>NW_027269271.1:0-9240000 GCF_023055355.1 Agelaius tricolor
TTCTCACATCTCAGTCTGTCTGTCATGGTGGTTGTAAAACAGGTGAGGGTCTTCTGTGGGAGACCACCCAAAATCAGGAGAAGTCCAGCCAGGCCGAGAGGTGGGACAGCTTCCAAAAGCTATTGTTGCAAACGGGGCACGGTGCCCCCTTCTTAGCATACAGCAAACACACCTGTGAAAACAATAAATTAACACTGTGCTTTCAGGTCTCAGGGCCTTTGGCGTGTGACTTTCTCCTTCAGAGCCAGAGATTGCAGACGGGGGGGTCTTCTCTTCAGTGGTCCACCAAGGACAATCCTGAGGCAGATGAGGGAGAATTCAGACAGACTCTCACATTGGGATGAGAAACAGCCATCAGCCCACTCCAGCACTGGAAACATTTCAATGCACTGAAGAAGCAGTGCCTGCAGGGCAGAGACTCTTTGGCTCTGGGCTCTCTGCGGCACTTTCTGCTGCAAGGCCATTCCCCCCTGGATGTCCCAAGGTGGGGTTTGGAGGCCTTGGCCACATGAGAACTGTATAGGCAGAAAGGAGCTCTGTGCTCAGTGGGGTGGAGACTGAGGACAGTGGAGCAGAACCATGAGAGTGTTTAAAGAGCAATTTCAGACATGGTGGATCCTTTTGACATAGTGGAAAACAGCCTGAGAAAGAAAAAATTAATGCCAAGTGCAGCTGGGGAGGCCCAGACTGGCACCAGGAGAAAGGAATTTCCCTGCCAGGACAGGGCTGTGGTGCAGCATGTCCCCAGAAGGAGCCTGGAGCAGCCCAAGGCTTTGTGTGGGCAGGCAGAGGCAGGCAGGAGGCAGAGCTGTCAGCAAAGGAAGGGCCCAGCCAGGTGGGGCAGCCGGGGGATGCCGACAGCCTGCAGGGACAGAGGCGCAGGGCAGGGACACCGTAGGACAGCCTGGGCTGCACAGGGCACAGGGATGGGCAGCAGCTGCAAGACAGCCCTGCCAGAGCCAACTTGGGCAGCACTTTGGCCATGGCTGCTGGCCCTGGGCCTGAGCCATGAGGAGGGGACAAGTGACCCTTGCAGGCCTGGGGCCTCATTGCCTCCTTGTCCCTGCTCAGCAGCCTGGCAGGGGCTGCCCCATGCTCCTGCCCTTGTGGCATTGCCCATCCCCACATGCCAGTGCCCATCCCGGGAAGAGGCCTGAGCAAGGAGGGAGGGACAGGATCTGCCTGGCCATTCCTGAAACACATCCAGGTTTGCTCAGCACCAGAGACACCTTTGCCTTGCTTGTCCCCAGCTGCCATCACTGCCTCCAGTGTTCTGCTCTCCCTGGAACCTGGGGACACTTTCTCTTTGTCCTGTCCCTCACAGGGATCTATTTAAAGTACAAGAAACTTCAGTATTTCAATCTCACTTTGAGTTCTTGAGAAGTCTTTGAGCCCACTCTGAGGGACTGAGTCTGATGCAAACAGCACCAAAGCCCCAGAGGGTCATTACAGCCCTTGTGCTTTGTCTGTGCTGCTGAGCTGGGCCGGGCTCCTGGCCCAGAGGCAGCTCCTGGCAAGGGCAGCAGAGCTGCAGAGAGACAGCTCTGGCCAGGAGCAGCTCCTGTGCACAGCCCAGCAGGGCTGGGGCACTGCCAGGGCCCCTCAGGGACACCAGCAGGGCACAGACAGAGCTCACAGGGGCTCAGCTCTGGCAGGGGCTGTGGAATGTCCCCGAGGGGGCTGTGTCACAGCAGCACCTCTGTGGCTGTGTCACAGAGGCACAGAGCAGCTGTGATGTCAGAAGGGGGTTGTTTGACAGCACAGAGTGAGTTGTGTAACATCACTGAGGGGGTTGTGACATCACAGAGCTAGCGGTGACATCATAGAAGGTGGTTCTGTGAAATCACAATGTCGGTTGTGACATAGAGTGATATGATAGGGCAGCTGTGTGATGTCACAGAGAAGGCTGTGACATCACAGGGTGACTGTGACATCACAAAGCTGCTCTGTGGCATCACATAGCAGCTGCATGACATCATATGGAGGCTGTGTGACATTACAGAGTGGTTGTGTGACATCACAGGAGGCTGTATGAAATCATAGTTAGCCTGTGACATCACAGGGGGCTGTGTGACATCACAGGGGCAGTGTGACATCACAGGAGCTGCGTGACATCAGAGATGGCAGTGTGACATCACAGGTGGCTGTGTGACATCACGGGAGGCTGTGTGACATCACAGGGGCAGTGTGACATCACAGGAGGCTGTGTGACATCACAGGGGCAGTGTGACATCACAGGAGCTGCGTGACATCAGAGATGGCAGTGTGACATCACAGGTGGCTGTGTGACATCAAAGGGGGCTGTGTGACATCACAGGTGGCTGTGTGACATCACAGGGGCTGTGTGAGGTCACTGGGGAGGTCACTCTGCCCCGGCCCCCCTCACAGTTCCCCCCAGAGCAGTCCAACCCTGCTCGTGCACAGTGGGGTCCCCTGTCCCCCCGGGTCCCCCCGCCACTGGTGCCGCAGCCTCCCCCAGAGGATGTTCCACGAAATCGACCCCAGAGCCTGACACGGGGACAGGGCCCTGGGGGTGGCACAGGGGGACAGGGACCCCCCAGCAGCGTCCCTGTGTCCCCCAGGGCCAGAGCCTGGGCCAGGGCTCCTTCACTCTGTTATGGATAAATATTATAATATCGGCTTTTTGCAAATATGAAAATGAATTTTATGTGTGTGATGTTAAAGTAACTTTGGTATAAAGATATAACTTTTATTTCTGTTGTTAATCGAGCTTAGACATAGTAGTGAAATAGCTTATGGAAGTGTGCTTGTGTTAAACTGCCTGCTTGGATGGGATAACATCCAATGCACACAGGATGAGGACACCTGGACAGATCTGCCAACTATCAGCACTCACCGTCTGAAGGCAGAGTGGACCAAGGCCCAAAAACTGGAGGTGATAAGAATGGACTAAAACCACAACCAAGGAATCTGTATGCTCTGAAAAGGAAGATCCAAGGAGGAGCCATGCTAAACCGTTCTTAGAACATGTAAACTAGTTTGGGGAAAAGTTTGCTGTGCATAAGGGTCTATGAATATGCAACAGGCTGATGTAAGGGAAAGGTATTTCAGGGGGATCCCCGAAGGTAACAGGGTGCTCCTGGCTGAGTGCCAAGATGCACCCGGCCGTAATAACCTTTGCTCCATGGTCCTGGTCTCCCATTGTCTTTTATTAAACTTTTTACATTTTCACAGGAGAGTGAACGTGCTTTTCACAAATGGAATCTCAAGGAAACAAGGGTCAGTTGTTAAGCCCAGGCTCTGCTTTGACCAAGTGGGGCCTCATGAGACACAGGTGCCACTGGGGCATTGCCAGGTCTGGTAGGAACAAGGCTCCATTATTGCACAGCAAGGCCTCAGGGCAACCAGCAGAGCAGCGTGACAATGACATCTTGGGGAACCAAGTGTCACCTGCAAACACAACGGGGCCTCGTGGAAGCCAGGTGCCACTTGGATATTGCCAGGGCAGGTGGAACTCAGTGTCCATTGTGACACCGCACAGCCTCATGGAACTCAGCAGAGCATTGGGACAGCCTGGAATCTCATGGAGCCAAGGCTCTACTTTGGCAAAGTGGGGCCCACAGGACACAGGTGCCACCGGGACATTGCCAGCTCTTGTGGAACCCAGTGTCCACTGTGACACAGCACAACCTCATGGAAACATGGGGGCACTGTGACACAATGGAATCTCATGGAAGCAAGTGTCAGTTGTGAACGCAACACAGCCTCACAGAACCCAGGGGCAACGGGGACCGTGCTGTGGCTTGTGGGAGCAAGGGGCCATTGAGACACAGCGGGGCCTCTTGGAACCCAGGAGAACATTGTGGGCCCATGGATCCTCATAGAAGCACGGCCCCGTTGTGACAAAGGGCGGAGTCACAATGGTCTCCTGGGTTCCATGAGTCCTCGCTGTGTTTAGAATTGACACTTGGTTCCCCAAGATTCCATGGCATCCCTCTGCTCTCCTGTGATTTGAGGCTGTGCTGTGTCACAATGGACACTTGCTTCCGCCAAGTCTGGAGATGTCCCAGTGGCACCGGGCTTCCATGAGGCTGTGCTTTGTCACAATGGGGCCTTGGTTCCATCAGATTCCATTGTCCCACAATGGTCTCCTGGGTGCCACAAGGCCTGCCTTTGTCACAGTGGAACCCTGTTGCACGAGCCCTGGCAATGTCCCAGTGGCACTGGGCTTCCATGAGACCCTGCCGTGTCACAATGGGCCCTTGGTTCCATCAGGTTCCATTGTGTCACAGTCCTCTCCTAGGTCCCATGAGGCCTTGGTCTGCCACAGTGGTGTCTTGTTCCCACTAGGCCTGACAATGTCCCTGTGGCACCTGTGTCCCATGAGGCCGCACTTGATCAAAGCAGAGCCTTGCTCCCATGAGATTCCACTGTGTCACAATGTTCTGCTTGGTTTCATGAGAACCTGATGTGTTGACAATTGATCCTTGGATCCTAGAGATTCCATTGGATCATGGCCATGTCCTTGGTTCCATGAGGCCCAGCTTTGTCACAACCGGACCTTGGTTCCATGAGATTCCATTGTATCACAGCAGTGTCCTTGGTTCCGTGAGGCCCTGCTGGGTCACAGTGGAGCCTTTGTGCCATTTGTTTCCATGGTGCCACAATGGTCTCCAGCATTCCATGGGGCCACGCAGCAAAAGAGTGGACTCTTGGTTCCATGAGTTTCCATTCCATCAGGATGATCTCTTGCATTCCATGAGGCCCTGCTGTGTCACTAAGGAGCCTTTGTTCCATGTGTTCCCATTGGGACACAATGGTCTCCAGCGTTCCATGAGGCTGAGCCATGAAACTCTGGGCACTTGGTTCCATGAGATTCCACCATGGTGTCACCATGGTCTCCTGGGTCCTGTAACAATTCACACTTGGTTCCATGAGATTCCACCACGGTGTCACCATGGTCTCCTGAGTCCTGTAACAATTCACACTTGGTTCCATGAGATTCCACTATGGTGTCACCCACACGATCTCCTTTAGCCTTCAGTTCCATTTTTAAAAGTCACAATTGCAACACTTCATTAGCATAGTCACATTTGCATAAGGCTGTGTCACGGTTTTACAGCCCTGTGTGGCTTCAGCGCCTGCATCAGTTCCTCCTGTGGTGCTCGTCAATCTTCTGGTGCTCTTTTGATGAAGGTTTCTGTCATCCTCCTCATGTTGGAATGTTTTACCTGGATCATCAGCCCATGCCTGGTGCTCCTTGTTCTTCAGTCTAACCTGGTTTGAGCTGATTTTGCCCTTTGCAGGTTCTGTTCAAACTTGCTCTCTTGCTCTTGGTGAGTTTGTTGTGTTGCTTGCGCTGCTCTTGCTTTTTCTGCTGTCTCGCTGGCTTTGCCTGCATGTGAAAAATGCATGTATTTTATGATTGGGCTTTTCGCAAATATTAAAATGTATATTATATGTCTTGTGTTAGAAAGTAATGCTGTATTAAGTCTCTTAAATACTGTGTTAAATATAGTTTTAGATTGTAAAAAATATTAAAATAGAAACTATGCTATGTAGGATTCTTTTTTTAAAGAAAGGACTCACAGCGAGATAGCAGCCACAGGACACCTAAATCGTTCAGAGAAAAAGGAATTTATTGCCCTCTTATCAAAAGAAATTGACTTCTTCCTGCCTCGAAGGCGCTATTAGGATTCAGAGGAAGTAGGTGGCACTGACCAGACAGAATCCTGTTTTTGAATGGAATTTATGCATCATGTATGAAGTGTATGAATATGCAACAGGCTATTGCTTTTAAGGGTTAATCCTTTGTTAACGGGTGTCTTTTTCAGGCTCGTGCTGCCCAGAAAAAGGTACCCGGACATCCATAACTCTTTGTCTCTATTGTCTCATATTGTCCTAGTTCAAATTGTCCAAATTATTATTACTCTAATTGTATTTCTATCTTTATAACCATTTTATTACTATTAAACTTTTAAAATTTTAAAAACAAGTGATTGGCGTTTTTCACACTGCACATCTCACTCCAGGGCTGCTTGTGGGGAACCTTTCCTTGCACAGCCCTGAGGATTCCCCCCAGCCCGGGCTCCCAGCAGCTCCATGCCCGGCCAGGAGGAGCAGCAGGGCCAGGGCAAACAGGGCACCCCCCAGATGTGGCCCCCCACTGGTGACACAGCCGGACACTTGGGAGGCTGCCTCAGGCTTTATTGTCCACCAGCATCCCAGGAGGGGGCAGGAAATCCTCCTGCAGATGCTGATTCCAGAGGCTCCCAGTGCTTCCTTGTCACCAGGAGCTTCTGTCAAGCCCCAGTGAAACCTCGGTGCCACACTGTTCCACAGCCTCACACCGCTCTCCTGGCTCCCGTGAGGTCCCTCTGTGTCCCGCTGCAGCCTTGCCTCCATATCAGGGTCTCCTGGCTCCATGAGGGTCTCCTGGCTTCCATGAGGGTCTCCTGGCTTCCATGAAGGTCTCCTGGCTTCCATGAGGGTCTCCTGGCTTCCATGAGGGTCTCCTGGCTTCCATGATGCTTCATTCTTTCCCAAGGGGCATCCGTGGCTCAGCATTGGAGCCCTGCAAGATCCAAAGATTCCCCCCAAAAACACCAGCCCAGGGACCCCCAGAATATTTGGGCTGAGCTCCCACTCCCCAGGCACCTGCATGGAACCCAAGTGACCGTCATGACTCCATGGAATGTTCTGGAACACTGGAGAACATTGTTACCCCATGGAATCTCATGGAACCAGATGTCCATGGTGACAGATGGAACACTGGAGAACATTGTTACCCAATGGAATCTCATGGAACCAGGTGACCATGGTGACAGAGCCAGGCCTAATGGAACCTAATGGAACACAGGAGAACATTGTTACCTTTTGGAACCCTGGCTGCTGAGAATTTCAGACTTTCTGAGCTGACAGACACTGACACCCAAGAGAACACTGCATTGGACCTGAGGCTGTGGAGAAGGCTTCCAAAATGGAATGATAGAACTGGGACTACGGGTGTGGAGTTTGAATAGAAGAGTGTAATATCACGGGGTGGACAACATGGAGTTTAAGGTTTTAGAATATAGCAATATATATAAAGGAAGATGGAGGTTTTAGGGCAGAGGGTGATCCTTTTTCTTTGCCTTCTTCTTCTTCTTCTTCTTCTTCTTCTTCTTCTTCTTCTTCTTCTTCTTCTTCTTCTTCTTCTTCTTCTTCTTCTTCTTCTTCTTCTTCTTCTTCTTCTTCTTCTTCCTCTTCCTCTTCTCCTTCCTCTCCTTCTCCTTCTACTTCTCTTCCTCCTCGCCCTCCTCCTCCTCGGGTGTGGGTGGTATTGTGTAATGGATAAAAAAGTCCCCATTGTTAGGCATGGGTGGTTGGTTATTGGGTTAAAAGTAAAAATAATTTAGGTGTCATTTCTTAATTGGACAGTTTATGCTTAAAAGACCTTGCAGAGAGAGAGAGATGGGACTCCATTTTTACCTTGTTAGTGAAGTGCTGCAGAACTCACAGCTTGTGAGACTGTTCCAGAGACAAGAGCTAATGAACACCTGAGTCCAAACAAGAAATGCTGTCTTGGGATTTAATCCCAATCTTGGCAGAAAAGAAGCAAAGAATTGACTGTTACCCCACAGAATCTCATGGAACCAGGTGTCCACTGTTTCACGGAGCAGCCTCAGAGAGTGGTGAGACCATTGTGTCACAATGGAATATCCAGAAACCAAGGCTCCCTTGTGACAAACCTGGGCGTTATGAAACCAAGGATGCTGTAGGATGCAATGGAATCTCAAGGAAACAAGGGTCAACTGTCAACACATCAGCTTCTCAGGAAACCAAGGCAAACACTGTGACACAGAGAGGGGCCTCATGGGATCGAGGAGACCATGGTGACACCATGGAATCTCATGGAACCAAGTGTGAATTGTTACAGGACTCAGGAGACCATGGTGACACCGTGGTGGAATCTCATGGAACCAAGTGTGAATTGTTACAGGACCCAGGAGACCATGGTGACACCATGGTGGAATCTCATGGAACCAAGTGCCCAGAGTTTCATGGCTCAGCCTCATGGAACGCTGGAGACCATTGTGTCCCAATGGGAACACATGGAACAAAGGCTCCTTAGTGACACAGCAGGGCCTCATGGAATGCAAGAGATCATCCTGATGGAATGGAAACTCATGGAACCAAGAGTCCACTCTTTTGCTGCGTGGCCCCATGGAATGCTGGAGACCATTGTGGCACCATGGAAACAAATGGCACAAAGGCTCCACTGTGACCCAGCAGGGCCTCACGGAACCAAGGACACTGCTGTGATACAATGGAATCTCATGGAACCAAGGTCCGGTTGTGACAAAGCTGGGCCTCATGGAACCAAGGACATGGCCATGATCCAATGGAATCTCTAGGATCCAAGGATCAATTGTCAACACATCAGGTTCTCATGAAACCAAGCAGAACATTGTGACACAGTGGAATCTCATGGGAGCAAGGCTCTGCTTTGATCAAGTGCGGCCTCATGGGACACAGGTGCCACAGGGACATTGTCAGGCCTAGTGGGAACAAGACACCACTGTGGCAGACCAAGGCCTCATGGGACCTAGGAGAGGACTGTGACACAATGGAACCTGATGGAACCAAGGGCCCATTGTGACACGGCAGGGTCTCATGGAAGCCCAGTGCCACTGGGACATTGCCAGGGCTCGTGCAACAGGGTTCCACTGTGACAAAGGCAGGCCTTGTGGCACCCAGGAGACCATTGTGGGACAATGGAATCTGATGGAACCAAGGCCCCATTGTGACAAAGCACAGCCTCATGGAAGCCCGGTGCCACTGGGACATCTCCAGACTTGGCGGAAGCAAGTGTCCATTGTGACACAGCACAGCCTCAAATCACAGGAGAGCAGAGGGATGCCATGGAATCTTGGGGAACCAAGTGTCAATTCTAAACACAGCGAGGACTCATGGAACCCAGGAGACCATTGTGACTCCGCCCTTTGTCACAACGGGGCCGTGCTTCTATGAGGATCCATGGGCCCACAATGTTCTCCTGGGTTCCAAGAGGCCCCGCTGTGTCTCAATGGCCCCTTGCTCCCACAAGCCACAGCACGGTCCCCGTTGCCCCTGGGTTCTGTGAGGCTGTGTTGCGTTCACAACTGACACTTGCTTCCATGAGATTCCATTGTGTCACAGTGCCCCCATGTTTCCATGAGGTTGTGCTGTGTCACAGTGGACACTGGGTTCCACAAGAGCTGGCAATGTCCCGGTGGCACCTGTGTCCTGTGGGCCCCACTTTGCCAAAGTAGAGCCTTGGCTCCATGAGATTCCAGGCTGTCCCAATGCTCTGCTGAGTTCCATGAGGCTGTGCGGTGTCACAATGGACACTGAGTTCCACCTGCCCTGGCAATATCCAAGTGGCACCTGGCTTCCACGAGGCCCCGTTGTGTTTGCAGGTGACACTTGGTTCCCCAAGATGTCATTGTCACGCTGCTCTGCTGGTTGCCCTGAGGCCTTGCTGTGCAATAATGGAGCCTTGTTCCTACCAGACCTGGCAATGCCCCAGTGGCACCTGTGTCTCATGAGGCCCCACTTGGTCAAAGCAGAGCCTGGGCTTAACAACTGACCCTTGTTTCCTTGAGATTCCATTTGTGAAAAGCACGTTCACTCTCCTGTGAAAATGTAAAAAGTTTAATAAAAGACAATGGGAGACCAGGACCATGGAGCAAAGGTTATTACGGCCGGGTGCATCTTGGCACTCAGCCAGGAGCACCCTGTTACCTTCGGGGATCCCCCTGAAATACCTTTCCCTTACATCAGCCTGTTGCATATTCATAGACCCTTATGCACAGCAAACTTTTCCCCAAACTAGTTTACATGTTCTAAGAACGGTTTAGCATGGCTCCTCCTTGGATCTTCCTTTTCAGAGCATACAGATTCCTTGGTTGTGGTTTTAGTCCATTCTTATCACCTCCAGTTTTTGGGCCTTGGTCCACTCTGCCTTCAGACGGTGAGTGCTGATAGTTGGCAGATCTGTCCAGGTGTCCTCATCCTGTGTGCATTGGATGTTATCCCATCCAAGCAGGCAGTTTAACACAAGCACACTTCCATAAGCTATTTCACTACTATGTCTAAGCTCGATTAACAACAGAAATAAAAGTTATATCTTTATACCAAAGTTACTTTAACATCACACACATAAAATTCATTTTCATATTTGCAAAAAGCCGATATTATAATATTTATCCATAACAGAGTGAAGGAGCCCTGGCCCAGGCTCTGGCCCTGGGGGACACAGGGACGCTGCTGGGGGGTCCCTGTCCCCCTGTGCCACCCCCAGGGCCCTGTCCCCGTGTCAGGCTCTGGGGTCGATTTCGTGGAACATCCTCTGGGGGAGGCTGCGGCACCAGTGGCGGGGGGACCCGGGGGGACAGGGGACCCCACTGTGCACGAGCAGGGTTGGACTGCTCTGGGGGGAACTGTGAGGGGGGCCGGGGCAGAGTGACCTCCCCAGTGACCTCACACAGCCCCTGTGATGTCACACAGCCACCTGTGATGTCACACAGCCCCCTTTGATGTCACACAGCCACCTGTGATGTCACACTGCCATCTCTGATGTCACGCAGCTCCTGTGATGTCACACTGCCCCTGTGATGTCACACAGCCTCCTGTGATGTCACACTGCCCCTGTGATGTCACACAGCCTCCCGTGATGTCACACAGCCACCTGTGATGTCACACTGCCATCTCTGATGTCACGCAGCTCCTGTGATGTCACACTGCCCCTGTGATGTCACACAGCCCCCTGTGATGTCACAGGCTAACTATGATTTCATACAGCCTCCTGTGATGTCACACAACCACTCTGTAATGTCACACAGCCTCCATATGATGTCATGCAGCTGCTATGTGATGCCACAGAGCAGCTTTGTGATGTCACAGTCACCCTGTGATGTCACAGCCTTCTCTGTGACATCACACAGCTGCCCTATCATATCACTCTATGTCACAACCGACATTGTGATTTCACAGAACCACCTTCTATGATGTCACCGCTAGCTCTGTGATGTCACAACCCCCTCAGTGATGTTACACAACTCACTCTGTGCTGTCAAACAACCCCCTTCTGACATCACAGCTGCTCTGTGCCTCTGTGACACAGCCACAGAGGTGCTGCTGTGACACAGCCCCCTCGGGGACATTCCACAGCCCCTGCCAGAGCTGAGCCCCTGTGAGCTCTGTCTGTGCCCTGCTGGTGTCCCTGAGGGGCCCTGGCAGTGCCCCAGCCCTGCTGGGCTGTGCACAGGAGCTGCTCCTGGCCAGAGCTGTCTCTCTGCAGCTCTGCTGCCCTTGCCAGGAGCTGCCTCTGGGCCAGGAGCCCGGCCCAGCTCAGCAGCACAGACAAAGCACAAGGGCTGTAATGACCCTCTGGGGCTTTGGTGCTGTTTGCATCAGACTCAGTCCCTCAGAGTGGGCTCAAAGACTTCTCAAGAACTCAAAGTGAGATTGAAATACTGAAGTTTCTTGTACTTTAAATAGATCCCTGTGAGGGACAGGACAAAGAGAAAGTGTCCCCAGGTTCCAGGGAGAGCAGAACACTGGAGGCAGTGATGGCAGCTGGGGACAAGCAAGGCAAAGGTGTCTCTGGTGCTGAGCAAACCTGGATGTGTTTCAGGAATGGCCAGGCAGATCCTGTCCCTCCCTCCTTGCTCAGGCCTCTTCCCGGGATGGGCACTGGCATGTGGGGATGGGCAATGCCACAAGGGCAGGAGCATGGGGCAGCCCCTGCCAGGCTGCTGAGCAGGGACAAGGAGGCAATGAGGCCCCAGGCCTGCAAGGGTCACTTGTCCCCTCCTCATGGCTCAGGCCCAGGGCCAGCAGCCATGGCCAAAGTGCTGCCCAAGTTGGCTCTGGCAGGGCTGTCTTGCAGCTGCTGCCCATCCCTGTGCCCTGTGCAGCCCAGGCTGTCCTACGGTGTCCCTGCCCTGCGCCTCTGTCCCTGCAGGCTGTCGGCATCCCCCGGCTGCCCCACCTGGCTGGGCCCTTCCTTTGCTGACAGCTCTGCCTCCTGCCTGCCTCTGCCTGCCCACACAAAGCCTTGGGCTGCTCCAGGCTCCTTCTGGGGACATGCTGCACCACAGCCCTGTCCTGGCAGGGAAATTCCTTTCTCCTGGTGCCAGTCTGGGCCTCCCCAGCTGCACTTGGCATTAATTTTTTCTTTCTCAGGCTGTTTTCCACTATGTCAAAAGGATCCACCATGTCTGAAATTGCTCTTTAAACACTCTCATGGTTCTGCTCCACTGTCCTCAGTCTCCACCCCACTGAGCACAGAGCTCCTTTCTGCCTATACAGTTCTCATGTGGCCAAGGCCTCCAAACCCCACCTTGGGACATCCAGGGGGGAATGGCCTTGCAGCAGAAAGTGCCGCAGAGAGCCCAGAGCCAAAGAGTCTCTGCCCTGCAGGCACTGCTTCTTCAGTGCATTGAAATGTTTCCAGTGCTGGAGTGGGCTGATGGCTGTTTCTCATCCCAATGTGAGAGTCTGTCTGAATTCTCCCTCATCTGCCTCAGGATTGTCCTTGGTGGACCACTGAAGAGAAGACCCCCCCGTCTGCAATCTCTGGCTCTGAAGGAGAAAGTCACACGCCAAAGGCCCTGAGACCTGAAAGCACAGTGTTAATTTATTGTTTTCACAGGTGTGTTTGCTGTATGCTAAGAAGGGGGCACCGTGCCCCGTTTGCAACAATAGCTTTTGGAAGCTGTCCCACCTCTCGGCCTGGCTGGACTTCTCCTGATTTTGGGTGGTCTCCCACAGAAGACCCTCACCTGTTTTACAACCACCATGACAGACAGACTGAGATGTGAGAAGCCTCTCCATCAAGGACTGAGACATGGAACCCCCATGTGAAAAGGCCCCTCTCTCCTCCTTCCAAGGACTGGGACTGAAACCCCCAGCCCGGGGGAGGTGTGTGGGGGAGGCAAGCTGACCAGAGCAAGATGTTTGCCTGCAGGTTGTGACCACTGGACCAAGAAGACAATGGTTCTTGCCTGCTGCCTAGCTTGGACTCTGTGTACCCCCCTTTCTATTCTTCCCCCCTGAAGACCTTTGTTTCGGTTGCGAAATTTATTCTCCCTTCCCCCAACAAAAAAGAGTACAATTGGGGTGCAAATGAACTGTGCCTTTGAGATCTCCCCAGCGTAACAGGCGGATCCTCTACTGGACTGGACCAAAGGACTTGGTCTCTACGTTGGTAGCTATATCCCCCTCTCTCTCTCTCTTCTCTATCTTTTTCTCTCCCTTAATTCCACTATCACATTTTTGCTGTGGTTATTTCAATAAACTGCATTTGTTTTGATTATCACTGCAAACCCCCTTGTACCGTGTTGGTTTTTTGCACCCTGAGATCACTCCTACGAATCATCAGGTCATCCGTTCACTAGGACGGATCCTGACAGGTGGTCTGGATGGAGTTTAGGGTGTTTCTATGGGATTTTGGGGTGCTTCTATGGGATTTTGTGACAGCTTGAAGGCATTTGAGGTGATTTAGGGTATTCAGGGGCAGTTTTGAATGATTTTGGGGATGTGTGGAGGGATTTCAGGGTGTTTCTATGGGATTTTGGGGTGGTTTGGAGGTATTTGGGGCGTTTTGGGGCAGTTTTTGGGTATTTAGGGGCAGATTTGAGGCGTTTTTTGGGATTTTAGGGTATTTCAGGCCTGTTGCTTTGGGTTTGGGGTGTTTTGGTGGGGTTTGGGGTGTTGTGGGTCCCTTTTTGGCAAAGGAGATCTTCCTGGTGCTGCTCTGGGTGATGCTGAAGCCCTGCAGGGCCTCGCAGGCAGCGCCCGCCTGCACCTCGGTGTCCAACTGCACCCAGGCACCAGGGCAGCTCCTGAACCCCAGGAGCCTGGGCTGGGAACGGGGCCAGGAGAGCCCCAGACACCCGGGAACATTCCCCAGGCACCCGGGAATGTTCCCCCAAAAACCCAGGAATGTTCCCCCCCAAATTCAGAAAAAAAAAATCCTGAAACATTCCCCAAAAAATTCAGAAATGTTCCCCAAAGAAATCCAGAAATGTTCCTCCGAAAACTCCTGAAACATTCCCAAAAAACTAAGAATTTTCCCCAGAAAATCCAGAAACATTCCTCCCCAAACAATCCAAAACCAACCCCGTTCCCCATGCAGAAACATTCCCAAAAAATCCAGAAACATTCTTCCAAAAATCCCAACATTCCCCTTTAAAAAAAATCTAGAAATCTTCCCCCCCCCCCCCCCCAAAAATCCAGAAGTCCTGCCGCAAAAAATTCAGAAATTCCCCGCTAAAAAATCCTGAAATTTGCCCCCCAAAAATCCAGACATTTCCCACCAAAAATCCAGAAATTTCCTCCCTAAAAAATCCAGAATTTCCTCCCGCCAAATCCTGGTCTTTCTCCAAAAATCCAGACATTCTCCCCCAAAATCCCGATACTTCCCCTAAACAATCCAGTCCCAAGCCCCCCTCACCCCTCTCACCCCCCAAGCCCCAAAATCCCCCAATGCCCAAAAGGCTGCCTGGAATGCCCGGAATCCCCAGGATGCTGGGATTGCCCCAGATCTCACTGGGTGCAGAGCATGGGGAGCAGCAGCTCCTTGGGCTCCTCAGGGAGCTGGGGCAGGAACAGGATGTGCTTCGGGCCTTTGCCCACAGCTGGGGAAACGGGAGAAAAACCCCAACATCAGCAACAAATCTGCCCCAAATCTGCCCCAAGCAGGCCCAAAATCGGCCCAAAGTCACTCTGGATACACACCAAACAATCTGCCCAAAATCCCACCAAAATCCTCCATGCTTTGACCCAGTGCTGTCTCATCATTTTTAAGTATTTTTCAGAGTTCCAAGAAATGATATCTCAGCTTTGTGGGAAGCCTCCTCTAAACTGATGGCATTGTGACATCTACTCTCAGTAATCAGATGCAGCCCCAATTATTATTACAGAACCACTCCAACAGTTGGCTGGGTTTAAAGCATCTCTGTGCTGAGGGAATTTTGGAGGAGACAGCTATTGGATGGTTCATTAGTCTGCCGCCCCCAGACCTTTACTCCTCAGTGCTGTTCTCAAGAGCTTTGTTTTAAATTACCTTTAAGGAATTCTCTCCCACTTAGAGCTTGGGTGGTGGCCAGGCCTTAGCTCTGCATGGATGGGAATTTACCAACAGACCCAGATGATTTCTGCATCAAAGCTAGATTTGAGTTGCTTTGACTTGGAAATCTGACCCTCTAGACATGACAGTTGAACTCTTTTTAAAGGGAGCTTGGGAATTATTATCTGGAAATAATGATCCAAGTCCCCACTGAATCGAGGTTTGTCAGCTGTTTGCAGACTCTGGGATGATGGTACATTATTGCAGAGATTGCCATTTACCTAATTCCACCTATGTTGTTAGCTTTGTCTGCTATTTGAAATATTCCTGATTGTTGTATCCAAATTATTCCTAATTGCTGTAAGTTTCTTGTCCACTGCATGTATTATTTTACTGTGATGTTGCTTCATACTCATAACAAAAGACATGCATCTCATTCTTAAAAAACAAAAAAAAAGGAGGAATGAACGCCTTAAGAACATTCAAATAATGCAATATGTACATGAGAAATTTGGACGACCAATCATTTTGAATAATGCAATATTTACATGAGAAATTTGGAAAAAAGATCATCACATCTAAATCCCAATTGAGTGTACCACAGTGAAGCCTAATTGATTCATTAACTTCAGGAGAAGATGTGCCTGTGTTTTATCATCAGCAGTTCAAAGCAGTCACCTGTTCATTCCATCAGATACTGATCAGCTCTGAAAAAACGAGGCCCAGTGCAGAGAGAAATAACCTCATCACCTTGCAGCCTTTGTGGCCAGAGCAGGAGCAGAAGGAGGACTGCCCAGACACGGCTGTGTCTGGAAACTGACAGAGGCAATTTGCCAACAAAAGCCTCCTGGCATCCTCATGGTACTGAGCTCCTATGGACCTTCTGCAGTCATTCCCTGTTCCAGCTCCCAGGAGGACATTCAGTGATGTCAAAGATCAACACTTCCAGCTCATGGACTTTCTCACACTTCTCAACTCATTGGAAACAATGGTCATTTCTTTCCATTTCCCTAAGAGACATTGGACATTATTCTTTTGTCTTCTCATGCTGCAAAACCCTGTGTCAATGACTTGATAGAATTTGGTAAGTTTTGTTGATTGTAATTGGTCTTTTATCTATCTTATCCCATATCTAACAGATAACCAGTGATAACCTTGATGAGATAATACCCTGACAAGAGTGAGCTGTTTCAGCATCAGAACGTAGGAGCCTTTTTTAAATGAATGAAAAGGGGGAGATGTCATAGGCAGGTAGGATAATGATAAAAGAAAGGTCTTATGAAATCAGGCCTTGTTCTGCCATATTAATAGCTGGCCTGTCATCTCTTCTGAGTGCAGCTAAGCAGTTACAAGTTCCCATGTGAAGCTATTGTGAGAATGAGACTTTGTGAACAGTCTATTCTGAAGGTGAAAAGCAAATGCACCTCCATCAACAAGGGATGTGTCCCATGAGCATCGGTGAAGAGAACAGGTAAACAATACAATAGAGAGATCTGATGCACAAGTAAAATCTATTTGATTAAGCAAAAATAGAATAACTGCTAAGAAATCTATGAACTAACTAAAGTTGCTCACTAGGTCTGTCAAACTGTGTAAAATGAGTTGTGTGAATAAAGAGTAAAGAGTTCTTCTCCATCTCAGCTGGGTCCTCTGGGATTTCAGTTCCCCCTTTCTGTGGGGCTTGGGCTTCCCCCTTCTTAGGGGCTTTGGCTTCCCTCTTCTCTGGAGCTTTGGTTTCCTTCTTCTTTAGGGCTTTGGTTTCCTTCTTTTCTGGTGCTCTGGTTTCTTTCTCTGGGATTTTGGTTTCCTTCCTATCTGTGAATTTGGTTTCCTTCTTTTCTGGAGGTTCGTTTTTCTTTTCTGGGAGTTTGTTTTCCTTCTTCTCTGGGGCCTTGGCTTCTTTCTTCTCTGGGGCATTCTTTTCCTTCTTCTCTGGGGCCTTGGTTTCTTTCTTCTCTGGGACATTATTTTCCTTCTTCTCTGGGGCCTTGGTTTCCTTTTTTGGGATTTTGGTTTCCTTCTTCTCTGGGGCATGGGCTTCTTTCTTCTCTGGGGGTTTGGTTTTCCCCTTCTCTGGTTTTGGAGGTTGCTTCCCCACAGAGACACCCTTCTTTTCCTGCTTCTGCCTCTCTTCCTCCTCTAAGGCTTTTGCCTCCTCCTCAAAGCTTTTGAGCCGGTTGCTTCAGCTCTCTTCTGCAGACAAAACAGAAAACATGGCTGAGAGTCCCACCAGAAACTTGGGCTCCCTAGTCCTGGCTGGCCCTGCACTTCATTCCTTGACCCTGAGGCCATTTCTGTGAATTCTCCTCAACCCACAGAGGCTGGGAACATCCCAAGGGAGGGCATTGGTGGAAGGGGACCTCCAGGACCAGCCAAACCTAAGCTTTGCCATCATAAGCTCTTGACTGTGCCAGCTCCCTCTGAAGGCACAGCCAGACCCCTCCTGCCCCTGCCCAAGGCTGATCCAGCAGCTCTCTGTGCTGCTGCCTGAAAACGCCCTTTGTCTCTTGGCTTCCCAGTTTAGAGCAGAGCACAGATTGCTGACATCTGCTCATCTCTCCTACAATTCTTACTCAGCTCATTCAGCCCCCTTCTCCCTGGGCATAGCTGAAGCATGATTTTAAAGAGTTCAGATTTCAGCTGAGGCTTGGAAGCAATTCCCATTGATCAGGATGTAAGTTAGATAGGCAGACCATAGGTTAATGATTATGAGATGCTTAAGCTGGAGCTGATTGTTCTGTTGTTTACCATTAGGAGCTTCTTTCTAGAAGGAAGTGGAGTAAGTGAACTGTTATACGAACATCTTGAAACCAGGAGAACAATGCTTAGCACCTGGGCTTGATGTCAATCAATCACTAAGCAGGGGACCCTGGATTGTGCCAGAGGGTCACAGAGACCTGATGAAGACATTCCTGACTTCATCCCTTAAGACCACAGACCCAATTTGAGACCACTGACCCAATTCAAGGGAAGAATTGCACAGGTGTGAAGGACCAATGAGCTCATTTGAATACAGAGCGGGGATGGGAGGTGCTGGGGCTGTGCAGATGTATTGCATGTAAGATCTTGGGAAATAAAGAGAGGGCAAAGAACCTTGGACAGCGCAGTCACACCTTTTAGGGACGGCTCTGGTGCCGCCCGCCGGTGTTAATAAACACACCACTGTCTAACTCTAATTAGTTAGAGAGTCTCTGCCCGTGTTCTTTGGTTTTAATGACTCCTAGCCTGCTCCTTCATGAGAACAATCCTATCAGTCAGAAAGCAGAGGCTGCAGGAGCTCCTCTCCTGCAAGACAGGCTCTTGTCAGGCAGATTTCCTGCTGGAACCCAGCTGGGACCAAGCAAACCAGTGCTGGCTGCCATGGAAACCATTGGAAGCAGCCTCGTCCCTCTCCTCCCCATGAAACCAACTTCAGCCTGGCCTGAAGAAGTCCTGATGCACAGGCTGGCTTGGAGCACCTCCACTCCCAGCTCCACACTGGGCCTGTGTGTCCTGAGCTGGGCTGCCTTGCTGGAGCTGAGCTTCTCCTGTGCTTGCCCACGGCTGCAGCTGCAGGGGAGCCTAAAGGACATGAGCTTTTCTGGGCGCTGTCCCACCATAAGGAGAAGCCTGGCAGATCAGCAGTGCAAGGACTTCATCTGTGGCAGGAGCAGGACCCAAAGCAAGGTTTGGTCTGTGCCCCACACCTGCCCATACCACAATCCCACTGTTTTGGTGAAGAAGGGAGATGATGAAGAAGATGCCACTCAACACCAAGGACTTGAAGACACCTCTAGAGGCAGTGCCAAGGCAAGCCCAGAGTCCAGTTCCCTGCAGGCAACAGCTAAGCCAGGAGGGCTCAGCACTCAAATAAAGAAGATGTTGTGTCTCAACAGAAGAAGGTCCTTCCTCTCTTGGCAGCCAGGGAGCTCAGAGTGGCCATCCCTGTGTTGCTGCTGGCCTTTGCTGTGCAGCACCTCTGAGCTCAGAGTCCTTGGAGCAGGGAAGCCCTGCAGGGACAATAACCCATGGCAGAGCAGGAACCCATGGAAGACCGACTCACCTCTCCCTGAGAGGGGCCTGAGAGCCACAGTTGATCTCCCGGGGGCTCAGGGAGAAGCTGACACGTGAGGCCTCCCCAGGCACCAGCACCTCGTAGCTGGGGCCTCCCTCCACTGGCACAGCTCCGAGACATTGCAGGTGGTGTTGAGGAGGCCAGAGAAGGTGGAGGAGACCTGCTGGCTCTCTCCTGGCTGCAGCACACCTGACAGTGGCAGGATACTGAAAGCCTGGATGGAAGACAGGAGAGATTGAGGTGCTGAGCATGGAAATGGATGCAGAAGAGCATCTTGGAGGAAAGTGCAGCTGTAGCCAGAGGGGCCTATTCCCCAAACACTGCCAGAATCACCCTCACCTCATCCTGCATCCATGCCACTGACCAGTGCAGGGACCATGGGGAAAATCTTCTCCCATCCTCACGGGTCAATGCATTAATTAGTACATTACATGAAAGTGAACTGGGATGTCTCCTGGCAGTAGGAATTCTCTCTGATGCACAACTTGCCTTTAAAAAGTTTAAAAGCTTCCTGCTTTTAGAAAAGGAGAACTCAGAGTGAGAGCTCTTGGAGCCGGGGGAAGGAGTCCAGCCCAGCTCATCTGACTCCTGAAGCTCTTCCCCTCTCTCTCTGATTTAAATGCTGCTTTCTCAAGGTGCTACAGCAAAAGCTGCTGCAAAAATTTCCTGTGGAGCACCTGAGGAGTTCCAGGGGGAGCAGTGCCCTCCAGAGGTGCTGCACAGCGTCCTTGGGCAGCCCTGCAACGTGTCCTGCACGGCCTCTCCAACAAGCAGCTGCTTCAGCAGCACTTTGTGATGGGCCTGCAGGGATGGGAGGCCCCTCTGGGGGCCAATGCTGAGGGCCCCCAGTGGCACTGGCAGCTTCAGCCCTGCTTGCCACACTGACAATGGGCAAGTGAGACAGATTCCCTCTTGCCTTCTCTGCTCCCAGGGGAGGGTGTGCCATGTCCAGGGAGCACCTGAATCCCTCCAAGCCTCATGGCAGGTGAGGGTTTGCAGGAGTTGGTGCTGGCACCTGAAAAACAAGCCATTTTCTGTGCTGGGAGGAAGAGACAGCCACTTTGCAAAGTCTCCCTTTGTAAGACAGCTCCAGGGCCAGCAGTGCAACAGCAGCTCTGGGTGAAAGCAGAGCCCTGCAAACAGGGAGTCTGGCTGCCTTGGGAAGAGGCTCCATGGAGATCAGGATCATCCCAGCTGGCTCTGGGAGGGAAGCTGGAGGTCTGACCATGAGGATGCAGAGAAAAACCTCATCTTACACTGGGAAGGAAACAAGGCAAAAAATACCACACTTAACACAGGCCTGTAGGATCTGAGTCAGCTTCTCCAAGGAAAACTCTCCTATTTCTCCCTCCCCCTCATCCCATGTCCAGCCACTGGCCCTGCTGCCCAGCCCACTGTCAGGGCACAGCACAGCAGGGCAGCAAAAAGGGAGCTCAGCATGAGCAGGACTTGGTGCTGGCAGGCGGGGGAGGCAGCACAAGCACTGGATGTACAAGAAAATCAACCTCTGCTCCTGAAGATTGGCTTAAATCCTGCACTTCTTTGAGGGCTCTGGCTGCCTCCTCCTTTCCAATCCTGAAGCGCCTCCATGAAGTTTCTGGGCAATCCAAACTGGTTCTGTTCCCCTTCAGTGGTTGGGGTTTGAATTTCAGTGGGTTAAGCTCATCTCTGGAAAATAAATAACTATGAACAGGGACCTGCAGTGGGAGGGAGGGACACCTGCACCACGAGCTCCTGGCCAGGATGCAGCCCCTGGGTGGGTGCTGGCACATTGAACTGAGAAATGGTTGGATCCAGCCCTTCCCAAACAGGATGGAGCAGGTCTGTTCTAAAGGCAGCCCAGGGATGACACTGAGGTGCTGCAGCAGCTGCAACTGCTTGCACTGAGCAACTGCAGAGGACAGCCATGAACACCTTGTGGGGATGCAGAAAGCACAGTGGGAGAGGAAAAGACAGAAAAGACAGCAAAAAGGTGAGATTTGAGGCACCGAGGGGCAGACCCAGCCAGTGCCCAGCCAGCACAGCCCCCCCAGTGCCCAAGGCCAGAAACTCTGCAGCTCCACCAGGGATTTATCAGGAATGTTCCCCTGACACTGCTGGGGGGTTGGTTGACATTTTCCAACACTCCCAGGTGACTCAGGTCACATTCCCCATCCATCCATCCATCCATGCATCCATCCATCCATCCATCCATCCATCCATCCATCCATCCATCCATCCATCCATCCATCCTGTGGCTGTGGTGCTGGGATCCTGCCAAGCTCTGCCAGCCTTGGGAAAAAACCACAACAGGGAAACCTAAAAAACCTTCAACAGCTCAACCCTGCTCCAGTTATTTCTTTAGGGACACCTACCACTCTCCAGCTGAAATGCTGGGCTTTTGGGGAAAAAAGAAAATTACATGTTCACCTCCAAATTGAAAGGGATTAAGGTATAAGAACCTTTCAAACTACAAATTATTGGCCCAAAGCTTTTACCTTTGCAAGAAATCTCTAGTTAACACCAGGCTGACAGTTAAACAACTGGTTCTCCTGGTGGGGAGAAACCCTCCTCTTTAAAGGAAGCAGCCTGAGAGTTGAAAGCAACTGTTTGGTCAAACTTCAGGCTCCCTAGCACAGCCTGCATTGCCTGTCCTTCCTGTTCACTGATTTACAGGCAGTGCCACAATGGCCCAGATTCAGATGTTTGGGGCCATCCAGGGAATTTGGTCTTGTCATTTCCATATGTCTTAATATAAGTTTAAATCCTTGCAACCACTCTTCAAATGCCAGCTTTCCTTTCTTTTACAGAAAGCTCAAGGTTCCCACAAGTCTTCTGACATCCTCTTTTGTGCTCAGAGAGATGACATTTTCAAACAGATGTTTCCAAAGTTAACAGCATTTGAAAGAATAATGAACTGAAATGACCCTGGGTTCCAGCTTAGCCAAACTCCATTCTGTGTCAGACACTGAGATTGCCACCTCTAAGGCAGGAGCTGTTTGTGCCACCCATCCCTCCTGTCCTTCTCCCCAGCAGCCTGTGCCTGTTTTCCCCGGCAGAATCCCTGTCCCTGTGCACCCTGCCGGGAGCAGTTGCACACAGGCTCACATCTCCCCTTGCCCTCACCAGGGGGTTTCTCTCATCCCCCAACACGCCCATGACGACGTTGGTGCCATGAGTGCCCAGGGCCTGCACTTCCACCACAACTGGGATCTCTGCTGTGCTCTGGGGCTGCACAATCCCACAGGGCTTGGGGCTGGAGTAGACCACAGCAGAGTCCTCCTTGCATTTCTGGAAGGGACAGAATGAAATGCAGCTTCAGAGGGACCTCTGGAGAAACTTTAGACTCCTTAACATCCACCGCAACAGCAACTTACACACACGTTTAAAACTCCCCAGGACAAAGGTCAAAGGCACAAACAAGATGCAAGAATTGTAGGCTTAGCACTCCCAGGGGATCCTGCAAGGAGGCTGCCAGCACAGGCATTGGTGTCTGTGGATGCAGCAGCTTTTCACAACCCTCTAAGATCTCCCACAAGAAAACACCCTGAAGACCAGAACATTACCTGTTTCCTCAGGAGCTTCAACTGCCTCCTAAAGTTTACAGTCGGGTAGGATCCTGTTCTCAGCAGATCTTTAAGACTGAATAGAAACCAGCAAGGTCTTATCCAAACCTCTTTTTCCCCTAAAAATCTCCTCAATAATATTTGACAGGAGGAGGTGGATGTGATGCCAAACCTGGGGAATGAGCCCGTAGCAGCCAGGAAGGTGGCTGGGATTCCTAATGAAGAGCTTCCTCTTGTAGAGCACCTTCAGGTGGTACTCATCGTACAGCAGCACTTGGGGGGACACTTGGAGCTCAGGAACGAGACATCTGGGCAGAGAGATGACCCCAGGGCAATCAGAGATACTGAGAGAATGGAGAACGTTTACCCTCAAAGATTGTGCAATGGAGCAGAACACATCGGTCACTGTCAAATGCACACTGAACAGCCCTACAGGGATAAATTGCCTTCTACCTCTGCCCACTCCAACATGTCTTGTCAAGGAGGGGCAAACCCTGAGAGGCAGCACCCAGAGGCTGCCAAGTGCCCCAGGCAGAGCACTTTGCCCCACAGCTGCCTCAGCCCCTCCTTTACCCAGGAAGGCTTGCAAGGACTCCTGGAACAGTCCCAGTGATCCACGAGCTCTGGGGGAGCCTTCCCAACAAGGATCAGGGCTCCCTAGGGCTCAAGGAACACACAACTCCAGTGTCTCAGTAAAAATGACTCCCTTCTCTGCCATGGTGCTGTTGCCCTGCCCGAGAACTCAGCTCTTTGCCCCAGCCCTGGAGGGCACAAGACAGCAGCTGCCCCACAGAAGGGCTGATCAGCCCCTGACAGGCCCTGCACCTCCCTGGATCCTTCACTGCACAGCTCCAGGCCCTGCCTGGCCCCAGCTCCACCTGCTTTACAGAATGGCAGCCCAGGCACTGCCTGGATGGCTCTGCCTGAGACAGGGAACAGCACCAGGGAGCTGCATCCCTCTTGGCATCACACTGACACCCACAGCTGCACAGCAGCATGGAATTCTGCTGCAGCAACAACGACTTTTGGTCTCAACTCTGACAACATTAAAGCTCAAAATGGGAAGCAGAGGGAAGGAGAAAAACTGGAGCCGACCTGCCACATAAAGGACTGCTTTCCCCTCGTCAGACCTTGCCCTCCCCACTCTTGCTGGGAGCCACTTCCCCCCTGCCATGTGCCCTCATGGACAGAGCCAGACCCTGACTCTCAGCAGGCTGCCTGGTGTGGCCCAAACCAGTGCACGGTGCTCACAACCAGCACAACTCCACCTCTTGCAGGGAGAAGGAGAGGAGGCCCTCGGGAAATTTGTTCCACCTCAAGCACCAAAAACCAGGCCAATCAATGATATCACTCCTGGTGCCTTTAGAAGAGGGCCCAGGACCGTGCTGGGCTGTGAGCAGGGGTGCTTTTCACCACAGGCTGCTGCCCAAGCACTGCTGTTCTCATGTCCAGCTGGCACAACATGAGGCCATTAAGCAGCACTTCTCCTTGGCAGCTGCAGCCAGCAAAGCCTGGGCAAAGCAGGGCCTGGGGGAGGCCAGGCAAGGGCTGGTACCTGGCTGTGATGATCAGGGTTGCCAGTCCCTTGCCAATACCCTCCAGCTCCACCAGCATTCTCCTGCAGAACTCCATCAGCGTGTTGGAACACAGGGTCACCTGGTGGAAGAGAAGAACAGTCAATTCTTCCTTACAAAAGCTCATTACCCATGTGTGATATCCTCCACCTCTTGAGGGAGGATTTGGCCTTAATTCTTCTGCTGCTCCATGTGTAGAGCACAGTCTCAGAGTAACAAAAGCCTTCTGGCAATACCAGATTTGTTAAACACACCTTGCTATCAGGGCACAGGTCAGCTACATTAAAACATTAGACTACAGCTCTATGCACCACTGCATTCAAATTAAGGGGCCAATTTCTCATCTACAATGAGAAATGCAACTACAGTGACATCCATGCAGAGGAAATCTGACTTGAACACAATGAGTTCAGAATTCAGAACTCAGCAAGAAGTTGAGGGCAAAGTTTGGCCCAGCAGGTGCTGGGCAGTTCATGGCTGCAGAGTTTTTTGTCTCCACTGGAGCTTCCTGCAGTGAACACAAATCATTCTGCTCCCCAGGATGGGGGAAATGAGACCAAGAAGGAAAGCTCACTGCTTTATACAATGACATCTCTCTAACAGCCACCTTGTGGCCTCATCCTTGCTCTGCCCACTTGCAATCAAAGAAATCGCTCTCAAAAACACAAGAATGGCTTCAGGCCTTGACCATAAGGTATGTGACCTCAGCATATGATTTTGGAAACCAAACAGTGCTCCTTGAGGAACATCCTGAGTAAGCCGGCTAGCAGAAGCCTCCCAGCAGTGCAGATCTCTCACTGCCAGGATGCTCAAAGCTGGCACCAGAGCTAAAACCCTCCCACACTGCAGTGCAGCTTCAGCCCTGGTGCTGCAGCGTCTGTGGCTGGGCTCTTGCCGTACCTCGATATCCTGGTGCCCCTGGGGGAGGATGGTGCCTTGGCTGGGATTCATGGTGAACTCCCTGGGCTCCACATAGAAATGGATTCCCTTCCTCCAGGCCGGATCAGTGTCCCTGTGGATCTGATCCACGCTGTCCACAGCCGGCTGGGTGCCATCGTCCGACATGCGGAGCTGAAATGTCAGGGGCACCGGGGAGCTGTTGGTGAGGCGGCAGCGCTGCATGCAGGGAAAACCTGGGGAAGGACACAAGTATCCATTCAGGCACCCACTATGGCATGATCCTGGGTGAATATCCTGGCAGGATGAAAGTGGGATTGGAGTTGAGCTCTTTATGATCTGAACTACAGCTCACCGAGAAGCTGCATGAGGAATTAATCGTCACTGAGTTCCGTTTGACACAGATTCCAGACTGCAGCCTTGAAAATGCCCACTCCTAGCCCTGCTGAACACTGCAAGCTTCTCTCTTTGTGATGGGGAGGAGATCCCTCACCTGCCCCAAACCAGCACCAGTTCTCTCTCAGTGATGAGTGTGCACCCAGACCCAGCATTTACTCTGAGAATTCAAGCTGTCAAATTCCCTGGTCAGCCTGCCAACACTCCCACCACTTTCAAGATATATAAACAGTGAGTCATCACTGAGAAGAAGCTACAGCAAAAGAAAGTGAGAATGGAATCAGGAACTAGAACGTGATGCAAAGAACCCTAATGCAGCTTCTCTCTGCAGGATCCTTAAGGCATCTCTTGGTTTGGGCCAAACAGACTGAGCACGTGACAGCTCAGAGCCCACTCAACCGGGGGCACACCCCAGCCTTGGTTTGAGATCAGCAATTAGGAACCAGGTCCCACTTCAGCCAACAAACAGGGACATTACAGCCATGCTGCTCACTGTGATTGCTGCCTGCACGGGTTTACCCCACTTTAGCTCTGAGATTTGCTTTCCATCCTGCAAAGCCAGAGATACAGTCACTCATGGTGGGGATGTCCTGCAGAGCCCACAGAGCAGCCACAGCCTGCTCTGCAGTGCACATCTGGCTGGGCTGGCAGCTCTGTGGGGAGGAGACTTCTCCCCAGCCTGCCCACCAAGAGTCACTGGAACACAGATGGGGAGAAAAAACAACTGCAGCTGCAGCCCAGAGCTTCTCTGTGCCCATCCAAGGGACCACTGCCAGCTCCAGCAGTGACTCCAGCTGGGAGGCAAGAGAGGCACAAAAAGGACAAACCCAAATGTCAAAACCTCAAATGAGACTGAGGTCAGCAGCACCTGCAGACAACAGCCAAGAGTTACAAAGACGCAAAGATACAACAGCTGCCTTCAGCTGAAGAGGCCTTAGGAATGAAATCACATTCAGCAGGATCAATCTCCTGCTTCAGAACCATATTTCCATCTCTTGCCTTTCTTGTTTCATTTCTTCAAAAGGCAACTTGACAAGTGCCTCCGTGGTGATGCAGGCTGGGGCAGAAGCAGCTCAGGAAAGGCAATGAGTTTCCTTCAGAAGTTCATGAACTTCATTGTTCTGGGTTTAGGCTTGGCAGTGAATGTTGCCCTTGGTCTGGGAAGGGGGATAGGGGTTTTGGGGGGTTTTGGCCCTGGGCTGGGCTTTTCCGTTGGGGGTTTTTGGGAGTTGTGGCGTGATGCCGTGGGCGGCTGTGCAGTGGAAGCTGAGACTGGGCAGGGAGCGGAGCATCCCTTCCTCCCGCTGGGGATCGCAGCTCGGCCGCTGCTGCTGTGGGAGGTTGTGTGCTTGGCCCCGGAACTGCCCTGGCTGCAGCTCAGCGCTGGCATCGACCCTGCCTGCCTGCCCCGCTCCTGCCTGCTGCTGCTGGGCACTGCCCACATCCCCCCGCCCTTTGGGGGTTTGCACAAGGAGCATTTCCTTCCTGCCTGCCCTCCCTCCTTCCCTCCTTCCCTGCCGGTGCCAGCTGGGAGGGGATCCCTGCCCTGCCAGAGCCACAGCTCCTCCTGCTGGGACCAGAACTCCACCAAAGGGGAAAAACGGGACTTGGCGCCTGGGAACCCTCTGTTCTTGCCTTGATGTCTGTGCTCTCCTGAGATAGTCTAGGAAAGAATTGTTATTCCTTTTCCCATAGTTTTGCCTGGGAGCCCTGTCATTTCAAAGGGATTATAATTTGGAGGGAGGGGCTCATCTTTCAATTGCAGGAAGATTCCCAGCTTCCTTGGAAGACATCTGTCTTTTAAAGCAGCACAGACACACCAGAAAATACTGACTTTCTATTCCTTGCTTCCATTGTATCTCACAATGGCAAAATGCCCCCTGAGGCAGCAGCAGCAGGAGCCCTGCAGTTCACAGCCTGAAGAGGCGGCTGGGGCAGACCAGGAGTGAGGGATGCTTTTCTGTTGGAAGGCACAGATCCCTGACGCTGTGCCCCAGCCCAGGCAACACTCACCAAAGGAGATGTCCCCGAAGTCGAGCTCAGGGAGGTCCAAGTGTAAACTCGGTGCAGTGACACTGCCCCTGGAGGCCGAGGACAGAGCAGGAAAGGGCTTGGTTAAAGGAATTGCAAAGGTCCGGCTGTCGTGGCTCGGGGGCACAAAACCTGGGCTCAGGGCACCCTGGGTTTCCAACCAACACAGCACCGTGTGCTCAGCACAGGGCCCTGTGCACAGGGGGCAGCTCAAGCCAAGTGGCAGCAGCCAACAGCCCCTGATGGGCTTTGGGCACAGGGCAGGCAGGAGAAGGCCCCGGGTTGCTGGGGGTCCCATGAAGGACCCTGAACACACACCAAGACATGGCTCTGTGCCTCAGTTTCCCCATCTGCAATGGGATGGACATCAAGGTGTCCCCACAAGCTTCTGTAAGCAGCCCTTCCAGCCACAGCTTCCCTGCTTTGCTCCTTCTTAGCTGCAACTGCTGTTCCCATGGAGGAGCTTTCTCAGCAGAGTTTGACCCACACAATCATTACAGACACAGTTCTGAGAGACATGAATCCAGGGCATTCCTAAACATCCTCTGGAAAGAGCAGCAACAGTTCTACCCAGGGGACAGATGAATCCTAGAGGAAAGGACCAGCTTGTCAGCAGTTGCCCCAGCTAGCACAGCCAAGAGCAAGAGCTTCAACAAGCAAACAAGGCTGTCCTGACTCTAGCACAGCACCTCACCTGGCCTTGAACTCAGCAGACACACTCCAAAAGTCACCAACATCCACTGAAATCAGCACTTGAAGCTGCACAACACTCACCAGTTGATTTCATGGTTGATGTCAATCAGTGCCCACTCTGCCTTTTGGTTCAAAATCAAGGAGCAGTGACCTGGGCCTTGTGTTGTATTCACAGGACTGCCCCTGGCTCTGCTCTGCACATCTCAACAAGAGACACCTGCCTTTGCTCAAGGAGAAAGCTGCTTATGCAGAAACACCCCATGACCACTTTGGGGGAGGGACAGAGGAGAATCAATTCTTTGATGGTGAAAGGTTCCCTCTTGATTTCCAAAAGACAAAAGCAGCAGTTTTCCTCCAAAAACAAAGCCAGCATCATTGTTTCTCCACTATGGGCACACCTACTCACCACTTTTCTCTTGCTAAGGAATAACTTCCTTGTTCTTTTTTATCCATCCCCCTTATCTTATTTGTATCATCCAGTGCAGATTGCTTTCATTTCTTTACTGCCTTGAGCCAGTGCCCCCCAAGAGCAGCAGCCCAGCTCCAAAGCTGCAGAGCAGCCAGCATCAGCTCTCCTGCTTCCACTGCATTATCCTAGCAGCAGATGGCTCAGGCTGGCAGGGACAAGGCCTCACGCTGCTGTGGTGCTGAGGACTGAGCTCTGCCTCCCCTATGATCAGCCCTTCTCCCTTTGGCTGGGCCAGGATTGCCTCTTGCCATGGCACCAGCCCACGGGATGGTGCCCCAGCCCTTGGCACAGTTCCTGCTGCACAGTTCCCTGACTCCCACATCAGTCCTTTGCTGGCTGTGCAAAGGAGGCACCAGAGCACTCTGTGCACAGGAGCTGGGAGCACGGTTTGTGCCCCACAGCATGGCCATGAGAGGTGAGCTGAGGCTGCTGCTGCCCATCTAGCATGGATTATTCACACAAGTTTTTCCAAACACTGCTGCTGGGGCAGAATCACCCAGGCTGGCCCATCTGCAAAGCCCTGGGGGCCTTGCTGGGTGTTCAGCTGGGACATCCCAGAGCAGCTGCTGCCCAAAGCTGATCCATCCCACTGCCTGCCATGGCCCAAGGCACAGGGAGATGCCTGCAGGGAGGAGTCATTCCAGCTGCCAGGTACCACACAGGGCAGGAGGCAGGCTCACACTAAAGCAATGCCAGAAGCAGAGCAGAGATCCAGACCTCGGGAAACACCTTTTTTCTCTGCTCCACCCCAAAAGGAGATAGGTGGGGGATGTCCCAGAGACAGCCACAGATGTGCCCACCCAGCTGCCAGGGTCCTTACTTGATGGTCAGGATGGCAGGCCTAGAAGATCCAGCCACACTGAACTGGAACTCCTCCTCAAAGCTCCCCAGCACGGTGGCGCTGAAGGAGATCTGAACACTCTGGCTCCCACCTGCTGCAACGATGCCCTCCTCGGGTGCAAACTTGAAGCACAAGCCCACGTTAGTGGCTGAGGGGATACAGGAGAAGGGGGCATCAAGAGCTCTTTGGTTCATCAGTTTCACCTGCAGCAGCAAGAAAGCAAAATGGAAATACATGTGGAACCTTCCCTTCTTGTGAGTTCTTGTCTAATGATGCAATGAATACCCACCAAAGGCAGAAGATGCTTTGTGCTGCTGAATGGCAGAAGTCAAAGATACAACAGGACAAGTTCTGCCTTTGGGTTTTCATGCAGAGCAGGGGCAACTCCACAGAACAGCAGTCACCCTGGGCTTATCCCATGGACACAGAGCAGTGCACCTCTGCTCAGCAGCACCAAGCTCATTGGGAGCTGGCCCTGAGAGCAACGTGGGCTGATTGCAGCTGCAGAGTGAATCACCCCAGAGCTGCTGCTGCCCCAGTGAGCACAGCTCCAACAGCACCATCTACTCATTCATCTTTCCCACACCATGAAACAATACATTGAGAATGAGGCACCAGCATCAAAATGTACAGACAGCACCATCTTTTGGTAAGAAAACTCAGGGTGTCTTTCTCTTCCCCAGCCAAGCTTTTGAAAGTGTCTGGCATGATGCAGTGCCTCATTTTCTACCTCTTCAGTTGCTCTCTCATGATTTTTTTGCAAGCTTGGCACTACTGGGGGGGAGGCAAATAGGTAGAAAAATCCTTTGCTTTATTCCCAGGAACACTTTTCTCTTTCTAGAGCCAGAGATGCAGCAAGGCTGAAGTGTGGTGAGGGACTGGTCAGCAAAGGAGAGAACTCCCAAGGCTTTCCTGTCACTTGCAGGAATAAGCAGGGACACTTGACTGGGAGCTGTTTGCAGAGGGCTGAAGCTCAAAGGCAGCCAGTTTGTTGCAGCTGCTTCTGCAGAGCCCAGTCCAATGGTGCCTTGTGTCTGGCACTGCCACAAAAGCCTCTGAACATGCAGCTTTTGGAGCCAGTGCTGGTTTCATGGCCCAAGGGGTTGTTTTGCAGGAAGCCTCCCAGCTGATCCCTAAGGAAGACTGCCCAAAAGCAGGGATTGGGGCTTCAGGAACAACAGACACACCTTTCTGACCCCCCCATGTTGCAGTGAGATTTCCTGTTTCACCTATCCCAAGCCCCTCAGGTGTGCCAACCTTCCCCCTCCCCCTTTTGCCCTCCTGCTAAGAGCTGTCCATCAATCTTAACATTCCAGCAAGGGCGTCGTGTGGTTGGCAGATGCTCCTCTGGTCTGGGTTCATTGGCCTGTCCTAGCGTCTATCTCCCTTGAGCCTTCCCCTCCTCACACCTGGTTGGCCCTCACCTGTCCCCTCCCCCTGTCCCCGGGGCTTTAAAGGACACAAGAGCACATGGCCGGTTTTCGATCAGTGAGCTGTTACCACATTCAGAGGTCTACCATGCTGAATAAAACTCTGGATTTAGACTCTACGATAGAACCCGCTTCTTTTCTCTTCACTGCCGCTTGAACCTTTTCCACCAAAGGTAAACTGAGTTCCTACTTTGCCTGGATTTGTTCCAAGTGCCCAGCTGCAGCATCCAGCCAGCCAAAGGTATCTCTGGGGTGAAAAACGCCACAGCTGCCACCTTTGGTCTAGCAGCAAGGGCCAGAAGAAGCCAGGCACCCCACACCAGGGAACACTGGGACTAATATTCAATACCCCCAGATTTGAACAGTCCATCAAATATTCCCTGCTCACAAGTGCCCAGGCTGGCAGCAATTCCACAGCTCCACCAGGCTTGCTGCTGCCTCAGGAGCCATCAGGATCCATCCCAAGCCCTACTGATCACCTCATAGACATGGGGGGTGTTGACAAAAACGTTCCCAAGGTTCAGAGTCCGAGAGCTGAGTTCAACCAAGGGTCCTTGGCCTTCCCCTCTGAGCTGCAGGGGCAGCCTGCTCTCACGGCCTGGGGAGAGATGTCCATTGCAGTACAATCATTCCCTCTGTCACACTGGATTTTCCAGGCTGCCTCAGTGCTAGTCCCTGACTCTGAGCTGGATGCAACCAGCTCCTGATGCTGCAGGAGAAGATATGGACCCTTCTCTTCCCTCAGGAGACATCCCTTGGGGCTGACTTCTAATTTCCAACCCATTCCTTGGGCTGCTTTCCAATTTGAGCCACCAGTTTGCTGAGTTTAAAACATCTCTGGTGTCCTGTAGTGACAGGCCAAGGACTAATGGGTAGAAATTGAAAGAAAGGAAATTTAGGTTAGATATTAGGGAAGAAATTTTTTACTGTGAGGGTGGTGAGACGCTGGAGCAGGTTGCCCAGGGAAGTTGTGGAGGTTCCAGCCCTGCAAGTGTTCCAAGCCAGGCTGGATGGGGCTTGGAGCTACCTGCTCTAGGGGGAGGTGTCCCTGCCCATGGCAGGGGCCTTGGCACTAGATGATCTTTAAGGTCCATTCCATCTTTAACATACTGTGATTCTGTGGTTTCTTTCCCATGCACCTCGAGGAGCTTTGGAATCCATTCAGTGAAGGCACAAAGCTCCTACAGAACTGGGCAATTACCAAACTCCCAGGCCCAGTATAGAATATTAATCCAAATATTTCTGGGACGTGCCTGGCTGCTTCTGGCCCTTGCTGCTGGACCAAAGGCGGCAGCTGTGGCGTTTTCACCTCAGAGGTACCTTTGGCCGGCTGGATGCTGCAGCTGGGCACTCGGAACAAATCCAGGCAAAGTAGGAACTCAGTTTACCTCTGGTGGAAAAGGTTCAGGCAACAGTGAAGAGAAAGGAGAGGATTCTATCGTAGAGTCTTAATCCAGAGTTTTATTTCAGGATGACAGACCTCTGAATGTGGTAACAGCTCCCAATAGAATCCCGACCGCATGGTCTCGTGTCCTTTAAAGCCCCGGGGACAGGGGGAGGGGAAGGGACAGGTGAGGGCCAACCAGGTGTGAGGAGGGGAAGGCTCAAGGGATAAAGACACTTGGACAGGCCAATGAGCCTAGACCTGAGGGGCATCTTTTGAACTTCTGCCAACCACACCACGCCCTTGCTGGAATGTTAAGATTGATGGACAGCTCTTAGCAGGAGGGCAAAAGGGGGAGGGGAATGGTTGGCACACCTGGGGGCATCACACTGCAACTGCCCAGGAGCACAGGACTTTTTTGCCCAAGTGCTCCCCTTCTGACACTCAGCCCTGTGTTCTATTTCCACAGACTGAGAGCTACAAGGTGACAGCTCCCACACAGGGAGAGAAGCAGCTGCTGGCCAAGGCTGCTCCCTCTACAAACAGCCTGGGCTCAGTGGGGCTCAGCCACCTCTGCTCTGCTGCTGTCTGGGCACTGGGAGGTGATCCAGGCTCAGGGAGCCCATTTCTAACTCAGCTCCTCCCACCTGATGATGGCAAATGGACCCATCCTGGATCCAAGGCTGACTGTGGATCTCTCTCTCCCTCTTCTCCTGATTTCCTCTTCTCAAAATCCACACCTTCTCTGGACAAACTGTTCCAGGAGGGTCTTTTTTCTGAATCCCTTACCTAAAGTGACTCTCTCTCCATTTGGATCCATTCTCCCTTGTCCTGTCCCTGCCTGCCCTCATACAAAGTCCCTGTCCAGCTTTCTTGTAGGTTGCCCTCAGGTACTGGAAGGCCACAGCTCGATCAAGGCTCGGTCTCTTTCCCAGGCTGAAGAAGCCGAGCTGTGTCAGCCTTTCCTTGCGGGAGAGGAGCTGAAGCCCTGGCACCATCTGGGTGTCCCTGCTGGGCCCCTGCTGCAGCGTGTCCATGTCCTTGTTGTCCGTGCCAGGGAGCCCGGCAGAGCCGGAGGCAGCGCTGCAGGTGCAAGGTCAGCGGCGGGGAGGAGACCCGGCCTTGGCAGCGGCTCTGGGAGCAGCGATTGGCACTGAGCCGCCGGCACTACAGAGAGCCGGGGCCCTTGTGCCTGCCCTTGTGCCCAGGGTGCCTTTCCCCGCCGCTCGCCCGCCCGCCCGCTCGGGGGAAATGCCCCCTGTGCCGCCCCTCAGGGCCACCCCTCACCGCTGCCCCAGGGGCTCCCCGGCGCCGGCTGGAGGGCCCCAGGCCTCGGCCTCACCCTGCTCAGCCCAAGGCCTGGAAAAGTAGATTCAAACACCCACCCAGAAAGTGCCCCAGGATGCCAAGGTCAATATTTTCTCTACAGCATGGGTCTGTGATAAATGAATTCACTGGATTTAAGGATCATACAATTATAATTTTTTATTATTATTATGCAAGCAAGAATAAGCAAAGTTCAGTGCTGGGTGGCTGGGAGTCTCCGCTCCTCTAGGCTCGCGCCATTCCTATCCCCAAAGTTCACCTTTTATTGCCTTCTTCTCCCGGGTCCAGGTATGACGTGGTCTGTCTTTTGCGCTTGCTCGTTCAGTTGCTAGGGGGTCTTTTTCTGCCTTCTGGTGGTCGTGGGATGAAGGCTCCAAGTCTTCCTCTTTAACCGCTGAGTGAACTTTCCCTTATGAGGCATACCTATACAGTGGAATTTTCAGAACACTATACGATTCCTGCAAGCCTAAGCAATTCTTGTGAGTTTAGGGATTGTTGTTACAGCTCTCCTCTGTGACCTCTAGGTGAACTTTTCTTTACCATGGAATTCTCAAAGCACTATACGATTCCTGCAAGCCAAGCAACCATATGTGGCTGCACATTTAAGAATCAAGCGGTTTTAGCTATTTAGTTATTGCTTTGATATTGTATAATTATTTAGCTATTGATTTAATTAATGAACAAACATATTGCTACTTATTACAATCCCCCATATTTTTTTTTTACCAATTTTGTTCATTAAATCTTTTTAGTTCCTTCCTAGCAAGCATTAAATGAGTTGCCTCATCAGTTAAGCTATGTGCACTAATTATAGTTGCTAATTTCCTTAGCTTTTTCATCCTATTCAAATTCATAATGAATAGAACTGCTGGCAAAATAAAACCAAGCGCAATCAGAATCAAAAGAACAACAATGGGATGGCATATACTGTTTAGGACACCTGTGGTAGTAGGAGACCACCCGAACAGGGTATCCCACCACCTGTGCTCGCCATCTTGCTTTACCCTCTCTATAACCCGGTGTATTTTTCCTACGTCATGATGAACAGTCACTAGGGTTTTCTGTCCGCTTTCCTTGATTTTCTCGAGGATTTGGATCAGGTCTTGATGGAGCATCAGTTGTCTCACTAGAGTGAAGTTCATCCCAATTGGGGTGGGCATTATCTTGTGAAGCAGTGTTTAGTTGGATTGTAATAGGTGGTGAGAGGTGACTTTAGCTTCATAAAGGATATCACACCCTGTAATCTTAGTGAAGTTACAAGCACAGAAGTTTGAGTGATTCTTTGTATCCACCACAATATCATCTACAAGCACAGAATCACAAATAGTTCTAAGACATGCACATCCATTGCCTATGTATATAAGAATTGTTTTAGAAGTCTCGTTAGGACGAATCTCAAAATGACAAATGTTTTGCTCCGTGTCTAAACAGATATCTTGAACTATAATTACATTGCCTTCACAGATGAACCCCAATTGTTCTCGGATAATACACGATTCCAAATCAACAGTTTGCCATTTGTCATCAAACTGACGGGCCCATCCCCTATGTTCTATAGGATAGAGAACAGCTCCGTCATGGTTTATTCCTAATGCAATAACAGGAAAAACTAGATGTACAGAGGCATTGCATATGGTCAAGACAAAAGCAGTAGCTGTATTTGAAATAGCATTATAGGTAAAATTCACCAGTTTCCACCAGGATTGGAATTCTCTTTCAAAATCGTTGGCATTGTCCCAGATTATTTTCCGAATTTCTGTGGGGAAAGTGCCTTCCTCGCCTTCTCTTATTATCAAGGCAGAAACTGACTGCATCCACAATTGTGCTTGGATACAGCTGAGGGCTAAGGAAACATTATTTTGTGCAGTACTGAGTGCATCAATCACCAATTTGTGATCGTTCACTCTTTCCCACTTTGGCAAAATGTTTGACAGCATCCACTGGTGTGTCCCCAAGGCTAACAGAGATGACTTCAGTGGTTGCTGTAATTTGGACAGATCTCTAGTCGTAGCAGCCAATTTGTTCATTAGTACTTCCGGATCAATGCTATTCAGAGTTCCCAATCCTGTACCTAGAACACCGGTCACATCTCTAAGTTTCCTTGTTTTAAAAGAGCTGTGTTTCCAGAGCCAAATGGTCCAGCCATCAAAGGATGTTTGCAAAAATGGAAAACAAGCTGGCTGGATGTCTGAAACATTGGTCTGCATCAGCATTTCGACCTGTTTGAGAGACCATGCTGGATGGAATAATATTTGTTGTTGACAAGTTTTCCTGATTATATAAGGTCCAGTTTTGAAAATTTTTGGGGTGAGTATAACTGGTGGTGTAGATGGAGTAATGATATTGTGAGGTTCAGCAGTGGTAGAGTGCGTTTTAGTATCTATTATAAATTTAAAAGAAAGGCCCTGTGTATCTTTCGACCAGAGACAGACTACCTCTGCAGTGTGAGTTAATGTGAAGTTTTGCCAGCAGTCTCGTGTTATTGGGTATGCACAATCTGCTATTTGTTTATCCTCCTCACCCATGGAAACACTGATTGCAATTGTGTTAGTATGGTCAAACCCATTAACCATTCGACATCCAATATTAATTTGTTCTCCCACTACTCCTTGAAGCTGCCAGGTTTTCTGCTTCTTCCATTCGTGTCTAGCGTACGGCAGACTGTCATGCAGTACTAATGTTAGTAAACTTAAAACTGTGGTATTCCCCATAGATCCGGTAGATTGCAAAAAGGCCTGAGACCAGTCAGGGATCAGGGTCCATTTATTTAGGGGGATCATGTTCTCTTTGTAAGGCTGATGAGGGTTTCCCCAGGCAGCTGAGAGGCTCAGGGTTATAATAATTAAGGTAGCTCGCCAAGCAGGGCAGGGTCCTAGCAACAAATTTCTTTCTCCTTTTGTACTCATATCTCTTTTACCTGGGGCTTTCCTGTGCTCTGTTCCTGTTGCTGTGGTCCATTGCTCTCCCCCACTACTCCTTACCTCTCTGCCTCACCTGCCAGCCCGGGTGCGTCGGTCTGCAGGGATCATTATCTTCTCGGCAGCAGGGGTAGTCTTCAGGGGTGCATTATTTGGGCTATCTCCTTAACTCCTGCCCCCACTCCTAAGGGCAGGCTGTCAGGCCTCCAGGCAAAGGGTCTCCTTCAAAGGATTTCTTTGATTTTACGACAGACTCTCTGCCGTCCCTAGTGAGCTTTACAGGGCCTGAGTCCCACACCTACTTAGGGTCCACCCTCTGCCTTTCATTCCCTTTCTCCTATCTTCCTAGAGTTATGTCGTTCTTCCCTACATTCTCTACGGTTTTGTTGTTTATAGACTCGGGAATAGCGACGAATCGTGCTATTCCACTCGTCAGGCCTTACTTGCCACCCCAGAGGAACGTGGATTCCCTTCTTACACAAGGTAGTTAATATGACTGTCTGGTTTTGGCGTGTGATCCTATGCAATTGGTGTTGGAATTCCCATGACAGGGCCCAATCTCTTCTCTGTTCTAGATTTTCAACTAGTGACACTGCTTCTCTGTCAGGGATCTCCCGCTCTCCAGGGATCCTTATAAATTCTCTTAAGGCTCTTAATGGATTTGCTCTTCTCCAAGTCACAAGTAAGACACCATGCACTCCCCACCAAATGTGACTGGAAAATCCACCATTTGTCTTTACAGCCCCCGCAAAAGATTTTTACCCACGCCTGACAAGAAGATTCCCGACATTTAAGACACTCGGTGTAATTTAATAATTCTCGCCTCACTTCAGCTACTACTGAAAGAGCAAGTGTCAGTTCATTCCAGGTTTTCCACGGCAGAGGGCACTTGAACTCCTGTTCCAGTTCCTGTAGGGGTTTTCTTACCAAGAGTCTCAATCGGTACAGTTCTCTGTCCCCTAATTCAGTCATTCACGTTTCCAGCTGGCGCAGGTTCCTGTGCCTTCCGAAGGGTTGGCCGTAGATCTCCAGGGCGACTGGTCACCTCCCAAGGGGTGTCTGCAGTGATGGGTCCTTTCACTTGACTGGCATGTGTCCAGCCTTTTTCAGCAGTTCGGATGGCTGTTTCTGTGGTAAACAGGACACCATAGGGACCTTCCCATTGGAGTGTTAGGGATGTCTCTTTCCAAGTCTTAATTAGGAGCCTATCTCCGGGTTTAAGCTTATGCATTATTATATCCAAAGGGGGTCTTTGTACCAATAGCCCTTTTCGTTTTAATTCCTCCCTCCGTTTCATTAACTGTTGTATGTAACCCTGAATTTGACTATCTTGGATGCAAGGATGGTTCCCTGGGAATTCTAAGTCGTAAGGCATTCCATAAAGCATTTCAAAGGGAGAGATTCCCACATCTGTCCTAGGTTGGGTTCTAATGTTTAGCAATGCCATGGGTAAACATCTGACCCAAGACATTTTAGTTTCTACCATGAGCTTGGTGAGTTGCTTCTTGATTTCTCCATTTGCCCTTTCCACCCTCCCTGAGCTTTGAGGGTGCCAAGGGCTGTGATATTGCCATTTAGTGCCTAAGGCCCCGGTTACCTCTCTCAGTACTTTGTTTGCAAAATGGGGACCTCTATCAGAGTCTAATATTTCTACTAGTCCATACCTAGGGATTATTTCTTCCAGCAGGGTTTTAATCACCACATTTGCAGTAGCCCGCGATGTAGGATATGCTTCTATGAAGTGGGTTAGATGATCTACCAGTACCAAGAAGTACTTGTATCTCCCTACCTTCGGTAGCTCGGTGAAATCTATTTGTACATGTGAAAAAGGTCAGTGTGCTAATTCCCTTCCTCCTGGAATCCTTTCTCAAGCCTGATGTCTGTTAAGTCTTTGGCATGTTATACATCCCCTAACTACTTGTTTTGCTATATCGTAAATTCCTATACACATGTACTTAATAGTAAACTGATCTACTAAGGCTTGGGTTCCCCAATGAGCCTGGTCATGCAGCTGCTGCACTATTCTTCGGGCCATAGATTTTGGCAGTACTTCCCTATCATCTGGCAATTTTCGAATACCCCCATTCTCTTTTATTCCCATTTTGTCTAATTTCTCCTTTTCCTGGGCTGTGAAGCTCGGGACTCGAACTTTCTCATCATCTCGCATTCTCCTTATCCCCTGATCCTGGAATTTTCTGAGAGCAGCTTCCTTTGCCTCTCTGTCTGCTGTGTTGTTTCCTCTGATCAAATGGGAGAGACCCTTTTGATGTCCTTTAACATGTACTATTGCTATTTTCTTTGGGCCTCTTAAAGCTTGTAGTACCTGAGTAATTAGTTCCTGATGTATTAATTCTCTTCCTCGGGAGTTTATTAACCCTCTTTCTTCCCAAATTTCCCCAAAAGTATGTACCACTCCAAAGGCGTATTTTGAGTCTGTGTAGATGGTCCCAACCTTAGCTTCCAAGAATTTTAGAGCCCGCAATACTGCATACAGCTCACAGGCCTGGGCTGACCAACTAGGACTCAAAGGTCCAGATTCTATTATTTCCAAAATTTACATCCTACAATCGCATATCCAGAGATTCGCTTTCCCTCAACAACTCTAGAGGACCCATCCACAAATAACCTTTCTTCCTCTTCCAGTTCTTCCTCTTCGAGGTCCGGCCTAATTTTTGTTTGTTTTTCTATGCTATGTAGGTAGTCATGAGTTAAATTCTCCTGTGGATCTCCAAACAAAAATTCAGCGGGGTTTTGCAGAGAGGTGGTTTCAAGTATCAACTGAGGGGATGACAGTAAAATGCCCTCGTATTTCAAAACTCTTGAGTCTCTTATCCATTTTTCTGCCTTTTGTTGCAATACTGCCTGTATGTTATGGGGGGGTAAAGACTTTCAGTTCTCCTCCATAGGTAATTTTGAGAGCTTCTTCCACTAAGAGGGCTGTTGCCACTATAATCTGCAAACATGTTGGCCATCCTCTACTTACGGGGTCTAGGATTTTAGAAATAAATGCTACTGGTTTTTGACTGCCGGCCCAGTCCTGAGCCAGTACCCCAAATGCTACTCCTGCCTCAGTGTTAACAAACAAATAAAAGGGTCTCCTAACATCCGGGAGGCTTAGCACCAGGGCATTAGCCAATTCCTCTTTTAATTGTTCTAATGATTCATCATCCTTCTCAGTCCATTTCATCAAACCTTCAGCAGTTAGTTTTTCATACAAAAATTTTACTTTACCACTAAAGTTTTCAATCCATTGTCTGCAGTATCCTACCAGACCCAATAGCTTCCTGATTTGTCTCTTATTTCTTGGGGGAGGAAGGGAGAGGATTCCCTTAACCCTCCCTGGGTCTAGCGTTTTAGTTCCTTTACTAAGTCGGTGTCCTAGGTACTTCTTCTTCTACGAATTGCAATTTACTTTTGGACACCTTCAGCCCCTGGATGCTTAGAAAGTTCAGAAGCTTAATGCTTTCTTCTCTAACTGATTCCTCGCTTTTTCCAGCAATTAAAAGGTCATCTACATATTGAACGGTTATTCCTTGGTTTGGGGTATAGGATTTCATTATTTGCTCTAGTGCCTGCCCAAACAAATTTGGGGATTCTGTGAATCCCTGTGGGAGCACTGTCCACCTTAGTTGTTGCTTTCGGTGGGTATCAGGATCTTCCCATTCAAATGCAAAATAATCTCTACATTCTTCTTTCAAGGGGCACGCCCAAAAGGCATCTTTCAAATCTATAACACTATATGAGTGATCATCTGGTTTCAATTGACTGAGCAATGTATGGGGGTTTGCTACTACAGGGAACCAGGCAATGGTTCTCTTATTTATTTCCCTTAGATCATGTACTAATCGGTATTTTCCATCTGGTTTCTTTACAGGTAAGATGGGGGTGTTGAAGGGAGACATGCAAGGTTCCAAGAGCCCTTGTTGTATTAACTGTTCTACCTCTGGTTTTAGTCCCCTTTGTCCCCCATCTGACATGGGATATTGTTTTATCCTTACTGGGATTTCTGGGCTTTGAATGTTGACTGTGAAGGGCTCTATATTCCATCTTCCTGCTGTATCAGGGGTATACCAGACTTCTGGGTTGATTTTCTCTTTGTCAGTGACCCGTAAGGGGCACAACCTGACTTTCAGCTGTTTTTCTTCAATATTTATATTTATCCCTAATTCCATCATTAAATCTCTTCCTAATAAATTGCAATCAGCTTCAGGGACCAGTAGCAGTGATCCTACCCTATTTTCTTCTCTGATTCTATTAAAACATCTTTAATTACAGGAACCTTGAAGGGTTGTCCTTTTGCCCCAATAACCTGTACTGTGGAAGGTGAAATCTTACATCCTGGGGGCAAAGATTGAACTGTTGATCTCTCAGCCCCTGTATCTACAAGGAAGGTTATGGGGGTTTGCTGGGGACCCACCTTAAGTTTTACCAAGGGCTCCGATGACATTTGGGTCCCCAATAGATAGAGCCCTTGACCCCCCTAATCCTCTTTGAACATTTTCTCATCCCTAAGCCTCTTTCGGCATTCCCTCCTCATGTGTCCTTTTCCACCACAATAGTAACACACTGTTCCTTCTCTCCCTCCAGTTGGAGGTCCTCCTAAATCCCGGGGACCTCTCCTCATGCCACTTCTTTCTCGTGCTGGAAGGTTGTTTCGCTGTCCCTCCCTGACTGCCACCACCATCATCCAAACTCGTCTTTTGTGTGCCTCATCCTCCCGTCTAACATATACCTTCTGAGCCTCCCTGAGCAATTCATCAAGTCCTCTGTCTAACTTTTCTAATTTCTTTTGAACAGCCTCCCATGATTTGGCTACAAACTGTGTTTTAAGGAGTGCTTGCCCCATTGGCATCTCTGGGTCCACCCCTGAGTATAACTGAAAACTCTTCCTTAATCTTTCCAACCATTCAGTGGGGGTCTCATCTTTTCCTTGGCACTCTTTGAACGCCTTGCTTATATTTTGTCCCCGGGGCACAGCCTCTCGTATGCCCTGGATTATGATGGTTCTAAGTCCTGCATATGACCACGATGGTTGGGGTCCTGATTGTTCCAGTTGGGATTTTGCAAGGGCCATTTCACATCAGCCGCGGGACCTTGAACATGTTGGGTGTCCCAAATCCTCATTCCTGCCCTTCTAATCATCCCTCTCTCCTCTGTTGTAAATAGGATGCCTAGAATGGATTGCATCTCCACCCAAGTATATATGTTTGGCCCTAGGAACTGATCCACTCTTTCTGCTACTCCTATAGGGTCTTCTAATAATTTTCCCATCTCTTTCTTAAACTCATGGACATCTCCCGAGTTCAAGGGAACAGTGACAAACCCCATCCCAGCTTGAGGTCCTCCTAATGCTATTTCCCTGAGAGGGAACAACCCACTGCTCTCTCCTTCCTCAATTACTGTCCTCATTTGACTCCAAGTACACTTCCTGCAATCTGGGGAGTCCATGACCTGCTGTCTATTAGGGGCCGATACTGGGGGTGCGTTTGGGGGGGGGGGGGTTCAGGGGGAGCTGGTGGTATATACGGGGGAGGATAAATAGGAACATATTCCTCCGGTCGAGACTTTTTCTTTTTTTCCTCCTCCCCTTGACTTCCCTTAAGGGGGAACAACCTAGCTGTTTGCTCATTACTTCCTACCAACCATAATTTAGCATATGCACTCTCCTCCGAGTTCACCGGCTCTTTAGAATTCACATAAATGTTCAGGGCTTGACAGACCCAATCCTCGAAGGATCCGAAAATGGGCCAGTATATACTTCCTGAATCCAGATTCTTACCTCTCCACACTACCATACAATAATTTATCATTTTTGCCTTATCCTTCCCCTTTCTGAAGGGAAAGTCATCCCAATACTTGATCATTAATCCTAACGGACTGTCCTTAGGTATTGGGGGTAACTGGGGACCCTCCCCCATGGGATCAGAAGGCTTGCTTTTCTTCTGCCCCATCTTCCAAGGCACCTCCACACACACACGCACAAAACCCCTCGGTCATGGCTCGCTCCCTCGCGGGCTACGAGAACCACACTACTAGAGGGTCCCTCTCACGTCATCCACAGGTGGACGTCTCATTCACCCTGCCCCGGGATCCCAACCCCAACCGAGTGGCTCAACTCGTATACTCATGCGTCCTGTGTTATTGCTCGGATCTTCATGCACAAAGTTTACAGGGTTACCGGTGTTTTCCTTGCTTATTCCCGAATTTAGGTTCGTCAGTCCAGATGAGGGGTCAGGTGAGAAGGCCAGGGCCACCAGGTGGTGGGGCACCCCCCAGGATTCTCGAACCAACCCCGTTTTCTGGATCCGAGTCATGGCACCAAATTGCTATAAACGAGTCCACTGGATTTAAGGATCCTACAATTATTTTTATTATTATGCAAGCAAGAATAAGTAAAGTTCAGTGCTGGGCGGCTGGAGTCTCTGCTCCTCTAGGCTCGCACCATTCCTATCCCCAAAGTCCACCTTTTATTGCCTTCTTCTCCCGGGTCCAGGTATGACGTGGTCTGTCTTTTGCGCTTGCTCGTTCAGTTGCTAGGGGGTCTTTTTCTGCCTTCTGGTGGTCGTGGGATGAAGGCTCCAAGTCTTCCTCTTTAACCGCTGAGTGAACTTTCCCTTATAAGGCATACCTATACAGTGGAATTTTCAGAACACTATACGATTCCTGCAAGCCTAAGCAATTCTTGTGAGTTTAGGGATTGTTGTTACAGCTCTCCTCTGTGACCTCTCGGTGAACTTTTCTTTATAAGGTATATCTTTACAATGGAATTCCCAAAGCACTATACGATTCCTGCAAGCTAAGCAACCATATGTGGCAGCACATTTAAGAATCAAGCGGTTTTAGCTATTTAGTTATTGCTTTGATATTGTATAATTATTTAGCTATTGATTTAATTAATGAACAAACATATTGCTACTTATTACAGTGTCCCTTTGCACTTCTGAATCTCCTTCACCCCTCCCCTCTATTTACAGACACCGCCCCGCTCGCCGCTCGCTCCCGCCCCTCGCCCTTCCCTCGCTCGGCAGCCACGTCCTTCCCCCGCCCCCGGCACCCAGCGGCAAGGGGCAGGGCGCTGGCTTGGGGGTGGGGGGGGGCGCTCTCTGTCCACAAGGCGGCAGCACTGCCGCTGGCCACAGCCGGGGACCACCGCTCGCCTTGAGGGAAGGGAGGCAAAAAGGAACAGGTGCGCTCCCCTTCGAAAAATCCTCAAAAATAAATGCCCCAAAAATCCCTACACGAAAATTTAAAAAACCCCTTCCTCTAACCAAATAACCTCCCCCCAAAAAAACCTCCTTTCTTTTAAACTTTATTTAACTATTTTTTATATTTTTCATATTCACATTTACATTTATAAATTGATGTATAATGTATATTGATGTATAATGTTATTTCTATTCTATATTACATCTCTTCCTATTACTTATATTTATTTATATTTTATACTTTTATATATCTATATATATTTATTATATATTTTTATACGTTTCTATATTTAGATTTATATTCCTAAAATACTTATGTTCTTTAAAAGAAAAACCCTGCCTCTAACCAAATAGGAACAAAAAACCACTTTCTTTAAAACTATAATTAAATATATCATATTTATATTTTTCATAATTATATTCACATTGATATTTGTATTTTATATTGACATATTTTATTTATATATACACATATATATCATAATGTAATATTATAAATACATTATTATTTGTATTATATATTTTGTCAATTTCTAAGACACATACTTATTTCCATTTTATATTTATATATATATTTTTATATATTTATGATATAGTTCTATATTAAGATTTATATATTTAATCATTATTTCTATTTTTATTATTTACAGGAAAAGCCCTGCCTATAACCAAATTTTTAAAAAAACCTGTTATTTAAATAATATTTAAATAGTTTTATATTTATATTTTTCATATTTATATTTGCCTTTACATTTACAGTTTATATTGATGTATTATATTTACAGAAGTATATAACATATATCACAATAAAATAATATATATGCTTTATTTCTATTATATATCTATTTCTAATACTTATATTTACTTACATTTTATATTTATATATGTATTTATGGTACATTTCTATATTTAGATTTCTAGTTTTATGATAATTATATTTTTATAAAAACGCTGCCTATAACACAATAAAAATAAAATAAATTTAAAAAATTATTTTAAACCATATTTAAATATTTTTATATTTTTATTTTTTATATTTCTATTCACATTCAGATTTATAATTTTGCATTTATCATCCTATAATCTATTGATGTACTATTATAAATTACACATAATATATTACAATATAATAAGATATATACAGTATTATTGTTATTATAAAATGTATCTATCTCTATTATTTTGTATTTATTTATATTTTATCTTTTTCTATATATCTCTATACCTTTATTATATATTTCCATATTTCTATTTCTACATGGTGATCTTTCCATTTATAACCTATGTTTCTGTATTTTACATAAACATATAATGGATATTAAACATTATAATATCTTGTAGTAATATATAATATTTATGTTGCATGTTCTATTTATATATATTTATTTTATTTACATTTTATATCTACAATTTATATTCGCATTTCTAAATTTATATATTTGTTTTGCTTATTTATAGTTGTATGGCAGGGAGGCAGGGGGACAGGATGGGATGGGATGGGACGGGACGAGAGGGGACAGGACGGGCGCCCCGCATGGCACGGCAGACATACGGGCCACTCCCAAGATGGCTGCCGTGAGAGGACCTCGGCAGAGAGAGGCGTTTTTGCCGCTGCATCAGTGGGGGACTGCAGTACTGCTCTCTGTGCACAAAGCGGCAGCACTGCCACCCACCTCAGCCAGGGGCTGCGGCACGCCTTGGGGCTGTGGGCAGAGTAGGCGGGAAAAAAAAGAACAGGTGCCATCCCCTCCAAAATCTCCTCTAACATACGTGCCCCAAAATAACCCACACAAAAAACCCCCCAAACCCTTCCTCTACCCCAATAAGAACCAAAAAGCCACTCTTTCTTTTAAATATATTTTAGTTTTATATTTTTAATATTTATATTCACATTTATATGTATAATGTATATTGATGTATAATGTTATGTATATTCTATATTCCATCTGCTCCTATTACTTTTTATATATTTCTATTTTCATACATATCTTTATATATTGATTATATATTTCTATATTTGGATTTATATTTCTATAATGGTTATATTTTTTAAAATAAAACCTCTGCCTCTACGCAAATAAAAATCAAAAAAGGCCCTTTCTTTTAAACCGTATTTAAAATTTAAAAAATTTACATCTTTCACATTTATATTAACATTTACATTTAAAACGTATATTGATGTATGGTGTTATTTATATTTGATATTACATCTCTTCCTATTACCTATATTTATTCATATTTAATATTTCCATACATATATCTTATCTATCTTTATATATTGATTATATATTTCTATATTTAGAACTATATCAAAATAATATGCATGTTCATATTACTTCAAATAAAACCCCTGCCTCTAACCAAATACAAACCAAAAAAAGCCCTGTCTTTTAGACTATATTTAAATATTTTTGTATTTATATTTTTCATATTATATTCACATTTGCATTTATCGTTTATATTGATGTATTATATTTATAAATATATATCATAATGTAATAATATAAACTTTAATTTATATTATATATCATATGTTTGGCTAATACTTATATTTATTTAAATTTTTATTTATATATATCTTTAAGTATTTATGATATATTTCTATACTTAGATTTCTACCTTTATTTTATTTATATTTATAATTTTTATAATAAACCTGTATTTCCCTTGACACAGCATGAGACTGTGTCGTCTGGTTCTGTCAGTTGCTGCCTGGGGAAAGAGACCAACCCTCACCTGACTACAACCACCATTCAGGAAGTTGTAGAGAGTGATAAGGTCACCTCTGAATCTCCCTTTCTCCAGGCCTGGAACATGTGGGAAAGGTCTTGAAAATGTAGGATGGATTCTTGGAAAGATGCAGTGGGTTCTGGGACACAAGAAGCAGCTGGAGCACCAGGAGAAAGTTCTGGAGAATTTCCAAGGATCACCTGAGGGACTAGAAGGCTTCAACCCAAGATGCATCCCACTCCATTCCCCTCCTCCCCTACTCTGGCTCCTTCCCTTCTCAAAGAAAACCCCAGCCTTTACGGCATCCTGATGGCGTCCTCCAGTCATGGACCATGGCCCCATGCTTCTGACACGTCGCCGCATAGGTCTCCAGCACCTGGCAGAGGATTGACCTCGCCCCATTGCTCAGACACAGGTCAGACAGGCAGTTGCAATAGAAGTCATGAGGTGTTGTAGTGCGTTTTTATACTTTGTAATACTTTGAAGTAGTTTTGTTTTGTATCCCCATATTTCTCCCAAATGGTTTATCCCCGACTGTACCCCCCTCCCTTTACCTGTGTTATCCCTCTCCCTGGATGAGATCATCCCCAAACCCTCACCCTGGCTCTGTCAAGCACTCAGCATCCCATCCCTCCGAATCTAGAAGATTCGGTCCAAGTCGTTGAGTGATTAGCCAGAGGCTAGGGGTCAGCCCCCCAAGCCTTGCCCCATACTTGTCCTAAATGTCTATCCCCCAGTACCCATCTCTTAGGGTCACTTATTGGTTAGTAAAATGTTATCTACTTTGGTTTCCACCTCCCTTTAAATATAACCTTGGCACATCTCCCGGGGCTCTCAGCAGGAGGCCCCCTGAGGCGCAGGAGCTCTTTTGGACTCCTAATAAAACCTTGGATTAACCCCTGCTAAGAGTCGACCCTTTGTCTTCTACTGATGTCTCTAGTGTCTCTTCTGCTGCAAAGGCGGCCAGCCCAGGTGCCCTCAGTACCCTCGGGGCACAGAGAGTGTCTCCCCGAGGTCGGTCGTGTCGGGGCTGCCCCCTGGTGTCTGCCGACTCAGGACTGGCCCAGGGTTACTGAGAGGCTCACAGAGGGACCGAGACAATGAGGCTTCACTATGTCGTGACATGCTCTGAAGGGCCCCTGGAAGGATTTTTTGATGATCCCACAATAGTGGCTCCTGCCATAAAGCTCCATCTTTTTCTCATCACACACTGGGCATACGCCATCACAATAATCCCAACAAATCGTCAGACTTGGAGCCAGTGCTTTTCCAGCTTTTAGCCATGTGACAATTGCAGTGATGTTGTCACCAGCCTTGGGGACATTGTCAAGGGGCTTGAGGTTGAAATTCCTGCAGAGGCCGCAAACATGGCAGAAGTAGGTGCTGGGGAGGTTGATCTGGAGGTGCCAGTTCCAGTCATGGGAGACCTGGAGACCAAAATCTGTCTCCAGAGCAACACAGAGCCCACTGGTACACACCCTTCTATCTGCCAGGAGCACAGAGAGCAGTGTCACCTCCCCGTTTGTTGTGGTGTGTTTTATGTTTGTTCAGTTTTCCCCCCATTGTTCTCTCAGAAGGTCCTGCCCTGTTACCAGTTTGTGTCAATCCCCAAACCCCTCCCCAGTTGTCTTGGTTATCTTTCTTGTTCCCCACCCCTGGCAGCCTGCCTGTCACTCGACACCCCTGCCTCTTTTTCTAGAAAGTTCGGGCCAGGATGTCGGGTGATTGGGTTAGGGGCCAGGGTCCCTCCCACAACTGTGTTTGATGGGTTCTCCGATTATGCCAATCCTTAATGTATCCCTCTCTGATTTGCTATCTTTCACCCCTCCCACCCTCTGTAAAACCAAGGCTTTCCCTGCCTCGGGGCCCTCAGCTCCTTCTACCTGAACCTGCACGTTTCCCTACCAATAAAACCACCCTCCCTGAAGAAACTGAGGGTCGCCTCTTCATTTCATCCTGCGACTTCGGAGCTCTCTACTGCGGCCACACGTCCGCAAGGCTTGACATTGCCTTAGGCACAAGGCCCTGACTTCGGGTTGGGGAAGTGCCTTACTGGCTGGAGGTTGGCTGGACACTTATCTAGCCTGGGTGTTTTATTTTCCACCGGCCACCGCTCCAGTTTTGGCGCCCGGCGCGGGGCCCCCCCTTTTTCGGACTCGTGGACCCCACGGATGGGATTTCGAGAATCCCAGCGGTCGCGGAACTACCCTGTGGTCAAGCAGACCTTGCTCGTGAGGTGGCGCTCCCCAGGGACCCTGGACGGCAGCTCCTTGCACACTGGAGGCGTCCTTGTCGCAGGACCCTCCTCGTTCCAGCTTTTCGTTTGTCGCCTCCGGACTTTGTGAGTATTCTGCTACTCTCCCTGTTGCCTTCCCCTCTCTTGGTGTTTCGTCACCACCCTTCTTTTTCTCTAGACAGGGGCCGGGAGTGGGCACCCTTATTTTTTTTTCTTTCGCGTTTACTGGAATGGGGGGGCTTTATCGCGGCTGCCACTTATAACATCGAGCGATGGGTGCGAAGTTTTCGCTCTCGGCAGCTCAGAAGGGGCTGTTTTACCAAGTTGTGGGTATCCTAGTTGGGGGGGGTTGTTCCGTTGATAAAAAGGAAGTTAAAAAATTATTCCAATGGCTTTTTTCTGAGTTTCCCGAAGTCTCCCCCGATCTAATCAAGGATCCTGCATTTTGGCAGAGGGCAAATGCCAAGTTATCAAACTTGATTAGATCAGGAGACACCTTGCTTTCTCCGTTAGCTTTTTGGATTTCACAAATTCGATCTATCTTGAAAGCAGGAGGAAACTCAGAAAAACCTTCGGTCAGTTTTAATTCGTGCCCCAGTTCTTCCACCTCTCCCTCTACCCCTAACCCTTCTTCCCGTCCCCATAAACGTAAAACCGGGATTCTGAAGGGTGCAGTGCGCTCCAGCCCCGCGCAGGGTGACCATTCGTCCCCTGGCCCCCTTCAGAATCCTCGGCCCCCCCGCCCTAAGAGTCCTGGCCAGTCTCTTAGGGGCTCCTCGTCTTCCCCTACCTCCCCTATTCCCGTCCCCAGGTCCTCAGTTTCTAAAACCCCAAGATCCAAAACCCTAATTTCTAAGTCCCCAGTTTGCTCCCAGTCGCCTCCAATTCCCCAAAATGGCTCCTATGGGGCCCAAGATGGAGGCAGCCACATGGCCGAAATGGCGGGAAAGCCCTCTTCTTCTCCCCAGAATCCCTTCTTCCCAAGCTCCAACCCCTTCCTGCCATTCGGCCACTCCCAATGTTCTACCCCCTCGTCCTTCCCCCCTCCTGGTCCCTCCGCCTTTCCCGAAACCTCCCCTTCAGTAGTCCCTCCCCTTTCTCCTCCCATGTCCCCGCCCATGGCTCCTCCCTCGGTCCCTCCCATACCACCTCCCATCTCTCCACCCCCTGCCAGTCAAAAAGTTCCACCCCTTGTCTCCGCCTCCTGGGAGGGTCCCTCGATATCAGACCGCCCTGCTCAAGTTCCCAGCCATGCCCCTACCTCCTCCTCTCCTGGTTCCCACGCTCTCCCTGCTGGCTCCCGTGCTTTGGGTTCCGGGGGGGGGGGGGGGGGGGGGGGGGGGGGAGTTGGGAACCGGGAACCGGAGTCTGCTGCGATACCATCTGCAGCCCCGGTTGTTTACCATCCAGAAGGAGATGGTGGGGTGCGTCGCCAATGGGTCCCCCTACACCATTCTCAGATCAAAGAGCTGTGCAAGGCACAGAAAGATTACGGCCGGGACAGCGAATACTTTTGGGGAGTGTTGCAGGCAACACTTACCAAAGCCGATGTCACCCCCTATGACATCCGGCGCCTCTTCACGTGCCTGCTCAATCCCACCAAGCAGGCTATGTGGGAGGCAGCCTGGAAGAGGGGAGTGACGGAGGCCCTCCCGAGCCTGTGGGAACAGCCCCACACGGGGCTGGACCTAACGGGCAATGTCCTGGCCGTCGATCAACTCCTTGGGACCGGGAACTGGGCAGATGGGCACTCGCAGGCGAGTGCCATCCCCCAGGAGGCTCTCCGGGAGTCAGCGCGGGCAGCCGAGAAGGCATTCCTGGCGCTGCCAGGGGCGGCTCCTCTCCTTTCTTTTTCCAGGATCTTTCAGGGTGCTGAGGAATCTTTCCTCGATTTTGTCGAGCGTCTTCGAAAAGCCGTCGAGCAGCAAGTGGCGGACGAGGTTGCCCGGGAACATATCCTGAAGGAAGTAGCGTCCACGAATGCAAACTCTGCGTGTAGGGACGCCATCCTCAGCCTCCCGGTGCACCCACCCCCCTCGCTGCACGATATGCTCGAGGTCTGCACCCGGAAGGTCCTAATCATGCCATCTAGGGAGGGAGAGAAGAAAAAAACAGCTGCCGCCCCGAGTCAGCGCCGCAGAAGAAGCGCCTGAAGACACCTTCTCTGAAGCCACCTGCCGCTCGCCTGCTCCCGGTCCTTCCGCCGCCAAATCACCTTGCCATCTGTGCGGAAAGCTCGGGCATTGGATGCCCGACTGCCCGCTGCGGCGGGAATTTTATGAATTCAAAAAGGGGCAGGGACTCCTGGGGAAAACCCAGACAAAAAACTAACATCTGAGCGCAGTTCCCCCCTGCGCCATGATAAAAATAGAGCGGGACAACCAACACCACGCAGGGAGGGGAGATCTCAGGGACCGCCGCCTGCCAAACAAGACATATTCTCACCGGACTTGTCATATGTTGCACGTCTCCAACCTAGACCCGTGCTAACTACCTTTTCTGCTTTCAGACCCTTCCGGCTGCAGCTGACGGAGCCGCTACATCTTAAGAACTCCGATTTTCAACTCGTGTCAGTCAGCCCGGAATGCCCAGGTAACTGGGGGCAGATAAGGTGTAAGTACGTCATTGTTGGAGACACTAAGCACACACCTTTAGAGGTGAACATAATCCTGGGTCTTCTGCCATCTGACCCGGGACTGTTCGCCGTGGGGCTGCACTGTGTCCAACCCCCCACTTTCCTGCCCAAGGGACAAGTGATTGCGCAAGCGATCCCTGTTCCCGAAATGACTTGGGCCCTGGAGCTTCCTCCGGCTGAACTCCAAAATCCAACAGTAGCTTGGGCCCAGGTCCTGGGGCGGGAAAGGCCTCATGTCACCTGTCATATCTCGAAAGGGGGAGAGGGCAAGCCTCTTAAAGGCTTGTTGGACACAGGAGCAGATGTAACGATCATTCCTTCCCGGGAATGGCCGTCACATTGGGAATTGCAAAACGCGCCTGGCCACGTCCGAGGTGTCGGGCGTTTACAATTGGCACGTCAATCAAAGAGCGTCGTACAAATTACGGGGCCGGATGGGCAATTAGCTTCAGTGCGCCCATTCGTATTAGATTACACGGAACCCCTGTGGGGGAGAGACCTCTTGGCCCAGTGGGGAGCCCGAATTGACCTCCCAGCAGCTCCCCAGGTTTTTCGGGCAGCGGTCACTGATGAGCGCCCTACCTGGAAACTGAATTGGAAATCAGATAAACCAGTGCAGGTAGTGCAGTGGCCGCTCAACAAGCAAAAATTAGTGGCGCTCAATGAGCTCGTTAAGGAGCAGCTACTGAAGGGCAACCTGGTGGAGACCATGTCCGAATGGAACTCCCCAGTGTTCGTTATCAAAAAGCCCAACAAAGATAAGTGGCGGCTCCTTCACGACCTCCGCCAAATTAACAACATCATTGAAGATATGGGGCCTCTCCAACCAGGGATGCCGTCCCCAACGATGCTCCCCCAAAATTGGAATTTGGTCATTATTGACATAAAAGATTGCTTTTTCCAAATTCCCTTACACCCGGACAATGCTCCGCGTTTCGCCTTCACGGTTCCTGCCATCAACCATGAAGCCCCAAGCAAGCGCTATCATTGGCAGGTCCTTCCACAAGGCCTAAAGGCCAGCCCAGTGATCTGCCAATGGTACGTCGCTTCCTTGCTGTCCCCAGTACGTGCAGCCACCAAAGACACCATCATTTACCACTATATGGATGACATCCTAGTGTGTGCTCCGACCAACAACCTACTTACCCACGCGCTTGACCTGACAATCGATGCATTGGTTGTTGCAGGGTTCGAGCTCCAGCAAGATAAGATTCAACAGATGCCACCCTGGAAGTACCTGGGCCTGGAAATAACGAAGCGGACCATTGTTCCGCAAAAATTGGCTATTAAAACTAACATCAAAAACGTGGCGGATGTCCACCAGCTGTGTGGGTCCTTGAATTGGGTAAGGCCTTAGCTAGGCATTCCAACAGAAGACCTAGCCCCCCTTTTCAATTTATTGAAAGGGGGAGAAGAGCTTAGTTCTCCAAGGTCCCTTACCCCAGAGGCCCAGACAGCACTGGAGAAGATCCAAAACTCCACCTCGGCCAGGCAGGCCCACAGATATCACCCGGGCCTGCCATTTAAATTCATTGTTTTAGGTAAGCTGCCACACCTCCATGGGGTGATTTTCCAGTGGGACGATTCCATCAAGGGCAAGGACCGGGGCTCGGGGAATCCCCTCTTAATCATAGAGTGGGTGTTCCTCAGCCATCACAGGTCCAAAAGGATGACACAGCCAGCCGAGCTGGTGGCAGAATTGATCAGAAAGGCTAGATCACGGATCAGAGAGTTGGCAGGTTGTGACTTTGACTGCATCCACATTCCTTTAAAATTCGATTCAGGCCATCTAAAAAGAAAGATGATTGATAACCTTCTGGAAACAAATGAGACGCTTCAACTGGCTTTGGACAGCTACACCGGCCAAATTGCAGTGGATCGGCCGGCCCACAAATTATTCAATCAGGAATTCACATTGTCTATAAAATCAGATCAGAGTAGAACCCCTCTGAAGGCTTTGACAGTTTTTACAGACGCGTCTGGAGCATCCCACAAGTCAGTGATGACTTGGAAGGATCCTCAGACTCAGCGGTGGGAGGCAGATGTCACCGAGGTGGAAGGCTCACCTCAAGTTGCTGAGTTGGACACAGTCGTCAGAGCCTTTGAGAAGTTCTCTGAACCATTCAATTTAGTCACTGATTCAGCCTATGTCGCGGGTGTAGTTTCCAGAGCCGAAAATGCAATTTTACAGGAGGTATCAAACATCCCTTTGTTTAACTTGCTCTCTAAGCTTGTGAACTTAGTCTCCCACCGAGAGCAACCCTTTTATGTGATGCATGTCAGGTCACATACCGATTTGCCTGGGTTTATTGCGGAAGGCAATAGGCGTGCTGATGCCCTTGCCTCTCCTGTTCAAGCTGCCCCACTCCCTGATCTGTTCAGTCAGGCCAAGATCAGCCACCAGCAATTTCATCAGAACGCCCCTGGCCTTGTTCGACAATTCCATCTTACACACGAACAGGCCAAGGCGATCGTGGCTACATGTCCTCAATGCCAGTCCCACCAGCTCCCAACAATACCCTTGGGAGCTAACCCCAGAGGTCTATCTAGTTGCGAGGTGTGGCAGATGGATGTTACCCACATTCCTTCCTTTGGCCGTCTGCAATTCGTACATGTCTCAGTGGATACCTTCTCCGGCGCAGTCTATGCCTCTGCCCACACAGGGGAAAAGGTAGCAGATTGTGAAAAACATCTAGTTCAAGCGTTCGCTGTCCTGGGCATCCCCAAGGTCCTGAATACAGACAATGGCCCGACGTATAAATCCAGGGAGCTGCGAAGCTTCCTGCAACAATGGGGAATAGAGCATAAGACCGGCATCCCCTATTCCCCGACAGGCCAAGCCGTGGTAGAAAGGACCCACCAGAGCCTAAAAAGAGTTCTAGAACAACAACGAGTGGCCGTGAAGGTGGAGTCCCCCCATATCCGTCTCGCGAAGGCGCTTTTTACCATTAATTTCCTAAACTGTTCTTTCAAAAATCTCAATCCGCCTATCGTGCGACATTTCGGGAGACATGAGCAGCTGCAGGCCGGGGCCAGGCCTCCTGTCCTGATTAAGGATCCGGAGACCTGGAAAACGGAAGGGCCTTTCGATCTCGTGACTTGGGGAAGGGGATACGCTTGCGTGTCCACCCCCTCAGGTCCGAGATGGATCCCCGCTAAGTGGGTCAAGCCCTTCCGCCCTGGGAAGACTCTGAGAGCAGGAAACGTAGAACAGGTCACGGAGGCACGTTGGCGGCGGCGGCGGAAGCTCCCAGGGATGGAGCCACTCCTAGTTTAACCCTCTCCCTGCCCCGGGCAGGACCTGATTCAGAGTCATTCCTTATGTCTGTCTCTTGTTTGTTTTTAGTTTTCCCCCGATGGAACGTGTCTACATCTTAGCCCGCTTGACAGCCGTCCTCATCTGGACCCTGATGCCATCAGTGGGCCCATGGATCGTCCCTCAGCCCAAGGCCAACGTTTGGCGCACCCTCGCGAGTGCCCTCGGCCAAGAACACATATGTTTAGATATGGACTCAGCAGAGGACCCTATGTCGTCATGCCTTGTGGGGATCCCTCTCTCCCTTAATGAATTTCCCTCCCCTTTCAATACTTCCCTCACCTCCCTCTTATCCAAGACCCCTCCTCTAAAAATCAATGCACAAAATGCCTGGGGAGAAGGAGTCAAGGGGCTGGCCCCTTTGAGCTCTGAACCTCCAGAGCTTAATTTGCTCGGCTCTGCCAATGCTTCCCTCTGTATTTGGTTTCAGTTCGCCCCTAACCCTTGGGACAGCAGGTACTCGTGGATCAAACCATCAAGGCCCGAGTACAAAGCTGCCCAGTGGTGTCAAATGACCATCGAGATGCCACTTGCTTCCACCCTGGGTAGCCAACCGCTGTCCCTGCCCCGAGGTATCTTTTTCATTTGCGGAGACCGAGCTTGGGCAGGCATCCCCACTCGTCTAGCCGGAAGTATCTGCACTTTTGGGCGGCTGTCGCTGCTTACACCCAACATTACCCAAATTCGCGATTGGAAAACGAAAAGAGCACAACCGAATTCGGCCCGCTCCAAAAGAGATCTCAAAGATCTCGACCCGGATTGTGACTCCCAAATTGAACATTGGTCAAAACCAAAAACTGTAGCCCTCACCCTGTTTTTGCCCTGGGTGTCTGTGGCCAAGTCTCTAGGTGAATTGGCCCACCTGGAGTGTTGGGTAGCTAAGCAAGCCAATTTAACATCAGCGACGCTATCAGACCTCCTCACAGACGAGGAAATAACAAGGAAGGCGACCCTCCAAAATCGCGCGGCAATTGACTTCCTGCTTTTACTGCATCACCACCGCTGCGAGGAGTTTGAGGGCCTCTGCTGCCTTAATTTGTCATCTCGGGCCGAGGACGCGAGGGTGGCCATAGATAAAATGCAAGGCCTTGTCCACCAAATAAAACAACAGACATCAGACTGGCTGGGGAACCTCTTTTAAGGATGGGACCTTCAAGCTGGGCTGAGTCCATCCTGAAAGCTATACTTTCCACCCTTTTAGTTTTACTTATTGTTTTGATCGCCTGCTCCGTAGTCTGGGGACTCGTAAAGAGACTTATATCCAGGACCATCAATGTCCCAGACGTCAGCCGAGCGGAAGTCTCAGAAGAAGAAGGAGAAAGAGTTGACACCGCTTTGTTGGAGAACTCCGATCCTGAAGACTGCAGCTTGGTTTCTAGCGACGCGGAGCAGGCTGAAACTTCATTTTGAACGGTGTTTGCCCTTACTGTTCTTTTAAACGAAAAAGGGGGAGATGTTGTGGTGTGTTTTATGCTTGTTCAGTTTTCCCCCCATTGTTCTCTCAGAAGGTCCTGCCCTGTTACCAGTTTGTGTCAATCCCCAAACCCCTCCCCAGTTGTCTTGGTTATCTTTCTTGTTCCCCACCCCTGGCAGCCTGCCTGTCACTCGACACCCCTGCCTCTTTTTCTAGAAAGTTCGGGCCAGGATGTCGGGTGATTGGGTTAGGGGCCAGGGTCCCTCCCACAACTGTGTTTGATGGGTTCTCCGATTATGCCAATCCTTAATGTATCCCTCTCTGATTTGCTATCTTTCACCCCTCCCACCCTCTGTAAAACCAAGGCTTTCCCTGCCTCGGGGCCCTCAGCTCCTTCTACCTGAACCTGCACGTTTCCCTACCAATAAAACCACCCTCCCTGAAGAAACTGAGGGTCGCCTCTTCATTTCATCCTGCGACTTCGGAGCTCTCTACTGCGGCCACACGTCCGCAAGGCTTGACATCGCCTTAGGCACAAAGCCCTGACTTCGGGTTGGGGAAGTGCCTTACTGGCTGGAGGTTGGCTGGACACTTATCTAGCCTGGGCGTTTTACTTTCCACCGGCCACCGCTCCACCCGTTCACCTGCCAATGGCCCAACATGCCTAATTATCTCAATGTTTTATTCTCAACATACACCAATATTTCATTTCAAATGTATCCTAATATTCTATTCCTTACATATCCCAATTCTTTATTCCCAGCATATTCCAACACTAAATCTCATCATATCCCAACATTTTACACCTCAAATATCCCAATTTATTCTTGCCATATTTTATTACTGATATGTCCCAATATTCTATTCCCACTATGACCCAATATTTCATTCCCAGAATATCCAAACACCCCATAGTTTTTTGTTCCTGCTGCATTCCAACATTTTATTCCTGAAATATACAAATATTTTATTCCCTAGACACACCAACATTTTATCCCAGTTTATCCCAACATCTTATTCCTGGAATATCCTGTCTTTTTGCTGACACATACCAACATTTTACTCCCAACAAATCCCAACATCCTATTCCAATCTTATCACAACATTCTGTTCCTGACATATCCAAATATTCTATTCCCCATATTTTGTTCCTACCATTTTCTCAACTTTTTATTCCTGACATTTCCCAACATTTTATTCCCAAAATATGTCAATATTTCAGCAATCAGCTTCCCAGTCTGACTGATTTATCCCAAAATAACATTGGCACTGCTGGATGAAGAAGGAGGTAGGGAAGAGCTGGATGAAGCAAAAAGTTGAGAAAAAGCCCAAATTCTCACAATTCCACCCAACTCACCAGACTCTTCTGTCTTCATTCTGACAGAAGGAGATGCATTGTCCATAGATGTCAACATTGACCAAGGAGACGTAGTGTCACTGTTGAGACAGAAACAGGAATGAAGGCAACACAACTCCATGCATTTTCAGCAGGCATAAAAGCTCACTTTATTACAAAACTTCACGTTTTTATAACTGATATCATTCACCTAGAACCTGATTGGTTCTTAATAACAGCTGTCACCCCATTGATTAATTAGGTTAATTAGGAACAACACCATCTTTCCATAACATCACATATAAGACGTTCCACATGTTCACCAACACCAGCTGCAGAGACCAAGATAAGAATTGTTTTAATTCTTTTCTCTGAGCTTCTCACAATTTCCCCAGGACAATGCCTGGGAAACTACCTGTTTCTCTCTGACAATGTCCACAACATAAGACACAGATTGGATCCCACCACGGATGTCATTCTTGGCCTGGACCCTGAAGGGCACCAGCCCAGGGTCATTCCCATGGGATTCAGCCATGGTGTAGGTGCAGGTTCCTTGGAAGTCAAAGTCAAGGCTGTCGAAGGTTTGGAAGTGTGGGTCACCATGTGGCGACCAGGGCTGGGACACAGTGGGATTGGGCACCGCGGGGCCGGCAGTGCTCCTTGGGGCGGCAGTGCAGGGACTTGCAGGGAATGTATCACTGTCCTTCAAAGACTGGTGACACTGGCAGCCCTCAGTGCAGGTTTGGGGACAGGTGGTGGTATTTCCGGTGCAGATGTTGGCACAGGTGTTGGTGCAAAGGGAGTAGGTGCTGTTGGCTGGGCAGGTGGGGGCTGGAAGTTTCATGGAATCATGTATTGAGTTGGGTTGGAAGGGACCTTAAAGCTCATCCCATCACCATCATCCCATGTCCTGTGTGTCAGCACTGTCACCCAGACCCAAACAAGGAACATTCCCCACCTGTGCCCCCCCCAAACTCCAGTATCACCTAGAGATCTTTCCAACTCCAAAGAGGGGATATTTGCCCCTGTGCCCTCCCAAACTCACGGCAGAAGGATGATGTCCTCCAAGCCCCCACGGTGACACCGGCACCTTGGCATGCAGTGACATAGCTCTGGACACTCTGGCACAGGACATGTGTGTCCCCTCCCATCAGACAGAGGTCATGGATGCAGGATTGGGAATACGGGATGGGGTCAATGATGCGATGGCAGGAGCCAAAGGGACCTTCAGAGGCCGTGAGTAGGCCACAATAGTTGGGTTTCTGGAGGACTGCCACTTTCTCCTCTGTGCAGGTGGGACACTCATCCTTGGGACAGGTGTCATTGCAAGGTGTATCTGTTGTTTTCCATGCAGATCCAAAGGCTGTTGCATCTGGAGCCAGCTGGCCACTGGAAAGCTGGAACTCATCATTGCCTTGGCCATTGTAGTTGCCGCAGAGGCCACACAAGCGCCCCATGTAGGTCTGGGGGACCGTGACCATCACGTGCTGGACGAGGTCATAGTGGACAACGAGGCCGAAGTCAGTGCGGAGCAGGACGCCTGTCCCATGTGGGTAGACCTGCACCTGTCCCTCACTCAGGATGGTGGGGAGGTGGTGGGAGATGGAATCCACCTGGGATAGAGAAGGAAGAGTCCTCCAGTGAGGAGGTGGGACCAAACATTTGGGGGAAACACCTTCCAGACAATATTCTGACAGATTTGTGGATCCCCCTTGGAAGAAAAAAGTTTGGATGAGAATGGATTAGTCTTGGAGATGGGGTGAGGGCTCCCCTCACCAAGGAAACAGAGTTTTGGGGTTGATTGAGGCAGAACGAAAAAATTAGGGAAAACAACTTCCAACCAAGGTTTTAATGCATTTACAGATTTTGCTTAGAAAGAAAAGTTGGGAGGAGTATGGATTGGGCTGAAGTGTCCCTTCCATCAAGGAAACCAAATTTGGGAGGGATCCCATGAGATTTGGAACATAAAGTGCCACCATACCATGACACCTATCCCCTTTCCTTGTTTCAAGGTCAAGGTGAAACAAGGACTCCCATAGACTTCCACAGACAATGCTTGGATCCCGAAGACTTTCCCCTTCTGCTGTGACTCCTTCTAGATTGTGACCATAAATGATGTCACATTGTCACCTGTGCAGATCTGGGTGAGGACATAGGAGCAAGTACCAGTGATATTGAAGGCTATCCCCTCAAAGGTGACAGGTGGTGGACACCTGCAAAGGACACTGATGACCTTCCCATGGCCATCATCAGGACAGGAAGTGTTTTGGCACTCGGAAGCATCACAGTCTTGGGCTCACTGTGACCCCTTGTTCAGCTTGGCCGGAGGGAACTGGCAAAATAAGGGACAGGAATGATGGTCTTGCCCAGAAAATAAATGTTTTAATAACAAAAAACAAACATGGAAACTGCAGAGTACAGGGGCAAGATTCAAAAGACCCAGGGGCGTGGCCAACGCAACCACATTTAGGGGTCTTTTGATTGAAGGGTCCAATTACTTGGGGGAAAACCTGTTAAAATCTGATACAAATGATTAAAACACAACTTGCATACATAAATATGTATAAAAGTAGGTGATAAGGACTTTTTAAATTTAGGAAATAGGCAACTGGGGGGTTAGGTAAAAAAGGATAATTCTGGCTTTTTTTCTAAAAGAAATTGAATTTGGGCGTTTGGAGGAAAAATAGGAATAATGAGATTTGGGAATAAAATATGGGAATAAAGGGGTGTTTCTTAAAATATAAATCAGGGTTGGTTTTTGTTTTTGTTTTTTTTTAACTGTGGTTTTGAAGAAAAATAAACAGGGAAATAAGGAATTAGGATTTTAAAAATTAAAATACAATGAATAAAAGGGATTTTTCCTTAAAAATCCCAATTTAAAACATAGTTTATGTAGTCTTTTAAAAAGGAAGAAAAATAAGAAATAAATTAGGGGGAAAAGAGGAAAAAAGGTTTTTCCTTATAAAACTGCATAAGAAGTTGGGTTGATACAGGTTTTGCATGAAAAATTAAAGAAAAAGTAAAGAAAATAATGTATAAGAGGGTTTTTTTCCCATAAAATGAATTGTTTTTATTAAAATAGAACAAATAAAAGGCCTTTTATCATAAAAAAAATTCAAAAAATAGACTTTTTTTCCTCCCCCAGAAATACAGTCAGTGTATTGACGGTGAGTTTTGTTCCTGGAAAAACACCAAAATAGCTAATTAGAATTTTACCTCAAAAAAAAACCCCAAAAAACTCCCGAAAACTAAAATGTAAACCCAAGTAATGAGGATAAAGTGCATTTTCATTTTTTCTTTAGAAAGTGAGCAAAAAGGGGATGTTTTAATGAAAAATAAGAAGATTCTAAAGGCTATTGGATTAAAACAAATTATTTTAAAAGGACACTTTTTGGTTAAAACCAATAAATATGAGGCTGAGAGGTTGTTGGGGAAGACACAAAATGAGGGGAAAAGGGAATTTTCAGGAAAAAAAACACCCCAGGCATTCAGAATTTCCTTTTCTTATTTCAAGCAAATAAGTCCAAATTCAAGAAATTTGGGAATTTTGTGTGCAAAATGGGGATGTTTCTTACCACAGAAGGGAAGGAGGAGCCACCAGGACCAACCTGTGCTACTCCTGTGAAAAACACCCAAAAATACTAAAAATTGCTATTTTATGGGAAAAATCCCTGTGAGCCCAGAGATGTCTCCAGAACCCTCAAATTACCCCCAAAATGCCTTTTTTCCCCCCCATGGAATCCCTTGGGGCTTATTTTGGCCCCTGTTGCCACCAAATCCACCCAAAAACCTTCCAAACACTATGAATTTTGCCTCAAATCCCACAAAATTGGGTCAAAATGCTTGTTTTTCCCTCTAAATTTCCTGCAGTTTGGGTCAAAATGGAGTTCAACAAATGAGCCAATCCTCCCTCCCCCTCCAAGGCCACTTCAAATTCCCCATTCCTATCAGATTTGCCCAAAACATTTCAAAAAAGATAAATTTTAACCAAAATCACCTAGATTTGTGTCAAATTCAAGTTAAAATGCTGGTGCAGCCCTCACCCACCAATCCCTTACCTTGATGACACCTCAATACTACATTTCCACCAAATTCACACTAAAACTTCATGGAAAGAATGAATTTTGCCCCAAATTCCCCCAGTTTGGGTCAAAACGGTGTTCAAAATCCAGGACAACCTGCCCTCCACCTTATCCCACTCAAGTTCCCCCAAATCCCAAATTCAGCCTAAAAAGGGGGAAAAAATTCCAAATTCTGGGCATGAAGAGGGCAAAAAATCTGAAATTTGGGGAAAAAGTGCACAAAAAGGGAAGACCCCTGAGATTTGGGGGGAAATGGGCAAAAAATAAAAAATCTGGGCACAAAAAGTGTTTCAATCCAACATTTGTGAAGAAAAAGGAATAAAATTATGAAACTTATGGGGATAAGGGGGCAAAAGCCATAAAACTGGGGAGGAGAAAGGGTAAAAAATCTGAAATTTGGGCAAAAAACCCCTCCTCAATTTCTGTCCATACCCAAAGAATAAGGAAAATAAATTAAAAACAGGGAATGAAGCCTCTCCACTCACCAGCCTGTCAACTCCAGAATTCCAGGGACTCTGCAAACATAGACAAAGCACTTGTCCCCAGATTGCCCTTTTTATCCCCAAATGGGGCTCAGCCACAGCCAAACCATGCACATTTGGGCAGATTCAGCAAAATTTCAGGATGCAAAGTGGGGAGGAGGGGCCAGGGGGGCATGTTCCACAGTTCCAGAGAATTTGGGAACTGGCAGCTGGATCCTGTCACTGATAGGACGGTGACAGAGTGGAAATCAAAAGAATTGCTGTTCCCATGGCGCTCTCTGCCTCCATTGAAAAGAATGAAGGATTTGTCTTTACAAACAAACTGTAGGTCTGCTGATGAACAGAAATGGATACTAAGAGATAAAAGAAACAATGGGCATCTTTAACATACATTCCATAGGAATTTCATTGATTGACATAAGGAAAAGAAAAAGGAGGGGTATACATTGGAAGGGGGTCTTTATTAGGTGATTCAGGAAGACTGTGCCTCTCAAGCACCCTAGACAATGGGGAAAGAGAGAGGGAAATGCAGCAGGGTAATCAGGATAAAAAGAAGGCTGCGTCCTCCAAAAATTTGGTAGGCCCCAGGGGAAATGCCCATGACCTCTCTCTATATCTGAATAAAGTTACAGGACTCTGTCTCCTTTTTGGAAATAAACCTCTGGTGTTTGTGGGTTAATTTTCCTGACACTGTGACCCTGGGGAAAGGACAAACCAAGTCCAGATGTTTTTTATCCAAAATTAATGATCCAAGTCCCAGCAGGAAATTCTGGCCCAAATGACTGAAAAAGCTGAAGAAAACCAGCTGGAGCCAGGAGAGACGATGGCAAACAGGGAATTAAAGGGCTTTTGCCTTAAAATGAAGACATAAAAATGGGGAAACCCTGAACCCCACAGAGATCCTCAAAACTGTCCAGAGACAGAGACACCACCCCCAAAGCCATCCAGGGACCCCCAAAACTACATGGGGATCCCCCAAAACTACCCAGGGATCCCCTCAGCCCTCTAAACCTCCCAAACCACAAGGTCTCTCCAGGAAGATGGGGGTCCCTGGAAGGGTTTTGGGGGTCCTGATAAATGACACGGAGAAGAGAAATTTTCAGTTGCCCTGAAGGTGCTGGATGGAGCTTAAAGACAACTGTCAGAAAAGCTGAAAGGATTTAAAGGCATGCACAGAGGATCACAAGCACAGCTGGAGCCGGTGGACAAATAGGTAATGAGGAATATAGTGGGGTTTTTGTCAAGTTATGTAACAAGAAGTAACAGTGCACACTCAAGGAAAACCTTCAAGGAAAGGTCACGTGTAATATGGAAGCATTCCGTGAATATGACTACCAGAGACCCGTTAGTGGTCCCTACAGGACCATACCCTGTGGCAGTTTCGTCACACACATCAGATTAAAGGAGAAATCCTTCAGTGTGTCACTGGTGGGGCTAGACGCACTCTTGTGGGCTAAGGTGGTCATTTGTGGACCAGGGGCGGTCACTTGTGGGGCAGGGGGGCAGTTGTGGGTCAGGGTCACTTGAGGGGCTGAAGGGGCACTTGTGGGTTGGGGAGACACTTCTGGCTCAGGAAGTCCCTTGTGGGGCTGGGGAAGCACTTGTGGGACTGCCACCCCTCGTGACATGCAGCCCCCCCAGGCCCTCTCAGGGACCTCCTCCTCTGGATGCTGCGATGCCACCGCCAGGCCATAAGGGGAAGCCTTTGGCAAGACATCCCCACCCCCAAATTTCAGGGGTATGCCCCTGCGCCTTCCCCAGGTCCCCCTAACTCCCCATTTGCTCTCCCTTCCCTTCCCCAGGGCCATCAAGATCCTCTTGGAATGCCCACCTGGGCAACCCCAATGCATGGTGGGGCCAATAAAGCAATGGCACCCCAAAATTGCACCCGGGAGGTGGGGAGACCCTCAAAACTCCCTCCCTTACCGCCCTCACCTTTGGGATTGTCCCCAATCCCCTCTCCCCCCAAATGTCCCCAGGAGCTTTAGGGGGCTTCTGGGGGCTCAAAAGCAGCTGTTGGTGGGGCGCTGGGTGTCTCTAGGGGGTCCGGGAGGGTCTTTGGAGTGTCTGGAGGGGCTCTGATGAGGCTGAGGAAGGGATTTGGGGGGTTGTACGGGGAGTGCTGGAAATCAGGAGTAGTTGGGAGGGTGTCTATAGGGCATCTAGAAGAGGTCTGTGGGATTTTTGGGGGAGACTCTAGGAGTGCTGAGGAAAATCTGTGAAAGATATTGGGGGTCCAGGTAGGGGTTTTGGGGGACCCTTGGGCTTTGGAGTGTCGTTAACAGTCCAGAGGTCTGTGGGATGTTTTGGGGGGCCCAGGACAGCGTTGGAGGGTCTGTGGGGACTAGGAAGTCTATAGGGGCGCCTGGGGGTTTATTGGGAGCATCAGGGCGGGGAACCCCCAAACCCTTAGGAGTGGGGCTCACCTGTCTTCTTCACCTTCACATGGCTGATGTGGCGCCGGGGGCTTCTGGTGTCCTTCCGCCCCTGGGGGCGCTGTGGGGGGTCAAGGGGGCATCCGAAGCTCACCCTGAGCCCCCAAAAATCCCTCGTGCCCCCCACCCCCCATTGGCCGCTGGTTTGGCGCCAGCTTACTCACTTCCTGGACTACAACTCCCGAAAGACCGCGGGGCCCTGTAGGCCGCCGATAGAGCCGGGACTGCGGTTCCCGTCATGCCCCACGGCCCCTGAAGAGTCCCGCCAGAGCCAGGACTGTCCCCTAAGTACCGTCCCGGCTGCTCCCCAAGTGCCTCCCTGAACCGTAAGTGCGCTCCTGGGCCCCGTAAGTACCCCCAGTTTCTCTCTCCTGACCCTCAAGTACCCCTCATGGTCCCAATGGCCGCCCGCCCCCCGTCCCCTACTTGCCCCCAAAATGCCCCCTGTGTGTCCTCTCGGACCCCCAAGTGCTCTCCAACTGCCTCCCCTAAGCGCCCCTCCAGACCCTTTAATGATCCCGCAAGCACCCCCCAGCTGGCCTCCAAGCGCCCCTCGAGTGTCTCCTGGGAACTGGAGTGATGACAACAATGTAGAGAAAGACCCTGACTCTATCGCAGTATCAGCAACCATTCAGCCTTTAATTAAAATTTGAATCAAAACTGCAATGGCCGATGTAGGGGATGGACAAGCCTCCCCACTTTTTCATGCTACTCCCGTGGTCCCTCTTGGGGCCAGGGAAGTTGCAGGAAAAACATTCCTGTGTGTTGTGCGCATCAAGATTTCATAGAAATCAGGAACAGAGTCTGTGTGGTGAACTTCCCTGACAGGTGGAGATAAATCCCTCCATCCCCTACAGACTCCCCGGCAGATCCCAAATACCCTCAGGATCCCCTCAAAATGCTCCATAGCTCTCCCCCGTGAACACCCTATAAACCCTCAGAACCCTCCCAAACCTCCCTCTACAACCTCATGTGGCTCTCTAAAATAACCCATAGATCTCGGCACTCCCCCACACCCCCCAAAAGGGGCTACCCCAGGTGGCCACAACTAGTCATGGACTGCCTGAGTCACTTTTTGGGCTGATATGTGTGTAGGTATAAATCTTATAGAGAGATAAAATATAGAAAGGGGCCTCCAGGAGAGCTAGGGAGGGCCTTTGTCAGGGGACAGGATGGAGGGTGAGGGTTTTCACCTGCCAGAGGACAGGGCTAGATGGGATTTTGGGAAGAAAATTCCTCCTTGTGAGGGTGGTGAGAACCTGGCACCGGTTGTCCAGAGAAGCTGCAGCTGCTCCATCCCTGGAAGTGTCCAAGGCCAGGTTGGACAGGGCTTGGAGCATCCTGGGATAGTGGGAGATGTCCCTGCCCATGGCAGGGGGTGGATCAAGATGACCTTTGAAGTCCCTTCCAACCCAAACCAGCCTGGGATTCTAAAAGTGGGGGAGGTTTGGGGTAGGCGACCTTGGCTGACCCCAGGTGCCCCCCCAGGCTGTTCCATCACTCACGCTTCAGGAAGAGACAGCAAGAGAAAACCTGATGAAAAAGCTCCTGGGGGAGATGGGTTGGGGCATGTGAGTCTCTCAAGAACTGCTCCAGCCCTTTCCAGTCCCTCAGGTGGAGGCACTTGGGACATGATTCCTACCCAATAGGTGCCCCAATGAGGGAGAAGACTGGTTCAGCCTTCTTGATCCAGCCTGTCCTGATCCCTCTGCAGAGCCTTTCTGCTCTCCAGCAGATCCACACTCCCACACAAGTTGGTGTCATTTGTGAACTTAGTTTGACTTCCACTTGATCCCCTCATCCAGATCACCAGTAAAGATGTTGAACAGGACTGGACCCAGCACTGACTCCTGGGGTCACCTACAAGTAATTGGGTGTTATGGATAGAGTGGGAGCTTCAGACAAGCCCTGTCTTAGGCTAAGATTTTGGGTACAGCTTGAATTAGGTGGCCTGCACCTAAACCACTCTGGCTCGCAAGTTGTAAGAGTGACAGATCAGGTCTATTATGAAATTAGTTATTTATTGAATAGACAGGAGATACTAGACAAAAGGTCTTGAACAGAGTTACTTACTACACAGTATAAAACAAAAGAACTACTAGAAGATTACATAAAACAGTGCCCAACATTAAGGTACTGTCCTAGTTTAGGGCAAATTTGGGAGAAAACCTCCAAAGGGGGCCCCTCCAGAAAGCAAACCCACACGGCTCCTGCCCTCCAACTTGTTCGGGAAGGATTCCTCAGAGAGAAGTGGAAAGAACCTGTTTATTAACAGGCAAAGCCCCCCCCCCAGCACACAAAATAAACAATACTGGATGGCAACACTCCTTCACTACTCTGAAAAAGATGACAAATTCAGAAAGTCTCTCTTGGTGGTGGTTGCTCTGTTATCAATCCCTCTGGTGCTGGGGTAGCTGCTGCAGGCCACAAGGTGCAAACTCTCGGTGTTTCCCAGGTTGCAGTCCACAGCAGGTTCAAGTGGTTCCAAGAAAAGGGAAAGAAAAACAGTCCAGGGAAAATTTGGACTGCCTAGCTAAACTAACTAACAAGCAGAAGCAAAAGCAAGAGCAAAGCAGGAGCAAGAGCAAAGCGAAAGCAAGTGCAAAAAAACCCACAAAAGCAGCCCTATATACTGCTCCATCTCTGTGCCCGCCAAGTGTGAGGGAGTGAGCAGGCTGATAACAAAACAAAACTTCGCTCTTCAGAGCCAGTCTTGAAGGCACAGAACATGATATCCAGCATAAACAGAATAGACGACTGGGGATACAAGCATCATAACATCACCCTAGGACATTCCACTCCTTATCCCCATATTGTCAATATACTACCAAACATCATGCATTTTATTCAAGTAAAAACTTCCATCTGTTTTCCCCAAAAAATTACAAGCAATACCCATCATGCCCCCGTCACATCCCCACACCGGACCACTGAAACCAGGCCCCATACTATAGCACTGCAGAATTCCCCACTTTCATTCTACTCACTCAAAACTCCATCTTTCACTTGCTCAGACCTTCGACACACATTTCCTTCTATCTCATGTATGGTTTAATGTACAGACAATGGCAGTAACATCCAACTAACAGTGATATTTGCATATCATTCTCACCCCACAATCAAATCTCCCTGAGGTACATATCGTGTTGTTCCACTGCTTTGCATTATCCACCATGTGCAACCTGGTCTCTGAGCAAAGACAACCCCACGACTGGGTTTGTCTGTACTCGAGGCAGAATTGATCCACAGGGTCTTCCCTAACAAACCTCTGACACATACCGCTGGGACTTGATCTCCATCTATTAACATTCAGGGACTCAGACTAGTCAGGACCTGCTGGCTTGGTGGAACCTCAGCTGTTAAGTAACCAAGTGGCCTTTGCTAAATGCTGCTCCCAATTTTTGAAAGATCCCCCACCCAAGGCTTTCAACTGGGTTTTTAGTAGTCCATTGTACCTCTCCACTTTGCCTGCAGCTGGTGCATGGTAGGGGATATGGTACACCGACTCAATGCCATGTTCCCTAACCCAGGAATTGATAAGGCTATTCTTGAAATGAGTCCCATTGTCTGACTCAGTCCTCTCAGGGATACCATGTCTCCACAGGACCTGCTTTTCCAGGCCCAGGATGGTGTTCCGGGAAGTGCTATGAGACACAGGGTAGGTTTCCAACCATCCAGTGGTGGCTTCCACCATTGTGGGCACGTAGTGCTTGCCTTGGCGTGTCTGGGGCACTGGGATGTAGTCAATCTGCCAGGCCTCCTCATACTTGTACTTGGACCATCGCCCACCGTACCACAGGGGCTTCACTTGCTTGGCCTGCTTGATGGCAGCACACGTCTCACAGTCATGGATAACTGAAATACTGTTCATGGTTAAACCCACCCCTCAGTCTCTTGCCCACTTATAGGTGGCATTTCTACCCTGATGGCCTGAGGCATCATGGGCCCATCGAGCTAGGGATAACTCTCCCTTGAGTTCCCAATCTAGGTCTATCTTTGACACCCTTATCTTCACAACCTGGTCTACCTGCTCATTGTTTTGGTGTTCTTCATTGGCTTTACTTTTGGGGACATGGGCATCTACGTGGTGGATTTTCACAGGTAGCCTCCCTACCCTGGTAGCAATTTCTTTCCACTCATCAGCAGCCCAAACTGATTTTTCTCTATGCTGCCAATTAGCTTTTTTCCACCTCTCCAGCTATCTCCACAGAGCATTGGCTACCATACATGAATCAGTGTAGCGGTAGAGCTTTGGCCACTTCTCTCTTTCAGCAATGTCCAGGGCCAGTTGAACAACTTTGAGTTCTGCAAGTTGACTTGATACACCTTCTCCTTCAGTGGCCTCTGTGACCTGTCATGTGGGGCTCCATACGGCTGCTTTCTACTTTCCTTTCATTCTTACAATGCGGCAAGAACCACCAGTAAAAAGAGTGTATCATGTTTCTTCTGCTGGCAGTTGGTTATATGGTGGTGCTTCTTCAGCACATGTCACTTTTTATTCCTCTTTATCAGCAAGATTAAAGTTTTCACCTTTCTGGATGGTTTGTAATTATTCCCAGAATCCTAGGGCTCTTCAGTTTTCCAATATGGGCGTACTGTGTGATGAGAGCAATCTGTTTGCTCCATGTAGCACTGGTAGCATGGTGGGTAGAGGGAACCTTTGCTTTGAACATCCACCCCAGTACTGGTAGTCGGGGTGCCAGGAGGAGTTGTGCTTCAGTGCCTACTCTGAGGCGGCTTGGACTCCTTCATAGGCTGCTGAAATTTCTTTCTCTGTTGGAGTATAGTTGCCTTCAGACCCTCTGTAGCTTCGACTCCAAAATCTTAGTGGTCAGCCTTGAGTATCTCCAGGCACCTTTTGCCAAAGGCTCCAGGACAACCCATGGTTCCGAGCTGCAGAGTAGAGCATGTTCTTCACCTCTGGTCCTGTCCTGATCAGGCTAAGGGCTACTGCATGAGCGATCTCTTGCTTAATTTGGGCAAAGGCTTGTTGCTGTTCAGGGCCCTAGTGGAAAGTGTTCTTCTTATGGCTGACCAGGTAAAGAGGGCTTACGATCTGGCTGTACTCAGGAATATGCATTCTCCAAAAACCTATGGCGCCGGGAAAGCTTGTGTTTCCTTGCTGTATGGTGGAGACATAGCTGTGATCTTGTTGATGACCTCAGTGGGAATCTGACGCTGCCTATTTTGCCACTTCACTCCCAGAAACTGGATCTCTTGAGCAGGTCCCTTGTCTTTGCTCTTCCTGATGGCGAAGCTGGCTTTCAGGACAATCTGGATGATTTTCTCTCCTTTCTCAAACACTTCTGCTGCCATCTTCCCCCACACAATGATGTCATCATATATTGCAGATGTTTTGGAGCCTCACCCTTTTCCAGTGCAGTCTGGATCAGTCCATGGCAGATGGTAGGACTGTGCTTCCACCCCTGGGGCAGTCAGTTCCAGGTGTACTGCACACTTCTCCAGGTGAAGGCAAACTGAGCTCTGCATTCTGCTGCCAGAGGAATGGAGAAAAGTGCATTGGCAATATTGATAGTGGCGTATCACTTTGCTGTCTTGTACTCAAGCTCATACTGGAGTTCCAGCAGTGCTCAGTGGTGGAGTCACTTCATTTAATGCACAGTAGTCCACAGTCAATCTCCATTCTCCTTCAGATTTACACACAGGCCAAATGGGGCTGTTGAAGGGTGAGTGGATCTTGCTGACCACCCCTTGGCTCTCTAGCTCACATATCATTTTGTGAATGGGGGTCATGGCATTTTGATTTGTTTGGTGTTGTCAGCGGTGCACTGTCAAGGTGTTAATCAACATTTGTTGCTCTTCCACCTTCAGGAGTCCTACTGAAGATGGGTTTTTTGATAGTCCAGGCAAGGTGTTCAATTTCTTGACCCTCTCTGTCTTTACAGCAGCTATTCGAAATGCCCATCTGAGTCCCTTTGGGTCTTTGAAATACCCACTTTGGAGGTAATTTATGCCCAAAATGCATGGGGCCTCTGGGCCGGTCACAATAGGATGTTTCTTCCACTCATTTCTAGTCAGGCTCACTTTAGCTTCCACCAAAGTGAAATCCTGCGATCTCCCTTTCACACCAGCAATAGAAACAGATTCTGCCCCCACATGTCTTGATGGGATTAATGTGATAATGGGATTAAGCTTTATATTCTTATGGTTCAGATGTGCCAGGCTAATGAATCTACACAGTCCAAAAAATGCGGTTTTCACAAGCCTCTACCTGGCCAGAGGCAGGGCCTCTCTAAGCCTGGTTATCCTTCTTTCCCTGGGCATATATCTTCAAGGTTCCTTCAAGGGGATTGAAAATATTGTCATCATCATCATATGTGGCAGCTTGGTTATGGGCTACTGGAGCTTGTTCCAGATTGCAAGGCAAGATGTATTGTATTACCATCTGTATGGCAGTTGTCTTTTGTCAAGGGGGCAGTTTGCCTTATCTCTCTCTCTGAGTGATCACAATCACTCCTCCCTAGGGAGGGGACATCTGCTGATAACAGGCTATTGAATGTCACTGCATGACTGATAAGAACTATAGCATCCCATTGGGAGATGCTCTGCCCAGTGGGAGGAGCCAAGCATTGTTACCCGGATATAATCTGGAGCTCCTGGAATAGCTGCACAGCTTCTCTACTGGATTTCCCTGAGGAACAGCAGCTGCCTCTTCTTCCACTGGATCTTCGGAGGAAGAATACACCCTTTTCTACAGGACCCCCTGCTCCAACAGAACCACACCTGGCACTTCAGGAGGACTGCAGCCACATTTCCAATTGGACTGCTACCAGCACCCTGACGAACAGGGTGTCAGGTTGAGTTCTGACTCTGTCAGTGTTGTTCTGGTGTACTGCATTGTTTATTTTATCCTTTTATTTTTCTTCCCTATTAAAGAACTGTTATTTCCTGCTCCCATATTTTTTGCCTGAGAGCCCCTTAATTTAAAATTTATAGCAATTCAGAGGGGTGGGGAGGGTTTACATTCTCCATTTCAGGGGAGACTCCTGCCTTCCTTAGCAGACTCCTGTCTTTCCAAACCAAGATAGAGCTAGAGCTGCTTCTCTTTTGGAACTTCCTCTCTGAGTCTTGCCTTCCTTGAGTTCACGCACCCGTTGTGCCAGAGCAGCAGTAGATTTTCCATCCCATCTCCTCACATTTTCTCCGCAATCACGCAGGAAGAACCACAGCTCAGCTTGGGGTGTACCTTCTCTCCCTATCTGGGGAATTTTTGCATTGGATACCAGAACTTTTGATTTGTATTGCTGAGATTTGGAGAAAGCTCTTTTTAATCTTTTCCCTGAGTCTCTCGTGATTCTCGTCCATCCTGTCTTTTAATTTTTGCAGACGTGTTTCCACTGCTGCAATTCTGGCATGTGTTGGGCCATGTAAAGTATCTGCATATGCTTGGAGCTTCTTTGCCATATTAAGCACAGTCTCTTCACTGTCATGCCGCTTCATTATTGCTAAAGCAGAAGCATATTCGTGTGGCCCAAGTCGTACAAATTTTTGCCACATCACAGATGTACATGGTACCAAGTCTGGATTTACAGTGTTCACATCATCTGAGAAGACAATCTCTGCCACTGCCATTTCTCTCAAGTGTTGGATCCCTTGTTCTATGGTCTTCTACTGAGTTTGCTGCACATAGAGATCGTCTGCACACAGGTATCTTTGTGCTACACTTTCCAGGACCCGTGCCAAGAGGCTGTGAGGGTTTGCCCCCCTCATCATTCCTTGGTCGATGACGGGATCATGTGACAGGGGTCCCAAATGCCTCGCTTCAGTGCAGTCCAAAACTGTAGCCTCGCCTGCAGCATCCAAAGATGGACTAACCAACTAATTATGGATTCATCAGGTCTTCAAGTGTAATCCTTTCTTAGGCCACGAAGGTCCTTTAGGGAATAGAACTCAATAGTGGCTTCTGATGTTGTGTCAGTTGCTTTAACTTTGGCTTTTGTATCAGTAATTGGTGTTGAGGGTCCTTCCACCAGATCATTATTGTCGGTTGCTGGCCGATTGGTTTTGCTTGTGTGCTTCTTTCCTGCAGCGATTGCCAGTGGCTTAGGTTCTCTGTCTGGTTTAGCTACAACCTGAGTAGCTGGGGTGTTGGCTGTAGCCTGACTGGGATAGCTGCTGATTTATCTCTTTGCCCCCCTGCCTCTATCTGCTGCCCTACAGTATCTAGCAGTGTGCAATAAGCATAGGCCAGGGTCCAGCTTATTGCAATGAGCTTTTTCTCTTTAGAGTCATCATGGCACTTCTCTTTCAGGTATTTTCCTGCCTCAGCTGGGTTCTGAATTTGTTCACATGGAAAATCTCAGTCTACAGGGTCAGAAAATTCCTTCAGGGTTTGGCCCATATTTTCCCATTCTCCACACTACTCAGGATTTTCCACGCCTGGGTCTACTTCTGGGTCAGGGGTCTCATCAGCTCTTCTGGACATCTCAGCCCTCATCCTAGAGAAGCTGAAGACCATATAGAGGAAGCTTACTAGATAAAATACCAGAAAAATGGTCTCTTTAACATTCAGGGGAAAATGAACATTCTCAAAAGGTGACATAACAGATTCAAAGGAGAAGAAGGAAAGGAAAGGCTGGAAAGCCTCATTCCCTGCTCCTCCTCTAACAAATCAGATGCAATTACTAATAAATTCCCGAAACATATTACTGGAACTGGGACACAGGGTAGGACGAAGAAACCATAAACCATACATATCATAAGCAGACTTCAGTATCTTTGTAAACATGCTATAAATCATTATCACCAAGCCCAGCACAATAGCTATTCTAATTTTTGCTTCTCTACTGTAAAAACTAGGTATTAGGGACAATAATCTTAGTGACCAGAAAGGTATTGAAACCTCAAAAAAGTCTAGAGACTAGAACAAATGAAGGCCTCCACCCCAAGAAACATTACAAATTCAAGCAACGTGGCTACTAACTGCTTTTACCCACTACAGAGCAAGCACAACTAACATACAATTAATAAAGGTTTTTTTCACTTTCTCAGGCCACGTGCTGGGCGCCACTAAATGTATTTGTCCTGGTTCAGGGCAAATTTGGGATAGAACCCCCAAAGGCGTTCCTCCTCTAGAAAAGCAGATTCATTTGGCCCCTCCCTCAACTGGTTTGGGAGAAAATACGTTTTTATAGAAAAGTGGAAAAAACTGTTTTTGAAACAATAAAACCTAAACAACATTAAACAATAAAACCTCTTGCTGCTCCAAAAGAGATGACAAACTCAGAAAAGTCCCCTCCCCGGGCTGCAGTTCAGGTCACTCAGTCTCTTATCAGCCCCTCTGTTGCTGGAAATGCCGCGGCCCAGTCCCAGCCCAGTGGGCCACAGGTGCAGCTGCCGGTGCTCTTCTGGATGTTCAGTCCAGAGCAGGTTTCAAGAGGTCCAAAGAAAAGGGGGGAAAAAAAATCACAGTCCAGGGAACTTCTTTGCCTCAGCAAGGTAAAACTAACTAAAAGCAAAGGGGAGCTCTGTCCCACTGTCTGTTCATCCACAGACAACACAGTCCAGGAGCAGGAATGTGGAGGAGTGAGTGCAGTGTCTGAAAACAAGTTGCATGCTTCTTCTCTCCCCCCTTCACTCTGGAACAAGTCTTAAAGGTGCAAAACTTATTATTCAGCATAAATAGAACAAGACGATTGGGGATAAAAGCATCATATAGTCAACCTAGGACAGTCCCGCTCCTGGTGCTGGCAGCCATACTGGAGCTTGGCCCCCTCCCGGGGGTCTCTCTTGGCTGGTGCCCGCAGGCGCTGCCAGTGCAGGACTTCTATTGCAGCGCTGGTGGGCAGGGGGCAGCGGTTTCACTGCCAGGACTGCGGCTCTGAGCCCTCCCCGGCAGGGCTGCCCACCTGCCTGGCAACAGTGGCGCCCCCTGGGCGCCGGCCTCACCTGCCCGCCCTCAGCCCCAGCTGCACAGGCTGCTGTGACCTGGACTTGGCAGCAAGTATCAGCCAGCTTGTTCTGGCCACGTGGAGTGGCAGCTGTGGGTTTTCAATGGGGGTGCGAGGGGAGACGGATCGTCCTGAAGGCTGATTTTGCCATAATACAGAGTAAAGTCAAGGGACGTGCCCAGGAAATTCAGTTTCTAGAAGTAAAATAGCAAGATGGACATTGTCAGATTCCAGTGGATGTGGTTAACAAAATAGCAGCCATGTCCCCACTGACCAACAGGAGGGAAACACAGGCTTTCCTGGCACTGTGGTGTTTTGGAGAATGCATATTCCATGTTACAGTCAGATTGTAAACCCTCTCTATCATGTGACATGGAAGAAGGTTGATTTCAAGTGGGATCCTTCACAGCAACAAGCTTTTGAACAAATTAGAGGAGATTGTTCCTACAGTAGCCATTGGACCAGTCAGGAGAGAACAAAGTGTGGAAAACAGGCTCCACACTGTAGTCAGGGAGAGTGGTCCATCCTGGAGCCTCTGGCAGAAGGTACCTGGGAAAGTTTGAGGACCACCCTATGGCTCTTGAGTCTGGGATACAAAGGATCTGAGTCCAGCTATATCTCTACACCACACTGCAGTTACTGGCAGCTTTTGAGGAGGTTCCATCTGTTTCAGAAGTGATTGGCACCAAAGCACAGCTTTCACTGGCACCCAACTGCCAGTGCTAGGCTGGACGTTCAAAGGGAAAAGCATCTTGGAAGTCATTATGAACTAGCCCTGAGGCAAAAATTTCATATTATCATCAGAAGGGGAAGAGATGAAGGTGGCACATGCTAAGGACGCCCTGACTACCAGGAAATGAAGTCTCACTCTCTCTTTACTGATGGTTCCTGCCATATTGTAGGGATGGATCAAAAATGGAAAGCTGCTGTATGGAGTCCTACACGACAACTTGTGGAAGCCACAGAAGGGCAAGGTGGATCCAGTCAGGTTACAGAGCTTAAAGCTTAAAGCCATCTAGCTGGCTTTGAATATGGCTGAATGAGAGAAGTGGCCAACACTCTGCCTCAGCACTGACTCATGGATGGTGGCAAATGCTCCGTGGGGGTGCCTGGAACGATGGAAAAAGGGCAATTGGCAACACAATGGAAATGCATCAGGGCTGCTGGACTGGGGCAAGTCATCGCTGCTAGGGGAGAAGCTGGTTGTGAAAGTCCCTCCTGTGGATGCTCATGTACCCAGGAGTCAGGCACTGAAGAGCATCACAACAATGGAGAGGGGGATGGGGCTGCCAGGATTAAAGTGTCTCAGGCAAGTCTGGCCTGGCCACACAAGTGTGAGTTATTTCTGGCTCAGTGGACCCATGATGCCACAGGTAACCAGAGTTTCACAGGCAGATGAGAGGTTGCCCAGGCAAGGTAAAGACCTTTCTGTCCTGGCACATTTCAAATGGGAGCAACCCTTGGATGGATCCAAATTTTGAGCTTGGCACCAAATTTAGGAGGTTGGGCTCAGAAAGTATATGAAAGCACATTTCCTTGGAAGGAGAAACACCTAGTTCTACTGTTGGTGCTGCAGACGATTGTCAGCCCAGAAAAGGAAAAGGCAAACAAGACATATCTCTGCAGGCACCCTTTTCTGTTGGAGAAATCCTTGGACATACTCATTAGTAGAGGTGGTTTCCAAATTCCTCATATGTGCTCCCAAAAGGGAATGACACTATTTTTCCTTGGAAAATAAATTATTAGTCGAAGTGTTTTAGGATGAAAACATTTTGCTGGCCTTTACCTCCACCTGGCAGATGATCATCTGCAGCACCATCAGTTGGACAAGGTGTTTCCCTTCACAAGAATAGGTACTGTCATTCACATTGAAAAAAACCTAGTTGCAGCATTTGGAGCCGAATTCCAGTATTGAATATATCCAGGGCTCTAGACATTGCTCTCACACCAAACAGACTAGGGCAGAAAGTCTTGCTGGCATTTTCCTCCCCTCTCCACTTTATAATCTGTGGCTAGCTGTTTTCCTTCCCATGTAAAAGCACTGTCATTCCATTTCAGGAGTCAAACACACAATTTTGTAAATCACCTGCTGTCACCACCCCATCAATGCCCAAGCACATGGGTGCTTATATTGTGGCTGTTAGGTTTGGAGTATTGGGTACTTCAACTGTTAGTGGGGCCAAATAGGCCAGAACTTCAGAAATTCCACTTCTCCCTGCAGTAAAAATCCAGCACGGGGACACACTTGCAGTCCTTGGATCAGGGAGTGCAGATGCCATGTGGAGTCAGCACAGTCTCTGGACTTCTTTTAGGGTTTGGGCTAATGTTCAAACATTAACATTGACTCACTGCCATCAGGCAGACAACAGATTTAAATGTTCAGAACATCAAAACCCTAAATATTGTCATTGTGATCTTTGATTGCAAAGCAAGTAGCCAATATCCACTTCTCATCTGGGACCCATAAATTAACCTTAGCAGCTTGGCAGATAACATTTGCTCCATTTACTAAAGTGATTTTAACTCTTAGCATCTGGGTCATACACCCAGCTTCTTGGCATCCTGCTTCGTTAGTACTGAATGTTGTGTTCCTGTATCTATTACAAATGTAATTAATCATTGACCAACTGGAATCTGGATGTATGGGTCATTAGTATGTATTGATAGGGTTCCCCTTGTTGCATTTCAGTCTCACTTGGCTTGTGTATGGAATGCTTTTGCAAATCAGCAAATGGACTCTGCACAATACAGGAATTGGTAGCTTTTCTTTCAGTTTTCATCTTTTCTCCTTTTCTTCCTGGAACTGTTTCTGCAATTGTTCAATTCTCAGTAACAGGGATAAATAAGGTTTCCTCTCTCAGGTCTTGTTTCTCTCTTCTATAATTTTCCCTATTCATATTCTCAAATAATTGTCTTTCCTTACACTCTGCTGAAGCAAGTAGGGTCCTAAGATGATTTTTCTCAGTCATAAGTTTATCCACTTGGATTCTCAGCTTTTCTCCTGTCTCCATCTCAGAAGCCAGTGGTGACTTTGATACCCCATTTTCTGTGTAAGTCTTATTTTTGGTGAGCCTCCTTAAATGCTTGCAGCTGCCAGCCTCCAGCTCACTGAGGATGGCAAAAGTTGTTTCTAAGACTCCAATTTAACAACATTTGCCTGTGGGGCCATAGTAATGATAAGTCTCTCAGGAGTTCCAACTCTCACATCAACATCTTTATCCTGCTTGTGGCAAGGGAGCACAACTTTCCTTTTTCCCCAGGCACTCCATTCCAGGCACTACATTCTCCAGAACAGCAGTGGATAATTTATCACTTACCAAGAAATTCCTTTCTGCAAGCCTTTCGCTCATACTGCGTTCCATCATGCACTGGGACCCTGCTGCTCCCTTTTGGGCAGTCTGCTTCCTTGGTGCAATTCCAATCTCCTGATTGTTGTTCTATTTACTAATTATTAAGTGAAACCAATCCTTCTGCCATAGCTAATTAGCCTTGAAGATCTCTCTCGCAACATTAAGGATCTTGTCTTCCTCTCTGTGGGGTTAACATTTGCTTCAAGAATTTGCTGAAATTCTGCCGCAGTGTTTTATCATGTCCAGCAAAACTCTAACCATGTCAGCCATATACTTGGATAACCAGTGATGTAGGTGAGAGCTGTCCTGGAACATCTGTCATTCATCAGTTGCAAAAATGCCGCCTTCTGTACACCCTCTGTCCAATGATCTATGCTTGGGATCTCGATCCTAAGGAAATCACTCCTCTCTAATGGATTCAACCACCTGCTCCAGCACTCTGAGTTAAAGGCCACAGTTTTCTCTGGTCATCCACCATTAAAAATACTTCTGGCTTCCAGAAGCCTTGAGCGCCTCAGACAAATGATTCAATCACCCTCTGCCAGAGGCACTCTCCAAACATATCCAGTTTCCAATAAGTACGTAAGTCTGCTATACTTTTCCTGGAACTTTGCTATCTTGGCTGCTGTGTACCACACTGTTTTAGTAACAGTGAGCAGACCCTGATATCATAGAAGGTTTCATCTTTAATTTGGGGTTGTAATGTGATTTCCTCATCATCAGATGTAGTGCTGCTTATAGGGTCATTAGAGACGTCAAAGCAATTTTCTGTCCTGTCCACAATTTGAGTTGTTAACTTTCTTTGAAAGTTCAGTAACAAAAAAATTCCCCACCAAGCTCAGCACCAGCCTGTCTAGGGAAAAAAAAGGGTTGAGGGGACCCAAAACTGGAGGTATCCCAAACCAGGTGGGTGGGGGCTGGGCTGGGATTTTAGGGGGAATATTTGGGGTCCTTGAGGTTTGGGGGACTCAGAGGATACCCCAAGGATGGCAGAGATGGGCAGGTTTAAGAGGATTTGGGGTCCCAAGGGAGGTTTTGAGTTCTGAGCCTCAGGAGGGTCTCCAAGGCATGAGGAAGGGGGGGGGTTGGGGTCCCAGGGCAAGGTTGGGGTTGGGCGGGTCCGTTCTAGGGTCCCTCCCACGCCCTCAGGAGCAGGCACGCCCCCAGGAGCAGGCTGTGGCTGGTGCAGCATCCCTGCGGGCCCCGCCCCTCCCTGCTCAGCAGCACCCTCAGGGGCAGCAGCAACCCCAGCAGCTCCACCTCCCAAGTGTCGCTGCCCCCAAGCCCCGCCCCCAAGAACTCCGCCCATGGATGGGAGCTCTCCAGAGCCCCACCCCCATGGGGTACTAAGCCCCGCCCCCCACAGGCAACCCTACCCGCATTCAAGCCACCTCTAAGCATGGCCCTCAAAGCCCTGACCTCCATTCAAAAAGTGAATCCCCTAAGCTCCATCCCCTAGGTGACCCCCCACCACCACTACACATGGAACCCCTTAGGCCCCAAGACCTTCCTGGCCCCCATCCCATGTACCCTCACCCAAAATACTCTCAGAGCCCCCCTCTCTGTGGGTTCTCCCTTCCAGAGGTCCCCCCTGTGGTGCCTCACCCCCAAATCCCCTCCAAGCTCCCCAGCATCAGCACCTAGGGGTCACAAACATTTATTGGGGTGCAGCAGAACTGGGAGGGTCTCCAGCAGGGTGGAGGTCCTGGGTAGGTTTCTCTGGGACTGGCATGCTGGTAGGGGGGTTCCAAGGGGATCATGGGTAGGGGCCCTCAATAATCTGAGGGGTGCTGGACTAAGGAAGGGGACCTCCACCCCGGGATGGGTTCCTGAAGGGGTTGTTGGGGATCCTGAGGTGGGGGAGTCTATGGGGGGCTTGGGTGACCCCATGGGGGGGTGGGGGTCTCAGCATGATGGTCCCATAGGAGGTCCCAGTGAGATTAGGGGTGTGAAATTGTAAGGAAAGACCCCCAGGGGATCCCCATTCAGATGCCCCCCTCCTCGGGTCCCTGCAGGCACCAGGCCAGCTGCACATCCTGGGGGATCAGGGTGACTCGGCGGGCATGCAGTGAGCACAGGTACATGTCTTCCAGCAGCTGCACCATGACGGCCTCTGCTGCCTGTGTCCTGTGATATGTTGTATAGTTTATAAAATAATTCATGCTAAGTGAAATTAAAACCACAGCATAGTGGGTACTAAAAGCAATGTTGGGCAACAAGCCAGCTAAAACACCTGGAAGACATGGTTGCCAGAGATGTATATTCCAAAGGATTCCTTGTCTGACAAGACCCCAGCTGGAGACACTTCAGATAAGCATCACCAGCAACTACAAACTAAGTGGCAGAAATTCAAATACCAGAAAGACACTGCCTCCAGAAGACGTGTATTCCAACGTGTATTCCAAAAGATTTCTTTGTCTGACCAGACCCCAGCAGGAGGCATATTGATAAGCATCATCAGAAGTTCCGCTCCCCAACACCGATCCCCCACACCGCTGAAAGTTTTTTCCTGACAGGATTCCATTGATTATCCACCAGCTCCAGAAAACCCAATGATATGCTAAAGAAGACCCGCTTGCAAAGCCTGAAAGACTGTATAAAAATGGAACCCTTGGACCAGATCAGGGGAGACCCACAGGGACGCTGGTGCAGACCAGGTCTTAAAGGGGCCAGGGGGACAGAGGGAAGCTGTGGGGGTTATAAGGGATCTGTAAGGTCTAGGGGGACATTGCGGATATGAGGGATCTATAGGGAGCTACAGTTATCGCCGATATAGGGGAGTTACAGGGGACGGGGGCGTATGGGGGGTTATGAGGAGCAGGGTGTAGGGCACTAAAGGGAGAGGGAGTGACTATAGATGATGGAAACATATAGGGTATGTAGGGCACAGGCTGGGGTTGGAGGACCACATTAGAGGGAGTCCATAGGAGTGCACTAGAGGGGAGCCTATAAGGGGGCTCGATTTGGGAGGTCCATAGGGGGTCTCTCACTCACTGTGTGCCCCCAGCTGGGGCGATCTGGGTACTGGGGGACTGCCATGCTGTTGGGGGGTGTATTTGGGGCAGAGCATGGTGTGGCCTGAAATAAACACAGGCAGGAGACTTTTCTCCTTTTAAATGCCTTTAGTAAAAGTGACCAGCTTTGGGGGGAGATCCGATGGGTCTGCGCCGACGCCGCCGCTGCTCCCAGTGGTGACTCGGAGGAGGAGTGCAGCTTTGTCCATTGGTCTGTGAACAGAGCTGGGCATTTCATCCTCATGAGAGCGTTGGGAAAGATCCTTTGTTCACTTTTTCAGTTTGACTTCCAGGATTCTGTCTCTAGCCGAGGTCCTTACTTGGCTAGGGTGAGGGGCAAAAAAGGGTCTCAGCATCTCTGCAGGCTCTGGGCTTTGATCCTCACATCCAAAAATCACTTTGATCTCTTAACTCTGTGTTGGCTCGTTGTTTTTGGTGTCTTTTGGTAAGTTTGGTGGGGTGGCTTTCCTGTGGCATGCTGGCTCCAAGGTTATTTGCATGCCCTCCGATGTCCCTCCCTCCCCGATGTCCCCTCCTTTCACTGTCTGAGAAGGGTCATCCATCTGGGAGCAGGCAGGGTGGTACTGACAAAAGGAGTAGTTAACAAAAACAACTGGTGATTACGATAACAAACAGTTAGAACTCCACCCTGGCAGCAACTGGTCCAACCTGTTCACTCTGCAACCTTTTAAAAAAAAATGGCAGCTTTTTCTACTTATAACATGGCCGTGCCCACTGCAGGGTCAGGCCAAGTCCAGGAGGGGACCTGGTGGCTGGGGAAGGGGGAGTCAGGGTGGACTAAGGTGTCCAGGGCCCCCCACGCCACTTCCGGGTACCCCCAAGCTCCCTCTCCCACTCCCTGACAGTGACATCACACCTGGGATCTGACATGCTGCTCCATTCCAATATCCTGCCGCACTGCGCTGCTCATGATGTCACTTTCCTCTTCATGCCAATTGGGGCGCGCGATCACTCTGTGCCGCCAGATTCTATGAGTTGATGGTGCCACACCCAGCCCCGGGCACCCTGCACCTTGGTGCTCCCAGGGTAGTCTCATTTATCATCCCACTGCAGTCCCAGTATGGGCTCTGTAATCATCCTAGTGTGATCCGAGTCATTCCCAGTGTGGTTGCCATTGCTCCCGGTCATCTGCATGGTTTCAGTTACTCCCAGAATGATCCCAGTATGATTCCAGTCCCCTGCAATATGATTCTAGTGCTTTCCAGTCACTCCCAGTGTGAGTCCAGTATGATCACAACGACTCCCAGTATGATCCCTGTCATACCCCCAATGGTCCCAATCAATTCCTGTCGCAACTAGAATGATCCCACTTTGATCCTAGTCACTGCCAATATGATACCAGTTGCCCCCAATGTGGTTCCAGATGCTCCCAGTACGAACCCAGCATGGTTCCAGTAGTCCCCTCCTGTATGATCCTAGTTGCCTGGCACAATCCACTCATATGAATGGGGGTTGTGATGGTTCATTAGCTGATCTCAGAGTGCAAAACACAACACGGAAAGGGGATTGCAGTATCAATCAAAACAAATGCACCTTTTATTGAATGACCACAGCAAATGCGTTAAAGGAATTAGGAAAAATGAAAAGAATAGAGAAAGAGAGAGAGAGGGGGAGTATAGCTACCAAAAGTAGAGACAAAATCCTCATGGTCCAGTCAATGGAGTTTGCCTAGTCATGTTGGGGAGATCTCAAAGTCCTGGTTAACTCAGGGGTCTATTATAGTCCTTTGCATGAGGGGGGAGCAGGTAATAAAGAATAAGTCTCTTGAAATTGCTGAGGGGGAACAGATACAATGAAGAATAAGGGTATTGAAGCCATCAAGGAGGGGAACAAGGACAGATAGTCCATGTTCTCAGCAGTGAGCGGGACCCATTGTTTTCTTGGTCCAGTGAACACATCTGCAGGCAACACTTGGCTCACTTCAGTCTGGTCAGCACCCCTGTGTCAGAATTGTATGGGTCTCAGTCTGAGTCCTTGGGAGGGGGCTTCAATCTTCGTTCGTCATGCTGGTAGTGAAGCAGATGAAGGATTTTCCGTGGGGGGACCACCAAAGTTGCCCCAGCAAGTTCATCTGGCCAAGAGGTGGGAAAATTCTTGGGCTATTGTCACAAAGCAGGTGTAAGCATATAGGGCACGTTGCCCCCTTAGCCAGGCCCTGCTATAAGCAGTGTACCATGGCAGCAAATACACCTGCAAACAATCACTTGGCAGGCCAGAACTCTGCACAGGGGCCTCAGGATCTTGGCATGCATCTACCTCAAGCAGGCCAGAATTCGGATCAGGGTCCTCAGGATCCCGGTCTCTGTCCTTGCAATGGTCGTGAGGCAAATGAGGGGAACTTCAGACCGTCTTTCACATTGCCCCAGTTGTGGACTCAGTACCCCCAACATGGTTCCAGCATCTTTCATTTGCTCCCAGTGTGTCTTCAGTTGACTCCCAACATGGTCCCAGTAGCTCCCTGTGCCTCCCAGTGCCCAGTGGGGGTCAGTCAAGGATTATAACTGTCCATAAAATCCATTGGGAGAAGCAGATTGGGGTGTTAGTGAACCCATGGTGGCCCAGGTGGGCTTTGGGGTCTCTTGAGGGCATTGCCTCACAGACCATCCAGTTAACCCCCAGTTTTTCCAGTGGACCACCACACTCCTTATTTGACCCCATCAAGCCTCTCAGTTGTCCCTAGTTGTCCACCCAGGCCAGATGTTGAACAGGACCGGCCCCAACACTGCGCCCTGGGGTGTCGGAACTCAGGACATCCCTCTGGCTGTCCTGGACAGCCAAGACCCCTGCCAGGGGGCTCAGAGACCCTGGCACAGAGCCAGAGATGCCTGCAGTTTTGCTTATGACCCATGGAGCAAGTTACCAACCTTATATGAAGATCTGCAAGCCATGACAGTTTAAGTAGAATGATATTGAATTAATCACGGGGTAAAAAATAGATTTTTGGGGTTTTTAGAATGGGGGTTCAGGGGGCAAGATGGAGGAATCTGGGTGTGTCCAGCCTTTCTCCTTCTTCTTGGCCTCTATCTTCTGCTGTGATGTTGGCACTTTTAGATTGGTTTAGAGTAGAAGCTCACTGTGTAACATAGGTGATAGGTATTGGAAAGTAATTGTAAATATTGTACATGTAGTTTTTATTATAAAGACATAACACTGCCCCAGGGGCAGAGTGCCTTGGACTGTCTTGCTGAGTGGACCTCGGCTGGACAGGAGGAAAAATTTTATAGATAAGATACAATAAACAACCTTGAGACCGAGAACTGAAGAGCTGACTCCTTCTTCGACCGCTGGTCTGGGAAAAGAGATTTTCTAACATTTCTCGGGGTCACTCTGACCACCTAGAGACCCCGAGACTAGGGAACCCCAGCAGTGCCCAGCCCCAGCTGGCTGTGGCCCCATTCCCACTCCTCCTTGGCCTGGCGACCAGCCAGGTGTTCCCAGTGAGAGGCACCTGTCCCAGCCACAAGCTACAGGTGCTCCAAGAGAGGCAGGGAGATGGAGGTAGTGCCAAAGGCTTTGCTGAGCTGCAGGCAGACACACCCACACATGTCTAACACGCACCGGGGCCACCTGGGCACAGCAGGAGATCAGGTGAGTCAGGCAGTACCGGCCTTTTCTAAGCCCTGGCTGTTCCCAATGCCCTGGTTTTCCTGTCCGTGATGTGGGTTCCCCCAGGGAATCTGTTCCAGGGCTGTTCCAGCACCAAGGCCTGGAGTTTGCTGGATCCTTCTGGCCCTGGTCTCAGTGGCTCCCAGTCACCTACAGTACAGTTCCAGTCATTCCCTGTATGATCCTAGTCACTCCCACTATTGTAAGAGCCAAAATGAGGAATGCAAGACTCCAGGCAGTTCTCCAAAATGCAGTTTATTACATCCAAGACCTTACAGCAAGCCAGGGTCGCTGGCGACAGAGCCTGTGCCTACAGCTCCAGCTGCAGGCAGGCCTGGAGACCCTTAGTTTTGGTTACAAATGCATTCTATACTTTTCTTTGCTGAGCATCTTAATACAGTAGAACCAATATATACCTTAACTTTTATCTATAGCCTGTCATAACTGCTATAATTACCATATTCATGTTACTATTCTCCAATAACTAAAAGTTAGTACATTACAATTTAAGCTAGAAGTTTCTCAGTTTTCTTGCAGTGGAAAATTCTGAGACCTTTTTTCTACTTGCAACATCGGCACGCCCCTTTGCCTGTGCTATCTTTCTGCTTAGTAAAAACATCTTCTTGTTTGAAGTGGGTTTATCCTTTGCTCTAAGTCATAAAAAAACCCCTTCTAACTAACCCTTTGCCTCCTTGATTATCCAGTAAGACTGGCTCAGCAATTCTTTACTTCTATCTTAAAACTTGCTTTCATCTCTATTCCTTCTTCAGATTCTACATTTGAAAATCTTTCTGCTAAACATACATATCTGTGAGACTTTCTTGTCAAACTTTAATCCTTCCCAACACACTATGATCCCAGCATGGTCCCAGTTGCTCCTATTTTATCCCCAGTATGATTCCCATTTCTCCCTGTCACTCTCCAGCATGGTTCCTGTTATTGTATTTGCAGGGTCCCTGTGGCAGGAAGGATGACTCCATGTTCTCAGAAGGCCAATTTATTATTTTATGATACTATATTATATTAAAGAATGCTATACTATACTATACTAAAGAATACAGAAAGGATACTTACAGAAGGCTAAAAAGATAATAATGAAAATTTGTGACTCTCTCCAGAGTCTCGACACAGCTTGGCACTGATTGGCCATTGAATCAAAACACTCACATCAGAAACCAATGGAACAATCATCTGCTGGATAAACAATCTCCAAATACATTCCACATGAGCAAAACAGAGGAGAAGCAAATGAGATAATTATTGTTTCCATTTTTCTCTGAGGCTTCTCAGCTTCCCAGGAGAAAAATCCTGGGCAAAGGGATTTTTCAGAAAATGTGAATGTGACATCCAGCTGTTCCCTGTATGATCCTAGTTACCCCAGTTGTGATCCCAGTTGCTCCCAGCATTCTCCCAGTAGCTCCTAGTGCCTCCCTGTGGCCAGTGGGCATCAGTTGAGGGTTGCAGCTGTCCATAAAATCAATCTGGGAGAAAAGGACACACATGTGATGTGAAGGGATATGGAGGGACATAGAGGCACTGTCCTGCTGTCACTGTAACCGTGGGAAAAACAATGTTTCTACTTTAAAAGAACAACAATGTTTCTACTTTAAGAGAATTAAGGCATTACTTTATTCTGGCCAGGATGTTGTTCTGGCCAGAATGTACAACAGAGATAATTTCATCCACATATTGCCTGTGTTGTGGAGAGAAAACCATTCCATCACACATGGTTCTTTACTAGATTTTTCACATACTTACATAGTCAAACCCCAGAAAAATTCATTGGTTCAACATTCATTGGCCACAAGTTACACCATTCTTTGTATCTGGTTTCCTATTGGTTATTGATCCCTTTGCCTTCAATGCTAATTAGGTCATCATTCTTCATTCTCTTATTGATCTTTTCTCAGACCAAGTGTCTCTGACTCACCAGGAAGGAAGTTCGGGTGTTGATGGTCACTTCTCTCTTGAGCATCCTCTGGCAACACCCAGTCTATTGAGATGTCAAGCTAGTCAGGCCTTGCCCGGGGAACAATCCATTCCCTTGCCTCTTGGCAAAAGTGAACAAAACCCCTGACTAAAGTTAGTTAAAAATTTTAGGAGTTGCATCATTTCTAACACTGCCCCTCCCCATGGACACAGTACCCTCATTGCCACCCCGTGTCCCCATGTCTCCCCTTCGTGTACGCCCATGTCCCCAAGGTCCCTCCCAAAACACAGGCAAGAGCCTCAGCAACCACTATTTGGGTAGTTTTTCTCAGCTTCTAAAGTTTCCAGATACTTTTCCTTTGCCATTTTAGAATCCTCACTGAAGGAGAAATTAGGTGTCAGGTCCTGCTGGATGTCCCCAGATTCCCTCCCCAAACCCTGCAGCAGCAGGGAGAGCCTGCCATGTCTGAGTGAATATATTTTATTTTTCATTAAAACATATGAAAAATGATGCTTTTATCTCTAAACCCTTTAGGTCTTGCCTGCTACACCTGATATCACTTCAGAACAGGGGATTTATAAGCCTTAAAATCCTTGAGAAAAATAACATTCACAGTTAATTTTATTTTGGTGCAGTAAAGACTGGTCTTGTGGGATTTGGTGATGTTCACTGGGAATAGCCCAGCAAAGGAAAATTATGAGCAAGGGAAGGGTAAATTTTGCACAAGTTAAAGTCTTGAGAGCAAAGTATCTGCCTTGCAGATGTGCTGCAAGGGAGATTAATAAGTAACATCATCATAATCTATTTATAAAAGGTGAAACACTGACCTCTTGCGTAACACAGCCCAGACAACTTATGGAAAGTAAAACATTTAAAAGCAGCAAATCCACGGCCAGAGTCACATCCAATGTACGCAGCTCGTTCTTGGCCAGGCGCAGCTCCTTCAGTTGTGCCAGGTTGTGGAAGACCTCAGGGCCAAGGCTGTGCAGTCCTGCACTTTCCAGGTTCAGGCTGCGCGTTGGCTCAGGTTCTTGAAGATGCTGGCAGGCAGGTGGTCCATCCCGCTGTTGCTGCCAGCCAGCATCAGATACTGCAGTGTGGAGACCCTGGGGGGCATCCCCTGGGTTGGGGAAACACAAGGATCTTCCCTCAAAAAGCCAAGTAGACCCTATTGGCCTCTTCCCCTGTTCCTATGTCTGTTCCTGTGTCCCTGAGCCACTCCCTCCCTATTCCCTGATTAGCCCTTATCTTTGTACTGCCCCAAGACCAGGATGACCCTGGGCCCCAGGGAGAGAGAAACCTGGACCCTCCATGTGTGTGTACCTGGGACCCAAACATGTTACCACATGGCTGAATTAAACATCTGTGGATACCATGCAAAGGCCCTTTTTCCTTCTTTATCCTGGACTTTACTAGCAGCTATTCAAGCTGCAACACTGCAGCTGTGCCAGGTCATCGAAGGCATTGGCAGGGATGGCCGACAGCGAGTTCTGTGACAGGCAGAGCGAGCGCAAGGCACTGAGGCCCTGGAAGAAGCGTTGTGGGACCACACGCATCCCATATGGCTGCTGCGCCTGCAGCTTCAGCTCACAGAGGTTGTGCAGGGAGCGGAAAGGCGGCAGCTGCTGCAGGTGTGGGCTCAGGCAGCGCAGCACATTGGCAGCAGCTCCAGCACGCCCAGGGTCACCTGCACTGGCTGGAATGCGGCCAGGCTCACCTCCAGCAGCCGGCTGTGGGCCAGGGAAAGCTGGCAAAGCTGCGGGAGGCCCTGGAATGCCATGGCTGCCGAGTGCCGCAGGTTGTTCCCGCCCATGCCAAGGGTCTGCAGGCGATGAGAGAATGACCCACTCAGTAGATGAGGGAAGGGCGGTGGATGTATATTTATAGATATCAGTAAAGCCTTTGACACTGGAGAAACTGGCTGCTCATGGATTGGACAGGGGAACTGTTTGCTGGATGAAAAACTGGCTGATGCCCAAGCCCAGAGAGTGGTGGGCAATGGTACCCAGCTGGGGTACCAGTGTAGCAGGACATGTTCCCTGCCACAAGAGCTTGCTAATTGGTGAAATAAATCACTAAACACTGCTTGTCTCGTGGTTATTTGGGTATCATGTAAGTGACACTTGTAGCTGACAATAAACAGCTTGCTGTGGAAGCAAGATTGTGAAAAGATAAGCTGGAATTTCTGACAGACACTTCACTTCACAAACTATTAAAGCTACACCAAACTTTCACAAAGTAGAAGTCTTCTGCACATTCCCTGGAAATGTGTAGGGCTTTTCCCCCAAAGATGGGATGCTGGTTTTGTAGTTCCTCTCTCAAGGGTTGAGTGAAAGGACTCTGCACACTCTTGCCAGTTTGGTGGTAAGTTACATTGACTCCTAATCTATACTATTTCTTTCCTAGCTTTGATTGTAGGTACCTTAATGTTGGGCACTGTTTTATGTAATCTTCTAGTAGTTCTTTTGTTTTATACTGTGTAGTAAGTAACTCTGTTCAAGACCTTTTGTCTAGTATCTCCTGTCTATTCAATAAATAACTAATTTCATAATAGACCTGATCTGTCACTCTTACAACTTGCGAGCCAGAGTGGTTTAGGTGCAGGCCACCTAATTCAAGCTGTACCCAAAATCTTAGCCTAAGACAGGGCTTGTCTGAAGCTCCCACTCTATCCATAACACCCAATTACTTGTAGGTGACCCCAGGAGTCAGTGCTGGGTCCAGTCCTGTTCAACATCTTTACTGGTGATCTGGATGAGGGGATCAAGTGGAAGTCAAACTAAGTTCACAAATGACACCAACTTGTGTGGGAGTGTGGATCTGCTGGAGAGCAGAAAGGCTCTGCAGAGGGATCAGGACAGGCTGGATCAAGAAGGCTGAACCAGTCTTCTCCCTCATTGGGGCACCTATTGGGTAGGAATCATGTCCCAAGTGCCTCCACCTGAGGGACTGGAAAGGGCTGGAGCAGTTCTTGAGAGACTCACATGCCCCAACCCATCTCCCCCAGGAGCTTTTTCATCAGGTTTTCTCTTGCTGTCTCTTCCTGAAGCGTGAGTGATGGAACAGCCTGGGGGGGCACCTGGGGTCAGCCAAGGTCGCCTACCCCAAACCTCCCCCACTTTTAGAATCCCAGGCTGGTTTGGGTTGGAAGGGACTTCAAAGGTCATCTTGATCCACCCCCTGCCATGGGCAGGGACATCTCCCACTATCCCAGGATGCTCCAAGCCCTGTCCAACCTGGCCTTGGACACTTCCAGGGATGGAGCAGCTGCAGCTTCTCTGGACAACCGGTGCCAGGTTCTCACCACCCTCACAAGGAGGAATTTTCTTCCCAAAATCCCATCTAGCCCTGTCCTCTGGCAGGTGAAAACCCTCACCCTCCATCCTGTCCCCTGACAAAGGCCCTCCCTAGCTCTCCTGGAGGCCCCTTTCTATATTTTATCTCTCTATAAGATTTATACCTACACACATATCAGCCCAAAAAGTGACTCAGGCAGTCCATGACTAGTTGTGGCCACCTGGGGTAGCCCCTTTTGGGGGGTGTGGGGGAGTGCCGAGATCTATGGGTTATTTTAGAGAGCCACATGAGGTTGTAGAGGGAGGTTTGGGAGGGTTCTGAGGGTTTATAGGGTGTTCACGGGGGAGAGCTATGGAGCATTTTGAGGGGATCCTGAGGGTATTTGGGATCTGCCGGGGAGTCTGTAGGGGATGGAGGGATTTATCTCCACCTGTCAGGGAAGTTCACCACACAGACTCTGTTCCTGATTTCTATGAAATCTTGATGCGCACAACACACAGGAATGTTTTTCCTGCAACTTCCCTGGCCCCAAGAGGGACCACGGGAGTAGCATGAAAAAGTGGGGAGGCTTGTCCATCCCCTACATCGGCCATTGCAGTTTTGATTCAAATTTTAATTAAAGGCTGAATGGTTGCTGATACTGCGATAGAGTCAGGGTCTTTCTCTACATTGTTGTCATCACTCCAGTTCCCAGGAGACACTCGAGGGGCGCTTGGAGGCCAGCTGGGGGGTGCTTGCGGGATCATTAAAGGGTCTGGAGGGGCGCTTAGGGGAGGCAGTTGGAGAGCACTTGGGGGTCCGAGAGGACACACAGGGGGCATTTTGGGGGCAAGTAGGGGACGGGGGGCGGGCGGCCATTGGGACCATGAGGGGTACTTGAGGGTCAGGAGAGAGAAACTGGGGGTACTTACGGGGCCCAGGAGCGCACTTACGGTTCAGGGAGGCACTTGGGGAGCAGCCGGGACGGTACTTAGGGGACAGTCCTGGCTCTGGCGGGACTCTTCAGGGGCCGTGGGGCATGACGGGAACCGCAGTCCCGGCTCTATCGGCGGCCTACAGGGCCCCGCGGTCTTTCGGGAGTTGTAGTCCAGGAAGTGAGTAAGCTGGCGCCAAACCAGCGGCCAATGGGGGGTGGGGGGCACGAGGGATTTTTGGGGGCTCAGGGTGAGCTTCGGATGCCCCCTTGACCCCCCACAGCGCCCCCAGGGGCGGAAGGACACCAGAAGCCCCCGGCGCCACATCAGCCATGTGAAGGTGAAGAAGACAGGTGAGCCCCACTCCTAAGGGTTTGGGGGTTCCCCGCCCTGATGCTCCCAATAAACCCCCAGGCGCCCCTATAGACTTCCTAGTCCCCACAGACCCTCCAACGCTGTCCTGGGCCCCCCAAAACATCCCACAGACCTCTGGACTGTTAACGACACTCCAAAGCCCAAGGGTCCCCCAAAACCCCTACCTGGACCCCCAATATCTTTCACAGATTTTCCTCAGCACTCCTAGAGTCTCCCCCAAAAATCCCACAGACCTCTTCTAGATGCCCTATAGACACCCTCCCAACTACTCCTGATTTCCAGCACTCCCCGTACAACCCCCCAAATCCCTTCCTCAGCCTCATCAGAGCCCCTCCAGACACTCCAAAGACCCTCCCGGACCCCCTAGAGACACCCAGCGCCCCACCAACAGCTGCTTTTGAGCCCCCAGAAGCCCCCTAAAGCTCCTGGGGACATTTGGGGGGAGAGGGGATTGGGGACAATCCCAAAGGTGAGGGCGGTAAGGGAGGGAGTTTTGAGGGTCTCCCCACCTCCCGGGTGCAATTTTGGGGTGCCATTGCTTTATTGGCCCCACCATGCATTGGGGTTGCCCAGGTGGGCATTCCAAGAGGATCTTGATGGCCCTGGGGAAGGGAAGGGAGAGCAAATGGGGAGTTAGGGGGACCTGGGGAAGGCGCAGGGGCATACCCCTGAAATTTGGGGGTGGGGATGTCTTGCCAAAGGCTTCCCCTTATGGCCTGGCGGTGGCATCGCAGCATCCAGAGGAGGAGGTCCCTGAGAGGGCCTGGGGGGGCTGCATGTCACGAGGGGTGGCAGTCCCACAAGTGCTTCCCCAGCCCCACAAGGGACTTCCTGAGCCAGAAGTGTCTCCCCAACCCACAAGTGCCCCTTCAGCCCCTCAAGTGACCCTGACCCACAACTGCCCCCCTGCCCCACAAGTGACCGCCCCTGGTCCACAAATGACCACCTTAGCCCACAAGAGTGCGTCTAGCCCCACCAGTGACACACTGAAGGATTTCTCCTTTAATCTGATGTGTGTGACGAAACTGCCACAGGGTATGGTCCTGTAGGGACCACTAACGGGTCTCTGGTAGTCATATTCACGGAATGCTTCCATATTACACGTGACCTTTCCTTGAAGGTTTTCCTTGAGTGTGCACTGTTACTTCTTGTTACATAACTTGACAAAAACCCCACTATATTCCTCATTACCTATTTGTCCACCGGCTCCAGCTGTGCTTGTGATCCTCTGTGCATGCCTTTAAATCCTTTCAGCTTTTCTGACAGTTGTCTTTAAGCTCCATCCAGCACCTTCAGGGCAACTGAAAATTTCTCTTCTCCGTGTCATTTATCAGGACCCCCAAAACCCTTCCAGGGACCCCCATCTTCCTGGAGAGACCTTGTGGTTTGGGAGGTTTAGAGGGCTGAGGGGATCCCTGGGTAGTTTTGGGGGATCCCCATGTAGTTTTGGGGGTCCCTGGATGGCTTTGGGGGTGGTGTCTCTGTCTCTGGACAGTTTTGAGGATCTCTGTGGGGTTCAGGGTTTCCCCATTTTTATGTCTTCATTTTAAGGCAAAAGCCCTTTAATTCCCTGTTTGCCATCGTCTCTCCTGGCTCCAGCTGGTTTTCTTCAGCTTTTTCAGTCATTTGGGCCAGAATTTCCCGTTCGCTGGAATTCCCCGCTGGGACTTGGATCATTAATTTTGGATAAAAAACATCTGGACTTGGCTTGTCCTTTCCCCAATGTCATGGGGTCAGAAGGTACCATGGAGACAGCAATTCTGGGACTTCAGGGAATTTGGGATGATTGCTGTGGGTGCCACACCTGTTATGACATTCCTGTGGGTCCCACACCTGTCACAACATCCCTGTCAGTCACATCCATCAAGATGTCCTGTGAGTTCCACTCCCATCATTTCCTATTCTTGACAGGATCCAGCTGCCAGTTCCCAAATTCTCTGGAACTGTGAGTCATGCCCCTTGCTTGCCTCCCCCTGCCCCCATCCTGAAATTCTGCTGAATCTGCCCAAATCTGTATGGTTTGGCTGTGGCTTGAGTATTTTTTATTTGGGTATAAAAAGAGTGACTTTGGGACAAACACTCTGTGGCTGAAGGGGCCCGGGAACTGAACTGCCAAGGGGCTGGTGAGTGGGAAAGAGTGGGGAGGCTTAATTCCCTGTTTATTCCTGGTTTTCTGTGTTGTTTGGTGATGGGCAGAAATTGAGGATTTTTCTGCCCAAATTTCAGATTTTTTTACCCTTTCCCTTCCCCAGTTATATAACTTTGGCCCCCTTTTCCCCACAAGTTTCATAATTTTAACCTTTTTTTTTTCAAAATGTTGGGTTTTAAACACTTCCCAAATTTCAGGGGTTTGCCCTTTTTGTGCATTTTTCTCCCAAATTTCAGGTTTTTTTGTCCTCATCATGCCCAAAATTTGGTGGATTTTTTCTTCACCTTTTTGAGGCCAAGTTGAGCATTTGGGAGGGTTTGTGTGGGACAGGGTGAGTGAAGGGTTTTCCTGGATGTTGAGCCCCATTTGGATCCAAAATTGGGGGTTGTTGGGCAAAAAAATACCCATTTTGACTGAAACTGGGGGAATTTGGGGAAAAATTCATCCTTTCCATGAAGTTTTAATGTGGATTTGGTGGAAATGGGGTATTGAGGTGGCATCCAGGGCAGGGGTTGGTGGGAGGGCTGTGTCAGCATTTTAACCCCATTTTGACGTGAATTTAGGTGATTTTAGTTAGAATTAATTTGTTTTTAAAGTGAACATGATATAGATGGAGACTCTGATGTGGCCTCAAGGGGATGTTTAATCCCTGTTTAATGCCATTTTGACCAACACGGGGGGGTGATTGGGGGAAAAATATACTTTGACCCAAAATGGGATAACTTGGGAAGAAAATCCATTTTGATCCAAATGTGGAGAATTTTGGACAAAAATTTTGTAGTTTCAAATGTTTGGAGTAGATTTTGAGGCAGTGGAGGCCAAAATAAGCCCCAAGAGGTTTCCATGTGATGAAAAAAGGCATTTTTGGGTAATTTGGAGGTTATTTGAGGCTTCTGGAGACATCCCAGGGCTCACATGGATTTTTCCCATAAAATAACAGTTTCAGTGATTTTCAGTGTTTTTCATAAGGATGGCACAAGATGGGATATGGTGGCTCCTCCTTCCATTCTGTGGTAAGTAAAACTGCTGTTTTCCACACAAAATCCCCAAATTTCCTGGATTTTGTACATATTTCCAGGCTTTTTAGCACAGAAAATGAAATCCTGAGTCCCAGGGCTTGTTTTTTGCCTGAAAATTCCTCTCTTCCCTCATTTTGCATTTTCTCCAACAACCTCTCAGCTGAAGATTTATTATTTTTAATCAAAAACGCCCATTTTGAAATATTTTTTTAATCCAAAAGCCTTTAGAATCTTCTTTTTTCATGAATGCCTCTATAATTTCATGGGAAAAATCCCCTTTTTCCTCACTTTCTACAGGAAAAAAAAGAGTGCGCTTTGTCCTGGTTATTTTGGTTTACTTTTTGGTTTTGGGTTTTTTTTTTGGGTTTTTTGGTTTTTTGTTGTTTTTTTTTTTAGCTAAAATTCTGATGATTAGTTTTAGTGTTTTTCCAGGACAAAACCCCAAGATTTATATGCTGGAACTGTATTTTCTTCCAGGGAAAAACCATATACTTTTAAAAGATGTTTTTAAATGAAAAAAAGTCCTTTTATTTGCTCTTTTTAAATAAAAGAAGTTGGTTCTTAAGGAAAAAACCCCCTTTTATTCCTTATTTTCCTGGCTTTTTTCTAATTGTCATGAAAACCTTTTATCAACCCAATTTTTAGGTAGTGTTCTAAAGAAAAAAATACTTTTTATTCTCTTAATGTTTTCTTGTTTATTTTTTTTGTTTAATTTTATTTTAAAAATTAATTTAATGAGGAAGAAAAGCCCTCTTGAACTCTCTTTTAGGTTTCAGGTACTTTAAAGAAAAAAACCTTTCACTCTGTTCTAATTATTAAAATTCCAATTGCTCATTTCCCTCTTAATGTTTCTTCATAATCCCCCTTTTTTAAAAACCCAACTCTTATTCATGTATTATTTCAGAAAGCCGCCTTTAATCCTCTTTTTTGTTCAAAGTTAAACCTCATTATTCCCTATTTTTCCCCCAAAACACTAAAATTCAATTTTTTTTCCAAAAAATCACCCGAATTATTTTTTTAATCTAACATCCCCAATTCCCTATTTTTTAAATTAAAAAAAAATCCTTTGATGGGCTTTTATATATACAGAGTTTTATTCAATTTTCATCCCATTTTCCTGGGTTTTTTTCCCTGCCAATCTCAAGATTTTTTTTTCCTCCCTTTTAATTAGGAGAAGATACCCACTTTTTTAAACCTGCTTTGGGGCAAAAAATGGCTATTTTGTTGTTTTGTAACATTAAAAAAAACCCTGAAAATATTTTTGATCCCTTTAAAGTATCTTTTGTTTAGTCTTCTTTTATATATTTATATATATATAATGTATATTTTTATATATGCATTTTATCTTATACAAAATACATAAAATTTTAATTTGCTAATAATAATACTAAATAGTGTAATTGAATAGCATCATGTTGATCAATAGGACAGTAATTGCTTATTATTACTTATCTATATTTTTATGTGTTGTGGATATATTAATAATATACATACACTACAACATTTCTATATGAATATATAATATAATCTCTACTGTAATTATAAAAAATACAACATATGATCTATAATGCTGTAATTATCTTATTATCATTATTCTTGATTTGCATTTTTTAGTAAAAATTTCTATGAAAATTCAGTATAAACTTATTTAAAAGTTTATATGGATGTACAAAAGATGTGAACTATGAGAACGTAATATGTCTTCTATTAATATAATATATTACTGCATTTATTAATAAAGCAGACTATATATTGCTATTATATATAACTATATCTAGTTATTAAGATGTAATTATAAACTATAGAGTAGATATAAATTACTACAAATATAATTATATAATACAATTCTTATTTTACAATATAATATGATGTAGAGTTGCATAATATATGAATGACATTGTTATTGTATTACATTGTATTATAACAGTATGTAATTAATGCATATAATATTTATTAACATATTTATTATTATATTCTGCATTACAATGTAATGTCTACTATTATAATTGTTATATTAATTACATATAATGATAGATTATATTGCAATATAGTATAATATAATGGTATATTATTTTTATTCTGGTCTCTAATATATTCTCTACCTTTGTAATTTTGCACCTTACTGCTTATTTTTGCTTGATTTTTACAATTTTTTCCCAAACCGTTTCTATGAAAACAAGAAATAAAATTATTTAAAATCATTATCTGTATAATTTTATAGAGAAAATATAAATCATCTACTGTTTTATATAATTATAAAAATAACATGTAAATTTATTTTCTACTATTATTAATACTGAAATAAATTCAATAGCCACAATGTTTATTATTATATTACTTTAATTATTTTAATGTTTATGGAGTTGGATTAAATATTTGCTGATATTTCTATCACAATTAAGTACAAAGTAATAGAAAAAATACTACTATATATTTAAATATAAGTATTGTATATCACAGTTTTATAATTAATAGATCTGTATAATAATAACATGGAAAATTGTATAATGAAGTTATATAATGGATAATAAGTATAATAATACAGTAACAGGCCAAAATGTAATTGACATATTTTCACTGATATATGAGTCCTATATTATTAATATTTTATCAGTGTGCTAATAAGTAGTAATATACTTAAGTATATTGCATAATACTAGTAATATATCATGAACACTGGGTATAATAATATAAATATCTAGTAATATTGTTGTATTAAGGAATAGTATTTTATGTAATTAATATTAGTTAATAAAACAACATTATTTCATATTTTTAACACATTGATGTATTTTAATAATTTGTTAATAGAATAAAAATGTTGTTTATTAACATAACAAGCTGTAAATAGAATTTATATTATTATTATTAGATATAAAAATGAACTCTATAAATTGGATACTGCAGTCATATCTTTAATGTAATTTCAGTACAATTCCTACTGTAAAATGGGAAAATTGATATATAAACACATACAGTAATGATATAAAAATATAAAAGCCCCCTTTATATAACCCCTTGGTTAACATAAAAATTAACCAAGTCCCCCTTTTCCCCCTCTTTTCCCAGCACTCTCCAGTGCCAGCTACCGGGGCCGGGAGTTCCTGGCCGTGTTCCCACAGAACGATGACGAGTCCCCCAGTGCATACCTGCAGCTGCTGCTCACCTCCTATGGCCCTGCTGATACCCAGGTGTCAGTGATGCTCCATGGTGGCTCTGTCACCAAGAACATCACCCTGAGGCCAGATGTCACTGTGCCCTTGCCTCTCCCTGCTAACCTGGAACTCACTGGAAGCCACACTTCCCATAAAACCTTGGTGGTCCAGGCCAGCGCTGACATCTCCGTAGTGTCTGTCAGCACCAAGAGCAACACTGTGGGTGCCACTGCCCTCCTACCTATGGAGAGCCTGGGCACCAGGTACTATGTAGTGACACCTGTTGGGAACTACACTTATGGCCTGACTGAGTTCGTGGTGGCCACTGGCGCCACCACCACCGCTATCAGCATCACCACCACTGCCACTTTCCACTATGCTGGGGCCACTTATGTCCCTGGTGCCGTGCTCCGCCTATTCCTGCAGCCCTACCACAGCCTGCAGCTCCAGAGCAGCCAGGACTTCACTGGCACAGTTGTGGTGGCCGACACCCCGGTGGCCGTCCTCAGTGGCCACACGTGTGTCAAGGTGTCTGCTGGCTTTGACTTCGTGGTGGAGCAGCTCCTCCCAATGACAGCATGGGGTAGGAGCTACATGGTGCCACCCAACCCACTGCAGACAGATGTTGACTTCGTTTATGTGGTGACAGATGAAGACAACACCATCACCTACAACACCGGGAGTGGGAATGCCACCGTGGCCATGGCGGCAGGGGAGGTGCAGACATTTGTGCTGAACCATAACTCCCACCTGTATATCAGTGCGATGGTGGCAGTGCAGGTGGTGTTTTTCTTCAGCGGGTCGTCCTGGAAAGATCCCTTCCTCCTTGTTGTCCCACCTGTCACTGCCCATTGCACTGCATTCCGCTTTAGCAGTGTGCCCAGCCAGTATAATCATGCCATCCTCATTGCACCCACCACTGCCACTGCCACCACCACCCTCAACCATCAGCCAGACACCACCATGGCATGGCAGGCCATTCCTGGCACAGATTTCTCCTGGGCCAGCATCACTGTGAGAGCAAAAATGCAGAGCGCTGAGAACTCGCAGGTGCCCGTCGGGCTCCTGGTATTTGGGTTCCAGAGTCACACTGGATATGGCTTCCCGGGGCTCTGTGCTGCCAGTGAGTACAGTCAGTCCACTGTTTTGTCACCCCAATGGTTGGGTGTTGTGCAATTGACCATTCACGGGTTTTCCCCTTTTTTTCAGTCCCCACACCACTCTCCTGTGAGGATTTTCTATGTGAGGAGAGGTGTGAGATGGTGGATGGACAACCAGAGTGCATCCAGGAGACTTTCTCCACCTGTTGGCTTGCTGGCGGGTCACACTACCGCAGTTTTGATGGAAAAACCTTTGATTTCATGGGAACATGTGCCTACACCTTGACCACCATCTGCGATCCCGATCCCACCCTTCCTGTCTTCTCTGTTGAGGTCACAAAGAAGGAAAAGGAGAACTCCAAAGTTTCCTCCATCAGCTCCATCACCATCCATGTTGACAACATCACCATCACTGCTGTCCAGTCAGAGAATGGGATGGTGAGGGTAAGCCATCATAATTTCCCAATTTTTAAAAATTTTGCTGAAATTACATATTTATCAATGATCTTGAGGGTCTCTTCCTAAATAATTCCTGGATTTGCTGGTGTGCAGGTAACCCTTGCATGAAAACACTTCTAGTCTTCTTGAACTCTATGCCAAATTTTGATGGATTTTGGTTGTTTTGATGGTTTTTGTTGTCCTCCAGGTGAACAACCACCGCTCGCACCTTCCCATCTCCCTCTCCCATGGGAAGCTCCGCATCCACCAGAAGGGCAAATCCATGTTGATCCAATCAAATTTCAAGCTGAAAGTCCTCTACAACTGGGATGATCATGTAGTGATCAAACTTCCGGCTACTTTTTCTGGAAAAGTCTGTGGAATGTGTGGGAACAACAATGGGAATCCCCAAGATGACACTCTCTCTCCTGATGGAAAACAAGTGTGGGATTTTGTGGAATTTGGGCGGAGCTGGAAGGTGACCAGTGAGAGCGGCCACTGCCAGGACACTTGTGACGGTGACTGTGGGCGGTGCAGATGGGACCAGGTGGTGACATACAAGGCAGAGACCTGGTGTGGGAAGTTGTCCCAACATTCTGGGCCATTCCGGTTATGTCATGACACTATCAGTCCTAGTATCTACGTGAAGAACTGTATCTATGACCTGTGTGCCAATGAGGGGCATCGTGATGCGCTGTGCCATGCCTTTGAGACCTATGCTGATGACTGCCAGGAGGAGGGGATCAATGTTTCCAATTGGAGGACAACAGTGGGATGTCGTGAGTAGAGGATGGTTGGGTGAAAATACTCCTTGGGGTCGGCAGAGCCTAATTAATGTGGGACTAACGATCCATAGGATCATGGGTTGGGAAAGATTATGGCAGCAGATCCAAGCAGGAAATCCATGGAAGGCCAGGGAGATTCCAGAAAGTCCATGTAGAAAGTCCACAAAGTCTGTGGAGTCTCTAGAAAATCTGAGCAAGAAGTCCTCAGAGACTCCAGAATGTCCAGGTGAAAGGTCTAGGAAGTCCATGGAGACTCCATAAAGTCCATGGAGACTCCAGGATATCTGTGTAGATAGTCAAAGAAGTCTGTTCCACCGTGTGCTGCCCCACCCTGACTGCTGTCTCCCTCCCTGTCCAGCTCTCACTTGCCCACCCAACAGCACCTACAGCACCTGTGGCCTCGCCTGCCTCCCTACCTGCAACATCCCTGCTGTGTCATCCAGCTGTGCCACTGTCACCACCTGTGTGGACACCTGCGTGTGCCACGAGGGCCTTGTCCTTGATGCCAATACCTGCATCCCCCCTTCTGAATGTGGCTGTGTCTTTCGGGGTCTCTTCTATGGTCTTGGCGAGGAATTTTGGGGTGACCTCACTTGCACCCAACGCTGTGTGTGTGACGCGGAGAAGCGGCAGGCAGTGTGCTGGGATTCTGGTTGTGGCACTGAGGAGGAATGCCGGGTGGAGGAGGGGATCCAGGATTGTTATCCCAAAAGTTTTGGGGTCTGCACTGCTGTTGGAGCCACCCACTATGAGACCTTTGATGGCAAGAGGTTCATCTTCCAGGGGACATGTGTCTACCTCTTGGTAGGGTTGTGTGAGGACACCCAAAATTTGGTGGGATTCCAGGTGTTGGTGCAGAATGGCCACCGAAGTGACAACCTCATGTTGTCCATCACCATGGTGACAGTCAAAGTCTACAACAAAACCATCAGCATCAGCAGGGAACATCCTGGAAAAATCATGGTGAGTTTAGGAAATGATCCCTTCTTTTTTCACCACATTCTCCACCTTGTGCCAAACCTCATCCCATTAATATCTGAAATGTAATTAAATCAACATAATTTGGCTGTTCCAGATCAAGTGGTTGATCAACCTCCTCTTGGGACTTGGTCCTTCTCATTCTCTTAAATCCAAAATTTAATTCAATTCAAAATTTAATTAAATTGATGCTTTTTGATTGCTCTGGCTGTTGAAAATAGTTTACTATCAGTTTGCAAAGTTGATCAATTTTTATGGTTTTCTCCCCAGATTGATGAGCAGTTGATCAATCTCCCATATCACTACAGTGAAAGAAAGATTGTTGTCTATCGTCACGGGCAGGATGCGGTGGTAGTGACCAATTTTGGCCTTGTTGTCACCTATGACTGGTACAGCCACGTCACCACCATGGTGCCCAGTGGCTTCACCAATGCCCTCTGTGGGCTCTGTGGGAACTACAATGGTGCTGCAAGTGATGACATGATGATGAGGAACAACCATGTGACGTCAGACCCAGATGCCTTTGGGAGCAGCTGGAAGGTCACTGATGTCCCAGGATGTCGTGAGAGGTCAACAGTGGAATGTTCCAGCACTCTTGCACCTTCCCGGCTGCAGCAGGAAGTCTCTGGGATGGGGTGTGAAATTATTTTGGAAGTGGATGGACCTTTCAGAGCATGTCATAGTCATGTTGATGGCCACCAGTACTTCCAGAGCTGCATCCATGACTCCTGCCTGTTCCCTGATCAGGAAGAAGGGATGTGTCCAATCATTGCCTTCTATGCCACCGCATGCCAGGCTGCTGGTGTGTCCATCGGGAGGTGGAGGACAGATAATTTCTGCCGTAAGTTGGGACAATGGGAGGGTTTTTCCTTCAGCAGTATCCAAAGGATCCTCAGGTCTGCTCCAAATCCATGTATGAACAACCTAGAGGTACATGGGAATCCAGTGGGAATTCCACCCAAAGTTTTGGTTGATCCCATAATCCACCCAAATTAAACCTTTCCTAAGGAAGAAGTTGTCTCATCTGGAATAATTTACCCCCTCAAAATCTCCAATTTCCTGGTGTTGGCTAAAAGGTGGATAATTTAGAGGGAGAACCATCAAAAAATGTACCAAAAATAGTGGAATTGGGTTAAAGGGATTCAGCCTGGAGATCAGTTGAGGACCCAATGTGGAGTGATCCCATTCTTTGAGTGAATGTTACGTTTTTCTCCATACAAAGGTGAGAAATTGGGTGGTTTAGTGGAAGAATTCCTATTGAAATGGGCTGGGATGTTCCTTATGGATGATCATTGGATCATCATCCAATAATCATTGGATCATCATTTGATGATGCCCCTTGTCACATGTACAGGGATGAAAATTGAGAGTTTGCCATGGGCTAAAAACCCCTGTATTTGGTGAAGTTTGCACCTGAATTCCAGGAATGTTCCAGGATTTGGCTTGGAATTTCCTGATTCCTTATGAATCCCATTGTTTCCCGGCAGATATTCCCTGTCCTTCCAACAGCTCCTATGAGCTCTGCTCACACACCTGCCAGAACACCTGCAGCGCTGACTCTGCCACATGCCAAGGGCGGTGCCGCGAGGGTTGCACATGTCAGGATGGCTTCATGCTCAGCGGTGACGAGTGTGTCCCCATGTCCCACTGTGGCTGCAGCCACCATGGAGTCTACTACAAAGAGGGGGAGACATTTTACCCCACAGAGCAGGAGGTGTGCCAGTGCCTCTCTGGTGGCACTGTGGAGTGCCAGAATACTTCCTGTCCTGATGGTGGCCATGGGAAGGTCGTCAGTGATGTCGTCCAGTCTCCCTTGCAGCTGTACAGCACCTGTGTAGCCACAGGTGACCACACCTATGTTACCTTTGATGGGATGGCCTTCAACATCACTGGTACTTGCTCCTACATCCTCACCCAGACCTGCACAAGTGAAAACGTGACATCATTTATGGTCACAATCCAGAAGGAGGCGCGGCAGAAGGGGAAGGTCTCTGGGATCCAAGCGTTGTCTGTGGAAGTCTATGGGGTCACCTTGACCTTGAAACAAGGAAAAAGGGCAGATGTCATGGTAACGTGGCACTTTATGTTCCAAATCTCATGGGATCCCCCCAAACTGTGTTTCTTTATAGAAGGGACACCTCAGCCCATCTCCCATCCCAGTCCAACTTTTCTTTCTGAGCAAGATCTGTAAATGCATTAAAACCTTGGTTGGAAGTTGTTTTCCCTAATTTTTTCGTTCTACCTCAATCAACCCCAAAACTCTGTTTCCTTGGTGAGGGGAGTCCTCACCCCATCTCCAAGACTAATCCATTCTCATCCAAACTTTTTTCTTCCAAGGGGGATCCACAAATCTGTCAGAATATTGTTTGGAAGGTGTTTCCCCCAAATGTTTGGTCCCACCTCCTCACTGGAGGACTCTTCCTTCTCTATCCCAGGTGGATTCCATCTCCCACCACCTCCCCACCATCCTGAGTGAGGGACAGGTGCAGGTCTACCCACATGGGACAGGCGTCCTGCTCCGCACTGACTTCGGCCTCGTTGTCCACTATGACCTCGTCCAGCACGTGATGGTCACGGTCCCCCAGACCTACATGGGGCGCTTGTGTGGCCTCTGCGGCAACTACAATGGCCAAGGCAATGATGAGTTCCAGCTTTCCAGTGGCCAGCTGGCTCCAGATGCAACAGCCTTTGGATCTGCATGGAAAACAACAGATACACCTTGCAATGACACCTGTCCCAAGGATGAGTGTCCCACCTGCACAGAGGAGAAAGTGGCAGTCCTCCAGAAACCCAACTATTGTGGCCTACTCACGGCCTCTGAAGGTCCCTTTGGCTCCTGCCATCGCATCATTGACCCCATCCCGTATTCCCAATCCTGCATCCATGACCTCTGTCTGATGGGAGGGGACACACATGTCCTGTGCCAGAGTATCCAGAGCTATGTCACTGCATGCCAAGGTGCCGGTGTCACCGTGGGGGCTTGGAGGACATCATCCTTCTGCCGTGAGTTTGGGAGGGCACAGGGGCAAATATCCCCTCTTTGGAGTTGGAAAGATCTCTAGGTGATACTGGAGTTTGGGGGGGGCACAGGTGGGGAATGTTCCTTGTTTGGGTCTGGGTGACAGTGCTGACACACAGGACATGGGATGATGGTGATGGGATGAGCTTTAAGGTCCCTTCCAACCCAACTCAATACATGATTCCATGAAACTTCCAGCCCCCACCTGCCCAGCCAACAGCACCTACTCCCTTTGCACCAACACCTGTGCCAACATCTGCACCGGAAATACCACCACCTGTCCCCAAACCTGCACTGAGGGCTGCCAGTGCCACCAGGGTTCTGTCTTTGACGGACACAGATGCGTTCCCGAGGATTACTGTGGATGCTTTAGGGATGGGGAATACTATAAGGTAGTTTTTCTGGCCTTTTTTCCTGTTTTTAGGCATTTGTGTCTTTTTTCCCTTCATTTTCTCCCTGTTTTTATACGTTTGCTTCCTTTTTCCTTATATTCCTTCTTCCTTTTATTTTTATGTCCTTACCTATATTTTTCATGCATTTGTTTTCCTTTCTCTCATATTTCTCTGCATTTACCTCTGTTTTCATGGTGTTTTCCTTCTTTTTCCTGGCTTAATGTATTTATATTTTAAAAATTAATTTCCCCACATTTTCTCTATTTCTTATGCATTTACACCTTTCTTTCTTGCATTTTCCCCTACTTTTCTTTCTCATTTTCCCAGCACTTTCCCCTTTCCATCCTCCTATTTTTATGCCATATTTCCCGTGTTCCCTTTCTTTTCCCCTATTTCTAGGCAGTTACATCTTTTTTCTTCTCTGTATTTTTCTCTGTGTTTTGTGTTTGCATTTGTTTTTCTGCATTTTCCCCATTTTTCCTTTATTTATGCTTTTCCCCAGCATTTCCCCCCTATTTTTATACATTTATGTCTTTTTTTTCCTGCATTTACCCTTTTTCCCCCTTTTTATAGGGAAGGTATGCATGTACATCCCTTTGCCTAGCAATTTGTTCACTATTTTCCCTATTCTTCTGCACTTACATCATTTTTTCTGCATTTTTTCTTTTTATCTCCTATTTTCATGGATTTCCCTTTCTCTCTTCTCCCCCCTGCAGCCCCATGAGATGCTTTTCCAGGATCACTGCCAGCGCCGTTGCACCTGTGTCCCTGGCCAGGGCCTTACCTGCCATGACCACGCTTGCACTGAGGATGAATTCTGTGAAATCCAGGAAGGGGTCTTGGGATGCATCAAAAAAAGTGAGGAAAAATTGAGGGAAGAAGGGAGTTTTAGATGCAAAGTGGATCCGGGAGAGATTGAGGGGTTGATTGGGGAAAAAAGGGTAGGGGAGGTGGAGGGAACAGAATTCTGCCTCTAAGGGTCAGGGATGGGACAATTCTTCCCATGGTTTCTCCCAAGGTTTCTCGCTTGTTTTTCTTCCCCATCCCATGATGTTTCCCATGGTTCCTCCCATGTTTTCTCCCATCCCATGGTTTCTTCCATGATCTTTCCCATGCTTTTTCTCATTGTTTTTCCCATGGTTTTCCATGCTATGATTTCTCCCATGGTCCATTCCATGGTTGTTCCCATAGTTTCTTCCATCCCGTGATTTTTCCTATTTCATGGTCTTTCCCATCTTGCAGTTTTCTCTCTTATATGACTTCCCCCCACTTTCTTCTCCATCCTTTTGCCCAACCCATGGCTTCCCCCAGTGTTTATCTCCTATTTCACCCAGCCCATGGCTCATCCTGCTCTCCCTCCCCTCCCAGACCCCTGCAAGTCCCTGCACTGCCGCCCCAAGGAGCGCTGCCGGCCCCGCGGTGCCCAATCCCGTTGTGTCCCAGCCCTGGTCGCCACATGCTGGGCATGGGGTGACCCACACTTCCGAACCTTCGACGGCCTTGACTTTGACTTCCAAGGAACCTGCACCTACACCATGGCTGAATCCCATGGGAATGACCCTGGGCTGGTGCCCTTCAGGGTCCAGGCCAAGAATGACATCCGTGGTGGGATCCAATCTGTGTCCTATGTCTCCCTGGTCAAAGTTGACGTCTATGGACAACGCATCTCCTTCCACCGGAATGAAAATGGAAGAGTCCGGGTGAGTTGGGTGGAAATGTGAGAATTTGGGCTTTTTCCCAACTTTTTGCTTCATCCAGCTCTTCCCTACATCCTTCATCCAGCAGTGCCAATGTTATTTTGGGATAAATCAATCAGATTGGGAGGCTGATTGTTGAAATATTGACATATTTTGGGAATAAAATGTTGGGATATGTCAGGAATAAAAAGTTGAGAAATTATGGGAACAAAATATGGGGAATAGAATATTTGGATATGTCAGGAACAGAATGTTGTGATAAGATTGGAATAAGATGTTGGGATTTGTTGGGAAAAAATATTGGGATATGTCAGCAAAAAACCAGGAATAAGATGTTGGGATAAACTGGGATAAAATGTTGGTGTGTCTAGGGAATAAAATATTAGGATATTTCAGGAATAAAATATTGGGATGCAACAGAAATAAAATACTGTGGAGTGTTTGGATATTCTGGGAATAAAATATTGGGTCATAGTGGGAATGGAATATTGGGACCTATCAGTAATAAAATATCTCTGGAATAAAATGTTGGGATATGTAAAATATAAAATGTAAAATGTGGGGATATGATGAAATTTAGTGTTGGAATATGCTGGGAATAAAGAATTGAGATATGTGAGGAATAAAATATTAGGATACATTTGGAATAAAGTATTGGTGTATGTTGAGAATAAAATATTGAGATAACTGAGAATGTTGGGCCATTGGCAGGTGAATGGGGAGGTGACGCTGCTCCCTGTGCTCCTGGCAGACGGGAAGGTGCGGGTCCATCCCAGTGGGCTCCGTGTTGCTCTGGAGACAGACTTTGGTCTCCAGGTCTCCTATGACTGGAACTGGCACCTCCAGATCAACCTCTCCAGCAGCTACTACCGCCACGTCCGTGGTCTCTGCGGGAATTTCAATCTCAAGCCCCTTGATGACATCCCTGAGGCTGGTAACAACATCACTGCAATTGTCACATGGGCCAAAAACTGGAAAAGTGCTGACTTTGAGGTTGATGACCCAATTTGTTGGGATTATTGTGATGGAGTATGCCCAGTGTGTGATGAGAAAAAGAAGGAGCTTTATGGCGGGAACCACTATTGTGGGATCATCAAAAAATCCTTCCAGGGGCCCTTCAGAGCATGTCACGACATAGTGAAGCCTCATGACTTCTATCGCAACTGCCTATCTGACCTGTGTCTGAGCAATGGGGCAAGGTCAATCCTCTGCCAGGTGCTGGAGACCTATGCGGCGACGTGTCAGAAGCATGGGGCCATGGTCCATGACTGGAGGACGCCATCAGGATGCCGTAAGGGCTGGGGTTTTCTTTGAGAAGGGAAAGAGCCAGAGTGGGGGAGGAGGGGAATGGAGTGGGATGCATCCTGGGTTGAAACCCTCAAATCTCTCACGTGATCCTTGGAAATTCTCCTGGTGCTCCAGCTGCTTCTTGTGTCCCAGAACCCACTGCATCTTTCCAAGAATCCATCCTACATTTTCAAGATCTTTCCCACATGTTCCAGGCCTTTATCATTGTGTTCCAGACCCCATCTTGTGCATTCCAGACCCCATCCCACAATGCCCAGACCCTTGCCACATGGCTCAGACCTCATCCCACTTGTCCCAGTCTTTTCCCACATTTTCCAGACCTTCCTCCTTGCAATCCAGGCCCTTCTTGTTTCCCAGATCCTTCCCCATGTTCAAGACCTTTTCCCAATCCCCACCTACTCTGTTGAATGCTGTCCACTCCCCTAATCCCTCCCTCATCCCAGTTTCCTCCCCCTGCAGCCTTACCTTGCCCTGAAAACAGCCACTATGAGCCCTGTGGCAATGCCTGTCCAGCCACCTGCTCTGACTGGGACAGTTCAGCCACCTGTGACCAGCCCTGCGTGGAGACCTGTGCCTGTAACACTGGCCACGTGCTCAGTGGCGGACAGTGCGTGCCGGTGTCACGCTGTGGCTGCACCCGTGATGGCCGCTACTACCATCCTGGCGAGGAGTTTTGGGGCGATGACACCTGTCACTCCAGGTGCAGGTGTGACATGGAGCTGGGAATGGTGGTGTGTGAGGACTCCGGGTGTAAGCCGGGTGAGGTGTGTGCAGTGGTGAAGGGTGTGCGGCGGTGTGTGGCCAACAGACGCTCCATCTGCGTGGCCACTGGTGACCCCCACTATACCACCTTCGACGGGCGCCACTATGACTTCATGGGTACCTGTGTCTACCTGTTAGCTGGGCTCTGCTCCACTGACCCCACCCTCATCCCCTTTGCTGTCACTGTGGAGAACAATCACCGTGGCAGCCACCTGGTCTCCTTCACCAAGGTGGTCACCATGGAGGTGTACAACATGACCCTCAGCCTCAGCCAGGAACATCCCCAGAAGGTCAAGGTAGGGATGAAGGAGATGATGGGGGTGGTTCAGAGTCATTGCATGGCATCTGGTGAGGGCTCAAGGTCATGGTATGGTCTTCAGGTGCGCTTCAAGGTCATCACATGACACTTGGGTGGAGTTTCAAGGTCCTTGTAAGGTGTTTAGGTGGATTTCAAAGTCATTTCAAGGCATCTAGTTGGGTTTCAGGATTCTTGTATGGTGTTTAGATGGGTTTCAAAGTCATTGGGGTGGCGTCTGGGTGGGCTTCACCTTGGTGGGCTTCAAAGCCATTGCATGGTGTCTTGATGGGCTACAAAGCCGTTGTGTGACAGCTGTGGGTTTCAGGGCCATTCCATGGCATTGGGTTAGGTTTCAAGGTCATTGTATGGTCTTCAGGAGAGTTTCAAGGTCATCATGTGGTATCTAGGTAGTCTTTAAGGTCATTCTATGACACCTGGGTGGGTTTCAACTTCTTTGGGTGACCTCATGCCACCTGCAACTCTCTTGCCAGGTTAATGGTGTCCTGTTGGACCTTCCCTTCACCCACAACCATCAGCTCCAGGTGTCTCTCCGTGGTGTCCATGGCTTCATCACCACTGAGATGGGTGTCACTGTGACCTTTGACTGGTACAGCTACGCCCGTGTCATCATCCCCAACACCTATGCTGGCGCCGTCTGTGGCCTCTGCGGCAATGCCAATGGTGACCCCCATGACGACTTTGTCACCCGTGATGGCCACCATGCTGACAATGAGACCCACTTAGGGGACAGTTGGAAGGTCAGCGATGTCCCTGGGTGCTCAGCGGGGTGCAGCGAGGGCTGCCAGGTGTGCAGTGATGCCCAGAAACGTGCCTACCGTGGGGATAAGCACTGTGGGCTGCTGGGGAAGAAACGGGGGCCCTTTGCCGCCTGCCATGACATCATCGACCCCGGCCCTTACTTGGATGACTGTCTCTTTGACGCCTGCCTGTATGAGGGACACCAGGACACTGTGTGCCCGGCCATTGCCACCTATGTTGCTGCGTGCCAGAGCCAGGGCGCTGCCGTGCGGCCGTGGAGAACGGCTGCCTTCTGCAGTATGAGGGGACCTGGGGGGCTTGGGAGAGGGCAGGGGGGATTTTGGAGGGCAGAGAGGGACACAGGGTTTGGGCAAGGAGTTTTGGGCTGTCCATGGAGGTATTTGGGGTGTCTGGCAGGGGGAAGGGGAGTGGGAGCTGTCTGTGAGGGTTTTGGGGTTTCCATGGCAGGTTTGAAGTGTTCCCAGGGGTTTTTGGGTCTCCATGTGGAGCTTTAGGGTGTTAGTGGGGGTTTGGGGGTCTACACAGGGAGTTTTGGGGTGTCCATGGGGGATTTGAGGTCTGCACAAGGGGAGGCCTGGATGAGGGATTCTAGGGTTCAGACAAGGGAGTTTTGGGAAATCCATGGGAATTTGAGGTGTCCGTTAGGGTTTTGAGGCTTTGCAGGGAGTTTTTGTGGGGGTTTTGGTGTTCCCAACCCTTCTCCCTTCCTGACAGGCCTTGTGTGCCCCCCAAACCAACACTATGAGCTCTGCGGCCCTCCCTGCCCTCCCACCTGCCAAGGTGAAGTTGGACCTCAGGACTGCTCTGATGCCTCCACATGCTTTGAAGGTTGTTTCTGTGATCCTGGATTTTTCCGGAGTGGGGATAACTGTGTGCCCCTCCCCCAGTGTGGCTGTGTTTTGGAGGGCCGCTACTACCCCCGGGGAGAGCAGTTTTACCCTGCGCCCCCCTGCACTGAACGCTGCATCTGCTCCGAAAATGGGAGGCTGGATTGTCACCCCACTCCAGGCTGCTCCAGTGACGAGGAATGCACAGTGCAGGACGGGGTACTGGGGTGCCACCCCCGCACCTGCAGACAGTGCCAGGTTTTGGGGGCCGGGGCTTACAGCACCTTCGATGGGCACCTGGGGAATTTTGGGGGGTCCTGCACCCTCCTACTGCTGGAGTTGGAGAGGGGTGAGCCTGAAGAAGAGCTGGAGCCTATCACGGTGGCCTTGGAGCAGGAGGACACAGAGGTGCAGCGGGTGACAGTGGTGGCGCACGGGGTGACTGTGGTGATGGACAGGGGACAGCAGTGGGAGGTGATGGTGAGTCGAGGCCCTGGGGGCTTGGGGTTGCAAGCCCTGGTTCTGGGGGCAAAAAGATACTTGGGGGGCAAAAAAGGGAATGGAAATGGGGTTTTGGGAGGTGCAGCAGTGAGGAAAGGCCTTGTTTAAGGTGAAAGCTCTGACTTTGGGGTGCACACCCTGTTTTTCAGGAGCAAGCCATGTTTTGGGGGCAATGCTTTTGGGGGTGAAAGCCTGGTTTTGCAGGTACAAACCCTGTTTGGGGTACACACACCACTTTTGGGCTGTACAGATCCTTTCTGGTGTGCTAGCCGTGTGATTGAGGTGGAAACCATGATTTTGGGGTTGAAAACTCTCTTTTTGGAGTGTAATCACCATCCCTTTTTGGGATGTAAACCATGGGTTTGAGGTGCACAGAAGGAAGTCCAGACCCTAGTTTCGAGGGTGCAAACCCTGCTTTTGGGGATGCAAAACCTAATTTGGGGGATTAACCCACCCTTGGTCGTCCGACTTCCCTTTCGAGATCCTCACCCCTGTCTCCCCCAGGTGGATGGCGAGCGCCACTTGCTGCCGCTGTGGCTGCGTGGGGGCGCAGTGGGGGTGGCGCAGGTGGGGTCCCACCGGCTGCTCCAGGTCCAGGGGGGTCCCAAAATCCTCTACGATGGCAACGCGTATATGGTGCTGACGCTGCCCCCCGCATCCCACCGCCCCCGGGGTCTCTGCGGCAACTTCAACGGGGACCCACACGACGACGACCCTGACAGGGCGGCTCTGGGCATCTCCCCCCCAAACTGCACCCGCCTGGGGCCCACCCCCAGCTGCTCCCAGGCCCAGGCGGGGCGCTGCGCAGTGCTCGAGGACCCCGAGGGACCCTTTGCGGGGTGTCACGGGGCGGTGCCGCCCCGCACATACCTGGTGACCTGTGAGCGCCAGGTGTGCGGGGGGGATGGAGACCCCTGCCCCGGCTTTCAGGGCTATGCAGCCGCTTGCCAAGCAGCTGGAGGTGCACTCCAGGAGTGGCGGGAGGCCACGGGTTGCTGTGAGTACATGGAAGGCTTGGGAGTTTTGGAGGGGGTCGGGAATTTGAGGTGACAAGATGATTGGAGTTGGGAATTTGGGGTAGTGAAGTTTGGGGAGGATGGGAATTCACGGGTCAGGATTTTTGAGGGGACAGGAATTCTGCAGGGAGTGGAAATTTTGGTGGGGGTGGGAATTTGGAGGTCTGGGGGAGTGGAATGGAGCAGGGTCTCATTCCTGCATGGAAAAAGGGGTACATGTCTGCATTACTAAGCCCCGATCTGGGGAATGCCCAAATCACACCCCCAAAGGGGACCCCCCCCCGCCCCCCCCCCCCGAAAAACGGGGGAAAGCCTGTGTCCCCTGGTGGAACCCTGTACAACCAGTGGGGCCCCCCTCGTCTCCAAATGGGAGCCCCATGGGAGCATCCACCCCAAAGATGGGATGGCATTGATCCCAGAAGACACCTATTGACCCCAGATGACCCCCCAGTAGCTCCACTGCCCCCCATTGACTCCCTTTGTTTCTTCCCTCCTTTTCCCAGCCCTCACCTGCCCTCCCAAGAGCCACTACCAGTTGTGTGCCCGCACCTGTGAGCACACCTGTGCAGGTGTGTCAGCCCCGCCCCCCTGCAGTGAGCGCTGCTTTGAGGGGTGTCAGTGCGCTGAGGGGCTGCTGTTCGACGGGGCCCGCTGCGTCCTCCCGGGCACCTGTGGCTGCCTCCACCAGGGGCGCTACTTCCAGGTGAGTGTGGCCCTAGTGCCTCCCAGTACAGCCCAGTTCCAGCCCTAGCTCCTTCCAAGCTCCCCATGATGATCCTGGGTCCCTTCAGTGTGCTCCCACAGTGTCCCCAGTCCCTCCCAGTACACCCCAGCATCCCCCATGTCACCATTTCTCCTTGTGTGTCCCACTTTCCCCAGACACATCCCCCAGTAGACCCTTTAGCCCAGGGTCTCTCCTCACGATGAGAGCTCAGGGTCTCTCCTCCCTTCCAGTCTCCCCTGGTATTCCCTGTATTGTCCACAGTCCCTCCCAGGGCAATTGAGTCCTCCCCCAGTTTCCTCCCCAGTGCTCCCAATCCCTCCCAATTTGTCTCTGTTCCCTCCACAGTTCCTCTGAATGCATCCCAGTTTCTTAGTGGGGTAACTTAGTGTCCTTCCCAGTGTCTCCCAGCATGTCCCAGTGTCTCCCTGTGTCTGCACCAGTGTTCCCAGTGTCCCCCAGCAGGTCCCAGTACCCCCAAAGTGCCCCCCATGGGGGACATGGGGATGTGTGGGGACATAGTCACATGCTGGGGACATGCTGGTGGTTCCCATGGGCACCCATTGGGAATATGGAGACACACAGGGGATATGGGAGCCATGGGCCCCCTTCCTTCCTCCCATGAGACCTCACAGCATCATCATCCCCATGTTTTGGCTGTTTTAGGCCACTTTTCCCCACTTTTCACATTTTATCCATGGGAAATAGATCGCTGAGGCCATCCTGACCTCTGACTGCTCCCAATCCTGTACCTGCCGGGGGCCTGGGGGCCTCCAGTGCCGCCCCTTCACTTGCCCCTTTGGCCACACCTGCGGCCTCCGTGATGGCACACGCACCTGCATTGCACGCCCAGGGCACTGTGCTCTGTCCCCTGCCACTCGCTTCGTCACCTTTGATGGTGTCACTGGCCCCACCCTGGTCACTGGCATCTATGTGGTGGCCAGCGTGTGTGACCCCCGAGACCCCGTGTGGTTCCGGCTGCTGGGGGACGTCAGGGACGTTGGGGACCAGCCAGCAGTAGTGGCACTTCACCTCTTCACCCCCCACGGCCTCATCACTGTGCAGAGGAACAGGAAGGTCTGGGTAAGTTTTCACCACCCTGGCTGGTACCCAAAAATGCTGTCACCACTGCATGTTGTCACTCTAAACATCATTCTAACCTTCATTTTAATTTAAAAAAAAATTGATATTTTTCCCCAGTTTCAGACCTGGTAAGAGTCCACATGGGTTGACCCATTCTGCCAGCACCACAGGATGTTCTTACCTTAATTTTTCCCAAATTGCTCTATTATGCTCCCAGTTTCCTGCCAGTGAAGCACCTGTGTGGGTCATGGTCACTAAGAGACATCCATAAATTGACACACCCCATAATTTTGACCAAAATTGCTCTTTATTCTCCCAATTTCATGTCAGAGAATCACCTACATGGGTTGTCCCTCATCTTACCCCCACCATGCCTTGATGCATCCCATCATTTTCCCACAAACTCCCTCTTTTCCACACAGATTCTTCCAACTACCCTTCACCCCTGCATCACCCCAAATCCCCTTTTTTCCATTATTTTGGTGTTTTCCAGCTCAACGGGATCCCCACTCCCCTGCCCGCGGAGTTCCCAGGACCATTGACCATCACGGAGACACGCACAACACTCCGGATCAGTCGAACCCCGGGATTTCTGGTGGAACTGGGCGCCTTGGGGGTGACAGTGGAGGTGCCCAGGGAGGCACGGGCGAGGCTCTGTGGCCTCTGCGGTGACTACGACGGTGCAGCCGGCAATGACCTGCGAGGGCCCGATGGGACGGTGACAAGTGACACGCAGGCACTGGCCGAGGCCTGGCGGGCACCCGACTTCACCTGTCACCATTGAGTCAGAGATGACACGTAGTCGGATTAGAAAGCAAAGTGGCAAAAACTCTTGTTTATTTCATCCTCGCTTCTTTTATAGCTTAGTTTGCGACAGGTGGTCATTTAATCAATACATTTCACCTGATTGGCTAATTAAAAAGACACCCATTTGTAAACAATCTTATTAGAAAAACCACCTACAGGCTGTTTTAATATTTGGCTGTCATTGTTTATCCCCAGCTCCCTAAACCTTCCCAGGCTGATTCTGGGAAAACTTATCTAGCTTTCTCTATCTCTGATCAGGCTATCACATCCACAATCACCCAGGTGGGTGATACCAGGGGCACACTGGGAGAGGGGGGATTGGGGCGTCTTGGGGGTGGCACTAGAGGGAACAGTGCCAAAAAAGGGGGGAAAATTAGCCTAAAAAAGAGGGGAAGAATCCCCCAAAGAAGGGAAAGAAGGCCCAAAAGATGGAAAAGAGACTGAAAAGAGGGAAAGGAGTTCCCCAAAAGGGAGAAAAGACCCCTGAAAAGATGGGAAAGGAGACCAAAAAGAGGGTGAAGAGCCAAAACTGGGGAAAGGACCCCAAAATTTAGGATAAGAGACAAAAAAAGGAGCAAGAGCATGGGGGTGGGGGTGGGGGAAATAACCCCAAAAGATGGGAAATGAGACCAAAAAGAGGGTGAAGAGCCAAAACTGGGGAAAGGACCCCAAAATTTAGGATAAGAGACCAAAAATAGGAGCAAGAGCATGGGGGGGGGGGGGGGGTGGGGGAAATAACCCCAAAAGATGGGAAAAGAGACCTGTAAACAGGGAAAGGAGTCAACAGAGGAAAAGAACTGAAACAAGTGGAAAGAGAGCAAAAAAAGAGAAAAGAAGGTGTAAGGGATCCCCCAAATGAGAATAGAAACTCAAAGGGATGGCAAAGACACCAAAAATGAGTGTAGGACCCAAGGATGGGGGAAAGGAATATTAAAAAGGGAGCAAGAGTGCAAAAAAAATAGGGGGAAAGAGAGACAAGAAAGAGTGACACCAGAAATAGGGGAAAGAACCCTCCACAAAGGGGGGAAGAGGGATGGGAGAGAAGCATAAAAAAGGGGAGAAAAAAGATTCCAAAATAAGGGAAAAGCGAATAAAAAAGGGGGAAATAGACTCTTAAACTGGGGTAAGAGATGAACAACAGAGGGGAAAGAGTTAAAAAAATGGGCATAGCAAGTCCAGAAAAAGGGGAAAAGACCCTTAATTGGGGGAAACTGCCACAAAGTCCCCTTTGAGTTTGTCTTTCTTCCCACCCAGTGATGTGGAAAATTGACATTTCACCTGGGTGGTCAGGCCCTATCACTGGCATCATCATCAACCAGCCTCAGATCCAGAAAACCTGGATTTTTATAAGTCCCAAAACTGTGCTTTCATCCCCAAAATGAAACCTGGGAGAAAACAACATTTGCGGGTGACCTGGGATAAAATCCTGGGAATTCTGGGAAAATGCTGGGGGGCAGTGGGGGGGTGTTGAGGGCTGTTCCCACCCTGTCCTGCCACGGGTGGTTCTGGGTTCTGCGTCCCCCCTTCCCCCAGCCTCCCGTCGGTCAGTATTTCCCAACGCCTGAGTCCCACACCGCGGGGGGGGGGGCGGGGAAGGGTTGGGTGGCACCCGGATGTTTGGTGCCAGGGAGGGGAGGGGGTTCCCGGACATCTGAGTCCACCAGGGGAGGTGTGTGCTACGGCACACATGGAGGGGACCCCTCACCACTATCCCCAGTTCCTCCCAGTACATGCCAGTACCCATCCCCCAGTCATCCCCAGTGTGCTTTCTGGTATCCCCAGTCTCTCCCAGTACAACAAACCCCTATCCCACCCGTCTCTTTCAGCTTCCCTCAGCTGCCCCCAGTATACCTCCATGATAAATGGATATGATTTGTGCTAACTACATTGTAACTATATCAACATTTTAGAAATTATTTGCTAATAATGGGAAAGCAGATGGACCCTTTACAGTTGTTACATGTGAAAAATAGTATACAGGATATAGTATTGAGATAAGCTAGATCCTAAAACAGAATCAGCCTTGGGATGAGCAAAGTTGGGACAATTCCAGATCTGTAGTGGTAGAGTAGTGGTCTTATCTATGAAATAATAAGGCTTATTTGGAACATAATGCTTAACTTTACATAACACAAAGCTTAATGCACATGCAAAACCTGCAAGGTTATTCAGGAGGCAGCGAGGAAGATGGTGAGCCTTCCTCTGAAAAGACTACCAAAAAAACCAGAAGACCCCAAGCAGAACATGTGCTATGCAGTATAGTGACGTAGATTTTAAGAATCCAAAATAGGAGATTTGGGGAATATGTATGTGCATATAGTATATAAGCTGTGTTTGCATTCCATTGTTCCTTGTAAGGGAGGCAGGGTAAGAACACCCCACCCCACCCCCCGCCACGCCCCCATACCCCGATCTGTTTTACTTACGCTTTATATGAACCTTAATCATACTTAATTAATCACTGCCAAATTTTTGTATATGCTTGATTATATTTTATATACTTGATTGTATTCATTTTATGTAAAATTGCTGTTTGATTAAAATGGCTGCTAAATTCAATTTTGTTGTTTATTAAATTAGACATATAGAACTTCATTCATAACAATTTGGTGATGAAACCTGGGAACTCCAGCCTGGGGGAAGGGAGGCTAGTCTTGGGAAGGAGGTCCCCACCAATCTTTAAGGTGGTCCCAAGGTTAGACTCACTTCCCTTGGAGAAGGCGTTCCAATTACAATAAAGCATAAACAAAAGAAGCTAGCGATAGGAAGCACAAAAAAGGGCTCCCTTTAGGAGTGCCAGCTAAAGGTAAAAGTGCCCATGAAATGTCTTGTGCCCAAGAACCATGAGGAAAAGTGGACTGTGTGAGTTGGGCAGGGGGGTGGCTGTGTGCTTGTGTGTGTGTGTGTGTGTGTGTGTGTGTGTGTGTGGAGTATTTGAGATAAGGGCTGGGTCTGGGTAGCCTGGAGCCCTGAAGTGAGTGTGGACCTCCCAGTACCGCATTTTTGGCTCTCTGCGGCCAGGAAAGGAGGGAAGCAAAAGGGGAGAATGAGTGAGGATCCCCGGGAGGGAGTGGCAGGGAGGGTCCTGGTCTGAGAACCCACGGGAGGATCCTCGAGGTGAAGGGAGCAATCCAACTGCTCGGTGGGGTGACTAAGGAGGGGAGTGACTGAGTCAGGTTCACCTTTTCTTGAACTGAAAATAGTTGGCTACTTTAGTATGAGAGTAAGAGGGACTGTGAGGGGAAGTGGCCAGAAGAACATAGTCAGGAAGACAGATTGAGAGGGAGAGGGAGATTAGATTAGGCGTAAGGCAAGTAGCTGGTGAGAAATGAGATAGTGTAACAGAATAACATTAAGTGAGGGAGTTGAACCACAAAGCGAGTGAGGAAAACCAAGACTGGGGACTTGTTTTGTTGCTGCCAAAAATGGGTCAGAGGAAGAGTAAGTCCTTAGACCCAGGGCTTGTGAATTATGAGGGTAATTTGCAAGAACCTGGGATACCTGGCAACTAAGAGGAGGGTTCTCAGGAAGGGAGCATTCCTCAGGACACTCCACTGGGGATGATGTTATGATTTTGGGATGCATGGAAATTTCGAAGAGTAAAAAGCAAGCAGAAAATGATCAATTATTGTATGTTTGAATGGACAAAGGAATGATAACTGATATTAGCCAAAGTTCGGATCATCTGAAGACTGGATTTGTCAGGATTTAAATCTGTATGTAAATTCAAAGGACCCTTTTGATCAGGAAGAGAGCAACGATGCTGCCTGTGGCTTCCCTGGGGGGAGGGGTGAATTTATTGCCCGAAGGCAGGAAAGTGAGGGTTATCTATTGTATCCTTTACAAACTAGAGGGCAAGCAGACAAAAAGGACAGACAAGAGCCATGGGATCCATTAAATCAACTCCCACCCCCTTACAGACAACGTAATCAGCCCATTCAGCCCCAAGTTCCTGAAGGTCCTCCTGTAAAGGCAAATGCACTCCCTATTCAGGAGGAGCCAGAAGCACAGAGAACTAGAGGTGGGAGGGGATGGGGAGAAGAAAGTGACGAGGGAGATGGGGAAGCAGAAAAGGGAGACCAATTATACCCTCTCAGAGAGGTTCCAATGGCAAATCCAGTGTCAGGACAGGGACCTATTGGTATGTGAGTGCTCCCCTGACCACAGGGGACGTTAGAGAATTTAAGAAGCAGATGGGCAAGCTGTTGGAGGATCCTATTGTGTGGAAACCCAGGGCACTGGGAATAATTCTCTGCCTGCTCTGGGGTGCCCTGACCCCCAGGGAAGCACTGACTTTGACACTTATTCATGGAGAAAGTTTCCTAGACTTCAAGATAGACTAGAATCCACAAAAGTGTGAAATAGATTATAGAAAGTAGTGTAGGTGTCTCACTTGGTGAGAAATTTAGGGTCTGGAATTTTTAGTATGTTGTGGATGGAAGCAAGATGGAGGGCACAGGGTGTCGTCCTGGGTTTCTTCTTCATGCTTCTTCTTCCTTCTTCTTCATGGTTTGGGTGGCATTTTGTAATTGGGCAAAAAAGTCTGCATTGCAGGCTCTTTGGGATCAGTTATTGGGTTAAAAGGGAAAATAATCCAGGTGTCAGTTCTTCATTGGATAGTTTAGTCTTAGGAGACCTTGAAACAAGAGATTGTTGGCCATTTCGTGCCTTCTAATGAAAAGCTGCCAAACTCACAGTAGTGAGACTGTTTTACTGGTAAGAAATAATAAGCACTTGAGTCTGAACATGAACTACCGTCTCAAGTGCCTTTAATCCAAACACAGAGAAACTGACAACTGGTACCGCCACACTATTGGAGTGGCAGAGAGATTAGATCAGTTCTTGGAGCCGAATATATACACCTGGGTGGACCTGCAGTCTATCCTAGGAATCTTGTTTACAATGGAAGAGAGATAAATGATTAGACATTCAGGAATGTGAGTTTGGGATAGAGAACATAAGGGGCAGGACAGGGAGGATCAGAAATGGCCTATGCAAGATCCAAATTGGAATAATCAGGAGGCGGGACATAGGCAGAATATGAGTGATCTCCGGTGAATGATTATCCGAGGAATTCGGGAAGCAGTGCCCAGAGGGCAAAATATAGGAAAAACTTTAAGTGAGTATCAAGGGAAGGATGAATCCCTGGTGGAATGGTAAGAGAGACTAAGAAAAGATTTGCAGTTATACTCAGGCATAGACCCCGATACCACAGCAGGGCAGGTTCTTTTGAAAACACAATTTGTAGCTAAGTCCTGGGGGGACATCAGGAAGAAACTGGAAAAATTAGAAGATTGGCTGGATAGGGGGCTTCAGGAATTGTTGAGGGGAGCACAGAAAGTGTATGTAAGAAGGGATGAGCAAAAGCAAAAGACAAAAGCAAAGATTTTGATAACAGCACTCAGGGAAACACAGGCAGCCATGAACACAGGGAAGTCCTCAGGAAAGTATAAACAGCAGAAAAAATCAGGCTCCACCTCTGGGGACATGAGACACACGTGTTTTTCCTGCCACAAGAAGGGAAACATACAAAATTCTTGTCCTACCTCTTGGGGTACAGGGCCCACCTCTTTTTATTGCCACAAAAAAGGACATCTGCAAAAAGACTGTAGAAAAAGGCAACAGGATGAAAAAATGTTTCAAGAAGATTAGGGAGATCAGTGGCTCTACTTAATGAGGACCAAAACGCCAGAAGACCACTTGATAAAACTAGAGATAGGTCCTCACAAGGAAGAAATAATATTTTTAGTGGACACAGGGGGCCTCTAGGTCCACAGTTAGAAAATTATCACAGGGTGTGAAATAAAATGTGAATGTGTCCCAGTAATTTGGATTAAGAGAGAAGCTTTTCAGGTCACTGTGATTAAAAATGTGCAAATTGAAACGTGCAAAAAATTTGGATTGAATGATTTGTTACCAATACTTGAGGCTGATAATAATTTGTTAGGAAGGGATTTAATAACAGCCTTGGGGATTAAAATAACACCTTGTGAAGGAAAACTTAAAGTCTATTCTTTAACTGAAGATGATAATCTGGAGATTAGTGACACCATATGGTATTCCGATGAAGTAGGAAAGTTAAACATTCAGTCTATTTGTGTTGAAATACAGAACCCAGAAATCCCCAATAGAGTAAAACAATATCCAATATCATTAGAGGGTTGGAAGGGATTGAAATTGGCAATTGAGAATTTAATACATCAGGGAGTATTAGAACCCTGTATGTCTCCACGTAACACCCCCATTCTTCTGGTAAAGAAGCCCAATGGTAGTTACTGACTAGTTCAGGATCTCAGAGTAGTGAATCAAAGAACCATTACCTGCTCTCCAGTAGTAGCTAATCCATACACATTACTTAACCAATTACCCCCTAATTACACTTGGTACAGTGTAGTGAATTTAAAGGATGCTTTTTGGACTTGCCCTCCGAATGAAGGCAGAAGGGATTATTTCAGTTTTGAGTGGGAAGATCCAGACACAGGCAGAAAAGAACAGCTTAGGTGGACAGTACTACCCCAAGGTTTCACTGATTCACTGAATCTTTTGAAGTTCTTTGAGTTGCTCAAAGGAATTAAATTGCTACAGTATGTAGATGTTAGTAGCGGGAGAAACCGAAGAGGAAACTAGAAAGGGTACTATTAAGCTTTTTAATTTTTTGGGAGAAAACAGGCTGAAGACATTCAGGTCAAAATTATCAGTTTGTGGAGTCAGAAGTGCGGTATTTAGGTCATTGGATCAGTAAGGGAAAGAAAAACTAAATCCTGGCAGGGTCTCAGAAATATTAAACATGGGACCCCTGAAGTCAAAAAGAGAAATAAGGCAGTTTTTGGGTCTTCTGGGGTATTGCAGGCAGTGAATAGAAGGATTCAGTGGAAGAGTAAAATTCTTATATGAGAAATTAACAACAAATCACTTAAAATGGACCAAAAAGGATCAGGAAAACTTTGAACAAATTAAAGAAGCCCTACTGCAAGCTCCTATACTAAGTCTTCCCTTTTTAGACAAGCCTTTTCAATTATTTGTTAATACAACTGATCCAACAGCTTATGGAGTATTGACTCAGGACTGGGCGGGAAGGCAAAAGCCAGTAGGATATTATTCCAAATTACTAGATCCAGTTAGTAAGGATTGGCCAACAGGTTTACAAGCTCTAGTAGCAACTGCTTTGTTAGTAGAAGAGGCTTGAAAAGTAACCTTTGGGGAACCATTGGAAGTATACACTCCCCACAATATTAGAGGAATTCTCACTCAAAAGGCTGAAAAATGGTTAACTGATAGCCGAATATTAAAATATGAGTCCATCTTGATAACCTCCCCTGAATTAGAGCTGAGACTGATGAATGTACAGAGCCCTGCCCCGTTTCTCTAGGGAGTCCTAGAGAAAGAATTAATACATGACTGCACAGAAGTCATAGAGCTTCAAACAAAAATACATCCAGACCTAAGAGAACAGGAACTACAAACAGGAGAAAAATTATTTATAGATGGATCATCTCGGGTGATAGATGGGAAAAGAAAATGCCATAATTAGTGGAGAAAAACTAGAAGTAAAAGAACCTGGTTCCCTTAGCCCCTCCTGGTCAGCACAAGCCTGTGAACTTTATGTGTTATTTCGTGCATTGTTATTATTAAAGGATCAGGAAGGGGCCATTTACATGGACTCAAAATATGCTTCTGGAGTAGTGCACACTTTTGGAAAAATTTGGAAAGAAAGGGGACTTATAAACACTCAAGGAAAAGGATTAATACACCAGGAATTGGTAATTCAAATACTCAAAGCTTTGAAGAGTCCAAAAAAGATAGCAGTAGTTAATGTGAAAGGACACCAGAGAGGGACAGATATTAAAACAACAGGAAACAATTTGGCTGATGATGAAGCTAAAAAAGTTGCCCTGAGGGAAAACAGCAGTGTAATTATGACTTTTCATGAAGCAGAAACACAGAACGAAACACTATACTTTTCCTTAGCAGAGGTAGAAGCCATAAATAAACTAGGGGCAACTCTGAAAGGGGGACAATGGATTCTCCCTGATGGTAGGAATATAGTACCATAACCTGTGGGAGAGTCAACAGAGAGGGGGAATTGTGGGAATCCATAAAAACCAGAGGGTTTTGGGAAGGTGGTAAAAAATACAGGCCTCAGATGCAGCAGGAATTGTGAAGTTCTAAAACAGCAGAAAAAGATACCTAAGTGGTAGAGAAGATGTGAGAAATAGAACAATAGAGCTGTGTAGTTTGGCTTTCTAAGTTGCAACAAGTTTATTTAGTAGATATGTAGAAGGTTGAGTATGAATAGAGCTCTGTGCTTTGTCTTTTATAAACGAGCCATTGTGTTTGAGAATAGGCCACTATTGTTTTAACCAAAGCTACGTGTGCTTAAGGTGATTGGATAGAACTACTGTCAGCATGCTTTTGCTCTATGTAATTGGCTAAGATGGCTTTATGGTATGTTGTAACATTAAGTTTCTTTGGCTTACTGCCGGACCAGTGAGTTGTTAGCATCTCTCCTCTCCATTGTCATAACCATGTAATGAGACTGATGCTGAAAATAAATAGCTCACAACACTAATCCCAGTGACCCCGTCCCATTTGTGTCTGTATATAAACTGCCGGCGTCACAACCTTTAGCCCAACAGATCCTAGACAACTTACACTGACAGACTCAGTGGGGAACAAAGGCACTTTATGATCACTTTCTAAAATTTTATGGGTGTATAGGAATATTTGAAATTGGGAAACAAATTACTCAGGGATGTCTCACCTGTCAAAAAGTGAACAAAAAGGTGTTGAGGAGTCCTCCCTCTGAAGGCTGCTGGACAGCCTACAGGCCATTTGAAAAGATCCAAGTTGATTGTACCAAATTACACAGAGTGGGCTGGTGGAAATATCTATTAGTTATAGTAGATCAATTGGCTCAGTGGGTAGAAGCATTCCCTGTGGCTCGAGCTACAGCTCAAACAGTAGCCAAGATTTTGTTGGAGCATATTATTCCTAGATTTGGATTAGTGCAGGCTATTGATTCAGATCAGGAATAATTAAAAACTTAAGTCAAACATTAGGAATTACTTGGGAATATCATACCCCATGGCATCCTGAAAGCTCAGGATGAATTGAAAGGATGAATTAAACTATTAAACAGCAACTAACTAAGTTAATGAAAGAAACCAAACTGCTTTGGACCAGGTGCCTTCCCTTGGCCCTGTTAAATGTTAGAACCAAGCCCCACTCTGAAACGGGGATCACACCATATGAGATGTTATATGGATTGCTTTACCCTCAAGGGATGACAATGGATCCCTCAGTAATCGGGGACAAAACCATTCAGGGGTATATTACAACTATCGCAAACAATTTGAGGGAGCTAAGAGAGAAAGACATTTTAGCTCAGACAACTCCCCTCAATTTTCAATATATTCTGTTCAACCAGGACAGTAGGTGTTGATAAAGTGCTGGAGAGGAGAAAGTTTAGAACCTCAGTGGGAAGGACTGTTTCTTGTTCTTTTAACCACAGAAACCGCAGTTCAAATGGCAGAAAGAGGCTGGACTCGTGCTTCACAGGTAAAAGGACCTATACCCAATAAAGATTGGAAAATTATTTCAACACCAGGAGACCTGAAAGTAAAATTAAAAAGGACTTAAAATTGATTAAACCTTTTTTACTAAGGTCCAAAAACACAGTATAAAGTGAAATTGTAATTAATCCATGACATGGCTGATGAGAGTACTTGGTGCCCAGAGGCTACAGCTCATATGGAAAATCCTTTTTGGCTGTGGATTTCATGTAATCCTGTGATACATTTGGTGTGCTACCCACATGTCAAAAGAATAACACAACCCCAGGATATCCAAACATGGTCATCGGTGTGCCCCTTATTGCATAGTAAAATGTGAGCAGTGTAAAGTGGTGAAAATGAAGTGGCTAAGACAACTATATTGGCATAGAACAGCTGTACCTTGTGTAAGTCTCTGTCCAAAGTTCCTCTCATCTGCCTCACAATCAATGTGAAAGGACAGAAACTTGGACCACTGAAAAGACCCTGGTCGGAATTCTGGCCTTGCTTGAAATGATTGCTCACCAAGATCCTGAGAACCCTGCTGGTTTACCAAGATACTGTTTGCAGGTGTGTTTGCTGCCATGGAACACCGAGTCTGGCAAAGGGGGGCAACTTGCCCTGAATGCTTGCACCTGCTTCATGGTTCCTGCTCCAATAGCATGTGAATTTCCCCACCTCTTAGCCTGGTTGGACTTTTCTGGGGTAACCTTTGGTGGTCCCCCCACGGAAGACCCCTCACCTGCTTTTCAACCACCGTGATGTATGGACTGAGATGGAAGAAGCCTCTCTCTCAAGGACTGAGACATGAGACCTCTATACAGAGAAGCTCCCCCCTCCCAAGGACTGAGACTGAAACCCCTAACATGAGGGAGGTGTGTGGGGGAGCCAACCCGACCAAAGTGAGATATTTGCCTGCAGGTGTGGCCATTGGACCAAGAAGACAATGGTTCTCACCTACTGCTGAGAACGTGGACTACCTGTTACATCTATTCTTTATTGTATCTGTTTCTCCCCTCGGCAATTTTCAATAGACTTACCTGTTCCCCCCCTGCAGCAGTTTATCATAATAAAACCCTCTGAGTTAACCAGAGATTTCGAGATTTCCCCAATGTAACAGGTGGATCCTCAGCCAGACTGCAAAGGACTTCATCACTACGTTTGGTATCTTTAACCCCCTCTCTTTCTCTCTCCCCCTTTCTCTATGTTTTTTCTCTCCCTTAATCTCTCTATCACATTTGCTGTGGTCATTCAATAAAAGGTGCATTTGTTTCGATAAATACTGAAATCCCCACTGTGTTGTGTTTTGCACCCTGAGATCATTAAAATGAACCATCACAACCCCCGCTTGTATGAGCGGATCGTGACACCTTGGGACCAAAGAGATGTAGCTTTCATGATTAATTGTATACGATGTTTTAGTATAATAGAGCAAGACTTTAGAATGCACAATTGGGTTTCAGCACAGACCAGCATTGATACTTACTTGCAACAATTTATAATAGAAGATCAAGCACAAAGAGCATTTATTTACTTAGCGTATCACGCGGAACAATTAGTGGCTTTGAGAACACTCCAAGAAAAACAAAGAGTAATAAAAGTAAGATGTGGACATAGTAAGATACCCAGAAACAACAGAAAAAGATAATTAATTGTCTCTCTTAATCTGTTTAAATTACAGACCATAGAACTCCTTTGATAATTAACCATTAAAGGTTTGTGTTTTGTAATCACAACTATCTTTAATCTATTAGAAAAATTAGGCATTCTGGATTGGCTGCTGACCACAACTCTCTTGAGTCTGGAGGCAGAACAATGCTGATGGGAAAGGATTCGACGCTTCCTTGATTAGTGGGAAGAGCCCAGGCAGACTGAAAATTTTCTCAGAGGCCTCCAGCGATTAACACTAACAGATTTTATTGAGGAGCTGCAATTCCAGAAAAAGACACTGTTATTAAGAGAGTCCAAAAACAATTAACACACTGGAAGTGTATTAAGCATGGCTTAGAGTGTCGCCCATGGATTTGCATTATTTGTACATTTTGCTTTAATTTGTGGTGGAGAGTAACCAGAGCAGAAGAAAAAGAGAGGCAATTGATTTATTTAGCTTGCTTGGATCGCATGTGTGAACACCTAACCTTAGAAAGCCTTTTTAGTGATTTTTTTGAACACCTTTGAGACAGGAAGATGGAACCTTTTATGCAGCGGTTTGACTAATAGAGAATTTAGAATTTAAACGAGTCCTTGCTGTATTAGTTTTTGAGGGTAAGAGAGAAAACGATCCATAATATTATAGACTAGTGTATCATAATTAACAGTTGCTGTGGAGAAGGAATCTATGTACCATGCCATAGACACATTCCTGATGCAGATTGGCATTCCGAGTGTGTCTATTGGTGACAATGAAGACTTAATAACCAACCCTGACTTCAGAGCAAAAAGCGACCAACAAAGTGGATAGTTAGCTGAAGTAGTGTGAAAGCAGATCTTATTGAGGTTGGCATATCTCTGGAGCTTTGGTGATTTAGATTAAAGAAAAAAACAAAACCAAAAAGGAAGTAGCTGACTAACCCAGGGAGAGAGATAGGGCAGTGCTGCAAAACTGTAAGTAATTTGTGCCATTTTGGAAACAAAAATAGTTAAAATGGCTCATACAAACTTTATGAGGCTAAGGGTACCAGTGGGACCAAATGTACCAGTGAGTAGATCCCAGGAGATAAACTTTGCTACCAAGAAGATTGACATCTTGGCCCTTGTCTGCAACCCAAGGGGCCTTGAGGAAGAGAATCAGAACTATTGAGGGTAATTTTCACTGTGCTTATTATGATACCCTTGGCAACTGGCCAAAACCATAAAACTGCCTGGGACAGAGTCCGAGAAATAAGAAGGGAACAAGCAATGCAGGAACAAGCGATGATAAAACAAGCAGCGCAAGAGCAAGCAATGAGAAAACAAACTATGCAAAAACAATGTTGTAGGAGTGTCGGGGGGTAGGACGGTTGGGAAGGACGGAGAGGAGAGATCTCTGAAGCTAGGTCATGGAACTTGCGGTTTATTGCAAAGGGCCTGGGTGCAGGGGCCTGCTGGGAGCTGCCAGCCACAGCTCAGAGCAGGCCCGAGAGAAGAGAGGGATAGAGAGGATGAGAGGGTGAGAGCGTAAAAGGGTAAGAGAGCAAAAGCGTAAGAGAGTAAAAGGGGGTAAGAGAGCAAAGTTCCTGTTACAATACAATAAGTCTTCTTCTGTGTTGAATATTCTGATTCTCATTAACCAATCTAGTACAATCTACAAATCCTATAGCATTTACATACAGCCTATAAGAATCACTACATTGCCATACTGTGTTACATTTTAAACCCTAAAAACTCCTCTTTGGACCCCTTCTGCCAAGCTGGTAAGGTCTGCTTGGACCCTTGGACCTGCCTGCAAGCAGAGGGTATTGTTCCATCAAAAGGGGATTACCTTCAGCTGGCCATATCATTGTTTTCCTGTTGTTCAGTACCTGAGGTATCTCAAAGCTTGCTTTCATTTCAATTTCGCTTATAGTTTCTATATTCTCAAAATCTTTTGCCAGGCAATCATATTTATAAGGCTTTCCTGTTTCATCTTCCCCAACACAAAGTCCCAATAATTCTGATCCCTGTGACAAATGCAATCACTCTATGTGAGTCAGGGACAAGATGGAACCTGTGTTTGTGGCACATCCATATGTTAGTGCTGCCTGTTACGATTGCAGCAGTTTTATAGATGTTTGTGTTAAAAATAGAAAAATGCATTGGGTAGGGAAAAACTTAGGCTTCAATGGACAAGTTCCTTATCCTTACAGTGATCAAATTTGTCCTTGATATGAAACATTTTTTTGTTTTGAGAAAGATGAGAATGGAAATGATTCAAGTACAAATGTAAGAGGAAGAGCATTAAAGGAGAAAATAGAAGAAAAACAAAATGAAACAAAAAGGAATATGAAAAGGATCACAGAGAAAGAATTAGAGGAACTGAATGAGTTATATAAACAGTTAAAACAGCAGTATAGCGACTGGGATTTGCCAACCTCAACTAAGAACCTTTTCCTAGATTTGATGCAAGAAATTGCCACAGAATTAGGATTATCCAAATGCTGGATTTGTGGGGGACTTAGAATGGCTGAAAGATGGCCGTGGAGAGGTGACAGTCTAGCTCCAGAACAATTTTTAAAATGGAATCATACTCAAATTTCCAAGACATTAAAATGACCCTGGGGGATGGATTTTGAGTCACCAAGTAATTGGAACAGTTTGTATAACTCGAGAAGGAAGGAAATACAATGAAGTGGTAGGATATACTCCTTGTATATCTACTTTAGTAGTAAATTCAGATAATAATACTAAGACCTGGCGATCCAGAATTCCTACTGGATATTGGGGAATAACAAAAGAAATGGATTGCGAGTGGGATAATCAAACTGATTTGTGCTGGCATAGAAATCCTGGAGCTAACCCCTACCAATCCATAAACGACCTAAAATCCTATTGGGAACAACCAGATAAAACAGTTAACAAATGGAAAGCCCCTGATGGAATATATTGGATTTGTGGGCAATGAGCATACAGTGAGTTACCTCGAAAGTGGGAAGGAACCTGTACCTTAGGAGTTATATGACCCTCCTTCTTCATCATACCAAGGTCCAGGAGCAATATTCTAGGAACACCACTTTATGAAACCCTAGAAAGGAATAAAAGAGACTTAAGCCTCAACTTTCCAAAAGCAGGAGGAAACCAGAACTGGGGGAAGATGAAGAGCCTGCAGAAAGAATTATAGCCTATTATGACCTAGCTACTTGGGCTGAGGATGGATCCTGGGGATATAGAACCCCAGTTTATCTATTGAATCAGTTGATAGGGCTTCAGGCAGTAGTTGTGGTTGCTTCAAACCATACTTCTGATGCCCTAAAATTGCTGGCCAAGCAACATTCATAAATGCAAGCATTTGCGTATCAAAACAGAATTGCCCTAGACTATCTGTTAGCAGAAGAAGGGGGAGTTTGTGGCAGACTAAATGAATCTGAGTGCTGTGTGGAGATAGATGATCATGGGGAAGCCATCACAAAACTTGCTGAAGAAATTAAAAGAGTGGCACATGTACCAGTTCAAAAGTGGAATTCTATTCTGAAAGCTGATTGGTGGGATAACCTCTTTAGAGGTGCTTGGTGGAGGAAGCTGGGATTTATGCTATTATGTTCTACTTTAGGATTGTTGTTTTTACCTTGTATGATTCCATGCCTTATTAGACTCATCCACTCAGTAATTCAAGGACTGCAAATTACAGCAATGCCCATTGATCCAGAATTGGCAGCAAAAAAGAAATAAAATTCTTTGATGATATAAAAAGCAAGATCTACTTGCACTCAAGGGAAAGAAACTGAAAAGAGGCTGACCAAATGTAAAGAGAATGCACTAGCACAAGAAATGCTAATCAAATCTGAGAAAGAGTGCAAATAGCTTGACGCATCATGGGAGATGTTAGAAAACTTAGAAGTAGAAATGAGAGAACATGAAAACCTGCATTATTGGGAATATAGAAGATAATGAGATTCAGTTTTTTAATAAAAATCACTAATCAATATGATCAAAAAGGGAAATGGGGGAAATAGTGATAAATGGATATAATTCATGCTAACTAAATTATAACTATATCAATATTTTAGAAAATAATTGTTATAAAGTAATAACGGAAAAGTATATGTGATTAGAGTAACAAAGCAGATAGGTCCCTTTGCAGATGTTACATGTGAAAAATAGGATTCAGGATGTAGTATTGAGATAAGCTAGATCCCAAAACAGAATCGGCCTTGGCATGAGCAAAGCTGGGACGATTCCAGGTATGGAATCTAAATTGAGGCTTTATCTATGAAATAATAAGGCTTATTTTTGGAACATAATGCTTGCTTACCTAACACAAAGCTTAATGCACATGCACAACCTCCAAGGTTATTCAGAGGACAGGGACAGCAAGGAAGATGGCAAGCCTTCCTCTGAAAAGACCACCAAAAAGCCAGGAGACCCCCTAACAACAAGTGGAGTATGTGCTATGCAGTATAGCACATAGTGACGTAGATTTCAAGAATTGAAAATAGGAGGAGATTTATGAAAAAAATTGATGAATATGTATTTGCATACAGTATATAAGTTTAGTTTGGATTACTTTGTTTCGTACGTGAGGCAGAGTGAGAAGCCCTCCCCGTATCCCAGTGGGTTCTGCTTATGCTTTATACGAACCTTAATGATACTTAATTAATCACTGCCAAATTTTTTTGTATATGCTTGATTATATTTAATATACTTGATTGTATTCATTTATATACAATTGCTGTTCAATTAAAATTGCTGCTAAATTCAATTTTGTTGTTTATTAAACTAAACATATAGAACTTCATTCATAACAGAGATTAAAAAAGACCTTCCCCAAATCTCAGCAATACAGATCAAAAGTTCTCGTACCAAACACAAACATCCCCCAAACACAGATAAAAAGTATACCCCACGAGCTGAGCTGTAGTTCTTCCTGCATGGTTGTACAGAAAACATGAAGAGATGAGATAGAAAATCTACTGCTGCTCTAGCACAACAAGTGCTTGAATTGAAAACCAGCAAGAGTCAGAAAAAAACACCACCAAAAAAATAGTCACTTCAATAGTCCATAGCTGAACTGCCAAGTATAATGATGATGACATGTCCAATCCCCTTAAGAAAACCTCCAAAACATATGCTCAAAAAAAACCCAAAACCAAGCTTAGAGGGGCCCTGCCTCTAGCCAAGTAGAGGCTAGCGAAAACTGTGGTTTTTAGACTTCGTGAATTCATTAGAGTAGCACATCAGAACCACAAAAATATGAAGCCTTAGTCAAACTGGTGCACAGTGCGCATTAATCTCATCAAGACATGTAAAGACAAAATCTCTTTCTGTTGCTAACATGACAAGAAGATCACAAGATTTTACTTTAGTAAAAGCTAATGTAAACCTGACTAAAAATAAGTAGAAGAAACACCCTATTGTAACTAGCCCAAAAGCCCGACACATTTTAAGCATAAACTTCCTCCAAAAGAAATATTTCGAAACCCAAAAAAAACTTTAGGTCAGCGTTTCAAATAGCAGCTATAAAACCAGAAAACATCAAACAATTAAACACCTTACTCAAACTATCGAAAAACCTGTCTATAATAAAACTCCTAAAAATAAAACCACAACAAATAGCGATTATCACTTCAACAATACACCACCAACATATAAAACAACTCAAAATAATATAATTCCCATCCATAAAATAATCCATCAACTAAAAAACCAAAAAGTAATCAACAAAACCCATTCACCCTTCAGCAATCCCATTTAGCCTATACACAAATATAAAAAAACCAAAACTGTAGACTACCAAACCTTAAATGAAGTAACTCCACCATTAAGTACTACTGTACCAAACATATTAAAACTCCACTACAAACTAAAATCCTCGACAACAAAGTAATAGACCACTATTAGCATTAGAAATGCATTTTTCTCCATTCCTTTAACAACAAAATCAAGACTCAATTTGCCTTCCCACAAAAAACATAAATACACCTAAATCCAACTACCCCAAAAATAGCAACATAAGCCCACCATCTACTGTAAACAAATCCAAACTAAACTAAAAAAAAGTAAAGCTCCAAAACATCTGCAGTGCATCAATAATATAATTGCATTTAAAAAACCAAAATAATTTTAAAAAATCATCTGAATTCTCCCAAAAGCCAATTTTGCTATCAAAAAAGGTCAAAAAACCTACTGAAAAAAAATCCAATTCCTAAGAATAACAAAATAAACAACATCAAATTCCCACCAATGTCATCAACAAAATCACATCTCCACCACCACCAACAAAAAAACCCGCAAGCTTTCTTAAGTGCCATAAGATTTTAGAGAATACATATTCCTAAGTACAACCAAATCATAAACTCTCTCTACGTAGTTACCCACAAAATAACACTTTCCAAGAGAGCCCTAAACAACAACAAACCTTTGCCTAAATTAAGCAAGAAATCACTCATACCATAGCCCTTAACCCAATCAAGACACGACCGAATATAAAAAAAACATACTCTACAACCAAAAACCATAATCTGTCCTAAAGCCTTTAACAAAAAATACCTAATAAAACTCAAAACCAGGCATTAAGATTTTTAGAATCAAAACTACAAAAAATCAGAAGCCAACTACACTCCAACAAAAGAAAAATCTTAGCAGCTTTTTAAAAATCCAAACGACCTCAAAAATAATAAGCACTAAAACACAACTCCTCCTAATACCCCAACTATGAATACTAAAGTACATATTCAAAACAAATATTCCCTCTACCCACCATACCACCCATACCACATAGAGCAAGTAGATTGCTGTCATCACACAACACACCCATATAAAAAAAAAACACCCTAAGATTTTAGAAATAATTACAAATTAGCCTGAAATAAAAACTTTAGTCTCACTGCCAAAAAATACAAAGAAGTAACTAAAGAAGCTCCACCATACTGTCAGCAAAAGAAACACATTTCACTCTTTTCACTGACAGTTCTTGTCGCATTGTAGAAATAAAACAAAAGTAGAAAACAGCTGTATAAAACCCAACACAACAAGTTGCAAAAGCTACTTAAAAAATCAAGGCAACTTGCTAAACTCCAAACTGTTCAATTAGCCCTAAACACTCCTAAAAAAGAAAAGTTGCCAAAACTCTATCTCTACACTAATTTGTAGATAGTAACAAATGCTCTATAAAGATAGCTAAAAAAATTTTAAAAAGTAATTAACAGCATTAAAAACCCCAGTTTAGGCTGCTAAAGAGTAAAAAAACATCACTACCAGAGTAGAAAAGCTACCTATAAAAATCCGCCATATAAATATCCATGTGCCCAGAGAAAAACTTAATAAAAACCACCAAAACAATAAAAAAGTAAATCAAATACAAAAATAGAACTGTCAAAAATAAACATACACACAAAAAAGTTATTCCTAGCTCAATAAGCCCATGATGCCTCAAGTCATCAAGGTAGAAATGCCACTTATAAATAAGCACAAGACCAAAAAATAGATTTAACCATAAACAGTATTTCTCAAATGATCCATGATTATAAGATGTGTGCTGTGATCAAGCAAGCCAGGCACTTAAAACCCCTATAGTATAGTAAGGGGTAGTCCAAATATAAGTATAAAGAAGCCTAGCAAATTAACTACATCACACTACCTCCAACCCACCAAAGCAAGCACTATGTACTTACAATAGTAAAAGCCACCACAAAATAGCTAGAAACCTAGCTATTTGTTTCTATGAGCTGTGCCTCACGCTACAGCCCATAACACTATCCTAAGCCTTAAAAACCAAGTCCTTTAAAAGCATAGTGCCCCTAAAAAATTAAATCAAATTATAGGACTCATTTCAAGAACAATGGTATCAACACCTATGCTAGAAAACATAGCATTAAGTATATCATATCCTCTACCATACACCAACTACAAGCAAAATAGAAAAGTACAATAAACTAGTAAAAACCACCTTAAAAATATTAAATGAGACATCTACCAAAAATAAGAGCAACATTTAGCAAAAGCCACCTAGTTAGTTAACAACCAAAGTTCCACCAAGCAAACATGCCCTACCCAATCTAAACCCTTACATACAATAAACAAAGTCCCAATAATACATATCAAAAGTTTATTAAGAAAAACTATTTAGATTAATTCTGCCTCAAGTACAGACAAACCCTTTAGTGGGATTGTCTTGGCTCAGAAACCAAATTGCACATAATAAATAATACAAAAAAATAAAACAACACAATGTATACCTCAAAAAGATCTGATTGTTAAGCAAGAATGATGTGTATATATCACTATTTGCTAAATATTACTACCATTGTCTATATATTACTATATACTGTATATATACATGTATGTATAATATATATGTTTGTAGAGATAGAATATGTATTGTAGTAGTAAGCTGATGATATAGGGATATGGGGTGGAATGTCCTAGATGACTTTGTGATGCTGAATTGTATCCCCATTCATCTGTTTAGCTCAAAGATAAATTTTACACCTTTAAGACTGGTTCTGAGAGCAAAAGAGGGGGAAAGAAGAAGCACACAGTTTGTTTCTGAAACTGCACTCACTCCTCCACATTCCAGCTCCAAGACTACAACACAGACAGCAAGACAGCACTCTCCTTTGCTTTTAGTTAGTTTTTAGCTAGCTGAAGCAGAGAAGTTCCCTCAACTATAGTTTTCCTTTTTCCTTAGAACTATTTGAACCTACTCTAAACTGAAAAACCAGAAGAGCACCAACAATTTGCACCTATAGCACACCAAGACTAGCCTAGGCCACAACATTTCCCAATGCCAGAAAAACTATTAAAAAACTAAGTAAGCGAAAGTACAACCCACAAAAAAATCTTTCTAAGTTTGTCATCTCTTCAAGGCAACAAGAAGCTTTATTCTTCAATAGTGTTCATTTTTTTGTACTAGTGAATACTTTGCCTATTAAGTAAACAATTTTTTCATCTTTTCTACAAGAAAATATTTTCCCAAACCAATTAGAACAAAATCCACTTGAATCTGTTTTCTAAAAAAAAAAAAAAGCTTTAGAAATTTTCTCCCAAATTTGCCCTAAACCAAAACAATGACTCTCCTAACCACTCACTGTAATTTCAGTGTGGATCAATTCTGCTTTTTCAAGAAGAAGCATTGGTGCAGCTTATTTAAGCATGTGCCTGGCATCCACTAGCCATGCAAATTATTTACCCTGCTTTACAAATATTACATCTGGAATAATTGCTCAAATTACAGGTGTCTGCCCAAATTACAGTCAAGCAGGAATATTTTACTGCTTGGAGTAAAATATTCCCTTGGAGGGGAATATTGGAGGCTGTAATAGTGGAATGGAATTTGTAACATTCATAGAGAGGACAATTAAAAAAAAAAAAAACTAACGGAAATCAGCAATTTGGCTTGGAAGACATTTTGTGAAACACAACTCCTAAGCAGTATCAGGAAGAAACATTTTGAGCAAGCTAACCCTCAACAACCTCAGCTTCAAAGATCTGGGAGATTCTTGAACAAATTAAATGGACCTGTTCAGAGCTCTACAGTTTATTTCAGCAGCATACATTTCCAGACATTGTGAGATACTTCAGACATAATACAAGGAGATGCAGCACATTCAGATAATTTCCATCCACATAACATGGGATGGTAAACCATATTAGCCTTTTAATTTGATGTATCTAAACCAGAGTCCACAACTTCCAAATACTTTCATAAAAGGCAGAAACCCAAAAAAAGTAAATACTTGCTTGGTGCTGCAAAGCAGCTGCAAAGCTGTTCTGCAGAGCTCTCTCTCCCTGCTGCTCACATGAGTCCTGAAAGCAGTCTTCTCCATATTGATGAGAAAATCTCTGCATTGCCGAACAGATTGCTGCCTAAAGCTTCCTTCGTAACATGTGCATAGAAACAAACATGTGCATATGAACTGTTGTTTGTAATCTTCAAAGTGTGTAAAAGAAAATTGTCGTTATAGAGCACGACACAGTACAAAGTACCACGACTCCATCAGAAGGGTGCAAGAGAGATTTATTACAACAATATGTTGCTTTTATACTTTTTCAAGATATTTACATTCACTTAACATACACATTCACTGCCCATTGGTTATAGGAATGAAACAAAGTTTTCAGTGGGTGACCAAGGTGCCACGTCACTCTGTGAGCCAGCTAGAGTCTGTATCCCTTAACTTTCTGTCCTTCATCACATCTCCATGGTGACAACCTCGGTGTCTTCCTCAGGAGAGATATGGGGCTTTCCTTATCATCAGGAAGCCTTTGCTGGCTCACAAGAACAGCACAGAATGTCTTTCCTACAATTCCCCCTTTTTGTATTTGACCCACAAATACAACTGCTAAGGACTTCTGCAGGGCCCTTGCAAAAATTCAAGCAGATGGAGGATCCATTCTTCATTCACTTACAGAAAACCAACTTCTACCAACTCCACAACACACACACACCCTCACAGTCTTAAGGTTCATATACAAACAAAGTACATAAAGACAGATCTTTAAATACTGTTACAGACCTCGCAATTTCCCGACGAAACATTCGTAGCAGAATGACACCTTCACTTCTAATCAAGTAACTTTCTCCCACACAGAATCAGAGACCAAGTCATCTGCCTAGTCACCACTTAGAACCAAATAGCATCCATTTAACTTTACAACTGGTTGCTGCTATCATAATGGGCAACCAACCTAGCTGCTAAAACTGTGGACTTCAGTTACTAATTCAACCCCCTATGCAAAGGCAACACTTCTCCCTTAGGTGCATCTAATTCCCCTATTTTGGGACTGTCAGTGCCCTGCAAAAGGAAATGGTACAAGACACACTTTTCAGTAGTACCAACCTCTCTATAAGAGAATTCAAGGAAAAGAAGCAAAAGTAACATCCACCAACTTAAATTTTGGATTTTCAGCGTAAGCCTATAACTACCTTTACTCTGTCTTGAATTACTATCTTTACCACACATTCCTTGAGGGTCCATGCTTCCATCCACCTAATAACCAATGCAATTACCTACTCATTTTGCTCTCACTGTAGAACCCCCCATCCTGTCCTTTTTTGTGTGCTCCAAATAACACAATGGGCAGAGACCCAATGAGGGCCATTTTCTGTTAAAACACATGCGTATCCTCTTCCCCATGTTACTAATTCCACTGGGCCAGTCCACTTTCCCATGACTAAATCTTTTACCCATACCTTAATACCTTTCTTAAAGTTTGGCTGTTTTGAATTCAAAGATGAAAAATGGTAGAATAGAGGAGACACTTGTAAGTCAGGTAAAGGACACAAAAAGTTTAAGACATAAATGGCTTTGTCTAATCTCACTTGAGGTGACTCCCGCTGCATTCCCCCTTTTTGTTTTTGTGCCTGGCACTTCAACACACCATGAGCATGTTCAATAACTGTTTGGCCGGTTGAAGCATGAGGGATACCAGTAGAATGACCAACACCCCAGGCACAAAAAAACACTTGCAATTTCTTTGAAACATATGACGGGCCTTTACATGTGATGGAACGCCTAAGATGGAAAAGGCGTGGCAAAAATGATAAATAACATCCTGAGCTGTTTCACCTACCAACGCTGCGGCAACCATGGCATGAGAAAAGGTGTCAATTGTAATGTGAACACACTTTAAATGGCCAGATTCGGGCGTTTTTGTAACATCTGTTTGCCATTCTTGGAAAGGGAGTAAGCCTCTAGGATTACTACCATAATATTGTGAAACATGAGGCATATGACAATCAGGGCAAGAAGAAATAATTGACTTTGCTTCACTATGTGGTAATTCAAATTGCTGCCATAGTGCCTGAGCACCCTGATGAAAAAATTGGTGAGATAGAACAGCTTGCTGTAACACACTAGGCACCGTTTTTGCTGCTGAGGCAGCCACAAGGGAATCCACATAGGCATTACCTTCAACAAAGAATCCAGGTAGCAATGTATGGCTATGGATAGGCATAATAAGAATGCTTTCGATTACGAATAACAATCCACAATTTTAACAACATAACAAATAATGGTTTCTCCTTTACATTATGCAACACAGCTTGATCCAACTGCTTCACTAAATTAGCAACATAAACACAGTCAGTAACTCTATTTACGGAACTAGGAAATAAGATAAAGGCCAAGAGTATGGCACAAAGTTCAATTAACTGAGGAGACCCTTGTTGAACCATTACTTCATATTCCCAGTGGTCATCCTTCTTCCAGGCTACAGCAGCTTTTCCAGTTCTTCCTTATCCATCTGTAAAAACTGTTGCACCTTCCACTGGCACAGAAGAGCAAAGTTGTTTCCCCTGAAAAGGAATCCTCTTAGTGAAATGCAAAATAGGATAAGAAAGTAAATGATGTGCTATTTGACCTGTAAAGGAAGATAAAGCAGATTGCAGCTCATGATTGTTTTGAAAACACCACTCAAAATACCATTGTTGTACCGGCATGACAATAGTTACAGGATCATGGCAGCATCTGTGACCTTTGATAATGATGTCTGCAAAAAGCTCATACAGGCCGGGAGCTGTTTTTTGGGACCTGAAAGACAAAAATATCCACTCCAAAATATGCAATATATCTTCCCATTTATCATTCCATTGACACAACAATCCACATGGTATTTCATCATCTCTCAAAATAAATAATTGCACACCAGCAGAAACATCTATTCTAGTAACAAATTTAGATGTCAAGGCCAATTCAATTTCTTCTACAGCCTTTCTGGCGCAGCAGTTAAATGTCTTTCATCGGTAGAGGAAGCTATCCCTGATAGTAAGTCATACAAAGGTTGCAGTTGATGATTGGTTATCCCCAAGTATGGCCTAAGACAATCTATTTCACCAACCAATTTCTGTATGTCAACAGCAGTTTTAATATCAATGTCCAGTTTCACAGGTTGAGGCACAATTTGTGTATTGGTGATTATCAAGCCCAAATATCTCCAAGGCATCTGTCTTTGAAGTTTCTCCAGGGTGATAACCAAACCAAAGGCTTCTAAATTTTTCACAGCACATTGTTTGAGAGGCGAAAATTGTTGTTTATTTTCGGACGCCAACAAGATATCATCCGTATAATGATAGCAATAACAATTGCTAAATTGCTCTCGGACCTTATATAAAGCCTGTGCCACAAACCATTGACAAATACTTGGAGAATTTATCATTCCTTGAGGCAAAACCATCTACTGATACCTTTGGGCTGGTTTCTCATGATTTAAAGAAGGTACAGTAAAGGCAAATTTTTCCTTATCCTGATCAGCCAATGGAATTGTAAAAAAGCAATCTTTCAAATCAATGACAATTATTTCTCATCCTTGTGGAATCATTGTAGGTTTTGGGAGACCTGATTGTAAAGCACCCATTGCAGTCATCACAGCATTTATTGTGCAAAAGTCTTCATTTACCAGATTTCTTTTTTATTACAAACACTGGCATATTCCATGGGCTAAATGATTTTTCAATATGTCCAGCTAGTAACTGTTCTTTTACTAAGCCTCGCAGGCCAAGAAGCTCTTCAATAGGCAGAGGCCACTGATCAGTCCAGACAGGCTTATCTATCAGCCATGTCAAGGACACAACCAGACGTTTAAAGCCCTGCATCCCAGTGGCCCCCACTAAAAATCCATTGTGATCATAACACCCCATTGGGTTAAGCAATCACGTCCCCATAAATTAGGCTGAGCATTAGTAACATATGGTCTAATATTAGCTTGTTGGCCTTTTGGATGTGTTACAGTGATCACAATAGCAGATGAAGCACCAGCAGTTGACCCACCTAACCCAAAAATTCCAAAGGTTGATTGAGTGAGGGGCCATGTTGGAGGCCAAATATGCTGTGAAATTATAATTACATCTGCTCCTGTGTCAAGTAAACCTGATATTGTTGTAGTTTCTGGGTGACATCCCTTAGCAGTGACCAAACATTGTATTACTGGACGCTCATCTGTCACCTTTGGAGTCCAGAGAACCTGAGGTGATCCTGTAGATCCAAAACCTCCGGTGCCATGACTCCAGTCCACTACAGTTGAAACACAACTCATACAAGGAACTAGTTGAGCAATACAAGTATCTTTTTGAATAACAACAGGAGGTTCATGAACAGACACTATAGCCTGAATTTGTCCCACATAATCAGAATTAAGAAGACCCAAATGGACAATTAATACCTTGAATAGTGCTACTAGATCTTCCCATCAGAAAAGCACTCAAACCTTGGCCTATAGGACCATAAGCATCAAGAGGCATTTTACATATACCTCTTGTCAAAATAGTTACTGTACCAGCTACCACCTCTTGTGGCTCCTGTGTATTGGACACAAATGGAGAGCTTTGCAGTGCTGGCAGGGCTCGTGGTTGTCGTCGGGGTATTTGTGTCTCCACGCGCCCCTTCACGTTCCTCTTCCAGTTTCCCTGCACTTCTGACCACCTGAAAAAGATCTTAACTTACAAAATTTAGCAGTATGGCCAAAGTTACCACAACGATAACAAGGCACTTTACTGGTCCAAATTACCCTAGAGAGTGCATATTGTCCGGCAGTTTGATGGCATTGGGTCTTCACATGCTATGATCCTTCACAAACAGAACATCTGGGTGAGGACTTCATGACTGTTGCCAAAGAAGCCAGTTTATATTCAACTGAACTGACCTTTGAGCAAGCAACTACAAGATCAGACAGTGAGGGATCTCTTGGTAAAGAATCAATAATTCTCCTACAATCATCATTCGCATTTTCCCGTGCTAGCTGTCTGCATAAAATTTGCCTCAACTCATCATCTTCTACTTGCTTCTCAAGGGCTGCAGCAACCCTCTCCACAAACTGCAGAAAAGGTTCCTTCACCCCTTGCTGGATGGTAATATACCTCGGTTTAGGAGCTGCCATCTTCATTGTTTCAAGTAAGGCACTCATACCCAGCTGCTGGGCCTGTGCCAGAACCAGGGGGTCCCATCTTGCCTGTAAATCCAGGTTAGAGAATGGTCCATTACCCAGCAAGGCATCAACACCGTGAGGTGGATGGTGCTGAGGTAACTGCATATTGTCCAGAGCTACCCTTTCAACCATTTGTTTCCAGGTAGCTTGAAACACACCATACTGCACTGGCTGAAACAGAATCGTAGCAAGGTGAACAATATCATAAGGTGCAAGTACATCAGCATTTAGAACATGAATCACTTACATCACCTGTGAAGAGTTAACACCATACTGATCTACTTTTGACTGAAGGTCCTGTAAAACCCTTCATGCAAAAACCTGATGGCTATCTTGTTGTCCTCAGTTAGGAGCAGCTTTGAAAACAGGAAAAGCCACAGGCCCACCAGAAGCAGCAGCAGCAGCCATCTCCATCCTTTGCGGTGGACCTATTTTCTCTAACAAATTCCAATCTCCCACTTCAGCTGCTTTCATTCTCACATACTCCCAAAACAGCAAAGGGTGTTGAAGAGTCACAGCCACCTGGCAGGGAGGCAGAGTCCAAGAAACAAGGCCTGCATCTGCTATGAGGTCTAACAGAAACAGATTCCTGCATCTTTTTAGGTGTATTTATAACCGGCAGTTCATCGTCAGAAGTATCACTAGACAAGGAAGGACACACGGTTAAAGATTGCATTTGTTCAACCAGATCAGGTGGGGGGCGGGGGCAGGTGGCTCATGAGGGGTGGAGAGGAGGAGGATGACTCTAAGGAGGGGTGGATGGCTCAAGGGAAAGCGGTGGGGGGGGGAGCAGCCGATCCACGGGAGGGTGGGGGAGTAGCAGCCGACCGAGGGGAGGGGGAGGGTGAGGGGGGAGCAAGTGGCCCAGGGAGAGACAGAAGGGCCGATGACCCAGCCTGTTTTTCACTTCGCTTCTTCTGTAACTTCATTTTTGCTAATTGCTGTGCAGGCGTAAGATACTTTGGTTTAGTACTCAGTTTAACTAACTGCTGAGCAGGTGAAGTATACAAAGGTTTAACACAGTCTTTTGGAGATAAATACCGAGGAACAGTCTTAGTCTGCCGTTTGATTCTCCTGATAGCAAACCCTGGGGGAAGCTCCACAGCAGCTGCAACAGCCTCCTCAGGGGGAGATTCATTGACAGGCTCAGCCTCATCTTCCTCCTGTTCTTCTACTTCAGTTTCTTGCTCTAATTCCTGCTCCTCCAATTCCTCCCCTCTATCTTGTCCTGCTTCCCATTCCTTCAATGCCTCATACAACAGTCTCCAGGTAGTAGCCAAATCGACAACCATCTTATCCCCCTTAGATATCACTTCCCATAGTCTCTTCCCAACATTTTTCCATGCCCGGACACTGAAGGCAGTGTCGGCATCAGCTTCAAAGTCCTGTGATTTACACCATATCAGTAATCTACAAAGAGCATAATCAGAAGCTTGAACATTTTTTCTTCTCAACAAAGTTTTCCATGTGGACAAAACAGTCTTCTCCTCGTTTGATAAATTATTTCCCATTATTTTTCCCAATAGCTCACCTCGAATCAGATCTCTGAATTAGATCCAGACCTCCGCAGCGTCCTTGCTGCCTTCACTCATTTTTAGGGTACCCCTCAACTTTTTTTTTTTCTCTCTTTTTTCTTTCCTTTTTTACAGTCCAGTTGCAATCACGCGGGCGGCCACCAGATGCCGCTATAGAGCGCGACACGGCGCAAGCACCAAGACTCCATCAGGAGGGTGCCTAAGAGAGATTTATTACAGCAGCACCTTGCCTTTACAGTTTTACAGGATATTTACATTTACTTAACAAACACATTCACTGCCCATTGGTCATAAGAAAGAAACAAAGTTCTCAGTAGGTGAACAAGGAGCCACATCATTCTGTGAGCCAGCTAGAGTCCACATCTTTTAACTTTATCTCCTTCATCATGTCACCATAGTGACAACCTTGGTGTCTTCCTCAAGAGAGATACGGGGCTTTCCTTATCTTCAGAAAGCCTTTGCTGGCTCACAAGAACAGCACGAAATGCCTTTCCTACATTTGACTAAATTACAACAACCACTGCAGTCATCCTTATTGGCTTTGGGAACACAGCAGTGGTTGTTATCAAACATATTACCAAATTGGGAAAAGGTAAATGTAAATTATCACAAATTGGAAATTGATGCATTTGGTGCTACACAAAACAACTTTTCTTTGGCTCTCAGCTGTATCCAGGCACAACTGTGGATGCAGTCAGTCGCTGCCTCAATTATAAGAGAAGGAGAAGAAGGCACTTTTCCTGCTGAAATTCAGAAAATACTTTGGGACGGTGCCACTGATTTTCAAAGAGAATTCCAATCCTGGTGGAACTTGGTGAATTTTACTTATCACCCCATTACAAACACAGCCACAGCTCTTTTGTTAACCATACACAATGCCTCAGCACATTTGATATTTCCTATTATTGCATTAGGGCTGAATCCTGATGGAGCTATTCCCTATCTTTCTGAACATAGAGAATGGGCTGTCAAACTGGTGAAAAATGGCAAAATGTTAATTTGGAATCTTGTATTGTCTGAGAACATGGCTTCATCTGTGAAAGTAATGCAATTATAGCTCAAGACATTTGTTTGGACACAGAGAAAATATCTGTCATTTTGAAATTCATCCTAACAAGACTTCTGAAACAGTACTTCTATATATAGGCAATGGGTATGCATGCTTTAGAATTGCTTGTGATATAGTATTAGTAGAAAACGTGGTAGTAGATACTAAAAATCATTCAAATTTTTGTGCTTGTAATTTTACCTATTTATATACAATATTCACATCCTCCCCCAAATTATCTTTCAGCTATATTGTCTAACACCAAGAAAAAAACCCCAAAAAATATTTACTTTTTTTTAAAACTAACCTTGCATTTATTAGCTAAACCAAAAAAAAAATTTCCCCAAATGGTAACTTATTCTTCTAAAACCATTCAACTTTACTCCAATCCAAAAAACCAAGCTATCATCAGAAAACCCCATTCCACGACCCAAAAAACCCATGCCACACCCCAATTCCAAAAAAACCAAAACCACAGCTGCAAAAATACCTCAACATCTACTGACTTTTTCTCCACAACAGATTTATTACCTAAGTAATTATTCTTTTTCTCTTACCTACATACACTCTACTTACTAAATAAACAAGTCTTTTCACTATTTCTTTAAAAATTTTTCCTTTAAAGCCTATTAAAAAAATGACTGAAACCTGCCTTTTTAACAGAAGAAACCCATTCATTTTAAAGCATTTCCTCCCGGTTTGTCTCGAACCGAGACACTTTCTAAGGTCTGGATCCCGTTCCGGTGCACCGGAACCAAATCAATCTGCTCTGGCTCTGAAAACATCAGCGACACCAAACTCAGCTACGAGCACAAAACACCTGGCTGTTCCTATCCCTCTGTCTATCCCTCAGGCCCTGCTCTGTCGTGTCCTACCCTTCCACGCTACAGACGCCCGGGAGCGAGATTAATCCCTCAGAACCGTCCCATCGATACCCTCGGGCATTCCAGTTTCCATGGGGATATCGCAGGAACCTGCCGCATTCCATTCCCTAGTGCAGCAACAAGAAAGTCCTCACCCAGCCTGTCTCTTCATAAAATCGTGTACAAGGATTAAACAAGCCTTGAGATCTGAGGGGCACCGTCGGCCCAAAAAGCCCCAACTCTGCATCCCGAGGAAATGAACACCACAAATAGATCAATGAACATCAGATGCACGGACATTGTCAGTTTGGGCCTGCATTAGCTCAGCAATGCGGAAATTAGTTCTCTAGAGCCCTAAGTTCTCATTAGAGAATGCAGAATGTATTGAGCACTGTTTCTAGAAGGTGCCCATGTCAGTATTTAAAGCTGTGGCTCGGTTAAAGAGCAATACTAACAAAGCCCACAGACAAAAAGCCTGGGGTGTTAGGGTTTTCCCCTTTTCCTTTTGGAAAAGCATACTCCGAAGCTGTCAAGCTACAAGTGTCCTCCAGCTCCCCTCACCGGGCTCCGCTCCGCAGGCGGGAGACACCGGGGAGGCCACGCGAACCCCGAGAGCGGCGGCGCTCGCAGCCCGGGGGCGGCCCCGCGCTGCCGGCCCCGGACGGAGCGCGGCTCTCGTCAGGAAAGCGGCTCCTCCTCCGGCACGCAGGGGCGGCGCCGCCCCGGAGAACCTCCCCGCCCGCTCCCTCTGCCCGGCGGGGCCGGCGCCGGGCCCCGGGGGGCCCCGGCCCCGGCGGCGCCCGAGCCCCGCGCCCGGAGCGGACAGAGCGGCCGACACCGGCCGGGCCGGCTCAGCAGCGCCCGCGCCGCCTCTGCCGCCCTTTGCCGGCCCGGCGCCAGCTGCCCTCGGCTCCGCACGGCGGCTCGCACCGGCAAAGCGGCTCCGCCACTGCCGCGCCGGCCTGGCCGCGCCAAATTCCCCGGCCTCCTCAGCAACTGCCCAGGCCGTGCCAGGAGCGCTCCCGAGCGGGAACGTTCCGGGCCGGGCCACGGGCAGAAGAAGCACCCTCAAATGCAGCGGGACAGCCCGTTTGCAACCCTGCAAACGCTGCCAGAGCTGCAGGTTCCCGCAACTGAGCCCCGAAACTGACGCCGCAGGTGGGGCTCAGCTCACTTCAGCCAACACAAGGGCAAATAAATGTCTTCTCTCCTTCTTCCCTTCAATTTAATCCCCTAAATTAGCAGAAAAGAAGTGTTTTTTCTCAAAACTCTCAAACGATGGGGAAAGGAGGATTTTTACCTCAATTCAAACCCTTAAAAAGCAGGGATAACAGGGCTTTTCACGAGCTATTTGAAATTTTAGCATATGAAGAATGCTTTTTCCCTAGAGTTTGACTCATTCTTAGTTCTGAAAGTCTGTGCATTTGAACAGTCTTACTAAAGACAAATTTCTTACATAAACAGCTCATGTAGACATGTAGAAAGGTTCATGCCTGCGTGTACAGTTTATGTTTTTGATTAGATCCTGTCTTTGAGGAACTGCTCACTGTATTTCTAAATTGTTTTCAAATGTGAGATCCTGGTATCTTAACTGTAGAGGGTGAGAAATACTTTCAACGTTTTCTTTCACACTGTAAACAAAACTAAGTTCAAAACAGCTCTGAGAGAGTAATGAATTAAAAGTGAGATGTTTAATTTAGTCTGGGCTTCAGTTCATTTTGTTCTTAGTCCATTATTTATAAGAGGTTTTATATTTTACTGTAAGCTCTCAGTGTTTCAGGTCACCATTTTTCTGCTAAACCATCTATTGAATGAATAAAAAAAATCTTCTATATACTGTCCCATTCCTCATATTTATCTAAATTTATTCTTTGTTTCTCTTGTCACTGCTTTCCTGACATTTTTTTCTTCTGGAGGATGGCCTAGCAAAATACATCAATTTTATGAGTTCCAAATAGAAAGAGGTTGAAGAAAAACAGTTGAGTAATATTTATAGGTGCAAAGACTACCTCAAAATTACAAAATAGACTAATCTGCTTTGCATGAAGGACTAATTAATTAATCCAGTCCTAACGTATGCTTTTGCACTTTTATTTCTTAGAGGGTAAAACATGCAGTAACAGGTTTTTAAACTTGAGAACCCCATTTCTTGGATGCCATGTAGAACTGGACATATCAGGAGCCTGGGAGGATGAGCTTGCTGCAGAGAAGGACTTTTCCTTTCCCCTCATCCATGTGGGGGAGCACCAGGTCTGGATATTCTCCTGAGTTGAAGCTACTTCTGGTTTATAAGTGCCTTCAGAACACCCTGACCAGTGAATATTTTGTCCTAAACTAAGAGAAAACAGAGCTGATAGCAATGGATCCTCTCTAGCTGTTTGCTGTTCATATTTTCAGGCTGTACCTGCCTATTCTAAGCTGGCTACACTGTAACTGTAATTTATTGTGGTTATTGGAGTGAAAATGCAGAAACTGGAGCCAGCAGAAATTGATGTAGAAGGCACTTTGCTTGTAGAAGCTACTTTGCTAGGGTGGACAGTATTTCTGGGTTTTTATTGAGCTCTTATTTTCTGCCTTTATCTAGATGAAGGTACATCTGCCCCTTCTGTTATGCTACTCCCAATGAAAAATGAGATTATTTTTGCTTTCTTCCTTGGAGAATCCTTTAACCATGAGGAGGTTATGGAAGAGGTAAGCGCCATCACTCTGCACATCTTTAGAAGAAAAGAAGAAGAATCCTGTTCTTGTTTGGAGCAGAAATTGTGGGATCATGCTCATCACGCATTCTCTGGACTCTGCACACATTGTCACCCTTTGTGATACTACACTGGGGATTGGATAGACCACTTGAAGGTGTTTCCATCTTCTTGATGTGTTTTGGACACTAAGTTCCCCCTCAGTGTTGTAGGAGTGAAGATTTCACTGGAGGTTAGACTAAAAGATAGACTAAAAGACATGACTAAAAGGTACAGACCTAAACTCTCAGATTCATTAATAGAGTTGGATGGCATGAGTTTCTCTGAAAATCACTGCCCTCTGCCATTGGGTGTCTTCCTTGGCGACACACATTTTACATGATGTGCTGCTTTTGGACCTGTATCTCTTCACTGACAGCAGTGGGGAGAATCACTGCACAGAACAGGACTGGGTCTGGGTGAAGCCAGGACTGCACTCAACTGCTGCTCAGTACCTGCTAGATATTCTCATGCCCAGTCTCCACAAGGCATTGCTGTAGCATGTGGGATTTGCCTGTTCTAGGCTACAAGAAGCTGAGTGCTGTTTATAATTACTTTCTAATTTACAGAGCATAACATGGTTTGGCTTTAAGCATAAAGAGAAAAAAAAAGAGTTTTTTAATTGCAATTGGAGAAAATCATAATATGGAAGCTGCTGGCAGTACACCTTCTGGTGTAGAGAAGTCTTATATGCAGTGATTTAGAGAGTACATTAAATTAATCACAAACTCTTAGAAGTTAATATTAACTCAAGTAGACTGAAATCACCCTTACATTTTATTTTTGGAAATTCATTAAATAAGGATGTTTGTGCTCATGTTCAGTTGCATCAACTGTCTTATGATCCATTTGCTTGCATCTTTTTCTTTCTACAAGTCCTTGACACCTACAAATTATAGAAGAGAGCAGTCATGCCTATAGTTAAAACACTGTCTAAATCCTTAACAGGATTGAAAAAAATTCACTCTGGTAACAGCATCCCATTTTTGCCTCAAGATGTGTAACTAATTGCTTTCTGGTTTTTTGGGGGGTTTTTAATGCAATTTTCTCTTTTTTAATCTTTATTTTGTTGATTATTTATGACTCTCATGAGCAGATGTTGCATTTTATGTTCTTAAATAGTTATGTCAGTGTATTCACATAGATAAAAAAAATCTGGCCTACAATTGTCAATATCACTATCTTGGTGGGCAGTTTGATAAATGTTTTTTTTTGTCAACCTTTAATTTGCATTTAAGATACTGCATAAACATTGATATGGTTTTGATATGTTATCACTTATGAAAGGCTCTCGTCCCACCAAAAAAAAAAGATACAAACCAAAATGAAAAAGGTCTTGTGGCAAGATAAGATATCTGCTGACACAGAAAAGCATAATTGCTTGCCAGTCACTGCATTGTTTCTCAACATCCGTTCTGGGTTTGAACACCTGTATGTCCAACAAACACCAAGAACTTTCATTATTCCATAGCTGTTTTGAACAGAAAAATGGCTTTTAGTGACATTTCAAGTGCAATAATCCTATTTGCATTGGTACGCATAGCTCACATGTGTTTCACTTGTTTTCTGTCCAAAACAACATTCCTTTTGCAAAGTTTAGCTTTGGATATGGAAAAATACAAGGGTTTCAAATGCCATTCGCAGACTTCAAACTAACGTCTACCTTAGAGCTCTTGAGGAATTGGAAGTGGAGCTTAGCTGTGAGTGCTTGAGTTGTAGTTGCTGTTGCTGAAGTGGAAGGTTTAGCTCACTCTATCCTTAGTGCATCTGCCAAAAAACTGTTATGACAACTTCCAATTTTTATTTCATTTCAGCAGGAAAAAAAATTACCTGAGTTATGAACCTATAATACGAATTTGGAAATACCAGTTAGCCACTTTCCTGAAAAGACTGGAAAATTCTATTTTTTAAAGTTTATTTTGAATAGGTGCATTCAGAAGGAGTCCTTTCTTGCTGATAGTGCAGTGGCCTCTGAAAGGCTCCAGTTAAGGCTTAATAGACATGGCACAAAAGATGTGGTATAAACTTAGCAAAAGAAGTTAATAACTGTGCAAAAATCTCAGATGGCATCGATGAGTTTATCTCCCCTGCACTCAGTGGTGTGAAATCAGTCTGCAGCAGCACTAGTTCCCATGTGTTTATGTAATTGTGGGAATAAAATCTAATGAAGCTCCTGAAAGTAAAATTTTACCTTTTGTTATTCATTTTTATTTCCTCCCATTGCCATTTTTGGGTCAACAAACTCAGAACAAGAGCAGAAGCAGTATGAATATTAGCATTGCATATTACTATTGAAATATATATTTGAAATATAGGAGTGGGAATATTCCTATTGCATATGTAGGTGTGAGTAATTTAAAAAAAATTAAACTGGTTTTGACTGTTACATGTGCTTGCATTTAAATATTAATTTGTGTAAATCAAACCTCAGGTGCATAAAGACAATAACAAAGCTGCAAAGGGATGCTCCCTCCTCTCTTTCTGATCCTAATTTTGATCTTAAAAAAATCCTCAAAGTTAAAATTCAAATATTTTAATTATTGTGTTAGGAAGAAGAAAGAAACAGAAGAGCAAGTGATTTTCTGCCTCTTTCTTTCATCCCAAACTTTGCCTAAAAACCTGAAGGTGCTTCTCACAGCATTGCCAAGTTACCCTACTTCAAAGGGATGCCTAGGATTTATAGTATTAGTTCCCTGGAAACTCAGGCTGAGTCTCTTTTGTTTAAAAGCCTTCATTCAGTTACTGAAGATCTTCTCTATTGATACAGTACATGTTAGATAAAGAATCTATATGCTCCTATTCTGTTACAACTTGATTCTTTTGATAAATACTGCTAGAGGAGAACCTCAAAAGGAGTCACTGTCTTACTTGTCTTCTTCTGAGTTGTTGTCAGAAACTGCATTTAGTCTAAATATCCATGCTCAGCCCACCATTCCAGAGCTCTCCATAACAGGACATGTTTTTCCAGTTCTTTATTTTAAAAGGGAATGTTTTCTGTTAAATCCCTTGCATGAGACTCACATCACTATGACCTGAAGCAAATGTTTGTGTCTTGTTTCATAAGATGGGCTGGCTTGTGGGAGAAAGCAAGCCCCAGCAAAGACAGACCTGCATGTCTTGCAAAAGTAACTGTAACATATTTTTATCTTTGTCCTGCTATCAGGATGTAAACCTATCTGAATAGGGCCTGCACAGATTCTGATGTAGATACATGCATTACTTACAATGTGAGTATTGGAACTTTTGTGCCCAGGTCCAAAACTTACGCTATTGAATTTCACAGAACTGAGTAAATGGGCTGAATTCAACAGTCCCCAGAAAATCAGGGAGAGCATCCTTTTGTGCATGGGGGCAGGAAACATTTTTAGGAATTGCTGTCTTTGCCTTTCTGCAGTATTGCACCCAGGGCATCCCTGGGAAATGCAGACCTTGCTGTTGGCAGAAATGCTGTCACAGAAATGTGACTGCTGAGCAGCAAACCAAAGGGAGAACAAGTCCTGGCATAAATAATAACAGCCCTGGCTCTGCAGGGGCTGGAGCTGAGCAGGGTTTTGTCCTTGGCTGCAATTTCAGGCCTTCCCTTGGTGCCTCAGACACTCAGTGTTTGAAACAGTGACCTGCAGGTTGGGTTTGGCAGCCAGGGCTCTCCACGGCCCCACTGCCAGCCAGGAGGAGAGCAGCTTCCTAGCTTTCTTAGCCACTCTGAGCAGCTCTGCAGCTCTCTCCCTGTGCTTTCCGACGCAGCTCCAGTGTGGTGGCTGGGGTGGGGGGAAGGGAGGAGTGTGTGGGGGGGTGTCTGCATCTATCCCAAGGCTTCTCTCAGGAAATGGCCCGGCTAATTTTAGAAGCAAAAACAGTCAAAAGAGGCCCATTTCAAATGCAGCCAGAGTACCTCCCCTCTAATCAGCACTGAAATCTGATTGATGCTAAAGCCTTTCCTTAGCAGAATGTTTATTGCTCTTGAAGGGGGTGGGGAGAAAAACAACATAAGAGACCTTTTACAAGGCAGGCATAAGTGAACAGAAGCACTTTAAATATCAACTTGTGGGAACCAGCAGACTGATGCAATATATCACAGGGACAGAAAGGCCAGACGACAACTTTCTGAGTACATGGCATAAAATCAGATGGGGAGAAAAGAAACTGGTACTTTTTGCCTGACACGACCTGAGGAAAATTACTGGTACTTTTTGCCTGACACGACCTGAGGAAAATTACTGGCTGTTATGCAGCTCTTGCATGGTTGTTTCAGGCATATCATGTTCTGAAGTGATTAAAATACAACTGGTGACTGCAGGAACCCAAATGCCCTTCTGAATTGTGTGCAAAATGTGACAGTTGTTCCTTCAACCCAGGTAGTTTTCAGAACATGCTTCAGCAATGGCTTTTTTTTTGCATTTGATTTCTGTATTCTTGTACTGAATGAAAACACAGGAAGTGCAAAATCTTGTGGCAATATTCTGTTTATAAGGGGAAAGGTCACCTCTTGTCAGGATCTGTGGGTGTTGTATGGATTCACACCGTGCCAGGAAGGTAGGGAAGACAAAATCAAAATTATGCACATTTTTCAATCTTTCATCTAAACTCTGCAGCACAAATTGAATTTTTTTTCAGTGAACAGCTGTTGGAGAAAAAAATTTACTCCAGGAGTAAACTAGTGATATTTTCATTATTTTCCTAGCAGGACTGCCAATGAAGGCTCCTCTCTTCCTCGCTGACTACAGGAGCCTGGGAAATGAAGAAAGTCCTAAAGAGAGAGAGTCACATCCATTTTCTGCTGTCTGCTCTTCAACAGACCTTTATCATGCTTCTTTTCACAGAGGGTGGGGTGTTTTTGCACTGGGTATTTTGTCTTATGTAACTATTACTACATTTGAAAATGCTACTTAGCTGCAGGCATAAGAAACAGACTTTAACCTAAATAGAGTAGGCCTGAAACTGATGTATTTGGGCATGGCTTTAAACGCTCACATTTTGGGCTGCATATTATAGCTCAAGTTAAAAGGTACTGCATTGTTTCTAATTGTATGTACATTTCTCCTCTGATTGCTACATATGAAAGAACCAATTCCCTTTTATTTTTTGTAGGAAGGTACTTCCTGGTCTTCCTAATAGCTTCAGAAAAAGAGCAGTTTTTCTCTGTAGGAAATATCTGCCAAAAACCTAGTGCCAGTCTAGAACATTTTGTTACAGCTGATTGTGCCTCAAATCTCATCTTTCAGACATTTTGGGAAGAATTCTTTTCTCTCCTTAGTCTGGACTAACATGAACACTGATGAAGGATTTCTTGCATGATTTAAGTTCTCAGAGCACAGCTGGTAAGTGCAGCAGCAGTCATGTAATGTACAACTTGTTACAACTGTCTGCTCTAGTGGGTTTTACCAAGCTCTTGCCACAAGTTCTAGTGGGAACAAATGAGTCTGTGCTGAAGGCTTTTGACAAATCCAACCAGGAACATTTTTTGAGAACTGTAGGACCTTTTTGAGGATGTATGTAAAGATCTAATATGAGGCACGGAAGTGAGAGCCTTAAGGCAAGGAAACTGCTCCATTGTTTGTGCTCTTAAAATTGCTTTAGGGTTCAAGTCACTCCTGAACCAAAAACAATAAGATATTAGATCTCAGCAAACTCATGGATGTCAGAGCTATTTTGAGAAATTGGAATACTACATAGTAACCACATATTTGCCATGATATGATGTGTGGCCCCAATTCAAAGAAATTGTAAATACTGCTGATGGTCCAAATTATTATTCCCTTGCTATGTCTAAACTTCAAAGAAAAACAGTCTCTTAATAGTTTGTATGCTTCTATAAATAATATTTCTCTTTATTGCATACTGAGAAAAGAATAGTATTCAATGAGTCACACTTTTTGTGGGGTCTGTGGACAAAGCTCTCAAGGCTTTATGAGCTTTTACAATGTGCAAAAGCTTTAAGGTTCAACAGTCTTTCTTCTTCCAGCAATAAATTAAAGGCAGATTCTTAAAATATTTCAACATGAGTTACAGAACTTGCTTTAAGAAACACCTTGGTACTAAGTTGCTCTCAGATTCAAATGGTGGAGAGTAAAACCTCCTCCTTATGGGTAAAGTGAAGGAAAACTTTGTCCAGACATTTCTTGGGTGTGATTTGTGTTATTATTCAATAAGGTGGAGGTAATGTGTTCACTGAATGCTGTAATGCAAAACTGCCAGGACTGATTTGGGAGTTTTTATTTACTTGAAATGAAACCTACTTAAGAGAAGTGAGATTTGGCCATCATTTATTGCAAGTGGCACAAATCCTGTTCTGTTACAGCCCTAGTCCTGTTGAAGTGCATGGTAGCAGAGAGAAAAAATTGACCTTCCTTATTATAATTTACAACTATTTGACCTTCCTTATTATAATTTGCAACTTTGAGCCAAAGTGGCAGATAAGCTGCTTCAATACCATTTTGATAATTTTGATATTTCTCTTGCATAAGAATTGCAGTATGCGGAAATTCCATTGGGATTGTATCTTTTGTCAAATGACAAACCCAAAACCTGAAAAGACAGTGATTTTGAGGCGTGCAGTTCCTTGCCTACAGAATTATCTTTTGCAAATAAGTACCTTTGAGTGGCCTGGGGCAGCAGACCTGCAAATTTTTTGCTGTCCCACGTAAATGTCAAGAGGTTTGAAGTTCGGTGGATGCATCTTGATGTTTTACCAGGCCTGGCTTAGCTGGAAGGTTCATGGCAGTATTGTTCATTTTGTCAGAATAAGAGCTGAAATAATAAGCCCACTTCTGTGACTGAGCACAGCTTTATCTTCAGTACCCATCTGATAGGAGAGAGAAGAAATCAGAGCCACAGTAAGGATGGGATCACCGGGAAGCTATTGAATAAGGTTATTTGAAGAAATTTCCTGTGTCTTCGGATACTTAATCCAGAAATCTCTCTCCATTTTGCAATGGCTTTGAGGGAAGCATATGATACACTGAAAGATACTGAATAATCTTCTGACTGACCAGATCAATTCCATAATGTTGTCAAAGAGCCCAGTAAATACATAGGGGAATAATTTCCATTTATGTGCAAAAGCAAATATAACTGACTTTTTAATACACTTCTGCAGTCACGTCTGTGAACTTTGCATCCTCAGAGGTTGCATTCAGATTGCCTCAAAAGCTACGCCCAAACTTAGAAGATGAAATGAAACTCTGAAGTTTAACTTTTTTTTCACCCTTTTGAGGATGAGGTTCTCCTGAAAAACCTTGGTTTGTTGATTTATCCTCAGCTTTGGAGCAGAGGTTTCTTATCTCCACTATGCTTCCAATTTCTGCTTTGCTAAAATGTGACAGTCTCACTTCTTTCAATTTGGAGATTAGAGAGAATGATGCTATGTTACTGAAGAATATACTTTGAATTTGTCTTTCATTAGACTTTTACAGGTGAAAGTACTATAAAACTAGTAATTGGTCCTATATGATACACTCTGTAAGGAAATGCAAGATTTAAGATTTCTAGGTGAAAGCACTGAGATGAGGGATTGTGCTACCAATGTTTCAGGAACTATTTAAACACAATAAACACTGTGAAAATGGACTGCTGCAAAGGAACTGTGGTATTTCAGAAACTCCATGCTTGCAAGGGGAGCAGCTCTTGCACCCTTTTCCCTCTCTGCTTTTGCAGAATTTGCAATAGTTTTTGTAGGATTTCATGAAGACTCCTCATGAAGAGAGAGAACACAGAACATGCTGTATTCTTTTTACTCTAAGTATGATTTTACTCTACATACTAGACAAATGTCAGATGAACTAAAGGAAAATATTTGATTACATGGGAAATCTGCTCTTAGGGCTAGTGGTTTTTTGTTTAACTGCACTGTTAGGTCCATGAAAGAGCAAGATACTCAAGGACAGACCCCTTCATTGTACAGCTTGTTTACAAATAGTGAGTGGCTGCTTCCGTGGGATCTCACCTAACACACAACTGTCCATAATTACTGGGGGGGGTTCAGTCTCTCATAGGCTGCTAAAAGCATTTTCTTGCAAGAGATCAGGATTTTCCACCATCAAGAAATCTAAAGCTTTTTACTGCTGTGGTGTAGGACATACTGGTTGCAACTAAAACCAGTGCTGGAACAGTAAACAAAGGTTGATTTTGTCCATTTTTCACAGGCATTCATCCAAACCAAGTCATTTCAGGTTCTGGCCAGTTGGAGTAGCTGAATACAGACACAGAGATGCTACTTAAGGACAAGATGAAGTAATGAGTAAGTAATTTTTCTATGTCTGTCCTTCTCTAAGGACACTCATATCTTTAAAAACTCAGATTAACCTCAGTAGAAGACAAATACACATACTAACATGCCTTGAGGAACCAACCCAATCCCCCAATCCATAAAATGAAAATAAGGATTAAAAAAAAAATACCTATTACATTATTGTAAATATTATTTGAATATAAAATACATACAGTGGTGGGACATGTTGGAATCTTGAATTGTCAAATTTAAACCTAGCAAATGTTAAATGTCAATATAATCTCCTAAATAAGTCTGAAAGACTAATGATGATCTCTTGGCTAAAGTTGTCTTCTACATTGTAGGACATTTATCAATTAACTAATTTATTATTGGTCAGGGGTTATTTTAAGGGCTGCTGAGACCATCTGCTGTGCTGACTTAGAAGAGCGTTAGCATTTTGGAAGTTTTGACTTCAGAAGTGAATGCTGTGGGTTCTTCTAGAGATATACTAAAACCTGTATATATTTCTGGGGGACAAAACAGGGGCTGTTTGCTTTTGCTGTTTGCTTTTAGTTAGTGAAACTAACTAAATGTCATGGGTTTGTACAAAATGCGGGTTTTTATTTTTCTTGGTCACAAAATGTACCAGCTGATGATAAAGAAAGTCGAGAAAAAAACTACCTCTATAGTTTTCATATTTCATATTATTTACATGAAAATCAGTGTGAAAGTTATTCCTGTAGCAGAGCAGAAGGGATTGTATTACAAAATCTTTTGTCAGAGCATTGTTTCTGACTGAAATTTTTATGATGATGTTGAATAGAGCTTTCAGTTGGTTGAGATATTTTTGTTTCTTGCCTGTAGGAGAGCAGAGGGAGGAGGAGATGCAAGAGAGAAGACAAGAATTTGTTAGAATATTTAAAGAGCTCAGTCATAGACATCAAGTGCATCTTGTCCTGGTCTTTCAGTTTGAAGGTGAGGATAAAATATGGAATCACCAGGGTCAGAACAGAGCAAGGGCAAAGGAAGCCAAACTCATTATCAGCAACTAAGTTTCCAAATACAGAATAGTTTGTCTGTCCTTGTTAGGCCTGTTTTCTAGATTTAAAAATAGCCAAGATTACTCTTTAATCAACAATTGCAAATTATGATCTGGCAGTGATCTGTGAGGAGCATCCTGCATGTCTGTGCTGTTTGGGTAGTCACAGATTTACGAGTTTTCCTGAATGCCTCCTGGAAAGCTGGGAGGAAGGCCACAGTTCTTTTAGGCACATAAATAAATGCCAATTGTGGTAGTGGCAAAACTGAAATTTGGATCATGTCCTTTACCTCCTCTCTCCCCTCATGTCTAAAATACAGGGAAATATCACAATATAGTGACCTTGTTTTATTAAAATATTTCAAATTTATGTTTACTGAACTCTGAGATTTAGACCAAACTGGTCTAGAAGGTGCTGTCCTCCCCTGCTTTTGGGGGGAAAACTGCCCAGTGATTCACAAGGGATTTTTAAAAGTTTGATCTAGTTGATACAAAAGAATTCTGCCTACCCCTTTAGATTACTGTATTCAGATATGTGATAATGTTTCAGTGCTCCTCCTATTTATACTCCCCTAATCTTTTTTATGTAATGAAATGAATTGTTGTTTCTCTAAGTGTTTAAAAATAAAGAAATAATTTCTTGCTTACAGGTGATAGCGTAATTGGGCAAAACTTAATCGAATGTCTATCTGTATAATTCCACTAGTTTTGATGCCTTAAGTTTTTGCTTTCATATTTTCCAGATTCTGTACTGCATTAGTTTATAACTCCGAACTCCATATAGAGTGTTGGTAGGTTCTCCTCACAGCTCAGTCACACAGAACAATCCTTTTCCAGCCCCAGAACCGTTGCAGCCTCAGGCCCAAAGAGTGCAAACAACATCAAATTGAGGAGAGCAAACTGGGAGGATGGGACTGCATTACCTGGAGCTGGAATTGGACAATTAACCCCAAGATGGAAATGGACCAAAACTTATAAATGTGCGAAAACTCATGACCCAGGGTGCATCTTGGGTGTAGCCACAGCCAGGCTCTTGTGCTGCCCAAGGTGTATCCTTTGAAAGCCTTTAATAAATCCCTGCTTTATTCCTTTAACACTGTCTAGCCTCTGTTCTAGGTAGCCTCTCAAGGCATCAGTTTCAGTGGAAAAATCTCATTAGAACTTGTAACTGAACTGAAACTCTGCTGATTAAAGCAGCTGATGACCCATGAACAATAGATATGCCATTTTACATTTTTATAATCTTCTCTGAAATGGAATAAGAAATTAAATGAGAAAATGTCTGTATGGAGGAAAATATTGCATTATCTCTACATATTGTAATGTCATCTTCAAAAATTACTCTGCAGGAAGAATGACTCATTTTGGAAACAGAGAATGTAATGAAATATCCATGAAAGGTCTGAAAACTGGATGGTTACAGTGACTGCTATAAATAGGTTTCCATAAGCTAAATAAAGGGTTTCTGTGAAATGTCCAGGTGCTGATTTGGGCAAGTCATTAAATGTGTTGGGAGATGGGATTGCCTGAGTTTGAGCTACTGGAATACCGAAGAATTCTTAAGTCACAAGAAGTATTACAGTATGGCTCTTATTTTGGCTACCATTGCCTCTCCTGCATCTCTTCTTTCTCATGTCCTCTTGTTTGTAACTTCTCTTTGTGTATTGCAGAGTAGTAGAAATGTCTGCACCTATTGTACCTTTATGCTTGATTAAAGCAAATGATACCAGAGGGTATCATAATCTGGTAAAATATTCCCAGGAAGAGAAAAAAGTAATCCCTGTGAAATGACTCTGTTTCTGAAAAAATGGAACAACTTATTAGACCGGAATGGTTCTTCTCAAAGATGAGCCAGTCATGGAGCTCATCCATCATTTCCATCAACATCATGGCAACAGGAGTTGTGGAAAGGAATGCTCAATTACAAATTTTCTGATCTTGCCCTGTGGCTTTATGACAGTAACCCTGCTTTTAGGTAAGGTTTTGCTTCAGCTCTGGTCTTTCTAACTCTGACATGTAGTGAGAGGGACACTTGTAAACACGGATGAGAAAAATAGTAGTGTCCCACACATGAGTATTAGTTACTGCACAAATAGCTATATGGGACTGCTTGTCCCATTCACATTTTCTGAAAAATCCCTTTGCCCAGGATTTTTCTCCTGGGAAACTGAAAAGCCTCAGATAAAAAGGGAAACATATTCTTATCTCATTTGCTTCTTCTGTGTTGTGTTCACATGTGGAATGTGTTTGGAGATTGTTTACCACAGGTGATTGTTTTATTGGTTTCTGGTGTGAGTTGTTTTCACTCATTGGCCAATCAAGGCCAAGCTGTGTCAGGAGTCTGGAAAGAGTCACGAGTTTTCATTACTACCTTTTTAACATTCTGTAAGTATCCTTTCTGTAGCCTTTAGTATAGTATAGTTTAGTATTCTTTAATATATTATAGTATCATAAAATAATAAATTAGCCTTCTAGAACATGGAGTCAGATTCATTGTTCCTTCCTCCCTTCATCTGGGGGCAACACAAATAAAACAGCTGCTCAGTTTTCTTTTCTCTCCCTCAGCTTGAAAAGTTCTGATGTTTCTTAGTCTCTATTGTTTCATACTATTTATAACTTGTAGCTACCCAGATCAGCTCACTGTAGCTCCCTTGCTACATTAGAAGATTGTTATTGTCGCCTTTCTGTCTAAAATTACCCCTAGAGTGCTTTATCTTCTTGGTTTCCTCTTATTATTCTCCCTCAGATCATTGTTCTTGATGCTATTTCTAAAAGTAATGTATTGATTTCCTGTCTCTCTCCCTGTGTTTTGATTATTAAGATTATAAATGTTTTAAGATTGTCTGTCATTTATTACCTGTATTGTATCTCTCTTACAAGACAATTGCTACCCTGAATTTAAAAGCTGAATCACAAGCCTAATGAATCCAGAACAGCCATCAAATACCTCTGTGTTCTTTGTTTTATTACTTCATTTCCAAGGTGCTGGTAACAAAGGACTACTTTTTTTCCATGAACAGCAAGATGATGGTTTGCATTTACCTCTCTGAAACCACCATCCATCCACTCAGTCTCTTTCAGGGAAACAACTTCTAAAAAGAAGCTGCTGTAACAAAAGCATTCATCTCATTTAATTTACTTTAGCTCATAAATCTGATATGTGCAAAGCCTGAAAGTTTCAGGTCCATAACTATACTACTTCTTTACTATTCAAGCTTCAGAGTCAAATGATTCAAAGATAAAAGTCAACTGCAGCTCATGAGTTCATGAGGTTTAAACTCATTAAGCTTATGAAACCAGTGTTGTTTGTCTACACAGAACCCTAAGCCAGCCTAGGTTTCTTCAAGCTGGTAAACTGTCACATACTATGATTTAAAAGGGAATAATTTGCACTTTTGCTTGCTTAGAATCAGCTTTGAGTTGGTGAGAGCTCACACACCTCTGCTGCTGGGGGAGCCTCCTGCCTCAAGGGCAATATCCTCTCTGCAGTGTGTTGTCTTTGACTCTGAGTACCTCATGTTTCTCTGATTCTGCTCATATGCTGCAGTTAAACTTCCTTGGAGAAAGGCAGCCAAGGCTTGTCCTGCAGGATTGTCTGGTTCTTGGGGACATTGTGGGAAAAAGGGGCGCGTAAGCAACTGAAGGCCTGTAGGAATCTGGAGATGTGGAGAGAAATGGAGCTATGAAAAAGAAAACTGGGTGAAGGGCATAGACCACAGGAGTGAGGAGAGGTGGATACTGCTCCCTGTGAGCTTGGCAATTCAAAGCCTCCTGCTGGAAGCAGAGGCTGGCATGCCTACACCCTGTGTCTGAAGGGCAGCGTGGGCAGTGCTGAAATTCAGTGCAGCTAAAGCCCTGCTTAAGGATGTAATCTAAAGATTGAAAACAAAAGCTAACCCAGCCCACATGTTGGAACATGGCTGGATACCATTAACTTGAGTGGAATTTCACTCCAGCAGAGGCTTACTCCAGCCATGATCGTATTTTTGAAAAGATAAACATGAATGTATGCTTACATCCCAAATGCAAGTTATTCAAGGGAGATAAGGCAAGAGAAAGTAAATAGAAGTCATTCTATAGACCAGGATGCCAGCTGACCTCGTGTTTTGTCAGCTCACTTCCCAGTATTTGCTCTGCTGAAAGGAAAACTTGAGTATTTCTTTGCAATGTTTGTGAATGGATTGGTGCGTTCATCTTTACGCTTGTCTGTCTCAGCTCTGCAAACAAGATAAGGAGTGATAACGTACCCTGCTGACTACGTGGGCACCCTGAGCAACACCCCAGCTGCTCCCACTGCAGCCCAGCCAGGAACAGGGCCGGAGCAAGATGCTTGATGTGCACAGTGTGTGAAAGGATCTGTGGGGAGCTGAGGATATTTATCCAGCCATAAAGAGAACAGGTGTGTGTGTGTGACTCCATAGAAAACCCAACGTCCTGTTTATCAAAGGAAGTTTCTTGCTTTTTTGTGGCACCAGTCATCCTTGCATTTGAATCTTTGGACAAGAGAAATAAGGAACAAAAGTAATAATAGCTGCAGTATTAGACTTTCTTCCTGAAAGCTGCTTTGCATGGAGGGTGGTTGAAAGGCTGGGCTCACACAGAGAGATGTAATTATGTGGCCAGTGCCTGGGTGGGAAATCTGCTTTATTTCTGAACAATAGAATATTTTCCATCTGCTTGGTTGGAGCAGAAACCTTCTCTATTTATGACAATACTTGGCATAGTGTTGACACTAAAACTACAATTTTCCATTGTTTTTTTGACCCTTGAATAACTTGGTTTATGGGCAAGGGTTATGGCTTTTCTGCTGCATTTTCTTTAGGAGGAGGAAGCTGCAAGACAATGACTGTATGCAGATATCTTCATTCATTTCTAGTGAAGCCTTGCTGAATGGCACTGAAGGCTGATGTCCTGGCTACTGGAGATGGAGGCTGTAGAGTTATCTCCTCATATCAGTGGTTTCCAGATCCATAATTCAGATTGAAACCTTTGTCACTTTTAGGCCAGTGAAAGTCATCTCAGGATCCCAAGAGTCAAAGAGCATTTTTTTCCACTTTGTGTATAATGGCAAACAATAAGTATTCCAAAAAGCCGTACCAAGGCTGTAGCAACAGCAATGAAGAGGCTGTGGTTCACAGGTAGAGCTTTGCAAATGGTTTTATTCTTGGGCTCAAAGTGGAATAAAGCCACATTCCCTCTTGCTCAAGGAGGCTCGGAGTGGAGATTTCTCCAAGAAGGGGCATGTTTGGGCAGTGGCCTTGCAGAAGGGAAATTTTCAGGTTGAAGTTGGTTCAGCCATAGAGCACCTACAAAAGAAAAATCCTTTAAGGGGAAAAAAACCCCAAAACCAAAATGTCATAATTTCACTAGATTTAGGCATGTGTTACTATTTCCTATGAGAACCCTAGTATCTTTTTCTGCCAATTTAGTGGCAATAATAAAATATCTTTAGTGATTTTACCTACACACTTTTATATATGCTGCAAAGCTATTTGACCAAAATGCAACCCCTGATATCTTTGAAATGCCTTCTGCTAGAAATACAAACCAATGCTTTTTTAAAGTAACATACTGACAAGGATAATTTATGTATTCTACAGTATAGAAAATACTGCAGGCAGTGCTATTTTTAGCTGTGTAACCTTTAAGCATATTTATCTATATCGTAGGAAATTGGATTTTAACAGGTGAATAACTTAATATAGCAAAGCAGATAATTACAGATGTGGACGATGTCTGTCCAGATCTCTGTTTTTTCCTGGCTCTAAATTATTCATGTGGGATGGCCAGAAGCCAGCTATGGGGATTATTGATAAAAGTGAGTTAAGAATAGATTAGAACATTTCTCTTTTGCAGTATAATGTTTCTCTGTTGACTGCATTATTTTCCATCTTCCATTAAGCACTGCAAGCCAGACTTTTTTAACCCAATTTTAAACTATTCATGTTCTATATACGTAATATTATTATAAATGCTTGAGTTCCTTGTTTGTAGGGCAGGGGGTGTTCTTTTAAAAGAATTAATGTTGTAAACAAGAAGACAAACATTTCAGCATTTTGCTCAGGCATGGATTTTCTGGAGAAGTAAAACTTTTCTTCCAAAGTTTTGCTAGCTGTCAGAGCTGGATGGCTGAAATGTGCAATACCCTTTCATTTTAGTTGGTGGTGCCAGTGCCATTCTCCTGTGACAGTCAAAGTGTTAGCCCAGCTGTGGGTTTGTGTATTTTTTCTTGTTCTCTGTCACTTTTTTCACTATTGCTCTTTATTTTTAATAAATATAGATTACCAAGAAGATTAAAGTCTTTGGCCTGTATGAAAAGATGAAGAGATGGAGGTACATATGGGGAACTAATTTGAAACGTGATAGTGGAAAAAACATAATTCCTTCTAAAACACAAAATAAATGAGATTTACTCTGTGGCTGTGCAGCATAGTTATAATAACTATAAAAAGTAAATGAAGACTGTACAGTGGTGTAAGAAATGTGAAGTGACTATGTCCCTATGAAGGCCAAAGAGCATTTTGCTACGCTAACACAGTGTTTTGCTGCATTTGAAATTCATTTGAGGCTAAAAGAGGAAAAAAAAAAGAAAAAAGAAGTTTCACTAATGAGGAAGAAAAAGGTATAGAAATAGAGTTCAAAATATTGAGGTTTATTTTGGAATTGAAGTATTTTAGTCTTTGGTCACATTTCTCACCTATGTTGTGGCAAATAGCTGTAAGGAAGGAATGGTCAAAATAGTAACGCTGAATATTTCTGGTGTTCTGAGAAATGTGGAGAAAGGACAGCAGCAATAGCCAAGTGAGTGCTAGAGATTAAAGATTCAGCTCTAAACTCTGAGCTTGCCTTTTTGTGTCATCAGGGTAAATTTCTTTAGTATTTTTCCCTGGTGTAATGAAGATCATTTTCTGATTTATATTGACAGAATTATTTATTTTCTTCTTTTTGTTTTTCATGAATTTTATTTATTTCCATGAATGCTTTTTATAGTCCCAAGATGAAAGTTTCCTGTTGTGTTGTACATTTCCATGTGACTTTTAACTGTAAAACAAACTACAATTCACCAACTTTGCTGGTAATATTAGGAAAATATTGTCCTAAACTTCTTTCCTAGCATGCTTCTGGCTCCTGATCTTTCTCCAGCTCTAGATTTCTGAGCTATTGCATATGTTGTGTAACTTGGTCATGTAAGATTTTGACCTTAGATGAGTGGAAGCTGTGGTACAGGTGCATATATGAAGGTACTGTTTTTAAAATGTCCAACCACTTCATTTTTATTGCTCTTGGCTTTGCATTTGTGTGTAATTGGGACAACTGGAAATACTGAATGGTGGTGGTGCTTCTCACTGAAATGTCATTGCCATTACAGTCATTGTTTAAATAATAATGACTTCAAGAGAAGGAGGTTTGATAAGAACAACAAATGGGGTCTCTGTGGGAAATGGAAACTGAATGACAAAATGATCAAACATGCACAACGTTTGTAGAGGCCATGCAATAAATTATGGGAGTTAACATAGTGTAATCACAGAAACAGAAGAAAGTTGGAAGTAGAAGATAGCTCCAGTGTGGTCTAAAGCTGATACTGTCTCTCAGATGATTTTCTGTTTCCATTTGCTAACATGCTAACTTATGATAAAGAATCATATCATTATACACTTGAGGTTTTTAAGATTATTGTTGTCATTCCACTAAGTCTGACTGTTTCTTATATTTCCTTGCTATTCTTCATATTCCTGCCAGGGTATATCTTGATGGCCAGGATGAAATTTTTGAGGTGTTCAACTTTGTTTACAGTCTGGGCATTGCAACAGCTTGTTTTGGTGTCTCTTCTTCACCCCTGCCCTACCTCTTCCTTTCTATGCCCTTTCCTCTGCTCACTCTTGGCTGGCCAGTCCTGCCCCATCCTTGAGCAAGTTCTGAGCTGTAACTGAGTTAATTTATCTTTCTAACTAAATATAAAATATAGTAAAATCTTTTTTCTAGATTGTTTTCTGTCCTTTCAATGAGTTAAAAAAGAAGGGCCTGATGAATACTGAAGCCCAGCTGGGCAAGCTGGCTGAGAGAGTAGGGGGAGGGCTGGAAAATAATGGTTGTGCAGAGGGATTCATCAGTTCTGTCAAGAGAGCCAAGTCCTTGTGGCTGTTTGCATTTGTTATGCTGAGGAATATCTTCAGTGCAGATAATTTGAGGAGGCAGGAGGCCCAGGAGGCCTTGAATTGCTGACCCCTTGGATAAAAAAGGGCTTGGGGACCTGTGGCACAGCCAGATGAGGGACACTTGGGGACACAAGGAGCCGATGGCCCCAGACATGTAGATTGTGAGGCTGTAGAAGCTTAGAGTCTCCTTTGCTCAGGGTCCCTTCTCAGAGACATCAGCTTAAGCTGTTGATTCTCACTTATTATTGTGCCAAAATTAAGCTACTTTAAGGATCAGGATGTCTGAGATGCTGCAATGGGAGCCTGGGGCCAAGCCAGTGAGGAAACCTGATGTGGCTCTGTGAGTGTGGGGGGTGTAGCTGGGAAGGCACCTCGTTCCCAGCTCAGGTGGTGCAGGTGTGACTGCCAGAGTAGCTCCTGGATGGTTGGACAGGGAAGTGTCCTTAACAGGAACTTGTCCAAAACACACCAGTTTGGTGAAAATGGAGGGTTCCGAGAGTCTGTGTTAGGATGAATCAGCCAGAGCAGGGAGCAAACCCTGTAGGGCACAGCAGAAAGCACTTGCCCGGTTAACCTTGGCACTTCTGTCTCCTTTTTCCCTGTATGAAAAGTTTTCTCTTCCTGGACTTTGCATTATGTTTCCCTGAAAGGTTGCAGTCTCCCTCATGGAAATTATGCAAATGTCACTGTGCGCACGCAAAAAATCTGACAATGGCACAAAAAGTACAGGACCAAAATAGGTTTTGCTAAAAAAAAAAAAAGGTCTATGTAGCAATGAGAGACGTAATTTCCCTTGGACATATTAGAATTATTAGGAGATAGTTCTGTTTATCAGTCTGCCAAAGTCTCTTTTAAAAATGAACTATACATTTCAAAAGGAAATGTGTGTACAAATTTAGTGACAATGATGAAGTAAAAAACCCTGGGATGTAAAAGCAGATTCATTTGCTGCCCCAGATCTTTAACAAATGAAGTTTAGTTCATGTTGCAAAACAAGCTGGCCTTCTAGCAGGGGCCAGGGCTAGAATCTTTTGCCAAAGGTGAATGGTTTGGAAAACTGAGCCTGTGTGAAAGGGAAACAGTGGAAACTATTCCATGCTTGGAGCGTGCCTGGGCTCTGGAAAGCAGCTCTGTAAAAATGTCAGCCTCTGACTGAGTAGGTCTGTTTTCTATGTGTGGCAGCAGCCTGAGCCTGTTGCCTGGTTTGTGTCCTGTGTGCAGGTTGTGTGCACACCACAGTCGATATATTGGTGTTGGGGCTTTGGTTGCTTGGTGCTTCCCAGCCAACAGCACATGCAGCAGATGCTGTCCCAGCCCTGGCCATAAGTGGAAGCCTTCCTTTGCAGACATTTCTCTGCAGATCTCCTCCTGGTTCACCCTTGCAGGTGTCTGCAATGCCGCTGGTCCCAGCAGAGTTCCTTTTAGGGGTGTTTTTGGAAAGCTGGGGCTCTGCAGAACAGACCTAGAGGCTACCCTGCCTTGTGAAGTGTGAGTGTCCCTTTGCCAGAGTGCCAGATTTCTCTTCTGTGTCCCTCAAAAATGCCACAAAAGGAGCACTTAGGTCTAGCAAAGCGTAGTAATGCTACTGAGTCACTGTAGCTTTTCCTAATGTTCTGCTGATGACTTGAAGTCCTACATTCTGACAGGAGCCACCCACAAACATCTACTTGGATGTAAATATGTGTATTACACATTGCTACATTTATACTTCAGTTTTCCATCAGACTTTAAGCTCATTTAACAACTCCTGAAGTGTAAGACACAGGTATAAATGACCTGAAATTGAGTGTCCCTTGTCTGACAGGGGAAGTTAATAATGTTAGTCTCTGAGGGAACTAGAGCAAGAAACATAAATAGGAGCAGAACACTGTGTTCCTTCCTCAGTGTCTTGCCCTAATCCTGACATGTGAGCACCTACCAACACAAATAATGTTATCGGGTCAGAATCGCCAGCCAGTAATAAATCAGCAAGGCTCTAGTGAGGCTCTCACTGCTGTACAGCAGTATGACCTCCAGTCAGGAAGAGACTTTTTATTTGGGCAGAGATGCTTGTGTTTGGTAAGAAGCATCTTGCTACAGTGCCCGGGAGATGTGCATGCAGGTTGGAAAAACAGAGACAGAGAAAGGTGTAAATTTATATGGACTCTGTGTGGATGATGTTCTCTTCCAGCTACCCAGAGCAGCTGCAAGGCCAGTAAGGGTTTCCAAACGTGGAAGAAATGGGCAGACAGCAAATGCTCAGTGGCATGCAGGTTATAGCTCAGAGTTGGACGTTACTGGTTACAAATGATTCACTGCTGGCATACACTGGAAGGGTAAACCTCTCCTTGCAAATGTGCAACACTTGAAAAACTGAACATAGGTAGATGATGAAACCTGCTTTTGGAGTTACTGGCATTTCTGTCTACAGAAAAGATTGTCTTTTCTTCTCAAAAACTACTTGAGAACTCAGTGGAGAAATCTCAGTACAACATGAGGTTAGAATTTACCTCCTTTGAAAAGAGCTGGATGTGGAAGAGCCAATTTCAGTATTCTTTTATTTATAGAAATCTTGGTGGCAGTTTTGTTGCAACTGTGTTCCTACGTGCTATAAGCATCCATCAATATATTTCAGATAGATCTCAAGCCAGCAGCTCTAGGGTTTTTCCATTTCCACCCCTGCACTTTCCAAGCCTTTTCAGTCCCTGTCAAACACTTTATCAAGAGTCATGACGGGTGGATAAAGCACTAGCAAGAGTATCAAGAATTATAGCTTCTGTTGGAAAAACAAGAAGTATTTGGTTCAAAATGTTGGTTCTACTGGTTATATTTAAAGCCCTTTGAAGTCAATAGTGAAAATCTACTGATCCTACTGCAAGATGAATTCTTCCAAGGGATCCAGTACAAACATTCAGAGCTACTTATCGAGAAGAATCAGACTTTCAAAACCAGAGACAAAATACCACCTTTAATGCACATATTTACTCTTTATGTACTAAGCACAAAGAGGAGGCCATAGGGCCAGGAGAGAGATATGGTAACTTACAGTTTATACCATGAAATTGTATCTGACACCACGGTGTATCTATTTGTGAACAGTGTAAATGAGTCTGAACCATCTGGGGAAGTGAGTAAGAAGGGATCTGTGCAGCTGATGGCAGAGGACATCCCCTGTACTTTCTGCACTGTACAGAGGAGGAAGGAAGGGCAGGTTGCACAAAGGCAGTGCCAAGCTGTCAGGATTTCCTCCCTGAGAACTTCTCGTGAATGTACAGAGCATTGTGCGTTACCCAGATATTGCATTGGTGTGTAAAAGTACAGGTCACAGGTACATCTGTGACAAAAAAGGGTAATCATGGCTGTAAAACTGGGCATGCAAAAGAAATGCTTGAATTATGGTTGCTTGTAAAACTTTCCTTAGTCTTCCATCTAGAATTTAAGTACTGCTTTGATTTCCAGAGACACTTTGAATGCATGCTTCTGTACTAGTTTGGGCAGGGCTGTGGCCAGCTCGTACCCCCATCCCTGTGCAGATAATTCACAGGTAGGTGACATACAAAATCCGCATGGAACTGGTATTTTTTGGTGCCCTTGTGCATTCTCTAGTTTCTGTATGGCTTTGCTGTTGCGCAGAATGTCTATAAACATAACCCACAGTCACCTTTTGTACTTTCTCATTTTCTCCCCAAACAAGAATGGTCTGGTCTGGACTTTGCAGTAATCTCTGATGTACAGGCAATCTATCTCCAATGATGCAGGAAAGGAGCCCCAGCCTCTGTCAGCGATCAGGGCTGGCTGGCAGGAGGAGATGAAGGTTCTGCCTAATGTTTAAAGGCAAAAGGGCAAAACATTGCACAGATCAAAGGGACTCAATTATTCACTTTACACAGGCAGAGGCCTTCTGTGGTTTCAGGACAGTGTCAGAGCTGGAGCACCCAAAACAAAACCTGCATTTCCACTGAGCAGGGCATGGCTGGTGATGGAAATGTCTTTTTACCTTGCAGTGCAGTGGCTTGCAGCACTGCTGTCTGCATGTCCTACAGGAACAAGCTCTTTCAGTTGCTGTGAAGCTTTTCAATCACTTTGAAATTCGTTCAGGAAGCAGCTCCTCTGTGACTCCCAGCAGCAAAGAGCAAATCGGCATTGGAGACCTTTCTCGTAGTACTTTGCTAAACTATCTCAGAGATTTGTATGTAACACTGGCAGTTTTTCTGAAAGAATAATCAAAACTCCTCAAAGTGTTTAAGGAAAATATGGCAAGAATTTAAGCCTTGTGTTAGAAAAGTTGTTTGTATAATTCCTCAGAGAATTTATTTATAAACAATGTTGTCGTACATTAACTTCTTGTGCACCCAGTCCTACCCGATCCTCTTTCTGTCTCTTGAAATGTTTAGATAGAAAATATAAATAATCTTTTTATGCTTACTTATTGTCTGCCTCTTGCATTTACAAAGATGCAATCAAGTTTAGAGTTAAACTACAGTGCTTGTTTAAAAATGTGCTGTTTCAGGGACTCTTACGTAAATGCTACTTGAACTTTATTTTTTCTTTCTTCAAATTTTTTATTGCCCTGTCATCAATGTGGAAGGAAGATGTGTGATCAAAAAGAAATGTAGGCCCAACATATTTAGGTCAGTGACATCTGTGCGCTCAGATCCTATATCCACACAGATGTAGGTGTGAGGGCTGGACAGTAGGAAGGAACTACTTCAAGAGCTGTCTTTATCCTGGGATTGACTCAGCATTTGTAATATCTCCCTGTCCAACTCCACAGGTAGTCTCTGGAAGCCAGAATAATGTGCTGCTAAATGTGAGTAATGCTATTTGTATCCAGCTTGTGGTAACAAAAACTGCAAACCAACACTCCAAAAACCCTGAAAATCTTCAGGCCCTAAAACCATTTAGAATTACATGCAAAAAAACCCAAACAAACCAAACCAAACCAACCAACCAAAAAAAAAAAAAAAAATACAACAAAACAAACCCAAAACAGAAACAACAAAAAAGAACCAATAAAAACCCCCAAAAACCTCACCAACAAAAACACCCAAATCCCTCATTGTTGGGACCTCACGCTGATTGTACTGGATTAAGTACAAGTTCTTGCTGCAAAGGATGCACAGGCCTTGCAACACTCCCTGGAGAGGTGACAAACGTGGCAGCCTGTTTCGTTTCTATGCTAATTGAGCAATCACTCATTGCCATCATGGAGGCAATTCCTGCCTGCTCTTGCAGCAGTGTGTGCTGGTCCTCCTGCCCCTCGAGCCCCTGGGAACTGCTGTCCCTGCTGCTGGTGGCAGGGCTGGCATGTGTCTGTCCCCAGAACAGATACCAGGGGCTCTTTCACCCTTGGTGCTCACACTCCAGTAGGTGTTGAATGAGCAATAATCCAGTGCCTGTTTCTGGGTCTGTGCACAGCTCCATGCTTGTACATCCCCTCTGTTGTCTGTCCATAGGTTTTTTCATGATGTGCCTGTATTTCATCAGTTTCATTTGATTCTTGGAGTCTGAAGCACTAGATTCATACATCAAAGGGGGATCCTACCTCTGGCTGAGAGGTTATGGCCATACATGGTACTTAGATTTATAAACCCGGTAAAACTGTTGCTATTTTAAGAAGATGCTGCCAGAAGTCTGGCTCTGGCCCTCTGGAACTAGGTCTTAATAATAATTTTTAAATGTTCCACAGTGGTGACTCTATCACCCTCCAGCAGATTCTCTGTGCTGCAGCAATAGGGGCTCCAGACAAAGGCAGTGGCATTGCACCATTTTATTTTAGTCCTAAACACTCAATAAGAATTAAAAAGAAAGAAGAAGATCTCTTAAATAATAAAAAAAGGGGATTTGGGGACGAAAGTGTAAGTTATTAGCCTTGTAGTCTTTTGTGCTTTTGGAAGTCACATTTCAGCCTTTGCTCTGCAACCACAAATGCTATAGATATGTTTTAAAAAGAAAATTGAATTAGTTTTATATTTAAGCAACTGCTCCAATAGCTTATAGCTCCCATAAAGCAGAAAGGACACCAGAGAAGTTAAAAATGCTGCCCAAGTTCAATGTGCTTTTGATCAACATGTGCTTTTAAGTCTTAAACTTTCACTTTCCATTTTCTTTGCCCAAACCTTGTCAAATAATCTCACTCTAGCACTGAATAGCCAGTTAATTAGCATGCCTCTTTGTTTTCTGCCACTGCTCTAGTAACAGCAAGGAGTTATTTCCTCACTGCCCTGCTTTTACTGCTCTGCTCAGGAAGCTGTGACATGAGGATTTGTCAATGCCACCACACTGACACCACAGCTGCGCACGATGACATCTCCCAGTGAATCAAAAGGGAAAGGCAAATGCCATTACGTGTATCCTGGGGTGTAGCACTGACTGATATGGAAAGTATTAAGAAGTGGCATAATGAGCAGTGTGTGTAGGAGTGCTGGGTGCAAGTAGGGCTTCACTAAAAAAAGCCTTGTGCTGTCTGACAATTGTTTGAGTAAGCCTTAAATTGACAGACGGGGAACAAAGACTGCGCCTCCACTTTTTGGGCTGGCTTATGTGAACAGCAAAGCAAACAAGCAGGGAGCATCAGGTTTCTATTTTTAAACCAAACATTCCTTTTGATTTTGTGCAGAATGATGTGTGAGCAGTGAAGGGTGCACCTTTCTATAGTGTGTGATGATGGGGACTGAATGTGAGTCCCTGCTTCTGTAGGCTGGAAGCATGGGAATGTGCACAGTTACCGCGGTGTAAATAACCCCTCTGTGCTCGGGGGAACGTGCAGGTAAAGTGTAAGCACTTGTTAACCATCTGGTGTGGCTGTCAGCGCAGGAGGTTATCAGAGCCCACCCAGCGGGTCAGGATGCGGGAGCCATGCAATCAGCTCCTGTGGGAACGGCACAGGTTAACACCGTGTGCATGCAAGTGTGTGACAGCTCTGAGTCACTCCTTAATCTTTCTCTCAACCACATAAGAAGGTGGAAGTAAGTGATGGACAGCCACCAAGTTCTGCCATGTGTTCGCACACCAATTAAATACTGATCCTTGCGACACCGCTATGGAAGGAGATGCAAGAGCCTGCTCCTTTTCTCTGCAAGGAATGCCAGAGCTGGCATCCTGCTGGGGGTGAGGATGTGTGGGCGAAAGGGTGGCATTGCAACACCCTAAATATAGATGGGAAGTCCCCAGCTACGCTGCTGTGGGACTGCATTCCAGTCTCTGACAATAGTGCATGATTTTCAGACTGCTTTTTTGCAGCATAGTGCTGGCTTTGCCTCTTTCTAAAGTGCCTTGTGCTGTGCTCTTCAAGCCCTGACTGTGCAAGCAACATTGTTATAATATAGAAACATATCCCTGACATAAAGCTGGGCAAGTACTTTCTTGTTAGAGTGCATGTCCTTGTCTGTGATGTTAAATAAGCTTGTCCTGGACTCCTGCAGTGATAATTCAGAAAGAGAACTTTTAATCACATTGGTTTTTTTACCCTTTGTGGATGGCTGCATTTTTGCCCCTTCCTTAGCTTGCAGAATTCAGCAGCTGGCACTACCAGCTGTGTGTGCTTATGAGAGTGTACAGGGAAGACATAGAAAATACGAAGCTCCTATGTCCTGGTTACAACCTCAGCAAAAGTCTGAGAAGTTTTTCAACTTTGCTTTACCCCGTCCCTAGATCCACATGTCAACTGATCCCTGTAACTCTTAGGGGGGCTCTGCATAGTGGCACACAACTTGGGTCCTTATTTTCCTTAGGATAGCTGAAGGGAGCAAAGACAAGATGATCCCTCTTTCTTTGCGCTGTGGCAGCAAACCACTGCTTGGACATTTGTTGCAAGCAGGCCATCAGCTCTAGTAATCACTCAGACTACTTTTTTTTTCTTTTTCTTCTTTTTTTTTTTTTTTAATCTAACCTGTCATATCTTAAAGCTGTTGATGCTTTCAACCTCTGGATGATCCAGAGTTTAATTACAGAGTGTGCAAGGACATGTTCTCTCTTGTTTGTTTTAGATGTGCCTCCCAGCAGATGTAGTTGGGTGCCAGACACTTCCTGCATTGTGTGAAGCAGGGAGGGCTTGTTTCGTTGATTTTTTTTTTAACTCCTCTGCACTATTTGCAACATTATAAACAGTCCCCTCTGCCACTTTTTTTCTTGGCTTAAAATATTAAAACCTGTCAAACTCAAGAGGGATTTCACACCTTGTATCCCCAACTGGCTGTTGGGGTACAAGGTGTGAAATCCCTCTTGAGGACAGACCCTCTGCCAGCTCCCAGAGCAGCGTGGAGATGAACATTGGTCTGATTTCACAATCCAGGGCTTTCTGCTTTTTGTTCTGTTCCCATGGGCTTTTCTGTGGGAAACAAATCTCTGAAAAGGAAAGTTGTCCACTGTGGTAACGGGATTTTTCTTAAGTGCTAGCTGCTGAAGGCAGCGGGAGCACAGGGAAGCTAAAATTGCTTTTGAAAGCTGTTCTAATGTCTCCTGGGCATTTTGCACATCTCTCTATTTTCCACCTCCTCCCAGTAATGTATGGCAATAAAATAAGATCTAGTGTTAGGAAATTGCTTTAGAGTTAGCTCGGGTTTGTCCTAGATTTAAAGTGATTCCTGAATATTTGTATTCCTGGAACCTTACTCCATACGAAAGTCCATTTTAGCTTAATGTATTTCCCTGAATAGTCTAAACTAAAAGGAAAGGAAAAGACAGCTGGGTACCAGCACCTAAATATTTCTATTATGGGCAGAATATTCTGGCTTATTTTATTTCACATTTATTATTCCAGCAAATTCTCTGATGAAAAAAATGTTAGTGGAACTGTGGAAAGAATTGAATCCCTTTTTTTCCAGTAAATCAAGTCATCACTGTAACCTCATTGAATTGCTTCATATTTTCCCAGACTAAGGGACTGAGAGGATATTTTGGATAGAAGATTCTGTTACGCTGATGTTTATAAATGCCAGTCTTTATACCAACTATCTCCTTTTAGCAAAATCCTATACTCTGTTTAAAAGGCCTCATTTTAGTTTGAGAAGCAAGAAAGATACAGCAATAACTTCTCTTTTTGTAACAAAAATGTGCCAGTCTTGTTGTAGGGCAGAGTCAAGTCAAAGCCAGGGTGTATTTTCTTATTTCTTTGTATTTGTCCCCAAAATGAGGTTTCTCATCTCCATTTCTCACATGCCCTTGCAGGTGACCGGGCACCCGGGAAGCTGAAAGATCTTTGTGTCACTCGCCTTTTCCCCAGACTTTAATTATTAAACATGGTCACCATTTATCAGGCACAACTTCTCAGCAAATATCTTTCTGGAGGAAAACCCACAAATCTGCAGAGCTGGAAAGCTGATGTTGGCTGCTAACAGCAGGTAGAGTAGAGAGAAAAGCAACCTGGGGCTGCTCCAGGACAGGATGAAAGGTGCCTCTGCTGCCAGAGCTGTCCATCATCACACCGCACTGGCTATGAAAATGTGGCAAGCTTTTCTTCAAGAGGCTAGGTTTTAAGTGACAAACTTTGAGTTTGCACATATGCCCAATTAACTCAAAATTAATGGCCCAGAACTTAGTACAACAGTTGTGCTTAATGTTGCAGAACAAAACCTCCCCTTTTATGTCCAGGGTAATACTTTTTTCCTGAAACAGTGTTGGTTAGTCTTGAATATCAAAGGATTGTAAGCATAAGTATAATGTATGCATTTAAATTTACTTAGTTTCTTGTGCCCTTTGATGAGCCTTTCCTAACACCTAGTATTGCATTGCTTCAATTTTTTTTGTCTTTACAGCTTTAATTTTAAAAATAAAAAAATAAATAACTCCCTCTTCTATGTGTTTAGCTGCATGCTTATGAAATCCCTGTACACATGGTCAGATGGAACAATGAGAAAAGATGGAGTTAATGCTTCTGTGGCTGATTGCTTGATTTGCATTTCAGGCTTTTCTGAAAGGCTAAACTTGAGGGGAATATCTATTTATTCAAAATAGTTGCAATCTCATATATGTTTTATTTTAATATTAACGAACACTTGTATTTTAAACACAGACTTTACAGATTGTAACTACTCTCCAAGCAATAGCTGATAGATAGATGTATATGGTCAGTCGTTGAAATGAGTGTAAATGATTTCAATGGTGTGGTGCCAAGGGGGCACCAGACCTAGTTATAAATTAATAACTTGGATTTATTACATAACACCAGTTGGAAAGAAAAATGCTTTAAATAAATGCTTTAAATAATACCATAAATAATAAATGCTTTAAATAATACCACCTCCAGAGTGCTCTGGTATCTTGGAATGTAACTCACTGTGCTTTATTTTGGGTCTAAATCAAGAGCTGTACCTGTTAGCCTTTTGTGTCAGAGACTTTTTACAAGGGCATGTTGTGACAAGGGAAAATGGCTTTGAACTGAAAGAGAATAGGTTTAGATTAGATATTACTGTGAGGGAGGGGAGGCCCTGGCACAGGGTGCCCATAGAAGCTGTGTCTGCCCCTGGATCCCTGGAAGTGTTCAAGGCCAGGTTGGACTGGGCTTGGAGCAGCCTGGGATAGTGGAAGGTGTATCTGCCCATGGCGGGGGGTGGGAATGAGGTGATCTTTAAGTTCCCAACCCAAACCATTCTATGATTTTATGAAGGAAAGTTTTGAAGCTGAGACTTGCCAGCAGAGCTGTAGGTCTTGGAGTGCTTGATCCTCGCCTTGGAAGAAAGCAAGAGGGCATTACTGCAGGTGTGATGTGACTGAAGTAATGTTAGCTGAGCTTCCAAAACCAGTTTCAGACAAAACCTGACTTCTTGTGAAAGGTTAATTTGGAAATATAAATGCTGCTTATGTGAGGAATCTATTTTGGAAAACACCAGATGCCCTTCCTGGAAGGAAGGTGGCAGCTGCCAAGATTAATGGAAAGAAAGCTGTGCTGCGGCTCAAGATGTGCCCTTTAGCAACAGCCATCATTTGGTGATATGGAAAAGTTACATTTCAAAGACATTTCAAACGAGAAACCTGGTTTGAAACATGGCTCCAAGGTCTCACAGTTATTTTCTGTACACCAGATCCAGCTCTTAGTGATCAAGGACAGATTGGGTTCTTTCTTCATAAAAGGATGATGGAGGGAAAAAGATATCTGGTATTGCTGATGTCATTTACTCCTGCCAAGGGGAAAATATGGGTGAAAAGGATTCCCTGAGTTTTGTAATACTGCAGCTATGGCAGTAAATAGAAACGGTGGCTGGGGAAGACTTCAAGAATAGAAATCATTATCATCAGTCTTCAGGCTCTAGGAAAGGGAAATAATCTGCTACGTCAGTTTATCCAAGTCTTTTGGCATTCCTGAAACTGCATCAGGGAGCCTTACTTCAACCCCATTTTCAAGTAATGCATCTCTGCCTCTCTGGGAGAGACTAAAGTAGGAAATACTGATTAGTTAGGAACATACATGTGCTGTAAATAAAATTTCCTTGAAACTTGAGCAAATTTATGTGCAAGTTGAAGCTGTTCAAGCAAGAGCAGTTAAAGTGCTTGCTTCAATTAAAACTGTTTGGCCCCAGTCAAAATGTAACCAGTAACTACAGTCAATAATAACATCAGCTTCAGCTGCTGTGGCTGAGCTGTACCTGCTGCCAGTAAACCACTTTTTGTGTTATGAATAGTGCCTGAGAGGGGCAGGATAGTTATAAACTCTGCAGGAAGAAAGACGCAGCAACACAGTAAGTTAGTTCTAACCCTCCTCTCAAATATACTGGATCCTTGAGTAAATCAGTATGGTCCTAACTAGTTTGGGAAGGCATCACTGCTTGGTGAAAGCAGGAAAAAAAAGCTGGCTACTTAAATCACTTAAAACAGTCTCCTGGCAGCAGATTTGTAGTCTGATATTTTCCTTATAAAAATCAATACACTGTAGGCAGTGTATCCTGTTCCATAACAGCATGAGTTTTACTTGTTCTGGAAACTGCTCGTCATCAGAAAGCCACTAAATAAATGAAGATGTACTGCTGGAAGATATGAATTTCCATCAGTGCTTTTCCAGCCCTGTTTGGAAGCCAGGTAGGCTGCTTTTGGAAAAGGATGGTAATGTTCTGAGCAGCTTTGTCCATTGACACTTTTGCCCATTTGAATTACACCAGTGACTCAGGTCAGGTCACGTTATAAATGTACTAAAATTATTTCCAGGCCATAATTGAACCTTGTACCTCCGATTTTACACCAGTAGGTGCTCAGGTGATCTGTAAAATTAAATTATTTCTTGGATGTTAAACCAGCCAACCAGCCCTTCTCTTTCTTAATGAATGACCTGAGATGTCCCTTCTCTGTTTGAACACCACCACACAGTTTTGCTGGTGATATCCATTTCAGCTGCCCTCTACAGTCTGTAAATATCTCCTGAGGTGCTGCCCCGTGACCAGTCTCATTGGGTTATCAAGGAAGGGGTGGCAGAAAATCAGGAATGCCATTTCCAGATGGATGGCATTCCTTGTGAAGATGCACCAAAGCAAGGTGGATGTGGAGTCTAAAGGGAAAAGTATGAAAAAGTGGTGATGAGGGACTTGAACCTCAATGTCAGTCAGCCACACCTTCCTGTATCTCAGGCCATGTCTCACCAGTGTGTCCCTCTCTTCCCTGTCACCCTTGTTTAGCATCTGGGTGGCTGCAGGCTAAGTTGGATCAGTGATCTGATTCTGTGGAAAACAAATCCACCAAAAAAAGAACAGTTTCCTGCCTGACCAGCTTGCTCATCCAGCTCCACAGCAGCCGCACAGCTGCTAAATTAGATGCAAGAGCAGTGAGGGACAGGCAGGGAGCGGGGGAGTGTGACAGTGTGACCATCCTGCTTCTCGGGAAAGCAGCTGCTCTGGGTGCGTCAGACTACAGCGTAACGAGAGACACATCCTTCGTTTGTCTGAGCAGAGTTCCCTGAATCCATGCAGCTAGCAACACCCTGTGGAAAGCTCATGGAAGAATGCTGATGCTGTCCCAGCACAGGCATATCCTGTGTCCTCTCAGTCCCCTGGTGTGGTGGGACTGGGGAGGATATGACCAAGCAGCTGTCACCCAGCCGGTGATGTCACTCCAGGTCCTTTGATACACATGTTAACAGTATGTTGAGATTTAAAAAAGCTGCACCAATGTGGCTGGGGTAAACTGCTATTAAAGTAACCCTGTGTATTCATTTGTGGTTATGTCAGTTCTGCAAATAACTTGTCCCTGGAAAAAGTAATTTAGGCCGTACTAAGTCCCACAGGCACAAGCTATGCTTTGTTGTCAGCAAAGCAGCAAATCAGCTGCATTATTTCTACCCTTGGGGAGTGCAAGCTCCCCTTGATCTGAAGGGGGGAATATTTCCTATCTTCTGGCAGTCTGCTCTCTGCTCTACATCCACGCTTCCTTAGTGACAGTTCTTCCACTCTCCTCTGTTGTCCGTGGCATTGAGACGCCATGCAAAACCTGTAGTTGATATGTTCTTTGCTTGTAAATAGTACTTTGTTCCCCTCATGTTTGATTGTTTCTGGTAGCATTGATTCCTGGCCCTCCAGCTGTCACGAGCAGCACTTGCCTGAGCCCAGCCCTCCCCCTGGGCAGCTGCAGGGCAACACTCCACTATCCTGTGCTTAGTCAGAGGAGCTGCTGCTGTCTTTGGTCACTATTTCCTAACTTGTTGACTGCCATCATCATTAGTCACTTACTATTTCCTAGTGGAAAACATGTTCCACAGGGACTCCTCTCCAAGTCCATGCTAATTCTACCTGTTCATGTGGAAACAGGGGATGACTCCCATGCTGAGCCTGACCCTGAAACCTTCACTCAGTGGTGATTCACGGGGCTGAAGCAAATGCTTGGCAGGTTGCTCCCCTCACTAGTGGCCAGCCATCCTCTGCAAAGTCCTGTTTTGACCATGCTGCCAGCAAAGTGGTTGGCTTGGTGAGAATGCTCTGTCTTCCCTAGGGAATCCACTTCCTGTGCCAGGGGTGCTTCTCTTCAATCCCAGTACTCCTGTAATTAGGCTAGGCTGCTGGGCTGGAGTAATACTCCTGTTCTAAAAAGTGTACCAGTGACTGCTGCCGGGTGTTTCAGAGAGACTCACCATCCTCTGGGGTTTCTAGGTACTATCTTTAGGAGCTGGCTATTATGGGTATAATTCCTGCTTTGCTGTTTCAGTTATACTGCATAAACTGAGATTTTCTGGATGCTCTAGATTGATGTAATTGCCCCACACAAAACTGAGGATCTGTATTTAATATTTCTTAATATATCATTCTATGTCTTATGTACATCCCTTAACTAACAATCAATTATTTGGTTTCCCTATTTCTATCACAGAGTGAGGCCATGAGGATGAACCAGGGGTGTCAAGGCCCTTGTTCAAAGGAAGCTGAAGAAGGGCTCTGGTTATGCCTGGATGCAGGATATCCCACTGATGGTCAGCTGGGCAATGCTGAGCTGGTTTTCCCTCTGCAGACTCTTCACTCCGCACAGGGCAGGAGTTCCACGCTGCTCTGGGGTTATTTGGCACCAGATCCAACACTGTGCTCAAACCCTTGATGAACATCATAAAAAATAGACTTTGCTCAAGTAGGCTTTACGTAATAATTAGTCTTGGTTAAATGCAGCAGGCATGTTGCAGGACAGGTGCATTAGCCAGGATGTGGGCTGCAAATCATGTAGTTGCTTCTTGCTGCTTCTTTTGATACTAGGCATTGTCATTAGTTTGTTGCCCTGATAAATGTTTGGTTTTCTCACAGGAATGAAATTACTGATAACTGTAGTGTCCAATAGAGCTGATAAAGAAGCATATTTCTTCCTATTCCAGCCATGAAAAGGGAAGGCAGGTGAAAGCCCCTTTCAGGAGGTTCTCCCAAAATTAGCATCCTTGACAAAAAAACTGCAAAGAGATTTGCTGAAGTTCTTGCATATGAAGTGGAGGTACCTTCTCCAAAAGTTACAGGGCAGGAGCAGACCAAGAGACCTTTTAGTGTGCAAAAGCTGCTTGTTCCAGAGCACAGTGGGGTTTATACCATTGTGATTTTTTGTTTGTTTGTTTTTATAAGGAAACATACAAAAAGGAGAAGCTGTTTACAAGTTTGTTTTTCAGAACATCACAGTTCAGAGAAATTGTGGGCTCTTGTATTTCCTCAAACAGCTACAAGACAGCTACCCAATCCCTTCTTACAACCAACTCTGTGCAGTACTTTGTGTTTCCCTCTAAAAAAAGTGAAGCCAGGAGCCTTTATTGGGATATTCTGTATATTTGCAGTAGTCACCTATGCATTCACACAGGCATTAGCCTGTTGGAACATGTGTAATCTCCACAGCATCACAGAGCTGCAGCCAGCGGGACTGTGTAACTATGTCACTGCACTCTGACCTCCACAGAGCTCTGTGACTCTCTGCTCCTGAAGTCACGGCTGATCTCTCCCTCAGCTCTCAACTGTGACCCATTTACGCTGCACATTTATCTGGCATTTTCATCTTGAAGGGCTTCTGGCTGCTGAGCAAGCCGATCTCTCGTTTTGAAAACAGGACTCGGCTTCGAAAGCCAGCAGCCTGCAGGGGAGCCAAGGAACAAAAATGACATCTCGGTGTGCCGATGGCAGCTGAAGGCAGCCGAAGAGTGCTGTCCTGCCTGGCAGGCACTCCTCCCTGTGTGCCGACGCCTAGACCCCGCCCACAGCAGGTATCAGAGGCAGCAAACAGCAGAAACCAAGTACAGAAGACAGCTCAGCTCTGCCAACAGCCGTGCTCGGGCTGGGCAGGTGCCAGGCAGGGCAGCCACACCCGGCACAGAATCCCCCTGACGCAGTACAGAGCCTGCTGAGAGCGGGGAACCTGCCAAGCTCTGCTCATGCCACAGCTGGGATGGCCCCGGGACACTGGGGACGGCTCTCTACCAGCGCCCCTTCGCCTCCCATGCTCAGCCCCACCAGCTCCGGCCGCTCCCATCGAACTCGCTAATCCCAAGGGCCTTTAAAAGTAATAGTCAAATCAAGAGGGTGCCAGCACAGCCCCTCTGCTGTGCTCCTAGTATTTCCATTTCCCTTGGATGCCCACAAAGGCAAAGGGTGTTCAGCTCATTAAACTGCCCACTCTGCTCTCGAATGTCTTTTCCATATTGGACAGCTGACTTTCCGAGCCCTGTAAAAATCATAATAGTACCATGTCCCCTTGAAGCCCAAAGGCAGGCTCCCATCCAAAAAGCCAGCAAGCTGCTCTCTAGTCTAAATCTGTAACACAGAAACGCAACTTATTCCATGAGATCCCAAGCAGAAAAACTGGCTGGGAAACATAAGTACTAATTTATGTCAATTAGATTATCTTGAATGGAATATTTAATATTTTTAATGGAACATTTTTTAATTGATGCTCATGGGTACTTTGTAGCTGTTGGAAACTCTGCTCTAAATGATTATTTTAATGAAAGATTGCCAAAGGACTCACATTTGAAACTCCTTCATAGGTTAACAGTGGGACTGTTTTCCCTGGGCTGACCAGCCCTTGTTTCCCAGTCAGGGCACTCAGGGTAATGCCAATTAGCACAGCTACAGAACTCAAGGAGGCAAATTGCTGAGGGTGTTCACCACAAATCTGACTGTGGAGCCCCCTCAGAAACAGTCTGAGCTGATGGGTTCATATGGATGGCCCAGGAGCTTTCAGAAAAGGATATCTGCATATTTGTGTCAGGACCCTAAGGTTTAACTGGTCTGACCAGTCCCTCCTGTACTCCCCACCTGCTGCCCATTGGAGGGGTCTCCATTTAAGCTCAGCCTTGAGATGCCTCTGTTTCCCCCTGTGAACGTTGCCATAGGTGCAGCCTCCCATACAGCTCTTGCTCCCAGATGGATCAACATCCTAAGCTGCAGATTGGCAGATGGGTCTGTCACCAGCCCCGTTTCTGGCCTGTCTCTGCAATGCACCTTGCATTGATGTAGAAGCCTTGTGGCTCTCTGGCACATGTTAGCTGTGCCACCTGAAGGAAATTGAATTTGGAATGCTGTCCCAGCTTCTGGCCAGTTTTTCCCTCTTGAATCACAGTAAGTTAAATCTGGACCAAAAAACCCCAAACCCATGAAGACCCTAAAACTATTTCTAAAACTATTTCACGGTTCTTCTCTGTTCAAGTTGCCAAATCAGAAAGTCTCATCCCAGAAACCCTTCCACACACATACATGTGTGCCTATACAACCCTTTAAATCATCATTAGTGTCCCCTTTTCCAAAGGGAGAGATGCAATTTCAAGTGGAGAAGCAGATTGATTGTATTTACAGTCTGGTTTTATTTTTCAGCCACAATACACAAATCTATGGAGCAAGATCCCTGCACTATCATTTGTTTTCTGCATGGCATTGCTTTCCCATTCTCCTGGAGTGGTGAACCATCCTCGCTGCTGAGCTCACCCTGCTTTCAGAGGCCCTCTCCAGTCTTGGTGCCACAGAGCATTTGATGAGGGTCAGCAGCCTTGGTGTTGTTCTTTAGAAGGTTAATTTACACGTTGCCTCTTGGTAGCACAGAGGACTCTCCTTCAGCTTGCCCTGTGCGGTGGTGTCTACGCAAGCCCTTCAAAACCCAAATTGTTGCTGGATGCGGTCAGTTGAAACTCCTGACCTAGTTTCTCAAAATGATGTGGATGGCTTAAAAAATTAGATTTACTGCTTTTTTAAATGATTGTGTAGTCTTTGCTTCAAGTTCTTGTTTGAGGAATTGCTAGAGATACTCCAGTTGCAATTATGAATTTCTCTTCATTGTCATAAAGGTGACAGGTGTATTTTTATGTGATACATGATCAGGGAAACTGCTTGCCTCTAGCAGCTAGGAAAAATACCAACTATTTTGACATTGTGATTTAAAAACAGTCATATGTGGATAGTTAGAAGTTGCTGTTATTCCAGTTTTGCTGGGTCTCGAAGGCAAAGACTTCAATGTATTCAAGTCTGTGCTAAAAGCTTTCTAGCATAAATTCCTGAGCAAAAGCTGCAGCAGCAGCAGCAGCAGCTGCTATCTGGCATAGAGTCCCTGGCATCGAGTCCAAAGTTCTGAGAAGGAGTAGCAGCAGCAGGCTTCTTTCTTCTTGATGATGATGATGATCATGGAGAAGAAGAAGCAGCAGCAGCAGGAGGAATAACAGCCATTTTGCTTCTTCTTCTTCATTCTCCTTGCACCCCATTACAGGGGCATTTAATTCATAAAACAACCAATCAGCTAAAAACACAATTCTAAAACATTCTTTCTAAACTAATCTAAGCATAATTCTAATGTACAAAAGTAGTACAAAACTAATACGAAAGTAGTGTCAGTTATTACCTAAATGTTTATGCATATAATTTTATCTATTTACGCATATAGCTTTATCTGTTTACATGAATAATTCTATCTATTCTATCTAGAAATACAAGCAATGTTCTGCTATGTTTTCGTTATGTCTGGAGCTAAGTTACTGAACTTTAAACTAGGTTTTAGGGCCTTACTAGCTAACACAGTCTCTTAAAGCACTTAAGATATATTTCTACTTACTTAAAACTATAACTAACTGCTGCCTCCACTTAAAGTTACACTTCTACTTCATATCTAGGTGGCTTTATATATTTCAGCTTCCTTAAAGGGTCTAATTCAAACCCTACATTTCTTTCTCTCTCTGAAGGACTCTGAGAGACTTCTGTCTCATGCACTCCAACAGCAGGGGTGTTTCAACAATTCCAGATCCTCAGACCTATGTGCAGTTATCAAGTATGGGCTGGCAGTGACTTGCTTGGGATCAGTCTGGGCTCGCTGTGTGGCTGGAGGCAACACCCAGGTGCTGGGGTGCCCTCCTGCAGGTGCCCACTTCTCACTCCTCAGCTTTTTGCAGAATGTCTGTTACCTATCAATGCTGGGCTTGTTTACGCATTTGTCCAGGTTCTGTGCTCCTTCACAGCTATTCACTGAGATCCTTCTTATTTTTCTACCTGGACAGCTCCAGCCCGTATCCCAAATAGTGAATGTGGGCAGGAGCAGTTTTATAACCTACTAAAAAATGGATAGTGCTCTGGCCAGCTGCTGAGCAGCACCCAGACCTTGGCCCAGAGGACCCCAGTTCTGTCACTCTCCCCTTGCTGCTTCCATGCCAATCCTGTCCCCATGTCAGTCCTATCCCTGGCATCACAGTGTGTTTGGCTGTGGGCAGCCTGGTGGAACTGGGGGTGTGTGAATGTGGACAGCCTGTGGGGGAAGGAGCGGTTTATTATTTGTTGCCTTTGGATACTGATACCAGAGTACCAATTTTAACTGCAGCTGTGAGGCTGCCTGGAGTACGGAACCAGCATCTCTTAAAGCAATTGTTTGGGTTTTATTTCCATAGGAAATGTTCATAGCAATATCTCGGGTTGCAGCACTCCCAATATGCCTGTATTACCTGGTTTTCTAGTGAAGCTTCCTCCTAGGAGTTGGGAAAACAGATTAAAAATGGAAAAGCAGAAATTGGAAGGAATATTGTGTGTTGGATTTTACAAGCAAGATGTTTTAATTTTTTTTTCTCTTTTATCAAGGGTTTTGTTTTTTTTAACCAACCCTTGATACCAGGTTGTTTTGCTGCACAGCTTGGCTGTGGAGCCAGGCCTCTCTGTGCTGCAGACAGACTGTGCCAGGGACTCAGCATGGCTCAGTTGCTTTGTGAGCCCAGTGGCTTGCTCTGTGGCAGCTGCAGAGCTGCCTGCATGGCCTTGCTAATGCTCAATACTCATAAGTCAGATTTTAAAAATACCCCAGGGCAGCCTCAGGCAGAGATGCCAGGCCTAACAGCCCCACTTAATTTCCTCTACATACTGTGCTATGAGTTGTTCAGGCACCTGCTGAAACTAGAAATGTTTCTTTCCTTAAAACAAGACACCAGCAAATGTGGGTAATTACCACATCACAAATTGTCACAGTTGAATCTTCATGGGATTATTCCTGCCCCAGGTTTGAGTCTTTAATAGGTATACTGCGTACTATTTTTATTATTTTGTTACATTACAAAAGCAATTATCAGCCCAAATCTGTTTTCCCTTGTTAGTAAAAAAACCTCTGTTGCAGGAAATTATTGGGATGAAGTTTTTTTTGTGCTTTCTTTATGTGAACTTAACTGATCAGCAAATGTAGCTGCATGAGAGCTGGCTCTCACAGCCCCAGCCACCTATGGCAAGGTGGGGGCCATACCAAATAAATTTCTGTGCAGAGAGCCAGTATAATAGACGTGTATATCTGCAGGTATGTATGTATTCACTATACATAGAATCCTCATGTAATTATAGTCTGGTTGGGGTTGGAATAAGCCCTAAAGATGATCTAGTTCCCACCCCCCTGCCATAGGCAGGGAACCTCCCACCAGACCAGGCTGCTCAAAGCCCTGTCCAACCTGGTCTTGAACACTTCCAGGGATGGCGCAGCCACAGCTTCTCTGGGCTACCTAGTCCAATGCCTCTCCACCCTCATAGCAAAGCACTTCCTCTTAACATTTAATCTAGTCTGACCTATTCTGTTGGAATCCATTCCCCTTTTTCTTGTCACTCCATGCTCTTGTGAAAGCCCCTCTCCATCTTTCTTGTAGGCTCCTCTCCTGCAATGCATATATACAGACCTGAAGGAGCTGCTTTTGAATAGCTTTTTGGATGTGTAACTGAAGTAGAAAAAACCATAGTTAGAATTTTCTTGATGCTTGGATATACATGAAATCAGCAATTAAAGCAGAGAAACTGTGCATTGGAATAAAAATAGCTAGAGCCAGGACCTAAACAGACCTGAAATGAAGATGCCACAAAGCTAACTAGAGACTGGTTTTGGGTAAAATAGTATATGGAATAACAATGACCAGTAATTTTTCCCGAAGCAACTATCACCTAGCTGGGAGTCAAATGCCTTTATTGTACTATTGCCTCTCCTGACTTTGCACAGGTTTTGTGATATTAAAATCCTCCTAAACACTGTCTGAAGAAGCTGTTGGGCAGGAGCAAGTGCAGTACCATGGGTGCCTGTGTTCCCAGTGTCATCCTGTGAGCTACAGCAGCATTGCAGCTCTGTTTGATCTGGCATCATGGGTAGCTGAATGTGTGCCTAGCACATCTTAGAGATTGGCTTCACAGACATGTTGGGACAGAGGATGTGGTTGAACATGTCTCCCTGTTAAGCTTTCAAGCTCTGAAGGTTTTTATTCTGTTGATAAAAAACAAACAGAAAACTCAATTCATAGATTAAGAACTACCTGCTTTAAAATTAGCTCTATTAAGATCTCACCCAGGACCCACAGTCCCCATACTCTGGAGTCCAGCACCAGACAGTGTTTATCTGTATGTGCAACACACATTAGGCAACAAAAGAAGCTTTGTACCAAAATAGTTTATTAAAAACAATAAAATTTCATTGAATCTTGCTGTCTTTAAGACAGAATTATGACATTGCAGCATTCAACACAATCATAATCCACATATAAATATAGTGCTATACAGCTCCTCTTTGCCTTGGCCAAATTCTGCCCTCAGTCTGGCCCCAACAGCCCTGCTGACACAACCCAGCCCTGCATACTTTAGCTGCAGAACCTGTTCCTCTGGGAACTGAGTTATTCTATCCTTTCCTCCCCTCACAGTGCTGTTACTGTGAAGAGGTTACACAGAAACCCAGCACAGCTCTTAGCAGCTCAAGGCAGTAACAGAACCGGTGTGAGCACACTGAGCCACCAACAACAGCATCCCACTGGGGGATGTTTAGGAAAAATAAATAGGCAACCAATTACTCAAGCTCCCAGCAGTGCCCAAGTGCAGAGAGCAGCTTCTGTTCACAAGAAGGAAGCTCTGTCTGGACCCACCACATCGCTCCTCGGCCATGACAGAACAGCTCCTGCAGAGCCACCTCTTGCTGCAGCTCTGGCAGAGAAGGGCAGTGCCAGCAGCTGGCTGGCATGCCTCTGACATCTCCTCTGAACACCCTCCGACAGCATCACTCTGGGCCATCAGCTCTGCACCAAAGTCAATATTTGTCCTTGCACTGTGGCATATAGACTGAGTGCCCGGTGCCCCAGCCTTTTGGGTCAGGATGCTGCTCATGAGCTGTGGCTCGGCTTCCTCACCAGCCCAGAGGTTGCTTCTCCTTCCTCTCCATCTCTCATGTGCCCTGGGCTGCTCTGCTGATAGGTGTCTTCTTGCACAGTTCCTGATAGAATTCAGATTCCAAAAACCGTGGGTAGGAGTTATTCTCCATTAAGCTGTAAACTCTCTTCTGCGCCACACTGAAGCAGTTATGGGTGGCTTCCTGGATGTTCTGTGCGATCAGGTTCTTGGTCTGGAAGTCTATGTTTATCTGAAATACAGAAAGATTACTCCTTAGAGCAGAATTCAAGTAAGTGTTAATACACAGTACAACTTCTGAAGAGGTGAAAAAGGCAAGACCCCATTACTGCAGGGTCAAATTACTGGAGAATTTTCTTTAAAAAAAATTCTTCTTTTGCACAAAACCAAAGCTAATTCAGATATATCTTTTCTCAGTTAAAACGGAAATTCTCTGCAATGCTGCTTGTGCCATTTTCCAGCTTGGTGAAAAGGCACTTGTATTCAGACCCAGACGTTAACAGGGAGGTTATGCACAATGCAGTTTGACATCTGTATCTTGAGTTCAAAGAAATAACAGCTGTGAGAACTCAAACAGCAGAGCATTTATGTATAAGCAGCTTTTCTTTACCTCTTTGGGAGCCTCCTTTTCAATGAAGTCATTGTAGATTTTCTTTGCTTTCAATGTCAGCTTTTGGGGCGATTTTGTTTTCTTGAAGTCCTCACAGGCCAACCAGAACTCAATGTTCTCTTCACAAAATTCAGACTTTAAAAAAGCTCGGAAAGCAGCAAGACCATCTAAGGAAAGAAAAAAATACTCATCATCAATTAACTATTTCAGGAACCTTGATTTTACCTATTGGTTATATCAGCTTCTACCAGAATGCTTTGTTGTAGGTCTATTTTTTCAGTAGTATCATGGCAAAAAAAAAAAAAATCCATAATTTATGCTTGTAAGCAAGTTAATGCTTTAACAGCTTGCAGATGTCCCTTTGAGTTTGCCATTTCTTAGGCGAACACAAAAAATAAAACCATTTCTATGGTTATGTTTCCTTCTGTAATGCCTAAGAATGCATTAAAAAAACCCATTTCTTTCTAGATAAGATCTCCTCTGTTAACCTTTACACTGCAGTAAATGACTGCTACAGTACTCTGGAATATTCTTTCAATGGAAAGGATGACTAAAGCTCAAAGAGCAAATAGTACTATTATTTCTTAGTCATTTTGCTTTGCTAGTGAATGCTGCTTCTTGCAGAGCTACAGTAAAACCCCAGGATCACTGAACCCATGTTGCATGATCCTTCCCACATTACTGGAAAGCATTTGCTTTGCTTATGCAGTGAGCTCAGGGAAGAAACATCCTTCTCCCATTTGGCAAAGCCAAGCTAACAGGTATGATTTTAGCTATGGGGGTTTCAAGAAAGAAACAAAATCTACTGAGATATTCTTTGTTTTATTATTAGTTTACATTAAAAAAAAAAACTTCTATGTATTTTGGCTTTAACTGTTAAAAGCGTTTAACTTGCAAGACCAGAATCAAGCTCTTTATGTGAGAGGTACAATACTGACATGAAAGGAAGCAAACTCTTACAGACATATAAACTTCTCCTTCCCTTGCTCCCAAATATTACTTTTTCAAGACAAACTTACATTTGTTAGCAAGCAGTTCATCAAAGGCTTCTGACCACAGCTGCGCTTCTTCAGGTGAAGGTCTGCAGAAAGAGAGTGAGAACATTAGACTACACTGCTCAAGCTTTACTGCTTTTGAAGAACACTCAAGTTATTTAAACAGAGTCTCTTTCTCATAACTTACCTGAAGTAGTTGCGGTGTTTCCCTGCCTTCTTAGACTTCCTTTTGTTAGAGTTGGAAGAGTTCTGCAGGAAGTAGCTCAGTCTTGTTTTCCAATCTTTAATGCTGGAAAAAAGAAGAGGGATATGCTCGCTTAAAATGACAGCTCGCAAAGCTTTAGACAGCAGCGCTTTCCCTGAGGCGGCTCCTGCAGCAGCAGTCACCCAGAGCCCCTGAAGGCAAGGAAAACGCTTCCCGTCCTGCGGGCGAGGGGACTCACATCGTTCTCTTCATCCTGCCCTTGTCGGCCTCCTCCGGCTCGCTGCGGCGGCGGCCGCCCCGCTCCATGCGCCCGCCGTGCCGCACTACCAGCAACAGCGCGCTCTGCATCGCCGGCCGCTCCGGCCACCCGGGCCGCGCCCGCTCTTATGGCCCCGCGGGCGGGCGGGGCCGGGCCGGGCCGGGCGGGGCGGGGCCGGGCTGGGCTGAGGGCGGCGCCGAGCCAGCCACGGTTGCTTGTCTTTCCCAGCATAGCAAGCTGGGCTCTCTTCTGCATCACGTCTGCTTTTCCCCCATTATTTTGTTTTTCCTTACTCCCCCCCTTCTTGGAAATCTTTCGGCGTGTCACACTGCCAAAGGGCTGGCTGTCCTTTCCGTCAGTCAGAAACTACCCTGCTCTTCTGGAGGTTTTTCTTTTAAGGTTCAGATTTTTGAGTGTGACCGGTACGTGAAAAAGGAAGGACTTAGCCATATTTCTTCAAAAATTTAAGTAGATCTAAGTTTGAGTTTACGGTGCTTTTGGTGTCGCCCCTCTGCTAACCCAGGCTGTGAATCCCTTCCACCCCGTGTCTGCGCAGGATTTAGCTCTGGGCAGTGTTGCCACCTACCAGTGAATTGTGGAAATCACTCCCAGTACTGGAAGCTGAAGTTGCAGCGCCTTACTCGAGCACTCGGCTTGTTGAATAGGCCATGTGGTCCTTCTCAGCAGCATCCAGCTGGAGGGTATAATGTCCAAACAATTTGGATTTATGAACCATGTGAGTTTCTCTTTACCCTCTCTCTGCTTTTCTGTTCTTTTCTGTGCATGTGTCTTCCTCTCCACAATACCCTAGAGCCTGTCTTTCCTGCAACAAAAAACACCGTCCAGAGAAACTGACTCCCAAAATGCCAGCTAACTTCAACACAATCATGTAGCATAAATGTCTGATCCTTTGAGATAATCACTGTGTCCTTACAACCCCTGCTTGCTGAACACCCACAAGCCGCACTAAAGCATTTTGCTTTAAATGGGGAAAAAGAATGCCATTTAATTTGTGACAGCATTTAAACAACTTTTCACTGCTTCTGATTGTACTTTGCAGTAAATATTGATGATCTGATAGGAGAATAAAGTTCAATCCTACAAATTTTAACAAATCACTTGAATTTTTGCGACAGGTAGCTCTTAGTCCTGTATGTACATAAAGCAAAATTATTGTGAAGGTGGTTACCATAGGAGAAAGTATGGAAAGAGGAGGGCTCTAAGTGGTGTAAAAGCATGCATTCCAGAAGCTCTGTGGAGTGAAATTGCCAAAGCAAAGAGCGGGCAGGCAGTGCCAGGACGATGAACGGGTGTGTGCTGACTGCCTTCCAGCACTTCATTCTTCACTGGCGTGGAGATCCAGGGCCAGGTGAGCTGTGAGCGTTCCGGGGCTGCGGGACCGCCTGTGACAAGGAAAACACTGCCCGGGGCTGCGGGACAGCCTGTGACACGGAGGAACACCGCCCGGGGCTGTGGGACAGCCTGTGACACAGGGGAACACCGCCCGGGGCTGCGGGACAGCCTGTGACACAGGAAAACACCGCCCGGGGCTGCGGGACAGCCTGTGACACAGGGGAACACCGCCCGGGGCTGCGAGACAGCCTGTGACACAGGAAAACACCGCCCGGGGCTGCGGGACAGCCTGTGACACAGGGGAACACCGCCCGGGGCTGCGAGACAGCCTGTGACACAGGAAAACACCGCCCGGGGCTGCGGGACGGCCTGTGACACAGGAAAACACCGCCCGGGGCTGCGGGACGGCCTGTGACACGGGGGAACACCGCCCGGGGCTGTGGGACAGCCTGTGACACAGGGGAACACCGCCCGGGGCTGCGGGACAGCCTGTGACACGGGGGAACACCGCCCGGGGCTGCGGGACAGCCTGTGACACAGGGGAACACCGCCCGGGGCTGCGAGACAGCCTGTGACACAGGAAAACACCGCCCGGGGCTGCGGGACAGCCTGTGACACGGGGGAACACCGTCTGCACGTGCGGGCCTGGCACAGGCAGGCTTGGAATAATACCGGGAAACTCAGCCTTGGCCTTCCCCACGCTGTAGCCCCTGAAAAGGATCAAATGGTCTGCAAAGCAGAACAGCACATCCCCACCTGCCACCTGACTGCAGATTTCCCCAGTTTGGATGCTGGTTTCGAGTTTCTTTTACCTGATTCTCAAAGCTGAAGGGGGGAAAATGTGCCAGCTATTGGGAAGTGGGAAACTTCAGAATCTAGCAAGCTACAGTAAGGTTTGGTCTAGCAATTATATTTTGGGAGCTTACCCGTAGCACACCAGAGATCCAAAAGATGTTTAGATCCTGAAAAAATATTTTCTTGTTGGTCCTAGAGGAGGATTGCAAGGGTAGAGCTGGAATATTCCCCACATCTGCCAAGTTGTAAGTTGGCAGTAGTGAGCATATGGAAAACTGCAGCATGAATCATGTATTTATCTGATACTTTCTATTTCAAACTTTAAATTGCTTCTTTTAGAAACACGTAAAATGGAAGTACCAGTTAAGGAAGGCAGTTATAACGTGTAATATCTTTCAAGTGTAGAAAAAACAGCTAAAACATTAAGCTGAATATGGAATTATGGGCTTAGATGACCTTATAGAAAATTCTTATTGTAACATTTGGTTTAAAAACTAGATTGAAATTGTCAGCTGTGTTAGATATATTTTGGTTTATATATTTATTATACTTTTAAAGAATGGATATTACTGCTTTTTCCAGTAAAAGAGACACTTTACAAAATACTTTTTCACTTCACCATGGTGAGTTTTCTGGCTGGGACAGTTACCTTTGCAAGGACATAAATTACACATCTGCATGATAAAATGTGTTTTCCATTTATGTTCAAAGACCAAGAAAAAGCATCTGACTTCCGACAATGTCACCAGTGTGCTGTGCAAGGACCCAGTCAGGGCTGGGATGAAGAAAAGAGGCGGCTGGGATGTGGCCGGCTAAGTTCTCTCCTTGAGAACTTCTCTAGGTGCTGTGGGCATGAAGTGGCCCTGCATGGCTGCACTGCCTGCAAGAGTGTTTGGGCTCACTGAGCAGTTTTAAAGGTACCAAACCCAGGCATTACTTCATCTTATCAATTTCTGGTTTTCCAAAGCAAGATGACAAAATTGTTCGGGTTGTTAGCTTGCCTTTCTGAAGGGGCGTCTGTTTCACACCAGAGGTCCCATGCATTGACTGGGCAAGGGAGATTTGGCATCTCAGCCTTGTCCTGCACTGTCTTGCAAAAGGATATTGAAATATTCCAGGAAAATTAGGAATTGAGGTCGTAAAGAAAAGCCCTGGGTTGCAAGTGCAATACAGGTTCGGGTGTGTTAGCACAGCACAATGTGGAGTGCTGCTGGAAAATCTGTGTCTCCAAGGTGTGATTCCTTTCGTAGGAACGGGGGTGAGTGGCTCCAAGCAGTGCCCAGGGCGGCACTGCAGATCTGCCTCTGGGTATGCTGACCTCTGCCCTTTGGAAAAAGGGAAGCTCTTGGTGGCTGAGGACAAACGCAAACATAGTGTTCAAGCGTTTCCTTTACATCCTCCTTAAGGCTTCCATATATTTCTGTCCGATTGATCTCATTGTCAAAGGGCAAGGCTGAGGGAAAGCGGTGGGAGAAGAGAGCCCAGAGCCCAAACTTTGCTATTGAAGTCGGTGACAAATTTGCCATTGCCTGCAGCAAAATCTGATGTCAGACATTTAACGGCACAAGTGCTCACCCTGGAGATCACACTTTGCTTTTCAGAGCCTTTCTTGAGAATGTTCTGTTCTTTTTCTGCTTATACAATTCCTACAGGCACCAGGGATGGCTGGATGTACATGGGACTGTAAAACAGGCAATAAACATCCCAGGGAGAAGATTAGGATTTTTCCATCTCGGTCATGTTCTATGTCGCAATAGCTACGCTGATCTTTTGAAGTCGTCAGCAAGTTGTTCTCACTGAATGACACTTAAATCCATGTCTGCATTTTGTGAAATGCCAACACTTGTTTCTTTCTTTTACTTGGCTGGTAGGACACAGGAAAAGTGGTCCAGAGTTTATAGCTGAGTTTCATAAAGCCAGGAGGATAGAACATGCTTTTGCATGGTAGTTCAAACCGTGCATGGGAATTATTTGAGGGATGTCTTATTGAACCCTCAGCTATAAGTAGCTGAAAAATCATATTCAAAAGAAGGAACAAGATGTTGAGCCATGTCTTTTTGTTTTGTAATGCAAATTGCAAACAACACAGGTGAAGTTTCCTGGTTTTTTATTTTCTTGAATGTACAGCTGTATAATCCTGTGCTGTGCTGTGAGATGATTCATGTAAGCATCAGAACAGGAGATCAGCAAAGCACACCACATTGTGCCCCACTGTTCTTACCTCCCTTTCAGTCTGTGTCTTCTCTGAAGTGCAAGGACTGATCTGCATCAGTGCAGAGGAGCACAGATGTGCCCAGCTACGGTGCTGGTGAAGACTTTGTGCTGTACATTCCTCAATAACAGCAGCCAAGCTCAGGCTGTGTCAAAGGGCACAAATTTCTAAATGAATGGTTATGAATATTAAAATTGCCACTCTTTCTCATTTTTTAATAAGTCAAGAAGTTCACTCAAACCTTAGGTCTAATACTAATCCTATTCATTGCATTCTGCCTTTCTAGCTCCTGTTAGAATTTGAATTACATGTAGTAGGAGTGTTGTTTTCTTTGGATTTTTTTTCCTTGCGTTTTAAATTTTTGTTTGTTTGTTTGTTTTGTGTTTTTTTAATTGCTTGGAGAAGTCTCTGACTCTGGCCCTGCAGGCTGTGCCTGACAGGCAGTTGTACTTCCCCCAGTATTATTTTCCAGCCATAAAGCTCAAAAAGTGCAAATCACTAGAAGCCATTTCTGGATCTAAATTTAGCACTACTATGGATTAACATTGGACCAATCATATGCTCAGCCTTTCCTAAATAAAAAATAAAATATATCTCATTACAAATGGATCTTTTTTCACTTAGCAGCAAAATCCTCTGAGTAATGTATAAACTAGACAGGGTTCTCTGAGAGCTCATCAGTCCCAGCCCTCAGCCACCTTGTTTTACATAAACACTGACATTAGTTTATAAAAGTTTTAAAAATAGAGCTGAAATTTGTCAAGTGGATCAGCTGGGACTGGGTGTCTACATACAGGGTTGCTGTTGTGTGGATGTGTACATCTCCATTTTACTGATGCTGCGAAAAGAATATGAATTTAGGCATTGAGCCTAAATTGTGATTCACCCTCTGCCCCTGGGCATTTGGAAATACTGGTTTTGAAAGAGATACTGGACAGCAGCAGGCAGGAATTGGAACAGCAGGTTCCCTGGGAAGCAGGGATGGCTGTCGTGCTTGTATCAGATCTCCTCTATACCTTCTGCAAAAAAAGCTGAAAAGAGACCTGTTAATATAGTTTGCATTCTAAAGAACAGGACATTCTCAAATTCCTTATGCTTTTTGTCAATCCAGAAAGCAAGCAGCTTAGCAAGAAGCAGGTTATTTTTAACCATGAAGTTTTCTTAGCAGATAGAAGCTGGGACACCATCTCGGGTGAAGAGACATGATTAATCTTGTTTGAGGTTAGCCAGGTAATGCAGAACACTGACTCCGTGTCCTTTTCCACTTGCAGCCTCTTTTGCCCCCCTGCCTTTACAAAGATTGTATTTGTTAACCTGGGTGTACAGAGGGACATTAAACAATCAAATATGTTTGTTAAATCTGGATGTGGGCACCATCTTTATCATGTTATCTGCATGTAACACAGTCAGCACACAGCCCTTCTGATGACTCTTTAATCCATGTTAATAAAAGTCTCTGCAAATACCTGAATGGCGTTAGTCAGACTTTGATTCAGAAAGTCTCTGTGGCTTAGAGAATCACTCCCTTTTACAACTTCCACAGGTGGATACTGTCAGGAGCATAGCAGCAAGAAAGCTAGAGGTCAGAGCATAGGAGTATAACTATTTGTGCACCACCTTAAAAGTTCAAATTTAGATAAGCATTGAAAATAAGAAGTAAAAACAAGTACTTCTTTTGAAATGAGATAAAATTTCTTTCTCATTTTGCAATGGGCAAAAAAATGTTAAAAAGCCCACTTCTTGGGACACCCTGATCTCCATGCTGGATAGAACTAGCAGAAGTTTAATTACACTTTTTAGTGGAAAACAAAAACAGTAGCAAAATTTCAAATGTGTCAGTGGAAATTTTTTCATTTCTTTCAAATTATTTTAGGGTGATATTTTCTTTTTATCACTTTCAGCGCTGCTGCATAGGCTTTTCGGTGAAGAGTAGAAAGGTAATGAATGTCTTTGAGATGTGATAAAGACTGCATGGCAATGGAGAGGAAACACTGTCTGAGCAAATCTGCTTATCAGAGTCAGGAGGCATCTCAGGAAGGGCAGCCTTACACCCTTTTTAGTCATCATACTGACAAAAACAACTTCCAAATTTGTAGGGCAAACTCTCTGGAGTCAGAAAAGGCCAGAATGAAGGTTCCCTGTACAAGGCTATTAATCCCACAGTGGCACCCTGTGGGCTACTCCCAGAGTGAAGGCTAGGAGAGAAAGGAAAGACAGGATGAAATTTGTCCTCATCAAAGTGTGGAAATTCCCTCCCTGTCTCTGACACTGGGGAGGTCGGAGTATAACCAGGGTGTTTTAGGGGCAGTCTGGGAGACAGACATAGCCAAGTACCTTGACAGATTAGTCATTCCCTAAATGTTGCAAAATAATGTCCCAATCCTCCAAGCCCTGTAGGCAGGTACATGGTTCCCCAATAACTTTTTTTTTTAATTAGTTCAGCATTCTAACAGGCCTTCAGAACAGAGCAATTCATAGATGACTTTAGGTGAATCATTCAATGTGGAAAATACAGGTCCAAACCTATACAAATATGTGGAGAGAGTGATAAAAGAATTTCTTCTGTCTGAATAAATGTTAGGTAAAATTCCACAGAAATTAGTAAAGCTGTCCTTGCTGATATTGCAGTGCTAGATGTAGTCAGAACACTTATTGTCACAGCAAACAGCAGTGATAGGTAATTTTGCATTAAAGAAATTTTGCATTTTCTGGGCTGCTTGCAGTGCTAGAAAATGTCAGTGCAGGACTGTACATCACTACGGGTTGCACTCAGAATTTTGAAAGGCTGCAAATAACTTATTGACTGTTCTGGCAAACTCGTTTTTACAAGAGTCAGACTGTGACACGGCCTCCAGTTAGGAGCTGTGATGAAATCTCTACATCAAGCACTTGGTATTTCTCAAGAAAGCTCTTCAAGGATTGCTTGATGCGTCATAGAGAAAAGACAGCAAGAAACCTGTTTTAATAAAAGAATCAACAAAAATGTACCATTTTTTTCCTCTGGCTATAAGTACTAAAATGTACCAAATAGATAATTTAAAGGGAAAAAAGGAAATCTTGCCAGTTCTTAAAGGATGGGACAGGTTAATTGGAGGTGACAGAGAGGAGAGTTGAACATGTCTGTTCAGCCCTTCTCACCTCGCAGGTTCTTTTCCAAGATGCACTAGTGCAGAGGAGGGGATGCTCTGTGATGTTGGCTGTGATTTCACCTGCTCCTTCCGGGAAGCTTCTCTTAACTCTTTCAAAAAAGAAAGCAACTGTGTGGCAGGTTGTAAACGCACACTTCAAAACAGGATCTTTCAGTACTTTTTCTGATGCATGTTGCTGTGAGGTGTGGCACATGAGCTGCAGTTCAAGCTCTGGAATGGTGAACTTATTTCACATTTAACATTAAACTGGTGTTTAGTTGCTATGGGTTTTTTTTTTTTAATCAAATTGTTTACCTAATGTCTTTGTTTTAAGTAAGTTTGTTTTTCTGGTAGTTTTCCAACAGAAATGGTTATTTGAAGAATGGGACAACATTCCTGGCAAGTTTATGACTGAGAAAGATACCAGGGGACAAGAGGGCTCACATTAGCTCTCTGGGATATATGTGAACATATTAGGAATCATAGGATGCATAGGGGTTTTGAATTGCAAGGGGTAATGAAAAGAAGAACAAAAGTTATCTGGAGGAAATTACCTTCTGCTGTGTCCTATACCAATATCCATTGAATAACTAATGCCCAATGTATTGATTATGTTCTGCTTGCTTTGCCTCCAGGAGACATGAGGACAATTTTTTTCTGTGTATTATTTGAGGGATACTTCTTTGCATAAGTATTTTCTTTATTTCAGACAACTACTCCAAGCCATACACAATAAGCAGTGAAGAGAGATTTGGAACTGGACACAGAATAAACACAGGGAAAGCTTCTTGAAGCTAGAAGGTATTTTTGCATTGACAGTTTCTCTGCAAGTAAATGGAGAATAAAGAAGGATGTGGTGAGGTTCTCTGCTGGGTTTGCAGCAGGTATTGCACAACTGCCCTGTGTGCATCATATAGGAATAGTACTTTGAATCTTTGCTAAATATTCTTCTACTAGTACTATCTGCCAGTATTATTTAATTTGCTTCTAATAAAACAAATTGAAACAAGACGTTATTTTGTTACAACTCAAAATGCACTCAAATCGAGCTACTTTGTTTTCTTTGCCAGTTTGCATTTACATTTATAATGCATTACTAGACAGCTCATTTTCTTTTTTTTTTTTTTTGGTGCTAAATACAGCTGAGAAATCAACAGGTTTCCATTAAACTACATCCCCACGTTTTTTTTCCTCCCTCATCGGAGGAAATCTAGTGAGACTGGGTTTTGCTTGCCTGTCTGCTTTCTTTTAAGTTTCTGAGTGAAGAATCAACATATATTTGTAATGTTGTTACAGTGAGTCCTTTCTGACCTGGGGAAAGTGGATCAGTGTCCTGGTTTAGGGCAAATTTGGGAGAAAACCTCTAAATGGGTTATTCTGTTAAGAAAATTCAAGTGGCCCCTCCCCCAGCTGGTTCAGGAAAAGATTTCTTTGGAGGAAAGTGGAAAAAACCTGTTTATTTAGCAGGCAAAGCATTCACCAGCACAAAAAAAATGAGCAATATAAAACAATAAAACCTCTTGCTGCTCCGAAGAGATTACAAACTCAGAAAGTCCCTCTGTGGGCTGTAGCTCGGCTCACTCAGTCTCTTATCAGGCCCTCCAGGGCTGGAAATGTTGTGGCCCAGGCCCGGCCCAGTGGCCACAGGTGCAGCTGCCAGTGTTCTGCTGGGTGTTCAGTCCAGAGCAGGTTCAAATAGTTCCAAGAAAAAGAAAAAAACCACAGTCCAGGGAAATTCTCTGCTTCAGCAAGCTAAAACTAACTAAGAGCAAAGGAGAGTTCTGTCCTGCTGTCTGCCCATCTGCCGACAGCATAATCCAGGAGGAGGAATGTGGAGGAGTGAGTGCAGTGTCTGAAAACAAACTGCATGCTTCTTCTCTCCCCTCTTCACTCTCTGGAACAAGTCTTAAAGGTGCAAAACTTATTATTCAGCATAAAGAGAACAGATGACTGGGGATACAAGCTTCATATAGCCAACCCGGGACAATCAGGAAAGACCATGTACAGTCAGACCTACAACATGTCTGCTGTAGTTTGGGCTGGCTGTCTTGTCGATGGAGCTGGGTTACTATGATGGCTGTAGAGGTGAAAAGCATTATTTGTCAGCTGTGGCACATGTGTTTGTGTAGCTTTCCTGCAGGATCTAATCCAGCCCGCTGGCACCTCTGGCAAAACTCCTACTATGACTGGACACCCTCTGAGCAGAGTAGCCCTCAGAAGCATGCAGATTGTTCTCAGAGTGTGATAACAACATTTTGTGCCCTTTGGAATTTAAGGTAGTTTTAGGGAGAGAGAGATTGCAAGCTTCAATGATTCTGTTTCTGTAACCATTTTGAGACAAAATCCTCTCTAGGTAGAGATATCCATTTGTGTTGTTTACTTTGTCACAGTCAGCCTTTGCTCAGTCATTACCAGGCTGAGTTTTCATCAGCTCCTGGATAAATTGAGTTTCTTTTCTGCTAGTTCCTTAGTTACTCCAATGCCATTTTCAGGGCTCCACAAGACACTCCATTTTCTAGACATGCATTTTCACATGCATTTTGTGAACTACTGAAACATTACTTTTGCTCCTGTTGCCTTTTTTCATTTTTCCCTAACCAGATTTTGGTGAGTAGTTGAAAGTGCATGCACTTAAGAAATGTTGCAAGTGCTCAAGACGCAAGACAAAAAACATTACCAGGCAATTAGAGTTTGACACTTAATTGCTGCCCTTTTTGGAATGTCACGTTCAGAGCCACTAGAAAAATGTGGTGATGGTAAATCTTCCATGGTTTTTTTGCTATTTCCTGCCTAGTTCTTGCTGGGAGCGGGCTGGGATGTCCATGGGCAATAGGTCTGTACTATGGGTACTAAAGGACAGTAGTTTGGACTTATCTAACATGAGGAAGGAGACAGTGCAAAGAAGGGAAATTACAATGACTGAAGAGATGAAACCTCTAGGGGATCACTTGATACAAGCAGTAAGAGAGCAATTAGAATAAAAGCAAACCTGTCTTCAGCCAACAGGTAGTGACCACCTGGAACTGGCTTCCATGGGAGGCTGTGGGGGTGGGCCAGTCACTGTGTTCAAGTAAATTTATAGACAACAGATCCACAAAGAGATGTTGAAAAGGATGGGGATGCTCTAAAATCCCTATTGTAATAGGTGTGAATGCAGAACCACTGTGAGTGGAACAGAGCAAGAAAACAGTTGGATTTTTGTGCTTTCCCTACCTGCTTACTTCACCACCACTGGAGACTGAGTGCAAGGATAGAAAAGGCAGTCCTCTGCCCCACTGTGGCATTTTCTGTGCCCTTATAAGTTTTATTTATTGCTCAGACCACCATAAAATTAGAGGTTAAACAAGCATTTACCCTTGAAAACTCTACAAGTGAGGAAAGGAACTTGTATGTGTGCAAGATTTTGCTAGACTCAGACCCTATACTTTATTTGGTTAAAGAGGACCACAAACATTCACACAGCTGTATAAATAATCACGTCTAGTTAGTCCTGTCAACTGAGCCAAAAGAGAGATTTTAAGTGCCAAGGACTTTGAGCCAGGGTAAAATTAGAAAGAGATGTTCTAAGTATGTTTAGAAGATGAGGCATAGATAAAATCAGATAAGCAAAATTATTTAGTATCCTGTCACTTGTAAAATGTTTATCAGTTAAAAATAAAAGAAGTGAGAAAAATAAGTTAATCTTTTACAAGAAACAAAGCCACATCTGATGGCTGGGTTAGGAGCCTGTGTTTAATAAGCAGCAGGGGATGATGACAAACAGTCCACAGCAACTGCTGACAGCCATCCTGTTTTCAGCAGTTTGTGTACAGCTCTCCAAGAGATGCTACCTCAGAGGTAGAAAATCTCAATGTGTTGTCTTAGCTGGGGGTAATTATCTGGAAGATGAGTAGAAAAACATGAATGACTCAGCTGGATACTGGAGCTGTTTGGAGGTGTTCCAGCTGATTGGTTTTCTGATAGAAAAGGCTGATTCTTTCAAAGGATAACATCTCACTAAGATATGTAATCTCAATAAGAATGTCTTTTGTGCTGTGCCCAGACTATTCCTCAATTTTGCCAGGCTCTCTGACAGTCACCAGGCAGGTGGTACAGAGGTGAGCTCTTCCCAGCTTCCTCTGCTGGATTTTCAGTGGCTCCTTGCTGGTCTTGCAGTGAGCATTTCTGTCCTTCCAGCCACATCAGCTGACTCTGTTGTCTGTCCAAGTCTACCATTGCAGATGATATTTTTTCATATGTCTGAAATATTTTGCAGGCTGCATAGAAAATCTTCCTACATTAATATACAAAGAGCCTGGAGGCAAGAAAAGCCCTCAGAGAAAATACAGGAGATGTTTTTTTTCCTCCAGCAAGAAAAATGTCAATAGGTTCTTGTTTATTCATTTGGACATCAAGAGGGATTTTCAGTGTTATTCTGAAATATTGCCAGCTGCCCTTAGCAGTACACTAATATCTAATGGCGTATGCTAAGCTTCACCCTTATTTTGTTTATGAAACGGGACTTGTGGCACAAAAGATCTTGAGGAAGGTGCCTATACAAAAAATCTATTAGTGAGTTTCATAGCTTATGGCATTTATCAAATCTAATGATTCAGGCTACTTGTGGGGAGACAGGGGCAGAAAAGAGAAAAGAAAAAGCATCAGAGGTGACAGCAGGGCAAACAGGGACGTGCCAGGAAAGCACCTTGCAACACCAGGCTCCTGCATTTCTTCTTTGCCAAATCTGCTAATCTCTTTCAATACCTCATTTTTTATCAAATACGCCTCTTAAAAAATCACAGGATTGTGCCTAAAGGCATGTCATAAGTTGGGATGATTTTGAGTGTTTTCTGAACCTAAAATGTCACTTTAGCTGAGTGTTTTACTGCTTTTACAACCATGAGTATCACTGGAATGACAGGGCAGGAACAATCAACCATGTGTTCTTCACTGGGAAACAGTTCCTTATTTCAGTTATAACATTTGTAACTTCTTTGGCTCCGAGGTATACAGGTTCTCCATCAGAGAGATTTATTTTGTGCTTGGTAATTTATTATCTTTGTGTTATGGAAGTCAAAACTTTGCAACATATGAGGCAATGAAAATGTTGAGCTCAGCAAGTCATATTCTGGGAAAAAGACTGGAAGAAATGTCAGCCATGGATTTGCCATTCCTGGAAGGCAAGGCAAGATTTTACCTCAAGGAGAAACAAAGAAGTCACTTATGTTTGTTTATCACAGTGTAAGGACTAATTTACTCAGAGGGTGGAAAGTTTGGATTCATCTTTGTCTTTTCCATATGAAAACTACTGTCCTAATAAGGAAGGAAGAAGAAAAATGGGGCAATTGCTTGACAATTAATTCTTGCAAAAGAGAAAAAATATGTTTATAGAACCATGTTTCTATTATGGGATGGAACAACCAATTGTGAATTCAAACATGAACCATTTCAGCCTCTATAACTCCCAGATGTTTCTGCTGGAAGAGGCCAGCTCAGCCTTACTCCCTGTGCAGCCGAAAAAGGGATGTAGAGGGCTGGGGTTTCACCTGACAGCTAAACAAACCAAATGGTGATTTGTTTCTGCAGGGGGTGGTCTTGCTTCTCTGGGTCTGACCTTCATGTAGCCTCTGGATGTGACCCAGCTGGCTACTCCACTGCCAAACTGGTGCTCTTGTCCCTTTCCCAGTCACTGCATCTGACCTGAGAGGAATAATGAGAAGAGGGTTCAGGGTAAAGCTCCTGTCAGTGCATCTTTATGTCCTGCACTGCCTTTGCTGGATGACATTATACCCTAAGAAATGTAAAGATTACTCCTGTGCAAACTCATTGCCTGGAGTTTGGGACCTACCAATGATATTCTGAGGGGCAGACATTTAGAAGGAAAAATAGGTATTTTGTTGATCAAGTGACTTCTTTTTGGTGAATTCAATAAGAATGAAGCCAGTTTTCAGAAGCGTGTTTTGTAGCAATGAAAAACAGAGTTGGGTTGAAAGATTTGAAGTGGTCCCATGGCACAATGTTTTGTTTGCATCTGGATTAGGGAAAACATTTAAAAAAACTTCTCTGCCCTGTGAAACATTTCCTTTTAACCCTGAACTGATGGACATTGGAGAAGCTGGTTATTATTTCTTTCCTTTACAAGCAGAAAACACCAGTCTTTCCATATTTCTGATCAGCAAATTTCACCATGGATACAGATGACATAAAATACTCTTTTTTCTTTTCATTATGTGCACCATTAAAATACACTTGGCACAGTTCAGAGTACTTGTGAGATAGCCAGGTTTTAACCTTCAAATAAAAATATGCCTGTGTTTCTGATTTATTTGTCCTATTTATTAACTTTTTTTTTCCAAGATAACAAACTAGCTCTTGGGAATATAGCAACAGGTCAGAAGTGCTGTGGCAGGAATCCCAGTGCAGTGCAGCCTACACAGATGTTCCAAGAGCAACTGTCAGCCTCAGTGGGGGCTGAGCAGAGGGGTCAGCACAGGCAGGCGACAGCACTGCTTAGATGGATCCTGGCTGGCCAGAAAGCTGTCAGAGCAGGTGGTGGTGGTGACCTCAGCTGCATTTTATTAAGAGATGGAGCTGGGGACAGCGGCTGTAAATATTATTGAAGGACTTGGCATGGCTCAAAGGCATGGCTAACAGGGTCCAATATGAAAGGAATGTTTTTGTGTGCATGCTATATGGGCTGAGCACTACAGACAGGATTGCAGGTACATTTCAGAAAGCAGGGGCTTCAACAGCACATCCCATCTCTGGTGCAGGGTTTGAGCTTGTCATGGGTTCTGCTCTGATCAGACTTCAGGGGCAGTGGCTTAGTTTTAGTGCTGGTTTATTATAATGTTTATCATACACAGGGCACAGCAAGTTGTATTTGGGGTGCTTGTTAAAAATACAAGCAGTCTACTTGTGCAGTGAAGATTTAAGTTCTGAAGCTCTCACATTCCTGCAGTCCCTGGGAAGGAACAGGAGAGGCACAAGCTCCAAGAGGCACATACATCTTACATTTTTGGAAGATACTTTGGAGAACATTAATATTATTTTGATCACATGCATTCCAAAAAAGAGATAAGGAGTCTCACTGCAGGAAGATGCTAAAATAATCCAATCTCATGTTTAAAAAGTGGAAAACAAATTTCCCAGTATGATATTTAAAGGCTCTTTGGGCTGCTTGAATTAAATGTTCCTGTCTCTCGCAGTGCAGTATTGAAAGGATTGACAACAGGTAGATTTAAAATAGCAGAAAAAAGGAAGGCAGCCAGAGCTCCTTTTCCAGAAAAGTTTCTTCTTGCAAGTTTGATGGGAAAGAAGGAAGAAATAACAAGGGTGTTGTCTTAACTTCTTTTCTCCAAATATATTCTAAGAATGACTTGAAAAATATTCCTTCTCTAAGCAGGCAGTGAGGGTGCTCTTGCATCTCCAGGCTCACTCTAACAATGTGAGAATTGCTACAACTGGAATAAGATCAACTCCTTGTCAGGGCTTTTTTTAAACTAGAAGTTCCTCATTAGAAGAACAACTTGACACCAAATTTGCAACCCAATATTTTGTGGAAGTGCCAGCTTTGTGGGATGTGTGTAAAAGTTGTAAGAATATGATCTATCCTCTAGAATTATTGCTTCCTAATTTTAATAAGGCAGCAAGTGCCTCAGAAGGTATCAACAACTACCTGCAGATATTCATGCAGGAAGGTTTTCAGTGCCTGCAAGAGTGTAAACAGCACTGTATAATCTGGTTTCTACTGACTGTATTTTAGCTTGGCTTTGGTGGTATAAACATGGGAGTTTTGGTTGGTTTGCTGTAAATGGATGTCATGGGGATGCTGAAAATTAAAAAATGCACTGTTTCTGTCATGTGTAATTTTCTTCTCATTGTGTAGGATCGCTAACAGTCAAACCTATTATGCTGTACAGCTTTGCTGCTTAGAGTTATTACGTATTAGTGGCAAAGTTGCTTAAGGAATCCAGGAGGGCCTTCTCCTAACAGGAGCCAACCTCAAGGACCAGATTTCCAGTTCTCAGGAAAAGATAACTGTTGTCTTATTTCCAAAACATTTGTCTTCCATTTCATCTATGATTGTGTGGTACTTCTGATAGTATAAGGATAAAATGTTTCTAAAATCATGGGATATTCAGGGGAGTTGGAAAAAGGTTGGGCCTGATAGGCCCTGGGAAAATGTTAGGGTAGGCCCTGGGAAAATGTTAGGCTTTACTGGATCATGCGAAACTGCACCTGTATAACCATTTAATGACTATGATAAATGATATGATTGTTAAATGCAATGATTGTTTGGTAATTGGATATAATTATTGTTTTATTGTAACGAGAATCATGAGAAACGATGTTTGGGGGATTTGATGGAAATTACAAAATCCATGCTTGGATGAAATCGATGTATACAGTAGAACAATATAAGTTTAATAATTAATATGTAGTTATATAATGATAAGGGTATAAAAATGTGTTCATCCCGAACCCATGTTGGAATTAGCTTTGGGTCTGTACCCCTGACACCCAGAGTTCTTCAATAAAAGCACCTGCATATAATCATTCTGTGATTGTGTGTTCCTGAACACTTCTAGGAGACATTCTGTGTCCTGAACCTCAGCTCATCTCATAACCAGACAGAAGAGGCTTTATAAAACCCTATTCCACAGAGATATTTTTTGAATAACAGCCCTCTGATACTGGAGTAAAGTTGAAAACTAAAAGCATTGTTTAGTTTAGCTTATTTTTGCATAGTTGTTTAAGATGGTTAGATAATACACTTTTGTGCAAAATCACGGTGTTGACCAGAAGATTTACAATGGTCCCACTTAACATCTGCATAGTTTGTCCGTAAACAGGGGAAGCAAAGGAAAAATTATGCGGAGTCGCTGGCTTGTTTTCTTCATGCAGCTCTAGGCTCAGTCTGAGAGACATCTTCCTTTCTGAAACACAGGGAAGGACATGAAGAGCATCATGGTGACTGTTTGGAGAGAAGAAAATTCTTTCGTATAATCTCAGAAAATTCAGAAGTGCCAGGTAGACAAGAGAAGAGGACACACTTGGACTGCATTAAAAAACCAAAAAGACAAATCCCCCCATGCCAGCAATAAGCCAGATTTGAAGAACTGACCCTCAAGGAAAGAAATTTTAAAAAAACCAAACAAAAAACCCTAACAAGACTTCCAAAACCCCACACAAACATAAAAAAAAAAAACCCCTAAAACCAACTGTTGCAGTGTGTCGCAATTTCCTGTTTCAACTATCCAAACCTCCTCATGTGCGCCAACCTTTCCTCCTCCCCCTTTTGCCCTCCTGCCTAAGAGCTGTCCATCAATCTTAGCATTCCAACAGGGCATCCTGTGGTTGGCAAAATTTCAAAAGATGCCCCCAGGTCTGGGCTCATTGGCTTGTCCAAGTGTCTGTATCTCGGGACCCTTCCCCCGCTCACACCTGGTTGGCCCTCACCTGTCCCTCCCTCCCCCTGTCCCCGGGGCTTAAAAGGACACGAGACCATGTAGCTGGGTGTCTGCCTGAGAGCTGTTACCACGTTCGGAGGCCTACCATGCTGAAATAAAACTCTGGATTTAAGCTCTACGGCAGAACCCGCTTCTTTTCTCTTCACTGTCGTCTGATCATTTTTCACCAAAGGTAAACTGAGTTCCTATTTTTCCTGGATTTGTTCTGGGTGCCTAGCTGCAGCACCCAGCTGGCCAAAGGTATCTTTGCAGTGAAAACACCACAGCTGCAGCCTCTGGTCCAGCAGCGAGGCCAGACAAAGCCAGGCAGGACACACCCAAAACATTCACGGTCTAATATTTAATACCCAACCCCCCCCCCCCCCCCCCCCCCCCCCCAAAAAACCAAGACAATGACAGGATAGTTTGCAGGCAGGAGTTGTTCTTCTGTTCTGGAGGAGGGTAGAAAGGGTGCGTGTGGCAGAAATTATTCTTCTGTCATTCATGAGAGCAAGCATTCACAATTTGTCATTGTCTAGGGGGAGAACTGCTTGTACACCTAGTGACAAATAAAAGCATATTTAACTATAGTAGTAATAATAATAATAAGCAAGGTGGGCTTTGTTGTTTTCCAAGAACAGCCTCTCAGACATGACCCTGCCACACTGGCTGAGGATTTAAAGCCATTTCAAAACTTCTACAGTCCAGAGGCCCAGAGTCAGCAGCTCCTAAGCTGGAGGGGCAATTCCCCTGCTGGAGTGTCTTCAGGGAGGTTCTCTTATCTGCCAATATTTGTAAACATTTCCTTACTCCCTGTGGATTGAATATAGAGCCCTCATGAATAATCATTGCCATAGAGATACTGAGACACAAAATGCAACCTGTTCACAAATATTGTTGATGACTGTAAGGAACTAATTCCAGGAAGACCATATTGTTACAGCCCTCTGCTTGCTGTCTAATTGCAGTCCCATTACCCTGTGGCCAGAAAAGCATTGTGCTTGGTCTTTTAACTCTCAGAGAATGAGTCAGAGGACTTGTTTAACCCATAAAATATAACAACTTTTTCCTGTTTGTGATTTCCCGGCTTTATCTTGGTAATCATGGTGTAAACATTGGCCATTATTTCCAGGTAAACTTCTCTGATAAATGTTACATTGCATAAAATTAATATTTTTCATTATTAACCAAAATATTTATTTAATCCTCCGTTCATAGGGATGATACTAGGAATCTTACACAGAAGGATGCATTCAAGGTCTGAGTGACTTCCTCTAGCATGTGTGACTAGCTTTACTAGCAAACTCAAAACAAAAACATGGAACTGCTGCAGTCCTGTCAAAGTCTGTGAAAAAAGTCCTTCAAATGCAGCTGAAGAGAAGAGACCTCATTTTCTGGATGAATACAGCAGCTCCTGCCTTCAGCTGTCTGCAGGGATGAGAACTCAGCTGCCAGCACCCAAGACTCTATCAAGATGTGCAGCGTATCAGGTCAGGATAAACTAAAATTGCTGGGTTAGGCTGTGAGATTTTAGCAGTTGTTTCATTATCAGCTGAGCAATCCTTGCAATAGGAAATGAAAGCCTAAATAAGTTAGGTTGCAGGACACAAAATGGTCCTTCTTCTAATAGGGGAAATATAAAATTTGGAGGTAATTTATTTGAGAACATAACTGCAAGGCAGCAGAATGGTAGCACCAAAATGTAAGAGCTAGAAAAAGGAAAAGAGACATTGAGGAGATCAGGAAGGATGCTGGTTAAAATGTGGGCTATGGAAGAGTGCCATAACTTCTTGTTTTCAAGTCTGTGCATGTTTAGAGTGGAATAGGAAATGGGATGCTGGTTTTGGACTAGTAAATTTGGCAAGCAGTTCCTTTGAGGATGAATTGGTTAGTTTTATAATGCTTACAGCCAGGGTTTGCCGCAGAGTTTTGAGCTGTACATCTAAAAGGAGGGCTGTAGGTCTTATGTAGCAATGTATCTGAACCACTCAGACTACAGGGTGCACCAGCCATTTCGCTTGTAACTCTTCCTTTTCAGAATTTTATCAGGGCTCTCTGGAATTCATCAAGGTTATTAGGACATAAACTGTGCTAAAGTAAGAAAGAAGAAACTGAGAAACTGAATTCCAAGATCACAAGAAGGAGATAACAGAAAGCTGTGAGCCACCTGGACTGTAACCAATCACATATTCTGAGAATTGCATACAGAACATGTGGACAAGCAAAGGCTCCAATAAGAAATGTGTGATCACTGTATGCAGTAGGCTTAGAATTTATAAATAAGTGCATAATGTAAACAATAAACAGCTTCTGCTTAATTATGTTGGTTAGTCATATAGGAGTCCTGATTTCCCACAGGCTTAGTGTGCTCTTGCAAAGGAATTTCTTTTTTTCTCCACAGAAACATTTTCCCTTCCTTTTGTGAGCTAAAAGGGAACTTAAGGAATAGGGGCAGTATTTACGGATTACAAAAATACTATAAATGCTACAAATACTGAAGACTGAACTAAGTGAAAGATAAGCAGGAGAAAGTATACCCAATTCTGTTTGTCCATCTCCATGCAGCTCAGACTGTAGGTAAGACAGTTCCTTTGTGTAGGACACTCCTGAGCTGAGCAGAAATTGCAATAAATCTGAAAAATCTGCAGTACAAACTGAATGTACTGAACCACAAAATTTATGAAAAATAGTGCTATCTCATGTTCTCTTGTAAGTTCAGGCTGTTTCTTAGCCTGATGCCAGAATTTAATCAACAAGGCATATTTTAGAGACTAATTGGATTTGAAAGAAAACATTTTCATGGGCATCAGATGCACTTTTTGTTCCACCCCCTTTCTTAAACTGATATTGAGGATGTACTACTATTACTGGAAATAAATACACTATTTTTAGACAAAACTATATTACTATTTGGCAAGACATACTGTAGCAGTCACATGTGATGTAAAAATCCCAGCAGCTCCTTAAAATCGCTTTATTACCAGCCAGTATTGACTCAACCATGTGCACACTTGTCAGTTAGCTGCTAAACTCCAGTTTTTTGGCAAAGGACTGCTTCCTCTGTAATGATTTCTTATGCTACCTTTCTGTTTCACTCTGCCTCCCTAAAAGCTTCCAGCTTTGTGTATGAGCAAGTAAGAAAATGGCTGGAATTCAGGAAAGAGCAGAGTGACCAAATATCTAATTAAAACGTTGTGCAGTTGTGATTCCTGCCTCTAAACCAAAACAAGTTGGAGCTAATCAAATATGGGTCATACAACTATAAACACAGACAAGAACCCAACTTTTGGCAGCCGGTTTTTGGAGAAGTTTGGCACAGTTTTCTTGAAGTGAAGTGTATGAGCCATTGCTACTTGATGGATTCTGTGATGGCTGTCCTGTGATGAAACTTGTATAAAGAAAACAAGGACAGGCTCAGATAATCACATTTTAATCTCCTGTTCTGTATTGTCTCTGAATAGAGAAAGAATTTGGCCAGGGCTTTCCACCAGTTCATCTTTACTGAAAACTTGTGCTGAATTAATTGGCAGGCTCTGTAATGCTTTTCTACTTTTGCTGATAGTGATTACAAATCAGCAGAGAAGTGACTACAAATCTTCGCAATTGCAACCTACAGATTACTACAGATTGCTCAACTGCTTTACAAGAAGAGCAGAGAGCTGTTTTCCTGGAGAGAGAGACTGCAAGCAGGAAGTTCTCCTTTAATTAATGGTCCCTACTGGAAGGGCTGGTTCAGGTTTCTCTAGTATTTCAAGTATGTTGTTATGTCAAGGAGTCTTGCAAACCCAAGTCTAACACCATGTTTTCTTGGCACACCAAGGATATGTACTTGTAAACAAAATGCAGTTCTTCAAACTAGACAGAAATATATGTTGGAGAACACCATAGACAGGAAATACCAGGAAAAATATGCCATAATTTTGTGAGGATGTACTGACATCCAAAATTGGCTGTACAGGTAGTTTGAGTAACGGTAGCCTCATTGAAACAAGTAGCAGTTCCTGCCCCACAGCAGGTGGGGTTAAACAGCTCATTTAGCAGCTGCTGCTGCTCACAGTCTTCGTTCCCCATGGGTTTTGGGCTGTCCTAAATGGTAAACAGGTGATTTGATAACTGCTAATTGAGCAAATAACTGCTGTAATATAAAGATGCTGAAGGTGGAGGAGGTTTTGTGTGGTGGATGTATTTGGAAAATAAGAAAATTTTTAAGTTTTGATGTAAAGGGTTTATTTAAGCTATTGATAAAAAATATAGTGTTTTAAAATTTGAAAGCTATACTGAATTACTTTTCTAATTCACTAAGAGGCTATTTGCATCAAATCATCTGAGCAGCTGAGCCTAGAGCATTCCTCCAGTACAGAAGGCTAGGTATAAAACCTGCAGGTGAGCTCCATTGAATTCTAGTGCCATGGCTTTAAGTAAATATGTTGAGTAGTAAAATACAATTTAAGTAAATAGTTAAAGTAGGTGATCAATTGAATGATCTTTCAGAAGTTCCCTGCAGTGTGGGCTTGAACCCCTTCAGGGAGAAGAAAAAACAGAACCTGATTTTTGTTTCGTACATCCTGGGTGGATGTCACGTCCCTCAACTCTGAGGGAAGCTGTACTTATAACAAAGCTTGTGAACCCAGTTCAGCCCATTGGAGGTTCTGAGCAGCAAAGTCTAGGGAGTACTGAGGTGACATTGGTGTGGGTATTTCAGTGCCTAGAAAACTAGCACTGGTGGCAGGCAAAAACCACCTGGCTCTGCCAATGTGCTGAGCTGCTGGCAAAGGGCCTTACACAGACCCCTTGGGTTCAGTGGGTCTGGGCCTGCTGCAGGGCCATGAGTCCGTCTTTACCTGTTGCTTTATAACTTGTATATCTTCTAGCACAGGCAAGAACTTCTGTCTGCTTTGGTAATGAGCCGGTCAAGCTTATTTCTGCTGGCAAAATACTCTAAGGTTTCATACTTAAGGCTCAGTACAATCTGTAGGCTCATTAGAAGGCTAAGGTATGTCCAGCCAGAGTATGCAAAAAATACCTCTTATCAGTTCTGTTTCTCTTGTGCATCTCTATTCACTTTTAATAAAGCTTTAATTGTCATGTCTCTCATGTCACTGAGAAATTAACTTGGTGGGCAGGGGTACGGATTTGAGCTACTACCTGGGAGACAGGAGGTACTTGCTGCTCAGTAACTTATTAATGATAGTTAATAAGTTAATTAATTAGCTAGTTGAGCTCAGGTGAGTTTACAAAGCTGATGCTTTGAGTCTAGCTAGCAGCATTTTCCAGCACTACACAGACCTGTTTTAAATTCATCTTTGTGCTGTTTCTGCAGAAAGGGCTTTTAGCCATGTTCTACGTGTGCTGCCTTCTGCTGTGTGCCCTGCACCCAGGGATGTTCAGCAGAAGACAATGACACTAGATGTGAGCCCATACCTGCTCTGGAAGCTCCTAGAAGTGCCCCTTTGCTCCTTGGCTCTTAGTGAGCTGCACTGGCTGCTTACCTGTGGAAGGCCTTATGTTCCTGAAGCTGTTTACCTAGACCCTGTCAAAACCAGAAATAACAGAAAACAAAACCAGGGAAAATGTTGGTTCTTCACTTTTATCATCTAATATGCTTTCAAAATCCAATCCAGAATCTGGAACGGTCTCACTGAAGAGCAGCAGCTCTTTTGATTGCATCATAGTCTACATGCAATGATGTCTATCATAAAATGCAACACCTGCTTTAGACTCAATTTGGGATGGGTTTGCTACAGATACCACTAAATTCATCACAAGGCAGTGGGAATTTTATGTCATTGTGTGAGCTGTTATTTCTACAACTACTCTGCACAATAGGAGCATCTACCTTTGGGAAGAATGCCATTAATATTCTTGTTTCATATCTTTTCAGCTCTACTTTCCAGGCTTGATTATCTTCAAATTTGTGCATCACAACAGGTAAGTCAGGTTAAGCCATGTTATGTGTTCTTTATTTCTGTCTTCCTTTGTCTTTAGTGTTTGCATTTTGTAGCCATAAAGAAGGAGAGTGGAGAAGAAAAAGAGAGCAGGTTACACCACATATTTTCTTGCATAAAAATTGGGGTTTTAATGACTTTGAAAATCCTTTTACAGATTACACAGTTTAAAAGAAGCCGTTGGGATATGCTATTTAGAAGTATGAGGGTCTTTGGTTGTGAAAAGTCACCAATTAAAATGCTAAAATTTTTGTCACTAAGATTTGTCTTGAGGAAAATGTAATGTTGGAGCACATTGGAGTTGGAAAACTAATGTTGGAGTACTTTAATCTGAAACATTATATTGGAAAGAATTATAGAAAGGGGATGTAGATGAAATGGTTTTTGATACTGGAAATATATACAGAAGGAGGTTGTGGTTTTATGTCACAGAAACCTAGCTTGGCTTAATCAATTACCCCTTCTCATTAACCTTCCTTGAGGGAATTTGGCACTTGTTTCATTAGTTATGGTTGTGCATAGTTATGTTTTTTGTTATATTGCTACCATGTTGCAGAAAATAATATCTGTAAAGAAAAACAGGGCAAAAAAGTAAGTGCCACAGAGGATTGATGTCATGCTCATAAATCTGCAAGCAAATTTTAATTTGGTCTAAACTATTTTGTACTTCTGGTTTTGGTAGAAAAGCAATGTTGGTAAGCTGGAGCAAGTTTTGTGTTTGTGAGATTTTTTTTTTTGTGTGTGTGTTACATCTGATAAGATCTCTTTGGCCTGCAGTCGGTACAGCTTTGCTTGTCAGGACCAGGTCACTGAGAAGTCAATTGCTGCATTTACTTTTCTTCTGGAGACTAGGCTTGGTACTCCTATCTTGTTCTCTATGTATGGATTTGTGTGAAAGTTCTCTCATAAACTGCCTTTAATTTCTTTGTTTACAATATAAAACCAAAGTATCCTTAATCTGCCAGGAGTCTGGAAGGATTTAGATCAGTAGTGGCTATTAGTACCATGTCCTGGGTCAAGGTGACTAAAGCCTATTTGTCTCTTAATTATGTCTTTCTGAATGGCATCACTCACCCTTTCAAACAAATCTTCCTTTTCTAAAATATATTCAAATATATTTTCGAAGTCTTTCTTTTCAGAAGCTAGAAGGGAAACATGGTTTTAAATGTAACCAAAATCAATTGATTGCAGTGGAAAGCCCCAACTCTTGTCTTATTTCAATTTTACTGTGGTTTTGGTGTCTCAATCTGACACACATTGTAGCCTGGGCAGAGTAGTCAAGGCCCTGTCTTTCCCAGCTCCTGCTGCTCCTGGCGTACTTCTGGGCAGGAAGGTGAGGTCTCTCGTTCAGGAAGCTTTGTCTGCCGTAGGGCCATGAGATGCAGCTGGGCTGCTGGGATCTTTCACAGGGGAAAATAGGCAAAAATTTGCACAGCAGAGTTTTTCCTCAGGATGCAATGCTGGTGCAGAGTGGAGTGTGATTTTTACATCATTACTCCTGCGTTATTTTACATCTTTTTGCAGAAGCTATCAGCCTCTTGTTCCTTTCCCCTAGTAAGAGGTTTTCTGTAGGGCCAAGCCTGTTGGGCATCACCAGGTAGCTAGTGCTCTTTCTCCTGCAGATGAGGCTTCAGGGGAGGCAAAAAAAAGCCAAACAGAAAACCTTAGAGGGATCACATGAATAGTGTTCTGAAGAAACCATTGAATAAATGTTTGTGACAGAGTTCTCTAAATGTGCAGTGCTTTTCCAAGTACCCTGGGAGGAAGCATGCCTCAATGACTAGGGACATTCATGGCTCCATTGAAAGATGGGAGAATGAATAAACAACACTTTATTTAAACAAACAAAACAAGAAAAAAGCAAAACCCACCTCCGGGGAACTAGGAAGCAATGGTGTTTGCTTTGATCCTTTATTTGCACAGTGGGTAGACATTTTAATCTCTCTTATTCCAATTACAGTGGCAAGTACATGCTGCCCATTTCACTTTTGTTGTTGGGTTTTCTGTTCCAAGTATTGTAATTCATGTAGGATTGCCTGGAAATGCAAAGTTTGTTCTTGATTTAACTGACTTTGCTCTCAGTTGCTTTTCGATAGGGCTTTGGCCTGTATCTGATGGAAGGGACAGAACAGCCCTGTGGTGTGCTGTGCATGATGAGGAGATAACTGGGGCAGTCTTTACATCTCATCTAAAGCCTCTGAGGATTCCTGTGGTTCAGCATCACAGACGTTAAACTTGTGAGGATGGATTTATTTCAATTACACCTGTAATCTGATCTGTGCTTCTAAAGGAGCATGATGAGTCCATGTAGTAATGGTGCTCTTTTTTTCCCCCACTTTGGGGGGACTCGATGATATAAGGATTTGAAGCTTGACATAAAGGAATTGAAGCTTAGCATCAGAGTGTTCACCAGATCCACATGATAAGTAATGGAACAACTTGCTATGGGAAAATATCTCTTGGAGATATGTGGCAGTTAGAGATGTACCTGATGAACCTCAACTTTCTTGCCTTTCCTTCCCTCATTGGTTTCTCACCCTGCTAATAAGCAAGATCAGTAAATTTGGTTTCCTGTGTTATTCTGATTCTCTGGCATAAACATATCCACAAACCAACGGCAACATTCCTGTGGATGTCTTCATTACTTGCTTGCATTCTTATCAGAAATGAGTGTCTTTGCTCAGCTGAGCCCTTCAGTGGCTACAGGCACTAGGTATATTAATGCTTTCTCCTTATCAGAAGCTGTTGGTAGCTTTCTTTTGAAAGACGAAAATGGCAATTTCAGTAGTCTTACTGGTTTTGATAAAAATCAGTGGTATCTGAGCTGCTGCTGGTGAAGATTTCTTAGCTCTTGTGGTGAAATTGTTTTCCAGAGTTGAAAGGAAAACACTTTTAAAGCCTGTTGCCTGGACACTGGGGTGGCTTGAACCCCCAAAGTCCTCCATTTGGTTTTTGGAGGTCTGTCTAAAATAACAGTTTCCTGGCTGTCTCAGCTCCCTTCTGTTCAGCTGTGTGTAACCAAATTTAACAGGGACTTTTTCTTCCACATAGCAGCTGAGGATGAAACCATCATTTCACCAAGATTTTATTATCTGGAAGCTCCCTGTGGCATAGCCCAAAGCTGTGTATTGTGGGGATTTAAGACATCAAGCTCTGGCTTTGAATGAGCACAGGATGTACTGGTAGCCTGTTATTTAATGTGATTGGCTCCTGGAAACACAAGTGGGTATCCAAAACTGATGGATGTCATTCCCAGCCTGTACTCAACCTCAATTAACACTGTTTCAGTATTTTAAATGCTTTCTTAATGAAATTTGGCTGGTAGTGATTGCATCTCATGAGATCCCCTGGAGAGCTTGTGCTTGCAGGAGAAATCTTTCTGCCATTGACAAGGGGATTACAGGGCTTACCATGGATGAAAGGGGGGGGGGGGGGCTGGAGGAAACTGCTGGGGAGATTTTGAGGGCCTTCCAGAGGTGAGCCCTGGAAACATTGCAGCTGAAATTAAGCACAGCCTCAGCCACTACCAGCATCCTGAGCAACAGGCATTTTATCTGATTTTGAAAAAGCTGATCATTTTGGGGCCTACAGAAAAACTCTGCTTTGTAAATGCTAACTTTTTTGTCTGATGCTAATAATCCTGGATCTGTCTTGGATTACTGCCTAACAGACCACAACTTTGGAGCCAGTGTATCATAGCAAATTAATCGAGATGTTTGCTTTGTAATAGTCACACTTTCTTTCTTGGATTGATGAGCCAACACTATGCAATTTCAATTTATTGGAGGATATGTTGATATATTTAGTACTTTGATAACTTGCCAAGGGTTAGGTGACTGAGTTTTCCAGCAGCATTAGCACGTGAAACTCTGAATTCCTTGGTTTTGTTCCTTTGAACTGTTATTCCATGTCACTGGCGCACTGTGTTAGCTGATACACTGCAGCTATTTGGTAATATTCCTGGAATATGGTAGAAGACAGTTTATTCTGAGAAGTTACGAACTAACAGTGACATATTCTAACTCTGCAGTCCTACTTCTCTTACTCATTACAGCTTATTCCAGCTGGCACCAGAGGCCACATGCTTTTTGCTCTTTTTTTTTTCCCCTGGGAAGTTTTTGGTGAAATGTGTCAATTCTCCAACCTGTGGTACCAGCACATCTCTCAGGAGATGCTGTCAAAGCCCCTGCACAGTTTCATGAGGAAAACGTGCTCTGTTCAGACCTCTGCATGAGGAAAGGGATCTTTGATGACAGTGGAGCAAAGGTTGACCTCGAAAATGGCACACACTAGAGGCAGGGATGAAAAATGAGATTTAGGAGACTGTGGGCACATTAGAAGAAAAGTGAAACATTTCAAATATAGAAAAGTCCACTGTATTTACTGACAGAGCTCCCAGCGATGTGTGGAGACACCAATAAGGAATGCTTTTAGTTTTACAAAGCATATTTTGGCTGGGTTTTTTATCCTGTCCCTGCTTCCTGTGAGCAATGCAAGAGTGATTGACTATGTGAAAAGCTATGGAGTAGGAATTCCTTGGATGAAAATTGTTTGGTGGCAACAACTTTTGCCAAATTAGACCCCTGAGTTTTATATACCCTCTGAAGGGGTATTTAAATGCCTCTCTTTAAATCATAACTAGCGTATTGTGGCAGTGAAAGGCATTATTTTAGGATCAGCTAGTTCTAAGCCTGTGTGCTTTTTGGAAGACATGTAACCTCTGGAAAGGAAAGGATTACATCTGAAAATACCTCTAAGACTGCTATCAGGACAGAAAAATGCTTCCAGGCTCCTTGCCAAAGCCTGGGGTTGCATCTGTCCTTTTAGAGTATGTTTTGTTATGCTAGGGAGATGGTGTGCTCTTGTATGTGTTGTCTCTTCTAACTGGAGTAAGAGAAGTGACCTTTCAAAGGATAATTAATTGCATTTTCCTTCCTATTTTGTTGTTAGTTTCCTACTGAACCTAAGCTGTAAGTGCAGATATCTGCAGGCTCAAATTGCACCTTCATCTTCTCAAGGCAGCAAATTACAAATTTAAAAGCTAGAATATCTATTGATAATAAATAAAGGGTTAAGTGGGAAGTTATTTTTCCAAAATACCTAGGTATTGTGCACTTGTGGAGGAGTTCTGAGTAATAAACAAACTTATAGTTGCAAAATTTCTGTACCCAGTATATAATCAGGCCATAGCAAAGTCTGAGAACTCATTTTCAGGTCATTTTAATGTGGGATTTTTTTTTCTTCCTTGTTTATTCTGGCAGCAATGGATGGAACTGGGGAGAGGCCAGGAATTCAGGTTCTATTCCAGGCACTAAAAGACGCTTTCCCATATGATGATGGAGCAAGCTGGTTTCTGTAGCAGATAATTGGAGCACTTAGGAGAGCAGGCAGCCAGTGGTGTGAGTGCTCAGAGGAGCTCTGGTGCCACTGTTTGCAGGAGCAGTGACCAGGTGAGAAGGGCTGGAATAACTGGGTCAGAAACACTGTAGAGTTTCATGGAGAAGGAAATGGGCACAATTGCCATGCAAGAAATAACTGGAAGAAAAATCCACAGAATATTGAGCTGACAAGCGATCCAAATGGAAATGATAATGGTCATGGAAAGAAGGCCCTAAACATCTAGGGAACTTGCATGGGAATTTTGAAAAGTTTGCTTCCAAGCTTCTCCCTTCAAATATGGGTCCTAAATTGTCTTAATATGCTCATCAGTTTGCGGTGTTATTTCTTTTTGATGCTGCCATTTTCTGTATGACTTCTCAATTTCTTCAGAGAGTTGAGGAAATGTATCAATGGAGGAGCAGAAGTTCAGTCTGTGTTTATAGAAAATTTCAATACATGCCATTTAGACACAACACTACTCTGACTCTTACTGAGCTTTCTTCATGTTTGAACTTAGAAGTTTTTCCCTTTTGCACATACATATCTGTATTAATACACTTATTTATGAGTAATAGCTGGCAAGTTTCCAGCATGTAGAAGTGTCTGAAAAAACCTTATGCAGAGCTACATTCCCTACAGTGGTGAGAAGGCAGAGATAAGCTGCACTTCTGATAACAGCACCTTTTCAAGGAATTACTAAAAGAGAATACAAGTGACGCATCTTTGTACTTATTTGTGTTAGAACTGAGTGAGGTGCTTGATTGGCTGCTGAGCATTCTGCAATGTGTACCCATTAGGGCTTTGGCAACGTCAGCTGTGAGCTACGTCACCTTCCTCTTGCTGAACAAACTCTTTACAATATTCTCAGAGGGAAGGTAAACACAAGTTTCATTCCAAACAGGTTGGTTTGGCTGCCTTATATGGATTAAACTGTGACAAAACCAAGGACAAGCTGAGCTTTTGGCAGTATTACAGTCTAAGAGGGAATGAAGAAAAAAAAAGAATTTGGCTTATAAGAGTTTTAGGAGTCCATTATCAATCACTGGAAAGAATTTCTATAAGGAAGTTGTGGAGGTTTAACAGATTTTAGGTCATCAATGAGAGTCTATGAGCAAGTCTAAGAATTAGACTTAGATGATTGCTTGGAGAGTATTTCCAAACATTTTTGGCTTGGTTCATTAACTGAGCCCTGCACAGTCCTCCAACTTCAATTAAAAGCAGAGACATCAAATGTGCCTATAATATTTGAAGTCTTATGCCATGCAGAATATTAGTAGTTGTAACAAAATGCAGACCATTCCCTGTGCTTTTCTTGCTTAACATAAATATTTGTGTGGTCTCTGTATAACACATGTATAAATATTAAGCATGTTAAAAATCAGTCTTGCTAATGGCATGCCTAACAGCTCTGATTCATGCCTTGAAGACTAACAGTTAATTGTCTATTATTTAAGCAGCTGTTGAACCATCTTAGCATGCTGAAGCCTTCTGATGCGCTACATATTTGTAATAACAAATAAAGCTGCACTGATCTTCAAAGCAGGTGGCAGAGATAAATGGTCTCTCTTGAAATTTGAACACTGTAATAAAATATCAGATTTTTCTCCAGGCAGGTAAAAGTAACTTATAAAAATTAAGGCAAAATACATGACTACTTGTGTTGAGAATCCAGAAAGGCACACACAGGAGCAAAACAGTGTCAATCAGCTTGAATTAGCTGGACTATTCTGGACTTTTTTTTCTGAAGATAGATGCTTCTAATGGTGGGGAGTAGAAAAACCAAACCAGAAAACAAAAACTTCCCCTAGATCCTTGAGAATGTACTGGTGGGTGGAGAAGTTGATGCAGTAAGAATTTGAAAGGTAAACAAAGTGTGTGGGCTTACTGCTTTTCTTTTCTGGGTTTTTTTTTTTTTTTTTTTTTTTTTTTTGGTCCACATACAGTACCTATTATACATTCCCACTCTGGACACAGTTCTGGGAATGCTTTGACATCGTCTTCATTAGATGGAATTGTTTTCATGCTTTTTTATGCTATATTACTCACAGGAAGAGGCAAAAAGGTTACAGTAGCAGGTTGTGCAGGTGTGGTCTGGTTATAAAGATACAACTATACTTGAAGTAAAACTTCTCCCATGGAAGATGCTGGATTTGAGAACTAAATTCAGAGTTGTAATTAAACAAGGAATGTTGCATATCTTTAAATGTTATCTTCAACAAGGAATGAGAGGAGAAACAAGAAAATTGAGTTGAAACAAGTACAGAAGCAAATGATGGTTTAAGAAACAAATAACTGTTTATCTAAGACAACTACATCTTTTTATACACCAAAAAGGCTGTGATTTTTGTCAATGCTCTTAGTGAAGTTACTCATTTTGGGAGTCCAGTTGGGATTTTTGTGTGTGTGAAATTAGCCACATGTTCCTTGGGAACTGCTGTGACAGCTGTTGTCCTGCTTTAAGCAGTGCTGGGTAATTACTTTCTTTCTGGGAGCTGATGAGGCCTTCTAAGTGCCTTTGGGGGCGTTCAAACATATCTCTGACAGTAGTGTTACTTTTAAAAGCATGAATTAGAAAGGGAGGGAAGGGAAGCACAAGACCCACAGCTCTGTAACAGAAATCATGAGCTGTGTCTAGCTGTTGGCTTTCCCTTCTCTCTGGGCAGTTTGGGCTGAACAGCAATGACTACAACGGCTTCCAACTGGACTTAATATTAAAGCAACTGAGAGATATAACTGGTCCTTTTTGCATGTTGCAATCAAGCTTTGCAGGGGCTGGAAAGGAGAAATGTGAAAGGGAATAACTTGCCTGTTTCCTGATCTTTTCTCTAAATGCTATTCTCTTTGTGAAGCTACCTTTCAAATCTTGCTTCTGTATCACTGTATTCTTCTTTTGCTCTACCATTCCATGTCAGGGAAAACCTCTTGTCCATGCTCTTTCCTGATCATTATGGATCAGTACCAGTGCCAGGCTGATACAAGAATAAAATATAGATGTATAAATGATAAAATTGCTACAATATATAAAATCGCCTAAGAGAAGGCTCTGCTCTGCCTGTCCAGGCAGGTCTGCTTTGTACATCCATTAACAGAGCTGTTTGGCCAAGAAAAAGAAAGAAGAATGGTGCTTCAAACAGACTAAAAATAGCAACAGTGGAAAACGGACCAAAATCAATTTTACTTCATTGAAAACCAAAGGAATGCTGAATTTCTATAATGGTATTTTCCATTGGATTAAAATTGCACCCTTTGCAGCATTGATCCTTAATACTGTTTTCATTGCTTCAGTGATATTATTGTACATCTGGACTAAAGGTGAGCATTCTTGGATATTACTGGTGCAATGTGTGCTGGTGCATTTGCAGGAATGGACTGTGCACAAGCTGGGAGGGTGAAGCAAATTTCTTCTATCCTCCACATGTGCCAGTTTTTAAATTGTTTGAGAAAGTTTTGTGCTAGGCTAAATGGGAAGCAAGGTCTTTTTATAGTTTTGTTTCTCTGCTTTCTTAGCTCTTATTTCTGGTCTTGCAGGAGTGGTATCCTAATTAAAACATTCTGCCTTCTGAAGCCTGTTGAACATATGTCAATTGTGTTTTTAATAAAAAAAAGGTCAAATAAAATGGAACGAGGAAAGTCTGTTGGAAACTTTAAATTTCTGCTTTCTGTTTAGATGTTTGGTGCAGTTTGCGTCTCTAAATGCCTCTGTATAATTAAATGATTAACTGTTTTATGGGTTTTTAAGCTGCACACATTAAAAATAATTTTCTAGTAAAAAAATACAGAATTATGCCCTCTTACTGAAATAGAAACTGGAATTTAAGATGGCTTGATGTGGTAATGTGGATATTGTCTTTAGATGGAAATCTTAGAAGTATCTGTCTTAATAAAGAGCTTTATTTATGTGTCCTAATTGTTAACCTTGTTTCTTTGAACATTAACAATTACCATTAATGTCATGGGAGTAACCCCTCAAGCTTTCCTGTAGCTGATGGATTCACTAAATGCAAGACTCAGTTGCCCTTTCTCGTGGGTGCAATGTTTGTCTGGTTGGTAGCAGGTAGAGCCCCAGACTGCTGTGGCGGCTTTTCCATTTCCACTGTCTTGTGAGTGCTGATAACACCCAGGTGTCCTGCCTCTCCTGAGATATCTGGAGGGGCTCAAGTGTTTGTTGTGGCTTGGAGTGTGCTGTCTAAAGGTGTGGCCCTGGCCAAAAGGAAGGTGGAGGGGAGAAGGTCAGGTTGGGGTGAGCTGGCCTCACCCTGACTCCTTTCTGCTGTTTATTTGGGGCAATGTTCCCCTAGGAAACCCGAAATGCCCCTGAGTCTCATTGCTTCTTACCTCTTTTGATTCTTCTGTGTGTTGGTTTTTGTTTTGTTTTTATTTTTTTAAAGCAGCATGTACTAATGGCCTGGGGCTTTCCATGAGGACTACCAGCATTAACATAATGTAAATACATGACAGTTCAAGTCCTCTATGCCCAGAAATCCTTTCAAGTTACATCACTGGTAAAGCCTGACAGCCTCAGAATTGTGAGTGCTTTAGTCAAAGCAGCTGCTCAGAAATGGTTGTAAACTTCTGCTAGTGGGGTCAGGTAGCTCTTGGCACTGGAAATGATCTTTCTTCTGCTAATGTGAAGTGCAGGTGGAGTAGATTAATACCTTCCTACAAGTGCAGGTGTACTCCAGCTGGCTGGCTTTGCTTGCAAACCACTGAATGCTGGGTAGAAAACCTTGGTTTTCAGCCAAAATGGCTGGCACACCCAGTGCAGGTATGAAAATTGGAAGAATTCTTTCAAGATCTGTGAAAGAACTACTATCTGGATCATTTAGACAATGAACTTCATGCACCACTGCACAATAATAAGTAATTCCAGGCTAAGCTGGTAAAGGCAAAATTATTAGCATAATCTGTTAAACATTTGCCTATTGAAACATATAAAGTCTTTGCTAGAATTCATCTTCACTGTTTAATCTCCTAAAAAAAACTCCCTGAAGATTTTGCAATGCCATACTTTGCAAGTTTATTAGAGAAGCAGAGCTAGACGGAGCATAATTATCTTGGTAACTTTTTTTTGCAACTTCCCACTTCTGTAATTGACTCTAGAGGTAGATTCTCCCACTCTTCCATACTTAGCAATGTAAAATACCTGGTTTAAATGTCAGTGAACTGACATTTAAGTGTACTGCAATTGCAAAGACAATACAGGTTTATCATCCTCTGAGCAATTTTATTCTGCTCTAGCACAAATTGTGCTGAAGGGAAGTAATTGCCGTACTGAAGCAGCAGCAGCAGAATTTTCACCAGAGTTGCCCCACTGTAATTTGGTTGGAGGAGCTGTGGAACTGAGAGCTTTGCTGTGCACTGTTTTAGTGGTGCTTTGGGACACGTTACCCAGTCTGATTATGACAAAAATGTGGTGATGTTGGAAGGATCTGTAGGGTTAGAATGGAGAGAGGTCTTTAAAGTAGCATCAGGTTACTCCTGAGAGAGTATGAACTCATCCAAAAGAGCTGTGATAGATGTTCATCTGGAGCCAATGCCATGTGGTTCCAGAGTTATTTAAAAGAAACATCAAAGCCTTTACAATCCTGAAATATGTGACTGTTAAATATGCTTTTAAAAAGGATGTAAAAATATAGAAGACAGAAAGGGAAAGAATTTGCAGAGATACTGAGATAAATATATAAATATGTTCTAGGAAACAAGAGCAGGGTGTCTGCCAGCAGAAACTGTTGTAAAGGTACAGCTAAAATGAAAAACAGTGAGAGTGTGAAGAAAGTAATGAGGAATAAACAAGTAATGTCTGCACTGGCATGTGAACTGAAATGAGATTATATGTATTAGTTATAAAATCCTCTTTCATTATTAAAAAGATCATTTCAGCAACAAACGCAATTATGAGTAAAGAAAACATGGGCAATGTTTCACAGGCTAGGTATTTCCTCCTTTTGAAGTTTTTTCATTAAATGTGGAGTTTTTTTGAATTATTATATTAAAACTAAGTAGGTATTCACTGGTAAAGTAATTAATAGAAAATGTGAATGGTTACTGATGTTCAGAATTAATGTAATCTGCCATGGTCCTGAAAGACTCATTAAGAACTGACTGGGTCATATATTGTGAATGAAAAATCTTTAAGAATTGCAAATGTCTGAAAACTGCTTTTACAAATTTTGGGAGTTCTTTCCTTGAAATTTATGCAAATAAAGTTGCAGCCCTGTTCTCTTTTTCTTTTCAAAGGCAAAGTAGAGCATGTCAGGAAGGAAATAACTCCATGAAATAGTTGAGTACATAACAATTTCTTTGGGGGTCGGGGGTGATGTGTGGATATCTCATTCTTGTTGACTCACCAGTTTGTTTCTGAGGTGATTACTGGAATCAACACTTGCATGTGAGGAGTGTGGGAGGAAAACCTATTTGCCATGGCTGGTGCAGTGTGTAGTGACAGCCCTCGTGATGGATGTTCTGGGCAAGTTTTGACGTAGCAGCCTGAGACCCAAGAGACAGGCAAGCCAGGACACTAGACAGGGGTAGTAAACTAATTCTGTGAGGAGCTGAACAGATGCAGAGGCCGTTTGCATTTCACAAGCACCAGGAATGCCAGCAATCAGAAATGCAGTCTCCAGCTGGGGTTTGGTGTTGAAGCTCAGGCCTGGCACCATGCTCTCACTGCCATGGCAGAGCTGGGCAGGAAGACAATGCTCACACCAAACCTTTGGTACCCTCTTTTAGGGTTTGGCTTCTGCATTGTTTCCCACTGAGAAGTACAGGCTATGGACCCGTGGGATCCTGCAACTTATGGGGGAGTGGGGTTGTGGAAGAGGAACTGCAGCCTTGTTCCTGGCCTCATGTAAAGCCTCAGGATTTCCCCCTTATCCTCAGGTCTGTGTACCTAATGCAGAAATCCAGAGAGGACATGGCATTGGAGAACTGTAGTTGGGAAGGATGGCTGTAGCTCATTGGTGGAGGTTTGCCATGGTTGAAACCCCCTGTTTGACTGATCTCCACAGTGTGGACCTACCCCATTTCTCAATTTTGTGAGGTGCATGTCCTTACAGTGAGGAGTGGCTCCTAGTCCCTGCATAGTTGTGTCATATTTTAAGTTCAGTGAAATCTGAGGTACGGGAATCTTGAGACAATTGTCATGGCAGTTTTGGAGAGAAAAAGAAGTTTATAGATGAACCATTCATTGAAAGGCTGCTGTAAGATGCCAGTGGTAGGTAAAGGCTGGCAAATGTGAAACCTTCAGCTGATAGATTTAAGAAGCAGGCTTGATTCAGTTGTGTAAGCACAGGCCTCTGGTCCTACAGAGATGCTCTAGGACCTCTTGTGGCATCCACTTACTAGCAGGGCATGCACAGGATGTCCAGTGACCTGTGGCAGATGTCCTGGTCCCAGGAGAAGCCCCACACATCCCAAGGAGTTCACACACTATGAAGCGTTAGTGCAGCTCAGCCAAGGCAGAATGTGTGTGCTCGTAATGCTGAGCAGCTGCAGAACACGTCACAGCATCCCATTTCACATCACAGCTCTCACAAGGACATGTAGGCACATGAAAGTCAACAGAAAGGCACTGCCTGGGATCCAGAATATGACATGATTGTCATAATGTCCTAATAATTTACATTCCTTTCTGAAGAACCCATTGCACAATTTGGCTGCAAGTGGCTGAGATCATGTTTTGGGTGTAATGAGAATTCACAATTCTTAGAATCTGTGTACATATGATGTGTAGTATCTCAAAGAATGCTGGACTGCATTATTTGCTTCCTCAAGACACAGTTTGCTCCTCTTGCATCTTTTTATCTTTCTTTGTTTCATCCAATTATTTTTTCCTTTTTGTTTAAAAAAAGTTAGAATCTTTTGTGTATTCTAATCAGACCTTCATTTGGGTCTGCTATTTTAAATTTGAATTTTTTAAGTTTATATTTTCTAAAGCCTTTTTAAAATTTGAGATTTAAAATCTTAATAGCAAAGCTTCTCAAAACTACTGACATAAATTAAATGGTTAATTCTACTGAGATGACCGTCTCTCTGAGGCTGCATCCTAGGAGACTGTAGGTAAACCTGTGTCAGGATGCAGTCTTTGCCCAAACCAGCTATGTTCTGTAGCCATGGGTTCCAGCTAATCAGCACATGCAGCAAAATGTCCTTTTTGGAGGACTTCTTCCATTGCTCTCTGTTAATGAGCGTTAGCTCAAACATCAGTTTCTGAAGGGCCCTGTGATTGCAACAGTACGTACATTTGGTAATACTTGGAAATGCTGCAGTTATTTCCCTTTCCTGTGAAGATGTAAGTTCCCAAACATCCTCATCTGGCCTGTAATTGGTGATAAACATCTCTGTTCACAATTTGTTTAGATTGCTTGTCTACTGTACCAAGTTCTGTGTAATGGCTCATTGCTGCACTTAGAGTGAGACTGCCTAACATTCATTTCTTGTGAGTTGAAAGAAGGGATATCTAGAGTTAGTATGGAAGTACAAAAATAATGAGAACTTGAGAGAAAATCCTCCCAACAACTTATTCTCTGAAATTGTTGGAATGCACAGTGGAGAGACATTTTATGTTGTAATTTACTACCCATCTGTACCAAAAAAAAAATAGGCTATGTTATTTCTAAAGTTTTATTTTGGTGACTCTAATTATAAGCAGATTTTTACTTTGTTTTATAGACCTGATCTACAATCTGCATTTTTAATTCTACACTTAATTATCTATACACAAAGAGTTGATGTAAAATTCATGGAAATAACAGTATGATAGAGTATAAATTTCACAGCTGTTATTAAGAAAGTAGGCCAACATAGCTCATATTTACAATGGAAAAGAGATCTAATTGTCAGCTCTTTTGAAAACAAAACCCAAAAAAGCCCTAGACCATCTGTCCAGTATGGGTTGTTTTTTATTATTTTCTTAGGGAGCCTCCATTGGTCAACAGTTTCCAAGGTTGAATACGTTTAATTTCTGTAGTGGTTTTATTAATCTGCATTTTAATCTTGCCAAACTTAATATTTGAAGACTCACCTCTTTGATTTTTTTTTCATTCTTAATTATATGAGGGAAGAAGGAGAATTCTGCCAATTTAGCTATTTTCAAGTTTTTTATCTTTTTTAACAGTAGCTTTGAATGATTAATGTGAACAAATGCCTTTTAGGTTTGTCTGCCAGTGGAAAAGTATACCTGAGCTCGTTCAAGTGCTGTTAATGAAAATGACAAAAGCAGTGATTTGTTATTGCAGCTGCCACTAGTTACTGTTTTATAAATCATATGACCTGATGAAATACTGTGTTATTGCCCTTCATCTGGTAACCCAAAAGAAAAGTCAAGCAAGAAAAAGATCTCTGGCTTTTAACAACAAATCTATTTTGGGGAAAAGACCCTCTTTTTTTTCCAGCTGGGGAGTGTCGGATAAACATGGGGGAGAGGAAACCAAGCCTCAAACCCCAACAATTTTATTTATTTCTAGAAGGAAATATAGAACTAATAAGCCCACCAAGAATAAGAGTTGGTAGATTCATGATCTGTAAGATACCCACTAAACATTTTGTGCCATAAAAACATGTTTGTGTGTCCCTCTGTGATTTCCCTCAGTATTTTCTGTGGGTAGGTTTTTTCTTCCTTCTGGATAATCTCCTTTCTGCAGAGAGGAAGGGTCTCTCTATCAGCCTAGGACCTGAGCAGCGCTTTGAGTGACCCCTTTGGAAAGCTGTGCATGCTGAACCTGTTTGGGTATGCAGAGTTATTATTCTTGGTCGCCACGAGGCTCTTCCACTTTGACACAGATATCAAGGTCTTCTTAATTTCTAAGTCAAACAGAAGTGGGAAGCCTTTCCTTCATGTGATCCTTGTGTATTTTGCTGAGGTATTTTTTTTTTTTACTTCTGCTCAGGCTGGCTTTTGTCACCTATTTACTTTCCTGCAGGAATTTCTTTTTTTAAGAGATCGTATAATTTTTTTATTTTGCTGTGGCATCTTGCAGGCATAATCAAACTGAAGTCCAATTCTCTGTATACCCATCAGGAGTTAACAGCAGCAAAAGCTATGCTATCCCCAGCTGGATTTCCTGGGGAGTCTTTTCTTGCTGAGTGGTTTTATGAGCTGTATAATCACATATTTGTATGATAATCCCTTTATATGGGGTCACTGCAAAAGGAAAGGATTATCTGTTATAGTAGCACTCCCTTTACTTACAACACCAAATTCTCTTAAAGCTTTCTGTTCTGGTGGAGGTTATGCTCAGACTTACTTTGTATTCTGCTGTGGACATATACATCAATCCTGGCTTGAGAATTCAATAAAAAAATGACAGATGTTGAGGCCTTAGATAACTGATAAGTTAAACATGTCCACTTCCATCACACGTTGTCATTAGGGCCCACATATAATTACAATTTACCAATATAACTTCCTGCAAAGCCAGACATCATATTGTACATTTGATATTTATTGATTAACATACTTACCTGTCATCAGTAAATCACTGTGTCTCTCTGCAGGAGTAGCCTGTGCTGTGCACCACAATAATAGTGCTGCTTAGAGTCCAATTTTAATGAGGTTTGAAATTATCGGATTAGTTATTGATGTAAAGCAGTGTGGCATTCACATTCTCTGAACAGAGAGACATAATTCTCTCTCTCTGGGTTTTTTCCTAAAGAAGCACAGAGAGAGAAGATAAAAACAATTCTTATCTCTATTCTCTACTCCTGTAATTTTACACATGTCTGTGTTGCAGGAGGATGTTTAAGGGTCAGGCTTGCTTGTATCTAATTCTCAGGGCGTCTGAAGGGAAAGTAATGTGTTTGTGTGTCCATACCCAGAAAAAACAAGCCAAAATACCAATGCATTTTATCTGTGAAGAAAAACCCAGAAGACACTGGTATTATTTTAGTATACTGTAGATCAAGTGCCTTCATAGCACATGTTTTACATGATAATCAGCATAAACTTCACCCTACACCAATGAATACACATGAATACTATACTCCATAGTTTAGGCAAACAGCTGTATTTTATATTTATCTTTTTACTTTGAAAAACTGTAAGACTAAAACAACAGCAAATGCAGCAATGCAGATGATTTTTTTTCTCCTGCAATGCACAGTCAAATAAACATTTATTTCCCAACAGCAAAATGCTTTTAAAAAAATATTTTTAGTTTTCCCTAAACCCCAGTTTTTAGGGTTTCATTGTGGGGCAAGGAAAACAAAACAAGGAGACTTCCTTGGGGATGGGGGAAGATAGTGCCTTGTGAATTCTAACATCAACAGAACAGTTTAATAATAGGATTCCTCTGCTGCCTGATTTCTCCTGTCTTCTTTAAACCTTAAACACTTGGGTGCCAGAAGAAACCCTTTTACATTTTCAACCATTCTCTTCAATTTCCCATTGAATTGTTGCCATTAGTTTGAAGACTGTGTTTGAGCTTTTGGTAGAACTGTGATTCAAGCAATCAGGGGTAGGAATCTCTTTCCATGTGCCTGTAGAATATTCTCTGTGCTCCATCAAAGCAAGACTGTGTTGGCTCTTGAACAATCCTCATAATTGCTTTCCTTGCAGGACTGTCAATGTTTGTCTGAAACAAAAGCAGGAAGGCCAGTTCAGTCCTGACTACTGTGGTTAGTGGAGGTCGAGAGCAGCGGTGGAGTCTGTGCTGCTGGGCCTGTATGCAGAATATGGCTCCAAATGTGAGGGAGTTTAGCAGGATGAGTTTGGTTTGCTCACTACTTCTAGGAAGAATAAGAGAACAGGGACAATTCAGACAGGAGTTGTCCTGTCAACATGGTTTGGATGGAGTGGCTGCAGTGGAAGGAGCAGCTGAAAATTGCTGGTATCCAGCCCTGCTTTCCTCTGCTAAGAATTGTTCCTAGAGCTAGTTAGGTTCCAGAAAAAACCTGATGAGTCCAAGTGCCTGGAGGTATACAGTACCAGTGGGGAAAAAAAAAAAAGACTAAAAGCGTTATGGCCTGAGATTAATTGCATTTATATATTGTTGAAGATTGCAATGCAAGAGGTTTTCAATTACCATCTGTATGGCAGTTGTCTTTTGTCAAGGGGGCAGTTTGCCTTCTCTCTCTCTTTGAGTGACCACATTCACATCTCCCTCGAGAGGGGACATCTGCTGATAACAGACTATTGAATATTACTGCATGACTGATAAGAACTAAAACATCCCATTGTGAGATGCTCCACCCAGAGGGAGGAGCCAAGCATTGCTACCCGGATATAATCCAGAGGTTTTTGAGACACCGACACGGCTTTCTCCACTGGATTTCCCTGAGGAACAGCATCTGCCTCTTCTTCCACTGGATCTTCAGAGGAAGAATACACCTTTTCCTACAGGACCCTCTTGCTCCAACAGAACCACACCTGACACTTCAGGAGGACTGCAGACACATTTCCAATTGGATTGCTACCAACACCCCACAGGGTGTCAGGTTGGGTTCTCACTCTGTCAGTGATGTTCTAGTGTACTGCATTGTTTATTTTATCCTTTTAGTTTTTTCTTCCCTATTAAAGAACTGTTATTTCCTGCTCCCATATTTTTGCCTGAGAGCCCCTTAATTTAAAATTTATAGCAATTCGGAGGGGTGGGGAGGGTTTACATTCTCCATTTCAGGGGAGGCTCCTGCCTTCCTTAGCAGACTCCTGTCTTTCCAAACCAAGACATATATCAACCTTTTTTGGGAAAAGTTTTCGTTCCTTGAGTTTTCCTGCTTCAATTCATGGTCTGTAGCAAATAAATTGAAGCTCTGCAGGTGTGTAACAGCAGAAAGGTCTGGTGGTCAGCATAAACACCAGATAAAAGGAACCCTTTGAAAGTCCATCAGCTTATGATGAGTTCTATTGGTTGTGTTCAGCTTGACCTTGTCTGTTAGTGTGGAGAGGAGACCTCTAAAGATTTGGTTGGTGCTGATGTCTTTCATGGGTTGAGATCTTCCTCCTCCAGAGGTGTCATTTGAGTGGCCCCTTTTTAAATGCTGCTTTAATTTGAATATAAACTGTGTTTCATATCCTCATGAGCATGTAGTTTTTAGAGTGGTACATAGTTTTTGTGTTAATAGTGAATATCAAGAAATTGTGCTGTCCTGAAGCTCTAGAAACCAGACAGCCAATAGAAAGATTCAAATACACACTATTTTAGAAAAAATTGCACAGCTTATTTATGACTGTCCTGATTTAAGCCCTTACATTTGATTAATGAATTTGGGGTTGGCAATATTGACATTTCTCTCTTGTAAATGCAACTGTGTTGCTGAGTTCCCTATAGCTGCACGTACTAAAAAAAAAATACTGAGAAAAAAGGACAAGAATGCATTGTTTTACCACTTGGCACTTAAAACTAACAGAGGGAACTTTAAAATTTGCTCAAGATTTGGGCAAGAGGGAGTGGTTTAGTAATTTAAAGCAGCAACTGCTCTCAGCCAACATTTGGAAATCCAGCTGATTTGGGTTTGGCTTCTCCTCCAGTGCCAGCAGGGAGGCTGCATTTTGAGACTCTATAATAATTTCACTGTTACACATAAACCAGAAAATAATGAAGCATGATTTTTTAGTTATGTCAGCCTGCAGAGGCAGTGGCAGTAAAAGCCAATGTTCACTTAGTTTTGCAAGGAGAGTAATAAGCAGGAATGTTTAAGGGTCATAGAGCATGTTTGGCTGAGCAGGAATGACTTTTTTCTATAGCCGTTTGTCAGGGGGAAAAAACCCAGATACTTTACATACAAATTTGCTTTTTTCTTAAAAAAAAAAAAAAAAAAAAAAAAAAAAAAAAAAAAAAAAAAAAAGTAACGTGTCTTGGAATCTTTCTTTTCACCCATTTTGCAAAGGGGACAGCACTGGGTACAGTTTTTACTTTGCTCAATTATATTTACTCTTGCAAAGACCAGACTGAGATATAGATATATAGATAGATATAGATATATGTAGCAATGGGATAATCCAAAATATAGTGAAGTGATATCAATGGCTTCTGGATCTGATGTTAAAAAAAGAAAAAAAGAAAAAAGAGATCCATTAATTTGGTTCTTAACTGAATTGTGCATTTTGCTTGTGTTCTTGGTGGATGTAGTTGAAATATTTGCCTGTAGGTGAGATGTAGATTCAAATACTAAAATTCTGTGTGGAAAAGAGTTTGAGGGGAGGATGGATGCAAGTTTTCACTCTCTTTGGCGCAAGAGGAACTAGGCATTTCTTGTTGGTCTGCCGTGTGACACTTCAGGCATTTCTATGAAATAAAGAGCTCCTGATCTTGTAGTCACCTTTTTGGGAGCCTGGGGTTGGATGTAACTCGTGAAGAGCTTCCTGGCCATGGAAATCCTTTTCCTCTGTGATTTTATCTTCTCATAAGCTTCACAGACAAGCCAGAATTCTATGTTTTCATCACTGTGTTCTGTCTTCAAGTAGGTCTTATAGATTATAGGCACATCTATAAATATTTCAGAAGCCAAATTTATACTGCCTGTCTACATGCATTATCTTTAGAGTGCTTTGGAGGTAATAGGGACACTTAAAAAGTAGTGCCTCGGCCCTACACTTCAACCTTGTATTTTCCTGCACATGCAGGGCTCCCTAGTAAATCTAATCCCACAGTAAATCTAAGGTAGGCAAACACTTTGTCTACATTTCCTGAAGAGCTGCAAATCCAGTGGGTTTAGAGTATCTGGCTTTTTATGTGAATCCACCTTTCCATTTTTGGTGTCATAGAGCTTTTAAATTAATTAAAATTCAATGAGTAGTGTTTTTAAGTGCAGTGAAGGAGGCATTTTAAGAAGGACATCATTCTAATTACTGCTGGAAGCTCAAGGTGTTTTATTTAAAGCAAACTTTGTTGCTGGTGCAGCATTCTGGCCTTTCAAATTTCTGAAGATATTGAGCATAGCCTGTCATCTGGCAGAGGGGGTGATCACATGTGTGCCTGCTGCTCCTGCTGTCATTTTGTCTCTTTGAACAGTTTTCTGTTGAGGAGTTTCTCCCTGTGCTGTAACATACTAGGTTGTTTAAGATTTTAACAGCAAAATCTTTTAAGTTAAAAATGCTGTTAATCTTCTAGCTCTGTAATTTTTCTACAGTAAAATACTATAATGCCAGTCCTCAGGAGTAATTTTTAGAGGATTTTGCTGTGACTTTTTCATCACTATTTTAAAAAATGTAATTCAGCAGTGATGTTCTGGACTGCTGCCCATACGAGAAATCTGGGAGAGCTCTGAGTCCCATATGAAGCAGAGGGGGATGGAGTGGGAAAGTTCAGAATTCCTGCTGCATCTACAGTTCTTCCCATCTGTGAATATTGGACCTGCCTTCCATGGCATTTCCCTGAATAGATATGCCATTATCTGGTCTCTTTGGTGTATGCAGGGTTTCTCAAGTGAACTTTGTCACTTTTCTGCTAATATAAGGTGCTACTCAGTATTCTAAGTGGGGATGTGGCAGACAAACCATGCTCTCATTATGTGTCTGTACAGAAATTACACGATTGCAGAAATGGCAAGTTTGGGAAAGCATTTGCAGCATGCTATGTTTATTTCCAGTGTGATGCGTGCTAGGCACGTCACAAAGTTGTTTTTCATTAGTTGTGTATAAGGCAGCATATAGTATGCAGCATGAGTTACTGATTTTGCTTTGTGGGAACTTGTCTCAGCAATCCATCTGGGACACAAACATGCAATTACTTACATTTGATTGTTACCAGATTTTCAAAAGACTGGGACCACTGTAGCACTTCCTCCAAAGACACCCTTTAGAAAAAAGGAGGTCATTATTGCAGGGTTAGCCATGGCTCAAAATAAAAAAACCTAATAACCTTGTTGAAAATCTGTTCCCTAATTTAAATATGAGGTTTATGAATCTTACATTTTAAAAGGCTTTCTTGCATCTTCTAGTTCTTGTGCTTACTATGTTGAGACAAATATTTTTCTTGATGTAACAAATGCAGTTCCATTTCAAGGTCCTCCGTGTAATTCCTCTAGAGATGGCATTCACTTATTTAAACTGTGCTTAAGAGAAACACAAGAAAAGTACTGCCCTTCTAGACAGCAACTTCTTTGGAGACAGAAATCATCATAGAATTCAGGAAATATTGATGTTTGTATTTAGTAGCCAAGTCTTTGGGGACACAAGATCTTATTGTAGTGTTTCAAGGCCTTTAACATCAAAGTTGACTTATCATCTGAGAGCTGAATATAAGGTCCAAGCATAAGGTAAATATTGAAAGGTTAATGCAATCTTAGCTGGAAGAGACTTCCTTCTCCCACCAGTTGTTTACAATGCAGTATGACACATTATTACTAATCTACACAGCCCTTGGAGGTGACTAGAGTCAGATTTTACTTTCATGTTTGCTATTAAACAGTAAGTTCATAAGCTTGTGGGAGTCTCATGCCTGATTCTGGGAAAGAGCATGGAAGTAGTGAGGTGAGAGACTAAACAATTTAAGGAAAAACAAATGTTTGAGGGCAGTATCTCCATTTGAGTGCATGTAGTTCCATTTGCACCAACATATTTTCAAGCATTGAAGTTTTAGGACACCAATGCTGGTAACTTGGAAGAGATGCTTATACTTATGTTAGTAAAAGAAAGGACAAGGGATGTATTCCAGTGGGTGCTTTCCATTATGCCTCAGCCAAATTTGGAGTACGGTCCCCTCTCATTGAGTATTTGCTTTTCATGGCAGCTATAATTTTTGTCAATATAAATTTTGTCAACAACTGTTTAGTATCATAGGGCTTTTTAAAATTTAAATCAAAATTTGCTTTGATATGAGTGCTGCATGATGCTTTATAGATTTCTGCTGCAGAACAACCATTACCTGCTCTGTAGCTTTTTTAATTGGTAATGATTTATAGTTTATTTATAACTTGATACAATTCCCTCTTTCTCTGAAAAAGTACATGACTAGGTGATTATTTTCTCAGGCTTGTGTCAGTTTGACATAGTCAAAGAAATATAGAGTAAGAGAAATGCTACCACTATTGAACTGTGGTGTCAGTAACTCTCTAGTAGCTCTTGCCACTAAAAGATTTTTTTTTTCATTCTTGTGAGCTATTAGCCTTCTCTCTGTAAAAACTCATAAAGCATGTGGTTATGGGGAGTGAAAATCTCTAGATCTTTGAATCATTTTTTTTTCTCCTTACAAACTACTTCTGAGTCATATTTGCTTTTCCTGATGCAGATAATTTTTCACCTGAGGCAGATAATTTTTCACCTGTCAGCAACAACGCTTGTATACAATGAGTGACAATCTTGTCTGTCTCACTGAACATCATCAGGAGAGCCATCTTATTTCCATTTCTGATTATTTGTCTTTAGCATTAATCTGTGAAGCAGAAAAAACCCTGCCTGATGGAGCAGCTGACACAGAGGAAAACCTTTTTTTCCTTTTTACTTTCCTTTAACAATCAGGAAAATATGAAGGGCAGCAAGGGAATAGGTTATGATGATCTGTATTAATGCCCTTTTAGTAGCTGTTGCTCTGATAGTAAATGTCTTGCTGCTCTGATTTAATCTGCAATGTGATTGGATTTGCTGAAGCACATCTATTACACTGAAAAAAAAGCCAAAAAACCTCTCCAAAAATAACTAAGGCTTTGTAGCTGGGACTCAAAAACTGAAACTGTAGTGTCCTGTGGGAGCTATTTCTCACTTATCCTACACCCTCCACTGTGAGTGGCTCCCCTCCCCACCATGGTGCAGAAATCCTCATCCAGTAGTTGAAAACACTGTCTGCATTTCTACTCCTGACTTCACCCAAATGGCAGTTTCAGGGGTTGTCAGGTACTCCTTAGTATTGCCGTGGGGCATGTGTGTCAATAAATCAATTCTGTGTCTGATCTGATAGCAGCAGAAGGCAGTTTGGATGGCAGTACTCCACCACCCCAATGGGACATGTCCCCCAAATTCCTGGCAGTGCTTGGCCCCCACAGAGCCTGGTGGCACCCAAGGACTTGCAGGAGCCACTTGGCCATGTCTCTTATGCTCTACATGAATATTCAGCCTTTGTCAACAGCCTGAATTCTTTTAAAAGATGGACCAAATATTTGGCTTTCTAATTCCTCCCAGGTCCAAATCTGGACTTAATCCGGAGGTGAGTTTGGGCTATGCCTATGTAACATTAAGGGAGTTCCTGGTGGGATATGCCAGTGTACATCAGTGTGCTGCTGAGGAAGGGGCTGCCAGAAGCTGCTTGGCTGGGGCAGCTGTGAAGGTGTTGCCCTCTTTTGCACGATCCTAAGCTTACAATGAAAATCTCCACTGTGAATTTTGAGGGGTTTGTTTCTCCTACTCAGCTGCATGGACTGCAGAACATAAGATTCTTATCCTTACTTACTTAGAACTGATCCCATTTTCTTCTGGTCTGAATATCTTGCAAAGCCAGCAAGTATTTGGACTCATTCTCCTAAACATGGAAAATACGTGGGTTTTGAATCTGCTCTGCTGAGCTGTGGCTTTCTTAAATAAAAACTTATAAATTATACATATAGCAGTGCAATCAGTTCTAGCAGTATTCTTATTTTGTACATCTGATCTTTATCTGTGAGTCATTTCTGAAGCATTTGACAAAAATATATTTTGTAAGATGAGAACTTAAAAAAAAAAAAGGCAAAATACCAGGCCGTCCAGTGGATGTCTCTCGGGGAAAAATAGAAATGTTAATAATTTTCCTCTTTGCTTCTCCAATTATGAAAGGGAATTGAAGGTTGAGCCTGACCCAGAGGAGAATGAAACTAGAAGTCTTTTTTTTTCCCTGAAAGCTCTGGGTGACCAGGATGAAAGATCAGAGCTCAATGTAAACTGGACAATGCTGAATAAATTGTTAAGTGTCTGAGATTAACATTGATATTTGTCCAACATGTACCTCAAAGTCAATAAAAGTCATATAAAACTTGCCTTTATATAGATATGATATCCATAAGAGAGGGTGTAGTTTATTAGGATGAGGCAGTTGTAAATGTTTGTCTAAAAAAGACAAAATAAAAAAATCTGTTGTGACATGGGGTATGTTTAGTGCTTCTCCTTTGGCTTTCAAGCAATGCCAAATGCTGAATTTACATTGGACTGTAAGTTTGTATAGGCCTGCCTGAAATCAAAATAGCCTTATTTATTTAAACTTGGAGTTTCTTTCAGATTTGGGGTTGACTGGCACATATTATAACTCTGACCAATTTTTTCCTTCCAAATGAAGCACACAGTAAAACATAGGACAAGGTTCTATCTCCCAGCTTTCTGAAACTGTGAAATACTTCCTTTGCCTTTAGTATTGTTTTCCTTGTTTCCCTGAGGTCTATATTCAGTTTTATATCAAATGAGGGTCTTGCCTAGTACATTTACTGCAGGGTATTGAAATGTCATAACTTTGCCCAACTGCTACATTGCAACTCCTGCTCACATTATCTGCAGCCCTGTGGGACTACCAGTGGCTGCTGCCTGCTTCAGAATTATCTCAACTATGTTCTCTGCTAGGTCTCCGTGACTTTTGAATTGTTCCACTAGAATTTACACATCTCACCCTCTGCCTAGAAGTAACTGTCTAAAACTACACAATATTCCGTATTTAAGATGAAATTATGCATTAAATTCTGGTATATGGTTATTATTTATCACCTTATTTTAGGCTATATTGTTGAATGCCCTCTATTTTGGGTGTTTCCACGTTGCAATCATTCATCTTCTATCCACTGAGATGTAACTGAAATGCAGCCTTTTTGGCTTTTTTGAAATCTGGAGAAATTAATGTAGGTTTCTTACTATACAGAGATTCTGAAGAAATATTAGATGAAGCAATATTAAGTAATCTAGTTCAGCTACTTTCTGAATTCAAAGGGACAATTATTAATTTTTTTCTCCAAGTGATGGCTGCATGAAGTGACTCTTGTGTAAGGAAATGCTCTTGTTCTGAGGAGCCATTTTAATTTGAGTTAGAAGCTTTAAACTTGTTGAGAACACACATTTTCCAAGCATACACATCCAGGGCTTTGTGGTTCTCTTCTTTTTTAGTCAGACTCATTCCCTAATAGACCAATGAACAGAGCATGCTGATTTTATCTTTGCCAGTGCTCATTTGGACCATCTTTCCACTGAGCCATAGTCTATGTTTCATTAGTCTGACACTGTGTTTTTGCTGACAATGATCTTAACCCTAGAACAAGACAGGAGCAGTACAAAAGCTACATGATACCCTGGAGCAGGGTGCTAGTTTTGGATCATTGAACTCCCACAAGTGCAGCCTGTTACCTGTCACAGTCCCTGTCAGCTGTTGTAAATGGTAAATTACATCTTAACTACTCCTTACAGCTTTGCAGGGTTGGTTCACATAACTTGACTTGGATGGTGGAACTCTTCTCACCCAATATTTATGAAGCGTAGTGTCGTTTCTCTTTGCTTGTTCTAAGATACTATTGCAACAAGGCCACAAGTTCTTTAATGTGTAGGAGCTGTGTGTTACCTGCAGGACTCGTAATCAAACAAAAAGCCACATGGCTACAACTCTTTTGCAGAAGGAATTGCCTGACTGATGAGAAATTGTTCTAAGTGCTGGAGTTATTCATGTCTGTAAAAGATATAAGCAGTGCTGATCTGGAAATGACTGTTTAACTGTTTTTATATTTTATATTTGAGAAATCTCAGGAAAACTGATGTGGTACATTTAAAAAAAATCTATTTGCCTTTTAAATTACAATGCACATTTTGATTTCTGAGCACCCTTGTTCTGTGCCAATGAGTCTGTAAACTACTAAATGCCACAGCTTTTAGTGTACAGCATAACTTTCATCAGAGAGTACTGCTATATAAAAGTTCTAACTGATTGCCCATGTAGAGTTCACACAGAATTCACAGAATCACTGGGTTGGAAGAGATCTTCAAGATCATCGAGTCCAACCCAGCCCCCAACATCTCAACTAAACCCTGGCACCCAGTGCCACATCCACACTCTGTTAAACACATCCAGAGATGCTGACTCCACCACCTCGCTGGGCAGGCCATTCCAGAACTTTAACTCCTTCCATGAAAAACTTTTTCCTAATATTGAACCTATATTTCCATTGATGCAGCTTTAGACTGTGTCCTCTGGTTCTGTCAGTGCTGCCTGGAGAAAGAGCCCAACCCCACCTGAGCACAGGCACCTTTCAGGAAGCTGTACAGAGTGGTAAAGTCACCTCTGACTCTCCTTTGTCCAGGCTAAACAGCCCCTGCTCTCTCAGTCGTTCCTCACAGGGCTTGTGTTCCAAGCCCATCACCAGCTCTGCTGCCCTTCTCTGGACCTGCTCCAGCGTCTCAACGTCCTTCCTAAACTGAAGGGCCAGAACTGGACACAGCACTCCAGGTGCGGCCTCACCAGTTATTCAGATTATTTTGCACTTACTATTACACAGAATATTCACCTATATAGGGCTAAATCTGGGTATACATCAGAAACATTTCTAACATGAATGCCTTTGCTATGCTGAGAACTTTACATGCCAAGAGAAAAAACAGGTGTTCCCCCACCTATGCTACATTTTCCTGATAATATTTCAAAATGCAAAATCTCATACTTAGGAAACAAGCCAAAAGAAGTTTCTGTTTGATTGAAAAGCTTCGTTTAGTAGTGGCATTTGCCAGGGTAGCTTTCCAAATTCCTTGACCTGCTTTTTTGTTTTGTTATTTTCTTAGTGTGCATGGTCTTAGTACCCACTCTCCGTATCTGTGCTGCTCATAATAGTGCCTGACTCCTCTTTTATACATATCATAGGTAAACATTGGCTGTGGTTTCCATCAGAAAAAGCTCCTTTGGGCTCGTATGCTCCACTGATAGAAGAGCCTGTTTACAACAAAATTATCTTGACATCTCTACTGATCAGCTCTAATGGCATGAAGCTGTACTTTATTTAGTTCATTGAAATCTTGCATGAATTGTCCAAGTCCTGTGACCAATGTTTCCATTCTTTTATCAAAGTTCTTTTTATGAAATCTGCAGTCCATGTTGAAATGAGTCAAAGAGCATGAGTACCCTTGCACTGAAACCAGCTTTCTTCTTACAGGCAGCATTATGACAGCACTTTGGAGTGCTCTGGGAGAACCTTTTTCTGCTCGGACCCATCAGTGTCAGACTTTTGTGTGCTCGTACCTGGCCAACCTGCTACTGCACAGCATCTAAGGAATGTTAAAACTTTTTAAACTTATGTGAGCTCCTCTGTCATTTTTCTTATAGCTGTTGCCCAGGTTCTGGCTTCATTTTCAGTTGGGGCACATCTATGTTTTGCTCACTCTTCTCTAGCCAAGTGTTTGAAAGGAGCTGTGCAGTGCAATAGCACTGAAGTTGCTGTTTGTCAGTGGGAGACTGATGCTGACTGACAAGATTTACAGTGATGCTGGGGCTTTGAGAGTAAGCACTGGCTCAGCTGCTTGCTGCAAATTAGTCACAGCAGGGGATCTTTCTGGAGGGCTTTCTGTCCTTCCTGGGGTGGTTGTGACTTGGGATCTCTGGGAATTCTCCATTGCCTACAAGGCGCAGAGTGACCCTGTTGGGAGAGGAAGGTTGGTCATGTCCCTGCTCCCTCTGACAGCCCAGCTCTGTGCTGTGATATCCTTCAATCTTATCTCTCTGCTCTACACCATCTTTTTTTCCTCTTACAGAGCCTCCCAGGCAGAGCATGAACCATGTAGGACTGGAACTTAAACTGAGGAACTGAGGTTGAGCCTCCAACAATGCAGTACACTCATTTATTTTATTGCAGCTCACCCTACTGGTACACAGGCTTTGTGTATGAGATGTGCATACCTTTTCCCACAGCACTGGTTCTGCTGGGGAGGAAATGTGTGTGGTGTGCTCACCTCCAGCAGAACGTGGTGGCAGAGCGGGGCGGCATCACATGAGACCTTGGCCTGTCCTTAGGGAAGGGCAAATATCACTGTGGTCTATTTTCTATTGATTGCTATTTCATTAAATCTCATTCTATATTCATTGCAACTTTACACAGGATTTTGGAGTAGTTTGTTCCATTTCCCTAATGGGAATGGGCAGGAGCAAATTAACTTGAGCTGATTGTTCAAATAATCACAACAGTGAGATGTTTCAAGTTTGTTCCATGCTTCCTCATACTGCTAATGCTTCATATACAGGCAACTATATACTAAAGTATCTGAGGGCCAGAACTTGACATGTTAAAATGTCTATAAAGAATCTCATTTGTAGAACTCCTTAAATTTAAAATAAGAAAAAAGCACCTTATTAATAACTGTGACTCTGGAAAAGTTACAGAATGAAAATCCCAATTCTGTTAATAGTCTCTCATGATTTGTACCAGTATTTAACTATTTGATATACATAGATTTGAAAAAACCTTACATGGGCTTATGCACATTCTTTTGCAAAAGCCTAATTATATATTATTTTTTACTCTAAACTTTATTTGCATTAAAGGAAAGGTCATTTAAAATCTCATTTTAAAATGAACAATAATGAACTATTTAGGATTTTTTCCTATCTGCTGATGCTCAGGGGACCACATACAAGATTATATCTTTGTGAAGTTAAATTGTGCAGTGACTGAGAATCAGTAACCAATGACTTTGTGTTCAAACGTTTTCTTTTCTGTATTACAGGCATTAAAAAGTGCTGTGATACTGCTTAAATTGAAATAAACTCATCCTGGGGTTTTCTCCCTAAGTTTATTTTTTACTATTAAACTGAAGAAAATACTTCTGCAAACCTCTGGTGCCTTGTACAGAGGGTGTTATTTAGGTGCAGGATTTGTTGCAAATTTCATGTTTTGTTGTATCCTTGACCATGCTCTAAAGAAAAATTTGAAACTTAATGGGTTCAAAAACGATTTAGCAATGTGTTTCTCTGTCAGCTCTTACCACTATGATCACTTATAGCTTGATACCCAGAAAGTTACCCATCTACTCCCTTTCCAGAATATTTGCAGCCCATAAGAGTGGATAGTTTAGTTTTTAACCAGGTGTGCTGCTGCACTGTAAAATTACACGATTTAACCTAAATCCCACCCTTCCTTGTATTGCATGCAAATTCCACTAGATGTCATCTGGTGCCACACTGAAGGAGAAGGTTTGAACCACCGTGTCCATCAGCTCGGCCTGGCCTTGGGGAGGGTGGGTGCGGGTGCAGGCTCTGGGCGGGGACACTGCAGTGACACCTTTACAAATGGTCCCTTCTAGCATGAAAGATTCCTGGTGAGACTCTGAGACCTGCAGGTAACTTCTGATGGGGCCTTTTCCCTTTGGATTCCTTGTGCTTCCGGGTGTAGGGCACAGAACAGCCCTAGGATCATGAAGGGATGTGCTACACAGGAAGCAATTATTGCTTAGTTTATTCAGTGGTTAAGCTGGATGTACTTTCCAGAAAGAAAATAAGGGAAATGGAGAAGTATCAAAACTGAGAAAATGCTTTCTTGCTATATATTTGAAAATAGCCTCATAAAAAGTTAGGTTATCTCTGCAACAAATTTTGCTCACAGGGATGCAGGGAACAGTGTTCACAGCTTCAGTCTTTACAGTAGGTCAAAACAACCAATAAGTTGTCTGCAGATATAGGGATGATTAAGTGGCTTTTGTTTCTGGGTAGAAGTTGGCATTGCCTGCTAATAGTCACTGCCTGAGGAATTTGAATAATTTCTATATTTGTGGCTTTAGGTTTTATCAATAAGGCTGGACAAATCTGACACTGTGACCCATTTCTGTAAATTCTCTTAACCATTGCCCTGCTGAGTGAGAGCAGAGTGGAATCTAGATAGCACTGCTGGAAACCTGACCTCAGTTGTTCTCTGTGACCTTTCTGTTCCTTTTTTTATTTCTAAAAACTGTCAAACTGTCATGTCATTGTGTGAGCCTGATGGTCTGTGGCTATCTCAGTAGGAGAGGAAATCATGCCATGAGAAGCTTGGACAGTTTTTACAGGAATTTTCACCCTACCCCTTCAGTCAGGCTTCTCGGAGGTGTGCTGTTGTTTGGATACGAAGCACTGTGTGCCCTGAGACTTAGCATTCACACTTCCACCACAGCTGAGCAGTGAACAGGGCTTCTTACACCCCCTGCAGGTGTGTTCTCCTTTGGAAGATGCCAGTTCTTCATCTTGTCATAGTTCAGTGACAAGATTCATTACTGATTATAGTGTGGGCCAAGTCAGAATGTTTGTCCATGTTAGTCCAGGGCTTCCCTTTCCTCCCGATGTTTGCTCTAGTGCCTGGAGAGTTCCTGGCTGGACTTTGGGCTTTGTTTGAACACCCAGAGTGTGTCCACAGTTTCCTTTAGACTGGCATAAACAAGAAGTATGTTTCCAAACTCATGGCTGTTCAAATTCTGTTCAATATTTAGTCTCTCCTCTGTATCTAAAGCTGTCTTCTTGACAATCATGGTTGACAAACCATTTACCACAGTAAATACATTACAGACTTTTTCCATAGGTAGTACAGAAATCGTAGGTTACTGAGTTATTAGTGTTACGCAGAGAGTCTTGTTTTATTTTTAAAGTTAGCCCTCTAATAGCAGAAGCCTTCTGGCCACAGTGACTTGAAAAAAACCCCAAACCTGTTGTGACTCCAGTGATGATGAGTTTGTAGGCAGTTGCTGCTGACACTTTAGTACTTTGGCTGTGTCACGGACATGAAGAGAAGCATTGCTAATCTGCTCTGTTTCTTTCTCTCTCTGAGCACAAGACTAGAGCTGTCCTGAAAGGTTTACATTTCTGCATTTCATGCTCTACTCAAGGTATTTTTAATTTCATTAGTGAAAGGAACCATGTTACTTTCACAGGGAAGGTCACTGAAGTCGTTTAGAGAAGTGCTCTAAGGCAGTGTGGTGCTTAGGCTGTGTGGTGCTTGAAGAAATTGAAGGGAAGTGCTCAGCAAAATCTAAATGTTGATCATCTTTGGCGTCTTTCAAGAGGGTAATTTCTGGGGATGTTTTGAGAAATGAGGAGGAATGAGTTTATTTTCAAAATAGACACACTGGTTCTTGATTGATTTAAATCCTCTTAATGATTAAAACCTTTGAGGCTTTATCTACCCAAGAAAAGCCAGGAGATAAATTTAAGTCCCCTCTGACTTTACTTCTGAGCATCCAAGGCAATTTTTAATCATCCAATTTATATTAAGCAAGAACTTGTTTTTTGATTTCTGCCTCTGTTTAATGACTAATGATTTAATTTCAAAAAGCTTCATCTGTAGACATTACACACTCTGATACAACAAACTCATTTCTATGAAAGGAAGATGAGAGCATCTAATTTTGTCTTTTCAAACTCATTTCACAACCATAAAGAAGGTGACATGTGAAAAGCCTGTTGCTTCAGTGTGGGCAGGGATGGGTGGCACTGAGGAGTCTGTGGTGGTGAATTTGAACTGTTCATCATGATCTCAGCTTTAATTTCCTTCCTGTTTCACTGTTCATAATAATGCAATGTTTCCATGGGTGGCCTGTTCAATATATGGGAGAGATTTATACTATGCCATACCATATTTTTATTTAGGATAATATTAAAAATATCTGTTTTGGGTAATTAAGTCTTCCAAATAGGAGAGTTCAAAGCTAGTCTGCTAAATACACATTCAGGGTCTGCTGGACTCTTGAGTCCTTCCATAAAGAAAATTGAAACAGAGAGGAGTTAATTCACTTCAAATGTGTACCTGAAGATGGCACAGTGATTGATTTTTCCACTGGAACACTAACAAACAATGAAAATGTTTTTTCAGGAGTAAGATAGAACACCTAAAGAAAAGTCTGAGTCAATACTGTTAAATCTTTAAGCTTTCCATGTACTTCATCCTGTTTTCCTGCACTGCTCTGTAGCTGATGGCTTACCTGATTCAACCGTTTTTTTTTAGAGACAGTGAACAGAACAGCAGATTTCCATTCTCTCATGGTATATCTTTTCCAAAGAGGGAAAGTGAAATCCAATTTAAGAAAAAGGCCCAACCCACAGCTGTGAAACCAATTTGTGATGCTGGGGCTGTTTCTGAGCATGAGTGGACGGACGTGAGTGCACCCACCTTGTACATGAGCCAAGGTGACAGAAAGCATCTGTGTGTTCTAAGTCATCCACATCCCTCAGACCTTGTAAAACAACCACTTTGGACAGGCCTGCTATAGAAACAGACATATAATTCTGGGCTTCCAGCATCCTAGAGCCAGGCCTGAATTTCTGCTGTTACTTGTTTGGTGAAATGCGGTGATGTTGTATGGGATGCTCTAGTGGGCTGGAATATCTCTAGAGTTAACAATCTGGGCAACTGATTTTTGCTGTTGCTATTAGGTTTGTATTGCAAATAAGGTGAGAGACTTGAAAACAGGCAAAGTTATTGGGTTGTGCAGAGTGAAATAGTTTCTTTTTGAAGAAGAAATAAATCTTTTTGCTCTCTCACGCTACCAGATTATGAAGTAGGGACAGATGCTTGTGGAAGAAAGTCAGAAGTCCGTTCTTCCCTCCTCAGAAACTCTGGTCTATCCTGACTGTGTAATACATGTTGGTGCAATTGCTATGACAGTCTCCTCTCCTACCAACAAGCCATTCAAAAATACTTAAAAACCCTAACTATCCATGCTATGAAATATTATTTTAGCCAGAAATTTCATATGGGTGTTTGGCTAAATCATAGCAAAACTATGAAACCACAGAGGGGAGCAAAGGAAGATCAGGGCCATAATAATTTGAGGGATTTACAGTCAAAAGAATAATGTTACTTGAATGCAGTGTCTGTTTGGAGGGTAGCTGATATTTCAAAGGTCTCTTTTATCTTCTATGAGCTTGAAGTTCTGCAAACAGAGGCATTTGGTCCATGTAAACTGTGTTAGAGTAAACATGGTGATGCACCTTGTGTGGGAGGCACTGTTGTTATTCCTACTTCACATCAATTAGATTTATTCCTAGTGATCCTGGAAAATTAAATCATTTAAGAGTGCCAACTGGAGTCTGGTTTACATTATTACAGGAGCATCCAGGTGTTGCAGTCAGACTCTCAGGAACACGTTACTTAAAAATAGTACTGTGAGTCTGGGGTCTTTTCTTCTGTATTTATAAGCTTTGAAAGGAAGATGTAATTTCCAATGGCTTCCAGCTACTACAGTAGGTGATAGTGGGGGTTGACGCTTTTCTATGTTCCTTCCAGCTGTTTTGCATCTGACACAGATTTTGGTTCTCCCCTAGAGGTCCAAAGTCCCCAGGGGGTGGCAATAAGAACATGGTCTGTTCTGGCCAGGAGGTGATGTCTCTGAATTTATAGCTTCTCCCTTTGGTACAGAACAGAGTGGAGCTCACAAAGCTCATGTTATTCTGGAAAAATGGAGAATTTGCATGGGTGAGATAAAATCTTGTGTTGCCAACCATGCGATACCAGTGTCTCATGATGGGAACTCATAAAACCAAGACATTCTTTGACTTATTTTCATTATAAGCTCCAATGTCACAATGGTCCCAGCACTAGAGTTTTGGGAGTGCTGATGCTCTTAGTTACATATTTCAACCATAATCACAACTTTTCTTTTTTAGGAGTTGTGAGGATGGATCTGTGTAAGTCAGTATCAGCTGCAGAGAGAAGTGGTGAAGGTAAAATTAGTATTTGAATATGGACATGAGAAGTAGTAATACAGTGAGACTGAAGGGAATTGTGTGTTTCGATATGTCAGTAACTACAATGGAAAAATCACTTCAAATAAGATGTAAAACCAGTATAAATATTTATTTTAACTGTATTTTAACAAAGAGTTACTTATTATTTTTCAATAAATAAAACAGCAAAGATGCTACATACCTGCCTGTTGAATACCAACTTAATAAAAATAAAGCTTATACAAACCTTATATAATTTAAACCATATAGATTTTAAAACATGTCAATTTAGAATATATTTGCATAATACAACAGCATTGTGGAACTCACACCTATTAACACTTCACAGATTTTTAAAAGAGATGTCATTGTCTTGGCATTTTCTTGTTATGCCAAAAATTGTCAGTCATCTTAGTTTTTCTTCTGAACTTAATAATCTTTTCCCAATGCTCAGCTCGGAGGTCTTGCACTTTCTAACAATCAGCAGTTCTTTGGGATCTAAGACACGGTTCAATGTTCATAGTGCAGGTCAAACCTTGGTTTCCACATCCTGCCTTGACTCCGTGGCGTGTAGGAGGAGGGGATTTTCTCCCTGTGCTGCTCTTACCCTTATAACAACCTCACCAGCTTTAATCCTGCATCCTGTTGCCTGTGGAGCTGTTTGCATCTCGCAAGACAGGGATTTTCCTTGGCAAGATCCAACCACTGTGGAGGATCTCTTCACAGGATATTTGACAGAGTCTACTTGGCTCTTGATGCCTCAGATACTTTATTTTGAAGTGTTGGTTTGCAGCTGGTTCAAAAGATTCAGGTAGGATTTGGATTTTAAAAATCTGGGATACGAATCTCTTTCCATAAGGATATACACTGTTTTCTGGGCTTCATCAAAACTTGTGTGAGTTGGGTCTTGAGCCTTTTTGGCTGTTGCTTCCCTCATCTGATAGTCAATATTGATCTGGAATATAAAAAAAAAAATGTGGTTTAAAACCTAACTTTGAATGTAGTCTCTTTTCTATATCTCTTTGTCAATACATGCATTTGCAGCCTTAGAATTCTATGACAGCTCATTGTCAGAATAATTGTAAATTGGGGGAAATCAAATATCTGTATCCCAGTTAGGCACAAAAGTTGTTGCTCACTATAGAAATGTAGTTTGTTCTGGAGTCAGAATTAATACAACTCAACTTTCAGGAACAACCTCCAGTTAATAAAAGAAATCCTGTGTTGAATGTCTCCAGTTCAGATGTGATCAACATACAGAACTTTAATTTTTCCAGAAGGTCAGCATATTTTGAAAGACAAGAACTATTCTGTGGTGCTTCCACTCACAAACACAAAGCATCTCCAAATAGCATCAGCAACTCAAGCTGGGCTGGCTCAATGAAGAGCATCATGTGCTGAGGCCTTTGCTGAGCTCTGCTGGGGGCTCTCCCAGCACTGGCCTGCTGCCTGTGACTCTGTGTGAGGTTTGAGAATGTTACACTGCAAGTAGCTGTGATTCAAGAAGGGACCTGAAAGTGTGTCTGTGTCTTCTAATGCCACTGAGTGAGTGTGTGAGCATCTCGATGGAGCTATACTGCTCCCTTCCAATTCTGCACAGGCTGGCTTTATACATACCTGCTTAATGGCATCTGACTGAACAAACTCCTCGTAAATCCTCTCTGCTTTGCCATGTAAGTGATCAGACTTGGTTTTCTTGTAATCCTCACAAGCCAACCAGAACTCGATGTTTTCCTCACTGAACTCTGATTTCAGGAATTCCCGAAAGACACCTTGGCCACCTAAAGCCAACACAAATAATGAATCATTTACTGTATGACACTTGTGACCAGGGAGGAGAAAATAAATAGCAGGATTTGTATTGAAATCTGATGAAAAATCTTGCCAAAATACATTGATCTTCTCTTCTTCAACATACAACTGACATTCTAATATTAAGGCTGTTGGGAGTCTTCATAATTATGTTCAGTGTTTTTAGATCTAGACTGTGGGTCCTGATCCTATAACAATGGATTGTAGTCCTTCCTAAATGAATTGTCTTAGGGTATAAGTGGAGAGAAAATTCCAGATTAAACTGATTGTCCTAAATTGATTAAACTGATTATCCAAGGATTGAAGACTGATCAAAATGAGCTATTTGGGGGTTAATAGCTATACTGAAAATGGAAAAAGACCCCAAAACCCAACTTGGAAGCCAAGCTGTAGCAGTGTCCAAGTTACACTAGAGTTGCAAAAAACTAAATGTACCTGCCCATTGTCTGACTCTATACAATGCTACAGCTTTACCTGTTTGGTGAGATTAGATAAAACTTTGTCTTTAGAGTAAGAACCAAGTCATACTGAGGTAACGGACTTACTTTGGCTGGCCAAGAGCTTTTCCAAAGACTGTGACCACTGAATAACTTCCTCTGCAGAAAGCCTAAGGTGACAAGAAAAAGAAAAGGCTTTAGGGAAGAAACCATGGGATTTTGTTTGTATGTCGGAAGGAGTCAAAGTTTATAATTTATTATCCAGGTATTATATTCCAGATATTTTACTAAATTTATGTCTTTGTCATAATCTGAGATCCTGGAGACAGGCCATGTCAAGAAAAATAATCAGAGATGGAAAAAATATGGAACTATGATGTTATCTTGAATTCTATTCCCAGGAAAATAGTATTTTACTGTAACGATGATAAAATTATTTTGTACGTATACTTCTGTTTCCATATTTTTGCAATAAGAATGGTAATACCCTTACTCCTCATTTAAGTGAGCAGCATTTTTTCTTATAAAACTTTAGAGAACAGTTACAATGTCCCTCTGATAAAAATGGATTTAAGTGAAGTGTCTTCTCCCTCACTGTTTGATGCAAGCAGATCAAATCACTAATTAAAAATCCTTAACTCCATGAGTAGTTTCTAATTACTAATGTTCACCTCTCTTGTATTTTGAAAATTCTAGATGCTTTTACAATATTTGTTGTTCTAGAAGTAGTTTAGAAATGAAGTAATTTACTATGCACTAATTTAGCTATGATTGTATTTTATAACTCAGTGGGTTTCTGTACTTACATGACATTTCTAGAGCTGGAAGTCTTGATCCCAGATTCAATATGTGGCACCATGCACTTCAAATAACTTTTGAGATCTGCACCACTGAAACAATGAACAGACATTTTTTAATCCATTAGAATTGCAGTAGCACTTAACTTCTATTTAAATTTTCTTCAAACTTTCAGAGAGAGCTCCATTCTATGACTGAAGTCTGGGAAGTTACATATCCAAGTAATAAAAAAAAAAAAGACAGAGGGCCCCAATTGTATCCAAATTCTGTTTTGGATTACTTAAAGTAATCAATTAATTGGTATGCCTCCACTCAAGCTTTTTAAAATGATGTTGCAGTCCTGGGCTTTTAGCAGGTTTTGATCATTTAGCCTGAACCACAGCACTAATTCTTAATCTCCAAAATTGGTAGATTGTTATTTGCACTTCTAATACATTAAGTTTTATACTAAGCTGTATATACTTACAAAGCCTTTTGCTTCTTTTTATGGACTTTGCCTTTTGCAAGCTTGCAATCTTCTTTTCCATTTAATTCAGTCATGTTGTTTTGGAAGAAAAAGAATCCAGGCATTTTCCTTGGCTTTAACGTGAAGCACCTCTGGCCATGAGGATCCTCCAGCCCCAAGTGACAGCTCCCTGCCTCTGCTGCTGCCTTTTATTGACGCAGGCAGCCCTGGGAGCTGGGGTGAGCAGAGCTGTTTATCATGTATCTTCATCACAAACTCTGGAAGTTCCCCTTTCAGTGCTCAGTGACGTGAGTCTTTTTGAGAAAAAAAACAGACAGCAGTGTCTCGTGGTTGAGGTTATACCAGATGAGGCTGAATTGCTTTGGGGTTGTTATGTGTCACTGTGTATGTCTGTTACCAAAAAAAAAACACCAACAAAGCCCTCTAGAACTTTGAATTCTTGTCCCTTTCTGATGGGACTTGCAAGTCAGAAGTATTTTTTGGTTTGATCAACAGAACTTGCAAATACTGCAGTTTTTTCTTGACAAAATTCACTTGTTGCATGCCTGTGTCCTGCAATTTCATACTTGTCAGTTGGTTAGGTGGGCTCAGCAGAAGACAAGGGGAAGGTACTTTAACATACCCCAGTAATAAAGTTCTATATGCAACAACCTATTTGCAAGTCCCCTGTTGCTCTTCAGACTAGAACATTACCTTAGACAGGTTTGGTTGGACAAGATGTGTGAAAATATTTCAATGTGATTTTCTCAGGAAGGGGTTTTGAAGCAGCAAGAACTTATTTAATTTGGTTTAATTTTTGCAAGTCAGGTTCTTAGGAAGCACAATGCCATAGTTCAGGAATATGTCCCTAATTTTAAGTGACTTGGCATGTATAAATATTAATTCGGTTAGAGCTATTGTTGTAAACACAGTGTGAATATTACAAGCTGTTTGAGGGAGGTGTGAGTTGTTTGTACATACTTAAGCTCCACTGCATAAAAGCAGCCATGGATATAAAGACAAAGAATTAAGCATAACTCTCTATCTGTCCAGGATGGTGATTTAGACGTTGAAATACTTAATATGGCCCCTGAGCATCTCAATTTCTGGTAGTTTGCTTGGGTTCTTTTTTTCTGTGATGTTTCAATTTTTTTTTCCTTTTTGGTGTTTTTTTTTTTTAATTGTTGGTTTTTTGTTTGTTTTTTTTTTTTTTTTTTTTACTAAATAACATGGGCAACTTCGATTACTTATGAATAGCTCGTGAATGATGTGTGCAGGGCTGCATATGACGGTGATAACTGCTGACACATCTCCAGCTTCCTCTAGAGCTGCGGTGCCAAGGGCTGGGAGCCCGAGAGCCGCCTGCAGACAGATGTGCAAGGACCGCCAGCCTCGGGCTGGGTTTAACCACAGCAGCTGCTGGTCCACTGAGTGCTGGCAGTGACACAAATGTGTCTGCAGGAAATATTTATCTCCGGGTGAACACTGCCCTTTGTGCCAGGGCAGAGGTGTTTACTGACTGCTCTCACCCCCCAGAACAGGGCGCAAAAGAAAGGAAGGAAGAGATGTTATCAGTGCCGGATTTGTTTTCGTATCTAACCTGCTCCATTTTCACGTTCTGCCCCCCTCAGCGTCTCATCGCGCTCCCTCACTTAGGAGCTGTCCTTGGTGGGATGTTCCATTGCTGGCAAGGTCAGAAGGATGATGCATCCAAACCCTACTCAGAGGAGGGCAACAAAAGGGTAAAAAACATCAGGGAAAATAATTTCCCATCTCATCTTCCAGAGCTCTGGAGCCTCAGACTAAAAGTAGGGCAATGTCTTGAATTAATAGCAGCCGGTCATTATAAGTAATCCACCAGTGAAGTTCTGTGAGAGTGAGGGTACAGGATGGCTTTCTTTTTTGTACCTGTTATCAATGATGGGCTGTTGACAGTTCATTTACTAGACGAGGAATGTCTTTTCTCCATTTAAAATAAAATTACTGTCTTTAACTTTGGGATTTGTTAAACATATCAATGCATGCAACAGGTGCTGAGTCAGACCTTCCTGTAGAAAGGAATTCTCATGCTACTGAGTCTCATTGCACTTCACCTTCTTGCAATAAATATTGTCTTGAATAAAGGAAAAACAGCATTCTTGTAATTTGCATCAGGGTAATGCTGCTGTCCCACAGCATTTGAATTGCTTTCCAGGTCACACAATACTTGAATTGCTTTCCAGGTACTTTATTTGTTGGAGGAGGCCAGTGGTAGTATGGGATAACTCTTAGGTGACTTGTTGCTTGCAGAGATACCACACCACTGGACCCTAGGGGAGGTGGTAACCTTTGCTTTGCAGTCTTGGTGCTACTGGACTCAAATACAGTCAAAAGTGAAGTAGGAATAGGTTGAATGCTATACTGTGAATAAGGAAAAAGTTGTGCCTGCCAAGCAGACCACCTGGAATTAGCTGATGTCCTTATCTTCTGCTGTTCTCATATCCCAAATTAATAGTGCTCTTAACACACTGGGGAGTCCTCTCCAGTATCCACATCACTCTACCCCAATCTCTGCCTTGCTGCTTGCTCTCCTTATCCCTGGACAAATTCAGTAAAAAAAAAAAAAAAAAAAAAAAAAAAAAAAAAAAAAAAATCAGTGCTGCCTCTCTGGTTTAACCTAAGCCAGATCTATTTGTAAACATATGTAATAATTCATGTAGAAATGTACAAATGAAGAAAGAAGACTGGGTCTTGTGAGTGTCTGCTTTGGAGAAAGGATGAACATTTGGCACATAAACTCCTAGCTTAGGGTCCTAGAAAGTGTAAAGACAATGTAAAACCCCAATATCCTCCTACCTTCCTGTAAATGCTGCTCAAACTCTGCAAAACCAAAGCCATTAGCAGACGTATCAATATGGGACTATGATTATCAGTCCCTTTTTTCCTATATTGTGGACAAATCCTTTCTTCCTCTGAGTAACTTGGATCTTCAGGCATCCTTTTTTTCTCAATGGAATATTTCATTGACTCTGATTCACTCTTTTATGCAAAACCTACTCATCTTTAAGGTTTTACTTGTAAAGCCCAGTGCAAATTTCCTAATCTCAACAATGGGAAAACCTGTGTATGAGACTGACGGAGAGGGAACTGAAGTGAGAGGGAAAAGAGGAACCGTAAGACTCATAGGGCTGGCAAGAATTTTTGTTTTATTGCTGGAGTAACATTCTCCTTCTACAGACCACAGAAAAACCAGGAAGAGACCTGTATGGAGTTTCCTAAGTGAAAAATTCTTTGCTAACTCTGACTTTGTTAAGTGGTTCTGCTTTATGAGAGAGTTGGACTAGGTCACACAGGTGGATTAGGTGTTGACTCCCTACAGTTTTCATTATTCTATTGTCCTGAATACTCTGACTTGACATTTCTAGTGACAAAAGTGCTGCTTATTGGAACTTTAAACTTTAAAAATACGATGCTTCAAACCCATATGCATTCATCCATACTGAATATTGGGTCACTGTCCTTGTTTCCTGTAGACAAAAATGTCTAGTGGGATTTTACATGATACCATAAGGAATAGTCATATTCTGACACAGCAGAAAGTTTTTCATGTAACTTCTTCACTCCTAATTTTCTGGATTTCTTTCAGTTTCATCATGGGATGGTTGGTAACAGACCTGCCTTTTTCATCTCCCACAAACTTAATCAACAAATATACTTTTCTCTGTTTCATGCATGATAGCCAATTGCTTCTTGAAATACTTCCTCACTTAATAACTGTTTTCTTTTCCTATTATTACAGGAAATTGCAAAAATATTTTAAGCCTTACAGTTTTAGGGTTTATTAGAATAATACCATTATTTGCTACAAAACCCTCTTTGTCTTAAGGCTGGCATTGTCTTAGTTGATTCTGTCCAGTAAAAGGACAGAAGGAAACTTTTTGCAGGAACAGCACCATAACTGGCTGTCACCAGCTGGTTTCTACTCTTTTCCAGATTTCTTGTAGGTTTGTGATGAGTAATTACTCCGATTTTATGTGCACAGAATATGCTTACAAATATTTGCTAATATTTGGCCTGTTTCTGTGCATCGTTTTCTGTTCTTTCTGGAGACCACTTGGTAGAGTTGAAGTGAAAAAAATGTGAGAAAATTTCCGAGGTTCAACACTGGACAGGTTCGGTTAAAGCAAAGAGGGCAAAAAGTTCCATGAACTCCAAGTCTCATTTGCTGGTCAAAATTATTTCTAGCTTCTGCTTCTGACTTCTTTTTTGTTTCTTTTTGGTCACTCTTGTCTGGCCTTACCCTCACTCATTCTCCATTTCAGCCCCACTTTGTTTCTGAGTTGATCTGTTTTGGCTTAGGCACGTTGTTGTCTTCCATGTGTGGCCAATTTTCAGCTTTGCTGCACTCTTGCTGTTGAGCACAAACTTCCCTGGAGTTAATCTGACCCCATCTGTGCTGAGCTCGAGTGCCCAGTCAGGCAGTGCTGCCCCACTGCAGAACTGCCCTTACCCGTCATGTAGCTGAGCGTTAGCTTAGCTGTGAAAACAAGTGATTTCTCTGAAATGTATCTGTCTCTTATGTGACCTAAAGAAATCGGCTACTGATAATCCATCTCTCTAGCACTTAAGGGAAATAGAAACTAGTTTCTGTGGGAGAGGAAATAGCATGCATTAAAAAAAAAAGGGTGGTGGGTGCTTTTGAGCTGCAGTGATATTATTTTGAAATGTTAACATTTTCTCTCATATTATGTAGTCAGTCCATAACAGAGTAGCCATTGTAGCCATCATGAATTATTTTTAGAATTAATTTCTGCTACAAGCAAAAGTTTTTTGGAAAGAAATCCTGAAGCCGCCAAGATCAAAATCTTGCTACTGGTTTTAGCAGACTCATTTTTGGTGTTGGACTGATTTGATTGAGAATTGGATCTTTTTGAGGGCTATTTGTTTGGGGGTTTTTTGAAGTTAAGGTGTTCCCCATGTTAGATTTTGTTCCTGATTAATTCAATGAGTTCTAATTTTGCAGCCAGTAAGGCATGAGTAGGGCTGAATGGCATCAGACTCCTCAAAATTCAGGAAGAGTTCTGGATTTGAAAAATAAGTGGAGCCTAATGCCATCCTGCATCAAGGAATGCCACAAGCTAAACATTGAGTAATGATCCACCTCCTGAGAGTGTCTTGTGGCACTGGGTCTATGAGAGACCTGACTCTGAAGGACAAGGGACCAGAGCTTTGCTGAAATCTGTTTTTAGCTCTTTCACTTCCTCACTATAAATTGGCAATGCAGGAACATTCCTGCAAAATTCCAGTTCAGCCCAAAATTGCCCCATCTGTCTCTGAAGTATCTGCAGAATGCTTTTAGGGGATTTTTTTTTGGTAGGGTTTCCCCTAGCTTCTGAGGGAACCTGTGGAGTTTGGGGGTTTTTTTCGGTACCAAGACAGTGAAGGAGAAACGTGGCAGGAGCCAAGTCATTGTGGAGAGCACACAGTGATGTTTTCCCTGTTTTTATGAATCACATGGGGATTAAAATACAATCCAGTCCCTACATCCATTCTTGTAGGCCTACTGGATCTGTAAAGAGATGACAACAGGTCTTTCCATTGTCTGTCTCAACCTCTAAATGTCTCCATGGGTGCTGTGTTCTCAGCTTTTGTGACTTTAGTTGTGTCCCCAACCGCTCTGACTGCTTCACATGGCTGTTGTAAGTCACCATTACATAGTGGAAGCCTTTGATTTGAAACTTTGTTGAAAAAAAATTTTCTTATGGTTATTATTTTTTCTATGACATCTTTGCAAACTTTCATGACTTGACTTTACAGAAAAATGTTATGAATATTTTATGATAAATGTTGTTGGCATTAAAGGTTGTGTTTATATGACAGTCAGTGCAAGGAATTAGATGTGTATTTCCTCACCATACTAAAGCACATTTCACTGACGTGTATATCCAGTAATTCCCTCTTTTTTATGACCATTTCTTAATTAGACTGTAGCAAGCTTAAACAGTTTATCAGAAACCTGATCCTTTTCTTTCTGGGCTTTTCTATCTGAAATAAATTAACTGTTGAATTTCTGTGAAATCAGGGGACTTTTGGTTCTCACCCAGACTGGCTGACACCTGGATGAAGAAAGGAAAAAAAAAAAAAGTGAAAAATCTGCAGTACAGAGACTTCTGGGTGCCGAGGGTGATGCTTCCTGTATCTGCTGTTCGGTAGGGCAGGAAGCGTTCATCGCTCACCATCTGGGAAATGCACACATTTCTCATTATCTCCTCCTTTTCATGAGTCCCACACTGCACTGAACCAGCACTTGTTTCTCATGTCTTATTAAGCAAAACAGACTGAGACCAGGGCCTGTGGCACTGGGGTGTGAAGCAGTTTGCTGAGTTTCCACTGTCAGCATGGAAATGTGATATGTGAGTACAGTACAAGCTTAGCTTTCAAAGCTGGAAGGCTTCAGTTACATCTGAATCTTAATGGAGAAAAATCAGAGGCTTTTTCGCTCTGAAATGGTAAAATTCTGTATCGTTCAGTATTATAATAACAAACAATTTGATTGAACACAGGGAGCTGAAATTCAAGGTATCAGTTTAAGAAATGTTTTTAAGAACTTTTAAACAGTAGAAATATTACTTGAAGCTTTTAGTGGAGTTATGCTGATAAAGAATTCTCTGAAGAATTGCACTTTTAAGTGTCTGTTTTATACTTGGTGTTATGAATTTCCTGGTTGAATTTTCACTTCAGTGCCCAGATATGGCTCCCTTTAACAAAAAAAAAAAAAAAAAACCCCCCAAAAAAAAAAAAACCAGAAAAAAACCATCATCACAAGGCTGGGTTCATCCAAAGATTGCATTTTTACTGGACACCATTTGAGACACAAGCAGGATCTGTCCTGATACTCAGGAGAACAAGCAGATGCATCAGGGGACTATCTTGGCAAAGCAAGGAACTTATGATGGTGCTCAGATGTAAAAAAAAAACCCAAACAACAAGAACAAAAAAACCCCCACCAAACAACAACAACAACAAAAAAGCCTCAAGCAAACAGACAAACAAAAAAAAGCACCACAAAACCACACAAATTTTAAAAACCCACCACAAAAAAAAATCCCAATAAAACAAAAACCCAAAAAACCCCACCCAACAACAACACCAAAAAAAACCCCAAAACAAAAAAATACCTCAAACAAAAAAAATCCTACTCAAACGCCAACCAAAAAACTCAACAGCATACAGGGAGTGGAAGAATGGATGTGCTAAATAGAAGGGAATTTGAAGCATTTTCCAGATCATGGATATACAGAAAATAATCTTCCCTCTTCAGGGCAGTGAAGCAGGCAGCCTGCAGTGCTGGGTTGTGTCCATCCTTGAATATTTTCCAGACCAGACTGGATAAAGCTGTGAGCAATATGATCCAAGCTCATAACTGATCCTGCTTAAAGCACTTAAAGCAGGGGGGTTGGACTAGAAACCTCCTCATTTTGTTCCCATCATGATTTATCCTGAGATTCTATGTATAACTAATGAATAATGGCTAGCATATAGAAGTCTAATTCAGTTAGAGGAGAACTACTTGGGAAAGAATGGTAATTGTAGAAATAAATACAGGTTTCCTGATTGACTTTTTTGGATGACAGCTACACACTGGAAGTGCAACATTCAAATCACCATTTCTTCTGTCTCCTTCTGAAAATACTTGCCTGGTATATAGGTGAAGTAGCAGAAAGTTGCTTCACGAAATGGGAAAACTGAAGATGGGTATGAGGTCTCAATTTAAATCTATAAAGATTTAAAAGCTGCATGATCTCTGAGAACTAGCTCTTCTTGTGATGAACCAGAAAGGAAGAGAGTTTAGCTGTATTTCCTGTCATTTACTTTGAATCTCACCTGCTTAATTTCAGTTCTATGGAACTGGAATATTTGCAATAGAAAGACTTGAATTTCCTTACGTTTATTTTATTTGCAGTTTTCGTTATGTCACAGGGACAGACCCTATCCATCCTACTGGTGAACCTCCCTCCCTTCCATATGACTTGCACATGACACCCCCTGAAACACTGGGATGTCTGGAAACACTCAGGCTCAGGCTGAGCAGGGCTCTGAGGTACCTGGTCCAGTTGAGGGTGTCCCAGCTTATGGCAGGGAGCTGGACCAGGTGGCCTTTCAAGGCCCCTTCCAACACAAACTATTTTAGGATTTTATGCAATGCCTACACTGGACTGGCTGTGCTATTGGTGAGCTGATGGCACCTCTGTGCATTTGGGGATGTTCCAGCAGCTAACTTATCGTTCCTGGGAAGAATGGGGGCAAAGGCTTGTTATTAAAATGCAAGTCTACTGTAGTTCTTTGAAAATAGAACTCCTCCTGGATCATACACCATTTAGTTAAAGACAGTTATTAGTAAGAAACAAATGTTTGTTTGTGTTTGTCAAACAAACAAATGTGTGACAAGACAAATGTTCCTGAATGTATTCACCCATGTCACTAGTGCCTGTGCTTGGCACCTGTGTTCAAGAATGAGTGCGTGCTTAACAAAGCCTTTAGTGTCTGAGTTTTATTGAGAACAGCCTGATCCTTCACACACCTTCTCCTGGCAGGGTTAGGAACAGAGTTTACGTACGTGCCCACAGTTTTGCCAAAATAAATATATGCACTTCTTTGTGTCCCTGTCTTCTCTATAAAGTATGTGGGAAATGACTGTGCTCTAATTTACATCTAAATTGCAGGACATGGGCCCTTGTAATTCAGAACTACTGCTCAGTTCCTTGTTAATTATCTATCTGGAAGCCCACAGACCTTGGCTGACAAAAGTAATGAATATAACCTTTGTGCAAAAGAGGAGTTGTCATACACTCAGACTGGATTTTCCTAGTATGTGTCATTATGAAAAACCAAACTCCCATGTCCCACCAGTTCCCCACCTGTGGTGAAAACTCCTTATTTCAGCCTTGTTTCTCTGACCTCCTCCACAGACAATTAAAACTGCCATTCCTGCAGTGTGGGCTGCCTGGTTTGGAATTCCCCACCAACTGTGTTCTGTACATGTCAGTAAACCAGGTGAGCTTTGATAGATGTGACCACTTCCCTTTAATTTTGAAATTAATTTGAAGACGAACACAAAAAAAAATTCAGTGTGCAAAGCAAGATAACCAAATCTGGAGGGAAGGTTTTATATGAGCAGCAGGAAACAGAACCCACTGAGTTTCATGACAATAATAGTTCTGAGTTACTCTGAAAGAGTCATGAGACACTGATGTACATGTTCTTCCAACCTCAGCTGTGGGGCCTGGAAACCACAGGCTAACAAACATTTAGAGAGATACCTGATCTGCTGGCTGGCACTGCCCAGGCAAGTGCTAAAAGGAAGCAAGAAAAGACCTCTAAAAATATTTTTCTTTTTTTTAAGAATGTAGATACTTGTAAAAACATGTGTGGGTATTGATATGTGTATATAGAACTTGACATTATCTCCAACAACCCTTTAAACATAATATTAGAATGGTTTTTCTCTTTCCACATGTGATATATAACACCAGAATGCTTGCACCAGATCTGATTAGTAAATACCTGTTAGGAAGTATCTGTAGATATTTACGTGTGTTTTATCCATATTAAAAGCCACTTTGTAACTTCCAAGTCACAAAGTTTCCTCTCAAACACAGTTTATTCTTGGTTTTCATTTAAATCATGTCATGTTTTACACTCAAGCACTGAATTGGAACACCCTGTGTTCAGTGATGGACAGAAGGACAAAACCTGTTGATGTTAGAAAATAAAATGCAATAGAATTATTATTGTTCTGTATAGAAACACAGGTGTAATTTTTTTTTTTTTTTTTTTTTTTTTTTGCTCTGTTAAACTTTGTGTGGGAAAGATGTGTTCTAGACTTTTCTTAATATACAGGTTGGGATCTATGACCAAAATAAGTAAAGACAATGGTAAGAAATAAGAAAGCTCCATTCTGATCTGAATAAGACTTCACTTGCCTCAGGACACAGATAAATAGTGGGAAATTAATTATAAAATTTCTCCTATCAATACAAAATGGGCTTTGCCTTCTTTGTTTGCCTTTTTCTAGTGAATTGGCATGCCCTGCCACTCATTTCTCATGTAATAATCAGTTATGAATTATTAGCTTATTTCCAATGGGAAAAATTTTCCTATGGTAATGTTTTTGTTTGGTTACATTTTGCTTAGAATCTTGCATGTGGCAGCTTCCCCCTCACATAAACAAATATTGCTGCTTGGAAAATTACAAAATAAGGATGTTTAATGACTACTGGGCAGGGATGAAATGCTTAAAATGACATTCTGCTAATGGGGCCATTCTAACTTCAGCCCTCTATGAGAGTATGAACAGAACACACTAAACAGAAAGCTACGATGAACCTTGATGAGCATTTAAAACATCATTCTGTGTTCTTATGGCTCATGCAAATAACCCTGTAAAGTCAGCTGCTAATAAAAGAGAGACCTGACAACACCAACTTGCGTCATTTGAAACTCAGAATACTGTTTGCATATTCTCTTTTTATAACTTGCTTTGTCTGCTATTGTAGCAAGATTTGTATTTTATAAGCCAACCTCCTTTTGACTCCTCTTACGTTCATTGAATAACCAGGACCACTTTCACTTGTCATCTGCTTTAGTCTCTCTGTGGGTTGCTATGGAGCATTCCAAATATTAGGGAACTGTGGAACTGCATAGCCCAAGGCTCCATGTGGTTCCAGTCACAGAGCAAAACTACTGGAAAATTATGATCCCTGAACCCAAGAGCCTAAAACTGGCCCAAGGCCTCACAACACTACAACACATGGATTATATATTTTATGAAGCTTATGGCTTACGATGGAATGAGGATGCTGTTTACCTGACCTGCCCATTGACAGGCTCAGGTCAAGACCAAACATGTTTTCAGACCGTTCTGCTATTTCTGCAAATGCAATTTCTGTGAATTTTGCTTTCTTGCTTTCAGTGACTCATACTAACACCTGTTTTCTTTTTGCCTAACTTGTGCTATGCTTGGACTCACAAAGCAGTAGGGATTTCTTGCCTGATTTCCCAGTACTGTATATGCTGCTTGCATTTTCAAGGGAAAAAGTGAGGGCTGATGTGAAGAAAAAGCATAATTGCCTAAAACCTGTATATTTTTATGTATCACCTTGGACTTGTAGTTTATCTGTATTCTTGTCCCCTTAGACCATCAACTTTGGCTTTTCATTCTCTTCTTTCTATGAAACATCTCTTCAGTGCTCGAGATTATTCAGCTCAACCTCTCTCTAAATGTCAAGATAATGGCAGTGTTAAGAAGGGCAGTGGGGGAGGTAGGGCTGAGAGGGACTGAAACAATGGAGATGATAAAAAAGAAAAAAGCAAAGGATTGAAAGACTGAGAGGGCACTTTTCCCATACAATCTGCTACTGTGCTGTGGAATGAGTCCCAACCCTGTACTTTCACAAGGCAGTAATTAAAAAAAAGCTCTCACATTGATTTCTCTCCCCTAGAATATATAGAATATATATTCTTACTATTTTTTATATATTCTTAATAGAATATATAAAAAAACCTCTCAGTTTTAAACTCCTCAGTCTCCTGAGCAGGGCAGTGAGATCTTGTTCCCATCGCCTGGCTCCAGGAGTGGTACAGAAACCCCAGCCTGCAGAAAACTGTTTGATCCAGAGTTTATGCCAGAGCTTTAAGGCACTCCTCTCGTGCATGGTGCTTCACCTGGAGCAGCTGTGGCCACCAGAGCATCCGAGTTGCTCTCCCCAGGGGTTGGCAAAAGGAAACCACTTCAGAATGAGTGGTTTTCCTCTGTCTGGGCAATGTTTATCAGCTTTTTACAAAGATAGCTGATTTCATTGCTACAATGGCTGACAAGATGTGGTAGGGCGGGCATACCTGAGGTTTAGGACAAACCCAGTGCCAGGACTCTTTGGAATAAACTTGAAAATCTGTCACATACACACAGTGCCTGTCTAGCAGTGGCCCATTCCCCTTCTTTACTTCCTTCTACATAAATGAATCTGCCTGCCTTTGGTAGGGTCTCTGCTGAGTATTTGTTTATTGCAGAATATATTGCAGAGGCAGATGAGGAAGTTTTATGCAGCATTCACAGAACTGTAGGATGCTCTATAAATACGAATACGTGACTGTTGTGAGCTTACCCTGACCGTGAAAAAAATTGATCTTATTTCAAAGCCAGATAAAAGGATCTCTAAGAAATCTGTGATGCTGCTACAGTAGCATTAGGAAGTGTATTAATCATTCTTACTAGACTTGGAGTTTTCCAGTGTATTTAATTAAAAAGCTCTAATTTAAAAACAATACTTGAGTTGTACCTGTATTAATGAGAAAACTCTCTCAACATAATTTGAGATAAATTTTCTGGTTCATTATCAAAACTCCAGCTCAGTAGTTCCATAATCACGGTGGAACCTGTCTAATGGTGGTTTTTCACTTAAACAGGAACAATTTGGAGTTATACCATGCAAACACTCTTATTTTAACATGCTATCCAGCCTGTTTGCCAAGGGTATAATTTTTTTAACACAGAGTTCTTATTAGTTGTTGGCTATTTATATAGAGGTATATTCTGCATAATAGAGATTTTTATTTCTTTTAATTTTGCTGAAGTTTTACTCTAAAAATTTAAAAAATCCCAACACTAACAAAATTACAGCCAAGAAATTTGGATGCTCTGTTCTGGGGTATATTGATCTTAAGTCCCAACTTGTATACCACTCTACATTTGCAGTGTAAAATGTGCTTTGTATATTCTTGGGACAACTGTTGAGAGTAACACAGGACACGCCTGGTGCCACTGATACAGGTTTAAAAAAAAAAAGCAAACAAACTAAAAATGGTAGATGGTGCTAAATTCTTTGTGCCTTGGGCCTGCAAAAGTTGAATCCATGTGTTTTTAAATTGTAATCTGTTTGAAGATTTGTGAAGAACAAGTATCCAAAAGTGGAGATTCTTACACAAACTGCCTTGTGAACCTGCCTGAATATCAAAGCACATTAAAGACATTTGTAATTGGTGACAAAGCAGCCTTGTGCAGATATGAGAGAAGAAAGCATGCCAGTCTGCTCCTTCAAAATAATTAAAGGATTGGGAAGTTGTGTATTTTGAATTCAAATCCATTTGTCTGGTTTTATTTGTAAGCTAGGGTTTCCTGCTATCTGCTGGCCCCAGTTTCCCTGCCAGAGAGCACACTGCATGTGTGATGCTGCAGAATTACATTTGCAGACAGGAAACCTAGAGCTTCAGAGGGGCTGAATCAGTGTGCTGGTCACACATCAGCATTATTTACTGATACAGCAGTGAGAACAGGACATGACACAGAACAGAACATGATGGAATAGATCAACTGTTGGGTGCAAAAATAGCTGAGAAATGGTGTTGAAGTGATTAGAAGATAGAGTGTGGGGCTTTCGGTGTTAGAGCATATGTGTAAAACAAATGAAGTTTCTCACCACCAGAAAGGGGTGATCGGCTTAAAGTTTCATTGCAGCAGTACCAGAGGTCACATAGTTCTGGGCTGAAACTTGAGTAAGCTGGGTCTAATTCCTGTGGCTACCATGGATTTCCTGTGTGAGTTAGAGCAAAAGTTGCTCTTGCTGGGTTCTCATCAGTCACTGGGGCAGGGTGTCTGGAAAGTCTGGGCAGCACTGGCAAGTGTGACCCAGCACCTGGGGCAGCCCTGTGCTCTCCTGAAGTGCTGAGTGAAGATCCTGTGTTACATGGGGGGTGTCAGGTGTCAATACACCACTGTGTGGGCTATGGAATGGAGTCTTTGATCTTTTTTTGACACCAAAATGAGGGAAGGAGATGTTGCTTCTTGTTCCATTTAATTTCTGTCCTCCCTACTGAGTTTATTAAATAAGCTTTCCAGAGGCTGTAGAAGATATAAAGCGACTGTGTGAACTCAGTAGTAGTCTTCCAGTAGTCCTTTTCTGAGAATTCACAAAAATAATTCAGTCTCTCAAGTAATAGCAGAGAGAAAAAAAAGATAAACAACAACCAGCCAACGTTGTCATTGTTAGTAGAGGTTTGAAAAATAGAATAGTGATGTTATATTGAGGAAAAATTAAATTTAGAGTATCAGGGTATAAGCATGGGTTGCCACTGTATTCACTTACAGGGGAGGGTGTTTTAAGCTCTTCAACAATTATCAATTTTTATTGGTGGCATAAAAAGGAGCCAATTTTTTCTCTAACTTAGCGGGTAACAATTTGCCATCCTGGCCCTGTTTCCATACACCTTAGACACTCGAGAGTTCCTTTTACAAGCATGGAATGTTTCTCCTGTGAGCCATGGAGGAACTTGTCTTCCCACCTTGTGTCTGGGAATGGAGGCACAGCCCTAGATCATGTACACCACTGCAAGGAAGGCAGAACCTGGCATCATTTGTATACAGGAATGAAAAGTTAGAAAGTGCTTACACCTGTACTGGCTATCCATAAGCTAAGGGACCAGAATAGAAATTGGAGGAAAAGGATTTGTGTGGGGTTTAGCAGCTGTGCTGCACGTAGTAGAACAATGCAGATCCAACAAAAAACTTGTTAAGGAGAAAATGTGAAATGAACCTTGGCATAGTTTAATGTAAGCAAAGACCAGGTTTGAGTTTTACTATCAGCATATTTGGATGTCTGCATTTCACACAACCCCCAGGCTCTGAGCTGGTTTTGTTCAGGATATAGATGTCTAGCCTGGAACAGGAATGCTGAGCTTAAAAGGCTATAAATTCAACTTAATGTGGATCTGAAGTGAATTAATAAGTTTTGTGAGGTTGCCAAAGGTACTTGGCCTGGGTTTGACTGGATGTTTCAAAGACTTTAGGTAGCCTCAGACTGACAGACCCTGCATCGCAGCTCACTATCCTCTCCTGTACCTTGATTTTGGGGAATACCTTTTAAAGTGTGTTTTCTCTCTTTGCTTTATTGCTCCTTAGATAATTAAAAACACAAAAGTACTCTTTTTCTTTCCTTCCTTGTTTCCTTTTCTAACGTAAAACATGACTATAGTTGCTTTCCTTAATTTACACTCTCTCCTGCCTTATTCAAGAGGTGAATGTGGGGGGCCTGTGCTTCCTCTGTGCTGTTGCCATGTCCCATCAGTAAAGCAGAGCATCAGAGAGCTCCTGGAGCTCTTCTGCCTGCAGAGCTTTTTTATAAATCTCACCACGAGGTTACAAGCATCAAGTGCAATGAGTAAGAGAGTCCCTGGCTGATTAGTCAGCCTTTTAAAATGAAAGCAGACAGCTTCCACCCAGCCCCATTGTAGGGGGCAGGAAAAAGGAAACTGGGGAGCAGAAGTCTGAGGCAGTGCGTTGGAGGCACACATCCCACAGAAGCACATGCTGCTGCCAGACAGAGCCAGCCCATGCTACCCACCGCCATCCCCTCGTATGACCAAACCAGGGTTTGCTCATCCAAACTATTTATTTATCTAACTGAATGCATCAAATAAATCCATTTATTTATTAAATTGATATTTATAAACCCCTCCCCTTTACATGAATAAAGTGACAGCATATGTTCACAGCAATAGACCTTCATAAGACCAAAAGATGTAATCTTTTCTTCAATTACGTTGTAAGTCATTTTCCAGAGGGGGGAAAAAATTCTTAGGTTTATTAATAGTGTGGTGGACTGTAGTTCATGCTAGATACTAAACCAATAAGAGTGTGTATTTTAGGTATGTGTAATTCAATTTTTAATGACTGACTTTAACAAATATTACAGCAGTTAATCCTGAGAAAAAAGGTTCTAAGATATCTTAAAGACCTGGTCTACTAAATTTCTACCTCACTTATTCTAGTGTTTGAATCTGAGAATGAAGTAGATGTTAAGCCTGACACTGAAGGAAAGATCTTTATTATATTTAAATGACGTTTCTTTAAAATGCATCAATTATGGTACTATGACTATGAGCCCAAGCTCAATCATGTAATTGTGATTCATGAACACAAAAGACAATTTATCAAAGAAAGTAGGACTGATCAATTTTTAATTTAAACTTCTGTGATTCCAGTGTATGTGACATTTAGTTGTGCAGTGTGATGTGAGTTGTGTCTGTTTGGACTGTGGAGAGGGTGAGGAGGGTTAGGTTTATTTGGTTTGGTTTTTTTACCTGACTGATATTTGCCAAAAAAAATCATGAAGTCCCCCTAATACCACTCATTGTGGGAACAAAGGTTTTGGAAAGTGAAGCATTTTAATAAAAATAGTTAATGAAAAAACAAAGAAAATCTGTAGACAAAGGATTAAGGGGATTTTACTCCTATCAAAAAATGAAGCAAATATTTGCCACTGCCCCACAAAGGCTTCCATCTACAGAGCCCTATCTACTTCCACCTACAATTTTTCTGGGAAAAGTGACATCTTTTGGAGAATATTTATACAAGACTATAAAAGGAAATATTTTAGACTGGTCAATGCATTTTGAGTGTTCACACAAATCCATAATTCCAAGAAAAAAATAATTAGACCAAAACACTGCAGCATCAGTTCTTGGACTTTGAAAGCTAATACCTCCCTCCTAAGTTTGTTGTGTCTCCCTCCCCACAGAAGTATGGAAAGGTTTAAAAAATACATATTCACCAAGTCACAGAGGCTTTGGAATTTCTCTGCTTCCCCTTTCTTTAATGTTCGCCATGCACCAAACCCCAGGGAAGGGAATAAAGCATTTACCATGGGCAGACTTGCAGAAGTACCTGTGAAACATCTACCTCTGGTAATACCAGAGGCTGAGAAAAGAGAAAAGGTACTCAGCACACTAAACTGACACAGGTTTTAGTCTTATAAATATGTGTAGACACAATCAGGTTTATTAAATTTTGCCTTGGACAAGACTACGTAAAAGTTTAAAGGAAATGCTAGTCATTTTTGATATTTATGGCTTGGAGTTTTTAAATTAGACACAACGGGAACAGACTGTCCTGGTTCAGAGAGCTATGACTCCAATTGTAAGTGAACTTGTAAAATTTAGATGCATTCATATGTGTTCCCTTCCATTTTAAATGCATCATAACCTGGTCATCTTTACTTTTATATTAAAGCTATAGTTTAATTTCACACTCCTGATAATAAGGGGAAGATAAGATGAAGTCTCTAAGAAATAAAATCCCCTGGTTCGGTGTCTGTAGTTGTTCAGCCCTCAGACCTTCAACTGACTTCACTGGGAGCTGCAAAAATGCTCCCAAGAAATGCTCCCTAAGCAAGGCCGTGAATCATTGGCATGATTTTCATGTTCTTACAAACCCTGCTGACAATGAAACAATACAGCTGCCAGAAGCTTAAGACTGTTTCTGGCTGTTAACAGCAACCAGTACATATCATAGAATGAATGTCCAACAGCCAGGGTGTTCTGTGTTCTCTCTTTTTGAGTATTATTTGATTAATTTTGGTACATTCAGCTTGCATGAAGAAAGAGGGACTCAAGGGAAAACAGATGACCAGCACAATGCTGCAACTTAATGTACCTTGTGAATAGCAATAAACCAGCAACTGGTCCTGCTAGTGCTGAAGTCCATGTGACGAGCTCTGAGATTCATGGGATTTATAGTACAGTGAGACTAGATGTCAGATCACAGAAGTGTTGAGAAGATTAAAGGGCTAAAAAATAGGGCTAAAGAAATCCATATAGTAGATTCAAAGGTTTTTAAACCCCTGAAAGGCCTAGATGACCTAGTTTGACATGCTGCAAAATAAAAGCTTTACAACTGTATGCAAGTAAAACATTCTTTAGAATGTTATCCAATTTGGATTTAAAGCTTAGTACCAGTCTACTGTGTCTTAACATGGTTTTGTCATTAGACAGTGTCTCATTCTAGTTTGAACTGGTCCTGTTTTTTGTATTTCTATTATAGGCTATGATCACGTCATTTGTTGATCTATTCCATGACAAATTAAATTGATTTAATTTCTTTGTTTCTTTATTGGTAAGGAGATTACTGGGCCCCAATTCTGGTTCTTTTTGTAAGCCTCCTAAATTTGGAAGTGATGGTTTTAACACATGGAGATCAAAACTAAGCATGGTATTTATGTCCCACTTGATATGCAAGGATGTTAATGTCTCTCTGCATGAATAATCAAAGTACAAAAATGAATTCCATCATCACATTTGGAGTGCACATACACATGCTGTATTGCATTTGGGGATGTTCTCATTCAATTTTCCATATTTTGAGATTTTTACAGAGTAGTTCATGTTTTTGGAAAATATTTTTAACAAAGTTAAAATGTCTTATTGAGAGTGTTTCAAAAAGGATGCTCCTTATTTGCCAAGGTTGAAAAGAAGAACCCTTGATTTCCCCATGTCTTTTAAAGAAGAAATCTCTTGTCCTGATTTTTAAAGACACAATAGAGGTTTTTGTTAATTTTTGATGGGGGACTGTGTACATGTTGTCATTCCTTGGTGAGAAAGCGTCATTAAGTCTTGTGGAATATGAAGTCATGGAAAAGGAGAGCTATGATCAAAAATTACTGCATGCATTTCAAAATTTCTTCCTCATTCCAAGAGCCGGAGAGTGTGAGGCAGCTGCCTAAATATAGGTTCATACTGTCACTGCCAAGTGCCCTAAAATTTTGAAGGTACAGAGTTGTCAGCTGTGACATTGAACTTGCAGTTTCTGCCCTTCTGAAATAGCAACTAGAGGCAAGTAGGAACCCATTCAGAATGTAAAATAGCACTAAATAGCTTTAGTAAATAAAAAATAATTCTCCTCCTGGATACTTTTGGTGATGTAAAATAGGGTGTTGTGTTTCTAATCCAAGATTGGGCCTTGTGATCTGTATTCCAGGTGTTTATTGTTGTTATCCCGCAGTTCTGGCTGAATTTGAGCCTGGCACTGAAGGCAAACAGGATTAAGAACTGAGGCTTTCAGTATCCAGATGATGTGATAGCTGTGCCAAGTGGATGGCTCCATCATTTCTCAAGAGGTTTTTACTCCTGGAGCACTTTTATGTACACTCTTGACTCGTTCTCTTTGGAAGCTTTTGCCTAAGGGTATCTGAACACTGACCAGTCACTTCTCCTAGGACAGAGAAGCAAATCAGTCTCTCTGCATGTATAAAGCCTTGCTGTCCTCTGCTGGTAACTAATACAAACCTTTAAGTTTTTGAAAAAACCTTTAGGCTTATCTGAGCCCACTTTTCTACAAACTACTGTTTGTTGTGTCCCTTTAAACCTTGGTAAATTTGGTGTTTGTTTTATTTTTGTGCTTGTGCTTGAGTGACTTAGGTCAATGAGGCCCCAGTGCATCTCTGACTCCCCTGCTGCTATTGCCTTGCCAGAGGTCTGCAGGCAGCAGGGAGAGAAGGTGTGAAGGAGAAGGGTTGTGGGTGCAAGGAATGGAACCTTATGTAAGGGTGAGGTGGTAGGTGGAAGCAGGGTGAGACTTTGTCATGCTAAGAATAGAAGGCGCCAGTTTCCACAGAGAAAGGAGGCTGCCCTGGCCTCTGGGTTCTCACATCAGCTTGTTAAAAAGGGTGTTGCAAATGCTGTAGTTAGATATTTTCTCCTAGAGTGGGAAGGAGATGTCTTTGAGCAGCAAAGGGGATTGTGCCCCTTTGTGCCTGGGCCAGGATGGGCAGGTGAGGAGTGGTGAGGAGGAGATCACTCCAGGATGACTCAGGCCTGCAGAACAGCTGGGCACGTTGGCAGAAATTTTCCATGCAAGTCACCACCTTCTTTCTGTTTTTGCAAGATGGCCCTTAAACCCTACAGTTGTGGAAATATTACAAGTATACATCTATATATAGATGGAGAGGCTCAAGTGTGGGCCAGAGTGCTATCTCCATCACCCTCCCCCAAGGCAGATAGACCAAAAAAAAGCACATGAGGCCACAAGTCCACCCCCAGGCTGAGTAACATTCACCCTCTGTGGGCAGAGCCAGGCGTGGGATCGCATCACCAGGGCCTCAAAAACCAAAGTGCTCCAAATCAAGGAAAAAGGCAAGAGGGGGCAATGGGAAGTTGGGGGACAAAGGGTTTGGTGTAAAAAAAAAACCCAAGCCAGAAATGAAAGTGTGTTCACAGAGGAACCCACACCTCTCAGACAGGTACCTGTTAGTCACAAGATAAGCAGTAGCTGGAGTGAGGGAGACTTGAGATAGCTGTCCTGGGCTCTGGGCTCCACACATCCCAGCTTAGTTTGTTATCTCTGGTTATTTCCAAAAGAGGGAGGAAATATTGCAGTCATGATGAAAATTATTTTTATTCTTGTTCTTTCCTCTCCAACCTTAACCTGAAAAAATCTCAGGACAGCCCTTTTGTAACATACACTTTTAAGTTTTTTTTAAGGAAGTCTGGGGGTTCACTCATTGTTTTCCCATCAAAAAGCTTTTGTTGAAAAATCCTGGCCTTGACATTAAGGAACAGAAATTTTTTCAGACTGTTCATTCGTATTCTAGGATCTGAACTTATCAGGCTCTTGCTGACAAATGAGGTACAAATAAGTTGAGAGCCAAAAATATTCTCTATTACAGCAATATCTGATGAAATATCTCTGCGTCCCTGCCACCTTTCTGTGCCCCACTTTGCAGACGGTTTGTGCATAGTGTTTCACAGCTTCCTTATCCAATCTACTGAGACAGTATTGAGCCCAGTCTGTAGCATGGGAAAAAGCCCACCCAAAAATGGTGTGTTTTCTCAAAATGTTCTCTCTGTTCCTCAGGCTTTTTCAGTGAGGATTGACTTTCTGCTCAGCAGCTGGGAGGTGAGCACATGTTTAAACACTTTCTGAATTGGCCTTCTTTCCTGAGGAGAGGACATGTGATGTGGTCTGTTGCGAGAACAGAGTGATAAATGGGTGCTTAGTGTGTAGAGGTTAAAGAAACTGTTTAAGAAACCTTCCTTTAATTAGCTCGATATATCTTCCCTTTCTGCTGCCTCTCTTGCCATGAGTTACGAGTTATTTAATGTAGCATCAAGGCACAGGCTTATAGCTCCCATAAATTATGGATATTTTGGGAGATTATTTGACAGGTCACAATCAACATTGCCTTATAGAGTATGCAGGAGAGTTTGAAAACCACGAGTCCCAGGTACGTGAGTGCCTCCTTAGTGGAAAAATGTTCTACTGCTGTAACAGCCTGGGACACTGGGAACACGGTGGTGTGAGCCTTCAAAGGGCAGCTTCTAAAGTGAGAGAAATAGTCAAAAAGTACACATCTGATTATTCTGGCAGGAGCCAGTATCCACCTGGGTGCTTCAGGAGAAAGGAGGTTTACTCCCTTAATGGCTACCTTGGCACTCTTTTGTGATCTCTTCAAATCTGAGGCAGAGAGGGGACACAGGCACGGGGCTGGAGAGATTAGAAAATGTGACAGGAAGGTACCTACACAGAGAATGTTCTTGAGGGGATGTAAGAGCTTTTGTTCACTTCTTCTCTTACTTTGTATTTTAGTCTCAGGCTGTACCAAACTCATAACCATTTGGTATTTTCATATTTCATCGCTAACCTTAATCAATAGCTGCAATGCACAATCCCAGTGCTTCTCCCTTGGGACTTCAGCTGGGAATGGAAAAGCAGGATGCTGAAGAACCAGCTCTCACAGAGACAAAAACCTTTGCTTCAAATTTCATGGTCATTCATGCCTGATTTCTGTGCCAGTTTTAGGGGTTTTTTACACTAAATTTGTGCTTACTGGTTTGAAAGAAACAGAAGCACACCTGAGTTTAAGCTGGGATGTGGCTAGCTGCTTCATATTTGAAGCATTAATTTGAAAAGACACAGAGCTTCCCTGTACACATAATAAATAACTTGTGAATTCCTGTTTTCAAACACAAGAAATTCTCCTTCCTGCTCTGTGTTTTCAAATCAGTCAAAGCTGTAAGAGATTAATTTGTCCATAAACTTCAATACCCTGAGACAGTCTTCAACCAAAGCACAAAGTGTAAACAGATGGTTCATCTTGTTTAAGGGAAGAAATCTCATTTCCTGCGGTGCTGTGTAAAAGAAGGCTAAAGATGGCTGTGGGAGGGGCAGCCCAAAAGGTCCTGGAAACAGTATTGTTTGTCACACTTTGGAGTCTCTAAAAGGATGCAAAAGCAGGAGAGTACAGATGAGCTAATTAGCTGCTGCCTCAGCCAGACCAGCTAAAATAAATGCTTTTTCAGTCTGGTGCCTCCAGTTAGCTTAGCAGTATCTGGATTTCTGTGTTTTGCTTTCCACAAGATCATATTTACCATGGAAGCTCAGTTACACATCTGTTCACCTTCCAGAGCTTTCCATGCCATCCTCTAATTTTCATCATGAGACCAGAAGCTGCTGTCTTGTTTGTGTCCTCCCTCTGTACCTCATACTGGCTTCCTTCTCCTTGAAAATCTGTGAGACTGTAGGGGCAACATGGGCTCCTCTGTTGGTTGCCTCTTGTGTTGCTGTTACCTGCAGTCTCTCAGCAGCTTCCTGAGCTGTCAGTCCTACCTGACAGACAACCCTGGAGTCTTCTCCCACCGTGGTGCCTCAGAAAGAGGCTTCTATGTCTCTATAAATGTTTTTACATAGCGTTGCAACATTGATATCCAGTATTCACTGGAATACATTTAAAATTTTCTTCGAATGCCAGGTGTTCTAATTAATAGAAGGATGCAGATGGTTCAGAACACAGCTCAAAACCCTAATGAGACCAAATGCTAACTGTTCTAATTTAATTTTAAAAAGTCATTCAGTCTTAATGCCAACAGAGCTATCTGTAAAGCTGCCACAAGGTGGTACCACAGTATTTTATAAGATTTTGACATTTTTGTATTGAAACAACTATTTTCTTAGTGGAGGTGCAATGTAGAAGAGATGAGGATGCAAAAAGATGCCTTTTCTTTGAAGATAATATTCCTTTAGTGCTGCAGAGGGGCTCTCTGCAGAACTTGGCACTGCAGAGGCACCAGCAATTGGGTCTGTCTGAGAGCACCAATTTAACTGGGCGGCAATGTTTGCAGTGTACTCTCCTGCCATAATTATGCAAGATGGATTGTTTAGGTGTTGAAATTTAAGCAGATTAATGTTTTCCTAACAATGATATCTGCCTAAATAAGTAAATTACAATGTCTGTCCTGATTTTTCCCCTTCCTTCTCCCACATGTTAGCCACTCTAAGGTTCTCTGGTTTTTCAGTTAAGGACAGCTGTGCCTGGATTGAGCAAAGACATTCCCCTGAAAATGCCAGGATGTTTAAGTGCCAAGAGAACAAGGAACCTGAATAATTCTTCTGTCTGGGAACGAAACACCAGCTTGGTGTCCATGTCAGGTGGGGTCAGTGTCCACTGGAGTACAGGTAAAAGGGAATTCTTTTGTGGTGGAAGTCCAGCAGCTGTGCCAGTGAGGATTACTCCTCTGGTCCATATCTGAGTATCCAGTCTCATGGGAATTCTGTCCTTTCCCTTGGAACCAACACTAACAATCTTTACAAAGCTTCAGAATGTACTGTGTAGCTGTGAGCCCATTCCTCCAGTCCCTTGAAACACCTTCCATGTGACAAGACACATCCTGTAGTTTGGTTTTAAGCTACTTTAAAACCCATGCTTCACATCTCCTTGACTGAGACACCATATTTATGCTCTTCTCTTTAATGTTTCTTCATAAATCAAACCTCTGTAGCCGTAATTACCCAGTCACTGACTTCCTGCATCTCTCAGATAACTGAGGTGCCTCCGATTTAAAAATGCCAATGGTATGGAAATTTTAGATAGCAACAGTTCTCTGTCTGTTGCATGCTGATAGGATTTTGAAAAAGAAAAGAACCCTAAATAGTTCCAAACTGCAGCATTCTAGATATGTATTGAATTGTGGGACTCTGTGTGGTTATGTACCTGCAGATCCATCTGAACTGCTTTCAATCCTTGAAGAGAAGCTCAGTAGGTTGTTCTTAATGCAAGGCCATGTCCCTCTAATAGGATTTCTGGAGTCTGTGCTCTCATTGAAACCTAAAAGGGCATTGTATAAACGTTATCTATGGGCTCAGATTGATAGCTTTGGTAGGAGTTAATACAAATACGTGAATAAACATAGTTCCTACACCAAGGCACAAAATGTCTTTCAAGAACATTGCTTTGAGCTAACACCTGCCCAAGGGGCTGCATTCCAACTCTATGAGGTATCATTCTGCCCAAGGGGCTGCATTCCAAGCTCTTTCCTCAGTTATATTGGCTTAACATTTATAAAGCATTATAAAGCATTTCTATTTCTCTGTCATTATCCTGCTGCCACTGTGCAGCTTCTCTACAATTACATTGTACCCACCTCCCTTTTTAATGCCAGTGGATTCAATTTGCATATGAATTTCCCTCGCTTTTATATAATTGAAGAATTTAAGAGATCTCTAGTGAGCTGTAATTCCTTTTGTCATTTCTCTTTTGTTCATATGGTCTGCCAACAAAAGATCAATCCCTCAGTTAATTTTAAATACACAATTTTTTTAAAAAAATGAGTAGTAACACAAAATAATATTGAAATGCATTACAGAAATAAAACACGAGATACAATATTCTTGTACAATAAAATCAGACAATTTTGTAGCACAGACTGCAATGTTTTGTAACACTTTTTGAACACTTTTGCTCTGTAAACACTTTGGTTAGAAAGAGCCCTTTGGAAAGTAAATTTCATCAGACAATTCCTATGCATAAAACCCTCCTTATATAGAGGATAACAAAGTGTGAGTTAATTCATATTTCCACCCATTCTAAAAGGAAACAAACCACACTGCTCCCTTTAAGAAAGAAGCAAAAGGGTTTATTTTTGTAATTATTAAACCCATAGGTACCGTTGCCCTGTAAAATACATTTTTAGGTTATAAAGTAATAATGGTGGTAGGCATGTGTTTTTATTAATTTGCTTCACAGAAACCTGGGGAGATTTTTATGAGCTTTTTTTAAGAACCAGAATCTTCCATTTGTGCCCTCCTTTACCATTCCTCTAATTCTAATTTCGGTCCAGTATACAGACTTATTACCTCACCATGCATGGCAAACAAAACCCAGTGTTAGTCCTAATAAAAATGGGAGAACAAGCTTGGAGGATTACCATTAGCAGGCGATTGCAACCATCAAAGATATTTTAAAAACATCAAATTATTCTCTATTTAAAATTTATGCCAAAATGCAATATTTCTATGAAAACAAATGTCTTTGTGACAAAAAAAAAAGTATTGTCACTGCAGAGGGATCCACATAAAGGGTGAGAAAAGTTGGAAAAAGGGATAAATATCAGGAAGTATAAAATAGGATCCAAGTACAGTTTGTTCTGGTAATTCCTGTCTCAGAAGATATAATTTCCAATACTGAGTCACTATCAACAGTGAAAAACATTTGGGGCTATAAAAGGTGTCAGCATTAATGAGTCTGTCTAGTTTGGAATATGTTGTACTTGCCGTTTGACATGAAAAGATACTATGTCACAAAAAAACCCCTTTTATGCCATTTATCAAGCTGCAATTTTCATTTTATTCCCCTAAAAATCTCAGCTCTGGCAAGAAATTCAATAAGTACAAGAGGTTTCTGCTAGGGCCATTTTATCCTATGACAACAGGCAAAATGACTGCACAGAGATCAAAATGTAGTCCGTTTGTTCTGGAAATTAACTTCTAATCAGTTTGAAGCTATTCCCATCATACAGTTGCTGATGAAACTTCAAGATGAAGTGGTAGCACTGTGCAAATTCAAAACGGGCTTGTAGTGAGATCAGTCCCTTCATGGTGAGGAGCCTGGGTAAGAGACCAGGAAACAAAGTGCAGAACTTAGGAAAATGCTGGTGTTATGAGCAGCAGTGTCCTACTACCAGGTAAAATGCCATGGGCTGACATCTCATTCATGTGATGTCACTTTACAGTGTCAAGAGCATTTCTCAGGTTCTCTGTTGTCCGCCCATTCAGCCTGCATTTGCCTATGCATTTTTTCTCTTGAATATAATGTTTTACATAACAAACTAGTTCAGCCTTTCAAAGGAGCTTCCCCTGTTCTGTGACGTGAAGAATGAGCTTTCTTGAATTTGTAATATTTCCACTTCTTCGTGTTCTTTCTGTTTTAGATAATCAATCTAGAAGTAATTGCCCCTGGAACCCTGGGTATTTCCCAAGGTTGATGGCAGAAATATCTATAAGCAGATGAGAATAACTATTAATAACATTGTTTATGAGTGGTGGGGGCTTAAAGATCAAGGCCTCTGTAGCCTGTAGTTAATGCAGGGCAGGTATTCTATATTTTGGCAGGATAAAACATAATGCATTTTAATAAAAGTTTTTTTGCTGCTGGAATTTGGTTAAGAATTGAAAGGTGAATCCACTGCAGCTCAGCCTTTGGGTGATTAACCAGTGTGGGAGACTGGGCTGGGAAATCTCCCAGTATCCTGTCTTGCTGTATTCCCCATGCAGTTGGAGTCATGGAGGGGTTTCTTCAACATTTTTTTGTCCAAAATACCAAATCATTTAACTTCATTATTTCTTCTATTCTCTCCATGAAAACATGACATTTAGAAGCACAGCATATTTAAAATTATTCAAGAAATAATTTATTTATGGATTGCCCTCCTCCTTTTCTTCCCTGGTTTATGAGCCTGTAAGTTGTAACCACTGTATTAGGAAAAAAATGTTTTCCCTACAGTTTTTACTGAGTACTTGCTTTTGTTTGTCTTTCCAGGACTGTTATGCATAGTAGGGAAACTATTCATAGAAGTAAAAATAACCTCCATGCAAACCTAAATGGAAACAGATATGGATTGAGAGACAAATCCAGCTCTACTCATTTTATATGCAAATAACCTAACCCATGCAATACAGGAAAAAAATTAAAAGGCAATGTCTCTTTTAGTACAGAGAAATTATGATATTGCAGCTAGAAACCATAGCAACAGTATAAAAAAAAGTAAAGTAGGGAAGCATTTGATCTAGTATTGACTCATTTTTCTTCCTAAAGATCAAAGCATCCAGGGCCTTCTTTGAAATATGTAATAATACATTGAGTCTACTTTCCAGGGCCTAATATTGTAGAAGTTGAAAAGCTGGGAAAAAAAATGGAAAAGAAACTTTGCTGGGAGGTGTTTTTTTCTCAAAATGAACAGCTTAAGAATACTTAAAGTAGAGCTTTTAGTGATAATTTTAGTGCCACTTGTCAGTTTGCCAAAAACACTTTCTGTTACTAAATAAGTATTTCAAATAAAATTCAAAATTACCATATCAAACAATTACCCTCTTCGGGCAGCACATTGTTTACTGAATGAAGGTGAATATGCATGAGGATCTCTTTTTCATTACTCCATTTCATTTTGTCTTAATGAGCACAGGCTACTTCTTGAGTTACATGAGACCTTTAATTGGTGTGAACAACTGTGACAATGCCTCTCTTCATGGTTTTCTCCCTGCCTCGCTTTTCAGTAAACCAAAAGGCAGAAAACATGCTTCAATTCAGATACATAATGTACTTTAAAATTCCACCAGCACTGCAGAGTGTAATTATCCTCCAGAAATAAAGATACTAAAGTGATTTCATTAAGTTAATTCCCCTGTATTGCCTTTGCAGGAATCAGATTACAAATGGTAGGTTTCCCTTTCTATGACATAGCAGTAAAGTCTAGATGTAGCACCTGCTCTCCCCAAAATCCAGGGAGTTTTTTAATAAAAAATGGTTAATTTTGGCATGTAGTCTTCAGAATTCCTGGAACTTTTATATACCTAGTTCAGGTTGGATTTTCTTGTCTTGTGTCTGATCTAACCCCCGCAGAGGTGAGCAGGGGCCCCTGGCTCATGGGCATCATTCAGATGATTTCTCACAAGCTGGAGCATCTCTAAAGGTGTGTGGTGCAGAGAGAAGATAAAAACCAGGAAATCACTTGCCAACTTTGACATGCACATGTAGGGAAGTTGTCAAATGGAACGTTTTGTAACTGCTGCTCACTGGAATGGTTTGGCCACACCGGTGTCATTCATGTTTGGATAAATTGCAGACATTGCTGAAGCTGTTTCTGCCTCTTTCTGTGACTGAGGTTCATTTCAAAAGATGGATCGTTCAGAAGGGCTGGACCAGGTCAAGAATCAGCTGCAGACATCTCACCAAGAGAGCTTTATATACAGAAAGTAAGGGCAAAATGAGAATGGCGATGTTTTCCGGTGGAGAGCTCCGGGAGGAAGAGGATGAGCAGGGTGTGGGTGAGCCATGGGGACAGGGCCCTGGGCTCTGACATGGATCCAAACACCTCAGGAGCAGAAGCCTATTAAAATGGCTCACTGAAAATCCTCCTCAAAGGTTAGGAGCTTAGGTTCCTAGAGTGATGGTTGTCTTGCTTAGCAGGAGACACTGCTCCAGGAATTCCACCTCCTGATCTTTTTTGTTTGGATCAAGATCCAAACAAAAGCCTAAGAGGTTTCTTGTGCAAAGCCTGTAATTATGTGTGTCTGTTCAAGTACATTTTTGCATTACAGTGTTAGTAGAGAATTTTCTGGCAAAAGAGGAAATACTGAGTTTTCATCTCCAAAATTTACAGAAATGTGTTGAATTTAACAAACCTTTGACAAGACATATCAAAGAGTATCATATAATCCTGTCTGCAACTGGAAATATAACTACCTGCCTTTCGTTTGTGGTCCTGAGCTTCAAAACAATCCTGATATCCATCCTCTGTTGAGGGCTAATTTGCATTTATTATCTTGATGTACATGTCTATTATTTTTCTATGCATATTTTATAAATATAAAATATATTAATAGAATGAAAACATAGACTATATGCCTTAAAAATTAAACCTGGAACAGTCCTGTCATGATGTAAGCATGATGAATATGGTGGGATCTCTGAGTCTAGATGCTGTTGGATCTTTAGGATTGGCACTGTGTGAAAAAATTGGGATTTTTTTTTTTTTAATGTGTGGTATTCACTTTGCATTTTTTACTCTCATTTATATTGGTAGGATTTTTTGGTAAACCCGCCTTTTTGTGCTGACCAAGATTGAGTCTTTTTGGCAAAGTTCAATCTAAATCCTCTAAATCACACTTCTGTCCTTGGCCTTTCATAAGTCAAATTATCAGAGCTTGAATGCTAAGCTGTGACCTTTTTTTGGTGATGTAGGAGTATGAAGCAGCAGTTTTAAATCTAGGAAATAAAGAGAAATAAAGACTACTGCCTCCCATCTTTCACAGGTGGGTGTTTTCAAACACTTTCTGAAATAGATCTTTTATAATGCTTAATAGATAAGTTGCATCACAGAAGTTTTCAGAAATTTGATTGCTAAAATCCAAACCATTTCAATATGCTGTAGATGCTTCTGTGTAATTGCATATGATATGGGCAGATAGTTCTCTGAGAGTTTGAAAAATTACTTGTGAATGGCAATCAAATTGCCTTTAAAGAGATATGAATTTATAGTGATAATTTCTTTAAATTCTCCAAGTTTCATCTCATGTTTAGCATCTGAAACAGATTAATAAAAATGTTGTGAGGCTTGATCAACAGCAAAAGTTTCATTAACTTTGTGAATTAGAAGTACCAAAGTTTTCATTAAGAGGTTATGAAAGAATTAGTACTGTTAATTCACCCTTGAGTCAGGGATATACCCCCTAGAAGTGCCATTCCTTTACATTTCTCATAAAAACATTATAAATTAATTGAAAATTTGTTAAAATCATTAATGGTTCTTCACATTACCAGTGTAATTATTAAAATTAATGTCATATGTGAAAATGTCAAGAATTATCACCTCTTTTGACAATAATGGTGCTGTTGATAACAGAGGATCAGCCAGACATAACATGGACGTCATGTTTTGTGATACTGTTTTTATGCAATTATCAGAATAATGGCACACATCATTTTTATCATGTTTGACTATTTTATATATGCTTGTAACTTCTCCTTAAGCTGTGTTTTCAAATGGCCAGGAGCTGGAGCTCCATCATTCTGGCATTTTCTATCTCTGCTGTAGTAGAGCCAGAAGTGGGAGGATTTATAGGGGCACAGATAGAATTGTGAGATTTCATTACCACCCATTTGTTTTCAAGCACTTTTTTATCCTCAGGTTCCAAAAGATTGGGAGCACAGAAATTTTGGGTTTCTACTTGCTTGACCTACAACGAAAAGTGGTGTGATCCCACCTCTTCCTTTCTGTGGGAATTTTCTGTTCTGAAAACACAAACGGGATTTGTAGGAAGGGAAGATGACTTGCAACACTTTTGAGTAAATGCCATAATTTGGGCCCTCCTGGCTGCTGCCTGTGTTGTGACTCCAGGCAGCAGAAATGGCCCTGAGGCTGCAGTTCAGGCAGGAGGGGCGATTGTCCCCAGAAATGTCACTGTGAGATCAGAGGCAGCTGTGGCACGGCCAGAGGAGCCCACATCCTCCTTGCAGCTTAACCTCAGCCTTCCTATTCGTTTCTCTACTAACCAGCAGTACTGGGGAAGAAAGAAAAGAAGAGAAAAAGAAATGCAGACAGCAAAAATTAAAACTAGGTGATAGACTAGAAGTTGGATGTCAAAGAATAGATATTTTTCACCCTGTCTGCTTAAGATGTGTCAGGATTTTAACCTCAGTTCATAACTTGAGGAGTGTATTCAGACTTTCAGGGTACTTAATATCCTTTACGGTCTAAATAACTTGGTTCCTTAATGTAGTTTGATAAAATAGGATATTTTGCATAGAGGACTGTTCTGGTTCAGGGCAAATTAGGGAGAGAACTTCCAAAGGGATTTCTCTAGAAAAGCAGATTTAATTGGCCCCTCTCCCAGCCAGTTCAGGAAAAATACTTCTTTGGAGAAAAGTGGAAAAAACTGTTTATTAAACAATAAAACCTAAACAACATTAAACAATAAAACCCCTTGTTGCTCCAAAAGAGATGACAAACTGAGAAAGTCTCTCCCTGGGTTGCAGTTCAGCTCACACAGGCTCTGATCAGTCCCTCACTGCTGGAAATGTCGCGGGCCGGGCCTGGCCTGGTGGGCCACAGGTGCAGCTGCCAGTGCTCTTCTGGATGTTCAGTCCAGAGCAGGTTTCAAGAGGTCCAAAGAAAAAGGAAAAAAAGGAAAAAAACACAGTCCAGGGAACTTCTTTGCCTCAGCAAGCTAAAACTCACTAAAGCAAAGGAGAGCTCTGTCCCGCTGTCTGTTCATCCACAGACAACACAGTCAGGAGCAGGAACGTGGAGGAGTGAGTGCAGTGTCTGAAAACAAACTGCACACTTCTTCTCTCCCCCCTTCACTCTTGGAACAAGTCTTAAAGGTGCAAAACTTATTATTCAGCATAAACAGAACAAGACGATTGGGGATAAAAGCATCACATAGTCAACCTAGGACAAGGATGTGGTGGTGTGTAGAAGGTATGAGCAGAGCTCCAAGCAGGGAAAGATTCCTGGAGATTTAGAGCACTCAAAAGCATCTAATTAAAATTAAAGACTTTTTTTTTCTTCTTGAAAACTCTTATTGCTGTCTCTTGTATTTAGAATATTTTTCCATAGCAAGGATTATTTCTTTTAAATATTTTTTCTTCAGTACCATGACACAACTCTCTTCCTTTCATCTAAATATGTGCAATAAATCCTCCAAGAGCAGTGAATTTGATCAGTGTGTGCATCTGTAAGTACCTGAAGATTGCAGGTTCCAATCATACCTTGCTGGTTTGAAAGATAACACCATTACTAAATCCTGATTTACATGTTTACTTTACAGCCTAAAACGATTTCTTATGCCTACTTTTCTACTTACCTGTATTTTATTGAAATGAAATTAGTAAATGAATTTCATTGGTAGCAATTAATGAAATTATTCCATCGTATGTGGGGGGACAGTACCACCAATATATTTGGAAAAGCAAAGAAAATTAATTAATTGAAAATGCACAAAGGAAGATTTACTCAGTTGTAGTTTTCTTCCCAGATGCCTATGCAATGACTAAAAAAGACATTTCAATAAAAAATTAAATTAACACAAAGAAACTTGAAGACCTTCTTATTGAAGACAGCTGTATTGTGAAACAATAATTTGCTCTGAATGCCAAGGACATTTGTTATAAAGCAGCTGCCTATTTATTAAATATTATCATAGTGTGTTATCGACCATATTTCTACATCTCCTATTTTGAATTAGCATAAAACAAGTTTAAAAGAGGATTTAAATATTTTTGCAAGCTTCAGATAAGGTGACAAATGAAGGAGTAAATGTATTCAGGTCTCCTGAAAGGGATTTATTTTGGAGCCTGTACTTCTAAAGAGGAATCAACAGCAAACAAAGAAACCAAAACATTATGCTTAAAAATCTCAAATTGCTTTGAAAAATGAAGCAAACACTGGAAAAAAACAACAATGGCAAAGTTTTTTATTAGGAAGGTAGCTCAAGTGTCTAGCATATTCCATCCTGCTTCTTGAATATTTCTCTACTGTTATTAGAAAGCATCATGTGCAATTTGTACTTAAAAACAAGTTGGCACAGGTGATTCTTGAAAGTGGCTTCTGCAATCCCTTTAATAATGAACAATTATCTGTACTGAATTGCAATGGGAGACATTATAAATTCCTAAAGCCTCAATGTTTTTCCTCACAGAAACGGGAGCCATCTCTTCTGATTTCTGTCCTGGTGCTTCTTCACCAGTTCCTTGTACACTTCTGACCTCAGAAACCTGGGAAAAGAATCCTTCGCCATGAGACAGTAGACTGAGCTCTGAGCAGCATCAAAGCAGCTGAGGGTGGGCTCAGAGATGTTCTGGGAGATGTCATTTTTGGTATGGAAGTCAATATTTATCTGTAGGAAGAAAGGAGCATGAAAGTAGTGTCAGTTTGCTCAGAAAGCTGAGGTCTGTTTGTGTCCAGGACACAAGCTGCATTTGAATTTCCTCCCAAATAACCTGACTGATGCAAATAAACAGGAAGCTCATCCCTTCCTTTTCTAGCAGACTGAATTCTTCATTTCATTTGGCTCTTAAAAAGATGGCATCACTGAAAAAAATAAGGGAAAAACTTGCTTTTCCTTCTCATCTTTCTGCCAAGCCAAATCCTATGAAGTACTGATTACCAAAGAGTAAATTAAAGGCAAAGGTACTCAGCATCATTTTAGACTTTGGCCCTATATATTTTTAAAGGATTTTTTGTTTTTAACAATAATATCAATCAATCATCTTATTATTGATTGATATGATTACATTTCAATCATCTGTAATACGTGGGAATGTTTAAAGCACTCTTGCTAGCAAATGCAAAAACATCAGTGTAAATGTTTAAGGTGCAGAAAGTGAATAATGATTAATAAGCAATTTATCTTTCACAGTAAGCCTTTTGAAATAATTACAAAATTGAATTCTATGATGGAAATTTTTGCATTCTCTTCATGTCAAAAATACCTACACAAAAGAACAAATGCAATCATAAACCTATTAATGTTCTGGTACATTGAATACAGAAGAGATGGTGCTTACTGCATTACAAAAAATGATTAGAGAAAACAAATTATATTGAGCATAAACTTCCTTAAAACTTCTGGCAGAAATTTCAGAAGACGAGGTAAACTTATTCCCAGTGTGAAGAATGTAAAGAATGTGAAGTGTAAACCATAACATCTTTGCTTCATGGAGTTGCACAAGGTGTTTACGTGGTAAATAATGGACATTAAAATGGGAGTTACAACCAGGATGAATTGTATTTTTGGTCATTCTTTGAGGTCTGGATCTGAACTTTCCACTTCATCGCTATCCTCAGTACCCAAAGCACACACAGGAAAAACTGTTTACCTCCTTTGGAGCATCAGCTTGTATAAAGTCAGAATAAATCTTCTGGGCTTTCAACGCAATCTTAGTGGAGGATTTGGTTTTCTTGAAGTCCTCACAGGCTAGCCAGAACTCCACATTCTCCTCACTGAATTCAGACTTCAAAAATGTCCGAAAAGCTGCCAGGCCCTCTGGGGGAAATGCATCAGATAGTGGATGGAGGAAAACTGAAAGGCCAGTGCAATTTATGTACGTGCATACTCACATGTGTGTATGTACATATATATTTTTTTTTTAAATTTTTTTTTTTACAGTATGTGTATAGTGTAACCTATGTTTCTGCCACTCTTTTACATGTCAGGCAGCAATCAGGTTTGAGAAGCCGCTGCAGGGGAAACAAATAGGAGATTAAATTACAGTGCTGATAAGAGGACTACTAAGAGAGTTTTTCAGTGAGTTGCCAACCAAGGATTGCTCCCAACAGCTGCCTGCTGTGGTTTGGTCTCTTTAGCACTGGTACATTTGTTAAAAGGGGATTCCAAAGGATTTGTAGTGGCTGGGAAATCAGATATTTGAGGCTGACCCCTTGGCTGAGAAGCAAATAGAAATGTAGGTCACACTGTGCTAGTGTGCTTCCCCCACGGCTGAGGTTCCCTGCCCAAATGGGGCTTCCATCTCCTTTCAAGGAAAGATTAAGACCTGGATAAAAGATGGACTCCATGTTACTTTTGTTACTTCTTTGTTCCTCTTTTTTCTTTTTTTTCTTTTTTATTTTTTTTCACTTTGAAGGGGAAAAAATGAAACAAATAAAGGTTTGTTTGGAATAAATGGTTTTTAAATTAATCCAAATCAGAACCTCTGAGTAAAGAAAGCTGACAGTACCTAAATTTAGTAGTGTTAGTCAAGTTAATGCTATCCAGGAACAGGGTGGAGGCATCCCAAGGTCCAGGCCACAATATTACTGCTGGGAAATGGGGCAGGGGCAAGGAAATTTCCAAGCTGCATGTGGTTTGTGGTGTCAGGTATGTAGAAATGGCATTTCTAGGAGAAGTGACTTTAGACATGTCATTTTTTGTTTGACTAGAAGTCACTGCACAACGCACATATTTCTCAGGAATATCTAAGGAAACGTTTGTAGGTTTTTGTGAAAAAAATTATTAAAAATGAAACCTCTGCAAAGGGAATTTAGCAGTTACTTTAATAAAAACTATTTCATAGCATTTCTGCCTGCCTTTGAGCCCTGGACAGAAGGTATGTTGTGTTTGCAGCTTGGACAAACCTCTCAGGACAGCCGCTCCCCCACCTCCATCAGCAGCTCTGGTCAGTTCAGTGCATGTGGGGAGCTGAATGGAGAGCAGTGTGAAAACCTGGCAGGAATATTTGGTAAATGGGATGACAAATGTTTTAAAAACACATATGTTTTTCCATCCCTTCTTACCTTTATTGGATAGTACTGTATCCACAGACTCAGACCAGGCCATGGTTTCCCCAGCGTTTGACCTGTGAAAACAACATCTGCCCTTGAAAATAGCATTGTGGTCTCTGCCCTGTGCAGCCTGGGGTGGCTGAGAGCCTACAGTGGTGTGGCTGGCTGCTTGGGAGAGGGGCTCAGCCACTCCTCCTGCCCTACACACAGCAAAACAGGGATATTGGCACTGCTTACTTGACTGTTCATCCTGGAAATACTCGTAGTGCTTGCAGCTGGTGGAGCTCTAATAAAGCATAGGAGAGGTAGGAATGTTCTAGAGTGTGCACTGAATTTCTTCTCGAGTTCAAATGGATTAGGCATTAATTTATATGGCATTTTTTTTGCTTGTAATGACAGGAATTATCTAAAAATATTACCAAGCTAACACTAATAGGAAACATGGGCCTCATATGAGCTTCTAGGGGGCATAAATAATTGAGTAAATTCATAGCTTTGACTCTTCCCCTGCAACTTACTGTAGGCTTCTGCTAGACATGAGGGTAAACACTTTCTTCTGCATAAAATAGTGCCAGTTTTCTTAAAACAAACAAACCCTACCAAAAAAAACAACCAACCAAAAAAAAAAAAAAAAAAACCAAAACCCCAAAAAACTAAGTGTTAAAAACAATCATAAGCACTCTCAAGTTCCGTAAAAAACATTTGATATTCTTTAGGGGGCTCTGAGAGCTCAGCTGTCAAAACCCTGCACTCTGAATTATAGAGGTTGGTTTGAGAGCTGTGTTCCACAGCTGCTTCTCAGCATCATCAGTAATGGTATTTTCTAATTGCAAATTTATAAAGAGATCATATAATAATTTCAGGATATTATGTGGCTGTAGTTATAATTATTACAAGGGATGGTGACAGTGACACCTTAAACAAGCAAGCTTTCTTGTAGCTCTCCACTTGTATACAGAGTGCAAAATCTGTATTTAAACAAGAAAAAAAATGTGCATATTTATAAGTATATATAAAGACATACATGAGGGAAGCTGGAGTGCAAATATAGAAAGTCTGTGAAAACACAAATGAAAACCAAACATAGCATTATGTTGTATTTTGTGAGACATCATGTGATGATAGCATTAATCAGCAGAGAATTTGTTTTAGCAACAATAAGAAACTTTTATCAAATATATGATAAATTTTCAGGATTTTTGTTAAATATTTACTAGCTTTCTTGTAAAGCAAAAAAGCAAAATGAAAGACCAGGATAAAGCAGACAGTTTTGCTTCTTGTTCTTATGGGTAATATTAGTTGTTTTAATATTTATTCACCAGTCAGAATGATCTCACTGACTGTGTGGGATTTACTTGAATGGAAATGGCAAGCAGAATTGACAACAAGGAATCAGAATAGTCATATCCCCTTCAAAGGGTGAAGGAAAATAAAGCTGTACAGATTATTCAAACTTGGTCATCCCGTCACATAAATTTCCTACCGTTAAAATAGCCATAAACAGCAACTCACTTCACTGGCATTTTTTGTTCCACTGTTTGTCTGTCTGACTGTCTCAGGGAAGGCAGAGTTTTGTATTCTGACTGATCTTCAAGCTGAAGATACTGCAGGAACAATACAGTTAGCATGTGAATAATCAAACAGGACAATGCACACTGACAAACCTTCTCAACATTTTCTTTAAAACTATTTCTTTCAGAAATGTGGCCTATTTTTAAGCAGTGCCACTCTCACCTAATAGTGGCCATAGTACAAAAGGAATAGGGGCAATGGCAACACATTCCTGCCCAGGGTCATGGGTGGTGGAGCAAGTCCAGAGGAGGGCAGCAGGTGGTGAAGGGCTGGAGCACAGGTCTGATGAGAAGCAGCTGAGGGAGCTGGGGTGTTTAGCCTGGAGAAAAGCTCCAGAGGGGACCTTATTGCTCCCTGGAACTGGCTGAGAAGGGATTGTAGCCAGCTGCTGGTCTATGTAATTTGTCTCTTGCTCTTGATAATTATTCTTTCATCCCCAGCTCTTGGCTCCCTCTGTATAACCCTTGCTGTCCCTCACTCTCCTGAACAAGCAGGCTTACTGATTGATTTCTTGCCTCACTCCAAATCTTGTCCTGAGGCCAAATCCTTTACTCAGATTACCCAGATTCCTGGTTCTTAATGTCTCCACTTGGCATAAACTTCCAGTGGTTCAGGAACTGGGATCTCCGCTCTCCCAACTTGCAGATTTAGGGATTTTTGTCTTCTCAATTAAAATATTTTACACCTAAAAATATTTTATACCAGAGCAGCCTTAGGAGTTTAAGTCTCATTTGATTTTCCTCTGTGGTACAATCATGAGCAAAGCTGACTCCTGCCTGCCTGAGAACATCTTTCTTATTTTTGCCATGTTCATCTTCTAAGAGCAGAAAGAAAAACACAAGCACCACATGCCATGTTTCACCCTTAGCAATGTTAAGAGGTTATTCCTTATCCTTATCCTTTGTAGATCTGCAAAAGAAGTTTCGGGCCAATCTATTTTATGAACTTCACATGGAACAAAAACCGGTGAATCTGGTCAATTGTGCTCCAGGAAGATGAAATCAGATGGAAACAGATACGGAGAGGTGGGACAAGCAGGAGAATTGAACTGTCTTGCAGGAGAAGAATGAAAGATGAGTTTGTCTCTAAGATGAAAGCAGAGAGGAGCTATGATTGCCCTCTGAATACAGAGAGGTAACCTGCTGAGAAAAAAAAAAATATTTCAGCATAATGGTTATACTGACAAAAGAAAAAATGTATAGAAGCAGCCAGTGAATAAATTCAGACTGAAAACCAGAATAAGACTTCACAAACTGTTGTTTTTTGCAGTCTCCCAGTAGAACCTTTTTCCCTTTCTATTCTTCTGTACTTTGAAGATAGAGATTCATATAATTATGAGATTATTTTAAATTGTTGTCTTCATTAATAGAACACTAGAAATTATGACCTAAGATGCCCTTTAGTCCCACATATTACTAAAAATATTCTTGGCAGCAAAATATTAATACTTTCTGTAATTCCTTAGCTTTGCATCTGCTTGCTTCTAAACATTATAGCAGAAGAACAGAAATGTTAATTGGTCATTTTTTCTTATTTAGAGAATATCTTGTGTGCCAGAGTGGACCAAAAGCCTTTCGTGCATTGTGCTCATGAGACTAACTTCAGCATCTTACAGCTGGGGAGAAAACTTTCAGCATCTGCACTGACATCAAATCCTTTGTGCTTGATTCAGTCCCAGGTTTGAGCTTTGGCAAAAGGAAATAAACATCATATAAAATCCAACTGATATTTATCTGTGGAGCTTCTGACTGGGCAGAGCGTAAACAGCTACAATTTGAATTTTTTAACAGTGTCATGCCAGAAAAGTCAGTCCAGTCCAGTTGTTGAGGACAGAGGTGGCACTAAATTAGGCAATTCATAATTTATGGCTGGCTCTGTTGATTTCTCTGTGTTTACCCTGTGCCTAATCCCAGTGGTTCTTCTATTTACCCACCTCAGAACTGTGACAATAAATTAATTTTTTTTTTGCTTTTTTAAAAGCTGTATTAACATTGTTATATCATTATTCCATTAACTCCTGTGAAACTATGAGAGAGAAGGTTGAGGACCTGTGCCTATTTTTAATTAAAATCATCAGATAATATACATTTATTTCAAAACAAAATTCCAGATAGTGCCACACATGCATTTTTAAAATTTCTACCTGATAGCCTGTTATCTGAATGAAGCAGACATGAACATCTCTTCAAGATTTTTCAGGACTGATGGATATTTTTGAAGTCAGTCTTAGCAGCCACAGGCTAAAACCCAGTAATATTTTACACACACAATAAATGGATGGATGCAGTCAGATTGCTTTTGCATTTTATGGGGTACTGCTCAAATCCACAAAACCACAAAGAAGCTGTGAGGGACTCTCATCACTGTGCAACATTCTCAGCAGTCAGTGACTGCTCAGTCTATGCAAGCTGAAAATGTTTTAGGTACGCAACAGGTTAATAGAATTGTTGTGATATTTGTACTGGGGCAATGAAAATAAGTTCACTAACCAAAGTTAGGCACAGCCACTTCTTCCCATAGAAACCAGATGGTTGTATTTTTCTGTACTTCCTCTGCTTGGAACTTAATAGTGTCTGGAAGGAAACTCTAATATTTCACTGAAATGTCATAGGAGAAAAAATGATCTTAGTATTAAAACAAATGCATCATCTGCTTGTGCAAGTGTTTTGGCTATTCATAAAACGCTTGTGCAAGTGTTTTGGCTATTCATAATAAACATCAAGGAAACAAGATGAAATACATAGTAGAGATGGGCTGGAAATTGCACATAGAATTAGTGCTAAACTTTTTGTGAATCTGGACCCAGCTGACATTGCTAGACCCAGCTGACACACACAGTTATAGCTGCAGTTCGGTCCTAGCTGAGACTGGACCTCCAGAGTCACTCAGACCCTTACTTGCTCAGCTAATTGCAAGACATTTTTCTCTTTATCTGTCAGGCCTGTGGCTTAACCTTCCAGTAACTCTGAGGACTGGGCTATGGATTTCTGAGTTCTCTGCCTTTGATGACATGGGAGAGCTGAAACTCTAGAAAAGGGAATGTGGATCTGATTTAACGTTCCCAACTTTGCCAATATTACTTGCTAAGGACCCCACATTAAATCCTTAGAACTTTTAGGCTCACAGCTTGACTTTTACTGATGCTCACCTTTTGTTCTTTAACTGTCTTTAGTTTCGCTGAATTATCTTCCTTTATGAAAAGCTATTGGCTGTTGCAGGCCATAAGACCTGTCATTTTTGTTCATCTGACTTGGATACTAATCACAATAGACAATCTAAATCAATGTTACATATTCAAACCATTGCTTTATTAACCTAAGTAATCATTTCCATTTACATATGTTCCTAAAAGGGCTCTGCCTTGTACTCACCCGAGCACAAAGTGAGAAAAGCTCACACTCCCCAGGGGATGTGCTGGTGTTTCCCAGCAGTTCAGTGTGTTAATGCTCCTCAGCACTTGGCCTCTGTTAATTCCATTCCATTCCATGCAGAGATTTGCTTGGATAGTGCTGGCTTGTACAAGGTAACCTCAGCAGAAAAAAAAAAATTAATATTCTGCTGCCCTGAGCAGTCAAAGCCCACGGGGACTTGGGTGCATCCCTTATGTTGGGAGAAGCCAATGTGATCCAAGCACTGCTGGCATCCTAAGAACATGGAAATGCCTGTCCCACGGGGATGCAAATACACCTTAATCAGAATACTATGTAAATGCCCACCTTCCCACAGCACTGCACAGCATGGGCAACTCACAAAATAATTGATATTTTTCCATGTGAATAACTCTGTGTGCCTTCAGTATGCCACAGAGTTGTTTTGCATAAGAAAATGAGCTGTTATTTTCCACCCAAGCAAACTATGCCCTTCAGGTGAAATGTTTTGATTTCAAGAACAAGCTGTCAAAATATTTTACAGCACTCTGGGCTCCTCATATTCATGATTTCCAAGTGCTGTACAATCAGAAACCTCCATTGGAAAAGAACTGAAAACAATTCTCAAGAAAATGTACAACCAGGAAAAACTGGAATAGCATTAGCTGCAGAAATTTAAAATGAGGCCACTAAGCTGTGAAGAAACAAGTGTGTCTTCATTACAAGCAAATTTTATGGTGAAGAAATGAGAGTTCAGAGTTGTCCTTTTTTTAGGCTTCAGCCTTATCTTCTGTCCTGCTTGAAAACTCTCAAATGACTGCTGTAGGATTGTGTTTCTTGATAGTTAATTTTAGTTACCCTTCATGGAGAAGGCAATGGTAGAGGCTAGACTGTAAATCTGGGAGTCCAGATAATTTCCTGTAAAGTATAAGGGAGAATTAGGAGGAGGTTACACAAACAGATTATATTTAGGAAAGAAGAGAGAAATTCACTCCTTTGATATGAAACCAGAAGGAGCTTTTATGAGACCAGCTCTAAGTGATAAGAGCACAACAAATGGAAGATAGCAACACATTAACAAGGAGAAAAGTAAAAATGGAAGCAAGCTTAGGTGGTGGATAGAGGAAATAAATTTTTTTCTTTGGCACAGAGCCACACAGGAGCTTAAAGTGCATTTGATTGAGGCATTTGACTAAAATGCAAAGAACAGAGTGGGATCTGGGATAGGCAACTGAGTAAGGTGTAAGTTCATGAGCATATGAATCATTGATGAGAGGAAGATGATTTTCTGCATTTTTTTTTCTCAGCTGATGTGTTTGGCAGCATGTGTGAAAAGGAGAGGGAACTGCATGCAAAGCAGTAGCTATTTAAGGCAGGCTGAGCAGCTGGGGACAAAAGGAGAGGAAAATGATCTGCTGTTTGTGAGTCACTTAAAAGTTGTAGCATGTAAAAGCACGTAAGAGCCGTGTTATTGATTGCCTGCTTCACTGGGAAATGGAAATCAGTCTTCTGTGAGATTCTTTATCTTTGATTTCATTCTTGCTTTTTGTCAGTTGAAAAATCAATCAAATTGTCTTTTGTTCAGTAAGAAATCCACAACCAGAAGAAGATATTTGGTCCTGTGTATTTCTACCTCCCTCAAATTAAACAAGAACAGCATCTTCAGCCAATTTAAAGCATCTAATTAGACTGAAGTGTTGAAACAGGAGAAAAACCTTGGTGCCACACAAGTCAGCAGATTGCTTCCCTCATGCTTTGTGTCTTGAGACTTCACCAATGTAAGGAGAAAAGTGCAGTGTTTGGGTAGGGTAAATTATTGTGTTGACAGGAGGAATATTTTGGGAGCTCTTGCTGAACCCTGAATGGCACATATAAAAAGCTGCTACATAAAACAATCTCCAGTAATGGTACTTGCCCAACTTAGTATATGTATTACTTGCATTAGAGTGGCTCAACAGGAGGATTTACATAACTGTGACATGGATTCTGCCAAAACTAGAGAAGCCTGACTGTGTTCTCTGGTACTACCCAGAGATTTGTGCTGAAAATCCATTTGTGCAGGGCCAGTCCTGAGTCTGATCAATCCTGTAACAGCATCACAGACTTGTACTAAACCCATACCTAGTTCATCTTCAGGACTGCAGCACAGCACTAAATAGTAGAGTGCTCATTTTCCCTCACTAAAAGGAGCCTCTTCTAGAAAAAAACCCATTGCCAGATAATTATTTCATTTTGGTTTATCTTTGTGTCCTTTGCCTTCCTTTCTCTGAGTTTATCTTGGCTTTCTTTTTACAGTAGTTCTCATGGCACTAGTCTGCTATAAATTCAGCTAGGGTTCATAATTATCTTTGGAAAACACACATGCATAAACAGCTAACAGGAATATCTTATTTGTTTGTTTTCATTATAAAACTCATAAGAGGGACTCGCACTGTCAGTACCGCAGACTGATGGGTTTGAGGAAGACCTCCCTGGAGATAAGCAAAATTTTCCATGTGTCTGTGAAATGAAATAAAGGGCACCTGCTGACTTCTATTTATCATTGCAGACCCTTCTGCCTAGCAGCTGGGATTTTGCTAACATGAAAATGTCTTAGATACTATATTTGTAATTCGGTTGGATTTTGGAACAGTATTAAATATATGTACTTTTTTCATTACTTTCCTTCATGGCAATCCATCCAAGATATGGATTCTCCGCGATTATGAAGGGACATAATCACACCAGGGTAGAATTTAGCTGCAAGTGTGCAGGTTTTATGTCTGTGTGGTAACAAGGCCAGTGCCAACACTCAGGTGGGGCTGTTCTCAAATCTCTTCCTCCAACACGGATCTTCGTACAGGATACAGGAACATGCATATTTTAAATATCTGTGAACTGGCATTCAGACATTGTTGGTGATACTAGAGACTCCCTCATCACAGAATCCCCAAGGCTGGAAGAGACCTTCAAGATCTAATCCAACCATTAATCGTCCCCAGCCACAGTCAGCCCTAAGCCATAGCCCCAAGCACCACAGCCAGAGGCCTCTTGAATTCTTCCAGAGACCGTGACCCCATCGCTTCCCTGGGCAGCTCATTCCAATGCCTGACCATTCTTTCAGTGAAAAAACCCCTTCGCCCAGGTTGTGACTGCTTTCACTGTCAGAAAGAGCCTATACCTGGTGTTTTGAGATCAGGGGAGGGTGATGAATAAACCAGCATGGATCATCATTACAAATGTGTTTCCTCTCTGTTCCCCAGGTAAAGGTAAGAGCTTGGAGATGGCTTCTGGGTCACTGTGGCTCAGCAGCATTTCCATGTGAGTTTGGATCTCTGTGCACAGTAACAATTTGTTTAATGTGGCAGTGATACAGCTAGAGTTGAACCCTAGGTGAAGTCTTCACATCTTCTTCATCAATGTACTGATGATAAATCAAATCCTGGAACTCTTTAAGCAGATCAGATTTATTGGAAGTTAATAAAGCAGACAGGGAAACCTGCAGATCCAGCAGTTCTTATACACCCCAAATTAACAATCAACACAAAGTCCCATCCTCAGGAACTGCATCTCTTCTCCTTCACCATTTACAGAAAGGGGAGGGAAAGGGAGAAAGCTTAAATACCATAAGAAACAATGTAGTATACAAGTCATAGTTACAGATAAATCCTGCAGCCCCTTCCTAAACTGAACCAATGTTTAAGATTTTAAGAACTGCCCCAAGCTTCAAGGTATGTCTGCATCAACTGTGAAAGAAAAGGACAGAATGACTGTGTGCTGACTATTAAAAAAAAAAAAAATGTCTCTCTTTGATAGTAAAGAAATAAAAAAGAAGATTTCTTCTTCCTCTTCTACAACCTATAGAGGATATTAATGTCCAATGTAACTGAAACTTGCCCTGCCCAAGTCCAAGAGCTGTAGTAACAAAGTTGGTATACCACGACTATTTATAAATAAAAGTAGAAATATTTTATATTTATATACATAGACATCATCTGGTATTTAAGGATACACATTGTGTTAAAATAGCATTCTTGTCCCCTTGCTGCTGCTCATTTAGTTGCAAAAAATTAGAATACATGCATTTGATGCCAAAGCTAATATATACATCATAACTTAAAAATAGACAGCAGACATGTGGAATAAGAAAAATGTAACCTAAAAAATTAAATAGTATTTTTACGTTCCTCTTAAAATAGGCAATGGCCACATTTTAATTATAAATTTAATTATGCAGTGTCTTTAGTTAAAATAAATATAACTTTGCATTATACCTAATAATGTTCCTGTGTGTTTTACAGTATCAGAAAATACCACAAATTCTCTGTGCTTTGTGTAGGAAATATTGCAAAAACATAAATGTGTGCAAAGACTGGATACAGATATTCTAACTGTGATGAAACTCTGGCCTAAAGGTACAGGCCCAGGATACATGTGGGGCAATAATGAGACATTTTTAAGCAGGAAAATCAACTTTTTCCCCCAAATCTGATCACAGCCTTTGCTGTGAGTTTAAAAAAAAAAAAATCCTATATGAAAACTCCGCATGTTATGACTTGCCAATACATCACCTACTTTTCTATGAAAGTGAGATTCTGCTCCAGAACTCTGACCTGCTGTAAGTGAATTTTCTTTTGCTTCACCACTTAGTTACACCTGCTGAGGGCTTGGGGTTTAAAACACACCCGGGTTGCTGCAGGAGCTGGGGATGAGGAGGGCTGAGCAGGGCTGTCACCACACGGTGACACAGGGGGTGAGGAGGGCTGAGCCGGGCTGTCACCACACGGGGACAGGAGGGCTGAGCTGGGCTGTCACCACACGGTGAGGTCCGGCCGCACGCCCTGGAAGTCGCTGACGGTGAAGGAGCGGGAGCGGCGGCGGAGCGGGGCGCGGGCCGCGGGCCGGCCCTGCAGCAGGCCCAGGTAGGCGGCGGAGCGCAGGAAGCGCGGGTAGCTGTCCTGCTCCATCAGCCGGTACACCGTGCTCTGCGCCGCGTCGAAGGTGCTGCGCAGGGGCTGCCCCATGCTCTGGCTTGTGACTTCCTTGGTGTGAAAGTCCAGATTCACCTGGAGGACGAGGAAAAGGGTATTTGTTTAATGTACATTAATGCATATCCAGTGTTATTATCTACAGCGCTGATACTGTACACCTGATACAGGGAAAAGACTTTTCTGATGAGTGAAGCCTTAAGGTTTGAGCCTTCATATTTTCCAGATTCTGTACTGCATTAGTTTATAACTCTGAACTTCTTATAAAGTTAGCAAGTTCTCTCCACAGCTTAGACAAAACTATCCTTTTCCAGCCCCAGAACCAAGGACACCGTTGCAGCTTCAGGCCCAAAAAGTGCAAACAACAGGGAATGGAGGAGACCAAACTGGGAGGATGGGACTGCATAACCTGAAGCTGGAATTGGACAATTAACCCAAATATGGAAATGGACCAAAACCTAAAAGTGTGAAAACTTGTGACTTGTAGTCCATATTGGGTGTATCCGTGACTGTATCTTGTACTGCCCAAGGTGTATCCTGTGAAGGCCTTTAATAAATCTCTGTTTTATTCCTTTAACTCTGCCCAGCCTCTGTCCTAGTAGCCTCTCAAGGCATGAGGAGGACCTTGAATCCCCCATACAACAGGATATTAACACCACAGAATTAGTGTGTTCGCCTTCAGTGGTGGCTCTCAGAAAGTCTCCAGAAATGTATCATTGGTACCATGGAAAACTGGGGAAACAGAAGAAAAACTCTGATATTTGACTAAAAGTAACTTCCTTACAGTGAACACTGTATAGTCACAGCTTCCCAGCTTTGCAATACCGGACTATTACAGATCTCCCCTGCTCTCATGTAGGATTAAAGTAGAACTTGTTCTAATAAGATAACATTAGTGAATAGTTAAAATTTCTGGTTTCTGTGTATTTTGTGTGGTAGGAAGGTGAAAAAATTCTATTTTTTTTTTTTTTTTAAATGGGTCTCTGGAGGCCTTAGATTGGGAAAGTATGTCAAAATGACTATTTACTCCATGAGCTGCTGCATTCACCCTGGGAAATGTTTAATCATATAAGAATTTTAATGAAGTGACAGGCACTGGTTCAAGCACGTTATTTTGAAAAATAAGGTAGAATATATTTTAAAAATTGTTGAGCCAATCAAAAAGTGACTTCTATAATGTTTTTCTTTTCCTCCCTGAGAGGTGCCTGTCCTATTTCCATACAACTAGTTGGAACAAATAGTCTAGATCTAAGAGCTGAAGGGCAATTAGTGATCAGAAAAGGGTCCACTCATCCAAAATTTTATGATCCCATCAAACTGTAGGCTCAGAAATTTGTGTAAAAGAGTTCTGCTGGACAAGGAGTCAGAGGAGATGTGCAAGCTCCAGAGCTATGTGGTCTCAGCTGAACCCAAGGGAGGAAGTCACACCAAAGCCAAGTGTCCAAGGTGAACCACAGCATCCACCCTGCCTGCACCAAACTCAAGCATGGCAGAGAAAGAAATTGTTATGTTACTATGACTTCCCTTCCCTGTCCTCTCCTCAGCTTTCTCCTGCTCATCTCTTTGTTTCAATCAGTCTCAAGCATTGACAGTGTCAGCACTTGTTACCTGTCCAGGGCTGCTTCTCTCCAAAGGCACACAGCAGGGAAAGGAATGGAAAGGGACATAAGTCCTCAAAAGTAGGCATTTTCTAGGAAAAGCAGATCTGAATCCCAATGCAATCTATGGGAATTGCACGTGAAAACTGCATCGCTTTGCAATCTTTTCACTAAAATGAGAATTACATCTTTTTCACCCTCATTACAAGGAAGCAGAAATTAGTGTTTAACTTCTCCTATTCTGGCAAATAAAAAAATACAGCTATTGATCTACTCAAACGCGATAGATTTAAAGGAAAATGTAAGTCAAAAAGACCTATTCAAGAGGCTGCTTGTGATTTCACTGAAATTTGATGATCTCCCAACCTGTTCATCTCCTTCTTAGGGCAGGCAAAAAATTATTTCTTTTGTTCATTTATGAACCCTTCACAAACTTCAGTAAAATGAATAAGTTGGAAATATGAAAACTTTTTTCATTCTTAGGATATTAAGAAAAGGCCTTAGCATTGGTGAGGATTGTCATATCAACATCATTTTGTGCTGACAGTAACACACCAGGGATATACAATTGGAGGTGGAGGGGTGGAAAAGGGAGAGGGAGTCAATCAAGACAAGCCCATGCTCCTTCCAGAGTTCTGACTTTTATGAAAGTCTTCTTATATCAGGGGACTGTAGGATTAGCTCTTGAAGCTGCTTCTGGGCATGCACTTCTCAAAAGAAAGTTTCACCAGATGCAGTTGTGTCAATCAAACACTATGTATAATGAGAAAGGTCTTTACCTCTTTTGGAGCATCTTTCTGTATGAATGTTTCAAAAATGGTCTTGGCTTTTGGCAGAAGTTCATGTGCACTTTTGCTTTTCTTGTAATCCTCACAGGCTATCCAGAATTCAATGTTCTCCTCACTGAACTCAGTTTTCAGAAACTTTGTGAAGGCATCCAGCCCAGCTACGAAAGGGAAAGTTGAATTGCATTAAAAAATATATCCTTATCAGACAGTTCTCTTTCAAAGAGTCTGTGCAAGGTAGTAAAATATGTTTTGCTCCCTTGGAATAATACCACATTATAGATAATTATCCTAGAATACATAAATGCTGTAAGTAAGTGCAGTTTCTCCACTATGATCCTGTAACTCTCCTTACAGAATTCTCAGCATCAATAAAAAAATGCTACCAAGATCTCATAAATTTAGAAAAAACATTAAGCAAAACATATGGGAGTATGTGGAAGTGGTGGACTTTATTCCAGCTGAATATCAATTCAGTTTGATCAAAAATCTATTTGAATCTCTGCTCATAAGTAAACTACTCCTCAGCAGCAATTTAAAATGGATGGCTTTCAGCATGTCTGTAATTGGCTTTATCCTGCTGTTGTTATGCTGAGGATATTTTCTTTGCCAAGCATGCTTCATCTGTGGAAGTAATGCAATTGTGTGGATGTGAACTGTTCAAGGAACAGATTTGAAAAGCCCACAGTGTCCAGCACTGTAGCTGAATCATACGTGTGCCCCTCCAAAATAAAGGCAGGAACATATGTGCATTTGATAATTATGGGAGCAGCAGGGCCTCTCAATGATGGCCAGCTTGGATCCAATCACTGGCTTAGAAACAAACTGTCAGGAGTGACAAAGTCTTTTCTTAAGTACATGGAGCATATGCAGTAAGGAATATTTGAGGAATATTATGGTTAAATGTTCCTGTTTACTGAAGAGACTCTTTACTGTCTGCTGTATTACTTTGTTCAATAAAACACCAAACACAAAAATTATTTTAAATTATTTTCACAAGTTGACATCAAGCTATAGCTGAAGAAGACAAGAAGAGCAGGAAACACATGCTGCCATAAATAACCCATCATACCTAGTTTAGGTAACTGGCATGTCTATTCAAGGGCATAACTGGATTTTATAATTTTCCATCCTTTACCATCAATTTTCCATTCTAACAGTCTGCATGGAGAGACAAAAAACTACTGACCTTTCTCAGAAAGTAGTTTGTCAAAAGACTCTCCCCATTTCACTGCTTCTTCAGGAGACACACTGCTTAAGAAACAGAAAGGAGTTAGAATAATTGTTCATACTGTGCATTTAGGAAGCTGTGTAACACACATTATCTGTCACCATTGTGGCTCAGGACTATTCCTAAAAGCCTTTGATTAGATCACCTGCTAAGGGAGATCATTCTCTTAGGGGCTTCAGGAACATTTCCTTTAACTCACTCTTGACATTTTTTTCCTGCAGAGTTATATTTCTTTTCTCTTTTTGTAAAAGCATCAGAGCAGAGGCTTTTCACTGTGGTATTTGTGTTGTCCTACTAATCTTTAAGGGAATTGAGACCATGTAGCGTGGTAAAACTCATAAGGGAACCAGGTCTTGTCAGCTATTTAAACTTGAGATTGTCATGCAGACATGTAGTTTTGAATATGCTCATTCTGAGGCTGTTACCAGAGTCTGCTTTTAATGAAATATATAGAATTCTGTAGCCCGAAGAAAAAACTGTAGCACTATGGTTTAGGTGTCAGTTTTACAGGGCAATAGCACATGTAGTCTGGTTTGTTTACCACAAACATTTCAAATGCCATGTTAGACACTGTGCCTCATTTATAAAACTCATGTTCTTCATCAAGTATGTCAAGTTGCACGTGTTTCACGTCAATTTTGAAAAATCTGCCCTAGGAAACAGCAAAGAAAGGGAAAAAAGAAGCAATTTTTATCAGTTGCTTTGTGGCTATGAATGTTTGGAACCATTTTCATTCCAGGACAAATCACAGGACACTGGAAGTACCAGTAAGTGACTGGTCTGGGATTAGTTGATCAAATCAACTTCTTATGGACCAAACGTTTCTGGAACATGATCCCACTTCCTCATCAAGGCTTGCTGTTCTGTTTCCTGATTTACACAGTTTGGGCTCCCTTGGCAGGGAGGAGGCATGTGAAGTTTAGATGAAAGGAAATTCCAATCTCTTTGGTAAGGAATTTAAGCCAATAATGACTCTGGGTTTGCACAAAATGTGAAAGGAGGCATTTGGTTTTGGTTTTTGAAATTTTAATAGGTGTCACATGTTTCATAGCTGAAGTAATTTCTTGCAGGAATGAAAACTTTAACTAGGGAGAAGAAAACAGTTCATGAGGAGAAATTCAGGAAAGCAGGGGAAATCTGGAGTCAGGGAAACGAGACCTCACTCCCTTACAACGTTTTTTAGTTATGAGAATTACAGAAAGTACAGTGAACTCTGCCAGCTGCAGGTTCCTGTACCTACAGAAATTTTTTTGGCCGTAGTGAAAGATAAAGCCTTATGATTCTAGACCACAAATTCCATTCACAAAGGCATGAAGTGCTGGAGAGGATCTTTGCTGCGTTTGGAAACTCCTACTGTGAGTTTCTGGTTTTCCTTCAGCATCTGCAACAACCTGGGAGCCTCCTGAGTGCAGCAGTGAGCTTGTGCAATAATAGAGAGAAACCAAGATTTGCTCAACTTTGCCGCTTTCTAAATATGAGAAGAAACTAATTTAAACTAATGGATAGACATTTAAACTAAAACCAAACTTTTAAATGAACAGATTAATTAACTTTTCTACTATCACCTCAATTTCCATCTGCAGTGTTTTATTAAAATCTCTTTCTACTTATTTTAGTAAGTCTGTGTGAAAAATGGAAATTATAAAAGCTAAGTAAATCACTTAATAAATTTCAAACTATTATCTCACTTTATTATTTGAAAAAGAGTAAATTTATTAGGTTGTTTTTTTTCCATTTTTGACAAATATCATTGTCACTTTAATCCAAATATAAGACCAGCAAAAATCTACAAGTTTCTCTTTCATACAAGAACAGTCAAATCTCTGTTAGTCAGGCACCAGCTGAGAGTAACATGGTAAAAGACAGCTGGCTGAATGAGGAAATGATGTTAAAAGGAGGAAATTCTTCAGAGAATTGTTACTGCTCTGAAAGTGCCATCTGGCAGATTGTAAGAATGCAGTGAATGGCTGTACTTTGCATTAAATACCTGGGGTATGTGAGCCACACAGCACTCTCTGCCTCTACTTTCTCTTTACAGATGCAATCTTAGAATGGTTTGACATGTCTGCAACCAGGACATCTGCAAACGTGAGCAATAAACACGGCCTGGTGACTCAGATGCACCGGTGGGATTGTTTAAATACCCCCTCCCCAGCCACTTTTCCACGGGTTCTGGAAGCAGAGTTTGGGCCCTTAGGTGACCTCTACCACGTGCTTATTAATTAGCACATTAGTGGCTTGTAGAAGCAGCTCTGGTGAAAGCAGGCAGCTTGGTCCAGAAAGTGGGAAGTGCTGGAATAAGAGAAAAGGCTGTGGTAAGCACTGAAGTGTTCTCGAATGATTTGTGGTGGAAAAAAAGGACTGATACATTCTTTTGGCCACAGTGTTGTAGCATTCTACTTATTTCTTCTTCTCAGTCAGGACCTACAAATGCAATTCTTAATATAGCGGTGATGTCTTGGTACTCCATTGAAGTGAGGAATTAAACTCTTATGGAAGTCAGTGAACCCAAGATTGTATCCTGCATCTTTATGGTAAATACTAGGGACAATACTACCAAAGTGTATGAATTTTGGAGACAAGAGTGTTCAACCAATTACTGCAGTTGCTGAGGAACTCTGCATTCACTATTCAACACAGCTATGGCATTTGTGCATCACAGAAGCATTTGGAAAACCTGCTTTGCTGTATGATTTTCCTGCCAGCTGCATTTCTGAGTGGATTATTGCTCTGTACAATCAGTGGACTCACACCAAGGCTGCTGGCGCAAGGTTTAAACCTCTCTGCAAATGTATGGGGACCAAGTGGTGTGAAAACACTGCTGATTACCTCAATGAATACCAGGTAATTCTGTGGTGTTTGCATGCTTGGGTTACACTGAGAAATTTTCAAAGTGTTACTCTGCCCAGTCTGAATGCACACGCATGGGTACAGGAAACATCCCAAGTCACACAGGTGCTTCTTGGAGGGAATCCCCAGCCAACCCAGTCTTTTACAATGTTTACCTTGCTGCTTTCGTCAAGTTTCCAGGTTTGCCAAGGTGATCACTTTCATGGAATTCAGGTTTCTGCAGGAGCAGGCTCAGCCTATTTCTCTTCTGCTTAGCTCTACGACAGAATTGGAGTAGCTTTTCAAGAAACGTTGTAGAAAGTTGGTTTTTCCCTCTCAAGCATTCTCTCCTTCTGCTTTATAGAGCTCCCTATTTTCACTTACAGTAATGTTGGTGTTACTTCTCCTACATATATTATTCACATTAATGTTTTTTTCTTCATAGCTTAGCACATATTTTGCACTGGCAAACAAAAATGGAAATCCTTTAATTTTCAGCATCCTTTTAATTTATTTTAAAGGTGAGGGGCCAAACTTCCCATTAGACAATGTAAACAGTTGGCTCAGCGTCTTCTACTTTTAATGTTTCACAAAGAAAAAAGGAAGTATTGTTTCCTGTCATTTGAAATTTTTGAAAAAAGCTTTCCCGGATCATATTCAGGCTTTAGAGAAGCATTTCTCAGAACTTCTTGCAACCTCCCTTTCTTAGTATTTTTAGATCATTAATTTGGTATGTTTCTTGTCCTCAAAAAAAACGAGAGTTCTTTGAGATAACTCTCTTCTTAAAGAGTTAATATTTTACACATACAATTTCTAGGATTGCAGTTCATGAGTTCTCACATATATGTCAAAAATGAAATTAGCTGTGCCCTAAATTCACCCCCACGGACTGTGCTAGAAGAATCCTCCATGTAAATAGAACATGCAGAAAGTTGGCATGACCTGAACACTTACCCAGGCTTGCTTGCCTTGTTTGGCTCTTCCTTAATCACTGGTTTCATGACTTTGTAATAGGGTTTATCCTTTGAAGCAGAAATGTTGAGTTGGGGGAATAAAAGAAGTGGGTTCTCCATCTTCCTCTAGAGAAGCTTCCAGCAAGGTTCCCTTTGCTCTCTCGTCCCTGGTGTGTGCTGGCTCGGGCTCTCACATGCTGCAGCAGCCTGGACTGCCCTGGCCAGCCCCAGCCCTGTGTCCAGAGGAGGTGGTGCAGGAGGTGGCTCTGTACTGGCCACTGCAGCTGTGCCCACGCCGGGCTCTAAGGGCAGCTCTGGTTGTGCCCTCGTCCCTTGGGGAAATGACACTGCAGCTCTGCAGGGCTCACGCTACAAACCGCAGCCCAGAGCAGCAGCTGCTCCGTGCAGCTCAGCTCCTGCTCAGGGTAGGGTGACACCAGCCCATGCCCCCAAACACCTGTACATGCCCTAGGCTCCTAAAATTAACCTTAATGACAGTAATGTCGCCTGAAATAACATCCAGCCTTCTCTTCAGCCCCCAGAAGCACCCATCTGCCCCTAAACTGCCCTCTGCAGCGTCAGTGCCATGTGCTGCACACAGCTCCATCCACAGTGCCCTGACTTCAAACTCAGAGTTTCTCAGTGTCTCCTCCAAGCTTTGGCTGATCAATCATTTTGCAAACAGATACTTTAATTTTTGCACCATTCTTCAGAAATGACAACCACCCACTTCTAATTTCCAGTTCATCCACTAAATGCTCCCTCTTTCACTTCTCTGTCTGTGGATTTGTGTTTACTTGCAATCTCCCACCCAGGATAGAAAGTCTTTAGTTCAGAAAAAAAAAAAAAATCAGTGTTTTTTTAAATCTTATTTTGTTACTAAATAACCCAAAACTTCTCATTTCAGTTTACATAAGGTAAAAATATATTAATCTTTGAGGTTCATCAGCACAAGTTATCTCTTCACATACAAGTCTGATGTCAGTTAATTTTCTTGGGTTTAAATTCAGTTTCTGTTGGAGGTGTCATAAGAATAATAAATCCAATAAAGAAACATCTTCAGTGTTAGCTGAATGAGGCACTGGAAAGGGTTAAAATTACTGCCATTAATTGATTAAGAATTTAATAGTTCTCATATTTTTAATGGCAGTGTCTCATTTTGATTTCTCAGGTAGGACACAGAGCTTCGAGGAGAAGACATGACCTCATTACCTCCCATAATTTTGTTGTGTTTTACTTCCATAGGTACTTCTGGTGAGAGTTCCACTGTGGCCTTTTTCGTGCGGAGCTAAGGAGAATGGGAATGGGAGATTCTTTGAATGGAATATTCAAAAGAAATGAAAAAAATCCCAACTCTGCTAGGAATCAAAATTTGTGAACCATTAAAAGAAGAATAAGATGTAATCTATCGTGATTTTTTTTCAGAGTTAACTGAAAAACTCTCATGTGCCATATGTGTGATACAATTTTTAAAATCATACTGAATGAGGAACAGTGCACAACTGCCTTTTGTAACCCAAGGGACTTTAGGAAGCAGAGTTACAGTTTAAACCTAATTTTCAATTTCAGAGAAGGTTTATATCATGCATATTTTAAACTGGCTTTAACCGCAGCTGTGTTTAATAATTTATTCTGCCTTTAACAGATAAGTAAATAAAGATAGACTGCATAATTTTATTTCACTTTTCTGCAATAGTGGTGGTCACATGAGCTTTTTTACCTGTTACATAAGTATAAAATATTGTCCGTGCCTATCTGACATAATTTTGTTATCTGCTGATTTCAGCTCATGGAAAATATTTGTAATTGTAGCCTCCACATCCTATCTAAGCTGATTTAAGGAAGATTTGGAGATGGAATATAATTCAGAAGTGAATTATGAGGGGCCACTGTGCCAGGCAGCTTCTAGATGGGGATGAGCAGCTGTGTCCCCTCTTTCAGCACCCACCAGCCATGATCTGAAGGGCCTGTCCAACTCACTCTTCAATGACCCTACATGGGTTTTATGCCTTAGATGATTGAATTATTCCTGTACTACAGTGCAAGCAATTGTGTCAGTCCTGACTGCAGCAGTGTGCTCTGCACCTCCTGAGAATTCACTTAAAAATCTGGAGTGTGGAGAGGGGGGAAATAATCACAAACAATTTTCCCCTACTCACCCACACTTCCCCCCCCCCCCCCTCCCCCATTAATAGAAAGCTTATACTAAATCTAGGCCATGAAGTAGCCAAATTACATCCAAGTCAGTCTGTGTTTTGTCAGCACTGCTGCTGGTGCTAATGAGCATCCCTGTTTTGAATTGTAAGCTACAGTAGTTATAGTAACAGTATTAATGACCCTGTAAATGCTTCTGGGCCATTTTGGGTGCTGCAGGATGATGATACAGGAAAATGAATAAGTTATTTTAAAACCAGATAAAGCACACCTACAATATTATGTTGATGACATGACTAGAGATCTAGAAAGTTCTAAAAAAATTTGTGATGAGAACTAAATGTCCTGTTTCCCAACCGTTTCTCTAACCACTGAAATATATTCACAAATCTATTGGGAAGGAGGCTACTGATTTTTAAGCCCTCAAATCAAGATTCTGAAATATGAGAACAATATTGAGTTAATGTTCTGTTACTTGCAGAAATACATTTTTCAATGGTTGGATGAATACTAAATGTATTTTCATAGCAATCTTCATGTGACACAAAAGTAAAATTGAATAGTGCATAAAGTGCAGGATGATGAGGTCATGTCCTGATCCTTTGGGCCTTCCTGTCCTTTGGCTGAAAAGTGTCTGTGCTGGCTTCTGTTGGTGTTTGATAAGGTCCTGTCACAGCTGATGATCAGATCATGCTTGATTTGTATAGACACAGTAGCTGCCCTCTGTGAAAGAAATATTGACTGACAGTGTTAACAACAAGGCCATTGTATTGTACACTGAGAATGTAATGTTTCCTTTTTACAGGGAGTCTCTGAGAGATTCAGGCTTTCAGTCCAGCTGAATAGAAGTGCAGCCCCAACTGAGCAGTTCAGCTCAGCACAGCACAAAGAGCTGGAGCACAATGGGAAATCCTCCTTTGTCAGTAGTCCCAGAGCATCTCTCTCCAAAGCTGTTTTCCTTACTTCCCAGGTAAATGCAAACTTTGCCTCCTCCATTTCCATTCTCATGTTCTGGCACTGCACAGGCTCCTCCACAGCCAAGCTCCAGCACTGTTCTTATTCAAATCTAATCTTACCAGTATGGCTTTTCTTGGGTTAGGTTTCTGCCGAAGGGAAGCAGTATTTTATTTGTGAGAAGAAAAACAAAATACCCAAACCAATAGTGTTTTTACTGCTTTTTCTTACAGGAAGAAATAAGCATGGAAAGAAACTTCACTGAAGAGCATGGGCTGAAAACATGAATTTCCATATTTCGTTTTCTTGTAAAGACATTTGAGGACTTGAAAACTAAAATTATGTGTTTTGAACTAATTTGGTTTTAATTAATAATTCTGCTCTTCAGTCACTTCTGACCAATTTATCACTCCTCAATATTTATGTTGTTTATTCCTTTTTGGAAACAATAATTGGACATAAAATTTAATAATAATATGATCCAACCAATGGTTGTTTTTTTTATCTCTTCCCCATGAAGCAAATCCAGAAGGAAAGGAGTTCTATTGGAAATGTCGACTAGAGGATCTTGCTGTTTGCTAATTCAGGGAATTTGTTTAGTGGTGCCCTCAAAAGATGCGTCCCAGGGGTGGGGTTGTTGTGTGGGGTTCTTCAGTTAGATGAGAATCATTGTGACGCCTGCACGCAGCTCACGTTGAAAAATGTGTTTTTCTCCTTTGTTGCTGCTGTTTAAAAGGAAGGAAACAAAATTGCATTGTTTCAGATATGAAGCACTGACAACAGGAACATAACACTGCTTTTGGGGTCTACTAGCCAGGCATTGCTGAAGGACTTTTTTAAGCCATCCGTGATGAAAACTCAAGAGTGGCACAGGCTTGGGAGTCTTTGTAGCTTCATCAGAACTTCTGCCGGGGAAAGTGTTTACATCCATGCTAAACTGAATTAATTTATTTGGTCTTTTGAAAGGTCAGAATAAGAAAGTGAGTCTGCAAAGTTGACAGCTGTTTTCATTTCCTGCCTGGCCCGCGGTTCCCGGCCGGCATCTCTGATTAGTGCTGTTTACAAGTGACATACATCACTGTCACCATTTATCTTCAGGCAGTCGTTTCCTCGGCTGAGCCCTGCGGTGTTTGCAGCCAGCTCTGACATCAGTGCTCATTAGACAATGGCGTGTTAATGACCAGCTTCCGGAAAGGCTCACCTTCCACACTCACAGGCCTCTTTTAAAATGTGGTTTTTTCATTGTGCTGTTCACCGGAAATGCTGAAGGCGGGAATGTTCTCTAAATCCTGCCCAAAATATCCTTCCTACTGGAGTTCTGCACTACTGGATTTATTTCTGTCTTACAGAAACCCAGAATGACTCCTCACATGACAACCTGATCGTGAGGGTTTTTTTCGTTTTTTTTTTTTTTTTTTAAGACAGATTTTATCAACCCATGGCATTGGAGCAAACAGTGGCAAGTTTTGGGCTGAGAGTTTTCTCGTCCTTCTGGGAAAGATGTGGGACTGTTGGTTGGTGATGCACAAGAGGGCTGTGACTCCTAATCCACTGACTATTAACCGTAATAACCATAATATCAAACTCCCTACAGAGCACAAGGGAATAAAATCTGTGTTGCATCAGGACCAAGTCCACTATCGCTGAACCACTGGGTGGTTTGAGCAGAGCCAACATGCTTAATGCCAGGCATCTCTGCTCTTCCAGTCAGACTATCAGGAACATCTCAGGATGCTGCAGCCCAGGCTGAGCTACAAGGGCAGGCATTGTCAAACCTCCACAGTGATTCTGCAATTTTTTTTTCAGCTTATATGTTATTATATTTTATTGTTACTTCTTCCTGATAACACTTTGTTCTTGCATCCTGAATTTAGCTGAGGTGAATAGTCCAAGGGCTTACAAAGTGGTATGGTGGATTTCCCATCAGAGCAGTAAAAAAAATTGGTACCCAAAAAACTTGAAAATATATAGCTAAATTTCCATATGAATATGTTAATATATTATCTTCAAAGTCTTTCAAAAGCATCTGAAGATATAAAAGCTACATGTCAGTCTGATCTTTCTCTTCAGTAATTACCCAAAGACGTTCATCATGAAAATTAGGTAAAAATAATAATGTTACGTCACATTTCAGTGCAATCTTCAGAATGACTGAGAAATTTTCCAGGAAGGTTCAACTGATTTTTGAGGATTGAACAAAGTTGTATTCTAAAATGGAAGCTGGAATAGTTTTATTTCTTAGATTATGGAAGTTTTGCAGTTGTAGTTTTCTTTTCCTCCTCCTAAACGTAGAAATCTAATGAGGAGTTTGGCTTCGTGGCAGGGACGTTCCTTGTCAGCCTTTACCAGTCAGTCATAGTCTCTCTTCTTCTTTGCTAATACCAGAATTTCCAACAAAAGCCTTCTGTCACCAGGCATCAGGGTACCAGCTTTCCCAAAACTGCTATCCAGTTTTTTTCAGATTTGCAGGAACTCTCAAGAAAACTTACTGGTTACCTAACACAGTGAGAGGGTGAGGGCTGTGAACCCTACAGAACCTTCAGGGAAACTTCAGGCATAGCAGAGACAAGGCTTTGCTCTAGTAAAGTTCTTGTGTGAGTGTTTAATTCCAGTCATGCAAGAAATCTTATCTGATTCGTTCGCAGTGTTGTGTCGGAGGTTGTGTGATCTGGCAAAGATCTGAGACATTTGGGACCTAGCAGATGTGAGCAGCAACAGCAGAAACAATTGAACCCATTCTTCATTCTGCTAGGCAGCAGGATGGATTTTATGAATTCCTCACTGTCACCCTGTGCTGTTATTACCATGACAAAAGATCTTGCCGTTTGGGCACTATCCATTCCTCGAATTTTTCAGGCTTTTAGCCTGAGTCATGGCATGCTTCATGATTATTGTGGGTTTGATGATACACTTCTTAGCTTTTGCACGAGTTGTCCTTGGTGACCTCTGGTCTTCACACCAGATTCTCATCAGGCCCAATCTGCTGCTCCTGTCTTTCTCCTCTGTGTTTTTCTGCCACAGCTAGAATAATTGGAATCACAAAAATAAATTTTGCAAAGCTTGCCAAAAGTGCTTCCTCAAAACAGAGGAAGCATGATATTTGCAGTTTCAGCATGCACACCAGAAAGGGAGGTATCCTAGTCTCTCTGTTGAGTGAAAACAGGTGATCATTTATCAGCTTCTGCTGTCAACTTGATAAACATGAATCTTTAATAAGTTTGATATTGCTGTGGTCACCAAATCTAATACAAATGTTGCACTTCATCTGTTGCTGATCAGCCTAGATTGCCTGAGGACAGACCGTTGATCTGAAATGTGTCCTTGTGGCATGTATGAAACAATTTCCATTCCAGTTTGCAGTGACCATAAGCCATTTTTTGCAATTCCTAGGGAAGGTCTGCAGATCAGAAGACCTTTTGCTTTACTTGATCCACAAGCACCTTTCAAATCCTAATTTAGAGATCTTCACTGAGGCTAAGTATTTATTTGTTTTTCAACCCAGAATGATCTCCAAGTTTAAAGTGTTTGCTTTCTGATTATCAAATTCCAGTCTCATCCTGACCGATGTTACATGTTGTAGTATGGACACATGTTGCCCACAGAATGGATCTATGGGCACCAAGCCCTTCCAGCACCAAAATAAGGCACCTCAGCTGGTGGCTGACAGTAGCCACGGCTGTCCCGTTGCTCCCTCTGTTGGAAAAGTTCTGACATGTCTTTTCTCTCTCGCATAAAGGGGGCATGAACACCTCTGCCTAGGAATCAACATCCCACACGTTCTCCAGTCAAACCCAAAAGAGCTGTGTGCTGTGTCCCTCTGCTGCTGGTACCTTCCATCCTCCCCAGCTCATGCTGGTGAGGGGGGCTTGGTTCCGCAGCAATGAACAGAGCAGCCTTTCTTAAGAGCTAAGAAATAATCATTGCAATAGTCTGATCTTTTGGAAGTTTTCTTCCCAGGTGCTTCCCTGGTGAAAGGAGTCAGTTGTTTGGGTTTTTCCAGGAAACACAGAGCCTGATTTCCAGCACAGGGCACTGGCTAAGGCACAGCCATGGAGGGTGTGGGACTACAGCTCCTACAGTCGCCCTGGGCACAGCTCCTCCCAGCCCTCCTACCTTCCTACCCTCCTCCCTTTCGTTAGCACGCTCTATTTCTTCTCTAGAGGTAGTTTAGCTGCAGCTTGCCTCGCGTTTCCCCCGAGGTTCAGAGCTCTCTGTGAGAGGATCAGACCTGCAGCCAGCAGAAGGAGCAGCTTTGGTATCCCCATGTGTCCATCCCACACCTCCAGCAGATCCCTGCTGAGTCACACAGAATCACAGAATCAGTTTGGTTGGAAAAGACCTCTGAGATCAGCGAGTCCAAGCTCTGATCCAACCACACATCGTCACCCAGACCATGGGCACTGAGGGCCATGTCCAGTCCTTAAACACCTCCAGGGGTGGTGACTCCACCACCTCCCAGGACAGCCCATTCCAGTGTCTAATCATCTTTCCTGTGAAAAAACTTCTTCCTAATATACAACCTAAACCTCCCCTGGCACAGCTTAAAACATTGGTCATATCACAAGTATCCTGGGAGGAGAGGCTGGACCCCACCTGGCTCCAATCTCCTTTCAGACTTCCCTTGTACTTGCAGTTTTGCTGCCTAGTTCACACCAACTCATCCCAGACATGTGCCACGATATGAAGATCCTTGTCAGCTGCCTGGGGAGCAAAAGACTTGGCCTTCATGACTGTGCAAGCTCAGACCATCAACTCTCAGTTTAAAGATCATCTGTACAGACAACCCTTCTGTTCCTGCTGAGAAGGACCTGTGGATGCTCTTACCACCTGCTCACTTCTGATGGGGATCTCCAGTATCCAGAGCTGAGTGATCATGCACTGCTGTCCTGGTCACCCTCTTCCAATGACAGACCCATCAATGACAAATCTCCATTTGTGTTGATGGCACAGGCCCTGTTTATTTCTGTTTCTGTTACTTTTGTGGCAGGGCTGTGCAGACGTGGCCAGAGACACAACTGTTCTCTTGATGTTTGCATCTGTAGTCATTTTCTGGCAGCTGAGTGCATGTGGGAACCCGCGTCATCTCAGCTGTAAAAAACCAGGTGGGCTGGGACCTGGGGTCCTTGTCTGGCTTCTGAAGGATCATTTGGCACTGCTTTGCCCCAGTGCTTGCCATGCTGTACTCATTTAACTGGTGTGATGGTTATCTGAGCAGAGCTGAAAACAGGGAACCCCAGCAAGCCCTAGGGGCAGAGTCAGAGCAGATACTTCAAAGCAAAATCCCAGGCTTGTGCCTAGGACATGTGAGGGAAAGCCTCCTTGCACAAGTGAGCCTCTCTGAAGTCTCTGGCTGCTGCAAAACATGCTCCTCTTCAGGTGCCTTATTTATCTCCACTTTCTGCTTATCACTTAAGGGCAGTTAAGCTCATGACAGGTCTTGCTCTAGCCAAGTGTGATTTGATCAAATGTTAGCATTTTAGCTGTTATAGTAAAACCCAGCAAAGCCAAGGAAAAAGTCATTGCTTTGGGTCTGACTGTGTCCAGGTTGTGCCAGGCAAACTGTAGCTGTTAATCACCATCTTCCTGGGTGGGAGAGGATGCTCTCCCTTTGCTTGAATACAGCCTGCTTCAGTAGATTGCCTGGTGGCCCCTAAGATAAAAAACGCTACGTGTGAGATTATCCTGCAGCATTTCTTGACACAGTCTGACCTGTGTAGGGCTAGAATTCTTGGCAGAATTTGCTAGAAAACCATGTTAGTCATATGAAAAATATTGTGGTCCAGTGACCAGTGTCCATCTCTCAGTGTGTAACTACACATGAATGCCACAGCAGTGACAGGAGACTGAGTAAGTCCGGCTAAAATCAGTTTCTTAGAGAGCATGGTAAATTTCCTATCTCTCATTCCTGGTCTGAGTGACTCGGTGGCTTTGTATGGACACTGTGTAGGGTGTGTGTTGGCACATGAGAAATGAGCACTGGAGCTCTCCAAAGAGAGGGATGCAGGGTCCAAGAGGGAAGGCCAAGATGTGTGTAGGGCCATGAGCCTTCAAATCCCACAAGGTATGTGGTGAAAACCAGTCTGCACCGAAGTGATGCTCAGTGGTGTTTATCTACCCTACAGCAGGCACAGCTGACTGCTGCCTCCTTGCTGCCCTTCTGGCAGCCTTGGTAGTACCTGTGCCATCCCTTCGCCTTCCATACGACACTATTGGAATTTTTCTCCTGAATTTTTCCTCTCCCTGCATTACCAGCTGTGAGCTTTGGCAACAGAGGTGTGGGTGATGGACACACACAGCTCCAACCCTGGCCTTAGTCATAAACACTGGGACAAAATATAAGGTGAAGTCTGCAGTGTGATCTGAACTGATACTGAAAGAAAAAACAATGTTCCTTCGTCCCTGCAAAGCTCTGAGTAGGCTAATTAGCCAGGATGATGGCATGGCTAATTGGGCAAGGCTGGGTGTGGTGCTGGTACATCTGTTTTGCTCATATATACAGGGAGGAAGCCTTCTTGATTGAACTTGATCTGCCTGTGGATCCTTCCTAACATTCCTGATTGAAGTTTTCTTTTGGTGGGACCAGGTGCCACCTGATCTATAGAAAGGATATAGGATGTCCTATCTCCCCTTGCTCTTTGTGAGTGTTGGACCAGATGGGTTCTGACTGCCTTCCAGACCTCAGTTGCTCTGTCAATAAGACTTGAGAGTCTTCCTGAAAACAAACAAGCCAACAAATTGCCCCAGCAAACCAGAAAATCGTAGACCAACCCAAACCCCCTTGATCTTTGTCTCAGCCCAGCTGAGGAGCTGTACCTTGGGCTCTCCATCAGTTTGCTCTGGGACACATGTTCCAGGGCATGCAACTCCATGGTTTGGTATGGAACATGCATGGCTCTGGCTGAGCCAGGTGCTACAGATGCTGCTGCTGTGCCTGAGTAATGGGCAGAGGCTTGTGTTCCAGGGAGCAGCTGTTAAAGAGAAATCAGGGAGGCCATTTAGCTGAAGTTATGGCAGAATCAAACAATAAATCCTCGCCAGATCAGCTGTGTTGCTGCAGACAGGGCTGTGCTGTGCACACCAGCAGTGGGCAGTCAAAGTCCATCCCAGTGTCTACCCAGTATTCACCCCACTCCCGGGGGTGAGGGGCCTGGAGGGGTGTCCCCCACAGCCAGGAGAAAGCAGAAGTTTTGTCTTGTGTTAGATTTCCCCTCGGTCTTAGCACTGCCCTGGAAATTAGCACCTGACAGGAGTCTGCTGGCCAGGCAGGAGCTGGGAAGATTTCAATGTAAGAGGAAGGTAAAGCAGCTTTGCTTTGTTTTCTGAAATGAGTGATTTTTCCCCTCCATGTCCCAGTCCAGGCTCTTGTATTTTTCATACTTCATTAAAAGTGTTTGTAATTATATGAGTGGCTTCAGAGGCCAATTAAGCCTTCATTTGGAGGCTGCTCTGGGTGCTGGAAGCCCTCCATTAGGCTGGGCTTCTGCCAGGGAAAAACAGTACATAGTCTTTAACAACTGTACCAGCTCTGATCTGCTTAATGTTGATTTTCCTATTAAGTTCAGCTAATACTTTTCTAATTGTGTGAGCTGGACCTGAAGCCAGGCCCAGTGACTTTTGCCAGCTGCTTTCAAGGCTGAATCAGAGATGAGCAGAACCCTCCCAAACACTCCCTGCACATGTGCTCGGCCCCGTCTGAACAGCGGCTGCTCTCCCCAAAAGTGACTCAGGCTCGGCTTTGTGCCCCAGGTGCTGTTGCCCAGGGCAAGCCCCATCCAGCCACGAGAGACATGGATGCCAGGAAGCACACTCAGCAGAGCACCAGGAGCCTGGCACTGCATGGAACTTGCCCCAGGAGGTGCCAGAAGGGATGCCATGGACTCAAAGACCAGCCCCTGCCTGTCGATTAGCCATAGAGCAGGAATTAGTGTGTGGGCTTTCTGAGGCAGGTGATACACTACAACCTGCCCAAGAGGGGGTATTTGCAAATAGAAGGACATTCACAGCTCTTCCACAATGTGGAAGGGAGGATGCTGGCATGTTGGTGGGGTAGGAGACTGCAGTCAAGGAGCTCAGGGTGCCACTCACCTGCTGTGAATCTGCTGCTCACGAGGGGGTGGTATGACAAACCTTCCAACCCAAACCATTGCTTGATTCTGTGAAATTCAGGTAGATGTATAAACTCATTGCTGACCAGCAATGAACCTAAAAACATCTGATTTTATTTAATAATTGAATTGCTTTCTTTAATTAAAAATGGCAAGGCAATTAAATAATTTAATTTTTAAAATCTCATTTAATGTCAATTAGCTCTGATTAATGGCTATTCCTTCAAATAAAAATATCAATATGATAGAAAACACTAGTTTTGAATTTTTCATTTCAGGAACATTACTGTCTCTTAACTTTAAAACCCCCGCAGCTCTAATACAATTATCATGTGCTAGTCAAGTTTTAATGCCTTATTACATCCTAACACTGACAAATGCAAGAGACTCTGAGCTTGTGTTTGGAGCTGATTTGTTTCTGCAAAGCCCCTTGCAGGGAGCCTGGGCTGTGTGACCTGGTGCTGGCAAGGGCCCTGGGGTGACAGCAGGCCACCAGAGTTCACTGGCAGCCACAGCACTCCCACGTACTTTGACTCTGCAGATCTTCTGGAGCATTTGTTTTTCAAGAGTTTATTCCTCTACTAAGGCAGGATTAAGAACTACATGTTTGAATTAAGAAATAAGATTCTGGAAGCCAAAATTGTATTTCTTTTCTTGACCATAAAAATTAAAATTTAAAAAGCAGCCATATGACAGGTTCAAAACCCAATTCAACATGGAATTTCTGGCAGCAAAACATGGCTTCTGTGTTAGGTGTTTGGTACACAGGGAGGGAAATTTAGAGAGCTTGTAATTCACAGCAACACAGCACTAGACATCCAAGGAAGTCATTATTGTAGATGGTTTCCTGGTAGCATAAAGAAGCAGGAGGGAACCAGGCTGTTTCAGAGCAAAGTTGAAAACACTAATTGACTTTTACTCACTGGAAAGAAGATGTAGCATGACAAATGGCTTTGTGGTTTGAATCATTAAAGACTGAGGAGAGAGCTGCTGGCTAATGGGGCTGTACTGGGCAGAAATGGCTGTGCTGGGGTTGCTGTGAGCAATCTGCGAGGTGTGCTCATAAAGCATTGGAGGAGTCCGCAGGACCCTGGCTGGCACGGCGTGCCAGGGGGAAGAGGGGCTGAAAGGATCAGAAAGGGACTGGCCAGCACCTGATGCTTGCCATGGCCTCTGGGCAGAGCACAGCTCCTCATGGGAGGGCAGAGATGGCTGTGCCCTTCTGGGAACAGGTTCAGGGTGCAGGGCAGTGTATCAACCCCTAAGGGCACTGAGAGGCCTTAGCTGCCCCGACCAGCCCCAGCCACACCCTATGCTCATGGACCAGGAGCTCCGTTTAAACTCAGGTCTTAAGCTCTGCTGTAGGCTGGTCTGTCTCCAGCCCTATCTCCTGCTAGACCTCTCTAAATGGCCCCTACTCTGATCCATCCCAGGGCTGTGGATGGACACTGGTGGCTTCCTGTTCCTGTGTAACCTGCTTTGCTCAGGTGCTGTGGGATGGTGCCCTCAGTGAGGACACAGCCAATGCTGGGGTCACCCTCAGCTCCTGCCTGGTCTCCCTTTGGGCAGCATCTCCCCTGCTGCTGCCTCCTTACAGAGCACATTTGCAGCACATCCTCCTAAGAAGGTCACTGGAAGTCTGCTGAGCTGCACAAGAGTCACCAGACAAGCCCTGGGAGGAAAGGACTGCTATGTCTTTGGCCTGTCACCTGGAGGAGAGGTGCCTTCTCCCTACAGCAAACACATTTCTTTGCTGAAATAATAAGGTATAAGTCCAGTGCTCCCTATTTCACATATCATATACACATCAGGGTTTATTCTGGCTCTTGGAAGAAGTGAGCTCAGAAATAATCCAAGGGTCAGTTTTCTAACATTAGGCTGGAATTGTCTTTATTTACTTCTACAGACTTGGCCAAAGCTCAAGGCACTGTAATGCTATGCATTCTTCAGTAAACACAATTAACTGGAAACTCAGAAACATTGATATCATCTTTTCCCTTGCGACTGGTCACTGTGAACTGCTGTTTCTAGCCAGAAATTCAACTTTTCAACTTCCTTTTCCCCCAGGGTTGCAGAGTAGGTGGAAATCCATTTAGCTTTAAAAAAAAAAAAAAAAAAAAAAAAAAAAAAAAAAAAAAAAAAAAGAACCATTTTGATGATGCAGCTTAGCTTGGTTTATGGCAGTGGGAAGAACGGGAAGGTCAGGATTGTACAGAGCCAGTGGGTCCCTGCTATTCAGCAAGAGCTGGACGTTTGTCCCTGAGGCAGCCAGGTGGGATCATTAGGATCAGGACATGCCATGTCCCCAACATTCAGCCACAAATCTCCACCAACATGGAGACCTAAAGCTGAACTTTAAACTCCTGTTTTACCATCTCCCCATAAACCCTCTCTGAAAGAATGCAGAAAGGCCCTCTAGAGCTTCACCAAGCTCCAAGGCAGACAGAGGCAGATAAATTATATTTTTAGTGGGAGTTCTTCGATGTGGTGTTAGAAGCCCTTCTCCAGATGATCCAGTCTAGTACTTCATGACCTTACGGCTGGAAAAATCTTGTCTGCTGCCTAATCTAATCCTTATTTGGTGTAATTGAGGGCAAACATTTCTTGTCCTTGCCCAGCATGGACACACTAACAGTTTATCATCTTCCTCTCCATAACTGCAGCCTTTTATGGCTGTGATGTTTAGGTACTTCATGTATCATTACCCTGTGTCCCTTTGGTCTGCCTACTTCTAGATTGAACAAACTCTCATTCTTCCATCTTACCTTTTAGGTCTGCACTCTGGACTCTTTCCAGTCAGTCTGCAGCCTTCTTGAAGAGCAATATCCATCTTCCAGCCCTTACTGAATGTCTGAAGGAGGCAGAGCCCTGTGATTATTCCACATGTAGGTGTGTAAGAGGTTTGTAACAGAAGTACTAAGGTTGAAGTGAAGCCTGAATTGTAGTGTGTGTAAAGAATGAGAGAAAAACAAGAGGGTGAGGATTAAAAGAATGACCTGTACTGATAAGGTAGAGCACTGCTCCCAGAACTGGGTTTCTAGGATGCCATTCCTGGTTGTAATACTGAAGAATGTGTTTATGTCATGACCAAAAGACCTTGCAGTCTGGTCAGATCACGGCACAGACAAGGAAGGCATCACAAGACCCCACGTCCTACCAAGAGAATGGCAATTCACACACCACTGCCTTTCCTGATGGGCCACCAGGAAAGCAAACGTGTCCAGACTAGGAGAAGCAGATAAGTCTCAAATCTGAAGAGTTTAGCCTGTGCTGTTGGTGGCAGGAAGGGCAGTGTGTACAGTTCAAGGCTCCATTTCTGCACACTGTCCTGTGCTCTTGGCAGTGTGGTCCCAGCCTGGTAGCCTTTTACCTCCTGGGAAAAAATTTGTCTGCTTAGCTGTGTAGTTGATTGAAAGTTTCTGTGTCTCATCCATTCATCCTGCACTGACCTCCAGCAGCCTGTCTGTGTGCATGGCACACTCTGCTCTCCCTCCCCTTGTTCCCTGTGCAGGATTGCTCATGTTCTAAATCTCCATGCTTTTCCTCATTTCCAGTCTGTAGTTAAACTGCTGCTAAGCTCTGTACATGCTAGGTTCACCACTGCTCTTCCATGGCTGCATATTTGGGGATTCTGGACGGATTGGAAAGGGTGAGAGTGTCTCCAGACAAGCCCTGGATGGTCAGGTGTACTTGCTGCTAAACAAAGTATTTGCTTCACTGAATTGCAAACCCTGGATAGTTAGGCCAGTTAGTTCATGAGTGGAGGCTGGTTGAGATAGTCATGTTTCTACACCAGTACTGAAACAGGTTAACTGAAAAAGCATTAGCAGAACACAGAATAGCTGGATAAAAATCTGATGGAGTTTTGGCTTGGAATAATTTTCCTGTCCTTATATAATAATACCTGATTTTGTGTTCCAGGTCTGTTACTGTTTTGTTGTGATACTGTGAAAAACAGAGTTCAAGATAAATAATTTTTGTAAAGTTTATTAAGAGATAAAATAAGAGACAAAAGTCCAGTGCTGGGGTGCTCCTGGCGGGCAGCCAAAGAACATGCTCTGTCCTGACAGTGTTATCTTTATATGGTCACATCCATTACGTGATTACATCCTGAGGTACATGCATATTCATGTGTTTCATACATTATTCAAACATTCTTGTAAACTTTCTGATGTTTTGGGAACTTCGTTTGGGTTCTTCACACTCCAGCTTATCTGCATAACATCCTGTGTGTCAGGTCAATATATTTTATTTCTTCTTGTGTCTCCATCCTGCTGTTTCACATGCTCTGATAAGATTTTTGTATGTCCTCCTTAAATTTAACATGGTATTCTTTAATTGTCCTCTGGTGCTCTGGTTTGTGTCACAGTTATCTTATTACTTGAAGGATTCAGTCAATGGAAAGGAGAACAACATTTCACACCATTTGTTTGGTTACATAGAGGTATTTTAACACCTAGTATTCAGCTAAGGCCTATAATACGGTATATTCACCCTACTACTATTTCTATAAACTATGCAGGACATACTTAAACTTATAGATTTTGTTATACTAACAAACAGCTAAATAAAGGTGTACATGATATTATATCTGAATACTTATGATCAATGCAAAAAATAATATCTATAAATGTGAAAGCCAATATCATATTGCAGTCCTCTTTTTTATTAACAATACTAAGCAGACATTTGACTGAATTATATGCCACAAGATTGTTGGTCAAGGGCTGAGGGCAGAATATCCTGCCCTCTTATGAACAACTCTAGGCAATATATGAGAGGGAAATTGCAGTGGGGGAAGAAAAATCCTGCTTTTAGAGCTGTCCCCATTCCCCTTCCCGTATGTACTGTATATTACCTTGTGTGACTCAGACAGAACAAAGACAAGCAGGATTTTAGAGATAATTTCTTCAAAATTTGAGCCTACTTTGGTCTCTGCTGCTAACACAGTCCAGCCTGCCTTCTGTACTGCCCTGGTGGGGTTTGGACCAAGTATGCATATACTGGAGAATTTTAAAAGCACAGTGGGGTTCAGCCTCTATTATCCATGAGCTATAAGTAAAGGCAATCCACAGCTGGATGTTGGAAAATGGAAAAATACAGCAGCAAACCCACTCTTGTCAGCACTAGATTTCATGGAGCAAAGTAATTCTGAGAAGCTCAGAAGAAGCTCAGAAGATCACAGTGATGCACCTTGGACATGACAGTACACAACATGGGTGCCCTCTGTTGAGACATCCTGTTCCCTCCTAGTATGAGCATCATGGTGGGAAGTGCTTTTTGAGGACTATCCCTGGGGAGGTGGCACCAGGCTGAAGATGCTACAGTGGGATATGCTGGCTCCAGGGCAGTGGATTCTTGAATGGGAGCCTCCATGAGAAATGCCTTGAGCTCTCAGGGGTTAGGGCATTTCTTGAGCAGATTGTCCCCTTGGCCACAGCCCTGTGACTTTAACGTTGTGTGGTGGGGATGCAGCTGGCAAGACAGCTGGCCTCTGTGCCTCCTGCTGCCTTCCTGCACATCTCATGGAGCAGAGTCTGCTTTGAGAGGTGCTCGTTAACCCTCAAAGAGAAAAGTCCTGTTTGAGCACAGTTTTTGCTCAGTACAGAAAGTATCCCAGTGCTCACTGGGAAGCTGCAGCAGAACAACTCTGCAGACCATTGAAACATGCTCAGGGTAGTGCCTTCAGACTACTGTAGCACAAGGATCTGAACACAAGCGGTTAGCAGGGAAACCAGGCAGCTTCCGGGCTTGTTTTGATTTCTCCTCCATCCTTCTGTCTAACACACTTAGTACACATCAGGGAGCAGGGCAAGGAGACGCTCTGTTCTCACATCTTGTGAAGTCAATCAGTTGCATAATATGAAACACAGGCAGCAGGAACGTGATCAAGTGCAGAGAAGGGACACATCAAGCACTTTATTGTGGCTGTGGGAGGGATGAGCCAGGCCTCTCTCTACCCAATTTATCTTTTCCAAACTGCCTTTTGAGCCTGTTTTGCATCAGCTGCCTGTCACTCTAAATACAGCTCGGATTTCAAGGTAGCTTTCCTGGAGCCCTCCTCTACTAGAACAGGAGGGGTAAACACCCCCTAAAGCCCCCGGAGCGATTCAGAGAGTTTAGATGAGCCATTTCCTCTGCATTATACTCGCAGCTGGGCAGGGATTGCTCAGGGGCAGTGCAGGGCTTGCAGAGTGTGGGGAGAGCCAGCATGTGTGTGAGACAGGTGAGGGACAGCACCAGGACAGGGGTGACCATATTCAAAGGCTCCTACGAAAGGAGAGGAATGACCTTTTTTCTTAAGATAAGGCTTAAACTCAGGGATTCTGCAGCTTTTGAGAGGTCTCTAGGCAGCTAATCCGGTGAGGTGCAAGTAGATTTTTTTCTGTGTATTTGTCCTCCTTCAGTCAGGAATACCTTTTGCACCCCCTGAAGGAGTGTGAGCACCAGGGATTGGGGTATCATGGCAGCCTGAGCTCTTGGTTGTTTCCACTCTTGAGCCTTCTGCTTGTCTCTCATCAACAAGTTCTAAAGATTTCACAGATCTGCAGTGCTTATTCAGAGATTGTGCTGCAGATGCACAAGCCCACATCAGAAGGGACAGACCCCCGGCACGTGGCAGAAACTGCACCACACGGAGGGCGAGCCTGACAAAAGACAGGGAGAGTTGCCTTGTTGATGCTGACGTAGAAAATTGCAGATGCCATTCTGTTCTGTGCCAGTGAAAGGTTTGATGTGATGGCTTACCAGATACTCTGCACGCCTGCTGGCAGCTCAGCCCCATATATTTTGGTTGAAGGAAACAGGGAACAGGGTTAAAAGATGGAGAGCAACAAGGTATGTTGAAGGAAGAGGGGGCAAAAAGAAATCACTCCAATATGAAGCCTTCCAGGCATCTGCCACTGTCACAAGCAATTTGCCTCTTTGTCTAACAAACAGCAACAGCATTTGCTGTTCAAAGCATGTCTGAAAGCTGTGGGAATATATAATGACCGTGAGGGGATTCTGGATTTTCTTGCTCCATTTTGAAATTCATCTCTCATCCTTGTTATATTAGCACTATTTTTAGCTGCTCCCACTCCAAATAGAAGTGATTCTCCATGATGCATCTCAAGCACAAGATGACAGTAAGGATCGTTGGGTGTTGCTGAGCTGAAGAATCATTCTGGAGCCCATATGTGGTACAGTTCTCTTAAAGATCCTACTACACTGTTCTAAAGTACCGGGGTGCTTTCAGCTCACTGTGACCTCTCTTCCAGGTCAGCAAGGCCACTCTGCACATGCAGATGCTCCCTCCAGGGACAGATGAATGTCCCTGGAGATCCTTGGCTGCTGGACAGTGTTCCTAAGGATTGTTTTGTCCAGATGCTGTGGGATGTGTTCTCCTCCTTCCCATGGCTCATCTCAGGGCCTCTCCTCACAGAGCTTCCTGCTCCTTCTGTACATCACTGGGTATTCTTTCCCTTTCCAGCTCTCATGACCCCAGCCTTTCCCATTCCCAGGCAGAGTGTCTCCATTCCATTTCTCAGCCTGGCCTTCCCTTCACAGGCACCACAAGATGCTAGTGCTCATGGGACAGGGATAAATACAGCTGGTGTCTGGTGGCAGCACAAGGGCAGGACACGGCCCATGGAGCAGAGGTGAATGCGCAGGGCAGCAAGGCAGTGGTGTGCAGCTGGCCCAGTGATACGGGCAGAGGACAAGCAATGTCCTGTCCAACAGGCAGGATTTCCTGGCTGATGGGGTGTTGGGCATGTTTTGATGGTCATCTAGTGCTCTGTGTAACAACCCAAGGTCTGTGTCTGGCAATCCTTTCCAGGTGGGACAAGTCCATTAGAGAAGTTAAACTGAGTGGCAATCTCATGTTAGATTTCGGTGGGTGAGGTTTAGCTGGACTGACTGGGACTGCAGCATAATTTCACAAAATGGGGAAACGCAATTTGCCACAAACTGCAGTTTCTTATGATGAACAAATACGATAAACACTCTGTACTTATGGACTATAAAACTCTTTGTGCATGATTTATATCATGATAATAATGAGCACTGCTGCTCCTTTCAGTGTGATGCACGTCTTTAGAGCTGACTTGTCATTCCAGTGATCAGAGACAGTGTCCTGGAGCTGAACATACTTGATCTGAGGAAGTCCAGGTCCGTAATGTACCTTTGTGGCTCCATTTATAAGGTTACCCAACAGAGTATCTCCTTTGATTTTTTTTGCATTATGTCCTTAGAACCACAAGTCCCCTGTGGATGACCATTTAGGATTGCTGCAGTAAGTATGGGTCAGATTCCTGGGTGATCCAAGTGATCCTGTGTTAGATGAGCCAGTTATGGACACACTGGAGGCTTGATTCAAAACATGTGTAGGAGCCAATATTTTTCCTCAAAACTTATTTCTAGCTGAAACACAAACAAAGCATGAATTTGGCTTGGGATAGCAGCTTACTGGTGGCTCATCTGCTGAGCCAGTAATTGCAGTCTTGAGCATCCAGACTGCACCTGGAATACCAGAACGACTGGTTTCAGAAGAGACACTAAAATCTCCGGCACTTGCATCCTGCTGAGAAGTTCAGAAAGATAAAATGTAACAAAATGAAACAGTTATTTCCTCTTTTTTTTGAAAAAGCAGAAATTTCTGAGCGATGAAGCATCGAGCGTGGTCCCTCTGAGCTTCAGCTGCTGGGCACAGCCATGTGCCATAGATTTTGCTCACCGCTCTTTCTCTATCTTGTTTTTAAATCTTTCTCTATGGCACAGTGAAACTCAGATCTGCCCAGATTTTCAGTACTCGTGCAACATAAATTTTAAATAGCAAGATGTCCTGACAAAACAGGGCTCAGCAAGCAGCCTCTGTGTGTCTGTTATACAGGGTATGTAGTCCCGTGCAACCACTCTCTGCAGCAATTCACAGCCCGCTGTAGTATTCCACATTTTTGCTACACTGGATGTTTGCCACTTGCAATTTAATTTGTCCGAGTCACCTCCAAGACAGAGGTCAAGAAACTTCAGGCAAGAATCAACTGCTGTCAGCGTTTCCTCTTCTCCCTGTTTGTGAGGTTTAAACCAGTTGCACATCAGGCCTGACTGATCCATTGGATACCTGGCACCTTTTAGAATTGTCCCCCAGGCTGGGGCATGAAGATCTTTTATTTCTTCTCAAGTCATTGTATGTAGCACGCTGGCATCACGCAGTGCCTCTGAAAAGGTGCTGTCTCTCTGCTGCAGCTGCTTGTCCTTGCTTTTGTGTTCCTTTAGCCTGAAATCGTGATTCTTGCCACCCCATTCACAGTCTTGTAAGAAGTCACCTTTTAAATAACAGGCATAACCTTGAGACAGGCACTGACAGATGCTTGCTGCTTCCAAGCTACCTTTTGTGAGCTGCCTTAAAGAATGCAGCAACTAAACTGTGATCGGAGCAGCAAGCAATGTGCTTGTGACACAGGGCCATGACCTCACTGACAAAACGTCCCCTGGACTTTTCACAAGCCAATAAAGCTCTAGGTTTTGTTCTCTGGCATGGGCCTTGTAGTATGGCACCTCTAATCTTGCTGAGCTGCCACTGCAAATGTAAGAGGGAAGGGAGCAGGAAAGGTCCATTTGAGGTTAAGACAGTAGATCCTGCTACATCTGCAGTGATGAAAGATTTTGTTTTGTAGCTTGTAACTTCTTATCCTGCAGTGCTTGTCTAGGCAGAACATAGTTCACTCACATTGAAGGGTTGGGCTTTCTAAAGCTGGAAAACAGGAGCTGCTGCACAGCTGGGTTGCTAGGGTGCAGAAGGATCAAGAAGTGGTTTTGTTGCACACTGTACATAAAGACATCTTAATTTCTGATGCATCAACTCTCTTCCTGCCTCCCTTAATGCCTCCTCCTACTCTATACCTTAGGGTGAAGCAATCAGCCCACAAGTGAGAGGTGTGTGCCAACCACTGACTGTGAGCAAACAGTGATTGATGGACCCCACAGGGTCACTCTGAGGAGTCCCACTCATCACAGCTTCTGGCTCAAGGGTGTTATAAATGGATAATGAGATGATTGGTTCTTGCAATTAAAGGATAACTATTGTGTGAATATTAAGAAAATCTTTAGTGAGGTATAGTTATGTTATTGTAGTTTAGATGTCCTCTGTTCTCCCCATAGTTCCCTTTCCCCCCTGTATTGTTGCCATCAGACAGCCTGGGCTGTCTAGGACAGGTACAAAGAAGGTTGTACATGTGCCCCTTGCATGGGGCAGTTGGGAATGGAAAAGCTTGGGGGTGCTCAGGGGGTGAGGCATGGCAACACCTGAGCTCCAATCCAGTTACAAGAAAGCAGTCTCCACTGATAAATGGCAAAGAAGAACTGACTGACAGACTTTGGGAAGGGCTAGGGCTGGCTGATGCAACCCCCAGGGGTATAAAAGACTGAGCATCCATCTTGAAGATTAACCAGCCATGTGGTGTGCATGCAGGCAGTTCCCAGCGCTGTGAATTTTTTCCTTATATAGTACTTTTGTTGTATTTTTGTCAAGGTTGTTTAATAAACCTTTTTAAATTTTTAAAGTGAACAGTTGTTTCTCACAAGGGGATTTCCCAGTAAGCCTCAAGTAGTGCAAAAAGCTCATGAAGAGCAGGAAGGAACACAGAACTGTGTATTTAAATAAACAGCAGCTCACTGTCCATTGTAAAGACAGCAAGTGTCTCCCCGCCTGGGGCTACACAGCCCTGGGAATGATCCACACAGTCTCGCATCAGCTAAGTGCAACTGGCTTGCACTAGGATTCTTGGAGGAATACACCAAAGAGCTCTGGACAAAGACTGGTTCTTTTCCATTCATTTAAAAATAAAACAATACTGGAATTGGAAAGCCATGCTTTCTGATTTTCCCCACAGCATTTTCCTAGAGAAGCTGGAAGCCTGGGGCTTGGACTGGTGCACTTTTCACTGGGTTAAGGACTGGATGGCCAGGCCCAGAGAGTAGTGGTGGACTGGAGTTACATCCAGCTGGTGGTCAGTCAGCAGTGCAGTTCCCCAGGGCTCACTATGGGGCCCAGTCCTGTTTAATATCTTTATCCGTGATGTGGAAGAGGTGATAGAGCGCACCCTTAGCAAGTTCACAGACACCAAGTTGAGTGGCAGTGTTGCTCTGCTGGAGGGCAGGAAGTGTCTGCAGAGGGATCTGGACAGGCTGGATCCATGAGCCAAGGCCAGCTGTATGAGGCTCAAGAAGGCCAGATGCTAGGTCCTGCCTTTGGGTCACAGCAATCCCATGAAATGCTTCAGGCTGGGGCAGAATGTCTGAGAAGCTGCCGAGCAGAAAAAGAGGTGCTGGTCAAGAGTGGGTGAACATGAGCCGGCTGTGCCCAGGTGGGCAAGAAAGCCAAGGGCATGCGGCCTGGATCAAGAATAGTGTGGCAGCAGGACCAGCGAAGGGATTGTTCCCCCTATACTGGGCACTGGTGAGGCCACACCTCAAGTACTGTTTCCAGTTCTGGGCCCTTCACTACAAGAAAGACACTGAGGTGCTAGAGTAGGTCCAGAGAAGGACAATGAAGGTGCTAAAGGCTCTGGTGAGCAGAAGTCCTGTGAGGAGCAGCTGAGGGATCTGTGGGTGTTTAGCCTGGAGAAGAGGAGGCTCAGGGGTGACCTTATCACTTGCTACAACTGCCTGAAAGGAGATTGGAGCCAGGTGGGGTTTGCACTCTTCTCCCAGGCAGCTAGTGACAGGATGAGAGGAAGTGGCCTCAAGCTCCACCAGGTGAGGTTCAGTCTGGACATCAGGGAGAATTTCTTCACTGAAAGGGTGGTTAAGGATCAAAACTACTTGCCCGGGGAAGTGGAGAAATCACCATCACCAGACGTGGCACTCAGTGCTATGGTTTAGTTGGAATGGAGGTGCTTGGTGAAAGGTTGGACTTGCTGATCTTGGAGGTCTTTTCCAACCTTAACAATTCTTCACGATTAGTCCTCACAATTAAAGTGGTTCCCTAGGAAAGGGTGAGCTGTCCAGTCACATAGCTCTTAACTGTTGATGAGTTCAGGAGCACTATTAGTATGGACAATGGGGGACACACTGGAAAAGGCAGTGATGTCATTGATATCAGCTGACATGATCTAATGGAAAAATAGACCTTTTCTAATGAGCTTAATAGTTTTTTCATGAGGAAGTTATGGTGGTGAAATAGATTCATAAGTGAATATGATGTGCTATCAATATTTGGCTTAAAGTGTCATAAAATCCATACTAAATGCATTACAAGTGGCTAAATGAGACATTTCAAAGTGGTTTTTGTATGAGAAAGCATCAGTGAACAGCCATATGTTGACTGGTTTGTGGTGCAGTGATTGTCTTAGTGATTAGCAGGAAATGTTTAAAATGGATAAGGAGACAGAGATTCGGGAAATTGGAAGGCAAGTTACTCAAATAGATTTTCCTGTGGTCTGATGGCCATGAAAAAAAGAACAATAGCCACACCAAAAAAACCAAACCAAACCAAAAAAAACCCCAACCAACCAATCAACCAAAAAAAAAAACCAAAACAAAAAAAAAAAAAAAACCACCAAAAAACCATCATACAAAAAAACAACACTTATTTCATTAGCAAATCCAATCCAGGAGAGGGAAAAAAACCATCCATTTGGGCTGAACAAAGAAAAATATGACTCCCACCAATCCCTCAGAATGATTAGGAAATTCCAAGCCCTTAGAAATGACAAAAGGCCCCTGATGCTGTTGTAGGTGCACATATAAGTAGGAAACAACTGAGAGCATGGGGAAATTGTCTGGATTCCATATTTGGTTGTGTGAACTGTGCAAAGCTGGAGCTAAGGGAGACTACAAACGAATGTGCTAATGTCTACAGAGCATTGTTTCAGAGAAGAGCAGGCTCATCAAGAAATAACCACAGCAAACTAAAGCTTCTTTTCCTTGAAGAGTTCCATTTTTGCCTCGTGCATGCAGAGCAGAAAGGAGACTGGGTCAGCTTGGAGGTACATCCATGCACTCAAGAAATTTTCCATATGAGCAGCAAATGACCCATATTGCAGAAGGGTGACTCATCCCTCCTGCCAGGACTGAGCTGGGGGGAGATGGCCACTCCTCAGGCTGCCTCCAGGGGCTGGCCACCAGAGCCAGGGCTGTGCTCATGCGTGGAGTCATACGGTGCATTGCAGAGCCATGGGAAAGGACAATTCCCTCAGACTCTGCTGTGGGATGCTATTTCTGGGAATCCCGGCACTGGCTGGGGGACCCTACGGGGATGAGTGTGGCCTCTCTGTGTGTCTCTTAGGGAGGTCAGGCCACAGTCAGTGCCCTGGGACAGGAAATGTGGCTGCATGCAGTGTCAGGCTCAGACACGGGCTGAGTTCATCCATCCAAGCTCAGACCCCAGTGGTCCTTCCAGGGTTCTCTGCTCCCAGCTCATTAGCTGTAATTCACTCAAGCCACATGCCTGCTGGGTAAGATGCAGCTCTCCAGTGCTGGAAGGAAATCTTACCTGCTAACAGGTGTACAGGTCCCCTCCCCACAGCAGGGCTCAGCACTGTGGCCACTTGCCTGGGCAGAAATGTCACCAGAGTGGCTACATGTGAAGGGCTTCTGCAGCCTGGGGGCTTGGGGACCAGTGCCAACTCCATTGATGCTTTTCAGCTGTGTAGGAGATGCTCCAGTTCTTCACCAATACTGTCTGCCAGACACGTATTGGATATGGTTGGCCATGGGAAAGATGTGAAGTGCTTTGCCCAGTGTCCACTGTGCACACCTGGGCATTTGCTCGCCCCTTCCCAAGGTGCCTGGCTGGCTCTGTGAGCGATGGCACAGGAGCAGGAGTGGCTCACAGGCCCTGCAAGGCAGGCTGGCGAAGGAAGGCAGCTGTGGCAGGAGAGGCCCCAGCCCAGCAGCCCTTCCCCACAGCCACACATCACGCCCTCCCGGGTCCCAGTGACACAAAACAGCAGCCTGGTGCCCTCCCATCCCACAGCAGCTGCTCTGGGATGAGAAGGGATGGGACTGGGGCAGGAGGGCAACAGCCTGGGGCAGCTCAGCTGCAGGCAATGACCACGGGAGCAGCTCTTCGTGCTCCCTGCCTCCTCCCACAGGCTGCCTCTGGCTGTGGGAGCCGAGGGACACATCCCACACGCGCTCGTGTGTGGGGTGAGCACACGTGTGTGACGTTCTTCCCTGGCAGTGGTGGGAGGGAAAGCTCCATTCGGAGCCTCATTTCCAGCTGCTCGAGATGCAGCAGGGATGAAGCAGGGGGCAGGGGCGAGGGATGCCACAGTGGGTACCACAGACGTTTGCAATTGTGCTGGCTCCTGAGAGCCCCTGGGTGCCTCCAAAGCCCTGCACAACCTAGGGATGGCCCAGCCCACCCCCAGCCCTGCACCCAAGCTGATCCTCACTGCTGAGCTCTCCATGAGCAGGTGAGGCAAGCCAGGGATGACATGCCAGGCATAAAACATGGTGTGAGCTGCTGCTTCACAAGCTGGCAGGGAGGAGGGGGAGACTTTGGTGTTGAGCACAGCACAGTCTGTACTCTGGAGGAAGAGGCCTGCCTGTGATGGTGGGAGATGGAAGGTGATACTTTAGATTGGAGACCAGCTGAGGTAGCTGAGAGGATATTAAACTGCGAAAACTGGGAAACACAGCTTAGAGGAGAAACAGTGCACAAGCCCAAACTCCTCTCATAGGGTCCAGGCTGAGCCAGTCAGTGTTAATGAACTGAAAAAAGGGAAATTTCAACTGCAGCATTTCTAGGAGTCTCCATGCCCAGTCCAGGGAGAATGGTCCTTATTTTAAAGCCATTTAGGCTGGCTGTTGTGATGGCAGTGCCAGAAATTCCTGATTACAGCCTGCTCACACAGAAGTTGGGGAATGCAGAAGGTGACCTGATGTCAACAACACCAGCATCTGAGTGTCATTAGAGCCATGCAGCAAACGTGCTTGCAATCCACAGAGAAGTATGACATTCCTAAATCTGGTGTACAACATTTTGCAGACAAAGTGCAGAATTTTTGTGTTCTGCACAGAAGTTCCTTTCCCTACAGCCTTTGTGACCTGCCTGAGCCAGAGCTCTAACATTGCCAGAGAGAGGGGCAAGGTTGGAGTTTGCAAAAACCTTGATTGTGTCAGCCAGATGAGCTCTTGAATTGTTTGAATGTCAGTAACATTGTACAAGTTTGATAGTCAAATTAAATTAAATATATATTTATAAATAATTAGTTAAGATTTTTCTGTTGGCAATATTCTGCCCTTCAACTTCTCCCCAGACAGAAGACACCACAGAGCTTAGGCACCAACTCTGCCAGTGCTCAGTTGCTTCCTACAGATCCACCCAAGGACTGTCAACTCACCAACACTAAAAGGATGAGGGCATTCACTAAGGTAAAGTTTTACACTGCCCTGAGCTGGAGCTGATTTTTAGTCCAAACAGTGCAGGACTCGCAGGCTCATTGCCTCAGGTTTGGCAGCAGGACAGTCCTGTTCCTACAAAAGCATTTTACAGTTAATTAGAGCATTGCCTTTCAGAACAATTAATGATCTGAGAGGATGCAGTATGCCAAGGCAGGTAAACTCTTTGGGGATTTGGACTCGACGCTGCTGGCTGTAGACTCTAGAGACACAGAAGGGAAAGGCTCATCTTGCAACTTCTGCAGATCGTGAGCAAAGCACTGAAAGGTTTCTGGGAGAGGGGATGCAGCAGTGGATAGTGTGGGCAGGCAGCCTGCTGCTAATCAGAAGCTCCTTTATTTCACAGTGGGAGCAGGACTTAAAATGCAGCAGCCCATATGCACGTCCTTCTGCTCAAAGCCCTCCCTGCTTTGATAAGGATGGTACAGGCTGTGCTGAGCTGCAACTCGATAAATATCAGCCAATTCTCTCTCTCCCTAGAGGGGCAGGGAGAGAGATGCCTTCTGCACCATCCAAGGGCTGAGGACAAGTAGCTGAAGTCATCTTGGAATGTTCTTGGAACTACAGCAGAGCCAGGGCAGTGCAGGCAACCCCACAGGTGTTTCATCAGTTCATTCTTGAGCATGAAGTACCCTCAGAACTTCTTCAAAGACTTTCTGGGCAGCCACAGTTAAGCCTTTTATTTTAATTAACCATCTTTCCTTGGTGAGTCCCAGAGTCCCCAGGTCTGACTTTTGATTTTGCGAATGCAAATGGAGAAGGTGCTGCAGTGATACCCATATCTAAGGCAGATGCGCTGCCAACCTAAATTCTTTTTTTCCACGCATGTATGTGAGCTGTCCTCAAATTTGTGTGCTGAGACATGCACATTTTATATTCCAATAGTGCCTTGCACCCCCCCCCCCCCCCCGCCCCAGGCTTTTGTTGCAGCCTCACCAAAAATATACATTCACATGACTCTGGAATAAAACAGGAAAGTCTCATCTGCCTGGGTAGTTCCCTGGTGAATTTACATTCTTCTTTCCTTAAGAGCTCTATTTTCTGCATTCATTTGGATTATGGTAACCTTTTCTGTTTAAAATTCTTGTCCCTTTCTTGATCCAGGTTACTTTAAATAGAAGAGGAAAGGAAATTAACAGAGGAACCAGCAAAGCTCATCTCATGTCTCAGAATTGATTCTCTGACCTTTTTTACTATTTGTGTCCCCCCACGAAAATCTGCTTTTCATCTGCACCATCCCAACCTCCTGCAATAGAGGAAGTCCCCGAAGCTTTTTGAGCCCTTTTCAAAGATTCCACCTCTGCAGCCAGACATCGAGCTTCGTTTCTGGTAAGGTTTTCAATCTCTCTCACCCCTTTGTCTGGGTTTTATACGTCACCCTCTTCCTCTTGGGTGGGCAAAAAGGGGACGGGTGCTGCTGCTGTGCTGACTCCTGACTGGGTCACCCAGCGCTGCTGGGCTGTCGGGCTGGGCTATAAAACTGAGCCAAGGCAGCGCAGCTGCCGCGCACACCGGACTGAACCCGCAGTCGGCGCAGGACCGTGCGCAGCCTCTGCCGCCTCCTGCCTTGTTGTTTTTCCTGGAATACTGATCCGACCTCGGGAGCAAGATGTGCAAGGGACTCGCTGCACTGCCAGCCACTTGCTTAAAAAGGTACTGTTTATTTCTGAGCATCTGGTAATGGTCTTGTTAGCCCGGAGACACGCTGATGCATTGCGCTTTGTGTCCGAGGCAGGAGGACGGATTTGGCTCTGATTATTTTGCAAGATTAGATACAAATGACTGCTTAGAGGCTTTTGTGTTTTTTTTTCAGCTAGAAGCAGATTTGCAGAAAGGTTTTGTACGGAGCTGGGAGAACTCTAAAGCCTTCCTTCCCATCTTCCCCGTCATCAAAAACAGCAGCTTTAAGCATTGCTGATATTTTGATATTCCTGTCAGCTGCTTCTGCTGCAGACTTTGCACCCCTTTTCTCCTTTGGCTCTTCTCTGCTAAATTTTCTTGATTCTTTTGAGGGGGAAGCAAGGCAGACAGGATAACAATTAAGGATTATCCCCTGAAATGCATTTCAAATGCAGATATGCAGCATGGCAGCACCAGAGACCCGTGTGCCAGCAGGCAGGGATGCGGGCACGGTGGATGTGGATGCGGCACCAGCTGCTGTGGGATCAGCCTGAGTTCCCTGGGCGATGGTGAGGGGCCAGGTTAGGCTGTTCCCCAATGCACAGCCCTGTGGGGCTGGAGCGGGGCTTATCACACCCCTGCCGTGTGGTGCCAGTCAGGATGGGCTGAACTGTAGCCCTGCAGGACCTGGCTGCACGCCGGTGTGTGGGATCATCAGAGCAGAGCCTGCACAGCCCCAAATGTGCCCTCGGCAGCATGGCCTGCCCCATAGCCCAGCACGAGGGGGCTCTAGGCTGGCATGAGCCCTCCTGGAGGAGTGTTACTCCCTTTCAGGTGCTCTGGAGCTTGGAGATCTCCAGGAGGGAGGCACAATGCTCCCTTCTCATCCAGCCCATCCAAACTCGTGCGGGTCTCTGCTGGTGCAGTGCTGCCTTTCTGCCCACGCGTGCCTGCAGCAGCACTCCTGAGGCTGCTTCCCAGCAGATGGGCAGTGGCTTGGGAAAATGCAAGCAAAGACTCAGCTGGCTCTCATACGGGGATGGGAGCTAAAGATGATAGCTTTATCCTATCATCTGAGGATAAAGCTTCCTGCTCATGGTTGGATTTAAAAACAGGTGCTGAAAATGCGAGGAAAAAGTGTTGACACTTCCAATTTGCAGGAACATTTGATGAGGATAAAAAAAAATTGAAAAATGCAAGGAAAAATAGTTCACATCTTTTAAACACCTCTGTCTAGGATTCCCAGCAAAATCCCTCTCTTCCAGAAACCTGTGGGACTGGCTGCAAGCAGCAGTGTCTTGTTTCCTCCTGCTGCCACCCTCCTGCAAACCTGAGCAGTCTCCTTCTCCTGGGCAAGGAGTATGACAGCACTAGGCAGCCCAAGGCTGGCAGCCCAGAGTCCCCATGGGTGCCTGGGCAGAGCCTGGGTGTTGGTGTTGGCCACAGGCACCCTGCTCTAAAGCAGCTGTGAGCTCCCTTTGCTCTCCCCGAGTGCTGGAGCTGTTAAGGGAACATTTCTGAGACAAGCAGTGAGATCAGGTATGGCCAGGACCCCTGACAGGGCACTGGAGCAGAGAGCAGTGCTGGGGGGCTGAGCAGCTACTGGAGATCAGCCCTGTGGCACAGACTCTTGCTCTTTTCCCGGCTCACATCTAAGGAGAAGGAGAAGAATTTCCTGCTTTACACTATGGCTGCACCTTGGGGCAGGCCAGGGCTTGTGCCCCTGCGCAAGCAGGCACCCACCCCCTATTCTTAAACTGGAAGGAAACCCAGAGAGGTGCCAAGGCCAGTATCAGCTGCATACCTAGAAGCTGCTGTGAAGAAAGGATTGTCCTGAGCTGGAAGGTGGAACAGAATTAAGGATGAATCTTCAGAGGAGCTTGCTGTGGAGCGAGGGAGCAGCTTGCAGCAAGTGTGGGCTGGTTGTGGTGGAGCTCTTGGCTCATCCCCTGACTTCACCCCACAGTCTTGCTCCAAGCCATTGATTTCCTCCCTTCCCTCTGTGTCATGAGCTTGGTGGGGTGGTCTGGCACGGCCCTGCTGTTCCTCTGCCAGCTGATGAAGTGGGGAAATGGCAGGGGCTGCAGGAAGGGATTAGTAAGGGTGTAAGAACCACACATTGGCAGCTGGGCAAATCAGCTCAAGGAGAGGTGACACACACAGCATGGTGGTGCTTTTCTATCACAATATTTTTACTGTAAACAGTAGGAAAACAGCAGCTTCTCCCCCTTTGCCACCTGCTTTGAGTCTGATGACCTTCTCAGCAAGATGCTGTTGAACATGAAAAATGACTTCTTTGGCATTGTGTTTGTCTGGAATGAAAAATATGCATTATGCAATGAGGGGAAAATCAGCACTGGAGTCCCTGTCAGTGACCTGCATTTGTGTCACTGAGTAATGCTGGAGGAGGCTGCAGAGGGAATGCAAAGCATTGTCTTCATCTCCTCCTCGATTTTTTTTCTTTCAGTGCCAAAGACATGAAGCACCGTCTGGGCTTCTTGCTGCAGAAGTCAGATTCCTGTGACTACAGCTCTTCCCAGGGCAAGAAGGAGAAGTTATCTTCAAGCCAGAGGTAAGAGCAGGTGCTGTCACCTAGTTAATCCCAGACTGGCTGCAGCATGTTGTGTAAGAGCAGGTGCTGTCACCTAGTTAATCCCAGACTGGCTGCAGCATGTTGTTTATTCCTTCACCAAGCCAGACTCCATTAGTGCTTCTGGTGCTGCTTCCCAGTTCTTCCTGAACACCTGTGCTTGGATCTAGTGCGGCAATAGCCCTCAGGTGTTGATAGTCCTGTCAGCTGACCATCAACACCTGAGGACTTCAATTTCCATGAAGAATGCTGAACTAGAGGTCCCTTCTGGCACCACTTCCGTGATTCAATATGAATGAGCACAGGGGAGGGTGTGTACAGTGTCCTGCACAGGGGAATGACTCCATTCCAGACCCAGTGCAACTGGACACATTGCAGAATCAGCATCCCATGCCTCTTTGGGCTGGATTTGTGCAGTGGTCCACACAGCTGCACAGAGGTGTAGGCACACAATCCATCCAGCAGCCTGTCAGGGTGTCACTGCTCTCCCCAATCTGCAAGGACACAGTGTTCTCTCCAAAGAGGGCTCCAAAAGCCAAGGTTTGCTACTGGAACAGATGAGCCCTAGGGTGTTCTAGTATGATAGAGGGAATGAATGTAGGATGTGTTCCCTGTGTGTTTCCAGTTCCTACATTCCTCTTTTCCACATAGCTAACTGTTTCCCTGACAGGTTAAGGGAACCAGTCCTTTGGAGTTCACTGATATGACTTCTAAGAGTGATTCCAGACCTGTGCTCCAGCAAGAGATGCAGCCAGGCACAAAATAAATATGAAGTCCACACCAATTTTTTTCCAGGAAAATTCATTTCTAGCCCATGGCTGGTGAGGAGGATTGCAAACCAAAATTTCTGTAGGTTAGATCTGGGATCCCTGGGGGTATCTGTAAAACAAGCTGATATTTCATTCTCAGTCTCCAGTGTATGCTCTTACAACAATCAGGGAAAAAGATTTTTCTAGTGGTGTTGAGAAACAAACCAAATTTGTCCTTTCTGTACTCTCTTTAACTCAGCTCTGTGTTTCTCCCTTTGTCTCTTCTTAGGCTTAGCCAAGAGGAAGTAAGAAAATGGGCAGAGTCTTTGGAAAATTTGATCCATCATGACAGTAAGTGAAGAGGGCTCTTATGCTGCCTGCAGAGCATGTGTGCTCTGAACAGTCCTGGGAGGGCACACAGGACATTATCTGATTGTCTCTTAGGGGCACACAGGAGCTCCTTTGGCCACGGAGACCTCTGGGAGGGGTGGGGAAGGGGTCTCTTGCCCAGATCCAAGGCAAGGGTCAATCCCAATGCATCATGAGTGTGGTTTTGGCCTACTGCTGAGCTGTCTGTTTTGTGAAAGCAACTGGTTTAGCCCTTGTGCAAGAGGAGGGCAAGACTGGGACACACAGTTAGTGGTGGGTTAAACAAGAGCCAAAAGGTGGAGATATTATTTGCAGCTGAACCCATGGGAGACTTTGCCTTCCCATCAGCTGTGGGCTACACTCACGTCCTTGAGGTTTCCTTCACATTGTTCCCATGGTCTGAGACTCTGTGGAGCATGCTGGCTGTCTCCTCAAGGCCTCCTGGGAACACACGAGTTGCTTGTGTTCCCCTGGCAGAGACACTGAAGGTCACAGTGGGGGAACAGGCAGCTGGGCCCCCACGTGTGACATCCCCATGGGACCTGTCTGCATTCCAGCCTCCCCACTGCCAGCCCCAGGGCAGCTCCTCATTCAGCTCTGGGAAGGAGAATGCACAATCACTGTTTGCTGGGATTCAGGGGTGCAAATGTTCAGGGACCAACACTCTTGCCTGACCTGGTTTTCCTCTGAACAATCCATAGGAGGACTGGCTGCTTTCCGTGCTTTTCTCAAATCTGAGTACAGCGAGGAAAACATTGAGTTCTGGGTCAGTTGTGAGGAGTACAAGAAAACCAAGTCACCAGCCAAGCTCAGCCCCAAGGCCAGGAAGATCTATGATGAGTTTATCTCAGTGCAGGCCACAAAAGAGGTACGTGCACTGAACATTCCTTGGGCAAAGGCACCACCCTAAATTCTGAACTAGCAGCGCAGCCAAGCAGAAGTCAATAATTTTACAAGAGATGAAGGCTTCTGCTTCTCTGCTAGTTAGCAAGGACATGGTGGGTCTTTTACTGATTTTTATATTAAATTTGGCTAGAGAGAAAGCATGTTTAGTTACAACCACATGGCCATTCCATGTGCACACTGAAATGGGAGAAGCCTAAGAGGCCCATAATTCCCAATGTTTCAGCTCCTCCCATGCAGTTTGAGTTTCCTGGCTAGCTGCATCCCGGAGGGATGTATGTGTCAGTCTCCCCTGACAGCTCTTCTGGTAGCAGAGATGCATTGGTATCCAGCTGCACAGATTCTGCTGAGGCTACAGGGTGTCAAACAGCCATTTCAGACAACTGCTCAGCAAGCACACATGGTAGAGAGACACTTGGATTTTCCCTTTCCTATGCCCCATCTGGGACAGGTTCTACTTACACTGTCCCTTTGGCCCTTTGACAGGTGAACTTGGATTCATGCACACGGGAGAAGACGAGCCACAACATGCTGGAGCCTACACTGTCCTGCTTTGATGAGGCTCAGAGAAAAATATTCACCCTCATGGAGAAGGATTCTTACCGTCGCTTCCTCAAGTCCCCTTACTACCTGGACTTGGTCAGCCCACCTGGTGCTGGCTGTGGGCCTGAAAACTGCAAAAGAAACCACATTCACAGCTTAGACTGCAACTCCAACATCATCTCTCAGTGCGCCTGAACCTGCAGCAAGGCAGGGGTGGGCTGGGCTCTTGCAGAATATGTGGCAGCAAAAGCACTCATTGGCATGAAGCAACAGAGCTGTCTCCAGTAGCCGTCTAATGTTCCAGTTGTATCCCATGTCATGCAGCAGCCAGCATTTGTAACCCAATCCAGGCTCAGTGTGTGTAGCAAACCCTCCTCTGATGGGTCGGTGTAGGAGCGCTGGGGTCTGTGTCTGGCAGGAGCTGGGGCAGTCGCTGCGTGTGCTGAGCTGTGTGAGCCCAGCAGGGTGCTGGGGAGCCCCAGTGAGCCCTGGCTCTGCCCACGGAGGGACCAGACTGGCGAGGTCACCGTGTGACACACAGCGAGGTGCAGGGCAAAGGGGAAGCCGAAGGAAGTGCTGGGGACTGTGATCTCCCCTTTCTAATCTGCAAAGGTTTAGGTGAAAAGGGCTGGCTCTGGTTCTTAGCTGTTCATAACTCCCAAATGTCCAGGCTGTCAGGAGTGTTTGCTCAGAGCTCAGGCTGTGCTGCATTGCAGTATCAGGCACAGGAAGAGCTCCTACTCTTTCTTGAAGGGGGACCAAAGCTTTTTGGACAGCCTCCCTCAATCATCACAGCCACAGTCGCAGGGAAGCTCAGCCTCCCTTGGCCATCACGGGAAGCTCTTCCCTCTGGCTGCTGCTCCCTCTGTAGCATCCTTTTTATGCTGGCCAAGGATCTTCCCTAGGGCTGTGCAGAGCTGTCACTTTGGGGGAGGCTCATTATTTCCTATATTATTAATAGCAACCTTCATGCTCCCAGGTTAAATAGTCCAGCAGAGCAGAACAGAAACATGTTCGTTCTCTCCCAGACAGGTTCATATTCCTGACTCTGGGAGTGCCATTTCAGGTTTGCCTGTCCTGGCTTGTAAGAAGCATTTTGTGAGGGAATAGGACCACCATATCTGAGGAAGAAAGGCCCTGCTTGGGAGTACTTGAAAATGTTGGAGTTTTTTAAGGTGTTATTTATGTATTTCAGTAGTAGCATGACTCACTTTTCCTGAAGATGGTAGGAGGAATGTGTCTATCTCATTACTGCTGCGGGGCTTTGCCAGAAGGCCGCTGACTTTTTAATTGCTGTGGTGAGATACGGCCTTTGCTGTGGGCTTTGGCACTCTCCTGCAGTGGGAAGCACAGGAGGCAGCTGCAGGATTGCTGCCGTGAGCTGCAGCACAGGTGTCTCACTGTCCCCCAGCCTTGGTCTCTCCTTCATTAGGTATTGCTGCTCTGGCCACTGTGTACCCTGCACTCTGCATCCAGTCCAGACAGCAGCTCTCACACCGGGGTTTTGGCATGGCAGGAGGAGGTTGTGGCTCTCCAGGCCCATAGAGAAACTTCTTTTTTTAACATGTGCTTTATTTTATATTTATTCAATGTACCAACACCTATCACCCTGCATGCTCAGCTAAGAGATGGAGAGGCTTGCTAAAGCACTGAACATAGCCAAGCATGTGGCTATGTTTTTTTTTTCCCTGGTACTGGGAACTCTTGGTAACTATTGCAAAAACTGTATCAATATTTAAATAATGATGAATGCAGTCTAAATAAAATGTTTGTGTTAGTCCCTTCTAAAATGCTATTATGTGAACAAAAGAAAATGCATGGAGATCCAATTAATTGGACAAGGTCGCTCTTAAAAGTTTTGTTACAAGTGGCTTCACTCAGAGATTGTTTTAAGTCACAGAAAGATGAAACAGCAGATGAAGCAACAACAATTATATCCTTCAGACACCTTCAGCACCATGAGCCTGGGGGATAAGGGGTTTTTATGGGTCTATGCCTTGCCTGGCCATCAGCTCAGCATGGGGATTAGCCATCCTCACCAAGGCTCTGGGGTGAGTGTGAGCCCCCCCCCCCAACAGCTTTGGAGTGGGGAAGATCAAGGACGCCTTCTCTGATGCAGATGTGTTGCAACCCTGAACGGACAGAACACATTTTATCCCAAAGCTGAGCCTGTCCCTGGGCCATATCCTGTGGGTGCAGAGAGCAGGCCTGGCTCTTGCTCAGCCCCAGCTCCAGCTGCTGCTACTGGAGCCTGAGACAGCATAGGACCGTGGCCTATGGGTGTGTTTCTTCTGGATCAGCTCCCTGGGGTGATTCCCTTTCCAGTTCACTAAGAAACCACTGCATCATTGCAGCAGAAGCTCCCAGAGACTTTTGGTCTTGCCAGGGCTTTTGGGAGTTTTTTTTAAGTTTTCGGAGTGCTCTGTAGTGGGAAAGAAAGTGCTGCACCTTCAGAACAAAGAGACAAAATGAACAGTCCATTGAGACAGTAGCAGAAATACATGTTTATGTGTGGATTACTGAGTGGTACATGAATATAGGTTAACACAACTCAGTGCGCACCAGCTCCTCACATCTTCCCCACATGACTATCCCATGGAGAACTCCAGACTGAAAACCTGCAGCTCATGGGTGGGAGGAGCTGATGTGCCCTCCTGCCTTTGCTCCAGCCCTTGGCCACAGCATGCAGCACCCTCCAGGGAGTGACCAAGGCCTGAGGGAAGCCTGGATGAGCTCTGGGACACTTTCAGCCACTGGGCTTTGGCAGTGCCCAAGTCTGGGACTGGGCAGCCCTGGTGGTGTCCAGCCTCAGGATGCAGGGCAAGAGCTGTGTGGTTCTCCCTGTGACTGATGTGTGAGGCTTTAGGTTACTGGTCACCGTAAAACACACATCGAACCATCCTCTGGTGTCTCTCTGGGCTATGCAGCTGTAGGGAGCCATTTTCCACATGTGCCTGTGGCAGGGAGTGGGTGCCAGGGTGGCGTGGAGGCAGTGCCTGGTGCCCCATGCCCCTGGCTGCAGCGTGGGGCTGCCTTGCCCCACAGCAGAGATAGGGGTCCCTCAAGGGGCACGAGACCTGCCTCCTGCACCAGCCCAGGTGCCAGGATGGCACACAGAGGCCATGGGCACAGGGTTATCCTGAAGGATGCACCTTTGTGTTCTCTCAGCTGGATGGCCAATGTCTGGAACAATGCAAAACCCACACGCACTCCTCTCTGTGATGGACCCCAAGCACTACATTTTTGTGGTGTGGAAACTGCTTTCTGGCTCTCTGACTCTCAGGGCGTCAAGATACCCATGTTACAAGTATATATGTGTGTGTAAGTGTATATATGAATACAGGAATACAGATGTACATGTTGTGTTTATATACTGCTGTATATGCCAAATTTCACAAGAGCTAGAGTGATAAAATACATGAAGTATCTCCTATCTGAAATATGATGGTTGGCATCAGCCCAATAGCAAATACCTCTGGGCTGATGGAAAGCTGGGCCGTGGGGCTGGTACAGGTGTTGTCACCTTTCTGGGCAAGGCTGCTGGAGTAATTAGCCAAATGGCCCTTCTACACAAACACAACTTCCCTAGAGCTCCAAAATGCTTCAGTGGCCACATTTTCTGGCCACCCAGTAGATCACGGGCAGCCCCCAGAGTAGACTTCCAACATTTTAACAGAAATTGAGCCAGGGAGGGGTTGCCAACAGAGCTGTGGCATTTCTCCTGAATCCAGCCTGTGCCTTTCTTTTCAGTACATACATACCCAGACATCTTCTCCCTGCCCCATGTGTTGTTGCTGCAGCAGTGATGTCCCAGGATTTGATGGTGCATAGCAAGAGCCTCCAGCAGCATCCCCACTTTATGGCAGTGGTGCTGGTGGCATTTAACTGTGAAACATGTGAGGGAACCTGGAAATAGCTGCCAAAGGATTAAGCAGAAATGAAAGATCCAGGTCTTCCGGCAGGGAAACCTGTTCCATTTTGCTTTTCTGAGTCATGCTGTAAATGAGGAGCTTGAACATGCTGAACCCACTTGAATTGACACCAGCTCATGGAGACTTTGGGAGGGTGCAGGGAGCGTGTGCAGACAGAGGTGGGGAGAGCACCCTGCAGCAGAGGGGCTGGCCAAGCCCCGTCCCACAGCTAGCCCTGCTTCTGCCTCCCCCTTGTTGCCCACCTGAATGATGGACACTGCTGGGGGGTCCTGTGCCCTTTTGATGGGACCCTCCTACTGCTCATGGGCTCCCTTGGGCTCTTTAGGTCACCCAAGCCACCCTCTGCATTCACCCCAGGGGAATGCCTGTAAGCATCAACCCTGCTGCTCCAGCACCAACTTTCCCAGGCCTTTTGCTCCAGAGCTTAAAAAAAGAGTCACACTTGTGACTGCCTCCATCCTTCCCCTGCCTCCCCACTCCTGCCTGGAAAACACAGCCCATTTCCTGCTGCTTGGGATGTATTTTTCTTCATTGCCATAGTGACAACGTGTAAATATTTGAGACTGGCAGGGTTGTGATCAGATTTTGAAAGTCTTGAAGAGGCTGGCAAATCCATTGTTTATGTTACTGCATTTTGCATAGAGTCCCATGACTAGCAGTGAGGCAGAGCAGCCCCGAATGCCCGTGGGTAGCAGGGCCACAGATGTTTTGCTGGCACCTGTCAGGCTGCTGGCTGAAGCAGCTCTTTGCAAGCCATGACCCTGTGGATGATGCACCAGGAAACCAACTCAGGGATGAACCATCTGGGCCCTGTGGAGCAGGGGTTTGTCACATTTCCCTCAAAGCTGAAATGAGACCTTGTGGGCTGCTTTTCATGTATGCCCTTGCCCCATCCTCAGGTGTGATTTATTCTTTTAGCAGAGGGCTGGCTTTGAATCATTAGAAAGCAACTAGTCCTTTTTAGAGACAGCCCATGGAAACACATGGCCTGGGTAGATAGGAGGAGACAGCAGAGAGAGATGCAGGTTACACAAACTCAGCAGGGTCTACATTCTGTTCTAGAAGCCAGGGGATTATTTTTCACATTTCCAATGGTGGGTTTGTGTTTGGTTTGGATTTTTCGAATTGGATCTGAACAGCTGGAATTTCATCTTTCTTTTTCCCCAGCATGTCTTTCCTTCCTCCTGTGCGATGCTGGGTTTGTGCAGGAGCATTGCTTTGGCGTGCCTACCACAGAGAGAAGGAACTGAAACAAGAGAGCCCCCTGGCAGCCCCCAGAGCTGCATCCCAGCACATCACAAGGGCTGTGCACTGGGATGTGGCACAGGATGTGCCCTGGCAGCTCAGGGCGCTGTGCAAAGGTTGGAGTGAGCAGGAGTTCTGGGTTGCTAAGCAGTCCTGGTGTTTTAGACCAACAGGTCTCATTTTATCCTCTTGTTTTTATATTTAGAGGGAAGCAAACAGGCTGACTCCGAGTGGAGCTGCTGGGGAAGAGGTGCCACAAGCTCGCTCTGCTCACCCCTGGTGCCAGCCAGGCATACCCTGCAGCACCTGCTTCTGCCGTACAGCGGTCCCTGCCCTCCTTGTCACAGTGCCATCCTTGCTGTACGTGTCAGTGTCACTGGTGTCCCTGCCGTGCCCCCGTCCCTGGCTGGCTGTCACTCTGCCTGCTGATTGGCTGCTTTCGAAAGGAAGGTGATGCAAATCGGGCAGTGGATATGTCTCACGTCACCTTGGCCAGGGAGGGGAGCACCTGCAGAGCACCTGTGCAGTCTCAGCAGCAGCCGGGGAAGGTGGGAGAAGGGAGCGAGCCTGGGCCAAACCGGCAATATGGGCAACACTGTCAGAAAAATTGTCATATTCTAAGGAGCCCTAAGAATGCAAAATCATCACCTCAGAGCCTCCAGCTAATGCCAAGCTCCACAGCATCAGGGATGTGTCAACTGGCCATATGGCTCCTGGTCACTGCAGAGCTGCGGCTGCTCCCTCACCCTTCTGGGTCCCAACTCCAGGGAGTTTCTGCAAATTGGTCTTTTGTGGGAGAAGAAAGAGATAGTAAGAGAGGAAACACCAGGACATCGGACAGTCCAAAGCATGGGGGGAGGAGCTTAGCAACACCTCTGAGTGCTCTAGGTGGTATGGAGAAAGCAAAGCAGCTGCAGGAGAAGGGGCAGGTGTTTAGACAGAAGCAGCAGGGATGCCTTGCACAGCCCTGCTGCATTGCTACTTGATTAATTCATGATAAAACTCGGATCGCAAAAATCTGGGCAGGGAGTCTTTTTCCATCAGGGCAAAGATCCTCTTCTGGGCCATGTCAAAGCTGGTTGGTGATGGCTCCACCAGGTTCTTCATGGTCACAGCCTTGGTGAAGTGGTCGATGTTCACCTGTCATGAGAGTGTCAGAGGGATGGGAGCCTGCCTTTGGAGGGCTGAGTGATGGTCTCCCCTTGCCACTCTGGCCCACCAAAAGTCACGCAAAGGGTGAGGGGAGGGACTGAAGCAGATTCATTTCTCTGGTGGAATTATTGGTGGCAAAGCTGTCAGGATGAGCTCTGTCCTGCTGCAAAGCTAACTTGGGGAGGAAGATTACTGTACATTGTCATCCCTTAAGACTGATGTCACACCTCCATGGGGAGGGTGGGGACAGGCATGTGTTGGGGGTGCCCATGGATGGAGACAGCCCAGCAGAAGCTGAGCATGCAAACAGGGGCTCCAGGGTTGTGAAGGATGGGAGTGCAGCACGTGGGGATGAGGCTGCCCCTTGACAAGGATACAGCCCTCTGACCTCTCAGCCACAGCATGAGGTGCTCTGCAGCCATCGCTGTCCTTTGGGATGGAGGCTGACAGGGCTGCAGCCTCATCCCTCCCAGTACCATCTCCTGTCCCATGGCCACTGACCTCTTTGGGTGCCTCAGTCTGGATGAACTCCTCATAGATCTTTTTGGCCTTCTCTGCCATTTTCACAGGGGACTTGGTTTTCTTGTAGTCCTCGCAGGCCACCCAGAACTCGGCATTCTCCTCGCTGAACTCGGAGCGCAGGAAGCTGCGGAAGCTGGCAAACCCATCTGGGGGCAAGGGGGAGGTGAGCCCTCGCTTCAGCACTGGCAGTGCCAGGGGGGCAAAGCCCTCCCTGAGCACCCCAGGGGACGTAGAAAGAGGGGAGGTGACCAACTGCAGGGAGATGTGAACTTACAGGGGTTTTGCAGGAGCTTCTCCAAGGAATCACGCCACTGCAGAGCCTCCTCTGGAGAGGGCCTGACAAGAGTAAAGAAAGCCCAGCTGGTCCATGGTTACCCCACAGCCCCATCTGGGCTCCAGGGTTTTTAGTAATTCCTTTGAAAACAGGGAGGAATGGAGTAACACGTTGCAGAGACTTTCAAGGCGGAGGCAGTGGTTTGGGGATGGAATGGGGATGCTGCTGCATCACAGCCCAGGGGAGGGTGATAGCCGAGTGCAGGGAGGGTGAGGATGGGGTGGGAAAGGCGAATTCCCCCGTGCTTGGGCAGAGCTGCGACCGAGCTGCAGAGCGAGTCCCTTCTGCAGCCACAGGGCTCCTCCTCGCCCACACACGGGAGGGCAGCGCAGGGGCCCTGCGGGCGGCTGGGAAGCATCCCTGTGTTTTCCTACTGGGGTGGGGAAAGATGCTCCCCGCTGGCCACAGGGGTCTGGTCACTGCGGCCTCGAGCTGCTGGGGCCAGGGTCAGAGCCCTCGGCTCCCACAGCCCGCCCGCCCCGTTCCCACGCCCTGCGGCGGCCCCGGGTCATTGGCACCCTTCCCACTGGAAACCTCCAGTGCTTTCCATCTGCACAGTTTTTCCTCTTTTTTTTTTCTTTAATATGCTTTTCAATGTGATGTTTGCAGTAAGACTGAACGGGTTTGTGGGGTTTTTGTTGTTGGTTTGGGTTTGTTGTTGTTGTTGTTGTTGTTGCTGCTGTTGTTGTTGTTGTTGTTGTTGTTTGTGGCTTTTTGTTGCTTTATTTAAGCCCCGAGGAGTTTCACCAAACTGCCCTGGGCTCCCAGTTCCTTCTCTGCACCCCTGCCAGCATTGGCTGGAGGGCAAGGGAAGGCCCCCTTCTTGGCACTGAGTGCTGGGCTGGCTGAGGACCTTCTCCACTCCTTGAAGGCAATGCTGCACTCTCTTGTTTTGCTGCTGCAGGGGCCACACATGGGGGTTGAAATCCCTTGGCTGAGCAGAGCATCCCTGGGAGCAGGGAGGGAGAGTGGGAAGGACAGCCTATCTTAGTCCTGGGGGCCCAGGAGCTTCACTGGTGGGTCTGGGGGAAGTACAGGTGCTGGTGCCCAGCCATGTCACACTGCCCATGTGGCTCCAGCAGGGAGAGGAGAGTGGCAGGAATGCCAGGCTTGCTCAGGGTGGGTACCAGCCCTTACTTGTCACCAAACCATCAGCAGCAGGCACCATGACAGCGGTTCTTATCCTTCACTTTCTGGACCTTGAACTGTGTTTGCACTTCTGCCAAGGATCAAAGCTATCCCTGCCCCCATGTGCCTGTCAGGTGACTTCTCACCCCAGTGAGGAGGAGAATCACTGCAGCAACCTAACACAACCCAGATTTCCTGGATACCACCAAATTCACCTTCTCATTATCTGAATGTCCCTGGGATGATATTAACTGCGCGTGAGATGCTGACAGGTGAGTGATGCCAGGGCTGCATAGTGATGCAGTGTAGGAGAAAACAGCTCCTCCAGAGAGCAGGGAGTGGGGAGTGGAGATGTTCTCTGGCTTTCTGCAGGGATGGCTAATGGAGATGGACATGTCTCTGTCACAGAGGCATCTGGGGCATGGCAGTGATGGAGTGAGAACCACAAAATCCACCAGGCTCTGCCAGCACTCCTTGGCACAGGCAGCTCTCACCAGGCAGCGCTGTGTCAGGCGGGCACCGTGCTGGCAAACAACCCCCTGTGTGTTACCCGCTGCACCCTGGATTGGCAGGCAAAATAATTAATGTTTCATTTGCTTTAAGTAATGTTGATAAGCCAGTATTATACACTAGCTTGGTGCTGGGGAGCAATGGTCAAGCCAAAGGCCATAGGGTGAGGAGGTCCCATCACCATGAAGCTGCCCCGAGCCAGCCATGCCATGAGGCTGGGCACCCAGCTCAGGGACACACTGCCACCCCAAAGCCAGATGGCTGCAAAGGCTGGCACCTCTGGGTTGAGGCAGGTGACTCAGAGAAGTCCAAGTGCCATATGCCTCTGGGAAAACTTTTATCAAATAGCATGAAATCTCACCAAAAGTAAATTGAGTTTCCATGGGAAATCTAGTTTCCATAGAGCTGTATTACCTGACATGTCTCATGCTGCCCTGACATAACTTCCTGAGCCTGCACCGAGCAGGCAGGTCACGAGGAGCATGCCACAAGCTGCCTGCCATGTAGAGGCTGCTGTGCTAGCCCACAGCAGGGCTCAGCTCCTCTGCATCCCAAAAGGGCTTGTATCCACCCCAATGGCTGGGCACACGTACTGCTGCAGCCCAGCCCAGTGCAGTACTCACTTCTGGGCCTTGGGTGGCTTCTCTGGCTTCTCGGGGTAGGGGATGATGAAGTCAATGGTTGAGTCAGGCTTCTGGAGCAGTGTGCCCAGCTTCGTCTTGATCTCCTTGGCCCTGCAGCAGGGGAGGAGCAGAGACAGGTCAGGCAGAGGAACAGGGCAGTGGGACACTCACAGTCCCTACCCTGCACCCACTCTGTAATTAATTCCAGATGAACAAATGGACCTTAATGCTGTGAAGGCTGTGCCTGTCTGCAGCATTTCTAAACAGGCACTGCGCATTAGCGGCAGCTCTTGATCTCCTGCTCTGTCCCCATCTGTGGCCAGGATAATTGTATCAGCAGGGCTATCAGGCTGCTCTGGGCCTGAATTAGGGGTATGTGTGCAGCACTCAGTCTCTATAGAGATGAGCTTGGAGAGGGGCTGGTGAGGAGGTGAAGGAGCTGCCTTTGGAGAAGAGGCCGTGCTGGGGGCTACCTGCCCCATGGTGCCACCCCACGCTGTGCCACCAGCACACACTGCTGACAGCACTCAGAGCCCTTATATAGATATACAGCATGTTTGTCAGTAATACATAAGCCTTATATCTGCAATGGGAAGGGTCCTGTAAACAGGCACCTCCTGGGTGCTGCCTTCTCTGAGCAGAGAGGGAAAAAATGTTTCAGGAGCTGAAGACTGCCAAAGGCTGACTGCCACTTCCCATTGCACCAAGGCCATGCTCTAGACCTGCATTTGGAGGATGCAGAGAAAACAGGGGGTCCTGGAGCTTGGCAGTAGGCCCAGCTGTCTCCCAAAATGTTCCCTTTCATGCAGTACAAGTAGTAATTAGGTCCTGAGCATCTAAAACTGCTAAGGAGGCTCCCCCCCCCCCACCTCCCCCACTGCAGCTCAGGGGTGGCAGCAAGAGCAGGCTGAGTTTTTGCAGGGAACACTCAGGTGTGCTGTGTGAGGCTGAAGAAATAAAGGAGTGAAAACAGACACCCCTCGCCACCCCCAGTCTCCATCTTTGCAGGGCAGGGTTTTTCCCTGGCACAGCAACATTTGGTGGCTTCCAGGTTATCTTGCTGGCACAGGAGGTGAAGGAGAGGGGACAGACAGCTCCTCACAGGCTGACTGGGCTGAACTTTCAGCATGGCTGGCAAAGCTTCATGGCAGCTCCCTGCAGGGCTGCCTGCAATTTTCCTCTCTGTTGTTTATTTTCACAAGCCCTCTGTGGATGATCGCTCCATTGCTATGTCTGCTATTTCATTTCAATTCCTTTGGGTTTTTCCCTCCTTGTAAAACTCTCTCTCTCTCTCTCTCTCTCTCTCTCTATGTTTTTGGTTTCCACCCACCAGTCCCCACAGGTGACATTTGGACACCTGGCACAGGGATGTCTGCTCTGCTCTGCTCCCTGCCAGCTGCCCCCCATTTCTGCTGCAGAAATCTGTCTCTGAGCAGCCACCCTTGCTGGAGGTGGGCAGCAGGACCAGGCAGAGAGAGCAGCCCAGCCTGGGGCTGCAGGGGCCACCTGCAGCGGGTGTGCAGCACAGGGCAGTACACACCCAGAGACACAGCTGCTGTCATGGACAGCAGCAGCAGCTACAGAGACACTTTCCATTGCCAGTGCTTCTGAGAAAACCTGAACCTTGGAGAGCTCAAGACCTCAGGAAAAGGGTGACAAGGTCACCATGCTCCCACACAGAGCGTCTGGGATGCTGCCCTTCATCCTGCTGTAAGTAAATAAGTAAAATGCAGACAAGTGCTCTGTGCCAGATCTGGCTCTTGATGTCCTGGGGCCAGCTCTCCAGCAAGCCTCAGCTGCCCCTTGGCACCCTGCTGGCCAGTGCTGCTATACTGGGACCACCTGGCATGGCCCTGACCCATGGGGATGGCACAGCTGTAGGGATGGGGAGCAGGTGAAGTGGGCAGCCCCCTTAACACCAAAGCAGTGGGTGGGTGCAGAGGGAGCCACAGGAAAGCTGAGGGGACAGGTTGGCCTCTCCCTTGACTCTCCTTTCCCAGGCATTTGCACTTGTGGCCACAGGTTCCTGCAGGAAGGGGACACATGGGCTCAGGGAGCATCTCTCAGGAGGGGCTGAACAGAAATGCTGGGTGCCACCTTGTCTCTCTCCCAGTGCTCGAGAGGGATGAGTCAGGATGTTGCCACGACCAAGCCCCTGCCAGTGCCAGGTGCTGTGCAGCAGGGACAGTCCCTTCCAAGCAGCTGGACTACGTGTCCCATCATGGGCGGTTCGTCTGGCAGGAGCAGGGGGGAAGAGCAAGGGGCCAGGGGCTGCCCACCTCGGAAGGAAGGACAGTGGATACCAGGAGTTCCTGAGCAGGCAGAGGGATAACACAAGCTGTGCTGGGAGCAGGGACATCCAAAGTCAAACTTAGGCCATGATGACCCAAGGAGCTGGGAAGACAGAAGCAGGATTCTGCTGCTGTTGAAGCAGCACCTGGGAACCCCATGCCCTGGTGCGGATAAGGCCAACACCTACACAAGGTCTGGATGCAGCTGATGGTGACTTCACACAACAAGTGCTCAGACCTGGCTCAAAACCTTGCTCTCTGATTCCCATCCCCTAACAGTGACTCATGGCCAAGAGTGCCAGGCTCAAGAGGTACTGAGGCCCTCAGCAGTCCCATCCTGCTCCATCCCATGGTGTTGCCAAGGGACCCCCAGCAGCTGCCCAATCCACTGGAGCCCTGCAGGTGTGGGGACAGCAGCAGGAGCCTTCCCCCTGCACCAGAGCAATTCCCTGGCAGTGGGACCTTCATGACATCTGTAGAGACAGCAGAGACAAGGAACGTTGTTAAAAGGAAGCAAGGAAGTACAGGAGTGAGCTGAAAGCCTGGAGGCTGAGGGAGGGAAGGGCTATTTAAAGACACCATCCTGGCGTCCTCCAGCAGATGGATTACAAGCTATCAAGCAAGGCTTCAGGGAAGGCTAAACAGCAGGGGGAAAAAGGCAGCTATAAACAAAAAAAGGCATCTTTTAAAGAAAAAAACCCTGGCCAAGTGAGAAAAAGCAAGGGGACTGTAAATGGTGGAAGGTCAACTGTGAGAACATATGGGAGCAAGCCAAGAAAAAGTCTGAGAAATAGCTTCCAAGAAGCATTAATAGAAAATATGGGCTCTGTCAAACATATCGAGGACAAGAAGGGCTGCTGGGGAGGACCAGGAGAGACTCCAGCTTTAAAAGTGAAACAAAAATAGAAGCTCAAAGGAGTTTAAAGCCATAGCTGAAAGCTAAAGATGATGCTGTGCCTGAGGGCAGGGAGGTGCCAGGGGAAATGCCCCTTCACCTGCAAAAGCCTCCCGAGGGGATTTGAGGAGTCATAGAGCTGCGAGAGTGATGCTGTACGGGCATGTCAGTGGCAGGCTGTGTCAGACCCGTGGTGGACACATGGACAAATATGGTCTATTGGAGAGGAGTCAAGGCTCTTCTGGCTGTAGAAAGAGATTCCTTTCAACCTATCATCCCTCTCTGAAGAGGCCAGAAAACACAGAAAACAGCTGTGGGGGGAGCTGAGGGAGCAGCTTCTTGGGTCGGCAGGGCACCTTGGATGGGCAGCTGCAGGGGAAGGTCAGTCCATGGATGGCAGTGTGGGAAGGGAGCACACACCTGTGGGGATGGTGCCAGGGGAAGGCGGGCTTGCAGCTGCCATTCAGCAGGCTCTGGGAAGGGGTCAGTGGCGAGCAGCAGATATCAGAGCTTGGGAACGAGCTGGGAGTAGCTGCAGGAGGGTCTGTGACACAGCAGTGAAGCAGCTGGAAAGCCTCGTAGAGCAATACAACGTGATGCACAGGGGACAAATGCAGTCCTGCTCTGTGTGTCAAAGTGTGAATGCAGCCTTCAAGAGTGAGGATTTGAGGGTATAGCAGATGAAAACATCAGCATAGCAGGAGTGGGAGAAAATCTTTATTAAGAAAATTTACTGTTAAAAAGTGTCAGAAGAGTGGCAACAAGGGTGATAGAGCAGAAATGTGGATCACCCACATGAAACTGGAAGAGTGCTCTTGGCTGCCCATGGCACAGGAGACTGCAGGGGAGCAGGCAAGGTCAGCATGCATTCAGGAGCATCACAGAAAGACAAGTTTCCAACAACAAAACCATCACAGGCCTGCGCTCCTGTTTGTGCCTGTGGTGAGAATTTGCCTTTTGGGCAAGCAGCATCAGCCCTCAGTGGCACAATTTCAGCTGGAACTTCTCTAGAGCTCCCCTCAGGGCAGTGAATTTCCCACTGTCAGTCTCATCCAAAAACCAGTGCTAAGGCATTAGCAGGTGTGGGAACCCTCACTGAGGAATTCACTTGAGTCTATTCCTAAATTTCCCCCTTAGGTGAAGCATTGAGTGCCCTGCTGCTGCAGTGAGACCTCAGGTGCTTGCACCTCTGCTTCTCACTGGACCCCTCCAAAGCCCATGGGAGCAGAGGAGAGGACAGGTTCCAATCAGCATGGAAATGGCCAGGGGCCGGAGCCCACCTGAGCTCCCACGGGGTTGTGAGGAGCCTTTGCCACCATCAGGGGCAGGTTTTGGGGTGCGAACCAGGCTGGACAGGGATGGAGATGAGGATGGGTGCCACAAGGGGGGCAGAGCTGGTGCCCTGTACAGGGCTGAGCCTTGTGACAGGGGCCAGGTCTGACTATTCCATGTGTCAGTGGCACGCAGGCAATTAAAAGAGGATTGTGAGGCACTTTGGAGAGACAGGGCTGTTTCCACCTCAGAAAGGCAAAACCTCTGTCCTGATTTTTTCCTCCTCTCCTCCCCGTGTTTTGTGGAAATTGATAAGATCTGAGGATGAAGCGCTCCTGCCCAGAATGGTGGAGGGCTGGGTTTTGAGCAGCCCAAACTCACCCAGCAGAATGACTCCCAGGGCAGAGTGGGGAGCTCAGGAGCAAATCATCACTCATCCCTCCAAGGAACCTCAGCCACTTGCAGCACCCACTGCGCCACCCCCAGCCAGCTTCCCTTCCCTCCCCGTTCAGAGCTGGATCCTGCCAGTCCCCATGAGAGATGCCCACCCGGGATGTGCTGCAGGAAGAGCCCCTGTGCCCCCAGCCGTCCCGGCAGAGCCCCACGGGGAGGCAGCCCCTGGCATCCCGCACATCCCGGCCGCTCTCACCTCTCCAGGCACGTGTGGGGCAGCGCTGCTAATCCTTTGCACATCTTGGCAGGCTGTAGTTCCCTCGACCGCGAGAAGGGTGTGAGTGATGGCCAAAGCGGGCAGCAGAGGCTCCGTCTGCAGCCCGGCTGCCTCTCTCGTTCCTATATAGCGCCGCAGCTGGACCCCCGCCAGCCCCGTGTCCAATGCCGGCCGCCCTGCTGCAGCTGGCCCCAGCCCCGCCGGCTTCTGGGCTTTGTTTTCTTCTCTCTAAGCTCACGCAGGGGGAAGGAAAATGTGGATTTGCTGGGGTGAGATCAGGTAATCGAATTGGAAGGGCCAAGCTGAGGTTTAGGGGACTTCAGGAAGCCCACAGCATTTCTTTTAATGATTCATCAGGCTCCATGTCAGTATTTAGAAGAGCCAGGTAGAAATCCTTCATTCAAGTGAGATTTTTTGAGTGAAAAATGGAACTTTCAGAAAAATAAAAATGCTTGTGAGAAGTCTTGCTATTTATTTCAAGGCAGTGGCTAATGTCAAAATATCCACTGCTTCAACAATGGTGGTGGCTATCAGTGACTTTAGTTTCAGACCTTGGCTCCTGGGTGACTATGAAAATGTGCCTCTCTGTGCTTTGTTTAACACTGGGAGCTGGGAATAGGGACTTTGCTCCCAACCTGGCTGTCCACACCTCCACACCCAGAGGCACTAACAACCACCATTTCCCTGGGTGAAACCCAGGGTTACATTTAAGCTCAGCTCTTGGTCCTCTTTCACTTGTGCTGTGTCAGAGATGTGCCTGCCTGGCTCTGGCTTCTGGCTGGATTTTAGACTGTTGTGGGATTATGCAGCAACACACTGCCTGTGTTCAGGCATCTGAGTACAGTAAGTGAAAGCTGGAAGTCTGCTGGGAACTGTGCCTCCCTGGAGAGCTTGGCCTGGCTTTGTACTCATTTGTAGTGGAAACTGAATGAAAAAAAGTACAGCTAACAATTTCAGAGGATGAGATGATCAGATAATAATGGCTTGGGCTGATTACAGCCCCCAAGATGCACTCAGGCAACGGGTCAGAGCCAGGGTGTGGTGGGCTGCCCTTCCCTCTGCTGGCATGGAGGTGTCCACCAGCCTCCCTCGTGTCTCACAGAGTGGGGAAGGGAAGAGCAGCACCCACAAAGGATGGAGGTCCTTTACTCTTCCAGGCTGTTCTCATTCTGCCCTGTTCTCAGAGGACTCAGGAGGAGCTTGGAGGTGCCTCACCCCCATCAGGGGTAGCTCAGTGGCCCCATCTCCCAGCAGCTGGGGTGCAGCCCCTGCTCTCTGGAGGAGCATAGCCTTGCAAACTGCACCTTTGCTGGGCTGTGCCAGTGCCCTTGGGGCCAGAGAGTTCATCAGGGTCACGCATTTGCTAGCAGGGATGTCACCAGGATGTCACTGAGTGCCAGCTCAGAGGCTGTTTTGAAGAGCCCCTTTGCAGCGTGGTGCTGTTTGCAGGAGGCTGTGCCGGCTGCTCAGGCAGCCCCCAGCTCGGAGGGAAGGCGGTGGCAGCATGGGCTGGGTAAGAGGGGCTGGTGGCTCTCACAGCTCAGGGCTGGGAGGGACAGCAGGGCCAGGGCACCTCCTGGGCAACCCCCACTGCTGACCCTTGGCAAGGCAGTATCCTTTCATTACCAATTTCTGTAATAAAGCCAGCATGGGAATCCTGGGAGAATGTGGCTCTGTGGGACCAGGTGGTTTGTGTTACTGCTGCCCAGTGGCCTCTGAGCACCCTTCCCTGCTCTGCTCTCCCGCCAGCTGCAGCCAGGGCTGCGCGCCCTTGGAAATCCGAGAGCCCCGCCAGGCGTGCCAAGGACTCGGCTCCATCTCTGCAGACTCCTGCTGCTCACAGAACCTGGAGCTTTCCCCAGTGAGAGCCCCTGGCAGGACTGGGTCTCTTCCCTGCAGACTTTAGTCTCCTTCACCTCCTTCAGCCCTAGGTGAGCAAATCCTCTCTGCCGTAATTCATCGAGCAGTGGTCTAAAATCTCTTCCAAAGCTCTGGGGTCGGGGTTTAAGGAGTGCACAGAGCAAATTGGGCAACTGAGGTCCAAAGTGTGTGAGGAAACTCCATGTGGGAGGGTGATAAGGAAGCTATGCTGTGTGCTGGGATTGCAGCTGAGCATTTTAACACAGATTTATCTGAAACACTGAAAAAGAAACCGTTACCACTGAGCAGAAACAAGGGTTACACAGAAATGGCTTGCATTTTCCACAGAGTTTTGTCCAGCAAGAAATGTTTGTTTTGTGTGTTTCAAAGCTTTGGAGTGCTAAGAAAATATTTCCAATAAGAAACTACACAGACCTTCCTAATTTTCCCACGACAGCTTAATTTCTTTAAGAGCCCTTCTGGGAGAGCTTTTTGGAGATCTGAGTGCACTCTGAGGAGAAGATTGTCTTGTGTACACAATGGCTGGTTTCCTCCAAGAGGGATCCAGGCTTGTGCCTTGCAACTGACCCCTCAAAAGCCACGTGGAATCTCCCATTACACCCAATTTATCCTTGGCCCTGTTATTTCCAGACTTTATTATCCTTTCTAGCAACGTGCCTTTTATAGAAGGCGGCCTAGCTGCTTTGCTGTTTCCTGGTTCCCACTGGAACTTTTTAAGAACTAGCATCATATTTAACAATATTGACCTTTTGGTAAAGGGATCACTGCAATTGTCATCCAGGAGAGTATTTGGACATTCATCTGAGTGTTCCTTTTGGCAGACTTTTAACCATGTGTTCTAAAAATGGTGTTAAAAATATTTTTTTCCCCTGCATGCTTTGGGACAGTCATGAAAATGTGTGTCCCCTAAGGAATGATGGCAGTGTGAGCTCCCTAACAGCAAAGGGTAATGCAAGTAACTCAGCGAGGCTTTCTGTGATGGCTCACTCCTTCCTATAGAGCCTGATCACATCCTGTCCTTGAGCCTCCCTGGAGAACTTTCTGCTTCTCACATAGTCATAATTCATGTTTATGCCTTTAGGATGCTTTCTCACATCTTCTGTGGCTTGCTTTTCACCTGGTTTTTCCAGAGCTTGAATTCTTTTTTTTTTATTCTCTCATCTCAATTTTCACTTCTTTAAGGTCTTGTCACTTTGGATGTTCATTTCCACTCCCTTGTATAAGCACGTGCCCTTTTAAAAAAAATCTTTGAGCATTGAGTGCACCATGCCTGTGTAACCCAGTGTTGCAGGTGACCAGCCTTTGTGCTCCTCATACTTGCGTGATGCTGACCAGCCTACCCCTCATTTCCCTTTGTGCATTAAATACTACTCTCAAGGTGTTGTTTTGCTCTCACTGGGACAGTCTTTTTCAGTAGCTGTGGCTCTGTGGCCCCTTTGAACTGAGCCCCTCACGTGGCTGAGGAGTTGTCTAGGTGCAGGCCTACACCATCTCACTGCCCCCACCAACTTCCTGAGGCCCAAGCCAACGATGGAAATGCTTGTGTAGAAGGAGGAGATGAGATCTAGGCTCCCTCCATTTGCCACATCCAAGTCACTGACACAGGAGCCGTGGGTGAGGTCAGAGAATCCTGGAAAGCAGTGTTACCCGGAGCACTGGGACTCTGGCCAGCAGGGAACTTGGGAGTCACGTATGTTCTGCATCCCCTGTGGGGAGCCACTGAGTTCCTCGACCCCAAGCATGAGGCCTGAGGACAGCCAGGGCCTGGGACACTGCCCTGCCCTGCTCCTCGTGCCTGCTCCACGCCCACAGAAGGAACCTCCTCCCCTTCTGGCACCTGGGCAGGAGCAGGCCCCCTACAAGGTGTGCACAGGGTTGACCTCAACTTTTGCACATGCAGAGCACTCCTGGGAAAACGGGGCTGGGCTCAGGCTCTTTTGTGTCTGCAAGGAAAGCCCAGAGGGACGGGCGTTTGCAAGTATTTACATGGCGTTTTTGTGACTACAGGTACCAAGTGGCAGACCAGGTGTGAGTAGCAGCGTCCCTAGAGCCCTGCGCTCTGAGCAGATGAGCCCAGGAATGTCTGCACAGACCTGCTGCAGGCAGAGCCACCACTCCTGGAGCCTCAGCAGCTGCTGCTGAGCATCCAGGAGCTCTGCTATCCAAACAGCACTGGTGCCACCATGTGCTCTGTCAAGTGCAGCCTCCACACAGGCAGCTGTGTCTTGTCTCTGCCTTCCTGTGCCTGTCACCTGCCTGTGAGCATGCCTGTTCTCTGAAGTGACATGATCTGAGCACATGAGGCTGAGGCTGGGTTATTAGCATGTGGGTGACAGACATTATTTCAACACAAAGCCGGCACAACCAGATCAGTCACAGGGTTTTATTCAAGGCCTGGATTACATCATCTTTACCCGTATTCGTATTACAGATCCAGGCAGCAGAGCACATTGTTTATACCCACCCAGCAGCCAGCACCTGCATTTTTGATCCCTTGACAGAATCAGCCAAAGTGCAAAGAAGTCGATGTACCTCTGGCTCCATGCTAGCCATGCAAGCACCCCACACCTCTCCCATGTGTGCATTCATCCTCAGCCCAGAGAGCATCTGAAGAGTGAACCAAGCTCCTGCGTGTCATCCCTGCTGCTCTATGTGCCCTGCTGTGGCATTGCCTTTCCTAGCTCATGGATGGCCCCGTTCTCCAGCACCTTTACCTTCCCCTCTCCTGGTTGCAGTGCACAGGCCACCATAGCCCTGGCCACCATTTCCACAGGCACTGAGTAAGCGGTGGGGAACAGCCGAGCCACAGCGCCCAAGAACTGCTGGGCTATCCACTCCATGGGCCGGGACTCCTGGCGCCTGCACAGCAGCACCCTGCAGAGCAAGAAGGTGAGGTGGGTCAGCATGAAACAATCCAGGCTGAAAGCTAGAGACTGAGTTCTCCAGCTGCACCAGGGCCCGGACAAGCTCCCTGAACTGACACGGGCTTTGGGGCTTTGGCAGGGTCATGGAATGTGACAGAGCTGAGCCCTTGGACACTAAACTCCTTTCTCCACTGTGCTGATGAAAGCAGAATTCCAGTTCTCCTAGGTATCAAGAGCACAGTACACCTGAAAGGACACAGGGGAGTGTTCCCTCTGCATAAGGTCAAGGTCCATCTGGAGCTAAGCTCTGACCTATGTGCCTCAACCTAGGCTTTCAGCCCAAGGCTCCTGTCCTTGCATGGCACATGGCACTAGCAGTGGGATGGGCCATAGGAAACTGCAGAGATTGCTCCCTGCAGCACTGGGAAGCAGTCTGCTCATTCATGAGCTACATTTGCAGCTGCTGGCATTCTCCACTTCCCTCCCCAGCCCTGCCCTCACGTATCCTTTCTCTTCCTCCCTCTCCCAGTGAAGCATTTCCCTGCTGCCCTGGCAACCCCGCACCCTGTGCCCCCCCTCCTCCACACTACTCACGCTGGCCGGAGAATGGTACAGTCATCAAAACCAACAGCCTGGACCAGGTTTTCCACTTCTCCCTGTCAGAGCAGGCAGGCAGGACGAAAGGAGACAAGGATGAGTGCAAGCACCATCCCTGCCACCCCCATGAACACCCAGGAAAGGGCTGTTGAGCCGAGGGCAGGATGGCACTAAAACCAACATGAGGCTGGAACAGGCCAGGCAGGGATCAGCTCTCGGGGCCAGGCAGCCGGGGCGAGGGCCTGTGGTGGACACGGACCACGGGTCAGCAGTACGCCCCTGCAACCATCACTAAACTGTGCTAAACTGCAACAGGCTGCTCTGGAGAGCATCTGGACTCAGCATCCAGCCTGGGGATGGATCCAGGCGGCACAAGGCGCTGGCAGGCAGCTCTGAATCCAGCAGGTGTTAGGGAGCTGCAGCACTCAACACATGGACAAAAAAGCTTTTGCGACGGGTGTGGTCCTCCCTGGGGAGCCTGCAGGCCTTCCATCAGGAGATAGTTCATGTCTCACCTGGCCACAGCCCTGAGCTTCCCCACATAGCTGTGAAGCTATCCCAGCTTAAGGCTGGGGAACTGCTGTTGGGCTGGAGACCCCAGCACATGTACATGTTTCTGGAGTTTGAGGAGGGAGGCAGACGCTGCATTGCAGGTGTTGTGCTGCTTTATAAGAAGCCAGTTGCACAGCTGTCCAGCCAGCCCCCTCCCTTGTCCCGCAGCAGCAAGAGGATCCCCAGAGCCATTTGCATCTCTAAACCTCAGCTCCTGCTTGCTTCCCGAGCCTCCTGGCATCCCGTGATTCCTGCACGAGCATCAGGAGCCCACCCGAGCAGCCCCCTCACCTTCACGCGGAGGTAGAGGAAGCGGCTCTTTGCGTTTGCCCCCCGGGAGGACTGCAGGATAAAGTGTTTGCAGCCCCCTGCCCGCGCCAGCTCTGCTGCCTGCGCCACGTAGTCCCGATCCACACGGACAAAGCCATCCTGCAGTGAGAGGGGAGGGTCAGCGGGGCAGGGAGTGGGGCAGGGGAGGGGACAAGCGGGACCCCTGCTCGCCCGGGGGTCAGGGGGTCCCCACTCACTGCTCCAGCCTTGGCCCTGGTAGTGCCCAGGCAGCAGAAGCCCACGTCGTGTCCCTGGAACGCGGCGGCGTGCTCGCCCAGCCGCTCGAAGTCCACCACCGCCTGCTCCTGCGGGAAGGCCGAGGGTCAGCGCCGCCGGCCCGGTCCCTGCCACCACGGCCAGCCCTGTCCCCCGGGCCCGCGCACCACGGCCGCCTCCGCCTCGCCCAGGCTCAGCCGGCGCCGCCCGATCAGCGTGACCCGGGCGAAGGCCCGCCGGGCCAGCAGCTCCCGCAGCAGCACCCGGCCCGTCTCCCCGGAGGCGCCCAGCACGAAGCAGCTCCTACCGCCGCCCGCCGCCGCCATGCCGAGAGCAGCGGGCAGGGCCGGGCGGGGCCGGGGCGGGAGCGGCTGCGCGGCCGCGCTTCGGCTCCGCGGGCGGGCGCTCCGTGCCCGGGGAGCAGTGGGCGGACGCCACACGGGGCCGTTGCTGGGGCCAGGGCGGGGCTGTCGGGGCGGGGGCGGCCCAGGGACCCCAGCTCAGCCCGGGCGCTGCTCCCAGCGCGCAGGGAAGGTGCCCCTTGGCCGGTCCCCGCCGGCTGTTCCTGCAGCGACAGAACAGAACGCCCCCCGAGGATCCCTGTGCTCGCCCCGCTTAGGCGGAGGGGATGTGAGCTGGAGGGATGCTCGAGGGGTCTGTGACTTGTCCGGCGGCTCCTCTCCAAACCCCGCTGGGTTCAGCACGTGCTGCCGGCCGGGGTGCTCGGCAGCTCTGTCCCCTGGGCAGGAGGTGGGTCACTCCCCGCCGGGCAGCCTTGCAGTGACTCCACTGTGAAGCAGTCCCTGGTGCCTGAAGAGCAAGGAGATGAAGCCCATTTCCTTAGGAACTCTCGCTGAGCAGGTCTTGGGATGTGCTGGCAAGCGCAGACCCCCGCTCCGGACACTTTCTGTGCTTTTCTCTCTGATAGGGACGACGCCAATCGTCGCCGGGGCGGTCCAGGTCCCCCCGGGACATAGCTCTGGAGCAGGCATGCAGGCACCCCGCGGCTCTGCACAGCCAGTCCCGTGGGCAGCATCAAGGGGCCCCGCGGCACCACGATCCCGTTTGTCCTGATTCCTGGGGAGGGAGGTGCAGAGGCCTGAATGGCTGCTGTCGGGATCAGCCAGGTGGTTTTCCAGCCTGGTGTGTCTGTCAAGTGCGCTCCTTGGCCGAGGGCTGAGGATGAATCCCAGGTGCACGTGCCATTTGCGAGGCAGGACGCGCGTCATGACAGTCACCGGGTAAATGGCTGGCATCCCGCTCCACCTGCCAGTGTGCCGCCGGCACCCACGGCCGTGCCCTGCTCATTGGGCTCTGCTCCACAGCCACAGGCAAACCCAGGTGCGTGAATGAGGAGGAGGCTGGGGCGCACCAGGGCTCGGGGGTACTGGGACGGGTGCTTGACAGTGGCAGGAGAACAGTACAGTGTGACAGAAGTACAGGCAGCAAAGTATATGGGGCACTTGTGGTTATAGGGTATGGTGTGTTCTAGGGTTTTATGGTACGGTGAGGATGCCACTGGGGAGGGTGGGATCGGAATGCATGCTCCCACCACTCATGGTCTGGTTCTCTTCCACGGCAGGGCTCTGGGGGGCCAGCCAGGTGCCGAGGTGCCCGCTCTCCCGGTTATGGAGACATGGTCCCCGCGCAGCGCTGCCTTCGACTGTGTGCCCCAGCCGGCAGCCTGCTGCCCTGACTGGATGGCGGGGCTCCCCGACGCCCTGCCCCTCTCCCACCTCTCCATCCCTGGCACCCACGACTCCCTCAGCCTGTTCGGTGGCCGGCGCCTGCGGTGCCAGAGCTGGGGCCTGGAGGCCCAGCTGGCGGCCGGCATCCGCTTCCTGGATGTGCGCTGCAAGCTGTCGCGGGGTGAGCTCCGCATCTACCACCTCTGCACCTTCCAGCGGGCCAGCCTCCGCGGCGTCCTGCGCCGCACCCTGCGCTTCCTCCGCGCCCACCCCGGCGAGGCCGTGCTTATGCGCATCAAGGAGGAGCTGCCCATCTTCTCCCGGCCCGGCTTCGCTGCCCAGCTGCACCGCTGCCTGCTGGAAGAGGGACAGGGCTGCGTGTGGTGCCGGGAGGAGGTGCCAACGCTGGGCCAGGTGCGCGGGAAGATAGTGGTGCTGGAGGCGCTGGCGCGGGAGGTGCTGGGCATCCCCTACGAGCAGCTGAGCATCAGCGACGCCTGGAACGTGCTCTCACTGGAACGCAAGTGGGCCCGGGTGCGGCGGCACCTGGAGAAGGCGGCCGGCGGAGACCCCAGCACCATGTACCTCACCTTCTGCTCCGGCAATGGGCTCTTCACCTGCCCAGAGGAGGTGGCTCGCTTTGTGAATCCCCGCTGCTGCCAGCACCTGCGGCGCCGGGGTGGGCAGCCCGTGCGCTGGGGGGTGGTCATCATGGACTTCCCTGGCACAGGCCTTCTCCGGCTCATCGTGGAGAGCAACGGCCCGCGGACCAATGGACACGGCACAGCGGCCCCCGGCACCCCCACGGTACGGTCCCGGCACCGCCGCGGCAGACGGGACCGAGGCCGCAGCCCGCACAGCCCCGCACGCTGCCCGCGCCGCTGTCCCTCGGGGAGGACACTGCTCCCGGCCCCGCGCCTCTGCCCAAGGGCCGCCGGGCCTGGAGGGCAAAAGCGGGTTTCTAGGTCTTGCAGAGCACCGAGAAGCCTTCGTGTGACGATGGTGTGACAGCCGCAGAGGCAGCAGAGGAGGGCCGGCTACGGCCGGAGCCGGGCAGCCCGGGGAGCTGCGCCTTGCCCTGAGAAGCCAGGTACGGTGCCGGTACGGGGCTGGGCCGCCTGAGTCGCACAGGGCAGCAGTGGTGGGTGGGGGTAGAATGTCCTGCCTCACCTCCTGTCGGGCCAGTGAGTCCTCCCAAGATGCCTCTCTGCAAAATAGTCCTTTTCCTTAAGGGTAAATAAAAATAAAAAGAAGCTAGGAAAGCACTGCCGATGTTGCCTTGCCATTTCCTGTCAGAAAAGTGGAGAAAAGACGTTTTGCTTTTGCTTCTTAGATGTGAAGGAGCTTGTACCCCTCTGCCCATGGATGAAGCACTGTTAAATTGTTGTCTGTGACCATCCTGCTCTTAAAGCAGTGCTGCAAGAGGTCACAGGAGTAAGAATTAATTTCAAAGGTGACAACAAGTGGCTAGGAACAGCCCTCCCCTCATTGTTTTAGCTTTTATTTCTTTCTTGCAGGGGCTTGCCCCAGAAGTCAGGACTCTTAGGAAGAGCCAGCTTCAGCAAGGGCCACCCACCCTGTGCATGGAGCGCTGGATGGCCACAGAGGCAGCGACTCAGACAGGGCTACCCTGTCCCTGGGGTCACACACCAAGGGATGCTGCACTGGGCAGAGCCCAGCAGTTTGCAACAGCTGGGGCAGTGCAGACAGGGTACTTTGTAGCTCTACATAAGCAAGGTGGTTGAGGCACAAAAAAGACTTTAAAACATGTTGTGCCAGTGCCTGCCCTATCTGCAGATAATAAATCACTAATCCAAATAGACAACACAATAACTCCTTTGAGCAGAAAGGTAACCAAGATCCCAAGGGAGAAATCATCACCCAGGAGCGTGTCTGCTGCATCACTGGCAGCAGCCGAGCCAGACAGGCTGTGTGCTGAAGCAGGGAGGTGGGAAAGAAAGAGGAACTTTTAGAAGAAGAAAGCTCAGCCTTGGCCTGCCAGAAGGTGAAGAATGTCCTCAGGTTGCTTCTGTCTTGGGTGAAACACAGCTGGGCACAGCTGGAGGAGATGCCACAGGAGTTCCTGGCCCGAGGAGAGGATGTCTTTTGCTGTGCAGGGCCTAGCCCTGGCTAGCGACATGGCTCTCAGTGCTGAGTTCATCTGCTGCCCAGGGAGGGGAGCTGGCAATAGTACACAGCAGGTGATGCAATAGTACACAGCAGGTGACAGAGGTGACAGGCAGAGGAATCTGTCTCTGGGATTGCTATGTGAGATGGGAGAAGGTTGAAAACTCTGCATTAAACCAGACATGCTACAAAAGCACTGGTGGTGTCCAAGGTGAGGGTGGCCTGGTTCATTGGCTACCAGTGTCTCCTGTGCCTGGGCTGCCCCCACACCAAGCCAGTGTGGCTGGTCTGTCCTGCCAGGAGGATGGGTTCTACTGGGGCAGGACCAGGTGAGTCGGTGGCTTGTCTCAGCTTGTTCCAGGGATGCACAGTGCCATGGAGAGCCAGGCAGGGCAGAAGCAGGGCAATCACAGTTCCTAGGAGCTGTAGGCTGAGTGGTTTGGCTGTCACTCAGGGCTGCCCCTGGATGTGGCACATCCCTGCAGCTGCACCCCAGCAGTCTGTACCCACCCTGTGCCCCAGCTCGCTGGCAGGGCAGAGGTGCCGCCTGGGATTCCCCGGGTGGGCAGAGTCACTTGTTTACTCCCTGTCACTCAAGCAGCGAGATAATGTCGGTGTTATCTATGCCCCAGGCATCCTGTTTGGCAAATCCTTATCTGTGCCATGCACATGTGGCTGGTGCCAGGTGCCAGGGAGCCGGCAGGCAGCATGGGCAGGGGTACCCGTGTGACAGTGATGCCCAGTGAAAAGGGTCTCCAGCACCAGCTTCAAAGTGAAAGGCAGGAGGCAGAGAACTGTCCTACAGCTGAGGTCAAACAAACATCTCTGAGAGGGTCTGGATAGGGTGGGCAGGAGCGATTTGCCCAAAACTACCCCTACATTCCACAGCCAGGGCTGTCCCAGCGCCTCAAGGTCCCTGTGGGTGCGGGCTACGGGGTACCTGTCCCTGGACTTCTGGTCCTGGCTAATCCTTGCAATCATCTCAGTCCCTCCAAGCCAGGGTAGCACCCTTAATGCGTCTCCCGGTGTCCAAACGCTTTCAAATTGTGAGAAAGATTTTATCAGGTGCTGCTTGAGGCGGGGCAGCAACTGATAAAAGGGTGGAGGAGGAGGTCCGGCTGCCGGAGCTGTGCGCTGGCAGACTTGCCCAAAGGCACTCTGCAGCTCAGGGACACCCTTTGGGTCAAACTCTTCCTGGGGACCTGTGGTAGAAGTGATGTCCTGCCCGCGATCAGGAGATGCCTCTAAAGTCTCAGGGAGAGCCGCCCGTGTCCCCCGGGAAGAACGGAGGGATGGCAGCAGCGGGGCTGCACCCAGGCGTGTGTCCTCGCCGGTAGCACCCCACAGCCCTGACGGGCGGGATCGGGTACCTCCAGTGGGCTGTTGAGCCCTCCCCGGGGCGAGCGGAGCTCCCAGGAAGGTGCCCGCTGTATCGCGGGCAGCAGCCGAGCCGGCCGGGCAGTGTCGGGTGACTCGGTTCCTCTGCGGTTTGCGGACACATTGCACAAGGAGGGGAACAGGCTGTGCCAGCCTGGGGCGGGAGCCTCTGCTGTAAACAACGCGCGGCCGTGCCCCTTCCCCAGGAGCAGAGCCTGCGGCACGGCTCTAGGGCACTGAGAGCATCGCCCCGAGGGCTGCTCAGCACTGGGGCACAGCAAAGGAGGCGCTTCTCCATTCCAGTGCCTGGGTCTAGAGGGACAGGGCAGAGGTGACAGAGGAAAGGGTCTTTGTACCTGCTCCCTTGAGCCCATGCTGAGCAAAGCCCTAGCTGGCAGCTTGCTCGTGTCCTCAGAGGGATGGCTGGGGGGACAGGATGCACCATCCTGACACCTGGGAAATCCCCACACTGCTCAGCCCCTTCCGTGGTGAGCAGAGCAGCAGGAATCCAGCAGGAGCATGGATCTGCAGCATCCTGAATCCCTTCCAGGGAAGCCAACCTTGGAAATAACCTGAGATGTGAAAGGGCTCCTGGTGATTAACCAGCTCCCAGCAGAGCTGATTCGGGTCTTCTCTCCCCTCTACCATGTGTACTTTTTTCCACTACCTGCAAAGCAAGCCCCCATCCTGCCAAGTATCCATTCTGCCATGTAGGACCGCCTCTCTGAACCCAGGCATGGGGCACCTGCCTCCACACAGAGCTTGAACTTGGTCATTTTCTGTCTTCGCAGCAGCAACAGCCTCTGCATCTCAGACACCTTGATTCCATTTTTAAAGCAATACCAACAACTATTTGTAGTTACAAAAATAAGGGTGGGAGTATTTTTTTTCTACTGCTCTGCTCTACCATGTTGGGTTCCAGCAGAAGTGAAACTGGCAGGGGCACAGCCTGCTCTGCCCTGGGGCTGTGTACCCATGAGCACCCCTCTGAGTCCCAGCAGTCTCTCACCAGTAGGAGAGGCAGCTCCCACCCTGCCCAGGTGACCCTCAGCACTTGGTGCTGGTCTCCTCCCCAGCAGCTGCCCCTCAGCCTCTCTGTCTGCCTGGCTGCTCCTTCCCTTCCCATAACTGACCATCCTTGGCAGAGGAGCTGCTAGAAATCAAGTGTTCCTGAATTACTGGGTATACAGACTCAGCAATTCCATAGAAAGAAACAACTGCATTAAAACATTTTTCAAGGAAGATATCCAGAGACAGGAAACAAGGTTCATTTATATTGGCCAACAATAAAGTAATTGTAGTGGGTTATGGCTCTTGTGGAATGGGTTCCTCCTTTTGTCTAGAATGTCCTGGTGGAGCAGCATCAATTTCTTTGGAACTGGAAAATACATGTGACCTGCATGGCTCTTGTTTGGCTTTAGCTGGAAGTGAGCAGAGTAATTTCTGCAGAAAACCTGGCCAAGGCAATTCTACTTACAAACAGGACAGGGTAAGAAACTATTTATAATTATTATAATGATCCAAGGGGCGGTGGACACAATTAGACATGTTCCTGAAACACTGGTGGAAGTTCCTAAAGGATGTTAATAAGTCAGGAGGAAGTTCCTCTGGCATATTCCTGGACCTTTCTCATAAAGACTTAAAGGCAAAGACAGAAAAATGCATTGTGTAAGTAAGTGTTTATAAATGGTATGTGAAGATTCACAGCCAGAGCAAAACACCTGCATGCACGGAGAGTGTCTGGCATGGAGCTGGGAGGTGGTGAACCACTGTCCTACTCAGCCCACAAGGGACCTCAATCACACCTCAGCCTCCTCTCTCCTCCACCAGTGTAGGTGCTGCCATATGGACACGGTAGGTCAGAGAGGTCTCGGTGCTCTGGGCATCATGGACTGGGGGTGAACACTTTTCAGGGGGCCCTTCTCCTCCTTCTGGGGTGCTTGGGCAATCCTGGCTTGTTGTGGGTCATTCCTGTGGCTGTCATGTCCCCATGGCAGCGGGGATGCAGCCAGCTCCCATGCCATGGGGCTGCTGCCAAGCTAGGTCCATCAGGACTGTGGCCAGTGCTGAACCCACTGTTTGTCTCCAGCCCCGGGCTCAGAGAAGGGTTTCTTGGGGCTAGAGTGGGAAGGGGAGGGCAGGGGTGTGGGGCAGGATGTGGGCTGGCAGCGGGGCTGGGATGGGAGGGGAAGAGGCTGGGGGCAGGGAGCTGCAGGCTCGGAGGAAGCGTGAGCAGCACTGCCCACCGAGGGACAGCTGCTGCGGGCTGGGCACGGTGCAGCTGCGGCACCAACATGGTAAGAACTGCTCCTTTCCTTGGGCATGACTGAGGGTCTGCCTACACAAGGGGATTAGCGGAGGGCAGGGCTGTGGGCAGGCACTGACAGGAACCACAGCTGGGGGCTGCGGGACACACGCAGGCTGCCCTGGGGACACCCTGCCTGAGCGACCCCAGGCTCACGGGACACTGCCAGGCACACAGGGCACAGTGACTGCAGAGGTAGATGCCAGCCCTGGCTGGGCAGGAAGGGGCTCCGGGGCACAGGACACCGTGTGTGCCTGCGTGCCAGTGCCACGAGTGACTGCCCTTGTGTGAGCCAGGACTGCCTGGCAGTGGTGTGGGTGCACGTGTGAACCCCTTGGGATGTGCACGCTCATGTCTCCCTCTCTCTCAGGGCACTGCTGTGGGACTGCGATCTGCCAGGAGGACATGGACTCTGGGCTCTCCTGGCACCTCCCTGGGCATCGCTGCCATCACATGGGGTAAGCCACCCACCACCCACTCAGTAAGTCCAGTGTGACCCTGCTGCCAAGGAGTCTGCAGGTCTGAGAAACTGGAGAAATGTAGCATTGCTATTTTGGGGGCTCATCAGCCCATCCCCAGGGCTGGATCCCTCTGGGCTGGGAGGGGGCTGGCCCTGCCTGTGCCAGCCTCCAGGCAGACTGTGCTCCTCCAGGAAGGGCCAGGCCATGGCTGAGGTCCCCGCAGGATGTTTGGTTCCCCAAATGCAGCATGGCAGCTGGTACTGTGAACTGTACTGTGAGCTGGGGAAAGGCAGGGCAGCTCTACCTACCGCCTACACCCATGCTCATGCTGGGGAGTTGGGCATGGATGGAGTCACAGGACCCCATGGGTGTAAGGGTTCATAGCACAGCTGGGGCAGCACCACACAGAATTAGAGCTGCTAATTGACATCAGGAGTACAGAAACTAACTTGGTTTTGCTGCCTGTAGGGTATTTCCTTCACATGCTGGCATTGCACAGAGCAAAACCTACTGGTGCCTGCACTGTCCCTGGAAATCCTCTGTGAGCTGAATTATTTTCCTAAGAACCTTAGTGACTGAGCTAAGGAACAGAAATGAGGCAAGTGCAGTGTCAGGAGGAGGCTGAGATTTGGCTCTGAGAGAAAACAAAAAGGCAAAGGCACCTCAACAGCGGAGGGTGTTGAGCACCACCCTAGGAAGAGGTATCAGGGCTTCCACAGGAGCAAGAGGTCAAACCACAGGAAAACAGCACTCATTTGGGCACCAGGTGGGGCAGGGAGATATAGCATAACACCGGGGAGATGAGCTGTGCCATAGAGAGGGTGTAATGCTCTCCTACCTCTTTCCTCCTCCTCCTGGTGGAGCTGGAGGAAAGAGGTAGGAGAGCATGTGGAGGACAGACCTGGAGCAGATGTCAAACTTTGGTCCTTCTCAGTTTGGGGATGGGCTGTGTGAGGGTAGCAGGCAGCTGCCTTGAGCCATGCTGGGGAGTAGCAGGGGCCAGGAAGAGGTTGGTGGGAGCTGAGGATGGGGCAGGCTCCCAGAAGGTGCCTTGAGTTCCTGTCCTGCAGGCCCAAATTCCCAAAAGGTAAAGAGGGAACCACATTTTCCCCAGCTTCAGTTCTGTTGAACAAAGAGGATAGTTTGCTCTTTCACAAGAAAAACCAGACAAATTATGGGAAATTACCTACAAAAATGTATAACAATGGACCAAAGTACAGCCCTAATTAGACTTTAGAAGACGTGTATTTGCATCTCATCTGCAATGCCTGGATCTTTGCACAACTGCAGTGTGATAAAATGCTCTCCTGAGATACAGCGTGAGCTAGGCTGGTTGTTTGGAGCAAACTTTGATCCTCATCTCCCTTTCTGCACATATGGAGATATGATATCCCCACATCACTTTCTGCAGTTGTGGAGATAGCTGCTCCTGGGGAGAATGGAGGAAGCTTCTTTCTGTGGCTAAAACCCTTTGATTGCATAAAGTTGCGGTGTGAAATGCTGTAAATAAGAGCAGGGTTTCAGCAAAGTGCCCTTCATTTCTGGGTGTGGGTTCCAGTTACTTTCTGGCTTTGCCCTGCCTGCTGGGTATGACCATAATATGAGCTTGTTTTTGAAAGACCTTGTTTTGCAACACTGAGTTTTACAAGACTCTAGACCATCTCTGTCTCAGATGAGCAGGTTGGGGTCCAAATGCTTTTGAGGGTGAGGGCATATTTGCTCCTCTGCCTTGCTCCAATCTGGGTCTCATGTAGCAGGGTAAAGCAAGAAAACTGAAGTATACACATCTGCACTCAAGGAAGGAACTGTCTTTATGGAACCATCTTGAAGCGGGACTTTCCTCTTTGGGAAGCTTTTGTGGGCAGGGGAACAGGGCCATGGGGCTGAGCTTTCAATCCTTATGTTGGAGGAGGGTTGGCATCACTGCTTGGGGCTCCTCTGCCTCCTGTGCTCTGCCTGCCTCATCCCGTGCTGCCCCATTTCAGGCTTCACCCTGTCACCTCCAATTTCCTCATCCCTGTGCCATCCCCCTCTGTCCTCATCTCCTTCTGCCATGTCTTTATGTACCCATGGAGTCCCATTCTCATCCACAGTCACCCCTTCATCCAATCCTTTCACCCAGCCTGTCCCTGGCATCTCTTGGCCATGATGTCAGGCTTAGCCCACCCTCATGTCCCAAGGGATCCCACCCCTGACCCAGCTCCCATCCTTTCTGCACCAATCCCAGACCTCATCCTCTTTCCCAGGCATGGTGCTGTGGATGGAGGTGGGTGCCTGGACCTACCACTACAGTGACCAAGGGGACTACACGTGGGAGCAGGCCAGGAATTTCTGCCAGACCTTCTTTACCGACCTGGTGGCAATCCAGAACCAGCAGGAGATCGAGTACCTCAACAAGAGCCTGCCCTTCCACGGGCGCTACTACTGGATTGGCTTACGCAAGCTCGGCGGCATCTGGACCTGGGTGGGCACCGGGAAGGTGCTGTCCAAGGAGGCAGAGAACTGGGCACTGGGGGAGCCCAACAACCGCCGCTCCAACCAGGACTGCGTGGAGATCTACATCCAGCGGCCGCAGCAGGCTGGCAAGTGGAACGACGAGCCCTGCAACCGGAAGAAGAAGGCGCTGTGCTACCAGGGTGAGCAGGGGGACTGCGGACTGGAGCTGGATTGGGTGGGCTGGGAACCTTGGCATGGTGGTCAGCAGCTCGTAATGACCATCCCCTGTGTGTGCAGCCTCCTGCCAGCCCTTCCTGTGCAGCCAGCGTGGCGAGTGCGTGGAGACCATTGGGAGCTATCGCTGCGAGTGCTACCCCGGCTTCCACGGCCCTGAGTGCACGGATGGTGAGACATCCATCCCCACCCCTCCTTCCCTGCTGGAGAGTCCAAACCCTGGTGACAAAGCAGGGTTCTGGTGCTCCTGATGGGCTGTGGCACTGTGTCTCTCCCAGTTGTGCAGTGTGCCAAGCTGGAGCCCAAGGGAGTGCCCATGAACTGCAGCCATCCCTACGGAGACTTCAGCTACAACTCCACCTGTGAGTTTGGGTGCCACGAGGGATTTGAGCGGCGAGGGGTGGGCATGCTGCGGTGCCTGCCTTCCCAGGAGTGGTCAGCAAACATCCCCACCTGCACAGGTAGGGCCTGGCAGGGGTTGGGGGGTCTCAGGGATGCAGCATTGATGCTTTGGGGGAGCCAGCCCCATGTGCCCAATGCTCTTCAGACAACTGTTGCTGCGCCCTTACCGATTGTGGAAGCATCTCCTGGTGCTGCATCATGGGGTGGGATTCCCTGAGGAGGCTGCAATGGGCAGAGCAGCTGTGAGCTGTGAGGCCCTGTTCTGCCTGGCTGTCCCAGTGCCCATGTTTGCTGCCCTGAATCCCACTCAGATATCAGCACCCTGTGTGCACCAAGTGTGGGGTCAGGATGGTGTCCTGGCTCCTCTGTCAACTCTGTGGCAGTGTCCCTCTCCCCTAGCCCACCTGATCTGCCTTGGGAAGGCATTTGGCATCTTGGGAAAGAGAAAAGAGGGGCTGCTGTCCCACAGCCAGGGGAAGGGTATATCCTGGCAGGGGTAGGCCACCTTGAACAGGGATAAGGACTCATGAAATGAGGTTACATTTAAGCTGGGTGGGACAGAGTGTGGCAGGAAACCACAAAGGAGAGAAAGCTGTGATATGTTATTCTGCAGGGGCAGAGAAAGTCTTCCTGTCAGTGGCTTGAGGGTTTGCAGCCAGGCACCAGGCATCCCAGAGAACTGCCAGGCTTTTTTGGGGGTGCAAGAGTCTTGCTCCACCTTTCTTGTGCTGCTGTGTGGTACACCTACAGCCTTGCACAAGGATGGGGTGAATCAAGCAGACGTGGGACACAATTGGGACTGGGAAGGAATGGGACTGGGAAACATCTTTGTATATATATTCTTTTTAAAAGAAACCTGCCTTGAAGTTAGTTCTGCTGCTGCTGTCTGTGCTGGTTGGGCCTGTGGTCCAACCCAGGACCTTAGGTAGCTGAGAAAAAGCAAAACTGTCCGCAGCTAAGGGGAACAGGCATGGAGATGTGATGTGACTGTTCTGTAACCAGTATCCCCAGCAGGGTCAAGGGCAGGAGATGGCTCCCAATTTTGCAAAAATCCCCACCAACAAGCTGGGCTGAGCCTGTGTGCTCCAGGCCTTTTAGGCTCCTAGGGGCTTGCTTTCCCAGCTTGTTTTTTTCCTGCTGGCTGTAATATGATTGATTTTTTGTTTTATTGCAAACAATCAGATGAGTCAGTTGGTTGCCTGTGCTGGTAACAAAATGATGTTAGCAAGCATTGCCAGCTGGGCTTACTCCAGAAACGAGCAGAGCAAGGCTGGTGGTGCAGCAAGGATTGTCTGTCCTGCCTCAAACTCTGCCCCATGCTCGCCTGCAGTCATTGTGTGCCCATTGCTGGCTGGCCCCCAAAGGGCCTGGGTCAGCTGCTCCCACCTGCACAGCATGTTCACCAACAGGCACCTCTGAGGACTGGGAAACCAGAATTGCCTGTAAAATAGCTACAAAAGGAAAAGTCTACCCAGGAAAGTGCTTGGTGTCAGTTTGAAAGCAGAAGATGCAGTGAATGCAGTCTGTCTCAGCTGGGCTGGGTGGTGGTATATGCCCTGCTGGCACCGACCTTTGGGGCTCCCACAGGCAGCAGAGCCACTCACCTCAGAAAACTTTGGGTATCACCCTGGCATGCAGCAAAACACACCCTGGGAACAGGCAGGGGAGGCTGGTATACAACCTCTTTAGCCATGGCAGTGCTTTACAGTCCCAAAGCCATCCTCCTGTCACTGTGAGAAGGACAGAGGCTGGTCTCTGCTCCAGTAAAGGGAGGGAGATGAATGGGACTGCAGCAGCTGTGGTCCTTCCTCCCAGGGGCTTTGGCCCAGGGTAGTGAAAGGGATAAACAGGGCTCTGGCAGAGCAGCAACTGTGTCCCCCTGAGGAAATCACTTGTAGGGCAGAAAAATCATTGCACCAACTACAGTTTCAAAGAGGTGAGTGTGGGTAAGATTTGATTTGGATTCAGCCTGAATTATTAGATTTAACCTCATCTATCCCATCTCTGAGCTCTGCTCTCCATTGCAGCCGTCACCTGCCCGGTGCTCAGAGCTCCAGAAAATGGAGAGCTGAACTGCTTCCACCTCCATGGGGACTTCACCTTTGGCTCCACGTGTGCCTTCTCCTGCCAGAAGGGGTTTGTGCTGAAGGGGCCGGAGAGCCGTGAGTGCACAGCCATGGGGATCTGGACAGGGGATGCAACAAGATGTGAAGGTAGAGCTGCGGCTGGAGTGCCAGCTGTCACTAGCCTTGGGGTGACACTGTGGTGTTCCCCAGCCCCTTGGTCCCAGAATTTTAGTCTCCCAGTTCCCAAGCTGCTGCTTGATGTGTACCTCTTCACTCTGCAGCCTTTGCCTGCCCAGTGCTCAGTGCTCCAGACCAAGGAGAGATTCACTGCTCCCACCTCCATGGCAACTTCTCCTATGGATCCACGTGTGCCTTCTCCTGCCAGACAGGATTTGCCTTGGTGGGGGTGCAGAGCCGAGAGTGCACAGCCTTGGGGACCTGGACTGGGAACACACCACACTGTGAAGGTATTGCTGCTACTCACAGGCCTCTGGTTCACCCTGGAATGTTCTCCAGTGTCCTGGTCCTTTCTTTCCAACAGTTTAGCCTTGTAGTCCTCAGACTCCCGCTCAAAGTGCTTCTCCACCCCTGCAGCTGTTACCTGTCCAGTGCTCAGAGCTCCAGAAAAGGGAGAGCTGAACTGCTCCCACGTCCATGGGGACTTCACCTTTGGCTCCACGTGTGCCTTCTCCTGCCAGAAGGGGTTTGTGCTGAAGGGGCCGGAGAGCCGTGAATGCACAGCCACAGGGATCTGGACAGGGGATGCAACAAGATGTGAAGGTAGAGCTGCTGCTGGAGCTCAGGGTGTCACTGGCCATGGGATGACACTAGGGTTTCCCCAGTCTCCCAGACCAAACAGTTTAGCCTTGTAGTTCCCAGATTCCTCCTTGAACTGTTTCTATGTCCTTGCAGCAATTGCCTGTCCACTGCTCAGTGCTCCAGAAAAAGGAGAGATGCACTGCTCCCACCTCCATGGCAACTTCACCTTTAGCTCCACGTGTGCCTTCTCCTGCCAGAAGGGGTTTGTGCTGGAGGGGGCGGGGAGCCGTGAGTGCACAGCCACGGGGATCTGGACTGGGGGCACCCCACACTGTGAAGGTAGAGCTGCTGCTAGAGCTCAGGGTGTCACTGGCCGTGGGGTGACACTAGGGTTCCCCTGAAGCTTCTCAGGATGAGAAGCTTAGACTTACAAGTTTAGACTTGTAGTCCTCAGACTCCTGCTCAAACTGCTTCTCCACCCCTACAGCCGTTACCTGTCCAGTGCTCAGAGCTCCAGAAAAGGGAGAGCTGAACTGCTCCCACATCCATGGGAACTTCACCTTTGGCTCCTCATGTGCCTTCTCCTGCCAGAAGGGGTTTGTGCTGATGGGGCCAGAGAGCCGTGAATGCACAGCCATGGGGATCTGGACAGGGGATGCAACAAGATGTGAAGGTAGAGCTGCTGCTCAAGGTGTCACTGGCCTTGGGCAGACCCTGGGATATTCTCTTTTTAGTTCTCTCATCACAAGAATTCAGCCTCATAGTCCCCAAGCTGCTGCCTGAAGAGTGCTTTTTTGCCCTGCAGCAATTGCCTGCCCAGTGCTCAGTGCTCCAGACCAGGGAGAGATGCACTGCTCCCACCTCCATGGCAACTTCTCCTATGGATCCACGTGTGCCTTCTCCTGCCAGACAGGATTTGCCTTGGTGGGGGTGCAGAGCCATGAGTGCACAGCCTTGGGGACCTGGACTGGGAACACACCACACTGTGAAGGTATTGCTGCTGCTCAAGGTGTCACAGGCCTTGTGTTGAGCAAGGGATCTAGAGGACCCTCTTGGTCCTGTTCTTTCAACAGTCTAGCCTTGTAGTACCCACATTTCAGCTTGAAAATGTTTCTCTGTCCTTGCAGCTGTCACCTGCCCGGTGCTCAGAGCTCCAGAAAAGGGAGAGTTGAACTGCTCCCACCTCCATGGGGACTTCACCTTTGGCTCCACGTGTGCCTTCTCCTGCCAGACAGGGTTTGTGCTGATGGGGTCAGACAGTCGCAAGTGCACAGCCACGGGGACCTGGACAGGGGATGCCCCACTCTGTGAAGGTAGAGCTGCTGCCACAGCTCAGGGTGTCACTGGCCGTGGGGTGACACTATGATGTGTCCCCAGCCCCTTGGTCCCAGCAGTGTAGTCTCCCAGGCTCCTTTCTGAGCTGTGCCTCTTTACCCTTGCAGCCATCAAATGCTCAGCACTGACCACCCCCAAGATGGGCCGGGCTGCCTGCTTCCATATCCATGGGGACTTCACCTTTGGCTCCACGTGTACCTTCTCCTGCCAGAAGGGGTTTGTGCTGAAGGGGCCGGAGAGCCGTGAGTGCACAGCCCTGGGGACCTGGACTGGGGACCCCACACATTGCAAAGGTAAATCCTGTGATCTCACATATATCTGTTGTAGCAGAGTACTCTCCCCAGCACCCTGGCCTATGTCAGTTTATCCCCTGGCTTGCCAGTCCACATAACCCCATCTCATTGCCATCAGTCCTGTCCTCCTGATGCTCCTGCTATGCTTTATCTGCAGCCATCAGCTGCCCAGTGCTGTCCTCCCCCAGCAGAGGCCAGATGACCTGCTCTCATGTGCATGGGAACTTCACCTACAACTCCACATGCATCTTTTCCTGTGAGGAGGGGTTTGTTCGGATGGGAGCAGAGATGCTCCACTGTGAGGCCACGGGGAACTGGACCAGGGATCCCCCTGTCTGTGCAGGTACCCCAGCTCCTCTAGCATGTGGAGGTTCCAGCTTTCCTCCAAGGACATCTTGATTGTGGTGGAGAGAGACTCCCCAGGGGCTGCGAAGTGCCGACAACTTTCTAACACGTGGCTCTGTGGCTTTGTTTCAGAGGATGGTGCCTTCCTAAAGCAAGTCCTGGCTTACAGCAGTGGCTCAGCCCTGGCAGTAGCTGGTCTTGTGCTCTCTGGGGGACTCATTGCCCTCCTTGCCAAGAGGCTCAGTGACAGAGGTACAGAAATGCTTCCTGCAGCCCACCCTAGCTTTGGCCAGGGGCTCTCAGGCAAGGTGGTGACAGTCCCAGGGGAGGCTGGGGTGATCAGAAGTGTTTAACAGTGTGACTGCCTCCATTCACACGTTTTATTTGCTGAGTTGCTTGGGTCCTTGGCAGTTGGTCCAGCTAAAAATGTCAGCAGCCAGGTTTGGAGGGCAGAGCCAGATAAATATCATCAGTCTGAAGAAGGCAGCAAATGCTTGTTAAGGCAGCCCCACCTCATGCCTGTTCAACTCTGCTCAATTTCAGATGCTGCTGCTGCAGCTTCTTGTGACCTTCACTAAACAGATCTGGTTATTTCTTTTCTATGTGCTTTATGCCCATGGACATTTCAACACTGTTATCAGAGGAGAAGAGGAAGCTCCTGAAACCCACCAGGTGAGAGCTATGCTCTGCAGGAGGGTGGCTCTGCCCTGTGACTGTCACAGCCCTATGTTCACCCTCCTGACAACCAGATCTGCCTGTGTGAGGCTGTTTTTTTATGGGAGCATCTCTGGGGCTGACAGGGCTGTGCTAACTCCTGGCCTTCACACACTCCTGCATTCCCCAAGGTGACATCCTTGTGTTTGCCTTCCAGTGACCTGGGAGCGCCGGGCACCTTCACCAACTCAGCATATGATGCCAATCTGTGAGGTGGGGCCAGGCAAGACCCTTGCAGCACCCTGTTCAAAACTCACCTGGGTGGCCATCTTCCTGGCTGGGGTGCTCCTGGGTGGGGACACCCCTTGGGACTGGAGTGGGTAACACCAGCTTCATGTCTCCTGTGCTTCCAGCCCGCCTGAGACTGAAACCTACTGTGTCCCCCAGGGCTGCAGGCCCAGCAGGAGCTGCTGTGGGAGCACAGAGGGACTCCATGCCTGTGGTTGTATGTGGTTGTAGCCTGGACCAGAGCTGCCCCTGGACACTGCCACCATGCTGTGTGTGCCGCATTTTCCTGAGAAGGGGAGCTGCCTCCAGTGCAGGCAGCTGGAGACCCACCAGGGGCCGAGAGCCATGTGCTGAGGGCAGCCTGTCACCCAGACCTTGGACATTCTCTCACCAGGAATTTGGACATTCCCCAATAGCTGCTCCACTCACGCTTCTACCAATGAGCTTGTGTCAGTGGGGTCTGAATAAATACTTTTGTCTAACTAATGCCTCCTGTGTTCCTGGCATGGGGAGAAGTTTTCATTAAATAATGTGGCCAACACAGCTAGGGAAGTGATTCTTCCCCTGGACTTGGCACTGGTGAGGCCACTTCTGGGGTGCTGTGCCTGGTTCAGGGCCCCTCAGTTTAGGAAGGATGTTGAAGTGCTGGAGCATGTCCAGAGAAGGTTACGAGGCTGATGAAGGGTTTGGAGCACAAGTCTGATGAGGAGTGGCTGAAGGAGCTGGGGTTGTTTGGCCTGGAGAAAAGGAGGCTCAGGGGTAACCTTATCACTGCCTGAAAGGAGATTGTAACCAGGTGGGGTTTGGCCTCTTCTCCCACGTTATTTTTGAGAGGACAAGAAGACACAGCCTTAAGCTGCACCAGGGGAGGTTCAGGTTGGACATTCATAGGAATTTCTACACAGAAAGGGTGGCTGGACGCTGGAATGGGCTGCCCTGGGAGGTGGTGGAGTCACCGCCCCCGGAAGTGTTTAAGGACTGGACAGGGCCCCCAGTGCCATGGTCTGGGTGACAAGGGGGTGTCGGGTCATAGACTGGTTTCGCTGATCTCAGAGGTCTTTCCCAACCGAGATGAGGCTGTGATTCTCTGCGGAGCTCGGAGCACGCAGAGCGGCCGTGCGACCCCGTGCTGCCTCCGCCCGCCCGCCGAGTGTCCGCCGGCGGCCGCCGTGGCGGGCGGGCCCGGCACGGCCCTGCCGGAAGCAGACGTGTGTTTCGGGAGGAACGGGAAGCGATGGCGGCGGCCGAGGCCGAGTGGGAGCCGGCGGGGCTGCTGCCCGCCCCGGGGGGCGGCCTGGATTGGGGTGAGCGTGGCTTCGCGGGGCCGGCGCCGGGCCGGGCCGGCGCGGAGCTCCCCGGCGGGGCCGGGCCGGCGCTGAGCCCTTTTCTCTCCGCAGAGGCTGTGCTGGGCGAGGAGCTGAGCGAGCTGCTGGGCGCCGCGGCCCCGAAGGACGAGCCCGACGTGAGTACCGGGGATGGCGGGGGCCGAGTCCGCGCTCTGCCGGCGGTGAGAGCCCCGGTACCCGGCTCGGGGGGCCTCGGAGCAGCCTGGCAGGGGAGCGTGGCCGCCCGGCCTGCGCCCCGCGTCAGCGCTGGAGATAGCGATGGCTGAAGCACTGCGGGCACGGCTGCGGAGCGGAGCGGAGGGTGCCAGGCAGGGGGGTTAGGGTAAGGGTGCGAGGTGCCGGCGAGGAGGAGTGGCGGTGTCACTGCCCCGGTGAAGGTGAACCCTGCAGGGCAGTGCTGGAGGGGGGCGCTGGCTCGGGGCTACCTGGGAGAACGGTGGTTATGTTACACCTACACCCACCCGGGTTATTCTTTATTCCTTTGCCTATTAGATTACTTCTTGTTTTTATCTTTAATGTAGGATTTTCTCAAAAAAAACCCTTTGCTTGCAACCTTCTGCATTAATCCCTGTCGTTTTCACTGCCCACTTGTCCATACTGCTTTTTCTCTCCCGGGGCATTCACCTGGTGGATTCTCCTCTCCGTGTTCTTCCCCTGCCATGTCTCCATGTCTCTGCTCACTGTGTCCCAGTCCACCTCCAGCACAAGCCTGGGTTATCATCTCATGTAAACCCCAGATTCTAAGAGCATTCCTACACGTGTAGAACCAGTCACTGGAGAAAATGTGGGAACAGACTGATTGCACAGGGAAAGATATTCCCCATCAGCAGGTCAGCATTACTTGCCTGGGTGAGGGCTCTTAATGCCCAGCTCACATTGCGGTTTTTTGGTCATTCTTCCTTTTAATGTGCTCTGATGAGCTTTCTTTTCATTCTAACTTGCAAATACCATTATCTATGCAGTTTGCAGGCTTTTTGAGCCTCCCTTCACAGAGCAAGTTGAGAGTACAAGGGAAGGTATAATTGCAGCATGGTTTTCAGGAAAATCTTTGTTGTATATTTGTATAAGCTGAGTAGGTCATGTCTGTATTTTTCATGCAAGTGCTTATAAAGGGCCACATTTGCATAGGAAACTGAGACTTACAAATGTACAAGCATAATAAATGGAGAAAAATTCCAATTGTTGTTTTAAAGGGCATATGATAAATAATATGTATGGAGTGATTTTAGCCTGTTTGTTCTGATTTTTGTTGGAAAAGGAAACTGGTGTCCTTGGCTTTAGATGTTGACATTGGTGTATTCAATTATAAGGAGACCTAACACATACCATTAATCAGGTCTTGGGCAAATCAGTCTTGTGTCTGTTTTCCTGCTGGTAAACTGCCTCTGGTGCTGCTTTTGTTTGTAAAGTGCTTTGAGATGTAATGATGGAAAAGCATTATGAAATAAATTTTTCAAAGCAGATGAAGGAGAGGATGGCACCAGGTTCCTAAGACTTGTGTTTTTTGTGAGATGGTTCAATGAACTTAGAACTTTTGCTATACAAATTACAAAGAAGAGTACGATAATTAGTGATGATCTTAAACTGACCTGCCCCTTCCTACTGGTGTAAGTTTAAAAGAAGCCTTGTTTTGTGTATTTCAGTTGAGAATTTCTCCTTTAAGGACTTTATTCTCTGCATACCTTAAGGCACCTGAAGTGATTGATAGTTATGCTGTTTGTTTTGTTTTCTGGAGCTGTAGGAATGTGAACATAATGGCTGATGGTGTCAATGCATCTTTCTTTTTGTCTTGTCTCTTTTTCTGAACTGTCATTTCAGGAAAATGATCTTTATAACTTTCATTTTGATTTGGATTTGATGTCTTGGGACTCGGACCTTTGGAATATTACAGGCCATGCTTATGCAGGTAATTAACCTCCTATATTTTGCAGATGTTGCTCTTCCCCTCCTGCCCCACAAGGGTGAGCTCTTAAAACTCATGTGGAACTGTTTGATGCCCTGCAGCCTTTTCTCTGTGATGGGTGATAGGCTGTGTTTCTGTAGGAGATGGGTACAGCTGGCAAGGGCTGTCCTACGAGCCAAGTTGTTTAATACCTTTAATCTCCTTACATTTTCTGCTGTGCCTTGCTTTGGGAATTAAATATCTGGTGTAGGACAGTGTGTTCTTTACTTTTCCCATTGCTACAAACTTGTGCAGTGAAATGTCTTTACCTGCCTCTTGCAGATGCAAACGTGAAGACAGAACCTTTATCACCAGCCATTTCCAGCTGTTCGGTCCCTTCACCACCGGCTGTGGACTCTCCAGTGCAGAATGTGCCTGTATGCAAAACCCCCCCATGTAACACAGACAGCAACAGCTCTGACAAACCAAAAGCCCTGGGATTAACTCCTCTGACCAAATTCATGGCATAAGAGAAAACAGCTTATTTTCCCAACCCTTGCAAAAACCTGTCAGTGGTGTTTTCTTATCTCTTCTCTGTGACCCATTCAAATAAGAACATGTTCGGCTCTCTTTCCTCATCTATGTTCAGTAGCCTTGTTGCCAAACAAAACGCCTTCTAAAGGCTTCTGGGTCTAGCAGGGTTGGCCTCTGCCTCCCATTACTCTGCTGATGGGGAGAAGTACTTGTTGGTTTTTTTTTAGTGGTACTTGGCATTAGCCAGAATGAAATTGCAGAGTAAAACTTTTGTCCTGTTGGCTGCAGCAGCAACACAGATGTGATGAGAAGCAGATATACTCTGAAGTGCTGGTAGATACTGCTCTGAGTTTCTGAAGTGTTAACCTCCTGTGCTTTCTGTCTGCAGGATGATGTGGACTTCAGCTGTAGCTCCCAGATGTCTCCCATCTCTCTCTACAGCAAGAGCTGCGGAAGCCCTGCATCCCCTGAAGGAGATGGAGGGAAGAAGTCTGCTGTGAGCATCTCTTCTCGATCTGGTATGAGAGAAAGAGTTACTTTCATGCTATTGATAATATGTGTGTTGTCTTGCATGCAAATTAATACAATTAACTAACAGACACTAGAGTCCTATCATTTATGACTTAGGTATTTGATCAGGTGTGTTTATTTTCAACAAATATTATAGATGGATAAAAAACCCCACATTAAAAGCTACTTCATTATAGCTTTAAATATGTATTTTATGCCTCTTGGTCCAGTTCTGACTCTTTTTCCTTTTCTAGCAAATAATTCTGCAAGGAGCCTGAAGAAGTGTGGTCAGACAGTGTCCAGGCCTTTGATACAACCCAAACCCCTTTTGCCTGCTGTGCCTGAAGCTCAGGCTAACATTGGCATCCCAGCTAAAACCATCATTATTCAGACTCTTCCCACACTTGTGCCACTGCCAAAGAATCAGCCTGTTGTTAACATCCAGCCAGCACCTCCTAAAGGTAGGTGAATTGTCTTGACTGAGCCAGGTCTTGGTGGTAACATTGTCTGTTTGTGTTGGCTGATAGAATGAAGTTAGGTTTGGTGTATGAAAGAGGAGGAATAGGAGAAAAAAGGGTCCTACATGCATTGCTGGAAAAGCTTTAGGCTGAGAAGATGGCCTTACTCCTCTCATCCTGTCCTGTGAGAAACAGCACTGTGTAAAATGGAAGACTGGATTATATAATTCCATTATTTGGATTGGAAGGCAGAGGCTGTGCTGAACACTGGCAGCTGAGGAGATAAAACTGCTGATTTCGAAGGATCTGTAGGGATGCTTTGCTCTGCTCTGCTTGCAATGTCAGGTGGTGCATAAGGTGATTACAGTGCTGTTCTTGTCATAACTGAAGGAAGATCCAGTAGAATCAGTTAGGATGACTTGAAGGAAGCTGGAAAGCTTGGGGGAAGTGATATAAGCATTTTTTACCCACATGAAACTCTTCCACAGGATGGAGGGAGCATGGGTTTATGGCTTTTTAGCTCACTAAAACGTCATTAAATAGAATGTTGTGAAATCTGCTAAAAATTGAGAGCTGTGTCAGAGGTTAGAAAAGTTGATGATGTTAACAAGAGGAAAGTGACTTCCTGCCCCGTGATAATTCTTCTTTGCTTCAGTTACCCTGATACTGGTTTTTGAAGTAGCTCGAGCTTTCATTTCTGGATCTGCCTCTCCAGGCAGGGCAGGAGGGACCCTGCTTGCCTTGCAGCACTTGCCAGCTGCAGTTGCTCGTTTCACCAGCTGATGGCCACAGTCTCTTGCAGTTGATTGCACGGGTGCTGAGGCACGGAAGGAGGAAAAGGAGACAAATTCTTATGGGCATGTATCTAGAAATTATTGCAATTGGGAAAAATTTGTCTCCATTACTGATTTCTCTTCCGTCAGGGGTTCAGCCAAATCTGGAGATGCTGACATTTGTTGTAACATGCCTAAGATTGCTAGACTGCTTAAAACACAGGTCAGCATTGTCAACGTGACCTAATTCTTATTCCTTCTGATGTTCCAACTGATAAAATACCATCTGGAATAAGGAATGCTGGGGATATGGATTTCTTTGGATATAAGTCTAATATTCTGAAGATCAGCTTCTCCTTTTCCCTGAAAAAAAGTCAGGACAGTAGTTTCTGTGAGACAGTATAGAGGAAATACTTTTGACAAAGTATGTCCATGCTTTCCTTTAACTGATGGCATGTTTAAAATTTCTCTTGTGGAGCTTCCATAATAAAAACCATAAGGATCTTTTTTCATCTGTCTAAATCCCCTGCATATGACAAGTTGGAAATGCCAGTTTGAAATATGCCATTATCTTAAAAGAAGCATGAGAAATTTTATTTTCACAGCCCCTTTTATAAACGCTTAAAGGAGAAAGCATGGTCTTAGAGCATCATCTCTTTTATACATAAAAAAAGAATTGAAATAATCTCAAATTCATCATTTAAGATTCTTAAACAGGGTTGTACTAAGTTAGGATGTCTTTGAGATTGTGCCTGCAAAAAAAAAAAGGTCTAGTTTAACCCCATACATAAGATCTTGGCACTAGGTAAATTACTTCACTTTTCACCTTCCAGAAGGCTGGGTAAGTGCTGTAATCCATTGTCGAGCATTTTGGTTGGAATGCTCAGCTGGAATGTGCTCTTTCTGAAAGCTGGCGAGGTCATCCTGTTACAAAGGATTAGAGAGACATTAATGTGTTTTCAGACAGCAAAATATTACTCAAGCACCTGCTTGAGTTAAATGTAGTTGTTGGACTGAAATTTCTTGGAAGTGACTGTTTTTAATTCCATTTCAAACTGTCAAAATTACCTCATTTTTTCTGCTGGCTTTTCTTTAAGCTCAATTCAGCTTGTGTATAAACTTTCTTGCATAAGACATTTTTCTAAAAAAATGGTCTTAGTGTGAATTGAAGCTTCAGCATAAGTTTTGAAAGTGTAACTTTCATTGCTCTTTTTTGTTCATCTTCCATCTCTGCTAGTTTGAATTGATATGTGTGGCTTGAGTCACTTCTGTGTTGTAAGTTTTCCATTGAATACAGCAATAAAGTACTTATGGACAAAAGGGAGAAGAAGGATTGAGGAAAGTTGGCTAAATTCTGTGAAAAGGTTGTTCAGAGTGCTTCAAGTATTAGCAATACTGAGTAATGTATATAACAAGTGTTGAATTTTATTAACTTTGAAGAGCTTTTGAGACAGAGCTTGGTTTATTGGATTTCTTTAATGTCTGTAGTTTTGGTTTGCAAGATGGATTAAGAGTCTTGTAAACTTTGGAACAACTTCCTTCCATTCCTGTTCTGTGCAAATCAATGGATTTGAGATCAGCTGTGCAGGGCAGGAGAGGATAGCAGTATGCCCCTGCAAACTGGTGATGTATAAATCCATTTCATCCATGCTGAGCGCTGCTGTTCTTGTGTTCCAGGTCCATCTGTGGTGCTACCCCAGCCTGCTGTGGTACAGCTCCAGGCTTCTGGGGTGCTTCCTGCCTCCCAGCCAGTCATTGCAGTCACTGGAGGGGCCCCAGCACTTCAGAACCACACGGTGAAGGCTTTATCTCCAGCTGCTGGGAACGGCTCCAGCAGCGGCAAAATCCCGGTGACAAAGCCCTTGCTCCCAAGCAGCTCCCCGGCCATGGGGCTGGATGTAAGTTCTGACTCTGATAGCTGCTAACCAAGGCTTGTACACCTCTTGTAGTTACATGCATGTGGGACCTAATGGTCCCTTCAGAGTCTCAGGAAAACTCTCAGTAGGATTTCCAACTGTAAGCAGGGAATTCAGCAGCTTGGCACAGAACAGGGAGGAGCAGCTAAATATCTGCTGACCTGCCTGGAGCTGCAGACCAAGTGTGCAAGTGCAGTGGCAGAAGACAGTGCTGATTGATGTTTTCTGTAACTTGTCTTCTCAAGTGCAAGTTCTCAGTGGCTGGACCTCTCTTACATACAGGAAAATTTGATAGATCTGATTTTTGGTTAGTGCTAAATCACTTTTCTAATCCATATAGCAAAAATGTTTCTTTGGAAGCAGGTGAATTGGAAATTTCAATGCCTCATTCTCTTTCCATACCCCTTTATCTCTGCAGATTTTACTAATAACTTTTAGAAACTTCAGTTACTGAGTTCCATATGATCCTAATCTCTTCAGGCTCCCTTTTGATCATCTATTGAATGAGTAGAAGAGGGTTAAATTCTCAACAATTGCAGTGTGAATAAGTAAGTTTTTCCGTAGTAGCTCACAGTAAGCAGTAGGTGTAAACTGTAGTTTTTGAGATGTGTGTGGGCTTTTTGTCCCCTTCAGCTCTGACATCTTAACCAGCTAGCAAGCTGGGTGTTAACTTGATTTAGCTCCTAGTAACTTGGAACTGCTTTGATTGCATTTTGTTGTCCAAAGAAGACATGATGCTTGTGGAACGGACCAAAGCTTCTTGTTGGTGACTTCAAAACTCTGTCATTCCCCAGTGGGGTATTCCAAGAACAGTTGTGAGCTGAGGGTCCTATCACATCTCAGTGTAAGGCAGAAAACACTGGTGAAAACACGTGGAATTTTGATGTATAGGCACTTGCTTATTAGCAGTGCCTATACATCAGCAGATGTATAACAGCAGATCACTGTTTCCCAAAAGCAGTGGGAAGCCTGTTCCTTCAGCTTCTTTGGAGGGATGTTGCTGTATTTCCTGGTGTCTGGGATTGCCACTCAGGCCTGATGGTAACTTTTCCTCACTAATCATTTTTGTGTGTGGGCTGCATTTTGTAATGAAAATATTGTGCTACCAATAGTTTAGCAGCCAGCGTACAGTGGAAACTTGATATTCAAAGTGCAAGAAACAAAGGTCTGTAGTAGGCAGAGCAGTTAAGTGTGCTGCATTTTTTAATGATAATTGCCCATCATGCAAAGTTAAGTCAAGAGACTACAAATCAATGACCTGCAGTCACTAGATTTGTGACTCCCTGTAAGCAGGGCTAGCATGGCACCTTGCCATTGTCTGAATGTAAGGTTTAATTGACAAAACCCCCTTATTGTCATCATATTCCATATACATATCCATATCCATGACATCAGGAGTCAAATGTGTAGCTGGGATACCAAACAGGTGTTGGTTTCCTAGGGTGTTTGTGTTGGTATTTCCACCCAAAGCCATTTTAGGGAAATAGTTTTAAGACTTGTAAAATGCTGTGCATCTTACCTGTGTTTGTTACAACATGAAAAAACAGTTGCAGCTGTTCTTTGGTACATACTGTGAAAAAGTGCTTTGAGGAGAAACAAATGTTTTAGGATTCAGCTTGGGCCAGCAGGGTTAAAATATCTCCCGATTGCCTTGGACACCATATGTGGCGCTCAGGGCTGCACAGAGGGAACTGTCATTTGAGCTCTGCAACACGTGTTATTGTTTCCTAATCTAAGCAAATGTTGCAAGATAAAAAGAAACACTGCAGGACTTTCTTTTGGGTTTAGGAGGGATAAACTGTTAGCTTAACATTCAGACGGCCAGTGGATTACACTGGGATGAGCTGATGGCTAGCTGTAGGTGTTAGGCCCCGTGTGTCCTGGTGGCACACGTGCAGCCCACCAGCCATGAAGGAAGTGCCAGAATACAGAAAATCTAGAAAAGATTAATTATGCAAAATTACTTCAACATAAGTGTGGATTTCTGTTTGAAGAATCCTCATTTCTGTGCTGTACATTGTGTAATATTTGTATGACATAAACTCATTAAGCAAGTTGTGTTCTGTTGAGTTAGAGACAAAACCCAGAACTTCCATTAGAACAAAAAAACCTTGCATATGTCTTGTATTCCTGCAATCAAAGATGCATCTTCAAAGATAGTAACTTTCATAAGCTGAGGTAAGAAGCCAGCTAATGCTACATTGAATGGTTTGTACTTTCAGCTCTTTGTTAACTTTCCCAGCACATGTACAAAAACTCGGGAGTATGAGAGACATTCTTGCTTCTAGAAGTACAGCTTGTGTTGGAAGGGAGGTTAAATTTTGCTCATAACTGAGTTTTCTTTGGAAGTAAATTGAGGTAGTGGTGTTTATTTGTAAAGTGCGTGACTCTGTAAAACCTCTGAAGATAGAGGACAGTCTGAATCTGGTTAGTGCTCTTTGAAAGAAGGGTTTGCACTGAACCTGCCAGTTCTCCATATTTACAGCATTTTTGTGTGTGTCTCTGCTAGTGGTGGTGTGGTTTTCAAAGCTAGAAAGCAGAAGTTGCATCACTAATTACTGATTGTTTTTAAGGCCAAGTTCTCCCTCTATGGTCTGTGTTTCCTTAGAACCTGGAGTTGCTATCTTGAGTGGAACATAATACGATACAGTTTTAAAAGTTGGAGGCTGTAAAAGAAGTTAGCAGAGCTGTTTGCTACCTTTAATCTTGCAAATGTGCAAAGCAATGTCGCTGAAGCAGACTGACATTATAAATTAGTTCCTTTCCCTCCTGAGTGTCAAAATGCTCGGGCAGGGGGCATATTTACCTTGGTGCTAGGCCAGCTGTGTGATGCTGATTACCATACTGCTTCCGGGTTCAGCATTCCTGCAGCACTTCACTCACACAGCTCTTTCCATTTCCTGCATTACATTTAGTTGGGATTGGGTGTGCAGTTGTGGCATATTCCCTGAGAAAAGCCAGGCAAGACCTGGAGGGATGACCAAGAAAGACCTTAAGCTGTTTAAGGATTGTATATTAAAACAAAATAACTTAGGGACACAAATACTGGATTTCATTTAACCAGGGGTTAAAAATTAGTCAAAATGTAGTTGGTGAGGCATATACTGAAATGCAGCTACTGCACAGAGTACCTGGAATCAGGCTGGGGAGAGTTGCTGTTCCTCACAGCATTTGGACAACTCAAAGTAGAGCAATCTGGATAAGTGACACATAAAATGTAGATGGCAGTGTCTGAAACAGTGACAGATATATGTTAGGATGTACTTTTAGTATAGAGCCACTGCACCGGTGCTCTAACACCTTATTTTCTTCAGGGAAGCATGTAGATTTGCCAAAGGTTCCAGACATGTAATTAAAAGCTGTCCAGTAATGAATAATCCTGAGCAGGTCTGCAAACAAGAATGGATGTAAACAATTTGGTCTTTTCTGAGTTCATAATGCAGAACGTCTTTTTTGAAAGGAGAATGTAACTCCTTGTTTGGAATAGCACACAACTTGAGCCAAAGCTGCTGCATGAACTCATGCCTTGTTTTTTTATCTCTGAACAGTTTAAGTGATCCTGGCCCCAGACTGGTGTGTTCTGTACACTGCAGTTCTTGGCTAGCCTGAATCTTTTATTTTGGTCCAGTTTTTATATGTCTGCAGAAGCTTTTTTATGTTAAATGTTGTACTTAAAAAATTCAAGACAAAGCTTAGTGTTAATGAAAATATGTTAAAATCTTTTCCTTCTCCACTCCCTGCTAAAGAGAGAAACTGGAGTAAGTACAAACAGCTTCACTTTCACAGACTTTGGTTGGTGAAAGCAGGCTAGATATATGATAAATGATCTTTATAAAAAGCAATTAGACCAACATGGAGGCAACCCAGAACATTAATGCACTGTAACACATTTTCTTCATCTTTGTCACCAAACTGCAGCATCAAGAAGAATGGTTCTTCAAACAGCTTGTGGCCGCTTTTTGTTGAAGATGCCAGTGCCCTAGAACAGCATATTGTCTGTGTGCAGGTAGATACAAGGAGAGAATTGAAAAGCTGTGGTTAAGGTTTTTTTACATAGCCGGACTCAAAATCTGAGTTAGTTAATGTTACTGTTCTGTGACAGATTATACTATTTCTCTAGAATAATACTTCTGGAATAGTTCTCATCTTTTTTCTTTAATGTTCCTGCTCTGGGAGATACAGATTACACCAGAGCCTTTGCTGGTAGATATTGAAGGATATTCAGGTCTATGTAAGATGGATCATTCAGTTATCTGTCAGTGTAATCGTCATGGAGGCACATCCCGTTGCAGCTTAAAAATGTGATGGAAGTCTTCTCTTCTTAATGAAAACACTGTTGCTAATCTGTGAGGGAAAGGAACTCAAACAATCTAGTGTTTAAACTTAGGATTTTAAGTAGTTTTGTATAGTTCTGCAGTATTCATCATTGTTATCCTTGTCGGCAGCAAGATGGTTTTGGTCTGGGTCGTCCCACTCAGTGCAAACCACAAAATGACTAAGTGGTCAAAGATGATGGAGTGTTCCTGCTTGGGAAAAAAATCAGTCATCAGGATTGTTGGAGGATGGGGAGGGGTTGCTTTGAGCTGTCCCAGTCTGGTCTTGCAGACTGAATGCCTGCTAGTGGTTAGAATGAATTATGTGCTCTCCTGGAGCATGTTTGCTGGTTGAGCTTCATCCCAAAGGAATCCAGTTCGTGTGCTCTCAGAGACTGTTCTGTGATGTAAAGTGAAGCACTTTTAGTGAGACAGTCAGGAAATGTGAACCCAAGCCACACTCCTGATCTGAATTCAGATGTTAGTGTAGATGCACCCAGAGAATGCATTTAAACTGCCGTGTAAGTGCTTGATACACACGGAATATGCAATCTGAGATCAGCAACACTATTCAAAATCCCAAAAACTGTGTAGCATAGGTGGAAAAGGTACAGAAGCAGGTGTAATCAGTATGGAAATGACTTCCGTACAGAACAGACTGAAAAACCCTAGAAATTTTCTGTTAGGAAAGCAGGTGACTGTAGCCTGATGTAGCAGATGATTGTAGCCTGTAAAATGGTGCAGGGAGAAGTCAAGGTAAAAGACTTGCAAATTCTTGCTGCCTTGCAGACCTGAAGATAAGTTCTTTTCTGTCTTGTGATGTGATTGATCAAATCAAACTTGAGTATATGTTTGATGACCCCTGCATATAGAATGTTGAGAATACAGAAGAAAACAGAGACAGTTCAGGATCTGTTTTTTTCCTTAGGTATACCGTGATCCTGAGGTGCCTCTCTGCTGACCATTCCAGCTCATTTGAAGCAGAGTATGGGAAGCTATTTGTGCAGACCTCTGACAAAGCAGAGAAGCAGAAATTCTGTGTGGAATGGAGACAGTTTTAACTTGTGGATTGTTAACAGCCTGTGTATTGTGTGTTCAGGTCAATGTCTTGAGGCGGCAGCAGCGCATGATTAAAAACCGTGAGTCAGCCTTTCAGTCACGCAAGAAAAAGAAGGAATACATGTTGGGACTGGAGGCCAGGCTGGAGGCAGCCCTGCTGGAGAATGAGAAACTCAAGAAAGAAAACAGCACGCTGAAGAGGCAGCTGGATGAAGTGGTACTAGAGGTAGGAGATTGTGATGAAAGTCTGATTTCATATGACAACAGTTGTTCAGGTGGAAGGCGCTACAACAGAGTTGGGGAAATACTGACTATAAAACCTTTGAGGGTTTCTAGCCCATGATTTTCACCAACTCTAGGTCAGGATAGCTGACACATTATCTGGTAGACTTTTCATTCTTTACTTCATGATGCTTCTGAATATTTCACTGGATAGAAGCTGATCATAATGTTCAAACCAAAGTTTTGTTTTTAAGTAGTTCAGGAATGTATTCACACATAATTAGGCAAGAATAAATCTAAAAATCAAGTATAATTTGGTGTATGTACTTGGCTTCTGACATACCCCTGCATATGTGCACCTCTCTTCTACTCAGTGTCTTCCGTTTTCTCTGTCTAGAACCAGAAGCTCAAAGTGTCATCTCCGAAGAGAAGGACACTCTGTGTGATGGTGATACTGGCCTTTATAATGTTGAATTATGGTCCATTGAGGTAAGCTGCTTAGAACTTCCTCTTTGCCTGGCAAGTTTACTGTCCTGAGATTTTTGTTTGAATCATTAATAATATCCAGTGTTGTGTTTTAAAGCCTTGAGCTTGAAATCTGAAATCTGTCGTTTCTTCTCCTCCTGCTTAGGGGAAGAGCATCTGTATAATGGTTCCTCTTTTGGAATCCTTCTGGCAATAAGGGCTGGATCTTTTACATCTCATTTCTCTTGCTTTGGCATTTTTTTATTCAGTGCCAGCATTCAGCAGTTTGTCTGCTCCATTTATGCCTGTAGAGATTAAGAACTGTGTTTAGAATCCTTTTAGGAAAAAAAGTCAGACTTGGAGAGCTTATCTCTTGCTCATACCTGTGCTAATTTCAGTAGCTATGACTTGAAGCTGCTTTAGTACTCAAAGTACTCAGGAAACCCTGCTGTATATTCCATGCCTTGCAGTCCTGACTCTTAAGATGTGTCTAGCTCCCTCATTACAGAGTAAGCCCTTGTCTCCCAGGTCTGGTGAAGAAGTTGTTCCCTCTCCTTAATTAGTTGAAGTGGTAATCAGAAACTTCTCTTGTTTGAACTGTTATCAGTAGAGTGTAGAAGCCAGAGAACAGCAGGGAAAAGCTACATCACTTGCCAGACACTTTATAAAGAAATCTGTGGAAGAAAGAATAAAAAGAAATACTTCATGCACATACCTGTCTATTTAACTTGCTTTGGAACATAAAGACCTTTTAGATTGAGCTGTTCACTTTTTCAAAAAGGCATAATATTTCAGTAGGATCCCAGTCAGCAGTGTCTGCATTTGTCCTCAAAATCCCAGTCAAACTAAAGGAATGGGATAAATACAGAGGAAGATTCTGTTTCTGACTGTGATAAATTTTCAGAAAGTGATGTTTGTATTTGTAGTATTAGAAAAATTGCTAAAGCTGAAATTACTTCTGAAGTATTTGCACTTACTGCAAATATTGTTTATTATCAGGAAGTGAAATACAGCTGATAATTTTGCTTTGATATGGATGCTGTTAAGGGAGACCATTTCTTAGTGTATTTAGGTTTGTATTGTGATTTTTGACTATCAGGCAGAAAAGTCATCTTCCAGATACTAAGGGATTGATTTGTACATCCCATCTACATTTGAAGCATTACTACTCACTTGAGATAGACACTGGTTGAGAATTACTAGAACCAGTCATCTTTCTGAAGCTGGGGGAAATGTACTTGTGTCTGCATTGCAGTGAGATGATGGAATGCATGAAATTCTTGTTTGTGATGAAAGGCTTGGGAACAGAGAGGTGGGTGGGGAATCTTTTACCACAGTGCTGTGAAGTTTTGTGGTGTCTTCCCTACCCCCAAAAATAAGCAAGGTGTTGAGCTCAATGGCAAGGCACTGCTGTCAGAGTGGTCTGGAAGGTCATGTTGTGTTCATGTCTTTGCAGCACTCAGTAACTATAGGAATGTGACAGGGTTAACTTCCTGACAAGTTTAATGTTTAATAAAGTAGATAAAGCAAGAAGAAAATCCTTGGCTGTCTGACTGTTCCTGGCCTGTAGAGTAGCTGAGCATACCAGTGTAACTGCTGTGCCTGAACCAGGTGGTTTGCATCAACACTGGATTTAGGCAATGAAGAGAAATGTAATTGCAAATTTGCAAGGAATTACTCCTCCTGGGTTGTTTTTTTTTTTCCTCCCTAGCAGAAGAAATGCTCACACTGCAATTAAAATCCTAGGCTGTATCAAGGTGGTGTGAATGTTTGATTGTGCAATACTCTTTAGAAGACCCGGAATATGAGCTATACAGACAATTTCTTTAGATTTCACTCCTCCCATACACATTTTCTTCCTTTAATAAAGGTGTCACTGAATGGCAGCTCCTTGAACATGACAGGATTGCTGTTCTGCTTAGTCCTTAACAACTGAAGCTTGCAATATATGTCCTTTTTTTCAGTCCCTGCAATTTCTTACAGAAACAAGTAACTTTTTTTGTGATAATATCCATGCTAGCTTATAGTTCAGCAAAAACACTATTCCCCCCCACTTAGCTAACTGTGGAATCCCTAATTTCCATGCAGTGGTTAGCTGGAGGTAAATATGTTCTGAAACCTCATGTTGCCAGTTTTTCTATGTAAGAAATCATTTCACTTGCACACCTGAATGGAGGTGTGCCAGCATTTAGGCTCAGGATGTTTTGATCCAAACACACTAGCAGTGAATATTTCGTTACTTAAAACCAATGAACCATTGCAAAGAGAGTGTGACATCCAAAAAAGCAGAATCATGGGAAATTCACCCCCTAAAATCTGTAGCAGACTTTTAAATTCCCTTAGCTGGCTTTATTGTAAGATGCTTCTCAAGTTCTTGTGGAAAGTGGTAGGATTTTTTGAAGACTAGGGGTAAAACAAAAGGGCAGATGTATAGGTTACCTCTTTCTGTCAAATCAGAGAAAGAAGAGAAACAGTTGGATTGTTTAGGGTTGGGGATGTGAGGCTGAAGAACAGGCAGTCCTGCAAAGCCTCCATGGCCTGCAGTGGATCAGTGAAGGTGCAGTGTTTGGGCGCTCAGCATCCCACAGAGCAGTCCCATCTGGATGGGTGGCTGATCTCAGATTGCACATTCTGTGTGTATCTGTGTTTTCTCTGCATTAGTGGATGTGTGTTGGACTAATAACGACTAACACATAATTTTTTTAATCAGTCTTAAGTCTTGTTGCCTGTGTGTGTGGTGAAATGTTTGTAATGTTTCATGGAGGACTCTGAGACTGCAGTTCTGCTGTTTTAAGATTATGGAAAGCAGTCCAGGATGTGGCAGCCTTTGGCAAGCAAGTTTAGCAGATAAAATTATTCTGCTGACACAGGTTTTCATGCTGACTGATAGCATGGGGATAATCTGTAATGCTGAACTTGTGAATTTGGGGGTGGGGGTGAAAGTCTGGTAGGAAAGTTGGCCTGTTGACACAAGAAATCTGTTTGAAAATACTGGAGGGAGAGTGCTGCCCAATCTGCTTAATTACTGACAAGCCTTTCAGAACATCCTTCAGTCTTTGACACAGCACCATGGTATCTCTAAGAAAAGAATGCAAGTCTAATTATATAGAAATTGAATGCCAGTGCAATTTGAAGACGTGAAAGGGGCTTGTGGGTAGCTAGTGGTCACTCTGCATTAGGTAGCTCTGTGTTACTAAACTCCTGGGTTTGTTGCTGCTTTGTATTGAAAACTGAAGCTTTCAGTTATTAAAAGCAGAACTAATTTAGCAGAAATTCTGTTAGTGTTTCTCTTTTATCTGTGTGTTTTATACTAGAAGAGAGGCGCCCAGGAATTTCCCGTCTGTGTGTCAGTGAACTATTCTGTAATCTTAGGGAGTTATTTGGATTTGGATTCAACACATATAAAGACCTCCTTTTATTATTATATAAGAGTGATTGGTGAGGTGTGTGGAGGGAAAAGGGTACATTTTGATTCAGTTCATTACTGAGATCACCCCCTTGCCCCAGCCTTGCATTCTGTGAGGTGCAAGGCAGGAGCTGGCAACCAGCAGCATTGGCCTAAAGGCAGTGAGCACACAGGCTTTGGCACACAGCAGGGCTGGGAGCTGGAACCAGGGCATCTGGAGCTGGGTGTCCCTGCAAGCCAGGCTCTCCTGCCTCCATATGTGCTTTCTGTGGAGCTGGTGTTGGTCCCACTCCCAGCTGGCATGGCATCCCTGAGACATGGCTGGCTGCTGCCATTGACAAACATCTAATTAGCTGTGCTGGTTTTTTAGCACTTACAACATCAAATCTGGTCATTTTCAAATTATTTCAGTTCCTATATGCTTTTTTCTCATCCTTTGATTTCCACGTTTGTGTTGGACTATGCCTTAGAGTAAACAGATCTGAAAATGTGTTAAACAAGCACAAACAAGGCTGAAACAAATGGCAACCAAGCACATGTTCTAGTCTAAACAATCCATATATTTATTTTGGGAATATTTTTATTTTGATTGTCTTCCCTGTTCTCATTTTAATATAAATTGTCTTGTATGTTTGTTTTTGTTTTTTTAATGCAAGTCCTACATGTGATAGTAAAATATTTGCAGGAAAATAACCCAAGTCACATGTAAAAAGCAGGGAAAGAAGAGCAATCACAGAAGATACAAAAGATAAATTTTCTGCATCTCTTCTTGGGACCATAGCACCAAAGCATGTAAGCTGGTGGCTGTAGCATTATCTTTTTGGCTATAAAAAGTGTTCAGCTAGTTATTTCTTTCCCCATAATCAGTCTGCATAAGTTTACTTGGTGGTTGTCACCTAGCAGCGATCTTAGAGCATTTATTAAGATGTCAGCCAGCCAGAATGTGTCCTAACTACCACTTTAGCTATGTAGTGGACAGAAAACAAAAATATGAATTTGGAGGGAGGAAAGGCGAATTTGCAAAGAGATGGGAACAGGAGGTTTGAGAGGGTGGTGTGATACTGGTTTTTTTAGTATTATTATAAATTTTGTGTTTTCTTACAAGTTGGCCACCTCTGTATGGCTGGAATCCTTTTCAAACTGGAAAACAGACTTGAAGATATGCAGAAAGCAGTATTTGTGGTGGAGGATGACTGAGGTGGTGATTGATGTAGCTCAGTACAGCTGCTGCTGCTGCTTCAAAACCTCTTGTGTCTCACTGACCTCAAGCAGCTGCGGTAGAATGGCTGGCCTTTAGCAGAGATTTCATTGCAGCTCCTCTCCAGGGTGTCCTCATGGATTTTCCTCTACTTTCCAGGACTGTCCTGGAAACTGAATAATCTATTCAAAATTTAGATCCACTGAGCAGTTGCAAATAAAGACACCGGCCTGGCTGGCTGAGAAGTGATTTGTCATTTGAAATGAAGAAGCAGTGACTTTTGATTCCTGGAGGACTTAGGGGTGTGTCTAATTTCTTAAATTGGTAGCACAAACAGGAAAAAAATGCAGAAGTGCTAAGAATGATCATCTTTTACTAAAAATGAGGAAATTACCCAAGGATTGTTCAGTTTGCAAGCTACCATGACCTTCTGTTTGTGAGCATAAAGTAATGAAAATACAAGTCTTTGATAGCAGTACCCAGATTAGCATCCTACCCAGTGTGCAGCATGCCAGTCAGCACTACTGGGGTCTGCTAAGCTTTTGGAGCATGAAGGATTTGGGCTGCTGACAGCACCATCCATTGGTCACACCTGTATTGGTGTCACTGTGGTCTAGTGCCCTTACCTGAGCAATCTTGAGCTGGCATGTGCGAGACCAGGATTATTCTGAGGTGCATTCAGCAGTGGTGTTATGCAAGTTTGCTGTTGTTTGAGACTTTATGCTGGACTCTTTGATTAAAGAAAGAGACCTGTTTTATGGTCAGCAGGAGCGTAGGGATACCTCAGTGATGGGATATTGGAAAGTTAGAGGAATAATGCCAGCAGGGAACATTTTCTGTGTGGGCAAAGGAGCTGATCTTGTTCCCACACCATCACATGCAGCAAGTGTTGTTTTGCTACAGAGGTGTGGGAGCTGTATGTTTGTGCTGGGGTCTGTCAGTGCAGATCCCACCCACAGCTGCCAGGCCAAGGTCCTGGCATGGTCTGAAGTCTCCTCTGTGCTGCCCTGGCAGGTGACCTCAGGCAGTGACATGGTATGTTCAAAAACATCCCAAATGTCCCCCTGAGTAGCATGTGCTGAGTAGGCTGAAGTCTGGCACCTGCCCAACATGAAGGGCAGTGACCAACAGCTCAAACAGCATTCTTTTGGCCTTACATTAGTTTGTTTCCTTAACATTTCTTCTGGACTCTGTGTGTGCTCCTTCCTGCCCCCATTCCAGAGCAAAGTGGGGCAGGTTGGTTGGAATCATGGATGGCTTGCAGGTAGAATGGAACTTCCAAACTCATGGTGACTGCTCAAAGCCTCTGTAAGAGGTGTTCTGAGAGCAGAAAGCTGCAGATCATGGGCTGTACTTCAGGGTCAGTTTCTTTTCCTCAGTTCATCCACTCCTGGGCTTTTTTTGCACTTGATGAAAGATAGAAAAGGATTGGTTTTCTGCTTTTTACAAGCCTCAGTAGCCTCTCATATGTCTTCAGGAGGCTGATAGGCTTAAATGTGATGTATAGTAAACCCACATACAAATGATGACAGTCAAATGCCTATTAATTTCTTACTCACTAGTAGAGAGGAACTGGTGAAATGTGAAGAAAATACTGTGAGTTGAGTGCATGAGGCATAAAACAGTGCTATGTGAGGCAGGCCCTTAGCTTCTGGATGTCAAGGAGAGATGAAGCCCTCTGGGTGTTTTAGCAGAAACAGCAGAAGCATCAGGAGACATTTGAGGCTCTTAACGCTTGTAGTACAGGAAACTTTTTATGATGTTTGTGACACTGAAAGAAAATGTTTCAGTGCTGAGCTGAGTGTACATTTGTGTTGGAGATGGCCCAAAGATATAAAACTGCTTCTGCAGCACACCTTTGGTCTTGTGTTGTAGTTTCTCCTTGAAGACAGAGGGAGAAATCAAGAGAAAAAGGACAGGCTGAGTGAATTGGACATGGGTCTAGGTTCCAGACCTTTCAATACCTCTCTTGATAGGTTGATGCTGGAACAAAATTGCATATCTTTGGTTTTCTTACAAACTACAAGTCTGGGAGCAGGAAGGGATTCCTTCCTCTGTCCTCTGCTGATCACAGCCACAAGCTTTGGCAATAAAGGCCAGATAATGGTAGGAAGTTTTCTAAGCAAAAAAAAGTGCTCTGGGTGTCAGTATCTGTTTTCTTCCTTTCCTTTCCAGAGGCTTTATTAAAATTTTGCTATTTAAATTAATTGCTATTTAAAGCATGCGAAACACAGCAAAAATATACAAAAACTCCTTTTGGGTTGCTTTCCTCCTTTTCCACTGCAGAGGAAGAAGGCTGGGCTGCTGTGACAGTGTTCACAGGGGTTTTCAGGTGAGGGAAGAGACGAGAATGTTGACTCTATGTTCAGAAGGCTTGATTTATGATTTTATGATATATATATATATTACATTTTAACTATACTAAAAAGAATAGAAGGGAAAGTTTCATCTCAGGAGGCTAGCTAAGCTAAGAATAGAAAGGAATGAATAATAAAGGTTTGTGTCTCAGACAGAGTTCAAGTTAACTGGGCTGTGATTGGCCATTAATTGTAAACATCCAAGATGGGCCAATCACAGATGCACCTGTTGCATTCCACAGCAGCAGATAACCATTGTTTACATTTTGTTCCTGAAGCCTCTCAGCTTGTCAGGAAGAAAAATCCTAAGAAAGGATTTTTAATGAAAAGATGTCTGCGACAGGCTGCTCTCTCCAGCCCAGCACTCAGAGGAGGGCAGCTGTGGAGCAGCCCTCAGGAGAAGGCAGAGCCTTGCTGTCAGCAGATGGTGCACTCATCGGGAGTAGAAACGAGAAATACTTTCCAGAGAGTGTCTGGCACTATGGCAGCATTGTCTGGAATCAGTTAGGAAGAGGACAAGGTCTTTGGTTGGTGTCTCCTTGCAATGTCAACTTTAGCTTGTTGGAAACTTCCCAGCTCATACTCAGAGTTCTGTCCCCAGAAAACTCTTTGTTATGATACCACTATTGGCTTTCGTCTACAAATTACTGTACAACTTAAATGTCAGTATTCAAAACTTGAAATGCACAGGATTTGTTCAGCCAGAAGCACAAATGAAATTTAGTTTGGGCTCCTGGCAAGACTTGCTTTCACATTTATCAAACTGACATTCAAACCAAAGTAGTAAAAATACAGCTAAAATATCAGGTGCCATTGAATGCCTGGAGAAACCGTGGCAGGAGTGCTGCTTTTCTTTCCCTCTTATAATCAAATTTATCTACACATCGGAACAAACATCTGCATGAAGTATTTAGTGGTTCTTTCTTTTTTCCCTTGGATCTGGTTTTGCATCTGAACAAGCCAAGAGCTCAGCCAGCTTGGACAGGGTGTTTGTGGCCTGTGAAAACCCTTTCATGCTCACAGTATCTGGGGTGTCCAAATGCAGGCTCTAAAGCCTTGCTAGGCACCCCAGGTGTGTGAGTGAGCTAAACAAGAAAGATTCCAAGGAAAGATTCCAACTTCTAAAAGACTGTCTTGCCCAGTAAAGCCAATTCTCAGCTTCAGTCTTTTTTGACTTGTAATGTGGGGCAGTAACTCTGTTCCTGCAATTAGCAGGACTTGCACAGGGCAGGTATGCCAAAGTGCTCTTCCTTTTCCAACTTCTCATTTTGTAGCTCAACAGGATGAAAAAGCTGACAAGGCTTTTGCCATCTGTCATATCAAACCAGTTCTTAAACTAACTGTTGGTATCTTAGTTGAAAATACTGTTTTTCTGAAGCTTTCTTCCCTCTGAATAGGATCTTCTACCTTTCTTTTTCACATTTTCTGGCCTCTTCTGCCTGATGCTTTTAAATGCCCAATATTTACTTCCTCTTCAGTGTCATGGTGCTGGGATCTGTTCTGTAGACCCTTCCTGTTGCTGCTTGTATTGTTGCTGTTCTGCTTGGCACTTGTGAAGCTCAGCATGCCTGAGGTCAGCAGATGTTTCCAGATGCAGCTCTGCAAGACAGGTCCATCATCATCCCAGCTGCTTGAAGGGATTCCTTGCTCCTAAGTTATGTTTTTCCCCCATATTAATTTGAGATGAAGAAGGAGGAATATTTCTGGTACCCTGTATCAGGCCCTCAGGTAGCCACATGGCAAGGAAAGGACTTGGAGAAACTGGAGGACATGGACCATTACCTACACGTCCTCTCCTATTTGTTTCCTGAAGATGGAGCCCTATTTATAGACAAACTTCACTAGTGTTCCCTCTGGGGAGAAGGGAAGAGGAAGAAATGATACAACAGAACAACATCATCTGTTCAGATGGGGAAAAAACGAAGAAAACTAGCAAAACTCCCCAAGTAATTAGAAGGTGAAAGTGGGGCAGGATTTCAATTTGTGGGGCTTTTCCTTATCCAGAACTAAAGTTATTTTGGTTTCAGGTCATTGCCACAAACCAGAGGAGCAACAAAGGGGATTTTTACATTTATTTTTTTTTCAGACATATCTGAGACATTGAGAAGGAACAGTCATTTGCAATGTCCTAGAAAAGAATGGCAAAGAGGGAGTGCAAAAGTGGCCTATATAGCAGAAATTGCTGCTAGCTCTGCTTCAAAAGAAAAGTAAACGATCCTGATAAAGGAAAGGGCATTGGAAAAAATACCCTGATATCATATCTTGTTCTCAAGTTTGTGTTCACATTGTGAGAAGTGGGCACCATGGTTTATGCATATAAGGATGGCAAAGCATACTCTGTTTACCTCCTTCTTTGCCTTTTGCTTTTGAAGGTATCTTCTTTCAGGTTGAAACATCCCATGCTCAGTTGATGAAAAGATACAGATGTTTTATGCTTGAGAAGAGGGAAAATAAACATTTCCTGTCTTCTAGAGCTGATGTAATAAATGTGGTCTGTGTGGTTTAGAATGGGTGTGTAGCTAAAACAACTAAATCACAGAAAGGAAGATTAGCTGTGCTTGTGGTGCATTGTGTGTCTTTATCCTTGGTTTGGATTTGTCTCTGTTCAGAGTTCAGGGTGAACTGCAGTAGGAATGAATTGTATGTGACACTTCACCTCACCAAGCTGGAACGTGAAATAACAAGAATTGCTTTTGCAGAATGAGACAAATAGGAAGGAAGAGCATCATGGATAAAAGGCAGTTTGTTGCAGTTCTGCTTAGATTTTTTTCTCAGCTTTAACTAATTAATTACATGGACAGTTTCTCTGGTTCTGTGTGTCATTTTGAATAGGAAAGAAGAGAAGTAGGATAGGCTAAAACACCAGATCCAGGAGGTCCAGCAGCACACTGGATGGCTGATACATCTCAGGCTGTGGAGAAGGGATTTGCAGGAGAGTTAACAACTTTCAGATCTTCTGAGGGATATTCTTGGTCTGATGAATAAAGTACCATGTACTTTTAGCTGTCATGACTCCAGATTAAGTACAGTAAGGACATTTCACAGGTGAGTAGCTTCCAGCAGGAATGTGATGCGTCTGTTTAAACATCAGCCTTAGTTTTGATCTCTGGTTCTTGGGCTTGAGATGCTGCCAGTTGTGCTGATGCTTTCGTTGGCAAAGAAGAGATGTGATCTCATAAAACCTAGTAGGTAGTGGGGATTGATTCTGTAAAATTGGATAGGTCTGGTGTTGCCCGATAGGATGTAATGAATAAACCATCCAGCTTTCTGTGCAGTAGAAGCAATGAGACATTTGGATACCACTGTACACAGGCAGTAAGGAAACTGTAAGTACTTTTCTGCCCATTGGCACAAGTGAAAGCAGAGCCTGTAGCATTTCTGCTGCCCTCATTCCATGCTGCTGCCTAGAAACCTGGAGGAGAGGAGGTAATCAAAGCAACATCAGCCTGAGTCTAGGATTGTCCTGACTCCTCTGTTTCAGAACATGACACAGTTGCTCACAGGGTCACTGCTAATAGGAGTGCAAAAGTGTTGGCAAAAGAGAAGGAATTTCTCGGCAATTTTGTCTGCCTTCTGCTTAATTGTGGAGTATTTAATCTGCCCTCCTTGCTACGTTTTGTCTGTCTCTATTTGTATTTGTTGCCTGTTGCAAAGTGATGCCATGTAAAACCAGGAAATACTCGTCTGCTGGGCAGGAGGGGTGGGGCATGAGTTAAAATACACTCTGTGAACTGCTATCAGCATGAATGGCAGAGATCTCGTCAGTGTGCTGCATTGCATTTTGTTTTCACTCTGTTGCTGCTGGTGATCCTCTGCTGTTGGCAGCCATGAAGGTTAGGATTTGGGTTTGTAAACATGCATATTTCAGGAAGCAACTGTGTTATGAAAGAGGAAAGCCAGCCTCTGGAGGGGAGAAATTGAAGTATTGCTTCTGTGCTTTTGAGAGTACTCAGTTGTAGCTCACCCTTCTGAAGATGCAGGTCTGGTGCAGCAGTGGTGGGGTTGCCTGTTCACATATGCAGTGCTGCCCCCTCTCTGCATGGAGGACAGCACAGACACTCCTGGCTGGCTGAGCAGCCTCCAGGCCAGGATCCTTCAGTCCATGCCAGCACACACCAGATCAGGGTGTCTGGCACCATGGCCTATTGCCCATGGGGCTGTTGGCCCTGCCAGTTGTTCTAAATCCAAGTAGAATTGAACATATTTAAGTTTGTGTACAGTCCTGGTAGATGTCTGGCATAACATTCCAGGCTTGCAGCTGCACGGAATTTGATAGCTAAGTTTTCCTTACATGTTGTATTCATATAAACTATGTAGATTGTACTTTGAGGCTGTTGAAAGTTGAAGTTTTGGCGTGCTTTGACTTGACTGTAGATAATTTTCTTATCCCTGTAGACCTGGGTTACAAGAAGAGTGTTCTTAGTTTCAGCAGGTGAAGTTTGTGTGAGGGAATGTGAAAACTAGAGCATCTGAATCCTTCAATCAATTAAAACTGAAAAAGAGAACAGAAATGCTTTTCTGACTACTACTGCTTTGAACAATGATATTATAATGACACCTCAGTTTTTTACAGTAGATAAAACATGAACCTTATCCATGTAATGTAACAGCAGCCAGAAACTTCTCCACCTGAGTGTTTAATGCCTTACAGAAAAGTGCCTTACAGACCTCTTAGGTGTGTGATACATTTTGCTATGTTTATTATGTTTTCCAGTGTATTTGAAAAGGATCCCAATGGAGTGGATTCTACTGTGAGTTCTAGCCACCGGACCAGAAATCTTCTGGAGTTCTCAGCTCACCAGGAGTCCAGCACAGCTCAGAAGATACCTGAGGGCATCGTTTCTGAGAAGAGTAACAGGTGAGATCAGACCTTTTACATATTTTGGGTGGCAGAGGGCACTGGTGCTTTTAGCCCTCACTGCCTTGCTCACCTTTTTGGCCGGTGCTCTTGCTGCTTTTACCGGGTACCTGAGTTCTAAGCACAGTGTTTTGAAAGCTTCTCAGTTTGCTTTTCAAATGAATATGATGTTTTATCTCCCAGAGTACCCAATGTGTAGAGCTTCAGAAGTGTACACGTGGCTGTGCTGCACAGTGTTAGGGAAGGGAGCTTATCCACAAGTGCTTGTCACCAAGACTTTCAGGACCTTCTTCAATTCAGCTGTTTGCTTTTTTCCTCTGATCTATAGTTTAGGTTGCATAGTTGTGATAGCTGTCATGTTATCTATCTCTTCTTACTTTTCATGCTGGAGTACTTGTTTTCTTAGTTGCTCCAGAGAAGACTGGGGAAGTTCATGAGTAAGAACACACTATGCACTTAGCAGTCTCTTTTTCATTTTAAAAAATCCATCTGAGTCCATCCCTGTGCTTATCCATTATTTAATTCAATACTGCCTTTCAGGCTTCCTAGATCTCCAGCATGCAGTGTATAAGTGAACATATAATTGCCTCCAGATTGAAGTCTGGCTAATACAGCTCATGTTTTCCCGTTACAAGATCTATCCTATTAGACTGTCCCTTTCCAGCAGAGTGTTTTGGCTGGTTGAACAAAGCCAGGCACAGATGTGCAGAAAGCCCTAATGTATTTTGCCATGCAAAAAGAAAGCAATAAATCAGGAGCATTTTAAGGCTGTAGCCATGGTGAGGGCTTTGTATCCTACGTGCTGCGTTTCAGACCATGACCTGTGGGACAGAAGAGTGGAGTGGTTCTCTTAGGAGGATGTGCTCGTGCCTGTACCTCCTTTTCTTTCTCTGCTTCACCCTGGGTTTGGCAAGCTGTGAGCTCTTTGCTGCATATTCTTTATCAGTCCTAGATGCAGTAGAGAGAAGCGGACATGAAGTTGGAGAGAAAGCTGGGAAAGGGAGGGGATTATGAATAAGGCTTTCATAAGCTCTTATACCTGAATTTTCAGAAAGAAGTTGAGGTTCAGGAGCTACAAGTCTGTCAAAATCAAGAGGACTAAAGCTGTTACATTGATAACCAGTCAAGAGAGAAACCTACATTAGATATTTGGTGATAAATAGTTAACCCCTCAGGAATTGCTGAGAGTGTTATGGATTTTTGTACTGAGAAATACATGCTCCTTTTCAGTTCTTATCAAAACTAAGCTAGTTTCTGGAGACAGAGATGTAAATCTTCTCCATTCAGTTATAATATAGTTTGTGGCTGCTCAGTTGTTACATAGGTTATGGTCTTTCTATCTGCATGGTTTTAGTGGATAATAAATTTAGTATTTCTGTAGCAAGTCTTCCAGAGCGCTGGAATGAAAAAGTAAGTTGTGTCTGCAGACATCACATAGTTTGCATACTATGAGGAATATTTTACAGACTACATATTCTATCAATATCTGGCCTTCTTGGGAAGAGATCCAACATCTGCTAACGCTCATTTGTCTGCCCTGCACTGAGAGCTGTCAGCCTCCTTTGAGGGATTGACTAAGAACATTGGATGTTTGATAGGAATTGTTACTCACCTGTTTCAGAGGTCTCACTGGAGCAGCTGTAACGTTCATGGATCTGCTGGTGATAGTGCTCATTCTCTGGTCAAAGAGTCATGAAAAAGTTTTATAAGGGATTTCTTGCTGTGCTTTTGTTGATTTTTCCCAGGTATGACCGTTCTGTATCTGATAATAAAGCACTAATGATAGTCTCAGAAGAACCACTGTTATATATCTCACCACCACCACCCCCCTGCCGGCCTCTGATCAACAGGACAGAGTCGCTGAGGTGAGAAAACAACCTGTTGAGAGCATTTACAGTTTATTAGGGGTTGATACATCAACTCTGTGTTGGCCGAGTGCTGCTGGACAGCTGTGGATGATACTGTTGTCCATTCATGGTGTTTATCCAGTACGTGACCAGTGTCTCCTAAGTGTCTGCGCTGTCCAATGCCTGTCACAGACACATTTTATGAAAAATCCTTTCCTTAGGATTTTTTCTCCTGAGAAGCTGAGAGGCCTCAGGAAAAAAATGTAAACAATGGTTATCTGCTACTGTGGAATGCAACAGATGGATGTGTGATTGGTCTCATGTGGTTGTTTCTAATTAATGGCCAATCACAGTTAGCTGGCTCGGACTTTCTGTCCGAGCCACAAGCCTTTGTTATCATTCTTTCTTTTTCTATTCTTAGCTAGCCTTCTGATGAAATCCTATCTTCTATTCTTTTAGTATAGTTTTAATATTATATATATAATAAAATCATAAATCAAGCCTTCTAAAACATAGAGTCAGATCCTTGTCTCTTCCCTCATCCTAAGACCCCTGTGAACACTGTCACACAATGCCTGCTGTCATAAGGACAGATCTACTTGGATCTTTGTAATCTTTCCATGATTTTTAGTAATGATTTTCACCACTCTATTTTCACACTGGTCATTTGCAATAACCAAATAACAATTTTCTGATTGTCTGGGGGGTTTTCATGACTTAAAAGAGAGATCACTTCATATGTAGAAGTGTTAATGATGTAGAAATCAAGTCCAGCTAAAAGCCTTTCCCAGCTGAGTTATATAAAAGATGGTCTTCTATTCTTCAGCTTCTGATAGAAGCAGTCTGAACCTGACATTGCAGATGTTCTTTTTTCACTGTTCGAAAACACTTAGCTCCACTTTTTCTGTAGATATGAGTCACTAACCTTATATCCATTCTCTTTGTCCATTTTTCTCTCAGATTTATTTGCCAAAATTCATCCTTAATCAATAATTTGTCTTGAATTAATCAACTTTTGATTTTAAATTTAAGTGGTCCCTCCAGTAATTTCAAAATTACTGTTTGTTGGGCAAAAGGAAGTATAAAAGAATGGGTGTTCCCACATCTATTTTATGTGGGAACACCCGTGAATCTAACATTTATAGATAAATCTTAAAATTGTATTTTCTTCCTGTGGTATTAAAAATAAGTTATTATAAGGTGAAATAATCGTAATCTTCAGTGTCTATGATACCTTGTAGTGGCTACCTAGAACAGAGGCTAGACAAGACTAACAGAGTAAAAGCAGGGTATTTATTAAAGGCCTTCAATAGGTACAGCTTGGGCCGTCGAAGCCCACCCAGAGCCTACACCCAAAAATGGATGACAGGTCATGGGTTTTCATACTTTTGTATGTTTGGTCCATTTGCATATTGGTGGTTAATCTTCCAATTACAGGTTCAGGTAATGAAGTAATTTAACCCAAGTTTGCACCCCCCCCCAACTCACTTTTATTTATGTTTCTCAGGGCCTAAGGCAGGGAGGTGTCTTTGATTCCCAGGCCTAGAGAGGAATTGTTGTGTCTGACCAAAATGTAAAGACAGTAGCTAACACTGTATATGGAGTTTAGAGCTATACGCTAAAGAACTGCAGGATTACAAATATATGAAAAATATACAAGCTAAAATCCTAAGGCATCATCTATATGGCAGCTAAACTGTTGTATAACACTAAACCATTGTGCTAGTGTTGTTTGCAGTCTGTGCTGATGCTGTGCTTTCCTAGGCTGACCCATGAGCTGCGAGGATGGGTTCACAGGCACGAGGTGGAACGCACGCGGTCCCGGCGGCTGAGCAACAGCCAGCAGCAGCGAGCACGAGTCCCACAGGTATGTGAACAAAAAATCATTCTATGGAACACTCTCCCTCACTTGCTTGCACTTGGCATCATAGACAAAAATGGCCATCATGCCTGTAATTAGGGCAGCCAACACATCCCATTTTAAATTGCTGTGTTTGGTTGATTATTACATTGTCAGATTTGTTCTTCCATTCCTGCTCTTGGATTCAGGGTTTTGAATTGGTTTTTGCAGCCATCAAAAAATGTTCAGCATTTTCTAAAATTAAATAAATTGTTATCCTTTTTATGGCTTCTCTGTAAGGATAAGCAATTGCTTAGTGGAGAGAAATACAACCTCTACAGCACATTCATCTGACTCACTGTTAAGGGTGACAGCTGATTCATTTTGTTGAAATATTTCTATTGTTTAAATTATTGCTAGAGGGATTATTTTTTTTGTACGACTACAGAATTATGAGACATGTGCTCATATTTCTCATTTTTTAAAATCTCTTTGATCTAGATGGCATACTTATATCAAGGCTGAAATTAAGACAATGAATTTTCAAAATATTTAAATTGATTAGATGTAGCAATGTTGCGGCGGGCGGTTGTCCAGAGTGCCGTGACCTTCCCAAAGAAGCGTCTTGAAAAAGACACCTCGGGAGCACAGCGTGTCTGTACTCACACTGGCTGATTTCAGCTCTGTCGGGACCCAGGCGACGCAGAAGGGGAGACAGGGTCTTTGTGTGTGCTTCCAGGGAGAGCCTTTATTGAGCTTCTTCCTCAAAGGAGCCCAGAGACAAAGAGCCACTTAGGCCAGGAAAGCAGGAGTTTATCTAGGGATCTCGAGGGGTAGGACACAACACCAGGACCAGTGGGATGAGGGCACAGGGGTGGAGCAAGGGGGAAGGGCCAGTGGGGTAGAAGAAATCAACCTGCAGTCGCAAAGGTCTCTGGGGTTAATTTTCTTGTTCTCCATTACCAAAAGGGTTGTAGCTTGGGTTGGCCCTCCAGGGGGGTGTGGTGGGCTTTCCCTTTGCTTATTCTCTGGCCCCCACACAGTAATAGCTTTAAAAGAATTGAGCATTACAATGTGGGAAAGACTGCAGTATTCTAGAGAAGAAGTGTTGTGTATTAAACTTGAGATCCTTCTCACCTGTGTCCAGAGCAGAATGGATGAATGTTTAGAAATGTTGTCTATGGTGCCAAGCTACCTTTCTCATCTCTGAATGTTGGCTTCAAATTTGGCTGTATTAAAATCTTGCTGGTTTTGTTGTTCCAACTTGAATGATGACCATTTCAGTTTCTCATGTTTCAGTGGAAAAATGCACGTTTCTGTTGCAGGGTACTGATTAACCTCTGCCCCCCATTCTGTGTGTTGTATTTAATGTAGTGGCAAACCACAGAATTGCTTATTGGTTTCACTTTGTGTCATCTTTTCTTTTTTCCCCTTTTTCAGAGCTCCCTCAGTGACAAAGCAGATTCCCAGCTAATGGCCATGCCTTACACAGACACCAGTCTCAGGTAAGGCAGAACAGCTTCTTTGTTACTGCTTTCTACTTAGTAACCTAGTTTTTCACCAACGGTTGATAAAGAATGACCATTTTCATCTTCTCGGGGTTCTTAAGCCAAATGCATCTACTTTTCTTGGTCTAGTTCTGTCCCTTAGCAAATAACAGCTTCTAATTATTTATATTACAGTTGAAGGGACCCCTGTATCTCAGCTGTACTCTTCCAGGGCTTTTCTAGCTATGAATTCTAAGAAAATCTTTGCTTTGCTCTCCAGAATCCCTTTCTAAACAGATTTGAATATTTAGGGAAAAACAGGGGGAACTGACTTTGGACTCTGAGAACATCGTTAGTTTATAAGAAGGTTTCAAAGAGCCATGAGTCTGATAAGGGAAAGGTTTCTCTCATTATCTTCAAGGGTAGAGCTAGCACCAAATTATTATGATGAACTTAAAGTACCATTGTATCTCATTTGCATTCTTTGTCTCCATCTGCTGACTTTTCTCTAGTGATTATTGGAGCATGTTAATGGATAGTTTCCTGATGTCCCCTGCGCACCCCTCCTCATAACTATCCTGTCCCTCTTCCCTGGGAAGTACTGGACAGAAAAGATTTAGGAAACAAAATTTCTCTCTCCTGATCTCTGTGTGAAACTGTTTAGAAGACTGTCTGCTTTGAAGTGCCAAAGAGGAGTGTAAGAGCAGAATGGAGTATGGAGGGGACTTTTTGGTGAGAACACCACCTGAAATGGTGCTGTGGGAAGTAAGACAGCTGTGGCCTTCCTGTTTGCACTGCTGCTTTGAAATCAGCATCAGCCTGGGGGAAAAGAGCAAGCTGCAGGCAAATGTTACGGAAAACAGGCTGTCAAATTTTGATACATCTTGACTTACAAGAAAAAAAAAAAGCTTTTTGAGTTCTACAGGCAGATGAAGGATAGCTGCTTCAACTGAGCACTGATGAACAAGCCTCAAGCCATAAGGCAGTTTAATATACATGCTTGCATTACTCTTGAAAAAGAATTATCTGGATTATTGGAAACAGCGTGAAACATCATGCATCTGTTGTATTCCAAAGGAAGTGAGATTTTTTGGGGTTTTTTCAGATTAAGGATGTTTATGTGAACAGGACTGGTGAGTCATGGCAGCTGCATACTGAGACTGTCCTGGAACTGCCAAGAACATATAACAGATTTCCAGTTCCTCTTGGAGCCACCAGCTATTAGGTGCTCCATGAAATCATAGAAACAAGGGAAGTTTAGGTTATAAAGGACCTCTGGAGATCTCTAGTCCAATGTCCTACTCAAAGGCTTAACTTCAGGTTTACTGAATGCCTCTGTTAGAAGACTCTCCTTCTCCATTGTAATCTTTATCAGGAAGCTGAGGGTTGAAAAGAATTTCAGTGAAGTCATAGCAGTGGAGGAGATAAATTTAAGATGATTTAAAAGAAAATCATCAACACCCCTCATCTCTTTATAGTCCGTGTAGCTTTTTTCAGAGGTGATTTTGTTGAGGGCTTATGTAAGAGTGCTTCTTAAGGCTTCAGGTATCAAAATGAGACTCTCCAGTTATTTTCCTAAGTTTTGCACTGTTAGGATTGTGGTTCTTGATGCATAAAGCACTGTGTCCTGCTTCATTTCTTCCCAAAACAAGCCTGTGTGCAACATCCCAATGCTCTGTGATGCATAACAAGCAGTGTCCTTCAGAGTTTTAAAACAAAAGTTCTCTTTATCTCCCAGTAAATGGCCAGGTTCAGCATCATTGTTTGGGATACGCAATTTAAGATGGTGCTTTCTTGTAATATGCCAAAGCGTTACTTAAAAAACGATAGTTTTGCACCTGGTTTTGGTTCTGGAGTTAATCCCTCCCTTTGGTGGAGCGGTCCATCGCAGTTATCGGCAGATGTGATGTCCTGCCTTGCAATATGTCACAGCATACACATATGTTGCAGTTGAGATGGCCATGATACACAGAGTATCATCATACAATTTCAGAAAGCTTCAGCCATGCTTGCAGTTGAGATGGCCATGATACACAGAGTATCATCATACAATTTCAGAAAGCTTCAGCCCTTACAGAGTAACACCATACCACATCAGAAGGCTTCAGGTGTCTGCCCGTACAGAATGACATCATATCCCTTCAGAGGGCTGCAAACATCTGCCCCTCTTGTTCTTTAGCCCAACCTTTGATACCTCTCATTGTTCATGCATTGTACCTGTGTCCCCTCTGTTCCCTTCTGTGATTGGTCAGTACAGCTGGGCACTCCATGTCTCATTGCTTTCAATACTGTTCACTTGCTTTTCACAGTTGTAGCCCATTAGGGATGAGGCTTGGCCACAGCCACATTCCCAATTACCACAAACTGTGTACCTACAATAAGCCCCTGGTATCGCTCATATTCGATGTTTTACACAACCAGGAGAGCTTTGGAAACACCCTGTGGTTTCTAAGTGCTTTGGGGCAGTTTTTTCCTGGGCTGGTTTTCAGGTCTTGTTGTGTCACATGGAATGTGGGTGAGCACACAACTCTGTGTACCCTGTGTCAGTTCTCAGGATGTGTTGTATGTGCAGTGCTGTGCCTTCCATCACAGCCCAGCTCCAGTGCTGGTGCCTTTCATCACAGCCCAGCTCCATGCTCCATCTCAGATGCGATGTCTTTCATCACAGCCCAGCTCTATGCTCCATCTCAGGAGGGACTTTCTGTGCCTGTGTATTTTTGTGAATGAGTAATCAAGCTCAAATTAGCTCCAGTCTTTGTTTCCTGTGTGTGAAGGACAGGAGCTGTTTCCTCTCATGCATAGCTCTGCAGAAAGGGATGTGTAGAGTAGAGCTGCCTGCTCCTGATCCCCCCAGGACTTACACCCCCAGTCCTATGAAAGGGCAACTGCCCTGTCAGCTGCAGTCTTCTGCTTGTAACAGGACTCGGTTAGCAGTGGAAGAGAAGATGGTGACAGCCTGTTATTACCGCTGCTTGAGAAAATCTCTTGGTGATAGATTTGCGCCTTGTTATATTTTATAAACGTACTAAAATAATCTAAATTAGCCCTCCCAGTTCAAAACCTGGGTCAGCAGAAGACAGCTTGGTAGGGGAGGGATGCCTGGTCAGTGTCCTTGCTGCAAACACACAGTGTACTATTAAAGTGGAGGGAATTAAAATGACAGGTTGAAGGCCCAGCTAATGGTTTCCCTGAGTACAGCTTTCCAGTGTGATTAAATAAGTTCTTTTGGAATGGGATTGGGGAAGTATTAATGATAGCAGTATATGCTAGGAATTTCTCACCTTTCCAAGATAAACAGTGGATAAGTACCATGACTGTAGGAATTGCCAGTGTTTTGGCTTAGAATGGTTTGGAGCATCTTTTCCTCGTGTCTCGTGTGTAAGATGAGAACCGTGGAAAAGATAAGCTAGAATTATGTGAATATCTTATTTTTGTTCCTCTGTCTAAATTGAAATCAAGAACAAACCTTGGAGTAGACCAGGGGAAAAATCTTTGAGTTGACAAGAGGACACAGCAGAAAAAAAGAAAAGAAATGTGGGTGAGAAAGAAGGTGAATTTGTCATTTGACAGTAAATTAAAAGCTTTGTTTATGCTTAACTTTGTACTTCTTTCAATTTCAGTGGTTTGGATTCTTAGCAGTAAAAGAAAATTATTTCATTACTAAATAGTTTGGTACTTTGTTTCAGAATGACATTTTATCCTTAAATTTATTTTCAGAAGTCATCACAATTTTTCAGACACTTTAGGTTGAAACCTTTTTTTCCTGTTGAGCTAGCAAACAGGTTTTTGCTGGCCTCAGAAGCATGAACAAAAACAAATCTGGAAACTTTGCCACAGTAAGACCTTTGAAACACCTTGAACTTTCAAAAAGTACTGAGTAGTTTCATTGTCTTCACCTGTGTTCTGTGTTCCTCAAGCTTCTCTCAGTGGAGGAAGAGCTGGAGTTCCTTGAAAAAGCAGGTCTCCAAAGTCTCACTGAAATTGACTGTCTTGTCTAAAATAATTACCTTTGCCCTTCTTTATTTCAGCAGGAACTCAGGGAATGAGCTGCAAGTGTATTATGCCTCTCCAAGGAGCTATCAAGACTTCTTTGAAGCAATTCACCGAAGGGAAGATACCTTCTATGTGGTGTCATTCCGCAGAGTAAGTGTAGCAGGGGCTGGTACTGGCCTTTTACTCAGGTCCCTAAGATTGCTTCTAGCAGAGATACCAAAGATGACTTAGTCAAGATTGAAGGTAAATTTGTTTCTTCTGAAATTATGCTTCTCTGTGTCCTTTACAAGTAACATGGCCAGATCATGGTCTTTGTAAAACATGCCCATCATATTGGGAATGGAAAGAGTTTTGCAGGAAACATTATAGTGCCAGGGCAAGACAGCCCAAAATTGCATGAACTTTGTGGTTCAACACACATTAGAGCTACTTAATAGGGGTACAAACCTTCTCTGCTTCTGAGTATAGGAACAAATATACCCTCTGCATAAATTATTACTGTTAGCACAATACAGTTTCTGTCCTCCCCTAAAACTCTTGCATTTGCAGTTTTATGTATCACATATTGCAGCTGTACAGACTGCATGTGCAGGGCCACAATTTTTCTGCTGTTTTGTGACTTGTAAGTTGGCACAGATGAGCGGGCCTGCTGTCTGTGCTGAGATACAGCAGAGGCTTGTGCTGCAGCTTTGTCAGGCACAGCCTCACATCTGCAGCACAGTTACTGATGGTAAAAGCTGTTATAAAATGGAATTTCAGGTGTCTGATGGCACTTTCTGCACTGCAAGCCTGACTAGTGTCAAAGCCAGGACAGCTGCAGCAGTGAGAAGCTGGTTGGGATCTGGTGATGGAAATGATCAAGGCAGACAGTGGTTGAAACACCAGCCTGGAGTTGGAGGAACTTCTTTCCTCCCTTTTGCAGAGATCTTGAGGAGTCATTAGATATGTCTGTTATGCACATTTGGCTCACCCTGGGCCTTGCTGGGCCTCCTGCCCTGCCATTTTGCAGTTGGGGTATTAGATGAGAATGTGCATGTTCTGTGCATGTTCACACCCAGCTGTGATCCTCCCAGGACCCTGCAAAGCTCCATTTGTTTCTTCTTCATAGGAGTGACCCGAGAGGGGCCCTGAAGTAGTGGGCACCAGTAGTGGCCATGACAACAGCTCACCCAGCTAAAACCAGTTCTGTGTAAGAACACGCAGATCAGCACAGCTAGTTTGAGCAGCTCCTGTGTTGTCATAACTACCAATCTATAGATGCCATAGGTACATAGGTAATACAGCCCTGTTCCACCTGGTACATAGCAAGTTTCTTGATTTGTGAGATGCACGTCTGTAGAAAAGGTTCAGGCAAAATAAAAATAGCGGTGCTCTTCTTAGTATTAAGGTTTTATGCTGAGTAGAAATATGAGGTTAGCTTCCAGTCTTGGTATTACTTGGTTGTGTCACAAGGCTGGAATTTTGTTATTAAATGCTTGGCATGTTCTGCTGTTCTTTCAGCTAGCAACACAAATATAGCCAGCACCAGGCTCCACATATCCTGAGGATGAGGAGAAGGGAGCAGAGAATAAGTTTTCCTGGAAACTCTGAACAAAAATCAGAGCAGTGTTTGTAGAGTTCTGCACTTGGGGCCATTGCTTCAGCCCACCTGAATGCATGTACATGTCCATAGGTCCTGTTTACACTGTTGGGTTAATGACCTGGAAGTTGTCAGCTCTCATTTCAAGTCGCAGAGCTATCCTTGGAAACAGTGTGTCTTGTGCCACAGAATCCCTACAGCTTGCTCTGCTCTCTTGCTGGGAGGGATGCAGGGGCCTTTTAAAACCATCTATGAAGTTTATTTGGTTGCAAAGCTTTTGGTATTTCTGTTTTATGAATGAAGTGTCCTCAAATAGAAGGCAGTTTCATGCATTACCTCATTTATTGTTTAAACAGGGCAAACCTGATCTAGCAGCAAGCTCTGCCCTGAGGCACTTTTCAATGATTTGCTTAGATTCTTTTGTGAGTGCAGAAGAAAGGACTCCTGCACAGCCAGAGGGGTGCCATCAGCAGGGCCCCAGCCTGGGAAGGTGCCCTTTCACCTCCTCCTGGGGATTGCTGACTTCATTTTCTCTGGACCGCAGCTCCCTTTTCCCTACTGATTAGGAGCTGTAAGAGGACTGATTCCCCCCACAGTGCTATCCCAAAGTTCACTTGTGTTGCTTGTGCTTGTCCAAGTGAGGAGCCAAGGCCTGGAGATGAAATGTTTTGTTCTCCTCTCTCGCTGTTTGCCATGCAGACACTCCCCCATACTTAATAAGCTGTTACAGCCCTGTAACATAAAAAACAGAACAAGAATGCTGTAGTTAAAAGTTGCAGGGAGTGGGTGGTTCTGGTTGTAGTGCTCCAAGTGGAAGGTGGACTGTGGTTGTCAGGAGTTCCTTTCCACTTGATGTCCCTGGATCCTCTTTCCCCATTTCCTGCTCTGCAGCCTCACAAACCCCAGCATTTCTCCTGGATGCCTGTGATAAAATGGAACATTTTTTGTGTGTTCTCACTTGCACTGCAGAAGCCATGCCCTGAGTTCCTTGGATTTTCTAGAAAATGGGATTTGCTAGGGCTACCCCTGCCTCTTACATGGTAGGACTCAGCCAAGACGTCTGGAAATGCAGGACTGGGAAGCAAAGCTGTTGCACACTGCATGTTCTTCTGGTGATGCTTGCTACCTGTAAGACTGAGATTCCCATGACCTCATCAATTTTATTTTCTCTCCTTTGTCTTGGAAGGCTTGCAGGTCTGCATATTTACAGTTAAAGTTTACGTGGGTTTTTTTTTTCCTTTTTAAGGAGGAGAGAGGAAAATAAAGTAGCATTTGGATCAGCTGAGTCCATAGAAGAAGCAGGGCTTTTGCTCTGGGTCTAAAGAAATGAATTTGTTGCTATTATCAGGGGAATCTGTAATGTCATTTTAAACAAGAGTCTGCTGCTCTGCCAACCCCCTTGATTTCTGCTCTGTAATGTCTGTGATACAAGTCTGCATGATGTGTCCTAAAAAAGCCCAGTGGAGTGTGGGTACAAAAGCCCAGCTGGTGGATCTGAGGTGCTTTGTCAGCAGGGAAGAGACACCTGGCTCCTCTGTGTGAGCCTGGTGTCACACAACTCTCTGTCAGAGCTCACATCTAGTTTGCCACAGAGTATTCAGGCCTTGCAATTGTTTCTAGAATTACCTGAATAGCTAGCTTAATGTGAAAAGTAATTAACTAAATCATTGGAGAAATCAAATCCCATCCAATTTACTTTGGTCTCTAAATGCTGCTTCAGATCATTCCACCCTTGTGTGGTTAGGATCAGAGTCCCCAAAACTTGGAGTGATTAAACAACTTGGGAGTAGATTTCTCCATCCTGGAAGGTTCACTCAGTGATGACATCTCTGCAGGCTTATTTAAGGACGGTGACATTTTTTAGGGTAAGAATGTAATTACTGTTCTTAAGGGAAACAAAGTTTAGAGTTTAATTCGCTTGGGAAGTTCAGAGGACTTCTGGCATTTCCTCTCACTACTTCTCTATTTCAAAGCAGAAATGTCTTCTAATATCAAAGTTTGCCACTTGCATTTATTCCAGTGCATATAGAGTATCTTACAATAGAATGTAGTAAAAAGTAGATATTAAATGGTTTCTGTTTCTTAGAGAAAGAGTGATGCTGGCCCTATGGGAATCAATGGCAAAGCCTTTACCAGCTTCTGTAAAACCAGGAATTGGCTTTATAAATTTCTGCTTCTGTGCCATAAACCATAGAGCTTCAGGGAAACCTCTTATTATGAAAGTAAATTTCTGGTCCTATAAGCCAACATCTGCAGTAAGCATTTAACAGCTTTTTGAGTTCTGCAAACAAGTTTTTGCTGAAATTATTAAGCCAAATTTCAGTCAGAACGTTTGTTCTTTCTTTATTTGCTAGGAATAAAAATGTCTAAGTTGAAATGTGCTTCTGTTGGTAATAAGCCAGTCCTGTGCTAATTGTATTTGAGATGATATAATTGTATTTGGGATGATCTGTTACTTTCAGGAAGCAAAAGATGATAAAGGCTGGCTTTGACATGCTTGTGCAGCAGCAGTTTGCTGTGCTGCACACACTGCTGGCAACAATAATTTGAATGAGGCAGGTTCCAATTCACTGCACTCCTGATGCCATCAACATCCGGCAGGGAAAACTGCTTTAGAAGAAGTTGGCTTCAGATAATGTTTCACAGCCAGAAATTCAGTCCTAATATATATTTTCCTTCTACTTTGTTGCACTTGACAATGGGTGGTTTTTACTGAACATAGTGTTTTCTGCTGTTGACTTTTTTGTGGATTTCTGCAGACTGGGATGTGTAATTTGGTGCTTCATTCAGATGAATTGATTAGACCCACATAGTCCTGCTGCCCTATCTATCTAGAGATAGAGCAGCTATTCTGTTTGAATCCTGTGGATTTGCAACTGCGGTCTGTTAATATGCAGATTTTTGAAAGATTTTACAAACTGTCCTTTTTCCTTTGGAGCCTGACCTTAGTAGCTGTTCAGAGGAAAAAGGTTACTTTATCCCAGGATTGTAGGATTTTTAGATCTTGTCTTATATTTTATAAATATGCTGAGAATAATATGTGGTAAAAGAGCTGAGGTTTAGGGCATAGTATCCATGATAAAATGGTCTGTCCTTTTCAAAGCAGAGCTCACCCTTTAGCCTGTCTTCTCTGTGAGGCCGATTCATGCCTCTCTGGGAGAATTTAGAAGCAAACAGAATGTGTAATTGTGCTTCAGCATGCCCTGAAGCTCAGTGAGTCAGCCTCTGTCAAACTACAGCTGTATTTGACTTTCAGATTTGAAAATCCATTATGAAAACCTCCTGTTTCCATCTAAGTGTCGATAGTGAAAATTAAGTCTGGCCTGTTGTATTCTTTGTTACAAATTCCATCTTTTCTGGCCAGACTTTGGATTCTTTCTGTGTCAGGGAATTTTCTCCTTCCAAATCCCCAGTGTCCAATGAAGCTTGCCTCATTGTTTTTGTTTCTGCTGTTTCTTGAACTGTCTTCCTTTCCATATGGAATATTTCAGGTTGGTGGGGAGGAGGTAGAGGTGACTTTCAAAGGGATGGAGAGGTGATGGGGAGAAGGTTTCTCTGTGCTTTTTCTGTTACTCAGCTGAGGAAGATGTTGCTTTTGGTAGCATCTTAGAGCTTAGTCTAAAAACGTCCAGAGAGAAATCTAATAATCTAAAATGAAGTCTGATTTTTTTTGTTGGTCTATAGAACACAAATGGCCTCACCTCTGTCCTGGGATTCTCAAAATACTTGTGTATGCAAGTTAGGTAAAAGGACACTCAAAAGAAGTTAATTTAGGTTTGCAGCTAAAGGCCAGCAGTTTTTTAAAAAGTGTTTCTGTCAACACCTTCTCCTATTTTCCAAAAAACCTGACTCATCAAATGTCATCATTTGTCACCGAGGACATCCTTTGGGGGACAAAGCAGCAAAGAGCTGTGTGTGTACTGTGGAGAACAAGCAGCCTGAGAGGAGGGGGAAGAGGAGGAGCAGGCAGTGAGACATCCCAGATGTGTGGGGGTGGAAGCCAGAGAGGAGCAGCCACGAGTGGCAGCTGCAGTGCAGCATCTCCTGCAGCCTTCTGGCTCAACCAGGTGCAAACAGGAGGGACCAGAACAGCATTGCAGAATGGTGTTTCTGAGAAGGGAAGTGATGCCTGTCCCAGCAAGTGGGGTTTTGTTTCCTTTGTTCTGAGCTCCTGCCTGGAGAGCTGCTCCTACTTGGGAATCTATCCCAAGGCATTTTGGAAGCAAAGTCTTAGTCGCTCTGATTTTTATCTCCTTGGGTCCCTTTGAACCCCACTGTCCTCCAAATAAAGTCAAGAATTGATGCGGTCTTGAGGACAGATGTATAAGCAGAGGCAGGAAAGTCAACTTGAATATGTCTGGCATGAAGCAGAAGCTCCTGTTGGATTTTGTGTGTATAGTCTTGATTCGTTTGTCTTCTCTATGGTTGCTGAAATTTCATGAATCATATTAATGCCATCACTGAATTTCTTTACACATCCTAAATCTAACTAATACTTTGTTATTTTTAAACTAGTATTTGGAAGGATAGCATGCAATGCAGATAATTATAGTGAAAATAAAACATGCTGCAAGAAATGTCTCCAGAACCCAAAGTGGTTGCAGGGAGACGTGACCAGTAATAGCATACACATATTTAAAATGTGCTGCATGCTTGAGAGACAAAGAGCTGTGGGCAAGAAGGAAAGGAAGATTGTTGGGTTTGGAAAACCTCTGTAAAAGTCCCACTGCTTATGAAATTGGTGTGGCCATAGGCTAGAGAAGTATAATTGGGAAGCATGGGAGGAAGATGTGATTATATAGTGGGAATTGTTTCAGTAAAGGAATGACAGCAGTATCTCACTTAATGAGAGTACAGAACAGCACTAATAAGAGTACAGAACAGACAATTGCGACCCACAAAGTGAGCAGGAGCACAAGTTTATCCACAGACAATTAATTTGTGCTCAATCAGAGCAGGTGGTGAAAATATGGAGCTCTGAAACAGTTCCCTTCCTTCCCTATTCCTCTTGAATAACCCAAGTTCAATAATGCATTAATAATACTTTACTTATGCCAGATAATAGTACATCTTTCTTTTGTGATAGCATGATGTTCATTGAAGAAAATTTTACTCAGATTGTTCTGAACAGTTCCCGGAAGGGAATGGTGGGCTCTTGCTTATGATCTGTAGCAGTATCTAATTGTGGGATCGATGCTGACTGAGCCCTAACTGTACAGAGACATAAATGATACCTTCATCTCTGGAACTGCAGTAGCCAGTAAGACACTGACTTGAATCTGATAAGAATGAACTGCTTGAAAAAATGACCTTCATGATACTTTTTTTGCCTTGAATGACAGTACATGCAGAGAGCACTTGAAAGTACCCCTGCTTGCCTTCTTACTTGAACTTCGCACTTCCACAGCTTCAGACTAGTGATAATTTTCTGTTCATTTTCTGGTTTTATATCTGACACTCTAGGGTCTGTATAAAAGTAGGGCACGCATAATAGAGATGGGTTTGGTTTCATTAGTGTCCTACCTTTTAGTGAATATTAATCACTACAGTATTACATTTGAGAGCATTATTTAAAATCTTAGGCACACATTTAGAGTTAATTCTGGTCAGATGAAGTTATTTGCTTCCAGTTAGAATTAATCCCTTTGCCAGATTTTTAGCTGGACAGCACACAAAGCTTATTTTATGAAGTAAGAGCCCAGGTGCTGTTATGAGTGTGCACAGATTATCATCACCTCCCACTGGACTGAATAGAACTCTACTAGCTTCCAGGTTTTATTTTTAAATAGCTGACACTCCTAGGACAAGAAGTGTGATAGAATTCACTCTACATTCTCATCTTTAAACTGACTTTGAAATTGCTTGAAAGTGGAACATAAAACTTGTTTTCAGCTTCTGGGTCTCCTAGTTGTTTGTGGTCTATCTACTGGAATGGTGATGGGTGTGAGAAGAGATCGTTTTGCCTCATGCCTGGTATGGCTTTGCTCTTCACCCTGCAGTTGGATGAACTCCAATTTTGCCAGCACATTTAATAGAGACTGTCAAGCTTTGAGTTAGTGATTAGGAATTCAGAATGCCATGGGCTAAGCTAAGAGATCCTTCACACTGGAAACCACTGTTCAGGAAATCCTCTTTGCGTTTTGATTGCAAACGTTAAAATGTGCCTGTGAATAATTCTGGCACTTGAAAGTGTTTTTCATGGAGAGAAGGCAAAGCTGTGCAGGGGGTGCATGTGCACAGCTTGAGCAGTGTGTTGCAGCATGAGGATGCTGTGGAGGAGTGGCCTGCCTGCTAAATGCCATGGGCCACTGCCCTTGGAGCTGCTTGGCAAAGGGCCACCAAGTATTGCACAAGTGGTTGTTATCATTCCTTGGTTTTGTGACTATCCAAAACAAGGTTGGAAGTGTCAGCTGTCTCAAAGAGGGTGGGAAGGTGCACAGGCCTTCCTCTCAGGATCTGAGTCCTGCCAGACTCCTGTGTGTTAAACAGTGCTCTCCTCTGAGACTCTAGAAGTGCACATTTCCAAGCTGTTCCTCAGCTTGGAGATTCTTAGGTTGAGTCACTTGTTAGCATCTGGGAAGCCCTTGTTTAATCTCCTTTCTAGGAAATCAGCATGGAGCTCTTCTCCTCTCTAAGAACAGTCCTGAGCATTCAGAAGTGCAGTTTTTCATCAGGAACTCAGTAGGCAATCAGTGGGCAGGTGACTCCTGGAAAAGGCAGCTGAAAGAAAACCAATCTGCTGTCTTAGGTGATCTGGGACCACCATCTCCAGAAGGGCATCTCCTTAACATCAAGGAAATAACACTCTGGGTTTCTCTTTCCTTTTGCTGGTCCATATGTTTGGCATTTGCTAACCAGCTGTAAGCCTTAACTCTCCAGCAGGCAGCAGAGGTGCTGCATAGAATCCAGGCATGAAGTTTCCCTTCCTTCTTCCTTTTTCCCACTCAATTTCCAAAGTGCCAACATAGCGAAACATGTACGAAAATGAAGGTAGACATCAACATGCTGTCATTTGGAGAAAAGCAACAGATGCAGCCATTTGCTTGGTGTAAAATTTTTCGCAAAATCGGGTAATTGCAACTCTAGGAGAATGAAAGTGTAAAGAACTACATTTCCACAACTAGAAGGAAACTTTAGTTTAAGGCCACGCCAAGGCTGAAAAAAGGATGTGAAGCCAGCTGGGTAAATGGCAATGTTGTGACAGGGTATTTCCATTTCAGGGTAGGGTTGGTTGGTGTTGGCTTGTTATGGCAGTCCAGGAGGAGGATATTGCCCACAGCATGGCACTTGTCAAAGGGATGTAAGAAATGCATGTAAAAAGCATGTCTGTCCCTTAATCTCATTGTCATGCACACATGTGCCTGTAAAGAGTGCAGGATAGGCCAGAGAGAAGAACCTGACCTTCTATAAGTTCTCAAATAATGATCATTTAATTCCATACAGGACTCCATCCCTCCTTTGCTCTCCTGGCAGTTCTAACCAGCACTGTCCAGCAGAGTAGAACCTCTTCACATGAATCAAGATTGATACCCTTATGACTTATTCTCTCCAAATCTTGATGGTTGACTTGAGAATTTACCTGTTTGTTTATAAAAGTCACTTCCAGCACCTTAATTCTCTTAGGAAACAGGCATCTTAGAACAAGACTAGTGTGCACTGAAAGACAAAAACCAGAACCCTGTACCTCAGCTGTGGCACCTTCTGTCCAGTTCTGTTACAAATCACCTCTAGCTGCTTGCAGTGCTTTTTCTGATTGAAAATGCCCTGACAAAGCCTTGGTGCAGCTGCCTGGACATGTAGGAAGTTATAGTGTTGAATCTGGCCCATCAGAGGATGTGTTACTGTGCTCCTGGTCTGGGTTTCCCTCCCAGTAATGGCATGTGCAGTTGTTACAGAGCTGTGTATGCTCTTGGTGTGCTTACAAACAGATCTGTGTGGGATCAGAGGGACAGAGGGGAATGATCTGCAGCCTGGGGACTGCCTGGAATTCACACTGCTTTGTGTGGGTCAGGCACAGCTCTGCAGAACCACGAGAGGTTCAGAGGGCAGGAGGGAATGGAAGTGAAATGGAGAACATCCAGCAGGAGGAAGTAGCCTCAGGCTCTTGTTTTGCTGTAGACCTGCACATTAAGAGCATGATAAGGTATTTTTGTTGATGAGTTTAGTTAATGAAGAGAGTAGTGACTACACATATTAAATGGGTTAATGGCAAGCTGAGTTGCCCTCCAGCTAGAAGAGAAGATTTGGATTGGTGCCTTCAGGGTGCTCAGTACCTCTGATAATTTGCAGAAGTCATCATGAGTCCAAGATGTTCAGCTGTTTTGTGCCGAATTAAAACCAGTACAGTAATAAGAAAAGAGGGTAGGGTTCATATGGAAGCATAATTTAGGTGATTTTAAAAGTGCCTATGCAATTGATGCTATCCATATAGTGAAATCAATTATTTTGCCATAATATTTGTACCCTCGGTGCCTAAGAGGACACTGATATATACTCATCTAAAATCTTTCAGGCATCATTCCTCACATCTTTGTTCTGTGATTAGAATTCTGATAGAGGTTTCTTTGACCTGAAAGTCCCCTGTATTTTGAAATAAAAAAGCTGAAAACTCCAGTGGCTTGGTGAAATGTTGTGAATGGAGCACTTCATTTTTAAAACCCACATTTATGAAAACAGAGTTTCTGTGGTTCTCTGATACGGTTGCATCACACTTTGCAGGATGTTTGTAGAAAATGTGGAAATTAACTCAAGACTTCTTCTTCCACTAGCAAAATGTACCTAATTAGAACTATTGAAGGCAAAAGCCTTTACTGTAGTTCTAGATGCTGCTAGCACATGTCAAGTGAGAGGTGGACTGATAAAGGCTTAAGTTGGCTTAATTTGCAGTGTCCCTCTCATACTTCTGTTTTTCTTTTTTAATTTCTTTGCATCTGGCTTTCTTTCTTAAAAAATGTCACAGATTGCTATTGCTACTTTATGGACTACCAGGCACCACAAATTCTCAAGCACCACTCAAGGCTCCTTTTCTGCTAAATGGAGGCAGAAATGCTCTTCTCAATTTTCCCCACCTATCCCGAACACCTACCATTGCATGGACTGGATTTCTTTCCAGAGGTGCCTTTCCTTCTGTAAGTTTTAAAAGGAGCCCAGACAACTCTGTGAGAGAGCTAAACCTGGAAAAAATTAATCTCACCCTGAGTGGGGAGATGAAAGGCTTTTATTTGCTCGAGCTCTTATGTTCTAAATGTGGTGGAGAGCAAGTAGTGATAGAAGAAAAGTAAAGGAAGAGAGACAGGCCCAGCCTGAAAGCAATAGCCTGATGTCTTCTGAGTGGCAGGCAAGCAAGCATCCCCACATTTTTATCCTCCCAAAGCTGACCTTTCCCTCTCTTATCTAATCTGGTGCCTGTGATCTTGCTAATTCAACTGCTGTGGCAGACAGATGGTGTCAGGAGATGGACAAGGAGTGTGGTGCTCATGCACCAGTTCACACCTCTTTTTATCCATTCTCAGGCTTCAGAGCAGGATCCAAGCAAACTATTGTCACACAAGAAAGCTTTTTTGTGGAAACTGCTGTTTTCTACCAGCTGTACAATGGACAAGTGCAGGTGGCTTGTGTGATGGCTTGTACAGCACTGTAGTACTCTCACACTGTTCAAAACTGGATGATTTATTTTCTTCCCTAGCTACACGAGCAGATCCCAGGACTTTCTAAGGGTACAGACCAGTGAATCATTCACATGGTTTATCAGCACCAGAAAGGAGGGTTCCTGTTGTCCATGCCAGTTCCTTGGCTGTGAGTACTCAGGTCTCTCTTTGGGCCATTTTATTTTATTATCTTGGTGGGAAAACAGCCTGAGGAGCTGAGGGCACTTTCAGGAGAATCTGACCATTGCCAGAGGCTGGCAAGGAAGGAAAAGGGACCCTCCTGTTTTAGGTGGTCATGGGGATCAGATTGCTTAGGCTATGCCCAGCCATTCTGAAGGGCACTTCAGGTAGCTCCAGGGTGATTAATGAAGAATCCTCAATGTCAGGCATCCTTTTTGCTTCCAAGTAAGAGTTAGTCCTGTACCTTATATATGCTTTTAAGACCATTTTCCATCAGATTGTTTTCTTGTTTTGGTTTGAGGGGTTCTTTTTAGGGGAAAATGCTGATTTTTTATAGTACTGTTTCACTTATTAAATGATCTCTGCTTCTAAAAACTGATTTATGCGTTCCTCAGCAAGACTAGAAATTCAAACAGAGCAGATGTTTGGCAAAAAATCTGGACTCAGAATTGAGATTTAGAAGTGAAACCTAGAAGTGAAACTTAGCTACAAATGTGAAAAGAAGGAAGCTCATTGGGCTGGGCTAAATACAAACCAATAGGCAAAAAAAATAAAGGGAGCTTCATCTTCATACTCTCTTAACTGAGATTATTACTAACAGAGGCAATAACTTCTTTAACATTATTATATTGAATATCTCTTTAATTAGAAGAAGCTATTAATAGTTGATGAATCCTTAGCCATACAGATGGCCTGGGATCTGCAGAATGAGAAACATCTTTCCAACAAGCAGCTGTAATGTAATACACATTGCACAGCTTAAAATGCTGCCATCGAATTTGAATTCAGCCCACTGCATCCTGATATTCAAACCATGTTGTCTGTGCACCAGCATTTTGAGGGAAACAGAAGGCAGTTTGGCTTTGGAGCCCCAGCCATGGCCTGAGTGTGCCAGACCACTGTGCAACCATGGCAGCCCAGGAACTCTGCCTGCCCCCGCTGCCAGGATGTGCAGAGACCCAGCTTTGAGATCAAGTCATTGCAGAGCTCTGAGTAAAGCTGGGGGGTTCAGGCAAAAATGCAACTGACTGGTGACTGAGAAGAGTGTTTATTTCTGTGTTTTCTCCATGTGTTTCTTTCCTTATGTCCCGTGTTGCTCTGTTCTTGGGGGCTTGGCAGCGGCATTTGCATTGTGGGTGATTATATTTATTAAAAGGTATTCTTTTATTCAGCTTTGGCATGATTTGCAAGGAAGGAGAAACTGCTTTCAGCAGTGAAATCAGAGGACCCAGTTCTTCAGGTTCCATAGAAAGGTGCTTTCAAAGCTGCTTTACCCAGAAGGTACTGGCAATGCAAATGAGATCTGTATTTTTAAACCAGGTCAAAGGCAGTTTAGTAAAAGTACTGCCTCTGTTTATAAAACAGCTTTCTGCCTGTGACCATCAGCATGGTGACCTAAAACATCATTTCTTGCTACTGCTTGGGAAGTGATTACCTCCATCTCATTGGAGTTAACTTCATAGAGGTTTAGAGAGAGATTCAGGTACCCTGAGCATATGAGGCTAAAGGATGGGGGGAGGAGGAGATCCCCAGAAACTTAGCTCACAGTCAGTTGCTTTTTCCAAGAATTTGAGGGACAGCAAACACTTCTAACCCAGACTTTCCAGTCCTCTGATGTATTTCTGTGTAATTGATGCAACTTCCACAATTAGGAAAGATTTGTTGCTAATTTCCTGTACATCTGCTGTGCTCTCAGAAGCAGCATCTCTCTGGCTGCAGATGTGAATCAAGCTGCCACTGTCTGCTCTTGGGCAGTAACATGGGTTAACCCCATCCAGTAAATAAGAACCATGCAGCCCACTTGTTCATGCCCTGTCTCCCCACCAGTGGGGAGGAGAATTGGAGAAAAAAAATGTACACCTTGTAAAATAAAAACAGTTTAATAATTAAAATAAAATAAATATTATTATAAAAGTGGTAACAACTATAATGGAAAGGAGAGAGAGGAGAGAAGCAAATGATGCACAGTATAGTTGCTCACCACCTGCTGACTGATGCCCAGCCTGTCCCAAGAAGCAATCCTGGCCAGTTCTCCCCAGTTTGTGTACTGCACACAACATTGTGTGGTGTGGAATGTGCCTTTGTCCAGTTTGGGTCAGCTGTCGAGGCTCCCAGCAGTGCACCTGCTCACTGGCAGAGCATGCCAGAGCCAGAAGTCCTTGATTTGGGGTAAACTCTCAGCAACAGCCAAAAAATTGGTGTGTTATCAACATGAATTCAAAACAGCCACTGTGCCAGCTGCTAAGAAGAAAAATAAGTCTCTCCTAGTTGAAACCAGGACAGGCACTCAAGGGCAAGCAGCAGCAAGCTGGGGCTGTCCCAGCAGGGAGAGGAGAGAGGAGCACCCTGAGTTTGGCTCCCAGTGTGTTTGATCTGAGTTTAATTTAGACTTAATTTATTCTCTCTTGGCATTAGCCTTGCTTTCAATTTGTTTGTTTACCCCTCCCAGTGAATATATTTCCAGCAAGTTGACAACAATCACAGATCAGTGGATGGATCAGGAAAGGGAGAAAGTCACAATGACTGTGAGATGTAAGCTGCAGTCATCATTTTGTTCCCTCAAACCAGATCTGAATCCAGTACCTGATATCCTGACTGCAAAGGAAATGTATGTTCTCTGTGCAGACAGTAAAACATATTTTAAGGTAAATCCCAGGTGTTCAACTCAAGAATGCATCTGTGTGTGCTCAGATTTTGGGCTAATGAACAGTTGGGTCCTGTTGTGCCAAATGTGTCTATTGTGCACACTTTTTAGAATAATTAACAGCTTCTGTAAAATGAAGTTTTGCAGTCTAGTAGTATTTTTACTTGAAGCTTTAAATGTATATTCACCTGTACACCAGTAATATATATAACATTTTTCTTTGTATGGGAACATGCTTGGATCCACTTAATAAAAGGTGCCCTTCAGATTGAATCCTGCATCTTGTGTCCAAATTCTGACACTCTCAGCTTCCTTAGCTGAGCTGTCTGAGATGCCCAGTATGCTGCAAGTGCTCTACTTCTTGGCTTGCAGCTGTCTTGCATAGTGTGGAGCTTGAATGGGAGGTTTAAATACTTTCTGGTGCTGCAGAAGGCGAGAAGACAGTAATTTCACATTAGGGCTGGCTCTTGTGCCATATATGTTGTAGGACTGAACACACTGTGATCAAATTAATTGCCTTGATTTAAAAAAAAAAAGAAGTCTTGACTCTACTTAGCAGTTGTTTCTGATTAGGATTTTAAAGTTCTTTTGAATCCCCAGCTGCCTGCATGTGTGGGCATTTTTGCACTTTAGGAAAGCATCCTTTCTCCTGCCTTGAAATGAAATTGTTCTGCCAGAAGAGCATTCAGTCACAGGCTGTGTGATCTTTCCTGAGCTTGTGTAGCTATTCCTGAATGTTTCTCATGTGTCTTTAACCCTGATTGCTGTCTTTGATAGCTTTATAACCCTGATTGCTATCAACATCTTTCTCACACAGTCTTTTCATGAGAGGTCAGCAAGTCAGGGAAAAGGCAAGGTAGAAGTATGTTCTTGACAGACTTGAAAATTTGAGCCCAGGTCCTTATGGATGCTGGAAATATTGCTTAGAGGAGCACTCCGGTCCAGCCTCCTGTGTGGAAGAAGGCTGTTGCTGACAGTGAGTAGGCTGTGGCATTGTCAAGTGGACTCTGAAGAGCTCTCAGGATGATCTCACCACAAAGTGAGATCAAAGTGTTCTAGTACTTCACTGTCCTTTGAAGTCAGCTGGAAGAGAAAGCAGAGGACAGCTGTATTAGCAAATGGATTTGGAACTGCAGTGTTACGTTGAGCCAGCATTTGGAGAAAGCCTGGCATCAATTTCTCTTTAACCATGCAGCTTCTGTTTCATGGGAATGGGATCTGAGGAGATCCCCTCTAAAGAGTGTACCCATGGAACTGCACTGGTTTCGTGCACTGGCTACCTCTGTGCTTGTGTGGCTGGGCTGCAAAAGGCAGAATAGCAGAAAAGCCGTGTTTGCTGATAGGAGCATTCTCCTCTATGGTTGGGGTTGTGTGTGCTTTTTGGGGCAGTCTCCAGCAGAGCAGCAATTCTGGGAATCCAGGATTTGTCTTCTGTAGAAGACCTGAGGTCATGCTGACAAGTATAGAAACTTTCAGTTAGTGTTTTGTGAGAGAAGCAGAGAATCTGGACTATATCCTTTTTGGTTTTACTGGACTGGATTCACATGCCCTATCTAAATTACATGTTTTTGCAATTACAGATTGCAGTTGCAAAACTAACAGCCTGCAGATGCTATGCAAAAGCAGAGCTCTGCTGCAGTGAATTATAGAAGGAGGAGTATTTCTTTTTATGGATAATAGTAATAAAACAATTAATTCCTTTTGGGTCTTACAAGTTTGTAAAATCTGCAAAGACAGTTGAGAGACACAGCTGGGATTTACAGATGAACTGCATTTCTGTGCTTCTGTAGCCTCTGGGAAGGACAGAAAATGGCAGAGAAACATAATTTTCAGATAATTAGAAGCAAACATTTGTAATTTTATGATGCTGGTTAGATTGAGAGAGCCTTTAGAAGAAAACCTGATCCTTATCAAACATAATGGAGAAACTTTCCCACCAGTACAAGCTGGGATTCTTTTTCCTTCTCTGAGGCACAGAAGTCATACCTTTTCCACTTTGTTTTGAAATGCAGATAATTTCCACAAATAACACACCCAGAAATTACCAAAGCATTTTCAAGAATGCTTTAGAACCTTCCTATACAATTTTAACCAAAACTGTTCACTTAGACATAGAATTCTGTCCCTCACATCCTCTTACTTTGCGTTTAAGATTTTTTTTTTTTTTAATCTGCTGCCAAACCAAAATTACATCACAGCAAATGCATGCATTGTTCTTTACTTTTGGCCCTGCAGAGCAGTCCTGCAGGCAAGTTTAATTGTCAGGATTTCTGTCCAGTCTCTGTCCTGTGCCCTCCGTGGTAACATGGCCTTTTTCCTTCCTATTCAAATCAAAAAGGACAAAACTACAAGGAAAAACACATTTATCAGAGAAATAAAGTCCAAATGGGGTTCCTTCACCTCATTCTCCCTTGCAGTTGGACTGACACTCGTGTGCTCCATTCAAGCTTCTGCAAACTATGGTTTCCTGGGGCATTCCCTATTCACAGAGCAAGGATGATGGTATGTTGTGCTTCTTTTTTTGGATGTCTTGCAAGTCAAAATTGATACTGAAATAGCTTAGATAGAAATGAGGCAGGTTCATCTCGGGTAATTCCAGAATGAGGGATTTGCAGAGGAACAGAAGCTTGAGAGAGCTGGTAATTTTGCTGCTCTGGTGTCACTTTAACAGGGTGAAGATAGGTGTTTCAGTAGGACAGGTTGATGAGCTTGTCTTTGGAAGCATGCTCGTGTTCTGCTTCCTGGAGGAGGGAGACATGGTGCCTTCCCAGAGGCCCACGGGGTAGAGTCTATAGATACCTGATTACCAGCATATTTCAGTGTTATCTTAAGACATAATTCCTCCTCTTTGGCCTTGTATGTTGAACAAAGGGATTATAAACCATGAAAATAGAAAAACTGAACAATATGTCAGTATTTTTCACCTCTATACACCTGCTTTACGGCTGCCTTTTGTGCACCTCCACAGTGCTTTGCATGTTTGTGAACCCAGCAGGTCTCTGTTATCCTTAGTAGTCTCCATAACCTTTCAGGTTCTTAATCCAGGAGAGATCGTTTGCTACTGGTTCTCCTTTACACAGAGAAAACTCTCCAAAGCTGAGCCCTGCTCATGGACAAGCAGCAGTGCTGCCTTTGGATGGAGGGGGAAACTCCTCTGAAGGAAGCTGTGACAGGGTGAATTTTCCATTCCTCTGAGGTCTCTGGGATTTTCACAAGGCCCTCTGACTCACAGTGAGGTGCTTTCCAGGTGGCTTGCTTTTGGAGTCCAGCCCATATCACATCTGGCAGTAGCACAATTTACAATAAAAGGCACTAAAGACTTCTGCATTAAAAGGTCTCTCATGTGGGAGCTAAACTGGATAGCAACTCCTTCTTCTGCCAGGACAGTGACTACAAGTTGTTCCAAAGTGCAGTTAGGTTTTATTTATGAAAATTTTTCTGGGAATGGCAGAAAGGTGTAATCTTACACTAGAGGACATTTTATTGACTGTGGGATTGAGCTATTTCTGGTAAAACACTTAAATTAAAAATCATATCTCATCACTTCATTCCATCACTGTGTGCAAAGAATAGGCTGTAAAAACCACCTGTGCACAGAAATACAGGGATTGAAATGGCACTGGGGTGAAAAGGAACAATTCTGGCAAAAATGAAAGCAGAAAAACAATCTCTATTCCCATTACTTTTTGAAGCTTTCTTGTTCTGGGACAATCTTCTCCCCATCCATTAAAACCTAGAAAAGTAGTTAGATGCTATGATTAGGGGTTGAATTCTCAATTACAAACTCTCTTCTTTAAATGTGCTGCAAACTCAAACTGTGTTAATGTGTGCTGGCTAACATCAAGGTTAACATAGGTAGAACTGGGACAACTTCAAATTAAATTAAATGGCATTGTTAAACTCAAAGTGGTAAAGCTGCTCTCGGGATGTGCTGCCAAGAGTTGCTGCAGAGAGGCTGATACCTTGTGAAATTTTATTGTGGGGTTTCTGTGGGTTCCTTGCAGTCATTATCCCATTTTTCACCTGCTTCCATACTCTTCATGTCATGGATTCCACATAAGGATCCATGATGAGGTAAGTAAATCTCCTTGGATTTCTAAGGTCTACCTTTAAAAACAAACTCAGAAACCAACCAAACAAAAAAACTCAACAGATCAACTTTAAAAACAAGCCAGCTTTACTAAATTATGGTATGATGAGCTAGAGTGGTGGCTATGAGTCACAGTTTGTGCAGAGGTTTTAACTGGCTTCCTCTCTTTTTTTTTTTTCTTTTCTATTCTCAAAAACATCCCTATGCTTTTCAGATATAAGGGTCAGAAATGTTTCCATAGGCACTTTCCCCTCTGCATTTCTGCCCAGTTTAACATCCACTGACGGTGAAGACAGTGTTTCAGGAACTTCTGGCATATTCAGATGGACCAGTGCTGCATCTAGCATGGTGTAACCTCAGGGCACTGGATGGTTGCCATCTCCCAAATGAATCAATAATGAAAATATACAGCCATTTCCTCTACAAATTTCTAAACTTTCATACATGTCCTTTTTGAAATGCATGAGGAAACCAGAAATGCCAAGGCCTGACTCCCATTTACATCCTGCTCTGTGCTTTGCACTGTTGGGAGCTGCTGGGGTAGATGAGGATGAGCCTCTTGGCTCTGAGTGCACATTGGTGAGTTCTCTTCCCTGGGGAAGCCTCCTTCCATGTTTGGAGAGCTGCTGACATCCAGCCCTGCATTTCTGAGAATGGAGTTCTCAGGTACCATTTCTTGGCCAGGAGTTGTGTGCCAAAGGCTGGGATGCTGCTCAGGGCCAGGTCATTGGCCTGTGTAGGAGAACAGGACAGACACATCACATCTCTGGTAACAGCAAAAACCTGGAAAAAATGATCCTGAAATTTTAAAGAAGTGTCAGATCTGTAGTTTGTGAAAAAAGCTGGCTCAGGGGCTCTGCCAGCCCAGGGGTTTAAGAAGTCTAGCTCCTTGGAGTGTTGGTACTATGAATCAGTCTCTGAAGTGGCATGCAGTATTGGGCCTGGGAGAGCATATTTTTGTTGCACATTCTTTGTACTGTCAAAAGCATACCTGTAAAGAGGGTCCAGTGTCATGACAGACTCAAAATCTCTGAGATGTTCAGAAAAAATAGGGTCAAAAGACAGTGCATGGATTTGATGCACAATTTTGGTATGATCAAAAAAGCACTTGTTTTCTGTCACTCACTAGGTGTGGTCAGATAGTGAACAGATATGATTTTAAGCTGTCAGGAGGTGTTGAAAACTGCCAAAAGTTGTGCCATTAAAGAAAAACAGCCCCTCCATGGGATGTGGAGAGCTCCTCTGATGCCTTGTGAAGGCTGAGCCAGAACAGAGGCTGGACAGAGTTAAACAATAAAGCAGGGATTTATTAAAGGCCTCAATGGATCCACCTTGGGCAGCACAAGAGCCCAGCCAGGGCTGCACCCAAGATGAACCAAAATGGTCACAAAATGCACAAACAGTCATGGGGTCTCTCAGTTTGATCAGTTCTGCTCCATTTGCATCTTGCAGTTCATTGTCCAATTCCAGCTTTACGGTTAGCAGTCCCCTCCTCCTTGTTTTTCTCTCTTCAGTCTATGTTGTTTGTGCTCTTGGGCCTGAGATTTGGGTGGTTCTCCTTGGTCCCAAGCTAGGGAAAGAATTGTTTTGTCTAGCTACTCTGTGAAGAGAGGAAGCTCAGAACTACACACTAAAGCAGCACAGAATATGAAAAATATAAAAGCTAAAACCTGAGGCATCAGCTCAGCCTGGGTCGGCAGCGGCTGTAATGTGGTCCTGGAATCACAGCAGGAAGATTCAAGCTGGAAGAGGTTGAGGCACACAATTCCCTGGGAGATTTCTTAGTCATAAATGGAGATGAAAAAATGTCCAGCTCCAGTGTTTGTTTGCTGTAAGAAGCCTTGGGAAGCTGCTGGACAGAGTGACAGAGTGCCCTTTGGCACGCCTGGCTCCTCTTGCCCCCTCTACTCTGTCAACTGCCTTTGTTGCAACATTCTAGCACAGAGCAGGTCTCCAAGGCCGTGGTAAATCAAGGCAAATTACCAGAATAGCACATTAAAGTTTTCCTTTGGTATTTTAATCCAGTCTCCTCTGAGCTTTTATTGCTGTAAAGCAACAAATGTCACTTTGTTTTTGCAAAAGGTTTGTCAGAGATGAAGCTCTTAATGAAGAGCAGGGCTCACTGGGACATCTTGACAAAGTCTTTGTGGGAAGTGGGGCGGGGGCTGTGTTCCTGGAGCCTTGGCTCCCACATGGATCACATCTGTACTTTGCAGGGTACATGCTCCACAAGCCCCCTGGAGGGGCCCGAGCCTCGGCAGCAGCATGACCAGCAGTGTTCGCACAGGCAGATGTGCTAAATATGCTCTAACAAAGCACATCTCAATCAAGAGTCCTTAATTAAGACCTCAGAAAAGCCTTTTGAAAAATACTTATCCATACCTAAGCACAACCACTAAGAAGGTAAGAAAAATCTAGGGAAATTGATTTGACAGAGAGAAACCCCTGGGACAGGAGGAAGGACAGCTCATGCTGAGAGTGCAGCGCCTTGCAGGGCTGGAAGTCCTCTCCTTTGTGTCCTGTGTCACGTGAGCTTCCCTGAAATGGCTGCCCCACTTCTCCAAACAGTCCCTGGAATATTTTCCTCTGTCGTGGGCATACTGCGAGGGTTAATTCCTGTGTGTTTCTGTCTCACAATGAAGTAGGAATGGAGGAGGTGCAGGACTGCTCCCTGGGAGGTGCTGTGGCTGATGGGATATGCATTGCAAAAGCCAAAACAAGCACTATTGCCAGTTCTGTTAATTTAAAAGCCAAGAGTCCGGATTAGAGGTGATGGTAGTTTAAGAAACAAAATTAAATCAAAAAAAACCATGCCTAGCATTTTTTTCCTCTGTTTAATGAAGCTTCATGGTATGCAGTGATGATGTTTTGTTTACATCCTTAAAACTATGAGAGTTAAAACCAATTTTTTAACAAAAAAAGAAAATTAAACCTAAAACGTCTCCATATTTTCATGCATCTAGGTAGGAGCGACTTTGGGTACCAAACCACATCTCATAGACTGAGGCTGAAGCTGCAGGAGCAGCAGTATTTTTGGAATATTCTAGCACAGTGGGACAGGATTTCCATTGCCATTTGGCTGTAGGGTTAGAGATGCATGAAGCTCTAAAGCTTTATCCCTGCTGGAGCCCTGATAACACTGATCTGATACACAAGAAACCTCAGAATCCTTATTGCAGTCCCATGTGTTGTTGAGACTTAACTGAATTAAGGTAATGTGTTTGTGGCTGGATTTTTAGTATCTGTATCTGTATCTATCTGTCCATCTGTATCACAGAACTGCAGAGATGATCAAAAGAAAAATGAGAATGCTGAAGCAAGGATCTCATTTGAAATATTCTTTCCAGGCTGATATTTTTCCAGTCATTCTGCCAGCAGTCTCAGGTCTGCTTAGTCTGTTTAAACTGTCGTCTAAGTGCAGCTCCTGCTCCAAGCCAAAGCCATCTGTTGTTGGGTAATAGTTCTGATTTATTCTGCCTCTGGTTGACACTCATGCTCCTGAGCCAGATGCTGACTTGCAAATTTTGCTTTTATTAATTTTCAGTTTTATACCATGTGTTAACATCACAAACAATATTTTAATTTAGGTTTGTTTTGGGGGTTTTTTGTCTACTGTTTAATATTAGGGATGAGTGGGACAGCCCCTTCTGGGATGCAATTCAGCGTCCTTCAGAATGGCACACGATATTTTAGAAATGCATTCAAACAGTGCTTCTAAATGTCTGATATCTTCCAAATCACTAATCTGTACACTCGTTTCTGTGGCATAGAATTAATTTTGTTTTGCTTTCAAAGAAAAGGTTTGGACTGCTTGAAGACTTCTGGGCTTTAGAATGCTGTGGGTGGCTAACTAAGGTCAGAATATCTGATATTCTACAGCATACCCTTTGACTTCAGTGAAGAATGAGGGTAGTTAGGTAACTTTGCAAGTTTGCACTGGTGCAAAATGCATATGAAAGATAAAGATGATTTGAGAGATGGATACATTTCACCAATTCCAGATTTATAAAATGTCTCTTTGTAGATGGGCAGCTTCCAGACAATGGGTGCATCTTGCACATTAGCTCCTGTTGGCAGTCTGGGTTTAGAGCTTTTTGTTTGTCTGTTTTCTCCAGAGTTGCTGTTGAATCACTGGGAGGTTATGCAGCAACTCCAAAACAGGTTTGAATGCAACTGTAAAATCCTTGTGGTAGCTCTCAATACAATTTATACACACAGTAAATAAAGGTGCCATTATAAGGCAGCATAGATTAATGCACCAGTCTTCAGATAGGTTAGCAAAAAGCAGTTGCTATTTGTAATGACTCTCAGGTGATCATCTGTGCAGTACTTGTGGTTTGGTAGGTAGTGATGGACTCTCAGAAGCATTGAAAAAGGAAAAAATCAAACAGTATAAGCATTTTTTAAAGTCTGCTAAAAATAGTCATCAAATTGTGGCAAGGGCATTGTTACAAAATGTAATTTAATGGACATCTTATCTTAGGCCTGTTCCTTTGGGAACATTGAATTTCAAGAAGAGTTTTTATGTAAGGTTCATTGTCTTAGTGAATGTTTTCTTAATCTTAAGTGGTTCAAAAGTGAAATGGGAATTACATACGTGATCTGAGAATTATACCAGAGTGGTTTTATAGTTTTGGTTACCAAGATGTTTTTTGCAGACATTTATTTAAGTAATGTTTTCTTCTCATGGTCAGTCATTTAGTGTTTTGGGGGAGGGAAATTTTTGATGGGAAAAAAAGAGAAAGAAAGTGATATTTCTGCAATGTATCTACAGAATATCTTGACATATTTGACACCTAACTTTGTGTGTAACTCAGTTCCCCAAATCTTGCATATAACACTGTAGTGTTTATATTTTAAAATGGCAAAATTACAGTTACCCTGACATTAATAAATTAATGTATCCTGAAGGAAGTCTAATTCAGTTTGCCAAAAAGATAACCTTGCCCAAAAGTATGAGATGTTTGTATGGGAAAAGCATGGGAAAGCATGAAAGGAGAGCATCGAACTGGCTTAATAATATGGGAGATGCCTGGACCGCAGCTTTTAAGTTCCATTGATAAGGGAAGAACCATATTTTTCCAGGCTGCAAGTTGAGCAGCTTGAGTTCAGCAACAGCACAAGAGCCCTGGAGAAAGGCTGTGTTTCTCCCTGCAGGCCAGGTCTGTATCCAGGGCAGGTCTGTTTCCTGCAGAGGCAGCTTCCACTGTCAGAGCCAGGGCAGTTTCTGCTGCCTTACAGCAGCACCCAGGAAAGATCAGATACTAAAGCACAACTTCACCATCCAACTTCCCTGGAAGATGTTGTCAGCAGAGCTTGTGTTTCACACCCCAGTCCAGCTCTGAGCAGTGCAGTCCTGCTGCACAAGGCATGTGGTGTAGGAGCTTCACAGAGCAAGATGACTTATATAGAAAGTAAACAGCTGTGCAAGTAAAAGCTTCAATTCAGCAAGGTCCTTAAACATATGTTTAAATATCATTGAAGTCAAGTTAAATTACTTTAATCATATACATAAGCACTCTGTTGAATGAGGGCTTAATAGTAGTTTGCATCTCTTTCAACATGATCAAGGCTTTTTCATATTTGCTGCGTGCAATAGGGATTTCTTCTTGGTTACACAGCATGAGCAATTGCTGTGACTTTTGGAAGACTCTCTCAACAATATGAATTTTCTGAGCTGTTGTAAACAGTACAGTGTGGAATGCCAGTAAGAGAGAATGGAAAGTCATTTTCCCAGCTCTCTGCTTTGAGAGTAAATTTAACACATCTTTTCTGCTGTTTTCCAGGACCACCTGCTACTGCCAGCCACCACACATAACAAGACCAGGAGACCAAAGATGTCTATAGTGCTGCCAGCTGTAAACATCAATGGTAAGTGCAAAAGAAGTAAGGGAACGATAAGAGAACAGTTTCAAAGAGATGTGACTGACTCATACATGAAAAGCAAACTTAGGCCAAATGTCTGTCATTACAGCTTTGCAAAAGAAGTCAAACTGATCATTACTGGGGTTTAGTTGCCAGGGTCCCCGCTGGAGCTGGAGTACTGGCAAATCTCCCATGCTTGGTCACCCAGACTTTGAGGAGAGGTGGGGACTTGGCCAGCAGTTGTGCATTGTGGCTCCTTCAAGGACGGGGAGGGTGCCATCCAGTCCTGGTGATTTGTACCCAGCTGATTAAGGGTTACATGAATGGGATTTAACCTCTCTAACTTGATGGCTCACAGAGCCCATGGAGACTGTCCTCATCTCCTCGTTTGGGTTCCTCCCACGCTTGCTTAGCAGGGCAAATTCCTTGGCCTTGCTGGTTTATTAGGATGCTGACTGCCTTCCCTGGCCCTCCTCAGCTGTTTACCACGCTGTTATACAACACTCAGTGTGAGTGGGACCTCTCAGCACTGCCTGGTCAGGATTAATAATCATCATGTTATGGTGCTGCAGGACAGCAGAGAAAACAGCTTTGCGCTGGGGCACGGGCTTATTAGTGCACAGAAATGTTCTGGGTCAGCATTTCAGTCCCACACGAGAGACAGGACATGACCTACTCAAATATATCATGAATTCAGATGGTGAGGAATTGCCAGGGTGGGACATGCTTGGGACACAGGGTCACTGCCACACTCATCAAAGGCATTGAGAAACCTGGAGCAGTGTAAACTTTACTTTTTGAACAACTGTGCACATAATGCTTTTTTAAAACATCTGTCTTTTACAGTACATGTGAATCATAAGCCCAAATGTTATTGTTAAATCCCAGCATGCTGAAAACATTATCTGCTGATGCGAATTTCCATAAACTAAGAAAAAAAGAATCAGTTCAGGCTTTCAGCATTTTAATAATTGCACTTTCCCATGCAGTACAGCCGAGTGTGATAATCTGTACAGCTATCCTAGGGGAATTTTTATTAGATGTATCAAAATTATTTTTGGCATTTATCTGCCTGAAACTCCCTTTTTATGTCTGTTACAAAAATCCTTTTCTGGCTGACCTGCCCACATGCGAGTGGGCACTTTATCACTGAAGTACAAACGCTATTTCTAAATTACAAATTATTTCTTCTTAACATTTTACTGAGTCCTGTTTTTACTTGAAATAATTTTTCATTTGCTGGAGTAAATATAATTTGGAAAATACGCATCAGAATCCAGTGACAAATCTTATCCATAAATAATGAAACATTGTGAAATTATATTTTCATCAGTTCTTCGGGATTTTTTCTTTGGAACATCAGCATAATCCAGGAAATAAAAAAAACGTCCAGGGATTTGGGCAGAGATGTCGAAACAGATGAGACACAAGAATAGCATTAAGTAAACAACAGCATCAAACATGGGTTCCTCTGTGACACCCGCCAGGTGTTGGGAAAAAAGTTACAAGACAAACAAGAGCCAGTAGGTAACTTGGCTTGATTTTCAGTTTGACTATTGATAACCATAGGAAATGATTCCCTAAAATGTTCTGTCTGGAGAAGAACCCATTTCTATCCTTTGAGAAAATTGCTTCTCCACCCTTTTCTGCCTCTGTGGGGACTGGAGTTGATCTGCACAAGCATCTGGGACTTAGCTGACAGCAGAGCTTTCCTCCCAGCTGTCTGCTGTTCTTTTAAGCCCACCTTAATTCTTTGTGCACCTGCAGAGAGTTGGCTGCTGGAAAAGGACGAGTCTCCTTTGGAGAAATTGGCAAAACTTGCAGTGTAAGAACTTGTCCCCTGTTACCTTGTGCCTCAGCCAGATCTCTGTGCAAGAGGGGAAACCTTTTCTACTGCCACTTCCTTGCCCTTCTTTTTCACTGCCACAACCCTGGCAGAGGAGATGACAGGAATAAAATGAAGGGGTCTTTGTTTTGAAGTTTTTTCAGAACTTCATCACTTGCTTGTGATCACTTGCATTGTGTACTAAAGTTTACCCATGACACTGTTTCCAAAGATGAAATACTTGACAGGGCAGTTGAGAACCAACCCTTTGAACTACTTGGACAGTCTTTTCCCAGCAGACAGTCACCCTTTTCTGGTCACACTTAGATTGTTCTGGTGCCTTCTGAGGCCCACTAGAGACTGCCTTTAGCTGGCTTGAGCCATTCCCACCACTGGCTGCAGGGACAGAGAACAGGTATGGACAATGAGTACAGAGTGGAATGAGTTGTCCACTGCTGTCCTACATGGCTCTGCAAGACTAATCTGGCAGTTTCCACAAGTGTACAAAGCAGAGTCAAGGTTACAGCTTGAAGAATTTTCTGGGAGGAAGGTGGCAGTCCTTGTGCTGTGAGGTAGTGACAAAATGTCAAGAGACAATCTTGTAATTGATTTGAACATGCACGTGTGTGCAGTCAGTAAGATCAAAGTTTAAAAGGAGATCTTGTTGATCTTGTACAAGGCAATAGCAGTATGTTATTAATTTTCCAGGTGAAAACTTGCTTTCAAGTATTCAGTTTCTCTATGCTGGAAAAGAGTAAAAACAGCCATTACCTTGTAACGTGCCATGTGCTTCTTCTCACAGCCTGAATCACCCACGCCCCTCAGAGAGCATTAGGATAGAACCAGATCCTCACTGTCCGGGTGCACAGAAACATATTTGCCTATTTAAATATGTTTAGTGTGTTAAGATATGTTAAATATGTGTAAGTTTAATTTTTTCTAAGTACAGGAACTTGTTATACATTGTTACATGGTAATCCTCCACCTCCTACTCCCTTTTCCTTCTTCCTCCCTGGTCATAGCCCCTTTCCAAGCTTGCTAGGCCATCCCCCAGTTCACAGTCAGTGCTTGCTGGCACTCTTCCTTTTCTGCCTCCCCAGATGCTCTAGCAGTCCTTTGCCCTTGTGCCATGTCCCTGCTGGCTGCTGTCCCATGGTACAGCTCTGCCCTTGGCCCCTGCAGCCAGCCATGCCCAATTCTGACCTGCCTCTGCCCAGTGACCACATGCAGTACTCACAGAAAATCTGCCTGATGGTACCTAAGGGCCTCAGCATTGGTAAACCTGGAAGGAAAAATGCAGAACTGGGGAGTCCTAGTCCCACTCTGTGTGGTTTTGGAGGCACCATTGGTGTGCCTTCCTGAGAAGTTACTCCAAGAAGAAATATCTTGCAGTTTCTCATGGGAATGAAAACTAACTGCAATCTACAGTTAAACTCAGGCTTTTGTTTTCAAGCAAGTCATGTTTGTTATGCTGGATTGCAGCTATTATTTTAGAAATCTAACTATGCACTTGAGACCAGTTAAGTCTCCAGTAGGTTTCATTCCTAAATTTGCTTTTATTTTAATTCAGAATGTTGTTGGCTCATTACACCAATTCCAAATTGACATATAGGCGGTGCCTTTCTTGAAGTTTAAGTGAAACCATCTGCCATTAGCCCTCTATTTATTTAACTGCAGCATGTTGCAACATGGATCTTTGGATCCAAGTAACCTATAGAGAACAGTGTAGCTGAGCCACTCTGCCCACCCTGAGCACAAGCCTTCTGTGTCTGCAGCATGCCTGCAGCTCTGCAGCCCAGCACAGCCCAGCAGGACTGCTGCTCTGTGCAGCACACAGGAGTGAGGACAGGCAGTGCCAGAGAGCCACTTTGATGTTTGGCCCAAGAAGCCCCTTTCAGGAATGCAGTTCTCTCCCTGGGATTAGGTGAGGGACTCTCACAGCTTGCACTTGCTCTAGGTAGGAGCAGCTCTAAGTGTCTGTACAGGTGTGTCCTCTCCTTAGCAGCAACACAGAGACTAAAAAGGCCTTTTTTCTTCTTAGGATCCCTGTGCAAAATAGTTCCCTATATGTGAAAGTTTTTCCATCATTCACTTTCTTTAAACTGGGGGTTGGTGTCTGCACTCTAGGCGAAAACAAAAGTGAGAAACCTGATGAGAAAGCCCCTGGTGAAATCTAAAGCTCATTTTCTTGGAATTAGCAGCTATGACAGAGAGAGTTTTGAATTTTTTATAAATATTCTGGATAGGTCCTTAGTCTGATGAAGCCCAGTGGGGCTTGTCTTCAGTCTGCCTTTGAGATAGCTGTTTGTGTGACCCTCGATAACCTGACCCTCCTTAACCTTCTTAAGGAGCCCTCTTCTCCTAAGGGTTGCTTTTTGTCATGAAATCCAACAGCAAAATAATCTCCCAAAGGCAGAAATGGAATGGAATGCTGACTTCAGCAAAGTCCATGTGCTCTGTTGTGTTAGCCAATTTCTGATTCATGAGCAGTTCCATCAGCTTTCCTTCTTGCCATCCATCATCATACTGAGGTAACAGACTTCAAAAGTGCTCTGAAATAATATACGTTCTAATTAAAAAGGTGGAAAACAAATCTAGTGGTAAGGCTTTTTGATCAAAACTGGAGCGATTTCTGCCATCAGGCAGCATAATTATTTGCATTGCAGCTACAAAAAACCTCCTTTCAACTGCCAACCATGTGCAAGCAAGTCACAGATGTCCCAGGCTGGTAGCAAACTGTCTATGAAAAATCTGCAAGGCAAACAGAACCCACACAGGCTGAGGAGGAAAATAAAAACAAAAGCTCTTTGGGAAGTGACAATGGTCTGTAAGTTCCCATGTCTTAGGGTTGAATAAATAAAGTCTTCAACTTCCTCTGCCTTTCAGGGTCAAGCAAACAAAAGATGTGTTTCCTTTTTTCAGAGCAAGAAACAGAATTCGCAGTCAGTCATTGAGGAAGGTCTAAAATAGCATGTATCTGACCGAACAGCAGCTGCCTTCCCTGAAGGTTACTGCTTGGCATTTTGGGAAGCCTCTTTCTTGCTTTGGATAGCTCCAGAGCAGTTTCCAGGAGGGTGATGGTCCCTGCTATCCATAGCTGTTGTCCCTCATTGTTCTCCCTGTGCCTAAAAGCCAAGTCATGGTGCCCATGGCTCCCTCTCACAGCTGCTGTCCTTGGCACCAGGCTGGGAAGCTCATGCCACTCTACCAGGTATAGGGGACACATCTCTTGGCTGCACAAGCATGAGATATAGAGATACTTCCCTCAGTGTTTCTGCTTTTTATCTGCATTTAACAGAAGGTGCTGAGAACTCAGCACAGCCTTACAAGCTGTAGTGTGTGACCAGAAGACTCTGGAAGTTGCGTATGTGGGATTAGAACCTAGATGTGAGATGAAAGAAGGGTGACTGCTACGGTTTTTCAGGAAAGTCACCTGGGAGTCCATCAAGTTCTCTAAACAGGATGTAGGGAAATACATCTAAGAATGTCTCCAATGCTATCATTCCAGTCATTTTGTAACTGCCATTCTTTTGCTTCTTGAGCTGCCAGTTGAGGAATAAAAGTCATTTGGTGAAGTCAGAGGAAGGAAGAGTCAGCGGTGTGATTAGACCTCACTGCAGCAGCTGATTCCTGAGCCTCGGCTGGGACAGAGGGAGAGCCTGCAGTGTCCTGTGTGAAGCCATGGGCCAGCACCATTACTGTGGTTCTCCTGTAATTAGGAGGATTTTCCAATGTCAGAGATGTACCTCTGCTCCTGTGCTCTTGTAAAGCTGTGCTGCAGAGGTCAGGATTGAAATGATGGCAGAATATTGTTTAACAAGAAATTTTAACAACAGATTTTAATAATCTTGTAAGATGCTGCTATTCATGTTTCTGTTCTCAAAGTCACGTAGAAGTGCAGTTTGTCAAAACAAAATATTCCTCAAACTTTCCTACATTTCTTTGAATCAGAATTGATCATTGCCTAGATTAAATCCTAAATAAAAGTTTTCAACTGTTACCTTTGAAAGGCTTTGCTCTCCCCAGCCATGTTTGTTAATACGTTGTCTTTGACAGAAGGGAGGAGATTAAATTATTTTAAAAAGTAAGAAAGAAATCATTCAAGAATCTGTGCGCAAAAGTAATGGAATCTGTGTCACTTGAGTTCATGTTTATTTATTTAGACAGGAAACGAACAAGAAATGAAATCATGAAGGCTTATTCCCTAATGAATTTTCATAACAAGTTGTTTACCTAAATTACTAAATGAGTAATCTATTTTTATGCATTCAAAAGAACAGGAAGGTTATTTCAGAGGATCTTCAGTGCCTTTTGCCCCTTAATTAATACAGAAAAGAGTATCTCATGGGTTTTGCTAGAGCAGGCCAAGCCCCAGCGTGCCTGGTGCTCTCTGTGCAGACAGGGTTTTGCTGCAGATGGCATTGTGCTGGGAACACACCGTCTGCCAAGGGGGCAGAGAATTAGTCATAAATTAATTGGACTTCGTATTTAGTATTTCCAATGCCAGTGTTGAGTTGTTACAGCAGATTTTTTTTTTCCATAGGAATGATACACTTCTGTAAAATACACAAAGTATAATTAAAAAGAAGCCTGTGCCATAGGCTGGCAGCACGGATGCCAGTGTGGGGTTGCAGAGTTGGTTTGAAATGAGCATGTGTGTGTCTCCTGGATGTTTGTTAGCCCTGCATGCTGGTGCTGTTGTGGGCGTGTGCTCTTCCAAGGCTCACAGAGAGCACTGTGCTGAGAGCTATGCTGCAAAGCAAAGAGGGAACTTTCACCCCAATCTGTGAGGTTACTGTTGCCATCATGGCTATGTTATGCTATGTACCGGATGTTGTAATTCTAGCCTACAGCCCAGCCAATCTGCCTTAATGTATCTTCAAATGTTGTAAATTCAAGATTATATAATTCCTCTTGGTGTGAAATTATAGGTGGCAAACAGTTTTATGTTTGTGATACGTGGGCCAACTCTGGTAACTCTCTATTTCTGCAGTGATCTGAAGCATAATTACCCATAATGAGCTCACCCTGTAAAAACATGAAAAGCTGCAACAGAGCTGGTAGAGGAGGTTCACATTTATGAGTTCTGTCTTGAGAACATCACTGGAGTAAACCTAGAGACTGGTGAAAACAGTCTGAGAGGGCCTGTTGGAATGTTTGGGTTAGTCTCTAAGGAGACTCCTGCCAGCAGGGCTGGGAGGCTTTTCCCTACTCCTCAGATCCTGGGTCTGTCCTCCAGGCTGCACTTCCCTCACCTCTTGATACAGCCCACCTCACCCCTGGTGCTTCCTGCTGTGCTTCCTGGGCATCTTCTGGCCTTGGAAACTATTTGAAAAACACATCCTGAGTTCCTGAAGGACATTTTTGCTCATTCCCCACTTCATAAAGTAAATCATCTCCCTCCATCCTGCCTGAGTCTGTAGCAGCTCCAGAGGAGCAGGCTGTGCTATATCCATGTCTAGCACAAACACCTTCTGGGTGAATGTAGATGAAGAAATGACTGCCAGCCCCAGCTGCCCCTCTCCATGGGAAAGGAGGCACCCCTGTATCAGAGCAGGACTTGCACATGAAAGCTGTAAATCTCCTGTTGCTGTAGCTGGGAGACAGAAATGTTTGCAAGGGCCATGTCTCTTTATGAGCACACTGCGTTCACTCAGGCTCTGCAGTGCTTTCATCGGTACCTGACACATGCACTGAGTCACAGAAGCTCATGGGCAGGAGAGTGCTCGCCCCACACAGACAGAAGATGGTGTTAAAAATACTCTTCTACAAGCAAGAGCTGATTGCAGTATCTAAATAAATGAGGTAGCTTTATGTACTCAAGTTAGACAGGTGGAAAATTCGGCTCACTCTTTGGATACCGTCCAAGCTATAAAGACATTTCAGCTGTAAAGGAATACAGGCTCTCACTGGCCTGCAGTCTTAAATCAGTGACACACTTTAACACCAGGATACAAGTGATACTGGGTGATACGCAAGGTCTGTGTCAATGCAAACATGATGTTACCTCTTGAAAATAAAAATTAAGTCCAGTAGTTAAATTAATTTTATCAATAAGTGCCTGCAACTTGAAATGCCACAGTTCAAAGGTAGGGGCTAAATAAAATGGAAAAACATTAAAGGAAAAACTAGTGGGGTTAAAATGCTGACAAATGAAGATTGATTAAAGATTAAAAGCTCATTGCAAAAATCTTCAAAAGAAGACTAAAAAAAATACAATTGGCTTAAGTAACGCATTAAAGTCAATCCATAGAAGTAAGAAGGTATCTTTTAAACAATGGACATTGTAGCCAAATGAGAGAATAGGAAAAAAAAAGAGGATAATTTCTGGCAGACTAAATGTCAAACCATAAGAAGTTAAGCCAGAAAAAGATACTGAGCAACATCATGCCTGAGGCATAAAAGAAATAGTAAAAATATTTTTGAGAGGAGGCTTGCCAGGAAGTCTCTAGTGCCTGTGGAGGACCAAGGTGTTAAGGAGTACTTAAAGTGGAAATCAGCACTGCTGAAGGAAGGAGTAAAGTGTTCTTGTGCTGGTATTAACCACTGAGGCTGTATAAATATCAGGCAGGTGACAAATAAGGCCAACTTTTAAAAAATTACTTCAATCAAAGTCTCAGTTTTGCACCACTTGGCAGAATCTGTGAGAGTTGAGTGTGTCCTGGCACATGCAACAGATTGGGAAGAAAGCACAGCTCCTGCAGAGGAAAGCCCTACCTTAGTGCTCCATTGGAGGCCCCAGAGGGAGAGTGAGTGAGGATAAGGGTGCTCCCTTCAGCACAGCAACATACAGAGTGTTCAGAAACCTTGGGAAAATATGATTCTTTGAGACTGCTGAAAGGAAGCAAGCTTTCGTGAGACAAGAGGGAAGGCTCACTCACAGATTAGTATCCCTCTAAAAGGTGGAAACAGATGGTCTCATTTTGCAGTGAAGGGGTTGTTACCAGTAGTTTCATACACAGGTCTGTGCTGAGGAGATGCCATGGCTCTCAGTCCCTGCTGCACTCAGAGGGAGCAGTGCCCTGGTCCTGGGACAAACCCTCCAGCCCTAGTTCTTGAAAGAAGCCTTTACTGGAATGCCTTTCTAGGCTACTCTCCTGTGTGCAGTTTAATGTCTTGTAAAGTGGGTAGGTCTGGATTTGCAGGCAGTGTGGGAAGTTTGTTTATCCTTTTAGTGCCTCCCAAGTGGGCATGGGATGGTTCTGACTAAGAGCATTGCTCTTCCTCTAGCCTCTTTCTTCACTCCCTAGAGTTTTCTGTGCAGCAGAACTCCTTACCCATGTCTTTGTTTTCTCTTTGGGTTTTTGCCTTTTGTCATTAGCATTGTCACAGATGGTTAGATTTTAAATAGGGTCATCCTGCAGCAATGCTACCCTGCCAACAACACACATATACACAGCCAGAGCTGTCAAAAATGTCTCTCTTTTTCTGAGAAATACTCCATCTGAGGGAATTTTAAATCAAGTGCCTGCGAGGGTCAGCACTGATGAATCTGATCTTCTCTTCCTGAGGTGACCATTGGCTCCCTCTCCAAAACGATAGCATTCACACTGAGTCCACACTGGGCCATCTCCTCAGTAGCTCATGTTCTTTCTCTTAGAGAAAGTGCAGCATGAAAGATTGAAAAGGGAGGTGGGCAATCCAGTGGGACACAGTCCCTGGGAAGAGCCAACTTTCCTTCCCTCTCCCTGAGACTTCCCAGTCTAGAGCAGGTACTAGAAAGCACCAGCTGGCCCAGATTGGCCACTGACCACATTGCTCACAGGTGCTGCTGGCCTCTTCCAGAAACCACACAGTGGTATAAGCTAAGGGCAGGTGATGCTCCTCACCCACAGCAGTGCCAGACTCGCTCATGGCTCCATTATTTACTTCAGAGGCCGCTGAGAGCTTGTTTCCTCTGATTTTCTTGCTTACCTCTCATGCCTGTGCATATCTCCCTTGGATGACCCCTGACACCACTGCTCCAATGGATTGGGCATGAAGAGAGAGATCCTGTCTCCTGCTGTCAGCTCATGGCTTGTCAGGGTGAGTTTGATGGTGTGGATCCAGTGTTTCTGTACTCCTAGAGATGCCTGGCTCACAGTTGGAGAGGAGGTAAGAGACCTGGAGACTGAAATGCCAGGATCTCACTTAGTCTGTGCCCAGGACTGAGGACAGCTGAGTTCACAGAGGTGAGACCACTGCAACTGCTCTGTTTGGGAGTAGTTCCAAGTGGAAATTGGCTTTTAAAAAGGGAAGTTATTTGGGTCACACTATAACTTTCTCCCTTGCCTCAATCCTGTCCAACAATCCAATCTGTAAATGTTTTAGCAATCCTGCTGCGTGGTTGCAGTGAACGTATTTTTAGTCTGTAATACTGCTTCATTTATATACTTATTTGGTAGTGTATACCAGCCCTTCAGATGGAAACATTGTCCAGATGTGCTGGTAGGACAGTCAGGGCTTCTCAACAGAGATGAGATGGAAGATTGCTGCAGTGACAATGTAGAGAGAGCCCTGTGAGTTATGCGTGGGGACAGCTGCAGCCCTTCAGCAGGCCAGTGTAGTAGAGTGCAACTGGTGCCTTCAACTCCTGAGGCTCATACTTTCTGAGCCCTGCTACCCTAAACATAAGCTCTGGATTGGGCAGGTTACAATAAAAACTATTTGGATAATTAGATGCTAAATCATTCCTAAAGCTAAACTTTATCATTGTCAGCTTGGTGCAGCTCGCACAAAACTCCCAGGTGCTGGAGCATGTTAGTGGCTCTTTGAAAGCTGCCCTGGTTTCTGCTGCTGTGAGAGATGGGCTGTAGAAGTGGCTCCAAGTGTAGATTAATGGTGACACAGACTGGTAATTTCCTCTTTAGAAGGAATTGTGGAAAGTACAGAGTGTGAGTAGCTGTTCAGCAAACATGGCTTTAATAGAGTTGGTGGGTTTGGATCACCTTACACAGGGGTGATTCACTGGCTCCTATTTTGACATCAGTTAAACTGGTTCCCTGGATAGCAAAGTCACCTTCTGCTCCCCACCCCCCACACAAGGAGGGCATGATTCTCTCTCCTTATTGACAAAGACAGGTAGTTAAATAAGGACGGGGTAAGTGATTGCCCTCCATGTACCTTAGCAGGAGTAAGGACATGTAGTCCAGATCTGTGTGGCTGACAGCACCTTAAATGTGTGTTCAGTGAGCACAGCAGATACAGAGCCAGGCAGGTTCTGACCATTTAAAGTCACCTACTCAGAAAGCAGCCAGTAGGTACTGGCACATGGGTTATCTGCTTCAAAGGCAGCTGGGGCCTTTTAGAGGGCCTGAGGACTGAGGACCTCACTGAATGATAGAGTATTGGTCCCACTGAGTATTTTTTTGGTAATACACTGTGATATTGCCTAGAGCAAAGTAAAATTTATAGTTCTGGTAGAATAAGGCTCTATAAATGTACATATGGCATGAGTGCACCTTCAGAAAGCTGTAAAACCTTTCCATGGTGTTTGAAACAGTCCAGCAAGCTCAGGTGGCCTTTCAGGGGAGCTCTGTTTCAGTTTCTCTGCAGACACCAGTTTTCACAGTGAACATTTGCTGCAGCAAAGCTTTTTGGGGAAGATGTAAGTAGGAAAGGATAAATTATCTAGAATTACATCTTCTTTCAGACAGATGTGTCCATAGGGCCAAACAGCCTGATGATATGTGTGAAGTTGAAGTCTGTGGAAAGAGCAGACATCACCATTTGTTCTTACTAACTGCAGAACAAAAGTTTCATTGCCTGCCTTTCAAGCCCTCTGCCTGTCTTCTTCCTTTCTCTGAGAGAGTATCTCCCATAGAAGTAGGTGCTCAATCTCACAGACATTTGAACAGCCAACTGATTGATGGATGTCAGTGCTACTGAGGGAAGAAGGAGGATTTTGGTTTTATGGCCTTTTCAGTAATACAGTTTTAAAAATATAGTGCTTCAAATATGAAGACAATCTTCTATCATCCTCAATATTTTTTAGCAGTAGTTAATGCCCTCAGCCCTATTTGGTTTTGGTTTGGACTGCAGACTTCAGCTTTCATCTGTTGGATCTTGCAACGTGATTATTTTTAGAGAGAGAGTAGCACTGGGATTTAGGTTTCTGTTCCCTAGACCAAGCTCATGCTGGGAGTTTGGTACAGCCTGCAAGAGCCAGTAAGGCTCTTTGGGAAAGTGCAGTCAGAGCTGCAACGCTTGGCACAATTACCTTTGCTATTAATTTGAAATAGTCAGTCATCTGAAGCATGGCTTTTAAAGCTGTTAACAAATAATTAACTGCAGCACACGCTCTTGGCCCAGCAAGGATAGCTTGTTTAGCCTGAGTCTGCACTGTGTGAAAAACTGTATGTTCTGAACTTCAAAGAGGAGCAGTAAATCTATTTATTGATCTATCTCTCTATTAATCTATTATTAATCTATCTCTCCTTTACAGGAGATCTGTTTTCATTTACATAATCCCACAAAACATCAGTCATTAGTAATTCAGGACAGTGAAGATCACTGTGTGTCAGTGTTGCCCTTGGGCAGCCCTGCGTAACACACACTGGCAGTGCTGACCTTCCAGCCAGCACCCGAGCAGCAGGCAGCGGCCTGGGGCTGTCACTTCTGCTTCACAGACACCCTGCTACCTGTGCCTTGCTGGGAGGGCTGGTGGCTGTGTGCTCAGGCAGGGCAGTGCAGGCTGGTCTGAGCTCTGGTTACACGTGCTGACCCCTCCAGGAATCAGCCACAGGCACCTGCTGAGCTCAGTGCTGGGCACGGCCCCTCTGGAAACCCACCCTCTGCCCCTCTGGTACCTCCAGATGTTGGTACTGCATGGGAGGGGAAGGAGAGAAAGCATGACAAGGCTGTTTTTGAATGATCTGACACAGGAATCACCAGGCAAAATCGTTAGCTTGTTCTGGGAATCAGATCAGACCATGGAGTCCAGTGGAGAACCCACAACTCGAGGTGCTGTGTTTGAGGAAGGGGCTGACCACAGCTCTGGTCAGGAGTGGGAACTTGCAGCTTACAGAGGGGCAGGGCCAGAGGACCAGGAGTGAATGCAAGTGTCTGTGGAGCTCTGGTACCCAAGGGCTTGATAGGCAACTGCTCCTCCAGCCTTTCCTTAAAAACTCTTCATCATGAAGATCCTCTCATCTCCCCAAGGTACTTTCATTCAGGGCTTGTATTTCATTATCATTAGAAACTTGGTCAAAGTTAAGTATGTTTCTCTTGCAGTCGAGCTGTTGTTTCTAATCCTGTCATTCTGCTGGCTTATCCACAGTGATCCTCTGCAGTCCTCAAGGTTTTTCTGTAGTACTTCTGCCTGGCCCCATTTTTACCCATTTTCCAGCTCTGGCTGTGGTTGAAATGCATTCTGAAAATTTTGGACAGTTTCTCTCTTTTATCAGAATTGCAGTCTCGTCCAATCTAGCCACTCCAAGGTCGTTGGAATCTCTCCAGTTTAGCATCTTCCAGAAATCTTCTAAGTATGCTGTTTATTCCTCATCCAGATCATGAAGCAGTTTAATGGCATTGAGCTCAGGACTGAGCTGTGTGGAATCATTTTTTGCAATGACAGTGAGCTAGTCTTCCCAAACAGGGGCTTGTGCCAGCTGTACTCAGGTCACGTTCGCCTGTTGTTCTGCTGGGACCATCACATGGGCATTCAGAGAGCATCAGCCCCTCCCTGAGCTGGGGTGGGCTGGGTGTCCTGGGGCTGCCACTGCTTTCAGACCCCTCCTTAGAATGAAGCTGGTCCAGGTGCCTGGCAGCAGCACCAAGCAGTAACTGTGGTGTTTGAGGAACATCCCACCTCCTCTTCTGTGTCTGTTTGGAGCTAAGGGTAATGAGAAAGGCTGCTGGAAATGCCTGTAGTGGGCGTTGAGCCATTCCCACTGCTGCCCTCACCCCTGTGAGATGAAAGCCTTTGCAGAGGTTTTCTGCAGCAGTTCAATGCCTTCACCCCAAAAAGGGAAAGAATCAGATGCTGACTTCAAACCTGCCTTTAACTCCTGGGCTAACTCACAGGCCGAGGGCAGGATTTGGGTATTTTGTGAACGTCTGTGTGGGGGGGTGTGCATCCCCTGTGTGCCTCCTGGCCAGAGAAGCTCATCATGGGAGTGATTCGTCCCAGCTCTCGCCGCTGTGGTGGACTCAGAAGACACAGCCCCTCCTGCCATGGGGTAGCAGAGCTCTGGCTTCCTTAATCCTGGCACATTTTGTTGGGAGGGAGCTGTGTCAGCACAGCGGGATCGGGATCCCAGCTGGTCAGAATGGCCTGGGCTGGTTCCCCAGTGCCACCCACACAGCACAGCTCCCTGCCTTGCCTGGGCAGCCCTTGGGATTGCTGTTCTCCTCTGTCTTGTGCAATGCCCAGAACTTAATGATAGCCCTCTGTGCTGGCTGCCAATAGTCAGGGAAGCTCACTGCACTATGAAGATGTTTTCCTGTGGCCCTGGCCACCATCCCATCCCACCTCACCCACTTGTGGCTTTGGAGCACTGTTTCTCCCATAGCTGGGGTTCCATCCAACTACAGCATGAGAGCTGAGGAGTTGTTTCCAGCTTGCTGTGTCACAGGGAGCCCATCTGTGCCCATTTGCTGGCTCCAGGCTCTGTGCCCTTCAGCCTCCCCTTGTGCCCCTCTGCTCCCCTTCCCAGCCCCCTCTCCTGAGTGGCACCAGCAGCCCAACTCCCTCTGCTGACTGGTCCTGAGCCTGTGGATGGGAGCCAAGAGCACCTCCAAAGGCAGAGAGAAGGGGTGACCTGGAGGAATGGCCTCTGAAAGGGTCCCAGCTGGGGACACGGCACCTTATGTCATAGCAGGGCTTTATCAGCAGTGCAGCATCCAGGAAGGGTGAGGTGCTTGTCAGGGATTTGGGTGAGTGGCACAGAGACTTGCACAGCTGCTCCTGGCCTCAGTCTCTTGGTGGCACATACAGAGCTTTTTCCATTTCATTCCTTGCAGGTGCAAGCTTTGATTTCTCTTGCAGGCTCTCAGCCCCCTTAGCAAGGGCTTGCTCCTGCCTTTCATTACTGTACCAGACATGGTTGATCTAATGGCTTCTGCAGGTGGTGTGGGGTACAGCAGGGTCCGGCCATGGTCCTCAGCTGTCATCCAGAGTCAGAGTTAATTCAGGAAAACAGTAAAAATTAGTAATGTATATTGCATTCCTCCAGTCCATACGCTTTCCATTAGGTGATCTTCCATCCTCCTGAGCACAGAAAGGAAACCCAGCCAATGGCAGTCTTCTGGCTCTGAAAGGATTGGTCTTGCCTGGAAATCCAATCTCAGCTCTTGCATTCCTGGGCACACTGTCTGTGCAGGGAATAATCTCCCACCTTTAAATCCAGGCAGCAGATGCTAGCCATGTGCACAGCCTGTAAGCCCAGCAGCTCCTGTGGCAGCAGATGTCCCAGGCTGGGGGCCACACTGGGGTCCTGTGTGCTGCTCAAGGTCTTCCTGTGCCCAGGGCTCTGTCAGGGGAGTGGTATTGCCCAGTGTCACCACATCAGTCAAGTACATCAGCCAGGTCAGCATGGGAATGAGGCACAGTTAATTCTTTTGAGAGATCACATTTTAGGGTTTTTTGTTAATAAACTGGTGAAGAAATTTCTCAAGGTCCCCAGTGTCAAGAGGGTTACAGAAAGTGAAACATTCAGCTTTCTTAAATAAACCTTATTTTCAATTACTCCCATACTTTAGTGGCTCAAGTACAACAGTTCTGTAATGAATGTTACACAGTGCAAACTCCATCAGTAATGATGTGCAGATGAAGAAGGGGAAATAAAAGACATTAATTTCTAGGTGTGACTGCACATGCTAAGTGTGGTCTGGGCTCTTTGAGGTGTCACAAGCAGTCTGGGGCTCTGCTGTGTGAGAGGGAGCTCCATGTGTGCAGCTGCAGAAAGGGAGTTCCCCCTCTGCAGCTCCTGCTCCAGACAAAAAGGGGTCCAGAAAGCTCTGCTTTTAGTGCTGTTGGATCCCTAGCTTGCAGGGCTAACTCTGACCTGGTTTTTTTTTAACCTTACTTTTGCAGAGAATGTGATCAATGGGCAGGACTACGAGGTGATGATGCAGATTGACTGCGAAGTGATGGACACCAGGATCCTCCACATCAAAAGTTCATCTGTCCCTCCCTACCTCCGAGAGCAGCGCAGAAATCACACTGACACCTTCTACAGCTCCTCCCCCTCCGTCCCAGAGACGCCCCATGCCCTGAGGGCCATTGTCAAATCCCTGCAGTAGCTCTTGTGACAGCGCACAGGGGAGCACCGGCATGCAGCAGGTCCTGCCACCAGCCTGAGCCCCTTCCCTGGCAGGTCCTGGGGCTCCTGGCATGTGGGCACAGCAGGGACAGCCCCCTTTAGCCCATTCCTGTGCCTGACCTCACCCAATGGCCGCATCCTGCCCAGGGATAACGCAGCTCAGCTGGCTCCTCGCCAGGGACAGTCCTGGGGGCCCCACACGACGTGGGGGACATGGGCCATCCCTGTTACTTATGCGCTGTCCAGAATTGTGGGTTGGTTTTCATTTCTGTCCCTGTTAGGCTGCCAGAGGTCGGCTGATGAGCCAGAGACAAGAGAGCAGACATCCACACTTGGGATGAGGCCGCTCTCCCTGCAGGGTGCTTGGGCAGCAGGAGAAGTCCAGCTCCCAGCTTCAGGTGCTGGGCCTGACCAGACAGCCCCACTCCTCATCGTTCCCTCCCAAATCCTGCCTATGCAGCCTCCCTCAGCAGGAAGCCCTGGGATGCAGCAGTGTGGTGGAACAGCCCAGCCCAGCCCCTCAAGAGGGTGCTGGGGCCCCTCACTCACCACTAAAGCACTACAAGCAGAACAACCCCACTGCCCTGGGGCTAGGCTGACCGATGAGGCGCTGCCCACCCTGCACCTGCCTGGCTCTCCAGGATCCTGGTGCTGCCTTCCCAGCCCACGTGGCTGCACGGCTGAAGGCTTGCCCCAAAGGAAGTGATTTCATGCAGCAGATGCATTTGTAAAGTTTGGGTTTTTGGAGTTTTGGGGTTTTTTTTTCCTGGTTTTTGTTTGCGTGGGGTTTTTGTGTGTGCTATTTAATACTTTTCACTGCTAACAACTGCCCTTGGAGCAGCACTAGCCTTGCTGGGGATGCTTCAGTTCCATGGGACGGAGCCACAGCACCTTCTCCTGAAGCCACACATGTGTCACACACACTCAGCACCACACAGCCCTGTCTGCCTCACCAGCACAGCCAGCCACTCGCTGGGCAGCGGGGGAGGCTTCCATTGGCCCCAAACACTGGCCACAGCCAACTGCTGCCATTGCAGAGTGAAGCTCTGTTCACTGTTCCTAGTCTGTCAGCCGAGCCCCAGGCCAGAGCTGGGCCCAGGAGCTCCAGCACACTGGAGCTCAGCTGGGATGAGCTGCCAGCAGAGCATCAGCCTTGCATAACGACTTCAGCATGTTGTTACATTATTTTTTTCTCCCTTGTGCAGTTTGCGAAGAGGATGATGAGCTTCAGTTTGACAGCCAGCTGCCTTTCCTTCATGGTTTGAGCACTAACTGGCTCACATGGGATTATTAATTATTAATTATTATTATTATTATTATTAATAATGTATGTGTGTGGCTGTTAGGAAATACAGGTTGATCCCGCAGCAAGACAGCTCCAGGGGCAGTGAGGAGGAGGATGAGGGGCAATACGCCCCTGTGAAGTATGTGCCTTGCAGCACCTTGGGGAAGCTGTGCCCTTTGCCACGTCCCCGGCAGCGCAGGCCCTGTCCTCACAGCGTTCGCGCTGCTGGGAGGGAGCTGGGCTTGGCTGCGCTGCTCACACCAGTTCATTTTCCTGGCCTGGCCCCACCTGACTGTGGGCCAGCTCACAATAGTCAGAAATAAAAACCCCAGCGGTGCCCCAGCCAGAGGCACACGGCTCCCCCCGCAGCCATGGGTAGGGGCTGCTGGCTGCTCTGGGGGCATTTGCTGCCAGGGAGCTGGGGAGGGGACTGGGGTGGTGGCTGAGCTTGGCACAACCTTGGGAAGGGCTGCTGGTGGGGGTGGGGGCTCGGGACTGCTGCAGCACCACGTCCTCAGTCAGCAGCCCTGGGCTCTGGTGGTGGAGAGCATCTCTCATGCTGTGTAATTCTGTCCTCTGTGTCCCTAGTACTGAAGGCAGTAAAATCCTTTTATTTATTACTAATAACTTCATTATTGTACTTGTTAATACTGTTTTCCTTAGGCAAACTACTGGAACACCTGCCCTGGTCTGCCATCTCTTGGGCTGTGCAGTGTGGCTCTGCTTGGCACAGTGTTGGCAGTGCCCATGGCACATCTACCTTGTCCCCCTCCTGCTGCTGGAGAGCAGGTACCCTACACAAGCTGCTCACCCAGACCCTGCCAGAGGAGCCCATGAGGGCTGGAAGTGGCATGCACCCTGCCCCAGTACCAGTCCCAAGCAGCCTAAAGCCCTCTGGAGTTTGTCCCCATCTGGTGTGTAAACTGGCTCTCCCCAAACCAACCAAAACCCACCCAAAACACCCCTGTGCATTGTCATGCACCCAGAGGGTGAACCAGAGTCAAAGAAAGCCCCAAACAGCTGCAAAGGTACTGGATCCTTTATTACTGACAGCAGGTAAATACAAGATGCTGATGGGCAGGAGGGCAAGGGCTGTGTCTCTCTGAGGGGATCCTGGTAGTCCTGGTCCAGGACTGGCATGGGCATGAGAGGGAATGTAGGAGGTTGAGTGGCACAGCGAGGGCGCTGCCAGCCCCTGCCCAGGCAGCCCAGTGCCCAGCTGAGCAGAGCCTTCACCACACCAGCAAATGCCAAGGGGAACTCTTTGGGTTACAAGATGAACAAACAAAAGCCATCTACACATATTTACAGCATCCCCCTCCTGCCGCCAGCTCCCTCCAGGCATGAGTGAGGGCTCGGGGTGCGTCCAGCCCCCCAGAGCGGCCTGCAGAGAGCAGAGTCCCGGCTGGAGGGGACAGTCCTCGACATAAGTACCAGCACCAGGGGCTGCTGGAGCTGTGCTCGCAGCCCCGTTGTACAGCAGGATCTCCAAGGGGCCTGCTGGCCGTCAGCTGGGAAGAGGAAGATGGTCCTGAGAGATGGGACATTCCCATGGGACATGCAGGTCCTCCACCAGGACTGGCAGGCAGCAGCATCCTGCTGGGACCTGGTGCGTGCAGCTTTGCACTGGTTCAGGGTGTATTGCTGATCATCTCCAGCTAAAAACATCCTCAGGAGGACGGTGTCTGGGCCACCTCCTCTTCCCTGGGTAGGAGAGCCAGGCCTGCCCTTCCAAAGGAGGACCTCCTTCCCCTGGGAAGGAAAATCAGAAGCAAGGATACAGCAAAGACAAAGGGAGTGCTTCTGGCCTGGGGATTGATCTACAATCCACCATAAAAAACCAGCTTGAAACAAAACCCATCATTTACTCTTCAATTTGTACAAAATAACAATAATAACAATAAAAATAATAATAAAAGGTGCTGGTGGCCCCTGGCTTGCAGTGCCCCACTGTGGTGGGGGGGTCTCAGTAGGCAAAGATGACGTGGTAGGTGACTTGGTGGCCATTGTCCCAGGCGTAGAGCAGGCGGTCCTTGGGGTTATAGTCTATCTGCGTGGTGTAGGCGTACTCGTTCTCAAAGAGCAGCCTGGGGATGATCTGAGTGTTGGTGTGCGTGTCAAAGGCATAGGAGATGTTGGCGTTCCTCTTGTTGTAGCTGTCGACTGCATACAGGACCCCACAGATGACAAAGCAGTTCCCATAGAAGTTCTTGCGCAGCCCCGTCCGCCACGTGGTCTCCTTCTGGGTGCTGAGGTCGGCCGCGTTCAGCTTGCTCAGCACGATCACCTCCTGGTTGAAGCCCTCGTAGCTGATGGCTGGGTAGATGACCCACAGGCCGTTCTCGTCCACGGCAAAGTCCACGTCAGAGTGGCCTCGCCACCGCCACGGGGTGGACTCCTCGTAGGCCACGTCGTGCAGCATGGCCCAGGCGGCCACGTAGCGCTGCTTCAGGTCGTACTTGATGATGTTGCGCGTGAAGGCCCGGTTGTAGTAGAAGGAACCGTTGTAGACAACGTGCCCTGTCCCAATCCAGCTGTATGGGAGCTTGTAGGAGTTGCTCCAGCGACCTGCAGGGCAGACACACCTGGCTGCTGAGACCTCCCTTTGCTGTGGGGTGAGTGGCCATGCCAGCAGCACCTCTGCCCACAGCTCTGCCTACACTCCCTCCCTGGCCACCAGCCACAGCCTGAGCTGTCCCATGCTCTGTACCCTGCACACCGGGTGTCAGCACCCAAGAGTGGAAGGTCTCTAGGCAGATCATCCCTCCACGATGCAGCATCCCCAGGAACAGGGATGCTGCTTGGATCAGCTCAGTGGTGGCTAGCATGGTATCAGAGATGGTGCAAACCCACCTTGCTTGAAATTGTCAAGGTTCCTGAACTCCACCAGTGTGTTTCCATAGTAGTAATTGGTGACATAGATCCGCTCCTCCTGGGCCAGGGGGTCCTTCATCCAGGCTCCCTCATTGCGCCCGTAGGTGTTCTGGGTGGTGGGCCCTGAGATGGTGGACAGCGTGTCCTTGCAGCGCCCTGCATGGGCAAGGAAAGGCTTGTGAGGCCAGAGGCAGGGTGGCCATGCTCTCCCTGAAGGCATCACCCCCCCGCAAGCCCCTTGCTCACCCAGCAGGAACCCCCTGCCACCTTGGCTCTGGTGCAGCTTTGTGAGGCCCAGCAGGACTGGCCAGACCCCACAAACATCTCCCCACAGCCTCAGCCATGTCCCTGCTCCAGCTGAGGCTGCTGACTATCTGAGGTCCCATTGCTTTTTGCTCTGCCCAACCCAGCCCCTAAAGGTGGGAGGAAACTACAGTAGGTTCCAGAGTTAATAATTAAACCTGGCACCCCAGTGAAGTGCTGTCCAGCTGCCATGTCCATGACACCTCCCATCTGTGACTGAATCCAGGTGTGCTGTGCTTATTAGGACAGGCTGTTGGCACAAGCCAGCCCCCCCTCACAAAGCTGGATGGGCACAGCACCTGCAGGAACTCACCAATGATGTTCCTGATGTCCTCCTCCTCCAGGCCTTCCTTTGGTGTGGCAGGGATGGCTGGGCTGACCAGCGTTGCAGGGGTGTTTGCCTCGACCCAAGCTCCTGGGCTGGGCTCCATGTCACTCCAGCCTCCAGTGGGGGTGGCCACGAGCAAGTTCTCTGTGGCTGTGGCCATCACTGTGCTGGCCATGCCCGGGAGCTGTGGGGTCCCCTCCTCCGCCAGCCCTGTCGGGGCAGTCATGGACTCTGGGGCAGGGATCAGCCAGCTCATGGCAGTGGGGTCTGGCGTGGCAGGGGACAGCGGCACTGTGGATGTCACAGCAGTGCCCGCAGCTGGCAGAGTGGTGGGAGCTATGCCAGGGGTGGGTGGCCACCCCACTGGGGAGGGCTTTCTCATGGGCTCGCCTGCCCTGCTGCTGGGCCTCAGGAGCTGGTCCTCTATCAGCAGATCCACCGTGTTGTCCCCGCTGAAGAGCTCGTCCGCTGCCAAACACAGGCACAGGTGTCAGCCCTGCAGCCAGGGGAGCCAGGCCCCTCCAACTGGCTCCCTGGGCACTGCTGCAGGCTGGCTGGTACTAAATCCACCTGTGTTCCCTCTCCGTGTCCCCTCTGAAGGCTGACAGTGCCCATGTCAGGAGGTGAGTGAAGCCCCATCACAGTGACATCCACCACCTCGGGCCAGGCAGAGCGGGAGGTGATAGAAATCAATTCTGCCCTGCCACCTCCCAGAGAATGGGCAGGATGGAGACCCAGCTGCATTCCAAACCAGATCCCACTCACCTAACCCAGGATCCAAAGCAGGAGCCTCAGCCAGGGCACAGGGATCACTGGGATTCCCCAGCCAGCACGGGCACCCTTTGATCCTCCTCATCTCCAGGAGCTCACAAACCCCTGCAGGGCAGGGCTGGATGTCCTTGCTGAGCCAGTCTGCACAGCGAGGGCACCTGCCCTTCTGCCCTGCCCGTGCTGCCTGCCCCACCGGTCCATGAGGGTTCATCCCCTGCTCCCAGCTTGGGCCATGAGCCCTGAACTGCCTTCCACCACAGCAAACACTGCACAATCCTCCCGGGATGCCATCGGGCAGGCGTGTTTGAAAAGCAAGCATATTGAATAAACCTCCATTTACTTCTGGAAAGGTGTTGATGCTGGGTGTTTTGAACCAAAGAAGTGAGCTATTTCCTTGGCTATCAGAGATTTTCCATGGAATAACAATGCTACACTGCCCCGCATGCACAGCTCAAAGGCTGCACAGCAGTGAGGTACCAGCTGTCCCACATCCCCCTGCTGCTCCCCACACACTTTGCCCCCACATTCCCAGGGGATGAGGCACTGGCTTTGCTGCAGGATGCAGCCACCATCCCACCATGGCTGCATACCCAACTCACGTTGCTCCTCGATGTCATTCTCTGACTCGGTGGACTGGGCTTTGTAGTAGGTGACCCCTCGGACAATGGTGGGCTTGGAAGGAGGCCGGCTCCTCACCCGCAGCTTCCTCTGCAAGAGCTGCTCAGGCTTCTTCTCCTCCAGAGAGAGGTGCAGCTCCGGGAGGGATTCCACAGAGTTGATCTGCTGGGAGATGGTTTCATCCTTCAGGAATCTTTCTTCATATTTTCCCTGGAAGAGACACAGGAGATTGTTAGCAGATAGGCTAGAAATGCCATGTTTTGGTGAAAGGGCAGGTCAGGCTGCACAGCCCCATTTTGGGCAGAAGGATTTGAGCTCCCTCCTTCCTCAGGGTCTCCCTCAGTCCATTTTGCCATAGGAAGCCCTTCAGACCAGCACTGCTCCTGCATATCCTTGGTGCCACCTTGCAGTTCTGGGACTCAGGGCTCCATAAGACACGCTGTGGGGTGCAGGACAGGCAGGAGAAGTAGGGTCACTCCCTGGAATGCCAGGGGCTGGTTCCAGCAGCTGATCTGCAGAGTGTGCAATGTACACTGAGCTTTCACAGGGTACAGAGGCTGAAGGCACCTTCCCAGCAGGAGCGGGAACCTCCCGAGGCAGGGACCAGGAACCCCCCCAGGGCAGGGACCAGCTGCCACAGCTCAGGTCTGAAGGATTTCATCTCATTAAAGAAAATCGAAAAGCCAGCCTGAGGGTTGAAGCGGTGCCCATTTGGCTGACAAGATGGGCCCTGCTGCAATTAGCAGTGAGAAAAGGGGAATATTGGGAAATGAGGTCACTCAGGGTAATAAAAGCCCCATGCTCTGCTCCCCTGCCTGGCTGGGGCTGGCTCCTCTCCAGCAGGCAGCAGCAGCTGCTCAGCTCATGGTGTGGGGAGCAGGGGAGTGGGGCTGGGAGCACAGCCGGACACCCCTGCCTGGGCACGGCTCTCCTTGGGGCAGGGAGCGCTGGCACAGCACAGTTGGTGCCATTTCCCTCCCTGCTGACACACAGTGCACGTGTGGGAGCCCAGCGCTGTCCCCAGGGGCTTGGGGAGCCCATCCCCACACAGGATCTGCAGAGCAGGGATGGAGGGCAAGCACAGGCTCTTGCCATCCTCAGGAGCTGAGCACCCCTGCTTGAGCTGGAAATTATGCACTAACTGTTCCCCCCTGCCAGACACCTCCTATTGTCCTGCAGAGGGACACTGGGGTGAGGGCAGGACACTCCAGGAGCTGCCCAGCAGGGATCAGAGGAGCATGGGCCATCCTAGATAGTCCCACTGAAGCAGCAAGAACTTCAGAACACCCTGGTCAGGCCTTTTCCCCAAACACCCCGCTCACATCTCTCTGGGGCTGCACCGAAACTGCTGCCCCAGGCAAAGGATGTCCCCATGCTGGGCAGATTTATGGGGACCCCACAGTCTGGTGCTGGGTGCCAGAACCAGGGGATGCCCAAGCCCCTGCCCAGAGCCCGCCAGGCACAGGGGCTGGTGGTGGAGGGGTAATTGCCTGGCTGGGAGGGAGGGGAGGCAGGCGACAGGCTGTCCCTCCACCGAGCCCCAAGCCCTGCTAATCAAAGGCTCTGTTTCCCAGCGCTTCCCAGCCGGCCCCACAATGACATCACGTTTTCCAAGCAGCTCAGCCACCGCTGACCTCGAAAACCAACAACCCCGTGGGAAGGGGGGAGGCCGAGGGAGCAAGCTCCCCCTGCTTCCACCTACATCCCATCCCAGCAGCAGCTGGGCTGTGCCGAGGCACACGGCTTGGAGTCAGAGGCACATGAACAGGGTCACTCCAGTGAGGAGAAAATCGCCCCGGGGCAGCAGCCACATCCAGAAGCCACCCCAGGGCTACGAGGGCAGCAGCAGTGACACCGAGCTGTACCTCCGAGTGAGCGTAGGCAGCCTCTGCGTCCCGCTGCAGAGAGCTCTCGATGTCGGCCAGGCTGTTGGTGAGGAGCCTGGAGCAGTTTTCCCTGCCAGGGGGATCCTGCAGACCCTCCTCCCCGCTGGCTCCTGCCCGCTGGCCTTCCTGCGTCAAGTTCCTGGACATGCCCTAGGAAAGCAGGAGAGGACACTTGAATGACAAGGGGTGTTCTGTGGCCCCCAAACCACAGCTCTGGAGCTCTGTGCTGCCATCCTGGGCTCAGAGCTGGGGATTCTCCATGAGGCTAGGCACTTCAGCTGCTAAGAAGATGCCCATGACCCCAGTGGGATCCAGGAACCCCCTCCCTGGTGTACATATCCCAGATCCACTCTTTGCTGCAGGTTCCCATGGAGTGGGAGAGTGGCCTTGAGGCTCTCCAACCCCCACCCTCAGCCACATTCACCAGCTCAAAAAAGGAAGAGGAAAAGACAAGCTGAAACACCTTAAGTCAGCCTGGTGCCCTTTACCTGTGGCAGCAAGTTCATCTTGCATTTATTAATCCCACTTTCCTGGCCTGGCCACACAGTGCCTGCACTCAGGGACTGCTGCTCCCCAACACCCTCTGCTCCCATAGAATCTGAGAATCTAGGAACAGGACAAGAGCCAGTGACCCTCAGAGAGCTGTCCTGTGACAGGGACAGAGCTGGGGCTGGTTGCAACTCACCCAGCAGGCAAAGCCCTTCACTCTTCTCAGTCCCCCAGCCACAGACACACCCCGTACCCAAGGGATTGTTGCAGTCTCTGCTCATCACTCCTTGGGCTTCTACACCTCAAACAGCAACTGCTTTGGATAGGTGGCACATCAGTCAAAGCACTTTAGCACAGACACTGGGGGTGGTTACCCTGATCCTTCATTTTCAATCTGTTCCATCATTAATTTCTCCTAAACCCACTGTGACCTCCATCTGTGACCTCAAAATTGCCAGCTGATGCGACATCTGTGAGCTGAAAACAAAGCAGAGGAGCTGCCTCACTAGAGAAGGCACTCCATGGACCAAGAATTGGAAGTTCCCTCCCTCTACCAACACCATTGGTCTAAAATACCTTGTTGTACTGCACAGAACTCATGAAACCTTCCAAGCTCTGCAAAACCAGAGTGTTAACCCCCAGCCCCTTCCACGGGTATCTGAATTCCCAGTCTTTACCCAAGAATCATGAGTCACCGATTTACCAGGATATTTGAGGCTGAGTCCAATGACACAGGGACTCTCCAGCAAGCATTTTGCTGCAGTAAGCAGAGGAGCAGGGCATCTCATGATGCTCTCCCAGGAGCAGTGCAGGAGCAGCTCTCGACACCATCCTGCTTTGGAGAGGATGACTGATTCCAAGGCCTTGTGCCCTTATCGCTTCTCCTGTGTCATGTTTGGCTTGTGACCTGCTCAAGGTTGAAATCTGCCTCCCCCTGCGCAGAGAGGCAGCACCAAAGCCTGGCCTGTGATGCTGCTGAGGCTGCTCAGCTGCTGTGCAGGGCAGCAGCTGCCAAAAGCACACCCGCCTGGGAGGGTGATGCTCTGACGCCATGCCAGGCTCCAGTTCAGCATCTCAGCTGTCCCTGCTGTCAGAGCCCAGGCCGGTGCAGGGTGTGATCCTCCTCCACATCCTCCCAACAGGAATTCCCGTGCTAAGCCAGCAGCAGGAGGCATTTCACACCTGCTGTCTGCATCAGCTCGGCTCTGCCCCAAGCACTGGGCAATCTCCTTCTAACCAAGGCCTCTCCTGCCTTTCTCCATCCTGTCCAAGTGCCTGCAGGCAGCTTCAGCTGCTTTTACATGATCCTGCAGCCTCACTTCTGGGAAATTTGAGACCCCTGTGAATTCCCTGCTCCTACACCTCTACAACTCCATCCCAGGCCAAACTCCTTCAGCCCTACGGAGCTTTCTGCCCATCTGCCTCCCTGTGACAGGCTGTGAGCAGAGTGACCAGGCTGCAGAGGTCACCCCACGTGCCCAGTGTGCCACCAGCACTGCTGGCTCTGAACCCCCTGCAGAAACCAGCTGGTAGGCAGGGCCACTTTGATACTGGAGCAGAGTTCAGTGATAACACCACCTGAAACAATCCCTCGGCAAACCCAAGTAATGATTGAAGAACGCACTAAACCACAGGAAGAGGGTGGGATTGCATAGGGGAACATTGGTGCTTTGTTATTTTCAGACCTCAAAACCCCTTTTGGGTCAATTTCCATGCTTGGAAACTCAAAGCCCCCCAGGCAAGTGTGCCCCCCTCAGCAGTCTCCTTCCTGACCCCAGGACAAGCACGCCATGCCTTCCCGAAACACTTTGCTAGTGGAATTTTGGCTTTATAAATCATTGCCTCTCAGCTCCTGGCTGGAGACAAACAGGACTGCTCCACTCCGACAAGAATGTGGAATTACCGTCCCAGATACGGACCACGGGAGAAAACTCCACTATTTAATCTGGCAACCTGTTCCTACACAGCCGAGCACAGCTTAAACTGCAAACCCTACGCTGTGCTAGCCAAAGAAATATTAAACTGTATGGAAGTGAAAATTATTTCACTGGAAGTCTGCTCTAAAATTAAATGGAAGGTTGAGGGTTCTGCTCTGTTTTAACACAGGCCAAGACGTAACTTGGTCCTTCAGGAATGTGAGCTCCTTGGCTCCCCACAGTCCTGCTGAGTGTACCCCAGCACCAGCCTTGAACCTCTCGCCCCCACATCAAACAGCACAAAAGCTCCTGGTTGAGAGCAACCATCACACCAGCATGCAAGTAAAACTGAGAAGAGGAAAAACTTAACAGCAGGGCCTTCTGACCCAAAGGAGATGCTGCTCCTGCTGAGGCCACAGCTGGGATCCTGCTCCCAGTCTAAACCCTGAGGGACTGTGGGAGCTGGAGAGGGTCAGGCAAGGCTGGTGGGGTGGGGATGCACTGAGCACTGCCTGTGATCAGGTCTGGTTCAGACATCCAAGTCTGGTCTGGTTTAGTTTCAGCCAAATAGTTAATTAGCATTTCTTCCCAGGCAGCGTGGCTCTGAATGCACCAAAGGTAGCAGGAACTTGGCTGGAGGTCAGTCCCACTGAGGGCAAGGCCATTGAAGGAGAGGAGGACTCACCTCCTCGAGCTTCTCCACCCGACCCACCAGCTTGGTCGTGACTGAGTGCAGCTTCAGAAGGTCTAAGCCATAAAAAGCACTTTCCAGCATCTCGACGATGGAGGAGAGCTGCAAGGCAAGGGGAGAACAGTCAGGCAACAGCACTTGCTGTAACATACCCCGTGTAGCTTCTTCAGCCAAAAAGTCAAGTGCACTCCACCTGAGTGCAAGAATTTGGATTAAAAGGCAAGGTTTCCCTTACACAGCCCTGCTGCACTGCTGCCCGGGTCAGAACATGGCATGCAGAGTGACACTCGCCACCTCCACAGAGCCTCAGGGCTTCAGGAGCACATTTTGGGTGCTGGGGATTAGTAGCAGAGCAAGGTAAAATGCTGCTCTCTTTGCCAGTTCTAGGCAGGCTCTCCCACAAGCCCAAAGGCTTAAGTAGTCCACCAGTGATGTGACTGCCAGCAAAAGAGGCAACAAGGAAAAGGCAGCTCAGTTTGAGATCAGACTCTGAGTTCATGCCATCCTGTGCTCTTTTTCCTGGAACAAGAAGAAACTTGTTAAAAAGTTTTAAAATACTCTCAAATTGCAAGAGTGAAGAAATAGAAATTCAGTGCCAGCCTGGCAACAGTTGCCATTCTAAAGAAAAATTTTATCACAGGGATGCTGCTCTCTCTTGCAGTCACCCATTTCACAGACACCCTTTATTTAAGTCACCCCTGTGCCTGTGTCCTGCCCAGCATCAGCCCTTGGTCACCCCTGGGGATCTGGACAGCAGAGCCCGTGTTCTGCATTTTGTCCAGTTTCTGGTGCTGCACCACAGAGGACAGTGCTGAGCACGGCATGGCCGGTGGGAAGGGTTCCTGGGCCACCTCCTCCTGGTCCCACATGTCCCCATGTGTCCCCACATGTCCAGCGTGGTGCTGTGGATTCTACAACCCCAATGGCTGAGCAGGATTTTCAGTGCATAGGAATTAACTACAGGGCAGTGACATTTTCTCCCAGCAGCTACAAACTGGTCAGCAGAGCTTCATAAACATGGGAGAATCACAGGCAGCACTGCTGGCAGCACTTGGAGTTTCCACCCCAGCCTCTGCAACCTCCCTGTGGAGCTGAGAGCAAAGGAAAGATTTTTTGGGCCAGATAAAATGACAGCATTAAAAGACAAGAGCTGTTTTATGGCTGTGCATCCACTTTCCACTGAGAGCTGGATGGAGACGACCGATACAATGCACACTGCCTGCCAGACAGCCACTGGAGACAAGCACTTTCCCTCCAGGCTGGAGAATTTCCATCAATGCACAAAGGTTGCAGACTGCATTAACCTCCTTGCAAAAAATCCTGAGCACAGCCTCCTTGCACTGACTCTGCACCAAGACCCCCAAAACTCATGCTGTGCCTGCAGGCAGCATGCTGCCATTTCACAGACATAGATCTGAGATAAAGCTCCTCCCTGCCAACGCTGACCTTCCCCCAAAGACCACACTGATGTTCCTATCAACTCTCTGCTTCCCTCCCTTCACCCACTGTGGACTTTGGCTCCCACTGGTCTGATGGTCCATGAATTCTCATTGGACCTTACTAAAGGCACAGATGGGACTGAAACTTTCAGCTGGAAAGCCCAGTGCAGGCATTCAACTGAGTTTGGTTGCCCAGGGCTGTGTTCCTGCTGCCTGGATTTCTCTCTCTTTCTCATCATTCCCTCAGGGACTCATCCTCCAGCCCACCCAAGGGAGGGACCTTCCCACAGCTCTCCCACACATGGAGCACCCAAGGCTCTTGTGTCAGATCATAAGAAAGTCTGGTAAAACACAACATACAAATGACCCTGTGCCCTTCCTGCTGCTGGGCCAGGAAAGAGCAACGCTTGTTGGACCAGCAAAGAGAGTAAAACCCTTTGGGGCTGCTAGAGCTGTGGGGTTCACTCACTGATGAGTTGTGGGAGCTGCTCCTCATGAGTAGATTAACAACTGGAGCTGTGTCCTCTCCTTCTTCCCAGCCTGTCCTACAAGAAGGGGCTGTTCCCAGTGATCCCAGCTCCAGGAGGGGCTCTGTGCTTGGAGGGAAGGCAATCCTGTTGCCCAGCTCCTGGGCTGGACGCTGGCAGCACAGAACACCCCCATGTGTGTGTGTTTGGATAAACTTTGTGCAGCTGCTGGCCGCCAGCCCTTGCGAAAGGAGCGGGGGAGCCAGGGCCAGTTCCTAGAGGACAGACAGACAGACAGACAGCCTTTCACACCACAGCTGGCTGCGAGCAGCACCCGGTGGGAAGAGCTGCCGGAGCCAAGGGACAGCCAGGAGTTCTGCTCCTCCTGGAGGAGGATGAGGAGGGAGCTGGAGCTCTGCCTGCTTCCCCGCAAGGGACCACAGGGGTGGCTCTGTCGCCTCGGGGGTGTCCCCTCCCCTAACCGCAGAGAGCTCAGACTCCCATCTAAGGCCATGTGGGACCTCCTGGCTTTTCCCCAGAGAGGGACCATCAAACAACCCCAGACTGGGAGTCATCCTTCCCTGGAATGATGGATTGTTTGCCTGTGCCTGTTTATCTTCGCTAGCTGCAGGGGAGCTTGGACAAGAAGCTGCTAACTGTCTGCAGTTGGGCAAGATGAAACACATCCTCAAGCTCCAAATTAATTAGAACAAGCCCATCGTGGTGGCCTCAATGGCAGCTGCCCCACGGCACCTTGCACACCACCCCCCTTCCCACCCGAGAGGGATTTAGGGGCACCAGTGCCACCAGCACTCAACCTGCCACTCCAGGGACTCATCGGGACTGGACCAAGCCAGTGGCACAGGAAGCAAACTGGAAAACCAGCAGGGTCTGCTGCCAGCTGCTACAACAGCAAAAGGAAGAATCCAGTAAAAGTACTACAGGAGTACTTAAAACAAACACTGTCACTTTTGGAAAAGAAGTATATATTACTAGAGAGATAAAATACTAAATAGTAGAGAAGTGTCAGCATTTAAAACAACAAATCTATCCTGCCATCACCCAGCTGTGCATCACACCCTCACGATGACGCATCAGCAGCTTTCGGCCCATGGAAGCCAAATGAGCTTTTTTGCGTGGGTCCCTGGGAGTCCCTGTCTGCAACAGAAAAAAGATCTGGCAGCTGCTGAGGAGAGCAGAGCTGTCCTCCAGGGACATTTGGAGCTGGACAGAGGGCAGGGAGCAGCCCAGTCCCTACTGGGCTCTCAGCACAGAAAGCCACAGAGGACCCCAGGCAGCACAGGATGAATCAAGTGAATCATCCACTGCAGCTGCTCGACTCAATCCCTTAAGCTGAGCTTGCTTTCTATATCAAGCATGCAGATATAAATATAACTAGGAGAAAGTTTAAGAAAAATGTTAGGAAATAGAGGTTTTTTCCAGAAAAAGCTCAGCAAAAAAAAAGGCTTCATAAGATGACCTTGTCCCCAAAGAGTCAGGAGCTGAAGCTGCTCTCCTACCTTCAGGTCGCTGCTTTCTGCCTCCCGCAGCTTCTTCAGCCTGAAGTCGCCCTCGCAAGGGTTGAGAGCTGAGGGGGGGGCCACGCACGCACACTTGCAGCTGGGTCCTGACGTGATGGTTTCCACCGTGTAAAAATCCTCGGCTCTGAAGGCGCCCTCGTTAATCCTTTGGCAGGCGCCACGGCCCAGGGGTCTGACCAGGCATTTGCAGCGGCAGTCGGAGCCTTCAGACACCGCCTTCACCTTGTCGTAGTCACCTAGCAGCTGAGCACAGGTCACCAGCAGTGAGAAACTTCCTGTCCTCTGCACACCCAGGGATAAGCACGGCCTAGAGCTCAAGGTCCAAACAAGGACACTCTGGATACCCTGAATCTCAAGGAAACTGGCCAGCTCTTCCAGAATCTGCCAAGCCAAGGAGCTTTCTAGAGAGCACAGAGCTAATCGCTACCGACAAGGGGAATAAAAACTGGCTTCTTTCAGTTGGTTTTTTTTGTTGTTGTTGTTTTTTTTGGTTTTTTGGTTTTTTTGGGGTTTTTTTTTGTATTTTTTATTGCACTGTGTGCAGAATGCCACTTTGAAAAAAAATTGAAATACAAGAGTTTTTAATTTTTCTGCTTTCTTTTAATGCTCTGTGTGCAAAAGACCCAATAAGCCACCTGCTACCTAGAGCAAGACTGTTTTACACAGGCCAACCCAGCAAGGGTACATTGGAAGAGTGACTGAAAGCCACCCTATAAGCAGCGTAACCTGGTGGTGAAGCGGTACTTCTGATTAGCCCTATACAATGCCAGGAATTTCCTTTACGGAGATTTGCAGACAGCGCTTCTGGAAGCCCAAGCACAAAAATAACTTTGGCGGTACATTTGCAATAGTCTCTGCGTTAGCCATTTCCGAGGGCAGATAATAACACACTGCCTGATCAGCCAAATCTAACAGAAACCTCCACCGCATCCCACTGGCAGGGAAAGAGCCCGGATCCCTCCCCTCGGCGCACAAAGAGGCCCCACCAATTCTTCTCTCAATGAGTTTCCCTCTTTCTGAGTCCCCCCGGAGAAATGATAGGATGGAGTCTGTGAAGTGCTCCCTGATGGGCTTCAGTGATTTCACTGTGCCCTCCGTGATGAACTTCCTCCAGTGCACAGCATCACTGAGCTCCACCGAGAATGTACACCCAGCATCACCCAGGATGTGCGCAGCATCACTCAGCTCCACCGACAGCGCACACCCAGCATCACTCAGAGTGTGCACAGTATTACCCAGCACTGCCGAGAAGTCCACACTCAGGAGCACCCAGCTCTGCCGAGCACCCACAGCACGCAGCACCAGCCAGCGCCCCGCAGGGCGCGCACAGCCCCGCCCGGCCGTGCCCAGCCCCGCGCCGCGGTGCCGCAGTCCCCGCGGTACCTGCGAGAGGATGTTCTCCTGGTTGTCCGCCTCGTCCTGCAGCGGCTCGGCGGAGGGCCCGGCCGTGCCGGCGGGCTGGGTCCCTGCCCGGCAGCCGGCGCCCAGCGCGGCCAGGCAGAGCAGCAGCGGCAGCGGCCGAGCCATGGGCGGGCGTCGGAGGGGCCGGGGCCGGGGCCGGGGCCGGCGCGGAGCCGCCGCTGCTCGCTCAGGTGCGGAGCGGCGGGGCGGGCGGGGCCGGCCCGGACTCCCGCCCCGCTCCTCCTCCTTCCCTCCCTGCCGGTCCGACCTCCCACCCTCCGCTCCTCCCTCCGTTCCTCTCCCGGTCCTTTCCCCTTCGGCGGCGGGACGAGCCCCGGGCGCGCCCGAGCCCCTGGCGGCGCTTCCCACCTGCGGCGGGGGCTCCCCGCAGCCCCAGCCTCTGCTCGGGCTCCGCGGGGGTACTCGGGCATCGCCCGCCCGGAGCAGGCTGCGGGGAGCCCCCGCCACGCGGGGCTGCTCGGGGAGCCGCCACCAGCCTTCCCAAAGGGCCTGCGCTGCCGGTCGGCACCCGGCGAGCCTGAGCATCCTATCCCTGCCGTGTGCCAGGGAGCTGGGGCGGACGGAGAGCCATCCTTACGGCCTGTCTGGCTCCTTTTCCAGCTCCAGGAACAGCCTGGCTCTCACCCTCCATCCTTTGGATGGCAGGGAAATGGTCCCGATGGCACAGCACGGCACACCACGGCTCTCAGTCACACTGCCCACACTGGAGTCATACAAGCAGCATGTTCCAAGAAAGGCTCCCAGCCATGAGTGCAGACCTCTGTGCGCTCACTGAAATTCAGGCTGACGCCCTCGGGAAGCGGCTGTGCTCTGGCAGTCCTGTATCCTTGTGCACCTCCTGCCAAACGGAAATGTTCTGGACACGCTGTTCCCGGGGAGCGCACAGGCACAGCATCTCTGCACTGCCGTGACAATGGCTGGGCCTCGCCGACACAGAAGGGAACCCAAGGTGCCCTTACAAAGGCACCAGCGCAGGCCAGCACCATGGCCCAGGCATGACACAGACTCACATTTCCTCCAAACGTGCCCACAGGTCACGGGCAGAAGTCACAGCAAGTGGCACAGGAGGCCGTGTAAGCTCTTGCTGAAGCAAGGCTATGCACAAGCCAAGCACCCTCAGTCCCTAATGCACACGTGTCTCAAAATCACCCCAAATCTGGTGTCTGCAGCCCTGGGACCAGGCACGCTCCCTAGGGGGACTCCAGCTCCTCCATTCCACCCCTCTCTCCCATGGTAGCTCCGCAGGAACGGAGCTGCCAGACACAAAGAAAACATCTCGTGTGAGAGAGGAAGCGGCTGTGGCAAGGGGATGGCAGACGATGCTGACCTCAGGATTCGTGTGGGATGGCGCTGTGCCTCCCTTTCCTCTGGCCTCCCTGGGAAGGGAAGCCTGCAGAGAAGGGGGCAGGGCCGTGTGGGTCTCTGTAGCAGGGCTGAGCAGAACAGAGCAGGAGGGGAAGCAACCAGGGAGGCTGGGAGGAGAAGGACAATCAACCTTTGGCAACTGGAGAGCAGTGGGAGGCAAAGGCATCTCTAAAAGCCTCCCCCGACCAGCCTCTCTCAGGGATAATAGGTCCCTTGAGCACAGGCTCCTTCACCTCTGTTTCCATGGCTCAACTTCCCTGAGGACAGCTACCCCATCTGTCAGCACAGGCTCTCCTGGGGCTGCCAGGCCAGCGCTTCCCCAGCCCGTGCCCAGCTGGCCCAGAGCACCAGACCCCCGTGCAGTCATGGCACTGCCAGGGCTGGCAGTGACACCAGCCCAGAGAGCTGCCACAGCAAACAGCACCTAAAACTGTGGAGGCCTTTTCATAATGATTGCTTTCAAAGGCTGGAAAAACATAAGGAAAACAAATCAACCACGGTATTTCAAAACCAAAAGGAAAGATTTCACATTACCGACATACCTTGCTGATTTCTTTTCTTTCTAAGGGGAAGAAAGCATTTCTTATGGTGGTATTTAGTTTGGGTTAAAGATGGATTTAATCCTGTCCTTTGGGGGCAAGGAGAAAAACTGACAGGCACTTTGGGTTCAGAGCAGTCATCTCTAGAGTCTGAATATTCTTCCTTCAAGAAAAAAAAAAACAAGACAAATCCACAGATTGCAGAGGACAGCAGAGCAAGAAGGTGTGGTTCTGGCTTTTCTGTCTTGCTGATGGAAACTGGCCCAAACTTTGATGAAAGCAGGAGGCCCCAGTATCCTCATAGCTCACTCCATTCTGTTATTGGGCTCAAGCAAAGCCAGGGCTGCCCAAGGATGCAGGTAGACAGTGCTCTTCAAAGTGCAACAAGAACAAACACCACCAGGTCTGGGTAAAAGGGAATTTAAGTCTCAGAACAGGCAATGAGTATGTCTGTGCCTGGAGCTGTGAGTGCAAAAACCTGCCCCCTGAAAGCATGTCCTTGGTGCCTTGCCTCTCTTTGCTTGTCTGGGCCCCTGCGAGGGGGCCCCTGCAGCAGGGGGACACCGTGGGTCAGGCCAGGCCAGGGGTGTGGCGGTGGCTCCGGGATGCAGGGGCCGTTCCTTGTGATGCCAGAGCGTGCTGAGATCGGCGGGACAGATGGACGGCACAGGCCGCACATCCTGCCCTTTGGGGACACCTGAGGCTGCCGGGCGCCCTGGGGGCGGCTCCCGGGGGGGGGGCGGGCTCCCGCGGCATGCCGGAGCTGGAGCCCCGGGATGCCCAGAGTTGGATCCCCGGGGTGCCGGAGCTGGAGCCCCGGGGTGCCCGAGCTCGGCCGGTCCTTCCCGCCCGTCCCGCTGGCGGGGGCGCAGCTCCCCCGCGCGGCACCGCCCGGCCCGGACACCCGGGCGCTCGGGGCTGCGGCTCCTCACAGCTCCTGGCGATGAAAACGCTTCCTGCTGGGGCCAGAGAGCCGTGCTGGCCTGCCCGCAACCCGCCGAGCCTCCTCCAGGCGGCACAAGCCCCAGCGCGCCCGGCCTTGCCTCGCAGGATAGATGCTCCAGTGTCTTCTCCATGGCAGTGACCCCCACTGGAAGCTCTCCAGGGTTTCTCCTGCTGCCGGCCAGCCCCACACTGCGTGCAGCACTCCAGGTGTGGCTCATGCAGCGCTGAGTAGAGGGGAAAGATCCTCCCTGTGCCTGCTATCAGCCCTCAGCTAATGCACCCAGGACACCATCTGCCTTCTTCCCTGCCAAGGTGTGTTCCTGGCTCCTACCCAGCCTGTTCCCTGCCAGCACCCTCATGGCTTTCTCTGCCAAGCTCCCCTCCAGCTGGGTGGCCCGGCACATACTGGTATGGGGGCTGTTCCTGCCCCCAGCAGGACTCTGCCCTTCTCTGTGTTGAGCTACATGAGGTCCCTGTCACCCCATTTTCCCCAGCCTGTCTCTGCAGGGCAAACCAAGCCTCCAGCCTGCCAGGCACTCCTGCCAGTCTGAAAGGACACGTGCCAGAAAACTTAGTGTCAAAATCTGAAAGATCCCTAGCATCACAAGGATGGGACACGTCATCTTCCTTCTTATTTGGCCCAGAGGTGAGCAAGGTGAGCTACAGGCTGAGGTTGATCTTTGCATGCTCGTGGTATGTGCTGGAGCTCTTCCCAGAATCTGTGGCCTCAGCTCATGTGGCTTTTGGTGCCATGGCCTTGGGTGCCAGCAGCACATCCTGCTGAGAGAGACCAAAGCCTCAGGAGGCAGGTGGTGTTTGTAGTCCCACGCTGGATTCTGCGAGGCACTGTGCCTACAGAGGTCACAGACAGAGAGAGGCTGGTGGAACCTGTCCCCACATTCCTGGGCTCCACAGTGCCATGCCTGCTGCCAGCAGCAGCCAGGGCTCCTGAAGGCAATGCTTCTGCAGCTGCCAAGGGGATGGGTGAGGGTGTGAGTGAGAGGTGTGCTCAGCACTGCCACTCGCCTGGCACAGCTTGTGGTTGGGGTGGCAGGAGGCCACACAGCTGGGCAGGGGCCGCAGCAATCAGTGGCAGCGCCTCTGCAGCAGCTCCACCACACAGGTTGGCCCAGGTGCCCAGGCTGAGGGAAGCTCCCTCCTACATCCATCCGCTGAAGGAGGAAATCCAGCCCATGGAACGAATTAACCTGGCAGGAAAACTCGTGACGTGACCCAGAGCTGCACAGCAATTTGAGAGGTTGCCCTGCTGACCTCAGCAGTGAGATTTTTGTTTATATCTGTGAGTCAAATGATACCTGGGTGAGCAGGCACACGCTCCGGAAACCATTCCGGGGCTGTCCACGGGAGCGGGAGCCACAACTGCCCCAAGCCTGACCCTTCAGCATTCCTCTGGCAGAGCACCTGTAGGAGGAGGCCCTGTCCAAGCCAGAACAAAAAAGGTATTTAAAAATATGTCCTAAAAAAAAGTTATAACAGAACTTTCCGAGCACGGTTTTTGAAACCAGGAGCAGGCCAGGTGAGTTGTACTGTGTCAGGTGGGTTAGCTGGCTGGGAAGAGCCCCAGGCTTCCTGGGCAGCTCTGTTCCATCCATAAGAGCTAATAAGAGTAGCTTAAGGCTGGGTTTAGGAAAACTTGCACTAAGCTGAACTGCACAGGCACTAATTACAAAGCTCAGGACAGATTACTGCAGTGTGAGCAAAGTGGGACTTCATACACGTTCTGCCTTATAATAATATTATGCTGAAATTCCTGGATTTCTGTTCCTATTCACCAAACGGTGGCAGATACTGGGGCCTGACATTTTCCCATTGGTGTCAAAGACTTTTGGGATTCACCTGGGCTTTCCTACACATCAAGGGATTCTGTCCCGTGCTAGCACTGGTACTTACAGAGTACCATGGAAACCCCATGCATGGCACAGCCAGGAAAACAGCTCTGGCTATTAGTCCTGGTTTGAACAGCACAGAAGATGACAAAGAAATCCAGTGGGTAAAAATAAGGGTGTGTCCATGCCTCCAACCCTAACTCATACCCAGCACCTTCAGGGATGCAGCTGTTCCATCCAGCCTCCCTGAGATGCCAGCTGATTGTACCCATCTCCACTTCACACTGTAATTAACCCTGGCCCCTGTGATCAAGGCAAGGTTCTACCCTGCTGTGTTTCAAAATACAAATCTCCTTGAGCACACACATCCCATTCCATCAGGCACGTGCCCTCTCTGCCGCGTGGGGCTGTGTAGGCAGTCCCTGGATTTTGAGGCCACTCAGCCAACAGCAGTGCCCTGCTCACAGCACACTCCCAGCACACCCACACGCCTCCAAGCTGCTCCATCACTTTGGGAAGGATCAGCATGTCCTCCTGCCCCTCTCTGCACATCCCACCCTTCAGCAGGAGGCTGTGACAGGAAGAGGGTGCAGAGGATTCACGGCTGGCAGGTGCCATGCCCAGGCACTGCACGTGTGTGCCCTCACTGCCCTTGGCACGGTGACTGCACCAGCACCATCTGCACATTGCACCTGCTGGCACTGGGACCTGACACAGTCACAACAAGCAGCCCCTGAGTCACCAGCAAGGCCTGATTTACCATGCTGCTGCAGAAGGACAGCAATCTCTCCACACAGCCCTGACTGGAGCACCCTGCCCTGCCCACACACCTTCCCCCTCCCCTGGAACCCCTCCACGTTGCTCTGTCTCCTTGCTGGCCTCAGAGCAGCCCTGCCAAGACAGGGCAGGGGACAAGAAGGGCCCTCAAGGGGAAGCAGGGGCTTGTGGTAGCCAAAAAAGTGCTCAGGGACAAAGGAAGGAAGCAAAACCTTCTGTTTCTGTCTCTCAGACAGAAAACCCCGTTAGAAGTTTCTGGGGAAACCTCCAACTTGGACAAAAGTGAGGCTCCAAGGACTGGTTGGCTTCAGTTCTTTTGGCTCCAGGGAAACCAGCCTGGCTGACCCACATGGCTCCCAGCTGTGCTGGTACCCACCTTGGGATGTCCCCCTTGTTAATACCCTGCTCTGCTCTCTCCTGAGCTGAACCATGGACCTGAGAGCTCAGGGGACTGTGCAGGGAGACCTGGGCAGAGCCTGCACACCCCAGCCAGCCTATGCTGAGGCTGCTGGAGGTCAACATTCAGCACTGCTGGCAAAGTGAGCACGGGCCAGGTCCAGGACAGCCTGTCCTGCTCCAAGCAGCACTTCTGAGGTGCCCAGGCCACCATGGCTGGAGCCACGGCTCACACAGCAGTGCTCTGATGAACATTGGGAAAGCTGCCCTTTGTCCTGCAGCAATCAAATCCCTGATGAACACCTTGCTGACGGATGCATGGGCAGGGGAAAAAGGTGGAGAGAAAATAGGGATTAGCAAGGCCTGATAAAAACATGACCTCTCTCTGACAACTGACACTATTGACAAGTCCCTGGGGAATGAATTGACCTCAGCTCCTCAGGCAGGGAGCATCAGCCTGACCAGCAGCATTCAGGGAAGGTGATTGATCTAGTGGGGTGTGCTGGGACAGGTTTCTCCAGCAGTCACCACATACCAGCAGCACCTGCCACTGAAGTGCCCTGGGCAGCACATCCGGGGATAGCACCAGTGCCAGCGTCACCAACCCTGCCCAGCATCACCCCGGGGTCCTGTTCGTGTCCAAAGGAGGATGGGGAGGGGCCTGGAGGTGAAGCCATGTGAGGAGCAGGGAGGTCACTGTGCTTGATCAGCCTGGAGAAGGAGACTGAGGGGAGACCTCATAGCAGTCTACAGCTTCCTCACAAGGGGAAGCACCAATCTCTTCTCTCTGGTGATCAGCAATAGAACCTGAGGGAACAGCAAGAAGCTGTGTCCAGCAAGGCTTGGGTTGGATATTAGGAGAAGGTTCTTCACCCAGAGGGTGGTTGGGGATTGGAACAGGCTCTCCAGGGAAGTGGTCATGCCTGCCAGAGTTTCAGAAGTGTTTGGACAATGCTCTCAGGCACTTGGTATGATTCTTGGGGCGTCCTGTGCAGGGTCAGGAGTTGTGCTTTGATGATCCTTGAGGGTTCCTTCCAACTCTGTGATTCTGTGGAACCTGTTCCAACATGCTCTGTTTGTCCTGGGATACCAACAGCAGATCACTCTGCCATGGTCAGTGCCCACATGTCCCTGAAGATCCTGTGGGCTTCTAGGGGCCCAAGAGGTGCTGGAGAGGACACCTTCATACCACCAGCTTCTACCCCCACCAGCTCAGCTTTATGCTCCCCCTTCTCCCCTGTATCCCTGCCAACTCTGCAGCTCTGCACCCCAGGAGTGTTGTCCTTGGGTTTGGGAAAAGAGACAAGAGCAGAAGCCGGACCCAGCTCCCAAACTGCACAGAGAATATCTGTGCCCATGGAGGAACAGCATTTCCTGCAGGAATGTCCTTCCCTCGCTGTCCCTCCTCATGATCACTGTGCCTGTGACACCAGGAGCACAGGAAGGGCTTTGCTGGAGAGGGAAGTGCCAAAGGGCATCACCATGTGGGTGGGAGGAAGCCACTCATGCCCATGAGGCTGAGGTGGCTGGACCCAGCTAGAGCTGCCTGCTGGGCTGTCCTGCTGCTGGCTGATTCACTGGCCCCATGCCTGGGGTTCCGAAAGGCAAAGCTTCAGTCCCAGCAGGACTTCTGGTCCCCCTGTATATGGGAGAGGGGTCCCCCAAAGGCCCTCTGTGGACAGGGTGTATGCCAGAGCACCCACCCCGTGCAGAGCAGGGAGCTCAGGCATGGGTGTCCCCATGGCTGAGCACTTGAGTGCTACACTAACCCCACACACTGCCCCTCCTGGAGACAGCTCACCCTAGAGCAGAAGTCTGGGTAAGAGGATGGACCTCTTCCCTCAGGTGCCCAAGGCCAGCACATAAAACCCCTGGATACAGAACCCTCACAGCTCAGGGCATGAAAGGAGAGCAGAAGAATGGCTAGCACCATGTGGCACTGCAGGGAGCCAAGACACAGGTTATCAGTGCTTTGTCTATTCCTGCCCCAGAGGGACATCCTTGACCAGGGACTGCCAAAGGCCATGTCACCACAGGCTGTAAGAAAACACCTGCAGATGTGAGCCACTGCCTGTGTACAGAGCCAGGCCCAAGCTGCCAACTGCTCCTGCCATTCCAGCTTCTCTGACCTTGTTCCAGTGCTCCCAGCCTAAACATGAGGCAATGTGCCTGCAATGGGCTCCTCTCCCTAACTTCATTGACCTTGCCCTCTGCCACTGCCTGGCAGTGAGCCCAGGGCCCAGAGGAGGAGCCATCCTCACAGCTGGCCTCCATCCCTTCTGTTCTCTGACACTTCTGCTGTCACATGCACCTGAGTGTGCCTCCCATAGCGTTCTGCCTGCTCCCATCCACAGAGCCCAGACCCAAGTGACAACACATTCCCCTCCAGAGAAGAATGCTTACCATGAGCTGGGCACAGCAGGAAAAGCCTGAGTCAACCCAAGAGCTGCCCAAAGCCAAGGAAGCCAGGACCTGCTGAAAGGTATCCAAGGAATTCAAGGGATGAGATGCAGCCCTCCTGAGCCCCAAGCTGTGGCAGCTGCTGCCAGGCAGAGTGTGGGGAGGTGGAGTGAGGATCTGCTCTGCTCTGAGGGGTGTTAGTGCCATCAATGAACCCCTGGCACCTGGAGGCCATACTCCCACGTCCCAGGGCTCTACAGGCCAGCCAGGACAGAGCAGCATCCCTGCAGCCTTCACACACTGCTGCTTGGAAGTGACTTATCCAAACCATCACAGCCAGTTTGGCCTTTGCTGGCTTACCAAGAATGAGGCAACTTCTGCTCAGATGACAAAGATGTGAAATATTGCTGCACCTGCCATGTGCTGCCCAGGAGGGTGCCAGCCATGGTGACTCATGGAGCTTCCAAAGGACACAGCTGCCACTAAGCCCAGCTGAGCTGACCAAAGCTTCTGCTGAGACAGACAGAAACACAGAGAAGGCCAAGTCTGGAGCTGTGCCTCCATGGTACACCATCTTTGTCTTTAGCAGCTTCTCCTTCACCAAAGAGGGTCCTACACACACATTCAGCATCTGTGCTGCCTTGCCCAGCCTGAGTCCAGGCTGGGTACCCAGGCACACTCCTGTTTGCTGTGCTTGAGGCAGCTTGAAGGGAGAAATGAATGCACAGTGAGCAGCTCAGTTGCTCTGCCTCAAGGTGAATGTCATCTGCCTGCCCTGGCATCTCCCCTGCTAGCACTTTGGTTTGATACAAACCCTTGCATCTGCAGAGGGGCTCTGGCAGGGCAGCCTTTCCAGGCCACTCTCACTGAGCACTGGTGGCCAAAAATGTTAATTACAGCATCACAGCCCCTCCAAACTCTCCTTGTACACAGGAGCATCGACTGATGAGCTTAACATGGAATTTATCATTCATTCTGATTCCTCTCATGAGTTATTCCTAAACTCATCCACCAGTTTCCTTTTTGATTTCTCCTCTAAGCACAGCTCCATCCTTCAAAGCAGTGCTGACGATCTTCCCTGACTCTGGAGGCAGTCTTGGCTCTACAATTTGCCCATTCTCAGCAAAACCCACCCAGACCCAGGTCCCTCTTGTCTCTTCTCTGCCAGACAGAGAGGTCATGCTGCTGCAACACTCTCAGAGGGGCTTCTGCTCCCTGTTTCTCACCCAGCCCTTCAGAGCTATGTGTCTCCTCTCCCCACTCTGGGCAGCTCCCAAGACTTTCAACATCAAAGTTGCCATCCACTAAGCCTGAATCTTTCCAAACAGCCTGGCTGTATTACATCCACCTGTATACAGGAACTTGTTGTTCTCTTCCATCCCACTCCCTTCCCTTCCTGGAGAGGCAAAGGTCACCCAGCCACGGGATTTCAGCTCTGACACCAATCTCAAGCTTTCTCCTTCCTTGGCCAGGGCTCAGTTCAGACCCACCCTCTGTTATCCATGCCCTACATAGCTGACAGCCCGTTGAGCTGAAAATCAATGGAGAACTCAAGCTGTGCTTGGAGCAAGGCAATGTGTTTGCTCACAAAGGTGAAAAACCAGTGGCTCAGGATGAGGCACAGCTGTGAGATACCAGATCACACAGCTGATTGTGCAGGGTTTCACAGAGCAACCACAATGAGTTTTTACACTGAAGACCTGCCCTGGAGGTTCTCTGGAAAGCTCCATATCCAAGGATCACAAAGAGCAAGATCCTGTGTTAGCAGTGATTCATGGCTGCCACTGCCAGCTCTTCCCTATCCCAGCTGGAATTTCTCACTACCCTGCATCCCAGGGCCCTGTGCTCCAGGCAGGACCTGTTTTCATTGCACAGAGCAGTTGGGTCCAGCTGAAAGGGATTAATCTCCATGCACTGGCATCTGCTAGCCAGGAGCAGCGCAGGAGGAGCCATGCTCCCCTGCAGACTGGCACATGCACAAAAATGGCCCGTTCCTCTCACAGCCACCTGGGGTGGGCAGCCAAACCCTGGGAGCAGCCAACACCTGAGCCACTCTTTGGGAAGTCCCTGTTTCAGGGATCCAGGTCCTACCTGTGCTTTCAGGACAAGAGAAAAAAATGTGGAAGGTTCCCACCCCACAAAACAGTCCCATCCTTTGGCTGCAAAGACATCCAGCTTCTCACCACATGGAGGAGAGGGGCAGAAAGTGAGGTTGAGCACAGCCAAGTCTTTTTCTACAGAAAGGCATGGACAACGATGCCTGGGGTCACAAAAGCAGACAGGAACCCCTGTAGAGAAGCAGGGACCTGTGACAAGGCTGCAGAACAGTGGAGTACCTCCTCCCACTGAAGAGATTCCTCTGCAGACACCTGGGCTGGCTGTGCCTCTCCAGCTCCATGCAGCACAAAACTTGTGGGAAATGACAAGTGTATCCCATCTTTCCAGGCCATTCCACTCTCCAGGGCTCAGCTTGTGCTTTAGCACCTTTTGTTCCTTCTTTGTGTCACTCTGAACAGGAAGCTGAGCTCGAGGTCTCCAGAGGCCACTTTGCACCCACACCAAGGACAACCATGGGCAGCAGCTGATCCCTCTCTACTCCTGAATCCCCCATGTGCATCCCCCGGGATGGAACACACACCTCAGTGCACCAAGTGCCACCACAGCAACCAAGGGAAAGCTAAACCACACAGCAGGCTGAGCTCACAGCAGGACAGAGAAACATGTCTTCTCTAAGCCTGAGCTGCAAATCCTCAAGGGAGAGCTACAGAGAGCTTTTAAGACAAACCAGAAACAAATGCATAGCTTTATTGACAGCAATGTCATGGATAAAGACTGGTCACACTTGCTCTCCCCTCATCAGCCACTGGATGCTCCATAGGCAAAAAGCACTTGTCCCATCCCATCCCTGCTTTTCCTGTTAAATGTCTAGCTTCATCCTACAGGCACACTTGAGATAAAAGGACCTAAAAGGTCCTAGCTCTTGTCATCAACCTCTGCCCATCCAAGAAATTTTCCTCTTTTTTCCAAGCTTTAAGAAAAAAATCCCAACAGAACCAACAAACCCATATATCAGAAGACATTTATTTTCCTTAAGTATGCTAGACTAAGCAAAGCTACCTCTTCTAGGCTCTTCAGACCTCACTGCATTCAAACCCTAAGCCTGGCAGAGCTGCAGTGCCAGCTGGCACAGGGCAGTACAAGTGATCAGCTTGGCATAAGAGCCCTGACCCTCCCATTCCCCACTAAGTTGCACTCAGCTCAATTGTGTCAGACTGTTTTGAGTAACACTTGCTATTTCATTTGTCTCAGCCCAGAGAGAAAATGAGGCAGGGATAACAAATGACTGAGTGCCTCTGCATTTGGGGTGGGGGGGAATACTAAAGGTGGAGCTGGTGAGTGTTACCTGCTACAGCCCAGGGCAGAAGCACAGCAAAGCACAAGGTACTCATCTATAACCAACCAGGGCAATGTGCTTCATCTCCTCTAGAACAGGGAGCCAAGGACTGTTGCAGGATGCTGTGGGGAAGAGAATCAGCCACCGACTCTCCCTGTGGAGAAGGGAAGGCACTCCACCAGAAATAGAGAGCTTTGGTCCCAGGGAGTTTTAGGACACAGCTGAACAAAGCCACAGAATCCAGATCTGGTGCTCTGACTGGCTTTATTGCATTTAAATAAAACACCCACATAAGCACAGCCCAGTCTGCTTCACAGCTCTGAACAGCTCCAGCCACAGCTGAGGGAAGCACCACCCACAATGGCCAGCTCCTCATTCTGTTCTACTGCCAGGCCAAACCCAGTACATTCCTGCCCACACCAGTGCTGCTGGGCTCAGGTCTCACACAAGGCTGAGCTGGGAGGGTCCCCTCAGCCCAAACTCAACACTGAGACATCTCTGCTGCCAGTACCCTGCTGCTCTGCTCCAAACCAGTGGAGGATGGGAAGAAATTAAAAAATGAAAGCAAGACTCTTTAAATGTGTATCCCTGCAAGGCAAGTCCATGAAGAGCCTGGATTCTCCTGGCTGCCAGCTCTGTGCAGGTTTCCTAGCAGAGCCCCTCTTTGTGGGCACCCTGGCAGGAGGCAGTAGCCAGGGCATGCAGCACACCCCACTCTAACAGCACCCGACCCCGGGCAGCCCCAGGGAAGCACATTAAGCCATTAATTGATGCATTAAGCATTAAGAGTCATTATGTGACACACCAGGGTGAGCAAGCACCAAGAGACATCTCCCAAGAGCCTAAGGCTGGGAAACAGTCCCAGACTTCCCGCAGGTGCTCAGCACACAAAACCACACTGAAGTCTTTAGAAATCACTCATGTCTTTCCTTAACTAAAGAAGCCAGAATGGTGGTTAACAGCTCTTCAGTGGCAGAGAGACTCCACATTTCCCAGGTATGCACAGATTTACAGCACAAGGCACCAATTAAGTTTCCTTCCAAGCCTCCAAGTCAGAAGTAGATGGATATGGGAGTAAAAACACCACTGCATTAAGGACAACTCAATTTCAGTCATTTATTCTTTACAGCACTTGAAGTTACTTGGTGGCAGGTACTTGGTGAAGGTCTCCAGAAAAACAACAGGAAGAATGGTTGGTACAATAGATTTATATAAAAAGAGATAAATAGATAAAACAACATGGTAACCTCTCATTCTTGCTCTAAACAGAGCAGACTGACCCTGAGTCCAGGTTAGCATCATCCTTTCAAGGCAGTCATGGTTAAAACCCTCAAGTGCCCATACCCAGAGGACAGCAAGGCATCTGTCCTCACAGTTGAGGCAGGTGTGTGCTTCTCAGGCCAGCTCTTCAGGAGCTTGGTTTCAGCTGCTGGGCAGACCCTGCCTGCCAGTAAGGTTCAGTCTCGTTGAGCAAGTCTGTAGAGCCAGCCCCAGCTTTGGTGAACAAGTGTAAGGGCAGCTCTGCCGAAGGTGAGCCTTCAAGTACATCAGGATGAGCCACAGGTGATGTGTTTGAGCCATCTACAAACACCAGCAGAGCCAAGATGCAGGGCAGCACCCCAGACTGCTGCCTTTATTGCCCTGAGCCAGATGGAAACCACAGGTTCTGAGGCTGTTCCTGAACCACACACAGCTCAGTCACGCTTCTGCAAGACACCACTTTGCAACTGTGTTAAGACAAACTCTGCCTACTCAAGGTCTCCAGTTTTATGCCAAAAGAAAAATCCCATAGCCAAAGGTCTAAGTATTTCTCTTCAGTTTTCACACTTCCATTTTCAGGAACTGTTCACCTTCTGTCGAGAAGGAAGATTGTGTCTGAAGCCATGTGCCTGCAGAAGAGCTGGCAACACAGGTAGCACCACAATGAAGAAACCCCAAGTTACTGATACAAGACTCTCACCCCACTGAGACTAGCTTTACTTAATCTAAGAGATCATGGTATTTCTCTAGACTCTGCTCCTCCAGTTCCAACAGCTTCTGGTAAAGTTTCTCGGCAGTGTCTTCATCCACATCCATCTGGAAGGCAAGGAAACAGCACTGTGAGACCATCACCTTGGTGGCAGCCAGTGCAGACACTGAGGGCAGCTCTGGGGATAAGCAGGGTGCATTTCCAGAGCTTCACAAACAGACATCTGTCACCAGGGCATAAGCCAGAACATATTTTGGGAAAGTATCATCACACACTTAACCTGTTCTGATCATCACTTCCATTGTCTTCCAGACTCCAGCCTAAGCCAGGAGTTACTCTAGGAAGCACTGCAGATAACCCCACATCCCTTCCTGCTACTTAGCCTTCAACAAGCATCTTCCTTCCACTCCAGGCACAGGACACCCTTGGCACCAGCCCTGCCATACAAAGCAGATGGCAGACCCCCAGCAGCAGGAAGCTCCCTCTCCATTGACCTTTCGAGGCTCCACGTAGCATCTCCCCAGTCCAGAAGTACAGCTGTGGTATTTGACAAGAGAATCCAGGTACTCTGGCTTCTGTTTGAACAGCCACACCTGGGAAGAACAACACAAAGATGTACAAGTCCAGCACACACTGTCCCAGCCATGCCTGTGGGCAAAGACCTGACTGCCAGCAGACACAGGAGAAGACACCACAGGAGCACCCACCAAGCAGGGGAAGATGTGATATGTGAAGTTCTGAGCAGGCTCCCTTCAGATGTGACCTACTTCAGCCAATAGTAATGGAGGTTTCTGCTAAAGCAGTTCAGCATGGCTGAACTTGCTCCCACTGTGTTTGAGACACGTTGTGCCCCCCATGACCCACCTCCATCCCCTGTGCTACACATCATTCTCCCTGGTCAGGATGTTTTCCCAAAACCATTTATTTTATGGGTACTGGGTGAAGGTCATAGAGCTCCATGTGGCTGAGCAGCCCTGGGGACAGCTGGCTCCCCACACTCACTGCTGTGTGCTATCTGGGGGTCAAATACAGCTCCCACCCACCAGCCTCACTGAGAGGCTCTTTGCTTAAGCTACAAGACCCCAGAAGAGCTACTCAGAAGGAAGCAATGTTAAAATCAAGTTGTGAACTACTTACGTGAGCTTCTGCTCCATTATAGGGTGTCAGAGTATAAGTTTTGGCAAAAAATCGGATCTGAGGGGAAAAGGACATGGCAGAATTTGTACTGTGGCCCAAGGTTTGTTGGCAAGCCCTGAGCAGCCCAAACACTTCAGATAATCTACCAGAGGTACAAAGGCTTCTCAAACTGGGCAATAGGTAACACTGCACACTGACTAAAGCATCACTTATCACCACAAACTGCTTTCTGGAGCCCCCCAGCAAGTGTCACTCCATGGTCCCACACAGAGTTCACCCCAAGGCAGGAGCAACAGGCCACACACACCTTGCAGGTGCCTCTTCTAGAAGGGTCTCAAGGGCAGGAATGGCAGGAGGCAGAGGGGATCTGCAGGACTGCCAGCCTTGGGGACAACTGAGAAGGCACTGCCTCTCTGCTGCCAGGAGAAACGTGATCCATCAGGATCAGCTGCTGCAACTGGGGCAGCTTAAGATGAAAGGCCACTCTTGCAGCAAGTGCATCAAGGCTCAGAACAGGCAGCCTTCAGGGACAGAACTGCAGTGAACCTGGAAAGCTGAAGGCCAGAGGAAGAAAGGCAAGGAAACTTCTGGGGAAGCAGGGAGGGAGGCAATAGAGAGCAGGAAGCTCTGCTTTCCATAGGCTTGGAAAGAAAAAAACAACACTGCCTTCTAGAGGAATGGAAAGAACACTGGAAAAGAGGTTGTTCTAGAAATGAACAGCATCTCAAAGCACAGGGGCCAAGCTAGGGCCACATCCCGAGCTCTGCTGCCAGCAAGCCAATGGTGTTTCACAATCCCAAGCAGAACTGGCAAAGCTTCCAAGGAGAGCCTTGACAAACACTGCTGTAGCTGAAGGGCTGAACCCTGCTCCTCTGCCAGTGTCCAGCACCAAACCTCCAAACTCAGCTTGGAAACTGGGGCCCCAAGATGAGAAGGGGAATGTTTACAGAGGGTCCAGCCTGCCCAGCCCAACAGAAGGAAGAAATCTATACCAACACAGGCAGCGAGGAGCCAGAAGTGTGCTGTACATCACTTGCAGTGAAGTGTGTCACAGCCCAAAATCAGCCAGGACATCCACTCACCAACCACATGATGGGCATTAGCAGCTTCCACAGAAAAACAGGCAAAATTCTGTACGTCATGTTGGACATAACGAGCCCAGGACAAACAACACTGGAATACAGACCCTGCAGAGAAGAAACCAAGTCAGTGTGCAATTACACCACACTTAAAAGAGTGGGTCATGCTGCTTCCCTCCCAGTACTCCTCAGCCAGAGAGGGTGTGTACAGACATCAGACCGTGATACTCCACTAAGTACCAGAGCAGAGAGCAATTAGATGTAGAGATTTTTAAGAGGTCCAAATTGGAAAGGTTTGCGTTAGATCCATGCCCATTACAAACCTCCAGGGTAGAAAATGCAGCCTCCTGTTGCAATCTCCATGCAGCTCAGCAGATATCCCAAAAATTACAGCCCAGTCAGACTTAAGACTACCTCTTCTTTAATATATAAGAGCTCAGCCTTTTGGGACTAAAACATTTCGTCCAGAAGTGTTTGAGAATGGCAAAAGCACTACTGCTGGACCAGAGCTGCAGCTGCCAGCAAAACCCATCAATGCCCCAGGACAGGGAAGGCAGGTTGCTTGTACAGCTCCCTGGCAAACCTGAGCAGCAGCACAGAGCCATCAGCAGAGCCTGCAGCTCCAGTGCTTGCAGGCAGCACTGCCAGAGCAGCCCTGTGCTGATAGGCAAGGACACCTGAAAAAAGCAGAGGCTCTTTGCTCTTTAACATCAATTCTGATCTAAAGAGAAGAGCTTGCAAGCTAAGTACTGCTCCCAAAATCTCCCGCTTTGGGAAGTTTTTCTGGCAAAAGCTCCAGAATCTGGCAATCTCTCTGGCAGATTCCCTACCCCCACACCACCAGTTCAACCTCAGCCATGTTTAGTTCTTACCTGTGCACTAAGGAATGCATCAGATTGCTATGAGTGAATGAATGCAACTAGGTAACAACAATGTCATGATAATTACAAACAGTAGCAGCTCATTAGGTTTCTGCAGCAACACAAAACCCATCATCACCTGGTCATTAAATTTCCTGTTCAAAACCACACTTGTCAGGTCAGTAGCATATTTAGAGGAACTGTATGATTCCTGCCCCTTGGCATGCTGATAGTCAGAGAGGCTGAAGGCAGACTCCCTGGCATTGCTGGAGGAGGTCCAGATGAGTCGTGAGGGCTTCTCGTTACCGCAGAGCAGAGACTGAAGCTGACGAACCTGGAAAAAGAATCCTTAACTTATTTAATACAGCAGTCTCCCAGTCTTAGGGTATGACTTTACAGCACCTAAGGCTGTGAGCTTCTTTCAGCTTTCCCAGACAGCTTTTCCTAGACTAGCCAAGAGCAGACACTTGTATGAGCAGCTGTCATTCAGCTGGACAGCTCAGTTAAGCACCTCAGAGTTTAATACAGCCAAGCCTTAGCATTTATCCTGGATGGAGAACTTCATATGACTGACTTCTGTCTGCTGGCTCACTACAGTAACCTCAAAATTATATTAACTCTTGCAACAAAAGTCACCATTTATTGCTTATTTAAACAAATGTCAAGCCTTTGTCCTGTCATTCTTTATCTGTCAGGCTGCAGCCTCCATCAGCATCTGAACCTGTGAGATCTGTACTGCCCAGACCCATCCCTACCCACATCAAACATCAGACTGAGGGTTCAATCTTTGTACGAAGCCTCACCAGCATAAAGTGCCCAAAGAGGTTGGTAGCAAACACCTCCTGAAGCCCATCTCCATTCAGCCTGTCCGTCTGGGTCATGATGCCTTCTGCAGTGGTCAGCATGTGGAGCAGCTTCCTGGAAGCCAAGAACAGGAGTTAGTAAGGTACACTGCCAGGGGGAATCCACCACTTCCTCACTTGAGCCTTTCAGCAGTACCCTCACCTCACAGGCTCCCCACAGCTTTGCTTTCAAGGGCAACATTAAACCATTAAAAAAATAGATGGGAAAGGTCTAGAGAGTATCCCAGGCCCTTTATTTGCAAGTGCCTCAATACTGACTAGACCAGAGAAGACTTGTCCCTTCCTTCACTTTCCCACGGTAAAGTACTGTTAAAAACACCTCCTTCCCTCATTTCACTCTCAGATAACTTAATCGAGCTTCAGCAACTAGCCAAGGCCTCGGGCCATGCCGAATGCAGGCAAGGAAAGCAGTCTGGCAGCAGTGCTCAAGAGCGCAGCAGTTCTGTCAGACTCATGCAAGTCACTGTGCTCCTCAGCTCAGCCTCCCCGTGCTGCCTGCAGAGCAGCGATGCTCACACCAACCACGACCCTCACAAACTACTGTGATCCACAGCTTTGAACAGCTACAGACACCTACACTGGCATCACAACAAAGTGAGGAGACCCAGAGTTCAACACAGCAGCATTTCTCAGGCAGGGGCTGCAGGCTCTGGGTGACCTCCTGCCCTCCCCGTGCACCCAGCGGGCCTCACACCTGGCAGCAGAGGTGGCTCTGGGTGCCTTGGGCCATCCCAGCACGGCACTCAGCCGGCAAACCCACCCCACACAAGAGAGGGCATCCCCCGGGGACGTGCTCTCTCTCTCGCACCGGGAGGGAGACAGGCTCTTCAGCACGGCACCCAGGGGCACGGCCTGACGGTGCCAGCCCCCCGTGCTTCCCACAGGCGGGGGCTGGAGCCCCCGGCAACACCTCCTACCCGGTGAGGAGACCGTGCCAGAGAGCCTTGAAGTTCACGTGCGGGTTGGGCATGATCCCAGCGTTGAGGTAGACAAAGTCCAGGCGCTGAAACCTGCGTGGAGAGGAGCACAGGAGCCGGGTTGGAGGGGTCAGGGGTGCCCGGTGGGGCGGAGAGCGGGCGGGGGTGTCCGATGGGGACAGATCCCGTACCTGCAGCGGAGCTCACGGGCGGCCCGCAGGACGGAGGCCAGGTTACCCAGGTCTATCTCCACGGTGGACACCTGGGCAGAGGGGTGGGTGGCCAGGATGAGGTCCCGCGTGGCTTCACTCTTCTGCTCGTTGCGGCAGGCGATGCAGAGGTGAATGCGGCCATCCTCATCCAGTAGCCGCTTGCACAGCGCCAGCCCCACACCGCTGCAACGGGACGGTGTCAGAGAGAGCCGAGCCGAGCCGAACCCAGCCCAACCGAGCCCAAGCCAGGCCAGCCGAGCCGAGGCCAGCCCGCCCCTCCCGGCCCTCAGCGCCGCTCACCCGCTCGCACCGGTCACCAGCACCACGCGCTCCATCGCTGCCCCGCGCCCGCCGCCCCCGCCCTATAAGCTCTGCGCGCGCCCGGCCCCGCCCCGCCCGGCCCCGCAGCCAATCGGCGGGCGGCAGGGAGGCGGGGCCCGCGCCGCCGGTGGCGTGATGGTGAGCAGAGCGCGGAGCCACCGGGGCGCGCTCCGTGACCACGCCCCCTATGAACACGCCCGGCGCCGAGGTCACGCCCACATCGTGTGGGCCACGCCTATTCCACTCAGGGCCCGCCCCTTCTGCGGAGAGCTTTGGGTGTCGCCGCTGTCCCTTCCCTTCCCTTCCCTTCCCTTCCCTTCCCTTCCCTTCCCTCTTTGCCGCCGAGGAAGGCAGAAATGCCCAGTAGGCCGCCGTTCCCTGCTGCCGCCATGGCCCTCCGGGGCAGCCCTGCCCCTGGCGGGGTCCCAGCTGGAGCAGGGCCTGGACACAGCGGACCCCACAGCTGCCCCCCAGACTCCCCAGCGTGTTATTAAATGCGGGTCCATGCCGACGGTGCAGAGTGCCCGGGCCCCGGGAGCTGCAGATGTGCCCCACCTGCCCCAGCCCGCTGAGGCACGGCTGGGATGGGCCACAACGCACTCTGAGCACGGAGCGGCCATCCGAGGGGACAGGCAGAGAGACACCAATTCCAGGACACGAACAAAGCCCTTCCTCGTCTTGACACGCTCAGCAGTGATGAGGCATCCATCCTCTGTCGCAGGCAGGAGGAGCACGCGGGAGACCAGCCAGTCTCTGCGGGGCACAGCCACCATCCCTGCCCTCCCCTTTCCCAGACACCTTTCCCTTTCTCCGGCCCTGCTGCTGCACATGTCCTGCCATGGATGCTGAGCCTCAGAGCATCCTCCCTCCCACCCGCTGGGACAGACAGCTAGTCTGGGTCAGCCAGCTGCTCCCTCGATCATCCTGGCTCCAAGTCTCGGGCTGTTCCTGTGTTCCACACCACATCCCAGGCACACAGTGCAGCTCCAGAGCCCCCCAGCCCTGGGGTGCCCTCAGGGGAGGCAAGCTGAGCTGCCTGCAGAAGCGCCACAAGGAAACCATGCAGCCAGATCACATACCAAGTGTCTCTTCAGCGGGTTGGCCCCTACACATAAGTGCATCTACTGAATATACACATGCCTTAGCCACGGGATAGTGGGAACTGTGCCACGCGCGCCTGCTGGTGCTGAGCTAGTGCGTACAAGAGTGTGGAGGGCTCCATGGACCCTCCAAGTCCACAGTTCCTCCTGCCCAGCCACAGGAGGGTTTGAGTTTGGGGCCTGGTGGGTCACCTGCCAGGGCCCATGGCTTTGGCACCTACCCAGTTTGCTCAGAATGCTGGCAGCTTCAGGAGCACAGACAGGTGCCAGAATGCTGTGGGATGCTCAGGGTGGCAGAGCTCAGCTCAGGGGCTTCAGCTGGATTGTGATCCCAGGCTGAGAGCCAGGGAGAGCTGGAGCGCCCTGCTCCATGCCCATGGGGTTGTTGCAGGCATGGGCAGCAGGCAGCTGCCAATGAAACTCTGCTATACACATTCTTCTCCTGGCAGATGAAGATGTGGGTTAACTCTGGGGGAGGAGGACCTGGAGATTTCCCTATGGAACTAAAAGGTACTAGCATCCTGCTGCCAGCTGCCATGCATCACCTATGGGGCATCCAAAATGCATTTCTTGGGCAGTTGAGCTGCCCTGGAGTGGCTGTGGTCAGTGAGGGAATGTCCCCTCGGCACAGGATGCCCGCTCCGCCCCGGCTGCACACTCCAGCAGCTGGGTGAGGTGCCAGGAGCACCCCCAGTCTTCTCCCTGTGCAGCTGGGGCTGGCCAGCAGGGAGGGTGCTTCCTGCCTCTCCATGTGGCATGTCCAAAGCCCCGAATGTCCACGGAGTCTTTGTTTTCACCCCGCGATCGCACAGCCAGAGGCTGCTCCCAACTCCTCCTGAAGCAGGTGGTGGCTGCTGGTCTGTCCCTGCTCCAGCGGGCACACACTTGCACACATCCCTTCCCCAGGCACCTGCCCTGTGTGTGGGCCGAGCTTCCTCATGGAGAAAGTCCAGCTGAAGTTTGTCCCCTTCAGCCGGGCAGGAGAATCCACTCTGTCCTGGTCCCTGTCACCAGGAACAGGCTGCACCAATAAATAACCCTCCCCCAGCCACTGCCGGGCTCAGGTCCGCGGGGAAGAGGGAGATCTGAGCTGTCCCACACCGAGGGGCTTTGCTGTCCTTGGGGGCCTCCTGTGAGGCCTCACTGCACAATGAGAACAAGAGCAGCTGCTCCGGGTTTATGGCTAAGTCCGAGTGAAGTGGCTTCGGTTTGCATCTGGGGCTCCTCTGGGCACAGGGAAGGATGGGACCAGGACAGGCAGGAGCCGAGGGTTATTCTTCACTGGCTGAGTCCTGGAGAAGACGATGGATGTCCTGGAAGGAGGGACGATCTTTAGTGTCCCGTCTCCAGCAGCTGAGCATTAGCTTATAGACTGAGTCAGGGCATAGCATGGGCTGGGGAAGGTAGGTCTGCAAAACAAAAAGCAGAAATGGCAAAGAGAGAATTACTGCCTCAGAAACCAATGTGCAAACTGCTCCTGGAGAGCCCCATATCTCAGGGTGCCCCATCTCTCCATGGGGGCTGTGCTGCCATGTGCCCAGGGGCAAGATGACCCCAGATGGCACAGTGAGGCAGCTGGGGACACCTGCCTCTGTCCCTCAGACCCTAAAAGCTGCAGTGGGGTCAGTGAGCAAGCAGTGCCTTGGACTGTGTGAAGTGCAGCATTTGCCACGATGGGCCCTTCACCAGGACTCCTTCTGGAGAAGTTCCTGTCCCATAGCTGCCTCACAGCTAAGCTCCCTATCTGGTCACCTTAAAGACTCTCCCCAGGCCCCCGATGTCCTAGGTCCACCCCTGTCCCGTCCATCCCATCCCGTCCCTACCTGCCGGCCCTGGTCGCGGAAGAACTCGCCGGTGTTCTCGATGACCTGCTCGTCAGACATGTGGGAGTAGGGCTGCTCCCGGCACAGCGTGAAGGTCTCCCACAGCGTCACTCCGAATGCCCACACGTCACTGGCCGTTGTGAACTTGCCCTGGCCAGAGGGAGCAGAGCAGGGTCAGGCATGGGCTTTACCCAGAAGTTCCAGGTGCTCAGGGATCAAAACTTCATTCTGGATGCTTCAGCATCCAGGTCTAGTCCCAGAGAGGTGCTTGGCCCCACAGACCTGCTTTCTGCCTGAGGCCAGAGCCTGGTGAGCTCCAGGTCTGGCTGGCAGTGACTGCTCTGGACTTGCCAAGGACCCAGCTCCTGGCAAAGGTAAAAACCAACATTGCTCCCTCTTCCAGGCCTGACCACGGCCAGGATAAAACGCCAAGCATCCCGTTTAAAGGATGTCCTGCACTGGGACATTAAAAATCACCACAGTCCCCCCAGCCTGCCTCAAAAAGCTGCCACCACTCCCGCTGTCCCCATGCTTCATCCCAAATCTGGGCTGCAGTGAGCAGAGACCTCCCCCTCCCTCCTGCACCCCCCAGCCCAAGGAAGCAGGGCAGTGAGCATCCCCAGAGCCATGTCAGTGTCCATCAGAGGAGCCCCGGCCCCGTGTACCAGCAGGATGCTCTCCCAGGACATCCAGCGGATGGGGAGCACCGCCCGGCCCTGGATGCGGTAGTAGTCCCCACTGTAGAGGTTCCTGCTCATCCCAAAGTCGGCAATCTTGATGGTGTAGTGCTTCCCCACCAGGCAGTTGCGTGTGGCCAGGTCCCGGTGCACAAAGTTGAGGGATGAGAGGTACTTCATGCCCGAGGCGATCTGGGTGGCCATGAACCGCAGGTCACTGTTGGGGGCACACGGGACGAATGAGCAGAAGGAAGGAAGGACAACAGCCAGAAGGTGCATGGCGCCAGGCAGGGTGTCCCAGGAGCAAGCAGCACTGCCTGCCCCTGCTCTCCCAGGCAGCCCTACCTGATGGTGGGTGTGTGGGCAGCAGCAGTGCCGCCTGCCTGCTGGCGGGACAGGAACTGGTTGAGGTCCCCATTCTCCATGTACTCGGTGATCATGCACAGGGGGTCATCTGTGATGCACACCGCCAGCAGCCGGATGATGTTGGGGTCCTTCAGCCGCGACATGATCTTGATTTCCTTCAGAAAATCATTCCTTTCCGGAACAGAAACCACACAGATGGGATAGACAGACCCAGAGGGCCACAGAGGTGAGTACAGACTGGCCAAGAGTGCCACCCGCCCACCCAAGCCTCCTGAAGACCTGTGGGCCACTTCCGCTGGGACTAGAGAAGATGAGCTGCAGGGTGGGCTCAGCAGGTAGGTAGGCACTGGGGAACTGGTTAGGACCAAGGATCCTGACGTGTGACAGCCCAGCATCCCCAGAGAGCTCAGGTGTGTGGTCCTTGCAGCTGCACTGACTGAGCATATGGCCGATGGAGACGCGGAATGCTTTCCAAACATCCCAGCTCTCCTGGTGAGGCTTTGCACATGGGCAGTGCTGGGGTGTGTGCCCCCCTCAGCCCCTACCTGGCATTCTTGTTGGCATCTGCCCGCAGCATCTTCACAGCCACCAGCATGGGGCGGTCAGAGCTGCCATCCAGGCCCTCCAGGGCAAAGTCCTTCCCTGTGAACTTCTCCATCCCTTCCACTTCACAGAGGTGAACCTGGGGGAGCAAGGGGCAGCCATTACATTGCTAACTGACAGCCTTCCACAGCCCCTGCGAGCTGGGAAGAACTTTGCCTGAGTCCTGCTCAGAGCAGGCCCAGTTCCCGCTCACCTCCCCAAACTGGCCTTCCCCCAGCTTCTCCTTGAAGGTCAGCAGCTTCCTGGGGAACTCCTCGACGGCCACATCCTTGCCAGCAAGCAGGTCCATGGTGAGGGCTGGCACTGAGTAGGTATTGCCGCCCGTCACACCCTGCAGGTTCACAATGTCGGCCTCGGCGTAGTGCGGGACGCCCTCAGGGACGCTGGCCTGCGATGGCTTGGTGGGGCTGCTGCAGCCTAGGGGGACACAGCGGGGCCAGCCCTGCCATGGGTGTCCTGCCCTGCACCCTCTGCTCCCTGGGGCTGCTCACACTCTGCCCCTTCTGCCCCAGAGCCCCCGCAGGGCTGCCTTCCTGCAGGCAGCGCAGGCTGCTCCACTCTTTCCCCACCAACGGCAAACATCAACCAAGCCCTGAGCACCAGGGGAGCGGAGATCGATGCCTGGCCTCCACATCATTGAGGAAGAGGTGCCAGAGCATCCCAAGGATAACAGTGGGATACAGCTTAGTCTGGCAGTGGATGTCACTGATGGCTCTCAGTCACAGGCTTTTTGTGACCTTCATGGGGGATGCATGGGGACTTGTGTGACCTCTCCCTCTGTGACAAAATGTTTGGGGAGTGGCCAAAAGCTGGGGCTGGAGAGAGGGGGCTGCAGCAGGCTCAGTGAATGGTGTCCTGGCTGTCACCTGTGAGACGGCTGTGAGCATGCAGGGTGTCCTGGCTCTCACCTGTGTCCTCCTCCCCCGCGGTGAACTCAGGCAGCTTGCGGATCAGGCGGGAGGGCTCCTGGTAGTCGGGTCCCAGGGGGAAGATGCGGTCATAGGTGGAGCTGGACTCCTGCTCGCTGGGGGAGGAGGAGCGGTTGTGGTTGAACATGCTGGATTCACTGGGCAGGGAGAGGCTGACGGTCATTTCATCATCCAGCATCCTCCGTGATGCCTGTGACAGCAGGGCAAGGGAGGAGAGAGGTGGGGTTCCCCACAGCATGGGCAGGATGGTACCAGGGATGTGACCAAACCTCCTCTCTAGTGCCTTGTCCCTAGGTTGCCATCCCTGCCTGAGTTTGTCCTCATGTTCCCCCCTTCTCTTGTCTGCCTCTATGGAAAAGGGTTTAACTTCATCAGTTCTGTGAGTGACCTTGTTTAGGTGGTGGCTGTGGTGAGAACCCTCCACATCCAGGCTCCTGTTCCCCAGATCAGCTTCAGGACAGAGGGATGGATAAACAGGAAAGTTCCAAAGTCACCACCCTGCTCAGCTAAGTCCCTTTCCTTGGGAGATGGGTGAAAAGCCTTTCTGAGGAGGGGAAGGGAGCATCAGCCCTTGCATGGAGTCTGTTTTCTCCGTGCTGAGCTCCCAGAAGAACCTGCCCAGAATGACCCCAACACCACAAGGCACCTCACCAGCCACACCACCCTTGCCCACCTTCTCCAGCATCTTCTGCCAGAACTGCCGCCACAGTATGATGACAATGATGGCCACCAGGATGAAGATGATGGCCACCAGGCACCCGATCAGGATGCGCGTGTTGCTGTCGTCTACCTTGAGTGTGGGGTCTAGCCGGAGAAGGGGACAGAGAGGGCCGGTCACAGTGGGGAATGGGGAGACCCCCTGCCCCTTTCCTGCGTGGGATGGGGCACAGTGCCCACCCAGCACAGGGTGACATTGCTTCCCATGCTTACCGTAAGTGGTGGGGACCATGGGTGCCTCGGCAGGGGGCACTGAGTTGTTGTACATGGCTGCATCTGGCCAGGGAGAAGAGATCAGGGTGGGGGTGTGGATGGCCCACAGCCCTGCTACCTCCTTGAGCCTCCCACCCAGGAGAGCCTGGTCCCCATGAGGCTCATGGCAACCAGTACCTGACTGGAAGGTGATCTCACTGAACATCATCCATGTGTCGGCGAAGTAGTACTGGCACTTGATGGCGCTGGCCATGCGGTGGAGCAGAGGCACGGTGACGAAACGGGCGCTGGGGTTCACATCATCCAGCACCAGCACCGAGGACACGGCGCTAGGCTCCCACTCGCTGGCGTCGGCGCGGAAGTAGCACTGCACCTCCTTGAAGATCTTCACACCTTTGGCGAACATGTTGTTGCAGTGGACCTGTGGGGCAGCCTGTCAGCACAGCCACCGAGGGGCACAGGGAGGGTGACAGGGCGGGGGGGGTGAGGACCTTCATGGCGGTGAAGTTCCTGATGCGGTCAAACTCGAAGGTGATCTCCACATAGCCGCCTGCCGTGCTCTCATTGCGCCAGCCCACATAGTCGTAGCCTGGCCAGACATGGTACTCGTGGGTCTGCGTGAAGTCGTCCAGCCCCGACACCCCGTCCGTCAGCTGGCCCAGGCCCTCTGTCATGCTGGCATGTGCAAAGGGACAGAAGGAGCATGACTCTTGCCAGTCCCACAAACCTGCAGCACCCAGCACCCTCTGGCAGCTCCTCACGGGCTCCAGGACACTCAGGGGGGGATTTTGTTCCTGATGTTCTCTCTCAAAAAGGCTGTGGGGCACTTAACATGTGGTGCAGCTAGAGCAAATCCAGGGGAAGGGCAGGAGCTGCTTCCCTCACGATGTGCAGCCTTCCCAGGCTGGCCATGTCCCCTACCTCAAGGACACTGCAAGCATTTGCTCTGCTGAGGATCAGCCTGAAAATGCCCCTCACCTGCTGCCCAGCATGGCACGCAGTCCTCACCTGTACCCAAAGGCCCCGTCGTACACTGAGTCATTCAGGTAGATGATGGTGCCCCCAGGAAGGATGAGCTGCTGCCCGACCGGCGCATTGTAGGACACCAGCCCATCTGCAGGGAGGGAAGGGTAAGTGCATGGACACCCCGCCAATCCCGGTGCTGCAGGACAGACAGCCCCCACTGGGATGGCCAGCACCCCAGCATGGGGACACAGGGACAGGCAGGGGACCGCAGCACACACCCAGCCAGGCGCAGCCGTACAGCTCCACGCGCAGGCAGACGTTCATGGAGTGGTCGGTGACAGGGATGAAGCGGACAAAGCGGGCGATGAGGGGAGGCTCCAGGTCCTTGAGGACGATGTCGTAGGTGTTGGTGTTTCCATCCAGCACCTAGAGAGAGAGAAGCATAGTGGGGATGGGCAGGAGGAGCCTCCTCACCCACCACCCAATGCAGCCCCCACCCGTCTCCTCACCTGCTTCCCGTGCCGGTTCCTCCAAGAGATCCAGCGGGTGCCATCCCGGCTGTAGTTGATTTTATACATGGGGGCAAACTCATTGCCATGGCCCTTGGCGTGGCGCCCCTGGGTGCCCACCAATGTGATGAAGTGCAGGGCTTGCAGGTCAATCTGCAGGAACTCCTTAAGGTCATTTGGCTCCACTGGGGTCTTGGGGCACCAGGCTCCATCGCCCTCCTCCGAGTCCAGCCTGAGAGCCCAGAGTGGAGGAGCTGTTTGCAGGTGGCTGAGGCCAGCCCCATGTCCCCCTTCTCCCTCCATGCTAGCCCAGACCCTGCTGTGGCTATTGCAGGAGGGTGCCCACACTCACCGTCCGTACTTGGCGGCTGTGGAGTCAGACCAGTGGCTGGAGGCTGAGATGTCCTCGTCAGGGATGTGCCCACCCGACATTCCCAAGGGGTACCGACACACTGCTGCAATGACACCAGCAGGGCACTGAGCAGGAGGGAATCCCTCCATGGAAATGGCCTGGGCTGGGGCACATCCACTGTGCCCCAGGGCAGCACTCTCCATCCCTCTGGCTCACAGAGAGAGGACAAAGCAAGGCAGGGACAGTCCTGCCAAAGCAGGCACCTTCTCAAGCAAGTGAAGCCTCTGGCCAGAAGCAGATGCCAGCCCAGCTCCAAGTGAAGTAGGAAGAAGGGGAGGTGGCTCCAAGGCCTAACAGGCACGCAGGGCCCTGTCCCCAGGGATCTCCTCAGCCTTGCTGGCAAGGATCTTGGCTGTGGTGGACAGCCTGGGAGCTGGCACTGCTGTCCCCATGCTCCAGGGGGGCCACTTGCCCAGAAACCTCACTGCAGCAACTGTGCCACACTGCTCGCTGCTCCCTGTCCCTGCCTGAGGGAACAAGTGACCAAGACAGGCACTCATCCTCCCTGATGACCCCTCAGCTCCCACCCCCAGCCCTGCTCCTGGCTGGGCTGCAAGTGGAAAAGTACCCGGGGTGGCAGGCGGGCTGCACCCCCGAGTGGCAACCGACTCCTTCAGCACCGCATCCTCACTGCTTCACAGGAGTTATTTTTTCACGCCTGGCTGCCAAGAGCACTGCTGAAAGGGCGGCTTGTTTGGCTGTGTTTACCGTCTGGCTGCCGGCTCCAGCCCACCGCGGTTCTGCCACACACCACCCCGAGCAAACAGCCGCACCGAGGGGGCAAGGACGGGCAGGACACTGCGCCTGGGCCGCCTCCTACCCCACAGCCCCCGGCCCGCCTGGCACTGCACCCACAAAGAACCCACGTCCCATTGTGTCACCATCCCCGGGACCCCAGACACAGGGATCATATCCTGCATCAGGCAGAAGGATGAGTGCATCTTCATCGTGAGCTTTGGCACAGGGGGAGCATCTCTTGTCTCTTGCTGTCACACTTGTCGTGCTCTGCAGAGCACAGCTCCTGCTGAATTCCCGTTCAATTCTTGCCAAACACAGGGCCAGCCCTGTGTTTTTGTCTTGGTAATGACAATCCTGGCCAGGCAAATCCAATCCTGCCAGCCATTGATGTTTGCAGGAGAAACAGGATTGCCTCCCTAAATAAGCACAGTGCAACCTCCAGGGAAGACCCAGCTAACTCCTCCCACAGATGGAAGAAGCCTTTGGAGGGACTTGTTAAAGGAACTCCCTGGGGAAACCCTGGGAAAACCTGGGCTCTGTCCATCCCTGCAGCACAGGATGGGGCTGAGCCCTGCAGGAACAGCCATCTAAACACACTTGTGCTGCTGGCTGGCGCAGTGTTGTGGTTTCTGAGCAGAAGCCAGGCACCCAGTCAAGCCACTTCACCAAAGCCAGCCTTGATTTGCTGCAAAACCCCCAGAGAAGGCACAGCCCAGCAGAGAAAACAATAGCTTGGCACCTGGGCAGCCTCCAGCCTCAGTGAGCCCCCATGGGCAAGGGCCCCGCTCAGAGCCCAGGGCTGAAGCGCTTTGCCATGTCCAGCACCCTGCCAGCTGCCAGGGGCCACACAGCACCTGTGGCACACTGCGGGGGCTCTGAAGGTCACTGCAGGTGCCCAAGTGAGGTGCAGGACAGCAGAGTGACCAGGCAGGTGCAGGCTTGGGGGCCATCACAAACTGCTCCCAGAGCTGAGAAAATCCCAGAGATGATGGAGACGATGCGAGTCCAAACTTGGCCATCTGGCAGGAGCAGAGACCAGGGAAATGAAATTATGGCACCAGCAGCCACCTGGTCCCTGTCTGACTTACCGGGGTTGACCTGGGCTCTGGCAGCACGTGGCATGTGCAGCAGCAGCAGTGGCAGCAGTGGCAGCAGTGGCAGCAGGGCCGGTCTGGTGGCCGACATGTCAGCAGGCCTGTGGAGACAGAACCAGGGCTCGTCACACTGAGGCAGCCGAGGAGGAGGCAAACACCAGCCCTGCTTGGGGCAGCCAGCTGAGGGTGGGAGCACTTCTCCTGCACTAGACCCTGTGTCCCCACCTCAGCCTCAGAGGAGGAACAGAGCCCCAAGCTCAGATCTGTGGTGGTGGTCACAGGGATGCCAGACCCCACCCCTGGGAGCCATGGTGTGCCACATCCACATGGAATGGCCACACGACCCGCGGGAAGCTCCCTGGGGCCAGCACTGGCCACCTCCACCGCAGGGCACAAAGGCTCTGGCCTGGCCACCCACCCTTGGCTGCCTTTGAAAGAAGAAGTTGCACAACCCCATCACATCAGACAATAATAGCAGGGTGCCAGAGCAGTTTCCTGCCTGCTGGCTTCGAGAGAGGAGAGCAGATAATCACCCGAGATTTACAGGGTATTTACTGGGATAGCTCCCCATGGCAGAGTGATGCCAGGGCCTTGTGTGACACAGAAAAGTGTGACAGAGGGCGTGGGAGCCACCTTGCACCCTCTGCCTCGAGGGGAGCATGGGATGGGGCTGGAGGGGACCTGGGGGTCCTGGGAACGGGGCTTGGGGAGAAAAAGGACTGGTGCTGCCGGGCCTCTCCTCAGAGGGGACAAGGGGACCTCCCCAGGACGTGCCTGCCCTTGTGTCAGGGCTGTCACCACAGCCATGGCCTTGGCCCTGGCTAGCCCTCAGCTGCCAGGAGCTCCCAGGGCCCGAGCAGCTCCCACTGTGCCCACACACCTCTGGGCCACCACCATGAGGCGTGGCACCATGCCAGGGGAAGCACCAGGGACACCCCTAAACGTCACCAGCCCTGCCTCAGGCTCCCTGAGCCCCCCTTATCTGCCAAGAGGACACTTTCAAACCAGTACCAGATGCAATCAGTTCTCTTTCTATTTAAAAAGGCTGTTTTAATCTAGTTTAAATGCACATTAACCTTTGAGAGAGCAACCTTCTAACCTGGGGGTTAAAAGGACTGCAGCTCCTGGCCAAACAGGGCCTGGCTGCTGGGGTAAATTCCAGCCAAGCCCACTGCACCAGGGATGTCTGTCCTGGCTGGCACCTCCCTGAAACAGCCCAGCCACTGATGCTGCAGGTGAATGCCTGATTGTGTCCCTGCATCACCCCACGGCCTTGTCCCCACTACAGAGAGAAAGGCTAAACACACCCAAAGCAGCTGCCCACATCCCACAGAGCCAGCTGGGAGGTGCCGGGTATGGCCCTGGGCGCTGCCACAGCTGGGGCTTGGCATGGCAGGAGCGAGAGCGGAGCTTGCTGTGGCCACACCAGCACCCAGGGGGAGAGCAAAACCCCAGGAGCTGCCACCTGCCCTCTGCAAGGAGCTCTCTGCACCCCACAGCACCCTGCTGGATTCCTGGGAGACTCTGCCAAACACCACAAGTAGACACCTCCACTTGGGATGATTCCCCCCCCGCCCCCTCACTTTTTCTAATTTTCCTTTCTTTTTAAAGCCCATATGTGGTTGCTTTTCCCCCCCTCTATTCCCAGCTGGGAAACTGTAGCTAGTTGCAACTAACTCAGCTGCAACTGGGAATTTCAGCTGCATTGCCCAGAGGCACACAAGAAGCTCCTGCGTTTGATGACGGCCAGTTCCCCACCAACATTAAAATCTTAATTTCCTTCTGCATTCCAAAAAATATCCAGGGATATTTTCCCCACTATTCTTTCAGGCTGAGTAAACTCTTTAAGCATCAGGATATCACATGCTGTAATGTCCTGCAGGGAATGCATTTACATTTAGCCTAGTATAGGGAAATCATCCCCACGTAGCCACTGGGAAGTGCTCATCGCTCCTCAGGGGTGTGGGGCTGGGGGACAGTGTGGGGACAGTGACTCAGGCCACAAGGCTGAGGGCTAAGGGACACACGGTCAACCTCAAGGGCAGTACTGGCAGCCCAGCTGGAAATCAGTTTTGTGCCACCAGCCCTGCAAAAGGGATGGCTTTGCAACGTTTTGACTGAAAATGTTTGCTGAAATTTTTCAATCACTGGAAAGTTTTAGTGTAGACAGTTTTTGGAGCTCCTCCCTGGCATTGCCTGGGCTTTGAGTTTCCCTTGGCTGCTGCTTTTTTGTTGTTTTCCTTTCTTATTTCCCCCTTTCCTTATTCCACTGAAATAACCAAGGAAATAACTGGGGGAGAAACTAAATTCGCTTTTGTTAAGAGACAATCCCCACCCGAGCCATGATCCCTCTTGCTGTCAGCCCGTTCCAAGTGAGGTTCCCAGCTGGGCGAGGTCCCCAGCTTGCTTCCCAGGTGGGCACTGCCACCTTTGCTTCATCAGGAGGATGCATCACGCATGGGGAGGGGGCTGGATGGCAGCAGCCTGCACCCCTTGTGCACACCAGGTCCTGGACACAAGTCTGCCAGGACTTCTAGGGCTCCTGTTGCAGAGCCCCAGTCCTCACAGAGGGCTGGGGCTGCTCTCCTGCTGCGTGAGACAGGTCAAGGCCACTCAGGGAATGTCCCTGAGTGAAGACAACCTGGCTGTGAGCCCGGCCCAAGGATGTTTGGATAAGAGGGTTCAGGATCCCTGCCCCAGCTGGCACTACAGCCCCCAGCATGCCGTGCTGCTGGCAGCCTTGGTGGGAGCACAGTGCAGCATGCCGGGACCCGTAGTCCTCCTTCCTTCCAAAAATGCCATTTTAGACTTTTTCTGGGCTGGATGCAGCCCCATTTCCTGCAGCAGCAAGCGCCTCTCCAGCCACGGGCTCGCTGGCTCAGCCCGAGGCATCGCAGCTGTCCGGGGTGCGAGGAGCAGCCAGCACATCCCCATGGCTCCAGCTGCCCCGGCGAGACCTGCCAGGGGCACGGCTGGGGGCCTGGGGACACCGTTCCTGCCAGGGGCACGGCTGGGGGCCTGGGGACACCGTCCTGCGGGTGCTGCATCCTGCGAGTGCTCCCTGGCAGCCAGGCACTCCCAGCTGTCGCCCCGCTGCCAGCAGGGCTCCGCAGCAGCGCCCCAACACCACCCAGGGCTGGCAGCCACGAGTGGGCTCCCAGCACCAGCACGGGGGCACGATGCTCACGAGCACCAGGGCAATGGCCTTGTGCTCCCCTTCCCAGTGTGATCCGGTGCCTGGATAAGGGACCCTGGGGACAGCAGGGCCTCCCTGGCTGACCAGCGCTGCCGCCAGCTCTGCCAACAGACACATAGGCGGGAGCTGAGGAGGGACACCAGGAAACGCCGGCCTGGCACGAGGCACGGGGGGAACCGCTGGCGCTGTGGGGTCAGCTGGCGAAAAGAGGCCAATTGTCATCTCCCCGAGTGAGGACAGTGCCCTGCTGCTGCCCCAGACCCTTCCCGGACAGAGCTACACCTCAGCCCCTCTGCCTGGGCTCCGCCGCGGAGCCTGAGCCGTGTCCCCCCACAGCGCCAGGCCAGGAGGGTCACACATCCCCACACAGCCCTGAGGGACCCCGAGGGACTCACCGGAGCGCCGGAGGGCGGGCGGGCTCCGCGCCCCTCGCCCGGGCCAGGGGAGCCAGGTGAGGAGCGAACTTCCCCGGGCTGATGCAAGATGCCTCTGGGAGCTCGCTCGCATTCTGCGGATTCCTGGGAGCCGGCCAGAAATCCCACAATCCTACATCTCGCACATTTGGTTTCAATTAGGGAGCGGAGAAGGGGAGCCAGTCAGCGATCCGGGCTGGCGTTTCGGCAGAGGTTATTTTCCTCGGCCCGAGGGAATGTGCGCAGAGCTATAATTTACAGCAAAACCCATTCATAGCGCAAGAGAAAAAAAAAAAAAAGTCCCCGTGGCCAGCAAGGGAACTTAAAGCAATAGGCAACGTTTCACTTTCCAGTGCCTGTCCCGTGGCTGTGGCACGGCACACGCGTCCAGGACCCTCCTCCTGCACTGTGGGGCTGGGTAGGAGACCCCCAAAATGTGGGTGATGGGGACACTCCACAAGACCCCAGAGCTGGCCCAGAGGGTCCCACAATAGGCTACCCCTCTCCGGGCCCCTGGGGGAATGATTTGGGACTCCTGCACGGGCACACGTGGCCAGGACAGCAGCCAAAGGACCAACCTGGCTCAGGGCACGGGCTTGGGGCTCCAGCTCTCCGAGCTCCACGCAGAGCTCGTGGCTTCACATCATTTCCAGGCACTAGCCTGGCACGGTGGCCACCGGCTACGCAACAAGGCAGGGAGAAAATAATACTACTACTACTAATAGTAATAATAATGGGCTTACATTAATTTTTGTGCAACATCAAAAACCACAATTAAAGAACTTTTTCAAAAGAATTTTTAGACTGTTTTGGCTGTGGTGAATTCCATGCTCACATTATGGGAAGGAAATAGCACCCCCGGCAGCAGGCCACCAACTCCCAAAAAAGCTTTCCTGTCCAGCTAGACACCCCAAAGCCCCAGGGCTGTAGCCCCGCTCCTAAACCTCTTTAGCAGCATGAAGTCTCCAGACAAACCAACTGAATCACAGGCAGGGGAAGCCATGCACTGCTCCCAGCAGACACTGGTGACCCTTGTCACTGCCACCAGAGAGGGGCTGCAGCACCAGCTGACCAGCACTGCCCAGGGCGACAGAGGCACGGCATAGCTTCCCCGGGGCTGGCAGGGAGCAGGTCTGAGCAGTGCCCCATGTGCTGCCCCAGATCAGCTGGCAGGGAGAAGCACAGGCTGCCCTACGTGCACACTGGCACAAACACCAGCCAGCCTGCTACCTGAAGTGCTGCTCAAATGACTTGGCAGCAGCCAGCACCCTGGCGCTCTGCCCCAGGACCGAATGCAAAGGTGGTGGTCTGCAAAGCCCAAAAGCCAAAGGCTCGGCCATGCACAGCCCAGCCAGCCTGTGGTGAGCCAGCAGGAGACAGCACCAGCCAGGACCCCCCACGCTGCCCTGGTGGCCCTTGCAGAGTGCCTGGGGAACCAAGTGCTTGGCTGAGCCTGGGGTGCCCAGCAGTCACCTTTGCACCTGGGGGCCACGTGGTGACTTCCCCCAGAGGGAGTGGTTTGGGTCCATTCCCAGGCCTGCAAGGGAAGATTGCCTGCAAGGCAGCCATGGGGCAGTGAGAGGCTGTGGCCACATCAGGATCAGGAGAGGAGCTGGCCAAACTCTCCATCCTTCTTCCCAAACAGGAGTGGAGGCAGCACAGCTGCTCTGCCCCAGGCAGTCAGGACACCACACTCCTCGGCAGTGGGCTCATGCAGGAGCCAGAGCCCCTCCAGGAAAAGCAGAGGGCACATGGCAGTGGTGGAGGGCTCAGTGCCAGGATGATTTCACCCTGAGCACTCCAGCAGTGCAACACACCTGCCTGTTCCTACCTGCTCAAGGCTTGCCACTGTTTGCAGAAATATAAGAGGAGGGTACAATTCTCTGCTTCGTCCAGGAACACCCCAAATGAGCACTGCAGGCTAGAGGCCCTGTCTGCAGCCACCCCAGACCCTTGCTGCACTGAACAGAGCTCTTGGCATGATGCAGTTGGCTCTCTACTCCATGAGCCTCTTGGTGCAAAGTCATTGTCACTCAAACACCACAGAAGACAAACAGGAGTAACTCAAGAGTTTAATTGGGTGCTTCCAGTTGTGCAATATACAAAGGATGACCAAAAGGGAAGAAAAGAGCAATGGCAAGGACCCTATTAAAAAAAAATAGTCATGTAGATTTAAGAAAAATAAAAATTCTAGATTAAACCCAGCCCCATATCATAAAAATCCCCTCTCTGCATGTACAATGACTATTACTATACACATGTTTAAAAATAAATGCCCACAGCCTGGAGTGCAAAGGGCAGCACCACAGCTGTGCTTTGTGGCAGGGGAATCTGTAGCGTTTGGTTTTTAAATTAAAATATAAATAGAAGCATACAACATGCCAAGAACCGAGTGGGTCAAAATCCTCCTCTGCAGAGGGCCAGAGAAAGCAGGAGCAGTCCCTGCTAGGCCCAGTTATCCACCTTGGTGTGCCCCAGTTCCTGGCGGGATGGGCAGCCCTGCCTGGGCACCACTGGGCTGCCACTACACCCCGTTATTCACCAGCTCGTGGATCCCATCCTCGTCAATGATCAGCGGCGTGCGGAACTCTCGGTCCTTCACCAACTGCTCCAGGCCCTGCCAGGATGAGACTGGCTCGTTAGGAACACCCTGCACATCACCTGGCTGCTGAGCTGCCTCTGCCCCCCTCCTGTGCTGGCAGCCTGGGGGCACTGCCCCAAAAAGCTCCCCAGTGAGTTACAGTCGCTTCTGTGGCTTATCCCTCACACGTGTGCCCTGCCAGCCCGGCCCATCCCAAGGGCCCCGAGCTCTGCAGAACCAGTACTCACTTCTCCTCCGTAGGACACAAGGGGAGAAATTTCACACTGGATTGGCAGGTCGTTTGCATCCTTCAAGCTGCAGAGAACAATATACAGTCAGAAGAGTCAGGTACAGCCCAAGGGGGACACAAATAGGGCCCAACATCTGCCGAGGCCAGGCGGAGGGTCAGGGGCTGTCTGGGCCCACACAGGCCCCACCAGCACAGAGCTGCCCTGGGTTAGTTAAGCCTTGCGTGCTCTCCACAGAGGTGCCAGCTAAAGTTTAGATACCACCAGCAACTGAAAGGGAAGAGAGCTTTAGATGGGGCTTTCATGATGCCTTTCCATGTGTGTAACTACAGCAGTGCCTGTACCCCCAGCCCCGCTATTTTGATGCTGCATGGAAATGAGTCACCCATTCCTTCTCCTCCTGCAGCCCTGGGGTGATGTGAGATGCACTCACGGAGCACCTTCTCATAGAGCAAGAGGTCTTGCTTTTAGCCCTCTCTCACTTAAAGCACAACCTGAGGACATAGGGTAAGCCCTTCTGCTTACTCAGAATCACTCCCTGTGGCACTGTCTGCTCCTCCTGCCTTTGTTAGATCAACTATCTTGGCTCCTCTCTTCTGCCTGTGAGATGGACCTGGTGAGCAAAATGTCAGAACCACACCAGTGCTGCCCACTGCAGCAGCACTGCTGGGCAGGGGCCTGTGTGGGGTCCCTGACCCTGCTCCTGCTGCCACCAGCCTTCATAGGACATGCTTAGATGATCCCTGGATCTAGCTGGCATGTAAATCTGGGGGTGCAGCTGTGTGGACCCAACAAGCAGCCAGCACCCCAGGGTGCCTCTTCCCAGCCAGTGGCCACAGCAGCCAGGCAGGCATGGCAGAATGCCATCTGTGACAACACTGCCTTCACCCAGGTCAAAGCTCCTTCCTCTGCCACACACTCACTCAGCCCTCTCCTGTCCCAGGTGTCAGTAAATAAAACTGACCCATCCCAACCCCCACTGGTATTTACCTTGAATGTTAGATTCAAGATAGTAGTTTTAAAAAACAATTGATATTAACTGGTAATGAAGGGTAAATGTGGGACAAGGTGCAGCCTTTCTCCTGCATGTTAACTAGTGTGATGGCTTAGTCATAAGCCTGAAAACACCTGGAGTCTGGAATTAAAACAGAGATAAAACAGCTGTATTCCACCAGGAAGTAACTGAAGATAAAGTTTCTGAAAGAGTGGAAGGGAACAAGACTGCTTACTCTGTGAGTCATTTACACTCACCAGCTCCAAGTCCCAGCACGTTTGTGCCTACAGAACATAACAGAAGAGTTAAAACTTCCCTATGTATTCCCATAAACTGTCAAGCACTGAGCCAGGGGCTTTCCCTAGTGTCATGCTCTGGATCTTCCAAACTCAAGAGCTGGAGTCACACAAAGCCCAGCTGGCTGCTGTGCTCAGATTCACACTTGCTACATCAAAGCCTGCCTGACGTTTGCTTCATGTTTTTAATCCCGTTTCAGTCTGCCTGGACGCCTGGCAGACACCAGGAGATGGCAGCCATCCCCAGCTCTGGGACCGGCTGGGACCAGTCCCTGCCGTGCTGTGACAAACAGGGGAGTGGCATCAAAGGACGTGCCAGGGTGTTTGCCAACAGCACCCTGCCTGCGGGGTGACCTTTGGGGGCTGTGTGCAGTCAGATCAGGCTGCTGCCATCCTGCATCTGTACCAACAGCATGAGCCCCATCCAGTTATCCCTGTGGAAAGGAGCCCAGCAGGAGCAGTGCTGCCTGCCCCGCCACCATGAGAAGCAGCACCCCCTGTCCCCAGGGTGACATGCCCCAGCGGCCACATGCGCCCCCAGCCCCGTTAGCCTGGCACGCTGCTCTGCCTGCAGCCCGTTAGTCCCTAAGCACAGCCCCGCCACCATGCACCTGGCACAGGGATAGTTACTTGTCATTGACATCTGCTGGGCTGGCAGCTGACCTTCCGTTTGTGATGCTACACGGGAACAAACAAGGGTTAGCAAGGGGAGAAAAACAGAGCAAAACGAGTCTGGGGTCTAGTGATCCCTAAAGAGGCCGGCGGGAGATCTTGTGGTTGAGGGATGCGTTGATGCCAGCCTGGCTGCTGCATGGACCTGCTGATGTGCTCTGTCTTAAGGGAGCCACCTCCCTCCTGCAGAGGCAACCTTGGCTGTGCAATGGAGGCTGGCAGGATTCAGTTCATAGGGGCTGAATTGAGAAGGAAAGCTGTTGCCAACTGAGCACCACTCCTGTTGTCACCACACAGGTTACACCCAGCTCTGCTCCACGGATCACCCAGGAGAGGGGACCCATAGCTGGCTGCTTCTGTGACGCTGTTATCAGTGCTGGAATTGCCACGTGCTTAATATCCAGCCCAAAAAGGAGCAGAAGTGACAGGAGAAGCAACTCACCGAGGGATGGCAGGGATGCGTGTGCCATTTTCATCCACGAAGTGCCCCCCTGCATTGAGAACCCAGCAGTGGTGCAGGGACATCAAGGCATGTCGGGCTGTGGTGGGGTTGTCCTTGCCATTCTGGCTGTCCGCATTCTTCAGGGGAGAGAACTCATCCTCGCGCAGCACCTCATACACCACAAACTTCCTGGGGGAACACAGCATGGGAGGGTGGGGTTTGGAAACGGTGGCTGCTTCCCCTGCCAGGGCGGCTGAGCTGGGCCCACAGCCCTCCCCTGACCCACACCCACCGGCTGTTTTCACAGCTGTGCAGGAGGGAGGGGAGGCCCTGGCCTGTAGGGTCAGCAGATGTTCCTCTGGCTCAGGAGCAGGGCTCAGCCCAGCAGGAGGCATGCAACACCCAAGCCTCCAGTTGCCATCCTATCCTGATCCCGAGGCATTGCCAGTGGGCACACCCTGGCACAACCCCAGAGGCTCTCAGAGCTTCCCCAGGGAGAGCCAGCAGCCAGCCTGGACCCCACAGAGAGCAAAGGACATACTTGGAAAACTGGAAGATGTCAAAGACAAACTTCTCCATCTTAATCCCGTTGGGCTTCTCAGGTTGGACTAGCTGCCCTGTAGTGATGTCCACATGTGGGATCTTCTTCTCAGCCACATGGTGCTGCAGCTGTGGTTCATAAATGCTGCAACAGGCCAAGACAGAGATGTCACTTTTCCGAGCAAGCCACATCCCCAGCTCAGACACAGCTGCAGCAGGATGGCTGCCCTGCTCTTACCCTGGCTGCCCCAAGGCACATCCCCACACGCTCATCCCCACAGCAGCCAGGAGACAGCCCCACATGCCTGCACGCTGGAAGGAGCATCCAGATACGGCCCAGAAAACTCTTATCTCAAGGAAGGGGCTGTGCAGACAGGTGGGGGTCAGACCAGCTCTGCAGGGGCCTCATCACAGCATGCCTGGAGCTCAACCAGCAGCAAGCAAGGCACAGCCAGCTCTGCTTGGCAGCAGCACTTCAGCGCCAGCACTCCTGTCATGGCACTGCAGCGGGCCCTTACTTGACCACATCTTTCAGGAAGGCAGTGGTGAAGTAGTGATTGGCGATGTTGCCCGCGTTGAAGAGCAGCCGCCCGTCGGGGCCGCGCTGCTGGGCGGTGCCCAGGGAGATCTCGCTGTACTCCACCACCTGGTACACACCGTCCACGCGGCACACCACGCCCACCGGCTCCGTGGGGTTGGTCTTCTCCACCACCTGCCCAAGGGAAGCGCTGTCAGGGAAAGGCACCCGAAGCCCCATGCTTCCAACATGCTCCCTTGGAAACAGCGGGCCCTATTTAGAAAGGCTTTCTCCTCTGCTGGGATGGTGCAGGGTTGGCGATGCAGGAGCCCTCCCCTCCCAAGTGCTTCTGGCAGTGGGGATTAGAGGAAGCTGCGATGGCAGGGCTGGGTGACAGGTGTCAGACACACCCAGAGGGCACAGCAGGATGTGGCACCAAGCTAACATGCAGCTGGCAGCAGGCACGGATATTTTTAGCCAGCTTGCTGTTCACAACCCGAAGGCTGCTGGCTCAGCAGAGATATCCCCCTGACCTTCCTCTCCTCCTTGCACCTCACACTCCTCCCTCTGGGTTATGAGATACCCCAGCAAATCCCTACCCAACGCTGCATGCAGGGGCGCAGGGCTTTCTTCTTTCTGCAGGAGCTTTATTACGCTAAGGTTTATTTCCTCTTTCTTTCATGCAGGCCAGGGGGAGAAAACTGCCTTCCCTTTCTCAGCTTAGCCTCTGAAAGCTGCAAGACCAGTAAGTCCTTTCACCTGTTTGCCAGAGCCAAGCCAAATGCAAACAAAACCTTTGGCTGTCAAGCCAATCTTTAAGTAAAGCTCTAAGTGTGCAATGTCCTGTCCACAAGACATGGAGCTGGGTTCAATGTCAGCTGCACCCAGCTGCATCCTGGTCTAGTGTCCAGGATGTCAGGCTGGGGACAGCTGGCACATTATGGCAAGGATCCTGTCTGCCTGTGCTAGCCACAGCCACCCAGAGAAGAGCTGCCCAGCATCTGGGTGTGTTCCAGGCAGCTAGGGCTCCCAAACAGCCTCTTGATCCCAGGGGGACCTCTGAGCCCTGGGCCTGTTGGTGCCGTATTCCTGTGCAAGGCAGAAGAGCAGTGCCAGGCATCCTCCAGGATGCCAAGGGCAGGCAGGACTATGGCAGCATGTGTTACTTCACCAGTGAGCTCCAGGTACTTAGCTATCTCTCCTGGTTGTGGCAAGCCAGCAAATGAAGGGATGAAGGGTGAAAAGTCTGGGAAGCCAGGCAAGGAGCAGGACAGACCCTACCCAGCTCTGAAGAAGCAGTGCCTGCGTACTCCCAAAACCATACCTTGGCCCCACAGTCTGCTCCCTTCTCCAAGCAGAACCCGATGAACCTGGGGTCAGCCACCTTCACCAGGATGTTGTCCACACAGTAGACATGGACACTGCGCACGCCCCTCCGCTCCATGTCATCCATGATGCCGTGTGAGCCCAGTGCCCGGTACAGGCCCCCGTTGCCATCTGCAGAGGGAACGCCTCACTGTCCGTCAGCCACCCACACTCACCCTCCTTCCCCACGGGCTGATGTGGAGAGCCCTCAGCCCAGCCACACCCCACCTTGGTCCTCCCTGCCAGGGCAGACACAGACACCTCCCAGCTGAGTCAGCCATGGGCCAGGTCACAGTGAAGACTGCAGTTCCAAAAGCTGTTCCTCAGCACCATGTCTCACCCCTGGCCACCAACCTGGTGCCATAGCAATCTTGCCCTTCTCCTCCAGCAGGATTTTCCCATCGAATCCCAGTGCAGGCAGCATGCCTTGCTGGAAGAAGATGACATTCTCCTTCTTCAAGCCAAAATACCGATGTTTCTGGAAGAACTCCTTGGTGGACTCCATAGTGCGGCCACTTGTCATAATGTACCTGTTGCAGAGTAGAAGACACCCAATGAGCAGGGAGGAGAGGCAGGATCTCACACCCCTCATCCCAAAAGTGGGGAATACCCAGGACATGCTTTCCCCCCTCCCCCCCCCCACTCAGGAGGATCTGACCTGCTGTGGTCCCAAGACAATGAAGGGTTTCACCCTTCCTTGCAACACATATCTCCAAAACCATACAACACCATGCATGGGACACCCAGCTGCAGTGGCCAGCTCTTGCCTTGTCTACAAAGCACCTCAGCAGCTCATCTCCTCACCCTCCATGGCTGCTGTCCTGCATGGGGACATGAAAACCTTTCCCAAAGGGCCGTGGGACTGAGTCTGACAACGTGGGACCTGCCAGTCCCACCCTGAGCCTCGAAGCACTCACTCTAAGGGGCCATGCCAATTGCAAAGCGTTGACACAAAGAGGGGCTGTGCCAGTCCATGGTCCTTGGGCTGCCAAGGGGCTCTGCACCACCCCAGGGGCTGCACAGGGAAACTGCATCAACCCAGGCTAACCTCGGGCTGCACAGGGGAACTGCACCAACCCAGGCTAACCTCGGGCTGCCAAAGGGAACTGTACCACCCCAGGCTAACCTCGGGCTGCACAGGGGAACTGTACCACCCCAGGCTAACCTCGGGCTGCACAGGGGAACTGCACCACCCCAGGCTAACCTCGGGCTACACAGGGGAACTGCATCACCCCAGAGGAGCGCGGGCTGCTGACACCCAGAGGCTATGCCAATCTACAGGACCCCGATCCAGCAATGCCGGGCGGTCCCTTCTGACACCATCCCCCGAGCCGTGTCCCCCCCAGGCCGGGGCTCACCAGGGGATGTGGCAGGGAGTGCCGTGCTGCTCCTCTGCCATCTGCTGCAGCCGCCGCAGGCGCTGGGCCTGGAGGTGGAAGAGGGTCTTGCGGGAGGGCAGCCCCACGTCGCACATGCCCTTGGGGTAGGGGACGCCGAGGCGGGTGCCCTGCCCGCCGGCCAGCAGCAGCGCGGCCACGCGGCTCGCCGCGATCTCCGCCAGCCCTGGGGGAGCAGACACGCGTGGGGCCCTCCGCGCCGGCTCCGAGCCACGCCGAGCCCCGCCGCCCCGTGCACCTACCGCGGCTCTCCCAGCGCGGCACCAGCCCGCGGTCGCGGGAGGCGCTGCCCAGCACGTCCCGCGGCACCGGCTCCATGCGCGCATCCAGCCCTGCTGCCGCCGCCGCCGCCGCCGCCCCGCCGCCGTCCCCCCGGGCGCGGCGGAAGAAGCGGTTGATCTCGGCCACGTCCATGCGGCACAGCTCGGCCGCCAGCGCCCGGCGGGCCGCGCCGTCCAGCTCGGGCCAGAAGCGCAGCACATGGTCCTGCCCGCCCGCCGCCAGCCGCTGCCGCAGCTCCGCCGCCACATCCCCCTCACCCCCGGCCGCCTCCATGCCGCCCGCCACCGCGGGGCCGCCGCCCCCCGCCGCCGCCCTTTATAGCTCCCCGCTGGCCAATGGCCGGGGCCCGTGCCACGTGGTGCGCGCAGCTCGCCCAATGGGCACCGGGGGAGGGGCGGCACCGCCCGCCCCCTTCGCGTCGCCTCCGCCAATCGGAGCGGCCGCTGCGGCGCCGGCGGGGGCGCGCGCCGCTGGCTGCCATGGCAACGCGCGCCACGTCAGCGCGCGGCCCCGGCGGACTCGGGGGCGGCGAGAGGGGAGGGAAAAACCCAAAATGCGGCCCAAAATGCGCCGGCGAGGTCCCTGCGGAGGAGGAGTCAGCCCGGCCGGGCCCGGGAGCCTCGAGGCGTCAGCAGCGATGACACACGCACCGGCGCTCCTGCCGTCATCGGGGCCGCGTGGTGTCCCGGAATGACAGGATGCGCTGAGTTGGAAGGGACCCTCAGGGACATGGAGTCCAGCTCCCGGCCCTGCACAGGGCGCCCCGGGAACCACACCCTGCCCCAAACGCCTCTGGAGCTCTGCCAGTCCCGGTGCCGGGCGTCAGAGCGGGCTGCAGCCAAAACACTGCTCACCCGCCGCGCCGGCAGCGGTCCCGGGCCTTGTGCAAGCCGCAGCTCCCCCGGGGCCCGCCTGCGTTACCGGGCGGCTCGCCTGCGGACAGCATCGTTCTGCGGTGGGGAAGCGGGGCTGCCGCAGGAAGTCGAGCCCCGAGTGCCCACACGGTGGGCTCCGGCCAGGCAGAGGCCACCCCGGCGTGTGGGGCTGGGGAAGACTGCCCGGGGACGCTGTGGACAGCTAACTGGGAGTACAATTAGAGAAATGTGAAGATTTTTATTATTGTCTAACAGGAGTTATAACAGTACGGAAATTATAGGGTAAATCACAGTTACTGCTCCCTGGATGGAATGCAGTTGGCATGAATTGAAACGTATTCCAAGATGATTTCCCATACAGACACATGCTAAGGGGGATGGAGTGCAGTGCGGAAGCAGAGTGGAGACAGCACATCCAGACTCCGTGGAAATCCTCGCACGGAGGGGGAACTCGATGGTACTTTGCAGGTGATATTTTGTCAACCACAGGAGAAAGGGAAAGATGTCCTGCTGCTGAGCCAACAGCTGTGGTGAAATTCCCCTCCTTAGATGAACTTGCCTTGTTAAAGCCCAATAATGATGTTAACAGCCCCCTCCATCCCACAGCTCCCGGCTCCCTGCCTCCAAGCGACGACCACCCCTCACTGGGACTGGAAGGAGTTCTGACAGCCATGGTCTCCAAGCACAAATACCAACGCTGCCATGGCTGGGCCACAGTCCTGTTCCCCCAGACCAAGGCCCTGCTGCTCGGTGACAGAGAACTTGCTCAGCTACACGACACATTTCAGTGTCCCAGAAGAAGGGCACGCTGGACAAGCACCTCGTACTGAAGCATGGTTTATTAATCACCTGTACCAAGCACACATCTGCTCAGCAATGGTGCGTGACGGGATACAGCAATTGACATCTAACCCGAAGGGAGGCACGTGGTTACAGGATCCGGCACAGCAGCAGGAAGTGTACTGAACCCTCTGGAAAGAACCTGGCTACAACACCGAGCTCAGGCTACGTTGTTACGAGGCTGAAGACCAGTGAGAATAAAATTAGGAATACAGCTAAGATTGGAGCTGACTTGTGCTTTGGCCAGTGATTTAAACACCAGTTACCCTACAACTAGGGTAGGACTGTGTAGGTCGGTGCTACACTGAGGATTACTGGGGGGAGCAGCACAGACCTGGAAACCCAGAGAGCATCTGAGGGGAAAGCCTCAACACTTGGGCACCTCAAGCAAGCAGTAATCTGGAGATGAGGAAAGCCAGGCCCATCCTAGACACACCACAACAGGCGCCTTGGACTGAATCACCATGCACACTTCAGATACAATCTAGAGTTAAGGAACTCAAAGGTTTTAGCAGGGCTAAAACTTATGCCAAGACACCAACAGGTCACTGAGACACCAGAGTGAGTTTCATCTTGATAGAAAAAGTCTTTGAAGGCAGAGAGTGAGGAGTAACAATGCCTCTAAATCTCCCTGTACCCCACAGCCTGCAGAAAAGTGGACCCAGTGACAGGACAGAGATCAACATTTTCCACTCTTGCCAGGAGGAATATAAAGAAAAGCAGCTTTGGATTTTTTTACCCAGCTCAGTGCTCAAGCCTCATCAATGAACATCTGGAGAAAAATGTCTGGTAGCAGGAGTTTGCATCATGAGGATTCATTTAGCCCCTGTTAAAGAAGCTGCACAAAACCCCAGCCAAACTCTGGTGGAAGAGCTGCCATGCTGCAGGAATACGCTGTAGCTGCTCTCTGAAGATCAATCCTGGCCCAGCTCTATCTCTAATTGACAGAATGCTGACTGAAAAAAAGTCATGCTTGAAAGATGACAGAGCAGCTCACAGTCCTAGACAAATGATGTGAGAACTTTGAACATATTCAAGTTCCATACCCGCATCCCAGCATCTCCCTGTCCCAGTGTTGCTGTACGTGGCAGACTTCACACCCTGCACCCAGGGGAGCTCCCTGTGGCCCCACTGGGCTGGCACTCAGCAGAGCAGGAGCTTTGGGGTATGCTCCTGCCAGCTCAATGCTGCTGCCATGGTGGCATTCAACACATGCATGTCTGGACCAAAGTGCTTTGACCCCTGGCTCAACCCGCAGGGACAGCAGTAATGCAGAGCTGAGGAGGTCAGCCAAGACCCAACCATACTTTAAACACTGCTCTCCACACAGGAAAAACCCTCACCCAGTTACCATTCAATTCCTCCCAGACACTAAAAGGTGCTTCACTCAAAGGACAGTTAAATTAAAAGCAATGAATCACACACCCCAGCTATGCAAAGGCTGCTGAATAGCTATGTACACCAAAGCAGCATCATTCCCAGAAAAATCTGATCAGCAAATCACACCTTAAAACTCATTGTGGGATTTTATTTTTTTTCTTTTCCCTGGCAAGCCCACCATCCCAAAGGCAACAGAAGAATTCAGAGATTGGTCCTTTCTGAGGGAGTTTGGTAAGGGCCACAGTAGACAGCACTATACACCAGCACAGAGAGCAACTCAGACTCATGAAATGCTACAGACATTGGATCTCCTGACACACCACGCACAGGGCAAAAAATCAAGAGGAACTTTTTAAGTGTAGGATTCCATCAAGTCCAGCATCAGCAAGATGCAAACAGTAAACTGCAAGGTAATTCAGGTATTATTCCAAGGAAGGTCAGGGATGGTTCAGGCAGCTGTCGCAAGTATTTTGTCTGAAGAAAAGAATTCAGGAGGGCTTTCCTCCTCACTAAAACTGGGACCAAGACCACAAGCCAGAATACACTGGTGACTCTCTAAACAGGGCTGTTTCACACTGTGCCTATCAGGAGAAGACTGCCCACCCTGGAGGGAGAGGCTCTGCTGGGTGCATGGGTTAGGAAATCCATGGCAAACAGCCTCTGCCTGCCCCATGGCGGCAGCTGACTGAGCAGAGCGTGCTCTGGGGGGAAGTGATGCTGCTCACCACAGTGTCTTCCCCAAAGGCATGTGGCTGTTGTCCCTGACACTGTGAAAGACCTTCTCCTGGCCACTCCAGTCTGATGACTGCTTAAGCCCTTTCTGTACAGGATCTCAGATTGCCTCAAGCCCTTTTTGTAACCTTTGAAGGACTAAAAGTGTCAGTGCTTCTAATCTACAAGTCTTAATGGGTTAATGCAAAACCAAAATGCACAACACAGAAAAGCCAAGCGTGGGACCTACAACGGACAAATATTTGCTCTTATAAGACTCCCAAGGCAGGAGTCCTGCTGTGACACAAAGAATACTGTGTGCTGTAGCACTCCTTTCCAAAAATATCACCAAAAGACACTTACATATCACAGATGATTTGGCATCAGAGCTAGGGAGCATCAGTGCCAGCACAGGGTCTGTGCTAGAAAGATGAATCCACACGGTGGGGTTTTCACATCTACTCAGGCTACAAAGTGCTTACAGGTTGTGTTGGGACTGAGGCTGGCACTGCTCTGACCAGGTCTCCACCATCAGTCCCAGCCCACCCCAGGCATACAAGCAAGCTCAGCTCCCCACAGGCAGCATCACCCACACATCACTGCCCAGCCCAGCATCAGCTGCATGGCTCTGCTCAGTCACAAGGACAGGGCAACCCCACAGGCTCAGCAGATCCAATTTCATTGCCTCTCTCTGCTCTATGTCAGGAGAAGACTCAAAAGTCCTCCTGGTCTGGTTTAGAGAGGATAGTGTTTCTGCTTCTTTATTTATCAACAAAACAAGGAGGCAAGGCTTCCTCCTCCTCCAATACCGGAGAAGAGGATTTAGTTATAGGAAAGCTTAACAAAGAAATCCTCTCCCCGGAGCCAAGCCCAGCGCTAAGGCCAGGACTTTGGTCTCACTTCAAATCAGTGAGAAGCCCTGGCTAGGATCTGCTTGGCTCCCGGGCTGCCCCTGTCCCCACTCCTGCCCCTGGGCAGAGCCACACCCCCTGTAAATGAGCAAGCACAACACACACACAAGCACGCCCAAAGCGGCCCGGCCTCCTCAGCACATCATAAAGCAGCAGTAAAGTTTCAAAGCCCATTCAAGTCCTTTGCACCTCTCCTTCACAGATGACTCGGAAGCAGGGCTAGGAAGCTCTTTTACACATTCAACTGTAAAACACGTGAGGAAGAGGAACAAGACAACTCTCCTGATTGTTGCTACTGCCTACAGCAAGTTTTGGTACAGATACCCTCTCTTATAGGCACTCAGTGGGTAAAACGTAGCCACAACAAACTTGCCATCAAAAATCTTTCCAGTCAGCATTTTTTGGGCAGCTTTGGAATCACCAGCATTTGCATATTCAACAAAGACCTGAAAGAGAGAGAGAAGTAGGACTTCAGTACACCATGCCACTTGCCCCGTCCCACTTCTGCAATGGGGGAAACCATCCCTAAACAAATTTTTCCCCTCCATCCTTGGTTGAGCAGAGAGCACTGAAGCTAAGAGTTGAATCTCTAAACTGGGATTTCATCTCCTGCTCCTCCATTTAGTAAGGCGAGAGAAAGTATGCTGGTGGTCTATACCCTCAACAATTCCTCTCCCAGCCATTGGCTTCTCCTCTTCATTCCTTCCATTCATGCTAAAGCTGATTGGGCACCTCCCAGTTTAGGTAACCTTACATAACCAGGAAGGAACCTGTGCTGTCCCTCAAAACAGCAATTTATTTTTAGCACTGTCATCAGCCAGGAGATTTCCAGGCACTGAGCAGCAGTCCTGCAGCACATGGAGTGTACACAGGAACACACAGGAACACACAGCTTCTTCCCCCCATTCACTTACTTGGCCTTTACCAGGATTCTCCTTTGGAATAAGCAAGGAAACCACTGGTCCGTATTTCTGACACTCCTCCCTTATGTCTTCCAGGATATCTGGGAAAGGAAAGAGCTCGTTGTCTTTCACTTTGCAAACAAACCAGGGTGAACCAAGAAACAAGCAAAGGCAAGATGAATACATCAAGAACACCTGGACAACAAATATTCCTTTCCTCTCAATTTAAAATAAACAAGCACCAGGTGACACAGCAGAAGCTGACACTGATTAATGGCCACGTAATGAGATGGAAGTGTCTGAAGTGAGGCTCAGGAACACAGACCCACAGACAGTGAACCTCTAGCAGCAGGTTCCAGTAGCTAAACCACTGGGCATTTAGGAGTGCCTGCTATGGCACTTGGAGGAGGGGACTAAAGGAGCTGGCACAATCCCTCTTTGTGTGAGCAGAACTGGGCCTTTCAGCTCATGTCCCCAGAGCGCTCTGGTTTGTGCTGCTCATGGGGATCTGACAGCACGCAGAAACACAAATCCCACACCGTGCGGTCACCACCATGCCTGCCATCCACCACGCTTTAGGAACTCCAGTGAGAAATTTTAGTTCTCTGCTGAGATCTTGGCTAAGTTCATTAGCAAATTTTTAAGGATCTCTGCTATTGGGCTTCCGAGTCCTGTACATATCCAGCAGAAGCTCAGAGCCACAAACACATTGTGAATTCGGTGGGCATCTAACCAAAGAAGAAATTTTTTTTTTTTTTTTAATCTGGTATTCTTCAAGAATTCCCTACAAACTCTGCTTTCTCTCTCAATCTCAGTCTATTCTCTGTTGGTGCAGTTGACCCCTTGCAACCAAAGCTCAGCTGGGCAGCTCTGTTTGCTGTTCTTGTGCCTATTAATTGGTCACCTGCTTGCTCTTACATCCCCAGAGCCACAGAACACAAAGTCTGTAAGACAACATTGCTATATGGGAATTGCACCAACCTTCATATTCTTCTTCACACTGCAGAGAAGCATCACTTAGAACATTTAGCAGCCTCAGCACAGGTGTGGGGAGCATCACCAAGTCTTCAATATGGGGAGCTGTTTGACACCCACAGAATTAAAGAAACAAAGTCAATGTCAAAGGGGCAACCAAAGAGGAAGATGACTCAATACACATTGTGATACTCAAGCACTTACTGCTCTCTGCAGTTTTGCTTCTCTCCACTATTAACTGCATTTATAGTCTGAATTCTCCATTTCCACCTTATCTTTACCTGTGCACTGAGAGACTCTTCCAAAGGGTTCAGTTCATTCTGCAATTATTCCGATGCTAGCATCTGAAATTGCTTTTCAAATTAAAGCCAGAATTGTGTCTACTTAGCCCAGTCTCAGAAACTGATGTGACCTCAAGAACTGTGCTAGTTGAACAAGCTACCCCATATATGTATGGAGATATGAGAAGATCAAAGGAATACTCTGCAATTGCCTCTCCTGTCACTGCTCCCAGACAAGCTGAAAGCAGGCTGGCCAGCCTCCCTAATTCCAATCTTCAGCTGTACTAAGGCACAGGCCTCATATCTCCTTAGAATATCTTTTAGTTCTTCCCTGAACACCATATAAACCTCCCTCCCCTCAAAATCCAACTGCAATCCACTGTTTTGAAGACCACCATACTTCCGCTACTTAAACAATGCAATGGGGTAGAATCAGGCATGGCCACAAGGTGTGTGAGCAGTGATCCTTGAAGGACTTCAGAGGAGCAGAAATAAAACCCTCTGGGTGCTGGACATGGGGCACTTGGCTCTAGAAAACAAGCAGCTCCAGGATGGCCTGGAGCAGGGCAGCACAGATGCCACTGTGGGAGAAGGCAACAGCCAAGGAGAAAAGGCTAATGACAAGCTATGAGAGTCACATTCTGAGGATAATCAGCCCTCTAGAAACCCAAAGCCACAGAGACAGTGTCACTTCTGCAGAAAAAAAGCTTGATTTCATGTTCCTGTACGCTAGTGACAGGCCATTAATGAATTTAAGATCTGGGCACCCGACTTGCAGTACTTGGAGAATGGTGATGCGATTATTTGTTTTGGGAGCTACAGCAGCTGAACGAACATAATAGCAGGACCTCACAGCTCTGCCACTTTACAGTAAGAGGGGAGAGAAAGGAAAATGGCTTCATTTCTCCTGTCTGAGCCTTCTGACCATGCCTGCAAAGTGAGCTGTTATTTTCTAGGAAGTACTTTTCCCAGCTAAGCACACAATGCCTGTGAGGAAGTTGACATCTCTGTCAGGCACAGTCAGATGTTGATCTCACAGTGCAGGAAGAGATGCAAGGCAAGCACAGAAGCTGTAAATCTCCTGCCTGTCATGGAAGAGCCCTTAGGAAAAGCTCAGAGTGTGAAAGGTCTTATCAGTACAGATGATGCCCAGACATCTCTCAGGGGCAGCCCTTTGAAGAAAGGTGCTGTCTTCAGATAACCAGGCATGTTCCAGCTCTTAGTGCACCTCTAGGACTATCTGCAACCAAGACACATCAGATGAACTGAAGACTGAAAGAACATTTAAGTGTGACCATGGTCTTATATGCTACTCCTTTTATTTGCAGAATCATAGAATTGTTTAGGTCGGAAAAGACCTTTTAAATGATGAACTCCAACCTGGCATGGCCAAGCTCCCCACTAAACAATGTCCCCAGATGTGCCACATCTACACATCTTTTAATGGGCATAGTGACTCCCCCACTCCTATGGGCAGCCTGTTCCAATGTTTGACAACCCTTTCCCTGAAGACATTTTTCCTAACAACCAATCTAAATCTCCTCCAGGGCAACCTGAGGCTGTTTCTTCTTGTCCTGTTGCTTGCTACTTGGGAGAAAAGACAGACACTAAAGTAAATCTGTCCTTCATTTCATATGAGTTTTTTCAGAGAGGGAGACAAACCAGCCCCTAGAACTAAGACACCTTGTCACTTGTACCCAAGTGACAAATCCATTCCTGGCAATCCTCTGCCCTAGGAGGTGCTTTCTGCCCAGCTCCTCTGCAAATGACAGGTGACACCAACCACACTGACAACACAGGAAAGAACTTGATGAACTGGAAAGTCAAGACTTAGCTGTATATGACAAGGAAAGCTATTCTCAGCTGTCTTTGCTCTAAACAGAAAAGCTGTGTCCAAGTGAAAGGCAATGACAGGTCATTTTCTGACTTGCTGGGAAAGCAGCAGTAAATGCTTCTTTGTGCAGACAAGCATATGTGCAAGTCTGTCAAAGAAAAGAAGCAGCAAAGAGAACCAAGCAAAATGGAAGCTGTTATATGAACTCCAAGCACTAACCACAGAAGCACCTTTCTCAGTACAGTTAGAGCTCTGTGTGTTTAAAACCAGCCCAGAGAGCACTGCCAATACACAATTCCCTCTGCTCTTAAGCAGTACTGGCTGCGAGGTTCAGCCATGGAAGGCAGCTCTGAGTAGAACAGCTCCAGCTTCTGAGACACATGTGAAGTTTGGAAACAGGAATGAGTTTGTTACCTTTGCCTGACATACAGAAATATCAGTATCTGTAAGAAGCAATACTTAATAATCTTGGCTGCAAGGTGCACCAAGGAGCTTAAGAAAAGCAGGGCTAACATTCAAGGGGAAATGCCAGCTCAGCTTGCAGCATTAATTCAGGCTTCAGAAAACCTGGATGTACAGCTCCTTACTCTTGGTGCTCTTGAAAGCAGACAAGCTCTGGAGAATGCTACTCAGTTGCATCTGGAACAGAAAATAGGGAAGGACACAAGCCTAAACAGGGAGGTCTCAGCCCACCTTTGCTGACTGCCTGCAACACAGGTCTTGAGGAAACACCACTATTTTATTAAATCAAAGGGACAGCATTAGATGAAAGTGACAGTGACACCTGTCCATGATCTGCCACACCGGTTACTGCAGGCCAGTCACTGCAGAACCAGGCTGCCACCACAAACCACCTGTGCAGAGGCAGCAGCAGATGCCACCATCAGCCCATGCCCAAGGTGCTCACATTCCTGGTGATTTCTGAACTGGGAAACAGTTGGTGTAAGAAAACCCATCCACTCACCATAAACAGCACTGCACTCTTCAAATGCACCTCAACAGTCAGAATGTTAGGTAAATATCCTGGTTATTTCTGTGCCCTCAGATGAATGCTGCTGCCAATACACTCTTGGAGACAGAGTTTAATCAGAGTCCAGCTAGGAAAAAGTGACAGCTTGTGGGGCTGCAGGAGTAAAGCAGCACTGAGAGCACAGGCAGGCATCACTCTGATCTCCCTCCTGCAGCGCCATGGAGAACTGGCAAGTGCCACAGAGGAGCAGCAACGAGGCCAGGCCAAAAAACAACAGTTAATTGCCCTCTGTGCTGCTTCCAGCACAAGCTGAGAGAGTCCTGAGCAGGGGCCATAGCCACAGCTTACCAAAGGGAATGCTGAAGAATGGGCTGCATAAAGCCTTCTCAGCAGAGGCTCGTTTTCCTTGGTCACAATGAAGCATGCTGTAAGAGAAGACACCTTTATGTTCATGCATGTGATATTCCTGCACTGACACATTCCACTCAGGCTGGAAGCTAGCCTAGAGGAACACCCTATCTTTGGGGTGGTTATGGTACAAGGAGAAGAGTGGGGAGCACATCTTGCAATTTGCAGCTGAAGCACACCAGAAGGATCCCCTGAAAACATTTTGGGTAGATGGAGGAGCAGGCTTTCCTTCCTGATGTCTCTCAGCACCAAATACTGAGAACTGCTCACTTACAAGTCTACAAGGAGCACAGCATGTTCCAGCTCCACATCCTCAGGCCATTCATCCCATACATGCAGTCCCATGAGAGTGATCACACTCCAAGGTGCTCCCACATCTTTTCTCAAATGGGGATCAAAGCAGATAATAACCCAGAGCTTGCCTGAGAATATCCCTAACTTGGCTTTACCAGGGGCTCCTAATGCTATTTGTGCCAAGTTGTGTCTTCCTCTCTCTGTAGCCTCAGAGCACAGTTACAAGACAGTGAAAACAACCCCCTTTGACAGACTTCTCAGGAGAGTTGCAAAAGTGCCTTTGAATCTTGGCAGCAGTGGAGAGCAGCACTTTCTGCCCCCTCCCTCATATTTATGATAACAATCCCCAAAAGCAGCAAAGTCTGCAGTTTTCTCCAAATACAATCTCTCAGCTGCAAGTGCAAAGCACTGAAACAGCAAATGATCAACATCATGACTGACACTCTCTATGTGCTTACTCCCAAATTGTGCCAAAATCGGAGGAACTGAAACATCTCTGCTAAAGCTTGCACTTGTTACCAGCACATGGGAAGAGGGAGGAGGGGAGGGGAGAGGAAAAAAGAAAAGAAAAGAAAAGAAAAGAAAAGAAAAGAAAAGAAAAGAAAAGAAAAGAAAAGAAAAGAAAAGAAAAGAAAAGAAAAGAAAAGAAAAGAAAAGAAAAGAAAAGAAAAGAAAAGAAAAGAAAAGAAAAGAAAAGAAAAGAAAAGAAAAGAAAAGAAAAGAAAAGAAAAGAAAAGAAAAGAAAAGAAAAGAGGAAAAGGAAAAAGTGTTAGGTGTGGGCTCTAAGTTGCTAAGAGCAAGGCTTGACTTTACAGAGCACATCTTTAAGCAACAGTTATCAAATATGCTACAGTACCTTTTGATAAGGTCTCTGAGGTGATAAGCTGGAATGGCTGAATTAACCACCCCCTCACTGGCAAATATGCGATCAATGATGACAGAACTGTTTGTCTGAAAAGAAAAAGAAACAGTGATTAGGGAGGTAAAAACCAGACTGTGCAAAGCTTCCAATATCCCATCATTTTCCAGAGTGGATGCAGAGGGCTGTGGTTCTCTGGGGTTTTGTGAGAGATCCCCAATGCCCAAGCCTCACATGTTAAGCTAGCAGGCTCACATCAAATCAACTTTTTCCCATTTGCCAGCAAAAGCTGGAAATGTCCATATGCAAGAAACTTTTCTGTTGCTGTGGAGATTCTGATGCTGAAAGGATACTCCTTCTGGGAAGAGGAGCACAAAAAGTTATTTCACACAGAACAGAGGACAGTCAGGTTCCAGGCTCACAATACAGAGCTTTCCTCTTGTTTTCTCAGGATACAGAGTTACAAGAAGACCCCCAAATTACAGCTAACATTAAACTAAACCCAGCAAATAATTCCTCTGCCACTGTGCTGCTGAACTAGCTGACAGTCATCAGGCATTGGTTTTGTTCTTCCTCCTATGCCACAACTACGGGCAGCACAGCTTGCCTACCAAATCTAGGCAAGACAGGCTCCAAAGAGAGACTCCTGGAACACCCCTATTTCAGTAACCTGAACACAAGTAGCATTCAGACAAGGCAGTCCCACAGGGCAGGTGGGTCTTTAAGGCTCAGGAATCTTAATTCTCAAGACAATAGGATTAGACAAACATCCTGGAAACACTACCTAGTTGCCAGGTGCTACCTCACAAATCCAGATTATGAACAAGAGGCAGAAGGATTCATTTGGTGCAAGCAAGAACTGTCTCACCTTCCATTCCTGAGATTGGACTGTATGTTTCAGTTTCATTCCTGAGAACATTTCCAGTAAAACGATTCCCAGGCTCCACAGATCCACAGCAGAGGTACACTCTGTCTCACTCTGGAGCCCTGCCTGTGCCAGGCAGTTCTGCAGTTCTGCCTCTGGAGCCCGATACCCGTCTGTTTGAATATATTTCACATCCTACAGGAGACAAAACACAGGGAAAAAGTTGATTTTCCACACTCAGGTTCTCCACTCTAACCTTAAATCAGTTCTGATATTCTTCCAAAGGGGTCTTCAAAATACTATTGCTAAATTGACAGAAAGCACTGTAGAGCCAGTTGTGCAAGGCAGGCAGTTCAGCTCCCTATACTGCTGTGCTGAGGGAAAACCAGGACTGTCTGGAAGAAAAACATCTCCCAGCAAAACAGCACTAACATCTGACCTCTGAAACACAGCATTGCTGGGAGGAAGGGGCTGGATGTTCCTGTGGACTGGCCCTTTAACCTCTCCTACATGCAGATGATGCTATAAAATTTGGAATAAGGGTTGAACACCCACAATATGCTCCCACATCGGCTGCCTGAGAGCACAGACAGTCCTGTCTGAGCAGTGAGCACCAGGAGCTGCTGCCATTGTTCAAGTGCTGATGCTCTCTGGAAGCAAGCAGCTAAAATGCTCAGAGAAGGAAATCATCAATGGCACTTCCCATGCACCTCTTCCATCTCCCCTTGAAGCCTCAAGTGCTGCACAATCAGTACCTGCCCAGCTGCCGTGGCTGGCACAGTGAGAGGAAATGCCCACACTGGAGCTGCCTGCTCCAAAGAAATGAGGGAATTATAGAATCACAGAGGTACTGGCTGAGGGGCTGCTCTGAAGGCTCTAGTCCAGTCTCCTGCTAACAGGCAATACCTGGTCAGTCAGCTGTGGCTTTGTCCAGCCAAGTCTTCTAAGTGTCCAAAGACAAACTGCATGCTGGATCTTTTTAACATGTTGGGGCTCATTTTAGACACACTGATGCAACACAAGGAATGACAGAAGAATATGCAAGCCTACTTCCTCCTGGATAAGGCATAGGATTAGGAATTTTTACCATGAGAATATATTCAGAACAAGATTATGTGGTTCTCTGACTGAAAATAAAGTTTACAGAAGACATCTTCCAGCATCAGAGCTCAAAAGTGGTTTATGATCTTAAAAATTATCCACAAACTGCTCATCCTTGTCCCTCCTCCTATCAGTAGGGAGCAGAACCTCCAGCATGGCAAGAGCAGCAACTTGGCAGGCCCCCAAACAACATTTAGAGATAGAGAAAACACTGTGATCAATGGCACCAGCAAAAAGAGAGAGAGGGAATTTCACTCCTACCACCTAAAGCATTTTGAGAGCTGTAAAGGTTGAAACTTTGCTCTGTGTACAACCATTCCCTGCTAAACAGCAATAGCAGGAAATTTTGTGTAAGGATAAGCTTGGCAGAGCTGTCACAAATAAAAGTAGCATGGTCTTTGACTCAGATAAGGAAATTATGCATGCAGGCTGCGGCCCAAGGCAGGGGTGGGGACAGGACTCTGGTACCTGGTGCACATTCAAAGCAAGGTCAGAAGGTTCACACATACAACCAGTGTGGTTTTGAGAAAGGGCAAAGGAAACTGAGCCCAAAGAAAGTAGACTGGAAGAAACCAAGGAAGCAAATAAAACACCCCATCAAATATTATGAGGCAATTCACACAGCAAGCAGCAAAACACAGACCTGAATGAAATAAAAATACCTGCATTAGACACAGGACACCAGGAGTGTGTATTTTGCTGATAGACAGCAACAGATTAGCACTGGAAACTCAGCCAAGAATGTGGGAGAACTGAAGACAACACGGGGGAGTTAAGAAGTCCAAACATTAAAAACAACTCCTGCACCAAAGAATTCAGAGATAGGTCACCCACACAACCCCCTGATATTCACAATCAGTGGGCTGTGCTGTCAATACCAGGTAAACCAGTAAAAAAGTATATCAATTTAAAACTGCTAAGTGGGTAAAAGTGCATGGAATAGGGACAAACCAGGACACTGTAGGAAGGCACAGAAAAAATTACCATCTATCACCCAGTGATTAAAGGCAAGTGTGCTGCAAGGTTACCTGATGGAAAAGCTTTACTGAGACTCCTCACAGGCTGCTACTGAGAGAGGGAGGAGTGAAAGGAAGATCTATCAAGCCAACAGCAGAACCTCCTGAGGCTCCTTGCTTCCATCAGAAGCCATGGAAGAGAGTAAAATGGGCAAGGACAAACAACTCATAGCACCAAAACAGAAGTGACAGCAAGGAGACAGAGCAGGAGACCAGCAAATGGGACAAAGAGTACAACAGACACTGCCCACCCAGGACCAGACCATGGACTTTTGATACGTGTGGGAAAGAAACATCCAGACTTCCTGAGGAAGGGAGGCTGTTCAAGATAGTGTGAAAGTAAAGGCAAGCACAAGGACACTGCCAGAGATAACACACTTGGTTAGGGAGGCTGATGGCAAAGCCTGGATTACTACAACACATGGTAAAGGATGACAAAAGGGAATTCTACATTTCTGGGTGCTCTCACTCATCTGACCACATAAAAATGAGCAAACTTTCCAGGAAGCTGAGACACCACTTTTCTCAGTGCATCATTAACACTGGAATTTGTAGCACAAAGGCTAAGACATCAACAGAAACCAGAGACATGCAAGCAGAATGGAAACACAGCTTCAGTCTCTGGGGCAGACATAACTTCAGCCTTTCCAGTTAACCCTCAGCACCAGCTCAGCTCCTACTCTGATCAGGTCACTTGGAAAACATCACAGAGCCACACAACTCAACACAGAGCCATCTTGCCTCAAGAGTAGCACATTCCAAACCTGATTCCCCTCTTTGAAGCTAAGTCCAAAGTCAATGAGCTTAAAGCACTCCTCCTCTGCACTCCACAGGATGTTGCGTGGCTTGAGGTCTGCGTGCACATAGCCTTTGTGGTGCAGGAAAGCCAGGGCTTCCAGGACATCTCGGGCGCAGTGCTGGATCATCCACATGGAGCAGCCCTGGTTGCTGGAGTGCAGCAGCAGCTCGGACACGCTGATGTCCAGCAGCTCCAGGAGCAGACAGCGAGACGGGCCATTGGCAGAGTAGTGGTTGGTGAACACGCCATAGAGTGTCACTACAACGAGACACGGGGACAGGCATGGGTAACGAGCACCAGCCAGCACCTCCCACTGCTCCACACGACAACAGCTGCAGCAGGCAGCTCAGATGTTTTGTAACGGGTGATGTTCAGAGAGATGGAGAACCAGGGAGGAAGAAGCTAGGGAAAAGCAGCCATTTCACCCCTACGAGCTTCAGAGGACAAGCTGGTCTCACAACACTCCCCAGGCTCTGCTAAAGTGACAGGGCTGAGTGCTCCTGCTCAGAAGGACAGTCTCTGGGACATGGATAAGCATATCCCAGTGGGCAAACTGGACACAGTGCCACTCTTTAGAGACCTGTCAATCTCACCCAGTGACAGACAAACTTTGCAGAGTGGGAACCCATGTGCTGTCTGGGTGCCCAGGCATTAAAAAGCATTTCATGCCAACAAAAAATATCAGTGGTGGGTGAACTTTGGCACTTCCAGCAATCACCTCTGACACACAGCTTCCTCCCTTCCCAGGCCCATTCCCACCCAGGGAAGCAGCCCTGGAGCTGTAGCACATGGGAACACACGGTCCCACAGCTGGCCCGCAGGGACCCCAGTCCTTGCTGGGGCTCTGGCACCCTGCCCAAAGGAGGGCTCCAGGGTGCCCCGCCTGCAGGGACCGCCTCTGCCCATCTCTCCTGCCCACCCTGGAGATGTCACTGCAGAGCCCCCACCCAGGGAAGGGGTGGGGTACCCAGGACCACCCACTGCAGGGAAGCTGCTTTGGAGTGTCCAGGCGAGGGTCTCTAGAATCTGCCCACCCAGGGGTGCCAATCCGAGGGGCATATTGACCTGGGAATGCGTCTGGGGGCGAGGCTGCCTGTATTCCCAAAGCAGTCGGGAGTTCCCTTCCCTGGCTGCGAGGGCGGTCTGGAGACACCAGTTTGGCAGGGGGAGCCTGCCCTGGGGGTGCTCTAGGGACAGAGGGTGCCCGAGCAGGGGTGATCGGGGGAGTGGGGCAGGGGTGCGGGGGTGCCGTTACCGATGTTGCGGTGCCCGCGGAGCTGCTCGAGCGCGGCGCGCTCCTTGCGGAACCCGTACTCGGCGCAGTCGGCGGCGGGCGGGCGGGCGCCGGGGCGGCGAGCGGGCCCGGGCCGCGGCCCCGGGGGCGGCACGAACTCCTTGACGGCGCCGGGGGGGGCCCGGGGATCCCCGCAGCAGCGCACCCGGTACACCGAGGCAGAGGAGCCGCTGCCCAGCGGCGCCTGCACCTCCCAGAGCCGGCCCAGCGCCTCCAGCAGCGGCGGCGCCGCGCCCCACGCGCACCCCGACATGGCGCCGTCCCGCTTCACATCGCCGTCCCGCCGCGGCCCCGCCGCTGTCCCGGCACCGGCCCCAGCCCCTGCCCCTGCCGCCGCTGCGCTCCGGCCGCCATGACACCGGAAACGGGGCGGCACGGCGGCGGCACCGCCCTCGGTGGGGCGGGGCCCTCGGCCCGGGAGCGAGCGGATCCCCCGGTACTCCCGGGCCCGGTGTCCTCTGCCCCGGTACGGGCGGAGTCCAGCGCCCTCAGCACTGCTGGGGGTCCTCAGCCCAGAGACCAGCCAGGGCTTCCGCTGGGATCGCGTCTCCCCAGTACCCCCGAGGTCCGGTCCCCTCAGCCCGGGCTCCAGTACCCTCAACAGCCTCGGAGTTCCGTCCCCTCAGCCCAGGCACCGGCGGGCTCCCATTACCGCAGCACCCCCGGGATCCGGTCCCCTGTGCCCGAGCCCAGCCATCACCCGGTGGTGCCAAGCGCAGCAAGGCAGCCACGTTCTCCATCCCAGTCTGGACACCACCAAATTCCCCTTCCGCCCCCTGGCTCCCCACCAGGATGGCGCCAGCGTCGTGCAGGGTGTCCTCTCCCATCAAGGGAATGCCACACATCACTAGGTACAAAAGACAAAAAAATTTATTGTGCAATCTGCATCTCTTGTCCCAAACCACACACACGCACCCTGACAACATAAATAGAGGGACTGGACTCTCACCGGCTGTGAGTGACAACCCTCAAGGGGAAGGTTCCCTTGGGATCACAGCGATTGAAGATACTGGTTCTTCAGAGAGAGAGGCTACAAGTCTTGGTTTCCATCAACACCTACACTGCAGTGCAGACCTGGGCAGCACACACACACCCCTGTACCTGAGGGTGGAGGTGGCCATGCACAGTGTGATCACATTGTCAGGGTGAGTGACACCTCAGCACTGAACATGGGTTCTGTGCAACTCTGCGTCCCTTCACTCTTGAGCAGGGCTTTTCCAGAGCAGAGAGCTGCAGGGCCCCGGTGCCACTGTGGCATCCCCACACCAACGGCAAGGACATGGTGGCTGCTCCCAGGGCAAGGGGATCCATGCTCACAGCTTCCTTCTTTCAGTGGGATAGCATGGCTTTGGGTGGTGGAAGACATTTCTTCAGCCCAACCACCCTGTATGGCCCAGAAGGAACCATGAGCAGGCCCATCCATGAGCTCCTGGGTTCCTCCAACCCAACCTGGGGCTTTGGAGCTTTGCCTCTGAAAACCACCTTTGTGGTGAGGATGTACATAAAAGCTCTAAGCAAAAAGTTCCATCTCACAGCTGCTGCCTTGCATTGACAGAGATGTCCCCAGGCTGGCTAATCCCTCCTGTAATCCATGGCAAAACACTCATACAGTAGTATCCCAATATATCAGAGGACCTCCCAGTATAACAGAGGACCACGTGGCTTTGTGTGTCCCAGTCTTGCAGAGACCACTGTACCAGGAAATAAAGGGGAGCAGTGACACTGACTCACACGGAGAGGGCTGCCTGCCTGGACAGCTCTGTCCATGGTGGCTGGGACGAGACCAGGAAACAAGAAGGAGGTGGAAGGGAGTTTCACAGAGAGCTCAGCTCCCTGCCAGAGCCCACTGGCCAGCAGCTGTGCAGCCCAGGTGCCCAGCCCTACACCCTGCCAGAGCCCAGGACTACTGCATCTGGGGCTCCAGTGCAAGGAGATGGCACTCAGCAGAGTAACACCACGAGGTCAGCACCTGCAGAAGGCCCTGGACACATCTGCTGTCCTGGTTCATTGGCACAAGGGCTGGGTGAGCCTGCTGGTACCCCAGGACGGGGTATCTCAGCAAGCACATGGTGTAAGCTGGGAAATCCTCTGGACCAAGGCAGCCAGTGCAGACACGGGGAAGCGTGTGGTGCTTGTGGGATGCTCACAGGATGCTCACTCCAGCAGAGCCAATGGGGTTTGGGGCAGGCTGGCACTTCTACCCTCACGCACCCCCTTGGTTCCCAGTTCAGCAAGGCTCCTGGCTGCAGACAGGGTGGCAGTGACACTGTGGCAGGACAGGAGCTTGGCACTGACTAGGGTGAATAGGGGGCCAGAATGGGGCTGCAGAAGCCATGGCAGGACAGGCTGTGCCCCTCCTGGGAATTTGGGGAGAAACAGGTTGTCATGGCTCCCCAGAGCCCACACTGAACAGCAAATGGCTCATTCCACTCCAAGACTTGCCCCTTTCCAAACTAATCACCCCAAAAAAGGCAAGTGGCAGTGAGAGACAAGTCTGGGAGAGGCAGCCCCCATATCACCCTTGTCACAGCTACCCACTGCTACTCAAAGGACAGTAGGTCGGGATGGGCCCCCTCCACCTCCCAGCCAGAGGCACGTGGCTCTGGCCGCCCTGTGCTCCCTGGTGGCTCGTGCTCTAGCCCCTGTCTCCGTGAGGGCTTCTCTGTGCTGGCTGACATCTCAGTGGCCCTCTCACCCACTTGCCACTGGTTCTCCTGGCTGCCCTTATGGATGAGGTCGGGCACGGGTAGGGCACTGGTAGGCTGGTCCCCGCTGGGCTCTAGGGCACCTGTCACACTGAGGACACCAGGGCATGCTGGAGGAGACGGGTCCCCCATCCCCGGCTGCTCCTCTGTGGGCTCAGGGTGAGCTGGGGGTGGTTCGGGAGGCTCCTCGGTGCCACCCCTCGTGCTGGTCCCCTCCGGCTGCGGAGCAATGAGCATGTCCTGGGGGGTCTTCAGGGCACGCGGTGTCCGCTTCTTGGTGATGGGGGGCGGGGGCTCCAGCCGGGGAAAGGCCTCCAGTCCCACAGCCCTGCAAGCACAGAGGGACAGCTGCATACAGCCCCATGCCCGGCCCCTCCAGCCTGTCCCAATGGCGCTGGCACGGGGTGCACGCTGCGGGGCACTCACCCGTGCTCAGCGGCCGGCTGTCCCGTGCCCAGCACGGCGCCCGCGCTGGCGTTCACCTCCATGGCTCCCACGGCAGGCAGGCCGGCCGGCTCCCTGCGGCGCAGGAGGTCATTCACCTTGGCGCCCACGGCCTTGCCCAGGTTGCGGAGGTGCTGGCTGCCAGCGGGCCGGCAGGGCTGGGGCAGGGTGCCCGCCGCGGCAGGGACGTGCTGTGCCCGTGGCGCGGGTGCCGTGCCAGCGCTGGCGTTCTCAAACATGCTCTGGTCCACTGGAGGGGGTAAGGGAACAGAGAGGATGTGAGTCAGGCTGGAGGGGGATCCCAGCAGGGCCGGCCCAGCAGCACCGCAGGAACACAGTTTTGGGGGACTGGGAGGATGGTCCTACAGCCCTGCAGAGGCTGTGGGCAGCCAGGCGATGCCAGGGCTGCACAGGGCAGTACATGCACAGGGGACCAGTGTGGGGCAAGAGAGGGCAGGAGTGAGCCAAGGGCCCCACAGTGGCACTGCCAACACACAGAGAGCTTCTCTTACCTGACACCAAGCGACTTGGGAAGCAGGTTGTGGAAAAAGAGAGAGCGAGAAAGCATTTACCAGGGGAATGGCAAGGGACGAGGCCTCTCCCTTCCACACTGCCAGGTGAGGCGTGCTGCCAACCCCCTGCTCAGATATGTCATGCTACCTGAAGAGATGGGACTCACATGGGGGTGAGTCCCTTGTCAGCCCCACCCTGATAAAGCCACAGAGTCTTCTCTTGGGACACCCATGGCATGGGCTCTGCACTGGGCTCCCTCAGCTCAGCCCAGGCTGGGTCTCTGTGGTGGGTGGCAGCAGGTGCTTGCAGAGGAAAGGGCTCTGCAATCAAACCCCACCTCTGAGCTACACTGGATTTCTCCACCATGTCTTCCCAGCAAGAGTTCTTGAAGCTGTGGGGGCTGCCCCCAGGAATGTCAGCTCAAACCCCCATGGCTGCCTCTATGTCAGAGTGGGTCTGTGTGACGGCTCCAGCTAGTTCCTGGGTGAGCCTGGTGCTGTTCTGGGGCCTTGCTGCCCATCAGCATCCTCTGCCCAACTCTACCTCTGCATCCGGGGGCACATACTGAGACACAGACAACCACCTCCACATCCCATGGCACAGGCAGAGAGGAAGGGTTCCCAGCACTGCTTCAACCTTGTGGTAGGCTGGACTCTTACAGGGACTCCCAACTCACTGCAGGCCCTTTCCTCTGCATTCTGTGGCTCCACAGTCCTGCTGAACAGCGAGCTCCCCACCTGCACCTGCAGCATCTACCAGCCTTGGGGTTCATCCTACAGCTATCCATCTGCACCAAGAGAGCCACCCAGCAGTGCGTGGGCGGCTTCTCCTCCAGCCTGCTTTCAGAAGTGTGAGCAGCTTTCAGAAGTGTAAGCAGCCTGACAACTTCTTGAAGAGCTCTCTTCTGGCTCCTCAGATGACTTCCAGCCCCTGAGAGGGACAGGCTGGCCAGCAGCAGAGCCAGCATTATGGTCCAGGACAAACTCACTGCTTCTAAGTGCCAGCTTGCTCCAGCGTGGCTACCAGTGCATGTTGTGCTGCCCCACCTTCCCCACACCACGGCTGCTCAAGACCCAGATCCAGCACAGCTCCCAGGAGGGCTACACCTTCGAGGGATTCTACTGCAGGCCCGAGGTCCTGGGGGAGCAGGAGGTCAAGGCACAGGAGGCTGCAGCCCCCGGGGTGTCCCTGCAGCCCCAGCAGCCAGGCGGCTGCCACGGGAGGGCACTGCTCCATCACTCCTGCCAGCAGCACATTGAGCTGTTTCAGGAGCAGTCAGCTCCTGCCAGTGAGCTGCTTTTGTCTACACAACACTTCTGCCATCCTTTAAGAGAGGCTCTTCCCTATTTTTCCTTCTCCAGCTGCCAAAAATTTCCCGAGCCCCTGGAAGTGCCGATTAGCATCTCTGCATCTCTGTGGGGAGTTCTGCAGATGCCAGGAAGTCCCTGGAACCCTCCAGCTGTTGGATCAGCCCTGAGACAAGCCCATGCTGTGCAGTGGCTGAAGGGCAAGACTGAAACACCTCTATTCCCAGCAACATTCTGGGTATCTTGCTCTCGTGGGCATCCTGTGGCTAGCACCACAAGCAGGGGTCCCACAGGAGAGGAAGCTTAGGTTGGAGGGGGTCTCTGCAAGGCCAGAGGATGCCACTGCTGGTGCTGGCACCCAGCATGGAGAGGGAAGGAAGTACAGAAAGAGAGAATCAGTGAGAAGAAAGAGACAACAGAAAGCCTTGAGAAATAGAAAGATTTATTTAGCAAAAGCCAGTTGACTAATGACAACACCCAAGGGTTAAGTGCACTTACATTGACAGATTGGCTTCCCAGATAGATTCAACAGTTAGTAATATGACAGTTGTAGGAAAAGAAAGGACAAAAAATATAGCTATAAAACCCCTGTCAAGGTCCATAACAAAAGTGAGAGGCTAGAGAAGAGTCTTGGAGGCAGCACTGACTTAGGAGGGGTCATTTACATGTGTACATGCATGGTGCAGCATGAGGCTGGCAGGATCCCACCTGGCCCCAGCAGCACCCCCTCGGCCTGTGGGGCACCTGCCCCTGTCCCCTGTGGGCAGAGTGTGGGGCAGCAGCCTGAGGCCACATCTGGTCCTGACAGCCCCTCACAGGACACAGCCTGAGCTCTGTGTGTGCAGCAGGGATGGACTGCAGCAGGGGCTCAGGAGATGGCTCCTCCAACCTGCTTCCTGAGGCAACCCAGCCTGGAAGAGACCTCTGGCCAGTTATTGCTCCTCTTGGGCTCTCCCTTCACCTGCCCCGTGTGTACAGCTGAGCTCCTGCTGTTCTTTCCCCTGAACGATCTCTCTGCCCACATGGAAATCCCTGTCCAAGCTCAAGCATCCCTACCCTGTAAGTACCATGCCTTGTGCATGCTGTCATGCTCCCTTCTTCCTCCCAGCTGGACCAACCTCACACCCTTGCTTTCACCTTCAACTGCTGCGAGCTGGCAGTGGCACGTCAGGTCCCTGGCAGAGGGGCTGGCACACAGCTGTGCCCACAGCCACGTGGCACAGGGCATAGGGAGGCAGTGGTGCCTAGAGGACAGGAGCACCATGTACCAAACAGCGCCCTCTCCCACTCTGCCTGCTCTGTGGCTGCTGCAGAGCTCCCCTGGACACCAGGGCACTGCTGGGGACACTGAAACATGTCCTTCTCTCCTTCCCACTAGACCCTCTAGCAGCTCTGTGGCTGCTGCAGAGCTCCCCTGGACACCAGGGCACTGCTGGGGACACTGAAACATGTCCTTTTCTCCTTCCCACTAGACCCTCTAGCACCTTAAGTCCACCCAGTCCTGTCGTGTGGTAGAGGATGCATAGCACAGCTTGTGCTGACCCCAGGGCTCTCATCCACACACTCCTCAGCAGCTCTCAGTCCCAAGGGGACCAGGGCAGAGAGAAGTGATGGACTTTCCTCAGCAGCCAGGCTAAGCCCTGGAGGAGAGCAAGAGGTGGTGTCAGCCAGGGGTTAGTTGCAGGCAGATTGAGCAGAGACAGAACTGGCAAAGGTGAGAGCAGCAAGGAAGCAACAAAGCAAAGCAGAAGCAGGATAGGAGGGAGGATGGGGAGGAAGACAACTGTGCCAAATCCCCACCTCATCGAGTGCTTCCACATGAAGCAGGGTGGACATCAGTACTTTGGTTCATACCCCTTCCAATCTTGGCCTCTTAGAGGCTCAGCACCAGACAGGTGATAAAAGTGTTTGCAGAAAAGGAACAAGCTCTGGGTCCCTTGGAGGCCCCCACAGATGGCTTTCAGCCATAAGTGTCTTGAGGGCTGGTGGGGGACCCCTGAGATCCTGGATTCAGTTTTCCAGAGGGTGCAAACCAGAGGTGTGATGAAGCACCCTTGCAGACACCAGCAGTTCACTCCCCATTGAGGGCTGGAAGTGTGCTCATCCCTGAAGATGCCAATGCCAGCACTGCAGATCCCAGCCTTGGTCTGGGGCAAAACAACTGCTTGGAAATGGGAGGGTTTGTCTCTAAAGCAAAGCAGGCAGTTTGTGGTGATTGGAAGTGCTTGAAAATGTGACTTGAGAGCATGAAAAAGGCTTTGAAACCTGGCAGCTGCACCAAGGAGCCAAAGGATTAGATGATGAGGGGGAGGACACTCCACAGCTTGATGCTGCATGCCCTGGCTCCCTGCTCCACACTGCGCTGTGCCTTCCTCTCTGGTCCACAGCCTGGCAGAGGAGCAGGCTCTGCCTGCACGCCCTCCACCTGCCTTGGCATAGATAAACCATGTCCTGAAAGAACCACGTCCCCCTGCCAACCACTACCTGCACCTGGCCAGCCTGTGCAACCTCATCTCACCTCTTCAAATCCTTTCCAGGCTCATCCCCACTGCCCCTCAATGCTCACTTCTCACTCACAGACCCACTCTGACAGTGCACCATCACCAACCCCCATTTAGCATGGCGCTGTACTTGTCCCCCACCCTGCCCACCATGCAGAGAGCCAGACCAGCTGCTCTGTCCTTGCTTACCATCTTGGAGCTGCCCCCTCAGTCCCTCTTGTCCCCGCTCACTGCCCTAGACTGCTCTCCCATTTCCCCAGTAAAAGCCCTCCTCTGCTTTACTGCTTCCCCAGCAGCAGCAGAGGCTAATCCAGTAGAAGTCCCTTACCTCTGCCTGACCTTGACAGTTTGAAGGGAGATGGGGCCGGGGGGGAGCACAAGGAGCTGTCAGCTCTGTCTGCTGCAGCTCAGCACACAAGCCCACACGTGCCGGAGCACAGCATGCCCTGGGCACGGCTCCATCCTCACCTCCAGACACTCCTGACTGGGCGCTGGAATCCTCCTGCTCCCTCCTCTGGCCCCCCTCCCTCTGGGCTGTGCCATCCCTGCCAGGGCCATGGGGCTGCGGCCAGGGTCCTTCCCAGCTCCAGCAGGCCCTGGCTGCCCTGCACCACCTCCTGCTGACCCCTACACCGCAATCTCGTCCTCCAGGCTATCGCCCAGATCCTGCCTGGGCTGGACGTGGAGCAGGCGCGGTGGTTCCTCCTGGGACCAGGAGTCGCGCTCCTCGCTCTCGTCCGTGTTGGACTCGTACTCGGAGGCGATGCCCGACTCGCGGAACTTGATGAGCTCCAGGCTGCCCAGGGCTGGCTCCGGGGCGGGCGGCCCCGAGTCCGGCAGAAAGCGGTAGCACTCCAGCTTCACCAGACAGTCATTCCTACCTATGGGGCTGCCCATGGTGCTGGGGAAGGCCGAGCTGGGGCCCAGCGACGGTGGGTGGGTGTCCTCGGGCTGCGGGGTGGTCGGGTCGCAGAGGACGGGGAGGGCGTTGGAGCGGAAGGTGATCTCCAGCAGACTGTCCTGGGAGCCTGCTGCAAGAGAAGGGCACGGCTAAGAGGCCCAGCTGGCCACCACAGCTGGCTGCACACTGGTCAGAGGAGGACAGTCTGGGGTCATTTGAGTATCAACCTCTCCACTCCTGCTGTTTTGAGGGGTTTATTTAGTGTCACTAATGCCAGGAGCTGCTGCTGGCCAACGAAGGGCCAGTTCTCCAGGACAAGAAGTTAACTATCTTCCAGCCCAGATCCTGCAGAGAGCTGATGGCCACATCTCTTGGAGATGGAAGGTCAAATAGGGGCTCTTGGGCAGGTATGGAGCTGGCCTGGAGCATGCAGCCACTGGGGAAAGCGAACATACAGCTGATGGAGGTAGGTGACTACCTGTCCATACAGCCCTTCCCAAGCCCCTTCCCATGCTGCATGCATGCACACACACAAGCCAGGCCAGAACGGCACAAGTATCCCTCTGAATAAAATAACTGGAAATGCACACAGAACCCCAAGAAAAACACCTGCATGCATGTCCCCCACCGGCCTGGCTAGCTGCGAGGGGAGAGGAATGGGCGGCAGCGCTTACTGGTCGTGTTCCCCGCCAGCTTCAGCTCCAGCTCCTGCACCTGTTTGACCAGGAGTGAGATGTGCTGCAGCAAGTCCTTGTTCTGGAGCAGGAGCTGGTGCACACGAGCCTGGGCCTCCAGCCGTGCCGCTGCTTCTGCTGCCAGCTGGTCCTTCAGCAGGTGGACCTGGACAGGATACAGCAGGTGAGCACAGGCAGATGCTGCTCGAGGGTTGAGGGCTTCAACTTTGGCCATTCCTGCCCATCTCCCAGGGCTCACCAGCATCCCAACCCATGATGTGATGAAGCAGCCATTCCCTGCAGGTACTGCAGATGTGATGGGGAGTGTGTGGGTGGTGTCACACTGGGACTCAGCACATTGTCCCCTGGCCTCCCTGATGGAAAGCTCAAGGCCAGGCAGGCAGCACTGGCTGAACTGTCAGTGGTGCACGTGAGCTGCAGATGCACATGGAAAGGGCAGCCCAGGAGGGGCGGGATGGATGCAGCAGAGGAGACACACTCGACCGACTGGATGGTGCAGTGGGTGCACGAGGGCACAGCCTTGCAGCTGGCCCTGGAAAAGCTGTCTTTTTGGGAAGCTTTCCCAGAAACACGGCCCAGCCAGTGGCCTCTGTCCCAAGGAGGGGCTGGAGCACTACAGATGGCAGGCTGCTGCTGAGGGGTGCTGGTTCTCAGGTGCGAGCTGGCTGCTCAGCCTGGCTCTGGGAAGCAATGTCCATGGGGAGCCCACGGGCAAGACCACCACTGATTTCAGCACAGGTACCTCTGTACAAACATCTGTGTCCCCAGAACCATGCCCCCGAGGGCAGACAGCCCGGAGGTCCTGCCCAGGGCAGCTCTCTGATCTGCATTCCAGCAGGGAGAACTCCAGAAATGTACACTGCATAAGGGAACAGCAGTCACCTGGGGGCCACTTTGGCTCAGCACCCCTTCCTGGCACCTACCCACAGCTCCTACAACTGTTCCAGCAAGGACTGGAACCAGGAAAGCACAGATTTACAACTAAACAAACAAAAAAAACCCCCAAAACCCAAAAAAACAAAACAAAAAAACCCCAAAAAACAAAAAATCAAACAAAAAATTTTCCAAAACAAAAATAACCCAAAACCAAAAATATCCCCATCAAACACAAAAGGCCATTTTACTGTGCCCTAGAAAGTGACCTTGAGGAAGAAGAGGAAGCTCTCTGTACCTGCAAAGCTGTGAGCTGCAGCTGCAGGGCCCCTGAAGCTGCCCAGCTGGGGGCCACCTGCCCCCACAGATGGTTATCAGGAGGCAGTGCCAGCTGTGCCAGCGGGCAGCTGCTGCCCCAGTGTGGCCAGCAAGGTGCCACAGCAGTGTCCTTGGCAGAGCCGAGCTTGAACACAGTGAGCCTGGGACAGGAGACCAGGCAAAAAGGACTGGGATTTACAACATGCTGCAAAGCCAGAGCAAGAGCAAGGGGTGCAATATTTTACACTTTAAGCAGGCACCATGGAGCCTTTTGGATTGTGAGCAACACCATACTTGGACAGACACAAAGGATTCCCCAATAATGCAGATCCCTCTTCCAGAGGGGAAAGCAACTTGGCAGTCTGTGACCCCAAAGGGCATGTGGGCTCTGGAGGCAGCAGCTCAGCCAGAACTGATCAACAAATACTGATTTACTGATGTGAGAGGAGCAAAGCCTGGCTGCAGGAGCAGGGGCAGCACAGAAAGGCTGCTGGAGCCCATCGCTTGGGCCATGAAAAAGTTGATGAATTGCAGCTAGCTCGGTGCAGGGTCAGGGAACAATTAAAGCTCAGGTAATGAGTTGGATAAAGCAGCCAGAGCTGCTTCAATGAGAAATAGCTGCATGGAGAATGAGCTGCCAGCTGCACAGTCCAGGCACACCAGTCACTGAAGCAGGGCTCTGGTGAACAGACAGGAGCCAAAGGCCCCAGACACCTGGTGGCAAGCACCTCATGGAGCTCCCTCCCCATGGAGCTGCCTGCCTTCAACGCTGCCTCCAGGCAGGAGACTCCAGCAGCCCCAAGGGGTTCAGTAGTGTGTCCCAGCCCTGCCACTGTCCCTGGGAAAGAATGGAGGGGAGAACCTGTGCCACGGCCACTTGTGTCTGCTGCTGCTGCTGCTGCAGGAGTTGCTGGAGAAGCTGCATCTGGTGGTGGGCAGAGAGAGGTGTTCCCAGGTCAGGCAGCTGGGCAGACGAGGGCAGCAGCATCTTGGGTGACGCTGTCAGGATATCTTCAGGGTGGAGGCAGCTCTGCAAAACACCAGCGTTGAAGGTGTGATCCCCTGGCACTCACCTCAGAAAGCCACTGGGCACACATGAGCTTTGGCACAGAGGAGCCATGCTAAATACCCAGAAAAGAAGCAGCTGCATTCACAGGTAATGCACACTTTGCTGAGGGTGCTTACAACCTTTGAAAACAGTACTTTTTCAGTTTCAACAACAACCCACATACTTTTGTAGAAAATTCCCGAAAAGGCTGACACTTCCCATGGGAATTTCCACTGTATCAAAAAAGTCTTTGATTTTTGTGTCTTTGGTGGAAAAAAGTCCCTATCAGCTCTGCCCCAAACCTTTTCCGTGTGGCTGCACATAGCTGAGCCTCGGGACAGCTCTCTCCCCTGGGCCCCAGCCAAAGGGCAGCCTTGCAGCGGCAGATGGCTTTGATCCTGGAGCTGGGGAATGCTGCACAATCCCTCCTGACCCCTGGGCCCTCAGGATGCAGTCAGAGTCGTGGGGCTGGGGCTGTGCCACCCCCTGAGAGTGGAGGGCAGGGGCCCTGGGCTCGGCGTGGCACCCACCTCCTTGCCCACAGCATCGAGGTCGGTGACGCCGCGGCTGAAGTCCAGGATGTCGGCTCCGGGCAGCGGCAGCTCCACGGCGTCGATGTCGGTCTCCTCGGCGGAGGCGGCCGCTCTCTCCACGCCGGAGAGGCGACAGGCTGCAGGAGCAGGGTCAGGGCAGGGCATGGCCCCAGGAGCCCACTGCAGCTCACCCGTGGCGTGGGCAGCGATGCCCACCATGGGTCCCCACCGCCCCCGTGCCACCCACCCTCTGGCCCCGGCGGGAAGCAGGTACAGAGAGACGTGGCTGCTCTTCCTGCTGCTGCTCGGGAGGAGGCTTGCAGCTAAAAACACACCCAGCCCCAGCACACCAAACCTGGGGAAGGGCAGCCAAAAGCCCTGATGTGGGACAAACGGGCCACCAAGAACAGAAAACACAGATAAAGCTGAAGAAAGGTAAACAAGAGATTACGGGAAAGAAAAACAAAAAACAGATGCTCTGAATTCCCCAGGGAGCTGCATATTGTGGCCGGGACATTGTGTGGAGGAAAACCAAACAATGACCGGTCCAGGGCAGCCCAATGATTAGATCATCAGAACAGCACTGGTTACAGAGGCGAGCAGGAAACTGCAGCCCAGCCCAGGCTGCTCCTGTTAGGATGTGGGGGATCCAGCCCACAGCATGGCAGGGCAGGGCAGGGCAGGGAATTCACATACACACAGGCAGCAGGACCTGCCAATGTCCCACCTGGCACTGAAAGGGTTTGACTAACCTCCCATAGAACTTCTGCCTCCCCTCCAACTCAGGCACTGGTGCCAAGGAGCAAGGCTGCTCCCTGGGACGCTGCTCAGGGTGATGGGGTTGGACCAGCAGCCCCCCAGCCAGGCATCCCTGCACCCTCTACCCACAGGGCTGAGAAGGAGCGGGGTCTGCAGCCTGCCTGCAGCCCTGACAGCTTGATGGGAGAGCACAAACACGGCTGTGTCCATTCTGGGAATTGCAGAGAGGACACGAGGAAGGTATGTGCTTGGGGCCCCTTGTGCGGAAGTAGCAAGGGAATGTTTGCAGCGTGTGCAGCCAAGCACAGAGCAGAGCCCCGGGCTCTGCTAATGGGCTCTCAGCAAGGGGGATGTCTGAGAGGATCATGGCTAACACCTACAGAAGGTTTCTTGCTGGGCAAGATCCCAGCTTGAGCCTGGAGCACAGCAGGCCAGATTGCTGTGCAAATCCATTGCCCAGAGGTGTCAGCCATCTAGGGGCAGTATGGGAAGGCAGTGCCTCTGTGAACCACATCTGCCAGGCTCTGGGGCCCCACACCACCCCCACACCTCCACCTCTGCAGAATACCTGGGACATCCAGGTCGTCTCCGTTCCTCTCGCTGTCTGCGTCCTCCTGGCCGTCGGCATTCTGCTGGGTGTGCTGCAGGCTCAGCTTGTGGCACACCTCGAACGCCTGCCCCACCGTCCGCACGATGCGCATGGCTTGGCTCTGCCGGGGAGGGCACGTGGAACTGCAGCTGGGCTGCCTCTGCACAGTCACCCCCCAGGCTGGCACAGCTCTCAGGGGTCTCTGTGCTGCCACAGGGTCTCAGATCCAAGGGGTCCTGCCCCAGCTGCTCCACCCAGAGTACACCAGGACAAGATGTGCATCCTGGCATCTTACCTTCTTCTTGGACTTGAAGACGTTGCACCTGAAGACATTGCTAGACCCATCCCTGGCAATGTAGCTGAAGATCTTTAGGTCCTGGGAATCATGAGATACATAGAATATCCTGCAAGGACAGAATGGAAAGGAGGATATAAGCATACACATTACCCACATTCCCAGGAGACAAGGCCAAGGCCACAACCAATGCTTCCCAAGGCACAGGGTGCTGCAGATGCCCAACCTCTGCAACACATCCCTGCTAAAGCCCATCAGAATTTTTTGGCAGTGGTTTTACCTCAGCTGGGAAAATTTGCCTGCTGATTCAGCAGCAGCAAACATTTTGCAAAGGCAGCACAGGACTTCTCTGCTCAGCCCCCAGGGACAGCATCAGCAGCCCAGGAGCCCTCCAGGGACTGAGAAGAGCAAACCCCACTCTGGCCGGCTCACAGAGCTGGATGCCTTGCCCAGGTGCCTGCCACCCCCTCCCCAGCATGGCTGGGGGCCTCTCTTGCTCCAGTTTGGCCTCCCTGGGACAGACACGCCCTGCTCTTGGCTTTTGGGAAGAAGGAGGAGGAGGAGAGCTGGAGGCTTCAGGAAGCTCCATGAGCTGCCCTCCGCAGGATGGTGGCAGCTCTCCAGTGCCCAGCACAGTGCTGATGTGGTGTGGGTAAGGGAGACAGCAGAGCCACACAAGCCTCTGTCCCCTCACCCAACAGCCTTACCTGTAGATGGGATCATGCATGACGAGCATTTTGTTCTCGTCCCAGGCCCATTCTTTTTTCTGCAATGAAAGAAGCTGAAAATGAGTACGTCAGATGCTGTCCTTGAGAACAAGGACAGGGCAGAGACAGTCCAGGGACATAGTTGGGAAGCTCCTGTCACAGCTCTGCTGCTGCTCCCCTGCAACCCTTTGCCGAGGGTCAGGTCCTTTTGGGGACCAGCCACATCCCACATCACCCCCCACAGGGCCCCCTGAGCCCCTTCTGCACCACACCAGGACTGGCTCAGCCACACTGCAGGAACATGACTCACACAAGGCTGACCCAGCCCATGCCTCCCTCTCCCAGACCACCAGTTTCCCACAAGTTCAAGGATGCTGCAAGGTCCCTGCACCAGGAGGGGAGGGGCTCTGCTGCTGAGGCACTGCTGCCCCAGGGACCAATGCTACCTACCTTCTTCTTCTTCTTCAGAATGACCTTCACGCCGTCCACTGACACGATGAGATTCACTTTCTTCTTCTTGATATTCTTGGCTTTAAACTCATACTGCGGGAGGTGGAAGAAAACACCTGAATTAGCCTTCCTGTGCCAGGACAGCCCCAGGGAGGGGCAAGAAGGACAGGGGCAGGTTCTCCTGTCTCCCACATCAACCTTGTACATCCATGCTAGGACAGGACAAGGGGTCTTTTTGCCCTGCAGGGCCCAGCATCTTGGAGGAGCACACAGCAAAGCAATCCAGCCCCTGGATGTGGAAAATGCTTTACCCAGTTCAGGATGCTACTGGGAATGTTAGCTTGTGTTTCAAAGACACTTGGTCTGCCCCTCTGAAAGGCTGTGGCTCCCCAGAGAGGGACCACCACACCCCCAAGGATCCACAGCCTGGCTGCGCTTGCCCCCCTGGCTTGTGGCCATTGCTGAGCTCTGGAAAGTGAAATGCCATTCTGAGCTGGGTATTTTTGGGCTCAGTATAAAACTGAAGATGATTGCTGAGGATTCTGAGGACACCTCCGTGGGATATGGGATAATGCAATTATCCACCTCAATTAGAAGTCATCGGACAGGAAAAAATCCCAACAGGAACTTCCAAAGATCAGTGACTAAACACAAAGCTCTGCTCTGGCCTGGGGAGAGAATTAGATTCCCCCAAATCCACCCACTTTGGTATTTAGTGTGTTACAAGTGGAGAGAAGGCTGGCAGAGGAGTAGGCCCAATAAGCATGATCCTGCTGTGGGACTTTTGAGGAGTCCCTCCCACGACTGGTTTGCCACAGGTGTAGCCACATCAGGCAACTGATATGTTGGTCCCACTTGCAGGGAGCTGTGCACAGCCATGGGGACAGACCCTCTGTGCCAAGAAAAAGCCCTGCATGCTGCCCCTGGCCTGCCTGAGGCAGAGGATTTGCTTTATCCTCTCAGCATTTGGGCAGTGTCTCTGCAGAGGGAGCGGTGCCCTGCCCGCGCCAGCCTCGCTGTGACATCTCCAGCACAGCGTGATGCATCAGCTCTGGCAGCCAGAGCCAGCAGGCAGGAAAAGCTGCTGGCCCTGACCTCTGAGCAAATGATAAAAGACCTGAAAGCACAATTACTCAAAGCCATTTAAAGTGGCTGAAGGGGATGGGAGATTCAGAAGGCTTGGGAAACAGTGCAGGGAACGCAGCTCTGCCCTCCCCCAAGCACCGACCGGGCAAGCCCACCCACACTGGGGCTGAAGCCATGGTGATGGGCTGGAGAAAGCAGAGGTCAGGCTCCCACCGTGGCTTTGGTCAGCCTCAAAGCCCCCAGCACATCCCCACATGCTGCTTGCATGGCATATTCCACATGGAGAAGGGTCTCACCAAAGAACCCACCAGTGTAAGCTTCCAAGTGCCATCCCCATCACTACCAGCAGAGATGAAACTGCATTCAAGACTCCCTTCTTTGTGTCTTGTCAGGACACTAGACCAGTGCCTGGTACCTAACACTAAAGAAATGTCTTGATTTAGTCCTGAAAAGGTGAGCTTTGGCCTGACTACCTTGCAGTAATTATCCCAGTCCTTTCTGAGGCTCTGCATGTGATCTTCCAGGAGCTGCAGGCTGATCTGGAAGCTCTATGCAGCATCCAGGGTGACTGCATGGCACCTTGGTGCTGATGCCTGATGTATTGGTCCTAACAAATCACTCATTACACACATCCAGTTGCATTTTGGAGCTCCTGGTGCTGTGGGGTTTCTATTCTGTGCTACCCCAAGTGCAACTGATGTAGGCTTGGAAGAGAGAAAAATATCTCAGGGTAAGACAGACTATTTTTAGTATGTTTTTTGAGTGAATAACAGCCCCTGGACAGTGATGCAGACAGGCCAGGAGGTTTCAGCAAAGATGCTACCCAGCTCTGGCACGTTTCAGGGACAGAATCATACAGAGCTCCTTGGAGAGCCTTCCACAATCCCTGGCTGCAGGCAAGAGATTCTGCCCAGGCTCACCCTGAGCTTGGCAGTGGGGAGTGCCATGGGAAGAGCTGCTGAGCCTCTGCCATGCTGAAGCCAAAGTCCCCTTGTGCCTGGGTCACAGCAGAACTCCAGCAAAACCCATTGGAAGCAAAGAAGTCAAATTCTCAGAAGGAATGAGCAGACAGATTTATTAAGCCCTTCCATAAATCCAGGCCTTTATCCTGACACCGACTGGAGAGCCAAGCTCCTTTGCAAGCCTGAGCCATGTGCTCAGAGAGCTGCTGCCCATCCCAGCCCTCATTAGAGCAATCAGCCCAGCGAGCCCTGTGGCTCCCTGGGACGCTCCCCAAGCTCTGCAGCGCAGCCCCAGCCAGCAGCACACTAATGAACTCAGCCCACGGGGCTCTAATGCAACACTAACCCTGACTCAGGAACAAATCAGCCAGGAGGAGCATTCAACAGGACAGCAACTCAGCCCAGCTGCCTCTCACATCCCGGGGCTCTGCAGGAAAGCATGCTGGGTCCCACAGGCCAGGAGATGCCAGTGCTAATTTTGAGGGGCTTCTTAATTTGGTCTAAGGAAGTGTCAGCTTTGTGCAGCTCCTCTGAGTGAGCCACAGAGACTGCAAGGGGTGAAACCAACACCCTTAACGGGCCATGGAAGAACAGCTGTACAACTGATCAGGACCTCCCTGGCTTGGAGCTGTTCTTGACCACTGCTCTGCCCAGGCACAGAGATCTGCTGTGCCTGCCCATGTTTGTCAGTGTTCCTCCTTCCGCTGCAAAACAAAGAGAGAAAGCTTAAGAGGGCTGCAAAGCCTTAGGATTTAGCTGTTCTTGCTGCTGGGAGGAGAGCAGAAGTGATGATGGCAGGGTTGGAAATGCCAAAGGGTCTCTGAGATGGTCTGCACAGCCACAGCCGCTGCTGCTGCACCCAAAACGAGCAGGCACTGGCTGACCCCCAGGAAAAGGAAACCCCCATGTTTCCACTGCCACCCAATCCTTGCTGGGAGTATATCCTGCATTCCCAAAGACGTGCAGTAGGAACATCTGTGTATTTGGGTGCAGGGAGCTGGGTGGCAGCAATTCACCCCACACTCACTGGGCACTGCACTGGGATTTGGTGACTGCCTCAGGAGAAAAACCACATTTCATATGTGATTAAGCTCAGCCACCCATGGCTCCCTCTTGGAGAGCTGAATCCTAGCCTACAGCTCAATAAAGAACAGATACAGAAATAATTATCCAGCTTGAAATCAAGAAAGGAAAGAGGATTTGCTCAGCATTCCCATGATCCCCTTTGCTTTCACACCATGCAGGATTTCACTGTACTACTTATAACCAATTAAATGCCGTAACAGAAGAGCTTTCTGAGCTTTCAACCCAGCCATTTTGCCCATCCTGGGTATGTTTCTGGACCTTTAAATATCTTTAATAATACTACAAGCTTGGGTTATTTATATTAATCCTTTTTTATAGCTATGTAGCAATGCCAGAAGAAAGAAAAGTATTAATTTCAGGAAAATACACAGAAAAGGAAACAACAAAATAATCTGTTCCTGGACTTGCACAGCTCCCCAGTCTCCCACTGAAGCTCTAAGAGCTGCATTAAAATTTTTGAGGAAAGACTGAAAATGGACATCTGAGATACATCAGTTAAAAAGCCCTGCAACTATTTGAGAAGAAAATCAAAGGTGGTCTCAGTAATGCAAAAGAAGTACAAGATCACTTATAAAATCCAACCAACTAAGTGAATAAAGACTATCCCTTAATTTTCCCCTGCCTACAAAAAAAACGCATTCATCTTTTCAAATGGAAGAGAAACATCTATTCCATCAGAGCACAGGAGCCTTCCCATCAACCTCAGGTTAGTGGGAGTCTATTTTCAACATCTGTCTTTTGTGCAGAGTTCAGTATTTAAATAACTTTGGAAGGAAAAGAAGCCAGCTGGTGTATGCATCATTGTGAAATACACTCCTACTGGCAGAGCATTAAAATTGCCCTTTCTGGAGAACTGAGCTAACATATGTTGCTTAATAGAGAGCGCATGTAACCTTGTCAGCTTGGAGTAAAATTATGTATGAATCCGAGAGCGACGGCTACGTGTGAAAAGCAGGGAAAACTCAGCATCCCTAGAAAGATGCAACTCATCCCTATCAGGCTGTTTCCACACAGCAGAAATGTGAGAAAACTCGTAACCACACACTGCATGCAAGGTCAGGCAGATCAGGCTCTGAGGAGGAGAGATGATGTTTTTCTAGATCCATCATCCCCCCACATTCACAAGCATCTGAAAAATGTTAACCTGAATTAAAATGCCCTCATTTTGTTCCAGCCCATCTAAAGTGCCTTAGGTACAATTTAAGTCTGCCCACTAGCACTGTCTGTAAGTAAGGGAAGGTACCAGGAATGTACCTGGTGGCATTGTGGCAGCAGAATACAAATAAACAGAATATTTTTTAAAGGAAGTTGCTCTAAGTGCATTGAGTTGTCCCTGTTCCCATCCACCCTCTATCCCCCTCCTCAAAACAAAACAAAAAGAGGAAAAAGGTTACAAGCTTGTACCTTGTATTGGGGAAAGAGCAGTGTTTTGAGAATTCAATTAACAGGGAAAAAGCAATTCCCACAAAACTCAATGCTGCTCTGCTACCTCGGGAGGCAGGAGACAAAAATCTGCCATAAGAAAAAGCACAGAAGAGGATGCAATTTTTGCCAGAAAGCTGTATTTCTGTGTGTTTATGCAGAAAGGACATGGAACCGTGAGCAAAGCTGGGTTCCCCTGCAGCAGTGGGCTGGCTGGGCAGGACCTGCTGGGAGCACCCTCAGCTCTCTGCTCCCTGCCCCTGGTCGTGCCCCCCAGCTCCTCCTGCAGCTGGCTGGCACAGCACCTCATAAAATTCTTAATAAAATACCTGCCGAGTTAGATTTTAACCCCGGGTCAGCCCGGGCTAATGGCAGAGCAGCGCCGCTTTCCCAGCAGTCAGGGGAGGAGCGGTGCTGTGCTCTGCTGAAGAATTAACTCATTACAAAATGACAGCTGGGATCCAGTTCAATGGCTCCACGGTGCCAGGAATGAACGGCTGGGGGGAGGCACATACCTCACAATTCCTGCTGCTGAAAACATGAAGAGTGACAGCAAAGCTCAGAACCCTCCAGGAGCTTCCCAGGAGGGAAGGCTGAGAAACCTTGCTGGGATCCTAATAGCCATAATTGGGAGGAATGGCAAACGCAGCTCTGTACAGGGCAGGAGGATTTCGCTTTACTGAACCACACAAAGAAATGGGCAGCGGCCCCAGTGCCCTGGAATGACTCAAAGCCACCTGTGGGCTGTGCAGGAACAGGAACCTGTGAGAAAAAGGCCCTTTTTTCCTGGTCAGGGGTGCCAAGCCACCCTGGGGTTGGGCAGGGAAAGCAGGAGGAGCAGGAAGGCAGCATCAGCTTCCCTCGAGCCTTTTGTGGGGTAACCAACACCCTGAGCTCAGTGCCGGGGTCCTGCCAAAGCACCAGGAGCAGACTGCAGCCAGAACACCTCTTGCCTTCCTTTTTCCTTCTGCTTAACTGGAGAAGTGTGCCTTTCACTTAACTGAAAGAAAAGAGCATTGGAGAGAAGGGAATGATTTTAGATACAGCTTTGGATTAAAAAAGCAGCAGACAGATATAACCTGGCCAGAAGCAGCCTTGCAGGTCAGAAGAGTGGCAACCATGCAAGCTGTGGTGTCCAGCAGGCAGCTGGGCAGGGAGCAGAGGCAGCACTGGCTCTCCCCAGAGCCCAGGGTCAGAGGGGTAGGGCAGAGAGAAACAGAGTCCTGCCAGGGGGTCCCCAGCCACGCAGCATCCATCACTCCCTGCTGCCCACAAAACACAAAGGCACCTGCCAGCCTGCCCTGGCCCACGGCTCCTCCAGCCCAGCTGGGGCAGCAGCAGCAGGTGTGAGGGGATGAAATGGCTGGAAAGCAGGGCACCTCCCAGGAGGGCAGACAGCTTCATCCAAAAGGCATTTCTGAACAAGGCTTCAGAGTATCTGACAGTCCACTGCTCTGGGCTGCACTTTATGCCCTCAGGGGACTCAGGCTTGCTGAAGGGGAGCACATTGAAATACCTGCTTAGCCTACTAATGTGATCAGCAATAAATGGACTGAAAGCCATTTTTAAAACACTGCTAAGAGCCATCCTACCAAAGTGCTGTGCTGCTGCCTGTGTCTGAGGACTGCCATGCCCTTCACTGTGGGAGCCCACTGCACCTCAGTTCCTCTGTGCATCTGTAAATCTGACCATGACTATGCCCAGGCTCCACACACAAGCAGGGCACTTGCCAAGGGATGCCAGCAGCACCTCCCTGCTTCCTCCAGGAGCTGGGATACAAAGAGGAGAAAAGCAGGGAAATTATCTTCTCAGTGTGGTCATTTTGCTTGGGCTCCCTGCTCCTGCCACCAAATCTGAGGACAAAACCAGCCCCTGGAACTCACACTTGGAGCAGGGATGGGTCCCATTGTGGGGCACAGAAACATGGAGATATCTGGGGCCAGGATGAAGGTTCTCAGCCACTCCATTGATAGACTGCCAGCACGGCATGGCCAAATATGCTGGACACCTCTGCTACCCTGATAGTTTGGGTTTAAACTACTCCTCAGGATTAAATTTCCCCTGTCCTCTTGCCTACACTCCACTGCTGGTGGTTTTAACATGAGCTGGACTTAAGGCCACAGTCATTTCGAAGAGAGGAAGAATAATGAAGTAGAGGATGCTTGTTCTTGGGCTTAATGATGCTTTTTAAAACTCTTCTGCAGTTCCTTGGAGTTTGCATTTGCACATATGGGAAATGCAGCTCTGAGGTACATGTGTTTGTCTGAAATAGATGTGATTTTGGTTTGCACTGACAAGGTCAGTGCCTATTTTCCCATCCAACTTCAGGTTTAATTTTGGTAAGCGTCTGTGATGGTTGTGCGTACCGATGGGTAAAAATGGGAATCAGGCTAAAAATACCCCTGTTGTGAGAGCAGTAGAGCAAAGTTAAGGTTGCTGCTTCAAAACCACCCTAGGATTGCAGCATACCCATCCATCACACAAAATATGTTTTCCAATAACATCAAATGCTTCACAATAAATGCCTTCTGCTCGGTTTGCTATTTCCTCCCAGAGAGCTGCCTCCATCCGCTTCCTCCAGCCTCCCCTCACTACCTCCGAGTTTCACAAGTTGAGGTGGCAAACTGGGACACACTCACGAGCCATCTGCAGGAGAAGCAGCTTCACAGGAAGCTCAGAGAAATCAGAACTGGTAAGAATGAAATCAATATCAGTCACAGGGTTAAATGGAGAAAGCTAACAGGCGACAACTTATGCTAACCCTTTCTTTTGAAGACTTCCATTTGCAAGATGATTTACCTCCCTTACAAGAAATCCTTAGGCATTCCATATCTCTTGAGTTTTTTTTTAAACACCCTTAAATCAGAGGTTCAAAGGAGGCCTGAGGCACAGGAAGCCCACGGGGCATGCAGCAGCAGCACTGTGTCATGAGGGATGCAGGTGCTGGAGCAGGAGCTCACCTCCCAGCTACATCCCTCAGTTCCACCAGCAGCTCACCAAAGCCACCGAGGTCCCTGTGCAAGTGTTACTGTTCATTCCATGGGGGCTTGACTAATACCAAGCTTATGAAAGAAAGCTGGGGACTCCAGCCTAGCCATATTCTCATTTCTCCTCCAGCCTGGGCATATTCAGTGACAACTCTGGGTGGGAGCAGTGCTTATGGGCTGGGAAAAACAGCACCTCTCAGCCAGGCATGGGTCAGTGGAGACCCTGCAACACGCTATTGCCCAGCCTCGGAAACATCTCCAAACTCCTCTCAGAAATCCAAGGAAGTGCCAACAGCACGGGCTGGACCCGTGTGGGAGGTGGCAAGGCAAGCTCCCCCCTGCCTTCACATGCTGCATCTCTGGTGACCACAGCAGGGTGTGAATGAACTGGTGTGTGGGTGCGTGTGGGATACTGGTCAAACTGGTTACGGAAATCACAGCCGGGCTTTGAGTGCTTCCTGCAGTGAAGGAAAACAAGGACGGGCTCTGTGTGCATCTGCAGGCACCACTCTCGCTCTGCTCTTCACAGCCCGGGAGGAGAACACCAGAAATGAGCTGTACACGTTTTAATATTTACCACCTGCTGCTAGAATAAGCAGAAGTGCATTCCTTGGAAAGCCCACATCTGACTGGAATTTGTGGTATTTTAATTAGACATGCATTGGTTTGACCTATGCAGGCAGAGGCAGCATAAGCTGTTTGGTGCAACCACCCTTTGAAGAAGGTGAGGAACTACAGGAGCCTGGAAATGGCTTCTGTTCTTCCAGCCCAGAGCACATTTGAGCCCCTGTGCTGGAACAAGCTTGGCTTAAAGAGCAGCACTGCCATCTGCAGCAGTTCAGTCATGCCCCTTTACAGTAAGCCCTGATAAACTCCTGCCCCTCTCTGGCACCAGCCAGTCCTGATGCCTCAGGGACCCCAGGACTGAGCAGTACAGGCAATGTCCAGCCCAGCACCTCCCTCCAGCTGAGAAGGAAAACAAAATTCCTGTGTTTAAAATTAGCTTTCTCCCCCAAATGCATCCTTTCAAAGACAGAACCTGCCTCAAGGCAGCTGAGGTAATCCTTGCCTACATGGACAGGTCAAAGGCAGGGCTGATACTGCAGAGGAGCACAAAGTCACCCCAAATCTACCCTGAGGGCAGGTGACGAAGCAAGGGGCAGCCTAAGAAGATACCCACACAGTACTTCAGAAAGGTGTCAGCTCAGCAAAGCGAGCCAAATCGCAGCACGGTGATATTTATGCCCCAAGTTGTGAAATACAGGATTTATTTTGGTATTTTGTTTTACTGCTCACCACAGAGCTGCTCTCCCACTGTTGCATAAAAAGCTTGAGTAAGATCAGTTGAGAAGGCAAATGAGAATAGCCAGGCAGAGAAGCAGTGACACACCAAGGAAGGCAGGCTGGTAATACTGTAACTAAATCAGCAATTATGAAATTCAGACAATTAATAAAGAATGAATGAGCAGCAGCATTAAACGCTTGGTGCATCAGAAACAAGGCAGCCCTGTGGGGCTCTTAAGAAGCTGGCAGTGCTCAACAATGTTTCTGGGCTGTAAATGGAGAAAAGAGGTAATTATTCATATCACTGTTGCTTCACAGTTCCTATTTCAACAACTAATGCAGGTATTAAAACTCATTCACTAAATTCTGCATGTTAAAGACAACAAGAATAATGTCCTTTAGAGTGGTTTAGACAGAATCACAGAAAAAAATTCCAAGTAAAAAAGGCATCAAGATTTTAGGTGGAATTAGAAAAAAGAGGTTGAAATCCACCTCAGCAGCAGGGCCACAGATGAAGTAACGAGAGACATAGGACAGAATGTCATTGTGCTTCCAGGAAGCCCCAGTGCTCACAGCAATGCAGGGCTGCAAAAAAAGAAAAAAAAAAAAAAAAACAAAAAACAAAAAAGCAAACGGAGAAAAAAGAGTATTTGCTATCCAGGCCAAGTGCACAGGAATCTGGCATCTACTCATTTCAGGATGATTTTATATGGCATTGGCCAAGCAGCCTCTCACAGGAAAAAGGAACAGAAGCTGCATCTGCCAAGATGCAGAAATGTATCCTAAAAAGACCCTGGAGGCATTGCAAGGTTCATCCCAGTGCAAGGGGCACGATGAAGGCAGCGTGGTCCTGGGCAATGTGCAGCAAAACAGAAAGGTGACATTTTCTCAAACCATGGCACCACTGAAAGCACTACCAATACAATCCATTCCTACAGAACAACTTCTGCTTTATCACACACTTCAAAGAAGAAACAGAAAACAGTTCAGAAGAAATCAACAAGAACATGAGGCAGTTTCCCCAGACTCCTACATCCCTGAGGTTAAAACAAACTCTCTGTATTTGGCTTATCCACAGAGCAGGCTCAGTGGGCACTTGTCCACAGCCCAGACCTGGGTCTTGGGAAGAGCTTTCTCACATCAAAGGCTCTGACTTTAGGCAAATGCACAAAATAGCCAGCTAGGAGTTGAAGCTGGATCCACTCAAATCACAGAAAGACAGGTCTTTTTCACAGAAAGCTCAAAGGGACCTGCACCCCAAGTCACACTCACCAACTGCTTTGGCCAATTATTCTCTCCTTTTGGATCATGTGGATTTCTTAGCATGTAAGCAGAGGTCAGCACAGATGTGCTCTTTGTGTTGGAAACACACACACATCCCCCAAGTTCCCAAGGATCAGGGAATGTTTGAAGGAGTCCAGACCAGTCCCATCCATCATGTTAAGAGGGAATAAGAAAATGTCATTGGAGTAAAATGCTAAAACAAAACCAGAGGCCTTGGAGAGAAAAAGAAAGAGATGGCTCTCTCAGATGCATATCACTACTGCATTCCAACAACAACACTGCAACATCACAGGTCTGGCTGTTTCCTCTTAAAGAATTAAGCTGAAATTTAACCATCTCTGCTGAAGTTTCCTGTGGCAAATACACACTTCAGGCTGGCTTTTGCAGCTTCTGCTGGAACAGATCAGCAGCTCCATATGCAAGCCCATTGCATGGGGAACTGGTTTGGTTGGGGATTTTTCCCTATCATGTTACTCTCCCACTGCTGAAAACCAAGTGACAGATTAAGAATCACTGGGATCCTCACGCTCCACCAGGGAAGCCTGGCCTGAGAAGGAAACATTTTCTACTCTGAAAATTCTTTGTCTAGAGTTTTTGCCCTGGATAGACTTTAGTCCAGATGAGAAATTCTGTGCCTTCCAAAAATCCCAGCTGAAGCAGACACCTACCAACTACTGTCTGCAGAGCCACCAGAGCAGCCATGGCCACAGTGCCATGTGCAGGAGAGCAGCCCTGTGTGGCCCTGGCAGCTTCCCTGTGAGGTGACAAGGAGCAGGCAGGAGGAGGCAGGGAATCTCCAGGGATTTCAGCACTTCTCTGTGGGCTCCAGCCTCCTCTGCTGGGATGGGAAGAGCACTTGGCTCCTTTCTGTTGTTCTGGGCAGTGCTTGCTCCTTCTGTTGCTCTACAATAGATACATCCTTTCCTCCCACTCTCTAATTAAACTCCCATTCCACAGACCAGCTCACACAATAGATGTTGCAACCTCTCCTCTTAACCAGCTGTGCTGCCTTCCTCTGCTCCTGCACAGGGCAGGAACACCCGTGACACCCCTGTCTCACTCTCACCCTGCTGCAGTGACACCCCAAACCTCCTCACCCTGCTGCAGTGACATCCCAAACGCTCTCACCCTGCTGCAGTGACACCCCAAACGCTCTCACCCTGCTGCAGTGACACCCCAAACCCCTGTCACCCTACTGCAGTGACACCCCAAACCCTCTCACCTTGCTGCAGTGACACCCCAAACCCCTCTCACCCTGCTGCAGTGACACCCCAAACCCTCTCACCTTGCTGCAGTGACACCCCAAACCCCTCTCACCCTGCTGCAGTGACACCCCAAACCCTCTCACCCTGCTGCAGTGACACCCCAAACCCCTGTCACCCTGCTGCAGTGACACCCCAAACCCTCTCACCTTGCTGCAGTGACACCCCAAACCCTCTCACCCTGCTGCAGTGACACCCCAAACGCTCTCACCCTGCTGCAGTGACACCCCAAACGCTCTCACCCTACTGCAGTGACACCCCAAACCCTCTCACCTTGCTGCAGTGACACCCCAAACCCCTCTCACCCTGCTGCAGTGACACCCCAAACCCTCTCACCCTGCTGCAGTGACACCCCAAACCCCTGTCACCCTGCTGCAGTGACACCCCAAACGCTCTCACCCTGCTGCAGTGACACCCCAAACGCTCTCACCCTGCTGCAGTGACACCCCAAACGCTCTCACCCTGCTGCAGTGACACCCCAAACGCTCTCACCCTGCTGCAGGAGGCAGGGCAGGCTCTGACTCTGCGCCTCCCCAGGGCACAGCATCCCTTGGAACATCTTCCTGCTGCACTGAGCCAAAACCACCAAGAATTAATTTTAGCAGGGAAGAAACTGGGGCACGTGGCATTTTTGTGGAAGGCTGCAGCCCCAGGCTTTTGTCTCTCTTCTGAGGTGAGGCAGCAGAGAACACCACAACACATTAAATTAAAGGGTCCTCGGCCTTTGAGGACCAGCAGGGAAGCCCAAGAGCAGAAAGGATCATACACAAGAGTAGCATTCAAAGCTGACTTCAGTTTGGTTTGACTTTAATTCAGCCCAGTTCCCTGCACAGGGATGTCTGCCACAGAAGGAGTCTGACAAGTCACAGCCTCCCTGTGCCTTAGGTTGTCACCCATAAAATGGATACCAAATATTGCTCCACCCCTGCTTGTGAGTTTTAGTAACTCTTTGGTCTCCTTTTTGGAGGTTATTTCTCCTTTTTGGAGGTTATTTCTCCCTTTAACCATGGAGCAAGAGTGAGCTATTGTCTCTGGACACACTCAAGTCCAGCTGGAAGATGTAGCTGCCCAGATAAGGCTGCCTGCATCTCTCCTGCTCAGGCCCATGCAGCATCAGCACTCAGCACCAGGGAGCATTTGATCCCACTCCATCCCAAGAGTAAAATGTTGCCATGATGGCAGAAAATTGATGAAAGCACTGATTTGTTAAAAACCACATGAGAATCCATGTTGTAGTAAATAAGAAGGGAAAAACCTCCAAATAAAAGCAATGCCAAGGGTGAGAGGAAACACAAACTCAGGGAGAAGATCTAGTTCTTCACTGCACTCACTGCCCAGATGCTTCTGAGAGATGCTAGGACGAGTCACAGAGCCTGAAATCAGCCAAACCTCAGCACATCTCTCTCAAACCCAATTTTTCTTATCAACAACCTCTCAGGTAGCCAGGAGCTTATTCCTAGGCACAGTTAGAAATTTACTCCAAAATGCAAAGGGACGTGCAGATGGCTATCTTCACCAGCAATCTTGCAGCAGCAGAAGAGACTGTCCTCTCTTGGTGACAGTGGTGGGGTTGCTGTGCACTGAGCTGGGTGTGTGACAGCTGGTGACACTGAACACAGCCTTCTCCCACAGTAACACCTTCAGCAGAGGTTTAAGCAAGTCTGAGGCTCAGGCCATCAAAGGAAGCTCTGTCACCTTGCAGAAGGCTTTCAGAGGATGATGGTTTCTCTAGGAACTCTTTGAACCCTCACAAACAGCAATCACCAGTGCTAACATGACCCAAATTTCCCAGAACAAGCTGCAGACCTCCTCTCCTTGACAGCCAGGCTGAATCCATTCATGCCTGGGAGGCAGAGTGTGCAACAAATCCTTTCTTTCTAAGCAAGAGGATAAGCCAGAGCAGGAGAGCCCCATGGGCAGCTCCCATGGCATCTGCAGTCCCACAGACTCCTCGTGTGCCTGGGCTCCAGGAGCAGGGTTTGCAGCTCCACATTCTCCTGCTTCTCATGCAGCTGAGCCCTGGCACTGGGCTCAGCCTGCTGCCCTGCCAGAACCATCTGTGCAGCACAGGAAGGAGCCAGGAAAGGCAGGCTTACCTGGCCAGCATGCTGTGCCCCACAGCCAGTGCAACCCACCAGTGCAGTCCTTCAGAGATGCTTGAAGGACCATTTCTGGGGAAGAGCAAGTGGGAAGCAGGAGGAAGAGGAGGAAGCACAAGGACATGCAGATGGACACTGGTGTAATGGCTTTCCATGCTGGCCATGAACTTAGAGAGGGTGGGAGGCAGCAGAGCATTCCCTGGCTGGGAGGGAGTGACAGCCAAGCTGTGCCCTCCCAGCACATTCAGGGAGCCTGGCAGACACCAGTGCCCAGCTCTCCCCTGAGCTCCCTGCAGACATTTGCTGAGGGCTCACACAGTGGCAAGGCGAGGCAGTGAAGTGACTCAGTGGGAGCATGGTGGGGAAAGCCCCCAGGCAGGGAGGGAGATGATTCACAGGGAGACACCCCAGGCTCCCAGAGAAGGAGCAGAGTCCAGCCCAGGCACAGGGAGGGCAAGGATGTGTGACAGGCTGGAGAGGACAGAAGGCACTGCTGCCTCCCAGCTTTCTGCCAGCAGCTCCACTCCTGCCCTGGGCTTGGTGCCTATTTGGCTTCCAGTCCTCTGCAAGGCACTGGGCTGGCCCCAGGCCAGCATCACCCACCCGCCAGGAGCGCTGCTGCCTGTGCTGGCATGCCCAGTGCCAGCCGAGTGCCCTGCCAGAGCCCTGTCCTGCCCTGCCAGAGCCCTGTCTTGCCCTGCCAGAGCCCTGTCCTGCCCGAGCCCTGTCCTGTCCTGCCAGAGCCCTGCCCTGCCCGAGCCCTGCCCTGCCCTGCAGAGCCCTGCCCTGCCAGAGCCCCGTCCTGCCCTGCCAGAGCCCTGTCCTGCCCTGCAGAGCCCTGCCCTGCCAGAGCCCTGCCCTGCCTGAGCCCTGTCCTGCCCTGCCAGAGCCCTGCCCTGCCCTGCCAGAGCCCTGCCCAGCCAGAGCCCTGCCCTGCAGAGCCCTGCCCTGCCCTGCAGAGCCCTGTCCTGCCCTGCCAGAGCCCTGCCCTGCTCTGCCCGAGCCCTGCCCTGCCTGAGCCCTGTCCTGCCCTGCCAGAGCCCTGCCCCGCCCTGCCAGAGCCCTGCCCTGCCCTGAGCCCTGTCCTGCCCGAGCCCTGTCCTGCCCTGCCCTGAGCCCTGCCCTGTCCTGCCAGAGCCCTGCCCTGCCCGCGGGGCACTCGCCCAGAGCAGAAGGGCTGAGCTCCTGTGGGACACAGGAGGTGCAGGAAGGCCACATGTGGCTGCACTCCTGGCTCAGGAGCCCTCCCAAACCAGGCTCCCCCACCTGCTTACGGTTTCCCTCATCCTCACTGGCTCCACCACCGTGCTGTCCATCCAGCTGGGAACCCCCTGCTCCTTCCTGCCCCAGCCTGGCCACCCCACCCTGTTTTGGAGCCTGGCCACGAGGGACACGGTGCTGTCCCAGGCTTGGCAGAGAACTCTTGGACAGGGCATTGCTGGAAGCTGAAAGGCAATGAGCTTGTCACGACTCATTTATGCAGCCAGGAGCAGGGGCCTGTTCCTCATCTCCCCAGCAGCTGTGGGGTCACATGTGAGCCTGAGCCCAGTCACTCCTGCATGAGCCAGCGGGCTCAGGACACAGCCAGCACAGGCAGGGCTGGCTCCCCTCTCAGGGCCTTTCTGAAGCAGTGCCCCACTGCTCCATCCCTCACTGCCTTCCCCCAGGGCTCAGCATTAATAGCTCACACTTCCACCTCTTCAACAGGCCAGATGCCGGTCTTCTGCCACACAGAGTCATTTACCTCCCTGAACTCCTCATTTTACTGTGTGTGCATTGCATCTTGCACTACTCACTGCTCCACTGGAGCCCACAGCTCCACTGCAAAGCCCTCACCTCATCCTGGCCATGGTACAGAGGCAGGCAACAGGGCAGGGTCACCACACTTTGGCCAACTCTCCTGGTAACGTGGGCAGTCTTGGACAAAAGGCTGCTCCAATCAATCTGGGTACTAATTTAACCAGTTTATTGATTAAATACTAACCACAGAATGAGATCCTGGCCTATTTCATGCCATGCTGGTAGCAGTACCAGACTAGCCATTATTTTATTATGACATTAAGTGGCACTGGTGATGCCAGGAGAAATGCAAGCACTCCCAGAAGGATTCACCCCTTTATTGTGTCTGTCAGAGCACTGAAGGAGGAACTGAAATTATTACAGACATCCTTTCAGTTCCTCCCAGATCTAATACAACATAATCTTGTTCATCTTGGATAACCACATCAAGTCATTAGCTTGTCAATAATTCACCTTGCACCAAGTGCCATGACTTGGCACCAAGCAGGCTGTGCTCTTCATGTGGCCAAAACCTGAGCATCTCCTGGCCAGCCCATTTCCCACTGTGCTGGTCCTCACAGACAGACAGGGGTGGGCTGCCCCAGGCATGCAGGGCCAGCTTGCTCCCAAATCCTGCTCCTTTCTACAGAAGAGACACCTGTGCATGGTGAGAGAAAAGAAGAAAAAAAAGGAAGGCATCACTGTAAATGGCCTCATGCTTTTAAAAACTCACCATGGCAGGAGCAGGAATAGCTGAGAAATATTCCAATTAAATGAGCTCAGAGTTACACCAGGAGCTCTACACCAGTAACTGGCCACACACATCAATTTTCACACCAGTCCAACTGCACCCGTGGCCTGCAGAGGATGTGAAATCTTGCTTTACACAAGCTTGTAGAAATTCAGCAATTCTGCCAATTCGCTAAAATTGAGCTCAGCTATGCAAAGCAGCAGAAGTCCCACAAAATCAGATGTACCTGGCAGAGTAGGAGGTGTAGAGGAGCAAGATTTTCAAGTGCTTGGAATGCCTCCCTGTTTTGAGCCTGCAAAACTCAGCTGGACACTTCCCAGAAACAGCCTTGCAGAAGACTTCCACAGCTTTTACCAAGTGCCTATATAGGCTTTCATCCTTCCTGGCTCCAAAGAAAACCTGGATCAAAGCTGCACTCAGCAATCCAAAAGGGCTGATTCCAAATTCTCCAGAACCATGGCACCAAGCCCCAGCAAGGCAGCACTGGCTGCCCTGGAGACATGCCAGGGGCATGGAGAGGAAAGCACTTGCATGAATTTACATCATGACAATGCAAAAAATATACAGTTGTCATTGTCACTGAGGGCCCATGAGCTCACTGGGAAGGGAGGGGAAGGAAAAAGATACCAGGAAAAAGCCACCTGCTCAGGCACTTTCAACTGAAATCTGCAACAGCTCTTAATCCTTAGGGTTGGGAAGACACACCACTCTTAGTTTGGGGCTTCTGGATGCCCAGGTGACTTCCTGGACTTACTGATCAGTTCCTTGTATCTCACATCCAGAGGAGCCAAGGAGCATTTGGGAAGCCAAATCCAGCAGTTCAGGGCATGAAGCAACGTGGACTGGGTCACCCTGTTTGGGATGAGCAGCAGACAGGAGCCAGCTGTACTAAGAGAAGCCCCCCTGCTTGCCCAGGAAACAAGCCCTGGTCTACTGCATTTATTATGTATGTGGCCATCAGTGGTCTGCAGGAGACATGTAGGGTTTGAAGGAAAGCTGCAGCAGATGCTCACAAAATTGCTCTCCAAGTGCATCTTTAGCATGGCTAATGTCCCATTCCACCGAGTCATTTCAGGGCCAGGGATTTACACCAAGGTGCAGTGCAGAGAGGGCTGTGTGCCCAGCAAGCCCAGCCCATGCAGGAACCAAAAGCAGACACTCAGCTGAGCACCTCCCCTTCCCTCCTCATCCTGAGCTGTGAGAATCCCGGGAATTCTCCACATTCTCCAGCTTCTGGACAGAAACTCCCTCTGGCCAGGACCATGAGGATGGCCATGGCATCACCAGCATTTGTGGGGATGGCCTGCAACACCAACCCCCTGTTTAAAGTTCCTGACCCACAAGAGGGACCAGCTTTGGGCTTGACCTCCCCTCTTGCTCAGGTGGAGCTGTCCTGCCCACACCAAGGCTCTGCTCTGCAGGGGGGCCTGCCTGGGGCAGGCATGCCAGCAATGTCAGCTATGCACTGTCCTCCCCCATGCCAAGGGTCAGATCTCCATCCAAACAGGAAGCAGCACTCGCCTGGCCCCGAGTGAGTGTGGGGGAGAAAAAGGGAGGCAGTGCTACAGGGGCTGATGCTGCTGCTGTCCCAGCCCCTCCTGCTCCCAGCCCAGCACAGGCAGTCACAGGGGGCTTCCAGGGCATTCTCCCCACTGGGATCCCCACTCTCGGGCAGGCAGCACCCCCACTTCTTTGCAGGGTCATTTTTTAAATCACTTGGTAAACAGAGGCAAAGCCCAGAGAGCAGCTATGGCAAAGGTAGCACTGAGAAAGGGGAGTTGAGGCAGCAGAGGGGATGGTGAGGGTCCCCCACCTTCAGCACTTGGAACAAACTCAGACAGAGCACCTTGCCCCTAAACCAGGGATTGCATTAAAAATGATGCAAACCTCAGGGTCAGCAGCTCCTTCACACCCTACACACAAAACTGCTGCTGCTTGGACTTGATGATCCCTCACTGTTGCTTTCTGTGCCCAAATAAACTGTTTTCTTTTCTGGTTTCCCCATGCCAGTATTCTGGGATTATTTTATGCCCTAAAGCAGAAGGGTGGCTGTGCTCTGTAAGGAGGACATGCATCACTTCAGCTCCAGCCAAGCTGAAAGGAGTCCCCAGCACCCAGCCCAGCCAGAAATGTCCTCAGCAATGCTGTGGTCCCTCCTGCTGCCAGGCACATCCAGGGCAAAGTACAGCACACCAGGGGAGGGCTTTGCTTGTAGACAGCCATCCATCCAACCATCCTGGCATCCCTCTCACAAATAGCACCCCCTGACAAATACACAGACATTCAAAGTCTCTCTGGCAGATCTGATCTCCATGGCCTTTCATGACTTGCATCTCTCCTGTCTTACACTAAGTGAAGAAAGCTTGAGCACATGCTTCAAACACATCATTCACCATGAGAAACCATTATTTTACCCTATTCTGTGTCCTTTCACTGCCCCTCAGAGCTGTGTGAATTTTCTAGACTGTGCTTGAGTTTATTCATACTGGTCAACAAGGACATTCCAGTGTTCTTATTTTTCCCCCCTTCGAGGGTTTACTTAAACCCTCAAAGTTGTGCCAGGTGAGGTGGAGTTCTGTGATTTTGGGGCTGGAAGTGCATTTGTTCAAAAGTCTCATCTTGGAAGGCAATGAAGGAAACTGCTGTTTATGAGAGCTCTTGATGACATAACAGTTGTTCTGTCCCAAACTGTCTGGACACAAGGTGAGCAAACCTAATGCCATAAAGGCCTTCCCATGTCATGCCCCAGTCACAACATTAACCCCCACAGAGAGGACAGGAGAACAAGTAGGAAAGCTGTTGAGGAAAACCCACAAACTATTTACACCCTGAAAGTTTGAAACAGAAGAGCCTCAAAATGTCTGTCCTTTGAACATGATACTCCTTATCTTGGGATATGATCCTCCTCTCCTCCTCTGGTGAAAGAGAAAATGAGATTATAGCAAGAGTCTGCATGAAGGGCTGAGAGGAGCAGAGCTCTGGTGCAGCTGCTCAGCGACAGGAGCAGCTTTGGTGCTTATGGGATCCCATGAGACCAGCAGAAAGACAGCTCATCCTTTACCCATTGTCCCTGCAAGTGCCTTCAGGCCCTTCCAGTTCAGGGTGTTATTCCCAGGAGAGAGCCATCTCTGGAGGACAGGGCAAGGTCTGGCCCAAGGACAGAGCAAACCACCTGTGCCTGCAGCCAGCACACCCAGGGCCAGCTCGGCCCCAGGGGCTGTCCCCTGCTGAAGAGCAGTCAAGCTCCTGCTTTTTTCAGCCTGGGGGCAGCGAGTTCTGGGGTGCATGGTTTGCTCCCCTCCCTCCCTGTGAACACCTTGCCCTTGTGCTGGCCAGAGGCTGGGGAGCAGAAGAAAAGCTCCTCTCTTGGTTATGGGCCAAGCATTATACAGCAAGGGTGTCCCATATCCTGGCTGCAAGTGCTTTGGGAAGCCAGATGATTTCATTACCAGATCATACCCCCTGACCTACTCACCCTGAAACAAACTCACTGCTGGCCAGCCCCAGAGCTTGCTACTCTGCACCTCACCTTGCACACTGCCATTTAGCACTAACCTGCTGCCATATCCAGACAGCACGTGAATTTTCATGCTGCTGAAACTCTTACACAAGCAGTAAAACCCTAAGAAACCTCTTGCACAAGTAGCTTATTGTTACTTTGTTATTGGGACTGACAAATGAGGAAATGCTCCCAGCCACGGGTACCCTGCAGTTCCCACGGGGTGCCACATCCCACATGCACCTTCCAACCCACCCCTGCCTCGCAGCACAGGTTGCAGCACTGTGAGCACACACACAGCCCCAGCACAGGGGGTGTCTGGGGACAGCCGTGCTGCAAACAGTGCTCTGTGCCACACTCAGCCTGCCAGCATCAGGCCCAGCTGACATGGAGAGGAGGACAGAGAAACACAGAGTTATCAATACACTGGGGGACAGGATTGATGGGAGACAAAGCTGCAGGTGCAGATGGAGGAGAAGGCCAGGCCTGGGATGGGAAGGGTAAGGAGCAGCCTGGGCACACTCACCCTGATGCGCCGCATGGCTGTCACGATCTCCACGCGGCTGTTTGGCCGCGGCACATCCAGGCTCCCGATGTACTGCAAGGAAAGAAAGGAGATTAGTCCAGTTCCAACAGCCCTGGAAACCCCATGGGCCCACCAGGGCCCCAGTGGTATCCACAGAGGGAACCCAGGGTCACTTCTGGGGAATGAGCAGCATTTTGCCTGCTGCACCTGAATGCCTGCATGCCTCCAGCCATGAAGCTGTTCCCTCACCACACCACTGCAAGCAGTCAAAAACCCTTTTTCTAGCAATAAAATGATTTCAGCCGTTGGGCCAGCAGGACTCACTCATCTAGGCCATGATCAAAGCACACAGGTATAAGCAAGTATCCCCTCGGTTGCCGTGAGTCATCTATTACAGACCTGGATATTGGAATATCCCTAAAATAGCCAGCCCGACCTGTCCTGTGACAGGCCCTCCATTATTTAATTGCAGCCCTGCCAAAGCCGTGGCTGTTTCTGCAGGAATGCTGAGCCTCCAGGCCAAGCCTCCAGAATAAAGGAGCCGCTTTGCTATTCAAAGAGGACCAAAGGCAGCGCCACTGCGACCCAGCACGGAGAGACGCGGAACAAAAACCTTTTTAAAAATAAAATGGAAGAGGGCAGATTCTGAAGAAGGATCAGAAAACAGACAAGCGATGAAGAGTCAATGCTGAGCGCTAAAAACGTGTAGTTAGAAGAAAAGCGTTTTGAGCCCATTTACTGGCCCTCTGTGCTCCCACGCTTCATCTCCACACAAGGGCTGACGTAACCTCGGCAGCGCAGCACAGGCACCAAACCCAGCAGGGCTCCTGCTCCTGGGAGCACGGCCACAACCTCTGCTGGCACCATGGAAGCCCAGGTGGCTGGTTCCCAGCAGCAGCACTGACATGGCTGCCCAAGGGCCTGAACAAGTGCTCAGGCAGAGGCTGCTCAGAGGGGTTATTTCTCTCCCAGCATCACTGCACTGGGACTGCCACCTCCAAGGAGGGATGGCATGGTGCAGGGGATGCATGACCAAAGCTGGGCTTTGTGTGTGACCTGCCCCAGAAGCTCAGGGAGCCCTGTGTTTCTGAGAGCCCTCCTTGCTAAGACCCAACGTGGCAGCTCAGCCAGGCCATCCCCAGCACGCAGCTCCTGCCTGGGGGTCACAGAGGCAGTGCCCAGTGACCAGCACAGGGCAGTCAGTGCTCAGAGGAGATGTGCAGAGAGAGGATATAAAAATAACCCCAAACAGCTGGCGTGTCCATCACGTGCCGTGCAGGCTGCACAGTGCAGGGCAGCCTTACATAACTGGGAATTGCAGCCCAGGCCACTCAGCCCCTCAGGGCCCTGCTGAAAGCACACAGCTCCCAGCAGTTCCCTGTCACAGCCCCTGCACGGAGTCTGCCACCCCTTCAAAGGGGCAGCTCATCTGAGAGAGGCATCTCAGACATCAGTACATCCCCTTCTCTGAGGTGAGGCCTGGAAACCATCAGGAAAAAGCAGGAGCTGAGGAGGAGGGCAGAGGCAGCTGGAGCCCTGAACCTGCAGTCACCAGGCAGGACCTAAGGAAGAAGCCCTGCCCCATCCTGCTCTGCCAGGCAAACATCCCTATGGCACTTCCTCACTAAGCCTTCCCACATCACTTTTCTGCCAGGGACCACCTGGGGAAGCAGGATTCTCATCCTATATGAGAAGGGCAGACTTTTGCACCCAGAGGAAGCCTGTCTTCCTCCAGCTATTCCCAGCTGCATGAGGTCACTGCCTGGAAATCCCTCTCCTTCCACTGTGCTCTCTTGCCCAGGCAGGTGCAGAACACAGCCATGGCTGTGCCTGGCCAAGGCCAGGGCAGGCAGTGCCAGCTGGGCAGGAGAGCTGGCTCCCATGGCCACAGGAATTCCAGCCATGCCAAGCTCCCTGGCTGCTCACCACAACCCCGTGGCCACAAGTGAGTGAGTGTGTGAGCCCAGCAGGGCTGGGGTGCCCTGCAAGCACAATCAGACACCACCCTGGGCCAGGCACCACCTCCTCAGATTGGCCTCCTGAGAAACAGCATCAGCAGTAGGGTTGTCTTGATGCTGTCCTTTCTGTGCTCCAGCTCATGTCCACATGCAGCCAAACCAAGGGCATGGGTCACAAAGGCTGTAGGATTCACCTTTGCTCCCCAGCCTGGTGTCCAGAGCTGTATCCTGCTGTATCCCACAGCCCATGGTGCTCCCACCAGAGCCCATGGCACATCCACCCCAGTGTGGGCTCACTGCTCACAATCACCATGCTCACAGCTCCAAAAACACCCCCCTCTCCTTGCACTCTGCAGGCAGGTATTTTTTACACATTTCACACAACTCAGCAGATGGACAAAGTCTCTCCAGATTATTTTTGCCTTCAGGGCAGAAATCACATGTGACAAGTGTGCTGCAGAAGAGTAACCCTTCACAATGTGGTGAATATCCCCCCAAAATGTGGACCTGGGGGCTGGTCTTTCAGCTAAACAACTTCCCAGGTGAGTTGGGGAATGGTCTGAGAAACCATCTATATTCAGCAGGGATTTGCAGGCAATGAGGGCTGCTCCTGCTCCACTCTCCTCCAGCCCTCCTACTCACAGCACCAATTTTAATTATGGGAATAGGTGTGGGAACAAGCAGGTGAGGCAAAGACAAAGATAAGCAAAGCAGCCAGAGCCTCCACAGTGCAATACTTCCCACTCACCCCACCCCTGAGACTGAGCTCCCTCTCTGCCAGGGCAGGAGCTCAGAGACCCCCAAGCATGGGCACTGCCAGGCACAGATTTCTGCCCTCCTTTAACACACATGGGCCCCCAGCGAGGTGCCAGGCACACAGAGGTGGTCCCAGCCCTGCAGGGCCATTGTCAGGCCAGCATCCGTGCCAGCCAGCTGACCCCACGGCAAAGGGAGGCAGGAAGGACAAAGGAAGGTGCCCGAGACAAAAGGGAAGAAAATAAAGCTGTGCAAAAGAGCTGACAAAGAAAATAAACCCGCGAAAGAACTCGCCCTCCCCAAGCCCCGCGAGCCAAGGGGGAGAACATGTGTATGTAAAGCATGTGGCTTTTCCAAATAATCCCCTCCAGATCCACGGCCCCACCACCCTGCCAAGGGATGGAGGGACAGAGCTGGAGTCCCCCACCCACACCCAAGAGCTAAGTGGGACCAGGGGGTCACAAATCCCCACAGGCTGTCCTGGGCAGCCTCCTCCTCCCCAGCCCAATTAGGGGAAGAAAGGCCACCTTCTGGGTGAATGGGCAGCCAGGGAGGTCCCTGGTGCCACCCTGGCAGCCCCACAAAGGCAGGGCCAGCCCTCACACTGCCAAGGCCAGCGCTGCTCGAGGCTGTGATGCCAGCATGAAGCACCTCTTTTGTAGGGTGCTTCTGGTCCTTCTCACATGCCCCGCTGCTCCTCATGCCCGTGTTGGGATCCAGCCTTCCATCCATCCTTCCAGAGCCCCAGAAGGGCATCCCTCCCCCTGCTGTGGGAGGTGGCAGCACCCACCAGGCTTCCCAGCAGCCACAGGGACTCTGCTTGCTGTCCCCTCCCCATGCAAACAGGCTCTCAGTGGGCAGGGACCCCTGCACATAGCCTGCACCCTCTGCCCACAGCTTACAAAAGATCTGCCCAGTTCTGGGAAATGCCAGGGAAAAAATAAATTTGGTTTTTAAACAGAAAACAAAGGGGAGCACTTTGCCAAAGCACTGTTTGCACAAGTCACTCAGTTTCTCGTTTTTCCTCGAGGCTGTTGAATACTGCTCGTTTTTTGCTCTGTCAGAAACGAATTTTCTTGAGAAGTTGCTTTTTCTGTGGCAGCAGGTGGCAGATATTTTCGGAAAACCGAAGGCCAATCGCATCACTGCCGGGGGACACCTTGGAAGGGGTGTTGATGAGATCGGTGGTAGGCAGAGGTGGGCAGCCAAAGCCTTCCTGGGGAGGAGATGCCTCCTTCCTGCTGCTCCCAGCCCAGCACTGCGTGCAAAGGTCAGGGCTGAATCATCCCCAGCTCACAGGGGAGCCTGGCCTGGCTGCCTGCCAGCTTCCAGCTCCCAGAGCCACCCTGAGCCACAGACCCCACAGATGAGGAGCCACTGCTTCGTTACAGGAGCTGCAGGCAGGCAGTGGGAGGGGACACACTGGCACCAGCCCCAGGCCACCCTCAGGGCCAGGAGGGGTTACCAGAGGTACCAGCAGCCAGATGGGAGTGCCAGATGCGGGGCACAAGGGTCCCCAGATTTCTACAGAGTCCAGGGTGGTGTGAGGCTGTGCCAGGTACTGGGACATTGACCCTGCTACATGTGCCACAAAGTGAGGGACAAAGTGCTCAGGCACCAGTCTGAAACCTCCTTATTTCTCCAGCACTGGGAAACACCCAGTCTGCCTGCAGTCTGTCTGATAAGGGCTTCTCCCCAGGCTGTGCTGTCAGGGAAAGCAGGGAGAAGCCCATTCCCAGGACTTTGGCTGTCCCACTGCTCCTGCTCTCCAGTTGCCCAGGCAGCCAAGGCTCTGGGCTGGCAGGCTCTGTCCTGCCCCTCAGGAACACCCTGCCTTGCTGGGTGCAGAGGGGGAAGTTTACTCACACTGTGGTGGTGCAGGCTCAGAGGCCAAAAGGGATGGAAAATTCACAATGCCAGCTGACTTTAATGGAAAAAGGCCCTGGCTTCTATTCCAGCTTATGGGTGTTCTGCCAAGCTGGGCACCTCAGCCTTGCCCAGTTCCTCCCTGAGCAGAGCTCTGCACCCCAAGGCCAACACATCCAGCCTTGGCAGCCTGAGGCCATGTGTCAGAGCCATCCAGAGCCACACAGCTGGACACTGGGCATGGACACAGCAGGGACCTCACAGCAGGCAGGCAGAGCCCTTAAGGACAGTCAGTTTTGGGTGGTCTCACTCAATTCTGGGTTTCAGTCAGTTTAGGGTTTCACTTGGTTTTGGGTCAGTTTCACTCAATTTGGGGTGATTTCACTCAATTTTGGGTCATTTTCACTCCATTTGGGGTTGTTTTTATTCAGTTTTGGATGGTTTCAGGTGGATTTCACTCGGTTTTGTGCCCATGAGCCTGCTGGTCCCAGCAGCACTTGCCCTGCTTAGGAGCTGCCCTGGGCTCAAGTGCCAGAGACTCCGAGCTCTGGGGGCCCCAGGACACTCACCACACCCACTCTCCCCTCTCAGCAGCCAAAACAGGGCTCACCTGAACAGGGGAGACACCTGTGCTGCAGGTGATGGTGCAGCAGGGCCCACACCCAGCAGGTGCTGAGGGATGACGTTTTTCCAGGCAGTGCAGCAGGACTGTCCATTTGCTGGGTTTCCACCCCCCCAGGCAGGCTGCCCCCACACTGAGACTGAGCTTCCTGCTCCTCCACCCTGCCACAGCAGGGCTGTGCAAGCCCAGAGCGCTGCAGAAAGCTGGGCTGGCAGCATCCCACCCCTGCTGCTCCCACGGGACCTCTGGGCATCTGCAGAGCCCACGTGCCCGGCCCCACAGCCTGGGCACACACGGCTTTGCCAGAGCCAGACAGAGTTTTCTTTGCTAAGAGCTCCACTAAGCAGCCCAGGAACCGACTCCACAAGTATGGCAGAAATATGCCACTGTTTCAGACGAGAACCTTTGCAGAATTGGGAAGGTTATTTATAGCCTGGGGCGAGCAATCCTGGGCTCAGGCTCACTGCAGCTTTGCTCTGGGCTGAGCAGCCCTGACAGAGCACACCAGAGCTGCCAGTACAAACAGCCCCCAGAGAGAGCTGCCAGCTCTCTCCCAGCCAGCCAGACTGGTGCAGAGCATCACACAACCTGTCTCCTAGTTCCCAGCCCTCCAGGAAAGGGACCTTTGCTGGGAAGGGAGCCTGAAGCAGTGGAGGGGAAGTGAACACCTCGGTCAGGGCTGCCTGCAATTCAGTTCACTTCCAATGCTGTTATTTGCAGCCCCAAGGTACATAAAAACATACACACGAGTGAAAACACACATGTACTCCCTGCTTAGTGCTCACCTGAGGCTATAATCGTTTCCCTGATACAGGATTTTGCTTTGGAGCAACTGGCAGTGCCTGCCGGTGCTCTCAGCCCCTGGAAGGTGGCAGGCAGGTGGGCTGGAGAGGTTCAGAGGAAGAGACATCATGGATCAGACTTAAGTCTCCTCCATGTCCCATCTCCAAACATAGACAGCAGCAGATGCTCAGTTCAACTTCAGTTTCCCACGCACGGAAGCAGAGAAAAGCACTGACAAAAATGAGAGAAAGTGCCTGGTTGCCAAGACCACTTAAGGGAATAAAATCCACCTCACCAGCCAAACACAAAAACCCCACCTGCTGCACAGAACAGCAACCCTCCCAAACCTCCAGTCCCACCTTTACCTGCAAGCAGGTCTGGTATCAGGAACAGCAGGTTTCAGCATGTGGGATGCCCAGGCAGTCCCAGACCACAGGCACTGGGTCCACCAAGGACTGAGATGTGTTTGGGCAGCCACTTCTCCCTGTGCCTGCACACGGGGAGCAGCAGAGAGGGTCCTCACAGCCACCTGCCCCTTCTTTGGAAACTGTGCACATCAAGGCACTGCAAAGGGATTCATGGGACTGAGGGAGTAACAGCTGTTTCCAAATAATGGGCATTTGGTAGGTGGGACCTGGCTCTGGACCACAAGACCCCTGGGGCAGGAGGGAAACCCCAGCCCAGCAGCAGCTCCCAGGAGAGGGACAGTAACAACTTCCCTGAGCAAACCCAGCAGCACCCAGCACTCCAACAGACCAGGGTCTGGAGTCCAGGACCAGGCTCCACTGCCCCACTCCATTCCCTTTCTGAGTCACACTTTCTGAACACACAGAATTTCTGGCATTGCACAAGGTGGCCCTTGGGTTTTGTCCTGCACCACCAGGGCTTTGGGAAGATCAGGGGTAACCTCACATCCCTCTCCTTCTCATGGAAGAGTACAGGAGGTATCTTTCCTCTCTACATCCCTGTTTATTTAACCAGAAAACCACTGCACAAGTGGGAATTTCTGTCCATTCCCCTTGCACCATGCTGCAGCTCCCAGTTCTTTCATCCAAATGTTTCAGCTAACCCAAGAGGCCAGGCTTTTGATTTTAATCAACAATTCAGACTGCAAGACACAGAAGAAAACAAACATCCTGCCTCCCATTGGAGCCAGCTCCTCTGATTCCCTGCAGCCTGACCAAGGCATCTCAGGGATACAGCCGGGTTTGGTGCCAAGAGAAGTGGCCAATGAAAACAGATCCAAAAGTGTGAAATGCATTACTGTTCCTAAAAAGATGGAGTGGGATTTTCCATCTCTTGGATTTATCTCCAGAAAATGGATTAACATAATCCTTAGGGACACTTTGCTCTGACTCGGTGACCCTGTGCCAGCACATATGGCTGCAAGTGGCTCCAGTGGGGACGAGAGGCACAAGCCTCCCGATGGCATCGCAGCTCAAGTGACAGCACCGCTCACCTCATATCACGTCCATCACCCTCTGCTTGACAAAGGTTCAAATTCTGACTGCCTGTGGCCACCCAGTCACCCAGGATGGCAAGACTCCCTCAAGAGAGGGACAAAGGGGACAACAGCACTGATGCCAGCTGCTACTGATGGACCAAAACATGCACTGCACCCACCACATGTGCCACTTAGAGACAGCAGCAGGTCCGAGTGTAAAAATACAATTAAAAATTAAAGCAATAAATCAGTGCACACTGCCTCAGGCCCACACTACCCCCCTGCAGGGAGCCCCAAGCAAGCTCATCAGGAATCTCAGGCTGCTGGAGCAAAGAGCACTGCTCCAGTGCTGAGCTGGAACACCGGGATCCCGGCTGCCCGCACGATCAGCTACCCCAGGAGGATTTGAGGAGACAGCCACTCAAGTCCTGACATCCTAGACGAGCATTTTTCTGGTTTAATCTTCCCCCAAAGTTCTGCTCTAAATCAGAGTTCCACATTTTTGTGACTCGTGCTGGGTGCCTGGCTGCAACAAGAGCTGCGGCGGGTGTAAGAGCTTGGGATTCTTGGGGATAAAAGGAAGTAAAGGAATGTAAGCATTTAATTAATCTTGAGCAATCTAATAAAAGGATAGAGTAATTGCCTCAGCCATCTGCATTCCGGATCTGGCATCAAGGGCTGCTGGTGAAACCCAGGAATTGGGAAGCCGGGTTTGGTACGGATTGTGTTTGGCAATAGCGCGTGCCACCGGATACCAAATAAGAGAAAGGAGCTAACAAAGGCTAATATGCAGCACTGCACTAATGCAGCCAGAGCAGCAGCGTGGAGCAGAGATGAGCCATGAGCACACCCAGGGGCTGCTGACGCCCTGTCCCACTGCCCAGCCTCCCAGCCGGGTCACCCGAAGCTGGCACGGAAGAGGCACACAGGATTTAGAAGGGGAGATGCTTTGCAGCCTCCCCGCAGGTGAAGGGTGAGCAGGTGCTGCCAGTAAAACAGCAATCTGCTCCAATCACTCAGGAGCAAAAGGCTGCGAAGTTCAGCTTGAACAGCCTTTCCCAGGAAATAGTTGCAAGGAAGGTTTAAGTTTGCTCCATAAACAACTGTTTTGCTCTCTGCAGCACAGTGCCTGCCATCGGGCAGGTGATGGCCGCTGCAGAGGAACCCTCCCGCCCAAGAAAAGGCGGAAAATAACACTTTGACACTTTCCTATGAGCGCAGCCTTTGCCCCGAGGGCATCGCACACAATTAGATGCCAAATTTTCTTCCCCTGACAGCACATGTTCTCCGAAGACAACAGTGTGTGACAGACGCCTGCCTTCCTGCCGCTCATTTTACACCAGGCTTTCCTCCTAAGTCAACCTCACTTGAGTACCTCCGTCAGCATGATAACCGTATTCCCCACGAGAAGAAAAAACGGGGCAGAATTTAACGTTTCCCCTCTCCAAATCTCCTGGCCAGCTCCTTCCCAGTTTCCTGCTGGCCAGCGTGCCTTGCTCGGTAGCTTGGCTTTTGCCAGCCCGCTGCGAGATGGCAAGTGCCAGCCTGCGGGGAGCCACAGCCGACGTGGAGCGAGAGAATGAAAAGTCCCAACGGAAAAGAAAAGATAAAAAGCCAAGAGCGCTCCGTGCCAAATCCACCAGCAAGGACGGTTTACGTGTGTAAAGAAGAATAGCAAGCGTTTATTTCGGGTGCGTGTCCCTGACCGCCTGCACCGCCAATGGCACACAGTCCATCCGGCTGCTCACAGCAGAGGAGCACCAGGGTCCAGGGCGCCGTGCAGACCCCACCAGCCGTGCCCATCCCAGCGGCGCTGCCCGCAGCGCTGGAGCCGCAGAGCACAGCCCGAGCCCTCCGCTCCTCCCTGCCGGGGAAGAGGCACACGGACCCCGCTTTGGGGGCCAGCGTCCCCGAGCAACACCACGCGGAGCCCGGGAGGGATGAGGGCCAGGGAGGGATGCAGGGGTGAAGCAAGAGGGTGACCCCACTCCAGCCTGACCCGTCCCACCAGTCCGGGCATCCCTACCGTACAGGCGGGAAGCCTCGCCCGACTCCGCGGCTGAGTTTAGGGGAGACCAGGCAACGCCAAGGGGAAGGGCTCCGGGGAAAGCAGAAAATCCCTTCGGCTATGCCAAAAGAGAGCTGGAAAACCGGGCATCCCGGAGCGCCGGGGCGCAGCGCCGGGCAGCGACCCCCGCGGCTCCCCCGCGCCCGCCACTCACCTTGGCCTCGAAGCAGATGCCGTGCTGGAAGGCGTCCTCGTTGTGCAGGGGGATGCGCAGGTCGTGCCGGTCGTCCACCAGGTTGTACTTGGACTTGGCGGGCATGGCGGCCCCGCGGCCGGGCAGCCCTGCAGCGCGCCCGGCCCTGCCGCCGCCGCCGGCCCGCCCCGCCCGGCCCCGGGGCGGGGACGCGCCCGCGCGGAGCGAGCGAGGCGGGGGCGAGGCTGCGCCCCCCTCTCCGGCCCCGGCCCCGACCCCGACCCCGGCCCCGGCACCGGCGGCTCCGTGCCCCTCCCCGGCCGGCACCGCTGACACCTGGTGCGTGGGGCCGGGCTTGCGCCCCGCCGCCAAACTTCAAATGCATGGAAAACCAAAGAAGGGATAATGGGAAACGGTGCCTCGGGAGCGGCTCGGAGGGTGGGCAGCGCCGGCCGCCCCCCGGCGGGAGCGGGCGCCCGTTCCCCCGGGCTGGGGAGCCGCGCCAGGGAACTCCGCACGCAAATCTTTGTCTCAACGCCGGACACGGTGGATACCAAGCAGGCTGGAAGTGGAAAATCTCCGTCTTGCGCTTAAAGAAAGAGCAGCTCTTGAGACCAGACCCCCCGCCCTACTGCGCCCTCCCTTACCAATGTCCCGAAAGCTGTGAATATGCTTCCCACCCACCGAAAGCAGCCCAGAGCTGTTTTCCAGATGTTCGGGGAGCAACTCACATAGATCTGACCTCAAGTCCAGGCTGTTGCATCCCTTACCCCAACACGCACAGTGCATTCTGAGGAAGGGCTCCATCCTTCGGTGTTTGGATACCCACGGATGCTGCAAAGATCATCTCCCTGTGTGTGCCTGAAGAGCCAACATGGGCCTCAGAGGCACTCCTCTCCACAAGAGAACCACAATTCCCAAAGTCCTTGCTCTGCCATGCCTGCATGTTCCTACAGCCAGAGCCCACTTCCCTCAGGGTTCCAAATGACTGCAGTGCAAAGAGCAGCACTGATTGTTGATCCTTCCCCGGGGAGAACAGACCCAGGGCCATTGATTTTTCAGCCTGAATCAATGTGGTGAAACTTGAGTTTATAAGACAGTTCAGTGCCAGCCACAGCACTTCAGCCACATCTGAGAAATGTATTGTTCCACTCAAAACTGAGTGGACTCCCCACCACCCCCAGGGGCCCGGTTGACAGTCTGGGCACAAACAATTGTATGACAAGCTGAGAAATCCCTGTGCTCCATCGTGCCATGAGAGGTGTATGTGAGCATCTATTGTGCTGCCAGTTTCCCCATACCAGGCCCAGGGTGGGATTTCACAGAGCTGCCAGCGCTTGGACAAGTGAATCAAGGGATGATTTCCCACTGAAAGCAAGACACGAGCGAGCCTTGGGCTCTTGAAACCTTTTAGTCCTGGTTTTGGGGGAGGGCAGGGGATCAGTGCCGTGTGTTGCAGTTTTGACTGCGCCTGCAGGAATCCATGGGGAAAAACGGTGCAGAGAACTGAGCACCTGCTTGGACTCACTTCAGCCTGGGACATGCAGAAGCTGGTGGTAGAACATTCTTGAGCCTGGATCTCCTCCATGGTTCTTGCTGAAGGTTTCTGTTTAGCAAAGGTTTGGCTGACAGCATGGAAGTCCCAGGTGCTAGGAATGATACAGACACCACATAAGTCCCCTGAGAGCCTCTCATCCAAAGCTCCAAGCAGGGTAAATTTCAGCTTCGAGACTAGAGCAGCAGCTCAGGGCTGTGTCTAGGCATATTGCAAGTATCCCCAGGGACAGAGATCTCACTGCCTCTCTGGAGCCCTGTTCCTGTGCTAAATTTGATTACAGACACAATTCTTGCAGACTGTAGAATTTCCACAGTCTGCAAAGCCCCGAGGATTTGGGGAAGAACTGAATTCCATGTGGGAGGGCTTGCAAGCATCTCTCCAGTGAATGGTGCCCTCGGGGAGATGTTCCCCCAGGTGCAGGCATGGGTATTTGATGGGAAGCCTTCAGAGCCTGGGGAACAAACCAGCACCTTCCAGGCAGTCCCAGTGGGTTTTCCTGGCAGCACTGGAGTTCCTGACAGATGCCCTGGGCAGTCCATAGCCTGCTCCTCTGGCTTCTCCTGCAGTGTGGTGGCTGTTCTCACTGCCTGCTGCAGTGCCCGGAGCCAGCTCTTTAAATATCGGGGTTGGACCAAGGGACAAGCCTCCCTCTGCAGTTGCTCGTGGGTCTTTTGCACCACAGGCACGGGAAGCAGCAGCATAGGGGACAGCAGCTCTGCTGTGACCAGCTTGTCCCAAAGCCACCTGCCCGATGGCCCGGTGTGACCGGGGGACACTCACTGCCTCAGGCAGTGCTCCAGCCATTCGCACAGGCAGCTTAGGCACTTCGGTGGTTCCACCTTCTCGTTGTGTTACAAAAATCAGCGGGGTCTCTCTTGTTTTTTTCTTTCCCCCCTGCGATCAGTGACCTTACACCTCCCTACCCTTGCAGCTCCCTGCCAAACCACGGCCTCTTGCTGGGAGCGCCTTTCGGGCTGCCGAGCCCAGGCTGAGCTGAGCTCCCCGGCACCACGAGGTACAGGAGATCCGGGAAGGCCGGGAAGGAAATTCCCTCTCACGCCCGTGTTTGGCCTACAAGTCCAGAACCTGTCTCCTCCCATTGAAAATCAATAATTAGGAGCCCTGGAATAACCCGTCGAGGTTGTGTAACCGGTTTGCTCGTTGTCACATTCCCGTCCGTCCCCACCCGGTGGCGGGACCGGGGCTCGCCCGTCTGTGCCCGCCGGTCGGGGGCTGAGGTGTCCCCCGAGCCCGAGGGGACCCCACCAGGGCCGGGCTTCGGGTGGCAGGGGACACGACTCTGCCCCCCTGAGCCACGGCTGGGGCTCGCCCGGGACCCCTCCGAGCAGCCCCGCGGGCTGGGGACGGCTCGGTGCCGGTGCCGGTGCCGCCGCTCCCGGGATCTGCGGGATGTGGATTTGTAAGGCTGGCCTGCCATCTCCTGGGAAGGCCGAGAAATGCGGCACGGCAAACCCAGACTGGACGGAGGGTCCGCGATCGCCTTCCTCAGGCTCTCCCCAGCTTTCGGGGTGTGCGTGGGTGTAGGCTGCTCCCCCCTTGCTGTGCACCAGAGCCCGGGGAAACAGCCCCGGCTGCCATTCACAGACTGCTTTGGCATCCTGTGAAGTCGAGAGGATGTTCTAGTGCAGCTGATGCCATCAGAAGATAAAGCCCAAAAGATAAAGTGTCGCTGTGTGCCCGCTGAGGGGCCGCCTCCAGCCCTGAGCCCCCCAGCAGCATCCAGGGTGTCACGGGGTGCAGCGGGGAGAGATGATCCTCACCCACCTGGGAACACGCCAGTGCCTTGCTCTGCAGTGAGCCACACAGCCCAGCAGCAAAGGACCCAGAAGAGCTGGTCAGGGTGGTTTGAGTTTATCCAAAAGCATCCCAAAGTCTTGGCAGGTCTCAGAGCTAGAAAAGAGATCATATTGTAGAAATATGTTATAAATGCAAGCTGGCCTGTGAGTGTCAGACTGCAACACCTAGTCTCACCCTTATAAAAAACCACGATGAAAATACCACATTTTTCCACCACAAAGTCCTATATGTTACTGTAATATCCACAGTCTATAGCAGGAACCTCTTTTATCTAACCTAAAATGCAATGTTTGCAGAGCACTTTGTACCTCCAACACTGTTGGGGCCAGCAAAATGAAGCTGCAGCCTGACCCAAAACTTGCCCCAAAACTCCTGTGCCACAGCACTGTAGGAGGAGAAGATAGCTGCCCTCAAAGGTGGCAGTGGTGAGCATGTAGCCCAGCCCCAGGACGCTGGTACCCCTTCCCTTGCTGCCTGTGTTCCCCAAAGAAGGGCTCAATGAACTCTCATTTATGCAGCACAGCACAGTGGGTTTGGGGAACACACACTGCTTGTGCTCAGGAGGCTCCTCCTCCCAGAGAAATAATAGAAGGGCTTCTGGCCAGGAATGCAAATGGTTTTTGTTGTGCTGGATGCAGGTGGGAATGGGAAACATCACAGGGCATGGCTGCGAGAAGAAGAGAGCAGATGGCAGAGTTTGCAGCTCTGCACAGTAATTGGTAAAGAAAATTGGCCCTTAGGCAGGCAGTCACACAGCAGAGGTGGGATCCAGCTCACAGCTCAGTGCTCCCCATTGCTTTGATGTCCTTCCACAAAATCCTACAGCAGCAAACTGTTTTAGGGTCATGGCCCTACAACTGGAGAGTGCACTAGAGGCACCTGTGAGGCATCAGGGCATCCCCAAGGTCGCTGCCTGTGAGCCCGTGGTGGGCTCGGGCTGGCTGTCACCTTGTCCCTGCAGTCACCTGCACAGCCCCAGGTGGCAGAAGCACCAGGCGAGCACCAGGGCCTGCTTTTTCTGCCCAATAAAACATGGTGATCAACAGCTAAATAGCAGGGTCTGGGAAGGAAGCAAATAACTTCAGAAAGGGGAGGAAGGCAAGCCTGTTGGAATTAAGGTCAGGAACTTGCTGGCATTTGCTGACATTTTATTCTGATGAGCTGGCAGAGCTCATTCTCATCAGGCACACACTTATATATGCATTTATTTATTTTAGAGGTGGGCCTGGAAACAGCTTCAGAGCTGGTTTTGAAAACACAGACACATCTTTGATATCCAGTGGGATTCAGACAGACTGCTTAATCAAACCACCTGAAAACTCACATTTTGTTTTCATAGACATTTTGAATCTTTACACAGTGGTTTCCTTTCCATTTGAAATTATCCCAAGTTTTTGGAAGTTCTCCACAAACCCCATGTCTTGAAACATTTTTGTTTCAGAAAAACAAGCACTTTTTTTTGCTTCTGAAATAAATACACTCCCTGCAGCAGAGCAGGTGCTGGCTAAAATTAACACTGCTCCCTGCCAGCCCCAGCACAGCCTGCAGGGCAGCCGTGAGAGCCTGCAAGGTTTGGGGCACCCAGAGCCCCATTGCCATGGCAGGGAGCTGGTGGCAGTGGGAGCCCACCCCTAGGAACTTCCACAAATGGAGCAGGAGTATTCCCACAGCAGGCTGGGGCAGTGTCCACATCCCCTGGACATCTCACAGCTTTGCAGGAGCCATCCCACACAATATTCCTCTTGCTCTTATCTCCATTAAACACCCTTACATGGTGTTATGGGAAACACACTCTGCATAAACATCACTCTTGACCATTCTCAGCTTTATCAGCTGCAGTAATTGTCAGTGAACTAATCAGTAGCTGCATGAACAGATGCTCCTTGCAGTGAGAGCCTGTGCCATGGGCTGGCAACTGCAGCCACCTGTAGCCACTCCAGGGGCACGACATCATCTGAAATTCATTCCCAGTTTGTCACGATGCTGTTCTGAAGGTGGAATCACTGCAGAAAGAAAGGTGTTGAGGTTGCTTTTGTCTCTAGGTGGAGGAATTTGTACAGCATGACTTCCCATCTCTGCAGGAAGTGCTCAAGACACCAGGGGCTCCAGGCTAATCTTGTCCCTATGATCCCAATCCTGAGGATGTGATGCTGGCTGTGGCTTTTATGTTGCAGCAGAGACAAGGAATATGGTTTTTCTTAACTTCTAAGGAGCCAGAAGAACATCTTCTTCATTTGTGCGGCAAGCATGTAGCCATATTCAAATAATATGTTAATTGCAGTGTCTAGCTGTTCAGGCTTCTGGTAGCAATCCCTCACTTTTGGCTGATAAATAAGTACAATACTTGGCATTCTTCATGAGGGACTGCAGCTGATGATCTTCACACCTGTTACTGCTCAGTTCCCAAGTGCAGGACACCAAGCAGAGGAGGAGGCATTATCCTGGGTGCTCTCTCCCGTGGATCCCTGCAGTTAATTGGAACTACCTTTGATACGTTTGTAATTCGCCAAGGCTTATTTGCTGTATAATCAGACACATGGCCTCTTCCTTTAATTGCCTTGTAAACTGCCACAGTGATTAATTCTGCCACAAGCCCGCATTTATCCGGGGATTGACACGAGGTCGCTCAGGAGGGAGGTGAGTGAGGGCTGGGAGCCAGTGTGGGGCCCCCGGGCTTGGCAGGGTCCCTCTGGCTCGGTGGAGTGGTTGTGTTGCTCGCCTTTCCCGGGGCAAGGGCATGCGGGAGTGCCCCGGGGCACAGAGCAGGCGCTGCCCGTGGGTGCAGCACTGCCAGAGCACCGCCCGTGCCCAGCCCTGCTGGGGCAGAGTCCACGCACACAAACCCCTGGCCTGGCACTCACTGCGCTCCTGGGGACCCGTGCCAATCCCTGCCCCCAGCTGGGAAACCTCCCTCAGCTCTGCCTTTCTCCCGCAGCCCTTCCCACACCTCGGTGATAGGAGCTGGCCAGCAAAGGCAATATTTCACTCCACTCCCCCATATTTTACATGCTAACGCTGTAGCTCTGATATATTCTCCTAAGGGACCTCTCGTATCTGGGCACTGAACATTTCTGTGCTTGCAGCTCAACTTTCTCGCCTGGAGATATATTCAGATGAAACAATAATATATATCAGCTCCCAAATCCCAATGATTGTAAATACCAGGGGAGAATTAAAGCAGCACAGTTAATAGTCCTGCAGAATTTACATAATCCTTGGACACTGGGGAAAGGAGGGATGAGTGGCTCAGGTGAGTGCCTGGGGGCTCGGGTGCTTGCTGCTGCCAGGACAGATGGACACGTGGATGGAAGGAGGTTTGAGAAGAGATGTGGCAATGTGCTGGGCGTGCCAGTGGGGTGAGAGCAGGGAACAGGGATGTGGCAGCGGGCTGTGGGGTGGGCACGGGGGGATAACTGAGCCTCACACGAGGAGATGGGAGCTGGGATACAACTGGAACCATTTTCACAGCCTTAGCTGAAGATAGCACGCAGGGAATGGCATCTGTCCAAAAGCAGGGGGCAGGGATGTGCCCTGGGCTGTGAGCAGGTGCCTGGTGAGGGAAGGAGCCTGCTTTCCTTGGGCACAGGAGCTGCTTCCCTGCAGGCGGCTTGGGGAAGCAGAGAGGTCAGTGGGATGGGACTCGTGCCAGAGGGCGTGTTCAGCAGGAAGAAAGCTCTTGACATTGTCCCTCCCTTGGTTTCAAGGACCAGGTTATTTTGGAAACGTACTGTGGAAAAATGCCCACGAAGAGAAGAAGGCAAAGAGGGTGAGAGTGGGTGCAGGGGCTCAGGGGGAGGGCAGCAGCTACACCTGAGCCCTCGGGTCCCCACCTAATTTTTCCTTTCTGCTCCTTTTGGGGCCTGATTAGGCATCAGCTGAACCCTGCTGTAGCTGGCTCAGCCCCCTCCCAGAGTAAGGGAAGAAATTAAGGAAAACTTTGTTTCCAAACAATTGCAAATGCATAGTTCGAGTATCTGTAATTTAAACTCGAATCCTCCTCCTGCTAACAGTGATGGATGGCTTTTTCCTACTGCTTTGAGAGCCCTTGGATCGTGCACGGCAGATGCCTCCCTGATTTATGGCTTGCCTCTTCCCGGGAAGGGAAACAAACAGCCCAATCCTAATTACCACACTCTTGTTAGGATACTTTTCTCCACTGCTTCCATCTTATTACCCAGGCTCCCCACTCCACCTTTGTGCAGCTGACTTGTGTGCTATAGGGAGCCCTGGCATGGATTCAAATCATCTCACTTGCTCTCATTTTACTGGCATATAAGTTTATGTGCTCTGCAGATGGATGGCCTGCTAGGAACTGCATTTTTTCCTGAGTGCCTCAGTCAGTGAGGGGGTCAGGATGTGAGGATGGGGAGGAAGGAGAAAAGCCAGTGCCAGTGGTATTTTCCCGCCTCCAGCTGGTGCTGTCAGAAAGGAGGGAGGGAGGGATTGGGCCACACGAGGCGCTAAAAATAAATGTTCTTCTTGCTAAAGAGAATCTTGCTGGTTCAACTCTTTCCCATTCTTTTGTGTGTGAGAGCAGTTAATTCTCCTTGGGAGCCCATTCACTCAGCAGATGTTGCTTTTCTTTGTGTGATTAGCCTGAAATCAATGAAAAATAATCCTGCACTCTAACAAACATCAGAGCACACGATTCCAGTGGCACAAGGTGCTCCTGCAGCCCGAACAGAGGCTGAAATTACTGCCCGTAAGAAAAGGGCACAGGGATGTGTTTGTGCCTCTAAACCAGCACCCGAGTCTCTGTGGGGATGGGGGGAAAAGCCAGTGTGCAGCTGCTTGGGCTCCCTGGCACAAGGACAGCAACACCCCAGAGGAGCCCACTGATGCCAGCACGACTGTACAGGGAGAGATGAGAGTGACACTGGCTGAGCCCAGGAAAGGGCAGCACCCTGAGAGCCCCTGGGCTTGGCACAGCCTGCAAAGCCCAGCCCTGCCCATCCTCATCCAGGGATGCATGCTGCCAGCAGGGATGTTACTGACAGAAATGCTGAGCCCTGACCCACCAATGCTGTCAGCTGAGGGCTTCTGGCTCAGCTGCCTTCTAAAAGTGAGCCTGTCAGACACACTTTAATTCACATAATGTGTCTTTTCCTGATAACTTTTCAAATCAGACTGCCGGGCTGTCCCGACTCAAATGCCAGCAGAGCCAAAGTGTTTCACTGTTTCTGTGCTGTTATCTTTACAGCCAAAGACATGATCTCATCAAAGAGCAACACAGAATTATCTGATGTGCGGAGTCCCTGCAAAAGTCAAAGGATGGGGATGGGTTTTCTCCCCGTTGCCCACTCTAAACCCACTGAATCCCAGTAAAGATGCTCCTTATTTACTGGGAGGAAGTTTTGAGGGTTGCTATCCGAGCACCAGCCCTTCAGTCAGTGTGCCTAGCTGCAGCACACTCTGATGTCCACCTCTTCTCTCCTCCTTCTCATGTGGGAAAAGATCCTTATTTCCCACCTCCCTCCCTCCTCATGCTTGAGCTCAGCAGCCCGGGGCTGTCCCCTGCCACAGGGACAGCTGTGTCACTGCTCTGCAGGCAGCCCAGGCTCCAAGCCAGCACCATCACATCCTCCTCCTTGTTCAGGTGATAGCTTTCCCCACCAGGAAATCCTTTGGGTCACACAATGAGTACTTTTATTTCAACTTATTTGCAGTCAATGCTGTTTCATATTTCAAAGTCACTTTTTGTGTTCTGAGGAGGAGGGAATAGCCCATGAGAGCTTTTTTGAAGGTGGTGTCTCTAATCTTCCTCTCAGACACATGAAAATGCAAATCCTTTCCAAATGCCATCAGACCCTTGATTCCAGCGATATATTTGTGTGGCAAATTTGTTACCAGTCCCTGAGGCCTTGCCCTGCCTCAGTGCTGTGCTGGAGTGCTCTCTGCTGTCAGCATCAGCACCTCCCTGCTGGCTGGAGCCTCAGTGGGGGCCTGGCCTGGGTGGGCTCAGGTCAGCCGGGCTGGCCCTGCCTGGCACTGGGATGCTGACACCCGCACTGAAAAACTTCTTCTCTCCCTTGCCCATATGCTGAGATGGTTCAAGGAGCAAAGGGGGCTCTGCCACTCTGACAGCCAGCAATGACCTGGTCCCTCTGACCTGAGGGGAGCTGGGACAGTCCCCACAGCTGGGGAGACATGAAACCCATTAATCATCTCCCTGCACCGTGCCGTTGCATGAAATTGGATAGCACCATTAGCAAAGCAGCTTCTGAGCAGCTCCTCGACTCCTGCTGAAACCACTCTCCCATTGCAAAGCTGATTAACAGAGTGTGTCCACAGTGTTAATTAACCTAATGAACCCTGACGATAAAATTGGAGTCCACTTAATCCCTGGTGCCCCGCTGTGCGTGCAGGTGAAGCAGCTCATGGTGCCACAGGTGCCTGCAGCTGCTGCAGTGACTCCAGGGGACTTGGCACTGGGGCTGGTGCTCCTGTGCAGCCTCAGAGTGTGGGGAATGAGTTGGTCTTTGCCCACTTCACTTGTAAAACTCCCTGGAGGATTGGAGGTGGCAGATGGACAACTCACATCAGAGCAATTCCTCAATGTCCTCACAACCCCTGGGGTTGGAGCAGCAACCTCTGCAGAGACCCCAGGTCCCACCCCCAGGCACTTCTGCACTAAGGAAAGGAAAATAAATGAAATGCTTGGGGGCTCTGGCAGGGTCTGTGGTGTCTGGCTGTGACAGGCTCAGGTCTGTGGGGACAAGGCAGGTGATGGGCAGGGTGAGCAGGGGAGCCTGGGCATGCTCCTGGCCCCATGGTAGCTGCCAGCTGCATCAGAGCCACAGCCAAGCCCTGGGCCAGCTCTGAAACTGCTCCAGATCTCTGCAAGGAGACAGCTGCAGCAGGATTTCTGTCCTGCTATGAACAGAGCTCCGTGTTAAAGGAGAGTGAGCTGGGAGCTGGCCACGCTGGAGCTTTGGGGACAGCTGGGGACAACTGCCACACACGCCACACAGATATGGGGTGTCTGCAGGTGATGTGAATTCTCCAGCATTTGGTGCTTTCTGGCTCTGACAGGGTTTCTCTCTGCAGAGATGGATTGTCACTTGGCCAGAAACACTGGGCTTGAAGCAGGGAATCATCAGGCAAGTGACTCTGGCCACAGCTCTGCAGATCATAATATAATAGCCCCTTCTGGCCCTAAAGCTTATGAATCTATAAATCAGATCAGTATGAAAATGGCTATGCCACTTCCCTGTGACATAACAATCATTTGAAATATATTTTAATACACAGAATATGAAAGAGGAGTGTCCCATGGAAACAAAAATGTCAAAAAACCATAAATTCCATCTCTTGCAGTAAGTCAGCAGGTGGCCTTTTGTGCTGTTTTTAGGAAAAGGAGAAGCAGCCCCCTCCTGCTTCCCAGGAGCCCTGAGTTCCACCCACCTCCCACCAACCCCGACCACCTGCTCAGCAGCCCTGGGAAGTCATGGCACAAGCAGGGGTGTAGAGCCAGACAGCAGCCCGAGGGAAAGCTGCCTTTCCTCCCTGGAGGTCAGTTATTCCCTTTCTGTCCAATTCCTGCCGTCCCGAGGCCTCGGAGCCTTCCTGGGTGCAGCAACTCAGGGGCGGAGTTCAGGGGCCAATTTAAAGGCAGGTTCAGTCACTTCATCCTGCACTTGCTTTGTGCCTGGCCCCCTCAGGCTGCTCTGTTCAGAAGAAAAGATCCAAAACTCACAGGAGAAAACTCTTCTGAGCCCAAAATGAAGATGAAATACGATGCACTTTTTCCTGGAGACTTCTAATTGAGAAATGTGAGCCCAGCATAAGAACTTGTGGGAGCCTTTGCATGTCTGGATTTCTAGAGGGAGTCTCAGGGACTGGAGTCAGGGCAGTGAAACTGGAGAGAAGCAGTATTTCAGCTGCCCAAGTTGTTTACAATTGCAGGATGATGGGTATAGGAAAAAAAAGTGAAAAATAAAGTAAATGGGAAAATGAGTAAGATTATTTTTCGATTTTGAGCTTGTAATACTCTATACTGTGGCTTGTCCTGCAGATAAGCAAATGACAGATACTTCAAGTCCACCAAGATGAAGTTATTTAGTATTCCTTCAACATGGAGAGAAATGGAAATGAAGCCTAATAAGGCTCCTGAGCTCTTTCTTTACTACCCTCAGAGACAACCAAAAGGCATTTAATTTCCTGCAACCCAAGAGCATAAGCTGCACTCAGACACTTTATAAAACCCATCAGGCATCTTTCCCAAAGATTAAATAAGTAGGACAACATTGTCATGAAGCTGCCTGGAGCTGCATGAGCACAGTGCCCCTGCCTGTTCCCTTCCTGCCCCACTGTGCCCTCGCTGCCAGCACAGCAGGGTGACCCTTGGGTGGCACCAGGGCCCTGTGCCTGCCTGCCCTGGCAGTAGAGGTGCAGGGTTTGCTCTGCCCCTGCCTTCCCCTGCCCGGGTCAGAGCCCTGGGCTGCACTCCTGGGGCCTGGCACAGACAGCACCAGGTGCAGAGGTGCTCTCCTGCTGTGGGAGGGTGCTGAGGGGGGATCAATCCCCTGCCAGGGCTGCTCAGCAGGATGGGGTCTGTCACAGACAGTGCCCAGCTGTGGGTGCTGAGCCCCATGGGCAGGGGCTGGCAGCCCTCCCGTGGTTTCACAGCCCCACAGCTCCTATAGCTCCCACCCTGTGGGAAGCCTGGCAAGGCCCTGCCCAGGGCAAGGTTGGATTCTGGAGGGTTGCTGCTGAAGCAGAGGGAAGATGGTTGGATAGACAAGCACGCTGGCTGCCCCCTGGAAGCTGTGTCACAGTGTGGCTCTGGGCAGGCATGGAAAAGGAATCCCACCCACAGAGGGTATGGCATGGGCAGGGGGCTCTGCCCACCCACGCTGCTGCTCAGGGTAAGAAAAAGGCACAGGTAAGAAGAGTAAGCTCAGAGCTGTGTGCAGGGAGGATGGGGGCATCCCCTTCCATGTTAGCCTCCTCTCCTGCAGCATTGGGATGATTCAGAGGAGTGGAGAGGCCAGGGAGTGTTTGCTGCCCCCCTCCAGTTGAGAAACAGGGAATTCTGCTGCCTCTGCACCTGGGCAAGCAGGTCCCAGAGCCACTCCATCTGGACAGCTCTGCTTCTCTGCCACACACCTCAATCTTGCAGCAAAAGAGTTCAGGGACCAAACGACCTCTGTTAAAGGGAGAGGTCCCAGTGCATTGGGAAAGAGCTGTGGGTAAAAAAGGGGATGATGTGACTGCACAGTGGCAGTTTGGGCATCCTCTCCCTCTCTTCAAACTCTGTGCCTTGGGCAACAGATCCTTAAAAGTAAAGGGAAGGTTCCTGTGTGTACCAATTCCTGGGGCATGGGGACGGTGTGCTCAGGGAGCAGTGCAAGGGGAGGGGCACAGCTCGTTTTGTGCAGCAGGCAGCCTTTCTGTATCACACATGGAGCTGGAAGGAGCCCAAAACCTGCAGCTGTGTTGAGCAAATTGGATCCTTGTATTAGAAACCCAACAGGAGGAATCTGTGAACAAGAGCAGCTTGATGCTCTCTGGTTTTCATCTGAAGAGGGATTCAACGAGGCAAACCCACCTCCCACCGTTACCTCAGCCACGAGATGAGGGGGATGACAGCTTGATATCCCTGCCATCACATCTCCTGCTGCCCATGCAAACAGCCTGTCAGACTCTCCCAGCCTTGCTGGGAGTACACGAGCACCCAAGCCCAGGGGTCTGCAGAGCAGAACATGGAAAACAAGGCACAGGGAGTCCCTCCACAGCCTCTGCAGCTGTGAAAAGCCCTGCCCGAGGCCAGGGGGGCTGGGTGGCTTCAGGGCACAGGCAGTAAGAGCCAGGCAGCCTGGCAGCCAAGTGCCATTTTTGGTGCTGCTGGAGGGGGATGTCAGAGACAGGACTCACTCGGGCTGCTCGCTGTGTGCTCTGGATGTGCCACTGAGCACTGGAGCAGGGAGCAGCAGGGCATGTGCCATCCTGGCCACTGGGCTGTGGGGCTGCTCTCATGACTGTGCCCCATGGCTTTATTTAGGAGAGAAGTGACCTGCAGCCCCCCAAGGGAACTGCTGGCACAGCTAGCTGTGGCTCCACTTCCAGCCCCTTTAGCAGGAGAAAGCTCAGCCCTCGCTGTGCTGGCAGCATGACCTGAGCTGTTCTCAGGATGCCTGGTTGGGAGCCCCTGCCAGCCAGCAGCACCAGGGGCTGATCTCTCACTGTGGGGGCTTGCAGGAGAGGTTCAAGCAGGATTTGTGCTGCCTGTGGCCATTGGCTCCTGGGGATGGCAGCAGTCCCAGTGTCCCACAGCCCCGGAGCAGAGCCCACCTGCAGGAGTGCCAGGGCTCCCCGTGCCTGGGCTGGCACAGCCTGCAGCAGGCTCAGGTGCCTGTTGCAGCACACTCAGTAAGAGGAGTCTAAGTTAAATGTCAGCTGTGATTTGGCATTTTATCTCTGAGTGGGTGAGTGACCTTTCTGGCCATGGTGGGTGCGTGTTCCGGGCGCAGCTGGGGGAAGCACCTCAGCTTTGGCAGGAGCCACATCCATTCTTTGCTGATTCCTTGCTGCCCTTGAGTCACTGTTAAACCTGTCAAGAGGGATTTACAGCACTTGTATCAACAAGTGGGATCCAGGCTGCTGCTCCACACTGCAGGGAGGAAGAGGAGGAATAGCTGCAATAGTTCCCAAGGCACAGCACAGCCTGGAAGGCTGGAAGAGAAGAGCGTAGCTGCTCTCCCCAGCCACAGGCTTGCCTGGTCAGCAGGGTTGCTGTAGTTGCTCTGCATTTCCCAGAGTCTGACATGCCCCTGGACATTTGTCTCACCATTCAATGCAGCTGAATCATTTTGGCAGGGCTGAAATTCAGACTGCTGCTCACAGGGGTTCAGTACCTTCAGCTTGTCTCTGCAGCATGACAAGAGGTGATGTGCTTGTCTCCCCAAAGACATCACAGTCCCTCCCTCCCAGGGAAGGCTTTCTGTGTTGAACTTCAGAATCACCAAATTTGGCTGTTTGGCCTCAGTCCAGCCCCCAGCTCAAGACAGGGCTATCACCAGCCCTGCATCTGGCCCTGACTGTTTTAGCTGCCTTTGATTTCTCCAGGTCTCTCCTGATGTGGGGCAGGGACCCAAACCAGCTCTGTTTCAGATGCAGCCTCCCAAGCACCAAGCAGAGGGCAGCAAGTCCCCTTCATCTCCTGGCCTTATTCCTCCCAAAGGAGGCCAGGATGTGGCTGCCTTGCCCTGCCATGCCTGTGCAGGCTGGCATGCCCCTGGGCCTGTTTCTGAGGAGGAAGACACAAACCCTTGTCCTCCCAGAGATGGCAGAGAGCTGGCCACCAGCCTCAGGGCCATCCACCGTGGAGCAAACGCTCTGGCTGGCAGTGGGGGAAGCTGGGCCCGTGCACAGAGGAGGAAGCTGAGCTTCTGTGTCACTCCAGCCAAATCCAGCCCCCTGCCCCTTGCACAGCACTGAAGGGTTCAGCAAGCCAAGGCAAGCCAAGGAAAGACACGATTCACTTCTATTTAACGTCACAGGTGCCTGCAGAGCCCTTCAGCTGGCAGCAGGCACTGCCTCCTCGTGCCAACGGCCCCTGCTTCCCAGGAACCCTTCTGCCTGCTGCATCCTGACTCCAAGCTGGGAACTGGGGGATTTCCTGCCTGCAAATCCCTGCCATAATGCTTTTCTGAGGTCAGGTGGAGAAAGTACATGTCGTCACTCCCTGGAGACCCTTGGAAGCAGTATTGGAGGTACATGACATTTTCCTTCTGCTTTATGGCTGGAACAATATGGACAGAAAGGACTTGGATATTGGAGAGAAATACTGCTGCCACCACAGAGCTGCATGTAGCTGATGTTTATTTCCCAATGAGGAGAATTACTGTAATCACTGACAAATCTATAATTGCCAATAAAAGCAGCAATGGCAGCAAGCACATGCCGAAGCACGTCATCCCATTGCCAAAAAATACACCCACAAGAACTTCCATTCTCCCTCTTGTGCCTTCAATAGGTGAAGAAAATTGCCACACATTTGCTCTGTGGGGCCTGAGACTCAGCTGGGTCACCTTCCCATACAGATGGCCTGCCAGTTCTGAGGTAATGGAAAAGTCCCTTCTCTATTTCCCCTTAGAATTTCTGCGTGGTGAGTGGGTTCTGCTTCTCACTGGGGGCTATTCACTTGTGACTCAGCTGTGGTGGAGCTGATTTTAATGTATCATCCTGACAGTGAAACCTGCTGGGAAAAAAATTACCTTAATGAGAAATCCTTAAGAAGGTTGGAGCGACTATCCTCACAGCTCTGCAGAAGGAATTCTGACAGCAGAGCATGGATGTCTGCGAGGGAAAGGCAGATCACAGAATCCCAGGGTGGTTTGGGTTGGAAGGGACCTTTAAAAGCCATCTAGTCTAATCCCTTTGCAATGAGAAAAGACATCTTCAACTACAGCAGGTTGCTCAGAACTCTGTCCAGCCTGATCTTGAATGTTTCTAGGATGGGGCCTCCAGCAGCTCTCTGGGGAAGATGTTTGCTGGACTCAGGGGCTGCCTGCTGGGGAGGAGTCCCACTGCTATGCCCTGCTCTCACATGTGAGAGGGCTGATAAATAACCTGATTCCCAAACTGCACCTGATGGGATTGCTCTGCCAGGACTGTATCTAAGCTGGAATTCCCCATCCATCTCCCTCCCTTTGGCATTCTACTCCTCCTGCTGCAAACACAGCCTGCTGCCATCATTATTGGTTTTGCTGTTGTTATTATTATTACATATCACTATTGAATTGCCTGGTAAATTTGCGGTATCTTGGAAAAAAACAACGGAGGACATGTAATTTGAAATGCTAAGGAGAGCAAGAGCAGACAGGGAAGATGCAGTGCATCTAGTAGGAGTATTGAAGAGGTGATGAGGACATTCTTAACCTTAATTATTTCAAATCAACTCATTTTGTAGAGTGTGTAGGTTTATGAATCAGATGAAATGTAAATTGATTCATAATTTCCTTTAATTTTCTGCTCTTTGGAGAATTTAAATCCATATTAACATAACCTGTACCAACCAGTTACTAAGAGACAGGAGAAAATGAGCATGGGCGAAGTGGGGAGGCTGGCATTTTAATCTGCTCGAGCCCACCTGCTGTGGGGAGCTGGGGATTGGGACTCACTGGTGTGGGGCTGCTCCCATCAGAGAGGTGGAGATGTGCTCCCCAGTCCCCTCCAGGCAGCCTCAGCTCGCTGTTTGCAAGTGTTCTCTTCCAGTGCTTTTCATTTTTTGTGACGTTCTCCTTGTCATTTGTTCCCTCGCATTTATCCTCCTGGCGCCTGTTTTCTGCTACCCAAAACCACACGTGAAGGGGAATGTCTGAATCCACTGTGTTGTGTAGTGCTGGAAAAAGAGGGTCTCATAAGTCACAGTACAAAAGGACTGCACAGAAATTTTCAAAGCTCCTTGCCCTGTGCTGCTGGATGTCCCAGGCTGGTGGGTGATGCAAAGTGACACCGTGTCCCCTGGTAGGAGCTCTCTACTGTGCCAGGGATGTGCAAGCCTCTGAAGCATGGTGTGAACCCACACCAGCACCTGTCATTTCTGCTTTCTAAGAGAAAGCTTTCCTTTAGGAAATAAGAAATTACAGGAATTACCAGCTACAGGAAAAAAATAATCAGCCAGGCTGTAAGAATAAGGATGTCTACAAGCAAAATTCTTTTCTTGCTCTTTTTACTTGTGTCGAGTCTGTACTGCAGCAGATTGCTTTGCTGTGCATCAGGGGGCTGGAAGGGAATGTGGATGAAGGTTTGGGGACAGGGTGTTCATGCCCTTCTCCAGAGCAAGGCAGCATCAAGCCCTGCTGCAGCAACAGTCCAGGCTGACCTTGCGTGCAAGTCCTCTTGGGCAGTGACAAATGCCTCCCTTTGGAGACTGCTCTTATTTCAGGTTGGACAGAAACCAAACGGAAAAAGCACAGGAGACAGTTGGCCGTGTGGGAAGCTGGCTTGCAGCGCTCTTGCTCTGCAATGGGAACACTTTGTTGCCATTTCCATTTGTCCTGTGCATCGTCCTCCTTGAGTCAGCTGTGCTGATGTGGGGTGGGCAGCTTGGGCATCTCTGCTGCTGCCAGGGCTGGTGACCCCTGCTGCCCAGAGTTCAGCAGCCACACAAAACCCTGTGCTTGTCTTCAAGCCAGATCTGGTGATGGACAGGGGGAGATGAGCCATGCCTGGAAGTGTTCAAAGCCAGGCTGGATGGAACTCTGAGCAACCTGACCTAATGGAAGGTGTCCCTGCCCCCAGCAGGAGGACTGGAACAAGATGATCTTTAAGGTCCCTTCCAACCCAAAGCATTCTGTGAGTTTTGCAGAGGCAGCAGGAATTTGTTCCCAGCCCAGGAGGTGTTGGCAGAGCAGAACCCAACACAACCATAAACATCTCAAGGTGATATTCACTGTTTGCACTCTCTGCAGTCTTGCTCCTGTTCCCAGTGGTCAGGGATTGTTATTCCCCTGCATCAGTGCCAAGAGAGGGGAGATGCACGTGTCCCATGCAGGAAACTCAGTTTGTGGCAAAAGACACAGGCACATCCTTGCCAGTGGATCAAATGTGCTGACTAAACCAGAAGCTCGTGGTAATATTAATCCAATAGAAGCAATCAATAGTGGGATTCAGTTCAGGGGAGAGGGATTTCGTGGCTGCCTCTTGCAAGCACAAACACATATTATGTCATCAGCAGTGCAGTAAATCAGCATTTCTGAGACCAGCTGCCCAATTACTGAGGCAGCTCGATTATAGGAAATGTAAATTGCATGTATGCAAATATATAATATGAAACAGTAAAGTTAACACCTCCCAGAATTACTGAGGAATCTCTGGACTGAGTTGCTGCTCCGGGCAAATAGCCAGGAGTGCAGGCTCCGAGGGTATGGAACAGAAAAGGTGTCTGAATGCTTTTGGTGTACTCACCACCATCCCCAGGGCCCTGTGAGACCAGCTCAGAGACCTGAAAACCCCCCAAGGTCTGCAAAGCCTCACAGCTGGGGCTGGCAGGGCCATCGAGTACCTGGTGCATCTTGAGCTGCCTCACAAAATACTTCACCTCCAAGAGAGCAGAGATTCAGCTCAGATGTTAGGAAGGAATTCTTCCCTGTGGAGGTGGGCAGGCCCTGGCACAGGTTCCGCAGGGAAGCTGTGGATGCCCCTGGATCCCTGGAAGTGTCCAAGGCCAGGCTGGATGGGGCTTGGAGCAACCTGGGACAGTGGATGGTGTCCCTGCACATGGCAGGGGAGTTTGAACTGAATGATCTTTAAGTTCCCTCCCAAGCCAAGCCTTTCTGTGATTCTGTATGCTGCTTTACATCTCCTTCAGGGTCCCTTGGTGTTGTGGACCTCTGGAATTCCACAAAGATAGGAGCCAGGAGCCAGGACCTATGAGACATGGCCAGCTCCATGCCATCACATGAGGGTGATGCGGCCATCACATATTTCCATATCCTTGCTCTTGTCTTTTCTGAGCACATGCTGTGCTAAGGAATTACATCAGTGTTGTCTTTTCAGCAACTTAACAAGAAATAAAAAATTAACATTATTAGTTGCTTTCCTCCTTTCACAATTTCTTTCCTCTATTGTACTTAGAGAGATAAGGTAAAGCAGCAACTCAGAGGGAAGCTGAAGAACTGGAAGTGGCAATGATGGGACAACTCAAAGCATACACTGTTGCCCCCAGCAGGGATGAGGAAAGGCATTATGCCAGTGTATTTATAGGGAATATGCCCATTACAGAGCACACTGTGAAAGCCTGCCTAGAATACATGCTCTCCTGTGCCTTTTCTAAAGGACTCCTGCTCAGCCTTCTTCTCCAGCTTTGGTTCTTACATCTCCTGTCTTCACTCACAGATTGTCCTCCTGCTCCATGCAGTGCTTGCTTTCTCCCAAGATCTGTCCATGCACCATCCCCTGCTTGGGGCAGCCCTTCTGTGCTCAGATGCAGCTTGGGGCAAGCAGGATTTGTGTAGGCTTCCTCATTTGGGTTTCCTCATTTGGGCACCTGCATGTGTCTGAGCGAGGGGGTTTCCCTGCTCATCCAGAGGATGCCAACAATCTGTGGGTGACCCAGCTACGAGTGGCACCGAGCCCATCAGGTCTTCGTAATCACCTGGACAGTCAGCTGCTCCTGCAAGCAAAGCTGTCATTGCATTTTCTGCTGGAAATTTGCTGTGTTTTCTGTGCTGGACACTCTACTGTCCTGATCATCTACTGTGAAAACCTATTTTTGTATTTTCGAGGTCCCCCATGGCAGGAAGGAAATGATGAATCTGACTCCATGTTCTTAGAAGGATGATATGATATGATATGATATGATATGATATATGACAGAACATTATATTATAGAATATTATAGAATGCTATCCTATACTAAAGAATAGAGAAAGGATACTTACGGAAGTCTTAACAAGATACTAATGAAAAACCCATTACTCTCTCCAGAGCCCTGACACAGCTGGCTGTGATTGGTCATTAAGTAAAAACAATTCACATGAAACGAATCAAACAAGCACCTATTGGTAAACAATGTCCAAACCACATTCCAAAGCAGCAAAACACAGGAGAAGCAAGTGAGATAATATTGTTTTCCTTTTTCTCTGAGGCCTCTCAGCTTCCCAGGAGAAGAATCCTGGGCAAAGAGGATTTTTCAGAAAATATGATGGTGACACTATATAATGTCATACATCTTCTCCATGGTCAGGTGCTTAAGGAGTGGGGGCATGTTTATGCTTCACCCAGCTCTTTAATAAGCAGGACAGATTGAGCTGCTTTAGTCACTCTTTGGTGTAAAGGTGGTTGAAGGGTTTATTACCTTGGAGTCAGGATTTGGGACACAGAGCAATGTGATCACAGCTTGGTAGAAGTGATTTTATCCTGGCTTCCTGTGGAAAACAGCACTCAGTGCACTGCACACCTATTGCTTGTCTGTCTGTCTGTCTGTCTGTGATTTCCATCCTATCCTCTCCTCCTCATCTCAACTTGTTGCAACCCTATTTGTCTGAGGGGCTCAGTACCAGGGAAAAGCAAGCTGGAAACCTCCTGGGTTCAGGGACCTGGCACTTGTAACCCCCCAGGTGCAGTGGGGGGCCCTTGTGCCCAGGTTAGCCATGGGTGCCTTGTGTGCCCCTCCAGGGCTGACAGCCCTCAGAAGGAGCTGGGGGCTGGGTGCTGGCAGCAGCCAGCCTGGGCTGAGCACACAGGGGAGTGTGCTGGCCTGGCATGGACAGCTCCTTACAGAAAGAAGAAGCCTCAGATTCCCCTGGGGATTGCCCGCTGCAGGAGCAGCAGGGAACGGCTGCAGGATGAACCTCCTCCCCACGGCACCTCCCTGCACCCAGCAGGGTCTCAGCCCCACCAGCAGGACCCCTGCCCTCCCCGCTGCCCTGGGCCAAGAGCAGGCTGAGGGCTCAGCACCAGCAGCATCCCCAGGGCATGGGGCACCTCCCTTGCCCTGTTGTGCCCAAGCCCCCAGGGTGCAGTGCCTGCCTGCAGCGTCACCTCCCTCTGCTGCCTGGCCTGGCCCTGTGGGAGGAAGGCTCTGGAAGGAGCCTCCCTGCTGCTGTCCCTGCGTGCTCCCAGCCCACAGTGCCAGGGTGGCGAGAGGAGAGGCCTGGCTGGGCCCTGGGGCTCTCCCCGAGGGAGCCTCCCTGGCCTGGCACCGCACACTGCAGAGAGAGCCCTGCTGGGTATCCCAGCCCCCAGCATCCCTCCCAGAGGGATGGAGCCCAGCTCAGCCTGGCACTGGGACATGGCAAACATCTCCTGCCAAACCTGCCATCTGCCAGAGCCCAGAGGGGGTTAAAAATAACCCTGCATCCACGGCACTGAGAATGAAATTTCTCCCAGGCAGAGCTTGGCCGTGCTCGGAGCTGGAAAGGGACAGGAGGTGTGCCAGAGGACAGGCCAGCCTCTGGAAGGGTCACTTGAATTTGGGCTCTGGGTCAGGATCCCGTCCCAAGGCTGCCATGGGCTGGGTGCTTGTCCAGCACACAGGCAGGCAGTGCTGGCCCAGCTCCCTGCGTGGCACGAGCACACAGAGCCAGCAGGAAGGTCAAGGGCAGGACACTGCTGCTGCTGCCCAGCCTGCCTCGGCTTTAATCGGTGTTTGTTTTAATTGGGACTATCCAAATCTATTTTAATTGCCAGCCAGCCAAGGTCAGCACACCACAGTGGGAGAATGGGAGCCCTGGGAGCTGCCAGGGACACGGGGGTGCTGCAGGACAAGGCAATGGCCCCTCAGTGCCAGGGGAAAGGGCCACTGTCAGCAGAGCTTGGCATTGGCAGGGGAATGCTGCACTTCCACCCCATTGCTGGAAATGGAAATATTTTAATATGCATTTATTATAATTTAGTCTCAAGCCAGTCAAGTGTGTAATGAGTTGTATCGGCACAGGTATAGGGAAAGGCAGTTCTGGCCTGTCACCACTGCTCACCTACCCCAGGTGTCTTCAGGTGAAGAAAATGCCTCTGACAGGGCCACCTTCCTCACCTGGGACCTCTGTGAGGACAGAGCCACTCTCAGGCTTGGGGCTAGCAGGGATGGATGAGAACTTCTGGCAGTCCCCAGGGCATGGCTGTGCTGTGGGAGCAGGCAGAGATGGCAGCTTTGGGGTGGTAGGAGGGCCTCATCAGCCTTCCAGGTTGGAGTCAGAGCTACAGAGGCCACTAGGACACTCGAGAGCCAGGCTGCAGGGCTGGGCTTTGCTGCATGGCCATTGCTTCACCCATCCCCACACCACTCTGGGTGCTACCCAGTGCTATCCAGAACATCTGCTGCTCCTCTTTCCTTGGGGCAGGAGAAAAGCATTGGAAGTGGGGCTGGTCCCTCACACAGTGATGCTGCTCTTCAGGATAGGCTGCTCCAGGGCACGGCTTCTGCACCTGTCCCTCTGGTGCCAGGCTGCCAAATCTCTCCATCATTTCATGCAGCAGCAAAGCTGGAACACTGCCTGGGTAATCTTGGTGTGCAGGGACGGGCTGACACTCCCCACAACACCACCCTGCCTCTCAGACTTGGAGCATCCCCAGAAAATCTGGTTCGGGGGCTGTCCTGATCTCTTGGTTGGCCTAGAGGCTTGGATTATTTTAATCCAGGCTTGATAATGCAATTAATTCCAATTGCTGATTCATGATGTCTGCTTTCTGAACCGTAAGTGCTTTAATATTTCATTTTATGTTGCTTTCAGGGTTACATAGTTTATTCCACGAACAAGAGGCTGGGACAGTCATTAGCGTGTGAAATCAGAAACGCATGCATCAGTAACTATGGCAACTCTGAGAGAACACCAGCTTCTAGTAACATCAAGAATTAAGCTTACATGAAAATGCTGAAGTAGGAGAGATCCTATCTGCTGAGGGCTTAGCATTCATTTAGAAGGAAAAAGGAAGGTCTGAAATACTCAAGTGAGCTGAACCCACCCAAACCCAGGAGCAGAGGCGTTCCTGTAACCGGGCCGTGCTGGTGCATCCCTGCAAAAGGACACATGTGGAAAATAAATCCATGTAACTACTGAGTCCACCAGCCTCATCCAAGGTGTCCTTGTGCTGCCCCTGCACCCTTCCACCTGCTCATGGGGCTTGTCTTTCCCAGGAGCAGGCTGATGTTGTAGTGTAGTGTCACAGACATATTTTCTGAAAAATCCTTTCGTTAAAATCTTTTCTCCTGAGAAGCTGGGAAACTTCAGCTTCTCCATGTTTTGCTGCTCTGAAATGTGATTTAGAGAACTGTTTACCCAGCATGTGAAATTGTTTCAACCTGATGACCAATCACAAGTCCAGCTGTGTTGGGGCTCTGGTCAGTCACAAGATTTTATTATCATTCCATTCCTTTCCTTTGCTAGCCCTCTGATGTCTCCTTTCTCTTTCTTTTAGTATAGTTTTAGTATATAATTTTCTTTTAATATAATATATATCATAAAATAATAAATCAACCTCCTGAAACATAGAGTCAAAATTCTCATCTCTTCCCTCATCCTAAAACCCCTGTGAACACAACCACAGTGTAGCTCACAGAGAAGCAAAGCTCCAAGCAGAGGGTATCTGCTGGGGGATGCTTGGAGCAGCATCCATAATTAATGCTGTAAAAACAACATTTCCAGTCTGGGCCTTCTCCTGATGTTTAGTGTCAGATGCCAGAGCAGCTGCTTCCCACACACCTTGTAGATACAGCAGTTTGCTGCACTCTGTGAAGGCATCACAGAGCTCCCCCTAAATAATTCAGGCCATCCTTTTGACAACTTCCATGTGTAAGGGCTTTTCCTTGCCATGATGAAGAAAGTCTTTGCTTTGTTCTCCTGAAGGCTTGCTGCCTCCCCAGAATTTCCCTTCCCAGGGAACACATAAACAAACTCCCAGCTCTGGGGAAAAGCTCTGAGGTGCCATCCCCTCTGCAGAGCAGCAGGGGCTGAGCCCTGTCTGCCAGGACTGGAGGGGTGACACCTGTGGCAGGCTGCCATTAATCAGCTGCCAAGTGCGGGTGTGCTCTGTGGACAGCATCTGCAGGGATTTTAATACCAAACAAGGTGCTATAAATACCTCACCAGCCTGGCAAAAGGCAGGAATTAGAGGAAATGAAGTTTTTTGGAAGAGGCTGCTTTTTCAGTGCCTGATTTAATGATGCTCACACTGCTACCTGTGATTATGTTTGCCCTATTCCCAGTTGCTTTTGCAGTCTAATCAGCCTCGAAGCGTTCAAATGGAAATCTTTCCTGCTGCTTTCCGCTTCACACTGATTTGGAAGCACAAGAGGAAGGAAACAGCCACTGGCTGGTGAGGGCTTGGGGAAATCAGGGCTGGTGCTGGTGGGTGGAAGCTGAGCAGTGCAGGATGCAGGGCCAGCAGCACACATGAGGAACAGCCTGCCCACAGCAGGACCCCTTCCCTGCCCAGCCTCACCCTGAATGCTGCGTGTTCTGGTGCCAGGATGCAGCATGAATGCCTGCTTATTCCTTAAAGAAATCAATATATGAAACAAATCTATATATGACACATATGAAACAAAGCAGGACAGTGGGTGTGGGATTGCCCAGGATGGCCCAGCAGGGTCCTGGCACACAGACCAGCTCCCAGCTGCCTTTGGCCCTAGACATGGCTAGACTGCATGGTCTCCATCTTCTGGAGCACTTGAAGCTGCCTTCTCCATAAAGGCACTGCCAGTTATCACCCCCCAGGTGTGTTCTCAGGTGTTGGCCCATGGATGCAGGGTGGACATCCAGAAAGAAATCATGGGGCTCAGCAAAATGCCCTTGTGCTCTGAGAGATCAAGCCTATACAAAGAACCTGTGTGCTTCAGCTGAAAAATTGTCAGGAAATGTCTTGATGTGGAAAACAGTGAATTCCTTTGAACCCTGGAGATACAGTCATTCACTGTGCTCATCAGAAAGGTGGTACCATGTGCGTGGGGGGCAATTTGCAAAGGCACTTTGCATGAGCTTGAAACCCTGACTCAAATCCAAATTAAATATTTTTCCGGCAAAAGAGGTTTATTTTTGATGAGTTTTTATCCTTAGTGAGAGCACCTTGTCCTCTGCAAATTATCTGCAGACTGCAAGTCTGTGCAATTATTATACAGATAATAAAAGGAGCTTTTCCATATGGCAGGAAGATTCCCTCCTTATTTTCTGCTCTTAAATGGACGTGATGCATTTCCTTTCCACCAACGTGAGCATAAGCTGATATTTTTGAGCATTCACAAATAAAAAGCGTCATAGATACTTAAAAGGCAAAGCAGCTGGGTTCTTTTGCAAAAACTTTGCAGATGCAACCATTTTATTCATCCCTTTTGATGAGGGTGAAGGCTCCTTGGGACAGGTTTGCTCAAGAGCATCTTGACTTCTGGCTTGGATGCTTTTGGTCTCACACCTGAGTTTGGTCCTGAGTGGGATTTTTGGAGGAATTATGTGGCAGAGGGTGACCAATTTCAGAAGCAGCCCATAAATGTGAGCAAATCCTGAGCAGGTGCAGACCACAGCCAGGGTGGCAGGAGGAAGAACAGCAGCAGCACATGAGCATCTGAAGGAAGCAAGCTGCCTGTCAGGAGTAATTCCCAAGGGAAAACGCCTCCTGACATGACTGGTGAAAAGCTCTGCTGCCCCTGCTCTGTCAGGGCTGGGTGCTGCAGGGATCACCCCACCCTGGGCAGGAGCAGCCACCCCAAGGCACAGCTGGAGGAGGCAGGGGCACCCCAGCTGCCCAGGGCCTTCCAGGGAAGCTCAGGGACCCCTTATTTTTATGGGCTTGACTCCTCCCGGCTCCTTGGCCCTGGCTGCAGTGGCAGCACACATTGCCCTCCCTCGGGCAGGGAGAGCCCAGGGCAAGGGCCAGGAGGAAGCAATGAAAAATAGATTCTCTTTGGCCCCATGCCCAGCGGCCTTTGAAGGCTCCCTTCTCCCCCCTCTGTTGTCTCCTTGGATGCTGCTGCTTTGATTTGCACTTCAGAGGCTGTATCAGAGCCCTCCAGGCCAGGGGGGCTTCAGGGGAAGAGCATTGCCCTGCAGTAGGGCCTGACCTGCAGCATCCTGCTGGCTGAGCAATGGGTGCTGCAGGCACCAGCTCGAGGGGGAGATAAACGTGGAGCTTTGCACAGCAGCTCCCAGCCCTGCCTGCTTATTATTTAAATAAACCCATTCCTGCTCACTTTAAATCATCTCAATAAGAAAATAATGCAACAGAAGACTGCTGTCTGAGGGGTGCCACAGAATTGCCACCATTGGGTGAAGGTTTTCCATTCCCAGGTACTTTGATATCCCTCTGTGAGCCAATCTTCAGACTATGAACTGCACATACGCACACCTTTGTGTATTAATCAGGCTGCTGGCTGATGCCATGATAGGTGCCTATGTGTAACATCACCACATTTACTTTTAACCATCAACCTTGTAACTAGGGGGAAAAAACACACAGGGTTTGACAGGATTCATTTTTTGTTTAAATGTATGGACTGGAATTCATTTTCCATTAAAGCTTGTGCACCACTGGCCAGGCTGCTGTCACGTGCTTTTCCAGCTGCTCTGCCCCTTGCTGGCTTTCATCCTGCCATGGCTGCTTGCTCCTTGCCAGCCTGTCATCCTCAGCTCCCGGGGACATCGCTGTGAAAGCTGATTTTACAGAGAAATGATCTGATTCTTCAGGCCTGTCAGGTGGAGAGGCTGTCACACAGCCGCTCTGCGTGACGGCAGCAGAGAGCACCTTTATCCCAGACATCTTCCCTCATCATCCCCAGCTAGGGAAAATACTTTGAAAAGTGACTGACACCTCTGGAAAGAAAACCCATTTGGAGATAATTTGGCTTCTGCTTCATGAGTTTGCTTAATTTTCCTGCATCCTGGTGGTGTGTGTTAACATGGGGTAAGAGTCTCTGCTTTAAGCAGTTCATCAGCTCCAGTTATTGACTGTACTCCTCCTGACAGTGTTTGACAGGGGAAGCAGTGACCAGCCACAAGCTGCAAAATCCCACGTGCAGTGATGCCTAAAGAGGCTACTAGAACAGAGGCTAGACAGTGTTGAAGGAATAAAATAGGGATTTATTAAAAAGGCCTTCACAGGATACACCTTGGGCAGTACAAGAGCCTGGCCATGGCTTTGCCTGAGATGGAACCAAGATGGACCCTGGGTCACAAGTTTTCACACTTTTCTAAGTTCTGGTCCATTTCCATCTTGGGGTTATTTGTCCAATTCCAGCTCCAGGTTATGCAGTCCCATCCTCCCAGTTTGCTCTCCTCCATGCCCTGTTTGCACTTTTTGGGCCTGAAGCTGCAGTGGTGCCCTTGGTTCTGGGGCTGGAAAAGGATTGTTCTGTGGGACTGAGCTGAGGAGAACCTGCCAACACTTTATATGGAGTTCAGATTATATTAACTATACATTATACTAATGCAGTACAGAATCTGGAAAATATGAAAGCTAAACCTTAAGGCATCAGTGGCCTCTGCCCCATCAGCAGAGCTGCCACCAGCTCCAGGGAAAGCTCTGGTAGGGACAGAGCTGCAATAACTCACAGGGTTTGTTCCTGGTATGAGCCAGGATCTCAGTGTGTCCCCTGAAAGTGTCAGGATGGAGCCAGCAGAGGCAGCTGCAGGAGCACCAGGCTTGGAGAATGCAGCCCCCAGCAAGTGCAGCCTGCCCAGGGTGTGGCACAGCCAGTCCAGTTCTCCTGGAGGCAGCTCCTGTGGCTCTGCTCCCTGGCAGGACAATGGCAGCACCCAGCTGAAAGCCAAGGAAAGGTGGTGTTTTGCAGAGAGAATGAACAGCTGCATTTGAAAACTGTGAGATGAAGTCTGGTGATGGCCTCAAATGACATGGAAAGGTGGCCCTGGGTCTTGATAAGAGATCGTCCCTGGAGGAGGTGGAATGTTAAATGAAGAAGAATTTCAATGCAACATCAAAGTTCTGAGTTTAGGGTGAGAAGCAGCAGCCCAGGCAAACAGGGGAGGGTCCTGTGGCAATGTCCCTGTGCCAAGGGCTGTGCAGCTCTGCTGGGAGCTGGTCCCCAAGCTCCTCAGTGGGGCACAAGCCAGAGGCTGCCACTAGCATCCTTATGACAGGGAAAGGCTTATTGGGACCTGAGTTTCAGGCAGTGCAAAGCCTGCAAGAGTAGGACTTAGCACCTAGAAAACTGCATTTTGTGTGAGAACTGAGGGTTGGCAGCTTGACTTTTGAGGAGCAGATCCTGCAGCCATGAGGGAGATGCTGGTGCTGACATGGAGAGGTGAGAGCCTGCAGTGAGCACAGCTAGTGTGGAGTGAGAACAGACAGCTTGGCAGCCTGTGGGAGCACCAGTGTGCTGGAGGCTGCCTGCAGAATGAAGCAGATGAAATTTCACAGCTCTATTATCACTCTCTGAAAGGCAAGCAGGTCTCTGCTCTCCAAATGAGGACTCCTGGCCAGCCCTGTGTGCTTTGATGGCCCAGAAAATCTCACCTATCAGGGCAGGTGCAGCAGGAGCAGCCAGGCCATGATGCTGTGAGACACTGGTGATAGCCTTGAAGGACTATCTAGGGAAAGCCCTGCTCAGAGGAAATACCCCTGCCCTGGGAGGCAGCCTAGGGGTGAACAGGGAAGAGCTTGTGCCCAGGCTGCAGGGAGTGCACAGCTCCCTGCACAGGGTGGGCACTGGATGAGGGGCTTTGCTGTTCCCCTCTCCCCTGAGTCCCTGAGCCCTGTGCAAGCTGCCCCTCTGCCTTCAGCATTCTGCACAGCTTTCCCCTTGGAAAGTGCTCCAGCAAACACATCTTGAAGAAAAGCAGCAGCTCGTATTGCCTTGGAATTCTCAGCTAGCTGTGCTTAGTGCTGCCAGGTCTTTGGCAGCCCTCAGGGCAGGCTGGGACAGCAGCTTGTGCAGTGGATGCTGTGGCCAGAGGGCTTGTCCTGGACTGACAGGGGGGAGCACGGGCAGGAGCTCCTTGCTGGTTTTGCACAGCACCAGGAATTCCCTGGGGATGCTCTGGGATGCAAGAGGGAGCTCAGCCACAGCTGCTCTGGATCCTTCAGGCTGGAAGCTCTTTCAGTGCCTTTGCCCAGGGACAGAGGGCAAATCTTCCAAGAGCACCTAAACAGCTCAGGAGTTTGTGATGTCCCCAGTGTCACAAACACCCCCCAGCACCAGTGAGAGGTGGTGGGACCCAAGCAGGCTCACTGTCCCTCCTTCCCCTCACAAGGCCACAGTGGCTGCAGCGGCTCCACGGGGCCATGAGCTGCTCCCTCTCTGCATTTCCCTCATCAGCATCACCTGCATCCTCCAAATCTTTTCCAGCCTCTCTCCAGCTCTGGCAATCAGTTGCCTGTGAAAGCAGCAGTGCTCATGCCCAGGATGACTTCTGTAGTGGGCAGCTGGGCTACTGCACACTGACAGAGATGTGCAGAGCCCTGCTGTGAAGCTCAGGAGATCCTCATCTCTCTTCCCAGCTCAGGTGAGCTCCAGGTAGCTCCCAGATGTGTTTTAGTTCCTTGCCAGCTGCAGCAGAGGAGACAGCCATGATCTAGGTGGGGGTGGGTGGTTCTTTAGCAGCCCACACACTGATCTGGGCTCTGTTCATCACAGGTCCAGGGAGCAAACACAGCATCCAGACTGCTCCAGCATCTGAGAACAACCTCAAACATGCAGCCCACAGGTGGAAAATAGGACACAGTCCTATTCCGACCTTCCTTCTTTGAGCATGCAAGCTCTCCTTTTCCTCTCCTTGGGGGCATTCTGGGGAATTCTGACATAATGGCTGTAAGAGAAAATGCAGCATTTTGTTTTCCACAGGAATTGGTGGTTTGCCAAGACATATCTCTGTGAGGAATCCATGCCCTCTCCTGTGCCTCCAGCTGAACACTTCCAAGCAGAGTGCTGAGCCAGCCCTGTACCATCCTCCCTCTGCTTGCCTGCTTGCAGTGAGGAAGAGGAGGAGGAGGATTTGGGCTGCATTTTGTGGTTTTGCTCCTGCTTTTTCCTGACTTTGCAGAAACACGAGGCCCTGAAAAGCCCAGGAGACAGAGGAGTGTAATTAAGGAAGAGAGGAGCTCCAGATGACACTGGCTCTGGAGAGCAGTGCTGCCCCTCCCTCTCAGTGCTCACTTACTGCATCTGTCTCTTGCTGGGGGCATGAGTCACATTGGTTCTGGTGAGGGATGAAATTAGCTCCAGTGTGGAAGGGGAAATAAAAAGCCATTCACCAACAAGACATCTGCACAGGCACAGAGCTCAGGGCAAGGATCCTCTCTGCCTTTTTCTGCTCTTGTGCTTTTCACAAGCAGCTCCCTTTTAATTAGATAGGATGCAGTTCTAAGTCAACTATAAATGATATTATCAAACTAATAGAGTGTGATCATATCTTAGCTGTTATTGGTCTGGGAGCTGCTGCTGGCTGCCATGGGAACAGTGTTTTCCACAAAGCTCCTCAGCTCTGGCTTGTAGGCATCAAAAGGAGGTCAGGGGAGAGGTGATGAACCCCTGGGATGTCCTTGGCCTCACAAAGAACCAGGGAGGAGCTCCCCTCAGACACTCATGCACTGGGATGTTTTCAGCCCCTCTTTCCTGGTTGAGGCTGCTCTTCAGCATTGGTGTCCCTCTCCTGCTGCCCTCCATTCTCGAGTCTTGCTGCTCATCAACGCCCTCACTGCATCCAGGCTGGGCAAAACCAAGAGTGGCAGAGAAGGAAAGCAGAAAAGCAAAGGGAGGACCCCGGCAGCCTGCATGAGAGTGTGGGATGGAGCAGCATCTGCCCCATGCTGGGCTGTCCTCAGTACCAAACCCACTGTCCCCAGCTGAGCAGCCCACAGGAGCTCATCCTGCTGCCCTGCCCCTCTGGGGGATGTGAAAAACTTCCTGAAAGTTGTTCAGGGGAGTGAGAGCAGCAGCACAGGGGAGGCATTTCCTGGGTCCTGCAGCTGCCACACCCTGAACTGCCAGGGGGGAGGGGGGCAGCAGCAGGAGGGGACAGCGGGGGCTGGCGCCTGTCCCCACAGCCACCCTGGGAGCAGCAGAGAGGGAGCAGGGCATGATGCACTTCCAAGGCAGTCACAGGGAAGGAATAAGAGACAGGAGAGAAAAACAAGACTTGGTCCTGGCCATGGTTGGTGTTCCAAGCCTGATGGGAAGCTGCAGGCTCTCAGAGGAGGCCACAGTGGGTGTCCACCCTCATGGGCACGAGGGGCAGCTGCAGGGACATGGGATCCATGGGGGTCAGGGGGCTTGGTGAGATGAAGGCTCCTCTGCCAAGTGTGATGCTGTCTCCAAGAGATCCAGGCCCTGTCTCTGAGCAGGGCTTGTGGGGAATCAAGGCTGTGAGTGACCAAGGGGACAAGCCTGGCCATCATCCCATCAGCTCCTCAGCTCAGTCCTGCCCCCTGCTCCTGCTGCCCATAATGCTGCAGCTCACACTGCTGCCTTGGCCTCACCTTGCCTGCTGAGCTGCTCTCCCCTTCTCCCAGCACTTGGAATCCTCCAAAGAAAACCTACCCTGAGCAGGAGGGGTTTGTTCTAACAGGCTTCTTCCCTGCCTGCTCCTTGATGTCCCTTTGAAAAGATGTGTCCATGCTCTGTGAACAGAGGCAGCGTGAAGGCTCAGGGCCCAGCCAAGATCTCAAACCACCCCCAGCTGCATTGATTTTTTTGCATAGGACTAATTTTTTTAATCAGAGTGATGTAGAACATGATCAGAAGCAATTAAAGGCTGGCAGGCTAATTAGTGTCAATCAGCATGGTTTATGGGTATTGGCCTTGTCAATCACACTTGATATTGTATGTTAGTGAGATTGCTTTTGGATCTCAGAGCTAACGCTTCACAGAGAGCTTTTCTTTCTTGAGATGCTTATTAAAATAGTACAAGTCCTTCAGAAACCAGTTAAAGGACATATTTAATAGTCCTTTAGGCACTGACAATTACAGGTAGATCCTTTGCTAAATCCTACTTGGGGCTACAGCAGATTAAATGCCAAGCTTATTCCTGTACTCCTGAAAACTGGGCTGGGTTGGTCCCACCCCTCCTGGGGCCGTTGTGCTCCTGGGCATGTGTTTGCAAAGGCTGGGGCTGAAGGAGATGGATATGGCAAGCTGCTCAGCCCAGGAAAGGAGGGATTAAAGGGTCATCATGGCAAGGTTTAAGCAGGAGAAGGGTAGGATTTCTTCCAGACTGGAAATGTGGAAATGTGATAAGTGCCACTGGGTGGTGTTCAGTGGGACGTTGGGGGAAAAGGAAAAGAAGCAGAAACCTGTCTTAAGGTTGATCCTGACAGAAACAAATCCCCAGAGTATGTCCCTTGGAAAGGTTGGGTTTGGAAGCAAGGAGACCTGCTGCAGCCAGGGCATTCCCAGCACTGCTGCTGCTGTCTCCACAAGGCTCCAGATTTTAGCTGACTGTGGGCATTGGCAGCATTTCCAGGATCCCATGTGAACCCACGGAAGAAGAGCAGAGCCAGCATTGAAGGATATAGTCCACGTGCCCTGAGCCTGGTGCTGCCCTTCTTAACACAAAAGAATCAAGGAGTGAGTGTTAGGATGGCACAGGCACAGCAGCCATCAGTACACACTGCCTTTCAAACCCTGAGCCCCACAGCACTCATGTTCTTTGCACTTAATAGTATAGGTGTAATTTTCTACTTGTAAGAAAAATAAAGGCAGAGCTCCATCAGGCAGAGCCCCTGGGAAGTGCCTGACAGAGGTGTGAGGTATGAGAGAGATGAGTGTGCCAGACAGAGCCAGCCAGGGGAGCAATGCTCAGAAGTCCCAGCAGGGCAAAGCAGGGATGGCATGAGCCACCAGACTGATGGCATTGTCCTCCCAGCAGAAATCACCTGGCCTGCTGACAGCACCGTGCTTGGGAGGGCTGAGATTCATGGCAGATCATGCCAGCTCCTCCCTACACAGCCCTGGAGGGGACTGAAATGCTGCTCCACATCCTGCTGGCTTTTATAGGCCTCCCTGGGGCTGAGAAAGGCTGGTGTGCTGCTCAGCATCCCAGTATGCTGCAGCTCAGGCAGCAGATCTCTGAGTGGGCACCATGAAATGTATCTGTGTGATTGCTGGTGTATTGAACTGTGCAGCTGTGTCACTGTGCCCTTCCTGGAGGTGCCAGGTGCAGCTGTCTGAGGCACCAAGCCAGGCTGGGCTCAGCACTGCTCACCAAGCAGCTGGGAGCTGGGGAGCTGAGGCAGGCAGTGCTCCCCTGCTCCAGCATGCAGGGAGCTGCTGCAGCATGCCAGGAGCGGGGAGAAAGCAGCCATTGCAGGGCAGCAGAGGGATTTTTATGACACACTCAGTTCCATGGTAGAAAGCCACTTCTTGACATCATAGTAGAAGATCCTTTGCCTGGTTATTGCCTGAAGACATACATTTTATCTAAGGGAATGCTTAATTGCTCCTCGTTGGACACTGGTTATGGAACATTAGGCATCAATAAAAGACAACTCTTAAAATCCAGGCTGAATACCCTTTCCAGCAATGGTGGTGGTTACAGTCACAGAACAGATTTGCTTCACTGCATTTTTATTTTTTCCTAACTTTCCCATTTGGGCAAAGTGGATGGTATCCCTGCTATAACCACATCCCTGCTTCCCAGCCCCAGCCTTTGCCCTGAAGCTTTTCTGATGCAAAATGCCCCACCCTTGAGGGGGCCACTGTTGACAGAGCCACAAATTTTAATTCCTTGCTGATGTGGGAAGAGCCCAGCCCTGAGAGAGATGAGGCTGCATGAGGCTCAGCAAAAACATGGAGCTGCCAGTTGCTCTGAGGACATGGATGCTGGAGGAAGCATTAATATTCCAGGCCACCATGCCTCCCTACCATCTGTTGCACCAAAGCAAAGGATGCCCAAATAAATTTCAAAATCCCCTGCAAGATAGAACACTCTGGATGCTATTTCTACATGAAGCTGTTCAAGACTTGCTAAATCATCTCTCTCCTTTCCAACCATTTTTCAGAGCTGTCTTGCTTCAGGGAGGTGGCTTTGGTGGCTGTGTCCCACTCGTAGGAGGTTGATGGCACATGCTGGAGGTTCATGGTGCTCCAGCAAGCCAGTCTAGCCAGGAGAAGGATGAGACAGGAACCACACCGTGTCCAGAGCAGCTAGCTGGGATCAGGCAGGGATCTGCAAGCTGGCAGCTCTTGTGAAACAGTTTGCTCCTGAGCTGGCAGCACCATTTAAAGTTTTTGGACATTTCCTGAGATGTCTGATGGAAAGGCAGTGCCTCTGGAACATCTGCAGACTGCTGAAGGCCCTGGTGCTGCCCTATCTACTAAAATCCTCCAAGGACTCATCTCCTCCAAAAGTTGATTTCCTCTTGCCAGGAGGAGATCAAGAGGAAAATTTTACAAGGATTTCTTCTTTATTTGCTGTTTGGGACTCTCCCATTATAACACACTTTCTGATGACGGCCCGTTCCCCTGTTTCCTACAATGTGCAGGTAAAGATTTATGCAATTCCAGGTGCCAACCTCATTTGAGAGATTAATCAGAGATAATGTCTCACAAAGAGGTTTATTGAGTTCTCTGAGTTCATTCACCAGCTGTGAAGTGAAACATCCGAAAACAGTTTTTGAATACTAAGTTCTCCCTGGCACCAGCACAGGAAAGGAAACAGTGCCTTTTTCTGCTTGAGGTACTTATTCTGCTGGGCAGAGGCAGCTCCATGTGAGCAGCCCTGGGAGCTGCCGTGCTGGGGTTTGAGCTGCCTGCTGGCTTGGCCCACCTGGGGGCAGGAGGATGTGCCTGGCATGCTCGAGGTGCTGCACTCTGGTTCTCAGCATCCTCGGCCCCGTGAGCGGTGAGTTCCTATTTCATGGCAGATTTGAAGAAGCAGGGGAACCCTGGAGAGCAAGGCAAGGGTGATGACTCACCTACAGCCATGGAAAGGCACTAGAAAATGTATTTGTGGCTGCAGAACCCTGCAGGTCTTGTGGCTGCTGGCTTTATGGCACGAAATTGATTTGATGTTGTAGCAATATCTCCTCGAGGGTGGAGAAGGAAGATCCTCCTTGGACCTCAGTCTGCACCAGCCACCACTGGATGTGTTTTGTTCACTTGCTTCTTGGGACACCAGGAAGCTTCTTGCTCCTTTTCTGTGCCCTACCCAGAAGCCAAGATCTGGTTTGTGCACCTGCACTCTGGGCTGCTCAGAGGGCACAGCCAGGCTGGCACCAGCAGCAGCAGGAGCAGCACATCTCCTGGGCACACAGGCACAGCCAGGCTGGCACCAGCAGCAGCAGCAGCAGCACATCTCCTGGGCACACAGGCACAGCCAGGCTGGCACCCTCAGCACATCTCCTGGGCACACAGGCACAGCCAGGCTGGCTGGTGCTGCTGGTTTTCTTCCTCGGTGCATGGCTCCACTGAACAGACACCACCCCTGCCTGGGCTAGAGGAATGGGTTGCAATTAGTAAACTGTCTTTATAAAAATCCTCCCATCAGCAGTTGGGCAGGTGGCTGTGCAAAGGCCTCTTGGGTGCATCTCAGTATGCAAATGTCAGCCATGAGGAGATAATTATTCTGCTCTCCCATCTCCAGCACATTCCTACCTTGCCAATGGATCATTGTACTAATTTTTATCTCTGTTGCACTCAGCATAAAATGCCCACAATGTGTTTGTGTTTTCACACAGACATTGGGCTACATTAGCTGGGAAGAGCCCATGTGGAAATCCACAGCTCTGAGGACAGACTTTGGCAGATGATTTATCCTTTCCATCAACATGCTACAGCAAGTCCCCAGTGAGGCATGAGGGCTTTTCCTCTGGGATACACCAGTGGGGAGGACCTGGGCATTGACAGGAATAGTAGATTTGTCTTTACAAACAAGCTGTGGGTCTGCTGGTAGATAAAATCAGCACTGGGAGATAAAAGAAACAATGGGAAGGATTCCACTGATTGATGAATGGAAAAAGATATTTGATTTCACAAATAAACTTTAGGTTTGCTGATAAATGAAATCAGACATTGAAAGGTGAAAGAAACAATGGGGAAGAAAAACCCCTAAATTCCGTAAGAATTAAAAATCAAAAGGGAGGGTTATACATGAGAGGGGAATCTTTGTTACCAGGTGTTTTGGAAAGTCTGAACCTCTCAGGTACCTCAGAAACGGGGAAAGAGAGAAGGGAAATGTGGCTGGGAAATTGGGATAAAAAGGAGGCTGCGTCCTCCAAAAATGTGAGAGATCCCAGGGGAATGCCCCATGGTCTCTGCCTTTATTAGAATACAGTCAAAAAGGACTCCTCTGTCTTCTTTTTGGGACATAAATCTCTGGTGTTTGTGGATTAATTTTCCTAACAGCATCTTCATCACTTATTTATTTACACTTTGACATCCCTTCCTTGGAGGTGACTTTTCTGCTATCTGCAGGATTCTTCCTTTAAAACTGCCCTCCTAACAACATCCCAGCAACAGGACTGCTGCTTTTCCATGTCCTGATGAAGAGCTTGCAGACATTTGTTTGCAACTGCCTTTTGTTGTAACATCGGGAAGCTCACAAAAAATCAGAACACAGTACTCGCTCTTCCCTATGACTGGTCTTTGTCTTCAAGCAGCTGTAAAAGAGGGCAATCAATAAACCTTGCCAGGGTCTTTTTAATGCTTTTTGAGCCATTATGGTCATAATGCTTCTTCAGGCTGCTGTGTCAGTACACTCGAGACACTGAATATGTCAAAACCACATAAAATCTTTATTAAGATGAAATTAAATGAGCAAGCCCAAATCAGCAATTTAAATGGATATTGTTCTTCAAGGATGCCAGACCTAAAAACCAGACACAACTGAAGAATTCAGGGCATTCAGTTAGGATTAAATTGGTGTGAAACTCAAACTTTTGCCACAGCTCCTGGGCAGGAGGAATTTAGGAGGATGGGAATTGCTGTCAAGGTGCTCTTGACACCTGCCCTATGTTTTCTATTGCAGCATTGGCCTGAGCTAAAAAAGTGAAGCAAATCTGGGGCAGGAGAGAAGAAAACAGTTATTGGCATGAAAGTTCAGTCTGTCTCTGCTCATCAAATTAACCCAGACTGATCCAAAGGAAAAAAAAATCCTTATTTATGTATGGTTCCAGGTTTCAGTGCATGGAGCTGCACTGGGTGGCACTGCAGAGAGTCCATCCTCGTGCTGCATGACCCTGGTGGGTGGATTTCTTCTCCCAAATCCTCCCAAGACCTTTTGGGTCCTGCAAAGTCACCAGAGCCGTGCTCACATGGAGAATCTGCAGCAGAACCGTGGGGCACTTTCAGCTCAGTGACTGAACCCTCCCCCAGCCTTGCACAGAGGCTGCAGCATCAGAGATTTTCACCTGCCAAAAGGAGGTAAGGACAAGCAGGATATGTGAGAGCTGCCAGAACCTTGGGAAATAAAAGCTACAAGCTGGAGCCCCACTCAGCACCCCCCAGCACACAGCTGAATGCAGCAGCAAAGGCTTGGGCTGCCATGGGCTGCACGGGAGCTCCAGGAGGGCACAAACCCTGTGGGTCACCCAGGGCAGTGAGCAGGTACTGCAGGTACCACCAGGCTGCTGGGGCACAGAGCTGGCTCTGGGCTCTTTCCACAGACACTGTCAGGCATGCAGCAGTTCAAGCCCTTTGCTGCCACCCTGCCCAAGTTTGGCACAGTGGGACAGCACCCAGCTGGGCTTGTCTGGGCTAGATGCATTCTAACAGCCTGCATGGATTGCTTTGCTCCACTTGGGAGCTCCTGTCTTGCAGTGCCACAATGCCTGGGACATGAGTGGGTTTGGCCCAGCCCTTTGCCACTGGCCAGCAGTGATATCAGCTCCTCTGTGTCTGTGCAGGACTGGCAAGTTTGCTGACTCTTGGGACCAGCCCAACAGAAAGGTTCAGGTGCTCAGGTTTTGCATCTCCAGAGGGTGCCATGACTCTGATGTGCCCTGCAAGCTACAGGGTGGACCTGACTCCTCCAGGGGGTGTCACTTGGAAGGAGGAGTAGCCTCAGCACTGACCAGTGGGTTGGTAATAGGTAGGACAGCACCAGCCTTGTCCCCAAGGCACCACCAGCCTCCCCTGCCAAGGGCACAGCTGCTAGTGCTAGTGGCCTGGTTCTAAAGGCAGCAAGGGACACCACCCCTGTGGATTTTCCACTGGAGCACAGGGATCCCTTCTGCATTGTAATTGGGCAGCTTTTGCTCCATCAGGTGGGATCCTACAGCTTGCCAGGAGGATTTCACTGTTCACAAAGGAGCTCTTTTTCTTCTCAGTGGAAAACTGAAAAATTGCTCGGTTCCAGCCTATTTAGTTTTAATTGTTTCCTTTAGTTCTCATTGCCCACAGCAAAATATCACCTTCCCTTAATAACCAGCCAGGCTGGGAGCCAGCCACCCTGCCCAGCCACTGTGCCAACCCTCCTGCTGGTTCCGTGGCTCCCAGGAGTCCTGTCTGTGCTGGAAGGACTGGATCTGGGGAAGAGGCATCACCCTCAGCAGGCAGTGGGCAGAGCAGCTGCAGTGCTGCCATTGCTGGGCTGTCTCCATGCCCCAGGGGCTGCTGCTCTGGCTCTCTGCTTTCCCAGCCCTCCCTGCCCTTTTCCTCAGCCCTCCCTGCTCCCCTCTGGCAGCTGCTGAGGAGGGGCCAGTTTGTCATTCCTGCTTCAAGGTGGCTCTGAACAGAAAGCTGTTGCTGTGCTGCTGAGCCTTGGGGATGTTGAACAGCAGAAAATGAGAAAAGCTTCTTCTCTCTCCCTTCACCAGAGTGGGCTTCGAGCACCTGTGGCTTTTTGGGAATGATGTGGTGCATCCCAGGTGAGCATCACCTCCAGGACCTCTGCTCCTGCTGCAGCTCCTAATGCACCCTTCCACAGGGACATTCCACAAAGACAAAAACCTCATGTCAGCAGTAGAAAGCAGGGTCTTGCAACCTCAAGAAAAATGTGTGGGGACTCCTAAACCTTCTTGGCGGTTATGGGACCAGAAGGATAAAGCAATATTCCCTTCCCATGCAGGCTGCCTTCGGGGAGCACAGCCAGACACCCCCAAGCAATCTTAGCAACAGCTCAGGCTCAAGGGAATATTAATGTATTCCAGTATAAGGCAAGGATGCAGGGCTAGCTGTTGGGGAGAAACTGAACAAAAATACACCCAACCCATCAGAGTAACCCATCCCAGCACTGATTTTATCCCCAGAATAAAAGATCTCTGCATCAGGGCTCAGTCTGTTGCTGGGCACTGCCTCAGCTGACACATCCTAGTCTCCAGGGTTCACAGCACCATGCCAGGTTTCCCTGAAGGTTTTCCTCTGCTCAGTTCTGGGGAAGAACTATAAAACAAAGGCTCATAAATTAATTACCTAAAAGAGCAGCAGAATGTTATTAGATACTTGGGAGTTAATTGCACTGATGCTAATCACATGTATTTTAAAGGAACCAGCAGAGATGTAATATGTAATTCCACAGGTATTCCACAATAATTTAGCAATTTAATTAATTTCTGCTAATACCTTTTAAATCACCTGCCCACTTCCTCTCATGTTTCCTGAGGGAAAGGGGGAAGAAACTTTTCCAATTGGCTGAATCTGTCGCAAATTCACTTTTGTTGGCAAAGATACTGTTTTATTTCTCAGTGGATTTAATTAACATTAGAGTTATCCCTGGGTGACAGGGTGGCCAAGCAAGACTGCAATTGCCTGGTCCTAAAATTGGAAGTCTGGATCAGGGATGGTTGAAGTGTTTTGGACAGATTGTGATGGGCTGAGAAGATGGAAACTGAAATGATTTGTGGATTTAGGTCAAATTCAGTAAGCAGAGCCAGGGGAAAATGTGGGAGAGAAATGTAAACAGCACCAGGCATTTTATTCCATCTCCTCAAAATGCAACATTTTCTTTAGAAAAAGCAAAAATATTCCATTTCAATGTGTTTGAGATGCAGGTTTTCTGCTTGTCTCCTTGTGCCTCCCCCCAGGGTCAGGCAGCTGAGATGCCCCCAGCCCTGGGGCAGCACTGCAGCTGGAAAAATGATTCCTTTCCTTTCTGGGCCCACTGCTCAGCGAGTGCAGGGCACAGAACCTCAGCATGGCACTTGGGAGTCCAGGGGAGGTGGACAGAAGCAGAGACAAGTGATTTGGGCTGTGTGAGAGCTGAGCCCCACCCTCCCCATGCTGGCAGAAAAGAGACCACCAGAAGCCATTGCTCTCATGGGGCTTTTATTGTCCGGCTGGCCCTCGCCTCCCACCCTGCTGCCCGTGGCTGAGCCCCTCAGCACCACCCATGCCCAGCCCAGCTCATCCCCAAGCCCAGCCACCTGCCTGGGGCAGCACATTCTTCCCAGCTCTATTCTGGGGTTTGGTTGGGTTTTTTGTTCTTTTTTTTTTTTTTCCTTTTTTAATATTTATTTTAAAAATATAGTAGCTGTGGAAAGCAGCCTTCTTTATAAATGCTTGATGCCAGAGTGAAATGCATCCTCGCCATCCTTGTTCCTAATCCCTCCTGGGTGCCCCTGCCTGCCAGCAGCAGTGCTGGGGCTGGGGAGGCTGCTCGGGCTGCTGCAGGCAGGGAGGCTCTCCATGGCAGGGAGACAGAGAGAGGGACCCTTCTAAAAATAGAAATATTGTGCTGAGTCGTTTGGAGTGAATGAAATACATAAAACACCAGCATTAGATTAGCTCTAGCTTGTCAGATATTGCTCCTGGCAGAGTTGGTGCAGGGTGCTGGTGGAGGCTCAGTCCTCCTCAGCCCGGGGCAGGGCAGCCATGCCAGCCCCAGCCCCGCTCCCCACTGCAGGGCTCCCTGCTCACCCACCTCGAGGACACCTGAGAGCCCCCGGAGCCGATATAAATAGGAAACTGTAAACACAACCATTGGAGATAAGAGACATCTACGATCACAGGGTTTACTTGAAACACCCCACCCTCCCCCCAATCCACACCCCTATGCCCTTGTCCCCACCCCGTAAAAAGGTCTCCAGTAACAAAATCTTCGATCCAGGCTTGGAGTAAAGGTGAGGTGCTCGGGGAGTAAAAAGGGACATTGCAACCTTAGCAGTCTTTGCTCGGGAGGGGAGATGGTGGCAGGAGGGGGAGAGAGGGTCAGCTGGTTCAGGTCCTTTGCAAGTCCATTTGGTTTGTCTGGAGGACTCCTAGGGTTGTACCTGAGATGAAGACGTCTAGAGGACACTCCATAGCTCAAATTGGAACGCTGTTGGTGTTTCTGTGCCTAGAAGAGCCCTCACTGCCGGGATTTGTCTGTCGTGCTTGCAGCGGGCAGCAGGAAAGCAGCGTCATCCCTCTTCCACTCGGCACGGGGCCGTCTGAACCACCGCTGGCCCGGGGGACCCCTCATGTGTCCAGGATCTCACTGGTGGGCGACGGCTCGTGGGGGATGCCCTGTGCGCTGTGCATGGTCTGGTTGTGCGAGAGGGAGTTCTGCTGGAGCTCCAGGGCGATGGCGTTCTGAGGGAACTCCTTCACCTGCCGCTTGTACTCCAGGAACGTGCACGCCTTGGTGGCGATGGCGATGATGTTCTTGCCGATAAAGATGGTGGAGACCCTGCTGTCCTGGAACAAGATCATGTTGATGGCCCGGATGAAGATGGTGACGATGTTGATGGTGACCAGGCTGAGGACGGGGTAGAGCATCATTTTTTGCGGGGCAATGTGCTCCCCTTGCATGCTGATCTCACTGAGGGACACGCAAGGCAGGATCAGGAGGAGTATGTAGCAGTAGAAGAACATGAGCCCCTCTGCCCAGATGGGCAGGCCGGTCCTGTGTGGCTCCCACAGGTTGGCCTGGATGTCCAAGATATCCAGCAGGTCGAGGGCCACCCAGAAGAGGCGTCCCCGCAGGTCCTCTTTCTTCCGAAAGGTCCGTATGTACTCCATGCTGTCCAAGGCCACCAGCACCAGGTAGAGCCCCGGCACACAGATGGAGAGCAGCAGGGTCAGAGCTTTCCTGGCCACCGTCTCCAGGTTCTTCTTGTCCGCTTTGTAATTCTGAAAGATGAAATACAGCTTGATCTCCAGCACAAAGATGTAGAGGAACCACAGGATCATGGCGTAGCCCCGCTTGGCCGTCTTCACCTCGGCGCCCACCCACACGGCCACGTAGCGCAGCACAATGAGGAAGCAGATGTCCCCCACCAGCACGATGATGCAGACGCCGATCTTGCGGGGCCCCTGGTTCTGCTCCACCAGGTAGGCGTCCATGAAGGCCATGCTGGTCATGATGACGATGGTGGTGAGGCAGACGTGGCGCCGGTCGGGCGGCGGCAGCACCATGGCGAGGCGGGCGGCCCTGCGGCCCTCGGCGCTAGGGGAGCGCTCCCGCCGGCGCGGCGCGGGGGCGCATCCGCGGCCGGCCCAGGCACCCAGCGCCGCCCTGTCCCCCGCTGCCACGCCAGGGAGAGGCGCCTGGAGGAGCAGAGGCTCGGCTGGCAGCCCCACTGTCCCGGGGCTCGGGGCTGCCCCTGCAGAGCCCACGCCAGCCCGTCGCCCCTCAGGGGCCGTGCCCTGCAGGCACCGTGGCTCTGCCCCCAGCCCAGGGCTGGCTGAGCAGCCCAGCCCCAGGCACCCTCCACCACCAGCAGCCAGGGCTCACGGGTGTGCGGGGCCTCCTGGAGGAATGTCCCTCCTCGTTGGTGGGTCCCCCATCGCTGTCAGGCTCTCCAGCAGTCCTATGGCACTAAGACGCCTCCAGGCTCCAAGCCCCAAATCCTAGTATAGATCCCTGGACACACGGCAGGTGGCGGGGCAGAGGGGGAGCTCTCCCTGTTCCCAGTGAGATCCCACGTTCCTCCGGGCTCTGGGGGGCTCCTGCTGTGTCCTCACAGGCAATCACCTCCACGCCTATCCCCACAGGGCTGTGCTGGTGTCCTGCTGCTCCCAGCTGTACCCGCATCCCTCCATTCCTGCAAAAGACAGCAAAGAGCGAGCGTTAGGCTCCCTCTGAGGGCTGACCATGGGATGGTGGCAGTGACAACCCCCACAGCTCCAGCACACCACGGCTTGAGCCAGGCTCCCACCAGGCACCATCCCACCATGGGGGCACCCACCACACACTGGCCTGTGTGTGAGGGTGCAGAACAGCTTTTCACTGAGCACACACACAGCACGGGCTGTGTGTGAGGGTGCAGAACAGCTTTTCACTGAGCACACACACAGCACAGGCTGTCCTGCAGGGACTGCAGCCTGCTGCCCTTCCACGGGCACTGCCTGTCCAGAACTCCTCAGCAAGCTCACGCCCTGTGTGCTTCTGCTGTTCCAGCAGCACCAACACAAAACCACACACCTGGTGGGGACGCACAGGTTCACAACATTCCCAGCTCCAGGTATCCCTGCTCCAGCAGGGACACAGACCCACAAGTAACTACAGAGGTCCCAGCCTGGACAGTTCTGCTTAACTACAGCCATGGGATTCTACCGGTTACTGAGCAGCTCTCAGGGTGTGGGGCACATCCCTCCTCGAGCAGGGGCGAGGTCAGGGCTGGCACATGGGGGACAGGGCAAAGCTGTCCCCAGGGTGTCATGATGTCCCAGTAGATTTCTGGACTGGTTCAGCTGCTTGTGGACGCAGCTCCTCCTCGCCATGCTGTACTTGTCTAATTGATTTGTTAATCTTTTCTGTGCAGGGAATGCACTCCCAGAAATAAACAGGTAGGTCCCAGTGCATGCAAAAATGTCATTGAACTGCTCACATGGAGACAGACCCTGATCACAGCCACAGAGGCTGAAGGGAAGAATCCAAGCTCAAGGAGATGTAAGCCATTAAAAACCTGCCCTACTTTGCAGCTGCTTATGTTTATAGGGCCTAATTTAAATAAAAGCTGGATCCTTTCCTGCTTCAGGGAGACAAGACGAACAAAGAAGAGAAAGTGGGAAGCCAGATGAGTCAGAGCCAGCCCTGCCTTGTGCCTGAGTAGGTGGACAGCAGGGATGCATGTACCTGTGCCCTGGTTTACAGAGGACGTGGTGCTTAGCAAACGTTAGCAAGGGACTTAAGGCTGCTGCTCCAGCCAGGAGCCTCGGGATGCTCTTCTGAGTCTGCCAGCAAGGAAAACTGGCATGTTAAAATAATTTCTCAAGCACGAATTTCTCAGAAAGAAACCAAAAAGATGTGGTGGGAACTCATGAGAAATGCTGCATGGTGCTTCCCAGGCAAGGCAGTCCCTGCAGCCCCACTCGCCAGCGTGGCTCTCTGCAACAACTCAGAGCTGCCGTTTGGGGCTTCAGTTTGTTCTTTCTTGAGGTTTCGGATAAAAATATACGGTCACTGCTGTAACTGCCTCAAAACTCATGCCAAGTTTTACAGAGGATTTATAGCCAAGGATAGATAATTCCAGATAAATTAGCTCTTTCAGGAGGGAATGGTGGCTTTTTTTTTTTTTTCTTTCACCCTGTAAGTATTTATGCCTTCAAAAGACAGCGGTTATTTAAAGGGCAGTGGGTTGCATCACAGCACAGCAAGGTACAGAAGCAGCTTGCTTGTAAATCCTGCCCCCGTGCCCTGGAGTTCCTGGTGTGCTCTGGGGAGCTGGGGGAAGGCACAGCCCTCTCCTCATGCCTACATGAAACCAGACAGGACACCCTTTGGTGCCTCCTGGAATACACCCAGGGCACGGAAAGGTGTTAATTCAGTGTTTACAGCGGCGGCCAACAGGTCTTTAACCACCACTGCTGAGCAGATCGTTTGCAGCAAAAAAAAAATAGGTTCAAATGGCAGATCCTTCCCCACTGTCTGCTCCTGAAGGGCTCACGGCAGCCCGGACTGGCTCTGACAAACATTTGTGGTTGTGACCTTTGAGAGGGGAGGAAGGGACTGAGTCACAGGGCTGGGGGACTGCTTCCTCCCCAGTCACACCACGCACTGGCCAGGGTGAGCACCTCTTGCCTTTTCCAAATTGTTTCCAAGCACTTGCTGCAGTGTGAGCCCTTCTCCAGATTTCGCAAGAGCTGGTGATTTCCCCACCCCTCGCAGCCCTGGTGCTGGATGGAAATACAGAGTCCTTTGTAGATCCACGGAGCAGAGCTTGCCAATGTGAGCGATGCCTGACCAGCCTGTCAGGAGGGGGCACATAAAACTCTCCTGGGAGGACTATTAGACAAAAGCAGGTCATTTTTAAACAACCATTACTTGGTGACCTTTAAACGACCACATTGGACAGTACATTCGGAAAACTGCCTGAGAACTGTGCTGAGTAAGCAAGACAATAACCACGTCAGACAGCCACAAGAGCACATCTGAGGCAAATATTTGTTTAGACGAGTATTCACAAAACTTCCTTCCTGCAGGAATTCTTATAAATAAAAGGCAGCCCACCTGAACATAATGGGCTTGGAGCACTATGGATATCAGTAAGCCAGACTGGCAGGCTCCTACAGAAGGGATCTGACAGCTTTGGCATCCCTCTTGGTGCCAGGACTCCCACAAGCAGGTGATGAAGCGATGCTTCAGTCTTGGCAACTACAGGCCTCCTTACCAGGACAAAATTCAATCCCTAATTGCTTCTTCTCCTCTACTTCTACCCTACCCAAACAGCTCCATTGCACTGGAGTGAGCAAATGACCTCAGTGACACTCAGTGTGTCAGCAGCTGAGAAGGCAGAGCCCAAGGCCAGCATCCAGCCCCCCCAGTGAAGGCCAGCAGCAGGGGATGGGAATGGGGAGCAGCAGCCTGTCCCCTCTCCATCTCTGGGGTGTGCTTGGGGACACCCCATTTCCCAGCCCAGCGTGCCCTTTCCCAGCTGCCCTGCAGGATGGGAGAGGTTTCAGTGAGAATGGAGGCGGCTGCTGATTTCCTGGACAGACTCAGGGGTCCTGCAGATGAGTCCAAACCCGGCTGAAGGGCAAGGTTTGCACTCTCACCGCTGCCCTGCCTCCTCTGGCACCGAGGGAAAGCAGCAGCATTGGTGCAGCCAGACCTTGCCCCATTCTCCTGGCGCCTCTACTCTGTCTCAGAAGTTATTTCTTGGTCTTTCACTTCTTTTTCCCGGCTCTCCCAGACACTATAAAGCACTGGTGGTTACCCAAGGATGTGAGGTCACAGCCTTGCTCCAGCACCAGCCCAGGTAGTCTGGAAGAAAACCAAACTGTGCTTTTGCCTGTGATGCCGGGGGCTAATTGCGGTGATTAATTAGCGCTGGCTCTGCCCCTTCAGGCCGCCCATCACAGAGCCCTCCTCTCCTGCCTCTGCCCCTGCCGGCACAGCAGCTGGGATCTGTGGGATGCAGGATCCGCACACAAAACCCCAAATCCCAGCCCGGGAGCCACATCTGCAGACAGCCTGCAGGGCTCCTGGAGCCCTTGCAAAACATCATCACTAACAGCGTTTCCCAAAGCCCAGCTCTACCTGGCAAATTAATTTAAATTATTTATGTAATTTGGATCCTGTCTATTTTAAAAAAGGGAGTGAGACAGAAGTATACACAACGCGCTTCCCAGGTAATTAGGATGCCGCATTGCTTAAAGCTTCATTTGCACTTTAATTGCTTTGATTTATTCCAGTTTTCCCGAGTGTAAATCCAAAGCCCCCCCTCACTTGGCCCTTCAGACCTCTGGAGAGCTGCTGCTCCACCAGGGCCTTCTCCCACCTGGCAGCATGGGCCAAGAAGAGGTGATGGGCACAAAAACCTCTGCTTGGGTTTCCAGGGCAGCTGTGGCAGGGGCACCAAGGGATGGCACTGCTCCCTGGCAGCTGTGGCAGGGGCACCAAGCGATGGCACCGCTCCCTGGCAGCTGTGGCAGGGGCACCAAGGGATGGCACCGCTCCCTGGCAGCTGTGGCAGGGGCACCAAGAAATGGCACCGCTCCCTGGCAGCAGGCTGTGCCCCAGGGAGCCACAGCCAGGGCCCTGCTCTCGGCAGGGGCCGGGCACAGGGAGCTGCTGCTCATTGCTTACACCATTTGTGACTCCTGAACCACCTGTGACTGTGCACCACACAAGGATGGGGCTTGCAGGCAGGGCAAGCTCTGCGTTGACTAAGAAGAAACTCTAAACCAGCTGGTCCTCGAGCCTCTGCATGTTCCTGCCGCTGGTTCAGCCTCGCTGACCTGGAGGCTGAGGTTCCACCTCGCCCACCCCGGGCAGTCCCTGGGGACCATCAGAGGGAGGCAGGGAGGGAGGATGCTCGTACCCTGAGGAGCAGGGAAGGTCGCTGTGGGCAGCGGCTGTGCCCCGCCTCCTCCAAGGCAGCACGGGGCTCTCCAGCGCATCCTGTGAAGGAAATGAGATTGAGGAAGATTTTTCCGGACCCTGCCCACTAATTGTGTCTGAAGGAGGAAGCAGCCCACTTGCTAATGACTACAGATAATTTACTGTGTAGGCCCATCAAGAGATGGAGAAAGAGCTGCAAACTGTTCCTAGACCCTGCTCCAAATAAGCAATGCGATGTGAGACAAAACCAGCTCCTGCTTATACCAGTGAGTGCATCGACTGTGCCCTCCTGCTGCTAACACCCTCAGTCCCCTTTGGGGTTCATTTCAGCCCCCTTTCCCAAAAACAAACACAAGCAGAAGGTACCAGAACTGTTGCTTGAATAGGAAAAAAAATAAAACTACCCTCTCAATCACATTGCTTTGGTGATGGGGTGGGGAAATGCTGCTTGCCCAAAGCAGAGCCCTGCACAGGCTGGCTGCATGGACAGATGGATGGATGGGCAGATGGCCTTCTTGTTCCCAGATTTGTCCCCCACAGCCATCCTGGTCAGGGCTCTTCTGCTGACACAGGCAGCTGCAGCTGCTGGGAACATCTCCCCATTCACAACAATGCTGAGTTTGATGATATTTGACAGACATGTAAAAAAAAAAAGTGCCTTTTTACATGTTCCGGGTGTTTAAAAATAGTTAAAGATAAATGATTCATTTTGACTTGTACATAAATTGTTAAATTATAATACTACATTTTGGCTCTACCAAAACAATGTACCATTTTCCCAGCAAAATGCTTCTGCAGAGGAATTTCTTGGCGTTTCCAAGCTGGGTGCATTTTCAAGATTTTGATCTAATCTGGACCAAACCCCAGCTATAAAAGCATCTAAATCCCCCATGGTTCATTGGTTTGTTGCCAAAAAGGGCACATTTGGCAAACATCTGTCTGAATGTATGCTTGCCACAATGAGAGATGCACGTGGAGTTCAGTGGAGTGCAGGTTCTGCTCACTGATTATCCCCACCCTCCTCTCCCTCCTGCAGGCTCCTTGCACTCTTTATCCCTCTTCAGCAGAGCTTTGCCCACTGGTCCTGGGGCATGTTGCAGTGTGTCCCATTTCCTCTTACCTATCCCATTCGCCTTAGGTGTGCCAACCTTTCCCCCTCCCCCTTTTTCCCTCTTGCCTGGAAGCCGTCCATTAATCTAAACCTTCCAGCAAGGCGTCGTGTGATTGGCAGATGCCCCCCAGGTCTGGGCTCATTGGTTTGTCCTAGCATCCACATCCCCTGACCCTTCCCCTGCTCACACCTGGTTGGCCCTCACCTGTCCGTCCCCTCCCCCTGTCCCCGGGGCCTAAAAAGGACACGAGACCATGCGGCCGGGGTCTCTGCCGTGGTTCGGCCTCTGCCTGTCTGGAGCTGTTGCCAGACTCAGAAATCTACCACGCTACAATAAACTCTGGATCTAAGCTACATGGCAGAACACGCTCCTTTTCTCTTCACCGTCTGAATCTTTTCCACCAAAGGTAAACTGAGTTCCTATTTTGCCTGGACTTGTTCTGAGTGCCCAGCTGCAGCACCTAGCCAGCCAAAGGCATCTCTGGGGTGAAAAACGCCACAGCTGCAGCCTTTGGTCCAGCAGCGAAGCCAGACGAAGCCAGGCAGGACACACCCCGAAACATTCGGGGCTTAATATTAATAGGGGCATTTCCCTCTCTGCTACCTCGGGAGTCCTCCTGGGCTCGCTGCTCCTCTGCCAAATCATCAGCATTTTCCCTGTACCACTGCCCTCCAGGGCCAGTGCTCCTGCAAATGCAGGACTTGCCCCTGCTGGGGGAATTTGACCCAACTAAACTCTCTTTTTGTTTTGTTGGTTTGGGGTTTTTGTTTGTTTTTTTTTTTTTTGTTTTCCAGGCTTCCCCCCCCCCCCCCCCTTTTTTTTGGGAGATGCTGTTGGATTTTATGTGTTTCCTCCAGCACGCTCCCAGCTCACCCCAGAGGGAGCTGTCTGCAGCTAAAACCAACACCCTCACTGGTCCTGTCCCTGCCCAGGAAACTGTTTGGCTTTCCTCTGAAGGAGCTGTGCCATCCTTGGGCTGGGAACAAAAGGACTTCCTGCCCCGGGCATGGCAGGGCTGAGAGTGCATCTGCAACTCGCAGTTGAACAAATCACCTCACTAAAACCCAGCAGCACACCACCAGCTCTGACCTCTGCTGAATAGAAAGGTCTCTATGTCTTTCTATCCAGGCCCTCCTGGAGAGAAAGCCCTTACTCAAGTGGTCAACAAGTTTCACCTGCACAAAGACCACAGGTTTTTCCTGTGCCATCACTAGGCAGGAATGCAAACACCAGGAGCAAGCTAGGCCAGGAGCACAAAGCTTGGATCCGATTTCAGTAGCCTGAGGATGTACTTTGGTGTGTGACTCACAACCATGTCCTCAAATAACCTCCCACTGTCAGTGCTGGGGGAAAGGAAACCATGGAGCCAGAGCAGAGTCCTCACACAGATGCTTTCCCCCAGTGCCTGCTGGAAATCCCTACAGATGGAGGATGGAAAGCTTCCTGCTCTTGCTCTTCTTGTCCTCACTCCCCTGAGTGCTGGCAGAGAGGTACAAACTTTCCTGAGTGCTGCTCCCAGCACCCTCACCCAATCCACTGGGTGCCTGAGAGCAGGTGGGAGAGGGAACCAGCTAATTAAAATAAAATGAAAACTGGAGTGTGAAGCTATAAATAGGAGAGCACTGGGAGTTTCCTGGTGCTAAAAACATGCTTGTGGGGAAGGAGATGCTGGAAGCTCTGGGGCAGAACTCTGGAGATCTACCAGGGAAGATGCATCTGAGCTCTGCTGGCACCTCCTGCCTGTGTGAGAGGTGCTCAGCCAGGGGTGACTCTGCAGCACGGGCTGGAAGGATCAGGGCAGGCTGGCAGGCTCTGTACAGACCTGGCAGAGTCACTGCTGGCTCCTCTGGCCTGGGCCAGGCTGGCTCTCAGACTGAAGGCAGCAGGAGAGGGACCTCTCCTCTCCTCTTCTCTCCTTCCTCCCCCACACAGTGCAAGGAAAGGCTGTGGGTAAAGTGCCTGGTGCAAGGAAAGCAGGGCAAGCTGCAAAGGGAGAGCTGGGAGGACAAGGAGGTCTGACATCCAAACTACAATCCTGGAGAGCTCTGCTCTACTTGATGGTGAAGGCATTGAGGACTTTCTGCACTCAAGTAGCTTTTGGGAGGTGCTGCTCCAGCGCCTGTGCTAGGGTGGCAGGACAGCAAGAGTGGCTGTGGTGTCCTGCTCTCACAAGAACCCTTGTTCCCCTTGAGGCCCCAGGTGAGCAGAGGGCCTGGCTGCTCCAGGAGGGGAGGATTCAGCACCACAGAGCTGGGGAGGTGCCTCGGAGGCCAATCAGCTGCTACACAAAGCAAGTGGCATCTCTGCCCTCCCTGGGAGTGGCATCCAGCTTGTCCCTGCTGCCAGGCTGTGGTGGCACAGAAACAACTGTGCCCCTGTAATTCCCTCTGCCCCCAGCACAGGGTTAGTGAAGGTGGGATGAGCTTGGCAGGCTGCTACTGCTGCCACCAGTCTGGCCTTTGATAAGAGTGATTGTTCTGCTCCTAATTAACAGGAGGCAGCTGCTGGCTGTTCTGGTGGAATAAGAAGCAGAGCCCAGGGGCTGTGATGAAAGGAGATTGTGTCTGCTGGCTCCCACTGAGCCTGGCATGGCCATCCTCTGCCCAGCCACACACCTGGGCTGTGGGACATGTCCCTGGGAGGGACTCAGCACTGTCAGGGCTCAGTCTCTGCAGGAGCAGCAGATATGGGCAGCCAGATGATCCCTGGGGTGATTTTGCTGCTCTCTGTCCTCCCAGGCCACCCTGAGGTGATGCCTGCCTGGTTCCCACGGGGTTTATTTCCCTGTCTGCCCCTCAGAGACCCTTCTGAGGCAGAGCCTTTCCTCTGACAGCAGCTCTCGTGCTCTGGTGACATGTGGCATCCTGCTGCTCCCCCAGGTCTAAGGCAGCCATCTGCCCTGGGAGCAGCCATGCTGCTGCTCAGCCTGTCACACTGACAGCTGAGCCAGCTCCCCAGGAGATGAGAAGGCATCTCAGCTTCTTCTGCTCCCCAGGGCAGTGACTCTTGAGCAGAAGCAGGGTGTATCCCAGTAAAAGCTCCACCATTAACATCATGCCATTTTTCTGAGTGGAAAGCTCACCTCAAACCTTTGTAATGCAGGGACAGCACACGAGACAGAAGTGATGGGTAGCTTGTGAAATCAAAGGACCTTTGCCTTGCCATACAGCTGCTGGATTTATTTTGGCAAGGCTGGCCCAATGTTAATTATTGATGTGAGCAGCTCGATGCTGGTTGTCAGGAAGCCTTAGCAGCTTGAGAACTCCTGGTGGTGCACCCCCAGCAGACAGCTGGGAACCTGTCTGAAATCCCAGCTGGGGCTGCTAGTGCCACAGGCTGGAGATGGGCCTCAGGGTGCTCTGCTCTGCACTTGTTCTCCATCATGAAGTCCATGCCAGTGCCAGCTCCTTCTGGAACAGGCTCTCTGGCACTAAGCTCCAGTTCACCCTCCTCATCCTGCCTGTGCCTCAGCCTCTGGGATGGGGCAGTGCTGGCATCTGCTGCTCTGGCACCACCTGGGAGATGACACTGCACCCATCTGACACAGTGCAAGAAAAACAATGGCAGCCCTGAGGTCACTGGGAAGACACTTCTCTTCCCCTGGTTTCTAGCCTTCTCTCTCCAGCCATCTAATAAATCTAATAAAATCTGTCTTGTTGATGTCTAATTCAATTCCAGCAGCCAGAGACCAGGCCCCTTATATCACTCACAAACCTAACCAGCTCCCTCCTTGGCATATGAGCCAGGCCAGGGGGCTGCTGCAGGCCACTCCAGAGGAGAGCAATCACCTGGGCTCAGGACTCACTCTCGCAATTAATTATATGTTTAGAGGTTTTCCTTTGGTCACACCTAATTGAACTTTTAGCTGCTTGAACACTGTGGTCAGAGGCAGCTGGGCTGAAGTCTGGGAACTAAATGAGGTGCCTTGAGTGTCACCTGAAAGGAAAGCCACCACAGCACCTCCTGCCCATCCCTGGGAGCCAGGCAGGAGCGGTGCTGGGAGCTGCCACAGCCCCTTGCACATGTGCCAGCCAGCATGCAGCAGGAAGGGGCTGGGGGGGCTGAGACGAGCATGCCCTGGGGGATTTGAAGTAATAACTTGTGTATTCCAGTATTCCCTCTCCTTGACATCCATCCCCAGTCAGGTGGGGAAGATTCCACCAGAGCAGCTAAGAGCAGCAGCAAGTGCCCCTGCAGGGGTCTGAGCTGTGGGTCAGACAGCAGCCCAGAGGTGAGTGCTGTTTTTGGGACTAAGGCTTTTGTTTGCACAAACTTGGCTGGTCAGGCTTTCCTTGCTAATGAAATTCTTTCCCTCCTTTAAACAAACCAGGAGCAGGGGCCATGCCCGAGGTGTGGGAAGCTCCCAGATTCCTCCTTGCCAGGTCCTGGGTGAGGAGGAGCTCAGATGGGAGATGGGAGATGGGAGATGGGAGATGGGCTCCCCACCTGACAGCACAGGCAGGTCCTGTCCGCCAGGAGGATGTGGCAGGAGGATGTGGCAGGAGGATGTGACAGGAGGATGTGGCAGGAGGATGTGGCAGGAGGATGGGACAGGAGGATGTGACACTTGGCTGTGCTAGAGCTTTCTGCCAAACAGATCAAATATTTACGGCTGCTCTCTCCAGCTTCCCATTTCAAGCCACAGTGACTGATTTGTTACAAATTTACATGCATGCTTAAAGACATCTTTATGTTCCTGCTAAGTATAAAAGGTATATTTCTCCATGTAGCATTTTGCCAGTCAGAATCAGCCACCCCATCTAGTATGTGACTGCATTTGTGCCCAGCTTCAGTGCTCATTTTCCTCTTGGTAATGATTATCATTATATGAAGAAAAATGGGTCATTTACAGCGGTTTCTCCCCAAATAAAAGGCTGTGGGATACAGGATATCATTAAAATTCTAAACCTGACTTCCAACCTCAAAAGCAGGCTCTTGCTATTCGGGTCTCTGTGGAGGGAGGGAGGGAGGGAGGGAGGTGGGGAGAGGGCACATGATGGATGTGCTTTGGCCATGGAATCTCTGGCACGATGAATGTGCTTTGGCCATGGAATCTCTGGCTGACGTGCACTGGCACCGAGGCCCTGGGGCTGAGGTTATCTCTGCTACTCACACACAGGCTCACAGGCTGCCTCCCAGTCTCTCCAAGCTTTCTCCTGGCCAGCACAGCCCCTGTGCGTGGGGCAGTGCAGCCAGAGCAGGAGTTAATTCCTGCCATAAAAAGAGCAATTTAGCTCCTGCCAGAAGGACATGGCTGGGTGAGATCCTCTGCACAAGGGGAGGCTGGCAAGCTCAAAGCTGGTGCTTGGACAAGGGAGAAAGCAGGATGAAGTGCTCAGACACAGCAGCCCTTGCCCTGCTCTCACCCACTGCTGGGCTGGAACAGCCCCTGTGCCAGTGTCACTGCTGTGCCACGGGGTCCCCTGTGGGGACCTGCCACCAGCCCTCCAACACCCCTGTCCCCACAGCTGCAGCTGCCTGGGGCTGGAGGAGATGCTGACCCAAGGGCTCTGCCCATCTCCTCAGCCCCAGATCCAGGCTCCCAGCACCAGGGTCCTCACCAGGCTTTGGGCTGACTCCTTTCCTCCTCATTCCTGATGACAGGAAAATGTGCCCTACCCCCATGCAGTGCTGGCTCTGTATGTGGGAGCAGATCTCCCACCTCCTGGCCTTCTCCATCCCTGCTCCCCAGCATGCTGCTGCCCCACAGGCTCATTTCCATCTCCTGGCATCCCCAGAAGGGGCTTCACGGGGAGTGTTTTGCTTGGAAAGGCTATGCAACTCTTGTGCAAGCCTGAAATTGCTGTGTACAGAGCTGTAAGGCAAAGCTAATCCATTTTGCAGCTTAGCCAGCTGCTAAAAGATGCTGTTTGAGAGTGAGGAGCTGCTGTTTTCTTCCCCTCGATGAAATGGAAGGGACAAGGGATATTCAGAGGATAAGAGATGGAGACTGACCCAAAATGGCTAATTTAGAAGCATCTTTTGAAAAATGAGACTTGCCCTGAATTGTTAATTTTTGAAGTCATTCCTTTCTAAACATGCTCAGAATGGACTAATTTTTCATTCTTTTTTCCAGCATTTGAAATCAAAATATGCATGGGAAGCTCTCCTGCTGCTGATCCCAGCCAAGCAGTCAGGCCATGACACCTGGGAACAGCCCCAGCAGCCCATGCCAATGAGGGCATCCCCAGCTCTAGGTGACAGCCATGGGGCTGTGAGTGCATCACAGGTGGGGTTTGGGGTATCCCCCGGGCAGCACAGAGAGCATCTCTCCTCCCTGGCACTGCTTAGGGGTGTCAGAATGACAAGTTAGTTTTGGTCTGGCAGACAGGCTGAAAATCCAATATAAATTATTTCTCTTTGGCAGTCATTTAAATTATTTGCACTTGGGGTTTTGAGCAAAATAAAACAACTACATAGAGTGGCTAGGAGTAATCCTGGGATGCTTTGTTCAGCCTCAGAAATATTTCCTTTCTCTCTGGGGTGATTTTACCTTCCTCCTTCCCTCCCCTCTGCTGATAACTTTAGATTGCATTTGAAGTAGCAGATGGCTTGGACTTTTCAGGAACAATGAATGTGGTTTGCTAGAAAACACAGATGGGGGAAGAGGATTCACACCTTTCTCCCAGTTGATGCCAAACAAAGTGAAGAACAATAAAACCCCTTTCTATCCACCAATGGCCACAGAGTCATCACACATATTCTCCCTCACTGGGAGGGAATCTCTTGCCTGGGAAAGGGGGATGAAGTGTGGAGTGGAGCAGACATTTCCCAGTTTTCCAGAGAGAACATGTGTGGTATTTTCGGTGTCTCCAGATGAGGGAAGGAAATGATGAATCTGACTCCATGTTCTCAGAAGGCTAATTTATTATTTTATGATATTATATTATATTGAAGAATACTATACTAAAACTAAACTAAAGAAAACAGAAAGGATACAGACAGAAGGCTAAACAAGATAATAATGAAAAACCCATGACTCTCCAGAGTCCTGACACAGCCTGACCGTGATTGGTCATTGAGTTAAAACAATTCACATGAAACCAATCAAACATGCACCTGTTGGTAAACAACGTCCAAACCACATTCCAAAGCAGCAAAACACAGGAGAAGCAAATCAGATAATTATTGTTTTCCTTTTTCTCTGAGGCTTCACAGCTTCCCAGGAGAAGAATCCTGGGCAAAGAGGATTTTTCAGAAACTATGATGGTGCCAAACATGAAATGTGGGAAATGGCAGGTGTTTTTCACTGAATTTTCAACTGCATGAGGCACAGGAGAGCTGATGTTTGCAGAGCATCCCTCCTGTACCAAACAGGCGGTGCTGAATCCCAGCTAAGGAAGTGGTGAAATTTGGGGAGGCTGGGGGGACAGGGGGAGACTGGTGGGGACTGGCGGCTGTGGCAGCCAGGGTCACTGCTGGGCTGGTAAAAACCTCACCTGGCTGCAGAGGCACAGTGAGAGCAGCTGCCATCAGCTGCTATTTTAATTTGCATTCTGAAACTGCTTCTGGAAGCCCTCCCCAAGCACCATGCCAACATCTTGCACTGATTTTTGCACCATCATTTTCCTCTCCCCCCCCCCCTGCTCAGCCCCAGCCTTTCCCACCCTCTGGCTGGGATCCCTCCCATGGGATCCCCGTGGCCTCATGAGGCAACAACCATTTCTCCTCAGGATTCCTGGAGGCCCAGGTCCCCCTGGAAGCAGGTGAGACCCGGGGGATCCTCCACCACCACTCCTCCAGGGGGGCTCTGCTGTGTCCCTGTGCATTACAGCTCTTCCCTGTATTTACAGATTTGCCTCAGGGAAGGATGGCCCCGCTCTGGGTGCTTAATTGCTCTGTAATTAGGTAGCCAATTGTGCCACAGTGCCACATCATGCCTGCACCTTGTAGCCACCAGCAGGCTCAGCTCCTCCCTGCAGGGGCATCCCCACATCCTCTGCGAGCCCAGAGGGGCTGGGAATAGGCACAGAAGCCAAATAAGGGACAGAAAATCATAAATTTCGGTGGTCTGTGGGGTGCAGCAGGAATTGTGCAGCTGAGAGGGGAATCCTCCAGCCCCTGGTCCTGCCCCAGTGCCTGGCTGGCCCCTCTGGGCTGGCTGGGGCTGGCTGGGGCAGGGTGCAGGCACTGGCCAAGGACTGAGCTCACCACAAACCCATTGCCAGGTGTTCCCACCTTGGAAACAGAGCTGAGGGCTGTGCAGCTGGAACAGCTCTGAAGCATGAACATGCTCTTCCAGAGCAAGCACCAGCAGCTCTCTGCTCTCTCCGGACTTGGAGCATCTCTAGCCCCCCAAGGACTGATTCCAATGTGATTTCTGTTATTTCAGCTTTGCTTAACCAAGTGGATGGAGAATGCAAGCTGGGTGGTTTGCTCCTGGGTTGTTTGAGGGTGCCCCAGTCTGGGGGTGACAGTGTTCCTGTTGTGGGGCTCCTCAGCATGGCTGGGGCCTGGATGCTCTGCAGGGGAAGCCCTGCCAGGGGAAGCTCTGCTTTTGGGTTGGAGCTGCCCCACTCCCCAGCCAAGCAAAGCCCACCACCAGGGCACTGCTGTAGGGGTGCTGGGACCCTGCTTTCACCTTGTGATGTGTCCTCCAGAGCCCCCTGAATCCCTTCTTTCCAAACACCTCTTGCTGGCCCCATTGTGTGTCACAGGTATCCCCCTGCTCCTGTGGGATGGGCTGGAGCTGGAGGCTGTGCCCCTTGTCTGTGGGGCCAGCTGGGGGTTTCTGACCACATCACCAAACCCTGATGTCCTGCCAGAGGCACAGTGATGTCCTGCCAGGTGAGCTGGCCCAGGCAGGACATGCTTTCCACCTCTGCGACTGGTTTGCCCACAAGAAGTGAGGGCAGCTCCAGGTTGCAGTGTGAGCTGGGGGGGTACAACCCCTCTCCAGTGCTCAGCCCTGCCTTGTGGCTGGGGCAGGGGATCCTCTGAGTCTCCAAAGCTCCCTGGTCCTGGGGGAATGAGGAGCACCCTGGTTTGAGTGTTCCTACAAGAATACTGAGACACCTATGGCTCTTTGGGCACATCTTTGTATTCCCTTCCCACAGAAAGCTGATTTCTTTGTGTTGCACTCCAAAACAGCTCAAGTACACTTGTAAGAGAGACCACAGAGAGATGGCTTTTCTCTCCTCTGAGGTGGAACACAAGTGAAATTCTGCATGATATTTGTGTGAGCTGTGCCCTGCAGGACACTCTGTAAGCCTCGAGGCCTGGGCTATGGCAGGATGGGGAGAGCACAGCCAGATTCAGCCTTGCACTAATTTGATCTCAGCTCAGCTTCAAACTGATTAGGACACACACAGTGCAATGCTGAATTACTCCAGTTTATGCTTAAATAGTAACTATATACAGCTTTTTTGAATGAATTACACATGTGTAAACACACCCCTTCTGTAAATCCAAACAAGGGCTTGAAACACAGCTAACCACTCCTCACCACACAAATCTGCCACTTGAGATTGCTGCTAGTGCTGGGATTCCCCTCCTGTGCTGAGCAGCAAGCCAGCCCTGTGGCTCCTACACAGCTCGGCCTTCAGCAGCCAGCTGAGCACCATCAGCAGGGGGACAATGCAGAGAAGCAGGAGGGAGAGAAGGAACCTTGTACAAGAAACACAGGGCACATCTGTCCCTCCCTGCCAGCTGACAGACCTGCCACACCAACCCCCAGCTCCTGGGAATAAGCCATCAGTTATCCCTGTGTCCTGCTGGACAGCATCTGCTGCAGGCAGGGTTAGGGACAGCCTGTAGGAAGGGATCCTGGATGCTGACACATCACCATCATATTTTCTGAAAAATCCCTTTGCCAGGATTTCTCTCCTGGGAAGCTGAGAAGCCTCAGAGAAAAATGAAAACAATAATTATCTGATTGCTTCTCCTGTGTTTTGCTGGTTTGGAACGTGGTTGGAGATTGTTTATTCAATGTGTGAATTGTTTTTACTTAATGACCAATCACAGTCCAGCTGTGTCAGGACTCTGGAGAGTCACAGGTTTTTGATTAGTATCTTGTTAAGCCTTCTGTAAGTATCCTTTATGTATTCTTTAGTATAGTTTTAGTATAGCATTCTTTAATATAATATCATGAAATAATAAATCAGCCTTCTAAGAACATGGAGTCAGATTCATTCCTTCCTCCTCTGTCCGGGAACCCCAAAAATACTCCAGTGAGATCCCAGCACAGGTGTCATTTCTTGAGTCAGCACGTGCAGAGCTGACACCTGCAGCTTCTCTTTGGTGATGGTGAGCTCCAGAGACAGGGAGGCTCCTCAGTGCCAAGCCATGCACATTTCTGTGGGCTGGAGATAACCCCCAGCAGCAGTGAGTGTTTTGGGATCCTGCAGCAAGGAACTGCATTACTCATTTTGGGCAGTCCCTGGAAAAGTCTCCATTTTTGGTACAAACACTACAGATCAGGAACATGGAAATGATTCATGAAGTCTAAGCTGAGCAAGGCCAATCCACCTTCCCTTCCTCTACTGCACTGAAAGTAATAGAAAGCAGATTTTTGTTTTTTCATTATCAAGCTGGAAAAAAAACCCAAAAATGAACCAATCAGCTCTGGGCTCTGAACCTGACTCTTACACTGCATCCCCAATTTACCCAGAAACCAGCTCATTGCCTGAGAGCACCCAGCAGCCAACAGGGTTTTGCTGGCAGCTGCTGCCTTTCTCTCTCTCTATCCCTGCATACTAATATGAAGTAAAATGGGATGGTAATTTAATCCTATGCCACTAGAAGCAAAGCATCACACAAGCCTGCTCATCCTCTCCTCTAAGTTTAGCCCAACAGTGTATTAAAAAGCTGCTACTGGATTCTCGCCAGCCCCTACTTAGCTAAACTACCTGACTCTGCAGAAAAGCAGAAAATTCTCCATTCTGTGTTATTTCTGATCCTTGGGAGAATGACCCACATCTATCAGAGAACTTGACCCCCCATGGGGCCTGCAGGAAGCCAGTGTAATCTGGAGAAATGTGTGGAGTGACAAAGGCTTTCCTGTGACATTGGGCATGTTTCCTGCTGCCTGGAGCTGGACTGCTGGAATCTCAGCTTGGAGCTCCTTCCATCCCTTTGCTGCAAGCCCATAACACAGTAATGAATAAATCTGTCCCTGCTCACTTATAAATAGTTTATAAAAGGTTCATAAATAATTTCTAGATGTTTTAATGAATAGTTAATCAATTGTTGCCGAGCCCAACAGGTCAGCAGATTGCTTAAATCCATCAATTACAATGGCTGCTGATGAGCATCAGTAGGACACCACCGACGTCTGTGATGGACTTGTAGTGGCTATAAAGGGTTAATAAGTAATTAATAAATTATGTGACTGCTCTTTTAATTAAGAGCTGTAGAAGGCCATTGAAAAATGCATTCCTGGAAGAGCCACAGGCAACACAGCAAGCAAACATCTGGACCTGGTTTTGTAACCCTGCCTCTGAGGAGCAAAGCTGGCAGCGAGGTGCCAGCCTGGCCCAGCAGGCAGCTTGGCTGCCTGAGGAGCAGCAAATTTCCCTCTCTCAAGCAGATTCCAGAGAAGCAGGGTCTGTTCCCAGTGCTCTCTTGGAGCCTGGAGCCTGCAGCAGGCAGCTCAGCCTCCCCATCCCCACCTGCTGCAGGAGCATCCTCCATGCTCTGGCTGCCATGGATAAGGTACCAGAAAGGCAGAGGACATGGATGCATGGAAAACAAGACAATTCCTGGTTCACAGGGCTCTGGCCTTGCTCTTCCCTGCTGGGGGGTTTGGGGTGAGCAGCCCTCTCTCCCCAAGGGTGGGTGGCACATGAAATGCCACACCAAGGAGTTGTGCTCTGGCAATAACACACTTGGTGTTTGGCCTCCTTAGCAGAGGCTCTTTATTATCATTAAGCACTGAATATTTCTGGATGATAAAAGCAATTAAGTGTAAAAAAAGGTAATGATCCATCCCATATTGCATCCAAAAGATATGAAAATCCCTCATAAAATTATCACCCTACTACAGAATGGGACCTAAATATCTTTATAATGTAAGACAGAGAATTTTGCTTACAGTCAGAACATTTATAAGGCATTCAATTAGCCACCAGAGGGTTTCTTAGTATTACCCAATTCTCCATGAGCACAGAGGCAATTACAGGAGATTCTAACTTTTTAAATTAAAGACAAAAGGCAGGAGAATTTGGATAAAACCTGTTCCCAGGCTCACCCTGGAACATACATGCAGAGGAAATTTCATGCAGATCAGGCTTAATTTACTGCACAATTTAGCTCAGAGCAAAGCAAGACTCTTCCCACTCCTTTGCTGGAAGATCCTTCTGCATGGGAAGGGGACCAGTACACGATGTACTGCGCTGTGATCTGGTCCTGGGGAGGCTAGGCAGGGTGCCATCCCTCATCCTTTGCAATGTCCCCAAGCCCTTGGGCAGGGATCCCGACCCCAGCTGCTCTGGGGGATCCATCGTGGGGACTCTTGTCCCCCTGTTCCTCTGGGGGGGCCTCTGGGTGCTGGCAGTGCATATCTGTGCCTTCAGCCTGTGCTGGCCCAGGGCCACTCAGCCCCTGCACACTCCTCCATGCATCACTGTGCCGTCCTGCCATGCCCAGGGACCAATTTAGGCTGGAAATAAGGTGTGTGTCTGTAACGGGCAGTTAATGGTGAGGGTAATCAATCACAGCAGCAGATTAGTGAGGGACATGATGGATTTCCTGATTCTGACACCTTTAAATCACAATCAGTTTCTCCTTCCAGAACTGCTGGGGCTGAGCCAGAAGGGATGGGCTCAGTGATGCATCACCCAGTCAAACCTCCCCACAAACTGGTGCCGTGGTGGGAGCCCCCATCCACACCCACCTGCTATGGGATACCAGGGCTCTCCTGCCCTGGGAGAGGGCAGCAGCAGGAGGAGAAACTCTCCCTGCACAGGGGGCTTGGATCGCTTCCTCCTGATTTATATTTTGAGAACATTTCAGTGGATCAAGGTGTCAGATCTGTAGTGCTGCCAGCAAACACTATTTTTTTTTAATAAGGAGAGAGCAGCAGGTCATTTCATCTGCTGTACCTGCTCTGCTGCTCTGCTGGGGAGGTAGGGCTGCACCTTCCCAGCACCAGCACCTCTCTTCTCCTTTCAGGGTGGCTGTGACTCCCTTTCCCCCTCACCAGGAAGGCAGCAGCGTCCCAGCCCAGCTCCTCCCCTGCAGCTTGTGAGGATCCACACCCCCCTACACATTCCTGAGGGTTTTTGCTTCTCCAGAGCTGCTCCTCACCACCATGGCCCCACAAGAGCACCATTGGCTGCTCCCAAGCGTGTGCTCCCCACGACAGGCATGCCATGAGCGGCTTCACCATCAAGGCAGAAGTCTACAAAGGGATCCAAAGCCGTGCCTTTCACTTTGCTTTTGGCTCCCCAGCTGCCAGCCTGGCTTGGCTCACAGGCAGAGCCTGTCTCCAGCCACCAGTGCCAGACACTCCTCGCTGGCTGCCGGTGCAAGCCAAAATCCTCCCGCGGCCGCGCTCCTGCCTGTGCCTTCCCAGGAGAAGGGATCACAGGGCTCCTGCTGCAGCCCTGGCGGCCACCAGCCCCACAGCCACATCCCAGAGGAGTTGGGCAGGCGTTGGGAAGCACCATGGGGAGCAGCTGTGTGAGCCCCAGCGTGGCTGTGGTTGTGGGGTGCCCTCAGGCTGGCACAGAGCACTGGGAATCACTCCATGGTGGGGAAGGAAGGAGACAGGCTCCTCCTGACACGGCCCTGCTGCTGCACATCCAAACTCTTCTGAGAAACCAGACCTGCTGGAGCAGTCTGGGATCTTCCTAGGACAAAGTGTGCAGGGGAAGGAAGCAGCACAGAAAGGTGAAGTGAAAGTTAATATAGCTGCATAAACCAGCTCTGACACCGCACGGGAAGGATGCAGGAAAGCATAATCCCAGAAAGGACTTCTGGGTTTTTTCTGAAAAGCAAAGCTCACCACTCCTTTTTCCAAAGCACTTGGAAAACCTGAGCATATCATGACTCCCTCAGGGCATTCCCTCACAACCTCTGGCATTCTCTCCATAGGTACCAGACAAAGAGCATGCACACTGATGAATCCCATGCTGAAGAGCATTTTGATGCTGCTCTTTTGCCAGCACTGAGATCACTACAGTGGGGCCAGCTGTGGGAGGCAGGGCTGTAGGCAGCATCCCCTGCCAGCATCCCCAGGGCCTGACACCCATCAGCATTTCATTCTACCCTGTTGATCCCAGTCAGCATTACAGCCATGCTTTGGCATTTCTTAGCTGCTGCTGCTCAAAGAAATCACTCTGTGCATAACATGGGTGCCCGTGCTGCCTTCCCCATGCCCAGGCAAGGGAGAAAAGAGCTGTGAGTGTGCAGAGATTCCTCACTGAGACAGCAAGTTCTGCCTCTTGGGGTTCTCACATTCAGCAAAAACATAGGGAGGGGGAAAGAGCGTGTTTACAAATCTATATATTCATACCTATATGTATGTCATTATGCTAAGTCATGGTGAGACAAAGTGGATTGGCTACAGTCTTGACGTGCTAAAATTAGGTTTTATGTAAAATAAGTATTTGCTTCATGTAGGGCATGTTGGTATTAAGATTTATTTTCATCCTGACTTATATTACTGCTTGGTATGATTGGGCAAAGCCCAGGGCACATGCATATCATTTCCATTCACAACATCTACATGGATTCATGACCCAGCGAGCTGAATTGCCTTGCAATCTTTTCTCCACTGCAGAAAGCTTAATAACCATATCAGTCAGAGCAAAAAGAGACCCCATGTATTTGCTCTGCAAGAAGAGCTCTTGAATGGAGTTGTAGGAGGCAGGGAAAGCATCACACCAACTCCCTCACTCCCACTGCCCATGTGGACTCATTTCCCAAGCAGGTGTCTGTGGGACTAACAGTGGATGCCAGGACAGTAAATGTTAGTGGAGTGTTGCATAAACCCCAGGACAGCCCCAGGAAAAAAAAAATCCAGTGAGTTTGTTTACTGCAACTGTTTAACCAAATGGCTTTGGCAAAGGCAGTTTGCTGTTGTGAAGAAAGCATGAATTGAATGCTTACAGACATGGGCATGAGGGCCCTGTGCTCCCACAGCCATAGAAATAGCTGCCATCAACAGGTAAATAATGTTAAATAATGACTTTTATGGCCCCTGGGACTTTCCTGAGGAGCCTCCCCGCACTGTGGGGGAGCAGTTAGAGCCCAGGGGTGGCGGGGACACAGCGTTGATCTCATGGGAACAAAAGGTCCATCGCTAACAGCAGCCAGGGAACTGAGGCTGCCCTGGGGAGCAAGGAGAGGAGACGAGAACAGGGTGGGAAGAAGCACCTGCTTATCTGCACAGGAGGGGAAAACAGGCACAGTTGGGCTTCTGCTGCAGAGGAGCAGGGGTGACAGGAAAGGCACAGAGTGCACCAGGTCCCTTCCAGAGACCTCTGCTCATCCTCAGAGAAAAAAAGCCCATCTGCAGATGGGAGAGTCACAGTTAGCTCAGTAGAAGGATGGTGTAGGTTTATAGAAAGCCTTTCTCAGGTGGGCAGAGAGATTCACAAAGGACTGGCTAAGCCCTGGATTCCTCAGGTCAGGGCTGAGCTGTGACAGCCTGATGCAAGTGAGAAGATGAAGGTGTACTCACTGAGAGAGCCTGGCCAGGTTTTTGCAGGAACTGTGGTCCTCCAGCTGAGAGACCAGGTAGTTTTGTCATAAAAGGACACACTGAGGGTTTGTTATGCATCCCCCTGAGAGTCATTTTGGAGCACTGCTGCTGGAGACAGCAATGCTGCTGGGACAGTGAAGAATTTGCAAGAGGCTTCTTTCCAGGTGGAAACTGAGGTGCAGATGCTCAAACCAGCTCTGCTTGGATGTGGCTGAGGAAGGCTTTTTATGTGCCAGTTACAGAACTGACATGAGGACATGCTGCTTTTGTTTGCTTTTTAAGAAGAAAGAATGTTATCAAAAAAAGCCAGCTGTAGAAAGTAAGCTTCTATTGGATACTTGTGGAGCAATCACCAGTGGCTTCAGTATAATTCAACAGAAAGGTATGAAAAACAGGCTGGTACGTGAGGGCTTCATCCTGAAGAGGAGAAAAGGGATGAAGGGATCTCCAGCCTCTGCCATGTGAGTACTTTTCTCCCCTTTGGCTTGTTGCGCACTTTTCCAAGGAGATGCCAGGATGCAGCACCCGGGGCACTGGAGCTGTGGGCTCTACAACCCCAGCAGCCTTAGCCCACAGAGCTGCTTTCACCTGCCATGGCTCCTTGCCCTCCTGCTGCTGTCCTGGGGCTGGGGGCTCCCTGCAGGACACTGCAGCCTTGCTCCCAGCTGCACTGGGACACATCAGCACCGCTTCATTCCATACACGTGGCTGTTTAAAAATATCCCTGGCATTCCCTCACAAGTGTCAGCATCGACCTTCACAGCTGCCATGGCGATGAGCACCACAGAGAAGCCTATAAATAACATCAATGTGCCACACACTGGCCCTTTTATGAGCCCCACTCTTTTTGATTTACTTATATGCAAGATATTTTACAGGACAACCCAATTAAGCGTGACAGACGGCTGACAATGAATTCGCAGTGATGACTCGCAAACACTTGATTTTAAACCAAATAAAAGGATGCAGGAGACCAGTGGAAGCTACTGGTGTGATTTTGTATTACCCTACAACCTCTACAGCAGCAGCCACTGGAGAATACCCCAGAGGAGGAGATGGCCAGAGCTCACCAGGCTGCACCAGGCTGGAAGTTCAGGAGGGTTCTTTAACTCAGGACAAGGGTCCCACTGAATTTCTAGGATGCTACAAGAACCCTGCAGCCTGGCTGCTCCCAGTTTCTTCTACAGCTCGACCTGAGCAGGTCACTGTGCTGCCAATGGAATGCAAGATGTGCTGGGCTCCCCTTGTGCTGGACAGCAGCCATGAATTTTGTGTGAGACCACATGGAACTGAAAGCTCAGGGGTGCTTTGGTGGCATCAGCACCAAACTCAGGCAGTTCTCCTGCAGCCAGGCTGCTCATCCAGGCTTCCACCACTTCTTCAACATGGGCACTCCTCACCCAGCAACCACCAAAAGCAATGCTTCACTTGGCTGTTTCATCTGACACTCTGCCATCCCAGCAGTAATTTCTATATTCCAGATCAGCAACACAGATATAAAACAGAAGAGCCAGGGCTTGCATGGCACATCTCTCTCAGCCCCTGACAAGTCACAGCTATCCTGGGAAAGCCTCTTTCACTCTCCAGACCCGCTTCCATTTTCTGGCCCAAACAAATAAACAGCTCTCATCCCAGAGCTACTGCAGCCCAACCATTTTCCAACTTGATGGCATCTTTCCTATGTACGCCACTGTACCTCTGGGTCAGGGGAGAGTGTTCCCACAGATACAGGTGGAAAAAAAACAGTTATTCACTGTAGAAATTACTGAAGTTGCTTTCTGTGTTGCTCTCTGGGCAAGGCAGTGCCTGGATCCTGCCTGAGCTCTCTGTGAGGCAGGGGCAACAAAGCCCCCATGGCACATGGGGAAAATGGAGCACAGGCTCCTCACTTACAAACAAACACAGCAGCATTTTTTCAGCTCTTATTGGCTGCAGCCCCGAACTGTGTTCAGGCCCAAATATCCATTTTTAGATTTTTGATGTTGAATGATTTAACAATATTGAGGAAGGCAGGAGCCTCATGAAATCCCATTCAGCCACTTGAAAACCCAATTTCTCCACAATTTTTCAAACAGAGAAAGTTCTGATCAGCTGTGGTTTGATGTTGAGTTGACACCTGAACCCAGGCGGTTGCGAGGTTAATGAAGAGCAATGAGTCCCCACAGTCACCTAAACTACCCACGCTCTGTGATTACTTGGCTTCAGGTTTATAAATTCCCCCCAAATCCACATTAAGGCTGTCAGTTCTCCCCTCCCATTCAGCATTTTCTCCCTTTATGTCTGCAGCATTTTTCTCCACTCTTTATTCCCTTCTCCCTGCGTAGTTTTATTTGCCTTTGCCAAGGAAATGGAGTGTAGTGCAACTTTGCAAAGTTCTTTTGCAACTATAAATTTCCTATACTCCCCCTGCTAGACTTGGGCGTGAAGAAGGAGTTCAAAGCAATGCTAATCTCATGAAACTCCTGTGAATTTGACACAAGATCTGTGTAGGACTGCAAGGATTCATTGCCAAAGCCTGCTTATCAAGAGGACAGAATTAATTGTGAGGCTACGAGCCCCACCATGACCTCCACCCTGAGTGAGGGAGGCACAAGCATTGCCCAAGGCCTGAGGGCACACAGTTCTACCTGAGGGGAAAAAATGTGCTGGTTATTAGTTTGGATGAGTTGTGTAGCTGCAGAAAACGTGGGAAGATCAGAAAAGCCAAGAAATCAAAGGAGGAAGCAAAGACAACACAAGATTGATTTGTCAGGGAAATAAGAAGTGAACAAACCAGTGATTATATTGCTGTACCTTGCAGAGGGATGGGGAGGAGTGGAAGGAAGAGGCTCCCATTCCCAGGGAGCCCAGGGTGGTTTGCACACTGAAAACCAGCAGTCATGCTCCCTGAAATTTAAGATAAATAAGGGGAACTCACACAAGAGTAAACAAGAAGCTGGGTATTTTGCAAACTGATTAAAAGAAAGCTTTAAAACAGGAGCTCGTAGCTCCATAGGTAAATGAATTATGTGGAAGCTTCTCAGGAAAAGGATGTGTAGCAGCAGCATAAACTTCATTGGCACCCCTGGTAGCAGGAGACTGAGGGCAAGGGGAGGTGCTGCTCACAGAGCCACCATGCAGCAGGTTCTCCTGGAAAAAAACAGGGAAGCTGTTGCCAGCCAGGACCTTGCTCACAGAGGCAAACTTCAGCAGGAGCTTAAAACCCAGCTCTAGAAGAGAATCACAAGGTTACAATCCACAGCAGGGAGCACTTGCTCAGACACAGAACTTGACCAGCCTCAGCACGAGGTGCTGCTGACATGTCTACAGGAATTTCCTTTGCTTTTTAAATGCAGGCATACATGTCCACAAGGGTCAGCCCAGGCTGTCTTACCTTTAATAACTCAGGAACTCAGGACCTTTAATAATAAAGTTCATTTCAGACTACCACTGGACCTCGCCGTGTGAGTGACAGGCGAGGGCGAGGTGCGGCTATAAAGAAGCGGACCCGCATGGCCTGGCTCTGCTGCTGCTGCAGCAATGAGCCCATGGGAAACAGAAAAGTCATCCCAGGGCAGCAGCAGTGGCAGCTGGAGCTCTTTGCTAATTGCTGAGGACAAGCAGGGACCTGCCATTTGCTTGCTGCCTTGCTGTGTCTGTGTGTGGGAAGGGTGAGGGCACGCTCGCACCCTGCCTGGTTTGCAAACAGCACGGGGGAAAAGTTCAGCTGGAATGCCTGAGCTGGAAAAAAGCAGCTACATATGAGGATTAGTAACACAGCTTTCTTCTTAACTGCAGCTACTAAAGACTCCAGAGATGTGCTTGCCTAAGCAGGTGATGCTCTGAGCCTTTCAAAGGTGCTGGCCCAAAAGCAGCTCCCAGGGGCTGTAACACCTGGGCAGTGAGCAAGGCCAGAGGGCCTCCAGCACACTCAGCCCCTGCTCCCAGCTGCTCCAGCAGGGAGTGAACACCAGGAGTGTGGCATGGCCTGAAAACACACACATCCCCATCTGTGACCATGTTTACAGGGGTCTCAGGATGAGGGAAGAGACGAGAATGTTGACTCCATGTTTCTGAAGGCTTGATTTATTATTTTATTATATATATTATATTAAAACTATACTGAAAGAATAGAAGGAAGGATTTCATCAGAAGGCTAGCTAAGAATAGAAAAAGAAAGAATGATAACAAAAGCTGGTGACTGACCGAGACAGCCCAGACAGCCGGACTGTGATTGGCCATTAATTACAAACATCCAACATGAGACCAATCAAAGATCCACCTGTTGCATTCCACAGCAGCAAATAGTCACTGTTTACATTTTGTTCCTGAGGCTTCTCAGCTTCCCAGGAGAAAAAATCCTAAGGAAAGGATTTTTCAGAAAATATCATGGCTACACCCATCTGCTTGTGCAACAGCCAGAGCAGCAGTAGCACATAGAGGGGCTTCTTTCTTTTGGGAGGCCAGAGTATTTCTCTGACCCTTCTAGCCCTGAGACCATGAGAAGTCTGGATGCTTCCAATGTGCTCATCTGTTTGTTCACTCCAGCCTCACAACCTGAGGAACCCACTTGAGGAACCCAGGGAAGCTGAGGATTTGTTGTCTCCATGGATGCAAGGACCTGGATCTGCTTCCAGATGCTTCCTCTGGGAGAAGGAAAAGGTGTGATGGGCTCGTGCAAACCAATAAAGATTTTGGTCCTTATCGCAAGCACCAAATCCAGATTCAAAGCAAGCTCTCTGTGGATGCTCTGCACAGCTGGACTCTCACATGGGTTTGTCTGCAGAGCTGTCACAGTCTCAGACTCTGCTTTGCAGCCAGATTTTTGTATTCTGTGCTGATTTCCCAAGGGTCTCCATTTGGGCTTATCATCCCCACAGGGATCAGTAGGACTGCAGCTGCTGTCCTAGCATCTGCAGCCAGCTCTGCTGAGCAGCAGTGTGGTCTGCTGGATAAAGCAGGGGCTGGCAGCCAGGGGCACGGAAAGCCAGCCCAGCACTGCCAGGAACCTCCACTGAGGGCTCAGTCAGGCTGATGTGTGTCCTCAGAGCCATGCCAGGCCTGTCCCAGCTAGGCACTGACACAGTGCCCTTGTGTCCTGATCATCAGGGAGAGCACTGGGGAGCCCTGCGGGTGCAGCAGGCAGAGGAGAGCAGGCAGGGTCCATTCTCCCACTCCAGCCCTTCCCTGGGCTCTGACTTGTGAAGCTCAATGCTGAAAGCCTACAGCATCCATGGCCAGGATCAAGTGAGAGGAATGGAATTAAAACAGCCAGGGTAGGCCTGCATTCTGGCAACAGGCACGTGGCTATCTCCTCAGTCCCAGCTCCACATTTTGGGACAGGCCTGGGAAGGAGTCCTTCTGCAGAGAAGCCTGGTGGCTGCAGAGCCAAGCACTGCTCGCTTGCAGAGCCTTTCCAATCTCCCTGAGTGCTTCTGGCCTTTCCCAGCCTGTTCTTGGAATTACAGTTCCATGGAATTACAGGTCCAGCATCAGGCTGGAACAGCCATACCAGATAGCAGTAGCCACCTAAGGTGATGCAGACCCATAAGTCTGGGTTAAAATCTTGATTAGCATCAGCTGCATACTTTTTTTGTGGTGATCCTGTGATCCACAACTGATGCACACTTCATGTTTCACCACCACCTTCTAAATATCTGTATTAATGCCTCCCTGTGCTCCTTGACTCTTTGCTCCATGGTCACTGTGCTTGGATGTGCAGATTAGCAGCAGCAAAGCTTTGTTAATACAGCTCTATAATGATGCCATCCTAGCCCCTTCAGTCTGGAGGAGCTGGACCCACAGAAAAGCACTCTTGTCCCTCAATCACTGCACAGAGCCACAACAACATCACCTGGGGTGCCACTGGAGCCAGGCCCACTGGCACATTTCCTTGCTACCACGCTCCTTCAGCTGTAATAACACTCCAGTGGAAAAATTATGGATGCACTTTGCCAGGTGCCTGTGATAGATTTTGCAGTGATGGATTCTGCATCTGGTTATTAACCTCTTGCAAAAGCTCAGTGTTATCTTGCATGGAAGTAATATTAAGTTAAACAGCTGTTGATAACTTCTCTCCCATTATCCATGACTTCATTCAAGGCCAATATTTACTCACATCCCAGAATCATTGCTGCATTCCCAATGGCACTGTTTGTGGAGTCCAATGAGAGCAATTTTTAATAGGTCTTAGGTACTCAGAGGACCATGTTACCCAAGTGCCTCCTAATCCTGAATGTGCAACACAAGAAAACTCTGCAGGGGTTTTACAAGGCCTGGACACAGTGCACATCTGCAGAGGAAAGCTAATCTGGAGGAGGAAACCTAACTGGAGGAGGAAACCCAACTGGAGGAGGAAACCCAGCTTGGGGAGCATCTCCTGCAGCCACAAAGGTGCTGACCCAAATCCCCCACCGCCTGCATCCTGCCCCAACCACTTGCCATGCTGCTGTTTCTCACCCCTCCTCCCTGAGAAGGCAGGTCAGCTGTGGGCCAGCAGGTCCCAAAATGTCCCAGCCACCAGTGTGACCCTTTCACTTCCTTTTTCATCCTCTAATTCAACCAAAGGATCAGAAGAGACATCCCCTGCCACTCCACTCAGTCACTCAGATGAGGGTAGGTAGGTTACTCTCAGCTGAACAAAATCATTCCCTGGGCTTTTGCTGTGGACACTGTCAGGAGTGTATCAGGAGTTTGCTTCACAGTATTTTTCCATTCTCTTCTTTACTACTTTTGGGAGTCCATTCTCTTCTTTACTACTTTTGCTGATGCTATCACAGTGTGGCAAAGCCTTAGGCAGACTTAGACCCTGCTGTGCTGGACGTGGCAGAAGCAATGATCAGAGAACAGAATTTGCATCCAAAAAAATTAGATCTCTGCAGTATGACTTCTCCCACCATTATCAAAAGGACTAGGATGGAGACTGGGCATTCTGGGATGAGTTCCCAGGTATTTCCCACCCACACTAGCACTGCCAGGCACTCAGCAGAGCTCCTGCCTCAAGTTTTCAGGTGTGAAGGCAGTTTGCCAGTGAGCTGCACAGCCTGGGCTCCACTGATGACCTCTACTCTCCTCCACACCACCACTGGTCCACACTGCAATAAGAAATCAGATCGTGGTGACCACTGGACTGTTTTATGATGCCACTGGAGCTGGTGGAGTCAGCAGAGCTGAACCCTGATCTGTGAGCAAGTGGCAGCCCCTGGAATGGCCAAGGGCTGGCAAGAGACTGCAGTTAATGCTGAGTCTAAGCTGCAAGTGGCAGGTACATTTTAAGTGTGTCCCCTGACTCAGTACCCAGCTGTGGTGAGTTTATAGCCTTTGATATTGTTACATTCATCATCAGGAATCTCCTAGTTCCTTGGAAATACAGCATCAAGCTCTCCAGGGCTGGTTTCAGTAGTTTTATTCCCAGGTAATAGACCTCTCCCTCATTTATAGCTATGTCTAGACACATGGTGAGGAAGGTGCTATAAATGCTTGATGGAAAAACCTTGTCTACCTCCTAATTCCCGCATTTCACATCCCTAGCGTGCACAGAGTACATGGTTATAAAGGCTGTGCTCACACACCTTCCCATGGCACCAGCCCTGTGTGACAGCACCTCGCTTTCCCTGCCATGGGGACACAGCTGGCCCAGCCCAAAGGGTGGCAGGGGCAGGAGGCTCTTTGCTCAGGCCCTACAGGAGGAGGCTCTTTGCTCAGGTGTTACAGGAGGGAAGCTCTTTGCTCAGGCCCTACAGGAGGGAGGCTCTTTGCTCTGGTCCTACAGGGGCTCTTTGCTCAGGCCCTGCAGGAGGGAGGCTCTTTGCTCAGGCCCTCTAGGAGGGAGGCTCTTTGCTCAGGCCCTACAGGAGACTCTTTGCTCTGGTCCTACAGGAGGCTCTTTGCTCTGGTCCTACAGGAGGGAGGCTCTTTGCTCAGGCCCTATAGGAGGCTCTTTGCTCAGCTCCTACAGGACAGAGGCTCTCTGCTCTGGTCCTACAGGAGGCTCTTTGCTCAGCTCCTACAGGAGACTCTTAGCTCTGGTCCTACAGGACAGAGGCTCTTTGCTCAGGCCCTACAGGAGTGAGGCTCTTTGCTCAGGCCCTACAGGAGACTCTTAGCTCTGGTCCTACAGGACAGAGGCTCTTTGCTCAGGCCCTACAGGAGGGAGGCTCTTTGCTCAGGCCCTACAGGAGACTCTTAGCTCTGGTCCTACAGGACAGAGGCTCTTTGCTCAGGCCCTACAGGAGGCTCTTTGCTCAGGTCCTACATTCTGCCTTGAGAAAATGGTCAAGTGAGAAGGAAAGAAGGAAGAGAGGCTGCAAATCCCCTTGGGAAGATGCAGCAGGAGCAGCTCTCTCCTCGTGGCATTTCTCAGCACTGCCCTTCCGAGCACCAGGCAGGACACTGTGGAGAGGAAGAAATTAAACTCATATGTGAACAAGAGGAAGGAGAGGACGTATTTATTCCTTTTTTGGGGATGATGATTCAATATTAATCAAAACCAAGAAAATTAACATAATGGGATGAAATACTACAATGTTCAAGGCCTCTATGAATGTCAAAAAATCATTCACTAAGTTTAAATACTGTGTTTAATGCACCCATAATTGCAGTGGCATAATTCCTTGTGCAGAGTGAGTCTGACTACCTGTTTTACATCTCCCCAGGGCACTGGAAACAATTGGGGCCTCTGAGCAGGGTGAGAGTGGTCAGGGTGAACACATGCTGAAGCCTGGGGATGACCCAGTGTCCCTGAGACAGGACACATCACAGGCAAGGATAATTAAATCACAGCCCTTGGAAGATGATGGTGGTGCTGACCAGGACCAAGCACACATGGGAAGGGGCTTGGGATGGGGCTGATCCCATCCCACCTCAGCCAAAACACAGAATCATAGAATCATTTAGACTGGAAAAAGCTGCTAAGGTTGTAGAGTCCAACCACTAACCTAGCACTTCCAAATTCACCACTGAATGACATCCCTAAGGGGCACATCATTTAAATCCATCCAGGGATGGTGACTCAACTACTTCCCTGGGCAGCATGTTCCAGTTCTTGACAATCCTTTCTATGAAAAAGTTTTCTCTAATATCCATCCCAAATCTCTCCTGGTGAACCTTGAGACCATTTCCTCTTGCCCTATCTTATTACCTGGAAGAACTGGGCAACTCCCACCTTTTTAGAGCCTCTTTTCAGGTGGTCCTAGAGAGCTGTAAGGTCCCCAGTGAGCCTCCCTTTCTCCAGCCTGAGTCCCCCAGCCCCTCAGCCACTCCTCATCAGATGTGTGCTCCAGACCCTTCACCACCTTTATTGCCCTTCTCTGGATTTGCTCCAGCACCTCAATGTCCTTCTTCGAGTGAGTGGCCCAAAAATGAGCTCAGACAAAGCAAAGAGGCAGTCAGGGACTGATGGTGAGTGAGCTGTGACCCACCTGGGGTGACTCTGCTGCCAGCAAAGGTTGTGGTGCCAGTTGTTGTCGACTGCTTTTCAGCTCTTATGTGTATTAATGCAGTGCACAGCACTTGGAGCCTTCAAGATAAAAGGTACTTTCACCAGCACTTCAGTGGCTTGTTTCCTATTATAGGTCTGGTTTTGACACTCCCCCACCCTCTTATCTAACTTTCTCTACAAAGCTCTTCTCACTTTTTCATCTCTCTTCTGTGGTCCCTAGCCAGGGAAAAAACAAAACAACAAAAACAATACCAACATATTTGTTTCCTTTTCGGAGAGCTTGAGCTTAGTCAGACACAGTGATCTAGAGAAAGGAAACTTGCACAAAGGTGATTCTATAACAAAGAAATACACATACTTTGCTGTAAACTCCTCTCTTCAAATGGCTTGGTACTTAAGGAAAAAAGGCCTTTGTTTTTTCTCTTTATGTTTTTAACGAGCCTAGTGAATGTTTTAATTAAGTTGGATAGAAATTTTCACAGTGACTTGATGTGAAAATGTGAGCCTTTAAGAGTCGCCTTTGATGTTTGAGTTATGTTTTAAACACTTGATGAGTCCTGCAGAGCTGGTAATCCTTTTAGCATAGCTAATAGCTGTTGCTGGAGTGCTCCTGAAATCCTGTTTTGTTTCTGTCTTCCGGGCTGGAGGCCCCTCCAGAATGGCAGCACTCCACCCTGGAGCTGTTTGCAGCTGCCAGAGCCAGGAGCCCCCACACCACTGAAGACCCCAGGGCTGGTGGATCTCTGCTGGGAGCCCCGGGAGCCTTCCCACACTCCCAACAGGCTGATGCTGGACAGCTCCGGGATGCCCCGGCAGGAATGCCACACCTCGGCGGCATTTCAGAGTTGTGCCAGGGGCGGTCAGAGGAATTTATGAGACCCCCCTCCTCCCCAGGAGCCTTCTGGATGGGTCACCTGGTGCAGCAGGAGCTCAGGAATGATCCCCCGACCCTGCACTCAGAAGTGGAGCACACACCGCAGCCTGTGTGTGCCATCCTCTGCTGTGTTCAGTGTTGCTACCTTAAAATAAGACTTTTCATTATCAAATATTTTGAGTTCAGTTCTCTCCAGATTTGGCAAGCCACCCCACACCTTGTAAACAGGCTTTCCTCTGGTCTCTAACTCTGGATTTGCTTGAAGGATAGGTAGCAAACTGACTTTGGGGAAATGCAAATGCCTTCCACAAAGGATGCTGCAGGGAGAGATGAAAGCCAACTCCATTTGCATTAGTTCTGTAACTGGATGTTTTCCCTCTCCCGTTTAGGCTGTAGTTCACACACCACACACACACACACATTTTTGCCACTGAGCTATTTGTTGTCAGCTGCTCCTCCCAGGAGTTTTGAAGAAATCCCCATTTATACACAAAGCTACTTGTCAGGGCACTGGCAGCAAGCTGGCCAGGCAAAAGGAGCATCCCCAGGAGCTGGGATTCAGCAGAGCCCTGCCGTGGCCTTTTGGGCAAGTGCCACCTTGCTCGGTAACCCTGTGCACACCCCGAGCCTGCAGCAGCAGCAGCAGGACCCTCCTGCACCGCCCCCCGGGCAGCATTGCTGTCAGAACAACTACAAGAAAACCAAGCTGAGGAGCTCCAACCCGGTGCACTGGCTGTGCTTTTAGGTGTCCCACAGCAAAATAGCAAGCTCCAGTTTGTTAAGGCAGAGAAGCAGACACAGGAAAGCACCCTCTCTCTCTCTCTGGATCCATGAGCCAATTAACAGAAGGAGCAGGGCTGTCTCACAGGTTGGTGTGTGCACGGCACTCCTGGGATGGATATTCACCCCACTGCTGCTGCAGCCTCTCCAAGCAAGGGCCCAGAGCTGCCTCTGCGTCTCCTCTGAAGAGCTCCTTGGAGTGCCTGCAGGGCACAGCGAGGCACCAGAGCCCCACAGGACACGGGGAAGCAGCACTGGGGACTCGGTGCCAGATCGAGCTCCAGCTGAGCTGCTGTGCCAAGCCGTGCTCACTTCCCTCAGCGCATTGCTCTGAGACCCTCCTCCACCATTTGCATGGCTTTTTGTACATATTCCCTTCATTAGTTTTTATATATTCCCTTTATTATTTTTTACATATCCCTTTATTATTTTTGTACATATCCCTTTATTATTTTTTAATGGGAGCAGGGGATGCCTCTCTGGCAGCAACCAGAGGAGTTTAAGAACAGTTATGCTCAGGCAACCTTTGAAGCCACCGAGGTTAAGGGGATGGGGCCGGAGATCCTAAAACTGCTAGTGTCCTAACCAGAGGCGTTTCTGGTTTAAACAGGCAGCCAAACATCTGTTTTCATTCTGACAGCAAGAGCTTCGAATTGGGAAACAGATAAAAACCCAGGGAAACCCATAAAAACCCAGTTTATATTCAGTCCCGTCTACTGTTGGTTGTGGCAAAACCCGTAGAGAGCCCTAAAATTGCAGAATCTGTGCTTATTTCACCTTATGTCAGCGATGCTCAGGAGAAGGGGATTTCTGAAGGAGGATTTTTGCACGCAGCGATCAGACCCCCGTAGTCACATCCGTTCTTGCAGATAAACCCAGGGCACCCTTAGGCACACAACAGGCAGCTGAGGGAAGCCCGGTGCCACCTGCGGTCCATGCCCACAGGGCAGACATCCCGCAGCCGGGATGCGGCCCCAGGCAGACCGAGGAGCTGTGCATGACCCGCGGGGCACAGCAAGCTTGGGAGGTGTGCAGGGGATCCTGCTGGGACTGGGCACCGCTGTGCGCCCACGTGAAGGTGGCTCACAGCTAGAGCCAGCCAGGTTCCCGGCACAAACCACCACGGGACTCCTAAATCCTCGTGCCAGCTGCCCGCCTGCCCAAGGAGAAGCGTGACAGCGGCATGTCCAGAGGGAGGACCCCAGATCTGACAGGTCCCCAGAGCAGGAGCACAGAGCAGGCTCCCCAGGCGATGCGCTGGGCTGAGCACACCTTCCCTTCCGCAGGGCAGAGCCACAGATCGATACCCCACGCCCACGGCAAGTCACAGCTCAGCCGCACAGCCCGTCTGCACGGTCGATGGCGACAGCCTGCCACCGTGCAGGGAAAAGAGGGAAGAGGCTGCAAACAGGGATCTTCCACGCACAGGGAAGCGCCCCGGTAAAACCCGCACCCGGTGGCAGCGGCAGGGCAGGACCCCCAGCAGCACCCCCGGCCCTTGGGGCACACCAGCTCTGCCGGTGGGCAGCGCCTCCGCGGCCGGGGAAGGGGGGGAAAGTCCCGCTCAGAACGTGTTCAGCACTCTCAGGGAAACCCGACCCCCTCCTCATGTCCCCGGCTGTGCTGCCTCTCCCGTGGGCTATGTCCCCTCTCCCACACTCGCTTTCTGTGGTCGACTGCGAAGGGAACGCGTTCCCAAGGCGGAAACGGGAGCATCCCGAGCCTCCCGGCACTCAGCTCTGCCACACGGCTGGAGGGAGTCCGCGTTCCCTGTGGAGAAGCGAGCTCCAAAACGGTGCTCAGCCTCCAGCCGAGGCCTAGCGGGGAGCATCCCCAGGAGCGGGACGGGCCCCGCGGGGCGAGACACCCGCACCCGGAGCAGCAGCGGGCTCCGGGCATGTCCTTCGGGGCTCCCCCGTCCCACCGGTCCCTCCCGGGGCTCCCACCCCGAGGCCAGGTTCCCCGAAGCCAAGTTTGGTCCAAGAGCAACAGAACCTTCTCCCGCAGCAGCCCGAGCAGCCGACCCCGCTCTCCGCCTGGCCCCTCGCCGCTGCGGCCGGTCCGAGCGGGACCCCGGGCCACGGCGCTGTCCGGCCGGGGGGCTCGGGGCTGCGGGCGCAGCGGGGAGCGGGAGGGAGAGCGAGCGGCGGGGGGGGCGCGCAGCCGGGGCAGCCCCATCGCCGCAGCATCCGCCGGGGGATCGGGGGGCGGCGGGAGCGGGGAGCCGGTGCCCGCTGGGACCGCAACGGGGGAAACTTGTGCCGCGTCCGGAGCCCGGCGAGACGATAGCGCGGCGGATGAGGGGGGATGCGCGGCGGGCACGGCGAGGCCCCCGGGTGCCGCCGGCCGTGCCTTACCTGCCGGGCCGCTCCGGAGGCTGCGGTCCGCGCCGTAAATCCGTGTGCCGGCTGCGGAGCCGGGTGCGGCGCCGGGCGGGCGGGCGGGTGCCCCCCCCGGGGCCGAGGAGCCCCGGCCGCCCGGCGCTCAGCCCCGCCGCCCCCGCCGCGCTGCCCGCCGCCCCGCCTCGCCGCCCGCCGCCCCGCCTCGCCGCATCGCCGCCGCTGCCGTCGGGGGCTGCGGCCGCCCCGCCGCCGCTCGCCGCCCCGCGCCGGCCCCGCGGCCCCGCGCCGCGCTCCGCCGTCCGCGGGAGGCGCTGGGGGCGGGCGGGGGGCGGCGCGGCGAGGGGGCCGTGCCCACCGCCCCTCCGCCCCGCGCTGCGGGCACCGGCCCCGCCGGGAGGGGCCGGCGGCACCCCCGAGCCCGCCGGCCCGGCCGCAGCCCCGTCCCCCGGGCGTTCCGGGGGTTCCTCCACCGCCGTCCCGCAGCCTGGGTCCCCTATCCCCGCTCTCGGCGTCCGGGAGCACCCCGTCCTCCGGGATCCCGTCCCTTTGTCGCTGGCTCAGGGACTTGTCCAGGACCTCGGCACAGCCGAACCCATCCCTGGGACCGAAGAGCGGCATCAGAATCCAGAGCCTTTGCCTCCTTCCCCCCGCCTCCATCCCTGCGGGCTGCGGTCAGTCCCCGAGCCCCGGAGTCCTCAGCGCCGACCTCTGGAGCCCATGCCGCTGCCAGAGCCCAGGACTCCCTGTCCCTACCCTGGGTAGCCCTCTGGCCAGCCCCAGAGCCCAGGACACTGGAGCTCTCCTGCCTGTGCCCCGCAGTGGCTCGGCAGCTCCCAGGGGAAATGGGCAAGGGGCTGCCCAGTGTTCTCCGGCCCGCTCAGCCTGCCCCACGGCCCCACAGCAGAGGTCGCACACTGTCCCGCCGCTGGCACGAGTCAGGCTCATGCCCTGCCTCAGTGCCCATTTCGCAGTGCCCCTCCTGCCGCAGCTCTGAACTTCCCACCGCTCCCAGCCCTGCCCAGGCACAGGTACGATGCTTCTCCGGGAACATTGCTGCAGCAGCTCCAGCCCCAGCGGCGCTGAAACCAACCTGTCATAGGTGGGCTTTGCGTGTGGGTGACCAGCATAGGAACGGATACTGCAAGAAATCTCTTAACTCCACAGATTTTGGCTTTTGGCAGCAGCATCAGAAGAGTGGTGAGTTCTGTCCTAGACATCTAGCCTCAGACTGAGAGTTTTCCTGAGGTGCAGAACCGGTGATCCAGGAGAAGTGACTCCTTCTGGCTGTCCTCCTCACCGAGGATGTGCAGCACTGAGAACCGAGGGGCAGAGGGACACCAGGCTGAGCCCTGCTCACAGCCTCACCCGCTGGCAGGTTCACAGCGCTTCACTGAGAGGGAACCACTTCACCTCCACACCCTGCGAGGGGCAGAACTGTCCCTTCATGCAGGAATGGGGGACCCTTCTGGGGTGCAGAATTGTCTGGCCCAGGGGCTACCACTCCTCCCAAGCTGCAGCTGCCCCTGTCAGGGCTGGCTGCCTCAGCTCCCTGAAATCCCTGGCTACAGTTCTGGGATGCACTGGGATGCTAACTGTGGGAGAGTTAGCAAAGCCAGAGAAACCAAGTGCTTCTGGAGACAAAGCCTGGAGGCTGCTCTGCACCAGATCACCATGCAGAAGCTGGGTGTCTTCACAGCCTCTTGCCTGTAGCCAACACTGCTCCAACTGAAAGAGCCCTGTGGAGTTATGGATGGGGCTTTGTGAGAAGGGAGCCCTCCCAGGCAGTGGGATGAAAGCAGATTAAGGCTGCAAGAGTATTTCGACGAATATGAGCTTAATCCACTAACCAGATCAATCAAAGCTGCAAGTGATGCTTTTCCCCTGGAGTGTCTTGCTGTTCCTGTGCATGTTCACTGCAGGAAAAGAAGCTCTGCCTGGCATGTACAGCAGCTGCTCTCCTACATCTGGACTCACTTTATCTGTGCAAGCCAGCCACAACCCTAATTTCCAACCATATTAACAAGCAGTACTGTAGATTGCCATGAGGGACCTGTGTCCATGCCAAGTATGGCAGGCAGGCCTCCCTTCTGAGTTGGAGCACCAGTGTGGCTGGCATGGGAAGTCTTGCAGAGCAGGGCAATTTAGAGATATCTCTATGCAGTTCTGGTCACTTATCACACTTATGCTGAATTATGCTTCACTTTTACAAACTCTAATGGTGTTACTCCAGCGAGGCAAAGCCAGCTCTTATGCTAATTTGACTATTTGTTAGTCTCATAACCCTTACTTACATTTACTGTGCAGCTTAATATTGTCAACATGCCTTAATTTTAGTGTGAGAGTGCTTTTATGGGGAATTATAACAGTAGAGGTTAAATTGCACAAATGCAACTTCCCAACAGGTCCATACCTGTGGAGTTTATAGCTGAAGAGATTTGTACATCATCACACCTGACCTTATGGACACCACTGGTTATTTCTGCATCAGCTCTTGTGTTTGACTTGGCCATATCTACTGATTTATTCATCAAGGGGTGTTTCCACATCACTTGTGAGCCCTGCTGAGCCCCCTGAGACCATGTCTCTCCATACCACGGGTCTGCACTGCCTCACCTCCCAAGAGTGCTGAGTGACAGCAGCCTTTACAGAGCAGGGAGCACACAGGGCATGAGCTCAGAGAGTTTAACTGTGAGTCAGCACGGGGTCATTTGAGCCAGTGCAGAACAAGGTTTATGGATCTTAAGGGTCCTTGTTTGGAAATACACATTAGTTGGTTGTCTGTGTCATAAATCTCCCCATTTATCCCGCTCGAGCTGGATGAATAATTGGAGAGAGGTTTGTGGCTAATTGATTTGCTGATCAGTGGAAAGAAATCATGAATAATTTATTTGATGAATATTCCTCAACCATCCGTAAAGCTGGTCAGTTACTGAAAATAATTAGTTGCAAACACTCAATTTTTCAGCCAATGGCTTTGTTCGTTGGCAAGAGCACCTCGCACTTCGCACCCTCCAGAGTGGGTCCCCATGGATTTCTGGATTTCTCTTGGGCTCTATGCAGACAGAGGCTGCTCTTCAAAGCAGCCTGAGGACTTCACCTTGGCTGTTCTGTCCATCCACACTTCACAGTTCACACTGCAAAGCTCCCTTTTCCTCCCTGTCTTTGCAGGCACAGATCCTCCAGGCTGCACAGAGCTTTCCAAGCAGGGTTCTGCTGATACCTCCCCTTGGGGTCAAGGCTTTGAGCAGTTTTGCCAGTGGAAGGGGAGGATGCAGGTGCAAATGTCTGTGACACCATCAGCTGTGACAGCATCAGCTCCTGGCTCTTTCTGCGTGGCAGATTTACTGTCTTGGATGAGTCCCACACAAGGTGGGTCCCATGAATCCAACCTTTAGAGCAGAGGTGCTGCCTCTCACATAGCTGGGCCAGCTAAGGGACAGAGCAAAGGCACAACAGAGGAGGAACATCCTGCACCAGCCAAGCCCTAATTCCTTTTTCTAAGCATAAACCCTTAAGCAGGCCACACAACCATGTCATGTTTCCTGTATCTGCTCGAGTCCTGGTTCTCCCTTTGCAGGCATCCTCGCAGCACCTGGCACAGTAATCAGGCAAGACCTGCATGGCTGCCTCTTCTGGGTGCTAAAAAAAAAAAAAAGGAAAAAGAGACTCTTTGGTTTCTCTAAAATTGCTGTTTATTTGCCAGTTTTTGCATGTTAAGATTTCTGAGAAAACAAACAATCTCCAGAGGCTTCTTGATGTTATTTGCCTCCTAGCAGAAATCCTATCAGCTTCTCCTGTGGTTCTCAGATGTGGCGGGGGCAGCTCCCCTCCTTCCTCTTTTTTCACCCCTAAGCAACACGCAGACACCCTCCCCGTTGAATTAACATCATCTTTCCTCTGCAATATCGTCTGGGAGTGACTTTCTTGGCTCACAGTTGCAAATTTGTTCTCTCCCGTGCTGGGGATTCCGAGCAGCAGGAGTCAGGATCTGCCGGCAGTGTTTGCAATCCTGTGCCAGGCTGCGCTTGTTTGGGAATGAGCATCTCCCAATCTCCTGTTCCCGTGGAGCCGGGGGCGATGCAGGAACCTCTGCAGAAGTCCTGCTGTGTTTAAACTCAATGGGAATAGGATACTGAAGAGCACATGAGCGGTCCCTAACGGGGCGGGGAGAGCTCCTTCCCTGTGGGAACCCCAGGACTTTGTGCCAGCATCCGCAGGCCTTGTGTGCCTTGGGGGAGTGATTTTTGTGGGAGCTCGGCAGTGCCCAGCCTGGAGCAGGGCTGCAGAATGCCCTGGGAGCTGAGCTGGCTCTCAGGGAGCCTCGGAGGGCCGTGCCCGCCCGCTCGGCAGGAAGCTCACAGCCTGGCACCGAGGGGCTAATTTCATTATGCGATATTTGGAGCCAGAGTCAGGACTTTAATTACATCTTTGCTCTCCTTGCTGGCTCTCAGCAAAGTCACGTCTGCTCTGCTCTGTGCGATGCCCGTGAGAAAGCGGGGCCGCGACACAGCGGTGAGGGGGGACGGAGGCTGCACATCAAAGGGACTTTGAGGCTGCAGTCCCTGCTTCGGGCGCTTACCCCGCTCACTGGTCGCTGTTGCCAAACTGGGGATTCGCGTGTGGCCATTGTGAGCCGGAGAGAGGGGATGTGTCCCCGTGTGTCCCTGCTGCAGCTCTGCTGCTCTGAGCAGCCCTCGGGGGTCGGGGTACAGCCCGGGATGCACCCCACTCACAGCAGGTACCCCTTTTCCTTCCTTCCTTCTCTCGGGGCTGTTCCCCTTGTTGCTCGCAGGGATGGCCAGCCCAGGCTGCTGCGGGCTGGGGCTGCCGGTGCTTGAATGGATTCCTCCTTCCCCTCGCGGCAGATGCTCCTGGAAATCAGCGCCGCGGATGAGCCGCGTCCTTCTGCACCAGCTGGGACTTCTGGCCCTGGAAGGCTTCGCTGTGGCCTCCAATAAACGCAGCAGGACATCCCCCCGGGCTGAGCAGGGAGGGCAGCAGCTGCCTCCAGCACAGCCCGCTCACCAGAGAGGATCCTGCAGCCTGTGCCGGGGCTGGGAGAGCCGGGGTGGATCCCAGAGCGATGGAGAGAAGCTGACTTGTGTGCGAATCCTTCCTGCGGGATAAAGGGCTCTGGGAGAGATGTCCTGAATGCCCAGCCTGCCTTGTCGCCTTTATATTTGCAGCGCTTTGGAGAGAGCTTGCCTGGAAGCAAAGCGCTGATGCGTGGGCATTTTTCACCTTCAGATTTGCCGTTGAGCTTGTTTAGGTGGAGGATGGGCTTAATGGTCCAGGCTTAGCAGAAAGAAAGGGGAAAGTTTGCTCAAGACAACCTAATTGATCTTAATGAGACAGGAAGGGCTTTGTGCTGCAAACACCAGTGTTTGTTTTGTGAGTTTAATGCATTTTCTGGCTGGGTTTGATTACTCTGGGGAAGTCCTCTGGCCTAATAAACGGAGCCATAGGGAATTAGAACTGACAATTTCAGTTGTTGCTCTCAGCCCAAAAGAGCTCAGCCTTCCGGGGAGGGGGGGAACAGAACTGGGGGAAAGGTAATTGCAATGGATTCAATTAGTTCCCAATTATCAGCCAGCTTTGGCTCTGGTGGGTGGGCAGCAGCCAGGGCTGGGTGCCCAGGGACAGGGCACATCGACTGGTGTCCTCCAGTGGGGTAACACCGAGCCCACGTGGCACCCAACAGGGAGCTGGTGCTCCCAAAGAGCAAGGAAACTGCAGGAAGCTTTGTGGGTTTTGCGTCCAGCTGATAATGATCAAAATCATTGTTGTCAGAGGGAAAATTCTTTTTCAAACCCTGGGCATTTGGATTGTGGCTTTCCTAGAAAATGGTGTATTTTCTGCTTTCCTCTACACAGAAAAATGGAGCCACAATGTGGTTTTGTGCTTTTTATTGGTATCTCCTTAAATGGAGGGGGGAAAATTACTTTGAATCTCACAGCTGCTGCTGAAAAGGTGGTTCTCTGGAGAGCAGTGTTTCCACAGAGATTTCTTCATGCCTGTTAACAGCTGCCTGTCCCCATGAGTTTTCGGGGGGGGGCAACCGTATCCAAACCTGTCCCAAACCAGGACTGGGACAAGGAGGTGCTGTGCTCATGCCAGTGATGCACCATGCTGCTGCAGCCACGGCTGAGAAACGACCCTGGAGATGCCAAGGCCTGGCTTGTCCTGTGGAAACAAGGGCAAGAAGAGGGGAGAGCCAAAGCACAGCAGGGAGGGGTAGGCAAGGCAAGGCAAGGCAAGAGAGGAGTTGATAAGGCAAGGTAGTGGAGGGATAGGCAAGGAATGGTGCTGGGGGAAGGCCAACACAGCTCCCACAGCAGCCCTCCAGCCACTGGGGTCAAGTGATGCCCTCTTACGGCAAGGCAAGGAGTTGGTGGAAACGCAGCAGCTTCTTTGTGCTTCCCTTCTACACAAGCAAAACTTGGAGAAAAAAATCACTACAAGCCTTCCTTCCTTCCTTCCTTCCTTCCTTCCTTCCTTCCTTCCTTCCTTCCTTCCTTCCTTCCTTCCTTCCTTCCTTCCTTCCTTCCTTCCTTCCTTCCTTCCTTCCTTCCTTCCTTCCTTCCTTCCTTCCTTCCTTCCTTCCTTCCTTCCTTCCTTCCTTCCTTCCTTCCTTCCTTCCTTCCTTCCTTCCTTCCTTCCTTCCTTCCTTCCTTCCTTCCTTCCTTCCTTCCCTCCCTCCCTCCCCGTTCTTCCCCTTTTGCAAAATCTCACTTACCAGGGTGTCCCTGCCTGGAATTCCTTCCCCCTGCTCCAAACCCGCCCCTGTGGGATGCAGCCTGTGGTCAGTACACAGCTGTAGGGACAAGACAAAGCCACCCCCAGTTGTCCCCAGGCTGTCCTCGCTGCTCAGCCCCCCCTGCCCCAGGTGCCCCCGCCGGGGCAGGGACAGAGCAGTACCCAGGGGCAGCCAAACCCCGGCTGAGCAGTCCCGGGGCAGGCTGTGCCTCTGCATCCCAGGGAACGCCATGGGAAGGCAGAGAGGGAGAGGGAGATAATTTCTAGCTGCAGGAGCAGTTCCAGGGAGCTGTGTGGAGGAGCTGGCAGCTGCTGGCTGTGCAGGCAGTCACCCAGCGGTGGGAAGGGGGCTGGGAGCACACGCTGCCATGGAGGGCAAGGCTGTTCCTGAGGGGCCATGCCACAGCAGCTGGCTGGCTGCACTCTGGAGAAAAAGCAGGAATAGTCACTGTCCATGCCTGCCTTTCCCATCTCAGTACAGCTCTGGTTCCAGTCCCCAGCCCCCCATTGCTCGGCTTCCTTCAGGGGGGGAAATCCCCTTTGCTGCTTTCTTGCCTCCTTGGACAAGAGATTTGTTCTGCTCATCGTTTCTCCTTCCCAGACTAATTTGCTGCTTTTCACATTGATTGCTGTCTATTTTCTCACTCTGCCTGTTGGTGGATTTGGGGTTTTTATTGCTAATTACTCTTCTTGCTTCTCTGCTGGGGGAAATACTTCCCTGTCCATTTTTAACTGACATTAAGGGCATGAAACAATATTTACTAGAGATAAACATTTTTAAATCAGTCAGTTTGGACGGGCTGCTTTGGCTTGCAGCTCTTGTCAGAGGCTAGTGATGCCCTGAAATACTTCTTGTACCCAAACCTGTCAGGGCTGAGACAAGGCACAGTCTCACTGTGCAATTTATGGTTTGGAGAGCAAATAGCTGTGTAGGGAATGCACGGCTGGGAACTGTGGGCGAGACAAAAGCTCCCTGCAGAAGCCCAGGCAGCTGCAAAGTTGGGCTATATTTAATTTCAAATGCCTGGAGGGTTCCCGTTTGATTTCTGGGAGGATTTCAGGCTGAGAGCTAATAGGGATATAGTTGAGGAACATCTAAGGCTCTTTGCAAACAGCATACAGGCACCTGCTGAGCTTTTCAGGGGAACCTGGGATGGTGCTGATTTCTCTGCTCAGCAAGGAGTCCCAGGCAGGAGCAATGCCAGGGGAAGGCAGATGGCACAGGCCAGGGTGACTCCAGCTGATGGGTGACTGCCCAGGCAGGGCAGTGGGCAGGCAGGCATCGGTCCTAACACGACAAACTGCCCAGAGAGAGCCTTGGAGGCAACCAGTGGCCTCTTGAGGCACTTTAGGAAGAGACAAATGATTCAGGCCCAGAGATGTCTGGGTCACAAGAACTCCTCTTTTGTGCAGGAGATCCATTAGTGAGGTTTATTATTCCAAACCCTGGCTGAAGCCAGGCCCAGGCCCAGGAGGGCTCTGCACATCAGTGCTCCTGCCCCTTGGGTGTAGCCATGATATTTTCTGAAAAATCCTTTCCTTAGGATTTTTCCTCCTGGGAAGCTGAGGGGCCTCAGGAACAAAATGTATAACCAATGGTTAACCAATGGTTATCTGCTGCTGTGGAATGCAACAGGTGCATCTGGGATTGGTCTCATGTGGTTGTTTCTAATTAAAGGCCAATCACAGTCAGCTGGCTTGGACTCTCTGTCCGAGACACAAGCTTTTGTTATCATTCTTTCTTTTTCTATTCTTAGCCAGCCTTCTGATGAAATCCTTTATTCTTTAAGTATAGTTTTAATACAATATATATAATAAAATAATAAATCAAGCCTTCTGAAACATGGAGTCAGATCCTCGTCTCTTCCCTCATCCTTGGACCCCTGTGAACCCGGTCACACTTGGGGACTTTGCAGCCACTGGGAACTTAAAGAAAAGAGGTTGGGAAATCTCGCCAAACTCTCTGTTAGAAGGTTGCAAGCTCAAGCATCAGAAATTAGGCAGGGCTAGTTTTATAGTAGTTGGTTTGACCTCTGTTCTGCCCCCATCTACATTGCCCTGCAGAGTTTAGTTAAATGATCACTTACTCCTTCCTCCTGGGGCTTTTCTCTCATTTCAGTGCACATGGAGCAGAATTAAATTGCATGGGAACCACAAATCTGGCCTTTCCCAACATCTGAGTACTTACCTCGCTGTCTGAGCAATGGTTTTTTTAGCAGAGCTTTTTTGTCTGTAGAATCTTAAATGATTTGGTGCCAGTTGCAGTCCCACTGAACTCAGTGGATAATCAGCTCCTGGCTGTAAATGAGCAGCACATGGCACTGCTACCTTGCCTCCCCCAGTGTGAGGCTTTGTGTGTGGTGGGGCTTTTCCTGTTAAAGCAGCCTGGCTGGTAAATGCCCCAAGAGGCTCCTGATTCACATGCTGCAGACCAGGCTTCTGCATTAAAAACTCATTTAAAGTTCCCTGGCAAAGTGCGTGAGTCAGAAAAGCTAAATTGTGTTAATTCTGTCTGGAATGTCCCAAGGATCAGCAAGGCCAGGACGCTGCTCTGGGTTCCATACCCTGCTCTGTGCTAATGTGCACTAATTTTCCTGGGGAGCTGGAGATATCATTGTTGAGCAGGGCTATTACAAATAGGTTCCTGGAGCCTTGTGCAGGGGAAAATGGGTTTATTTTCTGCAGAGAGCATGGTGAATTTGCATCTCAATGAATGCTTTTTCCTTGAAGGAATTTTTCATTATAGGAGAAATGGGTAAACTGCTCCAGCCACCTCACCTGTGGGATGTGTTTTCCCAGACCTTGCAGCCTCATCCCAGAAGTGCTGGCAGGGAAGCCCTGGCCTGCTCTGTGCTCTGACTGCTCTGCACAAGGGGCTGGGTGGAGATGATTTCTCTGATGGGCAGAGCTACCCAGTGTCTACCTGAGGCTGAAAATACCCCAGCAGCTGGAGCCATGGGGGGCAGAGTGATGGGGCTGGGAATTTTAGCTGCATGAGAAGACATGGCTCTGGAAAGCAGCAGATAATCGTGGTGCTGATGAACTGCATGAATCATTTAGAAGGATGTAATCTTGCGCCATATGTTAAGTGTCAGTATGTGGAGAACGTGTCACATCCATTAGGAGAATAATTGCACAGTTCATCTTTTTTTGGGAAAAAAAAAAAAATCATTCCTAGACTCGGCAGCATTTGCAGGGCAGAGCCAGGCTGTGTTCCTGTGGTGGAGAGACTGGGTACCAAGGGCAGGCATCTGAGGAAGCATCAGGCTGGGTCAAAGAAGAGAAAGAAACAGCTGGGTGGGAAGGAGGGAGAGGAAATACTGATTCAGAAGGCCAAGAGGGCAAAATAAAACATGAGCCTTTCCCTAGGCATCTGTGAGGAGGTCAGGATGGATGCCAGGCCCTGCGTGTAGGAAAGCCAAAGGCTTTTGAAGACTCACATTTTCCCCATTTCCAGCCAAAACTGCTCCAGACTCTGAACTTTGTTAAGGCTTTCCTGTGAGATGAAAAGCAGCCCTGCTGCTAGAGATGCCCCCTTGCCAGGTAGGGCTGTGCAGCCGTGAGCCCTGGGAGCAGGGTGGGTGACACAGGCACGGGGTGAGCAGCTGTGTCCCCAGAGAACCTCCATGCTGTGGGGCAGTGGGGGCTGGCAGCTCCTGTGGGCAGCATGTCCAGCAGGGATGGATGGCCCAATTGTCCCCCCATGGGTGCCACGGCTGGGCCAGGAATTAGTTTTCATTAGCAGTTTTCCAGGCTTTTAGGCAGTCAAGCAGCCATGCCTGAACGACTCTGGGATGAGCTGTCATTACTGCACAAAGGTAGCTAAGCTCCCAAATCCTATTAGTGCAGAGGAAAGAAACAGTGGGAATGACCTGAGGCAAGGCAGAACCCAGCTGTGACTGCCAGGGAAGGGCAGCATCACCTTCCTCACATCTCTCTCACCCCACACCAGCAAGGCTGATGGTTCTTTCTCCCTCAGGCAGCTGCCCTCGTGCAGCCTGCACCCTTCCAAAGCTACCTGACCTCTCTGGTACCCAGCATCCTCACTGGGACTGCCCATACCATCCACCTCCTGACACCATTCCCCAGGCTCCTCTGCCTGCTCCTCCCTCCACAAGTGCCTTTATACATGGAGGAGCTAAAACCCAGCCCCAGGCTCCCCCATCAAGCATGGCTCTCCTGCTAACATTGGCTTGGCAGGTGAAGGTTATTGTGCAAATTAACTGTATTTAGCCCCCCAGGTTTTTGCAAGACACTTGATTCAAGCATTGCATGACATTTCTATTTTTAAACAATAATGCTGCCTAACATCAATGAAGCTGAAGTCAAGAGGCAAAAAAATTGGCCAGGCTGGAAACTGCCACGGACAGGGAGGGAATCATCACCTGTGGCTGCTGCCCTGACCCAAGGAGGCCATGGGATGTCCCAGACCAGGGCAGGGAGCGATGCCAGGTGGTGAGCAGTGCCCAGGGGTAGGCACACACCCAACACACACACACGGCACGGATATCTTATGAAAAATCCTTTCCTTAGGATTTTTTTCTCCTGAGAAGCTGAAAGGCCTCAGAAACAAAATGTAACCAATGGTTATCTGCTGCTGTGGAATGCAACAGGTGGATCTGAGATTGGTCTCATGTGGTTGTTTCTAATTAATGGCCAATCACAGTCCAGCTGTCCAGACTGTCTCAGTCAGTCACAGGATTTTGTTATCATTCCTTTTCTATTCTTAGCTAGCCTTCTGATTAAATCCTTTCTTCTATTCTTTTAGTATAGTTTTAGTATAGTTTTAATATAATATATATAATAAAATAATAAATCAAGCCTTCTGAAACATGGAGTCAACATTCTCGTCTCTTCCCTCATCCTAGGACCCCTGCGAACACCATCATCACACACACACACACACACACACACACACACAGAGACACACACACACACTCAGCTGCTGGATGGGACAGGGCAGCAGTTCCACTCCAGGAGGCACAAGGAGGGCTCCTGTGCACAGCCTCTCCTGTCTTGTGCTGCCCATCCCACTGCAGGAGCTCCCTGCCCTCTCTGCAAGTCCTGCTAGCAGCGCTCACTGAGATACTTCAGATTTCTTGGGTCTAATTCACCCCCCTGCTCCTCCTCCTGTCCAACAGCATTAGCTCATGAGGCTTTTCAAAGTGCAGCAGCATCAAGGCACCTTCAAAGTAACACAATTCCTGCAGTGAGCAGGCAGCAGCTCCTCTTCCCAAAAATCCCAGCAGTCAGAGATGCTGAATCCCTCCCAAAATGAGCAGCCCTGTGGGACAGGGCTCTGTTGGGCTCCCACACTGCCATCTCCCACTCTCCAGCACTGACTTTGGGTCCAAAGGGCTGAAAAGAGTCGCAAAAAGGAATGGTGGCTGACTTTTCTCTCCAAGCAACTTGTAAACTTCTCTGATTGCCTGGAGTGCCCCTTGGGCTTTTAAGTGATAAACTGACCAAAAAAACCCACAAAAACCCCCCAAAAAGCTAGTGGGGTTTGTAATTTTTGTTTCCCTCTCATGGCAGAGCATTGCAAAGGGCTTAACAAGCCCCCCCCAACAGCACAGGGGAACAGTGTCTGTCCTGCATCTCAGCCCCTAAACTGGGCAGACCAGGAAAGCTTTCATTCATCAGAAATTCCAGCAGAATTTTGGAGAAGAAAAAGTCATTACCTGGGAGGGACTGTGGCTGTGGCTGGAGATGGAGAGCAGGGAGCAGCTGGGAATTTGCCAAGGAAATGCTTGCTTGGCAGAGACATGTGGGGCTTCCTTTTGGGCTCAACACCAGACCAAGATTTTGGGGAGCAGGTGCCAATATCCCAGCACCCAGAGCCCTTTTACTTTGCATTTCCCACCCTGATGGTGCAGGTGAGGCTGGAGAGGGGAGGACAAAAGCACAGGCACATCTAGTGAGCTTTCTGACACTTTCTGCATGTTATACTCTCTGTCAAGTGATTTTCACCCCCAGCAAGTTCGAGGCAGCGTGCTGTGCAGTGAAGAATACAATAAAATTGAATTATTCTGGTGCGAGAAGTTTCCCTCCTCCCCATTTGTCAAGCTTTCTGCATCTCATTCCAGAGCAAAGAAAAATCACCCAGCAATCCATCAGGAAGGGGAAAAAACATGATACCTCCCCAGCAGGTGTGTTGGATGGCACAGCATCTGAGCAGTCCCTGGGGTGCTCAGGCTCCCTGCCAGGTTCCTGCCTTTCCCCCAGCCCATCTCCCTGGAGCTGTGCCCCTCTGGCCCCAGTGCCAGGTGATTTCTGACAAAACAATCTGCAGTGGGATAGCTGCTGTGTGCTGCAGGCCAGTGCCAGGTGAGGCTGTTCCTAGGGGCAGGTTTCCATTGCCCCCAGGGGGACTGGAAGGGGGATGGTGTTGCAGATGTTGTGCTCTCTGAGCTTCCCCTCCGTGTGCAGCGTGCCAGGGAACTCAGCTGCAAAGATGAATTTCATATTGATTTCTATAGCTCTGCTGAAATTCTTTATTAGGGAGCTGAGCAGCACACGGTGATGGAAAACTGCAGGGATGGCTTGAACTGCTGAAGGGTTTGCTGAAAATCTACAAGAAGCTGGAAAAGCCACTGAGGAGGAGGAAAGTACTCTGCTCTAAAAAGCACAAATGGGGAGATAAAGAGTTTTGCAGGCTACGTGTTTCTTCTTTCTTCTGAAGGGAAATTATACCCAAATTCACATCTTCCTCCAGAAGCTTTTGATGAAGTAGCAATTTTTGAATTGAATGACTGCGTTAAAAGGTGTCCAACCAACTCTATTCTGCTTTACCACATCTGTTTTATCTGTGAACACAGACCAAGGACTTTCTTTCCATTCCCCCTTTTTTCTTTTTTTTTCCTTTTGGGACTTGAAAAGGTCAAACTCATAGTTTGTTTGAACTTCATAGAAGAAGCCGTACTGAACTTAGCAGGTGTCCTGGGGGTGAAGGAAGCAGCAAGATGTGGCTCAGGGGCTGGAGGGGTGAAGGGCTGGGGAACAGGACAATTCAGCCCTCAAGGCAGGGCCAGGAGCTGGACTTGATGGTCCTTGAGGGTCCCTTCCAACCCAGGATATTCCAGGATTCCATGATTCTTTAAGCAGAATATCAGCAATGCCAGAAAACTTCACCCTTTCCTTGCAAAAGGGTCGACTTTGCCTGCTAAGGTTTTGTTCCCTGCCCACCCTTCCAGCTCCCTGTGTCTCCTGCAGTGCAGTTCATCTCTGGTTGAGCTGCACTCTGCCAGCTGGCAGGAGTTCCCTTTGACAGCCCCAATCTGTCAGCAGCCAAATACCTTGAACTCTGGAAGGTGTCATTAGAGACACTAAAGAAAAATAAAGGGGCTGTCCTTTCAAAGGATTTTTTTTCTTGAAAAAAAAAAAAGTCACAAGCCTTTTTTTCTGTTTAAATAAATTTAAAAGTCAGTGCTTTTTGGTTTGGTCTGTGTACTGCTGTTCTTAAAAATTGCCTTTTAGAGAGGTGCTTTGCCCTCACCCAGTGATGGTACCTAGGGCTCTGCCTCAGCACCACTCTGGGTGCAGAGCTGGACAAATCAACAAATCTCTGCTCTTTTTCTCCTCTGATAGTTTTGAAGGGTAGGCATGACCTGTCATGGTTATTTTGTGTCATTGTCAACAAAACAGAACACTTCTTCTGTGGCTTGCAAACAGCAAATAATAATGTCATACCATTATGCAAGAAACCATTTCTGTGACTGTTAAATGGAAGAGGTTTCCATTGTGACCAGTTTGTCACTACCCTTCATGACTTCCTTTGAATGGAACCAAGAATTCTATTGCTTCCCATTAAAATAAAGGAAAGATTACTGGGGGCAGGGGGAGGGAGGGTGTCACTGAATGCTTCACCACTTTTTTTCTCTTCTTTGGACAAGAGGAGGCAAATCCAACATTTTAAATTCTCCTCCAAGACCTTTGGCCAAAGGTTTCCCTCACTCCTGGGCAGCAATGCTCAGGAAGCCCTGGCTGGGAAAGCAATACCAGGAGCTTTGCTGCTGCCTTCCATCTCTTCCATCCCTTCCATCCTCTCCCTCCTCTCTCCCAGCCAGCTGTGGGGAAATGCTGCTGCTCCTTGGCAGTCACAGGCAGGCACATCACAGCAACCTCTGTGCCCACCAAACCCACTCTCATATAAGCAAGGAACACACATTAATCTAATTATAAGCTTCCTGTAGGAGCAAATATTTAGCTAATGAAATCAAGGTAAGGAAAAAAAGAGCTTGTTTAAAGGAGAGCTGACCAGGCTTTATACAAATGACATCCTCCCAACAGCAATGTCATTCTCTGAGCTCATGGAGATGTCATGTCCCCAGCATGGCCCCACTGGCTGCCAGATACCCCAGCCATGAGGGACCTCTGCACCCTTGTGCTCACAGAGGAGGCCCAATTAGGCCCACACGTCAGTGATGCTGGTTTAGTTTCACCCTTTTTTTCTTTCACATATTCTCTGTATCCTTTACACATATACATGTGCCTTTGTAGCATCATATTGTAGCTTAGTTTCAACCCTTTCCTAGACAGGGAGACAAAACAAATTCCAGGATCCCTATGCTATCTTGGTCCTCCTTGGAAACCAAGGCTGAGAGCAGCTTTCCAATACAAACTTTTGTGAACACGGTCTGCATCTCATCCTAAGGGGGGATAGTGCAGAAGGGCCAGAGAAAAAGGCATCACCAGAGGTGACATCTGGGAACCCTTTCCAGGGCTGCCACAGCCAGAGTGCCTCAGCCCCAAGAAGCCACAAGCAGGGCCAGAAGGGGTCTGTCCTGGCACTCAGCCCCCAAGCATCACCCAGAGGGGCCAGGATCTGCTCTGGGGATCTCTATTGGGCTGGGCTCCGCCCATTAAACTCAATGATTTCTCCTGGTATTTCATGTTTCTCTGCAGCCCCAAATCACACCTCAGTGAGGGTTGGAAGAGCCATTGCTCTGCCATTTTCCCTGCAGGACCAGTTCTCTGCATCACTCACAGACCCCAGGCAACAAATGAGAGGGACTGTCCACAGGGAAAATGTGAGCAAAGCCTTTCTTGCAGAACTGGCCTTAACTGCACACTAAATTTGGGTTAATTATGAACACATGCTCCAAGATAAAACTTGAAGGAAGAGCTGAGCATCAAATACACAATGAATCTAATTAACGTGAACACAGCTAATTAGATTTGAATCTGTTCACAATATTGCATATGTGCTCGAAACTGCTGGCTTTATGGGAGTAATTAAAAAAGTTAAGTAGGGTTGGATTCACAAATTCAGCAGCCCCAACGATTTCTTTTTAGGCATGTGGTCTTTCCATATATTGTAGTTTTATTTTATTTCTTGAAGAAGCTGTTACTTGTGGATCATTTGTTCCCCCAGAACCTGACAGATTGGAGTTCCCAGAGGTGCTGCTGCTGTTCCTGTAGAGGGGAGGAGGGGATCTGCAGGAGGAGCCATTTGGCACATCCATTTAGGGGAAAAAATGTCTCCTGCCTGGGAGAGCAGCTGCCTGCAGAGAAGCAAGGGAAGGAGCACAGCAGCTATTTGGCCAGCTTGGGATGGTCAGATCCAAACCTGGCTCCCAGGAGTTTCCCAAGGTCGGGAATGATGAGCTCAAACAGCTGCTGCCCTTGCAGGCTGTCCTCCCTGCCACGATCCTGCCACACTCTGGAGCCTGGGCTGTGGCTGCTGGGCACATCTGGGCAGCACTGGGAGGCACTGGAAATGTTCCAGGGCAGCCCAAAGGATGGCAATTGGCACGGGGCAGCACTGCTGGGGCAGAAAAGGCAGCTCCAGGCTTCCAAACCAACTCCCACCCATTTTAGTGGTGGGAGTTGGGTTGGGGATGCAGCACAGGCTCTCAGGAAGAATCAGCAGCTGCTCTGGGAGGCTGTAGGGGGAGAAGCTGGTGAATTGATGGCTGAAAAAATGATGTTTTTCTACTTCTCGTGGTATCTGTGGGTTAAGCAGCCTGCTGGGACAGCCCCTCTCCCTGGGAGGGAACAACAAGGGATGGAGCCTCTTGGAGCCCCACTGGGCTGAGCCCACAGGTGAGGATGCTCCTGGAGAAGGGTTGTGTGGGACAGTCAGCAAATTCCACTCGTCCAGCCCAAAGGCCAGGGCAGGTCCTGGGGTCCCTTGCAGTGTGCTGCTAGTGATGGAGAGGGTCCCTGCAGGTCATGGAAGTACATGAGTTAAATGAGATGCACCACAGATCTCAGAAAGGCTTAGCCCCCTAATGAAATTGGACTGAGTCCTTAAAGCTGTTTCTTTCACTTTTTTCTGGTTTTTTACATCCATTCTAAAGGTGAGACTTTTTAAAGAAACTGTGCTTTTGGTCTGTGTTTTATGCTTTTTACTCCTGCTGCCGCTTTTCACTGTCACAGAAAGACTGCTTTGGTTAAGGCTCCTGTCAGTCTCTTTGTAGCTGGAAATCCACTGCAGCTGATGCTGTTGGTTAAAGGCTGTCCTTGTGATCTCATCCTCTGATCAGTGGATCCAGCCTGGACCAAAGCCCTGCACAAACTCTGCACAGTGTGCACAGCCCCTGATCTGCAGTTCATGCCCCATTCCTGCTGCCTCAGGAGCCTCCTGCCTGCTTCTGGGTCCAGGTTTTGTTATGCCATACCTGAGGAAAAAATCCGATTTTTGCTCAAGCTCAGTGTTTACAAGGAGGAAATGAGCAGAGTGGGGGAGATGCAATGGAAACTTGTCTGGGAATTTTGGACACCAGCACACCCAGCAGAGGCAGTTGGCTTTACTTAATTAAAATGATCGTTGTGCTGAGATACCTAATTAGATTCAGGCACCTGTAGCCAAACAAGCACAGTACTGTGCCTTGGCTCTGGTGGCAGTGGTGCTGCTCTCCCTCCTGGCACCGTGTCAGATGGATGCTCTGATTCCCTGGGCCTCTGCACCTGGTGGGCCCTTCTCAGGGCAGCCTTGCAGAGCAATTTTCCGGCAGGGACAAAAATTAACTTGACCTTTTGCGTGCACCTTTCAGCCAAAGTGCTCAAGAGTTTGGGTGATTGAGAAACATCTTCAGTCACCACCCTGGCAGCAATCACTCAATGGCCACTGAGACAGCCCTGGCAGTGGCCATAGGTTTCAGGGAAGTTGGGGTTTTAAAACCCCCAGCCCCGAGGTGGGAGGCTGGAGAGGTTGGATTCGTGGGGTGTGTGTCTTGTGGGGAATGCTCAGCTGCACAAACATCTCCAGGGCTGGGAGGAGCTGGGGTGGGCAGTGCTGTGAGCTGGTTCATCACTCCTGCTCCTGGGCTGGACAGGGCTCTGAGGTGGCCACGTGCAGACCCTGGGGTTGGTGTCCCTGCCTGCCACCACAGTGCAGAGCTTCCTTCTGCCCCGGCAGCAGATCCCAAGCTGCCTGTGCAGCCCTGGCATTGCACACAGACCCTCCCAGCACCTGTGCTGCACCCTGCAGACCCTGCAGAGCCTCCCGAGCTGGGACAGGGTCTGCAGGGCCTGGCTGGGGTGGCTGAGCTCAGCCAGCTCTGTCAGGCCATGTGTGGGAGCTGGCTGGACTCAGGACCAGCAGATTGCCAGGTGCTGACACACAGCTTTATCTTCCAATTGATCCAGAGGCAGAGGGAGCTGGGAGTTAATGAAGCTGGCTGTGGATTTAGACAGGTGAGGATTGCTTGTGTTCCCTTAATGGGCATGAATCACCAGAGATGGCTTCCCCTGCCTTGCTGCTGGAATGCAAAGGGCTCCTGCAGCCCCACAGCCCCTCATGAGGTGCCACAAGGCCATGATGCAGCTTGGGCCTGGCAGCTGCTGCCAGGGGGACATCCCCACCTCTGGGGATGCTGCACAGAGAGCACAATTTTGGGTGCTGGGACAGAGAGTGGCACCCCTGAGCTGCTGGAACAATCTCATGTGTTACCGCGTCCCGAATTTCACTCCAGCCCACCCATCTGTCATGACTTGGCTGCAAGACAGAGCCGTGAATGAGTGATCTTCCCACACAGAGCAGAGCAGGAACAGACGGGAATCCGCCCTGCACTTCCAAAGTGGAGGTTTTGATTACCACAGAGCACAATAACTGACAAGCTCCTTGTGGAGTAATTATTGTTGTGAAAGTAAAACCAGCAGCGCCTGCCTTTGCACGTGCTGCGAGCGCTGCTGTGTCAGCACGAGGAGCAGCTCCAGGAGGGAATGTCTGACACAAGGAGCAGCTCCAAGAGGGAATGTCTGACACAAGGAGGGGAGGAGCAGCTCCAAAAGGGAATGTCTGACACGAGGAGCAGCTCCAAGAGGGAGTGTCTGGCGTGAGGAGGCCTTTGGGGAGGAGCAGCTCCAAGAGGGGATGTCTGACACAAGGACGCCTTTGGGGAGGGGGCACATGGGGCTAATGGGGCTGGAAAGCGTAGCCATGGAGCGCTGGAGCCTTTGTCTCCGCAGGGCGTGCGAGCTCCTTCGGGAACGCAGCCAGGACGTGGCAGGGCTCCAGCAGGAGATCCTGTAGATCATGGTAATGGGCCTGTGTCTTACAACTACACAGTGTGGGCAGGAGGGGATGGTGAAACTGGCTGAGCTTTGTCCTTCCCGGGGCTGGGAGCTGATCCACGTCCCTGCTGGAAGCCTCTGACAGCACAGTGATGCTCACAAGTGTCGGAACCCAGGACATTCCTCTGGCTGCCCTGGATGATTCCAGACTCTGGCAAGGGGCTCAGAGACCTTGGCACAGAGTCAAAAACACCTGTGCCTTTGATTTTAGCCCATGGAAAGTATTACCAACTTTGTGTCAAGATTTACAAGCCACAAGAGTTTGAGTAGAATGATAATTAATTTGTCACAGGGTAGAAATTAGGGGATTTAGAATGGGGGTTCAAGGGGCAAGATAGAAAAAGTAGAGTTTGGGGGATTTAGAATGGGGGTTCAAGGGGCAAGATGCAGGAATCTGGGCATGTCCTGTCCTTCTTCTCCTTCTTCTTGTCCTCCATCTTCTGCTGGGATGGTGACACTGTTTGATTGGTTTAGAGCAGAGACAGACTGTCTAACATAGGTGGTAGGTATTGGAAAATTATTGTAAATAAAGTACACGTAGTTCTTAGTATAAAAAGTTAACACCACCCCAGGGGCAGGGACTGTGCCACAACCCGACCTGGTGGACAGATCTCAGCAGGTCAGAGAAGGAATGGAACAGATAAGAGAAAATAAACAGCCTTGGGAACCAGAGCTGAGGAACCTCGACTTCTCCTTTGGTCACAGGGCTGGGAAAAAAAGAGGCTTTTTAATACCTTGGGGATCATCTCAACCACAGAAACCCAAGAACAAGCCCTGGTGCTGGCAGCAGTGCACGAGGAGGCTGCAGGTGATGGGTGTGCAGTTTGCTCCTCGTGCCCAGCCCTCTCCTTCCTGTCAGATGCACAAATTGGAGTTATTGCCACAGTATTTCCCGGGCTTCTTGGAGCCAGAAGCACATCAGTACTTATTTTGTTTAATTTACGCTTAGTTTCCTGCACGGAGCTTCTTGCAGTTCTACGCCCAAAAATATGTTCGGAGGAAAAGGTCAGTTCTTCAGGGCCCAGCACTCTATAAAGCCCACAGTAAGGGAATATAATAGAGCAGATAGAGCAAAATTGGTTTCTCTGTTGCTGAAAACCCCTCAGGTCACTGGCTTGTTTGCCAGGCTCTGAGTAAATCATTTCTCTCCATTTCAAGTGCTTCCCAAAGTACTTCACAGGGGGTGCCTAGCATCTCCACTGCCCAGCTCAGAGCTGCAGGGTGCAAAAGCCTTGCTCCTAGGTCTGACAGTAGGATATAACTGGCTTTGAAAATTGTATTTGACCTTCCTTGCTCACAGAGGCTTTGCTAGTGGCAAAGTGATATTTCTGTGGGGGAGAACACCCTATTCATTACTTGGTGAACAGCTCACTCACTCACTGCTACTGCTTAGGTAGTACCAGGCAATTCTGGAACCAGTTCTTGTCCAAAGTCCATTCCATTTCAGAGCAAATCAAACTCTGGCTGTTTTCTACCAATTGTGTTTCTGGCATGTGAGGAGCAGAGGCATTTCCAAACAGAGATCTTCCCCTTGAATGCCAATGAGTACTGGGTTTTACAGAGCCATCAGAGACCTTCCCAGAAGGTTTGGCATACTGGGCTTTCTTGAAAGGGGTGGGGGAGAGATTTTTCTTTTCCTCTCCTAGCTTGGGCATCCTTTTCAAACCAGCAGTGGGTAGGATGGCTCCCAACTCCCTGATGATTCTGCACATTGTGCTTGCATACCCAAGGGCACCTTGCCTTTCCCAAGAAAAAGAAGCTGGTCCATCTCCAATGGCTGCCAAGCTGGGGAGGGATGTACAGGGAAGCTGGCATGAGCCTGGGTTCTTGGGGGAAAACCTGTTTGTCAGGCTGGGTCCTGTCTCCTGAGAGTCTGGGTAAAACCTTGAACTTGTATTCAGGAAGCATCCAAACACAGATGTGTTATCAGACAACTTCCCTCCCTAAACTCATTTCCAGAAATTAATTTCAAGTAGCATTCTGGAAAAAAAAGAAATTCTTACTGTTTCAGTAACCAGAGATGTGTTTAAAAAAATAAAATCCTTATTTCACATTGAATGGAGCACTTGATTCCACTCATAAGCAAACACATTGGTAAGTACTGCAGAACAAACCCATTCTCATTTAAATTTAGCTTGATTTCTAAATGAAACATTTCTAATAGATCACTGGAGCCTTTCAGGATTGTTTCTATTTAACATTATGACTTAGCAACTACCACATTTGGTGAAAGGAAAAACCCTTTGCCAAATGTAGTCATTCAGGCGAGCCTGAAATGGTGAGCAGCCTCTGAACAGATGGCCATGTTTTCTGACCCTTGTTTGGGCCCACTGACACTGAGGTTGAGCTGTTGTCCTGGATGTTTCTCCCAGGCATGGAAAAGTTCCAGTCTTTCTCTGCATCCATTGGAGGCCGGGTGATGTTTGGCAAGACGTGCAGGCAGGGGACCAGTCATCATGGGGAGGGCTTTAAATCTCTTCCCCATTTCTCCCCCTGCCTCCCACACCCATAAATTATTCACTTCATTGCAGAGATCTCATGAATTATTGATCTCAAATTTGGTGTCTCCTAGCAACATGTTTACTTATTCCATTGCCATCCTTGTCCATCTCTTGGACACATAGGATGCCTCTGGCCCCTCTCCAGTGGCTGCCCTCGCTCTCCTGTCCCAAGCCAGGTGTCCCAGCATGGCTGAGCCCCTCTCTCTGCCTCTGCAGGGGATGTGGGAAGAGTTTGCTTGAAGCTCTGAAGTTAAACTCTCTTCTGAGGGCAAAACTCGTGGGCTTTGTGCCATTCCAGGAAGGGTCAGTGCTGTGCTCCACAGGGGATGCTCCTGCCTGTCTTGATCTGGATCCACTGCTCCAATGCTGCTCCCAGAGCCCAGGTCACTGTGTTTGAATCTGGAAGTTGCCTCTGGGAGTTTCCTGCCTCTTGAAAAACAGGGAAAGGAGGATCAAGGAAAACAAACCAGCAGGGTTCAACTTTCTCTAATAGTGTAGCTGGAAGGGGAAAAAAGACACCAAAATCACCTCTCTCTTTTAGCAAACTCTTTTGTTTGGTCATTTCCCTGGGAAAGCAGATGAGAAGGAGCTTTGCAGCACCTCCCAGCCACAGAGTCCCCCAGTATCTCCATCCCTGCAGCCTGCATGGCCACTGCTGAAAACCTGCCTGCAGCTGGGTGGCCGTGCAGGTGGGCAGCAGCTGGGTGGCTGTGCAGGTGGGCAGCAGCTGGAGCCACCTCTGGCAGCTCCTGGGAGCTGACCTCTGCACACAGCTGTGGGGGGTTCCTGAGGAGGCAGGGTGAGCACTGGAGGATGGAGCAGGTTCCCTGCTGAGTGCTGCTTCAAGCCATGCCTAGTTAGGCAGCTCCTTGGCACAGTTTTCTGCCTGCAGGCACCAAGCTCAGATGAGTGGGATCCAAGTTTGTTGGGGCTGTCCCTGTGCCACACAGGACTGGTGGCCACTGAGCAAAGGGAACCTCACATCCCCATCCACTGATCCTTTATAGTTCCCCTCTAAGCTTCCCTGTGCTTGAAGTTAGGCTTGGCTTTGGGGCTGGCATGGCTCTGGAGGGTGTACTTGCAGCAAATCTTTCCTTCCAGCTCCTGCTGGAGCAGTCCCACACTGCTGGTACCTGACAGGACCCCCAGTGCCTGTGTTAAGAAGGGGCTGATGCAGCCCCATGCTACAATCTCCTCTAAAATGCCACCTTCTGTCATGCATAATTCAGAGGTTCCTCTAAAAATAAAGTTCCTCAGGCAGCCTCTGAATCAATTTGCCTCCTGATCAGGGAGAGGTGAAGAGCTCTCTGTCCCTCGGGGCCGCTTGCTCAAGGGCTGGCCGAGGTCCCAGCCCTGCACGGGGAGAGCAGAAACCTTCCTGGCACAGGGCAGGATCACAGGCACTGCTGTGAGGGGGCATTGCTGCCTCTGCCTTTCTCTTCTGCAGGTTCAGCAGCCCATGGAAAACATCCAGTGACCCTTTTTATTTTTGGCCAGGCTGTGTTGTCCTGCCTGTGACCCGCAGTGACAGTGACGCCCTGGGGGCTCCAGGGGACCCTGTCGTGCACAGCCAGAGCAGCAGAGGCTGTTTGCTAACAAGACAGCAGCAACGAGATGGCTGCATTGGGCTGTTACATGCTGACTTATACACACAAATGCCTGCTACCAAATCGAGGGCTGTGCAAGGTAGTACACAGGACACCTGCCCATGGGAAAGTGTTTTGAGTGAGATACATCACCCCCAGCACGAGGTTTAACAGCCCTAGATCCGTTTTAACAAAAAAGGATATTCCAGCCTTCCTCCCATGCCTCCAGCTCCCCTGAGATATTTTGATGGTGTTCTACTTTCCTGAACCCAGGAATGCGCCTAGGTCCTAATCTGCAGCTAGCGGTCATCATTATTCATATTTAGTGACACTCAGTGTAACATTTAAAACACCAGAAAACTCTGTTCCCTCTCGTTTGGTTGGGTTTTTTTAGCATGCTGGCAACCCAGAGGTTATTGCTAGAAATCCTTTTCTGATCAATGGACTGATAAAGACCTTCCTTATGCTGTCAATTATGCCAATTACGTTTCCCTCTGCCTAGGAAAAGGTCCCAGCCAGTTTGCCTGCAAATCTGCAGCAATGGCAGGGATTTCCATGGCTGGGAGTGACAGGTGGGCAGCAGAGAGGATGCCAGTTTTCCTTTGGTTAATGGCCTTGCTGGCAAATCCCAGGAAGAGCAGAGCATGACCAAATCAGCCCAGCAGTGCTGCTCTGCTCTTTGGCCCTGGCTGTTTCCACCCTGAGCAGCCAAGAATGGGTGGATTGAGTAGGAAAATGATGGGCAGCAGACACGAACCCCTTTGCATTTCTGCCAGTCTGTTAGTCACTTCCTGATTTCCCAGAATAGCAAGCAAAAGAAATAGTTCTTTTGCACTGGGATGGCAATAATAAATAGGTCTGGAGGGACTCTGTGCTCTGCTCGGGCAGGGTTGCAATCCTGAGATTCTCTAATAAAGCACTCTACTGCATGTGCCAGCATGGTCCCAGGGCCAGCCCAGAAGGCTGTGCTGGGGAGGGAGGGAAGGGCAGGACAAATCAAATCCCTGCATGTTGGACATGCTGGCTCCTTTCCTGTGGTGGGTACTGAAGCCCTGGGCCCAACACAGGGTGCAGGGAGTGCTGAGCATCTGCATGGCTCTGAAATCCTACTAAGCAAGAAACTGAAAAGAACCCTGTCCAGAGACTTGCATACCTCCTATGGATCCTCCAGCTGCAGGACTCTGTGACAGGCAGGGATGTGGGGATGGCTGCTGCAGACTAACAGATCAGGGGACTGCAAATGTAGATGAGAAAGCACTGGGGGGCTATGTAGACAAAAAAGACTCTTAATTTAAAATATTGTTTCCAGACTGTGGCTATTGGTGTGGGACTTCTCCTCCTGACACTTTTGAAGCTGACCTCATCTCATTTTTCCTGTTTTACTCTGATCTAACTCCCTGGGAGACAGTGGGGTGAGCCAGGGTCTCACTGGAGGTCAGGGGTCTCCTTGCTCAGCCTAATCTTGGGTCCACAGCCCCCCAGTGTGGCCTCTGGGAGGCTGGGAAGTGGCTGAGATATATCACATTGGACAGGAAATCAATACCTACTTTTAAGATACTTTTCTATTGCTGTTGATTGCTTTATATTATATTAAGAGCCCTTGAGGGCTCTGTCTTGGAAACAGTGCTCTTTAATATCTTTATCAATGGCAGAGACAGTGAGATGGAGTGCACCTCAGTGAGTTTGCAGATGACACAAAGCCAAGCATGTGCATGACTCAACAAAAGGAAGGAACTCCATCCAGGGGCACCTGGACAATCCTGAGGAGAGGGACAGGACATACTGAGGTGTGGGAGAGTGTCCAGCAAAGGTCAACAAGTCTGGGGAAGGGTCTGGAGCATAAGTGTGAGGAGGAGTGACTGAGGGGTTCTTTGGCCTGGAGAAAAGGAGGCTCAGGAGGGAACCCTCTCACTCTCTACAAATTCTTGAAAGGAGGTTGTAGCCAGGTGAGGTCAGGCTTTTCTCTCAGGTAATAAGTGACAGGACAAAAGGAAATGGCCTCAAGTTGTGCCAGAGGAGGATTAGACTGGACACAATAAAAAAATTTCTTCCCTGGTTGTCAAGCATTGGAAATAGGCTGCTTAGGGAAAAAGGAATTCTTCCTCATCCCCTGACCTTCTCTTTTAGCCAATATAATGCCTCTTGCTTTGCAGCTACAGGATTCAGCATGGAAAACATGTGTAACTGAATTGGAGACAGCTGCTGGGGTTTGCAGAGAGCCTGAAAGAGTTACTGCAAGATAGCCACAGCTGTGTGCACTTGACTGTGCTCCAATCACAGAGCAGGCAGCACCTTCCTTCCTTTCACTGGCATGGCCACAGGAGAGGAGATCAGATAGCAGAGCTGTAACACAGGAAAAGGAAGGAGGTGGGGAGATGTACAGGTTCAGCTCACCATCTGGTAGATGAAGATATTGAAGAATATCCCTGGGTCCTTGGATGGTGCCAGGGTGGCCAGAGCTCCAAGTTCCTCCTTCTCCAGCATCAAAACACAAACCTTGTTGGGGTCCAGCATGGATTGAGGGGTTGAAAACCAGAGAAGTTCCCAGGCTTTCTGCACCAGATAAAGAAGCAAACCCCTTGGCTGTAGAGCAAAGAGACAAAAGCCAGGGTCCTTGGAGTGCTGGGTCATGAGGCAGCTGTTTTTTCCTTTTTAATCTCAGCAAAGCAGGCACCTGACAGGGATGGCAGACACAAGGGCCTCGCTCAGATGCCAGGGGGCTCTGCAAGCAGGAAGACTGCAGCACCCTTGAGGACTCTTTCATCTCAGGAACAGCAGGAGTTGCCTTTTGCTGTATCTTTCCACATAATTACTGAGCCCTGCTGGCTGAAGCAGTGTCAGGATCCCTCCCTGCAGCTCTCTCTGCACCTTTGAGGGGATGGGCAGCAAGGGCTAAATGCCAGAGCACTCGGGCTGAGCTGACCTGGGGGAGGAAACAGCAGGTTCAGATCTCCACAGGCCATCAGCCCTCACAGCCAGGAGGGGAAGGCAAGCTGTGGCTCACACAGGCTCTGGGCTGCACCTCTGCTCTCTCCAGCAAGACACAGCGTGGGCCAGGCCAGCATCTGACACTGGTTCCCATGTTTTATCTCCTGTGAAACAGGGGGAGAAGGGGAAATTCTGGGCCCAGCCCCTCCCCATGTGTGTGCTGGCTGAGAAGGAGGCTGTTTGTGCAAGCCCAGCTCCCTGCAGAGTGATTTGGGCAGGGATAGTGAGACGCTCTCCCTTTGTTCAGAGACTCCTTTGGGCCCTTTCTGAGCTGCAGACAAAGCCATCCTCTGTCTCAGGAGAGCATCTCTGCCACCCTGGGAACGTGCAGAGCATCACAAGAGCCTGCCCTGCCAGCACTCAGCTCTGCTGGCTGCGCCTGCAGGGTGAGCAGCGTGTTTTCCCCACCCTGGACACGCTCCCCCAGCGCTGGGCAGGGGGCACCTGCACTCCTGGGGGCTGGGCCAGACCCCAGCTGGCACCAAACAGGCTCATTTGGCCACTGCTGAGGGTCTCTGGGAACACCACCTGCCTTGCAGTGCACTTGTTGCCTTGCACAGGAGTTTGTGTTTGCTCTGGCACCTGATGCTGCGGCTGCCAGTGACAGAGAGGCTCTGGATGCTGCAGCATTCCCACATCTGCCCCTTTGCAGCCCTTCATAAATTTACCTTGGGAATATTTAACAGTGTGACCCATTTAGCACGTTCTGATGTTTCCTGCTGAAGTGACAGGTTTAACATTTCCCTTTAACCAGTACAGATTGTGCCACCTCTGGGTGATGTGTGAACAAATCCCATTGTTAGCACTGTGCAATAAACCACTTTTATCTCGTGCTGGGAGAAGCCAGCGAGGCCTCACCAACACCAGCCTGGTGTTGAAAGCTGGGGGCAGACCTGAAAGCAGCTGCTGTTGGCTGCCCAGCACTGTGCACAAAGGCTGAGCCTCCAGGAGGGAGCTGGGGCTGCCTGAAATGGGACAGGGCTGTCACAGCTGCCAGGGTGCTGCAAGTGCCACACAAGCAACCTTGGCATCACCTGAGAGTGGAACAAGTGGCAGAGGCCAAACTCCCCTTTTGCCTCCCGCTCCAAAGAACAAGGGGAAGGCAGCAGCAGTGAACACCGAATTCTTTGGTGGTGGCAGCCCTGCCAGGCTGTGCTGCCTCCCCACATGCTGAAGGCATCCTCATCTGCAGCTGCCAGTCAGAGCAAAGTCACCATTTGATGTCCCTTTCAAATCCTGGTGGTGAGAAAACGGCACAAGGTACCTCAGTATCTCTCCAGAGAGTCTGTCTGGGGACAGAGGACCCCAAAGGAAGCTTGCTGTGATATATTTATTATTCCCATAAAAGTGAATTTCTCAGCTTTTTTGCCAGATGGCTCCTTTGATAAGAACCTGTTTATTCACTGGGGTGCTCAGATCTGTGTAACTTCATACACTGGGACAAAGAATGAGCACTGCAGCAGCACTAATGCCATTCTATCAGGTTGCACTGACCCTAACAGCCACAGGGTCTATTTGCTGTTTAAGAAGAGGTTTTTAATGTACTTTGCATGGTTTAGCATCATTAATGGCTTAATGAACAAGGCTAATAATGACTTTTGAGTTGGATAGAGGCTTCCATACAGATGTTTAGCATCCTCTATGGGACTGAAAAGATGATTTCCCTTTCCCTTGAGGCAAGCTGGAATAGGAGGAGATGCACAGTGTGAATGGAGCTGGAGATGTGCTGCTGTGTCAGCAGCACTGGTGGGTTCCTGGCTGTCCCCAGGAGGGCTCTGCAGCTGATGGGCCCCAGAACAGCAGGCTGATGCTGCTCCAGGGAGGCACCAAGGGAGGGAGAGGGAGAAAGGAAGAGGTGTGGGGGTCCAGCAGGAGAATAAATGCAGGAGACAGAGCCTGGGACCGGGAAGCTGGGGAGAGGAGCTCTGGTGGCTTCAGGTCCTGCTGGAAGAGCACTTGGATAAAGCTGCATGCTCTGCACTAAGGCAGCTTCTGGAGCATTGAACCATTGACATCTGGCACAGCTGGCCATGGGCTGTGGCCCAGAGCCACCAGGTTGGTGACCAGACCGAGCAGGTTGGTGGCCCAGCAGCCACAGGCTGTGACCAGACCCAGCAGGCTGGTGAGGTTGGTGAGGTTGGTGACCAGACCCACCATGCTGGTGACCAGACCCAGCAGGATGGTGGCCCAGACCCAGCAGGATGGTGAGGTTGGTGAGGTTTGTGACCAGACCCAGCAGGTTGGTGGCCCAGACCCAGCAGGATGGTGAGGTTGGTGAGGTTGGTGCCCAGACCCAGCAGGATGGTGAGGTTGGTGAGGTTGGTGAGGTTTGTGACCAGACCCACCAGGCTGGTGACCAGACCCAGCAGGTTGGTGAGGTTGGTGAGGTTGGTGGCCCAGACCCACCAGGCTGGTGGCCCAGACCCAGCAGGTTGGTGAGGTTGGTGAGGCTGGTGAGGTTGGTGAGGTTGGTGGCCCTGCAGCCTGGGCTGTCCTGCCCCTGCCAGAGTCCTCCAAGGGCCTGTGTGAGCCCTGTCCCTGCAGAGCCTGGAGCTCCCTGGTTGGGCTGTTGGGCCCTGGGGTGCTCAGGGCTGTTCTCAGCCCAGGAAGGGCTCAGCTGTCTCTGCCTACAAGCACAGGATGCTGCTTCCAGCTCTGCTGCCTGCGGGATCCTTTCCTCATGAAGTGAGAGAGAGGAGGAACTGGGCACTGCAAGGATTTCCCTCTCCATACATTTGGCTGCTCATTGACTGGCTCAAACACAAGGAAGCAGATCAATAAGGAGCAGCAGTTGCAGGCAGGCTCTCAGGAAAGCCTTTCATCTCCAAAGTGGGCCTGGCTGCATGGCTGTAGGCTCAGAGAGAAGCAGTTCTGCCCTGGACACACAAGGAGAAGGAGCAGAATGAGAAGGCTGTGGATATACTGGAGCCAGTCCAGTGGAGGCCAGCAAGACTTTGAGGTGGACTGAGCACAGGTGAGGAGAGGCCAAGACCACCAGAGGGCCTGGGGGATGCTACTGCTGCCTGGAACTGCAAAATGGGAGGGTTATTGAGGGAACAGGTGAATGCCACACAAAGAAATTCAGAGTAAAGCTTTCCAAGGAAAAGACCCAAAGGAAATGAGTGCTTTCCATCATCTCTGCATCTCTGTGCTCCCTTTCTCCTGCCCCTCCTGAGCTGGCAGAGTATCTCACAGGGATTTTTGCTTCTACCCCCGCTGGTGCAATCTCTTTCCCTTTAAACAGCACTCCCAGCAGCCAGCATGTGGGAAGGTGAGTTATGTGTGCCTTGTGAAGCTGCCAGCTGGAGCTGCAATGAACTTTACATGGACCATCAATCTTGTGCCCGACCCCTCTCGCAACCACGGCTTGGCTACAGCTTCTCTATGGCCAGAAAGAGTGGAAGGGAAGAGGCAGCACTTTGTCCTGGTCAGGAACAAGCAGCTCACAGCTTCCAGCTGGTACCTGGGTGAGCACAGGTTAGCCCTAAGCCCCTCTTAGAGGCTTATCCCTCTAAAAATATCCCACTGATGATTCAACAGGACATTGATCATGCAGGCTTTTATTAATGACTGAGGACTGTGCTGATCAGCCAGGTAGCAAATACAGTGTAATTCTTCTAAAGTGCTGTGCAGCTGGGGATGAAGGCACTGTCAGGATGCAGAGGAATTATGAGTGCTCATGAGGAGTTTAATGCTGTGCACAAATGGACTGGTGAGATCTTTGGATGAATAAAAAGGAAAAAGCTGAGGAGAGATATGGCTGGTATTGGCATTTACTGATCTGCCTACACATCTAAAAGTACAGGTAGGAAAACCCAGAGAGCTCAAAGAAGGGTCATTTCTAAAAGCCACTTTACAGGGAGACACGTAATGGTTTCAACCCATTTAGTTTGTCCTGAAGATTGAGAGGGTTTGAACAGAGTTTTGTAAAAATCTGTGTGAGGAGATTATGCTTCCAAGTCTATTTATTTAAAGGCTTGTTTATATACAGGCCTTTTAAAGCAGGCAAAGCCATAAAAAAGATTAAGGACAGGATGCCCTAATGTTTTTTATGCAGGGAGTGTAATTGACCCTCAGATGTTCCACCACAACTCCAATCAAGCTGTTTCATCATGTGGCATTTCAAAGACAGATTTTGATGACTCTTCAAAGAGCCAGGGTGTAGCTGGTACAAACTGTCTGGAACAAGCTGGAAATGGTGCTCTGGGCTGCTCTGAGCAGTATCCTGTGCAGGGGGATCTCTTGGAGCCTTTGCATGGAACAAGATGGGTGGTGGGGACTGTCCCCACCCCCTGCCAGGGAGGGGCTCCTTGCACAGCAGCCTCCAGATGAGTGCTGGGGAGGAAGAGGAGGTGTTGATGGCCCAGGAGAGGCACCAGCAGGACGACCACCCTTGCAGCTGCACCTGAGCCCACCAGGGACATGGGGAGAGCACAGGGGGGAGCACAGGCTCTGCTCCTCTCCCCCCTTGCCTCCTGCTCCCTTTATTTTCCCCTCTTGTTGCCAGGTAACTCTGTTTGCCCAGCATGGAAGGACTCTGTTTTCAGAAGAATCCCAAACCAAAGCCTTTCTTCTTCAAACATGAGAAATGATTAATCAGAAACTTTGCTTGGTTTTTAGGTTTAGAATTTTTTATGCAACTACAGGCAGCAGGAAAAAAAAATAAAACAAAAAAAAAATTGCCAAAGAAGGAATAAGCTTAAAAACTTCTGAGTACAAACCTGAACAGATCTGTTTGCTGCTCTTGGCTAACCTCTTCTTAAAATTAAATCCAACTTTGAGGTTTCAAGGCTGTCATAGGTGTGGTAGCACTTGAGACAAGCAGAGAGTGAGCCCTTGATGTGGCATACAAGGGGAGAGTCCCGACCAAGCAGGGGTTCTTGCTCTGTTTTCAGACCATGAGCTGATTTTTACTTCAGGCACAACCCTCTTCTGCTGCTCCTCCTGCATCATTTGCAAACTCCCAGAGGTTCTCTATGTTTTGTACAGAAAAACACGGAAAGCTTCAATTTCTCTCTCCTTTCATGGCCTGCTCATGGGTCTTAGTGCAGGCTTAAAGTCAGCTTGAAAAATGTGCATCAAGTCAGAGCTGCCAGTGCTTTCTGAGGGAGCAGGTCACCTCTGCCACCTCTGTCACCTCTCTGCAGGGGTGGTGTTGGGAGCCAGCAGCGCCTCTGCCTCCCACGCCTTCAGGGACCTGGGCTTCCCCCAGCAGCTTTTCCTTTCCCCAGTGCAGCCCAGATTTATCTGTTGTCTCCATCTAAAATGCGAGGGATTTCTCTTCTGCCTGCCACAGCCCTATCAGAAGCAGATGTTCTATCACAACACAGCCTGTGAGACGCTAATCAGACACCTAACAGGAAATGTTTAGAATAATGAGCTGAGAAAAGCTCTGAAACTCATTCCCTGTGGCAGAAGGAAAGCTGGAGGGAAGAGAGTTTGCTGTGGTCCAGGGAAGTGCTGTATTTCTTCAAAAGAGAGATGTGAGGCTGCCCCGAGCCTATCTTCAGACTATTACTTAGCAGGCACTAAATCAGGTACAATGAGCATGACAGGATTTTTCACAAGGCAGTGGGGTCACTGCCCAGCTTGCCTTGGGGAGTATAAATAAGAGCATGGAGGGAAGAGTCCATAAATAACAGCAAAGAATTCAGAAGCTGCAGAGACACAGCTCTGTGCCCTAACCCAGAGCAGCATCCCAATGTCCAGGTGACCTCCCTGAGCCTTGGGGTACACCCTCCTCCTCCTCATGTTCTGCCTCTGCTCCTGCTGCCTTGGAGTTGCTCCCTGCCCAATCCCACCAGCAGGCACTGCCCAGGATCCATCAAAGAGCTGCCTGCTGAGGGATGCAGCCTCCTTGATCTCATGCAAGCTGGGCAGAAATACATCATGCACGGGTTTAGACAGAGCTGCTTCTTCCCCAGGACATTTTGAAGCCTCTCTTTGGCTGTCTGGGCCTTGGGCTGACTTTGCTGGCTCACCCCAGCTGTGGGTGCTTTCCTTGATGTTCACAGCAGTCCTTGCTTTTCCCCACCCACCTGCTGCTCAGGCTTCAGCTTCTGCCTCCAAGGCCAAGCAGAAGAGGATTGCACTCAGGAAATGTCTGTGATTTATTGCACCTCCCTGCAGGAAGGGAAGCACCAAGGGGAAGCATGATTGACATTAGTGTACATAACTCACAAAATCTTTTCATCCTGTTCCCGATACTGGCAGCTCTCTGCTCCCAAATTCCTCGCAGAGGCTCTCCATGGGATGACTTCTCCTGTGTATGGCATGCCTGAACTGCAACCAGCTCCACCAAATCAATGGCTGAATATAATGAGAGGCAACTTTTTTTCTCAATGCCTAATGCTTCACAGTGCTGGCTTTGATCCCCTCCAGTGGGGGAAGGACAGGGGCCAGGTGAGCCAGCATTCCCCTCCATGCTCCCTGCTCTCCTGACCAGACAGGGATTTAAATCCCTCCTCCCTTGGGATCTGCTCCTTTGAGCAGCTGCCCTGGCTTTTTGCTGCTGCCCAATCATGCTTGATTAGTTCCTGGAAATACAGAGCATTATTTCCATTGCCATTTATTACAGTCACTGAGACGTAAACTCAGGAGGAAGGGAATGAGAGGATACTGCAGGTAAAGGTTTTCAGCAGGCAGAGGAAAAAAGGCAAAAAAATGAAACCCTTGCCATCTAATAGCTCAGAAAAGCTCATTGTAAGGTAGTGCTGTTGAGGAGCCATGCCAGCCTGAAGAGAAATTTGCAAGGCCACTGCTGGGAGGCAATCCTGAAGGGAAGAAATTGCAGGGCAGAGCAGAAGAGGGGGGCAGGAGCAGCAGGGCACAGCAGTGGGTGGCGTGAAAGGGCTGGCAGGAGCAGAAGAGCTGATTGCACCTGGACTGGGTTCAGCTGCTGCCTCAGCTCCTGTGGGATGCATTGCCCTTTGCACCCCCTTGGAGAGAGGGTGAGGAAATGCACTGCTGGAGATTGAAAATCAATGCTTCTGCTGGTATTCAGAGCATTACTGCCAGGTGCCATGTGCCAGCTCTGTGGGACAAAACAGAGCAAAACATGCCAAGAGTGGAAGCTTCCTGTGGCAGCCCCAGAGTGCCCATCTGGGACCACGTGCCCATCCCAGAAGCAGCATCCCACCTTGGCAGCATTGTTTTTATCACTGCTAGAGCAGCAGGAGCAATCCTTCAGTGGGAGGAGGAGGCACTTCACTGGCACTTGGTTAAATTCAAACTGAAACCAGCCTGTGGGTGGTTGCTTGAATCCTTGCCAGTGGAGAAGAAGGTGGAAAAAATAAAATTATTGATTTGCAAGTGACCTTTTTCTCTTGGGTTTATCTATATTCTCGATGCTATTCTTGATCAGCCAGAAAAAGGACAAAATGAAAGGAAAATTTGTTTAATTAAAATGTGTCTGAAAAAGAAAATGTAATGATAGTGTAAATGCCCAGCACAACTCATTTTGCAAAGCCAGGAGGTGAATGGTCCCTCTGCAGTCACTGTAAAATCTCCAAAAAAGGAGAGACACCTGAATGAGAGAATCCCAGGAACAGATTGAGCCTATTTTGGCTGCTTTGCAAGTGAGTCATGTCTGTGTGAGAGAGAAAAGCTACCTGGGACACCATGGGAACCTTGTGGCTGTGCATTTCCAGCAGCCATCAGCTGGGCCATGCTGGCCATCCCACTGGGGCCAGAAGAGCATTTCCCTGCTCCAAATTCATCCTTTCCACAGGGTCCAGCCAGGCAGGACAAGGGCTGAAGCATGTTGATTGCTTTATGCCAACAGATTTATGAAGCAAAGAACCATGGGGGTTTTGCTCAATAACGAGCACACAGGGGAAAAATAATAATAATTTTAAAAAACTATGAATTTTAAGTTATTTGTGATTGAAGCACTGAGCTCCTTGTGCCAGGCTGGATCTTCAGGCAGGTACAGCTGTGACAGGCAGGTCCCTTGCTCCTTCAGCAGCAGCAGAGGCAGGGAGGAGGAGTGTCCTGCAGGAGGGATGTGTTTGTGAACAGCTCCCAGTGCCAGGCAGAACCAGCCCTCAGTGCATCAGATTTAAGCACAGGGCTCTGTGCTGCAGATCACAGTCACATAATGCATGAAAGGGCAGAGGAATGTGAGGGTGAAAACTCTCCAGGCACCAAGTTACAGGATGGGCTGGGAGATGCTGAGGCTTTCAGGGCTGACTGAGAATGAGCCACATGGCAAACAAGCAGCTTGGAGGATGTGTGAGCTGCACAAGGTCCTGGCACATCACCCTTCCCTTGCCACAGAGAGCCATGGGGAGAAACAACCATGGAAACAGAGCCAGGGAGGAGGGAGAGGGAAGGTGCCAGCAAGTGTTCCCAACATTCCCCAAAAGCTACAGCAAGACTCATCTAAAGTGAAGCAGGAAATGTGATGAGGATGGAGGTGCCAGTGGAGCAAGCTCCATGCTCAGGTGGCCATCAAAGCGTGTCAGTGACACACCTGCAGTGCTCCTGTGGCCTGAGCCAGCCCTGGGTGCCAGGAGCCCAGGTCAGAGTGTCAGCCTGCACAGGAAGGCTGCTCAGTGCACTGGAGAACCCAGGTGGGACGAGGGCTGTGTGCCCGTGCTGCTGGGCACGGTGCCCTCTGGCCAGGGAACTCAGCCAGGGCTGGGGGGGAGGAATTGCCAGGGGCCTGCAGCACCCCAGGGCTCAGGATTCTCAATGGAGGCAGAAATCTTCTGAGCTGTCTCTCTGAAGGGTGAGGGGAGTGAAAAGAGCAGCCAGAGCCTGCCATGGCAACAGGGCTGGCATTGTGGAGTCCGAGGTGGGTGATGAATTTAACTGAGCTCCAGCCCCATGGGAGAAGCTGCTCTGCCTCACAGGAGATGAGCCTTGACACAGGGCTCTGACAGGCCAGGCAAAACAGCACAGCCAGAAATGCAATCAGAGATGGTCCTGCTTGTGTCAGCACCTCACCAGGAGGCTGCCAAAGGCTGAGGGGCTTGGAAAGCCCAGGGTAAGACCGGGTCTGGGCGGGCTGTCTGGGTCCAATCCAGCTAGCTATGGACCCCAGCCCACACAGATGGTCTTACACAGATGAAAGCAAAAGATCAGGAGCGCTCTCCTCCACGTGGGAACGGATGTCCTCTGTTTATTGACTTGAGAACCACCAGAGGGGAAAACCCACATGGAAAAGAGCCCTCATGGCTCATGGAGGGAGACTTTTATACCCGGGGATAAGGGGGCAGAGGAGGAGGGCCACAACCAATGGGATCCAAGTGGGGAGGGGCGGGGGGAAGGACTGACCTGGGAAGAGACCACCAGGGATTACAATGAGAAAGGGGGAAGACAGAGAAGAAGACGAAGATGATGAAGAAGACAAAGAAGAAGACAAAGATGATGAAGACAACGAAGAAGACGAAGATGACGAAGAAGACCAAGAAGACGACAAAGATGATGAAGAAGGCAGCGAAGACGAAGAAGATGAAGAAGACGAAGAAGAAGAAGAAGACGACCATGAGGTTACGAGACATAAACCTTAAGGATTTTAGGGATTTTAGAGGAGCTGAGATTTTAGCTAGAGATAAGCTTTATTGGAGTTAATCAGAATAAATGGGTAGGCCTTGATGAAGTTAAGAGTGAGTGGTTAATTAATAATTGATTGCTTGTCAACACTATGTTTGGTTAGCTGGGTTTATTATGAAGAATATAGAAACTGATAAATAGCTTTTAGGAACATAAGACAATTGTAGGGCTCCTCTGTTCTGAAACCAATTGAAGATGGGGAATGGGAGTTCTACCAATGGGTTCATTTGTCATATTTGCATTGAAAAGGTAGAAAGTTCAGAACTAGGAAGACTTCATTTACTTCCTCATTTTGGAACCCCTCCCCAAGAAAGGGACCACTGATTCATTTTGAGGAACAAACTACATATGCTTAATAGCTTTTGAACTAATTACCATACAAAGTGGGGAATGGGATGTACCAAAATTATGAATATGTATTTGTATTTTGGGTATTCAATACTTGTATAGATAAAAGGACTCTGTAATCACCTGTAAATCACAGTGTGTACTTGGGAGCTATCCTGCAATAAACATACACTTTCTAACTCTAAACTGTTAGAGAGTTTTTGTCTGTCACAGTTGGATATCAGTACTAGACCAATATCCATATTTTTAATATATCAGTTATGGGATACAAACCATATGAACAGTGCAAATTACCAAAACACCCAGTGCAAACAACTAAATAACTATTTAGTGCAATACAGCACCAGGGGACTGTGGTGCCTGGGCTCACAGGGCTGCAGGGCAGGTGAAGGTGGGCAGCCCAGGCTGTGGGCAGGGTGGTGGCTGGCAGGGTGATGGGTGCCAGGGGGGTGGGTGGCAGGGTGATGGCTGGCAGGGTGATGGGTGCCAGGGGGGTGGGTGGCAGGGGGGTGGGTGACAGGGGGGTGGGTGGCAGGGTGGTGGGTGGCAGGGTGATGGGTGCCAGAGGGGTGGGTGGCAGGGCGGTGGGTGGCAGGGTGATGGCTGGCAGGGTGATGGGTGCCAGGGGGGTGGGTGGCAGGGGGGTGGGTGACAGGGTGGTGGGTGCCACCAGCACCAGCACCCACGAGCCCCCAGCACGAGGCTTCCCTGGGTTTGGAGCCTGGCAGCACAGATGGCTCCACAGCTACAGCCAAAACTCATTTATTCTGAAAGCTGAGCTCAGACCCTCTGTGGATAACCCAGATAACATCTCAAGGGCTGTGAAGGGCCAAGGCTGATTTCCATGCTCCCCTATAAATTTAGTATCTCAGAGTTAACGAGAGCAAACAGGCTCAAACCATGAACACCAGCATGTGGATGACAGGCCTCCCCTCCCTCTGCAGAAGCAGAAGCCGCTTGTGGCTGAAATATTGCCTGAAATGAGATTTTCTGTGGTTGAAGGGATTTGCATTTGGGGCTGTGCTTGGGGAAGCAGCTCAGAGCTCCCTAGGCTGCCCCTCTGGCCCTTGGGGAGATGGTGGGGAGGGGGTTCTGCTGCCAGCAGCACCCAGGGGATGCCCCATGAGGGCTCAGAGGTGTTCTCTGCCAAAGAACCGAGCCCTGGAGTTAAGAACACACCGAATAATTCATAGGAAGAAATTAATTATTAAATAACTTCTCATTATTGCCACCCTAATTAGAGACCGTTAATTTCATACCTACAAGGTGCTGTAGTGTTCTTGCTGAATCATATCTCCCTCTCAAATCTGAGGGTTTCAACATGTCTGCAGTGTTGGAAGGTAAAAGCACAGCGGGGGGAGCCAGGGCAGGAACCTCAGGGGCCATTTCACCATTCACTCTGCAGTAAAATAAATAATTTCAAAAATGCCTTTTCCCCAAACCTCAGGCAATTTCCAACACCTCAAATCACCTTTCTGTACACAACTGCAATATATTGTACCAGAAAGAGCACTTTGGAAGCCAGAGGGTCAGTCTGCAGGACATGGAGCTGTTTGTGGGAAGCCAAAGTTTGTCCAAAGGCTCTTGTGGTGGCTGGGTGCTCCTGGGAGCATCCAGGCTGCCTTGATGCCTGCTCAGGCCTGCCAGGTGGGCTGAGCTGCCTGTGCCAGGTGGGCTGACCCTCTGGGACCCCTCCCAGGGTGGGTGTATGCTCTGGCAGCTTCCCCAGCATCGGCCAGCATCCCCTAGGAGTGCTGCTAATGGGCTCCACGTGGGTCCCTGCTGCTGAGAGAAGGAAGGATCATTCTGGGGAAGTGGCAGTTTTGCCTGATTTGTGTGAGTTTCCTTGTGCTTTTATGGCAGCCCATAAAATGGATCATCTGTCTTAAAAGAGACGGGCAGGTAATCAGCAGCTCAGCTGAGCTCTGCCTCTGGCCCTGCTGCAGCCTGGGGAGCCCGGGAGCACCCAGGGGAGGTTCCACATCCTGGGCTCCATCTGGGCCCTGGCACTGCTGCATTTTTCACCAGCAGGCTGAGGGATCTGGGGGCTTTTCAGGGAAAGTGCCTGGGTGGGGGGAAATGCTCCTTTCTCCTTAGGAGAGCAGGAGACAGCCACAACTCTATTTTCAGCGGAGGTTTCCAAGGCACTTGTTTACCAGCACTGCCAACAGAAGCTGTTATCACATTGGCACTGCTGACAGCTCTGTCTGCAGCTGATTTTCCAGGGGAAGCACCTCAAAAGTGCTGGAGGCAGTGTGGAAGTGAGACAGCAGCTGCATGCACTTGAAACCCATAAATCAGCACCTGAGTAAAGGGACACTGCTCTCCTTATCCTTGCTGGACAAAAGCTGTCCCTGCTGACCTGGGGTGCCCCTGGGGTGCTGCCTGCTCTGGGAGCAGTGCCTGGCAGCTGGATCCTCCTCAGCCATCACCAGGGTTGGGTGTCAGGGCCATGATGATCCCCACTGAGCATCTCCTGTCACATCAGCTGGATCCAAACCTGATCTCCCTGCCGTGCCTGTGATGTGCAGGGCTCTGGAGCAGCCCTCCTGGAGGCTGTGCTGTTCTCTCTGCCATGTTTCTCTCAGCTAGTCATTAGGTAATTACCTGGGAAGTCAATTGGGCCTGCCTGGATCCATTTATTTACTGCACAGCCATCCTGCTGATTTCTCCCAGGCCCTTGAGCTGTGAAGAGCTGCTCCCAGGCACTGATGCAAGAGGCTGGCATCCTCAGGGTCTGCATCAGGAGACACTGAGCTGCTCTGGTGGAGCAGAAAGCAGCACCCACCCTCTCTGTGCCCTTTTGCAGGGTAGCATCTGTGCAGGAGCCTTGTCCTGTCCTCCAGCTGCTGCTGCCATATCTGGGCACACAGGGGAGCTGGCATGGGGCATCCAGCCCTGCTCTGCCCGGGGTCTCCATCCCTGCAGGGCAGCCAGGACACCCAGGGCAGCCAGGGGACATTTCTCCTGCAGAAAGGGACGCACACTGTGGGGACAGGAGGGATCCTGGCACTTTTCTGGGTGTGAGCTCCCACTCAGCCTTGTCTCAACAGCCCTGGCAGCATGGTGCAGGAGGCAGCTCAGGGAGCATCCTGTGAAGATTCCAGCCTTGCGTCAGTCTCCCATCAATTTCCTGGAGTAATGAAGAGGTAATTAAATTTTGCAGTGGAAGGGAAGCTTCTCCAATGGCGAGAGCATATTGTAGCTGCCGAGCTCATCAGGGGAAATGCTGGGCTCCAAATTAAATGCATTTACTGTTTCATGTACCCTCACTTACAATCGTTGTAATGAATCTGGGAATTAATTGTTTGCCCATTTAAAACAAGTCCCCTCTTGCACTGTGCCGTGCTCCCCTCCTCCCAGCCCTCCGTAATTTGATATTTCAGTTAGAAAACAAATTGACATTCATTGGAAAATCAATCTTTTCATTGTTTAACTCTCATTTCTCTGGGGAACGTGTGGGAGTGGAATTACATCCTCTGATATGAACCCTTCCTGAATGCCTAATTGGGGCTGGGGAGCAGGGAGGCTGCTCGCCCCCAGGAGGAGCAGCAGGACCTGCTCTGGCAGCATCCCTGGTGCTGCTGCTTGAGGAGGGGCAGCCCAGGCCCGAGAACACGAGCCTGTTGCCTTGGTAATGAGCCCAATAATGGAGCCTGTCATTATTAGCTGGGATAAAATGGGAACTGTGTTGTGGTGTTGTGAGGTCCCCAGGATGAGGTGAGAGATGAGAATCTGACTCCAAGTTCAGAAGGCTGATTTATTATTTTATGATATTATATTAAAAGAAATTATATACTAAAACTATACTAAAGAAAGAGAAAGGATACATCAGAAGGGTCGACAAGAATGATAATAAAAATCTGTGACAGACTCAGAGTCTGACACAGCTGATGGTGATTGGTCATTAAATTAAAACAATTCACATGCTGGGTAAACAATTCTCCAAATCACATTCCAGAGGAGCAAAACATGGAGAAGCTGAGGCTTCTCATCTTGCCAGGAGAAGAAATCCTGGCAAAGGGATTTTTCAGAAAATATCACAGTGACAGAAGTGCTGTTGTGCCAGGGGAGACGACAACAAGGAGTGTGAAGAGCAACCAAAGACACACACCACCTTGTATGTGTTGGGGCTGGGGGGGAAGAACAAACAGAATATGGCATTTTGTGTCAGTCTGAGAGGAGCTGCTGCCACCAGGGTCCCCAGGGTGCCCTCCCAGCCCGTGCCAGCCATCCCCTTGCAGGAGGACACAGCAGTGCCCGCCCAGGGCTCCGCTTCTTCCTGGTGAGTGGGCACCTTCTGAGCCCCCCCTGCAGCTGGCCTGGCAGTGATCCTTCTGCTTCCCACGGAGACACTTGCTGCTGGAATAAACTGCTATTTTTATGGGTAACATTGGTTGTCTTTTACGCTTACTGCCAGAAAATGAATAGCCACTTTTATGCAAAAAGGTTTTACTGCGGTATCAGAAAGTGCTAATGAATACACAGAACCAAATTATGGGGTACCCCAGAGCCAAAATGCTCGGACAGAGATTTACAGTAAAACGAGTGGCAGGCAAAGATAAAAGCCTGCAACCAAAGTGGGTCATATAATTAATACTGGGGACAATAAATTCCTGAAAAATTGAGCTGTCGGTCCCTTCCATCCAGAGTCCCAGCTCCATTTCAAAGTTGAATTAAGTTGTAGTCCCAAGGAGTTAATGCAGCAGACAAAGCCCACAGCTAAAACAGCTTCTACATTCACAAGGGATGAGGTTTCCTCTCCCAGAGCATCACCTCCTGCAGGGCACAGGCAGCAAAGGGACTCCCTGACCTCCTGCCAGAGCTGCACTGTCTGAAGGGGACGCCAAGGAAGCCAAAGAGGGACTCTCCATCAGGGTCTGTAGTCACAGGATGAGGAGTAAAATGCTCAAACTGAACCAGGAAAAATTTAGGTGAGATAGAGGACAAAAAATCTTGACTGTGAGGATGGTGAGGCACTGGAAAAGGTTGCCCTAACAAATTGTGGGTGTCCCATCCCTGGAAGTGTTCAAGGCTAGGTTGGATGGGGCTTGTAGCAGCCTGGGATAGTGGAAGGTGTCTCTGCCATGGCAGGGGGGTTGGAACAAGATGATCTTTCAGGCCCTTTCCAACCCAATCTGTTCCATGGTTCTGCTTCAAGGGACTGCCTGGGAGCCACCCCACAGCCACCCAGGGCACCCAGTGGTGGCACTGGGGGGAACCAGCCCATATCCAGGTCCTCCTGAGGGTCCAAGAGGGAAGACTAAAGGTCCTCAGTGTTTAGGGTGCAATCCTGCTGCTGGCCCCATATCCAGCCTGCCCCTCTCCCCCTCCAGCCCTGCTGTGCCTTTGGCACAGGGAGCAGGGGCAGTGGTGCTGTGAAAGACAGCTCTGCAGCCCCATAATCACATCCCCTCCCTTTTCTCATATTCTCACTTAGCAACACCATATGAGCATCTTTGTCAGCTGCATATTAGGAACCATTTGTCATAAAAAATTCAGGGCTATGAAAATAAAGTGACCTCTCCGAGGGCTTCAATTACACTGGAAGGTAATTGTGTCTTCCCCAGGCCTCCATCAGGGTGTTTGGGAGTCCTCAGGAACAATTTATGTATTTATTACAGTTTAAGCATCCTTAGCCCTCAGCTCTTCCCAGTAATGAAAATATATAGTGCAGAACCCAGCAGAAACAGACTGAGCCAGTGTAAAATATCTCAGCCATGGAGAGAGGTGGCTGTAACCCCCAGCACCCCCACAGGCCCTACAGCTGCTCCCCCAACACCTCCACAGGGCACAAAGAGGCAGCAGGACGAGCAATCACAGCAATGGGTCAGGGGCTGAACCATCCTGCCTGGGGCTGGCTCCACAGTAAGGCAGAAAGCGCTTCCCAGGGAAAAAATACAGATTCATTATTGCTCTTGGCACTAAAGGTGGCTTGGAATTGGGACAGAAAGGCAAAGCAGGCTTTATTTCTTTGTGGGGTGGGTTGGTTTCTTTTTCCAAAGCCTTTTTTTGCAGGCAAGGAGCAGGGACCAGCTGCAGAGGCTGGAGGCAGGTTCAGCTCGTGGCACACCAGGAGCAGGGCTGGGCTGGGGCTCTTTCTGCCTGGGGGTTTCTCTGAGGCTGAGGCAGGACAGCGAGGCTCAAGGTGACCTGAGCTGAGCTGTTCCCATGGGAGCTGCTGGCTCTGGCCACCACTGCTCCCCCCTGCCTGGCACAGACATCACCAAAGGAGAGGAGATGCTGTGGAAAACAGGGGAGGTCATTCAGGTCCTCCCCTGCCAATCCTAGCCTTGAAGGGAGCTGAGTAGGTTGGCAGCAAAAGTCATCTGAAGGGCCCAGGCTTTCATTCCCCTTCAGCTCTGAGGAACAGGTCTCCTTGGATCTGCACAGCCAAAATCTCTGCTGAAGATGCAACAGAAAAAAAAAAAAAAAAAAAAGAGCCTTCTAAGATGCCACTGGAAAAAGCAAGACAAAAAACGAATTTTCTTTTTTCTTGTCAGAAAGACACTGAGTCCTACACCTTGGGTGAGAAAGAGATGATTTAACAAGAAAAAGATGTCACTAAATCCCTGGGCTATAAATCATTCTTCTTACAGCCTTGCAGCAAAAACACTTAACAGGCCTGCTGAGCAACAGGGGCGCAGGAGCCCGTGTGGGGATTGCATCTGATCCAGGATAAACGGGCAAACGGGCCCAGCCATGTTTTATGGTTGTAGGAGAATTATACAGCACCTGGGAAATGTTTCCTGCTCCTGCTGAGTTGCAGGCTAATGTCATGAAGAGGATGCAGTTGGCAATGGATGTGCCTGCAAGATCCAAGGGCTGCAGACTGGGGGCACCCTGGGGGGATGGTGTTGCAATAAAAACCTTTTGATCATTCATGCCAGTGGCTTCATCTGGCAATTTACAATTTATTTAAATTTTTGGCAAGTAGAAAGAAAGAAGGGAAAAACGTCTGCTGCATTAAAGCAGAAATTGGTGCCAGCAGCCTCCCACCCAGAGGGTCTGGGTTGTGATGCTGTGGGGAAACCTCATCTGGGCATGTGTGTGACCAGGGTGAGTGTCAAGAGAATTTCCAGAGGCTTCATATGGACATATCCTGATACAGAAACCATCAAGCCAGATGCAAGAGGATGCTCTATGGCTGCATTGATTTAATTGCTAAAGAAGAGGTAATTGCTTGGGGAGTAGTGCCTGTGATCCGATTATAGTCAGGAGGAGCAGAGGGCAGCCCCAGCCAGCAATAGAGCCTCTCACTGCTTCAGAAATGCTGAAATAAATCAGGGGAAATTACCAGCAAAACTGACTGGGTGGAAAAAAACAATAACTAAACGGCTGTGAATGGAAAGTGAAAGAGCTCTTTAAGAAGTGTTGTAGAAACAGTGAAGGGAACAATTTAGCCAGAAGTTAGGCTGACAGCTGTTAGAAATCAGAAAATAATAGCTGGGAAATGAGAAAGGAAAGGTGTCTGAAGAAGATGGCATGAAAAGCACAGGAAATTGGGATGAGAAGCAAAGCAATAATAAAATTTTCACTGTTAGTGTAGATGCCACTGTTCCAAGGAGGCGAATTTGAAGAGAGCGAGGAAAGAGCCAGAGGATCCTCCTGTGGGCAGGAAAGGCTGGCAGTGTGCAAGAGGCAGGCAGGTGTGATTGAAAGAAGGAGGGCATGCATTTATACCAGCTGAAGGTGATGGATGCTCTCTCTTCTATTTTCACCAAAGAGGCATATTTAAAATTGCCTGACCTACCTAGCTGCCTGTCTGGAGTCTGCAGCACTGTCCAGGTCACTCCTGCCCCAGGTTTAGTTGCTGAACCAGGCTGGAGCTGCTTTCCACTGCCTGGAGCACATGGAAGTGGATGGAAGCAGAGGGGCTGGGACACCATCCATGGTGGATGGCAGTGAGCACTGTGCCCAAGCTGTGGTGATGCCACCCTCCCCCTGCCTCTGCTCCCCACAGGTCCTGTGCAGGGCTGATGGCCCCCGGTGAGGAGGGGCACCATGTGCCCACCAGTGCCTGGGAACTGGGTGAGAGAGGGCCCAGCTGGGAGCTGAGAAAATCCCACCAGGCTCTTGGGTGCCAGCTATGGTCCTGAAATGACTCCCTGGAACTGGGCTCTCCTTCTGCTTCAAGTCCACACGAAGGCAGCTTTCAGCTCCTGGCTGAGTAGGCAACATCTCCCTGGGGAAAGCCCAGCTGGTGCAGGTGAGGAGCCACATCCCTGGGGATGGCTGTTTTGGGAGCACCACTGCTCACCCACTCTCCTCCCAGAAGTTCTGTTCATTTGAGGGACACCACCATTGTGGTAAGTGACTGCTCAGCATCCCACTGCCCCTTCTGCCTGGCAGAAAGCACCACAGACCCCTCTGCCCTGATTTCCAGGTTCTCATAACCACCAGAAGGCAGATCTGCTGCCTATCCCATTTGGAGAACTGCTGGTGTGGCTGGGGACATCCCCTCCTCAGCTCCCAGTCAGCCTGCTCTCTGTTGGACCAGAACAACTTCATCGTGTTTTACTTTTGGTTCAAATCTTTCCACTGGTGATCCCAAGGAGAACAGCCATGAGTTAATGAGGGGTCTTTGTTTTCCTGAACTCTGAATGTGCCACAGCAGTGAAGGTGTAATTATTGAGAGCTGGACGTTAACCTCCATATGAGCCTGGTCTCGCTGCCTTTCATTCCTTTGGTTTTATTGATCCTCCTTTCTTGACTTGCTCTTGCTTCCTCTCTTTTGAAGACTTAGAAATTAATGGGCAGCTCAAAGGAAGCACTGCTGCTGTAATGAAAAAGGATAGCAGTGCAGTGCTCTAACTTTGTGGCTGCTCTCTGGGGCCCTCGTTACGTTTGTTTCCATCCGAGCACCATTTCCGCACAAACAAGATTGTGTTAGCCTTCATTCTGACCTGGCTGCAATTCCTACCAGAAAGCTGTTTCAGCTCAGAAATGGGCAGATTTGCTCTTCAGGCCAATGAAAACAAGGCTGCAAGGTTGAAAAGAGGATGTCAAAATCAGGCACTAAAGATCACTTAAAATGATAACAGTTGTACTTGAAGCAAAAATTATATACAAAGCTTTCATCTAGCAATTTTCATCCTCAGGCAGCAAAGTGCTTTACAACAGAGTTCACTGTCAGCAGCCCTGTTTGTAAAGATGAGCAGAAATATGGCTTTTGCTTCCTTTGCTGTGTCTCTCTACCCCAGACCAGCTTGTTAACCAGGCTCGAAGGCTTTCCTGGCCCCCCAGGACATGTCAGTGCCCACCTGCCTGACCAAAGACATCCCCAGTGATGGCACCACAGAGTGTGGCACTGGGCCAGGAGGGGTTTGCCCTTGCTGATTGGCTCAATCCTTCTTTTTCCTTTTGTCTTCCCACTGAATAGAGAGAGTTGCTTTTGATTTGAGAGGGAGTAACACAGCTGCTTGGCTTCTGTGCCCTGTTGGCTCATCATCGTGCTGCAGAGGTGGCTGGAGCCACCAAAACATGTCCTGTACCCCCAGCTCCTCAGCTGGGTGGCTTCCAGGCCCTCTCCCCTGTGTCTGAGCTGAACCTCGTGCTCATTTTAATGGGGAGGGTTTCCTCAGCTGCTGGAAGTGGGTGGATTTTTCCCAGGCTGCCCGATGGCACCCTGACACCTGCCCACTGCTTTTCCTCATAGCTCCTCACTTCTGCAGAGTATCTGGTGCACCAGAAATGCTGCTGAGATGGCTGCAGCAGGGTCTTGCTTTAACTCTGAGAGCTGGCCAAGGGGAGAGAGGCTGCACCTTTGGCTGGGCTCGTGCTGGGCTTCCCCTCTTCACCTCCTCTCTGCTGGAGAAATGCTGGCACCGCAGGGTTCGCTGCCCAGAAAAGCTCAGCAAGGAAATCACTCCTGCAGGAAGTTTAATTGCAGCCATTAAGCCTTTAATGTAGCTGTGGTGTGCATCTCTAAATGGTGATGCCATCCCTGAAATCCAGGCACATAGCCCCACGCCTCCTCAGCGTCCTGTTTACAGCTATTTTTAGTGACCCAGAAGCAGGTAGCTCCACACTCGGCCAGAAAATTAATTTTAAAAAAATTAATAACTCACACACACACAGAGACACACAAGCAAAGCTCTCTATCCTTGGAGAACATCCTCCCCCAGCCCACAGTGCCCAGGACTGTGAGTGCTGTTTGCAGCTGGGGGGTTCCTGTGCTGACCCTGGGACACAGAGCCCCCACCCTGCTGGCCCAGCCCCTCCACAGGCACACGGGGACAGGGCAGAGGTCCCTGCTCTTGTGCAAACCCAGGGCACCAGGAATATTCTCTGCCTGCTCTGGGGTGCCCTGACCACAAGGGCAGCACTGACTCTGACCCTCATCCATGGAGAAAGTTTCCCAGACTTCAAGATAGACTGGAATCCACAAAAGTGTGCAATAGATTATAGAGAGCAGTGTAGGTGTATCACTTGGTGAGAAATTTAGGGTTTGGGATTTTTAGTATGTTGTGGATGGAAGCAAGATGGAGGGCACAGGGTGTTGTCCTGGGTTTCTTCTTCATGGGTTTGGGGGGCATTTTGTAATTGGGCAGAAAAGTCCCCATTGGGGGCTCTTTGGGATCAGTTACTGGGTTAAAAGGGAAAATAATCCAGGTGTCAGTTCTTAATTGAATAGTTTAGTCTTAAAAGACAAGAGATTGTTGGCCATTTTAAGCCTTGCTGCTCAACTCATGGTTGTGAGACTGTTTTACTGATAAGAAATAATAAACATCTGAATCTGAATATGAACTACTGTCACTGTGATATTTTATGAAAAATCTCTTCACCAAAATTTCTTCTCCTGGCAAGATGAGAAGCCTCAGCTTCTCCATGTTTTGCTCCTCTGGAATGTGATTTGGAGAATTGTTTACCCAGCATATGAATTGTTTTAATTTAATGACCAATCACAGCCAGCTGTGTTGGACTCTCTGGGAGTCACGGGATTTTATTATCATTCTTTTCCAGCTTTCTGATGTCTCCTTTCTCTTTCTTTAGTATAGTTTTAGTATACCATTTCTTTTAATATAATATAATAAAATAATAAATCAGCCTTCTGAGAACTGGGAGTCAATTCTCATCTCTCACCTCATCCTGGGGACCTTCACAACACCACAACAATTGGTGACCACAAAGCAGTGTCCCAAGTGCCTTCAATGCAGACCCAGGGAAACCAACACGCTCTCCCTCAGCACTGCAGGCCAGCCCAGCCTGACCCTCCTGCTCCCCTGCTGTGCCTGTGACCCCAGCCCCTCCTTGCTGTCCCCTCACCCTCCCTGTGGTCCCCCCAGCCTGCCCCTGGATGCTGCCATTGATCCCAGAGCTCAGGAGGTGTCAGGACCCAGGACATTGCTCTGGCTGTCCTGGAGGGCTCAGGACCCTGGTAAGGGGCTCAGAGACCTTGGCACTGAGTCAAAAACACCTGTGCCTTTGATTTTAGCCCATGGAAACAATTACCAACTTTGTGTGAAGAGTTACAAGCCACAAGAGTTTGAGTAGAATGATAGTTAATTTGTCACAGGGTGAAAAAGTAGAATTTTGGGGATTTAGAATGGGGGTTCAGCAGCCAAGATGGAGGAATCTGGGTATGTCCTGTCCTTCCTCTTTCTTCTTCTTAGCCTCCATCTTCTGGGTGATGGTGACACTGTTTGATTGGTTTAGAGCAGAGACAGACTGTCTAACATAGGTGATGGGTATTGGAAAATGATTGTAAATAAAGTACACATAGTTTGTAGTATAAAAAGCCAACACCACCCCAAGGGCAGGGACTGTGCCACAACCCGACCTGGTGGACAGATCTCAGCAGGTCAGAGAAAGAATGGAACAGATAAGAGAAAATAAACAGCCTTGGGAACCAGAGTCAAGGAATCCTGACTCCTTCTTCGATCTCTGAGCTGGGAAAAAGAGACTTTCAAACACCTCAGGGTCATCCTGACCACAGAGACCATGAGAAGGAGGAACACAACACGTGCTCCAGGCCCTCACACTGGTGATGTGCTGGAAGGTGCTGGAAAAGGAGGAGCAGTGTGACTCCCCTGGGGGCTGGGGAAGGACATGGTGCTGCCATCAGGGCCTTGTCCACCAGTGCTACAACTGCTCTGCAAGTCCCTTCCTCTGCCTCCTTGAGGTCTCCATGCACAAGGACAAGCCCAGGAGATCCCAGCAGAGCCCTGTGGAGATGAAGCTTGCCCACCAAGAGGAGTGGCTCTCAGAGACACAGCAGCTTCCAGGGGTCAGCACTCTCCTTTGTGAGGCACAGAGCTTTGGTTTTTGTCCAGCCACACCTAAATGAGCTGTCCTGTGAGAAAACAGATGCTTGAAACTTTTAGACAACTATGGACAAAATGGGATACCCCCCAAAAGGCTGCTTTTAATAGAGATTTCATTTCATCTGGATGTCTTATTCCAGTAAAATCTTATCTGCAAGTTTCAGGGCTGCCTGGGAAATCTTACTGCCTCACCAGGGAAAAGGATATTTAAAAAGGATTAAATCTGACAGACTTATACCAAAAGTGGATTTTTAAGACATAAGCAAAGACTCGAGATGGAAAGGTTAGTGGGCTGTTGAAAATGCATCTGCATTTAAGCTAATACAAGTGAGTTTCTAGTTGGTTCTGAGCAGGCTGGGTGTGATGAGCTGTGCTGGTCGCTGGGCTCAGGTGCTGAGGAGGGCAGGCAGGTGCTGGGGCAGTGCTCAAAGAGAGGGGATCACAACTCTTGTTTGAGCACAGGCTCCCCCCAGTCTCCCCAGGGGCTGCTGAGGTCCTGGCTGGGCAGCAGCACATCACAGGGCAGGAACAGCAGGCACTGGGGTTGCTGTGTGGAGACCCCAGCAGCAGGACAAGTTTTGACCCAAATCTAAAGCATATTAGACACCAGGGAGCCCAATTCCCCTTCCAGATGGGAGCCTCATCACCCCTCCCCTCACCCCACAGCAGAACCTGTGCATCAATTAGGGCTTGGCTCACCCCACAGCTATGAAGTAACTCAAATCAATCAAACACATCCTCTCCTTGGCCATTAAGGCTTGCTCCAATTAGCTTCGGCTTTAAAACAGAGAGAGTAGGATATAAATTCTGCCTCACAAAGCTCCCACCTACATTTCTCTCCAAATGTTGAAATGACATTTCTGCCCACTGGAAAGAGGACCTTGGAAAAGACTCTCTGGATAGTTCATTTGCTGGAAAATAGAATTGACAGCCCAATTAATCTCACAGCCTGTGACTTTTAAGCCAGGGCTGTTGGGTGTAGGTGCTCTGGGATGAGAACAGGAGAGGCTGGATAAATATCACAAGATGCTGCTGTCCTGGAGAGCTGCTGCCTCTCCTGGTGCTCTGCCCCATGGTCTGTATGGCTGCCAGGATGTGTCCCTGTGTGCACAGCTGGCATGGAGCTGGCTGTGGGACAGGACTCTGAGCCAGCCCAGAGCAGCACCCAAGCTGCTGAGCCGAGTTGTGCTGTGCCCCAGAGGCACCACAGAGGCACCACTGCTGCCAGCCAAAGCCACTGGCCCCCACCCAGAGCCCAGGGCCAGCACGGAAAGAGCCCCAAAACCAAAATGCTTTGCTCCCATTTCCCTTTCCAGTACTCCCAGGGAGCTCCTCAGCCAGCTGCAGACACAAAGAGCCTTGGTCAGTAGCTGGCACTGCCTGGGAAGGGCTCCCACCTGGCTCAGCCTCACCAAAGGAGCCACCAGGGCTGCACCTGCCCAGGGCCAGGCTCCAGCACAGCTCTGAGTGCCAGCCTGGACTTAGGGCACAGCTGGCACCACCGTGCCTGGCCACAGCAGCCCCACGGCAGGCATGGGGGGACAGGAGGGCACTGAGGGCTCTGCAGGCAGCAGGAGGTGGCTGTGACCTTCCCTGGAACCAGCCATCCCTTCAGCTCCCACACAAATTACAGGATCAGCCTCACAGTCCACTCAGAGCATTAAGTACCCATTTCCTCATGTTGCTCTTGTTATTCTTATTACTATTTGTTGTTATTATTATTATCATCATCATCATCATCATCATCATCATCATCATCATCATCATCTTCTTCTTCTCAACAGGTATAGAAACACCTCAGGCTACCAGGTTCTGTTGTGGCAACAGCTCAATTCCTCTCTGCCTCCTGCATGGAATCCTTGCCATAAAAAAGGCATTTGTGGGGAATGACTTTCCTCAGCTCCAGCACTTTCCTGCTCCTTTGTTCTTGCTGCTATCTCCTGATCTGCAGATTGAATACATCACACTGTCATCTCCCAGCCTTGATCCCGAGGCAGGATCAATGGGATTAAATTCCAGCTCTCCTTGTAACCTTTGTCCTCAGAGCTGGCTGGAATAACCATTTGTGATGTCCCTCAGTCCCCTGCAGCCCCAGGCATCCCCTTGCATCCCCTGGCAGCAGTTTCAGGCTGGAAGCTGTCTCAGGAGGGCAGGATGGTCCAAAACCCGACAGCACAAGGGCTGCTGAGGTGTGGCTGTGTGCCCCCAGCTGTGACAGTGCCCCTGGGAGCCTGGAAGGTGCTGGGAGGTGCCTCCTGTCCTCTTGTCCTCTCGTCCCTGTTTCTAGGCTCTCTGGGACAGGGAGCAGCTCATTCCAGAGCAGACTGAACATTCCCAGTGTGGTCCCCACCCCAAGGGAGTGAGGCCTCTGCCCTGCCCCAGCACAGGGAAAATTGCATCTGAGCCCTGCCCCAGCACAGAGCAGCCCTGCACCGCTCACCACCACGGGCTCCTTTGGAAAATGAGAGGGTTTGCTCTGCCCTGACTGCTCCCAATGGAGAAATCGTGTTCTGCTCCCTCCCAGCCCTGGTACCTCCCCCAGCTCAGCAGCTCTGCCCCAGCACAGGTCAGATCTGAGTGCCCAGGAGGTGGAACAGTGTCTGTCACACCCTGCCTGTCACACCCTCCCTGTCACACCCTCCCTGTCACACCCTCCCTGTCACACCCTGCCTGTCACACCCTCCCTGTCACACCCTGCCTGTCACACCCTGCCTGTCACACCCTCCCTGTCACACCCTCCCTGTCACACCCTGCTGCCCAGGATGGCTGCACAAAGGCTCTCCCAGGCTTCCCACACTCCCCATGCAGGCTGGAGGGAGGGCCAGGGGCTGAGCAGGATGGGCAGAGATCCTCACCCAGCCTCACCAAGGCTGAATTTAGGGAGGAGAGAGACCAGACAGAGCTTCTCTGTTAAGCAGGGGTGCAGCCACAGCACTTTCCTCAATCCCAGCTCCCAGCCAGGGCTGTGGAGGCTGTTCCTGTGTGCTGGGCTCAGCCTGGCTCTGCTCCCACCCCAGCAGGTTCCCAGGGGATACCTGGAGCCTTGCAGACAGTGAGATGTCCATTTGGTGCTCCAGCACTTAGGGAACAGAGCAGAATTAATGTTCTTACAGAGCTGGTGTGCTAAAATATGATACAAGTTAGGCCATAACTCACCTGACCTTGCATTTCACATAATTTCTAGTGACATTTGTCATTAACAAATAGCCTGTCACATCCCTCTGCTCTGGGGCAGCTACTGCAGAGCACAGGGAGTCCCTCCCTCAGGTGTTTACCCCTGATGTTCCCTCCTGCCATCATTTCCCATTCAGCAACCAGCAAGGGACAAAGGACCAAAGGAACTGGAGCCCCTGTGCTTTGGGATGGCTGGGGAAGCTCTGGGCTGGGGCTGGGGCTGCTCCTGCACACCCAGCCCCCTGCACACACAGCTCACTCCTGTCTGCTCAGGAATCTGCCCATTGCCATGGAAACCGTGCTGACATCAGGCACTGCCAACGTTATTCCAATGACTAATTGCTTTAGGAACGGTGAGCCGAATTACTGAAACAATTCCCAGGCCCCAGGATCTGTATTTAACACCCAGGCACATGCCAAAAAGTGTCCTCACCTGCAGGGATGCTGGGCAGGGCTGTGGGAGCACAGCTGGGGACTCTTGTCCAGGCTTGGATGTGTGGTACAGAGGGCTGTTAAATCCTAATTTTCTGTGCTTCTTGAGAGCTGTTTTGTACCTATTTTAGCTGCCTGGGTAGTGCCTAGACTCCAGTTCAGGGGTTTCTCCTGTTTTCCCAGCTCACAGGGTCTGTGGTTGTTGCTGCTGCTGCTGACAGCATCTGCCTGGTCTTTTTCTCCCTTGTTTTCCTCCTTTCGTGCCTTCTTCCTTCTCTGTGTCTCTTTGGGGTTGAAGGCTCTCAGGATGAGGATCTCCCCTCCCAGACAGTGCAGCTTTCCAGCTGCTGCCTCAAGCTGCCCCTGTGGCCATTCCTGTCCCTGGCTGCACCATTGGAAGCTGCACACATGGCACGTGCCTCCTTGTCCCTGTCCTTCATGGGAGCTGCTCCCTCTGCTCCCACTCCAGAGCCCTTCCCAGCTTCCAGTGCCATGCCCAGAGCCCCTCCAGGCAGGGCAGCTGTGGCTGTGCAGCTGAAAAGGAACAGCAACTCCAGGGCTTGCATCCACAAGGGCTAACCCCAAAGAGGAAGAAGAAACAGCTCAGTTTCAACAGCCAGACTGAAAGCTGATGGCTCACTGGCCTCCCCTTTCCTAATGCTCAAGGATGGTGCAGGAACCATTGCTGCCTCTGGCAGAGTCAGAGGATGGGGGCAGAGACACCTCCTGCTAAACCAGGCTGCTGACAGCCCCTTCCAGCCCGGCCTGGGGCACTGCCAGGGATCCAGGGGCATCCACAGCTCCTCTGGGCACCTGTGCCAGGGCCTCACCACCCTCAGATTGAACAATTCCTTCCTAACATCTAATGAAACCTGTTCTCTTTTGGTTTATTCCCGCATCAAATGTCCCTCTCTCTGTTTTCTATGAGTACTGGAGGGATGCTGGAAGTTTCAGGTGCTGGAGAGGCACCTGAAGAGCCAGCAGTGAAGGCAGGCAGTGTCTGGGTGCTGGTTATCCCAGCACTCCATAATTGCAGAGCATCCACCAGACTTCAGAACAAGGCAAAGCTCCAGGAGGAAGGCACTCAGGGGCTTGACCTTCCAATTATTTCATTTTGAAATAACAAACAGCAGAAAAAGCCCCAGTCAGAGACCTCTCACAGGACAGGACATTGAAGCTCCTGCTCTCAGCAGACAGCTGTGGGTGTAGGCTCACAGCCTGTGGGCTGCTTTCCTCTGAATCTGCTGGATCCTGCAGCCAATCTGATGGGAAAAAACCCCAAAACCCAACAAGGCCATCTCTGAATGTTTATTCACTTAAATATTTTAAATCCCTTCTTTAAGGATATGTGATAGGTTATTGCATCAGCAATTTATAACCCCTGCCTCCCTACAGCATCCTAACTGTTTATGGCTCTGTGTTATTTACTGCCTGACACTGAAATAAGAAACATTATGGGAATTTGTTCAGGAGTTATTTGGGCACCCCAGAGGCAGAGGGGAGGCACTGGAACAGCTGTGGTCCATGGAAACCTCAGTGCCCAGTCTGCAGCACCATGCCTGCATCCCTGCCTGCATCCCTGCCTGCATCCCTGCATCCCTGCACCCATGCCTGCATCCCTGCCTACATCCCTGCATCCCTGCATCCCTGCCTGCATCCCTGCCTGCATCCCTGCATCCCTGCATCCCTGCATCCATGCCTGCACCCCTCCCTGCATCCCTGCATCCCTGCCTGCATCCCTGCCTGCATCCATCCCTGCATCCCTGCCTGCATCCCTGCATCCCTCCCTGCATCCCTCCCTGCATCCCTGCCTGCATCCCTGTCTATATCCCTGCCTGCATCCCTGCCTGCATCCTTGCATCCCTTCCTGCCTCCCTACATCCTTCCCTGCATCCATTCCTGTATCCCTGCCTGCCTCCCTACATCCTTCCCTGCATCGTTCCCTCCATCCCTGCCTCCATCCCTGCCCTCATCCCTCCCCGCATCCTCCTGCGAGCCCTCCGTAGCATCATCCCCTCAGTGAGTGGCAGACACTGATGGCACCCGTGCGGCTCCGGGGAGCGTTAATTACGTTAATTACGCGGGGCCAAGGCTGAGCCGCTCGTCGCTGTGCCCGAGCCCGCGGTGACACCGATCTGGCAGCGCTCGGGAATTATCCCAGCACGTTCTCGCAGGACTCAGCAGCAGCAGCCGCACTCACACATCCCCATCCATCACCAAATGTCAGGCCCTCCTACGGTGATCAGTTAAGAACAAACCGGCCTTTTTTTCACCATCAGACAAAAAAATATTAGCATTTCTTTTTTTTTTTTTTTTTTTTTTTTTTCTCCCCTTTCTTTCCTTCCAGACACGAAGCGCACCTTCCCGCGCTGGACAGACACACGGCTTTCCCCGCGGGCTGCCAGGGGCTCTGGCTGAGCTCTGGCTCATTAATGGGCTCATTTAGGCAGCTGTCCCCCTCAGCGCCCATTAACACACACGAGAGAGTGCCCGGAGGTGAGAGCTTCACTAATCAAATGTGCTATTAAGATCCTAATCCATTTCATTAGCCCATTTCATTTGACACTTAGTGAGGCTCAGAGATGCTCTGTGGAACGGGGCTGAAGGCACACGGCCTGTCCTGTGGAAAAATAATCCTTTTTATGACACCCGTAATTCCCTTTTATCTTGTATTAGTTTGTTTCTGGAGCTGAAGGGCGCCTGGGATGTGCAGCTCCGGCAGAGATGCCAGGGATTTTCCCTGCGTGTGTGAACGTGTCATCACACAGTGTAAGCCTGGGAGGGATCAGGGCAGCAGCAATAGCCAAAAATAAAATGAAAACAAAACAAAACAAAACAAACAACAACAACAAAAACCCAACTGAAAACCGGGCTACCTGATTATTTGATTATACATTACCGGACTGTATTTTGGGGATGTTATCTAGATGACCTTCCACTGAATATTTTGGAGGCTGAAATGATTAAAAGCTTCAGGTCTAGCTGAAATAATTCCTAATTTCTCTCTGGCTTTCAATGCCAGCCACGTGAGGTGTGGGAGTGCAGCAGAGGGGCGGGATGAGGATGAAATGCAGATTGCTGGGCTGAACCTGCCCAATTCCCTGCGCACATCCCCTGCCCCCTGCTCCAAACAAACGAGCATGAACACGGGGCTGTGTGATTCTGCCCAGGAGCTCTGCACAGCCCTGGGGATTCTGAGTGTCAGGAAAGGTCCTAAGTTATCAGATAAGCAGGGCTTCCTTATCAAATAAGCATCCCTAAAGGTTTGTACTTCCCACACAAAAACACACTTGAAATGGCATTAAAACTTGATACTATTAAAGAAATATTTTATGAAACAATAACTTTGTGGGTATAATATTCATCTCGAGGAGTGGATGGTGGCAGTTCTTCAGAAACAGCTGAGGAAAATTCCTCCATATCACACAGCATCACAGAATAATGAGGTTGGAAGAGACCTCTAAGATCGAGTCCAACCTATGCCCTAACACCTCAACCAGACTCTAGCTCCAAATGCCATGTCCAGTCTTTTATTAAACACATCCAGAGATGGTGATTCTACCACCTCCCTGGGAAGAGCATTGCAGTACTTTATTATTCTTTTGGTGAAGAATATTTTTCCTAATATCCAACCTATACTTTCCCTGCCATAGCTGGAGACTGTGTCCTCTGGTTCTGTCAGTGCTGCCCAATGGAAGAGACCAACCCCACCTGTGTGCAACCTCCCTTCAGGAAGGTGCAGAGAGCAATAAGGGCACCTCTAAGCCTCCTCTTCTCCAGCCTAAAGAGCCCCAGCTCTTTCAAATGTTCCTCACAGGGCTTGTGTTCCAAGCCCCTCTCCAGCCTTGTGGCATCCTCTGGATGTGCTCAAGCATCTCAACATCCTTCCCAAACTGAGGGCCCAGAACTGGACGCTGAAATGTTCCCTCTGAGCAAAGCTGAAATGCTCCAACTGCAGGATAAGCAAGCTCCTATCTGAATGCAGCCTTCTGCCTGCAGTTCCAGGGGTTCCTTGGGAGCAGCCCCCTGTGCCAGCCGGGCTGCCAGGCCATGCCCTGGCACCAAACCCTCCCTGGGCTCAGCCCAGAGCTGCCCCTGCTCCCCGGTGGCATCCAGGCTGGCAGGTGAATGGAGCCCCCTGTGCCACCCTCCAGCAGCCACACCTCGGCTCCCATCCCCAGGGACTGGGACAGGACAGGAGGCACAGCCTGGTGACTGCCAGGGGCTGCTCATGAGGGGGGTGAGCAGGGCCAGGCCCTGTCCCCGCAGCCAGAGGTGGCAATGGAAGGGATGAGTGGCAGTCACAGCATCTCCCACAGCAGGACTCTGAGGGGGACACAGGTCCTTTTGATAATTTAGTAGCACACAGAGTCCCTGCAGCCAAAACAGCAAAATCCCTGTTCCTTGCTCTGTTCTAACCCACTTTTTCAGGACAATTTCTGAGCAACTGATGAAAAAAAAAAAAAAAACAAACCAACCAAACTTTAAAAAAGCATCTTTACTCTTAGAAATTCAGTGCCAGCTGCTCCCTCAGCATTGCCCAGGGCATTTGCCTCCCCCTGAGCAGCCAGTGGATGGAAGCTGGCTCCCACCTGTGCCCACCCCGGGCTGCCACAGGCACTGCTGTGCTCTGCAGGGTCCCTGGCAGAAAAACAGAGCTCAGAGCCTGGTGCCACATTCCTGTGCTTGAGAAAATGGGGCTGAGAGAGAGGGGAAATGCAGGGCACTGCTGCTGGGCAGGGAGAGCTGCCAGGGCCCCCAGACCCTGCAGAGGGGCCAGGGCTGTGTGAGAGCAGCACAGGATGTGGGCAGCACTGCTGGACTGCAGGGATGGGCTGGGCTGCAGGGCTGGGCTGCACTGCTGGGCTGCACTGCTGGGCTGCACGGCTGGGCTGCAGGGATGGGGCTGCAGGGCTGGGCTGCAGAGCTGGGCTGCAGGGATGGGGCTGCAGGGCTGGGCTGGGCTGCAGGGATGGGCTGCAGGGATGGGCTGCAGGGCTGGGCTGCAGGGATGGGCTGGACTGCAGAGCTGGGCTGCAGAGCTGGGCTGCAGGGATGGGCTGCAGGGATGGGCTGGGCTGCACTGCTGGGCTGCAGGGCTGGGCTGCAGCTGGCACAGGGGAGGAGGGGATGCCCCCACAGGCCCCTCAGGGCAGGCTCAGCATTCAATGCCCACATTAAACACTCACAGCTTGACTGCCTTGGGCACTGCCAGGGCAGCACCAGGAAACCTCTGCCCGGGGTCTCTCCTGAAGGGGATGGGAGAGAGATGATTTTAAAAGCACCATCCTCTCCAAAGAAAATGCAGCACAGGGGAGAGAGGAATCCCTGCTGTGGGAGCATAACTCAGTTCCACCCCTGTCCCTGCACTGCAGCACTGCAGGCCCTGGCTGGGGGCAGCTCTTGCACAAAGTGTGTTCTCCACCTCCCTGGGGCCGGGATCTCCTCCCTGGGAAGCCCAGCCCAGGGAGCCTGTCCCTGTCCCTGTCCCTGCCCCCGTCCCCGTCCATACCTCTGTCCCCATCCCCATCTCTGTCCCCCTCCCTGTCCCTGCCCCCGTCCCTGTCTCTGTCCCCATCCCCGTCCCCATCCCTGTCCCCCTCCCTGTCCCTGTCCCCCTCCCTGTCCCTGTCCCCATCCCTGTCCCTGTCCCTGTCCCTGTCCCCATCCCCGTCCCTGTCCCCATCCCTGTCCCTGTCTCTGTCCCCATCCCTGTCCCCATCCCTGTCCCCATTCCTGTCCCTGTCCCCAGGGGAGCAGCAGGGCAGTGCATCCCCACAGGGCTGGCTGTCCCCACAGGGATGGCACCTGGGGGTGACACTGTCCCTCCCCACAGCCCCTCCATTCCAAGCCATGGCCTTTGCCTTCCCAGCAGGACCCAGGTCTGTGCTCCCCCCGTGCCCAGCCTGGGGGTGGGACCCCAAGCATGTCAATGGAAAGCTCTTCTTGCCTTAGCAACCTGAATTACAGCATGATATAAAGGCCTATTAAAGGCTGATTTCTAGAACAAATGCTGCCCCCGTGGCTAATCAGAAGAATATTTTCTTCATTGAGAGCCAAAATTAATATTGCTGTTTGGCAGATGCAATGATGCCAAGCAAATAACTCGCAGTTGAGCTTTATTGTTATGATGCCTTTGGTTGCTGGCCTTGGCCCCGAGAGGGTAGCAACAGAAATGGGGAAATACAAATGGAAACCTCTACAAGCCTGAAATAAATGCATGCCCTGGAACTGCAGGGAAGCAGGGTTTAACAGGAGCCATCAGCATGTACAGCACAGGCTGGGCACACTGCCCTGGCCCCTGTGGTGGCACCCAGCAGGCAGGACAGGCACACAGCCTTGGCCAGGACATCTGCCCCAGCCCCCAGGCTGCCTGGGCCCTCACTGGGGCTTTACAATGTATTTTCATTTTTAAAAGGGGTTTGGGAAGCAAGAAGGCACTGTGTCAACACCATGAAAGCTAGCATTAATCAAGGGTGATAGCATGGTCTCCTTGCCAGTGGTTAGCACTAAAAAATACATATTAGCATTTTTAATATTAATCAGTGTAAACAAGAAAGATACTTCTATAAAAATTAATTAGAAAGCTCCTTTCCTTAGAGGACACTGATGAATTAATCTCACACCTCAGGGCTGCAAAGCATTCTTCCAGAGTGAACCTCCTCAGGCTCCTGGTTCTCCCACCCCTCACACGAGGCAAGGCTCATTCCCTTGGGTTAGGGGGAGTCACAGGCCAGCTTGTGCCACCAGGGGATGAGCTGAGCTGCAGAGCCCGTGCTCAGCCCAAGGCTCCTTCCCCCTCCCTGCTGAGCCCGTGGCAGGAGTGGATTTGCCATGTCATTCATGGTGCAGCCTGGCAAAGCCATTCCAGGGCCTGCAGGAGGCACTGAGTGCTGTGCTTACAGAAAACATCCAGCCTCCCCTTCCAGCCCTCTGCCAGGGGCCACAGCAGCAGGAAGGAGCCTCAGGCTGGGACACAGCAGCTCCCACCCACACTCCAGCCAGCCTGGCTCTACAAGGAGCCTTCATGGAACAGCATCCCAGTAAAACCTCTGCCCCTGCCCTTCCATAGCCGCATCTCTCATGCCGTGTCCTCCTGGGGCCTGGCTGGCAGCACAGCCCTGGCACCCCTTGGCTCATGGCCCAGGAAAGCTGCAAGTGCCACATGGAGGACAAGAGGCTGGGAGGATTAAGCAAAGTCCTCGACTTAGCCCCACCAAGTGCTGGAGATTTTGCCAACTGAGCAGTTGGAATGGCAGAAAGCACCAGCTTTTCCCTTGGAATGGTGTTTGTAACATAAAGGGTGTTTGGTGGCTCCTGCAGTGTAAGAGCCTGAATGAGGGCTGTGGGGCTCCAGGGGCTCTCCAAAATGCAGTTTATTCCATCCAAGGTGTTACAGCAGGACAGAGCCTGTGCCTACAGCTGTCAGCTCCAGCTGCAGGCAGCCCTGCAGACCCTTAGTTTAGGTTACATTGAATTCTATACTTTTCTTTGCTGAGCATCTTAATACAGTAGAACCAATGTATAGCTTAACTTTTATCTATAGCCTATCATAACTACTATAATTACCATATCCATGTTACTATTCTCCAATCACTAAAAGTTAGTACATTAGAGTTTAAGCTAGAAGTTGTTTTTCAGTTTTCTTGCAGTGGAAAATTCTGAGACCTTTTTTCTACTTGCAGCATTGGCAGGCTTGTTTGCCTGTGCTCTCTTTCTGCTTGGTAAAAACATCTTCTTGTTTGGGGTGGGTTTATCCTTTCCTCTAAGCCATAAAAACCCCTTCTAACTAACAAACTCTTTGCCTCCTTGGTTATCCAGTGAGACTGGCTCAGCAATTCTTTTCTTCTGTATCAAAACTTGCTTCCATCTCTATTCCTTCACCAGACTCCACATTTAAAAACCTTTCTGCTAAGCATCCATATCTGTGAGACTTTCTTGTCAAACTTTCATCCTTCCCAACACTGTAGGACGAGCCCAGGGCTGGCAGAGCCCTGCTCATGCCCCACAACCCCACTCCCTGCCCTGCTCCACTGAGCCCTGGGCTCTTCCCAAAGGATTCTCAGCTCTGCTCCCTCCAGAGCAGCTGGGGGCTGCTGCAAGGCAAAGCAGCATCTTGTGAAACAGCCAGGCTGAACTCAGATGGGAGAAGAGGAGCATTAGCAGGGCCTGAGAGCCTGCTCTGACTCTACCCCAGTAAATCCCTTGCTGCTGCTCTCTGATGCAGGCAGCCATGCTCAAATATTTCTTAGCTGTACTTGATGCTGAATGAAAGCAGGAGCCACCAAGAGAGCTCAGCTTCTCCCCAGCCCCACTGCCCCAGCCCAGGCTGCTGGGGGCCATCCTGTCCCCCTCCTCTGCTGACCCTCCCAGTGCCCAGGGAACCACGGGGGTGCCTTTCCCCAGCTGCTGGCATTCCCTTTGCTCAGGTTCACTGTCTGGCTGCACCTCCACGAGGGTTTCTGGGCAAGGCAGGGGCTCTCCAGCCCTTCAGATGGAAGCAAACCAGCAGGAGCAGATGCAGACCCCAGGATTCCCACTGGGAAATAAGCTGTCACAGCTGCCAGTGAAGGTGACAGCTCCTTGGCTGAGGGGGACAAGGTCACCTCATGGCTGGGGGATGATGGTGTGGCTGGCAGAGCCATTTGTGAGCACAAATTCACACCATTTGTGAGCACAGATTTACACCATTTGTGAGCACAAATCCCATCCGAGACAGAAGCTGAGGCCAGGCCAGACATGCCCGGCCTGGGCCTGGAGCTTTCCTGGGTGACTGAATGCTCACACGAGGGTGCACACCTTTGCTGTCCCTGCCTCCCATTTCAGAGCAGCAGGGGAACAGAACACTTCAGGGAGAGGAACAGGGCTCTGGCCATGATGGCTGGGACACAGGCTGGGTGTGGAGGGGCTGCAAGGACAAGGATCCTCCCAGCCTAGAGGTGAGACACCAGTGACCAGGGCTTGGCTGTGAGCTGGGGAGCAGCAGCCCTGCCAGACTGCTCCATACGAGCTGTTGGCTCCAGGAGGTGAAGCAGGAGGGTGAAAGTCCCCAGGCTCTCGCTGGAAGGGGCTGGGGTCAGAGGAGAGGGAGCAGAGCACCAGGCATGTGTGTGTTCACTCCCTGTGTTCACTCCCAGGGAGCTGCACCTCCCTGCCACACACACACGCTCACACCAACTGCCAGCAGCTCATCCTCCAGCAGGGGCTGGGGGAGGAATCCCACAGGGAACCCAAAACACTCCAGGCTGGAAATCACTGCTCACAGCAGCTCTTATTTGCAGCACAGGTTGCTTTAAGCCCTTATTTTCCAGCACGCTCAGCGCTGCTGGGAGCGGTGGCTGCGGGTGCCGCGCTCGCCCTTCCCAAAGGGAACCTCCTGTTTTGGCTGCCAGCTCAGCCATGCTCAGTTATTTGGGGAGGAACATTTCCAGCTACACAGCGTGAGGCAGAGTTATCAGCCAATTATTTATGGCCAATTCCATTTTCCTAGCGAGATGCTTGGAAAGCAAGCCCCAGTTACAGCAGAGCAATGGGTTAAATGATGCTCTCCTACAAACACCTCCGTGCTCCCCACCAGAGCCTGCACAAGTCCTGTAAAAACTTCTCTTAAGGCTCTGCTGGAAAATGATCCATCAGCAGTCTCGGGGTCTCTAGCTGCTCAGAGTGACCCCAAGATGTGTTAGAAAGTCTCTTTTCCCAGCCCAGCTGTCAAAGAAGGAGTCAGAGCACTTCAGTTCTCAGTCTCAATGTTGTTTATTGCTTCTTATCTATAAAATTCTTTCTCCTGTCCTGCCAAGGTCCGCTCAGCAGGACAGACACAGGCACTCTGACCACCCCCAGGGCAGTGTTATCTTTTTATACTAAAAACTATGTGTACAATGTTTACAATTACTTTCCAATACCTATCACCTATGTTAGACAGTGAGCTTCTACTCTAAACCAATCTAAAAGTGCCAACATCACAGCAGAAGATGGAGACCAAGAAGAAGAAGGAGAGAGGCTGGACATGCCCAGATTCCTCCATCTTGCCCCCTGAACCCCCATTCTGAAAACCCCAAAACTAATTATTGTTCTACTTAAACTTTCATGGCTTGCAGATCTTCATATAAGGTTGGTAACTTGTTCCATGGGTCATAATCAAAGTCCCAGGTGTCTTGGGCTCTGTGCCAGGGTCTCTGAGCCCCCTGGCAGGGTCCTGGCAATGCAGGGCAGGCAGAGGGATGTCCTGAATTCCGACAAGCAGTGTGGTTTGAACACTGCAGCAGCATCTCAGCATCTCAGCCTGTCTGCAGTGAAGCATCAGCAGAGCATGAAGCCAAGGCCAGGTGCTCCCAGCCCAGGAGGAGGGGCAGCTGTGATGGGGCTCCACGTGGACAGGCTGTGCTGGCAGCTGGCCCCAGGTGAACATGGGACAGCTCTGCTCTGCCTGACCCTCACCAGGGGTAGCTGACAAGCACATGCAGCATCTCTGCCAGGTGCTGATTTAAACCTGCTCTCCTGCTTTTCCAGCATAGGCTCCTCTCTTTCCCAGCATCACTTAGTTCCCAGCTGGATCCAAACCCAAACAACATCCTTCGGGATTCACCTACAAGAACTGCTTCAAACAAAGCAGAAAGCAAACTAAACCACTGCTGCCCACCCCAAATGTTTGGACAGTATCACCACCAGCTTCCCCCACCACCTGAGTTCAACAACCACCTGCACACAGTGAGACACCCACACAGCTTCCCCAGCCCACACCCTCCTACTCTCCTGTGCTCAACTCCATCAACAATTTCAGGGCAGATTCCTGCTTTCACAGGAAATGAACAACCAGCATGGTGGGATGGCAAAGGGCAAACCTCCCAACAGCTTCTGGCTTTGTTTTCAGCCTGAAGGGGGTTGTTTACAACACTCTACACTTTCTGTGAAGTAATGCTTAACATTTCAGAAGCATGCAGGAGCCCATGGGTGGCATGAACTGCTTGAGTCACCTTCCTCCTGTCACAGCATCTGCCACAGAGCAACCAGGCACGTGGGAGAGCCTGTCCTGCTCTCCCAGGGCAGCCATTCCCCCTCCTGCAGCATCCTCAGCTGCTGACACAGCACCAGGCCCCAGGGACTGAAAGGAAAATACCACAAATGCCATGGTAACTGTGTGAGGTGACAAACACCTATTTGCTCCTAGGTTATACTCCATTTAGTGTAACTGTGGTCACTCTGTTCACTTTCCTACCTCACTGCAGCTGGTGTTAATCCAGGGATGTTTTCTTAGGCTTTTAAGTGGTGTTTATCACTCATCAGCTCCCAGCAGTACTGGAGAGACAGCTGATGGCTCACCAAGCTCACGAGGACTGGAGAGCTGTATTCCAGATGCATTGAAATGCCTCAAAAGTTGTGATCAGTCACCAAGGCATGACCAGAGCTCAGCCCCTGTGTGCCCAGCTCCTGGGGAGGTGCTGTGATTTTTAAAAAGAAAAATGATCCTCCAAAACTCTGTGTGGGAGAGCACCAAGCCCTTATAGCATCTTGTGCACTCTGTGCTAAGAAAAGAGACAAAGGAAGAGGAGGCTGCAATATTTTATTTGAAACCACTGCCAGCTCAGAGCAGACTGCTGACCTTCACCAGGGCCTGCAGAATAGCTGCTCTGGTTCAAGCTAATTGGTACCTGAAGCAAAAGGCAGGGCAGAATTGTCACTGTCACATTTTCTGAAAAATCTCTTTGCCCAGGACTTTGTTCCTGGGAAGCTGAGAAGCCTCAGAGAAAAATGAAAACAATAATTATCTGATTTGCTTCTCCTGTGTTTTGCTGTTTAGGAATGTGGTTTGGACATTGTTTACCAACAGGTAATTATTTCATTGGTTTCATGTGAATTGTTTTTACTTATTGGCCAATTACAGCCCAGCTGTCTCAAGGTCCTGGAGAGAGTCACAAATTTTCATTATTATCTTTTAGCCTTCTGTCTGTATCCTTTCTGTATTCTTTAGCAGAGTTTAGTATAGCATTCTTAATTTATATATATTTATATCTTATTTAATATAATACAGATAATGAAATAATAATTTAGCCTTCCAAGAACACGGAGTCAGATTCATCATTCCTCCCAACAACAGGGGACCCTGAAAATCCCACACAGAATGGGGGCCAGCAGATCCTAACGGGACCCCCCAGCTCTCAGCAGCACCCAGCACAGCACAGCAGCCCAGGGGGAAAGGTGAGACCCTCTCAGCTGCCTCAGCTGCAGTCTCCTGATGGACACTCCAGGACAGGCAGCTCCAGCTCTCCTGACAGCTCCTCTGGGGCCACCCCAGCAGAGGGGCTTGTGACATGCAGGTTTGTGCCAGTCAGTGTGGGCACATCACACACACACTGTACAGACACAATGAGCACATCACACACACACTGAAAATATCACACACACACTGTACAGACACACTGAGCACATTGCACACACTGAGAATATCACACACACACTGAACAGACACACTGAGAACGTCATACACACACTGAGCACATCACACACACACTGTACAGACACACTGAGAACATTGCACACACACTGAGAATATCACACACACACTGAGCACATCTCACACACACTGTACAGACACACTGAGAACATTGCACACACTGAGCACATCACACACACACTGTACAGACACACTGAGCACATCACACACACTGTACAGACACACTGAGCACATTGCACACACTGAGAATATCACACACACACTGAACAGACACACTGAGAACGTCATACACACACTGAGCACATCACACACACACTGTACAGACACACTGAGAACATTGCACACACACTGAGAATATCACACACACACTGAGCACATCTCACACACACTGTACAGACACACTGAGAACATTGCACACACTGAGCACATCACACACACACTGTACAGACACACTGAGCACATTGCACACACTGAGCACATCACACACACACTGTAGAGACACACAGAGCACATCATACACACTGTACAGACACACTGAGCACATCACACACACACTGTACAGACACACTGAGCACATCACACACACACTGAGCACATCACACACACACTGTACAGACACACTGAGCACATTGCACACACTGAGCACATCACACACACATTGCACAGACACACTGAGCACATCACACACACACTATACAGACACACTGAGCACTGCCTTTCTCACCCTGAGAAGAAAACACTTCTCCAGGGTGAAGCAGGGGCAAGGTGCTGCCAGTTGCAGTTCCTGCTGAAGGGGCCCTTGGCTGGACAGAGGCACAGGGCACTCAGTGTGGTGACAAAGGGCTGACCCCAGGAAATGTCACCCCCAAGGCACTCCTGTCAGGGTCAGGGCACGGCAGGGTAATAAATCCTGGTATCCAGCACTGAGCCAGCCCTGAGAAGCCACAGCAGGCCATGAGTTAGACATGCACTTGAATCTGAGGGCTCTTGCCACACTCAAGAATATTTGCCCACTCTTCTCTGCTGAGTATCCCAGAAGAAGAAAACATCTTTTGAGGGCAACATTTTAAACCTAAATGTGATGCAGTATGAAAATTTCCTTGTATAAAAGCTAAAGGAGGATATAGTCAAAGAGAGAGAGACTGGTGCTGGCACCCTTGTTAGTTCTGGGATATACTGCTTCACTCCCATTCATTCATAATTTTCTGTGAAATCTGTCTGAATGAGCCCTCTCATGCATTAAATGTCAGCAGTCCTGGAGCCAACACCTGCCCAAAGTTGTACCAGCCTGAAACAAGTACCCTGCACCTACAGAGATGGTTTGGAAAGCAGTGTGGTGTGGATTGGCTTTTCAAAGCCATGGAGATTCTTCCAGGAGCACCTGGAAGATGGTTTGGAAAGCAGTGTGGTGTGGATTGGCTTTTCAAAGCCATGGAGATTCTTCCAGGAGCAGCAGCCTGGGGCCACCTGCCCCAGACATGGACCTTGCCAGTCCCACAGGGTGTTTCTGCTCCAGGACTGTGTGTCACTCCCAGTGCCAGCTGCCAGCAGGAACACTGGCTATGACTGACAGCCTTGCACAACACACACTAACACCCTGCTCCCAGGGGCTGCTTTCCCAGACAAAAGAAATCCCACTGCTCACAGCAATTCACAAATGAAAAGCAGACAGGTTTCTTCAAATATTATTTATTCCTCAGAGTGTACAACTAGAACATAAAAATATTCCTTGGTGAAAGCAAACCAGAAAAGGGTAGGAAATTAAGGCCAAAGGAAAAGCATTTCACTGTTCCAAGGGAAGAAACCTTCAGAGACAGAACTTGGAGACTCCTCAAGCTTGGAAGTTAGGGTTGTATTTCTGTACCACAGAAACTTCCTGTAGCAGGTGCAGAAGTTATCCATCTCACTGTGACTCAGGACCTGATGGAATGGTTTCTAGTTTGTTCTCTTTGAGAACCCAATTACTTCAAGTGCATCACACCAGTAAATGAAATCAGTGCAGTGCTTTATTTATTATTAGGCATTTGTTTTTCTTTATTGTGACTACATTATAGCTGCCACAAATACTCCGAGCAGCTGAATTAAAACAACACACTCTTGAATATTTCCAATCTCTCTAAGCCTTGGCATTTTTCATGTTCTCCAATACTTGGATTTTTCTGACTAATGAACTCTTCCAATTGCTGGGAAATATTGAATGCAATTAGTACTTCAATGCACAGCCTCAGTGTACACCGTGCCTCGCAGCTGAGCACTGTAAAGAGCCCAGGGCTTGGCAGAAGAACCAGAAATCCAGAAGATAAAAGGGAGATTTATGCACACTCCCACCAAGGCCTAATGCAGAATTTAATTGGCAGGGTTAGCAATAAAGGGGCTGCAGAGAGAGCACTGGGATTGTGGCCCCAGCACAACTCACAAAGCAGTAACAAGTTATGATTCCCAGGCTGTAGAATTAGAAATTACATTTGGTTCCTCAGCTCACACTCCCCCGTGCCAGGCTGCACAATGTGAGCAAGCCACTCTGTTCCTTTGCTTCTCCCAGCCCAGGTTTCTCTCTTCAAGGGGAGATACAAATCACTCCCTCCAAGCCCTCTGCAATCCCATCCAGCCTGGTCCTGCACTGCTGCTGCAGCTGCTGCAGCTCTCCCTGCAGGCTGGCCTCCCTCAGCTGCAGCTCTCTGATCACCTCTGCAGCACTGACAGCTGCAGCAGCCTCCTTGGACACACACTGAGCAAAGGCCATTTTGCTGGCAGGCTGTTTGCTCCTCAGCACCAGCCTGCACAAACCATGCATTCTGTTTTTCTGTGGAGCACAGAGGGATGTGAGACCTCTCAGTTTCAGTTCAATGCTTTCCTGTGCTTTCCTAGCAGTGGCAGAGAACCTCTCCCTCTGCAGTTCTTCTCTTGTTGCCACCTGTAGAGGGAAGAAAAAGAACAGGAAGGGAAGAGTAGGGTACATTTGTGTGAAAGAAATCCTCCCCCAGGAAACAACACCAAACATTACCTCTGGACTAGGACGAACCGAAAAGAGGAGCCAGCTGTGAATGTAAACTAAAGCATGTGGCAGAGCAAACTGGATGAAGCTAAGCTGTGCTTTCAGCCAGGCAGCAGCCTCAGGACCCAGAGAGCTGCCTGCAGTCACTTGTTTGCACATTCCCAGTCCAGCAGCCCCTCCAGTGATGATTTACACACAAGGTGTCTGCACGCTTCCCTCTCTCTGGGGAGCGGGTGGGGTGGCTCCAGAGCAAAAACACACGGAGCAAAAAGGGAGAGTCAGCAGAGTCACCTGCATCCCTGCTGTGCTTTGAGCCACCAGGTTCTCATAACACATCAACTGCCTCATGAACAACAGCATTATTTTGGTTTGCTAATGTTTCCTGCACTTGGCAATGCTGAAAAGTAGGGGTGACAACTGTAAGCAAGCAATTCCTTAATTCTCAGTTCTCATTATGAGGTAACAATTAGAAAAAGGAAAATAATGGAGCAGAGTCAAGCAGAGGCCAAGACCAAAATGAGTACCAGGCAGCACACTTTCACTGAAGACAAGTCCCAATAAAATAAAAGCTTCTCTTGTGACAGCATCACAGTCTGGATTATAAAAGCAATTGTATATACTGGGATTTTTCCAAAGCATTTGATTTAATGTTCTCCAACAATTTGATTTGAAGAACTTGCAAGATGGTAATTGCCTTGCCAATTTTACTCGTGGATTAAATATGAATTCAGTGACTCATCTCAAAATGCACTTGTCAGTAAGGAAACATCTGTAAAAGAGGCACCCTGCTAAGGCCTTCAGGGAAATGGCTCTTGGCCCAATGGGATTTTCTGTTTCTGCTACGGCAAAAAGCTGCCAGATCAACTCAGTCAAAAAGCAGCAAAGTTTCCCCAAAGCGATGCTGCCTCTGCAACCTGCACAAATCTCAGAGCTCTCCTGAGACTTGTGCAGTTCTGGAGTTTGTGCCTCAAAAAAACACAAGGAAACAGAGAGCAGGAGTCACAGGCAGGGCATCCAGTCACCCACAGCCCAGAAAACAAACCTTCGAATATGAAACTTAGAGACGTCAAAATATTCCATTCATGGAGACAGACACACGGTTTGTTTTACTTCCTAAAAGGAAGTGGGGAAAAAAAGTGGTAAAGATCAGACTTTGCTGACAAAGCCAGAAGAAGATCAAAATTCGAGTTAAGATATTCAGCTCCAGAGTAAGACACTGTTTCCTACTGTGAGGATAATGAACCATGAAATGCTTCAATGCAGCTCCAGGGACAAAGCCTTTGGCCAAAGCTCAGCTCAGGTCAAGTTCGGTGCTAATGATACCCCTTCCAGCCTTGAAATTGCTCTGCAAGCCCTCCCCTTCCTGCCCGTGGGTGAAGCTGAACAAGTCCTTGGACTTTTAAATCTGCAGATCTGCATTAAGATATCTGTACCTCAGACATCACAGCTCTGACAAGTTCCCTGTAAAGTCAGGGATATTTTGGCAGCTCTCTGAAGCGCCAGAGATCAGGCAGAGCTCAAAGCAGCCCCAGCTGCAAGGACAAGGGTCCTAAGGTAGTGAAGCACCTGCAGCATTTCCCCCTGTTCAGCTGCAGCTGCTCAGGGTCAGAGCAGCTGCTGTCTGGGAGAAGAAAAGGAATTTTATCCCCCAGATCAGGGGGGAAGGTTTTATTACTGAAACAAGTTGAGAAGGGGATGGCATGCAGGGGATCAGTCTGCACTGTCTGACAGTGAAACACTGCAGGTGTGACAGCTGCAGTCACAGCTAAATTCCTCCAGACACCAACTTCACCAGGGCTTCGCTCGCTCATCCCACACCTTCCTTCAGAATATCTTCAGGAGTTTTCCAGCCAAGTAATTAATCCTCTCCATAGTCTTCTGATGAGTTATTCTCACCCCTCAGCCTCGGCTTAAAGAAGATTAAGAAAATCAATCAAATCAGAAAAGAAGTAAATTTCTCTGAATTTTTACTAAGACATTAAAGGCTTTATCGATGCAGAACCATCTGTTAAAGGAGACCTCTGTTGATTAAGGCATTTGAACAGAGAATTGAAGCTGAGAGAAGTCTATCTTTGTCCTTGTCCAAGAACCAGGGGTCCCTCTTTATCATAATCCCCAAGGAATCCCAGGGACATCTCTCGCTGTTGGCTGTAAGAATAACTGAGGTGCAATCCTCTAACACCACTTCAGAAGGAACAAAACTGAAAAAATAAATTCAGTGTTATCTGGTCTCCCCACAGCCAATGAATAAATGGAAAATGATGTTTGCACAAAGTGGATTTAACACTGGAATCCAGGATGGAAAAAATTTCCCATCAGTTACAAACAACAACATCACTCAGCAAACAGAGCCCACAAGATGTTATTTATTTTTCACATTAAACTCCAGCAGAAGCACAGTAAGGCTCTATAAAAGCATTTTTAACGAAACATAGGTTTTCACACTCTCCACCAGTCAAAACTGGAGAATTTCATTATCCATTAAGCAAGGCACATGATGGAGGAGCAGCATGCTCCTCTGAGCACTGCGTGCATCCAGCTCTGACCCACAGCAGCAGCAGGGATGGGAATTACTCCAGACAAGCAGGAGCAGTTCTGAGGACAAGGGCAGCAGCCCTAGAGCCAGGGAACAGAAGTGTAACAGCACCTGCAGCCAAGCATCAGAAGGATGTTGCACATGCTAGCTTCTACAAAGAGGACCAGTGTTTCCTGAGATAAATTAGATAAACTTAAGAGGGGAAATTTTTAAAATTATCAATATTAAATAACATAACAAGTTCAGCAAAGCACTATTTATTTCCTATCAGCACAATCTAACTGCAAAGCTAACTCCAGTTCTGTTCTTGGAAGGCTCTGCAAACATATGTATGGCCACAGATACTCTTGTTGCAGTTTATAGATTTCAACTGCTAAAAATCTCCAAGGGTTACCTTCAAGCAATATCCTTTACTCTTCACATCCTGAATGCTTGTGAAAATACTCAATAATCTCCTCCAGTATAGTTAATTGATGCTCTTTAACAGCTTGCTGTCTCCCATTAGTCAGCACACAATGATTATTCTACTCTGCAAAACAATCTCAATAGACCACTTTGTATTAAACAAACATATTGTAAAAGATTAGGAGCCTCAGCATTTTGTGCCTGCCCGTTTCCATCCCACAGCTCTGTCTTTCAGCCTCAATCTACCAGCTGGAATTTGAATTCCCAATTAGGTGCGTGGAGCTGTCTGAAAACTGCTGCACATCCTCTCCAAATAAATACAACAACATGATAATCATCTTTTCACTTGTACAGAACCATCCTCATCCCAAAGGGACCCAGTGCACCTGGAGAAATTCCACTGCAAACACAGAGGGCATCAGCTGATGAAGAATCAGCATCTCCAACCTGACACATATCCTGCTCTGCAGTGCCTTGGCTTCTCCCTGCCCAGCTCTTCATTTCATGGCTCTTTGGCACAGGACAGTGGCTAAACTGCCCTGAGTGTCCCAGATGTTCTCCTTTAGATAACTTCAGTCTTCAAAAGGTATTAGGAACTAAAAACTAACAGGAAAACTGCAATAACTTAGATGTTCTAAGAAGAAGCCAACAAACCAGTGGAGTTGCAGGGAGCAGTGCTGCATGTGGGACCAGACTGAGCAGGGACCAAAGAGACAGCCAGGCTGGGCTGTGCTCCCCAAAGCTGGCAGGGTGCTAAGGGCTGCAGTGTGCACAGGCACAGGTCCTGCTGGCATGTCCACAAGCAGGAATGTGCACAGGAATCAGCACTGTAATCAAAGAGACCTCTTCAACGTGGGCTGGAGGGTGGGCACGCAGCTGGTGCATGGTGGAACCAAGGGCAGGACATCCAGCAGGTGTGGAAAGGACTGACCACCCCCCTGGGACATCACTGGGATGCTGCCTTCACAAAACCACTCAGGCTGATCTGATTGAGGAAAATGGCCAAAGCAGAAAAGGATGGGCCAGTACAGAGCTGGAAAGGGGAACAGCCAAAGGGGAGGCCCATCCAAACACCAGGCTGAGCAGGCAGCTTGGCTAATCCACCAGGCTGGATTAACTCTTGCACCAATGCACAGAAGAGGCTTTGAGCCTGCAAACACCTACACACATGATTAACTCCTCCAGCACCTCCTCAGCACAGCCTTCTCTGAAATGTCTCCTACCCAAAGGTAGCTGGCTGAATGAAGAGAACAGCCAGTACTATCTCACCTCTTCTCAGTCCTGGGAATCCTCTGGCTTTGAATAAATCTTGTAACAATGACTTCAGTGGGCAAGTCATGGCAAAGGTAACATTGCATATTTTGAGTAAGCTGCCTTCCAGGTTCTTTGCATGTTCCACAGCTTTGAGTCACCTCCCCTGACATGTGACAATGTGCCTTGTGGACAGCCCCAGCCTTCCTGCTGGGAAGCTCTGCTTCCATCTCCTGCTTGGATGCCCCCCACACTCAGCTCACTTGATCCCTCCTCAAAAGGAAACCTTCCACCACTCAGCTCCCTCACATTTGCCTGCACCTTTCTGGTAAAGAGCTTCCCAGAGCTCTGTGTTTCATTCCACAGGGTCTGGAATCATTCCAGAGAGGCTGATCTCTCTCCCATTTTTAATAACTCACTAAAAAAATGCAGGAAAAAATTACACACAAATCATTTATTTTTTCTGCTGAAAAGCAAGCTGGATGTGAATTTATTTGGAGAGAATGCAACGAACACGCAAGACATCCCAAAGAGATGCTGAGAGATCTAGATAACCACATCATGTTCCTTAAATCATTCCCAGTAATGGCCTAGCTGAAGTGACAATCTCCCAAATGCTGGAAGTCAACATTTCAGCTTGTTGAAACTTCACATGGCAACCTGAAAGCCTCACAGTTGCATCCTTGAAGGAAGCCACTAGACAGAGATGCAGGTTTAAAAAGCAGCAGCAAGGAAAGGTCCAAACATCTACTTCCAGGAGGAGGAGGGGGAATCATAGGAGCATTTCCATTTTTTGATAGTATTGCTGCCAGCTTCAAAGAAGGAAGAGCAAACAAATGGCTGGAATTTCTTTTGAAGTGGATGATAAAGACCAGAATCATGTCATTACTTTTAAATCACAATCTCTTCACATTATTTTAGGAGTTTTGCAGAAACATCTAGAACAGTTTTGTTCAGAAAAAACACACTGCACAAGCCTAGGAATGGCACATTTTCTGTCTCCAGTCCTGTCTGTCCACTCCTCCTCTCATATTTCCCGTATGAACAGGGAGAAGACCCCATATGCATAGAGGATGAAATAGAAATTATCCTTGCCAAGCTGCACAGATACTACAAACTGTGATGACTGCCTTTGCCAGAAAACACAATGAGCCTCCTTTGTGCTCCCAGACACAAGGAACAAACAGAAAAATCTCAGATCTTGTCTTTTGGGGTTGAGGAGTGAAAGGAAATTAGGAAATATAAACAGACACAATATCCAAGCCACCAAGTCATGCTCCTTTGCCATCAGGGCGTAATAACCCAACACATTTCATAAACTCTGAAAACACCAAACAGCATCTGACTTGCAGAGTTTTGTATTCCTAAAGGCTGCTCATTTCTGAGTTTTAATTTAAACCCATCATGCCTAAGAAGGCCCCTGTGCCTGGGCAGCTGAAAAGGATGAAATATTCCATGCTGGGCAACAGAAGATCAATGAAGGGTCAGACTGCAGGAAGAGAGGAGACCTGCCAGGCCAGCCTGAGCACTCTCCATCCACCCTGGCTGCAAACAGCTCCCCAGCACATCACAACATCTCCAGCAATGGCTTCACCAGCCTGGAGGAGCTGCCCAGGGCTCTCAGCCTCCCTGCAAACTGAGCAGATTCAACAGACAAGAATCAATTTTAGATAAAGATCTCTAAGTGAGGAATGAAAGCAGGATAAGCATGGAGATATCACTGGGATGGAGCAGAAATCCTGACAGCTGGGCACTGGAAACCAGGAATGGCAAATTAACACTGCTTTAGGAGCTCTCCCTTTCCAGAGTGGAATCCAAATCAGTCCAGGGGCTGAGCCTTACAAGCACTTGTCTTTAATCAGTACAAACACTTCAGAAAGGATCATTATTTATACCTTGTGTTGCCTTACACACAGTTTAGTGGTTTTTTCACTACCACCCCCCAAGAAATGCCTTGCAGAGCTGCAATCCCAGCTGACAGTCTATCTGGGATACAGAAAACAGGATACAGAAAAAGGGATAAACAAGGATTTGCAGATTACTTTTAAGAAAGTCTTCCTTGTAAGCACTTAAAAACCAGCACCAAGTACAAAAGAAATGAGCAAAAGGAAATAATAAGCAGAAGTATCAATAAGATAGTAGGGGGAAGAGCAGAGTCCCCTCTAAGTACAGGAGAAATACCAGTAGATATGAAAAGAAAGTAGAATATAACCAAAAGAGCCAGAGGGATCCCACAGCTTCCACCCACAAGCCCTTTGTGTTGCTGTACAAGGATTTCCTCACTGTTCAACATGCATTCTGTACCTTGCTGCACACAGAGAGGCCATGAAGGCAGCACCCAAAGGGGATGCCCAAGCAGAGTCTGTCTCAGATATCATCAGAGATAGCAGGAACTGAACATGCCAGCACTGCTTTAACCCAAGAGGCCTGTGTGACCCCAAAGCCATAAAAACAAAGCTTTTTTCACACATAAATAGGGTGAGGGGGCTTTAGCCTTCTTTAACAATAACAAATAATTTGGTGGGGGTACCGGTTTCTTTTAATAAAAATGTTTGGTTTTGGTTTTTTTTTGACAATGATGGTTGAGGGTATGACAAATGCTTTCCTTCCTTAGCTGCAGACAGTGACCCATTCAGGCTCAGAGGAGCAGAGAAAGGCACTATTTCAAGCGATGCTGTGAATGCATAATTGATGGAAAATCAAATACTGCAGCTCCTATTGCTGGGAAAAGTAATAGAGCAGAGGGGACAGGACCCTGCAGAGCCCATGAAGTTCAGACATTTGCTGAGAAGGAAAATCAGGCCCCCAACTTTCAGAAAATAATCTAAAGGCGTTTGCTGCTTATATACAAAAGCCCACAAGTTACAGCAAAAGCAATATCTGAAATCAGCTGTTCTGGATACACTACAACACTGAGTAAGCAGGTGTTCTACTATAAAAAACACCTTACCCTAATTTCAAATTCATGTCTTATAGTAACTTGCCCAAATGTAATTTCAAGCCTGTAAGGAAGTTACAGAGTTAGTACTGCAGATCTATAAACCTTGTCTCATGGAATCAAGCTTCTCTGCTGTCAGCTTTCAAGGGTTTTAATTTTCAGCTGCAATTTCTACACATTCAAGACTAACCAGTTTAAAAAGCTAGAAACCATCACTTTCTATTTTAATAGCTGAAGACTTCCCACACTGTCCTGCCTAAATGAGGTTTCTTTCTTCTCGTGAGAGCATTGATTGTACACAAAGAGACTTTAAATAGCCCATTTAATGCCAGTTTTCATGCACTGGAGGATTAAAGTCATAATAAACTGTTTGAATAGTCTAATCTATCACAAAGCACAGGCTACAGTCTCTCACCTGGTAATTTCTGCAATGTTCTGCTACATTTTGGTAAACTAGAAACATATAGCTTTAGGTTTCTAAACACAGACTCCAGCAGATTAAAATACTGCCCTATCACTGCACTACCCCAGCAGTGAAATGCAGTTATGGTTCAAAACACACCTCTTTCCAGCAAGTTCCACCTCAGCCACTGGGTCTGCTCATACCATCTTCGATCCAAAGTCTAACACCCTCAAAATTCCACTTCTGCCTAGGAGTTTGCAGAACACGGTCCCGCTATGAACTTTGCCTTGGTTAAATTACACTTTTCTCACTTCTCAAAAAGCCAGACCAAATTCATTCCTTTACTGCTCTTCCATTAATCCTTTCCAACCTTTCAACCATTTCCCAGCTGTGATGGTGGTGTAAGTGGTGTCAACACACTTCATTAAACTCTGAATTGTGATCTCTATCTTACCTGTCCTTCAATGACCAGTGGCAGATAGCAACACTTAGCTGCCAATAACCTAACAACTTTTCCATGACCCATTACCCTCTACTTCCAAAGGCCATAAAATGGGAGGGTTTGCATGTAACCAAAATCAAACTGACCTGAGCTACAGGAATTGGTACTTCTTACTAAACCCAACCCCAACAACAGGAAGAAACTGAAATGATGTCTTTTGGCTTAACAGTAATTACAGCAGCTAAAGCAAAATGTCACCTTAATATAATCACTATTTTTAACACTTGTTATTAGTTCAAAATGAGGAAAAATTTCAGCCCTTTGGAACTGGTGGTGAATAAATGAAAGGGGTGATCTCAAAGTAACATTAACAGGGGCATTATTTGTCCCATAAACTATGAAGATATTTTAGAAGGGCTGTAAAGCTGAGCTATAGCAACTGACAGAAGATGTAATTATATAAGCAGCTGCATTCCAAATTTTGCTGGGATCTGCAATTTCCTGCAATTAGGAAGGAATGTGGAATGTATGCATCTCCAATCTTATGCATTTTGAAGCAAGACATTCACCATCAGAATGCTGGCTCCTGGTGCACCTATTGTCATTCCAAAACATACTGACAGAGAAGCCAGGGAGAAGCTAGTTACTTATCTTACCTAGGAACAGATCTGATAACTAAAAATACAGTTTTAATACCCAGAACATCCTTAGCTGCATCTGAGGAGAAGAGCTGGAACTGCTGCTCCCTGCTTCAATTAAACATCAGATACTGCAGAGCACTTCCTAAGCCTTCAGATCCACACTGTTCTCTCCAAAGGAAAGATGGTGAGGAAGCACAGCAATGGGAAGCTGGATGCTAATTAAACCATTTGACTCAGATAATTTCATAACAAGGAGTGACCTGATCTTGTCAGGATGGATAACAGATTTTTCTTGGGGTTTGCTTGGCTTGTTTTGGGAGCTTTTCACTTTGGTTTTTCTTTAAGATAATCCAATGGCTCTGTACTTAAGACTCATGTCTCTAAATAGGAGTCAGAAAAGTTAATTTAGCTTAAGGTAAAGGAAAAGGATCCAGGATTAAGAAAAGAGAACAACATTAATATTTTTCAGGGTCTTTACCAGAAGATTACAAATGCCCCCCCAAATATCAATACAAGGCACACAACCGATAAAAGCCCTGCCTGTGTGCTCAGCCTATGAAGAGCTGCAGCACAGGCAGAGCCCAGGGGAGATGAATCCAGGGGAGATGAGATGAATCCTCTGGGGCCTGAGAGCAGCTGAGCTCTGTGAGAGCTGCTCAGGGGCAGGGCTGCCCCAGCTCTCCCCTGCCCTCCTCCAGAGAGCCCTGGGATGGATCTCTGGGGGCCAGGCCTGAGGCAAACAGCCCAGAATCAGCAATGCTGAGAGCCTCATACACCCGTCCCTCTTCCACAGAGCCACAGAAAGGTGTCCTGGCTCAGGGGAGACCTTCTCACTCTCCAAAACTCCCCAAAAGGAGGTGGTAGCAGGGGGGGATCAGCCTCTTCTCCCAGGGAAGAAGCAATAGGACAAAAGAAAATGGCCTCAAGCTGTTCCAGGGGAGGTCTAGGTTGGATATCAGGAAAAATTTCTTCACTAAAAAGGTTGGCAAATGCTGGAACAGGCTGTCCAGGGAAATGGCTGAGTCACCATCCCCAAGGAATTTAAAAATGCCAAGTGACATAGTTTAAGTGTTGGATTTGTCAGTGCTGACTTTGACTCCATGATCTTGGCAGTTTTTTCCAATCTAAATGATTCTATGATTCCATGATTCTGTTCCATAATATTTTCTGTACTCTCAGTTTTGATTTTTTGGCATATGTACTTTGCTTCCCAGTGGTTAACTTTTGAGGAGAGCAACTGAAAACAAAGGAAAAACCCAAACAGGAGTCAAAAATGTAATCATATTACTGCAGCAACTCTGCAGATCCAGACAAGGACAGGTCTTAAAATAATAAATGGTCTTCAAAGAAATTTCTGCACCACCTCTGCTCTGCTGAAGAGGATGCCAGCACAAAGAGAGCAGACACAAAACTTCAGCAAGAGCATCCAAGCTGACCAGAATCCCTGTGCTCTGGAGGCAGGAGCTCACCTAAAGCTCCTCAGCTCCTTCCCAAGCTGTGCATGCCTGCCACTCAGGACAGCCTCTGCCCTGAGAACTGGGACAGCTCCAAGCAGCATCAGCAAAATGCAGACTCCTTACCAGCAACTGCAAGGAGACACAGTCCAGACTTGTGAAAGTCCCATGTCCCACACAATTCTGAATGCACACCACAGGAAATAAGAGAAAAAAACCCCCTATTTTCTTCTCCAAATTAGAAATCTTGAGCATTTTACAGTAATTTAAAAAGTTCCATTCTACCATTCCAGCCTTTCAAAATGCATTTCTTTTTAACTACAGTTTTATCTCTAGACTTTCCCAAACCCTTGAATTCCATTAGAAGATCACAGAAATTAAAGTAGGAATAGGCACATACTGAAAATATATGATATGAAAACCAGAATATGTCAGTGTAAGTAATTTAGACACTTGCAAAAAGGCTGGTGTGCTACTCTGAAAAAGATCCTGACAACTACAAATTGCAAAGAAAGGCAACAGACAAGTATTGCTTTGGATAATAAATTGCTCACTTACTTTTCAATTTTTTCTACCAAACTTTTATCTTGGGCAGCAGAAACAAACACTGATGATAGATCATCTCAGATCCAAGTGGCCTGCAGAGGCTTGGAGGGTCTCACTTTGCTTTTAGAATACTTTTATCACTGCACAGCATGGAAGTAGCCACTTCAGAAAGAGTGCTGCTTGTGCCCTGCACTTGTCTGAATCATCCTGCTTCGAGAGAACAGGATGTGAAACTTGAAATCCAAGCAATGGGGTCCTTGTAAGGACAGCCAACAAAAGCAATGTTCATACAAAGCACTCCTAAAATACAGAGAAGAGAGGAAGGTATTACCACCTAGTCATACAAATTTTCAGAAAAGGGTTTTTTCTTCCCAAGAATTACAAACAAAAACAAAGCCCCCAAAAACCACCATGACTTATAGGGCATTTGTTCACCCCCAAACTGGTTTTGTTGCCAGTTAGAAAATACTCCCTTGTCCCTTCCAGGGGCTTTGCATGAGCACTGCAGAACCTCCCCCAGCAGCCAGTCCTGCAGCTCCTATCCCAACTTTTGGGATCCAGAGCAGTAAAGGTCATTCCAGCAACACAGCCTACCCAGAGCTATGGCACAAGGAAAAGGAACTTTAACTCCCAGGTGGAGATTTTCTACAGAAAACACTGTCAGAGAGGTTCAGTGCAGACATTTTCTAAAGCCACTGCTCTCACAATGATTCACAGGGTCTGTTATCTCCCAGTCTGAGGGTGAGGAGCAGCTGCAGGTGGATGTGAGGCTGCCTGGATGGCCCCTGGGACTCCTACAGCAGCTAAAGGCCAGGCCCTACAGCCAGCCTGCAAAGGGACACAATCAAACAGCTCTCAGGGCTGAGAGAGCCAGTAAATTGAAGGGAAATGGTGACTTTGGAGCTCAGAAGAGTACTCAGGCTTTATTTAGATGCATTTCTGGCTGGAGAGAAGATATGTGACAACACTAAATTACAGATGTACTTTTATGTCAGCTCTTCCACAAGCACAAGGGACAAAGACAGAAACAAGGTGGATACTTTCTTCTCTTATGATCAAGTACCCTTGATTTCAGGCAGGCAACAGAGAGAACAAGGCCAAGGTTTCAAGAACAAAGGAAACAAAGTTAAGCTTTGAATGCCTGGATGCAAAGAATCCTTCTAAAAGCACCTCACCAAAAACAAAAACCCCAAACCAACCCCAGCAGTGCTGCGAGGCACTCAGTGACCCCAGCTCCTGCTGGCAGAGGGGAACCCATCCCCACAGCCTCCCTGGAGCTGCAAAGGCAGCCTGGTACCTCCTGCAAGTTCCTGTCCCCAAATCCCACCCTAAAGGTGCAGTAAAACACCCTGACAGAGCTCCAGGTGGAGCTGTCTACAATGAGCCTCTGGCTGGGGGGTTTAACACAGCCTCTGCCAGGCAGAATTAGCTGGGAGCCCGAGGTGCTGCCCTTGTGGAGGATGTGTGCTCTTGTGGCTCACCACTTGCAAGACAAAATCCAGTAACTTTGGTTTCTGGTGCCTCAAATCCAACCCATCAGCCTTGAAGCTTTTCAAAAAATAGCAGTGCTGGGACCTGTGCTTCCATATCTTGTGCATCTGAGCCCTGCAGACATTCCTAGTCTTCATCCTTGTTTTATTGTGTGCTTTAGCTGTGAGAGCCTAAGTACTATACTTATTTCTTAAAAATGCACTAAAACATTTACAGTGGCTACAAAACAGTGGCTTCTCTCATTGCAATGGGGTTTTTTACACTCTATCATTAAATAAAGCTCATCTGAAATTTACTGGAGTATAATTCTCCAGCTGCATTTATTACATGTTTCATTGCCTTGGTCAGTAGCCAACATCTTCATAAATAATGCAAGTAAAATATTAACCCTGGTTATTTATTATACTTTAACTGATCCTGTCACCTGAGCAAACATTCTGCATTTTGGTAAGGAAGGGAAAGCTTCTGGGAAGCAAGAAAAACTTTCACCCACTTTGCTTCCTTCAAACCCCAGAGTTCTGCACACAGAACAGGAGACAGCACTCGAATTTTTCATGTTCCCCTCCTCCCCAAGGAGCTGCAGTCTTTTAGCCTACGTAAGCCCCATGAAAAATGTCAGGCTAGGTAATTTATTTCCAGTTACAGTTTTTGTGTGTGTTTGAAATCAGTTTGCTGATTTAGCCACTGGTACACAGAGTGCCTCTGTGTCTCACACTCGGAGCTCGTCACTCTTTCAGCAATCTGCACAAAAAGTTGCATCTGCAAATGAAGAATAAACACTTCTCTTTCCAACCCTTTGTATGCTGCAAGCTTAACGTTGACTATTCAAGCCTGGCCAGCCTACACAGAGTTCTTAGAAGTGAGCAAGAGTCTTTCAAACAATCTTCCAGCTCTGCTTCTGTACAGTAACTTTTCACCTGCATCCCAGCCCTAAACCAGGCCAACTTGGGACTTCAGGTCTAAAGCAGATTTTAGATCCTGCTGTCAAAAGGAGAACCAGTGCACAGGTGTGATTCCCTTTCTCCTTCCATCAGGAGAGAGAGCACATTGCCTTCCACCTGGATCTCTGCAGGCACTCAGCACAAACAAACAGCCTCGGATCTCCTGCCAGGAATATTGATGACTGAGGAACAAGCCAATGCAAGGCAATCCAAGAGCAAAGAGCAAATGTAAAGATCAGTATTTACTTCCTACTGTTTACAGCAGCTTCATGTTTTCTAATGGCCTAAATCTGCTAGAGCCACAGCAATTCCACCAGCAGCAGATTTAATCCTACATTTAACTAAGAACTGCACATAAGAGCCAGCAGACTTGTCTCTCCCTGCCCTCCTCCTGTCTGTGTCCCCCACTGCTGCCTTTGATGGATGTTTGGGTTGATCTCTGTGGGTTCCCCCCCTACCCAGGCATCTGGGCCCAGCCAACCATGCACTTCCAAAAGCTGCTCTTGTGGTCTTGCTAGTTCTTCAATTCCTTTTCGCATGAGGAGCTCCACTGACAGCTGCTCAGGGCTCCAGATGGAGGCTTGCAAATACAAAGTGGAGCACAGAAACGTTCTGGGAGCAGGAAAGGGAATATGCTGACTGAGGAAATCCACCAGCACTGAACCATTCCCCAGCACTCCTCCACTTCCTGCACCCCAGACAGCATGGATAATTAACTGCTCACTACACTAACATCTTCATATTAGCAAAAAGCCCAGGGAACCAGAATCAACAGCAGCAACAGCAAAGATGAAATGGGAACAGTGTGCTCACAAAAAAATAACAGAAAAAACCCCCACACCAAAAAAAAGGTGGTTTTGACAAGTCTCAGAGAGTTCTTCAGCGAGAGCTCAGCTGTAGCTTTGCCACAAATCCCTGGTTTAAGGCAAGGGAAACACAACCCAGCCCTGCAGCAGTGCAGGAAGGAACTCAGCCCAGGGAGCCAGCCCAGCCCCAGCTGTGCCCCTCACCATTCACATGCTGCAGACAGCAACAAGATTTATCTTTTCCTAGCAGTGGCTACTAGGGACCCACAACTCCTCACCTCCTTCTCCAATCATTATAAGGCATAAAGAAAAACTTTGGAAGTGCATTTTTCTGAGTTGATAAAATTCAACTCAATCTTGGTAAGAGAAACAAAAAACCCAGCCACAAGGGAAGTAAGATCATGTTCCAGCATCAGCTTCTGGAGCTGCTTCCTACTCCAAATATTGAAGCCTTAAATCAAAATCAATCAAAAACCATTTAGTCTTGTATAAATGTAAGAACCTTAGAAGAAAGATCTCTCCTTTGTAGACTCTACAAGGTCTCTGGCAGTGTGCTGTGATGAGCTGACAATGGCAAAATGTTTATATGAACCACAGAACTCATAATGAGTGGAGTTCATCATGGAGTGATGGAGTGAAAGTGCCTCTGTTTCAGTCCCCACCACCTTCACCTGACTGGGTGCCCCAGGCCATTCCAGCCACCCTTGCATCCTACCCTGTCCCCAGAAAGGGAAAACAATACGTCCCTGTCCTGTCCAGCCCCTCCCCAGCCCACTGTGAATTCAAAGAGCATCTCTTCCAACACAGGGCAGCCCTGCATCCTCCCATCCCTACCCAGGAGACAGCTGCTAGGGTTTGGGAAGGCTGGAGATTACTGAATGGAGGGGAGGAGATGGATCAGGAGAAAAACACAGAAACAAGGACAAAATGTAGGTTCCAGTGGCCTCTCACTGTCATCATGGAGGTCTGGTCCAGGTCAGGGACTGCAGTCTCACCTGGGTGCTCAGACACCACCAGCCAAGCAAGAACAGCCACCAGAACTTCTGGGTGGAATTCTGGTGTGGAAAGAGTCTGTTCTAGCTCAGATTAATGGCTGCAAGCCTTCCTGCTCTGTGCCTCAGAGATGTATGCATGAGCAAGCTCCATCCCAGTCATACCACCATCCCAAAGGAGTCTGCCTTGCTTTTAAATGCAAGAGAACACAGAGGCTCCCAGGATACAATATCCCAAGTCTCAGCAAAAGCTGGGAATGGTACCAGCATTTCTGTGACAAGAACTGAAACAATTACCACTTGGAGTCAAACATTCTGCATTTCAGCTTGTGGATGCCAAACGTTTTAACACAGACTGAAATCAAATCCTCCCCTCTAATAGAGGAGCAGGTAACAGAATATTCAGAAAGGAAAAAGCAAACAAACAAGTTTTCTTCTGGGATTAGGAGATGTCATCTCTTAGAGTTAAGTTTGTTTCTGAGAGAAGAAATGTTCTTAAAGCTTAACCATTTCCCTCCCCTTTTTGATCATTTCCAGATCCCCAAAATGTCACCAAAGAAATGATTATTTGCCCAGTACTGCACAGAAAAGAGCAAAGCTAACAGAAAGAAAGCCCCATATTCAGATCACACCTCTGTCATATGCCTTTTCTCCTCCAAGGTACTGAACACTGCTGCCTAGAGATGGGTATCAGTTAAAATGTCCTATTAATCAGGGTTTCACAAATCACCCAAATCCCATGGCAGCATTCAAATGTCTTCTAGTGAATGTCTCTGAAAGGTTAAATCATTTCAGGGTCATTCCAAGCACATAACCAAAGAAACAGCTGGGGGTAGGCAGAAACAAACAAAAGAAAACAAGGAAATGAAAAATGAAACAAAATAAAAGAAGTAAAATAATTTTCTTAATTTTAAGAGACTTAAGATTGATAGTTTTAACTACCAGAATCACAGAGTGCAAATGATCAAACTTCCAACAAATAGATTCAGCCCCCCTGAAACCACATCCTGAATCATAAATTACATTCAGTGGTGCAAACCGGGCATTGTGGCATAGCAATGACTTTAACCCATCTGAAATACCTCTGCACAGTCCAAAATAAATAGATTAATCAACTGCAGGCTTTCCTAAATGAAAGACACTTCAACAGGTTTTCAAGCCCAAACCACAGTCTTAGAGCAGGTGGAGTAATTCCCTCTAGGTTCACCCATCATGAAAACCAAGGAGCATCAGAAGAACATAAAAAATGCTTCCTCCTGCTCCATTGTGATACCCCTCTCCATTCTCTCCTCTTCTTATGCAAGGAGCCCAGTAAGTTTCCTCAGAAGAACCCTTTCACAACTTGGGTCATCACTGCGTCCCCTCTCTGTTCCTTTCCAGCTCAAACACCTTTTATTTTAATTTATGAATGGGACCAGCACCACACATCACATTCCAGAAAGAGATGGGAATGTTTTATGTTTTGCTTTTTTTCTGCTTCCCTAACAGTGTTAGGATCCAGTTTAGTGTTTCTGACCGCTGCCCTTTCCACAGAGCTCGCTCACGTGCCATGACAATCCAAAGAAACACATGTAAAATTATGATGCTTCTTTCAGATGTGTTAGCCTGGATTTATCTCCATGCAGTTTTTCTGATGTTTTACCACTTCCCTACTCGGCACAAGGATCCTCAATAATCCTTTGCTGTTGCTTCTAGGGATTCAGTCTCCTCTCTCCACGTGGGCACCTTGCCATGCTGCCCTGATTGGTTTTGCCTGGCCTGGTTTTTGGCTGCACCAGTGACCTCCACCAACCCATCCCAGCTGCCTCCCCCTGGCTTCCTGCTGCTGTTTGCTCAAGGGGGAGAGGGAACACAGCCCCCATGGGCAGTTTATTTTTGCTCAACATCTTTTCAGGGTGTCCTGGTTCAGGGAAAATTTGGGAGAGAATCCCCAAAGGGGCTCCTCTAGGAAAGCAGATTCAATTGGCCCAATTTTCTCCACAACCAGTCCGGGAGAAAATACCTCCTTAGAGAAAAGTGGAAAAACCTATTTATTAAACAATAAAACCTAAACAACATTAAACAATAAAACCCCTTGTTGCTCCAAAAGAGATGACAAACTGAGAAAGTCCCTCCCTGGGTTGCAGTTCAGCTCACACAGGCTCTGATCAGTCCCTCACTGCTGGAAATGTCTCAGGCCGGGCCTGGCCTGGTGGGCCACAGGTGCAGCTGCCAGTGCTCTTCTGGGTGTTCAGTCCAGAGCAGGTTTCAAGAGGTCCAAAGAAAAGGGAAAAAAGAAAAAAAACTACAGTCCTGGGAACTTCTTTGCCTCAGCAAGCTAAAACTCACTAAAGCAAAGGAGAGCTCTGTCCCGCTGTCTGTTCATCCACAGACAACACAGTCAGGAGCAGGAATGTGGAGGAGTGAGTGCAGTGTCTGAAAACAAACTGCACACTTCTTCTCTCTTTGGAACAGGTCTTCAACCCCTTCACTCTTTGGAGCAAGTCTTAAAGGTGCAAAACTTATTATTCAGCATAAGCACAACAGATGATTGGGGATAAAAGCATCATATAGTCAACCCAGGACACAGGGCCTTCATCAAATGCCATTTGCAAATGGCACCAATGCAGCCACCCCTGCCCACACACTCACCAGTCCCTGCAAAGAGCTCCAACAGATCCCAGCCATCCTTCCCCCTGCAGGAACTCAGCAGATCCCAGCCATCCTTCCCCCTGCAGGAACTCAGCAGATCCCAGCCATCCTTCCCCCCTGCAGGAACTCAGCAGATCCCAGCCATCCTTCCCCCTGTCCATCACGTTTCAGCTCTCAATTCTGCTGCTCAGAACAGTTCCTACCCAGTGCCCTGGCACAGACATCAGGCCTACGGGCAACAACAGACACAAACACTCTGTGGATTATCAGGTTCTTTGTCAAGTACAAGGAAGTGGACATAAGAGCTGTAATAAACTGTGCTGGCCCTCAGCTGGGCATGCCTGTAGGAGCCAAGATAATTTCCAGATGTCTCAGTACTGCAAGATACAAAGTTAGCGATAATGGCTTCAGCTACCGCTGTGCCTTCTCTTTGTTTGATTAAAAAATAATATAGAAGGAAAGATTTGATAAGCTTATTTCTCCAGGGAAAAGAAGAGGTCAGAAACATGCACTTGATAGAGGAGCCTGCATTCAGCAAGCATCCTGGCTGTGGGAAAAAAGGACAGACCACAGGAAGAAAGCATCACAAAAGCAGCAGCACTATGCAAAGCAAGGCTTGATATAAAGAGGATTGATGGAGAGTCATCTGACCCCAAGCATTCCAAAAAATGCTGTCATGTAGCATTACAAAACATTTCTGTTTCGGGGCATATGTAGAAGAGAAGGCATTTGTGGTAAACCAGCCTTTTAACAACACACTTAAGATGTACTCCATTTATCACAGTCACAAACTCATATGACATCCAGAGAATCTCAGAAACACTGGAACAAGACCAACCATTATTCAAATCCAATCAGTGCATCTATTTCAAAGAAGAAATCATCAGTTAAATCTTTCTGGACTTAAACCCTGAATTTAATTATTAAAAAAAAAAATATCAGTGTGATATTATGTAACACCTAACATCATATATATTGTAACATATAAGAGAAGTCAGAGCATATCTTGCTTTAGAAATCATGCACTGGAAATTTTATTTTTAGAATTCGAGGTCTGAGTGGTCCCACAACAGTCATGTCCATTTTGCCCAGGAACAAGCAAATCTGATGATTCTAGAGATCTGCCTAGTCCAGTACCCTGTCACTGACAGTGAGTGACAGCAAGTGCCCAGAGAAGGCTCTGAGACAAATGTAAATACATGGATATGCTTCCTCAGGATATTCCCCCAGCCTGCAATGATTTGTTCTCCCACTAACTCATAAGGTTGCAATTTGTATCTGCATATTTTATAGTCTTTGATGGATTTCAACTCCCAAGAACGTGTACAGCAGATTTCAAACTCGTGTACGCTGCTTATACCCACAGTGCCCTGTGGTGCCTATGTTTTGTACTTTGTGTGAAGCAGCAGCTCCTGGTGCCTTCCCTGTCCAACTGATCCTAATTAGCTCCTTATGCTTAAGGTGGAAGAGAGCAATTAGCTCTGCACACACTTTTCCCACGCCAGCCACCTTTTGAACTCTTGGGCAGATACCTTTTGATGTGACAACCTGCCATTTTCCATTTTGTCAGCTGATCTGCAATCCTGTCTACCAACACCCCAATCTAAAACCACACACTCCCCTCTGTCCTGAAAAGAAAAAAAAATCAAATACTCTGGGCTAAAAAAACCCTCTCCTGAGTTAAGACAGACACAAAGTGGTGATACAGTAATTTTATTACTGCTCTGTCATCCCAACAGTTTCTTTCACTTTTTCTCCACCCACAGGTATTGTAGATTCTCTGGTAGCCTTCTGTCCACTTGCTGCCTGGAAAGAATCACTAGTTTTTTATGCCTGCATCTTCATTGTTCTCCTTGTGCCAGGATGTTGATACTCAGATTCACCTTCCACATCTACATTACCTAAACCTCCTTTATTTATGCCCCACCACCGCTCTGGGTGCTTCCCAGTGTCTCCCCATCCTTGTACAGCAAATACCAGGCACACTTCCTTCATATCACCTGCTTTCCTCCACAGCCAGCCTCCCACAGCCAGTCTGTTCTGCCATCAAATCTTGGGCTCAGTCTCTTCCCTCACTTCACAGGTTTCAAATTCCTCTTCTTCCTTCCCCATCAGACATTTCAAAGACTCCTAATTCAATGAAAGATGACAAGCTCTGGCCTCTTTCCCTGTAAATACTTCATTTTCTCACTGTGACCATTACCACTGCTTTCAGCCTGCTGCATCCATCCCCTCTGGGGGCTGCCATGACTCCTCTTTTCTTTCTCTTTTCTCCTCTCCTCTGCAGTGCCTGTGCTTTGAAGCCTGCCCTTCCAGGAGAACTCTGGTTTTGTTTGTCCCCTCTGGGACAGATGCTTTGTGTTTGGAAAGCACTGGGCAGGCTGTGGGCACAACAGAGCCCTGCAGCCCTGGCACCGTGACTGCAGCAAGGGTGGCACAGGGCAGCCACAGGGCCCTGCCCATGACAGGCCATGGACAGAGAGCTGAAAAATGCAGGATTAAACCATCTGCAGTGGTGATGAGCAGCACCCCAGCCCTTACCTTCTCCCACCAGGCAGACTTTCTCTGAGCCACGAGCTGATGCAGCTGCTCTTGGAGAGCCAGCAGGTCCCTGGATAATCTGTCCATTTGCCCAGCCAGCTTGGCAGCCCAGGGGCAGCAGGAGGTCACCTCTGGCAGCCTTCTTTTCTCCACATCAGCATCCTGGGACTCACACATATTTCCCTCCTCAGCCATATCATCCAACACAGTTTCCTAAACAAAAAACAATAAAAGTTACTTTTCAGCAGGAGCTAAAATGGTTCCCCCCATCCTTGTGGTAATTCTTAGCTAGGAATTCACTGCTGCCATCTCAATCTACAGTTGCTCCACAATTTCAGAGTTATTTTAAGAGAGAACCCCCTCAGTTCACTATAACATATTTCCAAGTTAACAGAAAACTTATGTTGCTAACCCAGCTTATTTTAGAAAGCACTGCACAGTCAGCTACTCTGCACTGCACTAAAGCATAAAGTAACACTCCTGAGATGGAGGTGATCAGCACTGCAGCAGCTCTAGATATGCCCTTCCTCTCAAATTCTGAGCTTGGATGCACTTCTAGGGCTTTTGGTAACAAAGTGATGACCAGGGAGGTACATGCTCACACTGTCCAGGAGAGCCCCCCCCTGCTCTAACACCCACAGGGTCACTTGTGCCCATAGAAAACTCCACAAACTGAGAAACATCCAGGGATCCCTGCTCCAGACTGGTCAGGAGCTGACAGCTCTGCTTGACCATGACCATCTAGCTGGTTTTATAATTAACTGTGCAATTGCCTTCCAAGGTAGCAACTGCTATTTCAAATACTCAAGGGAAAGAAAAACCCACAAAAAACCCCCAAAAGCATTTAAACAAAACATTCAGAGCCCATCTATACACTCTGGTGCACAGACTGTGCAGAAACACACATTTTTCAAGCCTGAATAGCACAGCATAACTAAAGGACATAGGCCTCACTCACAGAATATTAAATATTTATTTCCATACTGTTATCAAGAAGACATTCAATAGGAGAGGTCATAATCTCTTTTAAGGACATAATTTGCATCCAAAATTATCTTTAGCAATTGAAGGAGTAATTTAGAAACACTGGCAGGAAATTCAGCAGTTGAGCAGCGTGGTCTATGCACGAGCAAGGAAAATCCAAGAGCATCATTACTGCACAGCAGCAGCACTGCTGGAGGAGATGCCAGAGAGCCAGAAGTCACCAATGTCACACTGCTCAAGTCAAGCACCGTGTCACAAACCATAACCACGAGTCCCAGGGATAGAAGAGTGCTGACTGTAATGCTGACTTACAGGTGAGGCACTTGAAGTTAAACACAGACAAACAGGAGGGAAAGTCCCAGATGAGAGCAGCAACAAACATCAAAAGCTCGAATGTATGGCCTACAAGGACACATAAAGACATCAAAACTTTAGCTTAGCCTAGAAACAGGGACTGGGACGGCAGTGACATGCTAACAACCTTCACTTATATAAAAGATTGCTATAAAGAGGATGGGAAATTTTTTTTTTTCTCCTCTTTCTCTCTTTTCTCAGAAGGTAGGTTAAAAACTGGCTTAATTCAGAGCAAGAAATTCTTAGACTCATGCAAGAGAAAGCTTCATAAGACAGCTAAGAATGGCATAGGACACCCTGCAGAAGCTCCTTTCTAGGCAAGCACTGGTGCTGGGAATTGGCACAAAGCAGCACCATGGCCCAGCTCCTGAGAACACAGACACGGCAGGGTCACGGACAGGATAACAAACTGCAAAGAGATAAAGCACAGGGCTTTGGCTGTTTGGGGTTCTTCTGTTCATGCCTTATTTTGTAATTGATTAAATGACAGAATTGTAACATTAACATTCAGACAATGTTCTCAGGCATGTGGTGGGACTTTTGGGCTGTCTTGTGCAGGGCCAGGAGTTGGACTCCATGGTCCTTGTGGATCCCTTCCAGCTGAGGATATTCTGTGATTACTGCAGTCATGCCATGCTGTGGTGCTCCTGCCCACCACCAGCAGGCAGCAGCTGTGCAAGAACCACCCCATCCATCAGATCAGCAAAGCAAAACACAAGTTTGGTACAAAGAGAAAACTACTGTCTTTTCTAGGCACATCTCATCCCCATACACCCCACTGCATACAGGAACAACCACCATCAGCAGAGAAACAAAAGAAAAAGGCAAATTCACCATCCAGCACACTGAGTCGCTTATAAAGATGCTGCTGGTCAGTTTTCAAGTATTTCTTTAGAACTTAACTCCAGAAAGCAGGCTAACACTCTTCAACACGTCAAAGGCAAATGTTTTGGTGGATACACAGAAATAATTGCAGTTATATTTTCCCCCCGGGAGCCAGGCCTGTGCTAATGTTGATGCTTTCCAAAAAAGCTTAAGATGGTAAACATGTAAAGCAAAAACCATTAGAGAACTAATGGAAATTGGAAGTACTCTTCAAGACAGGTGAGGCAATTTCACACTGCCCTTTGCCTTGCTTTTAGTGTAGAAAAAGGCACATGGGCAATTAGCAGTCAGCTCAACTGATTCTCAAAATTCTGTAAGCTCATAGAGCTAATGTGGTGTGCTAAAGAATTATTTCAGCAACACTGAATGGGCAAAAGTGGTAGAGAGAAGTGAGATGGATGGCATCGTTTGCACTCACTTGAGAAATCCTAAGATGCACAGAGAAAGGGTTATTGATTTTCTTATGATCATTCAACACAGTTCAAGGGGAAATCAGCAATGTCAACACACTATTTGGCTGGGGGAAAAATGAAGTTGTTTTCAATATCAGCTGCCTGCAAATTTAGTTGTTCTCAAGACTGCAATAAAGCTCAGAGGCCTTCCTCTGAAAAGCCATTTAATCTTACAAAAATGTGCAACTGCTATGTTTAAAAACTATTAAAAAACATTAAGATCAGACCTTTTCATTTGTGTTAACTATATGAAATTCTACCATTCTGCCCTGCAATTCCTCAACTTAGCTGGGTGAGTCCCATTGAAGAAAACAGGAATGAAAGAGAACTGTGGAGTTCACTTCCTCAAATCCTGACTGGAGGTTAGGTGCTGCCACAGTGACAAGCTGACCCTTCCAGATGTCCCAAACCCAGGCTGTCCCCTGATAACAATGCAAGGGGGTAAAACAGAACTATAAATCTATAAAACTTTTCTTAACATCTATACATGATATTTGTCTGTTAATTGTGAGATCAATCACCACATTACTCATCTATCACAGAACTATGAAAACATTCCTTACTTTACCAAGACTTTTTTTTCCTTTCTCTCAAGTGCTGTTGAACAGATGGTTTGCAACATTTAGTTTTGTGGGACTTAAGGGCCCTTGGGAGTAGCCAGCTATGTTAAAGTCAAGAAAGATGCACCCCTCAAAATCAGTTTTATTTGTTACCATCCACTGCCAGTAAACTGCTTCCAGTTGCTTCCATTCCAGAAAGGCTTCCAGCTGTGTGGTCTCAGACTCCAGGAGCTGTAACAGCTATAGGAGAGGAGACAAAAAAAGGAAATCAGGTAACTTTGGCCACTTGAGAACTGCATGAAATGCGTGCTTAGCCTGAAAAAGATAAAAAAAGAGTGTGAGTGGTACATGGGACAACACTGGGTGGCTTTACAAGAACATTTTAAAAACAGATGGGGAAAGGTGAAGTAAAACACTTCTCCCTCACCCCAAATGTACCAACTTCATCAGCTTTTCCACACATAAATGTGAGGTTCCTATTGTTTTGAGGGAACAAAGAGATGCAGTTCTGATAGACATGCTTAGTGAATGACCAGCTTCTAATCTTCTACACTTCCTGACCACCAAAATAAGCTGTTTCTGTTTTCTGCATTTTTCCCTGTCCATCCCTTCACTCTGAAACAGCATGGAAGAACTCCCTGTAAAATGTTATGTATTTCATAAACTGCATCATCTGCTGCATGAGGAATCCCTCCCTTTGTCTGAGAGCACTCAAAGGAGAGATGCTGCATTAGAGGTACACAAATTACAATTTTTTCACAAATATATGCATGATACACATGTATGCATACACATATACGGTGAAGGAGACATTCCAGGACTAAATATTTACATACCAGTAAAAAAAAAAGGCTCTTGTAAAGAATGGTAAGGTGAACAAATCTGCTATAAATCAGAGCTCACCAGCTTTAACAATTCTGGTCCTGACCATACTTTTGAAATGAATGATTTTAACACCAATCTGACACCAAGGGCACCTTCTTAAAATGACCACAAAGAGGGTAGGGCCTTGAGGAGAATGATAAAGACCAGACCAGTACCAGCTAAATCCATTTTATGGATTACATTTTATACAGACAACTATCTTCTACTAACTTTGTTTGCTTTAGTTACTTAGTACATAACATAATTTAAGTAAGTACAAAGCATGAGTTGAGTCTGCAATTTTACTATGCAGATATTACTTGAAGATAATGGAACCAAAGAAAGGAAACCACTTTGCAAGAGTAACTGCTGGAAATTGTATGCAGTTTGCCCTAAAACACTGCTGGATCCAAAATACAATTATTACACATTTGCTCACACACCAGACACTTGGCATTACGCTTAATGATTCTGCCAGTTCCAAGCTCAGCTGGGATATAAAAGGTGGAAGAATGGCTTTCTGTCTCCTTTTTTCTTTTCTCCCTTTTTTTTCCACAGGTACATCTACAGCACAAATGGCTTACATTATGGTATCTGAGGCTTGCAAGAAAACCCAGCCAAAAAGTTGATTAAATATTCAGGCAACAGTGAAGTTACTTGATTTTAAAGTAGCTCTGTAATGTGGTCACGAGCTGTGTGTGACTGCAGTAGGAATACTCTTATTGCAGCTAAAGAGGGCTGAAGGTTGGGATGGGGAGTTTTTCATTCTGAGCCTTCAAAAAAGAGTGATCTTAATAAAAAAACACAGTCATCATCTTTATTCTCACCAGAATGTTAGAAGCACCATATGCCACTTGCTTTCACAGCACAACTGAAAGGATATGGTTCTGAACTTCACCAAACCTCTACAGGATCTGCTGCAGTTAACTGACCTTACCAACAATCAAAGCTTCCTGAGCAGTCTCCTAATCTGAAACCCTTTGGCATCTTTTGTATTTGGGTGCTGTTGTTTCCTTTTTTTTTTTAACTGCTTCATAAGTTACACAAAACTCGAGCAGCTTGTGTGAAAGCCTTCATCTGACTCACCCACTTACAGCAAACTCACCTTTCACTCAGGTTTTAACACCCTCAGAAACAGCAGGCCAGCAACTGTGTGCTGGAAAGCTTCAGCCATAAATCAGTAATGGGATGACTCCAGCAGTCCTAGGAGGACAGTTTCCAGCAGAGCTGCAATACACCGTGGCAGCCTCAGGCAGGCCTGCAATAGCCAACATTTGAGTTTCCACCCTGAGGGACTTAAGGCACTGCTCCTGAATGCCAATATCCTCTGCCATCCTTTTTTTACAGGCCTTGCAAGGCTTTGATGTTATTGCAGCATGGAGAATAAAGCAGAACGCAATAAAAAAATAATGTACTACAAATATCCTTGAGATACCTTAGCAAAAATCATAAAAACAAATAAATGTTCAAGGTTGGGAAGGGACAATGGATTGTATGTCCATGTGCCCTGAATTTGGTCACAAAGACGGGGTCCATATGCCCCAGGGGTGACAGGTCTGACAGGTTTTCACTCAGACATGCCTACGCTTTGGAATGAACATTTCTGTCAGGCAGCTTCCTTCCCCCAGCCTCTTCCTTTGCACAAGCTCCTCATAAGCATTTTGTGTTCTTTAACAAACTCTGCGTTTTGAGACTTTGAGGCCACAATTGTGCATGTTTTCTTAGGTCACACATCCCAGAGCTGGCATTTCAGAAACCAAAGCCCAAATTGTGCCTCTGCATCCCGCCCAAACACAGCACCACTTCTCCCCCCAAACACAGCACCACTCCTCGTTCATTTACCCCCCCCAAACACAGCACCACTTCTCCCCCCAAACACAGCACCACTTCTCGTTCATTTACCCCCCAAACACAGCACCACTTCTTGGTCATTTACCCCCCAAACACAGCACCACTTCTTGGTCATTTACCCCCCAAACACAGCACCACTCCTTGTTCATTTACCCCCCCAAACACAGCACCACTTCTCATTCATTTACCCCCCAAACACAGCACCACTTCTTGATCATTTACTACCAACAAGAGTTCACACACGTGCCACAAGCAGTTCTACCTCTGATGCTACACCAGCTTCTCAAAACATAAAACAAATTCCCAAGCTGTAACTAAAGCTGGCAGCCCATTTTCAGTGAACTGAGGACCTGATGTCACACCTCCTAATGAAATTTAAAGACTGAAGCCTGTAGAAGAGCATCAATTTTGTTTCATGAAAAAAGTGAAGCAGTGAGTCAAAAAAGTGCCTCACGTGGGTATCTAAGTGATGCTTAAGGATAATGCCTGAAAAATGTGTTTCCCTCTACACAAAATTAAGACAACCAAATCCATTTCCTTCATTCTTCTGGAGGAAGTTATTGCTCTAAAATATTTACACTGACTGAAAAAGTAACAACAAATTCAAATTGCTAATCTCTGTGGAGAGGCAATTCCATAATGAATGCTGAGAGCAAAAGCTTTGCAGGAACAACTTCTTTGAGCCTTTGTAAAGAAACCACCCCTGGTGCAAGCAACAGCTTTGCTACAGAGGGTGAACTGTGCCTGGCTGAGCTGGCTCAGAGCAGGCTGCCAGGAAACCCCAGTGTGATGCAGAAGGATGCTAACTCTGTGAAGAGCATGCCTTGCTTCCTCCAGCACATGGCTGTGACCTCCAAAGCCAAACATCCAGCCCCCAGCACAGATCACAGACTTCAGGAAACAGGGGGAGCTTCAGCAGCAGAAGGTGACGAGAACACTGAGATGGTTTTGGACACTTCCCTGAAAATACTCAAAAGCCATCTGCACACAGCCCTGTAATGTGCTCCCTCCTTGAGCAGGGAGGTAGGACCAGGTGCCTCCAGAGGTCCTTTCCAACCCTGCCCATCCTGTGATACTCAACAAGAGGCCAAAGCTGAATCTTCCTCAGCATCCCCAAGTGTAATTCGTATGTTGTTTAAACATATTTGCAATTACTTTTTCTGTAGAGATATTAATCTCTTTCTTATTATTTACCACCATATTAGAAAAATCATTAGTGCCTGTAGACTGTTATGGAAATCAATATTTAATAAATTTGCAGCATAATGCACCCTTTTCACAGGCTCAGTTCCAGAGAGCTCCCTGCAACAAGTATTTAATCTCTGATGCCCACAGCTCATAATTCAACATCCATAGCACTGGCAAAACTATTTTTAATCAAAAATTGCCCTGCCTAAATGTTCAGAAAATCATTTTATTGTTAGACAGACAAAAAAAAAAATGGACTTTCAGCAATAAATTCTGTTTCTTGGCTCAGAGACAAAACACTGCTAATTCATCACTGTTCATATATGTCTGTAGACAGAAAACTTGCACTGAACTCCTGAGCCCTGCAAACCTCACCCAAATGCCAACATCTCTGGAGAATTTCTCAAGGCTTGAGACAGGGTTGGCTTAGCAGGAAAGCTTGTATGGGGAAGCTACCTAGACTATTCAATAATTGTTTAATAGGTAAGGGCTTTATTCAATGTGCAGTTGGGTAATCTGAATTCCAGCTCTGAATATCTCACAAGCACAGGAGAGAAGCTAAGTGGAGAAGTCCATTCCAAAAAAATGCAAAGAAAAGGAGTAAACATTCATGGAAGTTATACCATTTATGGTACCAGATATAAACCATAACTGGGATTAAAACTTTAGAGACCCAACCAAGTATCAGATGAAACAAAAAGAATTCAACACATCTTCTCCTCTACCAATACAAAACTACCTTAACTGAAAAACCTGCAAACCTTGACAATTTAGAGCCTCTTAGGAAGCAGGTTTTCAGGTTTAAATTTGGTTTAAAATGGCCCACACAACCCAAATTGAACTTTGGCATGGCTAAGTTTCACCAGAAGAAACTGAGCAAATCTCAGTATCACAACCATCTCAGGCTGGGACAAACAAACTGTAGGTGGACACACTCAGTGTTCCAAGTTTCAGCTCCACACTGTGATTTTTCCAGATGCAAAGCTGATTTAAGACATTGCCACATACCCCTTGAAGGCTAAAACAAAAATAAATAGGCCTGAAAACTAGAAAGTCACGCTAGAGTAGTGTGAAATACAAGCAGCTGAAGAGCACAAACCCACAGAACAACAGGCAGCCTCTAGGCACAAGGCAAATAAATACCTTCTCTAATTTCTCTGCCTGTGAAATACCACTGAAAGCCAAGAGAGAGCAGGAGGAGCACTGCAGCCCAACCATCACGAGGCAGTGGATCTGAAAGGCTCTTGGAGGACAGAAGTGGATGAGAAGCAGGACTTCAATCTTTTGCAGAAGACACAATACATAAAATACAAAACACAGCAGTTTTGGGTGCCTGAGTAAAATTCCAGATGCCTGGATATGTGCAAAATCTCTGACACCTACACCAAAATATGGGACCTTTCCAGCCACCAACACCAGTTTCACACCACTACAGCTCAAACTCCAGCTGAGCTATCTCAGAGAGCAGGAAACCAAACCACTAGTTAAAAACTTAAATGACAAAGACCATCATGATAAAATGTAACTGCTATTTGTGGAGGGATTCAGAAAACAGCTGTTTAAAATGCAACTGAGAGAAAATGATATTTAAAACAAACAGAATGAGGCGTTTGGCAGATAAAAATTGTATTACAGCTTTCACATTGATAGGCAGTGAACTGGGATGTATCAATGGCATACATTTGCAGAGGAACAGGTCAATGAAGGGACCACTTGGCATTTTCCCCATGGAAACGTATTAAAACGTGGGAAAAATACCAGGAAAAAGAAGCCTGAAGTTTTACACTTCAACAGCCAAGATCAATAATGTAAGAATGAAAAAGGTACATATTTTCTTCCCTAAAGGTACCCATGACTTTGGGTACCTAACCTGGCATCCCTGAAAAGCTAAATTTTCAGGCAGTACCAAGTACCTGTAGCTCAGTTAAAGCACATTCAGTAGATACCAAAAATCACAATTTACTTTAGAGAAATCTCAGCTAGAGGATTTCAAAGAAAAGCATCAAATTGTATCACAGTACTTCCTGACAGCTGTTATTATTGTACTGCCAACCAAAACCCCCATGCAGCTGATGTCAAAAAAAGACCATTATTCTTCTGCTTTTATTCAGACTGTTTCTGTACACAGAACAAAGCATTATCTATCCATACTCATTTTTTTTCTTTTCCTCCCCCCCATATACTTGCCCATTTCCCAGTATTTTTAACAGGCCACAGACAATTAATTTAAAAACGTGTTCGAGATGTGGATTAGTCTAAGATTGCCACTTGATATGAGTACAGTTTCTCCCAGCCTGGCTCTTTGACAAGCCATCATAGACTGTTTGTGCATGCAGGTATTTTCACACATTTTAAAATGTGTTACTGACTAGAGAAACTACTAATTTAAAGTCTGCTAGAGTTCCTCATGTCAATTAATTTCTCTTGCTAGTCTCTTTCATACTCCTTTAAATTAAGCAACAAACTTTAAAAAGAACCACAAATCCAAATCTCTCGCAAAACATGAGTAACAGCTGATTTTATAACTCTATTTTCCTTGGCTATTTAAAAAAACAAAAATACCTGCCAGGAGAGCTGAGTTAACATTATGGGCCAATTGCACAGAAAGTTTAATTTTACAAGGCTGTAAAAACAGCTCTACCAGTCTCCTCACAATCTGAGCTGCATTCTCACATGCAGAAAAGCAGCACAGGTCAGTTCAGCTTTCCAGCAACAGTTCAGAGCCATTGCAATATATGAATTTAATTGTGGTCTGCTTCTTTAATGAGCAGTGAGGCTGGAGAGAGGAATGGTCCTGTCCTCCTTGACTTTCTGCATGGGTTAAGTGTATTTTTGATTCAGAGGTGGATGCAGGCACAAGGCCCCAGTTAGGGATAACAAGATCATCATAGTTTCTGGGGCACTTCAGGATCAGCCCTCATCAATAGCTGTACTTTGGCACAAAAGAAGAGTGGGAAGCTTCTTTTCTGTCAGAAGCTGATAACTCATTTCTCTTTGGCATGAGAACAACAACAGGGTACACTCCTCAAGCAGCTCTGCCCTTTCTACTGACTACTGTGAGCTTCAAGGCACAATTCAAGAGATGACTCAGGAGTTTTAAAGCTCCTCACCCAAACTTTTTTCCCCTGATATTAAATTTGTCCTTCAGGGTCCAATACCCCGGATAAGATCCACTAGGCTGCACCAGCAGATCCTTTCTGACTCCATCACCAAAAACTATCGGCAAGTAAGGCACTCCCACTCTGAGTCTCCTCTGCCAGGAAGGCTAGAGGCAACACAGCATGACCAGGGGATTTGGATGTGGATACAGGACACTCCTGTCACCACAGCAGCTTCAGCTGCTCATGGCAGTTCCATCTTCAGCTTACAGGCATCGAGGACGATGCTGCTCCAACCTTTGCTGTAGCACTGTGGGACCACAGTGCCTGCCTGTCCTCCCTGTGCTGACCCAAAGCATCCCCTGAGCTGCACAGCTTGCTCCCCCCACTGGGTTTGCCAGCACTTCCACCAGGAAAAGAACAAAAAAGTTGAATGAAAAAAAGTGATGACAAAATACCTCAGCCTTGTCTCTCCAGCTTATTAATTCCAGCTGCATTGTCTCAGGTGGAATTACATTCTAGTATATCACTGTCATTGTCACTGTCACAGCATTCAAATTATGTTAAGTATGGCATAAAACAAGCAAAAGCACAGAAGCAGCAGTGAAGCTCAGTATCATTGTATCAGTTCTGCTGCTGGCAATCACAAACCCGTGTTCACACCAGTGCAGTATGGATATCCTGTGCTTCATGTGCTTCAGAGACACCTTCCTTTCCTGTGGTGGAGGAGTCTAACATATTGCTGCTACATAGTCCAACAATTTATGGAGTCTGTGATAAACCACTGCATCATTTTTCAAGGTCCAAGAACTCTATAAGCTTGGTCAGTAAAATGTGCTAAGCAATAACTCATCCCCAAAAAAATGGTGATGGCAACTACAGAACTGCAGCTCTATTAACTCCTTCCTTTTTGTATGGATAAGTTTAGCTAAAAGCAATATTAGTGACAAATTGCAGCCTAGGGATATTTTCAGATCAAGGTAATAATGCTATAAGGTAAAATGATTTGCTTTAGTGTCGCTATATAATGCTGCCAGTTCCCTCCAACTGGACACTAACTGCAGCCAGAGGCCACCTTGCTTAAAAAAATATCTAAAGAAATATTTTAGTACTAAATCTGTCTGCAGTAATAAAAAAAAAACAAACCCCAGAGCATCCTTCCCAAGAAGGGGCAGTGGGAAAGTGAAATTGGGTAAAAAGTTCAACAACTAAGTGATTCATGGCTGATGATAAACTAGTGCCTGGGAGCTGAAGGAGCTGGTTCCATGCCAACACTGCTGAACCACACAGGTGGGAAGGAGCCTCTGGAGGTCTCTAATCCAATCTGCCGCTCAAAGCAAGGTGCTCAGGGCTCTGCCCAGCAAGTCCAGAACACCATCAGCACAGAGGTCACAGCCTCTCCAGGATCTGGTTCCAGAGTTTGATCAACTCACAGCAATTTTTTCCTGTTTTACCTGGCCAGAATTTCTCATGTTCCAACTTGTGCCTGCTGCCTCTTCTCCTGTCCCAGTGCACCTCTGAGAAGGGCTTGGTCCATGCTCCAGCTCTGACCACCTCAGAGAGCTTACTGGATTTGCTCCTGGTCCTTGTGCTGGGACAGGGACACCAAGCACTCAGGATGTGCAGAGAGGCAGGATGGGCAGAGGGGCGGGATTCCTGCCTTGCCCTCACAGGGACTCAGCAGAGGGGCAGGATTCCTGCCCTTGCCCTCACAGGGACTCAGCAGAGGGGCAGGATTCCTGCCCTTGCCCTGCCAGGGACTCAGCAGAGGGGCAGGGTTCCTGCCTTGCCCTCACAAGGACAGGGATGGGCAGAGGGGCAGGGTTCCTGCCTTGCCCTCACAGGGATGGGCAGAGGGGCAGGGTTCCTGCCTTGCCCTCACAGGGATGGGCAGAGGGGCAGGATTCCTGCCTTGCCCTCACAGGGATGGGCAGAGGGGCAGGATTCCTTCCTTGTCCTCCCAGGGATGGGCAGAGGGGCAGGATTCCTGCCTTGCCCTCACAGGGGTGGGCAGAGGGGCAGGATTCCTGCATTGCCCTCACAGGGACAGGGATGGGCAGAGGGGCAGGATTCCTGCCTTGCCCTCACAGGGACAGGGATGGGCAGAGGGGCAGGATGGGCAGAGGGGCAGGATTCCTGCCTTGCCCTCACAGGGACAGGGATGGGCAGAGGGGAAGGGTTCCTGCCTTGTCCTCCCAGGGATGGGCAGAGGGGCAGGATGGGCAGAGGGGCAGGATTCCTGCCTTGCCCTCACAGGGATGGGCAGAGGGGCAGGATTCCTGCCTTGCCCTCCCAGCATTCCAGCTGGCAGTGCTCACGATGCAGTCACTGCTGACTCCTGGGCAACCCTCTGCCCCCCTGAGCCCCCAGCTATTGCTAAAGGGCACTGCACCACCAGCTGAGCCCAGAGGGACCCCACCAACAGCCAGACACCAATTTGAGCTCAGTGGCCCAAACAATTTCCCACTGCTCCCTTATGCACACCCCTGTAACCAATTTGGCCACAAGGATGTTGGGATTTTCCTTCAGTGCCACACAAACACAGGCTCATTCTCTGTGCCTCCTGCCTTCCTCAAAGCTCCTTAATGACACGTCCCTGCCTCCTCCTGGGATGGGACACTCCACACTGCTTTGAAAGAGAACCAGCAGCAGGATCTGAGGCACTGCAGAGGTGGAAAGTGCCTGTCCCAGAGCAGGTGGAACTGAACCAGCTGGGAACAGCAGGCATCAGAGGAGCAGAAACCATCTGATGCCACATCCAGTTGCAGGGAAAGAGAATTGTTTTGATCATATTCACATTTTGAGATTTAGAGCAGTTTAGCTCCTGCAGAGGCTTCTTTCTTCCTACAGCATGAGGAAGAGTCATTCATACATTTCTAGCCTCTTCACTATCCCTCAATTAACTCTCCTTTCTCCTGCCAAGCCTGAACTTCCACTCTGAGCTCCAGCTTTCCATGGCTCTGGAAAGTGCTTGTCCATTTTCCAGACAGGATCTGGAAGCCAACCTCCCTGCTTCTGGAGGCTGAGTAAAACCTCCAGCAGCAGCACCACAGGGATCAACAGGGAAGTTAGGAGAGAATTCCTCACCCAAGACAACTGGTCCATTGCCTGCCCCAAGAGGAGACTACACAAAGTATTCAAAGTCATTTATATTAAACTTTTTTTCAGCCTTCCCTTCTAAAATCAACTTCAGTCTGCCTTAGAAACTCCCAATATACATTATCTCACACAATTTGACTGCTCTTGCTTCCACAGTGCACAGCAGGGCAGAGATTTCCAAGATCTCCCTTTCTTAAGAAGGATCAGGAACTTGGCTACAAGCAGACACTGCCTAAAAGCAGCTTTGAAGCCATTTGACCTCTGTAATTCTTCCTGAATTTACACGGATGACAAGGCTAGAATCTGTTCTGCCTCAGTTTTGCAAATGAGTACCTGGATCCACTGTTTCCAAGAGGTTTTAATAACTCCTACAGCAAACCATGTTTTATGTAAAAATGTCAGGAAAGGAACTGAAAACCATTTGCCCACAGCATTTCGGAAGGAAAATGACATGGCAGCCTACCCTCTCCTCCTGTAAAGTGAATCATTATAAAAGGCAGGAAAAATATTCTTTGTTCCTACCATGTAGCACAGGGTGGGCAGCACATGCTGTCACTGACAGCTCCTTTGCTTTCTTAGCACTTACTCTTGCCTTGCAATGAAATGTGAGGAAGAAAAATTATGTCTGAATTGCCCAGCATTCTTTGGATTTCTGCTTTAAATTGTTTTCTCAGTAGCCACTCTCCCATTCTGCAGGAAATACATAACAACCACCAAATCACCTCTTGTAAAACAGCACCCACTGCTGCTCCAGGAAGGGTGGGGAGGGGTTCTCAGGTACACAGGCAGAAGGAACAAAATCCACCAGAGCTTTTTCCAATCCCAACAACCTTCAGTGCACCAAGCTTCAAACCAACAGAGCCTCCTCACAGAAAAGCAACGAGTAATAACTATCCTGAATTCTAAAGGGGATCAAAGCAGTCCCACTAGGAAGACACAGCACTTCAAGGGATTGTGTTGAGCATCTTCACACGTATGTAAATATGGATTTCCAACAGAACTTCCCCTCCCTGGGGGCTCTGCAACTCCACCCATCCCAGCACAGCAATGTCACCAATTTTCTGAAAAATCCCTTTGCCAGGATTTTTCTCCTGAGAAGCTGAGAAGCTCAGAAAAGAAATGTAAACAATAATTATCTGAGTGCTTGGAATGCACTCTGGAGGTTGTTTACCAACAGGTGCATCTTTGATTGGTTCCCTGTGAACTGTTTTTAATTAATGACCAATCACAGCCAGCTGTGTCAGACTCTGGTCAGTCACGAGTTTTTATTATCATTCTTGTCTGGCCTTCTGATGTCTCCTTTCTCTTTCTTTAGTATAGTTTTAGTATATAATTCTCTTTTAATATAATATAATATCATATCATATCATAATATAATAAATCAGCCTTCTGAGAACTTGGAGTCAATTCTCATCTCTCACCTTGTCCTGGGGACCCTCACAACAACACTGCAGCACAGCAGCCACTTTGCTCCTGACATGACACCACCAAAACACCAGAGACAGCTAGAGAGAGAGAATAAACTTTTCAACCACCAGATCCCAGGGAGGTTTAAAGCCCATTCTTGCTCCACCATCCATCTGGGTGATGGCAAGGCACCAAGGGGAAAGCAGCAGTCCAGGAGTCTCTGGCAGGGTCAGGTCAGCTCAGAAAAGGGCTGCCTACATATCAGACCCTGCTCATCACAGAGCAGCATCAAGGGTATACTTCATATTAAACCCATTCTTTCAACCTCCTCTGAACAACCACCATCACAATTCCAGCACTCTGGATCATTCACCTCCCTCAAGCTTTCTTGTGTGAGCCTCCAGGCCTCCTGCATTTAGGTGCTGGAGCCCCATATATAATGCAATACATCATCAGATCTGCTCTTCTCTGCAATATTAATGCCAGCTCCCATGTTATTTCTCACCAGCCTGACTACCATGCATGTAAAATGTCTAAAGTAACTGTTGTTGGAAGAGCAACACAATACATTAAGTCATTTAACAGGGGGGAAAAAAGCATTGCCTTTCAGTGGCAGTGCTGCTGAGAGCACATGGCAGGAAGCGTGTTTTACACCTCTAATGCACAGCCCAGCAGGATAAATGCTAAAGTTGGAAACTCTGGCATTCAAAGTTAAAAAGTGCCAGAATTCAAGCTGCCTGAACAACACTAATTTGACCCTCCCATGTGTATAAGGTCTAGCATTATGCAACCAAAATGTTTCCCTTCCTAATCTGTCTCACCAAGGGCACAGATTGGCTGGTGCTCGCTCCACATGCTATTCCTTTTCCTTTCAAATGGCATATTATTCTGTTTGTTCTTCAGAGGGAAACCATAGCCTTATTTGTCACACATCATTCAAATCCCCTTCTAAAAGCAGAATTTTTATCTTGAAGATAAACAAGTTATCTTCCCTAATGACCCATGTGAGACAAGATAATAGCATCGCTGCTGGGCCGCAGATGGGAAATGAAAACAAGGAGATGTAAGTAAAATGCTTCCATTGCTTTTGGATGCCTTAACTGAGACTTCCAAGACACGATTTTCACAAAATTTAGGAGTTACTGTAAAGCAGCACAGCTCAACAACTTGCAACCCTGTGCTCAGCCCTCCATGGTCTTGGGTTTCTGTGGCTGGAATGGCTCCCAAGGTATTGAAAAGTCTCTTTCTTCCCAGCCCCATGACTGAAGAAGTCGAGATTCGTCTGTTCTGTTTTTCAAGGTTGTTTATTTTCCCTTATCTGTTCCATTCTTTCTCTGACCTGCTGAGATCTGTCCAGCAGGTTGGGTTGTGGCACAGTCCCTGCCCCTGGGGTGGTGTTAACTTTTTATACTACGAACTCTGTGTACTTTATTTACAATAATTTTCCAATACCCATCACCTATGTTAGACAGTCTGTCTCTACTCTAAACCAATCCAGAAGTGTCACCATCACAGCAGAAGATGGAGGACAAGAAGAAGAAGAAGAAGAAGGACAGGACATGCCCAGATTCCTCCATCTTGCTTCTTGAATCCCCATTCTAAAAACCCCAAATTCTACTTTTTCACCCTGTGACAAATTCACTATCATTCTACTCAAGCTCTTGTGGCTTGTAACTCTTCACACAAAGTTGGTAATTGTTTCCATGGGCTAAAATCAAAGGCACAGGTGTGTTTGACTCTGTGCCAAGGTCTCTGAGCCCCCTGCCAGGGTCTGGAATCACCCAGGGCAGCCAGAGCAATGTCCTGGGTCCTGACACCATGGAAAGTTTAGTTAAGCTGAGAATCCAAAGGCACAGGAGTCTGGCAGCACTCCAGGACAGAGGAGAACTGCCTCAACTGCTGAGGCTTCCTTCCTCTCCCAGTGGCTCTCCCATCCTTCCTCAACTTCATCAAGCCCTTTCTTCAGCACAGCTGTGAACACAAACAAGGCATTTATCCTGCCCTCTGCATACACCATGGCTCCTAATTAACATACCTTACACTCCAGAATTGTGCTCCCCTTCAGATCACTGGTAACTTTGATGTTTTTAGAAAGACACTTTTGAAAACTCCTCCTGCAGCATCAGGAGGAGGTTGAACACTCAGAGCATCACAGGAGGGGGATGACATTTCCTGCAAGAGGGTGACTTCTCAGACTCCCACAAGGAGCAAGACACTGAGCCAAGTCTTTAGACAGATCTTCCCCATTCACAGAGCAGCATCAAGGGTAATTTCCCTGTCCTAATCTTCCCCTCCAGTCATGGTCTTCATGTTTATATTCAGCCCCTTATGCCTCACTTGGTTTCTTTTCACTCCTATCATCTGAATTCTTTCACATCAGAGCTACCTTGCTTCCAAAATGCCTCATTCAGGCTTCCTGTCCAGGAATGTGTCGCTCCCAGCTCCTGACTTCACTGGACAAGGGCCAGAGCAAAAAGGTTCTTCACTCTCCATCCTAACCCTTCCCAGAGTCCTGCTCCAGCTCCCAACACAGTCCACATTCCCTGTTCTTCAATGAATAATGTTGGAATGGCTTAGGAAAAGCAAGTTAAAGTCAGGAAGAGAGGAAAATACTTTAAAAGGACAAAGCATTTGCTATTTTTATTCCAAGTGTCCTAGTGAGCATAATTATGCAAATTCAAAAAACTTGTCATAATTGACCTTTTCAAAACATGTGTGTCCATGGGCCTAACATACAATTCTTTGGTGAACCTTGAAATTTATTAAAGGTCAGCAGCCCTAAAACTTAATTTCATTTAATCATTGAAGAACTTATTTAACATGCAGCTATCACTAATCATCAAAGAAAAACAAAATTGCTTAGAAACAGGTAAAAATTTTGATGCATTGGACCAGCAAAACCTGTAGCTTTAAAAAGCTGTAAAAGAAAATTTTAAAAATGTTCTTGCTACAGAACCTAGCAGTTTAGTTGTTGTTCTGAAAATTTAACAATGCCAAAATCCAAGGGTTCAGGTCCATTTGAAGCCCTGGAAGCAGATCTGGTAAATGGTCAGAAGCCACTACTGATTCAACCTAAGTTAATTCCAGCAGTGTATAGAGTAAGTCTAAAATCTCATTGTGTTTAGATTCTCCAGGGCTTGGCTGTCTCTTCTGAGCTACTGCTCCAAGAACTGTCACAGATCTTTGTGCTCCTTTGGAGAAAACTGTTCTCCACCCTTAGAATCTCATTTGCAGCAACACAGTCTCTGCCCACCTCAGAACCTGGTTCTTTGTGAGAAAAGCTCACCCAGAGCTGGCACGACTCCTAGTAAAATGCAACTCCATGAAGATTTCTGAGACATCAGGACTGGCCAAGGAGGGATTTTGGACAGAACAGCACAAAAAGAAAACCAAAACAGGAAAACCCCAGGTTTTCACAAACACTCACAAGCCCCAGTGCAGCTACTCTTATGCTATTTTATTTTTTATGCAGGAGCCAATTGAGAAATTTCAGGTTGTTTTTTTTTTTTTTTTTCTTCCAGGAAAGTAAAACACGATTTTACTTTACAAATAGGCAAAGCTGTCCTTAATTAGACCAGGAGCTACCACACAAAATACTGATCCCATTCAAGGACAGAAAGGACAGAACTATGGCTTTTACCAAGGGAATGAAACAATAAACACATAAACAGCTGAGGGCCAGACCAAACAGAATTAGTTGCCAGAGCACCACAGAAGATCATGAATCTATGACAATTTATACCAGTGAAGGCAGCTTGCCCTTGAAGCTCAAGGACATTTTTTCACTAAACACCAAACCTTTTTCCTGAAATTTACATGCAGTACAAGCCTTCATCTCCTGACTTAAATCTTCTGCCCAGCAGCATCACAGTCTATAGAATGAATGTCATTTTTTCCCATTGGTACCTACACTCTGAGAAATGTGTTGCTTGAACTGCTTCTTGTACAACAGATGGAAGGACGTTCTAAAATATCAGACGGCTCCCTAACAGGCTCTTTGAAATTCAAATAAGGTTACATATCCTTCACCTCACCATACAAGACCACAACAGGGCTGATTACAGAAACACTAGCACAGGTCTGTGTCAAATCAATAATGTGACACAGTGTCAAGCTTATCAGAGGGGCTGAACTGTTTATTTTCATTTGGCACCTGCCTGCAGTGCCTGTCACCACCAGGAACATTCCAGGAAGTCCCAAGCAGCCAACACAAGGACACCAAATATAGCCTGGGACACAGCAGCTGGAACTGTCCTGCCACAGTTATTCCATTTTCATCCAAGGGGATGAACAACCTGGGATCCATTTCTGGAGATAATGCAGTAGCACAGTGATTATTCAGCAGCCAGACAAATACCTTGTGTTAGCTGACAGAGCTGATTTGGCAGCTCTGCCCCCACACACGTTCCCGGAGGTGGTGCTGTCCCTTGGATGCACTGAAATCACTGCTTTGTCTTGGCAGAGAAAAACTGCAGCAGATAAGGGGAACTTTATGCAAGTGCAGAGCCCATGACACCAAGTGAAGACTCAACTTTTTGATGAAAAAGTAACTGTTAAATGCACATTCAACATTTCTGAGAATTCCAAGACTGTCAGTTCCTCATGCTTTCAATGTGAATGCACTTATTCTGGAAAGAACAGCAGCTCTGTAGTGCTTTGCATGAATTCAAACCACAGCCTATTACTCACAGAGAATAAACCTGTTGTGTCACCCATCTGTAACAGCCATCTGGGACAGATGTTTTAAATGGAAACTGCAACAAGATTTAGGCTTCACTGACAACCTACCTTACATCTTGATCAGTTATCCCTCAAATGACCCAATAAGGAATTATGGATCCCACCTGACTGAAGGAAGCAATACAGGTACTTCACACTGGTGTCCTTTCCTGATAAATCAACAGCCCAGAAAGCAGATCAGTGCTGTGCCTGCACATCCTACCCCATCCTACCCCATCCCACCCAATCCCTGCTGCTTGGAGAGCTAAAGCTCACTTGAATCTTTTATGGGCATGGAATTGACCATACATTATGTATGCAAAGTCAGACAGACTATTTGTTTGCTCCCATTTACTTGCTACCAAGAACCTTAGCTTCTTATGCCAAATAAATCACCTTTAAAACATGTTAATGATCAACAAATATAAACATTCTTCATAAAATTCTGAAACAAAATTATTAGCTATTCACATCCAGGTTCTATAAATTTCACTGCATGTCCATCTGGCAGACATCTGCATTATTTATTTGCTGTCACACTCAGTAAATTGATTTACTGGCATTTAAAGGTGTCATCTTTACTCATTACAATTTCAGTGATCACTCCAGCACTGCCAACATTGCACCAATGACCTGAGTTTCAACTTTTAATCTCTCCTAAGATTGAATTCCACATACAAAGCAGTATGTGAAGAGACAGAGGAAACTGAAGGACTAAGGTGCTTTGATTCAAAGTTCATTGATCTCTATACAGTAACAATAGGGTGAGAAAGTTAATTTAATGACTCAAGTGCAACACACATTTTTCTGAGCCCAAGGTAAACTTCAGAACTGGCAACACTGCTGTGCAGAGTTAAGACAGGTGGACTTGATAGACAAGAAAGAGGAATGAGACCACATCCTCAGAAAGGATTACTGCCTGGAAAGTTTGGGGCAGATGTGGCCACATCACCTGTGTGCTCTCCCAAGTGTGCTTCCCAGCTATATCAGCAGCAGTGCCAGAGAGCAGAACTCCATTTCTGCCCTGGAGATATTTCAGGCTGGCAAACAGCAGCAGCCCCTTGCCTCACCCCAGCTGCTGGGGGGACCCATTTGAACACAAGCAGTACCCATCAGCTTGGAAAATGCATCAGAACACAAGAGATACTCAGGGTGCTCTGGACTAAGTGATAAGTGCAGGAGATTTTCACAAGAAGATGCAACGACCCCTCCTAAGCTCCCCAGTTTGTGTGCTACAGCACAAGCTCAGGCCAACAGCTCCAAAACCCTCCCCACTGACCAAGGAGCTTCTGAGCTTCCACTGGAAACTGAGCTCCAGCTGAAATAACAGCACCTCCCCTCCTCTGACAGCCCCAGGCAGCACAGGAACCAAACACTGCAGTGACCTGCAGCTCACAGCCACACACATACACACAACCACAGCCAAGCCACAGGAGAAGCTGGAGTTTGATCATGCCTCACTAGAGAAAAACATAATTAAAACCATTAGGTTTGGAAAACTTCCAGCCCTATGAATCTGAAAAAGACATTTATGATGATAGAGGAATAATAATGTCCAGTAAAATCCCTGTACATAAAAGCACTAAAAGTGTTTTACAGTCAAAAATCCAAGGAAAGAACATTTTAAGTAAGTTAATATGCATCTTCTATAGAAAAGGAGCAGCGTGACTTTTATATTTCATAAAGTGAGCTTGACTTCACAGCTATCTGTATCCTATCACACTTTTCCTGTCAGACTAAACATCTCTTGTTTTGATGCAAACAGAGCAACTTCTCTCACAGGGTATTTTTGATTAAAATGAACTCGAAGCTTAAAAAAGAAGAGCCCAAGTCCTTCTGTGATAGCAAATTTCTGATGCTGCAATCCACTTTGCACTGCTGGGCTTTGAAGGATGCCCAGGATGAGAAGGAATTCATAACCCCCTCCACCAAGAGGGGTGCATTACAGTAAAGCATACTGACTCTTTTTATTCATCCATGCAGAAGGTTCTTACTTGAGGTAACGTTAAGAGAAATTTCTCATTTACTTGAAAAGACAAAAAAACAATTTCACAGTTTTTGGAGAAAACATTTGGCAGAGTGCTGCCATCTGCACCAATATTTGAAAACCAAGCCATTCAAACACTCATAATTTACTTAATCTTAGCAAGATATTTGAAAATTAGAGGCCTTTTATTACATTTTCCAACCAAAGCAGCATCACTTTGCATATGGAGTATTAGATCCATCTGGAAAAGTGACACTCAAAACAACAATGCCTTTTCAAGCCCATACCACCTTGCTGCACCAGGCTCTTCATACATAGTGAGCACATGACTTCCAGAAGCTGCTTTTGGGAAACAAGGGTAAGGGGAGACAAAATCCACAAAGAATGTTCAAATGGTGACCATGACAATTATAAGGCTCTCAAAAGCATCAATACTCAAGTGTTGGCTTCCTGCAATTTCTCCTGTTTATTTTAATATCAGGCTCAAGAGAGCAGCTTAGAACACCTCCTTTCTTGAATATGTCTGAGAGCTTTAAGAGGTTAAGAATTTCACAGCTGATTATACTGACAAATAATTCCAATTTTGGATCAGTCCGAGCAATAAGCGACATAAGAAAGGAATTTCCAACACACATGCACTAGAGCTGAAGCTGTTTGGGATTGCACCTGTCAGACCCAGAAATTGGAGACAGACTGTGCCACTTGTAGTTTATTTAAAGAAAACATCTTCTGTCACCCTGCCTCTCAGTCATCACCCTGGTTTCGTTTCACGTATTTGCTTTTTAAGCCTGGGAAAGGTGGAATGAAGACTTTGTTCATTTTAATTAAACTACAGAGCTGCCCACTAAACCTTCTTGACTACAGCATTCTACCTAACCACAATGCTCACAGCACAGAAAAACTCCTTCCACTTTATCCTGAGCCTCCCCTGAACAGAAAACCTGGAGCAGGCATCCAGGAAAGGGAGCAGAATGTAAGGAAAAGCTCCTGGACTGATTCATTACCAAAGCAGTCAAAACCAAATACCAAGAGTACCATTAAGCTTTATTGCAACAGATCAGTGACATGCTCAGGGTAAGGCTTTGGGAAAAAAGGTCGTTGCAAAGTCCCTCTGCAGAGCCTGGAAGTTTCTAAAAAATAACAGCCTGCCAGACCTTTACAGGCATTTGCTAAGATCTGGAAGACTACAGACTTCAGAGCAAGGTGCTGCTGTGTGTGCTGAGCCAACCACAGGAGGGGCACTGTGAAGCACAAGTGAAAAAGAAATCTCAAGCTGACTTAAGGCCATTTGCTCCAGAAAAACAGTAATTTTCCAGGAAAATGCTCTAAACAGATGAATCTTACCAAGAGGCTGGATATGAACTGTTCATCCAAGAAATACTCAGCAATGAAAGATTAACATGCACTTTACTTTAGGGGCTTTGAATATAAAACTATCCTCCCACCTTCAAATCTACTTTCCTGAATTTCTTTGTGCAGAATATTTACAATGCCCACTTTCATTCTTAAGCAAACAGCAGAAAGAATATCTTCTTTGAGCAAACAGGTGTGAACAGACTGCAGAAATTTGCCAAATATTGATTTTGTTAGGGATGAGCTTGAAATTTCCATCTTGTTTCAGTTTCATACTGAATGAACTTTTAGAAAGTGATTTTTAAAAACAAATGTATTATACTGCATTAAAAGAAGTGAATTAAACTACTTCAGATAATGAACTGAAACACCTATGATAATTGAGTAATTGAGAGCAGTAGGAATTTATCCTTTGGGGTAAAACAGTACACTGGGGAAAATGATGTTTTCCTAAGAGGTTCTGTCTTGCTCAGGCAGGGCCACAGGCAGACACTGTGCCTGACTGGCCCAGATGTGGTTAAGCAGGATACAGCAAGTCAGCCAACTTATCTGGAGTGTTTTATTCTACAAGTTTTTTCTCCCATGGCACTTTCAGTCAGGTCTCTTCCCACTTTTTGTTTATCAGGTTTTATAAAACTTACCCTGATACCTTTGGGCTTATGTTTTATCAAACCAAATTTGGTGAATACAAATAAGTGAAGAAACTGAAAATTCAATATATATGCCCTTATTTCTGCTGGAAACTAAGTTTAAAAATGTTAAAAGAAATGCAGTCTTCACAATGTTTGTGTAAAGCATACTGAGCATCCAAGAATTACAGGAGAAGCATTACCTGCTTGTAGTTCTCTGGATGTCTAATGAGATCTGCTTCTGTGACAGAGAAATGTCCAAGGTTCTGGTCCATGTGGGAGCCACTGGTGAATAAATGGATCTGGAACAGATTGATTTAAAAGACAGTTGTCAGTGCAAGGAGCAGATCATTAAGATCATTAACTACCACCCAACAGCTGTGTGGGTTGGCAGGGTGATGTGACCAGCGCTCACAAAGCCTTTCCTGTGGACATGGACAAGTGTGAGTGCCACCACCAATACAACAGCCAGAATGGAGAGGAGGAGCAGGCACCACAACCACTTCTCAAAATGGTGCATCTGGTAGCACTGCCAGAACCACAGGCAGGAATTGCAACCACTGCTGCCACAGGAAAACTGAAGGGTTCTGTCTTCATCCTGTCTTGAAGTCTTTTTCCTTACAGCACACACGGCTGGGTGCATGGCATGAAAGGAGAAACCATTTACACAGAGAGCAGCAGTCTTAACTGAGCTAAAGTACACTCTCACAATAATTTTTATTTCTTTAAGTAGAAAATGCTATCTAGTTACAGTAAGGTTCTCTTTTGCTGCTCTATACTGTTGGCTTTTGCTTACCAAGACCTTGTCCCAGCTGCACTGGTGATAGTATCATCAATTACTCGATGAAGAAGCTTCCCAAGTTAGTCAAGGGAACAATAAAAAGCAATTCCTCCTATTCAGAGCTGATCCCTTTGTAACTGTAATAACTGCAGCTGCCAAACAAGATAGCAGTGCACATTTGTCAGACAATCACTCATATTTCATTAATATTTCTGCCAGAAGACAGAGAATGTTTCCTGCTTTTCTTCCTTTATTCTAATACGAACTTTATCACACACTTGGGTATTGACAACTATTTTAAAGTTGACAGGCACTGGGTAATTATCAACCCTTCCATGAAACTTCAGAATATTTTAGCATTCCTTTCCCAAAACTCACTGCTGGTGACAACCATCTGTCACATGTGCAGAGCTATGCGAGTTTAAAAATAAAAGAGCACCTCCCCACACAATGTTCTTCCTTTCCTCTGCCACTCCTCTCTCCCTGCTGCATTCTTGTGTAACTCTGGCTGCCAAACCCTTGGGCCCCAGCCGGGAATTTCAGCCCCTTCTCCAAGGCAGGTGGCAGCAGCATCCCTGGGTAAAGCCCAAAACAAACACAGTAAAGCTGTAACAACAGAGGAATGAGGTGCTCCCCTGAGACCACACTGGATGGATACCCAAATAATCCAGTATTTATATTTTTGCTCTCTTACTGATGGCTAACAGAAGATAAACAAGGCTTAAAGAGGAAAAGAGCACCAAAGCAGAAGCAGCAGGTGAGAGGGTGAGAGGCAGAACATGCCCAGCTTTTGCTCCTTGGCACTGGAATACCCCAGGTGGAGGCAGCTCTGATTTAACCTCACACTAACCTTTGCAAAAGAGCACAGGCACAGCCCCCACACTCAGCACCACTTTGGGGAGTTTCCAGCACCAACTCCTAAATGCCCTTGAGCTCACTCAAGCTGCTCTCCCTGCAGGGTGCCTAATTCACCTAGAGAAGATGAAAAGGGGGCTTGCTCATGGTTCACACACATTTGCATGAGAGGAAAATATTGTACTGCATTAAAGAATGTGCTTCTGAGATCTAATGGCAAATTCACCTTAGGGGGAAAAAAGCAAAGATTTTCAAACTAAACAGACAAAAAATATATAAATAAACAAGGTAGCAATTCCCAGAGCAATGTGGTAGATTTTTCATGTCAAGATACAGATGCATCTAACAATTGCAGTTTAGCTCACTCATAAATTACTGACAACGAGGTAATTACCCAGCACCAGTCCCTGCCCTCTATTATTCAGAGATCAAGACTTTGTCCTTGTCCTTTACTCTTTCTACCTCAGATACAACCCATTCAATCTACTCCACTACATATTATTTTATATTGTTAACAGATAAATTATTTTATATTTTTAACACCTTAGAGGGGCACAAGAAACCACTCAATTTGTAGGTAGTAATTCCCAGTGCTGCTCTGCATTCTTACTAACAATACAACTCTTGCTCTTAGTTTCCAAGCAGATTGAAACCATTTTTGTTGCTTTACCATGATCTGATAATTCCAGTTATGTTAAACTCTTCTTCTATCAGAGAATTCCATTTAACATTATTTTATTCTTACTAACCCATATTCACAGCTCACAATCAGATATCCACCTCCTTAAAAAAAAATCTCTGAGCCTTATCTAACCCTCCACTATTTCAGGATGGAAAATAACCCTGGGATATCCATCAGTTTTGTAGAAACTCATCTGTTTCTCTGTTTTTTATAACATGCCAATTGTGGCACAGTGCATTTAACAGAGCCCCCCAAAAATGAAATATATTTTAAACTATACAGGTTCCTTCCTGTTTTGCTGAAACAGTGCAAGGCTTCTTATTCACATTTTCTAAGGCAAAATGGTAACTCAAAGACTAAATAAAAACAACTGCTCTCTCCTATGAATTCAAGAGGGATCAAAACTCAGGTAGACAGATCCTTCTGGCATTTGACAGAAAGAAGAAAGAGAACAGAAGGAACCAAGAGACGTGCCTGAACACAGGAATTTATTCTCCACGTTCCCATGCATTTGAAGGCACACCAGATAAATATGTACCACTGAGAATTTCCAGGGAATTAGAATGGTATTACTACATTATACTTTCAAAGTGAACCAACCTGTCCATGTTGAGAAGCCATTAAAATGTTATTCAACAGCTCATTGCCTCAGGCTGCAAACCTCCTCAGAAACAGAGAGGTGAAGATTTCCCTCAGGAAGTCCTCCTCCTACAGCAGGACATGTGTGCTTCTGTGAGCTTCAACATGCCTTGTGGGAGCTGAAGTCACTGAACAGCAGCTCCTTAGAGCAGCCAGCAAAGAGGAACAGCAGGCAGGCCACCTAACAAGCAATTCCCAGCACAGGAGCAGCTGTAGCTCCAGAGAGGCTTCCCTCTCTTGGGGACTGCAGAACTTCAGCCCATCAACCTCAGGTGGCTGCAGGCAGGATGGAGTAGACAGAGGGCACAGCAATATTCATACTAAAAAATAGAGTGGAAGGAAGAACAGTCATCTTCTGAGTAAGAACATTTTTTCCAACTGTGTTGTGTTCTTCTCAGAAAGGCCCAAACAGAGAAAATGGCATTTTAGAGCCCGTGTGAGTCACAGAATGAAAGCTGCAGAAGTGTCGCCGCCAGTTGACAAAAATTCTAGCTCCTGATGAGCAGTAAATAAGATTGTTCCACAGCTGAGACACATAACCTGCTACGTTATTAAACAGAGAGAGTAAAAGCCTAATTATCATTTTGTAGAGAAAGCCCTCTGTAAATCTGCCAACATAATTAAAAAACATAACAGTCATTAGCCTTTTGCATACTGTGTTTGTGGTTTATTAGAGGAAAGCAGCAGCTCATATAAAGGTCATACTGGGTCAGTTCAGTCTTCTAACACATAGAATAGTTTAAAAGTTTTGAAATTAATGCAGTGGTAAAAGCAATTTCTCTAGAAAGAGTCAGGAAATATCAATTATTGTTTATACAGCTGTTAAATTGTGCAAGTATCTTATATTTTGTGTTACCCTAAATGCTAACATTAATGTAGCACTGTAATGGTGTCCTTCCAAAGTCACATTTACCTTTCTATTCTCCTGCTTTTAATTCAAACTAAAGTATAAATCAGAGCACTGCACTTTATTACAGCTCTGAACAGAACTCCCACAGCTGCACACATAATGCCAGTGTGGGTTCACATGTGGAGGAGTTGGGCTCAGTTCCATCTTCCTTTGTGCACCCCCATGGTGGCAGCTCTGACTGTGACAATCACCACCAGCACCACTGCTGCCTTCAGCTTCACCCAGCAATGACAGCTGGAGAAGGCAGTAATGACAGCTTTGGGAAACTGGATAACCAGAGACACAGACCTCCCTCTTGCTTATTCCTCCAGATTCTGGAAATCGTGGTCCAGGGACCTGCAGCATAACTAACCTGCCTCTTGCAGTTGTCTGACTGTCCTAACTTTAGCACACATTCTGCCTTAGATAGCCAAAAAGGGGGGAAAAAAGTCCAAGTTTATTTCAAAGTACAACTTCCACAGGAGGGTCATCATCTCTCATCTCCCCTGCCAACAAGTTTTTAGCATGTTGCCCCATCAGCACATCTCTCCATTACCTCAGAGCCTCATTTGGACTGCTGAGAATATCTCTGTTTGTACTCCAGCCCCAGGTCTGACCTGCTCTTAATTCTTCCTTGGCCTCATTAACTGCAGGCTGAGGCACTGGAGCTGCCTAATGATTTGTTACTGTCAAGTCTCACATAAATCAGAGCACTGATGATGAGTTATGGAGGCATTTGCCTCACCTACTAGAAAAACCAGCATACCTTAAATAGAGGTAGTTTATCAGGGGGAGGAGATGCCAATCATTTCATGTGAGATTCACCCCTCCCAGCCCCACCACAGTCTGTGATCAAGTGCACAAAGCCAAGGACTGCAGGGGCACTTAGAGGGAATTGCCCCCTTTGTTCCCAGACCTGGGAAGCACATCAGCAGTGGTCAGTGAAATGCAAAAGGTTATTTTGGATGCTGCACACACTCACTATGGTTGTCTATCAGACACCTGCCCTAGCAATCAGCTCATGGAAAGAACAAAATGTAACCTCATTATAGTTTTTAGCACTGCTCTGTCAGACACAGGATTAAAACCAAGAAAGCATCTTCATTCAAAGGTGAAGATGGTTCTGACAACTTTTTGATGTGTATTTTGGGAAGAAATTTCCCCAAACCGTTTTTAGTCTCAAAAAAAGGTTTTCTCTGAAGGTTTTGAGAACAGTAATAGCTGTCTCCATTTAAGTTATTTAAATGAGATATAAATGGAAAAGGGGGACCTAGGAAAGTAATACATAATAACTTTTAGGACTCTCTTAAGAACTTAAGAGAAGTATTTTTTTAATTTGTTTCTGGAGTCCCCACCACTGTTGACTTTGGGACTGAAGGCTGGTTCCATCCTAAACAGATATAATGCTCCCAGATATCTGTGATTAGACAGGCATCTAAACACTCATAAATGAGAAGATAACTGGAACCTTAGCAGTGTAGGGACCATTACTGATTCCTGATTTAAAAGCAGATAAATTTTGGGTTCTGCTGAGATGTCCCCTAGTACTTTGGAGAGAGATTTTGCATTTTATTTTGCTATTACTTTCAATATTTATGCTTAACATTTTGAATCCACATTTCCAGTGAACTTATAGTTCTGCATTGCTACTTCTTGTCTGGGGAGCCAGAATGCTCTGTCTTGTTTCTACCAGGTATTTTCTGAGAAAAACAGCAGCAGTCTTTGGTTGCAGAAGTGACTAATGTGCCAACCTGCAAAAGAGACTTTTATACAATTACAGCCTTACAAACACTGAACATACTACATTTTCTCATGGTTCTGCCACACTGGGGAAAGACAGAGGTGCTTATATTCAGAGTGATTCACTCTTACCTACAGAAAATGCAGAACTAGCAAACAAGAATAATTTGTACATTTAGCCCTAGCTGACAAGGCTTATAAATAATCAACTATGTCATAGTGAGTTAGAAGAATCATTTACCTTGTGCAAAAGTTTGCATTGCTCTTGGTGCTGAGCATGCAAACTGCACCACTGCAACCTCAGCCTCCCGTGCAGCCACTGCAGGTATCGAACATCCACTCTGCCTTCAGCTCCTGCTTCACTTGTGCCTTCCTGGCTCTCAGGCAGATCATCTTCACACTGAAAGCAGGAAAGAAAACCAGATTGGTTTTCATTAGTTTCAATATTTCCAAGTCATTCATTAGCGAACATACAAGATATACAGGCCAAAGAGGAAGGAAATCACCCTTAAATGAAGTCAATTCCAGCAGCACAGAGAAATTAGAACACAGGACTGGGAACAGCCTAAACAAGTAGAGAAGTGTGGAATACATATCAGCTTCTCAGCTGTGATGTGGTGAGCTGTCTCCCCTCTCATCTTTCATTTTCCATACCCAGGAAGACAAAGTGTTCCTGAGACAGCAAGCATGTTCTTTACCCAGATGGGAAAAAATGTATTTTGACTGCATTCTAATATGTCAAAGAATATAAAAAACAGATTTAGCTCCTGCAGTGTCTTCCTGAGACCCCATTTTGTAAATCAGTAACTTATGTAGGGACAAAATCGTGGGCCTGTGCTTGCCCAGCTATTTTCTTTTCTCCATCCAGCATTTCCCGTCTGGTAGGATTGAGGAAAAGAAAAAATCCTGCAGCTGGCAGAGACCAGGACTCCACAGAGGCACTCCCAGCTACAGTTGTATCATCTGTCTTGCTTGTTTTGCCTTTTTCTAGAGTAATTTGGAAGGAAGAACAGAGAAGCAAAGAGTTTCCATTTGTTCATCTTGTCCCACTTTCCTTCTGCTGCAGATGAAAACCCAACAACAGCCAACACCTTCATCTTCTGCATGAAACTCCTGCAGCACATTTGTTGTATCTCTTTTCCAGGAACACGGGGAATTCCACCTCCCCCAGCCCCTTGCACAAAGAGATCATTCACATGTACAGACAGATCTCTCCCTTTGCAGCTAAGACTCCTGCAGATTGCAAATTAAAAGGGGAAGAAGACATGGGTAGTTTTACTTCTGATGCCAGTAATACTATTTAAAGTAGAGCTTTCCATTTCATGCACTCTGTAGGAATTACACACAATAAACACAATCCATTGTTCCAAACATTTTCACCACAACATGTCATAAGAAGTAGAAATAATACAGAACTGCAAAGACCTGGTTATTCAGAATGGATGTTTGCCTTTCTGAAACAAAGTGTCTCCCAGTTCTTAGATTCTCAAGACATTTCTTTTAAGTAGAAATTTTTAAAGCCTATTTGAAACATGACTGTTTGCAAGAAAACACTTAGGCAGATATTTGGACCCACAGACCTTGATGGTATTTAAGCATATGTGCTTCCCTGCTTCACAGATTTCCACGTTCAGTAAAATCTTCAAAAGATCCAGTTGGCAGGCAAAGCTTGAATGTAGTTCCAATTTGGATCCTAAACTAACAATGCAAACTGTAAAATGAAGAGATTTAATCTTGCCTAAAATGCAGATTTCAACAGAAGTGTGTCTACAACCATGATTAAATAACCCCCTAACACTTGTTTTAACCTAAATATCTCCAGCTGACAGGGCCTCTATTACAATGAGTGTCCCTATTATTCATAAGCACAAAAATGCTGTTCTGGTCACATACCAAACTGTATCAGTATCACAGGTCTGTTCCCTTTTGCTCTGTGGCTCAGATAAACAAATGCTATAAATCATAGAGGTGCAGGGCTGGTAAAGGGCTTCTACTTTAAAGGCACTGATTCATCTTTAACAAGAAAAAAAGAGAAAAAAAAAAGAAAAAAGAGTTTGTGTCAACTCCAACATCCCTCTTCTTCCTCTGCTCCTTTGTCTCCAGGCTCCTAAACCAAGGCACTGTGTCCTAGGACACTGCAGTCCAAGCCAAGGACCTCCATGGCTCAGACTGTTTTGCCCCAGCCAGGAAGGTTTCAGGACCAGGACACCATGCAGATATGATTACCAAGCTGCCCATTAGCATGGTAGCCAAGCAGCTGGATATTAGTCACGGCAACAGAGAAAACCCACCTGTAAAGAACATTAAAACACCTCACATAAGCAGCTAGAAAGCCACAAGGCCAAAGACAGACTTGGGAATCCCAGATTAAAATCTGCAGTGTCCATAATTTACAGTCCTACTCCAACTTCCCTGGTTAGAGGTTTCAGAACAGCACAAATACTGCTCTCCTGGGGATTTATTTCAGGAAGGAATGGCATTAGACTCGATTGCTTTGGCAGTATAGTGACAAACACCATGCAGAGCTAATTTTATTGTAGCAACCTGCCTTATTAATATTAAAATAAGGAAGCCAGCCAATGCATTTTTAACAGGATCTCTCCATTATTTATTTCACAAACTGCACAAAAAATTTACTTTTGCTATGAAATACTTAGCCCGGCATAAAGTAAACAAGGTAAAAAAAAAAAGGTCTTGCATATTATACTGTGACCTCAATTTCCAGTCCCATCTTTACAATCTAAGACTATTTACTGCTCTCCCAGGGGGTGAAAAATCACTAAAACACCAGCCCAAGCTACAGGCTTTGCTTCGAGTATCACTGTGAATTTATCTCATCTATGCAGCAGTCCAGGTACACACCTACACTCACTCTGAGATACAGAAGTGCATATTTTTTTAGTCCAGTTCACAGAGAGAGCAGCCAAGGCAACTACCCAGAGACCCCAATGGCCTTCCCACACTTGGAATGCTCCATACCACTTTTGGAAGAGATCATTCCACAGCCACTCCCCAGAGAAGCATTTTGCTTGCAAACTGTTTGCTGCAATTAATGCTTCTCTCTGATTCCACTTCACAGAAGGGACGTGCCTGGATCAGCTCGAGGAATTGGTGGCACAGCCCTGAGGTTCAAAAGTCACATGAGCAAACATCAATGCCCTCATCACCACGTTGAGGCCTTTCCCATCACTGGTGATACCTGAGCTGGTCTGGTCAAACTGGGGGATGTGGACCTGCCAGAGCACCCCTGAGCAGTGTAACTTAGGAAAACTGATTAAACAGAAAATAGAATGAAGCTCCACATTTCACTCCCACCATAACTCACCCCAAAGGAGCTTTCTATCCTAAAAGCTCCAAGTACTGCTGTTAGAAGTTTTCAGTATCCACTCATTGGCAAGACTAAGAAAAGCAAGCACAAGCCTGATCAAAGTGACAAGCATATATTTACACAAGATCCCTCCAAGCCAGTTTCTGAACTATCACCCTGCCCACACTTCAGCAGAACCACCTCTCCTGTGGTAAAAGATCCAGGAGAAATAAACAGCAAAGCCCCAGGACAAATACACCTCCCAAGACACCACCCATCACCATCCCAGTTAAGGTAGCTCACGAAATACAAAACCTACCCCAGGCTCACAAATACACCTCTGGCTTAGTCAGACCTAAACATGGTTTATGTCCCAAAAGTATATATTTAATAATTTTTGCAAGGCAGCCTAGAATTCAGTCTTTAACACACAAATTTTGCCCTAAACATTCCATCCCAATCTATTTCAAGTCAAATTATAAAAAAAAAGGTGTCAGATCATTCCCAAAAAGTGTGAATAGGCTTGTGGTTAGACAATGCAGCAAGTGCATTAAAAAAACCCCCAATCCTGCCAAAGTCCTCCTGGCAGAATTGTTCTAAGCAGACAAGTCAGAGTCATGAAATACAGTGAACTGAAAAAAGCCATCAGATATGAAAGTACTCAGAGGAAAAGAATAAGGGGTGGGAGAAAGGAGGGTGTGGAAAAGACACAGCGCTTTATCAATTTTCAGCCACATTTCATACATCTGAGGAAACAACTTGCATGCAATGTGCTTAGAGAGAAATTAAAGATTTAGAAGTTTCAACTTCAACAGCAGAAATGAAGTTGTTCTTTTTGGTTTGAAATACAAAGCAATCCCACGTTACCAGAAATCAGAGAGCAGGTGTAGCAACAGTGGATGGAGAGAAATTAAACAAGTATTTCATCATATAAATACTTCATCAAAGAATAACACAGGCACCAGTGTGTTTACAGACATAAGAGAAGGGAGCATTTTTTCCACTGCTTGCTCTATTTGAGGATTTTAGTGACTTGGTATGGAATAGATTTTGCTCTGCTCATACATTTTGATTTACTAAAACTCCAAAAACTGATTTAGTGAAAAATTCCTTGCAGATCCAGCGATATGCCATTAGCAGGACTGCAGAGGAAACATTCTGCTGTGCAAATTCATCTAGACTTTCTACACTATTCCTACTGATATAGGAATCTTTAAGACTTATAAATCCTTACCTTAATAAATTCACTGTGCCCTGTGCAGGCACTGGAATAGAAAAGGCCGTGCTGCCTGCACTGCTGTAAAACACAGCGAGGCAGGGCTGCCTCCCCCAGAGATGCTCTTTTCTGACTGTGAGCTGCCACCTGTCGGCCCAGGACAGAGCCCAGCTCATCCCCACTGAGCTCTGCCTTTTCCCAGGCATCTTCCAAACCCCTCCAAGCACCAGCTCTCTGCCTCCACATCTGGACAACCAGCAAACCATCTGCTGCTGACGCTACCCATGGAGAAACAAGCCTGCTGGAACATGGATAAGATGTTTAACCCATGGATAGATGCACTAGGTCAACTCCCTGACACTAATCCTTGAGCAGAGCAACATGAAACAACTGCCAGCTGAAGCCTCCAGTGCCCATTCCCAGCCCACTGCTCACCTGCACAGGACTTACTCCAGGTCTAGACAGAAAATATTTACTCACTCACCACTCAGATCTGAACTACTCTAAGCCCACAGCCTGGTATCACAAAGGTGGGTAGAAGCACATTTAGATCCTCACTGCAGGGCTCAGGAAAGGCAAGGCAGTCACATAAATCAAGCCAATAAAGTGCTTCTGCAGCTTTTACTGAGCGTTCGTTCCGAGCCACTCATAATTCAGACATTGGTTTTGATGTGACATAACATATGTTAACTTCTGTAATTACACATCTTTAAACAGAACAGAGTTTTTTGTTGGTGGTTTTTTTTTTCCTAATTAAACACCATAGCCAGAAATAACAGTATCAGACATGCTTTCTTAATTAATACAGCCATATATCTATCTGCAGGAGGGAAAATGTGAAAAGGAACAATCTGAACAGATGAATGCAAAAGGGACAGCACTATTTTCATTAATAGCACCATAAACAACACTAAATGGATTTCCTCATAGACAAGACAGGATCCAGATTAGATTTACACAGGGAAAAGATAGATGGTGTAAAAACCCATTCCCACATGGTGCATATACCAATTAAATCTCCAGATATTTGCATAGAACAGTAAGTTTTCCACAAACATGAGTGCTCTCAACATCGAAGTTATGCTCGTATCGCGTTCAGCAATTAAAATAAAAAAAGTGAAGTCCTGTGTTTCCTCAAGGCCTTTTAGCTTTTAAATTTCTATGCCTCTTGTAAGAATTACTACTCACAACAGCACTCCCAAGAGCTTACTCTTGGCAAAAAATGAAAAAGAGAAGGTGCTGAGGGAAGACAGAAAACGTGAACACAGCTCTTACCCATGCCTGCCTTGTTCAAACAAGCCTCTCTGGCAGTAGCCACGGGCCTGAGGCACCAGAGCACATCAGTCCTTTATCCCATCCCTCCCCACTCGTTTGGGAGGCTGTTTAAGAGCTCTGCAATACAGCAAAAGCACGAGGCCTTTAAATGAGCTCGGCAGCGCTGCCTAATCTTTGGAGCTGCAAGGTTTTAAAAGAACACTAAAATCCCAATGCTCACTGCATTATATATTCAGACAGAACATGGAAACTCAACATCCTAAGACCAACACGTGACAGGGCAGACCTTAACTGGGAGAGCATTCTGCAAGGCTCATGAAATGCAACACAGATAATGCCTTGCACTGCTTTTTTCCCCTGCCTGCAGCTGTAGTTCCCCTTGCCCATGGCCATTTGCTCCACGGTGGCAAGAGAGGACCCCTGGAGACAGAAAGATGCAGCTCCCTGCAGCAACAGCACACCTGGAGCAAGGGGAACACAGGGGAACAGCACCTGCCCTCCAGGAGAGAGGAGGCAGAGCTCTGCCATGGGTAAGAGCCTGCCATGCCCCTCTCCACACATTCCTGAAGGAAAAGTCCTCCTGAGGGAAAAGTGCTTTATTTCAAAGGATCCTCTCAACCTTAGACCCAGGTTGCTGACAGTGGGACACCACAAACAGATGTTGACATTTAACTCCAAAGGCTGCAAAGACAATCAGAACATACCAAAGGCACTGGCTGCTCCTGGCACTGGAGGGCAGGAGAGGCACTGAAACATCTCAAAATCCCTCTCATTTCCCCAACAGCCTGGGAAGGAGCTCCCTGTGCTGGGTTTCAGCAAAGTACCAGTGTGACCATGGTAAACCTTCCTACTAGCACACCAGTCCTCACCATTTGCTCCTCACACAGCTCAGGGGCCTGTCTGCTGAACCCCATCCAGAACACATCAGCTGTAATGTCAAGCTCAAGAAATTCTGCAATTCAGACATTACCAGAGACACAGCAGATTCAATAAATTATAAGCCTTTCTGATCAGTTCAGACTTGTCTTTTACAGTGTTTTCAGTGTTTTACTTTGACATGCTGTCTAAAAAAAAAAAAAAAACACTTCTTAATTGTGCATTCACTGTGTCAAGCAAAGACAAATGTTGGTAACTGCACATCTTCCAGTGTAGCACAGGAAGAAGATACCATGACAAGTTCAAAGTATGCTACAACAGACTTGTCAACCGCACTGAGGTGAGGAAAATTCTGCAGGAGAAACCTCAGGGATCCTGCACCCTCTGCTCAGGTTTAGCAGATGGCTTATAAAAAAAAGAGTGTTCCTTAGCAGCTACTGAATCCAGCAACAGTAATAGCAGAAAAAGGGCAAAAACATAAATGGTGGGAGTTACTAGGAAGACAGGAGGACAAAGAGAACAGAAGTGTAAGCTGAGGGAATAAGGGAGGAAAACCAAAAAATGAAAGCTGACAGACTAATATAGCCCATAAAGATCTGGAAAGTAATTACGCCTCTGAGTCAGAATCAATAAGGTTAATAAAATTCCCTCCTCTGTCCTCACTGGAATTGATGAAGACATGGAAAAACTGCAGAAAACTACTTTTCACTGAAACTAGTGCCCAAGGTTTCCTGTTTTTTCTACTAGGGGGAACATCAAGCTGGGCTGCTACTTTAACACTTTCCTCTAATAACATGGTTTATGGAACAGCAGCGACTGTCAAGTTTTCTGTAAAAGAAAGGCATTGCAACAAGATCAGACCAAGCATAACCCTTACACTATACTGGACATAGCCAGTGAGCCAAACTAGACCATGACAAACAAAAGATAATCAAATTGCAAACCTAAGGGTCAGAAGGCATGTTTATCTTCATTTTTGCCCACCAGAAGTAATTAAACTGAGTTCATTTTGGCATGCTAGAGACACATGCATGAATTCCAAGCACAAGAGACATAATAGCTCTATTTGTTGATTACTACAAATTCACAAAAGGGGAGGGGCATCCAATTTCAGACTCAGAGGCCCAGAAGCAGACAGGGGGAATTAGTGGAAACAAGAACCAGTGTTTGTACAACATCTCCTGATGATCATGAGGGATATAACATCACTACACCCATTTAAAAAGCTCAACAGCCTCCACACATAATCAAATTACAGGGCACACAGATTAATTTCAGCTGTAGAAATAAAAGAAGCACAGGCAGTATTCCTCCCTGGAAACAGGAAGAATATGTGCTCACAAAGTACTGCTATTACCTGCCCAAACCATCACAGATGTGGAGAAAGCTGGGGCGGTACCATTGAAATTTAAAATGTGAGGTAAATAAGAATTAGTCAAATATTGAATGTGCTAAAAAGGCAAGTTTATATCAATTATATGCCTCTCAGAGAGAATGAGAACTCCCCAGGTGTGCCTCCCAAGTTCAGTGAAGGAGACAGTTTCAACTACAGGTTTTCAGCTGTGTCTTGTACACTTGGATTTGTTCTGTGTGAACAGGAATCAATAAATGGCACTTGAGAATAATCTGCCAGTACATGATCACCAAAGCAACAGAAGACGTTCAGACATCACAGCAGTGAATATCTGAGATGGAAATTCACAAGGGTTGTCAAAAGCCTTTGAAAACCTTGTCCATCAATTACTGGCCCAGTGCTTTAATGCAATTAACAGGTGAGAATTCCCAAGCAGACACTTCAGTGCATCGATGTGAGCCTCCAATTCAGATTCTACTTAAGTCTTTATAGATCTAACAGAGTTTGTGATTACTTCTTCTAAAGAGTTGGCCAATGCAAGGTTTGAACTTTCACTTAGTGCCTCTGGAGTCTCCAACCTGCTGACAGATGAGCACAGTAAATTCAGAGAACCTGAACTGCTGCAGCCCAGCTCTAAAGTTTATCATGGATTATGGATCCCAGTTTATCATGGATTATGGATCCCCTCCTCCTTCTCCTCCTGCACAGCAACACAGTTTGCTCCTTGAACTGTTGCCCCTCCCAGTTTATAAACTTCACATGCTAGAAGAGAGAATGGCCAGGGAAGGACCTGCCACAGGCCCCAGGATCCTGGCTCAGGAGACACTGCAGCTCTGCCCCACCAAAAAACACGAGCTGGAGGTGCCCTGAAGGAATCTCTTACCTAACACACAAAAGCAGCCAAGCCCCAGAACCACCCCAGGCTACCAACCATGCCTGTCCTTGCCACAGCTACCTCACAGTGAGTTCTGACTACATTAGCACTACCTATTACCACCTTTCATCATCTCTGAGTTTATCATTTCAGGAACCATTTAACTCTTGGTTCTGAAAATGTAAGTACATGCAAAAGTCAGCTTGTGGAAGATTTTCACAGCTCAGGTTCAAAAGATTAAGAATTCCACACAGAGCCTGAGCTCCTTGTCCATCATGTGTCATGAATACCCTTGTACCTCTGAAAATCCTTTAGAGCTGATGGAAGTGTTCAATTTGCAGGGAAAGAAAACGGTGTTGCTAAGGAACTGCAAAGGAAAAAAAGGCCAGAGTGTGGTAGCCTGAAATGAAATTATTTAAATTAATTGGCCGTTGATATGTTGGGTATTTGGCATTTTATCAGCAATTCAGCAGGCTTTGTTTTAAACTTGGCCTGAAAGAACAGTCAGAACATGATTGTACACTTAATTTAGGGATTAGCTCCATTCTCTCTTCTCACACAACAGACCCAGTTGTGTAAAACAGTAAAACAGTGGATTTCAGACAAAATTTTAAAAGCAAATCACATGAATATCAGTTTGAACTAAAGCTATGCCTACTGTTATTGAGACTCCTTTCCTTTTAAATGAAGACAAAGGGTAAGGATTCTCTCCAAATTTATTCTCACTGGTAGACCAACAGATGTACTTTTCCAGCAAGTACTGGCTTTCACACTTTGCTCATTTTGGCAGAGATTTCAGCCATGCACAGAACCAAATGTATTTCATGGATTTTTGTTTTGCAACATTTTCACTTCAGGAAAATTGTTTGTAATCATTAAAGATTTCATTCAGTGGAAGATTTTTCAAGTTCTCAACTGAGAATTCATTTCAATTGTTTCAAAGAGCATTCCCTTCTCTTTCTCCTATTTTTTGAGACAGATCTTTCCTGAGTGAAGGTTTTTTCCTCTTCTTTTACCTTTTTCCTTCACTTTACTGAAATAGATTGAAATAAGACTGCAGAGACTCCATGTCTGGTGTGTTAACTTACAAGATGTCAGGTAGCAAAGTGACAACCTCACCCTCCCCTCTCTTACTGAGATTTTGGGGTTTTATTGCTGAACACTGGCTGATGAGCAGGCTTTGCCACATGAATAACAAAAATAACAAAATAACAACAGCCTCACAAAATAACAACAGCCAGCAAATAACAATATCTAACAGCAATAAAACGTAACACTTTTATGAAACAAACAAACAGCAGGTTTTCATGAGTGGTTTACAAGGAGCTGATTCACTGACCAAAATGAGGTGTGTGTGACCCACCCATCTCCTCCTCACCCACCACTGTCTCCTTGCATCCTTGCCAGTGCATTCCTAGATCTTCATTTGCTTGGCACCTAAAGGTTGAATTTATTGGTTTTGCAATGCCTAGTTGATCAAATAAAAGGTAAGACCTCTCCCTAAAAATTCCATTCGTTTTAACTTTCTTGTGATGGAGAATCACAAAACCCACTAGTTATGCTATATTCTTTTTTTCCCTTGTAAATATCTATTTTTATTGGAGCATGAAAACTGCTGGATGAACACCATACAAGAAATGTTTCCATCAATACAATGAGCTTTACTTACACAAGCTAACTCCAACTTCCAGTCTATACAATTTTTGTCTGGTCTATTAAAAAAAAAATTCAGACTCTCAAGCCTTTCCAAACACTGTTTTGGACAGTTATGGAGTAAAAGCATTTGATATGCATTCCATGCTTTTTGAGAAACACGAGTACAGCAGGTGAGAATTGCAGTGAAAGACACACCAGTTTGTGTGGCCATAAGAGATAACATTGTATTACCATAGTTCTTTCATCCCTTTTTGGGAATTGAAAAACTTGAAGCCTTCATGAAGAGAAAATAACACAGGTGCTGCCCCACTCCCTGAATTCATGTCACATTTCACTTGTCACTCTTTTGTAACAGAAATTAAGGAAAATTTTAACAAAAAAACTTTTAAAAACCAAAAAAACCCCTGCTACTGCAGATGAAAAACAAGAAAAAGGTAAAAGAGAAGTTGAAAGTAAAAAGTTGTCCAGCAGTGTGTTTTTTCTGAAATCTTAAGGCACCCTTCACATAAGTAGATGGCACTGCCACCCACAGCTCAGCCTCTTGTGCTCCCTCTTCTGTGCAGCAAATAATTGTAGTGCAGCAAGAGTGGTCCCTTTCCTCAAAATACTTCTTGTAATGTTGTTACAAAAAGGATTCTTTCCCTTGAACTGTTTTCCATTTGTACAAGTGCTTTCCTTCTGAAGACACTGTTTTTATATTGCAGCTTTCCTGCTTTGCTTCCCCCTAAAAAGGCTCCAGAAAACCAGGGAAAAAACATATATGGCTTCAAGGAAGACCACACACCTCAGACACCACAAGATAATCAGCAGGTAGGGCTTCTGACCTACAAAGTCCTTTGCCAAAAAACTAAGAAATTCTGTGAGCCTGTCATCTTGAAGCAGACTGAGCAGTAATTAGTGTCTGACTAGATGATGGCTACTTCAGAACAGACTACGTACTAACAGCTTTTATTAACAGAAAAAACAACATACTCTAGTGTGTTCTCAAAGGTCATTAGTTACCTCAAGGGCAGGAGCTGCCATTTGAGACCTTGTTGTTTGCAAAAAGTATTATTTGCCTTACCTGCTCTACCCAACAGTGCCAACACAGGCAGCATTCATTGCTAACCTGTTTGCCTGCCCTGCAGGACCACTCACAGCTCAGTCTGGGAGCCCAAGACCCAGAAGCAGAGAGACTGAAGAGATTCACTTACCTCCACAGTGGTCTCATCTGTACTGGAAATAGAAATCAGGGAATTCAGGCAGGGGTGGGAGCTTGATAAAGAGAAAGAACTGTGGTGGTGTTTGCAGGGGTCCCAGGATGAGGGAAGAGATGAGAATCTTGACTCCATGTTTCAGAAGGCTGATTTATTATTTTATGATATATATTATATTAAAATAAAATGATATACTAAAACTGTACTAAAATAATAGAAGAAAGGATTTCATCAGAAAACTAAAAAGGAAAGGAATGGAATGATAATAAAATCTTATGACTGACCAGAGAGTCCAAGACAGCTGGACTTTGATTGGCCATTAATTAAAAACAACCACATGGACTAATCAAAGATGCACCTGTTGCATTTCACAGCAGCAGACAATTATTGTTTTTCTTTTCCTTTGAGGCTTCTCAGCTTCTCGGGAGAAAAAATCCTGGCAAAAGGATTTTTCATAAAATATGTCTGTGACAAAGAACCCCTAAGTTTTGCACACAGAAAGCTTAGAGAAGGGAAAGGAAACAGACACTGGCCTTCTTTGAAGCTGAAGTCACTTACCTGCCAAGGCACCAGGACAGCACCCATGACACACTGATGGTGACACAGCTGCTGTCACAGGTGGCTCGTGGACGGGGGGGGTGGGGGGACACAGCATGCTCACCGTGCACACAGAGGTCTGATCCCCAGTCTGCACTCTGTTCCGAGCCAGGAGCTGCTCCAGGAGGCCGGGGCAGTGCAGCAGCCAGGAGAAGGCCAGCAGCAGCTCCCGGCTGCCCGCGGAGCCGTCGGCCGGGAGCCGCTGGAGCTGGGGCCGCCCATAGCCCTGGTACCACAGAGCCCACTTCACAAACCTCACCTGGGCACCTGGAAGAGAAAAACACCGCAGAGTGACACCCTGCAGCACTGCATTCACCCACCCAGCTCCACAGTGCTGCCTCCTCAGAGGGCAGCACTCTTAAGCCAGCCTCAGAAAGGCAGTGGGGACTTGGTCTTTATCAAGGGTCATTGTAGCCTTGAGCTGGAGATAGAAATGAGATGGATGAGATGCTTGAGTTTTTGTGTAGAATGGCTGAATCTTTATTGTACATAGCTTACTTTTATATGGTATTACAAGTACCCTGTTTGAATTCGATAGGTTAGCAAATTACTGAAACGAGTTGATTGGTTGGTAATGGCTAATGTACATGTTGATCAAATTTTTTTCTTTCCAGATAGTTTATATTTTTTCTTCATGGACTCACAGGACAGACTTCTTATTTTTGTAGCTGCAAACTCTTTTCTCATAAGAATAGATTGTTATGTAAACTGATTTTTAGTCTTTTTTTTTTTTTCTCATGGGAACTTAACAGGTTAGTTTAGCCAGAATAGTAAGGTTTAAACCATGTTTTATAAGGCTTTTCTTTTATAAGGTTTTATCTATATGATCTATATGCAACAATCAACAACTGGTGAAGGACAGGAGGGAAAGGATAAAAGCCTTTTTTATACTGCCCCATTCTGATTGCAGGAACTACTGGTCAGGGGAAAGAAGAAATTCAGAGTTGGGATCAAGACCAGTAATGGCCTCTTGGAAATTAACAAAGGCACCTAGCCATCCCCACTACAATGGGACTCCAATTCACCTATTCATTTTTTATGAGTCACCAAGCATGCTATGAATTAGTAAACACTCTGAACCACTCTACTCCTGAACTAAACTGGAATTTAGAGATACCAGCTTCACAGCCTGCTGCAAATCTTTGAGTGCCAGAGAGCAGAGATAATGCAGCACAGCACATGGGCTATTAAATTCTCAGGAATGCTCTGATCCATATTCCTTCACACCAGCAAATGTTACCTGACAGCTACAAGGCAGGCACTGCAGGGCTGTAAAATACTGCAGAAACACAGAGAAAGTTATTATTAAAAAAGGTTCTGCCCAATAAACCTTGGCTCTGTACTAAGTCAAAAACAGAATAAAGAACATAATTGGGAGGACAATGAAAACAACACACACTGGCTAAGAACCAACAGCTGTAAAAGGAAGACCTGCTCAGAAAGTTTCTGGAGTTCTCTGAGGGCTACAAGAAGCTAGTGATTTAGGAAGATTCAACCAATGCAGGACATTTAGACTTCCCACTGGGATTCAGCTTGCACAAAGAAACCAAGGCACTGCAGTGGGGGGAGAGGAAAAGCCTTGGATCAATGACAAGTACCCAGCAGACAAGAACCAGAGGGCAGGAACAAATAGTGGTTTCACATGAGGGCTCTGTGCTAAACAGCTGCTGTTCAAACAACTCAAAATGACACTTAGACAACGTGACAGTGACAGAAAACTTGCTGCTGATGTGATATTAGTAGTAAAGAATGCAGGCAGATCGTGAAGGACTGCAGAACCTTGAGCCCAAGCTTTAAAAAGACAGATAAAAGTATTTTTAGAAAAAATGAAAAATTATGTGCACAAAGAAAGAAATGTTCCTAACTTTACTGACTTACAACCTGAGACTGGACCTGGAGCTGCTCTGTGGGCTCAGCAACACCATCTCAGATGATAAGGTTTTTAATGATAGTATCGCAATTGGCTCTGACAGGCATCCAAAGGCAAACTCAGTGTGAGAAACCTAGCAAGGACACTGAACAGAACACAAATACCAAAAGTGACCCTTATTTCTTCTCTCCCATTAAGGCTACAGAAAATTTGGAAAGAAATTGAGAGAAAGGACAAGTACAACCACAAGAACAGAACAGCTGCATTGTAAGAAGCGATGAAGTAGGCCAAGAAGAGCAAGAATGGATATGACAAAACTCTTCAAAATCCTGAGTGCTGTGCAATTGGTGAAGAGTGGATGATTTGTTTGCACAACACTCAACACAAGAACTGTGAGCCAACAAAGTTAGCAAGCATGTGAGTCAAAACATGATAAAAGAGATGCTCTTCACACACGCAGCAAAATTCTGAAATTGCTCACTGTGGGACTCTATGGACTCCTAAGAGTCACTCAGGCTCAAGGAGAAACTGGATTCACAGAACAGCAGTTCATGGAAACTTATGAAACACAAACATATCCTCTCTGGATTGCAAAGTCTGAGATGTAAACTGCTGGAGGCTGAAGGAGTATCCCCCCATGCCATGAAAGCATCCTTCTAGATTTGCTCTTTTCTTTCCCTTTGACAGCTGTCACAGCTGGGTGGAGCTAGAGGAATCTACAGTTTCATGCAGTTCAGGCATTCCTACAAAGACCTAAATCACTCCATTTGCTCTTTTCACAGACCCTGCCCTGTTTCATTCACATATGAATGAAACAAGCAGCTTCCCTTCCCCATGTCAGGGTGGCAGAAATGCCTATGGCTTGCTAAAAATCTTGCTGTAGATGTGCTCTCCAATCCCCCAAGCACAGGAGGAGCATGGAGATATTTCAGATTTTATTTTGATCACTTGTGAACATTCTTACAGGAGCAGGGTTTTCATGTCATCCTTTCCCTTTCTGTGTGCATTTGTCAAGAAAGGAACTGCCATAACAGATAAAGGCAGAAATCCTCCAAAAGGAAGGATGGTCAGTACATGCTTTCTGCCTTTTTCAAAGCAAATAAGCATCACATGCTGCCATCTGCAGTTCAAGGAGCTCCTTAACAAATCACGTCTCAAAGTGGAGGAAAGGAGAGCAGGTCAGGTGGTTTTTATTTTCTTTTATCACCATTTCCCTGCTCTGATGTATCACTCAGGTCAGATCCAGCAAGGCAATTCACCACCTGAATTTCGGTGTTCTTCTGGTCCTTTATCTCGCCCTCTTTCATGTCTCCCTCTGCAACATGCTGCCCTCACAGGAGAGGGTACAGCTGGTGTGCCAGGCAGGAATTGGGAGTGAGCAGTCAAGGCATGGATCTGGAAGTGGGGCTCAAGGAGCCTTCCTTTGACCTCAGAGAAATCCCTCAGTTCTCCCCATCTCCAGAGTGCTCACGTTAAAATGCAAAAGTATAAATGGCAGTAAAGATTATGGGAGCACCCAGGACCAAGATGGATTCTTCTGTAATGTGTGACCAAGGGAGAGGAAAAAACATCACTCAGATAGAAGAGACACACCAGACACCTCTCTGACATCTTCTTATGGCACTAGGACTGGGAAATTTATACTGAAAGACCTTCACAAGGCTCCCACCTAATCCCCTTCTCCACATAATATCCACAGATATTATTTATAAAACTATATTCAGCAAGCAAGACCAAGCTGAGGATGAACCTCAGGGTTCAGCTCACTTAAAACTGTACTCGAGCTGTGCTCTTCCACTGTGAGTCCTGACAAATATTTTCAGTGATTTACAAGATGATATTCAAACAATAGCTATGCACTAGCCTGGCAGGCTAAAATGGAAAGGAATTACAAACCAAGAAGAAGCACAGACACAGACACATTACTTCATGCACTCAGACAAGGAACACCTGCATAGGTAGTGGTATTATGGGAAACTACTGCTTCAGAAAAACATTTTCTGCTACATTTGTCAAACAAACAAAAAATCTATTGCAGTTCCAGACCTCTTTCCCATGCTATAAAAACTGAACAGCAATCTCAGAAAATAAATGTTTCCTCCAACTATCCAAATGCATATTGCACTGCTACCTGGTGTGGCTGTCAGGCTGTTAACCAAGTTCATCAGCCTCTGGGAAGAACAAGCAGCATGAAACCACTAATCATGATTTCATCAGCAAGGTTATGCCCAGAGTATTCACACAGCTTACTCTGACTCTCCACTGTCCAATGGCTCACTGCTGTGACATGTTTAAGGGGCTGGGTTTTACAGCAAGTTTACACCAAAGTTTACAGTTAAGTGCTTTTCATTGTGGGAAATAAAAATTCTTACAGAACCAGAAACCAGGAGGCAGCTGCAGAATTTTATAACCACTGACTGGTAAGCTTCAGTGGGATTCCTGAACTGGCCAAAGATCAGTGTTTCCTTTTGAAAAATAAAGGATACAAGATCACTGGAGAATGGCTTCTCTTTTCCAGAAAGCTGTTTCTATGCTCACAGTAACCCCTAAACCAAAGGAGTCTTCACAGCCTTCCTCTGGGATCTGGCAACTGCTGCCCTCCTTATTTTAACCAAGGTAATTAAGAGGTTGTACAAAACGAGCAAAGAAAAGCAAAGCTTGATCTGTGGACTAAGGCACTAGACTTGGATTAGAGGAATCTGTTTCAATTCTCTCTTGTGTAACAGGATCCTACACAAACCTGAGAAAGTTATTTAGTGCCTATGCCCAAGGCTTATTTCATTTGCATTAAATACACAAGAGACCAGAGCTGGGGCAGAGAAGAAAAGCAGTAAAATATCGATTGTGTTCAGAGCAGACAATTCATTCACTTGCCAAGCAAAAGTAATTAGTGTCATTTGAAAAACAGTACAGCTCTCCAGCCTGAATTTCAGCTTTAATCACCAAGTTGTGACTAAAAAGGTTTCTCAGAAATCAGCTGAGCAGTTCTCAGCAGAACCACACATTGCTACCTCACAATATAGCAGTGGAGGCTGTGTTTGCTGTCTCCAGAGCCAGGAACCTGCCACATGCACTTGGAAATTCTGTCCCCAAATGCTACAGGCAATCAGTATGGGAGCAGCCAGGATCCAGTAAGGTTGCACATGTGCAGGACCACATCCACAATGCTGTGGGAGACAGTCAATAAATAGACTTCCCATACACAGCAGACTGTGGATGAGTGGAAAAATAAAAACAGCCAAATGAAAAATAGCAGTCCTGCGAGTAACAGGACTTCCTGCTGAGCTACCAGCTAAAATATGCTGGTGGTTTTGCTCTGCATTCCACAATGCTGAACCTTTCTTAATTCTATTTACAGAGCCACCAGGCTCACAGCCAATCAGGGGCTCATACAGGGCTGTTTAGGGTGTTTTGCTTTCACGGGCAAAAGTGAATATTAAATGGAGTTGGTATGAGGAGACCTTGATTCATCACAATACAATTCCCACACAATGAAAAGGCCCTAGATAGACATGTTTCAAGAGAGAAGGTGGGGGGGGAGTAGTGGTACATTTAAGAAGTAAATAGTGTTCTGCTGTTTTGAGAAGTCAATCTGCATTCAGCTCCTCTCTGGAGAAGTGGCCTTGTCCTTAAAGACATTATTCACAGTCCTCCTAAAATAATCATACAAGTCCATTTCTTGTTTTGTCTAGAACTTCAATCCAAAACACTGCCTTCATGGTTCTCACATTGCAATTCCTGGCTCTGACACAGGACTGGATAGAAAAGGACCAACAGAATCATGGTATGAATGGGAATGGGAAAAGAAGGAACCAAAGGAAAACACCAAATCTACTTCTCAGTCTTTGCAGATACTGAGAAGGCATAACATCATTGCAGAGATTTACCTGCAATAAAATGTCACAGGGATGCAAGAGCCTGTGGAACATCCCAGTTTCCAGGACAAAGCACATCAAAGAGCAGCAAACCTGCCTCACAGCACTTTTCCTCATCACTAAACCTGAGGTCTGGTAAGTTGGTGGCACAGGTGTGCAAAACAGATCACTCACTACAGGGAGAAAGGAGCCAAAGGTGCTACAAAACCAGTCCCAGGATAGATGGAAACTGCAGTCAGCCAGAATGATGTTATTTACCTATGGCATCAGACTCTGTCCACTTGCCCCCATGGATCTGCTTCAGAAGCACATACAGCAGCTTCCAGAAGTCCAGGCTCTGCAAAAGAGAGGGGTGGAAGGGGAGATCAGCAGGAAAGCTATCTGCCATATTATTTAGTCTTAATTAGGCAATTAAGCCCATATCTGAACATCACACATGGAACAGCACATCTGCTGACCCAGCCAACACCATCTGATCAGGCAGGTTCATGTATGTCAATGTTCCTGTTCATGTATGCTCATGTTCCTGCCTGATGAACACAGAATCTATAGAAAGGAGCATCCAGAAAGAAAAGGGCTAATGCTGGCTGTACAGCAACACCCAGCACTCCTACAGTGAGACCTATGTGTGGAGCATTCCAAAATCTACTCTGATACAGCCACATATGGCACAGTTCAGCCATAGTCAAACAGGCACCTGAACACACCGGTAAGATCTGACCATGACAGCACCAAACTCACAAAGAGGCACAACAGAATGAGCTGGAATTAGGAATCGTTTCTTGGCTGCACAAGGACAGCATGCTGACAAACTCAAATAGTGATTCCTACGGCTGGAATCTCAGTAAACACTCGTAAAACCCTTAAAATAGCCGAGGAAGGGAGGTACCCTGTGTGCGAGCTGGAAGTCTCGGAGGCAAAGCAGCCAGACCCAAGCTGGGTACGGCAAAGAGCAGCAAAGGCCAGGCGACACCGAGGAGGTGTCGCAGACCAGGGTGAAACACCAAGCCCCAAGTTACAACCACAGTGAGGCACAGCCCTTCCCAGAGCGGCGAGTTTGCTGAGATTCCCTAACACGTGTCAGCTGGGCGGACAGCGAACCGGGGCCACAGCGAACCGAGGCCACAGCGAGCCGGGGCCACAGCGAACCGGGGTCACACCGAGCCGGGGCCACACCGAGCCGGGGCCACACCGCGGCCCCTCACGCAGGGCCTGCCCAAGGCTCAGTGCCCGTGCGCTGCCGTGCAGAGCCGAGCGTGTCCCCGGGCCCCGCCGCACTCGGGTGTCCCGCTGGTCCCCGCTGCCCTGTGCCCCGCAGGGTCTCCGGGCGGAGCGGCCGGCGCTCACCGCCTGCGGCCGGTCGAACCTGGCGCGGCGCAGGGTGTCGGGGGCGGGCCGGGCGCGGGGCGGCAGGGCCCGGCACAGCGCCCCGACGGCGGCGGGCAGCGCCGGGCCCCGCTGCCGCTGCTGCTCCCGGTGCTGCTCCCGCTGCCGCCCGCGCATCGCGCCGCTCCCGCCGCCCCCGGCCCCAGCGGGAGCGCCCTTCCGGGCCGCCCGCTCGCGGCAGCGCCCCCTGGCCGCGGGGAGGGGGCACTGCGGGCGCGCCAGCCCTGCCTCTCGCCCTGGATGTGTCTGCATCTTCCTGCATGTCCCCACCACCCTGCATCTCCCTGCATGTGTCTGCATCTACCTGCGTGTCCCTGGATGTGTCTGCATCTCCCTGCGTGTCCCCGCACCGCCCTGCATCTCCCTGCATGTCGCTGCATCTCTCTGGATGTGTCTGCATCTCCCTGCATGTCCCTGCACCGCCCTGCGTGTCTCTGCATCGCCCTGGATGTCTCTGCATCTCCCTGCACTGCCCTGCATTTCCCTGGATGTGTCTGCATCTCCTTGGATCTCTCTGCATCATCCTCCATCTCCTTGGATGTCCCTGCATTGCCCTGGTCGTCCTTGCATCTCCCTGGATGTGTCTGCATCTCCCTGCACCACCCTGCATCTCCCCGGATGTCTCTGCACGTCCCTGGATATCCCCGCAGTTCCCGGACCGCCGGTGGTCCCGACGCTCCCTCGGCCTGCACGCATGGCTGGGGGCACAGAACGCTCGCAGGCTGTGACCCACACGGGGTGTCACCCCCCCCCCCCCCGAGCCATGGACGCGCCTCCTGCCCCGGCAGAAAACACCCGGGAAAGCCCTGCGAGCTCCCCCCATCCTTCCTGGTGGACAGAGCTGCTGCAAAAGCCGGCAGAGCTACGGCAAAAGCACAGCTCTGCTGCAGTCAGAACAGCTCGGGGACACGGAGAGCCGCGCTGGGCAGCAGCAGCAGCAGCTCTGCGATGTCCCTGCGATGTCCCTGCCATATTCCTGCGATATCCCTGCGATATTCCTGCGATATTCCTGCCTGCCTCTTGCTCAGCGGGCCGTGCTGCGGCCAGCCCGGGTCCCCAGGCGTTCAACCCCCGACATGAAGCGATCCCAGGGGTTAATCCTTGGGGGCCATGGGGGAGGAGAAACGGAGCTGCCCTCTGGGAGAAGCCTGAGCTCCTGAGAGAAGTCCGGCCGTGAGCAGGGTTTACAGAACCAAAACCTGGCACGGAGATGGATTCCTGCTGTGGGTTAGCAGAGGGAGGACAGCTGGTCTGTGCCAGGGACACGGGTCTGCTCCGCCAGCGCCGCGGGGATCCTGCCTGTGCCTGGGCATGAGACCTGCTGGGAGCCCCCACTGATGGTTTCTTGGCCAGTTCCCCAGCTCATAGCCCATTTAATGTGCTCACTGTGCATCTAGCGTGATGCCTTTACTTTTTTTTCCACCAGTATCTGAACAACATGAAACAACATGTGAAATTCCTTCCCGCTATGCAGCAGGCTCTTGCAGCCAAATGGCTGCTTGCAATGAGGAGAGAAATCGCAGTGGTCCAAAGAGTCCTCCAGCCAACGTGAACTGTGTTTGCACTCCTTCCCTCTGGTTGCTCCTCTCCTGCCTCCCACCTCTGTGCTGGGGAGCACAGCCCTTTCCAGTGCTGAGTGCTGCTTTAGAGCTCTCCCCATCCTGTGGATCCTGGCTCCTACTCCAGCCAGCCCTGAAAGGACCCCTGGGTGTGAGTTATCCAGGCTTAAGGATTTTTAAAATATCTTCTCTAGCAGCTGTTGTCTCACATCCTCCTTTCCTAATGGCCTGGAAAGCATTTTCCTTATCCCTTGTCCAGTTCTAGCTCAGCAATCTTTATCCACTTCTTTGCTCTCCTTCCTAACAGGCTTGGCATTTCCACATGGTTCCTTGCCTTTGATTTCCAACAGCCCATAAAGTCCCTTTTTATTGCCCAGAGCCTTATCGAACCGGGACAATCCTGTGCTGTCTTTGGCATCCTTCTTGGCTTTCCATGCCTTGCTGCTATCGGGCGCTGTCTACTCCCTCCATGACACATCGCTTGTCTATTTTCCCATCCCTGCTGCAGTCTCCAGGCAGGAGGACCTTCAGCTGCAGCCAATTTCCTGTGTTTTCTTGACCACTCCATAAACCCAGCTCAAAGCTTTCCCTGTCCCCACACACATTCCTCTGTCTAGGCCTTTCCTCCCCAGGGCAGCTGCCGAGACAAGGGCTCTCCCGCACAGCCCGATGCACGCACAGGGAGCGGTTCTGTCCATCACCCCTCCTGTGGGCTCCTGTCCCCCAGCCAACCCCCAGGCCAGCCAACATCACCACTCAGCAGCTGGGATTGACACCAAGAGCCCCGTGCCACTCTCCATCCCGCTGGCCAACCCAACCCCAGCACAGGGCTGGCTGCCCTGCTGGCCAGCGTGCCCCTTGTGCCGTGGCTCCCCCGGCATGCAGCCCCGTGGGCACAGCTGACACAGGACACTGGCGCTGTGCAGGGCTGGCACTCAGCCATGGGTGGGTTGGAGACCAGGCAGAGCATCCCAGACTCCCAGCAGCCCAGCAGCACAGCGGGTGCTTGGTGCCGGCCCGCCAGGCCCCACTTATCTGCTCTGCCTGGGCCGTGTTCCAGCGTGGGAGAGGCCGAAAGGAAGGCGATGGTTTCCTGCTGCAGACATGGACCGTGTGCTATGGACAGGCAATGGAGGTGACAGTGTGACAGCCCCAGCGTGCTGTCCCAGCAGGGGTGGTGATGGCGTCCCACTGGCAGCAGAGCCCTGCTCATCCAGGCCGTCCTCACCTCCCCTCTCCCAGGCAATACCAGCCATGGCTGGCTGACATCAGCACACAACCCTGATGTGATCGTGGAGGTTGGAAGCCCCCAGGACCCTCTCTATAGAAAGGAAGCAGGACAGGCTGGCTTATCAGCTGGTCCCTGGCTCCCAGGCACTGAGGCAGATTCAGGGCAACAGTGCAGTGGGGACAACAACGGGAAGGGAAAGTCCAGGCACGTACTGAGTGGCCAGGGACGCTTTAGCTGGGAGAGGCCATTGGACTTTGCCCTCTCTGGGTTCCTGGGCCCGCGTGGTGCCACACAGTCCCACAGCCGCCCATTTCAGTGCCGTGTGTCAGCTGTGGCCATTGCCGTGCCGGGTGACTCAGTGGGGCCGAGGGCGCCTGTTTGCACCCGTGCCATGGCAACTCGCCACCACACACGGCCCCGCTGCGTGCACAGGGCTGCCTGAGGTGATGACGGCGGCCCTGTCCCATTGCCTCATGCCGATTGTATGCGATAGCAGCCATCCCTGCCCGCTGCCTGATGTCACCTCAGCCCACTCTGCCAAGGGCAAGGTGGGAGCTCTCCTCCTGCAAAAACTTCTTTGGTCTTTGGTCTTAATGCTTTTATCCCCGTGAAGGCGTGGGCGGGAGCCAGCCTGTCTCCTGGCCAGGCCCCCAAGCCAGGCATCAGCGCTTCCCACACTCCGCCGCCAGCTCGGGTGGCCAGAGTTCTTCGCCTCTCTCCTTCCCCTCTCCTTTCCCTCTCCTTCCTGCAGTGTGGTATCTGCTGAGCAGCTGTCAGAGCAGAGCACAGCTTCCCTCCCTGCCTGCTCGAGGGAGGCCTTGGGTAGCAGGAGCGTTTCACACCCTGAGCAGGTCAGGCAGGCTGCACCACTTTCCACTGCAAATATTTCCAGCTCCTTCCCCATGCCCTCCTGGCCCTTTCATACACACTTGCTCTTCCCTCACTGGGACATCAGGTTAAGCAGAGTGGGAAAAGGCATGACCTGGCAGCATGGCCATGGTGCTGGCAGAAAAGAGCCAAGCGAGCACAGGGCTGTGGACACACATTGCCTGCATAGATGGGCTGCAGCAATGCTGCCATGACCCCACAAATGCTCTGGTGCAGCTTTTCCTGGACACAGGCAGTCAGTCAGCAGCAGGCCTGTGTGTGGGCTGTATAGCACCAAAATTCAAGGTCAGCTCCTAGCAGCTGGATGGTTAAGAAAGGTGTTGGTGTTTCAGGCCCTCTGATGCAGGGCTTTCAGTATGATAAGTGAATTGGGAATGAATAGAAAAGAGGTCTGAAGTCAAAGCAACTCTCTTCTTGGGAGTTTCAGCCTTTTTACTCTAATAGCCAAGTTTCTCTGCACAGAGGGAAACTCCCTGTGATCTCCTCCCCCAGGGCCTTTAACACAAGACTCACCAAAAGAAGACAGAGGCTTCAGTGGGAAGTCCTCGCACCCTTCCCTCTTGGAAACTCTCCCTGTTTCATTGAAAATAACACAAGAGGTGTGAAAGTAAAATTCAGCTCTAGGTGCCTGATGTCAACCTTTCTGCTTCCACTCCCTGCTTGGGCAAGCCACCCAGGACCTGATAAACACCCCCAGGGCTTTCTGCCCCAGCTGCTCTCCAGCACAGGATCACCAGCAGCAGGAAGGGGTGAGAGTAGAGCAGCCTGTGCCCTCCTCTCCTTGCTCCCTAGCTAGACCTCAGGTTCCAGTACCTCAGTTCATGGTCCCATTCACTTCTTGTTACACCCCTGGCTGTCATACCCAGAGTCCTTCTGCCTTCAGTATCTTCAGTGTTTGCTGGAGGTGCTGTTCCCCATCAGGAAAATGGTTTTTCACCTCTGCAGAGCTGTTTCCGTTGCTGAGATGGGGGTTCCCCGAACCACCGCTTTGCAGAGCTGGATGGGAAGTCCCATCTTCCCCCGCAGAGTTCCTGCTGCCTGATATCCACTGCATGGCCCCTCTTACCACACTGTCTGCATAAGAGGGCAGATTTCTGAGGCATTAGGTGATGGGCAGACACTTTTGGACCTAAAAGATATCAGAGCTCTTTGAGCTTAACACAAATCAGCCTTAAAAATCCCTGAAGCAGTGGATACCACCCAGCTCCAGCCCGGCTTCATCCCCATGAGCTCTGCACAGCACAGAGCAGGAAGCTGCTGCAGCCACAGCCCCTGTGCCACTCCCCCCCAGCCAGAGGCTGCACAAACCACCTCAAGGGAAGTGGTAGAAATGTCACATCAGTGCCCCATCAGCGCTGGCAGGAGAGGGTGAGTGGCCCCATTGGTGCCCCAGCGAGGCAGTGTTGACCCGGGCACCCAGCACATGTTAGTCCAGATGTGACCTGAAGGCTGCAGCAACACTGCCAGAACACAGCCCTGTCCAAGGCCTGAGCCTGCTGCCCTCCTCAGCATGACCCTGAGGAGAACCCTGCTGCGGGGCTTCCAGCCTGAGCCACCTCCCTTGCCAGCTGCAGGCACAGGGAAACATCTGTCCCCTGCTTCAGATTAAGGTCTGTCAATCTGTGCTGAGAGGAGGACACAGGTTCAGATCACCCTCACTGGCCACTCCTGCCTGCACTGTGCCCCCACAGCTGAAGGGCCCCCCAGCCCTCTTTCTTCTCCCCTCTCCTTTTCTCTTCTGTACAGAAAGTCACAAAGCTGGGATGGGGAGCAGCAGCAGTTAACCTAAACCCATCCTGTTTTCTGTCTTTGCCAAAATCTCTTCTGCTTCCCTACCCAGGGCGTTGGGGCTCGCCCACACCCAGCTGCCAGAGGAACTGTGATGTTGTTTGTTTTTTTTTGTCACAGTGATGAAGTGTTTATAGCAACTATCACTCCACAACCCACAGACTGATCTCAGCCCAAGCTTAGGAAATAACGGCAGAGGAAGCACGGCCCCTTTCTTCAGAGTCACCAACGGTGGCGTTTCAGGTCACCAAAGCAGGGAAGTTTTGTGCTGGGCATCACCATGCTATAAATCACCCAACAACTTTTGCTGTCCCAGATGGGCAGAAAGCTGGGATTTGCCCTCAGCATCTTGCTCTCCCTGCTGCAGGAGCAGCACAGCCAGGGCATCACCACGCTGAGAGGGAAGGCACCATCCCTGCCTGTCCCAAGCTCTTGCCAAGGCTCAGAACCAAAAGCATCACAGATGAGAGGCACTCATCTGTGCCATGAGATGGAAACCACACTGTTGCCTGTCTGTGCAGTCACACTCCAGGCCACAGATATTTACTGTTCAAAAGGAGAAAGGATTGTGTCTGCTGACAGCCCACCTCCCCGGCATGCTGGCCACTGCTGAGCCTCGCTGAGCATCCAGGGGGGGCCTGGCTCAGCCATGGATTTCCCATCAAATGAGATACAGCTGTTCCTGCTTCCTCTCCAAAGACCAAAGTGAGTTTTTAAAAAAATCAATTTCTCATATATTTTCTTTGACCAAGGCTCCTTGTGGATGTGGCCTGTGCCTGAACTGCCCAACCTCACAGCATTGAGGCTGCATCAGGCAGAGAGCGTGGCTTGTACAAGCACGGCTCTTGGAGAATATCCCAGCAGAAAGTCCTGGGGCTAAAAGCCATCTCAGTGGGAGCTCTTACTGCAGAGCAAGCAGAAAAACAGGACTCTAAGAAGGAGATTTTGGCAATCAATACCAAGGGGCTTGTCCCCAGCCCATATTTGAGGGACCCCTGTTTTTTAACGCACACATATATTCCCCTCTGCAGCACAGAGTGAAGCACCTGCAGGATCAAGCTTAGCTGCAGCTGCACAGGCCTGGCACAGCTCAGTTCCTGCATCCCTGCATGCACCCAGGACAGGGAGAGATGTCCCCCAGCCACCACAAGTACACTGCAAATCCAGGGACAGAAGTAAAAAGGAGCCCTGGGCAGCACACACTGCAAACAGCAGCACACAGCAAACAGCAGCACACAGCAAACAGCAGAACACTGCCTCCTGCCCCAGCTGCAGCCACTGCCACTGAAAAGGGCTGGATCAGCCCAGCCTGCCCCTGTGCAGCCCCTGCTTTTCCATACCTTTCACTGGTTCCTTCCTCATCCCTGCTGGCCGGGCCCCTTGTACTTGGAATAAGCTGCTTCTGAAATTTTACTGCAGGACCCTGCTGGGAAGGACCCTGAGCCAAATCCACAGGTCCTTTGCCCAGCTGGACACATTTATGCAACCCTGAGGATGTGTTTGCCATTAGTTTAAATGCCTGAGGGAAAACACTATCTCAGTGGCACAGTCAGGCTGCTGAGATTCTATCACTAGTTTCCTTTGAAGCTCAGCTGGCAGGGGAAATCATGTCCCAGTGCCCAGAGGCAGGCTGGAGAGAAGGACAGGGTGTGGATGGCCAGGAGCCACGGGTCCATGGGTGCTGGCACCCCCGGGAGGCTGCGGGCACCCCCGGGAGGCTGCGGGCACCCCTGGGAGGCTGCTGGCAAAGGCAGCAGTGGGAGCAGGAGGTCCCCACGAGCCCTGGCTGCTGGGAAACCTGATGACACCGAGCAGCAATAGCCAGGGTTTGCCTTTGACACAGACGCCTGTGTTTGTTGTGCTGTCGGGGTGGGAGGCGAGGCAGCGCCTTGCAGCATCAAGCAAGTTTTAATTGGAAGTTTTAAGATGCTTATCAGATCATGCTGCTTCTGACACCAAGGATTTTGACACTGGACATGTGTCTCTAACCCCTCAGGGTTTTGGCCAAGTCCCAGGAAGGCTGATGTCACAGTAAAATGCAGAGCAGCCTCTAAGGAAATGCATGCATAAACTGCAGACAAAAATATCCTAGTGGGTGATGAGATATCTCTGAATATGTAAATAGAGTTGTTCAGGTTAGGGAAAGACATGGTTAAGAAATCATTTTAGAAACATTCCTCAAGTTGACATCTTTGACATCTGTCAGTGTCGTGTTTCCAGTAGGGCAAAAACGTTGAAACAAGAAAGAGCAAAGCTCTGGAGCCAGCTCTTGCTTTCTAACACCACAGCTCTGTTGTCCCTGCCGGGGGAGGCTGGCTCTGCCTCAGCAGTAACCTCCCGCTTCCCTTGGCCTTTTCAGGTGGCTGCTCAGATCAAGAGCAGCAAATACCAGGTTGTCCTGATGTGACAGTCATTCCCCTCCCAGCAAGACACCTCTGTGCCCCAGCTGAGGGCACGTGGGGCCACCACACAGTGTGGGGCTCAATCCAAAGGCCAGGGGCATCAAGCAGGTGGCAAGCACTTCACAAGCGGGTCCCGTGGGACTCCCGTTACAGAGAACACAGCTGCTACAGGAGGGAAGCATCTTTTCATTTATTAAAGACTGAGAATACAACTGTGGGCCCAGCCATGAGAGCTGGATGCCTGAAGCAGAGCTAGGTTTTGGCTGGAAGGGCGCTTTCTCCTCTCCAGGCATTTCAGCAATTTCAGCCAAATTTCCTACCCAGCAGGGCAACCCAACGACCCCACCCTGGCTGCACTCCATCTGGAGCACAGCCTCTCTCCACACCAGCCCAGCCTTGGTTACTTATTGCTTTGAACATGCTAGTCTAGTACAGGGTGAATTAAAAACAAAAATTCATCTGCTGCGGTGTGTTTGTGCTGTCCTCAGGTTGTGCTGGGAACCCTGGACGTCAGACCTGGAGAGGGATGGAAGAGAGGAGTGGATGAAGTCAGGCTGGGCTGGGAGCAGAGATATCCCAGGGACAGCAGTGCTCCAGGATAGATCCTGTCTTTGCCAAAGGGTCACAAAGCAATAGCCTTTGGCACCCGGTGCTGGAGCCAAGCAGGTGCTGACAGTCAGCTGGGGCTGGAGGAGAGGAGCAGCTGGCACCCAGCTCCTGAGCCCTGGTGTAAGGGCTGGGAGTCACAGCCAGCCCAGAGGGATGCTGTGGCAGGCCTGCCTTCCCCACTGGCCTGAGGGAGGACAGCCCCAGCCAGCCCATGGAGCCAGAGACGGGAGAGGAGCTCCGAGGGAAGGACCAACCTGAGGCTTATTTGAACGTGTGGCTCTCAGCTCCTCCCCGGCCGAAACCTGGAAGAGACGGAGCAGGGTCAGCACTGCCATGGTATGGTGAGCACACCGAGGCTGCAGCTGGCCTGGAGACAGCAGCCCCGAGCCAGACAGGAGCCCCGAGCCCCCTCACTCCCTCCATGACCCTGCCAGGAGACAGGAGCCCTGAGCCAGACAGCAGCCCCGAGCCCCCTCACTCCCTCCATGACCCTTTGGCCACACGCACGCACCTTTGGGCCCGAACAAGGCAGCGTAGCAGGGGTGGTTGCAGTAGGGTTTGCCATCGTGCTGCAGGGAGAGAGAAAGAGCATGAGCCTCACCTCTGCTTGTCCCAGCCCCCAGGTGCAGCAAACCCAGACCTGCTGGGCAGCAAACCTCACCTCTGCATGGCCTCCAGACGTCAGGGTCTTGTTACACTTCTCACATCTCAAGCAGGGCCGGTGCCAGTCCTTCCCCAGAGAAGTCACCTTCTCGGCTGCCATGCAAAGGAAAGGAGGTGGGTGAGTTCAGGCACTGACAGGCACAAGTTAGTTTTGGCAGATTGGCTGCCTTGCTGTCAGCCCTTGGGAGGACAGTCTTGGGCATTTTCTCAAGTCTGTCAGTCCAGGACAGAGGGCACTGTGTTCAGACCCAAGTGTGCACATGCAGGAACATGGATATGTAGCAGTGGTGCCACACCCAGGGTGAGCAGGGCTGCATCCATGAGGATGGACTGACTTCTACCCCATCTTCCAAAGACCTGAGGACCTCCCTCCTTCCAACATCAGCCTGCAAGGGGATTAATTCCTCCCCAGAGAGCTGGAGCCCAAGGAATCACTAGAGTTGGCAGGGGTGAAAGGGGATGTTGGCAAGGACTGGGGAGGCAAAGCCATTGCCACACCCTGCCAACACAAACCAGTCCCTTCCAGCCACAGCTTGGATTCTGCTGGCACCATGGCAAACCAGAGCAGAGCTGGAGCCTGGCAGGGGTTCAGGCAGCCATGGGAGGGACAACATGGGAGCCAGGACACGTTTGTGGAGAGAGGGGGGAGCACAGGGGGCCTTTTAATTGGAGCACAGCAGGGGAGAAGGGTATTTTCTGCAGGCATGTGTGCTCCTCATATTGGCAGCCGAGCTCCTGGGAATTTATTAAGTGATTAAACAGAGCTGTCCACAGGAATCATGTCAAAGCCAGGTCTGAACACTGTCCCCATGCCTGCAAACGGGACCAAGCCAGTGTGGGTAGTGCATGCCTTGGGGGGCCCTGGGCAGCCTGAAGCACCTTTTGCAGTCCAAATATGTCCACAACAGCCTGTGCAAGGAGCAAGCTGATGGCTGCAGAGGTGGGAGCGGGGGCAGTGCCCAAATGTCACAAGGCTTCCCTGCTGCCATTCCCCAGTGGCACAAAGGGCCTCCTGTGCCTGCAGCCTGGCAGCAGCAAGTGTCCTCCCCCGGGTGCCCCTAGGAGCCTGAGCCTGGCCTGAGGCAGGACCTCCTATCACTGCAAGGTTTCTGCAAGAAGCACAGCCTCCCCACCTCTTGCACATGCATTTGCACCAGCACTTGGGCAGGAGCTCTGCTAAGGCTCATTACAGCACTCAGGCATGGAGGCAAAATTCCTGCAAACCCCATCCCTAGTCCTCTCAGCATCACCTCCTCCCCACCCCTGCTCCCTACAGACACGATTTAGCCCAGAGCAGCCTGAGGCACACCCAAGCAGGACCGCCAGGCTCCAAAAGCCTCAGGGTGCCCCAGAGCCAGGCTTGCTGTGCCTCCTCTGCCAGCACTCTGGATAATCTGCAGGCACAGAAATCATGCATCCAGCTTGGTCCTGATACAGCTTTTGAACCCTCCTCAGCCTCTCATCAACAGAGACATTTCGTAATAAGTGCAAGCGTGACAAGTGCAAGGTCAAACCCCTCCTTGGTCAAACTGTGCCGTCCCAGCTGCTCCATGGCCACACCTGCGGGCACAGCAAACCCAGCTCTGACTGACTGACCCACACCAAGGGAAGGCACACGCTGCCACCAGCGCCTTGGTGCCTCCTGATATCAAGCCACAAACTCTATTGTGCCTGAACTGCCATCCCAAAGCCGGCTGCAAGCAGTGAGTTCAGGGCAAGGCAGTGCTGCCCAGCTGCAGGAACCACAGCCCCTCAGCTCTCTGGGCAGTGCCCACGTCAGCCCCAGCACAGCTCCCCAGGGTGGGCATCACTGACACACACAGAGAGCAGCTCCTGTGTTTGAGCCTCCAACTCCTTGGCTGAGCACAAATCTTTGGGGCACAGGCACAAGCAGAACAGAAATAAAGCAGAGGAAGAAGTCAGTGATGGCACCTGGGTTCCAGGTCCCTCATCTTGAGTAAATCAGAGAGCAGGGAGTGTCTCTAAGCTGCTCCCAGCAAACCCCCTCAAGTTCAGCTATGCCAGGCAAGTGGAGAGGTCTGGCACAGGAACCTGCCTGTTCCAAAAGCTGATAGCAAATTGAGAAGCTCAAACCCCACAAAACCTCAGACAGGACAGCAGGTCCATGGCCCCAGAAGGGGCAGGAGCTTTGAGCCCCAGTTTGGAGGGAAGACATCTGCGGGAAGCCCAGCAGCAGACAGCAGCCCAACAAGGCTCACACCTACCCTGCAACAGCGGCTTAAAAATAGCACCCAGAGGTGTCATCCTGCTGTGCTAAACCACACAGAGCAACGTGTGGGTGACCCACTGACCCAGGCACTTGCCCGAAGGCACGATTTGCCATTGGGAAGGTGCTTGCTTCGCCTGCCCAGGCTTTCAGAGCAGCGGGGCTTTACCAGCCGGCCCTTTGGGCTCCAGTGCGGCTCAGGGCTGCGGGCTATGCTGGGAAGGAAGTGGGACTGGGCTCCCTTCTGCTGTGGAAGCACCCAGTGCAGCCCACGCTCTGCAGCCAGGCATCTCCTTGGGGTGCATCTGCAGGATCCCCCACCCGGGGCACCCCGGGGACCCACAGCGCAGGGCTGAGCAATTCTGGGATACCCCAGGAATCTGCAGAGATGGGCAGCGCAGCACGGGGGCCAGAAGCCGGGGTGCCCAGAGGGTCCCCAGCCCGGCATCGGTGCCCGTCAGGTGCCCCGAGGTGGGGGCGGCTGGGGCGGGGCAGGAAGCCCTTACCGAAGTAGACCTCCTTCTGGCAGCGGGGACACTTGGGCATGGTGTCGGCTCGGCTGGGCTCGGGGCTCCGCTCGCACCGCCTGTGGGATGCTCCACGCCGGCCCCGCCGAAGTCACTGCTCGCCCGCCCCGCCCCGCCTGCCCCGCCCAGATGTGCGCCCCGCCCCGCCCCGCCCAGATGTGCACCCCGCCCGCAGCTGGAGGGGACAGCCCGGGGCACGGCCCTGCGAGGGCTCCCGAGACGGGGTCCTGCGCCCCCTCCAGCCCTGCACCCCCTGCACCCCTCGCCCCTGCACCCCTCCAGCTGCACGTCCTGCGCCCTTTGCAGTGCACAGCCCCACAGCCCTGGCGCCCTTTGCAGTGCACAGCCCCACAGCCCTGGCGCCCCGACCCCCGCTGCCCCCAGACCCAGCCCTGTCCCCTCTGCACCCCGGCCCTGCCCACGCGTGGGCTGCGGGGGGAGCCCCGCTCCACGCGGGAGCTGCGGTTGGCGTCTCTCGGTTAACGCCACTCCCAGCCAGAGATTCGCGGGGTGCTGCCCACCTGGGCTCACCCCCTCCCAGCACAGATACGTTTTTCTCCCAAGGGAGTGTAAAAGTCGAGCCTCAGGCAGGGTCTCCTGCCCATGGGGAATTTTGGGGTGCGGGGTGAAGCAGGCGGGAGCTTCAGGACTGTAACCCCGCTCCTGCAGGACATTGGGAATGGCGTGGGTGCGGCACACGGCTCCACTCACTGTGGAGAGCCAGCCCAGCTGTGTCACTGATTTTGTCATTTTATTAGGAGGGAGGACTTGTTGTTCCTTTGTGCTTGGCTGTGAAGGAAATGAAAAGCCTATCCAAAGGTCTGTTTTGTATGAAACAATCCTCCCCAGGGCACGTTGCTGTGCTGGAAAGGTCATGAGGGCTTGTGAAACCCAGCGCCAGGACGCCTAGTGACTGCCTCCCGAAATGCGAGGCATCCCTCCCGCCACAAACAGGGCCCTGCTGACACCGGATCCCAGCCGTGGGTGCAGGAGGAGAGGCGGCAAGCTGTGCCCAGAGGCGAAGTTCATGTTCAGCTGGGACTGCTTTAGGAGCCAGCCTGGCTCCGGGAGCCTCCCTTTCAGCACAATCCCCCTGCTGATGCTCCCTGCTGCTGCCAGTGGTCCCGGTCTGTGAGCCCACAGTTGGCAGCCCCACTGCAGGCTGGGGGCACCATCCTGCCCCAAGGGCAGCGCTGGGCAGCACCCACATCAGCAGGATGTCACCGGGAGCAGTGAGGCATGAGGCGTGAGTCATGCTGAGATGCTGAGACAGTGTCTTACAGTATGGGAGGGAAGGCAGAGTGTCCTGCAAGGGCCTCCACCCTGCCTCCTCCCCATTCTCCCTGCCCTGAGGCACCAGTACATGCAGGCACCCATATTTCAGCCACATCACATCCCTGTACCCAGACACAGCACTCACTGAGCACCCACTGGGTTACCCAGGCCAGGACTCTTCCCCACAGCACAAGGGGTGCAGCTGGCACCCTGGTGAAATACAGGGGACAAGACATGTCCTCTCCCCACTCTGGTGGCCCTGCTCCCCCTCGTACATGGTGCCAGGCTGCTTTGGGGCCACTGATTGCCTCAGACAGATGCCTTCAGCTGCAATCCCTTTTAAGGCAGGTTTTGTGCAGGCCAGCAGCTGAAAACTGCCCTCCTGCAAGTCCTTCCAGCTGGCCAGCCCTGTGGCCAGTCCCCATGGACCACTTGGCCCAGCTCCTTCTGTGTCAGGAATGCTCCCATCCCAGCTGGGGCAGCAGGGGCCTGTGCATGGCACCGCACACCGAGTGACGCAGCTGGAGCAGAGCCTGGCTGTCCCCTCCTCTCCATGTCCCCATGGACTTTCTGGAGATTGTTCCGCTCACTCAAGAGAGCAGGCACAGGACGTGGGCCACTCTCACAAAGAAGGCAGCACCAAGCCATATGGTGCTCTCTGCCAAGCCTGCCTGCACGGGGCTGTGTGCCTGCTGGCCCCTTGTGGCTCTTGGTTGTCCTGGCTGGCCCTGCTGGGTTACCAGAACCCATGGACCCAGCCTGCTTCACCAGGAGTGAGCCAAAGCATGGAGCTGTGTGCCCTGCAAACCTACATGAATCCCAGCAAGCCCATCTCAGTGGGAAGGCTGCTGTGGGGCACAGCCCTGGATCCTGCACCCCATGGGAGTTGTGCCTGCACCCTGCCCACTGCTGTCCCCTGATCAGCAGGCATGCACAGGGCTGGGGCAGCACAGCAAAGCCATCTGGCAGAGGGCCCCAGCAGGGAGGGAGGAAGGGCTACAGGTGCTCCTGGAGCACAGCAGCATCTTGGGAGCCCATGGGATACAGCCTCTTGCCCATTTTACAGGGAGCGGGTCCATAAACACTTGGAATGCCTGTGTGCAAATGTCGTCAGCGCTCTGCGATGGAGCAGTCCCACTGTGCTGGAGGGAGCTGGCTTGAAATGCTGCAGAGGATGACATTTGGGGTCACTGCTCCTTCTGCCACGCAGGGTCCCCCCAGGACACAAAACCGACTGTGTGGGAGCATTCTTGGAGTGGCAGTGAGCAGCAGCCAGCTCATCCCTCTTCATTGGGGTGCTGCCCATGGTGCCGTGCCCACGCATACAGACAAGGTCATCCAGTGGGCAGCTCCAGTGCTGGGCAGAGACAGCACCAGGGAGCAGCAGGAGAAGGGCAGGGGTGGTATTTTCAGCAAACCCAGGTCCCACCCAAAGCATCATTTCAAATCAAGGTTCATAGCCTGACAGGGAAACAACCCAGCCAGCGCCAAGGAGAGCAGTCTCTTCAGGAAAGCACAGCTTTATCTTATCTGCAGACCTTGTTCCAGCTAATTTAACCATTAGACTAAGCATGCCTCAGCTGTCAATGGCCTCTGATAGGAATCTGTGGGTGAGGCTCTATCCTGAAGCATCAGGCGCCAGCACTCCCCGATGGCATGGCAACAGCCCTCGGAAAACCTGGGCTGTCTCATTTGTTTGTTTGGGTGGTGTTGTTATGGCCAGGGCTATCCCTTCCCTTGGCAAGAGCCAGCACCAGCTCCCCAGCTCCATCTGTGCCCTATTTTGTGAAAGGTCCCTCCAGTCCCCAAGAGTTTCTTGGGCTCCTTGGACAGAGTTGCAAGTCAAGAGCTCCTGGGTGTGCCAGAGCTGCCTGCCCAAGTATCTCTCTCAAGCATCTTGGCCACTGGTGACTGCTGCACTAACAACTGGAAAAGCCACTGGCATTTTCGCAGGCAGGGCAGTGACATAAGCCAATTTGGGTTTGTTTTGCTAACACAGCAAGAAAAAGACAGCTATTTCCATGTAGCAGACCAGCCCATCTGCCCAGGCAGCAGCTCCAGGCTCCCCCTCCTGCCCCACCTTGCTGGAGTGGGGTGGGGGCTTCCACAGCCCCCAGCACCCTTGCACAGAGGGGAGAGGATGCATCAGTGAGGGTGTGACCCAGGGCCAGTGGCAGCCTAGTCCAGCATTGTCCCAGCACTCTCACAAGTGCGAGTCCTGCAAAAATCTCCCTCCCTGGCCATGTTTCAGCCCACACTTGTGCATGTCAAAGGCCCTCTCAGCCAAGACTATTTGTTGAAAAATATGCACCGCACAACCCAGCGTGGAACTCTAATTTGACAAGAAAATTATAGGATGGCTTAAAACAAGCCTGGCAGAAGCTGGGGGAGCTGCCAGGCGCGTGATGCCATCAAGAGGAGCTCTCGGTGTGCCCTGCAACGGGGGCTGGCAGGCTCTGCCCCCACTCCCCTCCATCCCCTGTGATCTGCACACGGCTAATCCCATTACCAGACAGACAGGAAAACAACGGCACCGAGGCGGCTGTCAGGGCAAATTACACCCAAAGGAAAACCTCTGGGATACGTCTTCATAGAGCTGACAGGCAACCACTGCCCGGGAGGAACTGTGAGCAGGAAAGGCCTTGGGGGCCTTGGGGAAGGGCTGGGAAAGGGGCACTCTGCGGGTTTGTGGCACACCCACCAGCACACCAGCACACTGCCACTGTGCTGTAAAGCCCCAAACGGCTTGAGCCTGTCAAATATGCTCACTGCCACGCCAAAATCTGTGCTCTGTGCCCTTGGGGACACAGTGCAGAGCCGTCCTGCCTCAGGCACGGGCAATCACATGTCTGCTTCCAGCTGAAGCTGTAAAAACGCTTCCAGGCCAGCTCAGGCAGCTGGCTGCCCCCACAGCCCCTTGTCAGGTCAGCTCTCACCCTCAGAGGCAGGGTGTGAATTATCACCACGGGGTTAATGTTACACTGCACGAGCAACAACAAACACGGAGCTGCTCCCGCCTCAGCATGGATGGAGCACGCAGGGCTGCCCACGTGGGGAACAACAGGGACACGGTGCAGCTTCCATCCCTGGGACAAAAGGGTGTGGCAGCCCTTGTCCACCCTTCCAACCCTGCCAAGATGTGGAAAATCTCCTCCAATTCCACCCAGGCTCCTCCAGTCTCCCTGAGTACAGTCTGGCCAAAGTCTCTGCTGCCATCTGCTCTTTTCTGCAAGTTTCCATTAGTGGCAGCCCAAGGAAACCTCCTGGCTAAATCCTGATGGGGGAGGATTTGGTACATTTTCCTGGCATGGCCTGGCTGTTTTTATTGTGGCTATCGAATGGGGCCAGGATTGCCAAGGAAGCAAAGTCTGCTGCTTTGGAGAGCTGCCCAGTGTCCAGGAGGGGTTTTCTCTGCCTGCCAGGGAGATGCACATGGGTGCTGGGGCTGGCAGGGACTGTGGACAGCATTCAGGGGCTACTCTCAGGGGATCTGTGCCAGGGATCACCTCCCCAGCCTCCCTGGCAGTACCACTTCCCCTGGGCTGGCTCCAGGCTGTTGATGCCACACCTTTTATTCCTGGTTAAAAATTCACTGTAGGTGAGGCAAAGGGGTGCAAAAGTGTTTGCTCTCTCTGTGAGCACACAGCTCAGCGTGGGCACACTGTGGAAGTGGAGCAGGAAGGTGAAAAGGATGTGATTACTGTGCTCTGACATCCCCAGGCACAACAGAGGGCCAGGGCAGAGCAGGAGAGAGGAGGAGGAGGAGTCACAGCTTTGCTCACATTAGTAGCCTGCACTCCTCCATCCCGGCACAGGTACTCCTCCCCCAGTACCCCCAGGTACTCCCTTCCTCTGGCCCTGGGCGCTCCAGTAGCCCCTCGAGCTCCCAGGGATGGTTCCCAGCTGCTCACCCTGCTGTAAACCTAAAGGCTGATGCAGAGCTCTGCCTGCATCCTGGGGTGCTCCCTCATGGATGTCCCCAGGCAGCAACACTGGTGAGGGGGAGCCAGCAGCACCCTCAGCAGGGCCACAGCCAGAGCCTGCACCAGCAGCTCTCCCTGTGTGACACTGCAGGGCACTGCACTGCCAGGGGGATTTACAGCCCAAGTCCTTCTCCTCTGGTTGGTTTTGTGCCATTCCTCCTTCTTCATCCCTGCCTGCCCACCCACACCCTCTCCAGTATTTACACCCAGTTCTTTAATGTCCCACTGGGACCAGGCCAAAGCTCAGCCGGGCCAGGAGAGCCCCTCTGCTGACTCCAGGGAGCAGCTGAGCCAGCTCTGGGCCGTGTGGAAACAAGCTGTGCTTACTGGGTCACTTTCAATATCCCATCTTAAATCACATCTTCCAGCACTTCGTCCCTTTTGGCTCCTGTTTATTGACTTCCCAGCAAATGCTTTCAATCTGTCTGGCTTTCCTGCCCGGCTGTGCTGCTCTGGCCCCTGGTGTCCCCCAGCCATCCTGTCCTGCTGTCTCCCTGCATTTCAGGAGCCCTCCACACCATGATGGCTGCATCCCCTTCCCTGAATGGACCAGCTCAGAGGTACCCAGGGCTGCCCTCATCATTCCCACCCCTACCAGCTCCTTTCCTGGGTTTCCCATGTGTGCTGTGCCTCTCTGGGAACAGCCTTTGTGCACTCTCCATCCCTTTTCTGGGCCATGAAGGACAGCACAAGCTGTGCAGCCCCGTTTCTGGTGGCACAGGCACCCTCAGCTTCGTGTTGAGAAACACCAGTAGGTGACAATCCTGCTCCTCCTGCAGCTTGGGGACACCCAGGCTGGCAGCCATCACCCACACTGCCCTCAGAATAGTTTGACCAGGAAACCTGGGAGCCAGCAAGTGAAATGGCCCAGGACAAATTCACAGGGCTTGGGGGATTTCCAAGCAAAGCTGCATCCACTTTGTTCTCTATTTTCATCTGTACCCTGGAGAGCTTGTCTGTAATCACCAGGGCCCTCCGACTTTTTTATCCCACTAGCAAGTCCAAGCTGAAAAAAAAAAAAAATATTTGACATCCCTGAGGGGAAGGATGTTTTCCAAGCCTCAAGTAAAGGAGCACTTTAAGCTCACATAGGCCTCCCAAAAATAAATACAAAAATGCATCAAGGATTAGAGGCCAGAGCTGCCTTCCCTGCTTGAGCAAAGTGCCACTCTGCTGTGTCTGTGCTACGGTCCCCATACTGACCCATGAGCACAGGGACAGCCCCAGCCCCATAGCACACACAGATAATCCCATACAGGACCCCAAAGCCCTCCTACAGCCTTCAGGTTCCTGCTCTTAACACCCACCCTGGGGGCACCTGCTGTACCTGGGGACACTTTGTGTCATGAGGGGCACCCAGTGCCTCCACCTACCTGAGGGTGGGGGACATTGCCCACCCAGAGCCTGAGCAGCCAGGTTGTGCCCTGTGGCGTAGCAGGATGCTGCAATATTTGCAGGCTTCCCAGCACTCCATGGGGTAGCAGAGCTGAATTTTGTCTATTTTTGATTTCATTGCATTCCTTCAGCAAAACTCTCACGGGGAAAAGAAAATGTAAGGATTAAAAAAAAAAAAAAAAAAAGAAAGAAAGAAAGAAAGAAAGAAAGAAAGAAAGAAAGAAAGAAAGAAAGAAAGAAAGAAAGAAAGAAAGAAAGAAAGAGAAAGGAATCGAGGGGGAAGCCAGTCCATGGTGGGATCCTGCTGGCATTGCTGAGCCTGGCTGGTGCACAGCATGGGGAGGAGAATCAGCCTGGCAGGCCATCAGGGAAGCTCCCTGCTGCAGGCCACGGCCACAGGCTAGCAGAGAGGCTGGCTTATTAAGCTCGTTAATTAATGATGGGAAGTAAGAGTTGCAAGGGGAGATGGATTGGTGCTGAGGGCGTTGCTGGCAGCTCTGCTGGGCCCCGGAGGAGCGATGGGCACCCCGCAGCTCAGCACCGCTGCTGCTGCACGGGGCAAACTTGGCAAATTGTGGCTCCGAGGGCCGAGCTGAGGGTCAGGGGAGGAGCCGAGAGCGACACCGCTCTGATTTACACCGCAGCCTTGTCCCTAAAGCATCCCGGGGTCAGGTCTCCATGGAAACCGCACCAAAACACGAACACACTGAGCCGGTTCCCGAGCCGGGAGCTGCGCTGCCGAGCCCTCCGTGCCTGGGAAAAGGCTCCGTGCCCTGGGATTGCTGCCAGCAGGGAAAAGCCGCTGCTCCCTGCCGGCCCCGTCCCGTCCCGCAGCTGTGCCCGCTGCATTTCCCAGCTGTGCTGTGCCCGTGGCTGCCAAGCAGCCCCTTCTGCACGGCCCGGGGCTGCGGCTGGGGCTGGCTCCGGCCATCGCGGGCACCGCGGCTCTGCTTTCCCCAGCGGACGGGCCGGGGGCATGGCCGGGTCCCCAGGGGCACGGCCAGCAGGGAGCCCCACGGGGCTCTTGCAGGAACGTGACAGGAGGGACGGGCCCGAGCAGCAGTTCCCAGAGCCCGTGTTTGGCTTGGCAGCCCCAGCTCCGAGGGGAACAGCTGGATGTCTAAAAGCAGGCCTGGCAGCAGGGCTGCGATCTGGCTGGGGACAGGGCAGCCTCCAGGGGCTGGGCAATGCCCCACACTGCATTCCTGCCCTGCTGCTGCCAGGCCGAGCTTTCCCGAGGACAGCCCCACTCAGGCACTGTGCCTGCTCAGCGAGCCCGGGCTGGGGGGAGCAATGGCATCTGCTCTTTAACTTCTCTCCACTGGTTTCCCACTCCCCAAAACTGGGAAGGACCCATCCCACCGCACCCCATCCTGTCTGCAGCTGCAGCTTCCTACAAGGCTGTTGTGCTCATAGCACAGGAACAGCTCCTCGGAGGAGCTCGGGCTCCGCTGGAGCTCCTCAGGCCGGCCCCAGGAGGAGCCAGCTGGGATGGGGCAGCAAGGTCCCACCTGGTCATGGCACCCGAGGGATGCTGTGTGGTGTTTGCAGCCTCCCCCACCTCCGCCCGGAGCTGAGCTGCACAGCACATCTCTCAAAACCTTTATTGTCAGCAAATAACAAAAGTCAGCCCTGCAGCCGCGCAGGGAGCCTGCAGAGAGCGGGGTGCTGGCAGACAGGGCTCGCTGCCCCAGCTCCCCCTGCTCTCCTGGGCAGCAGCAGGGCTGGGCGTGCACAGGGGACGGGTGAGAGGGGGCACGTGTCATTCTCCAAAGCAAGGAGCACATTTACAACTGCTTATAAATAAACAACAACGAGAAACATCCAGCTCTGGGAAGCAGGGGGGGTCCTGCTGCCCAGGCCAGCAGCCCAATGCGCTCTGTCCTCCAAAGGTGGGGAGAGGGGAGCCCCCTCCCTCCCCCGGGCCACAGCTGCCAGGTGCCCCCGGCACAGGCTGGGGCTCTGGGGGGATCAGGCTGGGGACACCAACCTAAAGCAGCCCGCAGAGCAGGCTGGGGCACCTGCCCGGGTGCCCCTACAGGGATTCAAAGACAGGGATGTAGGGAGCTGCCAGACCCAACAGTGGAGTGGGCCAGTGGTGGGACCCAGGGGCAGTGAGAGCCAGGGCATGGAGCTGGGAAGGTCCAGGAGAAGGGCAGTGCTGCCAGGTGTCACACATCTCCAGCAGCTGGTGAGGAAGAGGGCTGGGAACCCTCACCCCAGCCCCAAGCACTGAGGGACAGCCTGGAGCACCCTCCCGTGGTGAGAGTCCTGCCACCACCTTCCCCCATCCTCAGCCCTTTGGGTGCCATCCGCCATCCCCTGCCCACGGGGACACCCCCAGAGCTGCCCTGCTGCCTCTCACACTCGGGGGCTGTGGGAGGGCTGGGGAGGGCAGAGTGCATTGGGAACCACCAGAGATACCTTCTACCTTAGCCTTAAAACACTGAAGCTTATATTAGAGACATGATAATAACCAGGGGCAGGGCTGTCCTGCCGGGAGTAGGGACAGCAGAGAGGGCACAGCTCCGTGGGCAGCCTGGTGAGGCTCTGCTCGGGCTGGGAGCAGCAGGTTAGTACAGGAGGGGCACAGAGCGTGCGGCAGGGCGGGGATGCCACCTAGGGCTGGTTCTTCGCCTCAGGGTCTTTGTCGTAGATGTAGCTCCCCACAGCTCCGGTGTTGACACCTGTACGGGGCAAGAAACAGCAGGGTGAGGACAGGGCAGGAAGGTGGCAGGTGTAGGAGTTGCTCTTTGTTGATGGAGTGACAAACCTATCTTTTGTCCCCTTAAAAGGAAAGAAGCCCAGAAGTTTCTCTCCTTGATTAAGTGAAAAGACACTTCATAGGACTTGGGGGACTTCACCTCAAACTTAAGGACACAATTTGGACAGAAGCCAAAAAGTCCCACCTGGGAAATTAACTAGAAAAGGACATGAACAAAGAAACTAAAGGCTTTTGTAAAGTGTTTTACCAGGAGCAAGAACGTCTAGCACCTGGCTTGGTTTTTCTGTTTGTTATTTTACCTTTTATTAAACCTTTTTGTATCCAACACTGCAACAGCAGCCATCCTGATGATTTTTATGCCTCCAAGGGTAGCTGAGCTATCTTGGGTGTATTATAGGCCTCCAAGAGCTTATTAGACCTGGCTCAAGGATGTTACTCTAAGAGGCATGCTCCAGGGAGATGTCCCCTCTGGCTGGTGGCACGAGCATTGACAGGGGCACGTGTGCCTGGTCTGGGTCCCCCCTTGTGCCCCCAGGCTCTCACTCACCCTTTGGCCCGAAGAGGATCCCATAGCAGGGCTTGTGGCAGTAGGGCTGTCCATCGTGCTGTGTGGGGCAGAGAGAAAAACCTGTCACCTGGGCTGGGGGCCAGGGAAAATCCAGTGCCCAGGGCGTGCCCACCTCTTGTGCTCTTCCCCTGCAGACACCCCAACAACCCCAGCACTTCCCCAGGCTGAGGGGGTGCTCCTCCCAGCCCTGCCCTCCTGCAAAGGCAGTGGGTGCCATCAGGGTGGCCTGGGACATCTCAGCCATGCCCTGCTGGCATCCCCAGGTGTGCAGGCCAGGGTTCTGAGGCTGGCACCCCCTTACCTCGGCGTGTCCCCCCGGGGTCAGCGTCTTGCTGCAGCGCTCACAGCGTAGGCAGGGACGGTGCCAGTCCTTCCCCAGAGAAGTCACCTTCTCAGCTGGAGTGGGACAAGGAGAGAGTGTCACACCAGCCCCCTGCAATATGCCAAGGGGGAGCATTCCCCACAGGGATATCACAAAATCCCAGGAGAGCCCTCAGCATCTCCAGCCTCCCACATCCCTCCCACCCCTCTGGTGCCTCACAGGTGACAGGGGATAGCTGAGCACAGCTATTACCACATGGGAGGTGACACAGCAGGGGATACAATGCAGATAAAGCCCTGCACCAGGAGTATATCCAAGAGGACCCATCCCTGAAGGCCCCTCAGGCACATCCCTCTGTACCCACAAACCCCTCTCAGATCCAAACCCCACTCCCAGCCTCTCTGCATGGCCCAGGGTTCCTGCACAGAGCCCATTCCCATGGGGCCATGCCACCCTGTGGGGCCATGTCACCCTGTGGAGCCATGCCATCCTGCGGGGCCATGCCACCCTGCGGGGCCACGCCACCCTGCGGGGCCATGCCACCCTGCAGGGCCATGTCATCCTGTGGGGCCATCCCACCCTGTGGGGCCATGCCATCCTGTGGGGCCATGCCACCCCAAGGCAAGCACGCACTGCCCACTTGTCACCTTACCAAAGTAGACCCTCTTGCCGCAGCGCGGGCACATGTTGGGCTCCCCGGTGAAGGTGGTGACACTGGAGGCTGGAAGAGAAGAGGACATGTGCCTGGGAAGTGGGGGGACATCTCAGCCAGGACACAGCAGGGTGGGGTGGGCCCCACACACAAACCCTGCACTCACACCGTCACCAGGCACGGTGGCTCTGCGCTGGCTGCCCCATGGCAAAGGGCCAGGCTGCCTGTCCTGCCCTGCCCCTCACCTTTGCTGGGTCCCTTGGGAGGTGCAGCGTTCACCTTCCTCTCCTCCACCTTCACGGGGTGCTCGATGGGTCCCGGGGCAGTCTGCCCCTCGATCTGCGGCTTGTCGTAGATGTAGGAGCCGGCCCCGCCGATGTTCACCCCTGCAGAGGGGCACAGAGATCCTGCAGTGACCTGGGAGCCCTCGGGGTCTCCACTGTCCCCCCAGCCCCCTGTCCCTCCTCCCCCAGCCCCGCTGAGCCAGGGGCCACTGCTGCACTTCAGCCCCAGCTTGCTTTCTCCTGACCCAGGCTTCCTCCAGCCACCTCTGGGATAGGAGACTAACTCCACCTTCTGTTTGAATGGGAATTTGGTTTTTTAAATATTAAAAAAAAAAAAAAAAGGCAGCTCTCAGAATAGATTCCTCCCTCCCTCCCTCCCTCCTTCCTTCCCTCCAGCATCTCTTCTCTCCCTCTGCACAAGCAGACAGCTGGCCTGGGACTGCAATTTGCTTGCTCAATGCTCAGCCCATGCTAGGCTGGCTTCTGGGATGTTGCTGGGGCCACCAGTGGGGATGAGGGGACCTGGCCCCTCCTGCAGCCCCAGGCCCAGCACCCCAGGCAGGGGGGACACACAGGGACGTACCTTTGGGGCCAAACAGTGTGGCATAACAGGGCTTGTGGCAGAAGGGCTTCCCATCGTGCTGGGGAGAGAGGGCAGCGTTAGGAGCAGTGACCATGGCTCCCTCAGGAGCACCTTCATCCTCTGCTGTTCAGAGACCACCACGGCCATGCCAGCACCCTAAAATGCACCCAGTTCTGGGTGTGCAGCACCAGCCTAACCTGGCCTGAGCACTCGGGGGCTTCACCTGCATCAAACACTCAGGGGTTTCACCTGCATCAAACACTCGGGGGTTCCACCTGCATCAAGCACTCGGGGGTTTCACCTGCATCAAGCACTTGGGGGTTTCACCTGCATCAAGCACTCAGGGGTTCCACCTGCATCAAGCACTCAGGGGTTTCACCTGCACCAAACACTTGGGGGTTTCACCTGCATCAAGCACTCAGGCTGCTGTGCACAGGTCATGCCCTGGGGCTGGAGCACCAGTGGCCATGGCAGCTTAGCCATGGGCACCTCCATGCCCTGGCCCAGCCACGTGGCACTGGAGCCAGCACAGCATTGCCTCAGCCCCTCAGCATGCTGTGCACAGCCAGGCCACTCTCCATGCTCAGAGCACCGTGGGAGCTCAGCTTCACCGTTCCCTCATCTTGGCCCAAGATCAGAGGCCCCGCACGGGCTCTGGTCCCAGCCCAGCTGCTATCGACCCCGCTATCGTCTGGGGTGATTATCACAGGAAGGCAGGAGGCAGGCGATAAGCCCCAGAACTCCCCGTTTCTCATGGGCCAGCTGGAACCCAGTCCAAGAGAAAAGAAAGAGTGTTTGTGGCTGGAGCAGGGGGCCAGCAGGGCTGCCACACACACTGCCCTGGGTATAAAACCCACTGGAAGCCTGTGCTCAGGCAGAATCCCACCCCATCTTCTGCTTGGCCCCACTCAGCCCTGCTCCTGCCCCATGCTCCTGCCCTCCATCCCTCTGCTGCAAGGCAAGGAGTGCTGCCCATGCAGGGCAGGGTGGCAGCTGAGCAGAGGGGCCGTGCCAAAGCAAGGCATAAATATGAGTGTGCTCGCAGTGTTGCCATGCCAGAGGGGAGGGTAAACATTTAACTGGTCTCCCCGCGACACCTTTCCACCCTGGCCTCCTCAAAAGGAGGGAGAAAAAGCAGGGAAGGGCCAAATCTGCCATCGGCAGAGTCAGTGGGGCTTGGCTGCCATCTCCTATGGGAACAGAATCCAACCTTATATGGAGAAGCAGCAAATCTTCTGGGCTTAACCCGGTCTGGAGCACAGATCCACCTCGCTGGCAGGACAGGCCCCACTTCCCCACGGGCTGTGGGCCACCCACACAGCTGTCCCTGCTGGTGCCCAGCTGTTCTGCCTGCTAGAGCCAAGCTAAGGAGCTGTTGACACTGTGGAATGACAGGTGTTGTGCAAACCCAGGGTGTCACACAGGGACACTGCACAGCAGAAACACAGTGGCTCCTAAGCCCAAGCAGCTGCAGCCAGCAGCATGGCACCTCACACTCCCCAGTGCAGGGCAGTGGCATCACACTCCAGCACAGGCTCCGGGCACAGAGAGCACCAGTGCCGAGCTCTCGTTGCCATGGTAACCCAGGCATTCCCCGTTTTCGGTGTTTTTAACCACAGGTCAGTGCAGGCTCTCAGCACACAAACCTCTCCAAAGCTGTGCGATGCCCAAACAAGTCTGCCCAGCGCATGGAGCTTCAAGTGCTTACTGGGGCATGCCAACCCCCACCACAGCTGCCTGGGAGCCCGGGGTGACAGCAGTGTCACCACACGTGGTGCCAGCACCACTCTGTGGCTCGCCCAGGGCTGTGCACAAGAGCACTCTGAGTTGCAGCAGCAGCGTTTGAAGCCTCAGTGTGCTCTCCTGGGCTTGCATGCTGCAGGGACAGCGCCTCCACATGGCATCAGATATCGGCCCCAGCCCTGGCTTTGGGATTTTCGTCCCGCCAGGCCCCCCCAGTGCCAGCACGGCTCCCACCCTGCCTGCCCTGGCAGCTCTTACCTCGGCGTGCCCACCCGGGGTCAGGGTCTTGTTGCAGCGCTCACACTTCAGGCAGAACTTGTGCCAGTCCTTGCCCAGGGAAGACACCTTCTCAGCTGCAGGGGACACGAGAGAGGGGTGAGCCACTGCCCAGCACCCGCCGAGGCCCCGGGGGAAGCCAGGCCTGGGAACCAGGGGGGCTGCACCCCAGAGGGGCTGCACTCGCTCAAGGGGGCCTGCTCACCCTGTGCACTCAGCCACGCTGCAGGGAACAGGAGCCACGGTGCTGCAGCCCCCAGAGCCCCTGCAGCCCTGTGGGATGTGGGCACAACCCCGGGTCTCTGACCCCTCACAGCATGACACCAGCTATGAAGAACATTAACCCTGTCCCAGCACCAGCTCTTAAGAAGAACATTAACCCTGTCCCAGCTGGAAGCAGGACACCCCCCAGCTGCTGTCTCACAGCCACGCTTTCCCACACGCCAGTCCAGCAACGGTAGCGTTTTCTTCCCTGCTCCCCTGGCTATTTTTACCCGCCACGCTACCCGGAATGACTTCACTCCCATTCAAATATTTGGCGTTTCCATGCCCACCCCGCCCCTGCAGTCACACTCCCCCCACGCACAGCCAGCCTCTCCCCGGGCTGGGAGCCTCAGGCGCAGCTCCAGAGATGCTCCCAGGAGGAGGGGATGGCAGATGGCCTTCACTGTCACCCAGGATGGACATGTGGCCTGGAAAACACCTGCCCCTTGCCCCCAGCCCGGGAACAGGCACGATGTGTGGATGAGCACACAGCCGCCGTCCTTGCACGGCCACAAACCTGCAGAGCAACTGGCTGCCAGCACTGAAAACAGTGACAAAGCACCAGTGGGCAAATTCAGGCAAGGCAAACGCTTTGAGACTGGTTGTATGAATACAAACACAATCCTTCCATCTGGCCCTGAGCTGTAGGTGTCCAGGAGCACCCTGGGAGGCAGCACAGGCTGCCAATGCTCCTCTTGCATCCCCAGCCTTGCACCATCCCCTCTCCCTCCCAGCTCCTGGGCGGCCACGGGCTGCCTTGTGCCCCCCACGAATTCCTGCTGGCCCTCCCTCTGCCCTGCACATGTGCAGAGACAGCTGGAAAACAGTGTGAGCCCGTTAAAGCCACCGTAAAACTAAATCAAGAGAGCCAAATAAAATATTTAACAAGCAAATAAAAGTGCAACCAGAGCTGGCTGCACTCCACGAGAAGACCTCCTCCGCGATGTTGGGTTTCCCCCCAGGACCTCAGCAAATGTCACCTGTTTGCATCCAGTTGAGACGGCGGTCAAGAGCTCCCCAAAGGGCAGGTCCTGGCTTCTAGAGCCACCCTCCTCCCAAGGCAAACAGCTGCATCCGGGGCACGTCACAGGGCCAAGATAAGCCGAAACAATGCCATCATCACCCAAAAATTCCATCTCAGTGCAAAGCCAGGGTGGGAGGGAGGGGCAGTGTGACAGAGCAGAGCCACAGCCATTGCACCAGGGTGCACAGGAGACTCCTGAGAGCACCCCAAGCAAGCACACAAGAGATGGACTCTGGGGACTCACATCGGTTGGAAGAAACTCCAAATCCACCTCCTGCTGATGACACACAGGCTGTAGAACCAAACCCAGGCAGGAGCAGACAGCAGGGCCAAGGGATGCCCCACCAGGTTTCCCCCCAGGGAAATGCTGGGCCTGCCTGCCCAGCATTTCCAGGGCTATTCCCTGCTGGCTCCAAGCCCAGGGGCTCGGGAGGGCCCGTGTCTCCCTAGCCCCTCACAGAAGGCAGCACACGAGGAAGGGACCAGGGCCAGAGCTGCCCTCCTTTTCCTCTGCAGCCCTCATCTGGGAGCAGAGAACCAGCTGCAGGGTGAACAGCCCAGGGATTCCCCAAAACCAGGGGAATATGGAGGTCCCAGCACCCCACTGCCGTGGGGGCACTGCAGGAGCCCTGCATCCTCCCAGCCCTCCAGCAGGAAGGTTCCTCCCCGGGTGACCAGGGCAGGAAACCAAGCGTGATGGGCTGAAAGCCGAGCCAGGGGCTCGGGGCCAAGGAGCCGCTGGGCTGTGTCACGGTGGATGCACACACAGCCAGGCCGGGCTGTGCTCCCCCTGCCCCGACCCAGCGCCGCCACGGGTACAAAGCAAGGAGGAAGCTCCCGGCGGATGTTTTCCAGAGGCCATGGCAATTATAGCTGGCCACAGCCCCCACCAGCTCCTTCCTGCTCCCGCGATACAAAATGCTCCCCCAATGACCCCCCCCCCCCACCCCAAGAAAAAACAACAACAAAAAAAAACCACATTCAGCAGATGGAAATCCTGGCTCCTCCCTGCCAGATGCACCCCCCTGCCGATGCTTCCCTGAGGCACGCAGAGCCAGAGGGATCCCAGCGGGGCACGGGCAGGAGGGACGGGAGAGCACCCGGAGCACCCCGGGCACAGGGACAGCCCGGGAACCACGGGGGCTGCCCTCGCCTCCAGATGGAAATGATGGAAATGCCGCCCAGGGGCCGCTCGGGCATCCTCTGGCTGCAAACAAGGATTCCCGGGGGATGCATCCGGGACCGGCACAGCCGGGATGGCTTTCCAGAAGGCATTGTTTGCACCGAGCAGAGGAAGCAGCTTGGAGCCGCTCCGGCCCATTTCCAGGGCAGCAGCCTGCGGCCACACCATCCCATAAATCACCGCGGAGGGAAGGGACCAGCGCCCAGATTTCCTGTCACTCGGCCACAGCTGCTCCGCTGTTGCATCAGCTCCAGAGGAAAAGGCTCTGGCCACATCCGCCTGCTGCCGGGGCAGCCCCTCAGAGCCGCCCGGGCGGGCAGTGCGGGCCGTGCCCAGCTCCGAGCAGGGAGCAGGGGACGATGGCACGGGGCACACGTGTCACTGCAGCCAGCCTCTGCCACCCATGGCCGTGCTGATCCCCCTGCTCTCCCAGCACATCCTGCTCTGGCCTCCGAATCCCCCCTGCACACTCAGCCCTGCAGCTGCCAGCTCTAAACCAGCTGGGCAGCAGCCCTGGAAGGGCAGGGGTGAGGATGCTTGACTGCAGGAATTTGGCCTCTACCACATGTGTGTGGCTCGGGGGGTTTGCCAGCCCTGCGTGGGTAGGCACGGGATGCCCATGGATGGGTGGGCACAGGGTGCCCAGAGGAAACAGCCCGAGGAGAGGTGGAGGCACAGCCGGGGACACGTCTGGCTGCAGGACGCAAAGGCTGTGGGGTGGGTTTGCTCCGTGCAGGCTGTGGGGTGGGTTTGCTCCGTGCAGGCTGTAGGGTGGGTTTGCTCTGTGCAGGCTGTGGGGTGGGTTTGCTCCGTGCAGGCTGTGGGGTGGGTTTGCTCCGTGCAGGCTGTGGGGTGGGTTTGCTCCGTGCAGGCTGTGGGGTGGGTTTGCTCCGTGCAGGCTGTGGGGTGGGTTTGCTCCGTGCAGGCTGTGGGGTGGGTTTGCTCCGTGCAGGCTGTGGGGTGGGTTTGCTCCGTGCAGGCTGTGGGGTGGGTTTGCTCCGTGCAGGCTGTAGGGTGGGTTTGCTCCGTGCAGGCTGTGGGGTGGGTTTGCTCTGTGCAGGCTGTAGGGTGGGTTTGCTCTGTGCAGGCTGTGGGGTGGGTTTGCTCTGTGCAGGCTGTAGGGTGGGTTTGCTCTGTGCAGGCTGTAGGGTGGGTTTGCTCTGTGCAGGCTGTGGGGTGGGTTTGCTCTGTGCAGGCTGTGGGGTGGGTTTGCTCCGTGCAGGGGATGCACCCACGCTGCGAGGGACGGCAGGAGCAGGCAAGCAGCCGAGGGGGCTGTCAAGGCACACTGATCCCATGGCTCCACAGCAGCCCCGCCCCACAGACAACGCGGCTCAGCCTTTAATTACCCGCCGTGCCCAGACAAAGCAGCTGGCACAGGCCAGAGGTGGGTGCATCTTCTCAGGGTGGGAAGGGAGCATCCCTCCTCCCAGTTTCTGTGCCGCCGGCCGCATGGAGCCGGCCCCAGGCCCTCGCACAGGTATTTCCACAGCCTGACGTCAGTGCTGCTCCCAGGCGGAGCCTTATTCAGCGAAAGGAACCACAACTGCAGCTGCATCTCTGCAAGGGCTGGGCTGTGCCCCATCCATCCACCACAGCCCTGGCAGGGCACGGGGGAGGGCTGACAAAGCCCAGTCTGGCAGTAAGGATGCCAAATCCCCACAGGGATCCAGAGACAGGCATCCCTGTCAGAGAGGGATGCTGTCAGACTGACTGTAGATTCACTTCAGAGCAGTTGCAGACACAAAGGAATGGAGAAAGAAAAGTGCAAGGAAAGGAGCCTGGTAAATGGCTGGAAACAAAGCCGAGAGCCATGAGCCAGCAGCCTCATCCCTTCCCCAGTTCCTCACTACGTGGCCAGGAGATGGAAAAGGTGGAAGGACAGGTTGAGGATTTCCTGCCCTTGCCATGCCAGGCCATATCCCAGGCACGCTGCCCTGCCCAGTGTCTGCAGTGCCCTCCCATGCCCCAGCCCATCCCAGCCCTGGCACAGCTCCTCTCCCCCATCCACAGCCGGTGCTGACGCTCACACCGCACCCTGATTTGTGGCCAAACATATATATTTAGCTTCCCTGCAGCAAGGCAAGGCAAGGCAGCCCTCCAGCTCTCTGGGCTCCCTCCAAGTGTGCAACAAAGCCAGCTCAGTACGGCCTTGCTGCAGAGCACAGCCAGGGGGAACAGGGAATATCCCAGGGGGGATCCCACTTCCAGCCAAGGGGAGAGACAAGGGCTTGAGCCCCCGTGTAGCTGAGCCACTTGGGTGCAAGGGAAGGTTGTTTGATTTCCACCCCAGCCTTGGTGCTCAGCACTGCTCCCGTCCCCTGCTGCTCCCTGCCTCTCCTCTGCCACAGCCTCACCTACTGCAGGCAATTCCCTGGCCAGGAGGAATCTCCTGCTCTGGTTTGCAGGGCAGCCTCCAGCAAGTCCCCCACCATTTTCCATAGGGCTTCATCAAGCAGCATCTGAATGAGATGTGTGTGAGGTTGGGCAGCCTGGCTGTGTCTGTGCTGGGGGAGGATCAGCAATGTTTCCAGCCAGGCACTGGGTTCAGCCAGGGCTGAGCCCAAGGAATCAGCTGCTTTCCATGGCAGCCCTGCATGTGAGGCATGGCAGGCAGGACCCCAGGGAGGGCAGGGGATGCAGCCCACACTGCCGAGGGACACCACCACAACAATCAGAGGCCCACCTGCAGCCCTGCCCTCACCCAGCACACAGGCAGGGCAGAGCAGGCAGTGAGAGCCGGGCACAGGCAGGCACACACCAAACACTCCCTGGGTAGCTGCTGGCTCAGAGCACACTGTTCCTTCTTTCTGCACTCTGAGATGTCATCTCTGGCAGGCAGTGCCGGGAGAATAAGACAGTTTCCTGGCCCGTTTCAGCAAGAGCAGGATTCTGGGACACGCTGGAGCAGCCAAGCTTGTCAAAGCACCCCTCCTGCCCCATGGCTCCTCACCTCCCCACCCTGCTGGGCCCCCACAGCTCCAAGCAGGGTTCAGCCCAGGGCTGAGGATGCTCAGGGGCTACAGCACTGGAGCTCCCCACCAGCAAGTGCACAGCAGGACGGTGGGACAGCTCTCCCCATCTTCATGCCAGGACCCATCTCCCACCATCACCTCCCTGGTAGCACCAGGGCCCTTGGCAGGAGCAATGGGCACCACCACAACCAGGAGTGGCAGCATGGCTCATGCTCCAGGCTCTGTGTTTGATTGCAACACTGGTGTGACAGATTTTCCATTACTCCTTGCTTGGGTGTTCCTGCTCCACCTTTCCCTGCCTTTCCTTTCCAGTCCCATCACCTCACCTCTCCCCATCCCTGTGCTCCTGCCAGGGAGGGAGGGTGGATGGGAACATGGGGCTCTCTGTCTGCCTAGAAGCTGGGACACGGCTGCAGGACTCCATAACCCAGACACCAACCCAGACCAGCCCTGGGTTGCACAGGGCCGCCCTCAGCACCCACAGCCCTGGGGCAGCACCACTCCCACTGCTGGCACTGCCAGCACCACCCTGCCAGGAGCCCCAGCAAAGCCCAGGACACAAGAGCAAGAGGACCCAGTCCTCACACTGCCCCGTTCCACACTCCCACAGACCATTTTCTGTAGCCCGTGCTTTTTTCCTGAGGGAAAAACTAATGCTAATCAGCCTGTTCTTCAGCTTCCCACAGAGGCATCCCTCCCATGGGCAGGGCTCTGCGCGGGGAGCAGGGAAGTGGAGCATCCTTAGTTACCACTCTGCACGGTGCCCTGACGCTCCCAGGCCCGGGAGGAGGCAGTTCCCGAGGGGCCCATCCCGCTCCGTGCTGCAGGGCAGTGCCCCCACGGCCTGGAGAGCCGCTTCCTTTGTTAGGGACGGCTGGAATGGGAATCCAGCCCTCCTGCCGCTCCTGCCCCACCGTCTCCCTGCCCGGAGCCAAGCACAGCGGTTACTCATTAATTGCAGAGTGGCTTCTGCAGCTTGAATTTCGCCGGGCGGCCCCGGCGGTGCCGTGCTCGGCAGGGAGAGCACCCCGGACCTGGCTGCACCCCGTGTGCCCCCGGGGTGCCCCGGCACCTGCTGTGGGCCCCTGGCAGCACGCTGGGCTCGAGCCTTCCTCATTTCCCAGCTGGATGTGTCCGTGTCCTCAGCGCCCCTCTGGAATCCCACCGCCAAACCAGCGCTGGAGAGCAGCTTTAAGCCTGGGGGCTACTGAGTGACTCCCACCTGCTTTGGCGATGCCCCTTTCGGAACCAACAGAGCAGCAGCAGCCTCCCCTCAGCCTCACAGCCCCCAGCCCGGGCAGCGAGCGCCCCAAGAGCCGCCCGCAGCCGGAGCCGCCGCACGTGTGCTTGCAGCATCCCTGGGGCTTGTGCCTGCCCCGTGCTCGGGACGGGAAAACAGGAAACCCCCTGCTGCCTCAATCCCCTGCTGCTCTGGGAAGAAAGGATGGGAGGCGGACAGACTTGGCCAGGGCTCCCGGTGACCCTGCAAAACTCATTTAAGGCTTAGCAATGCGAAAGGGAGCTGGGGAAATGTGTGGCTGTTTGGCTGCAGGAGACTCTGGTTCCCCCGGAGCTTCCTGGCAGCAGTGAGAGCCCGAAGCCAGCCCCGAGCCCAGCGCTGCCACCTGCCCGCGGGGACGGGACCGGAATGGCCCCGCTCCCCGGCTGCTCCTGACTCTCAAACATTCACTGCATCCAGCCAGCCTCCCAAATCAGGAAAGTTAGCCCCAGCCGTTCCTGGAAACAATGTCACAGACCTCCTTTCAAAAAAAAAAAAAAATTAAAAAAGGGAAAAAAGCCAAAAAACTATTTTTATATTTCCCCGTGCTTTTTAAAGGAAAAAAGCTCATTCTGTAGCTCAGGAAACGCCCACATCCTCCTGACTGCGCAGGGAGGAGCCCATTGGATTTTTCCAGGGAGCATGAAGCAACAGGCATGCTGGAAATGAGTTTTCCATGGGTACCCGGGAGTGCGGGCGCTGGGAGCCGCTCGGCTGCGCGGGGCCGGGACGGGAGCCGGCGGCGTCTCTCACACATGACCGGGGCTGCAATCCCAGGCATTCGGGCAGCCCGAGCTGCCAGCGCTCATTCAGCACGGCCAGGGAGGCTCCCGAACAAGCGGGGCTTTATGAATCACCTCCCCGCTAAGCTTCGGGCCGGCCCAGGAATTCAGGAGCGACACCAAAGCCCGGACGCGGAGCTCCCATCGCCTTCCCAGCGGAGCACGCCCGGGATCCGCACCCCGGAAAGACGGCTCAGGATTTGCATGGAGCTTCCATGCATTGAATAAACGGACTCAGGTTTATTCTTCCAGAGCCTGGGCGGTTCCTCAAGGGAAACCCGAGGTTCCTCAGCTCTAAGCACAGAGAAGTTTTTTGCTCCCGTTTCAGCTCAGCGCTACCTCCTCTCCCCAGGTCTCCCTCGGGGGCAGCATTCCCTGCGGGAAGGTGTGGGATGGGGGCTGGCACTGCCCCGCTGCCAGGCACCTGCCTCCAGGGCAGGGAGCAGCAGAGCCCGGGACAGGGACCACGGCACCCACAGAAACCCTCGGGGGAGAGCAGCTGGGGCAGGGGGTACAGCCTTGTTCCCCCCCAGACCACATCCTCAGGAGACCCACATGTGCCCCAGGACATGGGAGGAAAAAGAGCAGGGACACTGCTGGGGGCTGGTGCTTCTCCTCCTGGCACAGCCTGGCCTCCTCCTCGGGTCCCTGAGCCCAGCCCCGACCCCCCTACGCAGGGCAGGCTCATCCCTGGAGCCAGAGGAGCAACTCTGCTCCCGGGTCAGTGCCCAGCTGGCTGGGGAGGCACTATTTTTTGCTTAAAAAGGAAAAGATTCATACAAAGAAAGACATCCAAGGGGCCAAGCCCTTCCCACCCACACACAAATAGGTTTATTTAAAGGAGGAAGACAGCAAATTCCTATTTCCCTGTGTTTACTTGGAGATGGCCGGAAAAGAATGAAAGCACCGATGCCTCCAATGCTCAAACATCATTTGGTATTTCTCCACCAAACAAACACACTGAGGCAACAGGGGCTGGACCCCGGAGCATGGGGGGAGATGGGTAGGGAGGGCTGTAGGGAGGCAGCGCCAGCTGCACCCCGCGGTCAGCTCGGGCTGGAGTCCTGGATCCATCCCCAGGGCCACCCCGAGCTCACGGTGCAGGCCCGAGGGTGCTCACCCAGGGCAGAGTCCCCGCCGGAGGCTCCGGGCTGGGGCAGCTCCTCGGGGGCACCAAGGCCGGGGATGGGATCCGCCGCTGCCCCAGCCTCGCTGCGAGCCGGGCGGCGGCGCTCAGCCCGCGCTGCCTGACCGGACACACGCCAGCCCCGCTTCCCAGAGATCCCGACCGGCCACAACCCCAGGCAGGGCCCTCGGAGACCTGCAGGGACTCGCTGCTGCCCTAACCCAGCCCAGGCGTGCTGAGATGGACCTCCGAGCCCAGGAGCTGCCTTTGAAAAAGTCCCGTAGAAACCCCAAACCCTTCGTTAGCTCGCCCAGCTGGGAACAGCCCGCTGGGGGCTGGCTGCGCGGCGAGACAGGGAGGGGTGAAGGGCACACCTGGGGCCAGGTTCGCAGGGAATCAAAGAAACCGGCCGCGAGGAGGTTTTGTTTGCACCTGCCACTGCTAACTTCCCCGCCCCAAGAGATCCTCCGGATCACGGGAGCCCCATCCCGGTACCGGCCGGGTCGGGTGGGCTGGGTCCCCCTGACCCAAGGCAGCAGCACCTGGGGACAGGAGCCAGCCCCTCTCAGCACCCCAGGTGCGGGCACACAGCCCAGCCCGGGCTCCTCACCGCCTGCTCCCCCCTCAGCACAGCAAGGCCGGGATCATCCAGACCCTCTGTGCCCCTGCCCCAGGGCCGGCGGGCAGCAGCCTCAGCACGGCCGGGATGCGGAGCGGAGGGGCCGCGGCCGCCCCGGGGGGAGAAGGAGCCGCCGCCGGGCCGGTCCCGGGTGAGCCCCGCGGGGAGCGCGGCGGAGCGGACACCGGGGCGGTACATCCCAGTGGGGCAAAGGGGGATGCACCGGGGCTCGGGGGAGGGGAAGGCAGCGATGAGCGCCGGCTCTGGGCTGGGGGAGCGGTCTGAGGTCCCGGGGATGCGTCTCGGGGCGGGGAAGGGGATGCGGGGCCGGGCCCCGGGGATGCGCTCACCGAAGTACACGGTCTTGTCGCACTTGGGGCACTTGGATGCCATGGCGGGAGAGCGGAGCCGAGCCGAGCCGAGCCGTGCTGTGCCGAGCCGTGCTGTGATGTGCCGCGCCGTGCGCCCCGCTCCGCCCGGCCCCCGCCCACCGCCGCCCGGGGGGAGCCGGGGCGGGGCTGCCCGCCGAGCGACGCCGGGCTCGGTACGGCTCGGCACGGCCCGGCTCCAGCCCAGCGCAGCAGGTGCCCGGCCCCGGCGGCGGAGAGAACACCCCCTGCCCTGTCTCCCATCCCCAAAGGCTAAAATCGGGACACGAGTGCTCCCGACTTCCCTTGCTTGGGAAAAAAACCTCCATAATAAACAGGTTGTAGTTGAGCGACGCGACTTGTGGGGTTTTACCAGCTCCAAAGGCACCGGCCGGGAGCCTTCCCGGCTGAGTCCGGGACATGAGTGGGGGGTGGCGGTCACGGCCAGCGGCCGCAGAGGGGCTCGGGCATCTCCCACCGCCCGCGGGAGCGCGCAGCCCGTCCCCGCCCCAGCCCCGCTCGCTGCCCGGCTCCAGCGCCCGCATCCCCCGGCTCCCGGCGCCATTCCTCTCTGTTGCCATGGAAACTCCCATCTCGAAAACCCCTCCGGCTGCGAAGGGATGCTCAGGGAGCCGTGAAGCCGGGGCGAGGATACCCGAGGAGCCAGGATGCCGTGGCGAGACAGGGGAGCCCCTCTGTGCCCGGATGGTGCCCCGCGGCGGGACTGCGGTGGGCGCAGGGCAGGGGTGACAGGGCTGGTGACAGAGGTGGTGACAGGGGCGCAGGGCCCGCGGCCGGGGAGCTGCCGTGTTGGTAAACAGGACATCTGCCGCGCCGCCAGCGCAGCCCTGCATTATTCATCAGCGGCAGCCTGGCTCTGCTCCGCCGCCATTGTCACAGAATTCCATTCCCTGCCGGCAGCTGCTGCAGCTGCCAAGCTCCCGCCCGGCCCCGGCGCAGCCTTGGGAAGGGAACCCGGGCTCCGGGACGGGACACGGTGACCCTGCCGGCAGCACGGGGCCCGGGGGTGCCCGACAGCGGTTCCTCCACAGCCCCTGCACCCCGCGGCCCTGGAAGGCCCAGGCACCCCTGTCACTCCTTGGCCAGCTGCTGTCACAACAATGCGTGGCTTTGTGGCCGCGGGGTCCCTGCGGGGCAGGTGGCAGCGTTGCCCCCACGGCCCCCGGGAGGGGCTCAGCCCTGCGTCCCCCACTGCGGAGCCAGGGTGTCCCAGCCCGGGCCTGCAGCCACCGGGGAGGGCAGGAGCTGGGGTTTCGTGGAGCTTCTGATTTCCAGAAGAGTGGCTGCCCGCTCCAGAACAGTCCCAGAGCACTCCTGGGGTCCCTCTGTGTGCCCGGGGTGGCTGCAGCCCTAAAGCACCCCAGGGCAGCGGGCAGAGCCACCACAGCATCCCTGTGCCTGCAGCAGGTCATTCACTAAAGGGACAGCCTGAAAAGGGTCTCCTGTCTAAATCCTCCCCACTGTGAGGCGGCCTCAGCTGGTGTTCCAGCCCTGGGGGCTGAGGGGTGCAAGAGGAGGAGGAAGAAGGCTGCATTCACCCTGTGGCCTGGGTGGGGGGGGCCCAGGAGAAAGCCTGGGCACTGCCACGCTGCAGAACCAGCACCCAGAAGGTGCCGGCCAAGGGCTTTTCACACATAGAGGCTGGGGGGAATTAAGACAAATCACCTAAAGGTGTGAATCCCTGCCTGCAAATGCGCTAAATCCCAAGCGGATATGCTGGTCAGGAGCAAAGTGGCTTTAGCTGGTCGTGTCTTAATCTCCCCCGATTTAGGCTGGGCATGCTCCTGCACGGAGGGCAGGGATGTGACAGGTGACTCGGGTGCCACAGGCGGAGCCAGCAGGGATGGCCGAGCTGCTGTGGGGACAGCACGGCCAGTGCCAGGGGGGACAGCCCGCTGCCGAGGGGACACAGGGTGCTGGCAGGGGGGTGGTGGCACGTGAGGGACACCCCCGACCCTGCTGTGCCTCTCCCCGGAGAGCACATTAATAATTTTCACCAAAGGATGCATTTTCCGTCAGAAACTGGAGGGGCCCATCCCTGCCCGAGGGCTGAGCTGGAGTTTCCCTGGCAGCGGGTGACAAAGGCGCCTTTCAGCGGCCAGGGGAGGTCTCTGGCACGGGCCGTGCCCCCTGCAGCAGTGCCCGGGGGTGTCCCAGCCGAGGGGGCCGTGTCCCCAGTGGCGGGAGGTGACCCATTTTCTTGCGGCCCTCGGGATTTCCTCAGCTGCGGAGGGCAGCAGCCTCCGGCCTGGGGCGGCCTCACCGCCCCGGGGCACTGCCCGTGCCCTGCCCGTGCCCCAGTCCCCGCTCCGGGGCTGTGCGGGGCCTTTCCCCCGCCATAAAGCCGGGCTTTAACCCGGCCACTTCCCTCAGTGCTGCGGGGAACGGAGCAGGAGCCGCATCCCTGCAGCATCCCCTCCTCGGCCGCAGTGAGTCCGAAGCAGGCCCATCCTAAAGCCCATCCTAAAGCCCATCCTAAAGCTGCTCCTGCAGCCCTGTCCCGGCAGCAGCGGCTCCGCAGGGCCCGGCAGGGGCTGCGGGACACGGGGGGGCTTTGCCTTTGGGCTGGCCCTGGAACAGGGATCGCCTCCACCGGGAGCCCCCAAAAGGTGCGAGGCTGGGACCCCTGCCCAGGGCAGGGCAAGCAGAGAGCTTTGTGCAGAGATTAAGGGAAAGTGAGGAATAAATAAGGAATAACTCCCTCCAGACTGCCTCTCCTTTGGCTCACCTCTCTCCCCCTCCCCGCGCCGACTCCCCTCAGCTCTTTTTTCTTCATTCAGATACAAATACCACAAAAACTCATGGACCAGACAGAGCTGCTCCTAAGGGGAGTTGGAAAGCCTTCCTCTGCTCTCATGTTTTCTGGCACCTAGGACCCCTTGGATTTGTTACAGGGCAAGAAGAGGTTGGGGGGGGGGGGGGCAGAAATAAAAGAGGTTATGGGAAAATCCCCTGCTGCTGGCTTGGTGTGCCCAAAGATCAGTGATCCCTGTGTGGCCTGCAGAGCCTTGGCTGGTGCACCATGTGCAGCCACAGGCCCAGGGCCCTCTGTCCCTCGTGACAAGGTCACCCCAGGGTGACACACTTCTCCTTTTTCCACCCCTGGAACTCCCATGTCCCAGACACAGCCCACAGCCAGGGCTGGTGGTTAAGAATGGCTGCTGCCCATGGCCATCCCAGCTGTAACAGTTCTGCCTCAGATCCTTGTGGTAGGCAGGAGTTTCATGGAAAAAGTGGTTGCGCTTCCCTTCATGGGCTTCCCTTCATGGGCTGGGAGCAGTTCCCTGTGATGGGATGCAACAGAAAGAGCCTTTCACAAAACCTGGCAACACACTTTTTTTCTTATTTCATTTATTCTCCACAGCCCTCCTGGATGTGCAGTGCCTGCCAGCGTGGATCTGACTGTCCTACACAGCGAGCAGGGCAGCCCCCTGCCTGCAACAGGGGACATCTGTCCCCCAAAACGAGGATCCCGGGGTGAGGAGGCAGCCAGGGGACAGCCCCACGCCCGCCGGGCACCCAGCCCTGCTGCCCAAGGGTCAGTGCACAGCTCTGGAGGGAGCACGGGGGCTTAGGAAGGATTAGCAGGAGCCTAAGGGAAGATGGAGGAGCTGAGGACGGGCGTGCCGAGGGCTGGCAGGAGCTGGGGCCCGTCAGGCAGCACATGCCACTGCCCAGGGCCCGGCACGTCAGCGCCAGGCCGCGGCCCCTGCAGCTCCAACCCTCCACTCCTCGCTCCTCTCCTTTAAAAGGCATCCGAGCTCCTGCCCTTATCAGGCAGGGCCGATAGCGCTGTCACGCCTGCGATAAACAGGTTTACAGATTGTGTCCTTGCCACCTGGAATGGATGTCCCCATTGTCCCTGTGACCACTTCCCGGGCCGGGGGATCCCAGCGCGCTGCACACTAGGGCCGAGGCTGCAGAGCTCGGTGTGAGCCCCTGGGGCAGATGTGACCCCTCCGAGGCTGCAGAGCTTGGTGTGAGCCCCTGGGGCAGGAGCGATCCCTCCGAGGGTGCAGAGCTTGGTGTAAGCCCCTGGGGCAGGAGCGATCCCTCCGAGGGTGCAGAGCTCGGTGTGAGCCCCAGGGGCAGGAGGGATCCCTCCGTGCAGTGGGATCAGCCAACCAAAGGCAGGAGAGCAGCTGCAGAGAGCTGAGCACAGCCCTCAAACCCCATCAGAGCCACGGTGGGACTGCAGAGAGCAGCCAGGGGTGGCCACTGCAGAGCCTGCACCGGTGGCTCTCCCCCAGGTTTTCCAGGGAAAGAAAGGGTGTCCCAAGGAACGGGCTGTACTCAGACCCAGGCTGCAGTGGCAAAGTTCAGCTCAGGGCAATTGGCCATTAAGCCCTGGCAGAGCCACAGCCCCCCCGGACGTGCTGTGGGCAGAGGTCGGGCTGGCCATGGCGCAATGTGGCTCTGAGGGCTGGCACAGCAGCAGGAGCAGTGCTGTGCCCAGGGGCTGCCCAGCTTTCATGTGTCTGTGCCCCACATGCACCTCCAGGACACTCTCAGTGAGCCCCTGGGGTAGGGAAGGGACTGGACACACATAATCCAGCACCTCACAAGTGCTGCAATATCCCCACAGCACCATCTTCTCCTTCTCCATCAGCATCACCCACCCACCCACCAGGATGCATTTGGCCTTGGCTCCCCCCAGACATTCTGGGCATTTTCCTGGGATGCAGGGAAACCCAGCTTGGCTCCTCATCCACAGGATCCACACGTTCACCTCCCTCCTGTCCTGCCTGGGGGCAGCCAGAGCACAGGCAGGGGGAACAAACTCGCTCCTGCTCAGATGGAAAATCTCTGAATGAGCACAATTTGGCTGAAACCCTCTAGCCAGAACCTGTAAATCTGCTCCCCGTGACGCTGCCAGCATCCCACAGAGCACTGGATCCAGGTGGAGAGTCCCCTTGCAGGAGGGAAGGGAGGAAGCTGTCTGCAAAAAGATGCTGAATTTATGTTATTCATTCTCATTCCAGGAATGTGGTGAATGAACTTGCAAAGCCCAGGGCAGGAATCAAGTGTGCTTCAACCCTGACCTGCCCTGACTTTCTTCCAGGCTGAAGAAGAGGTGGAGACAAGCCCCAGCCCCACAACCCATCTGAATTTACTGTGCGTCTTTGCTTGAGGCAGCTTTCCTCCTCCTGCTCGGGTGAAACGTGATTGTCAGAGACTGAGTCTGCCACCAGGTTTTGAAGCTGCTCAAGCAGGGCAAAACCCTTCTGCCAGTCCCCAGGCAGGGAAGTGAGGGCAGGAGGGACAGGGGGACGTGGGCCACCCCAGCCTCCTGCCTTGGGAAGGGCATAAACACCACCCACACTCCAGACATGTTCATGTTCTGGGGATCACAGCAGATCCCATCACTGTTGGCTCTTGCAGGCTGACCTTGAAAGGCACTGACTACATTTACAGGAAAAACCCCAAACAATCCCTCTCTCACCAGCTAGAGAGGGCTGTCATGCCTCGACTTGCCTTTCTGCAGTGATCTTTACTTTCTCCCTCTAATGCTGCTGCCAAAGCTTATTTGGGTTAATGGTGTTTTTATGTCTGTGCCCTCTTGATGGATTAAGGAAAATAGAAAAGTTTCAGGGTCCAGTTTCAGTAAATTAGTAAAATTCCTTCCTTCTCCTCATAGTCAAAATCTGCCAGATTTTATTTGTGCTCTTCCCACAAATCCCCCAGCAGACTGGCACACCTCCTGTGCCACTGCCCATCCCGTGGCCCCTGTGAACAGGTGAGTGCCCCCTCCTCGTGTGGCAGTGGGAAGCAGCTCCACCGTGATGCAATCCCACCATCCCAAAGAGCCTCTCCAGCTTCCCAAGGTCTGGCTTGTGTAACACTTGCACAGAGAGCCAGAGCCCGCAGCAGAGCTGGCACCAGCTCCAAATTTCCATTTCAAAAGAAAATTTCAGCGTGTATTTTGTTTTACAACTCTCCAATAGTGTCCCAGTTACAGCCCTCCTCCCACAGCAGGAATGCCAGGTTTGGAATTGTTAGTTTTGGTCATACTTTGCTTTTTTTCATATTATTTCATCAGTGCTGTTACGGTCAGGGCGCTGCCTTCATGTTACAGCAGCAAAAGCAGAGATCACAGAGAGCTGCTATTAACAAGCTGGTAAAATGCAAAATGCAATGTAAAAAAGCGCCCCCAAAACACTCAAGTTAACTTTAAAAAAAATTAAATCTGTAACAAAAGCATTTTGGCATGAAGTATTGTAGGAATGTTTGGATTTTTGTTTTGTTTTTAAAATACTTTCCTGAGCAGCTTCCTGCTTCTTTTTAAGCCTGTAAAATTGCAGGCATGGCACTGAGTCTGGAGGTCAGCATGCTCCATCCACGTGAGCACAGTCCTCTCCCGGGGATCACAGCTGAGCCTGTGACATATCTGCTCCCACGTCCGCATGGCAGAAAGGGGAGGGAAGGATTGGGATGCCAGGGACACACAGCGAAGGGAAAATACCCAAATGCACATGGCAACACTTATTACATCCCAACAGACCTGGCCTGCTTCGGGCGGGCAAGCACTTCCCAGCTCCAGGCTCTGCTCCTCCTACAATCTCAGGGGCTCATTAGGAGGTGGGAAGCAAGGAAAGGAAGGGACCTGGAAAATGGGACATTGCCCCTGCTGTGTGAACATTGTTCTATTTTGACAAGGCTCTAGAGCAGGAGGGTGAATAACCAAAGGCAATTCCTGCAGCAACAGCACAGGAATGTGAATACAGAGGAGAGGTTGGCACAGGAGGGGCTGTGACAGCAGCAGCTCAAGGGAGTGACCCCTCAAGCTCGGACAGGTCAGTGCCTGGACCTACCACTCCCTGCACTTCCCAAGAGCCAGCATTTTCCTTTGGTGGCCAAAGGGATCTTCCAGCCTCCCCTCCCAAGCTGGTACAAATATAAGCCAGTGAAACAAACACATGGCAGGGGAGCCTGCTACTGCACGCCAGAAAACAGCATCTCTATTGAAGGACACGCAAGGGTCCTTCAAAGTTAGGGCAGCACAGGACGTGCTCGCTCTCCTTGCCTGGACTCCTTCCCAGAGCAATCTCTGGAGCCGCTCCAAGAAAGCTTTTAAGTTGTTGGAAACCGCAGGGCTGGCACCCCCAAGTGGTTCTTGTGCTCTCGGTGCAGCCGGAGCCGCCTTTGCCGGGCTCATGGAGAGCTCAGCCCCAGCCCCGGGATCCCCAGCACAGCAGCAGCTCCAGCACCCCGGGCTGTCCGAGCTGCCCCAGCCCCGGGATCCCCAGCACAGCAGCAGCTCCAGCACCCCGGGCTGTCCGAGCTGCCCCAGCCCCGGGATCCCCAGCACAGCAGCAGCTCCAGCACCCCGGGCTGCCCGAGCTGCCCCAGCCCCGGGATCCCCAGCACAGCAGCTGCCCCAGCACCCCGGGCTGCCCGAGCTGCCCCAGCCCCTCGGGCAGTGCAGGGGCCAGCTCGGACACGGGGTTTTCCAATGTGATGTGTTCAGATTTCCTTTGGCTACTGGAAGGAATCCACAAGAGCTCTTGCCCTCACAGAGACAGAAGTGTTACAAAACCCTCCTGTAGCCGGTGTTTCTGGCGTACAGAGGGTTAATCCTAAGGATTGATGGTGACAAAGTAAAACTGCCAATGGTCACTGGTGCTGCTCGAAGCCTGAGGGCTTTTGTGCCCTTCCTGAGTAGCACATCCTTCAGGCATGGCTGTCCTGTCTCACTTTTAAGCTGAGGACAGGAAAGCCTCACCTGTAGCACAGGATACACTTATGAGCTGCCAGGGTGCACAGGTGCTCACAGCCACGGGGTGAATCTCACCACTCCTGAGCAGCAAATGAGAGCAAACACGGAGGCCATGCTGCTCATCTGGGAGGACAGAGCGATGCAGAGCTCAGAACTGCCCACGGGTTGGGCTGCTGACCCCCAGGGATGTCCCTCTAACACACCAGAGGCAGGCCCAGAGCAGCAGGACCAGGAGCTGCTGTGGACAAAGGGCTCATTCAGAGGCCCAGCCCCGCATCTGCTGCCTGTCTGAGGAGGAGGGAGATGCCTCTGAAGCATAAGGAAATGTTTAAACTGCACAGGGGAGGAATCAAACTGTGAGTGACTCGGACTCTTGCCCTGTAGTGCTGGCCCAGGGACCCTGGGGAGCAGGACACAGCCGAGGGATGGGACAAAAGGCGCAGGGCTGTGAGCTCCGGGCACGTGGAACCTGAGCAAGGGCGCTGTTTCAGAAGAGACAAAAAGCAGATGTTTCACAAAAGCTCACTTTCCAGGTTTATTAAGTAAAGTTAACTGAATTGTTTTCATTTTGTGGGGATTCCTTTCCGTCTAACCCGGCGGGTTAACAGAGTTGCACAGAATCACGGTTGGACTGTGATAACCCAAATACAACTTTGGCTCATCTCACCGCTGACACATATGGAATGACTTGGGGGTTATTACATGCTGTGTCTGCTTGAGGCAGGTACATGTACAGATCAGCACAAGTTGCAAATGATAGTTTACATCCTTTCAAAACCGAGCAGGGCATCCAGCAAATGCACTGCCGTGAGAAGACATATGAAAAAGAAATGATACAGACTTGCAAATACATAAGAAGTTGAAGAGATGCAAGAAACCTCAAACACAAGAAATGTCAAGGGGGGAAAAAACCACTTAAATTCAGACACAATGTGTTCAAATGAAAACCCAGCTGTAATTTAAAGTCCCTTCAAAATGGGAAACATACAGTAACGCAATTAAAGAGAAACCAGGTCTCATCCTGGGAAACCTGTCCAAAAGCACTGATGCACAAACAGGTTCAGAGTTCTAAGCAAAATGTCCCTGGGCATTGGTGTACTTGACTCTTGGAGCCAGAGCAAAGCAATTCATTACACTTGCTGGGCCTACTGCTAACAGCACGTAGGATCCCAGATGTCACAGAGAAGGCAGCACGCAAATGCTGGTTACTGGGAGAAATGCCATGGGCCACATCTCCCAGAGAGCAACTAGAGTAAGGACACCTAATTCTGGCAGCCTGGCTCCACTGCACACAACGGTAGTGTAATGTTCTGCAAGGTTCTTCAGTTCTTAGCTCACTCCTTTCTCAGCCTGAGTTGGTCTGTCTTGTGCATGAGCACAACTGGCTGTGCAAAAAGATCCAAAAAACAGAAGGGACAGGACCAAAGAAAACTGGCTGAACCTGGGGCTGGCTTTCAGCTCCTATTTTCAAATATCAGTTAAAGATTGGAAATTTATCTACAAAAGAAATAATATAAATGAAATAAAAAAATGGCACCGTCCACAAAATTAAAAAAAAAAGAAAAGAAAAGAGAAATCTTACAACACAGCCTCATAAAATGGCTTTGCAACGATAGCTCAGTCACAAAATGAAGGGTTCTAGCTCTTCGTACATCAGAAGAGGAAACAAAGCTAAAAAGTACTAGTCCACATTCTCTTAATAAGTTAAACTTACTTTCCCTCCCCCTTCTACAAAAGGGGTAGAAGCAAAAGGGAAAGGAGGCTACTAAAAATAAAAAAAAAAAAAAGAAAAAATAAGAAAAAAAGATAGGAGAGAGTGCAAGAGAGAGAGAGACAGAGAGAGAGCAGTCTGTGGTCAGAGGCTCAGAGCAGGGCTGAGTTCCTTTTAAGGGTTTAAAAGATGCAAAACAGTTCCTCAAAAGTCCCCTCTCTTCAACAGTTAGCTCAATGCTGTATCCATGGAAACTCAAGTAGATACTGGAGGAGATTGCCGGCGTTAATCCTCGATGATGATGGGCTCATCGTTCATGGGCTGGCGGAGCTGCACCGCCTGCATGGGCCGCAGGATAATCGGCTTGTAGGGGCGTCTGGCGGCTCGCTTGGCTTCCGAGGAAGAAAGCAGCTTGCGGATTTTCCTGCAGACAGGAGGGAGAAAGGCACGGATTACAGAGGCACCGGGGCTGCTCTGCTCCTCCAGGGGAGACGGGGCCCGCACACGCCTGCTGGGCTGGCTGACAATGGCTCCTTCTGCAATGGCTGCCCTGGGAAACTCAGATTCTCTGATTTATAAACCCCCCAGTGAAGAGGAAACCGCATTCTCTGCTCCAGAATCCTTCCCCTGTAGAAGGCATTCTGGTCCAGCCTGGTAGGACCAGGGTCTCTTACTGGGAATAGAACATTGAAATAGTCAGGACAGCCAGTTTCCAGACCATTGATTTATTCTGAATTTATTTTGATCAGCTGGATGTGCTGCAGGTAGCTCTGGGGAAGTTTACAAAGCCAAGGCAACACCAACAGGGTGTTTCCCCTTTTCCCTTCTCCCATACTGCATGTGCCCAACCCAGAGATGGGCAATATCCACACCTGGTATTTGGTTAAAGATTTCCCTATATGTACAAGACTGGCAACAAGTCCTATCAGATGCAGGAAGCTGTTTTCCATATGGATAGAAAGAGACAACAAAGCTTTAAAATTACCAAAGTAAGTTAGACAGAGACAAATACTGAATTTGTTTCTTTTTCTTAATACCAGGCTCAGAGATAAAGGAAGTATCGTTAAAAAACCCCATCCAAACCCAAAAATGCAGCAACAATGAAAAATGTACTGTGTAATTAAAATAAGGAATTCTTTTATACAGAGGATGTTGTGGTGGTCAAAGGCACACAGAGATTAGAAAGGAAAGTAATAAATAGTCACAAGAGTAGTCCACCAGTACCCACTATGAGTCTCCAGCTCAGGAACTGGGGCAACAAGAAGGGTCTCCTAAGGCAGCACTGCCTTCCCTCACAGGCTCCAGACAGAACAAGGTTTTGGCTGACCACAAGAGACAAGAGAGAAAGGGCTCTGCAGCCCACATTTCAGCCACCTATCCCCCAGTTCCATTTAGGGAACACTACTGGGGCCAAAACCCCCTTTTGTTGGTTGTGGTTTTGGCTGGTTGGTTTGGTTTATTTGTCAGTGGGAGAGAGACCTTCTCACTGAGCTGATGCCTATCACTGTGCTATGATTTCTGCCTTTAAGATGTGATGGCTGCTAAAGAAAGTGGTCAAAATACCTCCCTTATCCTCAAAAACTTACCCTTTGCACCACCAGAACTGACAAACCCATCAACTTCAGCTGAAGATTTTTAATCACTTCTTATCAGATTTGGTCATCTCTTCACTTGGTTTTTTTGCCCACTGAGCAGGACAAGCTGCTGCACTCACACAGACACATTTTTTGTTTGCCCAGTGTCCCCATTTCTCCAGCACCTTCTAAAACTAAAAAGCCACAGGGTGAGGAGAGGTGAAAACAAGCTGGCAAAGTGGTGGTGCGGGAGAGAGAAAAGAAAATCTTGATATAATGACTTTTCCAAGATGTTTGACTGCAGTTGATCCACTTTCAGCCAGCAGAGCTCCTTGCAGCACCCATGTGTGCTCCATCAGCCACGCTGCCACCAGAAACACGTCCTGCAGCACTCTGGATTCTGATCAGGTCACCGCTGCCTCCGCTTGCCTGAGTTATAAATGCCAGCTCCTCACTGGGAGCCTTCAATTCAAAACTTACTCCTTTCATTCGACCAACTTTTCAAACTGCTCCTTCAGAGCCACAGAGTTTTCCAGCACCTCTGTTGTGTTCTCAACAGAGCTAAACAAAAAGGGGAGAGGAGGAGCATGTAAAACTTCAGGGAAACCTACTTGCTGTGACTGAAAACACAGCCTGACCCTCAGCTGGGGGACGATATGCAGATATTGCAGCTAGATTGATTGCTATGGAGCCAACACAAAGCTCAAATTGTTTCAGAGCTCACAAACAAGTCTTACATTCCTGACACTGGAATGCAGCAGATGGTTCAAGGAAAAGTTAGAGGTGAAATGCCCGACAGAAAACCCGTGCCACTGACAATGCTCCATCGCTCAGGCTTCCCTGCTCTTCACAGCCTGCCAAAAATCTCCTTTCACCACTCAGCAGTCAGCTAAGCAGCACGGCTGTCACACAAAGAAGCCTGGGTGGTTTTTTTTTTCCCTTTTCTTTCTCTCTCTATTTTTAAATGGAAGTGATAAGATCTTACTGAGCTGATGTCTATCACCACGATTTTCATTAGAGCTGTGCTGGTTGCTGCGGGACTGATCCTTCCTGCCTCTGTCAGTGGTTCTGTTTGAGCAGAGGATTCTGTGTATGCAGTAAATTGTTGTCACAACCAACACCACACTGGATGAATATTGTCACAGTTCTGTCCAGGTCAAAGGGCAGGACCTTGTACTGACACGCTGCCACCGTGCACCTGGAGTATTTAATGTGCCTTGGATAGTGAAGATGTCAAGAACAGCTCCCTAGATGCAGGATTATGAAACAAGCCTTGAGCATCTAAGGAGTGCATACCCTGTGTCCACAACGGCACATGAATCTGAGAGCTGCAACAGGATCCCAGTACCTCTTTATCAGAGCGACAGCAGTAATAAGAAAACTGCTTTCCCTGAAAATTAAATCCTTCTCTCACTTTATTTTCAATTATATATGGAATTCCATATATAACTGCTTTCTTTCACAGCATCTTGCAGGCACAGAAAGGAGAAGGGAAAGACGTGGCAAAGATATGAATGAACTGGTGTGAAATGCACAGTTGCATTAAAGGTGTCCAGAGGAACAAGTGACCAGGAAATTAATTTCATGTGTCTTCTGAGCTCCAACATGGTGTTTCCTGCACTGAAAGCTGATCATCCAATAGATTAGTGGTTAGTAACTTGAATGTTACTAGTATCACCTATTCTACAAAGCCCATTTTTGATACTAGGCCCACAGAATAGTCCCTTGACACTTGAAATGCTTTGCAGGTTAAGGAGAAGTTTGGAGATACCAGGGCTCTCGCCTATGACCTTTGCGCTGAACAAATGCAGACTCAGAGCAGTGCCAAATTTAGTAGTACCAGAAGAGACAAAGCACTAAAATTCTCAACCTCCTCAGTCACTTGAAGGGTTCAGACATCCAGTAATTGCCAGGTCCATCTCTGCAAGTGGAGGGAAAGGTAAGTGCTTCTCTGCTCTTGGGGCACTCACTGATAGTGCAAGTGTTGATAACTCCAGGCTTCAGACCAAGACAGAAGCCAGACACCACTTCTGCTGTCAGGGAGGACTGGAAAGCAGGGCTGCAGCTTTGCTCTGACCTTCCTCAAGGTTACTCAGAAGGGAGGCATCAAGTTCTTGGGAGGAAACCACACAAGCCAATTTCTCTACCTTCTCATCACACCCAGGAGCAACACTCCCCTCCTAGGAATACCAGTACTGGGAACTTTGCCTAAGGGATTGGGTCACATAGCTTCTACCACTCTGTCAGCAGTTTGTAAACAGTTTGAAGTGAAACTCACACAAGGAAAGCTTCTTCTACTATTTTTATCCTGTGGGCAGACCAACAAGAAGAATTAGGACTAGCAGAAGCAGTACCACCAAAGGAGGAAGATTGACACTGTGGGACTAAATCTCACTGCTACTGGTGGCAAATGCAAATCACTGAAAAATGAGTCAGCTCAGCCTATGGAAACCCTCTGTCACTCACAGGTTCCAGGACTCAGACACACGTGGAGATGTCTTGAGGGGTAATGCCAGAGTTCAGCATGCAAGAGGACATGCAGAGCTCTGTGTAGAGGAGGCTCTGCTCCTCAGTGTCACCCATGAGCCAGGAGGGCCCTATCCTGTCTCACTGAGATGGGACCTGCGAGGGCAGTGATGGGTCTGAACCAGGTGAATTCCCACCTCAGTCTTCCTCCCCTTTGTATCCATCTCCTACAGCAACTGCTTTGGAAGAAGAACAAGAATCTGCTTTCTCTGGAATGCAAGTGCATGATTATTTCCCACCCTTTACCCACCTCAGCACTGGCTGTGGTCTCTGCATTCAGTTTGTAGCATCGGACCTGCTGACAAGATCCCCCTCTAACCACAACACCAGGTGCAGCACCCACAAAACAACAGACATCCCCTTAAATCCTCTGAAACACCACATTTCCTACCTGGTTTCTTCAGTGGCCATGTAAAAAACATCATCTGGTGCATCAATCCAGTTCATCCTCCTCCTTTTCACTGGAGGCATGGATCCACCACGAATTAATCGGACTTTTGTTGGGTATGATTTCCCATTGAGCAGCAAGTTTCGGCTTGGTCCCTAACGTGATACATAAAACAGCACAGTTATGGCCTGCAACAAACCTGCTGCAACATGTGCTAAGCACGCAAAGGAAAAGAGAATTAAAGTTTTTGTATGGCTTGCTGAGAGTTTAAGGTAAATACCTCCCCCTCTGGCCCAGGACTGAACACAGAATTCACACATAAGCAATTGTTCACAAGCAGAACAAGTCAGGCGCCTTCGATATGCAACAGGACAGCAATACTTCAGCGACAGGACAAATAATAAATGGAAGGCATTACCAATAATTTGTGGCTTGTGTCTGAAAGATGACATCAAGTTCAAAAGATTGAGCATCAGACTTAGATTTCAACTACTACCATAAAGCTAGAGCAATTCTATTGATTTCATGGAAGGAAATTAGCTACAGAGCAAATCAAATACAAGAATCAGAATTTACAGTTATTCTGGAGTACCAAACTTACCCACGTCCTTTTTGTTCTAGGGAGGTCAATATTTAATGAGGACAGTATAGAATTAAATATGTTGTTGAAAACAAATGTAGTACTACAAAGCTTAGCAGCTTTCATGATAAAAACCCTTTTAGTATTGAACACCACAGACTTCCCATAACAACACATTTGCTTTGCGAATCAACACAGGCATCATTTTCCAGACTCACAGTAAGCCCCTTACACTCAGCAGGAAAAACATGAGCTGTTATTAAGAGAGGTGCAGATGAAAGGGAGCAAAGTGTTAAGCTTCTCAAATGCAGCTGTCCTTGATCACTGAAGTCCAGTGCTGCTGCCCCTCTTCCTGCTGATCAGCACATTGAGAAATCCCACTGAAATCAGTAACACTGAGCAGCTGGGAAAGATGCAAAATGAAGGCCCAGAAAATTTGATGTGCATGAATTAAAGCTGGTCAGAAAACACCCTGGCATAAATTCAATAGTGGTATTTCACAGGCCATCTCCCCAGATGCACCAAGGCTTCCCCTTCTGCCCATGGAGTGGGAAACTGTGCATATTTGTGTGAGAGATGTCTGCCCTGGGAGACCCACCTCAAAAGGAATGGTGTGGACATGGGGACTTCAAATCCTTTAGTGTCAGGTCATTGCAATAACTAACTGAATTTTAACCTTGACTTAGAAAGGGAAGAATTCAGTCTAAAAACCAAGGGGAAAAACCCAACAAACCCCTGTGTCTATCTCATTTTGTATCTGAGCAGAAAACAGAAAATGATAATGACTTATTTTTTGACCAGCCTTAATCAACTGCTCTACAGCAAGATCTGCTTCCTGTAGAGCATCAGGGCTTTAGAGCTAAACAAACAAACCCCCCACCTTTTAAAACCCTAAGCTCTTTAAAACTGTTGCATACAAGTGCAATAACAATTTAATTTCTTAGTTGCCCAGCTCCATGTTATACAAGACAGCTTCAGCACCACTGCAGACCACTGAAATACTTCAACAATTGCTTTTAGATTTGACATTTGTTAAGCAAAAGGTTTCAAATAAAAGCTTTTCTGATGGCTTTATTTTTACCCCCTCCAGGTTTCTCCAAGAAAATCCATTCCTTAAGGTTGCAAAGCATATATTCTCCACATATGCAAGATACACAGGAGAACAACTCCAGAAAAAGTTACTGGAAATACCTAGAAATGGCACCCCTGTGCTTCCAGGTTGCCCTTTCTCTACCTACACGGTGAAATCTATTTCAAATGATACATCCTAAATGAGGACCTTTAATTTTTCATTCACACTTGATCGGGCAACATGGAATCAAGGCACTTCTGGGAGTTTCACACTAAAACACCTAAAAAGTGTTAAGTCATCAGAGATTTCTCCCTCTGCTCTGAGTTGGTTTATTCAGCAGACACAAACAAGTAGCCAGTCTTCTCAGTGACAAGGAATGAAGCTGAATTCATGGAGGAATACAATTTACCACTTCAGATGGAGCAGCAAACCAAAGGAATGCTCTGTCATTCCAAGCAGCCTGGCACACCCAAGTTCTGGCCTCCCCTCAGGCCACTGCTCACTTCCCCAAACCTTGTCAGGTTCAATAAAGCCTGTGATCACTGTGCAGTGACCATCAGCCACACCTGCTGCTGGCTGACCCGTGTCACAGGGACCCTGCTGACACTAATGCCTTGTGGCACTTCAGCTAACGAGGCAAGCTCCATTTGATCAACATCAGAAGATCATTTTGGGGGGGAAAAACATATGCTTGAAGTTGTTTCCCATAAGCCACGTGCAAGGGGGAAGGGGATGCACAGCCTTTGCACTGGCCCCTTCACAATTTAGTGAGAAAGCATTCTGCCAGAGACACATCAATCAGACTGGCTATTTGCTTCTGTCCTTTGATTAAACTCAGCACAATAGATGAAAGGCTACAAATATTTTTACTCAAAAAAAAAAAAAAAAAAAAAAAAAGAATGTAAAATACAAGCATTCTCAGCACGTAACTTGCACACCAACTTGCTAAAAGAAAATTAAAAAGAAACTGTTTTCCAAAACAAACCCTTCCATCATTTAAACTTTTCTCCTTCAGGGAAACACATTCACCTAGAAACACATCCCAGAACTTTGCTGTAAGCAGCCACTCAGTTTCTGCATGAGCAGAAACAAAATGCTCTGTTCAAAACAGGATCTCATTTATAGATATAAAGGTAGATAGATTTGAGGTTTAAATTTTATTTAATCACTAAGATGATTTAGATGCCCCAAAACAATATTTTTTCCCTTTTCAGTGAATTGGGAATTGTGACCAGCTGCAAACAGCAAAGGTGGAAGTGAAGCACTACGGTTTAATGGGATGTTCTATCTAGTGTGGGTTAATAATTCTTCTTTTCCCTGTTTTGGTTAAATGAACATTCTCTTACCATTTGTCTGGTTTGTCCGTGGTTAGGCAGACCTAACAAACAGGAAAGAGAATAGAGCTGGTAAGACCATTGCTTTTCCAAGACAGAAAAAAGTACAAAATCAAAACACACGCAGCTATGATTACAACTGTGTTGTTTTGCTCAGCCTAGAGTTGCCTACTGAACTGACTTCTGCCCTCCTACAAAGGTGACTGAGAAAAGCTTCTTTGGCAACGTGGTTTGAAGAGCAGAGGCCCCAAGTCACAAACACGTTCCACTCGCCCAGTCCCTTCTCCATGTACTCAAACCTTGCTTCCCACTAGCACTAGAAGCACACCTCCCTTTCAGATCCCAGCCTTGCTGTGCATCTGGGGAAAAATCTGACATTCTCCTTTAGTCTGAGGAATTTACTGACGTCAAGGAGGAGAAAGTGGAAGGCATTATTCACTGTCAAGGCAGCAACAAACAGAATCTTCCTTATCCTCCTTGGGTCCCCTGGGAACTCCTCAGCTCCGACGTCAGCTACAGGCTGTTCACAAACAGAGTGGATCTGCTGAACCTGCCACGAGCAAACACCTCCTGAGGCACAGAGCACAGCCACTGAGCTCTCACAGAGCCCTCTCCCAGGCACACACAGCACCAGGGGCTTTGCTGTGCTGTCAGGAAGCCCTCACACTGCCCCCAGCTGTACTGAGCCCACACAGGAGCCTGCAGGACTCTCAGAGCTCCTGGGATCTCAGGGAAAGGCCTGCTGCTGTAAGGCAGCACAGCCTGGCACAGAATGGACTGGGAGACCCAATAAAGCTGTTTGCTAGCACTGTTTGGTTTTACAAGATGCACATTCCCAGAAAACACCACTTCATTAGCATCTGTGCACCAAACCACCTTCCTCAGCCTCTTCTGGCTGAGAACCAAAATGTCAGTGAGCAAATCCAACAGGTCCTACAGGACAGGCATCAGCAAATGCTATTGCTGCCTGCAAAAGGTCTCAGTGCAAATTCTCCTTTCACATTCACAGGATTTTGAACCTTCCCATTGCTAGAGAGTTAGCTGTGATTAAAAACTTTTTAAAGAAACCAGCAAGAATGAACTTTCACAGCTCATGGTCTGTATTCCAGCAGGTTCCTGGAAGTTCTCATTGGTAAAACTGTTCTTGCATCAAGTATGACAGGAAACACAGGGCACAGTAGTGTCAGGAGCAAGGAGGGCGAAGCAGGGGACATTTCCTGAGCATTGAGTATATCACAATATACCACACTAGAATCATCAGTTTATATCAAGTGTATTTTCCATCCTGTGTAGATGTTAAACTGTTAGCTGCTTCAAATGGGAAGACACATGGTTTCAGTTCTTGCTGCATTTTTGTGTCTAAGTATCCACAGAGATGAAGAAATAGCTGCCAAAAATATCTCCACCAAGCCTGTAGGACAGATGTACCAGGCACCAGTAAGAAGGCCAGTAAGAACCTTTGGATGTTGACAAAGGCAGTGTAGGCACCAGATAATCATTTGTTTTTACATGGGAGCAACCACAGCATCCAAAACACAGCTGTGAGCAGCTGTTTGGGATGGATGGATGGACAAAGGGCTCCGTGGATGCTGGGAAACAGCACAGCCAGCAGGATGCAGCCAGAATCTGTCAGCCTCAGAGCTAAGCTCCAGCACTTGTTACTTTCTTCCCCCTTCCATAACTGAAAGATTATGTTTTCTCCATTCACAGAAACTCTGGGATGTAAATCAAGTGATGCTAGTCCCTGGATTGAAGCCACATATTTTCTTTTAACCACACTCCAGATCAGTTCTTTTCTTGTAGTAAGAACACCCCTGATGCCAGAAAAGACTGTCCTGATATGTGGCTGCTGCTGCACTGACTATTGCTGGATGTACAACAGACAGTAAACAGTGCTATTTCTAAGCACCAGAATTAAACCAGAATATTCCATGGTGAGAAGCTGAGGGACGCAAACTGAACAAAGGCTGAGCAGAACTGCTGCTTGCTCTGAGTCCCAAAGCTTCAGAGCCTTCAAGCAGCACAGAAGCAGTGCTAACAACAGGAACACCACTCCCTCCCAAACTGCCATTTCTAGGATAAAGCTGCCATGACAACTTTTTGCTGCAATAAAATAGGACACAAAACAAAGCTACAGATTCAATGCAATTTATACCCTCGCTTTCACAGCAATAAGGTATCAATTAGCATATTAATATTGGTGAATTAATCCATGAATTTTCACTTTAGTCACACTTCAGTAACTGGAGTCTGAAAGAATGAAAACAGGCACTAAAATGACCTTATTCAGTTTGCAATTAAAAATAATATCACAGTAAGAGCATATGCAGCCAAAGCACTGCTATTAAGTGAGCAACCTCTATGCACAATCACCACCAAAGAGAGGCACAGAGACAGCACATCTGTAACCCACTGTGGAACTGCTGGCAAGTCAACAGGATGCATCTGGACTGGAAACAATGGATTTTCACCCAAAAGCTTTTGGTGGCTTCTGTGTGAGAGAGGAAGCCTGTGAGACAGGCACCTCTAAAAACTAAACCAATCCTGTGTCTGTGGGTGAGTGGTGGCACAGGCAGAGAACTCACCATGCCAGACTCACACCTGCCCCACGTGCCTGCTCCACTTTCAAAGATGAAGATTTGAGACACGTCTCTCCATGCATCCACAAGCAGGTTAAAAATAAGATAGCATAAGAATTTAAATCAGGAGCAAAATGTAACAGTTCTGGCAGCTTCTCTCCAGGAAAAAAAAAAAAGACTATATTTTATGGAGGAATGGAGGAATGTCTAGAGAAGACACAGGGTAGAAAATGTAATTATTCCTTCTGATGAGATCTAAGGTCCAACTGCTTGAATTTGCACAGCTCCACATCAGCATCAACACTGACCTCCTCCAAATGACAGAAAAATACACAAACAACAAAAGGAAGTTTTTTCAGGATTCACCAAACTTCTAAAACCACAAAGTGTAAAGGTATACAGTGACAAATCTAAGCAGGTCTTCCACTCTTTTGCAGCCAAAGAAATTGAAATATACTCTCAAAATTCCAGACTAAATGTTAGGGGTAGCATTGAAAAGAACCCAAAGCTGTAGAAAATCTCTTGCCATCCAATTCTTCCTGCCAGTCTCCTCTATACACTGAAATAAAGAGGAGGGCCCAGAGGATAAAATGAAGACAAAGTCAATTGAAGCTATAGCTGCAGAGAATCATAAATGTCCTTTGCCACAGCCGATTGTACACATCACTGACATGGCAATGAAACAGCTGATCACTGCAGAGATTAACTGGCACCCTCAGGGCAGGGCTGCTCCCCACAGCTCAGTGCCAAGGACCTCGAACTGCTCCTCAAGCTAAGCACAATCAGAGATTTTGGATGAAAACCAGTCCAGCAGGTTATTGTGCCCTAATGATCCCCTCATTCCTGAAGTACCAAAGCTGCAGGTGAATAGACTTTCTCCCAAAGAAAAACAGGTGGGGAAGGACTGCAATCAAACAGCAACACAAGTCTGTTACTGCTGCTACTTTGCAGCTCTTTGTTGTCTTTGGAGGACAGGGAAACCACCTCTCAGTCAAACAACCTGTTCCAGCAATCTCATGTCATTTGCTTCTCATGGTTTAGGATTTGTTAAAAACAATAATTTGAATGAGAGAATGCCTAAACCTCCAGCAGCAACTACAGCACTGCCCCAAGAGCATGCTGTGGGAGTAGGGGACAGCTGGCACTCAAAAACACAGAGAGCAGGGCAGAATCTCATTTCCCAATGGAAAGCAAACCAGCACATCTGGTCCCCACGGGATGCCTGACTCTAGACATGCTCTTTGCTGCTCCAGTCCCCTCCCCTGCGACTCAGCACCTCGATGGCACAATTCCAAAATCACCCTTGCTGCTCACATTCTGCCTGTTTTGCCAGCACCACACAACACACAGCTGCCACGTGGAGAAGCAGGAGAGCCTAAACCCTCAGCAGTGAGCCCAGTGCAGGCTGGAGCACAGGGATATTCCCATGAAGTTACTACAGCAGCCTTCAAGAAGCTGCTGAAGCATGGAGAACTTTCTGCTTGGTCAGAAACCAGCCAGTGCTTTTCCACACCTGAACATACACCCTGCTGCTGGGGATGTACAGCCCATTGCACAGTCTGACACAAGTCTGTATAGAACTGACCTTGTACCACGGAGGAAGAGTAGCCCAGCTTCCAGCCTGGACACAACTCAGACTTAGTAAATTTGTGTTTTCTCAAAGTTACTAACTCCAATCTTCTGCACATCCACCACACACCAAAACTGTTTCATCAAGCAATTAGTCACAGATGGCATTTGGTTTCTACTTTGTTTACCCACAAGAAGTATCGTGCAGAACATGTAATATGCACTAAGACTCAGAAGTACATCTTCAATCACAATGAATGCAGAGAATTTCACAACCAATGACTTCACTATTGCTTTCTAAAATCCATATACTCTGCATGTGCATTTTCCTGTTCCAAAAGTAATCCTCCTCCTGGGACTCTATCCTTCCCAGCACTAACAAAAACATCAACAGTACCACATTTGTGAGTAAGCTAGAGAAAAATATAAAAATTCATGCATGAATAAGGCTTGATGAACAAGGATTTCAATTCCAAGTTACTGGCTCGCTCGAGGCAGTCTCAGTGTGTTGACATACACACACACACACACTTTTTTGCCAGCTTGCAAAACACTTCAGCACCCCTGCCTCTCTTATAACTACCAGGAGTGCTTTACCACTGTGAGTGTCCACCTTCTAACAACCAGAGGCTACAAACTTTCAGAAATGTAAGTGCAACAAGCAGAACAGAACATAAATTGTGCCAAACACCACCTAGATTTAACATTTTCTTAAAATTCTGTTGTACCTAAAAACAATGTTAAAATTGCAATTTACTTACCTAAGTAAGTTCCTACCAAGATTGGCAAAGGAAAAGGAAAGAAAAGATTTAAGGTTAAAAAAGGGAAAGATTCAAGTAGTTCAGAATACAGTAGCTCGGCCCCATGCAACAAATAGAGATACACAGACTGGTTTGGCTGTAATGAAACATAGAAGTGATCACATTTCTCTGTTGGACAGATAAAACCAAGACAACATTAAACACACAGCAACTCCAAATGAAAGATTTTGCAAAGAGCAGCTCTAATTCTGGATGGGTAAGTACTGGTCTGTACCCAGCTCCTTCCACCAAGCCCTGCACATGAACATCACTGGATTTTGACAGCACTTCCTAAAATGCTTGGTCCAGCAGGTCACACTCACTTGCTGTAAGCACAGCCCCTCCCAGATGAGGTGTCTGTTCATGCAAGGCTGTACCTCCTGCTACAAGCACCTCAAGAACCCTGCTAATACTTTCTGAACAGTGGCATCCAACTGCACAGAGCCAGCAGCTCTCCTTGGATAAGCACAGTGAGAAGGGAGAGCTGATTTCTGTCTCAGGGTTGACTCAATCAATCAATACTGTCCACTCATATTCCAAAAAGAGCACCACAGTGGATTTTGCCTGGCTGTAACACACCAAGTGGTTAAAAAAAGAGGAGACAAAACTATGCAGCTCTCTGCTTTAGGATTTGCTGAGCCAAGCTATCTAAACTAGAAAGCACTGAATTATTCACTCTTCTTAGCATCAAGAGTATTTTACCTCATATACAATATACATATATGTGTGCATGCATGTATTTTATATATATATATAATATATATATATATAATATATATATACAAGATTGCTATGTGTCACACTCCACTCAATTACAAATTCAGGCTTTGTACTATCCAGAGCACTTGCAAATCTGCCCTTGCTCTGTTATACATTAATTTCCTCTCACATTAATTACACCTGCTCTCTACCATTGCCTGGGGATATGCACTCTCCTCTCAATCAACATTTGCATCTTACTCCATGCCATCACTACTAAATGAAATAGTTTTCACTAGCTGATCCACAGAGCATGATGCCCATCTGCTGATTTTATTTTCAGATCTTTCTTCACAACACCAAAAGAACCTAATCAGAATATCAAGGCTAAACTGAAGGCAAGTGAAAATTGTTTCACTTAGCATCTGAATACAAAATCCCATATGAAATCCTCAAAAATAATCATAACTTTAGGCAAATCTTAAAGTGAGAAAGTTGCACAGGCACATGGCTCTTGGGGTCTCCAAAAAGCAGTTCAAGCAACCTGACATTCTTCCCAGCTGTGCTGCAGCTGGCACTGAACATTTGCTCCCTTGTCCCTACTCAGCATTACTGGGGGCTGGATTCCAACAGCTAAAGCCAGGCCTTTTCCCCAGCACCCCACCATTTATTAAAGGACCAACACTCCCTGCCATGTACAGTAATTCCTGGATGGGCACATTTCCATTGGCTGGTTATCCCTCAGTTTTTAGAAGGACAGCTGGGGTCACTGGTGATAAAGGCAGAATTTTAATGCAACTTATGTATACAGGTAAGTCCATATTTTCTGCAAGTCTAAGTGTCTAAGTCAGAAAAGCACTTTTATATATATATATATATATATATATATATATATATATATATATATATATATATATATATATATATATGTATGTGTGTGTATGTATAAAATATTGAGATAGTTTTGGTCCCCTACACAGCTGATGTTAGACAACTTCCCTATCTTTCCACCTTGACAGCTGCTTTTGTTCAAGAACAGTTCTTCCACTGCCATCCTCTTCTCTTGATAACTTAGCTAAGGCCATGCCAGGCTGATGAATGCTTCCACTTTTGGTTCATTCACTTTTCCCAAAAAGGATGTGAGAAACAATGAACCAGAACATGTTAAATTAGATTGACATTCCATTTGGGTTTAGAAATCCCCAGCAGCAGAAGCAAGGTATTCCAACAGTTAATTAACCTCACTTAAAAATCTGCAGCTTTTTTCCAGCCAAAGTCCCCAACTGTACCTTCTGGCTACTGCAGCTTGTTATTGCACTCCCAGCTAGACTGAAAGCCCCCTATTATTATACTTCTGCTGTTCCTGTCAGCAGAGACAAGCATCTACAACTTCCACTTTTTTTGATAGAAGCATTTTCCATTATACAGAGTGTTTTCCAGTGCCTTCCCTGTTTTCATGGCTCTTCTATAAACCCTCTCCAGTTTTCAGCATTCGATCCACCACCATGTTATCAATGCAAGTTTGTTGCTGGGAAAAGCCTTCCCTTTATTGCAGCTACTCATTCATGTTCTCCCTCTTTCTGCCAATTTTAGGAGTGCATGTGATGACCCTGAAAAACAATTTTGATTAGATGAAAGCCAGCATGGTGTAAAAGAGAGGGGAGAAAAATAAAAATCTAACAATGCTCTCTCCCTTCCCCCAGCAGGAATTTGCATAGCCAAGTACCACACAGATCCCACGCTGCATGGCTGTAAGGAATCAAGTAAACAGGTTCCTGCACACAAAACATCCTCTCTCTCCCTCCCCAGAGGAAGTTTCATGGCAAAGACTGTCAGTCGAGCTCCAGAACACTACTGAAAAAGCAATGAACTACTGATTTTTTAACATCTCACTCTATTTGACAGCTTATGAGACTCCATGTACTTTTCATGTTCCAAAAATAAGATTCTGTAGCAATTTGTCCGTGCTAAGTTAATGTTGAAGGAGAGCTGGGAAGTGTACTGTATGCCTAATGATGCCTCCAACATGATTTAAATAGGAGGAAAACAAAGTAGATTAAAGAACTACAATCTTCTAGTAAAATAAAATGGAAGCAGTGAGAACATGACATTAAGACTATTTTCCTGTTCTTGGAATTCAGGCACTGGTCAAAATTCAAAATGCCTGGCCAGATAAATCATATTCAGAGCTTGAAGAAGTTCGGGTTTCAAGGGCTAAGCAGAGATGAGTCAGAAAAACAATAGTCAAAAGTTAAAATTACTTAGCTGGAACTACAGAAGCAAGAGAATAAAAATAAACAAATAGACAGAATTCCAAAGGAAAAATATGAACTAACTCCTTGAAGTTCAGCAATTGTCGTGTATAAAAATGTGCCTTAATGCTTTACACTATACAGACACAAGCTGCTACCTGGCTCTTTCCTGCAAATAAACCTCTTGATTGTACTCTGCTTTACACCCTGGCCTTGAGGAAAGCCTTACAAAACCATCACATGCCATAATTTCATAAGTGTTCAGGCTTCTCCCCTGTGTTTGGAGGTGATGGCCCAGCACCATGAGGCCTTTATCACCAGCAAAGAGACTTCAGCTAAAGCCACCATAAAAGATGCCACTGTCCCCTGTCACAGACTTTGGCACGGTGACCTCTCCAAACCCTGAGACATCCTTCCAGGTGTTACCAATGCAGCACATCAGCAGGAAGCAGAAAAAGTCCTGGATAACAGATACAATTTGGCACTAGGTTAACATCTCTTGGGAAACTATTTAAACACAGGTGGACCAAGTGTCTTCCTGCACCTAAAGTTGTGCAGAAAGAATTTCAGCCTCTCTGTGCAGACATTTTAACACCATCTTTTTTTTTTGCAGTACATGTCCCTACAGTGACCTAAACTAGTCAGTATGTCAAGAGGAGATGAGAAACAAGAAAATAACACCCTCAATTCCCCCTAGTATATAGGTAAATGCAGAATCTGACCGATTATAACAAGTCAGGCTTATTCTCAATATTTTTCTACTATTATAGGTCAACTATAATTCAAAAATCAATTATGAATAGATGGGTTTATTTCAATCCTTTTATACTCCCTCACTGGCTCCTAAATTCTGGCCACAAGGCTTCAACACTCTCACTGCCATTCACCTCTTCTTCACAGCAGTTCCAACCAGTGCCCTTCCTACAGCAGCCCCCCAGACTACTAAACCTGGATGACTCCATCCAAAACCAAGGAGAAGCCTCAGTGCCACAATCCCAGTCCTTTCATGGCACAAGAAACCAGTTGTATCCACGCCCACAACCAGTAAGGTTTACCAGCTCATACACAAGGCAGCTGGGAACCTGTGCTAAGAGGCACCAACACACAAACTGGCACCAGGACAGAAAGAGATCCACCAAACTTCCACCATCTGCTTCCCTGTGTTTCCCTTGGATCAAAGATCTTGATCCAAGTTCTTTAAAATGTTGTTTCCTTGCAGATGGAACCCTTCCCTCTCAGTCCTGGCAAAGCTTCCGGCAACCCAGAGGCTCAGGAAATATTACAGATGCAAAACTGCAGCATGGCAAACATTTTCCATTCACAAATAAATCTCAGCCAACAGGTTTAAGCTGAACTGCTCACAAGAATATCCAGTTAACACTCACTACCCCAGCAGGTAAGCAGACTCTGGGAGTGAACTGGATTCTGCTACCTTGCAGTTACAGGAACAAGTACTCCAGCAAGTATTTCAGTGGCTGGCTGAGAACAGACCCAACAGGTAGAGCAGCAGGTGCTCGGGAAGATCCAGGCCCTGCACAGCTACACACACCTGCTTCAGAGAAACACGAACCCTGAGGAACAGGCACTTTTCCAAAATCATCTTTGCAGATGGCTCCAGCAACAGTTCTAAGTGAATGGAGCACTAAAACAGGGATCCTCCATTTCCAGAAAATCATGTTGGGTTATCAGGTCCAGTGCCCTCTGCAGAGAGAGCCTTCCAGAGGGAAGGATCTGTTCTACCTCCTTCCTCTGGGCCACAACATCTCTGAGCTTCCGAAGTGTGTCGTCTGCTGAGGAGGACATTCAGCAGGGAGTGGCAGGTCTGCCCATAAGCAGGTATTCACCAGGAGCTGTGGAAATTCAGTGAGCTACTCTGCATTTACATCCCTCATTACTGGATGAAGCTTCAGAGGAAGCCAAACTGACCAATGCAGCAGGGTTTTGTTTCTCTTCCCAAAAGACACGTTACAAAGCACAAAAAAACTCAGCAACAGGGTATCAAGGAATAAATTCCCAAGGAGAGCAAGACAGTGGAACAACCCCGTCGTCACTGCTGCATTCTCCACATACACTCATATTTGCATGCATGTAAATATGGGTAACAGCCATCCACTGTCTCAGCCACGAAACACAAGGATTATCATCAGGGCATGCAGTGCTGGCCAGTTCATGGTAACATGTAAGCTTTTGTGTTTGCCTATTCATAGTGACATTTTGTGGTTGTCTGTCTCCTAAATATTCAAAATTGGTCCGTTCTGCTACATTTGGAGAAGTGACATCATATATATGTTTCCTGCATGATCACAAATGAAAGATTCTGACATCTCTTCAGTACTCAGAACAGATTAATTTTTAATCAATGGAAATTTTGAAAATCATTTTCTACTGCCTGCAGAGACTGTGCAGACAGAGTCTCTAACCAGTGAGACTGTCCACTCTCACTGGAAAATACGGAGAGTTGAACTTGGGACTTGATGTAAATACTGTCTTCTATTTCTTTTGGTCCAAGCAAATTCAAAGCAGTTCAAGACATGTGAAACTTTGCTTTCTTAGAAGTCAAACAGTGAAACAACCCCTATTTTCAAACCAACCATCACAGATTCCTGCAGTTTCACAGAACTGCTGGAAGACTGTTCTGTCAACTTGAGGAATTAGGAATCAATTCTCAACACAGGACTTCATGTCTTCAGTACAGTTGCACAACTTGTTGCCTGCATGTGAAAAGCCTGAAAGGTGAGCAGCAAAACCATGGGTGGAAGTGGTTACCCAAGGAACACTTAGACATCAACACAGAAGGTGCACACAGACTCATTAGCCACAAAGCACAGACAAGCCAGCAGATGAAACTAAAAATCACTCTCCTAGCATAAGCTGAGCGCAGCTTCAAGGTCTTACCCCTGCTAGGCATCAACAGGCGCTTCTTCATGTTGCCTGATAGAGCACAAGTGAACAGAAAAGAGAAAAACATCACATCAGCAACCTGAACAGCAGCAGTTTTAAAAGTTCTTAATGTTAAAACACAATCAGATATCATCAAATGTTTGTAATTATATAAGCTACTTATAAAGTTAAAATTAAAGGTAAAAAATGAGAAAGACTCACTGGATCTCCCTCCCTGCTGGAGTCACCACTATACCAACTGTTCCTTTCCCCTGTTAAGGAGAGCTACCTTCTGTGTTCTCACTCCTGTTATGACCATTTCAACAGACCCTTTTCTCTCATCTAACAGAGGCTGCACTTTCTCTTCTCTGACACTCTCAAGCAAGAGCAGTTCTTCAGAACAGAGACCTGGAGTCCATGCCAGGAACATCCTGCTTCTATCTCCCACTTCAAACACCTTTCCCTTGCTTCCTCTTCTTGAGGAGTTGAAGCCCAAGCACAGAGGTGGCCAGTAACAGGGCCAACAAGGGAAACCTCACTCAAGAAGTCTATCAGGGTATTCTTCACGCTACTAATTTAAAAACTGAAGGGAAGTTTCTCCTTCACTATCCCATTTGCAAGGTTGGCCAAGGCAGGCAGAGTTCCACTAGCACAGTGACTTTGTGTGCATGCCCCTCCTAGGCAGTACACACCATGTGCCTCACCCAAAAGGAGAAATGGGACAGATGACTTTTACAAAAGTTAAAAATAAGCTCCCTCAAGAATAAGAAACTCTGAATTTATGTAAAGGACTATGAGTTTAGATAATGTCCCTGTATACCGAAAGGACAGAAGAAAAAGCCTATAGACACAACATAAATTTTGTGGAAAAATATTTACCATCCATTCCATTGTGTTGTTCATAGCTTCTTTTTCCCAGGATAGTTGGGGACCCATTATTAATGACAGGTGTAAACTTAGCAGGAGTCAGATTGTTGAGAGAACTGGACAAGCTCTTTGCAGGATCTGGTTTTGGAGGACATGGATGAGACTCTGGTGGAAAACAGCAAAGTAGAATTTTTTTTATTAGCAAAAATACTGGAATTATAAATCCGAAAACAACCTGCAAACTTCCCAGGTGACCAAGTACACCTCCTCTTACATACAAACAATCTCAGTCAATAGTTTTGAGATTGCTACTGATATAAAGCATTTCCATACATTTAGAAATTCACCACTACTAAAGACATGGAAATCATTATCATACTATTACCCTAAAATAAGATTTGATAGCAAAAGCACTTTGTATCCATTTCTGTAACGCTGTTCTCCAATAATTTGGGGTGATTTTTGGGGTGCTACAACCCAACTTTGGCCATGTTGGTCATGCAACACACCCCTAAACTCTGGGGAAATTACAACTCTGCCAGTTTGCCAGAAAAGTTTATAAAAAATACAATTTCTCCAACAGCAAAAAAAGTGAAGATTCAAAGATCCACTATAAAGAACACAACATCTGAATTCAAGCTTTGGGCCAAGGCAGACATCAAGCCCACACTCTTCAACTTTGAGTTGAGAAAAGACTTTGAGAAAGTTACAAGAAACAGCAAATGGGAATTTCAACTGAGTCTTCCCTCACAGGCCCAACAGCAGAATAAGATATAAATTCAATCCCACTAACACCACCAAAAAAACCTCCTTGCTAGTCCTCCCTCCATTTCCATCACTCTTTTCTCCCAGCTCAGTAATCCAGTGGAGACCCTGACACAGCACATGGAAGGCTCAAAATCTGCTGCTACTTTCTGTACAATTATCAAAATAAGGATTTTATCCAACAGCATACTTCTCCCTTCATTTGCTCTCTTTTGTTGCACTGCATGTTTCCAAAGGTTTGTCAATCCATGTATCCCATTAGTACACAGCAGAAGTACACCACCCAACAGAGAGCAGTAAATATTTAATACACCCTCAGCCTTACAATATTTCATCAACAAAAATGTTCAAAGAAACCTAAAATCAACTCCAATGCTGCTTATCTAAATGAAAAGGCAATCAACTTCCTTGCTAAGCTGGAAGCCTTCAAAGAGGAGACACTGTTGTCTGGCTGCCAGAACAACCTGAGGGATGTCTGCAGGGCAACAGGGAGCACTGGGGAAAAGCATTTGGCATCTGTCTGGAGTCAGCACTGGCATGTTACACAGCATCACTCTGGATGCTTCCAGCAGCTCAAACTTACACCAAAGTCCTGCATGGGGATACACAGTCCTGCCCCAAAGATCAGCTCATGAGGCAAAAGTCCTCAAGAAAATTGTAATTAAAAAAAATAATAAAAAACCCATCAAAACGCAAGAGGAAAGTGAAAAACAGAAGTATGATCCCCTTGTCTAGATTCAGCACAGAACAGCCATCAGCTGATTCACAAGCTGTGGGACACAGTGCTATCCTAAACCCAAGAGGCTTCTTGGAGCACCCAACTGCACAAACAACCTCCAGACAGCCCAACACCAGAAGAAGTGAATAATCAAATGTTCCCAAAACATCATGCTAGTGCCTCCACTAGCAAATGTAACTTGTCTCCATATACATCAGAAACCACAGCAAACACATCCCTCCCTTCACTTGAACAAGATACAGCTTTATGACCCCAGAGTGGACTGCAGAGACACTGAGTCTGCCAGATAAAGTAGCAAAAGTAAAAAGGACAAGGTAACGAGCTGGGGTTTAGGTTTTCTTTTGTTTGTGGGGGTGGGGTTTTTTGTGCCTTGTTTCTTGTTTGTTTGTTTTTAATCCTGAATGAGCATCTAAATCTGGACCCAACTGGAAAACCCAAATGGGTCAGCAGAGTATCTAGGAGGGTGTTTCCTGTGTTTGGGGGGTTTTGCACGTGATGGTTTGGTTTGTTTAATACCTAAATACCGGAGTACTGCTTCTAAAGGCTTTCGAACCACTTGCTTTAATAGCAATGGGTTTTCTGATGCCTCAGGTAAACGTGCTGTGCCTGTAAAACACAGAAAAATAATTAGAGGGTGAAGACATTTAGCTATTATAGCAAAACCAAGTGAGTAACTCCAGTGTCCTGAAAGAGCTTTGCCATTAAAAGGAATTTTACAGGTAGCAAGCAGATCCTGGCAACAGGACACAAACACAGAGAATGCTCCATGTAATAGCAAACACAAATATTTTAAAACAAACAACTCATAAACTTTCAAAGTTATTTTGCCCAGCCTACCATCAGTTAGAAGGCTCTGCAACTACACCTAGGTTTTGTGAAAGCACTAGCTACGTGCAAGAGAGCATCTCAGCAAGCTGCAACTCAAAACTTTCCAGGACAGGCATCTCAAAGGACTCCTTGGCAAGGAGGTCCCAGCTGCAGCTCACTCACATTCTGCTTTGATTGCTGCACTGTTGATAGGCAGATAGGGGTGTCTTGCAGCATGCCAAGGGCGCAAGATATCTCGACATAAACGTCTGGCAATTCTGGTCAGTTTTGTTGTGTGCAGATAGAAAGCTTGTCGTGTCTTCATAGCAAACTTGGGACTCCCACTGTTTCGTACTGGCACACCATGAGGACTCTGAAGGGAAAGGAAAATAAAAATGGTTTCCGAAAAAAGTAATTATTAGAAAGTACAGCTGCAAAGAAGAGAAAGTATTATGTAAAAATCACTTTCAACTACTGATTCTCAGACACAAGAACAGAAATGGTATTACAAATGAAAGTATTTTTAACCCAGCTATTCCCTATTTCCCAAGTCTTACCCCTAATATCTCAAAGGATAAAATGAAGGTAAACTTTTTCACTTTGCAGGGAAGCATTTATTTCTATGCTGTCACAAGCTTTAAGGTAGGGATCCAAAAGCCAGACACGAAGAAGTTACCTGGTGCTATCACATGATTAGAGCTTATAGGCTCAAGAGAAAGACTCTCCAGTTTTGGATGCTCAGGGTTGCTCTGGAGGTATAATGCAAACTCTTATAACAAAGCATTTGTCAGAAGGAGGGGAAAATCAGAAAGAGCTGCATAACAAAAATATACACCAAAAACTCATTTTCTAAAGCAAATGTATGGCATGCAGGAATGGTTTTGGTTCAAAGCTGCAAGAATTTAATTCTTACTCTCAACAAATGTACTCAGAGATAGAGCTCATATTCATTGCATATAATAAAGAATACTACTGGAAGACATTTATCAGTTACTGAGAACCATAGTAGTTATCTTCTTTATGAAAAGCAACTAAGTCAACCAATGAAATAATGCAAGTAGTATCTTATCTCAGACCCACCCACAGCTGGAAAACAGGAAGAAACTTCAGTTTGGGGAGAACAAGGCTTTCCCTTCTATGACTATTTATATACTTTTAATTAACAAACAAGAGGTATAAGGCAGTTATCTCAGCAATTAGGAGGCTTCAGAGGGCAAAGAGAAGCCTGGATAGGATAAATGTTAAACAAAAGAAATGGAAAGGGAATGATAGCAAAGAATAGGAGAGAGGAAGGAAATTATCCTGAGATAAAAGTTCAGTGTGTGCTATCCTTCTATCCATGTGATACAGCTACCTTCTCCAATCAGCTTAATGTCTAATGCTTCCAGATTAAACTTCTACCAAATTCAGAAAAAAACCTGAGAATTTTGGTTTTCAAATAAGAGAGAAAAAATGAAACAGAAACAGCTCATAAAATGCTTACTCAAACCTTTCCAAAAAAAGGAGGATTATTAACAAAAACAGGATTAGGTAGAAAAACAAGATAAAGGATCTCTAAAAAGTCACTAGCTATTTGGGGTATATCTAATTTTGAATATGCCTTGGGAGAGTAAATAGGTTTCAGGAAATAATTAATTCTTTTGGAGAGAAAAAAACAGTGCTGTCCCCCCTACAGCAAAAATCATGGAAACCAAATACCAGAAACACTGGCTGGCATTTCAGTTTCTCCCATCTCCACTAAGTCATTTCATGCATTTGAAGGCTGGTTTGCTAAACAAACGATGGGTTTCTTTTCCTCAGGGCAGTACTTGGCAACAAATTACTTCTAGCTGAGGTTAATGCGCCAACTTCTGCTTGACATGAAATACCAAACCCAAGGACAACAATGAGGGCTGCAGGCATTCTTTTGGTGGTTAAATATTTAAGACCAGTGAGCAGGCAGTTAGGCAGCATGACACTCAGCTTGCCAGGCAGAGGCAGCAGTCTGCCTGGTGGATACCCACCAGATTATTGCGGTTTGGTCCGGGCCTCTCCCCATCTAAGCGTGTTGGCATTTTCAAGCCACCGTATTTCTTCCAGTAGGTCCAACAGGATGCACAGAGGCGACACTGCATGTTAGGGGGACCCCAAGAATACCACTGGTAAGACTGGGTGGCTAGAGATAACAAAGGTGGAAATTATATATATCCTTACACAGGATCACTTTTCAGATCTTATTCTCTTTAGAAGCAGCACAAAAGAAAACATCCCCCCACACACAGAGCAAAGCTCAAACAGACCTTCAAAACTGATGATGGCTTCATTGTCATCACCACTGTTAAACATACTTGTGATTTCAGCAGAATTAATTACATTAATTAATCTACATTCCTTTTAAAAAGCTAACAGAAAAAAACAATTATTAAGATAGGAAGATTTCCTGTCAGTGGATGAGAAGGTTCTCTTTTTGCAAGAGAATTTCTGCAGAACATGGGAAACAGCAAAGATTGCCTTCAGGAACTTCCCATATATTAATTTTACAACTGAAAAATGTACAGAGTCTGTGACTTGACTTCTCATACACCATCATTCCAGCATCTCTACAGGCTCCACATAAAGGAGCACAATCATTAAAACTCAGTATAATATCAGGCAGCAGATCAAACACAATGGTGTCACATATTTTAAAAACTACTAAAAATGATGAAAAAAAATTGTCAAATTCACACATTAGTGATTTAAATATTCACTCAATAGTTACATGCAATTATGTAGAACATTTACTAACTGCCCCTTTAGTACTTCATAATTCTATATACAAATGTAACACTAGTAGTTAAAAACCAAAACAAACACTAAACAAAAACAACCTCAAAAAACCCCAAACTTTTAAATGCTGCAATATCCAGTTCTGCCCCCACCCCAGCACAAGACAGCTTTGACTTTAACATTTCCATCTCAGCCGCCATTCTGGCACTTACTGTAACAGCTCTCACAGGCCCGTCCTGCTCCCGCGTTCTGTGCCTGGACTCCAGTACCATTTACCACTCCTGGTTTGACATTATTTACATTGATCTGGTTGGGGTTTGGCTTGTTACTTAAGACACAAAGCAAAAAGAATGACAAGTGTTAATTGAAGCATGCAATTTTTTATTTGACTTTTGAAAGTATGGCCCAAAATGGCTAAAGACTCAAATTTCATTCAGCATGGGGCTTCCAGAACCAGCTGTAATTACCAGCAATCTGACTTTTATGAAGACACTGTCTTCAATAATATTTTTAAAATATTGACAATGAAAATAACTATAATGATAGTTGGATGCCATTTACAAGACTTCAAAACCTTTCAGCAAACAATAAACCAGTCCAGGTAGACTTGTATTTTATTCACTATCCCAGACATGTGAATCCAGGTAAAAACAGATCTCACAAGTCCTCAACATGAGAGATATTTTACTTAAATCTCCAAAAAGAAGGCTGGGGGCAGGAGCAGCAGGCAGAGAGAGGGCAGTGCCTGCTTTAATCAGAGAAGTTGTACACAATACAACCCTAGACTGCAGTCACAAATATTTTCATGTTGTCTCACTGCAAGAGTTTGGATCATGTGGCTACAATTCCCACAAAAACACCCAACATACAACAACATCTGGGTCACCTCAGCTCATCCCTATACCCTCTTTTAAAATGATGATTCTGGAAAGGCCAAGACCTATGAGCTAAAACAAAAGCTACTGGTGGGAGCTGAGAATGGAAGGCCAACAAAACCTTGGCGTGGAGAGCAGTATGGAATAGCACAAAATCTCTGCAGAGGAAGAAGTGCCTGAGGGGGAAAATGAGGCCTTCAAAAAATCGGGCGTGGGAGGGAAGGAGGAGGACAGAATATTGCTATTGCAGGGACAGGACTTCTGGGGAATGGAGGAAGGTGGAAGAAGTAGTACACAAAGTTTCACACAAGAACACACTTCAAATGTGCAAGGACTCTGGAGTCCTGTTAGGGTTCACATTATAGAAGTAGCAAAGAGCAGGCAGGCTTTGGAGCCAACTGCTGAACATGAGCCCCAATTGCAATGCTGGCTACATTCCTATCGTATTCCCTTACCTGAAGACTGAAGGGCGTGGGCATATTCCTTTTATTTCCAACTAACAAACCCATGATTTGGAAGGAGAAATATCTTAAAATGGCTATCTGAAACCTCCTTTTCTTACACATTTGCACACTGACACAGGAGTCACAGTGATTGCAGTAACCCAGAATACTTGCTGTGTTTCACCCAGGCTAGAGCTACAAAAACAGCATTGTGGGAATAGAGCCAAATTAATTTCTTTCTAACGGGGCACCAGCATCAGGTGTCATGTTCTCAGCAATGAAAAGCAAAGGAGTTCCAACTGACATAATTCTGAAGACAACTGGAAAGCTGATGCTGCTCTGCAAGCCAGAAAACATCCTCCTTATCTGAAAATGTCCAATCAGATCCTGACATACAGAGCTCAGTAAAGCTCCATTTTGACAGAGACAAAATAAGTTCTGCTGTGAATGAACTACAGGAACTACACAGAGGTTGCATAAGGAGGGAAGAGTGTGTTTGTCCAGTCCAGGAAAAACTTCTGATAGTGTTCTCACTGTAAAATTCAGAGCCTTTTTGTAGCAGAGAAAGCTCAGGAGGCCAAATGGCACAGGAACACTGTAAGTAGTTTGTTCTTATAGTGCACTGAGCAGCACATACACAGCTCAAAAGCAGCAGAGGAGATTAAAAAAAAGACATTTAGATGAATTCACAAGCCTGAATATTTTTTCATCTCCTTTTGCTTATTAATTTGCCCAGCTCCTCCAAAGATTAAAGTGTTTCAGGGTGCTTATCAGAAAGGCACCAAGTTCTGACCCTGCAGATGGCAGGAGATCCGAGGGCAGTTTAACAAAGGGGCAGTTGAAAGAGGGAACAGTCACGCTCCTCTGCTCTGGGATGTCACTATAGTAACCTGCTGCAAAAGAACTTCTGCCAATGATTCACCAGCAAACTCCATATGCAAACATTGCCCCAGTACTGCAGAACAAACAGCCCTCCCAGACACACTGCCACAGGCGGTGTTGCTTCACAAAGAAGAGACTGAAGTAAAGAAAACTAAGGCCTTATGCTTCAACATCAGGCCTGTTGCTTCCCTTCTATACCTTGGGATTTATTCCCCAAAAACATAGCAGAATAGTCTGACATCCATCAGCAAAACCCAACAAAGCATGTCCAAAGAATTGGGACTAGAAAGGAGGATCATGGCCTGACTCCATTATCCTCTCTAAAACCATTATCAAGCCTATTAAAACACGAGTGGAAAGCATGCACTGATGCAAGCTGATCACCAAACCACGGTGATCAGAAGGACTAACATGCTGTAGTTGAGGTAAATGTCAGGATTCTGCAGCACTACAAGAAGTGAAGCTGCAGCAAGCACCAGAGAGTGTCCTGCTCCAAAGCTACAGTCAAGTTTCTGAGTGGCAAATAATGTTTTCATCATATGAGAATGAAAAAGCTCTTAATTGTTGATGATATGTTAATTAAACTTGTTTGATATCACCAAAGCCTGCCACAGCTATTAACAAGAGAATCAGATGAGTAACTGGATGAATCATTAAGCAATTAATGAAGCTGAAGCTAAAGATGCAAATAAGGTAGTGAGAATACTGATGGTATGGCAAACTGTCATTTCCAGTTCTTGTTTCAGGAATGGAAGTCTCTTAAAGGGGTTTCAGTTATGAAGGAGCAGTCAGTTATGCTGGAACAGGGACCATGAAGTGCAGATTTCTGGGCTGTATTCTTCAGCTCAGTCCCAAGGGAAGAGATGGAGGCAATAAAGCATATGCAGAGAGAAGCCTGTCAACAGAGACTGAGACCTCTGCACAAAAAAGACCCAACTTGCAGATAATCCTGATCCCCACAGAAGACTGATATCCCTTCAGCAGATGAGTAGACAGCATTTGGCCCATAGCACAGTGATAAAATTTTTGTTGTTAGAAATAATTATCAACTCAATACTATCCTGTGAATATTTCCTGTTATTGAAGAACCCTAGAAGAATCTTAGAAGTTTATTTCTAACTTGTTTTGTTGCTAGATGCAACAAGTTAGAAATAAAACCTCAGAAATAAAAACAATTTAAAATCCTTTTTAAGGCACATTTGCACCATTCATCTCTGGGCATCTAATGGAAGTGTTTGGATCCAGGCAACAGAGGTGAGCTTTCCTCACAGCTCTCCAACCTCCTGTGAATACCCACTTCTAAGAGCAGGTCTAATGACCATTAAACAATGCCTTCTGAATAGGAACAGCTTTCTCCAACAAAATGTTGGGGATTGCCATTTTAACTAGCACAGCTACAGAGGGAAGAGCAGCATTACACCTTTTTAGTTTTCCATGTTGCCATGGACCTCTGCACAATGAAACAGGGAAGAAAAACGATCTTCCTCCTCAAGTAGAGGATAACCAAGAAACAGACAAAGGAATTATCTTCAGCTTGTTAAGCAGTTGCCCCTTGTAGTGAACCAAAGCTTTGACCTATTACTCCAGTTTCTCTATTGGATTCACAAAAGGGGCACAGTAGGGAGAACAGTATTTCCCTGCTTCACAGCCTTTGAGAGGCTGCATTTGCAGCTTGTCAATGTGCTTTGAGAGTCTCAGATAAAATACTGTAAATAGAATGTATTCATTAACACATACAGATGGAGAGTTAAAAGTTACATTTTGGAGACTGGAAATGTGTGGAGCAGTTCACTCTTTCATTTCTGTTCTTACCCCTTCTGGTATCACTTAGATCAAAGCAAATGAGGGAAAAGCCACACAAAACTGGATGTCTCAGCCTTCACAACTGCAGATGTCCTAATCCCAAAAAGCACAAGCTACACAACAAGATCTTCATCAAAAAGAAGATGGTACATATGATGCCTGCAAGATTAGTAAAAGCAGAGCACAGCTTCCACAACAACCTGAGGAGTATGTTTGGGTACACACTAGAAGGAGAAAGAGTCTGAGACTACACCTGCATCAAGGTCTTTCAAGCACTGCACTCACTTTGGAAGATGCAGGATGAGGAGGTGAGAATGTGGAATCTCTTTGCATGTTCAGATTTCTGTTGCTGCTTCAACACCACTCACACTGACACAGACAGTGCTACAGAAAACAACTGAAACATTTGTTTTTCAGTATTTCCTGAGTTAAACTGATTTTACACTTTTTCCTTTCACCAGGAAAGCACATCAGTGCTTTTCAGCCAGAGTTTCATTGCAAAGCCATATTTATAGACATCAGGTTCTGTCGAGTCAACTACAAATGTCTGCCCCAAAACCAGGGTTATTCTTGGAAGAGGTACAGAAATGCTTATTCAGTCTGAGTCAGAAGTGTTTTTCTAAGACTTTGGTGTAGGGCTTGATAACCTCACATCAACTACCTGTATGACCCTCCATGCTTCAGTTACCTGCATCAAAAAATTTGGGGCACAGTTTCAAGTTAAAAAATATCAACTCTAAAGCTTTACACAGAGCTGCTATTTGTCACTGCGTAACACATATGTGACCTTTGAAGACAGCTTCTATTCTTTTTCTTATTATCTTCCTCCTCTCTGCTACATTTTCCTATTTACCATCAGAGAAACAAACAAGAGCCCTATCAATGGAAGACAGCCAGAGGAAAAAAAAAGGTAAAATTGTTTGAGCCTGATATCCTCCAGAGTCTCTCACTGCCAACAATTTTACACCAGTTACTGTTAAAATGGGTTTCAGTCAATCAGGTGATACACTTCTGCATAGGTCTTGTGACAGCCTATATCAAGTAATTTATTTTTGAGGTGACAAGTGGATCATTATGGCTCAAGCCTAGAAACAGGAATGGGCTCAGTAACATGATAAGGACAAATCAATAACATTGGTATTTAGATCCCTACACCGTGCATTGCTATTACAAGCCAAGAATATAATCTCCTTCTAGGTCACAAGATAATGTAGATGTCATAGAGTCTCTATATGCCAGCCCTTGTACTCAAGCTTGTGTAGAAGTAATCCAAAAAGCTTAGAAATATTTAATTATTGCCACCTTTAGAGGTATTAATAGCAAGAACACAGAAGAAACATTCCTGTGGGATTAAGTAAGTCATGTAATTGCTACTTTCCCTGATATACATGAAAGGATATTGAAGGAGGAGGAAAATGTATCCCCCATTTTATCAATTAAATAATATGTAAGTTAAGGTACAACACTCATAAAATGAACCGTGACTGGAAATCAAAGCCAGAGACAGAAGAGCAGCCATGTGGGCAGAGCCAGGTCTCTTCCTGGAGCAGGGAGCTAAGTTGCTGATCTGATTATGTGTTCTCTAGGTAGGAAAAAAAATTACCTTGCTGAGGGATAAGATGCCACTCCAGGCAGCCATTATCAAATGAACACCACAACCTTCCAAACACAAAGCCCTCCCTCCACACATTCTAATCCAAGAGAACAGCAGGACTGCCAGGCTCTCTCGTCTGCAATATCCTTTTGCATCTGCAGTCTAAATTATACTGCCTTTTGCTTTATGAGCTTATCACATTGTGAATTCGTGTTTAATTTGATGTCCAGTGTCCCCCTGCAGAGTAACACCATCCACAAAAAGCAATACTGTTGAAAAATTGTGTGACAAGAAATCTATTTGGCTTCACTCTGAATATTACACCTCATTTTTAGTAAATTCACCTGAGAGGTATTGACATATGATCATGGATCCTCTACTTTCAGAAGAAATAAGGGGCTGTCTTGCAAGCTAAATATATAAAAATTAGTTTTATCTAAAGTAACAGAACAGATGGTAGAAGTTCATAAATATTTAAAAGGAGACAGCATAAAAGAGCAAAGAAGTTATTGGGGATAAAACACAGGGGAGCATATCTGGGAGTGAAAGTTGAAAAGTGAAAGGAAAGGGTAGACTAGAAGTTCTGCATTATAACTACTACTGACTAGGCTATGCAGATGAAATGCAAGAGAAGACACATTTTACGAAATATTTTGTTTTAAAATATATGTACACCTATAAATAATTATACATTATTTTTAATATATAACGATATATAGCAAACAGGCATTGGTGATCCACTGCTGAGAACAATTAAGGAAAACAGATAGATTATTAAGCAGTTAATTAGCTACACTTTTGTTCACAACCATGCTGATCTGCCAGTAAGTCTCCAACTCCCAGTCCATACAAAAAGAAAAATTAGAAGATAATTAACAGTCACTTCAGGATGGGAACATTACAGAGAATGCAGGAAATGAGCAACACTTAGTACAACATCCTAACCAGGAAATAATAATATTGCTAGGACATAGAAAATGCTACACCAATCCCTCTACAATGAGATAAAAAACAAAACAAGAGATACTTACTAGTTGGGTATATACACTTGTTTTAGCTTGCTTTCTGCTTCTGCTGCTTTCAATCGTTTCTTTGAATAGAAAAAAGAAAATGGTTAAAATAAAAAGAAAATAAGAGCCATCTTAGCTGAGTCAAGTAGTAAACCTAGAAAGACTTCAGCAGTTATTTACCAAGCAGTTACCACTAAATCTCCTTCCAACAAAAAAATATTCACTGAAGACAACTGTGGGCATCACATAACTATGTAGCTTTTCAAAAAGTTCAAAGAGATGTCAAGCTAATATAAATGAGGACAAACTTTTCATTCCCATTCACTTCAAATCAAATTCCTCTTTTTAAAAGTTTTTATTTTCCCTGCAGAAGAAAATCTGACATGTCACTGTCAATTCTCCATGATAACATTCACCAGTTGGACAGTAAGAGATACAGCAATACCACCTCTCCATCACAGTTCCTCAACAGCTGCACCAATTCAAAGTTTCAAGTAAGACTTTTGTGTTGATACCCCTAAATTTCTGAAGGCTCAGTGACACAGGATATTTTTCTTTTGACATTAGGAAGATCAATAACTCCTTTTATAACTCATACCTTCACCATTTAAGCAGTAAGAGAGACACTCTGAGATTCAAGTTTTCTCTTTATTACATTTGCTAAATAAATTTAGGGTGAACCTCTGGAGGTGTCTAGTTCAACCTCTGCTCAAAGCTGATACCAGCTGTCTGCATAAAGCTGTGACACTGTTCTCCAGACAAACCAGCAGCATGGGGATATTCCAGACAAACAAAACAGGCTAGCTTAACATTTGCTATGCAGCAGCCTCAAGGCACAGTCTAGGAAAATAATTGTAAAGCTCAAGTCAGTATCTTCATAGAAGCAGGAAGCATCAGAAAACATAATAAAATTGAAGAGTGTATCACTGAGGAGCTGGACAAACATAAAAACTGTTTTTACAGAGACACCACAGACACACACAGAAACAACAAAGTAAATGTTTCCTGTAAGCATAAAGCTTTTATCAGGACAGTTTTAAACAACCATTTTCCGTCGGACACACTGACAGTTCCTCACCAAAGCTCTCTGGACTACTGAAGAATTCCCCTCTTCCCTTTTCCTGTAAATAACAGTCACCCTATCTTAGAAACCAAAGTGAAGTTGTCAGACAAGAGAGCAAGGAATGAGAAAACAGAACCTCTGGAAGTTATCCTAATGGCTACACCTACAGAGAGCTGCACTCCTGGCTGACTCCTTTCTGCTGGAATGGGCCAGTTTCCCAGATTGCCTCTGTTAAACTCCACCCAGGACAAGAACTGCTGCCTGAAAACTGGCCTCCAGAGAGCCCAAACAAAGACCTGATGGAGATAATCCTTATCAATCCCACAGATGTGCAGGAGGCAATAACACACACCTTGCTTCAGTCATGGAACTGAAGAGGTTCTCCTGAATATGAACTGCAGGTTCAAACTGATTATTTTCAAGACACCATAACTGAGCATCTTGATATAAGAAACAAAAGCACCCAAAGAGGGGCCCCAAGAAGTGCTGTCACCATGGTTCTCCAAACAGCATCAGAAATCCTCCTCTACCTTCCAGAGACACTACACAAAAAAATGATCCTTTTAACAAAATGCATGCTCAGATGCCCTTCAGCTCAGGAACTGGAGCCTGTTCCACACACAGCCTCAGCTGAAAAAGAAGACTTCATGCTCCAGGCCCAGACTGCCACAGGCACCTACATCAGCAGATGAACAGCTCCAGAGCTCGTAGTCCCCCCAGGAAATACATGGAAATCCAACACCAGACACTGCCAAACAGCTTCAAATACTGCTTGATGACCAGTACCAGATTCCAATTTCCTTGAGACTGGAAATTCAGGAAACTTAAACTGGTAGAGGACTGTAGTGCGTTTTAAGTTTCTAGATTGTGAGAGGAAAAAGCTGCAGTTTTCTTGACAACATCTCCCAAAGGGACTGTATGGCATCATTATGTTATGACAGTTTTGGAAATGTATGAATGCAAGAGCTTCATCCAAGCACAAAACATTACCAGTAACTACAACACTCTCCTGTGCACAGCTTAAAGCCACTTACTTGCCTTGGGTATGTGGCTAATTTAGGGTATTAAGCAGTATTTTGGTAAACAGGTGACGAATGTTAACCTCACCCCACAGGTTTCCTTTGTGACTGATGACCATGGAGCAAGCCCTGAGCCAAGAACTGCCCTAAGTCACCTGGACCTCACAACACCCTCCTCTCTCCCTGCTGCCTGGGGAGCAGCACAGCACACAACAAAGGGCACACACCCCTATGACAAACAGCACACCAGGAGAACTGAGGGTTTCCAGAAGGCACCACAATGTCCTGGGTAAGAAGAGGCTCTGCACTAAGTACCTGTGGCTGTGGGCAATCAATAGAGATATGATGGGTTTCCTATTTCCTGGCAGTGACTGATCCCAGAAGGTACAAAAGAAAGGTGCCTGAAATGTAGTTGTGCACAATTTCAGAATAATCCCTTCCCTGATAGAGTGCTTTGCTAGGTCCTTTGCCAGTTATTAATTGATCTGTGCCTGAAGCATATTCCTGCTATAAATTCTTAATGCTGTCTGATGTAGTTATGAATGTCCTCACTCCCAAGAAAAACCCAGAACATCTGTAACTTTTTCTAGTAGTTTGGCCTAAAAAATCTTTTTGAATTATTTATATATATACAGATCTTAAGTATATCCTCTTATTTACCTCATCATATTTTTCCCATCTATAAAAGGAAGATACTATCAACATATCTATCCCACAGGGACCAAGGGATTAAAATACTAAGCACTGTACATTCAAGTTGGTGCAAACATCTGTCTTTTATATATCCTCTCCCAGATTTGCCATCCTACCCACTGAGCTTGAAAGAGTTTTATAATAGGTGACGTATCAGAGCAAATGTTTGTGGTCATTTTCTGAAGAGTGAACACTTACAAAGAGGAAATAACAAAAGTAATCCAGGAACACTGTGGATATTTCAACCTCCACAGCACAAGGTTGGTGGATAGCGTGGGGATGCCTAAGATATACTCAAATATTAAGTCTTTATTAGTTTATGATAGGAAAGACAAATTACACCTTCTGGGTTCAGAAGGAGAACTTTCACACTGCTTATTCTTTTTTCAAACCCCTGAGCATACAAGTGTTGAACACACAATGGAGGTCAAGGAGGTGGGACAGAAGAGGGAATTAGTCTGTGATGCATTTGGGAGAAATGCTCCCAGCTGCTTGTGCTCCAGCAACACATCTCAGAATGGATGGGTTGTACCTATGGTCTCTGGCAGTTTTGGCAAGGAAGTGACTGAGTTCCATATTACCACAGGTTTAACAGGAGGTGTTTGGGGATAAAACATCCCACAAACCTGGAAAAACCTTTCATTTATGTTATTTCTACACTTCAGCACACAGAATTTTATGAAGGCTGGTACATTAAGACATCACTCACAGCTCTGGGTTAGGTACAAAGCAGGCTTACATCCCTTCAGAAATATGCATTCTATCTGCATCAAGACTGACCCAGAGATCTCAACTTTGTGGAGTCAAATGTAAGGGTATTTCCACTTTTCCCAGTGTCTTCTCACCAAGCAGACCTTAAAACCAACTTTTACTGTCTATTCCTCCTATACTTCTCTAATGCCACTTCCACATAAAAAATAGAACAGTAGAAATTGATAGTATTTGATCTTCCCCTTGAAGTTACCTGCTCCTCAGAAACAAATAAAAATGGAAAAACTAAATTAAAGCCTTTAACTCTCAGAAAGAATGTGACTAATTCAAACAATCATCTGCCACTGCCATGTCCCAGGCTTGTCTCAACCCATGGAAAATTTAATGTTTTCAAGTTTTCAGGACTTCCCCTAATGATAAGCACAACAGTAGAAGCATTTAGTATTTTAAAAAAATCACCCTGGAATTCACAACTACGCAAGAACTCAACCTCTAACTGAATGAAAATGTAGGCCCAGCCAAACACCACATCAACCCTCAGAGCTCTCAAATCACTGGGAGAAGTCAACAAACAGCTGTCAAACAGTCAAAGCCATTTCAAACCTTCCTTAATCAGAAATAGACACTTGTGTACTGACACAGAAAATCTGTCCCAGGAAAAGAACACGTTCAAAGGAGACCCAGGATAGTGGATTTGGAATGCACCACCCTCATTTTGTTCATGACAGCTCTGAAAGGCTGTTATTGACAGGACAGCTCTTGGGATCACTGTGGACAGGCATTCAGGAGCCTGCACTAAAACACCAATCCTGTGTTGCCATCGTAGTAGAATCAGTCCTAGCAGCTCTGTTCTTGGGGTCGGTCTTTCTCCAGATGACTGAGCTCCTACTTATGCTGGTAATCTTTGAAAGGTTATCTTCAAATAAAAATTACTGGAAAAGAGATGCAAGTGCACGCTCCAAAAGAAGCCAATTTGCACACATCTTCATCTCAGTGTCCTACTCACAAGACAAGGCAGTGCTGCACTGAGCCTTCTGATCTCAGGTACACCAACAGGAGTACAAGTTACTGTTCAGTTCTCAGAATGGGCCTTCTGTCAAAGGCAACTCAAAATGCCCCTTTCTCAATGGCAAGAAACAAAGAGATTGTGATTCAGTACTATGGCAGTGTTCCCTCATGCCAAGAAAACATCAAGGGAAACACAGAAATCCAGTAGGATGCAAACAGCTCCCAACTAACTCTTGCTTCTTCATCCAAGCAGGCAATTGGTTGGTGACACAAATCTTCATTGCTATGTTTTTTAACTCACAGAAATAGACAATTTAAACGTACTTTTAATGTTCATTCAACCAAAGATTTTATAAGAATAGGCAAGTTATTAATACTATTATTAAACCCTGTAACATACAGACTTGGAATATAATTTAATCATGTTCTTGGAAAGAGGGAAGTGGAAGTGCAAAAACTCGAGGTACACACTTTGCATATCCTTACTTGGGATATTTTCTGTATCTTATGTACAAAAGTGCTGTCAAGACTCAGAATCATTTTGTGGTATTAGACCAAGGGAAGAGTCTGCAAAGAACAAACACTGAAGAAACAGATGGAAAAAAGGGTAACAGATGTACTTTGTCAAAGACACTGCCCTCATCAAGTAAAATACAAATGTAATACACCATTATTTGAACTACAACTTCCTATGCTTTCTCTTTGTGGTTACATATAGATAGCTCTCTCAAGCTTTTTATAAATGTTTCATGGTATTATTTGCTTATACAATCTGGGAATTTGAGATGAGTCTTCAGCTCAATTCAGACCTAATTGATGTGGTGTCTCTGCACTGCAGCTTCTACTGTTCAGCTTATACTGTCCCCAAGAGCAGAGTCTCTAATTGGAAGTTTTCCCCAAATCCTACATCCTGGTAAACTCCTGGGCAGCACATGTAAGGTGCAGCATAACCACGAGAGAAAATCCTGTGCCCAGGAACAGAACAAGCCAGTATAAGAAACTTTAGGTTTAGGGTGTTTTTTAACTGCTGCAAGAGCAAATAATTAAAGTCTTCACATAATTACCTCCTCTGCAATTTTGCCTATGCAAAAACAAACTTTAAGAAAATGGAGAAAACAATGGGGAAGAAAAAAACATGAGCATTATTCTTCCCAACCATACCAGCTTCCATCACTATCTCATGTTCCTACCACCCACTTCCTACCTAGAATGAAAAGTTTCAGTCAAAGAATGAACTTAGGGAAATAGTGGAATGAGCATGCCACTAATACTTTTAATAAAAGTGAAATATAATTGATGCAAAAGAAGAGTGCTCATTTGTCATGAGGGGACCTCTAGTTTCAACAGTGCCCCAGCCAGCAAGAAAATGGTAAAAATCACATTACAGCACATGGCAAACATTGGTCAATGCCTCAGGCACCTAGTCTTTATCCCAGGTTGAATTTCCAAGGAAACAAGTTAAGGCAGGACATTGTCACAATTCCACTTTTTCTAATACTTCAACTAGATGCCTCATCTCAGGACTGATAATTATAATGAAAAACCCATTCTAAATTTCTCCCTTCTTTTACTCAGTTTTCCTGTCAAATACTGTGAGTAGTTTTCAGCAACTGATACTCTGCAAGAATTTGCATGCCACTTGCATTGTGCTTGCTTTTTGTCAGTACCAGCCAGCCTTTGTATTTAAACAAGCAGAGATAAAAATGATTGTAAACACTACTCAAAAGTTGATTCTCAAGTATAATAAGCCTGGGAATTGGAGCCAGTGACACTTCCCAGGTAAACACTTGACTCACAGAGCTTACATGGGGCAGCCTCGTGCATCTGCCACCCAAGCCATGGGCAGCAATGCTGGGGAATCAGGGTGGGGCCTCCTGCACAGCAACTGCCCCTCCAAGAAGTCACTGAAGGGAACCTTGAACTCCACAGTCAAAAAGCAACTGCCCTGCCTTCCCTCCTCTGCTGAATTCCAAACCAGACATTAAAAAGCTCTGAGCAAACAGGGTAGCAGCAAACATGAAAAGAATGCACTCTTGCCAATGCTGTTTGTATCCACAGAAGGGCTGATGAGTTTAGGGACAAGAGGCTGATCATAACAGAACTCACCTGTTGGAAAGGCTGAACCCCCCAAGGAGGAGAATAAACAAGGCTTGGTTTCACAGGCAAGAAAAACAACTTCTGTTAGAATGAAGGAGGTGATTCTGACTCTCTTACCTGCTGAACGTATCTGTCTGTAGTTTTCCACATATAGTAATATTCTATAATGCTTGTTAAGGACTTCCATGGGAGCTGGGGACACAAAGGAAAACCAGCATTTATTGAAGGGAGTTGGCACACAGTCTCACTGAAATTCACAGGATTCTTCTGACTAATGGTTGCAGCAGTCTTGCAACTACTAGCCCTCCTCAAAAAAAAAGACAGTCTGAATCTACAAAGGGGATTAGATGCACATGGGACCCATGTTAAATTAAATGCCCTTTCAAAATACTCTGAGCTTTCAGTGTAAAAGTGGAACAGGCTGCAGGTAAATCTTCATGCTGCACTGGCTGACAGCAAACCATTCCAGAGAGGCACAATGTGGAAGGAATCCCACAGGCTCAGACTCTGCTTCAGCAGCAGTTAAAGCAGGAGTCACAACTACAGTATCACAGCTCTGATACGTTTGGCTTCAATGGAGCTGGCCCATTAAAAAAAAAAACCAAACCAAAACAAACTGCTAACAGAATTGTGCCCTGCCAGTTCTGTTCTCTGCATGAGAAGCATGAGGATTTCAGCAGGACCACAGAGTGTGCTGCTGTTTCCAAGTCCCTCTAATAGATTAGAGCACAGGACAAACAACACTGAAACTACTTGTTTTGTCCCAGAGCATCTGAACAATGACACAGTGAAACTTGGCTCTTCTTACAGTGCTCCATTTAATCTGCAGGCTGAGCACCTAGGGTGGTGCTTTGGCCTAACACAGGACACTTCCCTTGGATGCCCAGAATTCCTTTTGAAAACTTTCAAAAGGCCCTTTCTGAAACCACATTGTAAAGGTGACTACATTTTCACGTTTCAGAAGGCCGAATATTTATCTTCCTTTAAACACAAATTACTCTAGAGCAGCTCGGCTGTCACAACAGTTTCCTACATCCTCCCTTGGCTGTAGTGGAACAGGTGATCCTAAATTAACGTTTCTACAGGAAAAACTATCATCTGTGATTTGAAATTCTGACTGTACACCAGGCTGTCACTAGTATGAGGTCTCCCTTTCCCCACTTTACAGCAAGACACGCACTCCAGTTCAAAGCCCCCTTGCTCACACAATGAAGAACACAGTTTAGACAAGCTGCAAGCCAGCTCTGCCACCAGTCAGAGCTGGTCACCACAGGGGCACCTTTTTATATACTTACAAAATCTTGCTGAATGTCAGTGAAATCTTTTCCATATTTTTCTAGTGCTTCCTCAAAGAGGTTTGCCTCTGAAGCAGACCACTCCTCCATCTCATCTCTGCACAGGACTGGCCCACCTTGTGGCACAAGTGCAGAGATTGCCTTGGAAATGTCATAGACATTTTTGTGCAAAGTGTCCATAGCATGGAACTAGGGGGTTGGAAAGGAGAAAGAAACGTAAGGACAAGTATCTGGGGGGAAAAATGTTCAACAGTGAAACAGCAATAACAAATTCTGCACTGAGTTGTGAAGGTGTGGTATTCTGTACCTAAGGAAAAGTCAGTAAAAGCTGGTTCCACCCTCACACTGACTGTAGTTGTCAGTGTACAAACCTAACATTCGCTAATAGTGAGGTTTGTGGAGCACAAGCTCTTGTGTATCAATTATTCCTATCAGCACCTCACCAGCAGCACCATGGCAGCACTGCTGGTAAGAAGATGCACAGGATGGATCCACTCCCCCCAGGACTGAGCTACCATCCCCAGACGGGCCATGGAGATAAGAGGCCCAAGGGCGTTTCCTCACAGACATAGCCATGCATTTTCTTTGTCAAATAATCCACAAAAAATTCATATATGAAAAACAAGAGCAGCAACACATGTATACATCCCCCCTCCCCCCAAAGGGCAGAAACCTCAACAAAGATTCAAGTTAAGTCACACATCACAGCTGAATAGGAAAAAAGAATGACTCTCAGGGGCAATTACTCCTCAGAAAGCCAAGCTACGGCTGTCTGCAACTTGTGATTTATAAGGGCTGAGAACATGCTGAGAGGGAGGAATTGCTATTAGTAAATGAAAGCTTGGCTTTATTTCCACGTTTCTGCAGTTTTAATCAGGATGTTATTTGCCTTTCATCATACCAGTTTTGTGTATGTGCATAATTAACCTTCACTGTTCTAGACTAGAATTTGTTCTATGTCTAAGTTTACATTACTCCAGTAATGAGGTGAGGCTTTGATAACAGTTCTCTGGAGACTTCAGATATTTTATTCAAATTTTCATTAAACTTTCTGTAGCATAAAAGTTCAAGTTTTTTCCCTTTCCTTGATCTACTCAGCAATATTTATGATTATGAAATGTTAACAATATCACTACTACTCAAGTACTCTAAACTGGAAGTCAAAGAGAACAGTATCAACTGACATTTCTTATCTGACCACAAGCTTTTCCCCCAGACATCCTTGGTCAATCTCACCCAAGGATGCCAGTGACAATCTGGTGTTGGGAAAGTGATGATGAATGGCATTCTGGCACTGTAACATTACAGACAGGCAGACCATAATTTGTGTTCTTCTCAAGAGAGCTACTGAGCCCGTGCAAGGGATGAGCTGTCAAGCATGTCATCAGACTATTTTAATACAACTAAACAAAAAAAAAAAATTGCCTCATAGTATTATCCGTGATGGATCATAAGAGGCACAAGGCCAGAAGAAGTTACTTCATCTGTAACTAAAGGATTCCTTTGCAAAAGCAGGGTCTGTTTCACAGCAAGCCACAACTACAATCCATCTGTCCCATCCTCTTTGCCAACTGTTAACGTTGAGGTGAATATTTTGCATCTCTCACAAACTTAAGGTCTTCTAAAGAAAATCTTACCAGTGTGATGTCCCTGGAGGCTGCTGCAGCACTCATGTGCAAACTTGGCTGTCTGACAGAACTACTGCAATCCAGGGCTCGGGCAAAAGTACCAACAGACCTGAAAGGAATTAAACACAGCGTTAATTTCGTGTGCAAACCCAGCATAAATATAAACACCCAGCCAGCACTTTCTGAGATGAGCAGACTCCATTTCCCAGTTACAAGATTACATGGTTTAGCACTCATTCTGAGCCAGAGACCATTCTCTCCAAATGTGGTTTGATATTGTGAGCACTTTACTTAGTTCATATGATTGAAGAGGCTTAGGCATGGCAGAGGAAACAGAGAAAGACTCAGGGGTCACCAATGGAGAGTTTTGAGCTACTCTCTTATCCCTTATCTCTCAACAGACTTGAGCTGCAACAGGAACAGGGCACAAGCAAGCTTTATGAATGACAATAATCTCCTTCACAATGGCAAAGAGCAGTGATGCACTGTCCAAAAGGTACAAAGACAGATGCCAAGACCAGACACAAAAAATGCAGCAATGCAAGCGTTTTTCTAAAAGTCTCAGAAAATTTGAAACAGTATTATTTTACAACATTGTATTATATATATTTCATAAAGCCTGCATAACACAGCAATTCTCAAATACTTCACAACTCATCTCTGCATCTGAGACCACAAGCCCCATGCTCTTCACCTTATTCCTACAGAAATTAGTTGGAAAAACCTGTAACAAGCATTGGTTCTCAAAATTCCTACTCCCCCACTTGCTTGCTACGCCACATGGGTGCAACACTTGTGCTGCTGCACAGTGAACTGGAGCTGAACTCCTCTGAGCAACTACAACAACAAAATAGGCGGGTTGGGTTTTCCCCCTCCACTCAGGTCACTTCCCCAAAGCAGCTGAGAGCACAGAGGAACACACTGGTGCCAAGCAGTGCAGGAGTAGGAAAGGTAAATGTTTGAGAAGTAGTTGTCACCAAACATCTAATTTTGGCCAAAATCCAAACAAGCCTCCCCCATCAGTGTCTGTGGTGACTCACACCTCACCCTCTTCCCAGCCTCCCAGTCACTATCCCTGCCCCACAACTCCCCCGAGCCCAGCTTCAGCTGAACTGATACTTCTGTATGTGTGAACTAATTATAAACTGGAACGCTTTGCTGATTCTGAACAGAAGCAATTCCTGCACTCATCTTTGCAGTGATTCTCATTACAGCCTGCACCTTGCAGCAGCAAACCCAGTGGGCAGCACTGACTGCCAGAAAGAGCCGCTCAAACCAGCTCTGCCACCAGAAAGTGGAAACACCCATCACAAAGCAGCTCCACAGTCACTACAAACCAAACCATGTGAAAACCCAAGAGGGGGAAGGGGAAAAAAAGGCAGACAGAACCAGGGTTCATTTCTAAAAGTACCACCTAAAACACAGAGAATTTGGAGAGTGTTACTGTGTATTTTCTTCCCTAAATTATTCAGTCATCAATTGCTATGAAAGCCTAAAATTTAATAGAGGCTTCTGTTTATAGAAATGGATACCAACGAATTAGTTCAAGAACCTTTTATAAAGGAAGAGCTGATCAACAAAGATTGCTTTGGGCTTAAATAAAAACATCAGTAGAGATTTGCAGGGTTTTATTTTATTGTGCCTACCTCTTGGAATCTAGGCATTAGAAAATATCTCCAGCCCATCATAAGCATTTACCAGAATTCTTAGCAAACCATTAATGGATGTTAAAGTGTCACTGGCTTTGAAAAAAGCAGTAAATGGAGAGAGCAAAGAACTGCCAAGAATTTAATTCACTAAGTCTTCTGCATGCTGACTAAAGTATTCAAAAAACCCCACCAACTACAGGATCATTTTCACATGCAACTTGCTTTGCTTTTATGAAACCAAGTTGTAAATCTGAGGAGCTGTTCCTAAAGTCATGCTATTCCCACGAATGCATGTAAAATGTACCTCATCTTAAAATGGAGCAAGTGAATCAAGCAACCAGAATCAGCACTCATTCTAATAACACAAAAAAAGAACACAAGAAAGTGCTTGGAAGAGTTACACTTACTTCTTCAAAGGAGAGGTGAAATACTCTTACCGTGCTACCACCAGGAACTGGTCTATCTGCTTGTCTACTAGTGGGTTAAAGGCTTCCCAAACTTTTGTTTCAAGTTTTGACTGATCTCTTCCATCATCCTCACCTGGTTGAAAAACAAATCAGAAGTATTCAGTATGGCTCTTCTAAAATATGAGTACTTTCTAGATTCCTTTTTTATCTCATAATAATGTCACTGTTAGCCCATCTCAGTTACTCTGCCTAACAGGCCACTGTGAAAATTTCACTCACTTATTTGTATGTGACAATTTCAGCTTGACAGACACAGCAACACAGCTCATCCACATTGGGCAATCAGATTTTCACAAACTGGTGTCAGAGGATATGTCATGGAAAACAGAGTGCATCTTTCTCCAAACTAGACAGTTGCTTTCCCCAGCTTGTCTGTCTTCCTCCTTTATCTTGCAGCAGTTCCAGGAAAACACACACTCCAAGCTGCTCTGAGCAGGCAAAGAGTGGCTGGTTCAACCCATCTCAGCTGCTTTCTAGGGGGGAAGCCATGGCATCAGACACTCCTCATTTTCCTGAGTCTAAACAAGCCAGAATACCATGGCAAAATACAGGAGCTATTGAGACTTTTTTCTTTCTGCTTCCTTTAAAACATCTGGCAATTATCCTCCTCTGAAGCCCCATGTTGGCCCACTGAGGGAACAGGATGCCTTTCAGATTAGTTCATCCTCACTTAGGAGACTTGCCCAGCTGTTGGATAAATACTGGTTTCATAGACAAATTAAACAAGAATCCTGAGCCCTTTTTTCGCCTGTCTTAACATGAGACTAACAGTGTCAGGAGAGCTTCTAAGCAAAGATAGAAGCACCTCATTGCTTCCACATCCTGGCCCATCCAGACTGGATGTGGTCTTCCCAACACAGGTCACAACCCTCTCTCTCCTAGGAGAAGCTTATGGATAGACCTTGCCCTCTGCATTACACAGGGCTCAGGAAAGAACAATTAGATGCCAACACTCCTCATCCCTCTCAGTTTTTCAGCCCACTTTAGGATCTGTAGGGTAGTGCAGAGACAAATCTAAAGTTAGTTACTATCTGATAAATATTCCTGGCTCCTGCTACTTCTCCCTCATCCTCATGTCCTCATGGTCCCACTGCTCCATGACACAGGCTGAAGTCTCAATGCATGCTCCAGCCAGCAAATTCTTCCTCCTGCCTGTTAACACTGCAGGTGAGAAGTCTAGGCTGGCAGCCAACACTGGGATGGGGAGAGGGCTCCAGGGAAAAGGCACCCAGCAGTAATGGGCAAATTGATGAGGGTAGACAGCATTTAATTGGCAGCAATTTGGGAGGAGCTCTTATAGGGAAGTGAGGCTTGATTAAAAACACAAAAGGCTTTACAGATGTGATGGAAATTTGTGTTTCCCATGGAAATTCTGAAATCTCTTAATAAAAAGGGTGCAAGCTCCGAGAGAGCCCATTAATTCAATTTATTTCAACAACTTTTATGATTTGGACAAATGCCCATTTAAAGACCCATTTGCAAGAGAACTAATTGCCTTCAGTGGGCAACAGCCTCCACAAACCCAGCCACTGCTGCACACATGGCCTGGCAGTGGAAACCGTCTCCCACACCTAGGCAGGCCTCACACAGAGAAGTGGCCACGTTCAACATGAACTCTTGATAATTTAAATAAATTACAGAAATTACCCTCTTTTAGTAAGTCTGTTATATCTGCCTGGTATCTGTTTCCAACTCGAATCTCTCCTTTATCAGCAAGCAGGGTCTTTTGCTGAGGATCATACACTAGTGAATAAAAGAAGAAATCCTAAAAATAAAACAAGAGCAAAAAGGTAAACAGTGTTATTAGCTTTTACTTTCAGCTTTGCAACCATACTATCAAGTTTTTACAGTTTAAGTATGGTTTTTACGTATATATATAGATTTTAAAATTGGGCTAACAAAAAGTAAATGAACCACCAGTTTAAAAACTCCATTTATGTGCCACTACTTTCTTCTATATTACAAGTGTTAGCTCTCAACAACAGTCTCTCTCTTAACATACAGCCTCCCAAATTGAAGTGAACAAAGCTCCTCTTGCACAGGGCAAGGCTCAGAAGGGCCAGGACACAATTTTTAGTCACATCAGCTGTTTCAGAACACAAAATTGCCACATTCCATGCAATTCCCATATTCCAAACCAGGAGGATTAGACATCAGTAACCCATCCACACAGAAATACCAGCACATATTGAAACATAACTTCAGAATGTTACAGCCAGACTAATGCAACCCCATAGAGGTGTGAAGCCCCAGACAAACCCTATGGCCTCTGCTGGGCTTGCTCCAATCTCTCAATGTCTCCCATGCTGCAAGGCCCAAAGCTGGACAAAAACCTGCACAAGTGGTCTCACAAGGGATGAAGTGAGGAGATGACCCCCTTTCCTCCATCTGCTGGCTACACTGCTGCTAATACAGACCAGGATGTGCTCAGCTTTCCCTGGCACAGGGATGTGCTGCTGACCAACTTCTGGCCTGCTACCATCTAAGCGTAAAGCACCACGTTTCTTTCTGCTTGTTATTAGGAGAGGGGCAGCAGATTTGGCAGCAGCAGTAATTAGCTGCAGGTGGCAATCCACTAATTTGTTGCTTTTGTTCAAGTAGATGTGGAAAAGGCTAAAATAGCTGCTTGGCTTCCGCTACCTTGGTGTGTAAAATGAAAGCAAGAAGGCATTCCAGAATGAGAATGTTCTGCCAGGGCAGAGAAAGGAAACAGCCAAAATTTTTAACTACCTAAAACTGTACAGTTTAAGTAATTAAACTTTTCTGCATGGATAAGTACTGAGCTATAGCTATTGACCAGGTATGCTCCATCAAAGTATAGTGTGCAGTTCTGGGCAGGATTAAAGCTCTGGTAGGACATGGAACAACAGACCTTTTGTAACCTCTGTCCACAGCAACGTGTTTATCAGGAAGGAGAATTGTCTGAACAGAAACAGGATGTGCAGTGTGCCATTTTCCACATCTCAGGTTTCTGGCTTATTTTTTCACTCCCCTTATTTCTCTGGCACTAGCAGGCACCCTGTTTAAATACATCTCATTTCATGCTCACCTCATTTTTCCCTTTCCCTATATTTGTATGTGTCAACAGTATGCAACAAAAATTAGGACAAAACCAGCAAGAGTTTCAAGCCCTGTTCAGCTTTATGAAGAGGTGGCAAAGGAAAAGAGAGTCTCCCAATCTGTCATGCAAAGCCCCAGAAAAAGAAGAATTGCTGCGAGTTTCCACAGTAACATGGCAAAAATTCTGGAAGACAACTGAACTTCAACTAGAAAGGTTGTCTGTAGTTGGGTTTAGGGTCAGAGGATTTGATTGCATCCTAAGCAAATGATACTTTTGAAAAAACTCCTACTCCCACAGACACCAGGGTCAAGTTACATCAACCTACGGGCAGAAGGCAGCTTCAGAGCATATGAAAACTCATTTATATCACATCTATGTAAAGAAATCTGGGTCTCCTGCTCCCTGACACACTCAGAGCTCAAGATATTGCAATAGTTTGAGAATGTATCACTGTGGAAATAAAACATAGGGAAAGCTTTTGTCTCACAGGCTTCCAGGTTATAAATACAGTGTTTAATTTGTTCCAGCTCCAAAATACCTGACTGCAGGACAAAGTATATGCAGTGCAACATTAATGCTTTGTGGGCACCTTGCCCAGCAAATATACAACACACTGCAGAGTAACAACACAGTGAGCCCCAAAGAAGACCAATTCCACAGGCAATTTCTTTAGTCTTTTTTGGCCAAGGAAAGTCATACATTGTGGAGGAGGTTTCTCCCATGATATTTGATTGTTAGATGCCCTACTGCTTTTCTTTTATTGGTTATCACTATGAATTTTGTCTACAAAATCTCAATTAGTTTCAGGTCATCCATTTATGTCTTGTCCAGTTCTGTCTCAAATCAATCAGGTTGAACAAAAGAATGAAAATCCTGTGGTCTCTTCTCCCCATCCAGAGCCTCCTCAACAGAGGAGAAATGGAAGCCTGGGGGCCCAAGTGTGAATTCTATAGAGGCTGCAACCCCTAGAGGTAATACAACACCACTGCCATCTTCCCTCACAGACATTGAGATTCATTCTTGCAGACTGAGTGGGACTGCTGAAAACATTAATACACATCAGCTTAGTGCCAATGCAAACTAAGAAACAAACCAGATCCTCGTGTACTCTAAAGCATGTGTGAACTCCTGACCACCACTATGTGATGAGAACTATTTTTCACAAGGGTTTCACAAGAGTGATGTTCACAACAAAATAACACTGCTCTTCAAATCCTCAACACTCATTTGTGCTGTCAAACTGTGTATGCTGGGTTTGCAGCAGGCAAAAAAGAGAAGGGTTTTCTCTTTTCATTTCAGATCCCAGAAAACACCCAACACGTTCAGGAAAAATTAACGTGACCTGCCAAGAGTTAAAATTGAATAATGACTTTCTGCTTCTCTCAACTACTAGAGAGCCTTATCTGCTCAGAGCTCCCCTATCCAAGCCCCTAAGCTACCCATAGCTATGCCAAGAACCAAAGTCACCAAGAAACTGGAGAAAGAAAAGCCAAAGTACACCACAGAAATAATGGTTACTTCCCTGCAGCTTGCAAACTTACTTTCATGTATTTGATATATTTTAACTATAGAACATTTTATTTTTAGGGGACTACCAAAAGGAACAGATATGTCAGACATCTGCTCAGCAGGCAAATTCACACAAACCTCTGGATATAGCCAGGCAGAGCAGTAAAATAGACGTACATTCAAAACAGTTTCCTGCAGAATAGGGAAATCTAGTGCTTTTGCCATAATTGGCTATGATCTCCATGGGAATTAGGTGAATAGAAAATTCAGGTTTTCTAGTTGCCTTTTTTTCCCTCTATTTCCTGTTATTCCTCACTCCTGCTACAAATTTTAAAGAAAAAGTCAGTGCTGGTCCCCTCCAGCCTGTTTTCCAAACATGCAAGGCAATCTTCCTGAGGAAGATGACAGAGAGAGGGTGGAGGAGGAGAATAGAGATAGCAAAAATGTAATTTTGCTTTGCTTACTATCTCCCTAAAAAATTCTGTCTGGATGCTTAACCTGCTTCAAGGCAGACAGCCTTGGGCTGAAAGCCTATTTTTACTGATCATAACATTTAGGAAATCAAATACCAGGTTCCCTAGAACTGCTTAGGTTGTATTGACAGAAGCCACGTTAGAAAAAAAGGAACTACCCTGAAACATTTTGAAAAGCAAAGGTTGGATTAAGAACAGGAGGCATGGGGAAAGAAGAAACAGCTCAAAACAATAACATGAAGTGTTAGGAACCCATTGGGCAACAACTATCTCCTTTTCTTAATCTCTTTACCCTCCACCCAAGCATATTTGTGTTCCTGAGCTTTTAATTTCTTTACCATCTGTCCAAGTTAGTTTGCACCACAGCAAAATGCCATGCTAAGTGACAGGACACATTCAGGGAACTCTCTCATTCTGTGAAACCTCTAAGTGCCTGCTCAGTTCTAAAAATAACCCACATCACTCATCTTGCATTTTGAAAGTTCAAAAGGATGGGGAAAAAAATTATCTTTCTGTGCATACATCTGCAGCTGAGCATTGCATGATCAGAGGAAAGCATCTCCCTTCAGGCTCCGCACACCTACCTGTAACACCAGTGATAATAAAAATATGTTGGGAGCAACTGAGAACAAACACTACTTAAGAGCTGGGTACTAAAAAATCTGAAATCATTTCAGTTTGATTAACTTGTGTTTTCAAACTGGCATATCCTGGGCTTCTAGCTGGTTACAAGCACTGCTGAACACCACGTCCCTTGTTTGATGCTCTGCCATTTGGCAGCCTTCAGCAGAGCCGACATTTTTTGGTTTCACATTCCAAAGAGAAACTCAACTATTTAATCCCCGTGCCTTGTTTAAAATTCTCTTAAACTAAAGTATCAGATTAAAACTAATCTTATGCTTAAATAAATACTGAAGAAAGCTACAAAAGCATTTAAAAAGAAAGCCCAGCTATGAGAGAGACTGCAGTATGCTCCTTGCAAAAAATGGCCTCTTTTCTCCTTTCTTAAAGGCCAGTAACGGCCATCACCCCACTGGTTTAACTACAAGATTTCCTCTCTTGTATAACATTTCAATGTTTTCAAATGCAAATTATTTGCTTGCAGATGTGTTCAAATAATAATATCCTGAATTTCTTTGCTAATCTCCACAGTAAATCTCTCACAGATTGTCAGACTCCAACACTGTCTAACCCAGCCGCCACCCAGAGGTCTAGCCACAATTAAAGGTATAGAAACATAACTTTTAAGAAATACAATGATAATAATTTAAAATCACAAAATACCTGAAAAAGTAAAGCCCAATATTTATATTCTGAATGGTGTTTAACTGTGCAAGACAATTCAGTTTCAAGTTTTGGTCTGAGATACCTTTAAAAAGAGACTGGGTAAATTTCTGTCAGATGTCACCTGACAAGCAGTTTTTCAAGGATTTAAGTGTCAGTGGTGGTCTATGAAGGAGTCCAGATAAGTATTTTGACCAATGAACTCAAAGAACAGGGAACTAAGCTCCTCAAAAATCTGAGGCAAGATCAAGCTTAAAGCATATTAACATAAATCTGTATGATTTCAGGATAAAGCAAATACAAAGAAGCACAGCTTGCTCTCTCCTCTACAGTTACAGCATCTCCCAGGGCATCAGCCTCCAGGTTGGAGCTCTCAGCCCTGCCACACTGATGACCAAGTTGGGTTCACTTTACAGGAGAGGCAGCTCACAGGGGTGTAAACACAAGGTATGGCCCCCAGACCCACAAAATTTTATGCACAATGAAGACTGTAGAGAGCCTAAAGCTTCCCACTGTCAATGCCCAGTACATGCAGAAATGAAAGAATTCTTTTTAGAAGACTTGCAAAAAGGCACCAAACCTAAATTGTGCCAGAAAAAACTGTTCAAGCTTTACAATGCACAAAATGGTTCCTACCTCCCGTTCCAGATACGATTTAAGGGATTCTGTCTCATTTAACAGAGTAACGCTGCATTTGCCTCTAAAAAAAGAGAAACACATCTCATGAAAAAATACATCTTAAATGCTCGTGTGATTCACAAGATGGTATCACTGAAGTTGTACACAGAACTTGATCTTACATTGAAGAGCACTTGAAAATAACAGTGTTGTATGATTTTTTAATAAAATGGCAGAAAACAGTCATTACCTAATGTGTGTGGCTGGCAGAGATTCCAGCTGTCGTGAGAGAAACAACTCACGGTGTCGGAGCTGATGCTTCTGTTTCTCTGGTAAATCAACCATTTCTGGATTTTCCATCTCCTCTTCCATTTCTCCTAGTCATAAAGAGACAAAATTGATCAAGAACAAGACATGGATTGACTTTGAGCAAGTCAGAATGACCTGCTCCAAAACCTTTGCTAAATAACAAACTTTAATCAGATTTAATGTAACATTTTGGCCAACTGAACAATTACACGATTAGTACTCTTGAAATTATGCCTGTGAAGAATTTTATTTATTCACCACCACCATCAAATCAACCCCAGGCACACACAGGTCACACCAAGCTGGAAGGCACACAAATCTGCTACCAACAGAGGAGTTCTGGAGAAAGAGAGAGAGAGAGCTGCTTTTGGAGACCATCAGTGCATCAGATTCATCCAGTAGAAGTGACACATGATGAGTGGGGCATACTGAAGTCTTTCCTCTTTGCCAGGCACAAGTTATCGTAAACTCTAGTCCTCTTTCAGGACATCATACTGTCCCACACCAGCTTTAACAGCTTCTGCAGGAAATGCCCACTGGAAAGGGCAGTTTATTTAATTAGTGTTATTTGGTACTCTCCTTACCCCAACCACAGGATTAACTGGAATCTAACCAAGTGCCTGAGGCCACTCCTGCCACCCTGGTTACCCAACCCACACCACACACACCCAACTGCAGCACTCCTGCATTGCAGCAGCCAGGATCCACCACCTCTGCCTTGGAGCTATCCAATCTCCATCCAACCAGTTCTCAAACATACACCAAAGTAAATACATGAAATCCCACCCACACTGACATGCAACTGATCCCAAACATCTTCAAGCATCTTTCTTTTAGGAAATAAATTCTATGTTTTGTGTTTGTTAAGAAGTGTTCTGCCACTTACGCCAGCTAAAGCTGTAAAGTGCAAAATACTCAAAGAAAAAAAGAATTCCAAAGATCCTCCATGACAAATGACTGAGAAAGAAGAGATCAGACTTTTCCCTTCTCTAAGAAATTGATGCAGTTACTTGTATTTTGCAAAACCACAGGCAAAGTTTCCCAGACTGTAGTAGAATAAGCTGTAAAAGCCTCATGCATGAATTGTAAAACTCGTAATTTTACAGCAGCATTACTCTAAAAGAGCAGACTTATGCCTCCAGCTTAATTCAACAGTTGTTGCCAAAAAACATTTCTAATGAGAAACACATACAGACACAGTTATGATTTATATACCCTTAAGATTAGTTAACTAAAATCCCCATAGTTATCCCAAAAATAAAGCAAACAAAAATCTTCATTTTATAAAACACTAAAATTGCATTAAGTTTTAAACAGGCCACCATTACACCAAAGGTGGTGACAAAAAATTATGTACCCTTCAGGTTGCCCACAATTTATCACCATTTTACTGCCCTGAAAAAAAGACCTGCAGTTTATTTGCTCCTCAGGTAGGCTGCTCCAGCAAGGAAGGAAAAAAAGAGCAGCATAATTAAACCAGACTTCAACACACAATAGCTGCTACACCACATGAGCTGGTAACCATACAGCAGCATGTACTTAGGTTTTAATATTTTCCTGGGAACTAGAACACCAAATTTACATTTGTTGCACACTCTCATGGGTCTGCAATTTATTTACTGAAGTGGATTCTGTTTTAGTTGAAAATTAATATTGTGACTGCTATCCTACACTGTAAATATACCACAAACAATCTAGCAAGTTCCAAGCTCATTTGCCAGAAAACTGAAGGATGCACAAAGGAAAAGGGAATTCATGCCTGTACTTACAGCAGCTTTTGGACATGACAGTAGTGCACTGTATAATGCAGGGAAAATACTACAAGGAGCAACCTAAAATAGTTTGTATCTTCAGTATATTTGATAGCCTACAGCTTTTAGAAATTACATTTTTCTAAAAAGTATGTCAACCCCTTTGTGGCAATGAAATCTACAGACAAAAGGAAAGCACCCAGCACAACCAAACTAATCCCAGGGACTGCATCCCTGCAGGTAGGCTTGCCTTCCAAGCAGTATTTTATTTATGTGTCTTGCTTTTGTAATAAAACACAGAAGGTGGAGAGCACACATGTTCTTATGGCAGCTCTGCTATGAACAGCCTCTCAAAACCAAAAAGCACAATACATTTCTTTTCAAAAACAGACAGACATTTCTACAGGTAACAAACATTTCCCTCACACACAGCAGTAAAACTGTCATAGCACCCCCAGACAGAGGCAGGAACATTCCAAGAAATAACAAACAAACACATCCATATGAACATTGTCCCTCCTTTTTCACAGCCATGATTTAACCCTGAAAAAAATAGACCTGATCAATGTACTGGGAACCAAGGGATGGAGGAGAGAATGACTGGAACCAGGACAGGAACCTCTCCCTCACTGAGGTCAGGCAAAAGCTGCTGGACAAAAAGCACCCAGCAGCACCCCACCCCCAGTAACAAAAAGCACCCAGTGGCACCTCACCCCCACTAACACCTCACCCAGACAGCTCAGGCTGAGTCAGACCATGAAGCACAACAGGGGCTGTCCCAGCCCCAGCTCCAGGACAAGTCTGACATATCTGCATTTCACCTTCCCACAGCTCACCCACTCACACTAACTGGAGCAAACACCACCATCAAGAATGGTGGCATCCGAGAAAAAACCTTTAAAAAAATAGAAACACATTTATAAAATATCCAAGAAACCTTTTCAGAAAGATTTGCCTGCATTCTTTACAGTACTGTGGAATAAGTGGTATGGGAATACAGGAGGTGCAGTACATTGGGACTTCAGTGCTCTCTTAAAGCCTTACTTCAAATTAATCTTTCTGCTTGATAGATGTGCCTGTGCAGATTTGAAACTAAACATTTAATCTTAATACAAACAGTAATATATCAGCTATGCAGCAGTAGCCAGTGGAATGCTGCAAGAAGTGTATTAGATTAAGTATTATTTGATATTTAATGGCAGAATCATTAATAGCACATTAACAAAGCTTGAAGATGACTTATATTAGGAACAAGAGATAGGCAGATTAGGCACAAACAGCAATACTTGTGTGAAAGCTAACATATATGGGGAAAATAATTACAAAGAGTAAACTTTGAATTGGCAGGAGAAACCCAAGAGGCAGTAATTGTAATTTAAAATGACTGGGTGTGTGAGATGTGAAATTAAACATCAATATTTGCTAGACACGAGAAAGAATAGCAATTTGCTATAGATCAGATTGGGCTCTCCAGAGCATCAAAAGCAGAAAGCAGCAGCCCTTTCTCTGTATTTTGGGTGTCATACAAATAACTACATGACAGAATTCAGAAATGCACGAAGGTAAACAAGACACAGAAATCAGGTTTAGAGAGCAGACAAGGTTTACCAGCTTGGGAAACAGTCTGCAGTAACAAAAAAATTAGTTAGCATAGTTATAACCAGCAAAAAAATGTAAAGAATAAAGAAAAAGAGTGGGGCCAAATCATTGGGAAACACAGTAAAACCAGTGGTACTGATCTGCACAATAGCTCCTTCAGCAGCAAAGGAAGCTGCAACTCTGGCTGCTTTAACAGCTTAACTAAGGACCTTGGAGGAACATTCTAGAAACGCTGCATTTGAATAAATTAAAATACAACACCAGGTTCCTTCTTCCAGGTTCAGTTTCAAATGGCTTGTATGAAGCTATAGCCTTAATCCTTTTTTCTCTACAAAAAACCAGATATTGACTCATAGCTGTAGAAAGCATGGAGAAAGTTTTAACAGGCAGGAATCCTTACAGCTCGACACTTGAGAAGGAGTTTGCCACATAATCAGTGTGGATCCCCTGCCACAAAGCTCTGGTGGTCATCTCTTGCAGCCATGGCCACTGTGTCAGGTAGCAAAGAGACACTATTTTGGACACCTGTATCTTCCCTCACTGCACCACTCCCAAAGAGAGAAGACACAGTTCCCTCCTCTCAGCAACAATTGAGTCAAGGTGTCATTAGTGGATATATGATTTGGACTCCTCTTAAATCTGCATGTGTGGGGCTGGGAGAATATAGAGAAGGAGAATAAAATGGAAGAAATAAAAAGAGCTATTTCATGAAGCTTTGTCCAACTTCATTTAGATTGGTGTTATTTAAAATGTAAAAAAAAATTCTCAATAAATTCCCTACCTGTTTAGGCACAGAGGTATCATGCAAACATCTATTTTCAGAAGCTTTGGTACTTCCAAAACCAAGCTGCCCTGTGTGCCAGAGCACCTGCTGAACACCAACCATAAATCTGCCAATCCAGACAGTGCTATGTCAGTTCCCCAACCACTACCAACTGGTCAGTCATGGCTGCAAATATTGAAATAATTATGAAAAACTGTGTAAGACAATAAATAAAGAAAATACGTAGTGACAGCATCCAACAAAGGTTGAGGAGTGAAGTATCTTTCCCATTTCTCTTCCATCAAGTCCTGTCTGCAATCTTGTTTTCTAAGTCTCTCAGCAAGAACTAAAATCAGTGTCTTACTGGTGAAGCAAGTTCATTTCAGAAACAGTTGGAGAAACTCCCTAGAATAATCTGTGAGGTGATTAAAGAGGCTTATGAATAAAAAGCACTAACAATGCATGGAAGACATCATAAGGCTGAAAGATTTATAGGACAGCCCAGACAAGCTTTACATCATATGATAAAAATAGTAAGATCACAGATTAAATCCAAGAATCAGGTTACATACATCAGGTACCAATTTATAGTCACTAACTACAAAATAAGGCTCTTCCAACACATTTCTCTGTATACAGACTTATGAGAATAGACAACATTTCAGACTTGCCTGTTTCAGATGGATCACCCAAGCTAAAGTGACTTTTTTTTTTTTTTAAACTTCAAAACATTGATTTCACAATTACATCTTTTTCTTTCCTTTACTGGAAGAATAAAAAAATAACAAAATATCCATACAATTTTTCCATTCATGCCCTGGCTGTATTTCCCCACCGCTTAGCTCTCTCACTGCACTGATCTCAACAGTAGGTCTAAAATAAAGGCATCTTAAACAGAAGACTGTGTGAATCCAGAAATGTCTGCAGTCAGAAAGCTCCATTAATCAGCTGAACAAAGGCAGTTAAAAGATCAGCGATGCAGACACGTACATCTACTGCAAATGCATCAAAATGAGGCAACAGGAGACTTTATGGAAATGAACTCAAAGTCAGTGACAGTGTGCAATATCTGTACTAGAATCCTAACATCTATAAAATTTAATTTCATTATATCATGCAGGATGCTGATTTTTTTTTCAGAGTAAAGAACTAATGGCTGTCCAAAAAGCTTAATTTTGCTCTCTCTTCTCCCTTCTTATGAAGAACGGAAACCACAGAGCAGCAGATCTATCTAAATAAATGGAAGTCATTCAGTAGCAATTTTATTCTGCACTAGAAAGAAAGATACTGGAGAAAATGCTAGTTACTAATGAAATTTACTCTAAGAGGCAGACTCAGTTGTCTCTGGTTGCTCTATTAATATGATTTTGCTATAGAAGAATTTTCCCATCTTTCAAACAACACATATGAACAATGAATTATTTGTTTGCATTAAAAAAAAACCACTTAGATTTCTTATCACAAAGAGAAATCAGCATTTGCAGGTTCAAAGAACATTTATGTGGGTTCAAATTATTTTTCATTTTCGGTCTCAGCTCTGTGTTTCTGTGAACCCTTCCCACCTGCTTCCTTTACTGAACCTAGTGAAGTGAGACACAGATGAAGGAATCAATAGCCACGTTGTTTATGGTGAAGCTCCTATTGAGCTCCTCAGATAAAATGAATACTGCTGCACTGAAGAGATCTCAAAAAAGCTTTGCCTGCCATCACAATTCTGTGACACAGCAGACTCTCCCTCAACACCACGACCTCTTTCCAAGGTATGGCTGCAATGGAGGGATTATTTGGACAGACTACAACATAAAATACTCAAATTTATCAGTAGTTTTGCTGCATCTTTTCCCCAATGACATTAAAGCAGTGAGAACACAGCAAGGCATTATATTCCTTGCTAAAACTGAGTACCTGATTGAATCAATCCCCAGATCACTCTATTGATACACACACCAAGAAGCACATTAAAAGACAGTGATGCTTGCCAGCTAAATCACAGTTCTGACATGCCCATATCTGATTGCTTCCCTCTCATTTATAGATGTGCCCTGAATTACAAGGATTCATAAGGCTGTCCATGCTTTTTGCTAAATTTTAAGCAATCTGAACAGCTACCCCTCACACAGTTCGCTGTTTACAAGAGAAAAACATTTTAGTTACTCCACTTGCTTCCCAACAAAAGGGCTTTAATTCAAAATAGTGATAGGAGAGTCTCAGATTTGCTGTTTTCAAAGTCTATTTACTGAGCATGTTCAGACAAAAGCTGTGTCACTGCAATAAATATTATTAATATTGAAATTCAAAGAGAAATCCTGTTAGTCAGGTTTCAAGCTGGCCATGTTTCAAGTTGCTTTCCCATAATCAGTCTACCTGATTCCCTCATATAATGTTTGAGGGGTTTTTTAATATACAAACCAAACCAAGCAATTAGTGAGAAGTTATACTAACAGGGAGAATACATTCTCTCATCCCAGAAATTAAAAAATTCATTTCTGTGGAGCAAATAAGATGTCTTTACTCAGCCCTAACTGAAACCTTCTGTCTTGTCCCCACCAAAATCCAACCATACACAAACGAGGTATTAAAAGGTTTAAGGAAAGGGGAAAACAAAACAAAACAAATAAAAAAGAGAGTCAGGTAGAAAGACAGAAAAGTCAGCCAAACAAGTAATGCAAATTGCTAAAGATGACTACAGAAAAAAATACATTTAAGATACTGGTACTTGAAATATCAAGTCGGACAATTCTGTGCAGAAGCAATGTCATTTGAACACAAAGTAGCTTACTTGCATGTTTGTCTGCCAGTACAATGAGCGTGCTGGAGATGTCTCTCCTCCTGTAGAAACACACCACCTTTGCTTCCACGTTTCCATTGGCAGTCTGAAACAGGGAACACAAGAAAAAACTGATCCCTGACCAGGAACTTGATAAATTATCGGGAATTTTGCACAAGAGCTACACAGAGTCTGCTTTTAGCACCTCCAGCTGCACACATTACCTCACACACAAACTCCTGCATGATCCAGTCCAGGGTAGGGCAATTCCAGGCAGTTTGGCTCTGCCCTGGTAATGGTTCCTGAGGAATCACCACTTTTTAAGTTACAGATGTTTCAAGCAGAGAAAACCACGCTTACCTGCCATTGCAACCTATTAACAAGTCACTTTGCTACTTTTGAGGTGATGCCTATATTAAATAGCACTCAAATGAATCTTTAAAAACCTAATAAAAAAACCTGTGAAAAATAACAGAATTCAGATCTAGGCTGTTCTCCAAACTCTACAGGGCAGTAGAAAGGCAAGAAAGAACGCAGCCATTGTTACTTTTGCAAAAGAAATGACATGAGATTCTCTGACAGCACTGGTGAGCTAAATAATGACCAACACACCAAAAAGTCATTACAGAAGGAGAACCAAAGAAGCTGCACCAGACAATAAACTCTTTTTGTATGCTGTCACTGAAATAAAGTCAGAATTTTTGAAAGATTATTTACTTAAAACTCTTAAAATGAGATAGGTGATCAAATGTAAGATGGCACCTGTCAAACAGTGCAAATGGCTTTTTACAAACTCTAGGGGAAATAAACCTACTGGTTTGTAACAGCCTCAGCCAATTTACTATCTCTAAAATCAAATCATGCAAAAGTAACTCAAGAGTTGAATCCTACAACTGAAGACTCTTTGAAAACCATAATGAAGGCACAGTTCCCAAAGCAGAAGATACAAATTCCCTGCTAGGGAAGTCTCCAAAAAAGGGTAGTAAACCAGCAATGTGTCCACAAGGAAACAAAAATTTATGCACATGCTCATTCCTAAGATGGGAATGAACGAAAAATTTCAACTTTTCTAATACCAGTTTTCCTAACAGAAAAAAAAAAAAAAAAACCAACAAAACAGAGACATCACATACGTGCAAGGATATTTCCCTTAAAGACCAGAAGTTTTCATTAATTTCTCACAATTTCTACCTTCTTCTGGTAAATATAATTCAGAACTTTTAAATTTTGAGAAACTAAAATATAAAGGCAAGAACCATCTTGTTCAAACACAGACAGCTTTCATGTAAATTGATCTGGTTTATTTAATTGCCAAAATTTCATTTACACTCAGTTAAAAATAAACAAGCTAGGATTCATTTCAACCTGAAACATCCATTTTTAAAGTGTATGTCAGAGAAATCACAGCTCAAGCAAGAGTTGCACCAAGATGGGGGATCCAGGTTGAAAGTTCATCTTTTTTTAAAGGTGAGGGGAAGAATGAAACTGAAGAGCAAGAGGGGAAAGCACTTTCCAGGAAAGTGATAACAAACCTGCACCCTGTAATGCACTGGAATACAGACAGTGATACCTCTTGGATAGGGATCCACTGGGAACATTTTAAGAATTCACTCATGTTTCTTTAAGGCAAATGAGACTTATTTTTCAGTAAAAGACCTCCATGGGGTGACCAAGGATGTCCTAGCACTCAGATTTTTATTGGTTATGAAATTGATACATTTTCTCTTCCAAATAACTGTTTGAGAATTACATGCTTTCCCATGACTGGTGGCTGAAGAAGAATACCTGATACCAGTCAGGTATCAGGCATTGCAAATACCAACCAAATTTGCAAATCCAAACCAGCAATGTGACATTCCTTCTGTAAGGGCTGCCCTACAGTTGGTGTTAAACCTGAACATATGGTGTATTTAGGATACAGCCACTGGCTTGAGAACCCTCTTCCCCTCTCAGCCAAGTCAAACTTCAGCTGCCTTCCCACACAGAAACCATCGTGCTTCCCTGATCAATCCATGGAAAGGGAATTTGGCAGATGAAGTTCACTGGCCCAGAAGGACAATCAGCAAAGACAAAGTCTGAGCAAGCAGATCACAGATGCAAACCTTTCTCCTGAGCAAGAGTCTCCCACAGGAAAAAACCAAATTAAAGCTCTCCATAGGCAAACTCTTGTATGTTCTTCATATCCAGTGATCCTGGCATGGAAGTGAAGAACTGCAGAAACCTGCCCTAAAGGTGGGCATCATCACCTTGAGAATGACATGCCACTGATACTCAGTTCTTTCATACCAAAGGAGAACAAAAGGTCTTAAAGCATTCCAGAAAATTATCAGAGAACAAATGTATTTTTAAGCTTCTAATTACCACAGAACTGCTAAAGAATTGTTTTGATTTTAATCAATTCAAGCAGATCATAAATTCAATTAACTTCAAAGACTTGATGGAAAAAAATGTTTACCTTATTGAGCTCTTCTATTCTTCGTATCAAATAGGGGTTACTTGAAGAATTTTCGAAGTAGACATAATCTGACAAAAAGAAAAAAAGACTTTTTAAAATATGAACTGCTAAAAATCAAATCAAAACCTTTATAAGCCTGGAGAGCAAAGCATGTGATCTTCCTCCTCTCTCTGATCAGATTATTTCCACTTAGACCACACTGTTGTCTTTACTTGCTTCCTGTTCTTATCAAAATCCAGCCACTTTTCACCAGCAATATGTGATCTCTCTCTTCCCCTCCAGTTTACAAGCATGGCTCATTTACTTAGAACACAGATAGTTTCTCTCTCTCATCTTTTACACTTATGTGATCCTAGAATGCCCTCAACAAATTTCCATATCGCTGCCCAGACTTATCAGCAATATCTGTATTTTGAGTGGGTTAAACATCTAAAGTTATAGGAAAAAAACCAAGTTCTTACCAAAGGTAGTGCCTTAAAAAAAAACAAACCAAACAAACAAAAAAAAACCCCACCCACAAAAAAACCCCCACAAAAACAAAAAACCCCACCAAAAAACAAAACACCACAGAAACATGCATGAGTGCCATATAAATTATTTGGTATTAGGGAACTCCAAGCTTCAGCACTCTCTAGGAAAACAGATGCTCATGAGTTCTGAATGAACTGGCCTGTCTCTCCCAGAAGCCCTAAGCCTGAACCGAGACAAAGAGGGACTGAATCCACCTCCCGCTGACAAGGTGCTGACCTTGCACACAGATCTGACAATTCCTTCCAGGACTATCTAAGACGATTTCCCTCCAGACTTCCCAGCTCATTTGTGTTTGGAGGAAAACACCCGTAGCCCCCGGGCACACCTCAGGTGATCTTTTGCAATGCCTGCATTAGCATGATGCTCCAGGATGAGCTGGTGTTCAGCAGTGTTCAAACAGGGACATATCCTGAGGGTTACTCTCAATCCCCCTGAAATCCTTGTAAAAGGGCTGTGCAAAGCACAGATACTGCCCCCTCCTCCCCAGCCCAGAGGGAGGAAGACATCCCCCAAAGGTCTCTGCTCCTGGAAAAACTGCACCAGAAGAGTTAAGGGGACCTTTTTATCTCTGGGCTGACCAGAGAGACCTCAGGGCATTTATCCATCAGAGCCCTTCCACCTGCCCCGTGTAACACCACTCGAGCTGCAGACACACCTTTTTTCAGACTGCTGCTCACAGCCCGTTATCCATAGGTCTCCCTGGATTTACAGACCCACCTACTTGCTGCATGGACACCAGAGCACAGCACTGACCACCAGGCAAAGGACCCCAAGGAAGCTGCTCTTGCAAAAAAGAGCAAAAATCCCAAGTGCCCTCCTGCCCCTTCAGCGGGGCTGGCTGCCTTAGGAGCGATTCACTAACCAGGAATCCCAGGGGTTACAATCCCAAGAGCAACAATTCTTAACAAACCTATTTTCCAAGCTCTTGTCTTGCCAAAAAGTGTGTTGTTGTCAAGTCACCTTGATAGTGAAGTGCCAGCCTGGTCTTGGTGGGAGTGACAAGTGAAGAGTTTCAATGGTTATGCTCAGCACGACTCTTGGGTTACCGAGCCACAGAGTGTAACCAGGGCTAAGAAGCACTGAAATAGCACACTCAATTTTTGATATTTTTGAGCATTCTGTGCTCCAGGCCTCTCATCAGCCATCTTAACACACACCAAAACTTTACTCCCAGCTGCAAGAGTCAGTTCCTTTTAAATATCACATCCCTGCAGCCTTTAAACTGGTGGAAGGTCTCAAGTGAGGAACAGAATTTGGACATCTGGCTTGTAGAAAACTTTGTGGGCTGGTATCAGAAATGGTTAAAACAACCAAGTAAGTAGATCCTAAATTTCAATTCCTAAACACTGGTTCTGTGCAGCACATCAAACAGGAAACAACAGGCTCAACATTACTATGACCAACTGTACCAGAAGTTACAAAACCAAACAGATATTTGGCAGCTTCAACAATAACAACTGCTGACTGAAATAAAAATGGTAGGCATTAAGCAATTTACTGATCAGGAGAGTAAAGAGAAATTATTTCTCCTACAGCTGAACCACCCACAACCTACAAGGGCACTGCAGCAGAGGATGTTGAAGCCTCAAGGTGCCTCTCCAAGCTCACTGGCCACTTCTCACTGGAAGGCTTCAACAAGTGAAGAAAGCATGAGCTCTTTCCCTCCAACCCTCCAATAATTCTTAAGACAACCAGCTACTTCCCACTTCAGGTACTTTGACTGAGGCAGATGCAAAAAATATTACTTTTGTAAGCACCGTGCCTGAAAATTATAAATTAAAACTAAAAATGTCAATTTATGTCTTGAAAATATAACCTTGACTTTAATCCCATGGGTTTCAGGTGGCTGTTACAAATGCTCCTAGTTGACATAATTTTTAATCAGCTTTTTGGTGTGCACGTACACACATATATTTTCAGAGACACATTTTATACCTCAAGTGAACATTAACTTCATTTTTTACGTAACTACAGTTTATTGATTGTAAAATCTGGCATGGATTTAAAGAAAGCTTATCACAGATGAATGGTTTACCAAAGAACAGCTGACAGTGGTATCCAACAGTACTGAATAATAAACCCCCCTTCACTGTCTTGGTCAGCAGCAGGAGCATCCCCAGACCCACAGTGTGTGAGCAACAACTGCAACCCAAGCTCACAGGAAGGAACCACCACGTTCTGCACGCTGCTGGCACAAAGGCAGAACCAAACCTGGCCCTCAGGATGCTCCAAGAGCTGACACATGACAGTGCACAGCTGCATTCCTGGGCCACTGCTGATGACTTCACCATGCCAAATCCACAGTCCAGTATATCTCATCATCTCATCCATGTTTTAGACTAATTCCACAACTATGCTAAGCATTTCACCAGTATCCATGCAACTAATGGAGACCTATTTCCCATTGCTCAAATTACCTGGAAAAGGGGTTCTTCCTCTCTGCAAGTAATGCAGAGCACACTGCAAACCACCTAACGCAAAATAATATGTATCAGAGGAAAGTGTCTGCATTTTTCATAAAGATTTGAAGTAGCAGAACTAAAATTAAAATGCTATCTTGCACAGAGAATGGTCTGAATTCCTTTTCCACAGGTACAACATGGAAATTTTAAGTTCAACAAACCACTCTCCAAACTGATGCTTGGGCTGGTGAGAACAGTTCTGAAACTCCACAAGCATCCAAGCCCAAGAAGACTGGTTTCCTGCACAGGAGGTTTAAAGGAAGCACACCACTACACTCCAAAACACTGCCTTTCTCCTTGAGTAGCTCTTCCACTTCACCTCCAGCTTCCCCCCATGCCATGGAAGTGCCCCCATTCTCATACTGCCTACCCAACTAATATGATTCCCAGTTTGCTTTCAGGGCAGTGCCTACAGTTGCAGATGCCTATGCACACGCAAACACACACAATAAAGAGAAACCTTCCACAGACTCCCAACAATCCAGCTGTCAATGGGAGATATCGTGTATGTGCATAGCTGCCAGGGGTCCTTACCCTGGGCTGAAAGGGGGATGGGGAAGGAGACAAAATTATAAGGAGATAACAATAACAATAAGGAGACAACAGGGAGATACACATCTCAACTCCTACTAAGAACAGGATGGAAGAGTTCACTAAAACTAAATATAAGGTCTAGGGACAGAAAGGTAGAGCCTGATAGCAAACAAAACAAGTCAGGCCCTTCAAACACAACGACTAGCCTTGCTGATTTATTGGCTTTCCTACTTACAAAATTGAAGAAAAGGACTAGTCTAAAACTGTTCTGCATCCCACAAGCATGACATGCCACCTAACCACCATAAAAAGGACATGAAGGCAATCCCTCACCACCCAGCCTGAAGACAGTTTCAACCCCATACCTTCACAACAGCTGTTGGCTTCAGCTCACCATCCCCAAATTAATCAGCCGTGCATCCATACCACGGCCATAATTAATGGCATCATTCATGCATGCTACAGTTATCTGTGATCAGGCTACAACAATCACTGAGGAGTGTGGAAATACCAAAAGGCAGTAAGGACCATCACACAGATCATCACCCTCTGACAAACTCTAAATGTAGCTCTTCGCCTTGCCTGTGCTGTTATAGAGCAGAAGCACCCACATACAGAAATCTATGCAAAAAAGGGCTTTATATCCCATTATACTTTTTCTGAATATGCACAACATAACTTGCCAGAAAGCAATGCTGTGTTACACAGGTAATGACTGAACTGCTAGAACACACAGACACAAGCGCAGCAGCTAAAACTAGAATGACAGCCTACAGAGCACAGAAGATGAAAATTTTCCATGAAGGCAGTAAGATAACAGTTCTCTATTCACAATTAACATAACAGAATTTCTTTTTGCTCTCATATGCTTCTAAGACATTATTGCAAGAGAGTTTCTTCCTCTGTCTACATGTTCAGCTGTTGCTTATGTTTACATCAGTCCATGGAAAAGAAAATCAGGAATGGGTACAGCAAATAACACACTCTGTCTAGAGGTCATATATTTATAAGATTAGACATGTCTGAGCTACCTAATAACCTTATGGGCTTTTAGGTGATCAAGTTGCAAAAATGCCCAAAAGTATTTTTATCCTTCCCAAGGCACACTTGCCTTTCAAGCTACAAGTGCTTTCTGAGGACTGACCTGGCTGAGTATTCCCTACCTCACCCCCCAGAAGTCTTACACAGTGAGTACTGCACCAGCCTAGAGATGTGCCCAGGGTATCAGGGAGGCTGGAGCCCTCCTCTTCCCACACTCACTGCCACTGCTGGGTACAATCTGCAATTCCAGACACGAGATAAAGAAGCAACTTCACAGTTGTAACTATTTCCCCTCCCCAACCCACAAAGCTGCTGCCCTGAATTAGAGATGAGCATCAAGAGAGTGCATAAACTTCTGATGACCTGCTTATTTTATGACTTCTTTTACAGGAAATATGTGGCTCCTCATACTCTGGGCTCTCCAGCTTTGGGCCAGTTTCCTTCATTAAGTTCCAGTGTTCAAATTATTCACCAGCTTTGTCCCTAAACTGTCAATCATTTTACATTCTGGATAATACAGTCCCTCTTGGTATGAAAGAGGAGGTTGGAGAGGCAACCCTACAAGTCCTGCAATCTCACCTGGCAGAGCCCAAGTCCTACTGCTTCTGGCTCTTCAAAAAGCAGCAACACCCCCAGCAGCAGTCACCCAATGAAATGTTTAGTTACAGAGCAGAGTTTCAATAGAGAAAGCCTCACCAGCACAGTATTTTCATTAGCAGAAAGGAAAAACTGAAACAGTTCTTTCTATTGCAAAAGGAACTATGGGGTCTAATACATCTGGCACTACACACAAACCAGGTATTTACAAATTAATGTCTTTCACAGATCAACAAAGCTATTAAAGATATACTGTCAGCACGGGCTCAATTTGTATTTACAGGACAGCAGTATCTGGGGCTACTGTATGCACTGGATGCATCAAGCTGAGGATGAGGCAGCACATGCTATGGGAAACACCAGCACTACCACCCAACTCCTTAAAAGAGATGTGTAAATACCTGTAGCCAGCTAGCCAGGAGCATGGCAAAAGCAAACATTCCCCCTCCACACAGTTCACAGCAAACCATCACTAAATTTAGCAAGGGTAAGTTGAAGTACCCCAGTTAAATCAAGCCAGCTTTGCTCTGTTTCTTGAGCAAGGATTATCTACACATGCACAAGGTAAACAAAATGTTCATGTTATATTTTCTTCCAAATGTGCAGAATGAGAAAGGGACAGCCAATGTTACTTGGCTGTTCTGAAATGTAACCTATGGATCACTTTTTCTGACAGGCCTCCAAAAGGCCAGGTTCAATATTACCCAAAACATAAGTCAAAGGAAAAGCAATTCATGGCAAGATCCATGTAACAGGACAACAGATTATGCACAGGCCTATAAAAAAAGTTGATACAGTTGTTTATCATGCCAGGTCTTATAGCAAGAGTTATTGCAACAACAAAAAACCTTCACCAAAACACCAAACTCTGAAGGACCTGTAATAGCTATAAACAAAACCTAAAGTACCTTCCATACAGAAATCTGTTCAAGGTAAGACATAACCTATATTTTTGAAGTCAGAAGAAAAATAAACCAAAGTTAATGACACGCAACTTGCTTGGACAAACTATTGATTGCTTGATCCATTTTAAACTCTAAAACATTATGATATTTGGAATTTTCCAGATGTCTTCTGCTCTTTGTTTTTTATCATGTCAACGGAGGGGGTAAGAAAAATTCCTGTCCAGCCATCTAGTATCATTTTTTTGCCTGATTCTTAGTGAAACAAGGTTTATGCAACTCCATTATTCATGCATTAGTTCTTCCCTATTAACTCCTGAACCCTTTGTTCAGACATTTCACAAATGGACAGAAGTCTCAAAGATAATTAAGTTCTGATCATTGTTCCCTATATAAAAGACATAGACACAAAAACTACAAGTGAGAAAGGTAAGACAGAGATATTAAATGGCTCCTGTTTCAGAAACAATTAATAGACTGGGTTTTAAAGCAAATCACTGGAGATTCCACAGTGTTTGGAGGAATTATCAGAAGCCCTTGCTTTCTGATGCACCTCTCAACTCCCCTATTGTCAGTGCTGCTCAAGGCAGGTCCTGGGCTCAATTAACTCCTAACCTGATTCACAATGGCCAGGTGTGCTCCCAAATATTTCCCCTCTCTGCCAGGGAAGGAGGCAGGTATTCTGCCTCACAGCAACCACCTAGGGACAGAAGATCTCAGCTCTGCATGAGGCCCAAAGCTCATACAGGTGGTACCTTTCCCAGTAAAAGTGTATAATTCCCAAGTAAGGGGAACAGAAGAAAGGGAAGAACCACCTCATGGAAGAAAACCCACAACTTCTGGATTGTCAATATCCTTATTTCTGTTCCTCACAGCACTGTTGGCTGTTTTCACTTACAGACATCTATGGAAAAAAACCAAAGGACAGGAGTGTGCTGGTGCTTTTGACAAAGAGATTATGGGTGCCAGCTGTACTTCATGGGTCAGTCATAGGTAAGAACTGTGCCATACTAGAGTAACTGCTACTAGGGATGCCACCCCAAAGGAGACAAAAAGTCTGTACAAAAAGACTAGAAAAGAAACTGCAAGAATCCTAGAAATAAAATTAAGCCTCCAAAGCACTACCCTGAGGACAAAGAAGCAATTTTACTGTTAGAAATCAATTATATGGCAGTTCAAGAAAACCAATTTCAATTAATCCACTGCCAATATTCCAGCTATAACGAAGGCACATTTGCATGTGGCACTGACACTTCAGGTTCACTGAGTCAACTCCCTCCAGCTTCCTCCAGGACAAACCTATGCTAAACATTCCTAGAGAACAACTTCTTTTATTCTGTGCTTTACAGGAGACATGGAAGCACAATTTGAAGGCCTCTGGACACAAAGCCTCTTCTGCCACTTCAGTTCCCAAGAATGTAGCCATACAAACATTTTCTGCAGCAGCAAAGTTGTGAGCCTATGTAATTTCAGCTGCATCCAGTGCCATTCTTTCTGCGTCAATACCATGGAAATAGTTCAGGCTTAAAAAAAGAAAAACCTTTCCCCAAAGGCATGTTGTAAGGAAGGGCCAGGATGGTCTAATTTACAGAAGAGTCACTTGAGCAGACAGAGAAACTAGTGAGAGTTCCTTAAATCATGGGGGAGTATTTGGAGGGGGTAGGGGGAATGGAAGAGGAGTATCCTCAAGCTACACCCTAACAAAAATCACCATCTGTAGCAGCCAAGAAAACAGCCTGTTCCGTTGTAATTGTCATTGCTAAGGACAGATAAGAAAAGCATTCTTTTCCAAAAGATATTTAGGCAGCAAAGAAGATGACAAGAAACTAGCATTGTGTTCCCTGCAAGAATCTGGAGAGTTGCAAAACAAGAACTTCTGTAGTACTCAAGACACCAAGTTTAGCATCACCTCGAGAAAAAAACAAACTAAAAAAAGTTGTGTTTCTTGTTCGGTTTGCTTGCTTCTTTAAAGGCAACACTGAACTTCAGTTTGTCAACGTGAAGTAACTGCTTAGGCCATGGTATGACAATATATTAAGTCCAAAGGTAGGGCTTTCAGTGCCAGATCAGAAACATCACGGCTTCACAATGCAAAACACGGACAAAGTGTAAACTCCTGCCAGCGTTTCTGCAGATGTTTCTTCAAACAAGAGTGCCAGTGAAGCTGATTCATCCTCCACCCTCTCATACCACCCCCTCAAATTGTGACAGCCTCTCCCTGGATGGCAGGAGGCCTGCACATGGTAAACACAGTTAGGCACTCACATGGGTCAAAAAACTGTCTCCAACCAAACCAACCCCTGCCCAGCTCCACCGCACAGCCTGGCAAAGGAAGGAGAGAACAGCTACAACTGCTTCAATGGACACCCTACCAAAAGAAACATCCACTCAAGAAACTGTCTCACTTGGCTGGTTCAAATTTGCTCAGATGTTGACAACTTAACTCTGTAAGGACAAGCCCTGTGCTAAATCAGGAATCATCTGTTCACACCACACTAACTTTATGCTTGGTCAAGTGTCATCTGTCCTCCTACATCTTGCATGAAAGCGTAAAGTCCCCAAATTAATCAGAGCACATTGTGTGCAATTGAACAGAAATGTTACCATGGGCCACATCTGACACATGATCTGGCAATGCACAGAACCAGAGCCACAGAAGCCCAGGCACCATGAAGACTCAACAGCTCGCAAGCAACACACGTGTAAAGGACTGGAGAAGCCCAAGTCTTTCCTCCACTTGCAAACTCACTTTAAAGCCACCAACTAACTTCTTTGCTTTGCTTCACTGATCAATGCCAAGTAAAAATTTCACAAATGCTTCTCCTTCCTAAAGGTGGTCCAGCCAAAGAGCTGGAAGAGAAGAACATGTGAATAGCTTCTTTGAGGCTGGGCTACAGCCCAAAAGCTTGACCAGTACTTTGCAGAACCTTCCAGATTTGATTTTACAAATAAAGAGGGGACATTCCAGACCTTCAAGGACACTCTGAAGCAGGGCCTCTTTGTATACTGGATTTATGGTGGCAAGCTCCAAAGACCCAGAACCATAGTATCTTACAGGAGCACCTCTCCCAACAGCTCCCGTTACCCAAACCTCATGGGAAACTAAGGCAAAGCAGCTGCAGGGCTTGCTCCCTTACCTGCTTGGGGATTAGAAAAAAAAATGTGCTTGGAAAGCAACAAGATAGTGTGTAAAAAACACCTTACTTGGTGCAGAAGTAACACGGATTTCACAGGTTACTTTTTGCCACCAGATGCCCAGAACTACCAGAAGCCAGTCTCCAACAGTTCATACCTTTGTTTTCAAGCAACCCCAAACTGCTCAGGAGTGGTTTATAAATCAAAGTAAAAACAGTAACAGCAAGCATCTCATTCTCTGCTCATCCTACTGGGGAGACTAGGCACTCCATGTCCTTACAGAAATCAGGACGATTAAACAGGAAAAGTTGCTTGAAAAAAACTGGATGCAAGTGAAAGGAACATTTTGACATTCACCAAATCCAACTAGTTAAACAAAACAAGTTTTAAAAGTCCTTTTTCCACACTTTTTAATCAAGTGTCTTTTCTTCACCATCACTGAAAGGCAAAACACCAAGGAACAAAACAGGCACTGCCAAGGAGTGCCCAGCCACTCCCCAGACCTCCAGCGGGGCCCCCGGCCCAGCCCTCCCAGAATGCTGCCCTGGCACAGCCTCCCACCCACCAGCCCAGGAACAGGCTCAACTCACCCACAGAGCAGAAACAAACTTAGTCCTGTCACTCCATTGTGCCAGCTGCAAATGGCTTGCAGCTTTTACAAATCCAGAGCTGTCACAGCTCTAGCCCCCAACACACCGAAGCTGGCTGACAGCACTCTCCCCCATGCAGCATTTCCCAATAAAAGACTAACCAATGCTGAAGCAGTCTGATATGAGGAGAGGAGAAAGGGCAGGGAAGGAAAGGGAGACTGCAAAACATGTGAGATAAACTTGTGTAACTAGAAACAATGAAAGGAAAAGATGAAGAAACCCACTGCCTAACTATTGCTGAAAGGTGATAAGCTAGAAGCTGTCCTAAATTTATTAGGGCAAATGACTGCAGAAGCCTATTAGTAATTTTCAAGAATAAACTCTCATTTTTATTTTTCCAGGTTATTTAATGCCTCTCTCCTAAACCCATTCCCAGGTTACCTGCAAAGTTAGAAAACAAAAACCCAGCAAGCACAACCAAAACAAGGATATTGCACAGGAAGCCCTCCTGTCACCCAAAACACATAAATACTGACAGCAAACCAAGGGGACAGGAGAAGGTTTACAAGTGATCCTGCAGTTAAATGATCTGAATTGGCTCCAGATTCGGACTCCAGCAACATGTTCTATGCAAGCTTCCTTAACAGCCCTCAGTTCTTTACCAGGAAAGCTCAAACAATTATTATTGACATTATTGTGATGTCAAGAGGACTGATGCACCATCCCTGTGCTCAGAGCTCTCTGGCAGCACTAAGGAAGCCAAGAGCTGTAGGCTGGATGCCAAGGGGGAGTAGGGAATGGGATGGGGGCAGGTCAAACCACAGTCCCCAGCCACGCATCCACAGCACCCTGTGGTAGCAGGGAGATGATGTCATATTGCCATTCTTAAAAACTGTGGGGACTACACTGATAAAAGAAAGATGTGTGACTGCAGCACAGACAGGCAGACACACCACCAGCTATAAAGTAGTAGCCAGTAAATTCTGGAGCTTAAGCCTCCAGCACACTGGAATAAAGCTGCTGTGAACCTTGGGTGCCCACATCAGGCACTGTGGGTCATCACTTCCCTCACTTCAAGGGTATTAGATGCAGCAAGTACCTCTATGCTTAACTGACTTGTGATCAGATCTCCCAATGCCATTTAAACATACCTTAAAAGTACCACAGACTGAAAAAAGTGCTAATTTTGTAGCTAAGCATGCCCCCAAACAAGAGGGTAACCCATAAAAGTCAAAAACACATAAAAGACTCCATCTGAAAGTATTAACTGACATTTATCTCAGCAAAAGAGTTGTCTTTAGTAGTTTTTCCTCCATCCTTCCTATCTGTTCTTTCCCCATCCCCTTGTTCACTGCCCTCCCACTGAGCCCATTCAGCTGTTCACACAGTCCCACAGTGAACCAGATTGGGTAGCTGATGCAAGATTAAAAATAATCCAGGAAAAAACAAAAAGTGAGGAGGAGGGAGGTGGAAAAAATTAAGTTGCTCAAATCAGTGCAAGATGAAAACGCAAAAAATCATTGTTTCACTGCATCAAGGGAAGGCCATAGGGTCATAAACCTGCAGTGGGGCTCAGTCAACAGCCAGCACTAAAGGAGTACTTGTCACACCAGAGTTAAACTCTCCTGGAGAAGGTGGAGACAGAATACCTGCTGGAAAGTCTCTTGATACCAAGATGACCTGTTCCCTTCCAGGCAGCTGACACAGCACTCTCCTGAAAGCAGAGCCTGGCACTAGCTAGAACAATGAACATGTCTCTCCCACATGCATTTTTTCATCAGAGGCCCCAAATTCCAGCTCAGAGGTCCCAAGCTTCTCCGATCTGGTGTTTATCCAACATTCCCATCCGGTCTGTGATCGTGCAGGCTGCCAGTCCTCTCCATGAAGAGGCAAACCAGCCCACCATGACTCCTTCCAAGTGAAAGCAGTCCACTTTCTTTGTGCTGCCATTTGTTTCATGGCTGTACAGCAGCTGTTAAGAAAATCTTCACTTCTGCTATACCAGAGGCAGGCAATTCCAGAGTTTCCTACAGACCAACAACTAAGATCCCCCATTTCATTTTGGAATTTGATACTCTGGCATTCTTCCCCACACATTTCCAAAGTTTTACATCCCCCCTGAACTATGCTAGCTTGTGACAGTCCCATTTGTATTGGAAACCAACTCTCTTCCCATCAGAAACCTACCAGGAGAAACTTGGCAGGATCCAGCAGAGCCAGCTGCTCTCTCCGAACAACTGGATGCCACCAGCCAACTTACCCAGAGAGCCTGACAACCATTCCAGGGGCAGCTCCTAAGCCCCCCAGCACGGTCACTCTGCTTCTCACACAAAGGGGAAGACTCCAGCCCCCACAGCACAGGCTGCTCAGCTCCTCTACCCAAGAACACACTAAGAGAACAACACACTTCATGTCCATCTGGTGTCAACCCACCACCGGCTTCTGGAAACAACAATTCATGGTGCTTCATGCCCAGGCCTAAAGCAGTGACCATCCTTTCTGAGTGAACAGAGACTTCCAGGAGCAGTATTGATCTGTAGTGAGCAAGCTGCTTTTGGCAGCTGTTAGGTCTGGAGTTCATGCAGCACATCCGGTAGTCACAAGTGTAATAAGAGATTATCTGCTGAGTGTTTGTCTTCCAGTGGGAAGTGTATGAAATGACTGTGCACAAATCCCATCCCAGATTTAATCCTGCCCTGGAGTTCACACAGAACTTCAGTGCACAAAACCATTAGTGGGAGATAGGAGCACCAGAGGTCAGAAACAATTCGATAACACACACTCCTGGGCTCAGGCTGAACAGAGCTCTCACACAGAAACAGCTGCATCCATCCATATGTTGATCTTGGTGATACATCAAATCAAGATTTCATCCATATGGACCATAACAGAGCACTGCAACCCTGGCTATCAGCCAGCTGCCTTGCCCTCTGCCCAGAAAAGCTATGGAGCAAATCCTGGGCAACATTTCCAAGTGCAGGAAGGACAAAAAGGTAACTGAGACCAGCCGAAATGGATATTTCAAGGGCAAATCCCACCTGACCAACATGACTCCCCCATCTGGGATGAAGTTGGCTGAGGGGAGAGCAGGGGGTGGTTGGACACCTTGACTCATGTCAAAGGCCCTGTTAAGCCTCCCACAGCATCCTTCAAACAAAAATGCTTGAAAAACTGGATGATAAAGGTAGGGGGAAAACTAACATCAGGTTTAAAGGATCACAACCAGCAGTTGCAACCTCCACTGGGCTGCTGGTTACTATGGCATCCCTCAAGGATCAGCCAGCCCTGCTTAGAAACAGGGATAGGGTGAGGGATAATGGGAAGGGGGACCCCAGCTGGAACAAGAGAAAATCCATCTAGGCACATGGAAACAAATATTTTCTATAAGCACGGTCGAGCACTGGATAGGGCCCAAAGTAAGGGTGGCATCACCATTCTTAGAGCCTGGGATGGATTCAGCCCTGAGCACTCGGATCTACCAGGAGATTTTCTAGCAGGAGGTCAATATAGAGACCTCCAGAGGTGTTTTCCCACCTTCTATGGGATCCACAGTACAGATTTAGCCATACAAAATGCTAAGAGATGACACTCCCCACAAGACTTGGCCATTCAATGCTGAACAAAAATTTCCAGGAAACTATTCCCTTTACAAGTCACACCAGGGTGAATTTCCACAACTCATCTTGCCTATCATCCTACTCTCAGCACCCCCAAACCAACATAATGCTACAGGCACACTATCAGCTTGGGCAACCCAAGACACAAAGCTGGGACAGCCAAGAGTCAGCTCTTATACCTCTGTGAAACCAGGTGCAACCAGAAAAAAAGTACAAACACGACAAAAGCAGCTGCATTTTTCAAAAAGTAAGGGTAGGCCAGAAGAGCAGAAAGAACAGAAAGTAGTTGTTGATGGAGAGCAGCCAGACAGGATGGCTTGGCCATCTTCGCTATATTTTTTCTCTTGTTTACTTTACTTTGGTTTTGCAGAACTCCACAAGAAACAGGACATTTTGAAAAGGAGGGAACTCCACAAAAACATATTCCTGTACAGCCTCTAGTCTTGGGGAGAAGGAAGCTCCAAAGAACAGCTTTTATGAAGGAAAATGGCTGAGCACAAATTCATGCCAGACCACCCTCAGTTTATGTTCCATAAAACACGGTCCCAAACCCCGTTGCCTCTCCTTTCTCTTCACGTGAGCCAAAACAAAGGACAATCAGACAGGAGCACAACCCTGAACAGAAGACTAATGAGAAAGCACACAACAAAACAGCAAGAGTGGAAGGGGAGGCCAAGATCTGCAGGACGTGCCTCACAGCAGCCCCCTGGTCCACCAGCAGCCTCTGCCCATCTTTGTGCTCCTTATCGCAGCAACTCCTCCTGGGTCCCCACCCCGAGAACCTCGCATGACCCCCCATGGGAGCAGCCGCTCCGCGCCGGGCCCATCCCGGGGCCCGGCCCCATGGCTGCTGTGCTCCAGCCCCGCTCACCCATCCCACCCTGCCCCAGTCCCGCATCTGCCCCAGCCGCCGAGCGCCCACCGCCTCGAGCCTCGCACGCTTGGTTCTCCCCGCACCCTCGTGCTCCGTGCGGCCCCACGCGGCTGCCCCCCCTCGCCTCGGCCATCCCGCTGCGCCCCCCGCCCCGGCTCCCCCAGCCCCGGGCACGGCGCCCCAGCTCGCCCCGCGCCGGGTCCCCCAGCCCTCACCCCGCGTAACCCCACGGCGGGCGGGCCTCCCTCCCCTGGGCAGCCCCCAGGCCCCTGCCCCGCGCCCGCCGCCCCCTCCCGGGCCGCCCCGGCCCCCGCCCCGGGCCTGCCCCGCCGGGCCCCGAGCGCCGGCCGCGCGCGGGAAGCAGCGCGGGGCGGGCGGCGCCGCCGCGGCCGCTCTTACCTCCGACCCGGTACATGTTGGCGGCCATGCCCGCGACCGGGCCGGGAGCGGGGCGCGGGCCGCTCCCGCCGCCGCCGCCTCCAGGTGCCGGATCCGCTGGAAAATGGAGGCTGGAGCGGGCGGCGGGGGAGGGGAGCGGGGGAATTAAAGGGGCCGCGCCGGCGGACGGGGAGGGAGCGAGGCGGAGGGCGGGGCGGCGGCCCGGACCCGGCGGTGGCGGCGGCGGCGGGGGCGACGGGAGGGAGGGAAGGAGGGAAGGAAGGAGGGAGGGAAGGAAGGAAGGAAGGAAGGAGAGAGGGAGGGGAACGAGCCAGAGCCGCCCGCCCGCGGCGTGTGAGGGCGGCGCTCCGGCCTGCGAGGGGAGGGACGGGACGGGAGCGAGCGGCACGGCCTCCACACACAGCCTGTCCTTGCACACGCACGCGGCCTGTCCTCACAGACACACCAACCGCCTGTGCACACCTGTGGCACACACACACTGACCGCCTGTGCACACCACAGTGACACATACACACTGACCGCCTGTGCACACCTGTGGCACACACACACACACTCACTGACGGCCTGTGCACACCTGTGGCACACACACACTGACCGCCTGTGCACACCGTAGTGACACATACACACTGCCTGTGCACACCTGTGGCACACACACACTGACCACTTGTGCACGCCTGTAACACACACACACACTGACCAGCTATCCTCACACACATACACAGACTGCCTGTGCACACCACAGTGACACACACACACACAGAGTGACTGCCTGTGCGCGCCACAGTGACACACACACAGACTGACCGCCTGTGCACACCTGTGGCACAAACACACACTCACTGACCGCCTGTGCACACCACTGTGACACACACACACACTGACCGCCTGTGCACACCTGTGGCACACACACACACACTGACAGCCTATGCACACGTGTGGCACACACACACAGACTGACCTCCTGTGCACACCATAGTGACACATGCACACTGACCGCCTGTGCACAACTGTGGCGCACACACACACAGTGACCACCTGTGCACACCTGTGGCACACACACACACTGATAGCCTGTGCACACGTGTGACACACACAGACTGACTGCCTGTGCACACCTGTGGCACACACACACACACTCACTGACCACCTGTGCACACCACTATGACACACACACACACTGACCTCCTGTGCACACCATAGTGACACACACACATACACTGACCGCCTGTGCACAACTGTGGCACGCACAAACACGCTGACCGCTTGTGCACACCACAGTGAAACACACACACACACACACACACACACACACACACTAACCGCCTGTGCACACCTGTAGCACACACACACAGAAAGACCGCCTGTGCACACCTGTGGCACACACACACACACCGACCGCCTGTGCACACCTGTGGCACACACTGACTGCCTGTACACACACATGACACCCCTACCCTCACATAACCCTCCTCACACAGCTCTCTGGGCCACACAGAGGCTCTGCTCTCCTCATGCACCTGCCCTGATGTGGCATGGGCAGCCCTACACACACTGGGGAGGCTGTCCTCAGGTACAGACTGACACACACACACACACACAGTGGAGACTGTCCTCAGGCACACACTGACACACTGACACACACACAGTGGAGACTGTCCTCGGGCACACACTGACACACACACACACACAGTGGAGACTGTCCTCAGGCACACACTGACACACACACACACAGTGGAGACTGTCCTCAGGCACACACTGACACACACACACACAGTGGAGACTGTCCTCGGGCACACACTGACACACACACACACAGTGGAGACTGTCCTCAGGTACAGACTGACACACTGACACACACAGTGGAGACTGTCCTCAGGCACACACTGACACACACACAGACAGTGGAGACTGTCCTCAGGCACCGACTGACACACACACAGTGGAGACTGTCCTCAGGCACACACTGACACACACACAGTGGAGACTGTCCTCAGGTACAGACTGACACACACACACACACAGTGGAGACTGTCCTCAGGCACACACTGACACACACACACACAGTGGAGACTGTCCTCAGGCACCGACTGACACACACACACACACAGGGGAGACTGTCCTCAGGCACACACTGACACACACACACACAGTGGAGACTGTCCTCGGGCACACACTGACACACACACCCACAGTGGAGACTGTCCTCAGGCACACACTGACACACACACCCACAGTGGAGACTGTCCTCAGGCACACACTGACACACACACACACAGTGGAGACTGTCCTTAGGTACACACTGACACACACACCACCTGTGCTCACACGTGTGTGCCTGTACTCACAGTCTGTCTCATTCACTGGTATTCACACACAGCCTCCATCATGTACAGGCACCACTGGTATTTTTGGACAGCCCTCACACTGCCTTGTTCACACACACACACACACACACACACACACACACAAAGAATCTTCCTCACACACACCCAGCTGCCACAGGCCATGCACAGCCAGGGCAGGAACAGGAACAGCAGGTCCCTGCACGGACACAGCCTTCCTGGTGCACACCCCTCCTGCTCACACCTACACCCGCGTGCTTCCCACACACATCCCTCCTGCCCTACACACCCCTCCTGCTCACACTCCCCACTCCTGCACTGTCCCACTTGGGTCCTCTCTGTGCTTGTGTCCCCCACTGCCACGCTGGGGCTTTCCCCCCTCCTCAGGGGTCAGCCTGAGAGGTGAAATGATGCCTTTAGCTTTCCCTTGCCCACTGACCTGTGGGTGTCACTGGTCCTGGCACACCAGGGCTGCACTGCACAGGTGCACAGGTACCTCCCTTCTTCAGTCCTGCACAGCTCCTGTCCAGGTGTCTCCTCAGCAGCCCTGCAGTGGTTATACAGTTGTTGATCAGCTGTCAGCTCCAGATCATTCTGTAAAACTTGCACATTGCCACTGCCACTTCCTCTCCTACAGGAACTGGCTGATGCCAAAACACACCCCAAGAAACCACCATTCTGTGTACATAACACCTTTACAGCAGGTCCCGCAGCAGGAGCTGACAAAGTGCAGCAGTGAAGGCGACAGACCATCCCCCCAAGGACTTCTCCATACACGTGGCCAAGGGTAGATGGTGAAGCTCAGTGAAAAGCTGCCCCTCTGATGGCCAGTAGAAGCAGACCTGGAGCACTGCTCCCCTGTCAGGCAAGGCAGGATGACTACCCTTGGCTCCAGCACAGAGCTCAAGGGTCACCTGGTGTTACCCAAACCAGGTGACACCCCAGGACCTCTCCACACAGTCACACAGATGAGGATGGCCAAAAAATATCTGTCATGAAACTCTTTGCTGGAGTATGTGATCAATAGTGCAAACAGTCATACCCTTTACTGGATATGGGCTAGGCAGAGCTGCTGCCTGCACTCTAAACACACTTCTCACAAAGTACTGATACACCTACATAAGACTGCCCAAAATACATATATTTTTCAGAAAGAACAGGGCTTAAAATTTGCTTTGTGTGTTAGGAAAACAACCCTAATCACCAAATTTCTGACAGTCCTCAGATCCCAGGAGGGCACAGGGCTCTGCTTTTATGTTCCCACTGTGCACGAGGAGCACGGCTGAGTGAGGAAAACACTTCTGGGGGTGAAAATCGGTCAGCCAAAAAAGGTCAGTGCGCCGGGGAGCAGGGCTGTGCTGTTTCCTCCTTCCCGAGGCACCGGGGGAGCGCGTGCCGGCACAGGCGCCGGGCACACCGCAGGACACGAGGGCTGGCCCCCCAGGCTGCTGCTGCAGCCGCTCTGCCGAGCTCAAAATAATCCAGCAGGACACAGAAAAATTATCCAGAACAAATATTTACAAATCGCATCCCAGCACTCTCGGTAGCTGCACATGGAGAAGCGGACAGTCACACGGCGTTGATTACTTTTTCCAAACGCAAAATCGTGTTTTAAACTATAGCGAGAAAAACGTGTTGGATCTTCCCTGCTGTTCCTCTTCCAGGTTAAGCAACAGCTGTGGTCGGGGCCAGGGTGTTGTGCAGTTGGAGGGAGGCGAGCTGGAGCTGCCACACTCAGCCTGGGAAGGAGCAAGCTCCTGCAATGCCCCATCTTCCACCACCAAACCCCGCTCCCACGGGTGCCACCGACTCCCACCGTGCAAACCCAGACCTCCCAGAAGGCTTTTGGTGCATCCTGGCAGGGCAGAACTTGCATTTGACACCTCTCCCATGGTAGTGAAGGTCTGAGCACAAGGTGTGAGAAAGGCCCAGACCTGCAAAAGAAAGATGCCAGTGCTTTGAGAGCCTAGGTTGCCTGGCAGAAATTCATCTGTCCCAGTGCATGTGAATGAGGGAGGCTCTCCAGGCCCATTGCATGCAACCTGCTACACTCTGACCCAAAATCATTCTTGTTCCACCCAGCCCTCATTTCTTTCTCCTCTTTTCCAGGCAACAGCAGAGTGTGCCAAGGGCACTTGGGTTGGTGCTCTCCCTGCTGATGTGGGGCTGGTCCTCTGCTTCCCCCAGCAGCACACGAGCCTTCCCACCACCCCAGGCCTCTCCACTCACACCCATATTCACTTGCTGAGACAAATTCCTCCACGGGTTCTAAAAGGTGTTGCTCAGGATGTGCCTCTTTCATAGAGCCAGGCCATCAGTGCAAGTTTATAGCTGAACCTGTGCAGAAAATACACAGCCAGAACACAGCCTTCACATGTTTGTCTTCCCCAGCTCTCCCATGGTGCCCCCCCATTTCACCACCAGCCATTTCACCACCCCCTCCGTGGCTTTAGGTGCTGTTTCTGCACTCCAGAGTACTGATCTTGCCCTCTCCTGAGCTACCCCCATTCCTCCTACCTGGAATGATCCAATGCTTGCTCTGTGCCACCATGTGTGGGCTTTGTGTCCCCTCTTCCAGCAAAGGGCTTGGGCCATAAATGCATCTGTACCTGGCCAGGCCACGCAGAGCATCTGAGCTGTCCACAGAGACCCGTGTCCCTTGAGAGCAGCCTGGCCTGCTCTGAGGGGCTCACCACAGCTCTTTGCTCCACCAGCTGTCACCCCTCCACCCCTCACCCTTGGGTCAGGACAGCGTGAGGATACAGGCTGCTCCAGCACAGCATTCCCATTTCTGCCTCCAGCATCCTGCATCCTAAGGACCATAGCCTTCTTCACCTTCCTTCCTCAAAACAACAGCTTAGGTCTCCTCTTTCCTTCCTCTCTTCACCTTCTGACTCCCCAGCACCAAGCCCAGGTTCTTGGAATCCCACACATCCCTGTTCATCCTACAGTCCTCCCAGGAGCACACACAGCTTCAGGCTCCCACAGCCTCAGTGTTCCCCCCAAGATGCCCCCCTTGGTACCCCAACACCACTGTGTCCATCCAATGCAGCCCCCAGATGAGAAACAGGCACCAGCCTGGTCTTTCCCTGCTGAGTAGAGGTGAGGACTGAGTGCTGGAGAGGGCTGTCATATCCAGGAGAGCTGCAGGAGCTTGAGCAGATCCTTCTGGGAGAGGAGGCAGCTGGGAGAGCAGCAGGGCTGCAAAAACTACAGGAGGGCTCGGTGCTGGGAAGGACGTGCCAATCCACCAGCTCTGCCCTGGATGTGGCAGCTGGATAAATAACACAAGAGAATCCCCAGGGCAGAAAGCCATGCTGCTGTTTCCTCCTGCAAACAACTGCCCCAGGCATGCCAGAGCAGCCCCTGCTGAGAGACGACTCAGGGGACGGGTGTGTGCTTTCATGTCCAGTTTTATTAGTGTTGCATTAGTACCATAAAATAGTTGACGAGGTCGAGCACGTTGCAGTTTGTTCCAAAAAAAAGGCTATTTACATTTAATCTGTCTTCATAAAAAACAACCCTAGAACCCAAACAATACAACAATGAAACAGATGGACAGCTCGGGAATCTACACAGTGGTAACGTCCCCTCTCATGCCGCGGTCCGGACAAGCCTGGTGGCACGCAGCCCCGGAATTCAGGCGCTTCCCCACGGCTGGGGCACGTCCAGAGCCAGGCAGGCCACACTCCAGCCACTGTCCAGCCAGGGCTGCAGCCAGCAGCTGGCTGGATATGGCCCCAGAACAGTGGCCCTCTTCTTTAAGGAAACCAGCAACCTGCTGCTTCACAAGTTGGCACATCCCCTTCTGCCCCAATCTGTCCCAAAGCACCAGAGTGATCCTTCCTGCAGGAGCCAGCCCTGCCAGGAACATCTCCCATGAGAATACCATTGAAGAGGCTCCAGGAAACCTCCAGGAGATGCTGCTGCTCATTTCTGGCCTTCTCCTGCCAGGTTAAGCCCAGAGAGAGTGCTACATTAAAATGCCACCACTCAAATATCTGCTGAGATCAAGATCCCCCAGATGAAGGGGACAGACCCATCCAAACTAATTTCCAGAAAGCTCCAGGGCCCCAAGCCCTTTACAGCAGCATGGCCCCACTGTCCTAATCCCAGTTTCCCAATCCCTTAGTACACCAAGCAGCAGGAAAAGACCACTGGTTCTGCTGCCTCTTTACATGATTTCCCTCTCAACTTTGGAGACTCCAGGTGCAACATCCTGTGCCCTGGCTCTCCAGTGCTCCCGCCAGCACACGCTGCTGGTGAGAAACATGACAGGACCTTTGCTGCAATCACAGGTTAAGCACAGGGCAGTGTGGTTCCTGGCTGAGTGTGATGATGGGAAGCAAACAAGCACATCTCAGCCCCAGAAACCTGCCAGCCACCTACCCCTGCCCTCTCTGCAGGATAAAGCCGCAAGCTTTATCTCGTGTTCTAACTAAAGCAGCAAAACAGCCAAAGAGACCACGGGTCTCCCCGAAGTCATGTGTAATTCAGGAGGGCTCTGCAGTCACCGCTGCCACGGGAAGTGACAACTGGACTGGATGGGAACTGCAGCACGGAGCTGGACCAGCCACACGAGATGTCCCTGACACCGCCAGTGCCCACAGCAGAGCCAGCCCTGGCTGAGCGCTGACAGGGCTCAAGCCCAGCCTTTGTCTCCAGGAAACTCAAGCCAGAGGAGCAGGAAGCACTCAGGGTGCAACATGATGCCACAAACCCCTTCCATCTTTCATCTGCTCTCCGGAGCTGCTAAACTAGGTCAGCTCAGCATGGAGCCAGCCACTCCCAGAGCTCACCCCGAGCCAGCCGGGGGCCTTGCCCACAGCAGCTGGAAAAGAAACCAGAGCTCCGAGAAGCCACAGCCAGAGGGGCAGGAGAGACCGGCCCTGTGGGGGGCTGGGGTGAGCTCTGGGACGCAGAAAGGGACACACCAGGGGACACCACCTTCAAAGCACCTCCTGGCTAGAGATCCACTCAGGTGCTGCCCACCCCAGGGCCTGCCTTTGCTGTCAGACCACACAGCTCCAAAGCAAGCATGAGGGAGATAGCCCCCCTGAGTTTCTTCATTTGAAATGTACCTTCCCTGCCCAAACAAACTCTCCAGAGCTGAACACAGAGCTCTCTGCTCTAAGCCATCCTTCTGCACTCGCTGACATGGCCACGACCACCCAACCCCACAGGCTGGCACAGCTCTGCAGGCACCGGCCCTCTGCTGCCCCAGAAACTTTTCCTCATGTCACAGTGGTGATCCTTCAGGTCAGTGGAGCTCACTCCCAGCAAGAAACTTCCCCAGAAACTGTGGGGAAGTTGGGAAACCTGAGATCAGTCACTCATTCATGGGACCAGATCTAAAGCTCCTTCCCAAAGCAGTCTGAGCCATGTGCTTTGACACTCATTTTTCTTAGAGACAGAAAACTGTTTCCACTCTAGACAGGGAAAGAAACAGCTGCACAAAGTGGCTCCACAGGAGAAACAACAGAGGCACAACAACCTGATCAGAGCTGTGCCACCAAATTTGCATGCCAGCCCTTGCCTCCAGGGCCAGGAAACACCACAGACCCACTGGGCACACAGCTGCCCACAGGCAGGCCCGGCCTGCCATGCTGGACTCCCTTTGGGATAACAAGGCTGAGGAGTCAGGATGTTTTCTTTCATGGAAGACACAGTTCAGAGCAACAACAGCTTTCCACACAGGGGAAATCAAGCCCTCAGGTGTACAGAGAGTCTCCTGATGAATTTGCTTGTATAAAGTCAGAACAAAACACAAACCAACATGAAATGCAACGAGCAGAAGTGTTTCTCTCACACGTACACACACACACACACACACAGAGAACAGCAGGGCAACACACATTTGATAGGCAGGACTCTGGAAACCCTGTCCTAGCTACCAGATTTCTTCTTTACAGTAGGTTGAAATACAAAGAGGAGCACAGTGATGGTTCTCCCCTCACCCCCCAGTAAACAAAGTTATTGCAGTCAGTCAGTCCAACCCACCTCTGCAGCAGCACCACCAGAGCTGCCCAGGCTGCACACAGCTGGAACCCAGCCCAATCACCCTTGTCACACCAGTGTGAAATTCGAGGGAGAAATCACACACTGACTAATCTCTTTTTACAAAGCTTTTTTTTTGATGCAACAGCCTCGATAAAGATGTGATGTGCTTATACACCCTCTCCCACGCTGCTGCTGCGAGGCAACGCTGTACAGCCCCAGAGCATCAGCTCAGGTCACCCAAAAACATCAGCTGAGGGATCACAACAACATCCCCCTACAGCCCAGCTTCTGCCACAGCCAGGAGCCAGCCCACAGCAGGCAGGAGGAACAAAGTATTGCAGCTAGACAGTGTGTCCTACCCAGCAGCGTGCCACCAGGCTGGGGACAGCATCCTCCTCACTGCGTGGTTTGAAGGGAATACCCAGGCCCTGGCCACAGAAGGTGCCCTTGTGCTGGGAAAGGTTTCACGACATCAGCTGGTGAAGCAGCCCAAGCTGTGACAGGCACAAGATGCAGCTCTCACCTCAGAAGCTCCCTGCCAGCAGAGCATACCACCAGTACCTGCCCTGGGAGCCAGCTGGTCCCCACGCAGAGCAGGACCTGCCATGCAGCGCAAAGCAGGCTCCCCAAGCCTTTGGAAACCCAAGGGTAAGGGATCAGGGAAAAAAAAAAAAAGAAAACAGTTGAAAAGCATCACTGTCCTCAGAAAGTGCCTTCTGGAAATGCTCACAGAGCCTGGCTTGCCCACAAGGGGGGACCCAAAAGGGCCCATCAGAAATTTCAGTCCCTTAGCCTGAAATGCCAGAGATGTCTGTTCTTCCACACGGCAACAACACCCTGCTCCCCATACCCCACCCAGCACCTGACAGAGCAGCCCGTGCCACCTCAGGTGTGCAGTGTGACACATGGGCAGGAAGGCAGCTGGACACACAGAGTGCCTGGCTGGCTCCCAGTCCAGCCCCTACAGTGATGCATCACTCCACAGACAACGGCTCATCTTCCTGGGTTTGTGGGGGTTTTTTTGGCAAATTAATATTTTTCCTGTTATTTTTTGTTTTTATTTTATTTTATTTTTTTAGAAAGCATTAAAAAAAATCTGCAGCTGTTGAAAAAAATCCTTTCCCTTTCGAGGCTGGACGAGGTTTTATTGACAGGTAAATAATCGGTGTGAGTATGTAATAGCAGCGACCCCACTGACGTGGTGCCCCTCAGCAGCACAGCCAGCTGGGGAACACAGAGACTGGCCAGGTTTGGTCATTGTCACAGACCTGGGACACGGGAGTTTCCTTATACTTAGTGATTCCCTAATTCCTATTCCTGCCCAACCCTCCTCAGGCATCGCTTCAGCACCAACACCTGCCTCTCCCTATGGCAGGCTTCATGCTCCGAAGGGGATCTCCTCTCCAGACCTCCCTAACTCTGCAAGTGGCTTTGTTTTCCACACCAGACAGTTGAACTCCCTCCAGACTCGCTGATCTCTCATCCTTTGGCAGCAGGAAGAAAGATTGGCCATCCTTTTCTCCTAGAAATACAGAGCGGGGGCCAAACGCACGTAATGCACACAATCTTCTGCAAAATCTGTTCGAGCTGATCCACGGCTCCCCCAGCCCACTCACACCAATGAGGTCTCAGGTTAATAAGCAGTGCAGTTACTCAGCTATCTGCTCGTAAGTGGTAGGTGTTCTTGGGCAGGTTGCCTGCTCCTGCCAACTCCCCCACGACTTCACGTTGTCAGCACATCTATATTTAAGACTGGTTTGTTGGTTGGGGGTTTTTTTTGCCTTTGTTTAAAGGGGCTTCCTTCCTTTGTAGTAAACTTAAGAGTTAATAGAAAAAAGTAATTCAAAAGTAATCCAAGCACATCTGTAATTAATTCTGCAGGAGAGGGCAGAGCGACGCGAGTCAGAGTTGGCACGCAGTTCCTGGCTCCTGGTGTGCAGTCCTCGGGATGGGCAGAAGGTCCCTGCGCCGAGCACAGCTAGAAGTTGGATTTGGAGTGTCCAAATATGCAGATGGGAAAGTGCTTGACATGAGAGGACCACTGTGCTGCCAGCTGAAAGAACTTGACGTCGTTCCACTCCACCCCATCGATCAGGACTGCAGGGGAGGGTAAAAAGAGAGCAGAGTTAGGAAATGCTGAGGGAAAGTGGCCAGCCTGAGGTGGCTTTGGCAGAATTCCCCTGCAGTCAGCAGAGGGAGGCCTGGCCACGTTCAGCTGCTCTGCCCCACTCAGCTGCACTCACAGGGAGAAAGGCTGAGGAGCACACCAGGTTTGGGGAGAAGAGCTCAGGTTGTTGTTCCAGCATCGCTCACTGACACCAGAGCTCCCCACACTGCTGATTTCAGTGTCACCTGATCTGGATTCTCAGATTTCCTCGGCACACCTCATTTTCTTTTTTGGGCAAATGTGCTCTTACAGAGATGGACATCAGTCTCTCCTCACTGGCACTCTCACTAGGACATCCACGTGTCCCAAAGAGGTGACACATGTCCTGTGAGCACCCCTCATGCCTGCCAGTCTCACAGGGACCGGGCCAGGATGAAGGAGGTGACCCAAGCGGGTCCCTCTGTTGGGGATTACTAACTGAACAGGCCACAGGGGTATTTTTGCTCCTGGATGCCCAGCTCCACTGACAGACACTCCAGGTCTGTCTACAAGAGGCATATATGGCTCCTGCTGTGGCATGAGCATGTGTCAGTGTCCTGCCCAGAGGGGCAGCCACAATGTCACCACCTGCCACCAACAACACTTGCACCAGATGTGCAAGAGAAGCAGGGGATGACAGAGAGGGGAATGGAGCCCTGTCCAACCCTTGTCCTTATCCAGAGCACTGACTCAGAGCTAGCTGTGGGAGGATTTTCCCACATCCCAGACCTATTAAAGCCTTCCCCCATGCTGGGCACACCAAAGCCCATTCCCCAGGAATATCCCCAGCATGCTGGCTCTAGGGCACAGGGCAGGGCACCAGTCCAGCCCTTTGCCTGGAGGACAATCACAGCAGTGAGCCTTGCCCCAGCACCCCCAGGGATGCAAGTGCTGCACTCACCACGCAGCATGTTCTGCTGATGTTTCGCTGTGCAAATCAGCCTGCTGATTCCTTCAATACACTGGCTCTTTGACTCAACCTCCTTGTCCTTTGTTTTCTTGGGCAAAAACATCACTGGAAGAAAAGCAAACCAGCACAAGGTCAATCTGTGCCACTCACAGGAGCTGCACTGATTCTTGGTTGAGCTTTTGCATTTAAACATTCCTGTCTGAAAATTCTTACTCCTAAGATCCTCCCTTTTTGGCAGGAGTCTGTCAGTGCTGAGCACCATCACTGATGCACATGAGCATCTTATTCCTAAATGTCTCTTTGTGAAGCCTTCCCAGCTCATAATCCTGACCCCAAAGGGCATGAGCTGGGCCCTCTGTTGGGACACCATACAGGGGAAACATCTGCATCTGCAGTGCCAGGCCTGCTGCACTGACTGTGGCCCCACACAGCCTGGGCTGCACAGACACCTGGAGAGCAGGAGGGATTACAAAATGGGGGCAGCTGGTGGGTAGGGAAGGCATAAGGAGAACTAAAGGGTCCAGCTCCCCAAGAACTGTCCAAATGCATGAGCAAAGATGTACAAACTGGCTTCACAAAAGCTGGTGGTGTTGAACACCTCTGCTGCAGGCTGGGCCATCCCCAGGGAAGAATGTTTGGAGTGTCTCAGGACTGCCTGTCCCACCAACAGGACACTCCCAAAGGGTCTCACCAGGGCTGGCAGCTCAGCACCAGCAGGGCCACAGCTGTGCTGGCCTGGCAGTGACCTGGCTACAGGGTTGTGCACCCATGTCCTGCAGCCCAGGAGGCCCTGCCAAGCCTTCTCTCAGAGTCCACCCAGGAGTGATTCCCAGGCCTACAGGCAGAGGATGTTGTGAAGGACAACTACTGGCAGGCAAAATATAAATGCAGAACTGCCTTGTGCTTCCTTGAAAATAATTTGTTGCAGAGCTGTTCTCAATTTCTAAAATGTTTCACATTACCAAGGCCAGGAGCAAATACAAAATCACTGACAACATTCAAAATGCCATTTTGTTAGTTTGGTTTGAGAAAATAAAGCCACGAGTTTAAGAGCAGGAGAGTATTAATCTTCCACTTCCTCTTGACCCACAAAGCATTCTGTGCAAAAGCATAAGAATTATAAAATCATGGAATTGCTGAGTTGGAAAAGACCTCCAGGGTCATTGAATTGAACTGCTAATCTAACACTGCCAACTGCATCCCTAAACCATGTCCCCAAGTGCCACATCTATACATCTTTTAAATACCTCCAAGCATGGGGGCTTGGTGGCTTTGCCACTGCCCTGGGCAGCCCCTTTTGGGGCTTCACAACCCTTTTGGTGAAGAAATTTTTCCTAATAGCTAATCTAAATCTCCCCTGGCAAACCTTGAGGCTACTTCCTCATGCCCTGTCTCTCATTACCTGGGAGAAGAGACTGACTGCCACCTTGCTCCAATCTCCTTTCAGGTAGTGGTAGAGAGTGATAAGGTCACCCTGAGCCTCCTTTTCTGTGGGCTGAACACCCCCAGTTCAGCTGCTCCACCCAGGACTTTGCTCCAGGTTCTGAATCCCCTCGGTGGCTCTTGTGGGGTGGTGGGTGCAGGAGGAGAGAGGGAGGCCCCAGACTCCAGTTCAGGGGTACTCCTGTTTTGTCACCTCACAGGGATCTGTGATACTTGCTGGGCTTTTATTTTCCCTTACACGTCTCTTTCATTCTCTGTGGCTCTTTTGAGCTAAAGGCTCATAGGATGGGGATATCATCCCAGAAAGTAAAGCTATCCCAAGTTTCCAGCACACTGCCAGAAAGAAGGGGCTCATTTACCCTGACTGGTTCTGGGGCACAAGCTGCCTCTTATCTAATCCAATATCCCAACACAGCACCAGCAGGCTCCCAAGGAACACAGGCAAACTGTCCAGGCATGGCCTTGCTCTGTCCCCACCTTTGCTCTTTTGGGCTATACCATCCTAGCTTCAGCCACCAGGGTGAACACATCCCCTTTTCACCTCACACAGAGGAACCACCCTTCCAAACCCTATCACTTCACACAGTCACTCCTCAGCCACTGATTCGGACTTGGGGGATAAAAATAGGACTGAGGTGCTGCAATCCAGCACTGACAAGTCAGGCAGTCCTGGAGCAGCAGGACAGGGACAGAAGGATGCTGAGTTTGTGAAGTCCCCAGGACAAGGTGAGGGATGAGGAATCTGACTCCATGTTCTCAGAAGGCTGATATTATATTATATTATATATCATATATCATATTAAATTATATACCATATCATATCATACTAAACTTATACTAAAGAAAGAGAAAGATACAGACAGAAGGCTTAACAAGAATGAATAATAAAAACTCGTGACTGACTCCTCAGAGTCTGACACAGCTGATGGTGATTGGTCATTAAGTAAAAACAATTCACAGGAAACCAATTAAACATGAACCTGTTGGTAAACGATCTCCAGACCACATTCCAGAGCAGCAAACACAGGAGAAGCAATCAGATAATTATTGTTTTCATTCTTTTCTGAGGCTTCTCAGCTTCCCAGGAGAAAAAATCCTGGGGCTTTTTCAGGAAATATGACAGGGACAGAAGGACACCTTACCTTTCTTGTTCTTCTCTTTTGTCACCACAGTCATGGACATGGTTGGCGTGGTGGCGATCTCGCCGCTGGCAGGGAGCCTGCTGACCTGCAGGGACCGGAAAGTGCATTTCAGTGTGTTTTTGGTGGTGGAGGGGTCCTTCTTCTCTGGGTCTCTCTTCCTGTCCACGGGTGGAGCTGCAATCCAGTAATCCACCTGCAGGCCCATCAGCTCGGCACCGAGGCCCTGGCTGGGAACAAGAGGAGGTGGTAATTCCTGCGTGCCTCTCAGCAGGGTTTTGTCAGAGTGGCTGCATTGCTGGTCAGAGAATAAACTGCTGGCTCTTTGGGCAATCAGGCTGTGACATTTCACAGTGAGACTCGGCAATTACAGAAGCCCAAGAAGCCACCCCTGAGAGATGCAGCCTGGGTCCCACTGCACAGAACAGTGTCTTGTGAGCTGAGACAAGCTGACCTGCTGCAGTCACGAGGGTGAGCAGTGGGAGAGGGAGCACACAAGCACTTTCCTTAGACAATGCTGAGTTCTGTGACACAGCAGCAAAGGCAGCTCCTGAGGTGGCCCAGATTACTTCATCTTTGAGTGGGGAAAAGAGGCTGTAAGCACCTTGCTGCTGCCCCCTGAGCACTGATGAGTGACTCTGTCCAGGCACAGCACTGCCAAAACCAACTCAGCTGGGGTGAACAAGGACTTGGCAGGTCCCTCAACATCAGGCACTCAATTCCCAGTCTCCCTGACTTGCTTCTTGCAACTGCCTATATCCCGAAGCCTTGCCACTTGCTGGGGAATTCCACTGTTGGGAAAAAAAAGTTCTGCCAGCCCTGTGATGTCTGCTAAACAACAGCAGATTTCAGGATATGCTCTCTTGTTGAAATCTCCTTGCATCATGTGGTGGCAGCTGTGCATCACCAAAACATGCTGCCAGCCCTTTCTTGAGCCAGCAAAGGTAAGATGAGCAGCCTGGGAAGCTCCAGCCCTTTCCTGCCCCTGCCTCTCACTGATAACCCTGAGGGGAGCAGGGCTTCACCATTCAGCAGACCTACAAGTGTCAGCCTATACTTCTTCCTACACAGTGACAATCAGCGTTGAATAATACACAAGTACCAGACAAAAACCTAAATTTATCTACCAGTCTGTGTCCCCAGTTTGAGAAATGGCAGTTGTTAAGGAAGATAAATCTGTGATCTTGAATGAAATATGCATCTCTCTGCACCACCCGTTGAATAAGGAACTCAAGGTAAAACAAGGACACCCCATCCCTACAGTCCTCTCAGCAAATCATTTCCTTTTCTTTGCCATTCATTCAGCTAAAAGTCAGACTGCAAAGCAGAGTTCATCTTTGGTGACTAAAACCAGGGTTTTGGTTCTCAGGGCAATATTCAGAAGTGAGATTCTTTAAGGATGATGCTTTGAGTTGCAAAGCTCCTTTGCATCACATTTCTCAACTCAGTCATAAAGACAAAGCATCCCAATATTCACCAGGCCCAGGCAAGATTTTATGTTCCCTTCTCAGTTAAACACATGGCTCAATCATTCAGTTTGGGTCACCCTCCACCCCCTGTGCTGTCACTTAGTTAGAGATCAGGGAAGATAGAACAATGTTGAACCTGCAATTCCTCATTTCTTGATGATTTTGCCACACAGTATGAAACCAAAAAGTACCAGATTCCTAGAGCTGGGGTATCAGTTTCAGATTAATCACATCCATGGCTCACAGCTTTAATACCCTACACTCTTGGGGGCACCAGTTTCCAAACCACTTCCACCTTTGGAAAACCCACACACAAAGCTCACACACAAGAATTCAGTTCTGCTCCCTGGAGCCTGCCCAGCCCCCAGCCCTCTGCACTGCCAGCCAGCTGCTGCTGGGGCACAGGGGCTCTCCTGCCATCCAAGCACAGGGATACACCAGGAGGGGCCTGGGGAACTGGGCCCTGGCACAGGTGAATGGGCACTAACACCTTCCAGGGCTGGGCACCTAAACTGGCACTTTCACATCTCCATTGCCTCCTGTTCAAAGGGAACTCTAAAGCCATTCTAAGAGGTCAGAGGTTAAAGGTCGCTGCAGGGCACCCTGGGGTGGGATGAAAGGTCCCCATTCTGTCCCCAACAGGGACAGCAGGGGATGCTGCTTAGGGAGAGCACCTTAGCCCAGCCTCAGAGCATGCCCTGGCACTTCCACAGCCTGACAACCACGGGACTGGGGATGCTAGAGGGGAGTCCCTGACACATCCTTTAGTAGCCATTAATGGATCTGCTGTCTGTGAATCTGTCTGACCCCTCTTTGACCTGCTGATGCTGCTTCCACAGAAGCAGCAGAGGCAGACGTGGTCCCTTCCTCTCTCCCTTTTAACTGAGCTCTTGCAGTGTCACTGTGTGCCCCCAGCTCTTGTGCCACAGCTTCAGAGAACCCCAGAATTGCTGGGGTTGGGAGAGACCTCTAGAGGTGACCCATTCCAACCCCCCTGCCAAGGCAGGGTCACCTGGAGCAGGTGGTGCAGGGATGCATCCAGGTGGCTTTGGGATGTCTCCAGAGAGGGAGAGACTCCACAACCTCCCTGGGCACTTGTTCCAGTGCTCTGCCACCCTCTACAAACCCAACCCCCCCTGACTTTGCACACCTTGAGTGGTTTATCACTTTCCTCTCCTCTCCTAAACTGCAGAGTCCAAATGTTTCTAGTTTCCCCTTCTCACAAGACTGCTGCTATGTTCCCTTAGAGGCTCAGGGGAGTTAACAAAACCAGGGGGAACTTCACCAAGTGCCTCTGAGTATTAGAGCTGCACACAGAGTGTTAGACAGCTACAACAATGTTTTGTGCAGCAACAAAATGAAGAGTCCTGGCCAGGGCAAGTCTTACTGACAGCTTTCTAAGGGTTTCCTCCCTTCACCCCTAAAATTTTCAGCTAAACCAGGGCTTAGTATTACCTGTAGGTGCAATCCCCTTGCTGTTCAGATGTGCTTTCAGGCACACATGTGAATGGGAGCTGCAGTTCCACTTTACAACTGCCAGCATTACCCTCACAGAGAAAGTCATCAGCTCCTTCAAAAGTCACTCTGACCTTCCACTCACTTGGCCTTTACAAACACAACAATCATGAGGGATTAGCCTGGCACCCACGTGTCCTAAGAGTCAGTAATTTTTTTGAATACATATCTTCCCAAGAGAATCCTGCCCTTGAGACATGCAGCCTTCCCACTAAGTGCAAAATCCCCCCTGCCCTCCCCAGCCCCTTGGCAGCCTCAGCAAGGACACAGTCACTCCAGAGGCAAAAGACGTGAAGGAGAAAGGTGACAACTCCAAATGTTTGTTAGGGATGAAGGAAGAACTATTGGTTTTCCTTTGGAGTTCTCAGCCACGTGTATGCCAGATAAGCCAACCAATGGAGCTGTAAGGAGACAAAATATGGTTTACCTTGGGGAGGAGAAGCTGCCTGTAACAGATGGTGAGGAAGGGGGCGTGGGGGAGGCTTCTTTCACAGCAGGAGACACGGAAGGCGGGGTGGAAGAAAGGACAACGGAACTTGAGGGAGCTGCGTCATCAGAGTCACCTTAAAAAAGGAAGGGAAACTGTTTGTCTGGGTTTGTCTCACAGCACAGAACACTGGGATAAAGCTCAATCTCCTTGTCCACGCTCCTGCTGCACAGGTTTTGTTCAGATTTAATCCAGAGGTCAGCTGGCCCATCAGTTCTGACTGGCTCCACACTTCTGAGGAGCTCTGTGTGTCTGGGTCCAAGGCAGACACAGACACTGACACTCCTGGGGCTCCTCCTTTGGCACCTGCTCTCCAGGGTTTGCTCCCAGCTGATTTTGAGCCTCCTGCACAGCCACAGCCCAGCCCACTGATCTCCTTCCTACAGGGAATCTCCCCCTGCAACCACTGCAGGGCAGCACCCCTCTTGGAATCCAGCACCTCTGGGCGACCACAGGGATCTCCCCCTTCCATCTGCCTCCACAACCAAGGTCTCATCCCCTTCCTGCTGGCCCTTTAGGATGGTGGGAGCACTGTGGCAGCAAGGAGTGACCCACAGAAGGGCTGCCTCCATGCACAAACCTGTGTGTCACCCAGGCCACAAGAATCTGGGTTTGATAGTGAAGCAAAACAAGAAACAATCCCAACACAAGGAAAACAATAGTCCTGTGCATATGGAGGGAAAAAATAAGTTTGCATTGACAAAACAGCACCACTCCATGTCTGTGTCTGTAAGCAGACAGTATCCTTCTGCATAACAGCTTTGCACTCCTCCAGTAAAAAAATGGGTCTAAAATTTTGCCCACCCTCAAGTTCTCACGCACTGAGATCAATTTCATTCAGCAATTGAGCCCACTGCAGGGAGACAGGCATGAACTTCTGATGAACCGCCTCCTCAGGCTGAAGCAGGAACCTCAAAGAAGTGTAACAGTGAATCCACCCCACTGACAACATTAGAAAAATGGGGTTTGCAGAAACGTGAGAGTAGAGCTTCCCTGGATGTAGGTGTGGGAATTTCAGCTGGCCTGAAGCTCCATGTAAAGTAACAAAGAAAAAAGGGCCTCTCCCGAGAGAGGGCTCTCTTTCTGCAGACAAACCACTGGGAGCTAATAAAATCCAACTCCACCTCCCAGCTCCAAGGCATCAGTGATGGATGAGTCTGCCCAGCCTGTGAGGTCAGGCTCCCATGCTGCAGCACACAGAGAGCACACACAGGATGGTCCTTACCTGATGTTGCAGAAGATTGTTCCACTATTCCAACCTTCACCACCTAAAGGGGGCAGAACAGAAGAGCTCTATCAAACAAGAGCCCCCTGAACTTGAGGAACCCAAACCCCAGCCCTGAGCTCATCTCTGCACTCCCCAAGGCACTGTCCCTGCAGTCAGAGTAGTTAAGGAGTCCTCTAAGAGCCTGGCAGGTCCTGGCAATGTCCAGCCAAGCAGTGCCAGCTCACAGCCCTGACCTGACCCACACAAAGGACAGCACAGACCTGCCCAGCTCTGCAGCCCATCAGCTCCAAGCTATGCCAACTACAGGGAGGAGAAGGGTCAGAAATACCCCTTCAGCACTGCTTGGATGCACCTGCTGATTACAGACACACTGCTTCCATTGCTCAGGAGCAGCCCCTTCCAGGTTTGAGAAGAAACCACAGAAGCAACAAAGTACAGTTTCTGATCAGAGTTATCCATTCTCTAAACAAGAGAAGTGCCCAACAAAGAAGATAAAGCCCCTACCAAAGCCTCTGGAGGCAGACAGGGACAAACCACCACATGAACAGGTCAGAATGATCCAGATCACACTGCAATAAGGGCACAAATGTGTGTGGCCAGTCACCAGCTGGTACATCAAGATTAATGATAAATGTCACTGGCAATAGCTTGTGGAACAGAACATGCTGCAAACAAACTCCCAAGAACACACCATGCCTAGAAAGATAAAGTGGCCCCATGTGATATAAAAGCAGAGACCTTCTGCAGTGATAATCTGCTATGGTACACAGGGATCATCACTCTTAACACTGCAGAGAAGAGAGCCTTTTTAAGGTCCTTAAGAAACTTGTCTCCATGGATAATGTCTACCCTACACAAATGCTGACAAATGGGAAAGAGCTGCCAAGGGAGCTCAGGTCAATAAAAACTGCTTTAGAATGAGCACCGATGTCACACAGGCTGTGTGGTTTGAAAACAGAAGGTCATTAACTTCAGACATGACCATGTCTGGACCACATCTCTAGGGAGCACATTTCTGTAACACAGGGTCCAAAAAAAAAAAAAGAAAAAAAAAGTTAATTCTTAGAAGCAAAACGCTTTGCAGAGTTTGGAGGGCAGGGAGACATATGCTCAACAGTAGATCCTGGAGAGTTGTCAGGCTCTCTGGTGGATTCTCATTTAGATCCAGTCTTGAAAAAGCCACCATGAATTCAGCAGTGTGTACACAGGCTCCCTGAGGGCTCACAGGCTTGGAAGAGGAGGCTGCAGCTCAGTTTGGCCAGTCTCCACCCAAAAAACAGACAACAACTCAGGCTCTGGAGTGCAGTAGCCATTTGTGCTGTATGTGTTAAATGCCAAGAGGATATTCCACAAACTGTCACTGGCTGTGAACAAGGGGAGCAGGGTTAGGGAGGGACAAACAACACAGAAAACTGCCTGCAGCCACCTTGATCTGCAAGCCAGGCAGGAAATCTCTTCTGGCCTTTTCCTCCTTGTTGGCTGACTGAAGATGCTCAAGTTCAGACACATGGGAGGAACAAAAGGTTAAACACTTTCCCTTCCCTGCACTCGGGGAGGTGCATAACAACACTGCAGCTCCAGCAGGGCTCCATCCAGGAAAGCTGCAACAGCCAGCCCCCTGTCCCTCCAGGAAGAGGCACATCCTGTTAACTCTCCTGGCAACTGGCTGTCAGCCCACAGCAGTCTGAGCCTGGCCCCTTGCAAGGCTCCACTCCCACCACTTTGAGCCCAGCTGAGCTGCCCTGCCCATTTCTGGGTCAGAGACTGCACAGTCCAGCTGCAGGACACCAGGTTTTGCACCCCAAAAGCCCAAGAGTGCAGCCAACATCAGTTGCAAACCCAGAAGTCACTGGCTCCCTCTCTTCCTTGTCCAACAGCTCTGAGCAGGCTGCAGCTGAAGGGAAGAGCCTCAGTGCTCAGACTTTGTGAGACACCTGCAATTGGCCTTTCACTCTCTCCAGATGTGTTTCACAGGGCATTACGGTGTCAGGAATGCTTCAGAATCAGGAGCAAGCAGCACTGATTTGACCCTCACCACCAGTGACACAGGAAGTCATTCTGTTCTTTCAAGGCAAGTTTTTTGGGGAGCTGGCAATGGTATGTACACAATAAAGCAATTCCACCACTTTCAGATAACCAAATCCAGACTGGAAAAGCAGTGCTAATGTCAGGACGACAATCATTTCAGAGAAACTGGATAAACACTCTGAGCCCCATTTGCTTGCACAAAATTCAGGACTAAATCAGTCCTGAAAAAAAGCTTGCAGAGCCCAAAAACAGTCTGGGATGTTCCAAGTCCTCTAGGCTTTCCATGTTAGTGGGAAAGGTGAAACGGCTGTTTTGTAAGAACAGTCCATCAGTAGAAATTGCAGTCCATGGGAGATACAAGTTGCCAGCAAAGCTCATCAGCAGGGCACAAATTGGGGAGATGTGTCTCTCTGCCTTTGCAGAAGGCCTCTCTCCATCAACAAACAAAAGCAGCTTGTCATCTCAGGAATGCTGCAGAGAGACACTCTCACTATGAGGAGACACCAGAGTGAAAGCAGGGTCAGCTTGAGGGCAAGAGAGACTAAGCTCTTTAAATGCCATGGGATTTCAGAGGAGCTCTGACACACCGAGGGACACAGAGGGGACGTGTCAGGGTCACACTGAGCAGGCCAGCACGCAAGGCAGCAGCAGGAACTGGGAAGAGGACATCCCAGAGCTGAAGAGCAGCCAAGGGATTTCTTCTGGCTGCAGGTCAATGACTTTACACCTAAAACTTAATGAATTGAAGAGCATGATCAAATAAGGAGAGGGAAGCTAGAAAAGGCAAAAAGCACATAGTGCACGAAATACAGTGACAGAAGAACAAACATGGCCCTGTCCAGACACTCTGCACCTCAGATGGGAACACTTAAGGACAGGGGGAAAAATGAGGGACTATCCCAAATAAATAACAGTGGTATAAATTGCCTTCCTGCCGGGATGTACTCCTTACTTCCCAGGAACAGATGGGATGCTAAGAGGATGGGAGACCATCAGTGACAAGCATGCAGAGAAATGACACTGGAATAGCAAATTTGGCCAAAGCAATCAACCAGGGCAATGCTAGGCACAGCATCCCTATGATCAGGTTTCCAGGGACACATCATATTCCTGTCTGAGAAGGAAAATACACCCTGCAGTTTATTAAAGTGTCTTAGAGGTTTGCTTAAATATCAGGCAGCTGCATCCAACCGTGAGACAGATTTTCATGCTGATAATCTGCCTTAGAGCACCCAATGGCTTCTGCTCCACTCCAGAAACCTGGTAAGTTTAGGTTAACACCTGAGAACATATTTCAGCTTGCTTGAGACAGCATCACCATGTCAACACTCACCCCGACAAAGGGAATGAACTTCTGCGAAGATTCTTCGTCGGGGCTAAAGGCAAAGAGAAGAGAGTTGTTAGCAGCTCGCCTCCATCCCGCACCATACTCACTCCATAGGTGGCATTCCAGCATGCAGCAGGGACAGACAGGATGCAAGCGCCAGTCCAGCCTCTTCTCGAGGCCCCTGCCGGCACCGGGAGCCTGCAGGGGCGGCAGGAGCACAGCCTGCGGGGGAGCACAGCCTACGGGGGAGCACAGCCTACGGGGCAGCACAGCCTACGGCAGTCTCGGGGGGAAAGGCTCTTCCTCCCTCCCTCACGCTCCACAGAAGAACATGCTTGGATGGCATGGCAGTCACCACAGACACACGGCCTCCAGCTGCGAGGAAATGGATCTGTGCCACCACAACACACAGCGCTGGGTGTTTCTGACTGGAGCCCGGGGCGCTGTGCCCGCACGGCCTCCCGGCGTCCCCCCCTGGAGCCGGGTGCCACGGCCGGCACATCTACTGTGGGGCACATCTCCCATGGAGCCGGTGCCACAGCCGGCACGTCCCCCTTGGAGCCGGGTGCCACGGCCGGCACGTCCCCGAGCCATGGCCCTGCCGCGTTACAAGCCGGGACCCGCCATTACTGCTGCAGCACCAGCACGGCCGCGCCCTCATGGCCGCGCCCTCATGGCCGCGCCCTCATGGCCGCGCCCTCATGGCCGCGCCCTCATGGCCCTCCCTGCTGCCGGCAGCTTCCACGGGCACAGCCCCGGCACCGGCGCACGCAGCCACAGCCGGGCCCAGCCCACCAAAGGGCACACCAGCCTCAGAAACAGCCGGAGACAACACCACACACATCTGGAGAGCCACTCTGCTCTGGGCCCCGCCAGGAAGCAGAGGGTGGAGAAAGGCAATGAAGGCCACAGTCAAACCCAGCAGGAAAGAGGAGGAAGAGATGGATGAGGAGGAACGCAGGCCAGAAGGGCCTGCAGAGCCATTGCTCCCTTCAGTGGCAACAGAGGTCAGAGTTGGACCCACAGGGTGAGGAGAAGACCACAGGAGCACATCCACATGTTTGGAGGAGCTACAGTTCAGCAGAGGGAAGTGACTGCACAGGCAAGACACACATTTCTCAGTGACTGAGCACAGGAAACAGGTAGGAACCACACAAACACAGACTTCTCATGTTTCTCTTCCTGTGCATCCCCCAGTGCTCAAAAAAAATCCATCCAGCATTGCTTTCATCCAGAATTTAGCTGGGAGTAGCATAAATACTGCAGATCTTTCTGTGCTGTTTCCAGCACGGATCAGAAATGCACCAAATGCACAAAGGTTGTTAACCTGTGTGATCAGCACAGGTTGGACACTTTCCTCTAAGCCCCAAGGAAAGGATGCCATAAAATTGCAGTGAACATGACTCAGCCAGAGCTCCCTCTGGTCCAAAGCAGAGCACGACTTTGCAAACAGCGTCTCGCTTTGGCTCAGCTCTGCTGATCCATCTTTAAGGCAAAGCCAGGGCCATTGCTCCCTTCATACCTCACACCCTCAACACATTGTCCTCAAGCACAGGACAAAGTGACCAAGTCCCTGATTCCGTGCTGGAAGGCAGGAAGGTCCCATCTTTGTAAACACCTCTGCAGGGCCCAGCAAACACATCTCCTACAAACAGCACATTTCCAGCTCCAGGTTTGCAAAGGGAAAGGAGAAAACCACAGAGCTATTGGGAGAGGCACAGAACAGAGGCTCAGCTCTCTTCTCTTTCCTTCAGCTCCTTGGGCTTGGAGGCTGGCAGAAAGCGAGTCCCACTCACCAAGCACCACAGCCACCCAGTCATCTCTCAGCTACTGGATGGCTTTGCTCCGAGCTCTGAACAAACCAACCATGTCCAGTTCCAGCAGAAAACTCATTCTTGTTCCCCTGAGAGCTCTGATTCCCACTACAGAGAGCTCAGGGCCAACTCTGAAATACATCATTTGCTTTAGCCACCATTTTTCAGGGCCCACAGCGATGCACAGGTTGTTCCAGAAGCAATCCAGCTGGATTTCAGCTCAGCCAGCCTAGTCCTGTCACATGCCCTCCTGGAACTCTGCTCTTGCTCATGTGTCTCTGGAAATGCAGCTTATCAAAACAGCTGTTCTTCTTCTGGATGAGAGAAAATGTGAGATGACCATGCTTGTTCTTCATTTCTTCCTTCATGCTCTTCCCAATTTTTGTTCTTCAGGATCTCAAGATCCCAAAGCATGAATTCAGAATCCTTTCACCTTGGTAACAGCTGTTTCGATTCTTCCTCCTATCACAGCCCTGCAACTAAAATATCCCCCAACTCTGGAAAGGCAGCTTCCCCTCATTACCTCAGCTGCACAGATTCCCAGGCTGCAGAGGGTTAAGTCCACATGTCCAAGGCTTTTTTTATTTTTACCCACAGGGCTTGTGAAGGTCCTGGTACCTCAGCTGTAATTTAAAGCCAAATCTGGCCCAATTTTGTGATTTTTAGCAGTAATTGATGTGTCATATCTCTAACCAGGAGGATCTCAGGCACCACCTTTATTCAAGTCCTGAAGGAGGCAACAGGAAAGAGAGGACTTCTGTCACTGAAGGACTGTCAGGCCTGTGGGCCATTTCAGGCCAGGCACCACCACCAGCTCTTCACTCACCTACGACATGAAATCTGTCCAGCCCACTGGGCAACCCCAGCTGTCAGGTGGCTAACACTGTCCTGCTTCCACCAGGGCCAAACCAAACAAGGGACAAAGCAGCACCAGGTCCTCATGACACATCACATGAGTCTCCTCTCAGCCTTCCCAAAAACCTCCTTTCCAGCATCTTCACTTTCCTGTGGTGGGCTGGACATAACCAACAGGACATCCATAATTTCTTGAGCCTTGACTCTCCTCTGTTGCACTCCTGTTGCATTTGCAGCAGCTGCCCAAGGAGTTTCCTGCAGTAACCAGCAGATAAGATGAGCTCTGCTGAGCCAGAGGAGGGAGCAGGCCCCTCTCGTCCAGCCAGATTCAGGTCCAGGAGCTGCTGCAGGGTGTGTTTGAGGAGAAGCACTCAGAGCAATGACCTGGACTGCTCAGCCACTCCCCTGCAGGGCCTCTGAGACACACAGCAGGCAGGATCAGTGTAATCTGTGCTCCCTACTGCCCAGCAGCCCTTCAAACCAAGGGAACTGGGAGCAAGAGCTGGGAAGTGCTCCCAAAAGCTTTTGGTAAACACATAACCAGGCAGGCAGTGATCCAGCCCTTGCCCTGACAAGTGAACAATGCTTCCATTTCCAAGAGCCAGGCTGCTCCCCAGATTCATGCAAGGGCTATCCAGAAGCCACAAGGCATGAGCTGTGCTGGGCACTGAATTACAGTGGGTGACACCAGCCCAGCAATCCAGCTGCACTGGGAATGTGTGAGAGCTGACGCCCAGGCCTCAAATACCAGTGGATTTCTTTCAAGAAAGCAATGCAGAGACACATCAGTGACATGCCCCTCCTGGTGAGAAGCCCACCCCATCCCCAGGGTCTCAGCTCCCCAGGTGTTGCCTGGATTGCACGGCTCCTTCATAATTCAGTAACCAGGGCTTCTCCCAGAGCTCACAGACACAGTCAGTCACCCAGTGTAACTCAGAGGAGCTGCAATGGCACTTCATTTCCTTTGTGAACACCCTTCCTCACAGCCAGCCCCTGTGCTTTCAGGTAAGGTCAGCAGATGCTGCAGAAGACCAGGACAAAGCTTTGGCACCATTGCAGTCCATCACAGGCAGTTCATGCGCCAACCTTTGCCATGACAAACAGAACAAGGGCATGGGGAGAGAGCGGGGTCAGAACAGGAACAGCTGGCAAGAGAGTTGTAAAGCAGCTCATCACATACAGCTACATCCTAAACACTGGCTGGGCTTTCCTTGCACCACTAGGACTTGTTTAACAGAGCAAATGCCAGGATTCTGGGAGAATTCTTTTGCAATGAATTTGTAGGTAGTGCTGCTTGTTTCTACCTGGACCACTGCCTTGAAAGCTGGCCTTGGAGAAGCCATTCACCTCTGGCCTCAAGGGGGAGGGAGTTGCTGTAACTTTGTGTGCTGAGTACAAACTAAAAAATGCCCAATAATCATATGATTCAAAACAGGGGACCCTGCAGAGCATGGGGGTTTGGAGGCAGCTCAGAGAGCACAGCTCCACTGCCAGCACACATCTGTCTTCTCTTTCTTAAGCTCAGAGAAATCCCACATGTTTGGGGTGCTCTGCCAGTAAGAGACTAATCCTCAAATTTTTGATTACAGATTTGCTGGTGTGCACTCGGACACTGCACAGCTGATCCCCACCCTGAGCCACTGAGTGCCACCTACAGCACTCCAGCTCCAACAGATGGGAACTGAAAAGCCTTTACTCAATCCTGATCCTTCTGGAGCTATGCTCTATCTTTTGATGGCTAAGGGAAAAGGCGAGGAAAAACCTCCACCTTCTCCATGTTGTACTGCTGTACTGCTCTAAGCTACTCTCTGAACAACTCCTTCATTCCCACTCAGTCTACATCCTGGGAACCCAAATGTGTGGTCCAAAGGCACAGCAGTCACTTTCAACGCTGCAGGCTGCCAGCAGACGCCATGGTTTCAAAGCAGTGAGCAGAATTCAACCCAAAGCACAATCTGTGCATCCCAGACCTGCAGGACCTGTTAAACAAGGCACAAATCACCAGTTCACTGGGAAAAGAGAGGAGCTGGGAGAGGGAACCTAAAAGGAACTGATACCTTATGGTAAAATCAAAATGAAAGCTCTTTTTCCTTTTCAGCAAGCAACCAAAGAAAAAGATAAATGTGTTATTATGTTATTATACTTACAACACAGTGATACATTTGTTTAGATAGTGCTAATGGAGACACAATTTCTGTGTTGCTTTTAACAATATCCTTTCTAAATTGCTGCCAGTGACAGAGACCCCCATTCCTAAAGGAAGGCACACAGGAGACAACTGCCCATGCTCCAGTGAAAGCCTCTGGCTCACTCTCCTTTGCTCACAGGGCACTGACCTGAAAGCAGAAGTTATTTTAAGGCAGACACACAGAAATACTGAGAGATTGCAGGTTATGCCAAAGTCTGGCTGAGTTCCAGAAAGCTCTCTTCCCAATAACCTCCTAAATGAAAACTATGAACTGCTTCAGGCATGGCACCAGAGTCCAAAGGGTGTCAAACCAAAATGGATCAGACCAGCCTGGTAAAGCAGTCCTGCACACTGCTGGGGGGGAAAAGGGCAGAGCTTGCTCAAATACATTTCAGTTGTTTTCCAACAAAGTGCTGAATTGACCTTCTGGACACATTAAAAAGTCAAAACCTTTAAATGTGTTTTAATGACACAAATGAAGCTGTAACAGGATGGAGGAGGCAGTGGAAAGCAGTGCAGAACCCAGCACCTGAAGGGTGCAGAGGAAGAACTAGGCAGCCTCAGAAGGGATTCCCACTGCACTGGGGTGTCTGAGCTCCCTGCTGGTAACCAAGGTAAGCCTTCACACCAAAAACTAAATGCAGAACTGAAGGCAAGAGCTTCAAGTGCTCTGTAGCTCTTTAAATTTCATCCTTATTATCATGTTAACTTTACCAGAAGTCCACAAATACATGAAGAGACTAGACTAGTGTCTTTTACTTGACTAGTCAGTCTGGAAATACAGGAAAAACATGTAGGTAGAATGGGTGAAATTTCACTGAATCATTTCTGCACGGTAATGTGAGAGCAGACAGGAATTCCACAGGAATGCAAAAGAAATATACTATGAGAATTTCCAAAAAGAAGGGGGAAAAGTGATGCTACCCACACTTTCAATTTCTCCCAATTCTTAGACAAAGGAGACACTAATAAGGGATGTTAATGGACCAAAAATGAAAAATCAAATAGAAGTAATTAAAAATTAACAACATCCACATCTCATAGGGAGTTGCTAGTCCCTAACTGAGGAAACTCACATCAGCTGAGTTCAAATCTATCATTCTCCTCTGTCCCATGACAGAAATGCTTCTCTACCCTTCAGTGACAGTTACTCTTCCTCCTGGACCATGGCCACAGGAGGCCCTACCTACTCCTGAATCTTGTTTTCAGGCCCCAGTCCTCCCTCTTACAGCCTGCTTATCCCTTAAGAAAAGCTAAAATGAAACCTAGTGAATGTCAGCCCTCCCCAGCAGGAGTCCTGGTAGCTTGCAACTGCCAATCAACAAGGATTTTGTCTCTCCTGCAAGAAGCTCTGCTATTTACACTCCAAAAAGAAAGGGGCTTAGTTCCCTACATGCCAATGTAAAAAAGGTCAGGTCTCACAGAAGATACTCTGTGGGAGAATGCCAAGGTATAGTCTGACACACCTAAGGTCACTGTGGTGAGAGATCTCTGGAACCTAAGCACATAAAACCTGTCCATCCCCATCCTGCTTAGCCTGCACTTCCCAAAACCTCTTACATCTTCAAAAAACAGAATCTCTGCACTTAAAGTAACCCTGCTGCTGTAGATTCCCTGAGTGGGACACACTGCTGGGTGCAGGCTCCCAAGGGCTTTGCTGTTTGGTTTTCAGACTGCTGGCACGACATGAGAAAAGCACTTTGCTCTCAAGCAGCAGCTGGTGCTGGGAGCCAGCAGGACAAGGGGGCCATACCTCTTCTGTTTGTAGGTCAGCATGGCTTCAGCAATGGGCAGCTGGTGAGCACAGTTTGCCCCTGCTATGTACTGAGTTATCCGGGACACGACGTCGGGCGCATCCGAAACTGCAGAGAACACAGGGAAAAGCATTCAATGACTGCTCAGACCATGCCAGCCCTGGCCTCCACCTGCTGGTGGTGCCCAGCCAGCTCTGCACCTTGCACAAGAAGCTCTGCCTACCCCAGAGCACAGTAAAGCTGAATCTGTACTCAGCATTTCTGACCAAATCGGGGGTCTTTTAGATTTGTTAAAAGCTTTTCTTTGTCCCTGCCCAGAGTCAGCTTTAGACATTTCATGCCTTGGCTGCAGGTGTCTGCTGAATAAAGTGCCTGGCCATGTCTCCCAGGTGAGCTGCTCTTACACCAGCACTGAGTTACCTGAGTTTCTAATGAACTCATGGCCCTGCTCAGTTGGCCTAAAAAGACCGAGGGGCACACAAGGGTAGGAAGAGCACAAAGATCCTGTGATTTTGTGAGACTGTGGTTCATTCAAGTTGACACAAAGACATTTCCTAAATGCCTTCCATACTTCTTTGGTTTCAACCAAAGAGCCTCAACTGTGAGATCCCAGGAACACAAGTGACCTTCAGCAGGCACTTCCATACTTTAAAATGGGCATTTCAACCCAGACTCTTTGTATTTGAACAGTGAACTCGTAAGAGTTATGGTTCTCTGCCAAATCTTCTTGTGCCATTACAGAGTTCCTGTGCAGCTGCCACCACACAGACAAAAATGCAGAATGTACAAAGTCTGCACTATACAAAAATGAAGTGGACTTTTCCTTATAGCAGACAATCAACTAAGGAACAGATATGGCTTTTTCTGGGTTTCTACAGGTAATGAAGTATTCCTAATTCAGACACAAAAATCAAGTCTGTATTGACATTTTTCTGCATTTTTAAGTGCACCAAGTAATTAAAGGAAATCAGTTCCATACACCAGTTCTTCCTTGAATTCAGGATTAAGGGAAAGTGTAGCCTGGATAGCACACTGGGAGATTTCTAGTCCAGCCCCCTGTTCCAAACAGGGCTGACTTCATCCTCAGAACAGGCTGCCCCAGGCCTTGTCCAGCCATGTCCCCATCTGCTGGAAACAGCTCTGAACAATTACCCCTGAAGAGGTCTCTCTCCTCCTGTCATAGCTAGAGGACTTCCAGGAGCATCCTGGGAGTCTCAGGAACTCTGCAATTCCAACAGGGAGAACCACATTGCAACACTCATGGTGCTACACAAGCTTCAAAGCTTTTTTCTTCTAATGAAATTTCTGTGTGGGCAATGCTGCCACAACAGCATCAAATCTCAAGCCTTCATGTAGCCCTGAATGTGGCAAATCCTCCTTTCTCCTGTTTCCTTCCATTCTTGAGGAAATGGAGGAAGAAAGTCTAAGCATTCATATTTTAAACAAATTAGTACTTCAACTGAAGTAAGGCTTTAATCTGGCCTAGAACAAACTCAGATCAGAACAGGAACTTGTTGGTCTGACCTAGGGCAGCTCCCACTCGTTACCACACTGGTGAAGAACAAAATTCTTCTTTAATGAGAATGTTTTCAAGTCTGCTGGCAGGAATTTTCTCACACACAACTAACAGAAGTTAATCTTCCCAGAGCTTCCAGTTTTCCAAACGTTTTAGGCTGCACAGTTCCTGAAGGAAAGCAATGTACTGAACTTAGGAGCAAGACCTCCACATCAAACAACAAAGCTGAGAGCTAGGTAAGAACAGCATGACTCACAGGCAGCTACTTAATGCCTCTGAGAGCCAATAACTGATTGCAAACCACCATGGGCAAGACTTAGAAAGGTCAGCATCTGAAATGGGAACATGGTGTAGTGAGAAGAAAAGAGGAACAAAACCACTTGTCTGCTTCCTCTTGTATTTACTTGACCTCTGCTAAAATTACTCACTCAAGCTTTTCATCCCACACAGGCCAGACAGACACAGAGTCTTACCAGTGGTCTGTGCTTCAAGTTTGTTGAACAGATCTCTCCAGGCTAGATCTTGGAAGAAGTTGTTGTATCTATAATCTACAGACCCCAGATACTTGGCCACTGGATGAGAGCCTAAGAAAGAAAGGAAAACATCACAGCTGTGCTCTCCAGCACTGAACACAAGCGTGGCTTTGATCTGTAAGGAATTCAACCCCAAAATCAAAACCACACTAGACACCTCAGAAATAAACTTCTTCAATTATAACCAAGTCATTTAGTCCAGCTTATCTCTACAAGAGCATGCAAACAGACTTCCCAGTGCAGACTGCTTCAACACATTGCTATCTTTCACTTGAACCTTCCCCCTAACAAATTAAATTTTAAAAGGCCAAAGGAAACAGGACTGGGAAACTGCTGAGGAAATAAATTACTAGGAAGGCACAAAGGCTCTACACCTCTCCATGTCTCTCAGTTTTGCAAGCAGCTCTCCCAAACAGCCCTTCCTGCCCACAGGCTGCACCACAGCCAGGCCACCTCTGCCAGGAGGGGCCAGACCCCTTCCTCCAAGCACCATTTGTACCCCACAGCTGTTCCACAACACTGAGAAGAGGCAATTACCCCCAGGCAGGAAAAAAAACCCAGGGAGGCTTGTTTAATCTGTGGAGAAGGGCTATAAGCTCAATAAATAGGCTGCAATTTGAGGCAGAAAGCAGAGCCCCAGGATTACAGGACTCAGTGAACACTGGCATGTGCAGCAGGTCCCTGCTTACTCTGCCTGAGCCTCGTGGCTGAGCTCCTCCATGAGCATGGAAAGACCTCCTGCAGAAGCTTTGTGTGTCCAGCCTCCAGCCCTGCCTGGACATCTGACTGCACACTTACACTGAGCAGGACAGGGAAGGTGCTCAAGTGACAAGCTCTGCCCTGGGAGGGTTCATTATTTTAGGCCACTTTCCTTTTTGGACATCTGTGTCCCCAAAACAGACAACGCCCCCTAGCAACTACAGTCTTTGAACACAGGAGAAAAGGTGTGCCAGGATCACCCTGCCCAGCCACCACCTGCCAATCAGGCTCAGCACCACCCCTGTACATTTACACTCAGCCATGAAGCAGCCTCAGAGCTCCTCTTAATCACATTGTTTTCATCCTTCCTACATACCAAATTTGCCCATCAAGCCACACTTCCAGTCAGCTGAGTTAACTGGAAACCTGACAAATTCCTTCAGGACAACCCCAGTTGCTTAACTCCCCTCACCATGGTCCAGGAAAGCTCTGGTGGAAAAAAAAAAGACCCAAACAATAAACCCACTGTCTCAGTGCTTCAACCCTCCAAGCTGATTTCCAGCCTTCAAGGAGAGGTGAAAGCAGGAGGTGCCTCTGAGCTGCCTCAGGGCCAGTAGAGGCTGGGACCCCACATTTCCCCTGCAGTGGAGTTTTGAGCAGGGCACACAGCACAGCTCTGCACCCTGTGCTGGAGAAGCTTTCCCATACTCTGCACATGGAAACAAGCAATCAAAGCAAGGCTCCCAAGAAGTCCTACCCATGGGAGCTATATAAAATGTTAAAATACCCCAAACAGCCAAAATACCCCTTCAACATTTTATTTTCCCCTTTTCAGCTATGATACAGTGTTTTAGACAGCAGAGGAGTCTTACAGCCATGGAATCAGTGGCATGGAGCAGGACTGAATCTCCCAGTTCATATGTTTGCAGACACTGAGCATTTCTGATTGCTAATAAACCACTGAGGGTTGACCCTTCTGTCACTGGCGTGTGTAGCTGTGGACTCAGAAGGTAAAACCATCCATGGAAAAACCCTAGTTCACCACCAACCCATTTCAAAGGTATTGCAAGCAGCAGAGAGGCTTTTCCTTTAAGACATTTATGGCATGGTCACCATTCTGTCTTTGGTGCTTTTTCAATTGTCAGAAATGAGAGGTGGCTCCTCAATCACTTTAATGAACTGCCAGAGAGCTGGCCAGAAATAAGCACTTGATCCAATCAGGAAATACTGCAGACTTCTGTGGAAAAGATCCTCTTAGAGAAGTTCTATATTTAAAGTAGAATCTAAAAAGAATCCACAGTTCTAAAGCATTTCATTATCAAAGTGTCTGGTTCATTGTTTTCTTTTTTGATTACAAAACAAAGTTTTAAGATTAAAAAACCAACCTAAACCCAAACACTAGCTAAATCTTGTGTTTCACTTTCAAAGATAGAGTATTTTCAGATCATTAAAAACTGCAGTACAGAAAACTCTTCTCCTGAGGCCAGGAGACAGTCAGCAAGTGAGCAGCAAAGTCTCAGACACAGATTCTCATTCAAAGCACATTTAACCTTGCAGAAATTAATATTTTTTTGGTTTTACTCCCTAAAGGGCTCTCTCTTCTCTTCCTGCCAAGCACTTTGGAAACTAAATGCCTTTTTTTACAGAATGATCCAATTCTTTGCCTTTTTTATTCAACTCTTGCAAATGCCACCACTGAATGGACAGCCTAACCCCAGTGTTCATGGTGCTGGGCAGCAGCTTCTGATTCTTACAGGAACTTCCATCAGCTGCCCCCAAACCCAGAAAAATGGAAAACACTAGCAAAAAGCGCTTTTCAAGTGTTCTGTAGCTTGCATCACTTAAGTGCTCTGTCCACACAAGTCAAGCCCTGGACCCCACCAGCACTGCCCAGATGTCCCTGCCCACAGCAACAGTGACTCCCCTGCTTCCCAGGCCTTGCCACCACCACATTCCTCAGGGTTGTGACTACACCAGCACCCTGGTGCTGCTATCAGTGCACTCTACCTCCCTCAACACAAGCAATCCAAGCTGGGGAATGTTCCACCCAGGCAGGCTTGCTGAGCTGCTGAAAGGGCAGAGATAAAGTGAGGGAAAAACCTGAGCAGACCAGCATGAAAAGTAAAGGTCAAGAGATGCATGTAATTTGAATAATTCAAATTCTCAGCAGTTTCAGAGCCTTTTAAAAATTTTCAACCCCTCCTCTTAACATTTTCTGAGTCAAGTCCAGGGAGGCCAGAACAGTTATTGCTTTGGGAAACATGGTGCCCACTGAATTTAACATTTCAGCCAGGGAAAAGGGTTTCCAGAACAATTCTGTGCATAAGAGTGTCCCTGTATGGGGAAGGAGTACTTAACCCCTTGCTTCAAACAAAAGGCTTACAAGCAGACTTTGCCATCAGGAACTTAGAGATGAAATTCACTCCCACAAGAGCAGTAACACCGGCACTGCACAGTGATCTAACAATTTGCCTCATTTAACCTATAGCCAAAGCTCCAGAAAGGCTTCTCCTGAGGGAACACAACAGATTTCACCCATTCCCCTCCCTGTGAAGAAACACCATTCCTTATTTACCTAGAGGGATGATCAGAAATTTCATGTAGCCGAGCCAGTCGGGGGTTTTGTGAGACAGCTGCTCTACAAAGAGCCTCAATACAGCACTGAGGTAATTCTGGGCTCCTGCCACTGCAATTTTAATTGGGTTTGGAGGCTGTGAATTGCAGTTACAGCTAGACAGAAAAAGAGGAAACATATTTGTAATTGTGCCTTCAACCACATATTTCAGAGCAAGCAGCAAAAAAAACCAAAACTGGTTAATAACAATTATAGCAGAAGAGAGTTTGTTCAATACACAAGGCAATATTGCAACGATTCTCAGCAGCTTAAAACATTATTAATAAAATACAACATTCTTCAGTAATTCCTTAATTGGTCTCCCTGCTCCTTCTTTTGCACATTTTGATATTCTAAAGGGCTGGGCTCAACTACCTAGGTTAGGATGTACCTATTAAATGCTGGGTCAGAGAACACACTCAGGTACCCACAGCCCCCAGCAGGTAAGCAGGGAGTGCCTTCAGGAACTGAGGAATTATTCTGGGAATTGTTTGGAAGGGAGAGCAAGAACTATTTAAAACCCCTTTATTTGTTTTGCGTGCACTACACCCCCAAGGCACAGTCTCTGATAATCACTGCTGCTGGTGACTTGCATGCCCCACATGAGGCAGAACAGCAGGCCCTGCAGGGGTGGTGAGTGCTGAAGAGCCCCACAATGCAATTCTGACTTCAGGAAAGCAGACTGGAAAGGTTTCATGCAGTAGTTGAGAAATGAACTCGCTGAGTCCTGGGGCACAGGAGCTGAGAGGCTTTTAGGTGAGAACTTACTATCTCTGTATCCTGGAGACAATTGTGCTGAAAGCTGCCTGAATATCAGCAGAGGAACATGTGCAGACCACTGGCAAGGTGTGCTTTTGCAACACATCTGAAAGGTACTGAGGAGAGAACAGAACATTTTTTCGTCAGTTTTTTTCAGTAGAGTTTGTCACAAGAAGAAAATGTGCCTTCCCCAACCTCCTGGGTATTCTCACACCCACTCCTGGGCACTCTCCCTGTGTCTGAAGGTGATGTGGCTATTTCACAAATGCCTCCTCCCTGCACAGCAGCCAAAGGAAAGTTCTCCTTCTAGAAAAATGGCAACATCTTCTTGACAGACACAACACCGTATCCCAGAGATGCAGCACAGTTTTTACAGCCACAGAGGGCAGGGCCAGCAGAACATTCACTGAGCAGACAGCCCTGGGAAAGAGCAGACACTGCTTACCTGCCTGCTTCTGGCAGCTGCAGCTCTCTGATTTCCATTTTAAAGAAATGCAGTGCTCTGCACACCCTTAAACACTGAAGAAAGGGAAGGGTGCTACCACATCCATGCTCCTTGTGAGGGACTGTTTCCCCTCCATGCAGCTGATGGGGGCACCACACACCTCAGGTACACATGGACATAATTATGGCACTAATTATCTCACACTTTCAATTTCTGCCTGACTGATCTATACACCCCAGTCCATATCCCTCATGCCCTCTGATACTGCAGGCACAAGGTGCCAGAACCCCTGTCAGGTGATCTACAACATCTGTCCATCTCTAGAAGGCATTTCTGTGTCTTCCAAGAATAGAGAAAGTGGAACCAGTAGCTCAGATGGTATTTTTGCTCTCTCACACGTTGAGACCCTAGTTATTGCAGAAACAGAAAGCCAAAGCAGACAATGTAACTCCACAAGCCTGGCACAAGTTCCCCAGGCAAGGGCCACCCAGCACGTGTTCATTGGTCCTCTTCCATACATATTTTATTGCTTTCTCAGAATAAGGTTCCAAAAGGAGCAAAATTTGCTCCAAATTTGTAAAAATTTCCCAATTTGTTGTCAGCAAAAGGAAGTATTGGTCAGAGTTCTCCTTAAAACAACTATCACTCAGCAAGGATGGGGTGATTCCTGCAGTCAGCAGTCACATGCATGTGTACATGGCTACAGAGCTGATCCAAAATATTTTCTCCTGTTCACTACCTGTGCTCAGAAATCTCAGCCTAAACCACCACAAGGTCAGACCTCCCTGCTTCCTTTGTCCCAGCCTACCATAGTTTAGGGGGCTTTTGAGTGCAAGGGTTTAGCCACACTCCCAGTGTGCTGCTAACCAGAAGGAATGGCACTGCTTGGGGAGAAAACACCTCTGTGGAAAGGTTCAAGTGGCAAAGCTTTATAAGATCCCAGCATCTCCTGGCCAGATGAAATCCAGCCTGTGAGCACTGAGCACTCTGCAGGCAGCAGACCCCGCTTGGTTAGTGCAGAGCTCAAGGCCTGTCCATTCCTGAGGAAGAACAGTACAGGAGAACAGTGCTCCAGGTAATGCCTCCTGCCCTTACCTGGCCTTGCCAGTCAGATGTATTGACAAGGATAATGTTTTCTGGCAGCTGGTCATCAGAAACCAGGATGTGATTCAGCTGATCATACACTGTTTTCCTGGGGATCTGGAAATAAAGACACAGAGAAGGACAGTAAGAGGTGTCAGCTTTAGCCATCAAGCCTCCAGCTCCAGCTCTTGCAATTGATGTGCATACTGGTCAGTCACCCCACCAGCAGAGGCACACTGGACAATCTGCAGCTTCCTCAGTGTTAGCCACCATGGATTTGTTGGCCACTACTCTTTCTGCCATGCACTTTTACTTACATCACTTTATACCAACTAACAGCAGCCCAGGAATTTAAGATTCATAAAAGCCAGGAACAATCTCCTTCAAGGAGGGAAATAAGTGAGTCCCACAGCTAACAAAAGCACAGCACATATGCTGTGCACAAGACAGTCCCTAGCAATCTGCCTTATTTCAAAAGAGTAATTCCTCAACACACCCCTATTCATTTCTCATTCTAACAATCTGCTCCAGTGTTTTGAGTTTATGGCTGGCTGACAAAGCTACAAGCTGGCAAACCCCAGCGGACTGGATGGAAGATAAAATTTTAGCCAAGACATGAATTCCCTCCTTCCTGAAGCTGCGGGGCCCAGTTCCTTCCCAGCAGGGACAGAGCTCGAACCAGAAGGACAAGGAGACAGTGGAGAGGAGGAGCACTGAGTGGCTGGAGGGCAGCAGTGTCAGCTGACCTGTAGGTGGTGCCGGGTGTCCGGGGAGCGCTCGTTGTCCAGGCTGTTGGCTCTCTCGTTCTGCGGCCTCACCGGCTGCCTCTCCTTCAGGGACGTGCTCCTGCCCCGGCGCCCCGTCTGCTTCCCTTCAGACCTGCTGGGAGACTCACACTGCCAGGGCAGGCACGCTTCTGAGTGAGACACAGCCCCCAGAGCCCCACCACCCGTCTGGCAGCCTCAGTGATGCCAGCAGAAGCTCTGGGGAATTCTGCACGGAGATCTAAGCTAGCTTGAGCCTGGCTGATTCTGCTTCTGACAGCACAGCTCACAGCTCAGCACATTCTCAGGAGTGCAGGATGACTTCCACAGCCTGTGCTAAAACCCACACCCCCTCTCTGCTATTGCTACACCAGCATCATAAGATCCAGCCAGGAAAACTGCAGTCACACACCCAAAGCAGCACAGAATACCTCTGGGCAATCATTTATCAAGTGCTCCAGACCCATTGCTCAAGTGCCCAAACACAGGGAGGGTGTCCTTGCAGCTTACTGCCTTAAGGCCACCCTGACCAAGTCCTAGCATGCTGTCCATGCCTGCAGCAGGCACAGCCCTGTCTCCTGTACCTGGTGGATGGGATGATGAGGGACTCTGTCTTTGTGATCTTCCCACTGGGTGGGAGCTTCTCCACAAACACATCTGGAGTGGGGAGCTCAGCCTCCTGGACCTCAGCTTGCTGGTTAGACTCCTGCAAAAACACAGGGAACAGAGTTAGCAGGAACAAACCCTCCCTCTGTCTCACCTTGGGAGCTTAGCTCTGGCTGGGGCACATTGAGCCTGCCTCTTCCAGACATCCTGCTCACTGCCAAAAGGGGGAAACCAGTAGTGGCTGTCTGGGGCTACCTGTTCCCAGCTCTGCCTCACAAGGGAGCTGGGGGTAGGAAAGGTGTTCAGATATGCTGTTTGGAACAGGCACTCTCACAGCTCAAAGCCAGGGACATGCCTCCTCATGCAATGCAGATGAATTCATCTTACCCAAATGAACTAGCTAAGAGAGAAAGACATGACAGAAATGTTACACACCCCACGTTCCCAGCAGAGCAACTTGAGCTTTGGGATTTCTACCCCAGGACCAGCTTGATTTCTGCCAACTCAGCTGAAAGTAATACTTCTGTCTGATCAAATGGAACAGCCCTGAGCATCCTTTGCATGCTCAGTAGCAAACTTTGGGCCAGCCTTTCTCAGGCTGCTTGAACAAAAGGTCAAATAGAGCATTTCACCTGCAAAAGGCTGAAAGACAAGAAGCTCCAAACTAAGGCCAGGAGGAGAACTCAGTGCTATCTTCACTGCAGCTGATTTTACCCATGGAAGTTGTGTTGCATGTGCAACATACAGACAGACAGATGCACCCCACAGAATGCAGCCCACAGCTGACACCAAACTGGCAGGAGGAAGGTCAACAAGTGCATTTTCAACTTACATAAGGGACAGTGTCAGAAACACTGTCGCCTGCATGTTTGGTTCCAAGACTCTTTGTCTTTTCAGGCACTTCTACCTGCTTGAGAGAAGAAAAATCCTCAGAAGGTTTAGCACCAGCACAGTTTCCAGCCATGTTCTCTGGGTCAGGCTGTTCAGAAGAGAGGCTTCTCCATTTAAACATCAACAGCTCTGCAGCATGGCCAGCAGTGCTCCCTGCTCACACCAGGACTGCACACATCACTGTGGGATGTGGCAAAGCTGATGCACAACACACAGGAGAGGCAATGAAATGCTCTGGGATGGGACTGACACTTTATGCCCATTCAGGAAGGAATGGAAAAGCAGCTGAGCTGCCCCTGACCATTCACTGTCAGCCACCAGGAAAAATACCCCAACATCAGCAAAGAAAAGAATCCTCCACAGAGTGCTAGGAAGTCCCTAAAACTCCCAGGCAACATCTCCCATCCTGGCAGTCATTTCAGGCACGTGGGAATCTGAAGCTATTTACACCATGAGCAAATATTCAATACATAACCTGAAGATGCACCCTCAGGTTAATACCATATTTGCATTAAAACAAAACAAAACAAAACCAACAATAACAAAAAACCAAAAAAACAAACAACAACAACAAAAAAATCCCAAACAAAAAAACCCAAACTGGCCAAAAAAATCTCCAGTCCCCAAAAAGTCCAAATGGGTTTTCTTAGCAGAAAATGTGTATCTCTGCATCCAAATCGTTGGGATGTTGGAGGTGTCAGAGAGGGTAATTTACACATGCAATTAGAGAGAGTTCAGAGAGGTAACACTTGAAATGTGACTTACAGGACTTGGTGGCTCTCTCTGGCTCCTGATGCTGTGGATGCTACCAATTTCTGTCTGAGAGCTGGAGTGTGACAGTCCTTCAAAGTAAGGTCTGAATAAGAAAAGTAAAACCCATTTCTTATTACCAGAAACACCGACAGGGCAAGTCCACCACACTCAGAGCAAAGCAGCACAACAGTTCCCAGAAGATCTTACTGCTCCCCAATGGTTCCAGTGAAACAGACTACTTTTGAAAGGAGAGGAGGGTGTCCAGGACAGTAAGAGAAGCCAGAAAGTCCAGGCATTCCTGAATTTAGCTTCTGACTGACATACAGCAAGCAGAATTACTGCTTCCCCCACACCCCAACACTCTGCTCCTGGGTAAGTGATTCTTGGGCTAATATACATTTTGTTTCCAGCTTGCATCTGGATCTGGCTGCCAGCCCTAGGCTCCAATTACACATTTGCTCAGTAAGATAAGGTACCACACACAATCAGATTGTGCTTCCACTCAAAAGGCAGCTCATCACATCAGGCTACAAGACGCAATTACAACGTAAGGAACTGATTTTTTGTTGTTGTGGGAAAAACCTGCCTCAAAGGCATCAACATTTATCACATCCTCTTCAAGATATGAACACCAGAACTGAACCTAGGAAACTACAGAGTGTCTCCCCAGGACCACACACAGTAAGTTCTTATTCCAGCATTACTCCAGCAATCACATAGCCCAGCATAGTTTGCTCCTCAGCTCCAGGGAACAGGATATGAACTGGAACATTTTGGCTTGTTTCAAAGCAGCTGCTTACCACAACACATCTATTTTCAAATCCCTTCATGGTAGGGCCAACCAGCTGGCTGGAATCTTGGGTTAAGCACCAAACACCTTCACATGCCAGCAGCCCCACCATTTCCACTGCTGCCCCACTCTATCCTTGGCATCTCCTGGCTCACTGACAGGGACCAGCTCTCTCCAGACCCAGAATCTGTTCTCAGCCCAACGAGGTTATAATGACACCTGGTAATTAGCAGATTTAGCAGATGCTGTACTGACCAGCTGCAGTGGTCAGTGCCATAAGTCTCTGTTTCAGAGCCATCACACACTGAGGGCCTGAGCCTGCAACCATACCCCAGCCAGAAGCAGGAGTCAGCTCAGTCTCACATCTTCAGCCTTTATTGAGCAGAGTGTGACACAGCTGTGTTAGCTCAGAGCTCTGCATCTGCTTGAGACCCCGAGCCAGCAACCCCCAGCTCAGCTCCACAGTGCTGGGAGTGATCCACAGGAGCTCTTTAAGAACAGGCTGGAGCACATCCACGTGTGCTGCAGTCAATGCCTTTGGACCCTGAGGAATCCACTTGTTTCCTGCAGCTCTGCTTCCTTAATCCCTGCAAAGACTCTCTTTCCACACAGGGTGTTATTACAGGAAAGGTCTTTCCAGAAAGACAGTGTGCCTTGTTCATCTCTGCCTCTACTCCTGCCTTAGCACACATTTCCTTCCTGGTTCTTCATCCCTGCCTCTACTCCTGCCTTAGCACACATCTCCTTCCTGTGTCTACCTTCCCTGTGCTCAGGTGGCAGGGCAGCAGAACATCTGCAGAGGGAACAAGGAAGAGCTGGGACTAAAGGGAAGTCAGACACCCCACACCCTACCTCTAGATCACAAGCTTAGAATGGTCACTCCCATTCTAACACCACCATGTCAGGAGGGGAAAAAGAAACACAGAAGAGTGGGAATAAAACCAACATCTGACATTGTACATGGTTGACAAAGCTACAAGCCCCAGCAGACTGGATGGGGTTTGCCAGCCATCTCTGGCCAGCAGAAGCTGCCTCACACTTACTTTAACTTTGGCTTTGGAGTGCTCAGGACACTGTCATCATCCTCCATTTCTGGCCCGCTGTCACTGGGGTTCTCTATATCCAGCGTGTCATACAGAAGGTCCAAATCCTCCTCCACCTCTGGAACGTGCTCTGCTGGGTCCTGCTCTGAATCCAGAACCTACACAGGACAAAAAGAGGCATCACCAGCTCTGCTAGGAGCCAGATTGATCCCACATCACCCCTGCTCCCCCCAGGACTGCAGGACACCAGTCCTGGCAGCAAGATTCTATTCCTGGTGCTAGGATACTATATCCAAGGAACATTAAGTACATGAGAAATGCTTGTCTTGGATCAAGCTTGTCAATGCCTGGTTAAGCAGGAGTTATATATTGGACCAGGCATCCATGAGCGTGCCATTGTTCATCTCCACTGTTCAACCCCATTCTATAAACAAAGCTTTAAAGCTCCAAAGGAATCTCAGTCTTCCTAGAACCAGTACAAAACTCCAGTATTCCCAACAGTGTAGCATGTATTGGTTTTTACTGAAAAAGCTGCCCTGACGCCTCCTGATTTGATACCCAGAAATGTCCACAGGAGGCGCCTGAAACCTGGAGGAGGATCCGCTGCCACGGCCGAGGCAGGGAGAACAAACACCTCCCACTGAACTCGCTTTACACACACCCCGGAGCAAGCAGGGGCTGTGCCCTGACCACAGCTTGCTTTTGGAGTGGCAGCTCCAGAAAAAAAGCAGCAGCAGCTCGGCTGCCTGAGCTCGCAGCTGTGGGTGCTGACTCTGCCGAGCAGCAAAGCTAACAGGACTGCTTGCAAGAGGAAGGCAGCACCAGGAGTTACTCAGTCTTTCCCACAAGCCACAGAATCAGCACACAGCCCCACAGCCAAAGGAGAAGTTAACTGGTGTTGTGTTGGATACTTATTGTTACACAGGTTTCTGGGGGTTTGGACCTGTTTCATCCTTTCCTGCTCTGACCAAGCAGCTGACTCTTGTGGATTGAGCTCCCATCCAAGGTTTTCATGTCTTGCCTGGCTGTTTTAGTAAGATGATCAAACAGGCTGGGCTTTAACCTCACAAGCAATACACACCATTTGGACTGCTTGCCTTTGAACGGGTCAAAGATAATTTCAAAGCAATCTGCAAAACTAATGGTTATGCACATAGCTGCCAAAATCTGCTTTTGATAAAACTTCATCTACAAAATGCTTGTTGACATTTAGAAGTTGGCCCTCAAGCCTCCCTGCAAGGCCAGGGTGTGAGGAAAGGTCACATCCACTGTGGACTTGAAAACAAAATGAAGGGAACAGAAGAAAACAGGAGTGTTCCTGAAGACTAAAGCAAGATGCACCAAGCAGAGGGCAGCACACAAGGCAGGGAGATTTACAGAAGGAATTACTCACCTCATCAGACACTTTAAACCTCTTCAGCAATGCCACAACCTTCTGTTTGAAGTTTTGTTGCTGCAAGTTAAAGACACTTTTACATAAGTAAAGCATTAAGTGAGCTATTTTCTCCCAGCCTGCAAGAAGCCAGACACATCTGACACTGGTGCTACCCTGCTGTTTAAAATCAAACAACATCTGGCACCACAGACCACCTCCCTGCTGTCCTTACACTGAAACCAGCTTTTCCACACCCATGATAACTTTATTACCACCAGTGGTAGGTCCCACTCCAACAAGCACTGTAAATCTGAAAGATGGCACTCCACTTTTGGCTGGACACACAATGGATAACAATTCTTATCTGCCAGATCACCTCCCTGTGCCTTTTTGATATATTCCTGGAAAACACCTGAAAGTCAACTTCTCTGATTCTTAGCAAGAGTGAGCCAACATAGAGAACTACCCATTGACCCCAAGAACAAATGTGATTTTTACCACCAAAGCATGGGGGTTTTTTTGCAGGAGTTTGCATGGCAGGTTCATTTATTTCACTAGCAGCACTGGTGAAAACCTGTGGCACTTATCCTCAGCATTTGCCCCATCACACAAATGTTTCTTGAGTCATACTCCCAGATCCTGGACACAGCAGGAAACAAGGCCAGAGCAACACAAGGCAAACTGCTGCCCTCCCTTTGTGCTTGCTCACCCCCAGGTGCTCCCCTTTTGCAGGATCAAACAGCTGAGGTTTGCCCAGCCCTTCTCTGCCTGTCACTGACAAACCTGATGTGCATATCCTCAAGAAGGGCCCAGGTCTCAGTGCTGGTACAGAGCATCTGAGGTGCATCCTTGAGTCAGGAGAAAGGGAGAAGGAAATGGCTGGCACCAGGCCACTCTGAGGTGAAGAAAGTTGCTCATTTGCTGCCTCTCCTGAGGTCCTGCAAGTCCAACTGCCTACTTCCAACTCTGGCCTCAGACACTTCACACACCCTTTATCTCTGAGCTCCTATCCTGCAGCTGCAGCCACCTTCCAGACAGTTGAAGCTTAGGTGAAATAAATCCAGCACACTGTCCCAAGACAGCCCTGTTTCCATGCCCAGTGCATCCCTGAGGCTGAGATGCTGATGCTCTCACCAGTGTGACAGCTCTGCTCTGGCTCAAGCAAACCCATCTATGACAACACCTGGGGCCAGTTCAGCAGCCCACAGAGGGGGGACACTCAGCATGCAGCAGCCAGGGGGACATGGCAAAAGCTGTTTGCTGGCCTGAATGGTTTCATAGAGAGCAGATCTGGTTTGGAGCTGGGCTGATGGTAACTTAACTGGCATCACCAAACCCAGTTTTGCACCACCTGGACCTCCAGCATCAGTTCAGAGGTCAGAGCTGGAATGGCATTCTTCTTATGGGTTCCTTGCTTAATACCAAGTGGTGGATTTTGTCCTGACTGGACACTGTTCAAAGCAATACAGACACCAAGGGTATGAACTAGCACACTCCTGGTCTCACAGGAAGGATCTTTACAGTGATGGATTCAGGTCAAAACAGGGTTTATTTCAGACCTCATCAAAATGCGGATTTCAGAAACAGCCTTAGATCATGGTGTGGTGAAGCTCAAGTCCCTGCTCCACACAAGTGCAGCTTTGCAGGCACACCCATGCTTGTGGGGGAGGGTGGACAGCCACATGCATCTTTCTAAAGCTTCTATATACATCATATCCAGCTACTTCTTTTGCCTCAGCACCACATGCACCACCTGATGTTTATCCATCAAACTTCAACCCCTGACTAAGCCACTTCATTTTGAGAACTTCCCACTGGCCTCTCCCATGCAGAGCACAAATAGGCGAGCACTCCTTCACTTAGAGCCACTTTCAGGACTTACATGAGCATGGATCCTGCACTGCCTTCTTCATGGGGATGGGATTTCATACACTTGCATGATTTTTGGAGGTCCTTAACCTTGCAGCCAAGGGACACTCAAGACATGCACACACCTTGGATGGTCCCACTGCCTGAACTGGCTGCTTTCTCTAGCTCTTCACATGCTGTGACCATGCCCCCAAGCTCCATACTGGGCCAGCATGCCTGGTCTCCCACAAGCCACATGCACTGCACATCCTGGCCAAAGCCCATCAGTGTTAGTAAAACTGATTTCCACCGACCCTGGTTATGGACGTCGTTCTTACTATCGATCTCCGCTGCTTCTTGGGCTTCCCCATCTCGTACTCATCATCATCCAAATCCTGAACAGAAAGAGGATTCCCGTGTTACCTTCGTCATTCTGAGACACATGAGCATGTCAAAATGTTCTTTCTATACAGATGAACCTGCTGCTGTGTCTTCCAGGCATCCAGCATTTGCCTTAATTGCAGTTATGATGGTAGAGGGAAAAGGAAGTGAGACAGGTCTGCAGGGACAGGAATAACAGCTTGGAGAAGCAAAACAGCCCTAGCTCTACATTCAAGGAACAAGGACAGTCACAGCCCCACATCTTGGTGGGTCCCTCTCTCAGTACCCTCTGATAGGTGATGCCAGAGTCTGAAGGCAAGTAAGACCCAAACTCAAAAGCATCTCACATCTAGTCAGGGATTCTCCATAAGGACCTATTGTGAAAAAGGTATTAAAGACTAAAGGCTGCCTCAGACCCCACTGGCCCTTTAATTACAGCTGGGGATCCAGTTGGGCTCTTTGAATCCAATGAGCACTATAGAAGCAATTAAATGACTCCCTGACCATTAAGCAGAGAAGCACAAGGATGCCAATGTTTTTCCAGGGAACTCAAGTCCAAACACGTGAACAGATAAATCAAAGCATGGTAGAAGAAATGGGTTACTGTGCAGACCCTCTCCACTGCAGCTGAACACTTGGTAACATTCTCACACTGGCGTGGTTTAGATACAGAAATAGGCTTTTAGTTTCAAGCAGGAGCTGGGAGTGCACATGCTCCACTGAGCCCTCTCAGGGAGAAGCCATGCCCTGAACAGTACCTGGCCCTGTACGGCATCATCACTGGCCTCCTGCTCAGAAGAGAAGCTCTCGTACTCTTCCTCGGAATAGTTGTCTGAAAGGGAAGGAAAGAGGGGAAAGATCCTGTGAAACTCCTTCAAGGTGAGGGCACGCTCTCATCTCAGGAGCAGAAAAGGCCAGCTGAAGCCACAAATCAAGAAAGGAGGCACACAAGGAGAAGATAAACTAGCAGGCATCTATCCGTGCTAGAACCAGTGAGATGGGAATTGCCTGGAGGAAAGGAATGAGGAGAAACACACCCAGTAAGAAGGAAGGACCAGGACACAGATAAGGCTCCTCCTCCTCTTAATAAGAGGATGAAACTTCTTCCCATTGGAAAGTACCAACCACCTGGTAGACAGCAGCAAGTAACAAGGTTTCTCCACAAGGGAAATTATTTTTCCCCCTAACATGTGCATAACTGACTTAAAGGGACAAGTGAAACACAACAAAACCTTTGTGGAAATGACCCTTCAGGTGAGCTGCCTGGCCCCAGGCAGCAACACACAAACATCTATATGCACTACCTTCAGCAGGTCACTCTTACAGCAGTGAGCAGAGGGCTGGCACCACATAAAAACATCACCACAAGTCTGAACCCAGTGACTTCCCTATACAGTGCACAACATCATGGATTTACACTCATTAAGCCAGGCCATCACCCCCAGCAAAACATGCTGCAGGCTTGCAGGTCTCATCTAAAGTTAATGAAATTTATTGTAGAATACTCAAAGGAAAAGGAAGATGGAAGAGTAGCTTAAATGTGAATTTCCTGAATACAATGCTGACAGCCAGGTGAGAAGCTACAGGCTCCCAAAACATCCACCAATAATGCTGGGAGAGCACTGGTGAGGACACAGCCAACCCTTGCTGGATGGCTCAGGTGTAGTGTGGCATGCTGGAGAAGCTCTGACAATTCAGTCCCTGTCACACTCCCTGCTTGCACAGCAGCACTTTTGCAAAGTGGGTTTTCTTTGCACTGATCACTTAGAGACACAGCAACTTGTGCAGACCAGTCCTCATTTGTCCCAGGAAGCATCCAAGCCCAGGTGGGGTAATTTAACTCCAGCTAGTTCAGGAGGACACTGGTCCTCAGAGAACATGGTTGGACTCTCACCTGTAGACTTGATTTTCTGGCTGGCCTGCATAGTGCTGTCCTCATGGTCGATTGGCTGACTTGACAAGGAGAAGATCCAGATTTCTGCCACCTTCACTGGAGCCTCTTTGATGTTGCTGAAAAGGCTCAGAACCTGGCCACCTTCTGTAGGGTGCTGCATGACCTGGGACAGAAATTAAGCAGAACAAATCTGCATTTAAGTGTATTTAAACTTGTATCATTTGCATACTACATGAGTTATTTATGTTAATGGAGTTACTCTACATTTCCAGGACCTTGTAACCACAGGAGCCACTTGCAGGCAATCCACGAGGCTAGTTGAGATTTTATCTGACTGCTAATGAAAGTGATGGAAGGAAACAAAAAATATTCTGAGCTTAAGAGCTGATTAGCTCACCCTTGAAGCAGAGTACTTGACTACCTCATTACTATGTGTTTGCTTCCCCAGCACAGAACTGATTTGAATGATCAAGTTACCCACCTTCTGAACACCTAATTAAGGAACTTGATATTGTCTTAAAACCAAGCAAAAGAGCCGGTAAAAACGAAAATTCTTGGTGAGATACAGATGTAAAGTGCCTCCTAAAGCAAAATATCCTTGCTGTGGAGAGCTGACACACAAATCTCAGAGGAACTGGCCACCACCCTGGGACAATGAAGCAGCAGGTCATGAAAAACAAGTCAGTGGTGGAGGCAGAGGGACATCTTGGTGCAAGTTTCTCCTTCCTTTGCCACTCCCAGCTCAGAGGTTTCTCCCCAGAATCTTGTGATCTTCTCTTCCCCCACCAGAGTGAGTGAGCACATCCCCTCACCTGCACAGCAACACACACCAGGCTGCTCTGTGCCTCCTCACAGGGACCTAAACAGACCTGAGCTGATGAGGAACGTATGTCCCCCTGCTCTGAAACTGCTCACTCTCAACTCCAATTCACTGCTTTGTTTCAACAGCTTAAGAGAACTTTTTATATTTTTTTTTAAGAAATGAGTCAGTGGATTTTAGGGGTCATCATCCTATAAACTCCAAAGGAGAGGGGAGGGCTTGTAAAATCAGTTTTCCTGAAGACTTCAATTTCATAAATATTCCAGATGAGCTGGAAAGCAACTGTTTCCTAACATGGTGAACCTTTGAACATTTTTGACCTTCTAACCCATGTCAGCTGACATTACAAACAGACATAAGAAAAACCACATGTAGCAGCAGCAATGCCCAACACTTAGAAGTTCACCAGTGACTCTAATTAATGGGCCCGCATTTTTTCTGCCTTACAGCAGTATTTACTTTCTGGTTGTCCAACAAATCAAACAGTACAGGAAAAATGTTAGCTGCAACACCATGCACTTGGCCAATTCAAATAAGGAGCTCACCATTCACTGCAGGGCTGAGGGAAGCTGCACTCACACAAGAGAAGCACTCTTTACAGTGAATTATTTAATATAATAACTCACCACAGCATAACACTGGCTTATTTTGGATAAAAGTCATTTGTTGACAGAATGCAGTCTGATGAAAAATATTGGTGTGAAACTGAACTTGCTACTGCTAAGCCCATTTCTAAACACTCAGACACTGAAACAGCAGAGATTAAACAGGGCATGAAGTAACAAAGCATGGAGCTATGCCATTCAGAAAGCCTTTGTGAATAATTTATCCATACTTGACTCCAGCATTAATTTTATCATTTACTTCTCATGAATAGAGCTCCACCTAAATTACTAACAGCCATGAAACAACAATGGCCAAGGGTTCTTCAAGCAAAATGAGAGAAATTGCTTAATCCTGAACACTCATACTGTGGCACTGAGAAGCACAGCAAATCTTGCTTTAACTTTACCACTTCTCAGGGTTGGAAGACTTGCCCAAGTGACTCTGTCTCATTCTGCACTTTTGATATGGACCCCCTAACTTTAATAAAGCCACAAAACAATAACAAAACCCTCAAAAGGTCACAAGCTATCCTTGTGAAAGCTTTAGCTATTAAGAGATGAGGCAGAAAATGCTCGATATTATTACCCAGTAATAAAATCTGGTTAAAATATTGCCCTGTGAATACTGATTGCAGCTATTAAGATTGCAGCTATTTGAAATCCTCTCAGGTCCTTCTCAATGAGGCAAGTGACAAGAGTGGGGTTGGAGAGAAGGGAAGATGTCCAGGTGTGTAAGCAGACCCTGTGGAGAGCAGCTCACCTCAGCCATGTTGATGCATCCCACAGCCAGGGTCTTGTAGCCTAAAATGGTTCTGTTCTTGTAGCGCTTCCGCCGCTGCAGCATGATCTGGAGCTTGTTGCCTTCTCTCTTCAAGAAGTGAGGGTACTGAGGTGGGAAACACAGTGGAAAAGTTCATTTGGCTTCCTGGCAATATCTCCCAAGCTTCATGGTTAACCTCCATTCCTAAGGAACAGCCCCAGCTGCAGTGCCTGTAGCTCACTCACACTCAGTGCAGAGTTCTTCATTATCCTGGGGAAGACTCAAACAGCTCAGACAGGCACTCCAAAAACACAATCCAGGCACACAGAGCAGCTGCTCAGTTTGGGAAGGGCTGGGCCCAGGGAGATGAGCAGCCTCCAGGAGACACTTTCCCCAAGAGCTAAACAGAGGATGCCCAGAAGTGGAGCCTTGGTGCTGCCCTGCACAAGCAGTGGGCAAGGCAGGGACAGCCACAGACCCCCACACTCTTGGCAGGACACTGCCTTCCCCCCAGCACAAGGACACTTCTCAATTGGTTGTATTTTAAGTCAAGAAAAAAAACCTGTCCTTCTGCCAGGTTATGTTGCTAAGACATAAACCCTCCCAAGGCATGTTCCATACAAGAAAATACATTTGTTTATACACCTCCTCCAGAAAGTCCCCAGCAAGAGAAAGCTGTGAAGCCAAGCAGAGACTATTAGGGAATGAGTAAAGCTAACCATAACCATAACCATGAAGGAGAAGCTGTCCAAAGGAAGAAAAGTCTTCAAGGAAAGATAAAGCAGCAACCTGACCAGTTCTCATCCCAAGAATAGAGGAGCCCGGGACATGTGCTCCAAATACACAACATAAATAGTACTAAGTAACCAGCAGACAGGAGAACCTAATTGCTGAGATCTCAAAGAGGACATTCCCAAGCAAAGGATGCTTCTCTTGCAGGGAAGAACTACTTTCTTTTTTTTTCCTTGGGACATTATGAAAATTAACTTCCTGCCCATCAAAACACTTGATAAAATCAAATAGCAAACACCACCAGAAACCCCTGAGATACTAATTTGCAGTCCAGAGCAAGCCTGACAGCTCTGCAGGGAGCTGGGAGCAGTGGCCACCCAAACAAGAAGAATACTAATTAGCTGATTGCCCTGCAAGGGCAGGATCTACTGCTCACTGCCTGAGGCAGAGGCATTGCAAAGAGAGGAACAACAACCCACCTGGCTAAAAGACAATCCCAAAACACACAGAGCCTGTGACCCTACAGATGTGCAACTTCCCTAAAGAAGGATGGAATAAAGTTACTGGAGAGAAGGGAGAGGGGCTCAAAAAGCCAGAGGCACCTTTCACACTCAAATTTACCATTTCCTTGCTTCTGGGGCCCTTCTACATGTTGGAAGGGCAGCAGGGAAGAGGGATTCCTTGCTCTCAGTTCACAGCATTTGAGCCACACCAAGGCTGTTTAAGTACAAACCTAGAAGTGAAGTCCCAAGTCACCCTTGCTCCCAGGCCAGCTCAGTTTGAATGTTTCCAGTTTTCTGGGATTCAAAAGCTCAAGTCCATAGATGTACAAGTTTCTGTTTTTCTCAGCTGTACTGCTCTGGCCACCTCTGATGAGCATTCACAGAAGTGGTAAAGGAAGGAACAGAGAGACTCAGGCCACTCAGCTCCTCCATCAAGAGCAAGGCCCTCCAGAAGAAAAGATGAGCCATCTGATAGCACAGTCCAGCTTTTTTAACCTCAGCCATGACTTATCAATTCTTCAGAATTGCTTCAACACAAACTTTTCAGTGACTGTCTGTCCATGACAGAGACTGGGGAGGAAAACCGTTTGGCTTAAAACGTTTGAAAGCTTTTAGAGGGAGCACCAAACACCTCAAGGCACCTCTGAGGGGTGAAAAAATACACACATCAGAACAGTGATAGTCAGGGCAAGACTTTTTCTGAAGCCCCAATAATGTCATCTCTCCCATCTGGAAAGGTTTATTAGATTAAAGACAGGAATTAAGTGCAGAGCTCTTAATTAATGCCAGAGAGCTGTGATGTTGTGCTTGGAATATGTGGGGAATTTCCCTGGGCTCTGTGAAGCCACAGAAGTGTGGGTCAGGAGAAGCAGACATTCCAGCAGGAAGGGTGATGACAGCTCACCTGCCAGAAGGGCTGCTGCTGGCTTAGCTTTAGCCCTGGCTAGGAGGGGAAGCAGGACTGCACAGGGCACAAACTCCATTCTCAGCTGTGTGACAGGGTAGCAGGAAACTCCTCCCTTCACTTTGAGCACAGGCAGGCCAGACACCACGGGCTGCTCACCCTAGCTGAACACCCCTAGCTCAGCTCTGGCAAGGGAACACTCCCTGCAAAGGACAGGAATGTCACCCAGGAGAAGGAACTGAGCAGGCAGGGAGCACAAAGGCACGAGGGGCTGCAAATCCAGGCAGGCAGCACAAAGGCAGGCACAAGGTGTCAAGAGCTGACTGTGTAATATGGAGATACCTACTGCTGCAAGACAACAAAACCCTGCTCTGTGACACCCACATGCTTTTACTTTGTGGCCCATGGCCACTCTCAAATATATCCCAGGCACTAAATTCAGATTTGAGCTGAATTAAGCTATGGCTGCTAGCTAGAAGTAGCTCTCAGCCATTGTCCAATTAAGCAGCAGTAAAAATTGCCATAAAAATCCAGCTGTGCTGTTTCATGAATGCTTCCCAAGCCTTACTGCATCCAAGACCACCAACCCTTCCTGCAGTCAGAGACCAGCAGCACCTCTCTGCTTTAAGCTCACTCACCTCTGCTGAAGGCTCAGTGCCACAGCCCCTCCTCTCCCCTGCTCTGGCTCAATCCCCAGCCCCATCAGGGGATAGAGAGTTAAAGGCAGTGCTCTGCACCCTGCTGCAGCACTGCTCTGAGCCCCAGGAAAAAACCCAACACACCATAATCCAAATGAATTCCAAAAAGATCTGCAGACTTGCTCCTTGCTGACACAGGACTGGCAGAGGGAGACCTGGCTTGTCTTACAGCTTTGCTCCCAACCATGGGAAAGCTGCAGCCACAGGATTCAGGTGTAGATATTCCTGGCATGCAGCTTGGTTATTCCTGTTCATAAAACAGGGGATGCAATGCTGCAGTTAACCCAGCCATCTGCTTGGGCAGCTGCAGGGTTATCATCTGTCTGCAGTGAAAGCTTTCCTGCTTCAGCTCTGCACAGGTCTGAGTAACAACCAGCCTCACATCATCACCTGAGCCTTTCTCCTTACCAGATCAAAGTCCTGAAGTCAAGCTCTAACCCACAGTCACAAAACAAAGATAATCCAGGTATCAATGCTCCTGAGGTCTGTCTGGCTCTGCTCTATGTGTGCAGGATCCTCTCTCTCACTTTCAGCAAGCCAGCTCTTATTTACCTTATTTCCCTGCTCAGGAGGTAGCACCAGGGCAGCAGGCTTTGAAAAGAGGAACCAAAAAATACAGTTGTTCCAATTCACAGCTATTCCTGTGACTCCAAAGCCAGGAGTAACTAAAAGCACACTGCTCCTGCTTCCCCAAATGGTGCCTCCCTCAGCAACTGCAACTCAGAGACTCACCTGACTCATTCCTACTACTGCCTTCTGTCAGCCTGACACTCCACACCAGCCTCACGGCTGCCATCCTCCACTGCCTGCTCATTAACAAGGCAACGAAAGGCAAAAAAGAGCCAACTCACTCTGCTTCAGCTCTTGCCACAGCTATGCCTTGAAGAGGAGAGCCTGCAAAGCCTTCCTGCTCCAGGATGCCCTGTGGAGGAGCTGGGAGTCAGCACCCTGCTCCAGCCCCCTGAGAGGAGATTCAGACAAGCTGTGCTGCTGCTCACCAGGACCTGCAGCCCAGAGCCCCGAGGCAGTCCTGTATCCCCTGGGAGCCCCCAAGCAGCCCTGCATCCCCTGGGAGCCCCCAGGCTGCCCTGCATCCCCTGGGAGCCCCCAGGCTGCCCTGCATCCCCTGGGAGCCCCCAGGCTGCCCTGCATCCCCTGGGAGCCCCCAGGCAGCCCTGCATCCCCTGGGAGCCCCCAGGCTGCCCTGCATCACCTCAGAGCCCCCAGGCAGCCCTGCATCCCCTGGGAACCCCCAGGCTGCCCTGCATCCCCTGGGAGCCCCCAGGCTGCCCTGCATCCCCTGGGAGCCCCCAGGCTGCCCTGCATCACCTCAGAGCCCCCAGGCTGCCCTGCATCCCCTGGGAGCCCCCAGGCTGCCCTGCATCACCTCAGAGCCCCCAGGAAGCCCTGCTCCCTGCAGAGCAGCCCCGGGGAGCAGCAGCAGCCCCGGCAGGAGCAGCCGGCCCCAGCCCTACCTGCAGAGAGAAGGTCAGCGCCAGCTCTGTCTCCACGTGTCCACTCGGGGGCAACACGATCTCGTGGGAGCGCAGGATGCGCTTGGAGCCCTGCAGGGAAACAAAGTCCAGCAGCGGGTGAATTGCCCCGAAGGCACCTCTCACATCCCATCCCAGCCCTGTTTACTGCACACCAGGAAACGTTGTCAGGGACTACCACAGAGAAGTGAACGGATGGCTCTGACCTTGTACTTCTGTGAAATATTAATGAGATGAAAGGGAGATATTTGACTAATAAAGATTTGGGCATATTTACTGTCCCTAACTGCAACAATGCAGCTTTTGTTCTGCCAAACCCCAGCATTGGAAAGCTCTGTGTCAACCCCCATCCCCGGAGTTGAAGTCTCCTATTTTCACTTCAGCCAATAGGTACAAGGCTCTTGTCTCCTGGGTCTGGAGCTGCAGCATCATGCTTAAATCTCTGCCATTAGCCATGGCAGACTAGGCTTTTCTTTTTGTGCACACACCCCTCTCTGAGGAAAATGGGGACTTTAACCTGTTTAAACAATTGCCAGTAGCTAGGGATATTAAAGAAAAAATTCACTAAGCATCTCAGTGGAGTCTGGAGATTTAATGTATCACAGGGCAACTCCAAATCAACCCTGTGTGTGGGCTGCCTTATGCTAACAGAGTTACCAGGCTATTTACTGTGTGAGCATTTCATTTCAGGCAATGTTTGAAGGAAAACTAGCAGGAAAACATGACAGACTGCTGCCTAGCAAACCCTTCTGCATTGTTCAAACACAGTGCAAGTTTCAGAGGTCTCTGGCTCAGCGTTCTGCTGAGGCTGCAGATCTGGCTTTGTCCAGACGGGCTGATCTCCCAGAAGCACAGAACTGGAGCTCTCGAAAAAGCAGCATCTGGGAAATCAGAGACAGACTGGGGGGGTAAACACCTCCAAGCTACATCCAGGGGGAAATGTGGTCTGCCCCATCAGCCTCAGAGAGCATCAGCAGATGAGACAGCAGCAGAGCCTTGTCTCCATCCCCTCCTCCCCAAAGGCACGGCTCAGGCTGTGATCTGCAGCCCTGCCTCAGCCCTGCACAGCTCCAGCTCCTTTCTGGGAACACCGAGGTGCCTGAGCTCCAGCAGCTGGGACAGCACACACAGAGCAGAGCCAGGCACCCATGGGCTGCCCCCAGGACAAGCAGCACACGTGCCAGTGAGGCACAGCCAGCCTGGCCGCTGGCAACAGCGGCAGCTGCTCCATTTGTGCAAAGCTCCTAATGGCAGCAATCTTGCTTTGCTGGTTACGCAACCAAAACCTAATGAAAGACCAAATATAGCTGCTTTTAAAAGACTGCAGCAGATAAACAGAGCAACGGCTCGGGAAACACAGCTGACAACTCTTTGAACATCTCTGCTCTGGAGGCTGCAAGGAAACATGGGAGATGCAGGTAAGATGCTCTCATTAGGTTTGAATTCAGTCATCCCCTCTGGAAGGGCTCTGGTGTCTGACAACTTGAGTGCAATTCCCCACACAAAGGCAGTCATTTGACAGAGACCTTGTATCTGATGATCCAGTGCCACCAGCCTCAAACAAGAGCCATGTCAGAAACCTGAGTGCTGGCAAATAAAGCATCCCTGGAAAAGCCTGTCAGCATCAGCATGATAACCTGCAGGCTCTGAAGGGATTTTTAATAGCAGGGCCTGGTGTGGAGAGGACTGCTCAGGTTCCAGTGTCTGAACCCTGCAGCAGGGCAGACCACAACCCACACACAAAATGGGACGTGAAACTCCCACGTGTTAAAATTCCCTTTGGATCTGTGGGTCTGGGCAAGCTTTCACCTACAGAAAGTGTAAGCAAGCAGTAACCTGGACAGGAAAAGAAGGTCTTGCTCTAATAAAAGCTTCTGAATTCTTCAACCCAAGCCTGGCACTCTCTGGGCACAGATCAGTCTCTGACAAGCCTCAGGTGCTTACAGTGATGCATTAATCATCTAGGAGTACAAACATATGGAAAGCTTTCAGCCTTGATAAGCAGTATCTGACAGCCTGGAAACCCACAGCAGTGCTTCTTCTGAGGCTGCCACAAATCCAGGTGTGTGAAGCAATTCTCTGCCTTTCTGCCCTCTGCTCTGGGTGCACAAACCCCGTCCCACTTAAGACTGGCACATTTTTATTCCAGCTGGACCACTCAGAGATGAGAGATACCAATTAAATCCTCAGCTATGTGTTTTTCCTTCCTGATTTCACCTTCCAAACGAGACTTTGTGTGCTTTGACACAACCAGCTCTCTGCAGGGGTTTGCTTAGCTCTTCATTTGAAAAGCAGCAGCTTTTCAGCCCAGTTAATGTTCTACTTATAGGTCTGCTAGGCTTTTCCTGGTTAAGCACTTGTGAGGGTGTGCAGTGATGGGAGCACGTGGGCCCAGCCGATGCTGTGACGCACCGAGCTCCCTTCCTTCCCCCCTCCAGGCAGAGTGACCTACATGGAGGCACCTCATTAAATGGCACAAACATCTGCTGTGAAGTGGGATATTTACTTAGGATGACAACTGTATTTTAGGAAAAGCAATTAGTCTGCACAGGCACCCTACAAACCCACTGACAAGCTTGGCTGCAGACTCAACGGGAGAGCTGCCCAGCAGCAGGGGAAGGCCAGACTCCCCCAAACCAAGACCCAGTTACCGAGATATTCAGCCCTAGACTGGTAAACAGAGATCCAGGCTTGGATTTAGTGCCAGCTCAGGAAGAAAGGGGACATGTGATCTGTGAAGAGCATTTTTACATGCAGATAAGCTCATGCTGAGCCATTGGTGAAGAATATTCTTCACTTACAACAGTGAAATGAGTTTGGAACATGGGAGAAGGGTAAGAAAAGAGTCTACACAGATCCAGAACTCCCTGATGGACTTGGGAAGAAGTCTGTGGATGCAACGTGAAGTTGCAGAAATCTGTGGATCGTTACGTGGGGGTAAAGCTCAGTTTGGACACCTGCCAGTGTTCTTAGTCAAACAGCACAATTCTTAGAACTGGGCAGTAATTACCTGCATTTTGACAGCAATGACCCCGGAAATAAGCTCCTTATCCAATTCCTTTAAGACTACCAGTTTCTTTAATGTCAAGCTGCACAACCTGCAAACAGGAACAGAAGAGAAACAGTTACAATCATGTCTGAAAAAGGAAAACCTCTGATCAGTTTTTACATGCAACAGTATCCCAGTTTGAGGGAGAACAGGTTCCAGACACAAGCCCCACGCTGATACAGACAAAGACAGCAGAAATATATGAGACTTCCTTGGCTTCTCAAGACTGAACTTCTCCAACCTTTCATAAATACAAGGAGGTGGCCAGGGGGTGCATCTGTCTCTGATACAGACCATGGCCACACGAGAGCCCCAGACAGCACTGGCCTCCACTGACCACAGCCTGGGAACCCTTGCTTTGAGCCAGACCAAAAGCTTCAGGGTCAGAGGAATTAAATTCCAGCAATATGAAAGCATAGGGTCAATCTAATTTTAAACTTGTCTACAAGGCTTTCCTAAATTGTTGGCTTTTTCAGTTTCAGACTCCTGGCTCCCAAAGATCTCGCTCCCACCTCTTCTTGTCAACCCACACATTCTTCTGCTCACCCCCAAACAAAAGTGCTAGCAAGTGCTCAGGCAAGGGCAGGGAGAAAAAAAGGAAAGAGAAAGGAGAGGACTCGAATAGTGCCCTCTGGCCCTGGTGTTCACATGCCACACATATGCAAGTAAATCACATTCTTCACCCAGGCAATGCTACATTGTTCTGGTTAAAGCTGTTTGCACTTCTGCCTCCCAGCACAGGGAGCTTGGGAGCAGATGGAATTCGGCCTCTGCAGCCCAGTTCAGGCTCTGGGTATCGGGAACATTGGTGCTGTCACAGTTTTACAGAAGTTACCAGCAGCTGAGGGAATTCAGAGGCATACCCCTAAACAAACTTCAGGCAAAGATAAACCTGAAGCCAAGACAGCTCAGTTTGAGGATAGCAGAGGCCACAGAAAGTTGCTGGGCGGGCTGTAGTGACTAGACATCATCTGTCACACTGGCCAGGAGCCAGCACTGCCTTTGTGTCAGGTCCTTACTCCATGGCATGGGCATCTCTGGCCTCTGGCATGGAATGTTAGCAGGCATCAGCATTGCTCCTCTCAAACCCACTGCTGAGCTCTCTCTCCCAGATCAAGTGTAACATCAGAGCTGTTCATGGAGAGGTGAAGTCCAGCAGGAGATGGGAATGAAAGAGGAGCTGATGCTGGATTTTGGCACAAGTGCCACTGACTGAAGCCTGCACCTGAACTACAGTACTTCACACTGGTGCCAGGTGCCTGACAATGCAGCACTGCAAGGCTAACTTGCACCTCCACCATCTTTTCCACTGGTTTGCTGCAATGCCTGAGGGCAGACAGGATCAGCCTGGGTGTAAAACAGCAGGAGAGATGCAGCTAAAGGCTCTTCCCAACAGGAGTGGGGGCAGGTGTTGAAGCAAGTACTGCTGCTCTCATCCTGAAGCACCCGTGGCTCTGCCTGAACTCTGGTCTCTCACACAGGGCCAGCAGCAGGGAAGAGCCAGGCTCAAGGTCTGCACTCCAGCACCTCTCCAAACATGTCCCTGACAGCCTCTTCTCCACCCCAGCCCAGGCCATCTGCTCTCCCTCCTCATTTGCAAAGCTCTTGTTCCTGCTAAAACCCCCAAAAACCAAGACAAGAGAGGACTACAGCTCTCTCCTTTGCAGAGTTTTGCATCACAAGACAGCACAACCAGAGATGCTGCAGAAGTTACAAAGAGGTACAAAAAACCAGGACTGCCAGGGCCTCTGTCCCCTCCTGTCCCACTGTGTGCACTGGGAGTCAGGTGAAGCTGCACCTCTCAACCTGGAGCACAGGAGAGGGTGTTGGCTTTTCCTGTGCATCCCAAAGGAAACAGCAGGCACAGACAGACACACGTGGGCCAGGACCTGGAGGAGGGAGGCTGTGAAGCCGTTTGTTTTCTTTGTAACGCTGGAGCTGGAGGACAATTGTGTTCAGCCTGCCAAAACCCACAGAGCTCCGGCCAGTCAGGTGCTGAGAGCAGAGGTAGGACAACACACTGCCATTGTCTCAGCTGACAGGCAAGGAACAAAGGCCTTTTCTCTGCAACCCCGAGCTCGAGGATGGAAAAGGTACGGGAAGAAACAATGGTGTTCTCAGCACACAGAGCAGAGCACAAGGAGGGCGTTCTGTTCTCCACCGGGCATTCCTTCAATTCATCATTTATGAGCTTTGATCAAACCCTGTGGAGCACTTGCTGCTTGGGGAAAAAAAAATTAAAAAAATTAAAAGCCTCCTTTACAGTGATCAGAAAAACAAAAGCAGTTTAAAAAGACATGGGACACATCTGCTTTCTTCATCCCCCAGTGCTGGGCTGCTGGTACTAAAAGGCACTTCACACAAAAAACAATGGAATGTTTATCCTCTCCATCGGCGGGGGGCAGGGTGTGTGGGGGATGGATAAAAATCAGTTTAAATCCCATCAAATCACTCTTACCCTCAACACACTATTTCAGTCTAAGTTGGCAGCTTACAAATCAAAGCAATCTTCAGGACATGTGGCAGAAAGGGGCCATACCTTACTCAAATCACAACAAAAGGCACATGCCAAGTGTGTCCCTGCCACCAGCATGAGGATCCCGAACTACTCACAGTACAGGGAGGATCTGTATGCCAGAACTGCCTCTGATAACACTGCACTTCTCTTTCAGCAAGGTTTTACTGTGTTCCCAGCTCAGGGGTCAGAACAGGGATCAGCCTCACAAGCCACTTTTATCAACAAGCCTGTTAGGTTAAACACCAGTAAGTCAAACAGAACAGACACGGCTGGAACTGGAAAGACATGGAGAAAGAACAAGGCTACATTTGGAAGTGTCTGATACATATAGATATGATCTCTGTGAACACAGAGAAAATAACCTGACACACACAAGGGGAACTGAGGAAGCCTCAGGTCTGGAGCTGAAAGAGCCTGAGTATTCTGAAAGCCTGGGACTGCAAATCAGGAGGTGCAGAGAAATCCTGTCTTTGCATGTTTCAGCAGTGACCTACAGCTGTACAAGGAGAGTTCAGCTAGCAAAAGCACTAAGTTAGCTGAAGCAGACTTAAATAAGGACAATGGAAATCAGAGAGCCAGTATTTCTACTCTTTATTGAAGGTTCAGAGTTGATCTCCCTGCCAGGAGCTCAGCTGGGTCCCAAACAGCAAAAGGAGCCTCTCTTCTCTGCTCTGCTCCCTGATGTGTCCCCAAGGCCAGCAGGCACAAGGTACTTTTGCCTGGTCCTGTTCTCAGGTCAACAAATCATGAGACACCTTAATGCTACAATTAAACTCCGTATTTTTACATCACTGCTGCAAGAACAGAGTTTCGAAGAGAAACCTCGACTGCCCCAATGGTTTCAACTCGCCTTGCTAATGCAAGTTGTGCTGAGCAGCTTCATCACAAGCCCTTTGCTTAAGGAAGCAGCTCTCTGCAAGGAACACAACATTTTGGTAACTGAGATGCAGCAAACGTGTCCAGAACAACCAAGTAAAGTGTCATATTCTTTACTCACTGGATGTTTTGCTTTTGCATCCCTCTGAGTAGGAAGATCAGGAAAATAAACCCCCTCCAAGAAAAAGTCTGCTGGCTGAATTAAATGCCTGTTTCTCCACAGGGAGCACAGTAATTGCACTGAGACCTCGTTCACACAGAGACAGTCGAATCAACAGGAAGGAAAAATTAAAAATTAAAGACCTGCATTTTAATTAAACCCCACAGAAGTAGGGAATAACAACAGGATGCACCACAGTTATAGGGGACTCCAAGTACAAGACGGGAGCTGGGGCAGGAAGACTGTAGTACACAGATAGCCTTTGTCCAGGTTAAGAGCTGTGAAGAACTGTTCCTAGAGAAAGTGCTCCATGCCAGGAGCACTCTCCTCTGAGGTCTGAAAACCTCAATCAGCCGATGGCTATAAGGAAGGAATTGGTTTCCTTTTGGCCACTAGACAATTTCACCTCATCCAAGTTATTCCAGCATTTCAGGACAGCAAGCAGCCTCCTGGCCCGGTGCTTTCAATGTCCACGCTGAGTGTTTTGCTTCAAGCTGACACTTTACACCCACATCAGTCCCAAAATAAACCACAAGCCATGGAAGGAGAACTGGAGGGAGACACCCCCCTACACAGGCTTGCCCAGACAAACAGAGCCATTCTGCACATAGCTAAGGGGTGTCTGTGCAGGAGAGGCCCCAGCCAGGAGCCCTGCACAGCATTTTGGGGACACAGCTGCTTCAGGGAGGTATGGATGTCTGCAGGACACCAAGAGCCAGCTGCACCAGCAGCTTCTCAGGAAGAAAAGAACACACAGACAAACCTGTGGCTGCACTCACATGCCAAAGGCAGGGCTCTGTACTGCCCTAGGAGCTAGCTAGGGGAGAAAGCAGGGCAGGAGTACTGTCCTCTGATGTCACTGATACATCAGGGCTGGGCTCTGGTCAAGGGCAGCAGCAGGAGCCTCTGGAAGATGCCTCCTCACTTTCCAAAGCTGAATGAGACAACTCCCTCAACATGACCTAATCCTGGTCCCATTGTCAGGGAAGCTCCCAAGCAAGGTGAAATCAAAAGAGGAGGCAGAGGTCAGGCACCACGGTTTCTGCCATGACAGAAACATAACCTGAGTAACCTGCAAAGAAACCTAATAGTCCTTCATTCACATTTCCCACCAAGCTGACCTTTAATCAGCTGTTCTGGCTATAGATCCATTTGAGTAAGGTTTAAGCAGCCAGGAAACAATTGCAGAGCCAGTATTTTCATTATTCTTCTTCTCAAGGATCTTGAAATCCTCTTCCCAGCATTCATACAGAGAATTAAGCTCTTAAGATTCTGGAGACTAAGATCTATAGAAATGCTGGAGCAAGCAGGTCTTGTTCAGCCAGGTAGGAGGATGGCAGCTTATTTTACACAACAGGTTCTACCCAGGACCTCACAAGGACACACATGTACAGCCAGACACTAACCTTTTATAGCTGAAATACTGTCCTGCTCACTTCAAAGAAATTACATATATGCCTACTCCAAACTGAGCAAGCAAAAGGGGATGGGTGTGTTAAAATTCTGCAGATCTGCAGAATTTTTACAAGATCCTAGAACTCCACATGGGCGCATTTGCTACTTGAAGTTAATATGACTGAGTAGTAAAGCACATCTGGGCTTAGATACTCTAATCCAATGTAACCATTGGAAAATGCTGAGAGATGTCTTCCTTCAGTAGGTCAAGACATTGCTGGCTGGCTCTAAGGGACTCACCAAGGGCACAAAGTGATCAGGGTCCCTGCAAGTCAAATAACCCTGAGTGAAAAAGCAGAGTTTACATATTCCACTGGCACTTCTCATTTCTTAGTGCTTCAGTAATCTGGGAAGGAAAGGGCACTGCTGGTGAGACACACAGGTGTTAAACCCAAACCTCCACAGCTCCACACACTCTTCAGAGAGCCAAGCAGAATCTCTCGTGGCAGTTGTGTCACACTCAACTGTTCTGACTACCTGGCCAAGACGTGATGTGTTCCAAGTCACACCTGCAGGGAATCAGCCTGTCTGACACCAACTGCTCACCTCCAGCTACATGCTCTGAACTGGGCTGCTGAGAAACAGCAGCTTTCTCTCCCTTTAGGAAATCATCTCAGCAAGAGCAGGGGTAGCTCTTCACACATCTGTTGGGCTCAGTCAGATCTCAGTTCCTGCACACATTGTTATACATGGGTTTCTTACTCTTCAATTTGATTATTTCAAATCCCTTTACAGGGTGACTTAGAGGAAGGAAAAAACCCAACCACTGACAAAACAGGGATTAAATCTGTTTCTCAGACAGGCTATGGAGTATAAAGGAGTTGGTCAAACTCACCTATGTGTTCACACCATGCTGCCTGCAAAGCCAGGCACGGGCACAAATGTAGTTAGATATTCTCCTGGTTTGCCTCTTCCAAACCCAGCATCCAGAACAACAGGACTGCAGAGCATCCTGATACCAAAGTGAGCACCAGTTAAAGTGCCTGTGGTACTGGTGAATTAGGTTTGATCAATGTTTTCAAAGTTTTGAGGCAGTAGGAAGATGCTTTATTGGCTTTAAAGAATAAAGTCAGCAAATAATGAAAAGCTGATTCACAGTTAAGGCTCCTTTGACAGACATCAGGATGACATTTTCTATATTACAGATGACACTAACACATTTGATATTTGTTGGGTTCATTCAGTAGTAGCTGGAGCAGCCAGAGGCACCATCAAGGAAGGAGATGAAGGCAGACCAGGCACAGCCACATCCATCAGACCAAAGGCTTGTGGCAGCTGTGGGTCTCACAAGCTTGCAGGAGACACCCATGGACTGCAGTAGAGCTCAGAAATGCCAATCTCCCATTTGAGAACCTACTAACCTCTGCCAAAACGCCACTGTCAGGGAGGGGGAGCCTTTAGGATGTGGGCTGGACAAGCCATTTCTGTAGCTAGGGCTTCATTTCTCAGCTAGTCGGCAACAAAGGCACAACCCACAAAGTTTACGTGAGCCAGCCAGGGCGGAGGGCAGCTCCCACCACACGCCTCACACGTTGGCAAAGAAAGACATACACAAATGAGCAAATGAATCACGCCCTAGACCAAAAGGAGACTCAAAAAACAAATCAGGGGGTGGGGAATGAAGAGGAGAGACCTTGGCAGCCACAACAAATCCAGCAGCCCTCCACTCCCTGGCTCACATTGCGTGCCTTCCTTATGCAACCTGCCCAGACAGCAGTGCCTGTCACACAGCACTGAGCACTGGGACTGCCTATTGCAGGCATGCTGCAGAGCCCTCCTGCCTGCCCACAGCCTTCCCACCTGCCCCTGAGCCCTCCAGGACCAGCAGGAGCCACATGAAGTTACCAGCAGCTGAGAAGGACCATGGGAGCTAAAGGCTTCCTGCTGTGTCCAATGTACCTCACGGCGTGGAGCAGCACATCTGCCCCAGTTTGCTGCAGCAGCAGCACATCTGCCCCAGCCTGCAGCGGCAGCAGCACATCTGCCCCGGTTTGCTGCAGCAGCATCCCCCTGCCAAGCTGCCAGTGCTGCAAGAACAACGGCAGCACCCAGCCTTCCAGCACACACACAAGGGAATCCTCGCTGTGGCAGCCAGCTCTGTTAGAGGTGTCAGCAGATGAAAGGGTTAAATAAGTGCCTCAAGGCACAGGGTTCTCCAGCACCTGCCTTGCCCGGATAACCCTCGCTCTCCTCCCCTATCCACGCCTCAGCCTGAGCACAGCATCCCCAAACACAGCGGCAGCAGCAGCGGGCCAGGAGCTGGAACATCTCCACAGCAACTGGGGCTGTCACCGCCTTCTCCGCAGCCGTGCGACAAACAGCGCTCCGACAGACAGACAGACGGCTTGTGGCTGCTCGCTCCCTCCGGAGCCGCCCGATGGCAAAGCCTCGCTCGGTGCTGCCCCAGCCGCTCCCCTCCGCAGCTGGCAGGGCCGCAGTGCCGGCCCGTTCAGGGGGCAGCACTCCATCAGCCAGTCTGGTTCAGTATTTAGTATTTTCCTTTCAACAGCAGGAAACACAGGTCTCCATGGACTCTTGCACTCTACTTTCAAAATGCTTGGCGTCATTCTGCTTTTTGTTCCCATTCCTGAACAGCCCACAGCAAGGGCCCACTGTGCTCTGCACGCTCCTGTTCCCACCTGGGGAGACAGCACAGTCCCAGTCACAGCACACTGTCCCCAAGGCCTACAAATCTTCAGAGAAAAAGGACTCTGCCTCAAACATTCTGATCTTCCCCTTTGTCTGTAAATCAGCCATCAAGAGGAAAAAACAATGCCAAGAGGAGCCTGGACTTCAGGCTCAGCCAGAAGAGCTTGTAAAGAAGGCTCAATTCTGCTCGGGTTATCCGTCACTGTGATCTCTTCAGCAGGAGAAAGTAGGACTAGGAAGCCTCCAGCTAGGAAAGCAGTCAAGGAAAAACAGATGGCTTCTTGGTGTAGCCAAAGCTGAACTTGCTCTCAGGGCATGAACAGTGTGCCATCTCTGCCTGATTTCTCTCCACTTCAAATAGCTCCCACAACATCACCTGACACAGAGGTGAGCTGAACAACCTGTCACCCCAGAGACCAGACTGGCTCACACCATGGGTCACATCAAATTACTTCTCAGTCAGCCATCCAAGAACAATTCCAAACTCACTAGCAAGTCAGGCACACGGGCCTCCCACTCAAAGCCCAAGATCCTGATGTCATGTAATTCCTAAGACTTGGTGCTTCTTTGGAAGACAACCACATCACACCGTTTCAAATAAAGAGACTGTCTGAAAACTGGTGTAGGAGATTTTTAAAATTAATTTTGGGGATGGGTTTTATGGTTGGATTTGAACTTGATTTTTTTCCTTTGCTGACCCACCTGGACCCAAGGCAGCAAAGCCAGGGCAGGGTGACCATTCCTAACCACTTTCTGTAACCTTGATTTAAACCAGCTGCATCAAGTACCAGTGAAGAGGCTTTTGTTTGTGAACTTTGCCGTGTGGCCCAACATATACAAGCTGGGAGAACCACACAGCCATAATTTAGACCCCAAAATGCTGTTTGCTTCTTTACTGAGAACTCAGTGTCCTGTAAGAGTAAAGGCAGAGCAGCTGTAAGCAGTGAAAACCATTGTGAACTTTGATGGTACGTTTGGTATTAGCCAGCACAGCAATCAGATATGCAAAGCATGTTTGCTGGCAGGCTTGCTTTCAGGCTAGAACACTTCACAGACCCCAATGCCATTCCCACTGCAGCCAGGCTGTCCAAGCCTGCCATTCTGGCCTTCTTCCAGACAGGCATGTGCAGCCAGCCACCCCAACACCTCTCAGAGCCAAGGTCTGCACTATTCCTCAAGTGCCCCATGTTTAATGCTGCCTCCCTTCTCCCCTGACCCCAGAGATAAATGATCTGACAACCAAAGTAACAAAATTAGTTACCAAAGTTTGAAACATAATTGTTTTGCACAATTCCCATTGTGCCTAAAATACAGGAGAACTATTTAGCACCACAAAAAAATATTTCTCTCCAGCGTGCAAAAATACAGAACTAACAACTTGAACTACAGAGAAGGAGGCAGGAGAACTGAAACTCTAAATGCCAATGCATTCAACAGCAGGTCAAGAAGGAAGGTTAGGAGAAAGACCAGCTCCACAAAGAGCAATTTCTAGAATTGCTACAGCTGTGCCAGACCCCCTGTGTAATGCTCACAGCACCTCAGCTGTGCACTCTGACTCTGAGCCCCACAGCTCTGCCTCACCTGTGCACAGGTGCTTTCACTGTGGGACTGCAACACTGGCAACCCATTTGTTCTCTGGCCACGGCTCAAAGGATGTTCCCAAACCCAACACATAAAAGAGTTAGAAAAGAAAGGTGGTTCTTTCCCAGAAGAGTTTATTTGAACAGTGCTGGTTTTTACATGGCAACGATACACAGCTGACAAAGCAGCCTCCATCAGCACTAAATATAATGCACAAAGGACTCTAAATCCTGCCACTAAAGCTGGGGCATTCAGCATTAACTTGCTGGAAACAATGATGAACAGCCCTCAAACAGGAACAAAACACTGAGGGTAGAGCAGCTGAAAGGTACTGTCCCTTGCAGATTTGTCTCCCCAGAAAGGAAGGGGCAAACTGAGAGGAGCTTTCCAATATTAACAGTGGTCAAAAAAGGCCTGAAAATGCCAAAGCACTCAGCACTCCTTGCAAGGAAATGCCTCTGATGGAAGCTACATTGTGCTCCAGCACATATCCCTTGCATTTTTTCCATCAAATATTCTGGGCAGCACTTGCTCATTTGCACACTGCCTGCTCAGAAGAGCACAGATAAGCTGGGAAGGAAATCACCAGAGGACAGAAATAAGGGATCCAGCGAGAGTCTGAAAGCCAAACAGCTGAACACATTACCCCAGCTGATGCAAGAATGAGATGGCTGAAGTGAAACTACCAGCGCTGCTGCCAGGGATGGAACTTCAGCAGTAACCAGAAGCAGAATTTTAACTTCCAAAACCAGCTGAACTGGACTGAAAAGGCTCACAGAGGGTGCAGTGCCCAGCCTGCTGCCAAGCACAACACGAGCTCTCCAAACACAGCCCTGGAAGCTGCAGAACCCACCAAAAATGCACAAATTAACAGAAACTGGGATCTCTTGTAGGCTTTAAAGCTGACCCGTGGGGGTGACCTTACACTGGAGCAGCAGCAGATTTTGCACTGGCAAAGACTGCAAGAAACCCTTCCCAAGCCCTGAGAGGGAAGGCACCTGCAACACCAGGCCAACTTATAGCCTGGGGTAGTGCCAGGACATGCACTTCCAGCTGGTTTGCAAATAGCTCCAATTTTCAGACCACTTCTGATCCCCTCTCAGTAAGGGCAGCTTCATTTAGGGAAAATCCCCATCTCCAGGTGATCTCAAAACGTCTCTCAACAAAACCTGAAAAATGCCTTCCCCCACAGTACGTCTCTTTACATCTAAATATACCCTGTGTGCTCTAGTTTAAAGAATCACTACTGAAAAAGAAAGCACTTGTTAGGAAATAACTCAGCACAAGGTTTTCTGTTTGTTTTCTTCTCTGTAGAAACCCCTCATGACTGAGATTTCTCTGTGTTCCTCATGAAAAAGGGAGAAAACCTGGCAACTCAGACTCTGTTTACACTCTTTTCTGAAAGCTAACATCACCTTCAAGTTTATCAGGGAAAGAAGCAACCACAATTTTTACTAAAGAAGTACAGAAGAATCCCAGTGCCAAACACTTGCTGTGGCAGGCAGAATACAGTGGTTTGCTCCAGAAAAACATTTGCAGTTCCTTAATACTCTAAACCTCTTCAGCAGCCGTGGGAAGTTGAGCTGGCAAGCAGAGATTCAATATTATTTAGAGATCACAGTTCTTCAGCATTATTGCTGGTGATATTTCATTCCTGAAAGCAATAAGGGAGCAGCAAAGCAAACCAAGTGCCTGAACTTGCTAGTTCAATCTGCCAAGAATATTTATTAAAACATCAGTGTGACCTGTGTAAGCCAGCAAAACAGTGGGCATTCAAAGACACAGGGTGCTCCAAGATGCTCAGAACTTGTTCCAGACTCCTCTAGGATTATTTCAATGTTGAATACAAGCAATAAAACAAAAAGCAATTTATAACAATCATAATCCATTCAGTCCTCAGAACCTTTCATCAGGCCTGTGAGTTCCCACTGAAACTGGATTTATCAAGATAAACTGTAGATGCTCTACAAAATAAGCAGACTGAGGTAAATGAGGCATGAACAAACTGAGTTTGAATGAGAGGCTGCTCTTCTCCAGCAGGATATTAAGGTTCACTGCAGGGAGGGATTACCAAGAAGCCTATGCAGGAAAGAGATAGTTACTCCATTTGTGAACAAGATCACACCATCAGATCATTCATGGAGACCAAACTCCACAGCCAGAGCAGTCTCAGCCCCCTGACAACATTCTGCTCTAATGCCTTTGCTGATGCAATCAGCTGATGCTAACATGACAGTGATGCTAAGAGCAAGGAATAGATATCAGCATCACTCTGTGGGCAGTGCTCGTGGTTGAGGCATGGCACATCTGGAATTAGGCACACTTACTCAGCCTGTCAGAGAGCATTTCCATCACAGAAACAGCTGAGGATCATCAGTGGCCATGAGACAAGGCCAAGTACCACAGCATCAGGATGGGATTTATCCTTGATTTTATGCTGTCCTCACTCAGAGGACCACTCAACATCTGATTTTCACCAGTGACTGCAGGTAATACCAAGCACATCAAGCTTTGCATCAGGGTCTATGGCTAATCATACAACAGAAATGTATTTCTGTGCATTATATGTTTCCAGCACAATCCTGGTGAGCCCAGCCTCTCTAGAGCACCAGTATAGGTCTTCTACACTTCCAGGGTGTTTATTTTGAGCCTTCATTTCCATCCCTGTGAAGCAGAGGTCTGCTCACAGCAAGCACCTTGAAACTGGCTGAAGGGAAACACTGGAACTGAAGCAGTGGTAGTCGTATGACCTTTCACTAAGACATGGTGTGTTATGTGTATCATTTGTTAAGTAATCAAACATAAATGTTCATCTAATTACAAATTACCAAGCCATTCTCTGTTTCCACACCTGAATCAGAAGAACACTGCAGACACAGGTGGCTCCCCATGACTGATCCTCAGTGGGGTCCTCTGTTTGCAGATGTACCTCCTCAAACACAGATTAGCTTCCACACAGAGCAGGTCCTCTTGGAGAGCTGATGGAGAGAGTGAATTCACTCGCAAGAGAAAAGCCCAAAGTTACTCATGCAATAGCTTGGAAAATGTGGTGATAATTTTGGAACCAAGATAGGCCCAGGAGACTTAGCAGGAGCAGCAGCAGTCTGCTGGCAGAGGACAGAGAACAGAGAAACAAAAGCTAGAGGAGCCTCAATTCACTGTTCAAGAGTCAGGAACTGTGGGAGACAGGACAAAATGTTGAATTTCCAGACATTAGAGAATTGTTTACATTAAACTGCACTGAATTCTGCCACTAAAGTGATTCAAGTACCTAGATACTGATAAATCCTTTCACCTTATTGATAAACAGACGTTGGATCTTGTTATGTTTGAGATTCAGGCAGCCCCACACAAATCCTGGCAGCACTGGGCCATTGTGACTGTAACAGGATACTGTGTGCCTGCAGTCTCACTCCCTGGGCTTTGTCACACTCCAGGAAAAGCAAGGAATCACAAAAGCATCTGATGGATCCAAAGAGGGAAAGAGAGCTGCAAAAATTCTCCATTCAACAGGACAGCAGAGGAAAGCTGCAGCATGCATTTTTCTAACTTTTGTCTTTTATCATACTCCAGCTGTCATATGATTTCCACAACACAGTGTGGGGAGAGCAAAGGAAAACTCAGCTACATCCCCTTTTCACAGGGACACATCTAACATATTTCCCCAGCATAGATCTCCCCTGCTCCAGATACTTCCTATCTGCACTCAAAAGTAGCAAGTGGTCAACACATTCTCAGAGCTTGGTAAAAATCAAAGTCAAGTGTTTTCAACAAAATCCTTCTTGTTACTGCACTCTGATGGCCACTGAAGCTGCCAACCTGGTCAGAGATGCTTTAATGATGAAGCATCATTTTAAAAATGGATTTGCAGCTGTGCATATTTCACTTCAATCACTCAATTGTGAATTATACCTCAGCAAGCCCTTGAAGAATAGAGGTGGGCTGTCAGGGCGATGCGAAGGGGGAGAGAAGAGAAAGGAATTCCTACCAGACAAAAGAGCTCCAAGAAACTGATACAACTTTGCTGGAAGCTATTCCCAGCCCACTCAACATTTTTTCTGTATACAGACATACCAGAATCCCAACAAGGGGCATTTTTCCCAGCTAAAATATGAACCATCAGCAAATCTGACTACTGCTAGAGAGAAATACAGCAACCTGGTAGATGCAAAGCAAAGCACAGTGAAATAACCTCAGAGGTGTGTAAACCCAAGGGCCCAGAGGCACCTCTGAGAGCTCACCGTGGTGGCAGCCTCACACAAGCACCTGCCCAGGGCCCAGCACGCTGCCTGGCAAAGCAAGAATCCTGTTTGCTCTCCTGACAAGAGCTATTTACATAAGATAGGAATACACAAAATCCAAAGCACCTTTCCAGGCCTCCCCAGAAGGCTTGTGAAGAACAGTACAACTTCACTGATGCTCACCAGGTGGGTTTACTGTCCCTTCTGCATTGCTTTTGGGACTGAAAGCCACAGCAGGGGCCAGTGGCAATGCTGAGAGAGGCCAGGGCAGAAGGAAATACCACAGAACACTGGAGGCAGTGGTTGGGACATCGATGGGGTCGGGCTAAACCTACCCAGAACCCAGCTCCAGAGCAGATCCTGTACTCCAGCACCTGGGTGCAACTGTTTTCTTAATCCAGAGATCCCCTGGATCCCAAGGGCTGTGCAAAACACCAGCAATCAGGCTACTGGAACCTGCAGGAGAGCAACGGTGCCAAGCAAACCTGAGCATGCAAACCCAGACAAGGCAGATGCATGGTCCAAGTGCATCAGCACGTGTGAGGAGAGCTGAGCACTTTGCTCTCCACACATGCACAGCAAGGGGCCAGCAGCAGAAAGCTGGCCTTGAATGCAGGTGCAGCAGGAACACAAACAGCCACTTGGACATTTAGGTTATGATCCTGGAACAAGGAAACAATTGAATGGACAATAAAAGCTTATTAGAAATGGTTTTTTTAAAGACACCCAGCAGGACCTGCCATTTAGGTGTCAGAAAAACAGGAGCATGCTGACTGAAGGCTGAACTGAGAAAATCCAGCCCTGAAAGCCCTTCTCCCTGGAAAAAGCTCCATGTGTTTGCTTGAACTAGCACTATCCAGGCTTCTGATCCTCAGGCACATCCCCCTGGGCCAAGGGTAAGGAGCCACCAAAGTTTTGTCTTAGTGAGCAGCTTTACACTTGAGCTGCTGAATGCTACGTGTTGGGAGGAAAAAATCCTCTGATCTGCTTTGGAATCTGCCAGTGGCTGTCTCAAATCCTCACTGGGACTGAACATGAACAAGGCAAAGCTTACCCAAGTACCTGGAGACCCTCAAAGTCTATTTGTGAAGCAAGGACAAAGTCTATACTAATGGTCTTCAGCTCTAGTAAGCAAAATAAAGCAGAATCATGGCAGAAAGAAGACACTGTTCCCCCCCAGCCTGAAAGAAATGGGAGCACCTTGAATTCTGGCACACTCTCAGGCACAGCATAGGGAAGAGGTAGAAGAGCAAATAAAAGGGAGTTCAGCCCGTAACAATCCACTAGCAACATGAAATATATATGATCCAGTTCTTGCAGTTCTCAGCTTTCCTTGCAAATCCTTCATTTTGAGGCAGTGGGTGCAACTTGATCAGGAAAGCAGCATATCATCTTTCTACCATCGAGAAAGCACGCAGATATATTTTCATTAAAGGGGTCCTTTTCGAGGGATCCTTTTGATGCTGAAAACTGCCCATCTGAGAGGAAGAGATCACAGGGGAAAGGCTGCAGGACAGCCCCAAGAAACTCAGAGCAAACCCTGCAAACTGTAAACCAGCAGGCAGATGGAAGAGCGGAAATGGGAGGAGGGTAGGATTAGAAGTGCTATAGATTTATGATAAGTGATGCTCTAACAATAGCTTTCTTTTAAGAAGGAAGCTCTTCCTGCTGTAGTTAATCTAGTTAGCCTGCCCATGCACTTTCATGCACTGGGGAAGGACTGCATACAGGACAGGCAACTCCTCAAGTCAAGTGAAACCACCCACTTCAAAGCTCATAAAACACCAACCCAGTAACATGGACCATGGCAGAGGGGAAAGAAAGAGTTGCTCCCCTCAGCAGCTGTCAGGGGCTGTTCAGGGGACCTGTTCCAGCCTTTACATGGGCTAAATGTGCAAGGAAGGTCTTTTTCATCCATGTTTTCCATTTTCATAATTTCTCCCCACCCTGAAAGGTCATGCAGATGAAAACATCAATTTAACTAATGCCAGATGGAAGACAAGTTAAGCCATATGAATCTTTGCTGATTATATAATTACCTTCATTTCTTGCAGAAACATGGAAATGCTTACAGTCACTGGCGGATTATTTTGTACATAAACAAACATTTCTAGGCTGTTTGTACTTTAAAGAAATTAAGTCCACATGGTTTTGACCAACTGCTCCATTACCACGTGGCACATGCATGAAAAAAAACAAGCCTGAATTTGAAACTCCACCAGGAGGTCGCAGACACCCATCTTCCCCAATAAATAATACTTTTTTAATGGGCTCATCAACTCACAGTTATAGATTTACTGGATAGAAACTTAAGATGATTTGCACTCAGTGTTAAATACACCAAATTATTTTCTGCAGACCTCAAGGTCATTTAATTTACCTCTAATGAGCCCCAACACATCAGCGAGGAAAAGAGCACTGAAACGTTCAGGCTCATTGGCTCCTGAGCCAGAGAAGAGTGGCAGTGTCAACAACAATCACACCAAACCACCACAACAGGTGACTTGGGCAAAATCTACAGAGAAACTTCACGTGTACAGGGAAGGACAGCACTGAGAAACCAGCACAGATGCAGTTCTGTGAGCCTGACTATAAAGCCACGAGCAATTAAGGATCCACTCCACAGATGCCGATTTCTGAATGGAGCCGGCTGTGTTTGTAGGTGTCCCATTAGAAGCCAGGAGCACATGTTTAAATTTGCATAAGAATCGGTGTGAAAGATTCAGTTACATCCCCAGCAATCTCCAGTAGCTTTGGTTACACTGTCAGATACTCCAGTTAGGAAGTGTCTATTTGACAATCTCACAGCAAAGAGCCCAGCTCCCAAAGCCTTCTTCCCAGCAGAGCCAAAGCCAGGGAAAGACCACCTCCAGTGCAGCCATCTCCTGAGCCTGACCCGCTCTGCAGCTCTGACAGCAGCAGCCCCGAGCTGGAGAACACACACAAGCCTTTGGACCACCCAGGGTTTGCAGCACAGAGCTGAAACACCAGCCTCTAAACAAGGGGCTGGACTTTTCCTCCCACAGTCATTCAAAGTCATTTCCTTGGCCCAAAGAGAAACTCCACCGAATTAGAAAGGATATGCAGGGCTGGGTTAAGGGAGTTACTTGCTCCATGCTCACCTGCAGACTCTACCTCAGTTGGATCAGTTCCAGATGGACCATTTGGTCCATCATGCAAGGCACAGCAGAGAACTGATCCAACTGAGCACAGCCCACCTCCTCACCTCCTCCCCCAGTGAACCCCCACCCTGATGATCCCCTTCACCACGTGAACTCTCAAAAGCTTGCACTGGCACAAGGCAGAAGGTGCTGGCAAGCAGCAGCCCAAGTGGGTAGTTTACAAAAAGCCACCAGGCACACCAGCTTTGGAGGAGGAGCAGCTAAAAGCCACCTCTAACCTTTACCTGGATGGTGTCAGGACAGCACAACAGCTCTGCACACACCCGAGAGAGCTCCTCAGGGAGCAAGCTGCTGGAGCCTACCTGGCAGAACAGGTAAATGCTTGTGTCTTACACCCCCAAACACACACTGCACTGATGGAACAGAAGGAAGACAGCCCTGATGCTGGGAAACAGGAACCACAACTGCTCTGCTGAGAACAGCAAGGCCCTGTCTCTGTTACACACCACCACAGTCACACAGCTGAGGCAGCACTGAAATCAGGACAGCACAACAAGCTGAAGTGAACACTGCACATATAAGATCTGGGAAGTTTGCAGGACTGCACTGAGATTAGACACCCATTTTCAGCACAGCCCCTCCAGAGGCAATCAAATTGAGCTCTGGCACAGCCTCCAGCTGAAGTGTGCAATCCCTGAAGAAACTCAAGACTGAGTGACCTCAAACGATCCTGCTATATTTGTAAAATTGTCTGTGAGGAGATGTCCTCCAACAACCCTATGACTTTCATAGGAGCTACACCACCAGACTAGCTCCCTAAAAGAGAAACAAATCCATGTCTCCAGTGTAGAAAATGGTCTTGCTTTCTGAAGACCTAGGCCCACAATCCCAAAGCCAAATGCATCCAAAGAGAAAGCCATATCTCCAGCTGGTCCAACAGAACCTTGTGAGCTGTTTGTTTACAAGCTCGTAGAAAGCTCTCCAGACCCTCATTTCTGTGATTCCACGATGTGCTGCAGAACTGCTAAGCAGGCAGCAAACTCCCTGCAGTAGAAAGAAGGCTGTGCTCCTCCATGGCTGTCACTCAGCAGCTGCCAGGACAGCTAGGAAATATGGTGGTGCACCAGCTGGAAGAAGTCATGGACTAAATGGAAAGGAAGGCTGTAAATGGCCTCAGACATCCTAATGGTGAAACCATACAGAAATGAATAGGAGACCACACTGCTGTGTGAAAGGGCACCTTGTCCACCTCACTGTGTGTTCCCACTTCTGATCTAAGACACCTGCTCATGGTTTTTTTTTTGTTTGAGTTTTTTTGCAGGTGGGCTGAGCATTGCAAATTGCTCCTCATTCCCAAAGCAGCAGAATGTCCGTGCAGGTCCCTCTGACAGAACATCCTGGTAAGCAGCTGCAAGAAAGGGAACTGTACTGGCATGAGAACCCTGCATAAGCTCTTTCATGACAAGTCAGTGCCAAGCTACGACCTCATTGCTTTAATGAGAGCGCCCAGCAGAGCAGCGTGCTGGAAGGCACAGCACCATCAGCCATGTGCCCCAGCTGTTCCCTCTGCCCTTCGTGCTGCCACGCAGGACAAGCCTGGCTGGCCACAGGAGCGTGCCACCAGCCTGCCACCCCAGCAGGGACAGCACAGCTGGGGCTGTCAGCAGAGCATTCCCGGTGCCACCCATTGCAGCGGGAGCCAGGACACGCAGCCCTGATCCCGAGGGTCCCGCCCGGCTCTCGGAAGCTGGGGCGTGTCCGCATTAAGCACGCTCCCGGGCAGGCTGTCCTCCCGGCAGAAAGGGGATACAGACTTATATGGACTATATATAGATAAGGCTTCCTAAGAATCTCCCCATGGGGGTTATTCTCTGCTCTATATCTAGATCTGGCCTGGAGCCTGTTGGGAAACACGTACCAGACATGTGCAAGCTGCAGCTCGTTCTGGCCATCAATGAGAGCCCTGCACCAGAAATCCCTGAAATACAGGCCAGAACCACGTTATGAGCTCCATGGTTTTCCCATGTCTCCATTTACAGCCTTCCACGTGTCTCCCTGCAGAGGTAAAGATGCCTTTAGCAATCCCTCTCCTGCACATGATATTTACTTAGCAGCAATGAGGAGCACCCCCAAGCCCCTGCACAGCAATGGCTTTGTAGAAAAATAAAAAGAGCAGGAAAAGATTTTGAACAATTGAGCTCAACAGAGCAAAGGGATCTGATGAAAGCAGATAGTGTCTTTTTCAGAAGATTTTAAACAGCAAAATAAAGTGCTTTGTTGAGCAGTGAACATGTTTCACCCTGCACACACAGGCATACCCTTCATGCCCTGCTCCTTCACAGCCTCCCACCTTCAAACTTCCACTTCTCCCCAGCAATACATGCTTAAAATGATTATAATTTTAAAAAGGTCATCCTAGATCACCAGGTTTGTTCCATTTTTTTTCCTTTTTAGAACAAAACCAACTATCTCCCTGAGGTCCAGAAGGACCTGTGAGCTATGTAGGTTTTGGTTAAACACCAGCATTTCCCCTTGGATATTGCCTTTCACTTTCCTCCTGCAGGCTCCAGAGCACCTGACTGCCAAAAAAGCAAACAAACAGGAGAGGGGAGTGGGTTTATCTTTACACCAAACTAGAGCTGGGGGAGGGAGGTCCCACACGTTAGAGCACTGGGGGGAAAGTGGCTAAGCTGCCATTTCCCAGCAACAGCAAAGTGATCACATTTATCTGATTGTCTGGATGAGCCACAGCAAGAAGCAGGACAAGTTAATCAAAAGTTAATCAAAAGCTTGCAGTGCCCAGGTGCTGCTCCCTGCCCGAACAGCACACAGCATCCTTGGGGCATTTCCCAGCCCATTCCAACACTGAGGAGCCAAACAGTTAACTCTCCAAACCAGTACAAAGGCTATGGATGAGCACACTTCACACTACATCAAAGCTGATATTTTATGCTAATCCATCTGCTTACAGGAGAACAAATGCTATTTTCCTTGACAACTCTTCTGAAATCAGATCTGAGCAACCATGCACGTTTGAAACCCTTTTGAAACATCACTAAACCAAACATTGTTACTTTCAGTGCAACAACTCCCAGGAACAGCAGCTCAGTCGGTGACGTCCATAAAGCACTCAAGCCCCAGGCACTGCACCCAAAACACCGGTGCTGCCACACATACCCCGAGCCAGGTGAGCACCCGAACACCGGCTGGCCTGCAAACCCCAGCTTTGCTTTATGCACACGAGAGCCTCCACCAAACAAAATTCACAGCATACAGAAGCTGCTCCCAGTTCTACTTTTGCTGCGTACTTTAAAAATTAGACTGCTCTTCCACTGGGGCGAGGGAAGCATTTGAACTCCTGATCAAAAATAGTTATTGCCCTGCAAGTAAGTGTGCTGGAAGGCAGCCTGGCTGCAGACTGGCAGCTGCTAGGCGAGAAGGAACAAGGAGGCCACCTCAAAAGAAAGGCACAGCTTGTGACAACGACACCACAGCCACGGAGAGACTGCGGGAGAGGCTGAGTCTAGAGGAGGAAACGTGTTCCAGACTCCAGCACACAAACCGAGCCCACACATCTGTTTTCCCAACTAAAGGAGCCTCACCTGGAGGCTCTCCACCACTGCTGCACCAGCCCAAGGACAGGGTCTACATGTGTGGTAGCCCCTGGATTTTTAGGGATCCCTTCTCCAGGGATACGGGCCACAGCAAGCAGAGCACACCCATCAGAGCTCTCCAGGCAATTCATTATTTTAAACAAATGAGTGATTAACAAGGATCCACTCTCTCCTAGTGAAGCTGGCTGCATGCCCTGCAAGCCTCCACATCACTGTACAGTATCATAATCCAATTAAACCTCACCATGAGAGAAGCTTCATGCTATCACATTCAATTAGCCAGTTAAGCCTCTTATCATCTGCACGTTGGGATCCATTCGGACTGAAAACTCCCCCAGCACTGATTGGGCATCCTTCAGCCAAGCAAGGACACACAGATGTCACATCTGGAGCAGCAGGAGGGCTGTACAGCTTAGGTAATCCATACTGCTGGCTTATATGGAGGTAGAAGCACAGGAGAAACAAACCACAGTGACCAGTTCCTGCCCACTCACAGTTATGTGCTGAGGTGACTTGCTTCCCGACTTCCCAAGGAAATAGATCAATTCTGAAGGAGCTCAAGGGGCCCAGAGGAATTTCAATGGAAAGGCAAAGCTAATAGAGGACCTGGCAACACAGAGTCGTCTGGCAGCCAGCCACCAATTCCATAGGAAATACCCTCCCTAGAAGGTCACCATAACGGTGGCAAAATTTGGCCCAAAAGAATTGGAAAAAGCTGCCAAGATGTGACGCAAATGAAGGCAGTGAGCAGGCCAGCTTCCTGCGTGAGGCCAAAACACGGAGCGCTCTTGGAAAAGAGAAAGATTAAGGGTTGCAAGGAACATAATGGCCTCTTGTAACAGCTGAGTTGTTGCTTTTCTTTTCTTGGCAGAAAAGAGGGATGTTTGGTTGCTGGTTGATTAATCTATTATGCAAATCATTTCATAGCTAATTTGATACAGCCACAAGCTTGCCACAGAAATTGGCCGCCTGCTCAGAGCTGATGAAAGGTGGAGCATCAACAGCTCCATTTGACAAGAACTTTTATTTCCTGGACAAGCAGCTGCAGGGGCACCTCCTGCCAAGCAGGGCTGCAGGAGCACAGGCCAGACCTGCCAGTGGGCACGAGGGAAAGATGCTTTGGGCACCCTCACTTGGTGGAAGGCAAGGAAAGAGACCTTTCAAAAGAGCAGCCCATTCCTTCCACTCCCACCACCCTTCTGCACTGGGCATGCACAAAACGCCCAGGTGAAAACCATGTAAAATCCTATCCAGAGACTTTGGCTAGCAGCTCTGAGGTTTTAAGATCTATTTCAGAGCTGTTCTTGACATGCACAAGCTTCACCTTAAAAAATGACTAAATAATAGGTCTCACTGGAACTCTGACTCCAACAAACCACTCAGCCTCTAGACAGAACACTTCCACTGAATAAGATAAGCACCCAAGTTACATTCAGCAGGATCATACGAAGTGATAGGATTTACATGGGGAACACTTAGGGATCCCTTGGGTTTGATCTCTTCCCCAAAGACTAAGGAGGAGAAATAGGATGTTCTAGCTCCAGGAAGAAGGATTGGTTCTGGCCACTGTGCTTTACTCCAAGCAGTTTATCTCCATTGCTCAGTCGTGGATGTTTTTCCTCATGCATCTCACACATTCAGCATCATCTCAGTGATATTTTTAAAGGCTGTCCTGTGCCCTCATTTGTATTCAATTTCCTTTCGAGGGAAAATGTTAGGCATTTCATGCTATTCAAACAAAGTCAAAACAAAGCCTCCAAATAAGCACTTCTGAAATGTACCTAGTCATCTGAGTAATTAGACATTTTCCTAGCTCCAAATGCACTGAAAATCTATTGTCAGCTCCCAATGAATGTGCCAGCAGTTATCCTAACCAGGAAGAGTTCTCTCCTAAATGTTAACATACCGACAGAATAGAAGGTTAAGATACACTTACATTAGATCTCTCCCTACCTGAATTAATCAGTGTTTTTAATTACATAGCATCACCTGATCATAATTATTACTCTAGCAAGTTGTTCACCTTTCTCTGATGATATGATGCACAGTTGGCATTGCTCAAGCCAGGTCAGAACATGCTCTCACTGGCCAGGGGAAGTTCCCATTCCCAGTGCAGGCATGCATCCTTCACACCAAAGGGCAAAGTGTTCCACTCCTGAGTGAATCTGTGGCAAATCCTCACAGGGAGAGTCAGCTGTGGACTTCACACAGGTCACAAGCCCCTCAACACTCTGCTAGCAGAGGGAATTACCAGCTATGGGTGCAAACCAGCAGATGGCTGGAGTGGCTCCATGCCCCAGCAGTCCTCACTGTGTCCCTCCTGTCACACATCTGCAGTGCTGTCACCCTTCCACGCTCACAGAGCCCTCTGCAACTCATTAGCCCACAGGAGGCAGCCAGCCAGACAGGCCAGTGGAGGAAGATGGGAGCTGGCAGAGAGAGAGGAGCACACAGCCTGGGGCACGAGCACACTGTTAGGATCACTCAGCTGCCTGGATCCGAAATCTCGCCCCATCACTGTCCATGGCCCCCGGGGATGTCCGTACCATGCATGCTGTGCATGTCCAAGTACTGCACGACCATGCCACAGCACTGAGCAGTCACATCCCCACACCCCCAGCCTCCTGTGGGCCCAGGGTACGTGTGTGGAACTCCTCTGCATTTCCTCACCCAGCAGCCAAGCTACAGAGTGAGCCAATAGGGGAAATGCTCAGGCAATGCCCAGTGACAGCCCCAGGCCTTTGGCACTGCCTTTGCACTGCTGTGCTCCACAGACTTCTTCCTTCAGTCCCCAGGGACACTGGGTCACACCTGCTCCACATCCAGCTTGCTCTCAATCCACTTTACAGTTCAAAGCTTAGCAGCAACTTTTACAAGTTTGTGACAGCTAAGGCAGTAGCCTGAAACAAAACCCACTCCAAATGGGAATATTGCCTCCCTTGCTTGGGAATATAGCCTTCCCTTGCTTCAGCAGACCCTTCCAACAAACCTTTCCCTCAAGACCTCTCTTCCTCTGGACAACCTCCACATGGTGCCATCTCCTCATGAGACTGCTTCAACATGGGACAGTACTGCCATTCACACCCACAGATTCATCAAAAGATTGGAAGGTAAAGAAACCGACACCAAAATCCACAGAATAATTCTTACTTCTACTCTTTCAATGAGAGGAAGTAGTGTTGATTCTCTTGCTGCCATGCAGCAAGAAGATCACTCTCAGTGTTTACAGGTGGTAGGGAGAACTTTATGTAATGTAACCTTCCCCAAAGGAAAGTCTTTCAGTGCACAGAAGAAAGAAACAGCAGGAGAAGGTAGGCATCTCTCCCTTCTGGTATGCAGTGGATACGCCCAGATAGTGAGACATTTTGAGTCACATTTCTGGGATGACTAAAAGAAAGGAGCTGCATTTTAGAAATGCTATGGTCAAGCCTCCCAGGAGCTACGTGTGCTGAAGAATAAATCATAAAATCACTTCTGCAGATGGCAGAGGAGTAAGAAAGCCAGAACAAATGCAAAACACCACCTCACCTCGTGTTTCACACTAAGCACACAACTGCAGGACACCACCATGACTCTTCCCTACTATTCTTCCTTAAGTTTAGACACAGCCTTCTCACACGAGGAAACTCCATGGATGCACCAAGGCAGCCTTCCAGGTTTTGCTGACACCCCACCCAAGCTGAGTGGACTTTCAGTAAATCACCCACCAGAGTGTGTTGAAGCACACACACATCCACACAAGCACCCACACACACAACCTAGAGCAGGGCAGGACCACTCCAGGCACTGCTTCCATCCAGGCCCTCCTGCTCCAGGCCATGGCAGGACAAACACCTTAGAAATAGGTTCAATAAGATTTATTGAACCAAAAGGAAAAGGGAAGGAAGCAACATTCCCTCCCCAAGCACGCGCTCCTCTCCGCGAATCCTCTGACTTTGTGCCAAGTTCAAATCTCTTCTCCACTTGGAAAGCCTGTCCTGCCAACAGAGACCCAGAAGGGAACTGGTGGAAATCTCAGAAGAGGCCAAGGCAGTTCCAGTGTCTGACCACACAGCAGGGCCCACTGTCCTCCACATCCGCCCCTCACGTCCCAACAGACATCTGCTGGGACAACAAGCTCACTTGGGATATGGTTTCCCACGCAGAGCACTTCATTCTAATATCTCTTGCTTTAAGATAAAAGAATCTTAAATGTCATTGTGCCATAGTAAAAATCACCATATGAATTTAAAAGGCAGAGGCAGGGGCATAACTTAAATGTTTTCAAGCTCCTGCTTTCTCTGACAGAGAGGTCTGTTGGAAAGCCGTAATGAAATGCAAAGCATGATGATCAAAGATCAGAAACAGCAGCACTGACTGCTGCAGAACTTGGTGTTTGCCCAGCACACACCCCACCATGCCACAGGACCAACATCCCCACAGAACCTGCAACCTCAGCTGCTCCTGGCCTCCCTTGGGGTTAAAAAACCCACCCAGCACCCACAGCCACAGCTGCAGCCTGTGCCCAGCTGAAAACTCCACATCTGGGGAAATGCAGGTTCACAGGGTTAGCAGCAGCAGGTGCAGCAGCTGGATGGAGCTCACCCCCCTGGCTCAAGGGAAAAAGGGCACCCAGAAAGAGCAAGCAAAGGTAATGGCAACAGCAGGGCCAGAGCAGAGGGACCCACCGCCACACCAAACTCCCTCTACCAAAAGCTTTGTTCCTACAAGGTCCCAAATGCCCCAATTCTTCCATCAATTCCTCAGGGCAGGCAATCTGAGCACTTTTATCATCCCCTGCTTCACAGCAATTCCAAACTTTCCCCCTCAAACCCCAGTTCTGCCCCAACTGCCCAGATATCCACATGTGCTTTGCATTCCCCACATTCCTCCAGGCACCTCAACCAGCTGCCTCCCATCTGCTGCCCACCACAATTCCAGCACCAGGACCCACCCTTGTGCTCCCCCTACCTCACCAAGGCAGGGTCAGTGTCCTTACACTGCATTTTCTGGTCATCTACAGATTTGCAAACAAGCAGGCTATGTTGTGAGCTTGTTTGCAGATCTGCAAGTATCAGCATAAATGATAATGCAGAATGAAAAGTCCTTGACAGTGTCGGACGTTTGGGTTTTTATTTGTTTAACAGCCACTGTTACAAGGTTGGATGGGATGGAAACCCAACTGCCTTCCTGTAGCAAAGGGTGCAGTGGAGAGAACTGTTTTCAGAGCAGTGCTACCGTGTCCTCTGCACAGCAGGGACAGTGCCAATTGCACTGGAACCACAGAATGCTTTGGGTTGGAAGGGACCTTTTAAAGATCATTAAAGTCCAAGCCCCTGCCAGCAGCAGGGACACTTTCTTGTCTAGTGCAAAATAAAAAAGCACCAACTGCTCCTCCAGCTATTCCCATCCAAGTGACAACTTCCACATCAAAGGGACTCCTTGAAGAGGGGCACATTCCCCAGGGTGCCAGACCCTTTCCAAGATCTCCCGTTGCAGAAAGGAAGGCTGAACAAGACACAAGCTGAAAAAGTTGCTGCCTAAGGCGCTGCTAGCACAGATGAGCTGCTATAAACCCAGATTACCTGCAATAGCAGGACTCAGGTTTGCTTCTGCCCCCCTCTGTTCCTGCCCACGATGTCAGACCACTACAGTGCTGGTGATAGTTACTCGTCCCTGCAATACAGGGGCATGGCCACCGAGTCCAACCTGCTGTGTGGATGGCGCAGCAGACAGAGGGATTTGGGGGGGTTTGTAAAGCTTACAGAGCTTTACGTTCCTGCCAGGTCAGCCTGATGATTCTGTTTCCTTTCTGCTCGCTCGCTACGTCCTCGTTTAAAACAAAACAAACAAACAAAGGTAAAGAGGAGCGCTTCAAAGATTTGTCTCCGGCACGTTTAAATGCGCAGAGGCATTCTGTTCTGAGCTAGGCTTGAAGAGCGCAAAATTTGTAAAAACTAAGAGGAATGCCTACCATGCGGGCTAAAAGCAGCGCGGGCAGGGAGCACGGCCGCGTGTGTACACACAGCAGAGGCAGGGAAACGGAGGGGGACGGGCAGAGGGCGAAGAACCATCCCCGGAGAAAGGGATGCGCACCCCGAGCCCATCCCTGCGGGCACTGCCCGGGGAAAGGCGGCGGTACCGGGGCAGCCCCAGCCCGCGCCGGGGCTGCGGGGACCCGCACCGCGAAGGTGACCCCGCACAGCCCGGACAGACGGCAGAAGCCCCCCGCCCTCCGCGGGGCCGGGAGCCCCGCACCGCCACCCATCCCGAGAGCCACGGGAGGAGCCGTGCCCGTCACTGCGGTAGCGGCGAGGGGCGGGAAGGGCCCTGCGGCTGCGGGAGGCTCGCACAGGTGATGGGAACGGGGCTCGAGGAAGCAGCCACGGAGCCGGGGAGGAAAGGGGGTGCGGTCCGCGCCCTCGCCCGCCCGTTACCTGGGCACGCAGCTGGGGCTGGAGCCGTCGATCTCCCAGGTGGCGAAGAGGTTCATAGGCACGGGCCGCCCCAGGGCCCCGGTGCCGCCGGGGAAGCTGAGGCGGCTCCGCTCGGCCGCCGCCGCCATGGCTGTGCCCGCCGCCCTGGCGCGCGCCCACCGCGCCGGGCCGCCACCGCCCCGCCCCGCCCGCGGGGGGCGCGTCACGGGGCGGGGCCGGGGGCGGGGCCGGGAGGGGAGATGGGCGGGGCTTACTTGGCGCGGCTGGAACGGGGCGGTGCTGCTGAGGGGGCGTGGTCACACTGAGCATGATGGGCGTGGCCATGCGGAGGGGCCGCGTTTGCTCTAAGGGGGCGCGCCCGCGGGGGCGTGGCTATGATAGGGGCGTGGTCTCGCATTGGCGCATGCGCGCTCGGGGCGGCCGCCCTTCCCACGGGCGGGCGGAAGTGCCGCCGGTGCGGCGGCCGCGCACCGGAAGCGGTGGTGGCAGTTTCCGGGTGGCTCCGTGGCAGGGCGGGCGGCGGGCGCGACCATGGTGCTGCTCACGATGATCGCCCGCGTGGCGGACGGGCTCCCCCTCGCCGCCTCCATGCAAGAGGACGAGCAGGTGGGGCCGGCGAGGCGCGGGCGGGGAGGGGCCGGTGTGTCCGTGAGGAGCGGGCGGGGGGCGAACCACCGGGAGCCGCGCAGTCCCTTCTCACAGCAGGGCGGCTCTGGCACCGGCGCTTGCCTCCCGGTGGTGGCGGGTGGGACGGGCAGAGCCCGCCGGTGCCGTGGGGCCGGTGCTGGCGGCCCTGGAGCCCCCCGGTGTGTCCGGTCAGCCGCTCTCCTCCCTCCCTGCCTCCTCAGTCAGGCCGCGACCTGCAGCAGTACCAGAGCCAGGCCAAGCAGCTCTTCCGCAAGCTGAACGAGCAGTCCCCGACGCGGTGCACGCTGGAGGCGGGAGCCATGGCTTTCCAGTGAGTACCGGCAGCGCTGCGGGATCGCGGCTCCCCGGGAACCGGCCGGGGCTCCTTGAGCTGGGCTGGGGTTTGTTGGAAACGGGGCTGCCTGTCAGCCCTGCTGCCAAGGGAGAGTGTGTGAGCTGGCACTGCTTGGCACAGGTGTCTGGCGCTTGGTTTTCATCCAGGTTCGTGGTTCTGCCTGTGCTGCAGACAGTGCAGGTTCTGTTCCCTCCCTGCCTTTCTCTCTGTTGTGCCCTCACTGCATCTTCTGGGCGGCCTGTGTCTCGTCTTTAAAGAGATCTGTCCTTGTACAGCCTTGTACTGTGAGCTCCTGCTGCCCAAGACTGTCCTCTCTGTGCCCTGTGAGGGCTCAGCTTTCATGAATTACAAGCACATCGAGCATCTCTGAATATTTCTATTATTGTTGTCTTGATACCTGACAGAATTCTTTCTCTCATCCAGTAAATTCAGTCTTATTATTGCTAGATTTGTTGGGTGTGTTTAATTAATTTCCTTAACTCTTTGGGAGCTCCTGACTTAAAAGCACTTTTGGCATTCTCCAGTACTGTTCGTGCAAGAGAGCGTGGTTATGAAATAAGGAAATCTTGCAGAGGTCAGATATCCTTACTCCTTAATAGCAGGGGAGGTGAGTGAACAGAGTTGGAAAGCTTGTGTGTGAGGAGGGAAATGGTTCTTTCTGTGCCATGTCATTGCCTGGCAGAGTAATGCCTGAGCACTTAGTCAGGATCCTGCTGGGAATCAGCATTGTGCCATGACAGGAATGGCTGTTGGAGGGCTCAGGGGCCAGGTGAGCTCTCCAGGCAGAGCTGTGCAGCAGTGGCAGGAGTGTGCCAGGATCCCCACGGTGCCACCCTCAGCAGGATCCCTCTGTGTCAGGTGACTCCAGTGGCTGGGCGTGTGTCTGTGGCTGGCAGGGGGGGAGGTGGCCTTTGAATGCAGGGCAAGATTGGCTTTGGGCCTCTGCTCCAGCAACAGGAGCAAAATCTCCCACCCTGACCCTTTCTTCAGAGGTTCAGAGGCGTGAAGAGATGAAACCTGGAGTTTTTTGGATGGGCAATCTCTGACAAAAGCTGTGAGGTTTTGGGGGATGCTGTTCTTGTGGTTGTCGTTTGTCTGCTAACTGCGACAAGATTTATAAAAAAAATCTTTTCCTTCTGGTTGCTTTTGATAGGGAGTTACAGTGTCAGAGGATGGCCCTGATTGGCCTGGCCACCCTTATCTCCTGCTGGATTTGGGTGTTGTTGCTGGAGTTAAGTGCTAACTGCTGCTCTTCCTCTTGCTTTTTTCTAAAATTAAATCCTCACAGAATTTAAAAACTGCCCTGTTTCTGAGTGTCTACTTGGCACAGCATGGGTGTAGCTCTGCCTGGCAGTGAAGCCTTGGGAAAAAGCCTGTGTAGATCCCAGTAAATCCCTTCTTGAGTTACCTCCATGATGCAAGCAGGGAGATGTCGGGGAAGGTGGCAACACTTGCCCAGGAAATCAAAGCCTCTTAGTGTGGCTGTACTGACAGCAGTTGTGATGAGGAGGGAGGGCTTGTGCAGGCCTGTTTTGCCAGCTGTCCCAAAGGAGCAGCCAGGTTACCTGGCTGGGACAGGAGTGTTCCTTCTCCTGGGCTGAGTTAGTCCCTGGATGGGTTTTGCTGGCCACTGACAGCTGCTGCTGCAGAGCACTTGCTTCTGCCTCCTTTGAGGTGGGACATTACAGCAGGACCTGTGTGGAAAGAACAATTTCAGGTCAGAAACTTTCCGCTGCAGGGAGGGGAGGTGACAGGGGAATTTGAGATTTAGTCTGAAATAACGCTGACCCATGGCCACGCTGCTCACCAGTCCTGTGCCAGACCAGAGCTCTGAGTGCTGAGGGCAGCACAAAGCAGGACAGAGCAGTCAGCAGCACAGCCCAGGGTATTGCTGGGGAGTGGGGTGAAGCTGTTTTGCTGAGGTGCTGTTGAACATCTTCAGCTTCATCAGTTCAAAGCAGAGCTGAGCCTTCCTGAAACTTGAAATTTAAATTGTGAGCCCTTGGGGTGATTTCTGCCAAATGCTGTGCCAAGGTTTCAGCTGCAGGAGCTGTGTCAGCCTTGCAGCAGCAGCACTGGGGCTGTGCAGGTACAGGAACACCAACAGCTCTGCTGTGCTGTCAGTGAGCAGGTGACCTTTGGCTGATGAATGGCTGAAGTGATTCCTACCTGTCATTTAAAAGCAACCCTTGGCCTTTGCCACTGTTACCAGGATAAAGCTTTTCTCTCTCAAAATGCCCAGTGTGATTACAGGAGACCTGCTGGCTGCACTCTGAGCAGAGTTAACAGTGGCAAGTGGCCACATCTGCCCCTTCTGTGAGGACATGCAGGGAGGTGCTGTGCTGAAGCTTGGAGGTGCACACAAAGTATGAAACTGAGAGGCCCAGCTGGGCAGGAACTCTGGTCTGAAGTTGACAAAATTGTCTGAATCTGGGGCAGAGTGAGATGAGCTCGCTCCCCGTGGTGCTGACAGACCAACTTTAAACCCAACACCCTGAATATCACACCAGGGAGAGGCAAGTGGGAAATGCAGCTGAGGAGCTCCAGGCAGGACCAGCTGGGCCAGGCAGAGATAAACAGAGCAGGAACAGGGACCTGTTCCTCAGAGTGCTCTCACCTGGAGAGTGCTGCTCCAGCAGTGCTGTCAGAATTCCCTTCTGACACTGGTTCTCCTCATTTCAATAGATTTGCTCAAGTCTTGCTCGTCATGGCAGTGGCTAAATCAAGCTCTGGGTGATGATCTTTAGCAACCCCAATGTGGCAAGCAGGTCTCCAGGGGTAAGGGAAGTGATGCAGTCCAAGCTGAGGAACATAAAAAGGACCAAAGGCCACGGGCACACGGGGAAATGCTGTGGAATGGATGATGGCAGCTGGAGTTTCTTCTTCTGGTTGGGGTGAATCTGTTGTTGTTTGAAGGCTGCCAGGGTTCACACACGGGCCATATAGAGGCAAGAGGAATGGATACTCCTGAGCCCAGGAACAAGGTGAGGATGGCTAATTTAAAGGACACGGCCCTGCTGGGGTATCTGGAAAAACAGTGGGGAATGGGGTGAAGTTGTTTTGTAAGCTTGATGTGTCTATTAACAAAATTTTAAGCTGCTTATTTTACTACAGTGCCCTCAGGACTGGATCACTTCTTTAATACACTGCTAATCTTTATGCTAACCAGACTAATGCTTAATGGCATTATGCAGAAAGTCAAAGGAAGGTAACCTAAAAGTAGCATTCACACTCCACCCTGAAGAATATAGATAAGCATTCAAAAGTGTTTACAGGACTGTTTACTGTCTCCACCCCCTTGCTTTTGGTGGGAGTATTGTAGCCTTTATTTTTATATTGGCTAAGTGAGGAGGAAAATTCAGATGGGAATGTGGAGCAGCAGAGTGACAAAGTGAAGCCTAAATAATCTCAGGGTTGGTGGTGGGTGAGAAGAGGACCCGTGTGCCCTCAGCTGGGGGGGCAAAACAAGCAGCTTTACATAGCAGCAGGAGCATCACTGTGTGCTTTGGAGCTCCTCACCTTGCAGCCAGAGAACTGCTGGCATGGTCACACCCACCCATGGTGAGCCTGTAAGGTCACCAGAACCCACCTAGCAGCAATGCCCCTCCCCAGCTGCCCCTGTGGTGATGCATGTGCACAGCAGCACCCCTCTAGCAGGCTGGTGGTGGTGAGGAAGGGGATAGCCAGCTCTCTGAAATGGAGAGGGACAGCTGGCAGGGACTGGGTGCCTTCCCAGCACGCTGAGACCAAACTCATGTGTGTGCCTCCTCCTCTCAGTGCCTCAGCTTCCCATTGCTGGGCCTCGGGTAATTGGCTGTGCTGCCACTTAGAGACGTGTTGGCCACCTTCCCCTCTATTCTGCTGGCAAACTTTCCTGTGCTCCCCTCCTCCTGACTGCAGGGTGTTCTCTTTTTTATACTCCAAAATTACAACTCTTTTGTTGCTGGTATTTTGTTAAGCTAATGGCATTCACAGGGCAGCTTTTGTTCAGCTGAAGTCAAAGCCCAAGACTGTTGGCATGGGTGTAGGGTCTGAGGCTACAAGAAAATTTATTTTGGCTGAAGAAAATATAAGCCATTGCTTTGCAGAAAGGTTTACACTTGATCCAGACATAGAAAACCAGAAGTTCTTGTAGCCAGTTGTCATTGCCTCGTAGGAATAGAGGCGTGCAGGGTGGTGTTTGACAGGATAGGTTCAAAATTGATTGATTAATGCTCTGTCTGCCATTCTTGTAGCTACATCATCGAGAAAGGAGTGTGTTACCTGGTCCTGTGTGAAGCTGGATTCCCCAAGAAACTGGCCTTTGCATATCTGGAAGACTTGCACTCAGAGTTTGATGAGCAGCATGGCAAGAAGGTTCCAACAGTCTCCAGGCCCTATTCCTTCATTGAATTTGGTGAGGTCCCTCTCCCTGTGGCTAGTCAGGAAACTTCTTGCTGGGAGGGAGCAGCGGCCATGGGATTCTCTGCAGCTTGTCCTGTGGAATTGACAGCTCAAATTCTCCTTGGCACTAGAGACATGGGTGTTCTGAGCAGGAGAATAGAGAAGTGGTATGGAAGTGCTGCATGCCCATTAATTCAGATTTCCTGCTTTTAGTCTTTGGCCTCACTCCAGTGAATATTTGCATGTAGTCTTCTGGCTGTCTCAGCAGTGCTCCCACTCCTGCAGCCAGGCAGCTCTGTGCTAGGTGAGACTCCCCCTGACAGCCCTGTCTCCTTCCAGACACCTACATCCAGAAAACCAAGAAGCTCTACATTGATAGCCGGGCGAGGAGGAACCTGGGCTCCATCAACACAGAGCTGCAGGATGTGCAGAGGATTATGGTGGCCAACATTGAGGAGGTCCTACAGCGAGGAGAGGCCCTGTCAGGTACTGGGAGTGGCCAGTGTTTGGCACACAGTGCTGTCTCCTGGGGCAGCTGGGTGGGCAGAGCGTCCTGAGGGAAAGGCTTGACCCTGCTGAGGAAAGCAGTGAACCCAATGGGTTTTTCAGCTGGATCAGCTGTGTTCTGAAACAGCTGGCAGGTGCTGGTGCTGCTGTAGGGGACACCAGCCCCTCTCCAGCTCGGGTGGCTCTCATTCCAGCAGGACAAGCCCTGGGGACAGGGGGCACAGGGCACACTGCCACGTGAAACTGCTGTGCTTCCAGCTGCTCCAGAGAAACTTGTACACTTAATGTAACATTTGGGGAATGTTCAGTTAATCCTAACTCCTCTCCCCTTTCCCTTGAACAGCTCTTGATTCCAAGGCCAACAACTTGTCCAGTTTGTCCAAGAAGTACCGCCAGGACGCCAAGTACCTGAACATGCGCTCCACGTACGCCAAGCTGGCGGCCGTAGCCGTGTTCTTCATCATGCTGATTGTCTATGTGAGGTTCTGGTGGCTGTGAGCTGGCCCAGCCATGGAAGAGGGAAAGCCAGTGGCCTGGCAGGTGAATGTGTGCAGGACACTGCTCATGGGGGATGTGCATTAGAATCCACACAGGACCATCACCTTCGCAGGAGTGTCCTGGAGTTGTTAGGTGACACCTGGCTACTGCATCTCTTAGTGGAGCCTAACAATAGGTGTGAAGGCTTGTTGACTGCAGGCTTTTCCTCTGAGGCAGTTTGCACTGGGATACTGCAGAGTTTGGCCTCCCAAGGTTCTTCCCCCTCCCGGGGCACTCTGGGATCAGTCAATCAGTGCTGTTTAGCATAATCATATTGTACATCCTCCTGTTGAGTAGCTCTAGTGGGAACTGGACTCTAATGAACATTCCTTGTGTTGGTAATGTTTGCTTTTTTAGAATCTGGGTCTGCAGTTCTTTTTCTTTCTTTCTTTTTCAAGACTCCCCCATTTGCAGGCAAGTATTTCACTGTACATAAACCAGCTTTCACCTCTGTCAGAATATCTGTTGAGTGTTTTGTGTCTGACATCCTAGCTTGTTACAGTTTAAATTGCTTTAGGAAGAAATGGATGTTAAACTATGCCTTAAAACATATTCTGTCCAGTACTAGGAGGGGCAGTGGAAGGCTTCTGTACTAACTGGTTCTGCAGAATTAAACTCCAGGTTTCTAAGTGTCCACTCTCCCTCTCCTGACAGCTGTGTGTGACAGTATGTTTCCACATGAACAGGGTGTGTAATTCAATGCTGTTGGAACGGGCACAGTGCAAACTATGTCAGCACTCTATTTTTCCCTTCTAGCTGCAGATTCACTACATTATTTCCTTCCTTTTTATAACTGTGCTTTCCTTCCAAAATGTGTCAAAACTGCCAGCATTTCATCTCTGGGATCCTTGTTTTCTTTCTCCCTCTTTTCCTCACCCAAAACAACCAAAAAAACCAAAACTCTGAATGTTGTTGTGAAGAAAAGGCAGTGTTTCTGTAAAGAACACTACATGAAGGATTAAGATAACTTCAAAACAGTGAAATCCTTTAGAAACACCACCTCTTTTACCCGTGGTCACCTTCTCCCTACCTCACTTGGGAAGTTGAAACTGTAGGTGAAGAAAAACTCATTATGGGGCAATAGTATAGAGCTTCTTCTTTCTTATGGGCCAATCTCTATATCACCAGTGTAATGTGATTTTTTTTTTATAATTTTTTTGGTCCACCTGTGCTGAGAAAAACATTTTAGCAGATTTTGGTTTTATTTAAAAAAAAAAAAGGAGAGAGAGAAAAAAGAAAGCCCACAGCTCAGGCACTCTGCTGCACTCAAATGTCTGCCACTTGGTAGAGGAAGCAGGTGGTGTCACAGAAGGAAGTGTCAGGACTTCCCAGCACCTTTTACAAGCACATAACCTTGTGTAGTTCTGGATGTATAAACTGTGACCTGGAAGTGTTTCCTGCCACAGGATGGGAAGCACAGCTGTTGTCCTGTCTGGGAATGCTGCCCAACCTGGCACCTTGTTGGACTGGCAGAATGCAGTCAAGCACTCGTCCACCGATGAACCAAGCAACTCTGAGCTGCCACATAGTCTAAAGTAATCCAGTTTCTGCATGATGCCTCTAAGTGTTACTTTGTAGGTTGCTTTATTATAATTATTATAATGATTTTAAGTCCTTTTAAGTGGTGTCCCTATAAGGTGAATGTCCCAGTGATGTAGGTCTGTGTAACGGAGGTGCTGGAAGGTCTCACCGCTCAGACACCGACCGTCCGTGGATTGCTGTGATTGAGGGGGTGATGTTTCTGCAGCACGGGGCAGCTCAGGGGGCAGCTGCCCTCTGCAGCCCCAGTGTCAGCAGGGAAATAAATGCTTCTGAAAAATCCCCTCTGCGGCGTGGAGTGTCCTGTGTCTCGTTCCTGTGACCCTGGGGGATGCTTTCCTTCCTTCCAGGGACACAGGAGGATGAAGACCCCATAGATGGAACCACTGGGATATAAGGGCTCCCTTTTAGAGGCAGAACTAGTTGAAAGATGTGATCTTGACCATTTTCTGCCAGAGAAGCTGTACTTTGGTTATAGCAGGAGTCTCTCCCTGCTGGCGCATCTCTGCCTGTTGCCAGGAAACCTCCTCGGCACAGGCAGAATTTTATGGGGACAGTTTTGTGGCCACGCTGTTCGTAGGGGCAGCACGAGAAGCAGCACAAATCGGGAGTGAGTGGGGTGTGTGTCCCCCGTGGGCTGTGCCAGTCTGAGCAGGGCACGGAACTGCAAGTGCCGCTTGCCTGGAGAGATGGCAGGAATCCTCCTCTCCCACAGGCAGCCTGGGCCTCCAGGGAACACCTTACGAGCAATTTCCTGCCTGCTTTTAAAACGCGGAGCCCCCTTTCGTCCCTCGAACAGGGGAGGGATGCTGCTGATGCTCCGTGCCAGGGACGTGTGGACAGGGTTTTGCTTAGCTGGGCTCTCTGCGCCTCCTGCGCAGCCAGGTGTGAGCTCAGCTCCTGTCCGGCTGCTCGGGCAGAGGGGAGGAGAAGCCGCTGCTCTTTTCTCCGTGCGTTTCATGACGGCTGCTCTCGGCTGGGAGGGTCCCGCTGCAGCAGGGGTGTGCGGTGGCCGGTCCCTGCTGGAGACGGTGGCCGCTCCCTGCCGGGTGTGTGCAGTGGCCGGTCTCTGCTGGGGACAGTGGCCGGTCCCTGCCGGGGACAGGGGCCGGTCCCTGCTGCGGGCAGTGGCCGCTCCCTGCTGGGGACGGTGGCCGCTCCCTGCCGGGTGTGTGCAGTGGCCGGTCCCTGCCGGGGACAGGGGCCGGTCCCTGCTGCGGGCAGTGGCCGGTCTCTGCTGGGGACAGTGGCCGGTCCCTGCCGGGGGCTCGGGGGTCGCGGTGCTGGCAGAGCCGGAGCCGGCCCGGGGCTCTGCCTGCAGATGGCAGTGCCTGCGCGGAACTGGGGCGCGGTGCGGGGCTGCGGACACAAAGGGAGCTCCTCCTCAGGCACCCCCAGCTCCTTGCCATGCCCTGGCCATCCCCGTGAAGCCGGGGATGTGCCCGCGAGGGCCCACGGAGCAGGCGGTGCTGCCCGGCCTCATCCCACCGTGCAGCCGGGCCGCTGCGGCTGGGACGGAGGGAGGCGCTTCCCGCAGGGCGTTTGCCTGTCACCTCCTAGGCAGCGCCTTTTCCATCTCCATTCCTGCTTCTGAGGTCCCCCTGTGCTTCGAGGGGCTCTGAACAGCCTTTGTCCGCTGGGCAATCCCCCAGTTGCTGCACCTGCCTCTCCCAGCCTAGCAGACACGAGGGGTTTTGTCCCGTGTGGGGCACACGCGTAGCAGAGGGGAAGTGGGACCGACCTGGGAGCAGAGCAACCTCCTGGCGGCTGAGCCCCTGCTCGGGTGGGTTTAGAGAACAGAGCTGAGCTGAGCTCTCCCTTCTCCCACAGTGTGCCCATTGCCACTGGGGAAATATTGGCACGGGGTACAGGCAGAGTGCAAAAGAAAAGATGCTCGTGCAGAATGCCCTGGGAGCTGCTCTGCTCATCGTGTGAGCACGGAGGTCAAAAGCTGCCAGTTTTGGCTGCTGACACCCCTCAGCTCAGGTCGGGGCACTCCTGGGTGTCTTTATGCTGTTGGGGACAGTGCCTGCTGCAGGGAGCAGGGGCTGTGTACCAGGGACATGGCTCTGTCTGTGTACCCCACTGCCCACTCGGGGGTTTACACCACTGGGCATGCCGGGTTTGGGTGATGGGGGTTTCCTCCCTGAGTGACACAGCAAGAGCAGACAGGCAGAGCTGGTTCCCAGATGCTGCCAAACCTACCATGGGTGGGGCACGAGTGCAGCAGGATGGCAAAAGCTGGCTGGGTGCTCCAGCCACCGTGTCAGGTATAAACCAGGTCTCACCCGGCACAGGCTGTGGCTGCTCTCTGCACTGGCACCACTCTGGGAGCAGGAGGGTTTTGGTTTCTCTGTTGACCTGGGCACCGGCTTCTTCTGCTTTGAAGCAGCTCCTTGCACTTGTAAACCCCATTTTTGAGTAGGTTTTGAGAAAGATCCAGTTCCAGCATTTTTTCCCCTGAGATCCCATGATTTCTGGGAGCTGTTTTGCCGTGGGTGAATGTCCCAGTGGTGTGGAGACTTGTGCCTGCAGCACCTGCCCAGAGCACTCAACAGCAGAAAAGTGCTTGGACAGCAGTGGCCAGGGCAGCAGGGCTTGAAGTTCAGCCTTTGAACACCATGGTCCTTGTTCTCCCTCCCTGTGTGGGCAGCGTGACCTGCCACAGCTCTGGAGGGCTCTGAATCCCACCAGGGAGGGATGTCCCACAGAACCAGGCTGAGGACTCAGGAGATCCCCTCTGCCCCTCACACTGTGCTGTGTTGCCTCAATGTGCCCTTTTGGAAAGGAGGATGTCGATTTTCTGCCACCCAAAAATCGAGGCTTTTCCGGGGGCGGGGTGCTGGGTTGGCAGCTGACCAGGGACAGCTGACTGTGGGACCAGCCCTTCTCCAGTGGCCTGAATCAGTGCCACATCCTGCCCCAGAGCACCCCTGAGCTGTGCCATCTCCCTGTCCAGTGATGCAACTGGGCTGGTCCTGAGCACTCAGCAAGCCCCGGGGCAGGATTTGGGGCACCTGCCTAGCCCTGACCCCCTCTCCACTCTGTCCCTCTTGGTCACCCCAATCTGAGCTCTTTGAGGGTCGCTGAGCGTCCTGCACTGGGGAGAGGTGGGGTTTGACTTTTTCCCTGCAGATACCCTCCTGCACTTCCTGCACAGTCTCTGCCCCCTCTGCCCAGATGTATTCCTGGCTCTGCTTTCTCTGGAGCCTCTGCCCAGATGTATTCCTGGCTCTGCTTTCTCTGGAGCAGCCGTGCCACCTCCCCTCCCAGCCTGTCCCCTTCTCCCCCGCCTTGTGCAGTGTTTGGGTGCCCTGCAGGGCTGCCCCGGGGTTTGCCCACAGCTCTGAGCCCTGCACAGCTCACACGGCTGCTCCCAGCTGCAGCATTCACGTCTGAGCTCACAAACCCACCGCAGGGGACAAAGCAGAAGTTGGGGAGTCCCTGCTGCCCTGCCCACCCCAGCGGGGCTGTTGGAGCAAGCCACGAGGCTTTCTCAGAGCTCATTCATGGCTGCATGCAGCAGCCCAGTGCAATTTTGGACCCTGCCACAGAAAACCCCTTGTGGCTGTGCCCCAGCGCTCTGCAGAGGGACGATAAACCTGTTTCCTCTGTCACTGCTTTTTCTCTATTTTGTCTTTTCCTCCCCTCTTCACCCTGCAGGGAGCTCTCTCGCCCCCCCAGCGCCCTCAGCTTCCCTGGCACGCTGCCATGCTCGCTGCAAACGGGATTCCCCAGCCCCACTGTGGCACAGCTCCCGGAACAGCAGCGCATCCTCCTCACCAGCCACAGCTGGGGCACCCCCAGACTGGCAGCAGGGACAGGATTTGCATAGAAGAGCAGAACAAAATGTGCTTGCAGGAGCTACAGCAACCCCAAATCCTGTGCGCTGGGACCTGTTGTGCCTGAGCCTGGAGACCCTGAGGTGTGTGTGGCTCCTCAGGACTTTTCCTGGGGTTTCATGTTCCCCCCTTCACAGCCATGAGCTCCTTGCAGCTGTGATGGCGTCTTGTCCCTGCCTTGGCACAGGAGGGAACTCTGGAGGCAAGGAGGGGCTGGGTGGTCTCTGGCTCAGTTTGGCTGCAGAGCAGCATGAGGCTCCTGCCCGGTGACAGGAGAGACATAACAGCATGTCTGGGGACTGAGGCCGGGCTCTGGGTGCCACAGGAACAGGAGGAAGCCCCTATCCTGCTTTGCTATGCCCCCAGAGGCTGGGGGATCACAGCTGCTGGGGCTGTGCCTGCCTGGCAGTGCCACACCACGGCACAGGAGGGCTGGCTTGCACGGGCTGTGTGTGTGCTGGGAGAGGAGTGGGATTTGCCTGCTGCGGATCGCTGCTGTAGCTACCTAGAGGCTGCTCAAGGTCAAGAGGAGAGTTACAGATTCCTATTTCTTCAGCCAGTCCTGGATACAGACCCAAAAAAGGGAACCCAACAATTGTGGTGAGCAGCTGCCCTTCCTTGAGCCACGGCCATGCCACGGTGCCAGTGTCATTACAGTGCTGGCTGTGACCCCCAAGGTGACCACAAATCCCTGTCCTGTTCCACTGCATGCCCAGAGCCAGCGGCATTTCAGGAGCTTAATGACCACTCTGTAGGTCAGACCAACTTTGGTAAAAGCTGCACAACTCCATCTGCAATTTAAATCCTCCAGGGGCTGCAGAGAAGGCAGCTGAGGCAGAGGGTACAAATTCCCCTGGCGATTAGCAGCACAGGCAGAACAGGGAGCCCAGAGCATTCCTGCAGGGCTTGGTGCAGGAATGCCTTTGCACTTCTCTGTTTCTTTTTAAGACAGGCTGGCAGGTAAGGTAATCATGGCATAAGCCAAGTCATGTGGATGTTAAGAGTTTGCAGATGAGCCACAGGACAAGCTATTTGCAGCACAGGCACAAGGCTGCCAGCCCTGAGGATTTTGTTGGAAGCCTCTCTCCCTCCTGCTTTTCTTAAACCTCTTGGCTGCTGACATCTAGTAACTATGAAACACCCTCAGCTCCCATTTTAATGGGGTTCCAGCTTTCCTGATCACAAAAGAGAAAGCTGGAACTTATGACTCAAGCATGTTTGTCCTAAGGATCCCCAGATCAGGGCAGGTTATCTGGGATAAAGGCAACGTTTATCTGGGACAACGTGTAAAAGCAGAGATGCAAGGCAGGCATTGTGGTATGGGCTGAGCTGAGGTCTGAATGCCTGAACCACCATCAATGCCACTGAAAATTACTGCAAAAAAACACAATTTATTCTGAGCAAGCCAATACAAAGCTGTTGAAATCAGCAGTTCCTCCAAGGTGGGGACTGAGAAGTGCCATGGTCCTCACTGACCAGGTACAGACACACAAAAAGCACCTCAGAATGTTCAAATGCATTTTTATCTTCTGTGAGAGGAGCAGGGGTGAGCACTGCAGAACCCCCAACATCTGCCTGGCAGAATTCCCTGGCTGGAGAGAGGTAATGCATTTGGGATCTGGGGAGCTGCCGCCCCTGGGAGGTTTCTCTCTGAGAAAAGTGCATGGATCCTCTGTGAAACCAAAATCATAGAGAAACCAGAATCATAGAGAGAGACTCTGAGTGGAGTCACAGGGAGGACCTGATCTCCCAGTCTTTGTCAGACAAAGTGCCAGGATTTCCCTAATTGCTGGGGCCGTTTAACAAATTCTGCCGTGGATGTGGAGCCTGCTCAGCTCTCCTAATCCCTCAGCTGGCATCGCTGCCAGTGCCCCAGTGCACCCAGCCCTGTGCCAGGCACCCTGCCCAACCAGCAGCTGGGGCTGGGCTCCCACACCTGGGGGAGACACTGTGGGCAAAGAGGGGCAAGGCATGGCCAGATACCAGGCAGAACTGCAGGAAACTTTGCAGAGCTCTCCAGTTCCAGTGTTGGCTGCTGGTCTTCTCTGGGTGGGGAACTGGGGCTGAGGTGGTGTGTGGTAGGGCTGCATGAAGATGAAGCAATGCTGAAACACATTTCTAACTCCTCCTAAAGGATTTATTGCTTAATGACAGGATCATGAGGATAATGGGGAGCTCATTGAGGAACTTTGGCATGGGGACACAGTGGGACACCTGTCCCTGTCCCCTTTCTGCCATGCTCTGTGCATTCCCTGCTGGCACAGGCAGCTCAGCTTGCCAGGGCAGCTCAGAGAAGCTTGGCCCTCACCTTCCTGGCAGCAAAATCCACTCTCTCCATCTGGATTCAGTCACTCCCAGCCTCTTGTCACATAGAGGACCCACTGGTGTCTGCTCTCAGCCCTTTTACCTCCCCAACAGAGCTGCCGTGGGACGCTCTCTCCCATGAGCAGCTGAGTCCATGTGCACCATGAGGGCAGGGTCAGAGCAGAGAGAGAAGAGCAATCAGCAGGTTCCCCAGAGCTGCAGCAGGGAAGCAACGCCTTCCCTCTCGCTGGCTGGATTCTCCCACTGAGCCTCAGCTGCCAGCTGGGGCTGTTGCTCCCAAGAGCTGTGCCAGGGAGGTCATGGATCCTGTCCCTGTGCTGGGGCTCAGAGGCATGTGCTCAGGCCAAGGGAAACAAAGTGGAGGATGAGCCACTTCAGGGTCAGGAGTGATAAGTAATGCTCAGCTCCAAGGGGAGCTGGAAATGGCAGCTCTCGGTGAAACATCAGCATTCCTCCTGAATTTGCCTACTGGGGGTCTGGCCTCCACCTCAGCAGGTGAGGAGCTGCAGGAAGGGTGGTGGGCCAGGAGCAATCCCATGGAATGGCCATGATGGCTGTGAGGCACAGCTGCCTGCCCACGAGCAGCTGCTGGAGCAGAACGGGAGGCTCTGGCAGCTGTGCAGGATGGAGGGGGACTTGTCAAGGGGTTACACTGGAATACCTGGAAAAATCATAATGGGGTTAGGGCACTGACTGTCCAGCCCCACGCCTGGGAGGGACTCCAGATCTGGAGAATTACAGGGGGAAAACAGTGAGGTTTATTCATTGCCCCTCTCTCCCCCAGCCCCGGTACAATCCTGCCTTCACGGGCCAGGCTGCCGTGTCAGCACTGCACACAAAGGGCTCTCAGTCCTCGGAGCCTGAGCCAGGGCAGAAGGATTTTTAACGCTTTAAATGATAGCCGAGGATTGGGCGGGATCTTGGGGCTGAATCCAGCTGCTGTCCTCCTGAGACCTCTTCCGTGGGAACACAGGTCTCCTCCCAGGCTTTTGCAGCAGGAGCAGCTGTGGGGGTGAGACGTGGGGCAGTGAGCTGGTCTGTCTGTCCAGAAGCTCCCCTGCTCACTGGGGTCAGCCTCGGTGCTGAGGCTGGTTTGGGATTTCCTATCCTGCTGGGCACACCCCAGATCTGCTGCCTGCCCCCCACATCTGAGCGAAGGGCAGTGCAGTGTGGCAGCTGGAGAGCCCCCTGTCCTCCCCTGTGGGCACCTGCCACCACTGCCACCCCCCGGCTGGGGGACACCGTGTCTGCTGCCCTCACTCTCCGCTGCCTCACCCTTGCTGCCATCCGCTCCCATCTCCACTTCCTCCCCCCTTCCGTGACCCCCACGGGTGGGGTGTGCCCCCTCAGTCCCCATCGCCCTCATCTCCCCCATTCCCGGATCCATTCCCAGTCCATCCCCGGTCCATTCCCCCGTCCATCCCTGGTCCATCCCCGGGTCCATCCCGGTCCATTCCCAAGTCTATTCCCGGGTCCATTCCCGCTCCATCCCGGGTCCATTCCCGCTCCATCCCCGGGTCCATCCCCGGTCCTTTCCCGGGTCCATCCCCGCTCCATTCCCGGGTCCATTCCCCTCGTCCATCCCCGGTCCTTTCCCGGGTCCATCCCCTGTCCATTCCCGGGTCCATCCCAGTCCATCCTGGTCCATCCCCGCTCCATTCCCGGATCCATCCCTGGGTCCATTCCCCCGTCCATCCCCGGTCCATTCCCGGATCCATTCCTGGTGCAACCCCGGGTCCTTCCCGGTCCATTCCTAAGTCTATTCCCGGTCCATCCCTGCTCCATCCCCGGGTCCATCCACTCCATCCCGGGTCCATCCCGCTCCATCCCGCTCCATCCCCGCTCCATCCCGCTCCATTCCGCTCCATCCCCGCTCCATCCCGGTCCATTCCCGGTCCATCCCGCTCCATCCCGCTCCATCCTCTCTCCATCCCGGTCCATTCCCAGTCCATCCCACTCCATCCCGCTCCATTCCCGCTCCATCCCGAGTCCATCCCACTCCATCCCCGCTCCATTCCCGCTCCATCCCCGTTCCCGCCCCTCATTCCCGCTGTCGGGCGCCCCCTGCCGGCGGCCCGCGCGGGGTGGGGCGGGGCGCGGCGGAGGAAGCGGGGGCGGCGCGCGCGGCCGTGTCCCTCCGCGCGGGGCGGGCGCCCAGATCCCTCCGCCGAGCCGGTGGCGGCGGGAGCGGCCGTGGCCATGGCCCGCGGAGCGGGGCCCGCGCTCGCCGTGCTCCTCGCCCTGGTGCTGGCCGTGCTCCACCGCGCCGAGCCCGCCGCCGGTGAGTGCCGGGGGGCGCGGGGTTGGTGGGAGGGAGGCTGCGGCGGGGCGCCGAGCGAGGGGCGGCGCGGGGGGGACCGGCCGCTCTCCGCCGCTCGCCTCCCCCGCGCTGCCGCCGGGGAAGGGCACCCGCGGCCGGGTGACATCGCGCGGGGGGCTCGGGGCCGCCGCCGCTTTGTCCGAGCGGCCCCCGGGGCGGGCGGGCGGGCGCGGAGGCGGCGGCGGCTGAGCCCCGTGGGAACGGCGCTCCCGGAGCCCCCGGGAGCCGCCCCGCGCTGCCCGGCCGGGGATGCGCTCGGCCCGGGGACCGAGCTGCGGGAACGGCAGCGAACGGGAGGAGAGGGTGTGCGGCGGCCGGCGCTTCGCATACCTGCGCCGCGAAGCTTTGTGTGCGGGGGACATTCCTGCACACACACAGGGAATCTCTGCCTCGCCTCCTCCTCCTCCCGCTGCTGCCGATCAGTCGGGGCGCGATAAAGCCATGTGTGCACATCTGAGGGAAGTGCCGCTTTTGGTCACTGTTCCCCCTGCACGCTGGCGCTCGCATTATGTGTGAGGCTTGTTCATAGCCGTAACCGAGGGGATCTGGTGGAGATTTATCTCATGGCATTTCCAGCAGCTCCTGCTCCCGGAGTAAATCCTGTGCGGTCTGGCACCGCGTTAAAGCTATCGAGGACCAGCAGTCATTGATTGATTGCGTGCCTTCTCATTCTTTCTTTTTACTCTTGAGAGGTTAGACTGCTCTTCAGATGACTTGAGAAGAGTGCAGCGATGGGAGAAAGTATTAGTGGAAGTCGTTTAGGGATGAGCAAGCAAGACACTGCTATTTTCAGTACTTTTGTTGTGCAGTATGGTTTTGGAGTGGAAATTGTTGAATGTGGCGTTATAACCACTTCTTGCTGGTTTGGATGCAGAATAGTTGGGTCAGCCAATCGATCTGTTTTGACTTTGAAATGGCCAAATTAAAAATGGACAGTATTTGTCTCCTGGGAGAAATGTTGTTGGGGTTTTTTCCAGTAATCCCCTCTGAAAGCCGATTTAGTTTTGCTAATATGTTGCAAGAAGGTGGTTGGAGTTTAGAAAAAAAAGCTGTTTCACAAATGTATTTTGGCTAGGTTTGTTCAAAAGGAGAATTAAAGGGTCTTTCAAGGGTAGGTCTCTTAGAAATATGCTTTTGTGGTAGCATGGACTTGTGGTGCATAGTAACACCGTCATTTCTGGAAATGGCTTACACAGTCCACTAAGATGGCAAAACACTAATTTTGCAAAGGCTAAATGTCGTGTCCACTTAGTGAAACTGTACTTTCATAGGAACAATTTAGCAGCTTATTGCTGGCCCTTTCCCTGAGGGGCTGGAAGAAGTAGCTGTGGCATCACCTGTTGTCACTTGCCTGGGTACTCTCGCCTGAGGTGGCTGAGGTCCTCCCATGCTGCCGAAATTTTTTGCCTTTGTGAGTGAAATCTCTTCCTGGTGCTGAACAAAGGCTGGTCGGCAGAGGTGACAAATCCAGGCTGAAAGTGACTCCTGTTGTTGTGAGATACTGACCTGCATCTGCTCAGTATCACTCCTTGGGAGTGGGAGCTGTGGCTTGATTTAATGGGAAAGGGAAAGATGAAGTCACCGAAAGGGTATTTTCGGGTGCATATTCAACTGGCTTGATGCTCTTGTGCAAGAGAGGGCAGGTACCTGATGTCAGCCCTCTTGGTCAATAAAGAGGAGGCTCCTGGATGCACGGAGCGCTTTGGTTTGGACTGCTCAGCCCTGTCTCATCATGCAAGCCCCATGGTGCAGCAACTCGCTTTTCCAGTTTAGTTTTGCAAAGGGCTGCAGTTGGAGGTGCAGTAAGCTGGGGTGGGGCAGCAACACCTGCGCTTTTGGTGAGGATACTTACCCGATAATTGCTGTGAACCATTCCCTTCTCTTCTGGCCCGGCTGTCAAGCCCACCCTAATTACCCGCTGTCGTTAACGCTGGTGCTGTGTCTCACCAGGCTGCTGCCGCTGCCTGCCAGCCGTGTTTCTAACAGGTTACAATCCACCTTTAATCGGTGCTGTGCTGGCGTGGACTGCAGTGTGAGCTCCTTAGTATTCACCCAGTGAAATTTGGACGACTTCAGATAACGCTGACAGTGCTGGTCTGCTTGATATGGATTTGCTTATGGGGAGAGCAAGTTCGACTTGATTTTTTGAAGGTGTTGCCATCTATCAAATTTGTTCTTATCAAAGATGCTGATTTAGACTTTCAAAAGGGAGCGTTATGAAAATCTGGCTCACTCGCATCACTTCCTGCAGGGCATCACTTAGTCAGATTATAGATACGTGAAGATCCTCCTGCTCCCGTTCTCAGGACTTGAATCCTTGGGAAAGGAGGACTCACGCCTCTGGTGGCATTTGGCATTTGAATGTCTTTCAGTGGATGGGTTGGGTTTTTGTCAACTTCCACAGCTACTTCCCTCCCTATTTTTTTTAAATTATTTGCTGCTGTTGCAGTAAGTGGGTGATTCCCTTCAGTAGATCCTGTTTGGGTTCTCCCATTTCCAAAACTGGTGTCTGTGCCATGGAGAGTATGGGTGGCTGGCCTTTGAGCCCAGGAGTAGATGGAAAAGCAGTAGCAGGACTCTGGCAGCCTGTTTCTTCTGGGAATCTATTTTACTTAGCATCAAACCCAAGCAGTTATTGTAACTGTACGTGTAGTACAGTAACTGTGCACTAGCTCCAGGTGTAACATCGTTTCCTTTGAGTTTGTACTCTTGGCTAATGACTCTTCAGTGGAGCATGATACAGTGATTATTGTCACCCCTCCTTTGGGACACCTTAGCGAAACATCATCCACATAATGGGAAAAAGAGCTTTCCTAAGCACGTGTTAAAAAGTAATTTTGTGGATTTTTTATGCCCTCAGTTTCTCTGAATTTGTTTTGAAATCGTCTCTCCAGCAGAAGTCGAACGCTTGTCTAGGAGAAGTAGTGCTTATATCATTCTAAGCAGGGTCATCTGAGATCTGCAGAAATAATCGTCTGTTCTGTTTAGAAAATAGTCTGTTCCTAGGGCACATGTCCTTTTTTTAGACTGCCATGGGGATGAAAAAAGAGCTTTGTATCTCAGAATGGCACGGGTGCCTGCTGTTTGTTCCATGCAGCAAGCCCTGCTCTCGCTCTCTGCCATCCGCGGCTGCGGAGGCGCTGGGATAACATTTCTGTACGGGCACACATGCTCAGTGTTCACTTTAGTAAAGATTTAACATTTCTGTATGGGCACACATGCTCAGTGTTCACTTTAGTAAAGATTTAACATTTCTGTACAGGGACACATGCTCAGTGTTCACTTTAATAATAAAATTTAACGTTTCTGTATGGGCACACATGCTCAGTGTTCACTCTAGTAAAGATTTAACATTTCTGTACGGGGACACATGCTCAGTGTTCACTTTAATAATAAAATTTAACATTTCTGTACGGGGACACATGCTCAGTGTTCACTTTAATAATAAAATTTAACATTTCTGTATGGGCACACATGCTCAGTGTTCACTTTACTAAAGATTTAACATTTCTGCACGGGCACACATGCTCAGCGTTCACTTTAATAAAGATTTAGTCCTGCAGAATGACGGAACACTTGGGAGAAGAGGCGAGCATGGCTCCCGCCTGCCAGATTGCCATGGAAACACCAATACCTCTTCAGCTCTTTAATTGCCTTCCCTACATTTTTTTGTTGAAAACTTTTTTTTTTCCTCCTAACTAAGTGCTTTATGTTGCAGTTCTGGATTTTAGGCATTTTGGCTTTGTTTGGAAAACTGCAAATGGGGGAAGGCGGTAGCTGTGTGGGGAGATGGAGAGCATGGTGACTGACAGTCTTTCAAACTGTGTTACAAGTTCATCCTAAATTCAGTATCTATCACAATGGGAGTTTTTATCTATAGTTTTTCAGCAGCAGCAGTGTCACATGAACTGCAGCTGTATCTGATATACATATCAGTGTTCCTGCAGCTTCCTGGGCCAAAGACCCCAGTGATGAAAGACTTCAACTCTACCTGTGAATCTACAGGATGGTTCCCAGCTCTGTTCTTAGGAGGGTTAGTTAGTAGTTTTTGCTGGTCCTAGGTGTTTGGAATAGAGATTTGAACCAGATGATGGCAGGGCATGAGGTTCTGCATGTCCAAGAGCTTTGTGTAGTCAGATTGGCTGTTGGCATCCTCAAATTAAAAAAAAAAAAAAACAGAACAAAAAACAAACCAAAACTGATTAATTTCTTCATGTTTACAGGCTTGTTCTTCTGAAATCGACTTAAATATTTTCTTTCCAAAATTTTTTGCACTTGTCTAGAGTGTTAGTGAAGGAAACCAGTTTAGATACTAAAGTTTTTTCTCCCAGAAGGTGTTGGGTGTTGGTTGAGTGCCTTCACACTTCTCTGAGCTCTGCTTTGCTTCTCAGTTGATGAGTCTTGCATTATCCAATTGATTTCAGGCTTTTGTGTGTAAAAACAGTGGAGATGTCTTAATCTGATTAAAGCAATTCACTTTACAGACTGTTTCCATGCCCTGTAGACAAGCTTTGTCTTTAACTACTACCCTCAGTGTGTGAAGTGCTAACTGGTCAGCTTGTTTAAATTCCCCAAATGTTAATGGTTTCTAAATCTGAGCTGGGTATAAGGCTTTACTGCTTTTTCACAGTGAAGATTTTTACCAGTTTGCTTCCTTCCCCCTGCATGTGCCTGCCATAGGATGATCTTTTCTTCAGAATAAAAAAAAAAAAAAAAAAGCTATTTTCCTATTTTCAGCTAGCTAGTGGTTTCTTCCCTGCTATATAATCTCACTGGAGCTGTAATCTCTTGAGGTTAGTGAGCAGCACAATTAGTCCTTTGTGGTTTTCCTCCAAAATCTGGTTATCTTTGGGTATTCTCCCCATATGTACAGTGCTGCTTACTCCTTACCAGCTCTTCCAGCAGTTGTGTGTTGTGCTGCTATGGAAGCATTTTGTCCCTTTCTGCACAAGGAGGACCTTCCTGCAGAATGTACCTCATGTTTCAGCATTAACTGCTTTCTTCACGCTCTGTTTTTCCTGAAGGGAATCAGCAGCTGTCTTTCCCTCCCTTGGAATTTGAGACCCCCTTGATTTGTTGTGTAACTGATGTTTCTGGCCACGCTGATGTCGTCCTCTTCAGAGCTGATCCACCTCTGTCAAGCAGCCCTGAGCTGGGATTTTCCATGCCTCGTCTTGTGTTGCTGTTGTTTGAGGGCTCCAAATCCTTTTCCTCCTCTCCCTTCACACATAATGGGTAGCACAGTTGAACTGACAGCCTGATTCTCATGAATCTCAATCAAGACAGAAAATTGACTGCCTGCATAAAGGTTATAGAAACCTATTTTGTCCTTTACTTTCTGTCTAGTCTCAAACACGTTTTTAGCTTGACTTTTTTCCTACGTTCAAGTAGGTTGTTTTCCACCCACTCCCACAAGAAAGCTTTTGAACCTATGGGCAAGCTTTAACCATGTAGGACAAAGGTTTGGGTTCTGATTCTGAGTTTCTATGAACATGGTGAAACATTTCTGGGCAGAAAGAGGAGAGAGGCACACGTAGTGTCCTCCCTGGAGAAAGCTGTACCAGCAGCTCGGCTGTGTGCTCTGCCAGGACATCGCTCTCCCCTTACTTAAAATAAAACCTCTGGCCAGAGCCTGCACCTTCTGAAATGCAGGATAATCAACCACAAAGCTACAGGAAATCAGCTTTATAATGTCTTTCTCACAGCATTAATTGTTTTGGTATTTTTCAAATCTATTTCTGTTTGACTTTTTCTGAACTTGTGGGCAAGGAGTTTATTGGCATTACTTTCCTTTGGGTAGTTAGAACAAAACCCTTTCAGACTTGCTCTGCTTATGGCTTGAGTTCCCTATCGCAAAGTTCTCTCAAAAGCTGAACTCTGACACAGCTTCTGATCTTAATCCTACACTATTTCTTTTAAATTTATAGCCCAGGAAATATTTGAATTTATAGTCGGCAGATGACGTGTGGAAACCAAATCACAACATCCAGATCATCTTGGCGTCGTAAAGAACACTGAGGCAGAAACAAAACTTTTCTTTTCCCCCTAGATTTTAACTGTCTCTTTAGCCAAAAAGAAAAATTAAATCTAGTCACAATTGTGTCCCAGTTATGAGCTTCAGATTTGGATGTTGAAAATTCCAGCATTCCCTATAGTGTATATTATGCTCATTTTACAGCAGTGGTTATCTGGTTTTCCCTCTGGCTTTGGAAAATAGTCTTGGTAGGATGTGAAATATCAGGTTAGAGTTTGCATCTCGGTGCAGGCAAGGGTTGGTATGGACTCCAGGCTGGGTGGTGTCACTTCAAGAGTTCATCTTGCCTGCACTCAGGAGCCCTTTCCTGAGAAGTCCTTCAGCCTTGGCTGCAGTGACTGCTGGAAATTGGGTGCTCCTTTCTGGCAGGGCCTGTCCTCTCCAGGAGAAATCAGTCTCTTGAAAACCAGGGGATGTCTTCCAAATATCCCTGTAATGTGCCTAAAATTCATGAGGCTAACCTACCTTCTGGCAGGCTATGGCAAGCCAGAAAATCACCAACAATTCAGCATTTCTGTTTGTCTTAAACACAGAAGAAAACTGTCAAAAGCAGCTGTCAGAGCCTTGACAATGTGCTGATGCTGTCTATATATGGCTTCTAGAAAAGTGGCTTTATCTTTTCAAGGCAAAGCTGCCTTCTCTCATGCTGTACACACACCAGAGTATTTCCACTTCACACAATGCATGCAGCAAAACAAACTTTTTGTGCTGGCTGAGGTAGAAGGAAGTTTCTGGCACTTTTGACTCTTGATCTCAACATGGTAGAGTAGCAGAGAAGTAGCTTTTGAAGTGATTTGTGTTGAAATGCCTTGGTTTTGCATGTGTTGTGAAATTTTTATGAAAGATATAGTGAAATACAGGAAGACAGTGCTTTGTGCACAGAAATGCTAATTTTACTGTGAGAACTGTAGTCTTCTATTTCCCTTGTGATTTCTTTTTTTTTCCCAAGAGAAGTCACATGACTGTTTACTTATTTTAATATAGAATATGGCTACATTTACATTCATTTCAGCTGTAGTTGCATTTCAAAGCATGTCTATTCAGTCCGAAGCCGAAAAAGTACGAAGTATTTTTGTGTTTGTTTTCTTAGCTTCTTTCACTTCTGAATTACTATAGAGAAAATATATCCCATTGTCTCTGTGAAAGAACTCTGAAGGCTGGCAGTAGTTTTATGACCTGCTAAACAGCGGTTCAAGGTGGGAATAATTTGTCAAAAACCCCAGGAAAATTAATCATTACTTTGCTAAAACCTTTCTGCTGTGTCTATATTTGCCTCTAGCAAACCAAGTTGGAATCCTTGGTTGGGATCCTTCCTGTGACCCCGCCAGGCTCTTGTTCCCCTCTGTGTGCCTGTGCTGGAAGGTGTTTTTGGCCAAGTGCTGGTTAAGCTTTTACCATGTGGGTTACAAAATCAACTGGCCGCTCAGTTCTCACTGGGGACGCGGGTACTCGATGAGATTACAAAATTGTGTTTGAAAGCACGAGCACAAAAGAAATAATCCTCTGAGTATTTGCTTCACTCGCTCGATTGGTGTGAGAAGAATGGAAATTCAAGGTGCTGAGATGAGAATACCAAGGCTGGTTCCCCTACTGGCTCTCTGAAATGTGGCACAGCTCACTTTGACTCCCCTCCAGCTCCCTGGAGAGCCCTGGGTGGTGGGAGTCCCTGGAATCCCAGCACTTTCCCTTGGCCACAGAGCAGTTTCTCTTGGACACGGTGTAACCCAGCCCTGCTAACTAGAGCTAATCTTTGCTGTGAAAACAAGCTGCTGCCGTGGTAGACAGCAGCAGATGAAGTTTGGAGTCAAAGCCGTGTGGAGGTTGCGGTTAAATGGGACAGAAATTGTCAGACAGGTGCAAGTCAGCCCGGGTGTTCCTGCCTGCTGTGGGGGAATGCTGTGCACAATCCCTGGTAATGTTTCTGTCGCTTGGTAACCCTGACCTGGGGGTTATCTGAAAGGGGCTCAGAGTGGAATTTTGTTCATTTCCTGAGAGCTCTGCAGAAGCAGAGCCATCCAAGTGCCCCTTTTTCAGAAATCAAGTTTCAGAAATCAAAACAGCAGCAAGCATACTTGTGTTGTGGGAAACACTGATACTCTTCCCTGGGTTGAATTTAACTGTATTCTCTATAGGGATTGCAAGTGAAACGTTCCTGTAGTGCCTCGTAGTGTGTGTGACCTGTTTATGTGCTCAGGGTTATTGAGAAATAACACTTCAAGCCCTGGACTGCAGAAGCAGAGTCTGTTCCAAGCTGTCCAGTTGCTGGACTGAATTTGCTCGGGTTGCAGGCAGAGCTTAGTGGGACTGCTGTGTTAACTCTTCCCAGCCCCATTCCTTAGTCACCAGCACATCAACCTCGGTGGTGGTTTGCATCAGCTTTCCCTGATGCCCCTTGCTGAGTTTGTATTGAAACTTTAGTACCACTTGAGGAAAGGAAAACCATCTTTATTTAAAAAAAAGGGAGGGGGGCAGTCAACTCTCCAACAGCTGGCTGACAAGTGGGCAGTTTAGGTGGTTGGATATTATTGATGTCTTTAGGTGCCTTTAAGGTTGGCTAAATGCTTTCCCAAATGCAATAAGGTTGTGGAAAGGGGATCTGTAAAGGCATGGAAGGGTGTGAGTTTGAGGCTAGGAGACAGAACTGGAGGCTGGGAAGAGCTTGTGATTTCTGGTCTGTGGATAAGCTCAGGACAGGACCCAGCTGATGTGGTTCTGAGAGCTTTATCTGGCAGTTTGGTGCAATTCAAATGGCAGGCTGTGGTCTAGGTGGAATGGCTCAGTTTTTGTGGTTCCAAAGTGCTCTCTGCTCCTGCAGAGTTCCCACCCTTCTGGTCACTTTGGAGTGCTGTTTCAGGTCCCTGTGAAGGGAAAAGCACTTGCCAGAGCTGGAGGTTCCATCAGGACAGACCTCACTAGAGCTTCCTGTAAAAAACTGGCTGGCCCTGAGCTGTGTCATACTTAATGCCTTTTTAAAAACACAGCAGCAAAAACATCAAGTGCGAGTTACAGAGGATCTCCTTAGAAATACCAAACTCATTGCTGAAAGTTGTCAACTGCTCTGGTGTTTTCCACTAATTTGCAAACACAATCCTGCCTGAAGTCAGAGGGCCACAACAGTACCTGTTACAGCAAATTCTGGGTTGCTGGTGACAATCAGCAGGTCAGCTCATGAGGGACAGATGCCCCTGTTTCAGTGCCAGGTATACCCCTAGAGACAGTAAAAAAGAAGGAAGGGATTTCAGATTAAATATTCTGGAAGAAGGCTTAGGAGTAGCTGCTTTGTATTTCAGAGAATTTCAGTCCAAAATTTTGATCAGAAGTAGTAACTGAGGACACTTAACCCAAAGTATGCAGGTGCCAACACGAATGTCTTTGGAGCTTGCTGAAATTACTGCTCACTTTGCTTTGAAAACCCACCTTCAAGAAATTCTGGAAAGATTTGGTTGCCTGATGAACAAATCTGTATTTGATTCTTCTTTCAGTCTGGCTCTTTTGATGCTGCCAGAGATGAAATTCAACTATGTGATAGTGTCTTTGTTTTTGTTCCAGTCCTATAAAGTTTTCATTCCCCTGAATACGCTAATGAAGCTTTGACCTGACATGTATTGTAGCTATGGGGTTGATGGTTGTTTTCTTTTCTTTTCTTTCAGCTCTGCAGTGTATGGATGACTCCAAGCCATGTGTTAATGAGGGAAAGTGCATTCCATATCAAAATGGTACAGGATATTGCAAGTAAGTTGGTTTCATTTCTAATCAATTTAATTACCCATTTTCTTTCCTTCAGGACTTTAGCCAGAAAGGAAATGTGATTTTTTGAGATTTTCTTAAAGGGTTCTTTCAGCATAACAGTTTTAGCACAGTTGGTGATTCTTTATGATGCATTAGTTCTTATGTGCTAGCTTTTTGTAATGTAGGAGATCTGGGATTCTTGTTCAGTATTTGGGTTTGGATATTTTCAGTTGGATTTCTTTGCACTAGGTTGGGAACTGAGGCCAAACCCGTCATAGAGGTAAAGTCTATACCATGTTTCCAGACCCACAAGCTAAGTTGAAACTTGCTCCCCATCTTAATAGCTCACCTTACATTATAGAGCTCCAGCCTCAATTTAAATATTTTTGAGGTTTTTCAGAACTATTCTGCACTCTGAAGTGTGCCAATTCCCTTCTACTGCTTGAGAACAAGTAATACATGTGAGTTGCTGAAACACACTAACAACCACCCCCCAACCAAACATCCACATTTGTTTGCATCTTGTAAATTGATTTTGGTAAATGCTGACACCCATCTTCACTTTGTTGCCGCATGGGACATGGGAAGCTCATCAGCAGGAGCTTTGGCAGGGTGTATGTTATCTGGAGAACATCACATCTATTTAAATGCAGTTCACCTTTTAAACTGCAGTACTGAGCTTTTTTTTTTTTTTTTTTTAATAAAGTGCTATTTTGCCAAAAAATTAATCCTCTTTGTTTGGTTGGGTTAATTTACTACGTCTGCAGTAACCAGATTATTTTCTAGAGGTTGTTTACTTCATCAGTTCAAGTTGTGTCATTTTCTAGCATGCTAAGACATTATCTTAGTGCCAGCATTCTTTAAATATTAGTGAATTTTCTCCTGTTGATTTGGCTTGGCTAACACAGAGCTGTGCTCCTCACACTTCTTTACGCTTCCATCTTCCCTAACCACAACCTTTAGTTCTCTATTAATGTGGTACATAGAGCTTGATGTACTGGAATTGCACCTGTGGCACACAAAGGGGAAATCATAATCTAATTGGAGGCTCTCCTCAGGTTCAGATCAATACCTGATGTGCAGAAAGGCCACAGAAAAGCAAATATGTAACTTGTTATTCCCTGTTTCTTCTAAAATTTCTACTTTTTGCTGGTTCCTATTTCTTTTCCTTTCCAGGCTTTTATATTGATGTCAGCTTAAAGAAGCTGCCCTTCTAAAAAGAGAGCAGGAACTTTTCCCACTTTTCACTTCTATTTTGAGACTGAAACAAGAAATAGGTGTCTTCTGTAGGTCTTTCTGGTGTGTCCTTAAGCATGTTAGTCTGGAGCCAAAGTATGTAGGTCACAATAAAGGTAATAAACAAGACTGGTATTGATGTTGCTGCTGCTTTTACCTTCTTCAGGACATTTTCTCCAGCTTGCATGTTCCTCTTAACCATGTCTTAGCAATTGTTTTTTACAGCCTCTGTTGGTTCATCTGATTAACTTTGCACTGTTTGTGGTGCAGTCCAGATCTTGACGCATTTCCCTCATTACAATGGCAGCTTTGACCAGTGTTACATTTTTTTTTAGCACACATTTACAATAATAATGTTGCCTTCCTCCTTGTTGTGCAAAGTGTTCTTGCTGGTTTTAAACCTACCCCTCCTTCAAGAAACAGCTCAGCTCCTTTGCAGGTGCTGTATTAACTGGAAAGGCTAACAAAGAGCTCTATACAGAGATTAGTAAGTGCCTTTTAGTTCTGGCTCAAGAACACTTTTTTTGCAGAAAGGAAGGAACAAAGTAGCAAAACCCACCTCAATTGTGGAGTCTCTACCTTTAGCAAGCTGATTCTTAGCATCCTGTTTTGGTTTTGACTTTTTTTTTTCTTTCCTGCACTATGAGGAACTCTGAATAGGGGAACTTTCTCTCCAGTTTAGTAACCTAAATGACTTTCTGAATTTTTGATGGTTGTGAGAGTAGAAATGTTTTGCTTAGGAAACTGAATTTATTACTAAAGCAAGTGGCTTGGCTTCTAAGTCTGCAGGATCTCTCAATGATTAGCAGCATCTCCACCCCTTCCACTTTCTTGAAGTTATCTGCAGTACTTCCTTTACTGGGCAATAAGTTATTATAACTGGCTCTCTTCCTCTTTCTGTATCTCCTCTTGGCTGAGTTGTTTGTTGTAGTGTGTGGTCAGGCCATCCCGTCAGTCTTGCTGTCTCCTAGGTGAACTGCTGAGGGAGAACCTGCATCAGCAATAACCAAATGTGATAAGATATGAGTAAGCACTGATAAGAAAACACCTAGTCTGGTTATTTGGCCCAGCAGTGGATGGCAGCATGTTGCTGAAGCAGCTTCCTTTGAACATCCTGTAGCATCTCCTCTATTAAAAGGGAAGGCTGGTTTTCTGCTGAGAAACCTTCATGGTGGTGTGTCTGGCATCTGTTATGGGAACAGTGAGTGTGACCCCTGTAAGGAAGCTGGGGTTGAGCTTTATCAGATTGCTGCTGTGAGTGCCCTTTAAGCAGCTCTGTTCCCCTGGTGACGCTGCTGGCCCATGGCTGTCCTTCTGTGGCACTGCTCGACAGAGTTACTGACCTCCTCTGACCTTGATTTTATATTTAGAAAATTACACATTCCTGTGTTTGTATCTTCCAAAGACAGATTTTTTTTTTGTGTGAGAGCTCTTTTCTGCACTCATTCAGTGACTCTCATGGTGAGGATGCAGGCCTTATTCCACGGAATATGTCTGTATCTGCAGCAGCACTGGAGGGGACCCGTCCTTCCGAGCTTTCTTGGTCCTGCTTTGACAAAAGGCAGGTTCAGTTTGGAGTTTGGCTTTGCTTTGCACTGTGATGGGTGTTTTGTTGTCGTAGTGGGTGAGGTTTTTTTCCCCTCAAAGCATCTCTAGGCAGCCTTTTACCCACTGCAGTGTCAAACACGAAGGAATCTTCTTGTATCCTCTCATATCCAAGGAGAAGCAGGGTTACAGTTCCTCATTGCTCAGTGCTGATTGTGACCATCACAGCAAAGCAATTTCTTGTCTCCCTGCTGCTGGATGACTGGGAAACAGTGGTGGGAAGAGCCCATGGGCAGAGCTGTGAGCTTGCAGTGTTTCTGCAGTTGCAGCAGGCTGGGGAGGAAGGTGTGGGCACAGGGAGCTGCTTCAAGGACAAGCAGAGCAGAGATCTTGGCATGGCTGTTTTCTGAGCATGAGGATCTGCTCCCTGCAGGTGGGTGCAGGATGGGGCAGTGCCTCTGCTTGGAATGGGGCAGGGCCCAAGAGCAGAGAGTCTCTTGACTCATTTCCCCATGTTCCAGAGCTGTGGCCTCTCCCAGCTTCCCACCCCAGTGGCAGGGAGCAGAAGCAAGGCTGTGCCAGGGAGAGAAGCAGAAGTGGGGAGGGAGTTGACATAGGGGTGCTGCAGGTTTAGGGCCTCGCTACTTCTTGTGCTTGGCAGGCTCTGAGGACTGAGTTTCTGACCAACAGTTTAGGACTGTTGCAATTTGTGTATCCAGAAGGGATAGCTGTACCTCTGTGAAACCAAGTGCTGCCTTAACACTGAGGTCTTCTGTTACTCCTGATGGTGTAAAAACCCTGAGCTGTGCTCACTCAAATGGGGACATGGAATGCCAAGAGGACAGTCTCCTGCAGCACATCCTTTCCTGCCCCAAGCTGCCAGGGTTTGTACAGCTTTGTGTGCCCCTGTCTCTTCAGTGAGTAGTGTTTCTCTCACCGTGTGCTGAAGTTTGTGCACCTTTTCCATAGCATGATGCAGTTTATGTGTACGCTGGCAGCGGGAGGACCTCCAAAAAATGCTAAACTCAAAGCAGCAATGGCGTGACAGTAAGGGGATTCTATCTTAATTCCAGCTGACAGTAACTTCAACTCCCTTGCAAGGTTTTTGGCCTACCTTTCCTTCAAGATGGACCTTCATAAATGAATTTAGCTTTGATTTAAGAGGACTTCTGGGGCTGAAGGCAAGATCCAAGACCGCAGACCTGCTTCTGAGACTGCATCTGATATCTGCTTGGGATCTGTCTCGAGAGACTGATCACTCCTAGGCTAATGAATGGGGAATACCCATAGGAGACCTTGTAGCAGGATGAGGTCTGAGAGTTTTCCAGAAGAGGCTAAATGCAGAAGTTGAGAAGTTGTCCCTTTCTGAGAATGGTCTGCCCTTTTCAGTTTCCTTCTGTCTCCTTTCAGAAGTTAAAGGAGACCCTTGAGACCAGGGCAGAGGAAAAAGGGGAGAGTGCAGCACAGCTAGCTAAGATTCTGGGAACAGAGTAGTGATTTTCAGTCACAGTTTTTTATTGTGAGTTACCTGTGTGCACCAAAAGCTCTTCAGAGCTCTGATGGGCAAAAAAAGCTGAATTAAACCCTGTGTGGCTGCTGCTGCTGCACTGTGGAGTGGCTCTCTGCAGAGGCACTTTCTGTGGGCTGGGAACAATAGCTGAGTGCTGCTTTAAAGGCAGGGCAGGGAGGCCGTCCCATCCCAGCGCTCGCATTCAGGGTATGACGCATAAATGGGCGCCTTGAGACCTGGGAAGGAGCGTTTGTAAAGCGAACCAGAGAATCCTGTTCTGCCTCCTGAGAGGAGGTGTAGGTGTGGGAGTCAGAGCACGGGAGCCAGAGGGAAGTCTGGTTAAGATCTGTAACAGAATAGCTGGGACCCTTCTCGCCTCAGTCATCAGAGGAAATTTTTTAGTCTCTTCGATGAAGCATCTTCCAATCAAAGTGGAGGAGAGTTGGGTTGGAGGGGGAGAGGCAGGACTACGAGGAAATGCTTCCCTTTGCCTTTAAATTAAAACCATCTGCTTTCTTCTGTGCATCTCCAGATGATATCGTGGGCCTGAGTAGAAAACTCCCATGAAAATCAAACATCTGGAAGTCTGGTTAGAATTGTCTATAAGGTGCATTTGAAGAGGCTGTCTCATGAATGTGCCCAGGCAGACAGAGTACAGCAGATGAGGAAGTTTTTCCAACAGACCAGACATATTTTCCAGAAGTCTATTGAAAGCAGGAGAGAACTAAGCTCTGGAAGGTAGCTTTGGTGTAATTCTGTGGCAGAGGAACCAAAAGCACAGCTTTTGTGAGTCTTCTACTTTGATTTGCAGCATTAGGTTGTTAGAGTGAATGCAGCTCTCTGGGTTTGTGGATACTTTAAATTTGGATAAATACCTTTGTTTTGTTTCTACGTCTCTTGTTTAGTTCCATGAGAGCCTGAGCTAAGGCAAATGCAGGCTGGAGCTGAAAAGGAGGAGGGGAAAAAAAAAAAAAGGCTGAGCTCTAAAGTATTTGTGCTGGAAAGTAGCCCAGAGAGAGTAAAGGAGAAGCTTTAATTAGAAGCAGCTGCATAGCTGATGCAGCCCACAGGACATTTTCCCATTTCAACCTCTCTAGCTTTCAGAAATCATGATTTGAATTAAGTTGTATGTGAAATTTGTTCTTAAAAGATTAAATTCCTGTTGAAGTAGGCTGAGAGACCTCGTGTGCTTCCAGAAAGTGCCAGAACAAACTTCATCTTCCTGTTTCTTTTTCTGAGTGTTAAATGGAAAACTGAGGAGAAACAGTGGCTTTTATTTGGAAAAGATTTGGTTTCCTGTTCTGATCATGTCATTTGGAGCTGACACAAGCTGCTACAATTTTAAGCTGCTCTGTAGACAAGTGGGGTTTTTTTCCTCTCTAAAGAGAACTTGAAAGAGTAGGTTGGGATGAGACCAGAGCAGGGGTGGTGGGAAGCTGGAACTGCCCTTGAGTTTAATCATATCCTATAAAAAAGTCTGGACTTACACTGCATGTTTTCAGTGTTTGCCTCTGTTCTTAGAGAAATGATGTGGTGCCCAACATGAATCAAGAGCAAATACTTGCAGTTTTGTCTTCACCAACATTTAGAACTAAATTACTAGTATTCGTGCCTAGAAATGTGTTTGATGGGAGACATGGTTGAAAATCTGGACTGTAGGTTTTTTTGTTCTTTAACATGCAAAAAGAATTGCACTGAATTGCTGGAGGGCAAAATTGCATCACTCTGTGACCAGGCACTTCTCCAGGAGAAGAACAAAATGGTGGGTACAAGGGCCATGGATACCTGACCTACCATCTTTCCATGGGCAGGCATGTTCCTCCTTCCAGATGAAAAGAGCTGAAGTTAAAAGAGGTTTTGCTGTTCCCTGTCGGGAGCACTCCCCCATGTTTTTCTGATTAGCTTCAGAAGATACCAGAACAAGCCTGGTCTTGGAGTGCTCTTCAACTTTGTACCAGAACATTTGTGTACAAAATGCTGTTTGTTTGTGGGTGATGGTTGTCTCAGAGCACATATCTCAGCTTTCCTTTTCATTCATACCAGCAATGCTCTTAATCAGTGTTTAGGCTCCCTTCTTTCTCTTGTCTAGGGGCAACAGCCAAATGCCCCTTCCAGTGTCCTTGAATGTAAGGGGTTGGAGAGAAGATATGTTTTGGGGGTTTATTTACTTCTGGACAAAACATGAGAGGTTCCTCTAGACTTTCTGTTTTGCTTTACAGCTGTTCAATGAAAAAGCACTTCAGCACTTAAATTCTAGGTGTGTTTTGGTTTATTTTGTACTTCCTGGTGGAGTTGGAGGGGCTCTGATGAGATGCCTAGGTGGGTTGCTCTGGTTTGTTGCTCTTTCCTTCATGGTAAAGAGAGCTACGGGTGTGTGTGCTGTGCTATCTGAGGAGCTTGGTGCAGTGATAAAACTGGGGGAAATCCCTGTAACCAAGACTTGTGAGGCTCTGGGACTGAAGTTCAGCTTGTCTTGACACAGCCATGGGCTGCACAGGGATGTCCAGAGTCCTGGCTCAGCCGTGGCTGCCCAGGCAGGCTCTGAGCAGGGGCAGAGCTCCGTGAGCAGCTCTGGAGCCGTGGGAGCTGAGCTGAGCTCCAGCTCCTGGCACAGCTGTCCCTGCTGCCTGCCAGAGCTCGGGGGATCCTGCAGAGCCGTGCTGCAGCCCGCTGGCGTTTGGCAAAGCAAGGAGAGATTTTGGATGTTAAAGGAAGCCCATAGCCTGTGTGGGTTAGGCTCAGAATAGCCCAGGACTGCCTCTCGTGTGATGTGGCTGTGGCTCACGCTGACCCACAGCCTTGGGCTGCTGCACCGAGCATGGCACAGGAGGCAGAGGATATTCTGAATTGCTGCTGTCTCAGGATTTGCTTTCTGTGACTTTATTAATCCTGCCGTGCCCTGCAAAATCTCTCCTTTCATGTCTACTCTTGGGCATGAAGTTGAAAGTATTAAGGTACAGTGAAAGGAGCCTAATTTGGGTGTGGGCAATGGTAAATTACAATTGTGCACGTATGACTTTCCTGCTTTAGACAAATGGCTAAAGCTAGTTAATAAATTTTAACATGAGAAAAAACAGTTGTGGTCATCTAGTAATGGCCCCTTGCATAACTTGGATAATAACCTCTCTGAATAGCTTTGTTTGAACTAGCGTGCATACTCTCCCTGAAACAGCCAATCCTGGGCTTCTTTTAAACAAGCATGAGTGATGGAGAAATTCCACTACAACCTTAAATGCGTTCTTCCAGTTGTTTCTCTCTGCTGCTGAGAGACTGTGTACAAGTCTGTGTCTGAAAAAAAAGATACTACCCTATTTCTAAAGTGAATTCATCTAGCTTAAAGTTTTAAATGCCCAGTTCTGTTATGCCAGATCTTGTAGAATGGGAATTATTGTTAAATCTGTGTTTCACAGTGGATACTTGGAGCTTTGATTAACTGTCTTGTTCCCTTTTCCCTTTGCTAAATAGACTGAGCCACCTGAGCCTTTTATTGTGGCCAGAGTTTTCTATTAATCATTACTGCTGGCTTCTTTTAATTCATTTGAGCTCTTCTCTCTTAAAGAGCAAACACCAGAACTGATGTAGTGGCTGTGCCAAGCATTTATCACGTGTAGCATAATCTCATTTATTCCTTCTTGATATGTGCCATTTGTACATGTAAAGTATCCCTGGCCAAACTGTCATGGTAGGAATTCACATTTATCTGGCTGTTAGGAATCCTCAGAGCAAGTATGTTGTTCCCAGCTCCGTTTTCTGGTTTGGGGGGGATGCCCTATGTGTTTTGTGTAACTTTGCAGTGTTTAAGTGCATTTTGGGTGGTGACTGCCTTGTTAAGCATGTTGCTGCTCTCTATCAACCACTTGTCTTCTCTCCTACCTACATATTTGACCAGCTTTGATGTTTTCCATTGTTAATAATCAATAGATGTGTTGAATAGCATAGGAACAAAGGCAGATTCCTGTAGGATCCTGTTAAACACAACTTCATGTCCATTCTTTGTTTTTTCCACTAATTTTTAGAGCCTGTCTGGTTAGTTGTGGGGTTTTGTTGTGATGTTTTTTGGTTGTTTTTCTTTTTTTTTTTGATGGTGGGGGTTGTTGTTGTTGATGTGGTTTTGCTTTTTTCTTCCTCCAATCTACCATACACTTTTAAGTTTGTAAGGAAAAAAGCAGCCTCTTTACTGTTACATTCCTGCTTGACGACTAGAGACTTTATGTGTTTCTAGCAGCTGGAATCTCCTCCCTTCAAATATGAGTAACTCACTGATTTAATAATTACCCCTTTCCTGATCTGGAACAAAGCATATCTAATGTTCATCTCTGGTTTTTTTTTCCACTATGAAATACGTTTTCTCTTGGGCTGTCTCTTGGGTTACTCACAGTTACAGCAGGCAGCTGTGCACTACGGGAAGAGCTGCAAGAGGACAGTCCCGTGTGTTATTTTTATCCAGAGTGTACCCTTGCAGCTTTCTGCTACCTGAGAGAAGCCAATGGACCTGGGGGGGCCACGGAGGTGGGCTTTGCAGGCTTGCTTGCCTGGATCCTCTGTCTCTGGAAGTTAAATGGTAAATCTGTAGTACAAAGGCCAGCTAAAAGATGGATTACAGCTGACAAGCGTAGTCAGACTGTATTGACATAAGTTTAGGTTAGAGAGAAGTAACTGCAATTATTCTGCAGTTGGAGATCTTTGTATAAAATACTGCCCTGGCTGTAGATAGTGTGTGTGTACTCGTTTTTCTGTGGGAGACAGAGGAACAATGACCTTGTCGTTAGGGTGCTCGCCAGGGGCGTGGGAGACCTGACTGCAGTGCTTGTGTTGCTATTTGAGTGCAGGCTGCAGGCAGTCCCAGTCCCAGATGCACTTATCAGCATGAGGATAACAGTGTATTCCTGTCTCACGGGAGCCTTGTGCAGAAAGAGCTGCTGCAGAGCTCCAGGTCCCCAGACACTGCATTTCTACAATGTTTATAAATATTCTGGGAGGATGGATAATACCTGCTGTTAATGCCTTATTAAACTGCTTGGTTTTCTTCTAGAAAAGGGTGCTTGTTAGAATGGGAGTAGGTACAAGGAATTGTTTCTCAGCAGTTCTTTAACACTTAGGCTTTTACTGAAGCTTTGAAGGGAAGTGCAAAAACGAGGTTCTGCATTTGATGCAGCCCTGATTGAATGTGGTATTTATTTTGCAATGAGCAGTTTCACCATTTGCATTAAGTTTGGTCTCATTTGAGACAGTCCCACAGGAAGTCCCTGTTACATCTGTAACGTCAGCCTTTAGGTTTATTAGTGCCACCATCAATTATTGCAAACTTCAGGACTTGTGGTGATCGTGGGACCTCATTCCTGGAGTCTTCCCAGAACAGCAGAGCTTCAGGTGGGACTGCTGCACTTAATTTCTCCTCTCTTGTAGGTGTCGAGAAGGCTTCCTTGGAGACTACTGCCAGTACAGAAACCCCTGTGAGAGCAATACCTGTAAGAACGGGGGAACCTGTGAAGCTGCATCCCTGATAGGAAAACCAACCTGCAAGTGTGCTCCAGGATTCACAGGGGAGGAGTGTCAGTACTCAGAATCTCACCTCTGCTACGTGTCCCAGCCCTGCCTGAACGGGGGCACTTGTCACCCCCACGGCCCGGACACGTACGAGTGCGTCTGTCTGCCAGGCTTCACAGGTGGGCTTCTGCATCTGTGCCTCCAGACCCCCTCCTTTGGGAACAGCTTCACCCTGGAATGTTCTGGGGCAGTTCTAATATGCTCTCAAGTTTTCTAGCTGCGGCACAGGAAATGAGAGGAAGTCTAAATGACTTCATGACCAAAAAAAGCAAAGGGGAATAGGGAATCAGACTCCCTACCCTTTACACGTAAGCAGAAAAATATTTGGATCTTGTGGGGTTGTCCACATGGGAAAACTGAATGCAGAAACTACTCTGGAGTGGCTGTTACACTTTGAATTCAGAGTCTAGTTTAAAAAAAAGGAGCAAATTTGGCCAGCAAAATCTGTCTATGGGAAAACAATATTTTGATGCCTGAGGGGAAGCATGGAAATTTATTCCTTTCACTCTTGAGGGGGAGGTAGAAGAAGAGTGACTGTCAGTGTATGTAGTATGACTTCAGGTTGTTTTTATAAATCACAACATTCCGTATCTTGCTGCAACCCAGTAAATGGCTTCATGTGTAACCACAAATTCATTTACATTTCAGATAGAATAGGGTAAAATGCAGACATCAGTTTTCCTGCAGTAATGTAAGGATTTAATTCAGTAAAAAATTTGAGGCAGTGTAAGAGATTCTGTTTTCTACAGAAATAATTTTTGTTAATCTGCCTTGATTTCCTAAAGGAAAGGAATGCCAGTGGATTGATGCCTGCACATCCCAACCTTGTGCCAATGGAAGTACATGCACCATGTCTGGAAATAAGTTCTCCTGCACCTGCCTGGCGGGCTACACGGGCCAGAGGTGTGAGACGGACGTGAACGAGTGTGCCACGCCGGGGCTGTGCCAGCACGGGGGCACCTGTGTCAACCTGCCCGGCTCCCACCGCTGCCAGTGCCGCCCGGGCTACACCGGGCCCCGCTGCGAGAGCCTCTACGTGCCCTGCTCGCCCTCGCCCTGCCTCAACGGGGGCACCTGCCACCAGACCAGCGACTTCACCTTCGAGTGCAACTGCCTGCCAGGTGAGCCTCTGGGCTCAGTTGTTAATTGCAGCCCCGAGTGTGAAAAGTCTCTGTTTCGGCCCGTGTGTCCGAAGAACGAGTCAGAGCTCTTCAGTTTTCGGTCTTGAAGTTGTTTATTAAGTCTTATCTATAACATTTTCTTTCTGCCCAACCGAGGTCTGCTCAGCAGGGCAGCCGGTGGCACTCTGACCGCCCTCGAATGGTGTTGTCTTTTTATACTACAAACTACGTATAACGTATTTATATCTATTTATTATTTATATTTATTGAAATATCATTTATATTTATTAAATATTTCTATTTATTTATTATTTACATTTATAAATATGTTATACATAGTTTGTAGTATAAATATATATAGTTAACATATTTATGTTTAACAATTATATATTTAACAATTACTTTCCAGTAGCTATCACCTATGGTAGACAGTGAATCTCTATTCTAAACCAATCCCAAAGTGCCAGCATCACAGCAGAAGATGGAGGTAGAGAAGAACAAGAAGGAGGACTGGACACACCCAAGTCCCTCCATCTTGTCCCCAAAACCTCCATTCTAGAAATCCCAAAATCTACCTTTTCACCCAGTGGTAATTTTTATTATTACATCGGTTAAACTTCTCTGACTTTGAGGTCCTCATACAAAGCTGGTAATTTGCTCCAGGGGTCATAATCAAACCCACAGGTGTTCTGGGCTGCGTGCCAAGGTCTCTGAGCCCCCTGGCAGGATCCCTGGCAACTCTGGACACCCAGAGGGATGCACTGAGTTCCAGAGAGCTCTGTTTGCAGCCATGGTTCTGCATTCCTGCCTGCTCCTCCCCAGAGCTCCTCTCGGGGTTTCTGTGCCCTGTCAGCTGGGAGGGACAAATCTCAGCAAGATGGGGGCCTCTGTAGTGCTTCTGCACTATTAACTCATTTCTGAGTGCTGGGATTTCAGGACACACAAAGGAAGGAAGGGGAAGGCAGTCAGAAATTACAAATTTCTATGGAACCCAGTTAGAGTCAGAGAATCTAATAGGTACAGGCTACAAGGTAGATTCAAGGAGATTAGGGTGGTATCTCATAATGCCCATTTGGAATGTGAAATTCTATGTGCATAAGCATCTACAAATACATAATTTTGTGTCAGTGAAGGCCTCAGGTAACTTCAGTGTTTGAAGAATGCACGTGTCTTTTTCCCCTCTCCATCTGTAGCCCTAAGACACACTAAGTTCTGTTCTATTCTCTTTTTTTTCCTTCTCCAGTTCCTCTAAATCTAACAAGATACCAGTTCCAACTCACCACACCCTTTTTGTCTCCAGATAAATTTTGATTTGTTTGTTTTCTGATGCTGTTAGCTGCCCTGAGTTCATGCACAGCAGGGGTGACATGCTAGCTCAGGATCAGGGGCTGCACTGGTTTTGTGTCACCTCTACAAGCGGCCATGTGTCACCTGGTTGCGATGCTGGTCTCATCCTGTCCTCCTCCCTATCCACTTGTCAGCCCTGACAACAGGGCCCTACCAGTTGTCTTTGCTTATTCAGGGTATTTTTAGGCTGATATTTTTTTTACTGAGTAATTCAACTCCATGGGAAACTGAGTGTTTGGAAATGCTTTTGACTAGACTTCCTACTTGAGTGTATTGCAGTTTGGCACACACAGACTTGGTGTGTGGTAATCTAGAAAAGTAAACTCTCTTCCCTTAAGCATGTCTCTGTTGTTACTGATGTGAAAGATGCAGCTGCCCATTACTTGGGATGAATATAGAGTGGCTGTGTTCTCATGAGGATCATCTGGAGTCACAGGTCTGTGTGGAAAGGGCAGTTAGAACTTGTGAAAACTGTTCTCTTTTTGGAGACCCTTGTCTTGAGGTGTTGGCTCAAATGACCTTAAATGTGTGTTGTCAACCTTAGTGTCTGCACCACCACTTTCTGGGTTGTCTGAGCAAGCATGTGATTTTGAAGAATTTAGCAAAGTCAGTCTAAAAGTAGAAGGATGGATCATTATTTTTGAAAGCAATTATTCTAACTATGCTTGGAGGGAGAGTGCTTTGAAAGAGTCTTTGAAAATGGAGTAGTTTTGCTAACCATTGCCCTGGAGGAATTTATTGCTTTTCTGCTTTGCATCTTTTTAAAATTAAATTATAAGCCAAGTATCTCCGGATTAACAGTCTTGTCCAGAAATTCAGAATTTCCTTTAAAATCAGATCTGTTTAGCCAGTTCAAGGACTTTAAGACCTCATGCAGGAGCAGTGTGGTGGGAGGAAGAAGAGAGAAAGATGAAGTTAGAAGGACTTGATCCTGTCAAGCTGATGAGTTTGCTTTAGAGATTCTCTTACAGGGCACGAGACTGAGTAGGAGCAGATTTTCCCTTAGACAAGTGTGTGGGCTGGCTGAAATACGGTCAGGAAATGGAAATGAGATTGCTATAGTAACAGTTACACACCTACACTCCTCACACATTTTGGATTATTAGCTGTCTTTTTTGACTTGTTACACAGTGTGTATAGTGGGGGTGAGTTAATGTGGCTCTGAGAGCCTTTACTTTTCTATTTCCTGTATTTGTTTAAGTTGGCCATGCTGTTTTGCTAGCTTGTTTTTTTTTTTTTTTTTGGTTTTTTTTTTTTTTGAAACCAGTCATTTGAAAAACAGCAAAAAAGGGAGCTGTTGGAGAGACCCAAATGCTTACATTAAACTCTCTGATAAAGGCAGGGCACCCAGCCATTTCTCTCCCCCCTTAGTGCAGAGCAGAATTTCTGAAGTGTTGGAAAAGGTTCTGTCTGGAAAGGAAAGGTCAACAGAAAAAGAAGGGAAATGGTGGCCTGTCACGCCTGGGGAGGATGTGAACAAGGCCTGCTCCTCTGGAGGACAGTGCCAAGATTATGGAGGAGAAATTCCACTTCAGACTCCCTCTCTGAACTGGAGCAATGCCGATGATACTGTGACTATAAATGGAATTGCTCTGGCCCTTCTGGGCTGCCTTAAGATGCTGCCATTGCTGAGTGTTCTGGCCACAGAGGCAGGAGGCAGTTACATCTCAAACTGCTGGAGTGGTTTTTGATAGGATTTTGCATCTTGTGACCTGTAAAAGTCACACTTCGAAGAAACTGTGCCCAAGCAGCATTTTAGGCATAAATAGGCTACTACTGAACTGGCCTTGAAATGGGTTCTTGTTTCCTGTAGATGTTTCCTTCTTAGCTTTTCAGTGAGTTTAATTTATTTGTAAATACAGATAGGTGAGAATGAGAGCTTGAAAAAGTAGGAGGAACCTAGAACCTGGAGCTGTGTGTCACAGCAGCTTTTCCTACTGTCACACAAGTACTGTTTATGTACAGTGGAGTCCAGCTGCTATTTAAAATTCCCAGGTTCCCATGTCACTTGTGGATGTACACAAACAAATCCTGCATTAGGTAATCCATGAAGTCATGTGTGTTAAGTCAGCATTTGGTGGCAAGCACCAAGTGAAGTTACATATATACAGTACTGGTATTGCATCTATCTGGAAAATAAACCCATTTTTTATCCCTTTGGCTTAATCATTTTTCCTTTAGGCTTTGTTGATTTAGGTAGGAACGGGATTGTAGGCAAGTGAGCATGTTAGGTCAATCATAACAGTGTAGTAGTGAAAAAAAATTCCTTGTAGGAGACGTAACCTGAAGCATTACCAACTCCTTTGAATATAAGAATGAGCTAGTAGTTATAAATATTTGACAAAAAAGGACTTCATTTGGCAACTAACCTTTAATGGAATGTTAAACAAGTCAATAGAGGAAGTTCTTAGCTGGGAAAGTGATTATTCATTGTTATCCATCAAAATAATTACCCATTAACTAAGATAAGGACCCTAGGGAATTCCAAGGGCTTGTTCAGGAAGCGATCTGTCAGGCTGCAGCGAGTGTTTGTGAGAGCTGCAGCACTTCCTAGGAAGAGGAAGGAACCTCAGCTGTTTATGAGAGCTGTAGCACTTCCTGGGAAGAGGAAGGAACCTCACACTGGTTCCTGGCTGAGTGTCACCTCTGGGGACCCACACACATGGAGCTCCCTGTGCTGGGCAGCTGGGGTTGGGCATGAGCACCTTCCCCTGAGCTCTGAGCTCCTCCATGGCTGCAGCCCTGGGATTTGGGCATGAGCACCTTCCCCTGAGCTCTGAGCTCCTCCATGGCTGCAGCCCTGGGATTTGGGCATGAGCACCTTCCCCTGAGCTCTGAGCTCCTCCATGGCTGCAGCCCTGGGATTTGGGCATGAGCACCTTCCCCTGAGCTCTGAGCTCCTCCATGGCTGCAGCCCTGGGATTTGGGCATGAGCACCTTCCCCTGAGCTCTGAGCTCCTCCATGGCTGCAGCCCTGGGATTTGGGCATGAGCACCTTCCCCTGAGCTCTGAGCTCCTCCATGGCTGCAGCCCTGGGATTTGGGCATGAGCACCTTCTGCTGAGCTCCTCCACGGCTGCAACCCTGGGGTTTGGGCATGAGCACCTTCCCCTGAGCTCTGAGCTCCTCCATGGCTGCAGCTCTGGGGTTTGGGCATGAGCACCTTCTCCTGAGCTCTGAGCTCCTCCATGGCTGCAGCCCTGGGGTTCCAGCTCAGGTGGGTGCCCCTCTGCTCCAGATGAGCAGCCCAGGTGCTGCCTTGAGTAGCCCAGCTTGGTTTTAGCTCTCTACATCCCTGATTTCCTGTCAGCAGGCCCTAAGTCTGGAAATAACGTGATATATTTCAGGCATAATTTCCTGTTCTTAGTACTAACTGGGCCTGAAAGCAGCCTAGAAAGTCTGGGGTGTAATTGAGAGGTTGAAATAAGGCTAAAGGACTAAGATTCGGAGGGAATTGGATCGGATGCTCAGCAACGGGGTGGAGATTTCAGATGACATAGGAATAAAGTTATCTGCTTGTGTCAGTCTGTACTAGGGGAAGAACAACATGCTGCTAGCAGTGGGAACACTTTTCCCCCTGAGGTTCTCATTCCTTAGTTTGGTGTGCTTTGAGATATGGAGCAAAAGTCAGGATGTGGATTGCAAACTGCTCTCGTGCAGGGAGAAAACACAGGACAACATGTGAGTCCCAGCACAGGGGGGAGCAGGAAACAGTGTCAGGTGTCCAAATACATTAAAACAGTGAGCTCAGTGGCTTTCTGGAAGAGAGTCAGGTTGTATAACTGCAAAATTAGATCCTGGGACCCAGTTAGAGAAAAGCTCACATACCTCAGAGCAGCTCTTTGGTAGTATAACTGGTTAAAATGTGAAAATATAGAATGGCTTGGTGAGATTTTAGTAGTGGGGTGACTTCCATGTTTTATTCTGGAAAGAATTGAGCCTCTTTAAATTTGTGTGAAGTACAGTGAGGGAGTTTAAATGCCTGCTGTCAGAAATTTGTTTACTAGAAAGTAGGGCTGGTTTTTATATTATACAAACTGAAGAGATAAGAACTTAAACCTTTTGTCTTTGTGGTTGTGGGTGTATTTCCATGCTGATCACGTGCTGGCATGAGTGCAATATGTGGTCAGTGGGATGATTCCTCCCAAGCTGAAACACAAGCTGATAGGACACTCCTGTGTTTTACAGCTGAGCCTTTGCTCAAGCTTGGTAGCTTTATATACTTTTAAACATGGAGATCTAAAGCTAATTGTTTTGCCTGGTGGTTGTTCTTCAGCAGCTTTTGCCAGGAACGTGCTGCTGTGATGATTGGGACTCTGGGAAAGCATGTTATACTTCCTCTTTGTTTTAAAATTCCCTACTGTCACAAAATTTCTAGGATCTTGGGTGGAGGCTGGAAGGGCTTTGAAGGGATGGAGTAATATTGAAGGTCTTGTAGTTTTGGGGTTTGTTTTGTTTTGTTTGTTTGTTTTGTAATTGTTGAGTGTTGTTCCTTGCTGATGCTCATGCACTTGATACAGCTTGGATACACTTGATACAGCTTGGAACCTCCCAGCTCTACTGTAGAGAAGTTGAAGAGATGGGAATGCACATGAATCACCTCAGGTCTCCTGAGAGCAGCAGCAGTCTGGAGAAGCTGGCTCAGAGCTTTATAGTCTCTGTCTCATGTGCCACACAGCACAATCTGTCTTGGACCAGATGTTACTGAGAGGGCTGTGAGACTTGACACAGATGCTATGGAAGCGTCTGGAACAGGGCATCAAAAGTAGAGGGGTTAAAGCCTGATTTTGGATGAGAGAACTGTGTCATGTTAATATTGCATTCCAAAGCAGTGAAGAGGCAGGGCTGGTGTTTTAAATTAACATGTGTGTTCTGGAATCATTTACTTCATCCACATTAGCATGCATTCCACTTGTGCTTTGATAAATAGCTCTCTCATCCAGCAGAAATGGCAGGTTTATTTAATGAAGCATGAAATAAATCAACAGGGGAAATCAAGGGGAAGACACATCACTGACAGCTCCCTTCCCTAATGTCCCCACTTCTCCTTCTTTGAAAAGGAGAGGGAACTGTAGCAAGAATATTTTGTCAGTGTGTTCATTAGGAGCCTGAATTTTCATTGGGGAAGAGTATCTGATTTCTTCTGCTTTTCAGGCAGGGCTTAGTGTGTAAGCATCACTTGGGTGGTAGCTGATTTGTTGATTGACTGACTTGTCTAACACTGAAGAGAGCCAGATCAGGACTTTAGAAACTCCTTTTCAAAGGAAAGACTTTTCTTTGACATATCCAAGGCAGACTCTGCTGAGGTATCCATGAAATGCATGCCAGAACTTTTTTTTGCCATGGGAAAAACTTCTCCTGGCTGATGCTTGGTGGGCAGTGACAAGTTAATCTCATGGTACTCAAAATGTCTTGGTCTTCACTTTGTTTGCTTTGAATGACAGTGCTCCTCAGTCACTGAAAGAGAAACTCCTCATGTCCTTTGGGCTGTGAAAGCGCAGTTGGCCATCTACCATCTACCCATGGTGGAAGTGTTTTAGCTGTGTCACCTGACCCACATGCTATTGGCAAAGGCATTCAGCAAAGTCGTGTCAGGTGGGGATGTGTCCCTATAGGGCACAACACGGTGCAAAGCACTGAAACTCCATCAGAGGGGTGCATAAGAGAGATTTATTACAGCAACATGTGGCCTTTATAGTTTTTCAAGATATTTATGTTTACTTAACTGACACATTCACTGCCCATTGGTCATAAGAAAGAAACAAAATTCTCAATAGGTGAACAAGGAGCCACGTCACTCTGTGAGCCAGCTCGAGTCCACATCTTTTAACTTTCTCTCTTCCATCACATTGTCATGGGGACAGCCTTGGTGTCTTCCTTGACAGAGATACAGGGCTTTCCTTATCTTCAGGAAGCCTTTGCTGGCTCACAAGAACAGCACAAAATGCCTTTCCTACAGGGATTCATCAGGATTAGGTGAACAGGGCAAATCTTTAAGAAAAGAAAAGGAGGGGAAGCTGCGTCAGGGGTGAATTCTCCTCAAAAGAGGTTGGAAGCCCTTTTCAGCCTGCTGCTGTTTCTGCTTTGTCCAGGTTTCGAGGGAAGCGTCTGTGGACACAACGTGGACGACTGCCCGAACCACAAGTGCTTGAACGGGGGTGTCTGTGTGGACGGGGTGAACACCTACAACTGCCGCTGCCCGCCCCAGTGGACAGGTACGTCCTGGGCTGGCCCTGCCATCCGTGAGGGAAATCCCTTCGCCAGGGTTTGTCTCCTGAGAAGCCTCAGGAAAGAAATGTAAACAATAATTATCTGATAGCTTGGAATGTGCTCTGGAGGTTGCTCACCAACAGGTGCATCTTTGATCGGTTTCATGTGAATTGTTTTTAATTAATGACCAATCACAGTCAGCTGTGTTGGGCTCTCTGAGTCTGTCATGGATTTTTATTATCATTCTTTTCTAGCCTCCTGATGTATCCTTTTTCTTTCTTTAGTATAGTTTTAGTATACCATTTTCATAGAATAGAAAATATATAATGTAATATAATATAATAAATATAATATAAAATGTAATATAATAAAATAAATAAAATATAAAAATATAATAAAATAAATAAAATACAAAAATATAATATAAATATATAATAAAAATATTATATAAATATATAATATAATATAAAAATATGATATGGTATGATGTCAGCCTTCTGAGAACTTGGAGTCAATTCTCATCTCTCACCTCATCCTGGGGACCCTCATAACAATTAATAGCCTCACTGGGGCACCAAGAGGGATATGGCCCTGGCCCCGTGCCCACAGTCAGGGCAGATGCCAGTGCACCCTTTAAAAGAAAAGCTGTTGGCATCAGAACTACCACAACAAGGGAGAATTTCTCCATGAGTTGCACTTCTCGTGAGGATTTGCACTTTGTAAATGGAGAAATGTTTTCCAAAAGCACAAAACATGGCTTTGCTGTTACAGGTGTGGGCATTTGCTGATACATGCAGGGGTGTTTCTAAGTTGGGATAATGATCATGTTGGTTATAGTAATGCTGCTGAGAAACAGGGCAAATCTGAAAGGTAGGGGAAAAAGGAGGGAAGAGCAGTGTATATATGGGAAGCTTATGGTTTTACTACTGTTATTTTCCTGCTTGACTTATTTTTATGTAAAGTTCTCCAACTAACAAAGCTCCTTCTGCTTCATAAATGAGTCTGGTTTTACTCAGTCTGAAGGGGAAAAAAGCGTGAGTTTCAAGAAAGTGTTATGCACAATATAAGGAAGCAGCTTACAGGAAACTCAGTGTCATATTTAGTTGCAAAATGTCTCCATACCTCAAAAATAAACAAACACCTCCGGTTATGGGCTGAGTTTTTTTGAGTCATACTAGTCTTAGCTGACGCATTTTTTCAGCTGAGTATGGTTTTGCCCTTATTTGAAAATCATAGGCGAAGAAAAAGGACTTAAGACCAGTTTTTAAAATGCCTTTTTCCTCAGAGAACATTAATTCTGGTTGTAAAATGTTTGTAATTAAATGAAAAGGAGGCTGCCAGTTAAGAACCCTCATTAACTTAAAAGAATTATATATTCTTAAATGAAGTGAAAACCACATAAGAGTGAAGTGCACCACAGCTTGCATAGGTCTTTGAAACTATGTGTAAATAGGAGAAAATGAGTCCTCCCCTCAATGAGCAAGTGTCCTTGCTTCTGTGCTACTTCTCCTTTTCCTGAAAGCCTGCAGAAAGTGAAACCTGTAAAGGAAAACACAAGAGCTTGGGTGTGGAGACAACAAACCCTTAGTGACTCCTATAGTCTTGCTCCGTCCCACAGAAATTAAAACCCTTGTGACTTCTGGCACCTGTCAGTAGCAAATTAATCTGTTTTACTCCCAAGCACAGAAGGTGTAATGACCATGAGCATACAGTCTCCAAGGGATTATTCTGGCTTCATAAATTTAGTTTGGCTTGCAAGATTTAGGTGGATGTCTGCTGTCAGCTAGGGATGACTTCTGCAACTCCCCTGGAAGAAACCTTGGTCTCTCCATCACAAGCAATAGGCTGAGATTCTGTTTGGCTTTTTGGTAGATTTTCTCCCCAGCAACTCTTTGCAATGCAGTTGTGGTGGTTCCCTCTCTGAACCTCTCATGGGCTCTGAGTAGCAATGGGAAAAGTGGTGAGGCAGTGTTGTGGCCTCTCTCGTGCCATCTTTTTCCTGTGTGGATGGCACTTGCAGAAAACCTTGTGTGTGTGAAGGATGCTTCCCTCTAGGGAAACCCTGAAAAGAGAGAGGAGCTCCCCCAGCATGAGGTTCCTGTGGCTCTCTAGCACAGTTTAATGGAATGGGCTTTCTGAGAATTTCCTTGTTTATGGTGCAGCTGAGGTTATCAGTGCAGCAGTGGTTTGAGGTGATGCCTTCTCGGGCTGTTGTCTTTCTAGGATTAGGTCAGTGTGGAAATAAAAATGAGCTCACAATTTAGGAAGCAGCAGCTTGGCTGTTTGAGCAATGAAGGTTATGGAACTGTCCTGTCTGAAATGCACAGTGCAAGTTTCTATGACTCCTCTCTGTCATCTCAGTAGCAATTTTTGTGAAAGAAGCTTTTTTTTTTTTCTGAATGGACTCCAATCCCTTCCCTGCATCTTCAATTAGAGACCAAGGAGGTGAGGAAAACACTACACATCCAGCCTGGAGACATGAGAGGTGACACTGAGGCAGGGCACAAACCAGGGAGGATGGATAGAGGACTTCTGCAATAGTTTGGAGAGAAAGATGATGTTTTTTCAAGGTTAAACTGTAGTTGGTGCTGACAGTAGTAAACAATAAAACATCAGTTATTCAGCAGTAAGGAAATGCATGACTGCAGGTCCATCCTTTACACACAGGGGGTTTATAACATCTTAAATCATCTCTAAGGTAAGTAAAGAGGAGAGAGCTGAGCAGGCACCTCTTTTGGAGTCTGTCCTGATAAATGTTATAGCTCAACAGAGCTAAACTGTGAGAATGAACACCTCAGGAAAACAAAAGCTTCCAATGAGACCATGAGGTTAGAGGATATTGTGTGCTGCTTAAAAAAAAAAAAAGCCCAAATACTCATATCTGTAAGGAAACATCAGCCAAAAATGAAAGGATGTTAAATTTTCTAAGAACACCTGACAGTGTAGATGTGCTGTCTTCATAACAGTCTCTGCTTTCAAGTACTTGTCAACTATTTTTGGGGAAGATTGAGTTTCTCTGCAGTTTTAGTCTTTATTTAATCTTTGTGCTGTGGGTGATGCTCTCTAGTGTATGTTAAAATGGTTTGTGCTTCATGGCACAGAGAAAGCAGTCCCATTCCTTGCTAGAAAAATCAAGAAGTTGTACTGCATCTGATCAAGACAAGTTTTATGTTGAGTAATATTGGAGCAACTTTTACTGAAACAGAATCTGTCCCAGTTCCTTTTGGTAACCATCTGCCTCTTGTAATTCCCTGACAGGTGGTAGGCTGGGCTACATAACTATGCATTTTTTTAAAAAATACTCCTTTATTTTGCTGCTTGCTCCTACCTTTTGTGATGCTGTTTGCCTTCAGTCTTATTTCCTGCTCCTCAAACAGAGCTCACTGCTCCTTTTCTGTTCAAGTGCCTGCCTTCTCATTCTCATTTTGCTGTTTTTCCGGAAAGATAAAATCTTGCCTTTCAAAAACAATGATGAGAAATTCCTGCTGTCACCAGTGGTTTTGTCACCTTCAAAGTTCTCGTATTTCATATGTTTACAGTGATTATCAATCTCATAAATTTGTAACTGGCAAGGCAGTCTCCGGTGTGCTTGGGTGAAACTGCCCCAGATCTTTCCTGTTGCTGAATGTTAACTGATTGCTGGTTTGTTTGAAGATGACTTTATCTTGTCCCAGGATGGGGCCTTTGTTAGAACCTGTGTTTGTTGGGTCCTTTCAAAGCACAGTGGTGCAGATGTGTGATGAAGCTCCTCCTTTCCTTGGAGACAGTCCTGGGTGCTTTTGTGAAAGTGTGAAATCTATTCCCTGTGCATGACAGGCCAGAGAATTTGGTGTAAGTGTGGTTTGAATCAGTTAGCCAACAGTCCTGGCTAACATCAGATAAAGTGCCATGTGAGGACTGTTTTATGCTGCTGTTCTTCAGCTTCACTGTGGTCTGAGGAGGAATGTTATTACCTTCTCTCCCTGCTCACAGACACTCTTCCCTTTCCCTTGAGCTGGCTCTGGGATTTGTTGGAGTGTGCCACTTTAACTCACTAATCTAGTAAAAAATCCTTTCCATCTGCCTTTTTTTCCCCCCTTTCTTGCCTTTTTTTTTTTTCTGGGATCAGGAATTCAAAATCACAGAGCAGTTTCACAGTGAGTGGGTGCAGAGGGAAGTGATGGCAGTCCAGGGCTGAAAGCCATATGGAAGATTAGGGTCTCTGTCCCTCTGCACACATGGGGAAACCATCAGAGAATTTAAAGACTACTCAGTCATTCTAGCTACAATTCATCTAAAGAAACAAAGCTTGGTTTAAAATGCACCTGTTGATTCTGTTGACCTGACCTGTGCAGCTTTGGGTCTAGAAAGATGTCTTGGGTGCCTAAGTGATTACCAGTACTAAATGCTGTAAATGATTATGTTTTTCTTGTATGTCTAATAAAGATTCCTGCTCCCCTGGAAAGTCTGCAGTGTTTTAGAGGCTCACCATGAACCCGTTTTTGGCCCAAATCATGTTTCAGGAGCAGTGTATAGCACAAATAAAGATTTGTGCCCTCCATGGAGTTAAATCGTTTGTGCAGTTTGCTGCATCAGAAGCTGTGGGATGAGTCTCTGGGTCTGGGGGACCCTGTGCCACTCTCAAGTGGATTTTGGAAGACTCAAGACTCACATTATAGTGTTTCAGATGCAGGCTTGGCCTGCTCGCTCCCTTTCATTATTTCTGCCCTGTGGCTGGGAAGGCGAGACTCCCATGGCAGTTGTATTTATTTAGGCTTTGTTTTCCCCTGAAAAGAGGGCTCCAGTGAGCTGTATATTTTAAAATCTAGGCGACCTTTGTCTCTAAGGGAAGCAGAGTGTGCTAACAGCTGACTCCACCAAAGAACTCCAGCACTGGGAGCTAGCTTCAGCAGCAAATGTTTGTCTTGAGCAGAAAAGCTCTTCAGGCAGCAGGGCTGTGCTTTTTAATTAAAATAGCTGTTAGCTTGGTCATATGCTCTTCAAACTAGCACAAGGGTTACTTTTTCTGCAGAGCTTTAGGCAGGAATTTTCAAAGTGGGGTGTTAAGGGTTCAATTCCTATTTAATTAGAGTAATATTTGCTCCCTGGTTTTCTTTGAAAGTCCCAGTCTTAAACTCTGGGCAGACATGACTTTTCTTTTCTAAGAAGGGGGATGAATATCAAAAGGCTAATATGTAACATTTTAATTTAAGATCATATGCTGTGGTATTTTGTTTCTTAAAACTCTTTGCCAAATACCACTTTCCTCAGCTTCTGTGTCACCAAAGTACACAGTGGCAAGTCATGTTAGTGTAGTGTTCCAAAAAATGCTACCTTCTTGGAGTACTTAGAGGGCCAAAATGTGGTGACATGGATGATAAATATTGAACATGCCAGTCTCCTAAGTAATTAAATATACATCCTTGCTATTTTTCAGAGAGTGTTGATGATGTGAGTGTTGTCTATGTGCCAGAGACCCCTGTCAGGGATGTTCTCCTGTCCCTCCTGGTGATCCCAAATGACGTCCCAGGACCTTTGTGTGAGCTCAGGGTGGTTGGGTCCCTGAGAAGTTCAGTCATGAGAAGTGCAGTCGTCTTCCCCAGCAGTGCAGCAGTGATCAGCTTCCTGGTGCTTTTCCAGGCTTTATTAAAAAGCAGAGTGGCCTCTTTGGTACTGGCTGGGATCTGTCTATGCCAAGCTTGATGAGTTGGCTGGTGTCACTGCAGTGGCATCTCCAAGAGACAGCTCTGGCTGAGGCCAAGAACGATCATGGTTCGTTCTCTTCCGTCATGTTTGAACTGGCAGATACAAAGGGAGCAGGGAGCACGTGGCAGCCTCCAGAGCTGGCAGCTCCAAGCTTGAGTGTACAAATGATTTGAAGTGCTGGACACAAACAGACTTTATCCTGGATGTTGTTTGTTTCTCTTGTGGCCCTTGATCTCGGTGTCGTGCGGAGGGGATGGATTCCAGAGGCATTAAAAGTTACACCCTTGGTCCTTTATCCAGTGTGCATTCTGGAACACCTACCACAGCCTCCTGTTTGCTTGGTGCTGCTTTTCATTTCCAAGCCTTGGGTGGGAGGCAGCAGTAATAAAACACCTGAGGTGTGAACAGCTAAGCTGATCTGATGACAGAGTGGCAGCGTCCAGTGCTGCCGCCTTCCCTCACGCCCTTGGTGCCTTTCCAGCTGGGGAAATACTCTTAGCAGTCAGATGTGCCAAATGATCTCCTATGGAGATGTCCTTGGGTTTTCAGTACCTCTTTTATGTGCTTGGCACTAAAACAAGATGGGCCCGACCCCTCTGGTGAGGCTGGGTTGGTGGATGTCTGCTGGGGAGCAGACTAATAGGGAGCACTTGTTACATCTCCAGCTGACTCCTTTCTGGCAGTTCCTGTCCCTTCCCTTGTACTTAAAATGAGGTGATTTGTCTTTGAGTAATTACTGAAGATGGGTTGCTGAGATAGCTTGAGAATATGAAGCTTTCATTGTAAGTTTTGGCTCCTGCTGTCAATTTTTTTTTGCCTTGCAGATCTTTTCACTTGTTTGGTATTTCCCTGATTCACTGGATTTTCCAGAGGAGGTAAAGAGAAGGACAGAGCAGAGAGTAGCTTGGTGATGTGTATTTCCTGTGGGTTACTTCTCTGTCCTGCTCCTGTCCCCAGTCACTTCACCTGTCACCACCATATTAAACCAGTCTGTCATTAGTGCATCAGTTTTAATGAATTTTTAATGAATCCTGCTCTGATCATTTGTATTGCTGCCTCTGAAGAGCTTGGTCAGGACTGCTCTCTCTACCCAACAGTCTGTGGGGAGTGATTTAGGGCAGTATTTAATGGATCAGGCCGTGCATAAGTCTCTTAAAGCCCAGAGTTTTGTATTTGGGGCTTGTAAAATCCCTTGTAAAAGCCCATTAGTTCCACTGCATGCTTCCCAGTGTGGTTATGAAATTAAACTCTTTTCTCTACCATATTAGCCTAAAATAAACACAGATGCTTGCTCTGCTCATTACAATCATAGATTTGTCTTCAACTGTTCAAATTCTATATTAAGCTCTTAAATTTTATGATTTCTTTGATGGTATTTGACATCTATTTGAGATCAAATGAAAGCAAAACCAAAACCCCAGCACCTGAGGTTTGGGAATGGCTGCTACTGCTTTGCTGCTCTGGAAGAAAGATGCTGTGCAATCCTGGGGAAGGAGCACATTTCTGAGAGCTGTGATGCTTGTTCTTTAGAAAACTCCTGAAAAGGAAAAATAGTTGGCTTCAGCCCTTTTTTCTGGGGGAACTACTGTAAAACTTAAGCAAAGAAGACCTTTACTAAACACACATGCAACTCTGGCAGGTGCAAACAGTGCAGTGCATGGAATTCTGTGTGCCCCTGAAGCCATCCTTGGAGATGAGGGTATCAGTCTCATTTGTTGGATTGCCTGTGGGGGTGGCTTTGTTGAAGGGTCTAGAATCTGGATGTGATTTGGGCATTACACTTGAGATCCCTTTCAGTATTGCCTGTTTATTACTCAGGACATTTTGGTCTGGACTTCCTCCTTCAGAGAAGTTTGCAGTTCTCTGCTTTGAGATCCCAGTGTCAATAAAGCAAATTATGTAAACAATCAAATATTTTCTTTTGTAGACTTTGCCATGTGCTGCATCTTCCGTGCAGTAACTGATGTATTGCACTCTTTATTAGCTCTCTTTGTGGGTAGCAATTCCTTTATAAGTCTCCTAGGAAGTTCTTTTCTCCAGTGGTCTGTCAGGCTATGAACTCTGTCTCTTTTTTATTCAGAGGTGGTGGCTCCAGTACAACAAAATGTATTCCTGACAGAGGCTGTGCCATCCCTGTTGCACAAGCAGTGTTTGCATTAGTTATTGTTCCTTGCAGTCAAATGTCTGCTCAGTGGTGTTTGTTTTGCTGATTAAAGCTGTGATTGAGCAGAGGTGCCTGCTGAGCTCTTCCAGGGAAGCTGGTGTTTCCTCCAGGAGTGCCTAACCCAAACCTTCTGCAGCAAGGCTGTTTTGCCTTTGTATTTTGCTTGGCTTTTGTGCCTCCAGCCCTGCCTGCTGTTGCACTGCCCAGCAGCCTTACTTGGTTGAACCTGTCTGAAATCCCTGGCTTCCTCTTGGAAAAGAGAAATGTTATTTTGTTAAAGCCACCACTGCCTACTGTTTCATCACCTTCTAGGTCATTAATTAGACACTCCAGTGCCTGTGTGCATTAAAAGCTGCTGAACTGTTTCAAGGAGCATGGATAGTTCTGTGGGTTAAAGATTGAACTGAGTGCTTTTACAAGTACACAATTAAAAAACATGGGCGCTGGAGTATTTTTCATAGATACCATTTTCCTGGAAGGCTCAATGGTTCCATGCATTTTTCCCTTTCTGTTTGACAAGGTGGCTCACACAGGAGCATGAGGAAACTTGAGCTTTGAGCTGCTTTGAGCTGCTGGATGCATGTTGGGTTACACTGTCAATGCAGGCATTTTGCTTGCATTACAAGACAGAACTGGACAGAGGAGTGTCCTTCTGCAGCCAGCAGTGGCCTGCCAGCTGGCATCCTGAACATGCACACGTGGGGTTAGAGAGGAGAAGAAAGTGCCGGGTCCTTTGGAGTGTGGCACCGATGACCTTCTGCCATGATTAGATTTGGGCATGTATACAAATACTGTTCCTTATCTCTTAGCCCCTTCTTGAGTCTTGATAAGATGCTGTTCACCTTCTCACTTAGGAGTCCTTTGAAACTTGGATTAAAAATGCAAACAGTTCTAATGAGCCATGCTTTTTTGAGCTACACATGTTGTATTCAAAAACCCATACAGCAATATCTGGAATACTTTGTGAATTAAACTACTCTTTCAAAGAGTTTTGTCTAGATCTGGTTTATAGTTCCCAGGCAGCCCTTTCAGGAGAGCTAGTGACCTCTTCCCTGTGTGCTGTGTCTGAGATAAGTCACAAACTTCTTGAGCTACTGAGTGGGTAATGGCATAAAAGCTTCTTGAAACCTGATGCTCCTTTTCCAGTGGGTCTCTTAAGACCCCACGGACCAGTTTGTGATTCTCACAAGTTGCCTTTCACTAAACTTGTAAGATATTCTGACTTCCAGTTCAGTCTGAGCCCAGTGCTGGGGTGGTTGTGATTTTGAGAGAAATGGGATATTGCCATCTCCTCCCAGCTCAGTTTTCAAGGAGCTGATTTTTTTTTTTTTTCCAAGGCACAGGAAAGTATTTGCACCCTTTGCCCTACAAAATGTTTTTAGTGATTAAACTGTATTAGATCTGCTGTCAGGAGCTTTAGCCTCTGATACTCCAGCTGTGCATCAGCAGACTTTCCTGCTGTTAAGAGGCCAAGAAAATGTTCTCCTTAGTCTGTTCTGCCAAAGATGAAGTCCTCTGCTTGAACTATCTGAGGGTCCTGCAGGATCAATGCAGCTGGAATTGAGGTTAATGCAAGCCCTCTAAGGTTTGGTAGGATCAGCTTTTTGGAGATGTCTGGTGCTGCTTTCCAGGGTGGCTGTTTCACTGTCTGCTTTGTCCAAGCTAATGTTCCCTACTTTTGGTGTAGCATTGTTCTAATTTTGTGTGTTGCTTTACCTGTATAAATCAGGCTTTGTTTTCTTTCCAACATAAAGAAGGAGAAGGGCTGTTTCTTATCAATGAGATCTGGCACAACTACTTGACGGAGGCCTTGAACCCTGTGTCTGCCAAAAGAGAAACTCCTCGAGTTCCTTGCAGTTCCTGAGGCTCTGAAAATGGGAGCAATCAAAGCAGCAAACATGTCTGACTTACTCCCTATGGTTTTTCTGAGGGAGGGGAAATATGCAGGAAGTAACTTAGTTTCATAGTGGGCAAAAAGTGCTAAGAGTTGAATGCTGTTCCCCTTTTCTACTTCTAGTTTTCAATTTTGAAATACCACATGGACTAGCTGTTTACTTTGTACAAGGTCACTTAGAACCTGAGTCGGCATTTTACTGATTTCCCAGGCTCTGCAAATATCAAGGTCAGGCTAGGTTTTCATTACCTTCTTGGAGTAAGTTATGTTTCCTTTCTTGTTGTCTTTTATGTGTATGTTTCCACATTTCCATCAAATTATTGTGCTGTAAGTATATTCACACTTCACTTGTTCAGCCTATGTTTACTGTGTGTCTTTTAGAAATGTAATTGAAACTAGTGAGAGCACAAGGAAAGAAATACCTACACCAACATGCAGTCAGATGAATTAACATTGAGTAGTTGCAGCATTCAGAAGTGACTTGGGTTGTGGACATGTGTGTTACACTGTGCAGTTTGTACAGTCCATCATGGACTTTGCCCTTGGAAGTTGAATTTCTGTTCTGTGAATGAAAGACTTGATTCTTCCTAAAACTCCTAACAAGCAGAAAACAAGCTTGCCAATGACATGGCTACAAATAAATATATTTATTTTGTTACAGTTAAGTCAAAGCAGCATCCCATAAGTAAATTGTTTCAGGAATGAGAACTCATCTCATTTGGTTTTAAATCTAACTAACCTGGCAGAGAGAAGTCTTCAATTAGGAACAAGGTCTTTTCATTAAAGTACTCAGTAGTAAAATGCAATAGTTAATTGTTCATTTATGCCTCTTAATATGTTGAATTGGATTTCCTTTGTTTTTAAAACAAATTGCATTAAGGTGCCGCTCTGATTCATATTCATAATTAAACACAAATACAATTGTATGGCAAAAGGGGCATTAGAAATTGGAGAAGCCAAGTGAGGACCAGATTCAAGGAGCTCAAATGTGGTATGTGTCTTTAAAATACAGTTCAAGTGCTTGAAGAAGTTTAAGCTCTGTATTCTTTTCTTATGAAGGCATTGTTTGACCTTTTAAAAGTTTGGTTTAGTTTAGGGCTGCAGAAAAATGGAATAGCCAAGAACATAGGGTTATTGCAAGGACATCAATGATGTCACTTGGTGCTGTTCTTTCTAGAAGTGGAGAGTGAGTACTAGTAAAAAAATACTAAAAGAAGGCCTAAGTGTTGGTTCTACCAGTGACACTCAAAATGGGAAGTCAGAACCGAGCCCTGATAGTTTATATGGGCGATTAGTTAGCCCATCTTTGCTTAACAAAACACTGCAAACAACTATGAAAAACATCCCCCAACAGCAAAAGAAGATACAAATTAACAGCATGTACTCCCATGCTCAATCACCCTCGCCAAAAGCTCAGAGAATGTTGCACTTCGTGTGTGGAGTTCTGTTGCACTTCGTGTGTGGAGTTCTGTTGCATTTCGTGTGTGGAGTTCTGTTGCATTTCGTGTGTGGAGTTCTGTTGCATTTCGTGTGTGGAGTTCTGTTGCATTTCGTGTGTGGAGTTCTGTTGCATTTCATGTGTGGAGTTATGTTGCACTTTGTGTGTGGAGTTCTGTTCAGCCAGTCAAAAGGCAAATGATTTTTTTTTTTGGGGCACCACACTGGGGAGTGCTGTGGCTGAAAACTCTTCGTGCTTTGGTGGCAGCAGCTCAGGCTGGCTGAGCCAAAAGGATGTGAGCTCTGCAAGGGTTCCTCAGCAAGGGAGTCCTTTGATCTGGCTGGGCCCCCTCCAAGAACAGAAGGAAAATCACTTCTATAATAAGCAAATAAGGTCTTGATTATTTTTTCCTGGAGGGAGTGGGCTGTGTTGGGCTGTGAGATACGCGTGACTGCTCAGAGCCAGCCCCAGCTCTCTGGCTCTTGCCAGGGTGGCCACTGATAAGGCAGCACTGAAAGCTCCTGAACAATCCACTGCTAGTGTGACAAATGCATGGTTTGTGTGTTCATAATGCACAGAGGTGTTTTACAGATAACAATAGCAAGGGATTGAGTTCTCCCCAACTCTTTCATTAAGCAAACCAGAAATTGAAGATTAATTCTGAAAACTCTACTGTAATTATCATTGCTGTCAAAATTTTGTTATGATTTTCTAAGTGATAAAATTATTGTTGGGAAGTAGTCCTACCAAAGAATGGAACATATGCACAGAACACAGTTGTGCAACTTATTCAACTTATTCTTTTAATAATAATTTCATTTCTTTGCCCCTAAGTGGGAAAAAAAAAAATCTAAGTCTCATGGGATCAAAGGCTAGAATTTATCCAAGTACTTTGAAAACAAAAAGGATCATGAGTATAGTAGATGGAGATGGTTACGTTTGGATGTTTTTAGATTCCTGCTCAGAATAAATGTTTCAGTTTGGTGTATTGGAGGAGGGTGTGTCTGTGCTCTTGCAACATTATTTCTGTGCCATTAATAAACAATGTCACTTATCAACATCTGATAAGTATTTTTAATTTGGCAAGCCTGAATAAACTGGAGCCCAGGTGCATTGGCAGAGAAGACCTGTGGCCTGCTCTTGAATTTCTTATTCATGGAATACAAGGGGAATTCCATGCAAATGTAAATGTGCAGCAGATAGAGTAGCTGGGGAAGCAAAATCTTGTGGTAGAAGATTTTTACTGAAGAGTAAATTTACTGAAGAGCTTTGACCCAAATAACAGCAAGCTGCTGGAAGCCAGTGAGAGAGGAGATGCTGTCAGCTGGGCAAGAGGGGAAGGTCACATCAGACAAATCAAATCTCACTCTCTGATAAAGGGCCATCTTCTGATGCTGTGTGCATCCTATCAATGTTTTTAAAAGGGTGGCAAAAGCAAGTTACCAAGAAGTGTTAAAAAAAAAAGTCAAGCTTTCAGTGCTTAGAGAGTTCTTAATGTAACTTAAAGGAGAGAAATAGTTTATCAAGAAGAAGATTGTGGACTGTGACCAGTACTCTGTGGTTGCACATGTGTACCCATATGCCAGCCTGGGAAGAAATGAGCTGGTGCTTAGGAGGTTTTATCTGTTCAGGAAACCCAAAATGACTTGAAACTTCAGCTAAACAATTTTGGCTTAAAAGTAAACTGTGCAACTTTAATGGGGAAGATGAATAACTGTTGAAGCAAAATATTATTGCAAGTGGTAGGTTCTCCAGATTTTGATGTCAAAGCAAGATGGATTTCAGCAAAAAAAATACTTCACTAAATCTGAATTGCAGAGCTTTTCATAGATGTGACTGTAAAGTTCAGCATCCTCTGAAAATTATTTCATTCTTACTGGTCCTTTGGTCTTTTTCCTTAAATCTCCCTGAGAGTGTACATTTGTTTTCTTCTCTCTAATATCTCTGGTTGTAAGAACATTTTTAGATTACTTATTTTGTTACTGAAAAAAAAAAGAGAAAATGTCTCAATAACCAAGAAATCCCCAAGTATTTGTGGTTGTCTGTACAATACCTGGGGCAAAGCAAATAATTATTTCAGGTGTAAGAGTTTTAAGAATTCTATTCTTCCTCACTGAGTAATCATCATTGAATAATTATACAGGAAAGAATTAAGTTCTCCTGACAAGTGTGACCTTGCTGCTGTCCTGTTGATACTCCTGTGGCCAAGATTTTCTTGCTATGCCATCTTTTCTCTTAGTCCCTCTGGCTGCCCTGCAGGCAGCCCTTCATTCTTTTTGCTTCTCACCTCCTTGCAGATGTATCTCCAGTGTGCTGCAGGCTGCCTGCTGGCTCTTGCACTGTGCCTTTTTAAAGTAATTATTTTGAAGTCATTCTTTTAAAGTCGTTTGCAGCCCAGCTCCTGCTTTGGGGTTGTTTAGGGGTGCTGGTTGTCTTTGCCTGATTTGATGACAGTGCTGTGGAAGTTCTGGCAGTGGAGCATGCTGGAATTGAGGAGCATCAACTGAGGGACTATAGCATTCCCTTTGGTCATGTTGTCTGTGCAAGAACCTCCTTGAGTCTGAGCACCTGAGGTGCATTGAACCTGCTCCTTTCTGTGCCCCGGTGTACGAGTGACGGGGGTGGGACGGACGGACACCAGAGATCTCTGCAGCCAGGTTGTGGAACTTGTGGTTTATTGCAAAGGGCCTGGGTGCAGGGGCCCTGCTGGGAGCTGCCAGCCACAGCTCAGAGCAGGCCCCAAAGAGGGAGAGAAAGGTAAAGAGAGAGAAGGCAAGAGTCTGGTAAAGAGGTTGAGAGAGCAAGGGAGAGGATAAGAGAGTGAAGTTCCCATTACAACACCATAAATCTTCTTCTATGCTGAATATTCTAATTCTCACTAACCAATCTAGTCTAAGATACAAATCCTATAGCATTTACATACAGCCTGTAAGAATCACTACATTACCATACTGTGTTACATTTTAAACCCTAAAAACTCCTCTTTGGACCCCTTCTGCCAAGCTGGTAGGGTCTGCTCTGACCCTTGGAGCTGTCTGCAAGCAGAGGGTGTTGTTTCATCAAAAGGGGATTACCTTCAGCTGGCCACATCATTGTTTTCCAGTTGTTTAGTAACTAAGGGATCTCAAAGCTTGCTTTCATTTCCAACTCGCTTATAGTTTCTATATTCTCAAAATCTTTTGCCAGACAATCATATTTATAAGGCTTTCCTGTTTCATCTTCCCCAACACCCCAGGCCAGTTTTGCACCGAGGATGTGGATGAGTGCCAGCTCCAGCCCAATGCCTGCCAGAACGGGGGCACCTGCACCAACCACAACGGGGGCTACGCCTGCGTCTGCGTCAACGGCTGGAGCGGGGACGACTGCAGCAAGAACATCGACGACTGCTTCACTGCCTCCTGCGCCAACGGCTCCACCTGCATCGACAGGGTGGCCTCCTTCTCCTGCATTTGTCCAGAGGGGAAGGCAGGTGAGGGCACACACCTTGCACAAGTCTGGCACTGGCACGGAAGGTGCTCCCTGGGGTTTATACACTTGTTTAAAGTAGGGTGTTTATTCTGTGCACTTCACCACCAGGAGGAAAAGCACTGTCTGTGGGCAAGGGGCTGTTAAACCCCTCTAGCTTGGGAAAAAGAAGTATTTGTGTCAGGCTAGAAGACAAATTTAGTACAGTTTAGGTTGCAAGGGAAGATCTTTTTCCAGCCCTTAGCAGAATCTGTATTTGCTTGAGAAGTTGCACGTGAATGTGACTTGCTCTATGCCCTTTATAATAATTGTATGAATCCAGAAAGCAAATTTTGATATCTTTATGTGATTGTGTTATGACCTGGGCATCCTCACTGGTATAGTGGAAAATTTTCTGGTTTAGGTTAGGTGGAAGTGTATCTCCTAACTACATGGAAATAAAAGTGATCTGCATGTCTGAATTAAAGTGAGCTTCGTGTGCACCTTTTCAGATGTCAGAAAAATTATCATGCTGGTTTGAGTGAAGAGTTAGTTAACTGCTCCAAGAATGAGATTTTGATAATGGTCAGCCATTTTCCTGTTTCAGAAATGCTGGACACACCTCTAAAGTAACAGAATTTGTATTTAAATATAATGTTCTATAAGTGTGTGATGAATTCCCTGTGGTAGTTCAGGGCTCAAGCTTGCTCAGGTTTCTTGCTGTAGGAGTCTCTATCTGAAATACCAGGACACAGAATTTGTGTAAAATACAGTCTGACTGCTTCATCTCTTTATTTTAATAAACTCTTGGATGCTTCTTTAGGTCTTCTGTGCCACTTGGATGATGCCTGTGTTAGCAATCCGTGCCAGAAAGGTGCTCTTTGTGACACCAACCCTGTGAATGGAAACTACATCTGCACCTGCCCCCAGGGCCATAAGGGAGCAGACTGCACTGAGGATGTGGATGAATGTGCAATGGGTGAGTTTCTGTTTGCTCTCTGTGAGCGCAAGAATACACATTTTGTCATAACTTCTCCACATACATTGGACTCCTTTTGTGCCCTCCACCTTCCATTTCAGTGTCTTCAGATGCATTTTAAACTTGTGTGAGACCTGGGGCAAAGGGCTGAGCTGGAATAGTTGTCCATGTTTGAACTGGAATATGAAAAGCAGGGGGATGCTTAGCCATTCTTCCTTGTGCAAGAGGGCTTTAGCACTGTGTGGGGAGTGCCTGCAAACAGATGTGATAATTAAGCTGTCCCTTAGAACTGCAGGGTGCAATGAGAGCACCGCAGTTCGTGTGGGAGCTGTTGCAGCTACGGCCTCAGTAGAAATATATCAAGGCTGTTTGACAGCCAGAATATGGCTGGATCTTTTGAGTGCCTTCCAAGACTGGTGACCACGTGGGCTTTTAAAGCTGTAGTTCTCTGATAGCATGCTGTTGTGTTGTTTTGGGGATTAACTGCACTCTTACAGACTTACTTACAGTTTTGTGAGTGCTCGTTCATGCTTCTAGAGAGTGATGCGTGAAGGTAATGCCTAACCAGCACATGGAAGGGTTGGAAAGAAGCACTTCTTTGAATTTCATTCCTCAGTCTGCCTTGGACAAGAGTGCTATTCCTTTTTGAAAACACAAAAAGGACAAGTTTGGCTGTTTTGTGGCTGTGGCGGCATCTTGTCGGCCTCAGGAATGAAGTAAATGTAAAATGTGATCTGGAAATAAAGCCTTGAAAACATTAATTAGTTCTCTAATCCCTGCTATCTGATACTTTTCTCTTAAGAGCTGTCGTTAGTAATATGGAGCAGAGTTACTCCTCTGGTCCCTTATGGTGACAGCAATCCTTCTTTTGGCCCCTGACAGGCAAGAAACTGCCACTGTTTTCTTCAGTGGCCTTTCCCCAGCAGGATGAACAATCTTTCCCCAATATTACTTGCCAGAAAGGAATGCCCATGAAAAGACCACGACTAATAAAGAATGCTGTGGCTTTCCTGCTCTGGGGAGAGGTTTTCACAGAATCACAGAATAATGAGGTTGGAAGAGACCTCTAAGATCATCGAGTCCAACCTATGCCCTTACACCTCAACTAGACTGTAGCACCAAGTGCCATGTCCAGTCTTTTTTTAAACACATTCAGATATGGTGATTCTACCACCTCCCTGGGAAGAGCATTCCAGTACTTTATTATTCTTTCAGTGAAGAATTTTTTCCTAATATCCAACGTATACCTTCCCTGCCATAGCTTGAGACTGTGTCCTCTTGTTCTGTCAGTGCTGCCCGATGGAAGAGACCGACCCCCACCTCCCTTCAGGAAGGTGTAGAGAGCAATAAGAGAGAGAGCAATAATTTAGACCCACACATTTGTGTCTTTCCTCTTCTTGCAGCAAACAGCAATCCGTGTGAGCATGCTGGGAAATGCGTCAACACCGAGGGCTCTTTCCACTGTGAGTGCCTGAAGGGCTACACAGGACCTCGCTGTGAGATGGACATCAATGAGTGCCACTCAAACCCGTGCCAGAACGATGCCACCTGCCTGGATAAAATTGGAGGGTTCACGTGTCTCTGTATGCCAGGTGAGGGGAGGTTCTGACAAAGATGGAAGGGAGCAGGAGGCAGAGCTCAGGGAGGGCTGCCAGCTCTGCTCAGGTGGAACCCAAAGCTGCAAAGGGCTGAGGCTGAATGCTGAGAGAGAGCCTGCTGTGGTGGCACCAGCCAGGAGGACCTGGTATTTGTGTGTGGGAGGGAGAAAGCAATTAGAGGGCTGAGAAAGAAACCAGTCTCTGCATCAGCGAGGAAATTAGCCTGCTGAGCTGGGTATGTGTGAAAGTATTTGTTACTATACCTGGTAAAGTGCGTGTGCAGAGTCATCTCTCTGGGAAAGCAAAGTGGGTGCAACCTTTAGAGAGTGACTGTGTTTTGAGGTATGCATATGGTGATTTCAGATAATGGTGTTTGGGGTTTTTCTGTTCTTAAAATACCCCAAATAATGCGAGCTCCCGTTGAGCTGAGGAAGTCATTGTAAAAAAATCTACTTGAATGAAATTGTGCTTGTAAAATTTGCATGGCCAATGTAGATCAATGTTAGTCTTGTATTTTGCACTCTGATAGAAAGGGGTGAAAAAAAGATGCAAGTTGCCAGTTGCACAGACTTATAAAGTATTAAAATCATAAATATAAACAAAGAATTGTGACCCTTGCAGGAGATCAGATGATACCCTGACAATTACAATGAGTTTTTATTAATATAGTATTTATTAATGTATAATATGTTTTGAAAGGTGGAACAGGAAAGGCTAGTCCCAAGTATTTCACCCTTCTTAATGTTTTTCTTGTACTCTTCCATTAGCTAAAAGCCCTTGAACTAAAACTATCTGTTGTGTTTGTTTATATACTTTTTACAAAGTAATTAACCCCTTCTCAAGTGGAAGAAAACATTAGATGTGAATTCAGCATTGACTTCTGCTGTTGCTGGTTAGGTGAGCATCTTCAGCAACAGTGAAACCTACACAATCAACATCCCTTTTTAGCCTCTGGGGTATATTTGTACCTCATAGTTTCTGTCCAGACTGCAAACTTGCAAGGAAACTCTGCTTAGACTTTCAGCACTGATACAAGAGACAGTTACACTCTCAAGAGCACTTTCTACAGCCTTCAGTCACCTCTTCTTATTTATTTTTATTTTTTAACAGGTTTTAAAGGAGTTCACTGTGAAGAAGATATTGATGAATGCCTGAGTAATCCCTGTGTGAACAATGGAGTGTGTCTTGATAAAGTCAACCGCTTCCTCTGTGTCTGTCCTCCTGGTGAGTTCTGATTTCTGGAAGCTTTTCCTGCTTCACCCTACCAAGAGCTGCACAGATGTTGTGGGTGAAATGTTTCTTGTGAGTCTCTGTTGTTTTTAGGGCAGTATCTGCTTGAGTGAGTGAAGTGCAATCACTATTAAATCAGAATAGTTTCATGTTGGTTACAATAATATTGTGCTTGTAACTGGGTGAGCATTGACAAACACACAGTTGGACACCTCATCTAAAAGGGCAGCTGGCAACACGAGCTTCTGTTGTTGTGGAAACTACAGCGAGAGTCTCAGCACATTTTAAAGATCAGACCCCCTGCACACTTCTTGTCTTTTTTCTGAGGTTTTTAGGCAGAAGCTGGTTTTGCATCAGTGTAGTTTATGGTGCTTGCATGAGGAGTGAAATGAATTGGGCTCCACTAGAAAAGAAAAAGAGCTGAGCTGAGGGATCAATGTTAGCTGTAGAGTGAACATCACTTATTTTCTTAATTGGCTACAAAAAATTTTGAATTCAGAATTTACATGACAAAAGCCTGCTCTGGAGCCCTTCTTATTGACTAATGGTGTTCAAGCTCTTGCTTTGGTTCCTTCCTCCAAGAAGAAACCTCATGTTTTTTTTTTTCTGAAACTGCCCAAGAATCTGCATCACCTGACATCACCTGTCAATACTTTCAAAACAGTTCTTGAAATAGTTAACAAAGTTCCAGTGCTGTTTTGCAGCACATTCCATACTGCTGCAGTAATTCTAGTCTGAAGGCTCTAGTGATGTATGCGCTGTTATTTTATTTTTAGCCGCTTGCTTTGATTGCCTTAAAGATTTTTATTAGATGGCTCTCACTTTACAAGCAGGCATACTGTCCAGTGATGGACATTGCTTTATTCCTCTGTGACTTGGCCATCTTAGTTTTAAGCTGACCTGGGGAACAGAACCTTTAGAGGGTGGGCTGGACGAGGAGCGAGCCCATGCAAGGTGTGGTGTGTGTGTGCTTCATGATGCCACTGAATGTAGATTGGCTGGGCTTGTGTTTGGGTGGGCTTGAGGGGTTGTTAGAGGTAATTCCTGACAGTGCAGCTGTCTAGGTGAACTCCTTCAGTGACTCCTGGTTTCCCTGTGTTTGTGTGCCTCTCAGGGTTCAGTGGGGCCGTGTGCCAGATTGACATAGACGACTGTTCCAGCACGCCGTGCCTCAACGGAGCCAAGTGCATTGACCACCCCAATGGCTACGAGTGCCAGTGTGCCACAGGTCAGTCTGCTGTTCTGAGCCCCTGGGGGGAGAGAACATGCAACCCAAGTACATGAAAGGCTGGTCTCAAAGATGTCACTGTTTTTTCTTTCTTTCTCTGAAATGCTGCTTGTTTGTTGCAGAGCTTTGTCCACTCCTTTGTGCAGGGAATAGTATTTAAGTAGAGAAAGCCTTTCACTTGTGGCAGCTAAGTTCGCAGCTGATGAGAGTTCTGCCTCCCTCTTTCAGCACCATCCTTTGCTTCCCAGAAGATGACAGCTTCTTCTGTACTAGCTATGGAATCTACATATGGGAAAACATGAGTGTGATTTACCTTCTTCTCTCCCAAGTCAGATTATATTGTATGCACTTGAAAAACAAGAGATGGGCAGAGCACTGCTGCTGTGCATTCTGATTTCTGTTGCATCAGAAGGCTAAGTTCCATTTTATGTCAGAAGTTGCATTTTATGTCAGAAGGCTAATACTGAAATGCAGTAACAGCTGTGGAAGAAATTCCACTCAGAATTTGAGTGGAAATGATTTGAAATGATTTGTCAGGTACCACACAGAAATTTTGGCAGAGCTGTGGCCAGAAGTCAGGTGGTTTTTTAATGCCTGGTGAGTTACATATTCAGAAGCGTCAGGTTTAATGATAGGATTTTCTTATCTTCAGACCTCCAGGGGTGATGCAGATATGTTTTTATCTTCATTTTTACATCTGGTCAAATAAGAGGGTTCAGAGCTGTTATGTTCTAATTTTCAGTAAGGAGCTACTCTTGGTTGCTTTCAGTTCATGTTCCCTCATACACTGCTCATGATACAGATTCAGGTATGAAATGCCTTGGCTTTAGCTCTTCCATTAGGAAAGAAGCTGAACAGTTCCCGGAGCTCTATTAGTCCCAGTAATGTGCAGTAAGGTTGGTTAGATTTATGTGCAAAATTTCTCATTTTGAATCATTCCAATAATCAAATTATTAAGGCAAGTTTCACTTCACTGCGCAGAATGTAGCAAAGATTAGCCTGAAAATAGCCTGGTTTTTCTCTCATGTGGTCTCCACCATTCCCAAAGTTCCTGAAGAGGCATTGAATTTGTTGGAAGAAGGAGAATGCAGTAGTTCTGACCAGGAGAGGAATAATTACTGTGGTCAGAATTTTCCTTTTGACTACTTCATGTGACGAATAAGCAGACAAAAGGAAGGAAAAGCTCAAATCTTCTCCAAACTTGGAAACTGTTTTAGTCTTTCTCAGGCTGGGGTGTGTTCAGATTGCTTTCATTCACTGAGACTGCAGAGCTTATCAGGTCTGGGTGGGTCTGGATAGCATAGGGGAGGACAATGTGGAGAGCTGTGCCTTGAAAAGCAAGTTCTGAATTTGGCACCAAAACTGCATAAATCAATACAGAAACTCTAGGTATCCCACCTGGGGAAGGAAGGCAATTGCTTGTATTGCTTGAAGGCAAATGATGTAAAGGAGCATCTTCAGGCTGAAAGCAACCAAATGCATGTTACTGAAGCAGCAGTTCTAGTAAAATCTTAAATATCTGACTGAAAATTGGAGAGGGATGCTGTATTAGGGCTGTTTTCCATCCTGTCAGAAGGATTCTCATATTCAGTATTAAAATGTTTTTTTCCTAGTCTAAATCTTGTCTGCAAAGAGAGAAATCATGTTTTGGTGAGGTATGTTCAGTTAGGAGATCCAGAAACATTCCTGATCTCTGAGTGGCTCAGTTGAGCTACAATAGCAGGCAAGGTAATGACTGTTGAATGAACGTGTGCTAAGTATTATATTTAATATTGACAGCCTTCTGTAAGACTGAAATGTGGAGTTCTTCCTGGGGGCAGGTCAGTTACTGGACAATGAGTTTGAGTATGTTCTTGCTCTGCTCCTCTCATGGTGTGAGTGATGTGTTTGTGTTGTTCCCTGAACGGTAATCGCCGGCTGCCAACATGATTGAAAACTGCAAAATGTTTGGCCAAATGCTGTACAGATAGCTCTATTTACTGCTTGCTTTTTGTCTTTTCTTTCCCTTCTGGCATTATTCCACTTCTCCTTCCCAGTGGTAGATCATGGCTTTTCTTTTCTTGGGTTGTTTCAGGTCTTTCCTCTTTTATTTGTCTCTGCCCTCTTTTTTTTTTCCCCTCTGCCACCATTTCTCCCCTTATCAGTTTGTTTTTCCTCCTTCCCTAACATCTTTTTATATCCATCTCTCTAACTAGCTTCCCTTCCCTCTCCCCACCCACTTCCACACCCATTCATCCAAGCATACGTTCGCAGAACTTGGAAATGTTAGCCGTCACCTGGTATGTTTGACCACAGAAATAACCACAAACCTGTATGAAAAATGGGGAGCCTCTTATCCACTTATAATACTCAGGTGAGAACCACTCTTCAGCTGTTGAAATTCCCTGCAGCTTGGTTTGTATCAGTCTCCAGTTGGTGTCTTGAAATTTCAAGTTCTGCCTTCCTGATCTTCAGCTGCTGGAAGGCTGTGTGAGCTGTTGCTCCAAAACCTCAGCTCTGAAAACCATTTATTTGAAATTGTCCCAGTCTTATATAGCTCAGCTCCATCATGGAGAGCAGAGCTCTTGAGGAGGGACTTGTTTGCTGCTCTTACTTCCTGAACCCCCTCTAGCCCTTTTTGTGGATAGGTTCTGTCCCTCTCTGTTGCTCAGGATGTTTCCCAGCTGAAGCAGAATGAAACAGGCCAAATTGCTGCTTGTTTCATTGCTCCTGACCAAGAGGTTGCATGCAGCCTTCAGTTGCAGTTACTGAAAAGTTTCCCAGTGAAGGAGGCAAGAAACTTTCTAATAAGCAGAGCTGCAGAAGCTTTGACATGAGCCAAGGGAGTTCCCCTGGGAAGGTTTCAGCAACATCTTTGCAGTAATTGCTCATTTTAAGAAGGTCAGCCCCACTCTGTCCCCCTGTTACTGTGCAGAGGAAATAATGGCAGGAGTGTGCCTTCAGACAGTTTATACTGATGCAAGTAAATATTTCTGATGGAGATTTACATGTTTCCTCTCATGGCTACTGTTCCAAATAACCTGAAGGTGACCACTTCCAGTGCCAGGGTTCTCTGTGCATGCTGCTGTTCTGTAATGCTGTGAACAGTGGAGAGTGTTGTGTTCCAGGGCTGGAAATGCAGTTGAAGTGCCCAGTTAACCCTTTGTGCTCTCTGCCACTTCGCTGATTCTTGATACAATTCTTTCTGTACCTGCATTATATTCACTGCAGCATCCTACCAGTGGACTCCTTCCTTACTTGTGACTTTTCCTCAGGTTTTACTGGCACTCTGTGTGAGGAGAACATCAACAACTGTGACCCTGATCCCTGCCACCACGGGGAATGCCAGGATGGCATAGATTCATACACGTGCATCTGCAACCCTGGCTACATGGGTGGCATATGCAGTGAGCAGATTGATGAGTGCCACAGCAATCCTTGCCTCAACCAAGGGCGCTGCATCGACCTGGTCAATGGCTACCAGTGCAACTGCCTGCTGGGCACCTCAGGTATGGAAAACACCACTGGAAGGCTGGGATTCGAGCAGAATTCAAGCAAGTGATTATTTCTTACCTGTGCTCTGGTGTGTGCTAAGTTGAGAGTATCATTTTCACATTGCTTTGCCATGCTGAACTTTGGTGTGTTTGTGTGGATTGTCTAACCCTCACTGGTGCAACCAATCTTGGGAGAATTTACTTCCTCTTTACTCCAAAAAAAAATCAGGCCTGCAGAAAAATTAGGCATAGCATTCAAAATGTTTATTCCTCTGTTTAAATATTTAGTACAAGCTCAGGGTCATATTCAGTCAGCACCCAATGGCTTGGGTGGCATTCCTTGGTGTTGCAGTGCTTCTGCATCATCACCTGTTTAAGTTGCCCCCAATGTGACTTTGAAGCAAGTGGGATTCTTAATTAGGCAATTTTGGGAAATAGTTCTGTTGCCTTCTTTGTAAGATTTACCCTCCTTATTCCTCTAACTCTTTTTTTTTTTATTCCAGGAATAAACTGTGAGAATAACTTTGACGACTGTGCCAGTAACCCGTGCATTCATGGGACCTGTATTGATGGCATTAATCGCTACAACTGTGCCTGTGAACCTGGATTTACAGGTAAAGTCAGCTACCCAGGAGCTCTCAATTGTTTGGAAGGTGGTTATCCGAGTAGTCAGGGAAGTGCTCTTTGCATACTCACTGCAAGGGATTCAGTTGGTGTCTCAGCAAATCCTTCTAATCTTTGGATCTTAGCATCTTACATTACAGCCAGTTCTACCAAACAGAAAAATGGCCTAATCTGTGCTGTGAAATGCCATTCTTGTTAGGTAATTAAGTCCAATTCATGGTTCTTGGGTTTATAACAAATAAACCCACGTGACTTTGGTTTATTATTTACAGCCCCTTTCCCGGGACAGAGAGATTGTGGACAATATGGAGAGGTGTTTGATTAGACTCTGCCTTCAGCTTTGACCATGAACAGTATTTCTATTTCTGTGAAATCAGAGCATTACCTTGGTGTTCTCTTGAGTTGCTTCCCACTCTGAAGTTTCTCAGTACTTCTCTGTCATAGCATGGTCTGTTCTGTGTTCTTTTTATACTACAAAATTTCTCTGGTACAGTCAAAGTAGGGCTGAAAAAAGAAGTGGTTAGACACCTCTGGATCCATGTTTAGAGCTCTGGGTCAACATCAGGACTATTTCTGATGACTAAAGCACATCTCACCACTGTTTGTAAGGGCATTTGTGTTTTGAGCCATGTAGGGTAATACAAAATAATCATTGTGAGGCAGTTGGTACTGTTTATTACAGCTTTCTCAAAATGTTTGTTGCTGTTTATTACCAAATTATTCTAGTCAGAATAGATCTGAAATGCATTTGAGCACTAAAATGTTTCATGTGTCTTGTGCTTTTCTCTTGGGGTCTTTCTAAATTCCTGATGCTCCTTCCTTCCTCCCTATGGCTCTGGCATAGTGGAACTCTCTAGTTCCCAGAATAAGATGGGGGATGATGCTGATCACTCGTGCCTACTGCTCTCCTAGGTTGCTGGCATTCCATATTTGTTATCCTGCTGGATCTCTTACTGTTACACTGTTAAAATAATTCAGTAGTGTGATGAATTGGCATATTCCAGTCTTTAAGGAGCTGGCTTGCATGGGGTCTTGGTACTTTGTCATTTCCTTCTGTTAAAAATGCTTTCAGCTTACTGCATCATTCACTCTGTTTAGCTTTCCAGCCTCACAAGTCCTTTTGGTCACTGCTTCAAGGATCTTGCAGTCGTAATCAGAGGCAGGCAAAACAGGAAACGGTGTTTTTTAGAGCCCCTTTTGCGCAATAAACCACAAGAACTGTATTTACTGCAGACATTTGGGCACTATTGGTTGTTCAAAGGGTAGGTACTTCAAAGCAGAGGAGCAGGGCTACGACAAGTGCAGCTCAAGAGGTTTGTTGCAAGCATGATACAGCTGAGTGGTTTTTGCTTTCCTAATCAGTATTAACTGGTGATTTAAGTGGAGATTCTGGAATGGTTTGTAAATACTTGCTGAGTGTAAGTGCTGTTTTCCAGGCACAGCAAAGTGCTGCATCTCTCAGAAACGCTTCTCTTGGCTTGAGTTAAAGCACGGAGGCATGTGAGCTCCATGCTGCTGCCTTGGCTTCCCTGAGCTGTGTCTCAGTGTGTGCTCTTGCAGAGGTGCAAAGCAAGCGTTGTTTTAAGAAGTGCAGCTCAGGAAGTGTTGTTTTCCCCTCCAGGGCCCCGGTGCAACGTGGACATCGACGAGTGCACGTCCAGCCCGTGCCACAACGGGGGCACGTGCGTCAACGAGGTGAACGGGTTCCGCTGCGTGTGCCCCGAGGGCTTCCACCACCCCCACTGCCAGCCCCAGGCCGACGGCTGCCTCAGCAGCCCCTGTGTGCACGGCAACTGCACACACACTGCTACGGGGTGAGCACCACTGAGCCTGCCTGCTGCCCTCTGCCCTGCTGTCCTGCTCTCTCCAGACTTACAGCTCCCGGTTTTTCCCTTATTTCTCAGAGTAGGATCCCAATTTATCTGATGCTTGTGACATAATCACAGTCAGGTGAGAGAGCCAGGTGAGAATCTCACCTGAGCCCCTGCCTGTCTCACCTGCACTGCGGTGGCTTCCAGGGGCCCTTCCCAACACTGGCCAGCTAAATCCATGGTCAGCAACAGCAATGGGTTATATATGCACCATCTGCATCCAGAGCTCCATTTCCCCCTGCTTGTGTGGGAGCAAGCCACAGCTCCTGCCTTCAAAGCAGAGCCAGGCTGCCAAGTTTCAGTGCAGCTCCTCATGTCCACTCAATCTGGAGAGGGTTCTCTGTCTGCTGCTACACCCCCTCCAAATCCTTTTGATTACAGCTGCCTTTCCCACAAATCTGCCATAGCAAACAAACAGCCATAATAAGGTGTAGATCTTCATTCACCAGCTGGTGTTTCAGCACAGGTTTTTCTGTCCTGCCTCGTGTTGTTTGCTGGTTTTGCATGGGCAAGTGGTGCAGGGTGTACTGTCACCATCTAGAGGGAGGGTTTGGTGATTCTAGAGTGTTGTGGTGTTGTGGGTCCCAGGACGAGGTGAGAGATGAGAATTTGACTCCAAGTTTTCAGAAGGCTGATTTATTATTTTGTTATATTATATTAAAAGAAATTATATACTACAACTATACTAAAGAAAGAGAAAGGAGACATCAGAAGGCTAGACAAGAATGAATAATAATAACTCATGACTGACCAGAGAGTCCAATACAGCTGCATGGGATTGGTCATTAATTAAAAACAAAAAAAAAAAATTCACATAGAACCAATTAAAGATGCACCTGTTGGTGAGCAACCTCCAGAGCACATTCCAAGCAATCAGATAATTATTGTTTACATTTCTTTTCTGAGGCTTCTCAGCTTTTCAGGAGAAAAATCCTGGTGAAGGGATTTTTCAGAAAATATCATGGTGACACTAGTGAGCTGAGTGAATGCAATTAAAATAAAGAAATGGTTCCAAATTAAATCTTTGGGGAGCAGCAGCAACATATTCCATCAAAACCTAAAACATTGAGTGTGGGGACTGTCTTTATTGGCTAGTGCTGTTCATCCTAACCAAGCACTGTATCAAGAAACAGGTTGACAACTTTTGCTCTAGGGATGGATATTTCACCCAGGACACTTTGTCCACTGCTGAGATTTTGTCAGCTTTACTCATATTGTTGCATGTCTGAGGAAAGAAAGGAAAATTCTCTCTGGGTCTTTTGATGGCAGTAGTTGCTTCTGAATCTTCCCACGCAGGAAGACCAAATGCTGATTTTGGGAGCCCTAAATCAGATTTCTTTTTGGTAATGGTGAGTCTGGGGTTGTTCTGTTTGTGAAAGTTCTCAACTATATGTGGAATAGCCTCCCAAAAATGTGCTGTATCCTGGGAAGTGTTGTCAGCACTTGGGCAAGGAAGTGATTTGCTGATGCAGGTAGCTCTGTAGAGCAGGATGCAGCACTTTCCCTGTAGCTGGCAGGAAAGCTGCTTTTATTGCTAATTCAGCCTCCTTGAAAGATTGGAAAACAGATTTTTGTTCACCTTGTCTGTCATGTGTCACTTTGCATTTGTACACCTCACTCTGTGCCAGGTGGAAGAAGCCGTGTTCGCAGGGCAGGGACAGGGGCCAGTGTGTGCTCTGTGGCCCGAGTCCAGGCTGATTCACCAAGCCCTTGCTTCTACATCTTTGTGGGTGGGGTGTGCTCTCATGCAGGTTTTGAAACCTGATGGAGAAGACTGCTCCTGCTCCCAGCCAGCTGTTTTCATTTGAAACCACTATTTGGTATTAAATCAGTCTAGTTATCTTTGGAGCCTATTGTTCCCCTCCACTTCTTTTTTTTCTAATTTTTTTTGTTTCTATCTTTGAATGTGTTGAGATGGTCTTATCAAAGCAGAAACATAGTGCTGGTTGACTGAACACTTTGTGAAAACTGTAATGAGGGAAGTGTGGTTGTAAGGGAGGGTTTATTTTCAGTATTTCCAAAACTATACAGCTGGGGCAAGCAATCCAAAATAACTTAGGGCTCTTCTCAAGAGAGTTCTTCTGGTTTTCTCTCCAAAACCAATCTACAGGAGAAACTGGTAGAGGAGTAACTTCAAAATGTCTAAATTAATGCTGTTTTGCCTTTCAAGGTACAAGTGTGTCTGCGACCCAGGCTGGATAGGAGATTACTGTTCAACAGAGGGGAATGAATGTAAATCAAACCCATGCCAGAATGGAGGAACGTGTGAGGATCTGTTGAATGCATACAGATGTACCTGTAGGAAGGGATTCAAAGGTGAAAATTCAGAAAAAATGTGTTATCTTTTCCCTTTTTACTTCATTGCACCTTTAGGGTAATTTCTTTTCATTAAACTTTGTGGAAATAATAATCAAGATGGGAAATGCCATGGCTTTATGAAGTTAAATTAGTCAGTTCCTGTAGACATGATACAGTAATAGAATACTTGGCAAGGGCTTGTCTAAGCCTTGCTTGGAATCATTAAAAAATGACCTGTTGGAAGCTTAGCTTAATTTTCTTTGTAAATTATGAAATTTACATAAATACCCTGGAAATTGGAGGGGCATTAAACTCAAAATGACCATGGCTGCTTCTACACTGAGCCCACGAGGAGTCCTTTGCCTTTGCTCTCCTTTTGCTTCTGCTGAGATTTTTTCAAAATGTGGCAGTGCTGTCCACTGCAGTGTGGGATAATCACACAATGTGAGTTACAACCTCTTTGTTCATTCTTCCAAGAAGCACCAAGCTCTTAGCAGCACATTCTTCAGCTTTTTCCCATTCTGCTCTCCAGGTGTGAACTGCCAGGTAGTGGTTTCTCCTTGTTCCCCTAATCCTTGTGAGAACTCGGGAATCTGCCAAGAATCTCCTGACTCTGAAGGCTACACCTGCCAGTGTGCCCCTGGCTGGGAAGGTAACCTGGGTTGGGAACGAGGTGTGCCTGCAGTGCTGGCTCTGAGCCTCCTGCCATTGCTTGGGAGGGGTCTCACCCTTGCACTCTGCACCTTTCAGGGGAAAGATGCACAGTGGATATTGATGAGTGTCTCTCCAAGCCCTGCAAGAACCATGCCCTGTGCCACAACATCCAGGGCAGTTACCTGTGCGAGTGCCGGCCCGGCTTCACCGGCGGCGACTGCGACACCAACATCGACGACTGCCTGGCCAGTGGGTATCAGCACCTTGCTCTGTGTTTCCCAGTCTCCCCCAAAAATCAATTTGCTGACTGCTGTTTGACAGATTCAGAAGGGTCTGAATCTGTCAAACAGATTCAGATTTTATGATCTCTTTTATGATCTCTTGCCAAAAGAAAAAAAAAAAACCCAAACTTCAGTTTTGTAATATTTGAAGAAGTCAAAATCCATCATGTTCGGCTGCTAGAATGGACCACGGTGTGCTAACTGATGGCAGCTGTTGTTCCCAGATCCTTAACTTGAAAAGGCCCTTAGAGTTTACATACCTTAATAAGAGGCACTGTTAAATGCAAAATTGTATTTGCCTGAAATTTTAATCCATCAAGTTAAAGTGCCACTGCAGGGCTTACCTGTATTTCCACGTTCAGTTTGATGGAGGTGTGGTGGGAATCTGGGCTATAGCAGTCCTTCCTGAAATGTCTGTCTGGCGTTAATATTCTGGGAACAGTGGGTCCTGTTGCCGTTCCAGTTAATCCATATCTGAAAACAAATTAGGCAGCAGGAAGGCCCTCTGCTCTGGAATAGGTGTCAGTTGCAGGAGGGGAGGCCATACCCTGATGAGTACTAGAACGGCTCAAATTGCAAGAAAACAAGTATTAATTTCATGTCCTTGACACTGCTGTTTATAAGGGAAACCAAATACATAGTAGCTTCTTTTTCTTACTGGGCATATTTTATATCATCCTCAGATAAAATCAGAGTCTCCTGAGAAATGTCACGTGTTTAAAAGTTCATCTGTTACTATTTGAAAAGTGCTTTATCAAACCTTCGAGGAGTTCACAATGCTGTAGTTCTTAGATTGGCCAGGTCTTTAAAAAAACCCAACCAAATGAACAGAAAAACCCCAAACAACCACCCCAAAACAAAACAAAAAAACCCCAATCCCCTGTTTCTTCTATTAGCTTAAAACCAAAATGGAGTTTTGAAGATTTAAGGTGTGAACTTAGCAAATTGTGTTTTGCATTGGGAAACAAATGTAAATTCATGACTGCTGTAGAGAAGGATCCAAACAAGTCTATTAGCAAAAGTTACCGTGGGAGCCCCCAGAGCAGCACTCAAAGAACTTCTGAGGTGTCTGGCTCAGGCTGAGCTTTTAATTCCTTCATTCTGAGCAGACAGGTACAATACAAAAAGTGTCACGGTGCAGTGACCCAGAGCTTTGCTTACTGAAGCCAACAAAATCATTGCCTGTCCTGTTAGTTTTTGTGTGGGTGCCTGAAGATAAAAACATTCTCCAAGTGTTCATCTTTCCCTCTGGAACAGCTGGGACATCTCTCTCCCTCCTCCTGAGTGTTCTGAGAGCTGTGGGATTCACCCCGTGTTGTCTTAGGCAGCACACCCGTGAGGCTGAAGAAGCATTTCACATTGCTGCCACAGCTGATTTCATTTAGCATAACAAAAACCTTCCATGCCTTGAGCCAAATGTCTTTAATCTATGAAGCAAACAAACCCTCCAACAACAGGAACTTATTGAAAAGTTGATACCCGACTCTCCTTCTTCTGTCAGTAAATGTGTGGCACAGAGAATTAATGCACAGCTTTTGGCTTCACTCATACATGGCTCACTGCCACAGACACAACATTTTATAGCTGCCAGGGGTCTTGCTTTGAATGTGCTTTTTCTCTGCAGTAGTCAAATGACCTTTAAATGGATGCAGGTGTGTCTCATAATACAAATTCTTACCATGTGAGCATATTTCTCAGTCAATAAATGAGCTTTAATTACCTTTCACATGTCTTCATTTCCCAGTAAACAGAATTAGCTTATGATACTTATGATAACTGCAAATTTTTGGTGGATTATATTTGCATTTTCCAGTTCATATTTTAGTAGTACTTAAAGGTAGTCCTAAATCCAAAATAAGGCTCAGTAACCTATTTTTCAACCCCCTTGCTTTCTCTCTTTTTCCTCCCCCCTCCCAGTTTCCCTCTCTGCCTCCATATATTAGGCTTTTGCTCTGTGGAATGCAGAGTAGAAAAGGAATCTGGCTTCAGGAATGTGGGTCTTAAATCCAAAAGTGGAAGGAGAAAAGCAGGAAGAAATTACTGAACGGCAGAAATGTTTCAGGCAGATTGGTGCTTGTGGAAGCAGAAGGAATACAGTAGTAGGAGGTGGCTTAGACCTAAAAAAAAGTTGTATGCAAGTAGCAAGAGCATGGCAGAGATAAGGAAAATATCAAGAAATGCAATGATTGAGGAGAATCCTTGGTGGTGTAGGAGTTTGTGAGCTTTTCTGGCAGCCTTCCCCCAACCAGTCTGTGATGCTGGGAAAAATGTCAAGTGCTCAGTAGTGCATAAGTGCTCATATATGTGCTAATATACACATACAGGTTTGATTTGACTGCATTGCTTTCATGCTGAAAATTAAGCACACAAGTTCTCTCTTGTGTTAAGAGAGAATGTGCTGAGTTCTCTGATGAATAAAACCTAGTAAGGAAGAAACAGTTGCTGCTCTGTTTTTATTGTACCAGTAGGCATCTGTCACAAAAGCAGCATTTGAATTTTAAACCAAGAGGCTTTGGGTTTTGGTTGAACAAATTCCAGCAAAGAAACCTTTAGGCCCTGAAGATTGGCATTGATCCACACCTCTTTGTAAATTTCTGATTGATAATGCTTTGCAGTTACCTGTTCCATAAGGAGGCTGAGAAAAACCTGTCAGTCCTCTGTCCTCCTCTGGGCTATGTGGCCCCTTTTTTTTCTATACAAACAGCTGCTCTAGGCCTGGCTCTTCACTGTTCCTGGGTTTTGGTGTTGCTGAAATGGCTCCCAAGGTATTAGAAAGTCTCTTTTTTCCCAGCCCCGTGACCAAAGAAGTTGAGGTTCCTCGGCTCTGGTTCTCAAGGCTGTTTATTTTCTCTTATCTGTTCCATTCTTTCTCTGACCTGCTGAGATCTGTCCAGCAGGTTGGGTTGTGGCACAGTCCCTGCCCTTGGGGTGGTGTTAACATTTTATAGTAAAACCTACGTGTACTTTATTTACAATAATTTTCCAATACCTATCACCTATGTTAGACAGTCTGTCTCTGCTCTAAACTGATCCAGAAGTATCACCATCCCAGCAGAAGATGGAGGACAAGAAGAAGAAGAAATAGGACAGGACACACCCAGATTCCTCCATCTTGCTTCTTGAACCCCCATTCTAAATCCCCAAAATTCTACTTTTTCACCCTGTGACAAATTAACTATCATTCTACTCAAACTTTTGTGGCTTACAAAGTTGGTAATTGTTTCCATGGGCTAAAATCAAAGGCACAGGTGTCTTTGACTCTGTGCCAAGGTCTCTGAGCCCCTTGCCAGGGTCTCAAGCCATCCAGGGGAGCCAGAGGGATGTCCTGGGTGCTGACACACTGTCACCCATTTTAACACTCCTGTGGTGCTTCTGTCCCAGATCCCTGCCAGAACGGAGCCTCGTGCGTGGATGGGATAAACTCCTTCTCGTGCATCTGCCTGCCTGGATTTCATGGGGACAAGTGTCAGACAGACACCAACGAGTGTCTGAGTGAGCCCTGCAGGAACGGGGGCACCTGCACCCACTATGTCAACAGCTACACCTGCAGGTGCCCGCCGGGCTTCGAGGGCACCAACTGCGAGAGCAACATCGACGAGTGCACGGACAGGTGAGGCACTGCCCCCAGCCTGCCCCCAGCCCGCTGCTCCTGCCCCCAGCCTGCTCCTGCTCCTGCTTCTGCTCCTGCTCCTGCTCCCAGCCTGCTGCTCCTGCCCCCAGCCCGCTGCTCCTGCCCCCAGCCTGCTCCTGCTCCCAGCCTGCTCCTGCTCCTGCCCCCAGCCCGCTGCTCCTGCCCCCAGCCCGCTCTTGCCCCAGCCAGTCTCTCAGAGCCTCTGTGGTCAGGATGACCCCAAGGTGTTAGAAAGTCTCTTTTTCCCAGCCCAGAGATTGAAGAAGGAGTCAGGATCCTCAGCTGTGGTTTTCAAGGTTGTTTATTCTCTGTTATGCATTACATTCTTTTTATGACCTGCTGAGATCTGTCCAGCAGGTCGGGTTGTGGCACAGTGACCACCCCAGAGGTGGTGTTATCTTTTTATACTAAAAACTACCTGTTTTAGTAATAATTTACATTTTTAATAATTTAGTAATAATTTACATTTTAGTAATAATTTACATAATTTACAATAATTTCCCAGTACCTATCACCTATGTTAGACAGTGAGTTTCTACTCTAAACCAATCCAAAAGCACCACCATCACACAGAAGATGGAGGCCAAGAAGAAGAAAGAAGAAGGACAAGGCACACCCAAATCCCTCCATCTTGGCTGCTGGACCCCCATTCTAAAAACCCCAAAATTCTACTTTTTCACCCTCTAACAAACTAACTATCATTCTACTTAAACTCTTGTGGCTTGTAACTCTTCACACAAAGTTGGTAATTGTTTCCATGGGCTAAAATCAAAGGCACAGGTGTTTTTGACTCCATGCCAGGGTCTCAAGCCATCCAGGGCAGCCAGAGAATGTCTTGGGTTCTGACACCAGTCCTGCTCAGGAGCAGCTTCTAACCAGGGCAATTCTCCTTTCCTGCCATTTGTCTCAGGCATACTTGTGATTCTTGCAAGGAAAGCTGGCTTAGCTGAAACACATTGCCTGGTCCTCAGTTTCTTCTAACATTCTTCCAACAGTTCATTACAGCATAAATGGGATAGCATTTAACAAAAGTTAAAACAGTTAGGGATGCTAGCTTATTTAAATATAAATAATTCATATTTTTACAAGACCTATCACATAGGGGAGGGGAAATAATTGGTCATGAATGGTTACTCTATTGAGAAATACAAAAGCTGTAAAAATGGAAGCAATGGCCAGCTTAGAAAAGCAGCAAAAATAAATTAGCCCTGAGTTGTTGACAACAAATAATACGAAGAAGAAACCAAGAGAAACACTAAATCCACTAAATTCTAAATTTGAAAGATTTTATTATCAGAGATCTTTAATGCTCGCAAAAAAAAATGGGATGTGGTTTAGCAGTATCGAGATAAAACCTGAGGTCATTCTAAAGGGGGGGATGTGGAACTGAGTTAAAATGCTCAGCAGCTGGTCCTCATATAAATGGTTCATGTGGTAGTTTTAAGAGCTCTTTGAGAGTTAAACATGTGATTCCATCATCTGCCTGCATATTTATTTTAAGCTTCGTTAGGATTGATGTAAGTAACTTCAGATTCTCAAATGGGAAAAAATTCTAGCAATTTCTTTAAAACTTGCAGTGGTTAAAAAATAATTAGAAATACTCTGTTCTAGTCTAGTTACCAGAGACAGATTATGCAAAACTCTTGGTTTTCTCAAGTATTTTCTGCACAAATAGAAAAGATCTTTCCTACCTTTTATAAAATTGCATTTGAGGAGGAGGTATTTTAATATCTTTTTCTTAAGAGCAGGATTGTGTCACTGATGAGGGTGTGTTTAATTTGCACAACAGTTGTTGAATCAAGTGGAGTATGCTGGGTGTTGTAGCAGAACTCCTGGCTCTTCCTTGAGGTTCATCCTGTTTTTGTTATCAGTCAGGGCAGGAACCAGTCTTGCAGGTATGAATTAAGGATGTAGCAATTTTCAACGCTCTGCCAAGCTAAACCAGTCACACCTTCTCAACCAAAATTACTGAGCTGTGCTTAAGAGCACTGTGGTGGTTGGCTAATTTGAATTTGGGTCAAGTGATTCTTCCGTGTGTGGTGTGAGAAGCTGCCTGTGAGAGAGTGCCCTCTCCTTTTGGTACCTGGTTTCAGTGAAACACACCAGGAGACTGGCAGTTCCTCTGTCTCCCCTGCTTTGCCAGGAGTGGAAATGGCAGTTTGCTCTCCCTCTAAAACAGAATTCAGCCCCCAAGACAGAGGAGTTCTCTGATGAGCAGTTTAGTGTTTGATGAGTAGGGTAATGCTGGCATCTCTGCCATCATCGCAGTTGGAATTTTGGTGTTTAAAACTTGCTTCCCTGCACTGGGAGTTCAGGGAGCTGAGTCAGGGGCTCCTCTGGTGGAAATACCTTTTGAGGGCACAAAGCAGATAGCAGGCATGAATTTGGGTTGTGTACTTTATCAAACTGATTATCTCAAGTCTGATCTAGCATTATTCTCAGAGAGGCAGGAGTTCCTTTACAAGGAAAACTGAGTCAATTTTGCATGAGTCAATTCCCCAAACTTTCCCAGTCCCTTCTCCTTAGGACACCTAATCTGGCAGAATTTCATATGATCAGAAGATTGGGGGGGAGGGGGATAATTCCTTTGATCTGAATTCTGCCAGGGCATGTATGAATAGTTTTACAAATCAGGACTTAAGATTCTCATGAGAAGAGAAGGAAGGGATTTAGCAATACCAATACTTTCACATAATTTCAGTGAAGAACATGCTTGTGTTTTGCATGTTGTATGAACTTTTTCCTTGAGAAACCATACCCCTGATTCCTTTGAAGATTTTTTTTTTGAAGGCAAATTGTTTTGTTTCTCATAATTTGTAATACAATTGCAATTTGTAATAAAATGTATCAGTTTGAGCAAGCCACATGAGGTAGTGTTTGTGGTCACATTGAAGCTGGGAAGATTACATTAAATTAGTTGCCTCCATCACTAATGACTCATTAAAACCCTGCTTTACCTTCTTGATCTGCTGAGGTAAAAGTGAGCTGGAGGCTGAGCTGGAATTCCCTAGGATTGCTGTTTTCTGCTTGATGCTTCTTCAGCCAGAAGTTAGCAGTGATCAAAAGATCCTGTTATCTGCTTTTCTCCCTTATTTCAGTCATGTTTTGTCACTATAGGACACAAAAGAACACAAGCACACACTGCTGTTCTCAAGGTGAAGAAAAAAAGGAAGTTTATTTTCTAACATTTATAGTTTTCTAAAAGTGACAGTGGATTGGAGGGTGACAGTGCCACCTCTCCAATTACACTGGACAAACCAATAGTCCATCAAATTTCTCTTCCTCCATAAAGGAATGCAAAACAATAAGTTATTTACAGAAAGTGGGTGAGAAAGTTCATTACAAGAATGTTAACATCAGAAGCTTAGAAAATCTTAAAAAATCAGGGCAACAATGTTTATGTTCTCTTTGTCTGTGAGCTAATTGCATTTTGTCTCAGCTTACCTTTGTTTCTCCTCCCTTGCAGCTCCTGTTTCAATGGAGGCACTTGTGTGGATGGAATCAATTCCTTCACCTGCCAGTGCCCCCTGGGCTTCACGGGCCCCTTCTGCCTGACAGAAATCAACGAGTGTGACTCCCACCCCTGCCTCAACAGGGGCACCTGTGTGGACAGCCTGGGCACATACAGGTGTATCTGTCCCCTGGGCTACACTGGCAAGAACTGCAAGGTGGGTGACTTCTGGTGGCATTGTTGTTTGAGCTGTCCAGCCCAGAGGTGACATGGGAGAGGTGTGAGGTGCCAAACGTGGCTGAGCTCTTCCTCCTTCAGTCCTGCTTGGCCCATTAGGTGCCCCTGCTCAAAACTGGACATCATAGAATGGGCTGGAAGAAACCTTAAAGATCATCTAGTTCCACCCCCTGTCTATGTGCAAGGAGGAGAAGAGTGGTTATTTATGAGAACAGGTGTCACTGGAACTTTCTAGATTCATTTTCTTAAATTAAAACCAGCTGTTACCCTGGAAAATGGCTCCATTTCATTCAAAGCATAAAATTGTCTTGATTGAAGACAGTCCTGTATTAAAAAAAAAACCAAACAACTAAACAAACCAGCAAACAAGCACAAAACAAAAACAGAATATCAGTCTGATTAGAAGGATTTAGATTTAATGGTTCATTTTTACAGGGAGGTAAATTTTATTCAGGGTTGATTGTAAATTTTTTTTCATGAAAAGCCAGAAAATGTTTTGGGGCAGTAAATGACGTGCCTGTCCTATTCACAACCTCAATAAAATCTCCAGCCTTATTTGCACATTTAAGTTCAGGCAGTTTCCAGTTTTCCACAGGAGCTGCAAACTCTGTTTGCTGTAAATGACTGACTAGTGCCTATTAAAAACTCGGCATAGCACAGTGGAAACAGAATGATGTTTTTCAAATCTGAGTTCTTTTTGATTCTGTTCTTATCAAAACAGCAAGAATGACTTGAGACTATTTTTGCTTTTGGAATTGTAAACTCTGTATTGGCTTCCTTTACCAGCAATCTTGACTGCTGCCATAAAAAAAAAAAAAAAGTTAATTTCTTAAATTTCTGGAAAACACTACAATTTTGTAAGAATTTTACAGCTCTCTTTCGTGCCAGCATGTCTTTGTAAAGCAGGGAGAGTTGGAAAGAAGCATTTTAGTGGCAGTGGGGGAGGTGCTTTTTCAGAAGTATGTTGCTAGACATTAAATTGTCAGGTCTGCTTCTAGGTATTGCTAATGGAGGAAGTGAATGCAAAGTAATGAAGTGATAGAAAAAAGCAACCCCTCTGCTACCCTCATTATGCATTCTGGGCACACCACTTCAACCTCATTGGGAGAATTAGCATTGAGAGGGATCCTGAAGTACTGTGAAGTTCAGTAGTTCCTCTTCTGTTATGTTTGCTTTGTTTTTAATGGAGAAAAGGATTAATGTTCCTTTCCCCAAATTAAATGCTGTGGATTCTCAGAAGGTCTGCTTTATGTTCAGAGAAGCTTGATTGTAATGTATTACCCATTTTATACAAGGAACCAGAACTTTCTAAATTTAGATAAGTACTACTCAAAGCTGTATTGAGGAGATTTATAGATTACAGCTACACTGTAGTTCTTGTCTTAGTGGTAAACTGGCTTGACCTAATTAGCAAATCTAAATAAGCAGGACAAAATCAGACAATGATTCATAAGTTTTAGAATTTGCATGTAAAACAGTCAGCTACTCATTACAAATGCAGAAGCAAGAGGCTCGGTGTTTTTTCTTCTTCACGCTCAACTACATGTGATAAAACTTAATTCCAAGTTTCCTTTTGGTTGCCTGTGAAAGCACAGATTTTTTTTTTTTTACTTTAATCTTTGTGAGGAGACAGTTTGCATCTGAAAAGCAGAACTTTCTGCAATTGAAATTGCATTTTACAGCCAAAATTCTGTGCTACTCACTTTAAAAACCTCACCCTTCCTCAAGTCAGCTTGAAATCAATCAAATAGCTGTATTAATTTGAAGATGAAATGCTTGAAAAGGAAATTATGGTTAGTGGCTGGTTTATATTACGTCAGACAGTTATTTCGGGTCTTCACTTTCATATGATGATTTACTGAGTTTTAGACTCTGTTTCTATATGAGAAATCAAGAAAAGCAATATACTTTGGCCCATCTTCAGTTCATAAAACTCTTGTGGGGTTTTAGTTGAATCTTGGAAGACACAAAAAGTCAGAGAGACCACAGTGCAGCAAGTGGGGCCAGAAGGAGGTATGGTGAGCTAATGATAGAAAGGAAAATTATGGATCAAAATGTGGAACACATCTGTCATCCTCAGAAAGCAGTGAAGAGTTTGGGAGAATAGCTGGAAGCCTCCTGCTATCATGGAGCTAGAAAGCTGGTCTGAGATAAAACCCAATTTTCTCAAACTGAGCCAGTCAAAGATGCAACTTCATGGTGAGGTGTGAGGATTTTGAAATAATGCTGCCATCTGGGGTTTATTCCTCTGTTCACTTGCACATTCCCAGGCATATGAGACTGTCAGTAGAGTACCTGGCTTAGCTTGGGAAGGACTCTCCTGCCCTTTCCAGTGCCACAGGGATCCCGTATTGCAGAGCTCCCTTTCCTTGCATCTGAACTTGTTCTCTGAGTGCTGTTTCTCGTGCCTGTGCCATGTTTCACATGGGTTGTTTGCCCTGCAGTCCCTGGTGGATCTGTGCAGCAAGTCTCCCTGCAAGAACAAGGGCACGTGTGTGCAGACCCTGGCCCAGACACGCTGCGTGTGCCCGCCCAGCTGGACCGGCGCCTACTGCGACGTGCCCAGCGTCTCGTGCCAGGTGGCAGCTTCACAGAGAGGTAAACCAGCATCCTCTGGCCTTCAGCAGCTCTGTGCCCAGGCACCTCCTTCCCCCCTGCCCCTGTGCACAGCCCAGAGAGCTTTGCCTGCAGCTGGTCACTTCTCAAGTAAAAATACTCTCTGCAATGGTGTGTTTGGGAGTCAAGGCTTCCTTGGTTCTCCCCATCACAAAAATGTCAGAAAGGAAGAATTAAATACTTCATGGGGCCTCAGTTTCAGTAGTGCTGTTTTACATGGACTGCCTTTTTGGAAAATGTATCAGCTCTTCATGCTAAACCCCAGGCAGGCTAAACCCCAGGTGGGCCAGGGGTTAAGGCCACATCCTTCCACAAGAAAGGCACCTTGCAACTCGTGATAAGTATTTTTGCAGAGAATACTGATTACTTAGTGCACTGTTTAGCCTTATAGGTTATACCATGGCCCCTCAAAGTAGTAATTTTCTATTTCAGATGTTGTATAGGTAAAAGATTTGGTTTTTAAGTGAATTTTGCCTGGCAACATGGCCTGTACCCCAGGCAGATGGACACTGTCAGGCCACTTTTGTCCAGGAAATCCAGACAAGCAGGTTCAGTGTCAAAGGAGAAAGGTGTCAAGCTCCCATACTTTTTGGGGACATTCTAGATACAAACACTGAACCTTTGTAGAGCAGCAGTAGTAGTTCAGATATGTATTCACCAGCCAGTGCTAAAGTAACACAGCAGTACAAATACTTCATGCCAGTGTTGAATCCAGTGATCCAAAGAGGACAGAGCCTGACTTCGTTTGTAAGCCAGTTTTGGTTCTGATCCACTGTAATTTAAGGAGTAACTCTTCAATTTTAAAGTTGCAACTTTTCAATTTCTTGGGCCTACCCATATCCATTCCTGTCTGAGCCACCAGCACTGACAGCAATTGTGTTTTATGTGTTTGCTCACTTGTTTTAACTCTGCTTCAGGAGTCCCCGTGGACCAGCTGTGCCAGCACTCTGGGCACTGCCTCAACGTGGGGAACAGCCACCACTGCCAGTGCCAGGTGGGCTACACGGGCAGCTACTGCGAGGTGCAGCTGGATGAGTGCGAGTCCAGCCCCTGCCAGAACGGAGCCACCTGCCGGGACCACCTGGGCGGATACCACTGCCAGGTACCCGGGGGCAATGGGGAACAAAGGCACCTGCAGCAATCACAAACACCTGCAAGTGGTGTGGAGAGCCTTCAAATAGTGGGGTAAAAGCAGCCTGCAACTGGAAGGAATTTTTAATTTGGCTGCACCAAAAGCAGTGCTCCTGAGAGGTTTTTAAGAGTGAATTAAGAGGTGTGGTTGGAAGGAGCTGTGGTTGATGAGCATTTGAACTCTTTGTGACATTGGAGAAGAGGTTCTAATCTGGAAAGGCTTTTTGCCTGAGGTGTGGTTTATATTAAAATTTTGTAAAATGTATTAAACAATATTGTATTTTCCCTGTTGGATGGGCAAGGTAGCCCTTGCCTCCCAGGGTGGGAAATGCTTTCCACTGCTTTCTGTTTCTTCACACTGATGCAGAGAGCAGTGTAGGCCATGAGATTGTTGTATATCAACCTCCCTAAGCTTTTTGGAATGGTAGAACACCTTGGAAGCCCATGTCCAGAGGGAAAGGAGGAGTTTTATGTAAACCTTAAGCCAAAACTTCTAAGCCAGTTTCGGTGGTGGAGGGTATCAGGATTTGATTTGCTGTGTTTTGCAGCAATCTAATCAGTTGAATTCAAATTTGCAGTGTCCTGTTATGTGTCACATGGTTGAGTTGTGTGTTTAAGCTGCTTGTCCAGCTACAAAGGCAGTCCTGATGTGCCCCGCTGAGGGCTCCTGTGTCGGTGTTGGCCTTTTTGAGATGCCTGCTAATGTGTCTGCTGGAAAGCCATTGACACTTATTTCTGTGCCGGCAGTGTGTGGCTGGATACCAGGGGGTCAACTGCGAGTACGAGGTGGATGAGTGCCAGTTCCAGCCCTGCCAGAATGGAGGGACCTGCATCGACCTGGTCAATCACTTCAAGTGCTCCTGCCCACCAGGAACCCGGGGTAGGAAGCTCAGCAATTAAGTGAATGTTACAAAGGGGAATTTTCCTCTCTGGCTGCTGGTTTCACGAGACACAGTTTAAAGGGAATGCATTCTGTTCTTTGAAGAATGTTCCCAAAGTACACTGGATCCCTTGGGATACATATTTTCTCTTTAAAAATAAATGCTGCTTTTTTCCCCTCCCTTTTAATTTTTTTTCTTTTAAAGGAATAGGTCGTGGCAGTGCCCCTTGGGAATGTATGAGCCATCTTTGGCAATGTGGATGCAGGAGATTGCTGTTAAGGTCTCTCCTAAACCTATCTGTTTTGATATAGTAAATCCAAGGTTTCTTTTTGGCTAAGGTGCTATGAAATAAGTAGGAAACTTTCTTAGTTTTTAACTTCCAATGTCCTATACTTGCTTAAACTTTTGCCCTTCATTTTCCTCTGTCCTGGAGTCTTTTGTGGAAAAGAAGCTGAGTGACTCTAGGCTACCCTAAACTATTTCAGCATATTTCAGCTCTTTTATCAAAAGTTCCTTCGGGGGAAAATATTGAAAAAGAAAAGAAAATAAAAGTAATCCACAGTTTATATCAGCAGTTTTCAGTAAGCATGATTCCATAGGCTGTTTATTGTCAGGTTTCTTAAAACCTAGTCTTCCCTTTTATATCTTACCTATGAACCTGGCTTCTACCTTTGAAAATACTCAGAATTTAACATTTTAACCAATCAGTAAATGCTTTCTCACTTGATGTTCTTTTTTAAGCTTATTTCTCAAGTCAGAGCAATGTAAAAATTTTAACTGAACTTTTTCTTTCTGAAGTATGTCATCTCAATGTTGGCAAAATCTTCAGATGCCAGATGGAACTAAATTCTTGTTTCATAAAGCAAATTTAAGTACAATTATAAAATAATATATTTGCCTCTTGCCCACTCATATCATCAGTTCATTCACTTTAGTGTGGCTCTCCCCACTCTGGATAAGTGTTTATTTCATTGTAAATCATTGCACTAGCAATTCTTCATGTATTGTTCCTAATATTATTCTTCAATTAAAAAAAAAGGGCAAAAAAAGTGCAATAAAACAAAGGCAGAAACAAACCTGCTTTTAGGTCTCTACATCCAAGAGTGTATTTAGGTACCAGTACCTGAATTTCCAGAATGTCTGTTTTCCACTAAATCCCCCACCATCCTTTGAGAGGTTCTGAGTGTACTGCTTTTAATCCTTCAGTCTTTCTTTGTTGAGATTAATTACTTTCTGGATGTGACAGTTCTGCTGGGTTTTTTATTTTGTTTTATTTTTGGGGTTTTTTTTCTTTTTTTTTTTTTTTGTAAATGAAAGGAATTGGGGAAGACTTGATACAGTTATTTAGGATAGTAAAACTTAGCTTTTGTCCCTGGCCCAGTTTGTGATTAGTACTTTACTGATGCCAGTATAAGCATCCCCCATATTTAGGTGAAGGATTTTACTTGCTCTGGGTGGAACAACAGCAATAAACTTGCTCAGCTTCCCCTCTCTGCTCTTGTGCAGTGAAAGCAGAACCAGCACCTGACCTTGTCCCTTGAAAGGAAATCCCACAGGGAGGAGAAGAAGTTGCTCTCCCTGGCTGCTGGTGGGGGTTTGCTGTAAGTCCCCAGCAGCCAGGCTGGAGGAATCAGTGTTTTATCACAGCTGCTTTTTTTGTTGGTGTGCTGTTGCTTGTTTTAATGCTGTTGCTACAAATGCTCTTTGCCCAGGTCCAGGGTAGCCTGGTGGCAGCTTGTGGCTGTCACGGCCAGCACGGGGCTCCCAGGCTCTGCTCAGTCTCAGGGCTAAATCAAGTGCATCTTTTTTGGGTTTGGTTTGGTTTTGTGTTTTTAATTATACCCTTAAATTAAGTCAAGTATGAAAGCTGCCAAATACCAGGACAGCTCAGCACTGAGGACAGCCTGGATGTAAAACACATGTACCCTAAGCCTGCTCTGGAGCTGGCTGTCTGCAAAGGGTGTGGAATTAAATTGTGTGATTAAACTGGGATCTTTACCTGCTTATTTCAGGGACTGTGTGTGACATGGCCTTAAAACTTGATGAGCAGTGTAGATGATGCCTACTGGAACAGAGACTGGGCAGAATTAAAGGAATAAAGTAGGGATTTATTAAAGGCCTTCACAGGATACACCTTGGGCAGTACAAGAGCCTGGCCAGGGCTCCACCCAAGATGGACCCTGGGTCATGAGTTCTCACACTTTTCTAAGTTCTGGTCCATTTCCATCTTGGGGTTAATTGTCCAACTCCAGCTCCAGGTGATGCAGTCCCATCCTCCCAGTTTGCTCTCCTCCATTCCCTGTTGTTTGCACTTTTTGGGCCTGAAGCTGCAGCGGTGCCCTTGGTTCTGGGGCTGGAAAAGGATTGTTCTGTGTGACTGAGCTGTGAGGAGAACTGGCCAACACTTTATATGAAGTTTGCAGTTATAAACTAATGCAGTACAGAATCTTTAAGGCAAACTTAAGGCATGCCAGGGAAGGCAGCCGTGGCAAGCTGTCCCTCTCTCCTGGCAGGCCGGCTCTGTGAGGAGAACGTGGATGACTGCATCTCGGACTCAGGGGCTCCGCGCTGCTTCAACGGGGGGCAGTGCATCGACCAGATCGGGGGGTTCAGCTGCCTGTGCCCCCAGGGCTTCGCGGGGGAGCGCTGCGAGGGCGACATCAACGAGTGCCTCTCCAACCCCTGCAACCCGCGCGGGAGCCTGGACTGTGTGCAGCTCACCAACGACTACAGGTGCATCTGCAGAAGCGCTTTCACTGGTGAGTAGGGTAGGAGCATCGGGGGTAGCACGGTCGGGACGGACGGAGATGAGAGATCTCTGCAGCCAGGGCTTGGAACTTGTGGTTATTGCAAAGGGCCTGGGTGCAGGGCCCTGCTGGAGCTGCCAGCCACAGCTCAGAGCAGGACTGAGAGAAGAGAGGGGTGGAAAGGATGAGAGGGTGAGAGAGTAAAAGGGGTAAGAGAGCGAAGTTCTCATTACAATACCATAAATCTTCTTCTGTGTTGAATATTCGAATTCTCACTAACCAATTTAGTACAACATACAAATCCTATAGCATTTACATACAGCCTGTAAGAATCATTACATTACCATACTGTGTTACATTTTAAACCCTAAAAACTCCTCTTTGGACCCCTTCTGCCAAGCTGGCAGGGTCTGCTCTGACCCTTGGAGCTGTCTGCAAGCAGAGGGTGTTGTTTCATCAAAAGGGGATCACCTTCAGCTGGCCACACCATTGTTTTCCTGTTGTTCAGTAACTAAGGTATCTCAAAGCTTGCTTTCATTTCCAACTCGCTTATAGTTTCTATATTCTCAAAATCTTTTGCCAGGCAATCATATTTATAAGGCCTTCCTGTTTCATCTTCCCCAACAAGTAGTCATCAACATGCATTCCATTTCATGTCAGTGTCTTGAGAAATGGTGGTTCTGTCCCTTCCTGGCAGTGCTGTTATCTGCCCACTTCTCTTCACAGTGCCTGATTGTTTCCCTACAGCACGTTTCAGTTTTTAAACTGTTCTTTCTTTTAAAACTTCTAAGAAATTTGGCTTCTAGAGCTGTCTCAGATGAAGGAATCTCCTGAGACATTTGGCTTCCAGGACTTCTCTTTCCTTGTGGTACTTTTCTCGCCTTCATAATTTCACATTTCTAATACCGAAAGTGTAACAGTTCACGTGCCAGCTTAGCTGTGACTTCTCCTTTTGCAAAGCAGCCATGTGCATTTTCTCTATAAGTCAGTGTCGTGGTATCATAATTAGCTTTTGGCCTCCTTTTCTACTCCTAGCTGCCTTTCCTCCTTGCATTGGTGATGTGGTCAGGATGGAGTATTCTCTGCATAGACAGGCTGTACATTCCTAGCTTGGTGATCCTTCCACAGTCTGACTTTGAATCACAACTTTGCAAGAATTTCACACTGTGCAGACTTGTGTCTCACTCTCTCTAGACCTCCTCTTTGTTAGTATTGCTGCTATTCTGCTTTCTGCCTCCCACTGGGCTTAAGTTTGGTCTAATAGTCTCCAGATGTGTCTTAGCTTTCAGCTTTCCATTTTCCATGTCAGTTTAACTTCTTATGCATTCAGTTTTCTTCCATTAAAACCTTTCACTTTCCCTGCTTACCAGTCACCTTTCCTGCATGCTTTACCAGCAATTTTTACTCTTATTTTTTCTTAAAATTTAAAGATGCTGTGATTTTCCACTAAATTTTTGAGTTTCAGATGCAAAGAAATCACAAAGATATATATTCGAAGAATTCATGTAGTAGCTTTTGAATGCATTACTTGTCCTGCCAAAAGAAGTTCCTGAAAGAGTGATGTATGAGGGAAGTGGAGCTGGTGGGACACTGGTGCAGGCCACCAGATGGGTTTATTTTAAGCCTGTCTGTCAAGGCTGCTTTTATGAATTATGACTCATGTGGCTTCTGACCCTCATGGAAGGGTTGCTGGATCCTGTGCTGTGGGGAGTGCAGGCCTGCTGCACCCCAGGAGGAGCAGGGAGAGCTGCTGTGTCTCAGACATGAAGTCTGTCTGGAAATGTTAGGCACAAAGGGGAAACGTGTTTCCTCCTCTAGCTGTCTGTGTTCTGCACATTCCCCACTGACCCCTCTGCCTGGGAGGGGATGGGGTGGCTTTGCTGTGGTCTGTGACTGGTGGGATGCCAGAACTCTGTGGGCCATCCTGCCCTGTCTGCTCCTGTCTGCAGAGTCTTGGCTGCACATGTCTGGAGACTTCTATTAATGTTTTCCTAGGGGGTCTAAGTCATGCTGAGATCATCCCCAACTTTTAGAAATTTGGTGTCAGCCTGACTCTGGGAGCTGCTGCGAAGCTGGTCAGTGCAGTAAGATCTCTGTCTGGCTGATCAGTGTGAGGAGACTCTGCTTGGTTCTCCTGTTCACTTATGGTACATCTGGTCCTGAGGGTTGTTCATTCATGTTACAGTGCGAGTTGCCATTGGACTCATTGAGCATCTCCCAAAAAGTAAGGAAGTCTTAGGAACCCCCAAACTGGTGTGGTACATCACTTCCAGCCTCTGTGCCTGGCTGACTTGGGGATGACAGCAGCACACTCTGTCTCTGTGCTGTGTTGTGTGTGTTCTTGAGGAGGCAGGCACTGCCAGCTGTCTCCAAATGCCCCTTGTGGATCCTGGGGCTGTGCCTCCCTCTTTACTGCTTAGGCAGCCACATGGAGACCACACCTCATCCAACGGGATGCTCCCTCCTAAAAGAGTGCTCAGCTCGTGGTTATTGACAGTGTGTGTTGTGTGGTGATGGTTTTTGGGGTGGTCACACACACGTTTCTCTGCTCTCTCTCTCTCTGTGCCCTGTCCCAGGCCGTCACTGTGAGAGTGTCATCGACGTGTGTCCGCGGAAGCCGTGCCAGAACGGCGGCACCTGCGCGGTGGCCAGCAACATGCCCGAGGGCTTCATCTGCCAGTGCCCCCCGGTAAGCACCCACCCCCTGCTCCCCCTGCCCTGCCTGCCCCAGCTCCAGAGCCCTCTGCCTGGGCTCTCAGTGCCTACTGCAGGTGATTTACCCACATCCCTTCGTTTATCTGCTCAGCAGGGAAACCCAGGCCTTCCAGCTGCCCCAGGAGAGTGATGCTGCCTGTTGCTACCCCAAACATGTATGCTCTTCAAGTATCACAGCTGGCTTTTTTGTCTTAAATCTACCATTAAATTACATTAGCTTAATTAAATTAACTTTTTTTTTTTTTGCAGTCCTGTGTTTTCTGTGCTTGCTGCAAGCTTCCCCTTGCTTATGGCTCTTCTATACTGTTTTCAAAACATAAAAGAGCCTTGTGATTTCCTTCTTTATCCATGAGGTTAGGTCCAGAAAGTCATGGCTTCTGCAGTGAGGCTAGAGGACTTACAGGAGAGAAAGGATTTGCACATGACACCTTGCCTCCAGCCCTCAGAATGCTGAAGAATAGGTTTGTGGCACTGATTATTTTGCCTTTTTTTCCACCCTGCAGGGTTATTCTGGAGCAAAATGTGAGTTCAACAGCCACAGTACCTGTGGACAAGTGAAATGCAAGAAGGGAGAGCAGTGCATCCAAACATCTTCTGGTCCTCGGTGCTATTGCCCCAAGCTGTCTGTGGGAGAGGAATGCCAGACACACCCAGGCTGTGCCAGTGCCCCCTGCCAGAATGGGGGCAGCTGCCACCCTCATTCTCAGCCTCCTTACTATTACTGCCAGTGCCCTGCTCACACCCAGGGCAGCCACTGTGAGCAGCCTGTCACGTTCAGCCCGGAGCCCCGAAGATGCCTGGATTCCCAGTGTGCAGAAAAAGCCAGGGATGGCTATTGTGATGAGGACTGTAACACCCACGCGTGCCAGTGGGATGGAGGCGACTGCTCCCTGACTGTGGAGGATCCTTGGGCCAACTGCTCCTCCTCCCTGCCCTGCTGGATGCTTTTCAATGGACAGTGTGACGAGTTCTGCAACACGCCCGAGTGCCTGTTTGACAACTTTGAGTGTCAGCAAAATAGCAGGACATGCAAGTAAGGCTCGATGCTGAGAACATTTTCTCTGTGTGACTAACATAGCTCCTGCCTGTTGCTCCCTTCTCTCCCATTGTTCCTCTTGCTGTCCTTGCTGAAAGCTTGGCATCCAGCAGTTTCTGCTGCTTTGTGTACTTCTCCTCTGTTTTTGGAGTTTGTGTGCTGTGCACTAAGTCGATAACCTGAACAATGGTAATGTGTTAACCTGCTTGATGGATGTGCCCTGCTTTCCCTAGAAATGCTAATAGGAGGCAGGAGGCATTTTGCCTTGTACTTGATTTTAAGTGTGCTGCCTGCTATCCTGATTTTTTTTCCATACCAGCAATACCTGTATTTTAATCCCAGCTGTGCTTGCTGTCTCTGAACATGTTTTCTAGCTTGTTTGCAGCGACACTTCTTTCTCTTTAGTTATTTTTGACAAATGCTACAGCTTTGCAGTGATGATTCTCCCTCAGCGAGGCAGGAGGTGCTAGATATCTTAGTAAACAGAAAAAGCAGTTCTCTTACACTGTTACCAGAATGAAATAATGGGTTCTTGGAGTGTGCTGTGCTTCCTATTTTCACCCTCTCAGGCTGCAAGCTTATCCTGGGGTTGTATTTCTTCTCTCACTACCCTGATTATGAGTGTTGTTTTACCTCAAACGATGCTGAAGAGTGTAAGACCCGGTCCCCCAGAGTGCAGATGTGCTGTGCAGAGCACATCAGTGCCCTGTGCTGCCCGTGAGCCTGTCCCTGCTGCAGGTATGACAAGTACTGTGCGGATCACTACGCGGACGGGCGCTGCGACCAGGGCTGCAACAGCGAGGAGTGCGGCTGGGACGGGCTGGACTGCGCCGGCGACAAGGCCGAGAAGCTGGCGGAGGGCACCCTCATCATCGTGGTCCTGATGCCCCCTGACGAGCTGCTGGAGGACGTCCGCAGCTTCCTGCGCACCCTGGGCACGCTGCTGCACACCAACCTGAGGATTAAGCTGGACTCCCAGGGGAACCCCATGGTGTTCCCCTACTATGGGGAGAAATCGGCGGCGCGGAGCCGTCGGTCACTCGTGGTGGTTCGCAAGCACAGAGAGCTGGAGCAAGAGGTCATTGGGTGAGTGGATGCCTTTGTCTCCCTCTGGCCTGGTTGTGCTGGTAACTCTTCCTTGTAGTTGTGTTTCTAGACCTTCTAGGGCTGTAGGCTGTTTTTTAAATGGAAAAATGTAATGCTATTGCAACTGTCCAGTTGGGCGTTGGGGTAGGAAGATTAATGTAAAACGCTGCTGCAGTTTGACCTCCTGCTTTGGCATAAGTTTCTGTCACTAACTGCTGTGCCCTCTTACTGTGTCTCTGCAGCACCAAGGTGTTCCTGGAGATCGACAACCGCCAGTGTGCAGAGGACTCAGAGCAATGCTTTCACAACACAGAAGCTGCTGCAGCTCTCTTAGCTGCTCAGGCCATCAAGGGCATGCTACCCTATCCTTTTGTGTCTGTCCAAAGTGAGTAATGGGAGAGGAAAAATTGCTTATTGAGGGAGGCAGTCATCAAACTTGGGCTTGCAAAATACTCAGATTATTGATCATCTTGTTCTTGTGTCTCGCTGTTCAGTATGGTTTCTGGAAGGTGACTTGTTTGTCCCCAGTTATAGGAGTATGTTTGTGCAAAGTGCACAGAGGGCATGTCTGGTTGGTAAGGCAGGACATTTAATTTAGAGCCCAGTCACTTTAATAATTGTAGAATCAGTAATGTCTCATGCTACAGCACTGCAGTGGTGATCTCCACACTACAACCATTCACGTGCTTTAAGCCATGAATTCAGTGGAAAAGGTGCCATTTTAGAGAGGAAGGCTGGGAGGTATTCCTCAGTCCAGTCTGCCAGATGTTTTCTTCTCTGGCAATGTGTAATCACTTTTTGATTTCTGCTCCATCTCCCTCAGTCTGAGGCTCAGCTGCAAACCCTGTTCTGGGCTGGCATTATTGCTTTTCCTAGTTGGGTTGTGCTTGTATCTTTTTCCCAGGGAGGTGGTAGAATTGCCATCTCTGGATGTGTTTAATAAAAGACTGGACATGGCACTTGGGGCTAGAGTCTAGTTGAGGTGTTAGGGCATAGGTTGGACTCGATGATCTTAGAGGTCTCTTCCAACCTCATTATTCTGTGATTCATGTAGATCAGCTCTCTCTATGCCAAGTGAGCATGGCTGGAGGAAGGAGCAAGATCTTTGGTTCAGCAGCCATGTACTCTGAAAAATACTTTGAGAAAGGGAAGTCAGACCAAGGGAAGTCAAAAAGAGGTGATGTGTACTTACAGCAGTCTCAGTGGAGCCTAAACTCTGTGGAGACAATATGCCCCCTGTGGGAAGGGCTGTGCTGAGAAAAGAGAGGCTGTAGGTTGAAGACTGTTGTCTCCACTTTGTTAACCCCACTGTGTTTTAACTGGAACTTTCAGGTGAGCCCTTGTTACCACCAAAGACCCAGCTGCTTTACCTGCTTGCTGTGGCAGCTTTGATCATCCTGCTGATCCTCCTGCTGGGGGTGATGATGGCCAAGCGCAAGCGCAAGCACGGCTCCCTGTGGCTCCCCGAGGGCTTCATCCTGCGCAGGGACCCCAGCAACCACAAACGCAGAGAGCCCGTCGGGGAGGATGCTGTGGGACTCAAGTGAGTGTGCATCTAGGCCACTGACACTGTTTATTACTGGCTGGAGGATTTTGAGAATGTGGCTGAAATATGTTTCATCCAAGGCACTTAACTCCTTAGAGAAAGCTTTCTTTTAAACTAGAACTTCTTAGGCTATTCCTCTAAATTTAAAAACATCTGGTTTGGATGGAAGAATTTTAATTAACTCATGTATAAAATGCCAGCAAGGAATCTGATCTCCTGGTTTTGTTTGGTTTTCTGACACTGAGCAGTATGCATCAGCAGCTTGGCACTGTTTGCCTAATTTTCTCCTGGAATAGGTGAGACATTTTTAGGTTGATAGATGACAACAAACTTTAAATATCTCTAGCTCAACGCATCAAAAACGTGACTCAGAAGTAATGGCAATTTTCAAAAGTTTTATGCAGTTTTGGCTTTCCACTGAATTAATCTACTTTGCAGTTCTAAGTGCATTTAATGCCACTATTGGCTGCCTGAAATTTGTGATTTCTTGGTTCCTCTGTTTGCAAGCTACCAAACTTACAAGCACCCCTTTGTTAGTCTCTGCAGGGCAGTGTAAGTAGCAGCAGTAGCACCTGCTCAGGCTGCAAAGTGATATCTTCTCCTTGTTTGTCAGAAATCTGTCAGTCCAGATACCAGAGGGTAACCTGGCCGACCCTGGGACGACTGAGCACTGGGCAGGAGATGGTGGACCTCAGCCAAAGAGAGCTAAGGTAAGGAGCTCCAACACTTAAATACCATCTGAAACTGCTGGTGAGACAAGCATCTGCATTACCTTCCCTTGCTCAAAACCTCCCTTGGCCTAGGGATTGGTAATACATTATTAATGGTATCTGAGGAGCAAATCCTCAGGTTAACACTGCCACCACAGGCTGGTGGAGAAAGTCAGTACCTTCTGTTTCAGTGTCCCCTCCCTACAGCAGCAAGAGGGACAGGAAGGTTAATGGCATGTCTTGCAGTTCAGGCCTGGTAATGTATGGTGAGAGTATGAAAACAAGTAAATACAGACCACCATTAGCTTAAAAGAAAACAACCCCCCCTAAAACACCAAGAAAGCAAACAAAACACCAAAACACAACAAAAATCCCCACCCAAACCCTGAGAAACCCCACCAAAACTAAGAGCACCCCAAGAGCTTTGACTGTCGTTGGCCACTCTCCGGGTGTTTTGAAGCAGCTGCTTGTGTGTGTGCTCAGGCTGAGGACCAGGCCCTGCTGCCCGAAGGGGACGAGCAGATTGACCAGCGCCAGTGGACGCAGCAGCACCTGGAGGCGGCCGACGTCTGCGGCAGCACCTCCCTGGCCCTCACTCCCCCCCAGGCTGATCAGGAGGTGGATGTGCTGGATGTCAACGTCAGGGGGCCAGGTCAGTACTCAGAGTGTCTGTGTGTCCTGCCAGCCCGCCCTGTGTCCCGTGGCTGGGGCTGCTGGTGGTACAAATTAAATGGAGTATGCAGGAACAGCAGCATGATGCCCAAGGAAAGCACAGTGTGCACTGCTGGAAAGGTTAAACCATGGTCTGTAGCACATGGAATATCATGGAGCCAGGAGGAAAGGTTCACTTAGCAAGCACCTGTAGAATCTCATTTATAACAGTGTGTGCCTAAGTGATATTGTCAGAAATTCTGAATGCATAATTGTGCTGGAAATATCCCCCAGTTTCTCCAGTTGGTTCACTGCAGATATCCATGACAGACTTTTCTGAGGACCAACTTAGCAGATTTTATACCTGAGGTGTCTGTTATCAGTTGAGGAAGCAAGGATGGCCTTTTCCTGAATAAGATGACTTTTTGGCAGACAGTTTTACCCTCATTAGCAGTGTGTGAGGTGTCTGTCCTGAACAGAGCAGCAATGCAGCAAGATTGTTCATGATTTTTTTTTTTATTCCTTGATTTATATATTCAGCTTATGATGATCAAGTCATTGAATTCATAACAGAACTGTGGACTTGGAAGGTTTCTTTAACATGCAGGCAGGTTTGCTCTCTCTCAGTCCCAAATGAGTAGATGCCCTGGGAACCCTCTCCTGCTTTTATGAGTGTAGTGCTAAAGTTGTATAAGCTGGTAAGGGGCTGGGTGGGTCACCTAGTAAGAACTGATCTCTGGGCTCTGAGAGGAGCCAGTTGACCAAGGACTTTATTCTGGTTGGAAGAGCTGCAAACATGGCTCTTGTTCATATGCAGAGAGGTGATGCTGATGATATTGCTGCAATGCCTTTTTCTGCTGTGTTTTGTGGGAATATTTCCATGCAATTTAAGGATGACTGGGCCCATTCTCTCAGTTCCTTTCTATTGTCTTTTCTGCTCATTGACCCGTTAGCTCTCTTAAATGCAAAGGGAAGGAGGGATTTTTGTGTAATGAGTGTGAGAACATAAACCATCAGTTTCTGCCAAATTTAAGCTTTTCTTTATTTCCCCTATTGAAACTTCTAGCTGTGTGGCAGAGTAGAAGCTTTCCAAGTGCAGGCAATAATATTCTTAAGACTCCAGTTTATTTTCACGTTCACCCAAAGCTTTGTCCAACAACAGCAATGAAATAATTCTGACCTGTGAGTTGTTTTCCTGCCATCCAGATATAACTGTGAAGCTTGCAGCAAGCTGCTCTAAGTTATTTCTCTCTGTGGCATCAGAAGCAAGCAGCTGTCAGGGGAAAAATAATTTTAAAAGTCTGAGAGATGTTGGAATAAGGGGTTAGTAAGGAGGGGTAAGATTCCTCACAGTTAGTGTGGCTGTTTCTCTGCCCTGGCCACCCTCACTTTTGCAGGCAGTTGGAAAAAATGGGCCCTTCTGAGAGGTAGTTGCCCTCTGTCCCAAGAAGTCTGAGAAGTGGATTTCACACCCCAGTAATGCTTTGCTGCCCCTAAGTAATTACAAAGGGTGTTCAGGCTGACTGACTTGAGTACAGGTGTCTGGGCTGGAGCCACCTGAGGCTGGTGAGTTAGATCTTGGCTGCAGGTGCAGGTTGAACAGCAGAGATCTCTTCCTGAGAGGGGAGAAACACCTCAGTGTACCAAGGGTTTGTGCCCTCTCTTAACCCACACCTTCTGCAGTCCCTCATATCTAGGGGGATCCAAGATCTCCAGTGTCCTCCAGAAGCATTGCCTTGAGATTTTCCCTGTGGGTTCCTTATATCCCAGCTTTCAGTACCTTGTGCCTGACCTTCAGGAGTACCTGTCTGGTGAACTCCTGACTTTACTATCTCACTCTGCATTTTACATGTACTCAGGGGCTGTCCTACTGAAAGACAGCAAACAGAAGAGTGTTTATAAAATGCTGCCACCACCTTTGTCTCCCCACGCTATTCTTTTGCTGTGTCCCCCAGAGCAGTGAGGACATTCTTTTCACTGCAGTTATTGTGAGTGTGTAACCAGGGTAATGCAATTATAGGCATAACTAGTAACACCACCTATAATTGAAATTGATGAACTGTCTCTATTATATGCCCCTCTTTTTTTCAGTTACTGAAACTTCAGTGGTTTAGACTGGAATTTTCCATGCTGGATGTCTGCCTCCAGCGGGATGCTTTTGGGTTCTTTTCCAGCTTTTTGAGAGAACAAGCTGGAAGGGGGAAAAAAGACATTGTGTCCACAGCTTTTTTTTTTTTCTCTAGTAGTCCATCAAGCACTTAATTGTGACTGTCTAGCTGGATGTGCTTTTGCTAGCCTCATAAAACCAACCGTGTGTGGCCAACTTGCAAGGCTCTGAAAAGAGCTGCATGTACCTGAGAAACTCTGTGGATGGTGGCAACTAATTATTCCAGGGATTTAATGCAGGGCTGTCCCTGTGGAGAAGCTAGGCACGAACATCCAGGATAACTGCAGTGATTGAGCAAGCCAGACCTGGCCTGTGAGTGGTTTTTCCCAGGGCTGGGGTGCTGGGGGAAAGGAAAACTCCTTTCTGTGCTCTGTGTCTCTGCTCTTTGTGTTGTGGCAGTACGGAGGAGAGCACAGCCTGACTGGAATACTGAGGAGAGTTCATTTGGGACAAGGGAGCAGAGCCAGCAGCGGGAGGGAGCAGCACAAAGGGAGGTCCAGCTTTGGAGAGCAGCAGAGAGGGTCTGCAGACAGGGCTGGATCTTGGAACTGAACCCAGCACTTGGCTGCTGTCTGTCCAAAGCCTGGGGAAGGAAGGGAGGCTGTGTGTCCTGTGGTGGGGAGCCACTAGGAGGAGCGTGCAGGCTGCTGGAGCCGGGCAGAGCCTGCTCCTCCAGTGCCCCCACTGGAACCGCAGATTTCTAGAAAGTTTAGGGACTGTTCTAAAGCAGAGAGCCAGGAAGGCTCAGTGATCAGAAGCTGGGAATGGGAGCAGGGCATTAGAGCTGTGTGTGTGTTACTTCCACACACAGGAGGTATCACCTTGTTTATGTGCCCAGTGTGGCTCTGTGTTCTGTGACTGAGAGCTGTGCAGGCAGAGCAGCTGCTGTTTGTGCCCTGCTTGCCCATGGGATAAATCAGGTACTTGCTGAAATAGTTGTCTTGTATTTCTGCTGGTGGGCTCCAGTGGAGCAGTCAGCAGAGTGAGGTTCCCCTCTGCTGCCATCTCAGTCCCTCTTGCTTTCCAGGTGCCTCTGAAGGATGTGCAGGAAAGCATAAAATCAGCAAGGAAGCATCAGTGTCTACAGCTGCAGTTTTGAGGCTTTAGGGAATGTCACATAACATTCAGAGGTTGATGGAACTGGAGTACTTGGCATTTTTATGGGTTGCTGGAAAGATACGGAGATGTTTTACATCTTAATTATCCTGCATTGAGGAGGGTATAACAAGGGTGAAAAATCAGCAGCATGAGGTGGTCTTGCTGCACTGTCCTCTCTGATTGGCAGAGAGGGAGATTCATCAGAGGGGGAGCTAAGTTAAATTAGAGATTTGGAGGAGCCTTTTTCCTTCTACTGACAATGCAGTGAACCAGATCCTGGTTGGATAAGTGTGACTTTAGCCTTTGTGGGCATCCCATCACTAGAGGCTTGAGGAGAGTAAGACCAGTATCTCCGAAGTACTCAGAGTGTGTGAGAGTATTCATCCTGGGGCATTTGTCAGCTTTGAGTGCTCGACTCTTACAACTTCAGGATCTTTCTTGTGATAACCTTGATGTACATTTGAAGGCTTTAGTCTGAATTTCACTTCAGGTTAATATCTGAAGTGAATGTCACCTATGTCACCAATAATCAGTGGCTAGTTGTTGAATCATTTTTCCTTCAATTGTTTATTTTCCCCAGGGATGTGATTAGAACATCTGTGCAAAGTTACACTGAGTGGTCAAATTAATTTGAATTTTACAGCCCTTGCTTCTCTCAGCTAGCCTTTACTTTTTGTGGAAGTTTTACACTTCAGCAGCAAAGGTTTTTTGTTTTATGATGATCTTAGTCTTTAGAGGAATATCTTAAGTTCTGTTGGGTAGGTTGCAGTAGGTTGCAGTTCTGTTGCAGTAGGTTACTCGTGCTTGGAAGGAAGACAACTCGCTAACAGCGGGGCTTTAGGAAGAGGTCTGCATTAAAGTAACTGGAGGGACTGTCTGTAGCTCAGGAGGAAGGCTTGTAGGAAGGTTTCCATGCCTCTGCCAGGTTCCTGTATCCCCATCTCCCCCTCTGCAGACGGCTGCACCCCGCTGATGCTGGCATCTCTGCGTGCGGGCGGCTCTGACATCAGCGAGGATGACGAGGACGGGGAGGACTCCTCAGCAAACATCATCACAGACCTGATCTACCAGGGGGCCAACCTGCAGGCTCAGACAGACCGCACTGGGGAGATGGCCCTGCACCTGGCCGCCCGCTACTCCCGAGCCGACGCTGCCAAGCGGCTCCTGGATGCCGGGGCCGATGCCAATGCCCGGGACAACATGGGACGGACCCCTCTGCACGCGGCCGTGGCTGCTGACGCCCAGGGTGTCTTCCAGGTATGGCCACTGGAGAGCTCTGTGCTTATAGGAGCCTGTCCAAGCTGTGCTCTGCTCACTCACAACCCTGCTCTCATGCCTTTCACAGTGTGGTGGTGAGGCAGAGCTGTTTGACATCCAGTTTCCTTGGGTATTCACAGCTTGAAGAGCTCAGTGTGCATAAATCATCTGGCGTGTATTTATTTGGTCTGTTTGCCCCTGTCTTTCTGGGTCCTTGTATTTCAGTGCTCTGGCTGCTTTTTCATTGTAAAATTTCTCTTGAGATTCTGCCAAATCCTTAATTTTGGTCTGTAGTGGTATTGAAAAAACCCCATCTTCCCCTGTTGTCCAGATCCTGATCCGTAACAGAGTGACAGACCTGGATGCTCGGATGAACGATGGGACGACCCCGTTGATTCTGGCTGCACGTCTGGCTGTGGAAGGGATGGTGGCCGAGCTCATCAATTGCCAGGCTGATGTCAACGCCGTGGATGACCATGGTAATATGAACATCGTGTCCCAGGCTGGGCAAATATTTGCTGTGGTGTGAGCAGGGAGGGGTGGGTTCTGCTCTCCCAAAGTGGGAGCTCTGCATGAATTCCGTAGCTAAATCACACACTGGGCTCTCCTGCAAAGTCCTCCAGTGGTAATGAACTACAGGCTGCTGCACAGTGGCTTGGTTAAACAGTGCTGGAGGAGAAGTAAAATAGCTCCTTGGTTTGTTACTGATGTTGTTGTGTCTCCCTGCAGGCAAATCTGCTCTTCACTGGGCTGCAGCTGTCAACAACGTGGAAGCAACACTAGTACTGCTGAAAAATGGAGCCAACAGAGACATGCAGGATAACAAGGTACAGTGTGGCAGTGCTCAGCAAGCCTGTGCTTCCTATTTCAAACCATCTCTTTGCTGTTGGTAGTGAACTAAGTTCAGATTTTCTGAACTGGGTGCTTAGTGCAGGTCTTCCAAACCCAGACTGTGACTGGAGATCTCCCCAGGTGCTGGGTGTCTTACAGGGTTTCTGATATGGGAGAACAGTTCTCTTCCTTGTTTGGCCAAGTGCTGGGCATCAATGCTGTCCTGCTTTCCTTGCAGGGGAGGAATGCAAGACACAGTCAGTGCTGTGTGAGAGCAGCAGGTGAAGTGCTGCTGATGTCAAACAGCTGGATTCCAGTTAGCAGTTAGAAAAATACCTGGTGGCACAGCAGCAGTGGCATCCTGTGACATTTCCAGTGATCTCAGTGCAGGGTGGAGATGGGGGACAAGCTCCTCTGTTTGACAGACTGCACTGTGCAGATGTTCTGTAGCTTCACTATTAGTTTTTGCTGTGTCTTAGTCCTTGATTTATCTCCTCTGCCTAAAGCATCTTTTTTGGATTATTATGTATCACTCAGTCGATTTTAGAGCTACCAACAAGTTCTAGTTCCTTACTGGGCTGTTTTAGCCTTTTGTACCTTTCCCTCATAGGAGGCAAAGGAGAAAAGCACCAGGTGCTTTCATGGTTCCTCCAAGGATCCAGGGCACAATAGTGCCCTTCCTGGTGGGAAGGTTCAGCCTGTGCTCCACTGCTGTGTGTGAAATTATCTGTAATCTGCCTTTTTCAGTGGGCAGCTCTCAGGGTGGGTGGCTCTTGGAGACTGTTAATGTGACACTGCATTATGCAGTGCTTGCCAGTCTGCCACACCATAAGGGATTATGAGTTGTAAGTCAGTCCCCTCAAACTGAAGCTGCTAAAATATTTACTCTGTGTTTCCAGGAGGAGACTCCACTCTTCCTAGCTGCTCGTGAAGGCAGCTTTGAAGCAGCAAAAATCCTGCTGGACCATTTTGCCAACCGAGACATCACGGACCACATGGACCGGCTGCCGCGGGACGTGGCCCAGGACCGGATGCACCACGACATCGTGCAGCTCCTCAACGAGTACAACGTGGCCCACAGCCCTGCCGGGCACCCTGGGGCCATGCTAAACTCTGCTCTCTCCCCTGTCATCTGTGGCCCCAACAGGTCCTTCCTCAACCTGAAACACGCGTCACTAAGCAAGAAGTCACGAAAACCGAATGCCAAAGGCATGCCCACCAGCCTCACCAAAGATGCAAAGAGGAGGAGGAAGAAGTCCCTCAGCGAGGGGAAAGGGCAGTTTTCAGAGAGCTCCGTGACCCTGTCACCGGTGGATTCCCTGGAGTCTCCCCACGCTTTTGCATCTGAACCAACCTCCTCTCCTGTGATGCCGTCACCGGGGGTGCTGCACTCGTCGCCCAGCTCGCTGCTGACGGCTCCGTCGGTGCAGGCCACGCACACCATGTCCTTCTCCAACCTGCACGAGATGCAGCCCCTGGGCCGTGGCTCCGGCACGGTGCTGCCCTCCGTCAGCCAGCTGCTGTCTCAGCACAGAACCACCCCTCCCAACAGCGGGCTCGGCAGGCTGCGGCCAGGCAACGTCTCCAGCGAGTGGATGAACCGCATGGAGGTGAACGAGTCCCAGTACAACGAGATGTTCGGCATGGTGCCCCAGGTGATGCATTCCCACCCCAGCGTCTCTCAGCAGAGCGGCTTGGTTCAAGCGGACGCCAAGCACCTGGGGGTGTCCAGGGAGTCTTTGCCCCCCATCATGACTTTCCAGCTGGTTCCCAAGGGCAGCATAAACCAGCAAGCACTGCCGCAGCAGGCCCAGTCCAACTGTGCTCAGAACATGGCTGGCCCTCTTAGCTCCATGTACCAGATCCCAGATCTAGCCCAGCTGCCCAGCGCCTCATTCTCCATGGCTGCCATCCCTCAGCAGGATGGGCAGGTGGCTCAGACGGTCCTCCCGGCCTACCACCAGTTCCAGAGCTCGATGGGGAAGTACCCCACGCCTCCCTCCCAGCACAGCTGCTACTCCTCGGCCACAGAACGGACTCCTAGCCACAACCGGCACTTACAAGGGGAGCACCCGTACCTGACTCCGTCACCCGAATCTCCGGACCAGTGGTCGAGCTCTTCCCCCCACTCTGCCTCTGACTGGTCTGACGTGGCCACCAGTCCCAGCAACAACCAGCGTGGGCCAGCGGCCGCCCACATGCCGGAGCAGCAGCGGAACAACATGCAGGTGTACGCCTGAAGGCTGCCCACGGTGCAGCCCTACTAAAGCGGACTCCAGAACTCATGAAGGTCTTCCAGGATGGAAATGAAGAACCATTTTAGTATCCAAGAGTCTTAATGAGCCCAGGATGTTCTTTCATTGGAGGGACTGTGGTCGCTGTAGACTTGTATGCTTTCATGCTAAATGGAGAACTGTAGAAGCTGGTGATGGAGAAGACCAGCTGGGTCACTTCTGACCAACTGGATGTGACTGCTGTCTGCACTGGATTCTCCGGTCTGCTTTTAAACACGTTCCACCGTTGCTTTGGGGAGACAGCTCTTCAGCTTAGTACATCTTGTGGTCATTTCTCCAGAAATTTAGCCAAAACCAGCTTTGTATCCTTATTTTGTTACTCCTCCTGTTACCCACGTAACCTCTCTCTGAAGCACCTTCTACTAGTTCTCCTTGAGTTCAAGTTGCCTTGTCTTGACACAGCTCAGAGCTGCACCCACATTCCTAGCCCCCCTCCTTCCCTCGTCCACTCTTGCTCAGCAAGCGAGCCGGACCTCCCGAAACACCTGCAGGTCAAGTGACACCTCCTGTCACGCAGCTTCACCCTTTCCTCTTCAGGAATCTTTGCCTTGTAGAGACCCACTAACACCCCTTAGCATTCTCACTGCCTGCTCCCCAGGTATTATGAGATTATATATACATATAGTCTTTTTAGGTTGTTTGTTTTGTTACTTTCCCTCCCAAAAACGCTGGTCTGACCTGGTCTTCCCACCACAGTGGCCCATGGGCCCATCTCTTCCCTGAGACACCCCTGACCATTTTGACACACTACCTTCCCCGTGCCCCCATCCTGCCAGGACTGTCCATGACTGCCTCCATGGGCTCCCATGCCAGAAGAGATGCACTGCAACTGATACAGGATACAGGCCTTTTGGGATGAGCACGAGTGTTTCAAAAACTGGTAACACAAGCTATCAGCGTTCTTGCACAGTAGTCCCCTCCCCTCCATCCAAGGGTGGCTGTGTGTCCTGTCCTCCAGATACCATATGCTGCCTCTTTATGGTATTAGCAACAAGTGCCAAACATGTGGTTACATGTTTGCGGTGTGTGTCCTTCTGCGTCAGGAACGACATCCAGTCCTTTGAGAAGTGTCCCTTTTGCTGCAGCCCTGGGTCACAGCTGCCTGTCCTCCCCTTGCAGCGCACGGAGGCCGCAGCACTGACTGCCCCGCAGGCCTCCAGGAGCTGGGCTGTGGCAGCAGACCAAATAGCTCAGAAAGCATTGCCTCCTGCAGCTTGGTGCACAGCTCTGGGGCTGTCCTCTGCCCTCAGCTCCAGCCTGAGCGGAGATCCCCCAGCCCAGGTGGCCCCTGTGCTCTGTGGGACCATAGGGCCGCTCGTGGTGCGGCCGCCCCCATCGTTTGGAGCTGTGGCAGCCAGCTGGCACTGACCCTAGGCACACAGCCGCCCTTTCTGCTTTGTCCACAAGAGCAGTGCTTCTCCGAAGGGCTCCAGACCAGCCAGCAGCCGAAGTGAACATTGTGGGGATGGTTTGCTCCTACCTCTTCAGGGGAGTGCTGCAGACACGTCTTCCAAAGAGCTCGGGGTGCCGGCTGCTGCCAAAGGACTGAAGGCCGCTCCCCTGCGAGCCGCCATCCAACACTCTACCGTGTACAGTATTGTTTCTGCTCTTCCCTTCCATTCTAATCGAGAGTCAAACTTGCTTTGCTTTTTTTGTTTTGTTTTGTTTTCCAATTCTACCCAATGGTACATGAAGGCAGGGCCTCAGGAGGAGCTGGTTCCCGGGGCCGTAGCTTTGGGCTGAAGTTTTTAGTTTTTAGCTGTGTGTGGAGCTGCCACTTTTCCCGGCGCACACAGCATTCCCAGCACACTGGCTGCAGCGGGGCAGCTGACTCAGACCTCCAGGGGGTCTGTCCAGGTACACCTTTCACTGCAAATAATGAAGTGTTGCTACATCCATGCTAAAGAAACAAAGGGCTTTTGCTCATTAGCTCCAAATAACCAAGTGCCTTTTTATATATGTGGCTACCTTTTACATGATGAGTGCTTTCTGTGGAATGAAGCCAGTTCCGTGCCTGGCTGTTAATACAATGGCCCTCTGCCTTTCTTCTCTATTTTTTTTTTAACTACTTGTAAAGATAATATCTCCTTAAGGTGGTATTTTATCTCGTAAGTTGTAGAGTAACCATTCACGCTGCAGCATTTTCCTATATTAATAATGGAAAATATTTGCTTATTTTTACATTTTTTATAAAAGTCTTTTATGAAAATAGTTGCTGCCAAATGTATAAGCAATTTTTATCCCCAGAATAAAAAGTATGTGCCCAGTGTTTGTGTGCTGCTGTTTTAATTTTGTTTTCCTGGCTACTGTGGCACAGCCACTGGCTTATAAATGAATCAGGAGTGCTCTGTCTCAGCACCACATGAAGCCCACCACGTAGCTCCACCCAGGGGAGCTGGAAGCAGCCTGGTGTGGGTGTAGCAGGTGGATTTTGGGTCTCTTGGCTTGCTGGGAAGGGGGCAGTAAGCAGCAGCCAAGCAGCTGGGCATACTGGGAAGGATGGGGAGGGACTGGGATGGGTCCTTTCCTGGGCATTTTGGGTGAGAGCTCTTGTTCCTGTGGGAGCCAGGGAAGGCTTTTAGGAAGGTGCTGAGCGAGTGTGGGCTGGGCAGTGGGGCTGTGGATTCACTCACTCTCTCAGGTCCAGCTTGCTGCCCTTGGCTGTTTCCTGCCCTCTCAGTAGGGAAGAGGACCCTCATCCCTGGAGCTGGGGCTGCCTCCCTGGCTTTGTCTCAGCAGCTGATGCATGGAATCCTTAAGGCTGGAACTGGAACAGACCCCTAAAATCATCGAGTTCAACCTTTAACCTGGCACTGCTGTGTTCACCCCTTAACCATGTTCCCAAATGCCACATACAAATGGGTTTGGAGCATTCCAGGGATGGTGATTCCATCTCTTTCTGGGCAGCCTGATCCAATGCCTGACTGCCCTTTCATTGACAAAATTTTCCCTCGTATCCTGTCTAAACCTCCCGTGGTGCAACCTGAAGCCATTTCCTCTCATGCTATTGCTTCTTACCTGGGAGAAGAGGCCAACCCCCACCTGTCTACTGCCTCCTCTCAGGTTGTTGTAGAGAGTGATAAGGTCCCCCCTGAGCCTCCATTTCTGCTAAGAGCATGAAGATGTGTGATTCTCCAGCCCCTGAAACGGGGAATCACCCCTCCTCTGTGCTGGTCTCAGGCTTGGAGAGTTTGACTTGAGCAATCAGAAAACAATAGCAATAGCTGCTGAGCTGTGTTTGCAGCACAGAGGTGCCACTGAAGCCTTGGGCTGTCCTGGTGCTCACCTGGCTCTTCTCCACCTCTTGTTGTGGACTCAGATGGAGCCAGTAGCTGAGTTACGGTGCTGAGCTGGGGTAAAGTTGCTGGGGGCATTTTAAGGGTTTAATATTCAAACAGTGCAGCTCCTTTATCTCCTGGTAGAGCCAGCTGGGCGAGTCCAAACCTCCGGGAGGCATTCATCCACGTTCTCCCACAGCTTGCACATCTGTGCCAAAGTTTAGCAAGCTCTGCTGAGCCCCTGGCACAGCAGCATCGAGCTCCCTGGTGCTCAGGCTGAGACTTGAAGCTGTCTGCTGGGGCTGCTCCTGCCTCCTCCCCAGCCCAGCATGGCCAGGGGCTTGTGGAAACTTGCTGTGCTGCATCCAAACTGAACCATCCAGGCAGGGAGCTGCCACGTCCCTTATCTCACTGAGGAGTAGTGGAGGAGCCTCAGGCTCTTGGGGGGAGATTTTTCTCTGTTTTTCCATAAATCAAGGGTGGAGTCCTGTTTTCTGGGGAGTTGCTGTGTTTGCAGGGTTTTGCCGTTGATCGCAGCAGCTGATGTGTGGCAGGTTGTTTCTTTCAGAAGTAATAGCAGGCAGCAGCTGTGTTTGGACACGAGGAGATCTCACCCCAGAGGATGCCTAGCAAGCAGCAGCAGCTCTATCCCGCTGTGTGGGTGAAGGAGAAGGGCCTCATCCTCCTCCCTTCCCGGGGCAGAAGCCAGACCTGCCCCTGCATGCCGACAGGGAGCTGCTCCCTGTGGTTGTAGCAGCGTTCACTGGCTGCATATTTCAGCAAATGCTGCAGCAGAGGAGAGCCCGTGGCAGTCCCTGGGCTGTGCAAGGCTTGAGCCTGACACAAAGCTCTCCATGTGGGGGGAAGCAGGGCTCAGCCCTGGGTCTGGATCCTCTGCAGGTCACACTAATGCTGCTGAGCAGCAGGCCCTCAAGGGGGGGAGCTCCCCTCCTTCCCACCAGCCTCCACCAAGGGTTTTGGGGAGGGAGAGCCAGGCATTGGCCGGAGCTGGCAGCAGCAGGATGATCTTTCAAAGCCGCTCTGGTCCATCAGGACCCAGCAAAGTGACGCTGCAGAGCAGCGTGGTGGCAGCAGGAACGTGGAGAACTCCACAGGTGCAGAGGGCACCCGGGGCGAGGAGCAAGGACCGTGGCAGAGAGGCCTGTGCCAGACCTTGCCGAAGGGCTCCAGCTGCTGGGCCCGGAGCTCATCCCCGTGGCTCCATGCCGACAGCCGCCTCCCCCGGGCTGGGGCTGCAGGGAGCCGCCGGGGCAGCGGGGGCTCTGCTGCGGGAGCGGCCCCTTCCTCCCGGAGGGACACACAGGGACGAGGGCTTGCGTCACGGCCGGGCCCGAGGGCTGGGCATCCTCCCCGCTATCTGATGGCACCTCCAGCCCCCGGCTGCAGGCTGTTCCCACATCCTGGCGTCCCATCCTGCTCGCAAACATCCCCCGGCAGTTCAAACAAGGGCGGTGTGGGGGTGACGCATGGCACAGCCGGGCAGGGTGCGAGGCTCGGCCGGGTGCCATCCCCTGGTTGGGGACACGGGCAGTGTCAGGGGGTCGGACCCACGGCAGGGTCCCGCTGGTGGCAGGGATGCCCTGCCCGGGATCGGGGATCACCCCCGGGGCTCACCCCCGCCAGCCCTCGGGCGAGGCAGGGCTGGCCCAGCGGGCATCCCTGCCAGGTGCCAGGCTGCTCGGGGCTGGAAGATTGTATCTGTATCACGGGAGCAATTAATGGTGATTGCAGGGGATTTATTGACCAACTAGGACAGGTTCTTCCTGTCTGTTTCTGGAGATATGTTAAATGCAAACAGACTGGAGATCTGGGCAATTTTCCAGCAAAGTGGGGGGGGGGGATGGAGGGAGGTCAGCAGTAATATTTTTATGGTGAGAATCACCTGAGTAGGGCAAACAGATGCGGGTGAGCACCAGGCTATAAAGGGCAGCTCCCCTCCTCTCCCGTCCCGGTGACTCGCCACAAGCCGCTATTCCTCACCATCCGGACAACAGGTGAGGAAGAGGAGCCTCGCAAGGCAGCTGGGGCCTCGGGATGCTCAGAGCTGGCTCACGGGCAAACAGGAGCTGGTGCCTGTCCCTGGCTGCTCCCGCGGGAGCCGAGCTCTGCTCTCGCTGGATGGGGCAGGCTATGATGCTGCATTTTTCAGCCCTGCGTTGACTTTTGTCGCTGCTTCTTTGAGGGGAAGACGAGCTGAATCTGCAAATCGGCCCCGGTGCCCAGGGATTAGCCCAGATAAAGGGGAACTGCGCTGATGTGGCCGATTTGCCTCTCCAGCCTGGGCAGCGCTACGAGCGCAGGGCGTGCAAACGCCGCCGTGCACGCAGTGCCTGCAGCCCCACCTGTGCCACTGCCTGGCTGGGGTCCCGTGTCCGCCACAGCGCCCTCCCCTTGTCCCCACAGAGCAGCTGGGCTCTCCCGGGTGTCTCCTGCCGAGTCTGGGACTGCTGGGGCCAGGACAATCTGCTGCCAGTGTGGGCTGGGGACTCCCAGCCATGCCTGGGGCACGGAGTGCAGAAATGGGGCAGTGCCCTGTGCCGGGGGGCAGACAGGGAGCCACAGCCTGTCATCTCCTCCGGGCAGCCCAAAGGGGCCAGGCGGGCGGGTTTGCACTCTCTGAGCACGGGTAGCATCCTCTGTCCCCAGGGGACCCTGTGTGACCCTCCCGAGCCTTTACAGGAAGCAAGGAGGATGGCGGCTGCGGCCAGACTCGCCCTCCTGCTGCTGGGCTGCGCGGGGCTCCTGCGGCCGGTCGGTGAGTGCCAGGGCTCGGGGGGCAGGGGGAAGCCCCGCTCCTCTCCAGGCAGTGGTGCCGGCTGTCCTCATCCCTGCCCGCCGCTCTCCCCAAGCAGGCGGCAGGTACATAGGCTACTGCCCCGACGGCTGGTCCTACTACCTGCTCAGCTGCTTCAAATACTTCCCCGAGCCCCGGAGCTGGGACGAGGCTGAGGTAAGCGCAGCGGGGTACACAGGGGAACAGGGCCCCCCCCGTCTCCCCGAGGCGCCCCGGCACTGACATCTCTCCCCGCAGAGTCGGTGCCAGGACGTCGAGAAAGGCGCCCACCTGGCGTGGGTGGAGAATGCCCACGAGGCAGCCACCATGCGGAGAATCATCTCCTACTACCAGAGTGTGCAGCCCGTCTGGATTGGACTGCAAAAGAGCAAAGAGGTGAGGTGTGGGCGGCAGGGCTGATGGGGGCCTGGGGGACAGCAGGGCCGTGCCTCTGAACCCCCCTCGCCCTGCACAGAGCCAGGCCTGGCAGTGGACGAGTGGGAAGGAGTACAGTGCCACCAGGGAGGTGCCCGGGAACGGTGCCCGCGGGGGGAGCTGCGCCGCGCTGACCCATCACAGCGGTGAGTGCCCGGTCCCTGCACCCACCCCAGCGCCCGGGCTGGCGGCACTGCCCTGCCCCGTCCTCCTGCCGGTCCCCATCCCCTCCAGGGTTGCGGTGGCCACAGCTGGTCCCGTCCTCGCCGTGGCCCCGCCAGCCCCCTGCCTGTCTCTCCCGCAGATTTTGCCGTGTGGTCCAGCGCCGACTGCTCCCGGCAGCATCACTTCATCTGCAAGTTCAACCCCTTGCACTGAGCACAGCCCTGGCCCGCGGCGGACCCCGCGCTGGCGGAGTTCCTCCCGTGCCACCTCCGTGTCTCTCCCCGCAACTCCTATAAATGCATCTTATAAAAAAAGAAGCATGCAAGTGCTGTGTGAGCCTGGTGCTGGTGCAAAGCCCTGGGCTGCTCCGTGAGAGAGAGAGAGACGGGCTCTGCCCCGGCTCCCCGAGCTTCCCGGCTTCCAGAGGCTTCTGCTCTGCCGGTGCGGGCAGAGCTGCTCGGGGATGAGTCCCCTGGAGCTGCGGGGACCATCGCTCTCCTGACTGAGCACTCGCGTTTGCTCATACCAGCCCTCGGGTGCCAAACACCACGGGCGTCCCTGGGGAGCAGGTGGGGGGACAGGAGTGTCCCCAGAGTGCAGACACAGAGACCTGGGACACAGATGTGGGTGGGGACAGGAGCTGTGATGGGTGTGCAGGCATGGGGACAGGTGGTCCCCCAGGTGCAGACAGCTCCACAGGGATCCGGGGCCTGCAACACGGCCCCATGGCCATGTTGACAGCAGCACCGGGACCAAAGGTCCCTTTTGTGCCACTGTTATCTGGCCACGGGCATCACGTGGCTGTTTGCTCTGCTGCTTTGAAGATGGCTCTGCCCCCACCCAGCTCATGGGTTTTTGCCCCTCCAGAGCTGCGGCACGTGTCAGGAGTGGATGGTGCCGGCCCCAGAGCCCGGCCGCCCTCTGCTCCCTGCCCGGGCCCGCGGGGGCGGCGGGGAGGCCGCGCAGTGACCACAGCGAGCCCGGCACCGGAGCTCCCCTGCCCCAGGGCAGCCGGGGCTGCGGGACAGCCCGTGCCCCTGCTCAGCCCCGGCTCCGGCTCCGTGTCCCCGGGTTTTGGGGCATACGAGACGGAGACACCTCGCAGGCTCCCCCCTCTGAAGCTGCGCTGCCCCTGCTGCGTTGGCTGGCGCTCGGTGACCTTTGAGCGCCAGGGTCCGGCAGGCTGATAAAGGCCGGGAGGGCTGTGCCGAGCTGCCCACGCAGTTTATAAAAGCACTACGCAAGGCCCATCCCGCTGTCCACCTGTCCGGCCGGCCGTCCCTCTGTCCGCGCAGCGGCCGGGGTGAAGATGCTGCGCTTGGTCGGGCGCACCGCACGTTGCTGGGGGGCGAGGTGGGCACTGCCCGGGCCGGAGCGGGCACCCCGGGGCACCCAGCACCCCGCGGCCTGGCAGAGGGCATGGTGAGCACCCATGTGGATCGGGGGGCTGGAGACACAACCAGGGTAGGGCTGGGGAGCTGGCTGAGCTCTTAAACCTTGCTGGGCAAGGGGAGCCTCTCCCTCCTCCCTGCAGCACTGCAGGCACAAGGAGCTACCAGCGATCTGGGGTGCTCCCAGCCTGGGCCGCTCGCTGGTGGCATCTCTGCAGGGCCACCCTCTGTGCCCAAGGCTGCCACGGGATTGCTGCCACTCGTTCTGTCCCACAGCCTCTCCAGTGCTGCTGGGACAGGTGCCTGGCCCAAGGACGTGGGCATCCTGGCCCTGGAGGTGTACTTCCCTGCCCAGTACGTGGATCAGGAGGAGCTGGAGAGGTTTGATGGCGTGGAGGCCGGCAAGTACACACGGGGCCTGGGCCAGAAGCAGATGGGCTTCTGTGCTGCCCACGAGGACATCAACTCCCTGTGCCTGACCGTGGTGCAGCGGCTGGTGGAGCGCGGGCGCCTCTCCTGGGACGCCATCGGCCGCCTGGAGGTGGGCACCGAGACCGTCATCGACAAATCCAAGGCTGTCAAGACCGTCCTCATGCAACTTTTCCATGACTCTGGCAACACTGATGTGGAGGGCATTGACACCACCAACGCCTGCTACGGGGGCACAGCCTCGCTCTTCAATGCAGCTGCCTGGGTGGAGTCCAGTGCCTGGGATGGTGAGTACAGGCAGGGCCATGCCGTGGGGCTGGGCACTGGGTGGGTGCCGTGGAAAAGGGAAGGAGGCAGGAGGTGGCCTGAAACCCAAAGATGCTCCAACTGCAAAGGGAGCCACTGCACCTCCAGGCTCTCCATCACCCCTGATTCTTGCCCATCTTGGTGCGACACACAAGATGGGAACACAAAAGGGCCATGGGATGGAGGCTTCTACTCTCTGGTGGCCCTGCCAGTCGCTCTGTCCTCCCCCAGGTCGCTATGCCGTGGTGGTGTGTGGGGACATCGCCGTCTACGCCACGGGGAACGCGCGGCCCACGGGAGGTGCCGGTGCCATCGCCATGCTGGTGGGACCCAACGCCCCGCTGGTGCTGGAGAGAGGTCAGTGCCATGAGGCCCTGGGGGTGGCGAGCCGATGGGTGCTGTCCCTGGGGGCCGTGCATCTATGTCCCAGCCCTGGGCAGAGCTGCTCAGCCAGACCCTGCTGGGTATTCCAGGATGCTGGCTAGCCACATCCCTGTGAGCACCATGGAGTGACTCAGGGAGGCTGCTCCAGGATTCCAGGGATGGCACAGCAGGCAGCACCCCTGGGTGTTTGCCACCGCGTTGGGGTCTCCCCATGCTCTCTGACAGCTGGCTCTCCCCGTGCCCCCAGGCCTGCGTGGAACCCACATGGAGCACGCCTACGACTTCTACAAGCCCAATCTCTCCTCTGAGTACCCAGTGGTGGACGGGCAGCTTTCCATCCAGTGCTACCTGCGGGCGCTGGACCGCTGCTACGCCGTGTACCGACGGAAGGCACAGACCCAGTGGCAGCAGGGTGAGTGGCAGCGCCCCTGAGGTGCCCAGCACAGCCCCCTGCATACTGATGGCCCCGTGTTGCCTCCCAGCTGGCATCCAGAGGCCCTTCACCCTCGATGACTTCAAGTACATCATCTTCCACTCGCCCTTCTGCAAGCTGGTGCAGAAGTCGGTGGGGCGGCTGCTGCTGAATGACTTCTTGGCCTGCCCCAACCCTGACACAGCCTCCGGCCTCTACAAGGGGCTGCAGTCCTTCCGGTGGGTCCCTGTGCTCTGTCCCCATCCCCCAGCCCAGCCAGGCATGTGCTGCTCTGGGGTTCCAGCTGGTCTCTCTCTGGGCAGTGGTGTGAAGCTGGAGGACACCTACACCAGCAAGGAGGTGGAGAAGGCATTCCAGGCTGCCAGCCAGGACATCTTCAACCAGAAGACGAAGCCCTCCCTGCTCCTCTCTTCCCGCAACGGCAACATGTACACACCATCCATGTATGGCTGCCTGGCCTCCCTCCTGTCCCAGTGAGTCCCCCAAAACGCTGGCTTGGGGAGAGGGAGGAGGTGATTTTGGGGAGGGCACTCCCTGTCTGGATAGAGGAGCAGAAGTCATCTCCCAGCCCTCATCTCTCCCTGCCTCAACAGGACCTGATCCTTTCATTGCACACAACCCCCAGTGTGGATGCATCCTGCTCCAGGCCATTTCCCTGCCAGACTTTTCGTCCCAGCTTGCTGGATCTGGGCCAGTGCCTAAAGTCCCTCTGTCATCACTGGGAGGAGGAAAACCTCCCAGTGGAAAACCTTCCCAGAGGGGAATGTTGTCATGCCCAGTAGAATGAGTGACCCCATGAGAAAGGAGTCATGGGAACAGATAGGCTCTGAGGGGAACAAAAGCCTTGTCCTGGGGCTCCCTGGCACCACCACACTCCAGGGCTACGCTCCCTCAGAAATGTGGCCCCAAGGATCTGCCTGCCTACAAAGCAGGCAGCCCCCTACACTGCTGCCACAGCCCTGTATCCCCATCTCCCCCTCAGCCCAAATGTCCTGTAACCCCCTCACCTCTTGCTTCAGGTGCTCAGCACGGGACCTGGCCGGCTCCCGGATCGGTGCCTTCTCCTACGGCTCAGGACTGGCAGCCAGCATGTTCTCCTTCCGTGTCTCGCAGGATGCAGCCCCAGGTGGGCCCCAGGGGACAGGGAGGCTGGGGAAGGGAGGGCGGCATGGGGCTGTCAGTGCTGCCATCTCACACACGGGGTGCCCCTTGCAGGCTCCCCCCTGGACAAGCTGGTGTCCAGCCTGGCTGACCTGCCCGCTCGCCTGGACGCCCGCAAGCGCGTGGCCCCGCAGGACTTTGCCGAGATCATGAAGCGGCGGGAGGAAACCCATCACTTGGGTGAGTGGGGCTGGGGGATGTGAGCCTGCCCTGCTGGGACCCCACAGCACCCCTGAGCACCACTGCCCTCTCCCTGCAGCCGACCACGCTCCCCACGGCTCCCAGGCGGATCTCTTCCCCGGAACCTGGTACCTGACCCGGGTGGATTCCAAGTACCGCCGCGAATATGCCAGGAAGCCCATCTAGAGTGGGATCACCAGAGTGGTGAGCCCTGGGGAGGGGGATGCTCTCTTTCCCCCTGTTCATTCCCCGCATCTGGGGCTGGTCTGTGTGGGAAAGTTCCCTTTGTATGGAGGGGAATGGCCAGCAGTGGCTCAGGCCCCAGAGCTGCTGGAGATGGCAGCAATCTTCTGCAAACACCTGGGCAGTGCAAGGGAATAAAGGTGTGGATGGGAGGGGGCAGCAGCCCAGCTCTGGCTCCTAGTCTTGAATCGTCTCCTCCCACCCCCGGTCCTTCCCAATTAACAACCACCAGGTCTGGATCACAGCTGCTTAGGGGATTTGTTCCATGGCCACCTACCCTGTTAGACATGGGAGTTTGCCCTGACAGCCTGGGACTCAAGTAAGCCTCAGCCTCCCAGTCACCAGTTTATGGGGGCAAGATGGCATTTTCCTCATGATGTCATTAAACTGAAACCTCCTCATGGTAAAACCCGTGGGCAGGAGGGCACAGGCAACACAGTGGCTCACAGGGGGGCTCGTGCCCCTTGCAGTGCTGCTCTCTGGGCCATGTCCCATCACGGGACTGTGGCCAGACAAGACCTCAGCAACCACAGGAACCTTTGCACCCTTCAGCAAACAGCAGCAGGGCCAGGGAGCAGCAGGGGCAGGAGGGAGGGGGTTTGGGGTTGAGGACAAAGGACCACACAAGGCACCGCATGCTCTCTCCTTCTAGACCCTTTATTGAATATGGGGCCACCCCAAACCCACTGTGGGGCTCAGGGGTGGCCATGTGCAATGCTTCCCCCGCTGGGGAGGGCCCAGATGCTGTGGCTGTGGGGAGAGTCCTGGTCGGCAGTCAGGGTCTACGGCAGGTGGAGCGGGAAGATTTCTGTGACCCGTGGCTTTAGCTCCCCGAGGCTGGGCAGGGGGGCTGAGAGCCCCACAACGCTCCACTGCTCCCCTGCCACCGTGCTGGAGCTGTGGTAGGACAGGAGCTGGGCCCCTGCCTTGCTCAGCAGCCCTGGAGGGGAGCACAGGAATGAGGGATCACAGGCTGCCCCACTGCCCCAGCACCCAGCAGGGAGCTGAGCCTCTGCTCACCCTAACCCCCTGGCTCAGAGGTCCGTGATGCCATTTCTTCCTCCAGCCCAAGTCCTTTGCTCAACATCACACAACCCCCGGCCCAAACCCTCCATCCATCCATCCATCCATCCATCCATCCATCCATCCATCCATCCATCCATCCATCCAGGCACCATCTGCTGCAGCAGGGGCGCAGCTCTAGGTCAGGTGTGGGGGTTCCCCAGGCTGTCCCTGCAGCTCAGGGCTGGCACAGGCACTCACCGGTCAGCGTGGCCAGAGCACTGCTGTCAGAGGCTTTGGCTCTGTAGATGAGGAGAGGGCCGGACAGTGGGGCTGGCAGCTTGAAGGTGGCCCCATTGATCTGCCGCAGGACTGGGGTGCTGCCCTGCACTGTCCCTGTCACCTGGTGTGGGGTGCCCTGCAGGGACACCTGCACCAGCCCCGTGCTGCTGTCGGGCTCGGGGGCCACATCGCTGTGGGTGGTTGTGACCTGCCAGGGAGACACAGCCACTCAGTGCCCAGATCCTCGTGTGGCTGGGGCAGGGAAGGGATGTCCTTGGGAGCATCCCAGGGAACACCCAGCCTCAGTGCTGCATTAGCAGCACGGTAGGGTGTCCCAAGGTTCACACTGCTTGCTGGGGAAGGCACACCAGGCTGGGCTGCAGAGCCCAGGTGTCCACGCACCTTCAGCCCAGCCTCCTGGGCCAGCAGCGTGGCATTCACCAGGGTCACCTCCTTCTGTGTCCCTCCAGCCAGCATGCCCGCGGCCACAGCAGGTGTCAGGTAACTCCCAGCCTCCTTCAGGGGTGTCCCTGGGATGCAGGGAGGAGGCGTGCATGAGCCAGCAGCAGAGAGGTCAGGCCTGCAGTGGAGTGGCCAGCCTGGGGCTGGTCCTTCCACTCACCCAAATCCATCCACACACCCATCCCTGCACACTCTAGGGCTCCAATCTCACTGTTAATCACCTTCCTGTCTATCTGTTCTCTTGCCTGCCCATTGTAGTCCCCACACCCAGGCTCACCTAGGGTGCAGACCTGCATGCTGCCCTGCATTTGCTTGCCCACTGTGCACAGCACTGTGCCCAGGGCCCTGGCCAGGGCGATCCAGGGCTTGGTCTGGGGTGAAAAAGCCTTGCTGAGAGCCTGCCCATTAACCTGCAGGAGAGAGTGAGCAGTGAGAACCTGCCAGAGATCCCTCATGGAGCACTGTTCCCAGTGCCCCCATGGGTTACAGCTAGGGTAGCTGAGGCACGGAGCTCAGGTGCTGCAGGGCACTCACGACGCCGGTTAGCCCCTTCCCCGTGGCCATGTCCACAATCTGCATGGCGATTTCCTTGCCACAGCGGCTCTGTGCCTCCCGTGTACTGGCACCCAGGTGTGGGCAGGAGATGACGTTGGGGTGGTTCACCAGGTCACGGTCCTTTGGGGGCTCCTGCAGACACAGTTCCATCCTGCCATCAGCTCCCAGCACCCACCTGGGAGCTCGGAGCAGGGGGCATTTACCTCACCTCCTTTGCAAGGAGAGAAGCTGAGGGCTGTTCCTGGTCCCAGCCCCACAGGGTTTGCTAGGCTGCTTTGGGCAAAATTAAGGTGGTGCTGGGAGAGAGCCATGCTCAGGAGGTCCCCACAGCCCCACTCACCTGTGTGAAGACATCAAGGGCAGCTCCACCACACTGCCCTGACTGCAGCGCCCGCAGCAGTGCGCCCTCGTCCACGATGCCACCGCGGGCACAGTTCACCACCTGCACGCCACGGCGGCACTTGGCGAAGGTGCTGTCGTTCAGGAGCCCTGCAGAAGGAGGGCTGTGAGCAGAAGGGGGCTGCCCCAGCTCTCCCCAAACCTCCCTGTGACTGTGACCATGCCTGCTCCATACCCGTGGTGGAGGGCAGCAGCGGCGTGTGCACCGTGATGAAGTCGCAGCGGGGCCAGATCTGCTCCAGTGGCAGCTGCTCCACACCAAAGGTGGCTGAGACATCGGGGGTGATGATGGGGTCGTAGCCGATGGTCTGAGGCAGAGCAGGCACTCACTCTTACAGCCTGGCACGGTGGCTCTGGCCAGGTGAGGAAGGTCGATGCTCCCCAGCGTTCCTCCCTGCCCCATCTCCTCACCTTCATGCCAAAAGCCTGCATGCGAGTGGCCACCTCCCTGCCGATGCGTCCCAGCCCCAGCACGGCCAGCGTCTTCCCGTTCAGCTCCATGCCCATGTACTGGGGAGTACAGGGAGAGTGAGCGAGCACACCCCACACGGACACCCCCACCCAGAGGTGCTTCACTGCCTCCTACCTTCTTACGGTCCCACTTGCCCTCCTTCATGGAGGCAGCTGCCTGCGGGATCTGCCTAAAAGGGAGGCGGTGGTCAGTGTGGGGTAGGGGGCTGTAGGACACACCTGTCTGCATCCTGCCTTGTGCTCACCTGGCCAGACACAGGATCATCCCACAGGTGAGCTCGGCGGCGCTGAGGCTGTTCCCAGTGGGTGTGCTGGGGATGGAGAGGGGTGTCACTGGTGTGAGTCCCCCGGGCTGACAGGGATCTGTGCCCCATGAGGATGGAGGCACATAGGGAGCTGCCAGGGGCGCCATGGGTGGGGAGGGCACCCTACTGAACTCTCCCCGGCCTCCCCAGGATCACGGGCACGGATGTCCCCACACTCCTGCTCTTACTTCATGACCAGGACGCCTTTCCTGGTGGCTGCCTCCACGTCCACATTATCCACGCCGGTGCCAGCTCTGCCCACCACCTGCAGCCTCTCTGCCGCCTCCAGCACCTCGGCCGTGACTTTGGTGGCCGAGCGGACGATGAGCCCATCGCAGTCCTAAGGGGTGACAGACACGGCGAGTGGGACCAGGATCGGGGCCATTGCCCCGGGTGGGTGACGGGACGGGGACAGCCGCCGCCGGGGTCCGGGACCGGCCGTGCGAAACCGGCCGCGCTCTTGCATCAGACGGGAGGCGGGGAGCGGTCGAAGGGGTCCGCTGCCACCCGGGACCGCCGGCCTGCAGCTGTGCCCACCCAGCCACGCACTCACCCACACAGCCACGCGTGGGTGCAGCCCTGCCTCACCCGGATCTCCCGCAGCAGCTCCTCCTTGCTCAGCCCGGGCTTCTCCTGCACGCGGAGCCCGCCGGCCTGCAGGATCTCCCGGCAGCAGGGGTCCAGGCTCTCGCTGATCAGCACTTTCTGCAGCTTGCCCAGGGCCATGGCGGGAGCGGGGCGGCGGCACGGGGAGGGACGAGACGGGACGGGGGTGCCGGCTCTCTCCGCACGCCACCGAGAGGCTGCTGCTGCCCCTCCGCCGCGCTAAAAGAGCTGCGAGCGGTCACGTTTTTCGGGCTCATTGGGTCCCGTCTCCATAATCCCACCTCCTTCCCTTCCCCTCCCCGCCCCAGCCCGCCCGGTCCCCCCCTCATCCCCCCCGCCCCCGGGGGGAGGGAAGGAGGGAGGAGGCGAGGGGTGCGGGGCCAGGTCTGGGCCGGGTCCCCCAGCAGACCCAGAGAAAAGGAAGGAGGGGCCCTGCCAGGACCCCGTGGGTCAGGGAGCCACGAAAACCGGGGCCAGCCTGTCCCGACCCTGCCTCAGTTTCTCCGTCCCGCATGACAGCTCGGTAAGGCAGGAGGGGGACGGCAGTGGCAGCCGCGATGGCGTGGGTGGCTGGGGGTGCCGCTGGCAGGGAGCAGCCCAGCCCATGGCGAGCCCAGACACGGCCTCCCCAGCTCGCCCAGGAATGGGGGTTCCCCAGACCCCACAGCTCAGAGGTGAGGCAGTGCCGCGGCCCCGGCCCACCCCCGACTTGGTGCCTGCTGTTGAGCAATGCCCCTGATAAGGGGCCGGGGACGTGGGCCAGCCCTGGCCCGTGGCTCCCAATGCCGTGGGGTGCACGGGAGCCACCCAGCAAACGCCCTCCATGCGGCAAGAGCCAGGTGGCCGCGTCCAGTGACCTCGCACGGGGCGGGGGAGGTGCTGGCCCTGAGACACGATGGGGAGGGGGCCGGAGACCGGGCGTGTGGATGGCCAGACCCTCACCGGGCACCCGGACCCGACACACCCCAGATTCTGCCTATGGAGAGCAGGGGCTGGTCGTGCTTTCCAACACTTTCCACGAATGGGAAGTGGGCAGAACCCACCCAGCGCTGCCAAGCCAGGTCCTAATGGGGGTGGGCCCGTCCCCAGGCTCTCCGTGCCCCTCTGCTGCCCTGTGTGCGACCTGGTGGCCCCGGAGGCTGTCAAACCAAGCAGAGCCCAAGTGACGGACCTGTCCCAGCAGACAGGAGGTGGCCAGAGTTGGATGAGTGTCCTCCACAGGCAGCGCCGCCGAGGTGGGAGAGCCCAGCGCTTTGTAGAGCCTGGAGCTGCGCACAGCCTGGCACCACCCAGGGCCGGTGCTGCCCTGCAGCCACGGCCGGGAACATCCGTGACGCCAGAGCGGGGAAAGTCCAGGGCGGCCGGCGCGGGGTGAGAGATGCGGTCAAGGGCAGCGGCTGGTGAAACCTGCAGCGATCCCGGGACGGCCCCTCGGCAGGGAACTGTGACCCGGGCACCGCCACAGGGCAGCCTCGCCACGGCCTCCCGGGTGGCGTGGGCTGGGGACCCCCGCCCTGCGGGACCCGCTGCGGCTGGGACACGGCCCCGCAGCCCTCGGCACAGCCGGGCGCTGGCGCCGGTCTCTGTTTTAGCCATTAGGACCGTGCTCCAGGTGCCCGCAGGACACACCAGGACCTGCCTTCCCGGCGCCCTGCTCCCCGTGCCGGCACCGCCCGGGCTCGCCCAGGCTATCGGTGGCTCCTCTCCCCCGCCTGTGGCACCTTGGTGCGGGGGACACGCGTGGCCGAGCCATCGCTGCCTGCGCCAGCGCATTTGCGGCTTTTCCCGGCCGGCTGGTGCCCTCTCCTGGGGATCGTGGCCAGAGGCACAGCCCCACGGCACCCGGGCCTCGCCGCGGGCCTGCGGGGACGCTGGCAGTGCTAGAGGGGTGGCTGTGCCAGCAGGCATGTCCCCCCAGCCCCTGGCCACCAAGAGAGCCGGCCGGAGGGGACCCGAAGGACGGACGGGACCCAAAGGTGGCAGGGCCAGCGGGATGGGTGCCGAGGGACTGGGGCTGTGGTGGCTGATGAGTCACAATGGGGATAAAGGGGGGGGTAGGGGGCCATAGCACCCTTCTGCTGACCCCATTTGTACCAGGTGTTGCGTTGAGAGTAAGAAATTTGTCAGAAAATAAACGCAATGTGTTCCAGCTGCTCTTCACAGATCAGAGGGCTGGGGACAGCTGAGCTGAATTTCTGAGTATAACCAATTTGGCACTATAGGTTGTGTTCAGTAGGAAATTCCATGAGTGCAGCTTCACAAATAGTGCAGTTTATTAATTCAACACCAAAGGTTTGGTCGCATTCCATAAAAACCTTCCTAATCACAGATTCATATACTTCCTAATCACAGATTCCATATACTGCAGTATATGGAAGCCGGAGAAATACAGATACAGAATTGCTGGTGATAAAGGCACCAGCTGCAATAGAGGTTTAACAGTAACAATAATGTTGTGTGGTGATAATAACAATTGTATGCAGAAACTTACCACGAAGGTGTCCCCACTAGGGAGGAGGGAGAGGAGAATAGCCCTTTCTGTCTCCCGAGTATTTTTGGGTCTTCCTCTTAATCAGGTAAAATTCCTACCCTCCTTATATCCAGACCAAATTTCTCCCCTACTCCTACGTTATGCAGAGCACAACCTAAGTGGAGAGTATGGAGCTATGGAGGTGGTACCAGGTACCATTATCTTATTAGCATATGCAAGGAATGTGTGTTAATATTTAAATGGCCCTTAATCACACAAAAATTACTTTTTGTTGGCCACCGTGTCCTCCAAATTTCTGGTCATATGACTTTGATCCATTTGTCAGAGCCAAAGCAGAATCACCCCATCACCACAGGACCTCCTCCTTCTTTCTTGCCACCAGCACTGTGGATCTCCATCCACACAGGTAACACAGAGGGTATGGAGAGGAGCCCTGAGCTCCCACCTGGCTCCTTGGTCATCATTCCACACAAGGACAGACTCTGCTTGGTGGTAGGTGGGTGGCCATGGTGACAGCTGGTTGAAGGGCTGTGGCAGTGCAGGAAAAGGAGAATGGGGCCAAGGAGTAGGGGATTAGGGGGAGGGTCCCTGCAGAGAGAATGGGGCTGGGGGAGCAGTCAGGGGCAGTGCTGGTATTGGGGTGTTGGAACCCAGGACATTCCTCTGGCTGCCCTGGAGGGCTCGAGACCCTGGCAGAGGGCTCAGAGACCTTGGCACAGAGTCAAAAACACCTGTGCCTTTGATTTTAGCCCATGGAAACAGTTACCAACTTTGTGTGAAGAATTACAAGCCACAAGAGTTTGAGTAGAATGATAGTGAATTTGTCACAGGGTGAAAAAGTAGAATTTTGGGGATTTAGAATGGGGGTTCAAGGGGCAAGATGGAGGAATCTGGGTGTGTCCTGTCCTTCTTCTCCTTGTCCTTCATGTTCTGCTGGGATGGTGACACTGTTTAATTGGTTTAGAGTAGAGACAGACTATTTAACATAGGTGGTAGGTATTGGAAAATGATTGTAAATAAAGTACACATAGTTTGTAGTATAAAAAGTTAACACCACCCCAGGGGCAGGGACTGTGCCACAACCTGACCTGCTGGAAAGATCTCAGCAGGTCAGAGAAAGAATGTGACAGATAAGAGAAAATAAACAACCTTGAGAAACACAGCCAAGGAATCCTGACTTCTTCTTTGGTCATGGGGCTGGGGAAAAAGACTCTTTAATACCTTGGGAGCCATTTCAACCACAGAAAACCTGAGATTGGGGTGTCCAGCAGGTAAAGGAGTTGTGGGTGTCAAAGGGGACTGGGGTTATTGGAGCTGGGATGGGGAGTGGCAACGAAGAGGAAAGGGGTGGGGGAGTTTGGGGGTGTTTGGCTGGGATGGTGGGTGTTCAAGGAATGTGACAGTAGAGGACTGGGAAGTCATGGACAATTAGAAAGCAAGTGAGGGTGTTGAGGGACTGGAACAGTACCTGGGACTCATGGGGTTCTGGGTGGCAAAGGGAATTGAGGATGTCACGTTGGGATGGAGGCATCCAAGGATGACTGGGCAGGTAATTAGGGTGTCAGGATTGATGTTTGAGGGTGCCATGGGGGATCCTGACTAGCTGGGGAGACTGTGAAGTTGGAAGAAGGATTGAGAGGGGAGAGGAAGGGATCATGGATTGTTTCTGGGGGTGTGAGGAAGGGTTGGGGCTCAGTCCAGAGGGACTGGGTGGAGTGGGGAATTGGGGCGGGGGGGTGGATGTGTCAGCCGGGACAGGATGGTGCCTGGGCGGGGGCGACTGGAGAGATTAAGGGTGGATGGACAGACGGATCAGGGAGAGGGGAAGGAAAGATGCGGGGTCAGGGGGAGGGATGGAGGGAGGGAAGGAAGGATGCGGGGTCAGAAGGAGGGAGGGAGGGAAGGATGCTGGGAGGCAGGGAAAGATGAAGGATGGAGGCAGGGAGGAGGAGGAGGGGAAGCAGAAGCGGGCGGAGCCGGCCGGTGCCGCAGAGCCGCCTCCCCGGCGCACGCTGGGCCGGCTCGGCAGCGCCTGCGGGGACCCGGCGGCCCGGCCCGGTGCTGGCCGGGGGCTGGCCCGGCCCGGCGTCCCCGGTGACCGGCCCGGTGCGGCGGAGCCCGGCGGGGCAGGATGCGAGCCCCGAGGCGGAGGTGAGGAGCGTGTCCGTGCCGCGTGTGACACCCGGGGGGATGCGGTCGGGATGTCCCGGGCACGCGGGGGCTGCGTGTGCCCACGCTGCGCTGTGGCGGTGCCCGGCAGGTCGGGACCCAGGAACCCCCGGCACCGGTGCGGCCGGGATGCGGGCAGGAGCAGTGTGCGCTCCCTCGGGCTGTGCAGGGCCGGACAAGCCCTGTCCCAAACCCCATTCCCCTGGGCCGTGGCTGTCCCCTGCTGCTGCTGGCGTCCTGCGGGTTGGGGCTGCTGGCGGGGGTTTGGGATCGCGGGTTGGGGGCTCTCTGGGCCCTGCACCAGGCAAGCCCAAGAGAACTCGGGAGCCGCTGGTGTGCAGGAAAGGGACAGGAGTCCCTTGTGCAGCACCGGGGGCACGCTGCTGTTCGCTGTCCTGGGCCATGGGGACCTGTGGGTGTCAGGGCAATGTATGTGTGCCAGATGAGAGGCCAGGAGCTGTAGGGTGCTGTAGGATCCTGGGCTGGTGCCTGCACCATCACTAAGCTATCCTCGGTGCGCTGGGCATGTGAGGTTTGCTGGAGGTGCTGGGCCAAGCACAGCCTTGAAGGAAGGGGCTCAGGGTGCTGGTGTTGGTGCAGGAATCTTGGCTTGCCCCATCTCCTCAGCCCCGTTTTCACCGTCCCTGCTCCTCCCCGGTTGTGCCCATCCCCGATTCCGCTCCGAGCCGCTGGCCTGGCCGTTTGTGCCGCTGGGCCCCGGGAGCTGAGCCGCTGCCACGCCTGCGGGGCCGCGCCCGGAGCCGCCCAGCCCGGAGCGGGGGCAGCGCCAGCCCAGCGCCAGCCCGGAGCGGGGGCAGCGCCAGCCCGGAGCGGGGCAGCCCCAGCCCGGCTCCCCGGCAGCGCCAGCCCGGCTCCCCGGCAGCCCCAGCCCGGCTCCCCGGCAGCGCCAGCCCGGCTCCCCGGCCGGCCGTGCTCAATGGGGACCTTGTTGCCGTGCCCGTGCGCAGGTCCGCGGCTGGCCGTGCCGTGCCGTGCCGTGAGCTCCGTGCCATGCTCGCACACTCAGGCAGCCACCGGCTTTGGGGACGGCTGTCCCCGCTCCTCCTCCTCCGTGGTGGCACTCCGCCCCTGCTGAGACATTTGTGCCAACGAGTCAGCGGGGAGCTGGATGTGCCACGCTCGGAATCTGAGCTGCCACACTCTCCCTGGCCTTTCCTGGCCCTTGTCACAGCCCCTCTGCCAGCCTGGAGCCGCTGGCACACAGTGGCTGCTGCTGAGCACGGGGCTGGGGCCTGCTGTCCATCCCTCCATCCATCCCTCTGTCCATCTGTCTCCCCGCAGGAGGTGATCCAGGAGCAGTAGAAGGTGAGTTGCTGTTGCTGGGGTCTAGTGCCCGGTGCTTTGGGGACGCTTTACCCCAGGATGCTTTCCCCATGGGCAGCAGCCACTCTGACACAGCCCACGTGCCCTGGCCCTGGCTGCCAGCCCTTCATTGTCCCCTCTCCCGATGGCACCCCGGAGTGCAGTGCTGAGGAGTGGCTGCAGTGGCCCTGGTGTGATGCCCTGGAGATGCTGTGAGTCAGTCAGGGCTCAGTGCTCTGAGTCAGGGCCATGTGGTGCCCCTCGTGCCAGGGCTGGGGGTGCATGGGGGAGGGTGGGCAGTGCTGCCAGGCGAGTGGGGGGCCCCAGGGCTAAGCCCCCCTCATTCTGTGCTGTCCTGGCAGCTCTGCTCCGTGCTCCAGGCTGCCATGAAAGGGCTCTTGTCCTCCTGCAGCCTCAGCAGCACTGCAGCAGCCTCCCCTTCACAGCAAACAAATTCCCAGTGTTGGGGCTGGGAGGGGGGAGCCCCCACTCAGCCCAACCTGCCACGGCTGTGGCAGAGCCCTGGGCTCCTGCTGGCCCAGCATTGCCATGGCCAGGCAGGGGGCTGCCTCTCTGGCTGGCTGGGGGTGCAGGCTGGGCACTGCCCTGGCATGGCCCCGCCTCAGGGTGGCCCTGAGCAGTAACATTTTGTTTCCCAGGCATAAGGTTATTTTGGGGTTGTTAAGAGCACTGCCAGGGTCCCCGTCGGAAGCATTGTAACCAGCACAGGATGGTCTGCTATCAGTCAGTTGGGTATTCCCCCGGATAGTCTCACTCTGTCCTTCCCTTTGTTCTTTCCTTATCTGCTCTGCTTGTGTCACTGCCCCACCAGGGACAGCAAGCCCTTCTCTAGATAGGAATATCATGTTCCAGTGTCATTGAAAGAGTGGCAGCTAATGTCTACTGCTCTTTCTGGCTCTTCCAGCCCCTTTTGACACAGGGAACTGTGTACACTGAACCCACATTCCCCATAAAAATACATGATATATATTTATGGTATATGCTACCATAGGTATCTGGGATCAAGCTGATGGGACAACCTCAGTTTTCTTATTAATAATTCTAAAGTTCCTAGAACTTGCTGTCACTCCTTTATGTTAGGTGGATTCTGTCCATGTTCTGTTTTTTCTGTGGTTTGCAGGAGTACAGAAGGGGCTTCTTTAATCCAATAGACTCACAGCAACTTAACCTCCTGCTTGGGCCCCTGATGCTGGGATGTAGAACAGCTCAAGGCACACATTTTTCCTTGTGAAAAAGGAAAAATGTGTGCAAAACCCACATTTTGGGTGAAACCACCAAAGGGTAGTGGTGGGCAAAATACCAAAGGGTATTTTGGTATTTTGTGGGTAAAACTACCAAAGGATATTCTCCAACCAAATTGATTAGAGGGATGGAGCATCTCTGTGAGGGAATTTGAGAGAATTCTCTCTATGACAAAATTTGGCTTCTTCAGTCTGGAAAAGAGATGGCTTCAGGGGCACCTAATTGTGGCCTTCCAGTACCTGAAGGCAGCCCACAAGAAAGACAGAGGGGGACTTTTTACAAGAGCATGTAGAGGCAGGACAAGGGGAATGGCTTCAAACTGACAGGAGGTAGGTTTGAATGGGATAGTTGGAAAAAATTCTTTACTGTGAGGGTGATGAGACCTGGCCTAGGGTGCCCAGAGAAGCTGTGGATATCCCATTGCCAGAAGTGTTTAAGGTGATGCTTGATGGGGTCCTGAGCAATGCTGGTTGGTGGAAGACGTCCCTGCCCATGGCAGGGGGGATGGAAGGAGATGATCTTTAAGATTCTGTCCAAATCAGGCTATTCTGGGATGATTCAATGATGATGATGATGATGATATTATTGATCTACTGATATATTGTAACATTTGGTGGGTCACAGCTGTGGCTAAGACTACCAGAGCTTTATGAGCAATAGTGGAAGAATGTTTATATCCCTGGAGCAGCCTATTAAAAACACATTGCACTCCCTTCCAGGTGATGGTAAATGAAGCCTTGTTGTGTCCCTGGAGTGGAATCACAAAAAACATATATTTTACATCCAGGGTTGCCATCCATGAGCGGGGCACTCCCTGAAGCTGAGTTACCAGTTCCTTGATATTTGGCACAGTAGTGGTTAAAGGCTCAGCATTGGCATTGGCATCTCTCTTTTCTCCAAATCTGGTCCCACCCCATCTATGTGCCAGTAATCAACAGGTAACTGCCATCTCCATTCAGTTTTTAGCCAAAGTGGTGAATTACATGGGGGGAAAGTTTGGCGAATTATCACTTGAATTACATGGGGAGTGGGCTCTGCAGCTGATTTAGATATATAAAATGTATAATATACACATTAGCAGCTTTTGAATAAGGTACATTAGCAGCTTTTGAATGAGGGAGGGTAAGCACCCTGTGGGGTGAATGTGGGATCTGGATTTCTTTTAGGGTCAGGGTTGAACAGGAGGACCAAACGTTGCTCTGCATCAGCTGCCAGGTTTGGCTACTCAGAACATTGACACCCAAAATGTTTTCATTGTGATCTTTTGCTGCAAAGTGAGGGGAGGACATGTGCTTATCGCCTGGGAGCCATAAATTAGCCTTGGTGGTTTGGCACGTAGCACTTGCTCTGTTCACTCCAGTGATTTCAACTCTGTCCAGTTTTTCAGTGTCCTGCTCTGTCAGTACTGGAATTTGTGTTCCCTTATCTATTAGAAATGGCTTTAATAGTTGAAGAGGCCCACCTGGAATCAGAATGTGTGGGCTGTTATTATGTGTGCACTGAAGGATTCCTCCTGCTGAATTTCAGTCCAGCCTGGTTTGTGACCACAGCACTTTTCAAAGTGAATCAGATTGAATGGGATTATTTTTCAGCTATGATTCCCCACAATTCACCAAGGTTCAGTTGTCTCTTCTGTTGCTATAATGCATCTGCCTTCATACTCAGGGGGATTTGAAGGAGACAAAGAACCATCTTCCCCCAGTTTTCTGTCATTTGGGTCACCCCATATGTCTCCATCCTGTTCCCCAGGGAATATGATTCGTTTTCTAATCTCTATGATGTCAGGGGGAGCAGCAGCTCACACAAGCATAATCTCTACCTTTTCTTCCAATTTTTTTTCTCCTTCTCCTCCTCTAAATGTTTCTGTAGTTGCTTTTCCTTCTTTTCAGCTGTGGCCGAGTACATTTTAATTTGCTCCTTTTCTGATTTCAAAGCAGTATATTCTACATCTGCCATTTTTTAGGAGAGAGGGTGCTCTGATTTCCTTTTGCACACAAGATCAGCAAGCCAAATTACTTTATTGTTGTTTTTCCAACATTTTTGGGCCCATTCTATTCCCTCTCAGGATGGTGCACACTTGTGTTAAGCCAAGTAATAACAACAATAATATGCAGAAACTTAGCAAGGTGTCCCTGACTTGGGACAAGGGAGAGAGGAGTAGCCCATTGACTGTCCCCAAGGTATTTTTGGGTCTTCCTCGTAACCAGGTGAAGTTCTTATCTCCCTTATGTATAGCCCAATCCGATCCCACTCCTCCTGTGTTACATGTGGCATGATCTAGGTGGAGAGTTGAGTAACAGAGTAATTTATGTGGCAGCATGTATTTCATTAAGCTTATTTGCCTGTGCAGTGTTGTGTGTTTCATTATTTAAATAATCCTTAATCAGGAAAAAGTTACTTTTTCGGCCATGGTGTCCTTCAAAATTCCAGTCACAGGACTTTGTTCCGCTCTGTGCAGTTTTTCAGAGCCAGGGCAGAACAATCCTATCTCACAGGACCTCCTCCTTCGCCCAGCTCATCCTTTCATTCTGTCAGCTGTGCACATCTCCCTGTGCACAGTTAACAGTGTAGGCTGGTAAGCCTTAGCCCTTGCCTGACTCCTTGGTCATCACCCCGCAGCACCCCCACGATTTGGGGTGTTGTACTGCCTGATGGCTATTCTGTCTCTGGGCATTGTGTCTCCTTGTGCATTAAATACTTGGCAGTGATCCCTCCTTGCTTGTTGTGCCTCAGGGTATTGCCCTTCTGGGTGTCAAGCCTTGCATATTATGGTTAATGTGCCTTTTTGGGTATTTTGCCTCCAGGGATATCATGCCTTGGGATATCATGCCCCTGAGCACCATGCTTCCTTAAGTGTTGTGCATCCTTGTGCATCCTGAGTGGTGGATGCTTTACCTCTGGGTGTCACACCTGGGGCACCGTCTGTCCTGGAGTGTCAAGCCTCCAGAGGTCACACCTCCCTGGATATTGTGCCTCTCGATCTCCTCAGGAGTCACACTTCTGGTTATTGAAATTTGGGTGCCTCTGGGTTCCACACTTCTGGGTAAGATGCCCCTGGGCAGTGCACCTCTGGGTGCTCTGCCTGCAGGTACAACACCTCTGGGTGCTTTGTCTCTGGGTATCACACTGGTTGTGGTGTCTGGCAGGGCACACAGCCACGCCTGATCAGTGCTGCTGTGTTTAAAATCATCGTGCCTCAGTTTCCCTCTATGATGGGTTGTTGCTGCAGGGTCTGTGGCACCCTGTGTCTGCCTCTCCTGCTCCCTGCCAGGCTGGGAGTGCTGTCCCTTGCTGTAAGGTGCTGGTGTGGTGTGCAAGGCTCTGGGGACATGGTCCCGGGGTCTCCACCATGGCTTGTGCCACAGGAACATGCTGGCCCTCCTTGGATCTTGGGGCTCAGCCTTGTGCATGTGGGCAGGGCACTGTGCCCACACTGATGCTGAGACAAGTGCCCACCGCCCTGGGACCCCACCAAAAAGCAGTCAGGCTGAGATTATAAAATAAACATTCTGATTTCTTTAAAAGGAGAAAAACCCCTACAATCCAGGTGGGTTTTTTTTGTTGTTGTTGTTTGTTGGGTTTCTTTTTCTTTCTCTTAAATCATGAAATGACTCACACGTCTGAGCTGAAAATAAACCCAATTACGAGCTGGCGAGCCATGGCAGCATGGAGGCACAGGGTCCCTCTGAGAGCAGCCAGGGCCAGCCGTGCCTCGTGCCCCAGATTCTCCCCTGGGGGCTGTGGGGTCTGCTCTGGGGGCTCAGGTGGCCCTGACAGGGCTGCTAATGGAGCTAAAGTGCTACTGAGGGGACACTGCCATCTGTACAGCCCCCAGGGCCTCGTGTCTTTGCACTCAGAGCCTCTGCCCAGCGGCTGTGGGGATGCACACGTGTGTCCCCACGTGTGCGCAGACACCAGTGGCACCCTGTCACCCTCCCCGGTCCCTGCGGCACAGCGCGGGGTGGCACAGGGGGGCCCCCGGTGCTGTGCGTGACAGGCTGTGTGTGCTGCTCTCTGCAGGGACCCCCGCAACAGTGACACTGTGCCAGCCGTGGTGCCCGGAGACAGAGGCATGGCGGGTAAGGCACCCCGAGAGCCCCGGTACCCTGCATGCCCTGATGCCCCGCACCGTATGGGGATGGCCGGGGGCTTTCTGGGCCCTCAGGTGTCCCCTTGTCTCTCCTCTCCTCGGAGGCACACGAGGCGTGGGGCAGCCGCTTTGCTGGTCTGACTGCTCGCCCTTGCTCCCTGCCAGCTTCCCAAGAAGGGCTGTGGGGTGAAGCTGATGAGGAGCCTGTGCCAGCCGAGCCGAGGGGGTCCAGCGGCCCCGCGGGTGCCCAGCCCCAGCCTGACGCCTTGGCGCAGACGTGTCTCCTCCGGGACCTGGAGATGGGGCCCCTCGCCCACACACAGACCCTGCGGGACTTCGAGCAGGTGAGACCGCGGGGCGCTGGGACCCGCATGGCACCGCCGGGGCCCTCCCGGCACTGCCGGGTGCTGGCAGGATTCGTGCCGGGTCCCCTGGTGACAGCGGCGGGGTGTGGAGCGCAGGAGGGGCGGCGGGGCAGGTGGCGGCGGCAGAGGGGCCGGGCCCGGCCGGGCGCCACGCTCCCCTCACCGCCCTCACGGCTGCGGCGCGTGGGGGCCTCCGGGGCTCGGGTTTCACCAACCCGCTGTCCCCGCTCCAGCGATTCCTCAAATAGCTCTGGGAGGCGGAAAAAAAAAAGAGGAAAGGGAGAGCAGCGGGGCCAGCGACGGGAGCTGCGGGCGGGCAGGGAGCCTAGGCTGTGTCCCGGCGGCGCCATGTGAGGGGTGCCGGGATGCCCGCCTCATGGAGCGCCGGCCATGGCTAACGGGTACCGCACGCTCTCGCAGCACCTCAATGACCTCAAAAAGGAGAATTTCAGCCTCAAGCTCCGCATCTACTTTCTGGAGGAGCGCGTCCAGCAGAAGGGCGAGGACAGCCGGGACGATGTCTACCGGCGGGTGAGTGCCTGTAGGGGACGGGGTGAGCCGGTTTCCTCTCTTTTCTGGGAGGGAATGGGGTGGGGGGAGTGTAGCCGGGGGGGATGCCAGAGAGGGCTTCGGGCACTGGGCTGGGGGAGCTGCTGTTGGGAGCTTGCCCCTCATTTTCTTTGACAGGAGCCGGGAGAGGGTTGGAGAGGGCGTCCCCAGCCCGGGGTGGGTGACAGTGCAAGTTGGGGGGCACACAGATGGAGTGGAGGCACCCCATCCCGGAGCCGACAGGCTAAAATGCCACCTGTGCCACTCACTGTCAGGAGCACCCAAAGCCCTGCCATGGCAGGCGGGTCCCCCATGCCACTTCTTCATTCCCGTGGGCAGTGGGGCTGGGGTGTCCAGGCAAGTGTGAGGGCATCCTACCCACCTCCTTCCTGCTCCATAGAACATCGAGCTGAAGGTGGAGGTGGAGAGCCTGAAGCGGGAGCTGCAGGAGAAGCAACAAGCCCTGGACAACACATGGTGAGTGGGGCTGGCCAAGCCCCTCAGCCCGGGGCAGACATGGTGCCCATGCCCTGCCTGTGGTGGCTTTGTGGGCACGGGCATGGGGGATGTCTGCCTGCACCCTGCCCGTAGCAGGCAGTAGAGGGGCCTGCAATGGGGCTGGAGGGGTTTGCAATGGGGCTGGGCACCCACAGGACTCCTCTTACAGCCCTGGCGCCAGCCAAAAATAAAGGACAGCACCTGTTTGGGGGGGGGGGGGGGGGGGCAGTGCTGTGCCCAGGGGCCATGGCATGGGTGTCTCACCATGGGGCACCGATGGCAGGGGGGCCAGTGGCACAGCAGCTGGTGAGGCCCTTGTTTTGGGAGTGTGTGAGGAGTGCAGTGTGTGAGGAGTGCTCTGATGGGTCAGAGCCTAAACATGGCTTGGTGCTGCCAGAGGAGCAGTGTCCCCAGGGCAGGACATGGGGGGAGCCAGGCTTGAGGGCACCTGGAGTGGTACAGATCACCCAGCCCAGCTGGTTTGGGGTGGAGGCTGTCATAAAGATTGTGCTATGCCATGCTGTGCTATGGTGCACACTGCCAAACCACACTGTGCTGTGCCATGCTATGGGAGATGTCATGCTGTAGCAGGCTGTGGCACACTGTGCTGTGCCAGGAGATGCCATAGCAGGCTGTGGCACACTGTGCTGTGCCAGGAGATGCTGTAGCAGGCTGTGGCACACCGTGCTGTGCCAGGAGATGCCATAGCAGGCTGTGGCACACCGTGCTGTGCCATGCCATGCCATAGCAGGCTGTGGCACACCGTGCTGTGCCCGGCAGGGTGGCTGCAGAGAGCCAGACGAGCCGCAGCCAGGCTGCGCTCCGGGAGCAGTACGAGGAGCGGCAGCGGGAGTCAGAGCACGTCTACGAGCTCCTGGAGAACAAGATCCAGCTCCTGCAGGAGGTGAGTCTCAGGGGATGGTGGGGGCCAGGCAGGAGCCAGGGGGGCTGCTGCCTGGGGGCTCACCCTGCTGCCATGCAGGAGGCCAGGCTGGCACGGAGTGAGGCCGAGCAGGCCACGGCGCTGGCCAGAGCTGAGGCAGAGAGATGCCGGGAGTTGACAGGGAAGCTGAAGGAAGCGGCGAGGACAAAGCAGGAGGACAGCAGCGACAATGGCTGTGGCTCCATGGCCCAGAGGTAGGTGTCCCAGACATGTCTTCTCTGTGCTGCCAGCCTGTGTGCTGTGTGAGTTCTTGGGGACTACCGAGGGGCTTGTTATGTGTGTGACTGAGGGGCTGTGCATATCTGGTGGGATGCAGAGGTCCCTCAATGGGGGAGAGCTGATCTATGGCGAAGGGGGGAGCAAAGCTTTGCCCCAGAGATTGACCTTTGTCAGCTGTCCCCAGTGTCATCCCATGGCCATCCTAGTCCCTTAGCATCCCACGCCCTTTTGTCACTTTCAGGAGGATCGAAGAGCTGACCCAAGAGCTGGCTGCCAGCAACCAGCTTGTGGAAATGCTGTCAGCAGAGAAGCGTGACCTGCAGCAGTGCCTGGAGGGGTCCCCGGTCATGGAGGGGCAGGTAAGTGGGCAAGGGTGGGGAGACCCCAGGGAGGAGCTCGTCCATCCAGGGCTTGGCTGGTTGTTGTCATCTCTGTCCCCTTCTGGGGCTGTGGCCAGGGCTGTGCCGTGTTCAGCCTGGCAGGGCTGGGTGATTGCCAGGGGCTGGGAGGAGCAGGAGGGCTCAGAGGACACGGTGTGAGCTCTCAGGGGACAGGCCACCAGCCTGTGCAGTCCTTCTGAGGGTGTTGGTGCTGCTTGCTCCCGTCTGCCATCTAAATCCAAAGTCTTAAAATACCCCTGGCAGCCTGGCGTGGTGCCAGGCGGGATTTCAGGGCTGTGAGAGATCAGAGCGGCATGTTCCTGGCAGCTGCACAGCTCTGGCCACGCTGGATGTTGGTGGCACGGCGCTGTCCCCAGCAGCCGCGGGCTGTCAGTGCGAGAGCTCCTGCAGGGACCCTGCTGTTTGCCCGCCAGGTGGCACGGGCTGCTGTGCAGGTGCTGGTGGCGCTGTGCAGGTGCTGGTGGCACTGTGCTGCGGGGACGTGCCCACCCGCACTGCCTGCTGCGGCTGGGCACTTGGGCACGGCACTGGGGGGAGTCCTGGCGCTGGTACAGGCACTGGGACAAGGATCCGGCACTGGGACAGGTGCTGGCATTGGGACGGGGACGTGGCACAGGCACTAGGGTGGGGACTTGGTACTGGGACAGGCACTGGCATTGGAGCCAAGCACTAGTGTGTGTGTGTGTATGTGTGTGTGTGTGTCTCTCTGGCACTGAGACTGGATCCCTGCGCTGTCACGTCCCGATCGATCACCGTCACCTCTGTCGCGACTCCCCGCACTGCCCGTGTGCCCGGGCGTGGCGCAAGCCGCCACTGCGCATGCGTAGGCGGGCGTGGCAACTACATATCCCGGCCGGCGTTGCGGGTCCTGCGCATGCGCGGGAGGCTGGGCTTGGCCGCCATCTTGAAATCTGAGCCAGAAGCCGGGCGCCGCCGTGGCAGGAGCATCCTCGGCTCGGGGCGGTGGGGCCGGGGCGGGACGGGAGGGGCAGCCCGCGGTGAGGGGCAGCCCCGGGGACGGGGGCCGTGAGGAGAGAGGGGGCAGCAGCGGGGGCTTGAGCTGTGAGGCGAGGGAGCAGCATCGGAGGGGCGGGGGGGCCAGCTCAGGTGTGGCTGTGAAGATGTGAAGGAGGTGGCGCAGGGTGGGATGTTCCTATTGAATCAAGGGTTCCGGCGTGTGACCTCCCTAAAAAGAGGGTATTGGTGCGGTGAGACGTGCCGCCGGGCTCAGGGACTGAGGGAGATGTGCTGACCTCGGGAAGGTCTTCTGAGAGCCCGCGGGAGTGGGTTTGTGTGCCGGGAGGGAGGGAGGATGAAGGAAAACTGCCGGATCTGCGGCCGGGAGCTGTGCGGCAACCAGCGGCGATGGATCTTCCACACGGCGGCCAAGCTGAACCTCCAGGTGCTGCTCTCCCACGTCCTGGGCAGGGAGCTGTGCCGGGACGGCAGGTCCGAGTTCGCCTGCAGCAAGTGTGCCTTCATGCTGGACCGCATCTACAGGTTCGACACCGTCATCGCCCGCATCGAGGCCCTCTCCATCGAGCGCCTGCAGAAGCTGCTGCTGGAGAAGGACCGTCTCAAGTTCTGCATCGCAAGCATGTACCGCAGGAACAACGACGACTCCAGCACAGCGGACAGGGCTGGGGAGGGGACCGTGGATCTTTCCAACCTGCCTGATGCACGGTACGCTGCCCTCCTCCAGGAGGACTTCACTTACTCGGGGTTTGAGTACTGGATGGATCAGGAAGAGCATGGCCTGGAGCCGCACAGCTGCCACGGCTCCGAGGGGGCAGGGAGCCGCCCGCGGCGCTGCCGGGGCTGTGCTGCCCTGCGCGTGGCCGACGCCGACTATGAAGCCATCTGCAAAGTGCCCCGAAAAGTGGCCAGGAGCATCTCCTGCGGGCTGTCCAGCCGCTGGTCGGCCAGCATGGGCAACGAGGAGTCGTCTGTGTGTGATGTGGCCGAGTCCACCAGCTCCAGGGTGGCTGTGGATGGGGACAGCATGGAGGAAGGCACACCTGCATCCTCTCTTGAGTCTCTGGACACCACCGTGGAGGCCAGTGCTCCGCAGCAGAAGGATGAAGATGCAGATAAGGGGCTGAAAGGGAATGGGAAATGTGACGATTTCTCGGATGATCGCATGACCCCGAGCTCTTCACTGAGTGGGAACAGGCTGGAGCTGGCCCTCAATTTGATCAAGACTTTGGACTACAAACCGCTTCAGAGCCCCCGAGGCAGCCGACTGCCTATTCCTGTGAAGTCCAGCTTGCCCCCTCCCAAGCTCAGCCATGAATTGGCAGATGGCAGTGCTTCTGCTGGCTTAGCATGTGCTAGTTCTGCCTTCCTGAGCACAGACAGAAAATCGTTTTCCAGAGCTCCTTTGGGCCTTCCCCTGGAAATTTCAGAGCTGCAGGAGCTGTGGGATGACCTCTATGAGGATTATATGCCGCTGCGGGTACAGGTAGAGGTCACGGTGCCGCCCTTCCATTGAGCATTGTCCTCGTGGTCCAGTGCTGAGCCCACTGGGGATTCTTCTGTGCTGAGATAATGCAGACAGCCACGTGTGGCTGATCAGGGGCTAAGAATAGGCAACTCGGTCCTTTTTAGGTGTGCTGGCGCTCTCCTCAGTCATTCTCTTGTCTCCTGTTTCCTCCCGGTGTTCTGGGAAATGACCCTTCCCCCCTCCATCAGCCCTCCCTGACACTGCAGCCTGCTAGGTGGGTCTAAGCTCTTTGTCATTTTCCTGCTGAGAAAACACCACTTTCACTTCATCTTTAAACTTAAAGTCGGCGTGGCTTTTATCCACAAGTAAAGGGAGTATTTTAAGCTTCTGGGCATGTGTTTTCCAGCAGGTGTGTTTTCTTTGTGCCTGAGTAATGGTTGGAGTGTGGGGAACGCCTGCCTCCAGCCCTGCCTCTGCAGGTCAGGCCTCCACCTGCCCAACGTGCAGAGCCACCCAGGCATCTGTGGCCTGTGCCCTGAGGAAAAGGTGTTTTCCTCGCAGGTGGATTTGTGCCAGAGGATGACTTTAGGGTTGGTATTCAAGATAATTGGTTTATTTTCTGATCCTTTGAAAAGATCTATCACTTAGTGGCAGGTGTTGCTGAGAGGGGATGAAAGCTCCTGCTTTTGGGAGGCTATTATCTCTCTTGATAGCAGTCCTAGCTCCAGGTTGCCTCTGTTTAGCTGGCTTTAATGAAATTTCCTTTAGTATGCAGTCAAGCAGCCGAACTCACTTCTTTACCACGTTCAGTAATGAATAGAAGGCCTCAGTCAGGTTCAATTCTGGAATATCCGTGTCAACCTAATTGCATTCCCATTAGCAGCCTTAGTGCTGCCTAATGCTGTAGGTAGCCTGGGGGATTAGGAAAATGCTCGTTTATTACTATGGCAACTGTGGCAGTGCTGAATTGCTCTTGCTCTTTAGCCGGCTTGCTGTCCCATCTGCTTGGGCGTTTCCCGGAGCTGTGTGCTTTTTTCCATAAAAGCCTCTTCGAGAAACGATGCTAGGGAGGAACGTAGAAAAACTAGTTTTCATCTGGAGCACAAAGGCATCGCGCTGGCAGCCGAGGATGTGAATCAGGGCATCGTGGCTCATTTGCTGATGGTTCTCACTGCTCGGGGTGTGTTTGCAGGGTAAAAATGGCCTTTCTTTGAGCACCGTGGTGTGTTTGCAGGTTGGCTTTGTGTCACACATGGCCATCCTCCTCTAGGAGCTGTGTTTTGAGGAGTTTCTCCAGCCTCTGCCATCCGACCGGTCCTGCCAGGATTTTATCCTGTGGGATTTTTTACTGCCGGTTCCTTGCCGTGACAGCAGCAGCTCTTCAGCGCAGGGTCTGGCTGAAGGGGGAAGGGCTTAATCCTTCGGATGGCTTTAAGAGCAAAAATGGGAAGGCAGATGCAGCTAGTAGGCTGAATAGTTCTTGCACAAATGATTTTTCTTTCCGTTTGTAAAAGCAGCGCCCTTCCTATAAGTCAGGTGCTGTTGCTGTCCAGCGATTCCTGTGCATAAATGTGAAAGGAATATCTAGAATATATAGGACCACAGTTCTCTTACTGCTTTTGCAGTTCTTTAAATTTATGGAGCATTCTGATGTCAGTGACCTTGTAGGTAGCGTCTTGCCGGGCGTTTCCTTGAACCAACAATTCCTCCCTTTCCCCAGCACAGCCCCAGGGCGGTGGCACCAGAGGGAGCCTTTGTGAGACACTCCCGCAGCTGACTGCGGTGCCCTCCTGGCAGCCCGGCTCTTCCCCGCTGTGCTGGGCAGTCTGAGCTCGGCAGGCTCAGAGAGTGCCGTGATTAGCATTTTCAAAGAAGTGTTCTGTTGGGTCACTGTGTGCTGGGGCTGCTGTGGCTGCGCTGAGGAGAGATTGGCAGTAAAATGCTGATGTTGGAGAAGTCGACATGGCTGCAGGGAGGCACAAGGGAGGCAGCTTGGGCTTTGGAACTTTGGGGCTGGCTCTGCATTTCCCCTCCCTGCTCTTAGCTCTTTCCAGGTTTTCAGCCCTTTTTCTAATGTGAAAATTGAGGAAATGTGTTTTCCTTTTTCCCCCTCTCTGTTTTAATCAACCTTATATCAAAATAAGCTGCTGTGACAAATTCCAGCAGCTCTCCCTGCCTCATCCAAAGTCTTCTGGCAGAGAAAATTTGTAATCACCACGACTGTAAGCATTCACTGAAATCCTAACAAAACATCAGGGTAAAGGGAGGTGTTATTTCTGTCTGTGAGAGGCAGTGCACAGATCTGAGGGAGCTCCCCTGTGCTGATGGCTTCCCCACAGACAGCATTTCTGTGGCCACTGAGGATGAGGATTCAGCCTGACAGTGCTAATTGGAACTGACTGTTCTGGCTGTGCTGCACTGCCTGGAGCCGGTGCTCCTGTGTGTGCTCCAAAAAGCCCTGCCACATTTCCACAGCCTCTGTGCTGCATCCAGCAGCCCTTTCCAGGGCTCCCACCTAGAGCAGGCAGCAGTGCAGTCAGTCCTGTGTCGCTGATAATATTCAGGAATGCTGAAGGAGCCCCGTGAGGGCTGCAGAGGGTGGCTGGGATGGAGTGCTGCCCTAAGGAGTTAACTCACTGGGCGGGGGACAGCAAAATTGTAAGGAGGGATGACAAGGGATTAGTGTTGTGCTCAGCCAGCCGGCTCTGGCAGGCCACGTGGCACAAAGTAGGCTGTTTACATTCCCAATAAATGGGTATGTGTCATGAAAAAAATCTCAGCTGTGGCACTGAATTTGCTCCTGTTTGAGGAGCTGCAAGGAATTGTACCCGGTGTGGGTGCTGGAGCACGGGAAGTGGTGAAGGAGAGCCCAGAAAATCACAAGGGGGGGTGGTTCAGAGCAGGGAGTGACTGCTTGGTCGTGGCAGGAGGGGAGTTGGTGGGAAGGATTGAAGGTTGTAGGCTTGATAAAGACATAGAAGCTCAGCAGAACATGGGAACCATTTCAGTGCAGGTTTTGAAGCTTTTTTAAAATGCCAGCAGGGCACATGGGAAGGAGAGCAGGTTTCAGGGCTATGGCTTGGGTGTGGGGAGAAGATGCATCATTAGCCCACAGACAGTGGTTAGAGCTAAACAAGCTGCTGGGCTCGTGGTGCAGCATTGAGGAGAGACAGGGAGCGCAATCAGAGCCTTGGGGCACCAGGGCACTTGGGCAGATGAGGCAGAGAGCTGCCAGGTGCCAGCCTGCCACCCCAGGGAAGGGACACACGAGTAGAGTGATGTCTCAGAGCCAGTTAGAAAAGCACATGGGGCGCGTTTAAACCCGTGCTGCAGGGTCTGTGGTGGCTGACAGCTGAAGAGAAGAAGCCAGTGCAGGAGTTGAGCCAATGTCTCATTTTTCACTGTGTTTCTCCTTGCAGAATTTGCAGGATGAAGGGCAGCAGGCAGCTCCAGGTAGCGCTGCAGCAGGGGAGCACGTGGCCGATGTGCGTGCAGCAGAGCTGCAGGGCAAACTCCAGCACTTGGAAGCTGCCAACAAGGTATTTCTTCATGGAGAGCACATCCAGTGCTATGGGTCTGATGTGGTTAGTGTCAGAGGGTGCCTCCTGGCTGGCTGGAGGCAGGTACCTGCACCTCTCTCCCAGCAAGGTTGTGTGATTCTCAGTGCTATTGTCTGTCAGATTCAATTAAAAGCATTTGCTTTTTTTCCTGCAGCTGGGCTGCGTAAATTTTCCATATTTAATTTTGCAAATCATTATTTTGGAGGAACTTTCCACTTGCCTGGTGAGCCTTCCAGGAGCTGGTGAAGGAGATGCACAGGGCTGTTTCCTGTCTCTTGGATTTGCATGGGCTGAGCCTGGTCTAGGAGAGAGGGAGTCCTGGTTTCATTTCTGTTTAAATACTTGGGAAAGAAACATCTGAGTTCTCTTGAGGCAGATCAATACTAACACATGTTGAGAAGGGTAAATGTTCTTAATTATGCTCTTGAACTCTAAGGTAAATTATATCCTCTGGAAAAATCCTCACATTAAATGTGGGGAAAAAAATTGGGATGGAATAATTATTTAAATCTAGGGATGGCCATAAGGTGCTGCAGCTGCCTGGACTGCAAAGCTTGACGGAAATAGAGACCCAGGCCCAGTTAGAAGTGTTTAAACAGGTTGGGGGAGTGTCTCAGGTCAGAGATAACAGGACAGGTGTATCAACAGATGAACAACAGGAGGAAATTATGTGGCAGCACCAGCTCCAACTTCAGAAGTTAAGTCCTGAGTAAGCTCATAGGAAGAGGTGTATCATTCAACTTTGAGAATCTCAACAGACAGCATGTTTAAAAATGCTAATAAGCATTTGTTTAACTGCACAACATGTCCTGTGTCATGAGCTTTACGGTGAAAGCAGCAAACTGTCCTGAAACTGAGTGGTAGTGCTCTCTTTAGGGCGAGACCATCAAAGGCAAAGGTTTCTCAGGTTGTAAACCAGCCATGGAGACTGCTGAGAGGTTCCTGGCAGTGGCCAGGGTCTTTTGTGCTGAAGCCAGAACTTAATGCTAAATAAGCCACTGATTTGATCAGTGAATGTGTAGCTTCTTCATGCTGATATTTTTCTTTCAGATTTTTGGGAGGATTTTGGGCTGAAGCAGCCCCTTTCCTTTTGAGTAAAGAGAAACAAATGATAGAAACTGGGAGGGAGGGCTGCAGGGCAGCCTGAGGAGTGAGGCTCTCCTGGGGTATGTGGGAGGCATTATGATATGTGAACCCAAGCCTGGAACCTCTGCCCTGCACACCTGAGGGAGCAGAAGCCCTGCAATAAGTCCTGTCAGGGGCCTTTGTGTTTACTCACCAGTCTCCACCCAGTTCCAGCGGTGTTTACAGACTCTAGAGGGAGCCACGTTGATCTCGATGTGGTCAACACCAGGGCTGTATGGAGTAAGGAGTGGAGGGAGTCTTAAGGGTGTTTACATAGAGCATTAAGCAGGATTAAATAAACCCAACTTATTTCTGTCTTCAGTTGTTACAGGAAAAGCTGAATGAATTGAATTTTGAATTAAAATCTGTTCAAGAAACATCACAAAGGCAAGATCGTACAATCCAGAGCCTGAATGAGGCCCTGAAGAGCAAAGAGAGTAAGGTAATAGTTCAGGGTGGGCAGGGTGGTGCTCACAAAAACAGGGAACTCTGTTCCAGCCCTGTGGGCAGTGGCTGAAAAGGAATGCTTGAGCCACTGCTTGGCATCCTGCACCTCACTAAATTATTTCTTGCAAAGCCTCTTTCATATGGTGCTGAGGTGTCATAATGCAGGCTGGAGGCTTGGGATGGGAGAGTTTGTGCTTGGTTTGCCACTGACTGGGTTTCCTGTGCTTGGGCTCAGACAGAGGAGCTGTACCACATCATCGAAGGGCAGAATGAGACCATGGCCAAGCTGCGGGACATGTTACACAGAAACCATCTGGGACAGCTGCAGGTATGCCCTGGAAAGCCTCATACATCCTGGTTTTTAAATCCCTCATGTGAAGAGAATCTCTTGAGTTTCTGTGAACCCTGCTTTTTGGTAGGTGTCAGAGAGCCCACTGTCACCCCAGGAGCAGCAAATGTCACCGCTCGATCTTCAGAACGCCCTTTTCTGCACCAAGCTGGAGGTGCAGAAACTGAAGAGAGCTCAGCGCCAGAAGGAGCATCAGCTGGCTGAAGCCAAGAGAGCAACCCAGCTCCTGGAGACCACGGTCCATGAGGAGGAGCATCAGAAAGAGGCAACCTGGAAACACAACCAGGTATGACAGGCACTTAGCCTGGAAGTTTCTGGGTTTACACAACTAAGGAGCACTGAGGTGGTCAATACTCTGCTCTTGTTCATCATTTCTGCCGACAGCAGACTGGGCACACTTGCCTAACCCCTTCTCACATGTGTGTCAGGGGGAATTCTCCAGCCTTCTCAGTGTCATAGCTGAGGATTCAGAATCAGCAAAGACCCTTGATAGTGGGTATGTTGTCACTTGTATGTCACTGGCTGATGCAAATGTCCCATCTCTTTTTGTGGTGTTCATATCCCCTGCTGCACAGCTTAGCTGTGATTGACTAAAGCTCTGCCTGTGGCCAGAGCAAGGGGTTTAGATAGATGGATACCCTGGGCAATGAAATAAATTCAAACACCATGGCAGTGTGTAAAGTTGTAGCATTGCTGATAGCTGTTCCCACAGCCCTTCCTCAGACTGGCCTACTGTTTATGGTTGTGTTGAAGACTGAATTCCAAGGTATTTGCCTTTTCCTTACAGGAACTGCGTGCTGTGGTACAACAGCTGCAGGCAGAGCTGCAGGACAAGGCTCAGCAGCTCCAGACTTTGGAGTGGGAGAAAAGCCGTGAGCTGCAGGCCCAGGAGCAGAGAGTTCAGCGTTTGATTCAGCAGCTGGCTCACAAGGAGCAGCTTCTGCAGGTGAGATCAGCAGAAAGATCTGACTTGAGCATAATTAAATGGAGTCCCTGATCCTGCTTTCATGTTTGGCCATGCAAAAGTCTGTCTGTAGCTTTCATGCATGTCCTTTGAAGAAAGGAAGGAAGGAGAGGGCTTCTGGGCCCCCAGGGTGAGGAATAAAACACAGGTATCCACATACCTCAGCCCCAGCAATGCGTGGTGAGCCCTGGCAGGGCTAGTCAGCTATCCCCAGGTGCTGGGACTACCACCCTTCAATGTGGAGGCTAGAGCAAGCATTGGGTGGAGGAAGTTATCCCTGTGTGCTGCTCTTGGGATGGGGGAGGTTTCTGTACTGTCAGTTGTACTAGGGAGTGTGTGTCTGATCTCTAGGAGTCCAGGGAGCTTCTGCAATGCCAGCAAAGCTTGGAGAAGAGCCCCGCAGCCATGAATGCCATGTTGGAGAAACTGCAGCAGCGTGTCAGCGACAGGGATGCTGCTCTGGAGGTGAGCACATGTTGTAGGCAGTGTTTCAGCTGTCCCTGAGGCTCAGCCTTTGGGTTACCATCAGCCCAGGCTGACCCCAGGGGTGACCATATCTTCTGCATGCTCTTTGTGGCTCATCCTTTGAGAGGAGTCCCCCTGGCAGGAGGAGCTGAAGTCCAACATACAGAGAGTGTTGGCTGCAGAGCCCCATGCCCCCATTGTGAATGATGCCCTCTGTCACCCAGAGAGCAGTAGATGAGAAGTTCTGTGCCCTGGAGAAGAAGGAGCAGGAGCTGCAGCAGCTGCGCGTGTCCATGCGGGAGCGCGGCAGCGACCTGGAGAGGCTGCGCAGTGTCCTCTGCAGCAACGAGGCCACCATCCACGTGAGTGCTGGGCCTGCACAGCCCAGCAGGGCTCTGGGGACGGGCTGTCAGACACACCTTCCTGTCAGTGCTCTGGGGACAGTGTCTGCAGGTGTTTGGCTTCCTCTGGCCTTGTGGTGGGGCAGGTTCCTGGGGCACTCTTGTTTGGGCTGGGCAGAGAGGCCACCTGGAGCAGATGGATGAATCTGTGTGACTCTGCTAGCAGTAGGGAATTTCCAGTTTTGCTTAATTTGGGATTAAGTTTCTGTCCCTGCTTGAGCTGCTTCTGTTGTGGTACTCAGAGCCTGGAGAGCCTCCTGAAAGCCAAAACCCTGGAACTGGAGCAGGTCTCAGCAACCTGCCAAAACCTCCGCTGGCTCAAAGAGGAGATTGAAGCCAAATCTGGCAGCAGGCAGAAGGAGCAGGAGGGGATCATCCAACAGCTGCAGACCTGCCTGCATGACAGGAACAAGGAAGTGGAGGTAAGGCCTTAGCTTGGCTTCCTGAGCCTTCAGCCAGTGGTGCCAAAGCAGAGGCTGCTGCTGCCTCACCTGAAGCTGTGCTCAGTGTTTGAAGGCTGGTTGCTTCTGGCACTTGAACTTACCGGTGCCTGCTGACACTGCTCCCTCAGCTACACCCAGGCTGGAGAGTCCTTGAACAACTCCCAGTCTCATTCCGTTCCTCCCCCTTGCTCAGGAGCTTACAGCAACTCTGCTGTGCAAGCTGGGCCCCGGGCAGAGTGAGGTAGCAGAGGAGCTGTGCCTGCGCCTCCAGCACAAGGAGAAGATGCTGCAGGATCTGCTCAGTGACCGGAACCGGCAAACCGTGGAGCACGATGCTGAAATTCGGGAGCTGCTGCAGGCTCTGAGCACCAAGGAGCAGCAGAGCAGAGTGAGTTTTGTGCAGTGCCACAGTGGGAGGCTGAGGTGGGTGGCACTGACTTTTGTTAAGCAAAGAGAAGCCCTGGAGTGGACTGAGAGAAACAGAGGAGTTGGTTCCTCTGTATGTGAGGGGCTGGTGAGCAGAGATGGGAGGGCTGCACTGGAGTGGGTGTGAGGGGCCAGGAGTCTCCAGTGACAGATGAATATTGAGGTGGTTTCCCTTAGTCTCCAAGGAAGAAGAGGGTCTAGGACCCTCACCCTGGTCATGGCCCTATCCCTGATTTTCCCCCTCAATCAGGTGGCTGCAGAGAAGATGGCACAGGCTTTGGCTGAAAGGAGCAGTGAGCTACAGCTGCTGCGCCAGCACGTGTTGGGGAAGGACCCTGTTGGGACCCAGTCAGCTGGTGCCAGGCCATTGAAGCAGGACAAACAACCCCTACAAGTAAGAATCATGCACTGTGTTTCTCTGCCTGTGGCCTTGGGGCTTCAGAAAGAACTGATTGCCACAGAAGTAAATAGGAGAGAGAAGAGCACCACAGAGAATGATAGAAATGAAAGTGGGATTACCAAAAAGTCTTCCTATAGAAGAAGGAGAAACTGAGGAGCAGGAATGCTGCCTGAGTGTTCTGATCTTGATTTCACCAGCCTTTGTCACTCAGTGTCTCTTTGTTTTGATGGAGCAGTAATTGGATCCCTGGGGCACATGAGAGTATGAAAGACATCCACCCTTTGACCTTGTAGCATTGACCCACTCCTTCCTTGGGCTGGGCTGCCTTGCTGTATTGTAATCCCCTCCCTGACATTGTCACATTCTGGAGGGGACAAGAGAGCTAAATTTAGGTTTCACTAATTCTTGGCAGAGCCTGCTGGCTGTTTGCTGTCTCTTCCACAATTGGAGTTGGTATTTTTAAAGCAGCTTTGCTAAAACCCCCTTTGAGGCTGAACACAGCTCCAAGGCTGCATATGCCATGGCTCCTACTTGAGCAGCTGTTAATGGTTTACTGATGAGCTGACTTGTTAAATGTTTTTAAGCAGCTGTAAACCGGTTTCTACTCCCAGCTCTAGAGACTTCCAGGGATGTGTTTTCCTTCCTGCATGGTCTCTTTGGGCCACATCTGAGATAAAGATGAGTCTCAGTTGAAAGATGGTCTTGCTGCAATTGATGAAACCTGTTTAATCTTTACTGTGAAGACACTTGCTACCAGCAGCTTCCCAGTGCCAAATAAAACAAGGCCAGTGCCCTCTTCCCCACAAGTACAACTTCTGGGTGCAATTCACTTGTTCCTGCTGCCAGGCTACATCCCTTTCATTGTTTGTTCACATTTTAGAGGTGTCAACAGAACAGCCAGCAGCTTTGCTGCAGTCCTGGAGTTCTGGGGAAGCTGTGTGTTCCCCATGAAAATGCAAACCTGCAGACTTTTATGTTTTCAGGAGTTACTGCAAGGAGCTTATGGAGCTACAGTCATTGCTGGATCCCCACAGGAAGACAGCAGCTGCAGGACAGAGGAAGGTCAGTGTGGGACAGCATCTTTTGAGGTCCCCAAATATGACCAGGGCTTTCTGCTGTGGGGAAAACATGATTACACGAAACTGAGGAACAGTAGAGAACTTTGAACAAGAGAATTTTGAAATAAAGCTCTGCCTGTCTTCTGGGTGGTGTCTGAGAATGGGAGTAAGAGAAAGAGAAAGGCTGCTTTTGGGTTTGAGGTGGAGTGTTTCTGCTCAAGATCTGATGCTGCCCACTGGAGAGTTTTTGACTTTGTTTCAGGCTGAGCTGAGACAAGTGTGTAACTGTTTAGGGTTTTGCCTTGGGACCAGGACACGTGAACTTTGCCAGGGGTAGGACAGCAGGCCTGTGATGTTGCCATTGCTTTCAGCTGCTCTTGAAAGACCAAGCAAGAAAGAAAAGCATTTACTGAGAAACAGTGTGATAGGGAGCACAAGCACCAGGGCCCTGTCTTGCCAGAGAGGGATTGTGTGTGATCCTGGGGTCTGAACTGGCACACGGTGTTCCTGCAGTAACCAAGCTGTCTTTGCAGTTACAATGTCAGCAGCAGAACTGGAGAAGGATCTTGTCAATGCCAAAGAGGAGCTGGAGCTAATGGCAAAGAAGGAAAGGGAAAGCAGGGTGAGCTTGTGATGGAACCTGTGCTGATCTCCTTTGCTTTTGGGAGACCTTAGGGGCCCTCACTGGAGGTTTTGGACCCTGCTCTTGTGAGGGTACCCCAGTGAGAAAAGGAGGGCAGTGTCCTGCAGGGGGGTGTTGGCTTTCAGAAGTCTCTGAGGGGCTTCTCTTCCCTCTGCAGCGGGAGCTCACTGCTCTCCAGTCTGTTGTGGCCACGCAGGAGGAGGAGCTGCAGGTGCAGGCCTCAGATATTGAGTCCTTGACCAGAACCATCCAGATGAAAGAGGACCTCATCAAGGTGAGATGCTGTGCTAGGCTGGGGGAGTTCCACCTGGGAATGCTGCAGAGGAGTCTGTTCCCCACATCCTCAGAGCAGTGTGGCTGGCTATACCAGATGCTATTGCTGCCGGTTTGCCTACAGCTCTCTGGGCTCCTTTGGCCAGAAGGCAAAGGCCCCAAACCCCCAGACTGTTCTTATTTGGTGTTTTGCTCTTTCTGTACCAAACACCCTCCTTCAAGTCCTTTAATCAGAATGCACCCTTCTTGTGTCCCCTCTTGGTTCTTACTAAACACTCTGGCCTGTGCCTAATCCACTCTCAGTGCTTTGGAATTTTTTCCTTAGAAGACCTGGATCTTTCCAAACACTGGAAACTTCTGGCACTTGCATTCCAGGGAGGTTTGCAAAGGTGCAGCTGCCTTTGTTACTGATCCCTTCCTCACTGAGCTCTCCTGCTGTTTGTTGGGTTTCAGGATCTACAGATGCAGCTGGTGGATCCTGAAGAAATTCCAGCCATGGAAAGGCTGACACAAGAAGTGCTGGTGCTTCGGGAGAAAGTGGCTGTAGCAGAGTCCCAAGGACAGGAGGCTGCTGGAAACAGAAGGCAGCAGGTAGTGTGCCAGTGGGGCAGGCTTGGATGTGCTTGTGCTTCTGCTGGCACTCAGGTGTGAGGTTTTTGTTTTCAGCCTTTAGATAGGCCAGGGTGTGCTGGTTCTTGGAAGCTGGCTGTGTCTGATTGTGGGAATACAGAGGAGAAGATCAGCTTTCTTTAGCACTTGTCCAAAGAGCAGAGGCTTTTGGGAGTCCAGGGATGACGTGAACCAACTTGAACACAAGCAAGAGAGGAAAGGGAATTCTCAGTTTGTCAGGGACAGGTAGATAACCTCCTTTGGTTTCTGTCTCTGTTTAAGAGCTGCACCTTGTCTCTTCTCTCCAAGCAGTTGTTACTGATGCTGGAAGGGCTGGTGGCTGAGAGGAATCGGTTAAATGAGGCTCTCCAGGCAGAGAGGCAGCTCTATGGCAGCCTGGTGAAGTTTCACACACACCCAGACAGGTAAGTGAGGCTGCCTTGGCTCTGTGCTGCCCTGCTCTGCAGGCAAGTCTGAGAGTTCTCAGTTTTAGAGGGAGTCTAGGCAAAGGATCAGCCAAATGCCTCTTTGAGAGTCCAAGTTTTAGGCTGCCTTTTTCCCTTGAAGAGGCTGCAGTGGGCAGCTGTCATGGCTGCCTAAACTCCCCCCATTGCCATGAGATTTCCATCTCTGTTCCTTGGCTTATCTTTTCCCAGCTCAGTTTCCCACCCACACTTGGCCACCTTTCAGAGGCTGCTGTCAAATTCTCAGCCAACTGTTGGGTTGATAAGGATCCCTCTAGGTGCTTATCCAGGCAGTTGCCTGTCCCCTGATTTAATCCCCTGCCCTTCACAGGGCTGCAGCCTCTGGGATATTTGAGCTACCTGATAGCAAAGGGAGCACATAAGTGGAGTGCTTGGGAAAGTACTGCAGAACAGCTGCGACTCCGAGGCCCCTACCGCGGGCTGGGGCCTTTTTTGGGGGTGGCTGCGCTCTGGGGAGGTTGGAGGTGAGGCAGGAGGTGGCTGGGCCGCTGGCTCGGTGTCTGAGGGCGGGGCCGGTCTAACCCTCTTCCCTCCTGTGCCGCGCTCCGCTCAGCGCTGCGAGAGACCACGCCCTGCAGGTGGAGCTGGAAGGGGTCCACGAGCTGCGGGGACAGCTGGAAGAAGCTCTTGGAAGAAGCTTGGAGTGTTTGAGCAGGCTGGAGACACAGGGCGCCATAGGAGGTGGGGAACAGGAGCGTGTGAGAGTCCTCCCCCAGCATGCCTTCTGAGCACTGGCGCTCGCCCGCCTGCCACGGAAACGGTTCACTAACCTGTCTCACTGACTGAGCTTTGGTACTTGCTGTGGTACGATAGAACTGGGGCAGGGCTTCTTTTTTGTTTTATTTTTGAGCTGCTTTGGAAACGGCGATCAGTGCAATCCACCTGTGTCTCGTGTACGTTCCTGTCTGACCCACCCTGGTGGCCACTGATGTATTTGCACATTCAAATCATTCCATTTTAGTTATTCCCTCTATCTCCCTTCTTTTCCAACCACCATGGGCCAAATAAAGATTCCCTATCTCTGAAGGAAACACCAGATGTTTTCTATCATCTCCCAAGTGCATGAGTGTGAGTTTTTGTATTCCCTCACCATTTTTCTTACCCAGTGACACCCACCCCTTGGGTTGATGGTGGCTGGCCCAAAGGGAGACAGTGCATCTGGAAAAGTGTGTTCCAGAGACAGAATTCAAGACCTGGGGACACTTGCCTGGGCCTTTTACACAAGACTTGAGTGTAGAACCAGCAATTCAGTTTATGCTTAAACCAAATCCTACTCCAGTGTTAATGATTTTACTGACTGGCTTTTTTTCCTAATTGTAAGTTGTTTCAACGTAATTTGTGAGTGCCTTCATGGGAAAGTTTCCTCCTCTTTAAGACAGATGGTCTGGGGGGACTGAGACCTGTCCCTGCTCCCAGGGTCTGGGCTGGGTCTGCTCCCTTACTCGTAGGTGTACATATCCCTTAACATGCTCCATGTGTCCCTCGGGCCACGGACAGGACCCTGTTTCTGAGGTGTCTGTCCCCCTTGGCACGTCTGCATACCTTTTCCAGGCTCTCTTCCACCTTCTTTGGGAATGTGGGAGCTGGTGTGAAAGCTGAAAAACAGTAGCAACAACCCTGCAAGGATCAGGGCTTCCCATGCACAGTGGGCTGTGGATCTGCTGTCTTGTACTCACTTCTCAGAATGGCAGGAGCAAATTTTGCAGCTCTGAGCATCTGTTTGTGCTTGCTGGGGAGGCTGAGCTAAGGGCAGGCAGAGCAGAAGAGCTCTGTGGTGCTGGGCTGCACACCTGGACTGAGGCTGCTCTGCTGCATGGCTCCCTGCAACTGCTTCAGATGGCACCACCTGTGCCTTGTGCTGCCCTGGGGGCTTCTCCTCCCTGTGCCCCCGGGGCTGGGAGGCAGCAGAGCTCCCCTTGGCACCCAGCAGGGCAGCACTGCCCCTCTGGGTCAGCACTCAGCTGCACTGTGACTGGAGCAGTTCCCCTGTGGCTCGAAGGGACACAGCTGGGAGCTGCTGGGCAGCTCTGGACTTTGTTAGCTTTTCCTTTCTTTGTTTCATCTCATTCCCTTCTTCTCACTTCTCTGTGTAGCACCATCTTCTCTTCATCCTTTTGCTTCTCACTTTGTAGAAGCCTTTGTGTCCCTGTTCTTACCTTTCCATTTTCCCCCTGCCATCCTGGCGCTGATGCCCAGCTGGCCCCCTGGTCCCTTGGGTGCCATGGAGGCCAGGACCCAGCCCAGACTCATTGGCATGGCTGAGAGGAGTCTTGGCTGGTGCTCAGGCACCTCCCTTCTCCCCCTGTGTCTGTTTTGCTGTAGATCTGTCCCTGCCTCTGTTAGCATCAGTGCCCCTTAGGGGCAGTGTTATCCTAGGCTCACGTGCCCCAGCTTTTCTGGCCTGTTCTTTAAGGCCCCCTCTTATCTCTGATAGTCCTGGCTGAGCATTCCCTGCCTGAGATCACCCTCTGTCAAACTGTGCAGTGCTTTGTGCTGTCTCGTAGCTCTTTGTGGAAGTCACTCTTTCCTCTCTGAACTTCCCTGAGGACCTCGCTTCCTGTCCCTTGTTCCCACAGTGTGAAGGCTCCTGTGCAGCCCCTGTACCCGACTGTCCTGTGCTCGTGGGCTGTGTACAATTTGCAAGCATGTAATTAATTCTCTGTGCCTTCAGGCTGGGCTGAAAGCCTGAGGAGTGTGTGGGAAAGCAGAGCTGTGGCTGCATCTCTTGTCTCCTGTGCTGGTGGCGGTCACAGAGCTGAGCAGCCTGGTGTGCTCCTGCTGTGATGGGGGCTCAAGCACGTGCTGAGCACCAGCCAGGGCACAGCTGCCCTGCGTGCGCGCATCTCTGCTCCTCAGCCAGCGCCCTCTTCCGCCCCTTGGTTTTAGTTGGGTTTGGGGTCCTTTTGCCTTGAGAATTGCGCTCCCTTTTACTCAGCCCCGGAGCACTGGGAGCCGCGTGGAGCTGTGGGCAGTGGTGAGAAGTGGGATGCTGTGCCCTGGCACAAGGGCTGGTCCTCAGAGCAGCTGTGTGTCCCTGCTGCGGTCCCTCAGCCACGGTGACCCACCTTGAGAGCCTTGTGGCCCTCAGCCCCCAGCAAAGTCTGCGGCCGACGGTCTGACCCCTCACCCTTCCGGGCCCCCAGGCACTGCTGCCGCCCCGGCTGCTTCAGCCGCCGGCAGGTTCTGGTTCTGTCCCTGGGGCTCCGGGGCTGGGCTCTGGCTGTGCCGAGTGCCGCCTACAGGAGCTGCTGCTTCCCCGCGCTGCTGCTGCCGCCGAGCCATTCGCTCCCAGAACAGCATTTCACCTTTGTGTGGCACTGATGGCTGTCCCTGCTCCCTGGGACAGTGATGGCTGTCCCTGCTCCCTCGGACAGTGATGGCTGTCCCTGCTCCCTGGGGCACTGATGGCTGTCCCTGCCCTCTGGGACAGTGATGGCTGTCCTTGCTCCCCGGGGCAGTGGTGGCTGTCCTTGCTCTCTGGGGCAGTGGTGGCTGTCCCTGCTCCCCGGGGCAGTGATGGCTGTGCCTGCTCCCTGGGACACCGCTGCTTGCGTGGACAGGCCCCACCGTGCAGGTGGTGTCTGGCCAGGTTCAGCAGTGAGGTTCCCCACATTTTTGCAGCCTCATGGCACACAGGGGTCTCCTGAGTGTGTCCCCAGCTATGAGCACAGTGCAAATGCCTGCCCTGCTGCAAGGCACCTTCCTGGCTGCTCCTTGGCTATTCTTCCTGAGAGCCAGATGCATCCCTGCTGGCTTCCCCTTCAGCAGTGCTCCCCTGCTCTGTGTTCTGCCTTGCCTGGCAGCTCCAGAGTTGATGGATTTGGCCACAGGCAAAGCAGTTACCTCTCCTTTAGTGCACAGGCAGCTGTGGAACCTGGCCTTTCACAGCTCTAGGGGATAGTCTTGGGCCCTGTCTAAATGTCTCTCCCCCTGGGGAGAGGAGGGATTTGTGACTGTGTTGACAGGGGTCTTAGGATGAGGGAAGAGATGAGGATCTGACTCCATGTTTCAGAAGGCTTGATTTATTATTTTATAATATATATTATATTAAAACTAGACTAAAAGAAAAGAACAAAGGATTTCATCAGAAGGCTGGCTAAGAATAGAAAAAGAAGGAATGATAACAAAGGCTTGTGGCTGGGACTCTCTGTCTGACCCAGCTCACTGTGATTGGCCATTAATTAGAAACAACCAAGATGGGCCATTCCCAGATGCACCTGTTGCATTCCACAGCAGCAGATAACCATTGTTTACATTTGTTCCTGAGGCCTCTCAGCTTCTCAGGAGGAAAAATCCTAAGGAAAGGCTTTTCCATAAAAGATGTCCGTGACAGGGATTGGGGATACAGCCACGTCCCAGCTGCCCAGACAAGGGGCTTGAGTCCTCACCCAGGGTTTGGCACCAAGGGGACGGGAGCAGAGCCGTGTGCAAGCAGAAGAGCATGACCCCAGCTCTGCCCAAGCTCTCCATGCACATGTAGGGACACAAGTGTCCCTTTAGCTCTGCAAAGCCAGCACAGGGCTTGCAGGGAGCCCCGGGACATGTCTGACAGCACAGCTTGGGCACTGAGGGCAGGGTGGCTGCTCCCGAGCTGCCCCTGCCTGGGCAGGAGATGTGAGATGTGCACCCCAATCCTCCCAGCGGGGTGGGGCAGTCCAGCGGGGCTCCCTGCCCAAGCTTGTGCTGCTGCTGCTGCTGGCTGTGGCGTGTGGAGCGGCTGCAGGGTGGGTGGTGCGTGTGTCTGTCTGTCTGTCTGTCAGGGCAGCAAGCACAAGGCATGGATGGGGCAGGAGCCATTGCCGTGCTCCCATCCCCGGGGCTGTCCCCTCCCTCAGAGATGGGCCAGCACAGGGTGCAGTGTGCAGGGAGGGGGTGGCAGCACCCAGGGACAGCAGGGGAAGCTCGGTCCAGCCGGGAGTATCCCAGCAGCGGGTGTGTGTGAGAGCAGACACCGCCCTGGGGCTGCCCGCAGTGACCGTGGGTACCAGCAGGAGGAGGGGACAGAGGCAGCGCTGCCAGTGCCGCTGCTCTGAGCGCCCCGTGTGCTGTGCTGTCCCCCAGGTCAGGCCGCAGGTACACACACCGATGGCAGCACCAACTTCACCGACAGCATGAAGGAGGAGGCGGCCCGTGGCTCGGCACCCCAGCAGGTGAGTCGGGGCAGCGCCACGCCGGGAGCGGGGGTGGCGGAGCTGGGCATTGCGCCAGCGCCAAACCGCGTCCCAGCCCTTGGGAAACGTCCCTGTCACCCTTTGTGCCTCTAGAGCAACCCCTGGGCCCGCAAGGAGAATGGGGGCACCGAAAGGAGCACAGCGCCCACCGTGCCCGAACGGGAGCTGCGGGCTGAGGAGGAGCTGCGGGAGCTGAAGGCGCAGCTGGAGGAAGCCGGCTTCTCCTCTGTCTCCCACATCAGGCAAGAGCTCTGGGGCTCTGGAGCCGGGGGTGGCAGTGGCCGGAGGGGACACCCTGCATCCCGGCCTCTGCCCGTCCTTTACCGTGCCTTGTGCCCCCAGGAAGGCGATGCTGAGCCTGTGCCTGGAAAACGCGGAGCTGAAGGAGCGGATGGGTGAAGCCACGTCGCTGCTGGAGAGCGGGGAGCAGGAGGAGCCGGGGCTGGGCAGCCCCCTGGCCCCCGAGCCCCGGCGGCTGCCGCGGAAGAGCCGCGGGTCCCTTGGGGAGCGCCCGGCCGGAGGCAGCGGGGATGGCCCAGGGCTCCCGGCAGAGAGGGGAGCTGTGCCCACCAAACGCCCGGCGCTGGAGACCCGGGCCCAGGGTGACATGCCCAAGAGACCCTGCCCTGGCAGCCCCGGTGGAGGGGACGGGAGCCATGTAAGTGCGCAGAGAACCGGGATGGAGATGAAAATGGAGATGGGGATGAGGGTGGAAATGCGGAGCTGACAGTCCATCTCCCCTCCGGCAGGTGGAGGGCTCGGTTCCCGTCGGGGGCTGGCCCGGGCTGGGCGCAGAGCTGCGCTCCCAGGTGGCACAGGGCCAAAGGCAGTGCCAGGAGCTGCAGGACAAGCTCGCTGCCTCGGAGGCCACGGTGCGGGCACAAGCTGAGCAGCTGGAGAAATACCACGTCCTGCTCCGTGAGTTAAAAGGCAGGGTGGGGTGGGGGCGTGTTCTCAGCCCCGTGCATGGGCTGTGCATGGGGCAGGGGTGGTGAATCCTGCCCGGGGGGCCCTGAGCTGATGGTGCTGCCCAACAGGTGAACCTCAGGCACAGCAGCTCAGCAAGCAAGTGCAGGTGGACTTCCAGGACCTGGGCTATGAGACCTGTGGGCGCAGTGAGACGGAGGCTGACCGTGATGAGACCACCAGCCCTGGTAAGGAGAGCCAGGGCTCCAGGGATCCCTGTGCTCTGCCCCCCTGGCACAGAGGAGTGACACACTGTGCCCTCCGCAGAGTGCGAGGAGCCAGATGTGTTCAGTGAGACCAGCCTGGGTGAGGAGCTGGGGTCCCCGTGCCAGCCAGGGATGTCCAGAGTGGGCAAAACTGCCCAGAAAACCATGGAGGATGTGGAGGCCCTGCACCAGCACATCCAGGACCTCAAGGCCCAGCTGCTCAATGCCAACAAGGTGATCCAGAGCCTGCAGCGCCGTGCCCGCTCCATCTCTGTCACCAGTGGCTACACCTCGGGTGCTGAGCGGCCCCTGGCGGCTCCCAAGGCCTCGGCGTCTCCAGCGCACAGCCTGACGGACGAGGACGAGGGCTGGCAGTCGGACGGGCACGGCACGCTGTGCCCACCCGCCCTGCGAGCACACCGCGACCTGCAGAGCCTGGTGCACCGCGTCACCCTGCTCGAGGCACAGCTGCCCGCGGCCAAGCACGGAGCCACCTTGCCCAAGGAGCTGCACTCTGCCACTTGGCCAGGGTATGGCCCTGGGGGCTGGGAGCAGATGGGGAGATACAGGGATTTCCAGGAGCTCCCCGAGTCTGGTGGCTCCCTGTTGCTTGGTTTCCCTGCAGGCAGGTTCCTGGGGTGTTTGTGTGGTAGGGCAGAGTCCCAGCCGTGGATGAGGCACAGACTCCCTCCACGGTGTAGGAGTCTGAATTGTTGCTAGCATAGCCCAGGGTAGGGAAGCAAAAAGGACCTTTGCATAATATCCACAGATGTTTTATTCAGCTGCACAGTGAGATGTTCAGCTCCCAGCACCCACACCCAGAGCGTCTAGCTTTTTCTCTATGGGGGTCTGGGGGCTGACCCTGGTCTGGGGGCAGTACAAAGGTGGGGGCCAATCGGGGAATAGGGAAGGAGTGGCTCAGGAACATAAGGAACAGACACAGGAACAGGGGAAGGAGCCAATGGGGTCTAACAGCTTTTTGAGGGAAGCTTCTTGTGTCTCCCTAGACCAGGGACTGCCCCCCAGGGTCTCCACACCATGGCACTTCATCCCTGCTGTGTTCTCAGCACGTCTGGCTGCCCTGTGAACACCCTGCTTGCCCATCTCTCCTAGGAAATACAACTCTCTGATCCAGGCCCAGGCTCGGGAGCTCTCCCACCTGCGGCAGGTGCTGCGGGAGGGCCGTGGGCTGAGCCGCAGCCTGGCCCAGCACCTGCGGGACGCCCTGCGCTCCTTTGAGGACCTCCTCCGGGGCACTGACATCGACTACTACCTGGGCCAGGGCTTCAGGGAGCAGCTGGCCCAGGGCAGGCACCTGGCTGAGAGGCTCAGCGACAAGCTGGGCATCAGTAAGCACCTCTAGGGCGGCAGTGGGGCTGGGTGTCATGGGCGTGTGATGGGTCAGGAAGGGATGCTTTGATGGGTGAAGAGCAGGAGGTGCTCTCACATTACTGTGTGCTGTGTGGGATACCCACTTTGGTTTGGGCTGTCTTGCTATGGCTCTGTGTGGGACCAGGCATCCTGGGACATGGAGACACTGACTGGCTCTTCTCTGGCTTGCTTTCTCAGGAGATCGACAAGACGGGGAGGATAAAACCAGTCATGAGCTCCTGGCACAGAGGTACCTGTTCCCAAGGAAGGCTTTGTGGGATGTGTTGGCATGGGCACCCTGAGGTCTATCACTGCTCTTAGGGTGGGGGCCCAGGGTGCCCTCGGGGTCTTTGCCCCAGGTGGATGTCCTGGGGCTGCTCTGCTCTGGGGATGGCAAGCCCTGTGGGCACTCTGTATCTCTGAGCAGCCGTGTGTCACTAGTGGGACACGGCACGTGGGGCATCATGTAGGAAAGGGCTGTGGGATGGAGCTCAGACCTGGTGATGGGCCATCTCCACAGGCTCAGCCGGGAGCTCCAGGAGAAGGAGAAGGTGATTGAGAGCCTGGAGGTGAAGCTGCAGGAGCGCTCTGAGTCCCCAGGTAGCAGCTGCCCACCCTCGGAGTCATCCCACTCTGCCAGCAGCTCATCCTTCACCTCCGAGGGGCTGGAGCCCTGCTCTGATGGGGATGCAGCCAGTGAGTACAGCCAGTGCCACGAGGAGCCCGCCCAACACACAGGTACCACCAGGGGCCACAACTGCAGCACCCCTGGACACAGGGACTTGGCTTCTCGGGCTGTGCCAGGGTCCCCAGAGCACCAGGGAGGAGGGTCTCTGTCAGGCTGAGCCAGAGCCATGTGACCCCTCTCTCTCCATCTCTCTCCTGTCTCTAGGCCTTCACTTTGACTCCTTGTCCCAACCTGCTAGTGCCCCCCTGCCTGCCCTGGCCCCCGGGCTGTCCCCCTTCCTCCCTGCTGGGCCCCCTCCTGCTGTGGCCCCGCCACTCCTGGGCTGCTGTGGGAATTCTGTCTGCTCCCTGGCTGAGGCACAGCAGGAACTGCAGGTGCTCCGGAGGCAACTGGGAGAAAGTGAGCACACTGCCTCTTGGCTTGGGTTTGGTCCTGCCTGCCCTGCATGCTGTGCTGTGACACATCATCCCCACCCCTTCTGACCTGCATGTCCTGCCTTTGATCTCCTCCTTCTTCTCAGGGCTATGGCTTTGAGGTCGGGTCCCACTGCTCTGGCTGGGGGACAGTGGGAATGTGGCTTTCATGTAGAGAGGACCTGATGGGTTGGAGGGACCCATTCCAACACAGCATTAGCCCTAGGTGTAGACACTGGCATATTCCAGGTCTTCTAGGAAAAGGCTGATTTGGTAAGGTGTTGTGTAGGAATTGGGTGGAGACCCTCAACCTTGTGTCATGTAATCATCAAGTCCTGGGAGAGCCCCTGCTCCTCAGGGGGAATAGGTTTGGTTGGGACAGGAGGTCAGTGATGGGGACACTGGACTGCACTGTTGAGAAGAGCAACAAGGGGGGGAAAAGCAGATGAGGGAGTTCATTGCCCCATTCTTCCTACCTGCTCATTGTCCTTCTCCTCCTCCCTGCTTTGTCCTGTGTGTGCAGGTGTGACACTGCCCATGGCACCAGCAAAGCCCACAGTGCCACTGGGCCCTTTTGGAGAGGGCAGCAAAGCCCCAGCATCGTTCTGCCGACACGGAGCCCTGCAGGGCCCAGCTGAGCTCCCCCATGGCCTCTGGGACGTGCCCCCGCCCAGCCAGCTGCTCTATGGGGCCCTGTCCCTGGGGTACCCCTGTGGGCAGAAGCTGACAGGTATGGTCCATGGTGGAGAGCACAGGGCAGCCCACCTGCCTGTGGGGTACTGGAAAGAGATCCAGCACCACAACAGCTGCGGGAGAGGGCTCTGCTGTGGAGAGGGGCAGGCCCAGCCTTTCCTGCCCTGAGCTGTGTCCCTGGCTGTGGCAGGGGCAGACCTGCTGGAGGAACACCTGGTGGAGATCCGCAACCTGCGCCAGCGCCTGGAGGAGTCCATCTGCACCAACGACCGGCTCCGGGAGCAGCTGGAGCGCCGCCTGGCCGGCAAGGGCAGCGGTACGGGCTGGGGCTGCGGGGCCAGGCCTCTGCACATCCCTCTGCTCACCCCCTGCACAGCAGGGCACTGGGACAGAGACTCAGCACTGCTTCCCTCCACAGGATTGCCCAGTGATGTCTATGCCCAGACACCGGAGCTGGGGCTGCAGCTGAGCAGGGAGAACCAGGCTCTGCACGAGGAAAACCGGACCCTGCGGCTCCAACGGGACCACCTCTCCCAAGGTAGGGCTGGGCCAGCGTTCTGGGGCTGAGCCCCGGAGGGCACTGGCTGAGTGGGGTGGTGGTGACACCTCCGTGCTCTCTGTCCCCAGAGCTGGCACGGGTGCAGGAGACACTTGTGGCTGCCTGCTCCCGGGCACGGGAGGCTGAGGCAGAGCTGGGCCAGTGGCGTGGGAAGCAGCGGAGGCTGGCAGAGGAGCTCTCCGAGTGCCAAGAGAGTGTCCGGCAGCTCCGGGACGAGCGGCGCTCTCTGCAGGAGGACAACAACAGGTAAGGTGTGGGGTACTGTGGCCCTGGGGCCACAGGACTGGGAGCGGTGGCTGGCACAGGACACACATGTCACCTCTGCAGGCTGCAGCACTCGGTGACGCTCCTGCAGCAGCAGAGTGAGGAGCAGCGCCTGCTCCTGCAGACCCTGCGTGCGGAGCTGCACGTCTACGAGAGCCTCCCGGGCCCCTCTGCTGAGACACGAGCAGGTATGGGACCCATGCACGGCATCCCTGCCCAGCCCCTGCCCTTGGGGTGCCTGGCCCCTCTGCAACCCCTGGGTGGTCCCAGACACCTCTCCTGGGGCAGCAGATTGCACACAGTGGCCCTGCTGGCAGGCAGAGAGGGAGGGCAGGACCCCAGCAGCCCCAGGCACAGCGCCACATCTATCTGCAAGGGCTCAGATGTTTCTTGTTCCAGGCTGCTTCCCATCTCCTCCAGTGCGTGATGTTGGCACTAACTCAGCAGCTCCCCTCCTGTCCCCACTGCCCTCCGGCATGTCGGTGCTCCGGCGGATGGACGGTGGGTTCTGCTGAACTCGTGGCAGCACCCTTGCTGAGCAAGACTGGAGAGCTCAGAGCAGAGTCGAGTGCCTGGGATGGGACAGGGTGGGTCACCAGGGGAGCGGGCAGTGGTCCTCTCCTAACCCAGCTTGCTCCACAGAGCCACGCGGGGCAGACGTGCTGCTAAGGAAGAGCGAGGGACTGACGGGGGCTCACGTTGTCGGCCGCCTGGACACGTACCGAGCCCTGGAGCAGCACATCGTGGAGGGAAAGGCCTTGGCCCGGGAGCTGATGTGTCTCACACGCCCAGCACTCGGGCTGCCCAGCTGCCCGCTCCCGGCAAAGGAGGTAAAGCGTGGGCAGGACGGGGCAGGCAGCAGCTGGGGGCCAGACCCTCGGTGCACCTCAGTGCATTACGTGGCTCCCGAGCCCAGAAGCAGCCTCGAGGGCTGCAGGGGCAGCTGGAGGCAGGGAGCCTCCAGGCCAGGGAATGCTGCCGGCACTGCCCAGCTGTGCCGGGCTGAGCAAGGCCACTCCCCGGCTGCGGCGGGATGGGGGTGCCCCGGCAGCACCTGCTCCCGCACCCTTCTCCCGCAGGCCCTGGGATGGACGGGCACGGGGCAGGGGCATCTGTGGGGCAGCGCCAGCACCCTGCACGGCATCCTGGAGGAGTGCGTGTCCCTCCTCGCTGCCTTCTGGAGCACCGTGCTGCCCGTGAGCCCTGCCCAGCACCAGGGCAAGGTGAGCAGGGGCTGGGGGTCGGCGGGGCACTGGGGCCGGGTGCTCAGAGCTCATCCCCCGCCCCTGTCCCAGGAGCAGGTGCTCCAGGGCGAGATCGCGGCACTGCGGGCCCGGCTCTCCGAGAGGGAGGATGCTCTGCAGAACACGGCCAGGCGGCTGCGCAGCACAGCCCAGCTCAAGGACAGCATGGAGCAGTTCATCGTCAGCCAGTGTACGTGCTCTGGTGGCACAGCCAAGCTGGCCGGCTCCCCACGTGCCCATATGGTTCTGTGGCACAGGGACCTCACTGACCCCATCTCTCTCTCCTGCAGTGACCAGGACCCACAGTGTGCTGCGCAAGGCCAGGACAAACCTGGAGGTGAGTTTGCCCTGATGCCCTGGGGATGGACACAGGTGGCACACACCCCTGGTGGCTGTCCTGGAGTGCTGAGGGCTAGCTGGGTGACTGTGGGGGACACAGGGACACATTCTCCTCATCTGTCCTCAGCTAGCATCTCCGTCTCCAGGGCACAGTAGTGCTCTTCCTTATTGCCATGTGTTGTCTCTTGCCAGGTGAAGGCCCAGCAGGTCCTGCCTGTTGCGTGAGCCCATGCAGGGCAAGGAGCAATGGCCAGCATGGAAGAGCCTGCTGGCTGCTGAGCTGAGCCATGCCAGAGGGCTGGAGTGGACCCCATCCCTGCTGCTCTGAGGGCTGGGGTGAAAGGGGTCTGGGATGTTCAGAGCTACACAGTTAGTGGGTTTGGGCTGCTGTGGTGGTTGCATGCCCTCCACCAGCCTTTGCTTGGCATGGCAGCAGCAGCTGCTGGCTTGGCCTTTGTCTGGCCCATGCTTCAGCACTTGCTCCCTTCCACCCTCCGTGCTCAGAGTGGGGTGACACAGCCCCCCATGCTGAGCACACCTTGCCCTGGGACCTGGTCCCCTCTGTAACCGCGATGAGTCCCTGTCCCTGCTTGTGGATGTATGTATATGTATATAGACAGAGGTATTGGAAATGCGCTCTGGGGACTCAGCACATGTCGGGGCCCCAGCGCAGGAAGAAGATGTAAGAAATGCCATATTCTGTTCAGTGGCTGAAGAGTCCCCAATAAAGGTTTCCTTTGGGTTGTGGTGTTTCTGGCATGCCTGTCTGCAGCCGTGCTCCCCCTCCCCAAACCACCTGCAGCACAGGGTGCCAAAGGCCCCGGCTGTCCCCAGGGGGTGGCTCTGTGCCCTACCTTAACAACCCAAGGACAGCTCTGTGCTGCACTGGGTGCTCCCTTTCCTCCTCTTCTGGACCTCCTCTCCAACACCAGGCAAGCAGCACCGAGAACAATAAATACTGTAATAAATAGAGAACCCCCTGTCCCACGGCACTGCTGCGGCACCAGGCGGTGCAGCCGGGGTCCTGGAGTGCCTGCCCGGCTCTGCTCTTCCCAGGGCATGTGCCAGTGCCCCTCTACTATGACAAAGTCAGCCCTGTCCCACAGAAGCAGCTGATATTGGGGACAGGGCATTGCAGTCCTTGATGGTGCTCTCACAGCAGCAGGTAAGAGTGGCTGTGTCCAGCTCTACTGTCCATCATGCCGGCTCGACGCTGAACCTTGCAGAGGTTCAAAAAAGCTGAGGGGCAGCCCCACAGCCAGGGCTGTGGAACAGGGGGCAGATGTCAGGCTGGAGTGTCACAGAGCCCCTAGCAGACAAGGTGGCCTTGGAGATTCAGCACCACGGCAGCAGCACAACCTTCAGAAGAACAGGATGTGTTCCTGGAGCGTGGACTGGGTGCAGTGCCAGGACCACCTTGAGGCCCTCACAGGTTGGAGAAGACAGGCAGGGTGAAGCCCTTTTCGTGTTGGGCGTGAGGAAGGGCTGTTCTGGTGAGCAGCAAAGTGGTCCCAGAGACTCACAGAAGCCAAGGGAAGCTGCAGGTGGGTGGAAACCAAGGGCTGAACCACGCCGGTAGGATGGGACAGCGTCACAGGCCCCAGTGGCCCTGAGCTTGTTGCCGGGGCCCGCGTCCCTGCCAGGTTGGAGGCTGGAGCCAGTGGCCAGTTGTCACACAGTCCCGTGGCCCAGTGTGTGCAGACAAGCGGCGTTTGGTGTCCTGCGTGGGGAGCGTGTGAGGCCTGGCTCAGATGGGCTTGTACAGCAGCGTGGTGACGTACTTCTTCTTGTAGCGGTGCGTGGCACTGAGCACCATCACGCCATCCTGAGGGAGACAGCGTCAGCACCTGGGGCCAGGGCACCCCTGGGGCTCAGGGAGCTGCCCCAGCCTGTCCCTGCCGCCCCCACTCCCACAGCCAGTCCAATGCACAACAGGGCAGCGGGGCAGAGCTAGGGCAGGGTCTGATCCATGCTTAGCTCCCCCATGCTGCAGGGAGGCGGCTGAAGGGAATTGTCAGGAGGTCACACCCTCTGCCCCTGTGCGTGCCAGCCCTCACCAGGCAGCCAGCTCCCATCTGCACCCCCAGCTGAGCAGGTTCTGCTCCCTGTAGGTGCTGCAGGCTCCTGGGAGCCAGAGCAGCTCCACACCTGCAGCCTTGTGGGACCTGTGCTTACCTTGATGGAGAGCGCGTAGAGGTGATTGAGCATGACGTGGTTGGGCTCGGGCAGCAGGGCTGGGTCACACTAGGAGGAGAGGAGTGTCAGAGGGGAACAGCAGAGCCCTGATCCCCCTGCCCCTGCCAGCACAGGGAGCTGCTGTCTCAGGCAGCTTGAGCTGCCACTGCCTCTGGCTGTTCTGAACAGGCACAGAGCTCAGCTAAGCACCAGAGGCCAAATCAGTGTGGAAAATGGGACAAGTGACACTTTTCCTAGGAAATGCCAAGGGCTAGACCCCAGCCAAGGGCAGCCCAGGCTCCCTGCCAACAGGACTCCCTTTGTGACCCCAGTGTGGCTCTGTCAGTGGGCAGTATGCTGGTACACACCGAGATGTTGGTGTCCTTGTTGAGGATGACCTGGAGGAGGTGGGGTGGGAGGATGGGTGGGGATTTGAAGCGCTCTTCAGGCCGGTACACGTACATCTCCTGGCCATAAGGTCCTGGTGGGGAGCTGGATAAATCTAGAGACAAGACAAAGGCAGAGACATGAAATGACTGAAGCAGGATGGGCGAACACAGAGCAGCTCCCAAGAAGCTGAGAGGGACTCAGCAAGGTCTTTCAAGCACAAACATCCTCCACAAGCCATGGGCAGGGATCTATTCTATAGCAACAGGTCAGCCTTTTCACAGCAGAAAAAGCAGCTGGGTGAGCCCATGGCAATTCCAAGCAGGGCTGTAAGCTGGTACATGCACTGACACAATACAGGCACCCCATGTTACCCATCACAAGACCCCTCAAGCACATGGCTCAGCCAGGTCCCTCTCCCTGCAGGAAGCAGCTGGCATGCTCCAGAGCTGTGCCCTCAGCAGCAGGGGCACGGGGAGCAGGCTGCTCTAGGTGCTGCCTGATGAGGAGGTCCAGGGAAGGCAAACAGAAACTCTACACTGAGCAGCTGTTCCAAACAGGGGAGGGACCTCGGGAGCTCGTGGTCACTGAAAGCTGGACTGGCCACATCCCCAGACACATCTGATCTGAACCTTTGGGAACAGCCAGCCCCCAGAAGGGCTCCATCTCCTTGGGCTGCTGCTGCTTGCTGGCTTCTCTCCAGCAGAGCCTCTCTTGCCCAGGCTGGGAAAGGACATGGAGCTGAGCTGTACCTGAGATGGGGCTGTACCAGGGACACACACACGACTGAGCTTCCTGCCAGCATTTCACACTGAGCCAGCACCACCAGTGCCTGTGTGGTAACCCAACCTGCTGCTGTAACACAAGCAGACAGGGAGGTTTGCAATGTGCTAGCACTGGTACAAATTACCTTGGCATGAAAACCAAGAGTAGGTGCTGAAAATAAACTGGATCCTGCTATCACCTAGCTTGTACCCTGGATCAGATGACTTACAGTTGATCAGACAGAAAGGGCTGATGTTCCTGGCATTTCCCAGTCTGAAATGGCTCCCTCAGCCACGCACTGCAGCAGCTCTGCTCTGGGATGGTGCTAGCACAGAACAAGTTACACCAACACAGCCCCTCCAGAGGGATGAGGCCTCAGCTGTGGGCTGCCCAACACTGCTCACCCCCAGTGAAGGCTCACACCTCTGCCCAGGGGGTCTGTGCACCCAGAGCAGGGAGTCTCAGAGCAGAGGAGGTGGGAAATAGCACATGCAAAGCTCTAATGCCACAAAACTCACCCCGACCTGAGGTTTCTGAGCTTTCCAGGGAATCCACCTTCAATGCATCAAACACCTCGAAGTCAGACTTCTTGACGTGGATGAGGTTGTTTATCGTCCCCATCTGGCTGGTAACCACAGGCTGGAAAGAACTGGAGTGAGAATCTTCCTATGTTCAGCTCCAACTGAGGCACATTCAGTGCTTCCTAGATCCTCCCAGCCCAAGCTGTCTTTGCTGCAACACTACCTCTGAGCACAGGAGGCTGGTGTCCCTCTCTGTCCTACACTTGTAGACCTCTGCTGTTACCCCAGGAGGATTTTCCTTTATCACAGACTCCTACATCACCTCCTATTTCCATCCTCCATCCTGCTACATGCCCATGGGTAGGTGTGTTGCCCTTCCCATGCTGCTCCTCCATGATTCAGTTTGGAAGAGAACCTCTAAGTGAGTGCTGACCTCATGGCCCATCTTCCCATTGCCAATTCTCAGTGGGACTTGACGGCCTTCTGGCATTTCCCTGCTCTTTCCCAATGCTTCCCCATAAATCATGACTACGTCCAGAGGAAGCAGCCTCTGAAATGACTCAGGGGATGGAGGTGTGCCTTTTGTTTCAGGAGACAGTCTCTGCTCTCCCTGTTCCCTCTCTGCTGCAGTTACATCCTGTCTAGTTCCCTGAAGAAGACAAGATCTGAAGGGATAAAGCTTGGAGCATTACCTCTGATGGATCGTGAACCCACTGGCCATCCACAAAAAATTTGTACTGGTGCTCTCCTTCTGGAAGGTCCAGGATAGCAACAAAGTCATTGTGGCTGTGCAGAGAGAACAGATGTGCAAAGGCATCAGCCTGTTGATGCTCTGAATGCTGCTCTTCCATAGGGCCCTAGGAACCAGCACTGCCCAGCCCCTCTACCCCTCATGCAGGGTCAGGCTTGCTCATCATCAGTGACCCAAGGCATGGCCATGACAGGCACCAGCATTCCAATGCTCCTTTGAGCATTCCACGGCTCAAAGCCCTGGCATTCCAGCTGCAAGTGCCAGTCCCGCCCTCCGTGCCCTGAGAAAGTGGAGGTGACAGACACCCTGCGCAAGACAGGCTACGAAGAACACGTGGGCAAAGCTCCTGCCCTGTGCTGGCACAGCAGGACAAGAGCAAGTGGGACAGCTCTGTTTGTCAAATCTGAAATTGAGATAAACTCATTCCAGATTAATTGCTAGAGTCCTACATGAGCTTCCATGTAAGTCACAGATGTGCTGCAGAACAGTGAGAACATCATTAGGGCAGGAAGATATGTGAGGGACAAACAACTAACACTCACTGGCAGCCATACAACTAGGCATGGGGTAATGCTGCAGCCAAGGGAAGAGCTGACAGCTTCCAGAGGGCTGCTGCATACCTGGGCAGGGCTCTGCTGCCAGCACTGGCTGCTGTGTGACATCCAGCTGGGCAGGCGAAGTGGCCCATCCCGTCCTGTCCTTGTTTCACAACTTCCCACTGTCCCTGCAGCACCATGCAGGGATGGAGCTGACTATGTATTTGCCTCAGACCCACAGCTTGAGTGAGCAGAGAAAAGCCAAGAGAGCAAAGGAAAATGTTCTCTGCTCTGGAGCAGACATGAACATAGAGTAAATGACTTGAGGGACTGGCTACCTCTTGATGAGTGGGATCTTGGTGCTCCAGTTGTTGAAGGATCCGGAGATGAAGACCTCCTTGCCTCCATCAGCCCAGCGTATGACAGTGGGACGAGCCTGTTGGGATGGTTTCACTGACTCCTCCAGATCTGGCTGCCACGACACAAACTCCTTGTCCCCAGGAATCTGGGCAAAGAAAACCAGAGAGATGTGACCGAATGAACACATTCACGCAGCTGGCCTCTACCAGCCACACACAGGAGCACCACAGAGCTCCTCCAGGCCCCCAGCTCCCCAGAGACGCCTGGCACGGCTGGAAGCACAGCCCCACACACAGGCAGTGTGCTGAGGCTCTGGAGGGCAGGCAGGGAAGGCAGCAGCCAGCCCCTACCTTGGAGTCGTGGGAGCTGAAGACGCTGGGGTCGTCGGTGCTGCCCACCATGATCTTGTGCGGGTGCTCCTTGGCGGGGTGGGAGGCACCGGAGCCGTCGGAGCGCTGGGACTTGGAGCCATGGCGTTCCCCTGACACCCGCTCGCTGGTGGTGTTCCCCATGGCCCCTCAGCAGCCCCTGGCAGGGACACACAACAACACTCTGCCTTTGCCCACAGCCCTGGCAGCAAGGAGAGGAGCAAAAGAGCCGTCTCCCAAATGTTCTTTGCCAGTGGAGATGAACAGCAACCCTAAAAAAGGCCCCAAGTTCATTTCCACTACCAAGTTTGGGAGCTGAATGGGAATGCAACAAACAAACAGCTTGACCTAATTATAGCCACATCCTTAAAACCATAACTCTAGTTAAGCTGGTAATTGTTAAGACTCCAAAACCAATACGACTTCACCTGTGTCCCACATCAACCCTTGGCACCCAACAGAGTAGAGCTGATGGGAAAAATAAAGCCAACCTTTATTGTCAAATCAACTGCCTGGTGTTAACAGAGCCTCTTTCACAGTCCTGCAGTCAGCTCTACAGACAACCCAGCAAGAAAACAGCCAGGGAGTGAAAGTAGCAGCTGTTTTACAGCTCCCAACAAGTCTCCGAGAGCTCGCAGGCAGAAGAGCAGAGCCTTGTGCCTGCAAAGGCGACAGGGAGCATTTAAAGTGTCCGAATGGAATCGCCCAGGCTGGAGCTTGTCCAAGGAGCAGGGCTAATGCTGTGGTGTCTGTAAAAAGCTCAGCTCTCAGCAGCATTCACTTATGATTCACCAGGCAAGTCACCGTGTCAGCTGCAGCACAGCACAGCACAGCAAGGAGGACCATTTGTTGTCACCTAGCCAGCACCTGCCCAGCTCTCTGCAGGGACACGGTGAGGGAAGGGCAGCCCTGGCCACCTCAGTGTCCCTCTGCAGCTGGAGATGGCCCCCATGCCCAATCTCACCCAGTGCAGAGAAAGCAAAACACAACTGACCAAGCCATGAACAACCACACGCCTTTTAGGATAAACAACAAAGTCACTGCAAGCTACACAGGATCTTCAGGCCTTACCCTCTTTCCAGGAGCTGAGATGGACTGGGGTTTTTGCCCACTTCCAGGCTTACTTTGCAGCTTTCAGCTTACTGTGGGATCTGCAGAGCAAGCAAGGGGACAGCCAGCCTTGCTTCATGTGCTCACTTGTGACATTTGGAGGTTTGTTTAAAAGATCAAGTTATATGAAGGGTGCCAAGTGAGGCTGCCAGCCAAAGCCAGGCTTTAGAACATTATGGAGCAATTACTACAGTATTTCTTAAATCCTGAGGGCTAAAAGGCAGCTCATGTGGGCAGCTAAGCCATACCCTCACCCCTCTCAGTGCAGATCAAGTACACCTGAAGATCCAGGTCAAATGAGCTGCACCTCTTGCTCTGGCATCTTTCCCCTCTGCTCTGCAGAGGCTCAGACAGCTCCTCACAAAAACTGCCCCTGTACCACCAGACCTGCTGCTGAGGAGTTTCCTCTCCAGTATCTCCACTGAGGCTCCCTTACTTCTCATCTATAGGGAGGAAGGTGGGAAAAGCTCAACTTCCCTTGTAGCAGGACAGACCTGGGAGATATGTGCAGATGTTACCAGGTGTGAAGCTTCCCTTTCTCTTCTCTAAAAGTATTCCCGTCCCTCTGTCCCTTACAGGTTACGCTCTCCAAACAATCCCTGAGGTTTATCTCAGGTTCCTGTCTGGCGTGTGCCATCTGCATCCCCTGCATCACACACACAGGCACCCGGCCTGTGCCAGGACAGGTCTTTGTGCACAGCCTGAAATACCTGGCTTTGCTGAATTAACTTTTACAGCTCAAACCCTCCTGCATCCAGGCCAGCCCTTGTAGCACAGGGAGATGGTGTGACACAGGTATACCCAAGTCAAGGATGGAAATGCTGCCCACACCACAGCCCCAGCAAACCTCCACAACATCTCCGTACATCCCAGTCTGGCAGCAAGCCCCTGCCTGCCTGCCCCATCACCAGGGCCCTTTGGCTCCAGCCAGCCCCAGCTTCTCATGTGGAGAACGACATGTGAATTACACCCATTCCCCTCCCCGGGATGTGCCACGCTTGCTGCCTCTCCCACCCGGCCAGTGACCGCGCTGGGAAGCACTGGCAGGCAGCCCGAAGGGGCTTCTGCAAGAGGGATGGGATGGGGTCTGTCCGGGAGCACCGGCAGGCATTCATTCCCAGGGGGTTTGAGGGATGGGGTCTGTCCGGGAGTATGGCAGGCATTCATTCCCGGGGGCTCTGAGGGAGGGATGGGGTCTGTTCGGGAGTATGGCAGGCATTCATTCCCAGGGCTCTGAGGGAGGGATGGGGTCTGTTCGGGAGTATGGCAGGCATTCATTCCCGGGGGCTCTGAGGGAGGGATGGGGTGCAGCATCTCGCCGGGCTGACACCACCCGGGGAAGCCGGATCCGCCCGGACTCTCCCTCTTTCGGAGACGGGAACCAGAGCTGAGCCCTGAGCTCGCCGTAAGGTTAAGGGGATGAGCTGGGTAAGCGGGGGCGGAAAATCTGCCTCCGAGCAGGCAGGGCTGGGGCTGGGGCTCTGCTCGGCGGAGGCGGTGGCGGGGCTGTCACGGCGGGCTCGGCCCACGGGCAGCCGCGGGTCTGCCGAGGCCCGGGGGAGGAGCGGGACACACCGGCAGGGCCGGGCCCTCCCGAAGGGCTGCCAGACGGGGTCTGCCCGCTGCGGGGTCCAGGACACCGCGACACCGCTACACCGCGGGGACGCGCAGCCACGCCCCACCCACCGCCTCCCGCAGCGGCGCCCAGGGAGCCGACACCCTCACCCCCACCAGTGACACCCGCCCCGCCGTCCCCGGGCCCGGGCCCGGCCCGACCCCACCTGCCGCTGCCGCCGCCGCCGCCCCGCTCTCCGCCTCCGTCCAAGATGGCGCCACCCCCCGCCGGCCGCTGCGGGGCGCTCTGACCCGCCCCCGCCGCGCTCCGCGGCCGCGCCCCGCCCCCGACCCGCGGCCCCGCCGCCGGGCACCCGCCATGTTTGCTGCGGGCGGCCGGCCCGCCGCTGGCAGGGGCGCGCGGGGCGGGGGCCGCGCCGTCTCAGCCGCCGGCGGCCATGTCTGCTGCGGGCCGGGCTGAGGGGGCTGCGGGGTGCCGGCGGGACCCCCAGGATGGAGCTCAGACTGACGCAGCCAGGCACTGTGCTGTCCGGTCCCTGCGGCACGGCGACAAGCTTTATTGCCTTTTCCCGAGGCCCCCGCTTGGGCGCGTTCCCAGTTTCTCCACCACCTCTGTGACCTAACCCATAGATAGAGCTCGTGGGGCTGCCGAGCCAGGACTTAGGGAGCTGCTCCCAGAGCAGACTCGGTGGTATCACAGAGGGAAAGCGCAACAGACCAGGCTGCACCTTCAAGGAACGGCTCCCTCCGTGCTCCGGCGCAGCTAGCAAGGGAAAGCCCAAGGGAAAAGGAGAAGACTGCCGGCAGCACCCGCTGTCTCCTTCCCTTTAGGCTAAGCAGAGAGCGAGACGTAGACGAGGGTGGCCACGATCATGCCGATGCTGAAGAGCACCGTGAGGACGTGGGGCAGGGCGCTGGGCCGGGCGGGGCGGCGGGCGGCCCGCGGCTGCAGGGCGCTGACCACGCGCTGCCGCTGGCTCAGGATGGCGGCCCTGGCTCCCGCCCACGCACCCGGGCCCCGCAGCCGGTACTGGTACGGCGTGCACGGACCGAAGGCCACCTCCATGGCCAGCCTGGGGTCCGTGAGGAACAGCGAGAGCAGGTTGGGCTTGACCCCCAGCTGGTGGGCGAGCTCGTCCATGTAAGGGATGTAATCCACCTGAATGGTGTGCCGCTGGCTCTTCACGTACCTGCGGGCAGCGAGGGAGGGAGAGCAGGAGGGTTTGGCACGGGCAGCACCGGGGGTGAGGGTGGCAGCGCCGTGCTGCGCCGGGGCCTTACCGCTCAGCCATTCTCTGCTTGGTTTGTGTGATTTCGGCCAGCATGTCAGCGGGTGGCGGCAGGCCCTGCAGCCCTGGGCAAAAGGAGGCTGGATCTGGAGGGTGGGCTGTGCTCCTGCCATAGTCTAGATGGCTCTGCAGCCCAGCCTGGCCCCTGTTCGCACGTGGGGCTTTTGGGACGTGCCACTACGTCAGGAGCAAGTGGGAGACATGGGCAAAGAAAATAACAGCAGGAAAGGAAAGGGAGAATGTGGTTGCAGGCAACAGGACTAATTAGTGACCCTCACAAGAGAAGAACAGTGCAAGAGCCGTAGAAAAATGCAAAGTGGGATTTTGTCCTCATGAAGAAGCAAAAGGAGGATAAAAAGGTGAGTCTGGAGAGGCAGCATGTGAGGGGATGCCACCAGCAATAACTCAGTCTTAGCATGGCTGGGGGAGCCCAGCTGCATCCCCCAAACTGCCCTGACTTACCTTTGAAGACGTAGATGGCCAAGCGACTCTGGAGCTCTGAGATGGGCATGACGGCTCCCCAGGGCTGGATGAGGCCAATGAAAGCCAGTGTTGGCTTCTCCAGATCAGGGGGGAACATGAATTTGTAGAGGGGAATCTCGTTCTCCACCACCTTCACGCAGCCCTCGAGGAACGGGAAGGAGAAGCTGTATCCTGTGGCAAAAACTATGGCATCGACATCTTCCCTGGTGCCATCCTCAAAGATGGCAGATGTCTCTGTGAACTCCTGGATGTTTGGCTTCACGCGCACCCTGCCCGAAATGATGCGGTTGGGCAGATCATCGTTGACAGTGGGGTGCGTGTCGAGGACCCTGGAAGGCACAGACAGACCTCGTTCAGGTCCTGGCAGGGGGATGGGCATTGCTGGAGCAGGTACCTGGGGTGCTGCTGGGGTGCTCACCCATGCTTGGGCTTTAGGCCATAGAGTGTGTGGTCAAAGCGGGCATTCAGCTTCCACTCCATTAAGGAATTCAGGATACTTTTAGGCACCAGGTTCTGGATGAGTTGCAGAAAGCGACTGGCATAGCTGACATCAAAGGGGTACCCATTGTCTGCCACCCGGTGCAGCACCCAGGACCCACGCCTGGTGCTGAGGAAAACCTGGAAGGAAGGTGAAGAGAGGTGGTGGCATGGCAGCATGCTCAGACTGGGCTGGGCCCCTGCTGTGCTCCCGGGACAGGGAAGCCAGCACAGCTACTGGGACCACAGTAGCCACCCCCACAGAGAGGGGACAGGGTGCTTGTGCCAGGTCCTGGAGGTTGGGGAGCCCACGGGGGATGGTGGGTGATGATCCCCCCTCTGGGGTCCCGTCCCTGTGAGCTCTCCCAGCACACCTGCTTGGCTGTGTGGCTCAGCTCCACTGCGATATCGATGCCTGAATTCCCAATGCCAACCACGACCACTCGTTTTCCAAAAAAAGGCTGAGGGTTCTTGTAGTCCCGGCTGTGCAGGTAGCAGCCCTCAAACTTCTCCAGCCCTGGAAGAGAGAGGGAAGCCATGCTGGGCTGGGATGTGGGAACAGGAGGGTGGCTGCCCCCTGTTCAGACTGGTGGTGTGTTTTGGGAACAAGCTAGCACCAGTGTGACCAACCGGAGCTATGCAGCCCTGGAGTAGGGCCCAGAGAGGTGGTGGCATCACCAGCATGGAAGATAGGTTAGCCCTGAGCATCCTGCTCTGACTTTGGGACTAGCCTGGCTTGGAACAGGGCTTGGACTGGAGAATTCCATGCTTCCATCCCAAAATTCTGCTGCAGATCGTGTCTGGTGCCATGCATTGCCAGTAGAGGAACAACCAGGGTCTGTGCCATCTTGCCAGACCCTGGTGGACAGTGTGCTCCAGCCTGTTCCCCAGCCGAAGAGGGCCTCCACAGCTGAAAGCTCTCCAGGCATTTTCCTCTGGCACCCAGAGGCAAGACCACCAGCAGTGCTGAGCCCTCCAGCCTTGGTGAGGAGCTGGAGGGCCCAGCAGGTGCTTGGCCAGCAGCGTGGGGAGGGAGCCTGTGTCAGGTGGGAGAGTCACGCTGGCAGCAGTGACATCTGCCAGCAGGATGCTTTGGACACTCTTGTGATCCCACCTAGTGTGTTAAAACTGCAGAAGCATTTAGGGATGCTAGGGAGCGGGCAAGCAGCCCACAGGGCAGTACCTGGGAAGGAGCTGAGGGGGAGATGAGCGTTGGTGTGGTGCCCGCTGCACACCAGCACGGCGTCGAAGACGGCCGCCTCCTGCTTCCCCTCGCTCTCCGTCACCACCTCCCACTGCCCGCTGCTGGTGAAGTCGGGGCGCTTGGACACGCGGCACACGCTGGTCTGGCACAGGACAGCGGCGTCAGGCACCCTGTGCCCCGCTCCCGCTGCCACCTCCCCCTCGGGCCCCAGGCCTCACCCTGAAGCGGATGTGACGGAGCAGGTCGAAGTGCTGGGCGTACATGCGGAAGTACTCCATGATCTTGGAGTTGTGCATGTAGTTGGGGAAGTCCTCGGGGATGGGGAAGTCGCTGAAGCACATCATCTCCTTGGAGGTGTTGATGATGACGGAGCGGTAGATGCTGGCACGGCCGTCCTCGGGGTGCTCCTGTGGGAGGGGGGCACAGCTCAGCGCTGCCCAGGCAATGATGGGCCACCTGCCTGTCCCGCCTGGCACCTCCCCCGTGGGTGCAGGATTAAGCCACAGGCTGTTGTAGCACCCATCCCTCCACCCAGCAACTCTCCTGTGGTTGAGACCCCCCACCCCAAAAACCAGGGATGTATCTCTGGACTGGTGGGAGCCAGGCAGTGGTGACAGTGGGTCATGGTGGTCTTGTGCCTCAGATTCCCCACTTCCACTCCTTGCCCCTATGAGGCAGTGCACTCCCAAAGCTCCTGTGGTGCTGTTGCCCTGGCTGCCACATCAGGTCTCACCAGTTGTGGAGGCAGCTCCAGTGCTTCCTGCTGAGTGGTTGCTCCTGCTTACCAGGTCTGTGCCTCGACAGCTAGATGCTGCTGCTCTGGTTCTGCTCCACCAACCCTGCCCCTGACCCACCACAGGTAGAACTAGTGGGCTGTGACAGATCCACCCCAGACCCCACTCTGACATGATGCCACCTGTTTTTCCCCAGGGCTCTCCCACATGCATATCAGAGCATGGTAGAAACACTGGTCATTTTGTTGGTGGGTCCATGGGATTAAAGTCAGCAGCTTCATTAGGTGGGGGCAGAGATAAGCTCCAGGATGGCTCCAAGGCAGGGAGAGCCAAGGCACAGAGAAGGCAGGACACGGTATCTCTGTGTGGGTGAGTGGCACAGAAGCAGAAAGAGGAGCAACCATGATTCCAGGAAAGGGCTAGGCAGAACGGGGACAAACAGTGGGGTCAGATAAAACAAGATAGGTAGGCAAGGGTTGGGCAGGACAGGTACAGACAGTGGAGTCAGATAAGATAGGCAGGCAAGGGCTGGGAGTGACCAAGAGCAAAATAGCAGAGGAAGGTGTGGATGAGATTGGGAAAGGAGGAATGGGAAAGGGGAAATCTATGCTGGGGGAGCAAGCCATGGATTGAAGTCCTTGGGGAGGCTTCATCCTGCTGCTGGTGAGCAGGAGCTGGGTCCTATGTGCCTGGCACACCAGCTGGTACTGCGCTGCCAAACCACTTTTACTTTCCTTGGTTTCCCTGGAAAGCTGCCTGCCGCACGCATGCAAAGCAGGGGAACGGTGCATGGTGATCTGCCAAGGACCGATCCCGAGCCCGTCCGTGCTGCTGCCAAGGAGCAGCCTGGCTGCTCGGGGCTTACCTCGAAGCGCCAGAGCCCCCCGATGTCCTTGCTCCTCTCAAAGCAGGTGGGCTCCAGCCCCTCATCCAGGCAGCATTTCAGGGCGCACAGGCCGGAGGCGCCGGCACCAATGACGGCCACTCTCCGAGCAGCCATGTCCCCTGGTGTGGTGGTGGCAGGGGTGTGGGAGAAGCTGTGGCCAGGAGGTGCAGAGCCAGGCGCGTCCCTCAAGGGAGACTGCCCACTGCTGATCGTTTTGAGGGTGACTGTCCCTATATTTCCTGTGGGTGGCCAAGGTGTCACAAGATGTTCTTCCAGACATGATCTACAGGTTTCTCTTACCTCCTTGCCACACCTCTTGGCTTGCCCTGCCCTCTGCAAGAGGTGCACTAAGTTCTGTAAGCATTTAATGATGCCGACAGTGCCCCAGGACTTCCTGGGCAGGGCAGAGATGTGGCTATGCTTTGGATTTCAGCAGGTTGTGGCGTGGAAGACAAACCTAGGGGATGGGGTGGGGGGGGGGCGCTGGCATGACCAGCCCAGGCATCTGATGGACAGGACCCACACCCTTTACCCACTCTGGGTCCCCAGCCCACCCAGCCACCTTCTGGAGGAGCTGTGTGCAGGTCACCAGGGTGGCACTGAGCTGTGCCATGTGACCACCAGGACCCACTGTGGCAGGACACACCTTGGGAGAGGCTGTCTCGCTGTGGAGCGTGTGTGCACGTCAGCCTATGGTGTAATAGGCCAGCGCTACAAGGCTGATCTCAAACCCATGAGCATTCCCACAGTACACGGAGGATCGTGATGGTGGCAGTAGCAGGATGGACACTTGGCTGTTTATTGCATTTATCCACTTAGAAAGTGTGCTGTGCCTTTGCTGCTTAGCTCTGGTGTGTGTGTGGCAAAATTGGCATGGCTGGGGTACAGGGGACAGAAAAGCCCAGAGCGCTGGCTGAGAGGGACTGGAATTTAGCCTTCAGTGAGCAGGTTTCCTCCTCTGTCCATGACAACATTCCCCAAGGGGAGGTGCAGAGCAGGAGCCCAAGCATTGTTTTGGCAGGTGGGGAGGCTCTGTGCATCCCTAGTTCATGGTGTGGTCACAGCTGGGCCATGCCAGGCAGCAGGAAGGTTTCTGCCACCAGAGGCTGCCAAGACAGGGGTGGCCAGCCAGTCCTACAGCACAGTGCAAAGCTGTCCTGGTTTAGGGAGTCACCCCAGGACAAAAGCCTCCCTTCCTGCGCTTGCAGGGCACCTACAAGTAAGCAAAAATGGCTGCCAGGATGGCCACGGCCCCGATCAGCTTGAAGATGAGGGGCATGGCAGGGGCTGAGGTGCTCTCTTCCACGGGTCGTGTCTGCAGGGGCTTGAGGATGCGCTGCTGCTGGGTGAGGATGGCTTCCCTGGCACCCGCCCACGCGCCCGGGCCCCGCAGCCGGTACTGGTACGGTGTGCACGGACCGAAGGCCACCTCCATGGCCAGCCTGGGGTCCGTGAGGAACAGGGAGAGCAGGTTGGGCTTGACCCCCAGCTGGTGGGCGAGCTCGTCCATGTAAGGGATGTAATCCACCTGGATGGTGTGCCGCTGGCTCTTCACGTACCTGTGGGCAGGGAGGAGGGCAGGTAGGTGCTGGAAGCAGAGCTGGCAGGTGCCCTGCGCACCAGGAAGGCCGTATTGGACAGACTGGACTGTGGGTAGTGTGGCCAATGACATCCCTGCCCTCTGTTGGCACACAGAAATATGCCAGGACACATCCATGGGACAGGATGGATGCCCATGAGCAGCTGCGCCTAAGGCATCCCTGCAGGGATCTTACCGCTTTGCCATCGCTTCTTTCTTCTGCTCAATGTCAGCCTCCATGTCGTGCTGCAGGGGCAGCTCGTTCAGCCCTGGGGAGGATGAGACACAGCGGCCACTGTGGTGCTGGCCTTGCCTGGGTGCTGTGCCTCTGCCAGCACCACCGTGGTGTGTGGGCTCGCACCTTAGGCACGTCCAAGTGCCACAGGATGGGAAGGAGCAGCCTGTGGAGCTCAGGGTATGGGTGTGCCTGTGCCTCTCAGAGAAGAGGCCATCTCACTGACTGCCCTCACTCCAGGACTGCATCCACAGAGCAGGTTTGCCTGACTTACCTTTGAAGACACGGGTGGCCCAGCGACTCTGGAGCTCTGAGATAGGCATGATGGCTCCTAGGGGCTGGATGAGGCCGATGAAAGCCAGTGTTGGCTTCTCCAGATCAGGGGGGAACATGAATTTGTAGAGGGGAATCTCGTTCTCCACCACCTTCACGCAGCCCTCGAGGAATGGGAAGGAGAAGCTGTATCCTGTGGCAAAAACTATGGCATCGACATCTTCCCTGGTGCCATCCTCAAAGATGGCAGATGTCTCTGTGAACTCCTGGATGTTTGGCTTCACCCGCACCCTGCCCGAAATGATGCGGTTGGGCAGATCATCGTTGACAGTGGGGTGCTGTTGAAAGACCCTGGAAGGTACAAGAAACCATTAGGGCTGGGAAGGGAGTGTCTCTGCTCCATGTCCTGCTCCAGCTGCTGCTTCCTACTCTGGGGCAGCTGCCCCTACACTGCTGTCTCCAAGAGTCCTTGGAAGGGGCAGTGGTGGCTCCCTTAAGCATTGCCTGGGCACAACAAGATAATAACCCAGTCCAAGCACAGGGAGCAGGGAATGGCCAAGCTGGGCAGGACACAAAGAGGCAGACGATCCCTTCTGGGCAGGGGGGGTGTTTGGTGATACCTGTGCTTCGGCTTGAGGCTGTAACGTGAGTGATCAAACCTGGCATTCAGCTTCTTCTCCATGTAGTCACATGTGATGGATGAGCTGAGCAGCCCCTGCAGGAATGTCTTCACACGGGTGGTTAAGATGGTGTCGATGGGGTAGCCCTGATCTCCAACGCGGTTGAAGATCCAGGCACCCCGGCGGGTGCTGAGGAACACCTAGACAAGGAAGAAGGATTGCTGCCTGAAGGCAGTGGTGGTCCTGGGAGGGCTGCCCTGCAGGGGACATGCCCTTGCCCAGGGATCACTCTGCTTTTTGCTGCCCAAGCACTGGGTAGAGACCCAGAGGGCAGAGGGAGCTGGTGACTGCCATCTCGCAGGGGAGTGGGACCAAGTCTCAGTTGCTTGGCAGCTGGGATTGGCAGGAGCCAGCACTGCCAAACACAGTGAGTGCTGGCATGGAGAAGCAGCTGTGCAAGTGCCTTGGTCCTGGTGTCCCTGCAGAGCTGACAGTGTCCCACAGGGGCAATCCTGCCCGCTGGGACCCTACTCCTGCTTACCTGCTGGGCTGTTTGGCTGATCTCCACAGCCAGGTCTGACCCTGAATTCCCAATCCCGATGACAACAACCCTTTTGTCTGTGAAAGCCTGAGCATCCTTGTAGTCTCGGCTGTGGAGATAGTGGCCCTTGAACTTCTCAATTCCTGTGAGCAGAAGGAGGAGGGATACTTGGCTTCCTGGTGCCAGGTTGGAGGATCATCCCTTAAAGACTGGAGATGCTCCTTTACCTCACCACAGCACTCCTGGGGAGCACAGGAGCTCTCCTGGAGTCAAAACAAGGCAGGGAAATGTTTGGGCCGGGGGGAAAGCAGCAGGGAGAATAGGGATAGACATGGACTAGCTTTCTAGTGTCTCTGGTGTCTCCTCACACGGGTGTACAGGGCAGTACCTGGGAAGGAGCTGAGGGGGAGATGAGCGTTGGTGTGGTGCCCGCTGCACACCAGCACGGCGTCGAAGACGGCCGCCTCCTGCTTCCCCTCGCTCTCCGTCACCACCTCCCACTGCCCGCTGCTGGTGAAGTCGGGGCGCTTGGACACGCGGCACACGCTGGTCTGGCACAGGACAGCGGCGTCAGGCACCCTGTGCCCCGCTCCCGCTGCCACCTCCCCCTCGGGCCCCAGGCCTCACCCTGAAGCGGATGTGACGGAGCAGGTCGAAGTGCTGGGCGTACATGCGGAAGTACTCCATGATCTTGGAGTTGTGCATGTAGTTGGGGAAGTCCTCGGGGATGGGGAAGTCGCTGAAGCACATCATCTCCTTGGAGGTGTTGATGATGACGGAGCGGTAGATGCTGGCACGGCCGTCCTCGGGGTGCTCCTGTGGGAGGGGGGCACAGCTCAGCGCTGCCCAGGGAACGATGGGGAAGGATGGCTGGGGTTGATGAGGATCTTCTTTTCATGGAGCCCCTGCCCTCAGTCTCACCCAGAGGATCCCACTATGGCCGGCTGCCGCCCCAATAACCACCACGGACCCCTGCGGTGCTGACCCCAAGCAGGACACGAGGCCAGCAGGGTTTACCTCAAACCTCCAGAGGCCTCCGATGTCGCCGGTCCTCTCGAAGCAGACGGGCTGCAGCCCCTCCTGCAGGCAGGCTTTGATGGCGCACAGCCCGCTGCTGCCCCCGCCGATGATGGCCACTTTCTTTGCCATGCTGCGCTCCACCGTCGGCTCTCTGCCTGGGGACAGCGTCGGACAGCGGGCTTGAGCTGCCAGCGCTGCGACTGTGCAAGACTTTGAGCCTGCTCAAAGAGGTCCCAAGCAACAGAGGCAGCCCCTCAAAAGTGTGTCTGGGGTGCAAAGCCACTGCTGTCCCCCGCCAGGTGTAGACCTGGCCAGTGCTGGGTTTTGCACTACTGTGGTGCCGCCTCTGGACGCCTTGAGGAGAAATCCTACCGACTGTCAGGGAGCCCCAAAATCTCCGCGCCCATGCCAAGTCCCGGCGATGGAGGTGCCCTGAAGTGCTGTGCCCTGCTGTGGGGACCGACAGCTCCCTCCCCGTGGGTGACAGCCCCCCTGCCTGCCCTTTGCCCTCTCGCTTCCCCGCGGAGATCGCTGTAGTGCTGTCGCGGTGCCCGCTGGTGCCGGCAGCCCAGGGGACACCCTTCACCGACCTGCGGTCGTGGGACGAGCAGCCCAGGGAAGGCTGGCGGCGGGCACGGGGCCGTGCGAGGCTCTCTGCCGGGGTGCCCCGGCCCGTGAGGCCGGCCCGCGGCCTGACTCGGTGATGCGCAGCGTCCGGGAGCGGGGCCTCCCCCTCCGTCACTCCTCCCACGGGCGCGGGGAGAGGAAGGTCGGCTCCCGACCGCCTGCACGGCTGTTCCGGCAGCGGCGGGGCCGCAGCCTCGGCCGGCGGCCGCAGGAGCCGTCCCAGGCGCTGCGCGGGGACACGGACACGCAGCCCATCCTTGTGGTTGCGTGCTTGGTAAACAAGCGCTGTCCTGGATTTTGACCCTAGGATTATCGGGATCAGCCCACGCCCGCTTATTGTGGTACCCGGGGTGACACAGCGCTCTGGCTGCTCCAGTGGCAGCCGGCACTGGATCGCCCACATCCCCTGTCCCCCTGGCCTGGGCGTGTCGGCACAGTGTCCCCATAGCCACGGCTCACCCCTGGGCTAGCAGAGTCCTTGGCGCCAGTGGAACCCCGGTGAGAGGAGCACCACGCTGCTGGGGTGTCCCTGGTGTGAGGGTGCTGGGACCAGCAAGGAAAAGGCTGTCCCTCACAGCAGGAGGCACAGACCATGTGGATCCAAACGTGCTGCTGGCTCCTGGCACACTCACAGCCAGACAGCCCCTGAGGCTGCAGGGGAAATTTGCTCTTCCATATGCAGAGAACTAAGGCAGAAGGGCCAAGGTCTGCAGCTGAAGTGGTTTTAACCTTACAAAACTCATAGTATGTTTGCGGTAAGCTTAATAAAGCTCTTTCTGTCCCTTGCTGTCAGCAAGGGCTGATCTCTGCCCGAGGCAGAGACGCTGAGCTGCCAACCCACACTCTGTGCCTGCCTGTCAAAAGGCATCAAAAGCATCTTACCAAGCAAGGGATCAGCACAGGAATGGAGAGCTGGCAGCACAGGCAGTGCTACTCTTCCTGCTCTGCTGTCGGCTGGCTTCTGGCTCTTGCAAGCTCTGCACAGACTGCCCAAGGGCAACAGGTACTGGGGAGCTCTCTGAGCTCTCTACCGCTCTGCTGTTGCTATGAAACCTCTGTGCAGGTTGTCTCTGAATTTGCCCTTCTCCCTGCAGGAGGCTGCATAGCCTTGGACTTTACCCCCCTGTAGCTGGACTCAGTACAGAAAAACCGTGCTGCCGGGCACTAGGGGCACGCCATGACATTTTGGTTTAGGTGGTATTTGGTTGGTTGATGTCTGTGGAAATTCACAGTTCCCCATACCTGGCAAGCACCCAGGATGCAGATGGTGTGCAGCAGTGCCTGCTGTACAGTGTCTGCTCTGGGCTTCCACAGTGGGCAGAAATGCTGTGGGACAAGTGGAGCAGAAACCCCCTCTGTCCTATCATGGCTGCACCCACGCTTGGAGATGACAAGCATGGAGAGCAAAGGTCTCTCTGGTGGAGCTGCAGAGAAGCACAAAAGAGCTGAGAGGCTGGCCAGGCAGCCTGTGACCCAGCAGGGCTGTGCAGTGGTGATGGTGGGTGCTACCAGGGCCTCATGGAGTGTCATGCAAGTGAGTCAAGAGCCACTTTTTAGCACACGCGTGTGTGGGAGCCACAAATGCACAAGCCCCGCTCACCCAACGCTGCCCACCCAGAGTGTGCCACCTGCCTGTGCTCCCACAGCCACCACAGGGCTGGTCCTCTGCCTTGGGGCAGGAGGGCTGGCCGGAGTGTCCTGGTGCTGCTGTGCAATTGCCAGACTGGCCCAGCTGGCTGCCAGGCCTGCGGTGCAACCTAGGGGATTATTTTTTGGTCACTGCAGCACCAACCCAGACCTGGAAGCTTCTCTGTCTCACCCTGTCAGTGGGTCAGGGCTCATCTCCAGGGGAACCTTGTCATGTCAAGCACTTCCATTTCAGCCCCTGTACAAGTGACAGTGACAGGGTGCTCGTACCAGCAGCCATCAGGCTGCTCCTGCACACTCCACCCAGGAGAACAGCACACTTAAACACTGCCTGGTCTTAATATGACTTAATTGGTGTTTTGCCAGGGCCTGAACGCACTAATAGACCTCAATGACCACAAAGAGCCTCACCTGGGCCCAATCCCTTTACCGACATGCCAGGAGCACTGTTGAAGCTGATTATGTGAGCTCAGTCTAGAGCCCTCACTCCCTGCCTGGCTGTGGTCCCTGCTGAAGTGCGTTTTATGATTTTCTGGCTCAGTCTCAGCCCCAGCTCATTAGAGAGGCTCCTTGTGGTCCCCTCCTGCCAAGGACCAGCAGCCCTCTGTGAAAAACAGGCCGCCAGTGGTGCCAGGGGAGGAAAGCCAGCCTGCCTGGAGCACAGGGAGCTGTGGCCATGGTTGGTAGAGCCAGGGCCTCTTGCTGGAGGAGGTGCAAGCAAGGCTCAGACCTGGGGCTGGGTGTATTTCTGGGCTCTGGGAAGGGGCTGGCTCTGCAGGACTCTCTCTGCAGCCTGGAATATGCTATTGATTGGGAATTGCTGTGAATGCATTGTACCCCCTGAGAAACTGGAAACCCTCTGGAGGGCAAAAGGAACTCTGGGGAGCTCTGGATAAGAGCTTCAGGAGCAGGCTGCTGCTGGGGGCTGCTCACCGCTGCCCACTGAATGATCGATCAACCCTTCAGTGCCACTATCCTTTCCCAATGTCTCTGGGGGCCATGTGCTTGACATGTAGCCTTGGTGCAGCACTTAAATTGAGAGCAATAGGGAAGAGATTGCTTAGGGAGGCAAAGCTCTGTCTACCTCTGAGGAAAGAGCCCTGTGGGTCCCCTCCAGGCAAGTGCTGTAGATCAGGCTGTGCAGGGTATGCTTGCGACAGCAGCATGATCAGTGTATTTATAGGATACAGATACAGGGGTGATTGCAGAGAAACCTCTGCAGAGTCACAGCTACCACGTACACCACGGGCCATTGCAGGTGCCCAGAGAGCATGCAGATTCACAGTATGAGCAGCGAGCTGCCGGCTGGGTGTGCTGAGCCCTCCCCAGGCTTTGCAGAGACTGCTTTTGGTCACCAGAGAACAGTCAGCGCAGCCCCTGCCTGGCAGCCCACGGGAGGGCAGGACAGCACCAGACATCTGAGTGCAGGCCCTGGAGCCTGCAGCACCGCTCGTGTGGAAGTCTTGGCCGGACCGACGGGATTCAGGATGCCACTTCAGCACCAGAATCCCGTCCCGTGTGTGCTCAGAATGGCAGCACACGGCCCCTGCCTTGTGCCGAGGCCGGCGGGCGCTCAGCGGCTCCAGAGCGCGAAGAGGGCGGGCGCGGTGGCTGGGGACAGCCAGCAGTGCTCCACCACGCCGTAGAGCGCGTAGCCCAGCAGCAGCCCGAAGAGTACGTCCGTCATGTTGTGCCTGCCCAGCATGACCCGGGAGATGCTGACGATGAGGGCCCAGAGCACCACGAGCACACGCAGCGGCACGGCCAGGACCAGGTGGCGCAGCACGAAGCGGCAGACGAGAGCGGCCCTGGTGGCGTGGCCCGAGGGGAAGGAGTACTTGTCCACCGAGATGGTGACGAACATGTCCATCTTGTTGTGCGTGGGCCGCGGCCGCTTGACGAGCCCCTTCACCACCGACACCATCACCAGGTCCAGCAGCAACGCTGGGAGAGACAGCAACAGGGGTTACTGAAAGCAGGACCATCAGCTAAGGGCCATCGGCTGTCAAAGCTGCCTGAAGGTGATGTTTTTCCCCATGGCTGCAAGACCCAGGGAGAGCACAGCACACAGCTGCTCTTGGCCTTCTGCAGCAGAAGGAGCACATCCTCAAGCTCTGCTCCTCTGCACACAGGCCTCCTGCACCAGCAGCCCCTTGGCCTGCCACAGCCGACAGGGCCCTGCCTAGCCTGCACCCCAGGGCTTTTCTCTCTGCAGAATCTGATCTTGCCACGACTCGGGGGCCAGTCTGCTCCTTAATCTGAGGGCAGCAGAAGCATGAAGTCCCCAGAGCTCCCTTCCTGGCAGTGCTGACTCTGCACTGCTGTCTGCCCTGCTGACCGGGGTCAAACTGGCTGGGTGAATGATCAACCCACTCCCCTTGGGCACAGGTCAGCGGGAAATGCTCAGGGCTGGTGGCCTGCCAGGGCTCCTGGGGTCTGCCTGCTCTCTGCTGCTGGGGGTAAAGTTAACCCTGCTCTGGTTCTCAAGAGATGAATCAAGGATAAGTTATGGTGGCTTGCCCCTGAGGGCTAAACGCTGTTGTCACAGAGGAGGCAAAGCACCTGTGGTAAATGTTCAGCCAGTATTTTGCAAGAGCAGCTTCTCATTTAGGGCAGAGGGTGCTTTATCCATCCCTGTTAGCTCAGCTTAGCACAGCACCCATAGCCAGGGCTACTTGTTGTGTAAGAGATCAACTTCTGTTTGTCCTAAGACACATTTCTGGACACCAAATCTTTTGGTCACTTCAGTTCATTTCCTTTGGTTAATCATTTAAGACCAAAATTTTTTTTCCACATGTAAAACTAGATCAATTGCTTTTTCTCTTTCTACACAGGATCTGGGAATTCAAGTTGGACACGAGGGAATCGTTCTTCCCCACAGGGGTGCTGCAACCCAGGAACAGATCCCCAGGGAGGTGGGTGGCTCTTGCCCAGAGCACTGAGGTGCTGGGACAGCTCTCCTTGGAGCAAAGGTTAGGCTGGAGGCATCCAGTTCTGCTGTGGGGCTCCAATTTAACCATGTGCTGCTGGATGAGAAAGATGCACCAACCTATTTCCCACCAAGCAAATTTCAATTCAAAATTGAAGTGTGAGATCCTAATTATTTGCAACTTAATACAAGACTAACAAGAGAGAGAAGGTCTGGTATCCTAGAGCTATAACAGTTTCTAAATATGCAAAAATTCTCTTAAATAGATCTAGGCTGTTCTGTGTGTGTGTGAAATACTACAGCACGCAGGATTAAAAGTCGTGCTTTAAACCAGGTTTCCTCACTGGCTGGAACAGAACAATCCACGAAGGCCCTGCGGGCAGGAAGCCAAGGGTCTGTGTGCCAGAGCAGCTTTTCAGGGAAAGGCCTGGTGTCTCAACACTGCACCTGGAGCGTGCTGTTGTGACAAGCGTGGGGAGCCGAGAGGCTTCAGCCCCGAGAGCGTTTTGTAACCGCGAGAGCAGTTTGCAGTCGGGAGTTTGCCAGTGCGTGGTGCCAGCTGTGCCAGGTGACTCGTGTCGCTGCCACCACGCCCTTAGGCCGCGGGGTCACTCCTCTGCCACCGGCAGGCATCCCGGGTGAGCCCGCACAGGCTGCTCAAAACTAGCCGGTGCTCTCGGGCCTTCGGCTTGCCCAGCTGTGCCCCATCCCTCGGGTCGCCCTCCCCAGCCCCGGGGTGGGCCCCCGCCTCACCGAAGAGCAGGTTGAGCAGCACCTCCCTGGCCGCCGAGCTGTCAGTGTGCCAGAGCCCGTAGAAGGTGCCGAGCACCCAGGGGATGCCGTGCCCCGACACCTCGATGACCTTCATGAGGGGGCGGGCACTGCCCCAGGCCGAGCCCTCCCCAGCGCACACCCCCAGGCGCTTGGAGGCCCAGAGGTCGATGGCGAGCAGGGAGCTGAGGGCGATGCCCACGAAGGACGGGTTCAGCTTCATGCAGTCCTCCTCGGGCAGCGGGGCGGCGGCGGCGCCGGCGGGCTCCCTGCGGCGGGACGGGCTGTCGGGGGCGGCGGGCCCGCGCTGGCTCAGCGACAGGAACTCCAGGCGGCCGCCGCTGCCGGCGCGCCGCTCGCGGCCGCTCCGGGGGCTCGGCATGGCGACGGCGGGCGGCCTGCGGGAGACGGGCGCCGGTCACCGGTCACCCGCTGCCAGGCCCGCTCGGGGCCCGGCATGTCCCCCTGCCCGGGACCGCTTCCCTCTCCCCCTCCCCGCGCCCTGCCGGTTATCCCCGCCCCGCGCTCCCGCCCCGCCGGGGCGCGGTGCCCCCGCTCTCGGCGCGTCCCCCGGTACCGGGCGGCCCCGGCGCCGCTTCCGCTTCCTGTTCCGCTTCCGCCCGTGACGCGCGCGCCGCTGCCGCCGCGCCCCGCCCACCGGCGCGCACGTGCCCGCCGCGGCCGGCGTACGGCGGCCGGCGAGGGCCGGAAGAGAGGGCGGCGGCGCCTTCGCCCTGCCGGCGCCGGTGCGGGCGCCGTGCGGCGGGCGGCGATGCGCGGCGGGCGGGCGGCGGCGGGACCGGCCGCCCCCCCGGGCCCGCGGTGACGGCGGCTCGGCCGCGGCCATGGGGTGCCTGCAGAGCGTGGCCTGCAAGGCGCGGGTGCGCCGCGAGCAGATCGTGGTGTCGGACGTGTCGGCCACCATCGAGCCGGCGGCCACGGCCATCGAGGAGAGCTCGCCGGTGGTGCTGCGGTACCGCACGCCCTACTTCCGCGCCTCCGCCCGCGTCCTCATGCCGCCCATCGCCCGCCGGCACACCTGGGTGGTGGGCTGGATCCAGGCCTGCAACCACATGGAGTTCTACAACACCTACAGCGACCTGGGCGTGTGAGCACCGCGGGCGCGGGGACACGGGGGGCTCCGGGGGCGCGGGGCCCGGGCTGGGAACGGCGGGGGCTTCCCCGGGGCAGGCACCTACCCTGCCCTGCCCTGCTCCGCCCGCAGGCACCGGGAGCTGCACCGGGCATTTGGAGCTGCACCCCGGCATTGGGAGCTGCATCTCTGGCATTGGGAGCTGCACCCCGGCATTGGGTTCTGCACCCCGGCATTGGGCGCTACATCTCTGGTCCCAGCACCCTCTGCTGCCCCTCTACCCCACCTCTGCAGCCACACACGGGCAGCACCTTCACCCCAGCCCCACTCCCTGACCCCACAGTTCCTGCCCCTCGGGCCCCACAGCAGCTCCCACACCATCCTGCTGGCCCGGACCTCGCCCGTCCGAGGGCTTTGTGGCCGCTGTCTCCCACCAAGCATCGTTTCTTCTTTGGGACTGGGACTGGAGCATGGGCTGTGCTGGGGGAGTTGCCCCCTTGGCTTGTGTTACAAGAGGGGAAGGTTGTGGTGCTGGGCAGAAGTGGCAGCTGGAAAACAGCCTTTCCTAAGGCTGAGTGTGACTTGTGGGGATGCTGACGGGCAAAGCTGTTGGCTCTCTGTCTGTGTCTTCTGCCTTTGGAAAGGGGTGATGTGAGAGGGGAGATGTCCAGAGGGGTCTGTTCTGCAGCTTGCTGTGGGCTCCTGCTCCTGCTGCCACCGCTCTGTGGGTGCTGGGGGAGCAGCAGGTCCTTGTGCTGCATCCTTGTATCGCCACAGATTGGTGTGCGTGGGGCATGGAGCACTTGGGGACGTTGGAGTGAGTGGGGTGATCACTTGGAGGGATGGCACAAGTGTGGCCCCAGCCTCTCTGCTGCAAAGCTGCTCCCGTGTTATTGACACACAGGCCTTGCTGTAGCCACACCGTGTTGCTAGCATGGCCAGCAGCAAAATTTGGGCTGAATCCTCCCCACCAGCCATATTGCAGGGATTTAATGGTGCCAGTGGCAGGCTTAATTGTGGGATTCAATTGTTGTACGTGTCTCAGTGTTTAAGGCATAAAAATCACAGACCTCCTGCAGGAGGGGGCTGCTGAGGGGCTGGACCCGTGCCCTGGTCACTGTGCTGCAGCTGGGGGACAGGGATGGCTGTTCTCCAGCACAGGAGCTGATCAGGGAGAGAGTGACCCCAGAGAGACTCAGCAGTGGGTTTTGGCCCAGTCAGTTTAATTGCACGTTAATTAAAATGGCATTGTGTTGGCAGAGCAAAGGCTCGAGCTGGATGTGCTCAAGGAACCAAAGCTGAATTTGTTCTTCAGGGCTGTCCCTGAGAGTTTGCTGCAGGCAGGCAGAGGGTCCCTGTGCTGCCATTTCCCTGCTCATCTTCCTCTTCCTCTTCACTAGGTCGAGCTGGGAGCTGCCTGACCTGCGGGAAGGACGAGTAAAAGCCATCAGCGATTCGGATGGGGTGAGCTACCCCTGGTACGGAAACACCACAGAAACCGTGACCCTGGTGGGGCCCACTAACAAGATCTCCAGGTTCTCGGTGAGCATGAACGACAATTTCTACCCCAGCGTGACGTGGGCCGTGCCCGTGAGCAACAGCAACGTGCCACTGCTGACCAGGATTAAAAGGGACCAGAGCTTCACCACGTGGCTCGTGGCCATGAACACCACCACCAAGGAGAAGATCATCCTGCAGACCATCAAGTGGAGGATGCGGGTGGACATTGAGGTGGACCCCATGCAGCTGCTGGGGCAGAGGGCGCGGCTGGTGGGCAGGACTCAGCAGGAGCAGCCGCGGATCCTCAGCAGGATGGAGCCCATCCCGCCCAACGCACTCGTGAAGCCCAACGCCAACGACGCCCAGGTGCTCATGTGGAGACCCAAGCGAGGGCAGCCCATCGTGGTGATACCTCCCAAGTAGGGCGTGCAGCTGAGCCCCTGGCTGCCCCCAGCCCGCTGTGCACGGACAGGGCTGCCCAGCCAAAGCTGACCCCTCGGGCTCTCCTGCCTTTCTTGTTGTGCTTGGAAATGTGGCTCCTCCTCGGGCAGAAATAGAGCCTGGCTGGCACAAGGGCGCAGAAGAGGGTTTGCTGAGCTGGAGGATTTCCTGGGAAGCGGAATGGAGTACTTGCAGCTGGCACAGAGGCCGTCTGACACAAAGGACTCGTCTTTCCTTGCGGGGCGGCGCGAGGAACATCAGTGTGGTTGAACTGTGCCCGTGGCAGATGCTGCTTCCCACCCAGCCAGAGGGAGAAGCAGAGGCTGTTCCTGCTGGCAGCAGGGGCTGCTGTGGTCCCCGTGTCCCTGCCATGTCCCTGCCGTGTCTCTGCCATGTCCGTACCTATGCATTTCAGATCCATGATCCCCCCCTTGCCTGCCCGCTGGGACCGGGCGGGAGGGCTGGCAGTGGGGTGGGACTGGGCAGTGCTGGGGGTGGGCCACCACCCGGGAGGAGTTTTCTGCGGCCCGGGGGCAGCGGGACACGTTTTGCATGCGTCTGGGTGTGTTTGGAGTAGTTGTGAGTGTAGGAGATGCCATAGCTCTTTTCTGTCTTGGGGTGAGGTCTAAGGGCAGGTTAGATGTCCTTTTGTTGTAAGGTGCACTACTAAGTCTTTGCATCCCTCAGCCTCCCCTCCCGAGCCTGCTGGCCCTTCTCTTTCGGGAGCAGAAGGATTGTCAGCCCAGTCCGGGTGGGGAATGGGGGCGCTGCCGTTCTCCCAGCCTGCGTGCTCTGGGTGTGTGGGGGGTACCCAAACCAGCCCACAGGTACCCCTGGACTCGCTTTGCTTCACTGCAGACCCCGCTCCCTTGCTAGAAGTTGGGTGCTTGCTCATTTTCCATGCAGATGCTGCTTCACGTGGAGGCCTCTTCCAGCCACCCATGGAGCAGGGTGGCTGCTGGCTGGGCCACCAGTGGAGGGGCCAACACGCTTTGTGGTACCTCCCCAAGCTCTGTGCAAGGCAGGGATGTGAGTGGAGGCTGTTCAGGGCAGGCCTGGATTTGCCTGGGAAGGAGGAGCTGAATGTGCTGCCTGGGGCTGCCTCCTGCTGCTGTGCTTGGAGGGGTCACAGGGGATTTACTTGCCTTTCTCCTCACTCCTTGCTGCCTGGATGGCTGGCACTGGCTGGTCCGTGGGGCAGCATGCTGCTGTGGGATGCAGCTGGCAGTTCCCAGGATCTCACCCTGGAGCTGCAGCAGAGGCATAAACCATGGCTGTGCTGCCGCTGCTCCGGGTGCTCCATCACTCCTGGGCTGGTGCTTACAGCTTTTGCTGCTTTCTCTGCTCTGTCCTCCCTGGCATGAGCCCTGCAGCTCCTCCAGCTCACAGCCCTGCCTTCTTCACACTGCAGGGAGGCTGTGCTGCCCTGGGGATGCAGGTCATTCCTGCTGGGAAGGTCCCTGTGCTATCCCGCTGGCAGGACAGCCTGGGGCGGAGTGGGGTGACACTTCCCTGCACCCTGGGCCCTGCCAGCACAGGGGCTCCCGAGGCATCTTAGACCAAAAATCCCTGTGAAATCCCCGTGCTATTTATTGCCCTCAGTAGTGTTTGCTGCTGATTCAGTTCTTTATGTATTTTTCCTCTGGGAGCGTTTCTTTTGGACGCCCTGGTGCAACAATTCCCTGTGCTGGGGCCGGTGCTCCCGCTGGGCTGGGAACCTGCTGCTTTCCGTGCCTGGGTGGGGTTCTGCAGGGGGCAGGCTTGGAGGGAGAGAGGGCTTTGAGCTTTGGTTTGCTGTGTTTTCTGCAGCAGAGCTCCCACAGGGAGCTTGTGGTGTGGGAAGATGTCCTGCTCTTGTGAGACTGTGGTTTTGTCCTGGTGCGGGACTGATGGCAGCTTTTGCCATCACTGATGTTTTGTTTTTCAAAAACTGTGTGTGGAGAGGGGTTAGAAACTTGAAATACAATTTTCCTTAAGGACTGGGGGAGGAGGGGTAAGTACCTTTTGGTTTGAAGTAAGGCAGGTGTATACTTTTGACCCAGGGGGACAGAAACATCTCTGGCAGCATCAGAGCTAAAACGCCAGAGGAAGGGGCTCCCCAACAAACAGGTGGCTCCAAGGTGGGCTTCCTGCTGGGAGAGGATGCTGTGTCTAGAGGCTGTGTGAGCCAGCTCCCCAAAACCCACGGGAAGTGGCTGCAGGCTGCTGTCAGCCCAGGGAGCTGCTGTGGCAGCACCGTGGCTCCAGTGCCTGGGAGAGCAGGGACACTGCTGCAGGGATGCTGTTGGACTCAACATTGCCACCTTTTGGGATTTGCTGGCCAGTCTGAGCCTTGGCATGTGGCTGATGCCATGACACTGAGACAGCAGTGGCTGAATTCCTGTCCATGAATGTCTGCAACATCCTGGTGCCAGGGTCAGGCTCCGTGCCTGGCTGTAGCCGTGTGCCTGATGCCCCAGGGCTGCCCCAGCCTGCAGGCAGGTGTTGGCTGAGCCCCGGGGCTGTGCCTGTGTTCACCTCTCCAGGCTTCTGCCAGGCTTCCATTCCTGCTCCTCTGACAGCTGGATTTGATGCACTTGGTTTGGTGCATGGGTTGTATTTGTGGGCATTTCCCCGTTAAAAAAGAAGGGGGGAAAAAAGTTTGCAAAAATTGTTTGCAAAGAAACACATGCAAACAGCGTTTACAGAAACATGCAGGCATTTTGCCTGTTGGCAGAGGTGCGTGCTCCCACCTGGGTGGAGATGGAGCTCTGGGACTGCTGGTGCTCAGAGGAAGGAGGGAGGGAGGGTGTGGGGGAGAGTTCCCATGTATGATTCTGAGTTTGGCTCGTTCCCTGTGGCTGGATGAGCACTCAGACTCCTGGGCTTCCCCCCATGGGATGCTCTCCCTGTGCCCCCCTTCCCCACCAGCACCCCGTTATCTCAGGGAGGGGCAGCCCATGGAAATGCCCACCCTCATGCTCCCTGTGCCCTGAGCCTTGGGTGCCCCCTCCCCTCCTTCCCACCCTAGGGTCACTTATTTATTTATCTATTTATTTATTTAAGTTATTTATTGGTATTTATTGACAACTGGAAGTCGGGGGGGGGGAGCTCATTTCTGCTGCACAGTGGGGGCAGCTGGGCCTCCCCCACACCCAGCCCCTGCCTTTTGGGGTGCTGCTGGGAGCACCTCTGGGGAGGGATGCTTGTGGGTCCCCAGGCTCCCATCCCCTTTTGGAGAGGCAGGGGAGGCAAGGGGAGCACACCGTGCCTGCAGGGAGGGCACCCGGTGCTCACCCCTCCCTGCAGAAGCTTGGAGTGCTCCCTCCCCTGCCCATCCCTGTTTACTGACCCTGCCTCCTGGTGCCTCTCCCGCTGGATTTGCTGTTTCCAGCCCCTGGAGAGGGTGGGAGGAGCCAGGATGGATGAATGTCACTACGGAGAACAGACCAAACCAGGTATTCTGCTGCCGCGTGGGGAAAATCAGAGAGGGAGAGGAAAGCTGGTTTTGCAGAGTGCCTTAAACACAAATGACTTTACCCAGTAGGGGGCTTGGACTTGTGTCTCTGGATGTTATTACCAACTCGAAAAATGTTGCATTTCACTTCTCTGGGATTAAAAGAAAACTACTCGAGCTGTACTGGAGCCAAACCTTGTGTTTGCTTGAGTGTCTCTGCCTGGTTTGTACCTCTGGGGCCATGGCAGCACCAGGGAACAGGCAGGAGGAATTCATGGAATTTCAGTCTGCCTCAGCAGTGGCACCAGTGGCTGTCCCTGCTGGCTTTAAGCCCTTGGGTCTGGTGACAGGATTTGCTCCACTTTCCTGTCCTGACTTGCAGGTGGCTTCTGTGCTGTCCCAGAGAGGCTGTGCTGGCCCTGCAGTGCCCTTCCCCAGGGGATGCTCTGAGCAGGCTGTTGGCACAAATCTGCCATGGGGCTGTGTCCTCACACCTCCAGAAAATTGGGCAGTTGGTTGGAAACCTTGGAGGGGGCAGATGTTCCTTTTTCCCTTAGGAAAGCAGATCAAAGTGAGGGAGCAGCAAGAAGCCCAGGAGTTCGTGCAGCCCAGCCATGGGAACTAGGAAAGCTGCCCAGCTTGATAAAGCTGAAAAGCTACACTGGAAAAAGATGTTTCCCTTTTGAAATTGTAGATTCCCTCTCCCCTTTCTTGCAGAGTGGAAGAGTGAGAACAAAAGTCAGCCGAGAGACCAACTGTTCCTATCTTCCAGTCAAAATAATACATGGGAATAATAAGGAGTTTCATAATGAAGGTTCATTTAAAAGCCATTTGGGGAAATACACCAATATTCACTGCATAGCTCCTGAAGGCAATTAAAAATTAATAAATCTCTTTTTTTGGGGGGGGGGGGGGGGTAATGAAAGAGGGTTGTGGGTGCTGCCTGAGGTTTAGTCTGGAGGGGGATCTCACTGCATTCGGTGCTTTGCTCACCTTGAACATCAAACCTGCCAGTCCCCACTTGCTGGGGGGGTACATTTGTGCCCAAGTTAGCTGATTTCTTCAACAGCTGCTCCTTTTGAGCATTGCTGGCTGTGCTGAGCACTGAGGGGTGCTGGCAGCCACCCTATGAGCTATTCAGTGAGCAGCTTTCTTTCCTGCTGTTATATTAAAACATTGCTCATCTCTTGACAAATCCCTGAGAAGGAGGTGTGGGAGAGCAGGAGTCTGCAGGGCTCCTGTTGTGCCTGCTCATGCCCCAGGAGCAGGGAAGGACCTGCCCTGCAGCCAAGGCCAAGGCTCAGGGACATTGTTCCTCCCCAGCAGGGAAAGCTGCCTTGTCTGAGAGCGTGTGCCCTGGGACAAGCTGTCCCTCCAAAACTCCTTCCTTGCAGAGCAAGAACAAGGGCAGTCTGTGCTGCTGCCACCCCCTCCAGAGCCTGGGCACAAATCCCAGCTGGTGCCCACAGGGAACACAGCAAATGTGGGGGACAGACAAGGGACACTGCGGGTAGTACTGAAGGTCAGTTTATTTGCTTGACTCCCTCTTCCACAAAACCTGGAAACCATCACCTTCCAGCAAGAGACAAGAAAGCAGTTAAGAGGTGAGAGATTTAGCTCTGCAGCTCCTCCCCTACTCATGGAGCACAGGTTAGATGGCTGCTCTGAAAGGCACACAGCAGCTTGGAGCCCCCAGAGCTCCCTGTCCCAGCAGGACACCCCTCCTCACCACGCCTCCAGGCTGGCACCAGATGGGAGGGACACCAGAGCAGGAGCCCTGCAGTCCCCTCTGGGCTGCTCGTGTGCTCCTGGCAGGGCTGGGCTGAGGCAGGAGAACACCCAGGGGTTGGTTCTGGGGGGATGGGGTAGAGGGACAGGGGGGCTGGTTCAGGAGGGCTGGTTCAGGAGGGCTGGCTCAGGAGGGCTGGTTCAGGAGGGCTGGCTCAGGAGGGCTGGCTCAGGGCTGCCATGCAGCAGCAGTGTGCCAGGACAAGGCTGTAGGTGGTGTGGTGTCAGAGGGGCAGGAGCTGGGCTCAGGAAGGCTCTGGCATCCCAGCAGGATGGATGGACAGACAGACAGCCAGCCAGCCAGCCCTCACTCTGGCTGTGGGGTGTAGCGCAGGTACTTCTTGCCTGAGGGCAGCTCCTTGGTGAAGACACCTTTGGGGAAGAGCTTCTTGGCCTCCTCGTCAGGTAAGGTGGGCACGACCATGACGCTGTCACCGGGCTGGGGAGAAGATGGGGACAAATGGGGACAGTCAGGAGCTGGCAGGGCTGGGCATGGGTGGCTCTGCCCCCCTGTGAGCGATGTCCCATGCCTGGAGCCAGCAGTGAGTGGGAGCTACAGCAGGAGCCACGGGAGATGTCCAAAGGGAGAGCTGTGCCACCTGCCAACGGCATCCCACAGCCATGGCACTCCCAGGGGAACAGGGAGGGAGGAGGGGGGAGGCTGAGCCTCTCTGTGATGCTGGATGGAGCACAGCTTGCCCTGGTCTGCTCATCCATTCCTACAGTTCAGACAGCCCTGGGCAGCTGGTGCTGGCTCCCCCTTGACTCCAAGCCCTGGGGAAGATCTGCTTTGCTGGGAAGTGGCTGAGCTGGCCCAGCCCACTGGGGAAACCTTCAGAGGCAAAGCTGCCTCCAGCTGCTGCTTCCCCCAGCCTGGGTGCCCCTTCAAGGGGGGCTGGCTGCCATTTCAATGCCTGTTCCCAGTGCCTGGCTGTGAGCTTTGCCCTGCTCCTCACCTTCCAGTCCACAGGGGTAGCGACCTTCTTGTATGCTGTGAGCTGCAGGGAGTCCACCACTCTCAGGATCTCATCAAAGTTTCTCCCAGTGGTGGCTGGGTACAGGATAGAGAGCTTCAGCTTCTTATCAGGGCCAAAAACGAATACCTGAGCACAGGGAGACAGTGTCAGGGGCTGGGCGCATTTGTCTGATTGCACAGCTGGATCTGCTCAGCCCTGATGCTCCTTCCTTTCCCAGGAGCTGCCTGACCACAGGTGTTGGGACAGGGGAGATGCCACGGAGGGGATCCAGAGAGCAACTGATGCCCAGGGGATGGGCTTTTGCTCTGGGAGCTCCTGTGTCCAACACCAGCTCGTTTTGCTACCTGTGCCCTTCTAGTGCAAGCACGTGAGGGGAAAGGGAAAGCCCAGCAGATCCAGCACTGACAGAAATGAGTTGGGACAGGCACGACCAGAATTGGTGGACCACCATGACAGAACCCAAGGGAGCCAGCCCAGCTCCTGGGGGTGGCCATGCCCATCCAGGTGAGCTGCCCCACAGGCCCAGGGCAGGCTGGCAGCCGTGGCTCTGTGCTGCTGGGCAGGCCTGGTGCTGTGGGACAGGCAGGACTCACCACTCGAGCCGTCAGGGGCATCCCGTCCTTGTCCTGCTCGTCCGGGTCCAGCATGCCCAGCTTGACAGCCAGCTCCCGGTTCTTGTCAGCAATGATGGGGAAGGGCAGCTTCTCTGCAGGCTGCTCCCCGTTGTAGGCATTGATGTCCTGCAGGGACAAAGCCATGGGATGTTCCTGTGGCCCTAGCACAGAGGCAGAGGCCAGGCAGAGCCAGGAGCTCCCTGGCCCCAAGGCCTCGGGCTGGGACAGCGCAGCCAGGGTTCATAGCCTTCCATGAGTTTCCAGAAACCAGGTGACAAACCAGAAATTTTTGTGCCTCCTTGTTCTGCAGGTCAGTTCTCAGGCTGTCTGTGCTCACAGCCTGGGCAGCAGTTGCTTTGCCCAGACAGTGGGCATGGAGCAACAGGGAATTCCTGCCCCTGCTAGTGACACAGAGAGCTTTAACTGAGAACTGTGCCCCTCTTCCAGTTGCCTCCTGCACTGCTGACAGGTGTGTTGGTGTCACAGCTGAACTGGACTGTGCTCCTAAGGAGTTGTTTCTCTAGTGGCAGAGCAAACCAGCTGACAAAGAAAGGCCCAACACTTCACAGGTCTTGTGGAAGGCACCAGTTCCATCCAGTGAATCACTCACCGCTTACTTAACTAAAGGCTCTCAAAAAACTCCACTGGAAGCCTGAGTGCAGGTGCTGGGATGCTGCTCACTCATTTCTGAACCACTCAGGGCACAGAAGAGAAAACCATCCCCCTCCACAGCCCTGGAGGCTCTGCCTTGTGAACATGGTTTATGAGGCTGTACTGATCCCAACTGGACCTGCTTCACAAATACACACAAAGAAATGTATTTTGAGCATCTCCACACTTGGTTTGGACTCAACTAGAGCATTTAAGTTATGCCTGGGGTGTGCAGTGCCACCCTCCCAGGTCACAGGGAGCCCCAGCAGTGCTGGGAGGAGCCTGCTCAGGGCAGCACAGGCAGGGCAGCTGCCAGCATCAGAGCAAGCAGAACTCAAGGCTCCTGTCCCAGGACAGGGCAGCCTGTTCCTTCCACCCTCTGCATACTACAAGGAGACAAAAGTGACTGCAGTGCTGCTGTGAGGCTCCCTCACAGGGCTGTGCTGCATTATCAGCTCAGCTGATAACCTCAGTGTGCAAACCCCCCTGCCTTCCCCGGGCTCTGAATGTGGGGAGCAGGCTGGGCCCTGCTCACAGGGAACCCAGGGAGGGCAGGGTTGGAAATGCTGCCCCTTGGCTCTGCTCAGAGCACACCAACACCAGCAAGAGCAGGCAGGCCCTGCACCCTCCCCATGGCTGCTGGTGCTGACAAAAGGGGCTGTAGCCCTGCCCCAGCTGCTCAGGATGCTGCAAGCAGGTCAAGTGGTGCACTCGTGGCCAAAGGTTTCCTTTCCAGCTTTGCTCTTTGCCTGTTTTCTCCCCAGGCCTTTCTGTGTCACCACAGCTCTGCAGAAAGGGGCCACTGCTCTCAGCTGGGCTGTGGCCAGGCCTGCCTTGGAAGGAAGCAGGGAATTGGTTCTGCTGTCCTGCAAACCTGCCTTGGCAGAGCAGAGCAGGAAAGGAGAGCAGAGCTGGAGAGTTCAGCTGAGGAGAAATGCCGCTGAATGCTCCACAGAGTCACAGGAGGCTGCAGATGGACATCAGCAAATGAGAGCCACCCACTCCTCTCTTTAGAGCAGGGCTGGAGGATGAGCAGAGTTTCTGAGAAGTATTGTCTGAATCCTATGGACTGTAACTCGTTCCAAAATGCACGTAAGTTCCTGGCCCAGGGAGAAAACAGCCTCACAAACCACACTGTGTTGCAATAAAACACCCATGACTCCCTTCCCTAATCACTGATTTTCTTTCCAGAGTCCAAGCTGAAACCAGACATCACAGGAGGGATTGATTCACCACTGAGTCACCAAGGTGCAGGTATTCCTGGCCTGAGAGAGCACTGAAACCTCTGACAGCACAGCAGGGCCTGCTCAGGGAGCTCAGGCATTCCCCCAGCCCTTGGAGAAGCAGCAACCTCCTGCCTGGGGAGCTGGGATCAATCCCTGACTGAGCCAGAGTCCCCAGTCCTGGAGCAAGGCTCTGTTCTGTGCCTAGGGATGGCCAAGAAGAGCTGTTGACATCCCTGGCTGGAAAGCACAGCTGCCCAAAGGGACACAGGGATTCCTGGCTGCACTCTGGCCCCACCTTCCCAGGCAGATCCCATCTGCCCACTGAGACCTGGCACAAGTTTCTTTATTGTTTCATGCAGGAGTTCAGCCACCCCTCCTGCCCCCTTGCTTCCTTGCAGGCTGTGGCCCAGGTAAAAGCAGCTTCATCCAGACAGGGAGCAGAGGTGTGTTTGGGAATGTTGCACACAGGGTTCTGCCCACCCAAAATTTTGCTCACTCCAGGTCTCAATCCAGTGAAACACAGGCTGCATGGAACACTCCAGCCTTGTCCTCACCAGCTGGATCTTTGGCTCTGGAGGATTTTCAGCTGCTTCTGTCTGACAGGTGCTGAGCTGACACTTCCAAACCTCTGGCTCCAAGGCTTCTCCCAGCCTCACAGGAAGCTCACCACAGCTTCAGTCACTGCCTTTCCATGGTTTTTCTGGAAAGCTTTCCTGCTCTGCCTCCCCTCAGCCAGCATCAAGGCTGTTCTGCCACTTTTCCTGGTCTCACCTGAGGTTGTGCCATGTGAATAATTCCATAGGATCAGCAGAGTCAGCTCATTGTTCATCTCTTTTTCAGATCACCTGAGTCTGCTGAACCCCACACATCCCTGCAGGATGAAAGAGCTCAGCACTTCCCTCCCTTGACACAAATCCCTGCTTTCCTGCAAGAAAGAGCCTGCCCTTCACAGAGCTGACTTCATGAAAAAGCTGCTTGCAAATTCAAAGGCTTTGCAGAAGTCAGCAACACCCTAACACCTCAGCTTTGACCAAGCAGCAGATGAGTCTCCCTCACAAAAGCACAACACAAATGTTCTGTTCTGGCTAATGACATGTTATTTGCTAATTTGTCTGCTGGTTTCAGCCAGTTTGAGCAGCACAGAAATCTCATTTACTGGGATTTGTACATTGCTTTTCCCAGGCCCTTCTGAGGCTTGCTGGGGCATTGGCCATGCACCACTCAGGTAGAAAGGCTGATTTAAGCAATAAGGCAATTAGCTAATTTCTAAAGCCAGTTAGTCACAAAGTAATGTCCAACTGAGTGTAGAAATTTCTCACCTTTAATGCCTCTTATTGCAAACACCTCTCACCCCTGGAAAATACGTGAGAACATTCCCAATTTTAAGAGCTCAGAGAGTGGCAGGTAATTCACCCAAGGATTTTTACACTCTGGCCATTTCTGTCTGAAATACTCATTTTAGACCCCTGCCACCTCTAGCCCTGGCAGCATTCTCCCTGGTAGCACACACAGGCTGCCTTTGAAGTTTTTCTTTAGTTCCTTGCAAGGTCCTTCACTGAGTTATTCCATTCCCATCTCTTTTTAGTACTCCCTCATGTCCATTTTACACTTAACATTCTCCTATTTGTGATTTTACAGTTAACATGTCTCCGTTTGTTTTCTCCTCCCTGCCTGAGCATGAATTGCAATTTTCTCCTCACTTCTGATGCCTCTTTTCCTTTCCTGTTTTATTACAGAACTTCCTGAGGGTCTGTGGGTAGGCTGCCTTCCTCTGAGGTTCTGGCATCACCTCCACACATTTTAACCCTTTCAGTAGTGGTGGGACAGCAGTAATATTGCTTTCCTCTTATATTGATGCCTCAGGTTTTAGCTTTTCTATTTTTCAGGTTCTGTGCTGCTTTAGTGTGTGGGTCTGGCTTTAGGGGATGGTGAGCACTCTTCACAGAGTAGGGAGACAAAACAATTCCTTCTCTAGCTGGGCACCAAGGACAAATGATCCAAATCTCAGCCCCAAGAGCACAAACACCATGGGCTGAAGAGAGAAAAACAGGAAGGATGGGACTTGATAACCTAAAGCTGTAATTGGGCAATTAACTCCAATGTGCACATGGAGCAGAACTGATAAAAGTGAGAGACCCCATGACCAGTCATCCATTTTGTGACCATTTTGGGTCCATCTTGGGTGCAGCCCTGGCTGGGCTCTTGTGCTGCCCAAGGTGGATCCATTGAGACCTTTAATAAATCCCTACTTTATTCTTTAACTCTGTCCAGCCTCTGTTCTAGCTCAGCCTTCTCAAGGCATCACCATCAAAGTGCAAAGAGCACCCTGGACTTTGTGGGGTGCTCCATGAAGATGGAGAAGACCCTCCCCATTCCCGCTCTGCATTTCAGCACCGCCACACTTTGGGATGCGACGCTTGTACCTCCAAGCCTGCATGGGCATTTTCTGCAGCCTTTGGAGCATGGCAGCAGCACAAGCTGGCCCTGAGGCCCCCCCAGAGCCCGTACCTTGCACCAGGAGAGGTGGTCCTGCACGCTGTCGATGGAGAGCGCGATCATCTTCACGTTGCGCTTGCTGAACTCGGGTGCCAGCTTGGCCGCCCGGCCCAGCTCCGTGGTGCACACGGGGGTGAAGTCCCGCGGGTGGGAGAACAGGATGCCCCACCTGCAATGGCAGGGAAGCAGCTGTGAAGGTCAGCTGTGGTTCTGGTTTGTGCTGCAGGCAACGGCTGTGCTGTAAGAGCCTGAATGAGGGATGGGGGACTCCAGGCAGCTCTCCAAAATGCAGTTTATAACATCCAAGGTGTTACAGCAGGACAGAGCCTGTGCCTACAGCTGTCAGCTCCAGCTGCAGGCAGCCCTGCAGACCCTTAGTTTAGGTTACATTGCATTCTATACTTTTCTTTGCTGAGCATTTTAATACATTAGAACCAATCTATACCTTAACTTTTATCTATAGCCTATCATAACTACTATAATTACCATATTCTTGTCCAATTCCATATTCTCCAATCACTAAAAGTTAGTACATTACAGATTAAGCTAGAAGTTGCTTTTCAGTTTTCTTGCAGTGGAAAATTCTGAGACCTTTTTTCTACTTGCAGCATTGGCAGGCTTGTTTGCCTGTGCTCTCTTTCTGCTTGGTAAAAACATCTTCTTGTTTGGGGTGGGTTTATCCTTTTCTCTAAGCCATAAAAACCCCTTCTAACTAACACATCCTTTGCCTTCTTGGTTATCCAGTAAGACTAGCTCAGCAATTTTTTTCTTCTATATCAAAACTTGCTTCCATTATTTCTTCATATTCTACATTCAAAAATCTTTCTGCTAAGCATACATATCTGTGCGACTTTCTTGTCAAACTTTCATTGCTCCCAATGCTGTGCAGACTGCACAGCATGGAGTGCAGGAACAGCTCAACTCTGATAAGGAATTCCTGCCCCGGCAACTCTTCCTTCCCTATCACCAGAAACTTCCATGAGATAAGCCCTGCTCTGGGAAACTCCCTGCACCTCGCTCCCCACTCTGCCTCCAGGATCCTGCAGGAGATGCTGGAATAGCCCCTGGTGCGTCACATGGAGGTGGACACTGCTGTGTGAGGGAGGAAGTTTGGGGAGCCAGGTGTACAGTGCAGCCCAGAGATCCCACGTGTGAGGGGGTGCCTGGCCAGGTTATTGCAGAGATGGCCACTGATTCACGAGCTGGCCACTACCCCTGCACCTCACCTGCACGAGGAGACACACATAAATGTGCATCATGCAGCTCAAAAGAATGGGACAGGACCAAGCCTTAACCCAGCTGCTGCTGTGAGCTACACTTCATTAAAAGGTAAGAATTAATCAATAGTGGGGGAGGCCAGAAGTTAACATCACATTGTGGCTCCTGTTACAATGACACAGCCACCTCAGCTTGGCAGCAATGGATTTTGAGTCTTTAGAGCAGCAAACACTAATCCTGCACCTCCCAGGTAAGGTAAAGAGTGCACAGAGAAAGGCAGCAACGCAGCCCAGCAGGACAAGCTGGAGCAAAAAGGCTCTAAGGACTTGCCAGGGGCTAAAGCAAAGCCACCCCCAGCACTCCAAATTCCCTGCCAGAGACTCCTTCCACCATTTCTCAGCTCAAACCACACAGATCTTACTGCACTGATCTTCACCCGGCCCCCAGCACCACAGCAAAAGCCCTGTCTGAGAGCCTTGGGAATGCAGCTGGAGGGATGAGGTGAGGGTTCCTGCAGCTCTGCCAGGGCCGTGTGACTGCCACGGGTCACCAGGAATTATTGACGTGGAGCTCCCTGGCCATGGTGCCTGCGCTCCGTGAGCAACAGCAGCGAGCAGGAGGGGAGAGCTGCGTGCCCGGCCGGAACAGCCGCTTCCTCAAGGGCTCACAGGGCTCTTATTCCCCTCTGCCCAAGCTCCCAATGCCCACAGCAGGGGCTGATCCAAGCCTGCCAAGCTTTACCGGGAGCGGGGTCCGGGGCGCCGTGCCCGTGTCGGGAATGGGGCAGCGGCTGCAGAACAGTGCCCGGGGAGCGGGGCCTTTGTCACCTGGGCACACCTGGGCTCTCCCGGGACACCGAGCTGTCCCCTTTGTCACCTTGGCACTCCCGTGGCACCGAGCTGTCCTTTGTCACCTTGGCACTCCCGGGACACCGAGCTGTCCCCTCTGTCACCTGGGCACTCCCGGGACACCGAGCTGTCCCCAGCACCGCCCTGGGCTGAGCGCCGCTCTGGCCAGCCGGGCTTTGCCTGTCCTCTGTCCTCGGGAGCTCGGCTCGCCCTCCGGGGACGATGGGAACGGGATTCTGCCCACCGGGAATCCCGCCGTGTTCGGCGCCCCGGTTCCACGAGGAAAACCCACATTTTGGAGCGAGCCCCCGGAACCGTGTGACTCGGGACTCAGCGTGCAGAAGGAAGGAAGGAAGGAAGGAAGGAAGCGGTGAGCGGCCCCGCTCCGTCCCGCCTCACCGCGCTCCCCGGCGGCGCGGACATCCCACCCCCGCTCCCGCTCCCACCGCATCCCCGAGCACTCACGAGTCTCCCAGGAAGTCGTGGAAGCGGATGCGACCCTGCGTGGTGTCCGCCTCGAAATTGGGCGCCTCATCCCCTAGCAGCAGCCCCGGCATGACTGCAGCTCCTGATACAATTCCCGGTGCGATTCCCGGCGCTGCTCTCGGTGCCGCCGCCGCCGCCGCCGCCGCCCGCTCTGCGCCTGCGCGCCGCCACCGCCCCCTGCGCGGGCACGTGAGCGCGGGCACGTGACGGGCCGAGGCGGTGATGGCGACCTACGTGAGCGAGCTGGAGGCGGCCAAGAAGAGCCTGAGTGAGGCTCTGGGCGAGAACGTGAAGCAGTGAGTGCCCTTGGGGAGCCGGGGGAGCGGGGCTAGCGGGGCTGCGCCACCCTCCCGGCCCCTCGTGTTCTGCCGTGTTCTGCAGAGCCTCGGCGCCGCTGCTGCCGCTGCGTGAGGGAGCAGCGCTTCTGTTCCTCAGCTGAGGTGCTCGGGGAGGGGAAAGAGCCGCGGTCTGGTTGAGAGGTTGGACCCTATGATCTCGGAGATCTTTTCCAACCGCATTGATTCTGTGGTTCCCTGCTCTTCCTGAGGTACTGGGCCAACCTGAAGCTCTGGTTCAAGCAGAAGATCAGCAAGGAGGAGTTTGACCTGGAAGCGCGCAGGCTTCTCACGCAAGACAATGGTAAAGGAGCACCCGGGGTTCGCTTCCTTGCCAGGCCTGGGAAGCTCCTGCGGGCTCCGCGGTGCTTCCCGAACGGGGACAGTGCTTGTGAGGGAAATAGCAGCGGCCAGGGCTCCGGCAGCAATGGGGTTAAAATGGTGGGAGGTGCCCTGGCCTGCATGGGGAAGTCCCTGTATAACCCCGGTACTGACAGACAATTTGCCGTTGTAAATGTGATGAAAATGTAAAACATGCTGTTCGAGCAACCAAAAAGCCATTTTTTAATGTCACTGTGGAGGCACAGTCCTTTCTGCGCTTTCCCTTTGGCTGGAGCTGGAGCAGGGGCGGGAGCCTGGGTTCCCCAGGGTGCATTTGCAGCAGGCAGGTCCTTCCTGCCCTTGGGACTGGCAGCTGGGGTGCTGAGGGGGAGATTCCTCGGTCCTTGCATCTCTGTGTGTCTGCAGACATGGGTGGGCATTGCTGAGCTCACTGTGGGGGCTCCTGGTTTCCATGTTTGTGATCCCTTAGGGAAAGGCAGGGAGTTTTTTTGGTGCTCAGACTCCAAAGAGGATCCTAAAATCCTCTGAAGTTGTTTTCACTTTCTCTTGTGCACATTTACTCTATGTTCCAGATAACCTTTGCAATGAAGTTCTGTTTTGTTAGAGCCTATTTGAGCTGACTTCATCTTTGTGGTTCTCATTTTGGTGTATTTGTAACAAAACCAAAAGCACTGCAGTGGGGTGCCTGCATGGCAGGAGGGGACAGCTGCTCTTCTGACTGGCTGAATACAGCAGAACTTGTCAAGCAGCTGTAATACGCTGTGTGTAATACTGAGAAGTGACCTCATTGTTTCTGTGCTGTGTGTAGTATCCACTGTGTTGTTGTCATAGTAGTAGATTCTCAGCCCAGTAGAAGAAAACTCTCAAAAAACTTAAATTAAAAATTGACTGAGCAGGTGGGGAGAACACAACAGTGGGAAAGCTTAGGGAGCAGCTTTAGGATGGCTTTGAGGGGGTGCCTCTGGGCACTGATGTGCTGCTAATGAGCTCTCTCTCTCTCTCTCTCTCTCTGCACAGTCCATTCTCACAATGATTTCCTCCTGGCTATTCTCACCCGATGCCAGATCTTGGTTTCTGCCCCAGGTGAGTCCTGAGAAGCCTCATTAAGCCCTTGGTGTAACACTCTGCCTGCCACTTGTGTGTTTGGGGGTGTGTGCACAGTACCCCAATGTCCTCAGCCTTCATATTCATGGGTTTTTTTGCCACACAGGTAAAATGTAGCAAAATGATGTTTCAGCAGGGGTGCTTCTAACCAAGCTGTGTGTGCTTGGTTAGAGGCTGATGCTGGACTGCTGCCTGTGATAATCTGGTTTCAACTCTGGGTTGGTGTCTGCTGTGAGCTGAAGGGTCAAGGCACATGCAGCCTTCTCTTTGATGTGCTTTGCTTATCTCTTTCCCTCTCCTCTGAACTTTGTTCCTGGTCATTGTGGAGAGCTGACTTTTCCTGACTCATCTTGATTTCAAGTACATATCTGATAGAAAAGTGCTTACTGGGAGCCTTGGTTGAACTATGACCTATTAACCCAGTCATCTGCAGATAGCTAACATTTTAACTTTGTGAGGATCTAGAATTACATTTTAGCTCTGTGAGTGTCTAGATTGGCTGCCCTCAGGGGTGCAGGTGTGTTTTGTTTGGTCTCCAAAAGAGCTCTCAACCCAGAGATGTGGTAGCAAGGGCAACTGAGCTGCAATTCAAGGTGTGGAACTGCTGTGTAGGAAGGGAGAGAAGATTGTTACAGCTTACATGGGCTGAGACCTGAGAGATGAGTTTTTTTGAGGGAATACCTGCTACTGAGGTGCCTGTTGTAGCTAGTGGAAATAATGCCTGAAAAATTCATGGATGGCCATGAGTTTTTGTGTTGGAGCTGGTCCTTAACTCTACCAGCTGTGCTAATTAAATGTTGATTGCCCCCACCTCCAAACTTGAATTGTTTGCTGTTGATTGAACTGCAAAAACACCTTGTGTGTCCTAAACTTGTTCCCTTTAGGGAGCTGGACTCGTGTAAATCAGACGGTTTATGTCTGAATCTGCTGCTCCTTGCTTTTAACCTTGAGCAATTAATTACAGCTGGATTATAAAGAGGTGCCTGTTGTAGCTAGTGGAAATAATGCCTGAAAAATTCATGGATGGCCATGAGTTTTTGTGTTGGAGCTGGTCCTTAACTCTACCAGCTGTGCTAATTAAATGTTGATTGCCCCCACCTCCAAACTTGAATTGTTTGCTGTTGATTGAACTGCAAAAACACCTTGTGTGTCCTAAACTTGTTCCCTTTAGGGAGCTGGACTCGTGTAAATCAGACGGTTTATGTCTGAATCTGCTGCTCCTTGCTTTTAACCTTGAGCAATTAATTACAGCTGGATTATAAAGAGAGTGCACAGGAACAGAGATTCCCCTGATGATCACCTGGAGCAGCTGAGTCTAAATGAGGAGGGGAGGGAGGCAGAGCCTGTTCTCTGAGCTCAGCAGTGAGCTGCTGAGTGTTGGGGTGCAGCTCACAGCTCAGAGGCAGTGGTCAGGCTAGAGCCTCCTGCCACGTGGCTGAGGCTGGGGTTTGTTATTCCTGTGTGCATGCTCTGGGCTCAGCTGTTCTGAATGTCACTTGTCTCTTTATGCCACTTAGTCATGGTGTGCAGCTGTCTGGTCAGGATTCCTCAGCAAACTCTCCCAGGTGTCCCTTTCCAAGGCTGTTTAGGATTGTTTGAAGGTGGGAGCCCCAGCACAGAGCAGGGTGCTGCTCCACAGGTGTTTTCCATATGCTCCTTATTTCCTGCCTGACCTGCTTTAATTTCAAGTCCCTGGAGGTTGTTTTCTTTTGTCCCATTGAGCTGCTCTCTTCAGAGCCCTGGAAGAAGCCTGGTTGTGGTGGTTCAGCAGGTCATGGCAGCCTGTGGTGGCAGCCAGCTGGCCACCAGTGCTGGTCACCTCCAGGGCTCTCAGGCAAGCTTTGGCTGGCTCTGTGGCCACAGACTGCATAAGCCAGCTTGAAAAAAAGTCAGTTTAATCATGGCTGTGTGGTCTTAAAGATGTGGTTTGGTGCTGTGGGGCTAACAGTGCGTTCTGCTGGTCCCTTCTAGCAGCTCAGCTGTGCTGTCCACAGATCAGTGCAGTCTCCCAGTGATCTGGGAGCTGAGGCTCCTCTTTCTGGGCCACTGACTGGGAGATCTCTTAGAGCAAGATCTCCCTATCAGCTGTGTGTGCTCTAAGGTGGTACATGCAAGCCCAGGAAAATGCAGTATCACTGGAATACTAGCTTTTAACATCTAGATTTATCTTTCTTCCCCTAGATGCCAGTCTAACACCTGCTAGTTTGGTTTTTTTGTTTTGTTGTGGTTTGGTATTTTCTCTTTCTCTCTCTTTTTTTTTTTTTTTTCCCTCCATGTAAGAATGGAAAGCTAACAGGCTTTTATCTCTACCACTGAGTTTGGGTAGAAGGTGTTTACTTGATGATTCATGGAAATAAGTAACTTTAAAGAAGTGTTTTTGAGGCACTTGGCACACCATCACAAGGGTTGTTGATGCATGTACTTTCCACCTTCTTGTGAGAGACAAAGGGAAAATAACCATGTGTGGTCAGTGGTCAAGTTGTACTTGATACTGTACTGGAACAAGAACCCTTGGGGAAGGTATTTTTCAGGAGTGATTATAGTATATCTTGAACATGCAAACAAACCCATCTGGTCCCAGTTTTGCTGCCTCTTGTACTAGTGGTTCCACCTGGGATTTAGGGAGCAGTTGGTGACCATCACCCTTTTTGAGGATGCTTTGCATTTCCCCCTCTCATCTGCTCTGGCTGTCAGTCACCCAAACCACTTGAAATCCCAGTTGCACAGCCTCTCTGGCATGGGCCATCTAGGGCTGGCTGCTGCAGAGGCAGGGAGGTGTGTTGTCCATTCTGATGTCAAGGATGACCATTTGGGGTCAGCTCTCCTGGCTCTGTCCTCTCCCGAGTCCTTGTGCCCTGCCAGGCTCCTAGCTGGTGGGATGGGGTGAGGAGCAAGAAATCCCTGGGCTCTGTGCTCTGCAGGAGTGAAAACATCTCTGTGTCACCAGCATTGTTCTTGGCACTCATCCAAAACATAGTCCTGTGCAAGCTACCATGGAAGAAATGACCCTTTTTCCTCCCCAAACCAGCACACTGGGATTTTTTCTTCCCCAAAAAATTCCATCAAGAGAGACTCTGATTTAAATCCTTTCTTAACCTTGCATGGACTTGCTTACTAAGCTGACCTTGTTTGTTGGACAGATGCAAGCACTCAGGGTAGCAAGGTTTCTTGAGTTAATATGTATCTTGTTGCAACTGTTCCTTCCTTTCTTAGTTAAATGTTAGCAGTAAAACTGAGACAATTGCAAACACTTGAGTTAGTGATGTAAGGATTTAATTTATTTGATAATAGTCTGAAGCCAATTAAAAGATGGTTTGGTGAATTAGAACTCATGTGGAATAACAGCAGCATTTTATTTCATCAGGTTTGTCCACAGGCTTTGCTTAGAGGGCTTTCAACTGTGAGATTGGCTCAAGTTGCTCCTCTTTGCTGCTCCCAGAGTACTGAGAAGGGAGGAAAAGTAAGAAAATAACAGTATGAGGAGAGCAGAGGAATATGCAGAGGAGAGCCAGCAGAATATCAACCAGATATCAGCAGAATAGCTGACCAAAACCCTTGTTCCTGCAAGAAGATTAAAACAAACAACCCCCCCAATTGAAGATCAAGTAAACAGGCGTGGGAAATGTGTGTTTTCTCTCTGTCTGCTTCTTCCTGTGGTGACTTTCTCTGTTTCTTTGTCCTTTCCTCATGCAGCATGTCAGGCAAACCTGACAGGCTCTGTCTGGACTGGCTGGTGCCATCATGATGGTGCCATGCAGAGATGTGGCAGCTCCTAGAAAAATGGTTTTAGCTCTTGCTGATCGTTGAAGGCAGAGCAGCAGCTGTGGCTTGTTAAGGTCTGATTCCTTTGCTAGCAAGATTAAATAAAATCTGCATTCATCTCTGAAGTTTCATGTCTGAGCCAACCCAGCCTTGTCATTTGTGGCCAGGAAGGCAAGTACTGGTTTCTTAGAATGCTAGAGGGAAATTTTGCTTTCTTCATCTAGTGCAAGTTGGGCTTGGTAATATGAAAACCTGGAAAAAGAACCAAAAATTGTGCTATGGGCTCCTTATAGTGGGGAATAGGAGATTGTATCTCACCTTTTCCTTGTTTTAAGCTGAGTTTGGCTAAGTTCTTGTTAAACATGCACGTTGAGATTCAATTAATTTGCATCTTTCAGATCTACTGTCAAAGCCTATAAATTTAGTTGCCATTTAATTTAAAACCTACTGTATTATTTTTCTTAAAAAAGGTATTTCAGAAATTCAGACTTAACTGTAGCTTATTATATCTGCATAACACTGACAGAGGAAAGAGTGTTTGCAATTTCCATCTCCACTCATGGCACTTTCTCTGGTCACAAATGAGGCTGTGAATGAGCTGTGTGAGAGCTGATGTGGTTCTCCACAGTGGTTTCCTATGCTCCATTATTAGGGCCTCTCCTGTGATGTATTGATGAGCAATGACACCAGCCTTACAAGTTTTGGGGAGGTTTTATTTATTATCTTTTAATTTCTTAAATTGACCAGTGGATTTTGACAACAGGGTTTGTAGGCTATGGGTTTCCACCTCTCTGATAGCATGTAGCTAAACTTCTTGGTCAACTTTTTTTTTTAATATAGGGAGAATGTGCCATCTCTGTGTGTGTAGGTTATTTTTAATCCCTTCTTAGCAGCTGACCATTCAAAAACTAAGCCTGAATCCTTCAGCTGAGCCTGATCCTTTTAGAATATTTTTTTTCCAAAGCAGAGGGCATAGTGGTTGTGCTCCAGCTGTGAGTGTGGGAAGCTCCCCATAGCCAAGGACTTCTAGCCAGCCTCATTCCTTACAAACAGGGCTGTGGTATAATTGTGTTTGAGTTTCTGACTACAGCAAATTAACCATAGTTAATTCTCAATTACAGCAGATTAAGCATAGTTGGGAGAGCCAGAGATAAACCCACAGATTGGTGTGAAGCTGGTGAGAACTGTGAGAGGAGAGACCCACAGCTGGGTGTTGGTCAGTGGTCAGTGAGGCTGGCCAGGCTGTGGGTGGTGAGATGTGGAAAGGCTGCTGTCACCTCTTGTCTCTCTCTAGAGGAAATGGCAAATTCTGGCTGAGGTGTGGCCAGGGGATGTCCAAGACATTGCTGTGCTGTCAGAGCTGCCTGGCAGGGAGCTCCAGGCTCTGCTTTGGGGGCAGCTGAAGTGCCTTCAGAGCTGAGCTGTCCAAGTTCCCTTCAGTGGGACACGCTGAGGGCACGCTGTGCTCCAAAGGAAGAGGATGCTCACTTGCAGGGCCGGGCTAGCAGGAGGGTGCTGGAGGCACACAGCACAGGCTGCTCTGCAGCCACAAGAGGGCTGTCCAGCCTCTGAGTTGCACTTGTTCCCGGCCAGCAAGCACACACACATCCAGTGCAGTGCTGTCCTAAGCCAGTGTTCCTGAAGGAATTAATTGCTCACAGATGCTGTAAGCCTGTCAGCAGGAAATTTGCTAGGCTGTCCTTGCCAAGAGCTGTGTGATTATCAGGATGTGGTTTGGCCTGCTGTAGGGATAGCTGTTAGACAGCATTCAGTGGACTTTAGAGCTGATGATATGACCAAATGTATTTATTTATTAGTACTAAACAGGAACCTCTTTTCAGCTGTTTGCTCACCAGTCACATTAGTGACATCCTGGTCCTGGGCTCAGTGGCCTCTGCAGTTCTTCCCCCCCTCTCCTTCTCTTCAGTGTAGCAGAACAGTCAGCTTGATGTAGTGGTGTTTAATAAGGATCCATGACAAATCTTGCTGAAGCAGCAGGAGAACTGGGGAGTCAGGCTGCTCAATTCAGATGATTTAGCATCTGACCTGATCCAGGAGTGGGTGAGAGGAGAACCCACCTCCAGGTAAGAGCTTTAGGCAAGCTCTTACCTTCCTGATGGAACAAACAGCTTGTTCCTTCCTTTTGGATTTTCTTACAGGCTGTGCTTATCTCTCTCCTTCCACTGTGGGTTTTGTGTGGTGTGTGGACAGAAATTGTTACACAAGTCATGGGTGTTGTGAGTGAGTCAAAGTAGCAAGGGGCTGACAGAGGAAGGGAGGGGCTACCAAAGATGTTCTCCCCTCTTTGCTATGGCTGTTGATTTTGGGTTGAGGCTTAACAGGTGGCCAAATGTTAAGGGTTTCATCCTGGCCCTAAATCAGCAACACTGAGTGGGTGTTTTGTGTTTTTTTGGTTTTTGTTGTTTGTTTGTTGGTTGGTTTGTTTTGGTTTCTTTTTCCTTTCAATTTGTAGAAGGTGCTGGATCTCTGCCATGGCCAGGTGGCTCTGCAACTAAACCTGGAAAACCCAAAGGGAAGAAAAAGATTTCTTCAGTTCGCCAAAAGTTCGATGTAAGTGTCTGTGGTTCTCTTTACATCTGCCAAATTCCTAAAACAAGTGATTTACTGTTTATTCAGGCAGTCAGATAGAATTCTCTGACTAACTCTCAAAGTGTTAGAAGTGAGATCCTGGGTGTAATGTTTTCAGAAGGTCAAGTTGTTTCAGAGCTGAGAATGCCTTTTAAAGGTGCTATTTTCTGGTAGGTGGCACAGAAACGTGCAAGATCCGGTTCACTTTGCAGAGGCTCTGTACATCCACCCTGCACTGTCACACCCCTGTTCTGCACTTGTTTCTGTGCTGCCAGACCAGTGTGGAGGGGAGATTTGGGATTAGGCACTCTATGTGTGCTTCAGAGACTAAAGGAATCCAAAGAAATGCAAGTCCAGCTGAAGGCTGCTTATATTTAGGAATTCTCAAATTACTTTGCAGTGCTCCCAGCTGCAACCTCTATTGTGATGTTCTGAATTCGTACTGTATTACCTTGCCTGTCTTAAAACCTGACTGGAACTCTTGAGTTCAGTAGCAAGTAGATGAGAGTTCGAGAAGCAAGTTGTGATGTAGTGGAAGTCTTGGAATTTGATTTACTCACTACCCTTAGGATGCACCAGATTTCTAGTGTGTGTTGTTCAGGAATGCTTGGCAGTAAGCACTGTATGAAGTGCATCTTATGATTAATGGGCTTTTCTGGTACTAATGGGATTCCTGAGTAGTGTGAATGTGCAAGTGCCTTGGTATTTCATAATGTTTCCCTCACTGGTCAGAATAACAGCTGTGAATGACCACAAGTCCATTCCAGTTGGCTTCTGCTCTCCCAAACCATATTCCTCTTGAGAGTTGCTTACGTTTTGAAGGTCTTTTTTTCCAGGCATGTGACTTTCCTGTAATGAAAGCATAAATCTTTAGAATGATGGGGAGGGAAACCTGCTTTCACATCACCAGTGGGTGGATTGGTTTTTCACTCTGAGTTAAATGCCACACTGTCCTTTGACTAAAGCAGCCCCCCTTTCTCCCCTGAAACTAAGATGTGAGAAATCCACTTTGCTGCTTATTCATTGTTCATATTTAAAGTGTGTTTGTCGTGGTGCCCCATAAGAGCCTTGCAGCAATCTCCATTCCACAGCTATTGGAAAGTAGAGGGAGTGTGTTGAGTCTGTTTCCTTGTGGGTCAGAGCTGGGCCAAGCACATGGCTGGGCTCAAGGATCAATAATTTCCAGTTGCTTTGTTCCCCCCTTTATTTGGAGACTGAGGAGCCATCACAGTCACTCAGAGCTTGAGACACAATGCAGCCAAGGATTTGTGCTGGAATACATATGGCTTGGGAAATGCCACCTTCTAGTATGAATTCCTCTTCTGTGATGAGTATTTTTGCTAAATTACTGAGTCAGTTCAGAAAAATAGTCATATTCCATCTCAGTGGCTGTTCTGTAACACAGCTCTGCTTAGAGTAGTGAAAGTACACAGGGAGCCTGGAGTATGAAATTAGTGCTGGAATTGGGCTAAGTTTAAAGCATTAGAGAAATGTAAGAATCAATCACACAAGTTTAGGATCATGGGTTTTAATCTGGAGGGTAACTGTACAGATGGTAAGTAAAAATGCACCCTTCTGTACAAGGAATTACTAAATAGATGAGAACTTTTCAACACAGAAAGTGTCTGAGAGATGTGAAAGTCCAGTCACTGGCCTGGGTAGTGTGAAAGGAGATAAAAGAGGCAGTCAGTGACTGCATTTGAGATTCCCAGGAGAATCAAACAAATCTGGCAGGTGGGGTGGTACAGAGCAGACCAGAGCAGGTGAGTCTTCATGTGGTGTGTAGAATTTCTTGCTGCGGTGGGTTGTGGATACCCAAAGTTCAGGTGGTTTGGGGTGCTACTGAACAAGTCCAGTGAAAGGATACCAACACTGACTTAACAATTTCTTCGGTCACAAGCCATTGGGGAGGATTTTTAAAGGATTTTTTTATAGATGTAAGCTTTCTGACTGGAGAAGGGATGTCCCCTAGATGAACCAAAGGGTCTGAATGAATGTTACCTTATGCTTTGATGTTGTGTTCCTGTCAGCACCGGTTCCAGCCTCAGAACCCACTGTCGGGAGCCCAGCAGTTTGTGGCAAAGGATCCTCAGGAGGATGATGATTTGAAGCTGTGCTCTCACACCATGATGCTCCCCACACGTGGCCAGCTGGAAGGAAGGATGATTGTCACTGCCTATGAGCACGGGCTGGACAATGTCACCGAGGAGGCAGTGACAGCTGTTGTGTATGCTGTGGAGGTGAGGCTGGGCTGGGGGGCTGCAGTGCTCTCGTGACAGCAGCAGCAAAAGGCTCTGTGTGCAGTCTGGGGCTTTGCCCCCCTGCATGGGGTGGAATCCTGCTGTTCTGATTGTTCTCCAATTGTCCTTTTGTCCCCAGAGTAATGTGAGAATGGAGAATCTCGTGCCCTAGATGTAAAGTCTGGGACTTCTGCCTGCAAGTGTTAGTTTTAATGTACTTGCACAATACCCCAGGCATGCTGAAGTAGCTGCTGTGGAAAGTGCTATTCCTGTCACTTAAAAGCAGGGACAGAATGGGAATGCCAGTTTGACCAGTTCTATAAAAAGCAATCTGTTACAGGCACAGTGTCTTGCCTGGCCATGAAGGGACACAAGCAGGTGATACCTTATCCAGGTGAAGTCCTGGTTTGGCTCTGGCCATTGGTGGTGCATCACTGTACACGTCCCAGGAATGACACAGCCACTGCTTGGAGCACTGATGTCTGGTTGGTTTTCTGCACTCAGCATGTGGAGGCCACCTGAGTTCCCATCTGGACTGAGGCCAAATGAAGAAGTTGTCTGCTTGTTTTTTCCAGACAGTTCCTTCTCCAGCACTGTTCAGGCAAATGAAAAAGATGAGTGAGGGGCTTTTCACTGTCATGTCAGGACGTGCATTTCAGTTCAAGTGTAACATCCAGTGTCAGTTATGAAATCTTAACTTTTGATCAAAGGTTGGGAATTTCCTAGCATCGAAGACACCCCTTTGACATTTGAAGCAGGGCATCACATATTAAAGTATAGTTCACAGGCTGATGTTTACAGTCCTCAAAGTGCCATGTTCTCTGTATCCAAGGGCTGGATAATGAAAACCTCCTGTAGCTTGTCCAGATATTGGTTCCCTTCCATCTTTAGGTCCCTGTCATAGCAGCACTGCTTCTCTCTTGCCATTTGTTGAGGCCCTTCTATCCACAAGTGAATGAATCAGCACATGTCACAAGATTGGTTTTCCTTGCAGAACCACCTTAAGGACATTCTGACCTCTGTGATATCCAGGAGGAAAGCCTATCGTCTGAGGGATGGCCATTTCAAGTATGCCTTTGGAAGCAATGTCAACCCTCAGCCATATCTGAAGAACAGTGTTGTTGCTTATAACAACTTAATTGAGTGGTAAGGAGCTGGCAGCACGCTGATAATGTACATGGATTTTGCTGGTCTTGGAATTACTCCATGGCTCAGTTGCATCTTGTATGTGTGTTGATGGTGTCTTGCTTTCACCAGCTAGGAAGGCATTGGTATGGAGGATTGTGCAGCTGAACAGGGAGTGAGAATATGGGGATTTCCCAGCACTGGAGTGAGGACCTGCAGGACACTGCCATCCTGTCATTTCCTGCATGCAAATGTGTTTATGGTTCTGTGGCACATCTTTCCAGTTAGCAGGGCTTTGAGGTCCTTCTGTTTGGAGTCTGTGTCAAAGAGTTTGTGCAGTGCATCTGGCAGTGTTTGTGTACGAGAAGGCAGTTTTGTTTGTCTGTGGCAGCTTCTAGCAGTTGACAGGAGGTCGTGGGTGTTTGAAGAATTGATTGTAGCGCTACAAACAACTCTGCCTAACGGCCAGTGTTCCAGCTTAATGTTGTGTGTGCCTTAATTTTTATGCTGGGTAGAAACTACTGGATGCAAGTAACAAAAAGTTGCACAACTGAGACCATTTAAGCAGGGCTGGAGCATGTTGAGGCTCAGTCCACACTCCTTGTTAAACCGGAATTTAAAAGAAATTTTTATTAGAGCTAAAATAATTTTATGTACCACATCTGTGGTGCAGAACAGGAAGGCTCCTGCTGTATGACAGCCACAGCTGGTGCTGGTTTGTGACTGGGATGTTTTCTGCCTGCTCTGCCCCCAGCCCCCCGAGCAGCACCACGCCCTCAGCAGGTCAGAGCCTGGCCCCCCCGCCCGCTCCTGATGATGCTGAGCAGCAGGCAGCCCTGCTCCTGGCGTGCTCTGGGGACACCCTGCCAGCATCCCTGCCTCCAGTCAACATGTACGACCTCTTTGAGGCACTGCAGGTAAGCTGGTCATGTCACACCTTCGTGTCACAGGCAGCGCCGCCCTGGGTGCCAGCTGCAAGCCTTCGGCGTGGTTTATGTGCATGGAGGGGGACTTGTTTTCTCTTCCCATAGTCCCTTTCCTTCTTTGGCTTTGATTTGTTCCCACTGTTAACTGCTGGTTTAATGCCTGTTCTGATCCCCTTGGTCACAGAGCTGAGGAGGAAATCCCTGTCTCACAGCTGTGTAAGACAGGTGAACTCTTATTAGAACTGAGTTGGGTGGATTTTGACAGTGCTGCAGAAAAATACCTTACCTGGCATGTCCCTTCTTACTCTTCATTGTTCCACCTGGGTACTTAGAGGAATACCTGGTCCTGGCATGCAGGCCACTGCAGTGGGTTGGCTGTGATCACCCCAGCCCTGGGGAGGCATTTGAGGTTAGCTGGGTGAATTTTCATTGGCAGTGTATGGCTGTGGTTCCCTCCTCCTCTGGCAGTTGTGGGGGCATTGCCACTTTGAATGTCTAAAATTAGTTGTTAGAAATTCCCCCTTGATGATCTGTACTGTTGTGAACAGGCCTTGGGATTTTGTCTGACAGCTGTGGATACAGACCACAGAGCTGTAATCAAGCATTCACCTCATGTTTAGTCAGAATTGTTATTTCTATGGTTTTGATGATCAGTTATTGATTGCCACCCCAAGAGCAAAATTACTATTTCCTTACCATGGCACTCCCTTAGCAAGTGGTGTAAGAGGTGGTTGTGCTGTGCTGGCAGTGCTGGCAGGGAGCAGCTCTCCCTGTGAGATTCCCTTTGTTCCCACTCTGCAGAGCTGGCCCCTGTGGTAGAGGGAGATTATTCCCTGGTAACATGGGCAAATGTGTATGGAAGTGTGCAGCTTGTTTCCCACCATGCCTTTCCAGGTGCACAAAGAAGTGATCCCTGCACACACAGTCTATGCTCTAAACATTGAGAGGATTGTCATGAAGCTCTGGCATCCCAACCACGAGGAGCTGCAGCAGGACAAGATCCACCGGCAGCGCCTGGCCGTGAAGGAGGGCCTCCTGCTCTGCTAGAGCTGGGCAGCCCTGCCAGCCCTCAGGTGGCTCCAGCCTGCTCCTGGGACTTGGCATTCAGGTGCTCCTTACCAAACCTGTGTCAGCATCTCCAGGATGATGTGATTTATGAGTCAGCTTTTCCTATGGAAATGGGACTGAGTTGTGGGACACTTCTCTGCTTCCCCAGAGTCATGTGCCGTGGAGGACTTGCAGCAATGCCACTCAATTGGGAAAGAGAAATGAGACACATTTGCAAGGACTGTTTTTAGGAAAAATAAATGTGAGAGTGGAAAGAGTTGGTTTTAAATAAGGTGTGCTCTTGTTTTCTTTTGTGAGCATGGAGAATCTGCCTCCTTGCCCTCACCTCTCAGATAGTTTCCCTCCTGAGCTCAGAATCCAGAGGTCTTGTCCAGCTTCTGTTGCAGTTAGTGGGATCCTTTTCATCAACTGGTTATGAGGTGGGCTCTTGTGCAGATGAGCAATTCTGTAAGCTGATGTTGTTCCTCTCCTACCAAGGGAACTTCTGCTTCGAAACTGTGACAAAACAAAACTATGACAAAAGGGAATTGTCTTGGTGTTGAAGACTCCTTGGATTTGCAGCATGAACAAATCTCTCCTTTTGCTTCCTTGTAAAAATATGCAGGCTTGTATTACTTCATTATGACATTATGCAGCCACACCTCCTCACATGGGAGATGTGCAGATCACTGTGTAAAAGGAGAAATCCCACCTTGTGGGTTTTAGGTGCTCTGACTCTGTATTCCTGAGTCAGCTCTGGGAACTAGCTTATTATGACAAGAGAATTCCATTAAAGTGTCCTAATTACTACATGGCCTGGGTTTGACCTCAAACATGAAGGTACCTGCTGAAGTGTGACTCACTCACTGTGCCTCCAGATTAATGGAATTGAAACAGCTTCTTCTGGGGGAAAATGAAAGGGGAAGCTCATGGTTCCACTTCATTCTGGTTTTCCTATATGGAATGTATTTGGATGGGAAACTTGTCATATTTCTTGTGAAGTTTTCTTCTCTGCTGTACCTCCAGGACTGAGGAGGGTGTAGATCCCTGATGTTTCTTCCCAGTTACTGTTTTTATAACTTCCTTTCCTGTCCCCTGTGACTGTTCATGTTGCACCAGCATTGTAACAATGGGCTGTGCAGCTGTCCCCGTGTTCCTGGCTTTCCTGCATCCCCTTTGGGATGTGCTGTGCAGTCAGGCATAGCAAGAGGCACTGCCTGGACAGGTATTGGTGACTCTCTTCAGGAGAAGATCATTTTAGGATTATGAAGAAACTGGGAAAGGCAAGGACACAGAACTGCAGCAGGGCTTGGCAGGATGGGAGCAGTTGTAGGTAGGTCTGGCACTGTGTGGTTCAGAGGGGAGTGGGGGAGAAAAGATGGGCAATTCCTTTTGGTCCTTTTCTTTTGATTGCTTTGTTTTTCTGTATTTAAGCTGGTCAAAGTGAGTCTGAGCTTAAAAGTTGACCTCAGTGGCTTTTACCATGAGAGTTTTTAAAAGCAGTGTTTAACCTTAGTAGCTGTGTGGTGGTGTGATCATCAAGCCACCCAAAATACAGCCTGTGGGGTGTGGGAGGGAGATTTCCCAGGTAGTTGTGATGCTTCTGGTGTAAAATGAAAGCAGTAAGTTTGTTTGCTAGAAACTCTGGGGCAGCTCTGAGGATCTCAGATGTGAAGGAAGCACCCAGCCTCTGGCAGCATCACAGGCAGGTTCTGAAACAAAGTGCAAAGTGTGGCACTAGAATCTCCCTGCTGTTTGCCTGAGCTTTGTTCTGAAGAGCCAAGTCATCTATTCCACCCTGCCAAAGTGGAGTGTTTGGTACAGCTGTTGCACAACAAAGGCTCCCACAAGGAACTCATGTCAGCTGCATTGCAGAGATCTGAAAACTGAAAGGCGCATGTTCTCAAAGCACTTTGCCATGAAGTGTGAGTTTTTGTGAGAAACAATGCTTTACAGGCTTCTTGGGTGATGAGCTGCAAGGGATCACAGAACATTCTGAGTTGGAAGGGAGCCACAAGGACCAGGAGTCGAACACTTAAGGGAATGGCCCATATGGGGATCAGACCCATTATGAGCACTGTGCTCTAACTGAGCGAATCCCTGTGGCTGGCTGGAGGCTGCTTTTCCACTCCCTGCTGAAAGAAGGGCCAAGCTCAAAATTAGAGCAGGTTGTTTATTTCCAGAGATGAGACCAGAGAAAGCAGTGCCATCTCCAGTTCTGCTGTGTGAGCATGTGGACAGCGAAGGTTTTCCTTGGACCCCTGCCCTAAGAGCAAGGTGCTGATACTGACAGGTATCCCTGTTAGGCTGTGACATGACATTTGTCTCTTCACTACAGTAGTCAGCCCTCTAAAATGAATAAATTACACTGCTGAACTTCAAAGCAACACAGAAAATAGTTTGGCAGGGTCTGGCTTTTCCCCAAGATCCACCCAGAACCTGCCAGCTCTGTGGCAAGCTAAGCTTGAGCAGATGTTAGCTCAAAAACCTTCAGTGGAACTTACCTTGGGCAACCTGGTGTGCTTTTAGTGGCCTTCACCATTGAAGGATTTTTCCTCTGACCCCTGCCTCTTGCTGCAGGCCTGGAATTTATTACAGTCATGCCAGATTATGGAAGGACAGAAGGGAAGGGATAAGACACCACCTGCCATGTCCTCAAGAGTGAGAATTGCATCTTATGCTCTTAACCCCATAGGAGCTATGTAGTGTACTGAAAGTTGCCACTTTTGGAGTTTCTATTGCTTCTGCTTCCACTTCTAGATCTGTAGTGAAAAACCACTGGCCACCTCATGAACAGGGGGGGAAAAGTGCTTGAGGTCTTCACTGGGCTTGCTTCATGGCCTGGGTTGGGGTGAAGTTGTTCATCTCATCCCAGAAAGGATCAATGTGATCTGCATCCCTACGAGTGTAGGAATCAGAAAGAAAATCTGTTACTTTTCAGACAGTTTCAGCTGCCAGACCTGGTTTAAGTGTGACCAAACCTTTGCAGTTGTGTGCCAAGCAAGAGGGCAGGGATGTGAACGTAGCCCTCCTCAACATCCCCAAACAGCCAAACTCTTGCTCCCCAGACTTTGCCCTTGCCTCCCTGGGGCTGTGTTGGTTATAATTAAAAAAACACTGTTTCCATTTGAATTTCTAAAACCAATTTCCTAGTGGTGAGCTGGGTTATAGTTAATTAAAGGCTCCCACAATCAGATATCTCCTCCTGTGCAGCAACAGCCACTTCTGAAATGCCACTGCGGTCAAAGCACCGAGCAGGAGCTGGGGCCACCTTCATCTCACAGGAAGGGCTGCTGGCCTTCCCATGGAGCACCCAGTAACCTCTTTGAGTCCTTTAAAGGCTTTTAAACCCTGTTTTGGAATGTGTCAGCAGGGCTCCTGCCCAGGTCCTGGCAGCTGTGCGTGTTCTTCCCTGCTCCTCTCTCCATGTGCACAGCTGGCCAGCTCTGCATCTCAGGAGGTGATTTGGTCCTGGCTGAGCAATCTGCCCTGTACTTCTATCTATACCTCACAGAGATGCTCCAGATGGACTTGGCAGAGGAGCAGCAGGTGCTTGTCTGTGCAGTGTAGTCTTTCTGTGGAATGGAGGCTTGATTTTCAGGTATTTATAGTTGTTCGTGTATTGTTGATGGGAGCAGCCACTCTCTTTTTCCCACTGAAACTTTAATTTCTCACTAAAATGCTGTTTTCCCACCACAAAGAAAGCAAAAGGTAGCTCAGCCTGCTTTATTTTCACCTCTGTCTCTAGCCTCTCAAAAATATTCACCAGAAGTTTGTTCCAAGTTGTCAAATGTGGGTTTTAGCTCTATAATAAATACAGTATTGAATAACTCCATAATAAAAGTAATTCTTATCCACTCTCTGCATTCCCAAAAGGCAGTAAAGGAGGGAGCAAGAGGCTGGTTCTGCTCCTGTGCCATGGGAGTGCCTGGTGCAGGTGCAGCCTTGCTGTTTCTCTCATAGCTCACTAAAGGATTGATGCTGCAGGATCATTCTCCTTTCTCATGTGTTGGAGATTGATCTCTGAATTCCTCCTGCTCTGCAAAATGTCTCAGCTGGACTCCATGGTTTCCCCTGGAACCTCTGAGAGGGGTGTGTGAGAGCTGGACCTGCGCTGCAGGCAGTGTGTGGTTCCCTTATCCTGCCAGTACAGCCACCAGCAGTGGAGGCAGCAAGACAGAGGTGTCAGAGCAGAGCTTTGTCTTGGTGTCCCTTCTGGAGCTGTCACTGGGGAGCCCAGTTGTGCATTTCACAACTCTGTGTTGATAGTGCTAAAAAAGCCCTTGGAGCAAAAAAATCAAGTATTTCCTCTGCTTCCCCAAACCAGCTTGCACAGACTGGTGCAGCAACTCCTAAATCCTATCAGAAGAGAGCCAAACCACATGTCCTTGTCCCTGGGACAGCAGGGTCCTGAGCAGCACATCCCAGTGTGGTGAGGCTTCTTTTTTTTTCTTTTTTTTTTTTTTTTCATTAGAAATGTTGGAAAAGCTAACAGAGGAAGCAGACAGGGAGGAAGGCTGGAACCTGTTCTCCAAAGCCAGGAAATGTTGAGGGCAGCCTTTGCTCAGCCAGCTGGGTGCAGGGAGCAGCACGGGGCTGTGCAGCAGCTCCTGAGGTTTGCTGACCCTGGGACCTGCCCTGCCAAGGACATGGGGAAGGCTGGGAAACCCATCACCATTGCCAAAACAGCTCTCTTGCAATTTCCTGGAGCTTCCCAGCAAAACACAGCAGGCAAGGCTTGATTTAGGGTGTTCTCTCAGAGGAGACCCCTCGAACCATGGGTGCAGTCTCTGCCAGAGGAACACATCAGTGCCTGTCAGGGCAGCTGCTCCTCTGACCTCGTGGCTTTGTGGGCTCCAGCTCCCCTCACCCTGCTCAGACACTGCTGAGGTTTGTGTCACTTGAGTCTTCAGGATGAGTGGAAAAAACAAGAGAGGCAAAGACAGGATCCCAGCAGCACACAGAGACAGCTTGAGAAAGCAGCTGAGCCCAGCCAGCTGTGGGTGAAACACACCAACCACTGTGCTCGTGCCACTCTGAAAGTGCAGTTTGAAGGCTCAGCCTGGCTGTGCCCTGCTGAGGGGGGATATTACAGCTCATCCCAGTCTCCTGTTTCCTGCTGCCAAGACTTGCTGTGCAAGGAGTGGATGTATTTGCAGCTTTGGCATTGGAGAGAGCAATCCATCTCTGGATCCCTGTAAACTGGCCTCCTCCACACCAGTGGTTGAGGGAGGAACTGCCCCCACACGCTGCTGATCTCATTAAAACCTAACTTACCCTCCACAGCCAAAAAATAGAGGAATAAAGCAAGCAAACTCTCAAGTGTATCGTGAATACAGAGCAGCCCCAGTTATTTCAAAATCACTCTTTGAAATACTGAGTCCCGCAAGACTCGAACCAACGTTGCAATTTCTTTTTTTTAGTCATTAATCAGTGGCTATAGCTACACAGTTGTGATTAAACAATTGCAATGTGAACGTTTTAGGCTTGGCTACTCTTTTGTTTTGAGGAAAACAAAAGATAATCCCAAGATGAATGGGCTGTCTGGACAGAGGCACCAGGAGTGAGCAGTAACTTGGGGAAGGGTAATTCTGTCCACCAATGATTGATTTAGGGTGCAATGACCCTGCAGCATCAATCCAACCCATTCTGCCCTATCTTGCAGAAAAGACAGGACAGTGTGAGCAGAGGAAGGAGCAGCGCCCCAGTGCCCTCCCCGTGTGTGGCCTCCACCCAGACCCTCACTGGCTCCTGGGAAGGTGGTGCTGGACAAATGGGGCTGTGCCCCTGGCGTGCCACACTGCTGCTGGCACAGTGGGGACAGGGGGAGCAGGGCTGTGCCTGGATGGCAGGGATCAGCTCCCCAGAGAGGGCTGGGCACAGCTCTGCTCCTGCAGGAAAGGGCAGCCCCAGGCAGAACCTGGCTGTGACATCAAAGGCACGCAATGCAAATGAGCTGCACCTCAGAGCTGGTGCCCAACCACAGCTGGGCCTCTGCCTGGGCTGTGCAATTATCTCTGCTGGCTCCCCTTCTGAAGCTTCTTGCTGCACCCCAGAGCTGCTCGAGGTGCACTGGGGCAGAAGTGCCAGGCCAGGCATGGAGCCAGCATGGTGGAAGCACATCGTGCATGTCCTGAGGTGCTGATGGAGCTGGGAGAGGAGCAGGCAGAGCACAGCTCCCATGAGTGGCTTTGTTGGCAGAGTGGTGAGGACACATATCTGCTTCGCTAAGCACTTCATGGCTCTTGATTTTGGTACTACTAAAAGGGATTATGTGACAAATAAAAGCACAGGCCTGACTGCCTAAACATCAGATTGTCCAGACCATGGAGGAGCATCTTGATGCTCCCAGCAACTCTTCAGTGTATGGTCTCATTCCTATTCCTGTAATTGTTTTTCATTCTGTTATAGACTTGGAGGAAACTTGAAGACCATTAGTCACAGCTTCTGCTTTTCTGGGGCTTTAATTGCTTACTTGTTAAAATTTTCTGAAAATGGTAACCACAGGGGAAATTGTGGTCCTTAGCCAGAGGCTGGCTGGGATGATTTTTACTATTACAGTTTTTTATGAGAACAAGATTTCCAGTTCCTGCAGAAATACATCCTTGGTCTCATGCTCCCCTGTCTGCTGGGCTGACATCAGTGCTCTAAGTGAGTCCCACACTCATGATCCCAGCACCCTCCAGGATGAGAGGGCCCTGGGCATGGGTCTGTGCTCCCTGTCAGTGTCATGGATGAGAGGGAGGACCTGGAGCTGCTTTCCAAACTGAGACTGAGGAGGAAGAGAAGCACGAAGGATATCTGTCAAAGAGCAGAGTATGAAGGCATGTGTGGGCCATGTGTGGGCCCTGCCTGAGGCACATTTGCTCAGGGTGACAGCACTGCTGCCTTGTGCTGCTCTAGTGGAGCAGGTGAGGTTTGCTCCAGCTTGTTTAAAGCCTGGAGAAGTCCAGAGGCTGAGGGAGCAGCAAGGAGTGCTGCTGGCAGCCATGCAGGAAAAGGCTGTGGGCAGTGCCTGTGCCTTTTGGGAGGCTCACAGGGAACTGGGATCTGGGAGGCTGCAGCCTCTCTCCTGTGGCACAGAAGGGGGTTCCAAGAGGCCCCTTTTGCTGCAGTGCCCAGGTGGGAGGTGGGGCTCAGCCTGTCCCTCTGAAGCAGCTGTGTTCCCTGAGCCACCACCGGTGTCCTTGCTCGCAGCAGCAGTCCCAGGGCTTGTCACAGCTGGGCAGTGCCTCACAGCTGCATTGACCCAAAAAACCCAGGGGCAGGTGTGGCAGCCCCACTTGGCATCACTGCCAAATCCAGAGCTGCCATTCCAGGGACCCCGGTGCATTCCAGGGCCCAGAGAAGTGGTCGGCACACAGGACAGTGGGGCACAGGGGCAGAGAGCAGCCACCCCACCACCATCACTGCACAGCTCTGGGCTGCAAACCCGGGCAGGACTGCCCAGAAGCAGCTGTCTGGATGCTGCTGGCACATCACATCTCCTCCCAGCCCCTGGGGTGCCAGGCTATGGCCAGTGTCCCCTTTCCACGGTGCACAGCTCGCTGAGTGGGCACTGTGGGGCCATCACCAAGGAAAGCCCACAGCCCTGTGGAACCAGCCCATGGTGTGCTGCTGCTGGAGGCTCCTGCTGTGCTTGGGTCTTCTGGAAATCCCCTGGCACCGTGGTGGCTGTGCGAGTGTGGCAGAGGCTGAGGTGGGGCATGAGGAAGGTCGGGGAGGGCTGTGGCTGCCACCACATCTCGCTCTGCTGGGGAAATTCCTTGGCGGTTTAACAATATCTTTACATCGTCCTTATCTATGGTTATCTATCTATTTTCTGCTCACTTCAGGAGTGAGTTTTCTATTTAAGGCACATCATCTAAAGTCTAATTCCTTCCCAGGATCACCAGGCAGAAGCCCATCACCCTTCAAGCACAAAGGCTGATGTGTGTCCTTGCTCCCAGTCCCCCAGTTAAGGGCTTGCCTGGGGAGGGGGTCTGGCATCTCACATGGCACTGCTGCTTTTCCTCTTGCTGGGCTGGGCTCAGTCAATTACACATCCATGGGATAACAAAGAGGATTGGGGGCTATCTGGGTAAGTAAGATCTGTGTGTGCCTCCTCCTGTAGTGTTTGTTACAGAATCACAGCCTCAGCTCGGTTGGGAAAGACCTCTGAGATCAGCAAGCCCAGCCCATGACCCGACATGCCCTTGTCACCCAGACCATGGCACTGGGGGCCCTGTCCAGTCCTTAAACACCTCCCAGGGCAGCCCATTCCAGTGTCCAGCCACCCTTTCTGTGTAGAAATTCCTATGAATGTCCAACCTGAACCTCCCCTGGCACAGCTTAAGGCTGTGTCTTCTTGTCCTCTCAAAAATAACGTGGGAGAAGAGGCCAAACCCCACCTGGTTACAATCTCCCTTCAGGTGGTTGTAGAGAGTGATAAGGTCACCCTGAGCCTCCTCCAGGCTAAAAACCACTGATCCCTGGGGACACCCCTGATGTCTGGATGCCAACTGGATGTGGCACCAGTCACCACCATTCTCTGAGCCTGGCCATCCAGCCAGCTCTTAACCCAGCCAAGAGTGCTCCTGTCCAAGCTGCAGCTGTTCAGGGAATGCTGTGGGAGATGGTGTCAAAGGCTTTGCTGAAATCCAGGTAGACACATCCACAGCCTTCCTTGCCTCCACCAGGCTGATCAGCTGGTCTAAAAGGAGACCAGGTTGGTGAGGCAGGAGCTACCTTTCCTAAGCCTGTACTGGCTGGCTCTGCCCCCTTGGCTGTCCTGTGTGTGCTGTGTGACTGCAAACAGGGTGATCTGCTCCAGAACCCTCCAAGGTCAGGCTGATGGGCCTCTTGCTCCCCACCTCCTTCTTGTGGACAACCTCCAGTCATCTGGGACCTTCCAGTTATGCATAATTGATCTAAATGAGGGAGAGCAGCTTAGCAAGCTCTTCCTCCAGCTCCATCATGACTCCAGGATGGAACTGATGCCTTGAGAGGCTGACCTAGAACAGAGACTAGACAGAGTTAAAGAATAAAGTGGGGATCTATTAAAAGGCCTCAATAGATCCACCTTGGGCAGCACAAGAGCCCAGCCAGGGCTGCACCCAAGATGGACCCAAAATGGTCACAAAATGCACAGCCAGTCATGAAGCTTCACACTTTTATAAGTTTTGTTCCATTTGCATATTGGGTTAATTGTCCAATTACAGCTTCAGGTTATGAAGTCCCATCCTCCTTGCTTGCTCTCTTCTGTTTCCTGTTGTTTATGCTTTTGGGCCTGAAGCTCATAAGTGTTGTCCTTGGTCTCAAGCTGCAAAAGGAATTGTTTTGTCTACCTACCCTGTGAAGAGAACCTCCTAACACTTAATATGAAGCTCAGAGCTCCACACCTAGGCAGCACAGAATCTGAAAAATATGGAAACTGAAACTTAAGGCATCAAACCTACCCAGTCCTGCTGAGCAGCTGAGCTCAATTCATCTTGATGGGTCAGGGAGCCACAAGAGTACAGGAGAGTCACCACCTGAATGGGCCCTGTGAGGCTGCCCCTGGCCAGGTGCTCTCACAGCCCCTGGGCAGTCACACCTGGTGGAAATGCTCCTCCAAAGCCTGAGGAAATGCAAATACCTGCCTGGGGAATTGCCCCTGGCTGCTCTCACAGCCCATCTCTGGTCATGTGCAGCCCACCAGGAGTTTGCAGTGTGTGTGGAGAGCTGTAAGGGACAGTGGGGATGCCTGGGGGGAAAAGGGCTGAAAAAGAGGAACTGCAGTCAGCTACAATCTCCTCTGAGGGCTCTGCACCCATGAATGGGGTCCACAGCAAGCTTCATGTGGTGGATGCATGACAGAGCAGTTGCCCTCCCACCTCTGCCTGTGAGCTCGTTTCCTGCAGTTTACCTCCTCTTGGGCAACCTGTGTGCTGTAAATCATTCAGCTTGGAAAAAAGCTTTAAGATCAGATGTTAGCTTGGCACTGCCTCAGAGAAGTGTTGCATCCAGTAACTCCAATGAGTTAATTTTGTGGGAGCGCACAGGAAGCCTGACAAATGCAGAATTATTTCTCCTGGAGTCAGCACCAGCTGGGCTGTGTGAGCTGCTGCTGCTGCTGGTGTGTATAAACCCCAGAGAGCAGATGAAATGCTGCTCCCACAGGGGGTTAACCATTACTGAATGCAGAGCTCTGCTGCCAGTGACCTGGCTCCCCAAACAGGCAGCCCTAACCCTAACCCTGACCCTAACTCTAACCCTAACCCTAACCCTGACACATTGGCTTTCCAGCTGGCAGTAGTTATTAACTTAAAGTTATTAACTTTATTCCCTCCACTCCTCCCACACGACCTCCCAGAGCAAATCATGCTCCATTCACCAGGTGGTCACCAGATGGCAAGGGAAGCTGATAAAATGGTCCCAAGATTGCTCAGCTTGTGCTGATGTTGAGCCAGGGGAGGGCACAGGCGCCAGCCCAGCAAAGCCACCCAGCCCTGCCAGGGTTTTGCAACCACCAGTGATGCTGTGCTGTTGAGTCTCAACTTCTTTTAGCCAGGGTAGGGATTAAATGTGTGAGATGGAATTTCTTTTTGGGACTCAGGTGTTTATTAGTTCTTATCTTGGTTACAGTCTCACCAATCCTGAGCTCTACAGCACTTCACTCTAAAACAATAAAAATGGAGCCCATCTCTCTCTCTATAAGGACTTTCAAGGACAAACTGTCCAATTAAGAAATGACACCTGAATTATTTTTACTTTTAACCCAGTAACCAACCACCCATGGCCTGCAATGTGGACTTTTTTATCCAATTACACAAAACCACCCAAACCCATGAAGAAGAAGGTGAAGAAGAAGGATCAGCTACTGCCCTAAAACCTCTATCTTGCTTTACATATACTACTATATTATAAAGCCTTAAACTCTAAGTTTTCCACCATGTGATATCACACACTTCTATTCAAACTCCACACCCACAATGCCAGTTCTGTCCTTCCATTTTGGAAGCCTTCTCCATGGCCTCAGGTCAGTGCAGTGTTCTCTTGGGGGTCAGAGTCTGTCAGCTCAGAAATTCTCAAATTCTCAGCAGCCAGGGCTCCAACACCACATGGCACTTAGCAGTCATTAAATTTGTTTAAGCTGATTATTTGCTGGATTAGCTGGCAGACAGCAGATTACCTGGAGACTTTTTGAGCCCAGGAGGCATCAGCTTGAGAAGAGGTCTAAAAGAAAACCACAAAGATCTGGACTGGTGAGGAGGAGAGGGGAGGCAGGTGGGGTTGGTTTGTGGTGACATGGATGGAGCAGCAGCTTGCAGGGCTCACTCCAGTCCTTCCCCTGCCACTCTGTTTTGCTGGGGGCATCACTGGGTTATGGCTCCAGGGAAACTTCTCCCTGCTCCCTGCATAGCAAAGCTCCTGGTTGTGGAAACCTGCCAGTTATTCTTCCTTCAGATCTCATGAAACCCAGCAAGCACAGAGACAGAGGGACTGGTTATTCTGCAGAGGCAAGAACTGCTCAAAAATAAGATCTGCCCAAGCAATGTGTGGTTTGAGACAGAAGGTGCCTGTGGCACCAGACATCTGCAGCTCAGATGCTCTGGGCTCTCTGATCCTCCAGGGCAGCTCTGGCTGGGCACAGACACACAGTTCCCTCAGCTGCTTGCCTCCTTTCTGAGGCTTCAGAGCAGTGCTGGGCTCCTCACAGGCTTTGAAGGTGACCTGGGGCAGCCCCTGCAGCAGGGGCAGGGTGAGGACAGCACTGGGGCAAGGCTGTGTCCCTGCTCTGCAGGCAGTGCTCCTCTCCAGGAGCTGGTGTCCAGCACAGAGAAACCCTCTGCCCCACAGGACTGCCAGCATCTGACAGCTGGGGTCTTACTTCTTCATCTTTAAAGATTTCAAAATCTTTCATTTTTTCAAGTAAAGATGAAAAAGCCAGCCCTGGGTTGCTTTGACTTTGGGAAAATCACAGCCTTAAGCAGCACATTTTTACCCCAGATTTGACTACATGCATGCTGTGTAACTGAAAGCCCACAAAGAACTGTGCATGGGGAGGAGAAAGGACAACAACCCACCACTCCCAGCACCAAAGCCCCTGCTCAGCCTGAGGGACACTGCTGAGGCAGCAGGGACCAGTTGGCACTCACTGTCCCTGGGGTGTCTGCCTGAGAATCCTGTAATGGTTTGGTTTGGGACCTTAAAGCCCATTCAGTTCCAGCCCTCCTGCTATAGGCAGGGACCCTTCCACTAGAGCAGGTTCTCCATTCATATCTGCCCTGGGCATCCTTTGCAGGGCTTCTCTGCCCTCACAGTAAACAATTTTTTTTCCTAATATCTAGTCCAAATCTACTTTCTTTCAGTTAGAAGCCATTCCTCCCTTATCCTTGTAAAAAGTCTTTCTCCATCTTCCTTGTGGGCTTGTTTCAGGTCTCTTTTCAGGCTGAACAATCCCAATTCCCTCAGCCTCAGGGGAGCAGTGCTGCCCAGGGCTGGCACATGAAGGGGCTCCCAGGCCCTGCCAACACTCTCAGTGCAAAGGCATGGGGAGCTCTGCTCAGGAGTGCACGTTTCTGTACCTGCATCCAGAGCTGGCCAGAGCCTGGCAGAGCTCCTGGCCTGCATCTGCATCTCTGGCAGCCCCACAAGCCCCTGGCTTTGATCCCAGCTGAAGGAGAACCTGCCATCTCCATTTCAGAGGCTGGAATCTTTCCTCCACCTCTGCTTTCTCCATGCCAGGGTCTCTCTGTTGGGGTTGGGCTCTGTCTGGCTGCTGGGGTGTTGTTGCACTGAGGTGTGGCTCTCAGGCAGGGATGGTTCTGCAGCTGGGGCTGTCCATTGTGGTGGGCTCCTGGGAGGCAGCAGACGCAAACTCCACCTAAAAATTTCCAGCTGACACTTGAGCAGTTTCAGTTTTTCCATCCTATCTCCTGCCCAAGTCATAGCAATATTGATGATATGGCAGGGTGGGGAGACATGACTGCACTGCTCCTGGCACTGTGCAGATGGGACTCCTCCACATTATCAGCTGAACTCCTTTGAGATTTTTTTTTCTTTTATCTTTTTTCTTTTTTTCTTATTTTGCTTTGTTTAGCCACACAATACCAGAAGAGTTTTTCCAGGAAGAAAAAAACCCAAAACAATCTGATTTTTTTCAGTTAAGCCTAAACCTAACCCTAAACCCATATTAAGCTAATGCTGGGAAGCAAAGGGGCCAAAAGGAAGCTCTTCAGACACTCCTGTTGGCATGATAAGATCTCAGGGAGACAGGGCTTTTAAAAGTCTCTCCTTCATTCCAGTGTCCCTGTGGGAGGCAGGGTGGGCCATCAGACAGGGCTGAGAATATCACAACCTTGAGACAAGTGTGAGTGCCACAGAAAGCCACAGGGCTTTATTTTCCAGCACTAAGCAACATCTCTGCCCAGATCTGCAAGGATTTTGTAGATGGCAAGTGTGCAACTACCAATGGGTCATAACCACAAATGCTTCTATCCATTAGCAAAATTAGCCTGCCAGGACTAACATAACCACAGAAAAATCAGTGGAGGGAGTAGAAAACTGACTGGGAGAATGTTTGCCTGAAAGATGAGCATGAAACCTGGCAGAGCACAGCCCAAACCCTTGAGATGTGGTGTGCCCTCTTATGGTGGTGTTCACAGGGATCCCAGGACGAGGCAAGAGACAAGAATCTTGACTCCATGTTTCAGAAGGCTGATTTATTATTTTATGAAATATAGTAAAAGAAAATTAAATTATAAATTATATAAAATATTATAAATAATATATTAAAATTATATACTAAAACTATACTAAAGAAAGAGAAGCCTTTCATCGGAAGGCTAGCAAGGAAAAAAAAAGGAATGATGATAAAATCTTGTGACTGATCAGAGTCCTGACACAGCTGGGCCTGTAATTAGTCATTAATTAGAAGCAACTCACATGGACCAATCAAAGATGCACCTGTTGCATTCCACAGCAGCAGATAATTATTGTTTATGGTTCGTTTCTGAGGCCTCTCAGCTTCTCAGGAGAAAAGATCCTAGCAAAAGGATTTTTCACAAAATGTGTCTGTGACACCCTGTCGCCCTGCTCCCCGCCTCTGCGGGCTGTGAGGAGCCCCTGGCTGTCCCCAGAGTGTCAGTGCAGCACAGTGCAGGATGTCTCTGGCTGCCACCCCCCGTGACTCAACTAGGTCAGCGAGGCGGCGGTGACAGGGACAGGCGGCGGTGACAGAGGCGGGGTGACAGGGACAGGCAGCCAGAGCCGGCGGGGCTTTCTCTGCTCTGAGAGCCGCAGGCTCTGCCCATCTCTGACCTTTTCCAGGCCTGGCTGAGGGCGGAGGTGCTGGGGAATGTGTCCTCCCTCAGGCTCGCTCTGCACATCCCCCAGGCACTGAGAGCCCTGTGAGTGCCGCTGGGAGCGAACCCACTGGGACAGAGGGCAAGGCAAGGCACTGCTCCCATCCTGCTGGGATGCTGGATTGTGGCAGGAGACCCAGCTGCCATCACATCTCTAAGGGTTTGGGCTGTGTTCTGCCAGGTTTTGTGCCCATCTTTCAGGCAAACATTCTCCCAGTCAGTTTTCTACTCCCTCCACTGATTTTTCTGTGGTTACGGTAATCCTGGCAGGCTTATTTTGCTAATTGATAGAAGCATTTGTGGTTATGACTCATTGGTAGTTGCACATTTGCCATCTACAAAATCCTTGCAGATCTGAGCAGAGATGTTGCTTAGTGCTGGAAAATAAAGGCACCCTTGTCCCAAGGTTGTGATATTCTCAGCCCTGTCTGATGGCCCACCCTGAGACAGGGCAGATCCTGCTTGCACCCATGGCACACCAGCCTGCTCCCCATGCTGCAACCCAAGAGGTTTTTGTGATTTATCTTCCTCTGGCCAGAGTGAAGGATGCAGCTGATGTGTGGGAGAGACAGCTCTGATGCCTTGTGAAGGCTGAGCTAGAACAGGAGCTGGATAGTGTTAAAGTAGGGATTTATTAGCAGGCCTCAATGGATCCACCTTGGGCAGCACAAGAGCCCAGCCCAGATGAACCAAAATGGTCACAAAATGCATGACTGGTCACAAGGTCTCTCGCTTTTATAAGTTCTGCTCCGCTTGCATATTGGAGTTCATTGTCCAGTTACAGCTCCAGCCCATGCAGTCCCATCCTGCTTGTTTTTCTCTCTTCGGTCCACATTGTTTGTGCTCTTGGGGCTGAGATTTGGATCATTTGTCCTTGGTGCCCAGCTGGAGCAGGAATTGTTTTGTCTCCCTGCTCTGTGCAGAGAGCTCACCATCCCCTCATATGGCACCCAGACCCACACACTAAAGCAGCACAGAATCTGAAAAATAGAAAAGCGCAAACCTGAGGCATCATTTCCCCCTTTTAGAGGCTTGATAAAGCCTTTACCTTCTTGAGTCTCTACTCTAATATTTACTAATAATAGTAATTGAATAACAGATGAGTATCTAACAATAATAAACTACCAATACAAACATCTAATAATAAACATCTAATAACAGGAAAATATCTAACAGTAAATGTCTAACAACAGTAATGTCTTGCACAGTTGGATGTCCTGTAAAGAACAATAATGATTATTGTGAACAGCTCTTTGGGCACAGAGGAGGAGGAATCATTGAAAACAGGTTTTCTCTGCAGTAGTCTCTGTTTTTACAGCTGTCTCAGGCACAGCACAGGCTGCAGGCAGAGGCTGGGGCTGAGCACAGGAGCCAGGCCATGGGTGAGCTCCTGCAGGGCTGGCTGGGTGCTGACCTGGGCCAATGTGCCTTGTGCTTGCAGTGCTTCCCTCGCTGCAGTTTCACGGAAAATAGAGCCACGTGGTGAGCTGCTGAGTCATGCCTTGGTGTTTGATCACTGTCACCCATGGAAGCCACCCCATTCCCACATGGCACAGCCTCCCCATGGGGCAGGACACCCCTGGCCTCGTCCCGAGGCTGCCTGGCCCTGCTGCAGCCCCCAGCACCCCCACACTGACACAGACAGCATTTCCTGGGAAAAAGCACAGATCTGCTGCTCTTCTTGGCACTAAAGGCTGCTCAGAATTGCGAAAGAAAGGCTGAGACAGACTTTTTAATCTTTTCTTTCATTTTTTCCCCTGAAATGTATTTTTTTGTTTACATACGTAAATGTTTTTTGTTTTTTTTTTTTACGTACGCAAGCTTTTTCTTTTTGCAGGCTGAAGGCCTCTCCAGCTATAAAGGGAGCAGGGCTGGGCTGGGGCTCTTTCTGCCTGGGGGTTTCCCTGAGGCAGAGGCAGGACAGCGAGGCTCAAGGTGACCTGAGCTGAGCTGTTGCCATGGGAGCTGCTGGCTCTGGCCACCACTGCTCCCCCCTGCCTGGCACAGACACCACCAAAGGAGAGGAGATGCTGTGAAAAACAAGATTATCTGGGGCTCTTTCTCCCATGCCCAGCCTTGAAGGGGGCTGAGGACATTGGCAAGGAAAAGTTCTCTTAGGAGAAGAAACTGTTGTGCTCAGATCTGAGCTCTCTGTTGTGTCTGCATTGAAGATGCAACTGAAAGAATTCATTTTTCTAGGTTCTATGTAGCTGCAGACACTGAAAAAGCAAAAAAATCCCTAAACACAAGATCAGGAAGAGATAAATTATCAAGATGGAGATGTTGTCAAATTCCTGAGTGATAACTCACTGATTTTGCAGTCATGCAATGAAAACATTAAAGAGCCATTTGATGTCAGTGTGGGAGTCTGTCTGAAGAACTCTTGGAAGGAAGATGAGAGGCATCAAATGCTCCAAGGATCTGTTCCACATGTGAGCTCTGGTGGGGAGAGGACACTGCTGGGTTAGTGCATCTGCTGTGGGGAGGAACTGGGAAACCCTTCCCAGCTGACAAGCAAGGAGGGTGATCAGCACATGGAGCTCATTGCAACGTGCTGGGAAGAGCCCTCAGGACTCGTGGGATGTGTGGGGAAAGGGATGAACCCAGGTGGGAGGAACCAGTGGGGGAAAACAGGGGAAAGGGGACAAAAGGGGCTGCTCAAGTGCCTGTCTGGCCATGCCCTGTGCCTGGTGGTTACAGCACATCCTATCTGCTTCCCAAACTCTCTTCAGCTGTTTCCCTGCTGTTTGATGTGCACAGGCACATGTGGAGGTTGGAGCACCCCTGTGCTGGTTCTTGGCTTCTTTCTGCCTCTGTCCAGGTTGGGATTGAAGAGGATATTTTGTGTTCAGACCCAAAAGTTTATTTTTTCTTATCTATGTTACAGTCACACAGTTCTGCAGTATTCCACTAACAAGCTACAAAATGGCTAACTATCTTTCTCTACAAGGTCTCTTAAGGCTAAACTATGCAATTAAGAAATGACACCTGAATTATTTTTACTTTTAAACCAATAACCAATCACTCAAAATCCACAATGCAGACTTTTTTATCCAATTGCACAAAACCACCCAAACTCACGGAGAAGAAGGTGAAGAAGGACCTGCCCTAAAACTTCCATCTTGCCCCATACATATTGCTATATTCTAAAACCTTAAACTCTAAGTTTTCCACCATGTGATACTACACACTTCTAATCCAACTACACATCCATAATCCCACTTCTATAATATTTTTTTCTCCATAGTCAGGTCAAATGCAGTGTTCTCTTGAGGGTGTGTGCCTTTCAGCACAGAAGGTTTAAAATTCTCAGCAGCCAGGGTTCCAACAGCCTGACGGGAGGGACACCATGGGGCAAAGCACCCTGTGTGCCAGGATGGGGCTGTGGGTGGCTGTGTGGGCTAGCAGTGAGCCAGGCCAGCTGAAAACCAGGAGAAAAGGCTCAGGAGCCAGGAGGACAGAGTGCAGAGACTGTACGTCTAAGACTAGCAGCTGGAGGAATTTATATTTTTTGTATATATCTATCCAAGCAGGGGCATCCCCGACGTTGGTGAGGGAGAGAGAATGATGATGCATCTGATTCCATCATCAGAAGGCTAATGAATTACTTTATTATACTATACTATGTACATTGTATCCAAACTGAATCTGCACTCACTCTTGCTCACAACTGCTCACACTGCACAGAATCTCTGATTTTCCCCTGGCTGTCCCGTGACAGTTCCACACACACACACACACACACACACACACACACCTGGCCCTGACAGGCCAAGGGAGCCAAACATCCTCACTTTGGGTAAACCATCTCCATATTGCATTCCACTTCAGCACAACACAGGCACAGCAAGCGAGATAAGAATTGTGTTTTCCTTCTTCTCTGCTTGTCTCACAGCTTCTCTCTGTTCAGAGGGCCTGTGGATACCACACATATCTTCTGGGCTCTCATCCTCATAAGCCAGGGAGGATGAGGGCCGTCACAGACATCGTTTATGAAAAATCCTTTCCTTAGGGTTTTTCCTCCTGAGAAGCTGAGAGGCCTCAGGAACAAAATGTAACCAATGGTTATCTGCTACTGTGGAATGCAACAGGTGCATCTGGGATTGGTCTCATGTGGTTGTTTCTAATTAATGGCCAATCACAGTCAGCTGGCTCGGACTCTCTGTCCAAGACACAAGCCTTTGTTAATCCTTCTTTTTCTATTCTTAGCCAGCCTTCTGATGAAATCCTTTCTTCTATTCTTTTAGTATAGTTTTAATATAATATATATCACAAAATAATAAATCAAGCCTTGTGAAACATGGAGTCAGATCCTCATCTCTTCCCTCATCCTCAGACGTTTGTGAACACGGTCACAGAGGAGGATGCCGGGAACAGGATGAGGCCACTGGTGTTGCCTGGGTGAGGATTGTGCATTTTCTGCCAGTGGCACAGCGGTGTGAGCCCCTGCCTGCAGAGAAATGTCCCCTCTCACCCCGGGGGATGCAGGCAAGGAGCCCCATCCATGCCCCTGCAGCCCAGATCTGTCAGTGTGCCCAGAGGAGAATTGGCTGGGCTGCTTTTCACCTAAGGACCAGTGAAAGTGGCAGATGGAGAAGAGAACCAAGGCAGCCCCGGCTGCAAACCCCCCTGGGGAAGGGCTGATGCTCAGCACTTCGCACCGCCCGCAGCCCCTGCGCTGCTGCCGTGCCCCTGGGGCTGCCAGCGTGACACGGGCGGGCAGCCAGAGCCTCGGAGCTGCCGAGCACGGCTGCTGCACTGTGTCAAACAGAGAAACCTCGGGCCGGGCTTACTCATCTGGGGCTCTCGGTGCCGCCGGGCCGCGGCCGGGCAGGGAGCGGCGCACTCATCCCAGGAGCGCAGCCAGGGCAGCGCCCACAGCGCCCACGGGCAATGCCTGCTGCGCGCCGGGCACACGGGCAATGCCTGCTGCACACCGGGCACACGGGCAATGCCTGCCCCTTCACACACCGGGCACACGGGCAATGCCTGCCCCTGCTGCACGCTGGGCACACGGGCAATGCCTGCTGCGCGCTGGGCACACGGGCAATGCCTGCTGCATGCCGGGCACACGAGCAATGCCTGCCCCTTCACACGCTGGGCACACGGGCAATGCCTGCTGCATGCCGGGCACACGGGCAATGCCTGCCCCTGCTGCACGCCGGGCACACGGGCAATGCCTGCTGCATGCCGGGCACACGAGCAATGCCTGCCCCTTCACACGCTGGGCACACGGGCAATGCCTGCTGCATGCCGGGCACACGGGCAATGCCTGCCCCTGCTGCACACCGGGCACACGGGCAATGCCTGCCCCTGCTGCACACCGGGCACACGGGCAATGCCTGCTGCACGCCAGACACACGGGCAATGCCTGCCCCTGCTGCACGCCGGGCACACGGGCAATGCCTGCTGCACGCCAGACACACGGGCAATGCCTGCCCCTGCTGCACGCCGGGCACACGGGCAATGCCTGCTGCACGCCAGACACACGGGCAATGCCTGCCCCTGCTGCACGCTGGGCACACGGGCAATGCCTGCCCCTGCTGCACACCGGGCACACGGGCAATGCCTGCCCCTTCACACACCGGGCACACAGGCAATGCCTGGCCCTGCTGCATGCTGGGCACACGGGCAATGCCTGCCCCTTCACAAACCAGGCACATGGGCAATGCCTGCCCCTTCACACACGGGGCACACGGGCAATGCTGACTAACTAGATGTCTCACTCACTAACCCTAAAGTGTTGAGACTTCCACTAATTTGGTGTTTTGAACCCCCTATAAAAGGGGGCATCAATAATGACCATTGGCTGTTGTGGCATGATCTCAGCATGTTCAGTCATGTGCCCATCTCCAAAGCTGCCACTAAATGTAACAAGGAGCAAAAACCCCCAGAAGAAACCAGAATACTTTGAATTTGCAAGACTGCCTTGCAGCCTCTGGTTTGCATTCCTTCCTTCTCCAGAAAGGAATCAGCAACAGCAAATCAGCAGGAGCCGTTCTGGTATTGAGAGTAGAACTGTGCTGCTGGGTAATGTCATGCAGACAGTGAAGACTGAAGATTGAAAGCCTCAAGGACTGATCTACCCTTGGCTAAGGGCCAAGGACTGCCTGATTTTTGGAGATATGGGCCCTTCCTCATCTCGCCCAAAAGTAAAAGTTTAAGCCAACAGAAACCCTGTTGTGATGAGAAATTTCAATCATTCATTAAAGCTGCACCTAGATAATTCAGTGTTTCACAAATGAAAGGATTAAAAGAAGAAAACTGAGCCCTTTTGTCCTGTGTGCTGTGTTAAAACAGAGATTGGCACCAGGTCCCAGCAACCCTCCCCCTGCAGGGCGCAGAGAAGGGAAAATCTCCTTTAGGACTTGTGTGAGACCAAGGAGAGCATTGGGAGAGTTTACAGTGGCTTCAGATGGATATTTCCTGATATTGACACAGTTATGGTGGAACTGTTACACTGGATGCAAGTGCAATATTTGGTGGCTTTTAAGTGCTGAAGTTTTTTAATTGCTGAAGAAGTGGTCAGGGCTTAAGGATTAGTGACCATGATCTGACTGTAGTCAATATGAGCAAAAGGAGGGCAGCCCCAGCCAGTAATACAGCTACTAGATATTGCAAAAGAGCTAATATAAGTTAGGGGAAATTATGAGCCAAACTGACCAGGTGGAAAGAACAATAGCTAAATGACTGTGAATGGAAAGTGAAAAAACTCTTTAACATGTATTTGAGAGACAGCAAAGGAAACAATTTAGCCAGAAGGTTAACCTGATAGCTGTTAGAAATGAGAAAATGATGCTGAGAAAACAGAAAAGGAAAGAGTTCACCGTGTTCATGAAGGTGAAGCATTGCTCTAATCAGTGTGTTTTTATTGACACCAGATCCTGACTCAGTCTCTGAAGTTCCACAGTGAGTGGATTAACCTTTGCTGGTGAAGCTGATGGTGAGAGGCAGGTGAAGTGGTGCTGCACCAGCAAAGGATGCTCAAATATCATCCCAACAAAACACTGGCACAAAGGGGGTGAAGTGTCTTAGGCAGGCAATGGCACTGGGATCTTTCTTGCTGGGCTTGGCTGGGGCAGGAATAACATCTAACCCTTCTCCACCTCTGCAATGCAACACTTTGAAGTAGATGCAGGGCCATCACCACTGCTTAAAAAGCACAAGTCACCCCAAAGCAGAGGCTGGGATTTGCAGACAGAGCTGTTGCAGTCTCCAATCTGACTCTGTCCCAGAAAATTCACCAGCTCTTAACTCCCTTTCTTCCTACTGCAGTCTCTACCTGCCCACCACCCAACTGCTCATGCTTCAGCTATTTAAGGGAATTAATAAGGCTAAAAAAAGGAAGCACCTCTGCCTGAAAATCCTTCCTCAAAACCTGCTTGCAATTCTTCTCAAGTTTAAAAGAAGTGAACAGGTTAGAAACACACAGGAAGACTCAAGAGCTGCAACAAAACCTCATTTTCAGAAGGGATGACTTTGAGACCATCTTTGCTGGCCAAGAACCTCCCACAGGGGTGATTAGGGGAAGCAGTCAGGTTAATGATGGCAGGGCCAGATAGGAAGAGAAACCACTTCCTTAACCCAGAGCAGAGCTGTATCTGGGGCATCAGGGTCTTCATGTCCCTCCTGGGGATTTCTGACACCACAGGAATGAGTGAGAATGGAGCTGGGCTACCCAGATACCTCTGCCAGAGCTCCATTTCTGAATGTCAGCCCTAGAATTCTTTCTTTTCTTGTCATAGATTGATTATTGTCTGTACCAGAAAAATGTCAAAGATGTATTTGGTTTTCTCTGTCTGTACCTTACAGCAGGACAGTGAGTTATGGTGGGATTTCTGGCTGAAGAGCTGTAAGACAAAGGAAGGAAGATGTGTGTGACTAAGTTCACCTTGACCTTTCAGAGGTGCCACACTGAATGCTTATGTGCCTTAAGGTTTAGCTTTTGTATTTTCCAGATTCTGTACTGCATTAGTTCATAACTCTGAACTCCATATAAAGTGTTGGCAGGTTCTCCTCACAGCTCAGTCACACAGAACAATCCTTTTCCAGCCCCAGAACCAAGGGCACCGCTGCAGCTTCAGGCCCAAAAAGTGCAAACAACAGGGAATGGAGGAGAGCAAACTGGGAGGATGGGACTGCATCACCTGGAGCTGGAATTGGACAATGAACCCCAAGATGGGAATGGACCAGAACTTACAGAAGTGTGAAAACTTGTGACCCAGGGTCCATCTTGGGTGGAGCCACGGCCAGATCTTGTACTGCCCAAGGTGTATCCTGTGAAGGCCTTTAATAACTCCGTGCTTTATTCCTTTAAGGCTGATATTATATTATATTATATTATATTATATTATATTATATTATATTATATTATATTATATTATATTATATTATATTATATTATATTATATTATATTATATTATATTATATATTACATTACATTATATTATATTATATTACATTACATTATATTATATTATATTGTATTATGTATACTAAAACTATACTAAAGAAAGAGAAAGGAGACATCAGAAGGCCAGACAAGAATGAATAATAAAAACTTGTGACTGACCAGAGAGCCCAACACAGCTGGACTGGGCATGGATCCAATCAAAGATGCACCTGTTGGTGAGCAACCTCCAGAGCACATTCCAAGCAACCAGACAATTATTGTTTACATTTCTTTTCTGAGGCTTCTCAGCTTCTCAGGAAGCTGAGAAAAATCCTGGTGAAGGGATATTTCAGAAAATATCACGGTGACACAAGGCACCTCAGCACTGTGTCCTCTTGTCCCTTCTCTTGGCCCAGGGACTGTGACAACCAGGAAAGTGGCTCTGCTCACAGCAGCTGCTGCAGGTGTGTCCTGGGGAACCCATCCCCTGCTCATGTCCCTGCTCCCATGAAGCAGCTTCCTGGGAAAAGTGCAGCACTGTGGGATGAGGCACAGTGGGATTCACCCCAGCGAGGTGCTCATGCTCCTTTTGGGGTGTATCTGCACACAATCCCCAGAATGTCAATATGTCTAATATTCACATAAATGTCAATATTTTTATTTGAGATTTCACAGTGTTTCCAAACTAGCCTGACCAACATGAATTCCTCCTCACTGGCTCAGTTTTTTTGCTGTCAGAAACCCTCAGCACACACACACACACATCAGCCAAAAGGTGGGTGCACACAAGGAGCAAGGAGAAGCCACATGGAAATGAAATTAATCACAGAATCATAGACTATCATGAGCTGGAAGGGATCCACAAGGATAGTTTAGTCCATCTCCTGAATTTTTAGAGGGGCCTCTCCACCTGCCACCTCCAAGAATAACTTTTCAGCTCAGATTCATAATCTATTTCAGCAAAGGAAACATGTATAATATTTTTTCCACTTTAGCAACTAAAATCAATCAGAAGTCATCTGATTCTTAGTGTGCTGAATGTGAAAGACATTGGTGGTTTTTGCTCTGATGATCAAGGGAGACAAATAATTAATGTGGTTCAGACAGTGGAGCAGGACTCCGCAAATCTTTTAGGCAAAAGTCCTTGACTTTGACAAATAAATCTGCCTTAATTACAAAATACTTTATTTCTGGAGTGGACAGAGACATCAAACAGCAGTTTCTGGGGCACACAAAAACCTTACCTTTCTATCACTTTGCTTTTCTCCCCCTCAAAGGCTTCCTTTGTTATTCTGTACTGATTTATTGAATCAAACCATGACATCAGTTATTCCTTGCTGGAAGACAGGCACCCACACACAAGAGGACAACTCAGCATCCAGTGTAAGTTTTATTGCTTGACTGAGCTGGAATTATAGGTAAAAGGTAAATTATAGATAAAAGGTACCAGCAGGAGCTGAGAGGCCAAATCCCACATGTGAGCACATCCCCCTTCTCAGGGAGAAGGGCACACTGCAGAATGGCAGGTCCAGGAGGACAGGGTGCATCCTTCCATTCTGTTAAAAATAGATTTTTATTAAAATCTTTATATAAAATAATTATATAAATTAATATAATTGATATAAAATTATTATGATTTTATTAAAATTAAAATAATTTAAAATTAATTACATACAATTAAAAAATCACACCTGCTGAGCAGCAGTTTCACACAGACCATGCCTCACAAGTATTATGAAAAGGAGAAGCAAGGTTCTTGCTGGAGATGCAGTGCATGTCCACAGCTGCTCCTCTGCCCAAGGGTTTTCCTTGCCCCCCAGGCAGCACCAGGTTTTGCTCTTGGAAGTCCACACTGCTTGCTACTCACTTCCTTTTTCCTTGTAGCTGTTTGCAAACAGTTTAATTGGTTCTTCCACTGTTCTTTTGAGCAGCTAAATTCCCTTTTCCTGACTCAGAGATGGGGCAGCTGAGAGGCATTTCTTATCCCAAAGTTTTCACACAAACTGTGTGAACCTTCTATCAAACCCTAAAAGCTCTCCACAAATCTATTTCCTACACTCTATAACTCCCCAGTTCCTCCTTTTTTAGGGGATGAGAGCACTTTCCCTGAGAAATGGGGGTTAAATTCAGGTGGGAGCTGTGAGTGCTGCCCAGTGTGGGTTACAGGCTTTGCTCTGTCACTGCCACACCCTGAGTGTCCCTGTGGGCCAGGGGCTCTGCTCTGTGCCTCTTCCCAGGGATCTTGTGTGGGACCCCAGGACATTCCTCTGGCTGCCCTGGAGGACTCCAGACCCTGCCAGGGGGACCAGAGACCCTGGCACAGAGCCCAAGACCCCTGTGCCTTTGATCCTGACCCATGGGAAAAACAATTACCAACCTTTATATGAAGAATTACAAGTCAAAAGAGCAAGTAGAATAATAGTTAGTTTGTCATGGGGTGAAAAATAGATTTTTGAGGGTTTTAGAATGGGGGCTCGGGGTCCCAGGATGGAGGAATTTGGTCGTGCCTTGTCCTTTTTCCTTCTTCTTCTTGGCCTCCATCTTCTGGGTGATGTTGGCATTTTTAGATTGGTTTAGAGTAGAAGCTCACTGTCTAACATAGGTGATGGGTATTGGGAAGCTGTGGTAAATAATGTACACATAGTTTTTAGTATAAAAAGATAACAACACTCTGAGGTGGTCAGAGTGCCTCTGTCTGTCCTGCTGAGCAGACCTCAGCAGGCCAGGAGAAAGAATTTTATAGATAAAGTACAAGAAACAACCTTGAGAATGAGAACTGGAGAGCTCTGACTCCTTCAACCACTGGGCTGGGAAAAGAGACTTTCTAACACATCTTGGGGTCACTCTGAGCATCAGAGATTCTGAGAATCTTGGGCAGTGCCAGCCTGGGGCTCCAGCTGAGTCCTGGTAACCATGACAGTGCAGGATTTAGCCTTGACTGTAACCAAAACCCTTCAGCCAAAGGTTTAAATCACTCAGCTCCCCAGTCTGGGAAAGCCCAGAAATGACAGACTGATGTAGGAGATACGGGATTGTAGTCAAACCCAAACAGAACAGCGTGCCTGGTTACCAGCCTGCCCTGCTTTCCTTCAGTCCTTGCTGGAATGAAGCTCCTGTGGCTGTCACCCAGAGGCATTTCTTTGGAAAATGACAAGGCAGCCACAGCAGCACGTGCCCAAAGCCATCCCTGCTCACCAGTGACCTGCTGACTGCAAAAGGCTGAGGCAAAACCCCAGGAGACTCCAACTTTAGGGCCCCTGTGGAAGAGGAACCAAAGTAATTCTGCTGAATTACTCTGTTCTGATGAACGCAGCAGATTTTGGGAAATGCTGGCTGTGTGCAGCAGGTCTGGGATGTGTCAGGATTCCAAAGGCTGGGGAGCATTCAGAGGGAGAGCAGAGCCTCTGAAAGCCTCCAGGAAGCATGTGCAAGGCAGGAGGAGAAGCTGAGAGCAACCAAAGCCACAGAGAGTCTGTGCAAGGTGTTTGTGATGGCCCTGGAGGTGTTTGTGATGGCCCTGGAGGTGTTTGTGATGCCCTTGGAGTGTTTGTGATGGCCCTGGAGTGTTTGTGATGGCCCTGAAGGTGTTTGTGATGCCCCTGGAGGTGTTTGTGATGCCCCTGAAGGTGTTTGTGATGACCCTGGAGTGTTTGTGATGGCCCTGGAGGTGTTTGTGATGCCCCTGGAGGTGTTGTGATGGCCCTGGAGGTGTTTGTGATGGCCCTGAAGGTGTTTGTGATGCCCCTGGAGGTGTTTGTGATTCCCCTGAAGGTGTTTGTGATGCCCTGAAGGTGTTTGTGATGGCCCTGGAGGTGTTTGTGATGCCCCTGGAGGTGTTTGTGATGCCCCTGGAGGTGTTGTGATGGCCCTGGAGGTGTTTGTGATGGCCCTGAAGGTGTTTGTGATGCCCCTGGAGGTGTTTGTGATGCCCCTGGAGGTGTTGTGATGGCCCTGGAGGTGTTTGTGATGCCCTTGGAGTGTTTGTGATGGCCCTGGAGTGTTTGTGATGGCCCTGAAGGTGTTTGTGATGCCCCTGAAGGTGTTTGTGATGCCCCTGGAGGTGTTTGTGATGGCCCTGGAGGTGTTTGTGATGACTCTGGAGTGTTTGTGATGCCCCTGGAGGTGTTTGTGATGCCCCTGAAGGTGTTGTGCTCTCTCCTGTTTTGGGTACCATGCCAGGGACATTACCTGAAATGCAGCTTTCCTGCTGCCAGTGCTGCTAACTCAGGCTCAGAGACACTTGCTCTGGGGAGTACAGAAATGACAAGACAATTCCAGAGATACATAAGCACAACCTTCACACAGAGGTTTTTTTAGAGTTTTAGGAAGAAAACCAGTACAAAATCCAGGGTCAGGGAGAGAGGAGATGGAGATGGGGAAGAGCTCGTGTCTGGTTCCAAGGCAAGTGTGTAAAATGTGAGAATCACAGACTCCCAAGGGTTTGGGGTGTGTTAGCTCAGCATCCTGGTGTTTGTGCAGGAGCTGAGCAGTGAGCAATGAGCCCAACTTTCCTTTCCTGGAGGGAGCAGGTTGGGAGCACTCAGAGCAGCTTTCCTGGGGACTTCATCCTGCCCAGACATGACACTGCAGATCCACAGAAGCAAACAATCCTCCTCACATCCCTGCAGCCCCAAAGGCCTCTGCAGCACCTCAAGGCAGTGCTTCATTCCTCTGCAGGGCCTGGCCAAGGCTGGGTCCCATCCCAGGCCCTGTTCCCAGGTGCTGTGGGACACAAACACCAAACTCAGGCTCTGCATCCCAGGAGCTGCTCTGGGGCAGCCCCAGCCCTCCCTGCTGTGGCTGCAGTCGTGTTCCTGCTGGAGGAGGGGGGCTCAGGGCTGTTCCTGGGGCTCAGGCAGGAGCTCCAGCACACCCAGCAGTGACCAGAGGTGGGAAGGGAACAAGAATTTCCGTGCCAGTGGAAGATGTGGAAGCTGACCCTTCTTCACTCAGCTTCCATGACCTGTGCTGTGTTCTGCAGGTAAACCAGGGTGTGTTCCTGACTCACCCACCCTCAGCTCAGCCTGGGGCATCCTCACAGCAGCTCCCACCCAGCTCTGCACTCCCCTCTTCATCTGATTCATGTTCACAGGACATACCTTGGCTGGATGGGAGAACACATCAAAGACCATTGCTCCTGCTTGCTCTGCCTGCAGTTGACATGACAGGACATGTGCCTCGTGACAGGTTAAGGAGGGCACATTTTGGGGAAGGGAAACTTTCTGACAGCTCATCCCTAGAAGGCAGGCAGGTAATTGTACTCCCAGTGGGCTCCATCCTCACCAGGAAAAGGCAGCGCCTGACTTTGGTCACGATTTGGTAATTTACAGCAGAAAAAAGCCCAGCAAAAGGAGCAGTGGAAAGAGCAGTGCTGGACTGCCCCCAAAGAGTGATGCAAAGTCTGCCACCCAAAATAAGCACAGGAGATGGAGCCTGGTCAATTGACATTTGGCAGCTCTGGGTGTCGCTTGCAAAAGTCCCAGAGAGACCAACCAAAGGCATCCCAAGGGAAGGCTTCCCTCTGCCAGGAGAGCAGCCTGCATGGCCAGGAAATGCCCCTCTGGAGGCATTTTATAGACTACAGGTTTCAAAGTGTGCAATAGTTCTCAATCTTAAACAGTTCTCAGTTTTCTCCTCCCAATGCCTTGCACAGCATCCCAAGCCTTAAAACCAGAAGAAAATCATGAAAAGGGAAGGGCATGTTTTCTCTCCAATCCCTTATGCTCTCCACCTGTCCCACATCCTTTCCTAATCCTTGCTTCTTCACAGAAAAGGGATTTCAGGAGCATTATAGGATGCTGGAAGGGAGAGAGCCAGCCCTGTAAACTCCCCACCTGAGGGTGAGCAGACAGGTGAGAGCTTTTACTGACAAAGACTGAGTGAAGACAAGCACTGTCCACCCAACTCTTCATCATTATTGGAAAGAACACATATCAAGACATCCACAGTTGAAGCTATGAAAGACATAAACACCTCTCCTTTCAAAGGCCCTTACTCAAAACTGAACTGGGATGCAATAAATCAGCCCCCACATTCACACAGAAAACCAAAAAAAAAAAAAATTTAAAAAAATAAAGAAAAGAAAGAAAGAAAGGAAGGAAGGAAGGGGAAATTTAGATTAGTCACAAAGAAGTTCCCCCGCCTGCTTTTGTGTGCATAAAGCAATCTCCTGAAGGCTCTGCCTTCACTTCATCTCTGCTCTGGACAGGAGCTCCCAGCCCTGCTCCCTGCCAGGCCCCTGGCCCTTCCCAGCACTGGGATGGAAGGAGGGGCTGGGATGGACGGACAGACGGACGCAGGGGCAGGAGCAGGGCAGCAGCTGGAGCAGCAGAGGGAGGGTGCAGAGGAGGAGGGGAGGCTCTGGCAGGGAGGCCAGGCCAGGAGCTCGCTGCACCTCGTCTCTGCTGTGGCTCAGTGGGTTTTGCTGCTTGCCTGCCTGATCTACCTGGGAGTGCATTTCCTGCGGCCCTCCAAGGTAAGAGCTCATCTTCCACCTCTGTCTGCTGGCCTGAAAAGCTTTCCATGGGCTTCTTTGCTTTTTTTTTTAAGAAAAGAAAAAAGCTTTTAAGTTTATCCCTATCCCTATTCAAGATTCAATCCCTTCTGTATGATAGTATATTTTTTTAATTTTTTTTTTAATTTTAATTGCCTGTCTTCAAAATGACATTCAGTGTTGCCCAGTGCAGGGTTTGGGCCCAAGTTTCCAGCAGAGTGACCGTTCCAAGAATGCTTTTTACACTGACCCCTGGGGAGAGAGGTCTCACTCCCTCCCACTCTTGCCCCTCTCTGCAGTGACTTGTGCATATTTCCATTTAACTGAATAGCACTGAGTGAATGACAACCCAGTGTGCTCATAAACTCCTCCTGAACTTCCAGAGCGTGCTAGATGGCAAGCAGATGTGTGAAAAAGCAAGTCACCCTTGTGACAGCTCTAGCAAGACCTCCTGACATCTTTGGTGCTCTCAGCCTGCCCATCAGGCAGGGTTAGGAGCAGCCACCTCCTTCTGTGCCTGCCTGAGCAAGGCTGGGGTGTCCAGAGAGAGTTCTGTGTGCCCACCAAAGCACCAGAGCAAGCAGGACAAAGGACAGAAATGCTTGGGGCTCACAGTGCTCCAGCACAAGCTCAGCAAAGATGGGTTTGCCTCTCTCACATGCTTGCAGGCTGCTGGATTGTCAACAACCTCTTACTGCTGCTTCAGAGCTTCTGGTGCAGCAGCAATTTCTCCTCCCACTCCTCCTCCAGGAGCTTTGCACCACTTTAAAGCTTGTTGTGCTTTGTTTTACCCCAGTTCCTTCTCTCCTCCCAGCCAGGCTGGGCACAGAAGGAAGCCAGGCATGTACCCATGCTCCTCATGCTGCTCAATGAAAACCCTGTGCTCTGCACAGCTGTCACTGACTTGAGGCTCACAGGGGCTATTAAACTGCAGAACAACCATCCAGATAACACTGAAAGATAACATTTATCAACCAACACTTATCAACCACATCAGTCCTCCGCTCCTTCCCCTGCCTTGGGAGAGAGGAGTTGCACTGCAAGGCAGCAGAGGAGTGCACACAATCACAGTGCTCAGGGTGCAGAAACCTCTCCCAGCTCACACTCTGAGCATCTCCCAGCATCTGGCTCCTCTGTAAAAATGCTCCTCTTCCAGAGGAAGAGAGCAGGGCCTGGCATTGCTGCCTGGGAGCCTGACAAACCCAAGGGAGCAGCAGCAGCCCAGGGGACACAGAACCTGTCTGGAGCTTCCCCTCCTCAACAGAAATAACTGAAACAGGGGGCTCCAGGAGCAGCAATGGCAACAGGTGAGAAATCCAGGTCCTGAGAATCACCAAAGAACCTTTTCAGTTTTAAACACTTGCTAACTACAGGCTTAGGACTATCTATTATTTTAACAGATAACCCTGGTGTCCTGTTTGGAGTGCCCTGCTCTGTGCAGGAGTGGTGCATGGGGAGATTTCACTGCAGTGCAGTCACAGGGCTCAGCTGGATAACCATGAACTGGCCACATAAATGTCTCCTGGAGGGGCAGCAGCTCGGATCTGACTGGGCTTTTGGGGCAGTTTAGGGATATTTATGAAATCAAGGGCGCAGCAGTGTGAGAGAGGCAGGCTTGGGGTGCTGGCCCATGGGGTGAATGAGTGGCTCTCCCTGTCCTTGGGAAGAGCCTCCTGCCCTCCAAGGTGCAGAGTGCCATGATAACTTTATTTGCAAGGGAATAACTGTGTTTTTTCACAGAGAGACTGTATTTGATTCCTTTCCATTGTCCTCGTGGAAACACAGTTCTTAAAAAAAGCCCTCCTGGACTGTTCTGTGAAAACAGAGCATGAATAATATCATGGCCCATCCTCAGTACAGGCACCATCTGCAGCTTAGACTGTGCTGAACAAAAAGGACAATGATCTCATTTCTGACATGATACTGCTTGGAGAACAAACCTCAGCTGAGATTTCCAAATGAGGAAGTTAATAAAAAGGTCACTGATAATCTGCTTTTGCATCTGCAATTCCCACTCTGCTGGAATTGCCTTCTCTTGCCACAGCTTTCCTCTTGCTTGGGAGGTAAAATCCCTGATCCTGGTGAGGAGAAGGTACAACCCCACTTCCAGGGGAGTGTCACCTGCCACCTGTGGGACACCTCCACGTGTGACACAGGCCCTCAGTCAGCCCCTGAGGTTTGTGTTGGTGTGATCCAAACTTATTCCTGAAACTGGAGCCAGGTGGGATGGCCCTGGACGGTATCCCAGCCAGGAGAGTCCCCTGTTCAGGGATCCAGAGCAGGAAGGAAGGGTCTGTGTGTAAATGGCATGGGGAAACCTGAGGCTGTCAGGGAGAAGCACCTCTGTGTCCTCAGCCCTCCTGGCACACTTTCCACATGGCCTGTGAAGGCAGAGCAGAGTAACAGAGGTCACTAACTTTGCTATGAGCTCCAGAGTCCTTCCAGTACCACCAGTACATGGTGTCCTCAGCAGGATTCACCAGTGGGTACCTGCACAGTGCTCTGAGATCACACAATAACTGCAAGAGATACATAACACAGGCAATTTGCTTTAGTGACAATGGGGTTGATATCAGTGCAACAATGCTGTCCCCCGGGCTGTCAGTGTTGGATACACCCTGTCCATCAGTGTTGGAGACACACTGTCCATCACTGATCACACAGATGGTGGCAGACCTTGTGTGATCCCACGCATGTGCTACGTGCTTTGCGCTTGTCTTGTTGAGAACCTGGAAATCCCGGCTGTGTGAGCCAGGAGGGAAATGCTTGTGCACTCAGGAGGGAGATCAAGCGTGAGATTGGAGCTGAGGCAATGGGAAAGGACGGTGATGCCAAGGGAGGCAGTTCCAGCTACTCACGGGCGATGAATCTTGTGTTTGCCCGCGGTCTCCAGCCCCGCGGACACGGAGCAGCAGCCGTGGCAGCACTAGAGGGTGCCAGAGCAGCTTTTCCAGCTCCAGCTCCCACCGCAGCCGGCACGGAGCGCTCCCAGCTCCCGCAGCCTGCCCCTGCCTGGCCCCGAACCTGCAGAGAGGCTGTGCTCACACCCTGCACACACACTCTGTACTCACACCCTGCACACACACTCTGTGCTCACACCCTGCACAGTCTGTGCTCACACCCTGCACACTCTGTGCTCACACCCTGCACACACTCTGTGCTCACACCCTGCACACTCTGTACTCACACACTGCACACTCTGTGCTCACACACTGCACACTCTGTACTCACACACTGCACACTCTGTGCTCACACACTGCACACTCTGTACTCACACACTGCACACTGTGCTCACACCCTGCACACACACTCTGTGCTCACACCCTGCACACTCTGTACTCACACACTGCACACTCTGTGCTCACACCCTGCACACACTCTGTACTCACACACTGCACACTCTGTGCTCACACCCTGCACACACTCTGTACTCACACCCTGCACACACTCTGTGCTCACACCCTGCACACACACTCTGTGCTCACACCCTGCACACTCTGTGCTCACACCCTGCACACTCTGTGCTCACACACTGCACACTCTGTACTCACACCCTGCACACTCTGTGCTCACACACTGCACACTCTGTGCTCACACCCTGCACACACTCTGTGCTCACACCCTGCACACTCTGTGCTCACACCCTGCACACACTCTGTGCTCACACCCTGCACACTCTGTACTCACACCCTGCACACTCTGTGCTCACACCCTGCACACTCTGTACTCACACACTGCACATACTCTGTGCTCACACACTGCACACACTCTGTGCTCACACCCTGCACACTCTGTGCTCACACCCTGCACACTCTGTGCTCACACCCTGCACACTCTGTACTCACACACTGCACACACTCTGTGCTCACACACTGCACACACTCTGTGCTCACACCCTGCACACTCTGTGCTCACACCCTGCACTTTCCCTGTCCCCCTGTGCCACCGAGCCTGAATCCATGGAAGCCAGCCCAGTCCACATCTCATGGGCACAGCTTCTCCTTGTGACACTGAGCCCAAACCCATGGAAGCCAGCCCAGTCCCCATCTTCTCCCTGTGACACTGAGCCCAAATCCAGGGAAGCTAGCCCCATCCCCACCTTGTCCCTGTGCCACCAAGCCCAAATCCAGCCCAGTCCCCATCCCATGGCACACCTTCTCCCCTAGGGAGCCTTTGGCACAGGTAAGGAGAAGAACACAGAGCGCAGAGCCCAAGATTCACTCTTTAATCAGGCCAAAGGCTGAAGATTTGTGGTTGTGTAGAGACTGCAGATTTGGGTCTCCTGTGGTTATGATGAGAGACAAGTTTGAGATGCCAAGTTCAGATTTAAAAATCCAGCACACAAGCCTGGTGTTTTGCATATCTGAGCAGTAAGATACACACTTCTATATTTGCATTCACTTTCTCTGTTACATTCATAAAATACGAATCACAGGGTCACAGGATGATTTAGGCTGGAAAGGACCTTGAAGATAATCTCTCTCCAACCACTCTGCCATGAGCAGACAGGGACACCTGCCACTGTCCCAGGCTGCTCCAGGTCCCTTCCAACCTGGCCTTGAACACTTCCAGGGATGGAACATCCACAGCTTCTCTGGGCACCCTGTGCCAGGGCCTCACTACCAAAATTAGGAAGAATTTATTCCAAATACCTAACCTAAACCTGCTCTCTGTCATTTTAAAACCATTCCCCATCCCTCATCACTCCAAGCCTGTGTCAAATTCTTTCTCCAACTCTCTTGTAGCCCCTTAGGTACTCAAAGGTGCTTTAAGTTCACCCTAAAGCTTTTCCTTCTCCACACTGAACAACCCCAACTCTTTCACATAGCAGAGGTGCTCCAGTCCATTTTAAAGCCATCCTAGTGCACTGAAGAGCCTCTGAGGGACCCACAGATCCAGAAGGGCCTGGGCCAAAGTGCAAGGAGCCCCAAAGGCAGATCCACCTGAGATAGGGGTCTCCTCCAGCCAGGTCTCATGAGCTCTTGGAGGTCCATTTCACACCCAAGATAGCTCAGCTACCTCAGAAGGCATAAAATCAGCAGGATGGCTTCTGTGGCAGTGTTGGAAACAAAAAGGTTGTAATAAAAGGCAAAATAACAAAACTCTTTACAGAGAAAAACTGAGCCAGGTGCAAGAGGTCCTTGCCCCTGGTAAAACACCTCATAAAAGCAATTAGTTTCTTTATTCTCTTCTCTTTCTAGTTAATTGCTCAAGCAAGATTTTTTGGCTCCTATTCAATTAGCTATCCTTAAGTTTGAAGTCCCTCAAGTCCTATGAGATGTCTTTTCACCTAATTGAGGAAATAAACTTTTAGGCTTCTTTCCCCTTTAAGGGGACAAAAGATGGTTTTGTCACTCCATCAACAAAGGGCACATTCCTATAGCCAGTCCTGGTGCCCTGCAGGGGGGTGGCACAGCAGCCTGGCCCCTGCTCTGCCCTCTGCCAGCTGCTCCATGCCAGGCTCAGGCAGAAAAGACTGCACTCCAAGGTCCTGATGAAAGTTTTTTGGTGGGTTTTTTTGATGGGGAGATTTTAAAAAAGCTTTGTGTTAGGAATGAGAGATGGATGGCATTTTTGCCTTTTTCAAAAATTTTTTGGTTTTCTTTTTTATTAGAAATTTTGTATGTTGTTTATATTTTAGATTTAGTGTATTAAGAGAAGGTATTAAAAGTTATATAGATTTAAGGTTTTTTAAAGTTATTTTGTTTAATTAATTTTGAGAATGTATTTTATTTTAATTTTTTATTAATAATTGTTTTTTGTTTATGTATGTAATATTTGTATTGTGGTATTTAAAATTAATTATTTTATGGTTTTAATATTGTAGAAAATGGATTAGATGAAAAATAAGAAGGAGATTAGATAATGTTTAAATTTTTTATTTTGTTCTTTATTTTAAAATTTATTTTAATAGTCATTAATATATTAATAATTAATTTATTAATTTACAAAATTTTATGAATAATAAGTTAATAAATAATGTTGTAATAATTATAAATTATTAAAGTATTTTTATTAATTTAATATATTTTAATTTTTATAGAAAATTTTTAATTTTAAGTTTTTTATTTTTTGATATGTCATATTATTATTTATTTTTATATATTTGTAGATTTTAATTTATTTTAAAGTTTTGGAAGCTTTTTTTATCGATGAAGGTTAAAAGTAATGGGTTTTTTGGGGATTAGGATATTTTAGGATAGGTAGAGAAATATCTTTTATGTTTTCCTTGCTGCTTGCTCTGCCTCCATGCCCACACCAGAATGGTTTTCTGAACAAAACCAACCCTGCTCTGGAGGGCTCAGCACTGGGCTGGAAGTCACACAGGCTGGGAGCCAGGCTGGAATAAAATTCTGTAATAATGAAATAGTATTCTATGATAATGAACTAATATTCCATAATTTTGAAATAATATTCTGTAATAATGAACTAATATTCCATAATAATGAACTAATATTGTATAAAAATGAAATAGTATTCTATAATAATGAAATAAAATTATATAATATTAAAATAGTATTCCATAATAATGAACTAGTATTCCATAATAACGAACTAGTATTCTATAATAATGAAATAGTATTCTATAATAATGAAATAAAATTATATAATATTGAAATAGTACTCCATAATAATGAACTAATATTCTATAATAATGAAATAGTATTCTATAATAATGAACTAATATTCCATAATAATGAACTAATATTCTATGAAAATGAAATAGTATTCTATAATAATGAAATAGTTATTCTCTAACAATGAACTAGTGTTCCATAACGATGCAGTGCCCCGAGCCCATGGGGTGGCTGGCAGCTGCTGTGTGCCCAGGCTGCCCAGGCTCCCTGCCGTGCCCTTGGCGATGCAGCTGCTCTGCCCCTGCAGGGACCGAAGGGTCCTGGCAGGGAAATGAAAGGGCGGCAGCAGCAGCAGCAGGGAGGTGCCAGCCCGGTGCCTTAACGAGGATTTATCTGCTCTGTTTTCCAGACCCAGAGTGACAAAGTGCTGTGGACCCACATCCGATACTCAGGTGGGTGTTGGGGGGGACCCTGGGGGGAGCCTCGATGATGCCCAGTGCAGCACCCACATCCCCTGGCACACTGGGAGGGCTCCCCACCCTACCACAGTCCCCAGGGACCTCCGTGGCATCCTGTGGCCCCTAAAATACCCTAATGGCTCCCAGGTGCCACAGTGCTGGCTCTTTCTTCTGACGGGGGAGAGGTGCCAGGAGAGCTGTCAGGGGAGAGGGGCCAAGCCTGCCCCAGTGCTGCAAGGGGACAAAATGAAACAGTTAGGTTTTCCCAGAGCAGGACAAAAAAGCTGAAAATCTGCGTGGATCCCTGCAGCCCTCACCTGTCTCCTAAACCACTCCGTGAATGAACAAGAAAGTAATTTTTGGCAATTTACTGAATGCACGCAGCACGCTCTTGGGTTTTTCTAAAACAAGTCAATGGTTTCCTGATTTATGAAAAATGTAAATGATTTCCTCAGGAGGAGTGGGTGAGAGCACACACCATATCAGATGTGCTGCTCTGCATGCCAGCTACACTGGAGGTTTGTCTGATGTCACATCTCAAAGATAAAACCAAGCAGTAAAACTTTTAAAATAATACTGAAAATATTATCGACGGTTTTGCTTTCAGTTAAAAGCGTGAGGCAGCAGGGAGCCTAACCTCATAGAAACTCATGTCCTTTGGAGGAAAAGCTTGAGAAGTTTGTCCCCAGCCCAGAGGGGCTGTGCTCCCTGCCTGGAGAGCCCCTGGGTGCCCCAGGGGTTTCAGCTGCTGTGCTGAGAGCCCAGGGCTGCAGCACAGAACATGGCCAGCACAGCCTGGGAACCCTGACTCTCCATTCCACCAGAAAACCTTTCTTGCCAAGTTCCTGTTTAATTTCTCCTTTTTCTGCTCTGTATTAATTAGTTCCTTCTGCTTCTGTCTCTTTGCTGCTCGTTCATCTTTTTTTCTGGGGAAAAAAAAACCAAACAAAAGAAGAAAAAAACACAACCAAACCCTAAGATAAAGGCTTATGTTACCAGCATCTCAACAAAAAGAACTTTTTGTCATCCAGTTCTGGATGCCTTTTCCTCATCTTATTTACTGTCTCAATTTTCCTGGTTTTTTTTATGAACCTGTTCTTTCTAAACTCACAGTGATGCTTTACTTGCTGTATTTTTCTGTATTCTAAGACACAGAGTAAGTAAATTGTGCATAAATAAAAATTTGGAGGAGCAATTCACATAAACCATGTGCCAAAAGGCACAGCTTAGTCAAGAGTGGTCATCTGTAAATTTCCATGGTAGATGATGTCTGGCTAGGGTGGATAATATTCTAACTCTGGTCTGTTGGATTAAGCTTTTTTTTGACTTAGAGATGGAGTAACTGAGAGGTGTTTTAAAAACTTTTATTTCATTTTTAGTCTTATGCGAAGGGTGAGACAATACAGATGTTATAATTTCTGTTATTATAATTAGAAGCTAATTCTTTCTTAATTACAATATATTATAAGTGTATCTTGGTTTATTAGTTTTTGTCACATTATGTTGTAAATATTTTAAAGTTAATAATCTAAAATTACTCTTTGTGTGTTTTACTACAATTTATTTTTCATAGTTTTATTTCTCTAAAGCATTTAGTCTCATTTCAACAACTTGAAACTTGTTTCTAGTTCTATTTCTTTCTCAACAATGTTTGTCTTATTCTATGGTATTTCTAACTTAGTATTTTTTATTTCAGAGTTTGTATGCAGATGTGTGCTATGGGTGTCTCTTGTTAGGCTTTGAGAATTCTCTACAAATCTATTTCTCACATTGGTCTGCCCTGTTCTCTAGTTTACTCTCTCCCTTTTTTAAAATATTTTTCCATCTTCCCTGCAGTCAGGTGGTGTAAACTGTGAAAAATGCCAATTGCTTGTTTTTAAAATTTTTAAAGTTTAATAGTAAAAATAGTAATACAATTAGAGAAATAATAATTTGGACAATTTGGATTAGGAAAATATGAGACAACAGAAACAAAGAGTTATCGACAGTCCAGGTACCTCTTTCTAGTCAAAATAAGCCCGAAAAAAGAACCCAAGTTAACAGAGGATTAACTCTTAAAAGCAGCCCAGAGGATTAACCCCAACAGCAGCCTGTTGCATATTCATGCACCTCATCCATGATGCATAAATTCCATTCAAACACAGGATTCTGCCTGGGCAGTGTCAGCTTCTTCCTCTGAATCCTGACAGCATCTTCAGGACTGAGTGAGGCAGGAAGAAGTTCATTTCTTCTGATAATGGAGCAATAAATTCTCTTTCTCTGAAAGATTCAGGTGTCCTGTGGCTGCTATCTCTGCTGTGAGTCCTTTCTTTAAAAAAAGTATCTTACATAGCATAGTTTGTATTTTAACCCTATGTTATAACCTAAAACTATATTTAACACACAACTTAAGAAAATTAATACAGCATCACTTTCTAACATAACACATATAATATTCACTTTAATATTTGCACAAAGCCAATCATAAAGTACGCATTTTTCACATAAACCAGCCCATTTCCTAGCAGACATTTGTCCCCAGGGGATCACCTTTGCCTCCTTGCATTGCAGGCAGGAGCACCAGGGGAGCAGCCGTGAACCTCTCAGCAGAATCGGGGCCCATCCAGATCCGGAATGGCTCCGTGCTGGTCCCCTGTGATGGCCTCTACCTCCTGTCCCTCAGGAGCACCATCTACCTGGATGAGAAGGAGGAGGACTGGCTGAACCTGACCCTGCAGGCCAGCAGCAGTGTCCTGTGGGAGCAGATTGTGCAGAGCAGTGAGAGCAGAGTGAACCTCACCACAGTGCTCTACCTGTTTGAGCAGGACAGCATCACGCTGTGGACCAGCTCCAACGCCAGCCTCTGGGACCTGTCCCTCAGCCTGGTGTTAGTAGCTGACAGCAAGTCCTAGCTGCAGGACTGGAGCAGCACGGAAAGCACAGCCTTCCCCACCTTGCTGCAGGTTTTGGACTTGTATGGGCAGACTGCTCTAAACCCCTCCCTGGGGCTGTGGAGGGCCTGGCTGGGAGTGCAGATGAACCACAGGCTTTATATAGTGCAAGATTCGCCTCTTTGGAGCTCTGTGCAGCTGATTTGCTACCCAGGATGGATCTTCCCAACACTGGGGAAAGGGATGTGTGGAGCTCTTGAGAAGAGCAGAAATGAAAGCCAAAGAAAGTCACCCAAGCTTAGCTCATATTCAGAGAAACCCCAGGTTTCTCTATTTACTTGACAGTGTCTGTATATAGTAGAAATGTGTTGTGTTTTTTCTCAAATAAAAGTCTGGTGAGTCAGGAAGGTACCTCAAGTGTCCTGAAGCCACTTGGAGCAGGAGGAGCATGAATCTGCCTGGCAAGATGGAAAACAGGGAAGAGGCAGCAGGGAATGCCTTTGGAGTGAGCCAGATAAAGGCTGTCTGAGAGGAACAGCTGTGAGAGAAGGTGGAGTGTGGAAATGAGCTGACAGGACTGCACTGGGCAGCAGGAGCACTGACTGTGGAGTTTTGGGGAGCAGCCTTTGAGAGCAGAGCCCCACTGGCTGTTCCAGCTGTCTGCAGACTGCTGAAGCCAAAGCCCAAGGAATATCTGCTGTAAGGCCCCAGAGGAAAACCTCCTTCAAGCACACACACACACTGGCTTGACCCAAAAGTGATCCAGGCACATAAAAAGTTGGGCAAACATGGAGACTTCTGGATGTGGTGACCTCTGACAGACCAAGTGGAAGCTGCAGGTCTGAGCATCCTTTCCTCAGGGAGGACCCAGATGGTTCTCATGGCTTTGTCCCACAGGTGTGCCCCAGAGACTGGCAGGCACAGCCTCCATGGGGCACCAGGCACACCTCAGTGACCCTGGGCTGCTCATCCCTGCTCATCCCTGCTCATCCAGCTGAGACAGGTCCTGCCCATGCTGCAGGCAGCCCCTGACCCCAGCACAGCCAGCAGCTGAGGGGGTTTGCTTGCAGCAAGGCAGATTTTAACCACCTGTCAGTTTTTGACTTCGTGTCTCCCAACATTTCAGTGTGTCTCTGCTGGCTGCACACCCCAAAGTCTTTTGTTAGAAGTATTTATGTATTTAAATGATGGGCAAAAGAATGTTACATCAGATTGCTTAGAAACACTGGGAAGGGCTCACACCAGGTTGTCAGCACTGAACTCCTCTTTGAAAATGCTCCCAATGCTCTGGGCTGGTCCAGCTTTGCAGACCCAGACCTGGACTGACACACTCATGCTGAGCACTCCAGCAGACTCAGGTGCCAAAGGGAACTGAGGACATGCTCCAGGCCTTGGAGAGCTTTCCTGGCTTTAGGCTAAGGAGCTTCCCCACCTGGGCCAGGCCAGAGCCTCAGGGGAAGCTGGCTGAAGCACTCAACTCATGTAGTGCCAAGAGGCAGCTTCTCTCCTCTCACTGAGAAGCTGTGGCTGACTTGCACCCACAGGATGCTCATCATTAAGGGATATTTTGTGCTTTTAACTCTGGCCACACTCACCACCACGGGGACTGATGGCAGCTGCACCCTGCCCCGAGGCTGGGGATTGTCACACTCCCCAGTAGAAGTGAGAATGTGCTTCTCTTCCTAAAAATAATAAATTTTTCCTTTGCAACACTTGGGTTTGTAGTGTCCCTTGGAGGCGGGGGGAGGAGGAGGCTGGAAGCGCCTGGTGAATGATGCATTCAGGGTTTGAGCAGACACTTCCTGTGCTATGGAAACTATATGAATTTTTCACATACTTCCTTTTTTTTTACAGTTCAGCTTTTGTTTCAGCTCTCCAGGAGGGTGTGCAGGGCTGGTGCTTCCCAGCATGTGCTAACACAGGGCAGGCCATGCCAGTGGTGTGTGCAGGACTGCACAGCACAGCAAGAAAGATGAAGCCTGGAGAGCACAAATGGATTTGTTCTCTGGAAGGCTGCACCCTTTCTTCTTGTTTACAGCAGGAGAGGGCATTTCCCTCACTGATCCCCCTGCACCTCCAGGCTGAACTGGACTGACCTATTCTATACAAACACCTGCACTTGCCTTGAAATACAGGCTGGAATGATTCAACACCCAGTACTGATTGCTTGATGGACTGACTGTCCTCATCAGTAAGTTTCCATGCCCTCAGCTTTTGTTTGTATCCAAAGACTACTTTCTTCCACTAGGTTAAAAGTCTCTTTTGTTGGGTTTGTTGTTGCTGAAAAGGCTCCTGAGGTGTTAAAAAGTCTTTTTTCCCAGCCCCGTGCTTGAAGAAGTCGAGATTCCTCAGCTCTGGTTCCCAAGGCTGTTTATTTTCCCTTATCTGTTCCATTCTTTCTCTGACCTGCTGAGATCTGTCCAGCAGGTCGGGTTGTGGCACAGTCCCTGCCCTTGGGGTGGTGTTAACTTTTTATACTAAGAACTACAGGTACTTTATTTACAATAATTTTCCAATACCCATCACCTATGTTAGACAGTCTGCCTCTACTCTAAACGAATCAAACAGTGTCACCCTCACAGAAGAAGATGGAGGAGAAGAAGAAGACGAAGAAGATGAAGAAGAAGATGAAGAACGAGGAGGAGGAGGAGGAGGACAGGACACTCCCAGATTCCTCCATCTTGCCTCTTGAACCCCCATTCTAAAAACCCCAAAATTCTACTTTTTCACCTTCTACTCAAACTCTTGTGGCTTGTAACTCTTCACACAATTTTTTTTCCATGGAGTAAAATCAAAGGCACAGGTGTTTTTGACTCTGTGCCAAGGTCTCTGAGCCCCTTGCCAGGGTCTTGAGCCATCCAGGGCAGCCAGAGGAATGTCCTGGGTTCCGACACTCTTGGTATGAGAAACATCAATTTTTGTTACTGGGGTTGTCAAGACCTTGTAGGAGCTCACAGGTGGTGCTTGAGTCCCACCTTACAGCTCTGTTCAGCCAGGCAGTGCCCCCAGGGTTTGGGTCACCCCTTGAAGCCGGGGCTGGGGAAGTGCAGGGCTGTTCCTGGGGACAATCCCTGACTGCAGAGGGGCAGCACATTCATTTTCCTGTGCTTTCAGTCACAGAAAGGGGCTTGTGGTGTGTCCTCTGTGATAGATGAGTAACACAATTAACAGACAAATATCATGTCTATAGGTTAAGAAAAGTTTTGTAGATTTATAGTCCTGTTTTACCCCTTGCATGGTTATCAAGGGACAGCCTGGGTTTGGGACATCTGGGAGGGTCAGCTTGTAACTATGGCAAAACCTGACCTCCAACCAGGATTTGAGGAAGTGATCTCCATCACTGGACAGTGAAGAAGGGGTCAATGGACAGAACTTTGGGAGGGCTAAAGGCTTAAAAGGTGAAACCTCCCTTGTGTGGATGAGCACATGGTGGGAAAAATCCTAGGGTATTTTCTCTATTCAGTCTTCTGTTGTATTTTTGATAAGGTTTAATAAACCTTTTGTGAAAAACGCCAATCACTTGTTTTTAAAATTTTTAAAATTTTTAAAGTTTAATAGTAATAAAATGGTTATAAAAATAGTAATATAATTAGAGTAATAAAAATTTGACAATTTGGGTTAGGACAATATGAGACAATAAAAACAGAGTTACTGATGGTCTGGATACCTCTTTCTGGGCAGCATAAGCCTGAAAAAGGACCCACATTAAAAGAAGATTAACCCTTAAAAGCAACAGCCTGTTGCATATTCATACACCTCATACATGAGTCAGAAATTCTTTTCAAACAAAGGGTGTTCTCTGGTTATTGTCAACTCCCCCCTCATCTTGTAAATCAGTCATCTTGGTCCCCACCAAGTCTGGTCTTTCCCAGTAAGGAGGCAATAATTCTTCTGTTGGGTATTTTGCTGTCTTGTTGTTGTTATCTCTGGGTGAAGAATTCCTTGAGCTAGTTAGAAAAAGTATCTTACATCACACAGTTTCTATTTTAATATTATGTTATAGCCTAAAATGATATTTAACACACTACTGAAAAGGATTAATACAGTATAACTTTCTAACATAACACATATAATATTCATTTGTATATTTGCGAAAAGCCAATCATATAATATGCATTTTTCGCACCACTGTCTACTCCCTCCCTTCTCCCTCTCCTTTCCTGTGAAGAATGCCAATCACTTGTTTTTAAAATTTTTAAAGTTTAATAGTAATAAATTGGTCAGAAAAATAGCAATGTAATTAGAGTAATAAAAATTTGGGCAATTAGGATTTAGGACAATAGGAGACAATAGAAACAAAGAGTTATGGACAGTCCAGGTACCTCTTTCTGGGCAAAATAAGCCTTAAAAAGGACCCACGTTAACAGAGGATTAACCCTTAAAAGCAACAGCCTGTTACATATTCATACACCTCATCCATGATGCATAAATTCCATTCAAACACAGGATTCTGTCTGGGCAATGTCAGCTTCTTCCTCTGAATCCTGATGGTGTCTTCAGGGTTGAGCCAGGCAGAAAGAAGTTCATTTCTTCTGATAATGGAGCAATAAATTCTCTTTCTCTGAAAGATTCAGGTGTCCTGTGGCTGCTACCTTCGCGGGAGTACCTCATTCCTCTCTTTTTAAAAAAAGTATCTTCCATAGCATGGTTTCTATTTTAACATTATGTTATAATCTAAAACTATATTTAACACACTACTTAAGAAAATTAATACAGCATCACTTTCTGACATAACACATATAATATTCATTTGAATATTTGCAAAAAGCCAATAATAAAATAGGCAATTTTCACATTTCCCAAATCTCCTGGGTGACCTTAAGGGTGACAAAGCTGCTGTGAGAGCCACGGCCACCCCTGGGGGAGAAGGAGCTACTGAAGGTGAGGCAGAGCAGAATGGGATGGAGGCTGCCTCTCCTTACACCAGAAATGAGGGGAAACATTCACAGTCCACTCACACCTGTGTGCAAACGACCTCATTTTCTACCACATAGGTAGTAATAGTGGCCTAATGAGCCTGTGTGTTTTCAGACACCGTTTAGGTTTATGTTTAATCAGCCAGTGTGAGTCACAGCTGTTGCCTGTCAGCTGCACCGGAGAGAAGAAGAAAGCCATGGTGTGCTTGGCAAAGTGCAGCTGGCTGCTGCTGCTCTAGAGCCAGCACTGTGCAGCTGAGGCATCAGAAAGCACAGGAATTTCATTTCCTTATTCAACATCAAAATGGGAAAGTATGACAGAGACTCGAGCAGCTTCCTGCAGTAACTAATTGGGAAGGTTTGACTTATGAGACTTTTCTCAGTAGCATCTCTAACTTCAGAGCTGTTCTCTGAGCTGGCAGTTGGTTCCTGTTTTCCAAGAGATCCAGACCATCCCCAGAGATGCTTGCTTCCAGCTATGGGGTAATAATCCACCAAAATAAGCAAATTGAGCAACACACACACTGAGGGCTGGGAGGAGTTGGTGCCAGGCCAGAAAAGAACAGTGGTGAAAGTAGCAGAAGGATTTATCTGCAGCCTTCTGTCCCCGAAGGCCAGGGAGGATCTGGAGGCTGTTTGCTCATATTCTGAGTGGATGAGGAAGGCAGCTGAAGGCTCAGTTCTCCAAGCAAATGAGTAAATCTGTTAAGGGCTAGAGAGCCAAGCAAGCAGAGTGGAGGCTGGGGGCACATCTCCCCATGGAGATGCCAGCAAGGCAAATTTCTGGCAGCGGTTCAGCATCCCAGAGCAGAACACACCCCACAAACAGGGCTGGGAGAGGCTCCCTGTGCCCCCTGCACCAGGAAGGAGGAGCCTGAGGATGAGAAAACCCCCAGGCCGGGGCAGAAGAGGACAGTGGGGCTGGCTGACCTGTCCCAGGGGAGCAAGGCACTAGGCACAGAGCCCAGGCAAACACAGGGAGGGAGCACTCAGGAGAGATGTGAAGCTGGTAGGGGTCCATGGACTGACTGTTCTTAGGACTTTAGGAATGTAGGACAGTCAGAAGGCAGGACTAAAGCAGTGTTTCTCCTGTAAGCTCACTCTCAGTGAACCAAACCTCTGCAAACACCTAAACACAGCCACTGCCTCCTCAAAGAGCCACTTCCTGCTCTTGCACAATTACCTTTTCAGCAGGACAGCTCTGCACTCTTGCTCACCTGGTGCCCCAAGGGGGTTAGGAGCCCCAGCTGCTCACAAGCACGGGAGCACTCCTACTGCTGCACTTTCTGCTGCCTCTACATGTCACAGGGGCTGGGAGTCCATGCTGTTCTTTGGTGGCCAGCCAAGGCACAGGACAAAGTTTGGGGCAGGTCAAAACTTGATGTGGGCACCGATGTACTTTCCTAATAATTGCTTTCATTGTTTGTTTTGAGGAAAAATTCGCATCTAGTTCCTGGCAACCCAGGGATGTGTTTCATTTCTTATATAGAAAAGGTGGAAGTGATCCCGCTGCAAGGACAAATGTTTAACCCAGCATAGGATCTGATTCATAAAGGATACAGCAGCCCCATGATTTCATCACCAAGTACATGCCTGAGACATCACTGGTGTTATCTCATGGAGTTAAAAGGACTCACTTTCCTTTGTCTCATTTGTTGATTTAAGTTTTCCATTACTGCCAGTGTCTGCTTATCTGGCTTATTGTCACCAGCAGAAAAAATGAGTAGAATGCCTACACCCAGTGAGGACAAACAGATGAGACTTGGTTTCAGGCTTTTTTAGGGTTTATGTGCAGCATTTTGAACCATTGGTTGATCTGCTTCTCCCTTTGTCACTTTCCATAGAACTCGGACATTGACACACCTCCCAGCAAGAAACTTCTTTAATGCCTCCTATGTGCTGGGATTGATAGTCTGAAAGCCTTTTCCAGCGTAAACAGTTCTGTTGTTCCATGTGTTCCACCCTGGAAAATGTGAAGAACTGACTCTGATAGCTGCTTACCCACTCTGAAAATACTCAGACTATCCAAAGTCCCAAGCAGCATCCATACTTTACAAGAAAAGGTTTGCTGCAGCTCGCAGGAGAAAAATCTCACTGCCTTTCCAGTTAATTTCAATAACTCAAGTCATCTCCCTGTGTTATGCTTGATCCTTTTCCCAGAAATGTCCTTTCCAGAAGCAGGGCTAGGTGCTGCCTTCCTGAGAAAGTGCATTTGGCCCATGTGCCAAATCCTGATGTTTGCACTGACTGTGCTGTCACAGAGGCAGCCAGAAACCTCACCTGGCCCGTTCCAGAAAAGCCAGGATCCCTCCTTGCGTTTGTGGGCTGCGAAAAACGCCAATCACTTGTTTTTAAAATTTTTAAAGTTTAATAGTAATAAAATGGTTAGAAAAATAGTAACATAACTAAAGTAATAAAAATTTGGACAATTAAGACTAGGACAATATGAGACAATAGAAACAAAGAGTTACAGACAGTCCAGGTACCTCTTTCTGGGCAAAATAAGCCTGGAAAAAGGACACACATTAACAGAGGATTAACCCTTGAAAGCAACAGCCTGTTACATATTCATACACCTCATCCATGATGCATAAATTCCATTCAAACACAGGATTCTGCCTGGGCAGTGTCAGCTTCTTCCTCTGAATCCTGACAGCATCTTCAGGGTTGAGCCAGGCAGGCAGAAGTTAATTTCTTCTGATAATGGAGTAATAAATTCTCTTTCTCTGAAAGATTCAGGTGTCCTGTGGCTGCTATCTTGGTGGGAGTACCTCATTCCCCTCTTTTTAAAAAAAGTATCTTCCAAAGCATAGTTTCTATTTTAGCATTATGTTATAACCTAAAACTATATTTAACACACTACTTAAGAAAATTAATACAGCACAACTTTCTAACATAACAAATATAATATTCATTTTTTATTTGCGAAAAGCCAATCATAAAAATACGCATTTTTCACAGGGTACAGTCACACACACCTTTTTCCCGTGCCTGGGTTTGCAAATGTACCTGTAAAGAAACAGAGGGAGGGACAGAACCCTCCACTGACCCTGCAGACTCCCACAGGGATCTACAGAGTTTGGACCAGAGAAGCTCTAGCTGTCTGCAGGAACTGTGCTGCAGGAGGTGTTGTGTTGGGAAGGATGAAAGTTTGACAAGAAAGTCTCACAGATATGGATGCTTAGCGCAAAGGTTTTTGAATGTTGAGTCTGAAGAAGGAATAGAGATGGAAGCAAGTTTTGATATAGAAGAAAGGAATTGCTGAGCCAGTCTTACTGGATAACCAAGGAGGCAAAGGGTGTGTTAGTTAGAAGGGGTTTTTATGGCTTAGACCAAAGGATAAACCCACCTCAAAAAGAAGATGTTTTTACCAAGCAGAAAAAATTACACAGGCAAACAAGGCAGCAAATGTTGCAAGTAGAAAAAAGGTCTCAGAATTTTCCACTGCAAGAAAACTGAAAAGCAACTTCTAGCTTAATCTGTAATGTACTAACTTTTAGTGATTGGAGAATAGTAACATGAATATGGTAATTATAGCAGTTATGATAGGCTATAGATAAAATTAAGGTATAGATTGGTTCTGCTGTATTAAGATGCTCAGCAAAGAAAAGTATAGAATGCATTGTAACCTAAACCAAAGGGTGTCCAGGCCTCCCTGCAGCTGGAGCTGACAGCTGTAGGCACAGGCTCTGTCCTGCTGTAACATCTTGGATGGAATAAACTGCATTTTGGAGAGCTGCCTGGAGTCCCACATCCCTCATGTCAGCTCTTACAGTGTTGGTCTGAACTGAACACCAGCCACACCATTACCACCCCAAGATCTGAGGTCAGCACTACAATGCTGAGTAAAGAAAGCTGTGTTAGACCAGAGAACAGGCTGAATCATGATCAAAACCCAAAGTGCGTGGAAACAGCTGGTGCTGCACAATTAACACCTACCATGCTTCACATTGTAAGTACAGCTGATCAAAAAAGCAGAGAGAGGCAAAATCACCAAAGAGCGAGAGGAAAAGGGTGAGCAGAGAAAGCTCTGAGGGGTTTTCCAAGCAGATTGTGAAGATGGCTTTGCAGAGAGAAAAGGGGCTCCTCCATCTGTGTTGGGTGCAAGCTCCAGAGCTGCAGGCGAGCTGGGAGCAGCACCTGCACACAAAGTCCCCAGGACTGTGTGTTTGGGATCCTGGGAAAACCTCACTCACAGACCATATCCATGAGGAGCACTGTGATTAGCCCTGTGGGAAAAACGCCAATCACTTGTTTTTAAAATTTTTAAAGTTTTATAGTAATGAAATGGTTATTAAAATAGAAATATAATTAGAGTAATAAAAATTAGGACAATTAGGACTAGGACAATATGAGACAACAGAAACAAAGAGTTATCGACAGTTCAGGTATCTCTTTCTGGGCAAAATAAGCCCGAAAAAAGGACCCACATTAACAGAGGATTAACCCTTAAAAGCAACAGCCTGTTGCATATTCATACACCTCATCCATGATGCATAAATTCCATTCAAACACAGGATTCTGTCTGGGCAGTGTCAGCTTCTTCTCCGGAAACCTGACAGCATCTCAGGGCTGAGTGAGGTGGGAAGAAGTTCATTTCTCCTGATAATGGAGCAATAAATTCTCTTTCTCTGAAAGATTCAGGTGTCCTGTGGCTGCTATCTCAGTGTGAGTCATTTCTTTAAAAAAAGTATCTCACACAGCATAGTTTCTATTTTAACATTTTATTATAACATAAAACTATATTTATCACACTACTGAGGACAATTAATACAGCATCACTTTCTAACATAACACATATAACATTCATTTGAATATTTGCACAAAGCCAATCATAAAATACGCATTGTTCACGCCTGGACGACTTCTGGGAAGCACACACAGGCTGGGACAGCTCCTGGCTTGACAGCTTGTGAAAAATGCCTATGATATGATTGGCTTTGTGCACATATGGAAATGAATATTATATGTGCTATGTTAGAAAGTAATACTGCATTAATCCTATTTTTGGTAGTGTGCCAAATATAGTTATAGGCTATAATATAATATTCAAATAGAAACTCTGTGATGTAAGATACTTTTTCTAACGTATCTTACACGACAAAGCTCAAGAAATTCTTCGCCCAGAGATAACAGCAACAAGACAGCAAACTCACCAAGAGAAGAATTATTGCCTCCTTACTGGGAAAGACCAGACTTGGTGGGGACCAAGATGACTGATTTACAAGATGAGGGGGGGAAGTTGACGATAACCAGGGAACACCTTTTGTTTGAAAAGAATTTTTGAATCTTGTATGTGATATGTGAATATGCAACAGGCTATTGCTTTTAAGAGTCAATCCTTTGTTAGTTAGCCATGCTTTCAAGAGGAAAGCATCTGAACATTCATAATTCTTTGCTTTTCTTGTCCTTTATTGTCCCAACTCGGATTGTCCAAATTCTTATTGCTCCAATTTGTATTACTATTTTTATACCCATTTTATTACTATCAAACTTTTAAAATTTTAAAACAAGTGATTGGCATTTTTCAAAAGCTCCCCAGGGCAAAGGCCGAAATCATACAGCACTGGGAGTCTGCACCACAGCACACCCTACCAAATGCACAGAAAGTCACCTTGTTTCTAACAAGAATTGCTGTGATTGACAACCAAGCGAGCTTAGTCAGAGAACATCGTCATAGTCATAAGGGAAGAAGTCCTGTCAAGTAATGAAAAATGACCTTATCTGTTGAGGGCCACCAGCACAGCACATTAATTAAGGTGTTTTGTTGAGCACTGATGCCTATCAATGTCTCACTTCTTGTGAGTGGTTTCCTTGGGCCTAAGGCTGTACTATAAGCCCACCCTGAGGGAAACATTTTCTGGCCTTGTCCATCTGGAGCATAGCTCTGAATGAGTGGCTTTGCCTACACCAGCTCTATCCTCAGAGCCATCATTATCTGGTCACTGTGGCCCCAAGAGCATGTGACAGCAACTTGGTTTCTTTTCTTTGTCCTATTTCGCACCCTCTGTCCCAAACTGAGCACAGTGAGTCAGACCTGGAGGTCTGAGACTCTGTTTTTCTCCTTGTCCTCCTGACCACGATCATCAAAAGCATGAGTATGTTAAAAACCTTCAAAGGAAAGTACATTTGCTCTCATTCTTGCAACACTTTTACACTTGCACTTTCTCCAAACTCAGGAAACAGCAACAACAAATTCAGACAGACTGAGCAGGGCCTGCGGTTACGCTATTGTGTCACAAATATCTGAGGATTGCCCATCTCAGTTTGGCTATTTCTGAGGCTGTTCTGCAATGCTTACAGACTGTGAAAAATGCATATTTTATGATTGGCTTTTCGCAGATATAAAAATGAATATTATCTGTGTTATGTTAGAAAGCGATGCTGTATTAAGTGTCTTCACATGTGTGTTAAATACAGTTTTAGATTATAATATAATGTTAAAATAGAAACTATGCTGTTTAGGATACTTTTTCTAAAGAAATGACTCACACTGAGATAGCAGCCATAGGACACCTGAATCTTTCAGAGAAAGAGAATTTATTGCTCCATTATCAGAAGAAATGAACTTCTTCCTGCCTGGCTCAGCCCTGAATGCACCATCAGGTTTCCGGAGAAGAAGCTGACACTGCCCAGACAGAATCCTGTGTTTGAATGGAATTTATGCATCATGGATGAGGTGTAGGAATATGCAACAGGCTGTTGCTTTTAAGAGTTAATCCTCTGTTAATGCGGGTTGTTTTTCGGGCTTTTTTTTGCCCAGAAAGAGGTACCTGGACTGTCGATAACTCTTTGTTTCTGTTGTCTCATATTGTCCTAATCCAAATGGTCCAAATTATTATTACTCTAATTATATTTCTATTTTAATAACCATTTCATTATTATTAAACTTTAAAAAAATTTTAAAACCTAGTGATTGGTGTTTTTCACAAACACCCTTCACACAGGTGCAGATATGCCAGGTGTTTTCCTCCCAGCTCCTGTGAGAACAACCACAGCAAATAGCAGGGCATGAATTCAGCAACGTGGTGGAAATGCACCTCAGGCCTGGACTCACAGTTTAATTTGAAATGGTCCTGAATGGCTGTGGTGGCTTTGCACAGCTGGAAATACCAGACTGGCCGCCGTGTGGGTGCAGGAATCTCTGTGACACACTTCAGAGGGTGGGTGGAGAGTTTTGCTGGCCGCTGTTGTGGTCATGGCTGAGGGATGAATGCAGCAGGAGGTGACAGGAGAAGGCAGCGGGCAGGAGGCAGCCTCAGGCAGGGCTCAGGGCTGGTCCCCATCCAGCACAGAGCTCAGAGAGCAGCCAGAACAACCATGACTTCACACACACACACACACACACACACACACACACACACACACACACACACACACAACATTGCCTGCACCCCTAAGCCAAGGAGAGAAAGGACAGGTCAGGACTGGAGTTCTGGTCTCTGCTCCTGGACCTGGTTTTGGTGCTTACCCACAACAGGCCCTGAGGCAAAATCCATGAAGGATGTGCCACCCATCACAGCCCTGCAAGTGGAGTTGGGGTCCCTCTGGCTCGTTCTGGCTGCCCCAGCCCTTTGCAGGGTGGCACAAGCTCAGCAGGAGGGTTGAGGTGGCTGCCATGGAGCAGTGAGAGAGGCCCCATCATGGGTGTGTGGCTGAACAATGCCTCTTGCTTGTCATTCATGTGGGATTTTTTTCCTCGTGCAAAAGCAGGCCAATGTCACTGGCAGAATCCAGTCTTTGCCTGATTTTTCAAGTTTCCCTGGGAAGGAAGGTTTAGGTTATGTCCCATCTCCATCCACATTGCCACAGAACTGGAGCAGGGTGAGAAGAGCCTGGCATTGCTGAGAGCAGGCACACTGAGTCGTGTCAGGGTGACAAAATGAGCTGCCCAGTGTGATAGATGAGTAACGTGATGACTGACTCTCACAATTAACAGACAAATATCATGTCTATAGATTAAGTTTAGTTTTATAGATTTATAGTTCTGTTTTACCCCCTTGCATGGTTATCAAGGGAAAGCCTGTGTTTGGGACATCTGGGAGGGTCAACTTGTCACTGTGGCACCACCTGACCTCCAGTCAGGACCTCAGGAAGAGATCTCCACCATTGGACAGCAAAGAACAGGTCAATGGACAGAGCTTTGGGAGGGGCTGACGTGTTAAAAGGTGAAATCCCCATTGTGTGAGTGAGCACATGCTGGGAAAATCCCTTGCTTCCAGCACCATGACCTTTTTCTCTATTCAGTCTTCTGTTGTATTTTTGGTAAGGTTTAATAAACCTTCCTAAATTATGAAAAGTCAGTCACCATTTCTCACACCAGGGAGCTTCAGGCTCAAGAGAGAGAATTCTAACTCCAGTGCATGGCAGTGAGCTTGGGCAGCCTTGGGGGGAAAGATGCCTGGGATATCCCTCCCTTTCTGAGGTCTGGATGTCTCCTGATGTGCTGGCAGGAGGTGCACACACGGGAAGTGGGAGCTGGGGTGCGTGGGGGAACATCTGGATCTTTGTAAACAGAACCAGCACTGAAGGAGGGAGCTCCCAAGGAATTGCTGCACAGCAGGAGACAGAGGGAATGTCACAGCCCTGCCACCACAACACCTTCCTTGAAGCATGTGAAAAATGCCAACCACTTGTTTTTAAAATTTTAAAAGTTTTATAGTAATAAAATGGTTATAAAAATAGAAATATAATTAGAGTAATAAAAATTTGGGCAATTTGAATTAGGACAATATGAGACAACAGAAACAAAGTTATGGACAGTCCAGGTAACTCTTTCTGGGCTAAATAAGCCTAAAAAAAGGACCCTTGTTAACACCTTAAAAGCAACAGCCTGTTGCATATTCATACACCTCATCCATGATGCATAAATTCCATTCAAACACAGGATTCTGTCTGGGCAGTGTCAGCTTCTTCCTCTGAATCCTGACTTCGTCTTCAGGGCTGAGCAAGGCAGGAAGAAGTTCATTTCTTCTGATAATGGAGCAATAAATTCTCTTTCTCTGAAAGATTCAGGTGTCCTGTGGCTGCTATCTCAGTGCGAGTACCTCATTCCTTTCTTTAAAAAAATATCCCACATATATATTTTATTTTATTTTATCCCATATACATCTTATTTAACTACAAAAGTACATTTTATCTGCAAAACTACATTTACCATACTATTAAAATGTTAATTCAGCACTACCAATCAATACAACATAATACACATAGTAAATATGTTTATAGAGCTATATAATAGGCACTTTTTACAAAGCAATTCCCCAGGATGCCCTGAGATCAGAACTCCTGCAATCACAAAAATACCCCTCCTTTCCTGCTGCACCTTCCCCACCTGCTCCTCCTCTGGTGGCCTCACCCCAGGAGAGGTGCAGCTCCCTGCAGCACATGAGATCACCCTGCCAGGTGCTGTGTGGGCAGTGGGATCTGTCAGCAGCCTGTCCCACTGCTGAGCCCATAAATGACATCTCCCTTCATCAGAAAGGCAGGGAAAAAGTTCCAGTTCTTTTGCCTGGGGGCACTGATGGGAAGGGCTTCCGAAGGAGGTTGAGAATTAAATAAATACAACAGCTCCCAGCTTGATAGTGCCAGCTCATCAGTTTCTGGGCTGGGCAGAAAACCTCACTGTGGCTGCAAAACTGACCGAAATCTTAATTTTTCTTCTGCCCGAGGATGAAAAATGCGTGTTTTATGATTGGCTTTTTGCAAATATTCAAATGAATATTATATGTGTTATGTTAGAAAGTGATGCTGTATTAATTGTCTTCAGTAGTGTGTTAAATATAGTTTTAGGTTATAACATAAGGTTAAAATACAAACTATGCTATGTAAGATACTTTTTTTAAAGAAAGAACTTGCAGTGAGATAGCAGCCACAGGACACCTGAATCTTTCAGAGAAAGAGAATTTATTACTCCATTATCAGAAGAAATGAACTTCTTCCTGCCTCGCTTGGGCAGGATGACACCGTTAGGATTCAGAGGAAGAAGCTGACACTGCCCAGACAGAATCCTGTGTTTGAATGGAATTTATGCATCATGGATGAGGTGTATGAATATGCAACAGGCTGTTGCTTTTAAGGGCTAATCCTCTGTTAACTGTGGGTCCTTTTTCGGGCTTATTTTGCCCAGAAAAGGTACCTCTTTGTTCTTATTGTCTCATATTGTCCTAATCCAAATTTTTATTACTCTAATTATATTACTATTTTAATAACCATTTCATTGCTATTAAACTTTAAAAATTTTAAAAACAAGTGGTTGGCGTTTTTCGCACCAAGTCTCAATCAGCTTTTCTGTTGTGACAGTAAATAGAGAGGGCACCTGAATGAGCAGGGAGGGTTGGCTTTCACTTTCCACCCTCCAGGCAGCATCAGGTGACTGCTGCTCAGCTGCCTGGCTGTGTTCCACCAGCCTGAGCTGTGCTGGGGGATTGCCTCTTCCCTACTCCCAGATCCTACTAAAATAAACTCTGGAACTGGTGCCTGCATCCTGGTAAGGGCAGAAGGCAGGGTTGCTGTAAAATCTCCCAATTAAAGAGATGATCCCAGTGGTGAGAAGAGGTCAGCAGGGGTTGGAGTGCACACAGTACTCAAGTGGCAGCTCTTGACACAATCTCTCAAGCATCGTGCCTTTGAAAGGTTAGATTTTAGGATAAGGTTGGTGACTGTCCTTAATCAGAGGAAACTTGATTTGGGTGAAAATCCCTTAATTTCTGCTAAATCCTCCAAGGAATGCAATTCAGTAGTTGGATAAAATCAATTGAAGGGTTCGACTGAATCCTGTTTACGTAGTTTTGATACAAATGAAGGCAAATTCCCACAGGCAGTAATTTTCTCTTAATTCCCCTCAAGACTGTTTCCATGTTTCATGTTAAAAAAGGGCTCCATTTCAAAAATAACAGTGTGTTTTTCAAAGACAAACAAATAAAAGCCTTAAGAACAAAACACAATGTTTTACGTCTGACGTCTGAGCTTGTAATGTTTTTGTCTGCAAGGAAGAACAGATGCTTTTCCTTCTTGATCCTTACAAATTTTCAGCTCATAAACACACACTCGCACAGTCACACACTCCCAGGGAGGCTTTTCAATATAAGCCACAGGATCTGTCCAGGACATCTCCCAGATGTTGGGAAGTCTGTGCAAGGAAACACAAATCCGGGGAACTTGGCAGTGATAATGCACAGAAGTGTCTGCAGGGATGGGGTTTGTTTTCCTTGCTTCTGCTCTGGGCTGAGGATGACTCCTGTCTTTGTAAGCCTTGCTGGAGACAGCAGTAACAGGAGCTGAGCTCTGGGAAGACAAAAGTAAATGTGCAGAGAGGGCAGGCAGCAACCCAGCTCAGGGGAGGCTGTGGGCTTGGGTGGTGGAGCTGGCTGAGCTCAGGGAGGTCAAACACTGAGCTCAGGGAGGTCAAACACTGAGCTCAGTGGTTGGATGTCTCTTCCCTGGCTTCTAGGCAAGCAGCAGGGGAGAAGGGGCTGCCTTGGGTGGTTGAGGGGGATCCCCAGCCTGCTTTCCCCACTCTGCTCGCCGTGCTCTGCACAGTGCTCAGAACCAGGTGAGATGGGAAGGAGATTCCTGCTGAGGAGCTCTGACAGAGCCATGGGGTGTCTGACAGCACAGCAGGGTCACAGCTGCCCAGCCAGAGCAGCTGAGAGCAGGAGAAGCTGCTGAGGGTCCTGGGCCAGCAGCCAAGGGCTGCTCACAGCGTCACAGGAGCTGCGTGCGCTGCTGTCCCCAGGGAGCAGAGGCAGGATAGGGACAGAGGACTGACACGTGCTGCTGGAGCCTGTGGTGCTTTTGGAGCACGTTTGTGAGGCTGTGGGCCACAGCACAGCATGGCTGCTGAATTTATGACATGGTTTGCTCACCACAAACTGCACAGGAGGCACTTCTTGGTCTTCTGGATGGCTCAATGCAATGGATTCCAAAAAACCCTGCTCTGGGGTTATCCTAACTCCTTATTCCTGAGGTTTTTCTCCAGCAGATCCCTGCCTCTGTCCCAGGATTGTGGATGGTCAGAGGAGAAAGGAGCACCCTGAGCTGCCTCACTCTGGGAAGACAAAAGAGGACCCTGGAGCTGCAGGACCCTGCATGGACCCACAAGCATCAGGAGGTGACACGGGACCTGTGCTGGCTGCTCCTTACAAAGTGAGCTTACATAGAAGGGAACATGTCATTAAATGAACAGATAGCAGGACTAAATGGAAAACAAGGACTTCCAGAAGTCTTTCCATGCAATAGGCCATATAAAATAACCTGCTGAAGTCATTGCTGTAAGAGGAAACTGGAAGCTGGGACAGGCTCAGAAAGCAGTCAGTTCACACACAAGGAATTCCTCAGAAACTGCTGAAAGGAAAGAAATAAAATACACGTCAGACCTGTTGTCTAAGGCAGGATCCACACTGGATGGGCCTCTGAGCTCACTCAGCTCAGCCACTGTTACACAAGGCTGAATGGAAAGGGCAGGACTCCAAAAAATGCGTTCCCAGAGCTGAGTAGCCAAACCACAGCAGTGTCAGGCCAGGCTGGCTGTGCCCAGCGTGGGCAGCTCCATGCCACGTGTCCCTCTTGAGCCCCTCATGGCACAAAGCACCAGTCAGAAGCTGTTTAGACTTCTTTATTGAAGCAACATGCTGCTTTTATAGTTTTACAAGTTTTTAGTTTAACAAACACATACATTGGTCATAAAGGTGAAACAAAACTCTCAATAGGTGAAAGGAGCCACACCACTGTGTGAGCCAACCAAAGTCCAGATCTTTTGCTTATAGTTTTCTCTCTCATTCCTCCAATTGTCATGGTGATAGGTTTGGTAAATTCCTTGAGAGAGATATGAAGCTTTCCTTATCTTGAAGAAGCCTTTGCTGGCTCACAAGAACAGCACAGAAGTGTCTTTCCCACAGCCATGTGCCAGGGCTGGGAGTCCCTGTGGCAGTGCTCGTCATCTGCTGCCCTGCCAGGGCAAAAATCCCCTTGCAAAGCTCATGTGAGTGAGGGCAGGGAGTTGTGCAAGGCGGCCCTGGAGGTGCTGATGACACAGCCACAGCTCCATCAGAAGGCAGGGTTCTTCACATGCATGGAGGAAATAAAAGCAGCATCTGATGATGCAATGGGAAGAAAGTCAAGAGGGGGGAACTGTAAAGGCATCCATGCACGAGGAGAGGAAGGTTTAATTAGCACAGCCATCCTGGAGCAATGCTGTGGGGAGCAGGGGCAGCTCAGGGTCCCTGGGGGCTAACCCAAAGCTGGGCTGTGTCCCTTGGGGGGCACTGGGGGAGGCAGGAGGTGCCTGGCTCACACTGCACAGCACCCTGACATTGCTGAGCTAAAAGGCAACCCAGGTTTTCAGCCAACATTTTCAGAGCTGGGTTTCTTGGCGGGCTGGCCCACAAAGTTTTTTTTCTCCTTTATGACCAATGTATGTGTTTGTTAAACTAAAAACTTGTAAAATTATAAAAGCAGCATGTTGCTTCAATAAAGAAGTCTAAACAGCTTCTGACTGGTGCTTTTTGTCATGTGGGGCTCAACAGCTCCAAGCTGAGTGACAGCAAGAGCAGGGCAGTTTCACTTTACCAGGGAGGGCAGAAGCAGAGAGAGGCAGGCTGCCAGATGCTGATGCAATGTAATATTCTGAGCTCTAAGTCTCTGACGGATTAGAAGAAGAAAAATGTCAGTGTCCGGGTGGGTGATGCAAAGCCTGGGCTGGGAAAGGACCATGCCAAGGCTTCACAGCTCTCAGAGGATTTCTTCTTTCCCATCTCAGCAGTCTGGGATCTCTGCCAGAGGAGGAGCAGGATGGATGAATAAACAAACAGTACTTCACTTTCCTAAAGCAATTTGTAAGGCAAGTGAAAGAGCCAAATGAGGCAACAACTGCTCTTTTCCTCCACTCCTCCCTCTGGGCTCCTTGCCACAACATGCACTGGGTACGCCAGGCACCCCTGCACTCCACAGCATACCCAAGAGCTCAGAAATGTCACACAAAAACCGAGTCCCATCCTTCTGTACACAACCTCCCACACGGAAAAGACATTGCTACATATTTGTTCCATGCAGAGCATCACCACCCTCATGGTAAAAAATTCTTCCATCTCATCTGAACTGACCTTCTTTTAAAACCATTTAAAACCAGGGTTTAAAACCATTACCCCTCATCCTGTCTGCCTGAAATGTCAGTCCTCACCTTTCTTATCAGCCCCCGATAAGAACTGAAAGGGCTCAGTGAGCTCTCCCTGGACCCTTCTGTTCTTCAGGCTGAACAACCCCAGCTCTGTCATCTTTCTCCACTGGAGGGGTTCTCCATCCTCCTGATTGTTTTTGTGGCCCTCTTCTGGACTCACTTCAACAAATCCCTGTCTTTCCCGAGCTGAGGGCCCCAGAGCTGGATGCAGACTCCAGATGGGGTCTCACCCCAGCAGGGTGAAGGGGCAGAACCCCCCAGAACCCCCTCCCCTGAGCTGTTGGTCACATCTCCTTTCCTGCAGCCCTCATTTTCCTGCAATCCATTTGGATTAATGGGCTGTGTGCAGGGTTGGGTACAGAAGTACAAATGTCTCAAACCTGGGCATGAGAGCAAGAGTGTCCCAGAAGGGCAGGGTGGAACTCAAATGGTCTGGAAAGAGTGCCTGAAAAAATGAGACACAGCTGAGGAAGAAGAAGGTGCAAGTTCCTCCTCTGCACAGGCAGGAATGATCTGCAGTAGAAATGCAATAGGGAGTGAATAGTTTGTGAGAAAAGCACCTGGGCGCTGCAGAGTCCTGGGACCAGGCTGAAGGTGACACTGGCTGGAAAAGGCAGGAATCACTCTGTACATGGAAGCTGGAAGGTGTCTGTGGGAGGGCTGAGTCTAGAGCCAAGGATCCTCCTTCCTGAAAGGGCATGAATCAGTCACACATAAGCAAAAGGAAAACTGGGATATGTGGAGATGTGGGAAACATCTCCCAAGAGTTCTGCTGTCCTCTGGAAAGATTTGTGCATAAATCACTGATGCAGAGAGAAAGGAACAGCCTGAGCATGCTGCACAGGGAAGGGGCCAAGGTTTAACCTGGCAGCCCAAGGGAGACTGAGGACAAACCCCCCATTGTTAAGGAGAATGAAGGCCTGGAACAGGGGGCCTCTCTGGGGTCTTTAGTTGGACAAATTCCTTTCAGGTGCCACATCAGAAGCAGCTGGTGCTCCTGCCATGGGATGGGCTGGGGTGAGGGGGCAGAGGACCTCCCTGGGCACATGGTGCTTGCTGCTGAAGGGGAGAACAAGCATCAGGCTCTGCAACAGCCCTGCTGAGAGCTGGAAAATGAACTCACCCATCTATCTGTAAATATCAAACAGATTATCTGAGACTGGTGCAGAGCCACTGTGATTTTCCAGATTAGCCATGACCACTGGTACTCTGTGGGTGCGGAGAGTGCCAGATATGTGAACAACCACTTCCCTATTTGGTGTCTTTGGAAGATCATAATTAGCACTTTTTCATCCTGTCCCATTCACACAGTTTCCACTCACACTCTGATGCCACAGCTCCCCCATTCCTGCAACAAGAGGCAGCAGAGGAGAGGTTGCACTTCCTCCAACCCCAGGGACAAGGGCTGAGACATCAGGAAATACTTTTTAGAGTTCTGAACTACGTAAATCACTGCTTTCCTCCAAGGTGCCAGACAGAGCTCCCTCTCTGAAGTCCTCTGCTGCTGTTTTGGTTTGAATACAGGAGTTGGCCAATTGGAATGAGACTCTCAATTTAAATTTCAACAAATCTGCACTTGCAACAAGAGACCCAAAATGCTGTCCCTGCAGCTCTGACAGCTTAGATGGCCCTGACATCCTTCATCCAAACAAGAACTGCCACAAGCCTGGAGCAGGTCTCCCTCCACTGGCCCAAAGGGCAGCCCTCACCTGCCACTGACCCCAGCAATGCTGAAAACACAGCCAGAGACAATATTGCTCCCCAATTTCTCTGGGTTTCACTCTTTTTCATTAGGCTGATGAAGACACTCAGCCCTTGTGGCTATACCCAGATGGCAAATTTCCAGGATCCCATTGAACACAGACCCACCCCTCACTTCAGTCATGACTCAGATCAAACCTCACCACCCTAGCAGCCAGGGGCTGACTGGAATACAAATGTGGAATTTTTGGGGTCCCCTGTGGCAGGAAGGAAATGATGAATCTGATTCCATGTTTTTAGAAGGGTAATTATTATTTTATGTTACTATATTATATTAAAGAATGCTATACTAAAACTATATAAAGAAGAAAGAAAGGATACTTACAGAAGGTTTAACAAGATCCTAATTAAAAACCCCTGACTCTCTAGAGTTCTGACACAGCTGGATGTGATTGGTCATTAAGGAAAAACAATTCACGTGTTGTATAAACAATCTCCAACCGCATTCCAAAGCAGCAAAACACAGGAGAAGCAAATGAGATAATTATTGTTTTCATTTTTCTCTGAGGCTTCTCAGCTTCCCAGGAGAAGAAATCCTGGTGAAGGGATTTTTCCAGAAAATATGACAGTGACATACAAACAGATGGAAGACAAGGGCAGGCAATGCATGAGAGACCAGCCTGGACAGGGTGCCAGAGAGCTCCAATCACTTCCTTCCCTCTTAACTCTCAGGATTCCCACTGGGGCACTCACCACTGTGGTCCCCCTGATAGTAGAAGATTTTAAAATCATAGAAAATTTGGGGAGTTAGAAAAAGCTAGGCTTAGCAGGCCCTGAGAAAATGTTAACAGTAGGCCCTGGGAAATGTTAGGCCTTGTATTTGCTGGATCATGTGAAACTGCACTTGTGTACTCAGTATATGATAAATGATATAATTAGATGTTAGATGTGACTAAATATAATTATTGTTTAAAGAATCATGAGGAACTGTGTTAGGGGTTTGAGGGGGATGAAGAGAAATCCATGCTTGGATGAAATCAATGTATACAATAGAACAATGTAAGTTTAATAATTAATATGTAAGTTATATACTGATAGAATACAAAACATGTTCAGCCCAAAACCATGTGGGAGTCACTTTTGGGTCTGTACCCCTGACACCCACAGCTCTTTATTAAAGCACCTGCATGTAATCATTTTGTGATTGTGTGTTCCTGAATGCCAACATTCCCTCTGGCACTGTGCCACTGCACAGCCTGTGGCCCTGAGATGGGGACTCAGAGAGCCCAGGGGCTGCCCCAAAGGCTTCCTGCCCTGGCTTCCTACTGGCATTTCCCCCATGGAGCCCAAATTTTTTCCCATTTTTGCCCATTGATATTGTCCCAAACCATTCAGTTTGGGAGAAAAAGGGCAGCAGGAGTGCCCAGATACAGGGTGCAACAGAGAGACCTGAAATTCAAATTCATCAATCCTTCTCTTTCTCTGCCCCTGTGGACTGGTGCTGAAACTCCTCTAGGGCTTTTCTATGCTTCTTAATATGCTTCTATGCCTCTCTCATATTCCTGGAAAACTGTGACAGCTGGAAACATGCCAGCCTTCCCACAAAAACACAGAAATGCAGGCTGCACCACAAGTAAAGACAGGGCAGTCTTTCTTTCTTTTGACAGAAAACAAGCAGCTCAGGACTTGAGAAACCTACTTCAGGGTTAAAGCAAACTTCATACTCATACCAGTGGTGCCTGATTTGGTGATGAAAAATGCAGGTATGTATGTGGCTTTCAAAAGCAGCCGCCCAGAGGACAGGGTGCAAATCCCAGAGGGGTGGCATCTGAGCCAGAGGGGCTGGGACAAACGAGGGTTGTGACAGGGCCACACAGAGTCATGGAAAGTTCCTGCCTGAAAACGCCTGTGGTAAATCTGCTGCTTCCAGTCTGTGCCTGAGACATTACCACAAGTCCCCAGGGCAGGGCTTAGGCAGAGGAAGTGAGGTCCCCAGTGAAGCACATGACAGTCCCTGTAATCATTTGAACAGATATTTTGGATTAAGAAACTGGCAGGGAATCAAACACCTGCACCTCCTCACTCCGACACAATGGAAATTCAAAGGCAGAAATTAACTTGGTGTATTTTGGGCTGTGGCATTGCCAGTGTGAAGCCTGCCAAATACTCATGTTCTAAAGATACAAGAGAAGGGAAGTAAGGGCAAAAAGGCAGGTAAGAGTCATACCCTGTTCCTTAGAACCATTTAGGTTGGAAAAGAGTTCCAACAACCTGGAGTCCAACCATAAATCTAACACTGCCAGGTCCACCACTGAACCATGTCCCTGTGTCCCTCCATGCAGAGCACAACTGCTTCTGCACTAAATTTGTTTCCATGCCTCCCTAACAGACTGTGAGGAGGGAGGAAAAAAAAAGAAAAGGAAGGATGACAACAGCATACAGTGGGCATCCTGTCAATTTACACACTGGTTGCAAAATCCCATTCCGAGAGCTGAGGCTGCTTTTGAGAAGTGTAAGAAATTAGGAAGAGAATGAGCCCAAATCTGGTTGTAATTGAATATTCTGCTCTACTTAGCCTGAGTTCTTTTTTTTTTTTAACTGAGAGCAACAAGGTTAAACACTGGCTGAACAAATACTACCGGGGTCTGTAGGTGAAATACGGTTGAGATGCAGCCATAAATATTCTTGTAAGTAGAGAGAGAGAGCCTTAATTTAAACAATGACTTCACTGCTCCCAAGCCTGGCTGAGGCTGGTGGGACCTGCAGAATGAAATGCTGCTTGTGGCCTCCTGCCAGGGCTCCTCCAGCCCTGCACAGGGCTTGTGGCAGCACTGGCATGCAGGCACAGGGCTGCAGTGCCATTTGTAAATACACTGCACAGGGCTGCAGTGCCAGGCTCTCTCCCTGGCAGTGTGCTTACAAATAACACCATGGAAAGGCAGATTTACAGTCACTGGCAGTGTGCTTACAAATAACACCAAGGAAAGGCAGATTTACAGTCACTGGCAGTTTATTTACAAATAACACCATGGAAAGGCAGATTTACAGCTCTGGCAGTGTATTTACAAATAACACCAAGGAAAGGCAGATTTACAGTCGCTGGCAGTGTATTTACAAATAACACCAAGGAAAGGCAGATTTACAGCACTGGCAGTGTATTTACAAATAACACCATGGAAAGGCAGATTTACAGTCACTGGCAGTGTATTCACAAATAACACCATGGAAAGGCAGATTTACAGTCACTGGCAGTGTATTTACAAATAACACCATGGAAAGGCAGATTTACAGTCACTGGCAGTGTATTTACAAATAACACCAAGGAAAGGCAGATTTACAGCACTGGCAGTGTATTTACAAATAACACCATGGAAAGGCAGATTTACAGTCACTGGCAGTGTATTTACAAATAACACCAAGGAAAGGCAGATTTACAGTCCCTGGCCACTGTCCTCCAGTGCTGCCCCTTAGCAGTGGGTCACATAGGCAACTGGATCCATGCTTAATGTACCATGACATCATGGATATAAAATAAATGTAATAACCAGCTGGACTCAAGGTAGAGTCCAACCTGTTCTATATTCAGAAGCATTCAACTCCAGACCCTTTTTGGCCCTGTATGATCCTGCCCTTGTGTGATCATTCCCATTTAAACCCTGCATTTATTGAAGTAACTGGCAAATTCTGCATCCCAGGACTGACATTTTCTGCCCCGAGCTCTATCTGTGGGAGCCATAATAGCTCTGTGTTTGGTCAAAAGGTCTCCTCACACAGGCCAAGTCCTTAAATGATTTATTTTGGAAGGAGTTTGTGGAAAGTACCTTGTGTCCTTGATATCAATCATGTGAAATCACCACCAAGTCAGGCAGGAAACCTCTTCAGGTTGTGAGGACGACACAGGAAAGTCACCCAGAGGCTCCCCTTTGCCACAAATTGCCCTAAAGCTGCCCCCAAAGGATGCCCTGAAGGCCAGGCAGCCCTGCCAGGGGCCAGCCCCGAGCAGGCAGCTCCACACAGATATTTAATTTTGGTTTTGTGCAGCCAGAAAGAGCTGGGGTTTCACCTACAGGTTGGGAAGAAGAAGAGAAGAACCAAGAACAAAGTTTATAAAGTTCATTTTTTGTGCATTCCATCCCCAGAAAGGGAGTGCAGAAGAGCTGGCAGAGACAGCTCTGTGACATCAGAATTTCTTTTCTAAATAAACCAATGGAGAGCACTTTTTCATATTAAAAGAAAAGAATGTGCAGAATGTAAAAATAGAAACTACTTTCAAAGTTGATTCTTAAAATATTTCTTTTAGGTTTTTTTTGTTTGTTTGTTTACATTTTTTTTTTACTTCTCAATCCTATTTGCTTTTTTAAAACTTTTTTTTGCATTCTCCACACAACACTTTAATCACAGTTTGGTTCCCACAATACAGAACTCAAAAAGCAGGTAAAGGAAAAAAATATAGAATAGGAAAAGCTAAAATTTATTTCAGGAAATCCTTGAAAAAAGCAGGTAATAAAAAATATAGAACAGGAAAAGCAAAAATTTATTTCAGGAAGACCTTGAAACCCAGCTCATTTCAAACTGCAAGTTAAAGGCCATCTCCAAAACCCCAACCCTCTTCCTACTCTTCCTTGTCCTTGAGTGGCATCAGGAGGAAGCTGGAGCTGGCTCTTGGGTCGCATTTGCTGTTCCCATTTGCTGCAAAGAGTGTTGTGGCGTCACAGTTTGGAGTGAGGGTGGTTTCACTTTTACTGAAGCATGAATCATGTCCCCAGGGAGCTGGAAAAATGCCCGGCTGTCATCTGCTGTCAGAATGAGAACCAGATCCCACCTGCTGCCAGCACAGAGCAAGCACTGGCACCTCCAGAGACAGCAGCAGGTAGGGTGAGGTTCCTGTGCTTGGCACCTCATCCAATGAGCTCTGAGCTCCCTGCAGGGTTTTTAACCCTGACCCCTTGCGCTGATATCCCGAGGTGGTTTCATTTCAGGCCTCCCCGGCCAGGAGCCAGCTGAAAGCTCCCTGCCTCAGTTTCATGAGGAAGTGCAAACTCACGGCCTTGGAGCCTGGGCTGATGATGAAACCCTGTGGCTCCTCCTCTTGGCCTTATTAGCATGGAGAATTCACGAGTATAAAATCCTGTCCATGTCCTGCTGTGGCAACACGGACCCTGGGAATCCCAGCAGTGCCTTCATCAGCCCTGGTGCTGCTTGCATCCTCATCCTCCCCTCCAGCTGGACCAGTGTTGGGCAACATGGAGCCACCAGCCATGCTGAAGGATGGGAGTGCTCCAGAGAACAGGAGATCCACATATCTGAGGGTGGCTTTTCATGTTCTCATTTTTGTATTGATTATTATCTCAGCCCTGGTCCCCATCGTCTTCTGTTTGCTCCATCATCAGCAGGTAAGGACAAGCAAAACTCTTAACTCTGCAGTGTTCATTCCTAATTATTAACAGTGTTCATTCCTAATTAGTAATAATTATTAAATTATTACTTAAGTTAATAATTTAATAATTATTAATAATTATTAAAAGTGCTGTGTTGATGCTATCAGCTAACTCCAACCTAGTAATTCTCTCCTCTTTGAAGAGTGCTAATGCTTTAGGTTTCCAAGATTTCAGCTGAGAATGTTTGCACCAATCCTTTACTGTCTCACCAATTCCTCAATGTCCTCAGCATTTTCCTCTCATTTCCTTTGGCTTAAAAAAAATTCAGGTTTTATTTCTCTGGTTTTTCTTCTCCTGCACTAGTGATGTGCACTGTTCCAATGTGATATCGAGTGGTGATGCTCTGTGGGGACCAGAGAGGCTGAGAAGCCGTGGTAATTCCCCAGGCACAAAACCTTTTCACTCTTGGTTTTTACAATCTAGCACAAAAACCAGTTATGGAACCCAGTTTTGCTCCATGTTTCATGCGCTAATCCCAACGAGCTTTTCCAAACTGTACACGCAGAACTGAACAGAAATACTGGTGAGCCAAGTGACTCACGGGCTGAGAGTCAGCTTCTTATTTTCTGCTTTCCAAACTGTGAATCTGTGTCCTGGAGAAGCCAAGAACTAATTTGAGATGCCGGGTTGATCCCGCTGTAAAGTACCTCCCTCCAGTTCCAGTTCTTCTGCGGAAGACACAAGGAAAAAGCCCCTTTCTGTTAAGAGGAAGGGTAGTTTGCTCTCATGGGAGCTACTTGGGGCATAATGATGCCAGGAACCCCTCTGAGGACTGCTCCTACAAGGCACAGAATTTTAAAAAATAAAATATGAAGTCTGCTAAATTCCCACAAGAGAGAAACGTTCTCTGCACCTTATAGCAGGAAAATATAAAAAAATCCAAAATCAATTATTTGCTTTTAATCCACTTTTAGCCCCAAATCCACAGCTTCCATCACCCATTTGGGAGCTGTGGAGCACCAGCTCTGTGAGCTGCAGTCACAACTGAATCCCCCTGATGGCAACGAGCACATAGATGTTCACACATATTCCACTCCTTCCCTTCTTTTATTCAGGAAAGTTTTTCTGTTTCCTCACTTTATGTTAGTAAAGAGAAAGTTTCTTTAGTAAGCTAAAGGACTGCCTTCAGTCCTCTTGATTCCTATTAGCTGGGGAAAGCAGGACACGGCAGTGGAAGCCTTTCCCTGCAAGGCAGCCAACAGCCTCCCCAGCACTCAGGACAGCTACTTCCTAAGGAAGGAATGAGGTTGTGCTCCAAGAGCAAATTCAAGCATTTCTGAGCTTGCATTCACTAAGATGTGAGAGGTGTGAGGCAGAAGCAGGTCCCTGTGTCTGTAAGCTGATCCCAAATCTGCTTTTTGTGGGCTCTGCCAGAGGGAGAGCGGAGCTGCTGTGCAGGAAGAGAAGGAGCTCCACGAGCAAAGCCCAAGCTGTGAGTCATGGGGACAGACTGAAATCTCTTGCCATGGAGTTTCCTACCCATGGAGACACCCTGGGCTGGAAAGGCACTGCAGGACTGACTGCTGCATCAGAAAGGCCTGTGCCAGTAGCCCTGAGCTCAGCATGTGCAGCGCTTACAGGGAAAAAGGCTTCAAACCAGCAGCTGTCCTGCCTGCTCTGCCTGCCTGGTGTGGCAGTGATGATTTTATTTGCCTGAGTCACTCCACGCTCTGCCCAGAAGGTTCATGGGTTTAATGAGGGTGAATTAGCACAAGGCTGTGCAGCTTCCCACATTTATGCACTGGCTTTAAGTCAAGACCTTGTGCACAGAGCCATCGCTTGTGAGCATCCATAAGAGCTGGGTCCAGGCATGGGATGAAATCCTCTCACCCAAGAGGAATGTAGGACTTTTACCAGGTCTACTGCAGGTCACTGCTAATTGGTTGTATATATATTTTTTTTTTTAATTTTGTGAAAATACCACCAAAATGAAAAAAATTGACCTATTTTAAACATTTCAAAACTTTGTTGGAAAACATCTGGTTTTTCGTAACAAAACAGGGCTTGTGTTTGTAATAGTGGGTAGAAAAAAACCTTTTCTTCCTGGGAGAATGCTTTTGTAATGATAATGCTCCTCTAACTGAGTTCACTGATAAATGGAAAATCACAGGAGAAAACACTGACCAAGACCTGCTTCTCTCCACAGGCACCGGGACCCTGCTGGGCACATGGATCTTGTAAGTACAGAGATTCTAGACCTGCTTTCTGCCTTGTGCTGTGACACAAGGTGGCTGTGTCACAGGCCTGGGGCTGTTTAAGGACAGGGGTCAGCACTGACAGAGCCCCCAGGGCACTGTGACAAACAGAGCTGCCCAGCTCTGCCCCAGGGCTGGCAGCCAGCAGCTGCCTCTCTCTGTGTGAGTCACCTGCACCTCCCCAAAAATGGCCTGTGAAACCCACACTGATGCCTTAAGTTTGAGCCTTCATATTTTCCAGATTCTGTACTGCATTAGCTTATAACTCTGAACTCCATATAAAGTGTTGGCCAGTTCTCCTCACAGCTCAGTCACACAGAACAATCCTTTTCCAGCCCCAGAACCAAGGGCACCGCTGCAGCTTCAGGCCCAAAAAGTGCAAACAACAGGGAATGGAGGAGAGCAAACTGGGAGGATGGGACTGCATCACCTGGAGCTGGAATTGGACAATGAACCCCAAGATGGAAATGGACCAGAACTTACAGAAGTGTGAAAACTTGTGACTGGTCATCCATCTTGGGTGGAGCCCTGGCCAGGCTCTTGTACTGCCCATGGTGTATCCTGTGAAGGCCTTTAATAACTCCCTGCTTTATTCCTTTAATAAATCCCTACTTCATTCCTTTAACTCTGCCCAGCCTCTGCTCCAGGGAGCCTCCCAAGGCTCATCACTTTTACAGCTCCTGGGTGTTAATCACCAGCTCTCCAAGCAAACCCCAGGGCAGCTCTAAAGTAATGCCCTGTAGAGTAGCTGAAACCCTCAGAGAGGTTTAATTGATTCAATGAGAAACTTCTGCACACATGGAATTTCAGCTAATGACTGTTCCCCTCCTGAAGAGCTGTAACCACAGCAGCCATCAAGATTACTGTCATCCTCATCATCCTCAGATCCAGCTGAAATTCCACCTAGAAATTTTTTGTTATTAGAGACCAGCTCAGACCCAGCCCTCAGAGTTGAAAATCCCCCATCTCCAGGGTGCTTTCCACAGCTAAGCTGTCCTGGCAGGGACCACCTCCAAGCCACCCATGGCCACAGAGGTCTTTCACAGCCTCTCCTGGCAGATTGAGACCCCTTTCTAGCACTTCTTAGAAGTCAGTATACTCAAAAAGAACAATCAATAATAATTATAATAACAGCAAGTAGAATAACAAGTAAATAATATTTGTTAGAAAGTCAAGAAGTGAATGGAGAGTGAGAGAAAGGGAAGCAGTGATAAAACATGCTCATGTACAGAACAAGGTGACAGAATTACTCTGACATAATTACTCACCACACCATTTTGTCTGTGCTCTCCTCAGTGAACGAGTCGTTTTCTTCAGAACACCCAAGAATTTTGATCTGGAATTGGGAATTACATCACTGCAAGGGGATTGTGCAGGGCCAAGGGGAGTACCTCATCATCCAGCAGAGTGGCAAATACTTCATCTATGTTCAGCTCTTCCGCAAGGAGCCCCTCAAGGTGCCTTTTACAGTGTCACTTTTCAAAAACAATTCAACCCTCCTCAACAATTCTGTGGGGCCTGAGAATGGCACAATCAACTTTGCAAGGCCCTTCCTCCTGGAGAAGGGAGACAAACTGCACTGTGAGAAAAACGACAGGAAGAACTACAGCCTGATGGAGAATCAGACTTATTGGGGCCTGTTTAAAATGTAGCAGGACTGCTCTGAGTCAGCTCCTCCCTTATTTCCTCCAGGAAACCTCAGGTCGTGGATGAGGAATTTGGAACGTCTCTTTGGGTGAAATTCAGCTTGCTGGAGTAAGCTCGTGTCCTGCAGTGACAGTGAACAGCAAACTTTGGTGGTGATGGATGGCTGCTGATGGACACAAAGCATGAGCAAAAGATGGAGGGAGAAAACCCCTGGATGCGTTGTGGGGTTGATCCTGAGATCCTGGAAAAACAAGTCCCTATATTCAGCCTGTTCTGAGCTGGGGAGGAGCTCTACTCTGCATCTGGCTGCATTTCAGAGCTGGGTACCTTGGTCAGTCCCCTGGGTCCCTTCTAACAAGAGGTGCTATATAAAGACAAGGTATTTTATATCCTTCCCGCACAAGCTGCCAGTGAAACAGCCTGTCCACAGCAGAGGGACAAAATGGTTCAGAAACAGCACAGGAAAAGCTTCTCAACCCCTCCACAGCCTTGCCACTAGCAAGGGAAGCACACCAGGGAAGCTGCATCCCCATGGGCAGTTCAGAGCACAGGGAGCTTCCCAGTGAAGCTCAAGCAGTGCAAATCCAAGGCAGCTCCACGGCACAGTGCAGACAGCCCAGCACAGAGAGCCTGGGATGCAGCCCAGGGGGATGGATCACTGCTGGCTGGGCAGCACAAAGCTGCTGAGGCTGCTGAGTGTCACAGAGGCTGTGGAGGAGAGCTAATGGTAGGGGCGAGTGAGCACAGAGGGGAGACGAGACGATGGAGGCTTGGAGAGCTGTTCCCAGAATTTTCTTTCCTATGCTGTGTAGTGGGCAGGGCAGGGCAGACATGGTCGTGCCATGAAATGGGGAAGGGCTGAGCATCTCCCCCTTCCCCCAGACACAGCTCTGCCATCCAGCACAAAACACTGCCAGGAGCACAGCAGGGAAAATGTGAGCCAACAGGGAAGCAGGGCACCCTTCCACTGCTCACTGCAGGGTCTCTCTGCTCTGCCACCCCAAATGGTCACCTGCAGGTCACAGCACACCTCAGAACCTCAGCAAAGGCCAAGTGCTCTCACAAGAGAGCCCAGCTGCTTCACAACCTGCTTCCTCCTGCTTCCTCCTCTCCCTTGCCTGGGCAGGCTCTCCCAGGGGCTCTGGCTTTTGCTTTCCTGCCCCCTGGACCTTCGTGGGTGACTACTCCCACCAGTAGTCCCACCACCATGGATTTTCATGGGAAAGCAAAGCAACTGAGAAGTTGGATGGAAAGAAATGATTACTTGGGGTGGACTGAGGCAGTTAGGAGTGCTATTAGCTCTTATAATTTTCTATTCTATGTATTGTAACTTCAGAGAATGTAAAGTCAAGTTTTTGCATCTGTGTCTGCAGTCCTGTGCTCAGTTTTATACAAGCTATTAACAATTAAAATTATACTTTGGTTCTTACATGGCTTTGTTGATTCCTTAATTTAAAATTATTAAAAAAAAAAGAAGAAAAAAACCAAGAAACACCCTTACAAACCGCAAGTGTATCTCAGTTCTTTGACACAGGCTGAAAAAATAACTGACTGACACATTTCTCTACCCTTTATCTGCTTTCACTAAAGGACCTCCTCTTCTCTGAGAGGCTGGCAGTGACAGCACAGAGATCAGTTTGCACTGCACAGTCCCAGGGCAGAACTCCCCATCTTCCACGGGGAGCTCCATGAATCCCCCACCCTCCCCAGTTACTTCTGAGGCAAAGCAAGCCCAGAAGGGTCTGCTGGGGATGAGGAACTTCTTGTTCTGCACATCAGACCAGCCAAATCCAGACCCTGCAACAGCTGGGCTGAAGATCTGGCTCCAAGACCCCAAAGATCAGCTCAGCCTAAGGAGAGGAGAATCCTTGCAGTGCCCAGTTCCTCCTCTCTCTCACTTCATGAGGAAAGGATCCTGCAGGCAGCAGAGCTGGAAGCAGCATCCTGTGCTTGTAGGCAGAGACAGCTGAGCCCTTCCTGGGCTGAGAACAGCCCTGAGCACCCCAGGGCCCACAGCCCAACCAGGGAGCTCCAGGCTCTGCAGGGACAGGGCTCACACAGGCCCTTGGAGGACTCTGGCAGGGGCAGGACAGCCCAGGCTGCAGGGCCACCAACCTCACCAACCTCACCAGCCTCACCAACCTCACCAACCTGCTGGGTCTGGGCCACCAGCCTGGTGGGTCTGGTCACAAACCTCACCAACCTCACCAACCTCACCATCCTGCTGGGTCTGGGCACCAACCTCACCAACCTCACCATCCTGCTGTGTCTGGGCACCAACCTCACCAGCCTCACCAACCTGCTGGGTCTGGGCCACCAACCTGCTGGGTCTGGTCACAAACCTCACCAACCTCACCAACCTCACCAACCTGCTGGGTCTGGGCCACCAACCTCACCAACCTCACCAACCTCACCAACCTGCTGAGTCTGGGCCACCAACCTGGTGGGTCTGGTCACAAGCCTCACCAACCTCACCAACCTCACCAACCTCACCAACCTGCTGGGTCTGGGCCACCAACCTGCTGGGTCTGGGCCACCATCCTGCTGGGTCTGGGCACCAACCTCACCAACCTCACCAACCTCACCAACCTCACCAACCTCACCAACCTGCTGGGTCTGGTCACCAGCCTGGTGGGTCTGGTCACAAACCTCACCAACCTCACCAACCTCACCAACCTCACCAACCTCACCAACCTGCTGGGTCTGGGCCACCATCCTGCTGGGTCTGGGCACCAACCTCACCAACCTCACCAACCTGCTGGGTCTGGGCACCAGCATGGTGGGTCTGGTCACCAACCTCACCAACCTCACCAGCCTGTTGGGTCTGGGTCACAGCCTGTGGCTGCTGGGCCACCAACCTGCTGGGTCTGGTCACAAACCTGGTGGCTCTGAGTCACCAAGCTGGTGGCTCTGGGTCACAGCCCGTCGCTGCTGGGTCACAGCCCATGGCCAGCTGTGCCAGATGTCAATGGTTCAATGCTCCAGAAGCTGCCTTAGTGCAGAGCATGCAGCTTTATCCAAGTGCTCTTCCAGCAGGACCTGAAGTCACCAGAGCTCCTCTCCCCAGCCTCCCAGTCCCAGGCTCTGTCTCCTGCATTTATTCTCCTGCTGGACCCCCACACCTCTTCCTTTCTCCCTCTCCCTCCCTTGGTGCCTCCCTGGAGCAGCATCAGCCTGCTGTTCTGGGGCCCATCAGCTGCAGAGCCCTCCTGGGGACAGCCAGGAACCCACCAGTGCTGCTGACACAGCAGCACATCTCCAGCTCCATTCACACTGTGCATCTCCTCCTCTTCCAGCTTGCCTCAAGGGAAAGGGAAATCATCTTTTCAGTCCCATGGAGGATGCTAAACATCTGTATGGAAGCCTCTATCCAACTCAAAAGTCATTATTAGCCTTGTTCATTAAGCCATTAATGATGCTAAACCATGCAAAGTACATTAAAAACCTCTTCTTAAACAGCAAATAGACCCTGTGGCTGTTAGGGTCAGTGCAACCTGATAGAATGGCATTAGTGCTGCTGCAGTGCTCATTCTTTGTCCCAGTGTATGAAGTTACACAGATCTGAGCACCCCAGTGAATAAACAGGTTCTTATCAAAGGAGCCATCTGGCAAAAAAGCTGAGAAATTCACTTTTATGGGAATAATAAATATATCACAGCAAGCTTCCTTTGAGGTCCTCTGTCCCCAGACAGACTCTCTGGAGAGATACTGAGGTACCTTGTGCCGTTTTCTCACCACCAGGATTTGAAAGGGACATCAAATGGTGACTTTGCTCTGACTGGCAGCTGCAGATGAGGATGCCTTCAGCATGTGGGGAGGCAGCACAGCCTGGCAGGGCTGCCACCACCAAAGAATTTGGTGTTCACTGCTGCTGCCTTCCCCTTGTTCTTTGGAGCGGGAGGCAAAAGGGGAGTTTGGCCTCTGCCACTTGTTCCCCTCTCAGGTGATGCCAAGGTTGCTTGTGTGGCACTTGCAGCACCCTGGCAGCTGTGACAGCCCTGTCCCATTTCAGGCAGCCCCAGCTCCCTCCTGGAGGCTCAGCCTTTGTGCACAGTGCTGGGCAGCCAACAGCAGCTGCTTTCAGGTCTGCCCCCAGCTTTCAACACCAGGCTGGTGTTGGTGAGGCCTCGCTGGCTTCTCCCAGCACGAGATAAAAGTGGTTTATTGCACGGTGCTAACAATGGGATTTGTTCACACATCACCCAGAGGTGGCACAATCTGTACTGGTTAAAGGGAAATGTTAAACCTGTCACTTCAGCAGGAAACATCAGAACGTGCTAAATGGGCCACACTGTTAAATATTCCCAAGGTAAATTTATGAAGGGCTGCAAAGGGGCAGATGTGAGAATGCTGCAGCATCCAGAGCCTCTCTGTCACTGGCAGCATCAGGTGTCAGAGCACCAGCTGCAAAATTGGAATCGGCACACGTGGAGCGTTCCTGCTTCCCCCTGTCCATTCTGTACTGTCCAGGCTGGCACTGCTGGTCTCTTGGCTTGAGATTGATCCTGGACTTAAAAGAAATCCAGAGATTACAGCACATCCACTCCATGGAGCAGCTGCACTGTCTGACTCAAAAATTATTGTTGTCCCACAGCACCAAATTCCTGCTGCAGGCTGGAGTGGGATCTCTGAGCTCACAGCTGATCTGGCCCCAGGGTTTCCAGCCTGAGAGCCACACTACAAGCAGCCCCACAGCTGGGCACTGCAGAGCAGCAGCAGGTTTGGAGGACAGAGGTGCCATCCCCAACACATTCATTCTCCAGCCTGGGCAGTGGGAAAGCCAGATGGACACTGGCAGATTATGGCTGATGAGCAGTGGAAAAGCCAGATGGACATTGGCAGATTATGGCTGATGAGCAGCAACTGAGTGCCAGTACTAATTGCTTATCCTTTGTTAGGAGTAATCAACCAAATGCCAGTGTTTGGATTCCTTCAATGTTTAAACGTTCCTCCTCTCCTCGCCCCTAGCATCTGGGAATGCACAGCAGATCTAAAAGATATGTTACACACATACCTCAGGATGGAAACGCTGCCTCCCTGAAAGAAAATCTCTATGCAGAACTGTCAAATCAATAATTTACATGAAAACCCCTCTTTTTTCAACAGTTTGAAATTAAGACTTGCCTTTTGGAAAGCCTTTTCACTTAGGTGCAGGGTTGTGAAAAAGTGATGTATTTCTTTCTGTCATTATGCATTTTAATTAAACATGCTTTCAAATCTATGGGAAGTATAATTTCAAAGAAAACGAATACATCATGAGATTGAGTTTATAAATAGATGGTCATGTGCCTTCAACCATGGAAAAAAGTGTGGTGGTTTTTTCAACAGGACTAGGGGATTTTTCTGCTTTGTCAAAAGCTTACTACACTGCACAGCCTCCCCAGGATCAGAGATGCAAATGGCCCTTGAAGGAGACATTTCAGTCTCTTTCGAAGCTAGCCAAAATGTAGTCCTAAAAAAGAAATAATCAGATTTTTAAACAAATAAATACTTGAATACAAGTAAGTACAATATAATCAGCAGGTTTTTTGTTCAACAAACAGACACAGCCACCTATCACCCCACACCTTGGTACTTTGCACTCTCCAGAGTCAATGGAGGTAGTTCAAGGATGATCTGAAAGTTCATCCAGAAAGTGCCTCAAAGCACATCAAAACAAGCACAGAAGGCTGAGATGTAACAATATATTTAGACAGCTTAAACCACAGTGTGCTCCAGCCAAACCGCTTTTAGCAATTCTTAGCAGAGCCCTCTAGAATTCATGAGGATGTCTTATTTTGAACAGCCAGATGTCTGCTAAGGAAGGCAGGAGCCTCCCTTGAAATGGAAAATGTAAACATCTTCCCTCTGAATTATTATAATTTTGAAATTAAGGGGCTCTCAGGCAAAGATATGGGAGCAGGAATAACAGTTCTTTATTAGGGAAGAAAATAAAATTTAAAAAAAACCCAAAACCAATGCAGCAATACAAAACAACACCGCCAGAGTGAGAGCAGTCCCTGTCCCCTGTGTGCCAGGGGGGTGGCACAGCCCCATCCCATGGGGGCTCAGCCCTCCTGCAGTGCCAGCTGTGGCTCTGCTGGAGCGGGGATCCTGCACAAGGGAGGAGATTTCCTCTGCAGCTCCAGGGCTGCTGGAGATGGGCCTGGGCTCCCTCTGGCAATGCAGGGCAGCAGAAGCTGCTCCTCTGGGAATGCACCGGGCAAAGGCTGCTGTGCTGTCCCAAAGCTCAGATTGGATCCAGGTAGGAATGCTTGGCTCCTCCCCTGGGTGGAGCATCTCCCCATGGGATGATGGAATTGGATCAGCCATGCAGGGACACTCACTGGCCATGGACAGAAGATAATTAATAATTAATGGCCCATGGACAGAAGAGATCTCCTGGAGGGAGGATTGGTTGTGGGAGAGATAAGGAAAACTGCCCAATGAACAGCAGAGAACTGCCCCAGCTCTGACAGATGGCAATAAAATACACACTTATCTTACAATCCAGGACTCAAGGTTACTATGACATAAATTGTACTAAATTAAGAAAAAAGAAACTAAAAAACAAAATTCCAAGACCACAAGAACTAAATAAAAGAGAACAGTGAAACACCTAACTGTGACCAATCACATCTCCTGAGAAGTACATATAAACCACGTGAACTGATAGAAACACCAATCAAGAAATGCGTGATCAGCGTGTACAGTAGGGTTAGAAAATATAAATAAAAATAATGTAAACAACAAAGAACCTTCTACTTAATCACATTAGTTAGTTGTCCAAGAGCCCTAATCTCCCACACAGAGACATTTCTGATGATGCTGTGCAGACCCCCCCTTGTTGGGGACACTTTCCCTGCAGGGGCTTATCAGGCTGCTCCCAAAGTCACCCCACCAAGCCTGGTGGGGTGAAGCAGCCCCAGTTCTGAACTGCCCAAAGACACAGTGGTTTCTGCCTGGGTCTCAAAAACAAGGCAAACTTCACAGGGTCAGTGAAATGAGTGGATGGTGCTGTCCCTCTGCTCACAAACCACGAGCCCAACCCCAGAGGAAAGGTAAATGAAAATCTTTAATTTGGGTTGCTTCAAGCAAATTACTGAGCACCCACTTTTACAGAGTAGCTTCTATTTTGTAAGCAGAACTACCACTATTTTGGTTCTAACTTCCAGTGCTCAAGACTTCTGCAGCTCAGTACAATAAAATGAGGCAGATGAAGATGTTGCAGCTAAGAAATCTGGCTTTGATCCTGGAGGGATGATGGCTGCTCTGAAAAGCCTTTCCTCTCAATGACACAGCCTGTGCCTCCAGGGCAAAAATTAACTGTCCCAATGGGGTTTTTCCAGGGAGTGAATTCAGTCTGGCACCACAAATTATGGACTGTTAATTTCAGCTCTAAAGTGCATGGAAAGCTCAAAACTGCTGAAACAGCCTGCCAAGAGAGCCAGTGGAGATGTAACTTGGTCATTCCCATCCCTGCAGAGTGACAACAGCTCTTACCTTTTTAATTATACATCCTCTAAATCCTCTTTAGGTGAATGGAGCAGGTCTTTGTTTCACAGCTGAGTGGAGGTTTAATGGTGCAACCCAAAAGGTTTCTGGTGCCCAAGCTGAGGCACGGCACTTTGGATTTCTGCTCTCTTCTCCCAGATTAGAGAAGGGCTTGCACCATACACAGCTCCTCCACCCCCCAGGCACACCAAAAGCTGCCTCACCATGGGAGGTGAGCAGATGCTTTGTGAGGAACCAGCCACATCCAGGTTTCTCTGTGCTCTGGGGGTTCACAGCACCTTTGCTTGCAGTACAAGCGAGCTCACAAGAGCTTAAGGTTGGAAGCTCTTTAAGTCTTCCAACTAGACTAGAAAATCTGCCACTTCTCCACATAGATAGAATAGAAACAGTATTTTGAAACTGATTTCTTAACAGAAGTTACTTTCCCAGTTCTAGTTACATGAATGCTGCTATCTAATCTCTCACAGATTTTGGTCTAACAGGCACAACACCTCTTGGAGAGAATGAAAGTCTCATCAGCACTGTAGAGAGAAGGAAGGAAGTCACAGCAAGATGCTGTGATTTTCTTAGGGTCACCAGAAGTGCAGAGATGAAAACCAACCACGGGACCCAGGGGAAGGGACCTCACCTGTTACCAGGAAGAGTGTGGCCAGCAGGAGCAGGGATGTGATTCCTCACCTGTGCTCAGCCCTGCTGAGGCCACACCTCCAGTTCTGGATCCAGTTCTGGGACCCTCAATTTAGGATGGATGTTGAGATGCTGGAGCATGTCCAGAGAAGGTTACGAGGCTGATGAAGGGTTTGGAGCACAAGTCTGATGAGGAGTGGCTGAAGGAGCTGGGGTTGTTTGGCCTGGAGAAAAAGAGGCTCAGGGGTAACCTTATCACTGCCTGAAAGGAGATTGTAACCAGGTGGGGTTTGGCCTCTTCTCCCACGTTATTTTTGAGAGGACAAGAAGACACAGCCTTAAGCTGCGCCAGGGGAGGTTCAGGTTGGATATTCACAGGAATTTCTACACAGAAAGGGTGGCTGGACACTGGAATGGGCTGCCCTGGGAGGTGTTTAAGGACTGTACAGGGCCCCCAGTGCCATGGTCTGGGTGACAAGGGGGTGTCGGGTCATGGGCTGGGCTCGCTGATCTCAGAGGTCTTTCCCAACCAAACTGACCCCGTGATTCTGAGATTCTGTAACCAAACATCCTCATCATGGACCCTAAGCAGTGATAAGAGCACTGAGGAAATAACCCAGTGGGTCACATATGGACTCGATTACCGTTTTTTTTCCCATCTTATGAAGAAAACCGCCTATTCAGAATATCCCAGGAATAGACCAGAGTGCAGGAACACAACTGTGGTGCAGCCCTGGGTGGTGTCACCAGGCTGGCCAGCACAGGGCTCACCCACCACTTCTGCCCTCCTTGGACACCTGCCTCTGCTATGGATCCCTGGATTTTTTCAAGCTCAAGAGCAAAATCCACTTCTGTTTCAGGTCTTTTGAAGTAGGATTTCATACTGAATGGCCCTCCCAGCACAAATTTGGCCAATCTCATGTTTCATCTCATTTGAGATGGAAACACACAAAAGCGTTTCTTTCCTCTGCCATACAACTTCAACCTGTGAAGAAGAAATTCTGATTTCAGGCCATCCCTCCCTAGAGCACCTCAGCTGCCAGTGCCCCACAGCAGTCACTGGGTACTGCTACCACAGCCTTTACTGCACAATGCAGTACACATCTGCTTTGGGACCCTTTGATAAACACTACAAGGGGTCCAGACTGGTTTTGGGAGAAACTGCTTCATGGTGAGGCCCTGCTGCTGCAGAAGATATCTGCTGACATGGCCAACAAGCTGCCTCCTCTTATGGCAAACTTCTGAAGAAGTAGAAAGGATTTGGAGGCAACACATCCTGTCCTTGCCGAGTAAACAATTCACAGAAGAGCCACAGAAGGGAAGTCACAGGGGTATGACTCACTCCCAGTATAAAAATCAGACCAAGAATTCCATTACACCATACTGCCAGAGGGGTCAGCTGGATGCTCCTCCATCCTGCAGCCCCCAGCTCACTTCTTGCCATCACAGGCAACACCTTCACCCAGCTCCATCCTTGTAGGTTCCCTGGAGGGCTTTGGGTTCTTGTCACCCTGGTTTTTTAAGATTTTCTAAGCCTTCTGATGTTGACATTCTTGTAGTGAACTTTCTCACATACTTTCTGTAAATAACTCATTGTTTTGCATTCCTTTATAGAAGAAGAGAGAGTTGACAGACTGTTGGTTCGACCAGTGGCATTGGAGAGGTGCCACTGTCATCCTCCAATCCACTGTCACTTTTAGAAAACTATAAATGTTGGAATCAGAAAATAAACTGCCTTTTTTTTTCCTTCACCTTAAGAACAGTAGTGAGCTTGTGTTCTTTTGTGTCCTTTAGTGACAAGTCCTTCCAGCCCTTCAAACACTTCCAGGAGAGGGGTGGTTGATGCCCTCTCCTCTGGGAACAAGACTTCTGCTCCCAGTACTCCTAAACCCTCCTGGAATGGTGACAGCTCACTGCCACCTCTCCTCAAACAGTGCCACAACATTTTAAACAGCAGCCTTGCCACTGATTTCTCACAGCTCCAGCTACCAACAATGCAGGCTTCAGTTAAAGGGTTTGCTCTTTTCCTGAGAGGCTTTGGAGGAAAATGAAAAATTAAAAAAAAAAATGAGGTATCCAGAGATTCCAAGATAGCAGAAATGAAGAAATTCTGATAGTCTCCAGATTTTATACCTGCTTTCACAGTATTTGAGGCCTTTATCAAAATTTTTGAATATTTGAGATTAGCAATAAGAGAAGATCAAGTAAACCATATAATAATAGCAATATTAAGCAAACACTTAAGTATTCCCTGCTATGGACCCCATTATAAGATTTATATTTGAAAAACTTTTACAAACTTTTGAGATGCCTGGAAGGTGTTGCAAGATGTGGTGAAGAGAGGAATATAAGAGCAAACAATTTTAGCTATTTTTGTGCCGATCTCAGTAGCCCAGGAATTTACTGAGGGGGTGTCTTGAAAAGAATGCCAGTCAGGAAAAAAAAAACAAATTCCTTCAAATGTGTGTCATGACTGTATAGCTGGAGCTGAATGATGGGAAGATCTTTCAAATTCCAGATCTGAAGCTAATCCAGGACCTTGCATTTTAGGCCAGAGTGAGTAATACCACTGGCTTTTGATCCTCATCAGATTAAATTTTAAAAACATTTTTGCAGATCAAGCTAATTGTATGTGCAGCCCTTCTCCTAAAAGGTCACGCAAATTCTTCCCATTCTTCTCTCGTGAATATTCCCTTCACATCCAGCAAGTCTATACCCATGAGAAGTGAAGCAGGGACAGGTCATTTCTCACATGAGGGAGAGGAAACACCTGAACAGCACCTCATGATCTGACCAGTCATTTAAACACCTGCCTGAGCAGCAGTTCCGAAATCTGGGGATGTGTTTAAATACTTTTAAGAAAAGGGACTACAGAAAAGCTAGTGGAGGTGGGAACCAGGGATGAACCTGTAACAGTTAAGTCTTGTTTGGCACAACTCTTTTGGAGAAAAAGCTGGAAAATCTTGCAGTGCACAATGAAAAATTAGAGATGGCTTAACCCTTTACCCCTTGGGCATAGGGGAAGAGCTTTGGCAAAGCTGGGATCAAGTGCTGAAAATAGATACAGAGAGAAAAGCCCTCCAGAACCTGGAGCTTCCACTGTCCTGTCAGTGGATTTCAGCTGAGCTCTGTCTTGTACTCATCAGCCCTGCTGTGCCAAAACTACAGCAATTTGGGATGATTCCCCTTTCAACTGGGCTGATACCAGCTGTGCAAAATAGGTGGATTGTGGTCAGTGCAGAGAGTACAGAGACACATGCAGAGAAACAGCCTAAAGCCAGACTCTTTGTACCCCTGAGGAATATACAGCTCCTTCATGTAACTGATGTTGACATCTTCTCTGGAAATTTGACACTTTAATAAGCTTTCTGTTCTCAGCATACATCTGCCTTTTGATCTGAGGTTCCCCTTTATGTGGAGAAGAAGACAATTTACAGTAGCTTAGTCGACTGTGAAGAAACACATCACGAGATCAAATATTTGGGGATCTAGAGCAGCATGCAGCAAAATCTGCTGTTAGCCACATACTGATCCCCTGACAGTGGCAGCAGGAATTTCCTTCTGTGTTGTTAAACACAATGCTCTGTGAAACCTGCATTACAGACTGAATGGTGAATGTTAATAATAATATTCACATTGATTTCAAAATGATTCCTTTGGTTTTCCTGTACCTGCCCCAAAAACCCTGCAGGGAATCATCATCTTACCCCTCTGGAGAAGCTCTGTGTGGCTGAGAAGACTTCAAATATGTGAAACCTGCCTCCCCCTGAGGTTCCCCTGATGGGGAGACCCCTAAAAAGTTCCGTGCCAGGACTGAGAGATGAACAGGACTTTTGGTTTTTTGGTCTTCAGGTTGTTGTTTATTTTTCTCTCATCAGAAGTTCTGCATGGTGTCTGCACACCAGACTTAGCATACAAAGAGAAGGCACCAAAAGTCACAAGACACACAGGTTCAAGGTCTTTTAAAACTATTTTGTCCAATTAACTCTGAGAACATATTTTATTTCTACCTTTCTACCAATAACTAATTATTATTCTGTTCACACAACATCTGCATTGTGGCTCTTTCTAACCAATCACCCTGTGCCACCAACACTGCAGAAAATGGAGCAGATGAAGAACAAGAAGGATATCAGACAACACCCCAAATCCTCCATCTTGTCTTCTATGTATCTCCATAATAAAAACCCAAAACTGTAAGGTTTTCACCCTGTAATAAGCTACACTACTGTCTATTTCACACACTCGTAGATTCCAATTCATCCCAAAGTCTTGGAAGCTTTCCCCATGGATGAAGGTTAAAAGCAGTGTCCTCCTGGGGATCAGGACTTTTCAGGACAGGAAGAGAAATATTCCCTGTACCCTGGGTTCCAACAAAATGACTTGCAGTCACTCTGCCCCAGCCCTGCCACTTACAATCACATTTATACACTCTCATATTTATGCTCCCTTTGTGTTCATTCATTAATATGTGGATTTTCTACCCTAACAGTGGAGCTGCTCCTCCTTTGTGCCAGAGCCACTGAAGAGCTGCTCAGTTTGCTGATGAAGGCACCACAGCCAGAGCCAGAGCAGCCAGCTCCCAGCCAGCTTCCCTTTCCTCCCACTGCAGACAATTGTCTAGACAAGCATGAAGCCAGAGGTGAGACTGGGCCAAAGAACAGAAAACCCTGTGCCAGAAGCCCTTCCTGGCACTGGATAAGAACAGACCTTGTTTCTCTGCCACCTGGAGACCCTCAGTGCTGCCCATGGCATGTTCTGCTGTGGCCTGGCAGCTGCAGCAGGTACCCAGTGAAAGGCTCCCATCCTCCCTGAAGGACACCACCAATGTTCAGAGATAATTTCTTCAGAGATAAGAATTTTTGATTCTCACCCCCCATTTGAGGGGTTCCACAAAGAATGGGCTCAGAATGAAGCTGCTGCCTCAGACAACAGAGGTGCAAGTGTTCAGATGAGCCTCAGAAGGAATTCAGTCCTGCTCAACCCCTCCCTGGGATGAAGCCTCTACCTCCAAGACAGGAGCAGGAACAGCAGAGGCAACAAGGACATTTTGAGACAGCACTGAAAAAAAACCCCATCCTAGGGACCACATCTACATCAGATTTTGATTCAAATCACCCTGAATTTTGTTCATTCTGAACAGGAGAATGCACAAGGTGCTTTATGATTCCAAGACTTTCAGGTTCCAGCCTCAGGGAGGACATCCAAACCTGGGCTGGAGATTTGAATGGACATTCAAACCCTGCTGGGCTGGAGCCAGCCAAGTGCAGACCTCAGTCTGATACACAGCTGGGTTACTGACAAGGAAAGGGAAGACATCAAGGAATCAAAACATATAATAGTGTACATACCACTTATCACCAGTCTAAGTGAACCAATTTGTTTTCAGTGTTGATGAAGATCTATTAGGAAATACTTTCCTGGCCACCACCATGTTTATATGTATGTTTTTAAAATATGATATTTGTTTGTGTGCTGAAATTCAGACAGTTTCACAACAGTCACTGAAAACACAAGCTAGGTTATATACTAATATTACTTGCTGGGGAAATCCATATAAACAATTTATCTCTAACTGTTTATAGTAAGTCCTACGTAAATGGGGGGAGACGGGACATCCATCCAACCCAGTAACATCATCTTAACCATGTGGCCTAATATGTGGGGAGTGAGGGCACTGCCCTGCCCTCAGCAGTGTTCATCCTTAAATTTGTGTTAACAGCTCGTCTGGATAACTTTAAAAGGAGCAGGAATTTAAGTATGGCTTCAAAGGAATTTAAGTATGGCTTCAAAGGAATTTAAGTATGCCTTCAAGGGCAGAGACAAGATGAATTTTTACTAGTAGCTGTTGTTCAGTTTTTTCAGTTCAGCAATTGTTCAGTTGTTACTCTTAATTAGTTGATACTTTTAATTAGATGTGCAAAGAAATGCAATAAGGATGTGGTTCTTATCGTTACTTCAGTGATTTTGCCTGGAATCCCATTGGAGTACTGCTGCCTACAAGGGAGCTGTCCGGCCTCTGCTGTGATGAACTTGGACCAGCTATGAACATAAGATCAGAACTGAGAGCAGGAACCATTTCTACAAAGAGTGCTCAGAAATTGGAACTGAATTCCAGAACTGCTGGAATTCACCTGCAGACTTCATCTGAGCTCTGCCTGTGGGACTAAGCAGCTAACTCAAGTCTCACCTGGCCAGGTCTGCTCATGCCAGTGGTGGGACAGCTCCTGATGTGCCAGGAGGGGTCCCTCCCTTGGGGGCAGCCTTTTCCTCACTCTGGCACTTGTTCTTCACTGCTGCAGTTTCAGTGGGAGGGCTGTGGTAAGTAGGACTGCACCATCATGGACTCCCTGCCCAAAATGCCTTCTGTTCTAAGTACAGGAAAGGGGAATTCACAGTCCAGCTTGTAGGGAAACAACAGTGCTGAAGAGATGAGCATGAAGTCAGATGAGCTGAAACAGATCTGGAATTATAGCACATCTGCCTTGATTCCTGAGCCAGGACTTCAGTGACAGGCTGATGGCTGTTTACCCACTGTCCCTCACAAAGCTTTATCTCACTTGTTTGGAGACAGGAAAAAATATGGGGACACACAAAGAAGATGAATGTTTAATTTTCATGTGCAGCAGGAATCTGCAGAAGGTGTGATCTCTGCAGCACCCTGCATCCAGCCTAGCCATTAATTTTGAGTAATACTCAGCAACACAGACCACATCCTCCACAGATCATGGCCTTCCTGTCACTGGCTGTGGCACTGAAAACTGGCAGACCAGAAATTTCAAGCTGCTTTGCAAGTGTCTTGCAGTAAAGACATTCACATGATTTTTCCCTTCGAGGCAGTGCTTGGTCTCCTTTCCCTCTCATTTAATCTATTGTCATTATTTCCCTTTGTGAATGTTCTCTTGGGGCTGTGTGCCTGGAAGGACTCAAAGTTTCCCAGTTTTTCCTCCTATACACTTCAGTGTGTCTGTTCCCACTTGGATGAACTAGATGAGCAAAGCACACAAACAGGAGATTCTGTAAGTCTACCTCCTATCCTAGAATTTCATAGGAAAGTAGTTTAAAACAGACAACAATTTCTCCTGAATGTCTGCAGCTGTTCCACATCAGCAAGAGACACCCACAGGTGGGGAAAAGGCACTGGGCTGGAGCTGTGCCTTCCAGGGGCTTTCCTGGTTTCCTTCTGCCCTTTCCAGGGTGGAGCTGACAGCCAGAGAGTCTGTACTGTTTAACCACAGGCAGTCAGCTTCTGGTTCTTCACTTGGCCAAAATGTTCTCCTCTGAAGATCCTGAAAATGTCTGCTGGATAAAGGGGGGCAGCAGGCAGCTCCTCCTCCACCCAGCACTGCCAGTCCTGTTTGCTTCTCCTTCAGTGCCTGTTGGGTTTGCTCAGCCTGCTTTTTGGTAGCAGGGGGGGCACAGAGGTGGCTTCTGTGGGGAGCTGCTGGGAGCTTCCACCATGGCCAGCAGAGCCAGTCCCTGCTGCTCTGAGGATGGACATGCTGCTGGCCAAGGCTGGGCCAGGTAGGGATGTTGGTAATGCCTCTGTGATAACAGATTTAAGAAGAAAATCAAAACAAAGTGGGTACATACAATTTGTTTTTCCTTCTAGTCAGAGAAGAGGAGAAGATGAGAACTCCTGAGGGAAACAACACAGAGACACCAAGGAGAAGGAAGGGCAGGAGGTGCTCCAGGTGCCAGAGCTGAGATTCCTCTGCAGGCTGTGGTGAGACTATGGTGAGGCAGCTGTGCCCCTACAGCCCCTGGGGATCCATGGGGGATGCAGAGATCCATCTACAGGGGATGCAGAGATCCACCCACAGCCCCTGGGGATCCACAGGGGATGCAAGATCCATGAGGGATCTTTACATGCCCTGTGGGGAGAGATCCATGGGGGATGCAGAGATCCATGGGGAATGCAGAGATCAGTGGGGAATGCAAAGATCCACTCACAGCCCATGGGGATCCATGGGGAATGCAGAGATCAGTAGGGAATGCAGAGATCCACTCACAGCCCATAAGGATTCACAGGGGATGATGATATCCATGGGGGATGCAGAGATTCATCCACAGCCCCTGGGGATCCATGGGGAATGCAGAGATTCACCCCCAGCCCCTGGCTGAGGTGCCTGGAGGAGGCTGTGCTCCAGTGGAAGACTTGGTGGAGAGAGGACTCTTGCTTGCAGGCTGGAGCAGCCTGTCCTTGGAGGACTGCACGCCTGGAAAGAGCAGTTTTGGGAGCACTGCTGCTCATGAGAGTGGACCCATGCTGGAGAAGTTCATGGAGAACTGCCTGCCATGGGAGGGGCCCCACAGTCTCACAGGAGAAGGATTCCTTTCCCCAAGCAGCAGAAGAAAATCTGGGTTGATAAACTGACCAAAACTCTCATGCCTTTTCCCCTGGGATGGGGAAAAAAAAAAGTGTTTTAAGGCCTTATTTTACTTCTGATTATCCTCCTCTGAGTCTATTAGCAATAAATACTTTATACCCTAAAGTTGAGTCTGTTTTGCCCTTGGAGTGTTTTCTCCTGGTCCTTATCTCAACTCATGAACCCTTGGTTAATTTTTTTTCTCTCCTCTGCCCAGCTGTGGCAGGGGAGGGTGAGCCAGAGACTCTCCTGGATTTGGCCAGTGTCAAATCTTGACATAGTGTTAATAATACAGGAGTACAAAAGAAACACTTTAAAAGAGTATATTTTCATGTCAGTGGCTGGAGTATTCAAAGTTGAGGAAATAGAATGCAAACTGTTTTGCAAATGCCAAGTATAATTCTAGTTATCTGTGTGCAGGTGAACTACACATGCTCAGGACACCAGGACTCATTTGCTGCACAGCAAATATCATCCAGTAGGGATGGATGTGATCCAGTAAGAAAGGGAGATCTAGTCTGTCTGTAATTGCCAAGAAGCTGGAGCATACCTGGGGCACAGAGCAGAGGACAAGCTGACAGACAGCACACTCACAGATGGCTTCAGGAGAGTTGGATCATTTCATTTTATCCCTCCACACACAGCATTTTTATGTGTTGCTGAGCAAATAACAAAACCAAAACCTCTTAAAAGTGGCTGTTAATGGTGCATTCCCCATTCTCTGAGATGTCTCTTGTTTTCACAGCTACATGGATCCATAGCTGAAGATTAGATGAAAAGATCATTTGCATTCTGACAAATACAATAAAATTAAGGGATATCCTCACCCTTGCCCTGAAGGCAGTAAGGTCCCAGAGCATGCAAACAGAGCAAGAATATGACCAGTGAATAAAAGTTTGCCCTGATTTGAATATGACCAGTGATTAAAAGTTTGCAAATATGCAGGGGCAGCTCTAAGGCTGCATTTCCCAATTTGTGGATGCTCGACCCATTAGCCTTCACAGTAATTTAACACACAGGTGCAGTCTGAGGTATTCAACAGAGATTTCTGCTTTGAATTTGATGTATGGACAGTGGCCACTGATAGTTTTCATTTTCAGGTTTTTTTGTAGCACTCCTAATGCCAAAATTAATTGGACATAGATTCTTCTTGTACACAAAGAGCTGCTTACTCAGCGTGTACTAACAGGAGAAGAATGGTCTCTGATTTAGAACAGCCACACCTGTGCTCTGTCAGCTCAGCTCTAAATACAGACATCAATTCACACACTCACAGTGAAGACACAGCCTTAGAGCCTACCTTCTGCTAGGCTGATCCTCGGGCACCTAAAATTAGACTGAGTTTTAAATCAAAGTACTTAATGCCACCTCCGCATCCCACTCAAACCCCAAACCGCAATGTCACACCCAGCACTGCTGACACCTTTCTAGATGTGAAGTGGCAGCTACCTGTTTCACTTGTACTTTGAATGGAGTCTGTCCTATTGGCATAGGAATATGCCTGCCCAAAAACCACCAGTCCCATACCAAGCAGAATCCTTCCTCTTCAAGCCATTTGCAGAGCCAGATGTCAAAATTTCACCTCCCTCCTTCCCTGATCCAGCTGTATAGGGATCATTTTGAAGAATAAAAAAAAAGGAAAAAAAAAGAAAAAACCACCCCCGTTGGATCTTTACACCAGGACAAGCTGGGACTCAATGTTCTTTTTCCTGAATAAAGCAAGCCCACAGCAGATTGAAACAATTACTTGTGGGTGTACTACCCAAAAGTAGGACAGACATGAATCACAGACATGGTACCACAGTGCCAAGAGTGCCAGGAATAACTTTGGGGTGATAACTGCTAATGACAGCAGGATGAGTTTGGGATCCCTGCAGGGTCTCATTTAGAGTGGAAACAGTGCAAAGGCCAGCAAGAGTTACTCCTGTGGGGAGGCACTTGCTTACAGCTCACCATTTGCATCCAAGTTAGCATAGGTGTCCTTTGAGTTGGCTGCCTTTCATTCAAACAAAGTTCTTGTTCCGAGAAGAGATTTGCTGCTTAGGGCACACAGAAAAATCAGCAACTTCAGCAAGATACCCTGAGTGGTTCCTCTTTCAGATCCTGATGAGATTCCTTACGTTCCTCCCTTCACCATCTGATGGCTTCTCTGAACTACACGTGAGAATTGGGGGCCACCAAAACTTCACAAATTATGGGCTCCATTGGCATATGAAACTTTGTGACCAAAATAGATAACAGCATCAAACAGCACAAGTGATGGTGAGACTCCCAAACAGTACTGAAAGAGAGAAAAACACACCGCACTTCAAACACAGCAGCTTTCTGTGTTTAAATCTCAGGTCTTGGGTTCATATTCAACATGAAAACATGAAATACTTCACACCCTGTAATGTAATGACTAAGGCTAGGATTGCAGGACAGCACATAAAAGAGGTGGAATAAAAAAAGCCAACTGAAATTGGAAATCACCTTGTACTTTTAAGCCTTTTCAGAGCATTCATTGGGGTTTATTTTTAAAAAGGCTGGTGGCTCTGAAACAATACCAGACATGACCAAATTCTCTATTTTACCTTGCCTTTTATGGCTCAAATCCATCATAGACAAATTATTACTGTTATATTTTACATGTACTTATCTAAGATTTTAACCACTTTTAGGCATGGGGTATTTGAAATAGTGGCAAGGCATTGTCCTAAAATCCCATTTTGGGTAGCAACAAAGAGATTATCAAGGAAATTATGGCAGATCCTGGTGGAGCAGTAACTGTTTTATCCATCCCTACAACTGAATTTCCTCCAGGCCTAGAGCTGGCCTGTGAATCAGCAAAGAATGTGTGCCAGGAGATGTTTAATCAGTCTCTGCCTTCTGTGGGTGTCACAGCTTTTTTCCCATACTCTTAGCTGCAGAGAGATTATTTTGACGTGGAGCCATCCATCAGATGGTGCAAAACCCCCTCATTTCCTCTGAGAACAGCACTTCTCAAGACAGAAAAATTCTATTAAAAAACCCCACAGTTTTTAACCTGCAAGGCCAGGTCCTCTTGCAACAGCCTCAGCAGAGCTGTGATACCTTCCACAGGCTGACAACTGCTCCATTTAGAAAGCTGCCAGGGGAATGCAGGGAATCATCCTGCCCTGCAGCTGAAGGTTGCTCAGGGATATTCTGCTTGCAGACTTTTTTATTTTATATTTCTGCCTCATTTCCAGCCCTGCACCATTCCTGGCCTTCTCTGCAGGGAGCAAACGTGGGACACCTTCATGGGTGCTCCCCAGCAGAGAAGGGAAAGCTGAGCTGTGCTGCAGTTTGGAAGGGCCCTCCTAAGGACACAGCTCATCGGATTTTGGATTTAAAGCTTTTAGGTTTTAGAAATGAAGGTTAAGGAATTGCCTGTCTTTGAGAGTGGTTAGCAGTCTGTTACAGCTGCAACACAGCACATCCCAGAGATCCCAGAAAGGTTTGTGCAGATCAAAAATGTAACAGAAGCTCAGATCAGGGCCTTGCCATTGCCAAAGGGAGTCTAAACCTCATGTCTCTTGCTGCAGGCACTGTGGTGGGCCTTAGGGAGGGATTCAGGAGTGAGGGAGCTGCTGACAGAAGAGATCAGGAGCTGTCCCTGTCCTGGGCACAGAAGAGTCAGGAGTGAAGCTGAGCCTGGGAAAAGTGGGGATGGGAGGAAGAGTTTTAAAAATTTTATTTCTCACTATCTCATTCTGTAATCAACTGTCAATAAAATTAATGAAATTAAATTTATTAACCAAAAAAAGTAAATTAACTGAACCATTCTGATGTCAAATCTGGTTTTTATGTGATGGTAATGGGTGAGTGATCTCCCTGTTCTTATCTTGACCCATGAGCTCTTCCATCTTATTTACTCCCCACATCCTGTTGAGGAGGGAGAGAGCATCCCAGGTGGGCACCTGTCAGACTGGCCAGAACAGCAAAATGCATACAAATCTCAAAAAAGAACAGCAGAGTTCTCCCTCATCTGAACCTCATCTGAGCAATGAGATAATTCAAGTCACATGGAAATCACGCTCTCTCCATTTTTGTTTCATTTCTGTAAGACACTTCTCTTTGATTCCAGGGTATGAAAAGGTCACACCCAATGGGAATGAGAGAATAAAAAATACATGTTTAGAAGTCTCAGGAGCATCTCAATAAAAGAGCTGAAATTGTCTGTGGCTGTCCATGTCTTTGTGCATTATAGTACAACTGTCCTGTGCAATTTGTTGTGATTATTTGGATCCTGTGCCAACTCTTTCCCACAGTGTAGTAAGCATCAGCCACAGGAAGGCACATGGAAGTCAGGCTGCCTCATAATTATGTGCAATAAAACACGAGGACAATAATTATGTCCTTCATAGTTTCATCATCTGCTTAAATAAGTGAGGCTGAGGAGCCCTTCTTTCTTCTTGAAATTCTGCTTTTCTCTTGAAACCTCTATTTCCCCCTTGCTAAAGGGGGAAATACTGAGTACAAACTAAAGCCTCCAGGATAGTGACAACATTCCTCAGGGTATAATTTAATTCCTTATTTTCCATGGTTGGAAAAGAAAGGAAGCAACTCACATAGGGGTTTACAAAGCAGGAATCCATAGTATGTTTCAGCATTGCTTCCTTTTCCTCAGAAAATAGAGAGTAAGAAAGGAAAAGTAAGAAAACTTTCAAATGGAAAGGATGCATGTGATGAAGCCACAGGCTGAATGTGATTCCTTTGAAAATTTTTAAGAGACTCAAGTCCTCCTCCTTCCCACCCTCTCTAGATGATGAGTTTCCAAGAAACATTCCCCATTCTTACTATTAACCAAAAGAGAGGCCCCAGTCACCAGGTTAAGAGATGCTTAGAGACAAAAAATGTTCTCTATTTCCTTGGCTAGAGTAGGAAATTTTTCAGGTGGAACTCCCTGCTTGTGGCTGGGATGTGTCTGTGCTCCACACTGCAGTCAACGTCAGTCTCAGAGGAAAAAATTCCCCTTTTTTCTGCAATACAGCCATCTGCCAAGTCAGAAGGACATGAGTAAGGCAGATTCCTGAGTATCAGAGCCTCTGATTCCAGCAAAAGAACCAGCACACCCAAGTCTCACACTGGCACCAGACCCAGAAATCGGGAGCCCCCTGACTTCAGTGGGTGACAGACAAATCCCAGAGCAGAATATCAGGATTAGCAAAGATTAACACCTGTGAAGCACCCTACATCCCTTCCTTACCACGTGCAGCTCTCCTGGGAATCCAAGGATTGGTGCCATTAAAATTTCCATCCCTCATTCTAATATTAACCTCAATTTATCTCTTCTTTTAAGGAGCAACCTCACAAGTTTCCCAGAAAGTTGTTCAGAATGCTTACAAAAGTTTTGGCAATTTTCAGCTTCATCTGTTAATGAGCTATTAATTTTGGTCTCAGAATTTAACTTAAACTGAAGGAAGCACCCTCTTTATGTGTTTATAGAGTAACTTGGCATGCTGTGTAAATCTACCATCTGGCTAGGTTTAAACAACAAAAACTCCCCACTCTTTTTTATTTATTGGAAATGAACCTCTGACGGCTGACCTAGCCATCCTAGAATCCTTCTGCACCATTCCAGGTAATTTAGCTATTTAATTTATTTTAAATATCAAGGTTAAAACTGTATACAGTACTTCAAATAGGGTCTTCAAACAGCTTCTACAATTATACTAATATTTGAGATTTGTCTTTACTAAGAATTTAAAGTCTTATAAGGTCTTCTTACATTTGAGTCACTAAGGCAATCCATCCTTTTCTCTTCTACTCCACCCTCTCTCAGGAACAACTTCCCATGATATTGCAAAAGTTCTTTCTCCTTTTATCCTAAAAAGGCAAGTTGGACACTTGCTGTTGTTGCCTTCAATCCTCAGATCAAAGGAACAACTCAGTTTAGAAAACTGAGTTTTCTAAAAAGTCTTCCACAGTAATGTCATTAATCCCAGCTGTGTCATCTGCAAACTTGGTGACCAAATTTCTAATTTGGCCTAATTCACAAGCAAAGAATATAATAAATAAGGTCAGTCCTAGCTTCAATCCTAACTTGGTCCATCTTTATCTTGTAATTTCCATGATTATTTCTGCCACTGAAGAGAAGATCCTTAGGGACGTTACAGATCAGTGTTTTGCTTGACTCTTGGTTAAGTCCATAGCATTACCCTTTAAGAAGTTAGTAATCTTTTTGCAAAATATAATGAATTAGTTCTGAAATGACTGCCCTTGTGTGTGCCTGTGTGAAGATTTTTTTCTTTATCCCTTTCCACTGCCTCCCTACCCTCAGTCATCCATCCTCTTCCATGTCAAGAGTTGATACATTTAGCAGAAAATTAAGAAATGTATCAATTTCAGGGCAGGAGAGTTTTCCATTTTTGAAGACAGGCACTGTATCTGCTACTTCTCTGTTCCCAAATTTACAGATTAATTTAAAAAAAAAAAATCTCTTCAAATCCATCTGCAGTTTCAAGTGCCATTTTTTTTCAGTAGCCAAGAAGGAGCTCACTCAGGGACCATCATATTTTCATAGCAATTAGCCTAAATTTTGCTTCCATTCCAGATGTTAAATTTACCTTACCACACTTACATTTTCACTACGGACTCTAACATTAACGTAGTGAAAGCTGAGTTAAGGAGTTAAGGCATTAATTCAGGATTTGGGCCATACTTCCACCTACACCACCTTCTTCAAGTCCATCATCTCCACTTCCTCCACAGCTGTTCTCCTTCAGTTTATCAGGCCAACGTTTTTTTCCTTCCACTACTCATATTTCTTTTTTCATTTTTAATTCCAATTTATTATCCATGACTAGTCTGAACCTGTGTGGTCCTTGGACATTCATTCTGTGCTTGCTGTCCATGGAGATTCTGGATTTCCTCTTGTTTGGGGTGTTTGCTCAGTTTGGGAGGTGCATCACTGTCACTATAGGACACAAAACAACACAACGTGGACTCGCTGCTCTTTCCAAGGTAAAAAAGGGGACTTTTTATTTTCTGACTCCAACATTTATAGATTTCCAAAATGACAGTGGATTGGAGGGTGAAAGTGCCACCTCTCCAATGACACTGGACAAACCAACAGTCCATCAAATTTCTCCTCCTCCATAAAAGAATGCAAGACAATAAGTTATTTACAGAAAGTTTGTGAGAAAGTTCATTACAAGAATGTAAACATCAGAAGGCTTAGAAAATCTTTAAAAATAGGGGTGACACATCACTGTTCTTCATGGCACCTTCTTACTTCATGGAAATGAAGCTGAAACTTTGTGATTTTGGCTGAAATTCTATGCCCAGAGTCTGATACTCCCACTTCAGTTTAAGCTTAGCCAGATGTTTCTGTGTGCTATCCCAGCCTACCTTTAGAACTGACAATACCTGTTTGTGCCAGGATTTTCCCCTCCACCTGCCAGCTCCATGTAAGGGCCGGCATCCACAGTCTTTTTAGTTAGATTGACACCTCAGGTTTGAGCTTTTCTATTTTTCAGATTCTGTGCAGCTTTAGTGTGTGGGTCTGGGTGCCATATGAGGGGATGGTGAGCTCTGTGCACAGATCAGGGAGACAAAACAATTCCTGCTCCAGCTGGGGACCAAGGACAAATGATCCAAATCTCAGGCCCAAGAGCACAAACAATGTGGACTGGAGAGAGAAAAACAAGAAGGATGGGACTGCATGGGGTAAAGCTGGAATTGGACAATGAACTCCAATATAAAAATGGACCAGAACTTATAAAAGTGAGAGACCCCATGACCAGGCATGCATTTTGTGACCTTTTTGGGTTCACCTGGGGTGTGTCCCTGGCTGGGTTCTTGTGCTGCCCAAGGTGGATCCATTGAGGCCTCCTAATAAATCCCTGCTTTATTCTGTCACTCTGGCCTCTGTTCTAGGTCAGCCTTCACAAGGCATCAAGATTAAACTTATTGTGATGGACCAAAGCAGTATTAACTTCACCATGGCTATTCCCAGCAAACAATTCTCTCATTAAGGCCAACAGCTCTTTTCCACAAGTGTAAAACAGCATCAATTCCTTCTGGAGGAGCAGGCCTGGTTTTCATTTTAATACACCTGAAAGAAACCATGCTGTTCATATTATAGAGACTAAAGGCATATTTGGATACAAAACCAGTTTGGGCTTGGCACTTTATAGTTCCTTGCTGAAATTATTCTCTCTAATCAGGACTCATCTTGACTTTCTTGAATTGTGTTATTCTTGAATTCGTGACTCCTCCCTAACATTATTCCAAAACAATTGATGAGAAGGTAGGTATAACACAACAAAAAAATGTAGATAATTTTGCAACCCATTTTTAGCAAACATAATGATGAACCACAAAGCACTTTTGGTCTCCTTTACACTCCTCAAAGCTTTCTGGGCTTGGTGGTCTTGAAACAGATCCAAGCTGCTTCTGCTGCAACCATGCACAAGTTGCCCAGCTCTCTCTGCCTCACCTGAAAGGCCAAACTGATGAAACACTCACTTTTCCAATACAATTTCAGGAAGTTTAGCTGCATTTATTTCCCTAGTTACAGCACAGATCTCAGCAGAGAGGATCAAAGACCTCAGGCTGATCAGCCCAGGCTGTGTGTGGCACTGCATTGCACACACTCCCCCATGGGCATCCAAGCCCAGATGGTGTCTGCTGACATGGTCTCAGAAGTCATGGGTCTCTGCAGTGCTCAGATATTAGAAAGGTACAAAAATGCTTCATGGTGACGTAAAACCACAAGAGCAGAGCATTAGAAATACCTCTGTTGTGGGAAAGAAAGTGTTGCATGTTTCCTCCTGTTCTGAAGGCTGATGCCAAAAAAAAAGGGATGTGAAAAAAACTGACATCTTCCTGCTTCGGGAAAGATGATCTTGGGTGGGACGATTTAAGTCACATCCATAGCATTCCAGTCAGAAACACACAAAGTGAAGAATTTTGGCATCAGCTTCAGAGGAAGGAATAAACCCACAGGAAAGCAATTGTTTTGAAATTCTCTCATTCTGGCTTTGGCAATCAGAAAAGTTGGAAAGGGGAAGTTTCTAAATTGAACCCCTGAAGCTGGCTCTTTCACAAAGAGGGTCAGGCAGAAACCACAAGGCCCTGAGGTCTTTCCACCCCAAAGAAGACCAAGACCTTTCTCTTTTCCTTCATTCACCTTGCTGATTTCTGCACACCTGCCTTTCACACATCACAGCAGCTCTGTGCTTCACCACAGCCCTTTCCAAAGACACACATTGTCCCTGCTGACACCCTCAGCCTGGCCCCATGGCAGCTGCTCATCTTCAACTGCTCCATGCCAGTTGTGCCCCCACCCATGGGGACTCAGATCTGCACACAACTTCTGTGCACTTTACATCTGGAACACATCCCACACAGGGTCTCAACCTCAGCCAAGACATCCTGGCATCACTGTAGCTTGAGTGCTGCTGGTAAAATTCTCCTTAGCATTACTCCTTTTTTAGCCTTGGCCACACAGTGAGGGCCAGCAATGGAGTTCAGGTCCCAAGAGCATTCAGAGAAGTGTTAATAGGGTGCCAGGGTACCCAATGTTCCAGCAGCTCAGACCTAGATGATTTTCTCTCTTGCTGTATTGCCCATGAATTTCACTGCACTTGTCCCTACAGCTGCTGCTTTCCCTCCCTAGCTTCTCTTACCTCCTTTGAGATATTCACCCTTGCCATTTCACTTGTCTCCTTTCCATTCCTTTTGATCCCCACCTAATGACAAAGCACCGTGGAGGCACCAACTCATAATCATGCTCCTGCCACCCTCTTTTCAAAGGGCAACTGTGACATCTCCAGATTCACTCACTTAACCAGAGATAAATGCTGCCATTCAAGCCAGGAGAGTGAACAACTGAGCACATGAATGCAGACAGCACAGAGAAGAGAGACACAGATAAATCCTTTTGGAAAGGAGGGGTCATTCTCCAGTAAGTTTTGTCCCTAATGTCACTGCAGCTGTGCTTTGTCACCGCAGGCTGCACACACTGTATTGATCAGGGGGAAAGGTCCCTTTTTCCCTGGGAATTCTTTGCATCAACCCAACAGTACAGGTTTCTGCTGTTATTCAGTCCTGGGAAACATCTCAGGGAAAAGGGAAGGCTGAAACAGCAAGAATTCAGCCCAAAATTTTTTGCCTAGAAAACCATCTGAAACCCCAAGGCCTGCTGTTCTTACAACATCTGAGGGAAATCCCTTGGCAGGATGCTGCAAAACAAAGACAACTTCTCCAGCCTCCAGACTCCCTTCTATTCACTTGGCTTCCACTGCCTGCTTTGCTAATGCACAGCTACCCTTCCAAAAGCAGAAGGAATGTGGTCCTCAGATGGGAAGTTCAGTATTGCTTTCCTCAGCTTCTGCATTGTAAGGAGTTGAAGTCTTTATGAATTGAAGACAGATAATGGGGAAAAAAAGCATCCAAGCCCAAGGAATGTAGGACATAAATTAGCCCACTACAAGGTGATCATGGCAGATATCAGATACAGGATGCTTGGCACAACCAGCTTGGCTCAGTGTCTGAGAGTGAAGCTCTAAATACCATCCTGTTCACGCATGGATCTGAGCCCAGCTGGTGTGATGAGCCACCAGCCTTCCTTGGCTCTCTTTGAGCCCAGAGGAGATGGATGGAAAAACAAAAGGAAGGGTTAGGCAGAACAGCCCCATCTCCTCATTTCCCACACCAGATGTTTGTGACTGAAAGGTCCAGGACAAAGCTTACATTTCTTTGGCACAAGCAGTGCTTGGCTGCATGTGAGTTTGGGACAGGACTGGTGTCCCCAGGGCCACAATGTGTCCCCATTTCCCTGCAGTTCTGCCCAGGCTTGTACCTGGAGAGTGTGGTCCAACCTCTGAATGTGGCAGTATATGGAATATTAATCCCAATATTTCCGGCTGGATGTGCCTGGCCCTGTCTGACCCTTGCTGCTGGGCCAAAGGCGGAAGCTGTGGTGTTTCACCTCAGAGGTACCTTTGGCCAGCTGGGTGCTGCAGCTGGGCACTCAGAACAAATCCAGGCAAAGTAGGAACTCAGTTTACCTCTGGTGGAAAAGGTTCAGGCAACAGTGAAGAGAAAGGAAAGGATTCTGCTGTAGAGTTTTAATCCAGAGTTTTATTCCAGGATGGTAGACCTCTGAAACAGCTCCCAACAGAATCCAGACCGCATGGTCTCGTCTCCTTTTAAGCCCGGGGACAGGGGGAGGGGAAGGGACAGGTGAGCCACCAACCAGGTGGGAGGAGGGGAAGGCTCAAAGGATAAAGACACTTGGACAGGCCAGACCTGAGGGGCATCTTTTGAACTTCTGCCAACCACACGATGCCCTTGCTGGAATGTTAAGATTGATGGACAGCTCTTAGCAGGAGAGCAAAAGGGAAAAGGAGAGGTTGGCACACCTGAGGGGTTGGGATAGGTGAAACAGGAAATGGCATCACACTGCAACAGCAGCACAGAGCTGCTGCTGGGCCCAGCTTAACAACCAAGGCATAAATAGGAAGAAATGGTAGAAAACAGAAGCACTCCCACTTCCTACTGCCAGACCTCCTTCCTGGTCACACAGGAACGGGAATGTCTCCTCTGGCAGAGTGGACATTTGGAGAAATGCAGTATTATGAACCACCCACACACTGACGCAATTTTGCCACCAACACAAAAACTTTTTTATGCTGACTTCAACATTTTCTACCCTCACTTCTCCATGATGAGACCATAGTCTGGTGGGTGCAGGGAAGATTGTGGGATGGATACCAAGATGCTTGGAAATCACCAGCCTGGTCAAGGGGTCACTGCACAGAACTGGGAAGATTTTAAATCCGTTTCTTATCAGTTACTGGGCCCTTTGGTGGTGATCACAACTTGATGTGTTTTGGAGAAAATTTTAAACTCCTGGAATAACTTACTGGGGAAGGTGATGAATAGTCCACTTGGTGCTTTTTCCTTCAAGACTGGTGTACCCAGCAAATACTTGATAAATAAAAGCATGAGCTATTTGTTTCCAACAATCCCATTTCATGCCAAAATAGTCTGGTATTCATCACTGGCATCCTCTTCAGCTGGCAACATCTTGTAATGAAGACAATTAAAATCCCCATTCAAACTGTTGCAGAGTAAACAGCTAATTATGCTAAAATCCCAAGATTCATTCCGATCCTTTTTTTTTTAGATCCAAAGGATTCTAAACACCAAAGACCAAAGTTCATTTGTGCCAACATTGCCTGCAAACAACAAACCCAGAAATTTTCTGTGACTCACGGGTGAATTTCAGCATGGACACGTCATATTTGCAGCTATCCCTTTCTGCAATCGTTGCAAAAAGTTCTGAGACGCATCAAATCCAGAAACTGAACGAAAAAAGAAACTGAAACGCCAAGCATGCGGAAAACTGAAGAAGGCCCATTATGTAATTATTATTACTGGCATGGAAAAAGAGGAAAGTTATTCTTTCTGTCAGTGTCAAAGAGGACACGCTGCAGACAGAGTGCACCTTCAAACATGGGCAATGGGAAGGAAATATAAGCAGGATAAATAAGCAGCTGATGTAGCACACAGCAGAAAGGATAATTCAGCAGGACTTGAAACAGAATGCCAAATTTTAACAAGAACATGTAACAATCTATCCTGAAACAAAAACAATTACACCAAGGCAGATGAATTCGTTTCGGGCAATGCTGGAAATCGGATTTAATCAGATTTTTGCTCTGCAGCCAATCCTCACACAGTAGCACTTGACTTAACAATTCTCAAGACAATTTGCAGAGATAAAGTCAGTAATGTTGAAGTGAGGGCAGGGTAAAATGAATTAGGAGGTTGTTAAAGAAATAGAAAGCCACATCAAATACTGCAGAGTGGCACTGCTCCCATTTCTGCCTAGCCTGGGAGAGGGCTCCCTGCAGGGTGTCCTGCACAACTCTGCCTTTAATTCTTTCAGGGCTGTATGTGGGGAGCCTCCTGCTTTGGCTCAAGTCCCCTTGGTCCTTCCCTGTGGCAGAGGTTCTGCCTGCCTGAGTGTTCTTACAGTGAGACCATCGCCAAGCCTTCCCAAAATGTCAGAAAGAGAAAGGGTTCATGATGAACTGGATGTTATACACTAGAAAGTGATTACATTATTTAAAAGGTCAAGAATACAGACACAGACAGCAGCAGGACAGTTAATAAAATAGACAGAAATAAAAAAGGCAAACAGAACAAGGAATTAATAGGAGAAGCTTAGAGCCTGAATATCCACCCCCAAGCACTGCTCAGCTCTTGTCTGCAAAGCATCAGAGTCAATGAAAACAGCAGAACACAGGAACCCTCTCCCACTCATTTCACTGCCAAATCATAACTCTGAAACTGAAAAACATTTCTTTTTTTCACAGATGTCAGAGGAGACCCAAGACTAGTACATTGTCTAGCAAATAAAATATCTCCTGTAAATAAAACCAGGAAAAATCACACACACTCAGTTTTTTGAGCTGAGCACACCAAAAGCTTGTTTTCACTAACTCCTTTGATGTCTGAACCACTTTGGCCATATCTCTGAAGAACAGGCCTTCCTCAGAGGTATTCCCAAATAGCTTAGGACTGGCTGTATTAGTGGCCACATCAGTACATCATGTTTGTGACCTCCAGAACATCTCATCCACATGACATTATCACACAACGCCTGAAATGTTAGGGCAGAATTTGACCACTGATCACCTGGGAAAACTGGATCCACCTTCAAAATTACAGTCCTTACTATTGTGTGGCCAGTACAGCCTCAGCTATGCTGTTAAAATTCTGGTGCTTTATCCTTGGAGCTGAGATGAATTGCCTGCTCTGTGGTTCTCTGTGATAATCAGTTCAAAGACCATCAGCCATTAAGCTCAGCTTGCAATCATGTAATCAGGGGTGGGCAAACCTCCAGAGCAATTCCACGTTTAACAACTGGAGCATTACCTGATCTTGTGACAATGAAATGTGAAGCATTTGATGGGGGTAAGTCTGGGTTAATTCCTTACGTGGCAGAAGGGTTAAGAAGGGCAAATCTGAGAAGAAGAAACCTGCTCAGAAGCTGTGGTGATTCACAGGCACAGTCAGTTGTGGCTGCAGGAGCCAGTGGATGATTGGACAAAGGTGGAAGTGGCCCTTTCCCACTGTTTTTTCAGACCTTTCTCTCAGCGCTCTGTCAAAGCCCTGAAGGAATTCTGAGCTCATGGACACAGGAGCTCCTCCAGCTCATTCCATGCTGCAGCCTGTGTATAAAAGCAGCACCATGCAGCCTCACACATGCTGCAAAGATGTGTGAGCACACACATTCCAAAGTGTGCTCAGACACTTTCCAAAGTGTCTGAGCACACTTCATTTCCAGGTACTTAGCTTGCAGTGGGGCAGTTCCACTTCCCCTGCACGGGGATACTTTCATTATCTCTTTCCCTTCACACTCCTGTTTCCCACATGATGAAATACTTGATAACACCACCAAGGCACCAGAAAAGCTCAGGACAGGCTGGCATAGGACACAGAAGCTGTTCTGGCACTCTCACTCAGCCAGAATCTGACACTGCACTAGTCATGTCTCAATTTATTTGGCAATCTCCCAGCTCAAACACAGGGAGTGCATCTGTGCACACCTGCACAGGCTTAGCCCTGCAGCTGCAGGGCAAGTGTTCTGTTGACTCAGGGCCTCTTTTCCTTGCTGAAATAGCAACAAAAGTTGAAACAGCAAAAAGAGCAGCAGCACAGGTTCACACAAGCACGCACCAGGATGCCAGGGCACGAGGAATCCAGGGGAGTTTGTGACAAAGGAAAAAGTCTTGCACAAGAGAAACCAAGCAACTCAGAACTTCTTAATGTAGTGAAATCAGTGCAAAATGGGCATTCTGCCTTTGAGAGGGTGAAAGGGATGAGACTGCAGGTGCACTTTTATGTGCTAATGAGAACATCTGCCTACAACTACATCTACAAGCAGCTGCACTTGTCCAGAAAAGCTGTGACTTTGGAGCCTCAGCAGCTGCCATGGATGACTGATGACAGTGCCTCACCATCTTTGCTACTGGGAGACATCTCCTCCAGCTCACTACCTTTTTTTCCCCACTCACAAAGGATCTGGAGAATAATTTACTTTCCTGCATGGGGTTATTTGCATGTTTGAATAGTGTTCCACCCCTATGAGACTGCAGCTCTTTTCACAGAGAGCAGCAGGCACAACCTTCCCAGGATTTCTCCTGGGGAAAGGCAGTGAGAAAGCTCAGAGAAGGCAATGATAAAAAATTCTTATCTCTACTTGCTGCGCCTGTTGTTTGGCACATGTGGAATGTGTTATGGAGATTGTTTACCACAGAAGGGATTCTTAATTGGCCACTGGTGATGGTTGTTTTGTATTGATTGACCAATTAGGTCAAAGCTGTGTCTGGAAAGGGTCACAGGTTGTTCTTTAGTATAATATAGTATATTATTAGTATAGTATCTAGTGTAATATAGTAAAGTTTAATAAAGCAATTGTTCAGCTTTCTGAATCATGGAATCAAGGCCCTCTATCCCTGTGTCAGGGGTTACCATGCATTGGTAAGTAGTGATCCCTCATGTGGGTGAACACTCTGCCTTGGTTTCTGCTGGCTCCTTTGAAGTGTGTCCGAACATCAGCCTGACACTTTGAGGGTACAGACAGACTGGGGTGACTATTACTGATCCCAGCCATGTGTCTGGCACAAACTGGAGACCATCTGGATCTCTCTGTCAGAGGAACTCAGGCTGACCTCCAGCATTCCCTGTGTAATATATGGTAGAAATAATTCGTGCTATTAAAGGATGTAGGTTATAAAGATTGTAAATCCAAACACATGTCTCTGACCTCACTGGCCCAAGAGCAGATGTCTATTCAGATTCCAACGAATTCCCAGAAATGGCTAAGATAGTGATCGACGCTTTAGCGTAAGAATGGACGTAAGAATGGACGCTTCCAGGAATCTCAGTCATCGTCAGATCATCGCCCTGCTGATTGCGTCAACCAAGATAGCTGCGATGGCAGAATTATACATCTGAATACATGGCTTCCCCAGAGCCCATCAACGCTGACTGCATACCTGGAGCCCATCTTTGTCCAGCTCTGCACACTGAAAGGAACAGCCATGAATGTGAAGAGTTACAAAAGAAATTGGGACTCCTTCGCCTCAGGCACAATAAACTGTATAAAACCTTGCCGCAAGAAGCGGCATTCATGAATGAGGGGGATTCTGATGCGATAGAGGTCAGGTCCAGGTTCACCCAGCGCCGATTCCGGGCTCGACGCTGTCTCTTTGCCTGTGGTGGTTTGGAGACCAATATTCGGCCCCGCAGAAAGATTAATAAATCTTTTTGAAATTTTTGATAATTTGGCTCACAATTGATCATTTATAACACCTACAAGATGGATTGGACACCTTCTGCCCTCCTAGAGAGGTAACTGTGATCTATCTCCATGTTTTCCTGAAGATTTATCCCTTGAGACAGTGTTTTGGGCCTGTAGCTTAAAGGCTGGGGCAGGGGACGGATTGTCACCCTGGTTTTTTAAGATTTTCTAAGCTTTCTGATATTGACATTCTTGTAGTGAACTTTCTCACACACTTTCTGTAAATAACTCATTGTTTTGCATTCCTTTATGGAGGAGGAGAGAGTTGATAGACTGTTGGTTTGACCAGTGGCATTGGAGAGGTGCCCCTGTCATCCTCCAATCCACTGTCACTTTTAGAAAACTATAAATGTTGGAGTCAGAAAATAAACTGTCCCTTTTTTCCTTCACCTTGAGAACGATGGTGAGCTTGTGTTCTTTTGTGTCCTATAGCAACAACGGATCTCCCAGCAATAGCACTGTCCCCAGCCTGGGGTGAGCTTGCAGTTGGAACAAGACACCTGCAGATCAGGCATCCAATTTTCTCTGGTGGAGCAAGTCACCTTTGGAGTGTGGAGATTTCTGTCTCATCAAAAGAGAATTCCTGTGTCGGAAGAGACTCTCTACAGGTTTTTCAGATGGTTTCCCCATGGATGTGGAATCCTCCGGGGATTTATGGGCCTGGGATTCCCTGGGTCTTAGACAGAAGCTCAGGTACGAGGAAGCAGATGGAAGCAAGGTACGAGGCCTGAACTGCCGATCTGGGTGGCACTTTCTGACACTGTGAGGCGGAAAACCTCGTTGTAAAGCAGGTTTGTTTTGGTGGGCACGTCTGACTTGGACATGGAGGAGCGGAGCGCATCGCCTCACGCCGGGCGGGCGGCCATCAGCCCTCCCCACAGCCAGACGGGGATCGATCCGTTCAAGGACAGTCTCTGCTGGTTTCGCCCCCGGCACGGCGCAAGGGGAGCAGCTTTGCCCACGATGCAGCCAGGGCACCTCTCTTCTGTCTCACCAGAGCAGGAGGGACCTTCGCCACCGCCACTCCCTCCTTCTCCTCCCCGTGCGGCGTGTGGATCAGCCCTGCCGCTGGGCTCTCCCCCCCTGCGCCCCATGAGGGTGCAGAGCTGCCCCCGCCACCGACAGGAGAGGCAGCTGGTTCCGCGACAGCGGCGCTGGACAGCACATCCGGCCTCCTGGCACCGCAGCCGGCAATTGATTTATTGATGTCGGTGCCTGCAGCGCCGGCCGGGGACTTCCCCCTGCCGGTCCCGCTGGTTCCGCTGCCGGCGGCCGCACCGCCCGCTGTTTCCCTCAGGTTGCCTGACAGCGCTGACAGCGACAGCAGCAGCGAGCAACAACAGCCTGTCCCCGAGCAAGGGCGTGCTTCCACTGCTCAGTGCCGGCCCGACCGCGCTGCGAAATGGGAACCAGCGTTCCTCTGACAGCACCTTCACTGCTGTGCCCTGAGGCACCTCGCACTGCGAAACGGGAACCAGCGTTCCTCTGACAGCACCTTCACTGCTGTGCCCTGAGGCACCTCGCACTGCGAAATGGGAACCAGCGTTCCTCTGACAGCACCTTCACTGCTGTGCCCTGAGGCACCTCGCACTGCGAAACGGGAACCAGCGTTCCTCTGACAGCACCTTCACTGCTGTGCCCTGAGGCACCTCGCACGGTCCGCTCTCGTCCGCAGGAATTGCTGAGACATTGGCAGCATGGTGGCGGCGGGCAGTGAAAAAAAAGACCCCACTCTGCAGACTGGGTTTGTGTCCCTTGGCCCGCCCATCGGGTTTGGGTTCCTTGGCCTGCCCACCGGGTCCAGGCCCCGCACCCCATCCACCACCACTGGGTCCTAAGACCTGCTGTAGTAACCTTCTTCAGCAGTTCTCTGTTTCAGGATTCAGCAGTTCTCTGTTTCAGGACCAAGAAGGACATTCGGTGATGTCAAAGATCAACATCTCCAGCCAATGGACCTTCTCCTGAAACTCAGCTCTTTGGACTTGAAACAATGAGCATTCTTTGAGTCATTGTTTCGTTTCTTATATTGTAAACCTTGTTTTAGTGATATGATAGAAGTAGATATTCTACAGGTAAAGAATCTCCCTGATCATTCTACGTCAGCATCTTATTGAGGTTCTGCTTGACAAGCAGCAAATTGCTAAGGGAACTTCACGAGCTGTGTTTGTTCTCTCTTCTGCAAGGGCCCAGCAGAAGAATTGCAAATGCAGCTCCTTTTCCTTTCTTTTTTATTATAGTAGAAGGGGTGAATTGTGGCTGCAGCTCTCTTCACAGAGAGCAGCAGGCACAACATTCCCAGGATTTCTCCTGGGGAAAGGCAGTGAGAAAGCTCAGAGAAGGCAATGATAAACAATTCTTATCTCTACTTGCTGCTCCTGTTGTTTGGCACACGGTGAACGTGTTATGGAGATTGTGTACTGAAGAAGGGATTTCTTAATTGGCCACTGGTGATGGTTGTTTTGTATTGATTGACCAGTTAGGTCAGAGCTGTGTCGTGACTGTCTGAAGGGGTCATGGGTTTTTCTTAAGTATAATATTAGTATATTATTAGTATAGTATGTAGTGTAATATAGTATAGCTTAATAAGCAATTGTTCAGCCTTCTGAATCATGAAGCCATTGCATGTTATTCCCTGGCTGGGGGTCACCCTGCATCAATACTCCCACTCATCCTTCTTTTCTCACATGAAGTAGTCCCAGGTAATTTGAGCTACATATTTAAGACCTCCATGGAAGAACAAGTAAGCTCCTGTTCCACATCAGAATCAAGAACTGTCAGGCTGAGTTTGTAAGGCACAGCCTTTATTTCTAGGGATAACATGACAGGAGCTCAGGCTCCAGATCTTAAAATTAACTTAGTCATTAAGAAGGTCTTCTCTTCAAATTAAACATCTTTGATCTGAAGATAAAGACAGAATAAACATGGAAACCCAAACTCATTCCTCTCTGCAGGATCTACGTCAGGCAGGTACATTTGTGGAAATGGAAACATTTGTGTTGTTGACAAATAGAAAAAAAAAATGGAAGGAATTTATTTATGCTTCTTTCTGCTATTTCTGGGTCCTGAATTGCTAACACCACTCAGAAAAAAATGCAGGTGGGTTGTTCCTGAAAGCTCAACTCAAACAACTGCTCAGGAGACCTCTGTAAGCAAAGGAATGTCTTCTGATCAGACAGAAAATTCTGCCACTAAACAGTCTGTGTATCCCAAAAGTTGGACAGCTCTCCATTGCTGCATGTCCCAGCCAGCTCTTCCTGACTCCTGGCTTGCTCCTGCACAGCCCTGACACCCTCCATACCCCACAGTGCTCCTTAGAAACCCCACTGGCAGCACCAGCTCCCTCTCCCAGCTCCACACACCCCAGCTCTTCCACATTCCCACACTTCCCCTCTACTCTGCATCTTATCCTACTTGCCTCTATAGGATTCCCCGCTCTTTAAGGGGGGAAAGACTGGCACCATTGAGAGTCCAAGGCAACCTCTTTGCCCTTGAGCCTATCAAAAAGAAAATTGCTTGATGCAGAAGAGAAATTACATGGCAAAACCACAGTCCAGACGTGGAGACAGACTCCCTTCAGACACAGACTCTTGGCTGCCAAAGAGGAAATGTTGAGGAGATGCAAACAAATCCTCTCAATCTGGCTGGCTTTAGTTTCTGCTTTACTTATAAAAGCGTGCACAGGGTTATTCTGCCAAATTCCAGTGAGCATTTGAGGGGCAGAAGGAAAGCCCTGGTCAGCACAGGAGCTGCAGAGGGAGCAGGTTGTTTTCTCCTGGGCAGAGCTGCACAGTGGCAGCTTGTGTCCATAAGTCTGGCAGACTGACAGCTAGCTGAACCCAGCATTTAATTGGAAAGTATTCCCATTTCACATTGTTTCCCAGCAGGAGATGAAATTCCAGGAAAAAGTGTAGTAATTGCTAATCACCTACTAATACTGGAAATTTGATGTGTGCATACACAGTTCTCAAACTAAGAAAAACTCTCAAAAGTCTTTACAACTGACAGATAAGAGAAGGGGTTTGTGAATGCTTGAGATACACTTACCCCTACCAAAAGTTAGTTTGAGATTTCATTGTGGATAACTCTGAAAAGACACTGACAAGAAAATAAGACATCAGGGGCGGAAGGTTAAAAATGTTTTTTCCCCCAGAGGTTTTCAAATAGTTTCAAGTTTTCCATATTCAAATTTCAACAGGTGAAATGTGATCTCCTCACGTTGCAGATCAATGAAATTCAGGGTGATGGATGAGATGATAAATTTTGCTCAAATATTCATAATAGTGAAACCTGAAGGTGAATTTGAATGGTCACAGAGGGCTCTTGTGGGCCAGGGCAATTGAGCAGAAAACCAGCAGACAAAACTCAGTGTCAGTAAATGCTGCATAACACAAGTGGAGGAGAAATCCTGTCAGTGTACGTGCATGCCAACAGTTACTGAATTAATCTGAAAGGAGAACCCAATGTCCTTGTACAGAGCACTGAGGACAAACTCATGACTCGTGAGAGGTAACCGAGCCTCAAGAATTACCCTTCTGCAAGAGACATTGGAGTCAGGAAAAGAGAGGGGCAAGTGAAAAAAGGAAAAGGCTTAGAAGATGAATAAGGATTAGGCAAAGAAGGATTTTTCAGTTTGGAAAACTTTACTGTAGGAAAAACAGTAGACAGACATACAACTATAAGGGACAAGATTCCTCATTGCACAACATCCAAGGACAGACAATGACTTTTTCAGGGAATGGATTTATAAGACACAAAAAGATTTTTTCTTGCTTTACTGTATACTTCTACACAGACTATGTGAGCTCCCATAGGAAACTGCACAGGCTAAAAATAAAAGCTGGTTTACGAAATCATTTACATAATCATGCAGTCTCCTAAAATCCATAAACATTGTGCTGATAAAAATGATGCAATGTGCTGTAAGCCAGAAAGTGAAAGAGTGCATATGCTGCGGTCCTCTGAGAGCAGCCCCCATGCAGAAAGGCAGGATGCTGGGATGCTGTGTGGGTTGGAGGCTTGCGGGAGAGCCCTCTTCCTCAGCACTGGACATTTCCATATTTTTCCAGATTTGGTAAATAAATTCTCTTTCTCTTAGTAAGCACAGTTATTCACCCAGCTTGAATTTTCACTTCCTTATGATTATATTGTAGCAAGATAAAGCCCCTACCTCCCAGGAAAGGAAGTGGCTCTTTTTATACCTGTGCCAATATAAACCAATTTCCCTGAAAAGAGCTACTTCCACTAGAAAGTGCCTTTGGGATTTCTGAAAGCTCTGGCTGATACCTGAACACCAATTTCCAAGGTTCCTACTGGAAAGTTTACACCACCCCTTACCTGGGAGGAGAGCAGGGACTGTGGGGTGTTCTAATGGCCTGTATTTCACAAAGGCCATCAGTTCCCAAAGAGAAAAAAACAAGGAGACAGAAAAGCAGGTATAGAGAGACACCAGGAGCTGAACAATCATGAGCAAAAGGATAATTTTCTGTGAATGAAGCTGGAATATTTTTCAGGGTATGGGTTTGTTGGAGTCCTGGCTGCTGAGAATTTGAGACTTTCTGTGCTGACAGGCACTGACCCCCAAGAGAACACTGCATTTGACCTGAGGCCATGGAGAAGGCTTCCAAAATGGAAGGACAGAACTGGGATTGTGGGTGTGGAGTTTGAGTAGAAGTGTGCAATATCACAGGGTGGAAAACTTAGAGTTTAAGGTTTTAGAATATAGTAATATCTATAAAGCAAGATGGAGGTTTTAGAGCAGAGGCTGGTCCTTCTTCTCCATGGGTTTGGGTGGTGTTTTGCAATTGGACAGAAAAATCTGCATTGTGGGACATGAGAGATTAGTTATTGGGGTAAAAGTGAAAATAATTTAGGTGTCATTTCTTAATGGGACCCTTTAAAGTCCTTGTAGAAAGAGATAGTTAGCCATTTTTGTAGCTTGTTAGTAGAATGCTGTAGAACACATGACTCATAAGACTGTGATATAGATAAGAGATAATAAACACCTGAGTCCCAACAAGAAACACCATCTCGAGTGCTTCAATCCTGACCTTGACAGAGGCACAAAAAGAAGTGATAGAATTGGCATGGGTTTTGCAAAATTTTTCCATCTCAAGCAGCATTTCAACCTCAAAACAGCTCCCAGGTAACAGAAATTTTGGGGGAAACTTCAACAATTGAGAAGGGGGACTAACAACAAGTGTGCCTTGCTGCCCACTCTGCAGAGGCTGCCCCAGTTCAGCTCCCTGGGAGCCTCCAAAGGCAAGACTTTGTGTTTTGGTTACCCATAAGGTCTTAAAGAGCCCAAAACAATTGACAAGCCTCGGTTATTTGTGTTCTCCTAACAATGTGGAGATAGTCTTTGTGGTTTGGAGAGGGATTGATATGAGGCATTCACAATGGCAGAAGAAAGTCTCCCAAGCAAGGTGGAGCCCCTGATTTCCCACTTCCCAAATCCTAGCTTCTACCTCAAGCAACCTGGTTTTTACAGCAGCAAGAGTTTGAGCAAAGTCTCAAACTACAGAACAGAATTTGTGCGGAAGGAAGATTCCAAATAACTGCATGTTAGTCAAATAAGTAAGCAGAAGAGTGAAAATCTCTCCTAGGCCCTCCCTCCATGGGTGACATCACATCCCCACTGCCAGACCTACGACCAGGTTAAGCTTAGCTCATGGAGCTGGGGATCTGTCTGACTTTAGGACATTAAATTGTCAAACTCACGGCAATTTCTTAACACCAAATCTCCAGAACACCTACCAGCAATGCTAAAACACAACAAAAATTTCCCTATGAATAGGGCAACCCCCCATGGGATATGGAGTTCCTCAACACAACTCCAATAGAAGTTAGAATTTACTGTATAAAATACAGAACAAGTCTCAGATTTACTCTTGGGATTCCTTAGAGACTTTCTCTCTCAGAACCAGTAAAACATGGAAGGACTGAAACCGGAGTTAGAAGGAACTGAAAAGCACTGCAGAGAAGTTTTGTGATGCCTAAGATGCATTCTGCTCACCACTACTGAAACAGAAAGCAGGTGAAGTCCCTTCTCTCAAAGGAAATTAGTGAAAGCTTTGGCATTGACCTGAGTAGGGTTGGGATTACAGAAAAATTACAGAAGAAGACAGTAGGAAAGCAGGTAATTGGCAGATATTCAGATGATGCATGAGTTGTAGCAATTCAACACTGCACTAAGCATTTAAAATTTGTGGTTTGCTTTGCATAGGTTTCTTCAAAGGAGAACTGATGGGTTCCCTCTTAAGATTGAATAGAACATAACGGCAACACAGTTTTCTCACAGGAAAACTGAAGTTTCCACAAAAATCAAATTGCCCCTTCCCCTTTTTTATCTTTAAATTTTGTTTTGAATTTCTGGGAAGAAAATTATAAAGCGAAGTTTTGGTCAGATCACTCCTTTCTAATATTTCACTTTGCTGATCTGTGCTGCAGCTATTTCATTTCCAGGCAATATTAGATAATGCAAGGATACACCTTCCTTGCAGTCTGGAAAAAATTACTCTTCCAAGGCTCTTTAGAGGACTGTACATCTTGTACAATTTTTAATTTACTCAAGCTGTGTATCCTGCTGCAGGAGCCAGAACGCCCATAGACAAAACTGTATTCAAGATTAGAATGGCAGCAGCCTAATCACAGCCTGCTAAGAGGCTCCCAGAAAAACTGTACTTAATACTGAACTATAAGAAAATACACAAGCCTGACTCAGATTTTTAAACCAAAACTGTTTTCCTCTGGAGAAATGCCAAAAATAGCTCAGCAATTTAAAATGCACCAGTTTTTCCAGACACGCTTCAGTCTAACACTTCAGAGTTTTTTGACTTGATGTGGAAATTCAGAATTTTGATCAGCTTCTTTGGTGATTTTGCAATGGGCAACAGACATAACCCAAACAAATCATGACCCTCTTTGAACCCACCTGGACTTCTCTGACCTCTCTCTTGGGAAGAGGAACAAGAAGTCTCTCCTGAGGCCAACTTATTTACTGTATCAAGGCAATCAACAGATTTTCTTTGTCAATAGAATCTGGGACATATTTTCCCCATATTTATTTCTGGGACATATTTGCCCTAGCCACAGCAGGAAGTGTAAGAATTGTTAGTGGAGAGGGGAATGCTGTGCTTAGGAAAAACTGCATGTGATGGCTGAGAAGAAAACAACTTTCTGCTCTGCAAATCCACCTTACCAGCAGCTTCCCTGTCCTCTTCTGATAAAGCACCAGCAACTCTTCCCAAACCACCACACAGCCCTGCATCCTTATTTAGATTTATTTAGATTTATTTTGATTTATTTAGATTTATTTAGACTAAAACTCACTGGAATGCTGAGTTGTATAACTAAAGACTGCCAGTACTTTTTACTGTGAGCATTTCCATTTTGTCTTTTTGAGAAAATAATGGAATCTTTAAAGCCAACACTCACCTGACAGTGTCTTTGCTTTGGGCAAAGGCACAAGAATCAGAGACTAAAGAGAGAACAGAACAGCAACAGTGCCCGTGTTCTGTGGGACAGCTTGGGGGTAGGTCACTGCTAGATCACCAAAGTGACAAATCTCAAACCTAATCCCAGAGAAACCCCTCACAGCCCTTGCTCAGGCAATGAGAGAGGAATATGTGATAGCAGAAGAGCCAACAAGTGAAATTAGTCACAAGTTATTCTCCTTACTCCCTCAGTTCTTCCAGATAAGTGGAAATATCAATGGAAATTGTCTTCTTACAAACGAAAACTCCTGAGTCGGAAGAATTAAATAGTTTCACTCTAGTTAAAGATGTTTATATGAGATGGGCAACACCTGAATCCAAGAATGTCTTGTACATACAGCCGTTAGGAAAGTTCACTGCAAAAGAGAAATCAGCAACTTCCAGGTTATTTCCAGAGCTTCTTGTTGTCCAAACCAGAAGATAAAGTCTCTCCCCACTGCATCACCTGCGTCATTTTCCATGGTGCTGGGGCTGAACACAGGAAACAAGTGATAAGCTGTGATGGGAGATGATGTGTCCCATTTGCCACTCTCCCAGAACCAGGAGGCTGTGGGTGGCAAAGCTCTGGGTCATCCTGGCAAAGACAACAACTCAACAGGGGTACAGGAGGGGAAGAGAGAATAAAAATCTTTGTGATGTTCAAAAAAAATTGCTTCCAACCCAAGGCAGAGTTATCCAGCCCAGGACTTGGGCCCTGCAGCCACCACAGGCAGCTCCTGCAGCACCAGGGGTCCCGGCTCCTTGCTCTGGAAAACCAGGCTGGCAGGAGACAATGCCAGCTGGAACAGGGAGTTTGAGGCTACCCTTGGTATTTTGGGATGCTGGGCTTCACAGAAAGAGTTCTCAGAATACATCAATACAGTCTCTTGATCTGCCACACATACCAATGAGAAGCTGAGACAGGTTTCAGGCCTCATCCTGCCTTACCTCTTCTGAAAAACCTCAGTTGAGTCAGAATGAGTCACTGTGCCTCTGCCCAATCACTTGTTCACAAACAAACAAAAAATATAACAGCCTGTACTGCTCTATGTTGAAATAAAACATAGTTCATTATGTTTCTGTTCTGAAGAAACTGAATAAAAAGCCCCAACTAGCAACAGAACATAAACACTGGAATAAGAGCACAGAGGTGAAGAGCAGGTTGTACAACCCAAGAGAGCTCTTTCTGCCAACACTTGTCAGCCTGGTGAGCTCCAAGTTCTGTTTTGGAGACAGCCTGGAACCCACATGCAGAACCAGACTAAGGAGACTCCTAAGAAAATCATTCTGCCCAAGAAAATCCTCTCAAATCTTTGTATCATACAATAGTAGCCCTAATTCTAAAGGATGAGCAGCTGTAATTTCAAGTGGCAAGAGGATGAGCTGGGTTTAACTGAGCAGAGCATGGCAGAAAGAGGCAGCTCCAGCACATCCCCCAGAGACAGATAAGCAGAACTAACTCAACAGTCTGTTTTCTACTATGGTCTTTAAGACTGGTGGTTAGCAGAAACAAAGTTATGAACCAGAGGCAAGTCATCAAGAAATATCATCAAAAGCCACTTTTCATCAGAGCAACCACAAGATGGTATTTAAATATGATTTCACCCATACACTTCTAGTCAAACCTCACAGAAAAATAAAACCACAGATTTTGCTCCTAATTGTTGAAGAAGGCAGAAAGCTGCTAATATAATTCTAAGGCCTGGGTCAGTGCAGCCTTACCACTGCAGAGAAAGGAAGGACTGGACAGAGACTTGCACAGAAAAAACTTGGACAAAAAAGACAATAAAGAAGAACAAGTATCCTAAGAGCAATAAAACTTCTCATGGGAAACTTGAGAAAGAGGAGAGGTAGATGAGGAGAACAGAGGGTTGTCTAGTTAACAGGAAGCGGCCTACAGTTTGTCTGGAAACATTTAGAAAATGAAACAGTTAGAAAACAAACAAGCAGCATGAGATCCCCAAACAACGTGAGAAGCTTGTCACAGAACTGTGCTGGATCAAATCCACCAGGGTGAAAGGGATCAGGACAGAGCTGTGCTTCCTCCTGGGTCAAGGGTCAGAGGGAAGAGTTTGGAAATGTCCCTTGAGCAAGGGGGAAAGAGAGAGGGAGAACCACCAGGGCCACATTCAGAGCCTGCAGCATAGGCCTGGGGTTCTCTGTCCTGGCACTGCCAGAAGAGGGACACACACATGAATGAGCAGAGCTGCATCTCCTGCTTTATGCTCCTTTTTCTGCTTTGCTGCCTTCCCTGTTTCTTCACCTCTTGCTTCACATCCTAGGGGAAAGCAGAGGAATTTCTGCAGGGAGGTGGTGCAGTCACCATGTGTCTTTTTTGCTGCACGCTTCTGGTGTTCTAGAAGAATAATCAAAGTCAGGAAAAAAGCTGCATGGTATGAGCTTAAGTCCAGACTAGATCCAGGGTAATTACAATCAACCTCTGATAGTGGCCAAGGTGTGTACTCAGTGTTTAACACAGGATGAGTGAAAAGTGTAACAGGCAATTGTTCCCCCAGGCCCATCCCACCACATCTTGCACTATCCAGAGCAGCCTCAGCGCAGCTCAGCAGCTCTGTGAGCTAAGGGTGACTCAGTTCCTTGCTGCTCCTAAAATAGTCCTATAAAAGCAAGACCAGGAGGGGATGGGACTGAGGAGGCCACAGATGGAACTGGAGCCTTATGAGGCAAAATTTGAGGACAAGAGCTTTGCTCAGCTCTGCATGGACTGAGCCCCACAGAGCCCACCCAGGGCCATCCTTCTGTCCTGACAACTGAAAACTTCCTCTGGCTGTCCTGGAAGGATTGGGTCAAGTAGAGAGTGTGGGAATCCATAAAATCAGAGGGTTTGGGGAAAGCTGCAAAAGGCAGGCCTCAGAGATAGCAGAACTGTGATTAGAGCTAAGCAGTAGCCATAAGATTGCTCAGCAGAAAAGTTATGTAAGAAGTAGAAAAGTAAAGACAAAAAGTAAAGACAAACTCTGGCAGGGACATCACAGCCAGAGTTCCTAATCTGAGCAAGATTCAGGCAAATCACAGATTTATACATTTGTCCTGCACCTAGAGCAGGGCCCTGGTGCATGACCCAACACTGTTGGCTTCTGGTGGGGTCAGGCACTTCCAGCAGGGCTGAGAGGGAGTCTGTGAGCCAAAAGGCACTGCTGTCTCCTCAAAGTGAGAGACTGGAGCCAGGCCAGGCACTGAGCAGAATTCAGACCCTGCTCCCTGGGGCACCCACTTTACAAATGGAGAGAGGAAAAGGGCAACACACACTTACACATATGTCAGTAACAGTGTCTGGGTCGGGCTTTGCTGGAAAAGATTTGTAAGACAAAGACTTAGAAACTCCTGACCCCAGGAAGAAAGGGACACAAAACATGACTACAGCCACTCCTTCCAAATGCTGTGCCTGGCATAGGGACAAACTGCCTGAGCAAGTAAAACTAGACTGCAAAAAACAAGCAAGAAATCTTGTCTGTGGAGCTTCCCAGCAAGGTCACCATCTAGGATTCCTCACATTTCTCATCAGCTCAGATCTCAGGAGGGCAAAAGCCTGGAGGTTTCCAGGCATCCAGAAGGAAGAGAGGAGCACGTTCCCCATGTGCTGTGCATGCATAGCTGAGGAGTAGCAGAAGCAAACAAGCCCAAATTCAGTGTTTGGGGAAAATGTCATATCAGAATATGCCCAAATTTGGCTTACAGGACAAGATCATAACTGATCCTGTGCTCCTCACTAGCTGAGAAACTCAGTTCCCATCCTCTCACGTGTTGTGGGGAGAACTGAGTAGGACATTCCCAACACAGCCACACCCCAGAATGCAGACATCTCCTCAGCCTGCTCCTGAGGTTCTGCTTTATTGAGCAAGCCTGAAACCATGGCTTTCCTCACTTGACTTTGCAATGTATTAGGGTCTATTAGTACATCACTACTCACCTGAGAAGCAAAACCTCCAGGCCTGCTGATGTCTTAGTAAGGAACTTTTATCTTTTCCATTAATATTTAGGGCCTTTTACTTTTCTTTGTAATATTCCGGAATATGTATATAGCTTGATCTCTCTCTCTCTCTCTATTTATGTATGCATCTCTGTATATATCTCTATATATCCATATCTATCTATCTATCTATCTATCTATATATATATGACTACTGCATTCAAATTCCATGATACAAACCTGCTCTACCTCCACTTTCAGCAGCTCCACGAGGAGCTGTGTGCCTGCTCTCAGTGCAGGACACTTTCCTCAGCCACACTCATTTCCATGTGCCTGTGACACACCTGCTGTGTGCTCCTCCCAAAACCTGTGCCTTGAAACCTCCTTTAGCTCGAGTAGTGTATTTCCAAATCAATGGCTTTATCGTTCATGAGCCATTTGGTGGACTAATTAAACGTTGATGATGGCTTTCATCTGAATTTCTACGGTCTTAAAAGCTTTGGGATCAGCACCCTCTGGAAGTGCAGGCATGATCGAACTGCCCTCTAGTGGGAAAGCCCCAATCATATCCACAAATTCTCCGGAGGAGAATTTGGGGGTCCAGAGCACAGCACTGAGCCCCAGGGGCTGGGGCACACAACAGCCCCAGGCTGTGACACTGCCCCTGTGACACTGTCCCTGTGCCTGCCTGCTGCACTCCCAGCACACCAGCCTGACCAGAGGTGACACTGCTGTGGCTTTCTCCTACACTGCCATTCACCAGGGCCTGCAGGGGACATCCTCTGTCAGCTGGCACCACCTACCAGCTGGGGAAAATAACTAGTGGAAGCAAACTGAAAAAAACCCCAAAGATGGTAACTCTGGGTAACTGAAAAAACCCCCAAAGATGGGTAACTATCAACGGGCAGGCAGCTCAGCATTGTTAAAAGCCTTTACACTCACCCTGGTGCCAGCACCAGGGCTCAGTGCACATACACAGTGACAGCTGGAGATGCAGAAGTGTCCCCAGGGTCCCCCCCAGAGATGCCATCATGCTGGACCAAAGAGCTGAACACCCCCAAAAGCCCCATTCTCCTGGCACCTGCACCAGGCAGACCAGAGCCTTAAAGATGTTCTGTTTCCCTTTTTTGCAGAACAGTGGGTGAGGCAAAACCTGTGTCCATCACTAGTCCAACACTCTGTTTTACAGAGCAACACCTCATCTACTAGAGGAATTATACAGCAGCCAGGCTTCAGGAGGCCTGTGTGGAAAGAAAATTAAGTCCAGATAACTGTATGGCTCAATAGTGAGAACTTTTACCAGAAGGTGGAAACAGGGAAAGAGAAATGACAGCCCAGATTGTGCAATGGTTGTGGCAGCCCTCTGCTTCCAAATGGGCCTTACCCATCTTTAACTTTCAGAGCAGATATTTTGGAGTTTGGGGGGGATCACACACTGTATTTACAAGGTCTCTTTCTGCCCAAAAATGCTGTCTGGCTGGTTAAACCCCTAACACAGGCTCAAATCAACCTTCCTTGGCTCCTGTAGCTCACCCCCAGGAGCTCCTGCACCCCCAGATGTACCCAAGCAGACACAGGACACTGTGCCCCAGCCATGAGGCCTTGTCCACAGGAGCACCATGGTCCTGCTCAGCCCATGGAGGAGCTGTGCTCAGCTTGTAGAAGGCTTCTCATCAACAAAACCTCACACAAGGCATCTTCCGTGGGTTACTCTTCTGGGAAACCGGGTCATGAGCTGCAGGGCCCTCACTGCTGTGGCCTTCTGAGGTTCCCAGGCCCAAGATTGATTCCAGGTTAACTCATTAGTCCTTTCCAACCATCCCACCCAGCCTGTACTACAGCCACAAGCTATTTAAGCTGCCACAGGCTTGGGATCCTTGTTTTCACCAGGTCATTCACAACCCTCCAGTAACTTCTGCTGTCAAACAGTGATTTTCTGGCTTTCCAGAAGTGCCTGCCTGTGCCAAGAAAAGGAATTGCACTTCTTCTCTGTGTTTTTTCATCTTGCAGAGGGATGGAAAGAACATAATATTTTTGCTTCTTAATGCTGGTATCATTACTTGCATTCAAATGAAATGAAACCAGTAGTAAACAGGAGAGAATGGCTGTGTTAAGCAGAATACAAGACTAAGACATGAGAATGATAATTTTGGGGCACATTTCTTGTTGCATTGGATGATGAGACAGCAGTTTAGCCAGACAGCTAAGTCTGTGCTTAACTGCAAATGTGCAAAATTGTGTGTGCAAAACAGTGTTTGGGGCTGTCATTCTCATGCTTGGTTTTCCTGGGCCTGTGCTATTTCCTCATCTTTATGGCAGTGATGGAGGAAGGGCTTTTTAGCCACACCTGATGATGAGTGCCCAGGTGAAATGGAGCTCACTGAGTGGTGGAGCCTTAGAAAATCAGCTTCACTGTGGGGTCACCAGCAGACACAAGTGGAAATTGAAATATTAAAATAATATTTTTGAATCTTAATGCTGGTATCCTTATTTGCATTCAAATGAGATGAAACAAAGCCCATTTCAACTAGTCCACTTCCAAACAATAAGGCAGTAAGAGAGATGGAATAAGTGTGAGGTCTAAAAGTGCTGGAAAGGATTTGTGAGACAAAGACTTAGAAACTCCTGACTCCAGGAAGAAAGGGACACAAAGCATGACTCCTTTCAAATGCTGTGCCTGGCTTAGGGACAAACTGCCTGAGCAAGTAAAACTAGACTGCAAAAAACAAGCAAGAAATCTTGTCTGTGGAGCTTCCCAGCAAGGTCACCATCTAGGATTCCTCACATTTCTCATCAGCTCAGATCTCAGGAAGGCAAAAGCCTGGGTGTTTCCAGGCACCCAGAAGGAAGAGAGGAGCACGTTCCCCATGTGCTGTGATAATTCAAGATTGCAGCACCACCTCCACATCCTTTGTGCAGGGATACATGGAGAAATCAGAGTGGGTTTTTCAGCATTATGAGTCAGCCCTGCTGCCATTAAACTGCAAACCTCACATTTGAATGTGACCACAACAATGTCACACCATTCCTCCCAGCCCCTTCTTCCTGTAAAGCAAAGTGAGAGCAGAGACTGCAGCTCAGGGCCCTGATTCCTCCATCCCTTGGGCTTCTCCCCCTGGACCAGGACAACAAAAGGGCAGCATTTGGCTGACCCTCCACAGCAGAACAGTGATCGCAGCTGGGACTCTGCTCATTATTTTGACCCCACAGGATCTGAGGGCTCTGGCCCAGACACCACAGAGACACAGATTTGCAGCTCCTGTGCAGGACCACCTCCTTACAAAGGTCAGTTCATGCAGCATTAGGTTATAAAAAGCCATCACAGCTCTTTCCCATAAACAAACCATGGGATCCATCACCCTGGATAGCATCCCTCCCTTCCTTCAAGAGCCTGGAATCAGCTATGAGCGTGCTAAATCTCTTACAAATTATTCCCTTCTTGAGCTAAAGTGGCCACTGAATGGAATTACCTCCAGCAGGACTGGTTTCCCACTGACTGAACCTTGCAGTTGAGTTCTTCAGTCTAACTCAAGGCTTATTTTCTTTTTCCTCACAAACTTATACACATCTGCTCCTGTCTGCAGGTTGTGCCAGTAGATCCTTCATGCTGACAGCAGGGCACAGGCTGTCAGCATTAATCTTAGAGCTGGAAACCCTCAGCACTGACCAGGACAAGTTCTCAATGTTTGACTCCAGAGCTTCCACTCACCCACTTGAGCAGGCCACCAAATTAACAAACATTTGCAAAGTGGAGTCACTTCAGCAGGCATTTTTAGGCTGTTTGCTATTCTGAGATAGGAGCATTCTGTACCACACATCCAGTGGCTTCCTTTGATCCTGTAACAGCCCTTTGGGAGCAACCTGGAATTGTCCTGCAAGTTAATTCAGAACCTGAGAGGATCAAATTACACAAGACAATTCAGATCCAAGAGGTTTTGCCTTTGGCTACAGCTGTAGAAGTGGCCATTTTATAGAGTGACACCACGTGGTCAGCAACCCTTTCTTATCTGAGCACTGATTTTTGCAATGGCTGTTACCAGCTCTTCTTCAGAGTCAGCTCAGGAGAGCCCCAAGGTCAATGTAAGCACTTCCCTGCTCAGTGTGTGCTCCTGAGAGTGGCTTCTGCTCTCCAATATTCGGGCTAAAGCTTGGTTACAAAGATACCAAGCAAAAATTCTGCAAATGAATAGAGCTTGCCAAAAGGAAAATGTGCAAGCAAGCTTTCACTTTTCCCTCAGCTCAGAATTTAGTTCTTTAATGTCAACTTCAAAAGTACATTGACAACCAACAAGGAAGAGCTTTGCCCCAGACTTTGTCTCCACATTTGTGATTTTAGAATGATGTTTGGATTAAGATATTTCAGCGTCTACTCCTACACACCCTTAGAATTTAATTGCAGAAGTATTTGCCTGATCCACAGGGGACCAGTGTAGTTTGCAATGTGAGGATTTCAGAATGAAGAGGGTGTCCTTTCTCCAACAATGAAGACAGACCAATCTGACATATTATTTCTTATTCGAGATCTGCTCAGCCCAGGCAACAGCTGTTTGTCTAAAAACATGACTTAGAAGCACTCAGCTGAAATGCAAACCGAGTTATAGACCAGACTAAACCTATTTTCTGCATTGACTTGAAGAGATAAGGTGTTACTGGCACTTCTTCAGGTGCCCTGGGTGAGCTCCTGCCAACTCCACAGGTCTGCAGAGGGGACAGAGAGAGAGAGTGAGCACAGAGGGACCCTCTGCACCCTACAGTGGTGCCTATTCCCCCCCTTCCTCAAAGGCAACGTTTGCCGAGGGACCTGGGACATCAGAGAGAATTAACCAAGGCAGTGGTGGATAGAAGTAACAAGACCACACAGGTTTCACTGTGACTCCAGCACCAGCTCAGCTCCAAGTCATTTTGAAACTGCCCTATACCACAGTGGGAAACTCCTCAGGGCTGGCAGAGCAGCCTGGCCTATTTGAGCAGATATTGCTTGTATCTTAAAGTCAATTGGGAATCACCACTGCACGTCAATGTTGCTTTTATCTCTCAGCTTTCCCCTCAAAACAGAGCATAAATATCATGGCAGGAAGATTGGGTGTGGGGTACAGCAGTGCCAGTGAAACTCAGATGCACAAAAGCAAACACTGTCCTGGTTCTGAGAGCTTCTCCTGAAAGCACAGCAGGAAAGACTGAAAGAAAGGCTGCCAAGGGGGCCAAAATCTCCATCAGGAGCTCAGTCCAGGATGGACACAGCACACACTAAAAACACTGAGAGGAAGAGGTTTTCTTCAAAAGGGGGGGGTCCTTGGTCTGCCCTGGCATTTTCATCATGCTGTGGTGGCTGGACAGAAAGGAGGACTGTAAACTACAACAAAATGTACTTATAAACCCACCTTCATTCAGGATTCAGCTGCAAAGCAACTATTTTTCCTGTTGAACATCACACCAGAGCAAGGCTTTCCCCTCCCCTGCTCTCTGCCCTGTAGCAGGGCCCTGCTGGGAGCTGTCAGCCACGGCTCAGAGCAGGCCCCAAAGACAGAGAGGTAAAGAGAGTGGGAAAGAGAGAGAAGGCAAGAGCATGGTAAAGAGGATGAGAGAGAGTAAGAGTAAAAGAGAGTGAGGTTCCCGTTACAATACCATAAATCTTCTATGCTGAATACTCTAATTCTCACTAACCAATTTAGTACAACATACAAATCCTATAGCATTTACATACAGCCTGTAAGAATCATTACATTACCATACTGTGTTACATTTTAAACCCTAAAAACTCCTCTTTGGACCCCTTCTGCCAAGCTAGTAGGGTCTGCTCTGACCCTTGGAGCTGTCTGCAAGCAGAGGGTGTTGTTTCATCAAAAGGGGATCACCTTCAACTGGCCATGCCATTGTTTCCAGTTGTTCAGTAACTGAGGTATCCCAAAGCTTGCTTTCATTTCAATCTTGCTTATAGTTTCCATATTCTCAAAATCTTTTGCCAGGCAATCATATTTATAAGGCTTTCCTGTTTCATCTTCCCCAACAATAGGGACATCTCTTTTCATCTTCCAGGCACAGGGCAGGAGCCAAGAGAGGTGCTGCCACCAGCAGTGAGGCACAGATTCCCTGGCACCATGTCAGTCTGTAGGAGGGGACAGCAGCAGGTCAAACCCAGGGAGGTACCAGCACAAAACCAGCGAGTTACAAGGACACCAGGGCTTGACCCAGAGATTCTGTCACACAAATGACATGAAATGCATGCTCTGACCACAGAAAGAGTGGGATAAATAGGAGGAAGCAATAACTTGGAATGAAAAATCAGAAGTCAAGATAACTCCTACACAGAAGTGGTTTGTGTCATGCAAAAGTGAATGCACTGACCAAGGAAAGAGTGGGATAAGCAGGAGGAAGCAATAATTTGGAATGAAAAAATCAAAAATCAAGATGACTCGTACACAGAAGTGGTTTGTGTCAAGCAAAAGTGAGGTTTTAAAGAGGGTATGGTAAACTAAGAAGCTGGAGGAATAAGGGAAGTGAAGACAAAAAATAATTTTGCTCTTCCCATTAAGAGATTGTCTCCTTTTCAAGAAGTTTGACAGGGTGACAGAAGGAAGGCAGTTTTTCATGGCCTTGGGGTTGGTTTCAAGAAGAAGCATTTGCTCAGGGTGACTCTCAGGTGGAGAGTTTTTAGTTCACAGAACTGGGGCAGGTCCTGGCTGGGAGAAGAGAGGTTCAGTAACGGGAGTTTCCAAGGTTAGGGGGATTTTTTTTTCCTCTCTTCTGAGAATCTATCTGAAGAGAAAGTGCTGTGGCAAGGATGGAAGGAGTCCCTCTCCTAAACCATACCAACCACAGGTGACAACATGCAATTAACAGCTCATAAACAGAGAGGCGGAGCTGTCAACCTGCTCAAAGCACTCCAGTGCTTTCAAGGAAGAGGAAGGAAGATCAGCCATTTATCACCTGATACAGGAAGGGCAGGAAGAGCTGATGCATCCCTTTCTGCTCCTGTCTCATCACAGGCACCTATCAGAAGTAAGAACACCCAAGAAGGGAAAGCTTGGTAGCACCAGGAGCCATGAAGCTTTGCCTGAAACCTAAAGCCACAATAATATCCTGCTCTGCAGTCTTGTGAGACATGTCAGGCTCCTCAGAGATAAAAAAAAATGACCACTCTGCAGGTCATAAAATAAAAACAAATGTCATTGTTCAGGGAAGGGAGGGATTGGTTATAAAATAGCCTGAGCCTATTTGGATTATGTGCCACCAGCCCAGAGTCCATGCAGATTTACAGTGCAGCAGCCACACATCAGCTTCAAGCAAACCATCAGGAGAGGTGCAAGCACCACTCACTACCTCTCAACCTCTGCAGAAATTTCCCAGATTTCTGGCATTTCCCTTGGAATCACCCTTGGCTACAGCAAATGCTCTCACAGCATTTTCCAAAGTCATTAGCATGTGTGAATATTTCAATTTCCACTTGTGTCTGCTGGTGACCCCACAGTGAAGCTGATTTTCTAAGGCTCCACCACTCAGTGAGCTCCATTTCACCTGGGCACTCATCATCAGGTGTGGCTAAAAAGCCCTTCCTCCATCACTGCCATAAAGATGAGGAAATAGCACAGGCCCAGGAAAACCAAGCATGAGAATGACAGCCCCAAACACTCCCGAAATTCAGAGGCAATTTTGCACATTTGCAGCTAAGCACAGACTTAGCTGTCTGGCTAAACTGCTGTCTCATCATCCAATGCAACAAGAAATGTGCCCCAAAATTATTATTCTCATGTCTTAGTCTAGTATTCTGCTTAACACAGCCAGAATTTCTCTCCTGTTTACTACTGGTTTCATCTCATTTGAATGCAAGTAATGATACCAGCATTAAGAAGCAAAAATATTATGTTCTTTTCATCCCTTTGCAAGATGAAAAAACACAGAGAAGAAGTGCAATTCCTTTTCTTGGCACAGGCAGGCACTCCTGGAAAGCCAGAAAATCACCACTGCACCTCTTCCAGAGCTGAGCACACGGGCCCTGAGCCTCAGGGAACTCCAAGCAATCCCAAAGAGAAAAGCACTACAGCTCCCAAACCAAAGGGAGCTTGCCAGGAAACCTTGCTCATTTCAGAATAAACCACAGTCCCTCGCTGTGGTGCCCCCAATCCGGATCCAGAGTAAATTCTTTCTGCCTTAGGTTCAGCTCCCCCAGAGTCCCCTGCTTCTGGGAAGGAGCACAGTGTCTCCCTTGACTACACTGAAGAAGTTAAGCATGTAAAACACTGATATTCCTCTTACCAGGCTGCCCCAAAGTTTCCAGCTGTTGGCTACCTGTCCATAGTCACCAGCAATGAAGAATTTAACTCCAGGACAATAACAACAAAAACCAATCTCCCTGCAGAACAACTTCTAAGGTTTTCTTCCCTTTTCTCTTAGGCCATTGATGAAAACGGTGACCTGGGGTAGATTAACCATGTGCTTGATTCACCCCAGAAAGACATCTTGATACATACAGAGCTTGCTTCCTCTGCTCTCACAATGAGCTAATTGCCAAAATATTCCCCACTGCTTTTCATCTTCCAGCCAATGATCTAAAAAATGCATTACAAGTTTGTAATGAGCCCCACAAGCCCTGTCGGGTAGAATAAAGAGATTTTAGCCCCCAGAAACTGAAAGAGAGAGGGGAAAATTACTTGGACCAGAACTACTGGCAAAACTACAGGGAAACAGGCAATGAGCAAAGCTTCATTTGTTTGAAGTCAGCTTAAGATGCTCAGACTAAAGGGCAGTACACAGTGCATCCCTCGTGGGCATACATAGCTGTGAATAAATGGGTGGGTGTCCCTGACCTCCTTACACTACAGCAACACATGGAATATTGTTGTAGTGCATTTTTATATTTTGTAATACTTTGAAGTAGTTTTGGTTTGTATTCCCATATTTTTCCCAAATGTTTTATCCCAGACTGTACCCCCCTCCCTTTACCTGTGTTATCCCTCTCCCGGGATGAGATCATCTCCAAACCCCTGCCCTGGCTCTCTGTCAATCACTCAGCATCCCATCCCTCCATCCAGAAGTTTCGGTCCAAGTCGTCGAGTGATCAGCCAGAGGCTGGGAGTCAGCCCCCCAAGCCTTGCCCCATACGCTGTCCTAAATGTCTATCCCCCAGTACCCATCCCTTAGGGTCACTTATTGGTTGGTAAAATGTTATCTACTTTGGGTTTCCACCTCCCTTTAAATGTGACCTTGGCACATCTCTCGGGGCTCTCGGCAGGAGGCCCCCTGAGGTGCAGGAGCTCCTTTGGGACTCCTAATAAAACCTTGGATTAACCCCTGCTAAGAGTCGGCCCTTTTCTCTTCTACCGATGTCTCTGGTGTCTCTTCTGCTGCAAAGGCGGCCAGCCCAGGTGCCCTCAGTACCCTCGGGGCACAGAGAGTGTCTCCCTGCTGTCGGCCGTGCCGGGGCTGCCCTCCCCGGTGTCTGCCGACTCGGGACTGGCCCAGGGCTCCTGAGAGGCTCGCAGAGAAACAGAGACAGAATATCTCCCTGATTCCAGCATTTGCAAGCCTTTGGTCACTGCTGACACTGCCAGGTGATGCTGTGCCCCAAAATTCTGCAAAAGCAAGGAATGCTTTGCACTGCCAGGCTGGCCATGCTGCAGAGCTGATGCAGCTGCACTGGCTCTCCTGCTGAATCACAGCAATCCCACATCAGAGCAGGAGAAATCCCCACTGCTGGAGCAGGACACACAAATCTATTTCCCACAGAGGGAGCTGAAGGGAGAGTGTTACAGCTGGGGGCATAAATGGGGATTTCACACAGCCTTGAAGAAAGTTCAGTAAGTAAACAATTCAGTTGGAAAGATTACCCAGACAAAGGTCAAACATTACTGCTCACATATTTTTCTCCATTCCTTTCCAACATCCCTGTCCCTTTTTCCTCCATCCCCACTTCATTGCTCTCCAATGTAGCACCTCAGCTAGCACAAGTCTAGCACAGATTAAAAGCCATATTTGATGCTATCTGCATTAGTAGATGGCAGTGGCAGATTCTGTGTTGAATTTGGCAGATGCTAAAACTGAAAGAAGTACTGGTCCAAGGCCTAAGGATGCCTAAAAATAATGCCAAAATAATATGCAAAACTAAAAGGAGGCAGTAGTTCTAAGTTGGGGAGTTTGTAGTTTAGATAACAGATTGCTACAGAGAAGAATTCTAACTATTTCTGTTTCAGTGAGTTAGCTTTGGCCAATTTGGACAGAGGAAGCAGCTCTCACCTTGCTTGGATCACAGCCAGGACCAAATCAACCCAGTCTGCTCATTGTCACAGGGAAATGGGGGCTCCCTGTCAATTGTAGCTGCCACAAAGCTGCTCCTCAGTTTACCAGACTTGTTTGTTCTTGGCTGTGTGTGCAGTGCCCCACAGCTATAAGGGAATAAAGAGAAGGACAAGGATAAAACCTGACCATGGAGAAGGGGAAAGACTCTGATGGTGGGGGATTTGACAAAGAATTTCCAAATGAACTCTTTCCTATGGCCACTTTAAAGCTGAGTTCTGTGGTCACTACTGAAAACTGCAGTTACCAGTTATGTTAACGTTTCACCAGTTTTGGTAGCAGCTTCTGGGAAACCCTTGTGCTGGTCCAAGGAACCACAAATGCTGTGGCAACAGCAGGGAAATCTGAAATGCAAACACTCAGCCAGATGAATCTGCGCACGAGTGTGGCATTCACATTCTCTGAACATGATCCCTTCACCCAGGGGTTTCCTCCTGGGAAGCTGAGAGGCCTCAGAGAAAAGGGAAACAATTATTCTCTCATTTGCTTCTCCTGTGTTGTGCTCATGTGGAATGTGGAGATTTTTTACCCACAGGTGATTGTTCCATTGGATTCTGCTGTGAGTTGTTTTCATTCTTTGGCCAATCAGGGCCAAGCTGTGTGAGGACTCTGGAAAGAGTCCCGAATTTTCATTATTATCTTTTTAGCATTCTGTAAGTATCCTTTCTGTATTCTTTAGTTGTGAGAACCCAGGACATTCCTCTGGCTGCCCTGGATGACTCGAGACCTTGGCAAGGGGCTCAGAGACCTTGGCACAGAGTCAAAAACACCTGTGCCTTTGATTTTAGCCCATGGAAACAATTACCAACTTTGTGTGAGGATTTACCGGCCACAAGATTTTGAGTAGAATGGTAGTAAATTTGTCACAGAGTGAAAAAGTAGAATTTGGGGTTTTTAGAATGGGGGTTCAAGAGGCAAGATGGAGGAATCTGGGCATGTCCTGTCCTCCTCTTCCTTTTTCTTCTTCTTCTTGTCCTCCATCTTCTGCTGTGATGTTGACACTTCTGGATTGGTTTAGAGTAGAGACAGACAGTCTAACATAGGTGATAGGTATTGGAAAATTATTGTAAATAAAGTACACGTAGTTCTTAGTATAAAAAGTTAACACCACCCCAGGGGCAGGGACTGTGCCACAACACGACCTGCTGGACAGATCTCAGCAGGTCAGAGAAAGAATGGAACAGATAAGAGAAAATAAACAACCTTGAAAAGCAGAACTGACAAATCTCGACTTCTTCTTCGGTCACAGGGCTGGGAAAAAAAAAGACTTTCTGATACCTTGGAGATCATCTCAACCACAGAAACCTGAGATTTAGTATAGTAGAGTATAATATTCTTTAATATAATATAGTATAATAGAGTAATAAATTAGCCTTCTGATAAGATGGAGTCCTCCTCATCATTCTCTCCCCTTGTCAGGGTTGCCTGCATTTACAATACACAAGTGCCTTGGCAGGCTCCCCACACACCACAGAAGGGGATCCACGAAAATCCTGCTCACAACAGTTGAAGGAATTTGAAATCCATCTCCTAAACACTGGGTCCTAAATCAGAAGGAAGCCTGCCCTTTTCTGGGTGTCCTGCTTGCGGTGGCTTCATCTTGAGAGTCACTGATAAATCAGCTCCCAGGGAAATGCAAGACAACACAGACTCCACCCAAGGCAGGTGACAGAAGCTCTACCCCATAACTGAGCCTCAAGGGAACACAGAATTGTCTTCTTGCTTCAGGGAGGAGAAAGTACCCAGCTCCCAGAATGACTGGGGATCATGTTCAGGCTGCCAGCAGGGCCCTGCCAAGCACAAACCACAGCACTTGAAATCCTTGTGGTGAGGAATTCAAATGAGCAAGAGCTGCTCCTGTCTGTGCTGAGTGAGTGGCACCTGAAATGCAGGCAAAGACAAGAGGGCAAAGCACACAGGCAGGAGGAATGCACAGACAGGTGATGCTCCCAAACCACTGAGGCTGGAAAATGTGGTTGCTTAAATGTGTCATTAGAAGAATTCTTTCAATTTACCAGCAGGTGAATTTAAAGACATTACCTTGGATGATGTTACCTCAATTAACTTTGTGTAACCACAGACTGGTTAATTATTTCATTGGGCTCTAGTTTTATGGCTTAATTAAAACTTTTCTTCTAGAAAAATATCTTAAATCATAACAAAGCTCATTTCTAGGTTAACTGCCTCTATTATTACCTGCTCTCTAATAAAACAATGTCTCCCAATCTCTTCTTCAAACTATTTTTTGTTAGATACTTTGATATTTAAGCTACAAAATTCTTAGCAAGAAATTCTGGAAAAGTTACAAAAGAAGCTCCATCAAAAGTAGGTAAAAAGGTTTACATGTGGTGGGGCAAGTTTGTTTCCAGCTATCTTAAAAATCCTATTGGTCAGTCCAGAAGGGACTAAAGAACAATTTTCTGTTTGTTGACAAAAGACCAACAGGAAGCTAAAATCCACAAAACTTTTTGATTTAGGGAGAGGTTCAGTTCCTTGGGCAATGTTTTTTTTATTTAACCCAAAATAAATAAATCATGACTGCTTTATTAAAATACTCTCACCCCTGTGACCTTAACATAAGAAAGCCATTACCAAATATTTGGGTTTATATTTAGAATACAACATATTTAGAAGATGACATTTATAAAACACCCTGGTATCAAAAATATTGCAACAGGAAAACACATCATAGCCAACATCCTTTGTCTAAGATAAAACAAGCAGCATTAATCACAAATGGCCAAAATCAGCAGTCATCATCACCATCATTTCCAAATCAATTCTAAAAATTCTTGTCAGCCCTGGACTAGAGAAAATTCCATGGCTGTTGTGGCTGTCAGGGATTCTCAGCCCCTAAAGGTGGTGAATAGGTGGCGATCTCCTAAAGCTCAGCAGAAAATATTTTCTCTTGCCCAGGCTAAGTTGGAAAGCAATTTTTAATTCTTTATAGAAGTAATAAGAGAATAATAATATATAATAGAGAAGGGGAAAGAAGGGGAAAGAAGGGGAAAGAAGGGGAAAGAAGGGGAAAGAAGGGGAAAGAAGGGGAAAGAAGGGGAAAGAAGGGGAAAGAAGGGGAAAGAAGGGGAAAGAAGGGGAAAGAAGGGGAAAGAAGGGGAAAGAAGGGGAAAGAAGGAAGAAGAAGAAAAAGAAGAAGGAAAATAATAATAAAAAAGAGAATAATAATGATAATAAATATAATGATGTAATGATAATAATAATGATAATAATTATGATAACGATAGAAGCTTCCCATGAATGCTGTGCTTTTGGACAGGGGTTGCTGCTCTCTGAGTGGAAAAGGACTTGTGACTCAGGAGGGAAAAAGGGTAAAATGTATATAAATGGCAGAGGAGATGCTGCTTCTGCAGGCATCACAGGACAGCCAGAGAAAGTGGCAACCCCAGAATTATCACACACAAGTAGGGAAAGGAGATTGCTTGGTGTCACTCAAATGGAAAGAGGGAATTTCCATCAAGGATGCTCCTGTTTGTCAGAACTCATTTAAGTGGCAGTTCTTGGCAGAGATTGAAGCAGCACAGGCTGAGCACTGCCCAAGATGAAAAGCTCTTCATCTCCCAGCTGGGGGAATCTTGTGCTGCTGGGCAGAAGGAAGCACAGAGGTGATGTGAAAATGCAGAGTTACAGGTAGGAAGACAGCTGGACACTGCCCATCTAAGCCAGCTCCAAAAATCCTCCTTTTCTTTGGCATGCAGAGCAGGAAGAGCCTCATTTCAGAACCATGACCCTTATTTAGAACCCTACTGCTTTGCTAATAAACTGGATAAAATAACACAAAACTGAGGGACTATTCTTACCACTAGAACATATTTCTTACGAGGTTATCTTTCTTTAAAAAATAAGAAGGATGTAAGCAGACAGTTCTACTTAGGAAGTGAACAAAAATAAAAGCACATGGGGAAGTAATTATTAGCAAGACAAAATTCAGGAAACACCTGAATTAAGCTTGCCTTTGTCCCTTCAAACACTCATGGTGTAACTTCCAATTACCCCTAAAAATAGTGGTTTTCCCTAATCATCATCACACACAGAACAGACAAAAGATCATTTGCTGAGTGTTAGTTGTCATTTGTCATCTCCTCATTGTTCACTACACAACCCTGATCTGATTTAAAAGCATTGACAACTTCCTCTGATTTAAGTCTCTTTAAAACTTCCACTAAAAAGGAGTAATTATTCCTCTTCTCAGAGAACTTGCTATAATTGTCTGTACGAAGCAGAGAGCATTGCAGCACTGTGAGCTGTGCACAGAAATAGGAGCAGGGGGGACAGGACAGCCTGGGGATGGACAGGGCAGAGGTGGCACAGCCCTGACACAGCTGGCTTGTCCAAAAACAGCCAGAGCATGATTTTTTGGGAAAGTCCTAACAGGAACAAGGATTAGGCTGCAGGCAGCTCCACCCAGCACAAAAGATGGGCCCCACCATGCAGACCTCAAGGCACCACAACCCCAAACAACCCTGTCACTGTGCAAGAATTGAGGAACCCCCTGGCTGAGATCCCATCCCTTTAGCCTTTGGACAGGTGTGCTTTGGCCCCTGCTGTCCATAAAATCCACAAAGGCCTGCACACAACCTGCTTGATCTTGGCTTCCTGGGGAAATTCTGCTTCAGAACAACTCACAGCATTGATTTTCAGCACAGATAGTTAAGATGGTCCAGGTTTCAAAAACTGAAAACATACATTGTTCCAGGCTGAGCCCTCAGCTGTTTCATTACAAAGAAACCATCTGCACCTCTACCTCTTTCCAAGCAGTCAAACCACTGGGAAGCAATGTATTGTAAATGCAGGGCCACCCACGAGGGGAGAGAATGGTGCATCTGACTCCATCTTATCAGAAGGCTAATTTATTACTTTATTATACTCTATTATATTAAAGAATACTATACTCTACTAAAGAATACAGAAAATATGTGAGAGCCTGAATGAGGGACGTGGGACTTCAGGCAGCTCTCCAAACTGCAGTTTATTCCATCCAAGGTGTTACAGCAGTCCAGGGTGGTGGGTGACAGAGCTGTGCCTACAGCTGTCAGCTCCAGCTGCAGGCAGCCCTGCAGATCCTTAGTTCAGGTTACATTGCATTCTATACTTTTCTTTGCTGAGCATCTTAATACAGCAGAACCAATCTATACCTTTTATCTATAGCCTATCATAACTACTATAATTACCATATCCATGTTACTATTCTCCAATCACTAAAAGTCAGTACATTCCAGATTAAGCTAGAAGATGTTTTTCAGTTTTCTTGCAGTAGAAGATTCTGAGACCTTTTTTCTACTTGCAACATCTGCTGCCTTGTTTGCCTGTGCTTGGTAAAAACATCTTCTTGTTTGGGGTGGGTTTATCTTTTGCTCTAAGTCATAAAACCCCTTTTAACTAACACATTCTTTGCCTCCTTGGTTATCCAGTAAGACTGGCTCAGCAATTCTTTTCTTCTATATCAAAACTTGCTTCCATCTCTATTCCTTCTTCAGATTTTACATTCAAAAATCTTTCTGCTAAGCATACATATCTGAGAGACTTCTTCGTCAAACTTCCATCCTTCCCAACAAAAAGATACTTGCTGAATGCTAAAAAGATAAAAATGAAAACTCGTGACTCTTTCCAGAGTCCCCACACAGCTTGGCCCTGATTGGCCAAAGAATGAAAACAACTCACACCAGAGACCAATGAAACAATCACCTGTGGGTAAACAATCTCCAAACACATTCCACACCAGCACAACACAGGAGAAGCAAATGAGAGAAGAATTGTTTTCCTTTTCTCTGAGGCCTCTCAGCTTCCCAGGAGAAAAATCCTGGGTGAAGGGATCATGTCCAGAGAATGTGAATACCACATCAATGTCCTTCCTACTTTTGTCAAGAATGGACTCAAAACAAGTGAGGATGGACACACCTCGTGTTTGAAGCAATTCTCTAGAACAGTAAAATACTTTCCTCCTTGGAGTTTCCATGACAAAGTCTGACAGCTCAGTTCTGCCCCGATATTTGACATGGAATCAGCTGAGGATCTTTAACATGCACTTGTGGTATTTGCTGGGTCCCCAGGACAAAGGAGGAATTGAGAATCTGACTCCATGTTCTTAGAAAGCTTATATTATATTATATTATATTATATTATATTATATTATATTATATTATATTATAATTATATTATGCTATACTAAAGAATACAGAAAGGATACAGACAGAAGTTTACAAAGAATGATACCGAAAACTCCTGAGTGCTTCCAGAGTCCCGACACAGCTGGCTGTGATTGGTCATTAAGTGAAAACAATTCACATGAAACCAATCAAACAATCACCTGTTGGATAAACAATTTCCAAACCACATTCCAAAGCAGCAAAACACAGGAGAGAATAATGAGATAACATTGTTTTTCCTTTTTCTCTGAGGCATCTCATCTTCCCAGGAGAAGAAATCCTGGTGAAGGGATTTTTCCAGAAAATATGACAGTGACATGTACTCATCTGTTGCTGTAGAGAAAAAGCTATTTCATCTTAGCCTCTATCTTACAGCAAACACTATTTCCCAAGAGCAACCCAGCATGGGAAGCAGGAGGTGGCAGAGATCACATTATTCATTCCCCATTGCTGCTAATTCCAGAAGACATTCCAAAGTCCTGATGAAGCCTTGCACTCTTCCCTTGCTGTTGCTCAAACATCAAAGCATTCACAAAAATGCGGTAAGGAAAATTGATTTTCTTCGTTAATTAATCTCTGATTGCCTGAGTAGTTTGTATCTGAACTTCAGTGCCCAGACAAGAGGATAGCTACAAAGGTGCTGCTACTGCTGACTTCCCACCTTTTAGGGCTCCATGATTCCCTCTGGCAGTGTCAGGGCAGCAGCTGGCCTCCATCTCAAAGGCGTTTCCCAAGCTAAATGATTCTGTGATCCCAAGAGCATCAGCTGTCCTGAGGATTGACCACTGATACCCTTTAGGGACTAGTTAACCACACCTTCACTCCAGGTGAGCATCACCAGGGTGGCCTTCAGAACCTGAAGAATGCTCAGAGATTTTAATTATCATCCAAAAAACCCCATTTATCATTCATGAGAAAAGCTAAATCACATTTATGCTGGTTGAAAGCCACTGAAGCTAAATGGAACTGTATCAAAGTCAAGTCTGAAATAGTTCCTGTGCAATGAAACCATCTCCATCTGGGAAGGCAAGGCTCCCACCTGCAGAAACATCCTTTAGTGATTCTGGAAAGCTGAATTCAGGGTGCTCAGTACCTAAAAAATGAAGAATTACTTCACCTTATCAGTATGTCCCTAGGGCTGGTAGACATACCATCTCCCTGCTCAGATGGACTGACACTCTAAAAAAATGAAATGCAACATTCCAAAGCAAAATTCCAACTTTATTGTGGGTGATGATCTGTTCTGTCCACACACCAGAGAGCTCCAACCCTGCTGTTCATCCTCAGAGCCTCCAACCAGCACGTTCCTCCTTCCACTAAAGACAGGCAAAGGTATTGTGTTTCCCTACCAGCTGTGGACAGTTCATGCAGAAGTTTTCAGCCACCCAGGATCCAAGGAACTGGACAATATTTATAAAAACATATCCCTCACAGGCTCTCTCTTCTACTTCCCCCCAGTAAATGCAGGTTTAGGCCTGGAAAAATGCTCACAGGGAACATTTTTCTTCAGGAAAAACTAAGTTGCACCATTTTCCCTAGAAAATTCACCTTTTTTTTTTTTCCCTCATTTTTTTTTATTCTAGAAACATCAAGTGATGCTCCTGATTAGGTTTTCCAAGAGAGAAAAGTAACAGTTTTTTGAAGTGCTTTTATTCAAGCCCTATTTTCCATCCAGATACATCAACTTGAAAGGCCTGGATGAAACACCAGGGCTAGTGTTTCCAAGGGTCATCCAAGGGTTTTATTTGTTCATTTTTATGAGCTCCCAAAATGCACTCCAGCTCCTCTCCAGTAGCACTGGATGAGATTTACAGGAACTTCTCCTAAATGCAAATTCCCCCACAGCACATTCCCTGGAGCCAGTGATGAGAAAAGGCTCCAGCTGGGAGATAACATGATGACATTTTTCTTGAGGAAAAGGCAATTTTCAAGTAATTGTTGATATCCCACCTCCACAAATAGTTCTGGGATTGCTTCTACTCAGTGCAGGACAAAAATTGGTATCTTTAAACATTCCTATTTGCCATGGGAAGAGGGTAGAATTTTATTTTTTTATCAATGAAAGCTCTGCAGTAGGTTCTGCAGTGTGATTCCCACTCCTGTTTAAGGACAGATTGGAGGCACCAGCAGGTCCATCCTATGGGAAAGCACAGTTTATCAACGCAATGCCTGTTCTCATTAATATATTTATTAAAGAAGATATTAATTTACCTTGGATGAGGAAAAAAGCAGAAGTGATCCATCCCTGGGAGACCAGAGCACCTCCTTTATCTGAGCTGTGCCATCTCACCTGCTTTGCAAAAGGACTGTGCCTTTCTGTGACAAAGCTTCTTTGAAATTCAAAGAGTATGAAAATAAATCAGTGCCAAAATTATGCTTGCACAGACTTCTCTGAAATGCTCCACCAGAAATTCAGGTAGTAAAGGAAAGCACCAAGAGGCATCAGACCTCAACAATGGGAGGATGACACAGGAAGGAAAAGGGTTTATTTTCAATGCCTTTCTTTTGCAGGTTTCTTTTCAATTCTTTTCATTTAAAAAGAGAGTAGGAATATCAGACAGGATTTCTGCTCAGTGACAGGACATTTTCTAGCACTGCCACAGCTGTTGTGCAGTTAACCACAATTTCCCTGGAATATGAAGCACATCAGATCTCTATTGTAAATGCACGGCAAGCCCTGTGGCAGGGAAGAATGATGCATCTGACTCCATCTTATCAGAAGGCTAATTTATTACTTTTTTGTATATACTGTATAATTATTATCTTACTACATTATACTTTATTATATATATTAAAGAATACTATACTATACCATACTAAAGAATACAGAAAGGACACTTACAGAATGCTAAAAAGATAATAATGAAAACTCGTGACTCTTTCCAGAGTCCCCACACAGCTTGGCCCTGATTAGCCAAAGAGTCAAAACAACTCCCAGCAGAATCCAATGAAACCATCACCTGTGGGTAAACAATCTTCAAACACATTCCACTTGAGCACAACACAGGAGAAGCAAATGTAAGAACTGTTTTCCTTTTCTCTGAGGTTTCTCGCTGCCTTTCAGATTCCCAGGAGTAAAACCCTGGGTGAAGGAATTTTTTCAGAGAATTTGAATGCCACAGGTCTGTAAAGGAGGAGCAGAGCCAGCACAGTGGTGCCAGGGCAGTGTCACACTGCAGTCAGGTTACACACCTGGTGCAAAGGACACTTGTCCAGGTGCTACACAGCACCCAAAGCCCAAACCTCAGGGCCAGGAGGGGTGTGGATGGAGAAAGCCACAAGGTTAAATCTGTCACAGGATCAGTGTCTGACTGCCTGATAGCATCAGGAGAAAAGAGGAGACATGGAAGGCAGAAGTGACTCTCAAAGAGCAGCGTCTGCATGTGCAGCAATGGATGACAAATACTGTAAATATTTGTGCTGGCAACAGCAGTGAGAAGAACAAACCCACAATAAATAACTGTTAGTGCCTCTCTCCAGTCAGTCAATGCTGCTGAAACAGAAAATCAAAGTGCAAAGATGTAAAGGTAAAGGAGGAGAAGGATCAGGCCACAAGGTGACAACAGGCAGAAGGGCACCAGTTTTGGCTGGAGCTCTAGAATTACAGCTCCTGGCCTAACTGGATCTCAGCCACACCACTCCTCTCTCCAAGACAAACCCATTAGAGAAGGGGATTTCAGAGGTGGCTGTTGTACCCTGTGCAGCAGGGAGTTGTTCCTGCAGTAGGTGAAGCACATTGATCACACACTGGTAAGGGCTTAGCCTTGTGTTTGCCTCACAAGAGTTCAAGGCCAATTTAATCTCAGCTCTTTCATTTCTGAGATACTTCTCTCAATGTTTCATTGGCTCCAGTGGATGTGTCCCTCACTCCCATCAGAGCAAAAAGGACCAATTAGGCTCACTTAGCTTCTCTCAAGGTACCTTATTTTCCCCCTCCTCTGGTCTAATGCCATCCATTTATTCTCCAACACATGCTGTGCCAACTTGCATTTCCTACTTTAGGCCAGAAATATTTACACATACTCCTCCCAAAAGCCATTTTGAACGTCTGTTGACCCAACAGCCAGAGCAAAAGCATGACAATCATCACATTAGCAGGTTGAGAGTCTTGAACAATTTCACAGAAAATGATCTTGTATGTGAGAGCAAGGCTAAGAGCCAATCACTGATTACACAAAAAGCTGAGCTGGTGGCTGCATGCAAGCCATATAAATAAGCACTCACATATGTATAAAGGATGAAGATTTCCCAGCTCAATTCCTTAATTCACCCCTATAAACTCCAGGAGGGAACATTTTTATAGCAGAAGTGGGAAGCAGAAGTCATCCCACAAGCATCTGAGCCAGCTGGTTTTTTTCATCCAAGTATAATACCCAAGTACAGGCTCAAACATCAGGAAATCACTAATAAAAGGTCTGATTCCCCCTGGAGTGGGTCAGCACCCTGCTGTGTCCTTCAGAGAGACTTTATTATCACCAGTTTTCTTACTTGTAACTCTACAACTCTTTGTTTAGGTGGGCATGCTAAGCAATGAAGAGCAAAGATGATAAAATAGAAGCCTTTTTCCTCATATTGCAGATTTCCAGTGTAGGGAGACTGGAAAGGACAAAAACAACACCCCAGCTCCCCAGATTTCAGCAGCCAGGTGAGAGGAACAAGCCAAGTCCTCCCCCTGCCCTCCTCAATATCATTGCAAGAATTATTTGCATGGCAAGGAGCAGATCTGTGCAAGGCACCCCATCAGTCACATTCAGGGCATTTGTGCACATTTAGGAGGCAACAGATTCTCACAGCATCCTCTGAAGAGTGTGTGAGGCTGCACATCACCCTCTGTGGGAAAAATAGAGAAGGCAAGAAGGCTTTCAGAAAGCTGTGAGAGCAGAAACAGAAAGAGCAGAGAACTCAGAGCTAGCTGCAGCTGCAGAGTCTGGAAGCAGAAAAGTTACAGTAGCAGAGCAAGCAAGGACATGAAACTATAGTTTGTGTTTTAGGCTTGGCTAAGACAGATCTTAAGACTGCAGGAGAATATGCCTAACAAGATAGCAGAAGGTTTTAAGCTTAATAATGAAGTATTGTGGATTGTTAATAGAGAGCAGACAAGCAAGCCTTGTGAGAAGCAGGTGTAGGTGTGCTTTTAGTGACTGGCTAGAACAACTATCTGTAAACTTTAGCAATGTGCTATTGGCTAGAAAGTTTGTAAAATGCTCTGTAACAAAGAAATCTCTGGCTGCTGCTGGCTGTACATGAGCTGTTGCCATCTTTCAATTGTCTCAGCCATGTGATGAGGCTGATGGCACAATAAAGCTCAAGGAATGTACCCCAGCAGTCCTGAACCATTTGTGCTAACCCCCAACAGAGCCTTCCACCCCCTGTGTGATCATTTGGCTAAAACCTAAGCAGCTTTCCTGCCCTTGCAATTTAGAGATTTCAGCTTGGAATAAAACTGCATCTTCTGTGGAGCTTTCTTGTCTCCCTGTGCTGCTCCATCCAGCTCTGTGAGAGCCACAGACCCTGCAATTTGTGAGCAGCTTCTTGGTGGGCAGAAGGGAAACAATACACCCATTTTCACTATGACTCCAGCAGTCCAAGTGACAAGAAACACCTCTGAGGGTGAAGAACTCCCAGAAGGTCCCTTCAGAGCAGGCAGTGGGGTCACACATGGAACACAAGTGCAGGACTGACTGAAGCAGCCCAGCTTGCCTTGCAAAACCCCAGCTGGGAAGGGCAGATCCAAGAATCTCCCCCTGCACTGGACACCTCCACTGCTGTCCCAGGCACCTCTCAGCTTCCTGCAGGACAGTTCCCTGGTGGGAAGGGGATATAAAGTGGATTTGCAGGCAAATATTCACTGATGAAAGGTGTATCTTTGCATCTGTGCACAGGATCAGGCAGTAAAGGGTAGCTGGGATGAGAAATCTCATTTACCTCGTCCAGCAAGTGCTTTAGAAGGAATATCACTGTGAGGATATACCTACATCCTTGTGTGGATCTTCTGAGCTCAAATAGCAAACTGTTGTTGTGCTTTTCCTAGCAGGAAATTATGCCAGGGTCCACATGGGAGATCCATTTCTTGGTGTCCTACAACACACTGAGGCAATGAAATCTCCAGGTCAGTCACAGGTCCCTGAGAGATCTCCAGCCCTTTTTTAGGAACCTTACACAACCAAATGCCCACACCCTCCATAAGTCATAAATATATGGAAAATTAGCAGAATATTGAGTCTGCCTTCTGGGAGATGATGCAGGGTCTGAGGGGAAAGCTCATGGAACCAGAGAACACCCACCACACCCCAAAAGGGCAGCAATTATCCCAAAGAGAGGAGGAGACCATGCAAACAAGGGAAATCTGGCTTCTCTTGTGGGTGAAACCACAAAAATTATGTGAAGCTTCTCCTTCCTTCCTCTTCCTTTCATTCTGCCCACACACATCCTATGCAATCCAAGCCTGAGAGCAATGAACAGAACTCAGCTGAGCATGAGAGGGGTCCTCTCAGATAGAAATCTGTGCAAAAGAGCAGAGTTTAGGGCAGTTGCAGGCTGGTGAGCAGGTAATTGCTAAAGTTCTGGTGGTTTGTTCTGAGCACATGCTCAGCTCTCCTCAGTTACTCTCCTACAGGATCCTCTGCATCTCAGGATTCAGGCTCCATGCCAAGAATGGGCAGCAGGTTGGAAAACCAACTCCTCTTTTCCCCTGGAGTCCTCAGCCTGAAAAAGCACATTAATGCAAGAATGTTGGCTTGATTTCCCCCTAACATTTCCAGGTAGAGCTTGTGCAATCTTTGTTAATATTTCCCTGCTCACAGTACAAAGTGCCTGCAGAGGAAAGGGAGCACCAGGATATGGTGATTAAAGATCTCCCAACAAACCAAGACCTCCCTTCCAAGCTGTCCACACGTGTCCCTGCCCACCACAGTGCTCTCAGTTCACACAAACGCACCCATGGCCCTCAGTCAGGGCAGCTGCTCTCTCTAACCCAACAGCTTCCCTCTGACACTGCTAAAAAGGGATTTGCAGAGTATAGAAAGGTGTGTGTGCATAGTGCAGGACCCTGCTTTATCCATCCCAGCAAGCAAAACTTGCTGACTTCCCAAACTAAGACATTTAAGTCAGTCACAGACCTACTTTCCACAAATGTAACTAACCCCTGTGACCAGGCACTTTTCTGGCCTCAAAAATATCCTGCAGCAATTCCTTGCACTTGGATGGGGTGTTGGGAAAACTCCACTTTCCTTTGGCTCACCTGCAGCTGAACCATTTCACCTGTGCCTCTGCACTTGTGCTTCACCTGTGATTGCTTGTAGCACATTTCAATTCCCTGTGGATAAATACACCTCTCCCCAAAACTGCCTCTTTCTCCCCCAAAACTGCCTCTTTCTAAACCAAGAAGCTTTGTGAGGTTACCTTGCACATGAAATCTCACCGCCCCAGCTGAAACCTCTGCATTTCCTACCCCTCTGCACTGCAGTTTCTCAGGCTGAAACTGCCACCAGCATTGCAGATGTTTGGGTTTCTATTTCACTTGAAATTAATATTTTGTATTTATACTAAATATGGAATTTATATTTCACTTTGCTCCAAATTCTCCCTGTTTGTTGCCACTGAGAGCTGCAGTGAGGCTTTCAGCAGGATATGTGATTCCAGCTGCCTTCCAGAGACGAAAGAAGCAATTGCAATGTCAATTTTTATGTGCCTAAATCAAGTCCTTGTTCCCCACACTCATTGCTGTTCAGTGATTGGTAACAAACTTCATTTGCTGTATTCTCATCCAGTCACGTGGATTTTGTGACATCCCCAGCACCCTCTCTGTTAATGGACAGACTGATGCAACTGTCTCTGTTTTGCAAATATTTGTGGTGTTTTGTTACTCATTTCCAAGGAAGATGTTGTGTTAGGAAAAACCCACATTTTTGTTAGTAGATAGCAGTGGTGGTAAATACTTTAAACAGGCTAAACCCTCACAAACTTATTTCCTAACTTCACTATTCCCAAATTCCTTTTCATTCCTATTTTCAGGCAGCCTAAAGAGGAGCAAACACTATCAATAGCTATAGAATAAACATAATTAAATCCAAACCACAGCCCAGAGCTAACTGTGAAAGATTTCCACCCTGTCCTGAGCTGCAAGGGTGTGCATGGGCAAAACTCTCCACTCTTCCCCGGGGTGTGGCGCCTGTGCTCCTCTAGCCAGATCCCCAGGATTTTAAACATCACCCTCTGAATCTCACTCCATGTCAAAAAATCAGCCATGAGAGCTGCAAAGTTTAATACCCACACTCAGGAACCCAAGGGCTCCACCAGCACCCAAAACATGACAGGAAAGGCCCCAAGATCCAGGCCAGCTATTGTTGGCTGGGGGCTGTGTACAAATCACAAACAGGAGAGGAGTGCTGGGTGTAAGAGCTTAAATGAGGGATGTGGGACTTGAGGCAGCTCTCCAAAATGCAGTTTATTCCATCCAAGGTGTTACAGCAGTGCAGGGTGGTGGGTGACAGAGCTGTGCCTACAGCTGTCAGCTCCAGCTGCACGCAGCCCTGCAGACCCTTAGTTTAGGTTACATTGCATTATAGACTTTTCTTTGCTGAGCATCTTAATACAGCAGAACCAATCTATACCTTAACTTTTATCTATAGCCTATCATAACTACTATAATTACTATATCCATGTTACTATTCTCCAATCACTAAAAGTCAGTACATTACAGTTTAAGCTAGAAGTTGTTTTTCAGTTTTCTTGCAGTAGAAGATTCTGAGACCTTTTTTCTACTTGCAACATCTGCTGCCTTGTTTGCCTGTGCTCTCTTTCTGCTTGGTAAAAACATCTTCTTGTTTGGGGTGGGTTTATCCTTTCCTCTAAGCCATAAAAACCCCTTCTAACTAACAGACCCTTTGCCTCCTTGGTTATCCAGTAAGACTGGCTCAGCAATTCTTTTCTTCTATATCAAAACTTGCTTCCATCTCTATTTCTTCTTCAGATTTTACATTCAAAAATCCTTCTGCCAAACATACATATCTGTGAGACTTTCTTGTCAAACTTCCATCTTTCCCAACAGCTAGGAATGTGCCTTGAGCTGTTTTATTTTCCAGCATCAGTATCATTACATGTGTCCTGGTTTAGGGCAAATTTGGGAGAAAAGCTCCAAAGGAGGCCCCTCCAGAAAGCAAACCCACAAAGCTCCTCCCTCCAATTCGTTTGGGAAGGATTCCTTGGAGAGAAAGTAGAAAGAACCTGTTTATTTAACAGGCACAGCACCCCCAGCACACAAATGAACAATACCAGATGACACCACTCTTTCACTGCTCTGTAAAAGATGACAAATTCAGAAAGTTTCTCTTGGGGGTGGTCACTCTGTTATCAGTCCATCCTGTGCTGGGGCAGCTGCTGCAGCCACAAGGTGCAAACTCTCAGTGTTCCCAGGTCCCAATCCGGAGCAGGTTCAAGTGGATCCAAGAAAAGGGAAAGGGGAAACAGTCCAGGGAAAAATTCAGACTGCTTAGCTAAACTAACTAATGAGCAGAAGCAAAAAGGAAGAGCAAAGCAGAAGCAAGAACAAGAGCAAAGCGAAAAGCCAAGTGCCCCAGATTGCAAGGCAAGATGTTTTCCATTACCATCTGTATGGCAGATTATCTTTTGTCAAGTGGGCAGTTTGCTTTATCTCTCTCTCTCTGAGTGATCACAATCACTCCTCCCTGGGGAGGGGACATCTGCTGATAACAGCTATTGAATGTCCCTGCATGGCTGATAAGAACTGCAGCATCCCATTGGGAGCTGCGAGCCCAGAGGGAGGAGCCAAGCATTGCTACCCAGATATAATCCTGAGGTTTTGAGACACCAGCACGGCTTCTGCACTGGATTCCCCAGAGAAACAGCAGCTGCCTCTTCCACTGGATCTTCAGAGGAAGAATACACCTTTCTACAGGATCCCTGCTCCAGCAGAACCAGCCCTGACACTGCAGGAGGGCTGAGCCACATTTCCAATGGGACTGCTGCCAACACCCTGACCCACAGGGTGTCAGGTCGGGTTCTGACTCTGTCAGTGTTGTTTTGGTTTACTGCATTGTTTATTTTATCCTTTTATTTTTCTTCCCTATTAAAGAACTGTTATTTCCTGCTCCCATATTTTTTGCCTGAGAGCCCCTTAATTTAGCATTTATAGCAATTAGGAGGGGTGGGGAGGGTTTACATTCTCCAATTCAGGGGAGGCTCCTGCCTTACTTAGCAGACTCCTGTCTTTCCAAACCAAGACACCAAGCAAAAAGCAAAAGCAGCACCATGTACTGCCCTGTCTCTGTGTCCTGCCAGCCATGGGGGAGCAGCTAATAGCAAAACCAAAACAAAACTTTCACTCTTCAGAGCCACTCTTGAAGGCTCTGAAGAACATGATATCCAGCATAAACAGAACACATGGATGGGGATACAAGCATCATAACATCACCCTAGGACACCATGGTGATGACAATGGGAAGCTGCCAGCAGCTCACATCTCAGGCAACAGACCAAGAACTTAATGTTACAACTTACTTTAAAAGTTTTTTGACCACTCCCACAAAGCAGAAGTATATTGACTGTAGTTCCATCCAACCACTATAAGCACATGTACCTTTGGTTAAACAATGCTTGCTTATTTGGATACAATACCTGCTTGTAAGCCTTAAAACACAATGCACAAAGTTCCATTATTAAGCTTAAAACTTCCTAATATCTTGCTAGATAAACTTTTCTGCAGCTTAGGGAGTTATTCTAGACAGGCATTAAAACAGACCATTGTTCTATTTGTCCTTACTTTTCTACTTTTTATATAATTTTTCTATTGACCAATCTCATGACTACAGCCTAGCTCTAATCCCAGTTCTGCTGTCTCTGAGGCCTGCCTTTTGCAGCTCTCCCAAAACCCTCTGATTTTATGGATTGCCACCAGCTTCCAGCTGCTCCTGGTTAGAGAACTCAGCTTCCCTTTGCAGGGTCTGACACAGGCACAGCTTCCTGAGCCCTGCCTGCAAGGAGTCTCCCAGCCCAGGGATTGAAATAGCAGGGACACCACACTCTCTGCAATAGCCCTGGCAGAAACAAGGTCTAAAAACTCTGCCCAGCTGGAGCCTCCTGGCATTCCAGCACCCTGCATTCCTCCAGCCATTCCCCTGGTGCTGTTTATGAGCTTCTGCTGTGAAGGAGGACAAGGAGCAGCATTTCAGGCACTGAGCTCACCTTCTGCCTGCCCTGGGGTGCCTTTATCAGCTCCTGTGCCACTGGGCATCCCTGCTCCTGCAGAACCAGGTGTGACACCCAGCTCACTGCTGAAGCTTCCTGCTCACAGCCAAGCCACGTGGATAAGTGTGGCATTCACATTCTCTGAACATGATCCCTTCACCCAGGATTTTTCTCCTGGGAAGCTGAGAAGCCTCAGAGAAAAGGAAAACAAGTCTTATCTCAATTGCTTCTCCTGTGTTCTGCTCACATGTGGAATGTGTTTGGAGATTGTTTACCCACAGGTGATTGTTCCATTGGATTCTGCTGTGAGTTGTTTTCACTCATTGGCCAATCAGGGCCAAGCTGTGTCGGGATCTGGAGAGAGTCACAAGTTTTCATTATTATCTTTTTAGCATTCTGTAAGTATTCTTTCTGTATTCTTTACAGTATAGCATTCTTTAATATAATATATTATTATAAAGTAATAAATTAGCCTTCTGAGAACATGGAGTCAGTTTCATCATTCCTCCCTGCTAATACAAATAGCTGAGCATTGCCTGCAGCCCCCATCACTGACTGCCAGGCTGCCTTGAGTGCTTCCAGGGCTGGAGTGGCCTGGCCAACCTGCTGGGGTGGGGGGCAGCATCAGAGTGTGCCCCTCATTGATGCCTCAGGATTTAGCTTTTATGTTTTTCAGATCCTGTACTGCTTTAGTGTCTAACTCTAAAGCTCCATAGCTTGTCAGCTACTGTCTTCCCATTTTATTTTATTCAATTTATTTTATGCAGACAAAACAGTCCCTCTCCCTGGGCCTGAAACTCAAGGATACCTTACTGTCTCAGGCCCTGAAAAGTATAAAAAAAAGTGAGTTGGAGGGGAACAAACTGGGGGAATATGACTTCGTTACCTGAATCTGTAATTGGAGGATTAACCCCTGATATGTAAATGCACCAAACTTAAAATTGTCTGAAACACTCATGACCATTGTCCATCTTGAGTGTAGCCCCCAGAGGCTTCTGGCTGCCCAAGGTGTGCTTATTGAACACCTTTAATAAATACCCACTTTTACTCTTTTAAACTTGTCCAGCCTCTGTTCTGGGTGGCCACTCCAAGGCATCACCACCAGCAGCAGACAGGGACCACCCAACCCTGACAATCCTGTTGGGCTCTGCCAAGTGCCCTGCCAGTGCCAGCACCATCCTGCCAAGGTCTCTGCAAATTGTTTGGGCTGCAAATGAAAAGTGCAGTCAGGAAGACCCATGGGGTTTTCTCACCCACAAAGAAAATATCTCTGCACTGAGATGTCACGGGAAGAAATCCAAGCAGGTAACACCAGCAAGGACTCTGATGTGTCAGAGTCCAGGCATTTATTTCCCCATCACGGAAGGTAGCAGGCTTGGCAAACAGCAAAGTTCATGTGTGTGTGTTTAGGATGGGGAGCAGCTGGCAAGCCCAGAGGCTCAGTGAGCAGCACAGCACTGGTGCACTAGAACTGGTCTCCAGGACACTGGCAAACCAAAACAGCAACAAGATGGCTTTCTTCCGAGGAATTGCACATGGGAAGAGAGTGCAGTATCCAAATTGTTTAAAAAAACAAAAACAAAAAAACCAGCAAAAAAACCCCATTCCCTTTCCTGCTGAATCAGTTAAGAATTAGTCAGGAAATCCTACAGAGGCAGCAACACAGTTGTCACAGTTATTTTTGGTATCAGGAAGAAATCAAGAGGGCTGCAACTGTACGGAAGAAGATTAATGTGGTGCAAAAGGAAGTTAAAGCATAAATGTTTAAACAAAGGCAATAAATCTAGAGGGAGCTTCCTGCTTTAAAAAGTAATTTGGCTCATCAGCTGATTTTGATTTAAAGGTGGTGTGTGCTGGTTTTTGCAAAGCCATCAATGCTTCCCTTGTAGTTACTAAGATATCTCAAGACACTGTTTCTGGCTCAGCTCTGCCTGACTTGCAGCCCCAGATGGCCTTGGAGAACAGCAGCATAATCAAGCCCAGCCACAATGGCAGCCCCAGCATTTCTGCTGGGCTGCCACAGAATCACAGATCACTGCAGGTGTATTTGTTCTTGCCACAGAGGCCTTTGAAATCCAACCACTTTCAGGGTCAAAGGTCCCCATACCCTGAAAGTAATACACGCTGAGGCAGTACACCTCAGTGTGACTGCCCCAGTCACAGAGGGGAAGTGCTGCCTACACAGAGCACGTGTTTGGGACAGGAAGGTTGCCTCTGAGTGATCTGCAAAGACCCAGAGCAAAACCTGAGCAAGTGGAGAACTGAGGAGTGCTGCAACCCCTGTGGCAGAGCCAGAAGGGCCCCAGCAGCTCCAGCATCCCTCTCAGCTCAGCAGATTGCAGCAGGCAGCCAGAGCTGTGCTGTGTAGGATGGAGGATCTGCCTGCCCCACCCAGGAAGATGTGTCCAGCTGTGCCTGAGCCCAGCTTGAGAGAAGGAGGAGGGATAAACCAGCCTCCTGTTGTATCTGGCACCAGTCTGCCTTCTGCCAGGGGCACCATGGGGCCCTGCAAAGGACACGAGCAGCCCTTGGCATCTGCAGATAAATACATGTGGGAAGTAAAGATCCATATCTATAGACAGAATATTAAATTTAGTTTCCAAACATAGAGTTAAAATACAGATAAATTGAAATAGCAGGTGGAGGCAGAGCTGTCAGGTCTCACATCCCTCAAAGGGTGCATAAGAAAGTAGTACCTCAGTCAGGAGCAGCTTTCAGGAAGCAAGGCTTTCCCACAAAATGTTCCACAGCCTGGGAAACCAGAGTTAAGCTTCCTCTACGCTGACAGGCACTTCATGACCTCACCAAACAAAACTGATTAATGGCAGGAATTAATTGAAAAGTCATCTATTATTGGGCAAGAAGTCAGATCTGCATTAGGAGGGAGGCCAGATCCTCTTTCCGTTGTGCATCAGCCAGAATTTCTGTTTGATGCTGTCACCCCCAGTTTGGATGTCAGTCTGTGTGTCCCACCCACTGCAGACCCAGGCTGGTGGAGTTCTGGATGCTGAGAATTTTGGACTTCCTGTGCTGACAGGCACTGACCCCCAAGAGAACACTGCACTGACCTGAGGCTGTGGAGAAGGCTTCCAAAATGGAATGATAGAAGTTTGGTTAGAAGTGTGCTATATCACAGGGTGGAAACCTTAAACTCTAAGTTTTCCACCCTGTGATATATTATAATATATAATATATTAATATATTAGTAATATATTCGTATATTATATGAGTACAGTATATATATTATTATATACTATATATATTAGTATAGTATTTATATTATATTATATATTTAGTATATTATATTAGTATATTATATATATTATAGTAATATATAGAGAGCAAGATAGAGGTATTAGGGCAGTAGCTGGTCCTTCTTCCTTCTTCTCCATGGGTTTCGGTGGTTTTGTGTAATTGGACAGAAAAGTCCACATTGTGGACTTCGAGGGATCAATTACTGGGTTAAAAATGAAAATAATTTAGGTGTCATTTCTTAATTGGATAGTTTAGCCTTAAAGGACCTTGTAGAGAAAGATAGTTAGCCATTTTGTAGCTTGTTAGTGGAATACTGCAGAACTGACTTCTGTGAGACTGTAACACAGATAAGAAATAATAAACACTTGAGTCTGAACACGAAATATCCTCTCAAGTGCCTTCAATCCCCACCTGGACAGAGAAAAGAAGCCAAGAATTGGCATTTAGTGGTGCCCTGTGTGAGGATTGAATTCATGACCTTCAGCCCATCCTGAGCCATTTCCTCCTGGCAGCAGCAAACCCCTTCCTCCAGTGCTGTGTCCTCAGTGCCACCAAGGATGGCTCCAGAGGCAGATCCAGGAGCTTTGAACCACCCTGGAAGGAGAGGTGCCAGCAGAGCCACAAATGGGACCACAAAGAGCTCAGCAAGCTGTCAGCAGTTATGAGAGGCAGATTAAATCTGTAAAAGTACCCGTGGTTTTTGTGTGAGGGAAACAAATGCACACTCTGGAATGAATAATTCAGAATAAGTGTGTGGATTGTCAATTGGGGCACAAAAATGACACAAAGCCCATGCAAAGCAGTTGAGTTGATTTGCGTGGAATGGCAGGGGTAGAACCTACAGACATTTCTCAATCGCTGTTTTTCTCCAAATTCACCCTCACATATCTGTTTGTAGGAAGATAAACTTTCCTGTCCCTGCCTCCTAGGACACTGAGGGTGTCAGATTTGTGCTGGATTTGCTGAGCTCCCAAGCAGCTCCCACAGAACAGTGAAGGAATTGCTCCTCTCCCAGGAGCAGACACAAAGAGGTATCGATGCAGGGCACCCCCAGGCAGGGAATAATGTGAATAATGTGCTCTGGCTCCATGATTTCAGAAGGCTGAACAAATACTGAACAGTATAGTATATTACACTAATACTATACTATATTACAACTCTATATAACTAGAATTAATTATACTTATATAATATATATACTTATGTTATAATAATATATATACTTAGATTATATAGTATATAATACTATAACTTATATTATAATATTATTATATTATATTATAGTATTATATAATACTATATTATAACTATACTAAAGAGATACTACAGAAAAACCTGTGACTGTCTCCAGACAGTCACAACACAGCTCTGACCTAATTGGTGAATCAATCCAAACAACCATCACCAGTGTCCAATTAATAAATCACTCTTGGTAAACAATCTCCATAACACATTCCACATGTGCCAAACAACAGGCGCAGCAAGAACAGATAAGAGTTGTTTTCCCTCTTCTTTCTCTGAGCTCTCTCACTGCTTTCTCCAGGAAAAATCCTGGGAGAGAGAATTATGTCTCTCTCTGTTCAGAGAATGTGAATACCACAAAGAGGCACCTGAGCTCAGGGCTACAGCTCTCAGCACCAGATTTAGGGTAAAATTGCTCCCAGTGCCGAGTCAGGCTAAAATGGCTGGGAGAGGTCATGGTGGCCACCCTGAAAAGTCTTGCAGTTAGTCAGGCTCATCTACCCAAACCTTCAGTACTGCTGGCCCAAAACACCTCCAGAATCAGAATTCCCCAGCTGAAGCTTGCAATTATTTCCAGATAAATATGTACATGAGCAAGTGCTGACAGTCTAAGTCTTCTTCCTTTTTGCCAGAAAAGAAAATATAGAAGGCTTACAGTAAATAAAGATGACAGTCTAATTGTCTGCTGATAAAGTCCAAGTTTCAGTGTGTTTCTTGGTTTTATATTAAAATCACACCCTGTTAAATTTCTTTAACTGTAATAAGATAGACCACATCATTAATACACATCAAGCCACAAGGAATTTATTAGTGGTGCTGTTTGAGCAGAGGCTTGTTTCATACCACGACAGTTTATCATACTGCATTGGCAGCTTATCTGTAATTTATCACTGTCTGACTGGCAGCTATGAAAAAAGAGCCTCTGCTTTGCTAAGTGAAACTCTGAACAGTTCATATTCTGCTGCTAAAGAAAGCTTGACCTGTTTAGACTTTACTGTAGAAAAATCAACCTTTTCTGACCCAAAGACTTTCCTGCACTCAATTTTCAGGAAGCTTCAACAACAGACTCTTACTAGAAAGTCAGTCTTGGTAAGCCAGCTATCTGGATGATTTCACTGCCTGGACCAGGAAAACAACAAGCTCCAACACGTACTTTGGCTTATAAACACAGTCCTGAAACAAAAACAAACACATGTGCCATTAACCATTTCACCCTGGAGTCTGAATTTCACAGGAATTTAAACAAACAGACTGCTTCTAAAAGGGGGTATCCCAGCTCAAAACTGTACCAAAACAGGAGAGTCTTTGTGGTGTTCCCATAAAAAGAAAAACAGCCTTAGTCAAAGTGAAATCCTAAACTCTCCAGTGGTTCTTTTAAAACCAGTGGCTTTAGGAGTAAGCTTGATATTTGGCAGTTGCTACACACAGAGAGATGCATTTCAAAATACAAGAGCTGCTCCTGATTTCACTCACATTGAGGGGGTTTAGAATGACTCCAATGAATTAATAAGCAAAATTACACCTCAGAAAGGAGGATGCAAGTGGGAAAAGAATGAAGCCCACAAGGAGACTTCTCCAAATGAGAATTTCTGTTTAAAAGCCATTTCTGAGTGACCCATCCAGCACTGAGTCACTGATAGGTACCTGTAGAGCTTCAGGCAAAATACACCTCTGGTGCTAAATCCCAAACCCAGCTCACTTCCCTCCAGCCCTGCCCAGATCAGCCTTTTCCAGCCGCTCCAAACAGCACAGAGAGAAGCCAGGACTGGGTGACTGCTTCACACTTCTGTTAACATCAAGGGCACAGATCAGGTGTTCCCACACTGCTCCAGCAGCTTCCCCTTTGTCTTGCCTAAGCAAGGCAAGGAATGAGCCATGCAGAGCTGCCCAGAGCTCCATTAGCAGCAAACACAAAGGTGGGACAGCAGAACTGCTTCAGCAGGACCCCCTGGCTCTGAGGGCAGCCACAGGGGGCTGGAAAAGGCACCCATGGGAAATAAACTCAGCAGAAAACAGCAATGTGAGAATGAGCCCCCCCTAGGGAGTTTGGAGCAATTCTCAGAACAAGCAGAATTCACATGGAAGGATGATGATTTAAAAAAAAAATATTTAAAAGCTGGGTTTGCTAAGGTGTAAGAGCCTGAATGAGGGATATGAGGCTCCAGGCAGCTCTCCAAAATGCAGTTTATTCCATCCAAGGTGTTACAGCAGGACAGAGCCTGTGCCTACAGCTGTCAGCTCCAGCTGCAGGCAGCCCTGCAGACCCTTAGTTTAGGTTACATTGCATTCTAGACTTTTCTTTGCTGAGCATCTTAATACAGCAGAACCAATCTATACCTTAACTTTTATCTATAGCCTATCATAACTACTATAATTACCATATCCATGTTACTATTCTCCAATCACTAAAAGTCAGTACATTACAGTTTAAGCTGGAAGTTGTTTTTCAGTTTTCTTGCAGTGGAAAATTCTGAGACCTTTTTTCTACTTGCAGCATTGGCAGGCTTGTTTGCCTGTGCTCTCTTTCTGCTTGGTAAAAACATCTTCTTGTTTGGGGTGGGTTTATCCTTTGGTCTAAGCCATAAAAACCCCTTCTAACTAACAGACCCTTTGCCTCCTTGGTTATCCAGTAAGACTGGCTCAGCAATTTTCTTCTGTATCAAAACTTGCTTCCATCTCTATTCTTTTTTCAGATTTTACATTCAAAATTCTTTCTGCTAAGCATACATATGTGTGAGACTTTCTTGTCAAACTTTCATCGCTCCCAGCACTAAGGGCCAACCTGCTCGACACCAGCTTTGGAACAAGGTCTTTGGGTTGCAAGGTGAATGTCCCCAGGGATGAGTGACCAGTGGCCTGACCCCCCAGGACTGCAGATGCCAGCCTGGGCTGGCAGAGCAGTGGATGCCTGCTTTGTGTAAGAACAATCTCCATGGCAGGGATGCAGGTTTGGGGCTGGAACAACATCAGCTCACACTGGCTGTGATTTCACTCCAGCTGCAGGTGGATGTCTTCCCTAGGCTTATTTCCAACGTGGAAATAACATTTCCAACATTTCCTGTGTAATAAACACCCAGACATCTCCAGCCTCATTCCTCACAGCTGCACCATGCAGGGGACCAGGGCTTGCCACAACTCACCTGCTGGATCCTCACACTCAATTTGCCTTTTTCACCAGAACATGGTATGGATGGTTCCTAGTCATCCTGTGAGCAGCCACTGCACTGACATCTTCTCTCCTTCTCAGTATTTTCTAACTGATCAGGCTCCTGCTAAAGAGCAGTTTTTCATTATTAGTCACTGCTGAATTTCACCCTTTTCTTCTGGTCTCAGCATTCCTGGTACCATGTTCCTTTCCATGCTGAAGCTGTTTCCTAACTTCTATCCAAAGCATATTTTAACCAGCACCAGGGGAATTAAGGACAACAGTGGCTGAGGTTGAGCCCTAAGGAGCATCCCTCACCTCCAGCCATGCCAGGACCACATTTTGCTGTAGCTGTCTCCCAATGGAGCAACTCCTGTAGTACCTTTTAGCAGTCCCTGTCTTTGACTAGGAGATGTTTTTCTTCCTGGAATGCTGCCCAGCTGGTGGAGGGGCACAGTGAGCTGGGAGCTGCATCTGCTGAAGCTGGACAGGCACAAAAGCTCTGGATGCTCATTCTCGTTTAGGGAATTGTCCCTCTCCTGCCAGCTTTAAATGACTCCTAATGACTGAAACCAGCTCACAGCAGACCTGGAGCCACTGCCTGACAGGAAAACCTCTGGGGTTTGCAAATCCTCAGAGGCACGAGTGTGTCCATGCATCAGTGGGGAGAGGCATGGCCTGCCTGTGATGCCTTAAATTTGAGCTTTCATGTTTTCCAGATTCTGTATTGAGTTAGTTCATAACTCTGAACTCCATATAAAGTGTTGGCCAGTTCTCCTCACAGCTCAGTCACACAGAACAATCCTTTTCCAGCCCCAGAACCAAGGGCACTGCTGCAGCTTCAGGCCCAAAAAGTGCAAACAACAGGGAATGGAGGAGAGCAAACTGGGAGGATGGGACTGCATCACCTGGAGCTGGAATTGGACAAATAACCCCAAGATGGAAATGGACCAGAACTTAGAAAAGTGTGAAAACTTGTGACCCAGGGTCCATCTTGGGTGGAGCCACGGCCAGATCTTGTACTGCCCAAGGTGTATCCTGTGAAGGCCTTTAATAAATCCCTGCTTTATTCCTTTAATAAATCCCTGCTTATTCCTTTAATAAATCCCTACTTTATTCCTTTAACTCTGACTAGCTCCAGGGAGCCTCCCAAGGCATCACCTGCACCCAGTGCTGTTCCCACTGGTCAAAGGTGGCCAAACACACATTTCCTGCTGCTCAGCAAATCCTAAAGTCATCCTAAACCAGCTGCATCCCCAAATTCTGAGGGTTCTTCTGTGGGTTCTACCCCAGTTTGATGGGCAAAGATTTTAATCACAGCATTAATTAAATCCAGGCAGCTTTTTTCCTTGTTTACCTACACATGGACCCCTGTTCCAGCCCACAGAAGGCAGAACACCTCATCTCTTGAGCTGGTCAGCTCACTGAGGGCCTGTCTTGTGTTCTCACAGTAAGGACATGCCCTGAGGAATAATCCTCTGCCTTGGCAGATGAGAAAGACATGACATGGAGCCAAGGAAAAATCTGAATACACATCCCAGACACCCAGGCACCATCAACCCTCCAAATAATGCAGTAATACAGCTGCTGTTCCCGAAGCTGAGACAGAAGGGACAGCTTCAAAGAGACTTCTCTGAATTTACTGCAGAATTTAGGCTGCACTTTCTTCAGTCTTTGGAAGATATTGCCAGAGGCTCCCAAAGCCACATTTTTATTGAGATCAGTTTTCTCCTGCCAGCTTCCCACTGGTTTCAAAGCTGCACAAAACACAGATGGAGCCCATGTGCATTTAGACCCAATCCCTCTGAGCAGGTTGGTTGGGCAATGTCAGACTGGTGACCATCCTGAGGGATTTTGTTGGAACCCTGCTTACTGAGAATTTCAGACTTTCTGTACCAACAGGCACTGACCCCCAAGAGAACACTGCATTGACCTGAGGCCGTGGAGAAGGCTTCCAAAATTGAATGATAGAACTAAGATTATAAATGTGTAATTTAAATAAAAGTGTGCAATATCACTGTCCTGGGTTTACTATATGACCCCCATATTAAAAAAAACTAAATCATCCTAAGATTCTAGAAATAATTACAAACTAACCAAAAAATAAAAACTTTAATCTTGCTAATAAAAAAACCAAAAGTAACACGTGCTAAAAAAAGCCACCATATAACCGACTACCAGCAGAAGAAACACGATACACTCTTTTTACTAATAATTCTTGCTGAATTGTAAAAATAAAACAAAAATAAAAACCAACTGTATAAAACCCCACACAACCAAATAACAACCAAACTCTACCTCTCCACTAATTCATAAATAATAACCAATGCTCAATAAAAATAGCGAAACAAAAATTAAAAGCTAATTAACAGCATAAAACCCCCCCAGTTTAAACTACTAATAAATAAAAAATCACTACCAAAGTAAAAAAGCTACCTGTAAAAATCCACCATATAAATGCCCATATCCCCAAAAATAAAGCAAATAAAAAACACCAAAACAATAAGCAATTAAACCAATCTACAAAAATAGGGGGGGAGAGGCCAATAAAATCTGCTTTCCTAAAACAACCCCTTTAAAAGTCCTGTCTGAAATTTGCCCTAAACCAAAACAAATACAATCACATAGTGAAAAACTTAGAGTTTAAAGTTTTAGAATATAATAATATATAAAACAAGATAAAAGTTTTAAAACAAAGACTAGTCCTTCTTCTTCACAAGTTGAAGTAGTATTGTGTAATTAAGTAAAGTCCACATTACGAACCATGAGTAGTCATTAAGTTAAAAGTAAAAATAATTTAAGTATCATTTCCTAATTAGACAGTTTAGGATTTTGCACCTGCTGATGGTGCCGTGACCCAGGTGCCTTAGGCAGCTCCTTCCTTTTCCATGGCCATGGTGAGGCACAGCAGCTCCTGCAGGGATGGGAATGGCTGCAGCACACAGGGACCTCTTGGGCTTGGAACTCTGGCACTGTTCCAGGCTACTGCTGCAGTCAAAAATCAACTCATTCCCATGGGCAAAACCCTCCTGGGCTAGGAGAGGTGCAGCTGGGAGCTCACTCATCTCCAGCCCTCAGAGCACCAAAATGAGAGGCCTGGTGTTGGCCATGGGCAGCCTGCCCTGCAGCCAGCACCTAAATCCCCTTCTCCTTAAAACCCACTCTGGCTGGGCAGAACCACTGCCCATCCTGCAGCACTGGGATGTTTTTCTCTGCTGGCCAGCCCTCTCCACCCTGAGAAAGCTTCTTCCTTTGTTACAGCCTCAGTCAGGGCCTGCCCATGTCCCTGTAGGGTTTTTGGAAGGGGAAGCAGATGGGTGAAGAGGGAATGGTTTCCTTCTGCAGTGCAGGGTCACTGGGGCCCCACTGAGCTCCCCAGCTGGTCTGAGAATTTTGGACTTTCTGTGCTGACAGAGCCTGAATTCCAGGAGAACACTGCATTTGACCTGAGGCCGTGGAGAAGGCTTCCAAAATGAAATGATAGAAGTGGATTACAGGTGTGTACTTTGAATAGAAGTGTGTAATATCATACTTGGAGTTCGGGGTTTTAGAATATAGCAATATATATGGGGCAAGATGGAGGTTTTAGGGTAGAGGCTGCTCCTTCTTCTTCCCTTTCTTCACCTTCTTCTCCATGGGTTTTGGTGGTATTTTGCAATTGGACAGAAAAGTCCTCATTGTGGACTTCAAGGGATCAGTTATTGGGTTAAAAGTGAAAATAATTTAGGTGTCATTTCTTAATTTGGTAGTTTATCCTGAAAAGACCTTGTAGAGAAAGATAGTTAGCCATTTTGTAGCTTGTTAGTGGAATACTGCAGAACTCACTGCTTGTGAGACTGGAACACAGATAAGAAATAATAAACACCTGAGTCTGAACGTGAAGCATCCTCTCAAATTCCTTCAATCCCGACTTGACAGAGGAAAAAGGAAGGCAAGACCCAGCACCCAACCTCTTGAGGTGGCAGTGGCAAGGCAAGGGCACTGCTTTCAGTGATGCCTGCAGAGCCACCAGCCCACACAGGGGCCATCAGCTGCTGTGCTTGACAGGCTATTAATAGCACCCCAAAGTCACCTGAGACTGGGACTTACCTCAAATATCACCTTTCTCCAAAAATATCTACAGCATCAGAACCTCTCAGTGCTTTCTGTTCTGCACTGGTGCCTTGTTGGTACCTGATCAGATATCACTGCTGGGTTACACACAGAAAAGGTAAAATGAAATGAGAAAAGGGTGCAGGGGCCAAACAAGCAGTGTGTGTGCCTGGCACTGCATCTGGGGGCCAGGAAATCCTTAAATTCAGGCCCCAAATACTGCCACTCCTTCTGAGGTTCCAGGATCTTTATCTGTCAGGAGCAGGCAAGAAAAGCTGGTGGGATGGCAAAACAATCACAGAAGAGGCCCCTCCTCAGCACCTGCTGAGGGGAAGGATTCAGCAGGTGGGAAGGATTCTGGATAGGATACCCAGAGCCCAGGTGGCACCAGCAAGAGCAGGGGCTGATACAGATAGAGGAAATCTCACAGGATTAATTGCCACAGGAAATCTCAATCCATCCTTCAGCATCGAGCAAACTCTGTAGTGAAGTCCTTCCCCCCTGGGCCTGCCAAAACAAAGCCTCTTGCAAGTGAGTAAGAGATAAAGGTCACAGCAAAACCAGCGAGTTTCACAAAAAACAGATAATTCTAAAAGAAAAAGAGGAAAGAGTTTTGTTCATTTCAGTGAATCTGAGTCAACTTTTCATCTGTGTTTTTTGTGAAACTCCTCTGACTTTCGGTGACCTTTCTCAGAGAGATGCAGAGCGCTGCCAGCCTCTGACATTGGAAGTTAAATGCAATTATTGCACAACACAACAAAAGGAAATGGGCCAGGCTCTGGGAGATGGAGCTGAACACTGCTCAGGCCAGAGCTCTCAACAACCAAACCCACAGTGATGCAAACTCTCTGCACTTCCAAATCAAATTTGCCAATAGAACATAGGGCACCTACCCACAAGGCAAACACAAACAGACATTTCTATTTCTAAGGGTCTCATAAGGGTTTGACCTAAGCAAAATATAAGAAAACATTGCAGGAAAACCTTGGCAAACTGAGGAGTCCAGCCCCTAAATATGCTACAGAGATTTGGCTAATTTGCTTCATATATCTTTTTTTCCCTTCTCTTCAAAGGAGGCAGCAGAGGAATATGAACTCAATGGCAGGAGGAAAACATCATGGAAAAACATCATTTCCTTTCTGGAAGAGCCAAAGAGACCCTTCAGTTCAAGAGGATGCTCCCAGAATTCCCTGGTTAGATTCTCATCTGTCAGGGTGGGATCAGAAGCCAGATTTTAATGCTGACATCACCTCTTCTCCAAGCCACAGTTTTATGGGAAATCTCTCAGGATTTTTACAAAGTAGAACATTCACCTTTCTAAAAAAAGGCTTTAATTGTATTCCTGTTTTCATATGAAATCTCTTCTCAGATTGAGTCTCAATTCTGGGTGACTTCAACCACCAGTTTCTATTTCTCACCTCCAGCTGCACAAATTCCTTCTGTTTGTGCCTCTCACTGACCAATTTTTGTTCCTTTGTGTGCTATTTTGGAGCAGAGCTGCAATCCCCTTCTCATCTAGGGCACCCTTTTTCCTATCATCCTCCCACTACCACTCAGACACCCTGCACATCTACTGCCCTTGCCAAAATAACATAAAATAACATTGCCAAAATAACATCCTGTCCCTCTGGCTACTGTTCAGCAGAGGCAAGAGGAACTTCCATCCCTGATTCAAGGGGTCAGGCCTTGTTGGGGGCTCCTCTTGCTGCTTTAGCTGGCTCTGCCAACTTGCTGCTGAAAATGCAGAGGGGTGAATGTGATATTTTTGGGGTCCTCCATTGTGGGGAGGAAAGATGAATTTGACTTTATGTTTTTAGAAATTTATATTATATTATATTATATTATATTATATTATATTATATTATATTATATTATATTATATTATATTATATTATATTGATACTTACAGAAGGCTTAATAAGATACTAATTCAAGAATCATTACTTTTTCCAGAGTCCCGACACAGCTGGACTGTGATTGGTCATTAAGTGAAAACAATTCACATGGAACCAATCAAGAAACCACCTGTTGGATAAACAATCTCCAAACCACATTCCAAAGCAGCAAAACACAGGAGAAGCAAATGAGATAATATTGTTTGAATATTGAATAATATTGTTTTCCTTTTTCTCTGAAGCTTCTCAGCTTCCCAGCAGAAGAATCCTGCACAAAAAAATTTTCAAAAAATATGATAGCAACAGGTGAAGATGCAGATAAGAGCACAAGAGCCAGACAAACTACAAGCTGAAGTGTGCTGAGAGGGCCCTGTTTTGCACCAGCTCCACTTCTTAGGTACCTTCTCCTCTAATCAGCATCTTCCTTCATCAGCTTATCCATATCACATTTTCATACCAAAGTGATTATGACACACTTTTCATAACCACCCTGCTAAGCCAAGAGAGGCCTCTCCTGGGCCTTGTGATTCATGGTCCTTCTCTGCAGATGCACCCACCCCAGCTCCAGTGGAACAGGGCACAGCATTTCTGAGTGAAGTGAGACACCTCAGGGTCTGGGCCAGCAGCAGTGTGGCAGCTCCAGACTGGAGCCAGGCCCTGACACAGCTGTGCCTGACCTACACATTCAGAGAAACCAGGGCTCCTGCCAGGTTTGTGCCCACTGTTTGGTTTGCCATGCTCTAGCAGAAAAGTCACAGATGTGTGGAAGGGGCTAACAGCAGCCTGTCAGCTAAAGGAGTGAGAAGAAGCTGAGAAGCAGGAAGAAGCTGATAAGGAGCTCTCTCCAAGGCTGCAACCAAGGAGACCATGAGGAGTGAGGAATTGAAGAAAGATAAGGAGAGCACTTTGTAGCTGGACAAAGTATTTTTAGAAAGTTAGCTGAAGTCACTGTAACTTTTCACCAATGGTGTTATGTTGATTTATTGTGGCAAATAGTTGGGGTAAAAGAAGCATAAACAATTAGAAAGTGTATAAAAGGTCAGCCATGTTCAATAATAAAGAGTTGCCATCTGAGACTGCTTGTGCTCTCTGCTTTGTGTCGTGACTGCCTTGACAGTGACAGAGATGCTCACAGCGTGTCCCATCATGCCTGGCCCTGTCACTGCTGTGCCACTGTGCTTTGGCAGGCTGGGACACCAGTGCCTGCCTTTTAGTCACTTAAAGCACACAGAAGAACCACCAGCAGAGCAAGCACCTTCAAAGCTCCTGTCACTGTGATATTTTCTGAAATATCCCTTCCCCAGGGTTTTTTTCCTGAGAAGCTGAGAAGCCTCAGAAAAGAAATGTAAACAATAATTATCTGATTGCTTGGAATGTGTTTTGGAGGCTGCTCACCAACAGGTGCATCTTTGATTTGTTCCCTGTGAATTGTTTTTAATTAATGACCAATCCCAGCCAGCTGTGTCAGACTCTGGTCAGTCGAGTTTTTATTATCATTCTTGTCTGGCCTTCTGATGTGTCTCCTTTCTCTTTCTTTAGTGTAGTTTTAGAATAGAATAGAATAGAATATAAATATTGTTCATAATATAATATAATATAATATAATATAATTAATATAATATCAGCTTTCTGAGAACTTGGAGTCAATTCTCATCTCTCACCTCGTCCTGGGGACCCTCACAACATCACCACAACAATTGGTGACCACAGCTCCCATCCTGTGGCAGGTCAACACCAGGACTCTTTGAATCTGTCAAAATTCAAGTTTTGCAGCTACTTGGCGATGAAGAGGTGGGAATTTGGCAAGTGGGGAATGAGACTGGCTACCAGCTGACCCTGGGGAGCTCCATCCCACCCTGGAGGGTGGCTGGGGTCCCCAGCAGCTCAGGGCTGTGCCTGGCAGGGTACAGCAGCCACACACCCTCACCTGCTGTGGGCACAGGGAACCCCCAGGTGAGGCTGGGAGAAGCTGAGGCTCCCAGAGGCTCCCCAGGGTATTCCCACACAGCATCTGAGCAGGGCTCACACCTGCCTGTGAAAGTGCACTCTGGTGATTCAGAAAATCAAAAGCACAGGAGGGCCACATGAGCAATGTTCCACGTAACCACAAACCACATCAGAGCAGCTCAGCTGCTGGGACAGGCTGCAGCTCTCAGCTTGCCTGAGGTATGCTCAGAGGAATTAAAGCACCTTTAGACACTGAAAGAACTCTCTGAAGAGCAAGAGTGAACCCACCAGACTGGCCAATAAATGGCTACAATGGGGGATTTCAGCTGGTTTTCCCTTAGACTTTATAGGATGAGGGTTCCAATCTTGCCAATGGAAAGGTGTCAGAGCTGCCTTCAGATGGGAGCCCATCCAGACTTGCTCAGCAGCACATTTCAGGAATGCCAGAGGCACTGAGTGCAGGGCACTGGGTGTGGAAGGCTTTGGCTCATTTCCCTGGCACAGTTTGGGTTTGCCCACTCATGGCTGGCTCCAACCCTGCATCCCCAGTGCTGTGACACAAACCCTGGCAGGGCTGGGGGTTACCCAGGCTCAGGGGGCAGTGACACAGCTGGGGACACAGCTGGGAAGGGCTCACAAGGTCTGGTGAGAGCAAATCTCCCACCTCCAGCTCCTGACCTCACCTTAAACCCCCAGGAAGGATTTTCCCTTGTCATCAACATCTCCAAACAGAGCAGACCAAACACCTCACCCACATGTGGCAGAGCAAGGCTGGGCTTACAGCAGGTCTCTGTGGTCTTGGGTGGCCTCAAGTCCTCTCCCAATACCTCCAAGGAGAATGCCAGCCCAGCAGTGATGGGCAGACCACCAGAACAGGTCCCACCTGGCTACAACCCTGCCAAGATTTGCTTGTTGGGGACCAACAGGCCAGAGGCAGCAGCCAAAATGACACAAAAAATACAATAAAACAGGAGAAGGTGCTGAGATGGGACCCCAAACCCAGAGATAGGAAATTAATCATGAATTTGAAACCCAGCAGAGGCCACAGCTGCAAACATTGCTCAAGGATTGCACCCCAGGCCCTGCTGCTGTCAAACCCGTGCCCAATCCCCAGGGTACCACAGCTGGAGCTACTGACAAACCTCCTCAGCTGGGAGTCAGAAAATGCAGCTCTGACCACCCACAGAACAGACTTCTTTGTTGTCCTGGTGCTCTTGGCTGCCCCTGTTTCCTCTCTGGGCTCTCTCTGCTCCTGCACAGGCTGGAAGTGCAGCCAGACAAGGCACAGGGAGCACAGCACTGGCTAAGGTGCTGGGCAAAGAGGTTTCTACAAGAAGAAAGTTCAAAAGGATAGAGGCAAAAGGAGATGGCACCTGGCAAAGGATGGCAGGTTCTGAACTCCTCTGGTGTTATGTGACTCCTCTGCTCAGCAAGAAACAAATCACAGCTTGCTCAGCACTGGTGCACCCCCTGATTCCAGTGGTGGAAGAGTTGGGTCCTGTCCCAGAGCACCCACAAAAACAAAGTATTTTTCTGCCTCAGCTGCCCTGAGGAGGCCTCTCCTGCCCACACAGCTCTTCTGCATCCAGCTGCAATCTCTTCCTGCCCTTGGGAGACTGCAGCAAAAGGTGCCATTTTTCTGCTGCTTACTTTTGGATACAGAAGGTGCTCCAGTATTCCCAGAAAGCACAAACAGTGTTAGCAATACATCTGCTTGGCTGGGGAGTAAATCCAGGGTTTAGAGAGTTAAAAACCTGATGATTATACATTAAATACATCAATCTGTAGAGCTTTAAAGTGTTATAAAAAACCTGTCTGTGTGACTAGGCTGCCTGAGGATACACACATCCATGCTGAGGGCACAGGATGCAAAGTTCCAGTTTGGCCCAGCCTAGCCTCCACAGGCTCCACACTCTGTTCCCAGCTGTGTCACAAAGGCAAGTGCTCAAAATTTATTTCCCAGGAAAGAAATACAGTCCCTTCCCCTTACACTTTCCCAAAGCAGCTGGCAAGTGTATTTTCTGGATTCAAAATGAGGTGCAGCAGTGATGGGCACGCAGGAGCAAGCAGGGATTATTTGGTTTCCCCAAAGGGTACATCAGACGTTGTCCAATGCCCTGATTTAACGAACTCATTTGGAAGCTATCTGTCCAAACTTTTGAGAGAATGCCTTGCTAACTGGAATTAAAGAAAAAAACAAAAAGAGAGGATCCCCAGGAGACACAGGGTCTGCTCCACACTTCACAAACACTGGCCCTGACAAGCCCCGTTGAGCAATACCCTAATGGGGCACAGACAGCTGTGGGCAGGATCTTCCTGAAAGCCCTTCCCCAGCAGCCAGACAAATGTGCTTTTTGGGAAGGGCAGGAGAGGGGGTCAGCTTTGTCCAGGAACCCCTTTCCTCATCTGCAGCCCTGCTATGGCTCCAGTGCCCCCTGCAATTCCCCAGCTCCCTGGGGCTCATCCTCCTGCCTGAGCTGCCTCTCCCTGGGCTCTGCCAGCTCCCCAGTGTGGGGGTTCCAATTGTTGGTTTTTCTGAGTCTGGATTGAAGGCACTTGAGATGATAGTTCATGTTCAGACTCAAGTGTTTATTATTTCTTATCAGTAAAACAGTTTCAGTACTGTGAGTTGGGCAGTTTTTCATTAGAAGGCACAAAATGGCCAACATTCTCTTGTTACGAGGTCTTTTAAGACTAAATTATGCAATTAAAAGCTGACACCTGGATTATTTTCCCTTTTAACCCAATAACTGATCCCAAAGAGCCCACAATGAGACTTTTCTGCCCAATTACAAAATGCCCCCCAAACCCAAGAAGCATGAAGAAGAAACCCAGGACAACACCCTGTGCCCTCCATCTTGCTTCCACCCACAACACACTAAAAATCCCAAATCCTAAATTTTTCACCCAGTGATACACCTACACTGCTCTCTATAATCTACTGCACACTTTTGTGGATTCCAGTCTATCTTGAAGTCTGGGAAACTTTCTCCATGGATGAGGGTCAAAGTCAGTGCTGCCCTGGGGGTCAGGGCACCCCAGAGCAGGCACAGAAATATTCCCTGTGGTGCCCTGGGCTTCCACACCCCGGGAATATGGAACACCAGAGGTCCCTGCTCAGAAGCTCCTGGTCCCCCCTCTGCTCTCCACAGCACAGTGCTCCAGCCTGGGCTGCTGGGGGGGTGGAACTGGGATGGGAGCACCAGGAACACCAGGAATGGGAGCCCCGGGAACATGGGAATGGGGATGGGAGGCCCGAGACCACGGGGAACAGGGGATGGGAACATGGGGAACAGGGGATGGGGGAGCATTGAAACAGGGGGATGGGAGCCCTGGGAACATCGAGAACAGGAGATGGGGGCACCAGAAACACGGGGATGGGAGCCCCGGGACCACGGGGAACAGGGGATGGGAACATCGGGAACATGGGGAACAGGGGATGGGAGCATGGGACAAGGGGCGGGAGCAAGGAAACAACGGGATGGGAGCATCGGGAACATGGAAACGGGATGGGAGCACCAGGAACACGGGGAACAGGGGATGGGTGCACCAGGAACAGGGGATGGGAGCAAGGAAATAACAGGATGGGAGTATCAGGAACATGGAAACAGGGGATGGGAACACCGGGAAACAGGAGGAACAGGGGATGGAAGCACTGGGAGCAGAACAAGAAAAGTCTAGGTGGATGAGAGGCGGTGTCAGCAGAGCAGAGAGGGAGAAGATGGAATTTGGGAGGGATTGCTCCTACCCCAGCCCAGGCTGCAGCACAAGCAGCTCAGCCAGGAGTGCTCAGGAGGCAGGATCGGATGGATGGATGGATGGATGGATGGATGGATGGATGGATGGATGGATGGATGGATGGATGGATGGATGGATGGATGGATGTCTCCCCGCAGGGATGGCCGGGCTCGCTCGCCCTGCTCCTCCGTGGAGCCTCCCTGCCCTCTAGTGGGTCCAGAGAGATTGTGCGGGAGGATGTGAAAAACGCCAATCACTTGTTTTTAAAATTTTAAAAGTTTAATAGTAATGAAATGGTTATAAAAATAGAAATATAATTAGAGTAATAAAAATTTGGACAATTTGGATTAGGACAATATGAGACAATAGAAACAAAGAGTTACAGACAGTCCAGGTACCTCTTTCTGGGCAAAACAAGCCCGAAAAAGGACCCACATTAACAGAGGATTAACCCTTAAAAGCAACAGCCTGTTGCATATTCATACACCTCATCCATGATGCATAAATTCCATTCAAACACAGGATTCTGTCTGGGCAGTGTCAGCTTCTTCCTCTGAATCCTAGTGGCATCATCCTGCCTGAGTGAAGCAGGAAGAAGTTCATTTCTCCTGATGATGGAGCAATAAATTCTCTTTCTCTGAAAGATTCAGGTGTCCTGTGGCTGCTATCTCAGTGTGAGTCCTCTCTTTAAAAAAAGGATCTCACATAGGATAGTTTCTATTTTAACATTTTGTTATAACCTAAAACTATATTTAACACACTACTTAAGAAAATTAATACAGCATCACTTTCTGACATAACACATATAATATTCATTTGAATATTTGCAAAAAGCCAATCATAAAACATGCATTTTTCACAAGGAGAAGCCATGGGAGTGCCCCTTCCTCCTCCTCCTCCTCCTCTCCCCCACAGTGGGCAGGAGGGCAGGTGCCCCTGGTGCTGGCAGCACCCTCAGGCAGGAGCAGAGCTGCTCTAGCAGGGACACAGGTCCCAGCCCCTCTGGAAAATCTGGAGAGCAGGGAGCTGCTCTCTGAGTGAGGGAATGGGAGCAGAGCTCCTTCTCACCACCCTGACCTCCCTGAACCACCTGAACCTGGAGCTTTGCATTTCCTTTGAGGCCCAGAGCACTCAGAATGCTCCACACACACCTTAATGCCCACCTCAGTGACAATGGGAGAGCATCTTGTTCCCTGGGAGAGCAGAGCTGCACCAAAGCCCTCTCAGCAGAGACTGAGGTGGGGTCAAGCCTGCAGCTGGAAGAATCCACTGAATTCAGGCCTCTCCTGCCATTAAACAAAATGAGAAGAAAAGGAGACTCAGGGGTGCCCTCATCACCCTCTGCAGCTCCTGAAAGGTGCCTGTGCTCAGCTGGGGCTGGGCTCTTTCTCCAGGAACTGACAGAACCAGAGCACACAGCCTCAAATTGCACCAAGGGAAACACAGGTTGGATATCAGGATAAAGTTTTTCACTGAAAGGGTGATAAAGTTCTGGAATGGCTGCCCAGGGAGGTGGTGGAGTCCCCATGCCTGGGTGTGTTTAACAAAGCCTGGATGTGGCACTGGGTGCCAGGGTTGAGTTGAGGTGCTGGGGCTGGGTTGGATTTGATGATCATGAAGGTCTCTCCCAACCTGGTCATGCTGTGAATTTCACTGCAGTTGCAGGAGCTCCTTGTTGGAGTTCTGACCACGGTGGCAGAGTAGTGTGGCAATCACTAGAGCACTGTGAAACGATGACATTAACCTGGCCCCAGGCTCCTGTGAGCCACCTCCTGTCACCATGATATTTTCTGAAAAATCCCTTCGCCAGGATTTCTTCTCCTGGGAAGCTGAGAGGCCTCAGAAAAGAATGGAAACAATATTTATCTGATTGCTTGGAATGTGCTCTGGAGGTTGCTCACCAACAGGTGCATCTTTGATTGGTTCCATGTGAATTGTTTTTATTTAATGACCAATTACAGCCAGCTGTGTTGGACTCTGAGGATTCTGTCACAAGCTTTCATTATCATTCTTGTTTAGCCTTCTGATGTATCCTTTCTTTTTCTTTAGTATAGTTTTAGAATATCATATCCTATCATATATCAGCCTTCTGAGAACATGGAGTCAAATTCTCATCTCTCACCTTGTCCTGGGGACCTCACAACACCACAACCTCCTGGCCATGCAGCATCCCCTCCATGCTGCAGGACCTGCCCCTGAACCCCTCCTTCACTGCCGCCCTTTGTGCTTCTGCCCCATGCTGGAACTGATGCATAACATGTAAATGTTATCCCCACGATGGAATCATGCATAACAGGTAAATACAGTGAAAAATTCAGTGTTAATAAAATTCATTTCAAACAAGCAAGCTAAGTGATTGACTTACAGGGTCAGCTGGTGCAATGTTAGAATCAAATTGGGTCAGAGTTTGTGAGCTTGAAGAGCATTGGCTAAATGTAATGTCTCCCACTGCTGGACAGACAGAGGAGAGAAGTCAGCATGATGAGGAAGATGAGAGTAGAAGATCACTGAGGAGATTTAGCATACTAGTTCAGAGGTTGCACTGGAAATAACCACATTTGCACAGGAGAGTACTTCACCTGGGAAGCAGATATAGATACAGATACAGATATAGATATAGATTAGATATAGATATGAAGTATTTCTATTTCTGGGATTGTTGTGGAACCAAGTTTGTTATCTGGCAATATTAATCTTTATATTCACATTTTATAATGAAGATACAGGTGCACAGGCCACCCAGAAGTACCTTCAGAGTTAACGCTTGCCAATGAACATCATATGAGTAAAAGAACTGGTTACACCGTTCGTATCATTTAGAGATAAAAATCAGAGACACATTGTGTGCATTTGTAGTCATAAAATCCACAGAAAGGTTCCTCACCTTTGTAGCTGCCCAGTTTCAAGCCTTTTTAGTAAGTGCTGATTTTGTTACAGGATCCCAGACTGAGCAGGGTACTCCGGGCACATCAATCACTTTGCCTTGCCAGTGCAACCCCCGGCCGTCAATCCGGGCTTCACCTCGCCGGGATGAGCCAACAAAGCGGCAGCTGGGAGCGCTGCTGGTCCCAGCCTGGTCTGTACAGACATCTAGTGGCCTCTGCTCAAACTCCACCCTTACCTGCACTGCACAGCAAAGCCAAGCCCTGACCCCAGCCGGGCTGCCACACACTCAGAACAAACCTGCGTGACCCCAAGGAGCTGATGCTTAAATAAGGAAACTCCTCAAATCCCACCCTGCTCTGCTACCCTTTAGGGAGCCCAGGCCACAAAACAAATTATTTCAAACCCGATGTTTTTGAGAGCTCAGTTTTTACAGCTAGAGGAGGGAGCGCACAGGCTGTGTGATGAACATCTGATAAACATCTGTGCATCCCTGCACACAGGAAAGGCAACGGATGGCACTGCCCTGATAACACCGAACCTGCCAGCCCAAAATAAAAAGCACAGGAAACCCAAAAATGGGAGATCTCAGCAAGCACAGCCCCCAGAGTGGCAGGACTGAAGGCATCTGCCACAGACATATTTTCTGAAAAATTATTTTGCCAGGATCTTTTCTCCAAGAAGCTGGGAAACTTCAGATTCTCCATGTTTTGCTGCTTTGGAATGTGATTTGGAGAATTGTTTACCCAGCATGTGAAATTGTTTTCACTTGATGACCAATGACAGCCACCTGTATCGAGGCTGTGAGCAGTCACAAGATTGTGACTTTCCTTTCTAGCCTTCTGATGAAACCCTTTCTGCTATTCTTTAGTATAGTTTTAATATATAATTTTCTTTTAATATAATATATATCATAAAATAATAAATCAGCCTTTTGAAACATGGAGTCAAGATTCTCATCTCTTCCCTCGTCCTGGGACCCCTGCAGACACCACCACAGGCATCACTCATTGATCAGTGCAGGGACCTCAGCTCTGCTCTTCCCTGTGTCCTGCAGGGATTCTCTCCAAAAACCACAGGGCTGGGACTCTGACAGCTTTAAAGAGTTTTTATTTCCCTCTGTGGCCTGAGATACTTGAAAGGTCCCCAATACACACCTAAACACCCATTTCACAGGGAAACTGCTGCCTGAGGAAGCTGTGCCCTGCAGGGCATGCCCAGGCACCACCGTGCTCAGCCTTGTCCCACACCCCCAGGGCTGTGACTTGTGGCAGCCATCCCCTGGTGATGAATTCACACAGAGCAGGGCAGCTCTGAACACGCTGAGTTCTGACACATCTTGCTGGAAAATAATATTCACACCACCCTGACAGATTCTTTGGCATAACCAAACAGGCATTAACTCAGCCTAAATTTGTGTTTCTACATCTCCACTTTGGAATGAGGACAGCCTGTCTCCCCCAGCAAACTCAGTCTTATTTCAGTCATTTCCACAGAGTGGTGGGTGCAGCAGATGGCAATGACTGAAGGTTCACACAGAGTTTACAATCAAACACCATGGATCAACAGCTGGGCACCACCACCAGGAGAGACCAGAGAAATCCTGAACTCCCCCTCTTTTGCCAAAGCAAAAATCTCAGGTGAAAAAAAAAGCATGAGAACTGCCCTGGCAGCTGTGTGTGCACAGCAGCCTCTGCACCCACAGCCTGCCTTGGCTTTCTGCAGTTATTTAGAGTGACTATAATCCCAAAATAGAGACAGCCTTCCCACCCTGCTCTGGACCTCTCCATCGGGCTTTCCCCCAGGGCATCCTCGCCTTGCTGTGCACAGAAACATCCCAATTGTGACTGTGTGACAGTGACACCTCCCAATTGTGACTGTGTGACCGTGACACATCCCAATTGTGACTGTGTGAGATGCTATTTCTTGTTGGGACTCAGGTGTTTATTAGCTCCTATCCATGTTACAGTCTCACAAACCCTGAGCTCTACAGCACTTAAACAAAAATGGGGCCCCATCTCTCTCTCTACAAGGGCTTTTAAGGATGTGAAAAATGCCAATCACTTGTTTTTAAAATTTTAAAAGTTTAATAGTAATACAATTTCTATTTATAAAAATAGAAATGTAATTAGAGTAATAGAAATTAGAACAATTTGGATTAGGACAATATGAGACAATAGAAACAAAGAGTTACAGACAGTCCAGGTACCTCTTTCTGGGCAGCACAAGCCCGAAAAAGGACCCACGTTAACAGAGGATTAACCCTTAAAAGCAACAGCACCTCATCCATGATGCATAAATTCCATTCAAACACAGGATTCTGTCTGGGCAGTGTCAGCTTCTTCCTCTGAATCCTGACAGCATCTTCAGGGCTGAGCCAGGCAGGAAGAAGTTCATTTCTTCTGATAAGGGAGCAATAAATTGTCTTTCTCTCAAAGATTCAGGTGTCCTGTGGCTGCTATCTCAGTGTGAGTCCTTTCTTTAAAAAAAGTATCTTCCATAGCATAGTTTCTATTTTAACATTTTGTTATAACCTAAAACTATATTTAACACACTACTTAAGAAAATTAATACAGCATCACTTCCTAACATAACACATATAACATTCATTTGAATATTTGCAAAAAGCCAATCATAAAATACACATTTTTCACAAGGATAAACTGTCCAATTAAGAAATGACACCTGAATTATTTTTAGACATTGCTCCCACTGAGGAAAGGACTGGAGCACAGGGCAGAACAGCCCTCAAAGGGTTCAAAAAGCCCTCAAAATCCCAGCTCAAAGCAGGGAAGAGAAAAGCCACCCCAGGAGGAATCCCCGCAGAGATGACCCTTGTCGCCCTGTTCTTCTAAGTTCTTCTGAGCCTTCTGATGTTTGCATTCTTGTCACAAACTTTCTCACACACTTTTCTGTAAATAATCATTGTTTTACATTCTTTTCTGGAGGAGGAGAAATTTGATGGCCTCTTGGTTTGTCCAGTGTCATTGGAGAGGTGGCACTGTCATCCTCCAACCCGCTGTCACTTTTGAAAAACCTATAAATGTTGGAGTCAGAAATGAAACTTCCCTTCCTTTACCTTGGAGGTTCCAGTGTCCGCGTGGTTTTATTTTGTGTTCTAGAGCGACAGACCCCGCCGTGGAGGAGGAGCGCGGCTCCTTCATCTCCTGAGCACATTTGAATTTGGGGAGGTGGGTGTAGGAAAGGCATTTTGTGCTGTTCTTGTGAGCCAGCAAAGGCTTCCTGAAGATAAGGAAAGCCCTGTATCTCTCTCAAGGAAGACACCAAGGCTGTCCCCATGACAATGTGATGGAAGAGAGAAAGTTAAAAGATACGGACTCGAGCTGGCTCACAGAGTGACGTGGCTCCTTGTTCACCTATTGAGAATTTTGTTTCTTTCTTATGACCAATGGGCAGTGAATGTGTCACAGACATCTTTTATGAAAAATCCTTCCCTTAGGATTTTTTCTCCTGAGAAGCCTCAGGAACAAAATGTAACCAATGGTTATCTGCTGCTGTGGAATGCAACAGGTGCATCTAGGATTGGTCTCATGTGATTGTTTCTAATCCATGGCCAATCACAGCCCAGCTGGCTCAGACTCTGTCCGAGACACAAGCTTTTGCTATCATTCCTTCTTTTTCTATTCTTAGCCAGCCTTCTGATGAAATCCTTTCTTCTATTCTTTTAGTATAGTTTTAATATAAAATATATCACAAAATAATAAATCAAGCCTTGTGAAACACGGAGTCAGATCCTCATCTCTTTCCTCATCCTCAGACCCCTGTGAACATGGTCACAAATGTGTCTGTTAAGTAAATGTAAATATCTTGAAAAACTGTAAAGGCCACATGTTGCTGTAATAAATCTCTCTTATGCACCCCTCTGATGGAGTTGTGGGGCTTTGCTCTGTGTCGTGCTCTGTAGTGACAGGTGGGGATTTGGGGAGGGGAGGTGTCACAGACATCTTTTATGGAAAATCTTTTCCTTAGGATTTTTTCCTCCTGAGAAGCTGAGAGGCCTCAGGAGCACAATGTAACCAATGGTTATCTGCTGCTGTGGAATGCAACAGGTGCATCTGGGATTGGTCTCATGTGGTTGTTTCTAATTAATGACTAATCACAGCACAGCTGGCTCAGACAGAGAGTCTGAGACAGCTGCCTTTGTTATTCATTCCTTTCTATTCTTAGCCAGCCTTCTGATGAGAACCTTTTCTTCTATTCTTACAGTATAGTTTTAATGTAACATATATGATAAAATAATAAATCAAGCCTTGTGAAACATGGAGTCAGATCCTCATCTCTTCCTTCAACATAAGACCCCTGTGACCACGGTCACAGGGAGGATTTGGGGAGGGGAGGATTTGGGGATGCCCTGAGCTGCTGCATCTCCCGGAGCTGCCGGGCCCGTGGGGCTGAGGAGGAGCCGCTCCCAGCGCGGTGAGCGCTCGGTTTCCTGCGGGGCACAGCGTGAGTCACCAGCGCTGCGAGATGCAAAAGCGTGGGCAGGGCAAAAACAATGCAGAGATGCTGGGGGTGATTACGGAGAGGCAGAATCACCACCAGGATGGGGTTTTTCCCTGCTTATCTGTAAGGTGTCTGTAAGGCTGATGGCATCAGCACAGCGTGCAGAGCAGCTGTCACCTCTCCCTGACCCTGTGCCAGGAGTGGTGAATGCCTCCCCTCAGAATTTGGGGTCCTGGGCTCTGCTCCTTGCAACAAAACTTGCTTGGGAAGGATTATATTTTTGGGGGAAGCAGCCAAAGCCGGAGGAAGGGAGAGGAGTTTATTGGATTTGCATGGCAAGGTAGCAAAACCTTGGTAGTAAAACTCTAGTTTGCAATTAACCATTCTTGGGAAAAAATAGAGAAAGCTTTTACCCTTACTCAAGAAAGGCTGGCACCTCTCTCTGCCCCTGTGCCAGGACTGGTATTCACCAGTCCTTCTCTTGGGGTCCTGTGCTCTGCTCTTTGTAACAAAACTGTCACAAACTTGGAAAGGACTATATTTTTGGGGGAAGCAGCAAAAGCAGGAGGAAGTGACAGGAGTTTATTGGATTTATGTGGCAAGGTTTTGGTAGCAAAACCTTGGTAGTTACATTCTAGTTCAAAATTTTAGTAAAATTCTAGTTCAAAAGTAACCATTCTTGGGAAAAAAAATAGAGAAAACTTTTACCCTTATGAGAGAAAGGCCACTGGTGAAAAACAGCCTGATCTGGGTGAGAAATGAAACACCTGGTGATTGAGCAAATCAGAATTTCTCAGGCTACTTATTCTCTAAACCTGCATTTCCCTTTCTCCCTGATTGCCTGGCATCCAGAGAGCCCCTTCCCAGGGTTCCCCCAGGGAATCCACCCTCCTTTTTCACAGCCTCCAGCCCAGGGCAGCAGGAATGGAGCAGGTTTCTTTATGCCAGGTGCCACCTCGGGCACAGCAAGCAATGCCACCCAGATGAGCTGCCTGCATTCATTCCCCCACACCCTTGATCACCATCAGTGTTTTCACCAGAAGCAGTGTTCACAGAATTACAAATAAACACAGTAAAAAAAAAAAAAAAAAAAAAAAAAAAAAAAAAAAAAAATCAGAAACAGTGCAAAACCTCAAAGGAAAAAGCATCACACAAGAATCTTGCTGTTCTTACAGCAGAACTCCAGCTAGAACAAAGATTTTATACCTTTGGGGAGGATTTTGAAACAGATTAAAGAAACAGCTACTCTCTTTACCAGCCAGTGTGGGAAAGTAAGCCACTAATGTGGTTTCCAAGCATGTATTTAAATGAAGAGTTGTCTGTTATCTTGGAAATAAACATGATGTTGTCCCCTATGCCTGGTGGCAAACGTTCATCCCCTGGCAGCAGAGCAAATAACTGAGCCTGGGCAGCTGCAATGCTTTTGCCCAAGCAGGGAGTTTCAGAGCAGAACAGGGCTTTGGAAAGAGAAATGGTATTTCTCCTGATTATTTTAAGTGAGCTCGTTTCATACATAAAAATAACAGCCCTGAAACAAAATTCTGCATCTCAGGAGTGGCAGAAACCACCTCAGCATGGGTGAGAGGGTGAGGCAGCACAGGATGGAGAGAGCACTGCAGGGAGTGAGCCTTCCTCACTCAAAGCCTTGCAAAAAACCTTCCCAGGCACTTATGGAAGAGAGCTCCCACTGTGCCCTCTCAGCAGCCCTGGACAGGCACATTTACCCTCTGTGGCAGCACAGCCTGGCACTGGGCACAGCTCTGAGCTCCCTGCCAAGGAGATGCTCAGCCTCTCACATGCAAAGAAACCAAAAGGAGGACACAAAAGTTAAAAAAATAATAATCATTTCAAAGCAAGTGATGGAGAGGTCTTTTTCCATCCCCCACAGCTCCTCAGTAGAAACACAGAGCTCTTTGCCTTTTTCCAGAGGGGAAGGACAGAAGCACACTCAGCTGAGGCACAGCAGGGCACAGGGTGAGTTCAAAGACCCATTTCTGCAGGGGCTGCTGACAAACAGTGCTGGGACAGCCATTCCTTGTGACTCCTGCTCCATGTCCCATGTCCCATGCAGCTGCAGAGCACTCCTGGGCTGCTGCCAGAGCTCCCTGGCATTCAGCTCAGCCCACTCAGCCCTCCTGCCTCCTCATCTCCTTCCACCAGGGCGTGGAACAAACGTGGTGGAGGTGGAAAAGAGGTTGTTTCATGTCTCATGGAAATGCCTGCCTGGTCTCTTATCTCCCCAGATCAGTTTTCACAGAGGAAGCACTTGCACTGCACTGCCTCTAATCAAACAGTGCTGAGGAGCTGGAGGTGCACACAGGTGTCCCCCAACACCACTGCTGGACCCAAAATACACCAGGCACAGCAGCCAACCCCTCCCTGCAGCAGAGCCCCTCTTTGCCCTCCACACCCCACAGCCAGAGCCCCTCTTTGCCCTTACCTCACTCAGTAGTGTCCACAGCCAGCTCCATCACTGCCTCCACTCCAGCCAGGCGCAGCTCAGCCAGTTCCCAGTGGGTTGATGGCAGCAGAGCTGGGAATGCTCCCTGTTCCCAGTGAATTGGTGGCAGCAGAGCTGGGAATGTTCCTTGTTCCAGTGGGTTGATGGCAGCAGAGCTGGGAATGCTCCTTGATCCAGTGGGTTGATGCCAGCAGAGCTGGGAATGCTCCTTGTTCCCAGTGGGTTGAGGCCAGCAGAGCTGGGAATGCTCCCTGTTCCCAGTGGGTTGATGCCAGCAGAGCTGGGAATGCTCCTTGTTCCAGTGGATTGATGGCAGCAGAGCTGGGAATGCTCCTTGTTCCCAGTGGGTTGATGCCAGCAGAGCTGGGAATGCTCCCTGTTCCCAGTGAATTGGTGGCAGCAGAGCTGGGAATGCTCCTTGTTCCCAGTGGGTTGATGCCAGCAGAGCTGGGAATGCTCCCTGTTCCCAGTGAATTGGTGGCAGCAGAGCTGGGAATGCTCCCTGTTCCAGTGGTTGAGGCCAGCAGAGCTGGGAATGCTCCCTGTTCCCAGTGGTTGAGGCCAGCAGAGCTGGGAATGCTCCCTGGAGGTGCCCGTGTTGGGGTGAAGCCTCCTACGCACCCTTTAGCCCCTCTGGCCCACGTGTGCCAGCCTGGGGGAGTGACAGAGCTCCAGCAGAGCTCTCTCATCAGGTAAAGTCATCTAGGGTGATTTCTTAGGTGGCTTCCTCTCTTGTAAACACTGTTTGATCCCTGGCAAGTGCTGCTGGGCCTTGCTCGCTCCCCTGTGAGATTTAAGGCTCGTAACTGCAGAGAAAGATTTGTGTAACTGCAGTCCTGAGAGCCTTGTAGCCCCAAATCCTGCAAACAGGGCACTGTGGAGCTGCACAGCAGTCAGGGGCACAGAGGCACAGCTTTCACTGCTTTTGCAGCTGGGCAGCCTTGACAGAACTGCAGAATTTTAGAGCCAAAGTGCCCCAGTCCCTCTGCGCGCCAGGCATCAGGCACAGAGGAGGGAAACAAAGCTCTCCTTGTGGGCTGGGATTCTGCTGCCTTTGGAGCAGCCCAGTCCTCAGCAGCTGTCCCAAAGAGCTCAGGAAACGTGGTTCCAAGGGGTGATACTGCGATATCCACACAGCTCTGGGTCACACAAAAGCCTCTGCCCACAAACAGATATTTGGTGCATCACTTAAACTCCAAGCCTCCTTTTGGAGCACTCTCAGCAGCCAGAGGTGAATTTGCACAAAGCCAGGCCACTTTCAAGCACCCACAGCAAACTCCAATCCATACACTGGCCCAGGCAGGAGCACTAAATTGCAGAATTTAAAGCAAAAAGGAGAAAAGCACACAGCCTCACCTCCCACCAGCACAGCAGAACTGACCTGACCCCCACTTCAGTAACTTGCCCAAGCAGGGCCATTAAGATTTGCTCTGCCTTGTTCTCCACACAGGTGTGGAAAATGAGCAAATCAGAGTTCCTCAGGCTACTTAATCACCAGGTGTTTCATTTCTCACCCAGACCAGGCTGTTTTTCACCAGTGGCCTTTCTTGAGTAAGAGCTTTCTTTATTTTTTTCCCCCAAGAATGGTTAATTTTGAGCTAGACTTTTACTACCAAGGTTTTGCTACCAAAACCTTGCCATGCAAATCCAACAAACTCCTCTCACTTTCTCCTGCTTTTGCTACTTCCCCCCAAAATATAGTTCTTTCCAAGCCTGTGATAGTTGTGTTACAAATATCTGACCTTTTTTAGGACAGTTTTTTGTATGCTGGGCTGTGAAGAGAGCAGTGATTCCTGGGCAAGGACATCTCAGTTAAATGGGTTATCAACAGCAGAGGAAGAGCAAGGGAAGGCTGAACCCCATCCAGGTATTGATGGGTTCTGTGTGCTTGGGCCCTCTGCCTTCCCATCACTTTGCTGATGAGCCAACCCAGAACTTTCAATTTGATACACTTCACATCAACTCAACCCACACTGGTCCCAAGAGGTTGATGTGACAAATCTTCCGAAGAGCTGGGAGAGCTCCAGTCCCTGAGCAGTTTAATGTCAATTTATCTGTCTACAGCTCTTCAGGACACAGCTGGCAGCGACATTCCTGGCCCTACCTGGTGAGCAGCCCCAGTAACTCAATGCTGGCAACATCCACCTCCAGCTTCTTTGAGCTCAGCCAGTGCTTCTTTGGATCCTAATCTACTTTGGAGTCTCATGGGGATTTTACTTTTAAGATTACTCTGCATTCAGCTTCCCATTTAACATTCTCAGAGCAGCCTGGGTATGGATGGATTTTGCCCAAACCCAGTTTGGTATGCTCACATCTCAACAGCTCTGCAGGTTTGCACGTGTAAAATGTGTTCATTTAAACAGTGCCCTTTGAGCCTCCTTTCCTCAGCCTTCAAGGCCTCCATGGGTTTTGATCACAGCAGTTCATAAGCTGCCATGACTTTCAGATTCTTCCCTGCAGAGCTGTTTCCTGACAAAATCTTACCTTCTTCTTTCCTGACAAAGTCTTAACTTCTTTTAGGCAGGGTAGGGATTAAATGTGTGAGATGGAATTTCTTGTTGGGACTCAGGTGTTTATTAGTTCTTATCTCGGTTACAGTCTCATCAACCCTGAGCTCTACAGCACTTCACTCTAACAAACTAAAAATGGAGCCCCATCTCTCTCTACAAGGCCTTTTTAGGATAAACTGTCCAATTAAGAAATGACACCTGAATTATTTTCACTTTTAACCCAATAACCAACCACCCATGGCCTGCAGTGGGGACTTTTTTATCCAATTACACAAAACCACCCAAACCCATGGAGAAGAAGGTGAAGAAGAAGGAGCAGCCTCCACCTCCACCCTAAACCTCCATTTTGCTTTACATATATGACTATATTCTAAAACCTTCAACTCTAAGTTTTCTACCCTGTGATATTGCACACTTCTATTCAAACTCCACACCCACAATCCCAGTTCTGTCATTCCATTTTGGAAGCCTTCTCCATGGCCTCAGGTCAGTGCAGTGTTCTCTTGGGGGTCAGAGTCTGTCAGCACAGAAATGTGGCATTGTGGGGTCCCCAGGACGAGATGAGAGATGAGAATTTGACTCCAAGTTCTCAGAAGGCTGATTTATTATGATATTATATTATATACTAAAGAAATAGAATACATCAGAAGGCTAGAAAAGAATGATAATGAAAGCTTGTGACTGACTCCTCAGAGTCTGACACAGCTGGCTGTGATTGGTCATTAATTAAAAACAATTCACATGGAACCAAAGATGCGCCTGTCAGTAAGCAACCTCCAGAGCACATTCCCAAGCAATCAGATAATTATTATAATTATTATAACATTCTTATACATATAATTATAACATTCTCATATATATAATTATAACATTCTTATATATATCTTATATATATATTAACATTCATATATATTATTATAACATTCTTTTCTGAGACCTCTCAGCTTCCCAGAAAAAAATCCCAGGCAAAGAAGATTTTTCAGAAAATATCATGGTGACACAGAAAGTCTCAAATTCTCAGCAGCCAGGGCTCCAACAACAAAGCTCATCCAGCAGTGACCGGAGGTGCAGGATGCAGAGCAGAGCCAGCTGTGTCTCATCCCTGCTGCCCTCAGGAAGCCCTCTGGATCTCCCCTGTCAGGGATTAAGGTGGTGACAGCTCTGGAGCACAGTGGATCAGCAGCAGCACGAAAAGAAGCACACATCCCCCACTGGCTGTCCTGTCCCTGTCCTCAGTAACCTATGCTTCCTGCCCACCATGCCTTGGTTTCCTGTAGCTGCCTTACCACCAAACAAAGAGACATTTTCTGTTTGTGTTTGCTGTGCCATCAGGCCCTGAGCTGTTTGTCACCCTTGCTCCTGATTTTGTCCCTTCCAGGTGGCAGAAAGGCGTCACTGTAGGAGCACCTGCAGCTGGAAGAAGTCTGTCACCCCAGAGGTGTCTGCAGTGGGGAGGAGCTGTTCCTCCCCTCCTGCACATCCCCTCCTGGGAGCATCACCCTGAGAGCAGAGACAGAGAGGGACAGTTCTAGCTGGGACCTGGCACTGAGATATGGGATCAGGAGGTGAGAGAGGCTCTCTGGGGAGTCCCTGCCCAGCCTCCTGTGCCAGGCAGGGCTGACAAGCAGAGCAGAGGGCTGGCAGATGTCATCCCATGTGATGGTGTTCACAGGGGTCTGAGGATGAGGGAAGAGACAAGGATCTGACTCCATGTTTCAGAAGGCTTGATTTATTATTTTATGATATGTATTATATTAAAACTATACTAAAAGAATAGAAGAAAGGATTTCATCAGTAGGCTGGCTAAGAATAAAATAGGAAAGAAAGAATGATAACAAAGGCTTGTGGCTCAGACAGAGAGTCTGAGCCAGCTGACTGTGATTGGCCATTAATTAGAAACAACCACATGAGACCAATCCCAGATGCACCTGTTGCATTCCACAGCAGCAGATAACCATTGGTTACATTTTGTTCCTGAGGCCCCTCAGCTTCTCAGGAGGAAAAATCCTAAGGAAAGGATTTTCCATAAAAGATGTCTGTGACAATCCCACCCCAGGGCTCCTGTCCCTGCCACCACCAGGTGACATGGAAGCCTCTGATGGTCACCTCCCACCCTCCAGGGAGCAGCAAGGGTGGTCACCATGGCCCTGCAGGACACATGGAGCTCTCCAGGCTGGGGAACACAGTGCATGGAGGGGGCTGGACACCCTCAGCACCATCCCTGCTCACAGGGAATGGCCCTGCTGCAGGATCAGGGAGGAAGGAGCTTCCAAAGGGCCTCAGCTCAGCACAGGCCATGGAGCCAGAGCATCTGGGGCAGGGAAGGCTCCAGCAGTCCAGCCTTTGTGGAAGGATGGGCTTCATCCTTATGGAAGGATGAGCTTCATCCCCGTGGGAGGATGGGCTCTGTCCCCATGGGAGGATGAGCTTCATCCTTATGGGAGGATGGGCCGTGTCCCCGTGGGAGGATGAGCTGTGTCCCCCCAGCCCTCAGCAGCACCAGCTGTGACTCACCCTCCCCAGTGGTTTGCAGGATGCAAATGTTGATGAATCAGCCTCGGTGTCTCCAGGCTGTTCTGGAGCCCCCTGTGTCACGGTGCCACACCAGCCCTGCAGCTGAGGGGCTGTCACAGCTCCTCCTGCAGCAGCAGGACACAGGGACACGGGGATGGTGTCAATGGTGCCCGTGCCAGGCAGCTGGGAGGTGCCCAGCTCTCCCTGTGCCATCAGGGATGCGCTGGCAGGGCCTGCAGCCAGCATGGAGCTCCTGCCAAAGCTGTGCCCATCCTGGGCCTCCCCTCACGGCCCTGCCCCAGCCCCTGGGATTGCTGCAGCCTTGGTGCCTGTGGCCACACCTCTGTCCTGCTGCCCTGGATGCCTTTTGGGGCTCCCCAAAAACAGAGGCCAGACAAAAATCAGGGAATAAAAAGCTGTTCTATTTATTGAGGGGCCTTCAGGTGCATTTAGGGCAGATGGAGCCCTCCAGGGGCTACACCCAAAATGGACCACAGGTCAGAGGTTTGCATGCTTTTATAAGTTTGGTCCATTTGCATATTGGGGGTTAATCTTCCAATTACAGCTTCAGGTAATGAAGCCATGTACCCCAAGTTTGCTCCCCCAAACTCACTTTAGTTTTACATTTCTCAGGGCCTGAGGCAGTGAGGTGTCCTTGATTGCCAGGCCTGGAGAGGAATTGTTGTGTCTGACCAAAATGGGAAAGCAGCAGCTGACACTGGATATGGAGTTTAGAGCTATACACTTAAAAATGGCAAGATTACAAATAGATGAAAAATATAAAAATCCTGAAATCCTAAGGCATCACCCTTCTGCTGAAATTGTAACTCAAAAAGGGCACACTGAGAGTCAGATCAGACCAGCGTCCTCAAAGTACCAGGCACTGAAGGGAAACATTCATATCTGTTTTGTTCTCCCTCCTTGCCCTGAATTGTTCTTTACTAAAAAGAAGTATTTCTTAGTTTCTATCCAGGCTTTCCCTTCCAGCCAGTAGCACAGAAATTTGACTTTTGGCAGAGCTCAGGCCACCACCCTCTCCTCAGCACACACCCAAGGGCTCAGCTTGGTGCATCTCCAGCAGCTCAGGTGGCTCCAGACAGAGCCACAAATCAAACAGAAATTCCATAGAAGTCCCCCAGGCCTTCAGGCTCTAAGAGTGAAATTGGGGGACTCACTAAGACAGGAAATAAAAGCATTACATAAATTGCAGAACAATTACATTCCATTTCCTTGCCAATTTAAATGCAGCACAGTTCAAGGGTCCTGCCTGAAGTGCTGACATTTTACCTGCCCTGGCTGGCTGTAAGTCGTATTATGGGTAGGTTTGCTTCATTTGAGGAGGAAAATGCCCGTCTACAGACAATGACAGCATTTATTAATAAATAATGAGTGTCATTTTCCACACAGACCGTTTGCCACAGCTTCTAGCAGCTCAGCCACATGTCGCCCACTGTGCCAGCACAGCCCTGCCTGTCTCCTGCACAGCCACCTCCAGAGCCTCCTGGTGCCCACCCCAACACCTCCCTTCCCATGAGTGCCTTCGAGGATCCACACCATGGCAGGGGAGTGCATGAGGGGGGAGGAAGGGCAGGGAGCAGTTTTATCAGCTGGGAGAGTCAGGGGAGCTGGGAATGAATGCACAAAGGGGAAAAAAATGGGCTGGAGGAGTGTGAAAGGCATTGCTTTGTCTTTGTTTCTCACCATGCAAGCCTCTTTGAGCAATAAATTGGTTTCCCCAGCTGAGTCTGTTCAGGCAGTGAGGGGAAGTGCTCTACCTGCATTTATCCCAGCCATGAGCCTTTCCAATGTATTTTCTGTGCTGTTCAGGAGGGGCAGTGAGGGTGGCCATGGGGGAGCTGACTGGGGTCAGCCCAATATGGAGATTTCAAGCACAGAGAGGTGTGTGCAACCAGCAGGTGTCTGTTCTGTAGCACACTCTGAATGCATCACACCAGGCTCAGCCCTGCTTGTCCCATTCAGCACACAGGGATGCTGAGAGGGAAAAAATGACATTTCCATCTGCATCTCTGTCAGGGCCCAGGGAGGGAGGGGTTCCCAGCAGGTCCTGCCCAGCTGACCCAGCAGCTCCGTGTGGGGCTGAGGGTTTACTGGAAATCACCACAGAGTCTCACTGCCCATCCCTTTTACACCCAGCCAGAAAGAAGAGAGATGCTTCACATTTCTGTGTTAATGTGCTCCTGGAGACCACAGGAAATAGCACTTTTTAAAAGTAGGTCTTCAGGAGAGGGGTAGCTGTCTTCTTTTTTTTTTTTGGTCACAGAGGAAATCAGAAGTAAAGAATGAGATGAGTAAAAAGCAGTTAAAGAAAGGCTGAATTTCCACACCAGTTACGTGATGGGTTCTGCCTGCAGGTGATTCAATGGTTCTGCACGAGGTTTTCACACCCTGAGAGCAAAAGCAAAGTGTTCAACAGTGGTACCCGAATTACAGAGGGCACAAACCACTAGAAAAGAGTTGCAAGAAAACAAAAAAGAGCAGTTTGGTGACAAGAAAAGGTCAGTCTTCCAAAGAAGGCTATACAAAGAAGGAACAATTGCTGTCTAAGTGTTCCTGGAGAGGCAAGGCTTTAAGGCAGAAACCATGAATTTATTTTCTCTAAGCCACATCATTCCTAGAACATTATTCTCTCTCTCTCAGTGGCTGTGGGCTGGTGGGGGGACAAGCTCCCCCTTGTCACCATTGCCACACACATTTCTGGTGCTGGGCATGGCCCCACCACCCCACCACGGGCACTGCAGGGAGCCAGGCAACTTCTCCTCAGTGCCTGCAACCCCAGAGCTCCCAGGCAGCTTCTCCTCAGTGCCTGCAACCCCAGGGCTCCCAGGTGATATAGAAGCCTCCTCGAGCCAGGTCTCATAAGCTCTCAGAGGCCTATAACACACCCAAGATAGCTCAGCTACCTTTGGAGGCATAAAAATCAGCAGGATGGCTGCTGTTGCAGTGTTGGAAACAAAAAGGTTTAATAACAGGCAAAATAACAAGCAGAGAAAAACTGAGCCGGGTGCAGGAGGTCTTTGTTCTTGGTAAGACACCTCACAAAAGCCATTAGTTTCTTTGTTCTCTTATTTTTCTACTAAATTGCCCAGGCAATTTAGTAATTTTTGGCAATTTTTAGCAATTTTTGGCTTCTGTGTAATTAGCTATCCTTAAGTTTGAGGTGAAGTCCCCCAGGCCTATGAGGAGGAGAGAAACTTCTGGGCTTCTTTCCTTTTTGAGGGGACAAAAGATAGTTTTGTCACTCTGTAAAGAGGGGGCACATTCCTACACCCAGGCAGCTTCTCCTCAGTGCCTGCAATCCCAGGGCTCCCAGGCAGGCAGCTGAGACCAAAGTGCTGCTGCCAAGTGCCATTTTTAGGGTTTGGGGGTTTTTCAAAGAGTTCAGTGGTTGTATGGCAGCTGGCAACTCTGCCTTCAGCCCCAATGCCCCCACCAGCACTCTTGAACATGGCAGCCTTGGTGGCTGCCACCATGTCCCCAGGTTCTCTTGCTTTGTCCCCTCTGTGCATCCTCCATCTTCCTTCAAGCACCAGGGTGAAGCGAGTCTAGAGACTTGCAGAAAGCATACAGGCTTGGCTGATGGAGAAAGGGCACGGTTATCTGCAAGGGGTGCATCACCAGGCCTGAAGGCAGCAGACAGTCCTTGAAATGCCCTTGGCCAGGCCATAAAGAGAAGTTGGTCTGTTACACAATGCCTCCAGGCCCGCTAGCAGACTGTCAGTAAACCCCATTGCAGAAGTAAGCAGGAGCATGAACAGCTGGCTTGCACCAATCATAGCATTAGTAAAGCTGCATGAACAGATACTTGTGACCAATAACATGTAAGCTACAGCCACATGGACAACTAACAATGGTATAAAAGAACCTATCACGCAGTAATAAATCGAACAAGATGCATACCTCATATTGAGTTGCTTCTTGATTCCAGACCCCTTCTAGAGCCCTTATCTCTACATCTGGCGCCCAAACAGGGACCTGGCGTTGTGCCTGATTTTAGAAAGCCTGCAATTCTCGGTCAGATGGCCAAGAGGGAAGCTGTGACAGGAAGAAGGGGAACAGGTGAGTGACATCCACTCTGCGGGTAGCTGGACCAGACTGATCGCAACAGTCAACGACCGCCACAGTATGACCGCTTACTCGGGTCATGGATGGAGAAGCGTCACTCTCACTGCTGGAAAAAATGCTCACTAAGCAAGAAGCCAGTGTGAGTACCAAAAAGCTCCATGAGCTTTGCAAGTGGGCTAAGGAAAATGGTCATCTTCGGGATCCTGGATTGATGTTTAGCTTGACTGAATGGAATGAGGTTGCAATTAGCTTGTGGGACGCTTGATTAGACAACAGCAGTAAAACTCTTTCGCAGTTGGGCAATACCTGCCCGGAGGTGATAAACACCCTGAAGAAGATGGCTGCGGAGAAAAGAATGGCACTTACTGCCTCAGAATTACTAGGGAAAGACAGTCCACTGCCTGAGCATACTCACATTTTGACAATGAATGCTCCCGAACAGCGAACGGTGTTATTGCTACTGTTAAGAACAGTGTCACAGAAATCATTTCGAGCATGAATGAGGGAGCGGGCTTGTCTGAAGTTGCAGGTTCATCTGTGTCCTCTCAATCCCAGGGAGACATAGAGGGACCAAGTTGCCGTTCAAAAATACCAAAACCTGTTGTTTCTGATTCAGATGGACTGGGAATTCAGTCAGACCCTGAATCGGAGACTGAAAGACCATCCTCCCCACTATCAAAGCAAAAAAGGTGAAATAAACCATCTAACCACCTAGTAGATTCGGTCCTTCAGCAACTGTCAGACCTGGGAGCAACAGATTTGGAGGCAAAAGAAGGAACTCCTGTGGGGGATATGCAAGTAATTACAACTGAAGGGGTAGCTATTAAGCCAGTGACCCCACAGAGCCGGTGGTCGGGCATTATCTGCGATGATATTCTGGAAGGTGAATGGCAAGTGGCATCAGCTATTGCCTGCCCGGTGCATATGGTCAACTTAGGAGACGGGCGGCAGGCTGGTGAATGGAAACCGTGTGAGTGGAAGCCTATGCAACAGATACACAATACAGTCTCAGACTATGGGTTGCATTCTGAACCAGTGAAACATCTTATCAACTTCCTTTCTGGTGCTGAAATTCTGACACCCATTGATTGCATGACTATGGCAAAGCTTCTGCTGACCCCAGCACAATGTATATTGTGGGAAAAGGAGTGGGAAAGACAGGCACAGCGCATAGTGTCAGTAAATCAGCCAGTGCAAGACCCGTTGTATGCAATTAACATTGACATGCTTCTGGCCAAGAAAATTATGCCAACACTGTGGCACAACTTCAGTTTCCTGCTGTCTTCCACAACGCAGCTGCTGAAGTGGCAAAACAGGCTCTATTTTTAGTCCCCTCTGAATGCAAGGCTCCTTCATATACTACTATTAAACAGGGGCTACAAGAACCATACGAGAGTTTTATCAACAGACTGGTGCAATCACTCGAGCAGGCTCCTGATCTATCGGATGACATGCATAATCAAATGCTGCTAACCTTTGCATTTGAAAATGTGAATGGCAAATCCAAGATGATTTTATCGACTTTGCCAAGAACTGCGACTAAAGAAGAAATGGTAGAACGAATGGCACACAGTGCCTTGAGCCAACAAGCTGCCTTTGTTTCAGAAGCTGTGAAAAGTGCTGTATCTACTCAAACTCAAGTTCTGGCTGCAGCATTAAAGCCACCGACAAAGACTAATAATCACCCCAGACCCAGGGATAAGAGGTGCCTGTTATCGATGTGGGAAAAAAGGCCAATTGTGTAGAACTTGCTCTGTTATGGTATAGTGCAACCACTGCCAGTCCAACTCCCACTCCACTTTGGCGTGTCGCAGTTTGGGAAACATAAAGAGGAGCACGGGGAGCAGTCGCGCGCAGACAATAATGGCTGCTCAAACTCTGGAATTGGCCAACCAGCAACCCAGGGGAGCTTGGGGATCGACCTGGCAACAGCAGCAGACATAACGCTAATCGATGACAAGCCACTGCGGATCCCTACCTTGATAAATGGCCCATTGCACGAATCACAATACCAGATAGGGGCCCTACTGATGGGCCAATCATCCTCCGGCCTTAAAGGAATCATAGTAATACCAGGTTTGATTGATGCAGATTTTACTGGAGAAATCCAAATTGTTGCATATACTATGTGTCCACCCCTACACATTCCAAAAGGCAGCAAGATTGCACAACTTGTACCATTGCAAAATCTTACCAGCCAAGTATGTAAAACCCCCTTGAAAAAAGTCAGTGTGTGAGGAGATACAAGTTTTGGTTCCACAGGAGAGATTGTCTGTCTTACATTGGACATGCATAATAGACCAGAGCAACAAGTGACTATGACAAATGGCAGTGAAACTATCACTCTCACGGCCTTGTTGGACACTGGAGCTGATATTACTATTGTTTCAAACAATATTTGGCCAAGGCATTGGCCTCTTCGGCATAGTGACGCGGCGGTGAACGGAGTGGGAGGAGTGTCCTTGGCATACCTCAGCCCACCACCTTCCAGATAGAAGAGAAGATTGCTACCATACTAGTTACAGTATTGCCACTGCCAAAAGGAGTGAACACCCTGATTGGAAGGGAATGCATGACACAATGGGGAGCTGTTCTTACCACCCCAGACATGGTTTTCTCGCAGTGGCCCCTGTCAAGCAGCCGCCCCTTTCTAAAGCTGACTTGGGTAACAGATGAGCCTGTTTGGGTAGAACAGTGGCTGCTAAGCCAAGAGAGGCTGCAAAAGGCTCATGAGCTAGTCAAGAACAACTTGCAGCTCAACATATCAAACCATCTACTAGCCCATGGAACACCCCCATTTTTGTCATTCCCAAGAATTCTAGAAAATATTGGTTGCTGCATGATCTCAGGAAGGTCAATGAGCAGATGCAAGCTATGGGAACCCTACAACCTGGTCTGCCACCACCTTCCATGTGACCAGCAGGGTGGCCCCTGCTGATTACAGATCTCAAGGATTACTTTTTCACCATTCCATTGCACCCTCACGATACTCAACATTTCACCTTCACCCTGCCAGTAGTAAATAAGGACCAGCCCGCACAAAGATTCAAATGGATAGTAGTACCACAAGGAATGCATAACAGCCCCACCATGTGTCAGTTGTTTGTGGCCACAGCATTGCAGCCAGTACGGTGACTCTGGCCATGCTCCCTGATCTGTCATTACATGGATGACATCTTATTGGCACAAGAAAATCCTTTCACCAATGATCAGTTGCAGATTCTAACAGCAGTCCTCTTCAAGGCAGGATTGCAGATTGCACCTGAAAAGGTCCAACGCACCTCACCATGGAAATATCTTGGATGGCAGATCACTGATAGTGTTATTTGCCCGCAAAAAACCACCATCACTACTGAAATCAAGAATCTTACTGACATTCAAACCCTGATGGGCGATTTGCAATGGGTCTGACCCCCCATTTGCAATGGGTCTGACCCCCCCCCATCGTCATTACTAATGACGATCTGGCTCCTCTGTGGCCTCTCCTGAAAGGTACAGATGCAGAGAAACAGATTTCTCTCACCTCAGAACAAGAACAGTGCATTTCTAATATCAGCACCCTTATATCCACACGGTGAGCACCCGACGCCACCTATGTCTCCCTATCCACCTCCTGATAGTTTCTCAACCGACTTCTGTGTTTGCCATCATGGCACAGTGGAAAAAGAAAACCAAGGGAAGAAGAAATGAAGACAAACTATACATCCTAGAATGGATATTTGTCAGTCTCCAACCTAAACAAAGTATTTAAACCCAACTGGAAACAGTAGGAGATGTAGTCCAGAAAGGATGAGATCGGGTGACAGCTATCTTCAGGATGGAGGCTGCAAGTATTCGAATCCCTATGAGCACAGCTGACTTTGAATGGGCACTCAGACATTCTACTGCTCTGCAACTTGCGCTCTTAGCTTACACAGGGTACATTTCAACAGCTCTTCCCAAAGGAAAAGAAGCTTAGTTTCTTACAGAGCAGTCTTAGATAGCATTGGAAAAATGTTCACATAGACCATTAAAGGATGGCCTCACAGTATACACTGATGCTGGAAAAAACACCAGAAGAGCTGCAATCACTTGGTACCAGAATGATCAATGGAAATATCAAATTTTGCAAGCCCTACCAGAGGATACACTCCAAACATTAGAGCTGGCAGCTGGCTGCTGGGCATGTCGCAATGGCTCTCTACACCACTGAATATTGTCATGGACTCTCTTTATGTTGCTGGAGTGGCCCAAAGGATAGAAGGTGCATTCATCAAGAATATACAGAACGAACAGTTGCTTGCCCTTTTCCAGCAACTGCAGACAAGACAAAGAACAGCTGCCTATTGCATTATTCACATTTGGAGTCATAAGTGGCAAGAAGGACTCAGGGAAGGAAATCACAGAGCTGATCAGTTGGTTAGCGTGGTAAAGAAAAATCAAGCACCAGTCAATCAATTTGAAGCAGCCAGAATCTCCCATGAACATTTTCATCAGAATGCTACAGGACTAAGGCGACAATTCTCTTTATCAATAAATGAGGCTAAAGGCATAGTCTACACTTGCCCTCAATGCAACAATCATGGGCCAGGCCTTGGAATAGGAGTAAATCTAAAAGGTTTACAAGCCTTAGAACTCTGGTAAATAGATCTAACTCATGTGCCCAAGTTCAGAAGATTAAAATATGTTCATGTCACTATAGATACCTTTTCAAAATTTATATGGGCCACTGCACAACAAGGAGAAAAAGCTGTTCATGTTTGTAAACATTTGACTGCCTGCATTGCTGTTATGGGCATACCAGAGCTGATAAAAACTGATAATGGGCTGGCCTATACTAGCGATGCAGTCCGACAATTCATGCTCACATGGGGAGTGCAACACAAAACAGGCATTCCCAACTCCCCTACAGGACAGGCTACTGTAGAGAGAACCAACAGAACTTTAAAAGACTCTTTAAGCAAATTCAAGGAGGTTCTCGATCCAAAAGAACGCTTGACTCAAACCTTATTTGTGTTGAATCATTTGTGTGTTTTGGGGGAAAATCAAGAACCTCCTGCAGTAATACATTCCAGTTGTGTTAATGCAGGAACGATAAAAAGAGATATGCTTGTGCATTTTCACAATCCAAGAACCAGGGAATGGGAAGGGCCTGTATCTGTCATATTTAATGGCCAAGGATATATGTGTGTTTCCACTCCCACAGTCCTCTATGGGCACCCAGTAAGTGGACTTGAGCAGCAGTAAGAATGACACAGAAACTCTCAACCCAGAAGCCCGTGCCCATGAGTAATACTGTTGGGCTCTTGTTTTAAAACCAATATTCGAGGAAGCAGGAGGAATACTGGGATTTACCGTATCCTGGCAAGATCCAGACATACTGCTATCCGCCATCAATGAGCAGATAACTGCCAAAGTCAAACCAGAGAATTGTTTCTGTGGAAAGACTGGTTGTGGATGGTTTAGAATTTACTGTGGGAGTTGTGAGAGAGATCTGTGGATAGCTAGAGTATGAAGAGCAGCACAAGGTTGCCTCATGTGCCAATTCTACCAACATAGAAGAAATGCACATAGATCTTTAGGTGAGTAGTTGGGGCAAAACCTCAGTGGACCAGAGTTCATCAACTATTTGAATCAAAGCCTCAGAAAGAGAGGGCTCCTAGAGTTTGGCAATTGCAGGGTCTCCTGAAGGAACTTAGACTTAGAAAGCTAACCAAGCAGTTAGAATTCTGCTGTGGAAGAGAGGTGTGTATGCCAGTACAATGTGAGGTTCCCAGTTACTGTTGGGCCGAGACTGGACAGATCTGGGCAGAAAAGAGACTGAGTAACAGGATGGTGGGTACTTGTCGTGGTAAATCTCGTCCCAATAACAGGAAGTAGCAGGAAAAGGTTAGAAATCCCTAGGCAATGGTTTGACCCTAGACAGAATGTGTGGGTATCCTTGGCACGAAGTTTGAACACTACTGCCTTTTGCACGAGCCTAGCTACACCAAGTACCCCATTTTTAACTTGCCTGGTAGGGGTACCTGTAAATGACTCAACAGGGAAATTTTTCACGCAAGCCTTAAAGGAGATGGGAACCTGCCGTTTACACACTGGAGGGAATGCCAGTGTGGGTATGGGAAATGATGACTCTTGGGATGATAAACTCCCCATAGGCCCTGAGCCACAAGAAATAGACCTACTGGATTCCCTTACAGCAAGCTACTGCATCTTCATAAACTCTACAAAATGGAAATGCAATGAGCCATTGCCAAGACCTTGTAATCAGACCATACCTACATCTGTTAGCCTGGTAGGTAACATAACAGAATGGAAGGTTAACTGGTGCAAAAATTTTAGCCCAATGAAAAAAGAGCAGTTGGCCAAGGCACCCTGGCTCAAACCAAGCGCAGCAATGGGATTTAACTGCTGAATGTGCTGGAATCCTCCTGGTTCAGGATTTCCTCCTGAAATCCTCCTGTTCCTTCACTGCTGATCTCAAGCAGGGAACCTGAGAAAATGGCATTCTCCTTTGTGCATTCTTGGTCTTCTATGGTTTGGATTTTGCAGCAATGATATTTTATGCAAAATTCTTTTGCTAGGATTTTTTCTCCTGAGAAGCTGAGAAGGCTCAGAAGAAAAGAAAAAATAATTATCTGCTGCTGTGGAATTCAACAGGTGCATCTTTGATTGCTCCATGTTGGTTGTTTCTAATTAATGGCCAATCACAGTCCAGCTGTCTCTGACTCTCTGGTCAGTCACAATATTTTATTCTCATTCCATTCCTTTCTATTCCTTTCAAGCCTTCTGATGAAATCTTTTCTTCTATTCTTTTAGTATAGTTTTAGTATGTAATTTTCTTTTAATATCATATATATCATAAAACAATCAATCAGCCTTCTGAAACATGAAGTCAAGATTCCCCTCTCTTCCCTCATCCTGGGGCCCCTGTGAACACCACCACAGGATTTCTCCTTCAGGACTGTAATGAAAGTTAAATCTCAGATACCTGTTCTTCATGCAGGAATCCCATCAGGAGGCACAAATGTTCCTCTCTGCTGCCTTTTTCTCTGACATATTTTGCCTCTGTGTTGACATAAACCTCACAGGAGTGAGGAGAGAGAGAAACTTCAGGGGAAATGGATGTGCCCAGCACAGAGCTGAGGAGAACATGCAGCCCAGTCCTGGGGGCCATTCAGGTGGCCCAAAAGGCCAGCTGTCCCCTGCCAGGGCAGCTGTTCAAGGTGAATTCCCCAGGGAATTAGGTGGCCAGCTGGCTTTCAGTCCCCAGGAATGACCTGACCAAGGGGAACCAGAGGAATCCCCAACAACAAAAGAAATCTGGACAGGGAGAGTTTTTCAACTGTTGTTGAGGGAAGCTGATTGTGGAATGTGGGAAGAAGAGAGAGGGAGACTTAAAATAAAATATCTGTGGTGGTTTGTAAGGGGGGAGAGAAGGTGATTCTCTCACAGCCCATGCTGAGGAATGGGGAGGCAGCTGAGGGAGATCCTCTCAAGCATGTTGTGGTTTGAAATTCCACCTGCAGCTTTGAGTCTCTGCTGCCCAGAGGAATGAGCAGCTCATTTCCAATCAAACCTGGGAGCTCCCAGAGCAGAAAACCTTTGTGCTGTTCCCACAGCTGCTGGGACAGGCCATGTGCAGGAACAGAGCACCTGGCTCTCCTCATTACCCCCAGAGATCAATCAGCAACAAACTGTCAAGCTTTTCTTCTTCCTCATTTCCTTTTTTCTTCAGTCATTAAAATCAACCAGAAATTCGCATGCAACTTGCCTCACGTTGCAGCAAAATTACTCTGTCTTTACTCATCTCCTCCTCTCTGCTGTGTTGAACCTCAGCCACTTAGTCATGCCTAAAATTCCACTTCTGTCACCATGATGTAATACCCCCATGTGTCAGAGCACTAGGAGAAGAAAAGCAATATCTGAATGTACCCCTCTTTCCTTTCCCCTGTCTCTAACCACCAGACAAAGTCCTTCCCAACTGGTAAAAATGTGCCAGAGTCTGTGCAGCTCCTTGGGCTGGAAGTGACCCCACACAGGACATTGTGACAGAAACTCAGAGAGCCCAGGGCTGGCTTCAGGGGAAAAAGGAAGCAAAAAGAGATTTAAAAAATAAGTCTGTGATGTAACCCCTTGGTTACAGCCCATCCTGAGCCTACACAAGGTTTGCAAGGCACTTGAACCTGGTCTCAGGTAAATGGGATACAGCATCTAATGCACATCAGCCCCAAGAGAGGCCAAATCTCTACCAAGCAGCTCTCTGTGCTGAACAAACAGAATAAATATTTGCCATAAATATTTGCCATAAATATTTGCAGAGCCCCAGTTTGGGCAGCCTAATTTTCCTCTCTGCTCCCCCTTCTCCTTTACACTATTCCCCTGTTTCTATTCCTTTATACAGCTCCCTCCAGAAATTCAGGTTTATTATTTATGTTCAGCCTCTACTAAAGAAGCCTGTGATCAGAGCACTGAGCATCCAGTTCAAATGAGAGCTCCCCTTCCCCTAAAGGGGAAAATTTATTGGTAGAGGAGTTGATGAGAACCCTTTCCCAATTTTGGGGTTTTTTTTTGGTTTTTTTTGTTTTGGTTTTTTTTTAATTCAGTATCAGAACAAATTTGAAAACAAGTTTTCTAATTAATAAAATTCTCAAGTGGGAACAAATTTAAACTTCTCAGATCTAGAAAAAACCGTCTAGAGGACTGAAAATTTCTTTCTCACTTGGCCATTTATGAAAAGGATATCCTCACTTATAATAATAACATGGAATGCAAAAGAAAAGCAACAGTTTGGAAGTTCAAACCACAGTTTTTAAATTGTTCCAAACAGCTGCCCACAGGAGCTCTCTGTGTGCCAGGCGGAGGGAGCAGACCAGAGATCTCTGATCAGGAGATGATCTGGGCTCCTCACTCCCTGTCAGCCACGTTCTCTGCAGAGGGGGATGGAGCCCATTTACAGCCTATTCCCTGCAGACAGGGGTCTCTGGAGCCTATAAATCTCTGTAAATATCTGGTGCTGAGACCCCTGAGGCACCTCCACACCTGACCCAGGCTGCTCCACCGGGGGAGAGGATGTCAGCTCAGGGCCTGCAGGGCAGAGAGAACCCAAACATCCCAATTCTCACCCTGCTGGTGCACCTGGGATTGCCTTTCTCCTGCACAGACCTTGCCCTTGCTGGGGAGAGAACAAAATACTTGGAAAGTTCCAATTAAATTTCAATAATTTATTTTTATTTTAAAAAGTTTAAATACAGCCCAAGGGCTATTAAAATCACAGAATGGTTTGGCCTAAAGTTGGGTCCAACACCCCCAGTTCATGGCAGGGACCCCTCCTGCTTGCTCAAAGTCCCATCACACCCCACCAGGCCTTGGGCACTTCCAGGGATGGGGCACCCACAGCTTCTCTGGGCACTGCCAGGGCCTCATCCCCCTCAGAGGGAGGAATTTGTTCCCAATATCCAATCTAAACCTGCTCCCTTTCAGTTTAAAGCCCTTCCCCATTTTCCTGTCACTCCATGCTCTTGTCAGGAGTCCCTTCCCAGCTCTCTGGCACTGGAAGGGGCTCTGAGGCCTCCCTGGAAACTTCTCCAGGCTGAATAACCCCAACTCTCTCAGCCTGAGAGAGCCTGATGTCAGCATTAAACATTAACTGAGTATTTAATGGTAACAATTAGCAAAAATGTCTTCCAATGAACAGCTAATTTGCTAGATTGGGGGATAACTTTGATAAAGTTGGTGTGGCACAAGCAGCCTGTGAATTGAGAAGGTCCAATCCTGCCTTGAGCTGGTTCCCAGGCTGCAGGCAGAGCCCAGGAGCTCAGCATGGCTTTGCTCTGGGCACTGCAGGCATGTTTGAGGGAGGGATCACAGAGCAGAGCCAGTCCCACATCCCACTGGGAGCTGTGCCCCTGACCAGGAGCAAACCTGGGAGCCCCAGCCTGGTCCTGCAGCAGCTCTGCCCTCCTCAGGAGGCCCAGACCTGTTTGTAACAGCACTGCCCATCCCTCTGTGCCCCTGCCCATCCTCTGTGCCCCTGCCCATCCCTCTGTGCCCCTGCCCACCGCCCTGTGCCCCTGCCCACCCCTCTGTGCCCCTGCCCATCCCTCTGTGCCCCTGGGTCTGAAAGGTGCAGCTCTGGGGTGCCCTTGGCACTCCAGGTAAGGACAGATCTCATCCCCTCCCAAGGGCTCCCCTCATCCTGCCCCAGAGCTGGCTGCAGCCACAGCCTGCATGGGCACTGTGGGGTGACCTAGAGAGCCCTTTGGGATCCTTCCAGCCCCATGCCAGCTGTGAGAGTCTGTCTGAGATATCCCTCATCTGCCTCACGATTGTTGTTTGGGGACCTCTGGAGAGAAGACCCCCCTGTTTAGAACCTCTGGCTCTGAAGGCAAAAGTCACACACCAATAAGGGCCTGAGATGTGAGAGCATTGCTAAGTTATTGTTTTCACAGGTGTTTGCTGTATGCTAAGAAGGGGGCACCGTGCCCTTTTTGCAACAACAGCCTTGGGAGCTGTCCCACCTCTCGGCCTGGCAGGACTTCTCCTGATTTTGGGTGGTCTCCCACAGAAGACCCTCACCTGTTTTACAACCACCATGACAGACAGACTGAGATGTGAGAAGCCTCTCCATCAAGGACTGAGACATGGAACCCCCATGTGAAAAGGCCCCTCTCTCCTCCTTCCAAGGACTGGGACTGAAACCCCCAGCCCGGGGGAGGTGTGTGGGGGATCAAAGCTGACCAGAGCAAGATGTTTGCCTGCAGGTTGTGACCACTGGAACAAGAAAACAATGGCTCTCACCTGCTGCCAAGCTTGGACTCTGTGTACCCCTGTTGCAGTGTGGTGCCATTTCCTGTTTCACCTATCCCAACCCCTCAGGTGTGCCAACCTTTCCTTTTGCCTCCCCCTTTGCCCTCCTGCTAAGAGCTGTCCATCAATCTTAACATTCCAGCAGGGTTGTGGTGTGGTTGGCAGAAGTTCAAAAGATGCCCCTCAGGTCCGGCCTGTCCAAGCGTCTTTATCCCTTGAGCCTTCCCCTCCTCCCACCTGGTTGGTCCTCACCTGTCCCTTCCCCTCCCCCTGTCCCCGGGCTTAAAAGGAGACGGGACCATGCGGTCGGGATTCTATTGGGAGCTGTTTCAGAGGTCTACCATCCTGGAATAAAACTCTGGATTAAAACTCTACGATAGAATCCTCTCCTTTCTCTTCACCATTGCCTGAACCTTTTCCACCAGAGGTAAACTGAGTTCCTACTATGCCTGGATTTGTTCCGAGTGCCCAGCTGCAGCATCCAGCTGGCCAAAGGTACCTCTGAGGTGAAACACCACAGCTGCTGCCTTTGGCCCAGCAGCAAGGGTCAGACGGGGCCAGGCACGTCCAGCCGGAAATATTGGGATTAATATTCCATATACCCCCCTTTCTATTCTTCCCCCCTGAAGATCTTTGTTTCAGTTGTGAAATTTATTCTCCCTTCCCCCATTGAAAGAGAGTGTAATCGGTGTCCAGATGAACTGTGCCTCTGAGATCTCCCCAGCGTAACAGGCGGATCCTCGACTGGAGCGGACCAAAGGACTTTGTCTCTACGTTTGGTAGCTATACCCCCCTCTTTCTCTCTCTCTTTTCTCTCTCTTTCTCTATATTTTTCTCTCCCTTAATCCCTCTATCTCATTTTGTTGTGGTCATTCAAACAGGTGTATTTGTTTTGATTATCACTGCAAACCCCCTGTGCCATGTTGGATTCTTGCACCCTGAGATCCAATCCAGGAACCATCACAAACCCTGTTCATAAGGACGGACTGTGACAGCAGCAGGCAGAGGAGCCTCAGGGCAGGTTCCCTGTGGGCCCCAAATGCCCTGCCTCTCTCCAGGCTGCTCCCAGTACAAAGGGAAGCCCCTGGTGTGCTCGGCTGGTTTGGCTGCAGAGGCAGCTGCACAAAGAGCATCCCACTCCTCACTTGGATGTCCCATCACCAGGAGAGCAGCACAGCCCAAAGAGCAAGCAGAAGAGGACAGCAGTTCCCAGCCTGGCCTGGAAAGCTCTGGATGCAGCAGCTCCATCCCTGTGCTGTGCAGTTTCACCCTCTGATATGTGCAGAGAAAAGGTCAAGCCAGAGAAGACCCCTGAACTTCATCCTTTTGAGATACTTTCCACCCTGAGAAATGCAGTGGAAACATCAGCAATGTTCACAGGGCTGCAGTTTTCCCCTCCCACTGGCCACAGCAGTAGCCAGACCACCGAGAGGTTTCAAAGAAATAAACTTCTCTGAAGCAGATAACACAAACCACAGCGAGCTGAGAGCAGCACAGGGCAAAGGAAACAAATGCTGCAGGCTGCTGAGGAGCCCCAGGCACTGGGAGCAGCAGTAGAGCTGCAGAGGGACCAGTGCAGCCTCTGTGTCCTGCCTGTGGCAGTGACAGCCCCACGGTTAGAACCCCATGGAGCTGACACCAGGGTGAACAAATAGGGTTTGGGGCTATTTTACACCACTTTGTCTCTCTCACTTCTCAGTGAGAAGTGCTTCTGGGGCCAGAGGTCACTCAGAGGGAGCCTTTGGGGACAGACAGCAGCAATTCTGCTCAGCCACCAGTGCCCAGCTCCAAACTGTGGATTGAGATCAGCCCCTTCCTGCTGGGCTTGGGCTGCCTGCTCTGTGCTGCCCACCCCACACCTCCCCAGGCCCCAGATCCTGATGGTTCAGAGCTGGAGCTCCAAAGCCTCATGGAGAGGGCCCTGTGCAGTGCCAAGCAGGCAGCAAAGAGGGATGATGGCACTGTCATATTTTCTGAAAAATCCTTTCGCCGGGATTTCTTCTCCTGGGAAGCTGAGAAGCCTCAGAGAAAAAGGAAAACAAGAATTATCTGATTGCTTCTCCTGTGTTTGCTGCTCTGGAATGTGGTCTGGAGATTGTTTATCCAACATGTGAATTGTTTTAACTTAATGACCAATCACCATCAGCTGTGTCAGACTCTGAGGAGTCAGTCATGAGCTTTCATTGTCATATTCTTGTTAAACCTTCTGTCTGTATCCTCCTCTTTCTTGAGTATAGGTTTAGTATAGCATTCTTTAATACAATATAATATCATAAAACAATAAATCAGCCTTCTGAGAACATGGAGTCAGATTCTCATCTCTCACCTCATCCTGGAGACCTCACAAACACCACAGGAGGAGGCTCCCAGGTTTCTGCCAGGCTGCTGGAGGAGGAATGGGGCCCTGAGCCCTGATCACAGAGGCCTTGCAGTGCCTTGGCCATGGCCCAGCACCAAATAAGGAGAGGACAGCACCACTCACTAGAAAAATATGTATTTACCATCTGTGTTTTTCTCAGGAGGGAACATCCCATGGCAAAGCCATGCCCTGACAGTGCCAGGTGTCACCAGCTGCACCAGGACAGGGGGGACAGAGCAGCCCCCATGGAGATCCCCCATGTGCTGAAGGTGAGGAGGGGGCTCGAGGTGCTGCCTTCACCTCAAACCCCAGTGCCCAGCCCTGCTGTGTGCAGAGCCCATGGGCAGCCCCACACCATGCTGTGCTCACACTGCCACATCTGGGACACCCCCAGGGCACTGCTGCTCCTAGCACCTTCCTTACAAGGCACTTGGGATGAGTTAAATAAAGAGGGTGGGGAGCATTTCCTGGGCTGGGAATGGTCCATAGCTTAACAGAGAGGCTGAACACAGCCCTGTCCCAGCCCAGCTGGCAGGAGGGACAGCAGTGCCAGTGCTGGGCAGTGCCAGCCATGGCTCAGGGGGAGCAGCTGGTCACACTGCTCATCCCACACCACTGTGGTGTCATGGCACAACACAGACACCTCCTTAACACCCCCAGCTGTCCCCAGCAGTCTGTGCCACCACGGGGAGCAGGTCCCACCATCTTCTCAGGCAGCAGGTAGTGAGTTCCAGCAGGGTCTGCAGCACGCCACATTCTGAGTTTGGTGGGTTTTTGTCAGGAGAACACGTGCAATTCTGTTCAGGCTGATGCAGCACAGCCCTGGTGCTTTCAAACCTTTCCCATTGCTTGGATCCCCTTGTGCTGAAGCCCAAACATGGTTTCTGGTGGGTTTGGTGGTGCCCAGGCAGCTCCCAGCCCTCACACATCCATGTGGGGCTGTGTGTGTGTGTGTGAAGGGGCTGCCAGCCATGCTCCACTTCAAAGCTTAAACAAACCAAAGAAAGTCTTGGATTCCTCAAAGTTGACCAGGGCGATTTTGGAGACGTTGACGTGCAGGCTGTCCATCCTCCTGAGCCTGAAGAGAGCCCCCAGGTAGCTGCTGCGGGCCCACATCCTCTGGCCCGAGCAGAAGTTGGTGGCTCTGTCCTCCATGAGCACCAGGCTGCCCGGGGAGGCCGGGTTCCTCTTGTACACCACGTGGGCCAGGAGCTGGGGGTCACAGGCCGTGCCCCGGAACAGCACCTGCGAGTACACAAAGTACAGCCCCGGCTCGCTGACCCGCAGCCCCCGCTCCTCGTACTGGATGCCGCTGGTGTAGGCATGGCCAGAGCTGGGCTCCCACTCTAGAGGCAGCCCCTGCTGGGCTGGGTTGCCTGGAAGGGAAACAAGGCCAAGGAAAAGATTGGGAAGTGGATTTGCTTGGGTGGGTTTGGCTCAGGTCACGCCCCACAGCACAAGGCAGTGCTCTGCTGTTGCAGTGGGATGCCATAGCCTGTCTCAGATATCCCTGTTCCCTCCCCAGGTGTGCCAATCACCTCTCCCTTCCCCTCCCTTGCCCCTGCTGAGTGCTGTCCGTCAGTCTTGGCATTCCAGAAGGGCCTCGAGTGATTGGCAAAGTTCAAAAGATGCCTTACACCCCTTGAGGGACATTGGGCCATCCAGGTGTCATTTGTCACCTGAGACTCCCCCTCCTGTACCTGGCTGGTGGCTCCCTACCCCTCCCCTGCCCCTCTCCCCGGGGTTCAAAGACACAGCAACCACGCTGTGGTTCTGTTGGAGCTGTTGCTGCATTCAGAGCCCTGTGGGCCAGGAATAAAGCTCTGGATCCAAACCCTCCATCAGAACCAACTCCTTTCCTTCACCATCGCCTAAAGCCTTTCCACCAGAGGGAAACCTGAGCTCCTGCATGCCTGGACTTGTCCCCAGTGCCAGCTGCAGCATCCAGCCAGCCAAAGGTGTCTCTGAGGTGAGACCACCACAGCTGCTGCCTCTGGTCAAGCAGCAAGGGCCAGATGAGCCCAGGCACGTTCCATCCGGCAATATTGGGATTTAATTCCAATATTCTCCAAGCTTTGTCTGCAGTGTGGAAAGTCCTCCTGGGCCTCACCCCTCACCCACACCAGCCCCAGTGCCACTCCTGCCCTGCACAGCCCAAAAACCGAGCCAAAGCCAGGCCTCACTGAGTGGCACAAGTGAGGGGGAGGGTTTTGTCTGTGGAGCAAATTTCCACTGTCAGAGCAGATGTGTCACCTGAGGAGAGCAGCAGGGCCTGCGTGGGGTGGGCTCCTCATAACTCCAGCCATGGCATCCCCTGACCCCGTCCCACCTGCCATGGCATCCCCTGATCCCACCCCACCTGCCATGGCACCCTCTGTCCCCCTCTCAGGTGCCATGATACCCTCTGGTCCCACCCCAGGTGCCATCTGGCCCCACCCCAGCTGCCTTGGCACCCTCTGATCCCGTTCCAGCTGGCTTGCCACCCTCTGATCCTGTTCCAGCTGCCTTGGTACCCTCTGTCCCCATCCCAGGTGCCAGCCCTGCCCCCCAGCACGTACCTGTGACATGGGCTGCCCTCCTGGCCTCCTTCCTGTGCCCTGCACAAAGAGAGGGAACATTGGCCACGAGCTCCATGGAGGAGCAGGGGACACCTGAGACCCTGCAGACCACCCATGGCACTGGGCAGGCAGGAGCTGGAGCTGTGCTCAGGAGGGGAGAGCAGAGCTGGGGAAGCTCTGCCTGCCCTGCAGGGCTGAGCTCCCTCTGGAGACATGGGCCTGTTCCAGTGACTCGGTGTTAGGAGCCCATCCACTCCATCCCTTCATTTTCCCCAACATCTCCTTCATCTTCTCTAATTTCAGAATCATCCTTTTCTCTTTTCTTTTCTTTTCTTTTCTTTTCTTTTCTTTTCTTTTCTTTTTTCTTTTCTTTTCTTTTCTCAAGCCTATTAAATTTTCCTCTTTGCTCCCCCTCCTCCTTTACACTATTCCCCTGTTTCTATTCCTTTATCCAGCCCCCTCCAGAAATTCAGGTTTATTATTTATGTTCAGCTTCTGCTAAAGAAGCTGTGATCAGAGCACTGAGCATCCAGTTCAAATGAGCTCCCCTTCCCCTAAAGGGAAAATTTATTGGTATAGGAGTTGATGAAAACCAGGACTTCCCTTTCTCAATAATTTTGCTATTTCAATTTTTTTTTTTAATTCAGTATCAGAACTAATTTGAAAACAAGTTTTCTAATTAATAAAATTCTCAAGGGGGAACAAATTAAAACTTTTCAGAGCTAGAAAAAACTGTCAAGAAGAGTGAAAATTTCTTTCTGACTTGGCCATTTTTGAAAAGGATATCCTCACTTATTAACATGGAATGCAAAAGAAAAACAACAGTTTGGAAGTTCAAACCACAATTTTTAAATTGTTCCACCTAAATTGAAACTTTTTTTTTTTTTTTAATGAAATCAAAACCATCTAAATGAAATCTAGGAAAATTGGCAGGTTCTTGTGAAAGTTTCAATTTCGCTGTGTTCCCCCTGCAGGCACGGACTCACCTGTGAGTTTCTGAGCGGCAGGAGGGATGTGCTCAGCGCTGGCAGCCTGGCAGGAGAGAAGAGGAACATTGGCTTAGAGCGTGAGCAGCCTTTGGCAGTGCTTAAATCTGGGGATTAACTCCATGGGGAGCTGAGAAATACACAGGGAGAGAGCAGGCAGGAGCACAGATATCCCGAGAGAGCAGTCCCTGAGGGAACAAGCACCCTGTTCCTCTGTGCCAGCAGCCACCGAAATGCCGCCCCTTGGGAGCATCTCAGCCCATTCCAAGGGTTCCTTTCCCCCTTTCCCCAGGGACCTGCGCCCAGCCAGGCAAACCTCACCTCTCTGAGTTCATCCACTTCCTTCTCCAGGTGAAAAATCTTAAATATGCTCAGCCCCACTCCGGTGAAGGCCACCAGGATCAGCAGGAACATCACGAGGAAGCCGGCGCTGCCCCTTTCCCCGCGCTCCCTTCCTTTGTTCCGGGGTTTTCTGCTCCGGTCCGGGACGGGCGGTGGGAAGGGAGCCGTGGGGACAGCGGGGGCGCAGGGAGCGCCTGTCTCGGCACAGCCATCCACCCAGAAGATGTGCGGGCAGTAATTCAGGTTCTGCTGCACGGGGGGCAGCGGCACGGGCCGGACCTGCCCGCCGGGCTCGTCCCCGCGGCAGCCGAGCCCCGCTCTGCCCTGCGGCGGCTGCATCCGTGCGCTGCGAGGGAAGGATGCTGAGGAAGGATGCTGTGGCTTCGAGAGGCTCCGAGCATCAGCAGCAGAGCCCTTTCCGGCCCCGCAGGACCCACCCTCCTCCCACAGCCCCGCTCCGGGGGCTCCCGCAGCCGCTCCCCAAAATCTGCTGCCTCCGCAACGCCCGCAGGGCTGGGGAGCTGCAAGAAGGACAAAGCCTGCGACATCCCGCACGGCAAGGGACAGACAGAGCCCAGGATGGACAAAGCCTGCGGCATCCCGCACGGCAAGGGAGGGACGGAGCCCTCCCCGGCAGGGGATGTGGTACCGAGCCCGTGGGATGAGGGATGAGGGATGAGGGATGAGGGATGAGGGATGAGGGTGGCTCCGTTCCTGCTCCCCGAGCATCCCTCCCTGCCTGTGAAAAATGCATGTATTTTATGATTGGCTTTTTGCAAATATTAAAATGAATATTATATGTGTTGTGTTAGAAAGTAATGCTGTATTAATTCTCTTATGTAGTGTGTTAAATATAGTTTTAGGTTATAAAAATTGTTAAAATGGAAATGATGCTATGTAAGATACTTTTTTTTAAAGAAAGGACTTGCAGGGAGATAGGAGCCACAGGACACCTGAATCTTTCAGAAAAAAAGAATTTATTGCTCCATTATCAGAAGAAATGAACTTCTTCCGGCCTTGAAGGCGCTGTTAGGATTCAGAGGAAGAAGGACACTGACCAGACAGAATCCTGTGTTTGAATGGAATTTATGCATCATCTATGAGGTGTATGAATATGCAACAGGCTGTTGCTTTAAAGGGTTAATCCTCTGTTAACGGGGGTCCTTTTTTGGGCTTGTGCTGCCCACAAAAAGGTACCCAGATGTCCATAATTCTTTGTTTCTGTTGTCTCATATTGTCCTAATTCAATTTGTCCAAATTATTATTACTCTAATTGTATTACTATTTTTATAACCATTTTATTACTATTAAACTTTTAAAATGTTAAAAACAAGTGATTGGTGTTTTTCACACTGCCTTTCCCCACTCCACAGGGCACAGCCCGGGCACAGCCTGGGCACAGCCTGGCATAGCCTGGGCACAGCCTGGGCACAGCCAGCTCCAGGGCTGCCCTCCTGCCTTCCAAGGAAAAACACAGAGTCCAGACCGTGCTGCACTGTTAAGAGCTCATTACAATATCCTAATGAGGAGAGACAGGGATATCTCCATTTTCCAATTTCCATTCCTTATGTACTGCAGATTTCTAAGTGGGGACAGCGAGATTTCCCCACAGATTTCCACACGTGAAAGTATTAGGAAAATAAGAATTAATAAAATAAAATAAAATAATAAATTCAGAAAAAGTATTAGGAATACTTTTTCTTTCACTTTACAGACAGGTGTTGAAGTGTGTATTTCCATGGGGCAGTGTTAAAAAAAGGAAATGCTTAACACAAGAGCAAACCAGAGATTAGTCTCCTGTGGTTGAAGGAAGCAATCACAATACACAGGCTTTGATCTTGAACATCAAAACTGGGATCTGAAAAGGGCACATCTGAACCTTTGTACACTTGTTTCTCCGAAGCAAGGGCTCAGCTTTGCCTGCAACCACACCAATAAATCAGATGTGCCTACAAAGTCTTGCACCACCAGACACCCCAGTGCTCTTTGAAGATATTCACCAGCCCTTTGCTTCAGCAGCAATCCACAGCACAGGTTTCAATAACCCCATCTGGCTCTTCCTCACACGTCAGGGTTTAAGAGACACAAAAGCAACAAAAATCCAACTCTGACAAGGTCAAGCTTGGTCACACCTGGCCTGGCTCAGTCCCTCTGCCTCTGTCCCAGAGCAGTCACACAAGGACAGATCCCCATCCTCTCCCACAGCCACTACAAGAGAGGGTAACACGGTGGCTTTGCCTGGGGAGGATCCACTTCCACATTCTTCCGACACTGTGTTAATGCCAACAGCTTGTTAAGGTGGGATTGAAGAGAGAGTAGCAGCTTCCCTTAAATGCCACAAGTGTTCTTACTCCACACCCACTGCTTCCCACTTTCACAAAGATGCTTTTTTAAAGGGTGGCTGAGAGGGAGAGACAAGGAAACCAAGTGAAGCCATTTCAGCTGCACCTGCTTTTTTGGGTGCCCAGATCAAGAGCCTGCTAATACCCCGTGTGGAGGCAAAACAAAGGTTGGGGCTATTTTACCATCTAAAATGTTCTAAAATGTTTAGTGCCCAACATGCTTCCAGGGACCTCTCCCTCTGCTCTCCTGCTGTCACTCTCTGTTTTCCTGCCACCCCCTTCAGACACCATAAGATGCCAGACACTGACTGGGAGATGGTGCCAGGCAGGGCTGTGTCTGCACAGCACATCAGGATCACAGAGCCTGGGGCTGGAAGGGACCCCTGCAGATCCTCTAGGCCAAAAACAAAAGCAGGTAGTGGTGCCTGCAGGCTCTGTGTTCTGCTGGCTTCCTGTGCCCAAATGACAGGATAGGAGCAGGACTGCTGAAATCATGGCAGGACAATTTGCTGCAGGTAGGCACTTCAGTCAGGGGAATTTTGCTAGAAGGGCTAGAGCCAGAATTTCGAGAAAGCTGAGGCCTCCTAACAAGGACAGCTGGGCATGAGAAGGACAGAAGGGGTGTCAGATTTGCCTCCACCACCCTATCCCCTTCTTGAACCAGCCTGCACACCCTGTTTCCAAGCAGCCCTGTTATGTCATTTGGTCAGGAAGGAATATTTTCCAATGGAAACACCTTCCATAGCACTCATGAGAGAATTGTTCCCCTTTACCAAACCAAAAAAAAATACTTTACACAGACTGTGAAAGAGGATTTGCTCAGAAGAACACTCTCCTTCCCCAGCTCACCCCCAGAGGAGAGGTGGGAGCTCTTATTATTAACAAGACACACAATTATGCTGAAGGTGATGGCAGAGAATCAGCCAGCAGCCAAGAGTTTGTACCAGCAGGACTTAGGGACCTGCCTGAAACAGCCCAAAGCAAGCAGGACTTGAACAATGATCCAGATCTAATACTTGACAGAAAACCAACCCTGAAACTCAAAACAAAAACTGAAGTGTGAACCTCTGTGTAGGAGAGGCTCTCACCATGTTTTGGACAGAGTCTCTCTGGAAGCAATTAACAAATATTTCCTATTACACTAATGACTAGTGGAAATGTTAAAAAGCAACTCTTGAAAGCCAACAGGGCTGCAGGAATTACACCCAAGAGCAACAGAGTAAGTTGAGAATCATTTGCATTCAAAAACACAATAAGGATTCAACATCACGAGCACAGAGAATTGAATCAGAAAAAAGCAAGGCTAGAAACAGAGACTGCAGATCAAGCTCTTTGGGTAGAAAACAATGTGCTAGAAAGAAAACAAGTCTGAAGTTGAGAGGCTCCTCAGCTGGACATGAGCTTCCAGCAGAGAAAGCCCAGAGGCTCCTGTGAGAGCTCACACAGCTCTGGGCATAGACCCTGCCCTAGAGATCCCCTGGAACCTATGGGGCAGACAGGATCCATGGGGCACAGGGGATCTGTAGGGCAGACAGGATCCATGGGGCACAGGGGATCTGTAGGGCAGACACTCCTGGAACTCACTCCACAAGGCTTTGTTCAACTCCAGAGAGGCTCTGGAAGAAGTTGCAGGAGCTGTTGGACAGAAAGGAGCTTCAAATCTGTCTGTTCAAGAGCAAATTGGCAGGGAGGGATGGACAGCGTGTGGAAAACCTGTGAAGAGAGGGATGATTTCCAGCAGCAGAGAGCTCTAAAATCTCACAGAATAAAAAGCCTCCCAAGGAGCCACTCGTTGTGAGCCAAATCTGAAGGAGTTTGAACAAAAAATGGATTTTTGAGTGAACACTGGTATGGATGGTTGTGAGAGCTGCCTCCAAAGGGAGTGGGTCCCCACTTGCTGAAGCCTCAGAGGGGTGTGGAAGGCATCAGAACTCACCCAGCCTTTGCAGCTAGCACCAACATCTTCATGTTGTTTCCTCTATTACGTGTTTATTAACAGTTTCATTTCTCGAATTTCCTCCACGACTGCTTTCCTTGCTAGGAGCATTTGTTGCACACATAAGCCATGAGAAGGACATTCAGATATTCACACACAATAACAGGTTTTAAAGTCCACTGTTAACAGCCCTGGCCTGGCATTACAGTGCTTAATACATTTCTCTTCCATGGAGCAAGGTGCTCTGTGCTCTCCTGCACCCTGATTCCAACAAGCAGCCAGCAGCCCTGGATTCAGCAGAAGAGGCCTCTGAGGTGAGAGAGAACCCAAGGAGCCAAAGCAGATGAGGAAAAGAGTAACTAAAATATTACTCTGCTGCTTTCATTTCTTTTGTGCCTGTGGTAAGGGCAGGGAAATGAGGTGGAGTGGCTGTGAGGTAAAGGGCTCTATTCTGAGAACAGAGCAGCAGGGTCATTCCTTGGTGCCACAGGACAAAACAGAACAAGGTGCTGGGGCCAGCTGTGAGGAAGACCAAGAGAACATGCAGGTGTTGAGTTCCTGTCCCCTCAGCTGAAGGGAGAACAGGACATTCCCAAGGGTCTCATTCCCAAGCCCTTCTGCAGGGTCTGTGCTCTCCCGCCCCAGCCTCTGGGCACAAAGGCAGCCCCAGCCCTGGCTCTGCTGGCCAGGGGGCCTGGTCGGTGTTTGACAGTTTAATTTCTTCTTGGGAGCAGCCAGTCTCAGCCCATTCAAGGCAAACAAACTGTAACTGTGTCATCACAACTCACAAAAGCTTCAGTAGCTGCTGCTTTCAGTTATTTTTCTGGGAAAAGAGAAACAGCAGCCAGGGACTGTTGTTTGCTGCGAGCTCACTGAGGGCACCGCAGCTGGACCAGGCTCCAACCGCATCTGACAGGGGAGAAAAACAGGGCAGAAAAACAGGCCCCAAGGTGGCAAACGCTTCCTTTGCATCTCTGGGTCCACAAGGGGCAGAGCTCAGTTTCTGCATTGCCTCCCAAGAGCTGCCCTGAGCGTGGGAGCTCCTGGTGACTCAATGGAAAGCAGCACAGGCAGGGCCAGCCCCAGCCCCTGGCAGGGTCAGACAGCAGGGAGGCAGCAGGAGCTCCTTGGAAGCTTCTTCCAAATCCATCCTGCTTAAATTAGAGAAGGGCAAAGAGAGCAAGGTGAGTTTCAGCACTAAGCTTTGACCTGTGGAGCTGTCACAAAGCCCAGCAGCAGCTGCAGTGGGACACTCAGGGTTTCCAGGAGATGAGACAGCCCACAGCACTCCGTGGGCAGGGCTCTCCACTTCTCTGTTCCAAAGAAGTGGAACATGTTTGTACCTCATTAAGCAAAACCTGCTAAGCTGTTCCGCCTCGTGCTGTCACTTGGCAAAAGCAGAAGCCACACACCACCTTAGATCTGAGTTTTCTGCTTACATCACCACACAGCTGGCAGAGTGTGCAGCTTTCAAAAGCCTGATTTCCACTGGTAGTTACTGTATAGAACCTCAACACCTTGGCAAACACAGCAATGCACTTACACAAGGTGTGCTTGCACCCATCCACCCTCACATGGAAACCTTCACATTAAAGATTTTTTTGACCTTGGGCTCAGGACCTGCCCAAGGACTGAGGGACACCATCCTCACTCCAGCACACACTTTGCTTCTGGGTGTTTTACACCAACAGCTGTCCAGCCTGTGCTTGCAATACCATGAGACTGTCACACAAGAATTTGAGATGTAAAAACTCTCTTCATTAGAAACTATTATCCCTACAGAAAGTCTATAACCAATCTAAAAGACTTGATTCTAAAGAACCAAATTTTGAAAGCTACATTGCATGACATTAATAAAATTGAAAGTAAAAAAACTACTCAAGAGCCCACATGAAAGGAAAACATTAGGCAATAATAACCTGATGGTAAGAGAATTTTTTTTTTTAGCAGTGGTTACAGACAACTAAAAGCAGGGTGTCAGCAGCAGGTGGAAGCTGTGGTTCAGTCTCCAGTCTCTTACCAGAACACACTCTCAAGTCTGCAAAACCATAATTGGCCCTGTAGGTTCCTTCAGATGCTTTATTCCCACGGCACACTTCCCATGTGTTCATTACAGGACAGGCTTTATCACTGATACCTTTCCACAAATGCATCAACTCCTCAGACCTAAGTCAGGCCCAGTATTACGGGAGCAGATTAGAACACATTTGGTTTTACATCTGCAATTGTTAACTTGGAAATCTGAATGTGTGATTGGGATTTCAACATGCAGCCTCATGTATCAGCACAGGATAGAGCTGGGAGTCCTTTAGTTCATAGCCAGTGTCTGCTTTCAAAGAGGGGCTGTTTTAAGAATTCAGTCACATCCAGCTTCAGGTGATTCTTCTGGAAAGCCCAGTGGTTGCCTGGGCAATAAAAGGTACATGTGCTTCTAACAAGTGACATAAGAGGAAGGAGTAAGTAAAAGGAACCCACACTTCCCCCCACAAACCACCCAGCACTCTCCTCCCTCAGCAAACTCCACACTCGGTTTTATTTTTAAATCATAGTTCTGTGATGAAGCAGAGTCCTGAGACACACACTCCAGTGGAAACTCAGTGCTGGGGAGGTCTCTGACAAGCAGCTGCTGGCCAGCCTGTGAACTTGGCATTTGGCTGCCCAAGTCCTGCTGGGCTTGACAGAAACAAGTCAGAGGGAGAGCAACCAGTACGGGGCAAACTTCAAGCTGAAAACTCTGGTTTGAGATAATGACTCTCTAACTTTCCTTTCAGGGCCTTTTGTACCACCCTTCACAAGCCTTAGCTCTGAGTAGCAAGAGGCCATTTCATGCAGTTCTTCTCACAGAAAGCCAGCACATGCAGGGGTCCCCCAGGGCAAGGTGTGAGCTGACCTGCTGGAAACCTCTCCAGCAGTTTCACAGGGCCACAATTCCTGACCTTTCAGACAAAGCACCACTGAGCCCTCAGAAACCACTCCCCCACACTTTTCTTTATTGAAATAGAAAAACACATCTAGGCTGACAAGTTTATGAACTCCTTACTACAGCCCAAAGGATCCCATGTCCTAGTCCTGGACTGAAATTTTAAGACCAGTCCTTCTCAAAGAATGTAAGCCACAAGTTTCATTCTCAAAGGAAAAAATGCCAGTAAATGAAAGACAAAGTGTTCAGATTTATTTGGAAATTCACAGTTTCTAATGGCACTACAGCTCTGTAGTTACATACTCTTGCTCCACAACATTGGATGCTGCACTCTGGTGGTATGAATTTTCTTCATCCAGGTTTGACATCCTTCTGAATTCACGTTCAAAACGTCTGGTTCATGTGCTCTGACTGGCTAATTGTGCAGATCAACTCTGAAAGTACATCACTTTAAAGTACTCATAAACTAACAAGAAAGCAGCAAAAAAACAGAGGCTTTAAATAAGTCACATTACATACAATACCTAGGAAAGGCATCAGATCTGTTAAAAAGGGTACCACTAAAAGTGCTCAATAAATTAACTTATTTTGTACAACGTGAACCTGTAACACCTGTCAAAAGGAATAACCTTTTGTTCCACTCACTCAGAACCACACTCAACAGCTCAGCAACCACACATCCTATAGTATCCAAGTACACAGTCACAGTCAAAATAAAAAACACTTGAGTATGAAATACCAGCCATACCAACACTGCACATTTGTTAGCCAATACAAAAGCAAACGTTGTGGAAACATCTGCTGTGAGCCAGCCCCAAGGCTCAGACTCCCAGGCTTGGCAACCTCAGCACACCCAGAGCAGGCTCTGAGAATGCACCCTCACATTCTTCAGCACAACAGCAGTGAGCATTCCTCATCCACCTCCTCCAGAGAGCTGCAGCAGGCCATTCAGGTGACAAATGCATTCCTCAGCCTCCATCACCAGCAGGAAATCCTCAAGAGCCACCGTCACTGATTCTGCACATCAGAGTAAGCTCCGATTGTGACTGAAGGTGCAAGTAAACACAATTGCCATCCCTGGTGAGAGATTTTCCTCAACAGAGTTTGCAAAACAAGAATCTAGTCAGGCAAGTCCATCTCTTGGTATTTTTACAGTATCCAGTCCACATTACTGAGTCCAGCTGAAGGCCAACATGTCCCTTTACAGCACTGTAGTGTTGCATCTTCAAAAAAAGCTAGAGAAATTACAAAATAAATCAAATGACAAACAATTGTATCTCCCCTCTTCCAGTGGCATTATAAATAGACAAAAGGCACATAAATATGGGAAGGTGCAAGAAATAGGAACAAAGCTAAAGGAAGAGGATTAGGCTTTTATCCCTATTCCACCCAACAAACTGGGTTTCAAAAAATTTCTGCCCCAGGAACTGTGAAAAAAAACCTTTATAAAATGAACCCTGCCCTCCCTCCCCCCCACGCTGTTCTCATAGGAAATTATCAGCCTTGTAAAGCTGCAGCTTATAGCCAAGATTGACACAATCCCATCTATTTAAAAAGGCAGAAACCAAATTTCTGAATACTTTCCAATGAGTCGAGCTCTTCGTCTCCCACTATCCTCCCCCAGGATACCACAGACTGTTCTCAAACGAACAAACACTCTCCTGTTTGAGAAGTTCAGCTAGGTTTAGATGTGTCCAGAGACTGTCGTGACACCGAGCGTTCCCACTGTGATATCTTTGTTTCCTTTGATTATGTCATGCAGGCTTGGCATCGACCCCGACTTAGTCTGTATTAGAGTTTTTATGAGCTTCCCTTGGTCTGAAACTTTCGACCTCCTCCTCTTGACAGCTCTCTTCTCAGTCTTTGTCTTTTGGGTCTGCCCGTTGCACAGGCTGGTGCAGGCTGAGATGCCACAGAAATAGGACTCGTCCGACTGCGACGACGTCTCGGAGCTCCCTTCCGAGGGAGGGCCCTTGTAGGAAGAGTGATAAACCTCCCCAATGTTAGAGAAGTCCCTCTGGTTCGTGAAGGGCTTCCTTCCTTTGATCTCCCCGTTGGCTATTGGGTGCAGGGGCTCTGTTGTTGGCTTAATAGTCTCTGGTTTTTCACTTTTGTACTTGCAACGCTTTTTCTGAAACCACAAGTGAAAAAAAAAATTAATGGTGAGCTTCTGGGAGGCAAGCAGAGCATGCAAGCCAAGCCTAGGAACCAGCAGGGAGAGCAGCTGAGACGTGCACCACCTGCCAGCACAAACACCTCAGCCCCAGTGTCACTGAGATGTTTTATGAAAATCCTTTTGTTAGGATTTTCTGCTGAGAAGCCTCAGAAAAGAAATGTAAACAATATCTGATGGCTGTGGAATGTGGTCTGGAGATGGTTTACCAACAGGTGCATCTATGATTGGTCTCATGTGAATTGTTTTTACTTAATGACCAATGACAGCCAGCTGTGGCAAGGCTGTGAGCAGTCACGAGCTTTTGTTATCATTCTATTCTATTCTTGTCCAGCCTTCTGTCTGTATCATCTCTCTATTCTGTAGTATAGCATTTTTAATATAATATATCATAAAATAATAAATCAGCCTTCTGAAACATGGAGCAAGGATTCTCATCTCTTCCCTTGTTGGGGTTGCCTGCAAATTCCACAGCCCAGCAGCTCCCTCCCCACAGGGTGAGACTGTACCTTCTTCTCTGGGGAAAACTTCAGGGGCTCCACAATGTACAGATCCTCTGGATCCACTGCAAGAGAGAACAGACACTCAGCAGTGCTGACTCTGCCAGCTCTAGAGCAACACAGTCCCAACTAAACACAGCATGACAAAGTATCCCCCTGAGCAGGCACATTTCTCCCTCTCTCCCTAAGTTGAGGGAGGCACAACACGAGCACTGTAAGTAAAGTCAGCACAGAGAAATCCCCCTGTGCTGTTGTGGCAGCTGTCAGTGACACACACCCGAAAAGCCCTGGCCTCCTCACAGTTATGGCCATGGGAGAGGTGCAGAGAACATCCTTTGGGAGAAAGGAGCAGTCAGAGTGCTGCAGTCTAGGCAAACAAACTGCTCCCAGTGTAAGAGTGTGTCATGTGCAGCCTGACACACTCAGAACACCAACAAGGCAGATGTTCACACTGACCTGAGACCAGTGGGGAGAATTTGGGACAAGTGTTGTTTTGAAAAAAAACAGTCTAGGCCTTAGCTAGTGTTCATGGCATCACACTGCCAACTCCAGAGTTTTAATGGAGTTTTATTCACACAACAAACCTGTGAGGCAAGTTTGCTGCACCCAAAGGGCTGTGTCAGCAGCATACTTGCTAGTTACTATCATCTGCAACACTTGCTTTTGCATGGCACTCATGGCCTAAGAAATCATAAGTCAGCTGTCCCAAATCTACCATGAATACTGCAAAGATCAGATCATTCCTCATACCCAAGCCAAGATAAATGGTCTAAGTTTTCTTACTGAAGTTGCTAAATTTGAATCCTAAATACCTGCCAAGTTTCAAACATAGGCTATCAGGACTTCAGGAAAGTAGGACACTAAGACTTCCCACGTCTGGCATTTCCAAGAGAAAAAAAAAAAAAGCTGTTTTCTGCAAGCTTCACAGCTTTGCAGACCTGAGTGCCTGCACTGATTGCTCCTAACCCTAAAAAACCATCTGCAGAGCAGAAGAGATCTGTAGCAAAAACTGCATGTAAGGTTTTAGCATAATTCAGCACAGTTCTGTGAGTATCTGGTAACTTGTTCACAAACCACCTTCTGTTACAGAACACATACATGGACACACACACATTGTGCAGCACCAAGAGCAACAGCACAGACCAGATGTATGATATGAATAATACCTTCTTTACCAGCTAGCTGAAAAGACTGGGATCTGACCAGTGGAAGGGAAGTTCTTCTTTTCAAATTCATATCATCATAGGAAGAGAAACACCTAGGAAATTCCAGAAAGCTTTTTTTAACACATTTTTCTCAGTACATTTCTCATGAAAAGTCATTCCTGGCAGAAAGACAGAACTGTCTGTTGAGATGCCCAAAAAAGCCTGGCTATCAGTCACAGTCCTGTGTTTGCTACAAGTTATCAAGACATGTTTTTCAAGTACAGGAGCCCCAAAAATGCTCCTAGGAGAGTGTTATGATGAGAGCCCCTTGCTATCAATTCTGAGTGTGCAGAAAGAAAACTCAAAATTAAAGCAGATGTGCCAGTACCAGCACACTTAGGAAACATTAATGAAAGCTGCAAGAACAATTAAGTTTCAGATATAAATACATTACCTTTTGGGGCTAGGGTAGTGATTGCTTTTGGGAATTTTTGAGAGGTAATCTTCACAGAACTGAGAAGGGCTCCTGCAGCGCTGCACAAAAAGCACCAAGCCCAGGATGAGGCAGAGAACCAGAGAAATCACCAGGTAGGTCTGGCGGTCAGAAACCTGCAGGGATTGAACACAACTGCTGAAGACACAATCCCATGACATTGCCATTCTTATGTTCTAAGCTCTAAAAGACAAAAGCTATGTTCTCAACTCACTTTCATTTCACTAAACACCTGTTCATGTTTCAGTAATTTTTCAGAGGTTTGATGCAGTCTATTGGCTGTGCAGCATTTAGGAGTGAAGGCTGATAACAGGAAAAGATCCCCCTGCCTCCAATATCAGCACAACTACAGAAGCTGCCACCCCTTGCTAAGAGCATCCCAACCTCCCTGAAAGCAATACACTTCCCATAAGAAACCAGGCTCAGAAAGTAACTTCTCTGGTTCACAGCTGACATGGATGCAACACTATGGCAAACCTAAACTGACACTGCAGTATTCACAAAATACCATTACCATCACTTGATTCAATGTGGTTTCATTGACCACAGCACTCAAACAGGAGCTCAGCCAGCCAGGCATCAAAAGAGGAGCCTCACCAAGTGTGTTAGCTCAAGGGAGGTCTTTGGCAATACCCACAAAATATAAAAGATCATGTTTATGGTACTGCTTGAAATGTCAGGCGGGCAGAACATAAACATTGGAGAGAAAATGTTCCTAATATTGTTGCCAAGATTTCCCTAATCTCTAAAGATGACAATAGCCAGTAGGGAAAGGAGAAGGGTGCCTTTGCTCAGACTACAGTCACGGGGGCTAGGGGGGGCTGCACTAACCATGACCAATTTTGCTGTGACCAAAACAGCTCATGTTACTCTAATTTGCAGCTAGAAGTTTCAGATAGAGTAGGCTGAAAGCAACCCAGCAGACAATTTAAAACTCCATTTGAAGACTCTGGTCTCTGCAAAAAGAGATGTGTTGATGCATCCATTTCCTCTGGACTGTCATTACCTCACGTTTCAGCTCCGCCACGGTGGCTGACAGATTGGAAGCCAGCTGGGTCATGTTGGTGAGCTGTGCTTGCAGCAGCTGGATTGCCTCTGTCTGACGCTGGTCCTGTGGAGAACAGTCATGGGCATGCTGTCAGTGGCCAGTTCCACTGTCACCTGCCCTCATGGCCATAGAATTAGTGTTCTGTCTGTCTGACACAGCAAGGCACTCAGCACAGCCTACCCAGCATTGTTTCCAACACAGTGCTCACATAACATCTTTGTTTGTCAACACTTCCTACCATCATGCCAAGTGCACCTCATTAGAGACGCTTGTGCTGTCCTCACCACGGGCACAGGGAGCAGGCAGCTCCACACAGTCACTGTCAGGAGGCCACAGAACACACACACAGCTCCAGCCCAAGGCTGATGCACAGGACAGGAGCCCACACCAGCCAGGAATGGCTCCTTCCCAGCTAACAGCTGCTGCCTGCAAGAGCCCTAACATGGCTCAATCCTATGAGAAATTAAGGAAGGTGAGCAGAACACCAGGGAGACTAACCTCACACTGACCAGCACTGATACTCTTGCAAAAAAAGCCCAAACCCAACCCAGAAAAGGCAACACATGAAAGCTGTCATTTTCTTCACTGTACATGCATGAATAAACTCCAGGCCTGGGGCTGCACTTCAGAAGCTTTCAGACAGTCTGGGATCAAGTCTGCTGTGCCATGTGCACAGATGCTTTAGTGAATGTTTAGCACAGCAGTTACTGCTCTATTTCACAGCTGCTCAGGAAAGCCAAGATGGCAGAGCAGGGAAAACTCACATTTTAAAGAATGAAGTTTTTGTTACATGCACAACATTTTTAAATGCAGATTTGGCCTAAGCCATTGCTGTACCCCTCTGCTTTTCCATAGCCTCAGTCTCTTCAGCAGCAGGGAAATTGTCCATCGATACTTTAAATCAGATATGAAAAATGAACCAAGTTAAAAAAATTGTTTTGAGTGCAGTTACAACCAAGAAACAAGCGTTGGAACTGACCTGGGTAACTTTTTCATTGACAAAGACATTGAAGAGTTGTAGCCATTACCAGCTGACAACTGATCTTGTCTTTAAGTACAAAATCAGAAAACAGAGCTGAAAGTGGCTTTATTCTGAAACAACTGAGAACATGTCTAAAAATTTTATAATGGAGAAAAACAGGGAAGCATGGAATGGATGCTCTTAAAAGGCAGATATACAGCTCAGTTGAAAGAAGATTTCTGTACCTCTGTGTAACTCTTCATTAAAAGCAAGCCTTTCTAACTAGGAAAACACCTCAATACTCCAAACAAATCATACCTGCTCTTCTGCTATTCTTGAGGTGTTCTGAAGCTTTATTATTGTTTTATTGAAAGCCTTCTGCATTTCTTCCATTTGTTTTCGGTACCTAAAACAAAAGGTGTTTAAGGCTGAAATATTAGTGCATAAAACTCCTCAGCTTAGACTTGTCTTTAAGTCTAAAACATGATTATGCCAGTAAAAACCTTCTCTTTGCCCAAAGAGCTTTATTTAAACATCAAGTGGTACCTGCTTTTAAGTTTCACAAATAAAACAGATGTCCCTTTTGTTTTGTTTTTCTTCCCCCAAGGTTATGGTCCAATCTATTTCAACACCTTCAAGCTCGGTGCCAATTTACTGAATTCACTCTGCACAATAATTATAACTGTGAGCCCCTTCCTTGGAACCAACTCTGAAATGGGTGTAACTCCCCACTCTGCTGTAGCTAAGGAACACCACAGATAAACACTAATGCACAGAGACATCCTTCACAGGAAACTCTTGAGTCCCTCTCCACAGCCACTTATTCAACCAGAGTTACTACAGATAACAGGGTAGTTTAAGTGGAAACAATTTAATAAAAAAGGCATTGTAGGTGTGTGCCATTCAGTTCAACAGTAACAGAAGGATGTGCCCTTTTGTAGACAGAATTATGGACAGGATTAGTGCCTACATCCTGACAACACTATATTCTCTTAAAAATCCACAGCAATACTCCTCAAAATAAAACAAACAGGATTTTATCTGAAACACAAAGAGGGAAGAAGCCCTGATTCACACAGGGTAACTCCAACAGCCACCTAGGCCTGGGTCCTTTCCTCAGCTTTCCATAAAGCTTTAAGCTGTGATTTACTACTGTATTGCACTAGGTGGTTTCTTCAGTTATTGTTTTGCACTGAGTGGTGGTGTTATTTTGCATTGAATAGTTCACACAGTTTGTTCCACACACACCCCTCTCCCCTAAGCCCCAGTGGAGGTGATCTTGTCCTGGGTCAGTCCCTCCCATCACCTCTATCCCATTGGCTGTGGTCCCTCTCCTCTGCCCCTCTTCCCCTGGGTTTAAAATCTCCTGGGATGAGACCCTGCAGTCTCTTTGGTCTCTTTCCTCCCAGGGACTCAGCCTTGCCCAGGTGGCTCCTATCCAGGACTAAAGTGGGGCTCTGGTCCTGAGAGGAAAGAGCTCCTTGAGTCTTTTACTTTTGCCCTTGTAAGGCTGTGAGGGGCCGAGGGTCCAAAGCTGGCTGGATCAGACCTGAACAGCCCCGAGAGGTCAGCCCTTACCAATGTATCCCCTGCTCAACTCCCCTGTACCTCACAGCCTGGACATTCAGCCCTTACAATGTATCCCCTGCTCAACACCCCTGTACCTCACAGCCTGGACATTCAGCCCTTACAATGTATCCCCTGCTCAACTCCCCTGTGCCTCACAGCCTGGACTCCTCCCAGCCCTGCTCAGCCTCACCTCTGACTGAGCTCCTCCAGGTAGCGGCTGCTGAGGGACATGTTGACCTCCAGGGCCTTGATGCGGTTGTTGAGGCGCATGAAGACAGATTCCTTCTGGTTGGATCCATGAACCAGGTTCCCATTGGTGTAGCCCAGCTCTGTGGAGTTCTGCAGCTCAGCATAGAAATCTGTGGCTGTTCTCTGGGGCCCCCCTGAGACAGGGAGTGCCAGCAGAGCTTCCTCCGCTGCCTGCTCCTCCTCCTTTGTCTCAGCAGGCACGGCAGGCTCAGCAGGAGGCACAGCAGGTTTCTGCACTTCTGGAGTGCTCCCCTTCCCTTCCACAGCATCACTGGCTACCACATCCACTGTGCTTTCAGGCTGCACAAGAGTCTCTGTGGGCTTTGGAATCACTGGGGTAGCAACAGGCTCTCTTGTGCTCACCTCCTTTACCTCAGTGGCCACAGTGGGCTCGGGGCTTTCTTCTACAGCTGAGCTCTCAGCCTTTTCCATTTCAGTGCTGAGCTCTGGGACATCCAGCTGGGGAGTCACCCTTGGTGCTACCTGGCCTGAGTCTTCTTTTGGAGGCTCCAGCACCGTATCTGTTGTGGGGGATGGCTTTGCTTCAGAAGTAACTTCTAGCAGGAGGGACTGAGAGACAGTTTGAGGATGGCTTGGCTCCAGCTCAATGGACTCTGTGGTATCATTGCTGATCTCCTCATGGACTGCACTGAAGTCAACTGCAACAGCAGACCCAGGGGGTTTCTCAGCTTTGCTGTCCACTTGCTCAGGCAGAGGCTCCTGTGCTGCTGTGTGGGCAGACTCAGCCAGAGCTGGCTGCGGCTGCTGCACATCCACAGGGTGAGGAGGCCTCTCCTCCCCTCCAGTTTCACTGCGCTGCCGATGCACGGCTGCTGCAACCGAGCACCACTTCAGCAGGTACTCGGAGAAGGTGGAGATGCAGCACACTGCTGCCATGTCACTGCAGTGCTTCTCTGTCTCCAGCTCAAACCATGCTGCTGCCTCCTCCTCCTGCTCATCACTGGACAGCAAAGTTACTGTGGACTGGCTGCTATCTTCTTCATACTCCTGCACTAGCTGAACAATTGGGCTTTCTTTAGTCAAATCCACTATTATTTGCTCTATCTGTGGAATATCTGTAGTAACAAGTCTACAACAGAGTTAAAAAGACAAGGTGTTAGTTAATTCAACAGTTTTACATCTCTGCTCTATAAGACTGTGAAAATAGTCTTTTAGAAAATTAGCAAGGCTTAGTCCAGTGACCAAAAGCCAGTTTTGAGACAGAAATTCGGCAAGGTAATATTTTCTCTGGTGATTTTCAGTCCCAATAGGCAAAGAAATTATTTCAAACCCTGCCTCTTAAACAGCAAGCCTTCTCAATTAGATATTGCCCCTTCCCTCACCCCTGAAAAAAGTCACCAGTTCAAATCCTCTTTTTTACACAGCAAGCATCTTACTCTGCTGATGCAATCCTCAAATGCAAGAATCACAACATTCCCACTGACCTTCCTGAGCCTCACAGCAAGAGTGATAGAAAATTGTAAAGCCACTAAATACAGCACAAGTCATGTCTTAATATTTAAGAGGCAGGGTCTTGGCCTTAAGCAGCCTAATTATCAGCAATGTAATTACTGAAAAACAACAGACTCTATACAGAACTTCTCATCTCAAGCTCACTCTGTACATCTGCATACAGGTTTCATTATGGAAAGTCTACCAAACTATAAGCTTCCAAATCAGAAGTTTATACAAACCAGAAGTTTATAGCAACACATTTTACATTCCTAATTAGTCTCCCTTGCAGGAGACCACAAAACCTGGACCAATATGAAACCAGTTTCTGTGTCAAAACTAAACACACCATAATGGAAATAGCTATAATAGACAGCAACAAAACCACTAAATGTCTCTGATTAGTGCCATTACCATGGTACAGATTTACCAAATACTTGCTTTTCCCCTTGTTTAAGTCTGCATGCCATACCTGAGCATGCTACCACCAAGGATTGCAGACTGGCCCATGTTTGTCTCTGCTGGAAGCACATTACAAACACCCCTAGAGCAGTCACTTACTCTGGTGAAGGAACAGGTGTTGGTTCAGGCAGTCTTGGTGCAGCTGTTGAAGTTGCAGGGGTGGCAGTGACATTTTCAGACACACTTTTGTTCCCAGCTGCAGGAAGGAGGAAAATGTGAACATGGAAACTCCAGAACCATCTTTGTTTTCAACAAATTCTGAGGTCTGGGTTTATTATTGGTGGTTTTGTTTTTTATGATTAACTGTGCTACCAAATTAACTGCAGATGTCACCCCAAGTTATCTGAATGAAATGCTACTGACAGTTTTTGAGTATGATGTTGTAGACAGTCTCAAAATACTTCAGAGAAAGAAGCAGCAAGTTAGGACAGCTCCAGCTGGGTAACACTGAGTAAAGATCTCTAAATAAAGCTGAACAAGCACGTGTTATCTTTGTATTTTTGTGTTTTCTTCTCAGCAAATTCAGCATCTTTGCTCCACTTTTCAGTCACTAGGTTCTATGACACTAATCAGATGTGTCATAAAAGGTGAACAAAGTCATTTAAACCATCAGAGAACATCCAACTCCCCACCAAAAAAAAAAAAACCTAATAACAAACAAACCCCCAAACTTTACAAAGAAATGCAAACTTTCCATAATGCTTTTCATCTAAAAAACTACAGTACCTTCAGCTTCAGATGACTCTTCAGTTTTGGCTCCAAGCATATTGGCAGCAATATTCACCATACTCAGGATAGCATCTAAAAGAGACAACAACTCCTCAACAAGGGCACTCTCAGAGGGCCCAGAGATCAGCAGCACCAAGGAATTTGCTATTTTACAATACTTGCTTGAAATTAATCACAGTGTAAGGACATAATATCTGGTCATTCTATTACACTGGAGGCAGCTGTTTCTTTTTAAGGTAAATGTCTAAGTCAGAAACCTGTATTTGAAAACCTGCACCATAACACCCACAGATCTGGCTTACACATCTATTTATTTTAAGGAGCTGTTAAGTAGGACAGTTCCTCTCCCCTCTGAATTCACAGAAGTAAATTCCAAGAGGTCCTACTCTACATCAGCACAGGAATTAAATACAGCTCCTCTTTGGTCTTGATATTGACAACAAACATAATGGCCAGGTTTATTTAGAAGCTGAGGATCAGGTAAAGAGTACTACACTGTAAACACACAGGAGTTGGCTTGGTTTTGCCCCTTTCTCCCCCACCCACCAACACATGGCAGTGGCACATGGCCAAGATCCTCATGTTAGAGAGGCATTTTAGCAGCAATGACAAATTCCTTGGGCTCCATGAAGTTGTTTTCAAAACTTTGGTTCTGCCTTTCCTCCAGAAAAGGAAGCTGCAGAAGCTGCTGCCAGAAGCTGCATTCCTAATTTATGTTAATTTATCTTGGTTTGTATAATGAGAAAAGTCACAACAGTCAAAAGATGCTGAACTTCAGCTGTGGATGGCTTCTTACAAAAATGAGAAAATGAGGGAGAACACAGAGTTTGTACAGAAGCTTTAAAATGTGAGGAAATGGCAGGAGAGGGACCAAGACTGCAGAATGCTTCTTAAGAGATTAAATGTCTGAGAACCCCCACCTCCTCCTCTTTCTCACTCCATTTAAGATGCAAAAAGGAAACCTGTCCTATTTGTCTATATGCATCTAATAAAAGCCCACTAAAAAACAATACCCACAAACTCTACTCCTTCCAAAAGAGGAGCACTGACCACCCTGACAGAGAGGAAACTCTCAGTAACAAAACCCACCAGCCAGAACTAAATACTGGGCACTGCAACATTTCAGTGCATTAGAGAGCCAGCTGAGCACCATCAGCAACAGGTGTTTCAAATCTTTTAATCTTAGCTTTGGTAGTCTGAAAAATTAAATGGAAAGTCACTGCCTTTTTCAGACAGTGAATATAAACTTGTAATACTGCTCTTGCAGACAGATCATGTGAATATGCATCACCAAGATAGCTTGAAGATAAAAGTTTAGAAGTCACAAAGAAGAGATAAGCAGTGTCAGGGAAGAATTTACTGTTTTATCTCATCTGTGAGAGGCACACATGTAGAAATAAACTGCCTTTTCCACTATCTATTAGCCTTTTGAAAACTCTTCTAAGCTGTGAATATTCCTAGCCATTATTCTCAGGAGAAAACCATGTTCTAGGAAAAAACATGAAAGATTTCTGTGGCTCTGATCCACTGGAGGATGAAAGCAAAGGCTGACTCCAAACAGCATTACCTGAGTGCAGGCCTACACTGGAATAACAAATCTGCATTAGCTGGGACAGAAGGAAGAGTGGTACAGTGCAAGAGCTCCTTAGGAAATGGTGTGAGGAGGTGAAACCATCAGGAATAATTCAGCAATGAAGACTACCATTAAAACTGAATATTCTAGGATTCTCAGGCAAACTAAGCCTACACATGGAGGTTTTCCAATGGGAAAAGTGAGAGGAGACAGTCAAGAACCTTTAGTTCTCTCAAAACAATACACAGCCCTTATGAAGAAAATGAATTACAGTATTTACATAAAGCCTCCTCAGAAATTGTAGTATTCTCCATCCTTCTCTGCCCCTAAAGTTGTGCAAAGTAAATCTTTATATTGTCTCCTGTAGGTTAAGCATTTTAATTAAACACAGATTTCCAACTTCCTAATAATTACAGTTCTACAACACTTTAGCACTGGCCATTTACAGCCCTATGCAACTTTTACATGATCTTCAGTATTCAGAATCCTTCAGCACAAAAAAAGTTTCCACAAAATAGATATCCGTATAAATTGAAAATTCATTTTTAGAACACTAAGAACAACCCCCCAATTCCAAATTTTTAATGATTCCTATGAAACTAAAGAAGAATCACAAATTGCTTCAGCAGAATAGAAAAGCTGTAGATGTTGCACAACAAAATGTCATTCCACTTTCAATTAGCACATCTTGTTTTAAGCACAGGAATAACTTTTTCTAATAAATCATACTCACTTGTAGCAGAACCAAGAAGATTTTTGGAAGATTTTTCTTCCCCTGTGTTATAATCCAACAGATAATCTATGTATAAAGAAGAACAATTCGTGACTATTAGAATTTCATCTGTCATGGGCAAAGAATATGAACCTCAAGATTTAACATGTCATTCAATGATGTCAACTTGACAGTGTGGAAATACAACTACAGAAAGCTTGAGGTCAGATATAATGAACTGAAATGGACACTAAGAATAGAACTTTCCATGTAAGCTGCTTTATTTTAGTAATCCTTTCCTACTGTCAGCACATGAAGAAATTGTCTATTCTGCCAAGTGAAACAGAGACTCATTACTATAATTTTAAAGCAACCCTCTACGTAGCTACATTTAAACATATTGTTTAAAACTTCAAAGGATTGTTGGAAAAGCCCAGAAATGCTGAAACACTGTCAACAAGTAAATTCAAGGGTCAAATCTTTCATCATATGCAGGAAGTGATGAGCCACCAACAGCACAAGAGCTGTCTGAATGGCTAAAAACGCACAGAATATTTGCTTACCATAATCTTCATCAAACAGTTCTTGTCTTTCAGACTGATACTGAGAATCAGCTATTTCTTCATACTCTTCAACCATGCTAGTACCAAATACTCTATGATCAAAGTTTGAAAATAAAAACTTAGTATTAGGAATCATGTGACATAATTTATAGGCAGTACTACCTTTATGTAACAAGTAAAGGAGATACAGCAGTTGGAGTCATTTAAGCAAGATCAAGCAGCAGGGATGTTTATTTCCTCTAAGTTCTATCTACAAGGAACCTAAACAAGATCCTGTTTCCCATTCTAATTCCAAAGAGTCTTTTCTTCCTTTTAAACTCACACCTAGACTTCTTTGTCTTTGGCTGTCCATGAGTTCTTACACCTCCTCTTCAGTTTCACCTTTGACTTGCTCTAGGAATATCTGTTCAGAACTACTCCCTTTGCATACCGCATTCTCTTTGACCTCTTCTGCCAAAATTAAATCAATTCAATCCAATGTAAAGCAACCTTGTGGATTGAAAATATGGTTTGACTTCTAATACCAGAGACCTCCCAGGTTCAAAACCTGTTTTTTAGCAGTACAGAGGCTGATGGTTCTCTGAATTAAAAATCCACAGGTTTTTTTACTCAGCTATTGCAAACATTACTGACTGCAGGCACTGTGGTGCCAAACAACCCAGCAGCTTCCAGAAAGCACTCACCACACCTGCTCTTTTTAGCTCACCACTTGTTCCCTGTTTTGCTTGGTCAGCTTTGAAATGCTCATGTCCTGCTCTAAAGCTGCTCAAGGCTCCTGTTTCCTCCTCCCCTCCTCCTGCAAATATAAACTATTCCTGACATACCAGAGAAGCAAATAAAGAGATTCAAATCTCCTTTACACAGACATGAAAGACACTACACAGCAGGCAGGTCAGGCAACTTCTTCAATCCATAATGCCTACAAGTAACTGCAACTGAAAATTGGAATTGTTGCCCAACTATTCCAAAAGCAGACTAATCTTCACTGCAAGGAGGTAGGAAGACTAAGCAAAACACAAAGTATTACCTTATAAGACTTAAAGGACAAAAATGTTCTGATCCAAAGTGTGATATCAACTCCACCTAAAGAATAAAAGGTACTTAAAATAAAACTCCGAAGACCCACAGAGCCAAAAATTCAGTTAAACATAAACACTCAATCTTGAAATTGCAAGTTTTGTTCACTCCAGGGAGTTGCAGATTGCCCAGAGCAGAAAAGGCCAGATTTATTCTTGCCATGCATTAAAGAGCTGAGCCGCAGCAGAGAACACCCCCAGCCCCATGCATCCATCACTCCACAAGAAGAGTTGCTAACCTTTATGTACTTGATGAACATCTGAAGCGAGAGAGAGGAAAGGAGAAAAAACAAAAAACAAAAAGTAGATGTCAGTACAAAGGCTGAACACATGCCACAGGCAACTACAGAGTCCTGCTGGGTTTAATTCAGTACTATAAATGCCTAAGAGGACAAGCTGGGAAGGATTAAGGTGTAACACAACTTCATCTGCCTTGGGTAGCAAGATTTCATTTAGCCCTTGTACCTTGCAGATTGAAGGTAACATGCAACAAGTGTTTTATTAGGCAATTGAAGTTATTCCATTTTTCAGGGCAGCATGACTGCAGATAGAATACTGAAGTGTGTTAAATGTACTAAGTGTATTTTCTCCCCTTAAAGAACACAGACTACAGAAAGTGACTCAAAAGGAAAAACAAACCCACATAGCATGCACTCTGTATGTACTGCTCGGGCTTCAACTCACTGTAAAATACTTCCACTTACAAAGCACAACTGCAACAAACAGAGCAGCTGATGACAGACCTAGAGCTTCAGACATCTGTGTATCTCTAGTGCAACCTTGACTACACACTGGTATTTATTTAACCTGAATTAATTTGCAAGCATTTATTAAACCACTATGTAGACACTATCACTGAAGGACTGGAATAATCTGCAAGTGAGACCAAGACAATCCCACAAAAATCCCATTGTTTTTGATACAAGTTCAGTAAGCCACTTCAAAAAAATTAACTTTTGGAAATATTTTGGAGTCATTCTGTAGACCAGACATACTTAGAACTTGCTTGCTTTTCACATCATGAAGTGAAAATATTATGAGAACAAACCTTTGGAAATGTTACCATGCTGTACTATTCAAGGCAGAGCACTGTATCCACCAAGGAATTAAGTGCTGCAGCATCTACAGGAATTCTGCCACTTCAGTGACAATGGCAGCTACCTTAAGGCATTAATTAATTCAGCCAGAAAACAGAATTAAAAATAAATGAAATCTCTGTTCTGTGACTCATGCAGGATTTCTAGGTAAAGAAGTTAGACAATTATCATTCATAGCTACTTTTTCATAAAAGCACAAAGCATAATTAAGGAGCACAAACTAATATTTTTGGCCATACCATAATTGGAAGATAACACATCACTGAAGAGGACCTAAAGGTCTGTATTTTATTTCAATTTAAACCTTCACTACAACCCAATATTTTCACAGAAGCTTTTATCCAAGTTCAAGTATCACATTAATTATTTATGGAGTTTTATTCCCTTTCAGTCTCCTGAGTAAAGATAGCTCAATGCAAACTGTTTTGAAGGTGGAGGTATCATGGCAATGCTCCAGTAGCAGTGAGCATAAATAATTTGCCTGAGTCAGAGTTATGGTTGAATAACTGGAAAACTGCACTTGGAGTCTCTTAATGAGAACCAAGATGCAATCCCATACACTTTCAGATTCACTAAACTGTACAGCCCAACATGGTACAAAAATATCAAGAAATAGGCATATTGTGATCTGTGCTCCAGGGACTGAGTGGGCAGTGTGTGTATATACACAAATAAATCTCAATAGGTATAGATATATGTGTGTATATGTAAAGCAGGTACAGCCAAGAAACAAAATAGGTCAAGATTCTTCTGCTCTTACATTCAGGGGACAGTTGGGTAAAGTCAAATAGAACAGAACTTTGTCTAGATTTTCCTTACTTCAGGTATCAGCTAAGTATGTACTTGGACCCAAGGGGCTTCCCAAGATCCTCTCAATTACCAAAGTGAGCAAGGTAATAAGGTCACAACTGTGACAAGGATTTAGTACCCAGACAAGCCCAGCTGGGGCCACTAATTAACCAAGGGCAATTAATGGTAAGGCAGGCTTTGATAACACATTTCTTGTTATACAGAGGAAACCCAGCAAAGCCCTCCTTCCCTGAGGAGCATGGATGCTTCTGCAGTATTGAGTTACCTTCACATATTTTGCATACATCTGTTCATCCAGAGGAAAGCTCTGGACATTCCTCTCATCTCTGGCATGGAAAGTACCTAATTTAATCCATTTGTTTGTTGGATACCTAGAAAGGAAACAATGGAGTCAGGTAATGAAATGCAGGAACTCACTGTTTACAGGTATTTACAGAAGTTTCTCCCAATGCCTTTCCAGAGCAGAAATACATTTTGTTCTTTCCAGCTGCAAGGCAGCAGTGAAGTTCCCAACCCAAAACCTCAGCAGGACCCTCACACAATGACAGCAACATGCAAGCCCTTGAAGCACAAAATCCCAGACTTATCCAACCACTGAAATTCTGCCAGTCTGGAGTGAAGCCCCCCCAGATGAACAGAAGAACACAACACCTGGCAGGTTGCATCACTGTAGGCAGGCAGCAGAAAACTGAGCAGAGCAGAGCTAGAACTGCACAACAGAACAAGTGTTCAAAGTCTAACCCCACCTGCTTTAGGCAGCCCAGAAGTAAAGGAGTTTTCCTGATGCCCTTTGAATGCCTGCTCACTCAGACCAGAATTCCCTGCTTACTCCAGAAAGCAGTGAGGGCACAGCACTGCCTAAATCATCCTCAAGGCACCCTCTAAGCAGCCATCTGAGAGATGGCTCTCTCACCCCTTCCAACTTCTCAATGGTGAACTACTCTCCCTTTCTTTTTGAATAATCTGTGGGGTTTTGGACATGGTTCAGCATTGAAGACAGCTCAAACCATGTGAAAATGGTCTGAATGACAAGGGAGGGGAGAGCCCACAACCTCAGTAGCATTTTATTAAGGAATTTTATAATCTGCCACCCACTACCCAGCTACTGTATCAATTCTGCTCCTCAACAAATTTTTCCTTTTCATTTTTAAGGTGGCACAGGAAAAAAAACCTGCTAGCAACTGACAATAGACACAAAGAAAAACCATGTGACTTCACATTACATTACAGTTTGCATAATAACAAACATACAGATATCCTGCTTCATAAAGCCTTGCATCAGTAATTATTTCATTTTTTCATTCAGAAGGATGAGTTTAGGTAACATACCTGTCACTAATTGACACCAGAAAGTCCTTTGGAGTGGAAGAGAATAATTCATGATTTGCAATGTCAAACTGCTTAACTTGCACTGGTTCACAGAGCTCAACAACAAACCTTAAAGACAAAAAGGAAGTATTTTTTAAGAAAAGACTTCTCCTTCTGCAGTTACAATCTTCAGCCCTTCCCCTCATCATCACATCCTTCACTGGGTGTAAGGAGGACACTATAAAAATGCTGTACCATTAGAATCACTGGTGGTGTTTTTCTGAGCATCACCTTAAATAACTCCTGGCAGCACCTGCAGCTACAAGAGCTTCATCCATCTTGTACTCAAAGGGATCAAATCACAGAACTAAAAACTAAGGACAACAAACAATTTAAATCACACCTGAAGTGCCAATTAATGTATGGTAAATTCTGTTCACCTGTCCTACAATTATTTGACAGTCAGGGAAAGAAACCAAGAATCTTTATTTGAATGCTCAAGTGCCTTATCTGCCATAAGATAATTATGCAAAACTTACACATATTAAGATATATAAAAATATCACCTTAATATTACTTGTCAATACCAGAGCTGGATTTCTATGAAGACATAATTTATTATCTTGTGCTAATTCTGCCAGAGTTCCTCACACACCCATTCCAAGAAGCAACACATCAAGGTCAAGTCAGTCCCACTGCAATGGAAAACTGTCACCACTCCTGCCACAAATGTGAACCTCAGGAACCTACCAGATTTTAGTACTGCAAGGATTGAGCATATAAAGGTCCATGTTTTCCATCAAAATAGCTGAAGTGCTCTGTAGAAAGAAAAGAATTTGTATTTTAAATTGCATGGTAGATACCAACAGCATCAAGGATTTTCCCCTCTTTCCAGCAATAAATTGGAAATTAGGTTTGTAGACTAGTTTCAACAACACTCTGAGCAAGACAATTATCCAGGACACAGCAGGCCATACTTTGGGGTAATCATGGATTATTTACTGTGGTGAGCTCTTTAATGTAACTCTGTTCAGTTTCTGTAGGAAGTAGACTCTGCTCCCATTTTCTGAATTCACTTAAAAAGACATCAAGTTCTATAGCAATCCCTCTTAAAAAAAGCACTGACCATTGTTTACATCCTATTTTTATTAATCAAAATCCCAATAAATTCAAACACAGAACAACAACTTCACAAACCAGTGCTCAGTTTTAAGTGTACTTTGTTGCATAACAGTACACTAAAAACTGAACACTAATAATTAATAAATGCTTACCTTTGCCTCTGGATTTGCTGCCAAAATTTTGGCACCACACTCTACAGAGGCGTAGTTATTCCTGTTTTTCTGGACCTTTTTAGTGGAATGCTGCCCACCAACAGCAGAAGGGTGCATTGACTGACCTAGGAACAAGAAAATATTGCTACTATAACAAACCACACAAACAAGCAGTATTTGCACTGTCAGGGAACTTCTGCTCACTGCTTTTATATAATGAAGGCTATTAATTACATAGTTCTAGCAGAAAAATGAAGTTCCAGGCTGCATTCCAAATGGAGACAGTCCTGCTATTCAGCTCTGCCAGGAGATGACAGTGCTCTGGATTTAGACCAAACTAATGAATCCTGAACTTACTCTTTTCTTTCTCCACTTCCATGACTTTCTTCTTCCATTCATCAAATGTTGGAATGTCTCCAGGGTCCTTTGGAGTTATTACTGATGTAGGGTCAATTTCTCCTGTCTTCTTAAAGTCTTTCTGCAAAAAAAAGAACCACTGCTTGTGAATATTTTTCAGGACCAACAATGAAAACAAAGATGAACTTGAAAAAACAAAGCATGCTCTGATCAAGTCAAGGGCAGACACATCATTTGCACCCATGTTAACAACTTAGAGCCAATGTAAGCAAGATTATAAGCCAGAAAAAACAAGTGATGATTTTCTCTCAGAATTACAGATTATTTCACTGAAATACTGGCAATTTTTGTGGCTAAGCTAATATATTTTAAATAAAATGTCAGCCTTCTTCTCCAACACCTGCATTTTCTTCCCAAGTTTTGCTTTTCCTCTTCCTAATGAAGAAAGCTTTCCCTGTAGCAAAAATCTTTAAACATCAGTGCTTGTCATGACAGAATTCCAGAGGTTCTCTGGGATTTCTGAACCTCTCAGAAACAGCAGAATGATTAAACATTAAAGGAACCATTTTAAGTATCTCAGAAATAATGTTTTGGACTTGCCTGACAAAGCAAAAATCCTGTCAACTAAACTGTACATTATTCCATTTCAAGTTTTCATTTCTCCTTTATACAAACATATTCAGCACACCACCACATGAGTGAACATTTTTTGGTAGACATTTCAAGTGTAGAGGTTATTTTGTGGACAATATTTTAGAGGTAGTTGCCAAGTGACAGTTTAAACATGATCCTAAAGCAGCAAAAAATGGTATTGCCACGGCCTTAGTCATTCTGATTTTAAAAAGAGTTAATTATTAAAAACCAGAAGCTTTAGGAAGTACTTCACAACCAGAGCATGAAAAAAGTCATACAGTTAGAAGGCCTGGCCAGCTACATATCCCCTTGTAACAAGGGCCAAGTGATACTTCTGGGACAGAATAAAAGCACACCACATATTTTACCATAAAAACAGAGGGCATTACTCCTGTGTGTACCAACTTACCTCCCTTTTTAGGTTCTCTGAAGCATTAAGAGCAGATTTTTGCTCATCTGCCCCCTTTTCAGCTGCTGAAACTTTGGACTCAAACTCAGATTTTGTCTTCTTTCCCTTGCCATGTGAAGATGATATGTTCTCTATATGTTGGCCTGCAAGGCTGGAAGTTGAAGGAGTGTCAGGATCTGTAACATGGTCTCCACATGCAGTATCACACTCACACAAGTACACAGATAAGCAAGCACATGCAAATGTTTGTTGCAAAGCCAGCACAAGAGAACAACTCCCTTTGAAGTATTCAGAGCCACACACAACCTGCTTGGATACTCACCTCTCTGGTGGACTGACAAAAGAGGAAGGCTCACTCTGAGGGTCAGCCTCAAGTGTCCCACCAATATCACAGTCAGGTTCTGACTGCTCAGCTTCACTAGAGCTGACTACAGGGATATCAGCACGGGAATTCTCTATTGCACTGAAGGGAAACAAACAACAGCCTTTTTTAGCCTTCTGATAATACAAGGAACCCTGACAATCAACCACAAAGATAAGTGAAAGGTTTAATACAGCAACAGTCTGACAGAAATAATTAAGAAAAGAAGAATGAAGCACACTGTACTTGTGGAAGTGCATTCTCAGCCGTACCCATGAAAGAACAGAATTTCCTTTTCCAGCCTGTTTGTCCCAGAAAGGAACTCAAAAGAGGCTTCTCATCTCCCAGTACTCTCATCCAACATCCAAACACTGCACTGGGTAATTCTTCCCAGCATCACTACAAGCTAACAACATCCTCACAGTTACCTGGCTGCCAGCAATTTTCTTTTCCCTTTCAACAAAAGAAGCAAACAAGAGACTGAGTTCCCTCACTAAAAGCTCCTCATGCTCCCAAGTCAAGAGGCAGCAGTGAGAACAGAACTTGGCTAAAACTAGAGGAGAATAGGGGGGAGAAAAGCAGAGCCAGCCTTTCTACTCATGTATTTCTCTTTTTTTGCTGGTGTAATAAAAATCAGGTAGCCCAGCAGACCATGATCCCAGCTGTACCAACAGCCCAAACCAGCTCATCTGCCACTGCTTCACCTCCTGGCTCCCAGAAAGGCTGAGCACAGCTCATCAGACAAACCCTGAGACACAAATCCAACAGAAAACCTCCCTCTGCTCTTCAGGAATGATGGGATGGGCAAAGAGTGACTTTGAGGTGCTAACTTCTGACTGTCCTCTCCTCTCCAGCACAGGGATGACTCCCATGCTGATCAGCCCACAGCCAGGTCTAAGGAAAGGCTTTACTCTGCATTCTAAATTTCCACATAAGCTTTCTTTAATGGAAGCAGCAAACTAGGTTAATCCAGTATCATGACAGAGCTGCCAAAACACAAACAGCACGTCAGCAACTTCAAAGGGGATCTTTTTGGTTCCCTGACTGCTACAATTATCAACAGAAGCAGCTGCAACCAACCCAGGGAGACAATTTTAGTACCTTTCATATGATAAATTTCCTGTGGAATAAAACAAAAAACTCCTAGGTATTCCAAGACTTTTTGCTATGTAGCAAAATCTAACAAACATCATGAATACAAGAATGTATTAGCAATAAACAGAGAGTATTTACCCTGCATGTCCCAAAATGCCTCCATCTGAGATGCAGAGTGTTTGGCTCTGCCTGCAACTCTTTACTGACTAAATAATGCTGACCACTACACAAAACTGAAAAGCTGCACATATTCTCCATTTCAGTGGGTAGGTGACTGTATGAATAATTATCAACTGAATAAAATATGGGACAAGAATGAACTTAAAAATTCCTTGTTCTCAGGGTGTACCTGACTGGCCTCAAGTAACTAATTTTGGCAGAAGGTGAGTCTAAAAGCTGTGGTGCTCCCTCTCCTTTGAGTACCTTGATTTGCCTTAATTTTTAAAATGCATTATGAAGGTCACTTTGCACAGCATGTTCCTCACTTCCAGACAAAAAGAGCTCAGATTATTTTTCAGTATTTTTTCCTCAGATTAGACTGAGGTAGAAAAGTTACACTCAGTGCTGTTCTAAAAAAAGATTCACTACAAAGTAAAACTTGTTTGGGATAAAATTCCTTCCAAAATATTTTGACTAAGAGGTTCTGCTGAAATATTAGACCAGTAACACCTGAGAGAGCTGGACTCGGTTACACTGTCAGGAATCAGCATCTAAACCAGCAAAAGGTAAAAAATGTCTGAAGGTAACAAATGCAACTGTGTCTTTCTAAAGACCTTGTTTGAGTATGGAGCTGGACCACAGCTGGTTTGGATATTCACCTGTTCAGTAAGAGACCACCTGTGAGTACTGAGAGCTGAAGTGCAGTTGGAAATAATGGATAAACATTATTTTTTTTAGCTTCTCTGCTACACCAGGTCTGCCCTTTCTTCCTGTAAATGGCACTGGTGTCCCAACACCACTGCCCAGCATGAACTCCTCCATCAGGTGCTCCAAACCAAGTTTCTATTTTCATTTGTTTCACAGCTCAAGTCTTTGGAGTTCAGCACTCCAGTATTCCCCAGCTGTGACAGCCAGACAATTTCCAACAATTACCAGACACCAAGCTGAATGTTTCAAAGGAAATAACATCCTGTCTCCTTCTAGGACCTGACAACAGTAGAGCTTACAACACATTACACAAATAAATCAGTGGAGTAGTCAAAAAAAAAAGCTATAAAAAGAACAGGCTGAAGCTACATTCCAGTTTTGCCTTATAAAAACTGCAAATTTTGGAAGGCTTCCAATTAAAGACATTGATGAAATACCAAAATGTGTTTAAGTGTTAGCCCTGGCAAACTAGGCAAAATCAGCCAGCAAACAAAATTTCCATACCTTTTCTATGGTAAAGAAATGAAATTTGGTAAAGCAGAAAAACTGAAATCTTAAAAAACCCAAAACACCAAAGACACATCTACTTCATTTTCACTATGTTCAATTTTTATCCAGCAAAATACTTCATCTTCATCAGCAGTCAGAACAACATTACTTCCCTTAGCACACACCCAAAAGCCCAACAGGACTTTGTGAACATCCTTGGAAGATCACACACGAATTTCCATACTACAGTTCACTTTTACAGCACAACATCCCACAAAAGGGAAACAAAACAAAGTTCATGGACTCCAGAAAGATGCCTGCAGCAGAGGCAGCTCTGCAATACACTACTGAGCACTAGAACTGAACTGCCTTGACTGCATTTATATGACAATTTGCTATTTTGTCAGAAGTCTCCCAATATCAGAACTTGAGACTCTCTGTTTTTAAGTCCCAAGATAAAATTCTGCAGAGTTCCTCCTTAACTGAAGGCAGAGGCCATTGCTGAAGCAGCCTCAGTGCTTGTTGACACAGATGTGAAAGCACATTTGTGAAGGCAGAAATGCTAATGGTAAAGCCCTGAGGGCTTTTCTAGTACAGATTATCTAAGCATGCTGGCTTAGAAACTGCTCATGGCAATGGTGTCCCCCTCGTGCAGGGGCACAACTCTTCATCCACACACTGAGGAAATGGTGGCACGCTCCCTGAGCACTGACATGTCACTGACAGATTTTATGAAAAATCCCTTTGCCAGGATCTTTTCTTCTGAGAAGCTTCAGCTTCTCCATGTTTTGCTACTTTGGAATGTGATTTGGAGAATTGTTTACCCAGCATGTGAATTGTTTTTAATTAATGGCCAATCACAGCCAGCTGTGTCAGACTCTGAGTCTGTCACAAGATTTTATTACCATTCCTTTCTAGCTTTCTGATGTATCCCTCCTTTCTCTTTCTTTAGTATAGTTTTAGTATATCAGTTTTAAAAACATAATATAATATCAGAAAATAATAAATCAGCCTTCTGAAACATGGAGTCAAGATTCTCATCTCTTCCCTTGTCCTGGGGACCCACAAACACCACCACACTGACACCATAAACCAGCAAAACAACTGTGGGGAGCAATCCCATCTTATCCCTACTACACATCTTAACAAGAGCAGAGTGAGATTCTCTCAAAGACCAAAAGAACAAAATTACAAGAGCTTACTCAGGCTGTGAGACTGGAGGTATCTCTGAGGTAGGTGAACTGGAAGTGTTTTCAGTGCTTGGAACTATGCTGGAGGAAGCTTCATTTACATCTACTGAAGGTGGACTCACAACGTCAGGCTGGCTTGTTTCACTTATTTCTGTTGTCTGTAAAAACATTCCAGGTGAATATACATTTTTCAACACCTGAGTAAGAAAAGCATTCCCACAGTAACATCTAACATGGAGTTCTAACAGTTTGCATTTCTGTCAGAAATTAATAGTCTTTCTTCCTAGACCTGTGTGGCATTCTGTGCTACTCTGGGACAGCTGCAATAATCATGTAAAAATATCAACTGGAGTAGGCCTGTGCAACAGCTTCCTCAATGATGCATTTCTACAGAGACTGACATGAGAAAAGCAGTTTGAATATTGCAGCAACCAAAAGAAACACTTCTATTTGCATGTTCCATTACAATTAAATTTACTGTTTTCATCCTAAACTAAATTTTAGAGAAGAAGGCTTTTAATTTCATCACTCCAACAGAGGTCCAAAATTATTTAAAGCCTATTCCATGCTGTAAGTGAACAAAGAGATAAATCACTTTTCTCTTTTGAGTGTTTAGTAGTCTTGACTCTTATTTATTCTAGGTCTTCAGTTGTCATAAGCACACTCAAAATAAGGCTTTGTAAATCTGAAAGAGCAGATAACCACTGAAACAGGTCAGGTTAACTCCTGCAGCAAAAAGAAATAATATTGTACAAAAATTGCTTGTCAATACCTACATTACTCTATGTCATCTCACTAAACATGAAGGGGTCAGGACTTTTTAACACATTTAAACACCCAAACCATGAAATAAATATTCTGAAGTATGTCCTGCATATGATATTTTGTAAACTACAAAACAAAAATATGCACTCAAATAAATAATCTTTAACAGTTGGTTTGTAACATTTAACACCAAGCACAGACTTTACAGTATCAATGGCACAGAGCTGAAATACAACCCTTTTCCCATTTTAACAAAGGAAATGAAAGTGATAGAAGCCATGAAGGATCAAAGCTAAAATGGACTGCTATAATCTCCAAGCCTGATCTACATAAAAGACCTCAGAGAAAAGACTTTTTATGTTTTATTTATAAATAGACATCCATACCTACAATATCCAATTTTAATTTATCTTGGAAAGTTTTTAGTCAGTACCTCCAAATACTAAATTACTCATTATTTATGCACATGGGAAATGCAAGGTCTGTTAGCTCACACATTTTCTCTTTTACTGGAAACATGAGTCTGACAGCAACCCAGTGAACAGGTGAAACATGAGAGATAGTTACTATGAACTCTAGATAACCAAAGTGAAAGACTGAAATCCAAGAAGCATTTGAAGACTGTATGAAGAGAGTGAATGAAACAAAAGCCTTGCCTGGTGAGATTTTGTCAAGTCATGGAGCAGCTCTTCCATAGAGTAACTCCGTGTGCTGGAGTCCTCGGGCTCCAGGCTGGGAGCAGCCTCTTCCCCCTGGGAGAGTGAAGGTGGAACATCAGTCAGTCTGCAGGCACAGCTCCACGCTCAGCCAGAGCAGCTGCCCCAGGGACACACTCAACAGCAGCACTTCTTTCACCAGCAGAACATCAAAAACTAAACTACATTCACCTTCAGAACTGCTGCTCACCTGTGTTTCAAATCTCATCTGCACAAAGACTACAGCAAGTTAAAATGATTCAATTAAATCTTCCCTGGAAAGATCATTTTAGCACTGTCTTAATTCAGTTTGTTTGCTAAGGAGATTTCCTCATTCTTCTATGACTTCCTGTCACAGACACATTTTATGGAAAATCCTTTCCTTAGGATTTTTTCTCCTGAGAAGCTGAGAGGCCTCAGGAACAAAATGTAACCAATGGTTATCTGCTGCTGTGGAATGCAACAGGTGCATCTGGGATTGGTCTCATGTGGTTGTTTCTAATTAATGGCCAATCACAGCCCAGCTGGCTCAGACTCTCTGTCCGACACACAAGCTTTTGTTATCATTCCTTTTCTATTCTTAGCCAGCCTTCTGATGAATTCCTTTCTTCTACTCTTTTAGTATAGTTTTAATATACTATATATCATAAAATAATAAATCAGCCTTGTGAAACATGGAGTCAGATCCTCATCTCTTCCCTCATCCTTGGACCCCTGCAAACACCATCACAACTTCCCATGTTGACAAACTCTCCCCTATCTCCCTGCTGCCCAAAAGAGGAGAAAAAGAAAATTCTAAGCTGACTTGCATCAGACAACCATCAGAAAATAACACGTGGCACATTTCAGTTGTAGCAGCCTTATCAGCAGAACTACAGTAATTACACAAATCTGCCAGAACCTTGTAAAACAACCTTTTCTTCTACAGCTAAAAATTCACCATCAACAGCAGGGAATTCACAAAATAAAATGTATCAGACCTTGAGAGGAAAAAAGTTTTAACCCCACCAGACTAAAAGCAGCAAGAATTTACACTTGCCCTTCAAACATTAAGTCATGACTACAAAATATGCAAGCTGGTTTTGAGCAATACTTTAAAATACAGCAAGAAATGTGGTAGAAATTTATACCCATTTTGTTGTATAAGGGCTACCTAAAACCCCATGGCCAAATACTGGAGGTGCCAGTGTTCAGACCCAAAATGGGCTGCTGTGCTATACAACACTCCATGATATTCATTTGAGAGAATTAAGCATCCACTGAAGTGCAGGAGCCACAAATCTGAGCTGACAAACCTTAAGAGACAACGGAGCAACATTTTCCCCCAAATAACTATTAACTCATATCCCAGTCCCTAAGATGAAATAGCATCAATGGCTGAAGAGACAACTGATCTAAGGCAAGCTGATCAAGGTTGCACAACTGCTCCTCTGGAGCAGGACAGCTCCAGCAGCCTCATCAGGAGAAACAGACACTTGCTTAAGATTTCTCACCCACCCTAGACATCTTCTTTAATGAGTCTAACAGTGTAACATCAGTTTTCACATCTTTGGGTTTAAGTTCAGAAATCTGCTTACCTATGCATCCACATTAACAGAATGAAAGGAAGAATGTGGCAGAGTAGGAAATCATTTACCAGTGGCTTCCCAGTCTCAAAGCTTACTTAATCTTTCCAGTATTATTGCATCAGACATTAAATTCAAGCAGAACTTCTTTTTAGGCAGCCTGAGGAACAGGAATGCTATTTGGCTGCACAAGCTGGCAAAAAAATAGAGCTACCCTAGTTGGTGCAATGCTTAAGAAACCTACAGTATTTAAAGGGATTTTTTATGGTCAGGCAGCTCTCCACTTGAGCCAGCCAGACTGCTCCACACACATTTTCCAAGTTTATTGTGGCATATAAAAGCTTTTTTGGAATGAGGACTGTGATTAACACTACTACAGATTGCTGGAGGAAATAGGAAACCCAACATATCAATACTACCCATGTTTAGAACAGGACTGATTCTGTACCTGGGTAAATAAATAAATGAATGAAATCATCATGATTTTCTTACTCAACAGCTTGGGAATTTGCTATGCAATGCAAGATGCAGAAACTTGCCATGAGTTAATCAGGGTGGGACAATTACACTCAATTAACCTAAAGTGCTGAGTAAAGTAAAAATGAAAGGGACCACAGCTAATTTATTATACTTTTCAGAAACACATTTTAGCCCTCTTAAGTTTTATTGAACAGAAGGAATGCAAAGTGATAAATACTGACTTGAACCAATTAATCTTAAATCTTCTCTTTAGGATAACAATCATCTGTGGCCTAGACTTACCCATCCCGGCTCTACAGAGTCCCACACTTGCCCAGTGCCCACTTCTAACATCTGGCCCCCAAATTAAAAAAAAAACCCAAGCATCAGTAGCTTTACTATTCATTCCTTCTCTTGCCCCAAACTATCCACCTGAATTGTTGCATGACTGCAAGAAATGAAGTAAAGGAGAATAAAACCATGGGAAGATATCACTGCTCAAACAAGTGAGTACATTAAACATTCTAGCCTTGAAGAGCCTATGAAGAATCTTATTTTACAGTTTAATATTTAGTCAGAGTGAGTAATTAGCATGATGTATCCAGCATACCTTTTCCTGGACATTTTCATCCTCGCTGGCCAGGGCACAAGCATCACCTGAAGCATACTGCACTGCTGATGAGAGAGTGTCTTTACAAAAGACATTCCAAACAGGAAGCCTATGAAAAAAGGTCAAAAAGCTTTATTTAAAATGAAATTTTAGAATTCCCTCACATTGTCTCCCTCAATCTTCTTCAGCTGTTCCCATGAGGCATCTAAAAAATACATGTACAGTTCATGGATACTCATTCATAAAATCCATTTGAGGATCCACTAGAAGTAGTTAGCAACAGAAAACACCACAAATTTACTGCTTCCAAAAGAAAAAAAGTATCACCAAACCAGATCCTGGAGTGTCACCACATTAGAAAGTGAAAGCTGGCACAAATTAGCTAAGTTACAGCAAGTTAGGAACAACTTGAATCAACATCCTTTGACACAAAGCAATGAGATATTTTTAGCAATCATTATTACTAAGCAAAAATTTAAGTCACAGACTAAAAAGCAAAATCTCCTTAATCCCCTGTACAGAGCCTACCTGAGAAGGTTTTGTATAGTCAACATCACCAAGCACATTGAAGAAAATTAGAGAAAATAAGTACACTAAAAAAAAGCCCCAGGCAAAACCTCCCATGAGATTTGTTTTGTACTTTTTTCCAACAGTTTAATTGTCACCAGAAATGGATTTATTTCTGCAGAAAAGCAGCCATCCCCTCTATAAACACTGGTACCAGAAGGCATCTTTTCTTTCTCATCATACACGGTCCCTTCACACCCTAGGGAGCACCTGCACAGTGAACCACAGGCTTGGAGGCACAAAGGTTTCCATGCTGATTTTAACCAAGGCCAGCAGAACACGGAGCAAACTGAGCTTTTATGGAGTCTTCAACCATGCTGGAACACCAGCAAGCCAGCACTTTAAACACAAACATTTTCCATCCAGGAAATGCTGTTTACATAACAATCAGGTGATTGGAATGAGCTCCTGTGAACAAACACAAACATCACCCTGCACCCTGAAAACAAGAGCCACCTTCTCCTCAGAGGAGGGACAGGGCTCTAGCACAGAACAACCTGCATGCAGCAACTTTGTGACAATGGTTTTGAGAAAGGAAACTGCCTTAACATTAATCATAACAGTAAGATTTTTAGCAGGTCATTATTCACACAACTGGGATCACTACTGCTTGGAATTTGAATTACCAGCTTTCTTCAAACTTGAATATCAACTTTATTGGGAAGCCTGTGCAGTGTAGAGTCCTCCACTAAGAAGGAACCCATGAAACAACAGACCACAAACAAGTATTCAAAATTTAAGTTTCATGCATATATATATATATAATATATTTTTTCATTGGCTCTCTCCACAGAAGAGACAGTGAACAAGGAACTTGTGGAATCTGACATATTACAGAGATGAGCAAGTCAGGTTCTCCACCTCTGTCTCAGCCCCAAAGCACCTCAGTAATTTCTCTTCTTTTTGAGGTAGCATCTTTCTTCTATACTAAATGTAAGCCTTCAAATCAGGCAGAAGCAGCTGCAGTCGATGGAAAATAAAGAACTGAATGTAAGGTATGAAAACATAATACCACATATTATAGCAGGTACAAAGTCACATCTCAGTTGAGAATTAGGCATAAGCTTCTCACACAAATTCCCAAGTTACCTGTTAGTATTGAGTTTTCCATCAAACCTCTGTCCTACCCTATGCACAGGAGGCTCACTGCAGAGCATGAATGAAATGTTACCAGATTTCTATGGCCTTATTACCTAGCTCTCACTTGGAAAAAATTAGTTATGCAAATCCTTTGAGTCATTTCTATTTCTGAAAAGGGGTTTCAATCATTTCATGGTGAAATTCCCAAGCTCTTAGCTCCAGTACATCTCTTCAGAGATATAAGGACTCCCTGGTACTTCATAAAAATACACCAGAAACATCAAATATTACAGAGCATCATCCCATTCCTTCATTACTCAGGCACAGGCACTTGTTTCCCATTTCACTTCCACTCTGGGGGGCACCTTGGGTGAGCTGCACAGAACAGCAGTAACTCCTTGGGGGCAGAAAAGGAAACATTTCAATGGCTGTGAATTGGCATTTTAAAACACAAAGGTCTACCCTCAAAAATGCACTAATAACTGCTTTAGCACAAAAAGCACAGAAGGCATAGATTTCTTACCTTAATCTACTGAGAGATTTCATGCAAGAAATCAGGCATTATCAGGTCACAGATTTTAGAAGAATGCAGACTGGCAGCTCAGATTTAAGTTACTCTGACATGATCTGTGTCCAATGTCTGTCTTACTTATTTTCCAAAATTCTTCTTGGTCTACTCCCCAACTCCAACAAGATGCCTCAAGTCTCCCAAAAGCCCTCCAAGCTAGGGAGGGGACTGAGAGCTCATTTTGTGTGTGTGCATGCACCCACAGGAAAGCCTGATCCCTTCCTGCAGCAGAGCATGCAGCTCTCAGGATGCATCACTCATCAGACAGAGCACTCAGAACACAGAACCATGAGACACCAGCCAGTCTGGGAGAAGTCAAGTTAATAACCTGAGCAACACCACCAGCAGTAGTTTTCTCCTTCTGACTTCTAACATTTTGCATATTAATTCAACAGGCTTCTTTAGCTGAAAGGATAGAGCTCACAATAAAAATAACCATTTAAAAAAATCAACAAGGAAACCAAGAGTTAATTTACAGAGAGCAAAATTCCCCTTGAGTTTAACTGACTTGCAGGGTACACCCAGTGGAAGTACAGCACATGCTGATCTGTCTTTCTCTGCCTTGTGACCCAGGAGTGGGATCTGAATGCTGACTCAGAACTGAGCAGACCTAATGCCCCAATGAGATCAGTCCCCAGAGACACTGTCTCAGGTACAAGGTAGATCTTCAGATGAAGAGATTGTTCCAAACACATAACCCACAGCTGCTGACTTACGTGGATGCTGAAGTTCTCAATAGTTCCATTTTTGTAGGCATGACTCAAAACACCACCTGCTATTAAATCTCATCAAGAACAAAGGAGCTTAAGCATGACTCTTTGTCCTATCATTAATGCAGTTTAAAAGCTATTTTCTCTAATAGCACCACGAACTTTCCAGCTTCATGTGCACAAACCCAAAAGAAAGGCTACAAGCTCAGACAAAGCAGCAGGGGTGGGTGGGGGAATCTTGACTCTTCTCAGGGCAGGCTCATACTGTGGTTGCCCACTGAAGCAGAAAGGCTGCTCAGCCCTATCTGGATGGTTCACTACACTCACTGCTGCACAAATTGCCCATGCCCTGCTGATGAACGTTCTGCTTTTGAAAAGGAACACACTGAAATTCAAAAGGGCAGGTGGCTTTGAAATTGCAGTGTAGTTTCATGTGAAAGACCATCCACTTCTGATATGGCTGAAACTCTTCAGGTAATTGTGACGAAGGCTGCAGAAAACTACCAGAGATAGTGAAGCTATGGATAACTGTTCTAACAGGCATAAAAATCAAGTAGAAAACAAAAAAACTGGAAATAAAAATTAATCATATAACTTACAGCTAAAAAAAATTCAAAATATGAAGGTAAGAGGAGTTTTTCCACAATTTGATCAGAGAGAAAGAGCTTGAGCTTTCCTTTCCAAAGACTTCATCCAACACTGACACGCAGCTTCAGTTCAAACACATCTGTCCCCAAAATTATTAATTTCATAGATTCTCCAAAAGCAGGACCTATTTCTGGACACTGGAGAGTGAAGCAGTTCAGAACAGTTTACATTTGGCACCTGCAAGACAGAGGAATTTGAAGCAAAGGGAAAAGAAAAGGAATTTATCACCAGTGCACCAATTCCAAGGCCTCCATGCAGGGTAAGCACTGACAGATCCCAGAGGGCTGTGTTACCAATAGTGCAGCTGTGCCAGTGCCCACCAGCTAAGAGGGGAAAGAAGATGTCACTGTCCCTGCCAGGGCACAACTCCCTACCCAAAACATTCACAGATCACTTCAGAGAGGCCTGTGCAAGAGGAGGGGCTGGAGCCAGCAGAGCAGGCCTGTGAGTGCTGCTTGCTGAAGATCGCCTTCATTACAGAGCAACTGACTTCAGATCAACGAGCCTGAAAGGGCAAGGAAAGCAGCAAAACCCAACACCTCTTGCTGTGAGCAAGTCCCACAGGTCTGGGACTGCTTTCACCAGCTAAATGACAAAGAGTTTGAAAAAGGCTCTGCAGGAATGAGGAGCTCAGCAGATCCACAACCAAGCTCTGCAGTCAGCAGCAACCTGCCTGGCAGCCTCTGGCAGCACAGGAAAAACAGCAAGGGCAGGGAACCCTCCTCTCTCCCCAGCGACTTCATGGAATCAATCCTTCCCTCCCAACAGTTCAGCCAGGGGGACTTGTACTTGAGAGCCTGCAGAACAAAGTAAATGTCATGGAAAATGAAGATCAGGACATTGTTTTAACCTGCCACAGGAGAAAAGCCACTTGCAAGACACTGAAGTGCTGCAGCACAACCTCCCCAGACACAACACTCATTTCTGCAGGTGAAGTGGAAATACATCTTGATAAATGCAAAGAAGAATCATTAATCTTCTTCAATACAAGTAAGAAAACCCCAAAGAAAACAACACCATTCATTTAGAAGCCATTTATTCCCACAGAAGAGCAGCATGTGTTACTAAGATAATTTTGAACTTTATGATGGACCTTTAAGGGAGGAAAAAGCTGAAAACTACAAGTACAGATCTAGACTAAGCATCACTGGTATCACCTCACTTCCTACCACTAACTCAATTCACATGCTCAAAAAAACCCAAGCCCAAAATAGCTGAAATTGGAGCTTTTTTGCAAATTCTTTACCAATCTGTGGTATTTTGCAATTAAGTTTTTAATAGCTTGCCCACACTTTGCAAAGAATGTGCTCTCCAAACAGTTATTTCACTTACTCAGAGGAGCCAAACACAAAGATACTTCTGACCATACTGAATTTCATAGCTGCATACAATGAGATTCCAACCTTTGGTTTCAAATAGGGCTTTCAGTATTTTATATACCATCAGCATGCACAGCTTGCAAAAGGAGGTTCCAGGAGCACCAGATACTTTATCAGATTGAACTGATTTACTGCATCCCCCCTTGAGCCACACAGGAATCTGCACCCTCTGCTCTGATCTGGAGATTATGGAGACATTCCACTAAGTCCTGAGGGGGGAAGAAAGTCAGCTCTGAGCCAAGGAATGCTCAGATATCCAACCCAAAAAGACACAGTGGAACACAATATTTGCTCTTGACTGTCCACTGCTCTCCCAGGTTAAACAACAGAGACCAACTTCATTCCTTGCTTGCAGTGCTCCCAGGGTTACTCCCATTCCCTCCTGGAAAAGGCTGCTGAGATAACAGCACCTTCACAGGGCTCTGTGACCACAGCAGACAACAACCTACCTTAAATGCAGGTTCCAGTGTAACACTGAAACAAACACAAACCTCCTCTTCCTCCAAAGGACTATCCAGGTGCCCTACTTTAGGCACTAAAAGCAGGGCAGATGTCACAACCCCCTCTGGAAGCACTCAAAGGAACAGGCAGTTCCTGGTGTTCCTTGGAAGCAGACTTCTGCAATCCTGAAGGAGGATTGCAGAGTATCAGAAGCTCCCTGCATTCTCAAACTCTAGTTATTTTCTCTGATGCAAGAGTTTGGGGAAGAGCACCCGCTCCAAAAAAGAAAACACAAAAAAACCCAAACCACACCAAAAAACGTGATAGGAACCACAAAGGCTACAGGGAAACAGCACAGCCATGCACTGTCAGTAAACTTTGAGGTTTTTGGAGGCTGCAGAAATGTATCACACACACACTTTTCAAGACTTCCCTCACTGCTTAAACTCACAGCACAGCAGCAGCAGTGGCAGCTGCTCTGCCCCAGCTCTGCTAAAAAGCCACCCTCAGTCAACAGAGCTCAGCACAGTGCCACGGAGGGGGGGTACTCAAGTGTAGAAATGGCAATTTCAGCCTTTTAAAGCCTTGTAAAGCTGCTATCACCTGACTCCCAGACATGGGTGATGTATTTTTAATAGGCTTCTTATCTGTAAGGGATTTCAGCATTATCTTGATTGCCATTTCAAAACCCAGCCAAGCCAAGGCATTGCCACTCCTTTGTGCACCCAAGCTGATTTTTGAACTGTTGGAACCTTTTGCTAATATTCCAATCCTGTTTGCCATTCACATCAACATTTTCACCCACCCAAGCTGTGGGACCAGTCTGTTACACCAGCTCAGTATTTCCAGCAAGAATTGAGGAAGTTTTCAGATTTACAGTTCTAGGTTAACCTGGTTTTGGCTAAAACTTTTCATGCACATCCTCTCCAGGATACAGCACCTCCAGCGTGAACTTTAAAAGACACTGCATGTCCTCCCCTTGAAAGAGGCACACAACTTCCCAAAAGCTGGATCAGTAATGAAAACTAAAGACAAGAAAAAAATGTCTCTGTACAAGACACAGTAAGAACATCAAAGTGCAAAAGAATTAATAGCAGCTTAGAGAAAGACGTTTCAGAAAGAGTTCAAATGAAGTGCTCAAGGGACACATTTCACTGCAACAGGCAGGGTCTCCTACACCAACACAGACACCTCGTGATGGGGTAGAGGCCACTTCAGTACACCATTTGCATAACAAACAAACTAACTTGAAGTTTCTAGGACAAATCTTTTAGAAGATACTGCATGAAAGCAGTTCACTGATTTCCAAATCATCCTAGAAGGAAAAATATTCAATAATTGATTGAGCCAGGCACTTGGGCCCCTGCTGGCATGTACCATCTTCAGCATGAGCAGGCTGCAAGCTGGGCACATTCGATTTTCATTTGTAGGAGTGCAAGAGTTGCAGGGCAGCTTTTGCCCCAGCCTTAACCACAGAGCAAAGACCCTTCCAAACAGGATACTCCATACCTAGGAACACACTTCCCATTCTGAAATCAGATGCCTGGGACAACAGTTCTGATTAGATCAGTGCTCAAATAATTTCATTTCTTCCTGCTATAAAATGCACATGCACAGTGTTTATTTTAGCATCAACCTTCTAAAGAGATTTAAGTTCTCAAGAGGAGAATCAGCAGATAAAACTCTGAGCCCTACCACAGGCCAGTTACTCTTGTAGTCCTATCCAGATCATGAGGGCACTCATGAGAAAAAAAAGAGGATTTCATTGGTAAGGGGCACATTAATGAGGCACACTGGAACACAAACCTCTCACTCACACCTTTCTGCAATTAACAGAGGTGAGCTCTAGGTGTGAGCCACAAGTCAGTAATGAGCAAATAAAGGTTCAATCAGCAGAAGCTCCCTGGTGTGATATGCACAGCCCTCACCTGTGCAGCAGCAGCACACAATGAGCCTGGTGGTGCTACCACAGTCCAGCCCAGCACTGGGGTTCTCAGAGCTCCTCCTGTGTTACACCTTCCAAACCAAACAGGACTGCAAATGCAAAGCCAAACTAGAAATATCTTCTCTCATGAGAATCCACACATTACTAGGTGTCAATACAAACCAGTATCCCTTTCCACTGTACTTGGTAACCCAGGCTTCACTCCTGGCTGTGCTACTGACCCAATCCAACCTTTACAGTTCTCAGGGCACGCCCTCATGGTGGATTTCAGTCAGAGCTCCTAGGCCAGGGCTTTGCCATCAAAACCAGCACATCTTGCTGCTAAATCACTTTGACACAAGGCATTTCCTGATGCAGGATACTCACAGAGTAACAGCTGAAGGATCCTGAGGTGCACATGCACTGAGCCCATCCTCCTTTTACTCACAGCTGTAAACCCAAGCAGCAGAGTTAATAAAAGCTAAGTAGGTCAGGATATGACAATGAATTTTCTGGGATAGAAAGACATAACTGGATGCACGATTTCTTTATTAGACCCCCAATTAAACTTTGGAAGTGCAGCTTATGGCAGGCAAAAGCTGATGTCAGAATAATTTATACAGGTCACTCTTCAAACAGCCATCACAGCTGGTCTCACCTCACAGAGTCCTGGTATCCTACAAGCTTCTAAACCTACTCCACTTACTCAGCTCTGGATAGAGGCAAGCTACAAAGCACTGCAAGTTTGAAATGTGTTTTTTACATTATGATCATGCACAAAGGGATTAACTGGAGCATTAAGGAGGTCTCTGAATTCAGGACAACAGCAGACATTTGTCAGGCCCAGTGGAGGCCCCAAACTGCACAGATGCCCATTATTTTTGGAGCACTGCATTCCTGAGCCATACCTCCAGCAGAAGGATTTCCCCAAAGCCATCCTGCTCTTTTGACACTTGGAACAATCCCGTTGGCTCAGGGCTGTCAGAGCTGTGGCTGGCCCAGCTTCAGAAAGCCTCAAGCACTGAAAACTGACCCAGAGAGCATCACATCCCCTTTACTGAAAAGGCACAATTTGGCAACAACCCTCTACTCACTCCTCTGCTTTTCTGGGCACCTCCTAAAACACTGCCACATTTTCAATGCCCAGGATGACATCTTCCAGTTCAAGTTCCAATCATTTTTTCCCCCCACTTGATCTTTACTAATCAGTACTTCCCCACTGAACCAACTCTCTTAGGTGAGCTTGAAAATGCATCAGGAGAGATTTTGAAAATTCCTATTTTAAGCTGAGTTTCAAGGGAAGAAGCAACAGCTACTCAGAAAGAAAACAAAGCCCAGATTAAAAAAAGGCAACAAGTCCAAACAGCCCCAAGTGTTCTTTGAGCAGTTGTTTTGTCTCATGGACTCTTCCCTGATTTTGGGGTTCTATTTAATCATCTGTTGACCACCACTTCACCAGTTACACCTATAAGGAAAATATTTCTCTCCTACTAGCACAAAGTCCTTTGAAAATTACATCTCAAAACAACTAAATTTAAAAAGCCAACATTTCTAACACAAATCCTTCTGTTTGCTATTTGAAATTTCTTAACTGCTGAAGTGAACAAAGGTGCTGATTTTCTTTACAGTAAAAAGTGAAATAAATCACAATTTATCAACTTCTATAGTCCACCAACTATGTATGAACCAACAGACTTCAAGACTTTCTAATTACAACTCTGACATGGCTGCTGAAATTAATGCAGGTCCGAAAGCCATCCTGCAGCCAGGATTTCAAACTCTCTAATGTGAATTCATGCTTGAACAGCAGACTAGAAAACTAGAGTTGCATCTCTCAACATTGAAATTAATCCACTGGCTCCTAACCAAAGGCAGCCAGTGAGCAGGCTGCTTTTCTCAACTCTAAAAAAGAGTTTTGCATTGGGGCACTGCACTGCAAGTTCTGACATCAGTTAGGACACTGCCTGAAAGAGCAGCTCCATTCTCCTCCTAACCACACCAAAGAAGAACACAGAAGTTGTCAGAGATTTACAGAACAGATACATTACTCCAACAAGATAGCTGAACATGACATTCCTTCTTTCATATGGAATTATCCTGAAAAAAGCCTGAACTTTTTCACTAAATCAAGTCCTGGTGAAACAGCAGACTAAGAACACAGCAACAAAACAAAAAAAAAAATCAACGTGCCCACCTATTGATCATTAAGCTAAAATCCCCTTCCACTAACAAAGGACCTGGAGGCAGGAACAGATTATCAGCCCTCAAGGCACTCTAACCAAGAAACAAAAACTGCTTTCCTGATAGGAACCCAAGCTATACAACTAAAACCTGCTGCCAGAACTTCACTGTCCAAGGAGCAAAAGCAAAGCAAAGCTGTCTGGAGACAGTTCCTGAGGCTCACAGCTCACCTGATCAAACCCACATGGCCAGGAAGATTGTTTTGTTTTCAATTTTGCTAAGTGTAAACACAGCAACCGAGTTTTCAAGATGTGCTTTTGTCTCCAAACCCCAAAATGTCATGACATGAACCAAAGTTGCTTCAGGACTGTCCAGACACAGTAACACAAGCACCAGCAGCAGATTTGTAAATGATTGTGTAAAAGAGAGGTGCCTGGGCTCCCACTCCTCAACCAGCTGTGAGACAAGCCAGAGCTTCAGGATGATTTCTTTTTTTAAGCAAACTATCTGAACAATCTACTGTAGTAAAACACCAGAGTGTGGCTGTTCCATTTGCAATATTTGCAGTTTGCTGTTCAAGCTGGCTATCAGTTCTCAAACAGTGACTCACCAAGTTCAAAGAGGGCCAAAGTTTAAGAAGGTTGGAACTTACCATGCAGAAATACATTCTATTAATATTTGTATTCTGTTGGATGTCATCTCTTAAAGGAAGTTTGAAAAGAAAGCAAACAGGAGATGCTGGAACTAAGTACGGTTCAGGTAATCAGTACAAAAAATGCTATCAAAGGCATAATCAATGCAAAAATAACAGGGTTCATTTGGTTTAACTTAACACTACTCCTGATAGACTCAGAGAAAGGTTTCAAGAATAAGGCACCGTAATCTTCCAGAGGAGAGTGCAAGACCTCAGCCTGAAACTGGAAATGCAGGGATTCCTCCGGTAAAAGCACAGAGACAACAACACACATGTAACTCTGACCCTCGGTGTGTGGGGTGAGCCCACACCTGCCCCCGCCGGGTGACCACTGCCGCTCCTGGCAGCGGGAATGGCCCTCCCGAGCGCTGTCACCTTCGGGAATGGCCCTCCCGAGCGCTGTCACCTTCGGGAATGGCCCTCCCGAGCGCTGTCACCTTCCCCAGGGTGCCACTACCGGGGAACCCATCCCGGGCAGCCCGGGGGCAGGGCTCACCATCCCCAGGGTGTCAGGCAGGGCACGGGAACCCATCCCAGGCGTCACTGAACGGGAATGGGAACCCATCCCGGGCAGCCCGGGGGCAGCGCTCACCTTCCAGGGTGTCAGGGCACGGGAACCCATCCCGGGCAGCGCTCACCATCCCCAGGGTGTCACTGAACGGGAACGGGAACCCATCCCGGCAGCCCAGGGGCAGCGCTCACCATCCCCAGGGTGTCACTGAACGGGAACCCATCCCAGGCAGCGCTCACCTTCCCGAGGGTGTCAGGGCACGGGAACCCATCCCAGGCAGCGCTCAGCTTCCCCCGGTGTCACTGCACAGGAACCCATCCCAGGCAGCGCTCACCTTCCCCAGGTGTCACTGCACAGGAACCCATCCCAGGCAGTGCTCACCCTCCCCAGGGTGTCAGGGCACGGGAACCCATCCCAGGCAGTGCTCACCTTCCCCAGGGTGTCACTGCCCGAGAACCCATCCCGGGCACCGCTCACCGTCCCGAGCTGCCCGGGGAGGCCGCTGGGTTCCTCCCGCTGGAAGCTCTCAGAACGCACCCGGACGCGCTCCCGTGTCACCTGCCCCAGGTGTGCCTGCCCGGCCTGGGGGCTGCACCGGACCCTCTCCACAGCTCCCTTCACACTCTCCCGGCCCTGCGACTGCCGCACCCCCCGGCTCTCCGCAGCCCGCCCAGGGAGCGCTCCCAGCGCGGCGGAGAGGCCGGCACTCACCAGAGCAGGGCGCAGAGCAGGAGGCAGGAGCCCAGCGCAAGGGGCCGGCGGGGCGGCTCCCTCATGGTCTGGCCGGTGTGGCTGGCGCGGCCGGGCCGAGGCGGCGCATCCTCCTCCCGCGGGCAGCGGCGGCGGCGGCGGCGGCGCTGAGGGGGATCGGCCGTTGTTGCGCACGGCCCCTCCCCGCGCGCGCGGCCGTTACTGCCCGCCGGGCCGGGCCCCCCGCCCCGCCCCTTCCACAGCCTCACGCGCTGAGCTGGAAGGATGCGCGTCACCCGCTGCGCGCCGCCAGCCAATAGGCTGAGCGCCCCGAGGGCTGGCCCCGCCTCCCCGCCCCGCCGATTGGGCAGCGGCCTCGCCTCTACCCGCCCCTCCAAGGACCCCGCTCTGTGAGGTGTCTGCGGCAAACAAGCCGTTAAAGGGAAATCGCCATAGTGATAAACGACTGCTGGCGGTCAAACCACCGGCTGCGAGGCGTCTGATGCGCGCCGCTGCCTCCGTTTCCAGGGGCGTTTCAAGCACCAGCGCGCCCACGTGACATCTCTTAATTATTTGATTTTTATTTTGATCAGGCTTCCCTGCAGGCTGCCGAGCGCTGAGGCCCGCAGCGGGATAGCCGCGCGGGGGCTGCCGGGAGTTGTAGTTCCGGGCTGGGTAGGGCCGACGCTCGGGTCTGCGGCCGCCATTTTCCGCCGCCCTGAGGGGTCCGTGAGCGGCAGCGGGGCCCGGCTTCACTGCGGGCTCGTGGGCGCGCCCGAGATGTGTCAGCGCATATTCCTATCCATCGTGGGAGCGGGGGGCGAGCGGGGAGCGCTCCTGGAGTGCAGGCCGGGTGGCATGTGGGACAGAAGCGAGGAGCCTCCGCCGCACCGGGACGGTAGCAGAGCACCCCGGCTGTTACCAAACACGTTCCGTGGGTAACCCGGCCCAAACCTGCCCCTCCGCAGCGCTGGTCTCCACCCCGAGGCAGGAAAACCTTCCCTGCGGCTCACTCCTGCCAAAAACACCCTCAGGATTGGGGCTCTCCGTGAGACGAGCGGGGGGAGCAGCACGGCCCGGCCCGGCCCGGGAGCCCTGCAGGGAGCAGGGGGTGAGGCAGGAGCGAGCCACGCTGGAAATGTGCACATGGCAGGACTCTGACCGGGGAAAGCCAGCTCAGCCCGCAGGGAGCGGTGAATCACGGCCATCCCGGCAGCAGCAGGTCACAGCTGCTGTTTGCCCAGAGCAGCTCCAGCCTCATGACCCGGCCCTTATGGAGCTGTGGGATGCCGTGAATGGAGTCAGTCAGTTCTTTCCCTGATTTTTCACCCTGTAACTTTGTGCTTTCGCTAACACCTGGCACTCCCTGCCCCTCTGAAGTTCCCAGAGCAGCGCGGTCCCAGCGCTGCTGTTCTGTTCGAGCCGGCTCCGGGAGCGCCTCTCCCCGCCGGGCTGGGGGCGCCTCGGGGCGTTTGCCCATCCCAACACACAGCCTTCCCCACAAAGTACCCGATGGGCACGGCCAGGAGCACAGCGTCCATCCATGAAGCGCTGGAAATTCAAACACCTGCTGATGTGGCTGCTGGAAGAGCTGGTAAACATTCATTAACCTGTTGCTGAGCACTGCCAGCTCTCGGCCTCAGCGCTGCCACAGGGTATGGCTGGGCCTGTCTCCATTCCAGGGACAGGAATTCCTGCAGCCTCCCCCACTACTGGAGAAGGCTCTGAAGCCACACTGGCTCAGCCCATGGGGCTGCTCCCTCCTGGCACAGCTCCCACACGCTGTGATCCCGTTAGGAGTGAGCCCAGCTTGGACCAAACCCAGCCAAAGAGCTGACACAGGGGACACATCATTTCAGGGGAAGCTTTACAGAGCTGGGATCCTGGAGGAAAAGCCCCCTTAAGTCAGTCCCTGAGAAGAGCCTGGATCAGCCAGGCAGGGTCCTGATGTCCCCACCTCTGCCATACCCAAATACCAGTGCTTGCTAAGCTTGTTTCCCAACAACTGATGAGCAATTCAAGAGTCAAAAAATGACAGATTACCCAATCTCCTAACTAGAGCCCCTAATTAACCCAAAACCCAGTTGCCCATGGGGTTACCAGGGAGCAAATATTTGTATGGAATTCTCACAAAGTGCTGTACGTTTGTAGCAGGGGTTTTTTGTTTGTTTGTTTGTTTTGGTTTTTTTGCTTGCTCTTGGCCAGATTTTTTATGGAAAACCTCAGGAGGAGGTGAGCTGGTGCAGTTCCTGTGACATCCTGGGCTGAATTGGAGCTCACCCTGCATCCCCTGGGCAGGGAACATCACTCTGCTGACCAGGAATAAACCTGGGCTGTGGAGTTTGGCACCCTGGGCAGGGAAAGCTGGAGGAGGCCACCAAGGGACACCCTGGAAGCAGCAGGAAAGAGGAGGTGGTGCTGTTTTAGCTGCACAGTGATGGGGCAGTGCTTGTCCACTGCACCCCAGCTTTCCAACAGGCTGGCTGTAGTGTCCCCCAGAGATTTGGGCATTTCAGGACTGCTGGAGAGACACCTGACCCTGGGCTACACCCTGGCCTCTGCCTTTCAGCACTTTGCAGCATTTGTTTACTGCAGTGGCAAAGCCTTCTCTGCCATTCATCCCTATCTGCTCTTTACAAAGGCTTCTTGTTTTCCCAAGTGTTGCCTTTTTTTTTTCTCTTTTTTTTTCACGTGTGATTTAATTCACACAAACTCCTTCCTCTTCTGACTATTGATCTTGGCTCCTTACTGGTTAAAATAAACTAAATCTTTCATAAGCAGGTTCTGACAACACAACTTTTGTTCCTTCCAGACACAATTTCCTGTTTAATTTCCTGACTGTTTCTTACTTGGTCAAGGAAAAGCTGTAAATTGCAAGATTGCTCCAGAGACCTTCCTCTGACTTCAGATGAACTGTTAACCACTTACAGGAGAGAATCCAGCAAACCAGCACAAAACTTGTAAAAAAACCTCAATTTCTTTTATGTCTTCGGCCATTTGCACCGAAAGGAAGGCTGTGCAAAAAATAAAGGTTGGAATAATTTTCCTTGGGAAATCAAACGGGAGCAACTCCCCCTCCAGCTGAGCAGGTAATTGCTCTTTCATCACTCAGCACAATGCCTGTGACACACGGGCCGTGCCTCTGTGCTCCCAGATGGGGACGTGGGCTCTGGTTCCACTCCCACACTCCCTGAATCCCGGGAGAGTCCAGCGGTCACAGCGACCGCCGGATCCAGCGCCACATTCCGGGCTCACCCGGGACATTCCCGCAGGCGGGGTCACCTGAGCGCTCAGGGTTAATTAACGTGCTCAGCGTTAATGAACGTGGGCTGGCGCCGGGCAGCCTTGGCGAGCAGGGACACGGTGACACCCGGCTGGGGCTGCCTGACCTGCAGCAGCCGAGATCGGCAGCCACAGCCCCAAAGAGCCCGGAATTGTGGCACGGGTCCCAGAGCAGGATGGAGCCAGGAGCACCTGTGACAGCCCCGGGGCACAGCCAGGGCCAGGTCTCCTCTCTAGTGGGGATTTAGTGGGGTTTTAGCTCAAAACCTGGAGGTCAAAACTTCATGTAAGATGAAGAAAATGAATTGAGGTGAGAATGTCACTTTTGAAAATGTTTGTAGTTTGGTTTCTCATGTCATGTGGCTAAAATTTAACTTTGCCTAGAAATAGGAGATAAAATGATTGCTCCAGCAGGGATGCCCAGGTAGGGTTCAGCTGCAGCATCTCCTGGCCCTGCTGCAGAGCCACAGAGCCTCTGCATGCCAGCAAACACTCTGTGCTACAGCCAGTGCTTGGGAATGGCTGGGACACAGCTGCCTGGGGAAGGAATCCACCTTATGCTGCTGGCAGCTGTGTTCCAGGCACAGCTTGGGCAGCACCTTGGCAATGCTGTGACACCAGTGCAGAGCCTTGGTGCTGGAGAGCACAAACGGGCTCAGCCACTGGGGAGCTTCTCTTGCCATCTGATGGGGCTGATGGAATGGGGAAGGTCCACAGGCTGCTGACAGCTGGGACACAGAGAATCCAAATTAAGTCTTGCTCTCGTGATGGAAATGTGGTGTGGGCCTGGGGCCTTGCAGAGGGGTGAACCCACCATGGTGGGTGTCTGGGTGCCCCTGGTGCTTCCCAACACCTGCTGTCTGAGCCCCCCTGGGAAAAGAAAAATCAGATTTCACTGCAGAAACCGAGAAGCAGCAAAACTTCACAAGGAAAGTGTGAAGCTTTTTTAGCCTTCATTTCTGAGAGGACAGCGTGGGCTGAAGCTTCCCCTTCCCTCTTCTCACTCTGCCCCAGGGGTGGGAGGAAGGGCTGGGAAAGCACCTGGTGCAGCCCAGGGCTGGGTTCCTCTATGGCCCTGGGCAAGTCAAGGCCACAGTGGGGGATGTCCAGGCACCTGCTCCAGCAGGGCAGGGCAGGGCTTCCGTGGCTCTCTCAGCACAAACCCAGACCTGAGACCCACCCCCCGGGCTGAGGGGGGGTCAGAGCCCGGGGCAGCAGTGCCAGGAGCACGGCAGGGTGGCACAGCCCACTCAGGAGCACCAGCACCTCTGCTGGGGATGAGGGACCCAAAGGGCTCACCAGGCACACACAGGGAACCCCACAGGCTCAGCTGCCTCCTTTCCCTTTCTGCCCACTGCTGAAATAAACTGAATTCCCACCTGGCTCCATCCCCTCCCTGCCAGATATTTAAAAATAGGCAGGGGGGTAGGGGGTGGTGGCAGCAGGAGTGTCACTGCTCAGGGACTGGTGCTGCAGGGGAACAGGCACACCAGGCACCCCTCCCTGTGCTTTGTGGCAGGGAGAAGCACTGAGGGGTGAAACAAACACCCCTCAGCCCTTACTGAGCACATGGCTCCTGCTTGGAGCTCCAGGAAGAGGGCAGGGAGGGCTCCTGGTGTGGACATCTCCTGGGAAATCTCTGTGTTCCCAGACTGAGGCCATGCTGTGCTTGAACAAAAGCTTCTTTACTTCTTTACTGGGCAAATGGGAAGGGGAGCATAGGGGAGGATCCTCTCTCAGCACACCAGGCTGCAACAGGCAGTTGCAACCTCTTTTTGACCTGTGCACAGCAAGTTTTTCCCCAGCTACACTTCTAGAAAAACCAACAGTGTTTGCATGCACGGTTTCATCCAATATCCCCCTCTCCATTTATAGAACAAAAATGTCTCCATGGCAGACACTAAAACCTTGTCAGAAACTCTGTGTCCCTTCACACTCCGTGTCCCAGAGCTGCAAGGGGAGGGAAGCGGCTGCTGTAGGAGGCTCAGGGTGGGCAGAGTTGGTGCTGGGCAGCTGCTGTGGGGCTCCAGCCACCACCCCTGGGGGGACACTGCTCTTACCCTCTGGGCAGGTGGGTTTTGCAGTGTTCTGCCACCTGCAGCTCTTGATGCCTTTCCACCAGCTGTGGAAGAGCTGGGTCAGCAGTTCACATCCATCCCTACACTACACATTTAGGGCTAAACAAGGGGGAACAGAGTGAGAAACCACTTGGCAAAGCTTTGTTTGGAGCCCCAGCCCTGCTGTGCCAGGTCTTGGAGACACTCTGTGCACCATAAGACCCTCCTTGTTCCCAAATCTCAGTTTTCACCTTCCATCTTCCATGACAACCCCTGCTCAGGTCCCACAGGCAGTTTTAGTATTTTATCTCTAAGGTCTGGTTTCCTCCCTGCATCTCTGTGCTAGAGATGTGCCACATACAGCTGAAGGTTGAGCTGAGCTTACCTGAGCAGCTGAAGTTTGGACTCATCCCACCCTGGAGCACCCTGCAACTGCCAGAGGACATTGCTGGTGTCATTTTTGGCTGTAGTTTCCTAGGGGTTTTCTTTTTCTAAAGCAGATTAAAAAACAAAAACATCTTTACTAGGTGTCAGCTTGACCCTGATGAGCTCCCCTGCAAAACAGGCCCTGCTGCCCTCCTGCCCTGGAGCTGCCAGGCCCTGGGCTGGGCTGGGCTGGCTTGTCCCTTTCTCCAGAGCCCACAGTGGGTGCTGGGGAGGCTGTTTTGCCAGAGGGCTGCAGGGATCCGTGCTGACCGGCAGGGAATGCCAGGAGCGAGGCAGCTCAGTTTCACAGCCCCCCACGTGCTGTGCTGTGTGTTCCAGAGGTCACATCCCTGCAGGCACGTGTCTTTCCACATCTCATCTCTCCTGCCCCAGATCCTCAGCCTTCCCGTCCTTCTCCCCCTGCAACAGGCTCAGCAAATCCCAAACCTTGCCCTGGCAGATGCCAGTCCAGTGTGGGCTTCTCAGACCCAATCCCATTTTCCTGGATTGCTCTGCCAGCTCTGAGCAGGGTTTCTCCAGCAGCCTTGGTACCTCCTCAGCTCAGGAAATGTGACCTGCACACAGGAAAGGGAGAGCCTGGGAGAGCTGGAGCAGCACCATGGGCAGGCCCTGCAGGGCTCCCAGCCCTGTCTGCCCCAGTATCCCCCCAAGGCTCTGGGCTGCTGTCAGCCCAGTCCCTGCTGGGGACTGAATCCAAACAATCCTTACATAGGTGACTGCAGGAGAGCAGGCACAGCCCGTGCCATGGGGCCTTTTAAGGCAGGAGACATTTCTGGGCATGGAAAAATGCAGCAGCTGGAGCTGTGCCAACCTCCCCCCTCCCTGAGCAACATTCCTGTGGAGGGAGGGTTTGGCTCCAGGGTCAAAGGGGAAGGCTGGGGGATGGCTTGGCAGAGAAAGGAGGCCCAGGGATCTATAGCTGTTCCCTGTCATTCCTGTGGGGTGACACAGGGGAAGAGCCTGTCTGGGGGACAGGGAGAGGCACAGGACCCATCCTCCTCCATGCAGGCTCAGGCTGGCTCAGCCCCTCAGCAGAGTGTGCTGCTGAGTTATTTGGAAGCCTCTTTCTGCAGCACAAGTGATGGTCCTGTCCTGAGGGGAATCAGACACACCTGGAGGCAGCCCCCAGCCGGGGGGGGGAGCAGTGCCTGCCATACTTTGATATTCAAATGTTTCCAGTGGAGGTCCAGATCAATCCCAGCTATTTCAGTCCCAGCCTGTCACCTTTTCCACCTTCCCTCCAGACAACCCCAGCAGTGAATTCCAACATTCAGAGGAGGCAGACTCTAAACAAATCTGCAGTGGGGTCCCTTTGCAGAGGGCAGGGCAGAGCCAAGCCCCAGCACACACAGAGTTTGTAGGGCCATGGCACCCAGCTCCTCATCCCTGCATCTCAGCAGAGGGGCTCAGAGCCCTTGCCACCCCACAGCCTCTCCAGAGGCCAGTGGCACTTGGGGACACCGAACTGTGAGGTGAGGGAGGTCTTGTGGCACAGAACCCAGAGTGGGAATTTCGATGCTCACAAAGAACTTTTGTATTCTTGACCTTAGCTATTGCTTATCCTGCCAGGAGAGCTCCCAGGAGGGCTGGGGGGTGACTCCATGGCACAAGGTCCCCTCTGAGCAGCAGGGCTGGCTGGTCACGGTGACGTGGCAGGTCCCATGGCAGGTCCTGCCAGGACAGCTGTGCAGGCAGGAGAGTCACTGCCCCTGCCAGTCACTGTCCCTGACAGTCACTGCCCTGGACAGTCACTGCCCCTGCCAGTCACTGCCCTGCGGCAAAGTCTGGGCCACCTGGGCAGCGCTGAGCTGTCCTTTGCACCGTGGGCGGTGCCACCACACGTGGCAGTCACAAGCTGTCCCCTCCCAGGGACATGGTGCCAGCACAGCAGTGGCAGCTGCTTCGTCACTGGGGTCCCCCAAGCACCAGGTGGGTGCCAGGTCCTGTGGGTCTTGGCCCTGGGCTGGCATTGCCAGGGGTGCAGAGCCAATGCCAGAGAGATCCCCTTGCCCAGGTGGGCACCCGTGGGGGGCTCCAGCTGCTGTGCTGGATCTCCCCAAGGGTTTGGTTTTGCTGGCATCACCCAACATGGCTCAGGAGCACTCTGAGTCACTGACCAGCCCCAGCTTCCCACCCTCCCTGCCCCCAAAGGCACTCTGCTGGCCCACAGCAGAGACTTGAAAGGGCACACAGAGTACCCATCACCTCTGTTCTCTCCACTGGGGTTTCTGCATGGACCTGACCACATGGAAGCAGCCTCATGCTCCAGCCCCATGCTCTTCTTGGTCCCTAAAGCATCACAGATGTGCAGAGAGCCCAGGGCCAGGTGACAGCAAACCTGCTGGCACCACCCACAGTGAGAGCACAGCATTGCCCTGCACCTGCCCACAGGGAATGGCTCTCTGCCCTCCCAGCTTTCCTCTTGCATGCCCCAGCTTTACTCCATGACTCTGGGAGAAGGACATTTCGTTCAAAATCTCAAGTTCCCAGGCCCTGGGCACCGAAGCAATGCCAGCAATCCCAGGAGCTGGCAGCACTCCCTGTCCCTGTGGGCGCTGCCTTGTGCACATGTAGGCACGTGCATGGCTCTGTGCAAAGCTGGGGCTGGGGGCTTTCAGGGAGGGCAGCTGAAGCTGAATCCAGCTCCATCCTGGCTTGGAGCCTGCTGGCATTGCCCCTTGGCAGGGGGTACCTGCACAGGGTGAGCAGCTGCTTCTGCCCTGCCAAGCAAGTGCAGTGACACAGGGCTGGGAGGTGGCACTTGTGAGGTGTCACTGTGGCGTGGCCAGCCTGAGGCCCCCCCAAAGGCACAGCAGCAGTGTGGGTGTTTCCTGCTGCTCTCACGTATCTCAGGAGGTGGGATCTGTCTGGGGAGTCTCCTGTGGCAGGCTCTGGGTGAAAACAACTGACAGCTCTTCGCCTGTTGCCGCTGGGAGAGCGGGGCCATGAGGGCCCCTTCCCACAGCACAAACCAGGCCCTGTTTGGGGCTGCCTTGCCCTGGGCCGAGGCCTCTCGGGTGAGGCCAATGAAGCAGCTCCTCAGCAGCAAACACCTCTCTGGGGCTGGGAAGGCTCTGACCTGAGCACAAGCAAACACAGACTTAGGGAAAACACCTCTGGCCTCTGTGAAACCTCCCTTAATGTGCCCCTGTCCCCTTGCTGCACATGCTGAGTCCCTTTGTGGACATGGGCAGCACAGGAGATGGATGTCCCTGCAGAGCTGCCCCTCTCCTGCCCTGCTCTTCTCCTCCTGCTCCTCTCTCGGGCAGGACAGGACTGAGCTGTGAGCAGGCAGGAGCTGCAGGGGAAGGGAGCCCTGTGGCATCACACCCACATTCCTGAGCTGCCTGCTGGAGCCTGGTTTGGCCAGAAAAGCAGGTGCCTGGCTGGACCGGGACAGGGAGTGGGGCTTGCAGCATGGGCTGGGGTCACGCTCCCAGCAGCAAGGCTGGGCACGCACCGGGATGTCCAAGCACAGAGAGGCGCCCTGGCTAAATCCCATCGGCCGCTGTGCCCTCCTCGGCCGGCTGCAGGGATTCTGCCCTCCGCCACGGTGTGGGAGCAGGGCAGGGGCATCCCTCCTACCCGCTGGGCCGGCTTGCGGGGCCAGGCAGGAGAGAGACCGCCCCGAGCACGCTGCAGTGGGACACGGACTTGAGGCTCTCGGGATGAGGGACACGGGCACGGAGCTGCGCTGTGCCCTGAACCCAGCCCAGCTGAAGCTCACACGGAGCGGGGAGCGCAGCCGGGGGGAGGCGACCCTTCTGAGGCGGGGCGGTGCCCGCCCGGGGTTTGGCCCGTGGCCCACGGCTTCAGCCCGTGTCCCGGGGCTCCGGCCTGTGTCCAGGGGCTCCGGCCCGTGGCCCAGGGCTTCAGCCCGTGTCCCGGGGTTCGGCCCGTGTCCGGGGGCTCCTGCCCGTGTCCAGGGGCTCCGGCCGGCAGGTGGCGGCCGTGAGCGCCCCGGCGTCCCTTGCGCCACCTCCGGCAGCGGCGGCGGGGCCGGGGCCGGGGCCGCGGAGTCCCCGCCGTGCCGGGGCCATGGAGCCGGTGCCCGGGCGGCGGTGGCAGAAGGTGCTGTACGAGCGCCAGCCTTTCCCCGATAACTACGTGGACCAGCGGTTCCTGGAGGAGCTGCGGAAGAACGTGCACGCCCGGCAGTACCGGTACCAGGCCGTGGTCTTCCAGTCGGGAGCGGTGGTGCAGCAGCTGTGCAGCGTCTGCGTCTTCGTGCTCACCTGGTGGTACATGGACGCCGGGCTGCTGAGCCCGCAGGGCCTTTTCGGAGCGGCGCTGGTCTCCTCCCTGCTCGGCTACGTCCTGTTCGACGCCGTGGACGGCGGGGCCGGGCGCTGGGCGAGCGGGCGGACGCGCTGGGCTGACCTCAAGAGCACGCTGGTGTTCGCCGCCTTCACCTACGGCTTCTCGCCGGTGCTGAAGACGCTGACCGAGTCCATCAGCACGGACACCATCTACGCCATGTCGGCCCTCATGCTCCTGGGGCACCTCATCTTCTTCGACTACGGCGCCAACGCCGCCATCGTGTCCAGCACGCTGTCCCTCAACATGGCCATCTTCGCCTCGGTGTGCCTGGCCTCGCGCCTGCCGCGCTCCCTGCACGCCTTCGTCATGGTGACCTTCGCCATGCAGATGTTCGCCCTGTGGCCCATGCTGCAGAAGAAGCTGAAGGCGCGGACGCCGCGCTGCTACGTGGCCGTCACGGTGCTCTTTGCGCTGGCGGCGCTGGCGGCGCTGGCCACCGTGTCCAGCGTGGGCGCCGTGCTCTTCGCCTCCCTGCTGCTCGCCATCTCCTGCCTCTGCCCCTACTGCCTCATCCGCCTCCAGCTGCTCAAGGACAACATCCACGGGCCGTGGGACGAGGCTGAGATCAAGGAGGACCTCTCCAGGTTCCTCATGTAGCCGTGGGGGACCCTCTGCTGTGAGCAGTGGAAAGTCCTGGCTGGGGGACAGCCCTGTGGGGGAGGACACCTGAGCCAATAAAGTCTCACACGGCAACAAGGACCAACCACTCTTGTGTTCCCCCAGGATCCGCTTCTAGCCCTGACTTGCCAGGCTGTGGTGGAGGAAGAAGCTGAGCCCTGCAGGGCTAAGAGCAGGGGAGGGGTTGGCTCCAGCCATGCAGCCCCAGATGGGTACAGGGGATGTGTCCCATGGAGTGTCAGCCCCACACTGGGGTACAGGGGATGTGTCCCACAGAGTGTCAGCCCCTCACTGGGGTACAGGGGATGTGTCCCATGGAGTGTCAGCCCCAGGACCCTCAGGGGGTGCTGGGGACTGGGCACTGCCCGGGAGGGCTGCAGGGCAGGGCCTGGTGAGGTCGCTGGGGCAGGGGTGCTGATGGAGCTGCAGGGCCACTGCACCGCGGCCCTGGTGGGTGCCAGAATAGCCTCCCACCACCGCCAGACACCACGTTACCCTAAATCCCTTGGGAGAGGGGGCGATGAGAGGGCATCACGCCCTCCTCTCACCCCTAACCCCTTTCCAGAGGCAGTTCTGGCCTTGCTGCAGGGCCAGACCCCGAGGCACAGGGATGGAGCTCAGCGCAGCCCCCAAGGGCGCACACCCCGCTGCTGGGGGGATGCCAGGGGCCGGGAGCTCCCACCCGCCCCCGTCTGTCCGGCGTCCGTCTGTCCGGCAGCGCTCCCACACAACAGAGGGCGCTCCTGGCAAGCGAGTCCCGCTGGAGGCCGGGCCGGGCCGGGCAGTCGCGGTGCCGGCGCCTCCCCTGTCCCCGTCCCTGTCCCCGTCCCTGTCCCCGTGCCCGTCCCTCGGGCAGCCAGGCGGGCAGAGCCCTCCGGAGGGGCACCCCGGAGCCAAGGGATGCCCACACCTGCCCCAGCCCCATCTCCCAGGGCTGCATTTGGCACCGCCCCGGTGTTGATGGAATTTCTCTTTCGGAAAAGCTGCAGGAGTGCAGCTTCTGCTCGATTTTCCCGTCCCAGCGAGCCGGAGCTTTTCAGGCGCTCCTTTCTCGGAAATGAGCAACCCCCGGCGGAGTCCCCAACACCTCCAGTGCTTTGTTACTGCTCTTGCCAAGTGTTAAATGTTGCTGCTGTCGTCGTGGTAACGACTACATCTCATTTTGCTTTTAATTAAAACCTGTAGAAGTCTGGAGCCCGTGCTCAGGTCTCGCGGGGAGCACAGCTCGCCAGATGCTCAGAGTCAAGATGACATTTTTTAGCTCTTTTTTCACAGAAGGGTTCCCAGAAAGCTGCTCAGTGACCCCAATGTCCCATCTGACACTGGGCTAATGCCACTGAAACGCTGCCATCCCAAACAGATTCACAGAACCCATTGCTACAGGGGCAAGGCTGGAATGTAAATCAGAACTAAACCAAATCTCATCTCCTTGGCCCCTGGCTGTCACAGAGAGGTTGCAAGGAAGCAGAATTTCTGTTGCACCCACTCTCCAGGGGGAAATACTTCCCCACAAAGCACCTTCCCAAATTCACACAGTCAGAAGCAGCCGTGGGTTTGGAAAACTGCAGGCACTGACCACTCAAACACTTCAGGTGGTGGAGCTGGGCACAAGCTGCCACCTTGCCCTCAGCCCCAGCAGGGACCTGTGAAGATCTGGGGACCCACAGCAGGCTCCATCCCCCAGCTCCAGGGGACGCAGAATGTCCCACCCAGCCCTGCCTGCTGCCCACAGCCCCAGATCTCTCTGCTCTGCCCCATCCTTCCCTTCACCTCCTTAGAGCCAACCACAGAATTCTAGGATTAGATTGGAACAGCCTCAGTCCTTGCCCAGAGACCCCCTGGGAAAGGCTCAGCTCCCCTCAGCTGCCCACAGAGACACCCTGCCCACCCTAACCTGGGAAATGGAAACCAAATCCACAGCCTGGATGCACAAAGGGACCTGAAGGAAGGAGGAATGCAGAAGAGAGCCAGGGAGAGGAGAGGAGGAGACACAAAGGGCAGACAGGGTTTCCCTGGGACTTCCCTGACCTTCTCCTGAGGACACGTGCTCTGCAGGGCTGTTGCTATTTAAGCTGCTGTATAAACGGCCATTATTGGTGTGTCTGCATGCCTGAGGTCAGAATATCCTCTACAGAGCAGGATTTGGCCATAACTCTGCACTGACTCAGTAAAGCTGGATGCCCTTTGGGCATTTTCTCCCTGAGCAAACCCCCCCTGAGACCCAAGAAGTTGGTCCTGGCTGTTGATGCAACAAACACTTCATCAACCAACCCTAAGGGGTTAAATGTTCTTTTGCATTCCAAATTTCTTTCCCTTAAGGTTCAGTCCACTGAGATCAGTCCTTGCATGGGATTTTCTTTTGATTTGAAGCTGGCCAAATGTGAGTAGCTGTGAGGTGGCTGGGGATCAGCCTTGCTCCTGGGGGAGCTGCTGACACGTGCCAGCTGGAACCTCCATCCATCTCCAGCTTTGCTGCAGGGAAAGGCCAGGGGCAGCCACCCACACCGCGCTCTCAGGGGCCACGTCCCTCCCACGAGGGGGCCTGGAGCTGGGGAGCCTGTGGAGAACAAAGCCTGGCTCTTTGATCAGGAAAGCAAACCAGGATTTTGGTCCTAACCCATCCACTGCCCTGTAATGTCACCCTTGTCCTCCTGCCCCTGGCCACAGCAGCAGGGCAGGCTGCAGGCAGCACACACGAGGTGAAACAGCTTCAGGGAGCCTCCCTGTGAGCTCATGTTGAAGAGTGTGCCAGGGTTTCCCAGCACACCAGCTCCTGTGCCTTTCTACTGAAGATTTTAGAAATGGCTGCCACAAACCCATGGAATCTGGAGTCCAATTTTCAATTTTTTTTACTAAATATTTCTTAAGAAGGTAAAGATTTGCGTGGAGGATTTCCCACCATAAAATGCCCCAAGAAACCAGTTTGTGCCTTCCACCCCAATGTGTGGAGGCCAGCAGGCAGCTGGGAGCTCAGCAGCAGCTCCTGGCTGGGTGCTGTGGCCAGGCCATTGAGATAAAATATCATCCACCTTTAATCTGTTGTTGCTGCTGTGCTGTAGCTCAGAGGGACTGCAGGGAGAGCTTCCCCCAGTGCAGAACAGATTTTTGAACAACCTGGAGAAAAAGCAGTTTGTAAAGTTCAGTCCATCCCCCTTCCCTTTGACCTGAGGCATGGGCAGAACCTCCTCAAGAGCTCCCCAGTACCAACACTGTTGCTTCTGCAGTAGTCCTGAGATGCACAATTCCTGAACTCTGCTGAGGGGTTTCTGCCTCAGCACCTGGTGGGTTCCACAGGTGAGAGCTGCAGCCACCCTCAGCTCCTCCATTCTTGGGACAGTTGTTTTGCTGGAACTGTAGATCCAGTTGTTTTCCAGTTGTTTTCCTGCAGCTGTAGGTCTCCCTTTCTCCCTGTCTCAGGGTGCTGGGAAGCACCTGGGCCAGTCCCAGCAATTCCCAGTTTAGCCCATGCAGTTCAAAGGCATTGAGCAGGGTTTGGGGTTTTCCCCCACTTTTTACTACACCATTGCTGCTTCTCTGTTCTACTCTACCAAGAGACCAAGTCTAAGTGAGAAGAAGGAGAAATGTCTGTAAGTCCACACCTTTCTGGGCTTATATTTTGAGCAATCTCGGTGTCTGCTATTTACCGGCTCATGCAGGTGCTTCAGCAGCTCCCTGGATATTTTAGAGGTCAGCAGGACCTAAATCAGCTGCAACAAGAGGAACTGCCCAAATTCAGCAAAGCTGCATCAGACCAGGCTGGAAAACAAGCTCAGGCTGGCTCGACCTGGCCCCTTCTGCACACACTGAGTGATCTCATCCCCTCCTCTGCCCATCCTGAGCAGCAGCCCTGCAGCTCCCTCTCACCATCACCTCGCCTCTGCTTTGGGCCCCAAAACACCAAGGTGGAGTCCAGTGCCCTGTGGTGCCCCCTGACTCACCTGCATGGTTTGTGATACCCCCTTGGCTTTCCTGTGAGGAAAACAGCCACTTAAACCCATCAGTTTCCCCCCTTCTCAGACTGACCCTTCACAGACTTCTCTGGCACCCAAAACAAGCACATCATCTAAATCCCAGATTTTCTCTTTCCCACAGGGATGGACACATTTGGAATCCCAGAGGTGGCTCCTTACAGCTGCTTGAGCTCAGATGCTCCAGTGAGGTTGGCTTGCAAGGAATCCAGAGGCTCAGCTTGAAAAAAATGGTCAGAACAGCTGCAGTTTATTTATAATTGTGCAGATTAATCAGTCTAGGGACTGTCTGGAATCTGCTGCAATCTTCTCCTTCGAGTTTCCGCTCAGCCAGGTGCTGCTGCTGCTGCACTGGACATGTTTTGGAACTCTGCTGCCTGTTCTTCCTGCTCATGCTAAGCCAAAGCCATTTGTATGGAGCAATCCTGGTGCTGAATGCATTCACCAGTGCTGGAACTCCAGCAGAATGTCCATCCCTCCCTCCACAACCTTGGAGGGTGGGAGGCTCCACAGAGCCCAGGGTAAGAATGTCTCCATGTGGGAAGAGGGAGTAGACCCTTCAACAGAAACAAAGGACACACTCCTTTTGTAGTCAGAATTTTATTTTCTTTACATCCAGGCTTATCATTGACATCTGAAAATAAAATCTTTCATTTACAAATAGGCTAGTGCAAATTAAAGGTAATTTTGGATTAAAAAAAAAAGACACTGCATGTAACACAAAAGAAATGTGTGTGTGTTAGGATGATCTTCCTGGAACAGCTGGTGGAGGTCGCCTAGGAAAAAATCAAAAAATAACCCAAAAATCACAGGGAGAGGGGGAGATTTAAAACAAAAGGCCAAGATACAATAAAATGACTCATATAGAAAATTATCTTAATAAAATGGGTTAAGAGAAAAAGGCACAGAACATGCATATTAAGGAAAAGAGCAAGAGCAAGATTAGAATCAGCTGGCTCTCAGCACAGCCTGGCTTTCATCCTCACCCCTCCCTTCTGACCTGCCAGTGCCAGAGAAGCAGAACAATCCCATCCCAGGTGTGGAGGTCACTGATCACAGCCTTTCTAATTTTCTTGCAGCAAATTCTACCCTGGCCAAGAGCTTTTCCCCAGGCAGCCTTAAAATCCTCACCATTATCTGCTTCAAACACTGCTCTTGAGTAGAACTTCTGTGAGGCTCTGGTGAAATGAGGAATGATCAAACTGGATGGCCCTGGGGTGACAGGAGGGGACATTTCTGGGAAAGAACAGAACAAGGCTGGAGAGCCCTGGGGCAGTGAGGGCACAGAGCACAGAGCCCTGAGCTCTCCTGGTACCCAGCACAGAGCACTGAGCACCCCCTGGTACCCAGCACAGGGCACGGAGCACTCCCTGGTACCCAGCACTGAGCTCCCCTGGTACCCAGCCCTGAGCTGCCCCTGGTACCCAGCACTGAGCACCCCCTGGTACCCAGCACAGAGCACTGAGCTCCCCTGGTACCCAGCCCAGGGCACTGAGCTCCCCTGGTACCCAGCACTGAGCTCCCCTGGTACCCAGCACAGGGCACTGAGCTCTCCTGGTACCCAGCACAGGGCACTGAGCTCTCCTGGTACCCAGCCCAGGGCATTGAGTTCCCTGGTACCCAGCACAGAGCCCTGAGCTCCCCCTGGTACCCAGCACTGAGCTCCCCCTGGTACCCAGGGCACTGAGCTCCCCTGGTACCCAGCCCAGGGCACTGAACTGCCCCTGGCCAACATTCCTGGCTCCAGGCTCGTGCAGGGGGCCCTGAGGGGCTGCAGCAGAGGGGACACATGGGACACTGCTGTTCCCTCAGGGGGAGGGCACAAACTGCCTCAGCCACGGCCATTAAAGACCAATAAAAAAATCTCCAAATCTTACAGGAAACAGCAGAGATGTTCCTGCTGTGCTCATCCCACCTTTTGCTCCCTCTTTTCCCAAAACCGAAGGACCCCCTTAGGCACTGTGGGGTTCCCAGAGGAAGCTGTTGTGTTCTTTGTGCCCCACAGACCATCTCCAAGCACTGATTGCAGACACTTGGCTGATCCTGATCTGCAGGAGGAACTGAGTAATCAGGACATCTGCACATTTGTACACAATCTTTAGGGGGAAATCCCTTTCAGGCATATTTTAACTCCAGCTCCTGCTTTGGAGGACTGTGTCTGGCCTTCTGCTCAGCTCTGAAACTCCTCTGAACGTGCTTTCCCCAGCAATGCAGTGAAGCCCAGGTACTGCTTGTAAAACATTCATCCATTTCCCAGCAGAACATCTCTGCAGCACTCCGAGCCCCTTGCAGGGGAGCAGGCTGAATGCTTCCCAATGGGTCCCCCTCCCCTTTAATGACATCTCCAGTGCTCTCAGCACAGCAGCACCTCCAATAAATCCTCCCTGCAGTCCCCACCGAGGCACTGTGGAATGCTGAGATGATGGTGCAAGAGACAGACGACACCACTCATACACATCCAGAAAGTAATAAGAAAAGCCCATCAAGAATGACAGTTTATTTTGGGTTCAGAAATGCAGCATAACATTTTTACAGCAGGTGTATGTGATGCTCAGTGATGACCACGGTTTCGGGAATCCACTCGCTGTGCTCAAAGGTCAACACCAGGAACCATTTACAGATTACGAAACCAAAGGCAGATGTTTTGGCTCACATCAAGTACGGCATTAACATACAGAGCAAAAACAAAAAAATCAGAAAGAAATTAAGCGTTTGCTTCTTACAAAAAAGAAGTCATGGTTTAGCCTGTCCTGGAAAAGTAAAGAGACAGCAGTAAAGCAAACGGCCGGCAAGGCGGGACAAATCATAGATCAAGCAAGAGTGGAGGGCTGTCGGGACGGGAGGAGGAGCCGTCGGCATCAGCTCGCCTGCGGACAAAGCAAGAGGAAAGACAGGCAGAGTAACATTCATTTACACAAGGGAGCTGCTCTGCCCCAGCCTGGGAGCAGGGCAGTGCCACAGCAGGAGGAGCTGGGCCAGGAGGGCACCGGGAGGCTCCCTGGTGGCACAGGGACAAAGCAGGTCTGCTCTCAGCTCGGGAGGGTTGGGCTGTTTTAGGACAGAACTAGTCAGGAATGTCAATATGCTGTACACATCATGGTTAGTGGAGCTCTCTCAACAGGGAGGATAATATTTTCTATGTTATACTTGAACACGAAGTGCCATAACCTATAATGTATCTTCTTTAATATAATAAATAATCTACTTTTAGGAGGCTTACTCAGAAAGTGCAAGAAGATCAGCAATAAAATAAACACACATTAACTATGTACATAAAGCCTTTTTGTTGAACATACAATCTTTTTAACCCTAGCACAAGATCCCTTGAGACCCCAGGCCCAGAGCTGTTCACAGCACACACAAGCTCTTCAGCTGCTGGTCAGCCCCAGCGGGGTGAGGTGGAAATGTTCCCTGGGCAGAGATCCAGGCTCAGCCTAAATGCAGTGTCAGATGAGCACCCTCCTGAAACTTAGCAACTACACCACCCAGATCTTTGTGCACCTCACCTAAGATCAGAAACTCTGGTGTTGCTTCATTATTGCTCCACTATGGCCTGGCAAGCAGAGCTGTGCCAGAGGGAAGCAGAGAAGGGCAGAGCAAGCTGTGCTCCTCAGACACAGAGCTCAGACCTGGCTCATCCCACCTGAGGGCTCTGCAGAGGTGCTCAGTCCCTCTGGCAGACCCACAGGGTGTTTGTCCTGCTTTCCTTTGGGCATGGAGTGAGTTGCTGCCAAGGCTGCTCCTCCAAGAACAAGGGACAGGATGGATGGGATAGGCAGCATCAGGAGTAAGTGGGACAAACAAACCCATTCCAGGCACTCCACAGCAGAAGGAAGTGGGCCAAGGCTGCAGGACAGTACTTACTCAACTGGATGTGGCAATTTCTTGGGAAGCATTCAAGTGGTTTTCCTAGAAACAAGATTCTGTGGTTTATTCTCACAAGCACATACGCAAGAAGAGGTGAAATCATCAAACCCTGGATTTGTGCTTATGTTTTTTTATTAACCTGGACACCTACAAGTGTTGCATTTAGGGCCCAGGGCCAGATGTAGATGAGATCTGAATGAGGATGCAGAGGAAGGAGGGCTGTGCAGCTGTGTCCTGCACCCTCAGCATCAAGCACAGGACCAGATGGTGCTGATGCCTCACTGCCTCCTCCTCCTCTTTCGGGTAAATCCACCCTTGAGAGCTTTATTTACAATTCAGGAGTACTGCTGAGAAATAGTTTCTTGGGGGCAGAGTAAAGGACAGTGCTCAGTTGTGCCACCTATTTCCTTATGCTTGGCAGAAACAGTCATCAAAGTAAATCAGGGAGTCTCAAGGAGGGAGCATTTAAAAGCACATTTTAGGCCAGGAGCTGTGCCATGTAATTGAGGCTCCTGACTTACCAGCATTGCCCTTGTGTCCCCTGCAGCCACACTGGCCTGAATCCCCTCCTGGGGGTCATGCTCTTCCCAAAGGACAAAGGACAGCTGAGTCCTGGGGCTGTGGTGGGACAAACCCAGACTGTGGCCTTGCAGTGTCCTAGAGTGGGCTGGGTTGGTCCCTGCTCATGGATGGTGCCACGAGCAGAGACACCTTCCACTAGACCAGGCTGCTGAAAGACCCATCCATCCTGGTCTTCTATCACCATGTGGGTATCAGAATTTGATATTCTGATATCAGAAGTGATATCAGTGATCTCTGTGGCTCAGGCATTAAACCTGGCTTCCCATCAGCAGGCAGCTGCCAGTCAGTAACAGAGTTCTGTTAAACTGTTTGAAAATACAGGAGTGCTGGCAAGGCTATTTACAAAAATGTACCCAACAGATGCAGCACAGCTTACAGCAGAGAGCACTAAGCAGTGGAAAGCTGTGTAGAAGACAAGAAGAATCATCAAAATGTTTTCTTTTTTGTAGTAAAAATTAGTATGACTGTGCTTGTGTTTTCAACCTTTTCTTTTCCTTGAAAGCTGATTCTGTGCACTTGGCACTGGAGATGTGGACCTGTTCCCCACACAAACAGCAGCAGTCTGCTGAGATCACCAGGATGCCAGGGCTCTGACAAACTCCATCTCCACCGTGCCTCACATGTGACCTCCAGACTCCCCAGGAGTGTGGCACAAGTATGGGGTTGACAGAAATGGAAGTTAAACTAACACACAAATCATGATGCTGTCCCAAGCTCGGCTCTCTTCTGCAGGCTGAAACATGATTTGCTGCACTGGTGAGCACAGCTAATCAGCAGCCTGGGAATTAACAGAGTGAATCCCCATTTGTTGTGGCTCTTTGATTGGATTCTTCCTAACCATGGGGCTACAGCATACTGGAGCCCTACAAGCAGTCTCAATAAATACATTTATTAGACTGATTGTACTGGGGCCTTTGAAACCACCAATTGCTTTGCCAAGGGATCTGTAACCATAATTTTAATAGCAGCAATTCATATTTTCTGAAGGAACAAGGCCAAATTCCTCTCTAGTTTCATTCTGTTAACTCAGTAAGTTCTAAGCTTTAAGGGTGACACTGACCCTAAGTGTTTAAAGTGAAGTAATGCAGTTAAGACAAAAGGTTTTTTATAATGCATTAATTTATAACGTGCAAAACAAGAGGCAGAGAGCACCTCTGCAAGTGAGCAGCTGCTAAAATAATCCAGGATGCACAGCTGAGCACTTCCCAGAACTTAGCTGGATAAAGCAACAGTAAACCAAGGTGTGTGCAAGGACCATGTAATGCAAAAAGAAAATCTTTACACAGGGGACACAGGGAAACTTTATTGACTGGCATGTGAAAATATCACAGATATCTCACATCCAAACCCCTTGGGAAGCTCAGCTGCCAGTCCAGGCTGGAGCTCCCCCGGTGGGCACAGGAGGGGACCCAGCCCAGCTGTGCATGTGTCTGTGTCTCTGTGTCCTTCTGGGTCACAAAGGGACCAAAAGCAGTGCTCAGTTTGCAGGCTCCTGCACACAGCACATTTCCATGCACTCACTCCCCTCCAGCACTTCCCAGGAGTGCAGTGGGAGCAGGAGTGGGAGTAGGGTCAGAGGGAGCTGCTGTGTCAACCCCAGCCCTCCAAACCACCCTGTCCCCTCCTGGCTGTGGGGTGGGACAGCTCCCTGTGAGCTGGGGCACCCCAGCCTGCTCCTCACCAACCCAACCAACCTGGCATTGCAGCTGCCAGGATGGGAATACAGCAAAACATGCCTTGTCCCATGCACACCCTGCTCGTTTAACAACATTCCTTAAAACTAAAATTTGGATAAGGCCAGTTTATAGGAGAAGCAAGCTTCTTACAAGAGAGACCAGGAAGTGTGGGGCCTTCAGAAGAGCTTGGTAAGAAACCACATGGCTTCTCTTTGCCCAGTTTAGCCATTACAAGAGAAAATAGAAAACCTAGAAGGTACAAATAAAAGCAAGATTCCTTTCAGGTAAGGGAGAAAAAAAAGCAGCAGATCAAATCAACACATGCACAAAGACACACAGAGTCAAGCCCTCCAGCTGCTGTAGAGGACTGTGAGCACAGTTGTCTGGGTGGAGATATGTGTCAGTAAGTTAGCTAACATCAGTTATTGCAGAAGGAAAGATCAAGGCAGCACAGACCTTCCCCAAACATTGAAGACCTCATAAACAATGCAGAATGGACAGAGAATATCAGTAAAATTGGTTACTTGCCTAGAGATGTCCATACATGCGACTATACACGGGTTATTGTGACAGTTACCAAGCAATTTGTTTCCACATATTTGGTTAACAACGAGTGACATGCCAGAAACTCCTTTTAGTCTAACAGGGAGGAGTCTAACGGACGGATTACAGTGGGCCGAGTAGGTGAAGGGGGCGGTCTTCGACTGGAGAGAGAGAGAGAAGAAACAATGAGCACAAGCAATGAGCACAAACATTGAGTACAGACCCTGAGCACAAGCACTGAGCACAAACCCTGCGCACAGACACTGAGCACAAGCACTGACCACAAACACTGAGCACAAACCCTGAGCACAAACACTGAGCACAAACCCTGAGCACAAACACTGAGCACAAACCCTGAGCACAAACCTTGAGCACAAGCACTGAGCACAAACCTTGAGCACAAGCACTGAGCACAAACCCTGAGCACAAGCACTGAGCACAAACCCTGAGCACAAACCTTGAGCACAAGCACTGAGCACAAACCCTGAGCACAAACCCACACCTACACCTCTGGCTGTTTGACATGGACATGCACGTGCTCATACACACAACAATCCTACTGCCACGTACACCAAAGCCAGACACCCCTGAGCATGCACAGGGAGGATGGAGAAAATGGGTTCTGCCATTTCTGCCATGCTTTACCCTCTCACCCATCACTGTGCTCAGCCTGGGGGCTCTGCACACACCACTGCCTTCTGGAGCCACGCAAACCAGCAGGGCAGGGGGGTTATTCCCTGGTTTCAGGGGTCAGTCCCAGCCTGGACACTCACAGAGCAGATTTACAGGTACATTTCAGAGCAGGCACAGGACTGGGGAAAGCAGCCTGCAGCAGCTTCAGGTCTGCCTTGCAGGAGCAGGAAAATCTGCAGCTTCTGGCATACCTGGGCAAACTGTAGCCCTATTGATGGGCCTGAATCTGAGGCACATTTTGAGGCTTTAAATCAATGGCCAGTCTTGAAAATGCCAGCCATGGCCAGGGCTACTGGATTCATTAATTTACCATGAATGCATTTTTCTATCAACTTCAGGAAGTGCTACAGAGTGATGGATTTTTTGGGAAGACTTAGGTGCCTTCATTCAATTTTCCTTTGTACTGAAAACCCCTGCATTTTAATTTGGACTCTGTCATCCTCTGATAAGAGACCCCAGAGCAAGGGTGAGCAGCAGTGATCTCCAAGCACATCCTACCTGCAGTCCAGGCTGGCACTTATCCCTCTCTCCCTTCACCAAGGATAACACCCAGCTCTGCTGGAGCTGTAGACAGAGTCTCTTTGGTAGCTGTGTAACACTTTACCTGTTTGTGTGCAGGAAGGTCCCCCTCAGGGCTGTGTGGAGGTAATTCCCTCAGCTCAGTTACAAAGAGTATTTTGTTGCTGCTCCATTCCACCTCTGCCCATGCACAGAGCCTGGGCTGACATTGCCTGCACGGCTGGCACGGTCCTGCCTGGCACTGCTGTGTGCTGGACAAACAGCCTGAGACTGTTCAGCCTGCTCCTCACTCAGCTGTCCAGCACCCTCCAGCCTGCTCTGGTGCTGCATTTATCCCAATCCATGCCTTACAGGGTGGTTTTGCTCCCTTTCTTTAGCAGGAACTACCAGGTACACTCTCTCTATTCCTTAACCCAGCCCAGATCACCAGGAGAGCCCATGGCTGCACCCACATTCTGAGCAAGGTGGGGCTAAGGCCGGTTCCCATCAGCTCCAGCAGAGCTCATTAATAATTTTTTAATAAGAATAGATTAATAATTAGCCCCAACAAATGTGCAGCCCTTTCTAACTCATCCTCCACCTGTGCAAGTAGGGACAGTTGTGGCTCTGAAGAAGATTAGGAAGGAAATGTGTCTCATTCTGCTAAAGCTCAACTGAAGATGAAAAGAATGTAACACTGTGTTAATTTTCTTTGAACAGGAACAAAATATGTGAGACAAATTTACACTTGACAAAAAAAAATTTCGTTTGGCTCAAAGTGCATCTTGTGCGACAATATTCTCTTTTGGTGAAGAAACGAGAATTTTAATCCCTACCATGCAACAAATACAAAATATGCCAACTAAAGCATTCAAGTAAATCAACAAGCTAAAAAAAAATAGGCAAAATATAATTTCTTCATGGTGTATTTTTCTTACAGGAAAAATGTTACTGTGTTAACTATTGTTTCTTGTGTTGCTCCAGTGTAGGTCTTCTGGACTCATTTCCAAAATTTGTAGTTTCATAAAGAACCACTTCTAAGGCTCTGCATTTCTGATGGGTTGCATTAAATTATTCCTTTGTTGAAATGCCTCACATTGCATTGTTTAGCGCTTACTGAAAACATTGTATCATATGTATGCAATTGACAAACAAGGGAAAATGCATACAGCTGTCTTCATATCAAATTTAAAAGCCCAAACATGCATTTTAATACCAGGCTAAATGCAGCCCACTGGATTCAAATAATGCAATTTAGCCAAGTTGCCATTTAACACAGAAGGATCAGAAACTGGAGAGCACAGTGGGAAGATTTCCTGCATACAATCAGTCAAACCAAACCTGAACCACAATCAGGCCCAAGCCCTGTTCCCGCCTTGAACCAGCGCTGTTACTGCACCCTGGCCTACTTTGAATTTCCACTCAGGCCCAGTGCAGACCTGAAGGGAAGAACCCTCCATTAGCTCTTCCCACTGCAGAGTGCCAGGCACTTCAGGAGAAGCTGATTACCCCAAGGGGATGCTCTGATAAGGAGCTGCTGCCCAGCCACCCATCCTTGTCCCTGTGTCACTGCCCTACAGACAGGAGTGCTCAGAGCAGGGAGCTCTGACCTGGGGAGCTCAGTCCTGTCTGTGGATGCTCTGTCCTGTCTGTAGGTGCTCTGACCCATCTGTGGATGCTCTGACCCCTCTGTGGATGCTCTGACCTGTCTGTGGGTGCTCTGACCTGTCTGTGGGTGCTCTGACCTGTCTGTGGGTGCTCTGACCCATCTGTGGATGCTCTGACCCCTCTGTGGATGCTCTGACCCGTCTGTGGATGCTCTGTCCTGTCTGTGAATGCTCTGACCTGTCTGTAGGTGCTCTGACCCATCTGTGGATGCTCTGACCCCTCTGTGGATGCTCTGACCTGTCTGTGGGTGCTCTGACCTGTCTGTGGGTGCTCTGACCTGTCTGTGGGTGCTCTGACCCATCTGTGGATGCTCTGACCCCTCTGTGGATGCTCTGACCCGTCTGTGGATGCTCTGTCCTGTCTGTGAATGCTCTGACCTGTCTGTGGATGCTCTGACCTGTCTGTGGGTGCTCTGACCCCTCTGTGGATGCTCTGACCTGTCTGTGGGTGCTCTGACCTGTCTGTGGGTGCTCTGACCTGTCTGTGGATGCTCTGACCTGTCTGTGGGTGCTCTGACCCCTCTGTGGATGCTCTGACCCCTCTGTGGATGCTCTGTCCTGTCTGTGGGTGCTCTGACCCGTCTATGGATGCTCTGTTCTGTCTTTGGATGCTCTGACCTGTCTGTGGGTGCTCTGACCTGTCTGAGGATGCTCTGTCCTGTCTGTGGATGCTCTGACCCCTCTGTGGATGCTCTGTCCTGTCTGTGGGTGCTCTGACCCGTCTGTGGATGCTCTGACCCCTCTGTGGATGCTCTGTCCTGTCTGTGGTTGCTCTGACCTGTCTGTGGGTGCTCTGTCCCACCTGTAGATGCTCCCACGTGTGTCTGGGATGCTGTGACACAAACACCCGTGTGTCCTCCCGGTGGGCCTGGGCAGCACATCCGTGAGGAGCAGGCAGAGCCCTCCTCAGCTCCAGCCCCTCAAGGGTGCTGCCTGCCTGCCGTGCACTTCCAGCTCCTTAACCCCCCACATAAAGTGGGGCAGCAGCACCTCCGCCTGCAGAGCCTCCTGGAGGAGGGCAATGCTTGGGAAAGGCAGTGCTGGGGAAAAGAGCTGTAGCAGCAGCAGCATGTCCCTCCAGCCCTGCCGCTGACAGGCTCCTGGAGTATCTGCAGCAGAGCAGGAAGGGGCACCGTGCTCCCGAGGCCCTGGGCAGAGCAGAGGGGCTCAGCTGGGGGAACAGATTGGGGGGGATCTGTTCCTTTTCCCTCCCTTTCTTTGCCTCTGGCACTCGGCATCAGCTGGAGCTCAAGTGCCAGTGAAGGAAAGAACAAGCCCTGAAGTTGCCTGTCCTAGGCTTCCCTGTCAAGGTGACAAATCATTCTGTGACCATTTCTACCCTGGGAGTAGCATTCAGACTTTTTTTTTATCCCCTAACAAGAATCTCAACCCCAAAAACAAGAGGCGAGGTTGTATCTCTTGTCTCTCCCTGGCTCCTTCAGGGCCGGATGAGTGGCCGGGAGTCCCGGGAGCGGTGCAGGAGCCTGGGCCACGTAGAGACAACAGAGACAACAACTCTGGGGCAGCTGCACCGAGCACAGCCCCGAGGCAGCCGAGCGTGGGCTCGGCCCCATGGCCCCCGAGCCCCGGCCCCTCACGGGAGCCGCGGCCCCGGGCAGGCCGGGGAGCGGGCCTGCAGGGCGGCAGGGGGAGCTGCAGCCTGCCCGCGGCCCGGCCGGGGGACAGCGGGCACAAACAGCCGCGAGCTGCCATCCCAGTGAGTAAATATGTGACTAAGGCCGGTTCAATGTTTAGTCTGAGGCCAGCGGGTGATAGCGGCGCAGACGGCGCGGCCGGGCCGGTCCCGGTTATCGCAGCCGGGCAGCGGCCCCGGAGAAAGCTCCGAGGGAAGCGGCGCTGCTGCGGGAAACCCTTTCGGCTGTTGTCGCCAACATTTCAGCTGCCTTTTCGGGCCGGGTCCCGCTGCCTGGCCCGTTTAACTCACTAACTCACTCTCTTGACTTTGGGGTTGTTGTTATTTTGCTGCTTTTTTTTTTGTTTTTTTTAAACTGTTTGTAAAAGTTAGTGTTAAAGGGGCAGGAGATCATAGGTCCCCCCGGGGTTGAGTAAACGAGTCTGCAAAAAGAATCAGTTCTTCTAACTAGCACACATTAAGCAGACATAAAGAATTTACCAATGAAAATTGTGGACTAAGTATGTATTTAATAACTCCCTGATGTTGCTGCAGAGACTTCTCCTTTGAAGAGCTCAGTGGGGTTTTGAATGGAGGGGAGCTCTTACCCCCTTGCAAAAACTTTTTAAAAAAGGCAAAGTTTTTACATTTATTTTTAACCTTAGCAGCACCCCCCCCCCCCCCCCCCCCCATGTTTCCAGTTTTAAAAGAACTCCTAAAAGCTTTAGCTAGGCAAATGCCGAGTAAAAGAAACTAAATAAAGCAAGTCTAGACTTAAAATTAGATCAGAAACATATGGGAGTTCTTCGAGCCTTTGCCTTTTGAGAAGCCCTATCGCTCCTCACACAGAGTGCACAAAATGTGCTTTCAGTAAAGCATGGCTGTAATTACCATGGGAGGCCCCGCTCGAAGATGGCTCCTCACAGCACAGCCAGAGGACTCCGAAAGAAAAGGCTTTCATTTCCACTTATATTTGACATTCTTGCTTGCTTGTGACCACCAGAGAACATTTGTGGAAGGCATGCACAGAACTCTATTTTATGATACATCCTATAGATCTGAAGCTGTGAACAGAAGCCCATTATTCTCTCCCTTTTCCATCATGTTGGTTTCCCTATAACGCAGCCCTCTCGGATACCCCAATACGTGACATCGTCTTTGTAGAATTTAACAAGAAAATACTTCAAATCTCTAAGCAGCTTTAAGACTGACTGCAGGCAAATTTGTTTTAGGTGACAGAACAAACCTGGAATGTGAGGCATATGCTAAGAGTGGAGTGACTTACTGCAGGTGAGGAATAAGTCTGGTTTCCTGTTTGGGCAATTATTTAGAGAACTAAGTAGCTTGATCCTGAGAAAGTTATAATGCTTTGACTGGTTTTATTTTTGTCCTGTTTCTCTGGTTTTCTCTGTTTCAGTAAGATTCTGAGAGACCCACACCTTCTATTACTGGTTCTTGTATCAACTTAACTTTTATATGGCATCTCTCGACCTCCATCAGCCTCAGGATTTGGAGGACAATCCAAACCAGAAGTGGAAGTACTGTACCTATCATGCTTCAAAAACAGAGGCAAGACATGGTTTGTAGACCTAATTAGTCTTCAGTCTGTGCAGGCTTAAACTCTGTCCTACAGCAGATGCAGCACAGCTGCTGCAGAGTCTCCCAAACATCAACTCGGGAGTGGAAGTGGGAAAGCCAGGGGGAAGACAGGGGGAGGAAAGGCACTTGGTCCTGCTGACACAGGTCATAACAAAGCAGGAAAAGCAGAAAAAGGATGATGACATTAGGAGGACTAAAGCAGGAATCACAGACAGGGATCAGGAGGAGATGGTGATTGCAGCGGAAATGAGAAACTGCATGGAGTGGTGATGAAGGGTGAAAGGAGCTGGGGAATATCTGCCTAAGATGGTCCCTTAGCCCAGTGGAATGGTCCAAGAGAGTGAGAATTGCTCAGATTTGTTTCTGTACTGGAAAATGTAATTTTGTTAAACACAAAATGTCTGTAACTGTTGCCCAGAGGATCAGTACGGTCAGGCAGGCCAGGAAGGGAAGCCCTCAGGCACAGAGCACAGCTTTAGAGGGTGGCTGCTAGTTCTGAAGCATTCTCCAGCTGAACTCAGGCTCTACAAAGCACAGAGGCCATGCTCAGACTGTGCTGCCAGGGACTGCCTCAGCTGTCCCTATAGCTGAACCCCAAAACTGCAAATGACCCCTCTGCACAGTGCTCTCAGTGGAAGAATTTTTTTGTTCAGTATAAGCAAGTTAAGGTTATTAGATTATGCTGTTTTATCAGATAACTGAAAGAAACAAATAAAAAACCGACACTGCAGAGTATAAATCTCCATGAATTCAAAGGCTTACCCTGTTTGAAAGCACTGGGTTAGTGAGGTTCCACTGTGTGTGATTTAACTTAATACAGATACTCCTTTCAGAGGCAATGTGGTCCAAAATATGATGTTCCAGCAGAATAATTTATTATCTACAACTCAAGCTATGTTTTCTATATGACCATAATAAATCAACGTCCATCACACACACATACAAATATATTGTATGTTTATGTGAACACTGCATTTTCAAATTAGTCATTTCAGGGAATTAATGTGTCATATGAAAAGCTCAGCTTGAATAAACACAAAATTAATTCAACGGAGTGACCCAAGACAGAGTATTATTCTTAAGAAACTGTGTGTTCTTGTTTGCCCTTCAGCAGAGAACATGTCAAGTAAGCAAGTGTGCAGTGCATCTGTGGAATTCTGCCCCAGCCTTTCAGAAACCTTAGGTTGGGATGGTCCAGAGGGTCACAACTGGCCATGAAGAAGAGAAAGTTAGGAGTGCTGAGTGGGAGCATTCAGAATGCTGTTCTGTGCATGGAAGATGACAACAGAAGGGCCACCAAATCAGCAGGAAGAACATCTGATCTCTTCACAGCAGCTCAGGACCTGTGCACTGCTCTGTGTGAGCTGCAGTTTGCCATCAGTGTGAACCATGGACCCCCTTTTGAATACATCTCCGTTCTTCCTTCCTACTCAGCTTTGACCTTCCTCTGCCTTGTTGCCTCTCTCCTCTTTACTTACCTTGGTGCAAGAAGGGGAGCAAATGTCCTGGTTGTCACCTGCAGCTGGAGTTGCTCCTCTTCTTGTCCATGATGCCAACTAATGGGATTACCACTGTTGTTAGTGGAGCCATGGAGTGCCCTCATCACTACTGATCCAATACAGCTCGAGGGGACAGGAGAGTTTCAAGACAGCCTTTCAAGATGCCTGCAGGTGCAGGAAGTTCAAATCATCCCTGTTTCTCTCTGTTTACTCTCAGATGTTTTCTCTTCTAGCATAAGGCAGCCTAGAAATGCGGTGCTATTCACCCACTCTCTCAGACAAGGCAGGAATTCCCTGCTCAACAGCATCGCTCTTAATCCTGCAATGTCTTCATAGCAACTGTTATTAAACCACTCCATTATGAACCTAAATCATTTCTTGGCACAAATAACATCTTCATGTTCCTGTATTTCTGTCAAACAACTGCTGTTGCTTGATTCTACTTTCTTTCTTCAAGTAGAGAGATGTTAAAAATAAAACCATTTCCTTCTACTAACAGTATCTTGAGAGAGAAAATGCTAGGAAGAAAAAAAAGAACCAAAACCAAACCAAACTCAAATTTTTGCTGAAATTCATTCACTGCATCAGCTGACACTGCCACTATATTTGAGGACTGCACTTGCAACATCATCTTTATTCCAGAACCACTTCTTTTGATGCTTTTCAGGTTCCTTGTTTTTCTGTCTTCCCCTCTCTTGCATCTCTTTGCCTACCCTTCGCCATCACATAGCTCTGGTCTACACTAAGAGTAATGAAAAGCCATTTCACTGCCAGATCCTCTTTGCTGAACTTTTAAAGTGACTTGCAGCAGTCCCAGTTGAATGTCACTTTGTTTTAAAACAATTTTTTGTTGAATAAGGCAGGAGCAAGTAGCTCAGGAACAATACTCAAGATGATTACAGCTACCTGAGGTGCAGTAGATAGATCAAACCTCAACCCTATGCAGGACAAGGGATTCTTCAGATACTTTTGTTAATTGCCACAGTGAACTGCCCATCAGAAAATTCCTGGGCCACTGAAGATATGATCAGCCTGTCTCTGGCTGATGGAGGGAGATGCTGAGAGAGGTTAAGAGTCAGTGGCAGCAGACATGGTACCCAGTCTGAAATGTCTGCCATCCCATGAACTTTGTTCTCCTCAGTCTTCAGGACAGCCATCTGGGGGAGAGGAATATAAAGGAAGGCAGTAACAAAATCCTACTGCCAGTGTAAAAGAGAGCCCTCCTTTTTGGGGCAGCAATCACTGAAGCTCCTGGAGCAGAAGTGAAGACTCTCCTGTATCTCTCATGGCATTACAGCTCAGGCAGCTGAAGAATCAGTTCTGTGCAAATGCCATTCCAAATCTCTCATAAGATCAGTACTGCAGAATTACAATGAAACTGCCAGACTTGCTGGATTGTGACATTTTACATGTTTTTACAACCTGCTGGGACCTGCTTTGTGGCCAAGCCCTCCAATACTTATCCTCATGCAGAATGCTCCTTCTTTCAGTGCTTCTGTTGTCTCTCTTCATTGCAGGGGGGTTGGACTAGATGACCTTTAAAGGTCCCTTTCAAACCAAAGGACTCTGTGATTCTATTCTTTGATTCTATCCCATGACCAGAGTTGCAAGATGAGCCCAGGTTTGCATCTGGCAGTGTGACTGCCCCAGGCAGAGGAGCTCGTGTTTTTTGTGGGTGTCACAGCCACTGCCACCAGGATGCTGGTAAGAAAGATTGCCAAATATTGCATTCTATGGCTTGAAAACTGTCTGAAAAACTCTAAAAGACAGAAATGCCACGTGACAGATTTACAAAGGTGGCAGGGATGGGATAATTTGGAAGGAAACCAAGACAAGGTGGTGAGAAGGAAAGGAAGGAATACATGGGGAAAAGAGACAAACGTACCAGGCAGGAAACCAGGTGAAAGGAGGAGGTGAAAGAGGAAGCAAACAGGATGGTCAAGAAAGGGACAGAGAAGGAAAGGCTGAGAAAAAAAGGGAAAATAGTGAAAAAGGACCCAGTGGAGGAGGGGAAAATGCAGAGCTTCTTTCTAAGAGATAAGAGAAAATAAATGGAGTCTGCTGCTGCTCAAAGCAGTCAGCAGCAGAAGTAACATATTACTGGGTGTGCATTTCAACAAGAAATGTACATTAGACTGGTAACAAATTACACAGGGCTGTCTTGCCCCTGGGCAGAAATCACAGAAATAATAACTGATATTCTCCTAAGTCTTGTGATTTTGGGGTCCTTGGACAGGCAGAGTTGGAAACATACTGGCTACAGAAGGGCAGTGTCCCCCCTGGGAGGGGCTCTGGCTTTTCCCATGTAGCTGTATATTCTTGACATGAGATGCAGAATTAAATTATTCTTTGGCTTTCTTTTCTCCTGAGGTTCAGCAGGAATTTGAATTCTGTCCATGTAACACTTTTGTCTCTTTGCTTGCATGAAACAATCCTAATTGCAGACTATACTTTTTGAATATAACTTCTGCCAAAGATCCATTCAAAGAGGACAGAGAGCTGTGCTCTCCTACTTGGGTGTTCAGATTAAGATCATCCAAGTCAGCATGCAAACACTCTAAGGTGGCTCTCACTCATCCTGCCAGAAGAATTTGGTGAAATGACTATTTGATTACAATTTATATTCCATTAAAAAATACAGTAGTAAGCTTTTAAAGCTGCAAGGTCAAACTTTCAGGAGAAAGAAGATTCCCAGGCTCAGGCAGGATAACCCTTCTGGCCTTATATGCCTATGCACTGTGACAGATTTTATTCAGAGGATCATGTGCAATTTTTGCACAAAATCTCCTTATCATTCAATGCACAGGGTTAGACATTTCATGAAATCTTTTCAAAGAACTCTAATCCATAAAAATCCATCAGAGAAAACTTTGTGAATGGTTGATATTTGGCAACCAAAGAGTTGAGTGGGAGCCTGTGGGCTGGGAGTTGTCAGGCAGGAATGCTTTCTGCACTGCTCCTGACTTTGTCTGAAAATTTCTAACTGCAATTACTGTTAGGTAAAAATACCTTTTCCTGCCAGTTTGGCAGAAAAATGTAATGGTGGCTTACAAGGTAGATTAGCTACCAACACAGCAGGTGATGGAATCAGCCTTGGTGGCATAACAAAGGGGAGCTGCAGAGCTGCCACCAGCCCTTCCCTGCTGGCTGCCTGTGGGTGGAAGTAAATTGCAGGGACAGTGTGTGAGCAGCACAATGTGAATTTTCTCCCCACCACTTGCCTCACATGTAAAGACCAGCCCCAGCCCCTGGGGAGCAGCCCCAGCCTGCCTGAGGGTGACACACGTGCTCCAGGGTTTCACCTCCTGTGGGGTCACCTTTGTCTCAGTGACAAAGTCAGGAACCATCTCCTGGTTCCAGACCAGGGCTTTGCTGGGAAAGCCCTGGTGAATCCACAGTAGCAGCACACAGGGAGAAAAGGGCAGCACCCTTCCACCCCCACAAACACCATGGGCTCTGCTGCCAAGAGAGAAAAACATTTCCAGTTCAGTTGTTTTCCTTGTGGCAAAGCTGAGATTTCCATTCAGGACATTTAAAAGCTGAAAATCAGGCATCCACAGTAGAACTTAAATTGGTCAAGATCAGGCTTTCCACACAGGCAGGCAAACAAACATCAGGGTGAGCTGGAGTGCTTCTAGTGCCTGCCTAAAGCTGTCCTACCAAACCAAGCACACAGCTGCATTTTCTTTCAAAATACTACTGAAGCCTTTTAAGAGAGAGGGGGAATAATCCAGATTCTGGCAGTGGGGAATATTTCACAAATCATATATGCTTTGGCATCAAGCCCTTAAAGCCAGGGGCCTTTACTCACAGGCTTTGCTGGGAGAGATCCACCCACCTCAAGTGGGATTAATTAAAAGAGGCATGTATCATGCAAATAGTTTCTGTTTCCTTACAGAAATATTCAGAGCACATAACCCAAACCAGCTTTAGAATCAGAGCGAAGCAGGGAAGAAAATGATTTCCTGTTCTCCTAACTCTTTTCCTTTCCCTGTACACTAAGGGAGGAACAGTGAGAGAATGCTGAGAGCTCACCATTTCTGTACAGTTCCTTTGATAAATCCTAACAAAGTAGAAGAAAAAAATCTGTGTTTTCAAAGATGAGCTGTATCTCATGGTAAGGTGCCAAATTTTCCACATCAAACGTGTGCTGCTAATCTGCTCATTGGACAAGGACAGACCAAGTCTCACCCCTGAAAATGATCTTTTTAGCTTAAAGCAGAACAGGAGAAAATGGAAACTCTGTATTTCTTCAGCATGTCAGATTTTCAGCTCCATGTGACAGGGACAGGGGCTGTAACAGAAAGCTCCTTTGGAAAGGGAGATAAACTTTAAAAATACTACTTTCTTCTCAGGAAGTTAAACTATTTCCCTAGATAAGAGAGATCCCAACACTTCAAGGAATCCCTGCAGAAAATGGTGGTGGAACAGTCAGAGCACAGCGCCCCAGTTCAAAAATAAGTCACAGAAAAAGCTCAAGTTTCCACAAGAACTCTTCCTCAAAACTCTTTTTTCCCCCTTTTAATATCTCGGACCCATTTTCTGAGTCAATTTCCTATGATCCTGCAAAGGCTGTTATTAAAACCAGACCAAGCGTAGCTGAAATTCCAGGGCTCAAAAGAAACATTGAATAGGCAAAGGAGCTGGCCACACTGTCCCCCTCAGGTGATTTCCCTGCAGCCCCTTCCCTGGGATTTCCTCCCTCACACTTTAGTCAGCAGAAGAAACCTGAAGTTTCAGCAGAATGTCAAACCCTTCCTTCATTCTTTAGCAGTTGAGATTTTTTCTGTCTGAGGCTTTCATAGCTCTAAAAGACAGAACTAGGATCTAGTCCAGAAGATGTGTATTGCAGATTATTTTTTTCCACAAAAATGTCAGGCAGTCTCACATTCAGTTCTGTATCCAGCTACAATTTGAAAATCACTGACCTCCTTTATCCACCACTGCTTTTCCTGCCACCAGTGGCGGTCCCGAGCGGAGGCGTTCCCAGGCTGCTTACCCCCGTGTCTTTTGCGTGCTAGAAAATTCCTTCCTGGTCTCCATCCCACCTTAGCCCTCTGGCACGAAGAAGAAGATCAGCAGACATGCTCTTGGCAAGGCACCCTGGGAAAGCAGCGTCCATGCACAGCCAGGGCGGGCAGGGGAGGGAGACGCGCTGCCTTGCGGGGCAGGGCACGGGAGCCATGGTTCTCTCGGCTGGCACAGCTGGCACAGCTGCACCTCAGCCCTGCATCCCTCTGAGGTGGCCCCTGATGGCACAGAGCAAGCAGCAGGGCCAGCGCCCTTTGGCTCAGCCCCAGGCTCTCCCAGCAAGGGGATGGTCCTTGGGTTCTTCCCTTCCAGCGCAAAGTTTGGAAAGGCAATTCCAGGTTTCTCCCCAGCGGTCCCTGCTGCAAGCTACAGGATATCCACTGAGGTGAAAGGGTGTTTCATGGCTGGGCATTGATGCAACAACGCCCTTTTCATAGCAAATGTAGAAAAATACTTCATTCCTTTGATATACCTCATTTATTTATGCTTTCTATTATAAAGGGTAATTATATTAGAAACACTGAGCCTCAAATTTAAGTTACTGACAACTGTGACAGATCTCACCTATTTAAAAGAAAATTCTTCTCCAAAGCTTCTCTTCTCAATTACCATTTTTAAAATTGAAAATGTGCACATTTTATTTTGGTTCCTATTTAGCTGGCTCTTTTTTTTTCCAAACTGTGAGTACTTTCAATGTAACAGCTAATTTATCAAAAATGGAGAAACCCCTTTGTTCCAACATTGCCTTATCTGCCCACGCCTCTCATAATTTAGAAAGTTAATGAATCCCTCAGAATCAGAGGTTTTTATATATATATATATATATATGTGATTAAGTGTATTACATCATTGTGAAAATAAACATTAAGGACATTCTATTCATATAACATATAAAAAAGCAATCAATGCCATAGAAAATTATACAATATGCAAAGCTACTTTAAAAGGGCTTGATAAATGCAAAGCCCTGAGAAGGAAAGGAAATAATGCACTGAAGATAATCTTGTTCCTTAACTAATTGCTTGGTACCATATGATGTACTCTGTAGGACAACCAGGGACTGTTTCCAACTGGCTGGGAATTACTGGCTTTGCAGGACAAGAATCAGACTCCTACCAGTTTGTTCCACTGGTTCTACAAGAATTGCTCTTGTTCTCTCTCCCAGGAGAGCCCCTGCTTCCTCTGGTGAGGGTTCAGAAGGGCAGAAGTGAGGAGCTGTACCCCTGCCCCTCTCCTCCTGGGGGTAGGTGACCTCCCTCTCTCTCTGGTCCCTTATGAGGGTACAACACAACCAGAACTGAGGTTCTTAATGCAAGCAAATCAGGGTCTTCCAAGTGACTGACTAGAGTTTTTTAAAATGAAAAAATCTTTTCAAACAGGCTAAGTGCTAAAAAGTGCTTCCATCAAACACCTCTGGCTGCAGAGAATGCCCACTTTTGCTTTGCTACAAGCCCTTGGCAGCAGCAGCGCTCGCGTCCCACGCAGGGAGCAGTGCAGGCTTTGGCTGTGGTGCCAGGGGGAGAGAACCATGGCACCCCCAGGAACACCAAGCTCTTACCTTGGCACGCTGGGAGGAGCCCGGCTGGGCCGAGAGGGAACCTGGGGGGGTCCTGCGTGGCCTTCGGCACTGGGGAACGGAGGCAGAGCTCCCGGGCGGAACGGGACCGGCGGAGCCCCCGACTGGGGGCCCGGGGAGGGGATGGCAGGAGCGGGTCCTCGGCCAGATAAAGGTCTGGTGGGGGGGTTGTTCAAGGTAGGTCTCCTCGGAGTTGAAGGACTTGGAGGAGGTGATCTGGTGAAATATCAGAAATTTTAAAAGTTCAGTAAGGTGGGGGTACGGGTTTTGGGTTTTCTTTGATGTATTGTATTTTGCTTTAAACAAAAGTTAAAACTTATGACAGATGGTTTTGATTGGCATTTTCCTTTGCTGTCAGTGTCAGAGGATCACATACAATTAAGACTCACGTGTTTCCCACTGACAGCATACAAGCAAAGAGGTGAATAAAATGGATTTTATTATTCAAGTCCTAATAATGTTTTGTTAAATGGAATTTCTAGGACATGGAGCCTGACGTGCTGAATTATTATAACAGCTTGCAAAAGGAGGCCAAGTGGATACACAACTGGGGTGACAGAGGCAGCTGCTATTTGAAGCATCAGAGAAGCTGTAAATCCACAGCATGGTCTTCTTGCAAGGCAAATATCCTGTCTGGTGCTCACATAAGCATACCCACAGAATAGGTGGGTATGTTTATATATATAAACATATTCCCATATTATATATGGGAAAATGTTTTGATTTTCCTCACAGATGTCGTTAAGACTTGGAGGAGCATCTTCCTAAAAGGACAGGCAGGCAGGGAGCTCCTGATCTTGTTGGAACCCTGGTTACTGAGAATCTGAGACTTTCTGTGCTGACAGGCACTGACCCCCAGGAGAACACTGCATTGACCTGAGGCTGTGGAGAAGGCTTCCAAAATGGAATGACAGAACTGGGATTGTGGGTGTGGAGTTTGAATAGAGAGGTGTAATATCACATGGTGGAAAACTTAAAGTTTTAGAATATAGTAAATATATATTAAAAAAAGATAGAAGTTTAAAGACAGAATCTAGTTGTTCTTCTTGATAAGTTTGAATAGTATTGTAAAATTAAATTTAAAAATCCACATTACAGGCCATGACTAGTTAGTTATTAAGTTAAAAGTAAAAATAATTTAAGTGTAATTTCTTAATTAGACAGTTTACCCTTAAAAAGCCTTGTAGAAAAATAAATACCATTCCATTTTTAGTTTGCTAGAGTGAAGCACTGTAGAACTCATGGTTTATAAAACAGTGATAGGAATAAAAACTAATAAACATCCAAACATAAAATACCATCTCACACATTTAATCCCAACCTTAAACAAAAAGAAACAAAGACAGTGGCAGTGCCCCAGACAGGCTGACCACTGTGGCATTTACATTTTTTGAACATGATTTTTTTGCCTAGGGTTTTTCTCCTGGGAAGTTGAAAGGTAGTGAGATGTTTCAGAGAAAAGAAAAACAATTCTTATTTCATTTGGTTTTTTTGTGTTGTGCTTATGTTTGGAGATTGTTTATTTAAGGTGATTGCTTGATTGGACTCTGGTGTGAGTTGTTTTGACTCATTGGCCAATTAGGGCCAAGTTGTGTCAGGACTCTTTTCAGAGTCATGAGTTTTTATTATTATTTTTTTAGCATTTAGTAAGGATTTTTTCTGTATTTTTTAGTATAGTGTCGGAACCCAGGACATTCCTCTGGCTGCCCTGGAGGGCTCGAGACCCTGGCAGGGGGCTCAGAGACCTTGGCATGGAGTCACAAACACCTGTGCCTTTGATTTTAGCCCATGGAAACAATTACCAACTTTGTGTGAGGATTTACAAGCCACAAGAGTTTGAGTAGGATGATAGTGAATTTGTCACAGGGTGAAAAAGTAGAATTTTGGGAATTTAGAATGGGGGTTCAAGAGGCAAGATGGAGGAATCTGGGCATGTCCTGTCCTTCTTCTTCCTCTTGTCTTCCATCTTCTGCTGTGATGGTGACACTGTTTGATTGGTTTAGAGACAGACTGTCTAACATAGGTGATGGGTATTGGAAAATTATTGTAAATAAAGCACAGGTAGTTCTTAGTATAAAAATTTAACACCACCCCAGGGGCAGGGACTGTGCCACAACCCGACCTGCTGGACAAATCCCAGCAGGTCAGAGAAGGAATGTGACAGAGCACAGTGCCTGTCCTGGTGCCATGGCTGCTCACCTGCGTGCCTGCTGGAGCCAGGAGTCATCCACGGGCGGGGGAGCAGGGGTGGACACGGTGCTGGTGCTGATGTCCCCGATGATGGCCAGCGCCTCCTGCAGCGCCTGGTACATGCGCAGGGTCTCGTCCCGCCGCTGCGCCTGCTCCGCCGACTCCTCCATCAGAGTGTTCTGGTCCTCAGAAGAATACAGGTGAGCCAGCAGCTCTGCATTGATAAATTCTTTTACCTGTTTCATCAGTGGGAAAAATGTGTATTTTATGATTGGCTTTTCACAAATATTAAAATGAATAGTATATGCGTTATGTCAGAAAGTTGTGCTGTATTAATTCTCTTAAGTAGTGTGTTAAATATAGTTTTAGGTTATAACATAATGCTAAAATAGAAACTATGCTATGTAAGATACTTTTTTTAAAGAAAGGACTCACACCAAGATAGCAGCCACAGGACACCTGAATCTTTCAGAGAAAGAGAATTTATTGCTCCATTATCAGAAGAAATGAACTTCTTCCTGCCTGGCTCAGCCCTGAGACACCATCAGGATTCAGAGGAAGAAGCTGACACTGCCCAGACAGAATCCTGTGTTTGAATGGAATTTATGCATCATGGATGAGGTGTATGAATATGCAACACTTTTGCTCTTAAGGGTTAATCCTCTGTTAAAGTGGGTCCTTTTTCAGGCTTATTTTGCCCAGGAAGAGGTACGCAGCCTGTCTGTAGCTCTTTGTTTCTATTGTCTCATATTGTCCTAATCCAAATTGTCCAAATTTTTATTATTCTAATTATATTGCTATTTTTATAACCATTTTATTACTATTAAACTTTAAAAATTTTAAAAACAAGTGATTTGCATTTTTCACAATCAGACAGAAAATAAAATAATCCAAACCACCAAAGAAATAAACAAAAGTCTCTGTGGAAAATACAATGCTGAACAAATATAGGGGAGATCAATGGAAGCAGGAGATTGAATTCTCTTACTACATTACACCAGCTCTCCTGCAATTCTGCATCTCTGAGGTGACACCTCTGCTTACACTTCATTTCCCAAGAGCTCCCAGGAGCCAGCTGCCATTTTGGGCTATTTCTAAAGGGCTGACTGGGAGGTAAATGGTAAATAAATTCCCCAGGGAATGGGAATTTTCAGGCTTTATGACATACCTGTCAATTACTTTCTTAGCAACAATTTACCCTACTGTAGACAGTGTCTTTCATTTCCAGCAAGTCTGTCAGATTCTGAATAACCCATCCACACACATTCAAACTGAAGGGAGAAGTCTCCAAGTAATCTAACTTACTATATTGATTTCCTGCTATGCCTGCCTTGGTTATGGAAACCTGGGCCACATTAAGAGACATAAAAAGCTAGAGGTACACTGATTAAATAAGATTGTAGTAAATAGACCAACTGCTGACCTACTAAATCCTTGCATTTGAGACTTGGTGCTGTTCTGATCTATTTCTCATCTGGTGCTTTGCTCCATAAAGCTTTTTTGAGCTGGAGGTAGCGATGATAATACATTCCCAGGATTCTGATTACATAAACCTGAGCTCCATTTGCTCATGGGTTTGTGCTAGTTTTGTGATTTAAAGGCTGACAGTGAGACTAAGGCAATGTTTGTGTTTAGACAAGGTCAGTGAGAGCAGTGAGCCAGCACAGCCAAGGGACCCTTTCTGGTCACCAGCAACAAGCAGGCAGCCAGGACAGAGCTCAGAAGGAAACAAAACCACATTGCCTGGGCTTGGCTGTCATTTCCCATTCACGTATGACAGGAGATGCACAAATTCTTAGCAAAGCCTGCAACATTTTTCCATGAGTTTCATGCTGTTTTCCAGTAGATGGTACTGATCAAGAGCCAGAGTACACTACTTTCCTTGTGATTGCCAAAAACTCCACATTAAAAACAGATATCACAGTTAAACAGCATCACATTCTGCTTGATGAAATGAGCATTTTAATGGCATCACTTCAAAAAAAGAAGTCCTAAAATTAGATTAAGGCCAGAACTGATTGTAAAGGCATTGTTAAACCACAAATATCTGTTTGAAAAAAATCAGCCTGTGACAATTATCATGAGAGGTCCCTGTCTGTCACTGGCAGAGGATTTGAGTAACTCCCTCCTCTGGAAAGGGAAGACTGCTGTGTTAAGGATGGATCTTGGATCAGCCTCCTGCCCTCCTATGCTGTACTAGACAGAGGAAGATCTTCCACCAGAGCCACTTTCTCCAGCTTGGAAATGGAGGGAAAAGTGATGCTTACTCATGTTTGCTCCTTTCTGGAAAGCAGACTCACAGGAACGGTTTAAAACATTTTCCTTCACAGACCTGCAGTCAAAGCTGAACCATAGCAAGCATCCAAATGCCAGTGCCCCAAATCTGCCCTGGCACCCTGAAATGGGGCAAGGTGGGCTTGGAACCTCCTCAGTGGGAAGACAACACATGGCACTGCCTCAAATGCAAACACAACCCATTCCTGGACCTGCAGTCTGGCAGTAACAAGTCCTGTGGAGTTTTTCTCCTCAGCTGAGATCAGTATCAGCCCTGTTTATGGAGTATACACTGACTACTCTTAAGACCACCCCTCTTGTATAATCCAGGATACCAAGGCACCATGAAATACAAACTTGTGTATGTGTTTTTTGTTTGGGCATGTTTGAATTGGTAATGGTAACTCAATGCTGTTCTGTGTGGTAAATGTATTTTCTTTTAAGGTAATCAACATCCACCCTAGGGGAAGAACAAGGGATGCACTTGGAACACAACAGTGTAGGCTTAGGCCCCAAAATATGCTCAGGGACAGCATGTAATTATTTTCTGTACACTGAGTTTGAATCTGATACTTTCCTTGAATTCTAAGTACTTGTTTATGGGCCCACAAAGTGGAAAGGAAGTTCTAGGAAAACTTGGGAGGTTGCAATTGTCATGGAAACAAATTCCTTGGGATCGATTTGTTTCCAGAGTTTTGGAGGCAACATGATGGGGCAGCAGAAAATGCAGAATATGTTGATTAAGGGGGAGGGAAAGTGTTTTCACTTAACTCCTGGTGTATGGGTTGGACTTATGAATACTCCAAGGAACACACACAACTTCACAGGACCCACCTTCAATCACAGCTCCACTCCTTTCCAGATCTTTGCACTATCTTTTGGCAGGGCTCAGCACTCTTGATTCGGCCATTTCTTTCTCTTTTCAATAGCCCTGATTTTTAAAAATTGCTATTTTATCTATTGTTTTCAATATGGTATTTTACTGCCTATGCTGTACAGAAAGAAATTCATTAATGCTTCTATGTCACTTTTCACAGTTCTTTAAAATGTTTGGATTCTTTGCCCCAGATTTAACCTCTAGGATGGAGGTGTAGGCCTCAGCTCACTAGGAAGCCCAAATGCAGCTTGGGACGATGAGGTCAGCTGAAAGCTTGGTGATATTTTAAGTGTGTGGTTTCTGTGTGCCAGTCTGGCAGGTTTTATCAGTGTCACCAACAGCTGATGAGACTGAAAGCACAAAATCTCACAGTAATCTACTTCTGAGAGAGAAGCACACACTTCAGAGACCCCTAAACGGTTCCAGATGAGGAGGTGAGTGGCAGAAAATTTAATGTAAGCTTTCAAAAGCAACTGCTCACTGAGCTCTGCTGTTTATGAAATGAAAGCTAAACCCCAGCCTTTCCAAGGGCACTGGAGATAGGCTAAGTCAAAGCAGTGAGCTGCTAGCAATGATCTGGAAAGAGCAGTGAGGACACACACTCAACTTCTGAAGTCTAGAGCAGGGCTGATTTCCAGAAAAGAAAGGCTGTTCCATTGTTCCCATGGTTTTTTGTAAAAACTCACCCATGACTAGAGCATTACTTACATTCTGACTCCCCTAAACCTGAAGAAGTTTAATGAAAAATCTCTTGCCCTCATGCAAAAATTCTGTTCGTATTAAATGTACAAGGAAATCCCACTGAAATTTCCTGTCCAACCACCTAACTCTTAAGTGCAACACAAATTCCACAGGGCTAATGAAATCCATCAGATGAAGGCTAGAGGTGGCTCTGAGTCAAAAGTAAATGCTACCTTCTAATCACATTTGCCTCCCAGCATATTGCACTGGTAAAGGCTGAGTGGTTTGATGACCTCTCAGAACTAGCAGGGGCTCTGGGTCCCATCAGTAATTTGTATGGCAGCAGTGGCACTAATATTAAGCTCAGTTTTCAACAAGGTCCATTCAGAACTCTGCCAGGATGTGAAGGCTGAGATCCCACTGCAGTGGAAAAACAACGGTATCTCAAAGCTGGTTTTAACCAAATAATCTTCAGATCTAAGAAAGACACACACAATAAATCAACCAACCACATCTGCTTATCTAAACAACAGTGTCCAAAGCTTCCAGATTTATTCCTTGGAAATGGTAACCTGAAAATATAAAGAAACCCAAACAAAATAAGAACTGCTTTATGAACCCTGACAAAGGCCTGCAGATGGAAAACCAAGAAAGCACAACTCTGCTCTACTGCTCTCACAGGCTGCCCACACCAAGCTCCCACTTCCTCTTCCTGTTATATCAAAAGCAAGACATCAAATAAAAACCAAAATAAAACTACCTTGATTTACCTTTAAATAATAACTTATGTTCTGATTAAGATGTAAATGAATTCTTTAGGATTTTGGGATAAGCACTCAAGGCAGTGTGCCACCCTTTGAGAAGGCTGCAGAACTTCCAAGTACTATGGAATATTGGAATATTTTATCCACGAGTGTGACATTAATTCTTCTCTTTAGTAGCTGCTGTTGCTGCTGTGTTCCAGAGGGGTGTTTGAGAGTGAGAGATCTGACAGACACATTGAACTGATTTAGAACTGTGGCTGCTACTTACATTATTGATCATGAGGTGCATGATTGTTTTCGGGATCAGATCTCGGATACATTTGTTAATAATGGACATGTAGGAGTCCACAAGATTTCGAATTGTCTCCACCTGTCTTTCCAGCTGGGGGTCCATTGAAAAATTATCTGCTTGGCCATTCTCTTCAGTCTCAGTCTACAAAGAAGAAAAAAAAAAAGCCTTTCAGATTTAAGTAAACTTGAAACATATTGGGGGAAAAACCCCTGGACTTACACTGTAGTAATCCAGCAACATAACTCATACAAACACTATCCACAGGTTAAAATATGAAGTCTTGGCTTGTTTAACATTAGAGTTCAGCATCATGAAATTTGGACCTTTATAGTTTAATGCCAAATGAGACCTTTTGCACAAAGCACATGTACGTATTTCTACACAAATTTGTAATTTTATGTTAGAGAAAGTTTTCGGACAAAGATGCACAGTGGTAAATGTCACACCAAGAAATTATTTCAGATCACTTACTGCAAAACTTATTATCAAATCTTTTACCATTCACATTCAGCCAGCTGGACCCACACAAGAAAGCAGCACCATAAGTCTGGATTTTTAATTTTACCCTTCTGTGGGTTAAACCCACCTTTGTTATTTAAAGCTGACTTATTTGTGACAAATTTTGCAGTTCAGTCTCCAACCTGTTAGATGTGAATAGCACCTATATAAACAAAGGGATTATAAAAGATAACAGCAAAAGAATCATTGCTTCCAATGCTCAAGGCTGAATTATATATTTGTGGTCTCTTTTTCACTGGATAGAAAAAAATCTTTGTATGCAAACAGCTGACCTAATTAAATACCAGGAACCTTAACTGGAAGCTAAAAGGCCTACACTTTGTCTCAATCTGGCCTGTATAAATATAGGAAAACCTAAAAGAAAAATAGTAACCTTTTGGTGAAAATCAAACTGCTGTCTGAGGCTTGCAGATGCCAAAAGAATGGAATTTCTACCCAGAGAGTACAAAGAACAACATTCCCCAAACTCTGATATCAAACTTCTCCCTGAAAACAACTGCCAGAGCATTAATAGCACAAACTGTAAAATCTAAATCTGAGTACCTGAGTACCTGAGTATGCTTCTGTGGGTACCTAGAAGCATAAAATCATAGACCCACAAAGTGCTTTTGGTTTTGACTTCAGCCAAAGTGCTCCAGCCTTGCAGCTGATGTTGTTCCAACCCCCCTTGAAGGCAGGGACGTCTCCCACCACACCAGGTTGCTCCATCCAGCCTGGCCTTGGACACGAGGAACACAAAGAAACAGAAAGCACTTGCAAAAACTGAAGAAGCCAACAAGGAGAATGAGTTGTGTATGAGCCAGAGCCCTGCCAGGACAGCTCCATTTACAACAGAGCTTTTAGCTAAAATTGGCACATGGCTGGTGCTTTAAACATTTCTGGAGCAGCTGAGATCAGTATCAAACCCACCAGTGAAAGGCCATTAGAGCTAAATATGCAAACATGTCACCAAAGAGGCTTCTCCCTGCAGGAAACTGGGCCAAGAAGGGACTCCTGGTTTCATGTCCTGGTGCAGGCTCTGCTTCTGCTCACGCAGCATTGCCAGGGAGAGCACTTGGAACCTTTTCAACTACAGCTTGGTCAGTCCAGGCTAAATGAAATGGAATGTTTGTCATGTGTTAAATTCTAGTTTTGTTAAGAAACGTACCTTTTAGAAACAAAACTGAGTGTTTGTAAAAGAACTTTCAAAAGTACAGGTGAATTACTGGAAAAGCAGCTGATCTTTACAAACAATTAGCTGTGCTTCCTAAAAATCCTGTGACTGTGGAGGACACTGAAGGGGCTCTTGACGAAAACAGGGTTTTCAATGCTGTAATATTGGTAGACACCACCTTAAAAACCTTAATCTTTTTGTTAATAAACTGCATGTAGGCAAAAGTCTCCATGCAAAGACTATTTTCCTTAGCCTCCATGTCTAAAGAAAAACTAACAGTAATTTTCCCTGTGAAATACCAAAGAAATAAAAAATCATACATCTCTCATATATCTGCAGATTTTAGCCAACTACAGACCAAAATGCCCCCTTCCCAGTTCCCCCCTATTTGACATCTATTCTCTTTCTTTTCTTCTTTGCTGTCTATATAAAGTGCAGTTTGTTCATGTATTTTTTCCCTTTTATTTTTTTTTTCTCTTTAAATTACAGATTGCAATAAGATTCCTAACTGGCTAAGCAGCAAAGTGACAGATGTTTATCATTATCCTCATCAAGAGAATGTAAAGTAAAAATAGTACTTTGTCTCTGATCTTTCAGGCAAAGGGTAATAGTCTCTTGTTTGAAACTAACAGAGCTGACTTCATACTGTTGATTTATTTTCTCTGAAATCAAAAAAGATCAATCTTTCATTACTTTACAGTAATTTATTATGAAAGCTTCTGGCCATAGTATTCCTAATGATTTGATGTCTCAACTGAAGGCTTTTCGTGCCAGAAACCATTTTGTTTGCATGGCATCATGCAGATGGAAATCTGCTTCCAGCAGGTTTCTGTGCCCTCCAGGACCCCTCCAAGCATTAGAAACCTTTCTCTGCTCAGCTGCCTCAGCTCTGTGCCAACAGCAGCAGCCAGAAACGAGGGTGCCTGGCAAGGCTGGGCATCCCAAGTGACAGAGATGCCCTATTCCACCTCCAGGCCATTGTTTCACAGCAGCTCTCGTCTCTGTGAGCCTCACAGTGACCCCACCTTCAGTGCAGGTCACCCCTCAGCCCCTGTCCCTGTTTCTTACAGCATGGCTCCTGCAGTGAAAGCCTGCTCAGGGAATAAACCCAAAGCAGAGCACAGGAGCAAATCCTGCCAGTCTCTGCCCACTGCTACCAGCATGGCCAGGCTGAGCAGGAAGGGGGAACAAAGAAGGTGCAAACAGCTTTCCATGCCTCCTTTCCCAGCCAAGGCAGCCCAGTCCTTTCAGCTCCTCATCCCCAAGCCAGAACTCACCAGTTCCAACAGCAAGTGTTAAGTTATGAATCTGGACTAGGTTTTTAGTCAGTTGACTCTTGCTTAATGCTGCTATTAATTGTTGACAGGAATGGAATATTACTACTTCAAAGGAATGCAAGTGCAATTACTTTAGGGAGTTCTGTAAACCTCCAACAAAGAAAGCTAAAGAAGAAGCTAGAGTGCTAAAAAACAGGTAAGAGAAATGAATTCATCTGGGAAAACTCTAAATCAGAGTATGTGATGGAAACACACCAGGGCTACAAAGAAGCAACAGGTAAAAAAACCACAGATGAAGAGAAGGTAAGGTGGGAGCCAAGGGGGTGCTTCCATGTACCCTTCCACACACCCCCAGACATCCTTCCCTTCTGCTCCCTGCACTTTAGAAGACTAAAAATACAGATCCCTTGCACTGTGCTGTGGGCTCACCTGTCTGAAGCTGCTCTGGGATCCCTGCAGAAAAAGGTGCTACTGAAACCCAAGGTACAGCTCTGCTGCTCTCCAGCTTCCCTGCATGCACACACCTGTACTGAGAATGTGCTAAGGATTAACTAATGTGTCCTACAAGAGCAGACTGAAAACTGCCTGTGAAATCCAAACCACTGAAGTTTGTGGGAATTTTACTGTTGGCTGCAGTGGGAAGAGGATTTCATCATTTCTACCACAAAAGTTATCGATCTTCTGAAGATTGCGAGCTCTCTGCTCCAAGAGGAATGATTTAGTGTGGTACTGGGGATGCAGTGCAATCCAAAACAAAGGAGTAATACCTTAGGATATCAGGGTAATTTTTCTGATTGTAGAAATTATAAGCAAGTTCAAGAATGTCCCAAGGAAATTTAATGAAAAGTGATTCCTTTTGAAATTCACAGCAAAACTGGGTAACACACTGAAAACAGTCTTGAGCTGGCCACACAGAGAGAGCAATACTTCTAATTTCCATGATTTCATTACATTCAGGGCAGCTGCCAGCATATTTAAGAATGTCTTGTATAACATTCCTGATGTCAGTTCCAAGAAGGAGCATTTGTCTGGCATTTTCATTAGAGAAGTGTATCAACCAATTTTCTGTAATCAAAAAGGCATTCTATTAACAGTGACCAGGAGGAAGCAGACTGGAAGGTGACTGACTCAAGGGTAAAAATCAGAGCAGCAGCAAAGCAATGCTCTGTGCAGTACAAAATATGTCCATGGCTGCAGTAAGAAATTGCTCATTTAAAAGCTATTTTCAGCTCTTTCATTTACAGTTCCAAGGTTCACAACAGCAACGACCACCTGAGAATTAATTATTCCAGCCAGATTGCATTTATGTTTTAATTCACAGCTGCTGAAAATACATATAAAATCTATTTTATGTATCCCTGTCCAAGTAAGTTTTTCTTTAATGCCCCAACACTCAGCACACTGCAGTTGTCCTAACGCCCCCTGCTTTTCCCTAAATCTTTGCAATTGATTCTCTCTTCATTGCAGTTAGATGTTGGATATATAATTTAGCTAAGATCCTCTCAGCTGTACATAGTGTGCCTTTTGCCAGAGGACTGCTGAAACCACATGATGGCTTCACACAGTGAGGTTTTCTTACTGGAAGGAACCACAAGTAAATGACAATAGATTACTTTTGTGTATTTACAACAAAGCAAGCAGCAGAAAAAGAACACTTCCCGGGCAGCTTGGAAGCTGTCCTTTTCCCTCACAGAGGGTGACTTTGCCACTCCCTTCCATGCTTTCAGCATGTCCTGACTTTGTACTGCTGTTCCCTTTACTGAGCCACCCACAGGCTGCCCCTTTCAGCTGCTGTGCCTTCATTAGCAGCCTGGAGCTGCTCTGAGCAGAGGTTATGATCTGGCTTTCCCTCACACACAGCATCTCTCTCACTTCATAACCCCCAGAAGAATGATACACCCTAGTGCAGTTTGGTTCACAAGTGTTTCACTCCCTGGATTAGCTTAAATAATCATTTATTCCTGTTCTTCTCTGTGGCTACATACATTGCTCAGGACAGACCATGAGCTAAATCCTCCTGCTGAATGCACACACTGTTCCCCAGGTACCTCCAGGCCTTTAACCATCCCAGACATTCCCAATCTGGCAGGCTCTCTCCCTGCCTTACTGCATGGAGAAGCTGCTTTGGAACTGTGACCCTGGGAGGAATGATGTATTACCTGAACTGCCAGAAATCTGGACTTACTTCCATCTCACAGGTTGATAACTAATCATGGCAAACCAATCCAACCTCCTTTTAGAGCAGGGATTCAGATCTTACAGGTATTAACACAGATACCACACATCTCAGAGCTCAGTAAAGCTTTCTGCCACCATCTCAAGTGACATTTTCATTAGTGGAAGTGTGCTTTCCCTGCAGTTCATGCTTGCATGCTCATTGCCATAGAAAAGCTGTCAATGGCTCGCTGGCAAAGTGGAGAACTGTACCAAGGAGACTTTTCTATGGAGTTTGGTTTATAATGGGCTTATTAAAGCCTCAATGCTCAGGATGGTGGGTCATAGCCTGGGCCTGTTACAGGTACAGATGAGAAGAAACTGGAAGAGAGTATGAACAAGTTGGATGACAGGACACAGTTCACAATGACCTAGAGAAACAGGTTCAAAATCTAAATGAGTTCATTCTGAATAGAAAGTATTTGATTTCACAGATTCTTCTCAGCTGGAAGGGACCCACAAGGATCATCAAGTCCAACTCCTGGCCCTGCACAGGACACCCCAAGAATCCCATCATGGGGTTTCTTAGGCAGGAATAAATCATTTAGATGTGAGAATGGAGCAGTTCAGCAGAAAAGGAGCTGTGTCCACAGTGCAATATAAACACAGCATGAGTCAATAATATCTTGCTGTTAAAAAATCATGACAAGAATTGTGCAGCCAGTGCTGCTTATCACACCACCAGAAATTTAAGGAACATTTTGAGAGTGTTCACATGAAGCCATTGAAGATTGTTCAGGGCTCTGTAAAGTATTCCCTGAAGGGAAAAGGTAAGATTAAATTGGGACTGATGAGTTCACAAGAAATCACTCATGGAAGGGTAGAGATGAGCATCTTTGCAGCCAGCAAAAGATGTCAAATAAATATTTGGAACGTGTTTTATGGTAAGAAGAGTGAAGCACAGAAATAGATGGATTAGGAGAGCTGCAAATCCCTTCCAATGATTGGAGCAGCATCCCTCAGAAAAGACCTAGGTACAGAGACTTTTCCTTGAGAAGAAGAAATAGGCAACCTCTCACATCCCTTCCATCCAGCAGGTGCTACTGGGTGCAAAGTGGTGTGAAATTACCCACTGCAACAAGAAAAGGGATTTCTGAAATAGCAAAAAAAAAATTTAATTACAGTACCTTCTACTTTTTCTTCTATGCAAAAATCAAGTAAAAAATAAAACCTTGCTGTGAATTGCTTTCTCCCCTCCAAGAATCTGCACTCCAATTTCACCATTTGCTGCCATGTACATCTCTCACACAAAGGACTTTTACATAACCCTCCCTCCACTGCAAGTTTTGACTGAGGGCCAACAGCTGCTTCATGCCTTTCAGAACAGACTGCTGGACAAGCAAAAGCAGAAAGAGGCTGGCATAAAGAAAACAGCACCTTTGTTTATAAAACAAATACTACTGTGGAATTTGCAAACTTTTCAGTCAAAGAATTTCCTTGTCATAACAACGCATGAAGTGCCCCATATTTATAAGAGCACATTAGAAAAAAAAAATCTAGGATATGAGATACTATTGGCATGGTATTTGCTATTATTTCACTGTAGAAGGATGTCAGTGGGTATATTGGGAAGTCACAAACATGGTGAGTTATCCTGGAATTCATCATGATGATGATGACTCAAAGTGCAACGATTGGCCCAGATGATGTTCAGGCTGAAATTTATTGTGGATTTGTTACCAAATGCATGAAACACATTCCCAGAGCCAGCAGCCTGATCCAGCAGTGGCCATTAGTGAGGGGAACAGGATCATGTGCTGTGGAAGGAGGCAATCAATGGGTGGAGGCATCAGCCGGACATGTCAGGATTAAAGGATTAAAGCTACTGGCTGTGGAATGCAGTCCCCTAAGAACCAAAACAAATACAAATCCCAGAGTTTCTACCAAAGAGGATGAAAACAGAAAGCAAGAAAATTAGTCATCCATGAGGCTGATCAGGGAAGTATTACAGGAAGACTGAAATCACACCTTGCCTCTCTTCTCTGGTATTTACCTCCCCTCAGCAGTAGCCATGCAAGAGAGGGTCACTAACAAAATTCTCCTAATTCCAGCAACAAGGCTAAGCTGAAGGATTCCTTTAGGAACAAGGAATTTTCTTATTCTTGAGATTAAAATGGGCAAGTAAGTGCTCAGTGCACGGACAGGGGCTGAGTGAAATACCTTGGCTGAGATGACATGTTTGAAGTGCAGCTTACAATTTAACGTGTCTGTGTCTAAGAGCTGCACTTTTTCCACCAAATGTGATCATTTCAGTGGTAGGTACCCAGAATAATCAATTAAAATCATAATTCTGTTTGAAATTAATCCTTTACTGAACTCCTGTTCTGTGGTCCCTCCTCATTTGTTCCAGTTGAGGTGGTAACTTCTGGGTACTCAGCAGCCTGGTAGAAGTAAGTGTGACTAGAGGAGGAGGAGGAGGAGGAGGAGGAGGGCAGCAGATCCCTGTGCAGATCCCTGTGCATGCTGGGAGGGATGGGCTCGGAGGGGCCTTGCAGTGGGGGAGCTCTGTACAGCATCCAGTGCTGGGCTCTATAAATTCCAACCTTGTCTTTGATTTTTACTTGATCTAATGCAACGTGTCCCCTGTAACTCTGCTCTTTTCCATCATTAATGGTTTCTAGGAAAATATTCTGAAATTCTGCCCTGATAAGCACCTAGACAAACTTGATGTTTCCTCTCTGAGGCACAAAAGAGGACGTTAAACTGTTTTCACCCCCACATCCCTGGAGCCATGAGAAGTACCAGATCTGTCTCTGCTGGGCCAGACTAAGCCCTGGCTCACCACAAACTCAGTGCAGCACCGACAAATGATCTCCACAGTAAATGATGCAAATAAGAAATGTCAGCATGTTCCAAAATTCCTCACTTAATCTTATTGCCAGTTGTATAGTCTGGATAATCAGTAAATAAATCCCTCTAACTTTGCTCAAATCCTTAGGGGCTGAATACACAGAGAGCACTTTCTAATTCATTCTCATTAACCTTCCCAGCTCTAAACAAAGTAATTTCCTACTTCTCTTAGTGTCTGAATTTTCCACTGGCCTCTGCAACACCTGATTTAGCAGCAATGATTTCTCACTTGTGATTTCTCTTTCGAGCTGGCATTGTTCTTTTTCCTCACACATATGCTTGCTGGAATAGCACGAATCAACAAGATTTAAAACCTCCCATTCTTAAGTTTGAAGCCCCTGAAGGGAAATTGCAGTTGTGATGCCAAGGAACACAGCCGTACGTTATTTGACTTTTCCTCGGCCAGGCTGACAGCACAGGGGGAGGAAGGGAGGAAGGAAAGGGGAAGGGAGAGGAAGATGGCATTTTAATAGCACCCACACTGCTTTCACACAGTTGGATCTCTGTGCTCTGGAGCAGCACCATTTCCTTTCCCTTTGCCTCACTTTCAGCCAGCACTGCTCAGCCAGCCTCTATGGGAAGGGTTCTCAATCTTGTTTTCCCAGCATGGACCACATCACAGGGCAGAAATCTCTCTTGTGGACAACCCCCTAGCCCACCTTTTACCCCCCATTTTGACAGCCCATTACCAACCCAAGCCTTGCAGGGACCACCCCACCCACATCCCAGATGTGACTGTATGAGCCAACATTCCTGCCAGGACAAGATGGATTATCTCTCCAGCTCTTGGCCCAATTCTCAGAGTCACTGTAGTACCCACAGAAATTGCCTATCTGAAAAAAAATTAGTAAGAAAAAGGAAGGTATTTAATCTAATTTAGTAAGTGGACACACAAGAACCAGCAGCATCTTATGTTGACAAATCTGCCTTTCCCAGATGTGAATCATATCTCAAGCATAGCTTGGCCAGAATCCTCATCAGAACATTTTATTTGATAATTCAGGTCCTAAGATTCAAAGTTCTCATCCACATCAGTGAGTGTTCCATAAGCTCTCTGTCAGGCAGAGTGACAGTGGGCTACAAATTCTGGCAGGAACTCCATCAATGATCACCATATCCATATTCTCCATTTAAGTTCCCCTTTAAAGCTGCAAGCAAAAATGGGACCTGCAGCATTGCTGTAGCAAAAAAGCCTCAAAACAGAGTAGAGGAGGAATTTAAAAACATTGAGCACTTTACTGAAATGTAACAAATACTTCTAAACAAAAGAAAAACAGGTATAGAGAAGCATTTTGGATTCATGCCAGAAAAACAGACATTGAAAATTCTTGGGTAAAATTATTTTCAGGGTAAGAAATGAGTTGTGAGCAACTATGCTGTACATAACATTTATGACATGGCTTCCATTTTGTATAACTATGACAAACCCCTTCTATGTATTCTATAAAAGCAGTAGAAAATGAAAAAAAATTTTTTCCCTCCTAAAAATAAATTTTATTTAAGAGAAGGTGAGATTTTGGTAAGTTAATACACATGTCTGTAAACAACAAACATAAACACTTCATGTTATAAGACCACATTCCCTTTGGCACAAACCACAATGAAACTATAAAGTTTAAAGCTGAAATCACTCTGACCTCCTCTCTGTGGGGAAGGAAAAGGACATCAGTGATTAGGACTGTGACCATATGGAGTTTATCTTTGCAGTTAAAATTACCTGGCTTTGCTGTTGCCACAAACAACCCTAACTTGGCACTTCAGTTGGTTATTTCTGCAATTTAACTTTTAAAAAAAGTTAAATTACCTATTATGGTGCTTTCAGTTCAAAAGGATTTATTGGTTTTCCCCCTTCTGTCACTGATCAGCAGCAAAAGGTAAAGTCAAGACTCAAGGAAACCCTGTCCTGGTGGCAGCACAATGAGGAGAAGCAGCTCTCACACACAATCCTGAGGATTACAACTGCTTTTGTCAAGAAAAGAAAAAACTGCCCCTCCCATTAGGGCTCTCCCTCCCCTGCTCCAGGGTTTGTGCCTGTTAAGCAAAGCTGGGGGGAAGAGCCCTGGTTTAATGCATCATCCCAAGCACTGAATGTCTCACAGTGGAGCTCCAGGCAGGAAATTTCCCTCTTCTTCCCCTATGGTTCTAAAGGTTTTCTGCAATGAAATTACTGGGAGACAGCAATATCCAGGGGCAGGCATGGAATTTGAACCCATGGCCTTCTGGCTTGGAGGTGAGACTATTCCTAACTGAGCCAAAGTGACACATACATAATATGCTTTCAAGGTTTTTAGAGAGCTCTGTCATGATTTAAAAACACTAAGTCTTTGTGGTACAAACCACAGGGCAGGAAAGAGCTGGGGCTCCCTTTTTACTGCTAATTTTAGCCAATGAATTGTTTATAATCTCCTGCAAAATACATAAAGCCTTATTCTGCCTTAAGCTAAGAGAGAACAGCCTTTCAAAACTGCTTCTTAATTATAGTGTTCCCCTGCTAGATGGGATGGAGGCAAGTTCCAAAATTGTGTCAGAGTATATGAAGTGATAAAATGAGGATGGGTGAGCTATTTTTAAACATGCTCAAAGACTTTGAGGTCAAAATCCCTGAATTTATAGCCTTATGGCTGTATTAAAAGTCATGGACTATTAAGTCTTTTGTGGCAAGACTGGAGTATCATTTCATTTGAGACACCTCTGCCTTCAGAGCCCTGTGTTCCCTCCCTCTCTGCCAAACTGGGGGGCCTGGGGAACCACCTTGAAGCCCAGGTTATTTCCCTGCTGTAGCCAGGCTTTGGGGAGATAAAGGGGATGAGACACTTCCAGCCCAGCACATTCCCTCCTCCTCTTTTTTCCCAAGACATTCTGCAAGTGAGAGGCTTGCCTTTCCAGATGGCCAGGAAGTGAGTGGCTTAGAGAGGGCTGGAGGAATCTCAGGCAAAAGCACATAATTGCTCCTTACTCTGCCCAGTCTGGAAACCCAAACCAGCCCCAGGCCTGCTGGTATTTGCTCAGCACAGTTGTGTTTCCCATCTGAAGAGGGCAGCTGGGCACCTGCTGCTGCCCAGGAACACTCAGGTTTAGCAGCAGCCATCCTGTCCTCTCCTACACAGCTCCTTCCCCAGCACAGGAAAAGGACTTGGACCAGAATAAGTCCTAAAATACATTTTTGACTGTTTGGAAAATCCAGACTCGTACCAAAATCATTGTTCTACTTGTGGGAATAAACCATGCACAGGCACCAGCTGGGATGGTGGAAGGACTGGCCCTGCCTCTGCCCCCACAAGCCTGAGAGCAGCACTCCTCATCTCAGGTCTGACTCAGCATGAGTAAAAGCTGTCACCTGCTGTACACACTTTGGTTTCTTTCAGTAATGATCAATATACACCATTTCTTTTTCATAGGAAAAAGGCCACACAGTGAGAAGAAACCCAACTGAAAGGCTTTCCCTGCCTCACAGGCTGAAGTGGAAATAACTCTCAGCCCCTTTTCACCATGCACATTCTGCATCACCTTTAGGTGTATCTTACTCTAGAGGCCAAACAAGTGGCAGCAAAGGCTTTAGGGCTCTGAGGACACTGCAAAATTATTGGCACCATATGCATTGGTTATTTTCTAACTGAGGAAAGGTTTTATGGGAAGCCACTGCACAGAGAGGAGCTGCTACTTTGGAAAAGACCAGATGCAGGTTAGGAACATCAGAGGAAGACAACAGACTCTAATGCTATTTTCAGGTGAGGAGATTTGTTTGTCCAATTTTGCAATTACATTTACCTGAGCATCATTTAAACCTGTAATTTTGTTCCATTTGGATTTCAATGCAGTGATGCATAACAAAAAATATTAAAGAACTGTGGATGGCCCAAGTAAAAGCAAAAACTAGTCAAAACAAAACTCAAATCCTTTTATTGATTGCATATGGATTTATAAAGCCATAAAACCATGGAACAAGCACAAAACAAAAGCCGTGTAAAAAAAGGTTCAGTACAAAAAAGGCCAAGTGAGGAGTAGAAAAAACCATCCAGTGTTGTTGGTTCTGTTAGGAATTAATGGACACTCATGTTTCAGTCCAAAGGAGTCACTGGAATGGGTTGTGCATTTTATCCACCAGAAGATCCCAATGCACTTATTATCATGAGAGGGTCTCCCACTTGGAGCAATGCTGGATGGATCCATGTTCCTACTTGGGTATTCTGCACACATTTCATATTTTTACAAATTCATGGTATTGGTTCATCCTATAAGTATTAAAGTCAAATTCTTTCACAACTTCCCTGTGTCAGTGTGAAAATCTGTACCGTTTCAGGAGAATGTGGTGAGTTCAGGACACTTTCTCTCCTTGAGTTAATAAGCTGTCATTCCTGGACGGATGCACCCCCATTACTTCAAGGAGAATTGCTCCTTTCAGGAATTGGGCCTGATCCATCCTCAACCACAGCCTCCAGGAATCTCCTTCCCAGTACCCACTGGCATTTACTTAGGACTACAACTGCTTCCTTACATTTCTGGAGTGGCAAAACCAGTTTGAATGCTTTTCCTACAGGTGTCCTTCACAAGATTGATTTTAAGGCACAAAGAATTCCTTAACTCTTCACTGCAGCACAAATCATCCTCCAGCTCCATCCTGCACTCCTGCATCCCACTCTGCTCCCAGCCAAACCCCTGCTAGAATTCCCACTGAGTTTAATAGTCCTGTCCTATTCCCCCCACCTCCTAACTGAGGTTAATTTCTTTTCTCCAAATATAAACAGAAACCAGCAGGTAAAAAAGTTTTGTCTAATGTGGCACTAAGGCTGTGGAATTTACTCCCATGTGAGAATGGCACAATAAAGTCATTTGTTTAAAAGTAAATTGAAAACATTCCAGTCTTCTCAGGCTTACAACTATTAACTTTGGTTTCTGCACAGCACTGTAGAATGTCTGGCATCAAAGACACTTTGTACATTGCACTGAACTTGCACTGGACACTGTTAGTGGGCCATTAATCACAGCAAACAAAGATCCCATGCAAACACAAAAATTACTGATTTTTCCCATGTTCAGCATGGCCTAGCAAAGGTTAACACCACAGCTGCTGGATACTGCACATTTTGAGGCATGGAGTGTTGACAAGGCATCTGAGAACGTGCAGATTTTCCAACTAATAATTACGTATTCCACATGAAACAATTCTTATTTGTGCCTAATGCTGTCTAGAATGAGCCAGACACCTACCTCAGCATGAACTAGCACAACTTCAATTCAGGTGCCTACAAAAGCATGTCCCTCTTTCCCCCACACACAGATAGGATGTGTGAGTGCAGGGGCACGGGGTAGTGGCAAGAAAATGGAGAGGATGTGATCCAAGGTTCACAGGAAGCACTGCTGGAGGAAGGGAGGGCTTATGGAAACAGGCACTGAGATCAACTTGCCTGAGGGAATGTGGAAGAGGAATGGGAACTGAACCAGAGAAAAATGAAAGAATCTGAAAACAAAAACCACTCAGTGGCCAGAGAAGCAGCAAAGGAAGCACAGGAGAAAGACCATGGTCTGGAAACACAGGCTGTGTTTCAGGGTGCAGTTCACTGATAATGGCAAAGGAGAAAATGCTATGGCACAGGAGTGTGAATTACTGGCACTCACAGGCAGTTTTCTGTCATCCAGAGCAGGGCAGGGGAAAGCCTGAGCCATCTGCCTTGAAGCTTCCTGGCTGACAAGATGATTTCCATTGGGCTCCTCAGACCACAGACAAAATTCTTGCACCAGCTTTCTCAGGTGAAAGAAACCTTACTGCAAAATCATCATTCTCTCCTAACCAGGGCAGGAGATGTGAATTGAAGCAGTGAGGGAATAAATTGCTACCTTCAGAAAAAAACCCCCCAAACAAACCAAAACCCACACCAAAAAACCGCCACCACCAAAAACTCAAAAAACCCCAAAAAACAACACAACCAACCCCCCCCAATCCAAAAAAAAACCACAAAGAACCCTAAAAACACTCCAAAAAATCCCAAACCAAACAAGAAACTTCAGCCATCAGTTCCCAGTAATGCAGCAGCTCCTGCTGCTGCCCATGGAGTGGGTGCAGGATCACAGCATGAAGGTGCCAGCATGGTACCCAAACTCAACAAAATGAGAAGAAAATTGATGCAAGTACAGGCTTGTTAGTCAAGCCATGACTGTATGCAAGGCTTTTAAACATGCTTCTAAAGAGCTTAGACCTTAAATAAAATTTAAAAAAAGAAAAATAACGATGGCAGAGCTTGCCAAACTCAGTAAGTTAACTGATTTTGCTGACTAAAGAAAACTTGACAGATCTTTGGTTCAACAAAGGGATACCCTTAGGAGACTGGCAAATAAGCTTATAAAGATGAGTATTAATGAAAGAATAGTGCAGTACAACAACTCTCTAACAGATAAATAAGTTATAATGTGGAAAGAAAAACTAGCAGCCTTGAAGGATTTGTTTAATGTGGAAAGAAGAACAAGCAGCCTTGAAGGATTTAATCATCAAAGGGTTGAATGGATGGGTCTTACTGAAATAAAATAGCATAAACTTGCCAGTTAAATTTGATTCTGCCCATTAGACAGAATTGTGAGGTAGTGTCAACACAATGGGAGTCTGAACAGTGTCCTGGAAGACAAGGATAACTTCAAGGATTGGGAAAACAGAAACAGGATCAAATCATAGCTGTATGCTGACAGACCAATGACAGCTGCTGCATGGACAGGGAGCTCAGCAGCTGGCAATGAAAATGGAAAGGAGAGCCCAGGCACAGCCAAGTGAGCATCAGATGATTCCAAGACACTGCTAGGAGGTGCCATGGAGGAGCACAAGTGCTGGTGGTCTCTGTTCTGAGCAGTGCTTGCCCAGTAGGAGTAACACTGTTTTGTACAGGACTGGGCAGTGATGGAGGAGGCCATGAGACTCCTGGTGACAAATGACACTTCTCCTGTTCCCAGGGCTGCTGCACTATTTCCTTAAGAGTCAAATGAAGCTGCACGTTGAGAACAAGAGTATTTTATTTTCATTGCATTGGAACTGCTTTTCAGGCTCCCCTGGTAGAGCAGTGCAGCCTCTGAGAGCCCTGGACAGTTCAACTGGAATATCTCTGCCTCTTTCATGAACTATCTGGCCCTCTCCCTTCCTCCCCCAGGAGATCCTTGGCCATATCTCAAACCATACTCCCCTGCCTTCAGGCTGGAACGGGCTCTGCAGCAGCTCTCAGGTTAAGCTGGGGAGTACCTAAGGGAGGAAAGAGAGAAGGGCTTTGGAGAGTGCTCTCCAAAACCTCCCATGCACTCACTGATCCACCCAAAGCTGCTTCTGCTGCTTGGTGGAGCTGGAAGAAGAGGAAATGTGGCCTTTGAAGAAGACTTAGGCTATTGGGTAAGGACATTATTGTTTGAGCACTTTCTTCATGTGGCTGGAGAAGCAGTGCATGTTCCACAGGTGCGTGCAGAGCAATTTGGGAGCCTGGTCAGACCAGAGTAAAACAGCAGTAAAATAACCCCTGCCTTTTGAAGCAGGATTTTCCCATTGCCTTCTCCAAACTGGAGGATCAGTCCTCTGAGTTTTCACCTTGTGAGAGAAGAGCAGGCAGCTGAAAAGGCAGGTAAAGAGCTGACAACAGACCTTGATGCTCCCGTGGTCTGCTGGTTACAGCTTCCATGTAATGGAGGGGGGAAGGAAAACTTGATCCAAGACCCTAAAATTGACATTTAAAGTGATGAAAGCAAGCTGGACTGGACTATCAGTACTAAGAGACAGTGACCATGTCAGAGACTGATCTCATCTAACAGAAGATTGCTTTAGATTTATTGGAGGATCAAATGACACACTTGAGAATCTGCTACTCCAGCTAAAACTCCATATCCATCTAATGAAAAGTTTTGGGGTGTTTATCAGAAGGGGAATGGTAGAAAGGGGTGAGAGAGAGGTGAACTCCTTAAAACATAATTTGTTTTCTGCCTACCTTCCTTTCATAAGAAAAAGACAAAAAAGAATTCATCTTAAATTACAGGCATACAGACAAGCTTTCTCAGCCCCAGAAATTCATCCTACATGTTGATTAATGATCAAACTACTAGAGCTTTAGCATGAAAAATGGGCTAGGCTTCAACTGAAGATTGCCTGTAGCTAATGATGCAGTGGAATGAACATTTTCATTCCAGCTAAACCATTCCTGTTCCTGTAAAAATAAAGAAACCCAATCTTGGGTTATGAAAAAGACTTGTTGAATTCTGCATATTTCTTGGGTTAAAATAATGCCCTGCATCTTAACAGATCTGTAAATGCAGAGTATTACCTGTGAAGTCAGACACCCATATGATTACACACATGTACACCCAGAGTTTAAATACTGAGGTCAGGTCAGGAAGAGAAGCTGGTAAGTGCAGCCTAGAATTTCACACCTATGGGCACATTACTGGCTTAGTAGATTTAACACAGCTCCTGTCTCAGGCTCAAAAATGTAAAATGTAATAAAAAACCCCACAAGGAAGTGCAGTGGGCTTCACAGCATTTGCCTGGAGGGAAGGCTGACACAGGCACGGCTTGCCCGGAGATCTCCTTGTGGTTCAGCCCCTGGCGCCATCAGTTGGGCTTGAACTCAAAAGCTGTGGAGGGAGGTCATTAAAAGTGACTCTGCACCACTGAAAGAGGGTGGGAAAGGATTCAGGCATATGCAGGGGAAGGGATGTGTCTCTCCAGCTCTGGTGATTTCCATCATGGAAACACAGCACTTTACAGCTTTTAACCTTTATGCCGCTGAAGTCAACTATCAACGTTCTTTAAAATTTTGTTTTCGTTTCAGCACACGAAATGCAAACTCCAGTTTGGGAAATGTCAACAGCACGTTCTCCCTTAAACCACAAGGAAGGTGCAGAGTTGAAAAAGCAGCACAAGGCAGAAAGCTGAGAAGTGGAATCACACACACACAGTGATCCCACCAGCATGTTGGCTGGCCAGAACAGTGATTTTCAACACTATGGAACTCAGAGGGAGTGTGAGGGGAAGCCAGGAGGTTCAAACCATCCTGCTGGCTGCAGGGACAACTATTTAAAAAAATTAAGAGGAAAGTCAGACCCCAGAAAGAGCACAAGACACTGTGTTCCAACTCTAACCAGCTGAAGGAAAGTTTATATAAAAACAATTACTTTGTTAGTGACTCATAAGGAAAGAATCCCCAAGCTTTCTTCAGGGAAACCCCAGTAAATAACAAGTCTAAAAACACATGAAGATGGTGCTGTCTGTTCTGTTACAATATTCAGTCCACATGATAAAACCTTTGGCAGAAGAACAACCTACTGAGCACAGATCCTTTTGGGAAACCCAAAACCCAGCAAGAACTGCTGTGGCTGCTTGCTAAGGCTGCCTCATCTTCCAGATCTTGTGTGACATGTCTAATCCTAACTGGGAGAAAGTGGAGAAAAAAAGGCTTTTTGTAACAGCTTCTCTGTTGACTACATGCAGGTGCACTCTCAAGATACATAAATGCCTGGATTTCAATGCATTCTGCAGGTTTAAAACTAAATGTTATAGATTCAAATATCCTGCCACACTACATCCAAAGACACAGAGTGGAAAGGTCGCTGCATCTCTCTCTGGAGCATCTTATGAGACACACAGCAGGCTGGGCAAAGAACAGTCCAAAGAAGGGATGGATAAACTTTGTATACTTTGCAATGTAGAACTTCTTTGCCTATGAAGATGTTTTTCCCTTTTATTTTCTTTCTTCTTTCTCTTTTTTTTTTAAATTAGCACAACATTCTGGAAGTATGGGTTTTTAAGCACACCTTCCAGCAAGAGACTTTAAACTCAGTAAATTTGTAAAAATATGAGAAATCACAGTGGTTTCCCAACCAATGACCATATCTGAACACTGAACCAGTGATGCCTGAAACTTGGACTGACTGGGAAATTCCAGGTAGGAATATTAACAAAAATATTCTGTGTCAAGCAGAGATTATGTTCTGCAGCAAAATACTTAGTTTTTGAAGATATCTAAGAGGACTGAGTGGGAACCTGGGAGCAATTCCTTAGCCATTTTATCTCACTCTCTGATGAGTTTTTAGTCTCCATGTAAATGTGGACATGTTATTTTGTACTGGAAAGCTCCCCTGCCCAAAATTATACCTTTGCATACTGAACAGAACATGTTTTAGTTTACTCTCAGCTGCTGTAGAGCCATAGCAGACTCCAGAAACTTTCCACGATATAGCCAGAAAATTGTCAAGAAAATAATAGAAGGTTGAAAGCATTGAATAGTCATTCCCAAGGGGCTGAGAAGTTACCATAGTAAAAGAGTGTTTTTTACCCAAATGCTCAGCAACAAAAGCAGTAGCATCACCAATATTTGAACTGTAATTTTCCATTGTCAGTTGGAGGCTGAATTTGGAAGGAATGGGGCATTTGTGACAATCTTTCAGGTATTTGTGACCATAGCTTAATGTTCTTCTCCTTATGATGAAACATGTTTTATAAAAAGCTATGAACCATCATTCTAAAGGCCACCAATACTGAAGAAGCATGAGCAGCTACACATAAGATATAAGGAACTCCTTTACAAAGGGAGCATCTTTTGGGTTAAGTAAATCATTCCAACATCTCAAATGGAAGATTCAACTAAAAGGAGCATAGACAGGAAGAATGCCTGAAAAAAACCCCCAAGCAATGCATGGGAGAGGGACAGGTCACACTAGAGAAAAGTTGTGTGTATTTAAGTACTCCATTGGAAATTTGAGTTCCCTCGCTTTGCTGCTCAGAAACAATTACCTAAGGACCTGGCACTTCCAGAGACCCATTGTCAATGAAGAGAGAGTGAAGCAGCTCAAGAGATCCAGACTTGGAAGGAATAATCATTGATTATTCTAAACACAAACTCCCAAAAATGCAATTCCCCAGTAGGAACCTGTCAGAAAAGACCAGAATTCTGATGGAGGGAAGATGTTGATGGTTCTATACACTAAAGGAAGCCTATCCAGTGTGCCTGAACAAAGACATTAACCAGGGTCTTGGAAAATAGACAGACACTCAGTCTTGGGTACACAGAAGGAGGGAGAGCTTCATTGCATGCCTACATCTAGGATACTTCACAAGGATTATCTGTGTTTTATCACTTGAACAACTAAGCCAATACATGCCTTTGAGCAATTTTCATACTCTAAGCCTCTTCCACCATGTAAGGATGGACACTCGAATCAACAAGTGTCAAATTTCAGAGAAGAATTGAAGAGTATCTGAGAAATAATCAGAACAGGAGGATTAATCCCCTTTATATGTAAAAGACAGGAAGAAAGAAATCCCTGCATACTCCAAAGATGTTGGAGTGAGGTATTTTTAAAGAACAAATGTCCTTTGCTAGGCAGACGAGTGCCAAACAGGTAGTGTGCCCCAAACCCCTGTTTCTAGAAGCACTCTAGTGCTAGTGACAAACCTTTAACAAGCAACACTGTCCTGCAATAATTCATTGATTCTCTCGTGCCATTCTTGGACTGCCAGCAACAATGTTCTTACTCTCAGTTTGTAAAATGGGATCCTGATCTGCAACTGCAACTTCTAGACAAATAGTATCTATTCCCAATATTAAAACCAGCTGCTGGAAAGGCATCATGCTGGGGCTTACAAAAGAAACTGTAAAAAGAAGAGGGAGCTCAAGAAAATAAATGGGACATGGGGCAGAAATCACAGCCCCAGTGAGACAAAGACAGGATTGGTTCTACGAAAGGAGAACTTTATTTTAGCAGAACACTAATCAGACTGCAAAAATCACTGGAAAAACCCAAACAGCCCCCGAAGTCATGCAACACTAAGGACAACACCCCCACTCACAACAGGTGAAATTCTCACTCTCTGGAAGTGATGCCATTGATTTCCCCATGCCCATCTTCCAGCCTGACCATGACCCAGCCTGGCTAAAATGAAACCATTTCTGAGCCCACATGTTCACCCATCACATTAAGAGGTATTTTCTGCAGAGCAGTGTATAACAAAGAGGGAGCTGATATTTTCAAACTAAAAAAGACAACTGAAGGTGAAGTTTCCTAAAGCAAGAGCCTTGATTTTCACCAACCAAGGGCAACCCAGGTGGTGTTAAGGACTGCAGACAATTCTGCATTTTGGTCTCAGGAGAGAGACCATCACCTGTGTCAAAGCCCTCAGTGGAGGAACAGCAGGGAACTCTTCCCACAGAGCTCTTTGGTGCACAGAGCTGACATGAGCACATCTCTGGAGTGTTTGCAGCCACATTTTGAGGCACAGGTGATCTGAAAGAGAAGCTGAGCTTTTTGGGGATACCTGCCCTGTATGCAGCTGCAAAAGTGGATAAAAGCTAAGCTTAGAAGAGCTAAGGTCAGTCCTTAGGAGAGCTAAGCACAATCTCACACTAGTACTGAGAATTTGCTGCCTGAATCAGCCAGATAACCTTTAATAACTATAATTTAGAAATCTGGTACAGCAGTTGTTTCTAGGCCATGGTCATGAACAACTCCATATTTTTACACAATGCCAGCACAACACAGCCAAGGACAGCTGGCCTGTGACTGGAAGGCTTCTGTTCACTACAAGAAGGTTCCTGCTTCTACTGGAATAATATCTAGATCTGAAAATCAAACAGTATTAAACCAAACTACAACTGAACATGAAATTACATTGCACAAGACTGATTTTTCTCTCAGACTTTCTCTTCCATTCTCTGCATTAGTTTCTTTACTTGATTTCCATAAATGCCTTTAGGTTTGCTGCCACCAAGTTTAGAAACCCCAGCTGTTGAACAGGTCAAGATAATACTGTGCAGCAAATGGAACCAGAAAGTTTGAGTATCTGCTGCTAAGGGGTCTGATACTGTGTGTTACTGCTCTTGGCAATTTTGTACTCACCCACCAATGAGCTTCTACCTAACTCAATAATGTGACCTGTTACCTGAACTCAGGAGCACATACAATGGTAAGTAATTCTCTCTTTTAATTATAAATAACTTGCTTATAGAAGAGGAAGAGCAGAGGTTGAGTTTCAAAGAGAAGAATATAAAGGAAACAGAATGAGATCACTTGTTTCTCTGCTACAGGAACTGAGGCTTCAGGAACAAAGGTGTGAAAGTCACCCAAAAACTGCATTGATCAGACACCTGAACATGTCCACAGACAGCTCTTCCTAGTGGGAAATCACCATTCTCCAAAGCTGGCACTCCTGAGATATCAAGTGTCACACACCAAACACAGAAGAACAGGGAAGACATCAGTCAAAGGCCTCAGTGGAGCTGAGGAGTGACCACAGAACAGAACAGATCACATGACATCCTGGAAGGAGAGTTATGGAACTAAAGAATGCAGCTCCAGAATGGAGGCTTTTACACCCTTAATATGGGCCTTGATTCTGACTCAGCACATGGAAGGTAATCCTAAACCTGTCTCCACAAAAAAAGGTAGGTAGAGAAGGTTGAAGAAATCCAGGATGAACTACGTCAGAGTAGGCATTGCATATCTTCATTTTAGTCCAAAATACAGTCAGGGAAAGCAACATTCAGCTTCTCCTGCTCATCTTGTTTTCCCTTCTAGATGAGAAAAAAGGAGTATCTGGCTGTTCACCAGCTGCCCTCCACCCTCATGTGTAATGATGACATTTCCTGTTACACTGTAAATGCTATGGAAGAGTGAGCCTAGTGACATTTTTGGCAGGAAAAAAACATCAAATTTTAATTTACTCCTAATTTCTATTCAGTTTTTGTGCAATTACTGACTTAGAAGACAAGGAAGGTATTTTAGGATTGTCCCAAACCCTTGTGATAGTTGTGTGTTTCCCCCTCTGTTCAGTCCCCCTCAGGGGTGATCCCATATGCTAAAGGAGCCACCTGCCCTTCCTGACCACAGCTATTCCAAGAGCTGGAGCCACAGGGACTCCAGCTGCAGGTATCAGCCTGGGCTCCAAAGCACCTTTGTGGCTGAGACTGCTGCAGCTCAGTCTAGAAACACCTTCCTCTCCTCCAGCCAACTTTCAGTGCTCAGCTCTGGGAAAGCACCCTGAGAGTTTGGCCACCCTCACTGCCTCCCCCAGGGCAAACCTCACTGCATGTCCAGAATGGGGCTAATATTCCTGAAACTCCACAGCCAGACAGCTTTCACCTTTCTGCAGAGTTTCATCAAAATCCCTCACTGGAGTAGAAGTGGTGTAAAAACTAGCTGCCCCATAAAAAATGAAGAATTTAAAAATATTTTCAGTATGCAGACATCTTGCCAAAAGTACAGTAAAGAGCCCACCGTGAATACAGAACAGAAATAAAAAATGTTTGCTCATTTCTAAATTTCCTGGAGTTTGCTTAATGTCAGCAGGCTCAGCTAAGAGCAGGAACATAAAACCCAGTGACAGCCATTGAACCCCCGACCCCATCAGCAGCTTTGCTGAGACTGGCTTTGGAACCACTCAGAACATCAGCCTGCATCTTGTTACACTCCCTGCAACTGATGCAATCCTGTGAATCTCTTCTCCCCTGGCCATTTTTAACTCTCTCAGGACAGAAGTTCTTTTACTCTTACAGGAATATGAACCAGGGCTGCGCTGTTTCTTCAGCAACATTTGGGGAGCAAGGTTTCATCTTTTCAGTTTTTGTTTGAAGGAGTAAATATTTAGGAGAAGCAGAAGATAGCTTTCATCTGAAACATGTTTGTACATCCTTGGAGCAGCAGGCAGGGAGAAGGGGACTGAAAACAGGCTGCCATTTCCTTGCCTGCCTGCCTTTGGACTGCCTCTGACCCAGCGTGTGCGCATGCACCCTCACCCCTGGGGCTGCTCTTTTACACCGGCACTTCCTTGTAAAATCCAACTCATCTGTTCAAAGCAACGACTGAAACACTGTCTATAAAATTATGGCGTTTTTCCACTTGAAAAAAAAATAAATTAACACTTCATTTAAAAGTTATTTTTAAACCTACTTGGCTTGAAGCCACCTTTAGTCACAACTGAAATGAATTCTTCTTTTCCTAGAATTCAATGCCTTCCTTTTCTAAAATATACTAGTTTAAAAAAAGTAAACTCAGTAAATGCAGAGTTTATACTTCTGACTACACTGTTTTGCCCTCTGACATATCAGCAGTTTGCTTTTCAACAAACCCAAACAAGTCTTTACTTTTTCTACTTTAGGGACTTATCCCAAGCAGGGACTTGAGCAATGCCAGAGCAGAACCACTGAATCTGGCTGGGGCACTGGCAGAGCATCACCACAGCCAGGAACACAGTTATGTCTGGGAGGGAACTGAAGCCCTTTCAGAAACATGGCCAGACTTGAAAAGAAAGCACCAGAGCTTTATTCCAGCGTGAGACACCTCCAGCTTCTGGCACTGCACCTGCACTTACATGGAAGAGCCAAGCCCAAAACACATGAACTTAGAGCACTGCTGTCATATATACAGAGAGAATGGGGATCCTGACTTCACTATGTTCCCATTTTCCAGGACTGTCTCAAGAGACAGAAGGACATCTGGACTCCTTAATGAAGTAGCTGATCTGGAATCTGGGTTTAGTAACACTAATTCACCTTTAAATAAAATAAGAAGTTTTTAAAAAATGGGGAGAGAAAAGTATTTGAAGGACCAACAGGCAAACTGACCTGACAGAAAGAGTATTTTCCTTCTCTTTTCAGGGGGACTCTGCTGTTCCCAAAGAGAAAATGCCAACTAAATACACTGATTTTATATTCAGTGACCATTTGCATGCTCAGCATTATCTGCACAGTGACAACTCCACTGAGATGTGAATATGGAGCTCACAGACTTTAGTTCTACACATTCTGTAAAGGGCATCAGCAAGAATAGCAATGCAAAATAATTTTAAAAAAATTTATAGTCACTATATGTAAAAGGTAATTTAAAGAGATTTTGGGTTTCCAAGTCAAAGTTTCTCAAGTCTGAGATCAGCATTTAAGTGTCTGGTATTTTGAATCAAGTAGAATTTATTGGCTAACTCAGGGCTTAGTGATGACAAAGAAAAGGTGGCTTTTTATATTAAAAAGTGGCACTTTAAGCTTTTGAGATTTTTCTGTTGCTTCTGTTTTATTGCTTGACTGCCAAGGGATTCAGAATCAAAATTTCCTAAGGTCCCAGCAACTATCTATTCTTTTAACCTAGTAGTGTTAGAAGCCCATGGAGGTGGACTCTGGGAGAATGGTTCAGATTTTGGTATTGTTCTCAAACAGCAGCATCTGGAGAGCTGTTTCGAGGGGATTTGCTTTTTAAATGGGGTAAAGAAGATGCACAGGGTAAGCAACAAATCCACAATGGTGGGTTAGGACAGTCAGAAGCTCTCAGCTCCTCTGTCTTCAGCAGCTGGGCTGAAGTATAGTGCTCTGCACAACCCTGGACAATTCTGCACTCATTCCCCATGCTAGGCTGTGGAGCTCAGTGTTAATATTAGCAAAATGCAGCTTGCCAACATGTGCTAGCTGAATGAGGTAGGTCTCCATTACCTCATTCCACACGACCCTTTTACAGATTTTATCCAACAAAGCTTCTGAAGATATATTTATCTTTAACCATGTGAGAAATCTCACTTACAGTAATGATTGTGCAACAATAAAAAGTAAAAATAAAAATGATTAGTAGTCCGCTGACGATTATAAACCCTCTTCACTTCCCTTCCTCCCCCTTTTTCTTACAGACTCATTACTCCAATGTTTATTTTTACTTTTGTAAGTCCAAGAGTGCAAAGCTAAAGGCAGAGGTATAAAAGAGGCCACAGTCTGAAGGGATGGGTGAGTCCAGGATTGTGACATGTGAACACATGGCAGGATCCAGTGCAGGAACAGCACACTGGGCAGCACTGGAGGAGGGTTACAGCTCTGGGAGCAACCCAGGAAAGCTGTGCCAGGTCAGGAAGGAAGGATTCTGCAGCTTTTCAGCATAAAGTTGCATTAGAAGCTTTAAGACACTGTCACTGTCAATCTGCCATTCCTCTCCGCCCTGACCCCTTCTCAGAAAATCTCTGGTCACCTCTCAGGTTTATCCATGCCATTTTCCAACTCCACTAGGTACAGAAATCTCAAGACTGTGGGGTTTGAGCCTCTGCAGGCAGCTGCAGGTTGGTTCCATCTGTCCAGCTGGGATCAGGAATGATCTGTGTGGAGGAGAAGGGGGGCACACAGATGATGAGACACAAATCCTTACAAGGAACTGGGTCAAAGAGAAAGATCAGGATGGTTTCCTGGAGATTTCTTTTGGAGTTATCTTCTGGATGGCAACCCAGGTCAGATGGAGTTTCTGAACCTACAGCAAGAACTGTCCTTGGCTCAGAGTGAAGGAAGAGTTAAGAGCTCCCAAATCCTCACATCTCACAGGTTTCTCCTCTCCCTGCTCATGGGTGTCCTGCTGAAATCTGTCAGCTGCTTCTGGTGCTGACCTCCCTGGGGTGCCCCACAGCTCACAGCTCTGCAGAACAGAGCAGGTCCATGCAGCTCGGTTTGTGCCAGCCCCAAGAGCTCAGTGTGCCCCATCTCTCCCCATTTCCCTTAACAGAGCATCTACAGTCTCCTCTGAGATCAGAGCAGCATCCCCTGCAGCAGCAAAGCCTTAAGCCAGCATGTTGTAAAGAAACATTATAAACACTACCTTGACATTTTAGTGTACACAGTTAACATTTACATTTCACACCACCTCCTATGTAAAGTCCCTCTCTCCACGCCATCAATTCACCAATTCTCTTAACCCCTCCCCACCCAACACTAAGAGCATCTTTTCTCAGGCAGGCCAACAAAACAGAGTATTTTTGGTGCTTCTGAGCCCAGCCGCTGTGGAGAGAGGAGTGGTCAAAAACTGGTTAAAAATACAAAAATTAGAAGCAGACAAAATTCCCCAACCGTCAAAACCTTTAAAACCCACCTGGGTCTTTCCCAAATATCCCAGAAAGTTTCCAGCTCACAAAGAGATGCTACAGGCAATACTCAAAGGCTACTTTCAGTGTTTGCTGTGAAGCATCTTTTGATGCTCCAGATTCATCTTCCTAAGGGTTAATATACCAAAACAGGAAGGAGGGGGGGTGAAAAAAGTCACAAAAGCTGTATAACTCCTTTCTGAGGTATGACAAACTCTCTCTGCATCTTATTCCAAAGTGTGAGATGTGAAACTTCCATTCTTAAGCTCAGTAAAAATGGCATTAAAAAGTCCCAACCCTGGGAACTGCATGATTATTCGTTTATCAGATCAACATCAGCAAAACTGTCTTTTTATGTGCTGCTTACTTTCAAAAAAAACCCCTACCACGCATATTTCAGTTCTCCCTCTCCACACCCCACACCCTTCTGCTGCTGTCCAGCTGGAACACATCAAGGGTCTAGAAGCCAAGTCAAATGTTGACCCCACCCTCCTCCATCCATTTTAAGGCACCTTCAAAGCCAGTACACTGATCTAGTTCAGCTTAGCCAACAACGCCAGCAAATCTGTTATTTAAGACTTTAGTGCTGGGTTTTTATAACTGCCCATTAATACAAGCTTTGATGTATGGTCAAAAAACCCAGCTGTAATGAGTTTCATCAGACTGTAGTAACCTTTCCTCAGAAGGTCTTTATTACTATACCTTCATAATCTTTGGGCCCGATACTTTTATAGAAGCATTCTTACTGAACCTCCTTAAAAACAGCTCTGCAATACTTAACACTCTTTCCCCAAAATTAAAACAAAGAACCAGTTATAGTTTTTCTTGAAGACACTTTTGCACCCACATTTTAACCATATTTTGTTGTTAAGAGCATGCAGGCAATAGCTGTGTGAACTGAAAGACAAACTAATTTTCATTACAAAGTCCTTCAGACAGGATACAAAAGGATTTTGTAAAAGGACAAACAACTTACTTTGTTGCTCCCCTTTGCAGGATGCAGCACAGAAGAAAGAGGGGGGAAAAAGAAATATTAGTTATATTTATTTTACATGCATTCAGCCTAACTTGCACAGTTCTGGAAATGGCTCAAACCAAATGAGGAACTGACTCAGGGAACATTCATGGAATCCTTGCAGTCAGACAGCTTCCAGGGGAGCACAGGACATTCACAAAGGACTTAAATGTTCAGCAGAGCTGTTTTCCTCACTGCACAAACATTCTGACCTGGTGCAAATCAAGAGCAGCTCCTGGGAAGTCGCTGGATACAAATACAAGGGAGAAGAAAAGGAGGCCTGAAGTGATGATTGGGATGGGATGGGATGGGATGGGATGGGATGGGATGGGATGGGATGGGATGGGATGGGATGGGATGGGATGGGATGGGATGGGATGGGATGGGAGCCAGAGGGATTTTCATGTGTTGGTGACACTGAACTTCCAGTACTCAAAGCAACCAGCTGGGCTGAGCTTTCCACGACAGCCATTCCCTACAACTTGCCAGCTAATGGAAAGTTTCAAGATTCAAAGCATTTTAAAAAGCAAATGTTGAATTTTTAGATTAGTAAAAAAAATAAGGAGGAGATGGCATGGGGGGGCATGGGGGGAGAAGGAATGGGCGGTGCTAACAAGGTAAAGTGTGCAGAGCAGTTACGACAAACATCTGGGCTATTATTTTGGTTTAATTGTGAGTTTTGCCATGAGCTGGCATGAACAGTGTATATTATACAGTGGGAAGCCAGCCAAAACAAACACCAGTTGAGAAATACAGTCTGGAAAGGTTAGTCACAACGTTGTAGTCATTTTTTAACAAAAAAAGGAGGGTTTTGGATGCATTGGTCCAGAAAGCCAGCAGCAAAGTCAGCTGGTAAATGGATATCCCATTTCAAAGTGAATTGGCCACAGGATGATTTATATCAAGCAAGCTGACTTGCATATGGGTTGGAAAAATAAAAACACTGATTCATTGCTATCTGGGTGGCTGTCAAAGCCCACAGCCTCACAAAGGCAAATGGATTGGGAAGCAGGGACTTGGAAACTGCAAAGAATTCAGAGCAATACTGAGGGCTGATCAGAGGTAATTCATGGGACAGTGAATATGGGAACACAGTCACTGTGCATCCCCATGGACAGAGGGGCAGGGAAAACAAGCACAATGAAGCAAGGAAATGGAGGAAGGGGGTGATATATGGCCTTTAAAATATTAATGGGATTTGCTTAGGCAAAAAGAAAGATTATCAATCTAGAACCTTGGACTTTAAATGAGCAGGATTAAAATAGCAGCACTCCATATTAGTGGCAGCAAGTACTGAGCCCCATTACCACTGTAATCAAACAACTGTATGTAGCACTACTAAAAAAAAAAAATCAGCAGAAAATGAATATTCTTAGATTCTTAGTTGAGAGATTTGTTCTTGGTGAGAACTCAGAACACAGTTCTTTAATCAGTGCCAGATTCCTACTTCTCCTTTAGTTTTCATTTCCAAGCAGCAATTCTTCTGCTTCTGGTGCCAAAGCCTGGATACTCAGAGTTCCCAGCTGTGCCTCACAGGTAAAAGAGAGAGAAGTTCACTCTTTGAAGGGGCTTAGGCACCTCTTTGCCTTTTCAACTCTGGGATCATGAAGCTGGGGGGAAGCACTAAAGGAAACTCAAGTTGCTGCCATTTCCTGGCAGTCCCTCCTACTTAAAAACATGGTCTATGAATCTTTGAAGGAGAATAAAAAACTGGGAGGTGTCTCTAAAACAATTTTATATTGTCAGAGGAAGGTGTGAAACTAAGGAGCATGCACAGGATTTTCATGAAATGCTGCTCATTTTTATTTAGGACTCACTGGATCTACTAAGATACCTGGAGCCTTGGAGATTTGGTTTTGCAAAATTCAAAACTCTGAACAGCAGACTCCTAGTCCACATTTGAACCTCCTTAGGAATAAAGTTTTGGAGGCCTAGAGTAGCACAGAGCATCTTTGCTGAACAGCTTGATAAACTACTGGGCAAATTTCAAACTACAGGCATTTGGAACAATAATATTTACTCTTTTATAATGTAAAGATAATTCCAGCTCAAAGGAGAACTGTATTTTGACTCCCTTCTACTTCTTTCAAGGAAGTCTCTCATCTTGCATCTAAGACTCTTTTGACAGACCAACTTTAAACAAAACCAAGAATTCTTTATAAACATATTTTGAATACCAAGTATTTTTAGGGAGAAGGGAGAGACAGGAAGACAGAAGAGAAGTTCAGAAATCCAACTAGTCTGTCTTGTTTAAGGATAAAGTAGCAGATATACCAATATGATAAAACCATCACAGAACACAAGATTAAACCAGAGGCAGCAAGAGTCTTTTGTAAAATCATCATTAAAACCTAAGCAAGAAAAACCCAAAGCAACACAGAATATTGGTCCAAGTAATTAATTAGGTAACCTCTCATAACAAATCCTTGTTACATGGCTTCTGATATTCTTAGGTAGGAACAGATCTACTGGAACAGGCAACATACTGAAAAGTCACCAACACTGTTTTACTTTTTAAAGGTAAAGTCTCAGATACCTGGTATGTCTCCAGCTAAATGCATATTTGCACTATTCTCTAAAAGAACATCATCATTACTATCATCACTGTTTATTTCTATAATAACTGGAGAATCCACTAGTATAAGAATTTCTTATTTATTTTTTAATGGCAGTCTTGAAACTTTGTATGAAGGGAAGAAGCTGAACTGGTTTGCATGAACAGCTCCTGGAGGAGCTGCAGACAGAATTGTACTGGAAGCCATGCAGGCATCACAACCAAGGGAAGAAAAAGATGAAGAGAGAAGACAGCACAAGAGCCTGGACTCAAGGAACCTGGCCTTCCCATGGAAAACAATCAGGAAGAAGAGCAAATTCATGAGAATCAAACATCCTTCCTCAGAGCAGATCTTCTGCCAAAGACATCCAGCACTCACTGCAGAAAGGTGAGCTGTGCATTACAGAAGCTTTAAAGGCTCAAATGCCAGGTATTTCTGCTAGTCAGCCTTCTCTTTGGATACATCTCAAACCTTCACTTGAAGTAAAACACCAAGATATCCAGGTCCAAAAAATATTAAATAGTAGCTGGACATATTCTGTTTCCCAACTTTCTGTCATTTCTAGTAAATGAACAGAGGCTTTTTTATTGTATCCTGTTCAATTTGCTCCACATGATGATTAGCTGAGTAAAATTGCCTTTGGAAAGGTTTAGCATGTGTTTCATACACAAAAAATGATGCAGTGAATAAGTAAAATAAATATACATGATTGCCTGGAATGCTTCTGTCAGTTCTGTAATCCAGAGCTTGAGGGAATAAACTCTTTAAAGCACATCTTTACCTTAGAAAACATTAATAGAAACAATGAAGCTCAGGAAACCCCAAATTGCTCAATGCTTTTACTACACAGATCCAATGAAAAACACGTTGGAAGCTTTGGTTTGTGGTTGGTTGGGTTTTCTACAGTGAGGTTTGACGCACAAATTGGTCTTAAAATATTTCATTATGAATATTTTAGAATTACCACAGTACAATGAAAAAGCTGCTCTTTGTTGAGATATCTGCATCAGACACTGTGTTTTCCCAGATGATACAGTTGGTTTTTTTTGACTCAAACAGAGCAGCTACTGGCAAACCAGTGAGCTTTAACTTACTGAGGATTTATCAGGATAGACACCGGCTCGTAGCAGAGATGCCTTCCAGCTATCCACCTCCTCTTGGGAGTCACAGGCTAGCTCAAGGAAACGGTAATCCTTGTAAACATTCCTAGAACAAAGAGCACCACATTGTAAAACTAACATTTTACTGCTCTCTATCATGCACACAGCATTTAAAACTAAAAATCATTTGGGATCAGGAATTACTCGGTAATTGTTGTGCACAACAGACTTTATGGGACAGGTGCTTGTTTAATAATTACATGGAGTAGTTAAAAATATCTTTGAATGCTACAGCACAGCTCTGGAAATAATAATCACCTGAAAGCACCGTGAAACTACTTCAAATCAATTTTCCTGCTTTTGCTAAAACAGAGGACTTTCAGGGAAAAAGGGTGTTGTGATGAAGAGGACAAACACGTAAGACACGCCAACACAACAGCACAGCTTGTGATGGATTGCTGCTGTAACCAATAAAAACCAAAATCATCACTGATGCAACTTCTTCCCATGTGAAGTCCTTTCAGTCCAGTTTATACCCGTTCCAGGTTTTAGACACCATCAGTAAAAGAGGAAAAAAACCAGCAATGATAATCAAGATATTTTTAAACAAACAAAACAAACCTCAGATGTCTCTCATCACAGTAAGAAAACTGGGACATGTTTAAATCAAACCTCTTACAGGTAGTTCACATAATGAGATAAATACAGGGGATCACTTAATGGAAGAAAAGAGAGAGGAGGGAAAATACATCTGTAGGAAGGTGGTGCTTGTAAATTCTTCAGTACACAGAACAGATTTTCCCCTCACGGTTTAGCCATTAGTTTCTGAATTCCAATTCTATAGACAGAGCAGATCACTGTAAATTTGTCAGCCAACAGTCTTTTTAGGAAAGGCCACGAGCTCAGCTGAAAAGGGTAAGGAAAGCACATTTTGCTAGATCTTAACAGTTGCACAGGGATCAATCTTCCATCCCAACCAGACTGTTTTCTTCCCTCAGCAGGCTGTGGAGGAGAGGGGTTGATGGAGATTGCTTCACTCTCAATGACAAGGGGCCCTTTGGTTTCATTGTGCAACTACAGAGGTCATTTCTGCCACATATTCTGAGAGGGAAAAAACCTGAATTCACTGTAGAACAAGGAAATAAAGCTATTATTGTCACTGCCTAGACAAATTTCTTTAGCATTTGGGGACTGGTGGGATTTCACTGCCACACTGCTGGAACACAACTGACTTGATGTAATTCCCACTCACAGCAGTGATTCTCTCTTAACCAACAATGGCACCAGGCACCTCACAGCCTTGCTTTTTAGGGGCAGGAAACAGGTTAAAAAAAGGTAAAAAAAGTGTAATTGAACCTGAGCATGAAGCAGCCATGAAACCATATCATTAAATTATCACCTATGAAACCACAGCACAGCAACCAGAGCACACCCACTCTGAAGAGAGCAAAATGTGGTATTTTTCAGCAGGCTCATAGGTTGAATTCAAAACTGCAAAGAATAAAGGACATACTCAGAATTATTTCCTTACATTGGTGATTCAATTCTCACCAAATTCAAAGGCTAAATCTGAGCACCAGGTTTGCACTACTCCCTTCAAAAACCCAGACTGGAGGTGCCACCAGGGCATTTCCTTCCCACAGAAACCAGCCCCAAAGGTCACAAAGAGGCAGTAATGGGCCTGATAGCACAGTTTAGCCAAAGCCCCTGACAGGATGAATAACTGGAAGCTCTGTGGATTCTTTTATTGATTGAGAAATTTAAAATTAATTCTTTTTCTTCCCTGACTCCAAAAGTACTAATTCTCTCTTAAAGCAAATAATAACCTGGATGACCTTATCAGATGCTGTTACCTTAAAGTGAGCAAATACCTGAATTTTATTTAATTTGCAATATTGTGGAACTCCAAGTCAGCATTTACTGAACAAAAAGAAAAAAAAAAAGATGTCAATTAAAAAAAAAAAAGAAAAAAAAGAAAGAAAAAAAAGAAAGAAGCATAATGAAATTGCAATGAAATTGTCAGAGAAAAAAATGCTTTAATTTATTGTTAGGAGAAACTTTTCCTGAGATAAGCTTTTCTGGCTAAGATAATGAAGCAGCTATAACTTTGAAGAACTAGGAAGCTGAAATGGTAAAAGCGTACTCTCAGCAAAGATGACTAAAAATAACAATAGAGCAAATAAAGGCTGTAAAATATAGTGATAGGGAAGTTCCAAAAACACTTATCTGCAAGAGCAAAACAACATGACACCAGCTTGTGAAAACATTTTTTCAGGCCTGTCATGTTATATATTACACTTTTTGGCATTTGGCATTGCATTTGTGGCTTGCTGCAAGCAGCGTGGCTGTGTGAGCAGGGATTTCAGCCAGGCACTCTGAACACGTGGGAGCTGACAGTCCTGCATTCTGTCTCTGTGCCAGGACTTCTCCTGGGGCTGGGGACACCTCATGGCCAGCAGCTGATGTCCCCACATCTCCCAGGCCCTTCTTTCTCCCTGTAGGATCTGAAAGCTCTTTTTTGTGCAGCTGATTTTATTCCACCACCACTGCCAAAGAGCCAGCACGTGTGAGGGAGTGAAGGATGCACACCCTGAGTGCTCCCACCATTGTCCCAGCAGGGCAAGTGAGGGGATGCTTGTCTCCCAGCTGGATTCCTTGCTGCTAGACTGCCCCTGCCTGTCTTTCTCCCAGAAAGGCTGACAAGCATAGGAACTTTTCAAAGGGAAAAAAAAGCCAAAGTAACTTCTTTCAGTAACTTCTGAAGAGAGTGTGTCCTTTTCCTGTTACCAGTGGAATCTTACAAAAACACATTAACATGTTTTACTCATTAGAATTGCACTGGCGTCTCATGGAAAGCTGTAAAAACTTTCTTGAAAACAATTCAGATTTTCTGTTTTCTTCTCTCTTCCACTTCTTAAAATTGCTGAAGCCATCAGCACAGCACCAGTTACTACTCAAGCCTCACCTAGGTTCTCCATATGGAATATTGTGAAGACATGCTCTCACCCTCACCTCTAGAGCAGCCAAATGGGATGTTGGACATCAAAGACTGTGACAGAATAAAGGATACCAGGAAAGATGAACTCTCAACAATACCAATCCTGCTGATATTCAGGTATCTGTAAATCTAAGGACTGCAGAAACAAGATAGATACAGAAAATGGGAACATGCTTAGAAGTACTATCTGCAAGTAGTATTTCCCTTGAATATTTAACATTTCTTAAATGTGAACACATAATTGAGGAAACTGCAAAGCTGTGTGCATCTACCACATCTACCTACTCCACTTCCTCCTGGAGTCTCATCACTGTAATTTAAATATCATGCATAGTCCATGAAAATATAACTATAGTGGCATATCCAGAAATCAACATAATAGTGATAACACTGCCTTTCTTTCCCAGAGTGAAAAATACAAAAGGCTACCATTTGTTATCTGCAGATTTTATTGTACTCTAGATAAATAAACCTCAACTTGGAACTGCATTTCCATTAAAAATGCAACATAATTGCTTATGAGGATGAACAGACAATTGGACTAAAAGCATCATTTCCAGTTCTGGAAGGTTCCACACTCAGGACATGCCTTCTCTAGGCCAGGCCCATCACCTCAAAGTCCAGCAGCCACCCAGCTGTGACTTTGCTTACTCTACAGCTTCTTCACTTTATTTTCACCTTCATTTCTTGTATATTTCAGAGTCTAATACAGAAATGTCCATAGGTGTTTCCTGAACTCCTCCCATCAGGAAAAATTCCTAACAGGACAGGATTGAGGTATTTGAAAGTGCCCAAGAGGAAAGTGAGAAATGCCAGATAAGTTTGAAGACTGACCCAGGTGTGAGTTACTGAGATTTCCCTCCCAGCCACCCTGAAGCCTGGGCTGTCAGCACTGCCTAGGGAAGGCCTGACTACCTATAAACCAAATTTCTGCACTCCAGGGGCAGGGATTGAACAACACACCTGGAAATCACCCAGAAAGAACAGCCCTTGCAACACCAGTGGGTTCCCTCCAAGGTGGCTGCACATCAGAACGTGCTGAGCACATCCCCTGCTGCACATCAAGAGGGACTGTACCTCTTGCAATTTCTTAATACTAAGATAAGGTTAAATATTTATCTCCTAGAAAATTTGGAAGGGCAACCTCATTCCAAGCCCAGTTAACATGTGTGATTATATATTAATGCATACTCACATATAAGCATGTGCATGGAGAGCTTTTAGGTTGAGCTGGATCTGGATATCACTGGCCAAAGTTGTACTGGATACGCATAAAATTTATTTTCATAAAGAGAAAATACAAACCAAAATTAACTAAAAATGCATTTATTCTTGCCAATGTGGGAGGAGACAGAACAACCATTAAACAGCAAGAATAGTGACATTTTTTAGAACTGGACCTATAAACTACTTAAATCTTCTTCTTTGTGTAAAGAACACAAATCCATATTTAGCTTCAGCAGTCACACTGACACAAGGGAAGCTACTCACAGACTGAAAGATAAAGGAATACCTTCTTTTACAGGGATTTCAAAGTGATTTTTTTGTAAACATCTCATCTCTATTAGGATGGAAACAGAACTGAACATTAGAAATCTAGACCTATATGCAAATTGGTCCCATTTTATTCCGTGAAAAACACAAAAGATTCAATTCTTAGGTATTTCTCACTTGATTGAAATTGGAAACACACAGAATATGGGTTTAATGAATAGTCACCTAAAATGAAAATGGGAGAAAATAACAGAATCCAGACACTCCAGCTACTGGGAAAGGTAATCTTGGATTAAATTGTACATTTTCCATCTATTTAATCTGCAACTCCACTGTGCACACTATGCTTATTCAAATTTAGTCTTACTCTGTGATTTTGGACACCTGTAATTGCACAATGGCTGGTTTGAGCGTATGCACTTTCTTTTTTTTCCAAATAGAAAAGCTCTACCAGAAGCTCTGCAAATCATATATTTTGAAGAAACAAAAATGGCCATCTGCTCTGAGTTAACAGCAGTGACTAACATTTTCTATCAAGGCATACCATTTCAGATCACTCCAGTGTGAATGCTAATTAAAATTAATTACACATGACTCTGAAGATTCTCTTTTTTTAATATCCATAAAAGCCAAGGAGACAATCTCCGAGACAATGTCATGAAATAATTACACTTAAGGATTTTGCCATCTGTGTCATGTGAGTGCTCTCCCAAAAGCATATGAATCTTTTCAAGTACACACACTCAAAGCACACAGAAACCCCCCAACTTTCAGGTGCAAATGAACAGAAGATGTGCTGCTCAGTACATAGGCCAGCCTTGGCAATGAAGTATCTCGAGTCCTATATGTAACCCAGAACAGAAATGCAGCCAAAACTAACACCACACAGGCCAAAATCCACAGTAGTAACAGGGACTGCCACTAAAATATTCCAGCAGTCCCTGGAGGAGAAGGTTTCATGCCTTTGGTGGTGAGGGATGGAAGCCTGGCCTGGAATTTGCCTCAGGGCCACACAGACACAAAAGCTGCCCCCAGCTGTCAATACCTGCACCATACTCTCTCTTATTTGTCATGTAAAAAATATTTGTCAATAACGACAAAACAGAATATATTCCAGGAAAAAATCCAACCTTTTTCTTTTTTTTTCTTCTTTTTTTTTCTTTTTTTTTAATAAGTGAAAGCTGTTGGCAATAAAGGCTAGCTATTCCTTGGGTTTGTATATTTTTCCTGTTCTTAAATATTGTACTCTCCAGCATTTTAAGAGTTTATTTAGAAATGTTAGCAGCTTTTTTTCTGGATTAAATTTGTAGGGCTTTTTAATTAAACAGATTCTCTCTCTTCCATTTTGAACAGAGAGGGCTCTGAATAGCTTACAGTCCAGCTCTTCCTGGGGCTTAGCTTTCTGAGTAATTCAAAAACAGTAACTAAACATACATCTCATTTTAGGCTTTCTCCTTTAGCCTGGCTTCTATCCAACACCTCCTCTGACCCGGTCTCCTTTCACTAGTTCCCTTTATTTTGGCTCTTGTCCAATTTCCCTTATATATGGATAGCAGTTAACCAGTTGCTGCCCATGGCCAGAAATTCAGTACTTACAGCTCTGGTACATTTGGAGTCCCAGAAACAACTTGTGCTCCATCCCCTTCTAGAGCAACCCAGAACCAACAACATTTATCCAAAACATGCAGTGATAGCTCTCACTGAGCAGACACAGAGTCATTTCCTGGGTCCTACCAGACACCAGCTCCCTGTGCAATATGATTCCTGACAGACAGAGTGTACTCAGGAGTCAGGAGCTACAATTCCTCATCTGGCAGTTCTATTTTCAGTCCTATTGTGTGCCCTCAAAATGGCCTTTTGCTCACTCTCCTCTGGACATTCATCTCTCTGTCAGATTAAAGAGCTGTTTTTACAGACAGCCAGCTCTGGAGCAGGGATGGCAGATTCTGCCCCACTGCTTCATGATTCCTGAGGGGCATTTTGCTCTCAGGAACCCACTCTTGTGAAGCAAAAGGAACAGTTCTGTGCTTTGCACTGCTCCTCACACCCCTGTATCACACAGAACCACAGAGGTGAGGAAAGCAACACCATTATTCAGCTTCATCTGGGTCCTGGTGATGCTTCAGGTTACAGCTTTTATATTTTCAGATTCTGTGCTGCTTTAGTGTTTGGGTCTGGGCTTCATATTATGGGATGGTGAGCTCTGTGCACAGATCAGGGAGACAAAACAATTCCTGCTCCAGCTGGGGACCAAGGACAAATGATCCAAATCTCAGGCCCAGGAGCACAAACAATGTGGGCTGGAGAGAGAAAAACAGGAAGGATGGGACTGCATGGGGTAAAGCTGGAATTGGACAATGAACTCCAATATGCAAATGGACCAAAACTTACAAAAGTATCAGACACCATGACCAGTCATCCATTTTGTGACCATTTTGGGTTCATCTGGGTTGTATCACTGGCTGGGATCTTGTGCTGCCCAAGGTGCATCCATTGAGGCCTTTAATAAATCCCTGCTTTATTCTTTAACTCTGTTACCCTCTGTTCTAGCTCAGCCTTCTCAAGGCATCACTGGTTGAGCAGGAAAGGAAAAGACACGAGAACTGGTGGCACCTTCCTCTGCAAGGAAAGCAGGATTTCCCACATTGGTTCTGCTCCTCTGGCTCCAAGGACAGGAGTGAGTCTGAAGAGGAGCAGAGGAAGGCTGCAGAGATCAGGGACTCTCCACCAGGTAACCCTTCCTCACTCTGTGGTTGCTACTCCCACTATTGGTAGAGAAGGCTTGAAAGTCACCAACTTAGCAAACACTTCAGCCTACTCCCATTTATAACCCCCCAAACCTGTACCTAATAGAATCCCTACTCCTCTAAAAGAGAATTCATCTCTCCAGAATTGGAGAAGAGGTGGAAAGAAGCCTTTTTTTTGCTTCTAGCAAATGAAGACAGGTTTTTTTACTCAGCATCATTTCTTGAATTAAAAGGGAAGTAGTATATAAATTGAGGTGTAATACAATAATACAACAATTTATTGACCAGTAAATCAGGAAAAAAGTGTAATCAGGCTACTGCAAAGGCAAGAGATTACTTTAGAACAACAGACAATCTGTCAAAATAGTACCATGTGGATCAAAAGGACAAGATCAATGACTGCTTGCCCTTCTCAGGGGAGATGGAGAGGTAGGACTTGCACAGATCCTTAAGGGAGACATATTTAAGACTACAGTTTTTGTTCCAGCCTACAGTACTTGGGTAGCAGAAAAAGCACCAAGAAGTGAATAATTTTTACAAGAAATACATGGAGAATAAATCAAGTCTTTGGAATTAAATCCTGTAAGGACAGTAAACTTTCTGGGGTGGACAGAATTTGTTTTCTTTGTTCTTGAGCTCTGAACAAGAGTCTTACCCACTCAGCAATGAGAACATGACATATTAATCTACTGAATGTGAGCTGAGATGCTGACAAATCCTCTCTTCTCCATTCTCAGCTCTGCCTAGAAAGTCAGTGGCTACATCTACACAACTTCACAGTAAGCTCTACAGCAGTACTGCAAACATTCTTTCTTTTCCTATAGCGTAATTATTTTAAAATACTCAATATATTTGATCTCTTTTTCCAGTCTAAAAAAAGCCAGACTTGCCACGAGTTTCCTGTGGAGAAGATGGTTAACACAGAATAGCACTCACTCACAGCTTTAGGTTAGACACACACTGTTTGAACCTACTTTAGTCACTAAAGGCAGGCTTGTGCAGATGGATGCAGCCAAAATGATCCAGGAATCACAGGGCACTCACTCAAATTTACTTTGGTTTAATATCTACTTCTCCTAAGGTAATGAAACTAGAGGAGTCCATTGCAAAGGCCTTCCATAGTGTCTATAAATTAAGTAGATGGCCCATTCAAAAACTTTAAATGTATGACTTACTTTGCAGAAAAACAAACCTAACCTCCCAGTTAAGTAATACTGTAACTATTTCAGGCAAAGTTTTCCTTTTCCCACCCTCACCTTTTTTTGTTGTTATTTTAAAGATTTAATTAGAAAGTAACACAAAAATAATTTAATTATTTCACAGCACAGCCTTTTCATAAACACACAATTATGTTCATTTCATGAGAATTTATCTTCACTGTGAAATCAATCGTCACAGTCTCCATTTACTCTACATTACCAAGTCACATTTGATTCCTGTCAGAGAACTGTTGACTTCTGCAGTAAATCAAAATGACAGATACTGTTAGTTTCCTTCTCCATCTACCCCCAGTCTCAGCTAACTCAAGATGGTTTTTCCTTCTATGCAGTGAAATGAGTATTTTCCTGGTAACTATATTTCAGAGCTGGAAAGGTTTTCATAAATGGAAAAAATGCAGTGCATAATCCAGGAAACTATTGAAATGTACAGTATCAGAAACATATGGCTGGAGCAAATACCTATGCAGTGAGGGGCTGGGAATGAAAAAGAGAGCAAGCTTATTAAAATTCTTCTCCTAAAGGGTTTTTGCTTGAAAATTAAAATAATTTAATTGAACATTAAGAAAGATTTTATAATCAAGGAAAAACATGCTGCAGATTATGGGGGGAGGGAAAAAGAGATGCAGAATAATCTCCATGCTATCATGGAAGCTGGAACAGATGATTTTGCCTTTGTTCTTTAATGATCTACATCTTAAATAGCAAAATGGTTCCATTACCAGAACCCTCAGTGGGCAGACTTCGAAAGCTGATTTCTTTCTTAGTTGCTAAGGTTTTTTTAATTAAAAAAAGCAACCCCTCCACCACCACCCCCCCCCCCAAAAAAAAAAAAAGCCAGCCAGAAACTAAGTTAATTTTTTACATGATCTTTGAAAAGCAAGCCATACGGACACACACAGAGATCAGAAACCAAGATTCAACAGATTACCACAAAGTAAAACAACAGTAAGAATTTTTATTTCAATGTACCTTTATCAATTCCCTCTTTCCCTCTTAAGAATGTGGGATAGTGGACAGTCCCCAGCCAGATCACTCTACTCAAGAACCAATATTCCGATTTTTGCTGACACAACTATCAATTCAGGATTCAGTGGAAAGTGATACTAATCTTGTTTTGATCAATTTGTGCCAGGAGGCAGATTTTTCAGAAAGATCAAAAATCAGCTGTTTTACAGTAACAGAGAAACTGCTGTTTTAATTAGAATTCAATAAATATTTCTTCAAAACCAACTTCTGCCTCCCTTAAAGCTGCAAGACTGACTCCATGATCTGCCTCTCCCAAGGCAAAGGTATTTTGTGGTCTTACTGCTGTGCTGTCATGTCTTAACATGCCCATGTGGATGTAAGGATGTTTTTAGAGCAGCTTGCTGAGGCTGCAGGGTCTACTCAGAGCCCAAAGAGGCAGGGCTATGGCAAATATTTTAGACATCTGATTTTGAAATCCTTGATGTCTAGTATGGATGAAAATCAAGGAAAAATGTGAATGTCCAGCTATATACCACCTAAATAAATCCCAAACTTGCCAATGGAAATGCTGCTCTTGGATTTTCACAGCAGTTCAATGATTAATATTTATGATGATAATAATATTCAAAGCCATTAGTTGAACCAAAGGAGAAACAATGAGTTAAATGAACAAATTTCTCCTGGAAGTAACCTAATATCTCCAGCAGCTATCAAGCCACCAGAACCAAGTTACCTTTCTTGATGGATCCACTCATATCTACAGCCAGAACCATCAGAATTACATTCATTTCCAGCATCCAAAGATCATTTCTGTTTTTAAGAACATGAAAAGCTTTTCAAAACTTTTTTCTGTGCTCCAGAAACACAAGGGGTCAAGCATTTGAAATGCTATTCCCAGCCAGTGTGTGTGTGCCATGCTTTCAAAGGGCATCTCCTGGCAGGCTGGCTGAGGCACAGGCAGAGCCTTCCTGGGCTGGTGCAGACTGAGCCTGACACTGTGGCCTCACATTCCTGGGGTCAGCACAAACCTGAGAGCCCAGAAATCCCAGGATTTGCTTTTGCTTTGCAGGAGGGAGGGGCACTCCTTGCTTCTGAAATTCTGGCCACTATGTCTGGAGCAAAGACAGCTGCCTCTGCAGAGAGCCACATCCAGCCCTCATCATCTTGAATATCTGAAGGTAATGCCAAGCTTTAGTGATGTGAGGGAGAATCAGGTGTGAAGGAATTTAGCAGAAGAGGGGAACAAGGATATCTATCCATGCTACATTTGCCTGAAAAAAAGCTTACAGAAATTACCCCTTATCTGCTAAAATGCAATTCCCCTGAGACAGCTACAAATGCAGCTCTCCTCCTCAGTTAAAAAAAAATAAAAATTACACATCACTTTTATGTCTTTTGTAACATTTAAGGAGACTGAGCTGGCTGTGCATCAAGAGTAGCTTCCATAGAGCACCCACACCACTTAAAACAGAGAAGAGTCTGAGAGGAAAAGTGTGGGGCAAAAACTAAAAGACAAAGATTGTATTAATTAAAGAAGTAGAGGAATCTAATTTTTCTCCATTCAGCAGTGTTTAAACCCAAACAAACCATCAAATGAGTCCCAAGATTAGTGACAGGCAAGATTTTCCACTGGAGAAAGTGAAAAGCAATGATGCTTTTGTGATTTACACCAGTTGAATCTGGTCACAAGGTACAGAAGTCATGAATGTTTTGGTAAGCCTAGGTGACTGCCAAATAAAACAAAAATAGGATCAGGAGATGATTATTCAGCCATAAGGAAGGACTGGCTGACTCATCATGGAGCTGTGGCTCAGAGGACACCAACCTCTCATCCCATGGTTATGCAACAGCAAAGCAGCAGATAAATCAAGAATATCAAGACCTTGTGTACTCAACATGGTGGAAACAGCAGAAGTGCACTCACAGTTATTGAAATGCTCAGCTAGATACTATCTGATAGAAATATCTTCAGAACAGCACATTTTCTTACCTCTGCTCTGTGTTAAACAATGCAAAGATGTGTTTGCTGGACATGAAGCTCTTTTCCACATCTCGCACTTTCAAGTTGTCCAAAGGCAGCATGTACTTCTTCTCTTTTTCCTAGAAAAAAAAAAAAGGATTAAAACAACACTGTGTGAGAAGAAGCCTGATGTCAGCAAGATCTGTTGAGTTGGTAATGACCTGGGAACATTTGTTATCATAAGGAAATACCCAAATTTAAATGTCTGCTTATCTTTCATAGACCTACCTGCAAGAGAAATGAAACCTCAGTTTCAGTTCTGTTTTTCACTGACCCTTTTAAAACATTTCCTAATGAAAAAAGTTCACCTCAAACACATAAACATCTACATTTGTTATTTTTTATTCTTCTGAATTCTAAAAAGGCAAGGGTCAGACTTCACTAAAATAAAAGTGTCTGATCAAAAAAGAACTCTTCTATGTCTGCACAGCAAGAGAAGTAACTGGTGGCATAAGTTCATCTCTACTTTGTTGCAATTATTAATTATTTAAGCATGGCATTCAATAAACCCACACATAAACTTTAATTCTGCCAGTCAAAAATACAAAACCCATACAAATTAATCAAAATAATACCATGTACAAACAAAATCAGACTCTAATCTAACCAGCTTATTTCTCCAAAGAGGAATGAGTTATTCACTCTTGCCGTAGCCAACTCCTTTGCAATTTCATCACAACCCTCATTTACAGCACAATCACTGTAATTTCACCTTTTCCAGGTTTCTTCCTTCACTTCCCATTAAGAACTAGCAATACTCCCAAGGTCATTTATTATGTCATAACAAAAAGAATCCTGAGATTATTAGCTGCTCCCATTGTGTTAAACTTCTTTAAGTGATGGATAAACTGAAGCTGACCTCTCCAGTTTGCTTTGCAAACACACCTGATGTTCAATAGAAGGATCCAAAGACAAGAAGCCATCCTCAAAGCCCTCATTCTGGGCTTGCCCATCACGACAGCACTGCTCACTGGGTTATTAACACAGCACAGTTTAACAGCTCCTAAAAGCCATCAAGGTACTGTTGAGGCTGATGCCACTATGGCAGCAATGGATGCAGAGAGGATTTATGCCCTGGAATTCTCCCAGTGGATATAAATGGGGTTTTCATGACTTTGGCTACCCAATGACCCTACAGAACTTCAATAAATCACCAAAGTTGGAGAGCTCAGATTCCTTCACAGTCCCTTATCAGCCAGCTTGAAGCAAAGCTGACTGGTCTCTGCCCAGCCACCAGCAGAGCCAGCTCTGAAATCCAGCAGCATTTCCTCAAGTATTCTGGGCTGGAACATCACTCATGGGGGTTGGCTCAGGAAGAAATATGCATGGGACAACAGTTTGTTGTATGCCAGGAAACAGGACAAAGGGACAAAGCAGCTGAGGACTCAGTCTTCTCTGTGAGTGTTTCCCAGAATACACCAAGCAGCTCTCAGTGCTCAGAGCTGGAAGATGTCCTGGCTGGGCTGAACGTGTGTTCTGTGAGGGCAGATGCAATTCATCTTGGCAGAGCTTCAGCAGATTGCAAAACTCAGCTGGATGAGAAAGGCCCTAAGAGTGAAACTATAAAAATACTATGACATGGCCAACAAAGGCTCACTTTCCTAGACAGCCTCCTAGCAGGCCTCAGGAGAGGAAAAAGCAGATTTCAAAAGCCCTTCTGGAAAAGCACAGTTTCTCTTGCTGTTGAATACAAAGGTTATCAAATTCTGTGTATTATATAAAAAGCATCTGATGGATTTTGAAACTGCCTCTATCTTAAGCACCCTAGAAATTATTCCTCACAAAAGAAGATACATAGGTTTATTCTTCAATCCCTCACCTAACATCTGGTCCCATGAAGGAGTCTGGTTCAGTGCCACTCTGTAGCTGTTTATCACAGCTCAGACCTAAATTCTGCTCCCAGGGAATCTGCATGGTCTGAAGCCCTGGGGCTCTCCCAGCAGGGACTGTAAACCACCACCCACTCACTGAGAATTACCACTGAGACAAACAAAACTAAGCCATGTAAATTCATAATTTAATTAATATTCATATTAATTAATATTCATACCAATAAAAATAATTGTAAACAACACTAAATGAAGATCTTATAAATATTTATATATGCAAATTCGAAGTATCTATCCTCTAATACTGATTTGTATTGATACGATCTCTTTTGCTATTACAAATTTATGTCCTACCTGGTATAGTAAATAAAAGTAACAATGTAATAAAAAATATTGTAGCATATATTAAACCTTGTATCAAAAGCAAATATCTTTTTCAGCTGAAAGCTGGACTGCAAGGCAATATAAGATACTTTGTATTATATTTCAAAAACTTAAGGCAGGTTATACATAAAAACATCTTTTGGGCAGAAATATTCTATTTGGGCAGATATATTCCATCATAGCTAAGGAAAAAACTCCAAGATAAGTAAGTTTAATTTTTTCTGTAAAACTAATCTTTCAGTATTACAGAATAGACTTATCATGATTTACTATTCAATTACTGAAAATTTAAGAAGTTTCTGATGAGGTGTTTCTTCTGACAGACACTATTTACTGACAAACCAAGCAACCACAGATGAATAAAAATAGAAACTGATGAAAAAACTATACCAAGAATCTGATTGTCTAAACAAAAATTCCACAAGAGGGAAAGTTATATAAATGTTTGATGCCAAACTGTGAGAAAGTGTTTCTTCTGCACCACCAGGAAAAAGGAAATGCCTACTGAAGGCTAAGAAGTGGTTGGTATTTATTTACATGGCCTCCTACCCACATGCTGAGACAGGGCAGTTTCCAAGAAAGGGGAATCACAGGGTGCCTGTGCTTGAGGCAAACAGAGTCACACAGGAGAGATCAGAGCTAAATACTGCTTAATTCCAGGAGAAAGGTACTACTGTGACATTAAAGTGTGGCAGCAAAACTCATTGCAATTTTATTTTCCCTCCAAAGTGGGAGAGAATATACAGAAATGGAGAACAAGCTAATTCAACAGCAGATGAGCCCAACATTTCAGCCTAAGCTCAATTAATATTATGTTATGGTAGGGCTAAAAAAGCTGCAGCCAGGACTGTTTTGCATGTTTCCCATCCTGAGAAGCTGACAGCATAAGAAACAGGGAATGCATGAAGCCTGGGAGGAATGGGGCTAGGCACCCTTCGACGAGTGACTACATGCACATAACTGTGGGTCCAGTTTGTCCCCCTCAGCATTTGTTCTTTTTTATTTATAGATTTTTATTTTTATAAAGGGGCAGAGAACTTCAGCGTGACATGAGGGGAAAAACCAGCACATGCTGAGCTCACGTAGAGACTCCCTTTTTCCAGAGTGGAGAGAAGAAGGAAAAAGTGGGAGGTAGAAAGGCCCATTCCTGTCCCTGTGACATGAAAAAAAATTCCCCATACTCCACCTTAGAAAAACAAACGAACCTGCTGGCCTGGGGAGGCCTTCCCACCCTGGAGACGATGTTTCACCACTCGTGGGCATAAGTAGCACTCACATCCTTAATGGACCAGTTCTGTTCTCTGACAGGCAAGGGAGCTGCCAGGAACTGACAGCATGATGTAAATATGCCATATTACAACTGCCCCTTCCTTCTGCACTGTTTAAATATACTAAAAATAAATACTGTTCAAGTCCAAAATGGCACAAGGGATACAAAAACTACAACAGCAACTCCCCTTCCCCCAGCAGGGTCTCAGCCAGCACTTCCAGGCTAATGAACTCCACTGCATTTTCAGCCAGGGGCAGGAACTGCTTCAGAAAGAGTTCTGTGCTTTTGGAACTTTCAGGCTCAGTCAAAACAGCAAAAGAAACCTTGGACACAACATCAGCAAACCAGATGATAAGAGGAACAGAACTCCCTTGCTTCAAAGACAGAGATTGTTTAATGACTTCAGCTTCTTCCAGCTATCAAAGGTGGTTCTTGTGTCACTTCAGGCTGGCTAAGGTGCAGCAGCAGCAGAGGCTCTTTTCCACAAGAGAACAGAATTCAATTTTATGCAGCACACCTCAAGCACACGATGCTCAGGCTCTGAAATGCAGGATTGAGCCAAGCATTGGCCCGATTGCACTTTCAGCTGCATCAAGAGAATTGAGCTGGTTTGCTCACCACTTCCCAATGCCTTACAGAACATCAGCTTTGACATGGAGGGTCATGACACCAACCAAAACCTGTCTATGTGGGGACCCCAAGTTCAAAGAAATCAAGCTCCCAGCTGGAAGCACAGGCCACACTGGAAAGGTTGGAACAAAGGCTGGTTTGCAGCAGGATTCATTCTCTGCATCAGCTGAGAGCACAAATCTCAGGAGTATTTACTGTGCCCTGAGAGCAAATGTAGATACCCACAAAATTCCTCTGCCATTACTATGAGGCATTAACAAGTATTAGGCATTGATTAGGCAAAAGAGTGAACTGCTTTAAAATCATAAACTGAGGAAGAACAGCTTTGAAATAAAGCTGGAGAACAGCAGATAAAAAACTTAGCATTTCTGCCTCTGGACTAGGTTTCCAGACCCTGTACTGCTCTCTGGATTTGTTTCTGCATTCATACTCAGGGATAACACTTACCTGACTCAGGCATCGTGCTCAACCTTGTTTCTGCCAGAGCCAGGGATGGCAGGGCATCATCAAATATCCTGCAATTAGGGCTCTAAAACATGTAGGTGGAACACCCAAGCCAAGCAACCACTTGGCAAAGCAGTTAAGCAGCAGAGGCAGAAAACAGTCCCAAAGCAAAGCTATTGTACAGTACTGTACTATTTCATATGGCCAGAGCAGTGTCCACATTCTACAGACACACAAGAAGCAGTGGCTTGTGAACCTGCTGAGCCAGAGTGATCCTTATTAAAGAAAGAAGAAGAGAAATAATACAAGTGTAAGGAACTGCTGGTGGTCTGTGCCTGTTTACTCCCAAAAAGGAAAGGCTCAGCCTTGTTTACACCTCAGAGCTCTGGCTGCCAGTGCCAACAGCACACACTGTGGCATTTGATGAAAGTGAAAACTATTAAGATGCCTCATAGAAACCTTTATAGTATTCAAATCAATATCCAATAATTTACCATATTCTGACTTTAAATATACCCAAGAGAATTTTCTTGTGTTTCTGTTTCAGTTTATATTCCTCAAAGCATACTTTGAAAAATGAAGCATGAGATTCTCAGACACTACTGCAACATTCTGAAGAAAACTGAAGCAAGTTCTTTTATTACAGACTACTTAGCAGTGTGGGATTCAGGCCTGAGCATGCTCCTGGATACAGATGTAGAAAACATAATTCTAACACGTCTATAAAATGAAGAAGGAGCTGCTTTACCAGAAAAACAATGCATACCTAAATTTTCTAACATTTTATGAAAAGCACTGCAAAAGAATACTTAATAAGTTGCAGAGGACAACATGTTTCTTCCATCTATGCACTTCTCCCCTCCAGTATTTTAGAGTCAACTCCAAATTGAAAATCTCATGACAAAAATGTGACAATGGCCCAGGCTGATAAGCTGGGCTGCTAAAAGAACAGAGCACAAACACCAAATCTTGTATTCCTTCAGTCTTACAACTCTTTATCTTTTGCCCCAAAATCAAAATATTGAGTTTCTTATATAAATCAAACCTGAAAGTGTAGCTGAAAGAAAGATCTCATGATAGAACCAAGCTATTTCAGGTTTCAGTTATCTTTCTATATTTTGCATTTGTACTAATTTTTTCAGGCAATTATGCATACTCCTGGCAATTGCAATTTTTTTCCAATCTTTTGTTATCTTTTTCCACAACATGTAATTAAAGAAATTTAAGAACATTGTTATATCTCTGCTGTTCCTTCAGAATTCAGTTATGGGACTAAACCTGATGCTAATGGTAAATCAGTCCTTAGTCTGGCCTTGTTCTTAATTTTACAGTGTCACTCACTTCTCACTGTGGTTTTCTCTCGTAAGACCCAGCATTATTATTTGTTTCTGCAACTTTTTGTTGCCCAATTTTTTCAAGTATAGAAAAATGAGAGTTCACAACTCTGCATTCAAAATACTTCAAGAAGCAATGGCCACTGGTTCTCCCTTGAAAGCAGTTTTCTATCCTGCCACATTTCAAGACTTCCCAGAAGGACATCAGGATAGGCTGTCTCTACATCTCTGTTTTTCAGGACAGGTTTCCAGGGAGCTGAAGCTGCAGTTTGAATTCCTACAGCACACCCCAGAGCAGAACCTCATAACCCCCCTGCTCAGAGCTATGCAGCCCCAGATTCCTCCTTCTCCTTGCCTGAAAGAGAGGATGGGCACAGAATCCCTGGGGAGAGCTGAACTGAGCAGCCAAGCTGGCCTTGAGGTGGGAGCTAACAAACCTATGAGGGGGGCTGTCTAGGCATCCCATTGCAGAGTCTGAATGGCTGTATGAAATAAAAAAAATAATTTAAAAAAAAAAAAAAAAAAAGGAAATCTAGTAATTCCACTGGTAGTCCACCCTGCCTTTACAGAATCAGTGCATCAAATGCAAGGGCAATAGTTTCTGGAGTATATAACAACTTCAATGTTAAGTTTTCCCCTCTCCAAAAGAGGTGTTTATTATCACAAGTGAAGGGCTGGTCTTTCACTGCTCTGTGCTGTCAGTAAAAGGATCAATCTGAGAGAAGGCCTGATGAAGAGGAAATCTTTGTTTAGCTCCTATTAGTTAGGATCTTGAAAGGTCATTTTGAATTTGGGAAATCTTGTCTGGGAAAGAAGCCAGCAATTCCTCTGAACTGAAGTGATGTTGGCATTTAAAACTGAGAGAAAGCCCCGACTGATGAGCCAGTGACAGTCTGGAAAAATTCTGCTGGATGCGCCAGGTGGCTGCTCCAAGGTAGAGGGGGATAAATGTATCCTCTGACCTTTCTATCCCTTGCTAGGAAGCCTGCTTAGGACAGCTTGTTTTTCTCTGCTGGTGCTCAAGTTTTTGTTTTTCACTCCTCACCTCTGCAGACCATCCAGCAACCACAGTGATTTGTGGGAACAGCAGTGCAGGATGAAGGAGCAGCATGCCTTTGCTGGCACAGAGGGACAGTGACACACCAGGGTCTGTGAGATCAGGCTTCTCAGCTGGCAATCTGCATTGACAATTTGCATTATCACACATATGTGTGTGTGTGTATAAAAATAGTGTGGTTTTATATATATATATATGTGCATATATATATGTATACACGTGTTTTCGTGGTGGGAATTTTTTTTATTTACAGAAAAAACATAATTCTTGAAACCTCTTCTCTTTGAATTGAAGTGCAGCTCAGATTTCAGTCTTGGAAAGGTGATGGTCTGGGTGGATGAACCTCTCTAGTTCTAATGATCTTTTGCATTAGGAATACTAAGATAATATGGAAAAAAACACAGGAAGCTGCACTGTATTTTCAGCTTCCTCAATGCCCTTAACTTGAAGATAGAAAGGGAATCTTTCATTTATTAGCCTCCTGAAATTCCTTGGTAAGCACATGAAGAAGATGCACCTTTGATACAGTACAATTTTGTCTGCTGGAAAGGCATTTCCTAAAACTCCTCTTCCTTTTTATCTATTTCAGCTTCTCTAAAGTGAGCCCTAGGAAAGCTCAAACTCAGAAAGCCACCAGAGACCTTTCCCTGGGTACCAACAGAAGTATCTCCAGAGACCCCACATCCTTTGTGTATGCAAAAAAAAGATCTTTCCTGCAAAATGTAAAATGATAAATCTGCAATTACATAATTCTGTAAAAAACATTAAGCAGGATTTTCCTGAGGTGATGCATCTGTCTCTACAGGACTCCTAAACATGCAACATCATGCACACACACAAATTAGCTCATGGCACTTATGCTGCTCCACTTGCTTGTTATCATTAAAAGCTTTCAGACAGCAATCAATTTCACTGTAGTGGAGATTACTGCAAAATGCATTAAGAAGTTCACGCCTGTGGCAATGGTCATTGAAAATATTTTGGAAAGCATCCCAGAAGTATAAGACTTTTTCCAGACATTCGAGAGAAACTCTGCTGTGACAGAGCTTCTGGTGTCAAGACTTCTCCCTCAGCACCCCTCCTCTTCAGTTGGTTTTTTTTTTAATAGCAGCATTTTTTGAAAGGTACATTTCAGCTTTTTCCTTTTTTTTCTTTTTCTCTTTTTTTAAAATAGAGCCAAGATACTTGGGTCACGGAAAACATTAACTTCTGAGACAACTGTCTGAAGCTATCTCCTTCCTTGCTCCACATCATATGTATAAATATACTCTAGCTTATCAATTTTGTCAAAGAAAAGCTGTTGAATTATAACACTAGTGATAAAAATCACCTGACTGTCATATCCCAACAACATATTTGTTTGGTTGGGGTTTTTTGGTAAACTAAGTAGTCCTGGGGATGTTCCTATAACTAATAAACAAAGAAAACTGAGACCATCATAACCACCAAGTACAATTTCTACTTCACAGCAAAAACATTACCTTCAAATGGTAAGTCACCAAATAATGCTATCAAATCTTCAAGGGAAGGTTTTGAGATGTGTCTCAGAATTTGACAAAAGTTATCCTAAAATAATTGCAGCGATGTGTAGCAAAACCTGCTGTCCTTGGAAACCAATATTAGATTGAGATCTCCTTAGAAATATTCATCAGGAATGTTCCCATGAAGCTGTCCCAGACTGAAGCACTCCTGAAGCTCAGAGCCAAAGCTGCTCCTCAAACTGACCTTAAGTTTCCTCTGTCCTCAGCCAGAAGCCACCTCTCAATGTCCATCACCTGTCCCAGTAAGTACTGGAATGTGAGTGGGGATTGATTCAACTCAAAAAAGGAACCTGACAAACAGGGGCATGGGAATGTGCAATAAAAGGTTAGTAGAACATTGTCAAAGATCCCCTGTCAAGGTCCTCTGGTTCAACTTCAGTCCATTTCCTCTTGTCTTGCTGGTTGTCTGGGAGAAGAGACTGACCCCATCTGCCTACAGCCTCCTTTCACAGAGTTACAGAGAGCACTAAGGTCATCTCTGAGCCTCCTTTTCTGCAGGCTGAGCCACCCCAGATCCCCCAGCCTCTCCTCTTATGATTTGTGCTCCTTCCCCAGCTTTGTTGCCCTTCTCTGGACTGGCTCCATCAAAGTTACTGCCATCAAAAAAAGTGACTGCAAGTTGCCAGGCAGTGCTGGTCTCCTCCTGACCCCTACCACCAGGAGTGTGTGCAGAGGGAAGTGTGTGTAGGAGAGCTGCCAAATATGGTGGTTGTCAATTTGCAGATGCTGTAGATTAAATGCAAACATCCAGCGTTGCTCCCTCCTGATAACTGTATGTTTGTCACAGGCAGAAGTGTGTTCCATGAAGGACACTGCAAATCATTTTGATTGCAAATCATGACATTGCAAATCATTTTGACTGTGCTGATCAGCTGTTCCCTTGCAGCACAATACAGAAAACAGAGGGCCTGTTGCAGCATCAGCCCAAGGGAAAGTATGTCAACCCTACAGCACATCCTCAAAACACACACCTGAAACAGGGACAAACTGCACTGCCCGGGCCAGGTGCTCCCTTGAATGCTGAACTCAGGCAGATAGCTCAGCAGGAGGCAGCACACTCTGGGGAAGCACACAGCAGCACCTCTGGAAGGACAGAGACATCCTCACACTGAAATAACCACAGACTGTTCAAGTGCTGTCAGTGCCTTTCGTGGGGTTATTTATTGACAGATCACCTTTGTCAGCTTCATCCAAGCCCACCCTTGTGCCCTTGCTGAATCACAGTGAAGGATAACACTTATAGCAGCAAAGCCTTAGAGCCTGGCCATCCTTGGCACTCTGCAGGCCCAGAGCAGGCTGTGCCATGTCCAGGACAGATCATCCAAAGCCACCTTTGCAGCCAGCTCCAGCAGAAACAGGCAAACAAACACTGCAAGCACAAACTCACAGTAACGCCTTAAATTTTAGCTTTTCCATTTTTCAGATGAGTAGTGCTTTAGTGTATAACTCTAAAATTCCATAGCTTTGTCAGCTACTGTTGTCCCATTTTATTCACACAAAAAGAATTCTCTCTAGGCTTGAAACTGAAGGACACCTTACTGACTCAGGCCCCCAAAAATGTAAACAACAGTGAATTGGGGGGGGAATCTCTGAGTAAATTACTTCATTACCTGAAGCTGTAACTGGACAATTAACCTCTGATATGCAAATAAACCAAACTTTTATCTGCCTGAAAAACTCCTGACCATTGTCCATCCTGGGTGCAGCCTCTGCGAGCCTCCTGCACTGCCCAAGGTGTGCCTATTGAAAACCTTTCAAATAAATACCTACTTTGTTTTCTAACTCTGCCTAGCCAGCCTCTCCAAGGCATCAGCAGCACATCCTCAGCCATGTGGGATCAGTTTCTCCATGTCAGAAGCAACAGGCAGAGGTTTGTGCTGAGGCAGATCATGCACTGTCACAGCCAAGAACTGGAAACAAAGCTGGATTGCCAGTGAGCACTGTGAGGGGCACAGGGGAAGTGGGGTGCTGAAGTCAGGACACAACATCTGTGATGCTTCTGGCTGCCAGATTGATTCTTAGCACAGCAGCAACAAACTCAGCCAAGCAGAGACTCCATCGTCACTGCTGTGAGCAACAAGCACGAAAAGCTGCGCAAGGAGAGAATCTCTCAAGAGTATCAGCACCTGGGAGGAGGCATTTCCCTTGCTTTTGCATGGGGGATGAAGTCTTCAGTAACTGCCAGATTTAAGAATCTTACAGTCATATTCTTTGGCTATCCCAAAATAAAAACCTTACTAATAATTCAAAAGTGTTTTTAATTGTTTTTCTACTTTTCTCCATATCTCTTCCAATCCAGACTAATGCCAAACCTTGTCTTTTCTTGCAGTGACATTTAAAAATATGTCATTTCTCCTCTGTATGAAATAACATCATCTTTAAAGAATTCCAGTGCTCCCATGTCTGGATTCCTGCAATCAACTACTACTCTGATTCATACCTAACACCCTCTTTTATTCCATGCTTTTTGCTTAGGGAGGGAAATACAGATTGAATACACCATTGTGTAGACTGAAAGTTGTGTTAAGATGACAAACACCTGCATTTACTTAATCATCTCTGTTAAGATACTGTCAGTTGGCTTCCCCAAGAGCACAATTAGAAAAGAGCTCTTTCCTAAGGAAACAACTTCTAACCAATGATCACAATAGCTGTAAGAACTATCTTCATCATGCTCTAAAAAATTGTAACATGCAGCTTAGATAGCTATTGTTGGTGAAATTGTATTGTGAAAATAAGACTTTAAAAGATTCAACAAACAAGGTGTAGAGTTTTGCTTCAGCAGCACTGGCTACACGTGCTTAAACCTCAGCTGTTTCAAAGAAACCATGAAAGGTACAATGGCTTTGGAAGTCTCCAGGAGCTTGAGAACTCCACACAAACAACAGTAATGCAAGAGGTGAGGACATTATTGCAAACAAAGAAGACAACAAAAAAGGTGCATTGAAATCCAAAAGTTGAAAGATGCCTGCAAAAATGGTGAATTTTTACAGTACACAGACAAGGAAGATGAACACCACTGCCTCTCTGGAAGAAAGGGAATTATTTACTGTTCTGCACTTCCTCAACAGTGCAAGTCCTTATCAATGCTGACTCAAAATATTGGAGACTATCAGTTCCCTGGCTCTAAACTTGCAGGACCCTGTAACAATTGTAAAGAATCACTGCAGCGTACGTACACCAATTCTACACAACACTGACATACGGCACTGAATTCCCAGACAGTCAGTCAAAGTTCTGGGCAGGAAACCAAATTCCATGGGTGTTTTTTTTCTTTAAACACTATGTCAAAACACCCCTATTACTCGTTACTAGTGCTCTGAAAGATATATTCCTTACTCCTTAATGTCGTTAGCTTTTACAGATACTGCAACCAACGAGGAACTGCTGCTGGAAAAATCCATCTCCAAAAGCCATTCTGGGAGTGTTTCCATGGGAAAGCAGCGTGGTCACAACAAAAATCCAAGTGAAAACAAGATAGCTAACCTACAAATATTGGTACACAATCAAATTTCAGTAAGGGATCTAGAATAGTGAATCTATCAAACTCCCAAGTCTGTAATTTTTCACAAGGAGGTTGGTTCTACAATGGATTCTGAAAACTGCATTCATACAACTAAGCCTTACTCATATAAACCATCTTATTAGCTGCCAATGAGCTCCTTTCACACACAGTTAATTCTGTTATCAGAAATCATCCTTTAACGTGTTCTAAAGCAGTAAAGAACATTTTGGACAAGCATTTTGTTTTTAGGACACTCAAAGGTACAAAGAAGGAAGGACAGCTTATTGCAAAGTTGTCCATGCAACGAAATTTTAAAAATACAATATAAAACAAATAAAACAATTCAGCTAGTTTCCCTCTGGCCTTCAAAAGCCTCAAAAATATTGAAATAAAATACTGAAATAAAAAGTTCATTAAAAGAGTTCTATGTCTGCTCAAGTGCTAATTTAATATCTTATTCAGCAATTTGATTTTCTGTGATCCATTCTCTGCATTTATATTACTCAAATTATATGTATATTTTAATTATTGTCTCAATTCTTTACTTTGCTGAAATAACATTCTGTGCTCTTTTAAGGATATTCCCAAGCTGACAAAAACTAGATTGTCTAACAGTTTAGATTTGTTTTAAATGTCTAATAATACATTATACTGAAATAGCTTGAAATAATGAGGGGTTTATACTAATACATTACCAAAATATAATTACTAGTAATTCCCAGGAAAAAAGTACATGACAACAGACAAGGCTAAATCCATGTATATTTACATAAATGCATTACAGAACTAATTTCCATTACTCAAAAAAGAAAAAAAAAATCTCCTCAAACCAAGTGTTATAAACCTTGAAAATTTACATTTAAAAGAAATTCACATTCCCTAATGAAAACAGAAGACCTCAAAATACATTTCAATCTGCCCTGAAATTGCACTTTGGAAATGTAGGTGGGAAAAACCTAATTTAGAAGGGGAAAAATACAGTTTAGTCTAAGAAGACAAAGCTATGGTTTAAAATCAAATTCACTTGGCAGCTGCACAGAGCCTTTACAGGTGACTCCTGAGTCCCCTTGTTTTCCTTGCACTCACTTCCTTTTTCCATTCACCTCCCACATCTCCTGCAAAAGACGTTTGTGCAAGAAGTGGTTTTCAAGTTGGGAAGTACAGAAATGCAAAGACAACCCTGACCAGTTTGTGTGTGGACAAAGACCACCACTTGTAGGTGGTGGTCTTACAGAGAAGGGCACTGTTGGTAAAGCCACTGGAGCTGTACACTGCACTTTTACAGAACTGACACAACCTCCTCCTAAAAGGGAAGTGAAGATGGGAAAGTCTGGTATCAGTGACCTCTGATATTTTCTGCAGGCATAAACAAAATCCCAGACCTTTTCAGAACACTAAGACACAAGGTCACATTGAAGAGAAGCACATTATGGAATCTTTCTTCTGCTCACTGAAAAGAAGGAAAATTTTATATGCCATAATAGGTGCATGCCCCTCAATCTAAAATAATTATACTCTAATTACCATTGGATACTAAGTTATTTCAGCTTAAACAACACAGCCAAAAAGTCTTCATTATTTCATGATTTGGATCATTTAGTGTAGAAGTTGACTAGTGTCAGGCCCTGAGTTCCATAAAAAAACATTTCTAATTGATTTGAATTAGGCTACAAATTCTCAGCTTACTCTGCAGTTTAACAAAGTCCTCACTGCCCTCACACAAACATCCACACACACACAGCATGGCTTCAAAAGGAAAAAATCCTACCATAGAATGGTTTGGGTTGGAAGGGAGTGAAAGTTCATCTCATTCCCACCCCCTTCCATGGGCAAGGACATCTTCCTCTATCCCAGACTGCTCCTTGACACTTGCAGTGATGGAGCATTCCCAGCTCCTCTGGGCACCCTGTGCCAGGGCCTCACCACCCCCAGGGAAGGATTTCTTTCTGATCCTTGATCTAAACCCACTCTGAATCAATTTAAAGCCATCACCCCTTGTCCTATCACTCCAAGCCCCTGTCAAAAGTATCTCTCCAGCTCTCCTGGAGTTCCTTTAAGTTACACTTTAGCTGTAAGGTCCCCTGGAGCCTTCTCTTCTCCAGGCTGAACAGCCCTAACTCCCCCAAGCCTGCCCTCATGGGGAAGGTTCTCCAGCTTCCTGAGCATCTCAACGGCCTCCTCTGAACTTGTTCAAAAAGAACTGTTAACTACAGAATCATGACACTCCTTTCTCTGCTGTTCATGTTCTAAAGGAGAGGTGGGGCTGGAAGGGAGCAGAATCAAGCAAGGAGCCAAAAAAAGCAGTTCAGAGTACCTTAAAGATGAAAATGAGAGGTAAAAAGACCTGTTGATAGCTACAACACATGGTGACCTGGAGAAGTGGCTGTAGAGGTGGGGATAAGGTTAGGAAAAGGTTATGGAAGAAACTGCTGCACAGTTATCTAAAATATCTGTAGACTGACTTAGTAATGGCACACAAACAGGAAAAGCTAGAAAATTTTAATACAAAACCAAAATTTCTACTTAATTGATCTAGCAGAGATCTAGTAGAATAATTAATCTGGAAAACCAACATATCTTTATATTCTTGTTTAGAGAGCTAGACAGAAAATCACTGGAAAAGCATCATCTTTCATATCAAAAGCACACGGATTGGTGTGGGGTTGGCACACACAGAATGTTCCCAAAGGCAACAAACAAAACAACAAAGAACATGTGCCTCACCATCACCAGGACTTTCAGTGATCACAACACAGATCTCAATGAAGTATTTTAACTAAAATAGACACACCAAGGGAAAAGCTGACCTACTGCTTGGTAGAGGGGGAAACCCATTAATAGGCAATGTTGAGAAAGCTCCAGTGTTCAATCCTTCTTTTACATTACTCCTCACTAAAAAGCCTATAAAGCAGTAAAAGTTATTATGGCTAGATATTAGGAAAATAAAATAAGGTTAAAGAAAATGAAGCACTAGTATAAACTGCAAAGTTCAGTTAAGCCCCCACCCCATTCCTTCACCTCTCTCAAGTGCCCAGTTTTAAATAACAGCCTGAAGTAATGAGAGAACTCTGCAACTGATATGTGTAAACCTCTTATTTAAATTACAGAGAAAGAAAAAAGCAGCAAATCTGACTTAAAATGCCCAAGAGCTCCTTGGAACTACACCCTGCTCTTACTCTGCTATTTACGCTGCAAGCAGCATCTCTGCTGTTCAAGACAACACAGAGACTTCACCAAAAGAAAAACCTGAGAATCTCAAATGCTTTTATATTTCAAGCACATTCTCTTTTCTCCTCTGCTCCATCCTGGTGCAGACAATTTTCCATGCTCTAGGCCTGGATCTACCAGCTCCTTCTCTCCAGAACTTTTCCAAGTCCCAGCTCCCATCCCATGCTCCTCAGGAAGGTGCTCAGGGTGGTGTGCTTGAGGACAGGGACATGAGACATGGGCTCTAACAATAGAACTAAACAAACTCAATTTATCAGGAATGATGCAACTTCTTGTTTGTGGGCAGCTGAAAGGCACCAGCACCCTGTGCTCACCCCCAGTCTGAGGAATAAACTGGGAGTTCAAAGCAAACCCAGGGAGGAGGGTCCAGCTGGGCAGGAGACTCCATCCATAGAGGCACCTTCATCTTCCATTGAGGAGGTCAACACCTGGGTCTGCTCCAAAAGCAAAGGGCTCAAGGCCCTGGGAAATAAAGCACCACACCTTAATTTATCCCCTCCTGGCTGGGTACCAGCCTAGCCCAGGAGTAGCTACTCATCTTTTCCATTTGGTAGAGTAGGGTGTTGGTCCATCACCTCAGTGGCAAATAATTTACAGAAAAGCACCAATCCACGTCTCACATGAAGGCCACAGGAACTTGTGCATTGTACACAGCAAAGAAGATCATGATGAAAATAATGAAGAACTTAGAATTCCTTGTTTCACATAGCTTGTGCCAATAAAGTGTTGCTTATCCCCAAATTTAGCCTGCTATACAAACTGTCCCTAAACTGTTGAATATTTTTTTATAAGCAGGGAGAAACACAACTATAAATGTCTGAAGTCCTTGTCCACATTTTGACCTCAGATGCCTAAAGGCACTTGTTCTGCTCCCACAGTGTGGAATGCCCTCCCACAAAGCACCCGTGTGGAATCTGCAGAGGCTATTTTCCCAAAGCACAATAAAAAGACATTTCTTGCTAGACTTTCTGCTGTTAGCAGCACAGCTTATTGACCACCTCTCTGGATGCCTACACTTTCCATAGTATTTCATACAGATGGGATTTCTTATGTGTATTTACAAAAATCTAACTGAAAATTTACAGTTGTCGACAATGAGACAAAGGAGGAAGCAAACTTCTCTTTATGTAGGGATGTATCTGTCTTCACAGTGAAAAAAGAAAATATTATTTTCACGAGGTTTACTGCAAATTTATTATAGCAATTAAACTGTCCAGTGAATGTCTGTATCAACTTATTTTCAGATCCAAAACCAGATGCAAAAACCACCTTTCATTTAATTTGATTATTCTAACTTGTGTAGAGTATGTAGAAACAGATATTTTGGCAACTGGTTGCTAACGAGCTTTCCTAACTCTTTAAAGCTGTTCTTGCAATGCTTTTTTTTACAGTATTTACCAGAAAAAGCCAGTGATTAGAAAACAGTTCAAATCTTTGCTCTTCCTGCAGCAGAAATCACTCCATCTCTCCTGCACAGAGAAAGGTTTTAGGAAGAGAGCTCCCTAAGAATCCACTTTGCTGCTGGCCATGGCTCCAGTGTGTTTGTCCTGCAGCTGCACAGCAAAGGGTTAGCAAAGCATCCACACTACAACGCCCATTGCCTACTCCACCCATCAGGGCTTCTAAGGTTTCCAAAAATGTGCAGGATTTTTAACCCACTGTTGGCCACTGGCATTTAAATGCTCAGGAAGTATTTGGTTTCTGACTTTATGCATTTTGTAATGGAGCTATGCACTCTCCATAAAGATTAATTATGAAATGGAAGTCTTACAGGGAAGATGCACAGATTTTTATCAGTCAGTTTGCAATCAAAGAGATATTTATTTGATGTTTTAATCTAAAACAAAAAATCCCAATACTGGATTCAGTAGTGTAAGGTTCTACCTGTTCCTCTAAGCACCCACCTACCATTCTGTGGCTTTAACATTAATTTTCTGTGTTTGTGAATATTGTTTTCTCCAATATAAACAGAAGATGAAATCTAACAAGTCACTGACTGTTGCATTTCCTCTGTGAAAGCTGATAAAGAGAAGTTTCTTTAAACAAAGCACATACTTAAGCTATGATCTGCACTTATGCCAAGCATCCTTGAGACTGAGAACTCAGTGTGACTCAAGGAATCCTTTCCTATGCATGTTCCCAGCTGCATTAGAAAAGGAAGAAGGAGCCCATGCAAGGAAAATAAAGTTGCACAAAGCCAGGGAGGGAGGCAAATGCTGCCCAGCTCCTGCTCTGGGGGCTGCAGCACTCTATTAGATTTGGCTCCTCTTGAGCATCTGGCATTTGCTGCTTTGACAAACACACTGATCTGATTCAGGACAGGAATTGCTACTTTTCAAAATACTGTCATATACACTATGTCAAAACTGGAGATTTTTCTTTCCTTAGCTTTTTCTTTATGGTAAAAATTTGTTTACATCTAAGAGATAAGAAAATTGCAGACTGAAGTCTGATTTTATGTTGACAGTATCTCTTTACAGTGAGTTTAACAACAAGATAAACAGTAGAATCAGAAACCCAATCATAGCTTTTAACTTTTCATCTTATGTTTTAGTTACAAGACTATTCTTTCTTGCAAAATGTTTAAACCACTACCCTGAGTTTACTTCTCACTTGTTAGCCAGGCAATAAAAATAAAAGGGCATTGCAAAAGTGGGAAATGAAAAAAAAAACTTAGATAAACAGATAGCACATTAGATATGCTTAGAAATATGCATTAGCACATGGGATGTCTCTGGTAAGAGATGATGGATCACATAAAAGATACTCACATCAATGAAAGTTCCAGTCCATTTTCATGACCTTTATCAATAGCCTAAGATTGACCAGAAGTTACAGAAAAATAACAGAAGAGATACTGTACCCAGTCCTGTAGCCAATCCCATCTGCAGTGATTATTTCCAGATTAATTAAATAGAACATTCCTTATTTTCAGACTGGAGTCACTGGCATCTTTTACACCGATGCTTTTTACCATCTCCAGTCTCTCCCACTTTTTAAGTGACTCCATGAATGGGAAAAATAACAAATTTCACTTTAACAGAACACAGAGGTACAACAGCTGATGCTCAAATGATTTCTTCCTATGCCTGTTTCAGTGTGTTGGTCCTACTGAGGCCCCACACTGTAGCAGTCAGTAGAACAGATGTGTTCCAGTGAATGCCAACACTGCCTGAAAGACTTGTTTACCCCATGGCCACCTTTCCTAAGTAGAAAACAAGGACTTTGGTCACTTACTCAAGATTCCCAGAAGGCAGGTAGCCAAGGGAAAGCCCCTGCAGACAGAGCTGCAGCAGTCTCCATGCCCAGGGCACATGGGCTTCAAGCCCTCATGTGCTCTGAGCTCAGTGCTGGACCAGAGTTACCCACTGGGCATTCATGACCTGCCTGGCACCTATGGGAGCTTCAGTGAGGACATTCAGAGGTTTTTGCTATTCCTGCTGCAAATGGCATCAAGTTGCAGAGACATGAGGCTTCAGGACTATTCTCATTCCTCTCCAGTTGGATACACCAAGGTGACCATCAGGACAATCCACAGAGCTGTTCTGTGTAATATTGCATAGGAAGAGGGGATGTTTTTCACTTTCAGTGGTGATGGCAACCATGGGTACAGACAGACAGCAAGACTTGAAATACAAACAACAATTCAGGACAAAATTCAATAACTGTACCTATGGCATGAGCAGATGCTGGTCTGTCCCCTCAGTACCAGCACAGAAAGGAAATTAAGGCAAAAGAAAGGACTGTGGGAACTCTTCCAAAGTGAGTGTGTTCAAATATCAGCCTCTCTCATTTGCCATTCTAAAGAGACACAGAATGAATTCAAGTACCATTCCCTTAAGGATCTGATCTATGAGCAACGTAGCCCCCAAATGATTCAAGAACAATAGAGCACATCTACCATACAGTTCTCCAGTGGGATGCTATCAACAAATCAAAAATAGTGATGCCTTTTTTTTAAAATAACCCTCAAATATGTGCAGGGGAAAACCCCAAATCTTTGGAACAGAACACAGAAATGATCATGACAACTACCAGTCTGACACACAACCCAGTTTTCTGATCCCATTCCTCCTAGTTTTTGCTCCAGCATATATGTTGTACTCTGACTGCCAAGACAATAATTTGGTTTCCTCAGCTAATAGAAAATACCTTTCAAAAATTAAACCATTATTTAAAACCAGTGGAATATTTAATAGGCCAGCTCACTCATCCAAGCTACTAACATAAGCAATTAACAAAATGTTTCAGCCAAAAACCTGCTATAGTTATTATGGTTACTTGTGGTTAATTGAGAGAGATGGCTCAGTAGAACTCCAGTCATATTCTGATTACTGGTAAAAATATACATTCAAATGTGTGGGTCTATGATGCAATGGGAGCAGAAAAAGGTGGACAGGTCTGAGAAATGCAGATTCTGTCAAACTACTGCTAAACTCAGGACTGGTAACAGGACTCTTACCATCACCTGCACTGTGGGAACATCTAAGGAATATTCCAGACTGGCACTGTAAAAATACTTGTAGCATTTCCTGCCCCAAGAGCTGACAAGCCTTGTCACCATGAGCAAAAGCCTGGGGCCATCTGGCAGTGTCCCAGTAGCACACACTCTCCTCTGATGTTGGAGTTAGACCCTATTTCAAAGGCTGCAAAACCATGTCATGGTGGGAGAACGAGGATTATTTACAAACTGATAACTACTTGGTAAGATTTGCCTGCACACAACCTCACTCAAAATAAGTATGAAGTGTAAAGCTGTGCAACTGCACAACAAACTGCATGGGCTAGTAACAAAGGAGTGCTCAGACTAGAGAGTTCAGTAGGATTTAAAGGCTGTTGAAAGGACAGATTCCACCCCTCATCACTATTACTTCAGATTCTTCTCCCTTGTCTTCAGAATTGACAAATATCAAAGATCCTTTGCCTTCTGCTAGACTGACCAACACTGGCAGAGAGAATCCAGCATCATCTGTGCTAAGGACAAAATATCTAAATATCAAAATCCACAAATATCAAAGATCCTTTGCTAGACTGACCAACACTGACAGAGAAAATCCAGCCTCACCTGTGCTGAGAACAGAGATAACCTGTCCTCAGGTTATCTGAGGATAGAGAACTCAATGCAGGAGTTGAGTTTGCCCTGCTACACTGCTCTTTGTCACCAGGGTATCATTCTACACATGGCAACTCTGAACTGAATGAAGAACTGGAAGTAGGACAGATCTGGTTCCAAAGGGCTACACCCAGGTCAGTGAGCCCTGAGTTTTCATCAGGTTATCAGCACAGGTGCCTGAAATACAGCTGGGCAGGAGAGATGCTTTGGAATAACCTCTGATCCTGAAGAGCTCAGCAGCTGCAACTCCAACAGCACTTAGGTACACTATGAGTAACTTCTACAATATATTCTACAGCTCCATCAGCTCCCAGGCACAAGAAACCATTTCTCAGGTCTGTCCAGCACACTCCAAACCAGCTGCCATCGACTGAGAGATCACAAGGAGCAGAAATGTAACCACACCCGCTGAGACAGCTCAGTCACAGAGTTCCACAGCTCAGCACTAGAGGCACCACATCCCACGAGCGAGAGCACACAATGGAGCTTGGAAAAGCATGCAATAATCACTGTGGTATGCATGAACCCCTGAGAGGATCCAACAGTCCTGGACAATTTGGGCTGGCTCCAAGCTGTTTGCAATAATTATTAACTGGAGCTTTGGGCAGCGTCTCGTAGGTTTGTTTTTTGAACATTGCAACTGAAGTCAGTTCTTCTTTAATTTACATGGGACTCACTACTCTAACCAGGTGGTTGTGATTTGCAGAGTTTTCACAACACTTGCTCCTCTTGCTGCTTTTTTCCCCTCAGCTTAAGGTTCATACCATGTTTTTTCCAAGGGGTCTTTTGTTTTGTTTTCAGATTTAAGTTTAAAAGCATGAAATAACATACTCCCTGGTTTTTGCCTGGTTTCTAATTAATGCCATTAAATACCACCACCCAAAAAAGACACAAGGTGATCTGAATCTTTGTCAAAATTGACCAAGAAGTGCAATAATTGTGAAGGTAGGTGAAAAATTTACATGACCCATCTCTCCACCAAGACATACTTTGTTAGTAAATAAATTCAAAAAAGAGCCTTAAAGTTCTTTTGTAGGCCACTGGTCTCATAAAATAATAATTTGAAGTTCTCTGGTTGAATCCATAATACAGAGGGAGGGACATGCAACAGATATTCCTTGTGAATAGTGAGGTGGGAAGTGATTTTATATTTTTTTTAATTAAACAGCTGTGGGAAGCACAAAGGACTGGAAAACAACAAACTGGAAAGAAAGCATAGTACCTGTGTGTCATGAAAAAAGTCATCACCATTTGAATGCCTGTATTTGTAATGCAACCATAAAACCAGGCCAATTTCATCTTTGGGGGCTTTCTCTGCTAAGTTTTAATAGATTCTTCTAAATATTTCCTGCTTGCATTACTCAAAACATTGAAAAAAGCTTGGAATCGAAGGTATAAAAAGGAGAGAAAAATGAGTTTAGGTAAAACATTAACTGCCTTATGAGCATAAGCATAATTAAAAAAAAGTTATACAGAGAGAGCTTAACTTCAGCATTTAAAGAAAAAAACAAAAATGAAGACAAATTGGGGATTCCCCCCTCCCTTTTCTTCACTGAACAGGATTCAGCAGTTGAGCTTTCTGGGCTCCAGGAAGGCTACACTGAGTAAACTCAGCCAACCACAAGGTTGAAAATGTAGCAGACGTACCATAAAAATTTAGTAATGCTTTTAAACTACTTCTCACCTCACTGGTTTGATGGTGGTGTGGTACTGTTATACAATATGTGCTGTTGCCAAGGCAACTCCATCTCACCTCGACAGCTGCTGCAACTTCAGTGAAGCAACACGACGAGCTGTGGCAACTCTGAAATTTACTTTTTTCTAAAGAGTCTTTCCAACTATAAAGCATTTTCAGATGAACTTCTGGAGCTCTTTATCCAAGGACTATGACTATTTTTCAAAAATATCCATCACAGTATTCTAGTGGAAATGCTGTGACACTAAGTTCAAAAGCATATTCACATATTCTATTAAATCAGATTTGTGCCAGGCACTTTTATACCTGGTGTAGAAACAGTATCATGCCTCTGTGCTTGTTCAGTTTAAGTGCAAGAATTTTACATCCCTGACAATACCACAAGCCTGCCTGGACAGTTCAGCATGTCCATTAGAGGAGGGAAAAAAGTCAAATTTCTTGAAGCACAGAAAGCCTAAGTTCTAACCCATCCCTTCAACAGGACCCAAACTGTAATATTGCTTCAACGCCATTTTAAGCAGAGCTAAAATAAAGGGTGAAGTCCAAAACAAGATTCTGTGCAAAGAAATCAGCACAGAGTCCTTCTGTGATAAAGCCTTTAGTGGAGGGAGGTGGCTACAGTCTCGTGGTCCAAACCCCAAAGAATTTTTTTATTTTCATGTCCTTGGCTTCAGGGATAGTGCTGTGTGAGCAAGGACTAGAAAAGAATCAGAACATTACGAGCCTTCCCCGCAGTAAGTATCGATTGCAGCTTTTAAGAAGATTCAGTGCTATTTCTTTCTTTTTTCTCAACCTACTTGGGTACAGAACCAAAGTAAACATAAGACAGTAGAGCAAGCTGGTGAGGGTGTTTTGTGAAACTCAGCCAAAGTTTCTGCTACTTTAATTTGGGGAGAAAAAGAAGTGTTACAAAATGTCTAGGAAAAGTTTGTGCTGAGAAAGCACACAAGAGTTTAAAAGTGGACAACGCAATTTATTGAAGAGGAAGAATAGAAAAAGGGCAGCAAAATAATCATGGAAATGCCAGATTTATCTATTCCTTTTTAAATCAACAAATCAGTAAAGCAAAAGTTGATTTTTCTTCAGTCTAGGCTTTTTTCCTCCCTTTCCCTTCCCCTTTTCTTGCCTTCCCGTGCCTGTTGTAAGAGCAAGCAGCGGTGGCAGAGGAACGAGGCTGGCCCTGCCTGCGTGTGCTGCCTGAGCCTGACATTTAACCAGTTCTGCTACCAGCACGTTTGCCACCTTCCTTTCCACTCCAATCTGTAGAGACAACACAAGGAAGGGACACTTTTTTTTTTTTCTCCCTTCTGTTTAGTAAATTCTCTCTATATAAAAACTTTCAAGTGTCCCTCTGCCCCTGAACCAACCTTCACCACGAAAATCTCCTGATACAGAACTAAAAAATGCCAGGTAGTGGTCATAAAATTTTCAATGCATAACACATAAACACATATGCAATCCTCCTGATTCTCCTCTACTATCCTGCAGCTCAAATCGGCGAGGCAAAAGCTCCAGCAGTAACACTGAAACTGCAAAGAATCTGCTAAATTCAGTGATACTTAGAGAGTTGGAAAAAACCAAAACAAAACCAAAACAAAACCAAAAAAACCAATGAGCAAAGAATGTACCTAATTACTACTAATCCTGCCTATTAGATTTCATTCAGACACCACAACTTCTTTCAAATAACCCCAGTTTATTTTTGAAAAAAATTCCTTTCTTCAGGCAGGATATGGGGGAGGAGTCAATCAGTGATGTTTTACACATGCACATCTGGATACAGTCCAATTATTCCCCTTATACATTCCTCCAGTTGTTTTCATTTTGCTCCATGCTCTGGCATTCATAAATTTGTGAGATTAATTGTGTGTGAGCGTCTGCAGTCTTGGATCTGGGCACGGGTTGAGCTGCAACACAGCTAGAAGTCAACATTAAAGAGAGCTCCAGTTCAGAAAACACAATTTACATTTATACATCTCTGGTACAGTAAGAAATGAAGCAGCCATCATCCTTACCACATGCATCAAATTGGTAAGATTAATTCAATATCAACTACATTTTATTACCATAGTTAGTGTGAACCTCATGAATACTTAATTACTCAGCATTAACTGCAAAAGAAGGATTTTATTATTTTTTATTTTTTAGGATTTGTTTGGTTGGGGATTTTTTTGGATAGTTTTTTGTTTTTCTTGGTGTGATTTTATTTGCCTTTGTGAATCATAAGCCATTGCAAGGACAGAAGCATTTTGAACCTGGGCTCCAGCTAACCCAGAGGATTCTGCCACTCTGGCCACCACCAGGGTCTGCAGAGCTGGCAAATCCAGAAACCTGGGAAATGCCCCTGTCAGAGGCTTTCTTGTGGGAAGCTCCCACTCCTTGCTGCTGTAACTTGCTATTTACAATCTCCAGCAAAGGCAGACACGAAGGTTGTGAGTGAGCTTCTGCAATGCTCTGGCTATTCCAGGCTGCTGGAACAGCCCCCTTTGGGGCCAAAAGCAACTGAGCTCAAACCAATCACCAGCACGGGGAAAGCAAGGGGGCTAAGCCCTGCTTCTCCTCTCCTGGGACCAAGCCTTCCATTTACTGATGTTTTGTATTTTATATGCAATTTACTAACCAAAACCAGCTGTTTCCTCAAGTTCTCTGCAATTTATTGTTTTGCAAAATCAGTTTCACGTTACACTCCTGATCAGTGCAGTTCCACATGAGAGCTACACAACTGAGGTGAGGTATTAAAAAGCCAGGGGTTGAAGACCAAGAATCTGCTCCCTTGACTGCAAGCTTTGTGACCCAAATACAGGGCTGGATGCACAAATCCCACTTGGGTCCAAGAGCACAGGCAATCCCAGGCTGTGATGTAGGAGTCAAGGCAGGGTAACAAGGGAGACCAACTGTGCCCAGCTCCTGAAACTTAGGAATAGCTTAGGACAGCCATAGGTTGTTTTGGTTTGGCTGGCTTTGTGCAAGATGGCTGTTGTATTTTTGAACAATTATCCATCAGATTTGATGGGATTTTTACAGAAGATAAATTGAACCTTTTTACAGCCACCTAGTCTTTTCCAAAAACCTTGATGAACTGTGCAAGAGTCAGTTTGGGTATAACACCATTTCAAATTCAGCAGATGATACTAATCTAAAATTCACTCCCTCACATTTCCCATTGCTAATCCATCTTGTGGATTAATCCTTGAAGATCTCTCAAATCTGTAGCTCTTGATAAGACACAGCAGAGGAAAGAAAAAAGAACAAAACCAAAACAGCTCTTCAAGCCAGGAGATTTTACAATATTTTTTCTCCAACCTATGAAATTCTGCTTCACTTTTCTTCATGCAGAAGGAAATCATCTTGCATTGGGCATTTGTCATGACCACATTACCTGAATCTGACAGTGAATTGCCACTGCACTGAGACAATTTTCTCGTCCTGCCAGCTACCACTGCTAATCCCTACAACTGCTCTGGGCATGCTGGAGGGTGAAGGTCTAAAAGGCAGAGAGAGTGGTTACAGTAAGTTTATTACTGGGGCAAACATAGCTGATCTCCCCAGCACTGCAGTGCTCCCACAGCTTGCACTGTGACACTTGAGAACTGCACCAGCTGTGATGCTCGGCCCCTCACCCCAAACCTCCATCCATAGAATTGCATCCAACCTCAAGATTTCAATAAACTCTTTTAGTCTTCCTTCCTTCTTAAAGTTAGGAAATCATACCCCAAACCAACCAATGTTGAATGAAATTCTTTCAACATCAAACACCTGAGAGTCAGGGAAGGTCAGATTATGGCTGCACACAGAAGCCCTGTTCTGCCCTGTGTGTGCAGGCATTGTGATTAACTCTCTGATTCTGTGATTGAGCCCTGCTTTTCTGCAGGACTCCTGCCTCATTCACTGTGCAGAAAGCATATACAAGAGGAGAGAATTACATTTGTACAAACAACCATAAATCTACTATTTCCTAGCTTCTGAGTACTTGACTTTGCAAACAATGTTTCTTTCATGTAGATTTCTGGTTGTAATACTGGTACAGCCTACACCTAAAAACATTGCAGCAACCTGATTGACAGTCTTGTCCAAGAGTACAGAATCAATTTTTGAAACCTACTCATTTTATGGATGTAACATTTGCAAAAACTCTCATTTCATGGTTGCACTATCAAGCTTATAAAAGTCATATTTTCCACACAATAGAAGCAGTGTAAAAATTAAAACAAGCTGCAGACTGATTGACCAAGTTGTCTGAATTATTCTCTTTCTTCCTAACAATGAACTGTGCTCTCTGAGCGCCAAGTAAACAATTAAGAAGGGTGGGGGTGGGGGTTGCAGGGCAACCTATAGTAAATAGCATTTTAATTGCACTTTTGCAAAAAATACAAGGAAAATAGTAACACATAAAATAAGCCTCATTTTCTCTTTAAAGCCCTTGGAACTGTTTTAGTCAAGCAGAAGCTCTGAGCTGCAGGCAAGGGCACAAATCTTACCCAGCACAAGTTGAAAGAAAAACAGAAAGTAGCTCATACAAATTTCTGGAATCATGTCTTCCAAGGCAGTATAAAGTAGCCTTTATACCTGAGTTAGACTATCAGAGCATCAACTGCTACGATGGAAGAGACCCAGTGCACACTGCAGTTGCTGGCTCAGCAGGTGGCACTGGATAAATACACACATGATACTTTTACTTCATAGCTCCTAAACAGATGTCCAAAAGCACTGCTTATTAAGCTGGTTCTGTTTAAAAAATAAACACCCATAAAAATACTATTGAAGGGTCCCATATAATCAGGGCTCATTGGTTTTACTTTGAGAGCTCATGGAGCAAAACTTCTTGCCAACTCAGCCAGGGCTCTGTGCCACACCTCCTAAAGTCACATACATCCTGCAGTTCCTGGTACTTGGCTAAATCTGGCTCGCTCACCTCCTTTAACCACTGGGGTATTTTTTACTGAAGAGAAGCAAACAGAACTTTGCAAACTACTGTTTGTGCTTTACTCTCTCACAGCTGTGTGAGCAAGTGAGGCAGTAAAATTAAAATCTCGCCCCCAAATAGTCATCACTAAGAAGATTACAAGTCGAGGTGTGATATCTCCCTGAGTATCCATCTCCTTTTCTGGTCACTTTCCATGCTGTCCAAGGCTTGAAAGAATTCTTAAACTTTCCCTTTGACATTGGGAAGAAACTGGCACAAATGTCTGAAGGCAATATCCGTAGCAAATTCAAGATTTTCACTAGACAGAATAATACTGCAGCTAAATTGGGTTTCTCATTTCTACTGGAAACAGGTAAGCAGGTCTCCAATTCTGCCATTCATTCAGGAATTTTCATAGCATGGCTTACAGCGAGTCTTAATGGAGATGGAAAGCAGATTGCAGCCTTTTCCAGTGAAATGTGACTTTATTACAAAAGCTGCATGGAAGCAAGGAGAGGTTTCTGTTAATGTACATAACCATGCTTTAGCAATGCCCTCAATACATAATATCTACACTGAAAGGCACAAACAGGGTCATTCATTTTCAAAGTTATAAGAGATAATTACAGGACAGCAAAGCAGCATTTTTCCCTACATGCACACTAGAGAAACAACTTTGCTTCAAAACTAATACTGTTCAGAACAGTATTAGCAAACCTCTGTGAACAGAGTAATGAATATACAGAAAGAGCCTCTAAGACTAAGCCTTAACTGCCACGTGGGAGTGTTCAATGTCCTTCACCTGCTCAAACCAGCTCAAGGGGAACATATTCAGGTACAACAGACACAAAGTGCCAAATTTAATGATCTGCAGGAGACAGAACTAACATTCCTTCCTGAGCAGCCACCCAGCTGTGACTGAAGGGTTAACTAGACACCAACATCTTCATTTTTTAACTAGTGAACAAAGTCTTCAAGCACACCTATTCCAACCTTTGGATGCTCTTTTGGCATCTGACACCTGCACTTGCACCACAAACCCTTGGAGTATTTAGCTGCTATTGCCAAGTTGAATTCTTATCATTAAACTTACAACCATCACATGAAGATTGCTGGGAGGCTGCCAATATTATTGAGGCTCCTGATGGATTTTCTAACAAGGATTGTAGTGCCACCTGTTCAGGAGACAATCTCCACCCCAGAGCCTGCTCCTTCCCCAGGTCTCCTTTCCCAAGCTTGCTGTCCTCCCCACTTCTCCATCCTTCCATCTGATAGCATTTGCTCAGCATCTTTCCTGCTTTTTTCCTTTTACTGACATAGGCTCCACTTTCCCTTTCTCCATAAACACATCCCAAAGTTCACAGAAATAAGAACTTGAAGATTTAGCAAATCTTAACAAGATGAGGCTACTTCTGTAACATTTACTCCCAAAACACATACTGAAGAATTTAATTGCCTCAGATCAGCTACACCACTATCTTTGCAAACCAAGAAACAGATTATCTTGGAGAGGCTAATTAGGGGTAAACAAATGAAACACTGTTATGATTCACCTATGCAAAAGAATTAAGATCAATCCCACCAAAAATATTTAACACAGACTCAGTCAGATAAGTATGTTCTGATATGCAACACAAGAGGACAAAATTCCTTGATAGTAGCAAAGCTACATTGAAAGAATGAATCACCAACACTTTGATAAATAGCAGGAGTGGAGCATGGAGCAAAATATCAGATTCTACACAGAAGACTGAATTGGGCACTGAATTTATTACCCTGATGTTATTTTCTGATACTGTAAAGCAAAGCCGCATTTCTGACTTCCTGGCTCTAGAGTATGTTTTTCTTTAATTATATGCACAGACCCTATGTTAAAGGAATTTACCATTAGTTTTTTGGCCTTTAATAGACATATTTAGTAATTACTTTAAAATATTGACATTTATGATCAATAGTGAAGATAAATATAACCTTTATGCAAAATTCTGTGGGAGGTTTAGACTGCAGCAGGTGAATAACACAGGCATGATTTCCACAGGTTCCTCTCCAGAGGATGTTCTTTCCAAACTCAACTCCATGTGGCATAGAAAGGTCACAGATTATGAAAGATTGGCCACAATCTAACAGTTTTTCCTTCAGTATGACCAGATGAGTGCAAAGCAACAAAACAACAGAAGAATAAAAGAAAAAATAAAAACCAGATGTCCATCAGAGTATTCATGGATTAATGGCTAAATGGTTAAGTGGGACTAGACTGGTTCTGGGGAGCAAAGGGACTGGGTGCAGAATGAATTGCAATATTAAATCTTCCTGAGGCAATTTTTTTTGAGATCATGGCTTGCAGATACAATAGTGGAAGAGGGAAAGTCACTGGGGGAAGGAATTGAAGGTCCCCTAAGTCAGAGATTGATAAATGGTGATAGTAGCAGTTCAAGAAACTGAAAGAGGACACAGGAGTTGTGGTTTTGAAAACACAGATGGGAAAATACAGCCTTCAGGCCACAGAGCAAAGAAGACTCCACTCAAAGCCCAAACTTAATCCCGCGCATTGAAGTTCAGTGAAGTCTTAGGCAAATTCTACAGGTGTTAAAGATCCAGAAGCACTAATTGGGAGACAACATTCTAGTCAGCTTGGATCCAAGCATGACCTCTGTAAACCTCTTGTCTTGACACAGAGGCACTATATTCTATAAAAAGTTCTTTTCCCCCTGTAGCTGTTCAAATGCAGGACTTCTGAGAGTTATCATAAAGGGGAACACTGTGGGAGATTCTGTGGGACAGAATTCAATCTTACAGCCTATATAACATATCTTTACACATAAACCACCTGCGCTTAATTTCCTAGTGTGTCTTGCCTAACTTCAAACATTCCCTACTACCTATTTTTTTTTGCTTCTATTTTGTCACTTACCCCAAACAAACACTTTCAATTGCATTTCAACAAGTTCTTCTGAAGGCTTTACAGAAAAGAGAAAGAACCCAAAGTAGAAAAAGTTTGCTCAAGGTCATATAAGTATATGAAAAGACAAGAGCAAAAATCTTGATTCAGTCTTCACTCCAATCATACTGCTTATTCTCACCATGTTATCAATAAATACATTTAATTCTTCAGAATGTTTCCAGCACTGATGTATTATGGAGCTCCTTTGCCTTCTCTCTTCCCTGAGTTAATCCTTTTTCAGCATACCCTCCTGTGGATGGAATCATCATCATTGTGTCTCTAAGTCTCCAGGTCTGTCATGAAAAATTACCATCTTGTTAAAACCAAACCCCAATGGTTTCCTCATTGTACAAAGCACTGTGCAGATCCACAGGTGTAGTCTCAGCTCAGGAGCAGGGGTTTGTGCAGACCTCACACAGGTCTCTCTTTGGAGTATCATCTGCAGTTCTTTCACTGATTTTGCAGCTTGCTGTAAGAACAGGCTGGTTTGAGTGGCACTGGAGTTAATGAGCAGACTGAGTAATCCATCACATCCATGGCTGCTGTGGGAATCCCTTCTCAAGGAATTCAATATTGCCTTTATGCTCTACTATCTCTCTGTCTCCTGTCACTGATCACCTCATTTCAACTCCTATGTTATGATTCTATTCCAATTGCAAGAGATGTGCAGTTTTTAGAAAAAGAAAGCTGCTGGTGTAATAAACAGACAATGAACTGTGGCCATGAAGAGAAATAGTCCCATTATATGGAGATTTATGCAAACTTGCCCTCTTGTACAGGAAATTTTCTATCAGCCCTTCTAAGAATGAACAAAACACTAACAGCTCAGGAATTGAATGCACAGTATATTTAAACATAACTGAGACTCCAAAATAGCAGCATATTGACTTCACATAATGCTTTGTGGATCTTCAAAGTCAAGAAGGGAAGGACAGTACCAACAATATTTTTTTAAGTGCTCATGATTGTTTTTCCTAGTCAAGGCAACAGTCTGTCAATACCTCAGAGTATGCCAAATGCAGTTTCAAAACAGGAGCTTGAATTATGAACGAAAGCTAAAAAAACACCACAAATATTTCTCAACAGGTGGAAAGCATATAAATAAAATTTCAGATAATTCAAATACATTCAAACAGCAACATTTTCCACACAAAAACATGTTTCTTCCTAGCTAAGTGGAAAACTTCAGACTAAAGGCAGCATTTTGATTTATCCAACCTGAAAAACAAAATATTTCCCATCCCTCCAAAATTAAGGGACCCAATAGAAACTAAAAACCCAATCAGATTCTGTGAAACAATGTGCAAGCCAAACCTCAATGGTAAATATTTTTGTTATAGCAATATCTAAATGCTGTAACTTAGGGTCACATCTTTATATGGAGATTTGGATGCACACAGAGGCAATTCATATTTTTAAGTGCTTACAGTTTAAAGACACAAGCAGAAAACATTAAATGGGAATGAACTATACCAGGCAAACATATTTTATAAGAATTAACATAATTTTGTTAGAGTTCTTTGGGATTTTGATGAGTCAGATATGTTTACATATTATACTGTAGTAATCAAAATAAGATCTTACATGCTTTGTCAATAAGATACAAGGATACAATGATTACATCTCCTGTCTACTCAGCACTTCATTATTACATAAATTAAAGTATCATTTTTTCCCCCTTCTCAGTGCAAGGTTTTGACCACACCAACCCTAAATCACTCTAGTTTCTCTCATAGGACAGGGATCTAAGTGCATTTTCAAAAAAGAGCCAATACAGGAATCAGGTATGTATAATTAACACCTTTTTGAGGAGAAGGAGAGGAAGGAGAGGGAGGAGAGGGAGGAGAGGGAGGAGAGGAAGGAGAGGAAGGAGAGGAAGGAGAGGAAGGAGAGGAAGGAGAGGAAGGAGAGGAAGGAGAGGAAGGAGAGGAAGGAGAGGAAGGAGAGGAAGGAGAGGAAGGAGAGGAAGGAGAGGAAGGACAATTCTCTGCTGTATTTGATGTTCAGAAGGTAGGAATTCAGAATTACATTCCCCTGAGTCACATTTCCTTTTTTTTTCCTGCTCAGAATTCAAATACTCCGAGAGAACATTTGAGTTGTGTGACACTGACAGAACAGCAGAAACATTCCCTGGCTTTTCTGACTTGCTTTTTGGTTAGGCCCTTATGTGCCTTCAGGTCTTGGCTGTTAATTGAATCAAGACAGATTTCAGCCAACTGCACAACAGCAGCATCATCAGCCTGTGATCCACTCAGGCTCTCAAAAGCCCTCCATGGCTTTTGTGAGCTCAGGGCCTCTTTGTGCAGTTCTTCACTGTTTAAAGTCTGCACTGTCACTTGATCTGGGCACTTCTACTGCTCAGAAAGCTCCTTTAGCATTCTTGTAACAGTTAGATGAAAACACTGCAAATCTCTTTAAAGAGATCTAGAAACTGAAACTGGTCCTTCAGCCTTGGTTAATCTGTGAAGCTGAAATTGCAGAAACACTCCTGACTGTCTGCAATGTTCCTTTAACATAGTGGTGTTATTTTTCAAGATTTCAGATTTAGATATTCTCCTTGGAAATCTAAGAAAACTGGACCTAGGGATTCATGTCTTTTGGTTAATTTTCCCTACTACCCTGACCAAATGAAATTCCTTACCATGCTGTTCACACTGATGGATAACACAGCCTGAAATCACTGGCCAAATCTGGGTGTTTCCCATGTGCACACATATTGCTGAGCTCCTGGTGATTACCACTGAAGAGTTCCATTCTCTACAGCTTCCAAAAAGTCTGAGAGGGAGAAGACCTTCACAACTTCTCTTTCAATCCAGTTAAGTCCTTCACTCACAGATCTGAACTTGAAGTACAACATATCCAATACATGAAAAAGCTGAACTCTGCTCAAAGTGTTCTCTGTTTTATTTGTCCTGTGGTGCTCCTTTTCCCAGACTCTGTGCAAAAACCAAGGGACTACCTCAGCACTGAGGAGTCTCAAGGAACTCTTAAAAACTGAACTTCTGCTCAAAACCAGGCAAAAAAATCTAAACCCTGAGACTCTGAGGAAATCTACTGCACTGTTTTCAGAGATGGTGAAATTTTCCACAACTCCACAGCAGCTTAAGGATTTTTTACTATTTTGAACAGTATCAGACACTAGTGCAGACTTCAGTTCTGTGTGCAGTGTTCATCAAGACCTTTACATTGTGGTGCCTCTCCTGTGCTACAGCTCTATCAACTCAGCAGCTTCACAGATCTTTGATATCAGTTCAATTCACTAAGACTTAAATTAACAGATGTTCCAACATATTCTATACAAATTATCTTCTTTCTATATAGAATCCTACATGAAATTATACTGCTGATCAAATTTTTTCTTCACTTAAAAAAAAAGGAAACCACACTCCTTTCATTTTAAGCTGCATACTATTCATCTAGCAGTTTGTTTCTCTCTCCTCTACTAGCAGAAAATATAATACAGGAAAAGATTTAAATGAAAAACAGATCTGTGTAGTGAATTGCATATGGTTTCCATTTGCCTCCATGCAATGTTTCATAGAGAGTCAACGAAGAAATCCCTCCCACAAATCCAGATCTGAAGTCCACTTTCAGAATCTTGTCAGCACAGGAGTTAGAGACAACTCTGTGCATGAAAATGCTGCAAGCTGCCTGTGCTCTATCTTGTTAGGGTAAATCATTCCTAGAAAGTACCACTGGATCTAGGTAATAAATCAGTGTTTAGAAAATATGCACACCCAAATGATGGTGGCTGTGTGTGTGTGAACCTGCTGGTTTCAGGCACTCCAGGTTTGGTGTACAGCACACAGCTTGCTGCATTTTACACCTCTTTGCAGCAGGGTTTTCCAGCACTAACAACTTTATACTTAGTTGACATTCTCCATGCTAAACTAAACCCAGCCAATAAATATCGCTTCTGCCAAAAAGCCTCCATAACTATGACATTCCATCAGCTTTCCTAGCTGATTTAAGTAATTATTTCCAAAGTTTTTCTGACTTTGTTTACATAAAACTCATCTTTTCTTTCTATTCCTCATAGCCTGAACTATTTTTTTTTTTTTCCTTGCATTCTCAGCAGTTCCTGGTGACATCCAAGCACCAAGGCAAGTGTGCCATGTTTCTATCAGACACCAAAGGAGGTTTACAAAGCAGGAGGCTCCTTCTTTCCCACTCTCTGGGGGTTTCTATGGCAGGGAATGAGAATGAAAGATGAGCTGCTGTTTCTCAGATGCCTTTGTTGTTTCTATGAGTTAACAACTGTTTGGATTTCACTCCTTTTAAAGATTGGCTTTAAGTGGGGCATTGAGTTGGATGCAAAAATGAAATAGAAAATCTGGAACACCTTCTCTTGTACCTTCTCAAGGTAAAAGTCCAGGTGGGAGGGGATGTTTGTGTAGAAAAATGTTCCCAAATGTACGACTTGGTGAGCACATCAGAAGCACACAGCACTGCTCCCTTGAAAGACAAGACACTAAAGTTCTGCTTAGTTGCAAGACAGAAGCAAAGACCAAGTTTAGCAAAACTTAGCAAAATCATATCTGACAGTATCTTGCCTTGGAGAGAATGTGCAGCAGTATGGGATGAACACATCCTGCCTGACAGACACGATGTGCCTGTTCAGAAAAATCCAGAGCACACAGGTTACCTGGATTGTAGGTCTATTCCTCATGGAGAATTGTGGGCTGAGAATTCTTTAACATGCTAAAAGAAGAAAAGGAAGTTTTGCTGACTCTATGCCCCTTAAATTTGCACATATGAAAATGAAAAATGGTACCCAGGGAAAGAAACAGTCAGTAGAAAACTAACAAAAAATGAAACATAGGAATATAGAAGAAATTACTTTTTTTTTAAACACCTATTAACATGGAAAACTATCTGTACAGCACCATGTGTTCTAAAGTCATGTAGCAGAACTGGCATCCCCACATTAGCTCAGTTCCACCTGGCACTTCAGACCTTCACATCCTTGAGTGCTGACCCTAAACCCAGCCAGGTCAGGGTGTTGAAAAAACCTGAGTATTTAATGTTTACAACAACACCTTCTAATCCCAGAGTCTTCCCATTAAATTCATGTCCAAACAAAGCCAAACTTACATGAACAAACCTTTCTGTTGGTTATTCCCATTTCCATACAGTTATTTCTAATTTTTGCGAGCTTTACTAAGTTTTCACCATTCCAAACTCTGAAATAACTTTCAGAACATTCTCAGATACCTGACAACCCTTCTCAGTTTACTAATTTTTACTGTGAAGTCTACAGTAAAATATTTTCTTTGTTAAATGCCAAAAACCTGTGGAGGGAAGCTGTGGGATAACTCAGGACATCTCCCTGGAGTTTTCAGCCAGTCCTGGTCTACAAGGTATGAAATCTGGAAACCTTCTTCCTCTGTGCATCAGAGACTAATACATCTAGTAACAACTAGAACATTTGTTGAAGTAGTCCAGAAAAAGTATAGAGAGGTACTGGGAAATAATATTGTACTACAAAGTCTTTTGGGTTTTTTTAATACATACACCAGGTATGTAAACTTTTAGCTGTAATGAAGTTCAGCTTCATCAGGCTTGTGAACTCTGCTTGATTGCAGAGTTTCAGAGGCAATCTCAGGCCTCTCATGCATATACCCATCATTTTCCTGGCTCTCTCTTGATTTTACCCTTTTAACTGCATTTTCAGGTCTCACTCTACATGAATAGTGTTTGTGAATGATTTGACAAGCAACATTAAAATGCATAAAATTGCTCCTCCTTCTTGTATTTTCCACATTTCTCACATGATACCCAACACAAGGCAATGTTTTGGTGCAGCACTCAACCAAAAAATCCTTTTGTAAGGCTTTAAGAAAAGACACATTTAATAAACCCCCCTTGCAGCTGGAGTAAAAGATGACAGAAATCCCTTAGGGAATCAAGAACAGAGCTGTCCACTTCATCCCTAAACTTTATGCAGTCCTCAGAATACACTGAGGTTGACATATCACAAAGGGAACCACTGCAGAGATGTGAGCAGTGAGCAGTGATGGGACAAGGTGACCTTGGGTGTTACCTATGGGAGCTGCCAGAAAGGGCTCTGGGTGGGTTGTTGGCTGTTTGGGAGGTTCTGCTTTTCAATCCAGGCCAGATGCTCAGGAGGTTAAGTGTTACACATAAAAGACTTGGATAAACTTGGATATTTGCTATCTTGGGTTGAAGTACCCAGTTGGACAGCAGAGGGGGTAATTCTGTACATCCAAGGAAAAGCCATTCCATCAGCAAAAGGAAGGCCTGGGATGAAGCTGTGGAGACTGACATGAAAGGAACAGACCAACATGCAGAGATGGCTGCTGTCAGTGAGAGACCACAGAGCACAGATCAGCATGGCAACAACATGAAAGGAGAGAAGAGTCATGAACCATCCCCCAGAAAAACATGCTGAAGCAGGAACAGGGACTTCAAAGAATGAACACTGTTCCTTTTGGGGTTCTGCACTGCAAAGGTGAAGTTATTGCTGTGATTTCAAACAATTATAGGGAGAGGCAAGAACTTTGTGATCTCTGAAGAGTGTGAACCGAGAGGCATCAATGGAGGTGTTGGTCCTGACTAATACTTTTAAAGCATCCCCTGTGTCTAGCATGATCCACAAGGAAAGGAACTTCAATCAACTCTTCAAAAGCTCTCCATAGTCTCTCTCACATCTCTCAAACTTTCAGTAAAGTGCTTAATTTTTCTGGAATTTACACAGGCATTTGAAAATGCTTAGTAATTTGAGAAAAGGAAACGACTATGAACATAACAAGACTGAACTTCTGTCTTACTAAACTACTGGTTAGTAGCTACAGTGAGTTTAGGCAGTTGGGTATTGTCAACAGTATGAAATATCTCCAGGCCAACATGATGGCTCACTGCTTTTTAGAACACATCTCACCTCAACTGCTGAGAGAACATTGGTAAAGCCACAATAAACACACATCCTCCTGCACTGCATGTAAATCTACAGCTAAGACTAACCACTAAAACTTTATTTGTAAAGCAGACAGGTGAAGTAAATAACAGAGAAAGTCTGTTAGTAGCTCAGTTTTATCAGAATTTTAAACTGATAAATCATCCCTTGCTTAGCTAAGAACAACCAACACATACTGCCAGGAAGGCAGGACACAACCTCACTTTTGGCTTCAGGAGCTCAAGTAACAAAAATTTCTGTTTCTTTTAACTGAGAGATACATAGAGTGGTAATGAGGAAGTTTGAAGCCTCTCTTCCTAGGGAACACTGATAAAAAAAGCAACTATAAATACTAGGGACAATGTAACAAAAAAGTGTAACATTCTGTTGATCTGTTAACTCTTTGTTTCCCCACATCTTCATTGATAAAAAAAAGATAACTATAAATACTAGGGACAATGTAACAAAAATTGTAACAGTCTGTTGATCTGTTAACTCTTTGTTTCCCACATCTTCAAGAAATTCAGTGTTTCAGGGAGGCTGTAAACGATGCTTGAGAGCACTGCCATTAACCAGTTCATATGAAAATTTTGCAGAAATCAGATCTCAAAATCTTTGAGCAATCAAAAAGCTTTTAAGTTGGCCCTTAATTCTAATTAAAATGCTTATGTCTACATAATTAACTCAGACAGCAAGAGTAGGTGATTAAATCTTCATACCTACAGAAAAAATCAGATATGACTACTGCTTGGCTATCACTTATTAATCTTTGGAAACCAGATTTAGATTTCATAAAAGAGGATGAGTTATTCTGTTATGGATTTCATGGAGCTGCAGCAATGCAGCTTTGACAGTCGCCTCTCCTCCGAGTTTACACCTTTGCACAGCACAAATGACAGATTGCTGTATCCAGCCTCAGGAAAGGAACTCACAGTTTCACATTCCACAACCTGGCTCCATATTGTTAAGTCTTTATCAAAAGCAAGAAACCTATGAATAAATTATGTTATGAACAGAAGTTTTGGCAAGACAAAGACGACACTTCATGCAGCAGTTAATATAAAGAGAGGATAATAGTCCTGCCAAAGACAATAAATACTAGAAGAAATGGCTTTCAGTTTTAGAGGCCCTGAGCAATATTGCTGGTGTTCATTTTAAGATCTGCTTCTACAACACAATTCCCTTAAGATTGTTCTTAAATGTGAAAAGGATGGATGTTTTTGTTTTGGGATCATTCACAATGTTGGAATTGCAAACCACAGGCTTGAACTGAGGTGAGAGTTAACATCACTTTGCCACTAATTTCTTTCAACTGCATCCTTCTCTTTTGTGATCTCCCTTCCCCCCTCTAAAAAAATCTCCAGGCATTACTATCGAAAATATACTCATGTAATAAATCATGTATTTGCTCTCACGTGACTGGTATTCATTAGAGTCAAAGATCTCCAAGATCTGCCCCCAGAGTGTATTATGTTACTGAAACATAGAAATAGCTGCAACACAAAGTTTTGCCAGAAAAAAACCCACAAAAGTAACAACAAACTGTCTCTCAGTTGGGCAGAAGAAAGAATGTTCATAAAAATATTTCTGAGGGGTAAATCAAACCCCAAAGTCTAATTAGACAAAACCAGCAGTTTAAACCAACAAGACACAGGATTTTTAACTAGAAACTTCTAGAAGTACACACTTTTTTCAGTCACCCCGGCAGTTCTCTTTTCAGAGAGAATTTTTTTTCTAGAACAGAATGGAAAAAGAAACATAAACCACTACAAGTTTATCCATTCTATATCCTGGCTTTGGTTAAGCAGTAAACAACAGGCTCCTACATTCCCTCAAATGCACCCCCTCACTGTGCAGTTATTTTGCTTTACTGAATGCTACAATCACTTTGTAGCAGAAGTGACATCTCCTGTGAGAGAGGCAATGCTATTCCAGTGATGTGGTAACCTGACTGAAACATTGCAGCCTGAGTGGGGAAAAGGAACACTCGCTTCAGCTGCACATCTGGGTTTTATAAAGGGTCCAAAAGCTTAACACTAACGTGCTGCAGGGCTAAAACACAGTTGAGGAGATCACAGCAGTCAAGAAAGAGGACAGTGTTAATCCAGGGCATATCGTGCTCTTCACCACTGCTCTGAAAATTAACTTAGCTCAGCTAATTTTGCATCCCCACAAATTGTGTGTTGTGTATGAGTAAGCAATGACTAAGGAAATGTCAAAGCTATTCCATATCCTGTCCTTTTCCTGAAGAAAAACATGACAGGCAGAGAGGATACCTCCCATTAAGGCCACAACAATTCAAAAAGGCAGCTATTTTTTTTTTCAGCAGGAATGAAATAACCAATATGGAATCTAAACATTGCCAGTCATTATAATCACTTGTTACCACTGTGCTGAGCACACATGGCTCCCCCAAATCAATTTACTATCCAAATATCAGTTTAGATATTAAAATATATATAATATATAATATATAATAATGTATTATTTTATGTATATTATACTAGATATAATATGAGCACGAGTGCATACCCACAATTTAAGCTGAAAAATGCACAGTGAGCACAAAGTCAGTTGTACATTAAAATACCTGCTCTGTACTACACTGGCTCTTTTCCAGTGTTTCAGATTATTCATTGATAAACTTTGACCACTGGCTAGAAAGGCAGAAAAAATACTGAACAATACAGACTAGAAGGTGATGCACATATTACAACCAGGGTGAATATAACCAGACTGCTGAAAAGGCAAAAAGAAGTGGCATAGATATTGAACCTGCAGTTGGGTTCCTCACAGCTGTGAGGATAGAAATCAGCAGTGGCTCTCCATAGGTGTCCACCTCAGAGGTGCTGCATTGTCCCCTGCACACCAAAGGTAAAGGAAACACAGGCTCCTGAACGTGGTTGTTATGAATTTCATCTCAGATATCCAAAATAGCTGGACTGAGCCCTTCCAGCTCTGCCTTCTCCCCATTTGTGTCTCTCCCATAAACCTGAACAAAGTTTGAGACAAAGCACATAGAGCAGAAATGTGGAATTGAGCAGAGAAAAGGTGAAAGAGCAAATATCCTAAAGCATCCAAACTACATGTCTGGTGAGAAGGGAGAGGACAGGGGGACAAGTGATAAGGGATAGAGCAAGGAAAAAGGACTGGGAACAGGGAACAGAGTGTTTTAGAGACTGTGGTTTTCACCAGCCCATTATGTGTTACAGGAACTACACAACAGAGGGGCATTAGGCTGGAACATTGTCCAGAGCTGTACTAAACTAATTTATAAAAGATCAAATCACTGACTGCAATACTCAGACCAGACTGCCTGGAAAATTGTGCAGCACATAGATGTGGCTCTGGGCAGTCCTATAACCTTCACAGAGGGGTCCCAACCAAAGGGGGCTTCAGTTAGCACTGTTAAACTCCTGCCAGTCTCACAATCTTTCCAGACACCACGAATAATGCTAAAAACAACACATGAAGATGATGGGACAAGCTGAAAATGAGCACCACACTTCAATAGCATGTTCTCATAACAATGGGCACAGCTACTTAAAAGCACCAATCATGCCTACACGCATCGGCCAGAAGGAACAATATTGCTTAGGGACAAATTTTCTTGTTTGTAAATTTAAAATTTAAAAAAATTAGTCTGATCGCAGTGGAAGACCAAGAACAACGGGACTGCAGGACTGCATTAGGCCTTGCCCAACCATAAGTGACATTCATTAACAGAAGGGTCACAATCTCCACAGAAACAAAAATCAGATACTCTTGCCTCATGTGCTGCTGCTTCCTCCACCCTCACCTCTTCTTTCCCTGCTTTATCCCCATCTTCCTTCTTTCATCCATACCCCAAGCATTCTGCATAAAAGTGAACACAATTGGGACTGTTTGCATTTGTTCACTCTCACTGGCATTTATTCTCTACTCACTTTGTTCAAAAGCTCAGCTCCAAAACAGACCCTGGAGGTAATTTTGCAGATGGCAATGACAGTCTGCTCATACTGTTGCCTGTATCCTATGCCTACCTATTTTTAATCCTTTTAAATCAAGATTTAGCTTATTGAGCACCAAAAAGGGTTAACCTTTGCTGCTGTATGTGCAAAAAAAGCTACAGCAAATCATGGCAGACGACTTTCTCTTTGAGAATTTCCAAAATAGCTATGTACAATTGCCTGCTATTATTTCAACTCATTTATCAGCTGCAGACACCCACTTACTCTTCTGGAGTTCCCTGGATCATATCTAGTGCTTTTACGAAGCAGAGATACAAAATTTACAATTCTCCAGACACTTTCTGCAGTAACTTTTTAATGCAAAAAACGCATACTAATGGCAGTTCAGCCACTTCACCACGTAAATGCAGTCTGAGATGTTTTACAAATAAGGAGCACACAGCTCCTGTGCTACCCACACAGTTCATGACCATTTCTAAGATGTCCATCCCATTCAGTGTGAATAATGGCCTGGCACTATGTTTTTGTCTACCAGGAGAAGAAAACAATCCAGCAGAAATACAGCTATTTTCTTTTTCATAGTGGTCCTTCAAATTAGCATTAATGAAGAAATCAGACTTCTCAAAATCCCTAGTTTCCTCCAAGTTAAAAATCAAATAATATTGTCAGCTTGTGGAAAATAATTTAATCATGGGGCTGAGTTCATAGGAACAGCAGAACATCAGCATGATGATAAACTCATGAAAAATGAAAGTTTATCACTACCTTTGGAAGGCACTTAGTATAAACTATGGGGAACAGTTTATTATTGATACTGACTGTGTGAGTGGAGCCTGCCATGCTGCTGCCCTGATGGCTGAAAGCACAGCACAGCCTCAGAAGCTGATTGGAAGCAGTTCAAATCTCACTGTAGAGATGGGGAGCTATTCAGTGAAAGATTTCAAATATTTCAAGTCTAGTCTCAACTCGGTATCATAAGGAATGGAAATGTCAATGGCTTTTTGGGCTATTCCTTTCCAAACAGAAATCAAGTGGAAAAGGAGGGATTTGGTCTAAACATCTAAGACCGATGCGTGTAAGCAGCTGAGCAGCCCTTAGGAAGGAAAGAAAAAGTGCATTAGAGGTCTGAATGGCTTTACACTGTATTAGAGGTTCTCCCCAACAAGGCTTTAGCATCTTCCTGGGCTCCCAGAACAACCCAAACCCCCTGTTCTCCTTCGTCCCTCTCAAGTTCTGCTTTTGCCAGGAAACAAAACTTAGAGGGAACAAATTACCAGGCCGCAGTGTGGGGAGCTATTCTGGCTCTATTTAACCATCTCAGGGAAAACTCACAGACTAAAGCTGCTGTACTTGGCAGCAAGATTCCAAACTCCACTTCCCTCAGCCCTAAATCTGCTTGGTTCAATGTTTTGCCTTCTGTGTTATTCAACCTACATCCCTTTCTGCTGGGATGGAAAGAAGACCCCTGGAAGGCTGTCTTTCCTTGACAACATAATTTCTTGCTCTTGGTGACACATGCAGTAATTAATCTCTGACAGTTCCTCACTGGGGAAAATCTGACTGCTCTACTGAGGGTCCCACTCACAAAAATCACTCCTCAGTCTTTCCAAAATTGTATTCTTCTTCCACAAGGCAAGTGCCAAGTGGGAATACCATAAAAAAGCCAGTCCCTACACATGCAATGATACACAGACAAGGAGCCCTCCTGGTTTATGAATGGTGTGTAGCTCTACTTTCTCCCTTATTACAGTTTTATCTTCAAAAGCCCTTGCCCACCAACTCACTCTCTCTGACACACTTGCTGCTGGTTTTAAGAAAGCGAAGCACACATCACATTAAACCTCTCCAAACCTTTACCTCTGCTAATTAAACAAGAAACCCCAGCACTGCTTTGACACGTTAGTCCCCTGTGACCCAAATGGGAGAGCTGGAGGATGCACATTCTGAAACAGACACTCAGTGCTTGACCTGGCACCACCACAAAGCAGCCTGAAGGTCACTTTTCCTTTTCATTGGACTGAGACTCCAATTCCCCAGCATCCAAGTTTGTTGCATTCATTCTCCCTGAAGTGAGAGCTCTGCAACCTGCCCTGTGCACACCCCTAGGAGCTACAGCTCTCAGAATCTGCCCACACCTAGGAAGAACCAAATCCTGCAGAAGCTATTTTGGACACCAGAGCTCACAGAACACATTTTGATTTACACACATTCCTGTCCAGGAAGCTGGTGGAGATCTACCTCCCAAGACACTGATATTTGTCTCAGAATTCCAGGCAGAAAAAGAACTGCTGGCACCAACTGCATCCAGGGCATACTCAGACCCAGGCACAATCACCTCCAGGTTTGACTTGAGAAGAGCTAACTTGTTCTGTCAGCTGTTGTGTTAGACCACGGTCTAAGGAAGACTAAAAAAAGAAAAAAACCCACACAACAAAATCAATCTAAGTACAACACTTCGATTCAGCAGAATGAATAACAAAGAAAAAATATTTACCGGAGAACAAGGCTGGTTGCCTGTGGGGAGAATATCTTAAAATCTACGGTAAAGTCATAGTTGGCAAAATTCAATAGATCTGGTAAACATCAAAGATAAAATTCAGCAGAATAATTCCACCAAGTACCATTAAAAGAAAAATGGGACCAGCAGGGTTACCAGTGAAAAACAATGCCAGGCCTAATAGCACTGATCTACCAGAAGCAATTTATTATGACACCAGAAATAGCTATTTTCACAGTGGATGCTTGAAATGAAAACTTTAAAGCTTCTTTAAGTCTTGAGCTATAGCAAAGTATTCAACCAGCCAGCCAAAATAGCTGAAGGGAAATAGGAAGGCCACATGTGGAACTAATTACTCATGTAGAGGCTATGACAAAGAACATTTCTCCAGACTTTTCATGGGGGCTTCACTTTCAGGAAGTAACTCTAATTACTGTTCAAGTCTCGGCAGCCTGCATGCCGCTGACAGTTCCAAGAAAAAATGAACCTATTTGCCCTTTTCTTGGTCTGAAATGCCAAAATAGAAAAGCGCAACTAGAGTCATTAAAAAGAAAGAAAATAAGCACGGGGTTATTACACTAGCTTCCTGAGCAGAATCCTTTTTATAAATTCTGTTTTTCAGCCTTCACAAAAGAGCAAATTCTGCATCTACATTAACTCGCTCTCTGTTGGCTGCAGTGAAACTGTACATCTTGACTTTTTACAGCTTTTCCATACTGGGGCCCACTTCCTGCCCAGTTGAAGAAAAAAATCTGGCCTGAAGATGAAATGACTGCTTAACATTACACTAAAACATCTGGTACCATTTTATACACAGACCCATGTCTGAGAGCAGGCAATTCTAGCGGTCTCACCAGCGGCACAGTGCATACCCAAACCTCCCCAGGGTGACATCATCCCATATATGGACTCTCAGGCCCAGCCCTCCCCCTTTTCCTGGTCCTAAATTCATTGCCAGATCCCCAGTCTGCTGCAAATGTGCCACGTCAAGACTGGAAATCACAGCACTTCAGTGTGTTTCAGTGAGTGCTGCAGAGTGTGAGCGAGAGCCGAGCACAACCCGTGATGCAGGAAGGCAGTTTTTCCCCGAGACTAAAAGAGGATTTAAAATAAATAAATAGACGCGTCCGGAGATCCTGCTCCGTCGCCCCAGTGTTCAGACTACCTGTTCAGGACAATGCTGTTGTACAGTAGTCTGCACATTGGTTAGACTGGGCAAGGGAAAGCGGCGGCGTGGACTATTGGGGACGCAAGTTGCTCTTGCCAAGGAGAAGACACTCATTGCTCCTTTCAGATCTCATATCCAGTATTTTTCTTCACAGGTTTTGCACACTAGGGAATAAGAAACGCTAAGGGACACTGTGAAAAAGGAGGACTGCAGAATAAAGCGGGGAAGACATTCTGGTAAGGCCTGCTTTGGAAGAACACCTGGCCTATGACCTGGCGAACCTAGGTGACTCCCCTCCCCCCTTCCTCCAGTCATCACTGCAAGAAAGATGGAGCTCTGATGGTGCACTAAAAGCCATGCAAGAAATGAGAGAGGTATATTGCCTAGAGGTACACTGCCTAGAGAAGTGTACAGCAGTAAAGCTAAAGTCGGTCACTTCTTTTTACTAATTTTTTTAAAATTTAAAATAAAGCTTTATTCCCCAACAAACTAAAAAGGTAAATTTAATTTTTTTACTTGAAGCTTTCAGTATAAATATTTAAGAAGTAGATGACTTTTTTTCTTAGGCTTGCTAGAAGTATGTATTCTGAATAGCTCCTGTGATCTATGATCTGAATATCAATTTTTTAAAAAATTATTTTTGCTTAAAGTAATAAAATACTAGAAAAGAATGCATGAAAAATATTTTATATTATTGTAAAATATATTATATCACCTCTGGGAAAACTGTACTTAGCTTTTTATATGCAGTTGAAACTTCTTTGCAAGTAACTTATGCTAGATGTGCTAATGAAAACTGGGAGGGAAACCATAGAAAAACTGACTACTCCATACTAGACTTCTGCCCTGCAGAATATAAAATCTTGGATTGTCAGGAAAAATTACCTTTTAAAGTTCAGGATGTGATGGAAAATAAATCACCCAATAAATACAAGGGAAGAAAGAGCTTTCCAACCCGATACCTGGCTGGATATTGCATAGGAATGATCAGGACCGATCGATTGTTGCCGCTCTCATGTGCACTTTGAATCGCTGATAATTCTTCTACCATTCAAAATGATAAGTTACTTTGTCCTGAATCCCACTGATAAAAATGGAATTTGTAAACCAATGCAGAAGTTTGCTTTGGTGAATTTCCAGCTGTCCTGGTAGGGGAAAAAAACCCTGAGGCTGAATGAAATCCCCACGGACAAAATAATACAAAAAGTCTGGGCTGCAATTTGATACCAGCCGAACTCCAGAGTCAGCTCCCCTAAAGTTAACAGTAGTAACAAACTACTGCAACCGGAAAAATATCCCACCTATATGGTGCTCATTATTGCCAGGAAGGCTTGGAATAGCTGTACTGTAAAAAGAATTAGCATAAATATGCAGCCATTAGCATTGCAACCAGCCGATTCTGCAGAAGGTTTGCTGTATTTTAGACAGCCTTCATGCTATAATTTCTTTATTAAAAAAATCTGTATATTATGCTGACCTTTTCCACTGCTCCTTCGATAATCAATAGAGGAACTTTTGGGGAGGACTGCTCATGTAGTGTTGGTGTGATGGTGCCTGGACTGGCTGCCTTAAAGCTTACAAAGGAAGGACTAGCACTGTCATTTCTGCCTCCAAGCAAAACTTTTCTTTTGACCAAAAACCTCTTTTTTTAATGTATATACACACTTGTAAGTTATTCGGCCTCTCTTCCTTTTATTTTGCAGAAGATTATTTTTAGGATTAACTTAGTGGGGTTTAATCCATTATAGTATGAGTAGATGAAATTTTTGTTCTCATTCTGCTTTAAAGTGGAGTTACAACACAGATATAATTGTGGTTATTAAGAGGAAATCTGAAGCAAGAGGAAGAAATTAAAGGAATGGAACTAGAGTCAAACTGGCATTAATATTTCTCAATCTTTACATATGATTGCTGTCTTAGGCATCACAAATCTGAAAACTTTTTCTGACTTCGATTTTGCTTAAGCGGTAGAAAAATGTTTCCAAATCTTGTTAAGAAGCTCGCTCAGTTTTGCTTTCAAGGGGAATATGATCATTTGCAATTTTTTTTTCTCTCTAATGCTTACTTGCAAAGCTACTTTTTTTTTAAATTCTGATTTAGAAATTAAGGAAGGAAATACTTTTATCCAGGGAATAATAGGCTCTCCATGAAAATAGTGTTGCAGATAGCCTGTGTTAACTTTTGCTTAATAAGCAAGGACGATGGAAACATATGGAACGAGTGTTTCTCTTATCTCTAGTCCACTATTTGCATTAATCTTTATTTTAAATGACCTTTCTGGGTTTAGGAAGTGATTCCCCTCCCATACACCCATGACTCTTCAAAGTTACATTTTTAGACTGTAAGGCTGAGATCGAGGAGGCCCCCTTGGTTTGGGGCTTGGAAAGGAGGCGGGGGGGAAATGCAGAGTGCAAAGCAGCAGATATGGAAAGAAAGGCTGTATTGTTAGCAATGAATAAGGAAGTATATCGACCTCAGCTAAATAATCAAAACATTTTCAAAGTGAATTAAATGATTCTGTGGTTCTTAAAAGACTGCTGATTTAGTTGAAACAATTTCTAGTTGATCATAGTCACAGAGAAGAGATTTCAATAGTTATAAAACAAGATGCTTTAACCAGGCATGTCAACAAACACAAACAGGCTGCATATAAATATTTCAAGAGGAAAAAAAACCAAAAAACAAAATACCACCAAATATTACTTTTTGTAATGAATAAAAAAAGAAATTAGCAGGACCCAATGCATACAAATCATGGTGAGAGTTCTCTAAAGCCAGGACAATACCAGTGCTTAAGCCTGTTGTATGAACTGATACATATTACCATAAAATGCACATTGAAGCCAGTAGGAATATTTAAAATAGGTGAGTGTTTCAACACAATAGACTTACTTTCATCTTTAGGGGGTGTATTTTATTTAAGTGCACTAAAAAAATTAAATAGGGAAGAGGAAGAAAATATTTCAAACCTTTTCTAACTATTCCTTTAATGTTAAAAATCAAAGAAAAAGAGAGAGAGAAGGTGGGGAAAAGTCAGCTAACCTTACAGAAATAAATATAGATCAAATAAGTATCCAAATGTGAAAAAAACTAGTTGCTTTTTAAAAAGCCCATGTCATTTGCCATCTTTCTGCCTTGTCATTAAGCTGCATGCTGTCTCCTGTATGAGCATTGCCAGTGCTATTCAGTGCATCTGTATTTTCAGAGCATGAAGACACTGCCACCCGCCCCACGCTCCTTGCCCCCCTTCCTGTACTATCACTGAGCCTCCAGACCACCCAAGTAACATTTCTAGATGGAAAATATTATAACCAAAATAGTAAAATACCTGCATCAAAATTCTAGGCTTCTATATAGAATGCTCATTATAAACTTTCAATCAAAATCTGTTAAGCAGATTGGAAAATGAAAAGCCCTAAACTTTAATGTGTTGGGTTTTTTAAATAAGACATTTTAATCAAGGGCATAACTTTGCTTTTACTTGTAAAAGGCTTTGTTTCCTGAACTGTACTTTATTTTGGGGGAAAAAATCTTAATTGAAATACTATTAAGGGTCAGGTTTAAACCTACAAAAAGACAGGAAATGCCAGAGTTAAGAATGAAACTTTCCTGAATTATTCTACTGTAGTTCTGTACTGCATTTTACACAGCATTGCAAAGCAGTATCTAAAAATAACAGCCTTCCCTTAAATAAAAGAGTCCTCTACACTACTGGAGGGAATTCATATCTCAATTCAGTTTCCAAGGTACCAATATTTAAAGAAAGGTCCTTAACAAAAGTTTCTGTAAATATAATATTGGCAATCATGAGATTTTTTTTTTTTGTTATGAGTATTCTAAAATATTCTCAAGTCCTTTACTGACTTAGTATGTCAACCAGACACAGCACACAAAAATGTTAAGCCCTTTAAGCAAGTTAACTACAATTTCAAGGAATTTCAGTTTTTAACTAAAAATCAAGTGGAGATATTCATCTAGTCATGTCTAGCAGCACCCAGTGAATTAACTGAAGGGAAAACAAACTTGCCTCTGTCGAAATGTAAAGCTTTTTGCTGATTCTTTGATGAATTCTCCTCGTGTACAGTTATTAGAAAGACGGCACAAAGTTTCCACTTACAATTTTCCTCCCAGCACAACCTCCCTGACAGTTGTTAACTGAAAACCTATTTTAGAAAATCCATACTTCTGCTGTTCCAATATTTTGTATAATAGATTGCCAACAATTTTGACTGTACAATTCTGTAATTTCAAGAAGCATCCATAACACAGAAAGTCAGACCTAATTTTATTCCAGATAAAAGATTTTTCATTTCTTTAGCAACTAAATGCAGAACTTAAATCTGATTAGATCTATGAAACAATCAGTGTATTATATCTATTTTTACAATACTTTTAATTTTCCACTTCTGTTTTTCTTCAAAATGGTAAAGCAGACAGGAAGAAATGGCAAGTTAAAGCATACCCTTAAAATTTTACTTTTAGCTATAAAAATTTAAGTAAGCATTTTATAAAGACAAAGTATTTAATGTATTGAAATTAATTTTTCATCTCTGAATTAGTTAGCTGTTTTTTGTGGTTGATTCATTTAAGACATCTTATTCCACCTTGTTAGGTTCAAGGAAAATTTCATTCATATAATTGATAGACTTAACTTGTATAGTCAATTTGTATATTAACCGAAGTGCATATTATTCTTTACAGCAAAATTATTAGAGACAGAACACCTGAATAATTACATATTGACTTCTTATTAGTTTAATATAAAACCTCAGCACTATCCCCACCTTTAATCTCTGGTAATTTATAATCAGTTTTCAGGCTGGATTTAAAATTGTATTCTGAATGGGGTATGTTTGAGAAGGGTTTGAAAGCACAGCTTTGTTGCTTACCTATGGTGGCACTAGCGAGCAACAGAGATTCAAGAACATCATTACAAACCAGAAACATTTAATCTGTAGAGAAGACTAATACAATTATTCTTTTCCCCTTTAAGGTTCCAACGGTTTTTATACCTTCTGAAACAATACCCCAGAAATGTTGCAAATGTCACTGTGAAGATGGATTACAGTCACTGTGTGTAGGGACAGGGTATAGAGAAAATTCAGCAAAGCAGCACATCTTGTGATGTGAAATGATATTATTTGCATGCTTTGGATCTCTAGTAAAGTCTGTATTTGACTGAAAAAAAACTTACTGCAGTTTTATGAGGTTAATTTATTTTGTCAGAAAGTACAGATTTTGAGACAAAGCAAAATTTAGATAACATGCAAACCAAAATACTAAAAGGAATATAATATATGTACAGCAAAATCTATCCAAAATGCAATCAGTTTTCTTTCCAGCACAGTCCCTATAATGGGGTTAATGTGCAAGTTGCAGCCTCCATTTATACAGAAGGATTTTTATTTTTAACATCCCAGATTATTGTACTTATCTGCTCCTAGAAAATATGCACTGTATAAACATATCCTTTATCTTGAACTTCAGTATTTCTGTGCTTCCATGAAGAGTAAAAACATCTGGTTAAATTACTATGTGTGAGTAGAACGTGCAGGCACAACCCTACATGTATTGCATATAAAATAAACCACAGCTTCGGTTCTTTTTGCTTTTCCAAATGTCCAGCGTGAGCAGTCTGTTGAAATCGCATCCCTGATATGTGTCAGCACAATGATAACTCATGTACCAAGCTTCTTTTCTGAATAAAATCAAGTTCTGTTCTTGTTCTGCAGCTGCCAATGTTTTAAAGTTGAATTCTGTTATGTGTGCTCCCCCACCAAACGCCCCCCAAAGTGGACTGGCACAAAGTGTTGCACAGCAGCGGCGATGGCTCCAAGGGACTGGCTGGACGGAGTTGTCATGTGTCTGCCTGTCTACACTTGCTGTGCAGAACATCCTCTCACCTGTACAGCAGGCACAGACAGGCAGTCGCATGACAACCCAGCCTGAGGGACAGCCGCCAGTGGGACCCTGCTCTGACAGCCCAGAGCGTCTGCAGCACCAGCTCCAGCCAGGAGTCCTCTGGACCTCACTCGGCCGCTCAGTCACCAAGCCCAGAGTCAAAGCAGCACTGCCTGTCAAGTACAATAAAACCCACTGCTGAAATTCTTACTGTGCTTCCTATAGTACTCTTTTCCTAGCTGTTCTCAGGAGCTCACTAACAGTAAGTTGGATTTACCCGCAGCCCTGCGGCACCTCCGGATGTTCTGCCCTCCCGTCTGCTTCCCAGGCATCGCTCGATTCCTGCTGTATAACACTCCCTGAGAGAAGCCAAGAGCAGCTTGTTGTGTGGCAAGCTCATTCTGTAAACATACACAATGTCAGACCTTAGAGGAACTTCTCCCCTTTCCACTCTCTCACCTCCTCCCTGAGTTTTGTAAGTTCGCTCTCAAATCTCACATCATTTCACAACTGGGAACAAACTGTGAAATTATAAGACAAACTGCATCCATCACTGGATGTTGATAATAATATCATTTACTATTGAAACAGAATGGAAATATTTTCTTTGGAAATAAGACTACAGGAGATCTTTTCCCCATCAAAGTAAATTTCACATTTTTAGAAATTCTAATCCTAGAGTCCAGCTTGGCATCCTTTCCACAGCAATAATGCCAGTGAAATCTCTGGATGCTTTAGAAAGAATAATAAAATCACATTCTATGACTGTGCACTGTAACAATGTTACACCAGTTCACAAATGGCATCTATATCTTTACAGTGATGAAGTTTTTTATTCACAAGCTAGAATGACATTCCACATTCCCAAAGTCCATTTCATCCTAATGCAGAAGTGGCTAATTCACAAACTTCAGATTTGCAGGTTGACTCTCAAATGAACCTTAGTTACTGCTACTTAACAATACAGCAACAACAGAGAGCTAAAATGCTCAGATTTAATAATTTGTGTGTGAAGGTGTGCCTTATAATGCTTCAGCTAGGATTACACAGAATACTCTATGAAACAAATCTGTATTTGTGAGGTCACAGAGCGTGCTGATCTTGCACTTGTTTACAGCAGCCTCAAAGCCTGTACACAGCACTTTCCTTGCTTGGTTTTCAAGTAGAAAAGCACAAAGTCATGGTACTGGTCACACAGCAAAGTTACAAACAGAAGCAACTGCATGCAGGATCAGAAACTAATCCATGTCAGTTCTCCCAGAACCAATACTGTAACTGCTCTAAGCACACTGCTCAAACACCAACCTGGCATTTCCAGAACTGCAAGTCTAAAAACCCATTCTTAGGCACAGAATCCCTCTCATCAAGAATAAAATCCTGGTGTGGGTTTGACAAAAAGAACTGTGTGAAGAAACCAATAGTTTCTTCTCTAATATTGATATCATACAGGAAAATCTGAAATCTTTTGCCATACCAACTCACTTCTAAATACATTGTACTGTGGATTTATCGCTTACAAAGCGGCACCTCACAAAGGAATTTACATCCTTCTAACGGCACTAGCGAGCCACCACCAGTGATTTTGATCTCAGAGCAAATTCCAGACTAAAAACCAGGCTCAGCTTACACTAGAGGGGGTACACAGCCCTGGAGGCCCCAGCAGGCTCTGAGCTTTGCAAAGCACATTGTCAGAGCTCTCTGGTACACAGCTGCTGCAGCACTGGCTACAGGCACAGAGGGCACAAACTCCTCAGCACGGCAAGGGAGGCCAGGTGAGAGCTGACCCTGCACCTTCCCCAGCTGCCAGCCAGGGAAGGCAGCCCTAGCAGGGGCTGGGGCTCTGAACTCCCCACGACCTCGCAGGGCACAGCCAGACACACAAACACAGGGATCACTTCTCACATCACCAGACTGCACATCTCACTGGGGGCAAACACCCCCACACAGCAGCCACTGCAGCCAGCAGCTTAGGAGCCTGACTGATTTTTCAGTCTTACTAAGAAGGTCCAGTACAAAAAAAAAAAACAACCCACAAAAAACCCCAAAAAACCAAAACAAAACCAACCAACCAAACAACCACAAAAAATCATAACTTTTTAAACTCTTTTCCACGACAGAACAATCAAATTATACAGCTAATCTGTACTTAAGGAGCAACTTCTTTCACCAGCAGAGCATGGAATAGTACTCTGCTATTATCCTATGCAATTATTTTCTTACCACTCTAAGAAATCCCTAAGTGATCTCCCATGGCCTGAATTAACTACTGACATTTTCACGACTCAAAAAATAACTGTTTGGCAATTAAGAGACATTATCTTAAAATATGCATATGGAAATCACACAGTGGGCATTTCTTTCTGAGTACTTTCACGAGCTTCCCAGGTGACTCTCCCCAGCAGATTGTCAAAACTATTTCTTTTTAAAGTTGCACAGCACAAGATGTACCATTAGGATTTTCAGGAATTGTTATATTTCCCACTAAACAAAACTCAGATTTAAAAAAACAACATCAAAACTACCTAAAAGTAATGCCACAGCTCATCTTGGATGCACCTCCAACTGCTTGAGATAAAACACAGCAGGTGTGTTAGTTTTGCCACATTGCTTGTTTTAGTTACAGTTGCCTGTATCTTACCTAAGAAAGCTGGTTTGAGTAACTTCAAAGCATATCACAAAAAACAACAGCTTCAAATTTTCAAATTCATAAAGTCACTTTTGCATTTTTTTCAAATTCTATTTCAGCAATCTGAGAGTAAAATTTCCCCTCTTGACACCTGTCCCTTGGCTCCTCCCCTCTGCCTGACATGCACTAGTTTTCCTGTTACACTAAATTTGAATCCCTTTAAAACTTAAATAAAAGGGCAAGGGGCAAAATCCTCAAGATTAACCAAGTTTGTCCCTCTGCCTTAAGGTGGATCCTGAAATGGCTACAGACTGGGGGGAAAAAAACCTGTTTCTGAGCAGCAGAGTTCCCACCCCCAGCAGCATTACTGAAGGAGTTCCACATGCTAGATTTGCAGGAGGCAAGAAAGCTCTGCCTTATGCACTGCAGGCCTTCTCCCTAGGGCTTCCAGAGAGTTCACTGCAGTAAAACACCATGGTAGTTTAAAGAGAATATGAATTTGCACAGTCCCCATCAACCTGTTTTTTTGGGATCAACCAGTGTTTTGATTATTACTTAGAATAAGATGAAAAGATTAAGTGATGTTTTAGAGCTCATTTAAAGCTTTCTCTTTACCTGTGCTTCTTCCATCCATTGAACTGGTTCATCCTAAAAAGAACTAATTTCTTACTAAAAACATTTAAAAATTTTTGGGGGGATGACCCAAATAGGAAATAATAGATTTGTTTAAAATTTAGCCCTATTTTTCTACAAAAACGAACACAAACCTTAAAATCTCACAAAGGCTTTACCATAAATCTGATGGCACACATAATCCTGTTTTAACCTTGAAAATACTGCTGGAGTCTTGGATAAAATGTATCATTACACACTATTGAAAAAGTCATCAAACAGAACAGACAAGCTGCCTAACAATATATCCAAAGTGAGCAATGAGGATGTCCTTTTCTTCATTTCCATATCACTCACCTCAGATTTACTGATCACCCAAGAAAATGCATTTTTTGTCAAATTTGAAAATCTACACCAACCACAGAACTCTGCAGATGGGCTTTTCATCCTCTCAGAACACAAGACCAGAGAACAGCTGTTTTCATTAAATCAATTGCTGTAGTTACTTTCAGAAGTAAATTTACCCAGACAATTTATGATCAACTTGCAGTAGATGTGCAAGAGCAACCAAAGCAAGGATAGGACAATAAAGAGAGTATTTCAAAACATCCTGAGATTTTTTCCTTTTTAAAAAAAATATGTGGAAATCACAGGAAGAGAAGAAAAAAGTAAAACAAACAAAAATACTCCACACCACACCCTGTGTTTGTTATCAGCATTTCAACAGAAGTCTTAGGCAGTCAGCATTCTCCATGAATCAAACCAGAAATTTAAAGAACACAGCTAAAACCTTAAAACAATCTCTCCATTCAAGTTTACACAAACTGATAAAATATTTCAAGTTGATATCAGCATACTGTATTAATACTGGGGTTTTCCCCAAAAGAATAAAAACGTTCCTCATTCCTTACCTCATCATCTTTATACCAGGACAAGCTCTCTGCAGTCAGGACAAACCAGTATTCCTTGGATCCTCCTTTCATGATGCCAATGTTGTTGATGGTGAGCCAGCCTTTCCGGATGACCTATGCAAGGTGCAGTCAGGTACAAGTTTAGTTCATTACTCATTTGACAGAGTTCTGCTGCTGCACTCATTCTTTTAAATCAAGATTTGCTAAATGAAACACAAACAGGTGCATTTTTTCAGTCTCTGGGAAATTCAAGAGTTTTTGCAGCATTCCAAAAAAAACCAATAGTAATGAAGTGAGTATTACATTTTCAGTCTGAAGGTTGGAGAAAGAGAAGCCAAACTATGAGAACATTGTACTTACAGCAAGGGAGTGTGATAAGAATCAGGTAAGGTTGAAGATATTTATTTGCTGTATATGAACACATTCTGAAAGCCTACACAATTAATCTCTGACTACACTGTTCTGGTCTAATTGTTAAGGTCATCTCTAAAGGTGGATACCAGGAAAAGCACCTAAATTCTGGTAAAGTGAGTGGCTTCTGACACACTGGGGATTTTCAGAAGTGGTTGTATGGAGTGACAAAGGGGAGAGGTCTTCTAAAGTTAGGTTAAAATTAAGGCAGGAAGCTGTAAGGAGAAGCATGTGAGAGCCATCTTCTTCTCATAGGAGAGAAGAGAAAAAGAAAAGAGGGAAAAAACCTTAAGCAGCAATAAAAATTGGGGGGTAAAAAAGGTAAAGCAAAACTTTATAGCATAGCTACAAGCCAAAGATGAAAGAACAGATGTGAACATAGCTATAAATACTAAGATCAGGAGGCTACATCATGCACAGAGAAAGAAAAATTAGACAACTCCCCAGCAGAAGAGAATAACCATGAAAATTCATTTACAGATGAGATGGAAACTTTCAATTTTACTGGAACAGCCACTGTTTTCCAATATAAATGAGGGAGCAAATATTCCTTCCTATCATGCTCTGAACAAGACCACAGAACTCTCCTAATCACAGATGCAAGGATCCTCAGCTCTTCCCTTTCTCCCCACAGCAACACCCTTCACTTGCCAATGGAATACTGAGACAAAAAAGTGCTCAGAGAAGCCCTTCAGACCCCTCTCAACAATCTCCACAGGCTCTGACTTGTGTGATCAAACATGACTTTCTTCTTGTATTTAAAGAAATCTATGAGACCAACATTCCTCTCACAGGGCTTCACAAGACCTGTAACTCCAATACCAACAACTCAGCAAAGAAGAACATGGCTCACCATCTATTCTTTGCCATCTATAGAAGTTTCAGAACCAGAATTCACTCCTATTTAGCCTGGATGTTCATGCAAGCTCCTAAAAAAAAAACAGCTTTGGTTCTGCACAGGGTAAGGGACTGAATTCTATTTGATAACTAAACCAAAGAAGTTGCACCTGAAAAGCAGGAAATGGTATGGAAATGCACATAATCCAAGAGTATCAGTTTCATTTCAAGGAAGATAAATGTGCTTTCCCATTTACTACCAACCAGGCCAGCAGTGTAAGAAATGTCCTGAAGATCCAAAAACAGGCTGTAAGTTTTCAGCCTGTACAAAAATCTCTAAGAGAGCATTGATTTGGTTCTGAAGCCACATTAAAGGATGAGAGAACAGGACATGATTCCTGTAAAGAGACTCAAAGGTATGGCACAAGCAGATTAGATGGAATAACCTGTTCCACAAAGATTTCTACAAAAGTGGGTCAGGACTTTTAATATTTGTGGTTTTTGAGGGGGGAACTTAAGTGGAGAGGGGCATCAGTGAGTGCAGACACACATGGAATGCTTGCCTAAGTGCAAGGGAAACACTGATAAGAACTTGATTACCTATCAAATCCTCATTTTATTTTGTGATGTTTATTGAAGTAAGTTTTTAACAGGAAACAAGTAACATGTATATACAGCCAGTATATATACATGTTATATACATGTATATACAGCTGGCCTTCAGGCAGCTGCCACAGGACAAGTTGTGGAACCCAACTAATTCTATTTTTTCTTTCTGCACTGAACTATAAAAAATGTAAGGAAAAAAAATCAGGGAAAAATCAACAAAATTAAGGTTCTGCATTCACTTGAACTTAGTTCTGCAGCAAGGGGAGCTGTATTTGTGCAGCAGACTAAATCCTTCACAGCACATGTGCCCATTCTATAAAGAGGCTGGGAGAGAAGATGCTGTTGAACCACATTGTCTGAACTGAAAATGCCATGTTGCTCCATGCAAAGCTCACATCCACACACAGAAAGCCCAGGCAGCCTGGCCAGCACCTGGTTTGGAGAAAAATGTTTTGGAGAAATATCTCAGGGAAGGTAAAAGATTTGAACACAGATGTCAGTGAAGATAAAGAGGTGGTTTCTAGAAGCAAACCAGACAGGAACACCTAAGCAGCAGGTTCAAGAACCCTATAGGTGATGAGCACTTCAAAGGGAAGGGAAGGGAAGGAGCACTCTGCTTATTCCATCCTCTCCCTCACCATTACCACAGGCTCTGTAACAGCTTCATAAGAGTCCCATTTTCTCAATTCCACAAGAAGGCATTTGTAGTAGAGGTCTCAGAACAGACCAAGCCAACATTTTAAAAATTAGGCTATACAAAGCACTTAAGAAGCACTGAAGGTTTCAATACTTCTAAAAAGTAGGAATTGTGTCATGCTCCAGTCCAACACATCTCCCCACAAATGTGCAACCATCATGGGGTGTGGACAGAAACAAGCTGACTTGCTAGGACAATCTTTGGTCACTGGTTCATAAAGGAAGGAATTCGCCAGTAGTTTCCTCAAAAATCCTGTGTGCTGAGGATTAGATCCAGCTGTCATTCCCCCACAACCCTGCAGAAGAGCAGGACACCAACCTACAGCAATATTTGGGTGTGTGCTTTTCATGTGAAATTTCTAGACCTGTTTATCTATACCTCTCTGGGGAAACAGAGTTTTGTGTTCTCTAAAATATCCTGGACTCTACAACAGGTCACAACAATCTAAAATACTAGGAAGCTGTTCCAGGGGCCACCAAGAGGGAGAAGAAGAGCTTAATGTACTAAGCCTCAAGTCCTTTTCATTGAATTTTCCCATTTCCCAGGCACATTCTGTTAACTCCAAAAAGCTACACTTCCAGAAGACTCAGCATCAGTGCCGGACATAAAGGGGAGGGAGATGTTGGATCAAGGTGTAATGCAAGAAAAAGTGAGATTAAGGAACCATAGTTTCACTTTCCAGAGAAGCTGAATGACACATTAGATGCTGGCTAAATTCTCAAAAAAACAAAAAAACCAAACCCTCAAGCCATATTTTAGAAGTGTTCTTCCACAGGCAGTATTATGGTAAGATTTTCAAAGACACTTTTGAAGTTCAAAAAACTCTGAAGGAGAGTTATTATTTTGGAGTTTTTTAAACTGCTGTGTTAGCTATGTTTTATAGCACTTCAGCTTGAAAAATGAAAGCACTGTGTTTCATTATTGTTCTCACTAGTTCTTTTTCTCATTGGGTTGTATCTAAGAGATCCATTTCACTCTTTCCTATCCTATTTCTAAATGTCATTCTGTGCAGAGCGGATGTTAGTGACATAAGTTATGAACCTCAGGAAGGTGAAAAACATGGGCATAGCCAGAAGCTACTGCAGACAATATTCTGAGAGGCAGCTGGACTCCATGCACAGGATGAACAAGAGATGACACAGTTCCTTCCTTCAGGATCCTGATACCTAATCTGGGTGACTGAAAAATGAAACTCAGAGCCCCTGAATGCACACGAACAAGCCAGAAGGAAATCACTCTCATAGTTCAGCTGCACAAAACCCAAATCATATTTGTTGTTCTTACCCTCCACCACTTCATGGATAAACAGGAAAGCAGGATTTGACACAATAAGCACAATTTATGTGTTGCTGCATGACTTTAATAGCATTAAATCAAATAAGACATTTGTAAAAGAAATATATTGAAAGAAATGGGACACTTTCTGATTCTCTAAAGAAGTATTTGAAGGCTGACTTCAAGATAGGTGCGAGACATGAAACTGGGCAGAGAGAAACACAAGAGTGAGGATCATGAGACTGGACACTCCCACAAGAACACAAGCAGCAGTAACTGCTAATGTAACATCATTAAAGTTGTGTTGTGTAACTCCACTGAAATAATCTGAGCACAGCACACAACTCCCAGTACCACTCCATCTTCCAACCACTGTCATTACAACATGTGCTACTGAACAGTAGGCACATTTAGAGAATAAAAATTACAAAAACTACTCAGGGAGGCATCCTTAGAAGCTGTTGGTTCTTTGGATTCAGCCATGAAGATCCTCACACTACAGAAGCTGTAAAGTATTAGAGGGGAAACCTACTACAGTATTTCACTGTAATTTGCCAAATGTCCCAGCATAAACTGATCAGATCTGCTCTGATACTGAACACAACCAAGATCTTGTGACATTGCTTCCCTACAAATCACTGCACAATGTATTACATAACTTAAAACTTGTGACAGAGGCTGAAGTCCTAAAAACATGTCTGCTTTAAAGAAAAATTTAGTCTTTACTGGAACAAAGCTCTCAGGGGTAAAAAAACTGAAATATACTTCCAAATATAATTAAACAAAGATTGAGGTAAGTTAAACATGAAGGGATATTAACCTAAAAAATAAATAAAGGCCATTTAGAACAGTAATACTCCTCTAGACTTGATAAAGTGAAAACTCAAAACCAGCAGATTTCATGCTGCTGAATTTTGAAATATTTTTGAATGTGTTAGCTCACGGGCATCACCTCTTTCATAGAAATACTGACATTTCTTAAAAGAACAGCTTTGCCATGATTTTTCATAACCACCTCACTGACCATGGCACAAGTCTCCATTTCCATCTGGTTGCTTAGAAAAATTCTATAAACAGTTTTTTCCTGGGTCATGCAAGATAACAGGATTTAAGTATATCTGAAGAAAAGAAACAGCAAAGTATGCTACAAAGCAGGATTAAAAGAAAAGAAAAAAAAAAAAGGGGGTTACAAGGGGAAAAGTTACTTATTAGGACTATAGCTCAAGCCAGCTGATAGGGTCTGAATGCTACTTGTTTCCAGAAGAAATTAATCAGAAAATTAATCAGATTGTTGGTGTAACACTGAAGAGAGGCAGATCAAACAAACCCCTCAGACCTAAACCTCCACATCACATGGACAGTGCCTTGAAACTCACAGTTCACATTAAGCCCCTTCTCCAGTTACAGGGCAGCAGATTTTGCCACAGAAGCCAAGCACAGAATCTCCTATAAATGATATATAATCCTCTATAATTTCAGTGTCTTGCATTCTCACACACATCAATTGGGCTCATGGAGCAATAACACCTTCATCTTTAAAGTTTTATCATGAAGGGGAGTTTAAAACATTGAATTTTAGTCACCAAAACAAATCTGAGCACACAGCATACACAATTAAGAGTGGGTCAGCTTTCAGGAGCCAAGCCTTGCTAGTGTGCTGTGTAAAACCAAGCATTGCATAGAGTACTCCAAGCAAATGAGAAGACAGACTAACCTGTGGCTTAAAAAGAAACTTTGTGGAGTCAGGTCAAAACCTCAGGCGGTAGCAAAGAAAAGACAAACAAAAAAAAGGCCAAAGATTAAGTGTGAGAGGATAAATTAGTAGTAGAGGAAAAAGGAGAAAAACATGCTAAGAGGAATTTGCATTATTGTCCAAAAATAAGGTGTGGCTGTGCTCATCTTATTTCCAAGATACACAGAAATAGTTAATAGTTATCTGCATCATTCCAGCCCAAAGCAAGCTACTAAAAAAGAAAAGCAAATCATTGCAAATGAGCATCCCACTATTTTGGGAAAATTCAGTGATCTTGATCTCCCCACGGGGTGCAATTCAACTGCTGCTAAAGTCAGTGATGCCTTTTTCCATAACTGAACATAAACTTACTTTAAAACAACAACTAATAGAATTTGATGATGGCAACAAACTGAAAAAATGTACATTTTTATCACAGATATTGCCAAAGAATACACACAATACAAATTTATTTCTTACACCTTACCATCACTGAACCAATAGTAACTTGTTATAAAATTAACTGCAGTTTAGACAATTAATTCTAATTAGTAATATTAAAGACATTCACATATTTATTTACTCATGAAGTGGAAGGGTTAGAAAAGAGTCTGTCCGTGATATATTGATCCTCCTGGTGCTATGAAGAGAATGTTAAAAAGGCTTTAAATATTTTCATTCATAAAACTCATTTTTCTATCCAAAGTAATTTCTTGACATAAACAAACCACCAAGAACAGTACCTGTACCCATAAACAGCATGTTCATTTACACCAGAGCTAATGTTTCCTTTTGGTTACCAGAAACTTATTTGCCCACCTTACAAAGAGAGGTTTACTATGAATAGAGGCACTCACATCAGATAAAAACTGCTTTCCAGTTATATAATAAAATAAACACCAATTAGTCATTTTAGTTTGAGAAACTTGTTAAACTACAAAAATATTAATTTGATGCAAAGTCTTCTACAACATTTTAAGTTCTACTAGTTCAGACTGGTAACAGCAGGTTAGTAGCAGTTAAGTGATGAACTGCAATTACACTTTGTTGAGGTAGTGTTACAGACAAGACAGCTTAACATTAAATAGTTCAGCAGCAAGTACTTGACAAACCAATGAGTTAGAGACAAATTTTGCCCTCTGAGAAGCTAAATGAAAAAGCAACAATAAAGCTTACAGAACTTAGCTCGTACAATTTGCCTTGAAGGCGGTAGATTGGTTCCCTGAAATAGCAAATTGCAAAAATGAAGTTTTATTTCAGAAACATTCTCTCATTCTTTTCAACTCCAAACAATCAACTTACAAACATCTGTTTATTATCTCTACAATAAAAGGTTCAGCAAAGTCCTTTATACCACAAGTAACCAAGTTTCAACATTGAATTGAAAATGCCAAGCTTTTTCTTCACTTCTTTAGAGAGAAAACATTCACTCAATTAAAAAATCATTCATTTTATTTGTGTATTTTTGAAGAGCCAGATAATTGGTTGCTTTTCCTTTTATGGGACACTCCAAAGTGATGACAGTCCTTGTGTTTGACACATGTTCCGGCACAGCTAGATAAGAAGGAAATCTCTCCTCAGAAGGGAGAGGCTGCTCTTTGAAGCCATTGCAGTGTTTAGACCTTCCAGGGTTTTTTGGTTTTTTTTCATTTTAATCCAAACCATATATTATATCAAAAATGCCACTCATGCTGGTCAGGCTGTGGGGAACCATCACATCCAAGAAGTTGCTGGATTATTTTAAGAAATATCCTGAAAATAACTAGCAATTTCTTGGTGAGAGGAAGAGATTGAATTTCTAGCTCCAAAAAGATGACTACAACTCTTGCCAAGAACTCTTGTCTACAATAGCAGCAGAATAGGAGACTTTTTGAAATTTCAGGTTTATCGCTTGGATCTAAACTCAGTTGTCACATTTGAAGACTTTGATCAGGAGGTGAAACCTCCTGAGCATTGTTTGACCAAATTGCATGTGAAAACATCAGGAAGATATGCAAGACTGGTAATTAAACAAAATTTCATTGTCTTATTTTTACTACTATGTTTTAAGTATGTACTAGCTCCATAACAATTTTTTTTTGTTTAAGACTTTGCAAAAACCTCAAAGTGAGCAGAAACTCTCCAAATTGTAACATGTTGCTTATTTTCATCTCATATCAAGAAGAGGACCGATCCTGCCAAGTACTGAGAAACCCTGAGCCACACAAAAGCAGAGAGGGAAGGCAGGCTCAGGAGCACCAAGGACCTTGCAGAATTAATCCTATATTCTTACATGACAAAAAGAAACAAACAATTTCATTAATGAATCTCAGTGAAGACACTAATTAACCTGAGAGCATCAACTGCTAATTCTTTGTTTATTTTGAGAAAGGCCTATGGTACATAGTCAGCAACTGTGTGGTGTCAGCTGAAAGGTTTCAGAAGATGTAAAGGCAAATCCACATTTGCTTGCTGACTTGCCCTTCACTGCAGTTCAGCTGTGAACACATCAGGAGTAGCAAAACACACAAAGCACACACAGGCAAGTACTCACCAGCGTTTGGGATTCTGAAATTCACAAGTTTGCAGTTAATGACAAAACACCGATGTGTAACATGAGGATTCAAGGCACTGAACAGCATGGGAGGGAAGACACTCACCAGCAGTGCAAGCAGCAGCAGAAATGCTAAACAGCAAATGATGATAACAATGGAAGTCAGGTGGCATTGAAAAGTTCAGCAAAACAAGGCAATGAGGACACATTTATGTATGTTTGAAGCAAACAAAGGTAAATGATACACTTAAAACAGAAAATGCAGCCAAGAAAACCAAACAGCTTGGATTAACTTGCACATGCCATTATCCATTCTCTGTTAGGTGCCTACCTGATTTCCCACTGCACTTTTGTTAACCTGACTGCTTCTTTGTTGGGCACTAAGGGAAGCAGAGGAAAAGAGTTATGCTGAGGAAACTTGAACTAAGCCAGTTCCTGAGCAATAATTTTAGCAGTAATAGTTACTTTTGACCCCAGCAGAGAAAGCTAGATGAACACAGCAAAAGAAACACAGGAAAATCATTGCATTTATGTGCATATTTCAACTGCTTTTCTACCTGATTATATTTGCCTGCTAAGGACAGAAGGGACATGCACAGCAGTCAGCTCCTACCAATCATCCCCTTTGCAACAACATCCTTCTTGCATTGGTAAAGGTTACTAAAAGCACAGAGAAATTATGGCTCATGTGGGTAACTTTGGAAACATTAGCCTCCATAAATATTCAGAAAAGACAGAAAGCAAGCCATTTCTGTTATTTAGAGCAGTACAACAAAATCCTCCCCTGCTGGAGGCTCCTTAATAGCTTTGTCTTGACAGTTTGTTTTGGATATTATTCTAATATTTATATGCACTTTGAGGGTGTAAATATAACCAATGGATGAAGCCTTCATGAAGTTGGTTCAAAGTTGAAATCTTGTAAGAATAGAGCACATTTGAAACTAAACCATATTTAAAATATTTTGCTCAATTCTTGAACTTTGGTAATCCCAGTTCCTGAAACAAAACACACTCCTGTCTCAAAACCAAACAAGTTGCCATTAATTCTAAAAGCATTTGCATTATGTGGCAGTTTGTGTTAGGCCACAAAATTAAAATATTGTTGGAAAGAAGGAGAAAAGCGTTCCAAGAGCAGGCTTTGGCTACTCAGCCACCAGCCCTTCACTGGTGACAGGAAGTTTTGTTTGGATTAGATTATACCATTTCACCAGGCACTGATTCACTGAAGCCAGAAGCATCCATATGCCAGCAGCTCCAAAGGCTGCTCTGACAGAGGAAGGCAGAGGTGTGCTTGGATCAGAGCCTGTGGCCAATGCTGCTGTTTGGTGCACAGCTGCTGCTCCAAAGAATTGATGAAACACCCAACTCAACCCTAGTCCAAATTCTGACCCTGCCCTTTGGACCACACCATCAAGCCAGCAGTCCACATGCTGTCTGGGAGATCCACAAGGATATTTATTCCTTGTGCCTACTCACTGTGATCAGCTTGATAATCCTGATCCTTTTGACCAAACAACACTGCATGTCCCTGGTGCAACATCTAAGTTTTCTTTTTTTCTTAATTTTATCACCTTAGAAAAGTTAATTATACCATTAACATCATACTAAGAAACCCATGCCTTTTAGAAATAGCCCAGCAATTGGTCTTCTATTTAATGTTCTAAATACAAATTACCCTTCATGCAGATTGAAGCATGTAGCTGTTCTTGAGTTATACCAACTGGAAACAAACACAAGCCCAGAATTTTGCCATTAGTTCTGCCAAACAAGAAAAACATTAATATTCTAAGATTTTGCAATTTTATAACTATGCAAATTTGTTCTAAACACTGGCCTTATTAAATCCCTCTCAAGACAATTCACATTGCACTGTACCTGCCTCAGGTCCTGCAGTGCTGCAGAGTAGTTTGTAATATTTTGTGCTCTCGTTCTTATGGTTCACAGACTTACACTGTTACTGCAGCTGCATGAGACAAGGGGCTAGAGGAAAGGAAACACCAGGGAATCTGGGGAATCTGTAGTCCAGGTTGTTTGGATACTGCTGAAGCCCCTGTGCTACCCAACTTATTTCATTTTCCAGCTCTAACATAACTGCTGTAACAATAATACACTTATAGTTTCAAATTAGTATTTTTCTCCATTTGTCTCATTAGTGAATATATTTCAAATTCTTCTTTGCTATCCAAATTTTTTCTTTTAGTTGAGCAGAAGTCAACAAGGCTACTTTCCTTCCCATCTGTTCCAACCTAGCTTGCTATAACCCTTGCTTAAACTTACCAGTGAACTTAATCCAAGAGTCACTTGTTATCTGCTTATGCCCCATACACAGCACTTGGGGATTTCCAGATCTCAGCTGGCAAAAGAGGAAGCAGCTTTCCCAAGAAATTGAACTTGGGAATTGTAAAGACACAGCAGCAAGGACCATGGAGGCTGCAGGAGCAACACCCATGAGAGGAATTTTTCCAGGGGAGAAACATAATGCAATAGGTACAGATACACCTGGAACTCCAGAATCCAGTACTATAAAATATGGAAAGTTTCAACTCGACACAAGGAAAAGTCTTTTCATAGTGAGGTGAGGCAAGCATTGGAACAGGCTAGCATAGAAAGGCTGGAGAATCTCCAGTTTTGGGAATACTCCAGATCTGATTGGACAAAATCCTGAGCAGCCTGGTCTGAACTCAGCAGGACCCTCCTCTGAGCGGGAGGCGGGACTATGTGACTTCCCAAGGTCACAACACACACCATGAATATACATGGAGTGTTTTTAGCATCCTTTTTCCTGTCAGAAAAGGATGAAGAGAAGTAAATAGCAGGCAGGTTGTTATCTTGACCTCTAGAAGGCCAGCCACCATTCCTACAACATCCTGTTATTTGTCAAGAGAACTGATAACAATATCTAGGACCCACAAACAATTCTAGAGAAAGTTGCTCAAACCAAACACATAAACAGTGCCTGCCTTTGCTTTCTCCCCTCTCAGCTCACTGAACTCCATGTTTTAAACCTTCAAGGCACACTGCCAAAGATGTGCACCTTCCTTTACAGTGCTAACTAGACTTGGCCACAGTCAAATACTACTGTGGTGCCCAAATTTGTTGCCAGCATCTCACACAGCCCAAAACCTGTTGTGATTCCAATCACTATTATGGCAAATACAGCATGAATGTGTCTGAAGGAACATTTATTCTTCAAAGAGTGAAGACATCTTCTATGTTTTTACTAGTGTCAAAATGTTGGTATGAAGTCCCTGAGGCACAAATTGCTGGAAACTGAGGGAGAACATTCTGGAAAATATTCTCACAGCCTTTTCAATTAAGTGAGGAGAACGTCAAGCCAGGCCCTGCAGGGCATTCTGCTACTATTATTCTCTGCAGCCAAACAGCAGGCACACTTAGAATTCAGTGACATCCATTATTCTGAGCAAAACTGTTTCACACAGAATCACAGCTTCCAAAGTATGCATTAATAACAATGTGGAAAGACCACCAATATCCATTTCTGTGTCCTCAAATGTGTGTGACTCCAGACTAAGACACAAGCTCCAGCTTCAGTGAAACCAGGCTTGTGAACTGGGTGAAGACTCCCCTGCAACTGGGACAGACTTCAACATTGTGGCTATTGAGAAAGAGCATGGTCCTGCATGTTTGGGACTCTGCAGCCTGGATCCTCACTGTCATACTTCAGGAATTGTGTTCTGAGCATAATAAAAAAATGCCAAGCAAATAAACAAAAAATCCTGGCAGTGTCTTTCTAACAAATTTTCCATGTACTTACTTTGCAAAGCCAATGAAGTCTTCATGGTTGGTGTTGATATAAGAAACCTGGATATCAATGAGCAGCAGCATCTATTGTGGGAGGCAGGAGAGCAAAACAGGATGGGTAAGGTGGAAGAGAGAGATTGAAGAAAAGGAAGGAAGAAAAAAACCAGAACTCTTGAGTCTCTGCATTACTGAATATTGTTTTCATAATTGTTCAAGCCAAAAGCAATATTTTCTAAATTCCATTGCTTCTGTTTCTGTGCTTATTAAATAAGTTAGACTACAGAAGTCCTATTCCTTCTTCCTACTTTTTTTCCTAACAGACCTCATTTTTCACCTTCTTGGCCCTTGTCCATTCCATTAAGATCAATCATACAGAGGCAGAGAGAATACATAGATTCCAGCTCTGCATTTTGCAAGTTAAGCAAATTCTGCCTATCTGGAACATTCCAGCCAAGCCAGCAAGGAACCTAAACCTTAAACCTAAAATCCATATACTTCTACTTTATGTACCACATAAAGCAGTGATAAATAATCCAGTCCTGGCCCAGAAAAGGTCCAGTCCAGCCATTCTGTGTGCACATCTGGATTGAGAGATGGGCTATCAACAAAGTAACACAATGATTTGTGTATTTATCACTTGTCAGTCTTTCAGCAGCCCACAGAGAATTTGATTCGACCTTGACAATCTAACTCAGCAAAGAACTTGCTAAGATATCTGCAAAAAATTCCCTCCCACCCTCCAAGAGGATCTGGAATATGCAGGAGACTGCACTTCACCCCTGTCTTTTCAGGCTTCCATCAGAGGGAGCAAGGAAGGAACCTATTGTTACCAAATGGTGGCATTTCATCTCTTCAATCTTATTTCTATACAGCTCCTCAAATACAGCATCACTCCCAAATTCTTCACAATTCCCACAAGATATTAGATGCCTCACTTAGACTCAAATCCCCACTATGTTTTTCTCCATCTCTTATCTCTGAAGGATAACTGCTAACATCATAAATCATGATGTGAATGTGACAATAACCTATTTGGTCAACTTTTGGCATTTACAGAAAGCCCATATTTTGTTCTTTGTTCTGAGAAATAGTCAGGTATGTACATACAATGAAGAACAGGAAAATAAAACTCAATTATTTTAAACAACTTCTATTTTCTACAAAATTTTGAGATAATAATGTTCTGACTAGAACTCCCTGCAAGTAGAAGCCCAGCTAATCATTTTTTTGGTGAATTATTTTTATGACTACATTTTCAGCACAGATTAAAGCAGCAGGAGGTGCTGCACAGCTCCCTAACTTGCACAGGGACAGGACTAGGGAGCCAGGAATCCAGAACAGCTTAGAGTTCTGCTGAGCTCTTCTTCCCCAAATATTTCTATTGTCACACTCTGCACTCTCCAGACAATAATTCCAAATCCTTTCCATTGGATTTTCTCACATGTAATCTCAGATTTGCAATTTCCTGGATTTGGAGTGTTTGGCTAAGTGATGAATGCTTTAACCAAATTTCTCTGAATTTTAATTTGGTTTTTAGCTTTTTTTGAACTTGAAGGAAAGCTTGTCACTCCCTCTTGGGTTCCAGTACAATTGTTTGTGAGCCTCACTGTAATTAAGCTGAGGGGTGGGTGCATGGGATGGGTATGTTAAAAACACCTGGAAACAAAGTAGAAATAAGCTATTCCTTTGTGCATCTCTTTAATCAATATTGATTTCCCACAAACAGCTTTAGTGGCCCAGCTAACAAGTTGGCACACTGGCACAGGAACAAGCCAACACTACTTAACCATTCTGTAACAATTCTAGCCCCTATCAAAGCTCAGTGGTAAAGAAGCAATTTTTTTTCTTCTCTAAAATGTGCAGCCTATTTGAAAAAAATTAAATCTTTCACTGTCCTACTGCACTTTGGATGTAAGAACTCTTCTTCCCCAAACTCCTATTTATTCTCACATCTCCTATTTATTCTCACCTGATCCTTGGTCTTCTCTTCTCTTTCACGAATGTAGCCAGCAACAATTCTTTCTGTTTCCTCACACAACCTTGGATATGTTGCCAACTGAAACAGAAAATTGACAGAAATTTACACCTGCAGAGTGGCTTCAGTGGAATACAAACAGGGGAGCCTCCAGCTTTCCTCTTTGGAAGAAAGCAAATATTATAAATGCTTGGGACTAGAAGTTAAGCACACTGCAAAAAAAGCAAGCCTTACTTGCTATTGTTCAGGGACTGAAGAGACCTAAACATTTGGATTGTTGCTGTTCTTTTCCTCCAGGGAATACTGAGGAAAATACACTTTGGCCATATGAAACACAGTCTATCTGGGGTGAGGTTTCTTTCTCTTCTACTGGGCCTAATTCCAGACTGGTGCTTTAAATGCTTTCCAAATTTCTTGGTTTTTAAAGGCTCCACCTTGTGGCAACATCTTTACATAACAATACTGAAAAAAGCAAGATGCAGTAAATTTGGCAAATACCACTGGGAAATTTGGTAAATTTGGCAAGTACCACTGGGAAGAGCATCAGCACAGTTAATTTAAGTGACAAGTCTTGCAGACTTTGACAAAAATGAAAAAAACCTAGAAACTCTACTGAAAACATACCAGAGAATCTGTTTCTCTCTGTTCTTTGTCCTTCTGGTTTTAAAAAATATCTCCTTTACTTGCTCATTGATATAAGAAATTTGGGGTTTTTTCAGAAAAAATGCAAGAGGATATTTCTCAATAAGTTCATCATAGCTGTGCTCACATCCCAGAATCACTCCTGTACTTGCTATTATGGGGTACCCTGCACTGGGATGGTGGGACAGGCAGATGGACAGGTGAGACTGCAAAAGCAGCCAGTCAGCTAAGAAGTGAAAACATGGTTTTAAGGAGGAAACTGAGGGCATCTCTTGACTCAAAAACACCTCTCACCCTAAGAATAAAAACAAAGGAATCAAAAAATGAACTTTTCCATGATTACATTATTCTGAGCACTTCACAGAAGTTGTAATTAATTACCTGAGGAAGTGCTATTCTGTCCAACGAGTGACTGAATCAAAAATCTCTCATTACACCATAAAATGCAAGACAGCCTTTCTATTATGTACTATACCATTGCATTTTACTTACATTACCAGATCTATGTGCAAGCTACCTTTTTAGTGCACTTCTTGACAGTGTTGATTAACTCTTGCATCACCAGATCCACACTTTTTAAGCAAGGTCCTTTCAGCTTAACGATCTGTTTTTTAACAATGGCTTCAAATGCCATATCTGGAGTGAACAAACCTGTTCTGTGGACATAAAAGAATATGTAAGACAGTAATAAAAACATCAGGCAAGGAAGATTTTTTTTTTTACTAAATTGCTCAAATCTTCACTTTCAGAGCTGAGTAATAATCCCTACACAAACAGACTTCCACAGAATTAAATTTGCTTCTTTCTCAAAGGAAGTATCATTCTGAATAAGAATATACTCAGAATATAAGAATATAAGTAGAAACATGCTTGAAAGATGGAACTCCTTCAAGAGGACTGCAAGAACTCTAAGGAGTACTGCTGTAATGCAGTAAAGCCTCAGCAGCAGTGCATCAAACCTTAGGGACGAGTGGCAGCTGCAAGCACTCCATGCACAACCCCTTGCACAGCAAATCCATAAGAATCCTATGGCTGCACTTTTCCCTCACACCAGAAAATGAGGTTTTGTTACTCAGAGTCCAACATGGAGAATTTCACAGCTGGTCACTGCAGAGTAAATGAATCTATAAACAGGTACCCCACAGACCCAGTCCTAAACAAGTGGGCCTTGCTTCTCTTTTAAACACTCTTTTCCAAGGTCTACCTTGGCAGATAAATTCTATAAAAAAACAAACTATAAAAGCACACCCAAAACTATCAGTTCACTATGATAAACCAAGACCTCTCCAGCAATCAGGCAAGGAAAATTCAAATCCTGCACCACTGCTACCAGGGTCAAGCATCTGAGAATTTACCAATCAAGTAACACAAGAAACATTTCCCAAAACAGAACAACAAAGCTTGTAAGCAATGCTTTGGGAAGATATTCCACCTGTACCATGTGAGCAGGCAGGAAAACATGGGAGCACTTGCCTGATTCCATGTATGTTCTTGATGGCATAACTTATCTCTCTCCTCAGCTCCTTCTCGTTGAATTCCATCTAGAGGAACAGCAGCACACAAGAGCACATTAGGGGAAGGTTTCAACAAAACAGAAAATATCCCCTCTCCCTCCATAACCACAAGACAAGCAAGTTCAGCTGTTAAAATAGTAATTTCTAATTACACCAAACAATGCATAAGTATTTTAAAATGTTTTAGAACTAAGGCAACAGGCAGCAGTAAATATTGTTGCAAATCACATACTCTTCCATTCCAGATATGTCAAGAGCTGGAATGATTTTGAAGAGTTGACAGAGTAAGCCTGAAACAGGATTTGGAAGACTCCACTTTTTTTTTAAAGCATGGTTTCTTAAAGTGGTGCAACTTCCGTGATTATGATCTGTTTATCCTCCCCTTCCCATTCTACAGTTTTCAACTAAATTTAAGAGAGTTGTTGTCCCAGTTATGAAGTTATAAAGCTTTTCTTCAAGTTTCTTGGAAGGCAGCTGGCTGGAAGAGAAGTCAGTGTTGTCACAAATGAAAGGGTCATTACCTAGGTCAAACCATCATAGAATGATTTAGGTTGGAAGGGACCTAAAGGGCTATTTTCCATAACTCTCATTTTAATAGATACCAGCTACACAAGTCAAATTTACCAACTCTAACTGCTTGCATGCCCCATTTAACCAAAGAAAGATGCCATCTGTGATAAAACAATAGGAGAGCACAGAAAATAGTATGAAATGGGATGATAATTATATTCCAATTCTTGTATTTTAGAATTCTTAGCATGTCTCAGTGTCCAATCCTAGAAATTAAGCCAAATGTCTCAATTATAACTTCACATAATTTCTTCCACAGTTAAAAGCATATTCTTTCAATCAGATCTTTGCTTGGCTACACTACTATCAGTATGAACATAAGGAAACATAAATAAAATAAAGCACATCAGCAAGATGGATAAATACCTTCACAAGTTCAAAGGGAAAACGTTCATGGAAAATACGATTGATTTTGGCACCTCCTGAAAGTTCCAGCGTATCAACTTGATCTCCTGATCCTTCAATTCTTTTTTCAAAGTCCACTGAAAACTGCTGTACCATCCTAAATGGCAAAGGAGGGGAGGAAAGGAAAAAAGAACAAAAAAAACCTGGAACAATTTAAGCATATTAACTACCAACTCTTATTTCAGTACTATGCAACTAGTGCTGCCTATTCAAACATATTTAGCAATTGCCAAAAGTATCTGCACAACTGATTGAGCCAAGCTGCCAATCCATAGAATCCCTACCTACCCACATCCCCCTGCATCCCTGCTGTCTTGCAGTACAGTCTAATAGCATGATGTGAATCCAGTGCTGCAAAATTCAGAAGAGATTGGAAAGAAACTTCTTTTCCCCATGCCAAAAGGCAAGCCCAAGAACCAGTACTACCATGGTGATGTGTCAGTACAACAAGCTCCAGCTTACTTGGCTCTGCTTTGACTTCTGCAGCAGCAGCATTCAGAAAATCCCACAGAGTTTTTCAGAGCTCTCCCAGTCATGGAAAAGTCAAAGGTGATGTCCCTCTGTTTTTGCAACCAAAACATCTGCAGTAAAGTACCAAGGAACTGTCTACTCTTTTGGACACAATTGTTACAAAAATAAAGAGTAAATCAGAGTCTTCATCTGGCTCAAGAAAGTCTCTCTAGTTCAGCTGATTACTTTCCCCTCTGAATTCCAAAGTTTTAATTAGAGAATGAATCCAGCTCCAAACATACACATTAGCACAATCCAATGCTCTTACCATCTTATCCCAGAGAAATTAGAATGCTGAAAAGCTCAGAAATCAGAGCAGGAATGTGACAACAGGCATATAAGAGAGAAGAGCTAGGTACATTTTACACTTCTTCCTTCACATGCTTCCTCTCTAAGAGGTAAATTTTATTTGCATAGTAACACAGGGGGCTACAACTGAAGAAAAAAAAAATGGGAGAGCCAAAATGGCAGCTCTTTCAGGTGAAAAAATAGGCAGTACTGAGTATCCAGCACCCCTGGAAACAGGCCAAGGAAGGGAGGAAGCAGATGCAGCAAAGCAGCAGCTGCTAACTGGTGTTCAATCCACAACATCAGCATTGTCCTTTCTCCCTGGTGCTAAATCCACAATCAAGACAGGGCTGGGATTCCACCTGCACTTGATTCCAAGTCAGATGAACAGTGATCTCTGTTCCATGGCTAGTATCAAAGTCTCTTCAGACAGATTTATTTTGTGGATGAGACCCAAACCAGACAGTGACTTCAGCAGTGAAAAATCAGTTCAGAACTGATGATGATAATCCCCAAGAATTTGCCTTGCTGTTTTCTGAGAGCACAACAAACTTTTACTGACAACTCCTGCAGCAAAGATCTCTGGGTATTGGGTGCCCAAAATATGAAGGACGACCATCTTTGATTAATTTTGATTTTGCCATCTATAGGTTCTTTTGGACAGCTAAGTTTTTATACTAGAAAAAGAAGCATTCTTTATTCTTCTTCCAGCCTCCTCATCTTACAGACTTCCAACACAATGTCTCTGCCCTGCCTGAGGTCATCTTTTTGGCAGACAGAAGAATATGTCTACACAATCAGAAGCAGTTTTTTACCTTTGATCATCTCTGCTGCCCATCTTCATGCTTTTTTCTTGTTCTGCTTTCTCCCTTTTCTAGGATTACTAAAATCAATTTAGGGAAAATTCTGTTGAAATTGTAAAATAAATATCGTGTTCTGGAGCATCAAACACAGAAACCTTTGGAGCTTGTGTAAAGAATCCTTAATAATATCCTAATGTTTAAATTTAAACCAATCAGAAAGAAGGGGCAAAAAGGCAAAACAAACCCATTTGAAGTGAAAAAGCAGACAAAGACACTCACTGCAACAGGGCTTTTGTTTTTCTGGTGGGATCTTCTGGTCTGAAGTTTTTGTACACCTCTACTTCATGTTCTATAGAAAGCAGCTGGCTCTGGAGTTTGCTTCTGAAGGCTGGCAGGGTATCCCGGATGTGATTGGTAAGTTGCTAAAAAGCAAATAAAAGTCTTTTTATACTGTCAAAAAGATGAAAGCAGGAGCACAATCATTTCCTTCTGACTGCCAACCATATCAGCCACGACCTGTGCTAGTTTACCAGTGCTGTTCCTTTTGATCTCTGATGCAATGGAGACTTTTAAAGAACAATTCAATATTCCTAGTGCACACAAAATTCCTTCATCCTTTCACTCACTGAGCCCTGTTACTACACACCTGTTTAGTTACACCTGAAAAAGTTACACATATTACATGGGTAATTTAAAATTGCCTCTCATCTCTCTGTGCTGATGCCACACTCCCATTTTGCTGCTTTTCTTAAGGGTGTTTCACAATTCCCTACGTATTTGTTCAGCACAACAACTGCTTTATGCTACAGCCACAAGGAAAAGTGGGAAAGAAAGATATTCTGAGCACTCACAGCATGTTTTTACATATATACATATATATATATATACACATGTATATATATTAGGACAGTACTGTCTCTGACTTACCTGTGCCATAAATGTCTCAGGTATTGTACACATTCCTTAATTAAAAGCAAACTGGACTTCTTCCACTATGCCCCAAACCCCCTCCCAACCCCAGCCAGACAAGCTATACATTTAAACTGTCATACACCAAAAGATATAAACTTAAGTTTCAAGTTGCTCAGCAGACTGACAAGCACAAAATCAAAAGCTGGAGTTTCCCTGGAGCACCACCTTGTGGATACAAAGAAATTGAAATATTACCTGAAACACAAAAGTTCCCCAATAACTTGAGGACAGAACTTATGTAGATCTTCCCATATATAACATTCTACACACAGTAAAAGCAACAGAAGAGCAACAGCTCCTGCTGAATAGGTTAATATTGAAAACAGCTCTCAAAAACGTTAATAGCATATAAAGAGTCAGGACAGACAAGACAGTCAAAATGTATGTGCAGCTTGTGTTTCAGTCTCAAAACTAAGACATATGGATTAAACTTTCAAGATGTAAAACAAGGCAAAACATTCTAAACACAGAAAGAAATTCAGGATACAAGGAATTTCTTGCATCAAGATGAAGGCTTTGGCTCTGAAGCACAAATAAATGGCATTAGTAGTCTTTTTGAGCAAGCCCAGAGCATTTCATAGCCTGGCTTTGCAGTTACAGCTGCAAAGTCACTGTAGCAAAAATTAAGCAGAGCAGTCATTTAGTTTTCTACTTTAACCAGGAACATTCCAGCTGTTTCCAGCTGCTGTCCTAAATGGACAAAGCTGGGCTGACCTGGCCTTTGCCTGTTCCAGAGGAAAAGCTGCAATTTGACAGTGAGCTGCAAAAAACAGTATCAAGTTTGACTTGTAGGAATACCAAAAACACTGGGCAACTGACAAGTTAAATGTAACAATTGAGGAATAGGATGGTATACTTCCAGGGAGGGAAAGAAATCCTGGTTTTGATGTTCATATTCAGTATTCTAAAGAACAGGGAAGTGCAGAACTACCAGTAAAAGTCAGAAACTACAACTCACAGCAAGCTTTTGTATCTACATGCAATATATAGTTTTATTTTTACCTTGTGCAAATAAAAACCACTGAAAGCAGGAAAGGATAAGTGAGGTTTAGAGACCAATTTCATTTTAAAACAGTTTTTATATTCCCCTATCATTACAAAGCTGCCTTTCCCCACAAAGGTTTCAGGTCTTACCTGGTTTAGAACTTTCTGGAGATAGGGTGTTCCCATTCGATCTGCCATGTGCCTGTAGGATGGGTGGGAAAGAAAGAATTTCCTTTCTGCTAGAAGAGCTGCTTTTATGTCCTTCTTCCCATCAATGTCCTTCTGGCTTCTGTTTACAACACCAATGTAACCTAAAACAAGACAAAACCAATGGGTAAATCAATGCAGCTATTGCCTGAACTACTGAATTCATCTTAAATAGAACCAGACTGTCTCAGCTCAAACAAAACTTTCCAGTTCAGGCATTTCAGATCATGTCTGCAAGGAGAATAGTAACCTTAACACTGCCTAAATTGTTCATTCTGTTTACATATAGCAGATAGACTTCCTTTTAAATCACCAATTCAAATAGAGAAATATCTGAAACTCTGGTGAAGCCCAAACAAACCACTTCAAAAATAAGCAAACAAAAATCCAAAATAAAATTGAAATACAGAGATCTATTGAAACACAGAGATCTATGCAGATAAATGATATGACATTAACAAAACACAAAAAAAATTTCTTCTCATTTGCTGGACCAACTTGCTCCATGGGAGGAGACAGTAAATTATCAATAAATTATAACCATAATCAAAATTCTCAATATAATTAACAGAATGAGCAAACGTGACAGTAGCTGCCAGAACATGGAAAATTTCTGGCAAGGATCAAAACTGATTTAGAGTGAGATTACCAAGCTCTGGTGCTTGCTTCTGTCATATACAAAGAAAAAAAACATTTTTATGTTACAAGGAACCTGGCAGAAAATATTGGCTAATGAGATGTGCTGGTATTATACTGCATATTCCAGAGGAAGCAAGGATTTTCCAGGTCCACAAAGGATATTTTTAGCACAGCTACCTTTATGTTTGCTGACTGGATAACTGCAAAAGCAAGGAACACATCAAGTCCAGCATAACCTTTGATTCATCTCCAGGACTCCCAAACACCATCCTTATCCAAACCACTTGCTGGACTGCAAAGAATAAAGGCAACTGAACATTCTCACCTCTACGAAGAGGGAGGAGTTTGTTTTCTAGAACTTCTCTTGCATCTGTTCCTTCATCCATCAGATCCAATTTTGTGATCACACCGATGGTTCTAAGGCCTGACCAGAGTGGAAGCAGGAGGAAAAAGTTATAAAAGAATCATTTAGTCAGAAGAACAATTACACAATTATGTAACAACATATCTGTGCCCTTCTCAAAGCTATCACACAGTAACAGCTCCAACTCGAGTTATGGTATGTCTGGAAAAGCAGGGAACATAATTGCCAGTGCTGAAATGTGTTCCTCAAAACTCCTTAACAAGGCTCAGCATCCCTACAATATGACTGTATAAAATTTATGATGTAAGTATCCAGAAATCCCATCAGCACCATCCCCTATTCTGCCCAGTACTACAAAAATTCATAGATAACCACTGCTGCACTTGCTTATAAGAGATAGTGACAACACTTGAAAACTCATTTACAGCAACATTACCCAAACAATACTGAGCTAACAAACAGTTACATTGTGATGCTGAAGATTGCATGAGAATGTAACTAGACATCTATATTACATATTATAATTTGTAGAATTTCCCACAAGAGTTGGTCTGTTGTTTTCAATTATGTTATTACAGTTGAGAACAGAAAGTGGTGATACTCAATCCTGCTTACCCTGAGGGTCCACTTCCTTTGCCAGCTTCAGGGCATCTGAGTTGGCCAGGTCAGTGTTAGCTGGAGTCACAGCCAGGATCAGGCAGTTCTCCCTGGAGATGAACTGCATTATCATGTCTCTGATCTGCTGCTCAATGTCTGGAGGCTGATCCCCCACTGGCACTTTAGTGATTCCCGGCAAATCAATAAGGGTCAGGCTCAAGACTACATGGACAGGATGGATCATAAACTGGTTAGAACACCACACATGACAAAGGGCTCAACACAGCCATGGCTGCACACAAGTTTTGGTCACATAAAACCCCACAGAACTGCATGTACAGGCAGATAAATAGGTCAACAGTTGTCAACAGTTCAAACAAAATGCCTGACAACCTGCAAAGACTTGTTTTCCCATTGGTCTTACCTCTCTGGATTTATTAGTACTATTTAATATTAATATTTAATACTTGAAATATTGCAACTGGTATAAAATGATACTTATATAACGTATCCTTGAGGGCTCTAAGACAAATTAAATTAACATGGCTTTCTGAGCTTTGTCCAACAACAGGAGCACGGGCAACAGATCACTCTCATTGCATCCTCCAAATAAACCAATACAGTTGTTAGGATTTTTTTAAAAATATAGTGTTTCTCTGACCATGTCTTCAATCATGTCTCTAATTAAGAAATTCCCAAAAACCAATCAATAGTTAGCTTAACTTATATAGCAAAACTGTTGTTAAGGGGCTTGGGGATATATTGCTGGCTTGGTGGGTTTTTTTTGTTTGTTTGTTTGGGTTTTTTTTTTTTGTTTTTTTTTTTTTTGGTTTTTTTGTTTTGTTTTGTTTTTTTTTAATCTGTAACATCTTCAGGAAAGTCAGAAAGATGAAAAATAAATCTATTAAGAAAATCTGATTTGCTTTGGTATGATTTCCCTAGTAAGGGCCACAGTGCCAACTAGGGCATCATGGCTTGGGGTAAGCATCCTGCTGCTGGGGTAACAGGGCATCCTTTAGACAAACGAAAAAAATGCAATTCCTAGGAAGGAAATACCAGAAGTGTAGTTGGAGTCTGGTTAATATAGACAACTGTGGCTGAACTAAAAGATTGATCCTAACAAAACAAAGCAAGAGCAATTGGTAGGAAATTTTCACTTTCTCCTGGAGTCAGCATGTTCAACAAACAAGCTTTGAGGCAGGGGATTTAGTTGAGCTTCTCTGCAGCTAGAAAAATCATGCTTCAGTTAAACACACCACTTTTGTCCTATATCAAAGACAAATTCAATGGAAAACATTTTCTCTAGATTGTCTTCATTAAGCTGGGCAGATGGCAACCAGAGGAACCCACTTTGATATATACAGGGGGTCTTCACCAGAAAGCAACTTCAAACACTGTTACTGTCTGAATATATTTTTAGTGACAGCAAACAATAAATTTTCAGTAAGGCAGGGAGACACAGAGACTTTCTAGATCAGGGAATTCCTCTTGAGAGTGCCAAAAGGAAGTTTTATTACAAGTCCCATTACTGGTCTTTACTAACTCAGCCTCAAACCTTTTCCAGCCCAGATCAGGCAATAAGAACAGATACAAAAGGTAATGAGCTACATAATATGTTTATATAACATAAATGTAAAGTAGAATGATTTTACCTACCATGTGGAGAATATATTCTTAAATTAATAGGAACTGAAGAAATGCCTTTGTTCATTCCTGTTACTCTATCTGTTTCTACTTCAATTTCCTGACGAACTTCATCAAAATCAGTAAATTTCTTCCCTTTGCAGTGTAGAAATTCAGCATACTCTGTCAAGAATATCAATAACAACTCTGTATTGCACAGGCTCATTGACTTGCACACCCACTTTCAAGCCCCCAGTGTTCTTCAGATGTGTAGGCACAAAAGTTGGTCATCATGGCTATCAGAAAAGCTTTATTATGACTGCACATATGAAAACCAGCCCTCAGCAAGAAAGGCTCAGTTAAAAGTCAAGTTGACTGGATATGATTTATTGCTCCTATCTTTAGCACATCATCTTCTGGAACAATTGACTCTTTCAATTAGATGCCATTTACAGTAATAGAATAGGGAACAGATTGAGATTGAGTTTTCATCTGATCTCATTTGCCTGTAATATATCCTAAATGGAAAAGTAATTCAAATTCTGCACCAAGAAAGATTTTTAGCATTTGCTTCAAAAACTTACATCCCATTTTACACATGAATTTAGCAAGGGAATTCTGTAATTTTTTGCAAGTTCAAAATGAAAATAAGATCACTTAAAAACACTGCAATGTTTTTAATACAGCTTCTCATTTCCTAAAAGTGTCCTGTAGTCTAAATAAGAATCATGTTTACAAGTTTGCAAAAATGTCCATAGAAATAGCTGTGACTTTGCTGAAGTGGGACAACACAAATAATTCCCAAGCCTTTAATTTCATACCAGTTGCTATTTTACCTTAGAAAAGCATTGACCAGGAATCAGAGACAGATAATTTGTTAAACCCAAACGTGACATTTAGTCTCTGTTTTGACTTTTGAATCCAAATACTGATACTAATTATTGCAACTTTTAGGTTGCCTGCATAACCAAAAGCACATCCCAAGATTTTAAAACTGGATTTTCTTCCTTCAAAGCAGAACACAAAGGTTTATCTACATAGTGAGGCTGCCATCAGAAAGGATGACATAAACACCAATTCCAGACACCAGCTCATGTCCTGTCTCCAGCAGGTCGGAGCTGTAGGACTGGGGAAAGGCTGAAAAGATTTGTGCACATTCCAGTCCATTTCATCCTGCAATGGAGGCCTGATCCCAAAGCTCCCTTCAGAGGTTTCTTTCCCAGAAAATGTTACTTGGTAACAAGCCCAGATAGCCAGAGCAAAGAGCTTGCTCAGTACTCAAAGAACAGCAGCTGACAACACCAAATGTGAGAATATGGATTAAAAGAGAACTTTATGTGTCAGTACTGAAGCCTGTTCCCCAGAAGTCACTTTGTTACTATTACTGACAGAGCTGTTAAAAAAGTAACAAATAGTCAAAACTACAATAAATAGTTAAAGCAAACTGACAGAAAAAAAGGACAGAGTGGAGGGGAAAACATCAAATACCCACCTGTCTGCCCTACAATATCATAATCCCTCCAGATTCAGTGTGAGAGGAACAGGGAAACTCACCCTTGTTCAGACAAAAATGCATCACTTATTTTAAAAACAAGAGAGTACCTAAAAATAAGCACCTTATTTTATATCCTTTTTCCAGTTCTAGCAGCAAAATGATAATGAACGGGAGTTTTGTTTTATTATCTACTGTTTATTAAAAAAAATCCCAGGGAATATTGAAATATTTCAAAAAGAAAAATAATATGGTGCACAAAATAAAATATCTCAGCTGAGAATTTACATTTGTAAAATTTGTCATCTCAAGGCTGGCAAATAGATACCTAATGAAAAAAAGAGCTGACAAGTGGTTCATATTTTATCCCACCTCCTCATGCACAGCTCCTGGCATAAAACATACATATTCTTCTTAGTAATTTTTTTCTCCCAGTGGATCATCAGATTTTCTCAGGAAATTATTTCTGAATCCAGTAATTAACAGTTGGTGCCCAGCTGTAATCAGTTGACTCGGTAGCCAAGGAAGTTTTTTCTCTTTTTCCCACTCTACACTCAGTAATAAATTCACTATCTGACAAGGCTTCAAAGCAATCCGTATAAAAATGTTTGCTACTTTTTAGCTGGGTTCATGTTTATCAAATCTCCTTGCTCCTGGAGCCATGTGTGGTGCCAGCAGGGCTGAAGGAATAAACTCCAGGGTGGTTCCTAACCTGTGCTTCCACATGCAGCCTACGGAATAAGAATTCCCAGGGACAAGCAGAGCTTTGTTCTGCTCCTTTCAGCCCTCAGCCTGCCCTTGGCAGTGATGCCTTCAGCCAGGCTGGAGAAGCACATGCTTTAATGCAAGCTTCACTTTCCAGCTTTCATGCTCAGAAGAACTCTGGGAAAATGTTTTATTTATGGTTTTGTGGGAATGGACACAAAGCTAAGCAAGAAAAAGTGATCCTCCCTGATGTCTAGCTTTCAGACATGGATTTTTGTCTTAAACTGAAGTTACATTAAGAGAAAGAATAATTAGATACAAAATTAAAACAGTCCTTGCATGTAAAATAACTCTTTTTCCCCCCAGACTCATTAAAAGCACCTTAGATAACATACAGTTAAAAGGCTACCAGAGCATAGTTCCTTCAGTGCATCCACAAGTGATTAATTCTCTCTTCAGTTTTGATTAAATTAGACAAATCATACAAACTATTGATATGAGATCACATCTTTTAAAATGCTCCTTCTTTTTCCTGTCAGTTATATCTCTGTTAGCCTTTATGATTTAATCTAGCACAATGATATACTGTTATGAGCACTAAACAGCCATTGCTATTCTCAGACTATTTAAATTATATAAACACTTGAGATATTTCATAAATTTGTCTCTAAGCTAAAGAGAGCCAATGACAAGGATCAGCCCTTAGGAGTACATAAGGGATGCTTTGGAAAATATCCCTGACCCACATCAGGCTGAGCCCAAGAGCTGACAAAGCCCAAAGATTTTACTCTGTACAGAATAATCTGTTCTTCTAGGTCAGGAATTCACCAGGATCACAGCCCTGGATTCAGAGCTGCTCCCAAACTGATTTCAAGCAGAGCTGCTTCAAGTTGGTGGCAGTATCCAGTACTCAAAAGGGATTGAAAGTGTTCCAAGAAGAGGTTCATTAAATTGTAGGCCTGTAGCAAACATTTTCAATGTAGGCAGCACAGGAGGAGTATCTGCTATTACTGCACCTTCTATCTGCCCCTTGGGGAGATACCACTCAAGCAACAACACTTTTACCTTCAATAAAGCATCTCCCAAAGCCTCAGAACTCTTTCCAAAAGAGTGATTTCAAGAGGGAGTTTTTTAAAAAAACATGCAAACAAACATCATCAGCCAAAGTACTTCACCTTTTCTTTGATGATGGACAGCTTTTTCTGACCAAAGTAAATGCAGTGAAGGGAATCTGGACCATAGCAAATCATTCAATGGTGCTTCCTTGAAAAGAGAGGAAGTATCAAAAGCCCTTGTCCTACCCAATCTACAATCCCTCTTCTGCTTTGCCATTTCTGTAGCTTTTCCAACAAGCTGAAGAAGAAATTATCAAAACTGAGTTATTCCACTCAGGAATATTGAAGGTTATTCCTAACCTTCAAGCAGAAAGGCTATAAGAAACAGAAGTACCCTGGCATTTCCTGAAGCTAAAACAAAAAATCCTGGCAATGTAGAGAATGACAAGAATATCATAGCAGAAGATATTAAACATGGAAAACAGTGCAGATCTGACAAAGTAACTACCAAAGATAGCAGGTCACACTCCTAGGAGCCAGTGAAATGGTTCATTAGAAGGGCAGACACCTGTACAAGAGGAGGAAAAGCATTCTTTTGGATACAATAATCTTATACAACCTTGGAAGCGTTTGTTTGTAGAAGGAATTTCCCTCTGTTCTTTCAGCCATTTCCTATGGATGATGCTTTCTGTAGTTCCAAGCCCTCACCCAGCCTTCCTCCAGGCACTTTTTCCTAAAAATACAGAGGCAGAGCTTTCTCCTTCCCAGGACTGAGGAAAAGCAGAATCTTGTAGGACTGCATTTCTGTGCTGCACCTTGTACAAAATTTACTTCTGTATTTCACAACAGCCTGGCATCAGTGAGTTTTGCTGTGTCAGAAATTCACTGTGAGCACCAGGTCCTTTTCTGAAAACCAACCTTTTTCTCAAATACCAGCCTTTCAGTACAGATAAAAACCCCACCCAGGCTGAATTGCTTCTTACTCTGGGGATATTTCTCTTCTTCTGCAAGCAATTTGAATTCCAATTCTGCCCACCAGTACCTTTCATATTCTTGCTTGTATTTGCCAAACACCAACTTAATAAACACACTGCATTCTGCCATCCTACCAGTAATACAACATACTGCCCATGACCTGGAGGGGTGTCCCACTCTAAACAGCTGTGCATCCAGCTCACTGGAGTCCTTGCTAAATCCTATTTCCTAAGATTGCTCATGATATTTTCAAAAAAGGAATCATTTAAAAACCTTTACTGTGGCCAAGGTAAGATACCACCTCACCTCAATTTACAAGCCTGCTACCTTGTAATAAAAAAAATTTATTGCACTGATATGACAAGGTTATTTCCCTTGATGAGTTTGTGTTGGCTGCTGTTCATCTCAAACACCTTTCAGATCATTAGTTAATAACTACTTACAGATTTCTTTCTCTTAAGAGTGAACTTTGATTCTTCTGTCACTTTCCTTTATTATCTTTGTAAAGATGGGCATATATAGATCCATTTTTCAATCCTAATGAGGGGATTCCATCTTTCCTAATGCCACTGAGCACCAATCTGGGACCAAGGAAACAAAAGCCTCCAGGCAAACCCACGTGTAAAGCCAAGTATTTGTGGGTACCATGAATTTGTCCAAACATGAGCTGAAGCTCAAATCCCATTTTGAGGTCCTGATAGAAAAGTGGCTGAGCCCAGCAAGCCATCCTGCCAGACCTCAGCAGTCACTGGGATGAGCTCAGATCACCCCTACAGACAGCAGCAATTGGGAGATTTGCAGGTGCAAGGAACATCTGCAGTCTCTCTGACCTTACCCAAGCTTAAATTCAGGTTTCAGAGCAGCAGCACTGTCTCTCTTCCAGGATGTCAGTGCTGTTTGGGGGATGAGCCTTTCCTTAGCTCAAAAAGGGGTCACCATCTTTTTTTACCATCTTTTCCTCCTGCTGGTGGCACTTTTTAGCTTTTGGGGTACCCAGCTCAGTAGTTTTACTGATTTCTCCAGCATCCCTGTTCATCATCTGAATGAGAGTGGGATCCAGGAAATGCAGCCACTTTCTGCCTTTCCTCCCTGTAAAGTGCCTGTTCTCTTTCCTGCTGTTGGCACTGTGGCATTTTTCCAGCTTTTGGAAGAAGACCTCCAAATGCCTGCCATCTGATGAAGTCTCTAAGATCATTTGTGTTAGCTGGAATAACCAGTCTAAATTGTTTTTACATTTCTTTTTCTGTTCGAGGATTGTTTTTGCCACCAGATGGCAACAGAAGATGGCTATGTGTGAGGAGTAGTCTTGCAATACACGAAATTTGGATTAAAGCTCTACAACCTCAACAGAAAAGAGCATCTGCAAGACTTCAGAAAAATCAGAATGTCTTTTGAACCTTATGACTTAATTTCCTCTTAGTATTCTAATTAACAGAACTCAAGTGTGGGTATTGTAAATATGACTCATTTCTCTAACAAATGTCCACCTCAGCAAAGAATTTCAAAATCTGTTAATCTGCTGAAGCAAGAAGAAAATCTGAAATTGCTCCAAAACCAGTTATCAAAATAAGGAAAATAACTCTCCTAGAGCCAGGATATTTCAGATGTAAATAACAAATACCAGGATTTATACAGCAGGCAATGGATTTTTAACAAAGAGAAGACCTACTACAAAGGCTTCACATATTTTTTGTTGGCACTGCTGCTCAAAAACAATGTACTAGCTAATCTCTCAGAATCTAGTCATTATCTCACCTGCAGAGGCAGAAGAAAGCACAGCAAGAAGAACAGATTGCCTAAGGTTATGCAGAATGTGTGGCAGCAGAAAGAAAAAAAATAAACCACAAACAAAACCTGCAACAAAATGAACAACAAACAAAAAAACCAACAAAAACACCAACTCATCTCTCAAGATCTTAGAAATTTCAAGTCATTACCTTCTAAAGCTCACTCAGCAGCACCACTGAAAATATCTATTAACTCCAACAAAAACTATTTAATCTTCCTGCTGTGTTAGATAAAAAACCATCAAGCTAAGAACTATACTCAAAGTTGTGAAACAAAACCTTAGAATGTTGAAGAAATAAGATTTAATGGAAAAATGAAGGAACACCAACTCAAAGGAAGAAAAACCCACAAGCACACTCAAAATTCTCATCTCAGGTCATCTGTGCACTAACACTTGCATCTTAAAGACACACAATTTCTCACATTATCAAACTCAGAGAAAATACTCAAAACTATTAAAGACTGACTCGTTACTTGCAATATTTAATTTAAAACTTTGTATTTGCCTTCAGTATTTCAGCAGAGTACAACTTTGCATGAATGTGGAGTGCAAATGCCATAAAGCCATTTAGGAATTGTACTGGTACCACCAAAATATGGCAGTGACTAAAGGAGGCCAAGGGCACTGAGAAATAGCTTTGTACAAACCACACAGAACTTTTAAAATGGGTAAACAAAATTCTAAAAAAACAACACCCATACTAAAAAATTCAAAAATGCTAAAAATTCCCCATGTACTCCATATCTCTCATGATCTGTATTTCTTACTCTGGAATTGTTCATTGTTACCCCTGCAGGGGGAACAGCTCTTTACCCAGATCTCTGAGATGCTGGAGGATCCCTGGGAACCCCTCCCAGCCAATTCCTGCTGCACCCTTCCATGCCATGTCTGACCCAATAGTGGATGGGCAAAGCTTTCTCTGACTGTGGTGTGCACAAACACCTCCTCTGCTAATTTTCATCTCTTAGTGCAGTGACTCAAATGAAGCTTTAACCTCCTTTGTCAATCAAATTCACATTCCAAAACGTTGTATCTTGCAGTCATCTGTGCATGCCTGCATAGAAAGTGCCCCCTCTCTCCCAAGGAATACTCCAAGATTAAGAACAGTTACTTTTAAACCTCAAGAAAAATGCTAGGATTAAAAATTAGTTTTGTTTACTACAGCAACAAAAAGCTGATACAGCTCTCTAATTATTCTGTAACATTTTGGATAATTATGGGCTTCATAGAAATCAGCCCAGCATCTGCTTCCTGTAAAAGAACACTGTGCTTCTCTAAGCAGTTTTCTTTATTTTCTTTTCTTAAAATTAGTTCACAAAGATAAAGGTGACTTAAAAGATAAAGTTACTTGGAATTTCACCATCAAAAACAACAACAGTGGAACAAAGTTTAAAGAAAGTAACAAAATAATTAAAGCTTGCATTTTAAAGGTCTTGGCATTTAATCCCTAACAAGAATTTCACAGCATTTCCCAAAGGGAGAAATAAACCTTGATATCCAGGAAACACAAAATTAGGCTGAAACTCAGCTCTCCTGAATTTTTCAAATTTTTTGTTGTGTTATTTAAGCTATAATGAAGAACTCATTTTCAACAGAGAAGGTAGCTGTACAAAACCTAGAGGCCTAGCTAAAGGCAGTAATACTTTGGGAACATGGTAATGAGGAAAAGCAGATAGAGAAAAACACTGAACCAAGAGACAGTGATGGTTTTATAAAAGAGGTGAACTCAGAGCAGTCAGGGTAAGTTTAGGATGGGTGTCAATGAATAAGTATTTAACCACTTGAGGTCAGATATAAGACAAGTCCCCTCAGTTCAGTCTTTTTGAAAGGATTCAAAAAGCTCAAAGCTTTTGTTTCTTCTGCTCTTGCATCATGGTATGGTGCTGGAAAAGCCAGATGAAGGCTCTCCACAGCTAAGCCTCATTCATGCATTTCCTGCATCATCTGTCAGAGGCCAAAAGCCAGAGCTGCAGAAATGGCAAGTGGTCATTCCTCCAACTAAATCAAATGTAAATATCTACCATATATAAAGCACTATAAGTGTATGACACACTTGACAATCCCAAAGTTTCTAAGCTGAGCATACAGAAATCCTAAATTCCACTGTTTTTCCTTCCACATGTGTAAACACCATGGAAAATTTTATAGAGGCACTGAAATTATGATGGCATTTTAAAAGACTAATTCAGAAAACACCCTGAAGCTCAAGCAGACTGGAGTCTACCTTCCTGTTGAACACTGTGAAGACCTTCAGGAAAGAAATACACACAAAAACTTCATTATATCTCACACACAGGGACAGACTAAAGTTTTACAGGCAGCTATAATTTTGGTTTTTTCCCCAGTTTCATCATGGTACATAATTCAAAGACCATTTTTTGGTTTCAGTGCTGGTTTGGATGTTATTTTGTTTCTTTTTTTACTGTTTTGAGCAGAAGTAAATAGCAAACCAGTGAATTTTGTTGCTTACATTGGTTTAGAAGTAACAACACCAAAAACTGGAATGATGGTGAACCATAACTGCTTTTAGCTATGCCAGGGACCTGAGCTACACCACAGCAGATCAAGTGCCCTGTGGAAGAGTACAGAGTGGTGAATTCTCATGAAAGATCTCAATATGTCTCATAGCTTACTGGTACACCCAAAAATATTTCTATTTCTGACCAGACAAATACACAGAACCCTTGTTTTCCCCCAATCCACCTTCTGCTCTACTTAGTGCAGTGAGCCCAACGAAAAAGGACAAGTTCTGAAAACAGCCTGTGTGGAATCAAATCTGTGTGCACTGGAGCAAGAGCTAAAGGTAGAAGTGCAGCAATTTAGGTGTGTTAACTAATACAACTGCAAAGCTCATCAAGAAATGAATAAATCAAAGCTAATTTCCAGAGCATATTGCTCGTAATGATGTGGATTCAATTCACCATGTGCTCCAGGATTTAGATATTATCATTTTCCCACAATGGGAAGGAAATGTGATGAGTTGGTCCTGAGCACAATTTTGGAGCAGCAGCCCTTTGTTCCAGACAGTCTGGTGGTATCCTCCTTCACATTGCTCATGTCTTCTTAGAGAAGTTTTCCTCCTGTTGAAGTACATCAGCACTTTGTCCAGGCATTGACCCAACAAGAGGAAGGGATTACCTGTTTTGGCAGTGATGAGCTGCAGGACCAACGGCCGTCTTGTCACAATTCCAGAACCCCGTGGAAGAAAATCCCTAGAAACATTAAACAAATAGTTACTAGCCAGAAGTAATGTGCTGTTAGACAAGATATTGGACTAATTTGGCACCTCCTCTGCATGGAAATGGAAAGGTGGTGTGGATAGATGTATAACAAATACTCCTATGAAGTAGGGCTGTTAATTTTGGTTCAAGATAGTAGTTGGTCATTACATATGAGACAAATGTGCACTAAAGCTAAATTACTGTCTCAGGGCATTCCCAGGCCTCCTCAAGACCATCACATCCAACATCTCACCTTGCACTACCTGAAGCCATGGCCAGATTTCCCCAAAGGATTCTGGCATCACTGCACATTCAATCTGAAGAGGATCAGACATGGGAATACACATCACACCAGAGCTCTGGACAAACCAAGCTGGCAGCACTCTGCACTACTCCCTCACGTACTCAACTTCTGCCAGTCCAAAGCTCCAAATAACTTTTCCACCAACACATCTGCCCAGAAGTTTCTCAGTGAAAGCAGAACACCAGAAGTCCTGTGGGACAGAGGGGAGAGTGTCCTTGGACCAGAAAGGAAGCAAGAAAACAAAGACACCAGCTCTACCATATCATTATGCATCCCCATGGGCCTTTCCATGCCTCTAAAGACAGGGAGACTCCTTATGCAACTGGAAAGAAAGAAACCCAAAGCAAAATATCACATTTTTCCCAGTGTCTTCCCCAGCTGCCAGATCTATTAAACATTTAAAAACTATGAGATGAGATTCAGTGAGAGGCTTTGTAAAGTGTTTCCTTCAAATAAGCATCTCCAGAGGAACAAAATTCAGGGGTAAACAGAGTTTCACAGTCAGTGTAAGCTCATCAAAATCCCCTTGTTTTTGCTGCCTCCCAAGGGATGCTGAATCACTTTCCTGCCTGCCCTAGCAGCACTGCTAACTCCCCCCTCTGGCTCAGCTGAAAAGCAAATGCAGCCAAGGCTTAGGGCAGGAATTTTCAGTCCAAGGGCAGAGCTGATGTGGGTGACTGTTGTTATACCCCTGAGTGCCTGTACAGAGGGGAGACAGGAATGTGCAGTGTCTTTGGGAGGGATGGGGAGAAGGACACGAGCCAAAGGAACAAAGCACAGCCCTGGCAGCCCTTTAGACACAGCTGCTCAGACAGGTCTGCTCCAGGCACTGGGCAATCACCTCCTGCCTGGAACAGCCACTGAGGATCTTCACACTGGCCTTGCACTACTTAATGGAAGCCTGACTTTCACAGCTCCTTTAAAGGCTGCTCTCAAACCTGCGTGGTTTAAAACAGGCCTTGAGGGTACATCTATGAAAAATAAACCACATAAATATCCAGGATAGTATGTGTGCAAATCAGAGGATGTTAGGTCTGAGTAGTCCCAAGCAAGGACAGGTTCAGGAACACAAAAATGAACCTCTTTCCACAAGCACCAACAAGGTGACAAAGCCTCAGCAGAAAAGAAACACAGCAACTCTACCTGTGATAGGAGTACTGAAGGTTTCCTTCCTAACATCTGGACATAAATAAAAAAAACATATGCAAGCAGTCCTAAGGCTCTGAGGAACAAGACCACATATCCTGTGCCCCACAGCACTTTAGAACTCCCCAGCATTTGGAATGAAACAGTGTTAATTTGTAGCTAAATTGTGCTTCCCTTTCTCAGTACCTGTTCATGTGTGCTTACCGTGGGATCAGTCTGCAAACCAAAGCACACCAAAAGGGGAGGCTGTTCAAACACAAACTCACTCATTGAGTTCCCTACTCAAACTCAGACCTGCAGGCAGAAGTACAATTAATTAGGAATTCAAGTAACCTCTAAAGCAAAGACACTGCAAAAACATCAGGTGTACTGATTTAAATCTGCCGTGATGCTTTATAACACTTGAGACAGCAACAGCAGAGAGGAATTAGCTTCAAGAGATGCCAAAGGCCTTCAGAGAGGTCTCTAGCATAATTTCAATATCTGCTAATGGAGAGAAAGCTGCCCCTCCATGAACACCTACTGCTGTTTTCTCATGGGGAAACAGAAAATAGTAATGGGAACAATGGAAATTCTTCTGTGTGCACTGAAATGAACACAGCCAGGAGGCAGCAAATTAAGATTACAGTTTCATACATTGGTTTTCAAACATTTAATATTAGTTTTTAATACATGTATATATTTTCCCATTAAGAAGCTAAAATGAATTGTCACTCAGGACAAAGTGGTCACCTAAACCAGTGTCCTCTACAGCACCACAGGAGACAAGAAAATCCTTTGGGGAGTCAAAGGCTGAAAAGATTTATTGATTTTGTGCTTCAGACTAAGCACATTCAGCAGTAAAGAACACTGCATTAATGCAGCTCCCCGTGCACACAATGCTCACCTTTCCTCAACAGCAAAATTACAAAGAAAGGTTAAGACAACAATTTGCCTTCAGAACATGCTCTTAATATGCCCAAAAGTGATGGCATTCTTTACCCTTGTCCAATGAGCTGAACTACCTTCTGTTCAAGCAAGCATCAGCAGAGAGAGGCTCCTGCTTGGTGAGAGGGGGAGCTGTGTTGATCACACAACCAACTCAACAGTGCAGCAGCAAGACATAAATTTCTGCTACAAATGCACATTTTCAAGAGGGAAGAAGTCAAAGAATGAGGGTAATGGGCTTCACAGGGAGAGTTCAGGAGAAAATTCTCCCCCACCATTTAACCACTGAATGGGTGTTTTGCCTCTCTGAAAGAGACACTGACGTCAATCTGCCCACAGAGATAGAGATTTCTTTTTAACATTTGAAATTTCAGCTACAAGGCAACAGCACCCGTGTACAGGTTCTGTACAGCTCTCTGTACAGCTCTCTACAGGTTCTGTACATTCTCTGTACAGCTCAAATCAGATGTTACAGATAAATACATAAACTCTACTTACAGAAAAAAGCACACTTCTTAAACACACACAGGAATGTAAGTCAAATCTGAAACATAGCTTGCACATCTTTAGGAAAATAGGAAAAACAACCTAGTACCACACAGCAGGGAATCAGGTGAAATGCTGCACAACTGCTTCTGCAGAAATGCCTGCTCTGACATCCACAGGACAGAATGCAGCTCCTCTTTCCCCTGGCACAGAAAGCATTCTCTAAAGGGTTTGTAAGTGGTGCTGAACCAAACAGCTCTGTATCAGAAATGGTCCCACAATTTATCCAAGTAACAGCAGCAAGAAATACAACAGGAATGAATGGAGCCAAGTCCCAAAGGTTCCTTCTGAGCAAAAGGACAATGGCCCTGCAGGCCCTGCTGGCACACCCTAACATTCCTCTAAGATTTGAGACAGCTGCCATCACACCTTTTGGTTAGCACGTACACAGATGTTCAGTGAAAGATGGGATAAAAAATTTACATCACAGTTGAAGCAGCTGCAAAGAAATCCATCTAGGAAAAGACTCATGCCTGAGCATTTGTGCTCAAAGACACCAGCAAGGGGAGAAAAGGCTGTTTGCTGTGGAGGGGGCAGCGAGCCTGGGAGCACCTCTGTGCACAGCTGCAGGGCCCTTAGCAATGAGGAGGTGCAGGAAAGGAGAAACACCTTGGGAATGAAAGCTCTGCTCCTCTAAGAGACACTCATCCTGCACTAAGATTCCAGCTACCTTTCCATCCTCACTCTCAGAGCATTCTCAGCACAAAGCACTGAGCTGACAGCAGCTGGACCAGCTCAGCAGTGACAGGACAGCCCAGCGAGGCCTGGCCAGGGCTGAATTTATCAAATGCAAAGAGGAGGCAAACAGCCAGATCTGCCAGGATGGCCCTTCAGGAATTTGTCAATCTTAGAATGCACTCAGCTGTTAGAATATTGTTAAATACTTTCAAGAGCAAAATATTTTCAGGGCTAGAAAATTTTTATCCTATAAAATTACTAATGTCTTTATATTTATTTATTTTATTTTATTTATTCTTTATTTAATTTAATATTATTTATAATATTATATATTAATGCATAACATAAGCTGTGTTGTCTTCTCCAGCACTGCTCATTTCCAGTATCAGAGATCTGGACAAGGGTATCTACTAAGTTTGGTGTCTACTGTTTGTTTAATGCATAAAGGAACATACAGCAGTTTGAATTTGACTTGCTAAAAGCGAGGTCTCAAACTTATGCCACAGGATGGTGAAACGAGTTGGCCATTGCAACACTTCAGCAGTTTATAATAACAAGCCAGTTTGGGCTTTAAGGTGAAAAAATAATTAGAATACTCATTCATTGAAGAGCCTCATGGATGAGATGGAAAGTTCAGGAAGGGCAGAAACTGTAGGGAAATGCTGAAAAGCAAACTAGACAGGGGCTCCTCAGTGGGGTGGTCTCATCATAATGCAGGATTGCAGCTTACACAGGAAAACACATAAACAAATAAACATAACTTGTTTCAGAGGATTTCCAGGAAAAGTCTCCCTTTAGGAGATCTTCAGCACACTAACAGTATTTATTATGTAAAAAAAAAAAAAAAAAAAAAAAAAAGAAAAGATGAAATGAAGCAGAAGAATCCCCAGTTTGTGTGAAAAGTGATGATGGATCACTGTTTAAAACTTATTGTAGTTTCAAAAGAATAACTTACATTTGCTTTTCTTTACCAGTGTAGGGCTGAGAAATGTCCTGTGCTTAGATCAGTTACATGGTCAGTATCACACAGGATAAATGGCAACTCATTTACATCAATCCCAACATCATTAATTCATACAAAACATAGGGGGAATCCAGGAAATCAAATAACCGAGAAAAAAGTCAATGATTACACAGTAACTGCATTCATTAAAGAGCTATGAACAATTCTAATTGATAGTGATGGATTGTTAAAAAAATCAGAATTGCCTCCAAAGAAAAAGGCTCCACATTGCTCACAAAGCACAGAAATGTGCCAGGCTCAGGACAAGAGCCAGAGTTTCTCACAAGAAGCAGAAATGACCCATCCCCTTCACGGTGCCAGACATCATCAGCAATGGCTCAAGAGTTCTCCCACTAACACCAAGTCCACCCCAAGGCCCCAAACCACCCCCAAATGCAGAAAGGCCCTGATGCAGCAGCTAATAAAACAACAGGGCATTGCTAGCACTCCCCACAGGCTTTTATTCCCAAGTTTTGCCAAGGAATGCAACACAGCTTTAATTGCAATTGGAAGCAATTGTGCCCAAAGTCAAAAGTTTTCCTGGGCCTTTTTCCAGCAGTGTTTATTGTTTTACACAACTCCAGCCTGGCACACCAGGAGCACTTGTGGCCCACATTAGCAGCTGAATGACCATGCCTTGTGCAAGAGACCACACAATTTCACAGGAACACTGACACATGTCCATACAGCATCTCCAAGTGCTGTGCAAAACACACAGAGGTACTCAAAAAGCTTTCATTTTTCTTCCATTTCTCATAGTTAGCCTCAAAGCAAAGTGCTAAAAAATTCCAGAAACAGGAAAAAGCATGGTCCAGTGTAAGCCTGAGGATGGGAGGCATGAAACATTCATCATTTTTAAAACCCATAAACCACACCCAGGTAATTTGTAACTGGAGAACTCTTAATGCTAAAAATAAACATCTGCAGATGTGCTCACTATCTCACCTGCTCCTGTGCTCACCAATCCCAGAGGATCCAGCAGCAGATCCTCCACTCACTTTTCATTCATTACAAAGCAAGGTATGTCCAAGAGATGGGAAATGTACTTTGCATTTACACAGAGGCCTTAGCAATTAAGTCCATGAGATTTGTCATCACCAACACAAGACACGCGACCCTTCAAGTGACAGTACAAAGATAACCCTAGGACAAAAGGCACTGCCTCAGTTGTGCTTTGATGTTCTCAACCAGGTGCCTTTGTCATTCAATTACACACTAGTGTTCCTACAGGACACTGAAATTTGGCCATGTAGGTTGTTCCTCCTCAGCTCCAAGTGCAGAGACCAGTTCTCATTGCCAGCCACCACTTGATCCCTCACCTCCTTTCATTAGTTACAGAGGAGTAAATGGTTTTTTGTTTGGCACTATGTCTGTCAATCAAAGGTCTCCCAGAGCTTTGTTCAATGGCCTAACACAATGGGCCTTACAGGAAGATGTACAAGACAATTAATCAGCTTTATTGAAGACCATGATACCGATCTTAATTAGGCCTCCCAGGCATGCTAAATGCATTTCAGAGGCTGTGGATTTTGAGTGATCTCAGATGTATCAGCTCCTGAAGCTCTGTGCTGATCATTCCAGTGGTTTTTTGGGAATCACACAGCATAGATGGCCGGTGTTTAGTTCATGTTTGGTGTCAGTTTGCAGCAACCATTCTTTCAAGGTAAATCTTCCTTCTACTGACAGATCATTTTAATTAACCTGCTCAATCAAGCACAGTAACCACACATTCAGCCCATGCAGAGTGTGCAGGGCTTTAGGGGCAAATAAACAGAGTATCCAGACACCTTAGGGCAGTCAACTCCTCCTCTCAAGCAGGGTACATAAACTTGGTGGTTTTGAGAAGCCATTTTCCAATCCATCAATGTCCTTCACCACCACTGCTGAACTACTGGACCTCAACAGCAAAGCAGAGACACCCCCATTATCCTATCCATCACTTCCAAGTAAGAACACAGGTTGAATTAAGAAAAATAAAAAATAAAGGGTTGAAAATCTTACACAGCACCACAGCTAGCAGCCTAAAATGTCTCTTTGGGTCCCTTTTCCCTCCACTCCTTTATGGAACTGAGACCAGCTATACAAAAACCCAGAAGGCAATGTTAAAAAAAAAAGTCTACTCAAAAAGACCCAGCTGTGGGAATATGAGAGTGTTGATACTAAATGTGACAAAAAATGTATTTTTGAAAAGCCCTTGAAAAACTGGCAAGGGATTCCAGTCACACTAACTGGGGACCTCCATAACAAGTATGCTCAATGCCAGTGCTTAGGCAGCACTCAGGTGAGAAAGCAAAGCTTGAGATTCCTCCTCATGCAGAAGACTGGGGAGAGAGCAGGCTCAGAAATCCCTGTCATTGTACTTCTCTTGGATCTGGAAGATGCTTTCTGTAAGTAGCAGCAGCATTTCTGCAACAAGATGACAGAAGTTATTACACCTCCCCCATTAGACATCAGGGCTATGAGAAAATCAGTGCCAAAAATTACTATGGTCCCAATGGTGAAGTCCTCCATTAAACAAAATTGGAATCAACAGGTTCTCCAAAGGGGACATTTGAACTCTGGCCCCAATGGTGAAGTCTTCCATTAAACAAAATTGGAATCAACAGGTTCTCCAAAGGGGACATTGGAACTCAAGTCTAGGAAGGCACAGACCTTCTTAGAGCAATCTAATGCTGTATTTTGACAGCACTCCACACCACATTCCCACACAGAAAAAGACAAGACTGTTCACTGGCTCCAGGAAAGAAAATGCACTTCCTAGGGTTCAAGCAAATGTCTTTCACATGATAGAAAGTTTTAGAATCTCAGCAATGCTTACAGGCCTGCAAAGTTGCCCTACACAGGCATGAGAAGCTGCCAGGCTGTGAGATGAAGAGTGCTCTGTGTGTGTGCAGTGCTGGGCTGTGCTGGGCTGGCTGGGCACAGGGGAAGCTGCCAATGTGCAGGCTCGTGGGCAAGGCACGGTATGCACGGTGCATCTGTCCTCCCTGGCAGGCAGCCAGCCCTCTGCTGCATCATCCTCCTTCCATGGGTGAAAATGCCCTTTTTCCTCTGTCCCTTTTAAGATTTTACAAAAGCTTCTGCTATTTCCTGCCCAACGGTGCTCTCTGTCAATTCCAAGCGGTGGTGGAAGGGGGAGAAAGGAAGCACAAAACACAAAGAAAGCCCAACAATTCCCAGAATTTTGGTGTCAAAAAGAATAAAGGGGACTTTGCAGAACAACTTATTCTCCCTGATCAGATATGTTTGCTTTTAGGAAAGGACTCATTTGCATAGGATGTTGGTGCATAAAAGCCCATCCATTCTCAGGATGAATACTAATGCAGCAAGATTCTGTATCTCAACAACAAAAATTCTTTACTCACTTTAAATTGTTGTCAGTGCTCTAAATAGACCTTGGCTGTTTGGGTTTTTTTTCAATCACTTCCAGCTGCCAAATGCAATTAACAATGTTTCTTCAGAAAGATTTGAGTAAGAAGTTTTCCTCCATAATAAAATCAGAGATAAAAATATGACTGCAAGGATCAGAAAGAAAACAACATGTCCCAACAAACCAGGCATATCAGCTACATGAAGCTAATTACTACAGAAATACTTGTATTTAGCAAATAATGCACCTCTTGATACTCTGTCAGGACAAATCTTTTAGATATTGTGAATTCCAAAAACCCAGAAAAAGCAATCTGCTGCTCTTCCTCCCAAATCCCACAGTCCTGAGCTGGGATCCATCAATACAGACTTGTTAAACAGAAGCACAGTATACAGTCAGCTGTGACACAAAATTCAAGGACTTTTCAGAAGCATTGTGAAAATACATTTCTCTTTTGTAGCAGACAAGGTGTCAAACTGTACAATTACTGGTTTTGATACAGTTTTGATATATTTTTTGTACAGTACAAGCCATTTTAGATCATTTTGCAGAGCTGGAATGTATCTGAATTCAATTCCTGTACTCCCTCTGGAATATATACACAGTGGGAACTGCAGTATAAAGAGCATGAATTTATTTACAGGAAGACAATTACAGAAGGAAGGGGGAAAGGAGATTGTTCCCAAAACAAGTGATCCAAGTTTCTCAAAGAGCTTCTCTTCTCCAGCCATTTTATCCTTTTCTACCTGCCCATTTATCCTTCTCTGAGCCTGTGGTATGTGCAGATTAATATATTGTCCAGGACAATGTAAATTCTGTTTAGCTCAACAGTGAAATTTAATATCAGCCATGATTTCCCATCTCTCTGCTCACCAGAAACTGAATTATTACCCCAAGAAAAATTGATATTAGAAGTCTGACCCAAAGAGTGTTTTGTGCTGCTACTTCCCAGAGCACTAACAAAGTCATTAGGCTGCAGGTCTCAGTCCAGACTCCTGAGATTCTCAGCCTCTTTCCCAGATCTGACAGACATTGAGGATCTTCTGCCAACATTTGTTTAGCACCACAGCAAATAACAGGTGAGCACACAAGGGCACAACACTGCCTCTGATGGATTATGCCAAAATTTCTTCAGCAGCTTCCAGCTTGGCTGATGAGCAGGGCTGGAAGAGAGCCCATACTCCCCCTGACATGCAGCAGAGAGCAGAGATGTCTCCCAGTGGTTCTCATCCTTGCCCTGTCTGCTCTCTGCAGGTGAGTTCCACACCAGCAGCTTCAGAGCATCCTCTAGAGCTGAGCACCACTGGGTGGATGGGCACGGTTTAGGCACCTGCAGTGCACAGAGTAAACAAGAGAGCAAGTGCCCAAGTTTCTCTGACTTTGATCATCTCATCTGTGAGGGCTGAAATTCTGTATTACAGCACAGAGTGCATCTCCTGCACACCTGAACAAAGAAATCAGGCGCTGAATTAAAAGCGTAACTTCCCCACACACGCATTATAAAAGCTGCCATTATCAGCAGACACTTGGGTTGAAAACCTCTCTTATCTCCAGCTACAGTCTCCTTTACACCCCAGAGGCTATCACAGACAACAGTGCTTGGCAGCACATCAAAGCCCAGCACCCAGTTAAATGGGATTTTGCTCCTCTCTAGTTCAATAATGCTGCCTTGTTCATCCCCATGCAACTTGCTGAAGAAAAGGATGCAAGGTCACAGTTAAATAATGCTCATTTCCTGTTCTCAGCACATTTACACTGCACACACACACAGCATTAAAGGGAATCTCAGTAGCCCGTTACACACAAGCACAGCAAATGGGGAATTCACTTCTGTATTTACTGTTGGTGTTTAAAGCCCCACCAAAACAGTAAGAAAAAGCTAAACACCAGAAAAAGCTAAAAAGTCTCTCCCCCTCAAGCCTGCAATCTAGGCACTGTTGAGAAACCCATAAATACTTGGAGGAGCATCATCAATTTGCTCAGTGATCAGCTGAGGGAAGGCAAACCACAAACATGATCTCTCTCTCAATGACTAAGCTATTGCTGGTGCCTTTTTGGGATGAGCAAACACTGGCACATCTCAGCTGTGCAAAGCAGAATCCAAGGGTCAGTTCTGGTTCCACACAAATCTATATCAGTCATCACTCAAACAAGAGAAATGTATAACAACAAGGTTTAGACAACAATCAGTTATCCCACACTGATTTTAAGATTATGTGCTACCATCTTCCTTTACAGGTAGAAGCAAGGTAAAAATAAAGGAATAAAAATCTATATTCTACATCCAGGTAAGGCATGTGTGGATACATACAGGTAATATTTAAAAAGCTGTTTGAGGTCACACAGTAAAGAGTGGCAGAGAGCAGGGTCCACACTTCCATGTCTGTGCTGCAATCCATGGCAGCATCACTCCCAATGTTTACTGGTGAATGTCCAAACAATCCCATTGCTAACATCTATTTATCTAAACTGGAAATCCTTGTTTGCTCTTTCATCCACACAGGAAAGTGACATAAGCTTGAAACATCAGCAGCAATGCCCATCAAGAAACAGCAAGACAACAAAGGTGTTGGTTATTTGTTGATTTCAACACTACAAAATCCCAAGTGTGGGCTCCTTCCTGAAGGCAGTGAGTAACAGGATTTAGAATATTATACAAGAGTCTAGAGAGTCAGACAGCCTGTGAAACTTTCACAAGTGCCTTTGCAGTAAAAACCAGGGAAGTCTGGATAAAGTGAAGTAGATTCCTGTGTGTGGCAGCAGCTCTCTGGCCACAGAGAGCAGGCACAGACTTTCCCAGACATTTTCCTGGGGAAGGCTGTGAGAAGCTCAGAGAAAAGAATGAGAAACAATTCTTATCTCCACTTGCTGCACCTGTTGTTGTGCACATGTGGAATGTGTTATGGAGATTTGTTTACCAAAGGGTGATTTCTTAATTGGACACTGGATGGTGTTTGGATGGATTGACCAATTAGGCCAAAGTTGTATCAGACTGTCTGTAAGGGTTATGAGCTTCTTAATAAGTATAATATAGTGTAATATATGATCCAGAGAATAAAGCAATTGATCAGCCTTCAGCAATCATGGAGTCAATGCTTATCATTACCTGCCTGGGAGCCTGCAGTGACACCTATGGTCTGGAAAAAAGAAAAAGCCCAACCCACAAGCCTCTCCTGAGATGAGTGCTCTCCTCTAAAAACCATCAGAGGAGTGCAGCCACCTGCAGTACCCTGATGGATTGAACTCACAACTGCCACTGAATCTGCAGCACTGATTTCTCACAAGGCGCTCGAGACCAGACTGGGGTTTTTTGAACATTGCTTTTTGCAGGGTTTTGAAGTTTTTCTGAAGTCTAGAGCACAGACTTCAAATACTACACTTGTATTCACTAAATGCTACAATACCCTGGTCGTACACAGCATGCTGAAGTTAGAGTAGGACTATGTATTCTCACTTTACAAAAGTGAAGTGTTACCTATTGATTTAGCATCTCTGAACTGCCTGATATGCTGAACTTCAACGCCACAGTAAAGGTCAGAGCTCCCTACACTATGCCTGCCTCATCACAGAGTAAAGCTGTTCTTAATTGGCCAAATTTACATGCCAAAAATAAAAGAGACAAATCCTCAAAGTAGTTTTAGAGGAAAAAAATTACATGCAGGGTGGTGCTGAAAAAACAGCATATTTTTTGCATGTCTGTTTTTTAATACACATTTCCTTTACTCTGTATATACCAATTCTCAAGACTTGAAGGAAAAAAAAAGAACTTGAAGTCAACAATGGAGTTACATTTAAGGACAAAACCAGGCCATCTGTATCCCATCTAAACAGCCAGTTTGTTCTTCAATGTATAAATGCAAAGCCTTATTCAGGGAAGAAACCCAAATGAGCTGTCTCATTTGCTGCTGTTTCTAATAAATGAAATACCCAGAACATCCTTGCTTTCTTTGCACCAGAGTATTTTGATAACTAGGCTAATATACTCAATAGGGTACTCCAAGCTGTACTATGTCTTAATTAGTCAGGAAAAGGAGTGGCTGACTCTCATTTCCAGAAGATCCTTAAGATTAAAAAAGAGTACACAGCACCACATCTCAGTTTGTATTCAGCTTGACTGCTTAGCTTTTTCCTGCCTGTTTCACAAAAGAGGAGATTTTCTGTCAAAAAGTTTTTCTGTCAATGCCTAGTAACTAAAAGAATAAAATACCTGCACCAATCTTAATACATCTCCCCCAGGAAGCATCAATCTAAATATGTGTCTACATTCTTCAGAGAAATTTTCTTCTCTAGCAGCCAGAGTTAAAGTCCCTTCTCTTCTCCTAATGACTCAACGCAGTCTTTTCACAACCGCCATCTCAAGCAGAACAGAATGAGCTGAGCACACATGGAACAGTAATTTCAAAAAGAAATAATCACTACATATGTCATAATAAATAGCTCTACTTACATGCAGTGGCCCTAAGATTGTCAAAAGCATCTCAGATCAAAAAGCTGTAAAGCTGAATTACACAATCAGACCTGGGGCTCTTAAAATGAAAGTGCCTGTTTGATGATGACTGACAGGCTTACAATCAAGAGTTCATATCTCTTATAAAACAATTCTTTGGCCTCATGCAGTTTGTACTACATTAAGCAGGAAGGGAAGTGAAGATCTTTCAAGTTGGAAACGTAATTATTAATTTCTTGCTATTTTTAAGAGTAAAACAAGGTTCTGATTTCTGAAGAAGGAGACCCTGACAAAGTAGCTTGCTGTCTGTGCCTTCAGTTATCTGAAAAATCCATTTGGGTACAGATGAAATAAAAGAAAGTGCTTTCTCTCCAAATACAGTTTACAGGGATTGCTTCCTGCCAGTAGTTTTCTTTTAAGTAACCTAATTATTATCAAAAGCCCATTTGAAAAGCACAAACAACATCCAGGCTCCTGGCCCTGAGCTGCTCAGGAGCACAGCACTAAGAGAGGCCGAGTGCCTTCTCCCACTGGCAATTCCCTGGCATTTGTTGTTTGACTCTCTTTGTGCTTTTGAGTTGCTCTCCAACAACCCCTACCAGAAGGCTGCATTAGATCCTTTGCTCAATGCTGGCTCAACATTTCCTGGGCACATTAACTCCTGTTCCAAAGGGAAGCAGAAGGAGGTAGGATGAACATTTGCTCTTCAGACAACTTCATTTCCTCAAACACACACCATGAGCTCCAGTTATGAACACATGAAGAGCTAACCCGTAAATGGAAATGACTGCTGTCCTCAGGTGCTCTCCAGAATCTCTGTGTGCATCTAAATGTAACCAGAATCCTGAGAGAAAAACCTTCCTTGACTACCAAAAGAAACTGCCTCCCTACCCACAGAGGAGCAGTACTCAAAGAGGAAACTCTCCACATTCCTCAGGGGATGCTAATCCAAATAGCAACAACAATGGACACTTGGGGAGATCTGACACATCGATTCCAGCTTGGCTACAACAAGACAAGTAGTTCTGGATGTCCCACAGTTCCTGCAGAATCCATGCTCACTTAACACCAGCATCTATGCAAAACACATGTGAGCTGATGCCAACACATTCCCTGCCTGCTGCTAGTCACTAAGGGTGCTGTGTGCACCTGAACAGGCCCTGCTGCTGCCCTGCAGGCAGTGATGGATGTGTGGCATTCACTCTGCAGGACCCAGCTCCCCCTGCCAGCCCACACCACTGTGCTACACCAGATTCCTCACAGCCCTGCTGAAAAGTGATGGCAGTGCATAAACAAGGTAGGGGATAACCCTGCACAGCCCAACACGCTGCCTAGGAGCCATAAACTCTGACTCATGATACCACCTGCAAGTCAGAAAATACCAAGTGCAAAAAAAAGTAATCTTTGCACAACCAGAGGTCTTGTGGAAGACTGAAACCCCCACAGTGCTATAGTGGCTACAGAGAGCAGGGAATAACAACCTAATCCTAGAGTTAAAACCACCCTGCCAACCTCACCACAGCTCCACTGCCAATACATGTTAACAACCAGCAGCATGGCTATAGCAACACCCATGGAGGATATCCTGCCTTCCTCATCCCAATTACAGCTACTCCTGAAGAAAAGAGACCTTCAATATCTCTCTGAAGGCTAAGAGTTCAAAATCTACTAATGATAATGATTCATGTGGTAAAAAAAACCCAACAAAATGAAACAACGCAACAAAAAAACCCCACAACCACAAAACAACCCAAACCAAAAAAACTAAACAAAAGCCATGAGAACTAGTGGTCAAACTTCAGAGCAATGCAAGGATTGTTTTATTTTCATGTCCATTTCAAAGCTGTGTTACTGTTAGTCAAAATTGGCTCTGTGCTTGCTAGAGGTCATGCAATATACCAGTAACAAAGAGAAACGAGGGCAGCACGGCTCTACAGGGAGATTTTCTACCTCTACAAGCCATATTAAGACAGATGTGGATGAAACAAACTTGTGTGCAGAGAGCAGCTGCATTATCCCATAAAAACAGGAATATCCATCCTATGGCTTACTAAAAAGAGACACGGGCCATTTGTCTGCTGATCTAACAAGCAAAATCCTCTTCTGAGCTCATGGATATTTATTAATCTGGTTCTGAGGGTTCACAACCAAGTTTTCACAGCTTAGCCAGGGCACATCTGCTGCCCACACGTACTCAGCCTGGAGGAAAGGCACGAGCAAAATATCCGTGCTCAAGTCTCGTGGAATAGGTTTGGAACAATGCAGTTTAATGTCATTTTTGCAACAGGCTCTAAGGTTGCAAGTAGGGAGGTACAACAGATCAGTTTGTGCTGAATCTCAAGAAGTTACTGCATAAAACAACGATGTGGAACTCTGAAACCAGGCTGAAAGAATCCAAATTCCACATCCCATGTGACAGAGACATTCTGGCGTTTCACAGCAGCCTGTAATCTCTTCTCTGAAGAGACTGAAGTGTCTGCAGGCTGCACAGTGAATAACTACACGAGTAAAAAAGTTACTGCCCTTAGCTCTCCTTCCTAATTCCTGCTAGAAGTGCCCACAGCTCACTCGTGCAGCTGGCTCCAGCCTCCTGGCCAAAAAGACCAGATCAGCACAAACTGCTCGTTTTCACCTTTTGCTCCGGCCGGGCACATCCAGGCGGCTCCAAAGAACAGCTCCACCTGCGGATCAGATGGAGCAGATCCCTCGGGCAGCCGAGCAGTGACGAGCATCTGGGAGCAGTATGATCTTCCATCGGCACAGCTGGATCCAGAGACCGACATCAGCCCACCTCACTCAGCCCCGAGCCCAGGGACCAAAATAGCCTCACTGACAAGAAAAATGAAGGTGCTTTTTCCCCTCAGCACATGTGCTTTGCACAGCTTTGTGGACACGTAGCTCAAAAAGTCGAAAGGTTACCAAAATAATTTTTAAGGACTTGTTTAAAGAGAACAGTAATAATTTGATAGCCAATTGTGCTTTCTGAGGATCTCATTTATGTTTTCCAGAATCGAGAGACTTGCCAGTACTGACAACACCAGTAGCTAGCTACAGTCTTCAAGGAGAAAGAAGAGGAAGAACTGACATTTAACACAGTCAGTTCTGAAGAAGAGATAAGAACCACTATACAGTATTTTTATACCGGGTATCAAGAGCTATTGCAGCCTGGCACACGGCCAGGTTGTGGAGTGTCACAGCATTTAATATTACCTTCGGTGAAGATCTCCGCACATCAAAGTCCCCCAATCACCGACACACAACAGTATTTCCACCCCATAATCCGGACTAGGATCGCAGCTCGGCTGCGGGAGCACCACCTCCCTCCGGGAGCCCGCAGCTATTTGAGGCAAACGCAGCAGGAACTTCATCAAACAGCACGTGAAGCCCATGTTTACCTCGGGATGTCTCGAGAGGCACAGCCTGGCCGTCAAAAAGCACCGCCTGAATCGCCAGGCTTCCCCTTTTCCTGTCAGTGACTTGTTAGAAACGATGCGCATGTTGGACTTGCGATCTTGGAGGTTTTTTCCAACCTTAATGACGCCGCGATTCGAATACCCACGGGCGCGTCGGGACGGTGCGAATTTACACGCGATAGGATGGGAGGAATGAGGCGCCCAGAGCCAGCACGCCACCGAAATTAGGGTTTGGGGCTTTAAACACCTCGTTCCTCTCAGGCAGCGGTCACCCCCCCCCCCCCCCCCCCCACACACACACACACACGCACACACGGAGCGGGCACACGAACGCGCTCGCACCGGAGCCGCGGCGGCTTCCCCGCATCGCGCACATCGCATCACGGGCGCTGCCGGGCCAGGGCCCGCCTCGCCACCCCCGAGGCACCGCGGGGGGAGGGACACCGAGCATCCTCGGTGGGGACGAGCACCCACGGTGGGCTCGGAGCCGCGAACTGTCCCCCCAAACCCCTCCTCGTCCATCCCTGCCCGACACCGCCCCCCCCGCCCTGGCCGCTCTGAGGGGGGCGCGCGCCGCGGCCGTTGGGAGCAGCGCGCGCCGCGGGCCGTGTGGGGGGAGCGGGGGGGCGCGCGGGGGTGCCGTGCCCGCCGCCCCTCACCTGGAGACGCAGTTCTCCAGCACGGAGCTCTTGCCGGCGCTCTGCCCGCCCACCACCGCGATCTGCGGCAGGTCGAGCAGGCAGTTCTGGCCCAGCGCCGCGAAGGCATCCTGCAGCCGGTTAACGAGCGGGATGAGCCCCTCCATCCCGCCACCACCTCCTCCTCCTCCGCCCGCCGCCGCTGACAGGTAACGGCCGGCGCACTGCGCATGCGCGCCTCCCTCCTCTGGCCTGGGGGCGGGGCCTCCGCAGGGCGGCCACGCCCCCTCCGGTGCCGGTGCCGGTCCCGCGATTGTCCCACGATTGTCCCGCAATTGTCCCACGATTGTCCCAAAATCCGTTTTCCCCCCGCTGTGCCAAAGGCCCACCCACGCTCAGAGTCAAGGGGCTGGATTTGTTTGTACTTCTGCGCAGAAAGATGGCTGGGTGGCAATTCCACAAAGCCAGCACGACAACTGTCAGAAGTTTTCCCTTTTTGCGGATTTTAACAAACCAAGGCGTTAATGTTTATTGGCTACAAGTTATCTAGTTCGCTTATTAATTAGTGTTCTGTCTTCTGTTGGTTAATGATCCTCTTGTTTCCAGTGCTAATTAATCTGCATGCTCAGTCTTTCTCTTATATTAGTGGGTTTTTGGTCTGTGAGTCAGTGGTGACAATTTGCCCCTGCCAGAATTAACCAGCCAGAGCTGATTGCAGCACAGTTGCTCAGTTGTTTTAATTAGTTTCTTCCTTATCTTGGGTGTTCTGCGAAATAGCCTTGTAGCTCCTAAATTCTGCATTCTTTGTGTCAACTAAGAGTGGTACACCCTTCTCCCCTTTGGTAACATCCCCCTAGGTCTGAGATCACTGAAACATGTCAAGCCCTAAACCTTAGCAAGGCAATTCTACAATCCGACAAGTAATTTGTCTTTTTACCATCTGGACATCACTTAGAGCTTGCTTTTTGGGATTGCTTTTTCACAGATTGCCCAGAGAGGCTGTGGAGTCTCCCTCACTGGAGATATCCCAGCACCAACTGGACACAGAGCCTGTGCTCTGGGATGACCCTGCTTGAGCTGGGACATTGGACCAGATGCCCCTCTGTGCTCCCTGACAACATGACCCATTCTGTGATTCTGTTTGTTATAAATGAATATTCCAATTTAATAATGAAGGAAATGTATTAAATTATCAAAGTATAAATTTGGAAAAAGCCACAAGCAATTCAACTCTGAGCCAGGTGATCAGTGTTGGGGAGACTCAGGATTTGGCCTCTATTGCACCAAAGTCCCTGTGAGTCTCTGAAATGTCATTTTGAAGGGGTCTGTTTCATACAGTCCTTTGGGCTCTGGAAGGGAGCTCTTCTTTAGCATATTTTAGCATATTATCATAGTTTTTCTTTCTTGCTGCTGTGTTTCTTGGAACCAGTGGATAATTCCTGAAATCCTGTGTGGTTGTGTTCGCAGGGGTCCCAGGATGAGGGAAGAGATGAGAATCTTGATTCCATGTTTCAGAAGGCAGATTTCTTATTTTATTATATATATTATATTAAAAGAAAATGATATATTAAAACTATACTAAAAGAATAGAATAAAGGATTTCATCAGAAGGCTTGAAAGGAATAGAAAGGAATGGAATGATAATAAAATTTTGTGACTGACCAGAGAGTCGGAGACAGCCGGACTGTGATTGGCCATTAATTAGAAACAATCAACATGGACCAATCAAAGATGCACCTGTTGCATTCCAGAGCAGCAGATAATCATTGTTTTTCTTTTCCTCTGAGGTTTCCGAGCTTCTCAGGAGAAAAATCCTAACTAAAGGATTTTTCATAAAATGTGTCTGTGACAATTCTGTCAGGTGAAAACTTCCTGGCATAAACTTCTGATGATGCCTATCAAAAGCCTCCTGCTGGTGTCTTGTCAGACAAAAAGAAATCCCTTGAAATATAGAACCCGAGAGACAGTGCCCTCCTGGTGTTTGAATCTCCATTTTTTATTTGTCCGACACTGGCTTGGTACACAAGGTGCTGTGGTTGTAATTTCCTTTAGCACGAATTATTGTATAACATATATCACATGTTCCTGCCTGAGGACAAGTCCACCCCAGTGCTGGGACACTTGGACATGAGGAGCAGGGTTCAGCCATGGCTGTGTGTGTTGGAATTCAGGACATCCCTCTGGCTGTCCTGAGCAGCCCAGACCCCTGCCAGGGGGCTCAGAGACCCTGGCACAGAGCCCAAAACACCTGTGACTTTGAGACCCATGGAGGAAATTACCAACCTTGTATGAGGATCTGCAAGCCATGAAAGTATAAGTACAATAATAACTAGTTTGTCATGGGGTGAAAAATAGATTTTTGGGGTTTTTAGAATGGGGGTTCAGGGGGCAAGATGGAGGAATCTGGGCATGTCCAGCCTTTCTCCTTCTTCTTCTTGGCCTCCATCTTCTGCTGTGATGTTGGCACTTTTAGATTGGTTTAGATTAGAAGCTCACTGTCTAACATGGGTGATAGGTATTGGGAAGTAATTGTAAATAATGTATACGTAGTTTTTAGTATAAAAAGATAACACCACCGCCCCGGGGGTGGCCAGAGTGCCTCTGCCTGTCCTGCTGAGCGGACCTCGGCTGGACAAGAGAAAGAGCTTTATAGATAAGAATTTTTATAGATAAGAATTTTATAGATAAGAAACAATAAACAACTTTGAGAGCGAGAACTGAAGAGCTCTGACTCCTTCTTCGACCACCGGGCTGGGAAAAGAGACTTTCGAACACATCTCGGGGTCACTGTGAGCAGCTAAAGCCCGAGCTGTGTGCTGCCCCTGAGAGCACCACGCTGCCCCTCTCCCCTGGGAGCCCCAGCTGACCACTGGGAAGGGCTGAGCGATGCCCAGGCACAGGCAGGAGCTCCGCCAGGCTCGGGCACGTTCCGAGGAGGAGGAGCTGGAGCCGGCAGGGCGGGCAGCAGGTGATGCTCAGGAGCAGGCTGGGGAGGGACATCGAGGTGCCAGCCGTGTCACTGCAGCGGGTTCAGTCCAAAATGCACGCTGGGGCTGAGCTAAAAGCTCAGGCACACAACAGAGATGAGATTTAGCTGCGATTACTGGCAGCAGTCACATCATGAAAATATCCAAATGCAGGCTTTGGAGTCGTGCAGGGATAAAAGTTCCCCCCGCTATTGGAGCAGACACTGGCCCCGCTCAGCAGGAAAAGCAAAACAAAGGGAGCTGGGAACATCCCGCAGGCTGACGGGGACTAACGATCTGGAGGATTATCAAAACTTCTTGGCCACAGCTCTCAATAAGTGTGAAAAATTACTCTACAGCAGGCAAACCTATAACTGTGGAAACAAGTAAGGGGTTTGAATTGGCACAGATGGATTTGAATCGGCACGAGGCAGACACGGCTTCTCCTCACTGCTGCAGTCAGATCACAGCCTCTGGGAAAAGCCTTGCCATCATTTCTGTCTACTTGGGAGCCTGGGAGTTATTGACATAATTATGCCAATTAGCAGCATGATTATTTCTTTCCCACTCCTGGGTGAGAGAGCTGTGCCAGGAGGCACTGGAGTAGCTGCCTGGCCTTCCTCCAGCTCGTGGGTTTCTATGGAGGCTGGAAGTTGGGAAGTGCATTATGAGTGTCCAGAGCACTTTGTGCTGCCCCCATGAAATAATTAAGATCCGTAGAAGAGCAGCCTGGCCCTAGGATTGCATCTCCACAGGAGACAGATGAAGATTGAGAAAGGCACGATGCCTGGGGAGCAGCACCATGCACACCTTCAAACTGATCATCCAGGGAACTCTCCTTTCTGTGAGGGCTGTAAATTACAGCTTTGTCTGCTTCCTCAATTAAAATAAAATAAATTAGGAAGCAACTAATTTAGAAAATTAGGAAACAATTTAGGAAAACAAACTAAGATTAGGAAATTTGAGTTATTCCCCCAAGTCTGGGAAGTTTCCAAACCAATTTTTTTGTCTGGTGAAGCAGAGTTAAAGCCATTAAGTGCCCACATTCACCCTGCAACTCTATCACTTACAAAAATCCATTTTCTCCACTCCAAAAAAAAAAGAGCCACAAACAGCCAAGTATAGATTCCCCACCTTCTGGAAAAAGCACAAACAATTTCATGATGGATGCTTGTGATATCATGAGAGGTTTTTCTCATTTTTCCAACACCTCCAAGAGAGCAGGGAAGGAGAGAGGAGAGGCACCTGAGCATATCTTTAGGTCTCTGCTTTTCCTGACTGACTCCTCTGGGCAGCTTGTTCCAAACCCCCGTGCAGAGCCCAGCCTGGCTTTCTGAATTTGCCAAGATTCAGAGTGGCTGAACTAAAGGAAACAGGGGTGCTACTAGACCACTGCAAATCTTCTTGTAACAAATAACCCTGAAATACAAGACCCAAATCAGTGTCAGGGGGCCATGCAAGAAATTGTTCTCTGGGGGAAGAGTAGGGGCAACCCCCAGGAGCAGAGAGCTGTGCTGCTCACTGGTTAACCAGCTAAACACAATCTGGTTTTACCCTGCTGTGCTCACTTGTGCCCCTAATAATACAATACAATAAAATACAATATTTATAATTTCCTTTTGCTGCGTGCCAGGCCCAGCAAGGAGAGAAAACCTCGGACAAGCACCTTTCCTGGCATGGCAGGAAGGGTGGGTGCCCTGATCCCCAAGGTGACTCCAACAGTGTGGTCTGATGTCACATGTCACCAGCTCCAGCACAGCCTGCCTGGGGCCCCCAGTCACAGCCTCCAGTGCATTTCAGATCAAGGCTACAGACAGCAAGCTTGTCCTGCCACGACTTTCAGAGAAATATATGGCAAAAATAGCCTGGCTTCAGGGTGCAGCTGAACCCACAAACTCACACACAGACACTTCTCCCTAACCAGGCAGTGACGTTAGCACTGAGGACATTTGGACCAGGTCCCCAGGCTGCTTCCCAAGCACACAGCAGTGCAATTCCCTTCAGGAGAAATGAGTTCTGTAAAAAGCAGCCGAGTGGGGACTTGCAGATGGCTGCAGTGAAGAGCCAGGCACGCTGCCCTGCCCGGGGCAACAGAGCACAGCAGAGGCTGCTCCTCTCCCCTAAGAACAGACAGTTCCTCCACACCTGCTCGTCTCTCCAGGGACCTTCCTCACCTCCTTCTTGCTTCAGACAAGAGTTTAGGCAGAGCTTTTCAGGCAGAGGATGGGCACAGAGCAGGAGGAGGTGTGGGCAAGGGGCAGCTCCAGGTTCTCGGCAGCGCTTGGCTCTGCAGTGCTGCCAGTCAGTATCATCCCTGTGCATCTGCCAGGACAAGAGCTCAGACCTTGAACCTGCAAAAGATGGAACTCCAGCCCGTGAAAGAAAGCCAGAATGGCTGCAGTGCTGCAATTATAGTGGCTGCAGCATTTCTCCATGTATAGAAGATGTGCTTTCTGCCTTCCCCCACAGCCCGGGGCACTGCTGACTCACTGATGGCAGGACAGCTCAGTCCCTGTCCCATCTCTCCTCTCTCCTGCCCTGTGACCTCCAGCTGCATTCTTTAGTCGGGTGCATCCCGTTGCAGGGTAGAAAAAGGGCACGGTGCTGCATTGCAGCCTGCAGAGATGTTTCCCTGCAGCCCTCAGCACCCTAGGGAAGAGCTGCACTCCCTCCCTGCAGCCTGGCAGCACGCCTGCTTCCTTGGCCACAAAGCCAGACAAGCCAAGTGCTTCCCCAGGGGAAGATTGCATGGACAAAACACTTCCCACGTGCTTCCAGCCTCTGGGAGTGGCTGCTGCAGCCCTCGTTGTGCTGGTCCATGCCATGCAGCATCCCCCAGCAGTGGGGCCAAGGCTCTGCCCAGCTGAAGGGAATCAGCCCAGAGCTCAGTCCCTGCAGCTTTTGCTGCTGCAAAATCTCTCCCAGCTGCTTGCTGTACTTTGAGCTGATGACAGTATGTCCCTCATCCACCTCCACCCTGCTCCTGAGAGAATTGGAGTGTCATTCTCTTCTCCAGAACAGGGACCTGGGCTGTGACACCATATGGGGTGAACATGTGGCACCCCATCAGTGCCTGCCTCAAAGTGTCACTGTCCCAACAGCTGCTTGCTGACAGCCACCCTGGCCAAAATTCCTCTCTGCATCCTTCTACCCAAGCTCAGGAAGCTCAGGGCTGCCCCACCAACTCCAGTGTCTCATCCCCTGCAGAGCAGCAGGACATGGATGTGATGCTCTGAGAAGGGACCAGGACAGCCCAAAGCATCCCCAGGTGGCTCCAGGCTCACACCTGAGCCGTGGGGTGAGTTCCACACCCGGCTCTTTTTGTGCTGGGAAAGCCAGAGAGGGAAAAGTCAACATCTCCGTGCCCGTGGGGGTTGCTAAGTGACGGCAGAGCTTGCTTCTATCAGCGTGCCTACGCTGCAAGGGAAGGAAGTGAGGAGTCAGGGATGTAAACACGAGCACATTGCCAAAACTCTCACAGAATCACCCTTGCCAAACATATACATTAGCTGCGTGTTTTGGCTGCCAGCAGAGAAATATTTACTATGTGTCAATTACACCAGTCGTGGAGCATTTTACCTGCAGAGGAGGATTTGCAGCACTCATGAATTTGCCATTTTCCAGCTGAAATTAATTTTCAGACCAAAGTTGCCAGGCTGCCAGTAGCTGCAAGAACAGCTGCAATGAACTGAGATTTCATCCTTACATTGTTTCTAATAGATGGCTTTTGTTTTTCCACCAGGATGTGGCGTTATGCAGCATTTTGGAAGCACAACAGAAAGGCAGGACTGGACAAGGGAGGGATGAAGGCAGCCTTTGTATGAGCTCCTGGGGAGGAAAGGAGATGGTTTCGGTACAAAAAAAAGGCACACACACAAACCTACGTGGTTAAGATTATGTGGAGAATTGCAAACTAAGTTAAAAATAGAGTAAAGGCAGCACTGCTGATCTAGTTGAGAAATTTGCCATTGCTCAGCTAGGTGGATAATAGATATCTTTCAGAACAGTGCTCATCACAGAGCAGCTTTAGAAACTGCATGGGGGCAGGAACACTTCAGCTCCAGCTCCAGCCTTGTTTCTCCCCCGTGCTGTGCTGAACTCAGCACAGGAGGAGAATCACTCCAGGAGTGACTGGGTGGTGGCACAGAGGGCACCCAGCCAGGCTGCCAGCCTTTATCTGAGGCAGGGAACAGGCCAGCCCTGCTCTCCTGGGCTGGGAACCATCAAAAGCACTTATTAAAACAGCATCTACTCCTTTGTGTACTTGCAGGTTAGCCCAGGGAGAAAGTAGGGCACCCACGTGTCCCTCTGTGGGAAGGGGAACAAGGGAGGAAGCATCAGAGAAGGGATCTGAGCAGAGCAGCTCCCAAAGCAGGACCTGCTGGGAAATTGAAATGAAAACACACCCCCAGCTGCTGATCAGAGGGAGGTGCTTGCTGGCAGCACAGCTGCCATGGGGCATCCTAGGCACCAACAGCCCCATCTCCTGCATGGGGCAGTGCCCACATGGACCCCACTGCTGCAAGGGTGACAGCCTGTGGGAAATGGATTTGTAGAGAATTCTCAAAGCCTGACAGAGGGCTCACATAGTGTGCATCTGTATGCAAACCTTGAGATAAGAAATGCTGACTTAGAAATGCCATGGAATAAAACATATTGTTGAGAGAGAAATGGAATGAGAAACAAGTTTCAAAAGATGGCCTTGCAAAAAAGACTGGATACTTTGGAGAAACTATGAAACTATGAACATAGAACTATGAAAAATGCATTGTAGTAGGTCCCACAAGGAGTAATTTTAGATGATTGGCTTTAAGGCATTTACATCATGCTGTGGCAAAAGCTGATAGTCTAAGAAATGCGTATAATGTATTGTAATTAAGAAATAATTGGTTTCTGATTGTGATGGCATGAATTTTAACATCTGTATTGCCTCACCCTTCACTTGAGACTGAAAATGGAAAGAAAAATTTTAAATGCCTCTCAGTTGCCCCATCTCTGGGTCAGAAAGGGGCATAGTCCAACAAGAGCCTTTTGGGGTGTCCTTCCCCATGAGCTGGGGAACTGCAAACTCTCAGCTCACACAGCCTCCCACTCTGCTTTGGAAGTGGCAGAGGTTTTCCCACAGATGGAGGAGAGCTGGCTCCTTCCAAGCAAGGAAGGGGCAGCCCAAACCCTGCTGGGACAGGGGGTGTGAGCTGCAGGGCTGGGAGATGGCCCCAGCAGGGATACTGAGCCAGATCCCTCCTGGAGCTGCTCTGGTGTGCTGTTGGCTCCTGGGGCTGTGGAGAGGTGGCTGGGGAGGGTTTGCTTTGGGAAGCAGCTCTCAGAAAGGCAGCTTCACAGGTGTCCTCTCAGGCTGCCAGTGGCAGAAGGGACCATGGAGTGAGGGTGCAGGATCAGTGGCAGAGCAGCAGTTTGTCACCTTGCTGTCTGCAAGCTGGTCATTTTGGTACCGTGTCTCAGGCTCATTTTGGCACCTGCTGTTGCAGGGGAGAAAGACAAGCCCCCCCCCCCCCCCCCCCCCCCCCCCCCAAAAATGGCTTCTGATGAATGAATGAGAACCTGCAGGTCCATGCCCAGCCAGGATACACATGATGCCTCAGGTTTGAGCTTTTATATTTTTCACATTCTGTTCTGCTTTAGTGTGTGGGTCTGGGCTTCATATGAGGGGATGGTGAGCTCCTGCACAGATCAGGGAGACAAAACAATTCCTGCTCTAGCTGGGCACCAAGGACAAATGATCCAAATCTCAGGCCCAAGAGCACAAACAATGTGGACTGAAGAGAGGAAAACAAGCAGGATGGGACTGCATGGGCTAAAGCTGTAATTGGACAATTAATTCCAATATGCAAATGGAGCAGAACTTATAAAATGAGAGACCCAAGAGACCCCATGACCAGTCATGCATTTTGTGACCATTTTGGTTCATCTTGGGTGTAGCCCTGGCTGGGCTCTTGTGCTGCCCAAGGTGGATCCATTGAGACCACCTAATAAATCCCTGCTTTATTCTTTATCTCTGTCTAGTCTCTGTTCTATTCAGCCCTCACAAGGCATCACACAGGCCAGCTCCTGACTAAGCTGCCTGGGCAGGATTGGGGTGCTCTGGGAACACCCCAATGGTGTTTTCTTGCTGTTCTTTCATACTGCAGGAAGGCTGACCTGCACCAGCTGGGTGAGTGTGGCCAGGAGCCTGAGCACAGGGCTGGGTCCCTGCTAGCCCTGGGGCAGAAGGGTTCTGAGCTCAGGGGTTTCAGTTCAGTGGTGATGGCTGGAGAGATTCAGAAGGGGGAAATGTACTGGGATGCTGAGTGGTGAGGGGGCAGTGGGGTTCAAGTTGCCTGCTCCCAGGACACACCTCTGAAGTGCAGTGATGACCGTAGTTTTCCCAGGGGTGTGGGTGCTTCAGAAATAAGCCAGAAATAGCAAAGCACTGCAGGCCTCAGAGCACCCCTGAGCACTTTATTCTCACAGCTCGCAGCCCACCCACACACACCCACGAGCAGCCTTGGAGCAGGCCTGGGGCCCTGCAGAGACACCAGAACGCTGGAGACGCAGGGAGAGGCACCCTCAGAACAACAGGAGCTGTGCTGAAGGGCAAGGAGAGTCGGAGGGTGGGAAAACAACGAGGACAGACCCAAACCCACAGCCCTGCCAGTCCCACAGCACCGTCCTCACCCCACAGCTGCCCCTCGGGCTGCACAGCCCTGCACGGTGCTGGAGCCATTCCTCAGGAAGGGCCTTCCCGTGCCAGCAGGCCCAGGCTGGCATCGGGCAGCAGTGCCAGCCATGGCTACCCTGTTGTGTCCCACAGGAGGCCCGTGGTGCCCGAGCAGAGCAGCAGAGCCCCCTCAGAGGACAAGCACGGCCTGCAGCATGTCTGCCAGCACATAGGAGCTGTCCCAGGGCCGGCCCGGCTGGCGCAGGGCCCCCTCCAGCGCCCGTGCCCGCGCCCCCAGCTCTGAGGGGCTGCGCCGGGCCGCGGGGCCCGCCTGGCACAGCAGGATCTCGTTCACCTCGCCCTGGATGCGGCGCGCGTAGAGCAGCGGGAACACGGCCCTGAGGGCGGCCAGCACCGACTCCTTCAGCCGGGCATCGCGGCACACCAGGTTGAGCACGAAGACTCCTGCAGCAGGGAGAGAGGAGGGAGCTCAGAGCAGCCGGCGCACCCCACTGTCACTGTGACATTTATGAAAAATCCCTTCCCCAGGGTTTGTCTCCTTAGAAGCCTCAGAAAAGAGATGTAAACAATAATTATCTGAGTGCTTGGAATGTGCTCTGGAGGTTGCTCACCAACAGGTGCATGGTTCCATGTGAATTGTTTTTACTTAATAACCAATCCCAGCCAGCTGTGCCGGACTCTCTGGTCAGTCACAAGTTTTTATTATCATTCTTGTCTGGCCTTCTGATGTCTCCTTTCTCTTTCTTTAGTATAGTTTTAGTATATAATTCTATATACTATAATTTCATACACTATAATTTCATATACTATAATATACTATAATATACTATAATATACTATAATATACTATACTATACTATAATATAATATAATATAATATAATATAATATAATATAATATAATATAATATAATATATATCAGCCTTCTAAGAACTAGGAGTCGGATTCTCATCTCTCACCTCGTCCTGGGGACCCTCACAACACTGCAACCATTGGTGACCACACCCCAGCCTGCTCCCTGCCACCCTGTGCCACCCTGGTGAAAATGTCTCCCTCACTAGTGTGCCCCTGGCTCCATTCCACATCCCTGCTGCCACATGGGTGGTGGGTGGCTACGAGATCTGTTCTCAGGTATTGCCCACACCTTCTGCTTCCAGAAACCTCTGCTGGCCCCCTGGGATGTCTCAGCCTGTCTCAGGCCATCCTGCTGTCACAGTGCCCACTGAAACACCCAGATGCAGGACCCCCAGGAGAAGGGGATGCCATGCACCAATCCTGGCTGTAGCCAGTATTCTCCAGGATGAGAAATGGTGGCACAGCCCCAGCTCCACAAAGAACCGACCAGCCTGGCCACAGGGACATGGCCACATCTCCCCTCCTACCTTCTGGCTTGAGGATGGTTTTAACTTTCTGCAGAAAGGGCTTCTCCACAAAGGCTGGGGGTGGGCAGCTCATCCCCACCGTGAGGTCTTTGCTGTCCACATCAAACATGATGGCATCATACTGGGCTGGTGCTGCAGGACAAAGCACAGACAGCTGTTACCCTCTGGGACAGAAGTGAGCTACACACGTGGGAAGGCCAAAGATGGGATGGTCAAGACACCCCTTCTGCCATGTTATGGGTGACTTCTCTGCTGGGGTTTCTCTTTACAAGCCCTTGGTGCTGGGGGAGGCACCAACCTCTACACAGGTTGGCAAGGACAGGCTGTGAGCTGCAGAGACCTGGTGAGGCTGGGGACTGTGACACAGGGCAGGAGATGGGCAGGAAGGGGAAGCAGGTGGTGACAACAGCCCAGGACTCTGCTACCCACGGTGGCACCCACTGGGCTCGATGGGGCACCTGAGATGCTCTGTGAGATGGTACCTTCAGCTGCCAGCTTGGCCACGTAGTCCAGGCCATCGGAGACGTGCACCTGCATGCGCTCACCCTGGCAGAACCCGAACCAGCGCGTGGCCACTTCCAGCATGGAGGGGTCGATCTCCACCACGGCCACGCGGGCCTGAGAGAAGTAATCGTGGACAAAGAGGGGCAGGCTGCCCCCGCCGAGCCCCACCACCAGCACTGCCAGCTCTCCTGCCAACCAAGAGCACCCAGTGAGCCTCCAGGATGCCACAATCCCACTGCTCGTCTGTCATGGACATATTTTATGAAAAATCCTTTAGTTAGGATTTTTCTCCTGAGAAGCTGAGAGGCCTAAGAAATTAAATGTAAACAATAATTATCTGCTGCTGTGGAATGAAACAGGTGCATCTTTGATTGGTCTCATGTGGTTGTTTTTAATTAATGGCCAATGACAGTCCAGCTGTCTCAGACTGTCTGGTCAGTCACAAGATTTTATTATCATTCCATTCCTTTCTATTCCTTTCAAGCCTTCTGATGAAATCCTTTCTTCTATTCTTTAGTATACTTTCAGTATATAATTTTCTTTTAATATAATATATATCATAAAATAATAAATCAGCCTTCTGAAACATGGAATCAAGATTCTCATATCTTCCCTCGTCCTGGGACCCCTGCAAACACAACCACACTCATCCCACCCACCATCCCCAAACCGCTTTGGGAAGGGTGCCCGGGGCACCTTGGCCAACAGAGCCTTTCCCCAAGGGGCTGTGGCGTGGGGACACCTGCCCCAGCCCAGCCTCCCACTGTTGGCCTCGTCACCTGGGAGGGCGTCGGGGCCCCCCAGCAGGCAGAGCCCCGCAACCATGGCCTTGTGGTGCTCACAGCACAGGTAGCTCTTGTCGATGGCTCCAGGTGACTCTGTGGGGCTGGGTTTCTTCTTGTCTTTCCTCCTCTTCTTCTGGCCTGAGTAACAGGAGACACCAGCCAGTAAGGCAAGGGGGGAGATGGAGGTGCTTTCTGAGAACCAGCCACCCTCAGCCCTGTCCCACCCACGGTGTAAGAACACTACCAAGTGTCACAGACATCTTTTAGGAAAAATCCTTTCCTTAAGATTTTTCCTCCTGAGAAGCTGAGAGGCCTCAGGAACAAAATGTAACCAATGGTTATCTGCCACTGTGGAATGCAACAGGTGGATCTTTGATTTGCCCATGTTGTTGTTTCTAATTAATGGCAAATCACAGCCCAGTTGACTCAGACCCTCTGTCCTAGCCACAAGCCTTTGTTATCATTCTTTCTTTCGTATTCTATTCTTAGCCAGCCTTCTGATGAAATCCTTTCTTCTATTCTTTTAGTATAGTTTTAATATAATATATATAATAAAATAATAAATCAAGCCTTGTGAAACATGGAGTCAGATCCTCATCTCTTTCCTCATCCTCAGACCCCTGTGAACACAGTCACACCCAAGGCTGCTCTAGAGCATGACAGGCAGGTCCCAGCAGGACTTCTACCTTCTTCCTGTACTGCTCTCACTCTCTGTCACCCTAAAAAATCAACCTTGGCCCCTGCCCTGTGTACCTGGGAGAGGTGTGGGGGCCAAGAGCCGAGCCTCAGACTGCACCACGTTCCTGTTCTGGAGGAAGATGAGGCGGCGGAAGTAGCAGCTGCCATCTCCCTTCACGTCCTCCACCACGAAGTCCCCGCTCAGGGCGCTGCTGCCACGGTGCCGCACCGCCCGCACCCCGATGTCCCCTCCCACAGACAGGAAGGGCACCTGCAGGGAGGACAGGGCTGCTGGGCTTGGCTTTCCCACTGTCCTGACTGAGCCAGGACGAAGCAGACACAATAGAGGAGCAGTGGGATGCCACAGGAGAGCTGGGGATCTGCACTGGATTCACTCCCAACACAGGGAATGCAGGGAGCAAACACAGCAAGAGTTTTTACAAGAGCTCAGATGGTGTGGAGTTGGGGCAGGAAGGAGAAGACAGAAGGAACAGAAGTTAAAGCCAGGATTAAGCCAGGAGACTAGATGCTTTTAGGGTTTCTGGATCTCTGCTTTTCTTGTGATGTTGGATTTTGGAGAGCAAGGACTTTGTACTGAATCCTACCACACAAGCACCTCAAATCCTGCCTCCAAGCACAGACAGACAGCTGGAGGGAAAGCCAAGAGAAGCTGCACCTGAAGCCCATTGCCTGCCCACCAAGGCATCCAGCTCAGTCTCCCTTGGAGAAGAGGGTTTCCCCGGTGGCAGAGCCAGCCTGGCCGTGTTTTGGGAAGCCCACCAGGGGGCTGGGCAGTGGGGGCTCACCTGCTGCCGGGCAGGGAGGCCCGGCGGGGCCAGCTCCATCACCTTCCCTGAGAGCTCAGCCTGGATGGCGGCCATGCCCTCGTAGAGCTGCTCCCTGTGCAGCGCCACCGTCAGCAGGCGCCCGAAGCCCGCGCTGGCCGCCAGCTGCCGCCGTCCCTCCTCCGTCCCAAAGAGCCACTCGGTCTCCCTGCCCTGCGGGACTGCAGAAGGGGCTGCCATCAGCCTGGGCTGCTCCCGGCCTGGAGCCACCAGGGGAGGAGCCACAGGGAATGGCAAGACATTCAAGGGAGGTGGCACTGCTTGGTTAGAGCCAGGATCTCCCCTGCTTTGGGCAGACTCATGGAAAAAGCTGGAAAAGCCACATCTCATTAGAAGGGGTGTCCAACAGGCTCCTGAGCTGTCTCCAGGCCGTGGGAGCTTTGCAGGCATGCAGGGAGGGAATGGTGCTGCTGGCAGAGGCTGACACATCTCTGTGAGTGCAGCCCCAGCAGTCTGGCCCTGCAAGCCAGGACATCCACAGAGAGCAGCGACGCCTCCCTGGCTCCAAGGTGCTAACCTGGCTGTCACCAGCATCCAGGCAGGAATCACCACCTTGGAGGCAGGGCAGGCAGTGTCCTTCTGCCCAACAAGCTCCTCTGTGCCACATCTGTGCTTGCACCACCCCACTGCAAAGCCAGGACTAAAACATCACCCCAACGGCAAAACACATACCCCACCGCAAAGGCAGGGCTAAAACATCACCCCAACCTCACACAGGTGGGTTATTTCCCTCTCCAGCCCCAAATTCAACAGGCCCTGAAGGGCTGGCTGTTTTGCAGCTCCTGGCCAGGGCAAGCACCTGGCTGCAGCCTGCACGGGCTGTACTCACTGATGAAGATGGCAAAGTGATTGTCCCGGGAAGGTTTCACCGAGGGGCTGTCCACCACGTGCAGCGTGTAGCGAGGCTTCCCACTCTCTCTGTCACACAGATCCAAGGAAACCTGCTCCTTGCAGGGGGTTTTGCTGATCTGGCTGCAGAGCAGGGCATAGTGCTGCCTGTCCTTCACGGCTGCCAGCAGCCGCTCTGCGCTCTCCACCCGCACGGGCCTGTCCTGCTCCTCGGGGCACATCTCCAGGATCTGCGCTGCTGAGCCAGGCACCTTCCTGAACTTTGTCATCACATACACAAAGACAGGCAGCACAAACTGCTGCTTGTCCCCACTGCTGGCCACCTGGTGGACTCGCACCACCCAGCCTTCCTGGGAGAAGTATTCCACAGCTTTCTTCAGCACGTGGGCTTGTGCCAAGGAGACGCAGAGGTAGCGCCCTCCCACCTGCAGCACCCGGCTGATCTCAGCAAACATCTGCTCCACCTTGGCTAAAGTGGCCTCCTCCTCATCGGTCAGCAGGGCATCCAGCGTGCCTTTGTCCAGGACCACTTGGAAGTGGGCATCAGGGAAGTCCATGTGGAGCATGTCCATCAGCAGGTAGCTCATCCCGGGCCGGGTGCTGGCGCTGCGCTCCCGCATCTGGCGCACGGCGGCGTCGCTGACGTCGATGTTGACGATGTCCTGGCACATGCCCACGTCGTACATCTGCTCGCTCAGCTCCGAGTTCCCACAGCCCACCACGAGAACCTGGGCAGCAGCACAGAGCAGGGAGATGGTGACAACACCCTGGAAATACCCCCCCTCATTTAAGGAGCAAATACCAGATGTGTGTGGGGCCCTCTGTGAAAAGCACACCCTTGGGGCCTGCAAAGTCACTCTGCATGGCCCAGGATAACATGTCCACAGGGCACAGTCCCGTGGCACAGACGTGATGTGTCTGCTGCACGTTTTCTGAGAATGACCCCGGAGTTTTAACCCCCAGAGCTGCCCAGACTAGGGCCAACCAGGGGTTTCTCCTGTCCCCTTGCTAAGGCACACTGGGGGCTTCACATTGAGAAAAATGCATGTATTTTATGATTGGCTTTTTGCAAACATTAAAATGAATATTATATGTGTTGTGTTAGAAAGTTACACTGTATTAATTCTCTAAAGTAGTGTGTTAAATATAGTTTTAGGTTATAAAAAAATATTAAAATAGAAACTATGCTATGTAGGATACTTTTTTAAAGAACTTGCAGCGAGATAGCAGCCACAGGACACCTAAATCTTTCAGAAAAAAAGAATTTATTGCCCTCTTATCAGAAGAAATAAACTTCTTCCCACTTTGAAGGTGCTGTCAGGATTATGAGGAAGAAGTTGTTGATGACCAGACAGAATCCTGTGTTTGAATGGAATTTATGCATCATGTATGAGGTGTATGAATATGCAACAGGCTGTTGCTTTAAAGGGTTAATCCTCTGTTAACGTGGGTCCTTTTTCAGGCTCGTGCTGCCCAGAAAAAGGTACCCGGACATCCGTAACTCTTTGTTTCTATTGTCTCGTATTGTCCTAATTCAAATTGTTCAAATTATTATTACTCTAATTGTATTACTATTTTATTACCATTAAACTTTTAAAATTAAAAAAAAAAACCAAACAAGTAATTGGCGTGTTTCACAACATCATCTGTGTCAGTCCTCACACACAGAACCAACTAGCCTGGAAAAGATCTCTGAGAACGTGGAGCCCAAGCGATGACCAAACACCACCGTGCCAACCAGACCACGGCACTGAGTGCCACGTTCTGTTTCTCCTGAAACATCTCCAGGGACGGTGACATTCCAATGTCTAAGCGCCCTTTCTCTGAAGAAATTCATCCTCCGACTGTCCACCCTAAACCTTCCCTGGCGCAGCTCAAGACTGTTCTTTCATTCTGTTGCTGGGTGCCTGGCAGAAGAAGCCGAGCCCCAGCTGGCTACAAGCTCCGTTCAGGGACTTGTAGAGAGCGGTAGGGTCAGAGCTGACCTCCTCTTCTGCAGGCAAAACCACCTCAGAGCTGGCGGCACAGGAGGAGCGCGGCGGGGACACAGCGCTGGCTGCCAGCGGGGCTCACCTTGTCGCGGGGCCGCACATACTTGTGCAGAACGGGGCAGAGCTCCGGGAAGGCCCCGTACCACTCGAAGGGCCGCTGCCCGCGCTGGCGGAAGAAGCGATCCCAGTAGCGTGCGGAGCCGAACTCGGCGGGGCTGCGGGGCAGCAGCTCCATGGCCGGGCCGGGCAGGGCCGTGCCCCGCTCCCGCCGCCGCCACGGCCCCACGTGTGCGCCGCGCTGACCGCTTCCGGCTGCGCGGCACGGCGCGCCCGCCGCCCATTGGCTGCCTCCGCCCTGGCCACCGCCCATTGGCTGCCTCCGCCCAGACCGTTCCCCATTGGCTGCCTCCGTCCAGACCGTTCCCCATTGGCTGCCTCCGGCCCGGCCGCTCCGCGGCCCCGGCGCGCCCCCGCCCGGTGCCGGTGCCCGTTCTGGTGCCGGTGCCGGTCCAAAGCCGCCCCCGGTACACAACGGCGCAGCTTTAACAGCGCACAGCGCTGGGCTCTGCTGGAGCAATAAAAAGGAGAGCGAGGCAGCGGTGGGTTCGAAGGAGCAGCTTTAATGGCAGCCCGCAGCGGAGGGAGTCTCTGCGGCGCTGCCTGTGACATGCACCCCGCCTGCTCGGGCAGGGCTCGGACACGGGGATCTCCAGGGGTCCTTTCCCACGTAGGAATCCCGTGCGGCTGTGTGAGCTCCCTCGGCGCTAGCTGGGAGCGGGGCGGGGCTCTGGAGAGTCGCTCTGAAGAAAGAAGGCGGAGAGCTCGCTCAGCGCCCGGTACCGGTGTGAGATGGAGTTCTTCACCGCCTTGGGCATTTCAGCGTAGCTGCGGGGGACAGAAACAAGTGTCAGTAGCAGGGACACTACAGCACATCGCTGGAGCACCGAGAGCTCCCCTCTGCCTCCCTGCTTGGCTCATCTGTAGTGACAGAACCCCTGATCCGGGGGTTTCCCATCACCCACTGTGTTCTGATCCAGGAGAACATGTCCCCTGATGCCCTTCCTCACAAGTAAGTTCCCCTGGACACCCTTGACCAAGGTTTGCCTTACACCAAGAGCTGTAGGTAAAACACCACTTACGTCTGGTTGTAGCCATTTGGCTGAAAGCAGGGATCCCAGCCAAAATCCCGAGGGCCCCTGGGCTCCACTATCACTCCCTGCCATGAGAAAGCACAGAAAAACATTAAAAGAACACAAAAAAGCACAAAAACCCCTTAAAGACTGCACACCCTTGCAGTCACATCTCAAACACAGACAGAGACATGCAGCCACAGCTCACAGTGCAGCCACCACAGGCCCTGCACGTCCCCTCCCCAGGACGTCACCAAAGTCAGCAGCTCCAAACTCACACTGCCCTATGGTGACCTCTCCAAACACCAGAGCTAAGAACTGTTATACAGAGGGAGAATTTACTAGGAACTAATATTTAAATTTACTAGGAACTAATATTTAAATTAGTGCATTCACTAGGAATTAATATTTAAATTCCATTTTACACATTCATTTTTTTAATGTTGACATTTTAAATTTTTTTTAATCAACTAATTAAACCATATATCCCTACATTATCCAAATAATTTGTCATCAACACACTTTCAATTAACCTTCCTCTATATTTCCTAGTATCAAAAACAATAACCAACTGTCATCATCACTCCATAACCACCCCCAAACATAGAATTAACCCCAGAACTAACCCCCCCAAAAAACCAAACAAAAATACAAACCATGATCATAAATCATCAACCAATCACCCACCAAATTTTACGTTCTTATAACTTATAAAAAAGCATGACACTGAAGATGTCAAGATGGCTGCCACACACACCCAAGGACAAAAGATTTAGTCCTAACCTTACTGTTAGTTTTTGCTAGGTATATACATGCAAGTATCCGTGCTCCATACAATTCCCTAAAAACTGAGCCCAGAGGAGATGGGGCTGAGCAGACTGAGGTGACGCTCAGTGAGCACCCCTGAACACAGGGCTGCACCCCAGCACCCACCTCCCACCAGCTGCGCCCTCCCCAGCGCCCCAGAGGCCAGCACAGTGTCCCCAGCAGGGGCACAGTGGCAGTGGCAGCAGAACCCCCCTCCCAGCACACAGCACCTACGTGGGTCTGCCCTTTGAAGAGCTTCACGGGCTCCTCGGGGTTGCCGCTGCTGAAGGCGAAGGTGCAGAGCGCGTAGGCAGACTTGTCCTCAAAGCCAGCCAGCAGCTTGTACAGCCCTGGGGGACACAGGAGGGAGCCTGCAGCTCCTGCTGCTCCCTGGGAGCACAGCACAGCCACCCAGTGTTCCACATGGCCTTCCCAACCCCCCTGGGAGGTGACAGAGCTCAGGCACCAGTGTGTTCTTGGCAGGATCCCTGCTGTGACTGAGGCCAGAGCTCAGCTCTCATCTCCAGAGCCCGGCCATGAATCTGGGAGAGGAAGCAACCCAGCATAACTAAAGCCCCTGGTGCTTGAAAGTGATCAGTGCTCATGTTAATGACACCAGCACAGGATTTGCAGTCACACTCTGAGCTGTGGGGTCAAGGCACAGCAGGGGAGGGGAGTGTTAGTGGAGAGGGGCTTGCCATGAAGCCACAGGGAGCAGGAGATCTACCAGGTCACATTGAGGACAAACAAGATGCTTCCATGAGCCCTGCCACCAGCCTGCAGAGGCAAGAGTCTGGGAATCCAGGGATGGAGCTACTGAGAAAAACAACATCCCAGAAAGGAGGGCACAGAACAGGCTGGAGGAACCTGCTGGTTCCCCCAGCATGGGCAGGGAGCCACTTCAGGGGCACAGGAGTGGGTCACACACAGAGCAGGGACATGAGGGCAGTACCTTCTGGCTTGAGTTTCTCCAGGAACCATTTTCTGAAAAGGAAGGAAAGAGGGAAGATCAATTTTTGCAATTATCTCTCAGATATATAGACATCCTTGTGACATTGTTGCTTACATTTTCATAGGCCTTTGAATCCCTCTCAGTATGCTGTAAGATCACTCATTCTGCACTATTTACCAGGAAGGACAGACTTACCTCCTAAGCTGAAGGGGACACAGTGAAACAGCAGTGGGGTATTTAATTTACTGTATCCTAGTTTTATGTATATAAATACATAATAACTTTGTTACCTTCTGGATTAAAGCTGTCCCTAGGAGAACCTATGGGGCACTCATGGCAGAGTCTTGCTGAAAGGCTTGGTGCCTTTACTGCTCTTTGGACAGCTTCCCAAGCTGCCAGAGCAGGCAGCACAGATTAAAACCAGAGCCAAGAGCCCAGCTCTGTCTGTCCATCCCTGCTCTGTGATTTACCACAGGGCTCAAGGAGCTCAGTGCAGCCCCTGGCGTGCAGGATGAAGGGCAGGGCACAGCCATCACCTCCCTGACCCCACTGCTCCTGCAGTGTGGAGCCCACCCTGCCAGCCTGGGCCCCTAACCCTGGCACATGAAAGGGGAAACAGCCACTTACATGTAGGGTCCTGGGAGCCCCCCCAGGGCATTGAAGCACAAGCAGGTGTCCTCTACTATAACAGGTCCCTGAACCTACAGTGACAGCCCAAGAGAAGAACATCAGACCTAAAGGAAGGCATTGCCTCCAAACCCATTCCCATGCTCCGTCCCATCCTCATGTTTCCACCTGACATCAAAGGCAACACACACCAGAGACAGACACAATGAAACCCAAACTCCCCCCAGGCAGGCCAGAGAGGCTGAAACACAGTAGGGAAGGTTTCACATGGAGAAAAACAAGCAGAGCTGAACACTCCCTGCCATTCTGGAGGACAAGGAAAGGGAAAGCCTGTGTTCCAGAGCCATGCCTGCAGGATACCCAGCCCAGAGCCAGCAGACATCAAACTCTTTGTCCTGCAGCCACTGGGCCTGAAGGAGCTTCTGTGACCTCCCGCTGCTGGAGGGACACAGCATAAACCAGCACAGCCGGGTGATGGGAGAGCAGCAGGGCCAGTCTGGATCGTTCAGTGTCCCTGCCTGGGGTCCCCCCACACCCATCCCGCCGGGAAAGGAGAAGGAGCGAGTGACCTGCCGGGCGGCTTCGCGGCACTTCTGCACCGAGATCTCGTCTGGCTCCCCCTGGTACTCGGGCACTGCGGACACGGGGACGGAGCAGTGCTGAGCACACGGCGGGGCCGGGCCGGAGCGGTGCTGAGCACACGGCAGGGCAGGGCCGGAGCGGTGCTGAGCACACGGCAGGGCAGGGCCGGGCCGGGCCGAGCCCTCGCACCCCGCCAGGCCCTGCCAGCAACTTACGGTCAATTTTCTTCGCCACCAGCGTGTAGGGAGAGGAGTCCCCGAGGATCTGCGTGACCTGCGCAGGAAGAAGGGAGTGACAGGGCAGGGAGGGACAGAGGCAAACCCGCTGGCCAGGCTCGCTCCCGCCGCCCTCACCTCCTCCAGTTTCTTGGCGTTGCCCGTCACGAACACGACGCTCCGCCGCGCCGGCGCCGCCATGCTGACCGCGCGCTCGGCCCCTGCGCGCCCGGCCGCCAATCAGCGCCGGCGGCGCGCCGCGCCCCGCAGCGCTCGACCAGTGGGGAACGCGCCCGCCCCGCAGCGTCCAGCCAATGGGGAGGGCGTCCGCCCACGCCAGAGAGGCGGGAACTGCCGGCCCGCGGGAGGCGCGCGGAGGGCGGGGCGGGCCGCCATGGCAACCGCTCCCTCACGGCCCGGGCCGGACTCACAGCCCCGGCCTTTACAGCCCGCGCTGCCTTTCCTGAAGTAAAATCAGCTGCAGTCGGGGAATCGGTAAGGGAATTGTGCTCCAAGCTCTGATGCTGCTCAGCCTCCGACCTCAGGCGCGTCTCTGTCATCGAGTTTCCTGTGTCGGAGCCATAAAGTTCCGTCGTTGTTGCTTTGCTGCCGGTGGCGCCTCTCACAGCCAGAGCTGTCCCTTGGGAACGTCTGTGCCCAGGACAACCCCAGCACTGAGTGACTTGAAGCTAAAAGCGATCAACAGCCAAGTCTAGCAGCTCGGGGCAGTGCACTGATGGCTGCATTGTGGCAGCTCTCCCTGCCCTGCAGCAAAAGCTCCAGGCTCGAGTTCTGTCGGTGGGGCCGGTGTGGAGCCCTGCAGGAACAGGTCAGTGCAGGGGGGCAGCAGGCCCTGGGAAGGAGCAGCAGCACAGTCCCAGCTCTCCCAGCGTGTACCCACTGCCAGACCCTGCCAAAGCTCCTGCTGTGCCAGGGGACTCCTCAGGAGGGATTTCTTTCCCCTGGGCTGCCTGGCTGCCACAGCCAGGAGGCCTCTCTGCACCTGCGTCCATCCCTGTCCCTGTCCATCCCCCTTCCCCGCAGGCATCAGGGTCACAGCACAGCCTCACACAGCAATCCTCAGAGGAGGAATGCACTGCTTTCGCCAGAAGATGCCATTCCCTGTACAAAAGAAATCATGTGGAAAACAGCAGCTGATGGTCTGTCCTCTGCATGATGAAGGAATGGGTAAAACAGACCCAAAGCTTGGGTGAAGGAGTTGTTTTTGTTGTAGAAGCTCCTTCATAACATCTCCTAAGTGAAAACCAATCCCCAAGCATGCAGACAGTGCTGGAAACAACACCCCTTCCCTTTCTGCTGACTGCAGTTCTCTCTGCCACCAGTCCAGGGTGGGACAGCACAGGCTGCAATATAAAACCACAACACCAACGGAGTATGTGGAGGACTGCTCTGTACCACCCCAAGAGCAGACACTTCTAATGGTCTTTCCAGCCTTGTGGGGGAAAAAATATTTCTATAAAACTTGCTTAGCAAATTCTATTCCTGCAATGTTTCTGACCAGGACTCCTGTGGCACCAAGGTCCTGCTGTGGGTGGCAGCAGCAGCAGGAGCAGCAAAGGCAAGGCTGGGCAGTGGGAGAAAGGCAGAGGCCCAGGCAGGGCTCTGCAGCAGCAGCAGGAGTGAATTAACTCACTTTCCAGCTGGCAGGACATGGCACCAAAGAGCTCAGTGAGATCTGCAGCCCCCCTGGAGACAGACACAGTCCCTCCTCATCCACCTTCATGAGCCCTTGCAGGCAGAGAGTAGCCAAAGGAACAGACAGGATGACTTTTGTCCCTTCCACTGAATGTATGATGTTAAACCAGCCTATACATCAGGAGGAAAAACCCAGCTTGCCTTCCTGATTCCCACCTGCAGAGATCAGCTCTCACAGAGGGGAAAAGCTCTGTTTGTATCCCAGCTGGGCAAGGTTGATGTTGAATCCCATCCAGCCCTCCAGGCTGCCCTGCTCACTCCTAATCCCCTTCTCTGCATGGGGCAGCACTCAGGTGGAAACTGTGCAAGGTCCTGGGGGCAGGCTCAGAGGAGGAAGCTGGGACATGGCACTGGAAATTCTCTGGGGCACCATTTCCCCTCCCCAGAATCATTTCAAACACGTGCTCAGCAGGACAACAACGCTGCTCTCATCAGAAAAGGAGAAGCAGAAGAGCTTGGCTCAGCTGAAGTGCCAGGCTCAGGGCTGGAAAGGAGAAGGCTCCCAAAAATAAAGGGCTGACAGAAATGCCACCAGCACTTCTGGTGACACCAAGGCTGGAAACATCAAAACACCAGTCCCACCCATGGATAGAGGAGCTGAGCTCCTGTTCATTCCAGCACAGGGGTCCCCAGTGCCCATGTCTGGAACAATCCCCACCCCACTGGATCACAAGGAAGTGAAAGTGGCTGCCATTCAGAACCATGCCCACCACATCATGGTGAAGGGCTCTGAAATGAGCTGGGCTTCTTCACTGTGCATGGAGTCAGGAGGAGAATTGTTCTCCAGCTGTGTCTTTATACCATCGTGCTTCTTGCTAGGTTTTACACACATTTCTTACTTTTGGTTAAGAACACACAGAAACAGGGACTCCCAGCCTCAGAGAGCCCTGAATGGCCTCCAGAACTTTATGAAGATGTGCAAAAACTCCACGTGTACAGTCAAAAATAGGTTTACTGGAATGTCTTTAGTCACAGCTGTAAGCAGCAATACTGAAAACACTGAGCTTGTGCATTCCCATGGCAGGACCAGAAAGTCTTCTGGATTGTAAAACCTAATTTCACTTTTTCTCTTTTCTTTTTTTTTTTTTTTTTGAACAAGAGAAAAACAACACCCTTGCAGTTGTCCTCAAAAGAATCAGTTCCCTATAATGGTGCATTTCCCTTCAGACATTTATCCCCTCCTTTTCTCTGATTCAGAGTCCCCTCTGCCTTCCACAGCAGGCAGCAGGGAGCTGCTCAAACCATATTATTATTATTATAATTATTATTATTAATATTACAACTCAACCATATATACAGATAGACCATAGGGGCAAGTAGCCAGCTCCAAACCAGAGACCCAGAATTCCACAAAATAGGTGGTTTGGGACCTGAATCTTGTGTTATAAAAAAAGTCTGACAGCAGGACAGGTACTTGACTGGAAAAGGGTGGTTTGGTAGTTCTTCAAACGCTCCCTTAGAGCTGGCTGCTTGCCACCACCTCCTGCTCCCAGGAGAAAAACCAACTTCCAGGCTATATACAGATATCTCACTTAAATTACACAGCAGATTGGTTATCCCAGAGGCAGCTCCAGCAAAGCCTCCAGCTGCCCTGTCAGGAACGGTACTTCAGGACTATGGGCACTGCAAAACACAAAGAAAGAAACTCTCAGCTCTCCCCATCCCTGCCAGGGAGGAGTCCTCCCATTTCTGCAGTGACAAACCCCAGCAGCTGTGAGCAGAAGTGTGTTCCCAGCCCCCAGCTGAAGCAATCTGCTGTCTGCACACATGCTAGACAACACATCCTGCTACCTTCATCTCCTTCCAGCTTCCCAAAACTAAACCAGATGGGATTTTCCATCAGTCTCTCTCTCAGCCCTGCTGCCAGCTTTGCCTCTCCCACTGCAGGCTGTGTGTTAGGAGGACAACAGAGGCCACAAAGGCTTTGCTGAAGGAACAGAGCTGCCCCTGGACACCTCAGAGGGAGGAAAAGCCTCCAGAGCCAGTGGCACAGAAAAGCTGCATGCCATGCTGGACTGCCTGCAGCATGTCCTTCTGCAGGCAGAGGGATCAATTATTCCTGCCTGGAAGAAACATGCTCTGGTCATTCTGAGCTGTTTGGTAGGAAAAGCAGTGACATCCCTGCTCTGGGGAGGCCAGGAAAGGCACAGAGCGTGGGAAGGGACCAATGGCAAAGCCACAACAGCTACTCAATGGAAATTAGGGAGCACATCAACTTTGGGGAAGAGCATTTGTACACAGCAGGCTCACTGCAAGGTGCCTGATACATGCAGAGATGTTTCTGGAAGACATTGCTCTAGCCTGAAACTCTTCCATGTACTCCCACCCACCCTGGGTCAGCACAAGGCTGGCAGGGCACTGCTGGCTTTCTCTGGTCACAGTCAGCAGGACTTGCTTGGAGCCTGCTCCCGTGTGGAAGAGGAGCACAGAGAGCTCTGCAGGCACCCCTAATGGTCACTTAGGGCAGAGTGGAGCCCGTGGGGTGGCTCAGGCACTGTCCCTCAGGGCCAGCAGCACCACAGCGTCACTCCCAGCATGGAGGGCCACCATGGCAGGCATGGCTGGGCTGATGTGGAGCTACTCACCGATGATCACGAGCAGGAGAATGACCACCACCATGGCTATGATCGCCTTCATCTGCAAGGGGAGCACACGGGCACCTTACACAGGGAGCAGGGCCAGCTGCTTCAACCTGAAAGGAGCTCTTTGCTCCCAGCTGGGAAGCAGAGCTGCTCCACCTCCTCCCAGGGCAGGCAGCTCAGCATCCTTCCACAACCCCAGCCCTGCCTGCTCCCCCTCCTGCTCACCTTACAGTCTCGCCACCACATCTGTCTCCGGAGATGCTTGGCTCTTTTGCTAAAAGCTGCAGCATTGTCTGATAAACTGTCTATTAAAGGAAAGGAAAGAGTCAGTTCAGTGGTGCACACTGTCACAGCACCCACTCACCTGTTCTAACTCAGTTCTATGCAGTAAAAGACCCAACCACAGCCACAACTGGGTCGATGTGACACGCTTCCCCAGAGCACACAAGTCCCACTGTGCTCCCTCTGTACTGGCTGCTCTGAGGACAGGAACATGCTCTGCAAGCCAGTGGCCAGTGCCAGTGGCCAGTGCCAATCTACCTTTGCTTGAAGGACCAACTAGATCCCAGCACCTCCAAACTAATGCCTCTGCACAGAGCAGCAGGTGAAGGTGGAGAGAGACTCAGCAGAAAGTCAGATGTGCAGCCCAAGGCTGAGCAACACCACTCTGAGCAAGGACAGAAATGTAAACCCAGGTGTGACAGGAGGTGCTTTCAGAACTGAAGCAGGTTAAGCTGGCCCAGCAGAGCTGTGTTTGCCATCACACCTGATTTATCCTGCAGGTCGTCCAGGCGCTCGCCCCTTTCGATCACCTTGGTGATGTTCTCCTGCATGACATCGATGACTTCATCCACCTGGTTCTGGACACTGGGGAGGCAAAGGCAGCGTGAGAGGAAGGAGTGAGCACCAGAGCTGCCCAGCCTGGCAGGATCTGAGAGCTCACCCACAGAAATGAAAGGGCACAACAGTGGAAAGAGGTGGATGGGATGCAGAGAAAGCCAGAGGCGTGGCATGGCATGGGGTGGATCTCCAGCACTCCCAGGAGGGGCAAGGGAACACAAGGGGCTCAGAGGAAGCACTGGGGAAGTCAGCAGAAGTGGGACACCCTCTCTAACACCTTCAACCCACAAATGCAGTATGAAAAGGCACTAATTGCTATTGGTGGGCACCTCTGCTACAGAAGAGCTCACAAAGGGGAGAAAAGAAGTACAAAAACCAAACCTTATCTTTCTACATTTCATAGACCTCCACATCACACCTTTGCTCAGTAACTTGGGGTGAAATCAAATCAGTTCCCTCCTCCAGGAACTGAGTTACTAAATTAAACCCACCCTGCCAGGGGCATTGAGAGGATAGCAAAGAAATGGCTGATATTAACTAAACCAAGTTATAATTCATCTTCTCCTAGGTTATGTAACTCTGTGGGCAGCCTTCAGCGAACAGCAGCCTAAATCACACCCGTAGGGTTATTAAAAATGCATTTATTCACTCCAGAAAAAAAAAATACACTGGCAAGAGAGAAAAATTTTCCTGGTGGAAAAGTACTGCTCCATTCTGGTTTGTCTTTTGGAGCTAATACACGTTTGTTTTCCTGGAGATAGAAATGAGGATTTTCTTGAGGCCTGGGGGATAATACATTGTTTGAGACATACCGTTCCCAGAAAGGCAACGGCACTAGCAGGATCTTGGAGACAACAAAACAGAAATAGCTCCTGAGAGAAACAGCGTATCCTCCCCCAAGGCCCACGAAACTGGAGCCAACACAGACTCAAGGCCAGTCAATGAACCACAAACAGGGCTCTGTCCTCGCCACCATGCCTCTAATTAATTGATTAATTAGAGACAGAGGTTCACACTGACCTATTTCTCTTACCAGCTACATGCCTCTCAGCAAGCAGACACCTGTGCTGATGAGGAGCAGCTGCAACCAGCAATAGTGGTCACAGTACTTGCTCACATTTATTTACTGTTCCAAATACAGGGGAGAATGGTCATTTGAAGGCATTTTCCTCTCCAGAAAGCTCTAGAAAGAGTTCCACATCTCTAAATATGAAGGGGTTTCCCATCTTAGCCTTTCAGATCAAGCTCCTCAGCACCACTGAACTTCCAGAGTGAGAAGAGCCAGGCAATCCCTCTGGAATTTCTGAGTCAACAGCTGTGATAAGGCACATGCTGGACCCCAGCAGCACGTGTAAAAATTTGCTTTAGAACAGCTTTAGGACAGCATAAGAAAGGAACCTGCCCTCTCTGCTGCATCGCAGAGTCTGTGGGAGCAGCCTCTCTCTGAACCCTCCTACACCACACAGTGGCAGCTCCTGCCTTCCCCACTGCCAGGAGCTCCTTATCTGGAGGGGAAGGGCACAGACAATGCCCAAAGACCTCTCAGCAGGAGCTGCCCCGTGCCAGGAGCCTGCTCTGATCCCCTGTTTGTTTTACACAGCCCGAGGCGAGTGGCAGAGCTGTTGGCAGAGCTCAGAGGGTGGCACTGAGGACACGGACAGGAACACACAGCAGTGCCCTGGGGGGCCAAGTGTCCATCCCACACAGGACACACAGCCCCAGGGCCCATCCCTGGGCACTGGGGGACAAGCAGGCACGTTCTGCAAGGGGCTTTCCTTATCTTGGCACAACAATCCCAGCTTGGAGCTGCCAGCAATGCAGCTACAGCTTGGGGCGAGAGGAAAAGCACCAACATCTGCTACCCCAGCTGAGCCAACTTGGCAAAACCTCTAAGCCTCAAACATCGGCTTCACGCACACAAGTCTACATTTGCACTATGTAAATGTTTCTAAAATCATTTTCTGGCTTCAAAATAGAGAGATTTCCTCCCACAACAGATTTGTCACCAAGTTATCCTGGTACAACTAACAAGTGGGAGCACACAAGGTTACAGTGCATCTAGGAACTTGCAGAGCAATGCAACAGCACCTGTAACCCTGCCAGTGCAGGTCAGAGCCCTGAGGGGGCTGCTGCAGTCCTGGGACACCCCAAAGTGCTGCAGGCAAAACAGGCTGGTAACTTCCAGCTGCTGGGGTGGTTAACAGCATTTGAGGGAGAGCTATGAAGCACAGACCCTTAGTGCCCAAGCTGCTTCTCAGCATCCTGCCTCTTCTCACTTGAGCTGCTGGCAAAATGCTAAGGGCCCTTGTTACCTGCCCAAACCCTGGGCAAGCTGTCAGCTGTCCCCAAGAGAACAAAACATTGCACACATGAAGAATGGAGGCACAAAGAAATCAAGGCTTATAAACTCCCAGAAATGTTGAGGTGTTGACTCCTATGGAACACAAATGCATTTGGGTAGCACAGTTTGCCATCTGGGGGAAAAACCAACAAAACAACACAGCAAAGAACAGGAAGGAAGAGGCCTAGCCAGGGAAATTCAGACCCCCACATAGCACCTTAACCAGACCTTAAGCCAGCCCTTTCTTTCTGCTCTCTCCCACCCTTCACTGCTGCCTCTCCAAGAAGGGGGCTGAAAAATGCTCAGCCTATGTATTAGCCCAGCAGCTTCAGAACAAATTCAAAAATTCACACTAGTCTGGCATGCTTGAGGTAGGAAACTCAAGTCACATCAAGAAGAAAATATTTTCTTGTTTTATTTGGCAAGAGGGAATGAGTCCTCTAATACAAAGTGTATTTCCTCTTGGGGAGCTATGGGCTTTTGACACATACACTTCATGTGCTTTACTCCTGCCAGACTTCCAAGAGAAATAAAATGGAATAAATACCTGCCAGGAAAGGGAGCCAGACAAAAACATGAAATATGTCTCCCATGACCTTCTTTCTTACTAATTACTGCAAGTCTGATGCTTTTAACAAGGACAGCAAGTGTATACCATCAAAGCAACGAGATGCAGTGGCACTCAGCTTGCTTTAGACTCCTCTCTTCTTGTGCTCCTCTGCTCCAGAGTGGGAGGAATAAGCCTCTCCATTGTGCCCAGTCTGGGTTAGGTACTGAAAACCTGCCTGGGCTGCTCAGGGTGCTGGGCTAACACCAGTGCTGCATTCTCCAGACACTGTAAACAGCCTGTGCACACACAAGGGGTGTGCTGCCCAAGGCTGCTGCTTGTCTCCAAGCTGGCTGTTTGCAGCCAGCATGACACTCCAGTTTTCCACCCCTGTGATATTAACAGTGTATTTTGGTGCACATTCCACCCAAACACCCCTGGTTGTGGCAGCCACCCAGGGAAGAGGGAACAGCAGGAAGAGCCAAGGCAGATGGAGGGTACAGAGGCAGAGGCTGCACAGCACTCCCCAGCTCTCTGCAGAGAGCCCTGCTGCTCCCAACAACGGGGTAACAGTGCTGAACCCCACCACACAGCCATGGACTGAAGGTGCTGCTCAGTCCCAGCTGGGAGGAGAACAGAACAGCAGTCTGTGCCTCCCTGAGGACTTTCAGTCACTGAAAGGATTATATCCAACAATGATTCCTGTCAGCATGGGCCTGCTATCACCTTCAGATGAAAGCCTGGACTGTGGTTGGGGTTCACTGCACAACCTGCAAGGAGCCCTGGGAAGCTGCAGTCAGCTCTTGCCTCAAGAGTTCAAACCATTCCCCAAACCTTCCCCTGCTCAGGGCCAGCCAGAGCCACTGGGGCTGGCAATGCTGACCCCCCAAAGCTGCACCATGGGGGATTCACAGAGACCAAGGGCTCCTGGGGAACCCCAGCATGAGCCTCAGCAGCAGCATGAACAAGAACCCAATAGCACAGCTCCCTGAAAGCACAAAGATCAGCAGTACAGTGAGTCAAGCAGTGCAGAAAAGGGGCTGATTTTAGCAGAATTTTTAAAAATATGGTCTGTGATGAGAAGCTCCTTTTCCAAAATAAAGAAATCCAGCTGGAAGATGAACATCCCAGCCTCCCTTGAAAAGACTCTCATGCACACATTCAGCACTTCTTCCAAAGCCTCAAAGCAAAGGCAGAGCAAGGAGAACAGCTCTGCCTTACCTGTTCTTTGTACCTTTGGGGAAAAGGATAAAAGCCCTTTAAAAGCTGTGTTTCAGCTCCAGCCCTCCCTGGGCATGGGGGCCTCAAAGGGACCCCATGTGGCCTCTCAATTACCAGAGGAGAGTCCACCCCCACCAAGCAGCTCCAGACACATCAGGACAAGGCTCAGCTTGAAGGGGACTGGCACTTCCTCCTGTCACTGTTGCTGACTGCCACTCACCTCTTTCCCCTACAAGGTTTGCAGTGTTCCCCACAGCTGAGCCAGCCTTGAGGGTCTCTGCTGCCAAACTCCACCCTGACCCAATCCATCCCCCTTTCCTGCCAAGGACAACTAGGAAAACTTTCCAGTCTTGCCCCTCACGTTGAACATGTTCCACACCTTTGCTCCCATAATCCCATCACTTTTTCCTCTACCCAATCCTCCACCCAGTTTCCTTTTACACCCCTCTTCACACCTCGTTCCTCCAGCCCCACGCTGCCATGGCCTCTCCAGCTTTGCCCAGCTATGCCTCAGCTCTCCAAATGCTCAAATTCCTCCTTAAAATGTCTTTTCCTTACAGCTTTTCAGCAGCAACCCAACCCTGTCTTTGCTGAAACAAAGAAAACTGAGTCACTATGAGACCAGGCATTGATCCTTACAGCACAAGGGTTGAGCTGATCAGAAACTTCCCAGTGATCTCCATGACAAGAAGTGATGATTGCATGGTGTAAGTGCTTATTAAACAAAGCAATCAATGCTGATGAGAGCAGAAAACAAATTCTGTTGTGTAACAGATGCTCTGGATGCTCCACAGGTGTAGCCCCTTGACAGCCCAAGGGCCATATTCCATGCCACATCCACTGTGTCCAGGCAATCTCTGGCAATGGGCAAGCCTGGTGTGTGGGCCATTAGTCACATCACACCTATGGACCCACCAGCTCCTGGCTAAATGCTCCTTTCACTTTTCTTCCTTGTCACAGTGCCATGTCCTCCTCTACCTAAGCCACTGCTCCCTTCTGCCAGCCTCAGACAGGCAAGAGAAGAGCTCCTGTTGTCTCCCACCAACAGGGAACAGACGCTGCAGGTGCTGTCCAGCAGAGAGGCTGAAGGGATGGACACTACCCCATCTCTACCTTTCTGTGGAGGTGAGACCCCACTCATAAACCCAGTTCTCAGTCTTATCATTCCCTGCAGGTCATGCCCTGGAAGGGAGGCTCTATCCACACTGGCTTACTCCACAGAGCAGTTCCTCTCAACCAGCAGCATCCTCACACTCTGGGGGGAACAGAGATGCCCTGAAAACTCAGGGTGCAGCCACCTGCCCTCTGCCTCTTGTGCAGCTCAAGTGCCCTTCACCCCTCAAGATAACAAGCACAGCCTGATGCTGATGGTGGCAGTGAGTCATCCCAGAGCTGTGCTGGCTTCTTCCTGGCATGGAAAAAATCCCTAACCAAGAGCCCCACACAGGCTGCAAACAATGAACAGCCTGAACAATGCCCAGGCTGCAGTACCCACACAGATCTCTGTCCTGGCTCCACAGACATCAGCAAAGAACAGGGCAACACAGACCAGAGGTCTGTGAGTAACCCCACACTTCTCATTAAGTACCACCACCACATCCTTCACAGGAAAAACTGGAGCCCTGAACAAGCTTCATCCAGGAAATGACTCGATGGGAGAATGATCCAGAGTGTTCACTCCTTCCTTCTTGCCCCACTCCTCCTCCAGCTGTAATGGTTTCCTGTTTTCCAGCTGCTTTGACCCCAGTGAGTCACTGCTCATCTCCAGGTGACCTATATCAGGTTTTTATCTGGAGAAGAGGATGCCAGAGCACCAGCTGCTGCCCAAACCCCATGGTCCTGGTGTGTTCCTGGCCACTTACTTTCTTGAAATGTTAAGGAGCATGTTACAGGATGAGGTAAAAAAAAGCCTCAAAAATCAAAAAATGATGCTAGGAAAGGTTAAAATTTGGGGTTAATGCTGTAGAAAAAGAGCCTCACAAAAGCATGGAACAGGTCACCACCAGAACGCAGCCAAGGGCTTCAGAAACTCCAATAAGCTACTGTGATGTTATTTTATCCCCTTGCCTCTGTCAACACACAATTTCTTGACAGGCTGCATCAAAGCTGAGATTTCCTTTAGCTGTGGACACATGGGGTAGGACAGGTCAGTTAGAAGAACACAGACACAAGGAATGTTCATATGATGAGCTACACAGAAATACTCTGACAAGACAGCAGCAGGGGCTCCCAGTGCCAGAATAAATTATCTCCATGACACTAAACAACAACAACTTACTGCCTGATCTTGTCATTCCTGGGTCCAAACCTGGTTCCAGAAGGGCCCCTCCTGCAGGCAGAAAAGAGCAATCAGGACAGAAGGTACAATGAAAACATGTTTTTAAACCAGAGCCAAAGGATACAGAGGAAAGAACCAATGCCTTGTGCACAGAGAATTGTTTTCATACTCCCATCAGTCCCTCCCACGTCTAAGGATCCAAGGGACATCTCACTCTTACAAAAGGTCACACCTATTAATTCATGCTCAAGGCCAAGGCTCTGGAAGAACATCCCAAAGGAATCAAAGCTTTTCATTCCCAAGCCCCCAGCCTCAGAGCTGCAGGCAGGTATGACACTGCATTCCAACTCACAAGAAAAAGTCTTCCTCTTCATCCGAATCTTCCTCCAACAAGTTCCTCTGCAAACACAGAAAAGCCATTTCATCAATAAGCACCATTTCACACCCACATTTCCAGCTCTTAGGAGGCAATCAGCATCCTCTGACTGCAGGAAGGCCCTCTCTGCTCAAGGGACAATCCCCAGCCCTGCATCCAAAATCATCAGATCACCCACAGACACCCTGGGCTGTCCCATCCACACAGGAAATCAGATCCATTCCAGATATGAAGGACGAGGTTTCTCCTACATCTGATGGCAGCAGATGTAAGAGGGATGACAAGTGAACCTTGGGCTGGAGGGCAGAGGGGTCTGGCAGCTCCTCTGTTTCACCCCAAAGGGCCCCCCAGGACTCCCCTTTGCTGATCCACTACACTCCATGAGAGGATCCAAAATCTAATTTTTTAAGGGGAACCCCACAATCCCACTGAAGCCTGAATGTTCCAGACAAAACCATTTCTGTTTAGGGTCAAAAACAATCAGGAGGGGAAGGTGACACGCTAAAGCTGTGGGCCCAGGGACCCAGCAGATGGTCCATGGGGTACCAACAGTTGCTGCTTTCCCGTGTGTAGCTCTGGGCTCCCACCTGCAAGCCTGATGCTCTGATGCTGCAGCTCACCTACATTTCCATCTATATTTGCTCAACCAACTCAAGCAAACCTGCAACCCCGTGCAATAGTTCCAGCCAGTGCTTCCCTCAAGGGAGGAGCAGCCTGCTGTGGCAGCACCGGCTCCTGTTCTCGCTGGCAGCTGTTGGAGCTGCAGCAGCGTTTCCGACCACAGCCCAAAGCAAGCTTCAGCACAGCCTGACCCCAGCAGGTTAAATCCACCTCATCCAAACCAGGCAACTGCTGGGACCTGTACTCAAAGCCTGAAAGTGACGGGACCGTGGTGACAGGAGAAAAAACCAGCTGTAAAGCACAGAGTGACTCCACTCAGCTCCTTCAGCCAACGTGGGCAGCAGAGCCAGGCCGTGTCCCCGCCCGGCTCTGCGGAAGGGCAGGAGGCTGGGGAACACCGGCATCTCCTGGCCACGAATGCGGCCCGAAGGAGCCGCAACAGGTTTCCAAAGCAGCCGTACCGGGGCCGGTGTGACACACACGGACAGCCCTCACCGGCTGAACGGCGCTGTCACGGCGCTCCGGGCCGCTGGGCCCCGCGGCTGAGGCTGCGGCGGCACCGACACCCGGCCAAGGCCCCCGCACCGCGGGCACCGAGCCCGGCGAGTCCCGCTCAGCCCCGCAGGAGAGGCACTCACCCGCTCGCTCTTCACCGAGCCCGTCACCTCGTCGTCGTTCAGGTGCCGCTTGAATTTGGGAGGCATGGCCGGTCTGTGCCGCGGCTCTGTACCCGGGGAGAGGAGCCTGGAGGGGAGAGCAGGGAGCGCCGGGCAGGCCCAGGACGGGACCCGCCGCCCCCGCGCTCAGCGGGCCGGGCCGGGCCGGGCCGGGCCGGCGGGAAATGGCTGGTGCCGGAGAGCCCGGTCACATCGACCACTCCGCCCGCCGCGCCGAGCGCCGAGCTGCCGATAGCGGGCGGGCCGGGGCGGAGACACCACGGGGAAACCGGGCGGGACCAGCCCGAGGTGGGGCGGGGCCGTTCTGAGGCGGGGCCGTTCTGAGGGGGGGCCGGGGCCGGCGCTGGCGGGTTCGGTTCAGGCCCCGGACCCGAGCGGTCCCCGTGGGGTTCGGCCCCGGACCCGCCCGCCCCGGCGTCACCCCTGGCACACGGCCTCGGCCAGCGGCCCCGGGGAGGCGGCGGGGCAGTGCCAGTGCCCCCGCAGGCATCTGGAAGGTTCCGGCTCGCCCGCCCCCCGCCGCCCCGACCCTCTTGCTCTATAAATGCGGGCGCCGGTGGCCGGCGCGCTCAGAGGGGCGGCTCCGGGACCATGCTGGGGGTCTGGCTGCTGCTTTGGGGTTCCGTGGCCCTGGGCGGCCGGGCGGACACCGCCTTCCTCCGCCGCGCCCATGACAGCTCCGGGCACTGCACCTACTCCTTCACGGTGGCCAGCCCCGTGGAGGCCGCCTGCCCCGAGGCTGCCAGCGGCGTGCCCGAGCTGCGCGCCGAGCTGGCCGCCCTCGCCGCCCGCCTGAGTCGGCTGGAGAGCCGGGAGCGAGGAGCGGGGGGCTCGGGGCCGCGGGGAGCCGAGCCGGGGGGCGCACGGGACCCCCAGCAAGTGGCCGCGGCCTCCCGCCTGGAGGCTGCGTACGGCGAGCTGCTGCGGGCCAAGTCCCGGCTGGAGGAGGAGAAGGGGCGGCTGGAGCGGGAGAAAGAGGAGCTGGGCAGGCGGCTGGAGAGCAGCGCCCAGGAGATCACCCGGCTGCGGGCCGCCCGCTGCCCCCCCGGCAGAGAGGGGCCCGGCCGGGACACGCTGCGTGCCCCCGCCAAGGGTAAGTGCCGGGGCCGGGAGCCCTGCGCGTCCCTGCCGCCGGCTCCTTCTCTCCAGCCGGGCCCCCGTGCGGCCCCCGTGCTGTGCCCCCACTGCTGCCCCCCGCTCCTGGGGACCCTGGTGGGCTCAGCCGTGCTGGGAGGTCGCAGCCCATTGCCCCATGCCTCCCTCCCCACCCCGCCACATCCCATCGCCTGCCCCACAGCAGAGGGGGGATGCAGGGTACCGTGCTAATCCGGGCTCTTAGGAGTTTGCCCCAAAGGGAACGGTCACAGATGTGCCCTGCTGCAGGGGGTGGCAGGATGCCCAAAGCATCTGCATTTCGGGGGGCAGCAGCCCGGCACGGAGTCCCCCGAGGGCGGCAGGGGCAGGCAGGCGGTGAGGGGGGCTGGCTGAGCCCGCTCACGCTGTGCCTGGCCCCGCTGCAGCGCCGCGCTGGGAGCCGCAGCCCCTGAGCTACCAGGAGCTGCAGTCGGAGAGGAGCGAGGTTCCCGTGTCCCGGCTGCTGGAGGAGGCGGCGCTCGGCCGCCCTGGCAAGGAGGACTCAGGTACGGGCAGCCGGGCCGGCCCCACGCCCCGCCGCTCCCGAGGGGCTGGCGGTGACCGCTCCGTGTCCCGTCCTGTCCCCGAGCAGGCTGCGGGCAGCTGCTGTGGGTGGGAGAGCCCGTGGTGTTCGGCCGGGCGGACTCCATCGCGGGCAAGTACGGCGTGTGGATGAAGGACCCCGAGCCCGTGCCGCCCTTCACCCGGGACAACACCTGGCGTGTGGACACCGTGGGCACCGAGGTGCGCCAGCTCTTCCAGTACGAGGAGGCCGAGCAGCTGGCCCGGGGCTACCCCGCCAAGGTGCACATCCTGCCGCGGCCCCTGGAGAGCACGGGGGCCGTCATCTACCGCGGCGGGCTCTTCTTCCAGCCCCGCCAGTCCCGCTCCGTGGCCCGCTACGACCTGCGGGGAGAGAGCATCACGGCCGAGAGGGAGATCCCCGGCGCCGGCTACCACGGGCAGTACCCCTACTCCTGGGGGGGCTACACCGACATCGACCTGGCGGTGGATGAGACGGGGCTCTGGGTCATCTACAGCACCGAGAAGGCCCGGGGAGCCATCGTCCTCTCCAAGCTGGACCCCGAGACGCTGGAGATCCGTCGGACCTGGGAGACCAACATCCGCAAGCGTGGGGTGGCCAACTCCTTCCTCATCTGCGGCACCCTCTACACCGTCAGCAGCTACTCGGCGCCCAACGCCACCATCAACTTTGCCTACGACACCGCCACGGGCACCAGCCGGGCCCTCAGCATCCCCTTCGAGAACCGCTTCCGCTACCTCAGCATGCTGGACTACAACCCTGCCGAGCGGCAGCTCTTCGCCTGGGACAGCTTCAACATGGTCACCTACCCCGTCCGCCTCTCCCGGCCGTGAGCCCAGGCTGGCAGTGCGCCGGCTCAGCCCCCGGGAGCTCGGTGCGTGCCTCGGCACCTGCTTCCCTCCCCCTTTCCCCCGGGAGCGCCTCCTCACACAGCCTCGGGGGTGCTGGGGGCCACACGCTGCCCCGCCACAGCGCATTGTGCTCAAGTGCGGCAGAGGGAGGCGAGGCACTCACTGCTCCAGAGCCTGGCAGAGCCAGGGAAGTGCCTCGCACCAGCCCCGGTGGGTTTCGGGTGAGTTCCAGCAGTGCCCAGCCCTGAGCTGCTCCAGCGCCTCCCTGAGCACCCAGCCTGGCCATGAATGTGGAGCAGGGAGGGCTCAGGCATGGGGAGGGCTGGGCAGAACAGGTGGTGGAAGGGCTGTGCAGGAGGATCCTGCCTTAAAATAAACGTGTTTCCCCTAGCTGTGAGCAGCGACCCCCTCTGTGGGGTCAGGGTTTGTTGTTTCCAGGCTCCAGCCCTGCAGAGATCCCACAGCCTCCACTGGCATCCCACACTCCCAGTGCCCAAGGGCATCCTGGAGCTCAGCCACCTCCAAAAATCATCGAGTAGGCTCAAAAGCAGGAGAAAACACAGACACACATTGCACAAGCCTTGTTTTATTGAGGAAAAAAAGCAGCCAAGAGAGCAGGGGTGAGGAGTGCTGGCAGAGCACCCTGCAGCCGGGTGGCCTCTCTGTACCCAGCCCTTCCAGCCATGTGCTTCAGCTTTGCAGCCATCCCAGGCCAGCAGCTCTCCCCAGCCAGTCTAAACCACGCTGTTTTATCTGTTTATTGTAGAAAGCTTCTAGGAGGAGGCTTCTTTCCCCCTCTGGCACCCGGGGCAGCAGCAACCACATTCCCCAGGGGCTACATGGGGTCCTGGCCCAATAAACACTGCCAGCATCTCTGCTGCCTCACACCTCGTGCTGCCAAGCCTGTTTTCCAAGGAGTGTGGTGGGCTGGTGCCCCTCTTGATGCACCTACAGGCTGGAGGTGCTGGGGGGGACCTGCAAAGCCTTGAGCAGGAAAATGCCACAGTTTGGAAGGCAGCTCCTGACAGCAGTACACCAGTTATTGGAGCAGTGGGAAAGGACAGAGAACACAGTGGGACACTTGTGATGATCACCTGCAGGGATTTTCAGTGGGAGGCTTCACCCCACTGCTGTCCTGACACTAACACTGTTTTCTTGAGTGTAGCAGCACTGTATGTTTGCATATCACAATGAAGCATTTGGTTAATCCATCATCCCCAGGCTTTATTTTGGAAAAATACGAGATGGTTGTAAAAAGTGAGATGATACATGTGAGGAATGTTTGCTAAGCTGCAGGGGGGGCAGCAGGCGGGAGCCCAGCACGAAGAGGGAGGAGGCTGAAAGACCCATTCCTGCTCCTGGGCAGGAATCTCACCTGAGGCAGGGCCAGCGATGGTCCCAGGAGGGTCAGGAACACATCAGCCCTGTCTCTGTCACAGCCAGAGCTGGGGAGCCCTGGGGCCAGGGCAGGATCTGGTGAGGGCAGGGGAGAGCCAAGCAGGCAGCAGCCAGGGCCAGCAGAGCCCAGCAAACCTGCCACCAAGGGTGGGGAAAGGCAATTCTGTCCCAAAGGCATTTCTGTCCCAAAGCTGGGTGGGAGGTGAGGGCGCAGGGCTTGCACAGAGCCCCGGCAGCAGCAGCAGCGCCTCACTGAGCCCAGACACCGAGGGCAGACACGGAGGGCAGACACCCAGGGCAGACACGGAGGGCAGACACCGAGGGCAGACACGGAGGGCAGACACCCAGGGCAGACACGGAGGGCAGAGACCGAGGGCAGAGACCGAGGGCAGACACGCAGGGCAGACACGGAGGGCAGACACGGAAGGCAGAGACCGAGGGCAGACACCCAGGGCAGACAGCTCCACCCCGCCCCGGGGCCTTTTCAGGCCGGGAAGTGCATCTCTTAATTGACTGAGAAAATAAAGGAGGACAAGCCAATGTACACAGGATTTCCAGAAAGCTGGGCTGGAGCTGAACAGCGCTGAATACACTGCTTTACTTAACAGGCTTTGGGAAAACAAGCCCTCCCTGCCCACATCCCAGCAAGAAGCCAGCCTGAGCCCAGGGGGTTGCTGGATCTGGCCCCAGTCACATTCAAACCCCCTCTGGCTCTTGCCCTGGAGAAAAGTTATGACCTTTTCACAGCCTCAGCATTATTAAGGAAAAAAAAAATTGAATTCCCCAAACAAAATTGTTGCCTAATTTCTGTGAGGTTCAGCACAATTATTTCTGATGACCACAGTCCTAGAAAAGAGATTACAAACCAAATCCCACTCAAATTAAAAAAAAGCAAGAGCTACTCCAGTGTAAATAGCCAGGAGCAAAGTTATCTGATTAAATGTCATAAAATATTCAATCAACCGGGGTCAATGACTGAAAGCTCCACCTGGCCTCAAGGCAGCTGGCGTGGTTTGGGGTTTTGGAGAGGCACACATCAAACCTGGGTTATTTGGAGGCACAAAATGCCCAAGCATTTACTTTAATTAAACTTCTGCAGAAATACTCCCCTTGTTCTGCTCTGAGCACAAAACAGTCCAAGGCCTGGTACATTCCCACAGCCGACTGTGGGAAATTCCTCTGACTTCCCAATGGAATTATTATTACAGAATTGAACATGAATCCTTTTAGCAGCACTTCCTTAAAAATAGAACTCTGGTGAACGAGTTCCCATTTTTGGGGTGTCCTTTTAAGATGAAACAGGCTGAAGGCAACCTCAAAGCAGGGAAACATCACCACAACTCAGTTACTTTTATAGCACATTTCTGGATGGAAGCAGTGTCCACATTTACTCAGTGTCCCATGTCCACCCTCCTTCCCAAGCATTTACTGAGCTGTGCTCATACAGATCCTTGTGAAAAAGGTCATTTACCTCAAGGAGTGTGACCTGCTCAGAGGTTCCTTCTGCCCACAGCTGCATTTGTGGATTCCAGCACCTTTGATTTACTCCATATTGCTGCAGTTTTACCCTGAACAAAACCAACCTGGGCAGGAAAGGACTGCAGCTCCTCTGGTGGCCCTAAGCTGCTGCTTCCCAAGCCACCCAGGGCTGGCAGCGACACCTGTGACCAAAGGTCAGCCTGCCCAAGGTGGTGCTTGCAGAGCCAGCCCAGCACTCCTGGCTGCAGCCTCCCTTTCTCAGAGGTGCAGAGCCAGCCAGCACCTTCTCCCCAGGCAGGAACAACTGCCCAGAGAGCAACACCAGAAGTTCCTGGTGTTTGTGGGAAGCAAGTTCCCTCTGGTGGCCAGGGCTCCCTGAACTCCTGCTTGTCCCCCGCTGCTGCTGATGCCTTGGGAGGCTCCCTGGAGCAGAGGCTGGGCAGAGTTAAAGGAATGAAGTAGGGATTTATTAAAGGAATAAAGTAGGGATTTATTAAAGGCCTTCACAGGATACACCTTGGGCAGTACAAGATCTGGCCGGGGCTCCACCCAAGATGGACCCTGGGTCACAAGTTTTCACACTTTTCTAAGTTCTGGTCCATTTCCATCTTGGGGTTCATTGTCCAATTCCAGCTCCAGGTGATGCAGTCCCATCCTCCCTGTCTGCTCTCCTCCATTCCCTGTTGGTTTGCACTTTTTGGGCCTGAAGCTGCAGCAGTGCCCTTGGTTCTGGGGCTGGAAAAGGATTGTTCTGTGTGACTGAGCTGTGAGGAGAACCTGCCAACACTTTATATGGAGTTCAGAGTTATGAACTAATGCAGTACAGAATCTGGAAAATATGAAAGCCCCAACTTAAGGCATCACTGTCACTCACTGGTCTATGGGACAAGGGGCACATCCCAGCTCCTGTCTGGAACAAGCCCCAGCTCCATCAGCTGGGGATGGAATTCCCTGCAAACACCCCCAGGCTTCTGCTGGGGCAAGTGGTGGCCACATCCTGCGAGCCCCTGACTGGAGAAGGGCTGGAAAGCGCCAGGATAACAAAGGAGCTTCTGGGAGCATTTTCCTTCAGGAGCCTCTCTCTGGGAGCGCCGCTCTGCTCCTGCAGCAATCACGAGAGCAGCCAGGGGCTTTATTTAGAGAATACTTTATTAGTTTCTGTAATCAAACCCATGTAAATAAGACCGTACATATTTCATACAGTGCGTTACCCCTGTACAAATGGAAAAAAAATTAAGTTTAACATTTCTAGACCAATATGGCTGTTAATTTCTGTACAATGCCAACTCACACTACAAGTGGGATACTTTTTTCCAAAGTTGACATCACAGCTAGTTTCCAAAAATTCAAATTATATATATATTTATATAAAAAGATAACCAATAGCGATTCACTAGGCATCAATAGCAGCAACAGCCTTTCCAGCTTCTGCAGTCATTTGAACAAAATTATACACATTAGACTTTCAACTCTTCCTTCCAAAAAACGTAAAAAAAAAAGAAAAAAATCCCAGAAAAAACCAGCAAATTCTGCTACTGATGTGGTACCTGGTGCTTTTTATTAGCTTTTTCAATCATTGTCTGGAAAAAAACCTCTAGAATAACATTATTAAAAACAGCTCCAGTATAGCACAGTCACTACTACATATCATAAGCAGGTACAGGATATCTTACATTCACAGAAGTATACAGTACTGTCCTACAGCTAGAATACTAGAGGATACAATTAAAAAGGCATTTATTTGACTTGATTCTACTTTCCAGCACACTGTGGGCAAGGAGGTGGTGCGACGCAGCTCTGATATAAAGAATGCACCTTTGAGATAAAACTCTCGTTCATCTGATAAGGTTTCTTTTATTCTCGTGGCACAGTTTAAGTGCTCGTTGCTGTGTTACAGACAGAAACTGGAAACCGTTTAGGGACCACTCGCATCATATCAAGACAGCTGGACAGGGGTGAACGGAACAACTCTGACTATTGATGCAACGAACCTTCAACTCCAGGGGTGAGAGCCACTGAGGGGGCAGCGGGTGGAGAGGACACAGGTGGCCAAGTAGCTTTTTCATATGGTGATCTAAATGCAGTAAATTGTCATCCAAGCAGCAGCAGCCAGCAAAGCACTGCCTTCAGAGGGAAATCCAACACTGCCAGTGTTACTCTGGGTTAGGTTAAGCCTCGTGTGGCAAGTGTGTGGATCCCTCTGTTTATACAAGAGAGAAGCTTCTTAAGTCACTAAAAACTTAACACACATTACTTGGCCCAGCACCATCTTCAGATCTGCATGTTGTCATACTCATGGGTTTATAAAAAGATAAATAGCAGCTGAAGATCAGAGCCTGAAGAGAATAAGGAGTCATTGTGTCAGCCAGGAAATGCCTCCCCACCGCCGCTGCTGCTCCGGGCTGTGCCTTTGGGGAGCAGGCGGGTGCGAGCCAAGCGGGGCACACACGTGAGGCACGTGCACACCCCAAAGCAGCCTTCATGCTGTTAGAGCAGGTGTGACCCCGAGAGCCAGGCCTCAGCTGGCACCACAGCAGCTGGCAGCACCTCTGCTGCTGGCAGCACCTCTGCTGCTGGCACCCACGCCCTGTGGGGCTGCTCAGAGCCCGGCAGGGAGGGCAGGCTGCTCTTCATCCTTCGGGCCACCAATTGACGCTGCTGACACCTCGCCCACCCTCCCCTCTCCCCCTCCACGGGAACACAGCCTCTAAGATTTTGTTTCCTCGGTTTTGATTGCCTGAGGTTTGATTGGTCCAGTTCTGACGGGTTTGGGTGTGGCAGCAGGCGCAGGGGTGGCCTTTTCCTCGCCTTTGTCCTGGCAGACTCCTGCAGAGTCAGCAATTGCCTCGCTGGGTTTGCTCCCGTTCTCCTCCACTTTGGGGGCTTTGCCTCCCATGGGTTTGTTCTGCTGCTGCTGCTGCTGCTGCTCAGAAAAGAATCTCTGGGTGGACTGAAGGACCTCTGCTCTTTGCTTTGCCTTAAGAGAGGGAGAAAGTAAGTTTACTGAAGAGAGGGCACTGGAACTGGAGCGACTTCACAAGCATTTCTCATATGGAAGGGGAAGGACTGAACACAATGGCCAGGTTTTCCTAGACAGGCAGTGTCCATCCTGCTGCTGCCCTGATGTCACCAGGGCTGGGTGCCTGCCTCCTCAGCAGTAGTTTAACATCATGCCTAGGCTTGCCTTGCTCTTCCTAGCCCTTCCCCAAAAAAAGAGGACCAGGGACAACAGTGTGAAGTATTACCCAAGCTGTTCTCATGCCACTGCTACCGCAGAGCTGTACAAGTAGGAGCACTGCTGACAGCAGCTGGAGCTGCTCACAGGTCAGACAGGAGCAGAGCAGCTGTGCCCCACCTGGGCCCACTCCAGCTGTCCCTGCTGCTGCTGCCGCTGCCCTTCAGAGCACGGGGCTCTCTCTCCCAGCAGCACAGTCTGAGCACGCCCTTCCCTCCCGTGGCTCTGGGCACAGACTGAGCCTGCACTGGGATGGAAATGAACCAGGTCAGAGCTGTGCTCTGGGTGAGCTGAAGCCTCATCTGCCTCCTGCTCTGAGCAATCCCTGAGCAGCACAGACTGCCTGCCTTCCTTCCTTCCCTCCTCTGAATCCTACAGCACAAACTGCCTGCCTGCCTTCCTTCCCTCCTCTGAATGCTACAGCACAAACTGCCTGCCTGCCTTCCCTCCCTCCTCTGAATCCTACAGCACAAACTGCCTTCCTTCCTTCCCTCTGAATCCTACAGCACTAACTGCCTGCCTGCCTTCCCTCTCTCCTCTGAATCCTACAGCACAAACTGCCTTCCTTCCTTCCCTCCCTCCTCTGAATCCTACAGCACAAACTGCCTGCCTGCCTTTCCTCCTCTGAGTCCTACCAGCAACCCTGACCTGCACCTGTGCAATCCCCCCTGTGACACCTTCCAGTTACCATTTTGATACTGATCAGACACTTCAGAGCAAGCACTTGTCTGTCCTGCCCAGACTGCAGAGACTCATCAAGAGTTCAATCATTCAGAAGTTGAACAATAAAAGCTCAGTGCAAACACCTTTTTATTTTAAATTCAAAAGGAGTACCTTAACACAAGGAACCCCAACTACAATACAGGCACTAAACCTCCCTGTACCTCTCTGAATATTTTCTGCTTTTTTACAAGAAAGAGGGCTGGGACACACACACACAACAACAGGGAGACAAAACAGCAGAAGTCTGGAACAAGAGGCCTTGGCTCTCCTGCTTTGTATCTGCTCCAAGTAAGTCAAGCAGCAACAGAACAGAAAACAAACCTGTGAACTCTCGTTTGCAGCAACAGCCTGATTTCACTGGAGCCAGAGGGACACCTGAAACCTTCTGCCCAAATTTCAGCCATGCCCTGAGGTTAAGGCTGGATGACTTGATCACCAGAAATCAAGCACAACAGAGTAACTCTCACTGCTCTCAGCAGTGTTTGCAGGAGACTGAAGACACCAGAACTGTGTCAGGATTTGCTCTGACTGGCTACATTCAGTGCACACTCAGGACAATCTGTTAATCATCACCTGGTAAGCATCTACAGGCTGCATGAACTGGTGGTAGGAAATGGACCAACCACCTGGAATTGAAGGGTTAATCAGTCCTTCCCCAGCCAGGCACAACCAGAACAACTCTGTCCTGCTCTGACACCTCAGTGCACAGGTTCCAGGCATGGCAGCAGACAAAGGAGCCCCTGAGCACCATCTGCTCAAGCAACCTTTCTGCAGCATTCAGGCTGTGACAGACAGACAGTGCCCAGCAGTGTCCCCACACAGATGTCCCACCCTGCAATGTCCCACCCTGCACTCCTGCCTTGGAAGAAGAGTTTGCCTCGAACTGAAGGGTCCCAAAGTGCTGTAACAAGTTAGGGTGACTGTCATCACCTGCCACTGAAATGCAGCCCCCTGTTCTGCAGAGTGCTCCAGGTTCTGCATTCTAGCACAGAGAATTCACCACAGGCACCTCAAACCACGGGGAAAGATTCTCCAGAGTGCCCAAGGAGTGGGGTGGCTGCAACAGGAGGAGCTGGGGGTGAAGGGACAGCCAAGAGGCAGGAGTGCAGCCTCACTGCTCATTCCAGGAGAAGCAGGCTCTGACACCCCACTCTGCCTTGGCTCTTCCACAGCTGCTGACCACCAGACTGCTTGAGACAGGAACTCCCTATGAATATTTTAGTCTAAAACTCTTACTAAAAACCACCAGGACTCAGAAAAGGTCTGTTAAGAGCCTGGCTGCTGCCTTGGGGTCCAGAGGCACTTTCTAAAGCCATGACTTGCAGCCCCAAGCCTGCCTGGGAGCTGTCAGACTGAACTGCTTTTCACAGCCCTGCTGTTCACACACTGACCTTCACATCTCGTTCAGCCTTCAGCACAGCCTGGGCCTGAGTGTCTCTGGCTCCAGGCACTGATCCACAGGGACCTCTGGCCACACGTGGTGCCTGAGGGGGGCTCATGAGGCCTGTGCTGATCTGAGATGGCATCTGACTATGCAGAACCCCCAGCAGCCTCTGAACAGCTGCTGGGAAGGTGTTAGTAAATGGGGCTCTTACCAATGGAGGGAGCAGGTTAGGCTGAAATAAGATCTAAGTGTGGGAAAAACGACAAGAAGAGACATTTCTCAATTAGAAAACTGCCAACTCGACTGCAGGTTGGTGTTATCTCAAAGGGGAAAAAGCTGCTACTCTGCTATGAATGAATGTCAGGAGAACAGGCTGGAACTGCAAAAGCAAAACAGCCCTGCAGCACCAACAGCTTCAGCAACAACTTCAACCCAGCCTGTGAGCAGGGAAAGACCCTGACAGGGCAGTGGAGCAGCCACTGGTGAAAGGCAGCCCCAGGAAGGTGAGGCAGTTTCTGCCAGTGACAATGCAGAAATCAGATCTCAAGTCCTGCAGTCAAACACTCCAAATGCTCAAAGGAAGACAGGAATGTCCTGCACTTTTATTTAGAGGCTCCATTTCCCTGGCAGCCTGGCTCCAGGCACCTGCAGCTCCCTTGTAAGCTGTGCTCCCTGCAGTGCCAGGGCAGATCAGCCCCTCTGCCACCAGCCCTGCCTCGTGTGACCTCAGGGATCCCTTCCAACCTGAACTGCTCCTTCCACACGTCAGAGCTGCACATCTGCTCTGTCCTTACACGTGTAAAATATGCACTGGGACCCTTGTGAGACACTGAGCTTCTCCCCTTCCCCAGCAGATGACCTGTTTCTGCAGGATGAGAAATTACAGCTGCCTGGGGAAGCCACACCACCATCTGTTCTACATCATTCACAACTTGGACTGAATTCCTCAGCCTGCACACAACTCTAAATTAAACACCACAAAATCAGCACTGCTTGTAAGCAAGATCAGAGAGGTAATTTTTTGCTTTGATCTTGGTTTCTTACACCATTGCATTTTAAGGATTCCATTTTGTATCTCCCCATGAGAGAGCCTGAGGAGACAGAGTCGAGTCAGAGCCACCAGGTGACACAGAAGAACAAATCTGTTTGCAGGAAGCCACCAATCACCTACCTGTGGTGCAAACTGTGCAGGAAAGGGCTGTGTCATTCTCACAGCTGCAGCTGCTGACTGGAACTGCTTCTGGTACACAATGCTGTTCATTTTATTGGACTGATTGTTAGGACTTGTAGAACTGGCCCTAAAAGAAAGAACTCCAGTTAAAATCAACTGCTTTCATTCAGACGATGTTTCTGCCCCAGTTACAACTTAACTAGAAATTCAGCACTGGAGGGGGGAAGAATCAATCTCTGAATTAAAAAAAAAAAAGTGTGAAACTTTTTCTATATAAGAAGCTCAAAAAACCTCAGAACTTCAGAATTCAAAGAGAAAGCATAATCAGAAATATTGAGGCTATGAAGAGGGTCCAGGGCATGTGTGTATGAAAGAGCCCTTTCCCCCAAGCACTCATGACACAAACACTGATGTCAGATTTGTGATGTTAGATGCAGTTTCCATCCCTGCTGTTTTATGTTCAGTCCTGCTCCTTTGCAGTCACTCTTTGCTCTCTCATGGCAAGTTCAGAGCTTGTCCCAGCAGGCAGTGAACATGCAGCTGCTCCTGCTCTGACCTGCTGTCCTGTGTTTCAAAATGCACTTGAAGAGATTTCAAGAATTCCCCCAAAATGCTCTCCCTGATTTATCTGGCTGAGAACGTGACCTTCCACTAAAACTTCCAAGGTGTTGAATCACCAGGAATTCCATGAAGCTTGACTGATTATCTGTCAGGGGAAGGGCAGCAAACAGCCCTCAAAGAGAAAAGAGTGAAAAAGAAGAAAAAGAAGAAAGAGTGAAGAGGCTTCTTCAGGAAATAGAGCTTGCCTTGCAGAGGGTGTGGGTGATGCACTCCTGGCAAAACGAGCAGAGGAGCACCAGGGCAGGGACACCAGCTAAGCTCCACACATCAATATTTTATAAGCTTAAAGGAGTCTGTTTTCTTTATTAATTTCACTTGTGAGCAGCTTACAGACCTGGCAACAACACTTACTCGTCTAACAGAACTGTTGCCACAACTGCTGTCTAAACCTTTAAGTGTTTTTTACTTTGAACACCACAATTCAGATAAACTCTTACAGTTTTATCCCAAACCACATCTTCCCTGCCACTTCTTGTTTCTTCATTTACCCAAAAAAGTATTTTCCACCTTTTATTTCAGAGCCATTTCCTTCTGTTTAACACAGCAGATGTGATGACCTACTGGAATGCTGCTCATGAGCTCAGATCAAGCAGTGTCTCATGTATCAGTGGCCCCTCACCTCATACTGCTCATGCATGACTAGGTACATTTTCTAGCTCTGGTTTTAAGGAATGTTGAGCTGAAGGGAGATTTACCTGAAGGGACTGGAGGTTGGGGTAGTGCTCCTGCCAGTAACTGGTGGTGTTCCAGGTTTAACATCAATGCCACCTCCAAAGGCCTTCAGGTCCATTTCTGAGATCTGAAAAACACAGCAATTGACATGTTAATTCTAATTTAAAAAATGACATTTGCTAAGCAGCTGTTAGCTTACCTCAATGAAAAGAGGTCACTTAAGTGGAGATGAAAGCCTGACTGCAGAACAGCCTCTTATAATTAGGACAGGCCCAGCACCACAAGCACCTCTGTGTACAATTTTCCTGCCCTATCTGGCACTTGCAGCAATGGTACTGGCTTTCTAACTTGCTCCTCCTGCATAATGACAGGGGGTTTGAGAGTCATTTCATCTATTTGGCCCTAAAAAAAAGAAAAAAAAATGTTTTGGAGTTGAGATCTCCTTCTCCAAGACTCCCATCTCAGGTACCATATGAAAATATTTAGAAATAATCCTGAAAAATGCTGAGAAGAAGAATACCACCAAGTAGTCCAGGTCTATAAAAATGAACAAACCCAAGGCACAGCAAAAATGGAGCTGTCACTCATGCAAAACAATCTCCAGACTAACTGGAGCAATGACTCTTGAATGCTATTTTGCAGATACACTCAACAGAATAAATTAGTCTTTGGAACAGTGTATTTCCACACATGGCCATGAAGCATAACAGCAACAATAAATCACTTAAAATGAGAGGCTGTTTTAAGTTGACTTGCTTTAGCAGCAACATGATGGGAATCTCAGAGCAGGGCAGGAAAGTCATCTAAGGCCAGTATCCAACTGCAGCTCTTCCCTCATTTTTTGCTGAAATGAGCAATCATTTTCCAGTGACAACTGCAGCAACAAACATGCTGCTGCCTGCAAAATGGGCTCCTAACAACTGCCAGGCTGAAAAGATTTGGCCACATCCCATGAAACTGGGAAACTGCTCGGTGCAAAAACCACCATACACACTCTGGGGGTGAGGAGATGCAAGCTTCATCTAGGTGGTCTGAAATTCTGGTTGCCATTACTGTCCAAGACGTGGAATTATTAACACCCGAGATGTTTCTTATTGCAGCTGTAAATCACTGGGACTGTGGGGTTATTTTATATTGACAAGCACCCTAAAATGGAGGCCAGAAGCTGCAGGGATTTCAGGTGCAGAGGTGGATCAGTCCCCCAGGTGGGAGGACCTTGCTGTGGCTGCCAGCCAGCTGAGCTGTGTCCATGTCCAGGGTGTCACCCACTGCTCACCTGGAAGCGAACTGCAACTGCCGAGTGCTGCACACTATCCGAAAATCCCCGGTGCCTGTAAAGCTGGGATTCCATCTAAGACAAGAGACCTTGTGATTGGAAGCCAGCTCCACACATCCCCTCATCAGCAATTACCTTAGCAGCTTCACATAAAGGAGAGGAGAGACTGCCCCCCATGATACACGAGTTTCTTGCACTGTTTTAGTGTTATTTCCTTCCTAGACCTGTTGCTCAGTTTTCCTGAGCCGCAAGAGCAGACTTTTCTTTTTTCATTACAGAAAGATCCTGTCTTGCATACAATGCTACATTCTTAAATGTGCACCATGCTGTGCTGCTCAGAAAGGCAAATCCCCAGCAATAATTACAGAGTTCAATTCTTAAGGTCATGGCTGATACAGAGTCCACTGAAGCCCCTAGAACTCCCCATTTTGCACTGGAAACCCCTGAACCCAAACAGCCTGCTCTGGTTTGAGTCCAGAAGCAAAGCAACCAACTCAAGCAGGCCCAGAATCTGCCACCAGCCCTGACAGAGTCCTGCTGCTCCCCTGCTGCTCTAACAGCATCTCAGTACTGTTTTCCACTGTTTTCTGCATGAAATCCCCTACTAGTCCATGATGTCACTATCAAACCAGCTATTCCTGCAGTGCAAATGGAGCAGCACCAAGTTAGCTACAAAACCTCAGCTAAATGCACAGAGCCAGTCACAGGCATTAACCCTGACTAGCTTTTTTATCTTTTAAAGCTGAGGCAGATTTTTAAGATGCAAGCAGTCAGCATGAGTTGCTGTGCTGGTTACATAAACCAAAGCCCAGCTGTGCTTCACATGAATTTGTGTCCTGTAGCTGTGGCAGTGCTGTTACCTTCCCAGTTGCAGCAATCATGCTGTGCTGAGTTCCTGCTGGGATCAATCCTCTGAAGGGCTGGGTCACCTGGGCAGGTCTGCTCAGGTTTTGAGCCTGAGCTTGTGGTGGGGTGTGCTGTAGTGGTGGCTGCAAGGACTGGGGCAGGGCTATCAGTGGCTGTGCTGTGGATCCAAAGTTGGGCAGGGAAATCTGTGATCCTGGCAAAGGTACTGTCACCTGGAGAGAGAGCACAAAATCACCAGTAACAGACACACAAAGGCCATGATGGCACTGTCATTGCTGGCTCTAGTTCAGCTTTATCCCAGGCAAATACCTTAATGAGTTCATTTATTTAACCAGAGAGCTGCAAGCAAGTAAGTGAATTTATTGCTCAGTTTGCCTTTATAATCAGTTCTAATGGCATTTGGGTCTTTGCTTTTCAGAAAAAAAGGTGCATGAGATCTCCTGCCTCCAACATCATTCAACATGATTTCACTGTGTGACAGGGAATTCAATTCAACTCAGAAAACAAAAGCAGTTCTGGCACAGGTAGGGACAGGACAGGACTGGTTTATTTGTTTACTTCAAATAATTCTAGTCAAAGGACACTGGGATAAAAATTAGATTTTACTTTCCAGGAGTTCCAACAACCAGCACTTTGAGCTTAAAAACAATGTCAAAAATACACAGCCTGTCCCTTGCTTGCATTTACCACTGTGCTGTGGGTAAATGCACAAAAAACAAGAGAGTGTGGTAGTGATAAGCATGGAAACACAACAGCAGTGACCTGACAGGCAGGAGTTACTGCAGGCCTTGGTCTCACAATCCACTACCTGCAAAATCATCTTCTAAGGGTGACAAGGAGAATGATGAGAGATTCCCAAATGTGAAAGGCTTTACAAGGATTCTGCTCTTGCAGGGTGACAGATTAAAATCAGAGAGACAGGCAGAACTGAACACACTGAAAGTACCAACTCTTCTAAAAGGTCCTTAAAACTGTGCTAGATTTCCAACAGACAACATCCAACCTTTTACCACTCTTCTAGATTTCTGTCTTGGCACCTTTTCCAGTGTAGGAGGTAGGCTACTATAATAAATCAATCCATCCCAAGTTTGGTTTTGGAAGCCATTTCAATAAAAAAAAACAACCAGAAGATGGAGACCACTAGACAGTATCCTGCAAATATGACAGAATGCTTCCACAGAACAGTTTAGCAGTTCTTTCACAAAAGAGTGAAAAAGCCCTCAAATCAGTGGAGCTATTTTATTGACCTGCCTGTCCTGCATGATCACCTATCTGCTGACTGCTCAGTTATTTTCTGTGAGCACTCCTGGGTTCCAGCTCAGAGAACTGGTATTAACAATTAGGCTGCACTAAGCACCTGGACTTTGCCTCTCTCTCTGTTCACCACTCCTGGTATCTGCTTCCAGAAAGGCATCATGTGCCTCAGTCAATTAGCACTGTGCCAATTAAGTATCTGCCCATCACTGAAAAATGAACTATTATTCAAGGGAAGGATGCCAGGGACAAATGATCAACATGACCTGCAGGCCACCCAACCCCTGAGCCACCCAGTTTGTGCAGTGCTGCTGCTGCAGCCTCCTTCACTATTAACACTCCAGTTTTATTTTGGAGGAATTAAAGGCTGTCTCAGCCCTCCCCTCTATTCCCAGCCCACAGACACCACCAACCACACATGCTTTTAGGAAGAATACAATGCAGGAAATTTACCATGCCATAGTTTACCTGCTGGAGAGCACTGGGAGACTGTGCAGTGTTGTAGAAATTGCTCTGGCCAGGCTGCTGAACCTGCCCAGAGTAGAGATTTGAAGCCTGAGTGAGGGTAGCTCTGGCCTAGGAAGAGAAGAGACACCTCCCATCAGGAGCATTCAGGAGAGCAGCTCTGGTGCAGCAACCAGTGCCAGAGAAAGCCCAGCAAGGGAAGCTGACAATGTGAAAGTTTCACTTTGTGCTAAAGCTCTCATTTGCAGCTGGTGGAACAGCCCTTTACCACCACTGAGAGAATTTCAACCTGAAGCTCTAATTAATGACAGAAGCACAGGGAGCCCTGTAATTTGGGGAACAAGCCTCGATTCAGAGATTATGCTAATGTACACATTAAATTAAAAGAACACTCTCCTCCAAGTGTTTTCAGTTTGCTGCCACCCAAACTGAGCAAGACCTGATGTCCTGCATCAGGCCAGAGCAGAAGGGCTGCATGGGAGCATCTCCTACCTGCAGGATGTGGGTGTCAATGAGCTGAGAGCCTCCCAGCCCTGAAGCCTGCCCAAGCTGGTGCTCATACAGGATGGGAATAGGCTGAGTGTTGGAGGTCTGCTGGAATGCCAGGCTGGACTGGGCCTTGGCCAGCTCCTGGTGCTGCACTGCTGGGAAGTTGTGTAAGGCTGTGCCAGACAGAACCACTGGGGATGGCTGAGACAAACCACTCTGCATGAAAGCTTGCTGGGATCTGCAAGAGATTCAAGTGGCATTCATAAAAATTCTGACAGAGCTCAACAATGAACCACCAAAATGAACAGCACAGTTTATATTCTTTAAACAGCATTAGGATGCTTAGCTCTACTGAACACCTTTTCACCTGAGAAAGGCAGATTTTTTTCAATTTACTCTGCATACAACAAAATAATAGCTGCTACTAAAGGCCACAGGAAAAAACAATGAGGCTTCTTACTAAAATCTTAAATCACAATTACCTATTTAGATGTTCATGCTGCAATAATTCTTGGATAATTAACTGTAACACAGAAAAGCTGCCAGTTCTTAGTTCCTGTGCTCCAAGGTAGGATGGGAAAGCACCTGTGAGCAGCCCCACTTAGTCACTAAGGGAACTGCTTTCTTCCCTTGACTCCACAGTCCAAATTCCATTACAGCTTAAATCACTGGATACTGACCATGGTAACTTCCAAATGAATGTTTTGATTTCAAAAGACCTCACAGCCTTTAATTTTAACCAGCTATTCAATTCCTCTTTCAGCAGCATGGGGAAGCTGCAGTTTGTTTAAAGAAGACTGAAACCAGTACAGCAAAGCACCACAGACAGGTTTAGTCCATCAGAAATCTTCATCTGAACATCCCCACTAGGAACTTGGTGAGTGGCCACCTTCAGCCTGAAGAATCAAGAGTTTTTAAATAACTGCTCCTCTCAAAGCTTTTGAGCTCAGAGCAGAGTGTTTCTGATGTGAAAACACCTTTTAATTTCCCTGGTGCTGGCTGTGTGTGAGCAAAGCCCTGCTCCTGCTCATCTGCTGCTGTGGTGGGGTTTGCTTGTGCCCACACCTGGGTGAGCTTTGCTCTGCACCCTCCCCTCACTGCAGAACACTGGAAAAACTCTTCCAGACTGGATGCAAAGGATTGGCTTCAATGGAGCCAATTTTTTTTTCCCCCAAGTTGTTTTTTAGCTCACTTTTAACTTTTGGTTGTAATGTTTTAAACCAGCAACCTGTGCATCTCCAAGCTTCTCCTCCTCTGCACATTTTCTATGTGGGAGAAGCACTCCCACTGTTAGAGCTCCATTAATGCCATGTGTGATCACATGTTTGTGTGTGATCAAATTTCTTTAATCTGGACCACATGCCAGCCTGATTGTGTTTTTGCAATTAGCCAACTGTTTGCAACAGCTTTTGTCAGCTGTAGCAGGACAAGCAATATTTGGTCCCACAAAGTCAGCCAAGCACCAAAGTCAGGATACAAATGTGGTTAATTAAACCTTCTGTGGCCTCAGCCTTCTACATTGCACCAAGCAGATTTAACTACAGCCCATGCAAAACCCTCTAATTAAACTTCCAAAGCAGCTTTCTCAAAGTGGAACTAACAACATTTGTCAGAATTCCACTGCTGTGGAGCAGCTTTCCCAGGAAGGGCAAGGGAGCTTTGGGAGGCTCACAGTGGAAGAATGTCTGTCTGTCCATCAGGGCCACTGCAGAGATACTGGTGCTACTGTTACCTTCTGCAGCAAACAGAAATATTCTGAAACACACCATGCAGCCCCTCACACATCTGCAATGAGATTTTCACTACCTAGGAGTTCAAACTGGAACTTCACAGTGTTTCAAGACTCCAGTGTTGGTTTGATTAAAAACAATTGCTGAACTACAGGGACAGACATTTTCTGTTCTCTTAGCATGACAGACTGATGCTCTCAGCTCTTTACCCTGGGTTTTTAAAGATACAACTATCATGCATCAGTTTTTAACCCAGATTTCACAACTGCACCTGTACAAGGCAGATCTGCATACAGAGTTCTCAGGCAGAAGAGATTGTGGGGAAGACAGGAAGGTGAGGCAGCTATGGAGCACATATCACAGGTCTGCAGGGAACCAAATTCAACAATTCTGGCACTAAAACCCCAAAGAAATGTGCATATGCTACCTACCTGTAAGGTTGTAAGGAGGAATTGAACAACTCTTGGGCTTGTGAAACAGCTGGTGCTGCTCCTAAACTCAGCTGAGCTTGGTGCTGTCCCTGCAGGGGTGCATAGATGGGGATGGGGATCTGCTGAACTGAAGCAGGCTGCGTAGAAGAGAAAACATTAAAACGAAGTTATAAAGAAGAGAAAACGTTAAAATTAAGTTAGAAAAGCTACAGCTGAACGTGTGTGAGGATTTGTGCAGCATTATGAAAAGTAAAATAAGAATGTCAAATCCCCGAGGCTGCATGCAGAGCTAGTATTGCTGCCCTCATGAAAATTACTTTCTAGTTGAATTTTCTACTTTTCCTCACAACCAACCAGCAGAAACTGAGTGAAATATTCAGATCTGCATATAAAACAACTGTTTGAGATTGCATAGGATTTTGTATGACAGAAGTTGAGTAAGCCTGCACTCACATGGCCACAGAAACACAGGAATAGAAACTTTCCCATATATTTGTGAATGGAAGCTTTTCTCTCAACTTCCATGGCAAACAATCAAGCACTGCCTGCATGCACCAGAAGAGACAGCAAAGGCAGGCATGACCTCATTTTTTGCAGTCTTTAGTCCCACTCTCCCCTGCCCTCATCAAATGATTAGTGGAACTTGCAAGGCAATATGGATAGGGGGGGAACAGGGTGAATGAGGAATCCCCAGATACCTGAGAAAGGCCTGGCTGAAAGCCTTGCTGCTGGGCCAGGGAAGGTGGTGCCAGCCGGGCGTGCTGGGTGTTGAACAGGTGACTTGTATCCATGTAGAATGCTGGGATTTGAGCTGCAGTGCCTCAGGAAGAGCAATACAATTAGTACCTGATTTCAGTACCTGATTTCAGTACCTGATTCCCAGCAGCACCCCTCTAGAAAGGTTTTCATCAAGAATTAGAGATGCAGCTGCTGTCAGTCCTTCCCACTCTAACAGCTCCAGAGGGCCTGGGAGAAAGAGCAGCACTGCAGAGCTGGCTGCCTCAAAAGCTTTGGTATCTTTTCCAATTCACCCCCAGAATCTATCGGTCTTGCAAAGGTATCATTAATCCCACACAATTTTGGAGGGATGAACAACAGATTCTGGGCAAAAAAGGCATTTGGGTGAAGGAAGGGTTAGAATGTGTTACACTGCCAGGTAATTTAACTGGATTGCTAACTAGATGTAGGATTTTCCTTAAAGAAAAAATGCCACAACTCTCAACTACTGTAGCATTTTAAGAAAGAAAACTAAATCACTCCTGGTCTTAAATAGCAATTTACAATTCTGCAACAGAAATTTGGTACATTAAGAGACTCAAACTTACTTTCTTCAACAAACTATACAGCACTATCTTTGTACTTCCTGATAAAGCAGTGCAGATTCAGAGGAAGACAATTAGTGAATCTGAGTACAGAACACTCTTTATCATTCTGTCTTTACTGCAGAGCAAAACCAGAACCAAATTAAACTCTCCAGCTTCAAAATTAAAAAAAAAACCCAAAAAGCAGATGTGTGGCTTGTCAGCCACAAACAGCATTACCTGCTGCAGACTGAGACACATAGACCTGGGGACTTTGCTGCTGCTGGGCAATGAGGGATGGCATGCAGCTCAGCTGGGAGAAGTGGCTGGCAGAGGCCAGGCTGCTGGTCTGCAGCTGCTGGGGTTTCACTTTGCAGATGTTAGGAGGGTCTGAGGTGCTTGCAGTCTTCGTACTCAGCGAAGAGGTTGTGTATGTTCCAGCTCCTAGGAGGAGAGAAGCCAGGGATGCAACAATCAAAGATATTTTAGAACCTCCTCATTCAAAGATCAAAGTTTTGGGAGAGTTCTGTAAGCACAGCCACAACTAGTAAAGAAGACTGAAACCTAATGCAGCTGTTTCAAGGAAAACATGGAGCCAATCCTGTGGAGTTCACTGTGGGAAGTGCTGCAACCCTGCCACATCTCCCTTCTCAGGAGCACACAGAGCTACTGAAGGAGGCAGCTGGGTCAGCTGTCCAACAAAATATTGCAACCCACAGTGGTTGTGCCTCTCATGGAGATATATTTTAATATTCCAAGGGATGAAGACAACCAGATTTAGCATCTTTTGTTTGCTGCCAAGAACCAAGGTGACAACTAAGTACTGGTTCTGAAAAGCAGCTGGACATTTGCTCTGCTTTTTGCAAATAGGTTTTGATATGAGTTCTTGAAGCTTTAACTTAAAAAGCAAGAGTACAAATAGCAGTAAAACATCAGAATTATCCTCTGCCCCAAAATCTACGTGCTTGCCTCCATTTGGCTGAACAAAATTAAACCAGTAGACAAGAGAAGTTTACCTCCTCTTTCAAGTCCATGTAAGCAGCTTAGGCAGAGAGTGGTTTAATATTATTTTCAGGTGACTGAAGTGAAACAGGTGAAGTCAGTTAACAGGTTATTTGGGAAGTTGCTGCTCAGATCTGCCATTCCATTTCTAGCACAAACCCTCTGTTAGCTTTGCATTTAACAATTCCAAAAGGAATTCAATCCAAACATAAGCAAGGAACAACACAAGGGGACATCACTGCTTTGGCATGAGTTACCTGAGAGGGATGTTGTGGGGGTAACTGAGGCCACAGGAATAGGAGGCATTGATGCACTTGAGAAAGAGCTGTAAGTGCCACTGCTTGGCCCAGTGTTGCTGCTGCTGCTGCTGCTGCCACCAGCAATGGGAGACGCTGCTGAGGTCACTGGTGAACTCTTCTCCCCCATGTTTGGGGAATTCTCCCATGCTTTGCGTGCAGACTCCATCTATTTAAAAGAAAACAAAAATCCTCATCTATTAGGAAGTTTCAAGCAGTCCCTGTTCCTCTTTTAACAGTTCTTTTTAGTTAAAAGGCAATTGGGGCTTCATGCCAGCCTCTTTTGGAAGTCGCTGTCATCGTGCAACTCTGTTCATGCAAAAAGCAAACAGCCTCAAGTTGGAGCTGCACATGTGCACAGTTCATCATCTTACAGCCAATGCTCAGAAGAGAATCCACTCACACTAATTTGGCTTGGTTTTGTTTGACATGAAGAGCAAAGACACAGTGAGCAAAAGAAAGGGAAAACCCCCTCTAAATACTTCCATCAAGTCCTTTCCTTCCAGGTTACTTGGGCCATTCAAACGAAGCAGCCCTTTGCTTTCTTGGTCCATCATCCACTTGGAGTGACCACCAAGGATACCCACTGCACACTTCAGTGAACATGACAGCAGTCAGGCTTGGATTTCCAAAGCAACTCCTGCTCAAGAAGCAACCACAAGCTCACACAGCTTGTGTATGCTGCTTTATGTTAAAGCTAAACAATGCTTCATGCTCCTCTGTTTCTGTAATTATGAGCTTATGTCTTGCACAGCAAGGGAGATGAAACTTTCAATATTATACACACAGTTATCTTCCCCCAGAAGTGGAAACAACCAGTGCTTTACTGCAGCCAAAAAAATCTAATTCTTGCTACGTTAGCCAGACAATGCAAAATCTAAATTGAGACACTTCTGAGGGTCCAACGAACAAGAAATATTAATGTTTAGACTACACTCACTAATTTAAAAGCTCAAACATGGTCCATGGACTTCTGCACAACCTTCAGGTGTCTCCAGTGGAAACACAAGTTTATCTAGCAGAACTGAGATTGCTCACTGTCAGTTTTTCAAGACCAGGTGCTGCCTTTAGTGGTGGACATTAAGGGGCAAATATATCCTCACCACACACCTGTCCTCACTGCCTGCACCAGAGAGCCCCCCTAGCTCAGTCTCTCAAAGCCACACTTGTCACCCTGCCCTGCTTTACATGAGTTAGGCAGAGTCTGGACAGATCAAACATGGCTCAGGTTATTTGTCTAGATGCTTCAGAAATGATAAAAAAGCAGAGCAGTATCAAAAGAAATGGGTCAGGTGATCAACACACACCCATGTGGAAAATGAGGTTCTGGATTCCTGAAGAGAATGAAGGGGGAGGAGGGAAACTTAGTTACACATTAAGTCCTCTGGGGGCAAGTCACCTGTTTTCATTTTTGAGATCATCTTGCCCAGCAATCATTCACTGTCTCCCCTCCACAACATTCTCCTCCAAACTGCTTCTGATTCTTACAGACAAGGCAAAGTTAATCCATCACTGATGTGCTGGAAATGATTTTGTTTAGGCACTGAGAGAAAGTGAGTAAGTACCTGAGACTGTCAGGCTACAGAAGGTGTAGAAGGCTCTATGTCCACTGATTTTCATGACATCCTGGAGAAACTACTGATAGCAAAAGCTACACACTGCATTTTGTCACATCTAGAGCATATCACAGAGTCCTGAAGTTTTCTTTTGGAAAGCCTCTTAGCAACATCTAACTTTTATAAGCTAGAGAAAAAGATGCAAGAGAGATTGATACTCTAGGAATGTCTATTCAGCACCATCTACAGACCAGATATGGAGGAATAAGAGGCTTTAAATTAAGTGAGACTGGGGACAGTGTTGTAGTTTCACTGCTCAGTTAGGGAGAAAGGAAGGCAACAAGGAGGAGATCATGGCTGCCTGAGGCTTCTCTTCATCACTGATCCACTGGGGCCCTCACCCAGCAGAACAGCCCTGCCCATGTTACCCAAAGCCTCCACTGGAGACAAACCCCAATGTGCCTTTCCTTAAATACACCAAAGGCTCAATGGTTACAAAAACAAAGTTCAAACGTGGCAGTTTCTTGACCAGATGCCTACAGAGGAATTTTAGATGAAACCTTGGACATGAAGAGGGCCAAGCAGCTCAGTTTGAGACTGCTTTGGACTTTCTTCTGCTCAGCTCCTTACCTCCAGCAGCCCTTTGAGCCAAGTCCTTAAGAAGATGACTGAGTAAAGGTGTCCTTAGCAAAGTTACTCTAAGGAAACAAGATCTCAACAAGGAGCACCTCATAGCCCCACTGAAGAATGATGCCAAGCAGTGGGAGCAACTGGGGCCAAGTGCCCTACAAGCCTCTTCACAGACAGCTTGCTGTGACAGGGGATGGAGGGAAGAGCAGGTGCAAGGATTAATCCTTTATGCAGGCAGAACCTGGACATTTTGTTCTTTTAAGAAAATGAAGGAAATGCTTTCCTCTCTCCTGCTGCACAAGTATCCTTTGAAAAATGCCAGGGCTGTACTGGAAGAGGATGACAAAGAGCAGAGCTGTGCCTGCTGGGACAGGGACAGTCTCAGAGTGTGCTTTAGAACAAGCCTGCTGCCTTCCGTGTTTGTCAACAGCAGGTAGAGCTCCAGTGGCTGGAATGAAGAAATCAGGGACAAAGCTGCTTCCAAATAGCTTTCCATCCAGATTTCAGTCACAGGGTTCTTCAAGATAGCCTCAAAACATGGATCTTTGACCTATTTTGTTGCCACACATCCAAAAATCTATTACTCACTGAGAAATCACTGACACCACAAGAGCAGGAAAAGAAGTGCAGGATGAATGACACAGACACCACAGTTTGCTCTGTAACTGGGCAGTGTCCCACACTTTGAGGTAACTTTGAGCCCTACCTGTGACACAGGATTGCATCTCCAGCTGCCAAACAGTCAGAGACTATTTCAGAACAACACTTTCAGACGCCAGAAAGTCACGTTAGGATAACTCATCACACAAGAATGTACCAGAAACCCAGTTTATTTTAAACTCCTTGTCCCTCCACAGTGCTCTCCCCATTTCTGTAGGTCTACTGCTTGAAAGAGGTGTTATATTCTTTTTAGGAAATAAAGTGTTAACAAAAGAAAAGCAGAGATTCAACAAGAGAACATAAATATTTCTCATTTTTAGAGAACACAAGCAAGCAGCTGTCAAACCAAGCCAGTGAGACAAGTCTCACTGGGACTGACAAGCAAGTTCCTCCAAAGCATGAGCTCTGCATCCAATCAAATTTAATTTCTTCTTTTAAAAACTTAGACAAACCAAGGTCAAACACCACTATTCCTCAATACCAGAAGCAGCAACAACACTTCTACTGGCTCAGTCACCTGCACTCACAATGACAAAGCAGATCTAGGACACCAAAAGAAGAAAAAACCCAACAACTTCTAAAAACACAGTAGCAAAGCTAGAGCCCAACTCTGTGTTAGTGAGTTATACAATGCACACAGTCCAAAATCCAACAAAATGAGAAAACAGCACTCAAAATCTTCTCCACACTTGCTCTGCACTGGAGAGCAGGAAACAGCAGAACATTTACAACCCTACAAAACGTTCTGGCTTGCTGATCTAACAGCGCTTCAGAGACACCAACACACCAGCTACGTGCCACTACTTAGAACTTCAGCCATCCAACTCAAAACCTCATTATCACTGCACCTAAGTCTTAGAACTAAGAAGAAATCAAGCTTTGCTTATCAAGCAAATCCTTCAAGCCTTTACACCAAACCAGGCAACTTATTTTAAGCTCAACACTCAAAAAACCTCAGCCAGATTCGGATGGTTTGCCATGAGCACTGTGGTCCAATGCTAAAACTCTAGGATCTTGGTTTTTCAGGGCAGTGGGAGCCAAGATTGGTTGAGATGCCAAGTGTTAATGCAAAACGGGGTTAGAAATTTATGGTTTAAATGCATCCTTCGACAGAGTCTGTGTTTCAGCCATCCATTTATATGCAAAAGCAGTTCAGCAGAGGAAACAAAGGAAGGCTCTAAAAAAAGGTTCACCAGCAAGTTCTCCAATAACTTTTTTTTCCCCTGCATGCAAGAAAACGACCCTTAGAGGGATGTGGTACATACCTTGAGGGTGAGGTCGACGGTAGCGGGAGAAACTGGAGTTAGGCTGGAGCTCTGTTGTAAAGTCTCCCTCCTAGGGAGGGGAAGGGTGTGGGGCAGGGGCACCTGAAAGGCAGGCAACACACATCACATTCTAACTAAGTCTACTAGAAAAGCCCCAGAAAGCAAAGCTCAAGCTTTATCAAGTGAGCTACAATTTCTTCAAGGCTTGAGCATTTGGCAGGGAGACTGATAAAATAAGGTGAAAATTTGGTAGGCAAGGAAAGGCCACTCAGCAGGTGCCAAGATGCTTCTCATCTCTCAAAGAGGCTGAAGATTAAGGTTTTAAGGTGTCCATGTCCTCTGCATAAACAACACCAATTGTCTGTTTGGGGATTTAATTTCAAGTACCATTTCAGTTTACTGATATGCAAAAATTCTTCCCAAGCCAGGTTTGTCCCTTTTTGTACCAATACAGTACAGGGGGCTTCATGAACCTTGAGTTCTTAGATGCAGTTTCTGAAAAGAGGAAGCTTTTATAGACCTGCAAAATCACAGGACCATGAAACAAACTACAACAGATTTGCCATCCAATAATTGAGTTCAGTTATTTTCTCTTTCAAAAGATGAAAGATGTGATACTTGGGGAAATAAATCTGACATAATGCTATTGCTGTCTTTGCCTATGAAAACTGCAATGAATTTCCTAGAAGTTTTAAAGGAAATGAATCAAAAATACTGCAGTGTCCAGTCTGTTACTCCTAACTATTCCTTTCTCTCTCCATAGCTTAGCTAATGGACTTCCACTGGATGAGGTAAGGCTAATCCACAAGACAGATCCTGAAGCTTTGAAGCAGGGGATGGCACAGATCCTTTGTGGCCAGGAACCCCTAATTCCCGTGTTAGAAATTCAACTCTAACATCCACAAGGATTGGACATCATTAACACAAAAGAATTCAGTCTTCCACACTAACCACCAAAGTCAAACACCACAACACTACCAGAAAAGCCAGCAGAAGAGTAAGAAGTTCAATCAGTACTGCTCCAAAACGGTGCTGCAGTAAGCTGAAAAGCATTTTAGACGGAATTCACAAGACATCTTCATAAAAAACTGAGATCCTGGAGAAACTATTCATGATTCTACCTTCCCCCATCAACAAGTGACTCAACCCTGAGCTAATTCTGTTACTCAAACAACAAGAATCACAAGATCCAAGCTCCCTGATGCCCCAGCACACTCAAGACAAACTTGATTTTGCTACAAGTCACAACCCAGCTGGTTCTCTCAATCACTGTGCCACGCTCACAAGTCAGGACCACTGCACTGGCTTTGAGGGCTGCAAACATCTCATCTCCATAGCAACTGAACACCTGAAGTCTGCTGTCTGCTCTCACAACCATTCAGCTTCTCCCTCTGCATGCAGCTGCTGTGATTTCAGGCTACAGTTCAAACCTCCTTTGTTTGGAAGAGCCTTTCTTCAAACTCAGCCTCCAGAGCTTTGCTCCTGGTACCAGGCTCAAGTGCCAACTGCTGCCAAGAACACACTCCCTCCCTCATGATGCCTACCTGTGCTTTTTTTAGAATTGTCGCTATAAACATCTCCACTTTCTGTGCTCTTTAGCTCACTGTGATTGTTCAAAAGACAAGAAAACACCTGAAGAATTCCAGAGCAGGTACTAATCAAACCAAATGTCCTTCAGAGTAAGATTACTGGAAAAAGCCCAGCTAGTTCACATGAAAGGAACCCTGTGGACTTGTTCACTGAAGGCACTATTTGGTGCTTTAAAAGAAGTGTGAAAATATTTTCTTGTCTTCAAAGTCAAGACGATCACTGCAATGGACTTACGTTCGTCACCAAAGTCTCCTCCATTTTTGTACTGCTAGTAGCCACTGTGTTAGGATGAGAAGAAGGTGTAGTGTAGTCTGTTACAGACTCCTGTGAAGAAAAACAATTCCATTAAAATATCTCCCTTACCTAAATTCCATTTCAATTTCTTGGACAGATGTCAGCCTTTCTACAGGAGGAGTTCAGCAAGCAACAGAAGATTAGAATTTCACACTGATTTTACTAACAAGTCATGTCTAGCAATCCTTGCTGCAGAAGTGCTACTCAGGTCAGGAGGATTCTCAGAAGATTACAGTTTGCCTCATGACCTCACAATGTACATCTGGAGAAAAGCCAAAATACAGTCTGTAAGGCAAGAACATACAGAGCAATGTATCTCCTGGGCACTGTAAAACTGGACTGTGGTGGTGCAACCAATCATCATTTGTCACCCAAGGTGCTTCAGCCACCTGCAGGCCCTTTCAGTCTGCTTAAAAAGTAAAATACCTTAGCTGAAAGCTTTCTGTAGCTTTAAATAAATACAGAAATTTCTTAGAATATCAAGAAAGGCCTTCCAGATTAAAAAGAACACAAAGGGATGGTTGCAATTTGCAAAACAATTTTCTCTCCTGTAAGTTTTGTCTCTGAAAATCACAAGACTCAGATTCTCTGGATGGTGCAGGCTACCTTCTGATTTCTGCACTGCTTAATGACTTCAAGGAAGAAAAGGACTGAGGTTTCCAGTGTGCTCAGAGGCTTTCCTTGAAGCTTATTTGTCACAGTTAAGTGGCCCTTCATGTGCTCAGCAAACAAGTTCCTTTCAGTGCTGGCTGTAGGCAGTGACTCCTGCAGCTGTATGTCTGAAGTTTTACATCCCTGAAGCCCAGGAAAGGCTCCACCATCTTGACAGAACCAAACACCACAAAGGAACTGAAGGACAAATCAGCAGCAGAACTGTTACCCAGTGTCTGGACTTGCCAACCCATAATGATTTTGAAGACACAAGCCATACAATGCTTGTTTAATTGCATCCAACCAGTAGGATGATAAGCTACTAAAAAAGTGCACACTCAATTTACTCCTCAGGCCTGTGGCAATGCCTCTAAAACAGCAATTAGAGCACTGAGATAGAAAGTGACAAATAAATGCCAAAGAATCCTCCTTAAAAGGATGAGCTCATTTTGGTACAAGACCACAACAAGCTAAACCCTAACAGGGTGAGAGAGGACAATGTGCACAGTGATTTGGTTTTATAATTTATGAAGAAAACAGAGAACTCTTTTCTCTGTTTATTTACTTCCTTTACTTGTTAAACTGGTGAAATACAAGATATATGGTGCTTCCCACAATGCCAGCCACCAAACTGCAAGTTGCACATTTGCACTGGATTCCAACAGGCAAATTTAATCTGGGTAAAACAAGGCAAGCATGCAAGGCTGCTTTAACCACAAAAGCCTTCTAATGAAGGAATTAATGTTTTTTAAGGATGCATCACTGCATAAGAAAGAGGAAGCGTTTTTATTAAATTTTCTTCAAGTTCTAGATGCAATTTTTTCAGGGTTTGAGCAGTGAAATTCCTTATGAAAGGAGATGGATCAAGACTACTGCTAACCTTCTTACTTTGTAAACTCACAGCAGAAAAGGAGTTTTTCACTAGAATTAAACCCAAAGCACTGTACCAGCTCTGGTGCCCTTACAAGGGCATGTGCAATGCTGAAGCACAAGGGTGGTTTACAGGCTGAACATGAAGACAAGACAGAGCTTTAACCACATGAACACCCCTCCATAAACTGCAGATTAATCTCCATCCTTCATTTCCTGGCACATTAAGTCCAGGATTCTGTTAGATGTGGCTTAGCACCATAAGCTTTTGCAATTCAGTTGAAGTGATTCTCCTGGGCAACTGTTTGACTGAAGAAACCAACTGATTACTTTATTAATAACTAGCTAGAGCCAAAAGCTCATGTTTATGCTTTTTCTGGAGTTCTCCACAAATGGTTTGCACCTGAAGAAAAAGAACAGGCAGACTTCTTATGACTACCTCCTTGAAAAACAAGAGATCACAAAACCTCCAGTGACTGATGAACCAAGAACAAGGCAAACCTCAGAGCTGACCCTGCTGTAAAGGATCAGGCTATTTAGTGGGATGAATCAGCTATTTGATTGGTTCCTGATTTACATAAATCACCCAAATTAGAGCTTGAAAGATACTCAAAATCTTCTGAAAAGCAGTCTGTGTGTCCTTTTAGCCATGATCTGTAAGGCACAGCTGTTGCTCCCTGTACAAATACTTCACTGATGTCCACAGCCAGGTATTGACCTTCCTGAGATTTGACAGGTTCAAATGGAAGGCTGGGAAAGGGAAGGGCCAAGATGTTTTACCCAATTGAGAAAGTTACACATCAGACTGCCTTTACTACAAAAATACTGTAAAATCCAAGAGAAACAGCTGCAATGGCTTCTGAGGATCATACTTATGGACTACACTTAAACATCTCACTGTAGGAGTTCATTTCTATTTCTACAGTTTCTAAGCAGTCTTGTATGATTAAATGCACATGCTCTTATCAAGATGTTTGTTTTGGAATGGATGGGGCACTCTCACAAAGCTTCTGAGGGAGGACAGCTGGCTTTTACAGCCATTTAAATCAAATACACCACAAGTGTGCATTCCTAGAAGCTGAGCAGGAATCACTGAGAGGGATGTTTAAGACTATCAAAAGAAAAGAGATTTAGGTTTGCCAAAACTTCAACATTTGACATTGTAAACAACAGGTTAAAGATGTCAACACCTCTTCCCTCATGAGTAAGCAATGGAAAGAGTAGCAAGACAAGAAAAAGCAATTGCAGTGTGCTTCAGTACAAGAACTCCAAGGCTGGAGCAGTATTTGAAGCCCTCTTAAAAGCCTCTTAAAAAAGAAGGGACATTTCTTGTAGGTTTATTCCTGCAAAACCTACATGAAGGTTATCTTATCCAGTAAATTTGCAGGTTGTTGGCTTAACTTCCAGAGATGTAATTCTGTTGGTTTAATTTCCACTTCTTTCCTAGAAAAAAACAACTTACTATTGCCTCAGGAACTATTCCTAACAAAGGAATTTAAAAGCACACCTGGTGCTGTTAAGACAGGAGCATTTAGGCCTATTATTAAAGGCTTCTTTAAGCAACCACTCAATAAAGAAATTATTGGGAAGTTCATATGCAGCACAAACTGGAAAGCTTCTTTCCACTCTGGTTTTCCTTCCAGAAGACAGAACCTAGGTGCTTTAGTACTGTGGTAGTTCAAAGAACCTTGGCAACCCAAGTTAAACTAAACCTAGACTGGCACAAAGTCCAGCCTCCCCTTCTGAAAAACTGATACTTCAAAAATACAATTGCAGAGGGGAAATGTTGCTGATTTTAGCAGAGATACTTAACTACACTCAGGCTGCAGTAACCAAAGCTCTGTTTCCTATTCTGTTTGTGGCTTAGAAGAAGCCTCTTCTCCTGTCTTGAGCTCTGGCCACAGGAGTTTGTGGGACCTTGGGAAGCACAGGATCCAACCAGGCTCACCAAACACCTTAGCAAGGTATTTGCTGCTCTGCACTTCTGATTCTTATACAAGGACACTTTATCAATTTCTGGTGTGAACATAAACCACTCACACCTACCTACAAGATAGAAAATGTCAGGAAGGATGAGAAATCCCTGCACTGAATTTTCTTAAGCCGGCAGCTTTCATGTTGGACACAAATATCCTTCCACTTGCTCTGTAGCAACACTTCATTGAGACAGTATCTTTTATGGCAAAAAGCTGCCTAAAAAGCTTGTTTTGGGGTTCTTTCCCTAGCTGTGGGTGACAAAGATGAATTGGGGGTGATCTACACTCCATATTCTCCAACTCTCAGTGTAACTCTCAAAGAGGATCAGTTTTCCTAAATGACATCAGAAGATTTCTGTTTAAAACCAGGATGGTTGAGACAGTAGGCAACCAACCTGGGTCTGTGCCTACAAAACTGCTTTTCAAACCTGCAAGGAGAATTTTCCTGTACCAAAGCAGGTGTAACTACTAAGCAGTAGCTACTCAAACTGAGAGAGCTACTCAAACATTTGAGAGATGACAACCAGAGTACTTGCTCAAGACACAGGCAGAAAGGAGATGCCTCTGGGGATGTTTTTCAGCCCCATCTAAGAACTGACCTGCAGAGCAATGAATCCCAACACCAGATCACCATCTCACTGCTGAGCAGTTATACAGAAAACAGGGGACTATGATGACTCCTAAATATTGTGAAGTTCTGCAAGGAATATCTAGACAATATCCAAGCCAAGAGGATACTCATGACCATCCAGGGACACAGAACAAGCCTTATCTAAAGCTTTAGCACATTGCTAGGATAGAGATTTCTTTTTTTCACAGAACAGCACTCAACTCACAGCTTGAGGTCATCCATACACTCGTCCAGCAATCATGCACAACTTCACTTCTCTGCTGGAATACATCACATCATCTTGCATACATCACATTGATGTGAGTCTACAGACTCTGCCCACACCAGGCTCCAGTGCCACTCTCCACAGCAGTGCTCAGGAATGAGTTTTGCCATTCAGCAGAACAGATTTCCAAGACAGCACATCTCTGCAGCACTTTTTAAAATTCAAGCAGCACCAAAGTTTCCTATCAGCCACTCAGTGGGCTCTGCTGCCCAAGCACCACCAGCAGGCAACCAAGTGTCAACCACCTCACTGTAATCACATTTTACATCCAGTGCTCAGTAATGTGGCAGGATTTTTCTTACCTTTGTGTTTGTCCCAAACTCTGGAGCAGACACAGAGATCATGGTTCCTATCTCGGTGCTCAGCTCGCTCGCTGCTTTGGTCTCCTTTGCAGTGACAGGTTCTGGGCTTCTGACAGAGGTGGGAGATGGTTTCTCCTGTCCCTCAGGCTCTCCCTGCTGGGCATCCTTCACCTTCCTGTTCTTTAAGGAACGCTCTTTCCCAATAGGACCAGGTTTATACTCTTTGTTTTCTACTGGGCTCAAGTCTGGAAGCTAAGTTAGTGTTAACTTGTCAGTCATGCCTTCCTCTCTGTGTCCTATCCAACAAAAACACTTAAACATGCTAAAAGTCATTGCTTAAACAGAACAAAGCCTTTTCTAGCAGGTAAAGAATTTGAGACTAAGTCATAAGTACATGAAATGCACTGATTTTGAACATTAGGAATCTAAACCATTGTTTTCAAGCAATGAATTTTTTATGTGAAGTGGCAGAGTTCAAATAAAATACAAAATAATGTCAGTTTGATTGTCCTTACAAGAAAAGCACAAAAAATATAGAAACCACATGACTTTGTATACCTACAGGTTATTGTAATTTTCAGGGATTCAGGATTTTATGGGACCCCAGGAAACCAGAACAGAATTATTTGAAATTATCTTGCCATATGGATGTTGGCAGCATTTTCCCCTGGAAAATGATCACTAAAGGGATCCAGAAAAAAACAAAACCACCTACACACAAGTGTTGCCTTACACTGCAGACACCATGGCTGGATCCCTGCTGCAATTCAGCACTTCCTTCCTGTGCAGCTGAATTACAGCAGCATGAAGGGCCCTAGGGAACCTGAATGCTCTGCTGTTTCAACAGCCACGTCCTTCCTGGCTGAGACTCTCAGCCCACTTCACTGCTGAGCAGCACTAAAATCCCTTCAAGGCAGTCCTGAAAATCCAATTCCTTAAGCTTTGACAGCAGAAAGACAGAAGCTGCTGGTAATTGTTTTTCTCAATAAACCAGGTATTTTGGGAGTGGATGAAGACTCTCTAAAATACCCCAAATAATTTTTTCTCTAATAGTTTATAGAGGCTGAAATTCCTCCAGACACTTTAAGGTCACTTAAACCTTCACTCTTTGCCTTGGAAAGGTAAACTGCTTTGTTTCAAGCATGGTCCTCTTATATTGCCCATATTAATTCAACAATACCAACCTCCAATCTTAAATATAAGCTTGCATTTAGGCTTCACAGCAAACAATATCAGCACAGGGGTGGGTGAGTGTGTAAGAATTGTTTGTTTGTTTGTTGGCATTTACTTTTTGTCATCAAGGCAGTTAGATTTACAGCTGCCTCACTCAAAGGAGTGTAAACAATATTACTCTCCAATGCATTTACTATTTAGTCACATAAGTGTCTTTCAATAAAATCTGCAGAAGTCTTGATAGCTCTAAACAAGCAGAAAAAAGGAACTTTCTACACAGTGTCAAGCAGACTGTCTCTCTATATATTTAACTTTGGAGTTCAGTATCTGAAAGTGGTTTTACTGGGCAGTTTTAGGCATGCTGCAGTGTATCTGAGACATGGGGTACTGCAATTCACCAGCAGTTTTAATCAGTGCATATTTCTCTGCTGAACAGGTTTCATATTCTGCAGTGAAAGCCATGAACTGCAACACATCCACTCAGTGTCTCCTACAGCAGAAGTTAAATTCATTCTGTGGCTGAACTTCCAGATTTCAGCTCTTTTTTTGGAGGGGGGGGAGAACCCAACAAAGAACCAAAACGTGAACAACCAACACAAAGAAACACCCACTCTTCCAGAAAGACAAAAGGGCTTTAATTGCATCAGGACTGCTGCCAAATCTCAGCCATCAAGAGGGACTGGAATAGCTGATGCTCTAAGTCACCAGACAAGTTTATCTGCTATAACCTTCTCTTTCTGAGAATTAGGAGCTGGTGCTGAGTGCTAGTGATGCACACATTAGTGTGCGCTGGAGGTGGAAATAACAGAAAATCCCTGGAAGGCAACATACTTATTTTTTTAAGCTGATATAAGTTTGATTAAAATTTAATTATTCAGACATTTGAATTCTCCAGTTCATCAATTTGAACTGGAGACCTCCAACTAATGCCCCTAACATTCCTCCCTTTCCTCAGAACACTTCTTCTCCTGCAACTGCAAGTACTGATCAGTTATAACCTGGCTACAAAACTAAATAGGGCACCATTCATCACTTCAGAGGGCAGGGCAGGAAGAACCAACTGCACCTGCAGACACAGCCAGGGCAGCACTGCAGTGCTGCTTCCAAACAGCTCTCAAGGCCTGAGTGAGGCAGGCTCAAGAAAAACCAGAAAACTCAAACTACAGACAAAGCCAGAGCACTCCAGCACATCCACAGCTTCCCAACAAAGCTATCACAAATCCATACTCCCATCCCTGGCTCCCAACACAGAACCAATGTGCAACCTCTGCTGGGCTAAAATGCAGTTTAATTACCTTGCACATCTTCTCTGCAAGAACTGCCTTGTTGTTTGTATTAGGAAATATAAAAAGGGATACAATTTTAATGGGTCTAGTCATAACTCACTGTATTCTGTTCTGCTATTTGTGACCCTTTTTTGATTGAACTTTGTACTGCAATTATGAACTTTTACCTTTTGTGCTTTGATGGGTCCAGCCCGAGGCTGTTTCTGTCTCTGCTCTTTGGGTTCTGGTAATTTGTCAGTGGACTTCTCAGACAGCACGGGACCAACTTCATTGTCACTGCCACTGGAAGCTGGGGCTCCAAACTGAATGGTTTCTATACCAAGATCGACTCCACCTTCTTGTCCAGGCTTTGTCCCCTGGTTAAAAAGAAAACACTTAACCCATTCTGAGAAATTTCTGTGTCAGTACTATGACAATGGATCAGAAAAGAACACAAAACATGCTCAGCTGAAAACCACTAGAGGGGTACTTTTATCTCTTGCAGAGGTACCATTCATGACTGCAACAGATTTGCAAGAATAAACAATATCTGAAGCTACACTTCCTCCTCCTCAAGTCTCTATTGTTAAAGGAGCTCAAGAACAAAGCAGTGAAGACATCACCAAGATCAGGAGGAACAAGTGCAATTCAGATTCAGGTTCACGACATTCTCTGGGAAGTTCAAAACTTAATGCTCAATTCAAGAGAAAAAGTGAGAAATATAAAAGTATTTCCAGATCTCTTGTGCAGTTCAAATTGTCTCCTACAAGAGCTGTCTCAACATTCTTGCTGTTTAAAACAATTAAGACCAAAAAAGTACCAGGAAAGTAAGACCACAGCACTTTAAGTGTAAAATTTCAGGCTATGCAAATTCCATGGGAATACCCACAGATAATACTGTCATAAAGCACTGACTGCTTTTTGTATTTCCAATTTAAGGAACACAAAACCCCTTTAGTTCTCTGGAGACATCCTGTTTCTGTCTATATTACTGAACCCTACAGAAAACCTACACAAACAGGGCAAAATTTTTCCACTGGAAATGCAATGAATAACAGCTATCAATAGAATCTGTGCATGGCTGAGTTATTATCAAGAGAACAGCTTTTCCCTGCTGCAATTATAAAACCACCAGCCTATAGCCCATGCTTCAGTACCATCTCCTGATTTCATGGAATTTTACACATTAGTTTAAGTATCTGCACTCCTGGATAAATGGATAATCTGCACCCAACCCCAGTGAGATATAATTTGGGTAACTTCACACACAGCTACTCTTCTTCCCCTCATTCTTACCTCTGGAGATGGAGCTGAACCAAAAGATGTCAGAGGCTTGTTCCAGGCACTGACGGAAGGTGGCTGAGGGGGGCTGATGGGTCCCACTGGCAATTAAGAAAAGAAAGAGAGTTAAGAAACCCCTCAGTGTTGCCAGAGGTATTCAAATCAATGTATTGACTGACTGAGAAGTAAATTACAGATGTCTTGAGTAAATAAGCTTTAATTAACCTCTTCAGTGGTTAAAAATGTGCTATCTGTTCAGTTGCTTTCAAGTGGGGCAATTAACACGTCTGGAACAATGACCAAGTCTGACAAAACAGACTCCTCAAGGGAGTGACAGTTGCTCATTTCGTGTGAGTGAAGAACACAGTAACATAAAATACTGACTAATACTCTACTGCAAACCCCTCTTTTTGGAGGTTACTGTGCTGCACTTGGGTATGCTGCCCTCATTCCCTGTACAGAATCCATCAGCAGGTAAAAAGACAACTAGAGAGCTAGATGGCCCATCAGCCTTCTCTAAATACAATGCTTGCTTGCCCCCACTTTAAATCCAAAAGCCAGCACTTACATTTTTTGGAGATGTCATTCAGAACTGCTGTAGGAGGCACTTTGTTGTCCCATAATTCAGCTCCCAGGCCGTTGTGAGGCTGGGTGTTCTGCAGGACTTTGCCTGACACGCTGTAGTCTGTGCTGGCTGTCCCTCCTGCAGCCTGGCTCTGTGCTGCAACAGGAGCCTGGGGCTGGGCTGGAGACTGGGCTGGGCAGGGAGGCTGAGCCTGAGCTTGGGCCTGAGCCTGCTGTGCAGCTGCAGCTGCTGCCTGCTGCTGCTGCTGCTTTTTGGCAAATCTGGGGGGCAGCTTGGAATTCTGACCTCGGCCTTTTTCGCTGGATCCTTTTTTGGTCCAAACCTGTAAGGAGAAGCCAATTTTATTCTTCCAGGTGACAACGTGTACAGACAGCAATTGCAGAGTGCAAAATGCAACAAGCAAACCGATCAACCCAGCCTTACAGGAAATCTATTTTTTGGGGGGGTATTTAACCACAAGAACAATGATTTCATTTCTCATCCGTTTTCTTCTTGGAATCAACTGATATACAAGCAATAGGGTAAATCTTTATCATAGTATGAAAAATGGTGTTTTTATCAGTTTGCCAATTCCACCTCCCTGACAGTGCCCGATTGAGAACTACAGAATCCCAAGGTAACTAAATAAAAATTAATTTATGAAATACAAACAACTTTAAATATAACTAAGTAGTTGTTTATTTATTTAGAGGGAGTTGTTTATTTATTCAGAGGGAGAAAATACAGCTTTTTTGGAAGGAAGTTTCTGCACCCCTGACAATCCCAGTACTGCAAGCAGCTTTTTCCCCACTATAAATGCTGGTCTTGTACCTGCACTGTTTGTTCTTCCTTCTTTCTGCGCTCTTCATCTTGCAAACGTTTTTGCTGCTTCTTAGACACCACTTCTGTGAAACCATCATCATTCAAGTTAGATTGGGAGTCTTCAACTACTGTCACTTCAGGGTGATCATCAATGATCACAACACCTATAGGAAAAGGAAAGGTATAGATGCTGCTGTTTCAACAGCTTCAGGTGCAATGCACCAAGCCAAAATTGGCTTTGGAGTGGAAGTTACTTCCCCACAGACACAGATGGGGGCCCTGATCAGTGGCAAGCTTCTGCTTGCCAAGTGCTTTGCTGCTGAGCTCAAAGGCAAGGAGTTCATATTTAAGAATTCTAAAACTGGAGCTCCCTGTACCAGATTCTCCAGGAAATTACTGAAACACAGTAATGAACAGCCCTCCCTGATATCAAGTCTAAGCCTAGCAGTGATAACCACTGCCCTTACTTTTGAAAATTAACTAAATTATGAGAATGTGATGGAGAATGGTAGGAATGAAAGGTTATGATTACACAAAATTGTTCTCATCTAGCCATAACACACAATTAGGTTTGCCATCTTTTAGAGGCACATACATTATTAGGTATCACAAAGATAGCCATGCTCAAGTGCGCAATTATTCTGGTGTTTTTTAAAAAATCCCCTTCTCTTAAAGTTTTCAAACATCTAGCTCTATATGCAACAAAACTAGCAGAACTATCAAAAATTATTAGGATATTAGCAATACATACTTGCATAATTATTAAGATCAAATTGAGACAAGGCATCCACTTTTTCCTTAGGCTTCTTTGGACCAGCCTTTGGTTCTTCTCTCTTTTTGCCACTTGCATCCTTGGTGGTCTTCTGTCCTGCAGCAGTGACACCTCCATCCTCCTGATGTACAGAGGTGCCATTGGCAGGATCAACACCAGGCACAGGTGCTGCCTGCTCTTCAAATGGCCTGTGTTGGAAAAAAACCATTTCAAAATTAAGCCACAGAGAATGCTCAGGAGGGAGCCAACAACCTAATTCAGATCCCACTGTAGGGCTGTACATGTTTACTGACTTCTTAGTAGGGTCCTGACTTTTTACTTTCAGCTCCTAATGAGAAGCTCAACAGCAAAAGCTGTTTTGAGGAAAGATCAAATGCCCTGCTAAATTTTCCATCAAATTAAGCTTATGGAAAAATGAAGTTTTGTGTAAATGGTAAGCATCTCTCAACCTGCTTGTCCATGTTAGCTGATTGATCTATAATGCAATGCAGCCATTTATATATTAACTGCAAAACTGCTCACATGAACATTTCTGCTTGCACCCAAATCTCAAGAAACATAGCTCAGCTCAGAAACAGCAATGCAATTTTTTAAAATTAGGCTTTTTTTGCATTGTGCATACAAGAACACTTCACTCTCAGCTTCAGGCTCCAGGTGTCTGTACATAAACAGAAAAAATACAAAGTACAGAGCCACAGGTGTATCAGCGTCTTTTCTACTGCTCCACAGATCTAAACTAGCTGGTTATGGTTTCAAACCACAAGAGGACAACAGAAGACCACCACCCCATGTGCATCCTCCCAGAGGCTGGGTACTCACCCTCTTTTTCCACTTCTGGGAGGAGGACCACTCCGCCTTTCACTCCGGGGCCCTGAGAAGTTCCTCCCTGGCTTAGGTGGCCCATTGTTGCCACGTCGGTTCTGACGGTCTATCCCAGGCCGCTGACTTGAGAAGCTTCTCTTGGCTATTTCCCTTTTTGGAGCTCCAGCATTTTCTCCTGCCTTTGCAGCAACCTGTGCTGCTGCATCTGCTGTTTTCTTCTCATCCCTTTCCCGTCTCTCGTTGAAGTCGCTGCTTTCCGAGGCTGTTTCCCACTCTTCGTTTGCCTGGTCTGAGGAATTCTGGTTGGACAAGTCTGGTGTCTTACTTCCTGACACATCCAGAGCAGGGTTGGAGGGCTCATTAACTGCATTATTAACTGTGGCACTGGTTGTGGAGCTGGTCACCACCTCACTGATCTTGGATGCAGCCTCTCTCTCCTTGAGGCGCCTGAAGCGTGGTGGCTTGTCCTGCCGTGGAGGCCGGGCAGGCCTCTGTCTTCGTGGCCTCTCTCTGTTTGGATCAAACTTCCTCTCAAACTTTGGAGGTCTTTTATCAATTGGTATAGGACCATAATGCTCATTTCTTCTTGGAGGCTCTCCATCTTCTGGTTTAATGATCTCTGTTTGCCTGGGGTTCCACTGATTGTCCCTGTAGGCCGGTCTCCTTATTGTGGACGGGCGTGGAGGACGTCCCCCGGGATCCCTGCCACCACGCCTGTACATTCCCCCTCTGCCTCGTCTGGAAGGCTCTCCTTTAGGAAGAAATCCTGGTTTGGGCTTGTTCTCATAATCTCTGATGTATGTTTTTTCTAGGGATCTGTTGTCTACTCTGATATTGTTCTCAGGTTTGAACGACAGGGGCTTTGGAGGCTTCTTGCCATCAGCTCTTTCTTCTCTTTTCGGGTGCTTGCCCTTGATGCTGCTGTCTTTGTCTGAGAGCAGGGTGTCACTGGCGCTCTCGTGCACTTCGCTGTCAGAATCCGTCTCCGAGCCATGCTGGCGCCGCCGCTTCGGGATCACTTCAAAGTCAGAACTCTCACTACGAGTTTCACTCTCTTCTCTTTGCCTAACAGGCCCTGAAGGCACATGCTCTGATCTAGGCTTAGGATCTCTGTAGTGTGGGTACTCTCTGTTATGGCCTCTACTGCCCCGACCACGTCCTCCGTAAGAACCCCTGTAGCTACGGCCCCTAGAATAATACTCGCCCCGACCTCTGCCTCTGTATCCCTGATCTGGGAACCAGTCCCTATCCCTGGCCTCCTTCCAGTATGTCCTAGGTGGTAAGCCAGGCTCTCTTTTCACTGGCCTGGTTTCTAGGCGTGGTTTCTCCACCACCTCCTTGCTCACCACCTTCTCAGGCTGTTTGTCCTCCTTGCTGGGGGGCGGGGGGGGCTGCGTGTGGGGCAGGGGCTGAGCGGCCGGCGGGGCGGCCGGGGGCTGTGGGAGGGCTGGGGGCAGCTGGGCAGTGGCAGGCTGGGCAGCTGGGAGCTGCTGCTGGGCTGCAGGGGCAGGGGGCTGCACCACGGCTTTAGCTGCTGCCTCGGGCTGACTGCTCTCCTGGCTTGCTGGTGCTGGGGGAGCATCCTGGGTTATCTTCTTAGCCACAGGAGCGCTGCCGGAGGTGGATCTCTCGGGCTCAGCCTGAGACAGTGGCACTTGAGGTGATTCCTTTTTGTCACTTTTTTCAGGCTTGCCTGGTTTTTCACTAGCTGTCTTCTCTCCTTCCTTCTCCTTTCTCTGCTCGCGCTCTTCTCTCTGCTCACGCTCTTCCTTCATGTCCCTAAGCACAGGTTTCTTAATAGGACCCGATCTTCTCACTGGTCTGTCACCACCTTCATCTCTCCTGCCATAACCTGGCCTAGGACCCCATCTTGTTTCAGACTTAGGTTTGAAAGTTTTCTCAGGTTTTGGTCCTTCTGATGTTCTATTAGTGATCAAAATTTCTTTTTTCGGTTTAATCTCAAGTCTCTCAATTGTCTCCTTTGTCTCAATAGGTCTGTTAGTTAATTTAGGGATATTTGCTGCTGTTTCACTCCTCTGGTCTTCTGATTTTAGAGAGTGGCTTGAACCATGGGAAATGCTTCTCTTTAATGAAGAGTGACTTTCCCCCACAGGCACCAATTCTTCTGGAGAACTACGTGTAACCTTCTCACTCACTCCTTCAAAATTAACTGCTGTGCTAGGTGTGTCAGTTTGGAGAGGTTGTACATCCTCCAAAGGCCTGCTTGGGAACTTATGTATCTCTACCTCTCCTGATTCTCTGAAAAATTCTGTCTTTGGATGAGAGTCCAGTTGGTTGTGTTCTACAGGATAAGCACTGGCAGGGACAGCAACTCGTTCTTGCTCCAAGTGTGCCTCAGACCTAAGCAGAAAGCAAATAAGAGTATTAGAATATGGGGGAAAAATTTATTCATACATAATTACTCAAATCAAATCATTTTCTATTAAGGATCCATGTCGCTTCTAGGAAGGAACAGGAAATAATTTTTAATGGAGCTACCAACTATTATACATATGGCAGCAGAATAAAAAGAACTTCTGAATACTTCTAAGAAGCAGAGGAAAATCCTGACCATTCACCATGGATCAAAGGCCAAAAGGACTTTTGCTTTAAACCACTTGTACTTAACACACCACTTTTGAAACAAATACACAAGTTCTCTAAAATGGGGAGAACTGAGTGCAAATGGAGGAGAACACTGTAGGAATGTTCTACAAAACTGCAAATTCAAAATATTCTGCCAATCACCATTCATCTAGGCTAATGATCCTAAACAAGGAGTAAATTGTCTTTCTACATCCTGCTACAAAGCAGGGTCTTCTGTTTTGTACAACAGCACCAAGCACTTTGCATCCCCCAGTCACAACTCCTCCTTTCAAGTTTTGTGTGAAGCTACAACCCAGTCAGTCAAAACCCCATTTTACAACCTGTGTGACTTGGAGAGTGGCACAACTCAAGCTTACCTCAAATCCTCAGGCTCTTCTAAGACCTTGGGAGGAGAAGTGGACTGCTGAGACTCTGCATGGGGGTAGGGCTCCGAGCCCCACATCATGCGTGGCTCTGACAGCGGCACGCTGTGCTCCCTCGCAGAGCGAGCCATGTGCTCAAAGGACTCTGAGCCAGCTGCTGAGCCCTCCAGCTGCTCTCTTCTCATCAGTGGCTTGGGAGGCATGATTCCTGTGGCACAGTGAAGTTCAGCAATTGAAACATATTTAACACTGGCAAAGAAACCGACCTCAATACAAACAAAGCCTGTCAGGAGGTACCAAGGAATGCTGTTCTCTCCCCTCCAATCTCCTTCCCTTTGAAACCAAATGTCTATTCCCTGCCAGCCGACCTCAGACTGACTAAATCACACTCAGCACTTGTATCCCATGTCCCAACAAAAGGAAAAAGCTGTCTGCTTTCACTATAATGGGAAGAACCAAGCCTGTGGACCTGTAAACTCATGGATGAAGATTGTGCTCCAACATCTGAATGGCAAAATTCAAGATGAGTGTACACACAGGCAGTTTTTTATACTCTATTATTCCAGCTTTTTCCTTTTGTACCATTTCAAAGAGATTTTGTAGTTTTCACTATCTCTGCTTAGCCTGCTATTTCCTCCATTCATTCCTTGCACTCACTGAGGATACCCTTTCCCTTGCTCTTTTAGTTGGGCAGGTATCTTCATTACATTACATGACAGACTTCTATTGTTTATGCCCAACAGCTTTCCTAACTGCAAATCAGATGGCCATTCCACAAATTAAAAAGGACTTTTTAGGGTCAAGAGTCTGAAACCACAAATTTATTAAGACACTGGAGCTGTTAATATGTAATGTAAAAATAGCAAAGTTTCATGGGATTTTTTAGGAAGCAAAGTAGTGCTAAGTGTTAAGAGATAATGAAACACAAATGGTAAATACACTTTTTCTCAGTTCAACCTAACTCTTACCAGCTTTCTGTCTGTAACAAAGAAAGGCTAATGAAGACATTCTCCATCATCTTAACTGTCACTCACATGCCTGCAGTGTGACAGCTGGGATTTTACTTTAAAGTCAAAGGTATACATTCTCACAGGACTACAATTTTAGTCACATATACTACAATCTATTTTGTCTCAAACAATAAAATAATGTAGATTTTTTTCTTAAAAACCCACCAATTCACTAAACAAAGCGTGGTCAATGAAAGAATTCTAGCTCAAAATCAATAAGTCCAACAGCCAAAAAAACCATTTCCAGGTTTACCTGGATGAATAGGAGGCATATCCATGGCAGGTCTTCCTGACATCATGCGTGGGTCCATGTAGGATTGCATCATGAGCCAGCGGGGGTCGAAGCCCATGGAAGCCAAGTGCTGGGGATGGGGCTGCATGGGCTGGTAGAGGGGTCTGTGCTGGGGGGGTGGGACAGGGCCACTGGAAGGCTGGGAGGGAGCAGACTGTGGAAGGACACCTTGCTGCTGCTGCTGCCACTGCTGCTGTTTCATTTGCTCCTGCAGATGAAAAACCAGTGTTACAGTATAGGAGTGTGCTTCTTGTTGATGGAGTGACAAAACTGTGGAAGGGGCTAACAGCAGGCTTGTTAGCTAAAGGAGCCAGAAGAAACTGAGAAGTAAGAAGAAACTGATAAAGAGCTCTCTTTAAAGCTGTAACCAAGGAGACTGAGAGAAGAAAGATAAAAGAACTTTGCAGCTAGACGAAACCTTTTTAGAAAGTTAGTTAAGTCACTATAACTTCTCACCAATAGTATTATGTTGATTTATTGTAGCCAATAGTAAAGATAGAAAAAGCATAAACAATTAAAAAGTGTATAAAAGTCAACCATGTTCAATAATAAAGTGTTGCCAATTGAGACTGCTTGTAGTCTCTGCTTTGTGCTGTGACCACTTAAACAGCGACACAAAACTAGTTTTTGTCTTCTTCAAAAGGAAAGAAGCTTAGAAGTTTTTCTTTTTGATTAGGTGAAAAAGATATCTCATAGGCCTAAAGGACTTCACCTCAAACATAAGGACAGTTAATTGGACAGAGCCAAAAAGTCTTTCTTAGGCAACTGACTAGAAAAAGTGAACAAAAGAAACTAATCGTTTTTGTGAGGTGTTTTACTAAGAGCAAAGACATCCTACACTTAGCTTAGTTTTTCTCTGCTTCTTATTTTGCCTTTTATTAAACTTTTTTGTTTCCAACAATGCAACAGAAGCCATCCTGCTAATATCTATGCCTCCAAAAGTAGCTGAGCTATCTTAGGCCTCTGAGAGCTTATTAGACCTAGCTCAGGAGGCTCCTATAACATTACAGGACTTTTTGATAAGATGAAGACTTGAGCACAGCTCTAATAATCCTTGGGAACAGCAAGGACAATTATCTCCAGGACAGCAAGTATTCTGAAAGTTAATTGTGAACATGCATCAGGATGATGTAGGAGAAAAGGGAGAAAACCAGACTGGGCAACTTACAATAGCTACAGCTTAACTGGTGTGCAGCTGAGACACAGAACAACCCATACTTTGTGCATGTCATTAATGCAAAGTGCTCCTCAGACCACAGGACCCAAGTTAAATGTGTGTGTCACACCCTTTTAGGAAAAGCTGCAGAAATAATCAAGCATCAGACTTGAGGCTCCACAGGCAAGCCCAGGGAAATGCCAGTGTGGGCCAGTTTCAAAGCCTCTCCAGCCTTCTGCTCACTTCCAGACCTTAAAGTGACAAAAAGTGTTTCAGGCAGAGCAAGTCCTGCCAATATGATTTTCTAGAAGCTGGGAAGCAAAAATTCAGGATTTCTGAAACTCCTTTGGTCACTTTCTTCTTCAGAATGAAGCAGAACACAGCATTTTTTAAAAGTGCCTCCTTTTAATGAACTGCTTTGTTACCTGCTGCCTCTGAAATCTTGGTGGTAATGACTTCTGGAACTGCTTAGAATAGCCTGAGGAAACAGCAGGACGAGGTTGGGATCCTGAGTCTGGCTCATTCTCATGAGTCACCTGTGAAACCTCCTTCTCATTCCGACCACTGTCTTGGCGAGCAAAGACTGCTTGATCTTCTGAAAAAAAAACCAATGAAACCCCCACCTATGTGAGACAACAGTCAATCTTAAAACTGACAATTTTACCAGAATATCAGCTAAAGAATGTTCTAAAATGCCTTTCTTTTAAGTCCACAGTTCCCAAAACCAGTAAAGGCACAAAAAGTCAAGGACAACCCCTCAAAACAGAAGAACTGCTGTTAATACACCTCTGTCTTTTTAAACTCATTGGGATATCAACCACTGGCATTCAGGTTGCAGCTATTATGTGATTTAAGAAGTGTTGTACCAATGACACCATATTGCATTTGGATCAACTTTTTTTCATTAACTAAGGTTTGGTTTTACAATCAATTTTATCCACTTAAATTTATATAACCTTACCAAGCACAGTCTGACAGTTTTCTCATGGCATTCAAATTACAGTACAAAAAAGGCACCACATTTAAATAGGTGCCCTTTGTGTCTACTTCTCTAGGCTTGGTGAAAGAACAGAATAGCTGAAATAATTTGCACTGCTTTTTAAACAACATGGGTGGCTGACCCTTCTTTAGGAAGAGAAGAAAGCCTGCTTTTCTTTCTGTATTCCTCAAAGTCCAGCCTAAATCACAGAAGCCATTTTTCCCCTAATCTTTTGATGAGCTGGGCAAACAGGCTTAGCTCAAAGGACAGTTATCAGCTGTAACGCGCCAAGAAAATAATTGGTCTAGATGCACTAGGTTAATTAGGTATGCAAATGAGACTTCTAGACAACAGCTAGGCACTGTGACTCAACTTTAAGAAGGACAACTCCTACTTGTGTGCAAGCATACCTTTTTCTTCCTTGTTATTCTTGGTTTCACTTTCTTGTTTTTCTACTACAGGTGTTGCCACAGGTTCTACAGGCTCAGGAACCTCATGTGCTGGTTTCTCCTCTTCTTTCTCTTTTTCATTCTCCTTCTCTTCTTTCTCCACCTCTTTTTCTTTCTCTTTCTCCACTTCTTGTTCTTTTGCCTTCTCCAGTTTTTCTTTTTCTTCTTTTTCCTTTTCCTTCTCCTTTTCCCTCTCTTTCTCCTTTTCCTTCTCCCTCTCTTTTTCTCGCTCCCTCTCCCGCTCCCTCTCCTTTTCCCTCTCCCGTTCCCTCTCTCTCTCCCTTTCCCTCTCCCTCTCTCTCTCCCTTTCTTTCAGAGGGTCTTCCCGGGAGGGTTTTGTCACGCAGCCGAATTTCTCGTTTAACCGTTTGAGCTTTTCAGCACAAGCTGCTTTGCGCTGCTCTTCCATTCTCCTCTCTTCCTCCTCGCGCCGCTTACGGGCTCGCTCCACTGCGGCCGATATCTCTGACTGCTGCCTCCTCCTCTGCTTCCAGATTTCATCTTCATCTGGCACTGGTTTAGGGGGAAAGGGTCCCTGCCTTCCCATCTGCCGGTCAGGGGGAGGAGGGTGCTGCAGGAAGAAAATCAGTCGGGTTGTATATGTGTTACATAAGCAGCCAGCTGAAATACTACATTTTAACTATTTCTCCACACAGGTGTATCTGCATGGCATCCTTTAAAAGCAGGACTTGGAAGAAAAAGCCAGCCCCCACCTTCCTGATCTGGTTCAGACTCTCACAACCTGGGCTCAGAAAGGAGAGGTAGAGAAGCACTTGGGCTCATGTCTGCTCTCCTCCCCACCACCATCAAGGCAAAGTGACAGCAAAGATAACAAACATGTTTTAGATTTGGTTAGAGGCTGCTCTGAATCTCAGACAGAAGTCCCTTTAAGGAGCCAAGAATTTCAAGGTAGCTCAGGATAAGAGAGATTTTAGTTCACATTTCATTTGGGACTCCATCTCCTCATCTGTGTTGGCAGCCATCCCTCCAGCACTGTTCCCCTGCTCCCGTCCTCTCCAGCTCCCAAGAAGGGCTGGATAACTGAAAGCTCCTGAAATTCTTCTGCATTTCATATGGCACTTACAAGATGGGGCAGCTTTACACAACTGCAGCATGGCTGTGTTGGGGTCCCATTCCTACCAGCCCCAGGCACTACAATCATTTTACTTGGTAAAGGAAAGTTTTATCATTATGTGAAGTATATTTTTACTTCTCTTAGTCTAAATCCCTCTACCACAGCTTTAAAGAATTTAACTCAAGGAAATGAGGACAATTTTAGTCTTTCTTACCGGTGGTAGAATAGATTTTGGAGGAAGAGCAGGGCCACCTCTTTCATGTATAGAAGGCTGTGGTGGACCTCGATCCTGTTGGATCAAGCACAGTACCAAGGTTAAACAAGCTTCTAACCACAGCCAAGCTGAAAAATTCTAGATTTACTCTTTTCTACTGCATTAAGATACTCCATCTAACAAGGCATCTGCATTCAACACAAATCTACACGTGAAACAAGGGCAAAAACATTTTCACTTTTATGTACTGAGAGCTGAACAATTTAAGTTCATGTTTCTGCACCATTTTTCCTTAGATTCAATGTAGCATCAAACCTTAAAGAACAGTGTGATCTTTAATACAGAGAGAAAGTGCAAGTAAAACTGCTCTCAGACTTCCCATCTTCATTATTACTGGTGTCAAGAGAAAATACTTCTGGGAAATTTTCAAAACCAACAGCAGCTTTTCCTGGGGGAGGGGAGGGGGGAAAATAGGGCTGTAGCAGGGATAAATTGAGGTGGATGGCAATATTCCTCTACTAGAGGAAACAAAAAATGGCTGAGTTGATGAATTCTACATGGTCTGTATAAAATCCATTAGTGTGAGAAGTGAACTCACATTACAGCTAAGCTGCACTGCACAAAGTGGACTGTGATACTAAAAAAACATCCCCACACCCATGAAAAATCTGTGGGCCATTTATCCACTGGAAAACCTGATAAACAGCAAAATGGCTTCATCCAGTTCCAGGGATGGACACACAGAGTATGGAGCCTGTCAGCTGAGCCCCAGTGCCTGATGAAGAGCTCTGCCCCCTCAGGGCTGTGGGGCAGGACACACTGCATAAAGCCAGGCTATTTTTGTGCTGCAACCAGAGGCAGCTAAGTTGTCTGAGCAGCACCTGATCAGTTAGCAGAGCTCAGATAATGCTTTCAGCAGCTAATGCCTTCCCTCATGTTCATAACCTTAATTGACCTGACAGTTTGGAAAGACACCTGAGTCGGAGCTCTCCTGACAAGGCTGCTGTCACAGGAGCTCAAGAGAAGAGCACACAAACCTGATCAAGCTGAGAGCTTTTGCTGTAAGACCCTTTGGCTGCTGCTGTGGAAACCTGGGTGGTAGACTTGGCATTTGTCTGTTCTTCAGTTTCCTTCTGGCCATCAGGACTCTGGGAATCTTTTGATGGTGTTTGTTCATCACTATGTGCAAAGAAATAAGAAAAACAGAATGCATACTCCACACAGGTATTTGGTGATTTATCTCCTAGCCTCAGCATTTCTTAGTCAGGATAATTTCTACTCCACACCCAGCTGACTGGAGTCTGCAGGCAGTTATGCAATTGAATACAGCATTAAATTACTGGAATTAGTGCTACTGGAATGAGTATTTGCACTAATTTCATTAATCTTTCCAAAATCTAGTTAAGTGACATTTCCCATCTAATTGGCAGCACCAACTCACCCGCTTTCCTTCTCCTTCTGACTGCTTCCTTGCTCATCATCATCACTGAAATTCAACTGCTCAGTGTAATCCACTTCACTCTGAGCACCTGATGCATAAACAAAAGTTCAATTAACCTTTCAGAAACATTCAGCATACAAATAACAGCCCATTAATCTGATGTTCTTACCTGCCCAGCCTTCATCAGCCTCGGCATCCAGATTATCAAATTTATCAAGCTCTTTGAGTTCACTAGCACTGAGGATGGACGGGCGTTCAATAGGTTCTGAGCACCATGAGGGTGGGCCTCTTCCCCTTGGGCCTCTAAAAAATGACAGAAACAAAAGCCACTGTCACTACTTATCCACAAGAGACAGAGAAAAGGTCAGCTTGTATGATCATTATTTGAAATATACAGCAGTGTTGTTTCAAGCACAGTGAACTCTCATGCACTGTGTGTCTACCAGAATTCAAATAATTACTCTTCCATGTGCACAGCTATCCTACACTATGGAAAAACACACAGAAATGTGGAAAATTAGTTTTATAGTGCATTAGAGCTAAACTTTAATTGGAAAGCATCAAAGTTGACAACCAGGAGTTGACTACTTTCACTGTAACAATGGAAAAGTCTTTTTATGGGCAAAATACTGGTTTAAGTTTCAAAGATGCTCCTGCAAGTGACTCCTGCTCTTCACAATCATAATCCCTGTAATATGCAGAATTGCCTCAAGTTTTCCAGCTGAGCTCTGAAACTCCAGACACCCCATGACACTGCTCCACACAAGCAAAACTTGGGAGGCTGACCAGTGTCAGTTCTTATAAAGGGTATAATCACCATTGAGATACTCAGTGCAAATGATTTCTTTTTTGAAATTAAGTCACAGAGTTCATATCCAGACAGAAACCACAACCATTTTTAGGGTTCTTACCTGCTAGGCTCAGAATTAGGAAATCTTGTTGGACCTTGCATGGAGGGAGGATATGCCATTCTGGGATACTGATTAAACATCTAAAAGGGGATTAAAAACAGAAGCCACTCATTAAAAAGTATTACTGCATTAAGTACATTGAGACCATCAAAAGAAGTAATGGAAATAAAGTGAAACTCTCCACTCAAGTCTGCTTAATACCTCAAGTGGGTGACATCAGGTCCCCAAGGGGAAGCGCCTGAAGTGTTCATCAACCCCTGACAAGTTCAAACTCCATGAGCCACATCCTGTGCTGGCTTTCAGTCCTGCCCTTCCAGCAGAACTGATAACAATTCCATGGAGGGGACAGCAAGGGGCCTAAGAAAATCCCACTAGCCAAAACCCAATCCCTGCTGCTTAAAAAGGGTTCATGCAACCACCACTCACATAAGGAGGCATCATTGCTCTGTACTGGGATGAGATGGGTGGCTGCTGCTGGCCATTCAGCTTGGGCTGAGGGACCTGGGGCAACCTCACATCCCTCTTGTCTCCTGCCTTCTGGCCATCATTCTGTTCTGCTGGTGTAGCACTGCCATCTTCTTGTCCCTTAGCTTCTTGATCTGTTGGAGAAGCAGGAGAGTTGTTCTTATTACCCCCATCCCTCCAATCAGTAGCATCTGCATGGACACAATCAGCACACAAAAAGCCAGAAATAGACTTTAAATTGCAGATTTCCAGCCAGGGATGGTGAGAACACGTTGTTCCCACGCAGCCCTTGGTGACACAGCAGATGCATGTTCCTATCTGCTACTGCAACAAGCACTGGCCACTCAAGAATCAACAGAAGCTGCTCCTGATCCTCTTCAGCCCTAGGTCCAGCTGTGTTCCTCAAGGGTCAGAGCTAAATTTATGGACTGCTCTAGTTGTCCCATTCTACCTTCCAAAACACAGTGCAATTTTGGAAGGATACTGATTATAGCACAAGAAAGAAAACAGATTCAGCTGTGCTAAGTGGGCCACTGTTGACTCAGTGTGAAGATGCTGTCAAGGCAAAGATCAAGGTTCCTAAGCAGCAAAGGCCTATAAGGAAATTCTCAAGCAGCTCAAAAAGAAAGGTAATGCACAGAATGTATCCAGATGAAGACAGGTATAGTCTGGTTTGCATCTCTGACTGATAAGAATGGAATGAAAGTGATAAGGGCTGTACTTCTGGTGTGAATGTCTACCTAACTGTCCAGGAAAAGGCAGGGATTTTAATGACTTATTTGTGCCAGGCACTCCATTCTTTAAGAAATTTCTACCTGCAGAGCACAGGTTAAAACAAAAAAATCCACCAGGGTAAACTTAGCAGCAGTGCTCAGATCAATGGAGACAAAAATTCAGAGACACACACAGTAAATTATGTTCCTTTAGGGACACAAACCTTTAAGCAGAGTTAAACTCTGCTCCTAAGTATCCATTACAGTTCTTGCACTTATCTTTGCTGGGAAGCACAGCTGCTAAAGGGGGACTGACTACTTGCCAAGTTCATTTAGCTTTCTGCTGTCAGACAGGAAAGAAGGGCTTAATATAGCACGTACAGTGCTGACCAAAACTGTAACTGCCTGCAGGAGGCTGCACAGACACGTAGCTGCTCTCATTTGGGGCTGGACACCTCTCCCTTTTCCTGACAATTTCTTCTTTAGATCAAAATCAAGACAAGACATGAACAGGCACAAGGCCTTGGTCTGCAGGACCTGACAAACCAATCAAGGAAAACCAAGACCTGTAACAAGGAAAGAAGTTACAGACTCCTTTCTAAAGTGCCTATCACTGGCACGGGACAGCTCACCTAGTCCATCAAACCTCATCAAAACCAAACTTCTGAGGGAGAAAGGAACTTGGTTTTCCACTGGTAACAAGCACAGTCCCAAATACCTTCCCATTAAAGTGGTCTGGGGAAGAAATACACATTACTTTCCTGAGAGATGTAAAGTGTTATAGTTGTTTTCACCAGATCTAATCCCCCCCACTGCTGAAACAGATCCAGCTGGTCAGAGCACTGCATCCAGGAGCTGAAGATGCCTTTAAAGGCACAACCCACTCTTTTGGCATGCTGTAGACTGAACTTCCTCTTCAGGAATTTTCAGGCTCCACTCTTAGGAGTACGAACAACTTGAGGCCAGCCCTGATCACCATTTGTGTAATTAGTTAATTCTAGGAGAGCTCTTTAAAGAGGTATCCCACCTGCTGTGGCATTAGCAACTGAAGTAAGAAAATGCCAGTATTGTGCAACTAAAAATGCTCCTCAGAGCACAACTACAGTACTGAGTACCCTGGGAAAATGGGAAGTGATTAAACACACTTATTTTCCACACACCAGATACACAGAAAAGCAGAAAAAAAGCCCCAAATATCCACTTCTTCTGTTTAGGAGTGTGCTGATGGAAACAACATTCATCTACTTCTTTTGTACAGGGCACAAGCAGTAAGTTCCACACAAACCAATTTCACAACAATTTGTAGCTCACACTTACTCTGTGGTCGTAGGTTGGCTCCTGATCCATCTTCAGCTGCATCCTTATCCTTGCCTGACTTCTCCTGATCCCCAGCTGCCGGCAGACTGGGGAATTCTTGCTGGAAATAACTATTGATTGGAAGAGGTGGGCCTGCACAGCAAGATATTCACAGAGTCACAACCTGCTGTAGTCAAAACACTTCAGAAAGCAACAGAAGCCTGATCATCCTTTAGGAGTGAACACATAAAGCTTTAAAATAAAAACCATGAAGTGTTAAGGCCACAGTCATTTACTGGCAATATAAAGGGTTCCAAAGTTGTTAAATTTACTGGACCAGCTATGACAGCTGCTGAGGCTGAGAAAAATCCAGAAATACTAGAGAGCAACAATGGACAATGGAACAAGACTTAGCCCTGGGAGTACCTGGAGTTCCTCAGCTCTGTAACACTTTTCCCCACTCCTTCCAGACAGAAATTTCCTTCTTTTCACTCTAAAACTATAGTCCACCCAAGAATGGGCAAGTGTGTAATTGCAAATCTATTAATAATTATTGTTCTAGTAAGCAATCTCCAGGACTTTAAAAGGCCACAGCTTTTACACTATGAAAAAAATATCAGAACAACATTCTTTGATTTCTAAAACCCTTGACATCATACTCAAGCCTGGAATTCAAGACTTCTGTTGCACATAGCATGGAAGCCACATATATAGGTTTTCCTTGTTAGAAGGTTCTGTTGGCATCTGCTTTGCATCACTTTCCTCCCCATACACACAATGTATAGTGACCTATTAGATCAGCAGCATTCCTGTGCCAAATCACCAATAACCTGAGTGTAGATTTCCATTCCAACAGTGTGAATAACAGCCTGTTCCTGTACCTGTCTCTGCTACTGACCACCTTAAAGGATGTGGTACATGGATTGTGGGAGAGGGCAAACTCACACACAAGGATCTGAATATATGGGGTCCAAAACCTCCCAATCCTGACTACTGACTTTTTTTAACAACTGCAAGAACTTCTTTTCTCTCCAGTCTCTGACAGAATCATTCACAAGGATAAAATGCAGGGATGTCAGTGGGCTTTCATTTGGTTGGGTTTTTTAAAGAGTTAAACACAGGAGAAATTCCTTACTCTGTGCTATGTAAAGGCATGTCAGCAAATACCAGTATTTATCCCTGTGCCTACAAATTTCCTTAAACTCTTTCAATTTTCATTCTGACTTCACATACTACAGACCACATTAATTTGTTTTTCTTAAAGGACACTGGACTGTAGCTGTTCCCAAGCAGCCACATGCAGTGACTTACTCAAGGGGAAAGAAAAGCAGTCCCACTGACCAGATGACCTGCCAGGCAAGGGAGCCCCTTCTGAGATCCTGTGGCATGCAACATTCATGAGTTTTATGAATCTGGAAAAATGCTTCCTGCTCAAGCCTACCCAGTGAGCAACATTTTAATGGCAAAGTAACAAAACCAGAGATCTCCTTGACTGTGTTTAAGCTAGAAACCTGAAAAAGCCAGACTGGCAACCAGCAGTTCAGAAAGAAGTTAAAAGATATTTTGGTAGCAATTTACTCCAAATTTTAGCTGAAGCATGGGCTGAAAAATACACACCGCTGTTACATTTTACAAGTCTTTCCCCTCTCCATGGCCACCAAGAGGATCAGAGCAAGGTTGAGCCCTGCCTCACTCAAGTTTTACAAGAGCACGAGGCTGAGTGAGTGCTGGAAAGCAGCAAGGTCTGAGAGCCAAGTGCAGCTCAGGAGAGCAGGAGCACAACAGGTGGAGCCTGGGTTTCAAACCCAGGACAGCAAGCAGCTGCTGCCAATTCACAACCAGTGCTGCTTCCTGAAAGCCTGAAACTGCAAACCCAGTGCTGCATTAATTGAATGAAATGAGGGTGCCATCTGGGCTTGGCACACGAGCTGCCATGGTAACTATGAAATAATTAGCTAAATGCATTTGGAAGCTACTGAGCCCAATCACTATTTCCTGTGTCATGGAGATGATCTTATCAGCTTCTGCAGGAAGGCTGCTATGCAGATCACTTTGCATCAGTGTTCATTCTTGGTTTTTAATTGCACAGAAATCCTATAAAAGCTTAAAGGAGAAAAGTTTCTATATTTGACAGAAGAGCACTGAACATTAAGCAGCAAGAAATGGAGTATTTAGAATTGTCACTTCTAATTCTCAGTGCAAAAAATCATTAGATATATGATGTTAATGAACTCCATATAATATGTAAGAAATTACCTCCATGCTATTAATATTTTATTATTTGAAGAACTCAATTCTTCAGCTGGAAAACCTAAACTCCATTTTATAGACACAGAAAGCTCACAAGTCTCAAACTTAAGGAATCAAACACACTGCAGGTTATTTATCATAATGGGGACAGAGGAATTTAAAGTAACCTCTCACTCTACAAGCATTTTAAAAGAAGATTTAGTTCTGAACTTACATCTGTAATAAAAACACTCAAGCTGAGAGTCACACTGATGGAAACAATTTTCCATCCTTTCATCCAATTATATTAAATAACCCTCAAAACACACCTTCAATGTTTTTCCCAGAAAGAAAACTACTTAAACACTATCACTTTAATACTAAAATACACCTTCAATGTTTTTCCCAGAAAGAAAACTACTTTAACACTATCATTTTGATACTAAAATAACCAAGTAACTTATAAAATGAAGGGAAAGTATTGCTGTTTCACATGTTTAAACAGAAGCAAAACTACACATACTTTGCACCAAATGATCCAAAACTATGATCAGAATGACCACCAACTGTTTACATCTCTCCTTCCCATGCCAAAATTGTTTGTATTGGAAGAACTGACTGTGATTTGCCCTCCTCACCACAGCCACACTGAAGATTTTATGGTGCCACCATCACTTCCCTGTCAATTCAAAAGAGGTGACTACACCAAGCTTGCAGAAGTGAGCCAGACCTGCTGATGAATGCAGTGGCTGGGATGGGCTCATTTCCCAGCCTGGAATGTTGCTCCCACGACTTTCCCCAGTCCCAACTGGCCAAGCCTGAAGGGGCTGCTGAGTGTGGGGGTCTCTCCCAGCCTGGTGTGCAGTGCAGAAGCTGAGCAGCACTCACCATCTTGTCCTGGCTTGGTGTTGGCCCAGGATTTGGCAACAGGAGCTGCTTCTGGAGGAGCAGGAACAGCAGGCTTTGGCTGGGTCTGCGGCACGTCTGGCTGCCTGCAAGGAGAGGAAAGCACTTGTGAATACAAGAGGGTGAGCACACACTAACAGTGCCAGGATGGCTTCTGCAAACAAGGGAATAAAACAGGGGAGCTGTGCAGCTGAACAACCAATAACTACTTTTCCTCAGAAAAGGCATTTTCTTACATAAAAGGAGTTGTTATAGTAACAGTTAAAAAATTGAATAAATTAACTAATTATTTCAAGATTCTATTTCCCAAAGAGGAGAGGAATGAATGAAAATGGCTGGGCAGAAAATGCAGCCAGGCATGAACTGAATTACAGCTTTTAAAGAATTGTATTGGACAATCAAAAAAACCAATCCATCTCCAACCATCAAAGGCAATAATCTGGATTAATGTTCTCTTGCCTTGGGAGTTAACAGAGGAAAGCAGTTCAAGACCACCATGAACTGAGAGAAAGAAGTCAAATACATGTCAGGAATTCCCAAATAAAAGGAACTGATAAGGAAAGCTAAAGATATCATGAAAAACTCTATGGGTATCATGAACTAAAGCTTAGAACATTAAGTCTTAAGAAATGGGCTCAGTCCCACCATCTTAACAATGAAGAGGCACAAGCACTCTTTTTGTCCAGGGTAAAAAGCCCAGACACAAGCCCTTTCTAGTCTGCAGATTCACTCATATTGTACAACCTCCTTCAATAAAGGCTGTTTCTGAAACCTGCCTATTCAGGTAACTTAAGACTCAAAGCATTAGTGTCTAAAACCAACTAAGACTCCTTAGCTCCTTAGTAAGAACTTTTGATAAAACAGCAACTCTGGGGCAAGTCCTGTAGTCTAGAATCACTTATCCACCAGTGAAGAGAGAAGCAGTGTGGTATCATGTCACTTCACTGACAAGAAACAACTATAAATGCTTCAAATAGATCCTAAAGTGATCCTAAATTGCTGAGGACTACCACTCAGAAATCAGTTCCATTTGGGTTCTGCAGTGATCAACCCATGCAACTCCACAGGACTCTCAGAACTGACAGAGAAGCAAATGCCATCAAAAAGATCACTGCTGGCAGAAACACACAGCTTCTCATAGGGTAACAAAATGCAACTTTCATGTTCCAAGAGAGTATTACAATCTAGGGAAAAAACCCAGTTCTTATTTTTTCTGTTTTGCACTTGCATTTCTTACAGCTGCACATTTTCTAAGCAGGCTTTGGGAAATTTATGACTTACATGGCTGAACTTTGTGACACAAGTGAAACAAGGAACAAGACTGTTAAAGAAAATATTCCTTGTATTTCTCCTGTTTCAAATACAAGCTCATTTAGAATTTGAATTAGCTAAGCACTGCCCTGCAAATATGGATGAGTGAAAGAACTGAGCTGAATTTATCAAATCACTACACAACAGCCTGCACTATCCAGGAAAGAGACTGAAGCAATACCCACAGAATGAGTGGCAACTCAAGAAAGCAGTAAAGTAATTAATTTTCATAATTACAGGGAATAACAAATCCATGTGAACTCCAATGCAATGATACAAGAGAAAATGAATTAAACTAAAGCAAGCTGTTATCAAGATGTAACCTTTATCTGCAACACTTCTGAGAGGAACAATAAAACACTTCACATGTAAACTGAAGCATTTCAAGTTGAAATATCACAAAGACAGCAGTAGTCAAACAAATGATCTTGAGATCTGAGCAAACACATCAGATATTCCAAATTTTGGAGAATTTCCTCATGGCCTGGGCATACACACCTGTTCTTGGGAATGAATCTCTCCCTCAGTAGTTTTATCTGGATTCTGAGGCCCTTATCAGAGTAATACATACGGAAATACAGCTTCCAGTTGCAGATAAGGGACAGTTACTCATTTGTTTGTAAACAGAATCTCCTAACACATGGTCTGGTATCTCCTAGCACATGGCCATGCAAAGGCCTGCTTTAGTCAAACAAGCTCAACACAGATTTAACAGGGCACAGTGTGACCTTGAAGCACAGGGAGATGGTGTTAAAATACCAAAGAAAACCCAGGGCAGAAAACTGGGACTCTGCAGTTTCAAAAGTTTAAAATAAAAGGCTAAACACAACACTATATTCCTGAAGTCTATCAGCTTTTTAGGGAGATGCCTAAAATTGGTATTTAAATGAAGGAATGTATACAAAGAAAAATAAAGGGTGAGAAAGGTGAGGAAGGAAACCTTTAAACCTCATCTTTTACTTTCACAAGCACTAGGAACATACAACCACTGTCCCTAAATTCCAGTGTTTTTCAGAGCAATTTGTATGAAAAGAATTAACACTTAAACCTTTCTTCTACTAAAACAGTGAGAATCACATCCTATTTTAGGCTTACATGGAAAAAAAGAACTGCTTTAAAATACTTTCCAATTAGAAACTGAAAAGTTTCAGTTTCTATTTTATTTCTTCCTGTGCAGGACCAGGAGTTGGACTCCATGACCCTGATGGGTCTCTCCCAAGTCAGCATTTTCTAAGATTCTATGATCCTTTCATCCTATTTTCTTTAGCTGTACAAGTGTGAAACAAATCATGCACTGAGCATGGGAAATTTGTATCACACAAGGTATACAGCAGTGCACCAACATTGCCACAACTTCTGTCTTGTTTATTTCAAATATTGGAGGAGTCTGAAACAATAGTGTAGAGCTTCAGATTAAAAAAAAATTTGAAAGTCTTTAGAATTTATGGCATTCCAGCAAAAAAAATTAAAGTACAAATATTAAAACCATTAGGAAAATAAAGCAGAGACTTAAACAAACATATGCAAACCAAGAATTTTTGAGTTTCCTCTGCCATACATCAGCACAAGCAAATTAAGCTGATTTTTACATACTCATGAACTTGCAAGCTATTCTCTAATTTTCCTGCTGTGCTCCTTGGGGTTTCAAGAGAATTTTATTTAAGGTGATGACACTGATCTTACAAAAACATGCTGTAGTATTTCCTGTCAGCAGACATCAAAATTTACATGTCCAAGGAAATATTCTTCCCCTCATACGGAATTTATAAGCAGATCATTTTCAACTTAAATGTAAGGAGGTTTTTTTTTAAAACTTTCCTTCTGCTAGCAAGATTCTGCCTCACAGAAATTAATAGTGGTGCTATTTCCTCTCTGATAGCTACACTGAGAACACTCCAGAGTAGCCAGTTTCTTCCCAGGTCCTGCCAATCTCAAGTTTTGGGCAATCCTGAGAGAAATGGCCCTGCAAACCAAGCCAGAGGTTTTGTTTATTTGTTTGTTTGTGGTTTGTTTTTATTCCACAGAAATCCTGTAAAAGCTTAAAGGAGAAAAGTTTCTCTATTTGACTGCAGAAGAAATGGAGTATCTAGAATTGTCACTTCTAATTGTCAGTGCAAAACAAGGTGAAAACTCACTTCTCTTCTTCATGCTGTTCTTGTTTTGAAGCCCATCCTGTGCCATCCTTAGGCACAATGTTCACATTGGGGTCGTTGCCTTTGTTCTCTGCTTTGAGGCTGGGCAGATTAGCTGGGGGAGGCATCCTCCTGGAAATAGCAACTTTTCCAAGACTCTGCAATCCATGGCGTGCAGCAACTGTGTGCCAGAACAGAAAGTGCAAGTTAACAACTCTGTTTAGGCAGAGCTACATAAAAATGTTTTGTAAGAAAGTCAGAAAAATTTAAGAGTGTTAAGAATTAAAAATTTTAAATGCTTGAGAATTTATTATTTAAAAATAGGAATTAAAAACACATGGTTTGGGAAGACCTGAGTACTTTTTGAGGAGTGAGTCATTATGCCTATTCCAGATATTAAAAAGGATATATGGCCCCACCTTTATATATAACATTCAGTGACAGAAAGCTAAAGAAGCCTTTTACAACATGATGCTAATGTCAAGCATTCTTCTCTTGCTCTCCTGGAGCTTAATGTACATTGATGAGTCCAGGAATACCCCTATGGGTCTGGCCCATTTCCTTATTGCTGCAAATTTCAGCTGGCAGACGCTGCCCTTGCAAAAACATTCCTACAAATTGTATTTACTCCAGACCACAAGTTTGAAGCTAATGCACCCCACAGGACATTCAACCTACCAAGCACCTAACTCAGGAAACAAGCACAAGTTACTGCCCTGGGTAAAAACCAATATTGTGGCAACCTTCAACAAGCTTGGGCACTCTTTTTCTCTTTTACAAACAATTTAGGCAACTTTGTCAAGTTCAAAACCTTCAGAACATCATTTCCCCCTGGTTCTCCATTCAATGACTCATGAAAAAGCAGGCTCACAGTCACCTTTTTCAAGATATCAGTGTGTAAGTTTTATCTAGTGTTTGTCAAAAAATCCAAGTCCCTGAGCTGTAAGTGAGCATTGCCTTTTCCTTAATTAAACACTTCCAGCATGGCAAATGTAAATGCAGTAAAATGCACAGCTGGGGAATGGCACATCTTTATTTACCCACATTCTACTTCCTACTAGGCTGCAAATGCTGTCTCTCTGAATTGACACTCCTGTTTACAGCTAAGCAGAAGCTCTAATGAATGCTGCCTTCCACAATCCCTCCATTTCACTGCTGCACCAAGCAGTTATGAAAAACCATGCTGTGGTTAAGTGCTCATATACTCTGCACTCTTAATTAGCACTGCAGTAATGATGAAACTGCAAGAATGCAACTCTAAAGAGAGCTTACTCACCTGTGGTTTTCTGAGTTTCCAGTGACTTTCCCTTGTAAGTATTAAACAGACTGAGTGTTGCATACTTTGTTTTTCCATCCTTTGCTTTTGTACTCTGGCCTGACTTTTCCGACATTTCGCTGGAAACTCATCGAGTCCGGTACCTTCCGTTCGCTCCTCAAAATCTGCCTGTGGAGAAAAACAACAGAAAAGTGAAACAACCTGAACAGGAGCCAGGACTGAAGTCAGAGTTCACAGGGCAGGAGTGGACAGCATATTTAACACCATTAGCACTGTTTCATTTAAGAATTCTGCAGGATGCCAAGGAATGCATTAATTCCAGAAACCTTATCCTTATGTAACATCAGGAATTTTTAAGTGTTTCTGTATCTTCAATAAGAATGTCACAAAATCAGGAGGGTCAGCATTTAATTAACATCAAACACTGTTAAAATGGTAAATACCATCCATGATTTCACTAGAAAATGAATAATAAAAAGCCAATCCCAAAGCCCACAGACACACAGAATTTCCACCAGCAGCTCCTTCCCCACTGGGGAAGCTCAATGACCTCACCCACTCCCAAAGCCAAGTACTGAGACAATTACAGTTACTGCAGTACAGTATTTCTGGAATTTGCTTCTTTTTTCTCCAATTAAAACCATCATGAACACAGCAGCCAGAGACACTAAATACACAGAGTAAGAATTTTTTGTTTGTCAAAACCAGAACACAGTCTGCTCAGAGGAGGAGAGTGAGAATTCCTTAAACCAAGAGTTACACTATTCTTCCTGCAGCAGTAAATTACAGGGCTCTTGCAGCAGGTCATTCCTCTCCTCCCTCCTTCCCCCAGAATAACAGGCCTTGAGAGAAAGAACCCAGTAATTAACTGTGATACTTCTCTACAAGTTCTTGGAAGGAACTTGCAGAGTTGCTGCTCATCACCAGGCAGGAACACAAGTGAGCATTCACTCAAACAGAGCATTATTATACATGTTGATTTCTCTTAACAGTCAAAAATCCTGCCACCCTCTTCACAACAATTTTTAATCTGTTTCTATATGAATTCCAGAAGAGTTATACATGCTCAAAGCCTTGTGTTTCAGTCTAAAAGCAGGCAGCAAGAAGCAAGACATCCTGCTCAAACCCTTCAGTGATCAAACTCCCATGTCAAACCCAGAGCTGCAGATCTTCAAAGGGAACGTGATTCACATGCAAGGTGCTCATGGATTTAAGAGTCTGCAAGGACAAGCAATCTAAAGACCAAAGCACCTACTTGGGCATGACAGACATTCAGCAATGTCAAAAGACCATGGAAATTTAATTTATACAGGTATGATAACACTCCCATCCTCCTCTGCCTTCTACCTCAATTTACAAGCCATGATTGAAAAGAAATTAAGATGGCAAATAACCTTGGGATGGCTCAGCTTCAGCATAACTTGGGCCAGAAGCTATTCTATTACAATCCATGCAGGCTGCTGCAAAGGGGATAATCTCCAGCCTTGTATGGGGCCAAGAAAATATTCTCCCCTTAGAAAAAGGCAGCAACTCCCAGATTCTTCTTCCAGATTAGTCAGCACTTGGCTATTTCAACAGCAACTGTTCCACCAACAGTTATTTTATGTGTCATCCAAAAATACGAAATGCAGGACGGGAGCAGGGCTGGGAATTAGAACTCTGGATGAGCTGTTTGCACTTGACAGAACGTGTGAGCACAGGGATTGCAGTTCAAGGATCACCTGAAAGCTGCTTTGCCACCCTGTGCTCCTGGCAGCTACTGCCCAGCACCTTCTGTGGTGCTCCAGGATGACTGTGATGGATTCTTTTCCATAAATACAAGGCTGGGAACAGAGAGGAACAGAGCAGTGGAAGGGACAGAGTCTGCCAGGCTCTTTCACAGAACTCCTTCTGGTGAACTGGATCTCCTTCCAGAAGGAAAGGCCAATGCAGAGGCTCATGTCTGATGCAGACCCAGCCTGATAAACGAGTCTGCCTGGATTCAGGTCTCCAGACAGGCTGAAAGCAGCAGTCTGGCCATGAATAACACTGATGGGCAAAGCCTGACATGCTGGATTGCAAGCAACTCCTGGGGCAGCCTGAAGAGTGAATGGTTGCTTGATAACTCCAAAGATAAGCTTGTCTCAATTCATGTTTCAGACTGGGTGGGTGTTTTCCTGTAAAGATATTTGAGTGTTGAGCTTTGGCTCCCAGTGGAACCTTGCAGTGTCGTTTTTTTGGAGAGATGAGGGACAGCCTAGCAGCCAAGTCTGTGGCTGGAATGTAGATTCTGTATTTATGATAAGGAGTCCATCACAATCATCCTGGAGCATCAGAAGGTCCTGGGCAGTAATTGCCCAGTGCAGAGGGTGAAAAACCAGCTTTGAGGTGAGCCTATAACTGTATCAAGTCATAAACTACAATCACTGTGCTCACACATTCTTTCAAGTGCAAACAGCTCACCCAGAGTTTTAATTTTTGGCCCAAGACTCATCCCAGCCAAGGAGTCTGTAAACAAGAAGCAGCTTCACAAAGGTGAATAATCTAAAAACTGGCAAACAAAACAAATAAATTAAAAAAAGACAACTTGGGTCATTTTTTACCCACAAAATTGTCAACAGCAGCAAAGCCCTAACAGATACAGACAAAGCAAGCAGAAAGCAGTTTGAGGGTGGTTTAAGATAATGTTCTGTCATATTCTTCCAAAGCCTGCACTGCTGGTAGAGATGAAATATGGGAAATCTTAATCATAATAACACTTTTTTACAGAGCAATACAGATTTCACACTTGGGCAGACCTTCACTGTAACAACTGCTCTTTCTAGAACATTTGACAGCTTCAAGAACAGGGCAGTGAACACATTCCCTGAATACCTCTTTTTATGTTTAATTGAGAAAAATTAGTCTGCTCATTACAACTGAGCTCTAAGCCTTTTATACTATTAAAATTCATGCTGTTTGACAAGTTTTTCCCAACTTGTATTACACAGAAAAATAAACTGTTTTACAATGATTAAAACTGCACATTCCTCAGTAATCTGACTTGCACAAAATAAATAATTTCAATTAGGCAGGTCAATATATTCGATAATATACAATATATAGATATATTTAAGTACATTTAGACCTGATACTGGTTGCCAAAGAAGATATTCTTACAAAATTAGACTTTAGACCAGGTACTGAAGCCAGGGATGACAAACCCTCCCTCTGAAGAGCCTTGAACAAACATCCTGCCGAGTCACACATTAAACAAGCACTCAGAGCCACCTGACATCAGCTGTGAAGAGACAAATGCCTGACTCTGAGCCATGTGAAACCATCCAGCTCCAAGACTTCATCCAAACTTCAGCTGTGTGTGCCACATTGCTACACCTGAGCACTGGAATCACCCCCTCTGTACAGAACACCTGAGGTGTTTCACCACAGGACACATGGAGCCCTTTCCTCCCGAGGTGATTCTCCATTTGCCCAGCATTTCCATGTTTTGTTATTGTTAGTCAAATCCTCACAGTGAAGTGCTGCTCTGCACTAGTTTAGGCTGTGTGCTGTAGCAGAGGCAGCTGTGAGCACCCCTAAGGACACACAAGGTGGCAGGAGCACTTTCCAAGCTAAGAAAGCACAGTGACAGCCACCAGGACAGGACAGCACACGCCACAATGGCACTTGGCAGTGTTCACTGCACCATCAAGAAACTTAAGCAAGTCAGCTGCTCACTGGGAATGATTACAGTTACTATCATGCACAACTACAGAGAGCACAGTGCTCCCAAAATTCTGGAGCAAACCTGCTCTGCAATGTTATTTAATAAGTTAACTGAACGTCACTGTGCCTTGAAGATTTTAAAGTAAAAATTATTACTCTAATTTCTGTACCAGACTATTTTTTCAGACTCCAACTGGTTGACTGTTTTAAATCCTTCAAGGAACTCAGAAGCTTGTGTACAGAAAATAGCACACAAAGAGGCTGCCACAAATTCTAAATATCCTGGTCTCTGTTAAGGAATATTTACTTGTGCCCTCTTAGACATTTAGAGCTGGTACAAGAACAAACTGAATGCAGTGGATTCCAGATTACAAAAACATGTTTTTAATAGTAAAACCCCAACAAACAAACCCCCACACATATTCCACTAAATTCCTAGCTCTCCTGATCATTTTAGAACTCACCTCTAGGACTTGTTTAGAATTTACTGATACCATTTGTTACTCCTGCAAACTTTGCACTGTGTTCCATTAGGAACAATTGCAGCCTTGAAAAGGTGTCACCTCTGCTTCAGAAAAAAGTTTTACTTAAACAAGGGAAAAATCTTGCGTATTTTGAGGTCACTTTTGAGGACTGAGTTGCAAGAAGTATAAAACATTTAACAGCTTGACTCCTAAGTTCTTGTCAGACCAGATGACAAACAATATTTCATACACTGCATTTTTAAACTCCTACCTAGACAAAAAAGGTGTGATTTTTAGTGCAACATGTCAAGAGACTTCTTCAGCAGTATTACAGTCAGATTTAATGCAGTCCTTCCATCTTAACCCCCCAGCCCACACCTCTTCAGCCTGCAAGCTCAATCAGAACAGGAAACCTGGACAGGAGCTTCCCAGGATTTAGAGCATTAAAAATACTGGAATAATTCTCACAATTCCTATTCAACACAGCAAGGATCCCTAGTCCCTGTCAGCTCTACTCCAAGGGCTGAGTTTTGGCCACATTTGGAGAAAGATGCACTGACATGATTTAAGGCAAAGAGCACCACTGAAGACTCAAACCAGGTGAAGATCTGAACTCTCAGTGCCTCAAATGCCCATCTGTGAAGGGGGAAACATCACCAAAAACACTACATGAAAGTTTATTCATAACTGGGACACATTAGCACCTCTCTCAAAACAGAAACCAATCCAGAAGGAATTTCCATACATTATTTTAAGCACACTAAAAGTAGTGAAAGGGTAAAAACCATCTTATACAAATCTGTTATTTGTATCCAGCCATAACTTCACTTTTCTAAGAATAGCTTTGTTTCTGGGACACTGAACAATGTGGTTCTGGTAAATCCTGGAACTAAATACAACTACTAAAAAAATTTTAAAATTATATATAAATATATTAAAAAAATATTTATACACATATTTAATATATATATAAATATATATTTATACATATATTTAAAATAGATAAAAATATATACATTTATACATATATTTAAAAAAAATATATAAAATTAAACTTTTTAACCACATATGCCATTGGTTGTAGAGGCAGATGCTCCCAAATCAGTGTTAGTAATTAAAAAAAAAAAATTCACTACACATAAAAATGTGGCATTAAAAATTTTACACAAAGTTTTCATTTCAACTGTAAGTCTGGCATATTTAGATTCTAGAACTGAAGAAACTGCCCACTGCTGTAAAATCTAAGCATAATCTCCAGCTAGATATGAATTTTTGAAAAACAACTGTGTGATCTTCAGAAAAGAGACCAGTTTAAATCAATTACAGAAACAGAATGCCAATTTAAAACAAAGAAACAGAGGATACTGGAGTCAAAGCACTTGGAACCCAAGAAAGCCTTTTTTGTGCTTTTTGTAAGCCAGTCTCATGGAATCCTATTATTTTAAAAGGACACTCCAAAATACTGTGCAATTACTGAGTACATGGGGTTTGGATGTGGCTTTGAAGGGGGAAGGCTGCACACAGATAAAAAATGGAATTCCAATTAAACATTCCTCTGACATGGATGTTTATCAACAATCTCTTCTTGATGGCCTCACACTTTCACCTCTGGAACCAGCATTTTTAGCCCAATTTTTATTTACAAAAACATAACAAAACAAATATACAAAAGCTCTGGTCATTTATCCCACTATTAAGAATTCTTAAGAACTGCAGCACTATCAGCTTAATATGACCCAAAAAACAAGCTTGGTAGCAAAGAAGTCTCTGTCAAATCCAAGCATCTAATAAAACCTCTCAAATCAGGATTTCCCTTCCCTCCAAGAGCCACTTGCAGCAAGGTTTATTATCGAGCAGATTTCTGTTAAGTAGGCTGAAAATTGCAGGAAAACTTGGGGGATTCCAATCTTTTTTCCTTCATGTATGTCCATCAAGGCTCTAGGACCTACAAGAGGAGAAACTCCTTAAAGTTTTGAAGAGTTTAGGGTAGATCTCAGTACAGTTCATTCTAAACAAGTTTACTATCCTTAGAAAGTCTCACTTATACACTCTCCCATCTCTAGATTTTGGGCTCACTGGTTTCCAGCACAGCTTGAATGAGGGTACAAAGCACTGATTGCATGGACTCTAAAATCCATGGAGACTGGCAGCCAAGAAGGACCAAAAACCCCTTTAATCACCATCTCCTCTGTACCCATCACCTCAGTGGGAGAACTGTGGGATGGGCACAATCTACAGAGGAGTTCAACAGCCACCAAATGGAAAAAAATCAAAATTAGTTTGGCTCCTCAGAAGCAAGACACTCCATCCTGAGACAAAGCTGGAGCAAAGCAGGCTTTGCTAGTTCAATTATTCCTCAAATAGCTCCTCTTTAAAAGCTAAAAAAAGTCTTTCCAGAAGAGTACCAAAGCTGAGTGTGCCAGGTGGGAAACACACCATGACACAAGACAGCCATTTTAGGGCATCATCCCCACAAATGCATCTATAAAAATGCAGTTTGGGGATGCCAGAAATGGGCATCCACAAATATGTCAGCATCAATTCTAACAGACATGCAACAACAGTCTAAATAGAGCTAAGCAATGACAAACAACCCAAATTAGCCACCCACAAAAAAAAACCTCTACTCAGAAACTACTTCAAAGCATATGTTCCTTTGAACCAGCAATCTACAGGGCAAGCAAATGTGCTGCCTTAGAAAGGCTGCAAGGCAGCTTGTGGAACCCATTTTTGGGAGAAATACTGATCACCTAAACCCTGGCTTTCCAACAGGAAAACCAGCAACAAGCCACAACAGCTCAGGGAATTTTTGTTGGGAGCATTTTAAGGCTAACATGGCACTAAAGAAACTTTTAGGATGATTACTGCAGAAAAAAAAATTATGTCAGTTCTATTCTTTTTTTTTTCTTGAGAACAAAAGAAAAAATAATTTAAAACCCCACAGATTCAAGTACAGCAAACCTTAAATTTGTCTCTATCCACAGATTTAAGTATCTATTTAACTGTAGGTGCATGAATATTTCAATGCAACCATATTCCTGTGGAACAGCCCTGACAAAAGAAGCTTGATCAGCAGGCTCAATCAGAATCAGCAGGACTTAAATGTGTCCACATAACAAGGGATTAAAAAGGTACAGACAGGTTAAACTCACACTGGCAATAAAGCTGTCAAAAATGCACTCAATACTTTCAGGTGTCACACAGCTGCTTTTGTTCATCTGGTGTTTCTAGTGCTTATGAAATCTTTTCCTTTTAGGTAACTGAGAGATTCTGGTCCCATCCCCTCTCCTCACAGGCAGAAATGATGCCAGTGCAGCTATTTAGGAACTTTGGGTGGAAATAAAGCAGTTTCAATTTCATTTTTTGTGGAATTTTTTTTTTGCATGTTTATAGTCAGAGCATAAAATAAAGCTGTTCAGTGTCCTCACAAATACTATTTCAATATTACCTACAACAATGCAGTTATCCAGGAATTCAATGCTTTCAATGTTTGTCTCTTTCTTCCATATTTTACACCAATGGCCCAAGTCTGGTCTTCAGCTTCCTACTGACTAAGGGAAGCTGTTCATCAAGACACCCCTTACACTGACCTCTGCCTTTTACAAGGAGCTAAGGAGACAATTTAGAGATGCACTCAAGCATAAATACAGCTATTCTTAAAACAAAATGCTGAAATTAGAAAGTTCCTCCCTAAAAATTTCGTTCAGTTCTCAACTACTGCACATGCAGAAGATATAATAACCCTGTCTGCTGTAGCTTTATAATGAAATACTGTTATTTCTATTGTAATAACTTTACAATTAAAACAGAAATTGATTTCAAAAAATATCGATTTTCAAAGTGGAGTATCAAGCAAGGTAAAATTAAGAAACTCCCTTCAGTGAATTTTGTGTCTGGTAATTCTTTGCATTTCCAGAGGTTAGATAATGAAAAATGGTACAAGAATCACCAGAGAGTTTTAACAAAAGCTCTTCTACTATTCTGGACTGAAAGCCCAACATCTGCCACCTCAAACAGCAGCACTTTCAAGCAAGTAAGACTCCTACAGAAATCCTACTCTGGTGGTCAAGTACCCTGAAGAAGTGAAATACATCATGTCCAAACTCAGCCTTAAGGCTCAAATTCTTAATTAAAAAAAAAATTGCTTGGTTTAAAAGATCTAGATAGAAGTGATTTTAATTTGGTTTCTGAGTTCAGAAAATTTACTTTGGTCATTTTTTTCAAACTTCTTTGCAACACGAGGAATATTTCTTTAGGCTAACAGACTGATGGAATTTGCATACAAATACTAAAGAGAAAGGACCAAAAGGTTGAAGTTGTGAACCTGATTGCACCAAGTCATGAGCATCAGAATGTGCCTGGAGGTGCCCAATGCACCCTGGGCTCAGCATTCCCCTCTACTGGGATGGTCCAGACCGGTCCTGGCACAGGCACAGCAGCCTCAGCACTGCAGCATTGTCTGTGTGTCTGTCTGTCTGTGCACCCACAGGTTTGCAGGGCTGCCCACTGCTGATGGAGGTGATGTGGAACCATGTTCAGTGAAACAGTTCTCCACATGTCTGCTTGCAGATTCCAAGAGTAACAGCCATCACACTTACCCAGTTCTTCTCAGAGCAATTCCCAGTTTGGGCTGAGGCACAGCAGGGCAGCAATGCAAACCAAACCTTATTGCTCACTGGCACATGAATAAAAAGCTGTCAGAGGCCCAAAAGCCTCCTACCTGTGGGATGGGAGCAGCACAGGGCAATATGGCAAACACAGCACAGCCCTCACTGGTACTGCAGCTGTCCAGCTCCTTTTCCCATTTGTTCTACACAAACCACACCAGTGCAGAGAAACTCAACACCACAAGCACAGCTCAAGTGCAGATGAGGAGTTAACCACCAATACCTGTCCTAGAAGCCTTCCTTCAATGTCAGCCCTTTGCAAATTATCTGAGTTTCTCTGCCACAAAGGATTTTTCAAGAAATTCCAGTAAAGAGACTCCACCTAGATCAGCACCAAACTGGACAAAGGCAATGCACCAACCCAACACAGCTACAATTTAGATGTTTCAATAGATTACCAAACATGTTCCAACCAAAAATCTATTCTTTTCTGAAAACCCAACATCCCAGATTTCTCTGCAGGTCACTTTTAGAGCAGGTTATTTTATTTCTTCTTAGCCTGACAAGGTCTTTACAAGTCTTTTCTGATTTCTTCGACATCAAGTATTAAGTGAATTTTTTGCAAGACAGATTTTTGATTTTCCAGCTTCATGCAGCTGGTTAAGAAACTTTCATAAATTGTAAATTTTTAATTGAGGCAGGAGTTTTGAAGTTCTGGAAGAAAGCCAGGGCCAGAAAAAAGCCCAAAACAGTTTCTATAGAATTAAAGAGAGCATCATAATGATAAGCATTCTCATTATTTCTGGGAACAGAACAATGCAAGTGCTTTTGCCCAATTAGCTTTTCAACTTGCAGATGCCAAATGAGACTTATTTTTAAGATTTGCAAAACCATTTATTAAAGAAATTTCCATTATTTGGAAGAATGAGAAAACTTCAAAGCTCACCAAACTGAATCACTGCCTATTTTTGAGCACAAGATAAGGGAATAAATTAAGGCAAATTCTTGCAGAAAGAAGCTGTGTACCTGCTATCAAAGTTTAGGATTGAAGCAGCAGCCTGGGAGGCAGCATTTTCTCTGAATACAGAACACTACCATGACCTGTCTTACCTGTCAGAAAGATTTTTAACTGAAAAAATTACAACTATTCACCAAGCTTCTTCATAGCTAATTGAGATCAGTTTATCCAGACCCCAGCAGCTCTCTGTAAAGGCATCTGGTAATGGTTAGGATCACAAACAATCCCTTAAAAATTACAAACACACTCAGCAGACTGTCACAAGCACCACTCTGTTTCTTGCTCAACTGAACCACACCACCCAGCAGAAGCCTGGAAAGGCAGAAATCTCAGCAAATCCCTTCTCCCCACACACGAAGTGACATGGGGAGCATCCTCCTTGGTGGCACCCTGAGTGGTGGCTGCTGTGTCAGGCTGAGAAAAGGGGGACAAAAGACAAAGGCACAGCGGGGCTACAGCAGCAGCCTCAGCCTCTCCTCTGAGGTGAGCTGGCTCTGCAGGTGCTGCCTGGGGGAAGTTACCACAACAACAGCTCAGCACGATTCCCCTCCTGAAGCTGCTCCCAGTGATAAGCTGGTGCAAAACACTTCCTTCTAGGAAGCTGGTGAAAGAAAATCAATAAATACATGAAAAAAGACCAGATGCCCAACAGATGAGCAGAAGCTGCAGCCATTTACAGCCAATGCCCATCCTTCCACTGTTTCATTTTTCCCTTTAATACTTACTGCAAAAACCTCTTTATTACCAACCCTCACATTTCAACTCTTCCTACCCACCCCATGTAAACCTGGGCAGTGGAAGAGAGCAGGACAGATTAGGAGAAAAAACTTAAATCACTCCTTTGCTAGGAGTAACTCAAGGAATCTCTTTCAAAACTTCCATTTCCTGCTCCTTTACCACAATTTCCAAGCCCCATGAAATAATTAATGTTTTTTCACAGAGGAAGTGAGATCTTTTTTCAGCATTCTTCCCCAGGAACAACAACATTGAGCAGATTTCTCATCATGCTTTTCTGGATCTTTAAAGTATCCCTGACCCCAATTGCAAATAAGTAAAAATTTTTATACTTGTTTTTCCAAAGCCCATATTCACAAGTTAATCCTTAAATAAGAAATAATTACATCTAAAGGGTTTTAATTTGGAAATTTGTTATTAGTTGCTTGGAAATAATGTTCAGGCAAGTTCCTCTGTTCATGAGCTCCTACAGAATATTTTGACAGAGCACAGGAACAACTTTAGGGCCACATCCTTAAGGATTTCCCCTCTTCTTTAGAACACACGTGCCAAAATTATTCCCCTCTTTGCCAGCTTCTTTCCCCCAATTCTTTTGTGCTCATCTTCTCAAGGTGTTTCTGTTGTGAAGGGTCCAACCTGAAGATGAAAGCACTCAACAATAAGAACCTACAGAAAAAACCAGTTTTGAACTCTTGTACAACCTCACCATTATATAAAAAAGTTTAAAACAGTTACTCTAATCACTTATGTAATGACTTAAGCTACTTGTCACCACATTTAAAACTTCCCACCTTGCCCAAATTCTTTGCTGCCCATTACTCCTATTATTCCTAACCTGACTCATGTACATCAAAAATAAACATAATTTCTTCTCTGTGTTAAAGAGATGTTCCAGCATTATTTTGAAGGTTTTTAAGATACTCCCACTGTGATAGTGAGAGCCAGGGCTGCCAAATACTCCAGCTTGTAACAGGCTGTCAGCAGCAGTAAAAAAATCTCACTGCAATGCAAATAAAGGTGGCAGAATTTTGTTCCTCGGCCTGGTCCAGCTTGGAGAGAGCTCCCAGCCACTCACAGGCTCTTCTACCTGCTGCCCATTATCCTCTGGAGCTCTGGTTACATGCTTTTCCCTGTGACTCACTCAGTTCTTGGAACAGACACATCTCCTTGTTCACTGAGGAATGCTCAGCATGGAAGAGATGCAGCTGCCAACACCACACTGACAACAGCTCTGGACAACACCAGTTCATTACAGTAATGGTTGACTCCAGACCTCTGCTTTACACTGGGTTGGACCACAGAAAAAGGGGAAAAGAGAAGATGAGAAATAAGTTGAAAAAGCCTTATCAGCACAGGCAGCTTTCTGCATCTGTCTCTCAGCACTCCAGAATCCATTTTCCATGGAAGTTAACTTGCATCTGCCAAATGGCTGCAGAGGAGCTTTAACATCTTCACTTGCTCTGGCTTCTCTGTTTATTCTGCTCAGAAAAAAAACCAACCCACACATCCCTTGACACTTTGCTTTCAAGATGCAGTAAATAATTCAGGCTCAACACATGATTAAAAAACTTAGCAAGGAACTTTTTGTTATCCAAAGCTCTGTGTGTCCCACAAAGCTCTGTCCATGCTGCTGGCTTCATCTGTGGCATGAAAACACCTCTTAACCAAGGTGACTGCAGCAAAGCAACCACTCAGAAATGCCACAAGCCAAAGGCAAGCTTTTCTTGCTAAAATACATCTTTCTTATTTGCACTATCAAGGAAAAATATTCTTGTTCCTTTTCATTAGAGGACTTCTGCTGTGCACCCATACAAAGCACAGACTGTCCTGAACATGACTAAAAAACAAGCCCTGTAAATCAGTATTTATTTTTTTTTCCAAAACAAAAGCATAAATTCATTGATATTAAGACTGAGGTCCTTCAGTGGAATATCTGGTGAGTTTGAAACAGAAGTCCTAAAGCAGTATCAGGTGTTTAACTGAGGAAATTATTGGGTTCTCAAACAAAAAGCAAATGTTGCTGCACTTCCACCTTAGCTGAAGGTACAAATCATTTTAAGTCCATCTTAAATCATTACTGCTGCAAGCATTCCTTAACATTTTAACTGTAGATTGAAATTGTAAGTTAAAATTTACAAACAATAAAATCCAGCAACAGTCACTTGCTTACAAAATATAAATTTTAAACCAAGGAGTAGTGATTTATTTGATTTCATGAGGACAGCCTGAGAAGGGCTGCTTTTCTAAGCACACAAAGTTTGGTTTGCTAACTTAAGCAAGCAGGACAGCAAAAAAGGGCAGCCTAGTCATTGCCAAACTACAATTTACAGCCCAACTAGGTAAAATCCCAGTAAGGCTGCCATTTCACTCAAGAATCAGCTGTACATTGATTAAATTGGCATTTAGGAGACCTCTCTTCTCTCAGTTACCCAGGACTGGGGGATGCCCCAGTTCTTCAGGCAGTACTTGTGCATTTGCTGAACACAAAGTGCAGCCATTCCTGTCTCTGATGCTGGAAGACCCTGGAAATGCAGCCCACATTTTTTCAAATAAACATCAGTTAAAATTTATCACCATCATCCTCCAGACTGAAGACATGTAAGGCTGATTCTGCACTCTAATTTCCCCGTTAATCAAGGCAGTGGCAGATAATTTAAACCATGAACAATGGGAATGTTAAACAGTTTCTCCCTCTAGTATGTGTTTGCAATCTGTAACAGACGAGCTCGTTAGCATTGACTTAGAATGTTATGTAATGGCTGAGGTATTTGTAATAAAAACAGTCTATTTCTGTTAGCCTGTTCTTCATAGACATAAAAGCTGTCTTCATCTGATTTTTATTAGGACTTCATCTTCCTCTGCTCTTGATGCATTTTTTAAGACTCCTGTGCACTCCATTTTCATTTCACCAATGCTCAGTGTTATTTTCTCCCACGTCCTCACACGAATTCCAGTTTTTATTTTCACACTACTTTCACCCGTAAGCTTCCACTGGGTTTTGTAAAACCCAAACCCAAAAGACAATGAGAGCACGAAGCTGAGCAAAGGAAAAATTTCCTGCAGAGGATGAACCGGTTCTACCAGTAAAACACCACCAGCAGTGCTGTCATTACAAGCCCAGCATCCATCCTCAGCTAGTGGGAAGGTGCTGCATTTTCATGTGGTGGTTTTCCCTCTCAAACCCTCCACTACTGCAGGAGCCTCTGAAGAGAAGTGTTTTTCCTTCTCTCACATCCCAATCCACTACACAAGGGTTTACTCCTCTGTAAGAGCACACTGTGCAAAGCTTGAGCTCTTCTGTGAGATTTTCATCTCCTCATTTTATCCATACCACCCCTTATATGGTATTTATCCTACCCTCTCTCCACTCTCACATCCCTGCCATTCCCTAGCCTGGGAATCAGCCTGCAACAAAGCAATTCCCAGTCCTGCAGGATACCTGGCTGAAATGGGCCCCACAGACCAGAATCCTGCTCTGACTTCCATTCTTTCTCTTAACTGGCACCCAGCATTCATCCAGACAGCCCCAAACCCACAGGGAGCTCCCTCTGGAATTGCATCATCTCCCTCTTGCTCACTGGGGCCTGTTTCACTTTCCCAGGGACACAGGACCTATGGAAGGTGCATCCCATAAATCTCCAGCACTGGACCAGGAGCCCAAGTTAAAACTGGAGACTGATGTAACATTCTGCTCTACAAAAAACCAGGGCTCCCATTCTGGAAAGTCTAAATGAGAGCAAAGATATTATAAATTGCTACTAAACTGCCAAGACACAGGATATTTATATTACCAAGACTCACAGAAGCAACTGTATATTGAGTTATACATATTTCATGGCCTATTATCTACAAAAGCCAAGAACTTCATACAAGCACATCCACCCAGCAAGGCAGAGCTTGAGGTGGCACACAGAGCCTCAATCCTGGTCTCCAAGTGGCCTAAGAGAGAACCAAGCTCTCACTTCAGTTTAAAGAGTGACCTCTCAAGCCCACATCACCAAACCACCTCTGCACTGAACGCCTGTCCAACTCCCAAAACTTTGAGATTCTTTATTCTCAACCGAATGGTTGCAGAGTTGCAACAAAACACCACAAAATTAATGCAGAAGCAAAATTCTCTAGACTATAGAATTAAAAAAAAACCTGACAGGCACACTGAGCTCCTGGCAGTCAGTATTTAAGGTCAATCCTTTTGTTTCTCATACATGGACAAATGAGATCATGTCCTGTTTCCTGCCTCTTCAAAAGCAGTTTCTAGTCTGAGCAGAGCTCTTTAAGATGAGACACCAAGTAGGCCAGGTGCCTCACTGCACAAGGAATAAAACTATAAAAAAAATCACAGCCCCGTTCCTTCTGTTGGAAATATTGCTGTAATATAGCTATTTAATCCCAATAATCAGGGCAACAAGGAGAAACGGTCCTTCCTTGAAAATACTGACTTCAAGACCTTCCACCAAATAATATATTTACAGAACACCCACGTGAAACACAAAAAGGAAGAAAAACCACGATGCTCCATGTAGGGCCCAGCACCATGCTTTCTGCATGTCCCCTTCCTCAGCAAGAGGGCCCAAACTATTACCTTTTAGCCTGAAAATGATCTTTTAGCCTAAAAATCTTCAATCCCTGCATCCCTGGATGGTGCCCACTGCAGACCAGCTGCCTGAATTTCAGCCGTGTCATCTCAGCACGCTCACCCATCCTTTGAGCGCTATCCATGAGCGCACCCCCGGCTTGCCCACCCCGACCCCGGGAGCACAAACAATGCCTTCCTTCACTCAGCCCCGCACCGAACCACCCAAGAACCGCCTTTTACCGTAGGCGAGGAGTCAAAGAGCCCCGGATGCGGATTCCAAGTTGGAAAAGCGAGGCGCTCTGCCTCCAGCACCCGCAGGACAAGGCTGCGCTCCCCCCGCGCTCCTGCAGAGGAATCACAGCCGCGGAGTGAGCGCGAACGCGCGCAGGGCTCGGCGCCTTCCTCCGGGAAGCCCCAGAGAGAGAAAAGGAGGGAGAGAGAGGAGGGGAAGGGAGGAAGGAGCAGACCAAGCGCCGTTAAAAAAAGGAGAAAAGCGAGGGGCAAAAAGGAGAGCGGGAGAAGGAAGCAGCAGCCCCGCAGGAGCGGTCCCGGCACGGCCGCCTCTCCCGCCGGCCCCGGGCGCGGCCCGGGCCGTGCCCGGCGGGGCGCGGCCGGCCCCGAGCGCCAATGCAGGCGGCCCGGCGAACCCCGGCCCGGCCGCCCGGCGCCGCCGCCCGCCCCGCTCCGTCCGGCGGCGGTGCCGGGCCCGGGGCGCCCCTCACCCGCCGGCCGCGGGCCCGCCCGGGCGGAAGCCGCCCCCGCCCGGGGCCATGCGGCGCAGGCCGCCCGCCCGCTCCTGCCGGCGCCGTGCCGCCACGCGAGCCCGCGCTCCGCCGCGGTGAAGCGGAGGAGCCCCGCCGCTTACCGGGCGCGCTGGGCGGCGCTCGGCTGCCCGCGGGTCCCGGTGCCGGCGGGGCCGCTGCCTCTCCCGGCGCCGCCGCTTCGGCCGCTCGCACACAGGGGCCAAGATGGCGGGCGGCCAAGCCGGGCGCCAACGACGTCTGACGTCACCGCGCACAGCGCGAGCGGCCGGCCCCGCCCCCACGCCGTCGGTCACGTGACAGCGCCGTGCCGCAGTCGCGCGGGCTCCCGGGGACAGGAGCGCCCCCTGGCGGCGCGGGGCGGAGGGCGGGGCCGGGCGGAACCGGCCCTGTCCCGGTTCTGACCCGTTCTGTCCTGGTTCCTATCTCTGTTCCCATCCCGGTCCTGTCCCGCTTCTGTCCCGGTTCTATCCCGGTTCTGTCCCGGCCCCATCCCGGTTCTGTCCGGGTCCTTTCCCGGTTCTGTCCCGGCTTCCTTCCCCATTCTGTCTCGGTTCTGTCCCGGTTCCATTCCGGTCCAGTCCCGGTCCTGTCCCGGTTCCATCCCGGCCCCATCCTGGTCCTGTCCCGGTTCTACTCCGGTTCTATCCCAGTTCTGTCCCGGTTCTGTGCCAGTCTTGTCCCGGTTCTATTCCAGTCCTGTCCCGGTTCTATCCTGGCCCCATCCTGGTTTCCATCTCGGCCCTATCCTGGTCCCATCCCTGTTCCCATCCGGCCCCATCCTGGCCCCATGCCGGTTCCCATCTCGGCCCTATTCCAGCCCCATCCCTGTTCCCATCCTGGCCCCGTGCCGGTTCCCATCTTGGCCCTATCCCGGCCCTTTCCCGGTCCCATCCCTCTTTCCATCCCTGTTCTTATCCCAGTCCTATCCCTGCTCCCATCCCAGTTCCCATCCCTGTTCTCATCCCTGTTCCCATCCCAGCTCCATCTTGGTTCCCATCCTGGCCCCCATCCTGGTCCCTATAATTCAGGGTACCCTATAATCCTAAGGCTGCTGGGGCAATGTTGCTTTCTGATGCTTGCTTTCTTGGATTTGTCACTGTATGTGTAATTTATTATTGTATATCAATATATTAACATATATAACAATTCTCATCTACCTTATTTGTTGATATTTCTATCTATACAATGGGTAGATTATACATACACAAGGGCAAGAGTGTCCCCTCTGCCACAGCTTGGGATCCACCTCACACACCCTGATAATAAACCATTAATAAAACCATCAGCAAAGAGCAGATCTGTCAGGTTTATTTGTGGCTCCCTCCTTCACATCCCAAGTTACCAGACAGAGAAGTAGCTCTCTTCAGACAGTTCATGTTTCATGAAATCTCAAGGTGGTATGGGTCTTGCCCAAATTTCAGGGAGCAGGGGGAGGAAGGCTGGCCTCATGCTCAGAATGGTTCAGGGTGAGCTCTCTGTGTCACCTTTGGTGGAATGTCAGAAGGAACGTTGTCACTACAGAGCATGACGCAGTGCAAGCACCAAGACTCCATCAGAGGGGTGCATAAGAGAGATTTTTTACAGCAACATGTGGCCTTTATAGTTTTTCAAGATATTTATGTTTACTTAACAGACACATTCACTGCCCATTGGTCATAAGAAAGAAACAAAATTCTCAATAGGTGAACAAGAAGCCACGTCACTCTGTGAGCCAGCTCGAGTCTGCATCTTTTAACTTTCTCTCTTCCATCACATTGTCATGGGGACAGCCTTGGTGTCTTCCTTGAGAGAGATACAGGGCTTTCCTTATCTTCAGGAAGCCTTTGCTGGCTCACAAGAACAGCACAAAATGCCTTTCCTACAGAACATCAGCAGGAGGTGGCTAGACACATATCTCCCTGATTTTTTAAGATTTTCTAAGCCTTCTGATGTTTACATTCTTGTAACAAACTTTCTCACACACTTTCTGTAAATAACTTACTGTTTTGCATTCTTTTATGGAGGAAGAGAAATTTGACAGACTGTTGGTTTGACCAGTGTCATTGGGGAGGTGGCACTGTCATCCTCCAACCCACTGTCACTTTTAGAAAACTATAAATGTTAAGGTAAGAAAATAAACTTCCCTTTTTCTTCACTTTAGAGAAAAGAAGAAGCAGTGTGTGCACTTGTGTTGTTTCATGTCCTATAGTGACAGACACAGACAGCCCCAGGCTCCTGCTGGTGCCAGCTCCATCCCTCTGGCAGCACCTGGCTGTTTCAAGGCAAGGTGTTTTCCATTGCCATCTGTATGGCAGATTATCTTTTGTCAAGTGGGCAGTTTGCCTTATCTCTCTCTCTGAGTGACCACATTCACACCTCCCTCAGGAGGGGACATCTGCTGATAACAGCTATTGAATGTCCCTGCATGGCTGATAAGAACTACAGCATCCCATTGGGAGATGTGAGCCCAGAGGGAGGAGCCAAGCATTCCTACCCAGATATAATCCTGAGGTTTTGAGACACCAGCACGGCTTCTCCACTGGATTCCCCAGAGGAACAGCAGCTGCCTCTTCCACTGGATCTTCAGAGGAAGAATACATCCTTCTCTACAGGATCCCTGCTCCAGCAGAGCCACCCCTGACACTGCAGGAGGGCTGCAGCCACATTTCCAATGGGACTGCCGCCAACACCCTGACCACAGGGTGTCAGGCTGGGTTCTGACTCTGTCAGTGTTGTTCTGGTGTACTGCATTGTTTATTTTATCCTTTATTATTTTTCTTCTCTATTAAAGAACTGTTATTTCCTGCTCCCATATTTTTTGCCTGAGAGGCCCTTAATTTAAAATTTATAGCAATTAGGAGGGGTGGGGAGGGTTTACATTCTCCATTTCAGGGGAGGCTCCTGCCTTCCTTAGCAGATTCCTGTCTTCCCAAACCGAGACACTGGCACAGCTTTGCACCATGCCCACATCACCTGGCATCACATCTCTCCGTGTTCCTCCTACAGCCGGGGGCTCCAGCCTGGCTGGGGGTGTTTGGAGCAGAGCCAAGCTGCAGTGAGAGCTGCTGGCAGAGCCAGGAGGCACATCCAGCTCCAGCCCCAGGAGCTGCTGGAGCTGTCACCCAGCATCCGTGTCCTCAGGGGCCGCAGGGAGCGCTGCCACTGGGTGAGGATGGCAGCTCTGGCCCCGCTCCAGCTGCCCCTGCCCTCCAGCCGGTACTGGTAGGGGGAGCAGGGCCCAAAGAAGATGGCCAGGCCCAGCTGGGGGTCTGTCAGCAGCAGCCTCAACACGCTGGGCTTGACGCCGGTGCATGCAGCGATTTTGTCCACGTAGCTGATGAAACTCATCTTCAGGTTCTCCCTCTCAGACGGGTTCCTTTGATGGGACATGAGAAATAAAAGTCAGGTGGCATCATCCTGCTTCATTTCCCCGCTCCATGGGCAGCAAAGGCCTCAGGCTCAGAGATCAGGTGAGCCCCAGGCTCTAGGGCAGAGCTCTCTTAGCCCCAAACAAAGCCAAAAACACTGAAGGAGCCTCTGTGGAGTTGGTGCCAGCAGTTCCCCAGGGCACGGGACAAGCAGAAGCTTGTTTTGTCTCTGCAGCATAGTTGTGGCTTCAAAATCAGCTCTAACTTAACAGTAGCATCATTGTAATGCCACAGGCAGCCTGCTATGTCCTTCTCTGAGGTTCAGGGGTGTGGATTTGGCAGATTTTGAGAAGTAGAGATATAGACTTTCAGAGATAAGAATGCCAAGGGGAAATCTGAGAAATGCAAAAAGCTGCCCATGCTGGGAGGGACCTCCTAGATTTCTCTGCTTGAAACCTTATCTCCCTCACAGAAGGAAGGACGTGCTGATCTGCTTCAGGAAAGTTTGAGACAGCCTCAAGTTTGTTCCCCTTGCACCTCAGGCTTCAATATTTCTGTGTAACAGAAATTTCCATATTTCTGTGTAACAGCACCCTGGTGCAGTCATTGGGGCTCCTGGTCATTACCCCTGTGGCTCTGTTTTGTCCCAGCTTTTCCCCAGTGTCCCATGAGCCAGCCCTGGCAGACCCAACCGCGAGGTCCCCTCCTTGCTCCATCATCATCCATCCCCCATCCCTGTGGACACATCTCCACCTCCTGTAAAATCAATCCCAGTGCCAAGGAGGCAGGCTGCCAGCTCCCCCACACACACACATCAGCCTGGTGGGATACTCACCTTGACCTGCCAAAAAGTGACACAAACTGTCCCCCACCCACACTGCCCAGCTCCAGGGGGGTTCTGGATGGAATCTGGATCACAGCTCTCCCCAGGGCCTGGATTTGGGAGGGAGAAGCCACGAGATGGCACCCTCAGTCTGGAGGAAACCAAACCTTCATCTGGACGTGCTGGGAACAAGGACATGGCTGGGAGGCCTGGCAGGGGGGGATCTCCAGAGAACAGGAGAGAAAGGGAGGGAGCAAAGGAGGTGGGAAGAGAGGGAAGGGGAGCTGCAGGCCCTGGTCTTGTAATAAACTGCTCCAGAGAAGCTTATGGTGTCTTGTTCCATAAAGGAGCCACGGGAGCATTTTCCCAGCTCACTGTGGGTGGTGAGGCATTAAATGCAGAGTTGGGTGTGCTGAGCAGGTCCCTCCCATGTCTGCCATCGAGTCCCCCCCTTCCCCAAGCTTGTCCTGGCACACAGAACCTGTCTCATCCTGACTGCAGGAGCATCACACACCTTTTGACTGCTGGCTTCCTCTTCAAAACCTCAGCCATCATCCTGCTGGGGGGAGGCAGCTTGTTCCAGCCTGAGAACAGAGAAACCAGCAACTGCCCATGACATCAAAATAAATCAGAGTCTTGGGATTTTAACTCTTGTTACACTATGTGGTCTTTTCTATTTTGTATGAGGAAGAGATACCACGGATGCAAAGAAAAATGTTTTCCAAATGCCTCAATTTAATTTCAATCTGTACATTGTATGAGCCAATTTGTTAAGTCTAGAAGGTGGTCTCATTAACTGATTTGAAGCTGGGTTAGAGCTTTATAGTATCTTTTCACTTTCTGAAAGCTTGAAGCCTCATTTAATGATGTCAGAGTTTTTAATTCTAGCAGGGGTAAACCTAGACAATATTCATAAGTATATAATAGTTCCAGCAGCACCTTAAGAGAACATTCAGCCCCTTCCCAAGATCCCAGCACTTTTCCTGAGGTGTGGGATGCAGCTGGTGGACAGAGGCTACCCATGGAGCTGAAATATGCCCTAACCTGTGTAGGCAGCAGCTCAGGCTGCCCCAAACCTCCCAGCCAGAAGATCTTCCCCATCTCCTACCTGCAAAGACCCCTGTGACCCAGCGAGCCTGCATCTCTGAGCCCACCATGATGGAGCCTGTCAGCTGGATCAGGCCAATGATGGCCAGCGTGGGCTGCTCCAGCTGGGGAGGGAAGATGCAGTTGTAGAGGGAGCGGTTGTCGTGGATGGTGCCCCCAACAGACTCCTCGAGGAAGGGGAAGGAGAAGTTGTAGCCCGTGGCAAAGAGCACCACGTCAATGTTTCCTTCGGTTGTGCCGTCTTCGAAAACAGCAGAGCTTTCAGTGAACTCCTTCACGTTGGGCTTCAACACCACAGTCCCAGAGAGGAGGCAGAAGGGCAGCTCTTCATTGATAATCATCTTAAATTTGGAGCTTGCAGCAGAGAAAAGAGCGGTGTTAGTATCTGGGAGAGACCTAAAATGACTTTTTTTACAGTCAGAATTCCCCTCCAACAGTTTGCTATTCCACAAATATCCCCCAAACCTGAAACTTAAGCATTTCATATTATAAAGACCCCCTGAGCACCCAACAAAACAACCAGAAAAAAACACCTTTTGCTGGAGGCCAAGCCATAGTTTGTGTGGTTGAACCATGAATTGAACTTCCGAAACTTGATCCTCCTTGTGAGGGCTGATGGGAGAAGCCAGTCCAGGAGGGAGTTGAAGCGGGTGGTGCTGACCATGTCCAAGGGGAAGCCGTGGTCTGAGACCCGGCTGACGACCCACGTGTGGCTCCTGGTGCTGAGGAACACCTGGGGGGAAGGCAGGTCTCAGCCTCCTGCCCAGGCATCTCCTCGGTTTTGCCCTGAGTGGCAAATCCCATCTCCTGCACTTGAGCTGACACAGAGTTACCCCAAGGGAAGGAGATGACATCCAGATGAACCAAACAGCTTGGGTGGCTTTGATAAAGTTCCCACAGCTGCTCAATGGCCAGTCCTCAGGTGGGCCAAACTCTCCAGGAGTTGCAAAGCTTCTTCAACTGCCCTCAGTGAGAAGTGGAATTTATGGAGGAATCTGGGGGCAAAGCTCCCTCAGGTACCTTGAGCTGATGCCTCAGGTTTTAACTTATCTATTTTTCAGGTTCTGTGCTGCTTTAGTGTGGGGGTCTGGGCTCCATATTATGGGATGGTGAGCTCTCTTCATAGAGTAGGAAGACAAAACAATTCCTTCTCTAGCTGGGGACCAAGGACAAATGAAACAAATCTCAGGCCCAAGAGCACAAACAATGTGGGCCTAAGAGAGAAAACAAGAAGGATGGGACTTCATGGCCTGGAGCTGCAATTGCACAATTAAGTCCAATATACAAATGGAGCAGAACTTGTAAAAGTGAGAGACCCCTTGACCTCTCGTGCATTTTGTGACCATTTTGAGTTGTGCTGCCCAAGGTGGATCCATTGAGGTCTCTTAATAAATCCCTTCTTTATTCTTTAACTCTGTCCAGCCTCTGTTCTTGGTCAGCCCTCACAAGGCATCAGAGCCACTGGCGCTCAGAGGCCCTGTCTGGAGCGGCATGGAGCTGTCCCTTGGTGGAGGCCCTGTCTGGGGCACCATGGAGCTGTACCTTAGCAGAGGCCCTGTCTGGAGCAGCATGGAGCTGTCCCTTGGCAGAGGCCCTGTCTGGGGCACCATGGAGCTGTCCCTTGGCAGAGGCCCTGTCTGGGGCACCATGGAGCTGTCCCTTGGCAGAGGCCCTGTCTGGGGCACCATGGAGCTGTCCCTTGGGGGATGCCCTGTCTGGGGCACCATGGAGCTGTCCCTTGGCAGAGGCCCTGTCTGGGGCACCATGGAGCTGTACCTTGGGGGATGCCCTGTCTGGGGCACCATGGAGCTGTCCCTTGGCAGAGGCCCTGTCTGGGGCACCATGGAGCTGTCCCTTGGCGGAGGCCCTGTCTGGGGCACCATGGAGCTGTCCCTTGGCAGAGGCCCTGTCTGGGGCACCATGGAGCTGTCCCTTGGCAGAGGCCCTGTCTGGGGCACCATGGAGCTGTCCCTTGGGGGATGCCCTGTCTGGGGCACCATGGAGCTGTCCCTTGGCAGAGGCCCTGTCTGGGGCACCATGGAGCTGTCCCTTGGCAGAGGCCCTGTCTGGGGCACCATGGAGCAGCAGAGGCCCTGTCTGGGGCACCATGGAGCTGTACCTTTTCAGCCACTCGGCTCAGCTCCACGGACAGGTCCCCACCGGTGTTGCCGATGCCAAGCACCAAGACGCGCTTCCCACGGAAAGCCTGCACGTCCCTGTACTCCCAGCTGTGCAGGTACTGCCCTTTGAAGCGACTTTCAATGCCTAGGCAGAGAGCAGGGAGCATTTCCTACTGCCAGATACATTTATTCACCCGGCTCATGCCCAGATCATCTGCAGCCCCCAACTCTCCCCACTCCCACCTCCCCTAGCAGCTGAGAAGCCCATGGAAGTGCCCTGTACCTCCTCAGCTCAGTCTTGCTTTGCAAATCCTAAGGGAAAAGCCTGGCTGCACCCTTACAAGGTTTTTTTCCCATTCCCTGCAATGCCCCCCACCATTTCCATGGGGTCAGGGTCCTGCTTGCTCCATTGTGGGGGCTTCATGGAGCAGGCAGGCTCACAGAGCAAAATCCAACCAGGGATTGGGGGAACCAAATCCAACCATGGGTGCTGGGGGAACCCCACTGCTGGGACAGGCCTTACCTGGGAAAGAAGCCAATGGCAAGTAGGGCTCCTGGTAGTGGCCGGTGCAAACCATGACAGCGTCGAAGACGTGGGACTCACGGACACCACGGCTCTCGGTGACCACCTCCCACCGGCCTGAGGTGCTGAAATCCGGGCACTTCCTCACACTGAGAACTGTGGTCTTGCACAGAAGCCCAAGAGAGCAGCAGTCAGGGATCATGGAGATGTGCCTGTGAAAGGCTGGGTCCCTGGGGAGCTGTGTGCCGCTTCTGAAGCTGTTAAAGCCCACCCTGCATTTCCCCTGGTGATGGCACTGGGGGGCAAGCCTGTGTGAAACCTTGGGCCTAAAGTCTGCATTCAGGACTCAAAAGGGCCTTGAGGGTTGGCACCCAGCCTTGTCCCATCTCACCTCCACTCTGCAGCTAGCCATGGCTCTTCTCCCCGTGGGTTTGGGGTCCCTGCTTGTTGGAACCCAGGACATTCCTCTGGCTGCCCTGGATGATTCCAGACTCAGATTCCAGGCAAGGGGCTCAGAGACCTTGGCACAGAGTCAAAGACACCTGTGCCTTTGATTTTAGCCCATGGAAACAATTACCAACTTTGTGTGAAGATTTACAAGGCACAAGAGTTTGAGTAGAATGATAGTGAATTTGTCACAGGGTGAAAAAGAAGAATTTTGGGGATTTAGAATGGGGGTTCAAGGGGCAAGATGGAGGAATCTGGGTGTGTCCAGAGCTTCTTCTTCTTCTTGTCCTCCATCTTCTGCTGTGATGGTGACACTTTTGGATTGGTTTAGAGTAGAGACAGACTGTCTAACATAGGTGATGGGTATTGGAAAATTATTGTAAATAAAGTCCATGTAGTTAATAGTATAAAATGTTAAAACCACCCCAGGGGCAGTCACTGTGCCACAATCTGACCTGCTGGACAGATCTCAGCAGATCAGAGAAAGAATGGAACAGATAAGAGAAAATAAACAACCTTGAGAAGCAGAACTGAGGAATCTTGACTGCTTACTTGATTGTGGGGCTGGGAAAAAAAAACCTCTTGAACACCTTGGGAGCCATTCCAGCCACACAAAACCCAAGACCTGCTCACCTGGAGGCGAATGTGCCGCAGGAGGTCGAAGTGCCGGGCGTACATCCTGAGGTATTCCAGGACCAGGCTGTGGGGCAGGTAGTTGGGAAAATCCTCGGGGAAGGGGAAGTCACTGAAGCAGGACATCTCCTTGGAGGTGTTGGTGATGACTGAGCGGTACACAGTGATCCTCCTGCTGTCTGTGGAGTCCTGTGTGAAACCAGTGCTGATGTTTCCAGGGGGGCAGGGGAAGACTTTCTCCCCATCAAGTATATGAGTATTTTTCTTCCTCACATTTTGGTACAAGGAATAAGCCAGGACAAGCACCTGGAGACAATCATTACTTCTCCCTCTGTCAGATTAAGCTCTTTTCTGACCCAGAGGTGGGGCAACTGAGAGGCATTTTAAAGCTTTTATTCTATTTTTAGTCTCATGTGAAGGATGAGACAATACAGATGTTATTATTCACTCTATCACAATCAGAAGCCAACTAATTCTTAATTACAATACACTATAAGCATTTCTTGGCCTATCTTGGCCTTGGTTTTTGCCACACCATGCTGTAAATGCCTTAAAGCCAATCATCTAGATGACCTCATAGGTCTTACTACAATGCATCTTTCATTGTTCTATTTCTCCAAAGTATTTAGTCTTATTGACAAGGCTATCCTTTGAAACTTATTTCTAGTTCCATTTCTCTCTCAGCAATGCCTATTCCATGGCATTTCTAAGTCAGCATTTCTTATCTCAAAGTTTACATGGAGATGCACACTATGTGAACCTTCTGCCAGGGTTTGAGAATTCTCTACAAATCCATTTCCCACATTTCCCTCTCTCTCTTGAACGGAAAAAAACTTCTTTGATGGCTTTGTTTGTCGTTTGCAAGTGAAGTACAGAAGGCACAATCACCAACATTGTCACTACAACAATCAATGCATATAAACCTATTTTGCAAAGCTCCTTTATCTAAGGTGCAAAACTCCATCCATTTCCCACCCCTTCCATTTCCTTCTCCATCTTGGAGTCAGGAGGAGCCCCACGAGTGGGACAGGGACAGTCCCTGAGGGTGTGGCCACCCTTTCCTCTTGGCTGCAGTCCAAGAGCATCCAAGGAAGGGGATGAGAGGAATGGTGGATTTGTCTTTACAAACAAGCTGTGGGTCTGCTGGTAGATAAAACTAGCACTGGGAGAGAAAAGAAACAATGGGAAGGATTCCACTGATTGATGAATGGAAAAAGAGATTTGATTTTACAAATAAACTTTACAAATAAACAAATGGAGAAGAAAAAACCCTAAATTCCATAAGAATTAAAAATTAAAAGGGAGGGTTATACATTAGAGGGGAATCTCTGGTATCCCAGGTATTCTGGGAAGTCTGAACCTCTCAAGTACCTCAGCCAATGGAGAAAGAGAGAAGGGAAATGTGGCTGGGAAATTGGGATAAAAAGGAGGCTGTGTCCTTCAAAAATTGGAGAGATCCCAGGGGAATGCCCCATGGCCTCTGCCTTTATTGGAATAAAGTAAAAGGGCTCCTCTGTCTCCTTTAGGACATAAACCTCTGGTGTCTATGGATGAATTTTCCTGAGAGGAACAAGCCCGGGGACAGACGCAGGGGGCACTGACCGTGTAGCGCCAGACGCCGCCGATGTCCTCGCTGCTCTCGAAGCACGTGGGCTCCAGCCCCTCAGCCAGGCAGCACTTGACAGAGGCCAAGCCCCCAGCCCCAGCTCCAACCACGGCCACACGCTGGACCATGGTGGCCTGCAGCGGGTGACAGGCTGGTGTGACAGCAGCTGGAAGCACAACAGCCTGGGGATCAGCAGAAATGCCACTCCCTTCTTCCCATCCCCACAGAAACACCCCTGGTCTTCTCTGCTGCAGGTGTCCATGAAGGAAAACTGTCCTGGGAGAGCCCCACAGCCAGCTGCTGCTGCAAGTGCTGTGCACAGATCCTGCTCATTCCCCTCCCAAACCCACTCTGGGGGTCCAGGAATCTCCCTCCTCCATGGAGGGGGAACAGGAGGCACTTTTAAACCTCGCTGTTCTGCTGCTTCAATTTCTTCTCTTTTCCAGCCCAAACCAGGGCATGCAAAGAAGTTGCAGCTATCTTCTTCTGCCTGAGTATTCTGAAACCTTTGGGAGAAGCAACTCCAGCTACGCTGGCTCGTTTTCACGCTCTCCTTTTTAACTTCCCATTAAAGAGCAATCTCTTGAAAACAAAAAGGGTTTAAAAAGAGGGAAAAAAAGCAAAGCAATGCCTGACTGAGCAGGAGCAGGGTGCAGCCATTCAGCAGTTAGACAGCTCTGTGAAAGCAAGGCTGGGATTACAGGATATACAAAAGGTAAAGAACCCGGGAAACGCTGGGGATAAATGGGAGGAACTCAAAGCTGGGGTGTGTAAACTGAGCTGCACAGAGCTTGCCTGGAAAGCAAAGAAACTAAGAAAAAATGAACCCACGTGAACTTTGATTAGATAAGAAAAAATTGCTACTGCAGGGTCTGCAGAAAGAGTATTTTATAATTTTTTCTATCAGTTTTGTGTCAAAAAGTAAGTTAACATAAATAGAAACTGTAGGAAACTGAAGAAAGCCAGGGAAAAATGAGGGAGGTGCAAAACAACCCCTTTGGCATCCACAAGCCTGGCCTGAGCCACTCCTTAATCTGCAGGAACAGGGCAGGACATGCCCACAGCTGCCTGCCTCGTTTCTGGAGCCTTCCTTGACTTCAGGAAAGGGCAGGCAAGCTCAGGGTGCTCAAGCCACCCCACTTTTCCAGGGCTGCCTGCAGATGGATTTACTCCAGAGGGTCCCTGCAACACGCCTCTCCCCCCACCAGCAGCAAGGCAAAGCCAGCAGTGAATGCCAAAACCCTGGAGAGCTGTCTGCCCACTTTTAAACCCTGCCAAAGCCACCCAAGAGAATCGAGGAGCAAACCTTGCAGGACAGCGCTGTGCCTTCGCCGCTCTGCCTCTCCAAATTTCCCTTGAGTTCCTCCTCTGGCCGTGGATTGGAAGGGAAGGCTGAAGTCCAGGCACAGCCACAGCTCTTGCACCACTGACCTTTACACCTGCATTCCCCCGCCCTGTGGGCTTAAATGCACTGGAAGAAAGTTCTCAACCTCCCTGTGGCAGTGCCAGGTGAAAATTCAGAGCTAATCCCGAAGGGAACATGCTTGCAAGGACTCCCACGCTGTAACTTGTCCCTGCCCCAGCCCAGGCAGCAGCGTGGGGCTGTCCTGATCCTTTTGTGGTGCCCGTGCTGGGCTCTTGTTCCCTTGGCATCCCCAGGAGATCAGCAGAACACGCTCCCTTGGCCAGCAGACAGCGTGGATGTGGGACATGGTGCACTGTGCAGCCTCATTTTGGGGAGGCAGGGAGAGCCCTGAGAGCCCCAGCCTTGTGAGCTGCCCACAGCAATTGGTGGCACAGCCCCCACTCAGACACAGCCTCTGTACCCCAGCTCTTCCCATGCACACAAGAAAAGCACAGGGAGGCATCTGCAGCACACTCCTGCCACAGCCACTGAGATTTTATTCATTCAAAGTCTCTCCACGCACAAAACAAAGCCTCAGGATTGTCCAGTGGTGAGGCACACAGGGAAGCAAAGGCAGGAGTGCTCAGCCCCACAGGCTCCTGTGGGACAAACCTGGAATCTTTCCAAACAACTGGAAAGATGCACCAGTTCAACCCCAACTGGGATTTTGGGTTGCAGTGTTTAGGTTTGGAGAAGGGACAGCCTGACCTGTGTGCACAGCCCAGGTAATTCCTGTGATAGATAATCACAGGAATATTTTCCCAGATAATTCTTGCTCCTGTGACACACCACCACTTTTGCTGGTCTTGTCCTCTCTGCATCCTGTCTCGTGTGATGCAGGCACAATTGTGGCACCAATCCCTGCTCTGCTCCTGGCAGCAGGCAGGGGAGCAGAGGGGTAAAATACACTTGGGCAAGGCTGCCATCCCTGGTTAATGACGCCTGCAAAGCTGGGCTTGGGGCTGAGCTGGAGCAGAGGGAGGTTTATGCTGCAGGTTGCAGATTAAAGTTTGTTGCCATCTACTGAAATCCTTTTCCCTAGTCCCGTGGGGCTGTCTGACCTAAGATAAAATCCCTCAGGACAAAAAAACCAACCCAAACAAACAATAAACAAACAAAAAAGCTATAGGAAAACAAAAATCACAGCAGCCAGGAGCAGAAGGAATCCCACCACAGTCAGGAGAGACAGGGAAGAGCTGGAGGAGCCAGCAGGAACTCGTGTTCTGGTGGGCTTCAGGACACGGTCCCACTGGGTGAGGATGGCCTGCCGTGCCCCCTGCCAGCGCCCAGGACCCCCCAGCCTGTACTGGTAGGGGGAACAGGGCCCAAAGAAGATGGTGAGAGCCAGCCAAGGGTCTGTGCAGAGCAGCCTCAACACGCTGGGCTTGGCACCAATGAAGGAGGCCAGGGTGTCCAGGTAGACCAACCACTCGGTTTTGAGGACTTCATCAAAGGTCAGACCAAACCTGAATGATCAGAGAAGAGAAAGAGGCAGGAGGAAGATTGGTGTCAGCAGGGCTTAGAGGAGCTGGGGTGGACATCCTCTGCATCCTTGGTGTTATTGCATCTGGAGTACAACTGGGCTCCCTAGGAAAGGACTGGATGTAGGTGAGAACGTGGGACACAACTCCTGGCCACCACACAGCTCCTGTAAAGGGATGCTGGCTCCAGTCAATCTTTCTCTTCCTCACTCACAAGTTGCACTTGTTCCTCCCCTTCCCCTTGGTGAATCTTTGTTAACAGACTTTGGTTAACAGTTTGGGGTCTTTTTCAAAGCAGGCAAACAAAAAACCCCTCAAACCCAAATCCCTTTGCTTTTTGCAGAAAAGTCGTGTGCAGCATGAGAAAGGTGGCACCCTTTAGTATCCCTCACGTTCATTTCCACCAAATATTGTTGCAGGAATACACAGTGGCTTGGAGAATTGCTCCCAGTTCACCTTCTCTGCAGAATTCATAGCTTCATGTCCCACCTTCAGAGGTCTGCAAAAGCCCATACCCACTTAGCCTTGTATTGTATTCTGTGCAATTCTGTACTTGACTCTCCTATACCTTTTCTCCTATAGCTATTTAAGTGAGCCATGGATTTATCTATCACCCAGTTTCCTGGGATTGGCTCATTCATTCCCTAATCCTTTTAAGCTTTTTGCCTGCCTGTGAACCACACACCAGTGTGCTCAGACACCTGTTCACAGTGAGTTAGGTCTCCATGTCTCCATGCTGTGAGATGAGACAATCTCAGTGTACACCTCGCTGGTTGTAGGTTGGCTTTTCCCCCCCAAGCTGAATTACTTTGCATTTATTTCCATTTATTTCTCTGCCATTTTATCTCTCAGTCTGTGGGGATCCTGATGTTCTTCCCCAACTCCCAAGCAAGCTTTTGCCTTGAGTACCCTGAATTAATTTTTTCCTGTCGCCAACAGGCAAAATATCAGTGTTAAATCAAAGGTTACATTGGCTCTTTGCAAGTGAGTAAAGGGGGAGCTGGATCCAGGAATCCTCCCCAAAAACTCCAGAGGTTTTTCAATCCACCAAAAAACCTTTGGGGCTCTGGGGAATGACTTACCATTGGATTTGGTTTTTCTTCTTCTTATTTACTTCCTTCTCCATGACAGCCTGGGGAGGCAACTGACACAAGCCTAGAAAGAGAGAGTGTTCTGCAGAGTTTAACTCCTGGAGGGAAACTGTGAACTCACTCAGTGATGCAAAATGTGGGAATCCCTTCCCTGGGAGGGCAGGAAACTCTCATTGCAGGCAGTTTATTTGGCAATGCTGCAGTCCTGCCCAAAACCAGCCCTCCAGTATTCCAAATTCACCCACACCTCCTCCTGCTCTTACAGATGTGTGCTGTCAGGGCACAGGCAGGTGATGTGGGGGCAGATGGGCTGTGCAAGCCCCAGAGAGGATCACCCCAAAGAGAAACCCCAGAACTTCTCATCTCTGGGGCTTAGTCCTGACCTAGCTCTCCACGAGGTTATTCTTACAATTTTTATAAAAAACCCCAAACAAAACACCAGTAGGTTTCTTTCCTCACTCATGTTGCTGTAGCTTAGCTGAGGTGAAATAACTTGGGAAATCTGAGCCTCAGAAATGCTCCCTCATCCACTCTGAACTTCTTAGCTCTGGGATCTCCCTGGGTGAAGGGACAAACCATGTCCAGTTTTGTCTGAGCTGCATTTTGGGCCACAGGAGGCCTCACATTTGCTCCCCTACCTTTGAAGACACGGCTCACCCAGCGTGCCTGCATCTCTGCCACGGGCATGATGGCTCCAAAGGGCTTAATCAGCCCAAGGACAGCCAGGGTGGGCTTCTGCAGCTGGGGTGGGAACACGTATTTGTAGAGGGACGCGTGCTTGTTCTCCACCCTGACGATGGATTCTTCCAGGAAGGGGAAGGAGATGGTGTAGCCCGTGCAGAAGACAACGATATCGATGGGCTCCTCCTCGGGGCAGTTGTGGAAAAGGACTGAGTTGTCCTTGAACTCCTTCACACCTGGCTTGATGGTGATCCTGCCTGTCAGGATGTAGCTTGGGAGCTCGTCGTTCAGCACGGGCTCCCGCACCAGCCAGCTGTGGAGAGCCAGGGCCTCTGAGAGTGGGGCACCACAAACAAGCCTTGCTGCTCCCCTGCTCCTCCTCCCACCAGCTCACACCTCTTGGTGTCGTTTTCTCTGAGCAAATAGCCCTGCCTCCCACCTCCAGGCAATGACAGTGTCACCAATGTCACCCTGTCCCACGGCGGGAGTGATTCACTGACATCTCCTGCCACCTTATTCCCCTCACTCAGTTACTCTTCAAATCATCTCTTTCCAGAACTTTAAGCTTTAAGCCTTCCTTCTCCTCTTTACCCAGAGACCCTCCTCTGGGCCTTCCTGGGCTTTTCCAGCATGCCCAATCTTTCATCACTTAAGGGAGCTACAGCTTATTTTCTCCTCCCCACTGGAGATCACCCCAGTCTGGGCATTGGTTGATGCTGGTTGCTGAACATCTCCCCCTGCCCACACCACAAGCCCATCAGCATGGGATGGGGACCACCAAGAAGTACCTGTTCTCTGGCTGAAGGCCATAGTTTTCATGGTTGAACCACTGGTTCACCTTATAATTAATCAACCACCATGAAAGGGGTCCAGGCAAGTTGGTTTTGATCAGGCTCATCAGGCGAGTGTTTAAAATCATATCCCAGGGGTAGCCATGCTCAAACACACGGCTGAGCAGCCAGGCTCCTCGAGTGGTGCTAATGGTCACCTGCAAGGGAAGAACCAATACTTCAGGTGATGAATTTGCTGCTTTTCCTTTATAAAGAAACTCAGAGGGGCACGGCGCAGACAGCTGCGTGATGGAAAAGGAGCAACAGCATCTTTAATTTCTCCTGGCTGCTGATGATGGAGGTGAAACAGGAGACAAGAACAAAACCAGCTTGCTTTCAAGGTAGCTTTTTGACCAAAAAATTCAGGCTCAGAAAGACTGTTTGTGATGACAGCACACTGAGCTACTGTCCCCTGTTACTGTGATATTTTATGAAGAATCCCTTTGCCAGGATTTCTTCTCCTGGGAAGCTTCAGCTTCTCCATGTTTTGCTCCTCAGGGATGTGATTTGGAGAATTGTTTACCCAACATGTGAATTGTTTTTAACTAATGGCCAATCACAGCCAGCTGTGTTGGACTCTCTGAGTCTGTCATGGGTTTTTATTATTCATTCTTTTCTAGCCTTCTGATGTCTCCTTTCTCTTTCTTTAGTATAGTTTGTCACAGACATCTTTTATGAAAAATCCTTTCCTTAGGATTTTTCCTCCTGAAAAGCTGAGAGGCCTCAGGAACAAAAGTAAACAATGATTATCTGCTGTTGTGGAATGCAACAGGTGCATCTGGGATTGGTCTCATGTGGTTGTTTCTAATTAATGGCCAATCACAGCCCAGCTGGCTCGGACAGAGAGCCAAGCCACAAACCTTTGTTGTCATTCTTTCTTTGCTATTCTATTCTTAGCTAGCCTTCTGAGGAAACCTTTTCTTCTATTCTTTTAGTACAGTTTTAATGTAATATATATAATAAAATAATAAATCAAGCCTTCTGAAACATGGAGTCAGATCCTCGTCTCTTCCCCAACCCGAAAACCCCTGTGAACACCGTCACAGATGGCACTGGCACAATAGTTTTAGTATATAATTTTCAAATAATATATAATAATATAATATATAATAATAAATCGGCCTTCTGAGAACTTGGAGTCAATTTTCATCTCTCACCTCATCCTGAAACCCACAACACCACCACAACAATGAATAACCACAGTCCCCAGTGTCCCTGTCCCCAGAGGCCGGGGGTGGCAGGGTGGTGGCACCTTTGCAGCGACCCGGCTGGCCTCCACGGCGATATCCACTCCCGAGTTGCCCATGCCCACCACGAGGACACGCTTGCCCTGGAACACGTCAGGATGCTTGTACTGCCTGCTGTGGAAGTGCTGCCCTCGGAACCTCTCGATGCCTCAGGGGAAAAACAAACAGAGCTCTGAAGCACTCCAGCATTTGTGGATTTTGTTGGGAGAACTGGTGTTAAAAAGCAACCCACATGGTAAGAGCAAAGAGTGCAATCTCTGGCCACCAGGGTCTCAGGGAGGTCCAGCCCTCCATCCCATGCACACAGAATTAATTGATGCTTCCTCTCCAAAATGGGGTCTCAGAGACAAAGCTGCTGAAGCACGGGACAGTATTGCTGTTGATGCCAGCAGGTTTGGAAAGCAGAAGCAAGAAAAGGAAGGGAGGATTTTCCCCAAATAACCCCTAAATCTTCCCTCCCCAGCCCCTGAAGCAGGTAACAACTTTTAATTGTATACCGTACCAGGAAAACACTGCAGGGGGAGGGATGGCTCCGAGAAATTGCCGCTGCAAACCATAACAGCATCAAAGACCTGTGATGTCTGCTTCCCCCCTGCCTCTGTGACCACATCCCACTGGCCCGTGGTGGCAAAGTCGGGGCGCTTACGGATGCTGACAACGGTGCTCTGAAACGTGGTAGTGAAGCAAATCACTGTCACCATCATATTTTCTGGAAAAATCCCTTCGCCAGGATTTTTTTCTCCTGGGAAGCTGAGAAGCCTCAGAGAAAAAGGAAAACAATATAATCTCATTTGCTTCTCTTGTGTTTTGCTGCTTTGGAATGTGGTTGGCGATTGTTTATCCAGCAGGTGGTTGTTTGATTGGTTTCACGTGAATTGTTTTAACTTAATCACCAATCACAGTCAGGCTGTGTCGGGACTCTGGAAGAAGCCATGGGTTTTCGTTCTCATTCCTTGTAGCCTTCTGTCTCTATCCTTTCTCTATTCTTTATAGTTTAGTATAAATATAATATAATATAATATAATATAATATAATATAATATAATATAATATAATATAATATATCAGCCTTCTAAGAACATGGAGTCAGATTAATCAATTCCTCCTCCGATGAGGACCCTGAAAATACCACAAGTGCCCACGGGCACCCAGGGTGGGTGGGGAGCAGGGCAGGGTGGAGAGCAGGGGCATCACTCACCCCAAATCTGATGTGCTGCCTCAGGCTGAAGTGCTCGGTGTAGCGCCGAAGGTAGTCCAGGAGCAGGGCATTGGGCAGGAACACGGGGAAGTGCTCGGGGAAGGGGAAGTCAGAGAAGGCAGACATCTCCTTGGAGGTGTTGCTGATGACTGATGGGTAAAGGCTGGGCCGGCCAGCCTCGATGTGCTCCTGCCACGGCAGCCCGGGTGCATCAGCCCTGTGCCCAGGCTGGGCACTGTCCCCCTGCTGCCCTGGCCTCTGGGGTGCACCTCAGCACGCAGCAAACCCTCACAGCCACTCCAGCCACCCCACAGCCCTGCAAAGCTGCAGCTGCCAGAGGAGGTGAGGATGGCCTTAGCAGCTGGTCTGCAGGCCAAACAACTGAGCTAACAGAAGAAGAGATATCACTGTCATATTTTGTGAAAAATCCTCTCTGCCCAGGATTTCTTCTTCTGGGAAGCTGAGAAGCCTCAGAGAAAAATGTAAAGAATTATCTGATTCGTTTCTCCTGTGCTTGGCTGCTTTGTAATGTGGTCTGGACATTGTTTACCAATAGGTGCATGTTTGGTTGGTTTCATGTGAATTGTTTTTCTTAATGACCAATCACAGCCAGCTGTGTCAGACTCTGAGGAGTCAGTCACAAGTTTTTATTACTCATACTTGTTAAGCCTTCTGTCTGTATCCTTTCTCTTTCTTTAGTAAAGTTTTAGCATAGAACTATAATATAATATAATATAATATAATATAATATAATATAATATAATAATAAATCAGCCTTCTGAGAACATGGAGCCAGATTCCTCATCTTTCACCTCATCCTGGGGACCTCACAAACACGACAAAGAAATTGATAAAATATGAGTTTATCCATAGCAAGGAAGAAAGCAAGGCTGTTAGCATGGAAACCAATAAGATAGACACAAAAGGGATATTTACAGTTAGAGCATCCATGCCTTAATGAGCAGCCTCTGTTTAATAATAATTTGTTGTAAATAATAATAATTAATAGCTTGTCATAAACTTAAACTTAATAATTTGTTGTAAACTCTTACCAATTAATTATTGACAATTATATAATATGAAATATAATATAATATAATATAATATAATATAATATAATATAATATAATATAATATAATATAATTTGTACATGCTTTGTACAAATAAAATACAATAAGCTATTGCTTTGTCCAATGAATATAACGAGCTGGTTTGATGTAACTAATGACTTTAGGGGTATAAAACTTGAGAACAACTTGCAATAAAGAGGAAGCTGTTGTTGTCACTGCACAAATGTGTGTGTGTATGTGTGTGTGTGGTGTCCCCACCTCTCAGTGGCAGGGAGGAGAACATGTCCCCTTGTCCCCTTGCTCACCGTGTAGCGCCAGAGCCCCCCGATGTCCTGGCTCTGCTCGAAGCAGGTGGGCTCCAGCCCCTCGTCCAGGCAGCACTTGGTGGCTGCCAGCCCGCTGACCCCCGCACCCACCACGGCCACTCTCATCCCTGTGGGCTCTGCTGGGCTCCCAGGAGCTGGAAAAAACCCCCACAGATGATCATCACTCTCTCAGGGGGCAGCTCCTGGTATGCCTTTCATAGGGAATTTCTCTATCTGCTTTTCCCAGTTTTTTTTTCCCAAATGCCATTCCATTTCCCAGCATTCTGGGCTCTTTGTTTACAAGTTAGATAAAATGTCTTAAAGAATAATTTTCTTTTATTCCCCCTTTATTTTAAAAAATCTCTCCACTTTTACAGTGTGCTCCCTGGGCTGCTCCCAAACTCCATTCCATTTCCCAGCATTCTGGGTTCTTCATTTACAAGTTAGATTAAATGCCTCAATTAATAATTTTCTTTTTTTCCCCCTTTTTTTTTAAAAATCTCTCCACTTTTACAGTGTGCCCCCTAGGCTGCTTTCAAACCCCTGCAGCTGCCCTGGAAAACTGGCTTGGAAAGAATGTAGTTGAGCCACAATTCACTGCCAGTTTGTATTTACAAGCTGGGTTTAAACTATCCTGCCTTATCAGACTAGCAAATATTTGTATTTTATCTTTGGATATCTGCCCCTGCCTCTCACAGAAGAAAAAAATAAAAAATGCACTGGAATTGAAAATGCACTTTATTTTATCTTTGGATATCTGCCCCTTCCTCTCTCAGAAGAAAAAAATAAAAAATGCACTGGAACTGTTCAGTTTGTGCCTCTCTGGCAGGGTCCTGTCCCTGGTGGCTGCCTTTGACATGGCCATTGGGGCTGACAGAGGGGCTGCAGGTGTGGCACACCTTGGATTGAGGACGATTTTGTGTCTCCTGCAGGGCCTGAAAGGCAACAGCCCCTGGGTTGGCATCCAGCCCTACAAAACTCCCAGTGGGGACAATGGATCCTAATCCCTGGCAGTGCCAGGCAATGAAACAAGGGATGAAGGCCAGGCTCTGTGGCTTGGGCTGGACAATTCCAGAGGCAGGACCCTCACCCTGGTGCCCTGGGGGTGCTGCTGCCATCTGTGGTTTAACCCCAGGGCTGGAGGGAGCCCCCTGCTCAGGTGAGTGATTAGCTCAGCATGGCAGGATGTCACTAGGGGTGGCACCAGTCCCTCTGGCCTGACAGGGGCTTTCAGCTCCCACCAGACACAGAGGGTGGTGTAATCATCAGGAAAAAGGAAAACAAAAACAGTCTTCAGTAAAAAAAATGGGGTTGGACACAGTATTTTTTAAAACCCACCAAGTTCTCCAGAATTATTTCAACTTTCAGACATAAAGCAACACCTAATGAATACTCTGCTTTGCCAGGTTGGAACAAAACCTGGACTTTTCCCTTTATAAATCAAGAAAGCACTAGCAGGACCTGCTCACTGTTAACTGGTTTGGGGGAGACTTTTTTTTTTTTTTTGCATGGTGGGAACTAACTTATATCACAAACACCTCCCAGCTACATTTGCTATTTGATTCCCAACCTTCTCGAGGAGAAGCTACAAATAACAACCAAGAAATACCAATTCTGCCACACTTTCCACCCTAACCCTGCAAGCAGCCAAACTCAGAAGAGCCCAGGTGTGGCACAGGAAGGGAAGAAAAGGCTTCCCAGCCCTCTGGAACACTTACCTCCAGCCCCAGGCAGCTGTGTGTCACCTCTGCTCTGGGAAGGGAGGGTCCCTCTCGCTGGGATTTATAGCGAGACAGGAGCTGGGCAGGGGCAGGGAGGGCAGGCAGCCACCCCACTGCCAGAGCATTACACAACTGCTGTGGGAGGAGTGGCTGCAGTGTCCTGCTGTCCCTGCACAGCCCAGATGTGGCTCCCTGCAGGGAGTGGAGCGATCCAGCTGTGCCCCGTGGTCGTGCCAGGGGCACCTGTGGGTGAGGGGGCAGCTCCAGCTGGGGGATGTTTTCACTTGCTCCATGTTTTCATTTGCCAAGAAGGGGCTGAAGCTGCAGATGAGCAGCAGGGGTTTGTCAGGGCTTTGCTCCCAAGTCACCTCTGAGGACAGAGCTGGGCTGGTGTCACTGCTCATGGGGCACAGAGGCCACGCCAGCGGTGCCAGGGCTGGGCAGGAGGCTGCCCCTGCCACCTGAGAGAGCAGGGAATGGCCACAAAGCCAGTGTACCAAGGTCCCCTGCACACAGGAAGGGCTGAAACATCAGTGCAGGACATAGAGCCCATCCAGGTATCTCCCAGGAGTAAATGATCATGGAAATGATAAGGGTGGCTTTGGATATTCAGATATTCAATATATTTAGGGGTGGCTGGGGAGAAAGTATGAAATCCCTGCAAATGAATCCAGCTGGGCATGGAGAATATAGAAGCCATGGATGGACAGTTGATGGAGGACTGGGTCTTTAGGAAAAGCAGTGTTTAGAAAAAGACAAAGGTATTTGTATCATGGGGGTGACAGCAAAATTCACAGAGTGAGTGCAGGGGACACAGTCAGGGCTGCCAGCCCCATTGAGATCTCACCTTGTCACTGACAAAGACACTGCCAGGGCATTGGCCCCAGATTTGGCACCAGCTCTTTTAGCAGTTTGAATAACCAAGGAGTCCACAAGGGAGGAGGACAAAAACCCATCCAAGGTCTGCAGAACAGAGGGTGGTAAATGAGGTATCACTGAGGTGTCTGCTCTGGCCCTGTATTTTGGTTTGCAGAGGCTGAAGGGATGTGTTTACCAAAAACTGGACCCTTCCCCAGGTGCACCTTGCTCCTGCAAAGATGCTCACCAGCACTCAGCAGAAAAGAGTCAGGAATCCACTAAGGCAAATATTCTGCTCTTTATGTGCTTCTGCTTTTCTTGAGTTCCTCAGCAGGCATTCAAGTGAGTTGCACTTAGAGGGATGCCATGGCAGCACTCCAGGAGTGGTGTTAGTGCTTTTAGGAGGGCAGCTCGGGGAAGCTTTCTGAAAGAACAAGTTGTTTTTGGCAAAGAGGAGCTGCTGGTACAGAAATGGGACCAGGTGCCTTTGCTGCAGCTGCTGCCAGTAAGGCTGGCCCTGATTCTGGGGAGGAATCCAGCTCAGAGGTGCAGGGCTGGATGCAGTGAGTGATACCATGTGAGTATAGGGTAGAAATACCTCCAAAACCTCAATAATCTGCCTTAGGGCTGTGGTGTTCCCCTCCATACATATCCCAGGCCAGGGTCTGGGCCAGGTGTGCAGAACAAAGTATCAGAGGAGATGGAGATGAGATAGCAGGGAGCAATTACTGTAATTATGCACACACATGCCCAGGGCACTGCAAAAGCCTTGTCAGAAAACACAGAGACATTCTTGCTCCTTTACTCACCTCTGCTGGGCATGGCAGCCCTGGCACAGCTCAGGAGGAGCCAGGAGCAGTGAATGTCCAGAGGTGGCTGAGGATGAGAACCAGGAATGGGAAATTCATGTGCCTGTCCACTGGTGAGCCCCTTATCCCCTTGAGAAGCAGAGCTCCCCAGCACTGTGGCACAAACCTGGGCTCTCTAACAGCCTTTTTAATCCTTAAAGCAGGAGGAAAGAGAAACTAAATATATCCATTCAGTCTGAATTAGGAGGGAAACTCACCTTGTCTGCAAAACTCTGGCACCGGTTTTACAATTTCTGTTTAAAATGATACTTCAGGTCTAGGAGGGGCAAATTTCTGCACAAACAAGTCTCAGCACAGCCCACTTTGCTGTTTTCTAGGTTTGTTTCAGCAGCTTCTGGCATGTGCCATGCTGAAGGGGGAAAAGAAAAAGGAAAACAAAAGTGGAGTTTCTTGTTAAGCCGGTCTCAGAGCAAGGCAGCTGCTCAGGACCTGGAGGGATGTGAGCTTTGGGCTCATCACTGAAGCACTTCACTGTCCCCTCCCCAATGCTCTCACTGCCTCCCCCAGTGTCCTTTAGAGGCTTTCATTGACATTCCTGCCCCAAACTGCCTCCCCTGCTCGCTGCAGAGCTGCAGCACAAGGCCATGCACAGAGTGAGGGAAGAAGCTGCTGCTGGAAAAATGAAAAATGTATTTCCCCCCCATTTCTTGAAGCCTGGATTTTGATCTTTTAAAAAAAAATAATAAAAAAGCTTTTCCTTCACTTCCAAGGCCAAAAAGCATTTTCCTGCTCAAAACCAAAGAAAACCCCTGACCTGTTTACTATTCCCAGCACACAGAGGATAATTCCAGTGACAAACACTGGCAGGACACTTCTGGTTCTGCTTAAACTGAGCTGGATATGTTCAATATCTTGAACTTTTCCTGAAACCTCTCAAAAGGTACCATTTTTAAGGAAATCCAAAGGATGTACTGGAGCAGACATGGGCTGTAGAGTGACTTTGGGAGAGGGGTTTACTTGTTAAGCATGGGGGTTTCTGAAGTGTTTTACTCCAACATTCTTGGCAAAATTTAACCTGATTTAATAAGTCACCATGTTTTCCAGGCATGTAACCTGTGGAATTTCTCAAGAGAAGGCTGCTGGTTGTTGAACCTATTGTGTTAATAAATCCTGCAGAGCTGCAGGTTTTAACTTCATGGCTTTGGAGTTTTTCAAATGTACATTTTACATCTTCCCAAGCCCATGGACATTTACACCCTCCCTTTAGCACCATATCCTTGAGCCAGGACTCAGAGTGGATAAACACAGGGAGATGCCCCTAGGAAGGATCTCAGCTCTTCTGAGCCATTCCTCAGTGTCAGGAGGTCTGTGCCTGATATTCCCCAGGCAATAAACCACAGCTGCTGGAGAGACTGGCACAGCAAACAGCACTTGAGGAAACTCCTTAGCAGAACAATCCTAAGAGGAGCTGTGTGGGGAGCACAAGGTTAATGCAGGCACAGCCTGAGCAGGAGGTGCCTTCCTACCACCACCAGCAGAAATCATCCATCAGCCTTTGAATGCCTTCAAAAATTCTACTCAGTGCTGAGCCTCAAAAATTCCACTCAGCTGACCCTCAAAAATTCCACTCAGTGCTGACCCTTCCCTTAAATATTGACTGAGCTGCCAGGCCAGGCACTTTGAATGCTTCCAATTCCTGCTGCCTCTCCCAGAGGCTGGGCACTCCTGCCCAGCACAGGGACACAGCTGAGATATTCCTAATTCAGGCAGAGATGTGCCCCTGCACCCCCTCAGCCTCCCACCCAGGGGCACTTCTGTGCATTTATTGCCCAAAATGAGGGGTTTTAAGAGGACAAACCCCCAGCACAGCAAGGCAGTGCTCTCAGAGCCCTCAGTGGAGCTGCAGGAGCTCTCAGCACCTGGCACACCTTCCACCTGCAACTGCTTCACCACCAGCCCCCAGATGGGGAGGGACCTCAGGGATGGCTGACCCATCTCCTCCCAGTGCAGCTCCAGCTGACCTGGACCACCTTGTTTCCTTCACCTGTTGTAAGAACTTCTAGTTTTGGAGACTCCCATACAGCTCCAGGCTTGCCTTTTTTTTTTAGTTTTTTTTTTGTTTGTTTGTTTTTTTTTTTTAGTTTTTTTTTTGTTGTTGTTGTTTTTGGTTTTTTGTTTTGTCTTGTTTTTTGGGTTTTTTTTTGTTTGTTTGTTTGGGTTTTTTTTGTTTTTTTGTTTTTTGATTGGGTTATCTTTTCTCCCCACATCCAAGCCAGGCTGACATTTGAGGATAACTGAGAACATTTTGCAGCCTCACCCCTCCCTCAGTTTAAATGAGAGCTGATTAATGGGATGGAGGAGCTCTGACTGGCTCATGCCTCGGGTTGCTAATTAATCTGAGAAGCTGCTGGGCACCCACAGGTGATCCTGGATTTCTGGGACCACTGAAAATTCCTGAATTCCTCAGCACCACTGCAAATGAACCCCACGGGCTGCTGTTTCCTATTTGCAACCTGCAGGAGGACTTCTATGAAATAAAAAAGATTTATGAGAAAAGAACACCCAGGAGTGATGCACAGCATGAGAACATTGTCTCATTGCCCCATTGCTGCTGGCCCTGGCATGGGGACAGGAAAAGTCATCCCAGGACAGAGGGAGGGGAAAGAAGCTGCAGGAAGAGTTAATCATTTACCTGGATTGACACAGATATCAAGCAGCTGAAACAGGAAAAGGCCATGGACCTCTTGACTCATCGTTTCCCAAGTGCAGTTTCCCTCAAAAGAGAAAAAACTGCATTTTGAATGTTCTTCTCTCCTCTCTAAGAAGGAGAAACAAAGGAAAGAAGAACTGCAGGTGTGGGAAGGCAGAGAAAAGAAGAAAAGGTGCTCAAATATCCCAGAGAGAGAGAAAAATAAAATCAAAGGCCTCAACATTCCTAATGGCAATGGTTCTGCTCAATATCTGCAAACTTTTGATGGAATTTTTGTCACATGATGGAAGAAAACAAAAAGAGAGGGCTCCCAGCATCCAAAAGAGCACAAACAGTTGGGAAAAGGCATGGAAATCTCACCCACAAAATCCTGCCACCCTCCAGGCTGCAGCTGCTCCAACCTCCTGGCTGAGGCTGGAGGTGCCTCCTGAGGTGCTCAGGGGTGTCACAACAGCACAGTGGGGATCCTGCTGGGGATGGAGCCTTGGAGTGGCCACCTAGAACAGAGGCTAGACCAGATTAAGAGGATAAAACCAGGTATTTATTGAAGGTGTTCAATAGGCACACCTTGGGCAGCCAGAAGCCTCCAAGGGGCTACACCCAGGATGAACAATGGTCATGAGTGTTTCAGACAATTATGTTTGGTCCATTTACATATCAGGGGTTAATCCTCTAATTACAGCTTCAATGAAGTCATATTCCCCCAGTTTGCTCCCCCCAGTTCACTTTTGTTCATACTTTTCAGGGCCTGAAGCTGTAGGGTATCCTTGAGTTTCAGGCCCAGAGGGATGGTTTTGTCTGACCAAAATGTGAAGACAGTAGCTGACACTCTATATAGAGTTTAGAGTTATACACTGAAGCAGAACAGGATCTGAAAAAGATAAAAGTTAAAATCCTGAGGCATCAGGGACAAGCTGCAGTGGCAGGAGCTGCCGGAGGTCAGTGGCACAGTGTGACCCTGGGGCCATGCACCATGCACAGCTGGTGTGACTGCAGCTCTGTGTGCCCTGGCTGCTGCTCCAGGACACCTTATTCCCTCCCAGAGGGCAGATGGAGATCTGGGCTGGCCATTCCCACTGGGAGCAGCAGCAAAGCAGAGAGAAAAACCCATCCAGCATTGATGTTTTGGCTGCCTGCAGAGGCTGTCTGGGGCAGGAGCTACAGGGATGCTCAGCTGCAGGGATCCCCAGGCTGGGCAGCAGCTGCCCCATTGCTGTGCTGCTCCTGCCCCAACACCCCAGATGCTCCCCCAAGGAGCATTCCAGCTGGGAACAGAAGGATTCCTCACTGTACCCCAAAGGAACAAACCTCACGCTGAAGATTGCAAGGCAAGATGTTTTCCATTGCCATCTGTATGGCAGATTATCTTTTGTCAAGTGGGCAGTTTGCCTTATCTCTCTCTTTGAGTGATCACAATCACTCCTCCCTGGGGAGGGGACATCTGATAACAGCTATTGAATGTCACTGCATGGCTGATAAGAACTACAGCATCCCATTGGGAGATGTGAGCCCAGAGGGAGGAGCCAAGCATTCCTACCTGGATATAATCTGAGATTTCAAACATTCCTACCTGGATATAATCCAGAGGTTTGGAGACACCAGCACGGCTTCTCCCCTCGATTCCCCAGAGGAACAGCAGCTGCCCCTTCCACTGGATCTTCAGAGGCAGAATCCATCCTTCTCTGCAGGATCCCTGCTCCAGCAGAACCAGCCCTGACACTGCAGGAGGGCTGCAGCCACATTTCCAATGGGACTGCTACCAACAGCCTGACCCACAGGGTGTCAGGCTGGGTTCTGACTCTGTCAGTGTTGTTCTGGTGTACTGCATTGCTTATTTTATCCTTTATTACTTTTCTTTTCCCTATTAAAGAACTGTTATTTCCTGCTCCCATATTTTTTGCCTGAGAGCCCCTTAATTTAGCATTTATAGCAATTAGGAGGGGTGGGGAGGGTTTACATTCTCCATTTCAGGGGAGGCTCCTGCCTTCCTTAGCAGACTCCTGTGTTTCTAAACCAAGACACCTCAGCACAGTGCCTTGGCCAGAGAGCTGCAGCTGGGCTCCCAACCCATCAGCCAGGGATGCTCCAAAGTGGCCCAGCTGGGAGCACTGGGAGCACTGGGACTCTGCCCCACAGACACCCGCAGCTCCTCCTGTGCTCCCTGATCCCTCGGGCTCCCCTCAGCCCTTTGATGTGCAGCTGCATTGTTCCAGCAGCTCTGAAGCCCAAAATGAGGAACAGCCTGGGTGGAGGCTGGGCAGAGCCCTGGGAGCTGCCAGCAGCAGCACCAGCCAAGGCTGCTCAGGGGACAATAAATCTGCAGCTGGAGCAGCACAAAGCCAGGCACAAAACATTCCCCTGGCCTTGGCTCTGCTCTAATTGCATCCCCAGCCAGCTCTTGTTTTTCTTGAGCACAGCTAAAGGTCCCTATTTCATTTGCTTTTCCACACCCTTCTCCCCCTTTTTTGTTGGTCAGCAAAATCCTTCCAGGAAAGGGCTGCAGGGCTGCTCCCAGGAGCTTTGGGGTGCTTGAATGGAGAAGCTAAGGCCCTGTGATAGGGGAGAAGATGTTACAGTGTCTCTTCATCCTCCTTAAGGCTTCCATCTGCCCTGGAAGTTGGTTTTTGCCATTCCCCAGTGTGATAAACGCAATTTAAAAGTTTAAAAGTTTAATAGTAATAAAATGGTTATAAAAATAGGAATACAATTAGAGTAATAATAATTTGGACAATTTGGATTAGGACAATATGAGACAACAGAAACAAAGAGTTATGGACAGACTGGGAACCTCTTTCTGGGCAGCATAAGCCCAAAAAAGGACCCACATTAACAGAGAATTAACCCTTAAAAGCAGCAGCCTGTTGCATATTCATACACCTCAGACATGATGCATAAATTCCATTCAAACACAGGATTCTGTCTAGGCAGTGTCAGATTCTTCCTCTGGATCCTGATGGTGTCTTCAAGCCTGAGTGAGGCAGGAAGAAGTTCATTTCTTCTGATAATGGAGCAATAAATTCTCTTTCTCTGAAAGATTCAGGTGTCCTGTGGCTGCTATCTCAGTGTGAGTAATTTCTTTAGAAAAAGTATTTTACATAGCATAGTTTCTATTTTAACATTATGTTATAAACTAAAACTATATTTAACACACTACTTAAGAAAATTAAGACAGCATAACTTTCTAACAAAACACATATAATATTCATTTGAATATTTGTGAAAAGCCAATCATAAAATACACATTTTTCACGCCTAGGGACCTGTTCTGACCCTTTCAGTGGAGGTAGGAGCTCAGAGGGCATCACTCACAAGGACAAATCAAACAAAAACCCAACCTTGCCTCTCATGGAATCTCTGCACACAGCAGCTGCAGCAGGTGACACATCTCACTGCATCTTCTCTGAGACATCTCCCCTCTTAACCCCCTTCCCCTCCACTGCTCCCCAGCCTTGGAGCTTGGTGTCCTGCAGACCTCCAGACCATTTCCACTCCTTCTCTGGGGTCTGTCCTTAGGCAGATCCTCCCTCTGTCCTCCCTCTTTTTCCCTTTCCCTGCCCATGTGGTGTTTTACAGAGGCAGGAGCAGCAGAAACTGCTGAGAGCATTGGGTGAAGCCACAGCCACCCTGTCACAGCACAAGCTGCTTGGGGGTACCTGGCTTGGAGGATTCCAGAATAACCCTTCCCTTGGGCAATCACCAGGCACAAAGGGGTTCAGCAGGCTCAGGCTCTGCTCCCAGCCTTACAGCACCCAGCTGGGAGGAGCACAGACCACAAGGACTCTGTCTGAGCTGCTTTTGCTGGAGCACAGCTCTGTCCAGCAATCCATGTGCCCTCCAGTTCTCCTGGGGCCAGGGGGGCTGCAGGCATGGAGAGGCCATGGGATCTGCTCCCAAACACAGGAAATCTGCCAAGGGTTACTCTCCCTTCAGTAAAATACATTTCCTCCCCTGGTTGCTTCTCTAACCCATGTCCTGCCAGTGATGCCTTAGGATTTCAGCCTGTATATTTTTCATCTATTTGCAATCCTGCAGTTCTTTAGTGTATAGCTCTAAACTCCATATGCAGTTTTGTTCTCCCATTTTGGGCAGACACAACAATTCCTCTCCAGGCCTGGCAATCAAGGACACCTCACTGCCTCAGGCCCTGAGAAATGTAAAACAAAGTGAGTTGGGGGGGAGCAAACTTGGGTAAATGACTTCATTACCTGAAGCTGTAATTGGAAGATGAACCCCCAACATGCAAATGGACCAAACTTATAAAAGTCTGACAATCTGTGACCCATCATCCATTTTTGGGTGTAACAAAGCCCTGGGGAGCTTTGTGTGCACTAAATGTACCTGAAGGTAAATAAATATAATATATTTAATAAATATAATAAATATCAAACAATAAATATAAAAATCAATAAATAGAACAGCTTTTTATTCCCTTAATTTTGTCTGGCCTCTGTTTTTGAGTAAGCCCAAAAAGGATTTTGTCAGCCCCAGGGTAAGGGCTGTCCTCTGTCACCCATGTGCAAGCCTTGCTTGGTGCCCCAGGTCTTGGTGAGGCTGGAATTTCAAGGTTTTCCCTGTTTTTCTGCAGGAGGAACAAACACAGCCTTTGCTCAGCAGCGGGACACCAGCAGCTCAAGTTTTAGCACCCAACTGCTCCAGGATGCTTTGTGGCTCTACCAACCCGCACAGTTTTTGTGGATTTAACACTCCCAGGTTTTTTGGTGATTTTATCTGTGCTTCCTCTTTTGGCCTTGGAGAGAGGTTCCCAGCAGGAGGGGTCTGGTTTAAGCCCCTGGAGCTAAGCAGGGACTAACCCAGGGCAAACCCCTCACCCCACTCCTGCCTCCCAGCCCCAGGGGCACAGAGCAGTTGCCATCCATGGCTTGAATCACTGCCTTTAACTCAAGGGTCAAAGGCAAGGATCCCTCCTGGCTTCAGCAGAGAAGTTTTCCAGGGGTTTGGGACATTCAGTGGGATGAGGGCTGCCAAAGAAGGCAGCCCAGCACCTCCAGGGCTGCATTTCCATGGGGGCAGCTCTGGTCCCAGCTCCTCCAGTGGAGATGAGACCCAGTGTGGCATTCACATTCTCTGGAAAAATCCCTTCACCCAGGGTTTCTCTCCTGGGAAGCTGAGACGACTCAGAGAAAATGAAAACAATAATTATCTGATTTGCTTCTCCTGTGTTGTGCTGGTGTGGGATGTGTTTGGGGATTGTTTACCCACAGGTGATTGTTTCATTGGGTTGTGGTGTGAGTTGTTTTCACTCTTTGGCCAATCAGGGCCAAGCTGTGGCAGGACTCTGGAGAGAGTCACAAGTTTTCATTATTAGCTTTTTTGCCTTCTGTCTGTATCCTTTCCGTATTCTTTAGTATAATATTCTTTAACATAACATAGTATCATAAAATAACAAATTAGCCTTCTGAGAACATGGAGTCAGATTCATCATTCCTTCCTTCATCAGAGCACCCTGCAAATACAATAACCCTGGGTACAGGTTGGTGCAAACCCAGAATTCCCAAGCTTTCCCCATTACATAATTTCTGAGGGCTGCCAGGATGATGGGCTCTTGCAAGCTGGACACCTTCAGTGCTTTCCTGCTGCTTCCTCTGAGGCAGTGGCACAATGTCCAGCCTGGCCCTCACATTCTGAGGGAAAAGCTGTTAAAAAGGAGCATCACCTTTCTTTACACCAGGGATTCCTGGCCTACTGTAAAGGGGAAAAAAAATTTACACCTTAAAAAACCCCTAAAGTTCACCTCGAGCTCCCTCTTGTGACTCCTGTCCCATCCAAACCCAGGCTCTAATCCGGGTTTGGATAAAGCTTTCCTACTGTCACTGGGGGAATATTTATAGCTCCCAGTCATATGTTAGCATTACTTAACACACAATTAAAGTAAAATGGGTCCAGATGCTTAAACGGGCCTTGACATCACACACAGGATCCAGTTTGTCCTGCTGCTGTGCCAGGAAACCTGGGAGAAGCTCTGAATCAGCAGGTGAAACACCACTGCCATTCCCCTTCAAAGCCAGATCTTATCCCCCAAAGTGCACCTTGAATTTGGGTTTTCCTGTCCACACTCTCCTTCCAGCTGGGTCTGTCTTTTAGGATGTTAAATCCCTGCTGCCCCAGGGAGGGCAGCCCAGAGGAGCTTCCCCAACACACATTTTATTTGCCCTGCAGGTTGCTTGCTCCAAGTTGTATTTGGGTGTTTACCCCATAACTCTGTGAGCTGATTTATGTACTTATGCATCTATAACCTCCCCTAATTACACACTCAAAAGGAATATCCCTACTGTTAGGAAGTTTTTGTGTTGTGTTATTTGTTCTGCTCACCTCAACACCCACAGCCTGTTTATATTTCCCATTTCCCATTCCCAGATGGTCCCAATGAGCAGATGGGGATTGAGCAAAACCACCAAATTCCTGGTGGCACAAAGAGAACACTTTGACCAGCAATGGGTGCAACACAGATCCCTTGGGTCTGGGACCTGCACTTCTACTCACCTACAGAATTCTGCCCCTTTTTTTTGTCTCCTACTGAACAGGAGGAGCTGGCAGCTTTTGGGTGGAGAGGACTTGTGGCTGTCACTGCTCCCTCATTCCCTGCTCTGTGAACAGCCCCTGCAGCCCAGAGGCTGGAGAGAAACATCTCTGCATGGGAAAGCACTGCTGGGCTGTTCCTCTGTGGTTTGTAGCCCCAAGAGCTCTGGATGAGCAATTCTCTTGGCTGAGCCCATCCCAAACCCCACAGGAGTGGGACTGATTTCTTCCCATGCCAGTGCCCTTTCCCATTGTCTCCTTGCCATTGCTCTGCCTGTTGTGCAAAGCTTGCAGAAATAACCTCAGAACAGTCCCTGGCCCTTTTTGCTGTAGGGATATTGCTAAATCATATTATTCTTGCTGTCATGCTAGAAAAAAAATGATCCACTTCAGTACAACCATTAACCATAATTAGTGCTCAGTTGCACACACAATCTGGAATGAAGGGATCTGATCTTCTGCTACCAGTCAATAAATCTCTCCAAATGCTCAGGGAGCAGACAGCAAAGTGAGCAATCACTCATTTCTGCTCCTGTAACTACTTTTAAATGCCCTGCCAACAAGCTCACAAGAATATTTTCCCCCCATTTTCTGTGCCAGTGGTTTCTATTCACAGCCAGTATCTCCTGCTGATGGATTTCCCTGGATCACCAGCCTGGGAAACTAAGAGCCAGGGACTCACAGGGCTGCTACAGCATCTTCTTTTCTCTTCCAGGAGATCCTTTACATCTCTGGATGCTCAACAACCACTGAAATTAAAAACAAAACAAAACAAAAAAAAAAACAACCAAAAAACCAAACCAAACAAAAAACCCCCAAAAAACAAAACAACAACAAAAAATCCCCAAAAAACCAAATAACAACAACAACAACAACAAAAACCAAACCAAACAAACCCCCAAAAACCAACAAAAAACCCCCAAAACAAAAAAAAAACCACCCAAAACCCCAAAGAAATAACAACAACAACAACAACAACAACAACAAAAACCAAAAACCAAAACAAAACCAAAACCAGCCAAAAACCCCAAAAACAAACAAACAAAAAACTCCCAAAAAATTATTCTCACTGGACTGGGGAGGCACCCTATCTTTGAGAAGAAAAACAACCCCTAGCAGTAGAAAGTCTGTCAAACTGAACCCTTCCACTCAAAATTAATGCAGAATCGAATTTTTTGGCTTGAGAAAATTCTCAGGAAACAGACAAATTTCTGAGCCTCAGCTCCCATCAGACTCCCAGCACTGAATGTTCTTTTGGAGGGCCCAGCTGAGTCTCCTTGGGGCAATTGAAGCCCAGGAGACCCTCAGAACCTCAATGGATGAATTCAGTTTTTCCCTGAGGCTCAGGGGGGTGGGCAGCAGGAGCAGGGAGGCCATTGTGCCCCTGTCCTTGTGCTGAGGGCACACCCTGAGGGCTGTGCCCAGCTCTGGGCCCTCACTTTGGGAAGGGCTTGGAGACACTCAGAGGAGGCAACGAGGCTGGAGAGGGGCTGGGAGCACAAACCCTGTGAGGAGCCACTGAGGGAGCTGGGGGTGCTCAGCCTGGAGAAAAGGAGACTCAGGGCTGCCCTCATCACTCTCACAGCTCCTGAAAGGTGCCTGTGCTCAGCTGGGGCTGGGCTCTTTCTCCAGGAACTGACAGAACCAGAGCACACAGCCTCAAACTGCACCAAGGGAAACACAGGCTGGATATTAGGGAAAAGTTTTTACTTTTTCCTAATATCCAACCTGTATTTCCCTTGGTGATAAAGTTCTGGAATGGCTGCCCAGGGAGGTGGTGGAGTCCCCATCCCTGGGTGTGTTTAACCAAGCCTGGATGTGGCACTGGGTGCCAGGGTTGAGTTGAGATGCTGGGGCTGGGTTGGACTCCATGATCCTGAAGGTCTCTTTGAACCTGGTCATGCTGTGATTCTGTGAATTAATCCCAGCACAGGTTAATGAGCAGCATTTTGGTGAGATACCCCAGCTCCTGTCCCAGCTGCAGCCAGGGTGGCTCAGGCTGAGCAGCCCAGGCTCATTTCAGCAGGGCTGATCTCTCCTCTCCTCCCCCAGCTCCTGGGGCACAGGGATCCAGGGCATGCCAGGTTTCTGTGCCCACAGCTGTGCTGCTGAGCCAGGCCAGAGCTCTGGGGTTTGGGCTATGGGGAAACCTGTTGGTTCTGCCCCAAATCCCACCCCATGCACAGCCCAGGCACCAGACATGGGGAAGGGGAAGGCACATGGAGCAGACACCCAGCATCCCCCTCCTTTCCTCACCTGCAGGCTCCAAGTGCCAGGCCCTGTCTGGGTACCAGCACCTCCAGCAGCCCCCACAAGCCACGTGGGGAGATGTGGTGGCTCCTAATTCACTTTGGTTTGCTCTTCAGCCCTGTCTCTCACTCCAAATCCTCTCTGGGGCTGAGGTTTTTGATGAGCTGACTGTGGTCCAGCATGGAGCTGCTGTCCCTGGGCTTGTGCCAAGGTGGGAGGAGTGGGATGAGACATTGTCCCCCTCCCACCCTGGCTGAGCCCCTGAACCCATCACCCCATAACCTGTGGCACAGCCCCACGTGCCCCTGGGTGACAGCACCAGCCCAGTCCTAGCATTTTTGGGGCATTTTTGGGAAGTCAAGGCTCATCACCATCACCCTTGGGGCTGCTTGGAACAGCCCCAGCTCCAAGGTGAAGGAAGAAATCTCAGAGATGTTTCTGGGCTGATTGAAGTTGATTAGCTCAAATGATGCCTCTGAAGGGAAATGTTTTTTATTTTGGGTTCCTGCCAAGCCTGGTTTTCATAAGGCCAGTAAGTGCAAACAGATAGGGCCCTTTCATTGGAAACAGGCAGTGCAGGATGTAATTAAAGAAGTGTGCCCTGGCATGGCAGGGACCCGTTTTCAATTACTGCTATTGCAAGGGGATTAAGGGGAAATATTTTAAACAAGGCCACTACAAAAATAGATTTTGTTTGTCATTAGCTTCTAAATAATATTTGACTTCAGGGCTGAAATTCCCATGTGCCAGCTCTGCCCCTGGTGGCACGTTCCCCCAAGGGCTGGGAGGAGGGTGATCCATAGGGGCAGAGCTTCCTGTGCATGGCCCTATTTCCATATGGGAAGTGCTCTCCTTTTCCCCCTGCCAATTTTCTCTCCGTGCCGGCCTGGAAGTGCCCAGGGCAGCCTCAGAAGCGAGGAACACCCTGCAAGGGACTTGTTTGGTGCCAGCCTGTCCTTGGGCTGCTCTGGGAACACTTTGCCACTGCCTTGGGACGGGAATGAACACCCTCCTGCAGAGGGAGCGGTGGCTCCACTGCTCCTGTGCCTTCCTTGGCCAGGACAGCTTTGGTGTGCTGCTGGATCTCTGCACAGCTCATGGCTGGGAATTTGGGATGCTCTGTCCTGCCAGGGGCTGCACAGGTGGCCTGGAAGATGCTGTCACTGTCACAGCAGCAGTGCAGCCCAGCTCCCTGCATCTCTGCCTCTCCCAGGATGGGGCTGTATCCCAGAGAAGGGATGGCACTGGAGCAGTGAGGCAGCACCTGTGGGCCGTGCTGGGAGCCCTCCTTGGGCTGCAGCTCTGCAGAAACAGGGGCAGAAAAGGGTGAGAGGGGTTTGCTCTACTTTCCTTTGCCAGCCTGAGGTGTGTGGAACCCATGGAGCTGAAGAGGGGCAGCCACACTCCACGTGCTGTCCTGTCCCCAGGTGGGACAGGGACCACCTCACCCCACCACAGAGATCACTGCCAGCATGTGGGAAATGGATTTGTAGAGAATTCTTAAAGTTTGACTGAAGGCTCACATCTGTTTGTAAATCTTGAGGTTAAGAAATGCTGACTTAGAAATGCCATGGAATAGGACAGACAGTGCTGAGAGAGAAATGGAACTAGAAACAAGTTTTAAAACATGGCTTTGCAAATAAGACTGGATACTTTGGAGAAATAGAACTATGAAAGATGCATTGTAGTAGGATTTATGAGGGGTAATTTTAGGTAATTGACTTTAAGGCATTTATTACACAGCATTGCAAAAAATGATAAGCCAAGAAACGCTTATAATGCATGGTAATTCAGAAATAATTGGCTTCTGATTGTGATGATGTGAATTATAACATCTGTACTGTCTCACCCTTTACGTGAGACTGAAAATGGAATAAAAATTTTTAAAACACCTCTCAGTTGCCCCATCTCTGGGTCAGAAAAGAGCAGAATCCAACAGCAGCACTTGTTGAGCACCTTCTGAGACACCTGTAATCAGGGGGGTCAGTTCCTATCCATGGAAAAGGATCCCAAAGCCGTTCCTGCAGACTCACCACCAGCAGCTTGAGGAAAATGAGGGGTCCAGGATTCATCTGGCACGTGCAGAACAGGCACATGGACCCTCCCTCTGCCTTCCCAGAGGAAAGGGCTGTTTCTCACAGCACCTGGGCCACTCCTGGCTCCCAGGGGCTCCCAGGGGCTGGGTGCAGCAGCAGCATGGGGAGGAAGGGCCACTGTGGCCACATTTCTCATCACAGAGAAAAGCAAGGCACAATTCTTCCCAAGAATATTTCTGGGTTTCACATTCTCTGAACCTCAGAGAAAGGGAAAAGACAATTCTTATCACTTGCTGTGCCTGTGTTGTGCCAAAGTAGAATGCAACATGGAGATTGTTTACCCAAAGTGATGGTGTTTTGTTTCCTTGGCCTATCAGAGCCAGGAGTGTGTGTGTGTGTGTTGGGACTGTTGGGTGACAGTCACGAGATTCTGTGCAGTGTGAGCAGAGTGAGTGTGTAGCCATATTTTCTGAAAAATCCCTTTGCCAGGATTTTTTCTCCTGAGAAGCTGAGAAGCCTCAGAGGAAAAGAAAAACAGTAATTATCTGCTGCTGTGGAATGCAACAGGTGCATCTGGGATTGGTCTCATGTGGTTGTTTCTAATTAATGGCCAATCACAGTCAGCTGGCTCAGACTGTCTGGTCAGTCACAAGATTTTATTATCATTCTTTCCTTTCCTTTCAAGCCTTCTGATGAAATCCTTTCTTCTATTCTTTTAGTATAGCTTTAATATAATATATATATCATAAAATAATAAATCAGCCTTCTGAAACATGGAGTCAAGATTCTCATCTGTTCCCATGTCGGGGCTGCCTGCAAATTCCCACATGAGTGCTTGGCAGATTCAGTTTAGATGTACAGAAATAATATAATATATATATAATATATTATTAATATATATAATATATATTATATAATATATATTATAATAATATATTATATATATTATAATATATAATATTATTTGCAAATAATACATAATATAATGTAGTATGATATAATATAATATAAATAATTTTTAATATTGTAATATATGGTATTATATAATATTTATATTATATTATATTATATTATATTATATTATATTATATTATGTTATACAATATTATATTATATTATGTTATACAACATTATATTAAATTAGCCTTCTGATACCCATGGAGTCAGATTCATCACTCTCTCCCCTCGTTGGGGCCATCCCAGCATTGCAAGAGGCCATTGCTGAGAAGGGCTCTGCTGACATCTGCCCAAGCTCGAGCAGCACAAACCCTGGCCCTGGCAGGATCATGAGAAACCATTCCTCTGTGCTATTTACAGCACCCAAGCACATATTTGTCCTTTTGGAAGCACCACAAGGAGGATGTTTCTCATGGCTGCTGGGAAAGAGGGGGGCACCTCAGGGAATAGCTCGGGCTGGGGGCAGCCGGCAGCACTTCAAAGGCAGCAGGGACACCAAAACCAGAACTTGGCCACTTCCATGTCAGAGGGCAGAGCTGCTGGCACCAGCTCAGCCTCTGGGATGTGAGAGGAGCATCAGCAGCCTGCAGGGATGTCCAACAGCAGAGGCACCAGAAGACGGCTCCTCTCCAGAGGCGTTTCCAAACACGAGCACACCAGAGCTGCTCTGCTCCTGGAGCAGCTGCAGGCAGTGGAAAGGCTGGAAGGGCTGGGCTGCCATGCCAGTGGGGCCAAAGAACCCACGGGGGCACCCACACTGCTCCACACCTCCAGAGCAGCAGCTTCCCACAGCACCAGGGGCTCAGAGGGCTCCCCCTGACCCACAAAGACCCCAGGCACACTGCAAGGACTGGGGGGACTGAGGAAAGGCCACACCACTCCTCTTGCTGGGATATTTCATGAAAAATCTCTTTGCTAGGATTTCTTCTCTTGAGAAGCTGGGAAGCTTCAGCTTCTCCATGTTTTACTCTTCGGGAATGTGATTTGGAGAATTGTTTACTCAGCATGTGACTTGTTTTTAATTAATGACCAATCCCAGTCCAGCTGTGTCAGGACTCTGGTTTGTCACAGGTTTTTATTATTCATTCTTTTCCAGCCTTCTGATGTATCCTTTCTCTTTCTTTAGTATAGTTTTAGTATATTGTTGTAATGTAATGCAATATAATGTAATGCATGTAATGTAATGCAGTATAATGTAATGCAATATAATGTAATGCAATATAATATAATATAATAAAATTAATATAATATAATATAATATAATATAATATAATATAATATAATATAATATAATATAATATAATATAATATATACAATATCATATAGTATCAATAATAAATCAGCTTTCTGAGAACTTAGAGTCAATTCTCATCTCCCACCTTGTCCTGAGAACCCTCAACAACACCACAACATTCTCCAGACTGTGTCAAGTAAGCCTGGACATGTGGGGATTTCACACTTTTGGGCTAAAAGCACCTGAGAGGAAAACACAGAGTCCTGGGAAGCAGGGACTGGGAGATGCAGCTTCTGCTGTGAGCTACAGAGACCTGCAAAAATAATGTCACCCAGGAGGCAGAGAGCAGGGACAGGAGGGCAGAGTCAGGAGGGGACATATCTGCAAAAATGGGGACAGAAAATGGATACTTCAAGCAAAGAGCAGCATGGGCTGGGAAAGGGCTCTTTCCACAAGCAGCATTCCACCCCCTGTAAAATCCAGGGGGATTCATCAATAGTGCCATCAGTTCTGTGGGTAATGCAGCATCTTCTCATGGAGACCCTGATGACACTTCCAGGGACCTTGTAGGAGCATTGGGGGGGTAGGAGTGTCGGGATGGACGGAGATGAGAGATCTCTGGAGCCAGGGCTTGGAACTTGTGGGTTATTGCAAAGGGCCTGGGTGCAGGGCCCTGCTGGAGCTGCCAGGCACAGCTCAGAGCAGGCCCCAGAGAAGAGAGGGGGAGAGAGGATGAGAGGGTGAGAGAGTAAAAGCGTAAGAGAGTGCAAGGTTCTCGTTACAATAGCATAAATTTTCTTCTGTGCTGAATATTCTATTTCTCACTAACCAATCTAGTACAAGATACAGATCCTATAGCATTTACATACAGCCTATAAGAATCATTACATTACCATACTGTGTTACATTTTAAACCCTAAAAACTCCTCTTTGGACCCCTTCTGCCAAGCCAGTAGGGTCTGCTCTGACCCTTGGAGCTGTATGCAAGCAGAGGGTGTTGTTTCATCAAAAGGGGATCACCTTCAGCTGGCCATGCCATTGTTTTCCCATTGTTTAGTAACTGAGGGATCTCAAAGCTTGCTTTCATTTCAATCTCACTTATAGTTTCCATATTCTCAAAATCTTTTGCCAGACAATCATATTTATAAGGCTTTCCTGTTTCATCTTCCCCAACAGACCTGAGGTCAGCCCTGTCCTCACAACAGCAGGCAGCAAAGCCCAGAGAGGGGACACAGCAGAGCCAGACAGGGGACACAGCAAAGCCCAGAGAGGGGACACAGCAGAGCCAGAGAGGGGACACAGCAGCCCCCCTGCTCCACAGAGCTTCCCCTGCCCCCCTGGGTGCCCCCACGCTGTCAATCCCTCCTGACCCAGGTTTCCAGCACAGCCACCAGCTGCAGGTGACAGTTCTGTGGTTCCCACTTGTGCTGCTCTTTCCAGGCAGCAGCTCCATCCCTGTCCCCATGTCCCCATGTCCATCCTCAGCCCATTCCCCAGCTTCTCTCCATAGAGCTGCTGTTTCACCTCTCTCCTCCAAGCATCTCCAGACATTCCCAGTCTCTCTCACCCTTCTTGGGTGCCTTGGGCCCTGAACCAGGACCCTGCACCAAATCCGAGCTCTTTCTCAGCATCTCTGGATGCTGAGAATTTCAGACTTTCTGTGTTTTTAAAAAAACACTCAAGAAAACACTACATTTCACCTGAGGTCCTGAAAAAGGCTTCCAAAATTGGATAATATATCTCAGATTATAGGTGTGCAGTTTAAATAAAAGTGTGTAATGTCACATAGTAGAAAACAAAGAGTTTAAAGTTTTAGAATATAGTAATATATATAAAGCTAAGATAGGAGTTTTAAAGCAGTAACTAGTCCTTCTTCTTCATGAGTTTAAGTAGTATTGTATAATTAGACAAAAAAAGTCCCCATGACAAGACATGAGGAATTAGTTCTTCAGTTAAAAGTAAAAATAATTTAAGTGTCATTTCTTAATTAAATATTTTTCCTTAAAAGACTAAGGATTGTAAGAACGAACACAAAGCCATTTTTGTAACTTGTTAGTAAAATGCTGTAAAACTCACATAAATAAAAAATAACAAACATCTAAGTCATAATATAAATAAAAATAATAAATATCTAAGTCCATAATACAAATAAAAATATTAAATATCTAAGTCCAATATAAATAAAAATAATAAACATCAAAGTCCAAACACAAAATACAGTCTCAAACACTTTCAATCCTAACAAAAACAAAAAACAAAACAAATCAAAAGAAGCCTGGCAAGGGCTGAGTCATGTCTGGTGCTTGCCAAGCCTTTATAGGGTCACAAAGCATCCCCAGGGCCCCTCCAGCAGCAGCTCCTCTCCCTGCAGGGTCAGGCAGCCTCTCTCAAGGCTCCTCCAGGAAATCTCCTGTGGAGAACACATGAGAATTCAAAGAGCAGAAGGGTCTGAGCTCTGGCAGGTGCCCAGATCTGGGAAGGAGAAAAGCATGAAACATTTATCAGAGGACAGTGAGAAATCAGATGTGGGGCACTCAAACCCCAGCCCTGAGGAAAGAGGTGAAGCCCACAGGGTAAAGCCCAGCTGGCTGGGAGGCAGCCAGCAGAGTTTTTTGGAGGGGAAACTGCTCAGTTTGTTAATTTGGTGACATCCTCCAGGCTGGGCTTTTCCTTTGCTTGGGATAACAGGTCTGGCCCTAGAGCTCAGTCCCACTCAGTGAGTGCTGCTGTGCCTCCCCTTCCAACCCCACAGAGGGGCTCAGCCTCGAGGTGCTGCTCAGATTTGGGGTTTATTAAAAGGAGCTGCTGTGCCTCCCCTTCCAACCCCACAGAGGGGCTCAGCCTGGAGGTGATGCTCAGATTTGGGGTCTATTAAAAGGAGCTGCTGTGCCTCTCCTTCAGCCCCACAGGAGGGCTCAGCCTGAATGTGCTGCTCAGATTTTGGGGTTTATTAAAAGGAGCTGCTGTGCCTCCCCTTCCAACCCCACAGGAGGGCTCAGCCTGGAGGTGAGGCTCAGATTTTGGGTCCATCAAAAGGAGCTGCTCCTCCCACCCAGCTGGGCTTTACCCTGTGGGCTTCACCCCTTTCCTCAGGGCTGGGGTTTGAGTGCCCCACATCTGATTTCTCCCCACCCTGAGATAAATGTCTTCATAATGCTTCTCTCCTTCCCAGATCTGGCCTCTGCTTGCAACCCCAGAGAAGGGCTCAGGCTCAGGAGGTCATGCTCAGATTTTGGGTTTATTAAAAGGAGCTGCTGTGCCTCTGCTTCCAACCCCCCAGAAGGGCTCAGCCTGGATGTTGTGCTCAGATTTTGGGTCCATTAAAAGGAGCTGCTCCTCCCACCCAGCTGGGCTTTAATGGGAAAATACTGAAAATATGTTCAAAGGAGACTGACATCATCCTGCCCCTTGCTCAGAGAGCCCCCACAGTGCCAGTCCCTGGGGCTCCTTGTACCCAAAATGTTGGCATGGCATCCTCTGGGCAAGCAGCACCTGGCTCTGGCTGGTAGAACCCCTGACACTGCTGGGTGGTCTGGACCCAAAATCTGAGCATCACCTCCAGGCTGAGCCCTCCTGTGGGGCTGGAAGGGGAGGCACAGCAGGTCCTTTTAATGGACCCAAAATCTGAGCATCACCTCCAGGCTGAGCCCTCCTGTGGGGCTGGAAGGGGAGGCACAGCAGCTCCTTTTAATAAACCCCAAATCTGAGCAGCACATCCAGGCTGAGCCCTCCTGTGGGGCTGGAAGGAGAGGCACAGCAGCTCCTTTTAATAAACCCCAAAATCTGAGCACAACAACCTGAGCCTGAGCCCTTCTGGGGAGCTGGAAGGAGAGGCCAGATCTGGGAAGGAGAGAAGCATTATGGAAGCATTTATCACAGGGTGGGGAGAAATCAGGTGTGCTCTGAGCAAGGGGCAGGATGATGTCAGTCTCCTTTGAACATATTTTCAGTATTTTCCCAATATTCTCAGCTTTGGGGAGTGGTTTTCTGGCTGCTGTCTGACAGCCTGTTGCACACATCCAACTTCCACTTTCAAAACCAGTTGGTTTTTGACCGTGTTGTCTCAAAGGGACTTTTCCAAGAGAAGAATTTCGAAATCAGCCTCCTGGAGCTCTTGGGGCATTTGCAAGATGTTCTACTTTTAAAACATAATCTTTAAAGGGCTGACATTTCCATGTGCCAGGCCCTTTTCCCTTTAGGAAAGGATTTGAGGCACTGGATAGGGCCCCATGTGCCAATCAAGTTATCAGCAATCCTTGTGTTTATCTTTAACTGTGAAAAAAAGGCCTTTTTTTTTGCTTTCAGGAACTGAGAGTGGCTGCATGCACCAGTGAGCTCACAAAATGTTTTGATTACCTGGCCCTGTGTATTTTGGACATGCTACCAAGCAGGTTAACTGATGGGTTGACCTCCTGAGATCTTCCAATAATGCTGCAAATATTTTTTTTTGAGAGAAGCACAGATGAAAGAGAAGCATTTATTGGTTTTGATGGCTTACATATGTGAGTGTCCACTTGGAAATTATGGGATGGGATAGGCTGGTGAGACATCCTGAATGGGTAATTGTACCAGTCCTGGTCCATCCCTGGAGAATTCCCAAAACCAGCATCCCCCTGGAGGCTGCCAACAATGGGGGAAGCCAACAATGGCTTCTTCTTTATTGCAAGTTGTTCTTAAATTTTATACCCTCAACAAAGTGTGATCTTAAGTCATTACTTACATCAAACCAGCTCATTCTATTCATTGGACAAAGCAATATTTGTATTGTATTTTGTATTTTTGTACAATATTTGTATATTGTATTTTATTGGTACGAAGCAATTAATGTCAATAATTAATTGATAAGAGTTTACAACATTATTTATTTACATTATTTACAACATTATTTACAAATTATTAAGGCACATAGGCTGCTCACTAAGGCATGGATCTCTAACTGCAAATATCCCTTTTGTGTCTATTTTGTTGGTTTCCATGCTAACAGCCTTGCTTTTTTCCTTGCTATGGATAAACTCATAATTTATCAATTTCTGAGTAATTTGGCTTGCAGACCAGCTGCTAAGCTCATCCACACTTCCCCCTTTTTGTATTTCAGCTATAAATATAGTTTTTAAGGAGAATACAGTTGTTAAGGATTCTTTGCAAAAATCCAAGTAGGTAGGGGAGATATAAAGTAATAATTATAGTTACTAACAAAATTAGTAATTTAGTTTTTAACAGCGTGGTGCTTCCACTCCTGGAGGGAAGGGGGTTGAAATCCTCCCCTCTCCTGACCTCAGAAGGAGCAGCTCCCAGGAGCTCCCAGCACAGCCAGTGGGTCAGAATGGTGTGGAATCCGTGTCTGCTGTGCTCCAGCAGGGGGAAAACATCCTGCACTGCAAGGAAAAGCAAAGTGAGAGAAGCAAGGGAGGAGAGGCACCCTGCTGGAGGAGAGGGGAGCAGGGAGGAGATGCTGGAAATCCTTGGCTCTGTGGGCAGGTCCATGACTGCCCCAGCTCAAGACAAGGATTCATTTGCAGCCTGGGATGGTAAAATATTGGCACAGAAAGGCTTTTATTTCTTTTTTTTAGCTACCCAGGCTGTCAAAAGCTCCATTATTTATTACTCCACCATATCAGTACATGGTTTTTCATCCTGTACCTCACTGAGCTGTCAGAGCTGTGTCGCAGACATCTTGTATGGAAAATCCTTTCCTTAGGATTTTCCTCCTGAGAAGATGAGAGGCCTCAGGAACAAAATGTAACCAATGGTTATCTGCTGCTGTGGAATGCAACAGGTGCATCTGGGATTGGTCTCATGTGGTTGTTTCTAATTAATGGCCAATCACAGTCCAGCTGGCTCGGACTCGCTGTTCGAGCCACAAACCTTTGTTATTCATTCTTTGCTATTCTATTCTTAGCCAGCCTTCTGATGAAACCTTTTCTTCTATTCTTTTAGTATCGTTTTAATGCAATATATGTATCATAAAATAATAAATCAGCCTTGTGAAACATGGAGTCAGATCCTCATCTCTTCCCCAATCCGAAAACCCCTGACTCTCACAGAGCTGCTGGATTTTCAGCTATTGGGACAGGGAGCAGATCTCATTCCCACACCTTCCCTTGTCCCTGTGGGATGGTAAAGCCCTGTTCAGTGTCCTCCTGGCTTCCATTCCTCACAGCAGCACAGATCCACCAAAAAACCACACCTGGCAAGGCTGGGAGGCCCCACCAGGAGCTCCAGGTTGGTCTCGGAGCTCCCAACACAGGCAGCAGAGACACTGCAAAACCAACAGCACCAAGCCAGGCAGAAATGGCATTTAAGTACAAAGTTGGTTGAAATTGTGTTCCTGTGTCCAACAAAAACAAGTCCTTAACAGGCATGGAGCTAAGTGGAGTCACCCAGAGTTACAATTTCCTTTCAGCAGATATTTCATCTCCAGGCTGTCATTTCCACTCAGGCCATGATTAAAACAACAAACCCTGGAGAAGCCACCCTGTCCTCCCAGCAGCTGCTTCTCCTCCACGCAGCCATTCATCACTGGGAAAATGGAGGTGAAATCAGAGGCAGATTATTGCTATTTATTGCTCCTAGGTGCCATGTCTGGCCAGCCAGCTGTCCTTGGTGAAGGGAGGCTGGCCACAGCTGCAGACTGAGGAGGGAGAAGCCACCCTGGGGTGCAGGAGATGCATCAGTGCTGCACCAGGACCTTCCCCTCCGGCCTCCTGTGACAGCCAAGCCATTGCATTGGAAGGATTCTCCCATTTACCTCGGGAAATCTCCTTTTGGAGATTTGCATTCCATCAGTGAAACCCCACCTTGACAAATGGTTCGCAAAGGGAATGGAAAGAAAGGAAAAAATAAAAGGGAAAAAAAAGGGAAAAAAAGGGAAAAAAAAGGGGAAAAAAGGGAAGAAAAAGGGAAAAAAAGGGAAAAAAGGGAAAAAAGGGGAAAAAGGGGAAAAATAGGGGAAAAAATGGAAAAAAGGAAAAAAGGGAAAAAAGGGAAAAAAAAGGAAAAAAGGGAATAAAGGGGGGGAAAAAGGGGAAAAAGGGACTAAAGGGGGGAAAAAAGGAAAAAGGGGGGAAAAAGGAAAAAAAGGAAAAAAAGGAAAAACAAGGAAAAACAAGGAAAAAAGGGGAAAAAAGGAAAAAAACAAACAAAAAAAAGGAAGTCTCATAGTATCATGCATTGCCAGAAGAGGCAGTTAGCACATTCACCATGGTTCTTGTGCTTTTGGGCAGCCCATCCCCCTGGGGTTCTGCCCTTCCCACCCAGAGTTTCAGTCTGGACAGCACTGGGAGGTCATCATGGCCTTAAAACACCTGGGAGATGGGCATGGAGCAGATGGAGCAGGGACAAGGCTGTCCCTGGATTTGCCAAGCTGTGCTGTCCATGCCCACCATTCCTGTGAAGATCCAACCCCTGGGCTGCCCCAGGGCACTCCCAGGAGACACCAGAACTGCCCCACAAGGCAGAAAACAGCCCAGGTCCTGCCAGGCTCAGGAGCCCTCACTGGGGGCACAGACATCACTGAAATGCAACCATTTTCTTGGGGTGTTTTTGTTCCAAAAGCTCGACCTGCTCCACTTCAGCAAGGCTTCAAAATCTCCAGTGTCAGCTCTTCTGCCATGCCTGTGCATATTTGCATTTTCCTTGCAGTATTTTTAGAGATTTCCACTCCCCAGCCTGATTTGGGACAAAGTCAAATATGTAAATCTTGGAAGCTGCCACAGGAAAAGAAACTCCATTTTTCAACCAGCTTCAGATACAGCCTCCAGCCACAGCAACAAATCATCTGCCAGCCTGGGGAGCTGTTCTAACCTCTCAGATAAGGGCTCAAGCATGGTCCAGGAGGTCTTTGTCCTGCAGCCAGTTTGGGGAGGTGCTGCTGTCCCACCCCTGCAGGATGGGCTGGATGTTCCCACAAGATGCTGGTGGGAGGCAGCAGAGGAGGGGGCACGTGGCAGAGTTCCCTGGCTCCTTGTCCCATCCAGATGAGCAAAGAGCTCAGCTCTCCCCCAAGATATCCCCTGAGGGTGCTGGGTCTCCAAGACTCACATCTCTTTGCTGAGGCAAGGGAGGAGCTGATGGGGCTGACTGGAAAATGGTTCAGCTCCCAGGGCTGGGGCAGGACGAGCCCCAGCTCAGCCACACCAACCCAGGGGCAGCTGAGGAGTGCCCAGCACAGCTGGCACAGCTGGCACAGACACAGACACAGCATTTCCTGCACTGCTGCAGCAGCTGGGCACAGCTGGGGGGCAGCCCCACAAACTCTGGGGTGCAGCCCCAAACTGGGGGTTCAGTCCCACAAACTGGGGGAGTCCCCTCCTTCCAGTGTGGGGTGGCTCTGATGCCTTGTGAGGGCTGAATAGAACAGGGGCTGGACAGAGCTAAAGAATAAAGCAGGGATTTATTAAAGGCCTCAATGGATCCACCTTGGGCAGCACAAGAGCCCAGCCAGGGCCACACCCCAGATGAACCCAAAATGGTCACAAAATGCATGACTGGTCATGGGGTCTGACACTTTTATAAGTTCTGCTCCATTTCCATATTGGAGTTTTAATTGTCCAATTACAGCTCCAGGCCATGAAGTCCCAACTTTTTTGGTTTTCTCTCTTCAGCCCACGTTGTTTGTGCTCTTGGGGCTGAGATTTGGATCATTTGTCCTTGGTGCCCAGCTGGAGGAGGAATTGTTTTGTCTCCCTGCTCTGTGCACAGATCTCACCATATGGCACCCAGACCCACACACTAAAACAGCACAGAACCTGAAAAATATAAAAGTTAAAATGAGGCATCACTTCCCCCCTGGCTCCTCTCCTGGCTGAACACACTGGTCTGTGCTGAGCTTCCCAGACAGGACAGCTCCCACTGAGCTCCTCCTCTGGGGACTGAGAACCCCTCACATCCTTGAGGAAGGCTCCTCTGCTCCTTGGGGGTGGCTGTGGAGAGCACTCACCTCCTTCACACAGCAGCTCTTTGGGCAGTGGCACTGAGCCCATCTGAGGCCACTGAAATGTGGAGCTGGTGATGCCCAAGGATGGGTTTATGGTGCTTGGTGATGCCCCAGGATGGGTTTATGGAGCTTGGTGATGTCCCAGGATGGGTTTATGGAGCTTGGTGATGTCCCAGGATGGGTTTATGGTGCTGGTGATGCCCCAGGATGGGTTTATGGAGCTTGGTGATGCCCCAGGATGGGTTTATGGTGCTGGTGATGCCCCAGGATGGGTTTATGGTGCTTGGTGATGCCCCAGGATGGGTTTATGGAGCTTGGTGATGCCCCAGGATGGGTTTATGGTGCTTGGTGATGCCCCAGGGTGGGTTTATGGAGCTGGTGATGCCCCAGGATGGGTTTATGGAGCTTGGTGATGCCCCAGGATGGGTTTATGGTGCTTGGTGATGTCCCAGGATGGGTTTATGGAGCTGGTGATGCCCCAGGGTGGGTTTATGGCCTGGCTGATTTTAGCACATCCCATTTGAAAGGAGGGCTCCACCTGGCCTTGCCCTGAAACCACCTCTGGGCTGTGGGACAACACCTGGCACAGCTGGGACAGGCAGAGGCAGGAGGCAAAGGAAAAGAGCAGCCTGCAGGGACTGCAGCCAGACTGAGCAGCATTTGGCCAGGAGGCTGGAAAGAGTAACTCTGATCCTAAAAAAGTTATTCAAATAAAAAAGAATGAGACATCATAAGGTGCTGGTTGCCATTCTTCACCCTCCAGGCTGCTGTGAACTCCCACCTCCCTGCCATGGCACAGAGATGTCCATCCCTGCCCCAACAAAGTCACTTCAGCTTTGATTTCACAGCTGGAGACCCTGGGGCCCATCCCAGCCCTGCCCTCAGGGCTCCAAGGTGTCCACAAGGCACAACCACCCCCCAGCCCCACCTTGGGAGGGGCCACTCCTTTCAATGACCTTTCAGTGTCATTTCCATGTCATTTCAGAGCCAGCACCTGGCTCTTGGATGATCCCCAGGTGTCAGGACCCAGGACATCCCTCTGGCTGTCTTGAGCAGCCCAGACCCTGCCAGGGGGCTCAGAAACCCTGGCACAGAGCCCAAGATGCCCCTGTGGGTTTGATTATGACCCATGGAGCAAATGACCAACCTTGTATGAAGATCAGCAAGCCACAACAGCTTAAGCAGAATGATAGTGAAGTTATCACGGGGTGGAAAAGTCGATTTTAGGGTTTTTGGTATGGGGGTTCAGGGGGCAAGATGGAGGGAACTGGGTGTGTCCAGCCTTTCTCCTTCTTCTTCTTGGCTTCCATCTTCTGCTGTGATGGTGGCACTTTGGGATTGGTTTAGAGTAGAAGCTCACTGTCTAATGTAGATGATAGGTATTGGACAGTAATTATAAATATTGCATGTGTAGTTTTTAGTATAAAGACATAACCCTGCCCTGGGGGCAGGCAGAGTGCCTGGACTGTCCTGCTGAGCTGACCTCAGCAGGGCAGGAGAAAATTTTTTATAGATAAGGAACAATAAACAACCTTGAGACTGAGAAATGAAGAGCCCTGACTCCTTCTTCAAGCACCAGGCTGGGAAAAGAGACTTTGTGGCACATCTTGGGGTCACTGTGAGCAGCAGAGACCCTGACACCCAGCCTGGCCAGAGCCCTCCCACCCAGGGCACTCTGATCCCTGCAGCCCCAGAGGTGCCCTCCTGCCCCCAGCAGCCATCAGGGGCTTGGCAGAAGGTTTGGACACAGCACATGGTCCCAAAATCACTGCTGGCCTGCCTGCCTTCCCTCACAGAGACTTTTCTTTTTTGCAAGACCTAATTGTTGGTGCACTCTGCATCTGTTGAACATCTGCTGGAAGGACACACGGGGCCTCCTGGCTTGTGGAAGGACCTGGGCCTTCCCCACTCCTCCTGTTCTCCTGAACTTGGCAGCTTCAGGTGGTTTCATCCCACCTGACGGAGAGGCAGAGACACAGAGTGAGCCACTGGTGCCACAGCTGGCTGAACTGTCAGGGTGAGAAGGTGACACAGTCAGAGGTGCTCCAGGCAGCTGAGGGGCACAAAAACAACTGGATGGAAAGCTGGGAAAGACAAGGAGAGCCCAGGAGCAGTGCTAAGCCCAAATCCAGGCTGCAGAGACCCCAGCGAGGTGCTGGGCACTGCCCCAGCTCACCTGGATCTCACTGGAGGGGCAGGAAGGGGAAGGGTGAACAGCAAAGCCCCTGTGGGCAAACCTGTGATGGTGTTCACAGGGGTCTGAGGATGAGGGAAGAGATGAGGATCTGACTCCATGTTTCACAAGGCTGATTTATTATTTTATGATACATATTACATTAAAACTATACTAAAAGAATAGAAGAAAGGATTTCATCAGAAGGCTGGCTAAGAATAGAATAGCAAAGAATGATAACAAAGGTTTGTGGCTCGGCTCTCTGTCTGAGCCAGCTGGACTGTGATTGGCCATTAATTAGAAACAACCAACATGAGACCAACCCCAGATGCACCTGTTGCATTCCACAGCAGCAGATAACCATTGGTTACATTTTGTTCCTGAGGCCTCTCAGCTTCTCAGGAGGAAAAATCCTAAGGAAAGGATTTTCCATACAAGATGTCTGCGACACAAACCCTCAGTCATGGGGACACTTTGCTGTCCCTGAGGATGAGCAGCAGATGTGGCTTTGCTCTGAAGCAGGACCCAGGCCCATGGTGGGAGCACCACAGTGTGCAGTGCATGTCCAGGAGATGCCTGCAGGGAGAGGGGAGGCTGCCACACCTGCCTGGGCCACAGCTCCTGGGGATCCTGCTGGAAAATCCAACCCAAACTGAGAGCTGGAGCCACCAGGTGAGAGCCACAGCACAGCAGTGCCAGGCCAGGAGATGGACACCTGCCCAGGTGTGGCTGAGAGGAGCTGGCTGCAGGTCTGCGTGGACACCCAGGCTTGTTCCAACTCTCTCCAAACCACTCCAGTCTCTAAATCAACTCAGAAGCGATGCTATTTACAAGCTTACTTCTTTTGGCAAAAAGAAATAATAAGCAAGAGGGTGATACTATTATTATTTCAGCTTCAGAGGAGGGAATAATCAGCTTTCCAAGGAATGCAAGCTTGGCTGAGTGCTGAGGGCCATGCAGAGATACCCATCTCCCCTTAACTCTGAGCTCTCTCTGGGGACTGCCCTGCTGAAATTTATCTGCCAGGGAGGCTCAGAAGGCAGATCAGCAGGGAATAGGATGCCAAGCCAGACAGAGCTCCCCAACAGTTGGCTCAAACCTGAATCCATCCTTTAGTGACCAAGAGGGGAAGCTGCAGAAGCCCCCCAGCATCTCCCCCCAGCACAGCTCACCAACTCCAGCCCAGCTCCACATCTTCAGGAGACAAAACCAGCAGCACTCCCACCCTGCTTTACCAGCCCTCACCAATGAGCCCTGAGGACCCTCTGAGCTCCTTCTGCCCCCCTGCCTTGCTGTGAGGAGGGATCTCCCTGCTGAGCCCAGCTCTGCTCACTCCTGCACAGAGATGGGACTCAAACCTTTTTTAATCTTCATTTATTGCTCTCCCTCTCTGCTGGTCAGCCATCCCCAGCACCCACAGGGGGATGCCCATCCCTCCATCCCTCCCTCCCCTCGCTTCCTTGCTCCCTTTCTGCCCCACATTCAGCCCCACCTGGTGCCTCACCAGCCCTGTGGGGTGTAGGGAGCTGGGACAAAGCCATGGCTGTGTCTCCATCCCTCCTGAACTGCATCTCTTCTAGGAGAAGGCTTTGTGGATGTTTCCTGCCTTGCACTGCTGCTGAACCCCAAGCCCAGCTCCACAGGCTCCCGTTCCCCCCCGAAAATGCTCCAGAAAGTTCCCAGCCCCAGCCAAGGCTGCAGGACACCCCAGGACAGCAACACACGACACAGATGTGGCAGCTCATAGAAAGGATTGAGGAGTCTCTTCCCCCTTTTATTGAAAATGTTCATTTCTATTCTAGTGCAAACACTGTACATTTTACATCACAAAGCAAGAGATAATTTACAGGATAGCTCCCATCTGGAAATCCCATGCCATGTCAATCATCCCTGCCATGCACAAAATTCCCACTTGGAGGGAACCAGTCACCTATTTCTCTGCTGGGAGAGGGGGAGCCTGAGAAAACAGTGCTTGTACAGAGCAGGCAAGAGGAAAATGCCTTAAGACACATTTTCTGCCCTGAATGGTACCCAAACTTAATGCTAACCATGGTAACCATGGCAACTTCCCAGAGCTACAACTGGAAATCTGCTGAAACCCTGGAGAACTCCACTCTTTGAGGATAAGGCCCTTGATTTGCACATATATTTACATGGTTGAATAAAATACAGATTAGACACAGGCAATTCTAAAATTTCACTTTGGCTTGATGGACGAGGAGTCGCTGTCTTTTGGCTGAGGTCATCAGCAATCAACAAATAAACACCAGAAGCTGTCTGCTCATCCAGTTGCACTCTGGTTAACAAATCCATGTAAACAAAGCAATATTGGGGATGTAAAGGTCTTATCTGAACTGCCAACAGCCCAGCCAGCTGTGGTGGCACCCCTGACCAAGCAGCCCAACCCAAGGCAAGATCCAGCTCAGACTGGAGGTGCAGCTGCTCCCAGAGCCTCCCTGAGGAGCAGCCCCATGCCAGACAAACCAGATGAAATGAAGAGGCTGAGCAAGGGTTGGCACAGGGATTTGTGAGCCCCTTGATGTGAGCATCCCAGCGTGGGGATGGAGATCTCAGTCTATGGCTGGGTCATGGGGTACCAGGAGCTCCAAGCTCCCTTGATACCCTCAGAAAGTGCTGTCCCTACACAGACAACAGCAAAAGCTGCTCAGGGTGGTTTTTCTACTGCAGAGAAGCTGAGCAAAGCCTGGGGGAAAGCCATAGGCCAGAGGGATGCTGAAAGGTGAAAAGGAAAGAGCTGAAACTCCAGGGAGAGCTCTGAGGGCTCCCAGGGGAATCCAGCCAGGCTGGCATGGGGTGGGCTCTGGAGGAGGGCAGCAGGGCAAGGGGGTGCAGAGCACCAGCTCAAGGTACTCAACACCCACTTCAGCCTCTGAGTGATGGTACTCAAAGGCACTGGGTCCTTTCTGACCAATTCTGCTGTGTGTTTGTGGAGGCACGGGAAGCAGGAGTGAGTTTCTAAGTGCAGCCTGAGATTTCCAACATCATCACTTGGCTCTAGGAGCTGGACCTGCCCTGTGCAGGGCAGAAATATTTTGGTTTACACACGTGAGTTTCTCCAAGAAAAGGGATCAGACAGAACATGATGGATTTCTTAAAGCACAGTCCTCACCCTGCCTCCCTTTCCCTGGTGTTCTGCCTGTGACTTTCAGCTTTTTGTCCTGATCAAAATTAGGGGTTTTTTCCTCAAAAATACCCACATTGGGAGGAAAAAAAAAAAAAATCCAGTAGCAATGCATACAATCACAGGCACAACTCACTCCAGTTTGGATTTGGGGCTTTTTCCCTTGTGCTAGCTCAAACATTTTGGCTGGATTTCCATTCATCCTCTGCCAGTTTAATCTTCACCTACACTTTAAAGAGATTTATTCCTCATTTCCTGCAACGTGCTGTTTGAGGCTATCAGAGCCCACTGTCAGACATCTCCACACGCCCAGGGTGTCTGCAGCAAACACCAGGCTGGAGATCCAAGCCACTCTGGTATTTCTCATGGCTGAGCTCCATTCTCCTTCCCTGGTGGTGCAGCCTGGGCCATGGAGCAGCTCTGCTGCCTTCAGTGGGGCTGTGCCATGGCCTTGCCCATCCCAGCTTGGACACAAGTGCTGTTTGGCATCAACCAACCCCTCCTCCCCCTGACATGAGAGGCAGCATCACCAGCAATGAGAAAGATCCTGATTTCCTCAGGATATCTGCGTGGAAGAAATGCCTTTTGGGCTGCATCTCTCTGCTCTTGGTGGAGATAAATTAATTAGGGGCTAATTAGGTCTCCAGAGCCCAGAGGGAGGACAGCAGGTAGGGGGAATGGTTAAGGTTATGGGACAAGCCTCACTGAGCAGAGTTAAGGGATCTTTGGTGGGATGCTCCCTGCTGAGACATCACTTGTGCCCAGAGGGATTTCCCTGGGATATCCCAAAAACCACATGAACCAGCAGAGGAGACCCTTGCTGTGTTCTGTGCAGCTGCCCATGGGGAAAACCTGCAAAAAGGAGTGTGGCTCCCTCCAGCACCACTTCTTTGGGGTTCCTCATGGAAACTCTCACGAGCTGCCTTTCCCAGAGCTGCCCAAGGCTGCAGGGAAGAGCTCTGGCAAGGCTGAGAGAGGCTGTGGCTGGAATTTCAATGCACAGCTCCACCTGGATGCAGCACAAACATCCTGAACGTTTTCAACGGGTTTTATTTCGTTTAATAAAAAACACCAACCAAGCTTGCATGTATTATCTTATATATATAAATATATACAGTATATATAAAACAAATGCATCTGGACAATGCCTTTCCCTGTGGCAAAAACTGTAAGGCATAGGAAGGAGTGTCCTGACAGTCCTGATCTTGGCACTACAGAGAGATCCCCCTGCTCACACACCCACGTTGGCTTGGCTCTCTTCTTTGGCTTTTTGAGGCAGCAGTGCAGGGAATACTCAACCAAACAATGGAGCTCTGCAGAGCCCAGGGAGGTTTTCCAGGCAACTCAGACAGCAGGAATCCATCTTGCTGCACTAAATGGGCTTCTGGCAGGCTGATAGGAACGTGCTGCCTCTGTGGCACAAGGGACTGGAGGGATGAGGGTGGGGTGGATATCGTGGAAATTGGTGACCAAACAAATTCTTCTTCTTCTAGGGTGAGCTGGGGCAGCAGGGAGATGAGCAAGCTTTGGATCTCAGCGTGCTGGGGCTGGGACTGGTCCATGGGCTGAGACTGGCAGAGGTTTCTTTTTGCAGTCCCTCACAAAAATGGACACCAGCAAGGGTGAGACTGTCCTTTACTGAAGAAGCTCGCAGTATATTGAGCAGAAGCAATAAACCCGACGATAACAAGAAAATAAAAAATGGTGGCATTATCCCAAAAGGAAGGAGGAACCTGATCACTCACAGGTTCTGTTTGCTCCCCATGTTCAGTTCTGGGTGAGGGTTGGCTTTTTTTCCTTCTTTTTATTTTTTCTTTTTTTTCTCTTTTATTTTGACGGTGTTGTTCTTTTGTTGCTGTTGTTGCTGCTGTTCTCTTTTTCTTTTATTTTCTCTTTCAGCACAGACAGTTGCAAAGCAGGACGGGTGCTGTTGTGTCTTCTCCTGCAAGGCAGCTGCCCCCAGCTGTTAATTGACTGTGGGCACCTGATTCCTCTGTAAACTATATTCCTTAGCCTTCAGTCTCAGGTTGGCAATACTGTTGGCCATGTTCATGCCCTGTGCTGGGCTGGCGTTGGTACACGTGGCAGAGTAGGTGGCCATGGCACTGAGGGATGGAAAGAGAAACATCATGTCACACGTGGCCTCCAAACCACAGCAGAGCCTAAAGCCTGGTTTTTTCCATACCTGTGGGATGTAATCCTGCTGTGGTGTCAGCAGGGAATTACCTCTCCCCTTTATTTACCAAATCTTTCCGCTGCTCTTCACTCACCCAGCACCAAAGCTGGTTGAAGTCAACGGGAAAAATTTCCACTTCCTATTTTCTAACCCAAAAAAAGGTTTGCAATGAGGTCAGCCTGCCAGTTAGACCATTGTCCTTAAAAGTATTCCCAGTGGAAGCAGTGTCTGTTTGATGAGACCAATTGCTGGTTTTACAGCCTGTGAAATCACGTCACTTCTGAAACACATGTGACATTAAAGAAACATTCTGGGAAAAACCCCTTTCAACAATTGGGATGTTTTCTTGTTTCTGCCTTTTGGAATGAAAATTTCCACATTTTTTCCCCCCTCAAAACTTCAGCTGATTATAAAGAGCATGTCCTGAAGGCTGAAGGAAGAAACCCAAAACATAAACCACTTTTTCTCCCTTCAAACTGTGACTTTATTCATGAAAAACATCACTTCTAACAGCAGAGCCTGAACAAAGATCTCCAGCTCCTTTCTTATCCTACCAAAAAATCTGCAAAGCTGCTTTCCAGACCACTAGAAAACTTGTTTAATCCATGTGTCCCCTGGGTTTCTGTGAAAAGCAGCTCCCCCTGCCAACTCCCCAAAACCCCAAAGTATTTGACCTGCTGCATTTCCTTTGCATGGCCCACAGATCACAACCAGTTGAGAAGCACCACATGAAGTGGAGGTGCTCAGGAGGAACCCCCAAATGCTCTGCTGGAGGCCAGCTCAGCTCTGGTGCTGACCTTTCCCATCTGCCTGCCCTGCTGGCTCCCAGCTGAGGCTCTGGGAAATTCTCTGCTCCATCCACACATCAAAACACCAAGATGGGCTGGGATTTTTTGCCCTTTTGTATTTTCCTTTATCTGCTATTTTATTTTATTTTATTTTATTTTATTTTATTTTATTTTATTTTATTTTTTAAATTGTTCCAGCACTGATGTCCACAACTGGAAATGCAAAGAGCAAATCTCCCTGCAGGCACAGGGGCACTGCTGCACAGACCCAGGCTGGAGCTGTGCCTGCTCACCCCGAGGTGCTGCTGGTATTTCTGACCTCCCAGAAGGTCAGAAAGTATTTCTGGAGTATTCCAGGAGTATTTCTGACTTTCTGGGAGGTTATCTGCCACCCAGTGCTGTGTGAACCCTCAGTCTGCAGGAGATCCAGAGCAGGGAGTATCTGCATTTCACCAGCATCCAGCACACGTGGATGTGCTGTTTCTGGAGCTCTTCTCAACCAGCTGCACCCTCATTCCCTCTCCATGGCTGGGCTGGTTGCTCTCCTCACCCCCAAGTGCTGCCTGCAGGAGGCTGCAAAGCTCCACAAGGTCTCAGGTTAATCCCCCATGCCCATCTGCTTCCACAGGGTGCATCTCTCCCGTGTTTTTGAGCTGGAAGCAATTTGGAGACCTTCAAGGGTACCCTAAACTGGATAAAATAGGAGTTTTCAGTCAGGGCTGCAAACTGTCCCCATTCTAAACCAGTTTGTTGGCCAAGTCTGGGCTGAAACTCCAGGGAGCCTCTGGGAGCTCCCCGGAGGTGTGGGGAAGGTGGTTTCATTTACTGATGCCAAGTGAAATCCCTGCTAAACCAAAAATCTCTAGCAGTGCTTCCTTTCATCAGGTTATTCCAGCAGGAGCAGTGCACAAGAAGGCTGTGTCCAAACACCAGAACAGCCTGAGGGTTGCTCCAGAGACTCTCCAGGGTCTAAGAAGGGTTGAAGTCACCCTGCTGCCCCCTCCCTCTACCCCATTCAGGCAGAGAAAATTCTCCTTCCTCCACTCAGCTGTCTGCTTTCATGAAACACAGAGGAGCATCATGTTTCTGAGGCCTAAAATCCTTCTTTCAAACAAGGTTTTCAGTGGCCCGTGGAGCCAAATGTTGCTGGAGTGGGAAGTGTGGGCTGCCAGTCCTGTTTTCTTAGGAAGCTAGGCTAAAAAATGCCTAAGTAAAACATTTCTCAACTTCAAAAAAAAAAAGCATAGTATCTACTTGGCTGTCTGTGTGACAGAGATCTGCAAATAGCTTTGGTTGACCTGTGGCTGAGTGTATTTGGAGAATAAACACAGGGACTGCAAACTTTTCCCAGATCTGAGAGGGAAACCAGCCCTGGCCACGCTGCTCTGGGCCCTCCCCAGGAGTGGCTGCTAATCAGGGGCTGCTCCAGCACTGCTGGGAAGATGGGCAGGGGGCAGGGGGCCATGCAAACACTCCACAGGGCTGCAGGGTTTCACTATTTCAATATCTGAATGACCTTACTGCAAAGCTTTAATGAGGCTGAGACCCTTTCAGATGAATGTGATTGCCAGGAGAGGATCAGAAGGATCAGAAACCCAGGGGAGCACGGAGTGTCTGAGGGTGCTGTGCACCCCAGAGTGTGGAAAGCAGCTGCTCTGCTCCTCTGCCTGGGCAGGGCAGTGGGAGGGTGCCACTGCAGCCTGCTGGGAGGTGGAAGCTGCAAATAAATGCCTCTGCTGAAACATCCTGGCTGCAGACAAGACAAGGGGAAGGTGTGTCTGCATCCTGGATGGGCACAGCCTAGGGCTGAGGGGCTGGAAAACCATCCCTGAGACTGGAAAACCATCCCTAAGGCTGGAAAACCATCCCCAAGGCTGGAAACCATCCCTAAGGCTGGAAAACCATACCTGAGACTGGAAAACCATCCCTAAGGCTGGAAAACCATACCTGAGACTGGAAAACCATACCTGAGACTGGAAAACCATCCCTGAGACTGGAAACCATCCCTGAGACTGGAAAACCATCCTTAAGGCTGGAAACTATCCCTGAGGCTGTCCCTTCTCCCCTGTTCTCATTAGGATATCCCAGGTGCTGCAGGTGACCTCAGACAGCCCTTCCCAGGTGCCCTTGGGAGTTACCTTTGCAGGGGCTTCTCCTAGCAGTGATTATGAATCTCCTAGCTCATGTTCTAGCAGTGATTATGAATCTCCTAGCTCATGTTCTCCTAGCAGTGATTATGAATCTCCTAGCTCATGTTCTAGCAGTGATTATGAATCTCCTAGCTCATGTTCTCCTAGCAGTGATTATGGATCTCCTAGCTCATGTTCTCCTAGCAGTGATTATGGATCTCCTAGCTCATGTTCTCCTAGCAGTGATTATGGATCTCCTAGCTCATGTTCTAGCAGTGATTATGGATCTCCTAGCTCATGTTCTCCTAGCAGTGATTATGGATCTCCTAGCTCATGTTCTAGCAGTGATTATGAATCTCCTAGCTCATGTTCTCCTAGCAGTGATTATGAAGCCCCCTGTGTAAACATCATCTCAAGGAAAGATGATCTCTTTTAAAAAGTTTAAGAGGTGGAAATAAGCCATGAGCATTGAGTAGGGATCTGGTGCTGTGACCAGTGCAGCCCCATGGGGCTGGGGAAGGAACTCACTCTCTTCCCTTCCCTGATCTCACCTCCCCAGAGTGCTACAGCAAGAACACTGCACAGGGAGAAAGCATTAATCCATAAAAGAGGGATTTTGACAGGCAGCAGTCATCAGAAAAAACTCCAAAGGGTAAGGGCCATTTCTAAGATGAAGCTGGTGGCCACCAGGCGCATCCTTTCCCATATCTGCAGTGGGTGGGTCTATGACTTGTTCTGGACATACAGGGTGGATGAGGAGGACCCCCCTGGTCTGAAGCAACAAGCAGGAAGACCAGACCATGTGTTTGCAGCTCTTGCTGTGCAAACAATGCTTGGAGCAAAAAGGGGGTCAAGGTGACCCAGCAAGAGAGGTCCTGAGCACCAGGTGTGGCTCCTGGAGGGCAGTGGGAAGCTGGCAGTGACCAGGCCAGATGAACAGGAAGAAATCCAGCCAAAGGCTTCATGGTCCTGACCAACAATGAAGCCACTGTGCTAAAAACCACCCTCCAACCTCCTTTTTAACTGCCTGTGAGCCAGCTGGCTCCCCACAAACCAACACATCCTGTGGAGCTCGTGTCCACACCCAGCTCCTGCAGAGCCAGCAACGGCACAGAGAGGACAGGCAGCGCTGTGATGTGCACACACATCCCAGACCCTCTGAGGCTGGGCTTGCCACATCCCTGCTCCTTTCCTGCCATCCCTTGAGCAGCACTGAGCACCAATGTGTCACCTGGCCCTTCCTGCAGGCTGGCCACAGTGCAGTGCTCACACACACACCTGGTCTCAGGCAATAAAAGATCTGCTCACCAGCCCAGTGCTGAGAGCTCCACGGGGATGGAGGCGCTCCCAGCCTTGCTGCCATCCCCAGCAGTGGGACAGCCACAGAACTCCCTCTTCTGGCCACTGCGTGCTGGCTGAGCCTCCCCAAGTGCTCTGAGCCCCCTTCCCTGGATCTGTGTCCCATGGAAAGTTTTCCTCCTTGCTATAAACCAGATGCACTGGGGAAAACCTTCTGTTTCCATGCACTTCTAACTGAGCCTCTCTAGAAACTCCCTGAATTGCAGAGAAAGAAGCCCAGAAGCTGTCAGAAAGACCAACAACACTGAGCTGGGATCACACTACAAAACTGGCAATGAGATGGTGTCACAGTCATATTTTCTGAAAATTCCTCTGCCCAGGATTTTTCTCCTGGAAAGCTGAGAAGCCTCAGAGGAAAACAATAATTATCTGATTTGCTTCTCCTGTGTTTTGCTGCTTTGGAATGTGTTTGGAGATTGTTTACCCACAGGTGATTGTTTTGACTTATTGGCCAATCAGGGCCAAGCTGTGTCAGGGCTCTGGGAAGAGTCACAAGTTTTCATTATTATCTTTTAGCATTCTCTAAGTATCCTTTCTGTATTCTTTAGTATAATTTAGTATAGTATTCTTTAATAGAATATAGTATCATAAAGTAATAAATTAGCCTTCTGAGAACATGGAGTGAGATTCATCATTCCTTCCTACATCAGATTCATCATTCCTTCCTACATCTGGGGGCAACCCAAATACAACAAGATGGGGTGGGAACAGGTGAGGAGAACCAGTGGGACGGTCAGGCTGCTGTATCCTCCAGGTGTGGATGCATCAGAGCTGTCTGAGGGCGCTTTTGGGGTGGTGCAGTGGGGTCAGTCACTCAGTCAGTCACTCCCTCCATCCCTCCCTCACCTGTAGGGCGAGGCAGTGCCCCAGGACAGGTAGTCGGTGGCCCTGGGGGCGGGCCGGGGTACGATGGGCTGCTCCACGGCCGCCACGTCCCCGGAGTAGGATTTGAGCAGCGAGGCGTTCTTGCTGGCCAGCATGGCGCGCTCGTTCCGGCGGAACTTGGCTCTCCTGTTCTGGAACCACACCTGCAGGGGACAGACAGGGCCAACAACCATCACACCTGCTCTGCCACTGGCCACGTACCCACGGGATCCAATCCCCATCCCCATGCGATCCCATCCCCATTCCCATGGGATTCCATCCCATTCCCATTCCCAAAGCTGGCTGCTTCCCAGGCTGGCCCTGGGAACCCTGAGGATGGGATAACCCTGGTGCCTGCTCTGACCCAAGCCCTCAGGTGAGGGGCTGGCTGAGGGACATGGGTGTGTCCCGTGCAGATGGCTGTGGCAGTCGTATTTTCTGGAAAAATCCCTTTGCCCAGGATTTCTCTCCTGGGAAGCTGAGAGGCCTCAGAGAAAAAGGAAAACAATATTATCTCATTTGCTTCTCCTGTGTTTTGCTGGTTTGGAATGTGGTTGGAGATTGTTTACCAACAGGTGATTGTCTCATTGGTTTCATGTGAATTGTTTTGAATTATTGGCCAATTATGGTCAAGCTGTGTCGGGGCTCTGGAGAGAGTCACAAGTCTTTTTTAGTATCTTTCAGCCTTCTGCAAGTATCCCTTCTGTATTCTTTAGTGTAGTTTAGTATTCTTTAGTATAGTTTTGGTATAGAATTCCTTAATATAATATATAATATATATATTTATATATATATATAAATATATAATATATATAATATATTATATATATTATATAAAATATATTATATTATAAAATATATTAGAAAATATTATAAAATTATAAATTATAAAATATATTTTATATATATATGAAATATATTATATATACATGTGTATATATATAAAATATCTTAAAATAATAAATTATTTTATTTATTTTATTGTTCCTTCTAAGAACATGGAATCAGATTCATCATTCCTCCCTTCTTGTATTTTTGGGAGGGAACCCCACAAATACAAGAGATGGCAGCAAGGCCTGGCAGTGCTGTCCAGCACCCTGTGTTCCAGGGTCTGCTTTCACCTGCAGAAGGTGCAGGCCTGCAAGCTGAGAGCTCAAGGTAACATCAGCAGCCTGAGCATCCAACAGCTTGGCCATATGGACACATCTGAGTGGGCAGGTGGTGAATGGAGGGGCAGGTCAGGCCTGGCAGTTTCCCTGTGATTCTTTTGTGCCACACAGACCCCAAGGATTTCTGCTGCCTTGCTGGAGTGGCCTGATGATCCCCCAGGTGAGGTGGGAATTACCTGAATCATGGGATTACCTGAACTCTGGCCTCAGTGAGGTTGACTCTGCGTGCAAGGTCTTCCCGTACGAAGGCATCGGGGTAGTGAGTCCTCTCAAAGACCCTCTCTAGTGCCTGCAGCTGGCTGCTGTTGAAGGTAGTCCTGTTCCTCCTCTGCTTTCTTTTCTTCTTCTCTTCTGAGTTCAGCTGATCATCTATGAGAGACAATTGGGGATGTGAAAAGTGAAAAAGCCAAGAGCCCAGAGCCACCATTGAGGGGTGAACGACTTCAGTGGTTTCAAGAGGGAAAGGGCTTAGGAAGGGGCTTGCAGAGTTTTAATACATTAACCATGCTGGGTTACTCCCCACATGAAGAGGAGGTGGAAAGTGCACCAATCTCAAGCATTCATTTTTCAATTCTACTGTGTAAGACTTGTGCCAGATCTCTTAAGCTACGCCAGGTCTCAGCTTCCTTTTCTCTAAAAAGCAGCAAAAAAAGCCCAAAATGCATCTCCCCATTCCTCACAATCCCAGAAATCTTTTCTGATGGCAAAGAATCACAAAGCCCTGTTCTCTCTGCTTCAATTTCCAAGGACTGCTCTGACTGGGAATTAACACAGCTCTCTGGGGTAAGAGCACACTCTTGGATGCTGCTAGTGAGGAGCAGCTGTGCCCTCTGCAGCATCCTCCTTGCCTTGCTGAGCCCAGCAAGGTGTTGAACAACCACCCATAAGAGCATGTATTGTTTTGGACCTGGTTTGCATTTACTCAGAAATTAATCAACACATCTGGATCATGCCAGTACGTGCGTGTGCCACCAAAAAATCCACATTACCCTGGGGGGGACCTGAGGCAATATTCATGTCAGCATTAAAGTGTATTGATCCCTGAATCCATAAAAATGCACAAGCTAGGGAATCATATTCTAAGTTCATCCCTGCACACCTTGGCCCAGGTGAGTGTCACCACTGGGAGTGCCAGGGCTTGACCTGCTATGTACAGAAGGAGAACACTCCCTCAACAGTCACTCCTTTTGCCATGTACAAATACGACAGCTCCCCTTATCCCTCTCTTCTCCAGGGGGTATGTAAGGCACAGGGAGGGGCTGACAAGGAAATTAAAGTCTGCAGTTGTTGTCCTCACCACCTGTTTGTGTTGCTTTTCACAGCCCATCTGGTACCAGTTACTGCACCTGAACACCTTTGGAGCAAGGCCCATCCATTTGAGAACAAAAGGACATTCCTCTTAAATTAAAGCATGGCTTTCAAATTCCTGCAGGTTTACAGTGCCTCCATCCCTAATCCTCCTCCAACAGCCTGATGATCCCCAGAAGGCTCCTTTCCAGCCTGGGGATTCCTGGGTGCAAAAACACACCCTTGGTTTTCCCGCATCCGAGAGGAAGTGTTGGGAGAGCAGTTATTAACAGGAACACTGAGTTGTAAAGCTGAGCTGGGAAGGGACTGGCAGAGGCAGGAATGTGCAAGGAAAACAAAGGTATGAAGGAATTAAAGCAGGGCTACAGGTGAATCTACCAGCTCAGAGGGATGGGATTGAAGTGCTGCTTGTGCAGAACACCCTGCACACATTTCTCCCTGCTGGGGGGTTTGACACCATCACAGGCTCCATCCCCTATAAAGAAGGAGAAAAACCCTGCATGTCCCTCTCTTGACTCATCACCAAACCCTTTTCAAAAAGGGTCAGCTATTTCCCCTGGCTCTGCTGTGCTGCTGTGCACCACACAACACAGCAAACAGAGCCTCAGGGCACAAATGGCCCTCCAAATGCTACAAACACCGCAAGGCCAGCTGCTGGAGAGGCCAAAGACAACACGGCCTCCTTTGGAGTTACCCACTTCATGCTATTTTCTAACCTAAATCCTGCCTATACAGAGCATATGAACAAATCAATAGAAGCCTCTGGGACCCCTTCAGAATCCCATCCAGGCCTCTGAAGCATCATTTCTGCCCAGAAGACAACACCCGGCTGCAGGGAACACGAGTCTGGCCCTTGCTCGGCCCTGCGTGACAGCTACACATGAGGAGGGGTGAGCACATCCCTCTGGGGAGCAAGAAGAAGGGCCAAAGTCTGTAAAACACCAGAGAACAAGAATTAATTCCCCCTGCCAAGCACGTTAGCACAATTTGCCTGGTTTCCTCCCGGCGTAAAGCGAGACGCCGGTGATTCACGGCTCACCTCGTAATTACTGAGCCCAAAAATAGCCAGGACAGAAAGTGTCCGTGCTGGGTGACTCATGGCTGGGTCACTGCTGGCTAAAGCACCCCCAGCCTGGGCTGCCACGGAGCAGAGATGTCAGTCACCCCCTTTTTCCAGGACAGAGCTGCATGGAGGTGACAGCAAAGCACGACCTGTGACGGGGAGCTCTGGAATTTTGGTATCTCCCATGGCCGCACCTCTGGAACAGCACGAAATCCAAACCTCTACAGAAGTGATTTGGGTAGCAGGGGAAAAAAAAATAATAACAGGATATTAATCCAGAGCAGCATGAGGTTGGTCAATCCTTGTGTTTTGGCATGTGCTGCTAAGGAGGGACTGTACACACCTAAACCCAGCCTGCCTGCAAATGTCACCTTGCTCACAGCGCTCCCCGGCTGCCTCCAGCACATCAAAAGGGTGTTTCTTCTTCTCTACCATTCATTTCTTTATCAGGAAACAACCCTGAACACTGGAAAATGGTATTCCTGAAAAATAGTATTCCTGAAAAATGGTATTCCTAAATAGTGTTGACAGCACAAGTGACTGGGGTCAGCAGAAACGGAGAGGAGAGGGAAACAGCTCTAAAGATTTTTAGGTAGGTCAGAAGTCTTTTGTCAACGTTCTTTTAATCAGAAAAATTTTATTACATGCAGAGTTCTCAAAAGCTGAGCAGCTTGCAAATGTGCCTCACAGAAAGACTGAAATGTGTGTTCTCCTCTCGGGAACCCAGTGCTGGAAAATCTGGGAATTTCATTGCCAAATCCCAACCTTCCACGCTGGGACTACGTTTCCTGTTTCCACATTTGCGTTTTCCTGTGCTATTTCTACATTTCCCCATAACATGCAGGTCCTGGTGTCATACACAAGTGCACCAAAGCATTTTCAAGTGCTCCTAAATGATTCATCAGGAAACATCCTGTTCTTTTTTCCTCTTGCAGTGAGGCAGATCCACACTTGCAGACACTCCACTCTCTTCTCCTCACTGCACAGTGTCTGTCCCAGTGCCTGTAACTATTGCTGAGGCACCACCAGACAGCTCCTCTTTGGATACCACATAAAAAAAAAAAAAAAACAAACAAAAAAAGACCCCAAAAAAACCCCCCAAAACAAAAAAAACCCACAAAAATTAAATTAAATTAAATTAAATTTTAAAAAATCAGAGTTGAAAACTAAATGCCTACGTAGGAGTTTCAAGATTGGTATTTTTTCATCAATACTTACAACCACAACATATTTCAGATTTCCAGTTTGCAGGAATGCTTATGCATACTTGCATTCATTCCAGGTCAGAACAAAAGCTAATTTCCAGATGGGATTTACATTTGTGGGCAGTTTGGAAAAGTTTTGACCAGTTCTATTAAGTCCAGAACCAGCTATTTTAGTTCATTAATTGGATCCGAATTGAAAGTAAACCATTGGATTTAATTAAGGGAGGGACAGAGACACTTAACCACAGAATAATGTATGGTAAGGCAGCAAAGATTTGTCACATCAGTTATAGAAACTGTAAACTGAGAAAGGATTCCAGGACGAAAATAAGGAATCACACTCTAATCACAGCCTTCAAAATAAGAAGTTAACGTTTGAACACAGATTTAAGAACAAGCAAGACAAATTATTTCACAGTGAAAAACCCCTAAACTATAAATTAAAAGGAAACAATTCAAAACTCTTAAAATATAAAAAAAATACTGCAAGCAAGTGAAAGTTTTATTCAGATTGGTGGATAAAGAAAGAAAGGAAAAGGGAGAAAAGAAGGGAAAGGAACAGGGCTTTTTATTTGGTTTAAACTTAAATTTCATGAAGCTTGAATAGAAATATTTCTGGGTGTTCCCCCAGCTCTGGGCAGGCTCCTCTCCCCAGCATCAGCCATCCAGTTTTTAGCCCCTCACACCCTCCCAGTCCACTTTAACTCACGCTCTGCTCTGCTTTCGATTCCTGACATCCCTCTAACAACACTGCAACACTTTGCGTGCAGGGCAGCTTTGTCAACTGGCATCATAAAAAACCCAAAACCAAAACCCAAAATGTTTAATCAAAGCAAAACCAAGGCTCCGAGCAGAGCAATGGGGACACACAAACCCCACACGGTGACAGAGCCCAGCCCCACTGATTTGAGACAAGGCTCACTGATTTTCCACCCCGCTCCTCCCGAGGGCTCCTTGTCCAGCAGCAGCATCCATTGACTTTGCCAGATGTGAGCAGGGACAGAAGAGGGGCAGGGGGACATAAATGGAGAAGATTTCATGCCCAGATCTGCCTGAAGTATCTTTCTTCCTAAAATCTCCCAGGAGAGAACGAACTCCAGCTCGTGCGGATTTCTGCGCACAGGAGAATTATTTCTGAACGGAAACGGGGTTTAACTTCAGGGCACACAAATGCTACACAGAGAAGGTGCAGCTATCCCACAGCAGCCATCACAAATGTAGGCAATATGGAATGAAGATAACAAATAAAAGTAAATATGTTAAGGTAGGAGATGCCTGTTAAGTCATGTACTTCAGTACAGCAGCGATAGCGAGCCCAGCTGTACAACAACGATAACAGAAGGTTTTTATTCTGAGTATAGGTCAGAATATAGAGATTTTTGAACTATCATTTTCTTCTCATTACACAACACCAGCTGAGCTTTTCTCCTCACCTCTACTGTTTTTTTTTTTCTGCATTATCTTAAGGTTTAAATTATTTCAATTACACAGAAAATTCAAGTATCCAAAGTTCCAGTCTTGTTAAGAGCATCAGGAACACAGAAAAAAAAAAAAGGTAACAAAGAAACAGATGCTCTATTTCCTTTAAGAGCCATCTCTTGTGTCAGGTTCAAGTTTTGCACATAAATAAGAAGTTGTTCTGTGCATGAGCATGAAGCTTCAGAAAGGTGACACTGAATTTTTCATACTAAACCTGAGTTTTAATGTTAAACAGAAAAACATGCATATTTTCAGTGTTACCCGTGGGGCTACAGCAGTTCCTCTCCGAAGTGTCTGCAATGTGGGACCTATCAGGGTGATTTTTAGCTGCCTGCACACAAACCATTACAGATTATTACAGAGCTGTGAATGGCTGGGATAGCAGGGAGAGCCCTGTATCCTTTGGAATAGGATAATAAATACCTACTTTAATAAATACCCACTTTATTCCTTTAATAAAGGAATAAATAATTTCATCAATACCTACTTTATTCCTTTAACACTATCTAGCCTCTGTTCTAGGTAGCCTCTCAAGGCATTACCTTACTGAATTTGGCTCAGCCTGCCAGGACCTGCTGAGGTCCTGCACAGCCACAGCGTCACCAACGGGAAGGATGAAACCCTCTGGCTGTCCTCCCTCAGGAGCAGAGGGAGCTCCCACCTGCACTGTGGCCAAAGGAGACATTCCCAGGTGGGATTGGAGGCACAGCACAGTCAGTGACTCTTGGCCCCTGGAATGAGGTCTTGGGGTTGTCACTTTTCAGGTGGAGAGTCTAGAGATGCCTCCAAGCTTCTGAAAAGAGCTTCCAGCATGCAAACCATCTTCACCCAAACTTACCAGGCACTGGGGACTTGAGTGCAGAGGCTTTCCCTGTGTTCTGTTCTATCCCTATCCAATGGGATAAGGTCCCATCAAAACCCCAGGCTGCTCTGCTCCTGACCCAAAGACAGGGCAGCATGAGAAGCCAAGAGCCCTCTCCCTCTCCCTCTCTGTAAGCCAGAACTCCTTTTCAGGGTGGTTTCAGCTCTGATGCTCTGTCTCTCATCTGGTGGCAACCTGTAGAGCACATGGGCAGTTACAGCAGCTAAGATGTGAGCCCTCTCTAACCATTTCAGTGTTCCCACTTGCTGGAGCTGACAGAAGAAATTATATTTGGGGGAAAAAAAAAACCAAAAAAGAGTAATCATGATCCCATGGAAATCCAGAGAGTCTCGCTGGAAAGACTTAACATTCAGTGTTAATTATTGGGAGAACAACATTTGTGGGGGCAGAAGTTTACCTCCTCCTCCAGAAATTGGTACAAGGCCATGAAAAGTCCCCCTGCATCCCACAGACCAGTCTGAGCTCTGCTGCAACAGTTCTGCTTTTATATTCACTGGAGTTTTCCTTCTGGGCATCCTACAGCTCATAAGGCACATGGCTTAGTCCTGCTCTTCTAACAAGCCTTTCTGATGGGTCTTGGGGTCAGAGTGTTCCCATAATACAATAAGCACTGTATGGATCTCATAAGCTCCAAGGCACAGTATGTTATGTGTTTGGAATTCCTTGTATGCTTTTATACTTTGTTTTACATATTGTAATTTTTATATGCATTACCGCATTGATCCTTGGAAAATTAATTTAAAAAAAAAAAACCAAACCCCAAAAAAACAACAGACATAATCAAAAGCAAACACATACATTTTAAAGCCTGCCAGAGGCAAATCATGTTCTGTGAGGCTGCACTTTGTAACTGACAAAGAGACCAAACCACCAAGCCGTGGCAGAGCTCCAGAAGTGTGGATTCACCAGGGGATCCAAGGGGGCTGAGCTCCCCCATGTCCCCCCCAGATCAGCCCCACAGGGCAGAGCCAAGACACAGGAGCAGAAATGCAGAGACACTGGAGCCATGGCACAGGAGCAGAAATGCAGAGACACTGGAGCCATGGCACAGGAGCAGAAATGCAGAGACACTGGAGCCAAGACACAGGAGCAGAAATGCAGACACTGGAACCATGGCACAGGAGCAGAAATGCAGACACTGGAGCCATGGCACAGGAGCAGAAATGCACTCACAGGGCTGTGCCAACCAAACCCCCCAAAGTGTCCCACCCCAATGTCCCTGAGCTGCCACAGTGCCAGTGGGACCCCCAGAGCTTCCTGAGAGCCTCTCAGCCTCCACAGCCCCTCCCTCACTCCTGGTTTTGATGCCTTGTGTAGGCTGACCTAGAACAGGGGCTGGACAGAGCTAAAGAATGAAGTAGGGATTTACTAAGAGGTCTCAATGGATCCACCTTGGGCAGCACAAGAGCCCAGCCTGGGCTACACCCAAGATGGACCCAATTTGGTCACAAAATAGATGACCAGTCATGAGGTCTGACACTCTTATAAGTTCTGCTCCATTTCCATATTGGAGTTAATTGTCCAATTACAGCTCCAGGCCATGAAGTCCCATCCTGCTTGTTTTTCTCTCTTCAGCCCACGTTGTTTATACTCTTGGGCCTGAGATTTGGATCATTTGTCCTTGGTCCCTAGCTGGAGCAGGAATTGTTTTGTCTCCCTGCTCTGTGCACAGAGCTCACCATCCCCTACTGTGAAGCACAGACTCACACACTAAAGCAGCCCAGAATCTGAAAAATAGAAAAGCTCAAACCTGAGGCATCAGTTTCAGATCTGGATCAGTGCTTGAACGTGTGTGAACTCATGGCTTTGCAAGGTCAGGGGTTTGGCTTCCAACACCTCTTCCCATCAGCTCCCCTTCCCGAGTCCTGATGTTTCATCTTAGGAATGGCACAGATTCAGCACAGAGCAAACTTCCCAACCTCCGCCCTGCTGCATCCGCATCTTCTCACTCCCAAAAATGTCTGTCCACGTTCTTGATCCCCTCCCTGCCCCAGTTCATTCCAGAAAAAAAAACATAATAAAAATTTCTCCTCTCCTGTCCAACACCCTTTCCCTTCCCTCTTCCAAAGACTCAAAAAGCCAAGCTCTGGGACACTGCTCCCTTTCACGCACACGTGGTTGCTCCAAACCAGCAAATCTGAGTGTCCTCCAGAGCCACCACTGCTCTCAACTGGACTGTGCAATTAACCCTTTCCATGCAGGAGCAGACTGAGGTGTCAGGAAGGCCAATATCCACATCCTCCTGGACATAACCACAAGCTGCCTCAAAGACAGTGGCGGCAAGCACCAGTGCAATTAGGACAAACAGGTTAATAATCCATTTTCCACACTCATATCCACCTGGAGTGAGCTCCATGGGGTTTCACGTTATGCAAAAGGCACATGGTATTATTTCCACCTGCTCCCCTGTTGGATTTTTCTAGTGCCCCCTTCTCTTTATGTACAGAAGTGACCCCCCCAGCCCTATAGCATGCCATGAACCATGAACAGCTGGAAGCCATGAACTGAAAACCTGGCACTGCATGCTCACCTGAACTCTGGGCAACACTGCTCTTAATAAATTTATTCTTGCATTTAGAAAAAGTGGCAAAAAATCCTTGTGAACTTCAGCTAGAAAAGCTTTCAACTAAGGAAAATCAGATATTTTTACAACAAGCTGACTAGTCCAAAAATAAAAAGGAGGGTGGGGGAAGAAAAAAGAAAGAGTTTTTGTGAAGACAGAAAAGAGCTGCTTTGGCAGGGGGATTTTTTTCCAGTGCACATATCCCTTGCAGATGAGCCACTTGGCATTTCAGCTGGCTCATTTCCAAACACTGTGGCAGCCACAAGAGTCTGCAAACGCTCCCCAGCAGGCTCCTCTCAAGGGGAAAGACTGACTCAAGCTGAGTGTCTCCATGAGTGTCTCTGCTTGTCCAGGTCCCCCTGTGTTGCTGAGAAGTGCCATTATCCAACAGCTCTCCCAACTGGATCTGGAAATTCACTTGGATGGGTTTTTTTGGGACCTACACAAACAGACTGACGATGACCAGTGGGATGCACACGCCAGCTGGCTGCTCTGGTAGACAGGAACACTGCTCCCAATGGATATTTCATCTGTGTATTCCTGGAACATCCAGGAGTGCAAACTGCATGGCACAGAAAGGCTGTGCCAGGAGCACAGGAGGCGCGAACGGCGGCGAGAACACGGCCACGAGCTCTGCAAAGGCTGTGCTCCCCTTTCATTAGCATCCAAGAACAAATGGGTTTCAAGGAAATTGGACCACCACCACCCCTTCCCGAGCAAACTGGACTGGAGCTGTTGCAAAGCTTAACTTAGAAATCCATTTTTTTACTGCTAATGGATTTTATGGGTCCCTCTTGATCACAACTGGAAAAACGATGGCATCCGAGGTCCAGAAATAACATAACTTGAGCCTGGCTCTCAGCATCCAGCCCACCTGCCTTCTGCAAGGGCTCAGCATCCTGACCAGGAGCACACTCCTTGGGTGGGGAATAAAGGACCTTAACAGCAGCTGCAGGAGGCAAAGGGATCAGAGCATGTAGGGCCATTCCAGAACAACTTTCCCCTTCCAGGTCCACAGTGAAACCTGCTCTTCTGAGGAGAATGGACAAGGAGGATGCTGCTGGTGTCTGGGAGATTTTTGTTGGACACAGGGACATTCAGCAAAACAGGAAGGCAGATGGGACAGAGCATGGGCTCCAGGATGCTCCACACCCCAGCTCTGCAGGACACAAAGGGAAACCAGGCTCAGACCCCCCCTCCATCCTCTGCCTCTTCTGGACGGCGAATGCATTTCACATTAGCTAATAAATTGCTACATCTTATGTTTCTTAGCCTGCTGGAATGATGAATATTTTGGAATGTATTTTGAATGGTTTCTTGCCAGAGTGGAACAATCATCCAGAAATCTGAAATCAGAAAGCTGAAGAATGGAAAGCCCTGTCTTTCCAGAGTTCACCGCAGTTTGAAAAGCACAACTCCCAGCAGAGGAGGCAAAATAATGATTATGAGAGATCCTGTGAATTGAGGCACACAAGGGATATACTGGAAATGACAATCCTTAACATGGAGTAATAATTTTTGCCTCCAGGTGATGAATATATTGTAGGATATCTGTTTATTCCTGCCCTTAATCTGCCTGAAATGTCAGATACTCTAACCTGGAGTTAGACAGGACAACTGGACAATTTGGGGGACCTGTGCAGAAATGTGAGGTATCTCAGCCACAAAACACTGCTTTTGCTCTGGTGCAGGGTTAGCAGACAGCTGCTGCTGCTCTAGCAAAATTTAACACAATTTAAGCCTTTTATAAAGGAATCACACCCAATGCCAGACCAGCCAAATCCTCACCTACCCAGGAGTATCTCAAGACCAGAAAAAGGTTGCACAGCTCGCCCAAATCAGTTCCTGTGGATCACCAGGCACCAGGCTGAGCCAGCTCAGCACAAACCCCAAGCCTGGATGGAAAGTCTCCATGGATAAAGGAGACCAGAAGTGGTCTGGTCTCACTGGAGCAGCTCCAAGAAATAAGCTTTTCTCTCCCCCATAGAGATGGGCTGTCTAGACACATTGGCAAGGCTGCGCTGCCGCATTTGCAGTGCTGCATCCTTCTCACATCCAGCCTGTCAAATACAGCAAATTCCTGTCCCCCAGCCTGTTAGCATGGGCATTTTTTCAAACTTTCTAATGTTACTCACGTCCAGAAATGCCATTATGTTTAATGAGAAGTTTTAAAACAGATTTCTCCACACACGCAGGACGACATCTTAGATTTTCTTTATCAACCCTCTGGCAAAATAATTATTTCATTAAATATTTTTTGCTAACAACTAAAGTAAAAATAAAGTAAATTGAGTACAAAGTATTTTTAAGCCAAGAAACACTGATATGTGAATATGATTTGCAATGGAAATGCAGGAAAAAAATTGTTCTCCAAATAATAAAAATACTACTCAGCAAAACCTTTGGGAGTTAGGTGATGTTTTTCACTGGAAAAACAATGAGAATATTTAGAGAGAGCCTAGCCTCAGGGCCATGTCCAACACCGTATGGAAGTGCAGATTTAAACCCATCCACATCAAAGCTGCCCTGAAATAAGCAAATTACCTTCCACCAGATTCAAGACTGCAGGGGTGATTAGTGTGGGTCACACAGATTTCTCCATCCTCAGAAGTCCTCAAAGCAAAAAGCACATTAAAATTCCATATGGCCCTAGAGTAGAGGTGCACTGCCAACTCCCTTTGTTCATAACACATCCAGCAGCCCCGTGCTTAAGTGGGGTGCAGACAAAAAGCAAATCAATAAAATAAATAAATAGAAGTGTGATTTTAATCAAATCAATCCAAATAAATCACAAGTGGGATGCACTGGCATTACGTTCATGCTGTTGACCTTCACAGCACAGAAAATAAAATAACAGCAAGTAATGCAAGCACTTTCAGTGTGTGGTATAAAGGTACAGAGAGCAGCTGTTTCATTTCAGCTGCATACACAAATGATAGCTGGTGTGCTGGTGAGTCCTGCAGCCCCATTTCCCAGCCACTGCCAGTGCTAGCAGGGCACAGAGCCTCAGATCCCCCCACTGCTGCTCTGCCTCGCTGACTACTGACCCCACACCTGGCATTTAGACAGATTTAGACAGAAGCATCCATGGTGTTGGAACCCTGAAAGCTGAGAATTTTAAACTTTCTGTGCTTAAAGGAACAGACCCACAAGAGAACACTGCATTTGACATGAGGTTGTGGAACAGGATTCCAAAATTGATAGATAGCACAGGGATTAAGGGTGTGTAGTTGGTTAGAAGTGTGCAATATCACAGGGTGGAAAACTTAAAAGTTTGGGGGTTTAGAATATAGTAATAAATATGAATCAAGATGGAGGTTTTAGGGTGGAGGCAGGTTGTTCTTCTTTACCTTCTTCCTTCTTCTCCATGGGTTTGGGTGATGTTTTGTAATTGGGCAAGAAAGTCCACGGTGCGGGCTTTGAGGGATCAGTTATTGGGTTAAAAGGGAAAATAATCTAGGTGTCCTTTCTTAATTGGATAGTTTAGCCTTAAAAGACCTTGTAACAAGAGATTGTTGGCCATTTTGTGCCTTGCTAATGAAAGGCTGCAGAACTCATGGTTGTGAGACTGTTTCACTGATAAGAAATAATAAACCTCTGAGTCCAAACATGAACTATCATCTCAAGTGCCTTCAATCCAGACCCAGAGAAACTGATACCATGGGATGGGCTTTCTCTCTGCTTCACTGCAGCATCCCTCAAGGGGACTCCTGAAACCACCTCATCCCTAGGAAAGAAAGCTCAGCTGCTCCTGGCTGCTCACCGAAACCTCAAGGGCCTTCAACTTCACTTAGGAAATCTCTGCCCACCTCTCTGGTCCTGTGAGCAAGTGTGCAGGTCAGAGGTGTCCCTGTCAGAGGTGGCCTCCTCCCTCTCCCTGTTCCTCATGCAGCTCTCCACACATCTCCCAGAGCTGAACACCCTCTCAGGGCAGCCCCAGGGCCCAGCCAGGTGCTGGACAAGCTGAGCTGGAACCAAGCTGTGAGCAGCCAGAGGCTCCACCACTAGCCCAGATGCCTGTGGGCACATCCTCCAAATGGCCCCACAGCCCAGCCCACTCACACCAATTCTCCAGGCTCCCCTGTGGTCACAGAAATTGAATTCAATTCCTGCATGGGGAATCCTACAGTGTCCTGATGTGCCAACAGCTGTACCTGCAACCTGCACAGAGCCTGGGATTTCTGGTACAGGTCAGCTGCAAACGTCCTTCCATCCCAGGCACTAGGGACACTCCAGGATGGTGCTGGGTGCACTGAAACATCCCCCAGTCAGGTCCTGGAAGATGCAAATTGCTCCACAAAGCCCAGTGCCATGCAGCATAGTGTAACAGAGATCAGAGCACCCAAAGAACCCCAAACCAGCTGGGAGAGAACTAAAGCACCATGGGCTGGTCCTGAAATAGGCCCTCTTTTTCTTTTAAGCACAGCTCATTAAATGTTTGCTGGAAAAACAGAAAAGCATTTTCCACAGAGAGGAGGACATCCAAGAAAAGCCCTTTTGGACATAAATTGGCAAGAGACTCCCAAGCATTTATCTTCAGCATAGAATGTGCTCTGTCAGGAGGGCTGTAACTAACAATACGCTGAAAAACACGCCACAGACTTCCACTGTATTTTACTTGGCACTAAGGGGTTATTCCTCAACACAAAGTATTCACAACTGGCATCAGTTAAACGAGAAATTACAACCTTCAAAAGACCTATTTAGCATCAGCTGCAGAAAGTATGGAATTTGCCATGGGCTTTGATGACAACAGATTATTCCCCATAAAACGCTGCGAAGGCGCTCGGCGACAATGCTCGGCACGAGCTGCTGGTTCAGCAGGGGGGGATTGGGAATTCAGCATTTCCTGCCCCTTCTCAGGAGGCTGCTGCCTGCTTTGGGACTGCTCACATCCCTCTCCCCAGCTCTCCAGCTCGCTGGCAAGCTCAGCCACAGGGCTGGGACACAGCGAGCTGGTTTCTGCAAGGGGCCTGCTAAGCTGAGGCTGCTAAGCTCTAAGCAGGCTGCAAAGATACCCTGAACTCATCTGCCCCACAGTTCATTAAGGAGGAATATGAGGGAATCATCCCATTCCTCCAGGCTGGATGGTCAGCTGGAATAGACTGAAGTCAACAGTGTGGAGGTCTGGGAGCTCCATCACCTCCTGATCCTGCACAACTCAGCCACAAACCAGGACAAAAGGCAGCCTCCCTTCCCTGTCCCTGGATTATTCCCACCTCCCCAGCAGGAGGAAAGAGCTCTGCCACCAAACTCCTCAGGCCCTCAGGCTTTTTTCCACTCAGGCTCTGGCAAAGGAGAGCTCAGAGCTGGGAATCCCTGCTGTGTTTCTCGGGATGAATGCTGTGTCCATGCAGAGTGCACGCAGGGGAGAGAGCCTGGGGAAGGGAAAGGCCATCACTGGCTGTCTGCGCTGCACCAGGGCTATCTTTAGTTAACCTGGAAAAAGTGACAGTCCAGAAACAGTCCAGAAACAGTCTCCACCCTGGCTCTCAAAGGGGGCTCCAGAGAGGTCAGCCTGAGCTGTGTTTTCCTGCCACAAACCTGGAGCCTGCTTGGTGAGCTGTAAAACATTCCTGTCCCTCTGCTTGGCAAAAGCTTTTCTGTTTCCTTCCCCAGACTTACAGAAATGGGGTTTTATTGGGCAGATACCCTTTGTCTGCCTTGTCCTGGAAGCAGATTTAGCCATCCACAGGACTTGTGCAGCACCAACAGAGAAGAAAGGGGAAAACCAGTCCTTTTTGCAGGCAGCTGCAGCCCGTGGCACACGGCCTGCCTGCTCCAGCACCTGTAAAACCCAGCCTGCACCAGCTAACCCCTGCCCCTGCAAGGCCAGCAATTGTAACCTGGCTTCAAATTCAGGGTGTCTTACGGGGCTGGGGAGAGGGGAAAGCTTTGCCATGGCTGTGCCACTCAGAGTTGTTCATGCACAGCAGGAACAGCCAAAGCAGGACCAACCAAAATATTCACGCATCCTAAACTGGATCCTCCCAGAACTGTGCTACTGCCCCTGCTGGAGATTAGCATGGACACAGGCTCCAGACTGGCTGTGCCTTCTCTCACTGCATTCTCTGCTCCTTTCTAACCTTAAAGCTGGCTGAGTCTCATCCTCCCACCATACACACACTGACAGAGTTGTGCTTTTGTCATCCCAGGTTTTAACACGACCCCAGAATCCGAAGCCTAAAATAAAAATCAAATAGATATTTAAAAGCCATGATCCTTCAATCAATGCTGAGACTGGGCTTTGCTCTTGCTGTGCTGGCATTGCACATTCAGGTAGTAAGTGACAGTCTTCCCATAAAGGCTCTGGGCACTCTGTTTAGTGAACCAGGCATCCTGGCAGTAATGGCCTGTTGTCACCATGATATTTTCTGAAAAAATCCTCTTTGCCCAGGATTTTCCCCTGGGAAGCTGAGAAGCCTCAGAGAGGAATGAAAACAATAATTATCTGATTGCTGCTCCTGTGTTTGCTGCTTTGGAATGTGCCTTGGACGTTGTTTACCAACAGGTGAATGTTTGATTGGTTCCATATGAATTGTTTTAAATTAATGACCAATCACAGTCAGCTGTGTCAGACTCTGAGGAGTCAGTCACGAGCTTTCTTTATCATTCTTGCTAGCCTTCTGATGTATCCTCTCTCTTTTTTAGTATAGTTTTAGTATAGCATTCTTTTAATATGATATATAATAAAACAATAAATCAGCCTTCTGAGAACTTGGAGTCAGATTCTCATCTCTCACCTCATTCTGAGGACCCTCACAAACACCACAGCCTGTCATTAGTCAGCTGTTTTGTTTTAAAAGCTGAAGTGTGTCAGCTAAATCCACCTGTAGAAGCAAGTGTTGCTCTAGGCACTCCCAGTCAGGCACAGAACTAAAGGCTGAAATGCTCAACTTTAGAAAATGCACAGGACAATCTCAGCCATTTCCCAGACCACAAGTCAGACGGCAATTTCTATAGGGCAGAGCGTGGAAGGCAAACCCTGGAGTCCTTTAGGGAAAAATAAGACCTTTTAAATTGACTCTCCCAAGCCAAGATCATCAAGTGAGTGTCCTGGAATCCTGCTTTATTTCCTGAGCTCTGACGGGAAGGAGCGCATCACAGCACTGCCATGGATCCTGCCCTCCCAGCTCCCACCCTGCCTTCACTCAGCACATAGCTCAAGTGCCCCCTGATGAACAGAGACACTTTCCTGAATCAAAACCAACAGGAACAAAACCCCAGGTCTCCACACAAAGTAAACCCAAGTTGTATTTCAACCAAATCAGGTCCCAGCATTAGAAGCATTACAGGAGCTGGAGATGAAAATCTCCTTTGGAGCTGGAAAACTCATCCCTGATGAAGGATGGGTGAGTTACTAAAACAAATATTACATTTGGTTCTGGCTAACAGGACTCTGCTCAGGGGAGCCAAAGTACTCCCAAAGATTATCATTTATGCACAGCTGACTTCAAGTTCTCTTGCTTGTTGAGCCCAGGCTGTGATAAAACCTACAGATTTCTCCCACAAACCTCTTCAGCTGGTCAGGCATTTGTTTCTCAGTTGCTCTGGCAGTTTTATGGAATCTACCACCTGGGCACAGATAAAATACCAAAACCCTCAGTCCTGGGCATGGGTTATACCCTTTCCTGGTTACCTGCCAGCCTTTGGCCAAAATCAGGTGTCCCATCCTCAGTGCCTGCCTCGGGAGCCCTGCTGCTGCACTCCCCCAGAGAGAAGGGTGCCCATGGCCACCCTCATCACAGATCTGCCCCAGAGCTCCACCAGCACTGGCTGAAACAGGCCAGGCTGCCCCAAAACAACACCAAATCCCTGCAACTGCCCAGACAGCTTTGGGGTGTCCTGTCCCAGCAGGCAGCCCTGGTTACTGGGACCAGCCTGCCTCACCTTCACCTACTCCCCATGCTTCCAGTTTTCACACAGAAAGGGCTTTGACTTCTCTCAAATCATCAGAGAAAATAAGGAAATAGAGGAAATAAGGAAATAAATGTCAAAGGCTTGAAACCCAAACACTTTAAAAGTTGCTACTGACAGTAACCAAAGGGGTTAGAGGAGAGGAAATGCCTCCTGTTTGCTAGAACAGAGATGCTGCTCCTGCACCATCTCCTGCTGTGGGTCTTGCCCTTAAACTGCAAAATCAAAAAAGAGGGAAAAGCTGCTGGAAAGCCCCATCAAAGATCTGTTCCCCTCTCCTGGCTTCCTGTGCTCCCTGCTCAAAGCCCAGCTTGCCATGCTGGAGTGAAGCGAGTTGAGGATGCGCCCTTTGAAGCAGCCACAACAGAGAGAGAGAGAGAGAGAGAGAGAGAGAGAGAACATCCTCTCCTCAGGGACCTGCTGAGGACATCCTCTCCTCAGGGACCTGCCACACAGGGCTGGCCTGGCCACCAGCACAGCCAAGCCAGCCTGGAATGTGTGGCAAACAGGAGACAGGGAGTGATGGGGAAGAAGCCATGGGGCAGAGCTCAGATCAGCCTCCCATAGGAGATGGGTGGTTTTGGATTGTGCCCTCAAATCCCAAATCCCTAGAAGTGCCTTCCAGAAGGGCAGCCCAGCTCTCCCAGCTGGTTTCAGCTGGCTCACCAGAGGAAATGCTTACAATGCAACGTGCTCTTTGCCTCTGATCTCATGGCAGTTTTTGAGGAATTGGCCAACTTCAACCACGTTTTGACCATTTGAACAGAAATCATGAAGGCAATTTAGCTCCTATTAGTTTTATGAAAACCTGGTGGCTCAGTTAAAGGAAAGAGGGTTACTAATGACAGCAGCAAAGACCAAGGAGCTGGGTGAGCCCAAGCTTCTACAAGACACAAGAACCCAGAGTCTCACCCTGCTGCTGCTCTAACAAAACAAAGGAAAATGCCAGCAGAGCTCAGCCCAGGCTGCTCCATGGGCATCCCTGGAGGTGCACAGTGGCTTGAGCAGCATTGCCACCCTCACATAAGCCCCCCTCACCTTCCTGGTAAGACCAGGACTGGAGGAGCTGACTGAGCAGATTTTGGTGTTTTTAACTATTAATCGTGGGGAAAGCAGAGCTGGAGACGACGGGGAGTGCAGCACCAACTGTGCCTGTGTGCCCTGCAGGGAGGGAACGCAGCCCCTGCTCCTGGGGGAACACTGGCCACCCCACCCCGGCCATCCGTGCTCCAGTCCCCGCTGCCACAGACCTTCCTGAGGGCTTGGGCCAGTAGATGGCACCAGAATGACAGTGAAACCCCTCTGCATCTCCCCCCCATCTCCGGCAGCAGCATCCCTTCCCCAACACACAGCACGGGGCACTGGCACCAAACGATGGCTCTCAGCTCTCAGTTTTAAAAGCCTGACTTCTTCAGGGCTTCAAAAGTTCTACCAGTTTCTCTAGGAGAAAAAAAGAGATTTCCAACTAAGAGGTACCCTGCCTTTTGGAGGCTTATAATTTTTTTTTTTTAATTCCTGCATCTTAGGTCTGCTTTTAAATGAAACACAGAAACACAGTATTAAGTATTAATTATGGAGAAAGCAGCTGCTTTCTCCATAATTGCTTTACTTTGGAGAAGGCTTCCCCTATCCAGCCAGAACTGACAGAAGTTCTCTGCCTGCTGCATTTGAATAGGATCTGCATTTCTTGATGTAGAAGCAATTCACTTGTGAAGTGCCAGGCTACATTTTTAGGTAAGAAAGTCCCCTTCTCTTTGGCTCTTGTGGACAGACCAGTGCTGCCTCCCCAGCTCTCCTCTGTTGTCAGATAATTACAACATCCCTGATTCCAGCGGGTTCAGCATCATCTCAACCCTCTCAAAACAAGCAACAGGACAGGCTCAGCCAGGGTAGACATTTTCCCCAGGAGGTACCCACCTCTCTCTTGCACACCAGGTGTGCAAGAATTTTTCTCTTTACAAAGAAGATGCCCCAAAACAGAATTAACAGCCAGTGCACATCTTGCAGCAAAATCCATCAATGTCACAGAGAGTTAAGGATGATCCTATTCCCACTCCTGCCTTGTGGTACCTCCTGATCATCAAGGTGGAATGTTTTCAGAAGGACCTGGGCAAAGATGATGGTGGTCTCCAGGGATGGTCTCTGCAGCACAGACAGGATTCTCCCAGGGAAATGCATTTTTTAGTCCCTGTCTCAGCTGTGACAGGTGACAAGGCGTGTGTGGGCACTACGTGGTGGCACCAAACAGCCTGGAGCTGCAGCCACGGCTCTGCCTGGGGCAGGTCTCACGTGCTTAGGGAGGCACCAGGATAGACTCAGAACCTTGAATCCTGCTTGGAGGATCTGGGACAAATTCAGAGACCACCTAGCTTTTCACACCCAGACTGAGTTTTGAACATGGCCCAGCCCAGCAAAGTCTTTAGAGCAGTTTGATGATTTTGATCTTTCCCCCACATCCCCGTTATTAATCACACTGAAGGAAAGTGTAATTCCTCCAAACCAAACCATTGCCAAACCATTTCTCGGCACACTTTTTACTCTATGTCCCTTCTAGGAACAGAGCACATTTGGAAACCTCCACAACTCCACACTCCTTGGCCAGCAGCACATCCATGACCACATGTCCACAAACACTGAGCTTTGGGGCTGGAAAATGACCACGCCAGCCAGGTGGAGAAAGGCTCCCATTGCCACAGGCTCAGTGGTGGAGCAGAGAACCAACCATGAGGGCTTTGTTTAAGGAACCTTCCTGGAAGAGCTGTCCTTCTGCAGCTCTTTGGGCATTCCTGGTTTAGCAGCTCTCTCCCTGCTGGTGACAACTGAATGCACAGTTGTGGACACAGGGGGTGGGTGACTGCTCTCATCATCCCAACCCTACAGACCCTTCTGCTCCCTTCCCTTGGTGCCAGCCCTGCACAGCCACCCCCAGGGAGCTCACCCCACCACTTCAGAGATGCTCTGTCCCACGAGGATGCTGAGCATGTTTATCCCTCTTCCCAGCACTGATTAGATTTGCAGCTCTCCCTGTTTTCCTCATTTTTCCAAAGCTGGCAGGGATGCAGCTACAGGAGACACTGCTCACTCAGAGCCTCAAGCTGGCCAGAAATAGCAGAAATCACACACAACAGCCTGCTGCCTTCAGAGCTGCAGTAAACTCCAAAGAGCTCCTGAAATACAAGAGAAAGTTGGGCTATTCCCATGGCTGGTGTTTGCCTTTCACAGCCCTGCAGAGGCTTTCCTATCTCTCTTATTCCTAATAGAGGGATTTTGGAGATTTGGGATTTTGGAAAGGGGATTGTCCCATAAATGTGAGGCAGCTGGTTCACATAAGGGCCTGAGTTATGATCAGAGATGAGGACATTGCCTTCCTGTTGTGTTTCTCGCTATGTTTTGGTTCAAACCTGTAAACAGACTCGTACCAAGTGGATCTGTGCTCTCCATCTGGTCCTGTGTTCTGATTTCCTGGCAGGAACATGCCTGCAGCACATCTCCCATCCCTCAGGCCGAGCTGAGCTCTTCAGTTGCTGTGTGGGACTCAGCCACAGCATTTCACCCAGTTACCCCACTGGTGAGACCAATAATTCATGGCTGACAAAAGCTGCTCTTCCAAAAGGGCTTCCAGACATTCATGGATGCAGCAGCCAGCGCTCTCCTTTGGAGTTATTTCTAGTGATTACACAGCATCTCACAGCTAAAAAATGCATTTCCTACCTCCTCTGAATGCATGTCTGGCTTTTGCTCCCAGCCATTGGCTCTCATTCCACCTTTCTCTGATGGATTAAAGGCAGGGGGGAGAAAGGTTTCTACCTAGAAAGTCACAGAAATGTGGATTTCACTCCATCATCACAAGTGTCTGGAAGAACCCTTGCCACTTTGTGCCCCAAAAGGGACAGTGATCCATCACACAACCTACAGTGCTCCCACTCAAGAGTGGATATCAGGGAAGCAGAGCTGAGAGCAAAGCCCTTCTGAGGATTCCTGGGGAGCAGCACCATGGGTGTAGCAGGACAGGCAGGGAGAACAGGGATCCTGGCATCACAAAGCAAGAAAACCAGGATTCAGCACCCAGCTCCACACAGAGCTCTTCAACCCCCCCAGAACAAGACAGACATCAGCTCTCTCTGGTCAGAGGAACACACAAAATACACAAAATGCACAAAGGCAAAGATGAACCTGCCCAGACTGATGAAGAGCAGCTTTCTGGGGTGGTTTTTCTGCTAACCACATCCTAGTTTTTCTTTTCCATCATTCCATCCAGTGACTGTGACCCTTGCCCATCCACACTCAGCTCCATGGGTGCCTCCTGCCCCACAGGCATCCCAGCTGAACACAGCACCCTGCCTGGAATGGGGGGGGGGAATTCAGAGGCACACCATTGTGCTGGCCAGAACAGATGAATCTCAGGATTAAACAAGTTCCCACTAAAGTCACACAGTCCCTGACACTTGGGAGGATTCCCTTCCCAAGGTAGGATGAGCTCTATGCTGTTTATTCCTTTGTCTCAACAAAGTTTCCTTCCAAGGAAATCTCTTCCAAGGTCTCCTTACCCTCTCTAGACCTGGGAGGATTTCCCTACTGCCTCACATCTGCAACGGCAGTAGGTGGGCTTGGAAATCAGTTTTTACTTGAGCCTTAGCACCTCTTCTTTCCTTCTAAACTGGAGCCAGAGCTCTCTTTACCTCTTCTCTGGACTCCTTTGGACTCAGTTTGCACCTTCTTGACACACAGAGCCCACCTGGAGCCCTCCCCAGGGCCAAGCAGCACAGGGAGAGGATGCCCCACAAACAAGGCCAAGTTGTAGGACATGCTGGGGGTGAAAAACATCTGCCTCTCATAAAGATGTGGTGTTCTGCATTGAGCAGCAGAGCTGGTCCAAGGCCAGACAAGCAGATTTGCAAAAGGCATGGATCCACAGCACTCCAAGGGAGCCTCTCTGCTCCCAGTTCATCCCAGATCCTGTGCTGCTCTCCTTTCTCAATCCACCTTTCTCTGATGGATTAAAGGCAGAGGGGAGAAAGACTTCTACCTAGAAAGTCACAGAAATGTGGATTTGGCAGTCACAGCTGCAGGATCCACAGCACTCCAAGGGAGCCTCTTTGCTCCCAGTTCTCTTTGCTGCCCTCCTTTCCACCCTGCACTGTGACATGGGGAAATCTCTGTGAACTCACCAGAGGAGCACGGGCAACCTCTTCCCCCAGCAAGCCCAACTTCTCCCCTGGGAATCAGTGGTGGAGACGAGAGGGATCCACCCTTCCAGGGCTCCCCGGCAGCTGGAGGCCTTGGCTGGTGGCAGGGCACTGGGCAGGAGGCTTTGCACCAAAATAGGTCATTAGTGAGCAACTGGAGCTCTGCATTCTTCTCCAGGCCCTGCATTTTCCTAACGGGAATGCCTCAGAAACCCAGTGGGGGGAAAGAGGAATTTACAGTTCCCTTCCAAAAACCAGTCTTTGTTTGTTTGATCGTTTTTTTAAATGATCGAGTAACTTGTGAATACATTTTCTGATGATTCCCACATCCTCCCAGCTGGAGAATGGCTCATGAACAGACTCCAAGCTCTGTAAATGAGCTTGTTAGTCATAAGTCTTCAAACAGGCTTGATAAACAACTTTCAGCCTGCAGGATATTCATCAACCATTCTGTCTGCCTGGTCTCCTGACACTAATTTATTATTTACAGTGAGAGATCCTTCTCCTAAATCACAGGTGATTGTTTCTTTTTACTGATTAGTTGATTTAAAAAAAAAAATTGAGGGGAAACAATGAAAAACAAATCACAAACAAGCATAGTGCTGCAAGCACTTATTCCTGACCAGTCCTCCTAGTTTCCATGACACGTATCAGAAGTTTTCCAAATGAAACAAACTCTCAGTAACGATCTTTTTTGGCCAAACACTCAAGAGCAGGCTGTAGCCAAGAAAAAGAGTGTGACCATCCCAACCAGCCGCTGGGAATTTCACTGCCTGCCACCAAACACGCCAGGGACCTTCCAGCTGATCAGCACGTGCTGCTCCTTGCATCTCTTGGGCTTGTGGAGAGCCCAGGCACCCCAAGATGTTCAGGAGATTCACATTCATGTGCAAAAAATCTAAACCTGAAAGCCACCCAGCCCATGGGTGGGTGCACACAGCAAACAGCTCTGGCCCCAAGGGCATGGGGTGCACTCAGCAGCACCAGGTGGGTTCCCTGCAGGAACAAACCTTGCTGAGGTTGCTCCAGGTCTTGGAAGGGGATATTCTCAATGCTAACTCCACAAAGACAAGCAGATGCAATAGCAGTTTGCTGGGGATGGTGCAGAAGCAGGAGAATCTTCCCAAACTGCTGTTTAAGCCAAGCTCTTACATAACACACATAGCCAGAAAATTCCAAAGCCCCTAATTAGGGCTCAGGGTTGTACCCAGTTATATTGGTAGGAAAACTGAGGCATGGCAAGGTGATCCTGGTCAAGTTATGGGAGGGAGTATAAAGTAAAACAGTGGCCAACACACAAAGGTGTATTTGAGCTACACAAGACAGGCTGGGTCACCTGGTCTGATGTTTGAGGGAAGAAAAGACCTTCTGTTCCAGCTGAGATTTTGGGTGTAAGCCTTTTCTGGGTAGGCTGCTCCCAGCACCAGCACACACCTGACCCTAAAACCCTGCCCTGCAGTTCTCCCAAATGGAGCAGCCCTCACTGCCTGGGGAACACACAGAGCAATCACCCTCCTCACGGGGCTGCCTGCTGTGTGTGCATCAAACCCACGCTGTGCTTCCACCTTTACCTCAGCTCGCCTGGACACACATGGACAGAGCCCCATCAGCACTCACAGTAAAGGCAGCAGGATGCAGAGCTTGGCTCTGGGCTGGTCTTGAGAGCTTCTTCCTCTCCCTGAGTGTGAAATCACCAACACATTTCCTCTGACAAGCTCAAGTACTCGGCACTGGGCAGGCAGCGCTAGCAGCCCGTGCCTACACAGCCAGCCTTCCCTGGGACACAGCCTGGTCTCCAGCCTTCCTGGTTCACAGGAACCATCCACCCTGAGCAGGAACTCTGTGCTGGATTCACAAACCCCTGCTCTGTGCCCTCCACCCAGGGTACAGGTGATGCTGCTGGTGGGACGATCAGCACGGAGCACTGCCGGCACTTCGGGCCACAAGGCAGGGAGAGGGCTCTAAAGCTTGATGGGAAACCAGCCCAGGCCTGGTGGGGACAGGAGCTGCCTGCAGAGCCACCAGCAGGGCCAGCCCTTTGCAGCAGCAGCCCCAGAGCATTAACACTCTGTTTTCACTGTTATGGCTCAGGCACTTTTCCCTTTTAAGTCCAATCCATCCCCACCGAGCCCCGCCGCGGCTGAGCTGACACGGGGAGAAGTGACAGCTCTTTGAAAGCTGCAAGCATCCCTGGTTTGGTTTTTTTTTCTTTAAACAAATGTGGATCGTATTAGCGACACTTCCAAAAAAGAAGATGATTTCCAGAGGCACTGAGCAGGTCTGAGGGCCTCGCTGGCACACTGGCTGCAGCTCAGCCCAGCTCTGCCACCACTCACTCAGAACAACAAAGCCCAGAGCAGACAGACCACTGCAGGCACCCCACGAGTTCAAATCCTCAACCTTCACTGCTCCAGCACCTACACTGAGAGGGCTGGAAGCTGCTGCTTTCTGCAGCCACCCACCCTTGCTCCATCAGCACCAGGCACCCTGCTTTGATCCCAGTGCCCTGCTGCTCCCTTCAGAACCTGATTCCAGTTTCCTTTCCCAAGCCTGCCCACTCAGCAGCTGCTGCTGCTGGCAATTCCCTCTTGCCCCAGACTGGCAGGACCAAGGGGAACTTTGATTTTGCTTTGGTCAAGGAGGCCAGAGGAGAAGTTCATCTGCTGGTGGGCTCAGAGCAGGAAGCAGTGGCCCCAAGCTGCTGATGAGTTTCCAGCTCTTGGTGCAAAAGCAGTTTTGCTGCCTGAGCAGCTCATCAAGACGTGGAGAGGGTCCCAGCCAGATCCTGAGCGTCTCTTTGGAAGTTTGCCCTGCCCAGCAGTCTTGCTGACTGGCTGGAGTTTCTCCTGTAGGAAAATTTCTCTAGCCAGAATGGGGGGAAAATTTGGGTGGAATATGAACTGGATGCTGCAATAGGATGTAGTGATTTGTTAAGAGTGCAGCTGGCTCCCTTTGCCTCTCATCTAACCTTCCCTTCCAGGAACACGAGGCACCAGGATGTCCTGGGCTGCCACCCCAAGGCAAACGTTCACTTCACATGGGCACGTATGAAATCCAGACTGTCTGGGACAGTGCTTTAAACTGTGCTGTAACCTTTTCTCGGCCCCTGGAGGTGAGAGAGGAGCCCAGAATGCTATGTAAGCTGAATTAGATGCTCCCTGGCTTGCTCATCAGGCCTCTCTTGGCCTTCACAGACTCATCCTTGCAGAGGCTTTCCACTGCAGGAGGTGCCCTCAGCTTCAGCACCTCTGCTCCCTTCCCTTCTCAGCCAGAATCCTCCAGACACTCTCACTTGAAAGAAACTTCTCTTTAAGTGATGCCCCCAAAGTGCCAGCAGACAGGCAGGGCAGCTCTGCTGAGCTCCCATCCCCACCTCACAGCATCTTCCAGGGATCAGCAGGGCCCAGCAGGAACAGGGCAGGAAAAGAAACATGGATTAGGAACACAGCACAGATTTCCAGGGCAAACCTACATTTACAATGCAAAGGTGAGCAGGGCTGTGACAAGCTTCAAATTATCTCCAGCTAAGGAATGGACAGAATTCTTCCCTGTGAGACCCTGGCACAGGCTGCCCAGAGAAACTGTGGCTGTCTCTGGATGCTGGAAGTGTCCAAGGACAGGCTGGACAGGGCTGGCAGCACCCTGGGACGGTGGGAAGTGTCAGGGTTGGAACTGGATGATCTTTAAGGCCCCTGCAACCCAAACCATTCTGGAATTCCATAAAACCAATCATAGCTGAAAAGCCCCTGAAGTGCTGAGGAGCTTTGGGAGCTGTGCTGGCCCCGGACAATGGGAAAACTGTCCCAACACAGGGTGTTAAAGGACAAATCCCTGCATTGTAGGGCTGGTGGCACCTACATCTACACCTGTGAGCTTCCACTGAGTCTGTAACACAGAGCCTCTGTAGAGATCTCCAGTGGGTGGTAAGAGGTTGGATTTGTGCTGCATCTCCCCCTCAGGAGGAGGCACTACTGCCATCCTTCTCCATGCCCTCCAGACTGCCATTTCACCCCTCCTTGGAGCTGTCTGCTCTCCCCCAGAGCAAACAGTGGGTTCTGAAGATATTTCCCACATGCAGCGACCAAACAACAGGTTTTTCTTGGGGGAACCAGACGAAAAACCTGCTCCACCACCCAAGCAGAAGCTGAAGCCTTTCTGGACCCTGCATGTAAAGCCAAGAGGACAGTTCAAACATCAGAGCCGTGGACAACAGCTCCTCCAGCCAGACTGTGCTGAGCCTCGCTTCAAATCTCCATAATCCGCCCCAAAATCCAAGGCTCCTTTAGGAAAGGCGAGCAGGGTGGGGAAGCAGCAGTGCAGTGATTCATCCTCCCCAGAAACAGAGGCCCAAGGCTGGAATACTGTGACACTTGGTAAATATTCGTGATGTACTTCATTATGCAACAGAGGCCCAGCAGGAACACAGCTCCCTCAGGGCCACTTAATATGGGTTTCAAAAACGATTAAATATATCATAAACAACTCCCAACCAGGAATAAACACCTATAATCCCATCAAGTCATTCTGGTGATGTCAAAAACCATGGGAGTCAACTCGGTTACCGGGGGGAAAAATAAAAATACATCTTTGAAGGAATTACAGCCCTGTAATTCCGTGTCTGCCTTGTGAAAGACCCAACTCTCCCAGACCCTCCTGGTTTTGCTCTGTCCGTGCTCTTGCTCTTTTCCTTTCAGACTCCCTCACATCACAGATTTTGATGCATTCTGCACTTCTGCTGAGAGGAAAAAGGATGGAGGTCCCAACTGCAGACAGCAAAACCGCTCCATGCCCGCACAAAAATACTCCACTGGCTGAAAAAAAAGACCTTTTTTGCATGACTCAAGGCTGCTGGTCAGGTCTTCAAACACTAATACTCATCAACTGGCACACACATAAGTGGTCCATTGAATCACATGCAATGACTTGTGTGAGTAAGGCCTGCACAAATTAACCCTGAGATAATATTTTCCCATGCAATCACTGCTTTATACATCATCAAAAAGATGGAAAATAGACCGGCTAGCAGTGGAAACTCAGTGCAGATGACAGAAAGCTGATGTTCATTAAAAGCGTTCGAGCAGTTTAGACCAAACCTTTCAGTTTTATGAGAGATTTCAAAATCTAATTTTCATGGAAATGTTTTCATTACATTAAGGGGGGAAGGAGGGAAAGTAAAAACCTTCGGCAAAATCTTTTTCAAATTAAAAAGTTGGAAGCTCTGAGTGGATGGATTGAAAACACAAATACCATCAGCAAATTATGAGACCATGAGAACCAGGAAGCAAAACTGATTATGATCAAAAAAAAGTGAAATTCACAAACAAATAGAAGTTTCTTTTCACCCCCTCAAAAGGAAAAGCACTCAAACAGAGCCAGCTCCCTCCTGTACATTCACATGGTTCTTTTTACTTTGTTAATATCAGTACCTTGACCACTTTAGTTTATTTCCTTGTGCCTTTTTTTTTTAAGACTCCAGATATGTGGCAGAGCCACATTTCCATCTTCTGTCTTTGCCCAGAAGCTGCAGAAATTTACATAACAAACCCAAAACGCTTTCCCACTTCAAACTGCAGGATTCAGGGATGCAAGAAAAGTGTCTGACACTGTGACAGTCGCTGCAATAATCACACATCTGCCAGCCTGAGGTCAAAATTAGATAGATATGCCCAAGGAACATAAATGGAAAGGAGTTAATCAAGCTTCTAACAACTGCTTGGTGTTAGTTATCTCAACCTTCATTCAAGTGATCTCTCCTCAAAGCCTCGAGGATACACGCAGTAAAACCGGCACGCGCAAAGATGCTGCCGACCAAGAACCGCGTTTTTCACACAGATAATTTACAACAAGCGCCTTACAAAGAGTAATGATCTGATCCTGGCTTTTCCTACATCGGTTTCTGGAAGTGGAGAACTCTGGAGAGTCTTTCTTGAGGAAGATTTGCCGCTGTTGGTGGGGACTGAGGCACCGGCGGCTTCCCCGGCGCTCGCCGCTGTAACCTGGGGACACCAGCACCAGCTGCTGCCCCAAGACTCTCTGTCCATCAGCAGGACAAGACAGGAAGAAAACTCCAAGGTTTAATCAATTTTCCCCTCTTCTATCTATTGGTTGTACATCCCTTGTCTACGGACTCAGCATTTTCTGGGAATAGGGGCTGTGATTTACTAACAAAAGAGATGCTCAATACTCTGAGATAAAGCAGAGGTTTGCAAAGAAAACTCTGCACATGTCCCAGGTGCTTCTTCTCACCTTCATCCTCAGCAACTCAGCAGCCCAAGGAATTGCTTTCCACATTTCCAAGCAGTGGCAGAGCTTTTCCACCTCTTCTTGCAATTTTCTTTTTTTTGGGTGAAGGATGGGGAGGCACAGGAGCACAGACAATTCAGGACTTAGACACTCTCTTTTACTCCCGCAGCAACCTCACTTGTTCTGATTAAAAAGAGGCAATTAAAGCAAAATGAAAAGCCATGTGGGAGCAGACCCAAAGTCCTCCAACTCAGGATGCTGTTTCAGACAGCCAGGAACAGCAGTCAGAGGGTTTAAGCCCAGGCAGCAAGGAAGAGATCTCTGCCCCAGCTCATCCTTGCAGCCTGTGACTGGCGGCTCCCTGAGCTGGACACTGCCTCCAAACACTGCTGCAGTGAGCGGCCATGCTCAGCCCTCCCTGAATCTGCCAGTCCTTTCTTGAAATAACACCTATTTCTGAGCTGAGCCCCATCACCCAACAGTGAGAAGGCTGAAAAAGCCTTTCCTCAATCTGCTGCCAGAGCAGAGGGGCTGAAGGCACTGACTGACCTGCCTGAGCAGAGGAACTCACTCACCTTGTCCCAGCAGGGCTCCTGGGATTTCCTTGAGAAGGAGCAGCAGCACTGAGGGGTCACGATGCTCACTGGGACAGGAAAAAAATAATGGGGGGACTCAGGCAGCCCGTGCCCAGCTTTAATTGGGAATCAGCCTGATTTAATCTGCCAGCCACCTGAGTGCCAGCACTTTTATACTGAAGAGAGATTAAAGGACAGCAAAAACCCCCAAACACAGAACTTGAGCATGTAATGGACTGAAGCGTGGTTTATTCACTCCTTACGAAAGAAATCCCAGCGTAACAATTTTTCTTTTGCTGTTCATGCTTTCTCCACACCATTTTATGAGCCATCAACAGTGAGCCTCAAACAAACTAAGCAAAAAAAAAAAAAGCAGAAGTCAAAAATGCCCATTTGAAAAAAAACCAAACAATCATTGAGAATTACAGAGCCACAAGCTTTGGGAACCCAGAGGCAAGTGACAGGTTTCTGTCACCCTCATAGGGCACAAAAGCAACAGGAGATCATTGCCTTTTCTGGGAAGTTTGGGGGATCCCCTCAGCTCAGCATTTTCATCCCAGCTTTAGCCGGACTCAGCAAAAGTTGAGCTACCACAGCAAGAGTTGGTTTAACCTTAACAGGTTATTTGGTGACAAATTGGAACTGGGATTGCAAAGCCTTCCCAGCCAAGCAGCAGAGGCAGGGAGGTTTGCCCTGATGTTTATCAGCTTTTAGGTTAAGGTGTTCAGAGCTCCGAGTTGAAGTGAGCTTGGTAAGAATGACAGCTCCGCAGCGCTGCTGCAAACTCAGCTCCTTAACCCACGGACAGCTCTCCCTGCAAATGTTACAATCACAGCTGCTCCCAGGAATGTTTTTTTCTTTTTAATAAGAGAAATGTTTTATCCTGAACATCCCTCAAATAAAACAGAGGTGAAATATTTCCTTCAATATCAAACATTCAAACAAAACCTTTTGTAATTTCTGCGTCAAACTTCTTCTCTTAAGTTTTGTTTACAAAACCAGCACCAATAATTTGGTTTTCCCCTTCAGTTTGGGACAAAAATCAGGGGCAGACCAGTTGATTTTTCTTCAGCCTGGAAGAACATTTTTAGTATTCTTGAGAAATCCACAATTTCTTCAAACGGCTTTTACCTTTTCTCACTTAAAACCAAGGAGAATAACTGAGCCCTGTGTTAGATTTCCCACTGAACCAATTCTCATTTTTCACACAGAAAAGCTCCTACCTCTGTTGCATTTCCTAGCTCCAGCACAATCCCTTTCCTGCATGGATTGCTAACACTTCACAGAGCACACACAGCAGATAGGGAAACTGAGGCACAGAGACTCCCGGGATATGCTAAATGTATCCATGAGAGAGCCAGAAAGCCCAGATGACAGCTCTGCCCAACAAACCTAGCAGAATTTATTCCTCTCCCTTTCTTTTTTTTCTGTCGTTGCTTACTTTAGAATACTTCTAAAACTTTCTAATTCACCGCAACGGTATTAAAACTTTTACAGCATTCAGAGAATTTCTAAATTATTTGAAACTGTAGTTTGGTCCCTGCTCAGCAGTGCTGACTAGAAAACAAGCCCTTGGACAGCTTTTTTTTGGGTTTTTTTTCCCCCCTGCTTTAAGAGCAAGGTGAGTATTGGTGAAACACAGTTCTCCTTTTCCACGCTGACTGAGCTTGCAGTTGGCAAGGGGCAAAATCAGGAGTAAATCGGAGTAAATCAGGAGTGAATCCAAAGAAAATATGATAAACTAAATTGGGTACAGAGCAGAAGTAAAAAAAAAAAGTTGTCTGCATTTGATATCTTGCGGATTCTCCAGCGGCACAAGTTGGGGATTCGGGGGCAGCCGCAATCGCTGTTTTCCCCGCTAAAATACACACCTTTAAAGCCAGAAATTGCAGTTTTTCGGGTCCTGGGAAGGCAATATTTTAAAGCCATGTCCCAGCGGCGGTGGATGCGGCTCTCGGGGAGCAGAGGAGCCGCTCCGGCAGCCGCGCTCCGCTCGCTCCGTTCCGAGCGCTCCTGGAGGATGCTCCCCGCCGGGACCGCATCCGGCCGGGCCGAGCCCGGGCATCCCACGGGCGCTTCTGCAAGGAGCGGCTGCTTTGGGAAGGCTTCCCGCTTCCCCAGCTCGGATTCCTTCGGAATACCGAGAAAACCACGTCGGATCCACGGAGAAAAGAGGGTCGGAGGCGGCTCCGGCGGGGAAAAAAAAAAACAACACAGAAAACCAAACCAACAAAAAATCGAAAAGCGAACGAAAATTGCAATTCGCATTTTCGTTCGCTTCTCGTTTCGTTTTGTTGTTTTTCCCCCCGTTTTTCGCCGAAGCTCCCTCGGAAGCGAGCCCGTGTCCGCAGCCGCGGCCAGCCCGGACCCCCACGGAACTCCCTGCGGCCGAGGATGTAATTATTTTAACAGAGAGCGGCTAAACGGGGGTTACTGACCCTGCACAGCCCCTGCACAGCCCCCTCAGCCTTTCTGACAGCGCTGCCCTTGGAAAACAACACGCGGCGCTTGGAAAACGCCGCGCAAGCCGGCGCCCATCCCGCTGCCCACGGCCGCGGGGCTGCTGGGTCACGGCGAGCTCGGACTGTTCAGGATGGGCAGCTCAGAGCCCGGTCTGGCCTCTGCCTTGTCCTGCCCGGGTCGGGGAGAAGCGGGGCTCGGGGCAGCGGCAATCCGCGGCTGCACTCGGGAGCTGCACTCGGGAGCCGCGCACGCACCCTCGGGCTGCTGGCGAGCCCCGGCGCTCCCGGCAGGGCACCGCACAATGGTCCGGACCCCATCCAGACCCCTGAGCAGCCTACCGGTGTCCCGCGAAGCACGGCGCCGTGCCCGCTCCCACGGGCCGGACGGACGGACAGATGGATAGATAGGATGGATGGATGGATGGATGGATGGATGGATGGATGGATGGAGGCTCAGCGCCTAGCGCGCCTCGCCCCGTCCAGCCAAGCGCCGTTCTCAGCGCACCCCGGCAAGGAATGGATGAGGGGGCCGAGCCCACGGGCCCGCTCCTGCCCGCTCGTGCTCCCCGGGATGTTCTCCGGTTCCCCGCAGGGTGCAGGAGCCACGGCACCGGACCCGACGGGCACGGCGGCGAAGGGCAGGTCGCCCCTTTCCCCGGAAAACAAGGGTTTCACACTCCGGCGGGTGCCGACCCCGCCGGGGCTCCCTGCGCGGCGGGGAAGGGCGGCTCGGGGAGCGGGGCAAGCCGGGCTAAGCACCGGCGGAGCCCCCTCGGAGCCGGCACCGCCCGCCGCGGCTGCCCCGGCGAGAGATGGAAGGGGAGGATGCCCCCGCACTTACTGTCCTGCTGCGGGGTGTCGCTGCCGCTGGTCAGCCCGGGGGACTCCAACAAGCTCCGGCCGGGCTCGCCGCCGCCCTCCTCCGCCTGGGCGGCCACCATGTCGCCCGCCTCCTCCAGGTCCAGCAGGTGACTCACGGAGAAGTTCTTCTTGGCTTGTAAATTGTCCAGGCCGGCGGGGCCGTCGAGGCGGGCGGGCAGCAGGGCCTGCCTCTCCATGGCGTGGGCATAGCTGGACGCCATGGTGCCGAGCGGGGCTGCTCTGCCCTCGCCCCCCGCGGGCGCCCACCGCCCCCGCGCCCCCCCAGCCGCCGGCGCTTCCAGGGGGGGAGTAGCGAGGAGCGGAGCGGGGCGAGCGGGACGGGACCCGACGGCAGCGGCGGGTAGGGAAGCCCGAAGGGGAGCGGGCAGGGCCGGGCTTAAAACATGCCGGAGGGGAGAGGCGGCGGCCGGCTCGGGGCGCCGGGGCGGCGGCGCGGGGAGCTGCCGCCGGCCGAGAGGCGCAGGGCGGCTGTGGGGCCGCTGGGGCGGGTGCGCCCCGTCCCTCCGCCCCCGCTGCCGCCGGCTCCGCTCCCTCCGCCCCTGCGCTGCCCTCCCCTCCCTCCCCTCCGCCCCGCACTTCAAACGGCGGGGGCGGCTCCGGGCACCCGGGGGAGGGCGGCCCGCGGGGCCCCGCCGGGACGTGGCACCGGGCCGCGGGTGGCAGCGCAGGCCCCGCGGCTGAAGGGGGGAGCCGGGCAGGCCCCCGTTGTGGGCCGGCGCTGCACCTGGAGGGGAGGGTGGACCGCGGCCCTGGGAGGGAGGGAGTGAGGAGAGGAACAGCGAAAATGAGAAATGCAGATGAAAAGGTGAGCGAGGGTAATGGAAGAGAAAGTGCGAACAGGAGAGAGGGAAGGAAGAGGAAAAACCAGCGAAAGAGGAAGGAAAAGTGCAGCGGAGAACTGAGAGAAACAGAGCGATAGGGGAGTAAAGTGAACAGAACAGAAGGGAAGGGAAAAAACAAACAAAAAAACCGCGAGGGCACAGTCGGAGCTGCTGAGGCCGGCAAGCACAGCGGTCCCCCCAGGCTGCGGTGGCCCTGGTGGCCCCGGTGGCCGGGGACAGGTGGCGGCCCTCGGACCGTGCCCAGCACAGCGCGGCCGCTGAGGGGCCGGGGCCGCCTCAGGCCGCAGCTCCCGGCGGCCGCGGCCGGGGCTCCGAGCTGCCACAGCCAGCCCAGAATTTCCATCCCCCCTGATCTGGGGAAAGAACATTTGATGCCATCAAAGGGCTCCAGATTGAAAACAGATGTGCTTCCCCGAGCCTCTCCATGCATTTAATTAAGGCACAGGCATGGAGGAGACATTTCCATCATTAGTTTGCTTTCAGGCCCCCCCCCGGTCCCAGTTTACCCTTTCCAGTCTCAAAGACCCAAATGAGCAGGACAGGGCTGCAGAGCTCTGCTGTCCCCGATTTGGGGGGTAGACAAAGGTGGAAAGGCAAAAAAAACCCCAAGTTTGGGGCAAGTTGTGCATGTGCACAGAAGCACGTGAGTGTACATCCACCCAAAATGCTGTGGGTGCATCTGTGTATGCAGCAGAGAGTGACTTCTTCTGCATCAGAAGGACGATTTGTGTGATGTCCTCTGGTACATGTCCACATGTTGGATGGGGAAGGAGCTGTGCCCTCACACGGGTGTGCAAGGCTGGCTTTTGTATACTGGCATCTTGTACCCTGGCTCTGCAGGTTCAGGCAAGGCAGGGTGGGTGATCACCTGTACATGCCCTGATCATGAAATGCCCTTTTCTCTGCCTTTCTCAGGTATCTGGTTGCTGCCTCCTTTCTTGGTGAGCTGGGGGTTACCCTCTCTCTCCCTGATCTGGTTCAGATGCATGTTTGCAGCTGGCTGTCCTGAGTGGGTGCTGGAGAAGCCCAGCCATAAACATGCCTTTCCACGGGCAGTGGGGTCTGCTCTTGGCCTTGGATGTCAGCAGGAGCCACAGAAACCAGCCCAAGAGGTCTCTGTGACAGCAATGCCCTCACTGACATCACTGCTGAGGTCTCCCCATGTCTAAGTGCATCCTTCAGACCATGCTCCCTGCCAGCCCTGGGGTTGGGAATGCAGCCTGAATTTCCCCTGGAAAGAGGAAACAGCCAGTTCCAAAAGTGAGGCTTCATCCTGAAGTGAGTCCTGGCTGCTCCCCTCACATGCATTTTAAAGGATTGACTCCCGTTTCTCTTTCTGCAAGGCAGGCTCCCAGAAATGGGCGCACACAAGGGGATGGATGCTCCCAAGCACTCCCTGTTCTCACAGGGGTCACCTCCAGACATTCTAGGGGTCCCTCTCTGCCTCCTACCACCGAGACCAGGACAAGTCCCCATGGAAGGGGTGACAACCTGCAGAGCAAGAAATGTTCAAGTATTTCAGCCTCTTGAAGGAAACATGGATGTTTTCAGACCAGAGCTGGGCTTGAGGGAGTGCATGAGAAGAGATGGATCAGTTCTCCCCCAGTGCCACCTCAGACCCTCTGTGTGGCCCAGACAGGTCCCTTCCCTTCCCTTTCAGCCTGGGTGAATTCCACAGGCTGCATTCCAGAACAGGGTGCCTGATTCACATTCTCAATGTGGCCTGAACCCCTCCTACAACACAGCTCTGGATTTCTGTCACTGGGTGGGAGGGACAAGCTGAATCCAAGGGCAACTCTGCCAACTCTGTCTGTCCCAGAAGGAAGGGGAGTGGGAGCAAGGCCTGCACAGAGCACAGCAGGGCTGCAGTTCATCTCTCAATTATCTCTGTTCTGGCCAGACAGGCCCTGTGCCAAGGCACACCTAGGATGTGGAAATGAGTGCAGCAGGGACCTCCTGGGCTCTGACAGGGATAGTGCCTGTGCTGCCAGCTCGGTTTATGATGCTGAGGTGACAGGATACCCCAGTTCTCACAATCCTGAGGCTGGGGAGGGCTGCCATGCCACAGATGCCCATGGCAGCAGAGCCAGGCACCCTTTAAACATCCTACAGGCCATCAAGAAGTGATCAGACATTTATTTCCTCCTCACCACCGCTCTGGTGTCAAGCTGAGCAGGTAGCTCCCCTTCCCCCCATCCTCCCATCCCACTTTTCCTCTCCAATGTGCACCTGCCCAGAGGCTGCTCACAGCCCCATTCCTCCCTCTCCCAGCTGTCCAGCAAATGGGTGCCTTCTGCTCACACTCTCAGCAGGGCAGGAGCCTCTGAGCCACTTCTGCCAAGGGAGAAGAATAAAGCCCAAAAGTCCTGAAACAGCCAGAAATCTGCCAGGTGAAGCACCCACAGCTGAAAGACCCAGTCTCACACCACAGCCAGACCCCAGTTTTGCCCTTTCTGCTCCCAAAAGTGGGTATCATTTTGAAGGACATCAGTGAGACTCACCAGTGAGCTTTGCCTCAAAACCTCCCTCCCCTCTGCTGTGATCATGTCCAACACTGGGAGAAAGTGAAGCAAAAACCACAAACTCCCCCATTTTCCCTTCCCTAGTTGCATTTCAAGAAGGGGAACCCCAAATATCTGCATCTCTGCAGATGACCAACACATTTTGCTTCTGCTTTCTCTTCTCATAGAAAATCACAAGCACCCTGCAGTGCCAGTGAGAAAGCCCCTAACTGGAGTGTATTTTTGATTCTTGAAGTTTCCCATGAGGTCCTACACTGGCAGCTCCTGTGGTTCCCAGCTCCAAGGATGTTCTAAGCCCTCAGAAACATTCCCTTCACATCTGTCTGAACAGCAGCTCTGGAGCTCCACAGTTTTGCTGCCACTTTTCAGGTACAACAAACAGGATCTGATGAGCCTCCCAGGGGTCTTGGAACCAACAAGAAACAGCCAGAGCAGGTGAGCAGCTGTAAAATCCCCAGGGCAGCTCACAGCCCTTGGGGCTGGCATTAGTGGGATGCAGGAGGGTGCAAAGCAGCAGGAAAGCCAAGCCTTCCTCTGCCCTGACCACCACACCATGTGCCTCTATCAGCACAGATTGCCCTCTTCCTTCAGGTGCCCTAAATATCTTTTCTTCCACCTGGGTTTGAATAAAAGAAATAAAAGAAGGACTTTGAATAAAAGAAACCAGGCAGAAGAACCTGTGGTACCCAGGTGTGTCCTTAGCTGGCTGATGGTGTCATGGCATTCAGGTGAAGAAGCATTTTGCTCAGTGAGGGAAAGTCCTTTGGGTCTCCCCTACTTCATTTTCAGTGTTTAAATTCTTAGAGCCTTTTTTTTTTTTTTGATCTGCCAAATGTGTTTCATCCTAGAAATTAAAGAAAAAAATGCAGGGGGGCAGTGAGGAGCAGGAGCTGACAGCCAGAGTGCAGGAAACCTGACCAGAATGCACACACCATCTATTCCTGCTCCTTGCAGGGCACTCAGCTCTTTGCAGACATGCTGAATGCCCTCCAGCTTTGCCCTCTTGAGGGTCTGGATGGGGTGCAAGCAGTTTAGAGTGGTGATTCAGAGGGCAGAGGGCACAAATGATGTCCACTCCTCTCCTAGACTCAGCAACTTTGGGGAGGGAGTGCTCCTACACACCTTCACACCTTTGCTCTCCAAAACATCACCAGGGCTCCTTAGGGGAAAGCTGGTGAGAGGCAGGGATTCAGAGCATCTCTCTGGCTCTGCCTCTTCTCAGCCTGCATCCACAGTGTCCCATGCCCTGCCCAGCCCAGTGAGATGCCACTGCTGGACTCTCTGATGCTGCAGTGCTGTGGAGCCAAAGCACAATTCTTTCCCTCTGAAAAGTTTTCCCCCAGCCCTCCCATGGTGCTGGTTCACTTTTCATGCCTGGCCTCAAGCCCTTCTGCACTTGCTGCAGCCAGGGCTGGCTGAGATCTGTGTGGAGCTGGGCACAGAGAGCACCTGCAGGGACCCTTGTGTGCATCTCACATCCCTTTACAGATTTTGGGGGTCTGTGCTCATATTGGGGTGTGCAGCCAGGGCGGGGTGAGATCTGTGTGGAGCTGGGCACAGAGAGCACCTGCAGGGCCCCTTGTGTGCATCTCGTATCCCTTTACAGATTTTGGGGGGATTTTGGGGGTGTGTGCTCATACTGGGGTGTGCAGCCAGGGCTGGTGAGATCTGCCTGGAGCTCAGCACAGAGAGCACCTGCAGGGACACCTGTGTGCCTCTCACATCCCTTTACAGATTTTGGGGGTCTGTGCTCATATTGGGGTGTGCAGCCAGAGCTGTGCCCCACAAACTCCTGCTACACACTTGGACCAAGCCTCCCTCTTTTCTTGCCTCCCCACACTGAGGTGTGTTATTACATCTGTGGGGATCAGGTAGTCTACAGTCCTTCCAAGCTGTAAACTCAGCATCAGGGTTTCTTTTAATCCCAAACATCTTGATGTCATCTGGAAATGCCATGAGCAGTTTATAATTAGGGTTTAGCATGCAGATTAATACCAGCAGCTCCAGGGTGAACAGACCATCAGAGTCTAATCAAAGCTTAAATGGGGCAGCAATTTAGTACTGAGATTTATTATTCCTCTGCACAATATTTTGAACCAGAGGCTGAGTTCACAGCACACACAATCATTCCTGGAAGTGCTATCACATCTCCAGTCAGAGCAAGGTGCCTTGTTACTGGTTCATGGGGGTGATAAAGACTTGGCTCTGGGAACTTATTTAGGAATATCACAGCACTGACACTGTACAAGATTTAAAACCTGAGGCAGGAGAACACTTGCACACATGCTCCAGCCCATGTGGATGCTGGGGCAAGGCCATGCACTTTTATTTTTTTGCTGTGCACCAGGTGTAATAAGGGAGGTGTCCCAGGATAGCAGCTGAGGGTTTTTTTGCCATCTGTCCTGGCCCTGTGTGGGGAGGAAGGATGGAAAGCTTTGTGGGGATGGAGCCACCTCACAGCAACAGAACCTTCAGGGGACCTGGCACTCTGCAGCAAGCTCAGCTGAGGGCTGGGGAGGGAGTTCTGTGCTCAATGGAGCCAACTATATTATTCAAGCACAACTCCTCCTGAATAATATTTCTGCCAAGCCCCCTCTGGATGGCTCCTGGGAGTACCCCCAAGTGTCAGAGGTTTGATTTTCACAGTAGGGCAGCTGGGCTGGCTGTGCAGCACCTGGGCTGGAGATTTCACTAACAGGACTCCAACCTGCCTTGCCTGACCCAGCCTCCTCTGCCCCAGCCTGGGCTGGAGCCTTTCCCTTGCCTTGTCATTTCTAAAACACAAGTGGAGGAGGGGGCTGAGAGAGTGGAAATTTGTTTATCAGTTTGTCTGCACTAGTCCCAGTTTTTAGATTGCAAGGCAGAGCTGCCACAGCTGTCACCCAGCTTTCAGCAGGGATGACAGGCACATTCACCAGCTGCCAGTGGCAAAAACTGCTTTTCTGGTTCCTTTTTCCATCATCTTTCCACCAAGTGGGAGAGGGGCTGTGAGGAGTGTCCTGATCCCAGCCTGGCTGGGTGTGGATCTGAACTTGGCTTTGCTCTTGCCAGGGATGCCATGGGGCTGGCACCACTGGGCTGCAGGGGACAGATGTCACACACTGTGGCCTCTCAAAACAACCCATCACCGTGGGTTCCACCAGGTATCAGCACAAACACCTCCTGAGCACAGATTTGCTGCAGTGGCTGTGAGCTGTGTGAGCACAGGGCACAGTTCTGCAGTGGATGATGTTTATTGCTCCAGCACCTTGGAGGCTTTAGTGGATTTACCTGCCTGTGAGAAACCAGGCTGTGCCACTTCCAGGGTTCCTATTCTCCTATGACAGCGACCTGGTGACACTGAGAGAGCCACCAGGAGCTGCAGCCACTCCCCCCTGCCCCAGGGCAGCTAGGCAGGGCTGGCCAGGCTGCAAGAGGGCTAAGCTGCTGTCCCAAGGGCTCAGACTGGAGCTGGCTCCAGAGCTGGCTGTGTAAGGAGCCTGGGTTTGGATAAGCCAGCCGTTTAACCGGGGTTTTATTACCAGGCAGGGGAACAAAAGCACTCAGAGGTCACCCGGGAACTTTAATCAGCACCGAGGGTCATTGGATAGCAGGATAGGAGGGAGGAGGGCAGGGCCCAGGGCACACAAATAAATAAATAGATGTATTTAAACCACCTTCCTCCAAGTGATCTCTCTCTCTCTCTCTCTCCCCTTCTCCATGTACACACTCTGCTCCTTACAATCAGGCCTTCAAATGGCCCTCATTTCCCCAGCAGAAAGTCCAAGATCTCCTGCAAATTGAACTAAGACGTTTATCCACAAGGTTTGGTTGGGTTTTTTTATTTTAAATCCCTTGCTGCTGGAGATGAAAGTTCAGTCTGCTGGACTGCTCTTGGGCTGGGTATCAGATATCCCTAACCCTGGAGAGAGAAAATGTCCCACCAGCTTCTCTCCCCTGCAGGAAAGGAAAAAAAAACCCCACCACCTCCCATAATCAGAGTCTGGGCAGACAAATTGGCACCACTCTTTTCTCCCTCCACCCCCCTTTCTGCAAGAGGACTAACCCTTCAGAGCACAGTCACAACTCACAAATATTTGTGGGTATTATATTGCAAGAGGGGAAAAAAAAATCCAAAGGAAGGTAACTGTTAAAAGCTTAGTCCCTCTCCCATGGAAAGCAGCTTTATGCACGTCCATAAATCTCCTTTGTAAGTGGCCATTAAAATTGCGTCTTGTTTAATTTTTTTTTTAATCTCGTTTAAACACTTTTTCTCATCTTGCAAACGAATGATGTCATTGGCAGGCCCAGTAATGAACTGAAAAAAAAAAAAAAAATCAACTTTCTAATGTTTTGGGGGATCTCTCTAAACGCAAACCCTTCAAAACCAGTTTGCTAATCCAGCCAAATACTTAAGCACGTGCTTAACAACCAACTTGTGTTTAAGTGCCTTGCTCCCACATCTGTCCACACTCATCTCTGGGCACAAATGATGTGCCTGAAGGGAGGAGAGGGTTTAAACTGTGCCAGGGTGAGAGTCCCTGGCTGCTGAACTGTTGGGCTGCTCCTTGCATGGGCAACACAACAGGACAGAGAGCCCACAGCATCTGCACAGGACAAGATCCTCACTTTGGCTGAAAGGCTCCTTGCTGGCTGCTTCTGTTGTTTGGGTTTGGTGTGTGGCTGGAGGTTTTAGGTTTATTTTTTAATATTTTTTATTTTTTAAAAAAAAATTTTTTTGGAAGCTGTTTTAACAAAGTGGGAGCAAAACCAAATAGCAGGCTGAGCAAACGGGGAAAAATAAATGTGAGACTTGCAAATGAATAATTGGTGTGGTTCTAATTAAAAAGTGGTTAACTGTTTCGGGGTGAAGAGCAGGGGTTTGGGCTGACACCATCTGAACCCTGGAAGGAGCACGTTAAGCTGTTCACCATACTGTGGGTTAAGAAAATGGGAAATAAATACATCCCAGCCCCTTGGAAAACTAAACCATCTTTAGGGCTCAGCTGTAAACTTTCTTCAGCAATTTATTAGAGTTCCAGAGAACACTTGTTGAGTAGCCTCGGCCTGTAATAAATATCAGTCCTTGTTTGTTTGTTTTTGTAATGGGAACAAAACCACATCTTTTTCTTTCTCAAGTGGATAATTTAATTACATGGCAAGAAACACATTCATTGTCCAAAATACCCAGAGAAGATTGCCACGAAAGTCACAGTTCTGTGGTGAGAGGAGGAGAGCAGAGCCAGCTGATACCAGAAGTGGTTTCAGGGAAGGTTTCTGTGGTGGCACATCCACTTTTGCTGGAGCTGGGGTTTGTAGTGACACTGGGCCTGTCACTACAAACAGGAGACTGGCACCTCTGGGCAAGGCACTTCTTACCCTACATGGAGCACCAGAAGGGAAAGGCAGAGGGAACCAAAGGGAATGAGGGGAAGGGAAGGGAAGGGAAGGGAAGGGAAGGGAAGGGAAGGGAAGGGAAGGGAAGGGAAGGGAAGGGAAGGGAAGGGAAGGGAAGGGAAGGGAAGGGAAGGGAAGGGAAGGGAAGGGAAGGGAGGGGAGGGGAGGGGAAGGGAAGGGACCTGTCTGGACCACACAGAGGGTCTGAGGTGGCAGTGGGGGAGAACTGATCCATCTCTTCTCATGCACTCCCTCAAGCCCAGCTCTGGTCTGAAAACATCCATGTTTTCTTCAAGAGGCTGAAATACTTGAACATTTCTTGCTCTGCAGGTTGTCACCCCTTCCATGGGGACTTGTCCTGGTCTCAGTGGTAAGAGGCAGAGAGGGATCCCTAGAATGTCTGGAGGTGACCCCTGTGAGAACAGGGAGTGCTTGGGAGCATCCATCCCCTTGTGTGCCCCCATTTCTGGGACCCTGCCTTGCAGAAAGAGAAACAGGAGTCAATCCTTTAAGATCAGTTCTTGATGGGCTTGGTTCACTCATTACCTGCAGGCAGCTTTGGGTTTAACCCTGGAAGAGTCTGAAATAGCTGAAGGGAGGCACTATCCAGATAAGCAATTACCCAGTGCTCTTTCCCAGGGATAGCCTGGCAATTATGGTCAGAATCCAGGAATCAGATGGTTGCAGAAAGACAGACCCTGACTCCTCTGAGCTTGTCTTGAGGGGCACAATTAACATGCTGGTGTGATTAAAGCCACGTTCAGCTCTGGGATACGAGAGCCAGATGCACCAGGTGACTCCTCTGAAGGTGCTGGTTACCTGATTTGTAGCAAATCAAGTAGGAATCAGCCATTCCTGTCCACACAGCTCCATGGTGCTGTTAAACAGCCAAACCCTCTTCTCTTACATGTCTTTGAGGGAGATGAAATCCATATGGCCCAGAGAGTGAGCACAGGCCAGGGATGGAAGGAAGGACAGAAACACCATTTCTTCAGGACAGAAGACAATGGAAATGTTTCCACTGATTCCAACAGGTTCTGAGTCAGCGGCTGCAACCAATTTTCCTCCTAAATGGACTTCCATATGTCTAAAAGAGTCTTGCAAGTGCTGGAATTTGTTACAGAACAAACCTGTACTTTATTACTCTGCTCCCTGATTCCCAGTGTTTCTCCCTTTAAATTCCTTTGCTCAGCCATTTCTGGGCTTGGGGGTTCACTTCTGAGAAATGCATTCATTTCTAAAGCAAACATTTTCCATGGGACAGACAGAGTGAAGCCTCCCCCCTGTGCTCCCAGGTTTCACTTTGCTTTGCTGGGAACTTCAGGTTCATCAGAAAATGGTGTGGTTCTCTGTGCAGAGGGAAGCATGGTGAGGAAATCAGGCTCATCAGACCTGAAACCTTCTGTATTTTACAGGTTTCCTCTGAAACATAGATATTTGGGCAAAAGTTGAGCAAAGCTGGTATTTACCAGAATTTTTTCGTTTGTCACATCTCTTAAAACAGAAGAGGTTTTGCCTTCTTTGCAGCAGGAATCTTAAAAGATTTTTCTGTTTCCTTCTTTCATTAAATTGAAACAAAAATTAGCAAAATGGACTTTTTCCTTTTCATCAAAGGCTGTTTTTTTTATGGAAAGAGAGTCACTTTCCTGCCCATGGTACCATTTACTGCATTTAAAGGGATTTAGGAACTGTTGTACCATTTTCAATAGTGGTTTAGGGACTGCATGGGACACTTGCATGACCTGCTTCATATCCATATTTGAGAGCTATCAGTAAATGTTAAGCAGTGAAATACCTTTTATCTCATCCTGAGGTGTCAATGAAAGACAAGCTTTCTACAATGTCTTGAAAATATGACTCAATTTAAGCTCCTTAAACTGAATATAATTTTCAAACTTACTGCTAGTGCTACACTGAAACAGCCATAAACATTACAGTTTTCAAATTCATCTATTTAAGCAAAAACATTTTCTGTTTCCCTGCAAGAACAAAAACACAGGAAGAAACTTTCAAATCAACTCCCCCAAGGAACATCTCTAAGGCCCCATTTAATTCAGAATTTTAAGAAGTTTCTCAGTTTCCCAAGTGTTTTTTTTTAGTTCATGCTGACATTACTTTAAGGGTGTTGGTTCAAAATGAAATCTCAAAACTTTTCATTAGAAAACAAAGCCAAAACCTTTGGACTTCTTTTTATTCCTTTGCCAAAACAGTTCTTCAAGCTGATGTGAATTCCCAAACATTTTCAGCCAACTTAAAGCACAGCCTTTGGCAAATACATAATTTGCCTAAAAAAAGAAGTAATTGTCCCATTCTAAGAACTAGGATAAAATCCATCCGTGATTTCAAGTGCTCAGACTGAACAATGATGAAGTATTTGCCCTGATGATAGGAAAAAAAAGAAATAAATTTTGCTTATTACTTTACACATATATTTATACATTTCTGAAATTTATATACACGCACGGCCCTTTCCGTCCAACATGAATATTTTCAACACAGAAAAAGTAAAGAGAAGAGATTTAGTGCTGATTAGAACAAAAGTTGCACTGTACCTTACAGATTTCAGCATGTCTCATTAAAACTGGGCTTGAAATATACATATCCTTTAATAAATAAAGCTTAAGGTACATAAACACTGCAGCGGATATAAATTATTTTAACCAAAGTATGTAGGGATGAAAAAAAAAAAATTACTGGAACACCATGATCCAGGGCATTTTACAGTAAATTGGACTTCATCAGCGGTTTTGCATTTTTATTTGATTTTGGAGTTCCTCCACTAAAGCTGTAAGTTTTGTAGAGTTTATTTCACACCTTGTAATTTAAAACGTTACACTCCATCGAAATTCCTCTCAAAAAAAGGACCTGAGTAATTAATGTCTTTGGGTTCAACGTTCATTATATCCCACTAGTGTGAAAATTCATAAAAATAAGACATGGGATTAGGAGCTTAACAGCCTCACACATTTGCAGAGCTGCTGCATTGGCAAATATTTCCCTGCCCTTTCGGAGCAGAGCACTCTCCTGGCTGCTCTCATTTGTTTCACTGCATCATCCAAGTCATTAGAAAGTGCCTGGAAATCAACTTCCATGTCTCACACTCGTATTTTTTTTCTTGGAAGCAGATAAATAAGATGGGTCAAAGCCATTTCTTCCTATGCTCTTCTCCTTTCTCCATTTGGTGTTTTCTTCATGTCGTGTTTTAACTCCTCATGGAGACAATGGGAATTTTGGCCACGTGGAGCCAGGGGACTCCAGATGCCCTTGGAAAGGAAGCACGAGCTGGGGTTTGATTGCAGAGAGCTGAATCGTTTCCTTTGTGCAAAGCCCTGGGTTCTCCTCCCTGGCTCCAGCAGCTCCAGGTGGAATCACAGGCTCCGTTTTGCCCTGGGCACATCCATAGATACAGTGGGTGAATTTGTGCAGCAAACTGTAATTTTGACCAGAGTTTAATTTTGGAGGGACATAAACCACTCACGAAATTGGGCTGAATTTGACAAGCACTCTTTCCCAAAAAACCAAACAAAACCAACAAGCCTAATACAGGAGGCTCTTTTTTAAACTTCAAAACATTTCATTCCAAAGTGTTTTCAAAGCAAAGGGGTTGACTTCATGTAGGTGTTTCTGAAATGAGCCTTTTGGAGGTTTTATTGAAAAACCCGACTTTAGGGAAAAAAAATGAATTTCAACTCTAAAATGGAACATTGTGTTTCAGATCAAACACCATGTCCTAAGTTGACTCAGGATTTCTCGTTTATTTTATATATATATATATAAATATATAATTTTCCCCCTCCCATTTCTTTTTTTTTGGGACTGTTTTGGTTCCAAACAAACAGAATTGCCTCATTCCCTGCTCCCCTCCCCCAGGTATCTGAATCTGGCACAAAGCATCCTTTATCCACCCAGGTCGCTGTCGTTCACCCCAGAACACGCTGGCCAGAAACCCTAAGGAGCAGATCAGATCAGATCAGATCAGATCAGATCAGATCAGCCCGGCTCTCCCCGCAGCAAGAACTGCACAATTCCCTTCCAAACAGGCAATTCCCATTGTGCTGAGGCTCCTTCCACATCCCAGCCTCTCATCACGGCTCCCTCTATGGCTGACAGGGAGGAATTCCAGCCCAGGATCCTCAGGACCAGCCACATTCCAGGGAACCAAGCTGTCCAGTTTGGACTCGGAGGTGCTTTCATCGAGGGCAGGTGAAGTCTGCAACAGATCTGTTCTTGGGCAGAAATATCAGTGGAGATTGCTGCTTTCATTGCTGCACGTGGCTGGGCAAAGGAAAATCTTTGTCCAGGATGGATCAGTTATTGCATCTGTCCTGGAAATGAATTTGGAGACCTGCAGCAGCATTTGAGTGCTTTGCTGCTGGCTGATACGTTGAATTTACCTTTCTGCCAAACAGTTTTTGGCACAGTCACCAATCCAAGAAAGGGGTTTTCAGAAAGTTCTCTAAAGAAGAAAGAGCATGCCAAAGGAAAGGCCTCTTAGATTTTACTCTGTACATTTTTGAGCAATGCAATTAACTTTTAGCATCCTAACACAGGTTTGCACATTTTGCCCCATGAGCAGTTCTTCTAACTGAGTGTAGTTAACACACACTTTCAAAAAAATGAAAAATTACACATATTCTTTGAGCTTAAGGAAAGAAGCTCCTATTTCAAGCTTGATCTGGACTGAAGCCTCCCTTTGCTCTCAACCCCTAGAGAGCAGTTCTGCCCTCAGAGCAACCCATCTTTGCAGCAAAAGGGCAAAGGGATTCTAAGGAAACATCAGGGCTCCTCAGATGGGTGAAAACTGGGAGATCTCTCAGCAAAGTTATTCTCTGGTTCAATCAAAAAAAGCTGTCATCATATGCTGGGGCTGGTGAAGGGGTGATAAAATCATTCAGCTTTGGGACACGAACAGCTCTCTCAAATTTAAATCAGATGGAAATGGAGTTTGGAGAAGTAGCTCAGCTCTCAGCAAGGATTATGACTCTTATAATTTTCCTGTAGCTGAAAATGGAGTGTATTTCAGAGCAATAAACAACCACCAAGCTTTTCTCATGAACTTATCTTGCATCATGGCCCTGTCCCCTCGTGAGGACAAAGCACCAGGAACCCAGGGCTGGTTTTGGGACAGCAGGCAGGGAATCAGAGCCTGGAATCAGAGCCTGGGATCAGATCCTTGCTTGCTCTGAGGATCTCTCCATGAGCTGACGCACAAGCACGGGGATGAGTCACAGATGGCTGGGGTGCTGTTGGAATCTCAGCAGATCTGAGGGAGTTTGGGATGTTTCCCACCATGAATTCTTCACTCCCTGCCTCACTGCAGAGCCTGCTGTGCACGTGCTGTAAGGGGTAACATAGAGAAAGGCCTGGCCCTTGGGAAGAGAAGAACCACTCTGCTCAAACACAGCTCATGGGGCAAGGAGAGCCAGGTCCAAGTGTGGCCGTGGAGTTTCCAGTTAGATCTTGGGTTCCACTCAGCTATTGGGTTTCTGTGGCTGAGATGATCTCCAAGGTATCAGAAAGTCTCTTTTTTCCCAGCCCTGTGACCGAAGAAGACATCGAGGTTCCTCAGTTCTGCTTTTCAAGGTTGTTTATTTTCTCTTATCTGTCACATTCCTTCTCTGACCTGCTGAGATCTGTCCAGTTGTGGCACAGTGACTGCCCCTGGGGTGGTGTTAACATTTTATAGTTATAAGAACTACCTGTGCTTTATTTACAATAATTTTCCAATACCCATCACCTGTGTTAGACAGTCTGTCTCTACTCTAAACCAATCCAAAAGTGTCATCACCACAGCAGAAGATGGAGGACAAGGAGAAGAAGGACAGGACATGCCCAGGTTCCTCCATCTTGCCTCTTGAACCCCCATTCTAAATCCCCAAAATTCTACTTTTTCACCCTGTGATAAATTCACTATCATTCTACTCAAACTCTTGTGCCTTGTAAATCTTCACACAAAGTTGGTAATTGTTTCCATGGGCTAAAATCAAAGGCACAGGTGTGTTTGACTCTGTGCCAAGGTCTCTGAGCCCCTTGCCAGGGTCTGGAATCACCCAGGGCAGCCAGAGGAATGTCCTGGGTTCCAACACTCAACTTCCACTGCTGAGAGACAGATTCTCCATCACTGCAGGAGGCAGGAAATATCACCAAAGGGATACTGGGGACAGCCAAAGGTGAGACTGAGACTCCATCCTCAGAAGACATGAAAAAGCACTTTATTATTAGAAATACACAGTTCTTATAGAAACAATGGTGGACCAAAGACCAGATTGGCCTTTAGGAATCTTCTCTCACCTATTGGTCAAGAAGGGACAACTCCTTGTAAACATCTTTGACAGTCATTGCCTGCCATGTGCAGAGATTGAGATAATAATTGTTTTAATTCTTTCTCTGAGCTTTCTCACAGCTTCTCACAGCTTCCCAGGAAAATCCTGGGAGAGCTATGTCTCTCTCTGTTCAGAGAATGTGTGATTACCACAGCAGGGACTATCACACAGTTACCACTCAGGACACACAGGGTGGACTTGGTAGTGGCTATGAGTTGGAGGATGTGTTGAGATCCTTTCCAGTTTTGCCATTCCAGAACAGGAGATCACCCCAGCTACACCTTAATCTTGCTTGGAAGGTGCACCCTGAAAAGACAGGCTACAGGTCAAGTCCATGCACAGCAGCTCTTGAAGTAGCAGAGTAAGAAATAACAGTAATGCAATGTTTCAGCAGGAGCAGAGTCATGTTTTTCAGGGAAACATCATAACCATAACACATACCAGCACAGCTAGGCAGTACTGAGACAGAAAATTTTGTTTGAGGGTACCCAGGACGTGATTAAAACTGTTGTGATCCCATGCAGCAGAACACTGATGGAGTGTATACCACTCTGCCTGGTCCAATTCATCATCTGAATTGTCACAGGGTAACTGTGCTCCAACAGGATTTATGCCAGATGGGGTATAATGTGTCTTCCTGCAGTCAGTGTAAAATGTAAAGCCAATAAAAACACTATATAACCATGTTCTAGCTAATTGAACACAAAGAGCAGCGTGCACACACCTGACGTGGAGTGGATTTGTCCTGCCAGGTGATTTTGCAATAAACAGCCTGAGTGTTACTGAGGTGAAATCCTAGCCCCATCTATGGTCCTGACAAGCCCCACCTCGTGTTCCCTGCCTGAAGAACCCTCCTGTCAGCTCAAGCTCATGTGCAGCATCCAGGGACAGCAATTCTGTTCTGACAGGTTATTCACCATGAGCCAAATCTGTCAGTGCAGCCTGCAGGGAACTCAGCAGAGAAGGAATATTGATGTTTGCTTTGTTAAGCTTTGGGCTTAACACCAGAGACTCTCCTCATGCCTCTTGGCCTTGAGATAAAGGGAAGGTCTAGAGTTGCCACAGCCCCATCTCCTCAAGGCACTCAAGTTATCAGCTGAAGGCTTGATTAAGCTTGACTAAATTTCCACAGAAGGAATGCTAACCCTTCCTTACACAGAAACACATCCCAAATGCACAGACACAGGCACAAAAAATGAGTGGCCACTCATTTTAGAGTTAGCTGGTCATTTCCACCACAGAAATGACTGTGTCAGCATCTGCAAGTATTTAAAATTCTCAGGCTTTCTTGTTTTTGCCTTCTGGGCTTTTTTGAGGCTTTATGTCAGATGGTGCTGAGTTTTCAAGCTTTTCTCCCCAGGGATGAGGCCATTGGGTGATCCACAGAGTGCAGAGCCAGATCCTAGCCCTAACCCCAACCCTAAACCTAACCCTAACCCTAACATTAAATCTAACCCTAACCCTGAAACTGGGGAGTTGTGATGGCAGCAGATACAGTATGGAGAGAAAGTCACAGAAGGAAGAGGGAAGACCTGGCTGTGAGAGGTTTAAAATGACCCTGAGGAAATCTCTACATTGAAAGTTTGTAACACTGAAGGGGTGAAGAGGAAGGAAAATATTAGAGAAGAGGAGGAGAACTTCCTTTCTGTCTGAGCAGGCAGTGGAGTGGAGGTGATACCTGGGCAGACACACTGGAGGACAGTGCAGCAGGTTTCCATCTGGGCTCTACCTGCTCACCAAAACCACCCCACTTTAGGAAAACAAGGAGGCACAAATTTAGCAGAGGAGCCTGGGGAAGTATTGTCAGTATTGTCTTTTAAGGATATGTCCCTGACAGGAAGCTTGGCATCTTTTCTTCCTGACATAGGTGAGAAAAGCAGACAGAAGAAACCCAAAGAAATGTCAGCTGTTCTTCAGGTCCAAAGCAGAAGCAGGAATCTTTGAGGCCAAGCAGGATAGGGAAAGCAAAGCTCAGAGTTGCACCAGCTCTGTACCAGTTGGTGCTGTGTTTCCCTTGCATGGATTCCCTGTGCTCTGGTGTGCAGCTGAGCCCTGGCCGTCCACAGGGTGGATGTTTTAGTGCCTGGCTCTTTTTAACTGGCACATGTTAAGAGCTTTGAATTAACAGGTGCATAAAAACTGTCAAAAAACACTTAGCTCTCAAGACAGTCTGTCGGTTGTATTAAAAATATGGTTTTATGTAACCACATTCTCTCAACACTTGCTGGGTATTACGGCATGGGAAAGTCACTCGCCCTTCCCAAATGAAAGCAGAGATGTTTAAACTCTCCTGCAGGACAAAAAAAAAAGAAAAAAAAAAAGAAAGAAAATGAGAAAGACTACAGTTCCTCTGATCTTGCCAAGGATTTGCTCCTGTTTTAAACACTGAAGGTCGATTCCTTGCAGCAGAACAGGACCGGCCTGAAGCTCCAGACTAGGGGCAAGCACCCCAGCAGGTCAAAAGGCCAGTGTCTTGCAGGCTTAGTGAGGTGGAAATGAGGGGTTTTTGACAACTGAATGGGAAGATGTCTCTCTTGCTGACTGAGGAGGTGGTATTTACTGTAAGCATGGCCTGGGTTTTAAAAAAAACACCCGGGGTTAGAGCTAGGAAAAAAAGCCAAACTATTTGTGCCCATATTTCAGAAGAGGTTTAGAAATAGTTTTAGTTCTCAGTCTTCCTTCATTCTTGAATCCAGAACATCTGGGATCCCAGAAACAAAAGCATCAGGTTTCCAGAGTGGAAAGAGCTCTAAGACACAGGTCCAGAAGAATTTTTAAAACTCTTGAAAGCATTTCTGAAATCCGTTCCCTTTCAAATATGTGGCAAACACATTAAAGTGGGCTTTGGATTAGTTTTACTGCCTCTTGATAAAAGCCATTCACACCTTTGATGTGTGTGAGGATAGCAGCCATCCCAAATGCCTCCACCAGGAAGTCTCCTTCTGGCTCTCCCCAGGAATGCCCAGCTGGGTTATGATTTGTCACCTCTCCAGAGGTGACCAGCTCAAACCAGCCACCTCTGGGGTTACAGACACTGCAGGTGAAAGCAATGATTTCTGAATGTTTAGGATGTAATGGTGAACATGGATACCCCCAAAGCCTGGGAGAAGTGGGAAGAACAGCAGGGATGTGGGCTTCTAAAACTGGCTGTGAGTTTAATCCTCCTGAGTTTTAGTTCCATGAATTAAAGCATTTCCAGTACCACTCTGTGCTCACCCATCTCCTGGTGGCTCTGGGGAGCCCTGGTTGTTTGCCTGGCCTGGAGGACAGATGGGTCCAAGAAGTTTCTTGGCAGCTGCTGGAAGTAGAAAGGGAAACTGTTTGAAAGACAGGAGAAAAGAAAACCAGTGGCTTTGAAGGGTACAAGCAGTGAAAGGCTCCAGTGTGGCAGGCAGCTGGGGCAGAGGAGACTGACTGGTCCTTGAAAGAAAATGGTGACTCCCTTCTCTGAAAAGCAGATTGAGCTTTGTTAATGTTGAGGCCAGGAGCACAGAAGGAGCACCATGAGGGCCCAAGTGCAGCTTGCCAGGCCAAGGAAAGTATTTTCCAACAGCTTCTCAAGTTCTGCCAGCAAAAGCATCATCCCTGAGAGACTCACAGGGGGACTGTCACTGACAGTACCAGATACTGTCCAGGAGTGGAGCCTGCCTGCTTGGCAGTGCTGTTTTCCTGCAGAACTGGTTAATGTCACTGAGACTGATGAACACTCCACAGTAGTTAAAGGATGCAGTGGGATGTCATGGAGAAAAGTCCACTGCTAAATATTTTGATTTGAGGAATGAAGAAAAGAAAACAACTGGCATTTTAGCAGATGGGGGAAAAAGAGATCTGGAAGCAAGAAGAAAATCCTGCAGAGAATGAGGCATGACTTTTTAAAACAGCTGCAGGATGTTCTTCTTGGAGGCTCAGAGAAGCACGTTAGGAAAACCCTGGAATGGACCTGGATCTTCATGAGCACATCCTCACGCCAAAGAGAATCATCCTCTCCATGAAGCAAACCACCAAAATGTGGGAGCAGCTGCAGCTCACACGACAGCCAAGCCAGAGACACAACCTCTAGGAGACCATCAGCACCACAGACAATGAAAAATGCACCATCAGCAACCAGAGTCATCACCTAAACAGTTCAGAACTATTGAGGACGTGATGCAGGTTTGGGTGAGGCTCAGGAACCTACTCCAGATGCAAACTGGGAAACTTTGAAGAAAATGATGTCTGAATTGGATTAACCCCTCCTTGGGACAAGGACAGTGTCTGTCTACACTGGAATGGGCAAAGTGAGCTAAGCCTGCAAAGGCAGAGCTGTACCCAGCTCATGTGCCCAAGGCAGCGAGTGTACTCAGCAGAGATTTTGGCAGGGGCTCACAGCATGGCTCTGCCAGGGGTTTGTTGCCCAAGCTAACAATCCAAGGGACAGCCACTTTGTGACTCTTAAATGCAGTCCACAAACACCTCTAGTGAGGTATCCTTGATGGGCTGAGGGCTCATGACCTCCTAGGGCAGTGAAGTACAAAGGGCTTCCCTCCCACATGGAAAAAGGAAGGGAGCAAAGTAACTCAGCAAAGGCTTGCTGAGACACCATCTGCAGGACACTCAGCTCCTACCTGTGAAGGGACAACAGCAGGGAGCTGCTGGTACCTGCTGCCTAGGAATGACTCCCAGAGCTCTCCATCCCTTCACTGCCCCTGGGAATACAGTGGTCCACGTGGAGGCAGTGGCCAAGAAGGTCAGCTGCCCTTTAGCTACATGGCAGGCAGCTGAAGGGCTCCTGTTTCTGTAGTTGCTGGATTTAGGAGCGCAGGGCAGCCACAGCCTCATTCAGAATCCATCACCAGGCAGGCACCATTGCCCAGGAGAACCACTCCATAGTTTATCGAGTGCCCCTGTGCTTTGCTCTACTCCTCCTTTACTGGCTCCACAAAGGAGGAAGCTGTGGAGCTGAAATAACTCAGTGAGTCTCCTTCAGGACACTCAGGGACCAATGCAGGAGCAACACAAGGTCACCCATGGTGCATTCAGAGCTGCCCCTGCTGTCTCTTTGTCTGCAGCTGTTCCATTACAAATCCATCACAGTATCCGAGGGCTCCCAAGGCACAGCAAGTTCAGAACAATGCTTTCCCAGGCTGAGATTTGGGGCTCAATTTGGCCCTGAATAATCAGGAAACACCAGGAAACCAGAACAGAGACCAATTACTGCAGAGAAAAATGTCAGACAGACATTTGAAGGGTGGGATTCAGCCCTGGTAACATGGACATGAGAGGATCACATCAGTCATGTTCATGATACATCACCAGCCCTTACCAACTGCTAGAGTAAAGAAACCTTGTCTGGCAAAGTTAAAAAGGCCCATCACTCAGGGATTTATTTGTGACTCATGTTTCACTTTTATTACCCACCAAGCATTTTTTGGGTGTTTTTGTCTTACTTGGCTCCAGCCCTTGAAAGCTGACTGAGGGAGGGTCTGGGTGAAGTGACTCTGTTCTTCATTCTGCCACATCCTCCCCAGTTCTGAGCAATGTAAGAGACTAAAGGGATATTCCCAACACTGCAGCTTTTCCTTGGGATGGTTTTTTATCCACTTCAATGGCATCACAAATCCTGCAATGGGTTTCATTCTTTGCTGTGAGGAACCTCCAAGCTTTTCTCTTGCTGCCTGCAGAGATGGATCCCAAGGCTCCACAGAGCACTGGGCTGAACTGGGTACAGGGCAACCTATCCCATCCCAAATTTCCATCAGAATCCAGAAAACAGCACATGGCAGAGCCAAGGAAAAGGCTCCTGGGAAAGGCATCATGTGTTCCATTACTCAGCTCTAGAGCTGCAGCCCCACATGTGCTTTCCAGTCCCAGATATCACATCCTGCTGCTGCTGGACTTTCTGCCCTTCTGTCACTACCCAGCACTGCCTGTTCAATAGGACACCATTCCCAACCCCTGAAGGATGGTGTGGCTTGGAGTGCTCAGACTGTTGAATCCCTGCCACTCATAAGAGGTGTTTTACTTTCTTGCCTAAGAGCAATTTCTCCCAGTTCTCCCCTCCTGCACTCATGTGCCAGGTGTGAAAACCAGCTCAGACATCAAAACCCACTGCTCAGCACTGGCAGCATGGAAAAATAAAATCACTGGCTGATCAGCCAAACAAGCAGGTGGGAGTGGTAAGGACAGAGGCAGGAGAGACAAGGTACTAAACCTGCCCAGTGCTCCCAAGTGCCTCGTTAGACTGATTTATGTTTAGCTAATTGAGAAAATGACCCTAACTACACAATCCAGGCCCTAATTCAGAAAGGCCCAGGCTTTTTAGTGTCTCTACCTGAGCCTTAAGAGGCATGATTTAAACCCTGTAACTAACAGGCTGCCAAAGGCAGGGATTTGAAGGATCTGATGTCCTATCATGCTGAGGGGGTGAGGCTTGGCTCGCTTCTCTTGTTACTTGGTCTTTCCTCACTGATGTCCAAGTTCTCTGCTGGGACATAAATCAGGGAAACCATGAAGGAAACCAGTCTTGTGCCCCATCAAAGCAGCCAGCACTGGCTTTAATGGGACCATGCAGACCAACCTAAATAGGGCACTTAACAAGCATATGGTTTCTATAATACCAGCCCACGTCCCTACACCCTGTCTGCACTGCCACTGGCAAAACCCTTTGTCCATTGCGTGCCATACCTCCTGATATCCATGGAGTTAGGAAAGGGATTGTGATATAACACCATATAAATGCTGAACATAGGATTTCTGGGATGGATCAGGCCTGCAGAAAAATTTTAGCTCTCTCTCAGCAACTGCATGAAGCCTTGCACACAGCTATGTATGTACAGGCATGTGCAGGAGAGGAGCACAGATACCCAAGACACTCAGACACAGAACCCCACTCAGGTACCAGCCTCGGCCCAGGACGTGCAGATGCTCCAAGATCCCACACAAGGTGCACCTGGTGAAGTTCCAGGCCTCAGGTGTGGGTGTTTAATCCCAACATGAACCTTGACAGAAGGGAAGGGAGTTAGGAACAGTAAATATTGAGGTCCTACTGTCCTAAGTGGAAAAGGGAGGCAGGCAGGCAGGAAGGAAGGAAGGAAGGCAGGAAGGAAGGGCTCCAGAACTTCCCCAGAGGTCAAGCTGCCATGAGCATCCCTCTCTAGCATGTCCCTAATGCAGCTGATCAGGTAACACAGTACCCCCCACCACTAGGCCAGTCCCTACATTTCTCTCTTACTATTTTTTCCTCAGTTCAGATGGGATCCAGGCCCAAAGGAAGACTCCACTGCATCATAGTGAGTCTTATTAGGAAGAAAAATGGCTGATGGAAAACTTGAGTCCCTCCCCAGAAAACTCCCCTATGCTCAGACCTCTTGAGAGCCCAGTTTCATCTGGCTGGACACACAATCAGATTGGGGGTTGTCCAAGTGTTTTACACCATGCTCTACACATCCATGGGAACCCCAGGCTGAGTCATGACCATCTGTGCTCATTTAAACATTTCTTGACAGAGGAGGGAGTGCTAATCCTGACATCCTGGCCAAAATGCAACATGGATAATTACACTGTGCTTTGTAACTTTCTCAATGTGGTGTACATTGGTGTTTCCCAGTCCTTCCCATAATGGCAATGTGGTGATCCAACACAGGAATGGCCACGTTGCCAGAGGAGAGTGCCCTGTGCCAAGCCCTGCAGTGTTACTGTCAGACATCACACATCTATCTCCATTTTCCCTGCCATGGGTGTCCAACCCCAACCCACTTCAGACTCAGACTTTTACCTCTACCTGTGCAAGAGGTGCTCACTAAAAATCTGCCCACTCATTCCTGAGCTGTGCTGAGCTTTCCATTTTCCTGAAGAGACACAAAAGTGGACAGCACACCTGCCCTTAGTATGCACCTGGGGCAGCAGGACAAATATTGTGACATCAGCTACTACAAAGGTAGAAATGGATTTGCTTGAAGAGTCTCAATTCCAACAGTTCTTTTTCCTTCAAGGAGAAACAAGAAAAAACCCCAAGCTTTTTGTTGCACCAAAATCATCTCCTGGCATTTCTGACCAGCACACATGTTGTTACAATTAGGACTGGACTCCTTGGCTCCGGCACAGGGGGAATTTTAAACCGGCACACTGGCACCCATCAAAACATTTGTGAACTTCCAAAGTGGAACTGACACCATGGTAGTGGTTTATATCACACGTCAGAGAAAGGCTTCACAGCTGAGATCAAACAAATTAACTCTTCAGCTCCCTGTCCAGCAAGAGCAGCCTGATGCTGGGCTGCTATTGTTACTCCATGTGGCTGTTTCACGTGGCTTCCAGCCAGTCCACTTCACTTTGCAGGCTCACAAGTTAAAGACAAAGAGAACTGGCCACAACTTCAACAAGAGACTTGTAAGAGAACAGAAACTGCTGATTTTAACAGCATCTTCCCTCTCAGGCAGAAACAGCACCAGCATTAGCAGAATGGTACACAAGAATGTTTCAGCCTTTAAACAGTTTTGTTGCATATAAACTTACTCACTTTTAGGAAACTCATAACCTTAAGCAGTTGTCAAACAATCTTTGGACTTGGAATTTTTTTGGAACACCATTTTCAGAGTTTGAACAATAATCTTACCTGTGACAAGGTGTAGAAATATTCTAACCAAATTTTAGCCTACCAGAGAACCATAGATCATATGCAAAATGGTGTCTGTGTGATTTCTGTAAGTACCATTTGCAATTCAACTCTTCTGTCAGAAGCTCTTCTGTGTGTCCCTGATGAGCTGAACACAACTGTAATGAGGAACAGACCTATCCTCTAGGCCTTTGAATCTCTTGAGAACAACTGGGGACAGCTGCAGAGGATGGAAACAGGAATGGTACAATTAAATTATTGCTGCACTTACTGGTATCCCATTCTGAAAACCAGCAGCAGGTTGCTACAAGGTGTCCTGCAACAACAGAGACAGCAAAGGAAGTAATTTAAAGTTTTCTCACAATACCACCAAATCTTCTCTGCTTTTAGGTCAGGTTTTCCAGCAAAATAACAGGGAATGCAGTGTATCAGCAACAACAGAGCAATGCTTCATATGTAATTCTAATATTGCTTTGGAGTTAGATTCTAACTCCAATTACCCCAAATTATGAGTGGCTGCTCTAGGAGATGTATTTATCCCACTTTCTCCTGTGTATGGAAGGCACCAGGAGAGATTTTCCACTGTTGCCCTGAGCCAGTTAGTTGAAAAGATTCCTGCCAAGCTGTATCCTGCCATGCCTTTACTTCATGCATTTCCATATTTTGGAACAGCCTTTTTTGAGGTTTTATTTTCGCCCAGCGGAAAGTTGCCAAAGGACGTATCTGATTCTACCATTTATCATCTCCTGTGGAAAATCAGGCTTGGATCCCTGTATTAGGCTCAGATATCACAACTGAAAGTAAACACACTGCGTAGAAGATGCACTGATTTATTAATAGAATAAAACTGAAATGTAGTGACATGTTTTTCCACTGTTCAAGCCATAGAGACAATCACTGTCCCATTTATAGACTTCAGCAACTCATTCATAAACTCACACCCAGCACGTCCAGGTCAGGTATTCCAGGAACCATTCCCACATTTCCCTGGTATCAAGAGGTTAACTGTGAGTGCAGAGTTTGCAGCTGCAATCAGTCTATGGGAGATTTCCCTATGTTCTCTTTTAATTCCTGAGGCTTTCTCCACCTGGAATAGCTTTTTAAAGCCTTTCAACAGCAATGAACTTCTTTGGGGTACTAACCTGCTCTTCAGGCAGGAAAATGCATTAAATGTTCTACAAAAATAGGCTTATTTCCAATATACTGTGGGGATTATTCATTACAAAATTAATTATTGGCTAATTATTGGCACTTTGAGGCAACTACAACAGAGAAAATCTCTGCAATGGAACAGGTTTAAATGTAACACACTCTCTTTTGTGTGTTTCTACTTCTACATTCTGCAACTGTAACCTATCCTTTTTGTTAAGCCCTAGCAGCTGTGATTTCATAGCTAATAGTGTTATCAATGTACAGCTTCATGATTCAGCACTGTCTGAAAGGAAGTGATAAATATGAGGTATTCCAACTGACTCAATATGCAAATTTCCATTAAATCAGGAAAGAGTAACCCCTAGGAAGGCAATTAATGCAAGCACTAGGGTTTGACAGCAGGAGAAACCGTTGGAAACGAATCCCTTATGGATACAAAAGAAGACAAACATCCTATTGCAGTTGTCAGAATGTGCTCTGAAGGAAACCCAGGTTTCTCCTGTAGGTATCTTTCTCCTCCACACTGCTCAGAACAGGCATCCTTAAGTATCAAAAAGCTGAAAACATTTGGACAAACCCTATGTTCACTTCCAAGTGTCCTGTTTCAGGAAGGTACAAAAGCCCATGAAGAGCTGGGCAGTAGAACATGTACATACACCAGAATGATGATAGATGATGAACCCCAAATGCGTCTTGTGGAAAGAAAAGAGCCTTTAAAATTTGGAAACAATAAAAAAGAAAAGAGAAATGAAGTGCATATTACTGGCACTGCTGAAGCCCAGATACAACAGACAGCCACAAGCCTGCAGAGAGTACCTCATCCACAACCACTGTCTTATTTGCATCCAGTAGTCATGTGGCAGAACAAGCTGGGGAGCTTCCTGAAGTCACATTTACTGCCTGAGTTTGGCTGTCCACGTTGGAGAGGGATTTGGTCCTGGGGTTTTGAGACTGTTCAGAAACTGCAGGAGAAGAAGCAGCAGCAGCATGGTCAGCCTGCTGGCTCTGCTGCCCCACACCACTGGGAGCAGGGCTCTCCTGGGCAGTCTGGTTGGATTGTCTGCCTGCTTCTGCCTCCTGCTGCTGCAGCATCTGTTCCACCTCGATCTCCAACTCCAGATTCTCCTCATCTGCCTCCACGTCCAGCTGCTGCATTAACTCCTGCAGCTTCCTGGCCTTGCGGAGCTCGTTCTGCTGGATGATGGTGCACAGGTGCTCTGTCAGGTGCTCCTTGAGCTCTGTCTTGTGCTGCAGCTCCAGCTTGGCCGCCACGTACTCGGACTCGGCCTTGTCGTAGCGCTTCCTGCAAAAGCAGCAGCAGCATTTCTGGAGGGTTAATTCTCACTGCACCTCTCAATCTGGCACAGGCACAGGTACTTTAAGAAGCCCTGGAATGCAATTTGCTCTGCAATGCATTGTGCCAGCTGTTTGTGACATGCTGCCACATTAGCAAGAGGGAAGAAAACAAGAGTGAGTTGATCGAAACTTCTCTGGGCACTGGGGGCTCTGCTGTTGTGTACTCCAAGAGTTAACTTGCTCAGATTGCATCCCAAACACCCATTTCTACTGCTGTTTGAAGAGATGCATCACTGGCAGCAGAAAGAAGCCATCAGAAATGGCAGTGTTTTCACACTTCTAATGAACACCCACTCAGTGAACTGAAACACCCCAGAGCAGGCGGGTGTTTTTCTAACCCAACCACCCCCCCACAGATACAGATGCTCCATGGAGCACGTTGACATTTGGATCATGTGCTCTTCTGGCCACCCATAGCCATGTTCACAACATCAGGGGCAGCACAGACTGACACAGCACGTGGCATCAACACAGATGTAGAATTTTACTGCAAGCATCTGTCCCGACACTCACCTCCTGCCAATTTGCACTTCCTGTCATGACAAATGCAGCAAAAAGGGAATTTTCCAAGTATTTATTGAGTTAACAGAGAATTCCTAGCACTTTAATGGCTGGTGTCCACATTAATGATTCATCTTTCACTACTTCAGTGAACCTGTGTATTAATTCTAATTAAAAGATAGATGCAATTTTGCTCATCAGGAAAGGGAACACACAAAGGCTGTTGCAGCCTGACTACTCATAAAACTAGTGTTAGTAAGGTGGTTGAATAAAGAATCCAGCTCTTACATAAAACCAGATTCCAGTACCTGCTTAAACAAAGCAGCAGAAAGATGGGAGAGGTCCTTTGCTTAGTGAAACAGAAGTAAATAAGACATAGAAAAACCTTCCCAAGTATCTTCTTTTATATAATAACCACATGACTTTTACCCAGCTGTAAAGGCAATGTCTGCAGTGGGCAGAAGATGCCCACTTATGTTTCCCCCTCAAGAAAATCAAGATTTCTCTGGGTCAGATACCTGAAGTGGCAAAAGCAATGCTATGCTGGAAACATCTGCACAGCTAAACCTTTGGGCTGAATTCCTACCTGTTAGTCACATTGTATTTACAAAAATTCTATTCCACAGCAATTGTCCAATGCTGCTAACTAGGTATGTGCTCAGGACTATTTAATATTGCCCTTTTTAACACACTGAAGTGCTTTGTGTTTTAGCCCTAAAACAAAAGGCAAATAATAAGTAACTACTTTAAAAGACTCCACTTACAAGTAAATTGGCTTTGGCTCATAAGAACTACAACACTGGAAGTATCTACCTCACATTGCCAAATCCCTCCCTCAAGAAAACACCTACTAAATTAATGAAAGTCATTAAGATTTTGGTGAAGTTTACCTACTTGTCCTGCTAGCATCTCCTTTTGCTATTGTCATTAAAAACTGCTTTCCCAATGTCAAATCTCCTTTAGCTATTGTCATTAAAAACAGCTTTCCCAATGTCAAGAGCTGCCTGTGCTCTTTAGCCAGTAAGCATTTCAAACAGATATATTATTACAAAACTTGGGTAAGAAGATTTCAGGAGCATTTAATGTTTTTAGAAACCAGATGAAACCTAAAATCCATTGAAATGTTTTTCCTCTTGAGGACATGAAATTCTGGTTCACATGCAATCAGCTACGCTAACTAAAGTTAATCTTAGACATTTCAAATGATAATTACACCAAAGAGATCTTAATTATTTTAGCTACCACTGCTGTTTTTTTCAAGACTAATTACCAGCTTTATTGGCCTGTGGTCAGAGTGGTATGGCAGAAGTCAGAAGGAGAAATGAGCATTTAGCAGATTGAATGGTGAACCAAAAACCGCGAGTGAGCGTTTCTGCTTTATGAACTGGCTGCACAAACATGCTGCTGTTTATCTACTGATGTTGTGGTTTACCCACAGCTAATGGGGTGCTCCCATTAATTCCTTGCCTTTAAGGAACTCATCACACCCACAGTGATTAAAGGCACATTGTGAAGGGTTAAAAGCTTCCCTCTTCCTTCAATTTTTGGTCCTAGTTGCAAAAATGCTTCAGCAGGATTATATGTTTTAAGTTTAATTGGTCCCATTGATTCCAGCAGGACCAGAGCTGTCATGAAACAAGCAAATTTCCCTGAACAGGATTTTCATTTCAGGACTTTTCAAGAAAAACCTCTTTCCCCCTGAGACAAAATAAACAACCTTGAAGCAACAAAGCAGGGCTTATGGACAACTGCACACTTAAAGCAGAACCTCTATCTTGTGACAGCAGTCTCCAGTCAGAAAACCTGCTTCAGTTCCCAGATTCCAGGGGAAAAATTAGGAAATAAAAAGCATACTTTTACTTCCAGATCTGAAAGCCCCCCAGACTGTGACTGCTTCAGTTACAGTTATTACAGTGACAGGACTTCATTAGTGCTGCAGTGAGAGGAAGCAGCACTTTCCCTTCCCTCAGGCAGGGCTGCTCCCTGTTCCCCTCCCCTGTGCGCTCACCGGGCATAGGAGTACTCCAGGCTGGCCTGGTCGATGCGGTTCCTCAGGATGCCGATGTCAGCAGACACCATCTCATCCAGAGCCTGCAGCTCCTTCTGAATCCTCTTCAGCTTCACTGTTTCAGCTTGAGTTCTTTTGGATCTGCAAAAAGAAGATGATTTTTTGGTTGTTGTTGTTTTAATTTCCTTTTCAAGCCTCTCTTCTTGACATACTGGGCCCCATTTCACTTGCAGACCAAGTGACCTCTGTAGGACCTATTCAGAAGGTTTCTCCTTTATGGTGTAGGGCTTTTGATCTTTTTTAGCATCCACAGGGATCTAAAATGCCTGCTATTAAAGGACTAGGGCAAAATTATGTAATGACTATAATCAAAGTGCCTAAAATGGATTGTGTTTCTTCACTGTGGAAACACACAAGAAGCTGCTGTATCTAAATAGTTCTCAGGGTAAGGAAACAGGAAATGGCTTGGGGGGAAGTGAGAGGGGGAAGGGTTTTTAGTCCTGCAAATATCCCCTTTCAAAGGAGCCCAGTTAGTAGGGGCCAAAAAGTCATCTAACCTAAGCTTGATTTCCATTTTGCAAAATTATTCCCAAAAGGCCCAGCCAAACCCCAATGAAGTGAATGGAAAGTTTTACATTAAACACAAAGGATTTCAATCAAGCCTTCTGTAACCTTTTTCAACTAGGCCATTCATTCCTAAGTCCTGAAAATGAAATGTTACTAAGGGCAACAAGCTTTGATGGATTTCACTCCCAAGCAAGCCAAGTGACTTTCCACAAGCTTTTACACCACATCACTTTGCCATCATTCATCACCACCAGCAAAATGGTGCTTCTCAGCCACTGCTTTACACCCAAGGCAGGTCCCTGAAAGCAAGACTGGGTGTGCAGGCAGTGCCAGCATCTCTCACTTGACCAGGTGGAGGGAAACAGCCAGCCTGTGGCATTGCTGGGAGCCTGAGGAAGGCCTTTGAGTGACACAAGTAACTCCTCAGCTGTCACCTTCCGTGTTTTGTCTCTCCTCAGGCTTTGTTCCCAGGAGGAAGAACCAAACCTGGTGGCCACACCCATGTTTGATGTCCTGCAGTGACTCAGAATAAAGGTGCTCGTGTTTTATCTCTGCCTGGCAAAGGAAAATGAAATTTTCAGGACTTTAGCACAATACAGGCTGTGTTCATCTGTGCTACACAAGGGCTTTGATGGGCAGAACATAACACATGCCTGGGAGAGCACTGCAAGCCTGACAACTTCACGTCACTGTCCCTGACCCAGTTTTATCAGCTTTCCAACATCCTTCCCTACTAACTTTGCCTTCCCTGGCATCTTAAACTATCTCAGTGCCATAAAGCCTGGTCCCCTGAAGAGCAAGAGCTAACAACTGTGAGAATATATGCAATTTTATAATTTCTAGCCACCCAGTGGTAAAACAGTACCTTCTTAAAGCTGGTCATCTTCTCTTTTCAACATTTTCACACACTAATGAGCCAAAAGTCCAAACAGAAATAGCTTCTTCTCACAGGTTACAAATCAAATAAACTTCCCTTACATCCAGCAAAAACAGATCAGGACCAGAGCATGGACAAGCATCTGAGCACCCAACTTTCCAAACATGACCTCACTAACAAATTTAAGGACTTCAGCTACTCCTCCAGTTGTGAAATCATCTGTGCACAGAGCTGCAGCTTGGGAAGTGTGAAAAGCTTAGTCACAACTTCTTAGCCAGCACTTGTCACCCAAGGGAAATGTCCATCACAGCTGCTCACAGAGCACAAAGAGGAAAAAGTGAAATTTAATTCAAGATATGAAAGTGGTTGCAGATGCAGAGTCAGCCCCTGCCCAGGCTCAGCCCCACCTCTCAGCAATGGCTCTGGCCAGCAGTGCCTTCTTGCGTTTATTCTTCTCTTCTATCAGCCGCTGCTCCTGCTGGAGGATTTCCCACCGGGATTTCTCCTGCCTGCTCATTGACAAGAACATCAAAATTAACAGAAAGTTCATTAAAGTTCATTTCTCTCCCTGCTGCCCACACTGTAACACAAATATTCACCATCACATATTCTGGAGCAAGCTCTTTAAAAAGTCGAAGGAACAATAAACAGGTTTTGGTTCTGAGGAAAGAAGAATCATCTGCAAGAAGCTGTTCAGACCAATAAAACATTTCCAGATGAAATCTGCTGATCAGAACTAAAATCTGCATAACCAAATAGACTGCATGGAGCACTTTTCCAGAATTTTTCATGTAAAGGATGTGCTTCCCTACCAGGTAGAAGGAGTTTCAAGTTTTTTACTGGCTGCTGTCAGTCACCATCTGTTCAGTCTGCCAACACAGCCTCTTTTGTGGAAATGTTTTTTCCCATAAAACAGATTATTTCCCAGGTCTGCTTTAAAGTACAGCTCACAAATAATTAAATGGATAGAAATGAAAGGTTGGTAGGGTTATAATGAAAACAAGCAGCAAGGAAGAACAAGAATTTGTTTTTGCCACCAGTGAAAGACTGATACAGTTTCCATTTCTTAGGCTACATCTCCTCAGAAATAAAACCATCTCAGAGATGGAAGGCCAGGTGTCAGTGAGGGGCACAACTTGTGGCAGGATTTAGGAGAAACAAAGAACTGTTTGCTGCTTTCCACCCCACTATGTTCTTCACACCCTCACTCAAGGAGCCTGCACTCAAAAATACCCAAATAGCTCAGCTACTAACAAACATTTCTGCACATCTCTTCAGATTTGTCCTCATCCCTCTATTCCTAAGACCTCACATACAGAAATACTTTTAGTAAGATTTAAATTCAAGCATCCAGGCTGAGAAGAATCCAGCAGATTCAGGAGGTGACTGTTGCAGCTAAATGCCATTTGCTTTCACCACTGTGAAAAAATTCTCAGCAAAGCTCCAGCTGTTTTCTCCCCAGACAAGCAGTGCCTGTGTTTTTCCCACCACAAAAAGGAGATGAACAGCCAGTCCTACTGGTGAGGAGCAGTTTGAGTTCTCAAAGTGCTGCTGCCCTGGTGCAAGGAGTGCAGGCAGGTGATGCCAGCCTGGAGCTGGGCAGGGGAATCACAGGCAGCACAGCCAGCAGCCTCTTCAGGCCCATCTCTGCAAAACAGAACCTCCTGGATCCTTCTGAGTTTAGAATCTCAGAGAAGCCACTGGTGCTTCTCCATAGAGATGCTGCCTTGTAGAAAATGGAATTATTTGATCTCTCAGAGCCTCCTATCAGACACACAAAAGTTGACTTCACAACCAAAGAACGAATCAACAGAGAGTAACAAACCCCACCCCTTGATTTTACCGACTTACTAACAATTCCACTTTCTTTCTCTCCACTTGGCTGCTGGGCTTTGCAGGGCGGGGCTGGCCACTGTCCCTGCCATTACAAGCCTCTGCTGCTGTCCCTCCCTCCTGCTGCTCCCGGCTGTCCCTTTGCCTCTCATCCCCGGGAGCTGGCCCGGGCTGCTGGGGGTCACCAGGTTTGGGTTGTGGAGCAGAGAGCAGCTGCTCTGGAGTGACAGAGGCTGCTCCTCCCTGCAGCCCCAGCCTCTGGCTCTGCTGCTGGAGGGCTTTTTCCCGTTGCAATTGCTTCCGAGTCTTGGGCACGGCCTGGGGGCGAGGCTGCTGCTGCTGCTGCTGCTGGGAGGGTGAGGGCTCGTACAGATCTGTCAGGGTTAAAAACAAATCTCAGTATTGTGAAAAACACTAATCACTTGTTTTTAAAATGTTAAAAGTTTAATAGTAATAAAATGGTTATAAAAATTGTATTACTATTTTTATTTTTAGAGTAATAATAACTTGGACAATTTGGATTAGGACAATATGAGGCAGTAGAAACAAAGAGTTACAGACAGTCCAGGTACCTCTTTCTGGGCAAAATAAGCCCAAAAAAGGACCCACGTTAACAGAGGATTAACCCTTAAAAGCAACAGCCTGTTGCATATTCATACACCTCATCCATGATGCATAAATTCCATTCAAACACAGAATTCTGTCTGGTCAGTGTCAGCTTCTTCCTCATAATCCTGCCGGTGTCATCCTGCCCAAGTGAGGTGGGAAGAAGTTTGTTTCTCCTGATAATGGAGTAATAAATTCTCTTTCTCTGAAAGATTCAGGTGTCCTGTGGCTGCTATCTTGCTGTGAGTCCTTTCTTTAAAAGAAGTATCCTATATAGCATGGTTTCTATTTTAACCTTATGTTATAACCTAAAACTATATTTAACACACAACTTAAGAGAATTAATACAGTGTAACTTTCTATCAAAACACATATAATATTCATTTTAATATTTGCGAAAAGCCAATCATAAAATACATGCATTTTTCACAGTATCAAAGACGAGCTCTGCCAGAGCTGTTCTGGGCAAGCAAAAACCAAAATAAGAAAACAAGAGGCAGGGTGTCATGGGAAGGCAATGTGGGGGAAACCTCAGGAAGGTGGAAATGTTGTGTTAGCCTAAGATTCAGGAATTTTCAATGATACTGGTATCCCTAAGTGAGGAGAGGGAGGAGTAAGAGGCCTGGCCTAAAAGAGAAACCATAGTGGGAGTGAGGTGACTCTTGGGATAACCATGGCGAGGCAGATCTAGGGCTAAGGAAGGGTCCCTGCCAGCCTGGTGGGCAAACTGAGGTAATAAAGTGAAGAATGAGGAAGAACACGGGCAAAGAGGAGCCTGGGAACGTGAGGGGGGCGTTGGGCAGAGATCTGGGTGCGGGACAGGGGGCTGGAGAGCCCGGGATTTATGGGATTTTTGTGGGAGAAGCTGCGGGTGGAGAGAGGGGCTGCATGAGGGGAGCAAGGAGAGATGGGGCTGGATGGGAGGGACTGAGGGGCTGCCGGGGACAGGGCAGGTGTTTGATGTGGGGATGGACCGGGAAGGGATAGAGGTGTGGGTGGAGGGGCTGAAGGAAGGGATAAAGGTATGGATGGAGGGGCTGAGGGAACGGTTAGAGGTGTGGATGGAGGGGCTGAGGGAAGGGTTAGAAGTGGGGATGGAGGGGCTGAGGGGAAGCACAGAAATGCGGCTGGAGGGGCTGAGGAGAAGCTCAGAGATGCGGCTGGAAGGGCTGAGGGGAAGCTCAGAGATGCGGCTGGAGGGGCTGCGGAGATGGGGCGCTGAAGGGCGATGGGAGGCAGGTGCAGCTGCGGGGGCGAACGCGGTGCCAAGACCCGGGCTCTTCCTCCGCGCCCCACTGTCCCCCAGTCCCCGGGCGCTCCCGGCGCGGTCCGGTGCGTACCTGGGCGCTGCCCCCGCAGCCGCCGCAGCTCCTCCTGCGAGAAGCCGGCCCAGGCCTCGGCCATGGCGCTCCCTCCTCCTCCTCAGGCCCCGCGGCTGCCCCGGCACCGCCGCAACGCCGCCGCAGGCGAACGCCGCGGACAGCCCGGCCGGGGGCCTCGCGCCGCCGCGGCGGCGGGGCGGGACGGGGCGGGCAAGATGGCGGCCTGAGGGGGGGAGAGAGAGGGGCTGGAGATCGTCCGTGTTCCGGGAAAAGCTGCCTTAGCGGGCACGTCCCGCGGCTCCTGAGAACCCAGTGCCCTAAGGAATCACAGAGTCAATTAGGCTGGGAAAGATTTCTGAGCTTAGCGAGTCCAGTCTGTGAGGGAGCGGGGCTCAGTGGGTCCGGCCAGTGAGGATGAAATGGAGAGAGGCAGTCGCTCCCGGAAAAAGCAAACAAACTTCAAGGAACAACACACGTACTCCCATGCAATTTATGATTCGTAATTAAGTAGTTGTAAGCAGGTGAGATCCTGCTCTAGCGTGTCCAGTAAGTTACAGTGACAACACTGTGAAGAAATCAGACTGTGAGGAAAAAAGGCGATCCCTGGATGCTTTGGGCTGGAAGGAACTTTAAAGTTCAACCAGTTGCAAAGCCCTGTGATGGGCAGGGACACCTTCCACTAGACCAGGCTGCTCCAAGCCCTGTCCAACCTGATCTTGAACATTTCCAGGAATGGGGCAGCCACAGCTTCTCTGGGCAGCCTGTGCCAGTGCCTCACCACCTCACAGGGAAGAACTTCCTCATATCTAAACTCAATCTCTCCCCTTTTAGTTTAAAAACATTCCCTCTTGTCCCATCACAATCTGCCCACTTAAAAAGTCACTCTCCCTCATTTTCTATAAGCAGTGGGAGGCCATCAGGGAAAAATATTTTGCCCATACTGGTGTTTTTTAAGATTTTGAGAGGAATAGCAGCTTTGTCTTTACAAAAAAGCTGTGGGTCTGCTGGGAAATAAAAGGAACAATGGGAAGGATTCCCCTGATTGATGAATGGAAAAAGAGATTTGCTTTTACAAATAAACTTTAGGTTTGCTGATAAATGAAATTAGGCATTGGAAGATGAAAGCAACAATCGGGAAGAAAAACCCCTAAATAAGAATTAAAAATGAAAAGGGAGGGTTATACATTAGAGGGAAATCTCTGGTATCAGGCGTTTTGGGAAGTCTGAACCTCTCAAGTACCTCAGAAATGGGGAAAGAGAGAAAGGAAATGCAGCTGGGAAATTGGTATAAAAAGGAGGCTGTCCTCCAAAAATTGGAGAGATCCCAGGGGAATGCCCCATGGCCTCTCCCTTTATTCCAATAAAGCCAAAAAGGGCTCCTCTGTCTCCTTTAGGACATAAACCTCTGATGTTTGTGGATTAATTTTCCTGACAATCTGCTTTGACCATTGTGCACAAGAGTGCACACACTCGCTTTCACCCTTAGGTATAAACTGAAAAGACCCCACAACTTACAGCATTACCCCTCAGTATCCATGAAAAGAAGAATTTTCCTGCCTATCCCAGACTCCTGTGGCTGCTCCAAGCCTGTCAGAGGAGTTCACCTCCCACAGGGACACAGCACAAGGGCACGAGGCCCCGGCTTAGCTGCAGCAGCCCAGGGGCCTGGAGGCTTAAATAACCCATAATGGGCATGAACAGGGATGTTTTCAGCTCCACATCCCTGCCCAGCTCCAGTCTGGGAGGGATTAGTCAAGCTCCCAAGCCCTGCTGCCTCCCTGAGCAGATCCAGGACTCCTCCAGGGCCGTGCAGGACTCCGCGATTTCCGCGGCCGCGCTTCCAGCAGCTCCCGTGACTAATGTGTCCCATAAACACTGCTCGGAGGGGAATGCTCCCTGAGCTGGCTGTAAAGTGGTTCTGATGGGATTTGAGTGCCTTGGGGTGGAGCAGGCCCAGAGCCTGCAAGAATTCCCTGGTGGTCAGCAGCCTAAGATAGGAAATGCCAAGTCACGGTGGCTGGACCTTAGAAGCCCCTCTCTTCCACCTTCAGATCTCTGCTTATCTCTCTGTAAGACTGTAGGTCACTTTCTTTAACCCTGGCTATTGGACAATTTCCAAAACCCCTGTAACCTATATAAACAGCTATTTTGGCCTGGTTCTGGTAGAAGAGCTGTCCCTGGGAACCTTCACAGAAGATTCAATAAAGACATCGCTGTGGAACCTCACACAGACTTCCCCTCTCTCTCCCTGTGGCACCTAGCAAGCTAAGAGCTGAAATCACAATGAGCTGATTGTAAGAGCCTGAATGAGGGATGTGGGACTCCCAGGCAGCTCTCCAAAATGCAGTTTATTCCATCCAAGGTGTTACAGCAGTCCAGGGTGGTGGGTGACAGAGCTGTGCCCACAGCTGTCAGCTCCAGCTGCAGGCAGCCCTGCAGATCCTTAGTTTAGGTTACAATGCATTCTATACTTTGCTGAGCATCTTAACACAGGAGAACCAATCTATACCTTAACTTTTATCTATAGCCTATCATAACTGCTATAATTACCATATTCTTGTTACTATTCTCCAATCACTAAAAGTTAGAACATTACAGTTTAAACTGGAAGTTGTTTTTCAGTTTTCTTGCAGTGGAAAATTCTGACACCTTTTTTTCTACTTGCAACTTTGCTGCCTTGTTTGCCTGCGCTTGGTAAAAACATCTTCTTGTTTGGGGTGGGTTTATCTTTTGCTCTAAGCCATAAAAACCCCTTCTAACTAACAGACCCTTTGCCTCCTTGGTTATCCAGTGAGACTGGCTCAGCAATTCTTTTCTTCTATATCAAAACTTGCTTCCATCTCTATTCCTTCATCAGACTCTACATTTAAAAATCTTTCTGCTAAGCACACATATCTGAGATACTTTCTTGTCAAACTTCCATCCTTCCCAACATCTGATAATCACTAAAGAGCTGATTTCACTTAAGCTTGCTAAGGTTGCCTGTGGCTAAGAACTGCTTGGGAACTCGGACAAGCTGTGCTGAGCAGGTCAGAGCTATCTGGACCCTGTTGCAGCCTGCTGGGGACACCCCAAACCCAGCAGAGCTGCATTATTGGGGAAACATGAGTGCACCATTTCTCACCTGCAGCTTAGCCTTGTGTAAGATGGTCCAAAGTCTCCTTCATTTGCCTCACAATCATTGCAAGGGCCTTGAAGATCCCCAACAGGAGCTCTGGCCTGGATGAGGTGGATGTTTTTGGATGTTATCCCAAGTGATTGCTTGCAGGTGTGTTTGCTGTGCTTTCACAGAACACTGCTTCAAACAGGTTCTGGCAAAATGGGGCTTGTCTGTGCACACCTGCACCTGCCTCACAGACCAAGGGGTCTCAACACAATGGCCTATGAATCTTCCCCACCTTTTGGCAGATGCCACTTTGGATTAAGACTATATAACTGTAGGACTGTAAAAAGTCATCTCAGAAAGTTAAGACTGGAACTTTCTGAGATGACTTTGGTGAACCCCCACAGATGATGGCGAATCTGTGTGGCTGGACCATGAGGATCCCATCTCATTGGTAGCCATATTCCCCCTCCCCTCTTTTTCCTTTCTATCCTTTATTTCCTTTTCTGATCCCTCTTTTGCATTTGCTGTTGGGCCTCAATAAAGGTGCATTTGTTGTGATTAAACCCTGCTGTTTGTCTTTTGCACTTTTGGAATCAGGAAATGAACCACCACGAGCTCGCTTGCCCTAGTGGATTGTGACACGTTGGTGCCAAGCACAGATGCTGATTGAACAGAGAAGGAGAGCACGGTTATCTCATGCAGGGAGTCCTTCCTGGGTAAGCCTGGGGCAGAGGGATGCCCAGCAGCCCCTCACACGGGATTATGGCTTCTCTGGGAAACCTGACTGAGCACAGGAGACATCTGAATGAGAACCATAACCCAACCTTGACTGAAACGCTCTCAAACTCCAGGGAGGCCAGATGGCAGAACCAGGTGTCAGCTTGAATTTTACAATGGAACAGTGTTGGCTTACAACAAGGTGTAGGCACCTAATTCCCTTTGAGATGACTATATAAGAATCATGAGTCTAAATCTGGTGTCTAAATCACAGTAATGGGCAGTACCAAACCCAGAGATATTGACTGAATGTGCTTCACCAAGTACAAACACCAGATTTCATCTTGAACCTTCTTTCTTCTTGCAAGTTTTAGCACCACAAACAAAAGCAAAGCACCATATCCACTTTATTGTTGCAGATATTCCAGGCACAAAGCTCCCACATGTTTTATGGAAAAAGTAAAAAGAGTTTGGAGTTGTTAACTCTGATGCTATGGGCAAGGCAGCAATCCCTGCTAACAGTTTCCATCAGCCCAGGGTTTAATTGCCAGCCATTGGGCCAGCTTGCTCCAGGAACAATTGTGAAGTCATTTCACGGAGCATTTACCAACAGCAGGCTCAGAAAACAGAGGCTGGCCATGTTCTCTGGCTGATTAAAATCCCGTGAGCAGAACAGGGCACTGAACGTTTGCCACCTAGGAATGAAATGTTTTCCAGGCAAAGGCTGGAGGAGGCAAGATGAGGGGAAAAGAGAAACCTTTTCCCCAGGTTAGATATCCCCACAAACCTTCCTCTTACATCTGGGGCTGGATTTGAGTCCTGAATGTTTTTGTGCTTCAAGAGCTGCTCTCTCATGAGCAGACCTGGAGACCTCCATGACTGCTGCATCCATTTGCTCTTGGCCTAATTGCCCTGGAGTCTGCTGAGTAGGAGCAGCCAGCACCAACAGATCACAAAAACATCTTTTCTTGTGCAGCTCCCAAATCAACGTGGAAATGTCATCATGGGCTGGCAAATTGGGCTGCCCAGGTCAGAGCTCAGGGTCAGACCTCAGGTGACATTTCAACCCAGGACAGGAGCAATTTGTACCAGGGCATAACATCAATTTGCATCGGTTCATACTGAAAACCTGTGGGGTTATTAGGAGCCAAATAAAATCTTCTGTCAAAGGGCTCCCTGAGTTAGATGTATATTTAAAAGTTCATTCTTGCACTGCTCTGCAGACTGCCACAGAAACACACAAAGCAACATTTTCCCAGTAAAGGACTGAGCCTGATGTGAGACAGGGAAAGGCTTGCATAGGGAAGGAGAGTTTCCTTTCTGCTTGCATTTCACACCCTATCATGAGCTTCCAAGGACTCTGGCATACAATTCAAGAGACCTAGGGAAAAAAACATCCTGAAAATAACAGAGCCAAAAATTCCTAAATCAATTTAGCCCTTTTTCTAATGAAAAAAACCAAATCTGTCAAACTGTATCCATGTCAATACTACCCCATCCTTTCCCAGATAATAACACAGGCTGGCTTAGGAAGAACCAGCATGTCCAGATAAGCTATGGCACTATGTGAGCAAGGAGCAAGTCTTTTGTTTTGATAATAAATCAGGATTTAATTTGTCCTTTAAAATCACTTTTGAGATCCATGGATATATATTTTGTTGATTTTCTGCTGGACCATCTCAGGCTTCAAAGCCTGAGATGAACAATTTAATTTCTTTGCAGAAGACTGAATTAAAAAGTACAGCATTATTCCTTCTCCTCAGTTTCTGTTCCCTTAACTGCCTGGTAAGTGGGATTAAGTCAGCACTGTCATTTCTGGGACCAAGGCAATCTTTTGGTTTGTAAGAATTTCATAGAGGAAAACCAAAATCCACTTATCTAAAGAGCTACTGAGTGAAAAAAGGTGACATAAAACTCCCTGTTTTTTACACAAGATAAACCAAAGGTTTTCAACATCTCTTGATTTGTGAGTCTGTAGACATTTTCTGGGGAAGAGGCAAACTTCCCAAGGGCACTCTCCAACCTGGGGGGAGATGGTCCCACAGGGACTGCAGGGCTGAACCTGCTCATCCCTGCATCCTGTGCAGAGCTGGGTGTTTTTGCAGGACACTTCTCATTACAGTGATGTGTTTTCTTTGAAACTGAGCCTCAAAACTTCTCAGCTTCTCAGGCCCCCACCCTGTGTTTTCATGCTTCAACTTTTGAGCTTTTACCTTAAGATAAGTTTGACTTTCAGAAACTAAAATCTGAACTGGAAGGAAGCTCAGCATGCAATATAATTTTTTTTTTTTAATTCCTACTGACATTTTTGAGTCTTTCTTTCTTTGCTGTATTTAAGATAAATTTTCCATACAGACAAACATATTGTGTAATAATTCTTCATCTTAAAATATTTGTGAAAAAGAAAACCTAAACAGGATTAAACCCTGGCTAATTAAAAACACCATAAAAAAAAGCTGGGAAAACAAAATAAACTTCATTACTACCAGAAATATCCTGAAGATTATAAACTTACCATTTTGGCTGGCACAACTGGAGCTGAACAGTAAAACAAGTGGAAATGAGCAATTACTGATATATATTTTTATATAGTTTAAGAAATACTGTAGCAGCTAATTCCTTTTAAAAGATACTACAAATCATAAAAAGAATACTTTTTATAACCCCAAGTTTAATATTTCATGACAGTTCTAGAATGCATTTAATTGCCTTGCCTAATGTAAAAGTCATAATTCAAATCTTTATACAGAAAAACTAGAAAGCAATTGCTTTCATTCTAACCCTTTGTGTAAAAATTATAATCTGGCTGTCAAAACAGTTGATAAAACTAAAGATTTGAAGAGAAATTTCCTGAAGGTTTGTTATCTTTGGCATAACTTGAGTGATTAGAACCGCTGTGCTAAACAAATTGAGTATTCATCAAACAAACTTCTTGTTGTTACACGCTCCAGAGAATGAACTGTGCTTGTTTAGTCTGGATGGGAGAGAAGTGTGGGGGAGAGGACATGATAATTGTCTTTAAATATGTAAAGCAAGCTGTAAAGATAGAGGGTGATGTGTTTTCAGGGCCTGTGGAGGATAGAGGTGAAGAGGAAAGTGAGACTCAGGCTAGAGAGGAGGAGTCAGGGCAGCAAAACATGGAGAGAATTGACTGAAGACCAGCACAGAATCTCCATTCAGGTACTTTTAAGGATGAACATCTTCTGGGCAAGGTCAGTAAAGCCCTGGGAGAGCGAGATGCAGGTTTTGGAGATTTCAGGTGTGTGGATACCCAGGCAGGTTCCACAGGAGATGGGGACCCACAGACTCAGGGTTCAGGCTGCTCTGCAACTTTGGACATTGCTTTGTGCATCATTTCTGGTCTGAGTGCTGGCCAGCTCCTGACACCTCTGCCAGCCCTGTTCCTGTGGCTGTGGTGCTTCCCATACCATTCCCACCTCTTCCCACAGCCCCATCCCCTCCTCATGGGCACTCACATGGGCACCAGCAGCTGGATCACTTTGGGTGCCAGTCAGCCCTGCAGCCCTGAAAAAGTCTGTGAAAAAGACAAGTTTCACCTCTGAGAGAGTGAGTCTGTGGGGGAAATTCTTGTGTTTTCAGGGCAAGACAGAAGGATAGATGGCTGCCAAACACAAGAGCCAGCAGTGCTTGTAAGATATATTTGCAGCAGGGTATTATATGATGTGAAAATCACTTTATTACCATCACGTGCCAGTCAGCCCTGATGTGACAGCCCAGCCTGGTGTCTGTTGGCCACTTCATGTCTCTCCTTCCAGCTGCACAAGGAGGAAGTTGTCCTCTCACCTCTCCCAGCTCTGCAACACAACACATTGGGCTTACACAAGTCCCTTCTGCAGGGAAATGCTGCTGACCCTCAGAGAATGGCAGGGGATGCTGCTCCCATCCTGCTGCATTCCCACAAAGAGGCCCACAAGTGCTGCTGCTGTTGGTGTCTCAACCCCTGCCGGCTGCCTTGGCTCTCCTCAGCCCACCTGGCTGGAGGGACAGCAGGTGTGCAGTGCCAAAGGAGGACTCTGGTGTGACACCACCTCACCTGTGTGCAAACAAGCCCTTGCTTTTCCTGTATCCTTGCAGCAAGGCACTCTTCATGAAGCCTTGTTCAGAGCACAGCCACCTCACTCAGCATCTCTGCATCTCTGCAACACAAGCACAAATAAGAAATACAAGGCAGAAGAATCAAGGAACCCATTTGGAGACCAGCAAGCTGCAGGACATGCACCAGTTTGCTTCCCCTCCCCATCCTGCAAACACTTCAGCTGCAGCAGGCAGATGTGCAGGGTCAGGACCTCTCCATCCCTCAGCTGCCTGGTGCTGCCCTGCAGCCACAAGGAGAGGTGAGGGGAGCCCAGGCCAGCCAGGATCTCCTCAGCACTGCTCAGAGACAGCCCAGCAAATTGTGTGACAGCCCTCCAGGGTCACCCTGAACCAACTCTGCCTGTCAGCCCCAGCTGCAGGCAGCCCTGCAGACCCTTGGTTTTGCTTACATTGCATTCTATACTTTTCTTTGCTGAGCATCTTAATACAGTAGAACCAATCTATACCTTAACTTTTATCTATAGCCTATCATAACTGCTATAATTACCATATTCTTGTTACTATTCTCCAATCACTAAAAGTTAGTACATTACAGTTTAAGCTGGAAGTTGTTTTTCAGTTTTCTTGCAGTGGAAAATTCTGAGACCTTTTTTCTACTTGCACCATTTGCTGCCTTGTTTGCCTGTGCTGTCTTTCTGCTTGGTAAAAACATCTTCTTGTTTGGGGTGGGTTTATCCTTTGCTCTAAGCCATAAAAACCCCTTCTAACTAACACACCCTTTGCCTCCTTGGTTATCCAGTAAGACTGGCTCAGCAATTCTTTTCTTCTGTATCAAAACTTGCTTCCATCTCTATTCCTTCTTCAGATTTTACATTCAAAAATCTTTCTGCTAAGCATACATATGTGTGAGACTTTCTTGTCAAACTTTCATCCTTCCCAACACTGCCCATGTCTGGAGGGGCTGTGCCCCCCCAGCTCCTGCCTCCACCTGCAGCCTCAGTCCCTCTGCAGATAATTCCTGCTACAATTTGGGAGTCTTTAAGAGGAAACGTTGTGTCTTTCCTGCAATAAAGTTCACAAAATGTCGATGCTTTGTCTGTGTAACAAGCACACAAAAAGAAGATATAAAACCCCACGTGTTTATAGATGCTCTCAGTGAGCTGCTCTGTGCCAAGGCTGGATCTGTGAGGGGATTGCTGTGCTTGGATTGCTGTGCTTGGATCTCACCAAGGCTTCAGTGGGTAGCTCCTTGCCATGGCATTGGAAAGTTTCCCCCATCAGTTGCCTGCTGCCTTTCACAATATTTGTGTAGAAGCTTTTTTTTCCCCAGCACTTTCAGCAGAAGAGAGTGTTTACTTTAGTTTTTGAACAATGCCATGGCTGCACACCAGCTGACACCCACAGGGCCATGAACTAATGAGGATTTCCAAGTGTTGGTGTCACTGGCAGGGTTTGAAGCAGAGCTATAAAGCCTGCAGACAAGCAGGCTGAGGGCCAGGGAGGCTTAGCAGCTCTTTGGTGAGGTATCTGAGATAGTTGGAGAGAGATCTGTGCCACACCCTGGCTGCAAACTCTGGTATCACAGAGCTCAGCCTGCAATGCATCCAGAGGGGAATAAAGATTGGAGCAGGAGTAACCAAAATTCGATCCCTGACTGCTGCAGCAGGAAGGTGAAAACAAGGATGCCTGGTTTCTTCCAGTGGTGGAAGATTCTGGTTTTGGAGCTGAACTAAGATGAAAGACTTAATGTAATGAGAAAAGCTCGATTCATTTTGGGTCAACCAAAAACATTTTGCTTGACCAGGAACAAAATCTTCTGGTTTGCTTGGAGACTATTTTATCTTTTAAAAAAGTCAGTGTAAAAAAACACAACCCTTTTCCTTTTAAATTTAGGTCTATTGAAAATGAAAAGAAAAAAGAAAGCGTCAAACTAAATAATGTTCAATAAAGCAAACTGCTTCAGCTGAAAATGCTGAAGCGAAACATTTCAATATTTAAGGAAGTAAAGGAAGACTTCTATTGTTTTCTCTTGTCATTGACTGACTTCAGCCCAGATTTGTGAGTTATCTTAGTTGCCTTCATTTTCATAGGGGACTTAATTTTTTATTTTCCAACTCATTTAATGCTCTCTTGTTGTGCAGTTCGAGGTACAAATGGTCAGGTTCAGCAACGGTTCATAAGAACATGGCTGAGCTGACAATTTGCACAAATATCAGGCAAACTTCAGGGTTTTTTTTTTCCCCTCTTTGCATTTTAGTTTTCCTTTGAAATTGTACCTGAATTTCAAGAAGCTGGGGGGTTCTCAAGACCCCCACAACATGCACAGAATAGAACTGTCAAAGCCTGTGTGCTCTGCTGGGTAACCTGCACACCACAAAAAATTCAGATGCCATCTTCAGTCCTGCAAAATATTAAGCCAGGCATTTAAGATTTACCCCAGTGATTAAGCATGAGCAGCTTGTAATTGTTTCCAGACCCCTCTGCTAGCAGGAGAAAAGGCTCTGCAATCCCTGTCCACGTGCTCAGTGTAGCAATGCACTCACCAACAGAGAAACTGGAGATGAGCTGGGGAGGACAAGCAGATATCCTGAGTTCTGAGAACAAGCCAGCCTTAACTCTGAGTCCAGCATGGGCTGCCCAGCTCAGAAAAGCAGGATTATTTATTCAGCAATGTATTTCTTCATCTGTGCCCTGCCTGGAGCAACACCTGTGCACCAGCAAGTAGAAAACCCTCCTAAGTACATGTGGTCACATTCAGTCTGCAATTTTTCATCTGGTTTGGGAGTGTTAAATGAAGATCAACTGCTGAAATCGGCCTCATTTGGGGAATCTGACTTTACAGAGGAGACCTTTGTCCTCCAGGTTTTATCTGAAGCCCCAAAGGTTGCAGACTTTCTGTGTAAGCCACAAAACAATCCAGCGAGCATCTGCCTCACATCCCAAACTGCTCCCTCCATGCAAATCTACCGATGGATTTTCCCACAGACTGTTTGGTCATGAAAAGAGATCTTCCCCAACTTGCTCAGGGCTTCAGAAAACCTCAGAGAAAACCTCAGCAGCCCCAGCCCAAGTTTGAAAGCAAATTCAAGGGTTTGCCCTTGCCTTTGAACACAGCAGGGCTCTGCTCCAACAGGTTGGATCTCAGGGGCCACCTTGCTCCCAGGACTTAAACCAGACCACATGTGAAATGGAAACTACCTCTTGATTTTATATTTTATTTTATTTTTAAATAGGAGAATTTAGGGGCTATAGTTATTATTATTATTATTATTATTATTATTATTATTATTATTACTATTTCAATGGCAAATTCAGTGTGCTGCCTTCCCTCCTTAATGAGGGGAACCAGAGAAATTCACCAGAGCTCCATTTCTCCTACTTTCTAGAAATAGTACCTACAAATCCTTTGTAGAAAAATAACCACAATTTCCCCCCCCCTTTTCTCTCCCCCCTGAGATGGGGTTTTCATCAGCTCAGACTATTTTTCTTCCACCACCTCTTTATCTTAGCCTTTTCTCAAAGGTTACATTTATTTTCTGAGGTCCACAGCCAGGACAAGGAGACAGAGGGTGCAGCTGATGCTGCCCTTTGAGAATCACTGTCACCACTGCAAGAGGCACAAGCCTGGGGGGAAGGATGGAAATAGTCCCAGCCCTCAGCCAGCCCAGTTCACCCAGTCAGGCCTCTCCAGAGCAGCTGGAGTTGCTGCCATCATGTCCTTGCAGCCAGAGCTGAGTCCTGCCCCTGAGCTGTGCAAACTCCTTTTCTCCCCCTTCCCCAGCCCTGGCTATTGCCTGCACATCTGGTGGCTCCTCTGAACCTCTCTGCAATCATTGCTTCATCTCTGCTCAGCTCCAGGCTGGAATGGAGCTGTTCTCCCTCCCCTGGGACCCTGAGTGCATCCTCGTCTCCTCACCAAATTCACTGTGCAGGGGATCCTTCCATCCCTTCTTATGCAAAACCCTCCGAGAAGGGTCCTGTTCCAGCATGGAAATCTTGGCACACTCCTCAAGTAGATGATCTCAGATAAGCCCACTGCTGGGGAGAGAGGTTCACCACCCTCCATGGAAACTTTGCAAGCTCTGGTTTTCATCCAGATGAGATTTTTTTTTTTAATTTAAATTTGACCAAAAATGCTTCAATCTTTACAGCGTGAGAGAGGAGTGAAAAACTACATCACTGCCATTATAGTGGAGGGGTAAAAAAAGTAGTTCAAGCTGTCTTTGAAGAAGCCTGGTGCTGAAACAAATGGGCTTCTCTTGTTTAAGTTAGATGAGAATGGTTCTTCTGCCAGAAATGGCCTCTGCTTGCTTCAGTGAGGGAGGGGCAGCATTTGCTGTCTCCTGCCCAAGCCCATCTCCCCACGGGTGGGGTGGTTGGCACCAAACCTGGCACTGACCCCATGGAGTTATGTGGTGGACCTGGCTGTGCCATTTGAGACCTGCAGTGAGGGCCAGAGCTGAGCCTGCACAGGAGCAGAGAGGGGTGGCAGCAACTTTTCACTACATTTGCACATCAGGGTGCAACAGGGAGCTCCTCCATCAAAGCATGACCGTGCACAGCCTTAGGATTGTGTTTTACTCAGCATAAGTAGTTCTTATCTTGTGCACAGAGGAAGGTTTTCATTTGTGTGCTCACCCATCTGCTCATGGCCAAAGCCAGGCTTGTTCTGGTTTGCAGAGCTGAGTCCTGGCCAGGCTGGCCCTCAGCTCCTGCTCGTCCAGGTCATCTCTGTCAGCCTGTGGTGCCAGCAGAGCTCCTGGCATGTGCAGTGGCCCCATCTGCACCATGACCCAGGGCTCACAGCTGAATGGCAGCAGCAGGAACTGCCTGCAGGGAAGATATTGAGAAAGAGATGAGGAAAAACTACATCTCACCCCAGCCAAAAACACAACTCACTTCCACACGCCCACCAAGCACTGGGACTGTGGCAAAGCCAAGCTTAAAGGGGCCACTCAGCCCCCAGACATCTTTAATTGTACTTTTCTATGTCAAACCCAGACAGTGCTGGGAGAAAACAGATTGACAGCAAATCCCCTCAGTTCTCTGCCTGCAAACAGCATCACCCAGGGGAACACAGCCCCAGCCTTGGAAAGGCAGCAGGAAGGTGAAAACAAGGATGGCTGCTTTCTTCCAGTGGTGGAAGATTCTGGTTTTGGAGCTGAACTAAGAGGAAAGCCTTAATGTAACGAGGAAAGCTCAATTCATTTTGGGTCAACCAAAAACATTCTGCTCGACCAGTAACAAAATCTTCTGGTTTGCTTGGAGACTATTCCATCTTTTAAAAAAGAGGGCTGGGGCTGGGACTGTGGCTCTGCAGCGGCGTGGAAGGCATCAGCCTTTAAAAACACTTACAGGAATGGAAGGGTGGGAAGGGGGGAGAAAAAGAAATGGTATTTGCGGAGGCCCATTCCTCAGCACACTTTCATGTGTGCCAAAGTTTGTTGGCATGGCTCTGAGTTTGATAGGGAACATCTGGGCTGCTGTTGCTGCCTGTGTATTGGCTGAGGGCAGGAACAAAAGGGGTTTGTGCAGGAATGCGCGGGGAGGGACAGCTGGGAGAGGAGAAACGCAGCCATGCTCCCTGAAGAAGGAAGCCTAATGCACATCCCATGTTCCTGCTTTTTAAAAGGGAATAAAAGCCATCCCCCACCTTCTCTTCTCTTCTATTCTCTTCCCTTCTCCCCTCTCCCTTCTCTTCCCCTTCCCCTTCCCTTCCTCTTCCTCTTCTCTCCCGGGGTCCTGAAGCCAAGCAGGGTTCAGACACATCCGTGCCCTGCACATTTGATTTTTGGTGCAGACTGGGAAAACACTTGGGGTGGAGGGAGCAGAGGAGTGGGAGAGCAGGGGAGGCTGAACCCAGCACCAGCACAGACCTGTGAGAAACAACTGCTCACTTGGAAAATTTAAAGAGGTTTATTAAACCTTAACAATACAACGCAGGACTACATAAGGAAAAAGCTGCAGCAGTGGGAACTGCCCTTGTGCACACCACGGGGCCAGTTCATCTTCAAGATGGGTGCTCAGGCTTTTATAGCCCTGGGGGTTGCATCAGCCAGCCCTGGCCCCTCCCAAAGTCTGTCACTCAGCTCTGCTTTGCCATTTATCAGTGCAGACTGCTTTGTAACTGCATTGGAGCTCAGGTGTTGCCATGCCTCACCCCCTGAGCACCCCCAAGCTTTTCCATTCCCACCTGCCCCATGCCAGGGACACCTGTGCAGCTTCTTTGTACCTGTCCTGACAGCCCAGGCTGTCTGATGGCAACAATACAGGGGGAAAGGGAACTGTGGGGAGAACAGAGGACAGCTAAACTACAATAACATAACTGTACATCACTAAAGCTTTTCTTAATATTCACACAATAGTTATCTTTAATTGTGAGAGCCAATCATCTCATTATCCATCTATAACAGACCCAAGGCACAGCCAGCCCCATGCCACAGGGCAAGCACCCAGTGACAAACCCTCTCAGAGTGCACCAAGTGACATGGACACACCAACAACAGCACTGAGTCGAGTTCCTTCCACTCCTGTTGGAAATGTTGGGTCAGAAGATGAAAATTGGCACTGGGGCCACTGCCAGCAGCCCAAAGGCCAGAGACTGCTTCCTACAGACACAGGGTGCCATTGTGTGTGACACCAGAGGATGGCATGGAGGCATGGAGAAGGAGAGGATTCACTCTTGAAGAAAGCTGGTCTGTTTGGAGCTAGCTGAAAACTCAGGTCAGGAGCAACCCTTGGCTCTGAAGGTCACAGCAGCCATGCTCTATGGCCAAGGAGTCACTGCTGCCAGTGCACAGCCACCAGAACCTTCTGACTGAATCATCCTGACATGTGAATTCTTCCTTTTGGAGCTCCCTTCCACCACCCCACACCTGTGGTGTTGTTCACTCAAAGGTGTTTGTAACCTTCACAAACCTTTTGAAAATTTCACTTTCTGGAGTGTAGCCTTCACAAATCTTTTGAAAATTTCACTTTCTGGAGTAAGCCTCTCCCTCAACAGGAGTAGCTCTGGTGTAATAATTTCTTACCCTCTGACACCTTTCCCCCGATTGCATTTTTGTCCAGCTCAATACCATGAGCAATGGTTTCAAGCATTGAAAGTTTTTTTTTCTCCAACCAATGGAGAATTTTTCTCTTTTGTTGCTGGTATGTACATTTGGCCTGAATCCTCCCTAGCAGCCTATATCTCTCCTTGGCTCCAGTCTTTAGCAAGAATATGCATTGGATCAGCTACCTAGACCAAGATTTCCATTGCCTGTGCCTCTGGCTCTCCTTGGAGTTGCTCCAGAGAGGGTATTTGAGCAGCACTTTGTTATATAGATGGATAATGAGATGATTGGCTCTCACAATTAAAAGATAACTATTGTGTGAATATTAAGAAAAGCTTTAGTGATGTACAGTTATGTTATTGTAGTTTAGCTGTCCTCTGTTCTCCCCACAGTTCCCTTTCCCCCCTGTATTGTTGCCATCAGACAGCCTGGGCTGTCCAGGACAGGTACAAAGAAGCTGCACAGGTGTCCCTTGCATGGGGCAGTTGGGAATGGAAAAGCTTGGGGGTGCTCAGGGGGTGAGGCATGGCAACACCTGAGCTCCAATGCAGTTACAAAGCAGTCTGCACTGATAAATGGCAAAGAAGAACTGACTGACAGACTTTGGGAGGGGCCAGGGCTGGCTGATGCAACCCCCAAGGGTATAAAAGCCTGAGCACCCATCTTGAAGATGAATTGGCCCTGTGGTATCCACAAGGGCAGTTCCCACTGCTGCAGCTTTTTCCTTATGTAGTCCTTTGCTGTATTTTTGTTAAGGTTTAATAAACCTCTTTAAAATTTCCAAGTGAGCAGTTGTTTCTCACAACTTGGTGTACACATCCCTCTTCCCTGACAGGAAAACCCTCTGGGGATGCCCCAGGGAGCAAAACCTCAAGACAAAGGGTCCAGGTCAGCAAAGACCCTTGGGTCTGGCAGTGCAGGTGTCAGAACCCAGGACATTCCTCTGGCTGCCCTGGAGGACTCCAGACCCTGGCAAGGGGCTCAGAGACCCTGGCACAGAGCCCAAGACCCACTTTGTGCCTTTGATCTTGACCCATGGAAAAACAATTACCAACCTTTAAATGAAGAATTGCAAGTCAAGAGAGTTTAAGTAGAATAATAGTTGGTCACAGGGTGAAAAATAGATTTTTGGGGTTTTTTAGAATGGGGGTTCAGGAGGCAAGAGGGAGGAATTTGGGCATGTCCAGGATGGTCTCCATCTTCTGGGTGATGGTGGGACTTTTGGGTTGGTTTAGAGTAGAAGCTCACTGTCTAACATAGGTGATGGGTATTGGGAAGTTATAGTAAATAATGTACATGTAGTTTTTAGTATAAAAAGATAACACCAGTGGGCCTCAACCCAACCTACCAGACAGACCTGCAGCGGGTGGGAGAAAGAATTTTATAAATAAGAAATAATAAACAACCTTGAAAACGAGAATAAAAGAATCCTGACTCCTTCTTTGACTGCTGGGCTGGGAAAAGAGACTCGTACACATCTCGGAGTCACTGTGACCAGCAGAGATCCTGAGATGCAGGCAGCTTTTCCCAGCTCTAATCTCCTCCCCAGGTCTCAGCTGTGTGCCTACACACCATCATTTGGAGCTGACCTCACACCAGCCATGAACCCCAACCCTGCTGGCAGCAGCATCAGCCTGGGGGTGCTGGCTCTGGGGCTGGGCATGTTTGCAGATAAGCTTCCCTCAGAGATATTTGCATTTCGATGACATCAGTGTCAAGACAGCTTTTGGGCAGAGCCAAGCCAGCTCCCAGCACGCCAAAGAAAGCAGCCAGGCTGGCCAGGGGCTGTGCAGAGCACAGGGGGGGCAGCAGTCCCAAAGCAGCCCCGTGTGACCGTGTTCACAGGGGTCTGAGGATGAGGGAAGAGATGAGGATCTGACTCCATGTTTCACAAGGCTTGATTTATTATTTTATCATATATATTATATTAAAACTATACTAAAAGAATAGAAGAAAGGATTTCATCAGAAGGCTGGCTAAGAATAGAAAAAGAAGGAATGATAACAAAGGCTTGTGGCTCGGACAGAGTCTGAGCCAGCTGGGCTGTGATTGGCCATTAATTAGAAACAACCACATGAGACCAATCCCAGATGCACCTGTTGCATTCCACAGCAGCAGATAACCATTGGTTACATTTTGTTCCTGAGGCCTCTCAGCTTCTCAGGAGGAAAAATCCTAAGGAAAGGATTTTTCATAAAAGATGTCTGAGACAGCCCCCGGCAGGGGACAGCCAGCACTGCCACCTCTGTGCCACACACACATCACATCCCTCTTCTGTGGGCTGGGAGAGGAGCTGTGGGAATCCCAGCCAGCCTTTGGGGACTCCCCACAGCCATCACTCGGGAATGTGAAGCTCTACAGAAATGTACAGAAATGTACAACCGAGTTTAGTGGTCATGGTGCTGTTTTAGAGAGGAGGAAAAGAATGTCATTGCTGTGTTCAGTGCTCTTTGAGCCAATTTTGAGGACCAGGAGGGTTGGGGGCAGCCAATCTACTCCTGCTTTATCAAAAGTCATTTGTGTTGACCTCAGGGATGGGTCTGTGCCTCCATTCATCCTCTCCATCCTCCTCCAGGACACCTTTTCTCTTGGCTCTGCCTGACAAACTGCATGTCAGTGCACCAAGGGACAAAACATTGCTTTCCAGCCATACTCCCCCTGATCTCACTCCCAGCTGTCCTTCCTGGACTGGCCACTAAGAACCACCAGTCCCAAAAAAGCAAATTTCAAAAGCAGAGAAACAATTTAAGCACCTAAATCCCACCTTCCATGTGTTAAAGGCCCCATCAGGAGGCAAACTTTTAACATCCTAAATGCTTTTGAAGGCTGCAGTAGAAACTCATCTGTATCTCCAGTGTCCCAAGGGACTCCTGTGCCTTTGAAGTCCCTGCTGAGGGACCATGATGGTGGGAAAGAGGACAAAATCCTGGAGCCACAATTCAAATCAAGAGCCCAGTGGATCTCACAGTGGTTCAAGCTGCTCCTCCAGCTGTGGCTCCATCCCATTTGCCCCATCCCTGCATTTGCCCAGCATTCCCTGGGCCAGCTGGGACACTCCCTGTGCAATGGGCTTGGGAAGGGGAACAGTGGGAAAATGCCCATTTTACTTTTTGCAGGCAAGAATGGTTTGGACAGTTGTTTCAACTGGGAAAAAAGCTCAAACCTTTGTCCAAATTGTCCAAATGTTTGGCTTTTGTACTTCCTCCAGTGACACATCCCAGGGCTTTAGTTGAAAAGGTCTTCTCTCTTCAGAATTAAGCTGTTGTTGGAAAAAAAAATCCTATCAAAACAGGAAGCTTGAAATTATCAAAGAAAAATATTTTCATTGACCTTAAAAGATCTTAGCCTTTGGTTTTCTAGTTCACAAAATTTTTCAGAACTGACTCCTTGTCCCCCTGAGAGATGAGAAATACTGTCAGTACCTCAAAAATGTTGCCAGAAGGGAAGAGTTATTAATTACCAACCTCTATTTTTAACCTGCAACCAAGAGTCACTTCTAATGGGTGACAAGTGGGTTCCCTCGAGGCTCTGCCATTGGCTTCAGCAAGGCTTTTAAATCAGAGATAGGATTTTATTTGGATGGGAAATGCCCCAGGCACTCTGCAAATCCCAGCCCATCCATTTCCAAAGCAAGCATCAGGTATCACAGGCATTTGCTATCCATCTCTTTAGAAAAATGATGTCATTATCTTTTCCCCCTCACCTATATTCCAGTTGAAAAAACCTTATATTTTCTCCCCCATAACTCAAAAAGATCTACATGGACTTTTTTTTTCTCAGAGTTAAAAAAAATGAATAAATAAAAAAAAAATCCCACCTGGTTAAGGCCAGGCACATGAAAATTTCAACGTGAAAAGTAAATGTTTTCAGAAGTTATGAACTTATGAAAAGGAGAACTATAATGGAAACTGTTTTACTGCCATAATTATAACACCATGAACAGAGCCTGCTGCAACACATAACACTATCAAGCTCCTGTCAGCATTTAATAGAAGTCTTAATTAACTGCTGGGGAGGAACCTGGCCAAAATTTATTTTCAAGAACACTTTTGGGAGCTGTGCAATTCTGTTTTATTTTTATTTTTCAGGTCCATCTCAATTGGAGCCTTAGCAGAGTATGGAGCACAGATTAAATACAAGACACAATTGTGTATCTTGTTGGCATTACTTCATGAGAGGATTTTCTTTTCTCTTAAACATATAATCCAGAAACAACAATGTTTGTGTTGGCTCAGAGCCAGACACTTCAGAGCTAGATTTAAACCTTCCCCAGGTTTGGGGTCATCCAGAGCCTTTGATTCAGCTTTTTGGGGACAGGGGCACATGTGAGCCCTGTGGGGCTGCTCTGCCTCTGCCATTTGCTTTCCTCCCCACCTTCCAGCACCCAGAGATGCTCACACTCAGGATTTGGGGGAAGATCCTGTGTTTCCCTGCATGGCAGGGGCTGAGCTCCTGGGCTAGAGAGCCAGGCAGAGAGGAGAGGTGTGGGGAGGGCCAAGCACAACACTTGGAGGATCTTTGTAATAATTTCCTGCCAATGGTTTCACAGGGGACAGAACCAGCTCAGAACCAGCCTGACCATTGCATGGTTCCTCTGCCTTGCAAATTTGGGGAAATCTTGCAGAGGAAGGCTCCTCCTGCTGCAGCCTGATCTCCGTGTCCATCTGCAGGAACCCTTCTGTCTCCCCAGCACACTCCTGGGGTCTGGCCCCTGCACCTTGCTGGGGTCACCAGGCTGGGCTGAACAGGGAGCAGGGTAGCAAGGGAGGGCAAGGCCAACCCTGGGATGGCATCAGCAGCAGGTTTGGGGTGCCTGGGGCCCAGAGCCATCCTTGGGGGGAGCACGTGAAGAGAAAGCTCTTCAAACATGCTGCTAAGCTAGACAAGGAGCACAGAGGAGACACTGAGCAGGCGGTGATAAGGGATCTGCCAGGCTTAACCTGGCTCTCCTCACTGCCACACCCGACCTGCCAGATCACATCTCACAAACATTCTGGCAAGCAAAGAGCTTCTCAGCCAGTGCCACCACAAACACTCCCTCAGTCGGGCCTGGCAGCCCAATCCCATTTTCCTCCCCTTCCTGTCCCTCCACCCGCGGCTGGCCCCTGCCCCGATGGGAGCTGGCAGCCCGCATCCATTTCCCTGATAGCACCGATAGCCCGACAGCTGCTCTCTGTCCCTTCGGAGATTAGTTTGTTTTCCTAACACAATTACTGCCACGTGGCCCTGCTTTGTGCCGGCATCGGGGCTGGATGCAGATAAAGCAGCGATAAGATCCCAGCCCAGCCATTCCAGCCCCTCACAGCTGGCCATGCTCTCCTCCCTCCTCGTCGCCCTGGCTGCCAGTACCTGCATCCAACTGGGCTAGCCCAGGGCGACTTTCTGGCCCTAAACCCCGAGGATTTGGCTCCCAGCTCTTTGGGCAACACCGAGGAGTTGTTGTGATAAGATCCCAGCCATTCCAGCCCCTCACAGCCGGCCGTGCTCTCCTCTCTCCTCAGCACCCTGGCTGCCAGTACCTGCTCCCAGCTGGGCCAGCCCAGTCTCGGGTTTTGTGTGGCTGGAATGGCTCCCGAGGTGTTAAAGAGTCTTTTTTCCCATCCCCATGACTGAAGAAGAAGTTGAGATTCCTCAGCTCTGCTTTTCAAGGTTGTTTGTTTTCTCTTATCTGTCACATTCTTTCTCTGACCTGCTGAGATCTGTCCAGCAGGTCAGGTTGTGGCACAGTGACTGCCCCTGGGGTGGTGTTAACTTTTTATATTAAAAATTACGTGTACTTTATTTACAATAATTTTCCAATACCTATCACCGATGTTAGACAGTCTGTCTCTACTCTAAACCAATCCAGAAGTGTCACCATCACAGCAGAAGATGGAGGACAAGGAGAAGAAGAAGGACAAGAAGAAGAAGAGGACACATGTGACGGTGTTCACAGGGGTTTCAGATGAGGGAAGAGATGAGGATTTGACTCCGTGCTTTAGAAGGCTTGATTTATTATTTTATGATATATATTATATTAAAACTATACTAAAAGAATAGCAGAAAAGGTTTCATCAGAAGGCTAGCTAAGCTAAGAATAGAATCAGAAAGAATGATAACAAAGCTTCTGTCGTGGAGAGTCTGAGCCAGCTGACTGTGATTGGCCATTAATTACAAACATCCAACATGGGCCAATCACAGATCCACCTGTAGCATTCCACAGCAGCAGATAATCATTGGTTACATTTTGTTCCTGAGGTCTCTCAGCTTCTCAGGAGGAAAAATCCTAAGGAAAGGATTTTTCATGAAAAGATGTCTGTGACAGACATGCCCAGATTCCTCCATCTTGCCCCATTCTAAATCCCCAAAATTCTACTTTTTCACCCTCTGACAAATTCACTATCATTCTACTCAAACTCTTGTAGCTTGTAAATCCTCACACAAAGTTGGTAATTGTTTCCATGGGCTAAAATCAAAGGCACAGGTGGTTTTGACTCTGTGCCAGGGTTTCTGAGCCCCCTGCCAGGGTCTGGAATCACCCAGGGCAGCCAGAGGAATGTCCTGGGTTCCGACAGCCCAGGGCAACTTTCTGGCCCTAAACCCCAAGGATTTGGCTTCCAGATCTTCATGCAACACCAAGGAGTTGTTGTGTGACGTGGCTGTGCATGGTTGGGTGGGTGCAGCCATGAGATGCCACATGAAGCTGCTTATCAGTGGTAGTGCCCTGCTTTGGGTGAGCACAGCTGGCCAGCAGCTGGCTCCAAGCTGGAGCCTGCACCCAGGACAGCTGGCTCTGCCCAGCCTCTCCTCCTCCTGCCCAGGGTTAGCCCAACTCTGCCTGCCCATCCCACTGGTGAATGAGACAGCTTTAGGCCTGTGCATCCTCTCTCTGAGCAGGAGCATTGTCAGAACCCAGGACATTGCCCTGGCTGCCCTGGGTGATTCCAGACCCTGGCAAGGGGCTCAGAGACCTTGGCACAGAGTCAAAGACACCTGTGCCTTTGATTTTAGCCCATGGAAACAATTACCAGCTTTGTGTGAAGAGTTACAAGCCACAAGAGTTTGAGTAGAATGATAGTGAATTTGTCAGAGGGTGAAAAAGTAGAATTTTGGGGATTTAGAATGGGCGTTCAAGAGGCAAGATGGAGGAACCTGGGCATGTCCTGTCCTTCTTCTTCTTCTTCTTGTCCTCCTCCATCTTCTGCTGTGATGGTGACACTTCTGCATTGGTTTAGAGTAGAGACAGACTGTCTAACATAGGTGATGGATATTGGAAAATTATTGTAAATAAAGTACCTGTAGCTCTTAGTATAAAAAGTTAACACCACCCCAAGGGCAGGGACTGTGCCACAATCCGACCTGCTGGACAGATCTCAGCAGGTCAGAGAAAGAATGGAACAGATAAGAGAAAATAAATAACCTTGAAAAGCAGAACCAACGAATCTCGACTTCTTCAGTTGTGGGGCTGGGAAAAAAGAGACTTTCTGATACCTTGGAACCTTTCTCAAGCGCAGAAAGCCGAGAGAGGATCCCAGCAGGGCTCACTCTGGTGCCTGCAGCGCCAGCTCGGCTCCAGGAACATCCATGGAGCCACCAGAGGGGCAGCTCTGGCACAGCTGCTCTCCATCACATCCTGCAGTGCTCTGAGCATCTCCCAGAGCCTCCTGTGGGAATCCTTGTGCAGGGAACAGCTCCTGGAAGCCGGGCCTGGCGTGGTGCACGCCGGGAGAGGACACTCAGGGAGCCCTCAGAGAGACAAGCAGCCCTGCCAGATGTCTCCCATAAAGCTGCAAGTACTTTATTTTAATAATAAGCCTTAATGTATTCATTAAAGGCTCCCAGTGACCTGGGATGAATTTCCCCACTATTGTAAAGGGCTGTGGGAATCTGGAAACCGCTGCATTACAGTTAATAACTTTAATTTTACAAGGCCCAAAATAGACAACTGAAAAAATACACAGACTCACTGTTTCCAATTAAGAAGGGATTTCTTCTAATTCCTCTGCCACCGGTGCTCTTGTTTAGCAAACAACAGCTACAGAAATTCAACCATAGACAGGGGGAAAAGCAAACTGAGGGAGCTGCCTTTTGCATCTCTGTTACAGGAGCTGAGGAAGGAGCTGGGACCCTTCCTCCTCCCTGGGTTATCAGAGCATGGAAGGGCCACAGAGTGGTCAGCAACAACAAACCCACCCCGGGGCAGCCAGAGATAAAACTTTCACGCCTCAAGGGGCTTTGATCCAAGGGAGATGATTTCCAATCCATCTTCTCCCCGTTCTCTCCCAGCTAAGATAGTTAAAGGGGTTTGGTGGGAGTCCTGGGGTGCTGGAAAACCACCCCAGGAAGGAATATTCACCCCCTCCTCAATCAGCTTGGCAGAGATTGCCATGGATTTATTTTGCCTCTTTCTTTCTCTGTCAAATCAAGGGTAGATGGTTACCCAAGGGGAAAAATACCCCAAATCTGGGAACCAAAACCAAAACAATCCAGTCTGATTTTTTTTTTTTTTTTAAATTTCTGGGAATCCAGTGTTTAACAATCCAAATCTTTTAATTTTCCATTCGGTTCTTTTGGGTTTTTCAGTTAAAGCTGGAGCTTTTTTTGAAAAGAGGCCTGACATTTTATGTAGAAGCATTCATTTTGTGGCAAGTCCAGCTGTCTTGGGTGGAAAAAGGAGTTTCAAAGGCTAACACATCAGACTGGCTGTGTTGGCAACCAACACCTGCCTCCTCATGCACCTCCAGATCCTCCTTCCACTCGAGGCAGGGACATGCACATACTCTCCTTACCATCACCCCAGCATCAATCCATGCCAATCATCACCTCTCCTCCTTAAAACAGCTCCATATTTCACAGCAGATTCCAACACCTCCCTCTGCAGACTTGAACTGACACAGGGAAACACATTGCTTAAAACCCCACAGGTGATCTCAGCTCGTGCAGATCCCAAACCTCTCTCCAGGTCACCCAGCAAACCCAGCAGGATGGAGCACAGTAGTTTTGGGTAGTCCTGCAGGAAGCAGGGAGTTGGACTTGATGATGCTCATGGGAGCCTCCCAACAGAGGAAATTCTGTGATTCCCTGCAGCAACCCACTGTTACAGACATCTTTAATGAAAATCCTTTCCTTAGGGTTTTTCCTCCTGAGAAGCTGAGAGGCCTCAGGAACAAAATGTAACCAATGGTTATCTGCTGCTGTGGAATGCAACAGGTGCATCTGGGATTGGGCTCATGTGGTTGTTTCTAATTAATGGCCAATCACAGTCAGCTGGCTCAGACAGAGAGTCCAAGCCACAAACCTTTGTTATCATTCTTTCTTTTTCTATTCTTAGCCAGCCTTCTGATGAAGTCCTTTCTTCTATTCTTTTAGTATAGTTTTAATGTAATATATATGATAAAATAATAAATCAAGCCTTGTGAAACATGGAGTCAGATCCTCATCTCCTCCCTCATCCTCAGACCCCTGTGAACACTGTCACAACCCACCCCTGAGACCACATTGAGTTTTCCAGCCAAACTGATAAAAAGAAAAATGTTTTTCATATGCCTGGACTCAATTTCCTCATAAATAAGATGGAAATTGGGGAAGGGGGTTGTCAGAGCAGTAGGTCATCCATCAGAGGCACACTGGGAATGCTGATCCAACCCTGCTCCAGGAAAGCAACTTTATTTAGGAAAGCCAGCAGGCACATCCCTACTCTCTGCTGAAGCCCCTGAGAGCCAGGCAAGTAAAGATATCTAAAAGCCTAAAGGGACAGATAAGACCTAGAGGGCAAACCCAGAGCTTCAGAAGGTATTTAGGCAAACTGCTTTTAATGGAAATTAAGAGCTTATTTTTGTGAGCAGGGTCTTGAAGTGCACACGTGCCTTAAAAAAAAACAAAACAATAAAAACATTCCTAGTGGCTTTCCTGAAGAGATTCAGACACACAGGTTGTGTATCAGTGCTTGTAAACCTTCCTGTTATCCCAGAAAACCCAACCTCCAGACTGGTTGGGGTGTCTCCACTCTAGACATCCCCAAAACTTCTAAAAATGTGGAAAAGCCGAACTGCTGTGCCTCACCTACACCCCAACAGAGCCACAAGCAGCACAGACCTTCCCCAAATTTCTGAGCACATATTTCCTACTCCTGCCTGCAGTTCTGCTACTGCCTTTCTCACATCAGTACTCTGACTAAGCTGCTTGAAAAATTTCCATCCAAACAGTTCATAGCAGGTCATTCTTCAGTCAAAAGCAGATTTTTTGATTTTTTAAAAAAGCACAGAAAATATTTTTGTGGAAATTTGCCTGACTTGTCTGAAATGTCAAAAGAACTAGAAAAATAAGATAGAGTTTTGGTCTCAAGCTGCAAAATTCTTGGTTTTAAACAGGAAAAAATGCAATTTTTTGGTTTTTTTTAGTGAAAATTGAAATTCTCTTGCTTTCATTAAATTGTTCCTGGTGTGATGGGTACACTCAGATTTTCAGAACAGCGTGCCTCCAGGGATTATTAAGGAAACTAGCTGTTGTGCAAAAGGGAAGGAACTGGTTAGAGCCTGGCAAAGGAGCAGAGCAAGGATAAATGCTGATGTTACATTCACAGCCAGCCTCCAGATTTTGTGTATTTATCAGTGACCTGGGTGCAAAACAAGGTGGGCACAGAGGCTAAAAGCCATGGGGGCTCAGGATGGCACCAGCCCAAGCTGCTCCTGTCTGGTGGCACTGGGAGCAGCCAGGGGACACAGCTCCAGCCTTGTCCCTGCCTCCCAGGGGTGCTTTGTGCATCCCCCATGGAGATGCCCAGCCTGGCCCTGCTGTGGGGGTGTTTGGCTCCATCACCCTGTGGTGCTGAGAAGGCTTTGGCACAAGATTTTAGGCAGTGAGGAGACATCCCCCTCTCCAGATAGAGCCCTGCCATTCCAAGCCCATTTTGGGGGGTTCAGGCCTCTCAGCCAGCATGGGAGCAGGGGATCCACACGCCCTGCAGGCTCCAGGCAGAGCCCCCAGCACCCATCTGGGTTACAAGTGAACATCAACTCTCCCTCCCCATCTGGAGCCCATGTACAGCAAGTGGCAAGATTTATATTGTGCTGAAGCATTCCACAGTTTTGAGCACAGAAATGATTGAACTCCAGATGTTAACAAGATGCAGGACCCTTTTTTTTTATTATTAAAAACGTGATTTCTTGTTTTGCTCATGACAAAACCCATCAGATTAACTTATTAGGAGCGGAACTGCCATCAGGCTGGTGGAAGCAAGGCTGCCTGAGAGCTCAGGGGAACTCCAGGCTGCTTTGGAGCAGAGCTTGTGCAGCCACCCCTGCACTGGACCAGGAGCAGGACACAGGGTGTGGCATTGCTCCACACTGGCACTGCAGGGATGTTGATGTCCCCGTGCCTCAGTTTCCCCATTCCTTAGAGAGAATGTTGGTCAGAGCTGGAAGGGAAGGCCCTGAGCAAACACACACCCTGCAGCCTCATCCAAATCTCCAAAGCCAGTCCAAATCACATCTCCTTGCTGAAGTAGCAGAGCCTTTGCCTACAGGCCCAGGGCAGGAATGGAAACCTGCTCACATATCACCACTGAGTCAGGAACAGCAGTGAAGTGACACATAACTCTCTTCAGGAGGCTAATATTGGCTTTATTAAAAACCCATTCCTTTTTATACACTGTTCCTATACAAGTGGACCTGATTGGTCATTTAATCAGCACCCTTTCATCACTGGCTAATGAAGAAGACACCCTTTGGTAAATATCTTATGAGAAAACAACTGTCCAGAACACCAGCTGCAAGATTGCTTTAATTCTTTCTCTCAGCCTTCTCAAAACTCCCCAGAACAATTCCTGGGAAAGTTTATCTGCCTTTCTCCCTCTGACCAGGCTGTCAGTATCCACACTCAAGCTCCTCTGTCCACCCTTGGGAATGGCAAGGGGGATGGAGGATGTGGGGCTGGCACAACCCAGCAGGCAGCTCTCACACCCCGATTCCCCTCAGGAGAGCCCCACAGCACCTTACAGCACCACAAACTTCCCTTCCCCTCACAAAGGAAACAGATTTCCAAATCTGTTTCCAAACCCAAATGCCTCTGCAAGTCCTTGGTGAAGTTTTGCTGGGACCATCCTCCAGCAGTGCCAACATCTGTGTCCCAGAGCAGGGGCTGGGGCCTGGCTGGAGCTGTCACATCTTGGCTGCTTTATCACAGGAACTTTATCACAAGCTCATAACACACACGTCTTTGCACCATGAGATCAAACAGGTATGGGATGGCAGCACAGCCTGCTGTCACAGCACGGCCCCCAGCAGCTTGGCCTGCTCCCTGCTGGGCAGACAAAACATGTTGAGGCTGCAGGAGACCCACAGATGCTCATCACCCTGGTGTTGTTGAGCCAGACCAGCTCAGGGAACTCCCCAGCACAAAGCAGCCTCTCCTGCTAATCTGTGGAGGCACAGCAGCCTTAGGGGTGCACTCATTTCCACTTCCCCAAGCATGTGGCAGCTCTAAGGACAGTCACATCTGCTTGCTCAGGGGCACAAAAACACTTCTGGGCAGTGCCAGTGTCCTGCTTTGTAGGGGGATACAGTATGGGTAAAGGAAGGTGGCATAGAATGGAATCTTATCCCCTAAAGAGTTGGGGCTGAACCAATTACTAAAGATTAGGAGCAGGCCTGATCTGAACAGGCCACACCTGTAGCCAATAAGAACAGGGGTATAAAAGAGTGGATTGGTGGGGTCTGGAGTCAGATGGCTGCTGCAAGGACCAGGAGCAGTCAGTGCTCAGAGGAGCTGCCTGTGAGAAACATCAAGGAGGTACAAAATTCTGGTGATATGGAATCATTGCATTGTAATGATAATAGAACTCTTAATATGTAAGCCAACACTGCTTGGCCAGGCTGAGCTGGGGACAAGCCACAGTGATGTGGCCTCTCTGCCCCCAGCACAAACATCCTCCCCACTCAGCATGAGCCAGAAGAGGCGCTGCCCTGTCCCTCTCCCACACATTTCCCTGCTGACCTGCTCCAGGGGGACTCAGCTGCTCTCTCCTGTCCATGGCAGGCACCAAGCACTCACCTGCAAGCACGAGGATGCTGCCCTCATGGGCCAGCCTGCCCCAGACACCTGCTCTGAGCTCAGGACCACCCAGCAGTGCTGCAGCCCTCCACCAGCATCTCAGGAGCAAACCCTCCAGCCCACAGCAAGAGCCCCCTCCCTCCCTCCAGGCTCAGGAAAAGCTCCTGCAGATCACAGCAGTGTTTAGTCACCCAAAGGGGCCTCCAAACTGAGCTGAGAGCTTTGTCACTCTGCCTGAGCTGGTTTGATTCCTTCCTGCATGCTTTAAGTGGAGCTTCTTCCAAGGGAAACCTCTCCCTGCTAAGTGTCAACCTGCCTCCATCAACATTTCCTTCACCTCTTCCTCACAGCCTCCTGTTTAATGGCACATCCCCAGGCAGAGCCCTGGGGGAGTGATGGTGTTCACAGGGGCCTCAGGTTGAAGGAACAGATGAGGATCTGACTCCATGTTTCAGAAGGCTTGATTTATTATTTTATCATATATATTACATTAAAACTATACTGAAAGAATAGAAGAAAAGGTTTCATCTCAGAAGGCTGGCTAAGCTAAGAATAGAAAGGAATGAATAACAAAGGTTTGTGGCTTGGACTCTCTGTCTGAGCCAGCTGACTGTGATTGGCCATTAATTAGAAACAACCACATGAGCCCAATCCCAGATGCACCTGTTGCATTCCACAGCAGCAGATAACCATTGGTTACATTTTGTTCCTGAGGCCTCTCAGCTTCTCAGGAGAAAAAATCCTAAGGAAAGGATTTTCCATAAAAGATGTCTGTGACACTGGGGGTGCCACACTCCCTCTTGAACTTCCCTATAACTGACTGAATATGGAATTTTTCATTCTGGGAACAAGGGAATCAGGTGGAAGGAAAAACTGTAGTCTTCCACTTTTTTTTAAGAAAAATCCCATAAACCTTTAATCCTCCTCCCTTCCCCAGAATCATTCATCATCTGGGAGAAAAAAAATCTGAGTGCAAATGCAGTCAGGCAGTGCTGTGAGTGAGCACAGGACATGAGCACCACTCTTGGGCAGCAGCAGCTCTGGGGAAGCCCATATTGACCATCTCACCTGAGCACAGCTGCTGGGTTTGTCTGCAGTGCACAGGTCCTGCCAGACCCTCATCCCCTGCCTGGCAAGCTCCATTGAGCTGGGGCTCTGCAGCATCTGAGGCTCCCAGCTCTGCTGACACAAATAATTTCTCCCCCTGCTCTTGGCACGGTGTGTTCTGCTCAAACACACTTCAAAGAGGCAGCTCTGCAGCAAGAATGTTTCAAAAAATATAATATTTCCATCTGTTATTCCAATAGCTTATGCTGTGGGACTCTCCTCATGGACTATTTGCCTTTCTTTGCTCCTGTTAGATGTAAAAAATATTAAACCAGCAAGCCCTGGGGCTGGCAGGCAATGCCTGACAGGTCCTGTTCCCCTGCAGCTCTGCACCTCAATGCTCCTCCAGGGAGGAAGGTGCAGGCAGGGAAGCAGCTTTTCCTTAAAGGCAGTAAAATCCAGCTTTATTTCTGCCTTGAGAACAACCAGCACCTGCCTGTGGTTGAGAGCACAAGCAGGAGGAGGCACAGGGTGCTGGGCATTGGGTGCTGAGCTGCCACAGCAGCCTGTCCCCACTGGGGACACCCCCAGCATCCCTCTGCTCACCTCCTGCTCCCCACAAACCTCAGCAACCTCTGCCTTACTGCCAGCTGAGCCCAATCTGGAAGCAAATTATTGGGTGGGAAAGGGGAAAGCAGGCAGAGAGCTGCCTGCAGGATTCCCTTAGCTGGGAAGGGAACAGCAGCACAACGGGCACAGAGAGCTCTGATTCACATCTTGAGCCCTTGTTTTGTGCAAGGGCACAGACAGATGTGCCATGGACAGAGGGGACAAAACAAGCTCTGCCTTCAATGCACCTTGAGGACACCTGAGGGGTAGCAGGAGCTGGATGCTCCTTCCCTGGTTACAATAAGGACATTTTAGGACACTGCTGTGCTGGACTTTCCCCCCTCTGTGGTTTGTTTGGTCTGAGAGGGTTTCCCAACCATGTGAAGCAGCAAGGGCTGCTCCCTTACCCCCTCCCTGCCCTTTTCTGCCTCCCCATGCAGCCCTTCCCCCTCTGGGTGACCAAGGACACTCAAATCCAGTTTGTTGTGGGCACCTGAAGAAGCCAGACCCAGGGGGAAGAGAGCATGAGAGCAGCAAACCTTGCCCCCATCACCTGTGGGCAGGGTGCCCTGTTGGGTGGTGCTTGTCTCAGTCACCTGCTCTATCCCACAAACAGAGACACCATGGGGAAAAGCAGCTTTCCCAAGCTTCCCAGCAGCTTTCCAAGCTTCCCAGCAGAGCAGCCCCACACAGCAGATCCCTGGTGAGCAGCTTCAGGACAGGAGACTTCCTCAAAATCCATCTTCCCCACTCAGAGAGTCACTAAGGGAAACAATTTTTCAAAAGAGATTCAAGACTTCACAGCAGCAGCATAAAAGACCTGAGTCCCCTCCTCATTTCCCATTCTGTGGCCCAACTGCTAAGCCAGCAAAAGATTCCCAGCCCCTTCAGAGAGCTGGAGAGATGAGAACTTCCACTTGTGAGCCACAGCCAGAACAAAATGAGCCTTTATTTTTAATCTGGCCCATTATTAGTCAGTATTTAGTGCTCCCAGGTGTCCTGTATCAAAGGCACATTCCTGGGTAAGCAGCCACCAGAGGCTGCACTGTGCCATGCTGCATGAACCAGGGCACGAGGGATCCTGAGAGCAGCTCCAGCCCCCAGATCTCATCCCCTCCAAGGCCTCCTGGGCCAGGACAAGGTCGTGCCCCATCTCTGCACACACACCCAAGGAGAAGCACAGAGTTATTGTCCCCCAAACTCCACCAGCCAAAGTGTAACCCAATCCACTCAGCTGGAAATGGAGCTTTTATTGCATCCTGAGTCATTCAGAGCTGCTCCTTTTTATAAAACCAAGATTATTGCCCCCACTTTACCAAGCTCCTCCTGACACCAAACCTTTCCCTGCCCTCCCTCCCCATCTGAGCCAATGGAAATCCCACTGAAGCTGCTCCTAGGTACCACTACAGAGAAGGTGACACATCAACCCCACTTCCACCCATTTCACATCAAGGATCATCCCAACCTTAGAACACTCCCATGGGGATAGCAGAATGAGGCCACCACGCTCTGTGGCAATGTCCCCTCTGTCCATGGCACATCTCTCTGTGCCCTTGCAGTACACAGCTGTCTTGAGACAGTGTCTGCAGACTGGGGAAACCAAAAAAAAACCCAAACCACACAATAAAGGTTGAGTTCAGAGTCTGTGGAAGGTGTGTCGGCCATTGGGGGTTTCCTGTTTGTCAAGGTAAGGGGGAATGAAGGCCCTGAGCAGGGCTGGCAACCTGGAGAGCCCAGTTATTATTTTTAAGTGAAAGCTCAGGTTTTGCAACATATGAAATTCATCATGCCTTTAGCCACACAAATACATCAAGGGGTCTGGGTACTTGAAGTCCCTTTTCTCAGTTCAGTAACAGAGAAAAGCATTGCACAGTGGCACAGATAGGGAGCCTGAAATTTCAGATGGCTCTTGTTCAATAATTTTGTCAGCATTGGTGTAATAGTCATCACTAGCAGTTAATATAACTCACAGTAAATACCAGATTGATGTTTAACAGTGTTAAGATGCAACCTATAAAACATATGCTTGTGTAATTATACTGATAAGTTTCCAATCAGCAACAACAACAACAACAACAAAAATCTGTCCACAGATCCTTACACAGAATTGAGACGATCCCAGCAGATTTGCAGAGGGGGTTTAGGAGCAGAACACAGAGAGGTTCAGAAGGGAAGATGGGCACTGGCTGCAGGTGAGGAGCAGCAGGACTCTGTTTCCATCCTGCTGGACCATCCCGTGCCAGCCCTGCCCGCTGCCTGATCTCATGCCAGGCTCTCCAGTCCTCTCACCTGATGGGCAAAGGCAGGCACAATGCAGGAATGGGAACATCCCTGACATTCCCTTCATCCTGAAGGCTGACACAGAGAGGGATCCAGGTGGATTTCCCATAGGGCTGGGCAGTTTCCCAGTATAAGGATGGAGAAGGCTGTCTTAGACACATTTTACCCAACTTAGTATTTAAATAACATCACTGGAGCACTGGAAATACCCCAGCAGGACCATTTGCAAATATTTTCCACAAGGAATTGTTTTTTAAAATGCTATATTTTGTAGAATAAGCATCCCGCAGCAGGACCATTTGCAAATATTTTCCTCAAGGATTTTTTTTTAAAATGCTATATTTTGTAGAATAAGCATCCCTCAGGATGCACCCCTCAGCAGAACCATTTGCAAATATTTTCCTCATGGAATTGTTTTTTAAAATGCTATATTTTGTAGAATAAGCAACCCTCAGAAGGGCCAGCTGCCTTTCTGGGGTTGCCTCACTTCACTGCACCCTCACTGACCTTCACCAGCTGCACCCAGAGAGCAGCAGATCCTGGGCTGTCCCGTCCTGGGGCACAGAGGGTGCTTGGAAAAGAGCAAACCCCAAAGCATCCTGCATGAGGCACCTCCCAGTACCTTCACTCCTTCCCAAAATAAGCTCTGACCCTGCAGCCATGGCAGACTTGCACAAAGCAGCCAGCAAAGCAATGGCACAGAAACCAGGCAGCACTCACATTCCAACATCCAGCTACACACTGGCATCATCTGCAAGCAATTAGAAAATATAAACACTCACAATGAAACTCGGGTTCCTATACTTAGCAAGACTTTAATGGGCTTTTCTTCAGCCAGAAAAAACCCTATTAGAGTGATAAATTAGTAGCCTTTTTTTCCTAAACCAGCATGAAACCTTACAATGGAAAAATGACAAAAGGAGAAACATGCCCATTTTTGGCAGCCCTGGCAGGGAAGAGGAGGGGATGAGGAAGCAAGAACCAGCCCAGCAAGCAGAGTGGCTTTTCTCCAGTGTGCCCTCACCTGGGGGCTCTCAGCCCATGCCACCCCTGGGCACAGCAGCCAGCACAAGCCAGGGTGTCCCTGTCACCAGCTCCAGCAGAGCCCAGCACAGCCTGATACAGCTGAGCTGGGCTCAGGAGCCCCCTGCCCTCCACCAAGGCATTCTCCCAGCACCCCAGAGCCTGTCTGGCTCCCCAATCTCTGCCAGAACCTCCCAGAGCCTTGATGGCTCCCCAATCTCTGCCAGAACCTCCCAGAGCCTTGCTGGCTCCCCAGTCTCTGCCTGAATCTCCCAGAACTTTGCTGGCTCCCCAATCTCTGCCAGAACCTCCCAGAACCTGTCTGGCTCCCCAATCTCTGCCAGAACTTCCCAGAGCCTTTCTGGCTCCCCAATCTCTGCCAGAACTTCCCAGAGCCTTTCTGGCTCCCCAATCTTTGCCAGAACCTCCCAGAACTTTGCTGGCTCTCCCATCTCTGCCAGCTGCAGCCTGGGCTGTGTTCATCTGAAATAAGCCCCAAGGAGCAGCAGCTCACACAGGGAACTGGGTTAACAAATCCAAAGGCTGCTCTAGGATGAAATGGCCTCAATTGGTCATGGAACAGAGAGGGAGAGGCTGCAGGTGGGTCCTCCAAGCTGTCATAGCCTGGAGAGATGGGACCAGGAGCTGTTGATGCTTCAGATACCTTAGGTTTTAAGTGTTTCTTTCTGCTGTGGTGTGCAGCTTTTAGCTTTATATTCAGTGTTACTGGGATCTTTTCACAGGGTGGTGAAGACAAAACAATCCTGTTCTAGCTGGAGACTCAAGGACAATCTTCAAAATAAACAATGTGAGAAGAGGAGGGTGGGCAAGCAAGGAGGATGAAACTTCATCATTTGATGCTATTAATTAGACAGTTAACTGCTAGGTGCAAATGGACTAAAACTTATAAAAATGGGAGATCTTGTGACCAAACCCTCTTTTTCTTCCATCTTGGAGCCATCCAGGTACTGCCAGGGTATGGCTTTTGAAGGCACTTCAATAAATATCCACTTTATTCCTCTTAACTCCATCCAGCCTCTGTTCCAGCTCCTTTAAGGCCTCATCTCCACACACATCCTTGCCTGGGCACACTGGTGCCCCTGCCTGGCATGGCCCCAAGCGTTTGTGTAAGATTGCACATGCATGAGGTCAATGGAAACTAGGAAGGAGCTGCTGTGGTTTGGCTCCCAGAGGCAGCCAGAGAAGTGTGATCTTCCCTTGCCCCAAAACAAGTCAGGGAAATTCATGAGAACAGCCTTTCTTGTGGGTTATTCTGGCAGCACTGGGGCTGGACAGGAGCAGGAGTAAGATGACACAAAGCCATAAAACATGTCAGAGCAGCAGGCACACGATGAGAGTCTGTGCTGGGTGCTCCAGCCCGACCACAGCCTGAGTCAGCCATCCCTGAGCTGCCTCCAGCACACCCCAGGGCCATCACCAGCTCCAGCTCCAGGGAAGGCTCAGCATCCCCCACTGAGCCCTCCTTTGGGACCACCCCCTGCTTGCCACTTTCTGCTTTCAGGTATTACAGGCACCAACCACCCTACAATGCCACCAGCTGGCCCAGAGCCCACCTGGAAGAGCCTGAATGAGAGATGTGGGACTCCAGGCAGCTCTCCAAAATGCAGTTTATTCCATCCAAGGTGTTACAGCAGTGTAGGGTGGTGGGTGACAGAGCTGTGCCCACAGCTGTCAGCTCCAGCTGCAGGCAGCCCTGCAGACCCTTAGTTTAGGTTACATTGCATTCTATACTTTTCTTTGCTGAGCATCTTAATACAGTAGAACCAATCTATACCTTAACTTTTATCTATAGCCTATCATAACTGCTATAATTACCATATCCATGTTACTATTATCCAATCACTAAAAGTTAGTACATTACAGTTTAAGCTGGAAGTTGTTTTTCAGTTTTCTTGCAGTGGAAAATTCTGTGACCTTTTTTCTACTTGCACCATTTGCTGCCTTGTTTGCCTGTGCTGTCTTTCTGCTTGGTAAAAACATCTTCTTGTTTGGGGTGGGTTTATCCTTTGCTCTAAGCCATAAAAACCCCTTCTAACTAACACACCCTTTGCCTCCTTGGTTATCCAGTAAGACTGGCTCAGCAATTCTTTTCTTCTATATCAAAACTTGCTTCCATCTCTATTCCTTCTTCAGATTTTACATTCAAAAATCTTTCTGCTAAGCATACATATGTGTGAGACTTTCTTGTCAAACTTTCATCCTTCCCAACACCCACCAAAATCCCATAAATCCCATACAGACCAGCCTGACACCCCAAAAAATGCTCAACAAGCCAGACCCACCCTTCCCCCTGTCCTGTTCCTTTCAGCCTGGACCCATCCTACAAACGTGAGTCCCCTGTGCTCTGTGCCAGAGCCTTTAATACCTCTGCACACAAATGAGGAGAACAAATGAGTGCCAGGGGAGAGGGAGATGGTTTGCATCACTTCATCAGCATCCCAATAAAGCAGCTCTGCGGAGGGTAAGACAGCAGAGTTCAGCAGATTTTATCAATAACATCTCGGAGCCCTGCTGCGTGCCTGAGAGAGTTGCCATGGTTATTGTGACAGATTTACTATCATTGTAACTTAATGCACCATAATAAGGATCTGCATAGTTATTATTGTTTTACAATGATAACTGTAATTCGACCGCAGATTTATGACTAAATTTGTAACGTTGCTGCGATGTTCTGGGAAGGATTGGGAGCAGGGAAATTCACATGCTTTCTCAGAATATAGACAGAAAAAGAGATCTTGGTCGGTACCCTTTTCTTTCCTTTTAATTGCTTCTTTGAGAACAATTTTTGTGGTCTGGTTACTGTTGGTTTGGGAGAGGGTGCTCTGTCAGAGGCCATGTAGAGAGGTAGCTGAAAAATGGGATTTTTCCACTGCAAAATTTATCCTGGGGAAAAAAAAATATCCCAAAGTCTTTCAACAGAAAGTTGCAAAAAAAAATTTCCAAGTGTTGCCAGCTGGGAGGCGGACACAAAGCACAGGCAAGATGAACAAAAATGGTCAGACTTTGTTCAAAAAGAATGACTCCAGCAGCATGGGGAGGGCTCTGCACCACCTTAGAGCTGGCCTGGGCACAGACCATGGAGCAAAGCCAAGCACCTCCTCCCAAATGAGGGGCTGAAACCCCATAACCTGTCCCAGCCCACCCCAGGGTCCTGGCAGCCCCATGGGATCCTCTTGGAACAGCTCAGCACAAATTACTGCCCAAAAACTTAGAACAGTGTTTACTGATGGATTACTGCTCAGCCATGGAGTGATTTGAAAAAGCAAAGCTTTAGACAAGGACTTGTTGGCAATTCTCAGGGCACAGGACCCACATCAGGGGTCCCCACACCTGCAGCTCCCCAGGATGGGGAACAAGTCCCAGCTGGGCTGGACCCTTACAAGCAGCTGGTCCCCAGGGGAAAGAATACGGGAATCCAAGCCTGAAATAAAACCAGGGTTTCCATCAGGCTCCCTTGCACCCTCCTCCCAAAGCTCTCCCCTGTTTGAGGGCTTAGCTCCTTCTTGGATTTCATCACAAATGCAATGCTGCCAATTACCCCACAAATTTATAGGGAGCCCTGATGGTTTACATCCCTTTTTCATTCTGCCCAGGCAGCCCATTGCCCCCAGGAGCTGTGGGATGGTTAACAACCCCCTTCATGCCAGAGGCACCCACACTGGGCAAACGACAGCAGAAAAGGGGCAGAAAAGGGGAATTTTCCCAGCCCCTCCTTGCTGCTCACTGGGGAAGGCTCTCAAGGTTTTCTAAGGAAAATAAACCAGTCTGAACCACCCATTTGGCTTCCATGGCAAGTGCCCAGGTCAACACCTCTACAGACACTCTGGGCTCAGCACATCATCCCAGCTTCCCACCATACCTTGGTCTTTCTAAAGACACACGGATACAGCACGCACAGGTCACACCCCTCCAGCTGAGCAAAATGGGGATTGGGTCAGCAATCCACGCTCTGGGACTTGGAGCCTTTTGGGTTCCCTACTGGATTGCTTTCCTGAGTGATTTATATCTTTTCCCATTCCTCATCCTGACTGGATCAGGGGTGGAGTTTTCTACGTTCCCCCACCCTCACGCAAGAGCATCAAGTGCCCTTTCTTGGTGCTCCTCAGGGAAAAGCTGCTCTGCCTCCACTTCAGAAGGGTTCCTGTCTGCATGGAGAAGCTTCCCTGGAACTGTGGGGAAAAGGTGGCAGAGGCAGAGGCTGGGTGCTCCCCCTCCAAGCAGTGATGTGTGTCAGAGCAGGTTACATCACACTCCCCTGCCACCACCACCTCCTGCTTTTGGGCTGATATATGAGAGTAAATATAGGAAAATCTCCTCATAAAATTAATGGAGGCTGCATGAACTCACAGATCATAAACTCAGAGGGGTTTGCAGCTTTCCTTTTGGGGAGGGGGTGGGCTCAGAAGCAATTTAGCAGAGGGGACTAATTGACAGCAGTTGCTCCAGCACATCCCACACCACCCTCCCCACTCTTGGGAGGACTGAGGGGAACACAGCACTGAGGTCTCATACACAGGGCTGCAGCAAGCACCCATCAGCTCGAGGTCAGACCCAGCATGCTGCAAGGTGTGCTCCCATAGGGGCACTGTGGCCAAGCTGTGCTCTCAGTGACATCTCTGTGCCAGAGATGCACAAATCTGCCCAGAGCACAAATCTCAGATGCTGAAGGCCAAAGCATGAGCAGATCTGTGATGGTGTTCACAGGGGTTCTTGGATGAGGGAAGAGATGAGAATGTTGACTCCATGTTTCAGAAGGCTTGATTTATTATTTTATGATATATATTACATTAAAACTATACTAAAAGAATAGCAGAAAAGGTTTCATCAGAAGGCTAGCTAAGAATAGAAAGGAATACCAAAGAATGATAACAAAAGTTTGTGTCTTGGACAGAGAGTCTGAGCCAGCTGACTGTGATTGGCCATTAATTAGAAACAACCACATGAGACCAATCCCAGATGCACCTGTTGCGTTCCACAGCAGCAGATAACCATTGGTTACATTTTGTTCCTGAGGCCTCTCAGCTTCTCAGGAGGAAAAATCCAAAGGAAAGGATTTTTCATGAAAAGAAAAGCTCCATCCCATGCTCAGGGGGTTGCTGACAGCACAGCACCTCTCTTGGCTGGGGGGTGCAGGGTGGCTGATGAAGAGGACTGGGCCATGGACCCAAGCTCCCCAACACACCCAGCAGTGGGGGACACACAGGGGACAAGGCTGAGGTGCTCCTCTCCAGCCCAGCCTAGGAATTCCCCTGAAACCCTCTTGATACAATCAGGGATGTTTTGAGACCAAGTCTCCTCCACTGGCTTCCCAACACATCCCTAAAGCCATCCTGTGACCCCAGTGTTGGTGGCCACAGCTCTGCCACAGCAAACACCATTTCCAGGACCTGCCTTCTGCCTCCATCCCCTTCCCAACCCACAGAAAACCTTTGCTGGAGCACCTCCACACCCCTCCACAGCATCAGCAAGGCCAGTCCCTGTGTCCAGGCACCTTTGCTCCGTGCTGGGTTGTTCAGTGCATCTCATGTCTTGGGGAACCACCTGGGCTTTCCACAGCACAGCCAAGAGTCTCATGCAAAGGGCAGTAAATAATCACTGCTGCTCAGAAATCTGCCCCTACACCCCATTTCTCTACAGGACCCTGGCTTGCTCTGCCTGGTTAAGGGCCAGCCCCATGGACCAGCTGCCCAAGGAAACCCTTTGCCACACCAGCACCAAGTCAGGTCAGGGCTGTGCAGGCACCAAGACCTCCCTTGGCCCCCAGCCCTCAGGGGGAAACCCAACCATCCCAGCTCCTAAGCAGCCTCTTGGTCTGGCCCTGCTCAGGTTTACTCTCAGTACCAAATGCAATTTTTTTGCTGTTTTCTGTCCAAAATCATCTTGGCCCTCGGCTGCTGCCCCAGCCATGACTCACAGCTCTGCCCCAGCCTCAGGCTCCCTCCTGCTCTGATTCAGGCAGCCATGAGCACCAGCCCCAGCTCCTTTCAAGTGGTTTGGGGACCCAGCCAAGGCACCAAAGCAAAGGGATTTAGGCACCATGCTCCCTGGAGCATCCAGCCTGGCTGCCAGCCTCAGCCTTGCCCCAGGGGGCTCAGCAGGCTCAGCTCTGAGGCATCATCTGGTGACCAGGTTGTGGCACCAGGAGCAACCCCCAAACAGTAATGGGGTCCAGGTCCATCACCCCACACGCTTTCTGCCTCCAACACAGCCAGCTGGCCCCTTTGGTGCACTCCCTGCATCCTCAAGGCATCACTGAGCACCCCCTGCCGTGGGTGCCCCTCCTGCATTCCCCAGGCTGCTGGAGAGAGCTTACAAACAAAATCATGTCTAAATAAGGGCTCCCCTTCCAGAGAGGCAAAGCCCACAAAATGACACTGGAAATGGGCCATGTACTGCCCTCCTTGGTGATGCTGGCTGTGACCTCCTTCACTCCACCTTCCCCTGGCTCCTACTGTTGCTAGAGCTGAAGGAGGACAGAGGCTCTTCCCTTCCCTTTCATAGCATCCCTCAGGTGGTTCCATCAGCCTCTCCCTGCTGCCTGCCTCAAGGACCAGCCAGCTGCCAACCCCACCTGCTTCCCAGGGAGTTGATTTACTCCCAGGTGGAGTTGATTCTCAGGTGAAACCCCTGGGACAAGGGCCTGCAGCACTGCTGACGGGCTCCAGTCCCAAAATAACAGAGGGGAAAAGAAGGATGGCTGGGCTAGCACTGAACCAAAACTGGGGCTTGAACAGAGAAAAACAGACCTGCCCCCTCCCCAGACAGGATGCATAAAGCTCTGGGACACATTCCCCAGACCCCCTCCATCTCTACTGCAGGTAACAGGGAAGGGGAGCCTGGCTGCCCGCGGACAGTGGAGAAGCCGGCACGGAGACATCTGTTCCCCATCCAGCAAGCAGTGTCTTCCTGATCTGCCTCTTAAAAATTACAAGGCAATTTGGAGTTTCTATTTTGTACTTTTGATTTGCCCAAACACCTGAAACATGAGCTCTCAATCCAGGATCAAAGGCTGTCTCTGGAGCAACACAGACGGCGATATCCACCGCCGTATTTATGTGTGATTAGGAACGCCTGCATGGGAGAGGGGATTTGGCAAGGCTGGAAAGCCTGAAACTCCATCCCTTGGAGAGGCAGGGAGCTGGGGGTTGATGTCCTGGCAGGTCAGGCTTAGTCCCAGCCCCTTGGGTGATTCCTTGCAGAGGGAGGGTCTCTCCTGTGGCACTTGTCCCCTGTCATGCCTGCCTGTAGGACTGAGACCCAGGCAGTGATGGGTGGGATCTCTCATCCTTGCTTTGCTCTCTCTCTGGGGGTCACTGGGTAGGTGCACACATCCCACATGCAAAAGGATGCTGCAGTGTGGACACAGTCCTGGTGGGATGAAAGGCACTGGGAAAAAGCCAGGCATGTAAGGGGTTAATGGTAATCGACAAAGTCATTAATGAGCTGGAGGGGAGGGGTCTTCCCAAGCTCTTCTGGTCCAACTTGTCCTACTTTGAAAAATCCCAGACCCTGGACCCCTGTGGGCTTGGGTTTTTGCATCATCTAAATAAACTGGGAGAGGTTCAGGCCTGTGAACAGATGTGGCCAAGCCTCCTCTCCCATGGAAAGTGTGGCTGAGTTGCTGTAAATAACCAATTTTAATCTGCCCCCTTGTCCAGTACCACTGACACCAGGGCAGACTGGATCCCTGGAGAGACCCCGGCTCTGGATCTGTGTCTCACATGGGTTCCTGCTTCCTGCCACTGCAAGCTGCTTCAGAAGAGCTGGATGGGGTTCCCAGGATAAGGGAGCAGTAGCAGGGCCCACTGTTTGTGGGAAAGGCAGCAGTAAAATCAAGGCTGTGAGGAAACCTGCCCTTTCACAGGTAGTGGGCCAGAAAACACCCTCGTTGTGCTGAGGTGTAAATCAGTGCCACTGAGGGGTGCATTAGGTGGGTGACACATGTCAGGATCACCACAGAGCCATCCCCTGTGGGGATCTGGTCCCTCCTGCCATGAGACAGAGCAGCAGTGACTGCATCACCCTTAAACATAAGCACCAGGGTGGGCAGGAGCACTCCAGACAGCAAAACCTCCATGAAGTCTTCAACTTTTAAACAAGCCAAGCTGATGGAGACAAGTCCCACCTTCCCATGGGATCACATATCTATTTATAATCAATAAATTTCCATGAAAAAGTCTAAAACTACGTGTGATGCAACCCCGGCGCTCCTTTACTGGAAAATTTGTTGTTTCTTGGGTTTTTGGTTGTTTTTTTTTTTTTTTTTTTTTGCCACAGTTTCCTCACACATTGAGGCACCTTCAGAGAAGTGCTGGGAAAAGCTGCCCAGGAGCTCTCTGCAAATCAGGGTGTGCTCCTGCCCTGCCAGTTCACAGGCATTTAGCACTGGGAATGAGCTGGGAAGAAAATTTGCCACAAATATTTTCAGCAAATTATGAAGTCTTGGAAAAAGCAGATTTCAGTTCTACTGAGAAATTAGTGTTTTGACAGATGTTTTAAATATTTTTTAAAGAATTTCATTTTTTTAACTGAAACTGAAGGAGGTCCTGAAACCAAAGACTGGGCCAAGAAAAGAAACCTCAGAAACATTCTGCTTTGAAAATGTCTCAGTAAAACATTTCCTTTTTCCCCTCTTCCCCAGTTCAACAGTTTGGGGAATGGAGATGAATTCACAGCATTTCATCTTCTCTGACTCCAACCCTTTTTTAAGCCTGGAGAATGTTTTGACAGAGAAATGCCTTCCCTGCCCCACTGAGTCCAAGTCCTCTGAAGGCCTAAGAGTGAAGGGGTCTTCAACCTCCAGCATCCTGCTGTGGTTTCCATGTAAACTGTCTGAAAACAGAGTGTGGCATTCACATTTTCTGAAAAATCCCTGCACCCAGGATTTTCTCCTGGGAAGCTGAGAAGCCTCAGAGGAAAAGGAAAACAATAATTATCTGATTTGCTTCTCCTGTGTTTTGCTGCTTTGGAATGAGGTTGGAGATTGTTTATCCAACAGGTGATTGTTTCATTGGTTTCGTGTGAATTGTTTTGACTTATTGGCCAATCAGGGCCAAGCTGTGTCAGGATTCTGGAGAGAGTCACGAGTTTCATTATTATCTTTTTAGCATTCAGTAAGTATCCTTTCTGTATTCTTTAGTATAGTATAGTTTCGTTTTCTTTAATATATTATAGTACCATAAAATAATAAATTAGCCTTCTGAGAACATGGAGTCAGATTCATTATTCCTTCCTTCATCAGGGCACCCCACAAATACAGGAACAGAGATTTCCAGATTTTTTAAAACCTCTGGGCTTCCCACTTCCCACCTGCAGAGCAGCCCCCAGGGCAGTGGGAGCACCCACACCCCCATTCCTGGGAGGAGGAACCAAGGCCACAATCCCTGCATGGACCAGCTGCACCCACACTAGGCTGGGGCTTTGGGGAGCCCAATAAAAATAAAATAAATGAAATAAAACTTCTGAGGTGTCAAGGCAAACCCACCAGCTCCTGAGCACCTCCTGCACCCTCCGGAGCAGCACACGCACTCCCTAGGGAAGCCTTTCCAGCTGGAGCAGAGCAGTGGGATCCATGGGGAGCTCCTTTCCTTCCACAGCCATAAAAATCCCATTTGGGATTGCAGTTGCCTTGCTCCCCTCCTGCAGGGTGTGTCCAACTCAGTCACACACAGGCAGAAAGCACCAGGAGCTGCTGAACCTTAAAACAACTGTTATTCTTTGGGATAGTGCTCCTTCCAACACCAACATTATTCTGAGATGCAGGTAACATGTGACACATTTTCTTTCCTCTCCAAAGTACAACACCCTTTCCTCCTTCTATCCTTCCTTACCAAATATCAATCATCAGCAAAGACAAGGCAAATGAACTTTTAATCAATAACAGCTACTGTTTCTTGTACCGGGACTGTTTATGATTTAAAAGGGGGAAAAAAATTTAAGTCAATCCTGATGTGAACGTTTTCCCACTTGGAAAAACAGTCCAATCCCATATCAAAAGGTTGGGGGGTTTATATGTTTTTAAAAGGTTTAAAAGCTAAATTAATTTTAAATTGTTTTTACATATCTTGCCTATAGACAGAACCACATCACATGATGAGGAAGGGTGGTCCGTGGTGTATTAATGTTCCCAGTAAGTGCTTTAGCACCAGTCTGTCTGCTTTACACAGATTTAATTCTGCTGCCATCTCAAAATCAAGACTACCCTAACCACAGTGTGTCTGTCCAGGCGCTGTAGCTGGCAGTCTGTCCCCTTTCCATCCACACCAGGTACTGCACAGAGCTCTGGGTCTGTCTGCTCCCAGATTCCACTGTCCTCATCCCAGCCACCAGCATCCAGGAGCTACCTGAGACTAAAGGATGGTTTTGGCAGAAAAGCACTAAGAACTGGCCCAGTCCTCCTGGCTGGTCAGGACAATGCTGAATAAATGTCCTAAGAAAACAAAAAAAAAAAAAAAGAAGCAGGAACTCATTCCTGGATCTAGGAGTCCATAAAGGCTCTCACAGTGGATGGACTTGGGTTTTTGGAGCTGGACACCTAAAAAAGGTGAGACTGCAACTAAAGCTCCTAACTTTATTCTTCAAAAGCTTTCTATTTCCAGGGCCTGAACATCCAGGAGACTGATAATTCATTTCCATCTTCATATGCTGCAGCACTGGGAGCAGTTCAAATGGCACCATGCTGGCTCCAGTGCAGATTTATCTGAATTTGAGATAGAAACCCAAATGCATGAAATGGCATCCACCAAGTCTTATATGAGCCTCAAACTGGGTTCACTTCAGCCCTCTGCAGTGACAGGTTGCCCCCTTGGCCAGTTCCTCTGTGCATCCATCCACTGAAGCCATGGCTTCTCTGCTGTCTCACCTTCCCCAGCCCAGGCAGTTTTGGGGGTCTTCCTTCTTCTCTTTGAGATATCCCATGGCCACATGCAGCTTGCTGTTCCTGCCTAGTCTCTTCCCGTGGCTGATTCTCCCAGGCCCAGATTTGGGACAACCAAGAGAGTAGTCTCTTTCTGCCAGGGTGATGGAGCAGTCCAGCCCTGTCTGAATCCATGCAGAACAAGCCAGGGGACACAGCTGAGGAGGCAGAAGGCAGAGGGATGCTGGGTGTGGATGTGCCTGAAGCAGAGTGCCAAGGTCTGTGATGGCAAAGGCCTCCTGAGGATGCTCCCCAGATGGCTGAGGGGAAGTGGCTCAGACACACACCCCTGGGGGCTGAGTCACTGGCCAGGGATGTCCCAGCTGGAGGAAGCAGGACGTGGCCAGCCTGGCCTGGGGCACAGTGTCAGCACTGCTCACCATCAGCACATGGCATTGCCCAGACAGAGATCCCAGCAGGGAAAATCATTTGGTCCCTCCATGTCCCTATAGTTATAAAACTCATTTCCCCCTGGATTTACTAAGTAGATCCCCTCTGCCACCACCATTATGCAGTTTTTGCCCCCACCCTACCATCTTGATGTGCTGGGGAATGGGGTGTGGGCGTCCAGTTTGCATGGTGGCACAGATGGCCACAGGGCTGTGGCCATGCCTGAAGTCCTCTCCTGGCCCACCAGCTCTGCAGAGCAGCCCCAGGCAGACAGGAAGGTCCTTTCCTTAGTTTGTGCCCAAAGGAGAGGCAGGAGGGAAGACAGAAAGGTGAATTCTGATGTTTTCCTCAGTACCCTGGGATCAGTGGCTGAACCAGAGCAAGGACTTTGTGTTTTTCATTTCCCACTTCCTCCACGAGGCCTCTGGCCCCTGGGGAACATCTCACACTCTCCTGTAATCCAGGCCTCTTTTATCATCATCCCCATGATGAAGGCAAGCACATTCCAGTTGCACTCTGAGGTGAGAGCCCACCATGCCCCTACTCTCTCCTCCCAGCTGAGAAGAGACACCAGGCAGCTTTTTAGGATCGGGATAGAAGAGAATAGAAGTTTCTCCACTTACAGTTTTGCCAGACTTTAACCGGGCTCCAATTTTCCATGCTGGATTCCTGCCCTGGGCTGTGTTTTGTTTTGTATTTGTCAAAAAAATTCCATGACTCCATTTCCACCAGCCCTTTGAACGAGTTTTAGGGAGGTCTTTTTCTTTCTTTATTTTTTTTTTTTTCCTCTTGCCCATGCTCAGACATTATTACAACCATTTTCAGTGGGGAGCAGCAGTGCCTGCAGGCCTGGCAAGAAGTGTCCCCTGAGTGAGGAGATGGCCTTTCTCCATCCCCGTGACGGCGCCCGCCGTCGGTCGGATCACGAGCCTGGGAAACAGCAGAGCCTGGTTGGTGTTTGGCAGATGGATGAAGCCCAAAATCCGCCTGTGCCGAGCGCTCCCCATCTTCCAACAGGCCTCAATCAACAGTTTCACAACAGCACGTCTGCCAACTGTGTAAACACAGGGCACGGCTCAAACAGAGCCTCCGTGAACAATCGGCGCTGAAAGGGAAGAGCATCTTACTCAAATCTTACTCAAATCTTACTCAAATAAACAAAGGTCCTGCCCAGCCCAAGGGTTTGGACCAAGGTCAAAGGAGGGAGTTCGCGATAGGGGAAGTTATTGAACCTTGAAGCTCACGCAAGTTTTTCAGAGATGGATTTTGTCTGCAGGGAAGAACTAATTCGAGTGGACTGGACCCCTCTGTGGCTTTGGGTTGAATCCAGCAGATCCTACATGCAAACATCTGCAATGGGAGAAGAGAGGAGGAGATGGGGAAGTGAGGAAGGCCAAACCAAAAGGCTTTGTTTGGGGCAGATCGATTAACCTGAAACCCATTTTTGTTTGCTTCCCTGGGAAGATGGATGTGTTCTGCTGGCTTGGCAGGGCCTTTTCTTCTTCCAGGCTTTGGCTCCACCAGCAGAACTAAAAAACACTATCATAATTCCAGTGGCTGCAGCTGCAGAATGATCCAGGTAATCTTCATGCCTTGCAAAAACTGTGGGGCTCCATGGTACCATCAGCCAGGTCTGGTGCCTGAGCATTGTACAGACCTCAGAAATAACCCTCCAGGATCTTGGGGGTCAGACCCCTGGCACAGCTCTGAGTGGATTGAGAGTCCAGTTTTGGCTGCAGGAACCAAGGTCTGAAATTAGAATTGCCTGGTGATGTGTAACAAAGAGGAAGAAAAAGGCAAAAGCAGCAACAGCACACAAACCAACCCCAGAAATCCCAGCCTGGGGATCCAGGAAAACTAAAAGGGAAGAAATGTGCCTGCCTCGAGGGAGGCTGAGAGAGGGCTCTGAAAAAGCCCAGCTTGGTGAGGCCTCTTTTGAGGAGCTTAGCAGTGAACAGAGGAGGACAACGGGGGCAGGAAAACCACAGTGCTTGGGACAGGCTCCTGTACAGCAGAGACCAGCCAGGTCCTGGAAAAGATGGCAGCCTCTGGCAACAGCCCCCTCTCTGGGGCTTGGTTTCAGTCAGAAGGGTCCCACATTTGACAGTGCATAGACAGGAATATTTCTCCACTCTGCTGCTTGCAAAGTGGCCAGAGAGCAGGGAAAGCCACTGGGTAGAACAGCTGCAGCCCTACAGTGCACAGGAACACAGGGTCATATCGTGCCTTTAGAGCAGATTGAATTTAAGACCTGTCAATCTCACTGGTGTCTAGGTCAGCTTTCTTCCTCTGCATTGACAGGGAACAAATTTGAAGCCCTGAGGTGTCATTTCTGCACATCAAGCTTTGAGTTGTTCCCTTCCTTTACCATGATAGACCTGTTCCTTTCCTGAGGATGATCACTTTTCAATCAGACATATGGTGGTTCACATTCCTGAGTTATGGAGCACACAGCTCACCAAAGGAAAGGGAATTTGGTTTCCTCTCCTGCTGACCCCACAAATGCACCACAGAGCTGCATGGTCATGGCCACCATCCCCCAGAAATGGCATTGCTCTGGGCCAGGCCATTCCTTGAGGGAAGGAGGTCACCCCCAGGGAGATGCTGTGCTGGGTTAGTCACCTTCCTCTGACCCAATCTTCCCCTTGCATTTGCTCCCCAACGTGGGCAGATGTGCCTCAGCCATGCACAGAGTGGTATCTCTAAAGTGTCAAACTGCCAGAAACCCCAGGCTCAAACACTGTGTGAAACCCAGGCTGCTTCCCAGCCTGACCTTCTCCATGCCCTGCAGGGCCAGAAATTCCCTTTTTTAAACCAGGGGCTATGACCTGTGCCCCAAGACACTGCAGCCACTCCTACAGTGAATAAGGAATGAGAGTGAATATATGCTTGGCAATCACAGGCAGATTAGAAACATCTAAGGGGGGTCTTCAACGCTCAAGAAAAAGAGTCAGAACTCAAAAAACAACAACAACAACAAAAAAAACAAACAAACAAACAAAAAAAAAAAACAAAAAAAAAACCACAACAAAACACCCTAATAAGTTGGCAACAACCAAGCTGGAGTAACTGGACTCAGGTTCCATGAGGGGTTGTGTCAGCATTTCAGCCCGTGTCTCTGGGTGTGAGCACTGGATTGTAAAGAACTGCTCTGGTGGAAACTTGGCTGCAGGGACAGTCAGACTGTCACACACTCTGATCCTTATCACCACTTGAAAGGCCTGCCTGGGAGCAGCTGCTCTGGAGCTGTGGGGCAGCCCCAGGAAGGGTGCACAGCCCTCTCTGTCACACACACACCTTTGCTCTGGCTGATGGATCCTGGAGCTCTTGAGAGGCTGCTCCAAGGGTCTGGGCTGGCTTGCTGTGATCCCAGCTGGTCAAACCTTCCAGCTGCAGAAGACCCTGCATGCACACACTGCTGAGGGGAGTCCTCCTGGCCAAGGGAGCCAAGCTGTGCCTAGATGAGGTTATCCCAGAATGCTTCCCAAATCTCAGATCTAGAGGCATGCTTTGGCTGCATCCCAGCTCCAGACTGGGGATGTGCAGCAGCCCCAGAGCCTCAGAGAGAGGAAATCCAGATGGGAATGCTGGAGTGCTGCAACAGCTCCCTCCCCTGCAGGGGCTGGGGACCACGACACGAGGGCTGGTGAGCACAGAGTGAGCACAGAGTGAGCACAGAGTGAGCACAGAGTGAGCTCAGGGACCTGCCTGCCCATGCAAAGCTTCAGCCCTCTCCTGATCAGCCCTCTCATTAATCAGAGCCCTGCAAGGTCTCACAAGAAACACCCCACCAGAAAACATCTCCAGATTTCCCACTGACTCATTACAGTAATCCCAATGGGACTAGTTTCACACAGGGATTATTTTTCTCCCTTTTTTTCCTTGAGATGCCATGCCAAGGTAAGCCAAGAATCATGCAAAGCCCTCCATGGATGATGCCACCTTGTAAATTAAGGTCACTACCCCATCACAGACAGTAAAAAGTCTTTATTTTCTGCTGATTGATGTTAATTATGCAACATACTGTGAGTCCATGTGGACTGTGTTCCATCAAGGTTTTCCTTGTGATCATTCTTTCTGGATCCACGTCCTGCCAAACACAGCTTGTTTTCATGGCCCATCTTATTTACTGCTCTATTAGTCTGGTGTTAGATTTTTCCCCCAGTCCTCTGGAACTTCCCCAGAGTTTCCAGATTTGTTTAAAAAATCGACACTAATGGTTGAGAGAGCTCTCAGGCCAATTTGTTTATCCTTTGATGCAAGTTATCTGATCCTGCAGAATGTCTAACTTTAATCACTGCTCTTTAACATTCAGCTTCATCACTGGTAGAATACAAAGTAATTCATTTTCTCTATAAAGTATGGTTGTGTCATCCCACTTCCTTCCAAAGGGAAAAATAAATGTTGAACAAATAACTTTGTCTCTTTTAAACACAGGATGAGTGTTTTCCCATTATTGCCAGGGATCTCATTACAGGATTTGGCTTTTCTTGATACATTTAAATAATTATCATTAACTCCAGTGGCAAAAGGCTTTTCTCTCCTACCTTTAGCTTCCCTTCCCAGGTTCTTGCTGATTTCTACTCATCACTATCAATTCTTCCTTTTGTATTAATCATCAATACCAATATGCACTTCACTGCCACATATTTATGCTCATAATGCTCTTTATCTATGTATATATAGATAAAGAGCTTCCACCTTCCCTCCTAGCTGGGCTGTTCAGGCTTCCAGGATAGCACAAATCTTGGAGCATCTCACCAAACAGCCTCAAACACTCCCTGATTATCCTCTGCTCAATTTTGTTAAAATAATTCCTTCCACTCCTTAATTGTACTCCCAATTATTTTCAGCCCAGGGAAGCTGTTATTTTTCCAGAACCAGGGGCTTCAGCTGGGCACCTCTGTGCTCTTAAAAATCTGGTCCCTCACCACTTATAAATAGCTCTGGTCAGAGCTTTTCTGTGTTTGCACATAGTGTGGTGCCCACTGGCAGGGAGACAGCCTGGGAATAGGTTGTGGAGTGTCACTGTAGGACATGAGAAAACATGACACGGACACACTGCTCTTTTCAAGGTAAAAAGAGACTTTTTAATTTCTGGCTCCAACATTTATAGATTTTCAAAAGTGACAGCGGGCTGGAGGATGACAGTGCCATCTCTCCAATGACACTGGACAAACCAACAGTCTGTCAAATTTTTCCTCTTCTATAAAAGAATGCAAAACAATAAGTTATTTACAGAAAGTGTGTGAGAATGTTCGTTACAAGAATGTAAACATCAGAAAGCTTAGAAAATCTTAAAAAATCAGGGCGACAGTGGAGTCCCTGCCCATCACAGGACTGGAGAGTTGCATACCTAAAAGGCAGAGGAAGCTGGTTTGGGGTTATTTGTGGGGGATGCATCCCTTCTCTGCTCCCAGGCTCACAAGAAGGAAAAAAGCCACTGGGGACCAAAGACAGCTTTCATCAATTGTGATGTTTTATTTTGTGTTGGCTTTTTTTTCCCCCTTAAACATCCTTTGTTTTCTAACAATAAATCATATCCCGAGGCAAAAAGCCTTTAAAGAGACTGGGCATGGAGTCTGCTTCCGTTGCCTGGCTGGCGAGGCAGGCCACCAGCTGACAGCAGCCATCAATCCACAACTCAGCGATCAATCCATCTTCCCCCGGCTGGGCCAGCCCGCTGTGCCCTGCCACCCCTGCCAGCCCTGGTGGCACCCAGGATGGTCCCCTCTCGGCTTTCTGTGCTTGAGATGACCTCCAAGGTATCAGAAAGTCTTTTTCTCCCAGTCCCATGAACAAAGAAGAAGTCGAGATTCATTGGTTCTGCTTCTCAAGGTTGTTTATTTTCCCTTATCTGTCACATTCCTTCTCTGACCTGCTGAGATCTGTCCAGCAGGTCAGGTTGTGGCACAGTCCCTGCCCAGGTGGTGTCACCTTTTTATACTAAGAACTACGTGTACTTTATTTACAATAATTTTCCAATACCTATCACCTATGTTAGACAGTCTGTCTCCAAACCAATCAAACAGTGTCACCATCACAGCAGAAGATGGAGGACAAGAAGAAGGAGATGAAGGACAGGACATGCCCAGATTCCTCCATCTTGCCTCTTGAACCCCCATTCTAAATCCCCAAAATTCTACTTTTTCACCCTCTGACAAATTCACTATCATTCTACTCAAACTCTTGTGGCTTGTAAATCTTCACACAAAGTTGGTAATTGTTTCCATGGGCTAAAATCAAAGGCACAGGTGTGTTTGACTCTGTGCCAAGGTCTCTGAGCCCCCTGCCAGGGTCTGGAATCACCCAGGGCAGCCAGAGCAATGTCCTGGGTCCTGACAGTCCCCAGTGCCACACCCTGTCCCCCTTGCTGCCTGTTCCCTCAGAGCAGAGTCCCCTTCTGCCAGGCCCCATCCCCTGGTGTTCTGCAGCCAGCTGAGCCAACTCACCCTCCAAGTCTCCTCCTGTGGTCCATCAGAGAGCAGGCAGTCTACCTCCTGCCCTTCCAAGAAACCAACAGCTCTAAAGAAGGCAACAGCATCTTTTCCGAGCAGAGGGTACACCAAGAGCTTACTGGTGGACAAACCTTCCCAGGAGGCTTCATAAATCCCAAGCTGTTTGCTTTTTTTGCCATCAGTGGAGGTTTTCACCTCCTGTTGTTCGCTGCAGGCTTCTGGGTTTGCTTTTTAGCATTTGTGCTGCCACAACTCAGCAGTTTTGGTGGCACCTACATGTTCTGCTTACCCTATTAACAGTGTTCTCCAAAGATGTTCTATTAAAACCCTCTTAATGGCTCTACCTTGTTTTTTATCTGGAAAATTAATTGCTCTCCCCACGAGATGGAGGTGGTCCAGCTCATATGATCCTTCAGGAGGTGGGCCCAGTGCTCCATGACCTGCAACACTTCTATTCTACCTCCATTTTACACTTTTTGCCCCTTGGTGGACTCCTCCTCTGTCTGCTTTTGCTCCCAAAATGCAAGGTGGGGTCTTCTTGCCAACCGTCTGAACTTTCCTCTCCTTCAATTCCCTCCTGAGATCTCTCAAGTTCTTGCTGATTTGAGAAGTATTTTATGAGGCAATTTCATCCATGCCAAATGTGTCATAACCAATGGATCCCTGCCTGCAGTCATCAGAGCCCTCTCAGTGATGTGTGCTGTGCTGGAGCCAAGGAGACCGCACACAGGCCTGCTGTCTTTCTGTCCCCTCTTCTGCTGGGCAGAACATTTGGATCTGCCTGCCGGCACACATTTGGTCCATGGCCATCACTCGTGCTCAAACCCCCTTTAAGTCTGCAGGGATCATGGTCAAAAGGGGCCATCAGAGACTCTTTGTGTCTCTCTCACCAGAGGTCAAGAGCTGTTGTATCTTGGCTACTCCCCAGTACCTCATGTCCCTCCACCAGCACAGGCAGAGCTTTGGCCTCTGCCTGCAGGTTTCCATGCAGCAAGGAGAATGTGGTGCTTCCTCCCTGCATCAGGGCCCCTGTCCTGGGAAAATGACCTCAGAGATGTGGGGCACATTCCCCTGATGTCACCTCCCCAGCCACAGCAGCCAAAGCCACCAGGACTGCGTGTCCTGGCCAGCCAAGTGTGCCCAGGGGCAGATGATGCCCCAGACAAGGTTACAGCAGACAACCCCCAGTGACTCCATGATGCTACTGGTGACCAAGATCTGCTCTTGCAATCCTCAAAGCTTTTCCTCCCCTGCATCAGAGCAGGACTGTGTCCCAGGAGAGGCCTGTCCTGCTTGGAGAAGATGGGGCAAAGAGGTCTGTCTGCCCCATCTCACAGCCTCAGGAGAGGGACACGGCCACCATGAGGCTTCCTCTGGTATTTGCTCTGTGCCAAGGTTGGAAAGGATTCCTATAGTGGATAGTTTTGCCCCCAGTGAGGGGAGAGAGTGATGCATCTGACTCCATCTTATCAGAAGGCTGATTAATTACTTTATTACACTATATTATTCTATATTATATTACACTATATTACATTACATCTAAACTGAATGTGCCAAGCACCCCACTGCACTCCACTGCACTCATCTCGTGACTGCTACCCAACAGTCCTGACACACACACACTCTTGGCCCTGATAGGCCAAGGAAACAAAACACCATGACTGTGGTAAACAATCTCCATTATTGCATTCTACTTTTGCACAACACAGGCACAGCAAACGAGATAAAAATGTCTTTCTCTGAGGTTCAGAGAACGTGAAACCTAGAAATATTCTGGGGAAGAATTGTGCCTTGCTTCTCTCTGTGAAGAGAAATGTGGCGACAGATTCCAGTGTCACAAAAGCACCTGATCAGGGAGGGCATTTCAGGGCTGGGGGTGGTGGAGTGGAGGTAGCACAAGGACAACGGGAGGAGATAAAGGTTCCTTGAGGAAAAGGAGAAAGCTCCAGCCTGGATACTCTTTTGTGGGGCAGGCAGCAAGGCAGTGGGAGCGCATTTCAGGGAGGGCATTTCAGGGCTGGGGTGGTGGAGTGGAGGTAGCACAAGGAGAGGAGGAGATAGAGGTTCCCTGAAGAAAAGGGGAAACCCAGCAAGGCAGCGGGGGAAGGTGTGGCGGGATCTTGACATGGCGTGGCCTCAAACTGATGTCCCAGCCTGTTTTAAAATGTCCTCAAGCGCTTGGGATTGCCTCAGATGAAGTGCAGTGTACCCGTGCAGGGTGTAAATGAGAACCACCCGTGGCACCTCCTGGGCAGGTTCCTGAGGGCCTCCCCGCCGCTCGGAGCAGGCCGCGGGCCGGGGCAGCGCCGCCGCGTTTGATATTTTCCACTCTGCGTGTCAAGGGCATTTACAGTCGGCGTCAGGCTGTTCCGTCAGTCTGAGGGAAGCACTTTGAAGTGTTTGTGGCAGAGGCCACATGTGCACTCAAGATGTGCCTCTCTCTCTCTCCTCTGGCTGCCTTTGCATTCCCAGCACCATGTGACAATCGACAACGCGGCTTAACCCTTTCGCACCGCCGCCGCCGTGGAGATGGGGAATGGAGGGGATGGGGAATAGAGGGGATGGGGAGGGGATGGGGAATAGAGAGGATGGGGAATAGAGAGGATGGGGAATGGGGAGGATGGGGAATAGAGAGGATGGGGAATAGAGAGGATAGGGAATGGAGAGGATGGGGAAAGGAGAGGATGGGGAAAGGAGAAGATGGGGAATGGAGAGGATGGAGAATGGAGAGGATGGGGAATGGAGAGGATGGGGAATGGAGAGGATGGGGAATGGGGAGGATGGGGAATGGAGAGGATGGGGAATGGAGAGGATGGCGAATCCTCATCCCTCCCTGTGTTCTGGTGGCCCAGGAAGCTGCAGTGATCCTGCTTCCTTCCAGGGAATGAAACAGCACAGTTTGCTCAGGCAAACACCTGGTGAAGGTGACAGGGTGGAGCTGGGAGACCTTGGAGCTGCTGGTCCGAGAGCAGGATCTGTCGCTGATCCTCACAAATGCCTGCTTTGATGGTGAAAGCATCACTGGCCACAAGCAGCTGTGGAGATGGCTTCCACCCTTGTCCATCCTGCAGTGGGTCCTGAGGAACGGGGTGGAAGGAGTCCCAGTGGATGTGCCACACCAGGGGTGCCCACAGTGATATGACTGCCTGTCCCTCCAGCCTGATGGATGGCACATGACAAAATGGGCAGCACTTGGCTGTGTGGCTGCTGCCCAGGGAGCTCTGGGCACAGAGAGAACAATTGCAGCTGCTTCCCCTCCTGGCAGTGCTTTGAGGAGCTCTCCACGGGGGCAGCGGTCAGGGGTAAATCTCATTTCTTTGTACAGTAGCCATGAAGTGTTTTGCCATATCCACAGGCTTCAGGGTATTTTCATGCACCCAGAGTGCCCTGGAGAGGAGCTTGCTTTGGAATGAAACATGGGGATCAGCAAGCACAGCTGCCCTTTGAGGGGACAGTAGCACCCACTCAGATGTTTGCCTCTCCTCAGCTCCCTAAAATGAGTTCTGGGGAAGAGTGGAGAAATTAAAGGTGATGATTCCTTGGTGCCTGAGAGGCACCTTCTCTGCATCCCTGCAGGCAAGAGGAGAGGGGCCTACTCCAGAGATCCCCCTGCCATATTTCAGTCCCTGAGGGTGGATTCCATCTTCTCTCAGGACCCCGTGGATGGTTATGGGGAGCCAGGCTTGGCTTCATCTTTGGAAGTCACATAGGATAGAAAAACCTCACTGCCTGACTCTGCCTGACTCTGCCAGGGGCTGAGCTGCAGCCCCCATGGGGTGCTGTTAATCCTGAGCAGATTCTGATCCGTGCAGCCTGGACCCACTGCAGTGATAAAAAGGACAGGGAAGGCAACAGGGCCGGAAAAGGCTGAGCTCAACGCCTGTGAGCTAAGGGGACAGAGATGTGAGCTGCAGACAGGCAGCTCCCACCCTTTGCTGCTGTCTCCAGCACAGCAGTTTTTGGGGTCCAACGTGGAGCTGCCCCATTCAGTGCCCCCTGCATTCCTGGAGCATTCCTGGGGCTGGGAGCAGGCCGTGGCAGCACAGGAACGCTGCTCTGGCAGCTCCAGCGTTAATGTGTGGCACAGCAGAAATAATCTTCCTTTTCAATGATTGCATGACAGTGGGTGGAGGCCCTGGGGGAAGGGTGTCATTGTACTGGCCCTTGTTTGGCAGGGAAAAGACATCTTCTGGGCTGCAGCTTCCTAGAAAAGCTGAAGTCAAAGCATTATCCAGTGTAACTGACCTCTCCTTCTTCCATGAAAGCCCCCTCCCTGCAATTAATCTGAGTCATGGAAACCCCTGCCTTCTGCTCTGATTTCCCAGTCCCAGGCAAAGTGTCTGACTCATCCTGCCTCTCTCTGGCCATGGCTCCTCCTGGCTGAGGTGATTGACTCCCTCACCCAGGCAGGGCTGAGCCTTGCAGCCCATCAAACAGCCCGGGCTTGTGTGTGCTTCCATGTGCTGAGAGTGATGCCTTGTGCAGGCTGAGCTAGAACAGAGGCTGGACAGAGCTAAAGAATGAAGTAGGGATTTATTAGGAGGCCTCAATGGAGCCACCTTGGGCAGCACAAGAGCCCAGCCTGGGCTATACCCAAGGTGAACCAAAATGGTCACAAAATGGACAACTGGTCATGGGGTCTCTCACTTTTATGAGTTCTGGTGCATTTGTGTATTGGAGTTCATTGTCCAATTACAGCTCCAGCCCATGAAGTCCCATCCTTCCTGTTTTTCTCTCTCCAAGCTGGCCCCAGGAGGAGAGATGGCAGGAAGTGTCAGTCTGTTCTGATTCATCAGAATGCTTGGAAATCCCAAATCCTCTCCATCTGAAGGGTCAGAGTTACACAAGTGGCTCCTGGCTGCCCCTGGAGCACCACCCCTGCATCCTGATAAAAGTAGGACCTGTCCACAAAACTGCAGCCATCCAAACATCACACACTCAGCCTAAGGTCATCATCAGCCCATTGGTGAGAAATGGATGAGGATGGTTACATCAGCAGGGAACAGCTGCCCAAAACAGCCTTGCAAGCATCAGGCAGAGACACCACCTGAGCAGGAGCTTCAGGTTTTTTGGTTTGAGGGGTCTTTCTGATTAGGCTTGCTTTCCATTTCTGCTGAAGTAGAAATCAGTTTTTTTAGAGTTCTAAATTTCTAGGGTAGAAATAATTTTTTTTTAGAGTTTCTTTTTTGCCCCCATTGCCCCAAAGCCCCTCCACTCTGATGACAAATTCACAGCCCCAAGGGCAGGTGGGTTCCCTCTCACCTCTCAAACCCGCAGTGAGGCTGATTTTGTAAGACCTGAAGGTGCCATGGACCCCAGCTGTCTGTCACCCTCCCAGGGTGTTGACAGACATCCATATCCCCACCAGCCTGCCAAGCCAAGCTCCCATGCCAAGGACTCGTGAGCTGTAAATGGGGAATGAGGAATTCTCCTTTCTGTGCCTGCTGCCAGCCCCAAAGGCACACTCAGCTTTGGGCTGACCTGCTCACACAGCCCACCTCTGCTCAGGGCAACACTTCACCCCTGCATAAACCCTTTCCTCAGAGGATCACACAGTGCTTTGCAAATCCCTGCTTATTAATCCTCACCATGGTCCTGGGAAGGAATAAGAGGCACAGGGGGATCAGCTCATTTGCTGTGGGGTGGGGGCACCTTCTGGGGTGAAACTGAGGTGTCCAACAGAGGAGAACAGTGCTGCTCCATGGACACACCAGCCAGAAATTAAATGGAGGGAATTAAAACCGTGCTGATTGAGGGGAACTTTGGGCAGGAACAGTGTGATTAATCACACTGAAACTTGGCTAAGACAACAGTGAAAGGCACCATGTGATTATTTTCAGGCTCTGTTAGGGCTCCACTAGTACTGCAGTGTGGCAGGTCATGCAGCATCCCAGCAGAATGGGCTGGGATGGCAGGATCAGTGCTCAGTTTGGGAGGGAAAGGCTGGACAGGACTTGTTGGACATGTCCCATCACAGCTGCCATCAGGATCACTCACTGTTTGAGAAGTCCTTGCTCCTTGTGACTGCAGGCACCAGTGGCTCTCAGCCCAGAAGCCAGGGCACATTGTCACCTGCTGTTTGTGCCACAACCCCCTTGCCCCAAGGTGCTTCTTGCCATTCCCACTGCTGATTCTGTGTTGTTCCAGGCAGACAAGACAAAGACATGCCTGGTCCTTATGTGCAGGTTTATTTTCCATTTAATCTCTGCACTCTGGGCTCTCCTCAAAGCTGATTCCCTTGGAAAGCTCCTCAGCTCAGCCATACCCTCCTGCACATGCAGCCAGTGAAACCAGTGGCAGGCACAGCTGCTCAACCCTGTCCTGGTGATGTCTCTCAAGGTGGTTTGCAAATAACCCAGAAACTGCTCATCTCAGTGGGATTATCTGAAACCCCAACCCTGCTCAGCTGCAAGCCTGGTCCCAAGCCCCAGGCGGCCCAGCTGACAATACTTGCCAGGAAGAAAAGGTCAGTGGAGCTCATTTTCTCTCCAGGACTTCAGGAGGAAAGAATTTGCCAATCCTTCCATTCTAGCAACTCATTTTGGAGTGGATTGCACAAGACTGAAGGATACTAAGAGGGACTGGGCACACTGTGTGAACACATCTCATTCTGCAGATGCTGTCCAAGATGAGGGCAGGAGGTGGAAGATGAGATTGGGTATGAACAAAGCAAGAGATCAGAGTCTTGTTTTCTGGGCACTGATAACTTCAGTAATTATCAATGCCAGCTCTGCCAGCCCTGTGCCTCCACCCAGGCCACACAGCACTGTGAGGTGGCTTTTGTATCCTCACTGCAATGAAGGATTTTATCCTGCTAGGGTTTATTATTCTTTTATACACTGAAGGGCTTCAGCCTAATCTTTCAACAAATAAAAGGAATCTTTCAACATTTCAATGCTGTTGCAATTGGCTCCAAAAATAGCATCCTCAGAGCCACATTTTTTTAAACTTCTCAAGTCCAGGGATTAACCTTTTTCAGGAAAAGCACAATAATCAGAAGACCAACTTGTATATATTTTATATATCAAATCAAATAAACAAAAGACTAAAATTTGAAAGCTAACCTACAGTGGCTTTTATTTTCTCCCATTTTGTTTGTGTGCATGCTTCTGTGGCTGCTGGAGGGGAGAGAGAGGGTTTCCTATTGTTTCAAGAGCCACTGCTGGATATTTCACTGCCCACCAAAGGCCTGTGGATCAGGGTCTGAGAAACACTGCTTTAGAGATAAACAGGCTCTGTTTGTGCCACCCTGTCCTGGCAGTTCCTGTGCCTCTTCAGTTTATACCCCTGCATCCTGTGCCTTTTCAGTTTATATCCCTGGGTCCTTCAGTTTATACCCCTGGATCCTTCAGTTTCTACCTCTTGATCCTGTGCCTTTTTAGTTTATACACCTGGGTCCTTCAGTTTATACCCCTCGATCTTCTGCCTTTTCAGTTTCTACCCCCGGATCCTTCAGTTTCTACCTCTTGATCCTCTGCCTTTTCAGTTTCTACCCTTGGATCATTGAGTTTATATCCCTGAATCCTGTGCCTCTCCAGTTTATACCCCTGGATCCTTCAGTTTCTACCCCTGGATCTTGTGCCTTTTCAGTTTATACCCCTGGATCCTCCAGTTTATACCCCTGGATCCTGTGCCTCTCCAGTTAATACACCTGGATCCTTCAGTTTCTATCTCAGAGTTCTTCAGTTTCTACCCCTGGATCCTTCATTTTATACTCTTGGATCTTGTGCCTTTTCAGTTTCTACCCCTGCATCCTGTGCCTTTTCAGTTTATATCCCTGGGTCCTTCAGTTTCTACCCCTGGATCCTGTGCCTTTTCAGTTTATACCCCTGGATCCTGCTCTTCAGTTTATATACCTGGATCCTTCAGTTTATACCCTAAATCCTTCAGTTTCAACCACTGGATCCTTCAGTTTCTACCCCTGAATCCTGTGCCTCTCCAGTTTATACCCCTGGATCCTTCAGTTTATACCCTTGGATCCTGCTCTTCAGTTTCTACCCCTGGATCCTGTTCCCCTCCAGTTTATACCCCTGAATCCTTCACTTTCTATCCCTGGGTCCTTCAGTTTATACCCCAGAATCTTTCCATTTCTATCCCTGGATCCTTCAGTTTCTACCCCTGGATTCTTCAGTTCATACTCCTGGATCATGTGCCCCTCCAGTTTCTACCCCTGAATCCTGTTCCCTTTCAGTTTCTACCCCTGGATCCTGTTCCCTTTCAGTTTATACCCCTGGATCCTTCAGTTTATACTCCTGGATCCTGTGCCTCTCCAGTCAATACACCTGGATCCTTCAGTTTATACCCCTGGATCCTTCAGTTTATACCCCTTGATCCTTCAGTTTATACCCCTGGATCCTGTGCCCCTCCAGTTTATACCCCTGGATTCTGTTCCCTTTCAGTTTATACCCCTGGATCCTTCAGTTTATACCCCTGGATCCTGTGCCTCTTCAGTTTCTACCCCTGGATCCTTCAGTTTCTATCCCTGGACCCACGCCCTGCTCCCTGCACTCCCCCCAGCTCAGCTCCATGGCAAAGCCCCCTCTCCCCAGGGATGCAGAATAATGCCAGCTTGTCCTGAATCTTAAAAAAGGCAGTGCATGTCCCTTCAGAGAGGATGAGTGGCCTGCACTGCTCCTCCATTGCTGCAAATGGCTTTTCCTGCCAGGAAAAGTGGCCTCAGAGCAGCCCACTCTGTGACCCCCCCAGGGCTCTCCAAATTTTTCAAGCAGACACCTTGGCACCTCCCGTTGCCTTGGGACTGTGTTGGTGTTGGCCAGCTGGGAGTGACAGCTTCCATCTTCTTTCTCCTTGTTTCATGAACTGTCAGGTTGGGGATTTTGATTTTCCCTGGAGCCCAGCCCTGCCAAGGGATTGATTCCCACAGAATTTCCAGGGAAAGCTATTGTAACCAAGGCAGGGAAATGCACTGGATGCACTCAGGAGATGGTGTTCACATATTGTACTTTCATAAAGGTACAGCAATGGAAACATTCCCTATTTTGATTGTCCCAAAGCCACAGGAAAAAGGGAATTAAGGGAATTGATATGTCTGGGAGAGATGCCAGCTCTGATTTACTCACATTTTTACCCTGATGTGAAATACCTTGGTCAGAGATGGAAAACTTTTATAGAAGACATGAACCGAATCAGGCCCTGCAAGTGCTGGTATCCAGCTAAGAGCTGTCTGAGCTGGCACAGCCTGAGAAACACTGAAACAAAGGAACTGGGAATCAAATGGACAACAGCAGCTCTGTAAGAAATTTCTTCTCTCCCTCCAGAGGGTTTGGACATACCCACATTTGCAGTCTGCCTTCTGACCACAAAGTGCCTAAGGTACCAGAACACCAGTGAGTTAGGATGTAGGGGTTGGCAGGGCTCCTGGAAAGAGGATGTGCTTTATCATCAAATCCCAGCATGATTTGGGATGCAGAGGCACAGAGTGGTCAGGGCAGAGTGGGGAGCCCAAAACAGGGTTGCCTTTGGAAGCAGTATAAAAAGAAAATATCCTTGCTAACATAACCTCGCCTTCCAGTTTAACCTTCATGTTCCCTCAGAGAGTGCAAACATGCCTGCACATATTTTAGGCATAGCAACCCATTTAGGAAGACTCAGATGCAGGGTAAGTCCAATTAAAGCAAAATGGAATGAAAGTCCCAAATTATTTCAATGTGTCAGAGAGAGGAGTTTGCAAATCCACTGGTTATTGCAAAGCTGTTCTGGGAAAAATAATTTCTGTATAGATTCCACCCCACTTTGCTGAATTCCATGGGAGTTTTGCCATCAACTTCAGTGGGAGAAGGACCAACACATACTGGCAAACTTTAGGCAATGCATTATTCATGCTTCAAGCCAAATGCATTTGCTTTTAGCCCCAATCCTGAAATGAATTTTCTATAGAAATATCTCTGCCCCTCCAGTGGTCTCCACTGAACTCAACACCAACTGCAAGATCTCTCATCTGACTGTCCAGAAACCACTAAGAGCATAGATCTGCATTCATCTTGCTGAGATTAATATGAGTTCAATTAAGGGCACAGTTTGATGAAAATATTTCATAACATATCAAGCTGGAGGGTAGATCAAAGCTCTTTTTTTTAGCTCATTAATAAACCAAAACAGAAATAGCACTGCAGAGGAAGTAGCTTGTTTGTTTGTGATGGCTCCCTGCTTTGGGAAGGTGACTACAGAAACCACACAATTATTACTGCTACAATAACTAAAACAAAACACAAAAGTAGGAGGATCCTTCTTTGTTAAAATACAAAGCCTTAAATTAGGCAGGATATCACCCATGATTATTTCTCTTGTTAAAAGCCCCAAGCACCAAACTTGTGGGATGAAGTGTTCACATCACTCACCTTCAACCTCTGTTCAGAGCAATGCAAAGTAGTGAAGGTCCTGTCTTGATTTATGAAGCTTTAGGGGGTTTTTTTGCATGTATTTAAATTTTAACAGGATCCCCAAAATTCTGGTTGCATAAACTAGGTTTCCAGCACCTCAGAACATGTGCCCATGGCTCCTCTAAGGTTGTGCTGAGCTTGTTGCTCTCCAAGGCTTTCTAACACAGTCACTAAAGGGCAGATACTTGTTTTTTTAAACTTGCTAGAAAGCCATTTGCTCCCTTAAAAATAATTTATGTCATTCAGCTAGAAAGTTTGTTTTCAATATAAAATACTTTTTAATCACCTCTCAAGTCTTTCTACTCCATCTCATCTGGTTCCTATGGAAATGGCAAGTCTTCCAGAACTGAAAATGTTGTTTCCCAGCCAATATTAGGAAAACTGTTGGTCTTTTCCCACTACCTTCTGAGACATTATTTGCATATAAATACTGTTAATTCTCAGAAAATACTTTTGAAATTATTATCCATTACACTGGAGGCTTTCCATGCTTCCACAAGCAGCTCTCTTATTTTGTCTCCCCTTCCACATAAGCAAAAAAAAAATCTCCTGTTTGCTTCTTCACTAATCCTCACCTCCTTTGAACATGCAGCTCTTCTTTACCTGAATTCTTGTTATATTAAAAAAAACAAACCAAACCTAAACCAACAGAGAGAAAATAAGAAGAATTATCACCTTTTTTGCCAAAATAGCACTTCCCACCCTTGATCCATGGTTGGCTGGTGAAGTTATAAAAATCTGTAATTGGTCTGGAGAACCAACTATTTTTAAAAACTCTCTATTCAAAGCTGAACAATACAAGTGTGAGTGCTCCAAAAGACATAAAGGAGGTTATCAGGGCTCTTTGCCATGGCCTGTGTTAAGGAAGAGAGGGAGAGCCTGGGGCTGCCTGACTTTGTGTGACACACTGCAGTGAGCTGAGCAAGGAGTGATGGATTCCAGGGTGAACACCTCCCACTTCAGGACAGGCAGGAGAGAGCCAGGATCAGTGAGGACACTCCTGTCGTGCCTTGTTTCACCAACACACAGTGATGGAACCTGCTGGTGCATTCACTGCACATCCTGGGCTAGTTCTGCTGGTGCTTTTTTCCACCTCTCTTATCTCTTTGCTAAAACCAGGGAACTATGTCACAGTTCCCCTCCCTCATTTCAGGGCTCCACCTGGCTACTGTGCCTGAATTTGGGATGGCTCTTCCAGGTGTAAAACAAACGTGAAATGCAGGACAGACACCAGCAGGCAGTGAGAGAGCAGGGCATGAGTGCAGACTGTCAGTGAAGGTGCTGTGCAAGGCTCTGCTTCCAAGCCTTGTGAAGGAGCTCTCCTTGGAAGGAGGACCCAGAAGGGAAGTGTGGCTGGAGCAATTTCTTTAGTCTGGGCAGTGAGGAAAACAGGATTACTCCTGCTCTCCCTGCTACAGATCAGTTTTGAACCCCTTCACTTGTTCTGTCCCGGGCCAGGAGCAGACAGAACACAGCAGCATGCTGAGATCAGGTGGTGAAAAGTCCTTTCTGTGTCTCTGCATTGCTCCTGCAGGGCACCTAAACACCAGATTTGTGAGCAAAGGATTGACTTTCTCAGTAGGATTATTCTTGATATGACCACAGAAAGTTACAATAATATAAATTTTAGCTGTCCCTTGTTACCTCCTCACGCACCTTGGAACTCTTCAGGATCTTCTCAGTTGCTGACAAGGAAGTTCTCCTTTGAAAGACAAACAAACCATGATTTATTACTGTTTTCACCAGGCTGTGGCACATGCAGAGTTCTTACTGAGATCATCCCCTCTATCCCCATAAAGCAGCAGCAAAGAGCCTGTGTCTTTTCATTTGCTTCATTCTTTTCAGTTGCTTCATGAGCTACATTTTGGAAATATCCAGGACTTGTGCAGCTGGGAAATGGCTAAAACAGTGCTGAGAAGGGCCATGGGTCTCTGGGCTTTGCAGCCACACCAGCCATGGAAAGCAGACCTGCCACAGCTGCTGGCAGCCATGGGCAAACCTTGCAGAGGAAATGGAGATGTGCTGGGAGGCTCCCAGGAGAGCAAAGGAATGCTTCCAGACAGGCAGGTGGAGCAGCCTGCTGGCTCCATCAACCTGATGGACTTGGCAGCCTCCTCTGCTCCAGCTGGCCAGGATCCTGGAGTCTGCAAAGCTGCAGGCAGAGGTACTGAATTATTGGGAGAAAACAGATACCTGCATAAGCTTATACAAAGCAACACACACACAAATATAAATTAAATATAAATATAAATATAAATATAAATATAAATATATAAATATAAATATGCACCCAGATACATTTATACATCTCATGGAGCGAGATTTGCAGGATATATGAACCTGCAATAATATTCATGTTCATATATCCTATGATATATATCCAATATTGTCTTGGTTTGAAGTTTCCAGCCTAAGACAAATATTCATATATCCTATATTGCAGGATATATGAACTCCTAGCAGGACAATGCTTTATCCTGTCATGACTAAGCTGGTCTCTGTGTTAGGCACATTAACTCTGTAGGAGAGCTCTGACATCTTCCTGGACAAGATTTCAAGATGCATTTTTATTACCTTTTGTAGAAGAAGCACTGACTAAAAGCTCCTGAAGCTTGCTCAACAACCTCACATTCCCTGGGCTCCTCTAAGCCTGAGTCCTCAGAGTTGTCACAGCAGAGGCCAAATCCCTCTTCCAGCTCCACTCTGGGCTCTCTTGCAAGGCTCTCGACTGCTTTAGCCCAGAACAGAGTTTCTGCTTATGTCAGTGGCTGGCCAAGAGAAAAAGAGAACAATAAAGCCTTTATAGATTAACAATATTTCAATTTACTGTAAATTATACAGCAGATAACATGGCCCAGAGGAGTAATTTGTCATTCCTTTATATCCTTTCTTTTTCTCTCATTTCTTTCTCTTCACCTTCCCCTTTTCCCTTCTCCTCCATTCCACTTCTATCTTTTTGCCTCCTTTTCTCTCTCCTTTCTGCACTTCCTCCCTTCCAACAGATCCCACTATTGCTTCAATGGCTCTGCTCCAATCTCTGCCTCTCTGTTATCTGCCAAAATCACTGGCAACAGAACATCTCAGTGGAGGTGCATTCCAGGGTCCTGGAAGGGGATGTGTAAAGCAAAGAGAGCAGGGCTTGAGAGAGCAGAGGAGTGGGATATGCAGGAAGGGTTACAGGCAGGAAAGACCTGGGACACATCCATTGATGCAGGCAAAGCAAAGAGCTCACCCCCAGCAGGAGCTGATAGAATCATCTATAGCATTTCTATGTGGAATGGTCAGTCCAAGAAAAAATATATTTCATAAGGATAAAAATAAATAGAAGTGCAACAGCTTTGGGGTACTGGGTATTTGATCTTATCTGGAACAAGTGTGTGTACATGTGTGCATACATCACTGTTGTTATTTTATTATGGACTGCTGTTATGAAACTTCCTAATTCCTATAAATCTTCCTTTTCAGACATGTGGTCACTGGTTAAGGGAATATTTACTGGGAAATGCTTTGGTTTTTGCAGACCTGACTTTTCCTGGTTTCATAGTCAGGAGTCCTTGGCATAACCAGAGCCTTTGCCACAGATGTCCCAGACACTGCCTTAAAAAAATTATCCTGACCAAAAATTGATGCTTTGGTCTGTGTGAACTGCTAAACATCATCACAAAGCAGCAATTAGTCTGTTAGTTACTTACAACCTTTGCCTCCTCAAACCCTGATGTTTAGGTCCCATGGAAAACTGCAGTTATGGACACAAAATCAGCACTCACAGGTTGCTGTGTTTGTTCCAGATCATCCTTGGTTCTCTTCCAAAAGCCAACCTCCCAGCTGACACCTGAGGTGTTGCTCTCCTCACCTGGATGTCTGCTCAAGGAAGAGGAAATCCCTTCCCCACAGCAAGTACAGGCCTTCCTCAGTTTTGTCCAGAACCTGAACCTCCAACACTCTGGAGTCAAACTCCTCCAGCCCTGCTCAAGTTCCCCCTGGAACATCTGGGACACCAAGGAGCTGCTTCTGCCAAGCCAGTGATGCCTTGTGAAGGCTGAGCTAGAACAGAGACTGGACAGAGATAAAGAATAAAGCAGGGATTTATTAAAGGCCTCAATGGATCCACCTTGGGCAGCACAAGAGCCCAGCCTGGGCTACACCCAAGATGGGCCCAAAATGGTCACAAAATGGTTGACTGGTCATGAGGGTCTCTTCTCTCACTTTTCTAAGTTCTGGTGCATTTGCATATTGGAGTTCATTGTCCAATTACAGCTCCAGCCCATGCAGTCCCATCCTGCTTGTTTTTCTCTCTCCAGCCCACGTTGTTTGTGCTCTTGGGGGTGAGATTTGGATCATTTGTCCTTGGTCCCCAGCTGGAGCAGGAATTGTTTTGTCTCCCTGCTCTGTGCACAGAGCTCACCATCCCCTCATATGAAGCCCAGACCCACACACTAAAGCAGCCCAGAATGTGAAAAATAGAAAAGCTCAAACCTGAGGCATCACCAGGACCCAGAAGATGCTGTGCAACCTCAACAAACCTTGACTGACCCAGCTGCATTCCTGTCCAGCCACCACAGGGCAGCTCCTGCCTTGTTAAGTTCATGTTCTCTCAAGGTCACCTGACAAACAAAAACACTTCCAGAAAAGAAAATTCCCTCAAACTCATCCCTCCTGTTCTTGGGATCAATACCAGCCCATGATCCCCTTCACTTTCCCAGTCATACAGGCTCTTTGCGCCTCATGATAATAAAGCCATGCTTCCAGGCCCCAGAGGAAAGCACAAACACACTTTCTAGCATTAAAGGTATTCTGCAAAGCACAGAAAACCTTTGGGTCAATCAGAAGAGATAGGAACAGACAAGATTAACCCCCTTGTCTACATTCACCAGGCCTTGAGTGCACTTAAAACTCTGCAGCCTGTTCCCTGGCCTTGGGGTTTGGCTGCCTGTGCTACAGGCCAGCTCTGACATAGTGCTGCTGCAGGCTGGGATCACACTGCCATGAAAAATAATGTGAAATAACATTTAGCAGCCTTTGCAGGGCTCCTCCCCAATTCCCATGGGAGCTGCCCATAAACTCCATCTCTTGGTCTTGCAGGTTTGCTGTGCTCACAGACCCTGTTGATCCTGACCATGGATGTGGAGGGTGAGCTGTTCCCTATGTCCCTGGAAGGAATCAGCTCCAGGAGCTGGTGCCACATCAGTTTCAGTGCACTCACCCTGCCTGCTGAACACCAGGACAGGCAATTCAAGTAGCCCACCACAAGTGAGTGATGCTCTTGTCCTTCAGACCATCCTCTCAGGGTGGAACTGAGCCCAGGCACAACTGTCCATGACACAAAACCACCTTACATCTTCTCCAGTGTAGAAGCAACTGCAGATCATCAGACTGCTGCCTTTTAAAAGACAAAACCAGGGAACTATGTCACAGTTAATTCACAGGAAACTTAATTTCATCTTTATTCTTCCTAAAATCACAGGGCTCTTTGTGCCAATGTTATATTTTAGCATGATTTTCCTTTCTTTTAAGTTTTCTGTTCAGCACAAAGTGATATGAGAGCACAGAAACCTCTCACTGGAGACAGTGAAAGCCTTCCTGGATCATCTGTTTCAGAGCAGGTCTCTCTCTATCCCCCAGTTTTCACTTGCTGGAAAGTTACCCAGCCATATGTTTGCAATTAAAGTCTCAGTTCCTCACAGGCTCATGGCAAATAGTCTGCTTCACCTGGGTCACATCTCCAAAGGGAATTCCCCCAGACTGGATTTGCAGGCTGTATTCGGTGGCAGCCCTGACACAGGTATTAGCCATAATGGAATCCATGTCAATTATGAGTTCATCCATTCGTTTTTCTATCCAGGCCTCCCACTCAAATTTCAGAGATCTCCTTCTAAAATGCAATTTGACCCATTTTGGAAGGGAGAGAGTTCCTTAGTCACTCCATTTGAGACCAATTAGCCTGTTTGATTCGGGATCCTTTATCCCTCAGCGCTCTTAGCCTGTCTGTTCCAATAAATGTTGCAAAAAATCCCAGTGTCTGCAATCCCTGCATGCTTCATGGACCCTGTTTCCTACCCCGTAACTGTACTCCCTTTACTCCCCTTTCACCAACCTGAGTCAATCACAGACTCTGGGGTTACTTTGTGCCATCTCCTTGAAATGCCCTTCAAATTTGTGCCTGTGGAGGCCGTGAGGATGAGGAGGGATAAGTGACTTGTAACGCTTTCTCCTGGCTGAGGAGCTCAGAGCAATCTCTTTTGAGGAGAACCCACGATGTGAAAAAGCTCTCAGAGTTCACTTTTAATCAACCTCACTGATTTGGTTTGAGATGTTGATCAAATCCTGACTGCTTCCTTTCCAGCTGAAATGGATCTGATGGATTGTCCAGTCAGCCCATGAGTTTGGGGAGAACTCCAGCTTTCAAACCAAGGCTTAATCACAGATTTGCTGTGATTATTTGAGCTCAAAGCTTTTGTTTTACATGTACTTCCTGGATGTTTCCAGCCCCCTCATGTCCCTGCAGACAAGTCATGGTATGGATTCAAGCCTGAAAATGGAAACAAGGTTGTGAGAAGACATCTTCCTGCTTTAATTCACAATCTTTACAAGTTCTCCACGTTCCAAACCAGAATAGGCTGAAAGGTTTGTGAAAGGAGGGTGCAACCACGGTAAAAAAAAATAATTTAAACCTGATCTAATATAAACTTTTGACGGAGGAATGAGCCTGAGCACATATTTAACTGTCAGCACAAAGAGGACAGCTTTCCTCATTAGGTGCCCAGATGAATTGTTAGGGGAGAAAGGCTGGAACTGGCTCTTCCCTCCTGGGCCTCTGGGACTGACCCTGGCCTTTTGGCAAGGGGGATGTGTTTCAGAACCCAAACCTGAACCTGACTCTGCAGCTGGCCCCTCTCCCCCTCTGCACAGGCAGCCCTGACCCAGCTGAAGGCCCCCATGGTACACAGGGAGTTCAAAACCCAGATCTGGGGTTTCCAGCCAGGGATCATCTCCGACTTTCCCAGCAATTCCACTTGCTTTATGTCACTTGCCTCTTGGCTTTGGGGGAAGAAAATAATACCATTAAAAAAACCCCAACCAGTAACAATCCAAAAGTCAGCAATGCTGTCCCAGGAACATTCTGCCTTGCACAGCAGGGAGGAAGACAATTAAGCCCAGCAGTACCCACATCCTCAGCCCTTTGGGCTTCACAGCATTTTCTCCCTCTGTCTTCTGCCTTTGTTTTGAGAGGTTTTATTTCAATTTTATCACTTTGGCTCATGCTGCTTGAGAGGCAGGGGACCTCCTTGGTGTCCTTGAAGTGTTTATTCATGATTAGAGCACACCCAAGAGGTGCTTTCAAAGCCCCTGTGAGTGCCTGAAACCCCTCAGCAGCGTGTTTGTGGAGCTGGGTGGCTGCAGCTGGCTCTGCAGAACTGGGGACAGGTCTGCCTGCCAGTGACAGAGAGGTGAAGCGCATCATCTTCATCCTCCTCCTTCGTCTGGTGCGTGGCTGTGGGGAAGTCACAAGTCAGACTCTGCCCCCATTCTGGATGATCTCCAGGCTCCCTGCAGTGCACAGGAACAGTTCCTTGGGTTTCCTGGGCCACTGCCTCCTTCAGAGGCTTTCCCTGCACATCCTGAACCCAGGAGCTCTGACCCCATCCCATGGAAACCAAACCCCCAGGCCTCTGTGCCTTGCTCATGATCTCCAGAGGCCCAGGACAGGCAAAGCCCGTTTTGCAAAAATCTTTAGAGCTGTTTTTTTTATGGTAGGTTGCATAAAACTTTAAGATAGAGCAATACATCAGAGCTCCTCAGACCCCCATCCTCCTTGTCATCACCATCCTTGCACAACCTCCTGGACTTGGAGCAAGGCCTGTGAACTGTCCAGCTCATCCCCCAGTGCAGCACTTCTCCACACCAGGGAATCTGTTCTGCAAGCAGCTTTATCCTGCTTTGTCTGGTTTTAACCTAGGTGGTTCTTCACTGAATGCCCTCTGCTTCCTTCCTAAAGTCTTCTCTTCTGCTTCTCTTCATTGCCATCTGCTTTCCTCGTCTTTCTGGTCCTGCATCTCATGAGCTGTTTCCATGATTCTGAATTCCCTTGCTCTTCCAGAGTAGATAAGAACACTTTATATAGGTGATGAGATAATATTTTAGAAATAAACTTCTCACAATCAAACTGAATAAACAGATGTAAATGAGTTCACGTGTTTCAATTGGACACTGGTTTTCCAAAACTTTTAAAAAAATGTAACCCAATACATTTCATACTGGAAAATAAGAAAGTTCAGGACATTCAAAATCTGGGAAAACAGAACTTTCTTGTGTTTCCTTTTGGGGAAAGACTGGGTTTTCTTTACTTTTCTTTTGACCAGAAAAAAAATATTCAAAACAGGTACTTTTTAAATGTTTGCACAAAAAAAATAACATGTCTTGCTTTAAAAAAAATTTCTAATGAAAAACATCCAGTGGGTCCTGGAGGTGGGTTCATTCCATGGTCACAATCTCTTTTGATGGTGGTGGGGTTGGTTATGCTTGCTAAGAGACACAGTGAAGAACCAACAAACATCCTTTGCTGTTCTGTGCTTGTCCCAGCCCTCTCTGCCACAGGCTTCCCCCTGCTCTCCATTCTCTTGGCAGGAGGCAATGTGGTGTTTTGTTGCAATAAGGTAGAAAAATCATAAAGAAAGGCTTCATAAAATCAGGCCTGCTCTCCTGAATTCAGTGGCTGGCCTTGTCAAGCTGGCACTTTGCAAGTTCCCATGTGAAAGCAATCCTGGTATGAGCAGTTCATTACCATAACAATCTATTCCTGGATGAAAAACAAGCAGCACCTGTAAAAACTGTTTTTACACCCTTAGATAGAAAAATGAAAACTATCTCTCTCACAAACAACTTTTCCTGCACGTACACACCAAGAGTTTGAGTGACCAATCAATACAGAACAACTTGTTACTAACCAAGAAAGTAATTGGCAAGAAAGCCACTGACCAATTGGAGATTGTAAAACTGTATAAAAATGAGTTATGTGAATAAAGAATGGGCTTTTTCCACCATGAAGAAAATGGAATTTCTGTGATTTATTCCCATAAGTATTTATTGATAGTTTCACTCCAACCATGGAGCCTCATTTTTTGCACAGGACAACCCCAGGTTTTTGTGTGCAGATGAAATATGGCTCTGTTGGTGCAGGCTGATGGTTTTTCTCCATGGGCAGCTTGCAAGGACACTCACCTGTGGCACTGTGGTACCATCCCGAGCCCAGTGCTCTGCTCCTGCTGCTCCTGCTTCCCCTGGAGCTCTTGGTGTGTCTGTGCAATGAGGAGTGAGCCCCAGAAGAGGCACTTGCCTAGAAAAGTGTCACTTGTCCCACCACTGCTAATGACCACTGCCACCTGGGCTCCCACCCCTCCAAGCAGGTGAATGGAGCTCTCTTTGTTGTGCAGAGGAGCTCAAGCCCCTCCTCAGAGCAAAAGGAAACAGAATGCTGATCATATTTGGATCCAAGGCTGGGGCTCCTCCTTGGATCCCAGAGCTTAATTCCACCTGCTCAAACAATATTTGCTTTCTTCTCACTGCAGTTTTCTGTGCCTCCAAGCCTTACTACTGAATGAGGAGGCAACCATGAAAAGGAAGAGAAGAAAGAAAGAGGGAAAAGAAGAAGAAATGCGGGATGTTTTTATTGAATTTCTAGGTTTTGTTATGCTCCCAGGTGCTGTTGTCTCACTGTGCTGGAAATTTTTCTGTAAGATGGGCAAGGAATATAACCTTGGAAAAAAGAAAACCGGAGAGGTTTGAGTAATGACATCCTACCAATGACTAGTGCCCCAAACCTGGTCATGCAATCAGTGTCACAGACTGGTTTGGGCAAGAAGGGACCTCAAAGATCATCTCATTCCAATATCCTGACACAGGCAGGGACACCTTCCACTGGACCAGGTTGCTCCAAGACTTGTCCATCCTGGCCCTGAACACTTCCAGGGATGGGGCAGCCAGTGGGCAACCCATGCCAGCATCCCACCACCCTTGGGGTGAAGAACTTCCTCCCAACATCCAATATGAATCTACTCTCCTTTAGTTTCAGCCCATTCCCACTTCTCCCTTCACTAATGCCTCTCTAGCTCACAATATCAGGACCTGAAACATTTCCCCATCCCATCAGTGAAAAATATTTCCTGTTTGCAGAGCAAGCTTCCATCGCTGAGATAAGAAGCACATCCTAACACAAGGGCTGGGAAACATTTGTCAGCAATGTCTCTTTTAAGTAGAAATCAGTACATTGCACCAAATGCTGCAGTCATCTTGCTGGAAAACAAGATGATTAATGACACTAATATGTAATAATTAAACAATACTCATAGAAATGGATTGTGGGCTGCTCTTGACTTGGGTAGGGCATTGCCCAGTTGGATCAATGGGATGTTCTTCAGAGATGCAGCAAGCTACAGGGAGGTCCTGGTCTTTGAACAAGGCTATGACTCTTTTGTAACAACAAAACATCACAAAAGTAATCACATCTCAGCAAGAGCTCCAGTTTTCTGGTCAGAAACACCAAAAATCCAGAGCACTGATGGTCCAATTTCCACAGCCACCTTGCATCACAGTGCCTCTGCTCCCACTGTAAAATCAGTCACTGGTGTTAGGAGGAGCAGCCAGAGCTTCTGAAAATCCCCTCTCTCAGATTCATTTCAGACTGCTGTAAAATTCTTCTTCAACTCTTATATCAGTCTGAACATCCCTTTTTCAGAAATGGCTCTGTTCTCCATTCAAACTGTGCCTGGCAGCCACTGGAGGCATGGAAGCAAAGAGGTCTTTGGCCATGGCTGCTGAGATTTTGGCTCAGAGCAGATCCCTGACTCCACCACGAGGCCCCAGCAATGTCAGCTCACACACCCTGCCCGAGTTCCTGCTCTCCCTTGCTGCTGCTGGGGCCAGGATTTCACACACTGCATTTAAACTGAGTCCAAAGGCCATTCCTGTCAGTGTCAGAGCAAAGCCCTCCTGAAGAAGCCCCCAGCAGCACTAAGGAAACTCAGAAATCTCAGCCTGTGCAAAACCAGTGGAGGAATTTTCCCTTAGTAACAAACCCCTTAGCATCTTCTGTTTTGGAAAGTATGAAAATGTTTCCATATATCTTTTCCAAAATGCAGCCCTCAAGAGTCTCGTGATGCTCTGATGCTGAGAAATCCCTCTGCTTGCCCCAGGAAAATTAAAAAATAAAAAAAGGATGGCCTGTGGAGCGTCTGAAGGATGGCAACATCCTCAAGCATCCCTAAGCCTTGTTATCCCTGTTTGATCCCAGGTTCCCAGGGCTTTGTGCCAGGTTGTTGGGGGTCTGGCATCCCTGGGGGTTTTGTCTGGTTCTAGGGCAATGCTCCCAGTGTCTGTGGCCTTCCTGCCCCACAGCAGCACTGAGCCCAGCCCGGGGGCCCCAAGGCCTGGAGAGCACGGCAGGAGCCTGGGCTGGGCTCCCCAAACCAGAACCACTCTGGAGGCTTTCAGCAGTGACACAGGATGACTCCCTGACAGCAAGGAAAGATTTCCAAAGATTTCCATTACCCACATCCCAGACAGTCCCAACTCAGAGTCAACTCGGTGTGCTGCTGGCAGAGCTGAGAAAGTCCTCTGGGCAAGAACCTGTGGCTCAGGATCCTCCCTCAGGGCTCCTGTTGGCCAGACTGACACCATGCCAACATCCAAGTCCTGGGGTCAGCTCTTGTTGTTGTGGCTCCCTCCCAATGTCTCTGCAGGGATGCTGCCTCCAGGGAAATGAGTCACACCTGACACAGAGGCTGAGGAACCCTCTGGAGGTGCCTGGCTGTTGGCTCACAAGGAAGGAGATGCTGCCAACACCAAATTTTTCTTATGAAAAAGAGCTGACCTCAGAGGGCAGGGGGTGCCCAGCCCACAGTGGAGCAGCCTTTTCCCTCCCCAGCTTTTCCCCAGCTCCCCACGTGTGCTCACACATGAACAGCAGGGCCTGGGGGGGCTCCCAGTTTGAGCCCATCACACGTGAGCCTCAGTGTAAGAGCCTGAATGAGAGATGTGGGACTTGAGGCAGCTCTCCAAAATGCAGTTTATTACATCCAAGAGGTTGCAGCAGTCCAGGGTGGTGGGTGACAGAGCTGTGCCCACAGCTGTCAGCTCCAGCTGCAGGCAGGCCTGCAGACCCTTAGTTCAGGTTACAATGCATTCTATACTTTTCTTTGCTGAGCATCTTAATACAGCAGCACCAATCTATACCTTATTATCTATAGCCCATCATAACTGCTATAATTACCATATTCATGTTACTATTCTCCAATCATTACAGTTTAAGCTGGAAGTTGTTTTTCAGTTTTCTTGCAGTGGAAAATTCTGTGACCTTTTTTCTACTTGCACCATTTGCTGCCTTGTTTGCCTGTGCTCTCTTCCTGCTTGGTAAAAACATCTTCTTGTTTGGGGTGGGTTTATCCTTTGCTCTAAGCCATAAAAACCCCTTCTAACTAACACACCCTTTGCCTCCTTGGTTACCCAGTGAGACTGGCTCAGCAATTCTTTTCTTCTGTATCAAAACTTGCTTCCATCTCTATTCCTTCTTCAGACTCTACATTTAAAATCTTTCTGCTAAGCAGACATATCTGTGAGACTTTCTTGTCAAACTTTCATCCTTCCCAACACCTCAGGCTCCCCCAAGAACCAGGAGTGCATGTGGGCAGCAGCCACCCTGCAGAGGAGGGGGTTTGCTTCCCCAAACCCACAGAGATCCAATAACCAAAAGCGACGGGCCAGGAGCCCCTCCAGGCGTCTCGGGTGGGTTTTTAATGCAACACTCAGGCAGAATTTTTGTTCCAGGTTTTGCTTTGAATTGATTTTTTAAGCACACAGACATCCAAGCCTGGGCCTCCAGCTTCCTGGTTTGTGCAAGAGTTCTTTTGCCTGTTAAAGCCCCAAAGTCCATGTCACAGCTTCTCTGCACTGTGCGACGCCTGGCAGAAAGAAATGGCACAAAAACTGTTGATAGATCATCTGTGGAAGGCCTGAGCTCCAGCCAAGACAGATAAAAATAAAAGAAATTAAAATAGTTGTGTGTGTGTGTGTGTGTGTGTGTGTGTATGTTTTATGAAGGGAACATTTATATTTTTAAACTAGGAGTAATTGTATTCTGTATCTGAAATGGCATCTGAAAGTGATTTAGTGGAACAATGTGGTTTCTGATTGGTGCTTGAACTAGTTCCAAAACATTTTTTATAATAAGCATCATAAAGATCCCAATTATCTGATCCTTTTCCCTAACATGGTCAGAGAGGATGTTTCCAAAGAAATGGCTTTTGGGTTGGTTTTTTTTGTTTCATTTGTGACACTGATCCTGCAAACATTTACACACAGCCTTAATCCTGTGAGTAGTCCCAGAGAAATGAACCAAGGCAGCTCTCAGCAGCAAAGCTAATCACAAAGTAAACTACTAATGTTCAGATTTGCTAATCAAGGCAATCCTTGGCCTTTCAGGGAAAGGTCTGCTTGTTATTCTGAGAGCTGTTCAGGATGCATTTACGATCCAATAAAGGAGGCCCCAGCATTACCAAAATAATTACTTACTCAAACAAGCCTGTAAAACTCAAGGACTGCCCCAAATAAAAGGAGGCTTCCCCCCCTTCAGTTTAATAACATAAATCTAGTGAAATGCATCTTGCTGCCATAAAATCAGTTCTACATGCCTTGGAAACCGTTGATTTACTAAGTGGGCAGGGAGGTCAGATCTTGCAAGGGACTCAGAGAGCTGAACAGATGGAGAGAAGTTTTAAATCTGGAAGTTTTGTCCACCCACAGAAATGGAGAGCAGTTCATATCTTACCTTGTAACTTCACTCTCCAGAATAAGATGCATAAAAGCAACGCTGGAGATCAAATGGAGCCATTTTGATGACTACTCAGGAAAGGGGATAAATAATGACCTGAAACCCCACTCTGCCTTCTCAGAAACATCTCTTCCACTTTTCCCTTTGCAAAAAAAGCCCTTCTTTCCTCATTTCCCTGGCTTTGGTTAGATCCTTCCTGCCACACACCACAGCAGGGGAGGCACAGGCCATCCTGGATGTCAGGTTTCTGCTCTCCTCTCAAACACCACCTCAGTTTTCCTCTGTTTTGAGCAACATGGTGTTTAATGTGCTGCAGAGGACTGTGGAAACCCAGGACATTGGGAATATTTCTCTATATTATGTCTGCTCTGGGGTGTCCTGACCCCCAGGGCAGCACTGACTTTGACCCTCATTCATGGAGAAAGTTTCCCAGACTTCAAGATAGACTGGAATCCAGAAAAAGTGTGAAATAGGTTATAGAGTGGTGTAGGTGTGTCACTTGGTGAGAAATTGAGGTTTTGGGATTTTTAGTATGTTGTGGATGGAAGCAAGATGGAGGGCACAGGGTGTCATCCTGGGTTTCTTCTTCATGCTGCTTCTTGCTTCTTCTCCATGGGTTTGGGTGGCATTTTGTAATTGGGCAGAAAAGTCCCCGTTGGGGCTCTTTGGGATCAGTTATTGGGTTAAAAGGGAAAATAATCTAGGTGTCAGTTCTTAATTGGATAGTTTAGTTTTAGGGGACTTTGTACCAAGAGATTGTTGGCCATTTCATGCCTTCTACTGAAAAGCTGCCCAACTCACAGTAGTGAGACTGTTTCACTGATAAGAAATAATAAACACCTGAGTCTGAACATGAACTATCATCTCAAGTGCCTTCAATCCAGACCCAGAGAAACCCACAACTGGTACCCCCACAGGGGACAGGTGGGTGCCAGCCTAACACCACAGGCGGTAACTGAGCTGCAGAGGTTCTTGTGTCACAAAAGGCCCTCAGGGTCGTCTTTCTCCACCTGGTTCTTGTCTGGTTGAAGGAAACTCTCCTCTGTGTGACAAAAAAGAAATATCCAGGCAGAAAGCAAGGGGAACTGTGAGGCAGTGGTCCTCACCCAGACTAGCTATGATTTGGGGAGGTGTGAGGGATGCAGCAGCCTGTTCAGCCTCAAACAGCAGGGCAGCAGAGCTCCAGTGGCAGGGTTGCATTTTTAGTCAGGAGGAATAGGAAAACAGCTTTAAAAAATGCCTGCTGGCTGTTTGTGGGTAAGAGCTGATAGAGACCATAAACCACTCCTCACAATGCTGCTCCATGCTCTTTGCAGCTCTCACTGGAGCTGAGTGTGGTTTTGCAGTCCCTCAGCCCTGTCCCACAGCCACCTCACCTATAAAGGGCTGTCAGGAGCTGCTCAACCTGTGCAGGGTGATTAACCTGAGTGCTTGGGTGGACCTGGAAGTGTCACCCAAGCACAGCAGCCACCTCGCTGCCAGGTGCCCGTGGTCTCTTGGATCATGTTCTGATGATGTGTGAACACAGAGGTGGCCAAAAATAAATAACAGAAGACGCCTTGCTCCCCTGAGCACCGAGGCTCTCGTGCCAAGAAATATTCTCCCTTCTTGCTGCCTCTTTTTGTGGTGGTTTTCCTGAGACTGAAAACACTCCTCCACTGCAGAAGATGCAAAAAAAAATTCCTGCTGACCTCAGCACTGAGTTTCATCTTTTTGAAGCTTTGTTGCGCCTCTAAGATAATTTATGAGGTGTCAGGATTTTCCGACCACAAATGTCTTGGACGAAAACCGTTTTTACACTACAGATGCCATGAAAAAGAAGCAATTTCAGTCTGTTTTTTCTACAGCACTGTCTGTGTCCACAATGAAACATGGGTTCAGAGCTCCTGGAGATTATTTGTGTAAGAGTTGTTCGGGCCAGAGCTCCACTGAGACTCAGGCTGGGTCTGATTCCCCACCTTTGCCTCATTGCCCTGATCTTCTCTGTTGGGAGGGGAACTCCCATTTCCTGGTGCTGTGCCATGAAAACACAAGCTTGCCAAGCTATTCTCTGTATGTGTGTTTGTGTGTGTGCATGCACAGAACAAGCCAGAAGCACCAGAAGGAAAAAGATCCATTAACAAACCACATTTTTCAACATCCACCAGGATCCCCAGATTTCTCATCTGGGCACTTCTCTTCCCTGTGCTGTAGGTTTTTGAGGGGAAAGAGGAAACCAAGGAAAAAAAAACCACATGAGCCCAGTTTAGCTGCCTGTAATCCAGCGTGCACCTCAGGCTCCATGAAAGTGTTCTTGGGACGACAGCAGTATTTCCCTTGGCTGGGATGCCCAGCCTGCTGGCTCCTCTCGAGCTGCAGAGCTGCAGACATTCCTCTGAGTAGTTTGCAACCCTGCCTGCCAGGAAAACCCAATGTCTCCATGGAGAAATCTCAGCGGAGGAGTTTGATACTCAGTCAGGGATGGAAAAGAAGGGAGTTTATGCCTCCCTGAGACTAATCCCTTCCCTAGCAAATTAAAAAAAAAAAAAATTAAAGCAAGGGGGGAAAAAAAGAGAGAAGGGATCATATTCCTACAGACATGGGCCCAGACATGCCAGTAGTGTTGGTGTGTGGTGTTTTGCTTTGTGGCAGCAAAGCAAAGTCATGGGGACTCGGGCCAAGTGTCTGTTTAGGTCAGTGGGAGTCTATCAGCTTTGGATCAGGCCTACGTTTGGATCTGGAGCTGAACTTCCAAAAATCTGGGCACGCTTGCATCTTCTGGTGAGGGGGAGCTTGGTTTGGCCTGGTTTTGAGATAGGAACCAGCTGCAAATGTGGGCCTCCAAACATGTTCTAGGAAAGAGGTTATAAAAGAGCTCCTTCTTGCTCAATGCATTTATTCCCCATGGGCCAGATTCTGACATCTCCATTAACACTGAGCAGAACCTCACTGCAAGAGCAGTTATAGACTTGAATGGAGCTATTCAAGGAGTCAGCAAGTACCCAGTGTCAGCAAGGGCAGCACCATCCAAGGCTCACAGCTCTTTGCTCCGTGGACATAAATGAGTTTTTTCTCCTTCTAGCACACTCTGCTACAGACAAAGCACATCAGGTTCCCTTCCTCCTGGCACCTCTCCAGCAAAATGCTGGTTGAAGATTCTTCCTCAGTGCTAATGTGATAAGAAGCAAAAAGAACAGGAGCTCAGTTTATAGCTCAAATATCTACACAAATCCTCCTGTGATAAAAGGAGGCTGTGAGGAGAGGGTCAGAGTTCCTTCCTGAGCATTGCTCTAAACACATTTTGTCTGCTTTTCCTCCTAGCTTTGAACTGGGCACTTAAACTACTGGGCAGCTGAATGAATCCCACATTTAGACAATCAGCTGTGCTCCTAACTCATATTCAGTCTTTTGAAAATCTCAGTCACAACACCCAACACCTGCATATTTCATCCCCTCCCTTCCAGCACAGTGACCAGCTCAGAAATCCATGTTTTTCCTTACTGAAAAGGAGGGGAAGGAACTTCACCCTTACAAGAGTCAGCTTTCCTCACCATTAGCAGCAGTTAGCATGGTTTTTAACTCATTCTGTATAAAACTCCTTCTTCCCTGCCATTTTATCTCAGATTTATCCCACACAGACTTCCCAGGTATTACAAGCAGGTATCCAAGAGTCTGCTGCTTTTCCAGCAGGCACTTCAGGACTTTATGTGGGCAGCAAATTCTCTGAATCTCTGACCGCCCTCAGAAAACTGATCTGACATTATAACAAGAGTCTTAGACTGTTGTTTGTCATGAAAGACCTTCTGGCAGACATTAAGAAGAGGACAACCACCATTCTTTTGGGTTCTACTCCAAATGGACTGATGAGCAGAGAGTTGCCAGTCCATGCAAACAGTTGCTAGACCATGAAATTAGATGGTCTAAAAGGGAACAGTTGAGTTCTGGAAAACTGCTGGCAGCAAAACTGGAATTATTGGTCATTTATAGGTTGGGAGGGAATGTAGTGGCAGGGCAGGGAAGCTGGTGGAATAGCTGGCATACATTTCACATGCAAGAATAAATTTTATAGGAGCAAAAAGTCTTCAGGGGATGGGTCCTGCTTAAGACTTGAGAGCTGTGCCCACTTTAGGGGATATAGAGGAATGGGATTCTGGTGTTAATTCCTGGCCTGATGCTCCCAGAGCCCAGAGGCTTTGCAATGCAAGTTCTGAGTGGGCTGGAGACTGATATGTGTAAGCACAAGGAGTACTGGAACACTTTGTGGAGAGGGTGAGCAGGTTAAGCTGTTTTGTAAGATGCAGCTAATGAAAGACCACCATTGCCCCGAGGAGAAGGGAAGGGAATTGTATTATTTGTGCATTACAATTGCAGCCACTAAGGCATAAACAAACCAAGTTGCACAAAACCAGACAAAGGAGGTTGCTGCAGAGTCAGCAGTTTCAGCTCAGGTTTCCTGTGTCCCAAGCTAGGACTTTAATCATCTTCCTTCTCTGTGAGAGAGAAACGAGTATCAGAGAACACAGTGAGTCTTCACATTTTTCTAGCCCAAGACAGCACTGTGTCCATTGTTGGGACTAGCCCCCTAGGAGGAATTATTTCTATTCAGTTTGTGTGTGTCACAGCCAGATAATGCACTGGGTGGTATTTCCCTCTCTTCCCCCAATCTTTCTCTTTTATGACCACATGACTTCACCCCCTCGTGTGAGTGACAGTACCCATTAGACTAGACTCTGATGCAAAACAGCTGTGTGCAGAGAAGGGGAGGAAGGGAGTGGGGAACAGCAATTTAGAAAACAATTAAGAACATCAATTCCAATTCATTTGCTTGGCCAGGATAAGTAATTTCTAAGAGGTAACTTGATCTGTAGCGGATGGAGATTAAAGGCGCACTCCATTATCTCTAGTTTACAGTCTGGAGGAATTTGTTTTAACTGGTTACCAAGGAGGCTGCATGGAAAAAAAAGAGCCTAAAAATGTCTAAAAAACCCCTCCTGATTTCTTTTTAAGAGCTTGCATGGATTTATTAACTCTGTGGAAGTATGGCTGCTCTGCATGGCAATGCAGAGGAATGGTTCAGCTTTCGGAGACAGAATCCTGCAAGAGTTTGCAGGTATCAAAACCAATTATGCCAGTTTTAAACAGCAGTTAAGATCTTGGTGTTGAGATAGACCAGAAGCATGAGACATGGGGCACAGAAACAGATGCAGCATTCTGCAGAGGATCTGGAGGAGAACACAGAGAGCTGAGCATCAGGCAGCCTGGCTCTGACACTGCTGTGAAAGGTGATTCCCTGCACTGTCCTACCACCAGAAAAAGAGGTCATCAGCTGTGAGCAAAAGGGGGCTGAAATAGTTGGACACCTCTCAGAGCTGCTGTGGAACTCCATGAGTAAATACCCTGATGTCCCTTTGGACTCTGAGGCTGATCTTGCCAAAGCAAGGGATCGTGACCCAAGAACACAAAGTGTTCTGTATTCACTCTTTTACATGGGATGGCACCAAAAAGGGAGTGTGTGATGGGAGAGCCACTAATTCTCTGCCATGGAACTCTGGAGCTCTCCCTTTCCACCCTCCTCAGCCCTCAGCACCTTTTTCCACAGCCCTGTGGCTGGTTTTGCCCCAAGTCCTCTGGGCCTTGAACCTTCACTCTTGTTTTGCAGAACACAGTGTTGTAAAAAAGCCAAGACACCCTGCAACTCCAGACCATCAAAATGCTGCTCAGACCATTGGAGTTACCTTCTGAGAAGCCTTGGTACTGGTGCCGGGTAGTTCTTCCAGAAATGACCCAGAAATGTTCTGCAAGCCCTTGTGCTTGCAGGAACATTGAGGCCATAACGTGTCTCTGGATCTGATGTAGGGGGTAAAAGCACACGTGGAAAATACCAACCATGAGCAGGCTCAAAGTTCAGAGCTGCCCTTGGATCTGCATTTCCCTGGCTGGAAGCAGACTTCTACCTCTCCTGTGCAACTTAGGCACAAAAGGCACTGCTGCCATCAAGAGAGGGCCAGCCTGCACTCTGTACAGCTGCATCCCTGTTAGCCAGGCTCTGGGGTGATGTAACCACCTCAGTGCAAATGGGAGCTGAAGAATGTGATGTGACACATTTACCCAGACCACCAAATAAACTGAAAAGCAGGCTCCCAGCCCAGAAAGGTTACCCTCCCAAATAAACACGTGCCAGCCTCCCTTCCTCACACACACTTACCTGCTGCCACCCCAGGAAGCTGAGCTCCTCACAGGCTCCATTACAGACCCAGAATGAGCAGGTTCTTCCAGCCAGTTTGCATCTCCCATGCAGTAATTGCTTTGGAATGGGCATCTGAGAACAAGACACAACTGTATATACAAGAAATGTTCCCTCTGCATAAACTTCTCAGTAGACTTACTTTTGTCCTGTTGCCAGGAAATGTATTTGGAGCCTCTTGCTAACCTCACATTTCTTTGATTAGAGGGGCACGACCAGTTTGTTCCAATAGTTACAGGGGAAAAAAGGAATGAGAAACTAGAAAACCTTCTTGAAGCACATCAGCTTTGCAGCAGCACATGAGAGCACCCCATTCCACCTTCTGTCCTTCTTGTGACAGCTGAGCTTCCAAGGGTTGGGAAGGAGTGGGGGGAACTCAGAGTCGCTTCTCCAGAACAGGGAATGTCACTGTAGGTGAGCTTAGAGCCTGAGATCATTTCTGCAGCAAATGCAGTGAGCTCCAGGCTGAAAGAGGAGCCACTCCACTGATGCCTCAGGTTTGAGCTTTTCTATTTTTCAGGTTCTGTGCTGCTTTAGTGTGTGGGTCTGGGCGTCATATGAGGGGATGGTGAGCTCTGTGCACAGAACAGGGAGACAAAACAATTCCTGCTCCAGCTGGGGACCAAGGACAAATGATCCAAATCTCAGCCCCAAGAGCACAAACAACGTGGGCTGAAGAGAGAAAACCAAGCAGGATGGGACTGCATGGGCTGGAGCTGGAATTGGACAATGAACTCCAATATGCAAATGCACCAGAACTTATACAAGTGAGAGACCTGTGACCAGGAGGTCCATTTTGTGACCATTTTTTGTCCATCTTGGGTGTAGCCCTGGCTGGGCTCTTGTGCTGCCCAAGGTGGATCCATTGAGGCCTTTAATAAATCCCTGCTTTATTCTTTAACTCTGTCCAGCCTCTTTTCTAGGTCAGCCTTCACAAGGCATCACCACGACCAACAGGAACAAGGGAAGGGGGGAATCAGCAAATGGTCAAAACGGGCTGGTTGGGTGGGGCCGGAATATCAGAAAGTAAAAATATAGCCAGCCAAATTGAAGTGTGGCCAGGAAACATGAGTTAACAGCTTCCATGTGCCAAACAAAGAACACTGCTAGGTCTGTGTGACAGTGAACAGCCAGGGCCAGGGCCTTGGCCTCACAAACTGCTTAAAAACCTGCATGGTGGGACATGCACATTCTGTGCCCAGCTCAGGTCAGAATTATTTTGAAGCATGAGACAGACACTTGGCTTCCCTCATCCCAGCTCTGTGTGCACAGCTCCCTGGGTGACGACTCACCTCCCTCCTGAGGCTTGTGGAGCAAGCTTTGAGCAGTTTGTGAAGTGCCTGGTTCTCTGAAGAGGCCAGGTGACCAGGACAGTGCAAAGTGCTCTATTTTTGTCCTGGAGAAGCCATCCTCCTCAGGGTCACATTCATTAAGACAGCAGCAGTCGTAACCCAGACTCCTTGGATGGAAGTGGGGAGATTGCCAAAGGGAGGATTAGCTGGTGGATGTCTTGAGCTGCAGGGGTGTCTCATATGGATTTGTGCAGGATTTTCACCTCAGCTGTCCTGGCTGGAGCTCCTGTCCTACCATACCAGGACACTCTCCTTGCTGCTGTGCCTCTCATTTCTGCTCCTTCGGGAAGGAAACCTGTGTCAAAGAAAACCCAGCCCCAGCCTGTGAAAAACTTACCCCCAAACATAAGGAAAGAGCAGCTTTGGCTGGAGGCAGGATTGATTCAGGAGGGATTCCCATCTTGGCTGCTCAGTGATCTGATGCTCTGGGCCATCATTTTCCCTTCCACAAGAGATTCTTTTTCCTTCTCTCTGCACTGCACCTTTGAGACCTCTAAGAAATCACTGCAAGCCACTTTGTGCTTTTAGGCCCAGCCTCGAGTAAAGATATTTAGAAAGCACAGTTCCAAAACATATTCCTGGACTGTGTGATAGACAGGAGGTTTCTCACTATTCTCCAGGTGAAAGGAGTAGCACAGTCCTGTTTTTCACATCTGTGACTCTGCCTCTTGTCTTGATCTTTGCTTTCTGCTGCCAGCTGCTCCAGAGCTGCTTTATACCATCCATAGGTGGGAATCCACTCTTTTGTCACCCAGTGGAGCAGGGTATAAGACTGCTTGTAATGTTATTATTAAGAGGTTCCCTTGGCTTGTTTTTAGCAGAAATGTGAGTTGCTTGTTTTCCAGCAGAGGATCAGTTACAAAAACAACACCAAACAAAAAGGGTTTTTTGACAGCAGGGGCTCTATTTGCCAGGTTAATTTTAGGGAAAGTTATTTGGGAGGAGGGAGGAAGTAGTTAAATCCTTGTTTACCATATTGGAACCCCAAACCCCTTTTGTTTACGCAAATAAGAGAGAAAATGGCTCAGTGGCATGAGCACATGGCTGTCACTAAGGAGAGTTGGGTTTGTTCCCTGCCCTAACTCATACACATCTCTAGGGCCCCTCTTCCCTCAAGATGAGATTCAACCCATCTTGCATTCAGCAGGGAAAGACAGGATATTCCCAATGTCAGATTTGTCCAAAAGCACTGAAAAGCCTTGCAGAGGAGATGGCCTTGCTCCCCTGACTGCTAGGGATTGTAATTAACCACTGGACTAAACAGCTTAATTAACTAACAAGAATGTACTCTGCTTTGTGGGCTTCCCAAACATGCAATGAAGCTAATTAGTCCTTCCCTACATGAGAGTGGGGTGGAAAAGAAGATCCTAATTATTCCAACCTGCTCTATGCTGAAATGCTAAATCCATTTCATGTAAAATGGATCTGTCTGCCTGAGAAGGCAGTGGTGGAAAGTAGTGCCCTGGTTCCTAAATCCTTTCTGTCTGGTACATGTCTTGTGTTGTCTTGTGAGGTCCCCAGGAGGAGGGAAGAGATGAGAATTTGATTTCATGTTTTCAGTAGGCTGATATTATATTATATTATATTATATTATATTATATTATATTATATTATATTATATTATATTATATTATATTATATTATATTATATTATATTATATTATATTATATTATATTATATTATATGCTATACTAAAGAAAGAGAAAGGATACATCAGAAGGTTAGGAAGGAATGACAATGAAAGCTTGTGACTGACTCCTCAGAGTCCAACACAGCTGATGGTGATTGCTCATTAATTAAAAACAATTCACATGGAACCAATCAAACATGCACCTGTTGGTGGGCAACCTCCAGAGCACATTCCAAGCAATCAGATAATTATTGTTTACATTGCTTTTCTGAGTCTTCTCAGGAGAAAAATCCTGGGCAAAGAAGATTTTTCAGAAAATGTTATGGGGACACACAGGCACCTGTCCTGGCTGATGTAGAACTGATCTGGATCTCCTTGGAGCTCCATGCCATCTTTTGGGAGGTGGGGTGTTTCTCTCCTTGCTGTAGACATTGCAGTCTGTTGGAGGAGGCAGGATGAAGCTGCCTGTGCTGAAAAGCCCAGAAAAAGAGATAATTCATGATCTCAGGTGCATCAGGGCCAAGGCCAGGTTTGCTCTGCCTGTGGAAATCAGAATTCCTCATGTTACAAACAGAAGGTGGGGTGGAAAACATCCTAATTGTTCCAACCTGCTCTAATGCTGAAATGCTAAAGGGCTGACTGCAAAGGGATCTGTCTACCTGAGAAGGCAGTGGTGGAAAGTAGTGCCCTGGTTCCTAAATCCTTTCTGTCTGGTACAGGCACCTGTCCTGGCTGTTGTAGAACTGATCTGGATCTCCTTGGAGCTCCATGCCATCTTTTGGGAGGTGGTGTGTTTCTCTCCTTGCTGTAGACATTGCAGTCTGTTGGAGGAGGCAGGATGAAGGATGGGCTTCTGAAAAGCCCAGAAAATGAGGCAATTAACTCCTGATCTCAGCTGCATCAGGATCAAGGCCAGGTTTGCTCTGCCTGTGGAAATAAGAATTCCTCATGTTACAAAAGAAGGTGTTATCAGACATCAGCCTGAGGAGAACAGAGCAACAGGGACTGAGCCCTACCTGGCAGTGAAATGGTTTTGGGTGAGAAAGCTCCCCTTGCTCAGGGTCCCTGACAGTGAAAGGGTTTTGGGTGAGAAAGCTCCCCTTGCTCAGGGTCTCTGGGCAGTGAAAGGGTTTTGGGTGAGAAAGCTCCTGGGCAGTGAAAGGGTTTGGGTGAGAAAGCTCCCATTGCTCAGAGTCCCTGGGCAGTGAAAGGGTTTTGGGTGAGAAAGCTCCCCTTGCTCAGGGTCCCTGGGCAGTGGAATAGTTTTGGGTGAAAGCTCCCCTTGCTCAGGGTTCCTGTGCCCTGGCCTGCAGACATTTAGGGCTGAAACCCAGGCAGGGAGCACATCAGGAAGCAGAGACAGACACCATCCAACAGGAGCCTCCTTGCCCTTGGTGGGCAGTCAGGTCCGCCTCAAATCAAGGCAAATATGGTTCCTCTGGGAGCTCTAATGTTTTACTGGATCACTTTGTTTCTCTTGATGAGTGCTGCCTCAGAGTCCCAGCTGCCTGGATCCCAGTGGGGATTTTGTTGATGGGGGTTTATTGACTTCTTGTTACCTTGAAGTTCCTGCAGTGGCAGGAGTAAGAGGTAACTCCTGGAGCCTGTTTATTTTACAGGTCGGATTTTTAAGAGTTTGCCAATGGTACCCCAATTTTAGGAGAAGTCATTTGTTTATTTAGCAGTGCACTCACATACTGATCCATAAATAAAACTAGTGTGTTATTTAATAAGACCCAACAGAAGGTCAGCCTTGGTTCATTGGTAAACTGATCAATCCAGAGTGCAAAAAGCACCTCTCAGGAAACTCATCCTGTCTATCTGAGGGAGGTACCAGCCAAATATCACTGTGGTTTGCACTCCACTGAGTTTTCAGGAGTTTCTGTGCCCATACCTTCTAAAAGAGAAATGCCAAAAGGTCCAAGATGGAGCCATTTCCAACAACCTTTACTTCAGACCTCTGGAGAGACTCTCAGAGTTGTAAGATTTTTACAGCTGGGGCTGCAGATCCAAGTTTGCCTCTGTGGGAGAAAGCAGATTTGAATGTGGGGTCCATGAATTTCCATACACTGGAGCTGAAATTCACCCACCCCTCTTAGACACCAAGAATTCCTTGTCTGGACCTAAGACACTCCCCATGGCTTCTTCTACAGTTGTGTGTGTGGGATAACCTTGGGATAAACATCACAGGAGGGAAGCAGCTTTCAGGGGGAGCTGACCTCTCCCCAGTGACAGTTGTGGGAGGTGCTGACATTGCCTTAACCCCAGGTGAGTTTCTCTCAGATGTCCAGATCAGGTGAGAAGCAGCTGGTGTGCCCTGTGGGTGTGTGCAGCCATGGAGAAGGCAGCCAGAAGGTGCTTGGGTCACTTCAGCTGATGCTGTGTCCCACATTACAAAATCCTCACATGACTGAGAGGCTTAAGACACAAGCAGCATTAATTCAAAGAGGCTGGGACAGATCTGAGTGGGTTTGACGAGCCAGATCATGGTGTCAGATGTCACCATGCGGATTTGCCATGGGGTCCTGGGATGGGGCCAGGTTGAGCAGATGACATCCAGTGCTGATCCAGCCACAGTTCCCTTGGCAAACAGGGAATTCTTTGGGTGGCTGGGGGTGCAGCTCACACAGCAGGCCCTGTTCCACTGCTGCAGATGCCTCGTGGAAAGCTGGCAAGCCACACTCACAGCCAGGACCACAGGTCACCTTGGCCAGCTCAAACTGCATTTGTTCTGCACAGAGCTGTGTGCATGGGTGAAACTGTGGTTACCATGGGTGTGCACACAGAGGGAATAACCCAAACAAAGGTTTTGAAAGGTTTTTGAAGATTTTTAAATCTGGGTTTTTTGACTTGATGAGGGAGAGAGGAGCAATCAGGCACAATGAACCTACAGATCAGTTCAAGTCACTGTGAAGAGGCACAGTGGAATGGAGATGACTCTAAAAACCTCAGTCCTGAAGACACCACAACAGGTTGAAATCCTGCAAATTCAACATTTCTTTGGAGAGAGATACAGGGAGGAGAGACTTTTCATCACTTTTGTGTTTTTATTTTTGCTGCAGGCATACACTGGGTTGCTGTTTCAAGGCTTTGAAGGGATCAGAAGCTGTTGATACTCCTGAGCATAAGGTTCAGCCTGAGCCCTCTCTTTGGAGAACATTCCAGGTGGGGTTAAGCAGGGTAACCACAACTGGGCTGTCCCAATCTGTTCAAGCACAGCCAGAATCAGTTTATGTCTGCCTGCAGAACATTCTGGAGTTCCTCTGGTGGCCTGGTTTGTAGAGATGCCACTCACTCACAGCTACCACTCAGGTAAAGCTGTCGTGCTTCCCAGATCACCCTTCTGTGCCTCAGTTTCCTTATCCCAAACACAATAAACCCCATTCTTCGCAGCTTAGGGGTGTATGGTGATGGGAACATGAGCTTTGTTTGGTGGTCTGGGGGTGCCCATTTGCCATCATTTGGAAAAGACAGGAACTAACCTGCATGTTGGAAATGCAGAGTGTTGTTATTGCTCTCAGACAAATAGAATTACCTCCTCTCAAAATCAAAGATAATCTGTTTTATTTCAGTGGGATGTGGTGATGTCCACAGAAAACAAATATTTCTTGGCAAGTGGAGGCAGGATTTTCTTTGGCAAGCTGGAAGAAGCATCAAAGGAAGAGAAGGATGGGATGCAGCACAACTGGTTTTAATCACACATGAGAGTGAAGCTCCTCTGGACAGCCCACTCTGATATGCCATTGTAAACACCCTGGGGAGCCTGGAAAAAAACAAGAGAATGGCACAAAGGTCCTCAGGACTCTTGGTGGACTAACTGGCAAAGCTTTTTCCAGTGCTGAAGTGGCCCTTGACTGCAGTGTGCTGGTTCCATGAGTGATTTCCAGAGGGTGTTTGGTTATCCAAGGCCCTGCCTTGTTTTTGGCAGCCCCATCACAATGAAGATGCTGAGCTGGTTTTAACAAGGATGCACCATCCCTGCACAGCCCCTGCACAGAGGGGAGGCTCTGTGCTCAGCCCAGTCCTGCTCTGAGCTGGTCAGAGTGCTCTGGAGGGGGCAGCTGCCTCTTCTTGCCTGTCCAAGAGCCTCCAGTGGCTGCTTCTAGAGCTGCCTGAGTGGATGGGAGAGTCTGGACAAAGAGAGCTTGGGGAAATGCCTTTGACAGGGCTGTACCTCTTGAAACCAGTTTCCTCTGGAAATTGCTGACTTGTTTCACTGAGTTTAGGGCCAGGGAATGTGCTGATTTTATGAGTGTGTTCTGCAGGAAACTGATGTTTCACTTCAACTATTTCAATACCATAGAGTGTATTACACTGTCACCTCACATAACATGTCAGCTCAAACTAGCTTATATAAGCATCCAAACAAAAAAAATCAAGCTAAAAATACCTGATAGCATTTCAGTACTTCTGAAACAAAGCATTTCAGCTGCATGTTCCAAAATGATGGCTCTCTCTTCCAGTTAGGAAGGAAAGGACATTTGCAATGTCTGAATTGCATTTGGAAATGAGCAGCTTGAGCTGTGATGGTTGCTGGAGCTGCATGGCTGGGATTGCTGCTCAGAATGCTGCAACAATTGTTTCCCTACATTTTTGTGGAAAATGTGGTGTTTGGAGGCTCCAGCCAGGGCTTGAGGCTCACATTCATACAGCAAAGGTAATTTTTGGCCTTCAGTGACACAGAACAGAAGCTGGACCTGATATGGGGACACCAAGTGACACCAGAACTTGGGTGGTGGCTTGGCAGAAATGGGATTTACTGTGCTGGGCTAAGCCTTTACTCTGTGTGGTTGCTTGGGAGAAAGATCTGAGGGAAGGACAAGTTGGGAATTTCCCTGATCACCTTCAGTGCTAATGAGGACTTGAGCCTGAAGAACCCTCAGTGTTCTGTGAGCCTTGTCTCAGACAGGGTCCTGATCTTGGATTAAATCTCTGGTGACATCAAGATCAGGAACAAGTCTTAGATGAGCACAAAACAAATGGGATTCAAACCTCCAGGGAGCTAAAGACTTCTTGAAATGATTGGTTTAAATAACAGGGAAGTTGAGGCAGAGCCATTGAATTGAATATCCAGTCCTTGAACACCAAAAGGGGAAATGCCAAAAACAACTGATACACAGATGATTTCTAAGCAAAATCTCCAGTTTGAAATTTGTGATTATTTATTAATATTATTATATATTATTGGTAAATTGCAGACAGCCCTGAATTTTTAAGCCAAGAAGGGCCCTTACCCAAATTAAGGGACATTTAAGGGTGGCCTGTACCAGATGACTGGGAGTTCTGGAATTAAAACATGCCTCAGAAAGGGAGGAAACCAAAATATTTTTCAGTCTGCAGCCTTCTCATGCATTTAAGCTCCTGAAGGACTTTGTTTCTTTACTCTTGAGATTCATTATGTCACCAGAAAAGCTTTACTATTTTACTGTGGAAGCAACATAGCCATGAAACATTAATTTCCAGGAATGTGGAAACCATGAAATGTGGGTTTTTCTACTAAATTAAGATTTTACTTTTCTCTCTTCTCACATAGTTAAGGGAACCAATTTTCATTATATATTTATGTACATGCATTCTGGAAATTCTAATAGGAAAGATACACAAAACACAGGAAGAACATTTTTACACTGAAAAATGTATTTCACTGGTAACCACACCATCCATTTATATTCCATTTTTCATCTTGAACCACTTTGTATTCTAAATCCACCTTGGAACCACGTCTCTCATGACTGAACTGCACCAACTCAGCTGATATATTGTGCCCTGTAAGATTTGGGAATAAATTCTTTATTCCCCCTTTTTGCACAATGCCATTCCCTCAGCACTGCAGTGGCAGCACCTCTCAGACCTGCCTGGCACAGACACCACTGCTCAAGGATCTCCAGCAGCCCCAAGTGTTCTGCACCATGGCCGATGTCTCTGGCTGGAAGGAAAAAATGGTGAAGGGCAAATTAATTTGCGATCCATTTGTAAAGGAAAATATGTAAATATTCCCTTCTTTTTGCTATAGGACTGATGCTTCTTTCTTGATAAAAAAAAATGTTACTTACTCAGTTTCCATGCAATACCAGCTGATGAGAATGGAAGAATTAGTCAAAACATTCCAGAAGCATCTGTGTTGTGGGAACCATAGCTATAGGAAACACCAGAATATTCACCAAATCACCAGTGTGGTTTTCCCTAATGCTACAATTAGCCATGGAACATTAACAGAAGAGTGAGTGGATAAGAGTTGATGGCAGAAAGCCTTCTGCCATAAACTGGTAATTCTCAACATGTGCAAACATATTGCCAGAGAAGATGAGTTATGCAATTAAAATCAAAATTGGAGATTTGTTATCAAAGGACAGCAATGTGTGCTAAAATCCAGCTGAGAGGCTCCCTTATCTTGTTATCTTCAGGCTTCTTTTTTAGTTAATCCAACACAGCTGACAATATTTGACACAGCCAATTGTGCCTGCTGTCATGTGAGGGATGTTTTATAGAGCTCCTTTCCCCTAGCACAGGGAGATTTGTCAAATTGCAACTCTTTACAAAGTCTGAAAAGCTTGGCCAGGACTGCATTTCAGGGGAGTAAGATGTGATAAAAATTCTGACAGAGTCAGAATTAATTTCTAAAATTTTGAACAAGCCTTAGTAACATTTTAAGTGCAAATTAGGTTAAAAGTTCAAATCAAAAGAAGCATTTCATGTTGTCTGGATAAAAAACTTTAATCAGCTTGAAAAACTGTGGTTGTGTAGCTTTCCCTCATAACAAATATCAAAATTCCCCCCATCTTTAGAATGAAGCAGAATTCCAAATTCTGAATTTGTTTGCAAAATGAACTTCTGTCCTCCCACAGCACTTTCTGTGCCTCTGTGAAGAGGACAAGAAGCTTAATGTACAATTTCTGTGAGCCTTAAGGAGATGGGGCTGCATGTCAGTATTTTCAAATGCAGGCTTACACAGCTGCTCTTTGAATGTAAATCATTGCTTTTGGGCAACACTAACACTCTCTGCAGTTTAGCACAGTTGTTAATTATTACAATACTGTATTAGTTCTTCTTACAGCCTTACTATTAACATTCCATGAAATCCCATTAGCTCTGCATATGGTGCCAGGCTTGTTCTGAATGTGGGAAAAAAGAAATGTACAGTGGTATGAATAATCAAGAGAGGCTTTAAAGTGGTTTCCACTGTGAACATTCTGAAAAAAAAAAATTAAAAATTTCAGAATGTAATATGTGGGGCAAGCTTTTCACAAAATTTCAATGCAAACATGCAGATATTTGTCAGCCAAGTTTTCCTCTGGAGTGTGAAATCGCTTATGTGCCACTATTGTTCTACAGCAGGAACATCAGGAAGAGGAAGTAGCTCTTAAAAATGGAAAATTAACCAGGTTGTTTTATTGTCCAAATTGACAAAAAACAACAAAAAAAAAACAACAAAAAAAACCCAAAACCCCCAGACAAACAAACAAAAATTCCCAAAAACCCAACAAAAACTCCCAAACAAACAAACAAAAAAACCCCAAAACAACTGCAACAACCAAAAAAAAAAAAAAACCACCCACAAAAAATCCCCCAAAAAACCCCAAAACTGCATAGCTGATGCCAACAAAAAGATCAAACTTTCCTTATATTTTGGTTTAAATATTCTAAAGTACAGGTAGAGAGGACAGCCAAAATTTGGGTGAAGTTTTCCAGAATTTGCTTGAATTTCCTGCTTCAGTGTTCTGACAGATCCTTCCTAAATTCCAAGAAGACCTAAGTGCCATAGTAAAAACCAGCCTTGTTAACACCTCATAGAGAACACCCCAAAACTATTAACTACCACAGAAAATTCAGACCTAGTTATTTTCTCTTGCATGAGTTTTGTACAGCACTGACTCCTTAACGGAACAGAGATCTGACAAGGAGGTCAGGAAAGCTTTTAAAAATGGAAAGAATGATGGAGCAGGTAGGATTTAGGAGCAGAATGATGGAGCAGGTAGGATTTAGGAGCACACTGTTCCTGGGAGAAGCTTTGTGGTTCTCTCCTGACCCTTTAGAAGCTGCTGCCCTGGAGCAGTGCATGGGTAGGAGGACCCCAGGAGGTGCTTTCCTCCTTCCCAGTCCCCTGGTTCATCCATAGCCCAGTCCCTGGGGTGTCACAGGGCAGTCAGGAGTGGCCAGGGCCCTTCTGCATGGCCAGCATCCAGACAGGGACACACTGCTCGGGGAAGCCCTCCTGCCTCTCCTCCCTGAGGATGGTGAGTCCGCTCATCTCGATGAGGCTGTGCAGGATGTTGAGGTCGCGGATGACGCTGCTGTCCAGGCAGTCCAGGGTGCAGCCCTCCCTGGCCACATTGTCCTTCAGAATGATCACTCCGTTGTCCTTCAAGCCACCCTGGCAGCGGATGAGGAACTCCAGGAGATCTTTGTCTGTCAGGTATCCTGTGGGTGAAAAGATGGTGCCTTAGGTTGGAAATGGGTTTGTGTATTTCTATTCCTATCCACCAGCTCCACACTCTTGAAAACAGGCAGCAGGACGTGCTTGCTGATCCGACCTATCCCAGAGCCACAGTCCAGGGCACGGCTGGTGCCAGCTTTCCCCACCCCCTGGGGGATACAAGAAAATCATTGGAAATCTGAAAAATACCACCTGACAAAAAAATATCACAGCAACTGTGTGTCTTAGGTTGAAAGATTTAGCTGGGGTGTGTGTTCTATTTGCCATCTGTCGGAGCTGGGGCAGTTCTCTGCTGTTCATGGGGCAGTTTTCTTCATCTCTCCCACAACCAATCCTCCCTCCAGGAGATCTCTTCTGTCCATGGGCCATTAATTATTAATTATCTTCTGTCCATGGCCAGTGAGTGTCCCTGCCTGGCTGATTCAATTCCATCATCCCATGGGGAGATGCTGCGCCCAGGGGAGGAGCCAAGCATTCCTACCTGGATCCAATCTGAGCTTTGGGACAGCACAGCAGCCTCTGCCCAGTGCATTCCCAGAGGAGCAGCTTCTGCTGCCCTGCATTGCCAGAGGGAGCCCAGGCCCATCTCCAGCAGCCCTGGAGCTGCAGAGGAAAACTCCCCCCTTGTGCAGGATCCCTGCTCCAGCAGAGCCACAGCTGGCACTGCAGGAGGGCTGAGCCCCCATGGGATGGGGCTGTGCCACCCCCTGACACACAGGGGACAGGGACTGCTCTCACTCTGGCAGTGCTTTGTTGTCTTTGTTCTCTTTTTTTGTACCTATTACATTTGTATTTTTAATTTTCCTATAAAATAACTGTTATTCCTATTCCCATATCTTTGCCTGAGAGCCCCTTAATTTCAAAATTATAATAATTCAGAGGGAGGGGATTTACATTTTCCATTTCAAGAGAGGCTCCTGCCTTCCCTAGCACTCACCTGTCTGTTCAAACCAAGACAGATCAAAACCAGATCGCTATTATCCATTCAGACACGTCAGAAGGGTGCCTTGATCTGAGTCTCCATGGCCTGTTTATTGCAGAAAATTATTATTCTAGTCCTGCCAGATTTAACTAGGAAATCTTGGGCACATAAACGAGATCCACAAATACAAACTCCAATCAATATTTGGGATCCATAGTGGTAGCAGCAACAGATGTGGACAGAAGCCACTGAGTGGTGAAAATAGTGGGTGCTGAAGGATTCTTTAATCTGGTGGTTTAAGTTATAATAAGAATCAGTGGCAGGAGGCTGGAGCCAAACAAATTCATACAGGGAATAAGTGACAACTGTTTAACAGTGTAAGCAATTACCCATTGGAAACTACCACCAGAAGTGGGGTTTACCACCTCTTGAAGTCCTCAAACCAAGTGTGGTTGAATCTCTCAAGATTTGTTTTAATTGAACACAAGCTACTGGGTTAGCATGGGGGGTAAAGGAATTAATAGAGCAGCTTGGGATATAGAGTGGGTCAGACTAGATAATCCCAGTCCTCTCTGTTTTTTACTGCTAAAAATCTCTGTAACTTTGTGTAGCACTGTATCCCTCCATCAAAGGAGTTCTGGATCAAAGATCCAGCAAAGCCAATTCCACAATGCCAGTTAAACTCCTCACGTTACTCCATACCCCATGGGATTTTTGCAGATATGTATATATTGTAAAATAGTGCTTTTTTCTAATATGTTATTGAGATTCTGTTTCTTATCCTTCCTTGTCAAAGATCAGGAGTTCTGTGGAGAACAATGATGCAGAGCTCAGAGAAGAGCAAAATGAGAACTCTCACATGTGAAATATCTAACATGAATCAACAAAGACAGGTGATCAGAAAATGAATGAGAAACTTGGTAAAAATAATCACCTGTATTTTCTAGTAAAACTATTTCATTTTCTACATGGGAGATTTAAACTTTTATAAATGGAAGCTGTCATTTCAAAACCACATTTTGACATAGCATGTCAAGTTTTTTTAACCACTCCTAACAAACAATAACAGCAAAAAAAATTAAAAAGGAAAAAGCCCCAAAACCTAAAGCTGAATACCTTTTAAGTTGAAGGAAAATGGTAATTTCTATACGGAATGTAAGCTTGCACTTGTACCTTTTATACAAAATGACTGCTAGGGTTCACATGCTAATGCATGCATAAGACAAATCAAGATTTCATTGGCAAGATTCATTCAAGCTTTTGAACACCTAATTTAGAGCTTATTTTTCTCTTTACTTGGCTTTTAGTGTAGTTTCCTAAGAAAATGAGATCTTAGAGGTGTTTCTCTCTAGCAGACAGTTCTGCCCTCGCTCCATCAAATGAATTTGCTGGCATATTTGAGCCAAATTCAAGATAGAGGCAGAGGTTTGATTAATGATTAAGATGATTCCATACTTCCTTGGCATTAATGGAGAAAGAAGATTCAGCTCTGTGTCTGTGCTAAGAATATGATATGCTCCTTAGTTAGGAGCCACATATCTGACCAGCACAGCCTTAGATGGTTCATCTAAGCTCATTCCTCCTCATTTTGACTTGGATTTGCTCAAAAGGTGAGGCAGGAGCTACATTTACTGCAATCACTCATTATTAAAGAAAAGCAAAAATACAAAGGAAAATTATGCTGCTCTAAAGCAATTTGTTCAGACCTCCTCTTGAATAATTCCTTCTGCTCTCTGAAACTGCACCCTGGACACTACAGTTCACAGATTAAGAGAAAATCTTCTTTCCACTTTACAGAATGATTTTTTTTTTGTAAGGTACACATCCCTCATTATGTGATTGCCCTAAATGCTGCAGGGCATTCACTGGGGTGGCTGCAGGAGAAGAAGCAGATGTTTCTTATAGGAGGGGCTCCTGTGGGACATAGCAAAGGGAACCTATGTCTGATAAATAGCAGTGGAGGTAATAAGACCTGATCTGATTTACAGATATTGGTGATTCCACTATGGCTTTTTTCTTGATTGTTTCCTGAAATACCTCCAAGCCTGGATAGTCAGCAGCTTCAGAAACCACTGTTTGCAAGTGTGGTCAGCCCTGTGTATCTTTCTGCACCTAAGAAAGAGCATTTCTGCACCAGAAAATCCCTGTGTGGGGCCCCACCCTCAGCTGCCCCTTTGCATGCAGGCTGCTCTCCAGGAACTGGCACATTTCTCCAACACATGACCTGAAAAAACCAACTTGATTTGTACCCAGTGTGCATGTGGGGAACTCTCAGAAGTCTCTTGTGGTGCTTTAGGAAGTCATCCCAAAGACCTGAGAACCTCCAGAGGCTGCCTGTTCTGTGAGGTGTCAGGCCAGAGGATCGTGCAGAACTAACCTGAAACCCACTGAATCCAGATGACGTCGTATCTTCGTGGGGCAGGTGTGAATTCCTGGAGGCTTTTGCAGTAATACATCTCTACTCTGTCCTCCTTGCCCTGCAGGTAGTTTGGGACCTCAGCCAGGAAATTCTCCATCATATCCACCAGCTCCACACTCTTGAAAACAGGCAGCAGGACGTGCTTGCTGATCCGACCTATCCCAGAGCCACAGTCCAGGGCACGGCTGGTGCCAGCTTTCCCCACCCCCTGGGGGATACAAGAAAATCATTGGAAATCTGAAAAATACCACCTGACAAAAAATATCACAGCAACTGTGTGTCTTAGGTTGAAAAATTTAGCTGGGGTGTGCATGTTCTATTTGCCATCTGTTGGAGCTGGGGCAGTTCTCTGCTGTTCACTGGGCAGTTTTCTTCATCTCTCCCACAACCAATCCTCCCTCCAGGAGATCTCTTCTGTTCATGGGCCATTAATTATTAATTATCTTCTGTCCATGGCCAGTGAGTGTCCCTGCCTGGCTGATCCAATTCCATCATCCCATGGGGAGATGCTCTGCCCAGGGGAGGAGCCAAGCATTCCTACCTGGATCCAATCTGAGCTTTGGGACAGCACAGCAGCCTCTGCCCAGTGCATTCCCAGAGGAGCAGCTTCTGCTGCCCTGCATTGCCAGAGGGAGCCCAGGCCCATCTCCAGCAGCCCTGGAGCTGCAGAGGAAAACTCCCCCCTTGTGCAGGATCCCTGCTCCAGCAGAGCCACAGCTGGCACTGCAGGAGGGCTGAGCCCCCATGGGATGGGGCTGTGCCACCCCCTGATACACAGGGGACAGGGACTGCTCTCACTCTGGCAGTGCTTTGTTGTCTTTGTTCTCTTTTTTTGTACCTATTACATTTGTATTTTTAATTTTCCTATAAAATAACTGTTATTCCTATTCCCATATCTTTGCCTGAGAGCCCCTTAATTTCAAAATTATAATAATTCAGAGGGAGGGGATTTACATTTTCCACTTCAAGAGAGGCTCCTGCCTTCCTTGGCAGACACCTCTCTGTTCAAACCAAGACACTCTGTTACCCACTGCGTGTCCAACCTGGTGTCTTCTCTCCTTATCTTTGCAGGGCTGTTGGGAGATTGATAAGAATCAGCACAGATTTGGGTACCTCTGTCTGAGCTGAGCTGGGCTGTCACATTCCCGGGCTGCTGCTGCTGGGACTTCTCATTGCATGTACTGCTGTACAGGAAATTTTTACTTGGTGTAAGAAGAGACAGAGTCTTTCACAAGCTCTTGGCTTTCTCAGAAGATCCACTACTCTCTGTAAAGTCCTTGCAACTTCAAATGTTCACACCTCACAGGGAACTATGTGGCTAGATAAGCCTCATTCTGTGCCCTGGAAAGGCCAATAAAAAAGGAAGCATACACCAAATACTGCATGCAAGCAGTAACTTCTGCAGCACACAGCTCCTGAGGTGCCCATGGGCATTTCTACAGATACACAGAATCCCTGGGATCAAAGTGCAGTCCTCAAAACAAATTGTGTTAGAACAAAGATCTCAGAGTGGTAGGTAACTTATGACAACTCGAGAAGTTTGGGCTGGAGCATATACAGAATTTCTCTTTTAGGCATAGAGACAAGAAAGATGATTGACTAGGTTTTGCTTAACTGTTCCTTTTTTCTTCATAAATGTCATCTTTGGACAGAGATCAGACATGGAAAAGTGTGGCACAAAGGCTGTGACTATGAGAAAATAATGAAGCGCTGTAAAAAAGGCTTTATAATGAAAGCTGTATTTCACCCCTAAAGCTTCCATTCTAGCTATAAAACAGCTCTTAAGAGCCTGCTGCTGTTCTGTAAAACAGAAATTCTGAGCCTACACATGCACTGACTGTGGGATAGGAGCTGCCCTGGCCAAAGCTATCTGTTAAGCAAACATATTAAAAGCAAATGTAAACACCTTTTCCCTGTCCTCTGGAACTGAGCGTTGAAGTGAAAGCCGTGGGCCAAAGTTCCTGCTGCAACTTCCCTGCACTCAAAGGCAACAAGCCCAGGAAGAGTCTTGCTCTTCCTGCTTATTGGGAGACCCCCCCTGTGTAATGAACCCAGCATAAATCATGGAACTCACACTTTTTTGGCCTGGCTTCAGTGGGTAATTCAGTGGATTATTAAGGTCAAAGGACAGCACTGTCAATGACATGACTATGAATAGCCCAGGCCAGCATCTGATTACACACAGTAATTGTAGAAAGAGCACACAAGGGCTCTCACCAGTCTCCAGGGCTGCTGCTCCCAATTTGTATGCCCAGGAAGATTAATCTCCTGGTGTGTGCACGAGTCCACAGACCTTCAACCCTACTGGGCTCTGGAGACTACCTGTTTGTAGTTAGCCAGAAAATGGGAGCCATTCCTCATCCACAGGCTGCACCGGGAACATAGCCCACAGCTCTTATTCCAAAGGAAATTTATGAGTGCCCAATATAGGTTTAGAGAACAATTTTGGGGTGTATATGTGTCCTAAAGGACAGTGATTCTGAGTAATGGGAAGCAAGTAGCCAAAGAAGCAGTCAGGCTCAGATTTTGAAGCCTGTTCTGGCTTACAGTTCACAATGATACTTCAGGTCTTGGAAGCTCCTGCACGTGGCTTTTACTGAGGACCAGACTAAGAGGTAACAAGGAATTCAGGAAAGGAGAAGGAACTTTGTCTTGGATCTTGACAAGGTGGATTACCATATTGTTGGCTGGCAGGTACATACAGGTCTGCACTGATGGGATTAACTAAAAATCTTTGAGAAAGCTGCTGAGAAAACTGGGATGATTTACCAAAACCACCAACCCAACAGAATTCGACAAAAAAGCCAGGTAATTCCTTCAACATTTGTATTTCACAGAATCTACAGTCATAGTAGGGACTCAAAACAGGGAGTTCATCACTCAAAGCAGGGAATTCATCACTCAAAACAGGGAATTCATCTCCCATGACACGTCACAGCAAGGACCTCTGATGACACATCTCCATGTGCCATCGAGAAGAAGGAAAGGGAACGGTCATGGGAGATGAAGTTGGATCCCACACTTTGCTGAAAAGGAGTGAGAGCTTCCAGCAGTCAGTTGAGAAGCCCTGTGAAACACCACGGCTCCATTTGTAATGAAAATGTTGACATAATTCCATGTTCAGCTAATATATTTTCAGTTTGGAAGTGCTTAGGGCTTTGACAGAGTATTAACATTTTCTTTGGAAGGCAAACATTTTCCCAAAAGTCTAATTGAGTTGAAAATCAGACTCCTTATTCAAAAAAATGTTATAAGTGAAAACTGTAAGCCAGAACAGGCTTCAAAATTTGAGACTGACTGCTCCTCTGACTACTTGCTTCCCATTACTCAGAATCCTTGTCCTTTAGGACACATATACACCCCAAAATTGTTCTCTAAAGCTAAATTGGGCACTCATAAATTGCCTTTGGAATAAAAGAGCTGTGGGATATGTTCCCAGTGCTACTTCAGGTTTTGGAAGAGCAGAAAGGCAGTGAAGCTGTATATGACAAAAAAAAGGAATCACACTTCAAGAAAAAGATAAAAATCCCAGTGGTTTTCCTTCTAAATAAACAAAAAAAAAGCATGTTTTCAACAACATCTCTTCTATCACCCTGATCAAACTGGAGAAAAATCACTTTTCAAGAAGTTTTCACTCAGCAAGTAACCAATCACACAGGTGAGTTGGGGGCAAGAGAGGCAGAAAGCGTTGAGGGCAGAGAGGGAGCCATAAAGTCAATATAATCTCCATTGGTAATATTTTACACACCTACAGCTCCCAACCGACGCTGAATTAATGCTTCCTTTGTTTTCTTTATTTCCCTTTTTACTCCCTGCCTCCGGATCAGGCGCTTGGGAACACGGTGGCTGTGTGGACACGGAGGCATTAGCAGGCTGCCATAAATATGCAGGGCTGTGGCTGTGCTGATAACCCTGTACCTGAGACAGCCTGGAGCTTGTCTGCAGAGCCCTGCTGGCTCAGGCCATGTTGCTCTTGGTTTCAGTTCTGCCCACACACACATAAAACCTCTTAACTCCAGCACAGTGGCACTTTCAACCCTCGCTCGACTCGCCCATGGAGCTGAAATGTCAGTGAAGCCCTCAGTCCCTTCCTGTAATTCCTTCCATGTGCCCAAGGCAAGATGAATTCTTTTCTCCAAAGAAATGTGTAGCTCAGTTTACAGTGGTGCTAAGGATCACGCTAAGAAATGCCATACCTGAAGGAATGCAACATCAGTCATGGAAGGGAAATGTCACTGTGTGGCATTTCCACGCCAGCCAAACTAACTCAGGAGGGGTAATTTGAGTGGAACCGGGCAAGTGTTTGTTCAGGGAGCACCGGTTTTGCCAGAATGCAGAGTTTTAAATGAATAAAACTCTCTGTGAAACTGGTATTTCAAATCTAGAGAATAGTTTTTAGCCAAAAAAACATGGGAAAGAATGTTGAAAATGTCAAAGTACTTTTTTTTTTTTTTTTTGTAACTTTCAAGGAAAAAAGAAACCAAACTTGTCAACTTTCATTTCTAAAGAGCATTTTTTATTTTGGAACTGACTTGCGCTCTTGAAAACAAAGGGGAAAATTTTTCAGAGGGTGAAACAATAAAAATATTGTTCAGTTCATCTGAAACAAATTTTCCTATTTCCCAATTTTGTTAAACTTCTCTTAAAAGAGAAGTTTGCTTCACCTTTTTAGCATGAAGCATACTGTTTTTTTCTATCTTGATCACCTTATGGGTTAAAAAAAATACTCATAGAGCCATAAACTCAGTAAGACAGTTCATTAGCTTTATTATCAAGTCTCTGCTACAGAAGGTCACTAAATATCTTTATCTGGTTGAGCAGGATTCAAATTTCTGTAGTAAGAAAGAAAAATAAACCATAGTAACATAATCAATTGGCTACATCTAAACAGACAACAGGCTTTAACAAACTGAATCAGAATAAGCAAAAGGTGCAGACTCCTCTCTGTTCCTTTTTTATTTTTTTTTTCTTGTTTGATCTTGGCCATTCAGAGTATCCTTTCTATCCCTGGCTAATTATAGGAGTGGGAATTTTGCTCTGGAGTATTTTGTATCTGTCATCACAGCTGATGCATTGGGTATGATTCCCCTTTGGCATGTGAAACTCTGTCACAGACTGTACTTCTTTCCTTTTCGGGTCTTGGAGAGGTGACACAAACTTGCTGCAGGAAACTGCATCTGTGTGATGTCTAGGAAGGGAGAAATCTTCCCCTGAGCACACACTTCTGCACCACTTGAATGCCACAAATGTCCTTAAAACAAGACTTAAATAAAATTTAAGGAATGTGCCTTGACTGAGTTTCATTTTCCTTCTGAAAATGCTGTTTTCAGAAATGTCATGTGTCACTGTCATATTTTCTGAAAAATCCCTTTGCCAGGATTTTCTCCTGGGAAGCTGAGAAGCCTCAGAGAAAAAGGAAAACAATAATTATCTGATTTGCTTCTCCTGTGTTTTGCTGCTTTGGAATGTGGTTGGAGATTGTTTATACAACAGGTGAATTGTTTTAACTTAATGACCAAGCACAGTCAGGCTGTGTCGAGGCTCTGGAGAGAGTCATGAGTTTTCATTTGTAGTTTGTTAAGCCTTCTGTAAGTATCCTGTCTCTATTCATTAGTATAGTTTTAGTATAGCATAATTATAATATAATATAATATAATATAATATAATATAATATAATATAATATAATATAATAATAAATTGGCCTTCTAAGAACATGGAGTCAGATTCATGATTTCCTTCCTGCCATGGGGAACCCCAAAAATACCACAGTCATGCAGAAATGTTACCATCAGCTTCATCTCCTCACTGAACCTCTTCTGTATTTTCTCACTTTGTGTTTGTTGACAGCATGATACAGGGAGCATCTGAGAAGCCTTTTTTGCCTCAGCATTAATACAAATGATTGTGAATACAGAAAAATGCAGCTCTGGCTCAGAGCCCCAAAAGTCTCCCTCTATCAGGTACAGCAAATTTTGCCATCACTTGCCCTTCACAGCTCTGCATGATTTCTATCTGCTGTCAAGACACACTCATTTTCCACCCCAATCCATTTAAACTGTGCCCTTTTTTTTCCCATATACAACATCTAATTAACCTATTGAGCTTACTTCCCACAGTGGATCATTAAGGCTAAAAAAAGGTCATCTGGCTATCCCAAATTTGCACATTTGAGCAGAAAATTAAAGATCTGTGGCAGCATTATATAGAATTAGTAATTTTGTCAGCAGTAGAACATCACAAATTTGTTTGTGGATTCCTTAACCTCTAATACTATTGTTGAGCTGAATTAGTGGGCTCCTTCCCTGGGAAAAGGGAAGGGCAGTCAGAAAACTATCAGGCCACACTTCTAAAGGTTTTCAGATTTCTAAAGAAAATTTTAGGACCCAATAGGATTTTCAGTAATCTAAGGACCAAAGTAATACTGCTCTTAAAATCCAACTTGGCATCTCCTTGCAATTCAGGCCAAAGCAGACCTTTCAAGACTTTACAGTCCTTTAGCAATGTGCCTGAAAAGGTGTTCAGTGACACTGGAATGTTTAAGGTAAAATATTTTGCCTAATGTGTAGCCTCTTTTATATACTTACAATGTGTAGGAGAAGGTGGGTTTTGTTGCAGCATTCTCAGAAATACCTATAAATAGGCAAACCAGAAACTGGGCATTTAGTCTCAGCTAGTTTCCCAACTGGACTGCAAGAATTTGCACAGACAAATCTGCCACTGAAGCCAACAAGGATTTTATCATGAAAGGTCTCAGTCCTGCATTCAGAATTAATCAAACCCAGGTAAAAGAACTCCTCATTGAGCTTGGGAGCATTAGAAAAGGATGTAAAACAGGTAAATAATAATGTAGGACCAGGCAAAATGTGTATTTATTGTATTTGCTGGGAATGCCCCAATGAAGGCAGGAATGATGAATCTGACTCCATGTTCTCAGAAGGCTAATTTATTACTTTATGATACTATATTACATTAAAGAATACTATACTATACCATACTAAAGAATACAGAAAAGATACAAAATGCTAAAAAGATAATAATAAAAAAAAACTTGTGACTCTTTCCAGAGTCCTGACACAGTTTGGCCCTGATTGTCCAATGAGTAAAAAGAACTCACACCAGAGTCCAGTAAAACAATCACCTGTGGGTGAATAATCTCCAAACACATTCCACATAGCAAAACAGAAGAAAAACAAAGGAAATAAGAATTATTTTCCTTTTCTCTGAGGCTTCTCAGCTTCACAGGAGAAAAATCCTGGGCAAAGGGATTTTTTCAGAGAATGTGAATGCCACATGTACTCATGCTGAAAAATGACCTGCCAGAACACATGACTAGACCCAACGACAGTGATGACTACAAATCAAACATGACACACAGTGCCATTTAAATCAGGTGTGTCTGGGCACCGTGCAGGTCATTTTTGACACATCACCACCATCACATTCACATTCTCTGAAAAATCCCTTCACCCAGAATTTTTCTCCTGGGAAGCTGAGAAGCCTCAGAGAAAAGGAAAACAATTCTTATTTCATTTGCTTCTCCTGTGTTGTGGTCATGTGGAATGTGTTTGGGATTGTTTATCCACAGGTGATTCATTGGATTTTGGTGTGAGTTGTTTTGACTCTTTGGTCAACTGGGGCCAAGCTGTGGACTCTGGAAAGAGTAATGAGTTTTTTTTTTCCTTATTATCTTTTTAGCCTTTTTAAGTATCCCTTCTGTATTCTTTAGTATAGTTCATATAATATATAATATAATATAATATAGTATCATATTTAATATAATATAGTATCATAAAATAATAAATTAGCCTTCTGAGAACATGGAGTCAGAGTCATCATTCCTTCCTCCATCTGGGGGCAACCTAAACACAATCCACTACTGCTCCTTGCAGAAGATGAGATTAAATGACTCACCCCAACAAACTTCCTGAGGAATTCCCGTGAGGACTCCACATCGGTGTTGGAGAGCTCGATGTAGTCCCCCATCATTCCCTCCTCCGTGGCGGGCACCTCGCGGTAGAAGTGCTTGGCCCTGGCGTAGAACTGCATCTCCCCGTTGATCACTTGGCTTGTCAGGGCGTAAAGCTTCACTGCAAGGAGTGAAAATCACCATTTTATTGTTAGTGACAGATATTTCTGCCTTAGCTAATTGCCTCATGTGGTGCAGCACATGAGGAGCAGCAGGCCCAAGGCCTACAAGCCCAATCCTGACCCGAGCCCACAGGAGCCATGAGGGAGCTGACAGCTCTTTGTGGGAACAGAGCTCTGCAGCAGTGAAAAACAACTTGCTTTTCCTCAGAAAGAGCTCTAAGACTGTGGAAAACAACTTTCCTTGAGAAAGGACTCTAGGACTGTGATAAACACTAGTCACCTGTATAAACTGGTTTTATACCTTTTGATAGAGAAATGAAAGTTATCTCTCACAAACAACCTTTCCTGCATGAATACTCCAGGAGTTTGAGTGACCAATCAATACAGGGCAACAACTTGTGACCAACTGGGGATAGACAGGGGATGCTCTTAAAAAACCCTATAAAAGGGTTTAATAAAATAAACTGGGTTGGATCCTTTCCTTTTGCACCATAAAATTTGTCCTGCATCCTTCTTTATCAAGCGCCACAGCAACACTCCAGAGGCACAATGATGAATGTTGGATTTTGCCCTTTTCTGACCCAGAGATGGGGCAACTGAGAGGTGTTTTAAAACCTTTTATTTTATTTTCAATCTCATGAGAAGGGTGAGACAATACAGATGTTATAAATCACACCATCACAATCAAAAGCCAATTATTTCTTAATTACAATACACCAGAAGTGTTTCTTGGCCTATCATCTTTTGCCACATCATGCTGGAAATGCCTTAAAGCCAATAATCTAAAATTACCCCTTGTAGCTCCTACTACAATGCATCTTTCATAGTTCTATTTCTCCAAAGTATTTAGTCTTATTTACAAAACCATCCTTTGAAACTTGTTTCTAGTTCCATTTCTCTCTCAGCACTGTCTGTCCTATTCCATGGCATTTCTAAGTCAGCATTTCTTATCTCAAGGTTTACATACAGATGCACAGTATGTGAGCCTTCTGCCATTTTCCACAGATGAAGACCTGTAAACTTAAGTTGAGCCTTCAAAACACCAAATCCGTTTCTAAAGCAACAGTGGAAGGAAAGGTGTTGGTTTGAATCCTACAAGGCCTTGCAGGGATCCAGCCCTCCTCATGAAAATTTGCTGCTTTCCAGGTTCAGAAGTCATTTCAATCATCACACTGTGTTTTCGTGTCAGTGAAAAATCACTTCAGGTTTGAAGTGAACACACATGCCAAGGACATCAAGTGGTCTGATTTTTCCTGGAAAAGCTGTGGGCAGCATTTACTACTGAGCAGGGTCATCATTTCTGCTCTCACTGACCTAACAGTTGTGCAGATTTCCAGAAATGCTTTCCAGCTATTGACAGCTGCACAGGGAGTGCCCCAGGAAGAGAGGGGATGAATGAGGCACTTGCTCTGGTTTATTTTTAGTGATACTGTATGGTCTGTGGCAGTGCAAGTAAGCTGAACCAAGGAGCAGATGGTAGTCTCAGACCTAAATGAGTACACAGGGGGGACAAAATTTAGAAGAGACAGTCCTAAATTTTCATCTGGCATAGGTCAAGGAGCAAGGCAATCCGTGGGTGATATACTGAAAGGTTCCTGTGTGCCAGAGGCTTGGAGGTTTCCTTCCATGGCTTGGCTATGTGGCTGGTAACATACAGCAATCAATATTTTGAAGCTGTTTTATTAAAACCTGTGAGTTTTGCTGGATAAAGAGCTATTTTGCCCCGTTCTTTAAAAACTGAGGTGAATCTTCCACAGCCTGGGTTTTTCTGTACTCAATGTGCATCAGCATATCAAAAGTATGGATATATCAGAAGTTTGGATTGAGGCAGGCTGTGAGTTTTGCTTGCAAGTCATCACCTCTGACTGCCCAGGCATTCTCCTGTGTGTGTGACAGACCCTCCACCAAAAACACAACTCCAAGACAGTGAAAACCAAGCAACGAGGAGGGACAGAGTCACACTGGGAAGAAGCCTTTGCAAGCACCACCTTGCAGTGTGAGACCAGCTCTGCTGCAGCTTCCCAGTGCTCCCATGGAACTGGAAATGCTCCAGCAGCAAACACCTTCTGAGCTCATGGCAAGAGAGGGAGGGAGAGCTCCCTGCCAGAAGGACCAGGCAGCAGCTCTTTGTCCCTGCATCTTCAAACTTCCATGGGAGCACTGCCAGCTCCTGTGATGAGGGGCTGAATAGACTTCTGCAGGCCAGGGAACAGGAATTATGCCCTCCACACAGAGGAGGAGAGCAAGGCCAGAGGCCCTGAATATAAGCCTGGAATGTGTTTAATTGAGGGCAAGCAAGCTCAGCGGGGAATGATAAGTGTGTGCCTGCCCATCCTCAGCAGGAGAGTGACATTTTGGAGGCAAATGAGGGGGGGACAAAGGAAGTAGGATAGGGAATAATTACCACCAAGGACCACTCAGAACAGAATAGTGCTATTGGGTTACATATAAGCAGCATGCCCAGCATATCCCTCATCCAACAAAAGCAGCATTACCAGCCCCTCTTGTCATCACCTGCTTAAGTCAACTGCTGAACGGATACTATTAAAGCTTTAATCCATTACACATTTATGTTATGCCTGAGAAATTTATACCACAAGAAGCACTGAGCCCAGCAAGGGTCAAACCTGGGAGTTTTACACACTCCACTGATTATATTCACATACTCAGAAGAAACCATTTAGCTGAAGAAATTAATATGAAGGGGGCAGCAGCCAATCCCCAGAACAGCTTGGCCAGGGTGGCTCCCAGAGCCTGGGAAAAAGACCCCATCCATAGCTGGGATTTTCCCAGTAAGGAATCTCTGTCCTTATCCAGAAGTGGCACCATCTTGTCTTCTCTGTGTCTGCTTTTGCTCTGTTTCAGAGGTCAGCCTGTCTGCTTAACAAAACTGAATCCCTGTACGTTTGCTTTGCGAGATTTTCCATATAAGAACCCAGTGATGATTCCAGGGGTGTTCCATGGACCTGTCAAGGGACAGTGATTTATCTCATTTTGCTAGATTGAAAGAAAGGACATTTACAGGCTGTCTGCACACCAGGACAGCATGAACAACAAATATTCAGAGTCCTTCTACTCAAAACATGAGCCTGACCTGCGGCAACACATGGGGACGATATGGTGTTCAGGATATCAGATCTGGAGTGTCTGCTCTCACATTTCTCATTCAGAACCAATATCAGGCTTGCAGAATTCCTGCCAGGACTTGCATGCACACACCAGCTGACTGCAGCTCCTCCTGGGCCATCTGGGGCCCCAGAGCCCTGCCTTACGTGCTGGTATCTGAAACCAGCTCTGGGTGAGTATCCACAGGGGCTTCCCCATGCATTAAACTGTGCAAAGATGTTTTTATGCATGTCTCCCACCCCAGGGCATGCAAGGACACAGGACAGTGCAAAGAGGGGCACTGTACCCCAAATTTTGTCCCGTGGACCCACAGCCTCACTTGTACAGTGTGAGATCCACAGAGGTGATTTCCGCCTCTCGCTCCTTCAGTGCTGCTCCTCCCTCTCAGGAATTTGCAGCACTGCCAACTCTCCCAATGCACAACCCAGTTTTCCAGACACAGCCAATCAACCTCACCTCTGATCTGCCTCGCAGCTGTGCCTGGCATGCAGGCTCCAGCAGCACCACAGGGAGGAGGAGGAGGTTTGCCAGCTTGCAGGAATCTACCCCAAAAGAGAAGTGCCACATGTCCTTGGTGGAGGTTTGCCAGCTTGCAGGAATCTACCCCAAAAGAGAAGTGTCACATGTCCTCGGTGGAGGTTTGCCAGCTTGCAGGAATCTACCCCAAAAGAGAAGTGCCACATGTCCTTGGTGGCTGTCAGGGCTGCAGCCGTGCCTCCCCCTCATCACAGGGCCTGCCTAGCCAGAGGCATCTCCCTTTCCATGACCCGTGTGGGACTGCCTCATGCATCAGGAAATTAAATACTTGTGAGGCCTGCTATGGGTACACAGGCTGCCTTCAACAAATTCCATAAAGTAGGGCATGAGCAGGATAGAGCAACGCAGGCTGCAACTTCCTCAGACATCACAGGGCAGGCAGCTGGCTAACATATGAGGTTCTCACTGTTAAGGCAGGTAACTTGTAAGATTTAAAGTCAGAAATGTGTTTCTGACTTTAAAGAAGAAACCTTTTCATGGCAGTTGTCCTGAGCTGAATCTGCTGGCAAGTCCCCAAGGGAAGGTGGTTGAAGCAAACCCACTGCTCAGGCAGGCTGAGGGCACCAAGTGGCTCCCTAAAGGTCACTCCAGTCATGAGACATCAATAATTTTCAGTCACTGCAAACACAGTCTGGATGCAGAGGGGTGATCTACAGCTGAGTGCCAGCCAATGTGGACTAGACAGACACTATCCACCTGAGCCTTTTGCCCTGCAAAGTTCAAAACATTACCTCTCATATTTTCTTATGGATCAGTTAGAAAAGTTGTTTTCCAGTGCATTTGGTCTAAATCTCTAAAGAAATGGACCACTTGACATATAAGACCCAGTGCAATCCCAACCTGCAGTATGCTGACTTACAGTTCTTGACTTCAGGGTTTCCTCAACTAAATTTCCCTGGCAGAAGTAAATGTTGCAAGTAATTTTTTTTGAAGTTTTTATTTGTGAACATTATTTTGTGGTTCCAATTGCTTTCTGCAAGATACTGAACTAATTCCAGTTTGGCTGAGTGCTCCCTTTTAAATGCAACATCTGCTTTGTGCATCAGTTGAAAAAGAGTTATCTGTGTGCATGGAAGAATCTACCTCTGCTGTGGTCTGAGTACCATGTAAATTCTGGTTTATACAGGATGAACATCATGCCACCCCCAAAGCAGATTTTACTTTTAGCCACGTGCCTCACACACAGGAATATTTGTCTCCAGGGGTGGATCCTCTCAGTTTTCCACTGCAGATCTCAGCCCACTGGCACCCAGTCCCACAGCCCAGGCAAACACGTGCATCATTTCCAGCATCTGAGTAGCTCCAATAAAGTCCACTGGGCTTAAGGGCTCTAACACACATTTAAGTACATTGTTGGACCAGGGCCTGAAGTTACTCATGTCTTTTATTTATAAATGTTAGCCTGGTCAGTAAAAGTGACATGTTTCTCTTAAGAGGCTGTGATACCAGATATGCTCAGCTCCTAAGTAAACATGCCCAGAAGAGCTCCACCACTGAGCCCAGCAATGGAGTGGGGGGAGAATGGAGTTAGCAGAGTTTGGAGGAAGCTTTGGACCATGCTGACCCTGGGCAGCACTGCAGGATTCAGTGTGAGGCTTGGTTTCAGCGTTATTACTCATAAACTGGGTTAAGCACATGCTTAACTTCCCTGCTAGGTCACAGTGTTGCTCTAGTCCTTTGTTTACACAGAGATTCTGGCTCCACTCTGGAAGCCTGAGAAGCTCAGCTCATTTCTGCTCAGGTCCGCTCTGAACTGAGCTGGAAACTGTCATTATGCAGAGGTGTTCAGATGTGCCACATTCTGTTCTCTCCATCACAGAGAGCACTGGATCACAGGATAGTCCAAGTTGAAAGAGCCCTAGGGAAGTCTCTGGTCCAAACTGCTGCTCAAAGCAGGGACAGACATGATGCCAGATGAGGCTCAGCAGGGTTTAGACAGCCTCCAGTGATGGAGAATTGTACAACTTCCTTGAGCAACCTGTTCCAATGCCTGACTGTCCTCACATAAAATGATTTTTTTTCCTTATAACCAGTCTGGACTACTTTTGATTCATGGCCACCAGCCCTTGTCTTCACGCTGCACACAACTGTGCAGATCTTAGCTCCATCTTATTCATGACCTTCCTGTAGGTACTACCAGGGTGATATTTGGTCTCTCTTCTGCCTGAACATGCCCCATTCCCTTTGTCTGTCTTCTTAGGGCACATGCTCCAGTTCCCTCACCACAATGAGGGTCTTCCAACCCATTCCATGTCATTTCCTGCTCTGGCAGTTCAAGGCTCTTTTGCTACAGAAAAGGTGATCATTCCTTCACTCTACTAGCCATGCTTCTGTTAATTCATCCTGGATTCTGTTGGCTGCCAGGGCATTCAGCTGCTGTCTACCAAAACCCCACCAGGAGGACACTCCCTGGCCAGATGCTGACCAGTCTGTGGTGTTGCTGCCCAGGGTTTTTCCTATCCAGGTACATGACTTGGCTTTTGGGATGGAATTTCAGTGGGTTTGAATGGCACTAGGTTGCTGCTGTCTCTTTCCTCCAGCCTGTTTAGGTGCCTCTGGCTGGCAGTCCTGACTTAGAGCTTGTGGGCAAGTCCTGGCAGTTGGCTGCAATCTCTGGATGTGAGGATAAAACAGTCCTGCACCTCCTCCAGGTTACTGATGAAGATGGCAGGGGGGTTGAAACCAGATGAACTTCAAGGTCCCTTCCAGCCCAAACCATTCCATGGTTCTAAACAGGACAGGTCCCAGGACAGACCCTCGTAGGATTCCACTGAGTTCAAGATTTGACCACAACTCTCTGAGCCAACCACCTGAACATTTTTTACTCTGCCTGACTGTCCCCCTATCCAGACCCTGCCATCATAGCAGGATGTGAATTTCCCTGGATGTGTACTCACAGCACATGAACCACTCCACCTGTGTGGGGGTCCCAACTGTGGGTTTCTCTGGGTCTGGATTGAAGGCACTTGAGATGATAGTTCATGTTCACACTCAGGTGTTTATTATTTCTTATCAGTAAAACAGTCTCACTACTGTGAGTTCTGCAGCTTTTCATTACAAGGCACAAAATGGCCAACAATCTCTTGGTACAAGGTCCCCTAAGACTAAACTATCCAATTAAGAGCTGACACCTGGATTATTTTCCCTTTTAACCCAATAACTGATCCCACAGAGCCCACAATGCAGACTTTTCTGCCCAATTACAAAATGCCACCCAAACCCATGGAGAAGAAGCAAGAAGAAGCATGAAGAAGTAAACTCAGGACAACACCCTGTGCCCTCCATCTTGCTTCCATCCATAACACACTAAAAATCCCAAATCCTAAAATTTCTCGCCCAGTGACACACCTGCACCGCTCTCTATAATCTATTTCACACTTTTGTGGATTCCAGTCTATCTTGAAGTCTGGGAAACTTTCTCCATGAATGAGGGTCAAAGTCAGTGCTGCCCTAGGGGTCAGGGCACCCCAGAGCAGACAGGGAAATATTCCCAGTGCCCTGGGTTTCCACACACCTGTCCTCATGCCCACTTTTACTTCAGGGAGTCAGGAACATGATGCCTATTCACCTGAAGGCTGGGCTCACAGTGCATCTTCCATGGAGTCAAAGTAACTTGGATAGGCTGGCAATGGGCTTGTAAGATCATTAGTTAAGTTTTAATGAGTCAGGTCATGAAAAGCCTGGCAGAGGGGACCTTTGGTCTGATAGGAACATTTTCCAAAGCCTGTTGGCCAGGAATGGAAATTCAATAAAATTCAGACAAGAAGTATGTATAGTTTTATGAGTGAAGCAATTAGGCCTGGAAACAGCCGAGTGGTGCCTGATGGGTTCTCAGCCATTTGAAACACTTAAACCAAGGCATTTCTGTGTTCATAAATAAATTCTGTCTTCTGTGACCCAGACAAGTTACAAGCATGATGCCAGAATTTTTACACTCAATTCTAAGTTAGATGCTCACAGTGGTACCTTCTAACCTTAAAATGATGCAGTGATACTTACCCTACAGCTAACACTGTAGTAAATCCTGCTCAGTTTCTAATAAGTTGTTTTTATTTTCAAAACAAATGAAAGAATAACATTTTCATTGACTTCACGAGATTCCATCAACCTGTATTTGATTTTCCTTCCTTTCCATCTTTCCTTCCTTTCCATTGTTCACAGCTACCCACCACCAAGGATAGGAGTATTTATCTTCCATGTTTCATTTTAAATAGCTGCAGATATTGCTGCATTAAAAATACTAAGATAATAAATATAGTATATAAATATATATATTTATTAATAAATATAGCACATTCTATATAATAATAATATGACTAAATTGCACATTAAAATACTAAGATAACATGGAAATGTTCAGGATTAATGAATTCTACACTCTTGCATCTGTACAGTTCACACAAATAGGTAAGATATTCCTTTTGCCTAAATGGATCATTCAGTTAGAAAGGAACCCCCAAGAATTCACTTAAACAGATTTCACAGGCTCATCCATCCCATCTTAAAATTCCTACAGGTCTGACATTGAGTGTAGGCTGAACAATTCTGCTTAAAACAGAACATGCTAACCTAACACAGACTCAAGTCAAATCTTCTTTTTAGCTTTATTCTCACAGGGAAATTCTGTTTCATACTCAGGGTCACATTTGCATAAGAAATGAACATTCATTTTCTACATCTTAAAAAAATAAAAAGCAAAAAACCCACCAAACCCTCTTGGAATTCTCTACCAGAGGCTGTCACTGAAATTTGTCTATAAACAGATTTTTGGAAGCATTTTCCTCCCAGAGAGCAAACAGTGGGTTAGACAATCTGCTGCAGAGATCCATGTAACAAAGACTCTTGAAAAAAAATTTAAATCAGCACCTTTCAAGCACTTGTCCAAATCAATGCAAGCACCAGAGCTGAGGACACCCAGAATGACAACAAAACAGGCATTAGGCACAAGAAAGAGCCACCTGCTAGCTCTGCTAGTTTTGGATTTGTCCTTCCAAGCTCCAAACAGGTCAAGGCACGTTTTACTCAAATGATGGCAAAAATAGGAACGGTCAGCCAGAAACCAAACTTCTCCTTCACTCTTGCAAGTCTTTCCCTCTCCCTCCTCTAAAAATCTGTGGAGTATTTAGGTGAAACAACAGAATGCTGGATTAGAGGCAGATGGGAGACACAGTTCCAAACTCTTTAGTGAGCACTGCAGTCTCTTGAGCTGGGTTTCTCAAAACTACTCCTCCTCCTCCTCAGTACCAGTGACCATGTCCCCATCTGACACAATCCATCTTTCCAGAGCACACATGGACACTCCTGCCCACAGTTACTCACCCAGGGGGAGCTTTTCCAGCAGGTAGAGGTAGCACTTGAAGAAGTCATTCTGGATTGCCTTGTGCAGGACAAAGGACATGCTGTGCCGACAGAGCTCCTCATCTGTCTTGTGCCAGCGCGACTTAAAGGCCAAATGTGCGGCTTTATAGGCCATGGTGAAGATTTTTTTCTGGGAGAATGGACTGGTGTTGTGGCTGGTGTTCTCTGGAGGAGCTGTCCTTCCACGGGGGCAGAGGCAGAGTCATTTAAATTGTGGCAATGTGCTGTCATTCTATATCGGGGTGTGTGCCAGGGGGCGGAGGCGGCTGAGAGGGGAGTGAGAAATGCTGGCTCTTGGCACTGGCTCACGGTGATCCCTGGAGTGTTGCCCTCTGAAACAAGCAGGTGCTGGAAAGTGAAAAAAAAAAAAAAAAATCCACCAGGAAATTGCTCAGCCAATGTTAAAGAGTATCCGCTCCAAAAAGGAGTGGCTTTAATTCAATCGTACTTCTCTTAATCTATTCAGCTTTCACTCCAAAAGAACTCAGATATTATCCAGAATCTCCCTCTAACACCTTGCAGGGTGATTTTGTTTCTGTCTCTCCCTCACTATTGGTTCTTGAGTGCAGGGCACTCAAGAGGAAGGCCAGAAGACAGAACATGGATGTACCTCTACACAAACTGTGAGCCCTAATGAACTGTGATTCCAGCAAGCAAAGGTTTCCCCTTTTCAAGCTGTTTATTCCAGGTGTCTGCAGTATCAGTACTCTGCACTGCAGAAGCACAGTCAGGAAATTGGATGTTCCCAATACAAATGGGCTGCCCTACATCCCATCCCATCCCATCCCAGTGCTGCAGCACTGCACCCTCCTGACAAATATCTGACCAAGTTTTTAAGACCAGCACAAAGGTGACCCAGCCTTCACCAAGCAAAATAAATCTTATTTGGAAAAATAGACTTGATTTTCTTTTAAGCAGGATCAGTTCCCTATTCCAGCTCACAGCTGATACGTGGGAATTTGTCACATGCCACAGTCTGGGGGCTGAAAAAGCCACCTGGGATGGCAGTGGCTGTATCCATAATGCAGATTTCCTGCTCCATCCTGTCAGAGAGCTGTGCTGCAGGGTGTTGGAGCCCTGGCTGCTGAGAATTTGAGACTTTCTGTGCTGACAGACTCTGACCCCCAAGAGAACACTGCACTGACCTGAGGCCATGGAGAAGGCTTCCAAAATGGAATGAAGGAACTGGGATTGTGGGTGTGGAGTTTGAATAGAAGTGTGTGATATCACATGGTGGAAAACTTAGAGTTTAAGGTTTTATAATATAGTAATATATGTAAAGCAAGATGGAGGTTTTAGGGCAGTGGCTGGTCCTTCTGCTTCACCTTCTTCTCCATGGGTTTGGGTGGTTTTGTGTAATTGGATAAAAAAGTCCCCACTGCAGGCCATGGGTGGTTGGTTATTGGGTTAAAAGTGAAAATAATTCAGGTGTCATTTCTTAATTGGACAGTTTATCCTAAAAAGGCCTTGTAGAGAGAGATGGGGCTCCATTTTTAGTGTGTTAGAGTGAAGTGCTGTAGAGCTCAGGGTTTGTGAGACTGTAACAGAGATAAGAACTAATAAATACCTGAGTCCCAACAAGAAATACCATCTACATGCATTTAATCCCAACCCTGGCAAAAAGAAGCAAAAAATCCACACCAGAGGGTGCCACAACAGCCAAAGGTAATCCTGGATTCACTCAGCAAAGTGAGATTTCCTCTTACCAGACACCATAAACCCCATAAGAATTGTTGGGCACAATTCCATGCCTTGTCTTTCAAAACAAATGAAATTGAATGAACAAATTCCTTGTCTTTCCATGGTACAGTTCTCACCCAACACAAATGTGTCAGAAATAACAGTTCTGAAAAATACAGAGTTAGTTTTTCAGAGTGAATGTTGGTTATGACTCTTTCAGATAAATAAATGGTGGGTTTGACTCACAATAGTCCTGCCCTACACAAAAAGAGTGAAGTTCTCCAGAAGGCTGCATAAACACCACTTCTATTATTTTACCTGCATGTGATCAAATCCCTGTTGCAGCTCTGTCATCTGTGAGTTGCTGTGGACACACCATTGCTCCTCAGATCCTAGTGCAGATAACCAAGTGAATCTCAAGAGCACTGAGCCTTTTAAAGCATTTGCAAAGCACTTTCTACTGCTGTCAAAGCTTAGATCAAACAGATTTGTGCCCAGAACTGCGTGATAAAGAGCACATAAACAGCAGGGTTGGGTTTGTTGGTTTGTTGTTTTTTGGGGGGTTTTTTGGTTGTTGAGTTTTTTTTTGGTTTGGTTTGGTTTGACTTTTGATTTTGTTTGATTTGTTTGTTTGGTTTGGTTTTTTGTTTGGTTTTTCACTAAGTGGATGCTTCATTTTGTATTTGTAAGCAACAGCATATTAATATTTTCTGCTAAGAACAACTCACAAGTGGTTCATGCTGTCTCCTAAACTGATATTCTGAACAGGAGTAGAATCAGTCCACCCAGAAGCTGTGAACAATTCAAGCACTGTTACACATCCCACATTCTGCATTCACGAGGAGTGCAGGGTTTGAGTATGGGCACAATGACACCCACACTATCTGTGACTGCTGAAATGTGAGTAAACCCACATCTCAACCTTAGTTTCCTTCAACAAATGGCCACTTGACTCTTTCTGAAGTTGAAGCCAGCTAACCAGCCTATTTCTTGGTGGTAGGGACCCTGGAGAATCCAGAGCTCTGGATAAAGTGGAGTAAACTAAACTAAACTAACAGTCTAGACATCTATAATGCCTGCCAGTCATTGGCTTGAACAGCTTTTGGTCTAGAAGAGGAATGTGATTGTATTTGTGTGGGTAAGCCAGCAGTTCCTCTGTGTGCCTTCCTCTTCCTTCCCATGAGATCAGGCAGCCCTGTGACAAGAGGTTTAGCAGAAATTAAAATGAGGGATCAGCTAGAGAGGCTCCTTGTTAAAACACCTGCAGCTCATCTCTGCCTAAGTAGCCCAATTAAAATCATGTATCAGATGGTTTATGATGAGTTGCTACAAGATCCAAGGTGCATCTGCTTGTTGGAACATCAGGATATTTAAGGAGGAGTTGGACTTGCTTTTATATTATAAGGTAACCATCTGTCCCTGCAGATTGGAGCTGTACATGTATTTCTGAAACACATCAGCTGCACACAAGAGAGAAATAAAAACATGTGCACAATCTTCACATATCAAATTGATCACAAAGGGTCAATGTTGCCTTTAAATTATTGTGTTCTGCTTACAAAACACCTGGTGTGCAATCCAGTTTCCACACAGCCAGCCATCAGGACTGCTGTAAGATTTCTCTTTATCTTAGAAAGGCCTCTATAGTCATTCCTCTCCCTCACACTCATGCTTGGCATATGCTGGCAGGAATAGATGCAGTTAAAGCAAGTCATTTTTGCTTTATCTTTGACAACAGGTTTTTAAGGGTTCCTGAGAGCCAGGGGATGATGTCCACACTAGAGGCAGGGGCAGGGAGCACATGTGCAGCTCTGAGGGCAGTGAGGAGCAGCTGCAGGTTGGATGGCAGCTGGTAACCTTTACAAGTGCCTGGATTGTTCTGGTGCAGCTTTGGTGGTTCAGAGCAGCAGTGAATGCCCCTGTCAGGCTGGAAAATAGCAATATGACAGTGCATGCACAAATTGTCTGACTTGCTGAGGTCCAGACTCTTAGTCACAATCCTGAATGCCACTCATGGGTCCAATCAGACTTAGCAGTTTTCAAAATTATTACTGTGGAAATAATTTAGTTTTGAGTTGATTGTGGAATTAACAAAAAAAAAAGAAGTAGAGTGCTTTGGGTTGATGAGAACCTGAAATACTGCCCTTTTCTCACACAAAAATATCTCTGTCGGGCCAAACAAAATGTTTTCAAATTTTTAATTTGTTTATTATTAATCAGATTCAGGTAGATTTGGTTTCAGTCTATCATTTACAAGTGCAAACAAGAATAATGTCTCCAGCAGACTGGTCAGTCTTGCAAAATCACTCTGTGTCAAGGAAATGCAGAGCAAAGCAAATCCTTGGGCAAAGACCCAGCCTTGGGAGGATGGGACTCCTGATGTCTCAGGAGAAACCCTTGCTTTGAACCACATTTCCAAAGCAGAGTTCGCTGCTTGTAGGTCAGGATGACTCACAGCCTTCAGGGCATATCCTGCCCAATTCCCATGTGCTTTCATGGGTGCAGCCACAGCAGCAATCTGTTATCGTTTATACAATTGGAATTTAGCAATCTGGAATTCCATCTAAAGCAACAAAACACCGGCATCTGAGCCCTATGGGTAAATATATTCAAATTAATGTCACTGAAATTGGCCAGAGCTCTATTCCTATGGAGGGAACACACACTTCTTTCCCTCTAATCCTTCTAGCCCTGGTGCCAACATTATAAATTACATTAGAAAGGGAGTGAGTTAAGCCACTCTTGAGTAGGAGAGGCAGCTTGAAGATTGTGTCCCAAGCACAGTGAGAGTTCCAGCAGGAGCCAGATTTGGAGATCCACAGTTTGCTAACACAAACAGCAATATTTGGGGAGGACTCCTGAGCTTTGGCCAGGAGGATTTTATTTGGTTCTGGTTAGGGCTGCTCAGTAGTGCTGAGGATGAAGGGAAGGAAGGGCAGGGTTCCTGGTGAAACTGCAGCAGGGGCTGCTCTGTTGCTCTTGATAAGAAGCATGACAGCTGTGCCCACAACATCTGGTTCTCATTGAACCCTAGTGAGAGTTCCTTGCTGAGTCTCTTCCACCTCAGATGTGGTGGTTTAATTGATGGAGCCTGAGAAGGTTTTAGGTCCTGCATGGAATGCTGCCTTTCACTGTGATATGTGACACCAGATACAGTGAGGGCTGGGCTGCTCAGAGCCATCTTTTAAAAGCATTTCTTTTCAATACTGAATTATGAGTCTGTTGCCCTCTGTTGGCTCAAGTGCAGGGTAAGGCTCCTTTTTGAGGTGAAAGCTAACAAAATTCTCCTCCTGACCGAGTGGGGAGGATTGTGGGGAAAATGCAGGATCAAATCTGCTGCAGCATTGTGCATGTGAGTGTGCACAGTTCCTGTGCCCCCACAGCTCTGGTTTTTTATTAGCACAGCTCTGACCAAGGAGGAAGGGGCTCTGGAAACTGCCTGGCTCGGCCATTGAAGACTGCACACAAGAAGAAAGTGTTTAGAAGTGATCAGAGAGGATCATGGTTTGGTGACAGGGTTAAAGAGGATGTTGCACACTCATGGAACAGCACAAAAAGCAATGCAGAAACCCCTCAGGGAGAACTGGGCAAGTGGGAGATAATTTAGCCTCAATGTCTTTCAGCTCTGGCATGCAACTGCCAGAAATGCTTTGGTGAAAAGTCTCTCAAGGATTTATTTTCAATTCCAAAGCAAGAGAAAGATGGCAACCCACACCATCAAAGCTCCTTCTGCACACAACACTGCCAGAAAAAACATGCCTTTCCACTTCCTCTCAGCTGGATCCTTCCTACCTAAGGCATGAGACTGACCCATCTGCTCAGACCACAGAGCTACTGCCCTGTTATCCTGTGTCTGACAGCCACTGGCAGCAGATTTAGGGAACAGCCTAAATCCATTAGGTAGGAAGTGTGCTTTGGCTAGATCTTAGCACTTAGCACAGAGCCAGACCAGGTATTTTCCTGAACTCTTAGAAGGCCCAGGCATGAAGCCCCCCCAGTGTGGGAAATCCAGGGCACAATGGATGTGATGTGGAAGGGGTGATGTCAGGCAGGGACAATTCCCTTTCTCTGAAAGATTCAGGTGTCCCTGTGGCTGCTATCTCAGTGTGAGTCCTTTCTTTAGAAAAAAAAAGTGTCCTATATAGCATAGTTTCTATTTTAACATTTTGTTATAACCTAAAACTATATTTACCACACTACTTAAGAGAATTAATACAGAATTACTTTCTAACACAACACATATCATATTCATTTTAATATTTGCCAACAGCCAATCATAAAATAAGCATTTTTCACAGACAGCCTTTGTGTGGAGTGTGAACATCCTGACAAAAGAGCAACTCCACCCTGAGAAAGAAGAGAGTGCCATGGGTAACAACAGAGCTGTAGAAAGAAGTGCTGTGTGCAGACCAGGACAAGAGAGACCATTTAACCTTCTCAATCTGCCTCTCTTTTTGCAGAAGCAGAGATGCAAAGATCCAGGCTTTCAGATCTGCAGCTCTGTGGATCCCTCCCTGCTGTTGGCTTGGAGGGCAAACATCAGACTGGCTTTCCCTGACCTGAAACAGAGGAACATTTCACAGCAGTGCTGCTGAACATCAGTCCGAACTGTTAGAACGAAAGGGGAAAATAGATTGTTCTGTGAGCCACAGAGCAACAGGAGAGCTTCTTTTAGAAGTGTGTCTTTGTGCTTCTACCTGAAATAAGCCCCACAGCTCCTCTCACTTGCCGTCTGTTGGGAAAGATCCACCCTGGACAAGAAACTGCCTGTGTTGCAGCCAGGCTGGAGCTTGTGGCATTCACATTCTCTGAAAAAATCCCTTTGCCCAGGATTTTTCTCCTGGGAAGCTGAGAAGCCTCAGAGAAAGGGAAAATAATTCTTATCTCATTTGCTTCTCCTGTGTTGTGCTGGTGTGGAATGTGTTTGGGGATTGTTTACCCACAGGTGATTCTTCCATTGGATTCTGCTGTGAGTTGTTTTCACTCATTGGCCAATCAGGGCCAAGCTGTGTTTGGACTCTGGAAAGAGTCAGGAGTTTTCATTATTATTTTTTTAGCATTCATTAAGTATCTTTTCTGTATTCTTTAGTTAGTACAGTATAGCATTCTTTAATATCATACAGTATCATAGAATAATAAATTAGCCTTCTGAAAACATGGAGTTAGATTCATCATTCCTGCCTTTTTCAGGGCATTTCCCAGCAAATACAATAGGAGCTGCTGTGGGACAGCTTGGCCAGCAGTTGCTCTGTGCTGTCTGTCTGTCTGTGTGGAGAGTGAGCACGGAGGGACTGACCCCTCTCTGCTGCCAAAGAGCTGAACTCTGCTTAACTCCCCCTGAGCACCGTCCCTACCACAGGTCTCTCCCTCATCTGCCCAGCAGCCAGAGCACACAAACCCCTAGAAACTTAATTAACTTGCAGACTTGCACACAAACCTCTAGAAACTTAATTAACTTGCACATCTTTCAGTGGTGATTGCACTTGGCCCACATGTCATGAGGGCATTAAGAGGGAGGGAGCAGAAACCTGATGAATGCAGGGATAGGTAAGGCAAGATAAAACTCATTTCCTCAGGAAGTCAAAGAAAAATGAGCTGAAAGGGAAAAAAGAAAAGTTGACTCTAGAGAACAAATATGACAAGTGACCTTGAAAGACCTCTGGCACCTTTAGCTCCTGAGAAGGAACAGTCTGGCAGAAGCCTGTGAGTGTGTTTGTGTGAGCACAGCAGGGAGATGAGGGGCTCAGGAGCTGCAAGCAGCACTTTTGGATCAGTAAAAGTATCAGGAGTATAGTATCTCTTGCATTTCAGACACATTTCAGTGTCTGTGACATTGCTGGTTTGATCAGCCTTCATGCTTAACCTGGCTCTGAGTTGGGTGGAGTTTCACAATACCAGGAACTCGCCAGTGAAATTCTGTGCATGCCTTGGAACATTAAATTTACCATTTCTGAAACAGTAAGTGATAAATATCAAGGGGAAAGAAAACTAGATTAAACTCAACTCCTGGACAGCATGAACTAGAAACACACCTCTTTGTGTGAAATACTGCTCTTACACTGAGGAGCGGCTCAAAAATTTGCAAAAACCTCTTTTCAGCACTGATGTTGAACTCTACATGATCAAGACTGGAAATTGTTTGCTTTGCATTGATAATTTCTTGATAAACTCTCAGACTAGAACAATTCAAAAGCCAAATGTATGTGTGCTGTCTTTTGGAACCAAAAAATGATCAAGATGTGAAAGGTTTGAGATGGTTAAATGTTTCCTCCAGAGGCTGGGGATTAACAGCCTGGGCAAGCAGCAGAGGAGGGAAATAAAAAAAAAAGCAAAATAAAAGAAGAAACTTTTAAGTGACCTGACAAGGGAAACTTAAATCTTATTTTTAAGAGGTTAGGTTGTACTAAAGCTTGAAAAATTAAATCCACAGCTGTCTCCAGAGGACTATATCTCACTGAGAAAGCTTCAAGTAAGTTTATCATGTATCCAACACCTAGACATTGGACCTCAGGGACCACTAGGATAATATTTCCTCTGGATTAGCAAGAAAGCTAGCAAGTGACATTTGTATGAGACTAACTTTTAGTTAAAGGGTTTTTCTTATAAAATGATAAATGAAGAATGAGCACACTGGGAAGGAAAATTCTTGCAGTTTGTAAATCCAATACATCCCCACTATTTGTTTAAAAATGCACTGTTATCTCCTAAATTAGTTTTATTTAGTGACATCAGTAATTTGATGGTTTTATGTCTGTCATCCTCCCAGTAAGGATCAATGTGTTCTTTACGAGCAATATTTTTAATTTCATAATCCCCTTTATGAGAAATGCTTTTAATTTCAGAGACCACAAGCACTGGCACGGAGACAATATGTATGAAAAAAAATTGTAGAATGAAACTATAGGGAGCTACAGGATGGATCTGGCACAATTACAGTGTTTCCTTCTTCTGGGATTCTTCACTTCTAGCCAGTAAAGCCCAGGATATATTGGAATGCTACTAATTAACTCACCTCACTATGCCTTGCCAGGACAACTGATATGCCCCTGGGTTCCAGGGGAATCTCATGAAACATATGAGATGCTCAGCTGGGTGAGCTAAGGACAACTTTAACAAGCTACCTCTGAAATCTGAAATCCAGTAGCAGCAAACTGAGTTTTGTACAAAATAAAACTCAGACATCTACACAAACGCCAATGTTGGAGTTTTGTACCACAAAGCACTTTTTAAAAAAATGTATTTCACTGTTTCTGTGTCTATATAAAATATATTGGTGTGAGGAACAGGCCATGGGTCCCCACAGCAAAATGCCAGCAGTCTGTGGGTGGGTTAGAGCAATGCAGCCCACAAAGAAGATCGGGGACAGTGGTGTTTTTCTGCTCTACAGAAAATCCTCAGTTGCACACCTATGTGCTTCTCTGTGCCTGCACAGGAGGTGGAATGAAGAAAAAGCATACAGAGCAAAATTAAATGGGAAAAGTGAAATAAGGGGAATGGCTTAAACAGCTTACAGATGGTAACTAAATTAGCTGAAAGCTGAAGGATTGTTTTTTCAACACACAGCTCAACAGCACTGTAAAACCTCCATTATTGTAACCCAGAAGCTCCTGAGAACCAGTAATTTCCAGAGCTGAACTCCTGGGCTCTTCTATTTTCTTACTCATGGGCCAGCCAGACCAGTCCCTGCTTTTTCCTTCCCCCAGTCCTTTCCAGGCTCCAGGGTGAAGGAATATTCTTTGGCCCATGTTCCCTTCCACCTCCTGGGTCTTCTGTTGCCACCCCACCCCATCACCATCCTCCTCTGACAGCCTCTCCCAGGTGCTCCAAATGCTCTCCTGCTTTTCCCTCACCAAGCAGGGCAAAGGAGCAAGTGCACTAAATCAGACCCAAGTTCAGCCTCTGCTTGGTTCCTTCCACGATGGAAACAAAACAAATTAGCATCAGGACAGACCCTGGGAAAGGATTTACTCTACACTCACCCACATTCTCTTTCTTAAACTCCTGATATAAAGACTGGTAATAATGGGGAAGCATCAACTCATAAATCCTAAGGTAAGTCATTCCATGTGTTAAGTGCTATCCCAGTAAAATTTTATGCTTTATTTCAGGTCTGAATTCATCTAGCTTGAATGCCTTTCCTTGTACTTCCATTCTGTTACACTCCTGATGTGCTTTGGCTAAAATTAGGTGGAAACAAATACAAAAATACTGCAAAAGTAGAAGAGTTTTCCTAGATATGAAGAACAATGCTGATGTTGTCCATGATAGTTAAAAAACTTAACAAAAATATTTTGGCTGTAAAGTGTTGTGCAAAATCTTCACTTTTTAAATGAAATAGCCAGTGTCTGAAGTATTTAGAATTAAAATTGAAAAATTGATATTTCCCTCTTGAATCCATTTGAAATGAGTTAAATGTCACCAGAGCAACACTACTTCAGCTGAGGTACTCATTCCCCTTTGCCTTATTTGGACAGAAACTGAAAAAACAAAAGGGCAATTATTGTTGTGCAAAGTAGAAACAATTTGATGATCACATGCAGAATTCTTTTCTTTTGAAAGGGAGGAATTCCTGATTTATGATGAAATATAGACTTGTTCAAGTGTAAAAGAGACCCCTCCTTGAAAACACTTTAGCTAGTGCTTAACTTTATTACTGTGGCAAAATTAACCATGTGCTTGAGTGGTTGCAGAGTCAGAACCATAAAATGTCACAGCCTTTATAGCTATGAGTCTGCTTTCTGCCTGCTGCATCTAATAAACATTAAGAGGTGAAATTCTGTCCCCACTGGGGTCAGTGGTAAACTCCCATTGATTTCAGCAAAACCAGGATTTTGCACAAGAAATGCCCCTCATTGTCATCAGGGGTCACAAGATGACACAAACAGAGAGAAGCCATCTGTTCCTTCTTGTGTGGACACTTCCATATTTAATCTTTTCAGGCTGGTTGCCAGAAAATGAGGAGAAATGGAGAATGCAAATCCTAGTGCAGCACAAACACTGAACATCCATATCCAGGACATGCTGGCAGGTAGGTGGGGCACTTGGGGATGTGCTTTAGTGGTGAATTTGGCAGTGTTAGGTTTATTCTTGGGCTTGATTTTAAAAGTCTGTCCAACCTGTATGATTCTAAGATTCTGTGACAGTGTACAAAGAGCTGTTCTGCCTTCCTCACAGCAAAACTCCCTCTTAAAGGCCTGGTCTCGAGTCAGGCACATGGAAATCCATGGAGATGGTTACATTAGCACAACCCCAGCTCCACAAGGAGCTCCAAGGCCATCAAAGATCAGTCCCATGGAAGGCAGCAATTCTGATTTCAATAGGCCAAAGGAGAAAGCAGCACACTCTGCTCTGCAGTGAACTCTGTGTGAAGAGATCTGCTTCTTCTCACATCTCCAGATGTTTCTTTTTACACCTGAAACAATAGAAACCTACAGGTAATTTTCTTCCCTGGTTTGAATGAGTTGAAAATTGATGCATTTACTTAGCTTAGTGTTATTATGCCATGTTATGTTATATTATATTAAACTAATTATATAAGATAATATCACATAATATCATATATCACATAATAAATATATTTTAAATATATTTATAATATCTTTAAATATATATAATATATATAAAATATATATTAAAATATGTAATAAATTTAATAAATAAATATATATTCAATATATAATATAATATTATATATTATATATAATATAGTATAATATAATATAATATAAATATAAATTCAATATATGAAATATATATTCAATATATAATATAATATAATATATATTATATTATATTATATCATATCATATCATATCATACCACATAACATAATATGAATATATTTAAAATATATGTATAATATATTTAAATATAAAAATAAATAGAAATATATTTTCTATGATATATGAGATATATAATTTTTATATATGAGATATATATAATTTTTATTATTTAATTATATTATATATTATATATTATATATTATATATTATATATTATATATTATATATCTTTAAATATTTATATATATAATATATTTCATACATTTAAAATGTATTTTAAATCTATTTTTAAATATTTTGTATTTTAAATATATTATAAAATACAAACCAAGCTCTTCATGGAGGATCTTGTTCTCTTCTTCTCATTTTTGTGAAGTCTCACGTTCAAGAATAACAAAAGCACTCAGGATGTGCCAGCACAACCACATGTCACACTGAAAATGACCTTCTCCTGTGCAGATGTCACTGTCACTGCTGATCAAGAAGGCATTCAGGAATCACCTTGATCTGTGCTCCAAGATTAATTCCATCCAGAGGAGTTAAGCCAGACTTTCCCTTTGTGTATCAGATTTTCTGTGCCTTGTCTCACTTCCTCCTCCCAGTAGAAACTTTTAAGCCCAGGGTTCATTACCTCCATTCCTGAGTCCCTTCCTGTGTGACAGCCCAGCAGAACAACATCATCTCCATCCCCCACTGAGCTGCACAGCCTAATCACCTAGCATGTTTCCCTGGAAGTCATCCTTTCAGAGTGCTCCACTTTATTTTAGCTAATAAAGGGTCTTCAGGAGTTTTAGGCACAGTTCATTTTACAAGGTCTAGGCAAATGTCCCAAATTCATTATTTTTTTCCCTACAAACCACTGGATTCTTTTTTTCCTGAGAGCAAGATGCAGTCTTTGATGGATAGATTACAAATTTCAGGGTTGCTTTGGTTTCTCAACTCCACAAGAGACAAGAGATTAGTCTGTTACATTTCAATAATGTAACATTATTGCTACAGAAAAACAATGTTGGCTATTTTGGTTGAATTTTTTTTTACCATGATGTAAAAGAAACCAGTCCCAATGCATTTTCAACATGCAGTCTTGTCATATACCAAAGGCTCATTGAAGACAATGGAAACACCTTTTTTGACCTAAAAATCACTGCTAGTATCAATACTTTTCAATACTAAGAGAACAAGCAAGAAGAAATAAAATCAAGTTTACCATGAGGCAATGTGGCAGGTGTTGCTCCAATGTCACTGAGTGTATTCTGCCCACATGTCTGCAGCCTGACCAAAAAAATATAAATTTGGGAGTTTTTACATAAAAATGTTGGTAATTACTCCATCTGTGCTTATTCTACCATAAATATATATACATATACACATAGATACATGTACCATATGGGAACACTCCACAGTTCTTTCCTCTTGTTTTTTACCCACTTGCTTCACTCCTCTTGCCCAGCTTCTCCTCATGTAACTTTCTCCACCATTCTCTTCCTATTCTGATTTTCTCTGCACCTCCCAAGCTCTTTCATGTTCTCCTTTATATTCCCTCACTACATAAAAATCTCTCCTTCAAGCTGATTCCAGAACCATATTTCTTGTAACTGTTCTATGAAAAAAGCCAAACCACCTCAAAACCACCTAAACAAAAGAACAAATACAAAAATCTTGTGTATTCCGGCTTCTGCTTGCTCAGCTTCTTCTCATGCAACTTTCTCCACCATTCTCTTCCTATTCTGATTTTCTCTGCACCTCCCAAGCTTTTTCACACCCTCCTTTATATTTCCTCACTACAAAAAAATCTCTCCTTCTAGCTGACTCCAGAACCATATTTCCTACAACTGTTCTATGAAAAAAGCCAAACTACCCCAAAACCATACAAACAAAAGAACAAAGTAGAGACACAAAAATCTTGTGTATTCCAGCTTCTGCTTGCAACTTGATCACCCTTCTGCCTCAAATTCCACCCTCTCTTTCCTCCTCTTACTTCTACCATGCAGGTGAGGGATCTCCAGAGTCCCATCCCATGAACCTCATCACACTGTAAGGACAGGGATGTAAGGAATTGTGCAAAACAACATCAGAAGCTCAGGGCAAGGCTGCAGAACAAAACCCCAGGCAGCACGTGCTCTACAATTGAATTTTAGAAGAATCCACCATGCAATACATGGGGTTTGGTGTTTGTGCCATGTGGTTTTCTGAACCCAGCATCAACTGGTTGTCACTGCCCAACAGAATTGTCTGATCTTGGCAGAATTGTCTGATCTTTGTAGGCTCAATACCTACAAAGCTGAGATATTTATTTCACTTGGACTCTTTCCAGCCTCTGCTGTCCCTTCAGGTCCTGACAAACAGCCAATTTTAGCCCAAACATCATGGCACACTTACCTGGAATAAATGTTCCTTTACTTGTATTTTTTCAGTTCTCACATTCTTCTGTATCAGTCTCATCTTGTAATCTTTGGCCTGTTTTCCATAGGTGTCTAAAACTAGACTCCATTCACAGGCACGTGTGACCAGATCAATAAGATAAATTCGTAGTGAAATAAATGAAGACTGTCAGGCATTTAGTGCTCAGGAAATATCAGACTATTTATATGGCTTCAGAGTTTAATGTTTGGCTTATGCTTATCAGGAGAGCTGCTGAAATCACTGGAGAATTATCATTCTGATTAGGTATCTGCATTTTTTTTTCTTTATGACAATATTACTGTGATAAAAATAGAATAAGTAACAAGGGTGTTATGTTCTAGCAATGTTTTGTAAATTCATTGCACTAAGGTAGCACTTCATATTTCACGGGGTACTTTCTTTTTCCATTTTCTGTTAAAACAAAGGCAGGCACTGTGTGGATTCCACAAAATACTTTATTCTGCTCTGTTACAGATTATGAAAGCATAAAATGCTTAGTCTTTAATGGGATCAGTGGATATTAAGTAGTTATTCTTAATATTTTGCCACAATAAAAACCAAAACCTTTGTTGTCTATTATTTATTTCTGCATTACCCCATGACTCTGGGCAGACAGAATTTTCAGTTGTAAAGAGTACTCCAGAAAACTACATCCCATTAAGATCCTTTCTGAGACCTCTTGGATATGATGCTATTTGCTTCTTCTTTAGAGTGGCTTGGAGACTCTAAGATAAAGGGACAGAAAATTCAGGTGCTGGCTGAATATGTAACTTTTCCAACATGATTTTGGATATGCAGGCACTGTGCCTGAGTCTGGAGCTACAGCTGTGTCATCCCTGTGTTCTCTGTGTGTCAGTGACCCAAAAGGAAGATTATGTGCCAAAACACCAAGGCTGCCTTAAGTCAAGGAGTTGGTGCTGAGGAGCAGTGACCAGCTCAGGTGGCCATAATGGGGCAGGACACCACAAGAGCCCTTCTTCAATCCTCCTCTAGATACTGCACACAGGGTCTGGAGCATCTCTGGATGAGGAGAGGCTGCAGGAGCTGGGACAGATTGGTCTGGAGAAGAAAGGGGATCTCATCCATCCATGTAAATGTCTCCAGGGAGGTGCCAGGAGGATGGTGCCAGATGGTTTTCGGTGCTCTCCAGTGACAGGGTGAGGTGCAACAGCCAGGAATGGAAACACAAGAAGTTCCACCTCAACATGAGGATGTTCTTTGCATGGAGTGTGATAGAGGAGGCTGTCCAGGAAGGTTGCAGATTCTCCCTCTCTGGAGGCATCCCAAACCCACCTGGATGCATCCCCGTGTCACCTGCTCAGGGTGACCCTGCCTTGGCCAGGATGATCTCCAGAGGTCCCTTCCAACCCAGCCGTGCTGTGATTCTGTGAACACTCTGACATTCTCCCGCACTCCTGCTGCTTGCAGTGTCCTCAAGTACCCCTCACCAAAACTAACTTGCTGATTAACTGAAAAACCATTTCACAATGTGGCATCCCAAATCCACCTGGGTGCATCCCTGTGTCACCTGCTCGGGGTGAACCCTGCCTTGGTCAGAACAATGTCAAGAGGTCCCTTCCAACCCAGCTGTGCTGTGATTCTGTAAACACTCTGACATTCTCCCGTACTCCTGCTGCTTGCAGATTGCTGAAGCACCTCTCACCAAAACTAACTTGCTGATTAATTGAAAAACCATTTCACAATGTGACATCCCAAACCCACCTGGGTGCATCCCTGTGTCACCTGCTCGGGGTGACCCATCCTTGGCCAGGACGATCTCCAGAGGTTCCTTCCAACCCAGCCGTGCTGTGATTCTGTGAACACTCTGACATTCTCCTGCACTCCTGCTGCTTGTAGAGTGCTGAAGCACCTCTCACCAAAAACAACTTGCTGATTAACTGAAAAACCATTTCACCATGTGGAATCCCAAACCCACCTGGGTGCATCCCTGTGTCACCTGCTCGGGGTGACCCATCCTTGGCCAGGATGATCTCCAGAGGTCCCTTCCAACCCGGCTCCCTTACTCCTGTGGTTCGCAGTGTCCTCAAATACCTCTCACCAAAAACAACTTGCTGATTAACTGAAAAACCATTTCACAATATGGAATCCCAAGCCCACCTGGGTGCATCCCTGTGTCACCTGCTCGGGGTGACCCTGCCTTGGCCAGGATGATCTCCAGAGGTCCCTTCCAACCCAGCTCCCTCACTCCTGCTGCTCGCAGTGTCCTCAAGTACCTCTCACCAAAAACAACTTGCTGATTAACTGAAAAACCATTTCATAGTTTGGCAGTGATGCATATCAATTTCAAAATAATAAGCATTAAACAAATACAGAAGACTAAGTAAAGTGTACCATGCTGCCTCAACTGTACTGAGGTCAGGTCACCTTTCACTGTCAGCCAAGCGTCAAATGGCCTGAATCATATCGACGCCCAGAAACGCAGCATTTCTCAAGTTTATAAACTTAACTTTTGCGTATATATTTATTTAGGGGAAAAAAAAACCCAACACAGCTTCTTTTTTTTTCACGTCGTGATTCCCCGGAAGCCAACGGGAGGGGCCCGTTCCCCGCCGTGAGGGGCCGGCAGCCGGCGGGGCAGCGCCTCCCCCGCGCCTGCAGGGGGCGCTAACGGGGAGGGAAAGGCGGGGCCGGGGGGGGGCGGGTGAGGGCGGCGCGCGTGCGCGGGGCGGGGCGGGGCTCGCGCTCTCCCTGGTAACGAGCACCGCGCGCGCGGGGCCGCGCCCTGCCCGGGCCGCCCCCCCCCGCCCTCATCCCATCCCATCCCCTCCCCTCACGGCCCCTGACCGCCGCCATGCAGGGCGAGGACGCCCGGTACCTCAAGAGGTAACCGGGGAGGAGGACGGGCACGAGGGGCGGCGGTTCGTGCTGCGGGGATGAACGCGGTGAGGGGGGTGGGGGGAAGGCGCGGCGGTTGGGGCGCGGCAGGTTGTGTAGAGGGAGGATGGAGTGTGTCAGGTTGTGGGGTGCGAGACACAGGTGTTGCAGGGTGTTTGCAGGGGGGGAATATGGGGGAGCTGTGGGGTGGAGTGTGAGGCTGAGGCTGTAGTGAGGACTGGGTTGGGGATGGGTGGGTGATTATAGCTGGGGAGGTGACAATGGAGAGTGTTTTGGGAGGGGTGATGATGATGATGATGATGATGATGGGTGGAGGTATGGCGAGTGAGGAGGGGCTGGTTTGGAAGCTGGCTGGGGGCTGTGGTGTGCTGGGTGAGGGAATGGGAGACAGGTTTGTTTGGGCGATCCCCCCCTTTAGCCTCCCCCGGCCTGTTGGGAAGAAGGTTTGGATGAGCACTGGGAGGGTTAAGGATGAGTGAAGGTTACAGAGGCAGGGTGGGCAGAGAGGTGGGGTTTGGAGGGTGCCCTGGCCTGGGGATGGCTGTGGTGGCATTTTATGGTGTGTTTGGGATGAGGCACTGAAGTGACAGCAGGGTGAGAGGAGAATAGGTGCTATTAGGAGATGACTGGAGAGGATGATTGTGTATTAGGTGCAGGTGGCTGCTTTGGGGATCAGGGATGGGAGAAGAGACAGTAAGGCCAGGTTCAGGGAGCAGCTGGGAGACTGAATTGGAGGAGATGTTAAGAGAATGCCATGGCAGATTGGGCAGGACTGGTATTGTGAATGCAAGAGGTAACTGTGGGGTATAAAGTGTATGATCTGGGTTTGGTGTTGCAGGTGTGATGAATGAATGGTGCCTTTTATCTGTCAGTTTGGCAATGAGACCAGTCACCATAAAGAATAGGGCCTGAGCTGGCAGCTCTTGGATCTCTGTCAGTGGTTTCAGAGCAAAAGTGAATCAATCCCAAAAGATGCTAGGTCATCTAGGCCTCTGTTCAGATGTCATGTGTCACAAATGGACAGTGTCACTTCCTCCTATCCTGCTGGTGATTTTATCCATCCTGTCTTGAATCCTAAGGAGTTCCTGCTCTTGTTTTTTACTTCCTTTCCATTTATTAGTATTTGCAGAATTTCCTGTTTACACTGTCTAGGTTTTACTTTTTTTCCCCTTACATGCCACATATTAAACTCCACAGCTGGAATCAGTGCAGAGGAAAAAAACCCTCCTGATAATCTTTGAACATCTATTCTGTCATAGCAATGCCATGATGGGTAAAAATCAAATACCACCCTTAACTGAATCAACAGCTGTAACTTTAGAGCAGCGCCTGTTTTTTTTTTAGCCTTACCTGTTCTGTTTGTGCCATTGATGTTGTAGGAATCTTTGGTTTGTAGTCATCCCTGCAACAGGTGTAGTTGTCTCTCTTTTTTGGGAGCACAAACCCAGAACTACCTGCTGTGCTGTGTAATGTGGCCAGGCTGGTGTGCAAGTCTGGTATTCCTCTGCTCCCTGTTTCCCTTTGTCACCCTGCATGGGCACTCCCCCTCCCACCCAGTCTGACTTGCTGGGATTTGTTATTGAATTTTCAGCCTTACCCACGTGTGCTTTGTGCCACTTTTCATTAGGATAGTTTGCTTTTGCTTTTTCCCCTCTAAAGGAATCAGTTAATAAAGGATATTAACACTCCAGCTTTGGTTATGTGAGCTCAGCTTGCAGCTTTTGTCTGTAGAAAAGGCCTTCCTCTTTAAAGCTTGAACTGAGCTGGGTTCTTGTTGACAAAGCAAGCAGTGAAGTGAAAGGACAGGCTGATGTGCATGAGAGCTCCCCAGTGCATTGCTGTTTCTGCTCATTATAATATTTGCAATTTCAAATGTTTTGTGACGTGATTTACCGACTCAGGATGTGTAGAAAGTCAGTAAAGAAGATGTTTGTAGATTTGGGGGAGAGGAGGGGATTTTTTTCTGTAAATGAAGATTTGCCTTGTGATGCTGACAGTCCAAATGCAGTGTTTTCCAAATGAAAAACAACTTCAGTGGCTGGAGAGTACATTTTAGTGTAGGTCCTCAAGCATTTCACAAGGTAGATTTTCAGGAGGGAGCTTGGCTGTGCATTGATTGGTGACTTCATTAGCTCAGAAATAGCTCAGGCAGGGAGGGTGGGTGTCAGTGTGAGAGGGCAGAAAATCTCTGCAGCTCTAAGTTCTTCAGTTTACCCATCTATCCCTCTGAAAGAAAAAAATTAAATCTAGGAAGTCCTAAAACTCTTTAAGCAGTCTTAAGCTAAGGCTCTCCTGCTTGCTAAGCTCATCATTGGTTTACTGTTGCCAAAAGGAGGAGGTTTCACTCCTTCTTTTCCCTGATGAGAAATAGGAAGTGTTGTTCTTTTTTCTATAGAGCATTTTAGTTCTGTTGCAGAGTGGAAAAGTTCCTCTCCAGACCATGGAGAGTTTTCTGTTGGATTGCTGGGACTGACTGTGACAGGAACTGATGAGTCCTCATGTTGAACTGCAAGGTGCCTGCCAGGAGCAGGGAACACATGGCAAGGTCTAATCCTTTGGGCAATGATCAGCTGTTAGTCCAGCTTTATTCCTGTAAAGCTTTACCAAAACTTTACCAAACTCTGTTCTCTATCCATTGTCTTTATAGCTGTAAATATTCCTAATATCCCTGTAAATATTCTAAGCAGAGCTTTGGCTGTCAGGAGCCTGAGTGTTTGCAGTTGGCATCTCCTGATAGATCTCAGTAGGAGAAATACATTTGGAGGTGGGGAGAGGGATTCTCCTGAAATAGATTTGCCATAAGCCTGCACCTGGTGACCACAGACTGTAATGAAGCACCTGCTTCAAGGTACTGCTCAAGGAGAACAAAGCCAGGTCTCTTTAAAATATCTCAAGTCATAAAGGGAGTTTTGCTATGCTTTCATGGAAAATGTTACTCTCCAGCACTAGGGAGATATTTCTGCTGGCTCTGTGTAGCTTTATGTCCTTGCAAGGCTGTAGTTGAACTGGATTTTTCGTTTCCTGACCCTTCTGTGGTTTGTGGGGTTTTTTGGGCAGCTGTATCTCAGGACAAAGGTATTTTTTGCAGCTGTATCTGCAGAAGGAAAAGTGGATAGCAGAGTAGCTGGGTAGATGGAGACACATTTCAAACATTTTCTGCTGAGAATGGTTACAGCACAGGCTGCATCTGGATTTGCTGACATTTCCAGCTTTATGAGGTTCAAGTAATTTTTCCTGATCTAATTGACCCAATGCCATGGCTATCTCCAAGATGCTGATATGACCCCTGGTGAAGCCACTTGTAATTCTCTTTAAGGACATGATCTGTCTAAAAACCTGAACAGCCAACAAAAAACCCACTCCACATCCCAAAAGCCAAACCCACATTTTGGAGGTACTTTTAATTTGCAGTGTTTAGCAGCCTGGTTCATGGCATGACTGTACAAGTGGAAAAGGGACAAGTGTCATCTTTACCAATAAATAAAAATGGGTCCCTGTATTGCCACTGCTTGAAAACAGGAATGAGCTGTGTCTTCATCCATCTGAGCCTTTCCTCAGGAACCTTGGATCTGCATGGACACAGAATTGTTGGCACAAAGGAGGAGAGAGCAGGACAGGCCCTTTTGTTCTCTTCTCCCAAGGATCTGTGGCTGTAGAAAAGCAGGTAGACATGATTTATAGATTTTGATGGTAGAAAAGTAGGTAGACATGATTTATAGATTTTGATGGCAGCTGTTGGTTTTTGTAATCCCTCAAGCCTGGCAGCAGGCACAATGAGGTGAAGAACAGTAGCAAAGAGGTTTGTGTTCCAAGAGAGAGTAGTTAAATTGAAATACAAATGGTTTGTAATTCAGTCTCAGAGAATTGGAACTACTAGGAGTTAGCCAAGAGAATGACAAAAAAATTCCATTTGTAGAGGACTGCACTAAGTGAAGGCCATTGGACAAAGATTTGTCAATACTGACAAGGTAATGGGAAACTAACTGGGAAATTCACCTGCTTGGTGAAATGCATTTTTGTACTCATGGTGGTGATGTGGAACAGGATTTCTTTGATTTCTTTCCTGATTTCTGTGAGTGAGGCTGTACCAGTGGCTTGGATATTTCTGTACTGCAGGGAGTAGCCAAGAATGTGCCAGTAGCACCAGGCTTTGTGGGATGGAACATGGTGTGGAAGGAGAGCACTGCTTGGCTTTAGGGCCTGCATAGCAGGTAGCTGATTTCTGCTCTGGTGTGTTTTCTGAGCTTTTCATTTAATCCATTTTTCCCCTTTATGACAGGAAGGTAAAAGGAGGTAACATAGATGTGCATCCATCTGAGAAAGCCCTCATTGTCCATTATGAAGTGGAAGCAACGATTCTGGGAGAGCTGGGAGACCCCATGCTGGGGGAACGCAAGGAATGTCAGAAAATGTAAGGTCATAGCAAGCTCTGATATTTTATTTCAATTTTCATAGATTCAGTGACTCAGAGTACCACCTACCTCTGAGAAATTGTAGTTTATAATCTTTATGGAATTTAGTGCTGGACTAGCAGAGGATTTCAAAGGCAGGAAATACCACGTGCCTGGGAAGGGTAACATCTGAAACACACGTTGTGAATTGCTTTTCAGCCATGTCCTTTAAGGTGTTTTGTAAAGAAAAATGATGACTTCTGTTTTACATGATGGGTACTTGAGGCAGAGAAAAGTGATTGTTTCCTGTGCAAATGGTAGTTCATGTTGGAGCAAGAAGTACCAGTGAACCTCCTGACAGCCTTGTGTTCCAGCTGTTGCCTCTCCTGTGTTTTGATCTGCCCAACCAGTGAATTCACTGCTTGATCTGCATTTCAATTTTGCCTGGTTAATTTCTTTCAAGACCATTAAAATATTCCCCACTGGAAAAGCTAAGAGAACTATCCTAACTGCATTTTTCAAGCTGCAAGGTTGGATCTGTTCTAGGGGGGTTTTATCTCTGTACTGATTTCTTTTTGAAAATTTGAACTGAAGTGGCTGCCTGTGTGAGTGTGTGTTAGAAGAATAATTGGGGGGAAAAGAAAAGAGAATCCTTAAATTGTCTCAAATTTTTGAAAATATCAGAAGCATACTTCTGTCATCAGATGAATCAACATAATCAACTAAATTTGCATCTTCATGATGGTGGAATTCCTTTTTTTCCCAGCCTGTTGTTAATTACCACAGAGATTTCTTCCTGCTCATTGCTTGTGGACCTGGCTGCAGATCTGCCAGAGCTGTGGGAGACTCCTGGCACTGCAAAAGAACCTTTCTGTGCAGACAAACACCCAGAGCTGTCTCTCATTTGGGACTTTATTTGTCTGCAATACTCCTTTGTGGTTCTGTGCAGTTTTTATGGGGTATATCCAAATCAATTACTGTCTTTTGTATCCAAGGTGGCTGTAAGGGATCTGTTCATGCAGCTGCCTTTAATGTTGCTGCTTGTCAGCTCGTGAACAGTTACACTGCACCAAATCTGTTTGACACTTGCTTGCCATTTGGAGTTCAGAGGCACCACTTTGACATGAAAGGCACAGGCACTGGGTGTATCAGGATCATTTCTGCTTTGAGAAATTCTTGACTGTATAAACATAATCAAAGGACTGAAGAGAAAAAGAATTTTAAAACTGAAAAGAGACTTGTCTGTGTTGCAGAATTCGGCTGAAGAGCCTTAATGCAAACACAGACATTGGTTCCCTGGCTCGAAAGGTGGTTGAAGAATGCAAGCTCATTCACCCCTCCAAGCTGGGAGAAGTGGAGCAGCTGCTGTACTACCTGCAGAATCGCAGAGATTCTTCAGCAGGAAAAGGTAAAAAATACAGGAACAAAGCAGCTTGGGCCTGAGGTGCCTCAGCCTTGAACAAATACTGAGGTGTTCCTGGCTGAGAGCCCAGTGTGCCTGATGTACCAATTCTCTGGGGATGGTTACAGTAGGAAACATATCTTTATCACCCTTGGAAATAATTATGATCTTGAAGTGAGGAAATTACCTTTTAAATAACCAAATTAATTTTATTATTTGGTTACATTTAGTATTGATGCTTCTTACTGGCTGCCTTGTGCTTTAGCAGGACTTGAGAGGTACAGATTTGGCTATTGGGTACAGCCTCATCATGTTGAATCTGCACTTAGAGTGACATCAAAAGTCTCTAAGGGGATCTTCCTAGAAAGATCTCTGCCATCACCTCTTGCAAGGGTACAGAGTGTGCCTAGGCTGAATTTGGGCTCTGTGTAAAGCTGGAGAGTCTCAGAGCCTCACAAGCCTTGGTCCAGTGTAGCAGACAGCCTGGGGTATTTCTCTCATCTTCTCATCTAAAGTTCCTGGCCTCTTGGTGCTCCTGTTTATGTCTCAAGTTTACCCTAAACTTTCTGCTCAAATATTTAACATTAGACTCTACATTACCTTGTGGTTACCCAGGTTTCTTGCAGGCCTGAAATGGTAAGCTTTGTTCTCAAACTGGATTCCTAGTGAGACAAATTGAAAATGAAGATTTATGTAATATATGGGGTTTGATTGTAAGAGCTTTGCATGTTTTACCCTCTTTCACTCTGCATTTCTGTGTCTTGGTGTGTCACAGGGCACAAGAAGGATCAAAGCTGCTGATGTCCCTCACTGTGGGAGTGAGTGTTGTCACTCTGGGCTTGCTCTGAGGTTTATCAGCCTCTGTCTCCCCACCTGATAAGGGCTATCACTGATCATTTAGACTGAGTTGTCACAAGGCAGCTGGGGATTTGTTTTACTCCCTAGGACTGTTCAGGTTCAGAAACCTGTGTTAGTCTGGCAGGTCAGCTGGACACCAAAGGACTTTGACCTTGATTTAACTGGAGTGGTCATGAGAACAATGGATATGTGTTTGCTCTGTGTTTGGGTGTAACTTAACTGCACCCATGTCTTTTTCTTTGTAGAAAGGAAAGAGAAAACCAGCAAGCCAAAAGATCCACCCCCATTTGAAGGAACAGAGGTAAGTATTGGTGTTAAAAGAGGAATGCAAACCCTGTTTACTACTTCAAGTAAGCAGTTACAAAAGGGAGGAGGGCAGAGGAAATGCTGAATTCTTGTGGTATTTTTTGCTTCTTGTTTTTTAAACAAAGAACTTGGGTTGGAAATACTGCACAATGAGAAAAAATTATCTCCAAAAAGGGTAAAATATTTGACTTGCATACTTACCCCTCCAAGTATAGCACACAGCAGGACAGACAGTGAGGACTGGAACATCAGACAGGACATCCTGAGCATCCTTTGATTTTTAGGAATTCTATCTCCTCAGATTTCCTGCTGTTCATTGACAGTCATTCTGCATGTGTTGGGGTTTTTTAACTTGTATTTTATCTTTGCCTAAGATGTGTACTCAGAAGCTGAGTGCCCTTTGGTGTGACAACTGAGTCACATTGTGATTGCTGGTGTTGAATTGCCCTGTCCCTCAGTGAAGGCCTTGCTCTGATGCTTTCAGATTGATGAAGTTGCCAACATCAATGACATGGATGAGTACATTGAGTTACTGTACGAGGACATTCCTGACAAGGTGAGGGGCTCTGCCCTCATCCTGCAGCTGGCCAGGAATCCTGATAATCTGGAAGAGCTGCTTATAAATGGTAATTTTAAAACCCAATGGTAATTTCTCTTGATGTGCTGTTCATTTGTGTCCAGGGGAAAGTAGTTCATCTTTCATTTGGGATTTTCTTTAGTTTGCTAGGCTCTGTTTCTCTGTATAGAATAAGGTGGCCATCAAAGCTCTACAAATGGATGCTGCTCAGACTGGTCTAAGGTGAGCCTACTACTGAAATCCTCCTCCTTATTTTGATGCTCAATTAACTCCAGCTGGCATTACTGGTGGAGATGGGAATGTGTTGGTGTTGGTGTATTCTGTAGATCAGGGAACTTGCCATGAGTTAATTTTTTTAAATTTTCTTTCCTTGCCCTTTTTGTCTCTTTTGCTGAGCCCTTATACCCTTATGTATTGATGACTTCAATTCATGCCCATCTTTTAGTGTCACCATGGAAGATGGCATGGGAATGGTGAGCCATGAAATAATGGCTTATCCCTAAGAGCTGTTGAAAATATTTAGTGCTTCGTGTTCCCAGTTGCTGCTTTTCTGATCAAAGAACATGGTGTAACATGAATAGAGACTAGCTAGGGGAACGTGACTGGAAAAGTGAAATTAAATCAGACAAGAAGAAACCAAATTATTAAAGAATATGAAGTAGATTCAGGGGCAAAAATAAATGGGAAGATGGATGAGAAATACTGTCTGTCCAGGCAGAATTTAAAGGGGATTTGAAAGTGAAAATTGCAGTGTTTTAGGCAGGGACACAATGTAGTGTGGAGCACAGAGCTGGCAGAGGCCACAGGATCTGAAGGTTAGTGGTAGTTTGGAGATGAATTCAGTGTTTGGTTGCACTTTCCTTCCATGTTGCTGCCTCTTAGCTTTTGTGACAGGGTGACCACCCAGGGCACTCTCTGCTACTGCCTCCAAACAGAAGTGGTGAGCAGTGCTGCCTGTCAAAGTGAGGTACCTGTGAGAGTGTTCCACTAGAAAACAATGTATTCAAATTCTGAGGCTCACAGGCTAAAAAGGAGGGACAAAAATGCTGATGCTTCTCTAAATCTTGTTTCACTTCAGAAACTGCCCTGGGTGCATTGGCTAGAGTGCTGAGGGAAGACTGGAAACAAAGCATTGAACTGGCTACCAATATAATTTACATTTTCTTCTGCTTTTCGAGGTGAGTGCAGAGTCCCTGGATTTAGGAACATAAAGAATGTAGCTCTGCTTAGTGGCTTTTCATTTTGTTTATTGTATATGCTGCAAAACTTCACTGAAACAGGAAAAACAGACAGAAACACACTTGTGCCTCAGTTTTATCACTTATCACAAAAAGAACTCTCGTGGTGAGGAAGTTTGTAAGAGAGCTGGGAAGAAGCTAGTAAAGATTCTGACTCATTGCTTTGTGTCAGAAATGAAAGGTGGCTGAGCTGCCACCTCTCATTTCCATCTGCACACCTACAGGCGGGAAACAATGTTCAAAACTGAAGTGAGCACTTGCTCTTATTTAGCTATGCCAGTGTTTCTGCATACCCTGCCTAGAAATAATTCAAGCAGAAGTTGCATTTACCTTGATTTTAGATCTCTATTCTATTTCTGGTGAGGAGAGAGTGCTCTGAAGTACTTGCAGAATGGAAGGCAGGGCTGAGGGGAAAACCTTTTCCTTTATGCATGAAAATTGGAATGTGTTTTTATTTTGATCTGGATCAGCAAACTATTCCTTATCTTTCTGCAAGTTGAGAAAATATTCATATTTTCAGGGAATGTTGTTGTTTTGAAATAATTTTCCAATAGGAAAGTGCTTTAATGGGGTAAACTGTAAATACCTTTTTTAATATTTCATGTATTACTACCATAGATGTCACAGTAGATACAGATTTGTTGGCATCTATTCCTCACAAGTATTATTTCTTCAATGTAGTTTCTCTCAATTTCATGGGATAATCACACATTACAAAATTGGAGCTCTGTGTATGAATATCATAGACCATGAGCTGAAGAGACATGAACTTTGGCAGGAAGAACTTGCTAAAAAGAAGAAAGCTGATATCCTTTTGGTGTTCTGGTGTAGCCTAATGACTTCTGACTTGTCTTGATGAGTGTTGTTGGGTCACACAAGATGAGTGCACAGCACCTTCTGTAAAAACAGTAGAATTTACCAGAAAGTGCAAAATAGAATTGCAGATATGAGAAAGACCAAGAGTGAAGATTTTGGGATGTGGAAGAGGTTAAGCTGAAGCTATTAAAGCAACACAAGAAAAAATCCAAAAATTGTATTTTATCAGCAGTATGTCTTAGAACATCTGTGCTGCTTAGGAGGGTGTAAAATATCCTGGCCAAGAAGGAGAGAACAGGCATGGCCTGGATTGCTGGTGCTCAGGGAGAGTCTTGACACTGGGTATTCCACAGATGCCTTGCTTCTCACTGGTGATTGAGGAACACTTTAGAGGACAATTGTCATCTAGCCTGTAGCACTTTTCTCTGAACTCCTTAACTTCTCTAATTCACTTGATGAAGATCCTGAAAACCAAACCCTGAAAAAGGACTATGAGAAAACTTACAAGAAATACAAAGGGCTGGTTGTCAAGCAGGAGCAGCTGCTTAGAGGTACCAAATCCAAATAGCAAATTATTTTGTTGTTGGTAAACATGGCTGAGGGATCCTCTTTGATTCTTGTTACAACCAGGATGTCTTAAACATCCTGAAGGTGTGGATTTGGATGGAAGAGTGTTGCCAAAGAATAGGGAAAAGACAAATACTTAATCAGATTGTTTGATACTATTAATAATTTTAAAAGTCATTTGTCAGAAGAAGAGCAAAAGTGATCCACTCTTCTTTTTGGGTTTTTTGAAATTTGCCTAATTTAGCTTGTATCTGACTCTTTGAACAGATTTCATTCTATCTCAGTTTTTGTACTAAAATACACTTTATGTTAAATTGAAATTATCTGAGTGGCAAACCTTTCCTGAGAGGGGCTTTTTACTGCTTCCTGTTGTAATTGAAATTAAAAAAAATACAAACCACACAACATAAAAAGCTTCTAGTTATCATAATTCTGATTTTTTTCAGAGCCACGATTCGAATTAGATTAGATTAATAGTCTTAATGCTTTTTAAAGAGGCCAAAAAAAAGAATTCACTGGCAATTTCCTTGAAAATTTATTGCAAAGGGAGCAAAATGCTTCTGAAAGTCTTGTCTTCAGCACTTCAAGAGTAAATAGAGACTTGTTTAGCTGTGGTGGATGTGATCTGTTGCTGTGATTTTGTTGACCTTTGCCAGTTGCGATTTACCTGCTGCTAAACCTGGCTGAGGACACTCGCATTGAGCTGAAGATGAGGAACAAGAACATTGTGCACATGTTGGTGAAAGCACTGGACCGGGATAATTTTGAGCTGCTCATCCTTGTTGTAACCTTCCTGAAGAAACTCAGCATTTTCATGGAGAACAAAAATGATATGGTGAGGCTTGTAGCACTCTACTGAATGCTGGAAAGGTTGGAGATCTGAAAACTTTGTGTGGTTGGAGGGAAAAGGGAAACATCTCTGTTTTCACACTGAGTATCTCTAGCACTGATTATCCTGTTTTGTTACAAGTAAAATGAGTGCAAGAAAAGCACAACATCCAGATGTAACCTACTGCAAACACATTGGAGGAAATCCCAAACAGACAATATGATGCAAAATATGATCCACAAAATTCCAGATTTTGAATTCAGCACCTCAGAGTCTTGTTATACTCCCACTTGTGGTGGTGCCCATGACTCTGCCCCCAGACTATACTCCTGGGGCAACATATTGTTGCTTCTGCCATGTATTGACTAAGGAAGAGAGATATTTATTCTCTTCATTCTAATTTACTTATTTCCTGTGTCAGTTTGGTTCTTTCCTGCTGCCAGTAGCTCTTAAGAACTGGAGGCAGTTATTCTTCATAATTTTTTTTTGGTGAGGTCTTACACTTCTGAAATTGTAGCATAATTTGTTTTGTGACTTCAAACTCTAGCCAAGTACCTCCTTTACTGATACTTTAATAGATGCTTGACTTCACCTTTGTGCCTCTATTTCAATTAATTAGATGAAAATGATACATTTGCTTTATCCAAGAGGTGATCTGAGATCAATGGTGTACAGAGATTGTGAGATGAAAAGATCTGTGTAAAAGCAGCAGTGAATTAACTGGACCTTTGCATGCATGTGCACTGAACACTGCAGACAAGAAGTATCTCCCTTATTTATATATGGGACTTGGTTAGGAAAATAAGAATTAGCTCTGCAGCCACTGATTTGCTGGCACACTTTCCCCATTCCTCCTGATTTACTGGAAAGATAAACAAAGCTGTTGAATCAATTTGATTTCAGAGTGGTCTAACAATTTTGGAAATGTTGGTGTGCTTCAGGTCAGCTGTGGGAGCATTCCTTACTGATAACAAAGATGATGCTTTTTTCTCCATGGTATTATTAAGGGAAGCTACCAGTGAAGGAGAAGGGGTTCTGATGTTTGTATTGGGCAGTAATACAAAATGATCCAAGATGAGTTGTGCAGCACCTGATTCTGAGTACAAGTGAATAATCCATGTGTATTTATAGCACATTCTTTCCTTGGCTGTTGCAGGGCCATCTGAAATTCAAAGCAGTGAGGTAGCAGTTCTTGCTCTCTGATTGTTTCTGATCAAAGCTGTCCAGGCAGTTGTTGATGATTGCACTGTGCTGTGTGGGGAGAGCTGTAGTTTCTTTTCTTAGTGTTCATTCAGTGTCTATTTATAACCAGACTAGTAATGTACATGGAGAAGTCTGAGGAATGCCAAGTCATTTTATGTGCCTCCTTCTGGCCAAAGAAGGGTTTGGGAAACAAAAAAAAAAAAAAAAAAAAAAAGAATGCATTTAAAAGATTGTGTCAAATAAAAGCTCAGAAATGTTGCTTAAAACATGATAAAAACTTTCTGAAGTCTTGCCAGTTCAGATGTGTTTTCTGGCTGGTAAAGTGAACATGATCTCAGGAACTGATACCACTTCTCAGTTTCTGGATTCCAGTTTTTAATTTGAAAGTGATACATGTTTCAAGATGACTTTCATGCTTTTATTAAATTGACATGTAGGATGGCATGTCTCTTCTGAGAGCACATGCACACTTCTGGCTAGGGGTTCATTTGAAATTCATAATGAAAGGTCTCAAATTCTTTTTGGGTGCCAATTTTCTGTCTTTCTCACTTGGGTCTATCTTTGACTCCACTGGCAGTTGCTGCAGGATTGCATGTGTTAAAGTTTAAATGAGTTTGTTCACCCCAAACTAGTTTTGCAGGTGATGTCTTTACCACATTCCTGCAGTATTCCAACAGTGAGGAATGTTTCCAAGACATATGAACTTGTTGGTTCAAAGCCTTTTTTAATCAATGTTTCCCAGTGAGCCAATCTAGAAGACTTCAACCACAAAGGCATAAGTGAAACTACTTCAGATGAAACTGCATTAACAGTCACTGTTATGGCTACAAATTGGGTATTGAAGCCAGAGTAAGTTTGGATGGATTATGGTTTTGGTTTTTTTTTTTTTCCCTTGAAATACAGGTTGAAATGGATATTGTTGAAAAACTTGTGAAAATGGTACCATGTGAACATGAAGACCTGCTGAATATCACTCTTCGACTGCTGCTGAATCTCTCCTTTGACACAGGCCTGAGAAGTAAAATGGTCCATGTTGGTTTGCTCCCCAAGCTCACTGCACTCCTGGGTATGTCTTCTTTTGGTCTAACACAGGCATTTCAGTGAAGCTGTTTGCATCATGGTATGATGTACCTAAAAGTTGCTGGGTCACTCTTGTTTTTGCCACTTCCTCACCACTCCCAGCTTCTTGGCATTCACATCATCCTCTCACACACAGGTTTCCAGTAGATTTGCTTCTAGGGTTTCTTGAACTGTAGAATGAATCTTCCAGTCTTTAAAAATTACTTCAGTAGCTACCTGAAAACCATGAGCTGACACATGAGTGATGTTTGTAATTTTGGGGAGCACCTAGGAAAAATAGCCAGCAACTTCACAGGGCCTAGGTGATGTAGGTACAAACTAGATATCTAAATATTTATTTTTAGTGAAGCTTGGTATACCTGCTAGCTCTTGTAACTTGTCCAGAGAGATCAGAGATCTCCCAATTTTGTTAGTTTTCAATCTAGGCAGTACTGATTTCTAGACTTGTGTTAAGATCATGTAAGTACATCAGTTACAAGTGAAACTTTTTGTTGTCTCAAGGGGAAAGCCATGGAAACAATAAGGAATTTGGAAAAAGCAGAGGATTGTTCTGTTTGATCACTGTTGTATGCTGGAGTTCTGAGGAGGGACTCTATTGCTTTTTGTGCTCTTTGGCTGATACTGCCTGGAGGCTGCTCTGGTTGATACACTAAAGGTTTTGCAGCTTTTGACTTTAGGGATTGCTGAGTGGGAATAGGGAATCTTGTCTGTGTGAATCACTGATGCAAGACATTGCTAAAGTCTTCTGAAACCTCTTGGCTTTGGGATGTGCTGAATCCAGTGCAGAGGGTGGATCAGATCCTGGCTGGGGCAAGGGAGCTTTCTCCTCCAGCTGTGAAGTCTCTTAGGGCTGTTTGTCTCCTCAATTCTACTTCAGCCTCAACAAAGCCTTATTGCTCTTTAGTGAACACCATGAAAACTTAGAGTGCTTTGGAAGCCTTAATCCTGTTGGTGATTATTATACAACAGCTACCTGGTACAGCCTGAAATGCCTCACATCCTTTTATACTTTCTGTTTGCTCTGGTCTGAGCTAGGACAATGAAAATTGGCATTTGAAAGCCTTCTTCTTTATCTTTTTATCCTCAAGACAATGTTATTTGGTAGTGAACTGAGAAATGGAAGCTGATGGGGAAATCTTTCCTCTTGCTTGAGAGAGGATCTGGTTAGTTTGGTTCAGCTTGGGTTGCAAGGTTTTTGGAGCAGGAACTTGTCCCTTTTGTTCATAGAGCAGATAATGCTGTGGTCTGAGGGAGGCTTCTGGGGATTTATCACCCCAGGCAATGACACAAATCACTGAAGTCCCTGCTCCCAGAAATTCCCATTTAGTATCAGAGTCAGACTGAGCTCACCAGTTAAATATCTGCTTTCTAGTGTTTGTTTGTAACGTGGAGAGGAGAATTGCTTTTCAAATGCCATTTTCTTAGAGTTGTAACTAGGCCTGTGTGAAGGCTGTTTAGCTCAGAAGAACTGGTTTCTAAAATTGTAGCTGTTAGGATAATTACTGCAAGTCCTGCTGGTACTTCCAGAATGTTCAGTGTGTTTCTTTTCTCATCTAGGATGTATTCAACCATTCTTTCTCTTTTTTTTTTTAATTTGAATTTTTCATAGAGGCATGTGCTGTTTGTTCTTGCTTCTCCCTGTAGAATTGGTTGATACTTACTTTTGATGTGCTAAAAATTCTATTACTTGCTTCTTTAGGCCATCACTGGGGTTTGTGAGACTTTTCTTGGTATGGTGATTTGAACAATTCTCAAATGCATCACTTGCCATATCCTGTCTGAGAGAAGTCTGCAATCTGAATAATAAAAGAGCCATGTGCCAGATGCCCCATTTATACAGGTTATTTGGGTATTAAACACACATTATTCAAGTCAGTACCCTTCAGTTTACATTTGCAGGTCATCTCCAAGTGCTAACACAGCACAACAGCTGTTGACAAGTCCTTGTACAACTCTTAATGCCAAGAGGTCAAGTGTGCTTGACTCAAGCTCCTGAAATTTAGCATTTATGCATGCTGGGCCTCTGAGTCTTTAGCACTGCGTTTGAGATGGGTACAAATTAAGTGTAATAGGTGTTAAGGGGAGAGTTGAGATTGCAAAGAATGAAAGGATTTGTTTGGCAGGGGTTTAGGGCTGAGCATGGAGCTGAATGCAGTGTGCAGTTCTGGAGGATGCTCTGCTTTCCCAAGGGTCAGTGAATTGCTTGGGAGCAGGAAGGCTCCAAGTGGAGGTAGAGGCTGAAGCAGTGGGGATGAACTGGCTCCAACTGAGCTCTCAGGAGAGGAATAAATTCACCATGGGTGTGATGGAGAAGGAACATCTTTCTTTCCATCACACTCCAGAGTGTTGAGGCTGCTGTTGAAAGCATGGACATGAGAAACTCTGCTTAAGTCTTGGTTCCTATTTTAATTGGCTTTTTCTTTTTAATGGTGCCAATGCCTGCTTCCCCATGTAGCTGTGCCAGTCAGCACCACTTGCTTCTCTTCACAAGTTTTAAGCATTGTATACGACAAAGCTCCTCTTGCTCCCTGCAGGCACCCAAATTAATGAGCCACAGCTGATCTTTGTTAGGCTGGGACTCTCCAAGAGCTGTGTGCAGCTGAGGGAAGGTTGGCCTCAGACTTGAGATCTGAAGCTGGAGCAGAGCTGTGGAGGCCTGTAAGATACAGCCTGCTGTACTCAGCTTTTTCCATACATAGGGTGGTTAGGAGCTAGGAAAAGAGATTTTGTTGCTTTGAGTGACTTCCATCCTTTAAGAAGACCTTTTAAATGTTGAATCACCAGGGCCCTGCAGAGAATGTTTTTTGTAGTGTGGCTTTGTTTTAATACTTAAAAATTATGTTTAGAGTGATCTTTCCTTTCCATGCCAGTATATATGAAGTGTGACTTCAGTTGCCTAAGGTGAGAATTCATGTCAATTCACCAAGTGGTTTAAACTAGATGTTTGCCTGAAATGTGGAAAACACAGGTTCAGTGTCTTCCAGTCATCCCCTTGGAAAGAAGGACCAAAGCAGCCTGCTACACACTAATCCATGAAGGTTTGCTTCACTCTTAGAGTGCTCTCATTGTGCTTTGCATGGCAGAATTCAGGGGAAGTGGAGAACAGGAATGACTTGCTCCAATTATGGTAGAGTTTGGAAAGGGGGAAACACAGAGCTGAACTTCAAAACAGGATACAATTCTGTTTTCTTGATTCCTGGAAATGCTCTTCCATTGTTGGACATAAGGGAAATGTTACCCTTTTTCATAATTCTTCCCCTGGATGTGTGATTGGCTTCTAAAGTAAATGCCCTGGCAGCAAACAGAAGAAAACGTTCAAGGAAAAATAAACCCCCCTCACTCTTTGTTTGGACCAAATCCACTTTGTTTTTCAGTTAAGTGGCCAAATTGAATACAAAATTTTTAGTACAGCTCTCTTAAATATAGGCACAGCTTGTGATGCATAGTCTTCTAATAAGGGTGCTGTTCTATGCTGACTCTGAGTTGTTTCACAGCCTTTGTGAAGTGAGACAAATAGTTGCCCATTTGCCATGAGAACAGCAGGCAGCTGGTACAGCAGAGCCAGCTGAGTGCTGCTGAGGGGCTTGAGGCAGCCTGAAAGGCTCTGCTGGAGCCCTGTTGAGAAGCAGCTCCTGGCAGCATCCCTGTGTGGGGGGCAGTGCTGGCATCTCTGCTTCCTCCCATCAGTGAGAAATCCCTGTCCAAGGCTGCAAATTACAGGGAATGCTGCAAAAGCTGTTCCAGTGGGAAGGAGCTGTGGTGCTGCTCAGAGAGTAAAAGGAGTAGGACTGACTCTGTGCAGGGAACAAATATCTCTGATGATGTGTGTGTTCATCTCCCAGAGCTGCTGGACAGTTCTTAGGTGTACTCAATAGATATTGTCTTGAAATGCCATTTTCTTTTCACTCACTCCCCAGTGCAAGCCATGCTGAAAGAATAAAAACCCATTATGCTTGGAAGTCAGACTTAAGTATCTCTTCTGTTGCTTGCAATTACTGTCTGCTTTTAAAAATTGAAGACTGAACACAGACCCTGGTGAGCTGAGAAGTGGGTGGGTCACAAAACAGGATTGGTTGCAAATCAGGCCCAAAGGGAACCTGGAGTGCAGAAGGGTTGTGCATACAGCCTTGAAAGTGCCACACAGTGCCAAGCTAGTCAATCTCAAATAGATTTTAGGTGGTGAGGAACATCCTGGGTGTGACCATGGTCACAAGGGTTTTCAGGATGAAGAAGAGATGAGAACGTTGACTCTATGATCAGAAGGCTTGATTTATTATTCTATGATATATGTTACATTAAGACTATACCAAAAAGCAATAGAAAAGGAAAGGTTTCTTCAGAAGCTAGCTAAGCTAAGAATAGACAAGAATGAATAACAAAGATCTGTGTCTCAGACAGAGAGCAAGAGCCAGCTCTGCCATGAGTGGTCAGGAAATCCAAACACCCACAGGAGACCAATCCCAGGTCTACCTGTTGCATTCCACAGCATCAGATAACCATTGTTTACTTTTGGTTGCTGAAACTGCAGCTTCTCACAAGGAAAAATCCTAAGAAAGGATTTTTCATGAAAGATGTCTGCGACATCCTGGGTTATGTTTTCCAGCACAGATTACAGTGGCTGAAAGCACTTGGGCCTTGTGGATTTGTGTTTCAGCCAAGCAGAGGAGTGTTTGTTATACAGCACTCTGAAATACAGTGTGGGCAGCCCCAGGGAGCACCAGTTTGGTTTTGCCAGTCACAGATTGTGCCCAGCCTCTCTGCCTTATTAATGTGAGCATCCTGGCATGATGTTCTTCATTTCTTTATTATAAGCATAATAAGAAGCAGTATCCACCTAATTTCAGATAAAAATTCACAGGCTGTGGAAACTCCAAAGTAAGTCAGGCTTCTCTGTCTTGTTCATTGAAGCTGGAGAAACCAGAGCAGAGAGTAGCACTGACAGTCACATTTAGTCCTCAGTGAGGAGCCTGTCTTCACTGGATTCATTGATAGAATCTTTTCTGGGAACTGCTGAAATTCCTCTGATATTTTTCCATTCTTTACAAGTTGGGTTTAATGAGCAATCAAAGAATTGCCAAACAGTTGTATGTTGGGCTTCTTAACAATCAAGGCTTGATATGGTCTGCAGCCAAGCTGGATTACAAGGTGACTGCTGTTTAAAAAGCCAAGTAGTACTTTGCTCTCTAATTAACGGAGTGTTGTGGGCTTTTAATGCTCTATTCCTTTTATGAAAGTTTCTTTTAAGAAGGCTTAAAGTAGATGTGCTCTCTTTATGAGTTCACTTGGCCTTTTTGTAATGAACTTATTATGGAGCTTCACACATCTGTTGAAAAATGGAGCTTCTTATAGGCTACTGCAGTGTTTTTTCTGACTTTAATAGGCCTCGTTTATCCTATAAAGAAACATACATTTTCTTACCTGATCAAGTGAGCAAACAATGAGGGTCAGATGTGGCAAAGACCCTAACAAAAAGCACATGTCCAGCCATCAGGGTGAGGTAAAGTCATATCGGGATTGCTTGAAGTTATTAATGGCAGTAAAATTTATGCTTCCTCCTGTTTTCCCAATTAAATTGAGAAACCTTTTTTTCCTAAGGTGGCTCTGCAGCAGCTGGTTCCAATACTGCTTGTGTGAATATTGCCTGGGGTGTCTCCATTCCTTTATTGTGAAGGCTGGCTGAAGCACATTAAGTAACAGTTCAACTACAGGGACCAGTCTGTTGGAAAGCAGCAATTATTAAGGGATTTATTTTAATGGTAGTTTTTTTATCATTTGTGGTGAGTATGGCCATGACTTACCAAAAAAAAAAAAAAAAAAGAAAACCCCTCAACAACAAACAAAAAGAACCCCAACACAAAAATCCCCACAAACCAAAACCATCTCTTAATATTAATTTTCAAAATCCTTGTTAGAAGTGCAGATAGACCTAAGCATGTCTGAGTGATATAAGGAGAGGGGGTTGCACAATGTGTCTTAGAACTCAGCATTTAAATTTAGATATTTTGAATGTGGATATAGACAGCAAACTTTAAAGAAGCAATGACTTCTCCTTTTGAGAAATACAGAACTGAATAGAGACTCATCACTGTCAGGTGAGTGGAGCTCCTTGCTCTGTGTGCTGGTCACGAGTGCCTGTGTGAATTTACCTGGGTTATTGGCTTTTTTAGTAAAGAGGATAACTTCAGTGGAAAATAAGGAACTAACTTCATGTGTGTTGACTGAAAATAAAATTGCTCATGGCAGCAGCAAGGACAGGAGGGAAGAGATGGCAGCAATCTAAAGATGAGGGAGCCAAGTTGTTGGAAATTCTTTGAACTCAGGAATGGAAAAGATCCCTGAGCCAGTATTTCTGTTGTAGAGCTTACAAGATGTGACTGATTAATTCAATGCTTTTAATGATTTCTTAGCTTATTGCAAGAGCAAATTAATATTTAACAGTAAAAAGTAAATCTTCTGCTGAGCTGTTGACATCTGAAAGCTTTACAGGGCTTAACTTGGATGCCTGAAGCATGACAGAACACAACTAGTTCTGGTTTATTGGAAAAAATCCCCATAAAGAAGGGGTGGGGCATTTCTGCTAATCTTCCTGATCTGTGGTAACATCATCATGAAGAGGGCCAGGCTGGAAGAGAGGAGCACCTTTCCCAGAGCTGCTGTGAAGGCTGCAGGCAGAGGGGCACCTTCAAAGCACCACATGGAACAATTTTGCTGCTGGGGTAGTCCTGGAGCTCCTGAAGATTTTACAAGTTCAGATGTAAGGGAGAAGGTTACACTCTGCTTTCTTTCCTTCAAGGTTCAGATGTAAGGGAGAAGGTTACACTCTGTTTTCCTTCAAGGTTCAGATGTAAGGGAGAAGGTTACACTCTGCTTTCCTTTAAGATGTGGAAGCATCTTAACTCACAAGTTTGTTCTTTACTTAAGAGTTTCTCAAATGCTTGTTGCAGTCCAAGAAATCAACTGTAGATTCCTCATATCTGCAGTTGCTGAGGTGAGAAATGCTTTGTCAGTTGTTAATATTCTCTTCAAACCCTTTTAAATGGGTGCTTGAAGAATATGGAATTCAATTTTTGCTATCTGGAAGACTCAAAACTCAACCAATATTTAACTCCCCTTTTTGGGCTTTGTAGATTTGAACCTCAGGTTTGTACTTCAGCATCTTCAAGACAGGTAAAACCAGTTTCCATTTCAGAGTGGTGAATCATCCCTTTCTCAAGGCAAGAGAACCCATCCTGCATTGCTTTGTTCCTCCTCCAAGCAGGAGCATGTTGGAATCCAGCTGCACCATCCTTTCAGAGGAGCACAGGAAGCCTCCACCTATTTCCCTCTGAATGCCAAACTAGATTAGAAGGGTGTCTTTAGATCCAAAAAGTCTCAATATTTTCTAGTAATTTTAATCAGAGCAGTTGATGAAATCAACTGAATTAATGAAATCATAGTGCAGATGTGGCAAACATTATGCATGTCCTGTACACTTCCATTTAATCTACATAATATGGTGGAGACTTCTAGAAGATTTTTGCTTAGAATTTTTTCCACTTACTTTGGAAGTGTGTGTTTACTCTAGTTTGAATCAGACTGAGAACCTGTTCTGATTTCTGGTTTTTGGTAATAACAACAGTCCTTAACTCTTTTTCTATTTCTTGCTTTCTTTCTTGGTCATAGCCTAACCCAAACCATAATATTCTGTGGAGAAAAGAGAAGCAGTTTTATCTTCTTCTTTCAGGGATAATCCTATTGCCTCTTGATTTCTCTCTAATCTGAATTTTAGTTGATTTCTTTCTGCTTTTTTGAGGTCTATGGGATATACCTCAACTAATCAGCTTCCAGTTTCTGTGTGAAGTCATGAGTTCAAGTATGATTGGTTATAGCCCATCCTAAGGACAAAAAATGGGGTATGTTTTGCCTCAGAAAAGGACACCCCTAATTAGAGCAGTGTGTTAATTACCAGCCTTTCTGAGTGGCAGTCCTACACTGAGGTGCTTCCTGAATATTTTTCAGTCTGTCTTAGAAATAGAGCCTGAGGTTCCAGACATGCAGCTTTGTTTTTTCTTGTGCTGCAACATTAAATAACTCAAATTAGTCCGTTTTTAGTCCTCTAGGATTCATCACTAAAGTTCTTTTTTTGTGTCCTAGGAAAAAAAATGTAACCAGGTTTCAGATGTGGCATGTACTGAGTTCTTTGTGAGAAAGGGAAAAAAATCCCAAAAAACTAAATCCCAAACCCAACCATGGCAACATTGAGATTTTAAATTAGACTTATGGTATGAAGCCAGTTTTAAATAACATAAAGGGGGCACAGGAGGGGTTATTAGTATGTAATTACTATCATAATGTTTTATTTACAATGTCTAGTCTCCTTGAGTCTGAGCAGATTTGAAAATTCTTTCAGTTTCTCTTGATAAAATAAACTGATATAGCCAATCTGATTTATATTTACATATGTAAATCAAACCAATATGTGTCTAGAGCACACATGGACTAACTCAGTCCAACTGTTTCAGAGCTGGTTGTGAGGAATGAGATGGGATAGAGGTAAGTGGAGGTACCTTTCTATCAGTTTTTTCCTAAAATCACTGCTAATTATGATACATTTGAATAAACTCTTGATTAATCTGTTTTCTGATATTAGGGTGAGACAGATACAGATCTGATATTCAGTTTGTGGCATTTCTAATAATCTAGATTTCTTGCTTGCCTAATCCTGCAGCAGATCATGTTAGGGTGTTAGAGTTTGAAACTGAAATAAAGACTCACTCTGCTATTTTAACAGGTATTTATCCTCATTTGTCTTCTGGTTTTGATTTAGTGTTGTTAATGTTTTGCACATGGGTGGGATAGGGCATATTTCATATCTAATGTGGAGACATTGATTAATCCATTAGAAGTGATGGCTGCTTGATTACTGATAGTGTTATATTGGAATAATTTAGTCCATAATTTATATTCTCCTCTTTACTTTAGCATTAGAAAGCTGAATGCTGCTCTTGAGACTGGCAATTCAGTTTTACAGCTTTAGGGTTTCTCTTTTGTCATGGAGCTAATGGAAGATTTTTTATTTTAAGCTCACAAAGTCAACCAAAATGTAGGACTTGATCTTGTGATCAAGAAATGATATTTTTTTTCTTTAGCCTCTGCTACTAATACTATTTAGATCTTGAACCATAATAAGAACTAAACATGGAATTCAGGCATTGGTCCCCAGAACTGGCACATGGCTTCTTATTAATGTTCAAAGGCTAAAAATCTGAAGCCATTTTGAACTCAGAACCCATCATGTATTTATTTCCCTCTCTAATTTGCAGAAAACTAGTTGTGAAAACAGCCCCAGGGACCTGATATTTTTCCATCCCATCTGCTCCAGCTGAACTACAGCTGCAAAAAAAAAAAAAAAATCTTAAGTATTGTTTCTATAAACTGTTGAGTGTATTTTATAACACAATAATTCCCACAAAATCAGTAACTGCAGTTAATGACTGGTTTGTTAAGGCATTAACTGCACTCAGCTGGGAATGACCAATTTCTCAGGAATGGCTGTATAAGAACTAAAGCTAATTCAGTTACACTTTCAAATAATTGTTTGCTTAATTAATGGTAGATTCTTGTGGAAATCCTATCAAAGTGCTCATGACCCCCACATTTAATATCCAATGAGTTCATTATGATTCATGTTTTATTATAAATACCAGAAGAATCCATAATGACTAGGCCATTATTTTCCAGGGCTGCCCTTACTGCTTTAGGCCATTTGGCTATTCCACCTTCAGTCATAAAAAGCTTGATGCTCAAAACTTACCAGCTTTTGTAGGCCACAATTTTCTGGCACCTCACCAAAACTTTGGTGATTTTTATGAACACATTTGGCAGAGTTCTGTTTTTTGGGGGTTTTTTTTTCTCTTGCTTTTTCCAGTTAGGGCAATAATTGATCCTTACTCTACCCAGCCATAAGGAAATCTTCCTTGCAATGTCTCCTTTTTCACGTGTGGCCTTCAGCAGTGGTCAAAAATAGCAGAAAAGTTATCACTTGGTGCTTTGGAAAGCTGCTTTCCAGCCAGCTGCTGGGCAGGGTTTGACATTTTTACAGCCAATCTTTATGCAATGCTTGACTCAGGGTTAATTAATTAGCATTCAGATGAGTAGAAAAATAATTAGAAAAAAGGAGCTTGGTACTGATATATTCAAGTAATAGTCAGCAGCTGCCAGTTGATATTTTTGGAAATGAAGTACCAATGTAAAAGGATGAGAATTGGCTTGGTAGGTTTTTCAGAGTCTGTCATTCTTCCCCTTGTGTGTAACCTTCAGCCTGCAGGTGATGCTTGAGTTTAAAATGCAGGTGATGTTAGAGTTTAAAATGCAGGTGATGTTTGAGTTTAAAATGCAGGTGATGCTTGAGTTTAAAATGCAGGTGATGCTTGAGTTTAAAATGCAGGTGATGCTTGAGTTTAAAATGCAGGTGATGCTTGAGTTTAAAATGCAGGTGATGCTTGAGTTTAAAACGCAGGTGATGTTAGAGTTTAAAACGCGGGTGATGTTTGAGTTTAAAACGCGGGTGATGCTTGAGTTTAAAATGCAGGTGATGTTCGAGTTTAAAATGCAGGTGATGCTTGAGTTTAAAATGCAGGTGATGTTTGAGTTTAAAATGCAGGTGATGCTTGAGTTTAAAACGCGGGTGATGTTCGAGTTTAAAACGCAGGTGATGCTTGAGTTTAAAACGCGGGTGATGTTAGAGTTTAAAACGCGGGTGATGTTAGGGTTTAAAATGCGGGTGATGTTAGAGTTTAAAACGCAGGTGATGTTCGAGTTTAAAACGCAGGTGATGTTCGAGTTTAAAACGCAGGTGATGTTCGAGTTTAAAACGCAGGTGATGCTTGAGTTTAAAACGCAGGTGATGCTTGAGTTTAAAATGCAGGTGATGTTAGAGTTTAAAATGCGGGTGATGTTAGAGTTTAAAACGCGGGTGATGTTCGAGTTTAAAATGCAGGTGATGCTTGAGTTTAAAATGCAGGTGATGTTCGAGTTTAAAACGCAGGTGATGTTAGAGTTTAAAACGCAGGTGATGCTTGAGTTTAAAATGCAGGTGATGTTCGAGTTTAAAATGCAGGTGATGTTAGAGTTTAAAACGCAGGTGATGTTAGAGTTTAAAACGCAGGTGATGTTAGAGTTTAAAACGCAGGTGATGCTTGAGTTTAAAATGCAGGTGATGTTCGAGTTTAAAATGCAGGTGATGCTTGAGTTTAAAATGCAGGTGATGCTTGAGTTTAAAATGCAGGTGATGCTTGAGTTTAAAATGCAGGTGATGCTCGAGTTTAAAATGCAGGTGATGCTCGAGTTTAAAATGCAGGTGATGCTCGAGTTTAAAATGCAGGTGATGTTAGAGTTTAAAATGCAGGTGATGCTTGAGTTTAAAATGCAGGTGATGCTTGAGTTTAAAATGCAGGTGATGCTTGAGTTTAAAATGCAGGTGATGCTTGAGTTTAAAATGCAGGTGATGCTTGAGTTTAAAATGCAGGTGATGTTAGAGTTTAAAATGCAGGTGATGTTAGAGTTTAAATGCAGGTGATGCTTGAGTTTAAATGCTTCAGCTGCTGTGTCTGTCCCCTCCCTATCTTCAACCAACTCCTTGTCCCTGGTCTCCAGTCAGCTTCCCTGCAGGCTGTGTGCTTCCAAGTGAGCATGAGATGAACAGTTGTGTTAAATCATGTGCTTAGGAACAACCACCTCCTCTTGATTTTCCTGCAGTGTTTTACTCTCTGGATCAGGAATTGTCCCTGAATTTTGTGTGAGAACTTAGAAAATCACAAGATTTTGCTTTTCCTTCCTATGTGCATCCATAGGGAAAGTAGAACAGTGAAACTTGCAGACATCAGCCTGAAATCTCTTCCTTTCTGGGAAATTGAAATGAAATGAAACTTAAAACACATACACCATTAAATACTTCAAAGATGGGTTAATGGCAGACTGTTTGCCTTCAGCTTTTGTTCTGTAGTTTACTTTTATCCACAAGTTTGTAGAGTTCACTTGTTTTACTCACAATTGAAAAGTACTTCCTTGCTGAGGCTGTGCAATGGTTGTTTGTGACTTAAATGTTTGAAACCCTTCTCTGTTCCCCCTGTTGACAATAGGATAGGGCAATCCAGGGAAAATTGGTCAGGTAACTGCACAGCAAGGAGGAACTGAAATTCAGTTCTTCTCTTGGAAGCTAGAACTGTCTTTGCCTTTTGTGTGTCATGAAATCTACTTTGTGGAATGCATTTTTGGAGAATTATTTAAGTTCTGGTCATTAGAAAGCAACTCTTTAGGACTTTGTTCAAATTAAATAAGTTTATTTGGATTCCACATATTCTTCACACTTTAGGTTGAGTATCTGGGTATTTTTGATTATTTTTGGCAGTTTTGAAATTGAGGTAGTGCTGTCATTTAGCACTGACAGCCAAGGTGGTGTTCAGGCATCAGCAAGTTTATTGTGACCAGCTAGACCTTTGAAAAAAAAGGGGTTAGAAAATCCTGCAGAGTTTCCTCTAAGAAAAAAAACAGAAGGTCTTTACTGTTATATCAGCCTGTTATGATTGAAAATAAGCCACTAATATTGCCAAATACCAGGGAGCTGCTGAGCTTACCAAATATAAAACTGTACCTTCACTGATGCTTTATGTTAGCACAAATGAAACTTGCAAAAATGAGGAAGAAAAAACCCACAAAGGACAGAGGTTAAACAGTAACATTTAGTATCATTCTTGTTAATGGTCTGGCAGTTCATGTGTGCTGAAGGTCTGGTCAAACTTCATTCCAGTTCTTCTTGTTGGTGTTTTGGGGAGCTTTTCTCTCTTTTATACTGGCTTACCTTTTATTTCACACACAGTTCCCTGCATTACCCAGCTAAGTGTAATTGTCAATTGAGTCTTAAAAGTCCTAAATACAGTCTTGGAGTGTTAAGAGCATTGTAAACAGATTTTTTCTTTAGACCTGTGAAATTTGGAGGAATAATTTCTTCTGTAAACTTCTAAATTTGTATAGAAGAAACCTTGACCTGTATGTATGGGAAGTTTTTTCTCATGAAATTACTGTTTTCCAGTGTTCTGCAGGTGAATAGGTAGGTAATGTGACCAGTCACAGGAGAAGCACTAAAGAGAACACACACTTCATTTTGTTTGCTGCTACCTTCTGTGCTTTTATTTTCATAATGATCAGAGTAGCTTTCACATTTGGGCATTATCCTTCCTCCCACATTACATGTATGGAAGATTGTGGTATCAGTTATGTTTTTTCAAACAGGTAAGACTCTAAAAAGCTTTGAAATGTCAGCTCTGATTTTAGATTTAACATGGCTAAGAATGCTTCACTCACTGGTATGGCAGCTGCCAGAGGCCTTTCATGGGTCTCTTTGGATAATTCAGTTTTGAAAAGCACTCATTCTCAGGATAAAGGCATGATATCCTTGCTGCTCAAAGGAAATTCCAACTCCCACTGATGTATGCAGAAGGGAAATTTTGCTGATTGAGGTCTTTGTGCTTTGCCAAGTTGTTACACAGATATTTTCTGACTTAGCTTCAATAGAAGTGGGAGGCAGGGTATTGCTGATGAGTTGTGTAAGAACTGTGAATGAATCTGGAGTTGGTGACCTTATTACATCCTGGTTTAACTAATGTACACATTGAGATGCAGGGTTTATCCCATATATAGCCAATATCCTGGTAGTGCAGGGCTGGAGGAGAACTTGAGAATGCTCAGTGGGTTTCAGCAGTGAGTCAGAAGCAAATTTGTCTGTGTTGTTCTTAAACATTTGTATGTTTGTGTAAGATGATTTTATAGAACCTTTCAGTTAAATACTTCATACCCCACTCACAGTAACTGCTCCAGTTTTCCCTAGGAATCTTTCTCTTTAGTAAATATCACTGTGAACATACTCTGATGTAGTTTTTGGTATGTATGAAACACAAAAGCCACCAATGGGATTATATTGTTATTTAGGAGAGTAAAACAACCAGTATTTGCTTGAAAGGCAGTGGATTCCTTCACTCTTAGTGGTAGTTCTTATTTTTCTCTCTACCACCTCTTAGTGGTAGTTCTTATTTTTCTCTCTGCCACTGGTGCATTCTTTATTAATTTCAATAGGAATATCCACAGCTAAATCTTAATTTTCTAGCTGGAAACTGATTAAGCCTTTCTCTGCATGGCCAGTCATTATTAAGCATTCCTTTCACAAAATAAGTACCTTGTAAAGTGGAGTTAAGGAAGTGTTTTGAGGTGCTGGGAAGAGGAAGGAGTATTTACCATAGCCCTGGTTCCCTCTAATATGCACTAATATGTGGTTCATTTGGCTAGGCCAGGCCAGGACCCTTTCATTAAGGTGTCATTTCTGATTTAAATTTTCCCTCTATTAGTTAGGATTGTTCTGCTTTTTATTTTCCTCTTTTGAGTATTAAACAACAGCTAAAAATTCTCAGAGTAATAATTTTTTTTTCTCCTTCTAGGAAACGAAAATAACAAAAAAGTCGCGATTTGCATTCTGTATCACATCAGCATGGACGATTGCTTTAAATCCATGTTTGCATACACAGACTGTATCCCTCAGGTACGTGATGAGCCCAGCAAATCCCTCTTCCCTCGTGCTCCAAGTGCCTCCCTCGCTCATGGCAGAGCTCGCACTGACACCCGCAGGTGACAACGGGAACAGCCACGGAGCTGCTTGGCACCGAGGCACCTCCTCCTCAGGCAGGGAATGTTCTCTGGGATTTCACGGTGCCCTGCAAAGGCAGAGGTGGCCGAGCTCTGTCACTGTTGCTGACACTTGAGCTGCACTAATGAACTCCTGAAATTACAGGTGACCCGAAGGATTCCTACAGAAGATTGGGAATGCTTCAGAGAGATTAAAGCTTGTGCAGAGCAGCTCCTTAGGGAATGTAGTGGAAAGTATTTCCTTTACAGTTTTAGAAGGCATTCTTGCCTGATCCCATTGGGTATCAAAATGTCAGTGTCTCCAGTATTGCAGGATATGAACTGGAAACCAGCCAAGGAGGGTTACATTCCTACATGACAATTCCTTTTCCAACTGCAGGCATGTACAGCAAGGGAGACTTGATGGCTGTGGAAGGCTCTTCACTTCTTTCAGCCTGCATTTTGTTACTTAACTCATTGACTCAAGCAGACACAATATCATGGGGCTTGGGGGTTTGTGGGTATGTTTGGTTTTTTGTGTGCACGTGTTTTGTTTCTTGTTGGTTTTAGTTTGTTCTTTTTCTCAAGTACCAAGTCCTCTCTTACTGACCTTTTTCTCAGCCCTGGTGAAGCTGGAGTTGAGAAAGCCTGTGTTGCCCAAGTGTAAAAGCTCTTTGGTAGCTTTTTCAGAATTGCACCATGGTATCTTCTTTCCTGCCAAATCGGTTTTTAACATCAAACACTTCCAGAATGGAAAGTTGTCATAGAAAAGTTATCAAAATGTTTCTGCTCATTACCTTATGGCAAAATCAGTGAAGTTTTTCCACATGCAAGATGATTTTGGGTAATAGAGAGGGGAGAACTGGTGGGAATAACTAATATATGTTACAAAGTGGTCTTGTAAACATCCTGCTGTCTTTTCAACTACAAGAAGGAATTACTTTTTAAGGCATTTGTGTGATGTAAGGCACCTGTTTTGTTCTGGCAGTTACCAGCCAAACTCAAACTGCTGCACTGGTGTCTTAGGACTTGCTTGTGCTGTGCTTTCAGGGGATCTTGGTGTGACTCCTGCACCCCCAGTCCTTGCAGAGCTGTCTCCAAATTCTGCTGCCTTCACTGGGCTTTAGTGAAGTAAACAACCAAGGTGGAAAGTATAACTGTGGCTATTGATGCTTCACAGGTCACATCTGCACACTGTTCAAAAAGAAGCTGAGCAACCAGAGCTTAAATTTTACTAATGAATGTTCAAAATTAGCATGGTTACCAAGGAAGACAGGTAGCAGAAAGCATTAGGAAGTGGGTAAGGCATCAGGAAAAGAAAATGACTGGTTTAAATGGACTCACTGCTATCTAATTCTACCAGAGAAACCCAAAATCTCCTTTCAGTGTTCTATGTTCCAGTGTTGTCTCTTCAGAATGCTATACGCCCTCGTGTGGGTTTGTCTCTTTGAGGAAAGGTGTTCATTAACAAATACTAATTAATGTTTAGCAGTATAGCAAGTGCTTGGAGAAAGCAGCCCCTGTGTGATTGTGGCTGCCTGAAGGGCTTGCCCAGGGCTGGCTCGTGGATTGCAGGAGTTAGTGAGTGCTACTCCAGTAACAGTTAAAAGTGAGTATTAACAGTTCATTCTTGTTTAGACCTCAGCAATGCGTGTTTTGTTTAAATAGGTGCAAATGCCATCCAGATGCTTATAAAAGCCTTTATTGGTAATAACCTGGCCAATCAAAGGGCATGGTTAGGCAGTGATGTCATGGTGATATTTAATATTTTACCGCAGAGCGGTGTGCAAGGTTCTCCAAAGCTGCCCACATGTTTTCCACCACGCTTGTCCTGTTTGGGCCCTCTTTGATCTCTAAGCTTCTTTTCAGCTTAATGCTGGTAAACGTCGTCTCTTGACAGCCCCCTTTGCTCCTGTCCGCCATTATCTGCTGAAGTTCAGAAAGCAGAGCATCACTTCAAACAGCAGAGTCGGGAGTAACCGCTCAGGAGAGATTCCTGAGGCATGCAGTTCTGGCATAATCATTCAAAGATGTTGGAGCTGGCCTTGGGGAGGGGGTTGGACAGAGGTGTATGTGAACACAGAGCTGTGGGGGTTGGCCTCTGGTCACTGGTAAATAAGTGAAGGCAGGTGCCAGAGAGTCTAGACACAGTGATTTCAGTGCTGGTCTGTGGTATCTGATACTCAATATGGGACTTGTCTGATTGAACACTACTGCCTCTTCATTGCACATGCTGCAGCCTTTTTACTGCCTTCCTGTTAAATCAGTAAAAGATGACAATGGACATAGTAAAAGCAGAACAAATTTAATTTTAATATTTCCTATTTGGCAGCAATTACTCTTCCTTTTGAAGTGGCACAAGAAGCAATCAAATTAAATGAAGACATAATGGGAAACATGGAACTCGTATGAAACTATTATTTTAAAATTTGAACGGCTTTAATTGAAACTGGATATATTCTTTCTTTTATAGAGAAGTAGTTCAGTAATTAACAGTGTAATCCCATCTTGTTAAACATTTAATTTCCACAGATTTTGTATTGTGTAAGTAATGAGAATGCTTCCCTTCAAATTATTTGAAGGGTTTTAAAAATCTGTTTTTAAAGGTTTTGTAACAGAAGAGTTGCAGGGGGTGATTTTTGAATGCTCGTGTTCTACTTGTTAAATGGCAATTTTCTTCTCTGTTAATTCCCTCTTATGTGACTGTCAGGCTTAAGGATTTAATAAACCAGGGATTTTATAAGTTCTTAAAACAACCTAGAGAAATCTGATTCTACCTTTTTAAGAAAAGGAGGAAGAAATCAATGATAGCTTTTAAATGAGTACATGAAAATCTCAGGAAAGTCATAAATAGCCATGTTGTAATGTAGTTTTTATTTTGGGGGTTTTTGGTTCTCTTTGGAATGAGAGCCTGATATCTGCTAATAGGTAAACATACAGAATGGCTGGAGTAAAATAATTTGGAGAGAATTCCTGCAATCCTATTGTTTCTTTTTATTTTCTCCTGTTTAAATGGATTCTTCACCTACTTTCTCTAGCTTTTAATGCATCACAAACTTGTCTTTCCACCAGGGGGCAAGCACACAAATATTTAATGATTAGTTAATCATGAAATTTAATGATTTGTTGCTTTCTTGTCCTCCCATCCCTTTCTGAGCTGAAGTTTTTGTACCTCATGTCCTGCTTATCTTTAGGCTTAGTTGTTTCTTCTTCCAGTAATCTCAGTCTTGTCATCACACTGCTTTGCATTAGAATCTAACCATGTCTGGTGAACTGAGTGGGTTTTAGCAGCAAACAGGGTGATGTCCCCCAGCCCTGAAGTTGTGCAGGGTTTGTCTGCCAGGATTGGAACCAGAGGGAAAAGAAATGGGTTTATTTCAGTCATGTTCATATATTCCAAATGCCATTTCAATGTTGCTGTTGAACCAAATGAGCCAGGATAGGCAGCCTGTGATGTAATGGACAGTGCAGGGCCAGGTGTGTGAAATGATGGCAGTCCATGGGGTAGCAGCCTTGGCAATTCCCTGGCATTTGCTGAACAGTTTGAACAGGATTGTAGGTGATTGTCTACTTACATGAATGTTACAGAAGAATGGGATTACTGCTGAGCAGTCTGTGGGATGTGGCAGTTCAGCTCTAGCTGAACACTGGCAGCTGTAAAGAGAAAGAACAGTGCTGCAGACCCAGCTAAAATTACCTATTGATGGAGTAACTCACAGCAGAATAGTAGTAGAATTATTTTGCACTTAAATACCTGTTTAGAGTCATAATTTTATTAAGCTAATAGGTATTAATCTGACTTTCTGTGGAATTAAGTTGTGGGGTTGTTTTTTTCCCATATTAAATTCACCTAAGCTTTCAAAACAAATTTATCCATTCACAAATACTAAAAACCAGTCAAACAAAAATTTCAGTGGTAGCAATAAAATGTAACTAAGCCAAGTTAATTTAAGGTGATGAGTGATTGCCATTTTTGGCACTTTAAAGGATTGTTATCCCTAAATAATGGAACTCTACATGTCATGCCCCTGACCTGTGTAACTTTCACTGTTCTTGCAGAAATGCTGAATACTGATTTTTAAAAAAGGTACTGCAGTTGATATCATAACACTGCTTTTCTAATGTTTTTGAAAGATTAATGACCCAAGTGTGCTTGTGTTTCTTGGCAGCTAATGAAGATGCTTTTTGAATGTCCTGATGAGAGAGTTGACCTGGAACTTATTTCTTTCTGTATTAACCTTGCTGCCAACAAAAGAAATGTGCAGCTTATCTGTGAAGGTAACTGGACTGAGGTTTTGCTGGGGGCTTTAGAGATGACAACACTTTGTATCTTCTCCTTTATTATACTAACATAAGTAAATTATGTATATTTGAGTTAGTTATAAATGTATGGATGTGTTTTTCAAAAATAAAATGCATGTGTTTGGGTAATGATTGCAGACAAATGGCCACATCCTCCTCACAGTTTGCTCTTGGTGGCAGAAATGGCATTTGAAGGAGATGCCCACAGTTCTGAAAAACAAGCTGATAACATTGCTATGGGAAACTATGGCTGTATGGAGACATCAGGATTTCATTCTGCCTGATGCCTAAAATCCATCTTTGACTGGTGTTTCACCTGCCAGTATCAAATGAATAGCAGAGATGTCTTTCAATTGCATCTTTCCATTATTTTTTTTAAGATAATTGAGCTTCTTTTGGGTTCTAATATTTTGATTCATGGTCTAGATAGTTCTGATGTTGTTTCAGTAATTCTGGACTGCTTTTAAAGTTTCATTATTTTCATACTAGCACTTTTAAATGAAACAATATTACTCAGTAGCTCCAACTTTCACTTGTGCTCAACATTTTCCCAAAAACTGCTGCAGTCACTTTCTGGCCTTCAAAGGGGACAATTGCTGTCAGGAGATTCTGTGAAATTCCACTTTTCAATTCTGTACACAGCTCTGTAGAAGGGGGAGCAGGGAGATCCAATTTTATATTGAAGGTGAAACTCAAGCTAGCAGCACCTTTTAGGTAGGCAAGGGTAAACATAATGGTAACACTGGCATTTGTTCTATGTGGTCAAGTACTTCAGATCTGTTCCCATGCATTGACCTTTGGTAAATAAACTTCTAAAACCCTAACAACATATTTATCCCATGGAATGGGGAGAGCAGTCTCTGTGCCTGGACTAACTGCTGTGCACTTTTTCTTTCTAAACTTTTACAGCTTAAAGCATTTGTTTGTGTGCATGTTGATTTTTGATCAGCCAGTACTTCCCTGGTTTTTCTTCTTGGTTTTTTTTTTTTTCCTTTTCTTTTTAATTTGGAGACTTTTCTAAGTGTTTGTTTCTTTTCAGGAAATGGTTTGAAAATGCTCATGAAGAGGGCTTTGAAGTTTAAGGATCCATTGTTAATGAAGATGATCAGAAATATTTCACAGCATGATGGGCCAACCAAAAGCCAGTTTATTGTAAGTATTGGGTCTTACCTGATGTGATCTCTGGTTTTTATCCTTCTGGAAAGGTCTGGCTCTGGAGAGCTGCCGTGGTTTGTTTTGTAGGGTGTCCAGTTTAAGTTTCCTTGTCTGTCCTGGGGTGATTTATGTTTTGTTTTATAAGGCTATCTCAGCTGCTAGATCAGAGTTTGGATCCCCCACTAAGGGGAAAACAGGCCTTAAGCCTTATCCAGTAAGTTTCAAAACAAACACACAAACCCAAGCAAACAAACAAAAATGCCCCAGCTGCTGGGGTGAACATCATAACAATTAAGTTATCCTAAATTTCTGCTTTTGGACCTAGAGAGAAAAATCTGCTGTTTTTTTTTTCTGCCACTGTATTAAGTGTGTCTTATTTGTGGGTATTTTAAATATTTAATATTTAAATATTGATCCTGTAAAGCCACCCTGTCAAAAGAAAGGAGGAAAACACAACATTCTAATCATGGAGATTTTAAACATACTCTTAAAATGTGAATCAAATATCAAATTGTCTTAAAGCAGTATAAAATAAGTAGAAGCCATTATTCCCCTGTTCCTGTCCTCAGAAATTAGTTATATATTATATTATAGTTAGTTATTAAAATTTTTAGGTAAAGAACTCCATTACTACCACAGGATGGTTTTCTCTCTCTTCTTTTCCTTTTTTTCTAAGAGCTTTTTGAAACTCTGTGCTGTAGTAACTACTTTTGGAACAGTGAAACAAAGATCCACATTCCTTGAAAGTGAAAGGATGTAGAGGACGAGTGCTGAAATGTTTTCTTGGATTATTCATCAACTGGAATTGAAACTGCCTTATTAGTCCTTATTTCAGGAGCAAAGTCTCTTTAGTTTTCTTTTGAGAACTAGCTTTAGTTTGGCTGAGATGGGAGTTCTTCAGAAACCCAGATTATTCATTTGTAATGCTTGTTGCTGTATTTTCTTCAGGAATATGTTGGTGATTTAGCAGCTCAAATATCAAATTCAGAAGAAGAAGAATTTGTGATTGAATGCCTGGGAACACTTGCAAATTTGACCTTACCAGAGCTGGACTGGGAACTTGTGCTGAAGGAATACAAACTGGTTCCATATCTCAAGGATAAGTTAAAACCAGGTCTGTACAATGTTGGGTTGGGCTTCCAAAGCAGAGTCTCACTAAGATTATTTAGAGTGCTCAGAGTAGAGTCCATTTACCTTTATAATTTGTGGTTGTTTAGGAAAACATAACACTGAAGAATAGAATCATGACAGCAGATGGGATTAAGAATTCCTGAGAGAGGTAATACTTCCTACTTCTGCCTTGTGCCTTAGCAGGTTCTGCTGAGGATGACCTTGTTTTGGAAGTGGTGATCATGATTGGCACCGTGTCCATGGATGACTCCTGTGCTGCTCTGCTGGCTAAATCTGGGATCATCCCTGCCCTCATCGAGCTGCTGAATGGTAAATTGGCCAGTGTGACAGCAGGAGCTGTCATTAGCATTGCTGTTCCCTTGCAAGGCAGGCCTTGGTGTTGGTGTGAGGAAGGAGCAGCAGTTCCTCTGTTAGTGACAGATTCTGAGTGGTCGTTCCATAGATTGGGGTTTTCCCACACCTTCACAACTCTTTTGTTGCAGACATCTTTCATAAAAAATCCTTTCTTAGGATTTTTCCTTGTGAGAAGCTGCAGTTTCAGCAACCCAAAGTAAACAATGGTTATCTGCTGCTGTGGAATGCAACAGGTAGACCTGGGATTGGTCTCCTGTGGATGTTGGGATTTCCTGACCACTCATGGCAGAGCTGGCTCTTGCTCTGAGACACAGATCTTTGTTATTCATTCTTTTCTATTCTTAGCTTAGCTAGCTTCTGAAGAAACCTTTTCCTTTCTATTTCTTTTTAGTGTAGTCTTAATGTAACATATATCATAAAATAATAAATCAAGCCTTCTGATCAGAGAGTCAACATTCTCATCTCTTCTTCATCCTGAAAACCCTTGTGACCATGGTCACACTCTTTAACCATCAAAAACTTCTATTTGTGAGATTTGAAATTGTGCTGGATTTTTCTTCTCCTTGCAGCTCAGCAGGAAGATGATGAGTTTGTGTGCCAGATCATCTATGTATTTTATCAGATGGTGTTCCACCAAGCCACCAGAGATGTCATCATCAAGGAAACACGTATCTTTTTACAGATTAACCATCTAGAATTGCAGCACTTAATTTGCCACTGCTGGTGTTTGACTTCTGTTTCTCTTGCAGTAACCTCATGATCTCAGAGGTTTCTTTGTGAATGTTTATTTCAGCTGAAGAAAAAACCCAAGCAGCCTAAGCATGGAAAGGGACTGTAAGATTAATAGTAAAGGTTAAAGCTTAGTTTGCTTTGAAGCAGGGAGGGGAGTAGGAGGGGATCACTGATCCAGCTGACTCATTAGTTGCTATCCAATCTGATTTACTGTCTGAATTTGTTTTGCAAATCATAATGAAATTCACAGTTCATAGAAGAACATATGTAGAGCATAAACAAACTTTTTGTATTGCACCATTATACAAATATGTTGCATGGTCTGAAATTTTGTGGGCCTTAACTGAATGTTGAATTTTATTGAAGCATTCAGAATGGGTTGAACGAGCCCTGGGAGGGATAGCAAATCAGTGATTACATTGCTAGCAATACAAAGAACCCTTCTTCATGTTCTTTTTGCCTTTAGTCTCTGTGGAATATCTGAGAAGCCATTTGGGTGGTTGTTCTTTGTGTTCTGGATGGACTCCTAGGTTGCTAGCTTTAAAAAATTAAAGATAAGAAGTTGCATCTCTTGCTAATTCTGGAACGATAAAGCACCAACATTTGAAAAATGCTTTCTTGCTGCATGAGATGAAAAATTCCTGCAAATTAGTGAAATTTGAAGAACCTAGGGTTGTGGGAGGGGGGAAAAATGTTTTTCTCCTTAACAGTTGCTGTGCAGAAGCTCCAGCATACCTCATAGACCTAATGCACGATAAAAACGCTGAGATCCGCAAGGTCTGTGACAACACTCTGGATATCATAGCGGTAGGTCTGCCTTCCTTCATCCCTCCAGAGCCTCTTTGCACAAGGCAGTGCTAAAAGACCTGAATATATTGCAAATTGGAAGTATTTTTCTTGTGCAACATTCTAATCATATGGATAAAAGATGAATTTTCAGGGCACAATGATAATCATTAGGCTGTACATCAAGAAGTGTGTGTGTACTTTGAAAATTCATACAAGTTAACGTTACACTTTTTAAAAGTGCTTTTAGACTTTTATAAATTAATCACATTACATAAGTGTGCCAAGCTTTCATTATTTCTTAGTTCTCCAAACAAATGGCTCTTGTTACCCAGCAGATTTATTCAGCTTCTCTGCATTGCCTGGTGCCAATATTTGTTTCAAAAAGAAAATGTGGCAGCAATCCTGATGCTGGCTGTTCCCTGCTGAGGGAACAGACACTGTAATATTGTCTTCACCTTTTGGATAGGTTTCCTTTAGCTACATAACTTAGTTTGTCCAGCTATCCATGGATCACAGTCAGCTTTTGGAACAGTTGTATTGTGCTGCTAAATTGGAAAAAAGAAAGAATACTGAATTATCAAGTGCTGTTGAGGATTGTAGTGACTCTGCATCCTATTGGGTGTAGAGTAGTTGTCATGAAAATTAAATTTTATAGTCAAAAACAATTTAACTGAGTCAAGAGTTAGTAAGTCAGCAGTACCTGTGACTTTTTCAGTCATCTATATTGTTCCTTTTTCAGTTTAATTACATGTATTGCAGCTTGTTCTCTGAAAAGTTCAATATAGTTGAACTTTTAGTTAGAACAGTGTAAGCCTAACTTACACTGCAAAATACTATATATAGTCTAGTTTGGCTTCTTCTGTTATACTCATTAATAAAGTCTTCTAATTTAATAGTGAAATAACATTTTCTGAACTGGAATTCTTTTTAGCTGGCTCTGTCTTTTCTTCATGGAGGTATGGAATGAAAATTTGCTCCAGAGGCAGAGTTGCTGTTGATTCTCATTAAGGATTAGATTTAAACTCAGATGAATTTGCACTTAGTACTTATTTATGATGGGCACCATGTTCAGTTTAACACAATTAGCTATTTCTAGGGATATCTCCAATGGGAACAGTGGAAGGACTTTTTTTCTCTTCTGGGTGAGGCTGCACAATCTGAGTGCATCCAACACTTGTTTTACCTTGAGGCCAGTGCAATTTCCAAGTGACTCACATGTTGATTTGTTCCTATGGGGAAGCTTTACAGTGAAGTGTGTTGTAATATTATTAAGCAAAATTTATAGAATCTAGAAGAATAAACATACAAAAACACAACTTCATATTCAGTATTACCATCTGAATAACATGTACTTGGCTTTTTTCCCTTCCTATGAACATGAAATCTTTATGCTCACCGTGAGTCAGTGAGGAGTGCTAAGATAATGGACAGGAAAGGCTCCTCAGCTTGCAAAAAGCACTGGACAGGGCTTTCAGGAAGGAAAAAACCTTCCTTCTTTCTTGAGGAAGAATAAAGGGAAGAAGTGATGTGGTACTCTGGTTATTGGGGGTGGAGGAGGAGATACCAAACACATACTGAGAGCAGCTTGAATAGTGTGGTAAATGATATTTTTCTTTTCTTGTGGAGCAATGCCACACTTAGAATGGTGTGAGCTGGTGAGTTAGGAGAGTTCCTTTTCCAAGAAGGTTTTCTGGCTTTGTTATCTGGGTGTTGGGGCTATAAGCTGCATAAACACCATGCCCCTGAGGGGAACAGGAAGCATAATGTGCTCTCTTTTCTGGAAGACAAAACTATTAATTAATTGATTGCTTTCTCAATCATGTTGGAATCTGGTTGCACTTGTGTCTCTCAGTACAGAAAAATCACAAGTAAAAAAGGCAATGTATTCTAAATAGTGGTGATAGGAATTGTAAGAGAGTAAGTTATCAGAAGCTCAGATGTGGGTAGGTGTTAAAGGAATGTTACAGCAGGCTGTAAACACAGAGGTGTTTGGTTGGAGGGCAGTTTTACACCAGCAGTGCCTGCTGAGGTGACTGAACAGTCTCCAAGAGTGGTGGAACTTCTTATCTGTGCTAAATCCACAACAAGCAAACCTTCACTTCTCAGTCTTGTTGCACACATGCTGACAGGAATAGGTCCTCTGATGGAAATCAGAAATAAATGTTGGGGAGTAGATTTGAAAATAATTTCTACTCAGGGAGACAAATGCTTCTTTCACTCATCAATGAGCTGTATATGCTGTGATTGAAATAGCACTGGAGAAAATCACATGGCTTATAAGCCTTAGGGGAGAAATGCTTTCTGTAGTAAAGTAATTGTCACAGAAATGATGGAAACGGTACACTAGTGATGATTTGTTTAATGTAGCTTGGCTGGACACTGCCACTGATGAACTGAAACAGATGTGCTGCTTTAGCACTGTATATATATACTGGGCAGTCTCAGCTTTGCACTGGGAGAAGCAAGGTACCCCTTTTGTCAGAAAAAGTCTGAGCTGATGATTTAAGGGTGCTTCAGTGTCAGTCATGTGCTGAGCTTTGCAGCAAGCAGCCAGTTCAGTGTTCTTGTACCCCTGAAGTGGGGCAGCTCTCAGGGCTTAGCTGAAAGCCTGGAATCAGCAGCTGGCATAGGAGTCTCAAGCAAATTAATTTCCCTTTTCCCCTGCTTCAGAAGCCTGGAGAACTGCAACTCCAAGCTTGTGGAAAGAGATGTCAGCTTACCTGAGATGGTTTTATTCTGTTCACTTTAGACAACATTATCAAGAGCCAAGGGAGCTACTAATCTCTCAGGTTTCTTATTATTTTTCTGCTCCTAGCTGAGTTTTATTGCAGTCAAACTATTTTCCTCATTTATTCAAAGGATACTTAATTAACCATCATCAGCTCCTAGGACTCTCTAGTCTGACCCTCTCCCTTTCCCCTGATTTTCCTCTTGGGTGCCTTTGCAGCTTTGAATCCAGACCTGCTGTACCATCTTGTGTCTCTTATGATCAAGAGTGGATCACAGCACTTCCTGCAGCAGTAAAACATCTTTTAGATAGTTACAGCGTTGTCTATGGGATTTAGGAAGGGCCTCATGCCTAAGGTGATTTTCCAGCTCTCATTCTTTGCCCTGGGTATTTGTAATAAATGGCAAATAATGTTTGCCTTGTATGGAATTCATTGTTAATGAACAGCTTGCCTCTTTCTGGGTTAGCTAAGCTCCCTGATAGAAATCCTGCATGTTGGGAATGCTGGAATTTCACCTAAGAAGCAGGAATGTGCTGTGAACCCTCTGTGCTCTGGGGCCAGCTGTATGAGATGTTGGCCAGCTCTCTTAGAGTCAAGGAAGAGCAGACCACAGGGATTTGGTGTGGGCTTTATTTGAATAGGCAGCATGCTCTGAAAATAGATAACCTTTGACTCCAGCTTGGTGTCCTCTTCCATGAAGAGTGCTGTAGTCACTCCAGGAAAAAAGGGCTCTCCCTTCACTTGACAGGACCCCCTTTCTGTGATGCATCTTGTTGCCCTGTTACCCTGTAGCAAACATGAAAACAGAGGGGTGGGCAGAAGGGCACTGAGGGGCTGGGGCTGCAGCTGAACTTTCCTCTGTTCATTGTTCAATTTGCCAGCTGCCTGTTTTGGTGTTGGTTGTTTTTTGTGTCTCTGCCTGCAGCAGAGTAACCACAGGCAGCTAAGAGTGTCCTGATAGTTTTTGTCTTCAAATGAAACCTGCCTTGGACAGATTCCCTTTCAGCACTGGTGCCTGCTCTCTGGCTTTGTGGGACTGGGAAGGTGAGCCAAGCCACTGATCTGGTACCAGCATAGCAGGTTGCCAGTGAGATATCTTACATTCCTCCAAAAAGGAGGGGAAAAAAAGTTTCTCTAGTCTGCTACTTCCAATATAGGAACTTTGAGGGTGCCCTACATTTTATGGATCCACCTAAATTTAAAGACATCAATGGTTACTCTTTTTTCCTTGCCTTGCCATTAGTTCCAGCTGTCAGATTTCTGTGAGCTTCCTGTCAGAATATATTCATAGCAATGAAGCTGATTGTGAAGCAGTGACTTCATCTTGCACAGGTGGAAGGGGTGGAAGGATTTTTTTTTCCTGCCCTGTGAAGGAATTGCCCTGCAGTGGTACTTACCCTAAGGTAGGTGTGATAGACACCTGCACAAGGTGATCCCTAACATCTGGTTCTCTCCTTGGTTTATAGAGGCACACAGCTAAAATCACATGCCTAACTTTCAGAGAGCTAGACAAGAGAAATCTTTTCTTTCTTAGTAAATGGTTAATTGAATCTTTGATGGAAACAGTAGGTTTTAAATGAAGAATGTAACAAATCACTAAGTAGAGCCTTGAACATAATGAGCCTTCTACTTCTTGTACAGCAGTTTTGGTTCAGTATGAGGAATCCCATCAAATGAACCCTATTACAGAGCCAATTAAAGGGCAACCACATTAAAGTGCAAAGGAAAATCTGTTTTTCATCAGCTGTGAGGGAACACAAAGCAGATCTGTGTAGCTCTGTGTTATCCTATAGTGTGTTAATCAGATACAAGGTGTGACGGAAGCCAGTGACAAAGGGGACCCTGATAGGGAACAGACACGCTCTGATAATGGGCCAGTTAACGCTTCATAATATTTCAATGCTTCAGTAGTAAACAAAGCTGCAAGGAGAACTTCAAAAAGGATGGCACATTCCTCCCAGAGTCAAGCCATACATCTTCTATGACACTTCTGGATTTATGGAAACCGAATGTTAAAAGCAGTGATGTCAGGGAGCTCCAAAGAGAATAAAATCAGCTTGGAGAATTCCTCCTTTTAAGTTTCTGACCATGACTGCGATGTTTGAGGGGGGTGCTGCTGGAAAATAGGCACATTCTGTTCACCTTCTCATTCTCCCTTGCAGTGCTTTTCCAGTAGCCTAACATTTAAAAGCACTGGAGGGCTCAAAGCTATAGCTGGATCTTCATAATTTTTTGCTTTCTGGTTTCATGTTTGCAGAAATTCCCTTGTAAAGAAGGAGTGCTTCATGTGTTTAAAAACCAAAACCCAACCAAAACAACCCTCCCCCACAAAATAATAATAAAAAAGATTTTAATAGCTCAAAATATAATTACTGGAAGGCTTGCAGTGTTTTAGGGAATTGTTTTGCTCAAAATGTCTTTAATTTGGTTTCTTTGTGCCTTTTGGCTGTAGTCCTGCATTTACAGCTTTTCTTCCATTCTGATGTTATTCCATTAATCATTTACCCAGTGGTGGTTCTGCATATTTCCATGGAAAATCTACAGACATATCACTGATCTAGCACTACTTAAATGAACTTCTTTAGTGTTGAGATTTTGTAAATCATTCTAGATTATTGCAGATCTTCCTTTTCTGTGATTGCTGCCAGAATGAAACTCCTGAAAAACTAGCTCATTGATCTACTTCTGGTGCAGTCACTTCTTTGTGACATTTGTACCTTGTTGTTTTCACTGGGAATGAACAAGAACAAAGATGTCAAAGTACTTGAATGGATAAATTGTGGTTTTTAAGTATTTGCTGTTCAATTGCTAATACTTTTTCAAAATAATACTTTTCCAAAATAATTGCTAATAGTTTTCCAAAATTTAGATGAATGATAGAGGAAAAATACCTGGGGCTCTTAAACCTCTTAATATAGGATGGGAAATGTAGAATATATAGGAATACTCTGCCCTGCTGTCATGAGCTGAAGGAAAAATCAGTTAGAATCTGAGAAATGTAAAATGATTTTTGCAATAAGATAGAAGAAGTTGATGTCTATTTCTGACAGACAGTCAGCATGTTCAGACAGTGGTGTGATTTGAACTCTGATGTCTGAAAGTGGGATACATTTAGGGCTGCAACTCTGGGAATATTCAAGTGTTTTCCAAGTGCATTGATGGTAAATGTGAATGAGGTGATTTAGCTGATGGCCTTTTGGCTTTTGAAAACTTTGAAAAGTAAACAGGATAATGTAAAAGGGATTCAGCTTTCACAGAGGTTAATCTAATTTGCTGTTTGTTAAATTTGTTTATTTTCCTCCCCTTCTTTGCAATCATGACTTCTGGGAATAGTGTTCTTGAGAGTGCACTATGATTTCTGGCACTTACAAGATGTTTCTCTAAAGCTTGTAAGTAATTTCCAACTGCTGGAGGGTGACATAACAGCCAGCCCAGGGTTTAGCTCTGGCAGATGCAGCAATGGAGCTGATTCCAAGGTGCTGGTCAGATGTCATCACTGAAAGTCATGCCTTGTCTTTTTTTATAGGTAATTTTATAAATCTCAGTGATGAGCTTGCTTTTTCCAAGTTTTTACGGCTACTTCTAGTTTTTCTTTATAATCAAGAGTGGAAATGAGGGGAAAAAAATCAAGAAATAGCCTGAGGTTTTCTTTTCCAAGCAGTATGAGGTGTGGGTGTTTGTTGGGTTTTGGTCTTGTCTTTTCTCCCTTCCTAAGGCTGCAGTAATCCTGCCAGACACAAAGTGGGATTTTGCTTCCCTGGGCACTAAGAATATCTGTAGATCCCACAGGTGATACCTGCTCTGGGTGTGGAAGCTGTGCAGGACACCGGGTTTTGGACAGGATCAGTGCACACAGGAGTGCCAGGAGGTGAGGAGTGGAATTAGCAAGGTCTAGGAATTAGTGTTGATCAAAGGTGGAATTGGAGAAATTGAGAATAATGAAATCTTGGATGTTCTAGATGCCTGTTGGCAATGCCAGAGAAGCCTTTGCCAGACTGGCAGGGCTTTTGTGTCATCCACCAGCCCAAAGGTGGAAAAGGCACAGGGCAGAGAGTGTGGAACACATATGACAGCAATGAAGACAAGGCTGGTTCAATATTGAGTCAGTTTAAAAGTCAGTCCAGTCAGCCTATGGAGCTTTCAGAAGTTTAACCTGAGCTCCTGAGCCAGCTGATTCTGCCTTCTCTGCCATTTTATAGCCTCTGGTTGTAGACAGATGTACTTTGGCATGTCAGAAATTCCCACTTCCACAAGCAAGGCATTGTCACTTATTGTGTGACATCTTCCTCTTCAGGGCTAAGTAAAACAGATTTTTAAAGCCTTAGATCTCTGAGGAAAGTCTGTCTAGATCATGTGTTCACCACCATGAAGGTTCAGAAATTATTTTCAAATATCCTTTGTAGTTAGGTTAGAAGACAGTGGAGTGGGATGTGTTCCATAAGGATATTTCTTCCCACAAGATGAAACATTCTTGCTAAGGGATATTATTCTTGCTCACAATACTTTGGTTTGAAAAAGCACCAGTTGGGGTGCATTATTTGTGACTATTCCCAAATGGATACCATCTGCAGATTTCATATGTTGATGAGTTTCCTAGAGATAGCTGGGCCTTATCATCCCAGCAGGATTGAGGAGCTGAGTGTTACCCATGGGAAATCAGCAGCCCTAAATCTGCTCTCTTCAGAGATCCCTCTCAGAACAGCTGATTGCAGTGGCCATAGGCTGTCTCACTTCATGCTGCTGTTCCTTTACATGAATATCACAGCACTTGAGTACAATTAGGCTGTAATCCAGATTGAAATGTCATGCCTGCATGGTTTTCCATAGTGACTGGAACCTATATCCTGTTTTACTCAGCTTTCTGGAGAAGTTCCCCTCAGAGTTTACTTGCCTACCATTTTTGTGGTTGTTAGACATCATACATAAAATTTGACATGAAGTTGAAATTAAATTCTTGCTGGAGCTCATGAAAGGAAAGAAATTTATTTGTTTTATCACAGCTTGTTTTCTTAATAGAGGTTTTTAGTAACTAGTTGTCCTAGGAAATGCTCATCTAATGAAGATGTGCAGGGTATTTGGCCGGTGTTAATAATTAATTACTAAAAATCCCCTGAAGATTGACAGTAATTGGGTCTTCTTAATTAAACCAAATGAGGAGACTGCTGATGGAACTGTTCTGTTCAAAGCAGGAGTTTTTTCTGGATGGAGTGAAGTTCCAAACCATGAAGGGAAGATTGTACTGCTGTAGCACAAACCCAAATAATGCCCAATGCTTGCAAAATCCCTTTTGCTCAAAGAACATGCAGCTGAACAGAGCATTTAAGTCACTGGGCCCTGAACTGGCATCTTTTGCTGATGTTGGCTTCCCCTGATGTCACTATAGGGCACAAAACAGCACAAACACACACTGCTGCTCTCAAGGTGAAGAAAAAGGGAAGATTATTATCTGACTCCAACATTTATAGATTTCCAGGAATGACAGTGGACTGGAGGGTGACAGTGCCACCTCTCCAATCTGACACTGGACAGTCCATCAGGTTTCTCCTCCTCCATAAAAGAATGCAAAACAATAATTTATTTACAGAAAGTGTGTGAGAAAGTTCGTTACAAGAATGGAAACATCAGAAGACTTAGAAAAAAATCTTAAAAAATCAGGAAATGGCAGGGTGTCACCCTGTTGCACCAGCTTTGTCTACAACTATTCCTAAACCAGTGTGTGGTGATTTTTACCAGGAATATGATGAGGAATGGGCTAAAAAAATCCAGACGGAGAAGTTCCGATGGCACAACTCGCAGTGGCTGGAGATGGTGGAGAGCCGGCAGATGGACGACAGCGAGCAGTACCTGTATGGGGATGATCCCATCGAGCCCTACATCCACGAGGGGGACATTCTGGAGAGACCTGACCTCTTCTATAATGCAGGTAAAGCAGCACTGGCAGTGTTCAGCACTGGGATTGCCACCTCTGCATTTGCAGGGGGAGCTTGAGCTGGGCCTGACTCAAAGCAGGACAGTCCCTGTTTTGTGGCACTGGGAGCAGCACTGATGTCAGCCAAGGATGGGCTTGTCCTTGTTAGGGTTGATGCCATGGAGGGGCTACCTAGAACAAGATAAAGACAATAAAAGTGGGTGTTTATTGAAGGTCTTCAAATAGCTACACCTTGGGCATCTGTTTCTCTCCTTGGTTTATATGGGCACAGAGCTAAAATCACATGCCTAACTTTCAGAGAGCTAGACAAGAGAAATCTTTTCTTTCTTAGTAAATGGTTAATTGAATCTTTGATGGAAACAAAAACAGTAGGTTTTAAATGAAGAATGTAACAAATCACTAAGTAGAGCCTTGAACATAATGAGCCTTCTACTTCTTGTACAGCAGTTTTGGTTCAGTATGAGGAATCCCATCAAATGAACCCTATTACAGAGCCAATTAAAGGGCAACCACATTAAAGTGCAAAGGAAAATCTGTTTTTCATTCCTCCTTGGTCAGCCTCCTCCAAAAGCCTCCAAGGGGCTGCACCCAAGATGGACAGTGGTCATGAGTTTTTCAGACAATTAAAAGTTTGTTCATTTACATACCAAGGGTTAATCCTCCAATTACAGCTTCAGGTAATGAAGTCATATTCCCCCAGTTTGCTCCTCCCCCTTTCACTTTTTGTTTGTACTTTTCTGACCAAAATGTGAAGACAGCAGCTAGCACTCTATATAGAATTTAGAGTTATACACTAAATCAGTACTGGAGTTGAAAAATACAAAAGCTAAATTCCTAAGGCATTGGGATGATAGTGATGGATTAAGTACTGGATATCCATGATTTTAGGAAATGTTACAGGTCTTCAGGAATATGAGTAGACCTGTCTCAGAGAGCTGATGGACCATGACAGTGGAGTCAAGTAAAGGTGGCCCAGCCTTGTTCTTCCCACCTATTTCTTGTGTCCATAGTTTGTTTGCTCTGTAAACAAAATCCTCTCATCCCTGTTAAATTCACAGCTGTGTGGATTTATGCTGAATTTTGTTCTGCCTATTGTGTTAGTTGTGCAGTGGGATTTTTATTGCAGATATTGATGAAAGATTTCAGTTTGCTGATTCTCAGCAAACTTGGAGATTCCTTAGCAGAGGCCATCATTTCATGACTTTAAACTAATCTATCTGTATGATTTTTTGCTGTTGTATATCTAGGATTTAGGGAGGTGTGTGAATCTCTTCTGGAAATGCTGATTTATCTAATCCAGTGTTGCCAGCTGTTCAGGACGAGGGTGCAATAAAACTTTGCAGCAGACAATAATGAAATAATTTGGCCTAGTGGATAAATGTCTTCATAACTTCTTGTAACTAGGAGTTGGCTTACCCTCTCCAACTTGGGGGTTTAGATCCTTTTCAAACTCCTGGATAACTGAGTGCATGAATTTTTGCTTTTTTTTTTAATTGCTGGGTTTGAGTCTGTGTTTTTGATTTTCCACACAAGTGTCCAGTCCTCTGCCATGAAGCATGAGTCACAAAACTCTGTGACTCTGGATCCATTTGTAGGAAGAGTAATTAGAAAAACAAAACCACTAAACCCCATTGTCTTCACTCATAGCTGCTGCAAGAAAATAATTGTGCAAGATCTCAGTAGCATTTCAAATACTGTTCTCAAAGGATATCAGAACATAAAGCTTCTTTTTCTTCTGCCATAGCAACTTGCCTCTTAGTGTGATAGTTTTTCCCTTTTGGATTTTTTGTGCTGGAATTGATACTTGACTGGAAAGGAAGGGTTGAATTCTGGTGATATGTTGTGCAGATGTTTGAAATGTGGTTTTGGTTTTAAAGGTAGCCCTTTTTAAAGAGTGGTTATATTCAAAAGGTAGACTCACTTCTCAGGTTCATTGCAGCAAATGTCAGTAATTTTGTGCTTCTGCAATTTCCTAGACTTCAACTTTTGAAATGTGGCATCTCAAAAGGGACATAATATTCCTTTGAAAGTTAAGGTTAAGGTACCAATTGGAGCAGAGATTTGGGTTCTGAAGGACAGATCATTACTTAGTGAACAAAAACAAACTCAAACCCGCCAAAAGTACAAATCTTTGTGCAGTCAGAAATCAAATACTTGTATTTCAGTTTGATAATTTTAGAAGTGATCTACACTGATGGCTGACAGTACAAGTCCCACCTTGACCATAATCGTTTTTGAGCTCACTGATGGCAAGATGAGTTCCTTAATTCATGACAGACCAATCTCTCTCTTGCACAGTAATTTAAATCTACATGAAAAATGTGGTAGAATCTCTGAAGTTACCTTCCTGAGCTCAGTGCCTCTCTTGCTCTGAAAGTACATAACCTAATTTATGTTGAAATGTACATAACAACAGATGTCCTTTAACTGTGTAATCACATTTTCTGCAGCTGATGCTCTCCATGTGCTTTCATTTTCCTATAAATTCATGGGAGCCATAACTCTGAGTGTTATGGTTTGACTGTTAACACTCTTGATTGAAGACACTTTAAGTAGTGGTAGCAGTAGCCTCAAAGTTAAAATGTAGTGCTTGCTTTATTAATACAGAGACATATGTTATATTCAAGTTTCTCTTAACCTAGCCTGGCTATTGAGAATGCACAGTCACTTACATGGATTGCTTTTGATCTGAAGTACTGCAGGTCTAAAAGTGACAATGGTCCTCCTCATTTCAGTTCAGTGGAGCATACAGACTAGGAGGTGAGCTAGAAAAATTTGGCACAAGCCTTAATAAAGGCTATTTCAACTTTCACTTCTTTGGACATTTTCTCTTTGTGTGATGTCACAGGGCACCCATGTCCTCTGAACATGCTGAGAGACAGGAGTATTGATCCCTGCCAGAACTCCTGCTTGTCAACTCATACTCCTTCACATACTGTACACACATGTCTGCAATTAGAACATGGCCATGTACAGCAATCTGATGCTGCTACAATGTGGTCTGATCATGGCTGGCATTTTTCATTTGCAATCTGCTGCCTTGCATTCAGTCACTTTCCCATGAGGTATTATCTTCTAAATGAATCTCTGTAGCACCTCATCAAATGTCTGTTAGAAATCTAGATGTGTCAATTCTATTCCTTTTATCACTTGTCACTATATTATCTTCAAAAAACATCAGGTAAATTCATAAAGCACGGGGAGATTTGTTTGAATGCCAGAGTCGTCATCTCTAAGCCCTTGTGTCTGTAAGTAACTTTGCACTGCTTCCTGTGCAGGCAGTTTTAGTAGTTTGGAAACCACAGAGGTTAAGCTAAGTGGCCTGTGACTCCCTGGATCTTATCTCTCTTTCTTTAAAGTGGAATGGCATTTGTAACTTCCTAGTCATTAGGAATCTCTGTGTTCCCTCTCTTAAACTCTTAATGGATCAGTCTGGATGTACCTGTTTCTGCCCTGGTTTATGGGGATGCTTTCTGCACTTCAGGTCTGGAATGGTTTTCATACAGTGATGGAGACAAACTGATGTAGGGGCTGTTTAAATGAAAGAGCTTGTTTTATCTGATTAGAGCCTAATACTAATTACCAAGTAAAAACTGTGCCCTTAATATTAAAAAGAAATGTGTTTTGTGAATGGGAGCAGCAAAGAGTTAAGCTGGGCTCTCATTCAGCTGGGGTCAGTTCAGTGCCTTTACTTCAAAGACACTCTCTGGGTTTACACTGATGTAACAGAAGGAAGATGTTAGCTCCTGATTTTCTTTTCCTCATAAAGCAGGCAGAGACTGTGAAGCCTTTAAGGAATACTTCTGGCTTTACAAATGTCTGCATCTTCACATGCCAGTGTTGTAATGTAAAGGGAGCACAGAAAATCTGTAACCTGTGCTCTTGAGAGGATATCACAGGAAAAGCCTGCCCTTGTTGGAAAGAGCTCTGGGATATTAAAAGATGGGCAAGATAAAATAAATAATTCTGAAGTCACTTTCTTGTTTTTCTCCACAAGTTTGAAGAGATACAGTGATGCAGTATAGAATCTGAACAATTAAGATCTTTGCTGGTTTTTTATTTTTATGCTGTTGGCCCAGATTAATGTTTTACCTTTTCCATTACTTATTCTCTGGGCTTATTTTGATGGGTGAGACAAGATTTTCTTGAAATAACTTTTATAGTCTTAAGGAAGAAGGGCTAAGAGAATCTTTCTTAGGTAAAGCATTTTTCAGGGCAGTGGGCTGAAGCTCCTTGGAGCACCAGTAAGGACTTCTATGTACTTGAAGTTGCTGGGTTTCAGTATTATTGTTGATTTTTGTTCCTCACAGAAATATTGTAAGTTAAATTCCTAATGACTTGCTAAAAGAAACCAGGACAGGTGGTTTTGCCCACTTGCCCTCAATCCTGCTCTTGACAAGTGGCTGTGTTTTGTTTTCTAGATGGGCTGATAGTCCCTGATGGAGCAGTGAGTCCGGATATCTTTGGGGATTACCAGCTGCAGAATGGAGACCTGGTTGGGCAGCACCCCTTCTCTGCCAAGTAAGTTCTTCCTCCTGAAGAATTCTTATCATCCAACAATGGCTCTTCAAGTTTCTTTCAGGGCTTCATTTGTAGTGCTCAGTAATTATTGCCCCCATAGCAGTAGGAATGATTTCCACTGCACAGGCAGTTCTAGTTTGTTGTCTGAATCACATGTCTGCTTTAGCATCCTAACATGTTGTAGTGCAATGATTTCCACTGCACAGGCAGTTCTAGTTTGTTGTCTGAATCACATGTCTGCTTTAGCATCCTGACATGTTGTAGTGCAATGATTTCCACTGCACAGGCAGTTCTAGTTTGTTGTCTGAATCACATGTCTGTTTTAGCATCCTAACATGTTGTAATACATCACAGCTTTCCAAAAGCTGGGGAATAGAGCAATCACACAGAATACACCACCTCTTATTACAACTACTCAGATACTCTTCAGACACTGGGAAACATCTAGAGAGAGGCTTGAGATGCTGATTACCCAGATGATGTTTGTTTCCAGTATTCCTAAATTTAAAAGAAGTCTTTCAGCTGCTGTGGGTTTGGTGGTTTTTGGTCTTTTTCCATTAATCTAAGTCTTCCCAAGGTATTCTCAGTTAGATTCCTGAAAATGGGCTATAGGGGCAAAAGGCATCAGCTTTTGCTGATATTCTGGGAGATCTTTCTCTGAATTTCCCCTCTGCTCAAAGACCTCTCCCTCTCAATGTTGGCAAGTTGTTCCAGTTTAAATTTCTGAGTAAACTTCTCCCATGAGTTCAAAATAGAAAAGACTCATTTACAAGAATGGAATCTTCATAAATCCTGATGCTGTAGAGTTTAGGAAGTGCCTTTTATAAAACATGAATTCTGTGCATTCATGAGCAGGAAATACTTCAAACACTTGATAGTCAAGGTACAGCATTCACTTGACCAGGATCCAGCTATCTGGATATGCCCAGCCCTGGGGCTGAAGCTGTTTCTTTCCAGAGGAAGAATGTTCTTTTCACCACTAACACCTTACATTTGTAAAATGCAAGTCATTCACAGTAGGTACAGCTGAAGTAAAAAAGATTTTCCTGCCTTACTTTGGCTTCCTGTAATTAGTCAAGGGTGGTGGACAGTTACTTTTGTTGGTTTATTCTACTGTGATGCCCCAGAAAGCTGAACATTGAGTAAGGGTTAGAGTGGTGGTAACATTTTTAAGGACAAATTAAAATAACTAACATGCTCAGGGAACAAAAAAAAGCAGGATTTAAGATGGATCTTCTAGAAAAAAGTAAATATTTCTACTCGGTAAGTATGAGTCTGTGTTTGGGGAGGGGATGCTGGTGCCTGGACTGATCATTTCCAAATGTTCAACCTTTGTTGCAGAGCTTGCAGGTGGGAGAGAAACTGAGGTAAGTGTGAGCTCTGTGCTGCTCTTGGGGTCTCAGTGGGTGACTCACCCTTTTTAACTTCACCATAGACACACAACCACGAGGTGATGGATTTCTCTGTACACCAGAACATTGGAGGGTGCTCCCTGTAGTCTCCAGGCCCACCTGGAGGTGTGGGGAAAGGTGTGTAGGGTAGAACTTGCAAACTCCTTACTTAGTGAACTTAGAGAAAGTCCCAGTCAAGATACTCTGAAAACAGAGAGTTTTCAGCTGGGAAACAAAAGCATCTTCAATGTCCTTGGTTAAAAGTGAAGGCACATCAGTCTCATCAGGGATCTCCAACAGTAACCTGCTTTTTAATCTGATTGTATTCCAACTGGCATGAGTAGCAAAATACATCTGGTGTATTCCTAGTTAAATTAAGTATTGGTCGAATTTTCTTGCATGTTTCAAGGCAAGAAAATTCTGCAGGTTGGCCCGTTGCTGATGGCCTCTGGAAATATTGGGATTTCTGTTTTCTAGGAAGATTTCTTTCAATCTGATTGCTCCATGGACTTATCTGCAGTCCAGACACACAGACTAATTGGAAACAGTGTGGAGTGCTGCAAATGTTCTGTCTTATTTGTAGCAGAGCAGGAGTGAATTGTTTGATAGAATAGATACTGGCAGCTGAGTGGTGAATCTGACTTCTCACATGTGGGTCATTATGGGCTGGAGCTGCCTGGCGCCAGCAGCCAGGATTTCCTGATGCTCAGACCTAATGTAAAATGCATTAGTGCTCCAAGGCATGAGCCATGGAATTGCCAGTCCCATGGGTCTGGAGCTCCCTTTTCCCAACTGGAATTGGTGTTGGAAGGTAAAACCATACGTGCTACAGAGCCTAATTAAAAATAATAGCAGCAAGTCAAGGCGCTTTTTATGTGTTATATAGTGTACATTTCAGCCATACCAAAACATAATTCTGGGGGATTTTTATGCTTACAGTTTAAAGCTAACAAGAACCTTATGTCAAGGATTTATTTTTAACCAGTTCCAGCTTTTAATAAATCAAGATTTTTGTTATAAAAAATGGTTCATTTTTTCTATTAATAATACTTGAATATGTTTTCAGGAACTTTTTTAGCAAGAAAGCTGAGTTGTGGTTTTCATAGACAATTAGCAAGTCAGTTAATAGTAACATGTCTTGGAAGTTCAGAGAGAGATTGCTAAGTATGAGTAGATTCTGGCTTTTGGTCTTTTAATTTGTTATACTTTTTCATTTATTATACATTTATTTGTTATGCCTCTGTCTTCTGGTCTTTGCCTTTTATATTGGGCTTTTCAATTCTGTAATAGAAGCAGTTTTTGCTAAGCAATGGGGTGAGTTCTGAAATCTCTTTGTCATTTAAGAGAGAGTCTCTTTGCCACTTCAGACCACCCTGTGAATTTTGAGGTAGGTAACAACCATGAGCTGACTTCTTGGTTCTCAGCCTTGAATAATTTAATCCTTTCTTCTCCTCTCTGCATTCCTATGAGAAAGAATGAGGATATGTTACCTCTTTAATTTCTCTGAGGCTGTTTCCTGTCCTTGCAATGTGCTCAGAGTGGATCAGGACTTTGCCTTGCCTCCAGGAGGGCTGAAAAGGCAGCCAGAAAGTCCCATGGTTTTAGTGGCTGCTGAGAAGCTGAGTTTGTGTTGAACTGCCCTCAGTGCATTACCAGGGCTTGAGTGTGTTCTGATCACCATCCTAATTTTTGGAGCCAAAGAACTGTGTCTGTGAGGAATGGCTGTCAAGGACCACAGTGGAACTCAAACTGTCTGGAAGATTCTCTGGAAGTTCTGTTTGATAACCCAGCCCACACCACCTGCCATGTGTCCTATTGTTACTCCAGTTTCATTGTGAACTTCCAGGGCTGGGAGATGCTGTTCTAGCAGAGCTCCAGGGCACCCAGAAAACTCAGTTCCTTTTCAAACCAGGACACTCTGCCATTGCAGTTCCAGGCTGCTTCATTTGGGAAGATTCAGGTGCAAAGGTGCAGTTGCTGAAGTGGTTGACTCTCCAGTAATGCAGCAGGGATACCACCAGCATCTCCTGTGGAGTCCCTGCCCCAGGAGACCCTGGACCCACACACCTGGAGCTGCTGCACAGTGCTAGGAGGGTAGGGAGATGCTTTTGTGAAGTCAGGCAGAACAGGAATTCCAAATAGTTGAATTATTGGTAGGCATCTGCACTCACTAGGTTATCACACTGGGGCTGTTCTTCCCTGTCCTTTTCAAGAGGGAAACATGAAGTGGCAGCATTGGCAGTAAAAACATCTCTTGATCTGGGGAAAGAGGCTTTTTTTCAAAGACACTGCCTTCCCTTCATGGGGAATCTTTTCCTTTGAAACCTGGAGTAGTGTTACTCTCAGGAATTGAGAATGCCACCTCACATCATCATGCACTGTGAAGTAAAGAACAGCTTTGAAGGGAATTGTAAAAGTATCTAGCCCTGAATTCACTTTGTATTCAGGACATGTCCACATCCTGATAATTGTTATTTCTGTTACTTGTCATCATGAAGCAGAAGCAGCACAAAAGTGAAGACCTGGGCAGCTGCCATTTTTCTGGTAGTGCCACCCAGGGAAATGCTGTGTTTCTGGGGATCTAGCCTGTGTGTTCTGCAGCTCCTGTTTACAGCTCTTATCCATGAACTATATTCTTAGTGGAGTTGTACTGTTACCTATGAGGCCTATAAATAGAATTATTTCAGAATGTAACATCCACAGGAGCAGTGATCAAGTCCATAAACAGCATCTCTTGTTTTCCTCAAAGGTTTGGAGCATAATGCAGACAGATTGTAAGGTATGTTTTCCATTCAGCAGAAAAGATGTGGCTGAGGAGGTTGTTTTGACAGCTTCTATCCAGGTTTTTTTCATTGGCTGGGAAAAGACTTTTGTGATTAGATTACCAGCTTTGAATCATCTTTCTGTCTTTCAGAAGCAGATGGGCATTAGGCATAGATTTGAAATTTTCATCTGTTATGAAAATCTGAATTCAAGGTTTCTGGTTCTGATAAGGCTTAATATTGAGTGAAAGTTTTATGATTGTGGCAAACAAAAATCCCTCACCTTTGGCTGATGTGATGACAGCTTAGTGTCTGAGCTGCAGGGGATAAAGACCAGCTGAAAGACATCTTCCAGAATCTATGGTCATTCATCACATTTTAATCACCTTCTGGAGACTAATTACTTTCTTAAGACACAAACATAATAGTGATGGCTAAATACCTTATAATAGAGATAGCCACAGTATTTTTCTTGCCCCTTGGGGAAGAGGCAACTTCTTAACCTTTCCCAGCTACAGCTAGGTAATGGTACAAACTCTGAGAGCAAAAGCCAATTTTTGGTTAATATCCTCAACAGAGCTCTCAAATCTTCTCAGTCTATAGCTTTGAAAAGATTAATAGTTAGGAATGCTAGAGCTGGCCAGAACTCTTTTTTTTTTTTTTTTTCCCCCTGAGGAAGTTTTTCTCCAGTGCAGGATCCTTTAACCTTGTTATAAAATGCAGCAGAGCTGCCATTGCCCAAGCCTCATTTTCTCTGAGCCAAGGCCTTGCTGTGTGTGCTGTTCCCAGCACTGTTCATGTGCACTCCCAGCTCTTCCCAGCAGAGATCTGACTGAGGCTTCTTCCCAGGAAGCACTGAGGTTTGGCATGCCAAGCACAGCCAGTTTGATGGGGTGACTGCATGTCTCTGTCCTTGGTGGGACATCTTTCCTCTGCCTGCATTTACAGCCTAAAGCTGTGCCTGCATGTCTTGTTTTTGCCATGGCAGGTCCCTGGGGTGTTCTGGGGGCTCAGTGCCTGCAGCCAGGCCCTTGCAGGCTGCTCTGTGCTGGCCCCAGGGAAGCTGTGGCTGCTCCTGGCAAATTCCAGGTTGCACAGCCAGGCTCTTGTGTCTGGGCTTGATGGAAACAGGAGCTGGCCACAGCTCCTGGTGCTCCAACACTCTCAGTGGGACTTGGCTCATCTGTAGCTGAGCATGTGTGATGTCTGCATGTGCTGCAAGTCCACCCTGAATGGCAGGAATGCTCCTATCCATGGCCTTTTTTCACTTGGAAACCTGGGAATTTTCATGGTGGAACAACCCAGAGCTGTAGCCTTTCACTGACATTGATTGCTGCACTGTGGTGTGAATTCCCATCTGGGTCAACTACAGGAAGTGCAAATGTGCACTTTGTGAATGATTATCAAATTGCTTTTAAATGGTTGTACCTGTACCTTGCATCCTACTTTGACATCTAGAGCTATGTTCCAGACAGATCCTCACCTTCAGTTAGATTTGCTGAAGGAAAGGGTTGAAGGACTTGGTGATCTTGGTGCCCCAGCCAGGGAGTGTGTCTCATCCATCCTCTGTTTTCAGTAAAGTTCAGCACAATTTATTTAGAAGTTGGAACATTCCCTTCCCAGCCTTTCAGGAGGTAAGAACCATCTTGTAGGCTGTCTCTGAGGGTGAAAATTGAAAACCCACTGTGTTAGCAGACAGCAGCAGGGATCAGAGGCAGAACAAACTGTTCCATGCTCCTTTAGACAAAAATTGTTCTCATGCAGGGTCTGTGCTGAGAGTACTCACATCTTTCCTCCCCATTTGAAGAGAGGCAGTAATACTTCCCTGTCTTAGAGGTGGTCATATACTGAGTATAAAATCTTTTAATTAATGGAAAGAAAACCTGAAAGAGTATAAATTACTATTACAAGATGATTCTACTTTGAATCATTTTACCATAATGATATTTCCTACAGCTCTGGGCAGAATTTCTTCTTTTCCACAGTTAAACCTTATTTTAAAAACAAAACGCAACTTAGTTGCCTTTGCAATATGTTCAGCAGAGTTGTACTCAGCTTCTGCCATTTGGACACTATTTAATTTGCATTTCCCAGGAGAATTAAATTAGGTTTTATTAGTAAATTGGGCCTATAACCTTGCAGGCAGGTTTTATTAGTTTATCACACATCAGTATTAGCAAATTGTAAATCCCACTGAAAGGAATTTGAAAAGACCTTAAAGAAAAGCCCAGAACCAATGAAGTTCCTGGACACAAATAAGGGAGTTTATTTTGGTTGGTTCATGTATTTTTTTTTAATCCCACAAAAATCTTGTTAGTGGCAGCAGAGTCCCCTTTTTATCATATTCTGTTATCCTAACTGTGCCTACAAGTTTAGTTTTATGGAAGTTAAAGGCACTGACTATTCCTGGGGACCTGGCAGAGATGTTTTGTTCCTCAGTGCCTATGCAGGTGCTACATACTCCTGGAATTGAGATTTTACATCTAAAAGAATGTGAGAAGGAAGTGGGAGCTGCTGCCTTTTGGAGGGTTTTGGTCACAGTCTGGGACAAGTTTATTGAAAGACTTCACTTGACTGCTCCAGGTCCTGCCTGGATCATGGCTCAGCTAAAATGCCCCAAAATTCACTGTGTAGTTATTCCCCTTCAGTACTGACCTGTGGCACTGGGGCTTCCAGAACAGCAAGGCTTCATTGCTGAGAGCTTTGGAATGAGAGCTTCAATTTCCTTGTGTCTTACAGGAATTTGTTTCTGCATCAGTACTAAACTAGAGCACTCTCTCTTTCTGGTTTGGTGGGGTTTTTTGGGATTTTTTTTTTGTGTGTGTGATTTTTGTTGTTGTGGGGCTTTTTGTTTTGTTTTTGGGGGGTTTTGTTTGCTTTGGTTTGGTTTTTTTGGGGTCTTGTCATATTCCTGCTGGCTGTCACTTCATTATTTTTTCACACTGTCTGCTCAAAGCCTTGTTTGTAGAGGTGCTGCAGCCTGATCATATAATCCAGTTTAGGTGTCACTAATAAGTGTCTGACCAAATTCTGCTGTTATGCTGTGGACAGTTACTGGAGCATTTTGGAAGACAGGTGTCTGATTATTCCAGAGTATGAAGATTTTACCCTGTGGCAATTCATCAATGTGATTTTCCCAGAGTTTGGAGAATTTTTGCACCACTGAAAGATTAGGGCTGTAATTGAGGAATATCCATAAAAGGACAAGATTATTCATATCCAATATTTGATCTACAACAACTTTTGAATGTACTTGGGTGTTCATTTGTTGTCACTGTGTCCTTAGCATGAGGAGAAACTCCCAAGAGCTCTCCATGTATCCCCCACTCACAGCCAATGCTCACAGTCCTTGGGAGCTGACAGCCAAGGTGGGCAGGGAAGCACAGCTAGGGGAGAAGGGAAGGGAGGGAGAAGGGAATTTCTTCCTGCAGAGTCAGTGGCCAGGGATATGGAGCAGGAGAAGGGAATTTGTTCCTCCACAGTCAAGTGCCAGGGATGGAGCTGGAGAAGGGCAGTTCCTCCTGGAGATTCAGGTGCCAGGGATGGAGCAGGGGAAGGGCAGCTCCTCCTGGAGAGTCAGGTACCAGGGATGGAGCTGGAGAAGGAGAGTTCCTCCTGCAGTCTGGTGCCACATCTGGAGCAGGAGAAGGGCTGCTCCTCCTGCAGACTCAGGTGCCAGGGATGGAGCAGGAGAAGGGAATTTCTTCCTGCAGAGTCAGGTGCCAGGGATGGAGCTGGAGAAGGGCAGCTCCTCCTGGAGATTCAGGTGCCAGGGATGGAGCAGGGAAAGGGCAGCTCCTCCTGGAGATTCAGGTGCCAGGGATGGAGCTGGAGAAGGGCAGTTCCTCCTGGAGATTCAGGTGCCAGGGATGGAGCAGGAGAAAGAGTTCCTCCTGCAGTCAGGTGCCACATCTGGAGCAGGAGAAGGGCAGTTCCTCCTGCAGACTCAAGTGCCTAGGATGGAGCAGGACAAGGGAATTTGTTCCTGCAGAGTCAGGTGCCAGGGATGGAGCTGGAGAAGGGAATTTGTTCCTGGACAGTCAAGTGCCAGGGATGGAGCAGGAGAGGGGCAGTTCCTCCTGCAGTCAGATTCCACATCTGCAGCAGGAGAAGGGCAGCTCCTCCTGCAGAGTCAGGGGCCAGGGATGGAGCAGAGAAGGGCAGTTCCTCCTGCAGACTCAAGTGCTTAGGATGGAGCAGGACAAGGGAATTTGTTCCTGGAGATTCAGGTGCCAGGGATGGAGCAGGAGAAGGGCAGCTCCTCCTGGAGATTCAGGTGCCAGGGATAGAGCAGGAGAAGGGATTTTCTTCCTGCAGACTCAGGTGCCAGGGATGGAGCAGGAGAAGGGATTTTCTTCCTGCAGACTCAGGTGCCAGGGATGGAGCAGGAGAAGGGCAGCTCCTCCTGGAGATTCAGGTGCCAGGGATGGAGCAGAGAAGGGCAGCTCCTCCTGGAGATTCAGGTGCCAGGGATGGAGCAGGAGAAGGGCAGCTCCTCCTGGAGATTCAGGTGCCAGGGATGGAGCAGAGAAGGGCAGCTCCTCCTGGAGATTCAGGTGCCAGGGATGGAGCAGGAGAAGGGCAGCTCCTCCTGGAGATTCAGGTGCCAGGGATGGAGCGGGAGAAGGGCAGCTCCTCCTGGAGATTCAGGTGCCAGGGATGGAGCAGGAGAAGGGAATTTCTTCCTGCAGAGTTAGGGGCCAGGGATAGAGCAGGAGAAGGGCAGCTCCTCCTGGAGATTCAGGTGCCAGGGATGGAGCAGAGAAGGGCAGTTCCTCCTGGAGATTCAGGTGCCAGGGATGGAGCAGAGAAGGGCAGCTCCTCCTGGAGATTCAGGTGCCAGGGATGGAGCAGAGAAGGGCAGCTCCTCCTGGAGATTCAGGTGCCAGGGATGGAGCAGGAGAAGGGCAGCTCCTCCTGGAGATTCAGGTGCCAGGGATGGAGCAGAGAAGGGCAGCTCCTCCTGGAGATTCAGGTGCCAGGGACGGAGCAGGGCAGGGCTCTCCTGATTCCTCCCACAGTGACCAGACCACACCACCTCACCAAGGTGTGTGGTCTGGAGCTGGGAAGGATCAGGTTGCCCTTGTTTCATTTACTGTAAGAGAGGTTTAATTGCTCCAACAATTGCAGCAGTATGGTAGAGATGAAATAGCTTGCTGGGGAATATTTTAACAGTGCTAAAATAGCAGAGTTTTTTCAGCAAGTTGCAGATGCTGTTTGGGAAGAGAATAAGTATTGAGGTTTTAATGCACTTCAGCTCTTTTGGAATACAGGATACTTGGGCCTCTTTTACTTGCAGTCACTTTTTTTTTACATTTTTTAGTTGCTTTTTATTTTATTATATTCCACCTGCAGTTGGCCTCATTTAACCATCATGGTTTAGGTTGCTATTAAGAATTTTAAAAGAATACCCAAATGCTGTAGCAGTGAGCTCAAGTCCTTTGGAATGTCTTAGCAAAAAATCCCCCAAACCTGGGCCTGTCTCTTCTGAAATGTAACATTAATTAATTCCCACGTTCTGTCTGCTGCTCAGTCCCTCCAGATGTGCTACTAGGAATAGACTGGCTCCCTGGTTACAAGCCATCTGGGCTCTGTAAACTGATTTGCACTTATATTAAACAATAAGTGAACAGAATGCGGAAGAGTTATTAAAGCAAATGTACATTGCTTATAAATCTCCAAGTAAAATATTAAAATGCAGTAAAGGCGAATGGAATGTGCAAATGAAGACCTGCTTGTTTTTAATGAGTTTAGCTGTGACCTTCTCGATTTCAACCAAAAGAAAAGAATTTTATTTTTCTCTTTAAAAAGAAAAAATAAAAAAAAAAGAAGAAAAAAAACTATAAAACTGCTTACAGAAGTATCTGAGACAAAAACAAGGAAATATAATGTTCTAAACTTGACTGGTCCAAACCACTCAAGCTGCTGTGACAGCTCATAAAACTGAGAGTAGTTTTTAACTGGACTCTGTTTTACATTGCCAGAGTGAATTTTCCTTGCAGGAAGTAGCCAGAAGGTTTATTTAGTTTCCAGACTGCTGCTTTGATCTTTCCATTCTGTCACTTCTCAGGTTACATAGCCCTTTTTCACTGCAGTAAATCTGCAACAGTTAATGAGAATAAAATTTCCTCCTTCTCACTGATCACATGCTGTTAAATGCCAAACCACAGCCAGCAGCATATTTGCAGAATTCGGCTGCACTGTACAAAAACAGCACAATCAGTTTAATCTTGTTGGTTTTGTAATTCATTTTATTGAGCTTTCCTTTTTCAAGTGACCTATTTTATCAAGACAAGTGGTTGCAAGGCCAGATCTGGAAGAAAGATTTAAAACTGTAATAAAGTGAGGGGTGTTTTGTGTGCTGGGTTTAAGCATGCTCACAGGATTCAAAATTAAACTTAAAATGAGGAGTTTTAAAAAGGCCCATATATCAGTGGGATATTTCTTGTGGTTATTATCTGAACTGAACATGTGCTCTGAGCAAGTCTCTAGCATAAAAATTAATAAATCAAATTAATTTCTTTGTCAAATACTTAGAATTGTTTTGATTCTAAAATTTTGTTCTGATTCTGTGTTTATCAGTCTCAACCATCCAACTCCAAAGACTGACCCACCCTTTTCCCTCTGGAAAACCAAGATGATGGTTTTTTAACTCTGAGATTTAAAAAAATAATAAATTGGCTTACAAAGTTTATTTGCCTCTGGGATTTTGAGCTTTTTAATTTTTTTTTCCAGTACTCCCTGATCAACCTTTTTAGTCTGGAAACATTTGATTTTTCATTTGTTTGAGTTTTTTATATAATAATGCTACTCCAAGATATAGATCTCCAAGAACACATTCCTTGTCTGTATTTGTATCTGCCTTGTTTCCTGATATATCCATTGTTATTCCTAAGAAAAAAAATCAGTAAGAGACATTGAGATTTATTTTCTTCTTGATTTTCACGAAAATCTTTGCTGATTTGGGATAGATCTCAACAAGATTTCACTAGGGCCCTGTGCTGATATATAAAAGTGTTTGAAATCAGGACAATCCTCTGTGGTGGTAAAAGAATATTCAAAGTTTCTTCATCAGTAGTAACACAGCAACTGCATTTGCTGCGTGTGCTGGAGCGAGCGCTGCAAATCCCCCAGCAATGTTCACTTTCAGAAAGGCTTTGAAAGCTTTTATTGGCTGCAGCTGGAAGCCAGAGCAGAACAGATTTCTTGACTCTCCCTCCCTCCTTCCCTCCAGCATCTGCATTCTCATCCCACTGGGCTGCCCTGCAGACAGCACGGTGTCACCAGTGCCCTGGGCCTTGCTTTGGTGCACAACAGGGGCCTTCTGCCACCATTTGTGTTCATGGGCAGAACTGAGTGGCTGTGCTTGGGCTTGAGGAGTTTGTATAAACATTTCAAGGGAAAGTTCTCCACCAAAAAGCTGCATTTTTGCTTCAGCTACTTGTCTCTGAGTACGTTTTCAGTGAGCTGCTCTGCAAGGAAGCAAGGAGCACTTCTGTGTGCAAATGGGAAGGCTGATGGAAGCTGGAGCACATCCTGATCTGGGCAGTGACACCAGTCACCCCTGTGAAACTTCAGCATCTCACTCTGCTCAGCTATTTGCCTGAAGCTTTCTGTCCCCAGCCTAACACTGAGCTTGCTGAAGAGAATTAAAGGAGAGGTGTGAAAGCTTCCCAAGCCAGGCCTGTCCCTAGTTCAGATTAAGGCAATGTACTCTTCAGTTTATGGAGTTGACACGAACACTTTGGACTGTGCAGGCAGAGAGGGGGAGGAAAGGACATCTTGCTTTTTACTGCCTGTTCCTTAGGGCTTTTTTATTTGTTTTAGTTCTTAATTAATTCTTAAGAAATGGATGTATCTAATCAGTGGGATTTGGACAGTTGAGCCAAGAGCACAGGAGATGTTTCTGTCAGGCTTAGAATGGAAAGCCAGAGCTCTTGATTTCCGTTCCAGCTCTGTCTGTGCACTTGACCTTTTAAGAAATCCTGTAGAGAATGGCTGAGTAACTCCCTGTCTGTGTGGCAGAGCTGTGAGCCTGGCTGCAGGGATGCTGCAGGAGCTCTCCTGGTGCCCTTCTCAGGAGCAATGTGGCTGCAGGACACAACTGCAGCCTTTGAGCTGCTGTCCTGCCCCCTGGCCCTGCTGGGGGTTGGTTGCCTTTCTAGCAGAGCACAGATAATCTTTTTTCCTGAAGAGTTTTATAGAATAAGCAAAAGTCTTTTCTGTCTATGTCAGTCTAATTTGAGTCTTCTCATTACTGTAGTTTGTCATTTGGCTGTCTTTAATGTCTGGGGTGTTTTCTCTTCCAATACTCCAATGGGAAACTGAGGTCATGGAGAAAAGGAGCAACTTGTCCAGGATCACACAGCAGGTAACTGACAGAGCAAGAAAATGAGGCCAAATCCCAGGCTGTGTTTGCAGAGCAGGGATGGCAGCAGCTACAGCTTTCAAGCAAGGCTCACACTGAATTTGGCTAAGCAAGGTCATTTGGTTTGGGTTCAATGCTTTCTTACTATTCAGTTGGGAAATATTTTTTTTTAATGCTGCCTTCCCCCAGTGAATTTTGGCGTGGTTATTGCTTGGTGCATAGCTGGAGCCTGACACAGAAGACACAGTGCTCATTTCTCCAGCATTGTCAGCTTTCCATTTGTTTGTAATTAAATGGGAGAAACAGCAGGATTGTGCTGAGATACAACTGGGCAACAAGTCCAGAAGCAATTGGAAACTTGAAGTCATTAAGTAGACTGAAGAAAGCTGGATCACATGAAAGGACAGACATGATCATATCCATAAAAGCTGTGTTATGATGCACAAGGGAGCTGAAGTATTATTGCACAGGTTCATTTGGATATTTTCTGTCTTGTGAGCAGGTACAATTTTACTGTTTAAGGGACATTATTGCTAATGTAGGGATGGACTTGGGTGATTGATGCAGTGGGCACAGTCACAGACACTGCCACAAAACCCCCCTCCCATTTGAGCTTGAAGAATAAAAAGCATGAAAACAAAAAGCTTCACAGATAGGGGAGAACAACTTGGGGTCATGAGAGGCAGAATTTAGGAGATTTGTGGTTTATAGTTTAACGTCATTAGCAGCAGTGGGAGAATCTACAGTTACAAGACATTATATAAAGAAACATTGTTTTTTCCTAAGGCTTCTCAGTTGTATGGACTTTCTCCATAACCCCTGCTTTCTGCTCTTACTCTGAGGGACAGAAAATTTATGGTCAGTGAAGGCAAACCAGAGGTAACTGGCTTGTAGGAGGAAATGGGATCATCATCTCAATCCCTGGGTTTAAAGCAAGGACAGAAGGAACTGTGTCCCTTTGTGATGTCCTTCACCTGGGGTGCCACCCAGGGCTCATCTGCCAGGGAATGTCAGCAGAAGGGCCCCAGAGTCCATGGCTTCAGGAGCTCTGAGCCTTGGCTCAGGTGGGAAGGCTCCTTGGTACCTGCAGAGGGTTAGCTCAATGTGTCACACCTGCAGGCAGCTTTGGAAGCTGGAGGTCTGTGTGTGTTCTGGGGGATTCAAAACCATATCCCACCTGCTCTGCTGGGGTCCACACAGTGCCTTAATCCCTGCTTGTGCAATGGGCAGGGCCTGGGTGCCCCAGCTCCCTTGGCTTTCCATGCCTGGTCTCTGTGCAGAGGGAACCTCAGGAGGGAGGGAGGGAGCTGCAGCATTCACCAAGCAGTCTGCTGATGGGGCTGGCAGGGCTGAGCATCCCCCTTGTCATTACACTGCCCTGTACTGCAGTCCTTGTCTCACACCAGCTCTCATCAACACTTCAGGAACAAACAAAAACACCGAGATGAGAGAAAAAATGCAGCCTTTGCTGCTGGCAAACTTGTGTTTTGTTGGCAAGAGTTCTGATCAGTGAGCTGCATCTCATTTGTACAGGTTATAATGCTGTGCTTGTCTGGAGATTAGAGACTGCTGTGCCACTCCCGTGGCTCTGGCACCTCCTGAGGGGAAAGCACAGCCTCCAGTGTTCATCAGAACAGGATTTGTTTTGTCTGCTACACACAGGAATCAATCCAGCATTGTGCAATACAGGGGTTCATGGCATGAGAGTTTATAAGGAAATGGGATGGGAACTGTGCTGTCACACATGAGTGGGTTCCTGGAACAGAAAATGTAGGACTTAAAAATGATGTGCAGCTGAAATTCTGAACACCTGCCTGGGCTGAGGTGGGGATGGCTTGGGAGTGCAGAGTGACTTTTAGGAACAGTAATAACCAGGGTATTATGTATGTGTGTGTGTAATAGCCAGAGAAGGTACAGAGGAAACAGTGGGACTGCTATGAACTGAACTGATACCAGGCTTCTGAAAGATGCTCAGAGCCCCTCTGGTTCTAACCCCTCTCTCTGATCCTCAAGAGGAGTTTTGGAGAGCTGCAGGTGTGATCAGAGGTGCCACCTGTGTCAGCAGAGGCTGCCTGTTGACACCTGCATGGAAACCCCCTGGCAGCTCCCTGGAGCATTGGAGAGCTTTGGGTGTGAGCCCTTCACTGGGATTGGTAGGGCTGCTGATGAGCTGAGAGTTGCAAGTAGTGTTTGGCTGGTCTGAGCATCTACATCATTAAAAATCTATAGATTAACAAAACCAGATTTTATTTTTAATAAGCTTATAAATCTTGTATCTTGGGTTTTAGAAAAAGTTTAGAATGAAAGGAATTAGAGGTAAAATCTTGGCTCTGGTGGGAGCACTCTGTGTTTAGCTTGCAGTTCATTTTCAGGGGGCAGTGATTCCAGGGTGCCTTAATTTTGGGCAGAAACAAATGAAATTTTGTCTCTAAAGTGTGAGTTCCTAAACTGGTATTTCACCCTCAAAGGCTTTTCTGGAGCCACTGTCACTTGCACAGGCAGTGACAGTCTGGTACAAAGTGTGCCAAACTGCTTCAGACCTGCTTCCCAGGCACTGCTTCCTGCTGGGACCACTCCAAGATCCATGGATCCTACTGGGGGCTTTCAGTTGGATTTCAGGTGTTTACTTTTGACCAAGAATCTCCCCAGTGATGCTGGACTTTTCTTTCTGAGGCCCTGCTGGTGGAATTAGTACCTGGGAATTAAGCTGTGGTTTGAGCCCCTGTCAGCAGCAGCACTGGTCCCAGTGTGAGCACTGCTGTGGACAGCGTGGGGGTGTGCAGTGCCACGGTCACTCTGCACCCTGGTGTTAATTAGCCAGGTGTTAATGACCCAGCCCAGCCTCTCTGCCCTGCCCTGGGGAGCAGCACAGACACCCCAGCAGAGGATTTCCCATGGAGTGCTCCCTGTGGGAGCCTGCTGAGCCTTCCACACAACCATGGATTCTGTCTGGTCCAAAGCCTGTCTAGCTCAGAAGGGGTTTGTGGATGCAGCAGGATGCTGGCTGCCATTTCCTGCTGGGAGACAGGACACAAACTGCTCTTTACACCTTGAATTCTGTCAGGGCACCTAAGATCCTACATGGCTATATTAATTTGGATGCTCTGAATCACCAATAAGCAGGGCTGTTCAGAAATCTCTCCTCACTCATGCACATCAGGAACGTTTTCCTCTTCAGCATGTGTTCCTCAGTTCCCTAGCAGTACAAGCAAATTGGAAAGTTCAGCTGTCATTTGGGGAAGGTCATAGATCACACTAGCAGCCTGAGTAATCCAAGAGGTTTTAAGTATCACAGCATTTAGTTTAAAGTGAAATTTGCTCTGACAGGGGCTGGCAGACCAATAGGAAAAAGAAATATTTGTGCTTGGAGAAGTGCATGTGTAGAGACCTCGAGTATAACTGATGGCTGGAAGTGATTTCAGTCTAAAAAAAACAAATCATTAAGAGAGTGCATAGGGGTAAAATACACAGTTCATATTTTAAAGGGTCTCAAAATGAACCAGCAACTGAGGTTAGCAGTACACAGTAATTAGCTGGGCTGCTCACTGGTTAACTCCATGAGCCCCAGGCGTGGGGCTGAGCTCTGCACAAGAGCAGGGCTGTGCTGTGAGCCAGGGCTGCCTGCAGTGACTGCAGCTGAGCCTGCAGCTGAGCCTGCTCTGCTGCTCTGGCCTCCCAATCACCCTGCAGCTGCAGGGCTGCATGCACTTCTGGCTGCCCAGGTACATACCAGGGAGCACTGGGAGGAAAAACACCAGCTCAGGCATGAGTGTTGCTGCCCCAGTGGACAATTCCTCTCCTGCATAAACTCTACAGCTATATTAGCATCCCAGCAAGAATAATAATCCCTGTGAGGACTGAGTCAAATAAAGTATCATTATTATGGGAGACAGGCTTGCTGCTTGCACTGAATTTCCTGGTAGATGCTGTAGCATAAAGCCAACAATGTTTTTCCTAGGAGCAAGTCTTGAGGTTGATTGCTGGTATAAATCTGAGCACACATGGCACAGATCATGATCTCAGGCCAGTTGTTATCCAGCAAGTGTTTACAGCCACGGAGCTGCCATCTCTGCTGGCTCTCCCCTTGTGCTGTTCTTGGCAGAAGGGGCAGGGATTCATCAGGACTTGTTTTTAAATCCATCCTCACCTCGGTGGTTGTGCCCTTGGCCTGGCAGCCTCGGGAGCGAGCCAGGCTCTCTCTCCAGGCCTGTGCTGGCTCTGTGGTTGTCCCACCCTGTGTCACCTCCTGGGCTCAGGACCCTTCCTTCAGCTCCCAGAGCTCCGTGCTGCAGGCTGCCAGTGCAAACAATCCAGCAGGCAAAGCTGCTATGCTTCAAGAGCACTAATGTGCAAAAATGAGGCCAGTTCTTTTCAAGCATGGTCAAGACTTCATTTACTTCAGGGAAAGATTTCGATAGGAGGGAGTGTAGTGATTTGATCAAGGTGTTTTAATGTGATTTTCTGTGGTTGTTCTTGGGTTTTTGAGGGGTGTTTTTTTTTTGACTGTCCAAAGCAGTTATCAGCTGATCCATCTCTTCCAGTTTTCTTCAGGACACTAACATATGTCTGAGCCATTTGGAAATAACTGATACTCCTCAAAGTTTAAACTCTAGGGATCTTTACCTAATTACTTACACATTTATAAAAAAGATATTAAAAACCTGATTTGTTGAGAATGTGATTGAAACCATATTTTCCCTGCTCTCGTTATCAGTTTAAATACATTTAGAAGCTCTTTGAGTGAGGATTCCTGAGCTGGAAGTGGCTGGGAGAGCTCAGCCTGCAGGGATGGAGGCCCATTGCCACCGCGTGGCTCAGGCCGTTATTACACCTCGCCCCAAGAGCCCGTGCTGGCTCAGCTTGGGCTGTACCAAGGAGTGCAGGACACGTTCCAGGCTCCTGTTTCTGATGTGTCCCTTTGCCACAGGGACCTGAGGCTGGCACTGCTGTGAGCCTGGGCACGGTTGCTGCGAGCCTCACTTGCAGTCAGCAGCCCTGGGCAGCCACAGCCTCCTCAGTCACCTGAGCATCATTCCAGAATGAGCTGTGCAGTGGTTGGCAGGAATGCAAAAAGGCCCTGTTGTACCAACTTACCCACAACTAACATTGTTACAGTCACAGAAAACATCATGGAAAGATAAACCCAGAAAAGCATTTTCTGTTAAATAACTCTTCATTAGAAATCAGCTGTAGATGTTTTAAGGATCTTTGGAGGAAAGCAATGAAACTCCTAAGTTTAAAGGTAGCTTTAAAGGGTCCTGCTTTTCTGCAATGGAACATTTCTGGTGTCACTGGGAATTTGTAGAAGCACAGCAGACCCAGACCCTGCACTCCTAATTCCCATTGTGCCTCCTTTTAGTACATTGTTAACTCGTGGCACTGACAGTACTGAAAGATCCCTGAAGGAGTTGGCATTGGTTTATAGAAGTTTGTTCAATGGTTTGTTTTCTGAACTGCCAAACAAACTGGTCAGCTTCATGCTTGTCCTGGCTGGCTTGTTCACAAGAGCTTTGGGCCTGACAGGAGAGGCAGGGGCTGGCTGAGGTGACCGCTGGGTTTGGGGTTTCTGGAGATGAGAGATAAACACAAAGTAACAGGATTTCTCTTAATCCCCTCTTTCAGGAGTCTTTCAAAGCTTCAGGCCTGATAATGAGAAAGCTGTTGTTGGCAAGGTACAAAGGAGGCATCTGGGGAAGGTGCCTCAGAGGTCACCAGCTCATTTCCTAATGGGCTTGGAAAAGGGTAAGAGGGCTTTGGAGTGGATACAGGCAGGAATGGGTGGTGAGAGGAGTGCATTCACCACTGCAGGATGCACCAGGGCCACTCTGCTGCTCTCTGCTGTGCTGAAGGGCTGGTCAGCCTGCAGGGTGGGGCTGAGGGCTCTGCAGCAGTGAGGAGATGGGTGTTGCCAGTTCAGATACACACAGGCAGATGTGGAAATGCAAAGCACTTTCAGCTCACAGCATTTCTCAAGATACATCAAGTAAAACAGCGATTTTTTTTTCTCTGTAGCTTGGCTATTGATTGTGCCCCTTCCATCATCTCAGAGGACAAATCTCAGCCTCAGACCTTCCACCTTCACCTGACTATCAGGATATCCCATGAGTGAGCTCCTTTTCTGAGAAACCAGGCACTAGGGATCCTTTTCTAGGGCCTCACTGAGATACAATCCAAGGAAAGTGCCTTTGTGAGGACAGAGATGGACGTGGTCCCCCCCATGCAGCTGAGCCCTTTCAGCCCAAGCAATTCAGCTGTGCCAGCTTCTTGCAGAGCCAGGGCCTGGGGCCCACCCATTGTACATCTTCTGCAGGGGTCGTTCTTTCCCAGCCTTGGCTCTTGCATAACCCATGTTCCATATGGATAATTGGCAGTAATGAGGTTCAGCTTTTCCCCACTCCAAAAGCACTTTGCTTTGTGTTTTGACAGTCTTCACAGGGGAAGTTTGGCTCCTTTCAATGCATCTTTAGTCAGACAATAAATCAGGATCCTTTTCCATTTGTCCCCTACTGAAGGGGAAGCTAAGAAGTGACATAGCTCTGAATAGGCAGCAGTCCAGTGTCTTGGGCAATGCTCGTTTTTCCTCTACCTCCTGCATGAGTTATTGCTGAGCATGAAATATGTGCCACTTTTCCCTATGCAGTTCTTGTGTTTTAGTATCTAACTCATTGTTGTGGGACTTTTTAGGTGTAAAAGATGCTGTTTCACATGAAAAAATAATTACTCTGTCTCATTAGTACATAGCTTTTCAGTATGTGTTTAATTCCTTCTGCCATTTGGCTGCCACTCTTGTATCCCACCAGAAGCACCATCTTTCATCAGATATTCTCTCTTTTAGCTGGTGTTCTCCATGTACCTCAGAAATGGACTGAAGGCAGGGAAAGAGACTCTTCAGATGTGCTGTGCAGGGCAGGCTTACAGCAGGTTTTGCCAGAAGCCTGAAGGACGTGGTAACTGTAATGTACAGAGGGAAACACTGAGTCAGGGAAGAAAGTGCTTGGCCAGTAAATCTGAGAAAGGAGGGAAGAGAAGACTTTGGTCTCTCCTGGGATTCCTCTTGGATCTGAAAGCCTTTCCCTGATTGGAGTTGCACTGGTGTCTCCACAGCATTTCGTTTTCCACCAGGGAAGTGGTGTCCAGAAGGGGAACACAGCTGGGAAAGTTCCCTCACAAAACCATCATGCCTTAGGATTTTAGCTTGTATATTTTTCATCTATTTGCAATCCTGCAGTTCTTTAGTGTATAGCTCTGAACTCCATATACAGTGCTAGCTACTGGCATTTTGGGCAGACACAATTCCTCTCCAGGCCTGGCTATCAAGGACACCTCACTTCCTCGGGCCCTGAGAGATGTAACCAAAAGTGAGTTAGGGGGGAGCAAACTTGGGGTAAATGACTTCATTAGCTGAAGCTGGAATTGGAAGATTGGTCCATTTCCATATTGGGGATTAAACTTACAAAAGTGTGAAAATCCTTGACCTGTCGTCCATTTTGAGTGTAGCCCCTGGGGGACTTTGTGTGCCCTAAATGTACCTGAAGGCCCTTCAACAAACAGAACTGCTGTTTATTTTGTGTGCCCTCTGTTTCAGGTAAGCCCAGACAGGCAGCAGCAGCAGCAGGAGCAGCTGGAGCCAGCAGCACTGCTGTTCCTTCCCTGGCACACAGAGCTGTGCAGTTTCTCTCTCTCTCTCGTTTCTGCAGCCTTGCCGTGGATTGCTTCGCTCCGAGCACGGCGGGTCCCGGGCGCCCCGCGACCGCCTACGGCTACCGGCCAGAGGAGCCCTTCCTGTACGGCTACGGGGCACGGTGAGGGCCGCAGCACCGCCTGCTCCTGCATGCTGCACCCCGGGCTCCAGCTCTCTGTATCCTTTGGCATGTGTAGCTCCATGTAAACGTAGCCTTCCTGGGCCCAGTGTGTTAGTGACAGTGTTTAGTCTTGGGTTGCTCTTTGTTGTTGTTATTTTTGTACAGTAACTGCGACTTGAAAGCGGGAATTGGAAACTACTGGACTGGAAAGTGTCACATTCTGTATATTAAGCTACTAATTTAATTTCTATTAAATAGAAAAACCTGTGTGGTCAGCAGTGGTGAATGTGTTTCTAAGTGATGTTTTATGTGTTTTACAAGGCACTTAAGAAGAGTGCTCCATGTGCAGCGTGTTTAACATGGACTGTTTCCCTCTCACACTTGAGTCACAGAACAGCACTGAGCCCCAGCATCTCCTGGCACTGCCCTGACACATAGTTTGGATCAAAGTCCACTCCTGGGTCACCACTTTAATAATGGAAAGATGGCACAGATTCACTCCCCTGGAGCTTCAGACATTTACAGTCCATTTTAAATGCTTGAAAACACTTAAAATTAGAAACTACACAACAGAATACCTTTACCCTAGTGTTTAAACAGAGCTCTGTGGGCTGAGAGAAGACAGCCACATCCATCCCGAGGGGCAGCAAGAACAAGAAACATTGTACCTTGGTTCAGAATCCAGAGCAGAGCCTTTACCCCAGCTTTCCTATCTGGAAACACAAATCCACCCTGTCCTGCTGGTTTCTGGGGTTTAAGCTGGATCTAAGCAGGGATCAGTGAGCAGCAGAGTCAGGCCAGGACCCTTTCATGCTGCACTTGCAGTGTGGTGATTGTTTTGTGTCATGCTTTGAAATAAGCTGCAAATGTTGAATTCAGGCTGAAGCTGTTCTTCAGCTGTGCATGCCCACTGTAACAGACAGCAGAAAGGGATGATAATGCCGTCTCTGCCACAGCTACCAAGGCAGCAGTTCAAATTTTCACTTTTTAAAAGAAAAGTTACCTCTACCTCATCCTTTTTCTTTTGTTAATGCCTGTTGATTTGCAGATTTGTTTTTCTCCTTCTTCCTCCCTCCTTTATGGCTTAAACAGAAAGTTGACTTGCATCAGGGGCTGATCCTACAGAAACCAGTCACTAGTAATTCCATAACACTGGGGTCTGTGCTGGGAAGGTGATCTTCAAAGGCATGGGATTGTTTGGGGAATCTGACAAACTCTTAGTCTTATACTTCAAAAATACCTTTGAAATAAAAATTGTTTTGAAACCCTGTGTTATCTTTACAAAGTGTGTGCAAGTACTTTTATAAGCACCATTACTCCCTGTGTTCCAACTGCGTGACTGGAAATGAGTCTAAAATTAGCCATGGTATTTCATAGCAGTTTTCAGCCTTCTCTCTGGGCTGGCTCCTTGTTCAGGGCTTCACTCACTGGAGGTAGGTGGAAGAAGAGTTGCCAAGATGAAGCAGTGTTTTTGAAATTATTTTCTTTACCATTCTTAACTAATTCTTACGCAGTTTCTTAGAACAGGTAAGCTCTCAGTAAGAAACACGGCAGAAAACTTGAACTACTCAAACAGGTTTCCAGTGTTGTACCTTTCTAGATCATTCCCTTTGTTCTGAGTCCACACTGGATTTGCCCAGAGGTTGTGCCATGTTCAGTCAAAAGCTTTTCAGATATTTTTATAGTTATTGTTGTGAGAGAAATCCCCCAAACTGCACACTCAGGCTATTCTTTGAGCCTGGCACTCACTCATCAGGCTTTTCCAGAAATTAGTGTGAAGTTATTTAAAGCAGTTGCCCTGCTCATGGAATGTGTTTTGGGGGAAAACCAAAATGAAGTGGGTCCTCAGAGTATATGCAAACTATCAATGAAACTGAAGGAGCCTTTAATTGGAAGCTTCAGGTTAACGAGGAGCTGCAGTGGAGCTCCAGTGAAGGGTGGGTGTCTGTAATTGTAATCCAGTTGTGACCATGCTGAGAATAAATGGCAGTGGAAAAAAAAAATCTCTGGCTGCAATTTTAGTATTCAATGTTAGGAGTTTATGGGAAATGAATAAAAGATCAAGTATTTGTAGCTTTGCCTGGCAGCAGCTAAGAAAAGAACATCGTTTATCTGCAAACAGAGCTTGGTAAAAATTACTCAGCACTTAGTAGCCTGAGGACAGAGCCTGCTCGCCAAGATGAAAACCAGCTGTGCCACTGCACTTCCAAGGCAGGAGAGAGGCTGATTTTCCCTTTAATTACAGTTCCTGAGCCAGAAAGGGCAAAAAAAAAAGATAGGAGCACATAGACTTTTCACATTTCCTATATCATGTTTCCTGTGGGTGTCAGAGGAAGATGGGAGAGTCTGAGCTGTTTAATTATCTGTATTTTATAGATTCAGTCCCTGGGTACTGTACACTGCACAGAACAGGGCAAGGAGGGATCTGCTTTCTGTTAGCAACTTCTGCAACTTTGGTCCTCTTTTTTTCTAGTTTCTCTTCCAGGCTTTGTGGAGCTCCTCTCTTCTTTCCCTACAGCAGCAATCCTGAACCATCCTAGGAGTATCCTCTTTCCCAGCCTGTTGCTAATTAATTAATGAGTTTGGTTAGGCAAGTGTTTTAGATATAATGAGGCTGTAAAGTTAACAGCACAATGAAATAAGCAATGGCTGAGAAGCTCCTATGTCTGGTAGCTATTAGAGAGGCTTTGTGCAGATGGACAGGCTCATTTCTAGGAGCAATCTGCTCCATGCAGCCGCCTAAGATCTTGTGTTAAATTATTATTTGTACTACACCAGTACTTAGGAGCTTTCCAGGGCAACAGGGTGGGGGAAAGCAAAAGTAAACAAATATTCTCCTCCCTGAGAGCTCATGGAGGACCTGATTCAAGGTCTCTCAAATACCAGGGGGCTGTGGAGCTGTCTGCAGTCCAACATGTGCATTTCATTCTGCAATCAGACTGCCCTGATTCGGTTTAATTGTATCCACTCTGGATTAAATGAAACAGAAACAAGATGTATCTTCCTCTGGAATAAGCAGGACAAGCTCTGTTTAGATACAGGAGATTCTGGGCCTCTCTGGCAGGTTCTGTAGTGGAATTCCTGTAGTGCAGCACTCACTGTCCACTCACCATGGCCAGAGGCTGAGAGGAACAACAGCCTCCATTCCTTCTGTGGCCATCCTCAGAACCCATGAAATACCCTGAGCTGACTGCTGCTGCAATTCATGTTGCCTTGAAGCTCTTGTGATCTGCTCATTTTTTCCTTCAGGTAAAGGTTGGGGGGTTTTCTTTTGAAAGAGCTCTGAGGTGCCAAGGGAGGTGTTGGAGCTGCAGAGACAGAGGAGGGCTGCACTCCCCTGCATGGATTTCATAGTCACAAGGTGGTACTTGCAGCCACTTGGTCTGGACAGCCACTTGAATGAAAACATGGGCTTTTCCAGAGCTGGAAAAAATATGCTGGGGTCCCTGCCCCATAAAATAAAACTCACTTCTGTTTATTAAGAAATTGAGAAATATCATTGGAGGCAAAAGGCTGCTGTGCTGTAGTTGTAATTCACATGGCCATGCAGGAGTGGGACATCATGGAGAAGCAGCCTTTGTTGCTGTGCCTTTCCCAGAGAGCTGGGAACATCTCTGCTCTACTGAGAGCTGCCCAGTGAGCTGGGCAGGCTGGAGCTGTGGCTGCCCCATCCCTGGGGGTGCTCAAGGCCAGGCTGGACAGGCTTGGAGCAGCCTGGTCTAGAGGAAGGTGACCCTGCCCAGGGTTGAAATGAGATGAGCTTGAAGGTCCCTTCCAACCCAAACCACTCTGGGATGCTAAGGCAGTGCTCCCCAGCTGTGCCTTCAGACCTCACATGCTCCACTCCACTGAAGTGATTGTGGCCCCATCCCCCTCTGCAGTCACCAGCTGCCTCTCTCTCCACTATGCCAATCTTTTCTTGCCCCCCTGACTTAAAGAATCAGTTCCAGTCCTGATGAGGCATTTGCTAGGAGCTCTGTAATCCTGCTGGTTCCATCTCTGCCCTTGAGGGGTTCACACCTCCCTAATCCCAATCCCTGGGTGGTTCTCTGGAGGAGCAAAGGCAGAGGGTGAAGTGTGGGGGCAGAAACCCAGCTGGGGTGTTTGTGCAGCACCTGGGGACAGGGCCCTGAGCAGGGCACACCCCTCAGTGCCACTTCAGCCTGTGTGGGACAGCAAGATCACTCGGGAGAAGCAGGAAAAGGTAAAATGCTGCTCCACAGAGACAGCCCAGCAAAGGAAACACACCAGAAATGATGCAGAACAGCCAAAGTTTGCTTTTTCTTCCTGACAGCCACATGAATCACACCACAGCCTGAAGCTGGAGCCAAGGGCTGTGAGTAGAAATCAGTTGTTGCTTATTAAGAATTTTTTATCTTTATCTCCAGTTATTCATGTCTTCTGACCTTCTGCCTTTGCCCTGCCACAAACACAGGACATACAAATCCACACCTGGCCCCTTGAATAAACTAGTGACTAATGTCCACCTTAGTGAACATTACACAGTTTCTTTTCGTTTGCACTTTGGGGCCAGGATATTTTTAGGTGTCTGTCCCATTTGGGCCAAAGACTCTGGATCTTTCCTGCCTTTGACAGATAGAGGTGATGTACCTGAACTTTACTTAGTTTCTGTTCCTGTGTGCATTTTATTACCCTGTAATGTGTGATGTACGACATACTGTGACCCATTTCACTTTCCTGTACCCTGCTCCTCCCATTATATTTCTTCTTTTTTTAAAAAAGCCCCAGATCATCCATCTACCAGCATATCCTGCCAGAGGAGCAGGCTCCTCCTAGCACTGTGTCCCCATGTTAACCCTCATGTGCCACCTTACAGCGCTTCCCCTGCACAGTCACAGGAGAAATCCTCTCTCGGTGAGGCTCAGTTGAGCAGAGTTGTGCTGTGGATCTGAGGGAATCCCTTTTGCTATCCAGAGCTGTAGCTGTGCTGAAGGGACTCTGGCATTGATGAGCCACTGGCCAGCAGAGCTGTGTGTCTGGGATCATCTGTGCTGTCCAAGCCCTGGAAAGCTTCCCTAGAAATGGAAGGGGGAAAGCATAAAGAACACATTTTACACAGTTCGTGCTGGACTTGGCAGCACAAGACTCAGCACAGGTTAAACTCGTGGAGTTGAGTTACTACAGAAAGCCAAGGCGCTTGCAGAGCTCAGACCACCTGTGTTAAACACTCTGCCCTGGCCATTAAACCCGCGTCTAGACGAGGCCACGGGGCTGGGCTGTGCTGCTGTTCAGAGCGACCGAGCAAACCACATCCTCACGTCCTGGCGCTGCAGGAAACTGGAATAACACCGGCGATATGAAAATAGCGTGTGAACAGCTCAGACCTCCCACCGCTCTGGAGCCCTTCCTTTCAACCTTCGCTCCGCCGTCCAAAACACTCACGTGAAATCTCTCCCCGGGGCCGCTTTACGCCGCAGCGCCGAGAGCAATTACATTTAATGGCATTAAATGGATCCCCTCACGCCGCAGTGTCAGACCACCCTGCGGCCCGGGCCTGAGTGGGGCACGGGGAGGGCAAGGATATTTAAAAATTTATTTTAAAGAGGACATTATGGGGCAACAGCGTGTATGAAGAGGGGCAACGAGGCTCGTGAAGGGGCTACAGAACAGCCTGTGAGGAGCGGCTGCGGGAGCGGGGCTGTGGAGCTCGGAAGAGCTCAGGGAGCTCCTGACGGGAGGATGCAGCTCGGTCTGTTCTGCCGGGCCTGCAGTGGGAGAACGAGAGGAAATGGCCCAGCTGAGATACGGGAGTTCAGATTAGATACGAGGGAAAAAAATTAAAAATCACTGTCAGGGCGGTCAGGCATTGGAACAGGCTGCCCAGGGGGGTGCTGGAGTCACCATCCCCGGCGGTGTTTAGGAGGAGTCCGGAGCCGGCGCGGGGTTTAGCGGTTCCAGTGGCGCTGCACTGCTCCATCTCCTCACAGGCTTCCTCCAGCCCCGCCGGTTCCGCGGCTCCCGCTCCTAAGGGAGCCCGGAGGGAGGCGCGCCCTCACCCAAAATGGCGGCCGGCGCTCCGCGGGCCGCGCCCCCGCGCGCTGAGGGCGCTGCGGCCGCCGGGCGCCAGGGGGCGCGCGAGGCGGGCGGCGCTGCCGGGCGGAAGGACAGACAGACGGACGGACAGACGGAGCGGCCGGCGGGGCCCAGCGGCACCGGAGCCCCGGCCCGGCGGGGACAGGTGAGCGGGGACGGGCGGGCCGAGGGTGAGGGCAGCCGTGGGGTCTGACGGGCGGGCCGGGCCCTGTCAGCCCCGCTGCGGACGCGGTGCCGCCTCCGGGCCGGGCTGTGACCGCGGGCAGCGGACGAAGCTCCGCAGTGGCGGCTCTGGCTGTGCTGTTCCGCGGCTCCCGGATGTTTTAACCGCGCTCTGCTCGGTGCCCGGGGTCGGACCGGCCTCGGGGGAGCGCGGTGGAGCCGGGCTTCCTTCCCAGGGGGCTGCTGATCCCCCCTGCCTGCCAGGGGCCCGTGTGCGGGGTGTCCAGGGGCGGGCATTTGGGGATGTCACGCTGGGACACTTCTGCCTTCGGGAGCAAAGCCCGGCACCGCTGAGAGCCCTTCCCGGGGGCTCTGCTGGCCTGGGAGGGCGCCTGGAAAGCCGGGAGCAGCCTCTCCGTTAGCTGCTGTGTGTGTTTCAGGTGAATATGCGGCTGTCATTCACTCCGCAGGGAAGCTAAATGGGAATTCCACCTCTTTCTGGTAGTAAATCCACATTGTCCTTTACTACCAATCGCTCTGGCTTTCCCTGCCGGGCTCCTGTCTCTTCTAGGGTGTTCTGTGTATTACATCTGACATTTACGTTTACAATCTGTTGAAAATAAGATACAAAAGGGTTAATGCTCTTAACTCATAGTTGCGTGAGTAATGGTTTGTTTTGGCTCCGGAGAGCCACACCTGGGCACAGACCTTTGCGGATGCTTTTGCCAGCTGGAGTTTCAGTAGCCGTAAAAAAAGCTCGGGGTGCCACAGGCTGCTCCTGTTTATCCCGAGAGGAGGTTCCCTGGAGAGGGGCGGTGTGTTTGCAGCTGGCTGTTGGTACAGCAGGTCTCAGCTACATCACAGGCGTGAGGATGACTCTGGTGTTGCAGTATTCAGCATGAGAAGTACACGGAACTGTTGGAGCAAGTCCAGAGGAGACCGTGAAGTTGATAAGGGGACTGGGGCACCTCCCCTGTGGCTGGTAGAGTCGGGGTTGTTCTGCCTGGAAGAGGTTGCCTGGAGACCTCATAGAAGCCTTCCAGTATCTGAAGGGGCTCCAGGGAAGCTGGAGAGGAACTCTTCATCAAGAAATGTGACAGGACAAGGTGGGAATGGCTGCAAATGGAACCTGGGGGAAATTAGGTGAGGTGTGTGGAAGAAATTCTTCCTTGGGAGGATGGTGAGGCACTGGCACAAGTTGCCCAGAGAAGCTGTGGCTGCCACATCCCTGCAAGTGCCCAGAGCCAGGTTGGATGGAGCTTGGAGCAGCCTGGGATAGTGGAAGGGAATGAGATGAGTTTTTAAAATCCCTTCTAACCCAGACCATTCCATGGTTCTGTTCCTGAACTGTGTGTGTCTCTGAAGACAAACATGTCCACGTGTATTTGGAGGAACCTGAGGCATCAGGTGAGCCCAGATTCTTTCAGGTGTCCTGAGTGAGAAATCACTGAGGTAGAACAACTAAATGAGGCCCAGCTGGGAAGAGCAGAATGCAGAGAAGTGCACTGGCTGTGCCCAGGAGCAGCAGCTGGTGCCTTGCACATGGGTGAGGAGGATGAGCTGGGGCAGCCAGGACAGAGCCCCCAGGTTCTGTCTGGGAGCAGCATGAATGCTTTTGTCCCAGGGAGCTCACTAAAGAAATATCCAGTTTATAGGCACGTGTTATTGCTGCACTGTGTTTCCTTTTCACCTGTCAGCCCCTCTGTGTAGTGCTGGGAAGCTGCAGTTTAGATTTCCATAACTTTCCCTTTATGTCCTAAAGGTCCCATTTAAGGAATCAGTGCTGAAAAGATGCAGATCCCTGCCTGACACCAGAGGGGAGAGAATGAGGAAGCTGTAAGCCCTGTAGTTAATTCAATTCAGATTCTAGGTGGATCAGGACACAGAATTGATTAAAAGCCCCTGTTCCCCCCATTTCAGGCTGCAGGGGTTGTTGTACCCTCACTTGGCACCCTCTGGAGGGTTGAAGGAGCCAGGGAACTGTAACAAACCAGCTCTTTGCAAAGGCCCTGAGCACTTCTGACCTCAGGGCTCCTGGGAGACCAAACTGGAGACACAGGTGAGGGGCCAGAGCAGCAGCTTGGGTGGAACAGCTCTGCTGGAAGGTTGGGAGACTCCTGTGTTGCTGCCTCCCTGAAGCCTCAGGTCATGGCTGGGAACAACCACAATAAAGCAATTCTCCAGTTGCAAAAAATGAAAAGCTTGGGGGTGGGCAATTTCCCCCCCTTTTCCTGACAAGTGAGGGTTTGCTCTGTCCCTCTCATTCCTGAGGAGGGTTTGCTGACTTCTGTGTGCAGACAGGTTCAGGTCTCACCTGTGGCCTGTGATCACAAGCCTGATGACAGAGCATGTGCTGGGTCAGTGTTTTCCAAAAAAGCCTCTGCAATCAGTGTGTTTGTTTTACTGGTTTTGTGTGTGAGGAAACGGCACAGAAATCTGTGTCAGCCTCTTCCTGACAGGCTGTGGGAGGAAGGAAGTGTTGGCAGGCAGAAGGAATATTTGTCACATGGAGAGGAGGTAATCAAGGGGGAAAACATGCTCCTGGAGGGTACCTGGCTATAGGTGACCTCCTGAAATCCAGCTTGTAACCCTTCCTCCTTCACTGAATTCTTCTCTGGCTTGGAGAGTTGAGGAACAGTGTTTGTAAGAAGACCAGGGGCTCCTTGTGGAGTGGCAGTCACACTTTCTAACTGGTGACTGAGCTTCATGTCAGTTTAACCCTTGGAGGGGGTGTCTGTGTGACTGAGTCTCAGTCAGCAAGGTCAGGGATGGGCTGTGGGTGCTGCTCTGTGTCAGAGCTGCTGCTGATGCTGACACAGGTGCCAGTGCAGTCCAAGCCCCGCTGCTGGGAGCTGCTCCTGTTGATCCAAACCTTTTGTGGACACTGGGTTTCCTTTACAAAGTAGACTTTGGGGATTTCATTCTTGTCCTTAAACTCAAGGGGAGGGTGGATACTTCTCAGGTTTTTTGTTGCTGGAATGGCTCCTGAGGTATTAAAGAGTCTTTTTTTCCCATCCCTATGACTGAAGAAGAAGTTGAGATTCCTCAGTTCTGCTTTTCAAGGTTGTTTATTCTCTCTTATCTGTCACATTCCTTCTCTGACCTGCTGAGATCTGTCCAGCAGGTTGGGTTGTGGCACAGTGACTGCCCCTGGGGTGGTGTTAACATTTTATACTAAGAACTACCTGTGCTTTATTTACAATATTTTTCCAATACCTATCACCTGTGTTAGACAGTCTGTCTCTACTCTAAACCAATGCAGAAGTGTCACCATCACAGCAGAAGATGGAGGACAAGGAGAAGAAGGAGAGGACATGCTCAGATTCCTCCATCTTGCCTCTTGAACCCCCATTCTAAATCCCCAAAATTCTACTTTTTCACCCTATGACAAATTCACTATCATTCTACTCAAACTCTTGTGTCTTGTAAACCTTCACACAAAGTTGGTAATTGTTTCCATGGGCTAAAATCAAAGGCACAGGTGTTTTTGACTCTGTGCCAAGGTCTCTGAGCCCACTTTCAGGGGTCTGGAATCACCCAGGGCAGCCAGAGCAATGTCCTGGGTCCCAACAGATACTGGCAGGAGGAGATTCTTCATGTCTGTCCCTTGCTTTGCAGAAAATGCTCTGAACGTGACCTGGACAGCACCTGCTGGAACTAAACCTGCCCAAAGCAAATCCTCCTGCAGCCAGGGCCTGTTTGTGGTGAGCAGGGCAGCTGTGCAAGGGATGGGCTCGGAGAACAGTGCTTTGAAGAGCTACAGCCTGGAGGAGCCGCCCCTGACGCTGCCCAGCGGGCACAGCATCCACCCGGCCGTGCTGCAGGATGGCAAACGCGCCTCCGTCTTCGTGTACAAGAGGGACAGCCAGGACAAGGTCAACAAAGCTGCCAAGGTACTGCCTGGGCTGGGACACACTGCACAGCTCCCCCTCCTCCTGTTGGCAGGATGGGAATCGGTTAATGGGGTCCAGCCCTTGGGAGTGAGGGCAGCAGGAACGTGGAAGCCAGCCTGGCCAGCGCTGCATGCTGAGAGCAGCAGTGTTCAGACAATGCAATGTTCAGACAATGCAGTGTTCAGGCAGCCTTTGCAAGGTGCTGCCTCCTCCTGCTGATGCAAGTCAGGGTCTTTCTAGGGTGAATCCTACCCAAAATGCCATATTTATTATAATGCTTTTATTCTGTGTAAGATTTTTCTCCATCCAGTGCCAGCAGGGAGCTTACAAGACAGATGGAGAGACAAGAACATGTAGTGACAGGACAAGGGGAAATGGCTTCAAACTGAGAGAGAGTAGATTTAGATTGGATATAGGGGAAGAAATTCTTCTCTGTGGGGGTGGTGAGGCCCTGGCACAGGTTGCCCACAGAGAAGCTGTGGCTGCCCTTGGATCCCTGGAAGAGTCAAGGCCAGTCTGGGCAGGGTTTGGAGCAAGCTGGGAAGGTGTCCCTGCCCACGGGAGGGGGATGGAACAAGATGGTCTTTAAGGTCCTTCCACCCCAGACCATTCTATGATTCTGTTCCATTACATTATAACAAGTTCTGCAGTCTGAGCGAGGGAATTTGCAGGGTGCTTGGTGAGGAGCAGGGATGGGCTGTGTGAATTCCATGAGGAAGCATGGCTAAGGGGGCAGGACTAAGCTGTGCAGCTGGAGGAGCTGCCTCAGAGGGGGTCTGACACATCTTTGTTCCTGAAGCACCTGAAAACCTTGCGCCACCCTTGCCTCCTGCGCTTCCTCTCCTGCACCGTGGAAGCCAACGGGATCCACCTGGTGACAGAGCGGGTGAAGCCCCTGGAGATGGTCCTGGAGACACTCTCTGCTGCAGAAATCTGTGCAGGCATCTACGATGTGTTGCTGGCACTCATCTTCCTCCATGACAGGGTAGGTAGCCCTGGCAGCATCATCAGGCTCTGCTGGGAGATGGAGGAAATGTGACAGGGTTGTACCTGGCCTTGTCTGGGTGACTGGCTGCTGGTTCCTCCCAAAAGGACAGACATGTGCCCCACAGTGCTTGTAGGCTGACACTGCTAAAGTTGCCTGCTTTGGGGGAGGAAGGGTAATTGAAAATGTTCTGGAAATGAGGGAGCAAGCAGTTCTCAGTTCATGGATCTGCTTGTAGTACTTGCTTTAGGGAACTGGGATTGCTTGGCCTTGGTGTTTGTGTCACTGCTGCCCTGTCTGGGCACTGTGGGTTTGCCCAGGTAAATCCCAGCTCAGACTGTAGCTCTGGGGTTTTGTGTTCACAGTTGGATTTACAGTTGCATTGCAGGGGCTGTGACAATTAGAGCTTTGTCTGCTCTAAAACCCTGGCCCTCCTGCCTGGCACCTGCTGGTCACCCACAAAGTCCCAGAGGAGCTGTGTGGTTTTTTTGGCAGCTTTCCCTCAGCCCCCTGCAGTACCTAATTAGTGCTGATTAAGATTCAACATCTTCATCTATCCCCCAAGTCAGTTACCCTTTTTTTTTTTGGTTTTTATGTTTTAGGGAAACCTAACTCATAACAACGTCTGTTTGTCATCCGTGTTTGTGAGTGAGGACGGGCACTGGAAGCTGGGAGGAATGGAAACAGTCTGTAAATTCAGTGAAGCCACCCCAGAGGTAAGAGCCAAGCCAAGTGCACCCTGGATGTTCAGGGGAGGATTCCTGGCCTGTGGAATTTGGCCATCTATGGGGGGAAAGGCCCAAGTCCTTCCACTTAGCTGGATTTGCTATTAAATGTGTTGGCTCACTTCCAGCTCTGTCCTGGAACTTTGCTCTGAGGACACCATTACTATAAACTAAAATGTCCACACAAATTAATTCTCCATTAGCCAAAACACAGCTGCTTTTCAAAGGGACACTACTGGCTGGAGAGTGAGAAATCTTTGCTTTCTGGACTGATATAAAAATTAAAAAAGAGCAGGAGGATTCAGGTTGAAATGAGACATTAAGGAAAATAATGTAAATGCCTTCTTAGCTTGTGCTGGTGGCATTTTCACTGCTTGGTAGCAGAAAGAACAATTCCTGTTTTGATTTCTGCTGCCTGCTGTGCAGAGTCAGGCACAGCTTGTCCTGGGTGCCAGCAGAAGTGGAAGGGGCACAGCTGCTTGGCACTGAGGGGACAGGGATCAGCTCATGGCCCTCCCTTGGCACTGAGGGGACAGGGATCAGCTCATGGCTGCCTTTTGGCACTGAGGGGACAGGGATCAGCTCATGGCCCCCCCTTGGCACTGAGGGGACAGGGATCAGGTCATGGCCCCCTCTTGGCTCTGAGGGGACAGGGATCAGGTCATGGCCCCCTCTTGGCTCTGAGGGGACAGGGATCAGCTCATGGTCCCCTCTTGGCTCTGAGGGGACAGGAATCAGCTCATGGCCCCCTCTTGGCTCTGAGGGGACAGGGATCAGCTCATGGCCCCCTCTTGGCTCTGAGGGGACAGGGATCAGCTCATGGCCCCTCTTGGCTCTGAGGGGACAGGGATCAGCTCATGGCCCCTGTTGGCACTGAGGGGACAGGGATCAGCTCATGGCCCCCTCTTGGCTCTGAGGGGACAGGGATCAGCTCATGGCCCCTGTTGGCACTGAGGGGACAGGGATCAGCTCATGGCCCCCTCTTGGCTCTGAGGGGACAGGGATCAGCTCATGGCCCCTGTTGGCACTGAGGGGACAGGGATCAGCTCATGGCCCCCTCTTGTCCTTGCAGTTCCTCTGTCACGTGAGGTCGGTGCGAGACCAGTCGTGCATCCCCTGCGAGGAGATGGTGAGTGTCAGCTCAAGGGGCTCCCTGCTCCCAGCAAAGAAAAACCTGGTGGGCAGGAAGTGTTTTTACATTCATGTTGTATTTCCTCATGCCTAAATGGCATGGAAGTGGCTCTTGGATATTATCTGAGGTTTCCTTTTGTCCCTCCTCTGTCCCATCCCTGCTTTGGGAATGGTGTTGGGCACAGGTAATGTGACTTTTCAAATGCTTTGTGTTGCTTCTAAATCACCAAAGTTTTGCAAAAATCAGAGTAGTTGCTGAGATTGCCCAAATCACTGTGGTCCTGTGGTTGTGTAACTCAGCACAGGCTTTTTCCTACCTGTCAGTCACTTCCCAGCCATTGAGAATCCTTGGAGCAGCCTGTGCTGAAGGAGCAGCTTCTGCTCTCTAATTACTGCCTGTTTCCATAGAAATGCTGAAAGCTGTTGACTGCCTGCATTCATCGGGGAGTTGTTTCATCATGATGGAGTTGCTCCTTTGGGTTATAAATTCCCCAGTGGAGGTTTTTTTAGCATAATATTCGACTTGTAGGGTACACAGTGGAGCTTTGGTGCTATAAAAAGAATTAGAGAGTGCATATGGTGAGGGGTGGGAATAAAGACTTATGGAAAACACCACATATTTCATAAGCTCCTGCCTTGCTGGGGTTTTTTTTTTTGTGTTTTGTTTTGTTTTCAGTCTGCAGACTTCAAAATGCTGCCCAGCAGCTACGGGCATGCGAGGGACGCCTACGCATTTGGGACAACAGTTGAGAATCTCCTGACAGTTCTCCATGGTCAGGGTGAGAATGACACTGGTTTATTTTGCTGCTGACAGGCCCTGTGGTTCACTCCTGGTGTGGTTGAAGGTTCCACCTTGCTCTGCAGCTGGCAGCAGTGCTGTGGGCTCAGTGGCCAGTGTTTTTCCTTGCTTGCAGACTTTTTTCCTGTGTTCCCCTTTTCCTGTGGGGACGTGGTCAGGTGTGGCTGGAGGTCACCAGCCCACGTGACACGAGCACTCCCAAACCTGCTCTGGTCCTGCCAAGGGTTATGGATGTGGCAGGGGGGTCTTGAGAGCCACAGCTGAGCAGGGGCTGTCACTTCAGCAGAGAGGCAGCAGGAAGTTTCTTGGGAGAACAGTAGCACTCCTTGGAGGCCCAGTAGCCAGGCAGGTTAGGAAGGGAAATGGAAATGCTACTTTCCCCTTCCTTTGGCACTTTTGCTAAAATTAAGTTTTTGTGTGGGGTGGAGGAGTCCTGAATGTATCTTGTTCAGTGTGGAGAGAGGAATCTAACAGTAGGTGCTCTGGATTTCAGTTTCAGCAGATATTCTCTCCAGCTTTCAGCAAACCTTGCACTGTACACTGCTGAATCCAGACCCAAAGTGTCGCCCACCACTGTCCAGCCTCTTGTCTCACGAGTTCTTCAGGTAAGGACAGGAATATCAGGCCTCTCTTGGTCTTGATGCTGCTTTGAAGATGGGATGGGAGTGCAGACTTAATCCCTGCCTCTTGCAGGGATCTTTGACAAAGAGGCTCCTTGAATGAGGAAGATGTTCCCAGCCCTCCCAGAGAGGTGCTGAGCAGCAGCCTTCAGCTGTCACCTCCTTGCTGGCACTCTTGATCCAGCAGCATTTGGCTTGGGTCCCTCTGTCTCTTCTCTCTGCTAAAAGAGTGGTGGGGGGTTTCAGTCTCTTCACAGTGGGTGGTTTAAGCATCAATAAGGATTACACTTGACAGCTTTTGCTTTTGTGCTTAGGAATGATTTTCTGGAAGTTGTGAATTTTCTGAAGACCTTAACGCTAAAGTCTGAGGAGGAGAAAACTGAATTTTTCAAGTAAGTGAAGGAACTGTAATGTGGAAACTTCTCATTTCAGAATGATAAAGCACACTTCTGCAAATGGATTGTGGGGGGACCTGGGAAGGCTCCTGGCCAGAGGTGCTTCCTCAGGTGGCAGATTTGGTGGCTTTGGCAGAACCTTGGTCACTCTGTAACACTCTGGGTACTCCAGCCAAAGTGAGAGCCCTATCAAAGAGGAACCTCTCCAGCTCTCATTTCCCAGTTCCCTGTGACTGGTTTGGTGGTTGGGAGGAGCAGTCCCTGCTGGGCATCATCCTGATGCTCCCCAGCCTCCAGAGGGATGCAGCTGCCAGTGAGAGAGTTTGCAGTAAGACTTGCTGGGTGAATTAATCATGTGGAGCCAAGAGTAACGCTGTTGCCTGTAATGGATGTCTCAGCTGCAGTAGTGGAACATCTTGCAGTAAATCTCACTGTTGTGGTCCCCAAGAATTTTTCTGTCAGGGAATTTTCTGTGTAATCATGGCATTATCTAGGCCTGAAAAGGGGAGAAGCTGATTTTTTCTTTTCCATATAAAAGAGCCTTGGTGTTCTCACAGGGCTGTTTTCCTGCTTATTTTATACATCAGTTATTTTTAATTAGTTTGAGGTTTAGGTGGAGAAGTAAGAGGAGAATGGGGATCCTTAGCAGGAACATTCAGAGTGTTTCTCACTATCTCTGTGTCAGCAGTGTTTACTGAGGGAGGGGATGAACACTTTGCCTAAAGACAGGGGAGTGCTGCCCTTCCATCAGGCAGAGGGGCCTTCCCAGCATGTGCACCTTTCTCTTGGTCTCCTTCAAGCATAGAGAGACAGCAGTAACTGATAATTAATATTTTAAAAATTAAAATCTGACAGACAGGAGCAGTTAAATTAAAAAAAAAATTAAAGCACAAAATTAAGCTCTGATAAACCCAGTCTGTTGGCCTCATTAGATGGAAGTGGTTTCAAAAGGGGATTCCCTTTGTGCAAGGGAAACTTCCCTTGTGTGGTAGGTAGAACAGCCTTTTCCAAAGCAGCAGGAAAATCCTTCCAATGGACCAGGGTGAGGAGTGAGAGGAGAGCTCTCTGCTGCAGTTTTGACTGTAGCTCTTGACAGGAGATGCCAGCAGCTCAGGCAGTTTGATGCCCCAGCAGCTTCGTGTGCCAGCTGGATGTGCTTGTGCCAGCCCATGATCCGGGTGTGGGGTGTTACAGGATGTGGTTCTGGCTCCTGGGCTGTGCTATCTTTGCCTCAGGCAGGAGCAGAGGCTTCTCTCTGTAGGTCAGAATGCAGACAGAGGAAAAGGCTGCAGTGGGGGACACTGACTCTGCATGAGTCAGACACAAAAAGGGGAAAATGATAAAGGGAAACAGGCATAAATGCATGGAAGGCTGCCTTGATACTAATTGCTGTTTCCTGGAATGCAGATTCCTGCTGGACAGGGTGGCTGGATTGTCAGAGGAGCTGATAGCATCACGGCTGGTGCCTCTCCTACTCAATCAGCTCGTGTTTGCAGAACCTGTAGCTGTCAAGAGTTTTCTTCCTCATCTGCTGGGCCCAAAGAAAGGTGACCTTTAAATACTTCCTCATCACAATTATTCCTGACAAGTTTGGAATGAATTCAGAGCAGTTGTTTCACTGGATCAAGGGAATAGTGGTGTTTCCCTAAGCAGAACAAATGCTGTAAGAGACAGAACTGGACAGGACAGTTATCTGTGCCTCCTTCTTTGCACTGCTCTGCTGGTGCTGGGAGGAGAATTAGCAATGATCCTGTGTCACCACTCAGTAGCTGCTGGGTGAGCTGTCTCTGCTGGGTGAAGCAGCCTTTTCCCACCCTCCCCTCTGTTCCCTAGAGCAAAGTGGGGAGAGCCAGACCAGCTGCCTGCTGTCACCAGCCCTGTTCCAGGCCCACGTGATCCCTGTGCTGCTGAAGCTCTTTGAGGTGCACGAGGAGCACGTGAGGATGGTGCTGCTGTCTCACATCCACGCCTATGCAGAGCTGTTCTCTCGGGAGGAGCTGAAGAACATCATACTGCCCCAGGTTAGGGACAGCACACCAGGGCTGCTGCGTGCCGGAACGCGGGTGCTGCGTGCCGGAACGCGGGTGCTGCATCCCAGAACATGGGTGCTGCGTGCTGGAACGTGGGTGCTGCATCCCAGAACATGGGTGCTGCGTGCCGGAACGCGGGTGCTGCGTGCTGGAATATGGGGGTAGGACGGTCGGGACAGATGGAGAGCAGAGATCTCTGCAGCCAAGCCGTGGAACTTGTGGGTTATTGCAAAGGGCCTGGGTGCAGGGCCCTGCTGGGAGCTGCCAGCCACAGCTCAGAGCAGGCCCCAGAGAGGGAGAGAGAGATAAAGAGAGTGGGAAAGAGAGAGAAGGCAAGAGTGTGGTAAAGAGGATGAGAGAGAGCAAAAGAGTAAAAGAGAGTGAAGTTCCTGTTACAATACCATAAATCTTCTGTGTTGAATATTCTATTTCTCACTAACCAATCTAGTACAAGATACAGATCCTATAGTATTTACACACAGCTATGAGAATCATTACATTACCATACTGTGTTACATTTTAAACCCTAAAAACTCCTCTTTGGAGCCCTTCTGCCAAGCTAGTGGGGTCTGCTCTGACCCTTGGAGCTGTCTGCAAGCAGAGGGTGTTGTTTCATCAAAAGGGGATCACCTTCAGCTGGCCATGCCATTGTTTTCCCATTGTTCAGTAACTGAGGTATCTCAAAGCTTGCTTTCATTTCAATCTCGCTTATAGTTTCCATATTCTCAAAATCTTTTGCCAGGCAATCATATTTATAAGGCTTTCCTGTTTCATCTTCCCCAACATATGGGACTTCACAGAATCACTGAATGGTTTGGGTTGGAAGGGACTTTAAGGACCATCTAATCTAATCTAACCTAACCCTGCCATGGGCAGGGACACCTGCCACTAGACCAGGTTGCTCAGAGCCCCATTCACCCATCAGCCACCCTACTTAATTGGTAGCACAAAGTGGAAGGCTGATTTTATGCTATGAAACAACATCCAGTCTCTACTGAGAGCTGCAGGGGATTAGAAATGAGATGTGCTGCACAAGTAGCACTAGAGGAGGCAGGCAGTGCAAAAGCAGAGTTTTGTGCTGGGCTGACACTGTGTGTTGTTGGTGCAGGTGTTGCTGGGCCTGAGGGACACCAGTGACTCCATCGTGGCCATAACCCTGCACAGCCTGGCTGTCCTCGTCTCCCTGCTTGGGCCTGAAGTGGTTGTGGGTGGAGAAAGAACAAAGATCTTCAAAAGCTCTGCACCGAGTTTCATGAAAACTGCTGATCTCTCCCCAGAAGGTAAAAGATACAGTCAGAGTGCTCTTGGGATGCTCTCCTGTTCTGTCCAAGCAGTGTAGGCAGAATTTCTTGGATTATTAATCTGTTCCTGCTCATTAATTTAAAAAAAAAAAGCTAATTTGCAGCCAAACTTGGATTTTAATTTAGGTGCTATTTGCAGATACAGAATTGATTCCAGAAGAGTTATATAAAAGTATTTTAAATACACCAAATAGACTGGGAAAAAGTGAAACCTCTTAATTTAAGAATCCCTGTAAGTAAAGAAGAGTGTGTGTGTCTTCTGTGGAGAAACTGTATTGCCTTTCTGAAGGACTTCTATAGGCAGTTATTTAATATTCCCTCTGTCCTTTCTGTTCTTAAAACCAGTAAATCTCATGTTCTTCCCCCAATTTCTATTCATAGATTGGAAAAGGAATACCAACTTCCCAATTTTCTCAGCTCTCTGGAGGCTTTTCAGCTAATGCAAGTGAAGACAGTAGCCCCTGCACCTGCTAGATAACTTGGAACCAAGTGTGCTAAGGGAAAGCTTCTCTGGATACTGAAACTCAGAATATTTATAACAAGGGAAAAGCCAGCATCTGTGCAACTTTAGATGTAGAGATACCAAATGAAATACATGACAGATCAGTTTAAGTGCTTGCTTTCTGTTTATGTGTGTACTGGCAGCTACCACCCTTCATTAAAATCTGTGGATGGCTCACTGCATTAGTTTCTTTACATTATTTATTTTAGTAGACTGTAGTAAATAAACCACTTTGGATCACAGGGTGAAACCAGGTTTCTTTTTCAGAATATACTTAAAATCAGATCTGATTTAACTATTGCTAAACAACAAAAACCTCCACCTTTGTCCTCAGCAGTGAGTGATGATCTGCAAAAAGCAGCACAAGAGGCTGAGCACATGATGCTTAATGAGCTGTTTGCTCAAGCCCCTCAAAGGATGTGCCCTTAATGAAGGGCACTGGGCAGGGGGTGGATTCTCTGTGTTCCTTGCAGTCCTTTCCTGTGGGCTGTGTGTGTCTGGTGGCACTGATGATGCCTGGCCTAGGCAGGCACAGCTGGCTGGGAGCACACATGAGCCCTGTGGAAGGAAGTGCAGCACTGGCCCAAACTGTGCCATTTTGAAATGCTGGCAGCAGGGTCCCCTCACCAGGACTGACCATACCCTGCAGCTCCCAAAACTGAATTGCAGCCACGTGCTTGCCAAGCTGGCATCACTGAGCCAGGGAAATGAACACACCTGCCTTGGGCAGCTGCAAAGCATGGCCTTGCCTGCCCAGCACCCTCCTCACCTCAGGCTGGGACAGGAGGGCAGCTGGCAGTCAGCCTTCAGAGCAGAGACTCATTGCTCATTGCAGGGAGGTGCTGTGCCCTGCCCAGGCATGGAAAGGGCTTTGTGTAGTGTCCTGAGTTATGCTTGGAATTGCTGTGAGTGCAGGGCTTTTGTAGAAGGCAGGTACCAGGGGATTTGTGATGCAGTTGGGATTTTGGATCCAGCCAGGTGGCAAACAGCATTTTTAAAGCATCTGCTCTGATCCTAATCAGTTTATTCATTGTGTGTTTCTTGAAAGAACATCTCAGCAAAGCTGACCATATACAGTTGCCATAACTTTGCACTGACAAGAGCTGCAGGCAGCAGGAACAGAGGAGTATTGTGTTCTGTATGGATCAGGAGGTGCAGCTGTTGGATTGCTGTGCCAGGCCTCAGTGTTGCTCAAAAAGAACATCCCAGTGCTGCAGGCAGTTCAGCTCAGACTGACAGCACACCTTGTGCACTTGTGTCTTTTCTTTTCTTTTATCTTGGCAGGTTCCCCCAGTCATGGAGTGATCAATCAGAGAAACCAAACCTCTCAGCCCCTGAAGAGCAGTCCCAGCTCGTTCCCCAGCTCTGCAAATGCACCTGGCAAAAAGCTTCCCATGCAACAGGACAATCCCCTGGCTTCACAGACAGGTAAAACGTGCCCTAGTGCTTCCTTTCAGGAATCAAGTGTTCACCAAGGAAGTGTTGCTTGAAAAGATGTGCTGATCTGAAAGAGTCAGTGAACCACAGAAGGCAACAGTGAAGGAGGGGGAGTGTGATCCTTAGCATCCTAGGGAATGGCTATTTGGGAAGCTGACATACACAGACTGGGCGCCTGGACTTGGTTTGGTTGAATTTGGTTTTTTTTGTTTTCTTATAGCAGATTCTGTGCTGTGCTTTCACCCCTCACAGCTCAGCAGATACTCTGCATTTACAGGGCAGCTCATTCTGACAGAGCTCATTCTGTTTCCTTCCATGGTCTTTTCTCAGCCACCTTTGCTTATCAGCCATCAGCTTGTCTTGCCCCAGGGCTCTGAGGTGAATTCCCTCCTTTGCAAGCAGGAAGGTGTCCCTGCTTTCTAATCCAAGAGGAGCTTTCTTTCCAATCAATTACTGGCTTGTTCCCGTGCCAGGTGCTGCCTGTAATGTCAGGAACTTTTAGCCATAACTCCATCTCTGCCTGCACTTGCTCTCTTTAAATGGGTGTGTAACACCTTTGTCTTCCACAGGTGAGCAAGGCCCTCAGCCCCCCGTGAATGGAATTCCTGGAAGCATTAACACACTGGGGAGCAGCAGGAGCTCTTTGACTACCTCAGAAAAGCCAGCAGAGGAGTGGCCAGACTGGAGTGAGCCAGAGGAGACAGACACTGAGAAAACTGTGAACATCCAGATCCAGCCCCGGGAGCTGCAGGGCAGCACGGGGCCTTACTTTGCTGATCATGATGTAGATGAGAAGCCTTGGGATGACTTTGAACCCAGGAGCCCCAGTTGTAAAGTGTCCTCAGGAAACTGCCCCAGTGTGACACAGGCTGGTGCAGCTGAAAGGCCTCTGCCAGGTACCCAGCAACTGAGCAAAGAATTCAAAAGCCTCAGACTGAGTCCCCCCACAAAGCCTTGCCATGGGAATAGCTGGAGCAATGACAAGTGGGACCATGAGGAACAGCTGGGAGAAACTGTGCTGCCAAAAACCTTTCAGGAAAGGCTGAAGTCTTCATCAGAGTCTGGCCTGGGAGAAGAATTCACCATCAAAGTGAAGAGGAAACCAGTACAAGACCCAGAGCTGGACTGGTTTGCTGACATGATCCCAGACATTAAACCTTCTTCCTCCCTCTTGATTTTCCCTGAGGCAAGGACAGAAGCAGTTATTCCCACTCACTCAGGTGGGGTGTCCAGCAGAGAAGGGGCCTCCCAGAAGGTGCTGTTCTCATCCAAATTTGCAGCAGCTGATGTGATTGAGGTAAGAGGCTCGAGGTTTAGGTGACTGCAGCCCTGAGGGGCTCCTCAGCACACAGCAGGTGCTGCAGTGGGCACTTGGTGCAGCAAAGGGAGCTCTGTTAGGAAACAGGGAATGGACTCCATTTGTACACTGCTACCAGCACTTAGGAGTTTTAGCTCCAGCTTTTACTCTGTATCCTGGAATCCTGTGATTTGTTAAGGAGAGTTTGGTCAGGACAGGTAAAACAAGGCTGGATCCTGGCTGCTGAACAGACATGGTCCCATCCACAAACAGAAGGGGCTTTCAGGCACAGAGAGTGCTCAGGACTGAAGTGTTGTTCCTGACTCTTTTAGCAAAACATAATAGCATTTAAATTAAGGTCCAGGAAACCTGAACCTCTGGATTACAGAGTAAAGATTTTTGAGTGTGTTGTTTTCATGAAAGAATAGCTGAAACCGTTCTCTCTTTCAGAGACACAGGGGGTCACAAAACTGGAGCTTCTTTAAGCAGATAAATCCCTGTAGGCCAATCAGGGAGACTCCAAAGAGCATTGCTGTTTCCTGGGAGGGGAAGGCAGTGTTCCCACCTGAACATGTAACTCTCTTAGGGAACAGGTGTTGACTTCAAGTTGTTTTGCTCATTCAGCCTCAAGAGAGCTACCCCAGGGACAGCAGGGAGCATGGGGAGAGGAGCCTGGGCTGTAAACTGGAGTTGTTTATGAAAGTGGCACAGTGTCCTGTGACTGTCATGATCCCAACCCCATTTTGGGGGGAACCCAGTGAGTTCTGTGTCAGTGGGAAGGGGAGGTCAAACTTAGTGTTAGAATACAACAAGAAAACAGCTCCTTTCCTAGGGGAAGGATATAATCTAATGTATGGCATCCTTTTTTTAATGGGAAGTGGGTTTGATACAAACAGAAAAAAAAAATAAGACTCCCTGTTAAATCTGCTTTTGAACTACAAGAGGAATCACCTTAAAGACAAAGTTCTTCAAGACCATAAGCTGCAAAACTGACACTTCATATTTGTGCTTTTGGTCTTGTGGATGAGTGCTCTGCCATCCCAAGCCACACAAGGCTCCTGCCTGGCTCCTGGGCTGTGCTAAGCATACGAGTACATTCCACATCCCTTAATCTTGATAATTTTATGTGATTCTAGGCTGAAGCTACAGGCTGGGGTGAAGAAGAGGAGTTGAACTGGGAAGATGATACAAACTGGTAACAGTTGTGAGTGAGACCAAGGCGTGTTGGATCCTGTGACAGGAGCCGCTGCTTCCCCGGTACAATGGCTAAAGTACCTCAGCACTGCTTTTGCCACAAGGCAGGCACTTGCTGCACAGCCACAAGATCCTGTGGGGCCTGAGCTCTTGCCAGGGATGCTCCTTGCCAGTCTGTGCCAAAAGCTGCAGGGGTGAGCCTGCACTCCAGCAATGTGCCCAGCTGTGGTGCTGCCCCTGCTCCCAGAGAGAGGACAGCTGCTGGTGGTGATGGTGCTGATGTGCTACTGCAGGCCAAGAGTGGTGGAGGAGATTGATCCAGAACTCACCCCTTCCCTGAAAAACTGCTGACAATAAATGAAAGTCACACTGAGTTTCTTGGTTAATGTGCCTTTTTCCTTTGGTTTTCCTGTTTGGTTTTTTTCCCCTTTCCCAGAAAAATAAAGCCCTTAGAAATGGCTCCTTTTAACTTTTCAGCTAAGAGATGATTTTAAGATGAATGTACAGTTTATTCAACTTATTTATTTCTGTTTGTATAGTTCTGTCAATGGATGGCACAAGAGGTGCTAGGAACCATACAGTGAACAACCACAAACTGCTTAAGCACCATGTTCTTTCTGCTCTTAACTGTAAAGACCAATAAAGATTATTTTTAAAGGATCACCCTAGCGTGGAGTGCCTGCATGTGACAGGAACAAGGTCACTGCTACTTTTACAACAGATCCAAACCTCTCAGTATTCAGAATCCAATGTGATGGAATGTTTATCTCCACACAGTAGAAGAACAAGCAATATACAACCCCACAGCTCCCATGTGCAGTAGTGTGCACTCAAACCCATCAGGCCACGCAGGAGAGGCTGGCATGCCCCCCTCAGTCCATCCTGGCACACAAGCAGGAGCCAGCAGTTCTGTAGAGCACTGCCCCATGGCACAGCTTTTCCTTCTGCAGCACTCCTGGCACAAAGGCACCTCCTCCCTCCCACCAGGGAGCCGAGCTGGGTCATTGTCCCCAAGGCCTGAGGAGCACCTACCGCACGCTGTCCCTGAGGGTGGCAATGGCTGTGTGCAGAGCCTCCAGCTTCACTGCAAGCCAGCCTGGGGGGGGCCCTTTCTGGAGCAGCAGCTTCACAGCCTCCACTGCTCCCTCCATGGTGCCTACTGCTGCCTTGTACTGCTCCTCAGAGGGTGGGTGACAGGCTCTTTTGGCCACAGGCTGCAGATTTAAGCATGAAACATCAATTTAATACTGCATGAAACATCAATTTAATACTGTACTTGAGGGATCAGTCTTCATCCAAATGCAAGAAACCCCTTAGGTGGAGCAGAGCTGCAGGAGTCCCTGGTCCTGTGAGGGTTCTTGCTGCCTGGCAGGCACTACAGACGATTAAAATATCATACAAAGGGCTAGGAGTGCATGTGACCTTTCCTCTTAGGACATGGAAGGCAGCAAGAGTAGCTCAGCTTTTCAGAGACTCCCCAGAACTGTCAGAAATTACCAGAATCACACATACCTCTCCTGTTGACTCCAATTCTCCATCCACTTTCAAGACCTGTGCACTCCAGGTAATCCTTTCCTGCTTCAGGCGTTCTGTCCGTGCTTCTCTTGTCTCTTCCACCTGCCTTGTCTGGGGAGAAAGCCCCAGGAGAGGTAACTAAACCCAGCAGCATTAGCAACCTTCACAGGCCCAGTTTATAGGCCAGAAGAAAAGGGAGACAGGGAGGGATTTTAATGAGCAGTTCAAAGAATATTATTCCTCACAGAGATTGAGGTAATCTACAACTTTGGGTCAGCACCACTGGCAGCTACCAGCTCTTTTGTAAATTATCTCCTTGTCAAAAGCTGCTCAACCAGAGCCCTGCCTCAAGTTGCAGCTGTCCCCCCTTTCCCAATGCCACTGTTCTGCAGCAACAGGCACCTGCCCTAAGAGGACTTATCCTAATAAGCAAAAGGCACTGAGATGTTTCATATGTGCTCATTTAGATTTCAGAAACTGATCCAAGAGAAATGGGGAAGGAAATCAAATTATCAAATCCTGTCTTTTTAATAGGTAACTTCTTTCAAAAACAACAGTGCAATTTAGTAAGTATTTTTTGTTTAAGGATAATAAATGCTTTGCTTTTGTTGAAAGTACTGGAGGACCAGTGTGCATAGGAATGGCAGTTGCTAATTCTGCTGATAAAAAGCAAGTAGAGAAGTTCAACCAGACAGATTATTTTAAAGTTACTTAATGGCCATGCAGATAATGCAGGAATAGACCCATGCTGTGTATTGCTGATAACACATGTACACTAAGATAGCAGTAAAATGGTTAAACAATACACATACCTTAGCCAGAAAATTAACAACTTTGTTCTTAGTTTCTTCAGAATTAAGGCACCAAGGAACAACATCTTCATGTCTTGTTTCCTGTCAAAAATGTTATTGGTTGTTCAGTACATTCATGCTAACAAGGGAACAAAATAGATGTTTCTATGACATCTGCCCCCTTGCAACCAACCCAAGCAACCAGTGCCCAACCCTTCTTCACTTCCAGCTCCTGAAATCTCTTCCACCTGCACCAGCCCCCAGCACTTTCAATGTACAACAGCTGTAACTCAGATCCAGCTTGTGCAGTGGGGAGCAGCAAACATTTGAGTCAGGAGAATTTGTGTACAACAGAAGTTAACAGAACCAAATGCCTGCAGCCAGAGCTGTGCTCTGCTCACCTCTGCAAACTGTGTGAATGCCTCCAGGGCGTGCTGCTGAATCAGCCAGGTCTGGTCAGCCAGCAGAGAGGCAAACAGACAGGACAGCTGGGGCACAACCTGCCTCTGCAACAGAACCAACAGCCATCAGTTCCCAAGAGTTAGCTGAGCATATCTCACCATCATGATTCATTATTGAAGACTGGCTCTCAGACTGAGGGACAGGTTTGGCAAATGTGAGAATGCTACTGCCCTGTCTGGTTAAAGAACCACTGTGAGGGAGGTGACATTCTATTCTCACTTCTTGTTGCTTCTCACCAGTGAGAAAGGACTGGCATTGGAAGCATCTTGCATGCACTCAGCACGTCTTGATAAAAAAGAAACCTGCTGCAGACCATTAATCCAAGACAACTGTCCTGGCATTCCTGTATCTATTTAATGAACTTGTATATTTAATCAAAAGTCTTTTTATCAAAAGCTAAGGCAATTTCACTAAGGCCACAATTCCATTTACCTGTGCTTCTTGTGGAATAAACACCTTTCCCATGGAAGAGAGAAAATCCACCATGGCCAGACGGACATGATCCGGGGGATGCAGCTGGAGCAGGGATGACTGCAGTGCAAACACCTGCAGGACACAAACCCCAGCAGAGCCCATCAGACACACTGCAGGTGGAACTGAGCAGGCTCATCTTTAAATCCACACACAGGGAGTTTAGAAACCTGAGGGAGGATTGCTGCACCTCCAATAGAACTGGCCAGGATAAAGCTGCAGGGTGCATTTTAGGAAGAAATGAGCATGGTCCCTAAAGCACTTCCTTAGATCTCAATTATCTTACAGAGGACGGGGATTCTCAAAAGCAGTGTTAACCAAAATGCCATGTGCTCGGTTTGAAGGCCAGGAAAGTAACCAAGAAAGATTATTTCCTTGTTAAGAGAAGGCCAGACCATGAAATAACTCATTTGAGATTTCAATAAATCACAAAGAACTTGGTTTTCATGTAGTGAATAATTCATAAGGTGGTGTTGGGGGTTTTAGGATTTTTTTTTTACCTGGGTCATCAGTTGAGCATCTAATGCTTGGATGAAAAATTTCAAAAGGTGAAGCAATAAACACAGTGTCTTCTGGAGACATGGCTCATCTGAGACCTTGAAGAGAGCACAAGATATCAGCAACATTGCATTTTAGCTCATGGAATTACTGCTTAGGAGACAATGTCAAGTTACAGTAGCATTCCAAAATTGTTAGTCTGATTTCACAGATGTAAAACACTGCATTGTAAGCAGCAAAGAAAATATTGAAATAATCATATCAGTATTTCTAAGTGGTCATATTTTATGAGCCCATTTTCTTTGATTTTTGTGAAGAACATTTCTTAATTCTCCTCTCCTTCCACCACTCACTAAAATAGGCACCTAGAGGTTATCTGAACTGTTTCTTTTCACTTTCAGTTGCCAAATGTCCTCACAGAATGGCTGAGGTTTGAAAAGATCTCTGAAGGGGCACATTGTTGGCTCTTCACTCCCTCTCTCAAACTTTCTTTTCTAATCTGGAGCATGAAAACCCTGACAATCCTTTTTTTCTTTCCTTTATGCAGGGTGATTGCCCCATGTGCTGCGCTGTGCTCTGATCAGATCACCCTGAGTTTTGGTCACATTCTGATGAATATTCAAAATACACTGAATGTGTAACTGGTATGAACCAAAATCAGGTAATTCAGGCTTCTCCTTGAGCAAGTCTGAATGTGACACTGAGTAACAGATGGAGTAACAAGGAACCATATATGTAACATTCAGGAAATTCAAACTCAAGCTTCCCGGAGCTCATCCTGCCCTACAGAAAAACCAGCTGAGAGCAGATGGGCAGCACTGAAACAGTCTACACTACTGAAACAGTCCAACCTAAGTCAAACAAATGAGTACCAACAATCTGAGGAAACAGCAGCAAGACATGCTTTCACTGCTGGAGCAGCAAACTCTCTTACCTGCTTAGCCTGGAGAAAAGACCAGAACTGACTGAGCACTCCCAAGACAGATGCTTTAAGTTCTGCCTCCAGAGTGGCATCAGCAGAACTGCAGGCAGCCAGCAGGGCAGAAAGGGCAGTGTTCTAGGAGGAAAAAATGTGTGAGACCAACCAGAACACATTACATGAAAACCAACCCAAAACCCCAGGCTCAAATGAAACAGCTAAAGTGATCCAAGGTGGCAAGAAGCCCAAAGTGCTGCCTCAGCTGTTCAGAACAGCTAATCCAGAAGGAGAGCAGCCAACAAAGATTCCAGAAGTGGGAAACCATCCATTACTTCTGTGAGTTTCACACACACTGCAGGTCATTTGCTGCCCTGGCAGCAGAAACTTCATGTGGAAGCCTCTGGTTTCTCACGTTCCTTCATCAGAGACCAGTGAGCATCTTTCAGATTTGATGCTGCATAAAACCAGCAGGTTTTAAAACTGAAGAGGAATTGTCTGCTAAGGTACAGCATAAATGAGAAATTCTGAAGAAAAATACATCTGCTCAGTCAGAGAACAAACAATTAGAATAACTAGAGAATCACAGAACCTCCACTAGCACAGCAGAGCTCCTAAGGTGCTGCATACTACAAGAAAACATTAAAATGAGAGTTCTTGCTTATGCACATAAGCATAAAAAAAAGCTGTGCAACAGAACCCTTTGAAAAACTGGAGTGCATTCATTTTCCAGAGAGAAGCAGATCTCCTTACCACAGGAGGGAGCCCTCCCAAGGCTCGGCTGCTGCTCAGCCACTGGCGGCACCGCCCGAGCCCTGCCGAGCACAGCTGAGACGCCACTTGTGCCCTGAGGTCAGGGCTCAGGGCTCCGAGGGACACGTGCTGCCACACGGCCAAGTTCTCCACCTCTTCAGGAGGAAATTCATGAGCAAATTCTACCTGGAAACAAAAGGCAATAGAAACTAAACAGACCAGAAAACAATTTGGTAGCTCAGAAGATGAGAAACCAAACCAAAATGATGAAACCGAAAAGATGAGAAAACAAAAAAGCTGATTTGCTTCAGATTAATTATGCTAAACAATTTGTGTAAAGGATTTCCATATATAAATCCATCCATAAAAAATCCATCTTTTTATTTGAAAAACATTTAGAAACTGCCACCTCCCTTGTCACATACAGGATATTAGAATGATTAAGGAACTGATTCTTTCAGCTGCTTGAAGCAAAGGTCCCAGTGAGTAGAAGAGAGGGCTTCAGCCCCTCCAGGGTACACAGAGAGGCACTGACAGGACAGGACAGGACAGGACACTCCTCTTGACACCTGATGTCATGAGGTGTCACAGATGCAATGACAGGACACAGTTTCAGCCAGTCTAGGGAGATGTGCTGTTTTCATACTTTGTCAAAAAAAAAGACTTCATTGCTACCCAGCAAGACTCTTAGAAAGGTCAATGTGCTTTTCTTGTTTTAAAGAACTCATCTGCACAAGGTGGGACCCACAATAAGTAATAACTTAGTGACTTAATGATTTAGACTAAGTAATAACAAGTACAATAACAAGTGCAGCAAGTGAGCACTCGACATCTTGTCACTTCTCCAGAACTGAAAGGGAATATTTGAACACAGGGCACTGATTCAAATCTCTTCTACTGACTTGCCTGGTGCTCTGGAGCCATCAGGAACAGCATTCTCCTCAGCAGCACACCCAGGGCAGGGACCTGGCAGCAGTCACTGGGCCAAGCCTTTACCTGCATTGGGGTAAAAGAGAAATGCACCTCTTTACACTGAGGGAAAAATCACCACTGAGCAAACAAATTCTGTACAGGACATTCTGAGAGCTGCTGTGTGGGATCACAGCAGTTACACTGGAAATAAAATAAGCAGGGCATATTGGTTTGTATTTTCACTGTACTGTTTCTGCTAATTACTAAGCCAATTTGAAGAATTCAAATCTCCATTTGAGTCTTTGATGGTAGTACTCAGATTAAAGCTGGTGTCAAACTGCAAACATCACTGTGTCACTATAGGACATGAAACAACACGAGCACACACACTGCTGCTCTCAAGGTGTAAAAAGGGAAGTTTATTTTCTGACTCCAACATTTATAGTTTTCCAAAAGTGACAGTGGATTGGAGGGTGACAGTGCCACCTCTCCAATGGCACTGGACAAACCAAGTCTATCAAATTTCTCCTCCTCCATAAAAGAATGCAAATCAGTAAGTTATTTACAGAAAGTGTGTGAGAAAGTTCCTTACAAGAATGTAAACATCAGAAGGGTTAGAAAATCTTAAAAAATCAAAGTAACATCACTGTGGTTCTTACCAAGTGGGCAATCACATTAACGTGGTGAGCACACAGCTCAGCTGTTCCATATCTGAAACAGGAGAGACAGCAGCTTGTGAATCTCTACTTCCTATTCTTGTAGAGACTAAGTATCATAAATCTGGTCTGAGAAATTGCCATTTCCTATGACATATTTAAATTTGATTTGCAGAGACACAATTTACTTGAGACAACCACTTCAAAAATCAGTTATTAAAGAGAGAAGCTATGTTCCTCTTGCTTGCAAGATCATAAAAATGGTCAAACCATTGCTACTCCTAATTTTCAAAATATGTTCTGTATCTGAAAATAGTCCAAGTCTGGGACAATTCTGTCTTACAAAAATCTCTCTCAAGCAAACTGCAAATTATGTACAACACCAACAGAATGAACTGGATCTGTGGAAAACCTGCTTGACTGTACTGGGAGCATCTTACCGGGCAAGGAAGCACCAGGAGTCCATTGCCAGCAGAGATGTGATCATGCTGGAACCCAGCACAGCTTCCAGCAGGGCATGTTCCTGGGGAGAAACAGGAACATGAACACAGCCTGAATACCACAGAAAAGAAAGCACTGAAAACTTTATAACAACTTTATAAGAAAACTTTATAACAACCTGACCTTCCCTACTCTGAAAGAGAATAAAAATTGGCAAGACCACTGAGGTCCTCAAGAATTTTCTTTTCCCCTTTCCCAAAAGTGACATTTGCTGTGTAACTGAACTCCAGGCATGCAACTGTGCCACAGCTGATTTTTACAAAACCATCTCTGAGATGGTTCTCTCTGAGCATCTTTTCAGAGCCACACCATTAGAAAGAACCCATTCTTTTTAAGCAGCACCTATGCATCACAACAGCTTGATAAGCAAACAGATAAGCAAAACCCAGTCTTACCAGCTGAGGGAAGTGTGATGGGAGTGTGGAAGCAATGAAGGAGCACAGGTGGACACAGACATAGTGATAGAGGGTGATGGGAACTGCTGGCTGTCCTGTACTGAGCACCTGTGGCAAACACACAGGGAGAGAAAGCTCCCCACAGCACTGCTGGAAACTGAGGAAGAGAGCTGACAACAAGGAGAGGCTGCAAGGGGGAAAGGAAAAAAAGAAAACCAAAAAAGAGAACAGTTTAGTTACAGACATGTAAGTCCCAAATCCTGCAAGCAACGTTGGTATTTCAAAATCTTTGTCTTCAGCCAGAAAAGATAGCAATAACTTCAGTGCTTTTACACCAGATTTATGTTGCTGTCTGCCTTCCTCTTTTACCAATTCAGGTGACTATTAGAGGGTTCAGGCATAAAAGTCTGAGACTTTACCTTAGTGAAGTATCAACAAATTACATTCAGAGCCTTATTCCTACCCTACAAGTACATTAACTACCACTCCTTCCTGAAAAAACAAAGACATCTCTGTCTCTGTATCCTTCACTCCTGAGGCAATGAACATCAGATCCTGTTAGTCTTGGCATAAGGATGCAAATCCATAGTGACAATTTCCCAAGTTCAGTTGCAAAGGAAGCTCCAGCAGCTGAGCCCCTTTGTTTGCCTGTTTGACTGCTGTGCTGAAGAACCACAACAAAAACCTTTTTTGTACCTTTTTCCTGTGTTCCAGAGAGTTTGCACTTCTTCTGGCTGAGAGGACAGCTTGTCCATTATGGTAAGCAGGAGGAGACACTGGGGCAGCTGCTGCTCAGGAGGGAGACCTGTAGAAATTTGGGTTTCAAGTGTGAAGAAAGTTGCCTAGATATATTTATTGTGTGTGTAAACTGGCTTTTAAGCAAGTGTAGAGGCAAATTGATGAGCTATTTCAGAATGGTGAGATGTTGGTCAGGGCAGAAATCAAGGAGAAGAGCTTGTTGAAACAAAAGGCTGATATTTTCCCAGGCATGCTACTTTTCACAGAAAATATTTACTTCATGAAAAAAAAGCTGTCTTCCCCTCCTAAGAGAAGAGCAGAAAAAATTCCATCTTATTTTGAAAGTTTGTGGCAAATGTGGATTGAAATGATGCAAAAGAGCAAAATGGACAGGATTTCTGTTAATCAGATTAACAGTGCAATTGCTATGAGTACTTTGGAAAAGATGAATCCAGCAACAACATAAAGTAGCTGTTATAAAATCCACCCAAATTAGCAGGCAATCAGCTCTATCACAGCACTTACAGAAGAACCAGAGACAAGCAAGTGAGTACAGAATATTATGGTCCAGAAAGTCAAAATGTCAATGCTGGCATTGTACTTTCAACCCACCTAAATTTTCACTTAACACTCGTTCCATGAAAGGACTGAAGGGAAGGAGCTGGGTGATGAGAGGGTCCAGAGCCACAAGAAAAACCTGGGATATTTCATCTTGATGAACTTCCAAGATCTCTGGAGCATAAAGACTGGGAGGAAATTTGCTGAGGCAGGAAAAAAAAAAAAGTTAAATATTCTCAGTAGCATTTTTAGCAATACCACTTTTCTCCAAAAGAACTACAAAAAGGCAAATTCATTATCTCCTTGTTCCTGTGAAATAAAAGACAGAAAAGGATCCCCATTTTAGAGCATCTGTTATAGCCCAAGAGTTACAACTCTGCATCCAGCCTTTAAAATAAGCATCACAATGCAATATTTTACTAAACATTTAAAGAAAACCTTACAAGCTCACAGCAAATGTGTGTAAAATACATAACAACTCTCAGAAGAAACATTTCAGATCACAAAGAGTCAAGTGAAAGGGAAAAGCCAAGAAAACACCTTTATACATGATTTTACAGCCATAAATATCACAGCACTAACTTATGACCCTAAAAAGGTATCAGAGCTTCTCTGAAGAGGGAAAAAAACACTTGAGCAATAAAAGAAAAAAAGAACCAATATGAGAATAAAGCAAGAGATCATGAAATAACCTTATATTCTTGCAGCTTATAAAGTGAACTGTAAAAATGCTACTTTCCTCTCAAAAATCCTGCTCATTATTCCCTGAGTGAATAAAAGTTTACAACTTTCCACTTGGGAAAAACCTACAAGGGGAGTAAACTTAGAAGAAGAAACTCATAAAGAAATATCCCCCCAGTCTTGCAGTGGAACATGCAGTGAACTCAGATATCTCACCACAGAGCCTGTTTGAATTCCAACAAAGGACAGAAATCAGCCCTCTTAGAAGAAGAAACTCATAAAAAACTAGAAGAAGAAACTTAGAAGAAGAAACTCATAAAGAAATATCCCCCCAGTCTTGCAGTGGAACATGCAGTGAACTCAGATATCTCACCACAGAGCCTGGTTTGAATTCCAACAAAGGGCAGAAATCAGCCCTCTGATTTCACAGAATAAATAATTATTAGTATAAAGTCTGGGTTCTCTTATGCTTCCCCACCACTGCCAGCAACCAAACTTTCTGAAAGGAAAGTGATAAAACACTTGTAGACATTTATAAGTGTAGCATTACAAGAGCATCTGCTTCCAGGAGAGCCAGAGTCCTTCTGTAAGATTCCACAAAATTATTAACACAACAGTAAAGTTATGAAAAAATTCAGGACACTGTTTCTGATCCCCTCTTTCTCCAGGACAAATTTTTACAAACTTTGTCTTAAAGTAGAAATAATCTGTCAAAAGGCACTGCTGACACCTGCATTTAGTTGTAGAGGCTTTTTTCTGCATCTCCTACACATAATTTGTTAATAAATCTTGCATAAATAGTTGAAACAAAGTTAATGGTTTGTCATTATGGGACATGCACAGCATTGATCAAGAATGGGGTTTAAGGAAACTATAAAACACTTAACCACCAAATTTATTAAAAATATTTTAGCTTTCTGTACATGAAAAAAGATGGCAACAACTCTGGAATGAGAAGTGCATTTTTACATCTCAAAATATTTGTAATTTAAGAACGTAATTTTGAAATGTTATTAAGACACTATCAATAATCAATTATTTGTACTTCACATACCTGTATATCTGAAGAAAGAGCTGATGTAACTGAGAACAGGAATCAGAGAGGCAGGCACGAAATTCCTGCAAAAGCCATCAATTTTGAGTGATACTTTTAAAATAAAAGTATCCATGATGAATTACATGAATTACTGCACATCTCCTACCACCTCCTCAGTGCCACTGCATGAAACAACCTCTTCCAGTTTATTTTTCTGGGAAATCCCAACAGTAATCCTGCACAGGCTTGAGAGTATTTACAGGTGGAAGAACTAAAGCAGGTTATGCATGGATGTTAATGATACTGCCCATATGAGATAGCTGTCAATCATTAAGATATTATACAGTACAAAATGATGCCATCTGCAGAGCAGAGGCTTAAATTTAATACTAACATAAAACTGAAGTATTCAAATATTGAAATATTACACCTACCTTGGTGTAGTGTACAAGGGAGTTAGCAAAGAACCTGCACAGTTTCAGTGTCTTCTGGAACAGCCTGAAGTCAGTGCCCTCCTGTCCAAAAGAAGCAGTTCTAGAAGTTAATTAATATATTAATATAGAGGAACTAGTAGAGAGTAAAATAGGAAGTTAGATTGCTAACAGTGTTCAAAACCTATTTCACATTTGATTCTCCACAGACTCTAAAGCTAAGGGGGAGAAACTTTAAAAATATTTTGTATGTATGCTTTAGCATTTTCAGAGCAATATTAAGGATTTGTCCAACCTTGGGATATTGTCAGTTTAGGAAATAAAAAAAAATTCTCACATAGTATGGTGAAAACTTAGTGTTTCACTAAAACATCCTCAATCTACACAAAGCTGTGGGCCTCATTTTCACGTGGTTCCAAAGGAATTCTGTCATGAAATAAAGAAAACCCAAAAAAACCACACCAAATGACTCCAAGCAATAATACAGCACAAAGAATTTCTCCTCCTCAAGTTCACTGGCAGCTCTGGGAGCTTTTTAACTCACCTGTATTTCTGACACCTTCATTTGCTCAGCCAGCTGCAAACAGGAGTCAAAAGAAAGAAGAATGTCCTTGCAGAGGCCACTGAGGATGTCACTGTGCTTCAGGTGGCACTGCAGCAGGGAGTGATGCTTCAGGCTTTGCCTGAAAGACAGGAATATAACCAGGTATTTAATTGTCAGAAGTGATCATGCAATGAGCTCTTACAAATCCAAATAACCAATTCTTCTGTTTAGCCTTTTATACAGCAGCAATTGGTGCAATATCCATGAACACTGAAAGCAGGTCCCAGGGCAGAGGCAGGATGGGAGTTTGAGACAGCCAACTCAAGGCAAAACCATCTACAGAACTGCAGCTCAGACCTCTTCATGTCATCACTCAGACAACAGTGTTGCAAATTTTCTTCTGTATTGCAGTACAGAAAGTCAAGTTTCTATTATTTTTCATACTAATTCCTACCCACTTTCACTGGCAGTGCTTTAATATTACCTCCTAGCTAAATTTCTAAATTTCCTTAATAAATAGCTACATTGAATTCTCTCATTTGAATTTTATGAGGAACTCTGAGCACAAAGCAAAGGAGACATTCATTATTTAAAACTACACACCACAATAAACCCAAAGAGTTTAGCTACATACTTGATTATGAACTTCCATGTATTGGCATGAAGAGCATGGTCCAAATTGGAAATGACAGAGCAGATCTCCAGCACAGTGTGGATTACTAAGAAAATAACAGCAACAGAGATAAATCAGATTTATGAGTTCACAGCAATCCCAAAAGAATACTGAGAGAATACCACCATGTTGACATGAATTAGGAAAATGGCTCAGTGTTTAGGTGCTGCCCCTGTCCTACAAATCTACACAACTTCAGGAGAAAAATGGAAATATTTCATGTTCAAAATGCTGCTTTCTGAAAAGCTGGTCAGGACAGCAGGAACTGTGCACACTCAGAAACCTGTTTTAAAATTTCAAACATACTCTCCAAGGAAAAAAAGACTGAGCAAGACTAAAAAAGTATCAAATCCATGTATACCTGACACCATATATGTGATGTCATCTTCAGTGGAAGCAGAGTCTATGGAAATCAGATCAACCAGTTCCATCAGCTGTTTCTGAAGGGAGTAAGTTTCCTTGAACATGGATTGTAGGAGGTCAGAAATTAGGTGCAGGTGCCCACAGTACACTGATTCACTGTCCTGAAATGGGGAGGAAGAGGTTTGTAAAACAGCTCAGGACTCACAGCTGGATTTTTCACACACAGAAAACACCAAGAGCTTTGCCATACATTTCTCTGGAGAAAAAGAACAAGGCACAGATGTACCTGCTTTAACTCAATACACAGCCCCTGAGCACTCAATATAAAATATGTTCACCTGCAGCTCATGGTAAACTTATGAGGTCTGGCTGGATCTTGTGAGTTTAGGGGGCTCAGGATCAGGCCTATTCATATTTTTGAACCAAACAAACAGGACAATGGCAGCAGCAAAGGATGTAGCATGCCAAAGACTTCCCAAGACTTTCATATTAGAATTACTAGATGAAAATATGGCACCTGAGTTTGAATCCTGCCATGGAAAACTGAGGTAAATATTTCCACAAGAAAGAAGTATTAAAAATATGAAAATGAAAGGCAAGCAAAAGTTAGTGTGTCCTAATCTTGTTTTATTTTCAATGCTTAGAGGGAATTACTGTTGCACCTGAAAATTCAGATCAGTCCATATCTGAAACTGATACACACTGCTCACTGTAACCAACATAAACCTACTAATCTCAGCTTTCAATCCACTCTGGAACTTGTCATTTGTAGCTCTGTAAGTACTGCAGCCATCAGCACTGCACAGATCCCTCAGAGCACTGTGCTCCTGAACAGAATGCTTAGTTAACACTGATGCAAAGGATGGAAATAGCCCAGTCTGAGCTTCTCACCAGCAGGTCAGATTTGCTGGGCAGACAGATGAAAAATCATCTTTGGACCTGTGCACTGAGTGCAGTCTGAAAATGACTTAACAACTAAAATGAAAAGAATAATACTTTAATGTGGTATTCACATTCTCTGAACAGAGAGAGACATAATTCTCTCTTCCAGGATTTTTCCTGGGGAAGGCAGTGAGAACCTCAGAGAAGAAGAGAAAACAATTCTTATCTCTATTCACTGTTCCTGTTGCTTTGCACATGTGGAATGTGTTATGGAGATTATTTACCCAAAGTGATTTGTTCATTGGACACTGGTGAAGGTTGTTTTGATTCCTTGGCCAATTGACTCAAAGCTGTGTCCTGATTGTCTCAGACAGTCAAGAAATTTTCTTTAGTATCTCTTTTAATACAGTATTCTTTAGTTTAGCATTAGTATAATATAGTATAGCTTAATAAAACAATTGTTCAACTTTCTGAATCATGGAGTCAGAGCACATTATTCCCCACACTGGGGTCACCTTACAACTATACTTCAACAACAAAATAAGATCATCTTCTAAAGTGTTTCCCTGTTGTATTGCACTAAATAGTTATTTAGTTGTTTGCACTGGGTGTTAGGTAATTTGCACTGTTCACATAACTTGTATCCTATCACCACATGGTCTTCCATGGACCCCCAGGTGTCAGTGTGGTGGTGTCTCCCTGCTTTACCCCTCCTGTTGCCCCTCCTCACTTGTATCCCATTGGCTCCTCCAGCCCCCTTTCCCAGCCCTTAAAACCCCCTAGAGGCAGCTGGCCTGGCCTCTTTTTTCCACGTGGGTCCTTTCCATCTGGTGGTTCTCCTGGGAATAAACTGAGGACATTTGTCCCCACGTGGAGAAGAGCCCTTCCAGTCTTTTGCCTTTGTCCATGTAAGATGGTGTGGGCTGGGCTCCATAGCTAGCTGCACCCAAACAGCCCACCCAGAGAGGGATTCTTGTATTTCCAAAAGCCCAGGAGCAGCAGGAGTCCTGTGCTCCCAGCAGAGCCCTACCTTGCAGTGTGTGAAGGTGCTCCATAGCTAGCTCGACCCAAACAGCCCACCCAGAGAGGGATTCTTGCATTTCCAAAAGCCCAGGAGCAGCAGGACTCCTGTGCTCCCAGCAGAGCCCTACCTTGCAGTGTGTGAAGGTGCTCCATAGCATTTCCCAAAAGCCCAGGAGCAGTAGGAGCCCTGTGCTCCCAGCAGAGCCCTACCTTGCAGTGTGTGAAGGTGCTCCATAGCATTTCCCAAAAGCCCAGGAGCAGCAGGAGTCCTGTGCTCCCAGCAGAGCCCTACCTTGCAGTGTGTGAAGGTGCTCCATAGCATTTCCAAAAGCCCAGGAGCAGCAGGAGCCCTGTGCTCCCAGCAGAGCCCTACCTTGCAGTGTGTGAAGGTGCTCCATAGCATTTCCCAAAAGCCCAGGAGCAGCAGGAGCCCTGTGCTCCCAGCAGAGCCCTACCTTGCAGTGTGTGAAGGTGCTCTTGAGCAGGCAGAGCACGGAGGAGGGCAGGGAGCGGATGCTGTGCAGGGACAGCTCCTGCACGGAGCACAGGGAGCGCACGCAGCCCGTCAGCGTCTCCAGCAGCTGCACCACCGTCTGAGACCAACACTGAACAACATCAGTCACTCCTGCAATGCCTCCAAAAGCATCTTTTCTTAGCTGAAATACACCTGTATTTTCACAGCACTTAAAGTTCACTGCTATTTGCATAAAGAAGTAGTTGGTTAAAGATGAATGAAGCTCCAGAGCTTTTCTGCACTACCATACCCTCCATAAAAACTCCTTATTTCTTTCACTATTGCTCTCAATTTACAAAAATGTTAAAATTCAGAATGAAGTGACATATGTATAAACAGGGGCCAGGTTCAATCTTTAAATATGGGGAGTCACATTCCATCTGCAGGAGGGACTTGGAGCAGAATTTGAGATGATTTTTTAAAATTATTATTAGCATCACATGCTAGATGTAATCAAATCATTCACAAAATGTTAACTGAGCTTCACCTACAGAGGAAGATTAAATCACATTTTACCCACCAAAAACATTCTAACACCTTTTTAGTAATTAGTAATTTAGCAGTTTAGGTAAAAGCAAAGAGTGATGCATGCATTATTTTGACAGCTTATGGGATGGGACTTGCCTGTAGCAGATTCCTTACAGTACTGCACAACTCTGTACTCTGGCTGGTCAGTCCTTTGGCCTTGCTGGATAATTCACACATCAAGTTATCAAAGAACTGCAGAGTCTGGCAGAGCACAACAAAACCGAAACATTTTACTTACAAAGGGACACATAATCATAAATAATAAAATTAACCAATTAATGACAAATAATAGCACCATTCTGTACCTGCTTGCTGCCTTGGCATGGAGGCACAGAGAGAATTCACAGCAGAAAACACTTTGTAGCATTTCAGTCATAAAGCAAGATATAACAAGAAGCAAAAACCATTTTTATGTATATATTATAGACAGAAGACATTTTAGCTGTTATTTTTTCTAAGATCTGCTGCTAAAACAGATCTTAGAAAAAATAACAGCTAATTAGCTAATTAGCTAATTAGCTGCAAATTCACAGCTAATTTGCTTGAAATATATTATTCAATCCTATATTACATATATTATTATTCATTCATAACATATTTCATATATATAATGTATAATGAATAATATTAAATATTATTTAATATTATATATTAAATATATTATTCTACTAAACATTTTCTACTTAGTTAAAGTCACATAATTTAAAAAATACTTTCATTTTGTCTCATAAAAAATATTTGTTGGTTGAAAATTATTATTAACATTTTGAATGCTTTTTTAAAAAAGCCTGTGACATACAGACAACATTTATTTCTACTTTAGCTGAGGTTTTTGGATGAGTGTTATTTTTGAGACTGCAAAGACAGTGAGGCACATGCAGGATAAACAGTGATCCTTTCTCAGGATATGCCTATTATGAGACAATTTTCCTGTAATCTCCAAAAACTTGTTACTTGAGATAAAATATGAGAAAGGAAAATCAAGTGCTTTTTACTGGCTTCTTAAAATGGACAAGCTGAGTCTTGAAACTTAAATCAGTAATTTGGCACCTCTTTACTTAAAATGCAAGCACTGATTTTAATACACCTATGGCACAAAATTCTCCATCATTTATTAAAAAAAGAAAACATGTGTGAGGTCAGTATGGTCTAAAAGATTATTCACTATATTAATTCACAAATTTCACAACATTCATTTGTGATATGGGAGTGTTGAGCTCTTCAGTTTAATTGTCCTGAGAAGCTCCCTCAATTAAAAATTCTCCACCTTGGTCATTTTACAAAAAGCCCAATCTTCTCAGAAAGAAATAAAATCCAAGTCTACTGCTGAATATAGAAAGCAGAACATTGTATATTTGATTTTCTCCCTACTGTAAAGAATTAGAGCAATCACAGACACAATTCAACACAACACTGTGAAAACTCTTAACAGGTAAATTTCAATTTTTGTATCCCATAGGTATTTTGCAACCCCAAAGAAGAATCACTGCAATCTAAGCAGGTTCTAACACTGGACTGACAGACAATTCCACAGTTAACTGAAGCTGTCCTACCTTAGGTAATACTTTTGAGAAAAAACTTTGTTCCACATCTTCAAGGCTGATGTGTGGCAAAAACATTTCAGTCAGGATCCTCAAAATACCTGCAAAGAAAAACATTTGCAATGTGTATTTCTCAGAAATATACAGCAACCTACCAGAGGAAATAAAGAACTCCAGAAAGCAAAAGCAAATCAGGTACTTGAAAATATTTACAATGTGTAATTCTCAAAAATATACAGCAACCTACCAGAGGAAATAAAGAACTGCAGAAAGCAAAATTGAGGTACTTGATTTTGAGAGAGGCAACAGAGCATTTGCCTTATCTGAAATGCATGAAAACACACATACATGATCTGAAAAAAATCAAGTAACTGTAATAGCTCCAACATGCACAAACCCATCAAAAATAGCAGCACACCTGACTAAACTTAGCTGAAGGCTGAGCAAAACTGCCAAGCCTACAAATCCAGAATTTGCCACATTCCAAACTGCAAACAGTAGCAAGTTTTATAATGCAACATAATATGCAATGTAACAGTTTTAGCAACACTCATAAACAGTTACAAATAAGCCTCATTTTCTTTAAACTATTAGTTTTGTCACCTGGAAGATAACAGCCCAAAAGAAAATAAAGCACCAGATAAAAAACACTCTTCTTTTGTGCATTTAAAGATCAGAAGTAGCAGAAAGGAAAAAAGCAGCCTTAGATGCAGAGTGTCTTATAGGGGCATTTATAAAGCTCATTCAATGTGCAGTTAGTGGAATATGCAAGGTCCAGCAGGTCCAGCTCCATTGCTGAAGACTCTGAAAAGTTGTAGCAAAAGTATTTTAAGCACTGCAATGATTTTCATTTTAATGCAATTGCAATACAGGGCTCTACAGGAAGAGGCACTTCTTAGCCATTACTTACGAATGTGCTCAGTCCAGTCCTCAGACTCTGCATACATTGAGTAAAAACGTTAAAGAAAATCAAACTCATTCTTCTACAAAGGGTATCTCTAAAGCACCTGCAGAACCACAGTGACTTCTATCACTGTCTCCCGGTCCTATGAAATTGGTGGGGATGCTCCACAACCAATGCAGGCTGATAGCCCGGAGTATCCACAGGCTCAACAAAGTTTTTCCAAACTGTATTAGAGAGTAAGTCTTGAGGGGTTGGTTTTTTGGGATTTTTTTCGGTGGTGTGTGGTTTGGGTTTGTTTAGGGGGTTGGGTTTCTTTTGTTTTTTGGGGGGTAGGTGAGAGATGTGTCGGGGATTATCTACAGTGCTAATTGAACCACACGCGATGTTCTGGACACTATAAATCTTTTATTCCAGGGAAAGGCTGTACCCATCTCCAGAGAAACTCCCGGCACCCGGCCCCTCACAAAGGTCCCACCGCTCTCCCTCACACACATTCGCTCGAACCGTGGAACTCCGAAGGATGCACACACACACACCCCCCCACCACCACTCGTGTGCCTTTCCCACAGCCACCCGGAGCCCTGCTGGCAAGGATATCAGGAGCCGGGGCAGCACGGCGGGCAGCTCCCGGCGGCACAGCTCCCAGTCCCAGCCGTCCAGCTCCCGCAGGAGCAGCTCGGGGTCCGCCTGGGACATGGCGGCGGCCGCGCTCCCCTCAGCGCGGGGCAGCGGCGGGAGCGGCGCCCGCGCTCCCACAAGGCCCCGCGCCCGAGGAAGCGGAAGCGGCTCCGTGTGGGAGCGGCGGGGCATGGCCCGGAGCGAGCGGCGGCCGCGGGTGGGTGCGGGCACGGCGCGGGGAAAGCGGGGTGGGAAACGCTCCCGGAGCCCCCAGCCCGGCCTGCGCGGCAGCACCGGCACCGCTCCGCGCCTTGCGTTTGCGCCCCTTGAAACGCGGAGTCTGAAACGCGAGTTTTAGCGGAGCTGGCAGCTGTCCTAATTGCCTTGCCTGGTATGTGAGATGGGGTCAGCTGTGACGCTGTGTTTTAATAAACATAAGTGGTTAGAGAGCCGTTTTTAAAATTCCAGAATAGTTAGGGTTGGAAGGAAGCTCTGGAGATCAGCCGGTCCAGCCCCCTCGCCAAGGCAGCGTCCCCGACGCGCCCCGGTGGATTTGGAATGTTTAGAGAGGGAGACTCCACGGCTTCCCGGGGGAGCCTGGTAATGAAAATCAGGATGCTACAACTAGTGCTGATATTAATGAGACATAAAACTATTAACTCTTATTTCCAGCAGCAGTTCACCTGGCTCTTGGCAAGACGTCTGATATTGCACCGGCGAAATACTCCGTCCTGCAACAATACCTAGATAAAAGCTTGGCTCTAAGAAATTAAGCTTTTAAAAAACTGTTATTCTTGAAAATGGATTTTCGATTTGATTTTGCTGTTGATGAAAATGAGAGCAGTGAGGCAGATGCTCACTTCTTACTGCTGTGCTCTCCAGAACACAAGCAGGAATCCAGGGAAAAGAGCAGGGAAACTGCTGATCTTGCACCAAAGTCCAGCCTGAAGCTGGCTAAGCACCAGGATGAGGCAGCTTTGAAGAAAAACCTCTGTGTGAAAGCTGCCAAGGAGCACAGCATTCCCCAAGATCTCAACAAAGTATTGGAAAATAAAGTCATGGAAACAGTATTGGGCCTGTCTCATGTAAAGCTGTCTGTAGTGGAAAGGACATGTTCAGGTGATGCTGACAGTGAAGGCATTGTGTCCAAAAGTGTTTCTTCTCACTCTGATCTCATCCCAGGAGTCTACGAAGGAGGGCTGAAAATCTGGGAATGCACCTTTGATCTCATGGACTACTTGTCTGAGGCTGAGATAGAATTTACCAACAAGACTGTACTGGATCTTGGCTGTGGGGCTGGATTGTTGGGAATTGTTGCTTTACGGGGTGAAGCTGCCAGAGTCCATTTTCAGGACTACAACAGCACAGTGATTGATGAAATAACCTTGCCTAACGTGGTGGCCAACTGTAGCAGTGAAGGCAGGAGGATGGGCAGGGGGAAGGACAGAAAAGCCAGCAAGCCTCCTTCCAAGAGGCCCAGGAAAGCAGAGGGCTCAGCTGATGTTCTCAGCAGATGCAGATTTTTTTCTGGGGACTGGTCTCAAGTCAGCCAGCTCCTGTCAAACAGCAACAAACCCTGCCTGAAGTATGATATAATTCTCACCTCTGAGACCATCTATAACCCTGACTACTACAGTGCTTTGCATGATACACTGGCTCAGCTCCTGGATAGAAATGGCCACGTGTATTTGGCAAGCAAAGTGCATTATTTTGGAGTTGGTGGTGGTGTCTATCTCTTTGAGAAATTCATTGAAGATAAAAACGTGTTTAAAACCAGTTTGGTTAAAACAATTGATCAGGGTCTGCAGAGATGCATTATGGAAATTGCCTTTAAAAATTCCTGTTAAAATTAAACTAATTATCTTCCAAAACATAACTGGAAAATGTTTTAAATCCTCATGTCTCTCTTTGCTTTTTCCTCTGTTATTCTGGTTTAACAAATTAAGGATGGTGGTTGTGGAAATGTTTGACAAATTCTAGTGTTTGACTAGAAGTGAGGGACTTTTCTGGTGTTGGCTTTGCATAGAGTTCTGTTTAAAGCAGCATCTGTTTATGATAATTAATATACACACAAAGATTAGGTAAGTCATTGTCTCCAGCCAGGCTTTCACATTCTCTGTCAGCTGCAGAACTGTACGGCACAGGAATGGCATACATGATGTATTGTGGCTGAATGAGGTAAATTTAGCACCCAAAATGAATGCAAGAGGCTTTTCTCAAGGGTTGGGCAGCCTGACTGCAGCCAGATTCAGGCAGGGACCACGCTCCTCTGAGCTCTGCTGCTTTGCCAGCAGAGGGAGATGTGATTGTATTTATCACTCATGGGGATCTCAGAAATCCATGTAATATTTCCATGTGTAGTGCACACATAACGTACTCAAGCCCTTTAAAGAGTGTAACAATATTAACCCCTGTGGTCTGTAAATTCTGTAAATTTCCACATTCAGATTCTGTCACAGGCTAAGAAAATTACAGCAAGGAATTAGAAAAAGCCATGCTGGTTTAGAAGCTGACTTGAAAGAATATTCTACCCAAGGTAAGTTCCTTCTACCAACCAACAAGCCTACAAATGAAATACTGGAGGATGATAGAACTGAGCTTTAGGAGATAATTGGGAAAGGAGATAAACTGTTCTACTACAGGAGTTTAATAGATTGCTGTACTGCTTTAATAAGTTTTTTCCAGAAATGAATTGCCCCTTTCTCTAAACTTGCTGGGGGTAAACTTGCTGAACATCCACACCTCTTCAGTCTTTTCACAGCAGTTTGGCAGGACAGAAAGCACTCAGAAAAACCTGAAATACAAGACAGTGCTGTTGCTGAAGAAATCACTGCAGACAAACCCCCAAAGAACTACACAACCTCGTCTTGAGCACTCACTGCCACTGGCAATTCAAAGAAAAAGAGGAAATCCACTGCATGTTTTGCCCTGGCCAAAAGCAGACAGAAAGCTCTTAGCTGCTGTCATCATGCACTGCTTTATCAGGTGCCCTTGCAGAAATACAAACTTGGAGACAGTGACCACTGCTGTAAACTGGATGCAAGGATCTTCAGGGTAGAGCAGAAGGCAATAGTCTGAGAGGATGGGAAGAAACTTAGTACAGCAGTGATCTACATCACTTTAATTATGCCATCAAGTTTCCATCACTGAAGGTGTCCAAAGTCAATCCTAAGTTTCCTATTTTGAACCTGCTGCTATTAAGACAGAGTTGTAAAGGATTTCCTGTACTTCACAGAAGAGCCTTCACTACTGTTTCAGGCTATTTTAAAGAGATGTTTTGGAAACTACTGAATTTAGCCTCTCATAGGATAGAAGAGGGAGGGAAAAAGTAAGTTTTGCCATGACTGCTATGGTGCTTTGGAATTTTTCTGAACCAACTCTGAAACTTAATGATGATAACTGCTGACCTCAGACTGAGGAACAAAGAAAGTTTTAGCTTTGGCAAATCAAGAAGGTACTGTTAACAGCTCTTTTTTTTTTCCTGTCAAAACAGAGAAGCTGGAAACAAATGGATTACCATTTGTCATTTTTCAAACTCAATTCTTAGATAAATCATGGCTTGCACCGAATAGTTTGTTCTACACCTGCTAGTCTAGTGCAGTTCCAGAGAACCATACCTGAAGTAATAAGAAATGTTGACCTCTATGACAAAGGATATGGTTAGGAACAAGAATCTCATGTAACTTTGGATGACCAAATGAAGAAGGTACTTAAAATCTTCTATAATATCTCCTCTTGATAATATTCCACTATCAAACTCACTATCTCTGGTTTAATTACTGTGCCTTCACTCAGTATTTGGCTCAAACATAACTGGTTTTGTGCAAATACAGAATCAGAATTTTTAGGATGAGGGAAGAATGGCAGAGCCACAATGTTATAGTGACTGCACACCTGCAAAACAAATAACCCCCACACAGAATAATGAGCTTCCAATTTCAGAATCTGATTAGAAAATGGAAGATGCTTTTCTCAGGTGAAATCAGCACAATTAGCATTGGGATTTCCATATTTGAGATGAGTTCTGTTCTTAGAATTCAGCAGGTACATGCTGAGAGGAAACAGAATTCAACACTTAGTTTTGTAGGTTGTTGATGTTTCAATCTTCAAATAATATTAATTTCCCTCATCTGCACTAAGGCTTGCTCTACCTGAGAAATCCTCACCACCCTAGTAACCAGTGTCCTGCTCCTCTTCACAAACTGGAATAGAAGAAAATAAACTTTTCATTCCTTTGTAACACTTGTACGTATTACTTAATGACCAGGGAAATTAAATTGCCCCAAATGACGTTGCACTAAAAAAATAACTGAATGGGGAGGTTCCTCTAAGTATTTTTTTTATGACACATTAAAATCTTTCTTCTATGAAGAAACAAAAGGTAGAGATTAGCTGGTAACTCAGTTTTGATCAGCTCATTCCAAATCATCACTGTTTTTCCTCCCCTCACGTTTTGAACACGTCATTCCAATAATAAGTCCAGTGTAAGTTATGTCTTTCCTGTAAGTATTGTGGAGGCAAAGATTAAAATCAGTCATTAAATACCTCAGGAAACTAAATTGAAAGGCTTGTTTGTTTTAACACAGTTATCCCTAACTGATGACTTCCATTTGAAGACTATTTGCCAGTTTTGGGAAATGAAGCTATTTAAAACTCAGGTCTGTATACTGGCAGCTACAGTTATTTCACTAAAGCTTAGGGGAAAAAAAGCCCTTGATCATGGAACTGGGAAGTGCCCAATTTGCAGGTTACTGACTTGTGTGCTATTCTTGGTTATTAGGCACTGAAATCAAAATCTTGTTCAGTAAAATCAATCCTGTCATCATTACCACAGTATTTGAAGTGCAGCCAGATAACCATTGCACAGGAACTCAACGAGAAGCACAAAGAGCAGATGTAAAAGCAGGCAAGGGTGCTGGAGGGGAAAATCCAGGCTGCAAGGGGGGGAATCTGATGCCAACCAAGAGACCTGGAACACCAGGTTTAGGAGATTCTGCTCTGATGAGATTATTGGGATGGAGACCCTGGAACTCTTCTGGTGAGGACTGGACTGAAAGGTTTGAGGATGAGAACAGAAAATTCCTCTCCACAACTGAAACAAAGGCACAGAAAGGTGACTTAAGATGGATCACAATTGTTAGAGGGGAGTAACAGCAGGATTTTTGGCAATGGAAACTGGCCTAAAGTGTCTCAGATTTCCTGGTTTGTACTGCTAGAGTCACTTGCAGGCTGAAAAGGAAAGGCTTCCCTATACCACCAGATACTGCTGGGTAACTGCAGTAGGAACCACAGAAAAGGGAAGACTATATCATCCAGAATATCTCCTCATCCAGAATATCTCCTCATCCAGAATATCTCCTCATCCAGAATAACCTCTGGAAGTCAGCAAGCCTTCAAGACAGCAAGTCAATAAACCCACAAATGAATTAAATTCAAAGTATCATGAAACAAAGAATCAAAATTGTAGCAAGTAATTAGACAACAAAGAAAAGGCAACATCCTGTCACAACAAGAGGGTGATGTTAGCAAATTCAGACACTGTCTAGGTGTACTGAGGAGGCAGTTTAACATAATTACTGCTAGGAAAATAAAAAGAAAAAAGCATTTTTAAATTCTCACAAATCAAAGCAGTTCAGGGGAATCAGAATGAAAGAAGCATTGGCAGAATTTTTACATTGCCACCAGTCTGCTATAGGGAAGGTTCTTACAGGAAAATCAAATATTTTGATCATTACTTCTGCAGAATACTAGATTTTAAAATCATTGAGGAAATCAAAGATTTGGATCATTGAAGAACTGTAAGAGTCAACCCCACCCTCCACACCAATCTTTTTTAAAATGTGGGTAAGAAAGATGAGAAGCCTAAAAAGTAACAGAAAAACAAATTGAAAACACTGTGGTCAAAAGACCAGGCTTGGCCCAGTGGTGTTTGAAGTTGATGGTAAATCCTTAGGTGTCCTACAACAGATCAGTGAAATGGGACTGGATGAAAACAAATTAGAGGTAAGGTGGTGTGGGAGTGTTTAACTAAAGGGCACATCAAAAAGGAAAGGAAAAAGGATTAGAACTCCATATTCTGCACAAAGCAATGATCTAAAAAATAAGATATTTCTGAGGATTACCAACCATATTATAAATTATGGCAGAGTCTAGTTACTCCAGATTTATGGTTACACACATAGAACACACATTCAATTTTATTTATCAAAGTACAGCTCACAGTTACCAGGTTGGAACTGCTCATTGTGTTCACAAGTTTATTTCTTGTCATCTGACCATGTAATTTCATAATCTGTATACTCTTTCTTCAGTATCTCTACAGTGACTGAGTGATCTGCTTTTCCATAGCCCTGCAAGAGACAACAAATTGGACATGGACATTAAATCATGAGAACCATTCAGCTCTTATCAGCACAAAGTTGTTCACATGCAAATCAAAAGTTTTAAAATAGATACTCTTGTAGTATCATGTTTTATTTTTCTATTATCCTCTCTAATTCTCCCCTCCCCAAATTGAAGTTGTAGAAAATAAATGAGATGGAGTCACATAGAAAATGCATTTTCCACACAATTTCTCCAGCAGAAAGCTTGCTTTAAAATGTTCCCAACCCATCAGGCACTGTATTTATGGAATGTTGCTTTAAACCACAGAGATTGCATTGACCCACTTTAAAGTGTGAGCACACAAACAGCTGGTTTGGCTCACCTGATGGCAAAGGGAATAAGCAAACAAGTGTGAGCATTTGGGCACTATTCTGGCACTAAAGAAATCACAATCTTCATGTTTTATTTCTTTCCCATCCTCCCTTAGCTGATAATAGCACAATTTTAAGTATCTGTGCTCTTCAGTCATTGCAACTCCAAGGTAAGGTCAGATGACCCATGTGGTTTTTTGCCCTCATTTAAAAATCACTGGTCACAGTGTTACTGTTTCACTGAAATTTAAGGTACTTATGGTCAAAGTAGCCTCTCCATTAGTGTCTTACATGACCAGAGTTATCTGGATTTCTTATTTCAGAACTACACATAACAACAGTGCAGTACACAGATAGAAATCTGTGATTTACAGGTTATTTTTTCCCATAATATTTCACATGAAAGTTTACTTAGAATACTGAAAAAAAAGAGTCCAAGGTTGTATTATAAACAAAACATACTCTTATTCATCAGTGACAGCCCCAAAGAGGAACAGCTTAAATAAACAAGCATTTAAACTGAAAAGGTTAAAGTTGATGCATTATAAAATGCAAGCTTTTCAAAAATAACAGATCATATAGTTATGTCAGTTGGAAAGCAACAGATCCACAGCTCACTCCTGCTTTGGCAACCACTTTGAAGACCTCATCCAGCCTTAAAAATAGCAAAACAGCTAGGGAGGAAGTTAATGCCCATTTCTCTGGTTTCAATAAAACACCAAGGTAGTTCTGTTTTAGAGTCTGACACCAAACCTTCAAGTCAAGAGAAGCATTAAACCAATATAATTAATATTTTAACTTCTGACCTGGGACTGAGCCCCAGGGTCTCCACCTGTCAGAAGCCCTCATGGCAATAAAACTCTGCTTTTACCTGATGCTCCTCCATGAGCATCAAGGCACCAGAAGCAGAGAATAAACTCTGTTTCTCAGACTGCAAGAGTTGACTGCTGCCTCTTAACACTTAATTTGGCAGCTAGATTAATAATACAGCTCTCCTGCCTTAAAACCATTGTTTTTCTAATCTATCTCACAAGTCAGACAGGCAAGTTTGCCAGTTAACGTTTAAAATGTGATGTAATGTTTAAAATGTGATGTAAATTGCCAAAAGCCACCATGCTATTAACCAAAAAATCCCACAGCATCAGAGACAGAGGCACTTGAAGGAAAATGAGAGCTGCACTTACTGTTGAGAGTCCAAATACCCTGATTTTCTTGTCTTTGCTATTATGTTCAATTTTCCCTCCTCCAAGGCACTTGCACTCATATCCCAGCTTTTCCATCTCGGGATTTACTTTTTCAAATATATGATCTGCACAAGAAGAATGGCGAGAGACATTAGAACAGGAACTAGGCATTACATAGTCTAGAACTAATTTTTGGCTACTTTCTTATTTCACCTACGAAGCAGGGAGGTTTCTCTTCAGAGACACAGAAAAGCTGCAGTTAAAAGCAGTTAACTCTCTTCAGAGACACAGAAAAGCTGCAGTTAAAGCCCTTTATAGTTTTTTAGTTAGCATACATCATTCTCCAAAATGAGGCTGATTGTGTCAGGAAAATTAGTCCATAAACACCAGAGGTTTATTTATGTCCAAAATGGAAACAGAGAAGTCCTATAACTTTACTTGAATGAAGGGGGAGGTCATGGGCATCTCCTGTGGGGTCTCTCAAATTGTTAGAAGACACAATCTCCTTTTTATTATCATTTTTCCACCTCTCTCTTTCCCTTGAAAGATACAGACTCCCCCAGTCGCCTAACAAACCCCATTTCTAATGTGTACCCCCCCACCATTTTTCTTTTTCCCCTATCTCTCTGGTCTTTTTCTACAAATCCAGGGATTTAGCACAGTCTTGAGCAAGTCTGTGCCAACGAGTGGAATTCCATAAGAATTTATGGTTCCCCCTCCATTGCTTCTTTCACCACTCAATATTTGCCCTTATCTACCCTCAGGCCCGCGGTTTGCAGACACGTCCTCGCTCCTTTCAACTGGCTTCCGAAACGGCACACGAGAGATATATAGACCCAATTTTCCTATCACCCGGGGGACGCAGAAAAAGGGGGGGAAAGGGATTTTTGAGCTGTTTAGGGCAGGGCTCCCGCTCCGCCTCAGACCCGCCGCCGGTGCGGGCCCCTCAGCGGCCGCTGCCCGCTCGGCCCCGCGGGCTGTCACGCACTGTGGAACTCGGCCGCCTTGGTGCCGCGGACGATGTCCCGCTGCTCGCCGCCGCCCGGGCGCTGCAGGCGCACCAGGATGTACTTGAAGGTGCCCTCAGGGTCGATCTCCACGTCCCGCACGGCCGCCATGGCGCCGCCGCCGTGAGGGCGGGAAGGTGCGGGGCGGGGCGGGCGCCATGGCGGCCGTGAGGCGGGACGAGCTGGGGGCGGTGGCTCGCCCTGAGGGGACGGGCGGCAGCGGCCGTGGGCTCCTTCAGGTACCCGCCGGTAAAAACGTGCCGAGCTCTGTCGTTATGGCAAATTGCAAAGCTGCGCTTCTGCGGATCGCTTTTGTGTAGCCACATACAGCCTTAAAAATAGCAGCGCAGTATCTGCCTAAAAAGAAGTAAATGACTATTTCTCTGGTTTCAATGAAACGCCAAGGTTGTTCTGTTACAGAGTCTGACAACAAATCCCCAAGTCAAGAAAAGCATTAAACCAATAAATAATATTTTAACTTCTGACCTGAGACTGAGGTCATCTGAGCCTCAGGGTCTCCACCTGACAGAAGCCCTCACGGCAATAAAACTCTGCTTTTACCTGATGCTCCTTGTGAAAAATGCACGTATTTTATGATTGGCTTTTCACAAATATTATTAAATGAATATTATGTGTTGTGTTAGGAAGTAATTCTGTATTAATTCTCTTAATTAGTGTGTTAAATATAGTTTTACGTTATAACAAAATGTTAAAATAGAAACTATGCTATGTAGGATACTTTTTTAAAAGAAAGGACTAACACTGAGATAGCAGCCACAGGACACCTGAATCTTAGAGAAAAAGAATTTATTGCTCCATTATCAGAAGAAATGAACTTCTTCCTGCCTCGAAGGCGCAGTTAGGATTCAGAGGAAGAAGATGACGATGACCAGACTGAATCCTGTGTTTGAATGGAATTTATGCATCATGTCTGAGGTGTGTGAATATGCAACAAGTTATTGTTTTTAAGGGCTAATCCTCTGTTAACCGTGGGTCCATTTCGGGCTTGTGCTGCCCAGAAAAAGGTACCCAGACTGTCTCTAACTCTTTGACTCTATTGTCTCATATTGTCCCAAATCAAGTTGTCCAAATTATTATTACTTGAATTGTATTACTATTTTTGTAACCATTTTATTACTATTAAACTTTTAAAAACAAGCCATTGGCATTTTTCACACCACATCCAACCTTAAAAATAGCAGCACAGCATCTGCTTAAAAAGAAGTAAAAGACCATTTCTCTGGTTTCAATAAAACACTAAGGTGGTTCTGCTACGGTCTGACAACAAATCCCCAAATCAAGAAAAGCATTAAACCAATATAATTAATATTTTAACTTCTGACCTGGGACTGAGGCCATCTGAGCCCCAGGGTCTCCTCCTGCCAGAAGCCCTCATGGCAATAAAACTCTGCTTTTACCTGATGCTCCTCCTTGAGCATCAAGGCACCAAAAGCAGAGAAATGAAATATTTTGCATAGACTCGTGAAAAACGCCAATGGCTTGTTTTTAAAAATGTAAAAGTTTAATAGTAATAAAATGGTTATAAAAATAGTAATACAGTTAAAGTAATAATAATTTGGACAAATTGAATTAGGACAATATGAGGCAAAAGAAACAAAGCATTACAGATGTCTGGGTACCTTTTTCTGGGCAGCACAAGCCTGAAAAAGGACCCACTTTAACAGAGGATTAACCCTTAAAAGCAATAACCTGTTGCATATTCATACACCTCATCCATGATGCATAAATTCCATTCAAATCCAGGATTCTGTCTGGGCAGTGTCAGCTTCTTCCTCTGGATCCTGAACGCATCATCCTGCCCAAGCAAGGCGGGAGGAAGTTCATTTCTTCTGATAATGGAGCAATAAATTCTGTTTCTCTGAAAGATTCAGGTGTCCTGTGGCTGCTATCTCAGTGTTAGTCCTTTCTTTAGAAAGAAAAATTATCCTACATAGCACAGTTTCCATTTCAGCATTTTGTTATAACCTAAAACTATATTTAACACGCTACTTAGGAGAATTAATACAGCATAACTTTCTAACACAACACATATAATATTCATTTTAATATTTGCAAAAAACCAATCATAAAATAGGCACTTTTCACAAAGTGGTTACTCCAAAATCAGACAAATTTCAGATTTTAAAGACTAGAATTCTTTTAAAACTTCAGAACATCAGGCACTTCCACATAACTACATTTTGTTATATTGTAGATCACTTCTAACTAAACTATTTTATTCATTTCATGCATAAAAATATTTAAGTTATTGTTGAAATTATTTCTCCATCAACAATAGCTTTAAAATCTAAAATTAGTGCTCGAATACTTTCTCTAAATACACAAAATGCTATATAATTTAAGATATAATGAAAAACATCACTAAAACAGAGGAGTGCATATCATCTAAATATAGTATTGAGAGATACTACAAAGGTAAACGTAAATTGGTGGCTAGTTAGACTATTTTATTATTAGATGGTAGTTAGTTAGACTATTATTGGTTACTTGACAATTATAGCTGCTTCCTGAACTACTTTATTCACTGCAATAAACGTTAATTTAAAAAATTCAAGCATTTTGTTATTTCAGAAACTGTTGTTAGTTACCTTGTTTGTACACAGAGCAACAGCAAATCTGGGAGGGGAAAAAAACCCCACCCAGAGCCCTAGAGCTTTGAACCCTTACTAACTAAATTTTAGGAGTGAAGAGGTGTGAAGGGCTTTAAGCAGAAACCAAGCTCCTGCCTCAGCTGTTCTGGATTTTCAAGACAGGCAGAGAAAGTGATAAAATCTGTGCCTAGTTAGGATAACAAAGCTTAGAGTCTTGTGGAGTTGGGGTGGTTGTTTAAGCTTTAAGCAGAAATTCCAAGCTCCTGCCTCAGCTGTTCTGGGTTTTCAAGACAGGCAGAGAAAGTGATAAAATCTGTGCCTAGTTAAGATAACGAAGCTTAGAGAGTCTTGTGGAGTTGGGGTGGTTGTTTAAGCTTGCTTTTTCTGGCACTAAAGGCAGGATTAGTGTTTTAAGTTTGTTTCCAGTAATCTAGGAAGGTCTGGTTTGGCTGTGGTTGGTTACTTTGTTTACCAATCTACCCTAATATCTCATGTTCTGATTTATCCTGTACTAACACAACGTTATGGAAGTTGTTTGTTTGCACCAACTCAGTTTTTTCTTTCTCACTGGAATGGTTTCCTTCATTTCCTCAAGCACAGAAATCTGTTGCGTGGCTCTGAAAACCTTTATTGCCCCATTTCAGTTATGATGCACGAAAGGAACTAGCAACAAACAATAGTGGTGAGGATGGCAAAGGAAATATTTGTGGCATACCTCAGAAGCTAAACTTGAAAGGAATTTGCTCTCAACAAGGAGGAGAGGCATCAGGCTTCACCCTCCATGAGTTTGAGCAGATAACTTTAGTAATAATAATTAATAAATCAGAGCTTTGTCCACTTCTCTTGAATGCTTTTCCTGAGCACCCATCTTATCCAAGAGCAGTTTCCTATGCCATGCCCAGGTATAGGAGCTTCCTCTTGGCTTTTAGGCCATTTTTAGACAAAAATTCCCCGCTGCTGGTGGGAATTGTTGGTGCGTCACTTTGTGGGCCTCAGGGGTGCGGAGAGGATGGCACGGGGTGACAGGGGTCTTCAGCCAGACACAGCCTGTCTCCAGCAAAACTGCACACAGGGACTTTCCTTTTGTCCTGGGCTTGGCACTAATTTCTGAAAAAATTGAGGGGTTTTTTATTTATTTGGTCAAGAGACATCTTGTCTCTTTGCAGAGGAGTCCTAAACAACATTGTTTGGGCCTTGTTTTGCATTGTAGGATTTGGATTGCACCCAAATGACTGAAATTGTTCTGTTTATGTCCTTCCTATCATCTGATCCTGTGAGCCAGGAGTATCCTAATGCCAAAACATCTTCATTTCTTTAGCAATTTAAACTCTAAATGGCAGGTGACTAGAAAAGTTATATTATTACATTGCAAAGCTCTTAACGACACACTGTGCTGCAGTGAAACTCAACATGAGGTTCTCTCAAGCCATTGGATCTATCCAGGCTACTAAAATCAGGAAAAGGGAAGCAATCACTTTGAACTCCAGGTGTATAAATTTCTCCTTTTATTGAGCTCTCTGACAGAGAGCACAAGATATAAGGATACATTTAGCCCATGCTTGTATTACAGGAAAATATTAAGGAAAGGCTTTTGAAGTAGGTGCTTTCCATCCCATGTAACCCTCACACAACAGAGAAAGTAAAATGAAGGCTAATGTTTAGCTGTACTTGCAAATTTATTTTTTATTCCAGAGCATGAGTAACCCTGGGATTGATCAGAAGAATGCATTATACACTTGTGCAAAGGAAATGCACTGTTGTAAATTCTGCCATGAACATCAAAGATCACAGGTCTTCTTTGCTGCTTGGCCCATTCAATTTAATAGGATTTAATAAAGATTCTTCTTCTACAGCTGTTGATTAGCAGCTCCTCAGATTAGCAAAGAGGCCAGAACAAATGCAGGTTAATAACATTATCTCTCTTGGGATTAACATCTTTGACATCTGTGAAGGGCTTTTTATGGACCCCTCATATCTTGCTTTCATAAATAATGATCCCTTTGAGAAACTGAACAAGATCTGGGGAAAACCAAGTTTTGTCCTGCTCCTCATAGAAGGCAGTTTTATAACCCCATTGCTCTGCTGGCTAAAAGCCCCCTCTAATTTCTGGTCTACATTTACTCACAAAAGGTTTTTTTATCCATTTGGGGTTTTTTGTACCAGCTGTATCTGTCTATATACAGAACACTTCTGAGCACCTTCTTTACTTTTCTGAGCCTTCCTTGCCTTCCTCTTCCCCAGGCTTAATCCCAAATTTCTAATAGGCTTCTGGAGAGGTATTTCTTCAGAAGGGGCCTCATGCCATGTATCTATTCCTTGAAAAACTGGACTTTCCTACCAGGAGGTGTCATTCTCCTGGCTCTCCTTCTCAGTGACCATAAATATCACCAGTCACAGGGTTGTTAATGTTTGAAGTGAGAGATCAGGGCATGCCCAGAATCCCCTTGTTCAATGAGCAGCTCTCTAGGTTTGTTTGCAGGGCTCTGCTGTCCTTTGGTTGTCCTTCCCTGCTCTCCATATGTTGGGAGCACGATGGAAGCAGTGAGCAGGTGATGGTTCCTGAGGCCCAGCTGTTCCTTTGTGCTCTGCAGAGACAAACAGTGTGAATGAGCTGTTTAATTGATCACAGTTCATTTATGTGGGATATGTGACATCCTGAATATCAGGATGGGCCTTTCAGCTGCCTTCCTTCAAGATGAGCTCACACATTTTCATTCTTGGAGATATGAGGGGTTTTTGATTGGTAGATTTAGGGCTGGAGGCATTCAGCAGGGAAACCATGCCCTTCCTTTGTCATGGTATTGGGATTGCAGCTCCTAAGAAAAAATCAGAATGAAGATGATGGATGGGGAGTGTAATGGTATGAAGTTTTACTAGCATAATTCTGGATATAAATTGAAGTTATGTCCTTTGACTTAACCTTTAGATAAACCTTTGTCTGTCTTTGACTCTAGAGGATATAGAGCATCTGCACTCCTAATTTCCTTCTCTTCAGGTGGGCATAAATCTGGATCTTTCATTTTATTTTGAGACTAGGGTAGCTTCCCCACTGTATTTGTGTACCCCCATTGTGGGGATTTAGATTAAGTGCCTGAAGTAAGAATGTTGTATTCCAGCCCAGTATTATTTTATAGCTGCTAAATGGCAATTCCTGCTCTTCCCACTGATACAATATCTGTTGTGAAAGTGATATTATTTCTGTGGGCCAAATAACCAGACTCTGCTGTTGATTGCCATCATTGCAGTGACTGCAAATGATGGGTAAATGCCTGTTGATAATTGAGAGGAAAAACCACAACTAGTATGCACCAGGAAGGATAAATACAGTATCACAGAATCAATCATTTGTTTGGAAAAGCCTGGTAAGATCAGAATCCAAACAGAAACCTGACACTGCCAAATTGACCACTAAACCACGTCCCTAAGCACCCAAATATCTCCTCCAGTTCCCTGGGTAGGCTGTTCCAGTGCTTGACAACCCTTTATTAACATTTAAAGCTTATTCACAGGGTCTGTTGGGTGGGGTGCATACTCAGCACTTAAGAAAATCCACTTTGTGCATCTCTTCTTAGGCTCAAATACAAAAGTGCAACAATTTCAGGATAGGTGACAGATCATTCTTCCTGATGAGTCAAGAAATCTAAAAGTGTTGGAAGTGCAAAATCTTTGTGGGAAAAGTTAAAGTATTGTTTTCAAGCCCTGGAAGTAAGGGAAGTCCTAATTTTTTTGGTAGCTGTTAACTGGAACTTTAAAAGGCTTTGTGGCGCCAGTTTGTTTGGGGTTTTCTTGTGGGAAGTGATAAAATTAAGTAATTTAAAATCATTGCTTTCTAAGTTAGTGAGTTCTTTGTTCTTGCAGCAACATTCTATGCAGCAATTAAAGTAGATTTTACTAATGATTCTGTGTTAAAAATGCCTGTCCTAAAAAGTAATTAATTATTCTGCTGATGGAAATAAATTTCTTTCTCTGAATAATTCATAGGTGGTATGGTTGTGGCAAAAAAAGTTCCTGAAAGAGTCCTTAATTCAAGGACTCTTCTTGAATATAAGAACAGGATTCAACATCTGTTCTCTCATGGCCTATTAACTGAGAAAATTCAAAAGTGGTATGAATGATACACTTTGATGGCTGTTCTTGGGTCAGGTTTTACTTCTCAGTGCTGTGCAGTTGTTCCTTGTGCTTTGGTCTTCTGCCTTGAAGATTTCAGATACCTCATGGCAAGTTCTCATTCCACAGAATTCCAGTAGTTTTGGTGATGGACCTTTCATGACTGTTATATTTGTTATAATGAGTGCTGTGTTTAATGATTTAATGATTGCTCTTGAATACTGCAGTAGTTAAGGACTCAAACTTGTTAAATATTGTGTCCATTGATGTATAAAAATGAAGTTGAACTTGAGCACTGAAGAGAACAGACCTGAAGCTTGGAATCCATAAACCCATGGTGAAATGCATTAATAAGGAAGTGAAGCTGCTGCATCTTCTTCCTTTTTTTGCAGCCTCTTCCTCCTGATACAGCAAATGAAGACTGGTGGGTCATGTCAGCCATCCAGTGCTGCTGATAAACTCACATGCTCTCTGATAAGTCAATACAATATTTAATGGCACAGAGATAGGCAGTAGCTCTGCAAAGAATCTGCAAAACAAAAACTGTACCTCATGATGCCCACTTTTACAGTCTCAACCACCTACTTAATCCCCTAATCCCAAAACTTGTTCTCACTCCTCTCACTTGCCAAAAGCTGAACCTGTTCTGTTCCTCAGAGCCAGCACCTCCTGTCAGTGTCACCTGTGGGACATGTCCCTGCTGAGACCATGGGGCTGTGCAACAGAGCTGGACAGTAAAGGAACAGTCAATGCATGCATTATATACTTATTCTTTCTATGTGTACATGAAGGATGACAAGGCTCCAAGAGCTTCCCTGCCACAAGAATTTCCAGCAGTGGAATGAGAAAGAATCAAGTTCTGCATGAAAGATCAGTTCCACTTGCAGGCAGCCAATGTGTGGTGTTAAGGCCAGTCCTGCTTTTATCTTCACTCGAGGTGTGAGTTGCTGTTTCCTCTGCTCCTTGCCTGTTTGATGTTTCAATGCTCTGAATCACACCTGGCCAGTGCAAGTGACCCCCCAGCCTCAGGTTAGATTCTTCAGTGTGTATTTTTGCCTGTTTGGAGGAAATTGAGCACTATGAGTCACTTCAGAATTCCTGAAATGAGAAGTGGAGATAAGATTTTCTGACTCCTGGGGTTCCACTCCAGACAGAGTGGAGACTGCCTCAGGCAGCCTTGAGAAATTCCAGTGCCTTTGTAGCAGTTGCATTGCCTACCTTATTCATATTTAATCAGACACAGAAGCTGAGGGATGAGTATGTTTTCAGAAATTATCTTTTCTTCCCATCTGGACCTCAGGGAAAACTTGTGATTTAAACCCTTTGTCTCTTAATTTCAAAAGAATTAAGTGTTGCAAGCTCCTCTCCAAACAGGAAACATCTTCACCACTGGCACTAGAACTCCTTTTCCCCCCTCCAGGCCAGCTCAATCTCTTACTTTGCCTCTCCAAGTATTACTGTGGGTGAAGCTGGAGGTTTTTCCACTATTTCAAAATTTCAAGTGGTTCTATGACTCTTTGCCATGGGATAAATGTCCATTATACAAAGCACTTTGAAATAAATACCTATCAAGTGCTTTAATTTAGGAATGATGAAAATATCTTCTAGGAGAGAGATGGAACTGGATTACTCAGAGACACTTAATGGTCTATTTTTGTCTGTTGATATGTAAATGCAAGTGCAATCTTGTAGAAAAAGAACCAGTCTTTAAAAAACACATGGGAAATTAATCTCTGTCTTTTTCTGCATGTACAAATATACATCTATATACTCTGTTTACCTGGGATCCCACCACATTCTCTATTTGTCTTGAATTTGTGATTTCTTCAAGTCCAACAGAGCTTTAGATAAAGTAAAATAATTTTTCACTGCATTAAATTTTCTTGAGATACTGAAAAAATGGTTTTCAAACCAAAATTTACAAATTTCCAACAGAAAGGCAGACTCAACAAAACCCTTGTTTCAGCAATTTATGGCCTCTTTGAAAAAAATTCAATTAGAACTTTGTCCCTACAAATCAATCTAGCACTGCTTGATATGCACCAAATGGATGTGAAACCTTGTTGATCACGTGCCTCCTAAATTCTCTAAAACACCTTTTGGGTTTTAGAAGATTGTAAAGATTTCTTTCCTCCAGCACCCTGTTTTACAATGGGGTAGCAATAAAACAGATCTCTTGGACAGACAGGGCTCTTTGAAAATCTGCCCTTTGAGTTCTGATTCCATCCCTTGTGTGCTCATTTTCTGATGATTTCAGCTAAGCATTGTTTCACTTGTTTCCTCATAAGAATGTCTCATGGGACGATATTAAAAATCTTAATTATTACAAACCGCCGTGCGCTATTGTTTCTTTATTACTGACACAGCCTTGAGGCACAAGGCAGGTTGATCTACCAGGAACAGATCAATCACATCAATGTCAGCTGTTCTTGACAGCCTAGCAGCCTTCTGCTGATTTTTCAATGGTTTTCTTGAACATTTTTCAATGTTCTGGTGTCTTTTCTAGGTGCTCACATCGAAGGCCTGCCTTCTAATTACCTTGATCTCCTTTTCTGAGATACAGAGAGGCAATATTTGCTTTTTGTTCATTTTTTTACATCTTTTTGCTCATATCTCAAAGTTAATTACTGAGGGTTTGGATCTTTTAACTGTAGCTTGATTGGTTGTAACCAACCTAAATATTCTTCACTCCATAATCTGACCTGTTCTCTTTTCCTACAGTGAATATTAACTTTATATAGAAAGAAATGACATTTGACATGTCCTCTGTCAATTGCTGTCCTTTAAATGGCAGACCTGGCTGGATTTTATTTGTTTTATTCCTAAAATGTTTATAAAGTCCTTTCTTACCCTTTATGTCTCATAATGGCCTCTTAAGTGAACCTTCCATCTGGAAAATTAGCTGTGTCTACATAATTGTCAATGCACCTCTGTTTGAAAGGGAAAAGAGGTGATCTGGAGTGTTCCCTATAAAAAGTTGGGCCTTCACTTGTGCAAATGAAATTCTGGAGTGTATAGGAACAAGAAATGTTCAGCATTTCTAAAAACTTGTCTTTAGAGTCTCCTGTTTTTCTGGCAGAGAGGAATTGTATTAATTTTAAGGAACTATATCTGTGCTCATGTAATATAAGACGAGAACAACAACTTCATCCAGCTCAAGATGTGAGGATCTTACATTCCCAAATCAACTGGCAAAAGACTAAAAAAAGCATAAATGTAAAAAAACTTTGAGAAGAGAATAAATAAGTAACACAGAATCAGCAATGGTATTTTTAGCTTGATTATCTCCAGTTCAACCTAAGAAAATGTATAACAGGTATTTTCCCTGAAATATAGATGTAGTTTAGCATCCAAGAGGAGGTTTAGTTCATAGGAATTCCAGTCCCCCTGAAGTTTTTAAGTGCCTTTGACTTTTAATAGCGAGGTTTAAACCTCTATTGTGGGGTTTTGAGAATGATTTTCAGGCTTTCTTTTTTCCTGAAAATTTTGCCTTCCTCTTCCAGTATATTACAGGGAAATAAGAATACAATCAGTGGTCAGCAGAATTCCCTGGGAAAAACCAAAAAGAGCCCCATGGCAATGATGCACAAGGGAGTACAGCCAACAAAAAGAAACAAGTCTTTTTTTAGGCTGGAGTTTTTACAAGCATATTGCTTGTAGGCTTGGGTGTTTTGTTATTTTTTCTGGGGCTCTCTTTATCTGCTGCAGACAAGAGGTCTCAGACAGCCCCTGCAGAGGAAGACTACTGTAAACTATGAAATAAACCCTTCCTTCCTCCGGAGATTCCACTGGCAAACGAACTCTGATGAAGTTTCCTCAGAACTTTCTTCACAGTTTCTGCCATGACAAGGGTGAGTGCTTACCAGTAGGAAGCTCATTAAATGGCTTGGAAAGGGAATCTCCAGGAAAAGGTGTAGCACTTTCTGCCTTTTGGTGCCTGGGAGCATAAAAACTCTCCTGAAGTTGTCTATAAATTTTCTGTGCATACAGTTGTAACAGCTGATCAATGTTTTAGAAAACAAAAAAAACCCCTCCAAACCCTGCCCTATCAAGATTGATTGACATTAGTTTGTAGTAGAATAATGTTGAAATTAGGCCCTGCTGCACAATGTGCTGTATAAGTGCATTAAAATACCAGCTTCTGTCTGTGTCCTTCAGGCAATAAAGCCTCCTAACAGAGAAGGGCTGGCAAACAGGAAAAGTTTTCATTTCCAGTTTGAGGCTAAATAAACAGCAGCCCTGATCTGATGCTGCCTGGAAGCCTCAGGACTTCTGGTGCTTCTAAGCAAGGCTTGCCCAGGCCAGCCAAAAGCTGATCTCAGCTTTCCAGAGCTTCTTGATTTGTGTTTCTAGTTCTCACCTGCTAGAAAGTGTTCATCTGCCTACAAATATTTGGTTGTTGTTGTTGTTTTTAATCCTCACTCTCTTCAGTAACCGCCTTGCTTTCTAAGACTTTGTTGCAATTTCTAGTCAACTCTCCTGAGTTGTTAATAACTGAGGCTGTTTTAGAATATACTCTTTATGCCATGCTCTTTTCTGAGATAATTTCTTTGATGGGCAGAGATTTTTGGCTACTTGACAGTTCTTTCTTTTTTTTTTTTGAAAAAATTGGGCGATACCAGTTGATGTTAGCTTGGAATCCAGAAGCCACTGATTTTTATTCTGTAAGAACAGGCTGAGGCTCCAAAATTAGAGCTCCAAAATGTACTGTATAAACTCAAACAATGCTTTACAGATGTGAAGTGGGTGCTACCCTGTGGCCTCCTATTGCTGCCAGCGCTTGTTGAGTCCTTTGCATGTTCAGCCTCATTAAATCCCATCCATGACAGTGGAGCTTTATGCAGCAGTATAATTAATCAAAGTATACACAATAAATGTGCATGAGTTCCTAGTGTATTGCCTTGTCCACTGAAATATTCTATGCACCTGTTCAGGTGCTGTAACTCTATCGAGATCAGGACATTGAAGAATATGGTCCAAGGGACTCTTCAGAGCAAGGTCCACGTTTCAAGCCTGACTGCCACAAGTGTCTGATGAACCTGTATTGTGAGGAGTTCCAGCAATCCTGGAGCTGACAAACCTGACCAGAAATGAGAGCTCTGCACAGCTGAGATCCATAGGAAGGGCTTGTCCTTTGCTGCAGTTCCCATTTTTGCTCCAGCTTTGAGTGTTGGTGCCTTTCCTACAGAGATACCGGAAGAACTGATGCCTCCTCACTGCAAAACATTATGCCAAGTGAAAAATTGCAATCTGCTTATTCATGCATTTAATTCCATCTAATTGTCCTCCTCCTCCTCCTCCTTGATATCCTGGAATTGTGTGTTTCTGTCAGTAAAAGTTGGTCATGTGGCACTTGGCACTCTGTCACCACAGTGTGTCTCTCTGGCCAGGGGTAACATCCGTCCTGACGTGTGGGAGGGCCGGATCCTGGGATTTTCCAAGAAATTGTTTTCCATGCGGAGTTTCCCGTCTCGTGGAGGGCAGGCTAGTTGAGGGAATAAAAGGCAGAGCATTTCAGAGTCCAGACACTTGGAGCTGAACTTGATTTTCAAGGCTGACTTCATCCACTTAGCCACAGTCTCTGGGAAGCAGCGCAGAGGAATTCTGTCACCTGGACACTGCAGCTACAAACTGTGAGTAGAAATGGACACTGCTATTCTGCTTCACTGCCCAGCTAAAGGAGAACTGGACAGCTGGAAATCTGTGTCCATCTTCCTTAGAAGCCGCTTACATTTTAAAGTATCTTGATATTAAAAACAATTTTTAAATGAATAATTTGTGGAAATCCTACATAGCAAAAATTGCATGACAAGTACTTTATATGGATTTTTGACTAATTTGTTTTTTACAAATGTGTTCCTTTGATTTCTCATAGCCATCTGCTTGAAAGATAGAGAAAACTCTCAGAAACATGATTTGCTTGCAGTTCCTATCTCTTCTAACCTATGGTAAGTGTGTATTTCTCTGTGTAGAAAACCAGTGGGATGGCAATATTAATGTGACTGTTCTCTTTGAGCTCAGCATCAAAGAGAATTTTTGAACCTGCCCTAATTAACCTGAGGCTGTGTTCACACAGAAGAACCTCTGGATGCAATGGCACGTTTTCCCTGCTTGCCTGTCAAAGCCATAATTGGCTCCTATAAGTCTCAAAGCTTTGTGTGATCAGATGTAGTTTCACAGGCTGAAGTCCTGTACTTGAAGCTGACTTGCCTGGTTTGAATCTTGCCAGGTGGTTGTTTATAAAATAATTACCACTAGTTTTTATGCATTTGCAGTGTTTATAGAGCTTAAATGTCCTCTTCTAGAGAGAGAGGAGGGGAGAAGTCAGGCACCAACTTTTGGATATTTTCTCATTCTAGGACTTACAGTGCTGCAGGGGGTGAATGGGTGGACATACCATTATTCAGACACAAACATGACCTACAGGGAAGCAGAGCTGTGGTGCAGAAAGAAGTACACTAACCTGGTTGCCATCCAGAACCAGGAGGAAATCAAGCATCTCAATACCTTCTTACCCTTCAATCCGGGTTACTACTGGATTGGAATCAGAAAAATTAATGGGGTGTGGACCTGGACTGGAACTAACAAAGAGCTGACAGAAGAAGCAAGAAACTGGGCTTCAGGGGAGCCAAATGGCAAAGGGAACAACGAGGACTGCGTTGAGATCTACATCAAAAGAGGGAAGGATGATGGCAAATGGAATGATGAGCAGTGTGAGAAGAAGAAGGTTGCCTTGTGCTACACAGGTATGGCCTGATAAAAGTCACTCCAGTGTGATCTGGGGAGCTGAGGTGGTGGCTGGCATGAGTTGTTTAACTTCATTTAATATTTACCTCAGAACAAGCGGTCTTGGAGTTTCCAGCCACCAGAATCCTTTTACTGTGAGCTAGTCTGTAAAAGGTGTGCATTTCAGAAATGCCTCTGTGAAATGACAGGACAATCCTAAATACCAAACCTTCTGATTTTCTTTTGCTATACCAAGGGCTTGTTTAGTGTCAGAAAGACAAACAAAGTGCTAGCCACGTTTTCTTAGTGGCTGTTGTTGATTCTTTCATAATTTGCTTTATTTTTTTTTTCCAGCTTCTTGCAACCCGTCCCTCTGCAGTGGCAATGGAGAATGCATAGAGACCATCAACAACCACACCTGCCATTGCAACCCTGGCTTCTATGGGCCTGAATGCGAGTTTGGTAAGATTATTTCATCGTGCTTCTTGACCAACTCATGCTACCTAGTGCTCAGTTTGCCTTCTTGGTTTCCTTGCTCAGCCAAAGAGACTGACTGTGTATCTTCTTTATCTTCTTGTGCTTCTTTGAAGTTGAGAGTTGTGATCCACTAGAGAAACCTGATCATGGGAGTCTTGAGTGCCAGCATCCATTGGGGGACTTCAGCTACAACTCATCCTGCAAAGTTCAGTGTGAGGAGGGCTATGAGCTGACTGCACTGGAGTCTGTCCACTGTACCTCTGCTGGGCTCTGGTCTGCCCCCCTTGCAGCATGCAAAGGTGAGCTTGCTGCATTGCACATGGCCCTCTACACCTCAGGCAGGAGGTAAAAATGGAAATTTGGCCAAATCCTTTGTAACACATTATGTGATGTAGGTGCTATTGTATTTCAGCACACAGGTCTCTGTTCCCGAGGAGGTGAGATGAGTAGGATGAATGTTCTGGCCTTGTTCCTTGCAGGGAAAGAATTTTCCAACTCTTAGGTGGAAACAGGGAATTGAGATGACCTAGCTGTGAGACAGCTCTCAACAGGCCAGTTACAATTAAAGCATCAAAGGTCACACAGCAACAATAAAAATAGGGAAATTTTGGATTTTAAATAGTTGCTGTCATGAGCTGCAGATGAATTAACAGTCTTGCCTGAAGAGCTAGTTTCCCATTTTAAAATATTTCCCCTTCTGTCTGCTTTGTAGGATGGTGGCATAGTAGCATGCCATAGTAGTAGCTTTTCTAAACCTGCTCCTGTTTAGTGGATGTGTTGCTAAGATTCAAAAAAGAAAAAGACTTAAAATGGTTTGTTGCAAGCTAAGCTCTGTCTCTTGTGCCTTTCAGCTGTGACCTGTCCTGCCCTGGCAATGCCTGCCCATGGGACTGTGAACTGCTCCCATCCCTCAGAGCAGCTCACCTGGGGAACCACCTGTGAGTTCAGCTGTGAGGAAGGATTTACCCTGAGAGGAGCAGCCACCCTGCAGTGTGGCTCTTCAGGGGCCTGGGACAGGCAGCAGCCAGAGTGTGCAGGTAATTTCCACTCTCAATCAGATGTAATCCAGGCGTGGCATTCATCCCCAGCCCTTTTCCTAAGCAGATCCCAATACCACACTTTAACAGTGGAGTGTTCAGGCAGGAATCTTGATTGCCTAAAGCCCAAATAGGAGCAAGTGTCAGTTTATGCAGTCCAGGGTGGAGAATAATCTGTAGCCATTCCCAGGATGACCTGTGTGCTTTGGGTGCAGATTTAAGGGTTCTGGCTGCACTGTGCAACCTGCTTCAGACACTGCTAGGTCTGAAGGGAGGTATGATGGCTCTGTAGGACAGCTCCAGGCAGGGCATGTCTCTTGCCAGCTCCAGAAGAGTGTTTGTTTATCCTGACCTACCCCAAGCTAAGCTCTGTGCTGTCTCTTGTGCCTTTCAGCTGTGACCTGTCCTGCCCTGGCAATGCCTGCCCACGGGGCTGTGAACTGCTCCCATCCCTCAGAGCAGCTCACCTGGGGAACCACCTGTGAGTTCAGCTGTGAGGAAGGATTTACCCTGAGAGGAGCAGCCACCCTGCAGTGTGGCTCTTCAGGGGCCTGGGACAGGCAGCAGCCAGAGTGTGCAGGTAATTTCCTAATTAATTTCCTAATTTCCTTCTCGCTGCTCAGCTGAGCCGCGGGGGCTGCCAGCGCTGGCTGCTGCTGTCCCGGAGCGCTGTGCTGATGGTGGCTGTGTGCTCCCTGTGCTGCAGCTGTGCTCTGTGAGGCTGTGCCGTGGCCAGCAGAAGGCTCCGTCAGCTGTGACCGCGCTGCTGCAGAGCTCACCCCTGGCTCCCGCTGCCATTTCCAGTGCCCCGAGGGATTTGTCCTGCAGGGATCACCCAGCACGGAGTGCACGGCTCAGGGCCAGTGGTCACAGCCGGTGCCCAAATGCAAAGGTAAGGCTGTTGGGAATTGCAGCTTTCTGCTCACTGGGGAACACGCAGGAATCCCTATTCCTGTAGGACCCTGGCTCCAAACTCAGTTCTGTGTTGCCATGTTTTCAGCTGTGCCTTGGAATGCCTGCTCATGGCTCTGAGCAGCTCCCATTCCAAAGTCAAATGAATTTGAAAATAAGTGTACATCTACTAGTGCAAACAATTGGGTCAAAGACAAGAAAGCCCTTAGTTGTTCCAGTTGTGTTCTTTTGCAAAAAATTTATGTGCAAGCAAACCACAGGAAACTATATAGAAATTTCACTATTTGTTTGCTTGGAACCTCTTGATTTTTTGTTTTTTTTTCTTGCATACCTCACTGCTCTACAGCAGGAATAACCATATCTCTTTGTGTTTCAGTCATACAGTGTGACCCACTGAGCTCTCCTGAGAAAGGCTCCATGGATTGCTCCCACGGGGCTGGGATGTTCACCTACAACACCTCCTGCCACTTCAGCTGCCTGGAAGGATGGAGTCTCAATGGCTCTCGTGTTCTTGAGTGCAGCCCCTCAGGAAACTGGAGTGCCAGCCTGCCCACGTGTGAAGGTACATTGCCTGTGAGCAGCCACAGGGAGGTGGCACTGTGTTTGTAGTCAGATGAGGTTTGCAAGGGTGGTAGTGGTGGTAATAGCAACCTGAGAGCTAGAACATGTAGAGAAGTCCATTAATTCAAAAGCCCAACAGAATCACTCATGCTTGAAAATGGAAGAGGGGAAAAATCCTAAGAGATCTTGGTGGAAAATACTGATTTCTTATATATAAAAAACCCCCTGCAACCAGATTTCACTTCTTTCTGTTTGGTTTTTAAACAAAATATTTCTCACCATGAGCTTTTTCTCCATGTGAATAGAAACAAAAGCTTTTCTAGACAAGCAGAACCTTGTGGGGAAATCTGCACTCTTAAGTCTGGTTCTCAGTGGAAAATTTTATAGGTTTTTTGATTTGGTGTGATAGTTTCTTGGATGGACTCCTCAGCCAAAAGACCTCACAGAGCTTTTCTCTCAGAGGCTGCAATTTCAAAGGACAGAAGCTCAGCCTTGTCTTCTCATTCAAGGCAGTAAGAGCTCTGTCACTGCCCTCAGCTGGAGCACCCCTGGCCTGCCTGGAATGCTTTTTCTTGAGGTCCTAAAAGCTCAATCCCACTTTCATTTGCTTGAGCAGAATTTAGATCCTTTAGAATTTCATTGATCTCAGCAGGATTGCTCAAAGAGGAAGATAGTGCACAGGGAGTTAAAATATCAACTGCAACATGAAAAATAAGAGGAGCACAAATTGCTATGCAAGACTGGAGGTTGGAGACAGACCCTGGTGTAGGGAGCTTCTTGCCTTTGCCATTACTTTGGCAATGGATGGGATAATTTTTAGTATTCAGCTTTTTACCTTGTGTACAGGAACTATCCTGTTTCAGCAAGAGAAAACTTGAGTGTTACAAGCTGCACTTGTGGTTCCTCTTGAAGAGCACGAGGAAAGGGAAGAAGGAGAGAGGGCTTCAAAGACCCACCTTGATCTCACTGAAATCTTTTCATCCTTTCAGCCTCTGACCAAGCCAGCTACATCTCTGTGGGCATAGCAGCCACTTCTGCCTCTCTGCTGTCCACAGCATCATTCCTCCTTTGGCTCGCAAGGCGCTTCCGGAGAAAAGGTCAGCACCTGCTCTGCTTCATTTATCTTCCTGAAAAGTCCCTGAAAGGAGGAAAAAAAATCAACCCCAAACCTCCAAAGCCCTATGCCTTGCTTGTTGAAAAAGTAGTAATTCACATACTTAGATATAATTCCAAAATTATTTTCAAGAACCCTCCATGTATGCCATGTTTGGCTTTTGGATGGACATCTGAAAAAGGAAAAAAAATAGTAAACCCCAAATATTTAGACAACAAGAATGAGGGCTTTTGTCTTGAAATACTAATATCTTTTCTTATTCTTCTTGCAGCAAAGAAGTTTATTCCTTTCAGGTAAGTTGTGTCTCAAAAAGCAACATGAAAAAACCACTGCCATCACTTTGCTAAAACCCATTTGATAAGCACCTGTTGTCACTAAAGTACTTTTCACTTTTTGTTTTATAGGAACTGGCAGGAAACAGCCAGTGAAGGTAGCTTCCAAATTGCTGGCGAGAATGTCTAACTCAGGTGCTTCAGGTAAGCACATGTGATGGTTTCACTCACAAATTCTCTTCCTTTTAATCACACAAGCAATCAATCAGAGCTGCTAATTGCTGTACAGTTGCTGACACAGCAATATGTGCTTTGGGACACCTAATGTGCATCTTGGCATTGCATGGCAGTTCCTAACAAGCCTGATGGATTTATTGCTGCAGAAATGGTTGTTCAGCTCCTGAAGGATGATTGTGCTTAGCATTCTGTCCAGCTGCAAATGGTATTAGGAACACTTTTGTGCAGTTCTGCTACCTGCTGCATACAAAATTCCTCTGAGATGAGAGCAAATACAAATCTCTGCCAGTTTTCTGATTTATGGAGGAATTTTGTTCTCTCCACAGGAATTGCAGCCACCTTCACTTACATCTCAGATTTCTGGAGAATGAAACTGCCTGCAAATCAGCAACTGTCCAGATGTTTTTACCTTTTGCTGACAAGATGATTGACCTTGTGTGTGATTCAGAAATCTTGAACTCAAGCTGTCTGGTATTTCCATTGAAGACAAACAGAGAACTCTGGCCTTGAGGCCAAATCCTGCCTCCATTCAGCCATGTGCTTATCCTGAACTGGGAGCTTGCCATCTCCTGTGCAGGTGGTGAGTAAGCAGAGCAGTGCTGCCCAAAGAGGAGGCTGGTTCCTCCTCTGCTCCACTCAAAGGTACCAAGGTGAGGTGAAGACATGCATTAATTCACATCACTTACTACACTGCTGCAGTGTCTCCTCTGGACTCACAGGGGTTATGCTTGCAGAAACAGAAGAATCAGGATGGAAAAATATTCACTGAACAGCTTTGAAACTATTGATCTAGGTTGTGGAAGCCAGTTTATTTTCAGATGTCCCAGTCAATAGATATGCCTGCAGTGATATGGGCAATTATTTGGGTTTCTGCTGCATATCCCAGAAAACTTAGATGCCTTTTTAAAAAAAAAAATATAACAGCACTAGAAACCATGGTGTTTACACAGGGTACTCTGGTTTCTGAACACAGCAGGTAGATCTGAAATTATCTCATCCCTGTGGGATTCTGTACTGTAATATGTGTATATACATATGTATTTATTTGAGCAGTTTTTATTGTGGATATTTCTGTGCTCTTAACTGTACATGTATTGTAAAATACTTGTTCTTGAGTAGGTCTGTGGCTGTTGATCAGAATTTATTTGAAACTAAATTGGAAGTGTTTGTAAGGATTGCGTGACTGCATAATGTTTATGAATGAAATGGAAGACTGAGATTTGTATGTTTATGTATTGAAAATACGATTTTTTTAGCTGTTAAAAGTCTTCAAATGAGACTCCTTTAATTTATATTTAAGTTATGATTATAAATTAAAAATCTCTCATTTAACCTGATATGTATTGTCCTATTTGTAACATTTTAAAATAAAATGTTTTCAATTTAACACTCCCTATTTGTAAATGTGAATAATTTAAATTATTTGGGTCAGCCCTATGACTTGTGGCTTCAACAGAAGAATGTGAGGGTTGGGGAGAAGACTGACTAAAAGCAAGGCTGTCCATTACTGGAGAATCACAGAATCACTGGGTTGGAAGAGACCTTTAAGATCATCAAGCCTGACCCGTGCCCTAACACCACCTCAATTAAACCAGGGCTCTGAGTGCCACAACCAATCCTTTTTTAAACACACCCAGGGATGGTGACTCCACCACCTGCCAGGGCAGAGCATTCCAGTATTTATCACTCTTTCAACAAAAAACTTTTTCCTAAAATCCACTCTAAATTTCCCTTGGAGCTTCCCGTATTTCCCTAGCAGCCAGCAGATGGGGCTGACTGCCCGGGACTGGCCCGGCCAGGGCTGATCCCAAACCAGCATCCCCAGTCTGACAGGCAGGAGGAAGGACCAGCGCCCCAGCTCCGGCAGGCAAGTGCAGGAGGGAGAGAAGAGCAGGAAGAGGAACGAGCAGGAGATCTTGGTGCACAACTAACAGCACAAACCCCAGGTTTTTGCAGCCCTTCCTGCTGGAAAATTGAAAGAGTTATCACAGGTCTGAGATATTGCAGTTATTACAGCTGAAAGCACAGCTCTGACTGCTGCCCTGGCACCTCCATCCCACCCTGGGCTGCAGCCAAACACTGCCATGGCTGCTGCTGGGGAGGTACCAGGGGTGGCCACACACTGCTGGGGTCACCCTTTGCCAGCCCCTGGCATGACAAGGGGTTATGGTTTTCTATGGGAGGCATTTAAAGAAGTGATATAAAACTTATCTACATTTTGTATGGTTAACTGAGATAACCAAGGGTTATGGTTTTGTATGAGCGACACCTAAAGAAGTGATATAAAACCTTTAGCTACTATAAAACTAGACATGTTTCTGTGAAAAACACATGTAAAGATGAGAGAAACTCAAGAATTTCTTCTTTTTTTTTTTTTTTTCCTGACTTAGGAACAAGTAATAAGGCCTGTTCCAGCTGAGCCCAAGCCAGGGAAGTTATGTTGAGGCCCTTCTCCAGGGAGCTCACTGAGCCTTGCTCTAGTTGGGTTTTATTCTAATTCTTATTACTCTTTCTTTTAATTACTATTAATACATTTTTCTTTATACCCTTTTAAAGTTTGAAACCTACTTTACCTTTCTCCTAATCCTATCTCACAACAAAAAATAAACACATTAATAATTAACCAACACTGAACCCACCATGCTCTTTAGTACGTTAACCAAGAAATCTCAAAATTAACAGAATCTCAAATTAACAAACCAAGACCACTCCACCAGGGAAGCTGCATTGCAGCTCTGAAGCTGCTGCCAGACAAAGTCTGAGGGGCATTCCTGCCCCAGCCAAAGGTCAAGAGAAGCCATCAGGGCTGTGAGGGAGGGAGTCACTTAAGAGGTGCAATTGTATTGGCGGGGGTCCCCATGGCAGGCAGGAATGATGAATCTGGCTGCATGTTCTCAGAAGGCTAATTTATTACTTTGTAATACTATATTACATTAAAGAATATAAAAAAGGTACTTGCTGAATGCTAAAAAGATAACAATGAAAACATGTGACACTTTCCAGAGTCTAACACAGCTTGGCCCTGATTGGCCAAAGAGTGAAAACAACTCACACCAGAATCCAATGGAACAATCACCTGTGGGTAAACAATCCCCAAACACATTCCACATGAGCACAACACAGGAGAAACAATTGAGGTAAGAATTGTTTTCCTTTTCTCTGAGGCTTCTCAGCTTCCCAGGAGGAAAACCGTGAGCAAAGGGATTTTTCAGAGAATGTGAATGCCACAAGGTGCTGCCCCACGGGGGACAGAGCCCATTGCTGTTTGTCCCAAACCGATTAAAGAGCTGAGAGTGGCTGTCAGCATTTCCACTGCCTGGACAAGGTGGGGCCCAGCCCTGGGAGCAGATGTAGAGCAGTAATCCTCAGGTTCCCTGAGGGACGCAGGGATTAGCCCGGAACGCCCTGCTCTGAATCCCTGAGGAGCTGTTTTGAGAGCTAAAGCACCACATGGATCCCCTGGGCTGTCCTTGTTGGTGTCCTCTACTGCATGGCCATCCTCTGGAGAGAGCTGCTTATCCAGCCTGGATCCCACCCTGCTGCCCAGGGCAGTTCAGCTTCTCCTTTCCTGACCACAGCTGGTGCTTCTAGCAGTTTTCTCTGGGATCTTACAGGGGCTTTATTGCCAGAAAAGAGACTATAAAATTATCCCTCTTCTTTCTCCAAGCCTTGTGACTTCTAGAGGCAATGCTCTTCTAGTGAGATCACATTTGGGTGGGATTCATCCTCTACTTCTCCCATATATCCCCTAGGCCAGACCAAGACTCTTTGAAGGGGATCTCCTTCCTTGCAGTGACTTTCAAGTTCCATCTATCCTCATAATTAATACTGGTCCAGCACACAGGCAACATAATTAATGTTGGTCCAGTTTTGCCAACACAGGCAAAACCCCAGCCTGTGCTCATCCAGGCTGCTTGATTCTTTATCCCCTCCTGGCACAGCTTTTCCTGCCTCAGGATATGATTTCCCAGCTAGGATGGCATGGTGCATGCAGGCCTTGAGGAGCTCCAGGGAGTCATTTCATTTGCAGTGGATGTGTCTCTGCCTGGGAACACAGCTCTTGTTTGTATCTGTGTCCTTCCTGTGCTGGCAACAATGGCCTTGGGAATGCTGGCTGCCAGGCAGGCCTTCAGTCACTGCATTGTGTCACTGCAGTGCTGAGCAGCCTCTGATGGGCCACAGGACCTTTGCTGGAGGGACTTTCCTCATTTCCTGTTGTTCTGCTTCCCTTAAATTCCTCATCTCTCCCCGGGCCCGTGGCATTGTTCAGAGCGGGCTCCATGTTCTGCCTGGCATGTTGTGCTGGTGTCTGCTTGTGCTGTGACCTATGGCAGCTGTGAAGGTGACATTAACTGGGAGGCACTCGTGTCCTTTCACAGCTTTGTGTGTGTGCTGCTTGGCACGGGGATGGAGTTTGTGGTGTAACTTAACACATTCCTGACGAGCCCAGCTACCCAGGGTGGCTTCAGCTTGTTCTCTTCTGCAGGCTGCCAGACTGGGGGAGTCAGAAACAAAATTCCACTGGAAGGCTCAGACAGGCAGTGTTTGATTTGGGGTGAGTGTTTCTGTGGGTTTTGGTGACACAAACAGTGGAAGACACAAGATTGGGTTCGTGCCTTCTGTTTTCATAAGCCACCAAACAAGCAGTTGTGTACCTGGGCCTGCCTGAAGCTGCCTTCCAAAACTCCAGTTTCTGAGGGCTGGAGCCAGCATTTGGCCAGTGTTTCTCTTGTGAAGATGAGCTGCTGCTCCAGGCTCTGGGGGCTGCACATCCCTGCAGCTCCTGGCGTGCTGTGCTGAGGCCTGGCAGGAGGACTCTGCAGCAGCAGCAGCCCCCACAGGAATTGGAGTGAGTTGGGATCCAGTGGCCATAACCTGCTCTGGGAGCTGCCAGAGGGTATCAGGGCCAGGAGGCCAGGCTGCAATCACAGTGTCTGTGCAATGCAACATTCTTGGGCCTCTGTGAGTCTGCTTTCTGTCCTGAGTCTTGCTGCTGTTTGGATTCCTCTGGTTCTGGCAGGGGGCTGGCTCCTCTCCCTGCCTGGTGTTTGATCAGGGGTCTTCAGCCCCCACAGACCTAGAGGAGCAAATCTGTGTCATGAGCTCTTGGTCAGGGACAGAGAAGCCCACAGGTTTGCTGCTCCCTGGGAGCCATAACTCACAGCAAATGAGAAACACAGCCTGGGCTTGCCCAGCCACAGGCAGGACAGGTTCCTGCTGGTACTGGGCTACAGGAACTTGCAGAAAAGCAGCAAAGCAGCTACCAGAGCCCAGCCTGTCACAGCATTTGCACAGCTGTCCTGTGGAGCTCCCTAGTCTGGTTTAGGGCCTCTCTCCTGCACACCTGTAGGAAGAAACAATCAAAGCTGCAGGTTAGATTTCACCAGTAGAGCCAAAATCTGCTGGATGGTTTTTGCTACTCACCTAGCACTCACTTAGAAGGGACACAGACTTGGCCAATACAGTTCAGCTGTGGCTCCACAGACAGAAATCTGCAGCCCAGAAAGTGTTTCCACAGCTGATGGTGGCCAGTGCTTTTTCCAGCTCAGGGAAGCTGCTGCCAAGAACAGGACAGCTGCAAAAAGCACAAATGCCTCCTAAGCAAGGCAGCAGATGCCCTGGGGCAGCTGCCAGCAGCTTTTCTACCTGCCTTCCTACTTCAGGGAAGGACATTCCCTGAAAAGCCCAACAGTTGCTTTGACTTTCAGCCTGGGCCAAGTGGGACCTTCATCAGCTTCTCACCTTGCCAGCTGCCATGAAAGCAGCCATGGCAGGTGTGAAATTGCAGGTGACTTGCTTGCTCCTGGCACTCCAGTGCTGTCATTTTTGGCTTCTGACAGCCTCTGAGTGGGCAGGATAAGGGGATCACACTGAATTCATGGCTTCTGGAGCAGGGCTTGGGCCATGGAGGACTTGGGGAGAAGGAAAAGGGTTAAAGGGGAGACAGGAAACACTTTGGGCTTATTTCATAGGATGATTTCTGGGAAAGGAGGGGCTGCAATCAGGCAGGATGAATTCACTTCAGGATCTTGGGAAATCAAGCTCAGCCTGGCCCAAACCAAGGTGAAAATGCAGCAGGAAAAAACAATGTCCCTGCTTTACCCCATGTTGTGTCAGTGCAAACAGCCCAGATAACATGAAAATCAGACATGGTGGAATGCTGTCATTGCACAAACAACCAAGATATCCATGGGGAAATGGTACAGTTTGAGCAGAAAGGCACTGGGGGTTGTCCTGGAAAGTCCCATCCTGAGGCTGAGAGCAAGGGCCCTCTCCAGTCCTCTCTGCATTTCTGCTGAAGGCAGCAGAGAAAAGCTCTGCAGGTGAGGTGGGAACTGCTGGGGCACTGTCAGAGCATGCAGAAGATCTCTGCTACTCCTCAGCAGATCACTTTTGATCAATGCAACCCCTGGGAAAAACCAGATGCAGCAGAGGTTCTTCCATTCTGTCTTCTAATCCTACAACTGAGTTTAAAATCTGCATTTTTCAAACCTACCAGGCATACAAAGTATCTTCCAAAGTAACTGCAACTGCTTACAAGTGTTGGGCTCTGCTGAAAAGAAACCAGACACAGATCCTCATTTTCTCCAGACTGCTGCTTGTCCAGTTTGGCTGCATTAAATTCAGAAGTGGTTCCTTTAGTCGCTGACAAAAGTATTTCAAATGCTGCCAGACAAAGCTAATAACACACACACACACACCCCCATGATGATCAGTCAAAGCTTTTGTTCTGTCACTTTTGTTTCCTGTTTCTTTGCATGCACACAGGGCACATTTTGCTTCTCAGCCCATTAAATGGTGAATGAACTCTCACAACATCCTTCCCTGCCTCCTAAGTGGGAGAAAGTCCTGCAGGTCTTTTTGAGGCAGAAATGGGTGATGGAGGCTGCACGGACTTTAAAAGCACTTCATTCATGTTCCTGCATGAGCAGGGGAGATGGAGATGGTTGCAAACAGCAGGTACTCTACTTCCATGAAACTCTAGAAAGTGATTCTGCCTTAGGGAATGCACTGTGCAAGGATGAATCACCTGGAGGGGTTTTAGGAACGTGGGCTCCCGCAGATTTTTCAATGAGCAAAACTAACTCTTGTTGCAGACATCTTTTATGGAAAATCCTTTCCTTAGGATTTTTCCTCCTGAGAAGCTGAGAGGCCTCAGGAACAAAATGTAACCAATGGTTATCTGCTGCTGTGGAATGCAACAGGTGCATCTGGGATTGGCCCATGTTGGATGTTTCTAATTAATGGCCAATCACAGCCCAGCTGGCTTGGACAGAGAGTCTGAGCCACAAACCTTTGTTATTCATTCTTTGCTGTTCTATTCTTAGCCAGTCTTCTGATGAAAACCTTTTCTTCTATTCCTTTAGTATAGTTTTAATGTAATATATATCATAAAATAATAAATCAGCCTTGTGAAACATGGAGTCAGATCCTCATCTCTTCCCTGATCAGAAAACCCCTGTGAACACTGTCACAAACTCTGAAGAGCAGATTTCTCCTTGAGCTTACACCTGGAGAGAGAGAGAACTTGTCAGAGGATCCTAGAAACCAGGATTTGAAGAGCCCTGAGGAGTTGTCTGCTACAAACCCCTGTCCCAGGCTGGGTTGTTCTGCAGGTGGGAGCTGCTGCTGTGCCCCCTGTGCAATAAGCAGGGGCTCTCTGACAGGAACCTGGGTGGCTCCCACTGCAGTGGCACCCCATGTCTGAAAAGATGTTCCAAACCACACCAGGGGTGTGGGAATCGGGTGCCAACTCCCACTAAACCACATCCCAAAGTGCCACATCTACACTTTTTGTAAATCCCTCCAGGGATGGTGACAGGAGGATGCAGAACTCCTTAGAGGAGAGCTCTGGGGCCTTCCCAGGAAAAGCAGAGGACCTGTCCCAGGGAATGACATGTCCTATTGTCACCCCTCTGCCTTCTCTTTCTGCTGCTTGATGGGAGGCCAGACAGGCCTTTGCTGTGATCTGGGCCAGCCATCCTTCTGTTCCCATGTCCCCAGTGGGAAAACCTAAGCTTTGAGGGTGTTTGGATGCTGTGGGAACAGGTGCAATAGGGGGACCTAAAAAACAACAGATCAGAAAACATATGGGCCTGCCCCAGCCCTTAATTAACCTAATTGCTGTAGCTTCCACCATGGTCTGCATGTTTTTCTAGTGTGGTTTCTGGTGCAGGCCAGCTCCATTCCCTGTGACAGAGAGCAGACACAGAAATGCCCTCAAGGGCATTTCCTTCCATCCCACAGGGGCCCTGTGTGGAAACCAGAGCATCAGGAATATTTCTGTGTCTGCTCTGGGGTGCCCTGACCCCCAGGGCAGCACTGACTCTGACCCTCATCCATGGAGAAAGATTCCCAGACTTCAAGATAGACTGGAATCCACAAAAGTGTGCAATAGATTATAGAGAGTGGTGTAGGTGTATCACTGGGTGAGAAATTGAGGTATTGGGATTTTTAGTATGTGGTGGATGGCAGCAAGATGGAGGGCACAGGGTATCATCCTGGGTTTCTTCTTCATGCTGCTTCTTTCTCCTTCTTCATGGGTTTGGGTGGAATTTTGTAATTGGGCAGAAAAGTCTACATTGTGGGCTCTGTGGGATCAGTTATTGGGTTAAAAGGGAAAATAATCTGTTGTATTTGTGAGGTGCCCCGTGGCAGGAAGGAATGATGAATCTGACTCCATGTTCTCAGAAGGCTAATTTATTATTTTATGATACTATTTATATAAAAGAATACTAAACTAAACTATACTAAAGACTACAGAAAGGATACAGTCAGAAGGCTAAAAAGATAGTAATGAAAAACTCATGACTCCTTCTAGAGTCTCAACACAGCCTGACCCTGATTGGTCATTAAGTAAAAACAATTCACATGACACCAATGAAACAATCACCTATTGGTAAACAATGTCCAAACACATTCCAAAGCAGCAAAACCCAGGAAAAGCAAATAAGATAATTATTGTTTTCCTTTTCCTCAGAGGCTTCTCAGCTTCCCAGGAGAAAATCCTGGGCAAGGAGATTTTTCCAGAGAATGTGATGGTGACAATCATCCAGGTGTGAGTTCTTAATTGGATAGTTTAGTCTTAAAACACCTTGTACCAAGAGATTGTTGGCCATTTTGTGCCTTCTAATGAAAAGCTGCAGAACTCACAGTAGTGAGACTGTTTTACTGATAAGAAATAATAAACACTTGAGTCCAAAGATGAAGTATCATCTCAAGTGCCTTCAATCCAGACCCAGAGAAACCCACAACTGGTACCCCCACAGCCCTGTAGTGCAGACCACCTCCCTAAAACCCAGCTGGTGGGCCCAGGGTGCAGGTTCTCCACAGCTCATCACTCCCACAAGGTGCTGTGGGCTTCTCTGGAGAGGAGTCTGGGGGCAAGGAATGGCTTTGGGGAGCTCACCAGGGTTTGGGGAGCTCCCAGGGGTTACCACAGCCCAGAGCTGGGGCTGCTCTGCGTGCCCTGTGTGAGAGGAGGAGGCTGCCTGATTGCTGCTGCAGGGCACTGACTCACTCAGCCTTATGAATGTATTGAGCCAGCTCACCTGCATCTTCCATGGCACACTGGAACCACTGGGTATTTATGGAAAGAACAAAGTGCTAAAACAACACAAAATGGTTCAAGAGCACAGCTGGGCTGTGGCGCTTTCTTCACAACTTCAGAGCTAGAGAAAGGGTAGGCAAGAATCTTTACTAACCTCTTTTGTTGCTCAGACAACAGCAAAGGGTTTTCTCACTTCAGAGTCACTCTTCCTCACTGAAAGTATTTGGAGAACAAAATCATTGCTAGTTTGGTTAAACATTTGTCTTTCCGTGACTCTGAGTTGTAAATAAAAGCCGTTGTCCTAAAAATCCTACAGATAACTAAGTTTCCTGAGGCTCAGAGATATCCTCTAACAAGAATCCTTGTGCTGGGCTGCAAACTGGAATGTGCAATTGGCTGTCCAGATGTCTGGCAGGGAGCAGCCCAGGCAGCCAGACGGCTCTTTGCAATTCCCACTGATGTGCTGCACTCCAGCAGAGCCTCAGCCCTGCTGAAGCTCAAGGGCTGGGGATGTGAAGCACAGCAGAAGGAGCTGCCTTGAGAGGTGCAGAGAGAGAGAGAGAGAAAGAGAGAGAGAGAGGAGAGTGAGTGCAGTGTCTGATGCAGGCACATCTTGTCTGGCCAGCCAAGCCAAATGTTGATCACCTTTGCATTCACCGTGCTGCCCAAAAAAGCAAATCAGACGTGTAGTAGTGTTGGCAATCTCTGTAGGAACCTCCTGCCTGCCAGATTCTCTCTCCCCGCCCTCCCAGCAGGTGCCAGCTGGGTTTTTTTGCTTTCTTTCATCCTATGATTGTGTTTATCATCAAAGCCAGCCCAGTCAGGGGATGCAGAGCCTAAGGGCTTACTAAAATTAGACCTGATCTTTGGTCCTGTTTGCAAGTGGTTTCTGGGCGCGGCAATGCCTGACACACAAACTGGCCAAAATCAGGGTTTGCAAGTCCTAAGTGCAGCCAGCTCTGTTTGTGTCCCTGTTTGCAGGTGCAGCTGTGCTCGTGTCCCTGTTTTGCAGAGCCCTCTGGAGCAGCTGTGTGCCTGTTGGACAGAGCAGCAGCACGCAGGCTCTGCTCACAGAGCCCTGTGAAATAAATCTCAACAGACAAGCAGGCTCCACTATCCAGCTACCTGACACAGGGGGAGCACAGCAGAGCACAGGGGATGCAGTTTGGACACAATCACAGCAGGCTCACACAGTCCCCACCACTCAGTGCTGGTGGCACACGTGTCCACTGTGGAGATCTCTGGGAACAAGCAATGAGAGAGATGTTAAGTCCCAATTAAGTTAATGGGGCTTAAACAAATCTTTCAAGTTGAATGTAGTGGTTTGTGTTTTAGGGGATCTACACCTTGCTAAAGCTTCCCTCCCCCCCCCCCCCCTCCATCCCACAGAGCTACTTAAACAGGAATTATGAACAGCAGTTTCAGACTCCAAAGTGCAGCTGGAAGAGGTGTTTGGAATACCTGTACAAAATACCTTCAAAGAGGTGATGAGAAAGCAACAGAGGCAAGGAGGGAGAGTAAAAAATGTGCTTTGTGCATGTTTTTACACTTAGCTCAGAGTGGTTTTTGAATGAAGAGGACGTGGATGTTGGGTCTCTGGTCTGGCTGATTGCCTAAGGTGCCAGGGAAATCCATGCCCAGTTGACAGGAATGAACAGGACAGGGATGGAGCACTCTTTTAAGGATGTACTTGAGAGAGCTGAAGGGATTCAAGTTAAAAATAAATAAAAAGAAGTGATTTTGCATTCTTTATTCATCTATCCTGGAGCCTGAAGCCCCAGAAGCTCCCTGTGAGTTCCAGGGACAGGCAGGGGAGATCCTGGTGTCAGCCCTGACACAGGCTGCTCCTGGACTGGTTAGAAGCTTTCTAGGCCAAACCCAACCCCTCCAATTTCACCTGACAACAAATGGACAATGAGATCTGCTGAGCACCCTTCCAGGAAGCTTTGCAGGGCAGGCTTTTGTTCCCACTCTGACTGTAAAGGTCTACAACCTCCCATTTGATGAACAGACAACAGCATTTTTTTCCCCTCCTCACAAGGTTTCCTTAGAAATGGATCCACTGCTGAATCCTGAGTCTGCCCAGCATATTCTGGAGGACATCTGGTGTAAATTCTTCATTATTAGATTACATTAGTTGCAGCAATAATCATTCACATGGGATTATTACATCCAAGCTTCTCTCATTGCCTTTATCCTTTCACACATTGTCTTTCCTGGTTCCCCTTCAAAGGGGCTGCTGTGAGTCTGTGTTGGAGCAAGAAATTAACTTGTTAGTAATTTATGCATCATTTCCTCCAGCCACATGTATTAGGGCAAGATCAATAAAACAGAATAAGGAAGCAGGTGGGTATTGTCACCGTGGGGCTGAAATAATTCCTTTGGTATCACTGTAAACCCTTCCCTGGCACATGAGAACCCACAGTCCTGCCCATCTACAGTTTGTTTGGTTGGACTGCACCAACAGGACGTTGATTCAGCTCTTTTGTGTGCTTGGAGAGTTCATGTCCTGCTACTTCTGCTCACAGCCACACCAAGTGCCTCAAGTGAAGATTTTTATTGAGAGAACCGTGGTTTTCAGCCTTTTCTTATGGCTTCTGTAGTGGAATCAAAGCTGTGCCATGTCACACTGGAGATTCATTTCTGGAGCAGCTCCATGCCCTGGCAGCTGCTGTAATGTGTTGGGTCTGAGAAAGGGGAAGGGGTGGGAAGAGGGATCTGAGCACCACAGCTCAGGGCTCAGCAAATCTCACTGCTTGTGGGCTCTGGGGAGGCAAGCCAGAGTGGATCTGAAAGGTCACTGGCAGATTTGAGGGATCTGGAGTCCCTGAGCAGTGATCTGACTGCTGGGCAGCCCTTCCTGGCTAAAAACAAAATAAAGAAAGAAAAGAAGGAGTTTGGATCCATCTTCGCCACAGCAGTGCAAGGACATAAGAGGGGCAATGCTTGTGGCTAATGGAGCACACTGAATTCCTAAAGAGGAGTCTCTTTTCTCACCTCCTGGCTTCAATCCAGACTGCCCTGCAGGGTTTCAGCTCCATGAGAACTTGAATTTGAGGAATTCCTTGCAGTTTCAGATTAAGAATTTCCTGAAAATGCAAAGGAAAACCAAAGCAGCGATTTGGCACCCTTGGTAGCTCTGCATGCCTGGACTCCTGTGGCTGCCTCTCCTGCAGGACATGTCCTGGCACTTGGCACTGATGTGGCTCACTTGGCTTTGGCAGGGCCCTGGCTGCTGATCTCAGCCCTGCAGAGGCTCCAGACCCTCAAAGTCTCGGGGGGGGGGGCAATATCTTGAGACCACTCTGCACTTTGGAACCTGCATGTTTTGCTGCTGCAAAGGTGGAGAAATCTAGAAGAGGGAGGGGGTTAAAACCCCCCAGCAGGTCTGGCTGGCACCAAGAGGAATTTTTGGTGGGGCTGGGCTGGGCAGCACACAGTGCACAGGATGGGGCAGTGGAGGCAGAGCAATCTCAGGTGTTGACACAGCCCGAGGGGGAGCACAAGGAGATGAGATACCAAGATTATCAGTTCAGACAGGGGAGAGGAATGTTGTTTGCCTGTAGCTCTTCTCCATCAGGACTGGCAAAATCCAAACACGAAGATGTCTATGCACGGTTAGAGAATGTAACAGAGATAAGCGAGCACAGGAACAAAGCCAGGGGCTCTAAATTCAGCACCAGAAAAACCGGTCACAGCACAGGCTGCTTGTTTTCTGAAAGCCTCCTGGAGACAAGGGTCTGTCCAGGTCACCTGTAAGAGTGTACAGAACATTGCTGCCTTCACACCTGCCCCCATTGTCCTCAGACAGCTTTGGTGAGGCAAAACCGGCTCTGCTTGGTCTCCACGGGAGGCCAGTGGTGATGGGGCTGACACTGCCACCTCCTTGATGCTTGTTAGCAGATTGAGTTGGTGCAGATGAGAAAAAGCAGTCAACTGGCAGGGAGAAGGAGGAAGGCAGAGCTGAGGCAGATGCTCAGACTGTATGGATGGCAGTTGTTGGCTCGGTTTCATTCCTTTAGGAGCTGGGATTAGAAGAGAAGTGGCTTCCAGGAGACACTTTGTCAGCAGAGCTGCTCTGGACCGACTGCTTGGCGTGGCAGGGCCCTTCCCAGGCAGCCCAACCCTCCCCAGCCCTCCCCCTGGCATTGCAACATCTCCTGCTTTCCAAAGAGACAGGAACCCAGAGAGCAAACACAGGAAAGCCCAGCCCCGGTCAAGGTCTGGGAGGTAAATTTGTAACTTTGGGCAGATTGGGAAGATGCTGCTCTGGAATATGTAAATACTCCTTTCTCTCTCCAACAGCTCAGAGCTGCTGAGGGAGCTGACCCCAAACCTCCCTTCATGGTTGAGTCTGCTGAGGAGACAGGACACAGGTTGGAAATGCAGCCGGGCATGCAGGCTCCTTATTCCCTGGAGACAGGATCCTTCCCTCACTTCTGTAAGTCCTGCCCTGACCCCGGGCTCAGCTGTGGGCTGGGAGGCTGCAGGGGACACCACTGAGAGCCTTGCCAGGGGCTCTGGGGTGTGCCCAGCCTCCTGGGCATGCTGCTCCTTTGGCCAGCAGGGCCAGCTGAGCAGAGCCTTTGTGGGTCTGGAATTTGGGTGCAGACTCTCCACTGCAGGAGAGTCCAGACACTGGGCAAAGCTATTTAACAGGAATGGTGGAGGTGTGATGGCACAGATGGGCTCAGGAAGGAGGTGGCAGCTCTGTCCCTGAAGGTCTCTCATTTGGGGCAAGGAGATGGGCAAGCTGAGCTTTTGTTCCTCTGTGTTTTTTCCAGACCTGTGAGTCTGTGTTCTCCTTCTGCAGCATAGGAAAAGGAAAGTTTTCAGGGTGTGGAGGGGGATGCTGTGTTTATTGATGACATATGCTAAAGGAGTTCTGGCTCATAAAGGGTAAAAAAAGCTCAGGTGGCAGCTACTCGTAGAGCTAGTCAAGAGTTTTCCATGAGAATAATACTTTTAACAAAGTGATGGTTCACTAAAAACTGAACCTCTCCCGAGATAAATATTGATTCTGTCAAATATATTAAATATGTGTGTGTGTGTGTACAGAGAGAGAGAGAATTCCACTGGAAAACTGTCTTAATGGCCTAATTAATTTCAGATCCCTTTGAACCTGCTCTGGGGTTTGACCTGATTCAATGTGTTTCACCACCTCTGCTGCATATGAGCTTTTTGGAATACATGTGTATCAATATTCTGACCAAAAGGAATATATTTACTTGCCTTTACATGTTTCCAAGTCACATGAAATACAAACCAGCTACCTCTGTTGCTGCTTTATTAGTAAATATGTCACATATCCATATCAATATCAAGCTTAATTAGGATCAGCAGGCACACTGTTTGCCTGATTCCTATATATCAGTGGAACTGATCCAGTCAGATGCAAAGTAACCTTTGCACAAGTTCTGAAACCAACCTGTGTTGAGGCAGATGTGTAGTAAAGGACAGAGAGAAAATTATCTTCTTTTCTATAGCTCTAAAAACCTGCCAGCCTACTTTCACCCCTCAGGATGAAGGAAGGCAGCACAAGATCCCTGCTTGGTGCTCAGCCCCAGTCTCAGTTTCAGGCTTAGCCCCCAGACTCTGCTGTTTGGGAGTGATCCACAGAGGATTTGTCCCCAGCTGCAGCCAGCAGAGCCCAGAGATGGATCCAGTGTGTGCTGCCCAAACCAGCTGCAGGTACTCCCACTCTGTGTCTGTCAATTAAGTGAGCATCCTTCCCATCCTGACTTTTCCCAGCTGACCTTTTTAAGCTCAGTTGCAGGTTCTTCCCCCTGACAGCTCTGAAGATTCATTCTGAATGCTGCAGAGGCTGCTGGTTTAGGGGAGAGGTCTGCAACCTTTCCCTTCCTCAGAGAGCAGCTCACGCACACCCCAAACCAGGGCGGGGAGCTGGGAGATGCTGCCTGTGCCTGTCCCTACAGACAGAGAGCTGGGAGCTGCCTCTTGCACGAGAAAGAAATGTCTGTGCCAAGCTCCCAGGGAGCTGGGAGATCACAGGTGACTGTGGGAAATGGGTTTGTAGAGAATTCTGAAAGCTTGGCAGAAGGCTCGCATAGTGTGTATGCCATGGAATGGGACAGACAGTGCTGAGAGAGAAATGGAACTAGAAACAAGTTTCAAAGGATGGTTTTGTAAATAAGACTGATACTTTGGAGAAATAGAACTATGAAAGGTGCATTGTAGTAGGACATACAAGGGGTAATTTTAGATTATTGGCTTTAAGGCATCTACAGCAAAAGCTGATACACCAAGAAATGCTTCTAGTGTATTGTAATTAAGAAATAATTGGCTTTTGATTGTGATGGTGTGAATTGTAACGCCTGTATTGTCACACCCTTCTCACTGAGACTGAAAAAGGAATAAAAGTTTTTAAAACACCTCTCAGTTGCCCCATCTCTGGGTCAGAAAAGGGTTCAATCTGCCATGGAACAACAGGAGCAACTCCTGCTGCAACTTTCATGTCACTCCAGTGACCTCTGAGGGAGAAGACTTTTCTCACTTGGCTACTCCTTGCAGTGGAGACAGAACATTAAAAGCACTTTAATTAGCTAATGAGAAGGTTACTCCTAGTCCAAACCTAAAGTGTTGTAGCAGGCATCGCTGCAGTGACAGTGGAAAGGGTGGGAATGTGTTTTTTTTGCAGATACTTTTTGCTTCAGCCAAAGCCCCAAGGACTTTTTTTACCCACAGGATGAGGCTAGAGGGTGGTTTGGAGTTAGATTTCTCTCACCTTGCTGTAATGCTGGTTTCTTCCCTTGCTCCTGCTGCTTGCTGGGGTGATTCAGAAGCTGAGCTGAAAGCCTTCCCCGTGTGCCTGCTGTGATGCCTGGCTCTGTAAATCAGACTGGGACACAGTCTAGCCTGGGCTGAGCAACATCCTGCTGCCCTTGGGAGAGGCAGGAGCTGTCTGGAGCAGGTTCCTCTGTGCCCTCTCCTGTGTCCAAGGGGCAGTGCAGCAGCTCTGAAGGACCAGGATGCCAATGCCTGCTCTGTCCTTGATGTCAGTGGTTGCTGAGCACAGCTCTCTCCTCAGATGAGCCCTTCTGCCCTGTGGGAATTTTGGGAAGCTCTTAGCTCCTTGTTACAGGTTTTTAATGGGAAGCCTTTGATAGAGTTCTGGCAGAAATTGTTCTCACCTTGGCCTGCCTCTTCTGAGCTTTCTCAGAAAACATGGCTGCATCCTGAGCAGCACATTTTGGGGCCAGGTTTTGGATGGTCCATTTCCTACCTGTGAGGGGTGGCAGAGGTGACAGTGGCCTTGTGGGGAGGCCAGGCTGCCTCCACTCCCAACTGGCAGAAGTCCTGTGCTGTCAGGAGTTTTACAAGGGCTTTTTCTGTATTTTTTGTTATAGCTCATTTTACTCTGGTTCTGTATGCATTTGTATCTAGAGTAAAGCCTCTGTTTTGAGTGTTTGGAGGAAGAAAAACATTACACTGCAAATCCTGTAGGAGAATCTGAGTTCAGAGACTGAGACAGGCTCAGGGGTGGATTCTTCAGTCGTTGGCACCAACCCTGCTGGGCTTGAGGGCACAAAGCCGAAGTGCACAAGGAATCTCAGTCTCCTTCTAAAAACAAACAAAATCCGAGCCTGCCATCCCTCAGCACCCTGGGGACTACATGGTGGGTCTGCTGCAAACCCAGGGCACATGAAGCTGCCTGGGGAGTTGGGCTGTTTTGAGGTGCAGGTTCACTCCTTTCTCCTTGGGTCCATTTCTTTGGGATCCCCGGTGGAAAGGAAGGCAAGGGAGCAAAGAGGTCTTGTCTGGGTGCTAAGGGCTGTGCTGGCTGGTCCTTTGCACAGGAGCCAGCAGGGTTACAGGAGAGCACAGCATGTTTTGGGACTAAGGCTGCCCTGATGCTACAGGAGAGCACAGCACTGTTCTGGGACTAAGGCTGCCCTGATGCTACAGGAGAGCACAGCACTGTTTGAGGGAAGGCTGCCCTGATGATAGAGGAGAGAACAGCACTGTTTGAGGGAAGGCTGCCCTGATGCTACAGGAGAGCACAGCACTGTTTTGAGGGAAGGCTGCCCTGATGTTAGAGGAGAGCACAGCACTGTTTTGGGACTAAGGCTGCCCTGATGATAGAGGAGAGCACAGCACAGTTCTGGGACTAAGGTTGCCCTGATGTTAGAGGAGAGCACAGCACTGTTTGAGGGAAGGCTGCCCTGATGTTAGAGGAGAGAACAGCACAGTCTTGAGGGAAGGCTGCCCTGATGTTAGAGGAGAGCACAGCACTGTTTTGAGGGAAGGCTGCCCTGATGTTAGAGGAGAGCACAGCACTGTTTGGGACTAAGGCTGCCCTGATGTTAGAGGAGAGCACAGCACTGTTTGAGGGAAGGCTGCCCTGATGTTAGAGGAGAGCACAGCACTGTTTTGAGGGAAGGCTGCCCTCATGTCTGGCTGGCCCTGGGGGGCAGTGAAGGGGTTAAAGCTCAGCCGTTCTGCCCAATCAGTCTGGCTTGCCTGTAATAACCAATTAACCAAGTGTAATTGTGCAAATCCATATGTGGCAGTAATTACCAGAGAGATTAATGGATTCCTTCCTTTCGAAGCAGACCCCACCGCAGCTTGCCAGCGTCCCCCCGCCACCCCAAAGGGCTGGCAGAGGGGGCAAACAGGGAGCTGCTCTTTCCTGGACACTCTGTGATGAAGCCAAGCGGACAGGGAGGCCCTGTGGGGACTGCCCTGTGCTTGTTTAAATAACCCTTTTCATCTCCCTGCTTCCCTTAGGTCCAGCTCTGCTCCCTGCCTCCTGAGGACAGTTCGTGCCCAGCCTGTCCAAGCCTGGGCTGCCACGTCCCTGCCCTCCCCATTGTCCATTCATTCCCTGCTCCCTATTCCCCTGTTTAGCCCTAATTGCTGCAGAATATGGAGCCTGTTTGCCCTCTTCTTTTGTAGCTTTGTTATTTTAGTTGCAATGGGTAACCCAGCAGACTGTTAAAGGCATACACGAGGCGAGGAGGGGACAGCAGGGCGCTGGGGGCAGGATTTCAGGCCAGAATGTGGGGTTGTGTTTGGGGCAATGGCAGCCTGCAGCCAGGCTGGGCCTGACACATGCTCTAGGGTGGGTTTTCTTCAGGATATGTGATCAGGGAAGCCAAGAGTAACCCTGGAGCATGTGAATGTTCCCCCCTCCTTCTTGAATGTTACGGTTCTTGGTTTAGGTGTTATGATAAGGGTTATTTTTCAATTGAGTTTTGTTGTTAGATTTGGTTTTGGTGGGGTATTATGTTTTTAAAGGATATGTTTTTTAAGGTTTACAATGGTTTTTATGGGTCATACATGAAGTAGAGGGTAGGTTTTTAATTCTGTTTTGGTGGCTTTTATTAGTGTGAGTATGTAATGTTTGAGGTAGTGTCCTGTTTTAAAAATATTTATAATTGCATTATTGTTTATTAATGCTCCTAATGCTCTGGGGGGTGAAACAGGGCACTAAGTGCTGCTGAGGGAGGAGGGGGAGCATTTGTGGACCTGCCCCCTGGCAAATCACCACCTGGGCAACACAGACCCCTCCACAGCTGCACCAGCACCTTGAGCACTTGAGATGCAAAGAGCTCTGTCCCACCCTGGTTAAACTCAACCCCACATCATCAGAGGGAGCTGGGAAGAGCTCAGCCCCTTTGCTGGGCTGGGCCATGCTCCCTGGCCCTGACAGGGATCTCGTGCAGAGCCCCAGCCCGTGGGGAGGGCTGCTGTGCTGGCTGGCATTGTCACCATTGTCACCATTGTCACCGGCTGCACGCACAGGGCCACACGTGCCCCGGGGCTGGCTGTGCCTGCTCAGCAGGGGATGGGGCAGGTGGCTGCAGTGGGATGCCAGGGAGTGGTCACATCACATCTCATGTCAAGCATCCTCCCTGCCTTCCTCTCCAGGCTGAAAAAGGGATGCTGGGGTTTCAACCTGGGTCTGTGAGTTTATTTGTTTGGTTTTTGTTTGTTTGTTTGCCCTCTGTGTGTAGGCTGGGAGTTGGATTTGGGGTAGCTCAGAGCTGTGTGGACCAAGTGAGAGCTTGTTCTGGATGTAAAAAGCACTCAGACAGAGACAGAGCCAGGCCAAAGGTCTGCCAATCTTGAAAATGATGGATGCATCCAGGGCAGACAGGAGCAGAGTGAGTCCTTCCTCCAGCAGGTACCCACCAGCAGCCTGAGCTGCTCAGCATCTCCCATCACTGATAACCTTGGGGGTCCAGGACAGCTGCCCCCAAATCTGTGAGGATATCTGCACAGACATCCCTGCAGAGCACACCTGGCTGTTCTCTGGCAGCCCTGGCCCCATCCACTGCCACACAGATGGTTGTCAGGACCCAAGACATTCCTCTGGCTGCCCTGGGTGATTCCAGACCCTGGCAAGGGGCTCAGAGACCTTGGCACAGAGTCACAAACACCTGTGCCTTTGATTTTAGCCCATGGAAACAATTACCAACTTTGTGTGAGGAGTTACAAGCCACAAGAGTTTGAGTAGAATGATAGTGAATTTGTCATGGGGTAAAAAAGTAGAATTTTGGGGATTTAGAATGGGGGTTCAAGGGGCAAGATGGAGGAATCTGGGCATGTCCTGGTCTTCTTCTTCTTCTTGCCCTCCATCTTCTGCTGTGATGGTGACACTTTTGGATTGGTTTAGAGCAGAGACAGACTGTCTAACATAGGGGATGGGTATTGGAAAATTATTGTAAATAAAGCACACGTAGTTCTTATATAAAAAGCCAACACCACCCCAGGGGCAGGGACTGTGCCACAACCTGACCTGCTGGACAGATCTCAGCAGGTCAGAGAAGGAATGTGACAGATAAGGGAAAATAAACAACCTTGAGAAGCAGAGCCAATGAATCTCAACTTCTTCTTCAGTCATGGGGCTGGGAAAGAAAAGACTTTCTGACACTTTGGAGATCATCTCAGCCACAGAACCCCAAGAGATGGTGACAGATGTAAATGACCTTTTTCTCACTGCTGACTTGTTGCAAAGGCAGGAATTGGCTGCTGCCAGGGAGTGGCTGTGCAAGGTGCTCATCAGAGACACAAGCAAGGCTCTTCTCCAAGGAGGGTTACAGATGATGGGGGAGGTTCAGGGAGATTCTTCTCTGAAGGTGATGGGAAGGCAGAGAAAGATGCAAATTCCTAGAGGAGTGGGAGAGGTGGAGAGCACTGACTGAGATTCTGCTTTTGGGTCTCCTTGCTCGGGGTTCTGGGAGCCAGGCCACACAGACTGCTTGGTTTCCACCCAGAAAAAGGCACCAGGGCTGCTCTTGGCCATTCCAAATGGGATTGTTTTGTTTGCCAGAGAGGTGTGTCTCCTGGATTCTTTCAGCTCTTCCATGTCACCTACCCATGGCTTCATCAATACTGCTCTTCCCTTGCTGCTGGCTTGTCCTGGGTCAGAGGTTATGTGTGCCAAAGCATGGCAGGTAAATGTGTTTCCTGGTCTGCTCTGCTTGTGGGATCTTTCCTTTCTGGACAGATTCCTGGGGGGATTCAGGGAAATACTCAGGCACTGAGGGGTGTATCTTGGACAGTCTGTGGAGTGCTTGAAGTGTTGGCTCCTTGCTGCCCTGGATTTCAGGTACCAGGGATGCCAGATTTAGTAGATAGGCGTGATTTAAAAGCCTCATTACTTAAATGAGCCCTGGAGATTAATTTGTGTGGATATGGCTTGGATCTTAAATGCCCAGAGTTCCTGGTGGGAACACTCCTTACCCTGTGCTGACTCCCAAACTGTGCCTGGGAACTATTTGATGGGAAGTGCCAGTCTTTGCAACCATCAGGACAGACGGACATCCTGGGACTGTGCCCTAGGACTGGTGAATTCATCAGCCTTTCAGGGTGTGCTGCTGGTCTGGAAAATTTAAGGCCTGAAAAGAGACTGGGCTCCAGATCTTTCAGCTGGGATATGTCTGGCTGGCAGAGGAGACAGCTCTGTGGAGAAGCTGATCTTCAGGGCTTGCTTTAATAAGCTGACTTAAGTCAGTGCACATCAGTGCAGTGCCAGTTCCTGACTCTGCCCACATCATCCCAGGTAATTTCTCTGCTTCTGCTGTGTAGAGGCTGCTCCTTCTGCTCAGAGGCTCAAAAGGACAGGGCCAAAATGTGTGGCTGCTGCTCTTTTCTCTCCCTCTCTTTTTCCTGAGAAGGGGTTGAGGGGCAAAGAGCAGATATTGGACAGCAAATGTCATTCCACATCCCTGCAAATTCCTCAAGTGCTCGCTCCTTGCTGTCATGTGTGGTGTGGTCTGTCCCTGCCTTGATCCTGGGCTGCTCCTTTCTTTGGGGCATGGGGAATTTTGTCATGCTCCCACAGCTTTAAATACCAGTGGGTTTTCCATTTGGTGCAGGGGAACTTGTGGCTTTTGAGAAGAGAGGGATTAAAACATCTTCTGCAGGGGAACCTTTCTTGCTGGAGAACATCTTGGCTGAGTTTCATGTTGTGTTTGTCTCCCTTTGGCTGCCACCAGAAGGTGAGTCCTGGGGGAATTCAGCTGCTGGGACAGATGAGAGTTGTGTGTCTGTGGCAAAGGGGAGGTTTGGTCTCTGCATCTCAGACAGATTGGGCTGGCAGAGCCTGCTGGAATTGGTTGCACCTATAAAGAGATAACCTCAAAATGAACCTGTTTTTCTGTGAAAAGCTTTTCTGTGAAATAGAAATGTCTGCATGGCTTAGAGGACAGGCACAAACTACCAAGAGTGAGTGGTTTGAGCCACCAGAGGAGGCAGAGACAGTGAGGGCTGAGCTCTTTATATCCCCCTTCTCCTTTTTTTTTTCTGCCAGTTCATGAAGGGATTCTTTGGCTTTGCTCATCTTAAATACATCTTTTTATGCCTCATTGCTTGGGTTGTGCTTTATTTCTTCCACTTGCCATGCCTGGGCTGTGTCTCCAGATCCAGTGTTTGTGGAGAGGCTGTGTGGGCACATCTGCACCAGAGCATGGACATGGCTGCATCTCTGGGCAAAGATGGGCTCTGGTTTACTGGCTGGGGGGATTTGGAGTGGGGCTTTTACTTCCTGATGATTCAGAAGCATCACAGGTGTGAGCTGGGGGCTTTCACAGGCAGGGCTGCTGGATTGGGGTATTTGGAGCAGTGGAAACTTGTTCCAAGGCTTGCCTGAAATTCCTGAGTGGAGTTCAGGAGACTCATCCCCAGGAATCCTGTGTCCTTACAGAAACTGATCTTTGTGCATGAGAGGAGACAGCAAAGCTTTAAAAACCTGCCTCTCCCTCCTTGAGGGAAAACCACTTGGGTTTCAGTGGTATTTGACTTCCTTCCCTGCTCTCAGAGGATCCAGTGGACAGGAAGAAATCTACTGCAAAAGGGGTTAAAGGTGCCAATGGCACCTGCAGAAGTGAAGTGGAGGTGGGATCCAGGTGAGCTGTGTGAGGAGCTCCAGGATCCTGTGAGAGGGGCAGCTTCCCACTGTGGCTAACAGGAAATGCCTCAGTGACTGGAGCAAGGACTAAACTCCAAAGGCAGCTGCCTGAGAAAGGCTGACTGGAGCTGTGCTGTGGTGATTTGGTGGATGTGACTCGTGGGCCCTTGGTGCAGATCTAAAGCTCTTGTGGCCATGTGACCCATAGTGCTAATTTGGCATAAATGCCCTCTCCATCCTCAGATCTTTTCAAATTATTGCAATGGGGCCAATTTGATAAGGCAGGCTTTATCCTGGGCCAGATCTGCTGGCTGTCAGAGAGCAGACTCTGTTGGAGACATGTGAGGAGAGACAGGAGTGATTCAGAGAAAGCTGGAGGCCTCTCTGTGGCATTAATGTGACAGTGTGCAGTCAGAGAGGCTCACACCTGATCCAGGCAGAGCTCAGTGCAGAACCCCACTGTCAACAAGTGTGGTATTTTTGGGGTTCCCCAGATGGAGGAGGAATTGGGAATCTTACTCCATGTTCTTAGAAGGCTGATTTATTATTTTATGATGTATATTATATAAAAGAATACTATACTAAAATTGTACTAAAGAATAGAGAAAGGATACAGACAGAAGGCTACAAAGAATGATAATGAAAACTTGTGACTCCTTGCTGAGTCTGACACAGCCTGACCCTGATTGGTCATTAAGTCAAAACAATTCACATGTTGGATAAACAATCTCCAACCACATCCCAAAGCAGCAAAACACAACAGAAGCAAGTGAGATAATATTGTTTTCCTTTTTCTCTGAGGCTTCTCAGCTTCCCAGGAGAAGAATCCCAAGCAAAGAGAATTTTTCAGAAAATATGATGGGTGACAAACAAGCTTGAAGCTGTGGCTTTTCTTGGAGAGAACACGAATCAGAAATCCAAAAGTACCTGCTGAGCTCCCCTCTCGCATGGCAGGACCCAGAGGGACCTGGGATTAGATGTCTTATGATAGATATCAACCTTCTGGGATTTGGGGCCTGCCTGCTGTGGCTGGGACCTTGGGACCCATGGCTGTGCCCTCAGCCATGTGAAGCTGTTCCTCTTGGATGCCTCCAGCCTTCCTCCCCTGAGAAAGGAGCTACTCCAAGCAGAAATAACCCCTCTTCCCTTGAACTCCAGGACAGCCACGTTTGCCTGTCAGGTATAAATAGACCATTTGAGGCAGCTGGATGTGATGGAGATTGACAGGTTGTCTCCGGAGTTTTGCACTTGCTGAAGCAGGAGGAAATGTAAAAGCATCAACGTGGGGATGCACAGCATGAGAGCAGCAAGCAAAGCCCCCCAGCTGCACAGCAGGCTGTGCCACCTGCCAGGGAGGATGCAGGTGGGGGCCCTTGGTGGCCCTGAGCAGGACACTGCTGTGGCAAGACCTTCCCTAGCCTGTGGTGAGCCATGTGAGGTCCAGCAGATGCCTTTTGTGTCACCAGCTCAGCCTCTGGCTGTGGTGTTGTGAGGTTCTTAGGACAAGGTGAGAGATGAGACTTTGACTCCAAGTTCTCAGAAGGCTGATTTATCATTATATCATATCATATATATTTTAAAACTATACTAAAGAAAGAGAAAGGAGATATCAGAAGGCTGGATAAGAATGAAGAAGAAAACCTTGTGACTCCTCAGAGAGTCCGACACAGCTGGCTGTGATTGGCCATTAATTAAAAACAATTCACATGCTGGGTAAACAGTTCTCCAAAATCACATTTTAAAGCAGCAAAACATGGAGAAGCTGAGGCTTCTCATCTTGCCAGGAGAAGAAATCCTGGTGAAAGGATTTTTCAGAAAATATCACAGTGACATCTGGCCAACAAGTCTGCTCACAGAAATACAGGTTTCCCAGCAAAAAGAGAATGAAGAATAGAGCAGGATCAAGGTGGGGAAAAAGGAGTTGATAGTTTTCCAGAAGTTCTGTAGAGACAGGTATGGGAACCAAGTTTCACTTAGGTAGTTTGTTTCTAGGTAGGCAAAGAAGCCTCTGAATCAGTATTTATTGATGGCTGAGGGTTGCCTTTTTAATTTTTTTAAAGTACTTGTCCCTACAAGCAATAATGGAGGGTTAACCTGGACAAGTAACATCTTCTGTTGAGATGCTTTGGCTGAAAAATGGTTGTGGGAAAACTGGGAAATTGCATGGGCTGTGTCTTTCAAGATTTCTCTGAGAACCCCGGTTTTGTGATTTTTTTTGGTTCAGTTTCTTTTTTCATCAGATGAGGAATTCCTGGTCAGGGTATAGTTTTCTTTGAAGGAAGATGACCTAACTGTTTTTAGGCATTTTTCAGAAATCTCAGCTTCACATCATGTGAACAGCAGGGTTAAAGATGGGTTTGTGTTTAAATGGCAACCTGTGTGTTCTCAGGTGTTCTGAGTGGAAAGTTTGCTTGCAGGGTGGTATCAAGGAGGTATCAAGTGAACCTTTTTTCACCTGTCCTTTGAATATCCCTTGCTGAACACCAAATGACTTGTCAAGGTGAACTTAAGAGCTGAGTGTTCTTTTCCCAACAAAATCTCTTCTGGACACAGGGCCCTTTTGTCAGAGACCTGCTTTTGGATCTGAGCGACTTCAGCACTTGCACATAGAAATCCTCACTTCATTCAGTGCTCATCCAGCCTGGAATCCTGGTTTTACAGCACAGGTTGCTGTCCTGTGGACAAGAGAAATAAGGTGCTTCCCTTCAAGTGTGAGGGATGGGGGACTCTCCCAGCTGGAATGCTGTGGTTCCTTTTTTGTCTCTCTGATCTTTATTCCAGGAAAGGTAAAAAGTTGGAGTGACCTGTCTGAAAGCAAGGAGGGAAGTGTGAACTCCCTCTGAGTTGAAAGTTGAAGTGTGAACTCCCTCTGAATGAAAACTCTGAGCTTCCACCCTCTCAACCCCACCACTGCTTCAGGATACAATGCATGCCCAAACCCCTTTGTGCTGCAGCACAAATCCCCTGCATCACAGGCTTGCTCATTCTCCTGAAAAAAAAAAAAAAAAATTCCCAACCCAAAGCAGCCCGTGCTTTTGGGAAAGTATTATTTTCCAGAGGATCCAAATGGCCACTTCTTTGGATCCACCTTCCCAGGAATACTTTGTGCATGCTTTTCCATGACGCTGCTGACCTTTCTGCTGGGGCAAGGGGGAGTCTCTTGGAAGCACATAGGCAGTGATTCTTAACTGGCACAAAGGCCGGGATTGTTGGCAGCTTGACGCCCCAGAAAGTGTCTAATTGACTCTGCTCTCTCTAGCTGGGCTCCCAATGGATTTTCTGCCTCAGGATATCTCATGGTTATAGTGGACCTGTTGTTTTTGCTGCCCTCATGATATTCAAAAGTGCATTGTTGGAGCAGGGAGCTCCAAGAGAGGCAGAGCCGCCTGTCGCCCCGCGAGCCGTGGCCAGCAGCGCCACAGGGCCACCTACCAGCCTCACCCGGGGGCTCCAACCTCTCCTGGAGCATCCCCTTGGCTCCATGGGTACAGCTGACAGGCCTAAACCTGCCCTTGCATCCCAGGGAGTGGCAGCATGGGAAGATCTCTGCTGGTTTAGTGCTCTTTGTTCAGCCTGATGCCTTGGAGTGGCCACCCAGAGCAGAGGCTGGGCAAGATTAAGAGAGTAAAAGTGGGAATTTATTAAAGGCCTTCTATAGCTACACTGTCACCATCATATTTTCTGAAAGATCCCTTTGCCCAGGATTCTTCTCCTGGGAAGCTGAGAAGCCTTGGAGAAAAATGAAAACAATATTATCTGATTGCTTCTCCTGTGTTTTGCTGCTGTGGAGATTGTTTATTCAACAGATGACTGTTTGATTGGTTTAATGTGAATTGTTTTAATTTAATGACCAATCACAGCCAGCTGTGTGGAGGCTCTGGAGAGAGTCAAGAGTTTTTCATTAGTATCTTGTTAAGCCTTTTGAAGTATCATTTCTCTATTCTTTAGTATAGTTTAGTATTGTATTCTTTAATATAATATAGATCATAAAATAATAAATTAGCCTTCTAAGAACATGGAGTCAGATTCATCATTTCCTCCCTTCGTCGGGGGACCCTGAAAATACCACACTACACCTTGGGCAGTCAAAAGTCTCCAAGGGCCTACACCCAAGATGGACAATGGTCACAAGTTTTTCATACAGTTATAAGTTTGGTCCATTTACATATCAGGGGTTAATCCTCCAATTACGGCTTCAGGTAATGAACATATTTACTCCAAGTTTGCCCCTCCAGTTCACCATTGTTTACATCTCTCTGGGCTTGAGACAATAAGGTGTCCTTGAGTTTCAAGCCCAGAGAGGAATTGTTTTGTCTGAATAAAATGGGAGAACAGCAGCTGACAGGCTATGGGGTTTTAGAGTTATACACTAAAGCAGCACAGGATCTGAAAAATAGAAAAGCTAAATCCTAAGGCATCAACTCCAGTGCATCTCCAGTGTGGGCTTGGCCCAGATGCCTTTGGGGTGGGCAGAGGCCTTGTCAGGTATCTCTGTCACCTTGCACAAATGCCTGGGAGTGCTTTACCTTCATCTGTGTCAAAAGACCTAAGTGCCACCACCACTGGGGCCTGTCTGAGGAGGTAATTCCCTGCAGGATTGGGCAGCTGGGCTTCGCAACCAGCAAAGCTGCTGGAGGTGCTTAGGCAGGCGTAAGAGGATTCAGTGACACCACTGATTAGTGTCCAGGGCCTCATTAGGGTGCTGATAATTGCAGGTCTCCCAAGGTTTAAACAGGCTTCTTTAAATCTGCCCTCAGAGGCTGCGCTTGGCTGCATGGCACGGTGCTTTCTGCAAGGTAGGCAGTGCCCTCCCTCCCTCCCTGCAGCAGCCTGGCACTGGGGATGACATCCCCTGACACCCTGGGGATGGCACTCACACTGGGTGGGGCTCAGGGAGAGACAGGGAAGGCCTGGGGAGAAGCAGAGGGCAGGCTGTGCTCCTGCAGGTGTGTTCATGGTGCTGCTGTTTGAATGTGCTGCTGTCAGTAATTGCATTAGCCCGGAGGGGCTCTGGGCTTAATTTCATTAGCTTGGTGTCTGTGGTTATTGCTGGGCACGAGGAAGGGCAGGGATGGATGGGGAAGGGCTGATGCAGCAGCTCCCTTCCTCTCCATCTCCAGGGAGGCACCTTGCTCTTGGTGACTTGTGCCTGTGCCAGGCCAGTGCCATGGACCAGAGCAACACATGGATGAGGCTGGCTCCATCCACTGTGCCAGCCTGGAGAAATCCAGTTTCAAGTCCCTGCTCTGGCACTGACTTCCTGTTTGGCCCTGAGTAGGTCAGCTGGTGTCTGTGTCACCCTCAGAGGACAGCAGGGAGGAGAATGGGCATTTTGGCTCTTGGGGCACTCAGCCTGGTAGCCCTTATTGCACCTCATTAGCCATGGGAAGGGTGCCCCAGCTCCAACACCAGCACCCCACAGGAAGTGGTTTTCCCTGGAATTCTGTCACTCTGGAGCAGTGTGGCAGGAGGAAGATGAATGCTGTGGGATTATAAGAGCTGCAACCTTTTTATTTGGTCATATCTATGGCATCAGTATATACATAGACTGCCTTTGCCTTTAAACAAAGATGGGGTGGGGCTTGATGGAATTCTTGAACATATTTGGGTTTTTCCTAGTTCAAGGAAAAGGGACCATATTTACTTTCCAGCTTTCCTGGTTCTGGTGCAAGGTGAGATAAAATTATTCCCCTGTAGGCCTTTATGCAGTCAGGCTCCAGAGACCAGCATCCTAAAGGCTTGGTGGAGCAGTACTGGTGGAGGAGTTCTTTGAGATGCTGTTCCAGCACACTCAGAAATACTATCTACAGTACAGTGGCCTTGGAAAGTTACCTGGGAGGTGAGTGAGTGATCCCAACACAACATTAGCATCTCAGCTGGCTTGAACAGTTCTGCTTTGTCAGGAGTCCTGCTCTGACTGATGCCCCCCTGAGTTGCTGCTGGATGCCCCCTGGCAGCACTGAATCCCATCTGGGTGCAGCATGGCCATGGTTTTCCTTCCTAAATTAACAGTGGCAGTCATAATGCCTTCTCCTTTTACACAACAATGAGGACAGGCAGGGGAATGAAAAGCATTTAAACTCTGAAGCTGTGAATTGTGCTATTCTACAAGAAACTGAGGGGCTGCCTCTGTAGGGTCCTGCAGTACTGCTTAAGAGAGGCTGGGCTGGCTCCTAGAGTCTGTCTGTCACAGACTGACTTGGGTGCAGGGACTGGAACTTCTCCACGCTCCAAAATCCATGGTGGCCTCCTAAATTAATTGCCTGCCACTTGGTTTGCCTGAGGAAAGGGCCTGGAGGGGTTTCCTTGAAGTTGCTCTGTGTGTGCATGTGTTCTGCAGTGCTAAGCACTCACTAACCCAGATCTGCTAAAAATCAATAAAGTAATCCACTTACTGCTTGGGACTGCCAACCTTTTTAAGGAGCTCAGAGCTGTTTTGTCTTCTTTCCTCTCCCAAAGAAAGAAAAGAGCTGTGGGGAAGGGGGTGCTGACAGAGCTGGTCTAAAATCAGGCTCTTTGCTCTGGGCAGATCAATAAAAATAATTCCCTACTAAAACTTCATTAGCATGGAATTAAAGCTGCTGAGATCCCGCGTGGTGGGTGAGAATAAATGGTACAGCTAAACCTCGGCACGGCTGGTGCTTAGAACACAAAGCTGCTCACACCTCCCCGTTCCCAGGGCATGCAGCTGCCTCTGCCCCTGCCTGGCAAGGGCACAAACCCTCCTGTCCAGCCTGGGGGCAAGGGACAAGCCAGGCTGGCATGGCAGGGAGGTGGGACTCCGGCAGGTGGAAGCGAAACTGGTGTGCAAGAGTGGATTTGTGTCAGAGCAGCATCTGAGTCCTGGGTGCTGGTGGGCACCTGGGGGCCAGGGGGACAAGGCCACACTGCAGCTCTGCATGGGTGCTGGACAGGCAGGCTTTCCATCATGCCAGAGCTTTCCCATGACACCAGATCAGAGAAACATCCCTCTGGCAGGCTGCACAAAGTCCTTCTCTCGTGTGGAAGTTTTGGGTCTTATTGAGTGTGTGTTTGTATGTGTGTGTGTGAAAAATCACTTCTTTTGAAAGCAGGTTGTTTGCTAGACTTTTTTTGATTGAAAAATGTTTCTTTTGGTCTTGTGATGGAGGGAAAAAAACTTGCCCTGCTGAGAAATCCAATTTTCTATCAGGAGATTGAAACAAGGCCCCTTGCAGCCTGCTCCTCAGCAGTGCCCTGGGTTTCTGCCTGCAGGGCATTGAGGTATCCCTGCCTGGTGCCAGGCTTTTGCTTCCTGCTCCTAACAAGGATCCCCAGTGTGGCTGTTAAAGGACAGCAGTGCAGGCAAAGCCAGTGCTGTCCTGAAAAAGCAAACTTTGCCAACAGGTTAGAAATCCTTGTGGACTGGCACCACTTGGATTAGACAGGGTGGAGTGTGGGGCAGCCTCCGCTGAAACAGGAGCTGTGCCTACATCTCCTGCACCTGGATGCAGCTGTGAACACTGGAAGGACTGGCCCAAGCTGAGGACATTCCCTGGGGATGGCTTTGTTGTATGTTGGGGTGGTGGCAGGGCAGGACACAGCACCACACAGTCAGATCCTGCTGTGTTGTGCTCTTGTGCTGGTCATCAAACCCTTTGGTCTCCCTTCCCCAGAGCTCAAAACCTGTGGCCAGTGAGAGGGATATGTGTTCAGCTGCCTCTCCTCCTCTAAAAACAGTTCTGCAGTGCCATTAATGTTTGTGCAGTAAAACAAATGAGATGTGAAAGGTGGCCAGATAGAAAATACAAGAGTGATCTCTGCTGTTTGTATTCCCCCTGCAAGACTGCAGTTGCTTGGTGGTGTTTTTTTGCCTTAGTAGAACCTAAGTAGAACCTACTCTGAATACTGATCTCTTGGTTGTTTTTTGTGGGTTTTTTTTGTTTGTTTGTTTGTTTGTTGGTTTTTAACTGTGAGAAAAAAAGAAGGGGTGTGTAAACCTAGGCCACAGCTAATGGGCTATACAGAATGCTGATACTACTGCCTGCAAACCTCCTTGCTTGTGACAGCAGGCAGGTTATCCATTTGTTCTGCTCTGTGGAGATGCACTCCCAAGTGTTAGGTTCCCATTCCCAGGTAAACTCTAAGCCCTGGAGCTGATCTGATGTACCTGCTGCCCATAAAGAGATGTGCATCCACGCCATGGTGTCCTCCCTGTACTGCACATCACCAAGCCCTCACACGCAGGTGCAGAGCAGAAATTGGAGGAAATAAAATCACCTTTTAAAAATAAAGGTTGTTAACATAAGGGAGAGGAAAAACCCTTTCCCTTGCCTAAGCTCCAACTAGAGATAAATGGATGTGGCAATGTCTGAGAGCAAAGGAAGGAACAGAAAAAACAAGGGCAACCTTTCCTTCTCCTGCAGACTGATACCTCAGGGCTGCCTGCACCTCTGTCAGCATCTGCCTGAGCTGCTGCTGGGTGCTCTGAGCAGCTCTGGGCTGGCAGATTCCATACCCTCCCCTTCCACCACGCTTTGTGCCAAAGGACAAAATGGGTCCTGGGGTGACCTGGAGGGAGCCATGTGCCAGAAGGCTCCTGTAGGATGCCAAACATCCTAATCTGCTCTTCCCTCTTTTTGTCTTGCTGCTTGCATGCCATGCTCCCCATGGGAAGGCAAAGCCCCTGGCCAGCCCTGAGCCCCTTTCTCTGCTGTGTGGCTGTTGGCATGGCAGGTCTGCAAGCCACCTTCTCCTCCAGCACACATACTAATGCAGATCTCCAGCAAAATTGCTCCCTCCTCCATTCCTTTGAGGTGGCTTCATTTGGGGCTTCCCAGATCAGACCCCAGAATGTGCTGTGTCCTTGTCTCTCCCCAGAGCTGCAGGAGCTGGGCTGGGGTTTGCCAGTCAGGGAACTGGGGCTGTTCCTGACCTGGAGCACCAGGCACTGGAGGGGACAGTGCTGGGGACCGCATGTGGCTCTGCCCTGCCTGGCAGCTGGCTGCTCGTTCCTGCTTATTCCTGCACATTTCCCGCAGAACTTCATTGTTGGGAGGGTTGGGCATTAGATGAAGTTATGGATGTGGGTTTGGGGCTGTCTGAAGCTCTGTTGTGAACTTTCCTGACTGTATGCAGTCAGTATTGAGGTATCCCTGCCTAGTGCCAGGCTTTTGCTCCCTGCTCCTGACAAGGATCCCCAGCGTGGCTGGTAAAGGCCAGCAGTGCAGGCAAAGCCAGTGTTGTCCTGAAACAGCAAACTTTGCCAACAGGTTAGGAATCCTTGTGCTTGCTGGGATTGACACTCATGGATTGAGCCCCCCGGGCTCTGTCCCACCTCCTCTCACCCCACACAGCTTTAGCAACCGGTTTAATGAGGCTTTTGGTGTGGTTTGCGTGTCTTTTGTGCTCCTTTGGGTGGGGCTGGGGATGGGAGCTGAGCTGCCAGCTCCGCTAGCCCCAGGAAGGTGTTGCTGGTTCTCAGCCTTGCATGTCCCAGGGGTGGCTGCAGCCCAGCACCGCAGGGCCGTGCCGTGGTTTCGGCAGCACAGCTGAGGCAGGATCTGCTGTGGGATGCGGGGTGGATGTGCAGCTCCTCCTGGCCAGGGCTGCTCCTTTGCGTGGCCACAGAGACCCTCCACATGGCCGGAGCTGCTGGCACCGACGCTGGTGGAACAGCACATCACCCCCTCCTTCCCCACGATGCTCCTCCCCTGAACAACTTAACCTCTCCCCCTGCTCCCGATTCCCGATCCATACCGGAGCCGCCGTGCATTGATTGGCGTCTCCGCCGGGCGATTATGCTGCGTGCCCGGAGCGCCGGGAATTCGCGGGGAGCCGAGGCAGCCGAGCAGGGCAGCGGGCGCTGAGGAGCGGGGGAACGCGGGGGAACGCGGGGCTGGCCCGGGCCCGGCTGCGGCTGCGGCCGGCGTGAGGCGAGGATGGGCCCGCGGCGGGGGGAAGCTGCCCCGGCACCCTCCGAGAGCCCCCTCAGAGCCATGCCCCGGCCCCGGCTGCGCTCCGGGCGGCTTTGAAGTTTAGAGGAGGCACTTGTGTCGGGAAAGGCGAGCGATGAACTGAAGATTAAACATGTATGGGAATTATCCTCACTTCATTAAGTTTCCTGCGGGCTTTGGCAGTAAGTGTTTTACTTGCGTTTACTGGGTTAGGGGGAGGATCTGATCCCACGGTGGCGGCAAGGGGGGGTGTAAAGGGAATTTAAAAACGTGTTTAATCTAGCTGGGATGTGGCTGTAACCTGCAGTGCCCGTGTGCTTGTGATCGAAGCTGTCCTGTGGTTTTATGTGCTGTGAACTTCTGCACAGCCACACCAGGCTGCCTGAAATTCTGCAGGCTCCGCTTTTGAAGTTTAGCGGATCGTTTGGGAAATGCGTGTTTGTGTCTGTGTGTGGTGGCGTGAATCTCTTCATTGTAAGAACAGCATCAAACCGAGTAAGCATCTGTCCGATTTAATTTTTATTAACTTGTTTGAGGGGAGGGAAAAATTACTTCTCAAACCTGAAACACCTCCCGAGAAAACCTTAAGAGGGCTAATTCCTTGCTTTGCGGGGCTATCTCCTGCCCTTGTGACACAGATCCCACCATAATCGTGTGGAGCCGTGTCAGATGAGCCAAGGGAGCTGCCCAGGAGGCTGTGACACCCCTGCGCCCACCGAGAGCGAGCCCTGGCTGCAGGAACCGCCGCTGCTCTCGGGAAATGCACTTTGGGATCACTCTTTATGTTTTATCTGAGGTTATTCCCCTTGCCCTGACGCAGGGGGAATGGGTTGAGGAGCTGTAGGTTGGAGAGCTCGGCTGCGAGGGGCTGGGAGCACCCACTATGGACTGCTGGAAGTACTGATGGAACAGAAAGTGCATGTGTGTGCAAAGTCTTGGTGCCTCTGGAAAGCTCCTTAAGTTGTTCCCAGCCCTTCAAGGTGGGGAAATGCCTCCAGGATTCGCTCTGTGTATATCAGCCTAGTATTTCTCTGCTGGAGAAGGGAGAAGCAGTTCCTGCAGACCTCACATTGCACATGGGATGTTCCCACTATGTGTGGGGTTTTTTCCCCTCCCTTTTTCACCAGATGCTCACCTCTGGTAATTCTCCAACTCCAGGAAAGTATTGCATCAAGTTATCCTCGAGTTTCACAAGAGCTTGACTTTCCAAAATACCTTTTTAGGCTGTTTCTGCAGAAAGGGGATGGCTCGTTGGGAGAATCTATTGCTCACTGGTGGTTTTAAGGACCCAGCAAATTCAGCTGAACTCTCTCCTACTGCTGCAATAAGAACAAAACAATGAAAGTGTTATTTGTGTTTAATTTATTTCTATTACAAACTTGCAACGAACCAAAAGAAAAGTGACAGTTAAGCTGATCTTCATAGGAACCAGGCAGAGATCCCTGTAGGGACAAGGGTCACAACACTCAGCAGAGCCTTTGGGAGATTTCTAGGAGAGGAAATTGGTAATAGGAGCAGAGGGATTTCTGTTCCAGCAGTGAAGGTGAAGAGATTGCTCTCTAACAGTTAAGTATATTGGGAGTTTAACTTCCATTTAAAGTATTAAACTGGGGTTTTAACCTGCTTCCAACTTGGTATTGGAAACAGAGGCGTTTTCTGTATGTGAATGCCTGGCAGAGATGCAAAAGCATTGGCCAAGTTTTGTTTGGGATGCTTTAAAGCAGTCCCTCTGTCCTGTCTTGTGCTCCCTGGATGGAGTTTGCCACTGCTGGCCACGCTCCCCTCAAAGCCAGAGGGCTTCCATGTCCCTGTGGCAGCTTGGTGAGGTGGCAGCTCCCTCTCCTTGGGTGAGGGGGATTCTGGCTGGCTGAGAAAGCAGTGCCTGTTTTGGCCAGACAGCTTTGAGCCTGTGTGAGAGGCAGCCAGGCTTTGGAGGAGGAGGAGAGATGGTGATGACCACGGGTGGAAGGGATCTTCCACTGCCTTGGGTCCTCCCCACAAAGCCTGTGCAGGCAGCCTGCATCTCCATCAGGCCCACCATGTGTTCCTGGTGTTTACTGCTCCCCATCCTTGGAAAAGCCATGAAATTCTTCCTGGAACATCAGGGTGCCAGGGCAGTGTCCACACTAAGCTGTCAGCTTGTAGCATTCATTGCAGGGTGTTGCTGGAGGGGAAAGTTAAGGTGATGCAGGTTTTGCTGTTCTTGCACTCAGATTTCCTTTAGCTCTGAAATTCTGGGCTTCAATTTCAGCATAATGGCAAAAAAAAAAGGCATCTACTTGCTGTCTTTTTCTTTGCTTTCAGGTAGCTGTTGCTTTACCTTAATTTTATCTGCATTCAGGTTAGAAATAAGGTGCATGTTTTTGATGGGGAGTGCAACACTCATTTTGATCTTACACATCTGAATAGTGCCACCAAATTTGTCTGAGAAATACATCCACAACTTGGTCATAAGCACATGATTTGTGATGAGACAAGGACAATCAGACTCCAAGGTGTCACAGATGAGTTTGTAGAATAGCAGGGAAAATGTTCAGACGAGTCACTCTCAGACATTTAAAGCAGGAGATGTACTGGGCTACAGGAGCAAAGAAAGAAGCAATAAAAATGTGTTTTTAGTCTCCAGAAGGATGCATTTCACCCCAAGCCCAGCTCCCAGGGCAAGGAAAGATGCTGTGCTGGCTGTCCTCTCTCTCTGGGCACTCTCTGGCACCGTTGGTTGGGGACAAGAACTAACTTGGCTCCTCCACAAAGTCTCTTTTATTGGTACTCATGTAACTTGGCCTGTGGCCACACCACCTCCGGCTGCAATCTTGTCAGCTCTCCCAGGCAAAGCAGGGTTAGGCCAGGTCGTTTAGGGGATAGGGAGAGGAAAACCCACTTTGTGCTGGACTGGCTCTGCTGCCTGGCTGGCTGGCACCTTTTTCACATGTGATGGTCCCAGGTTTTGTGACCTGCAGGATGCTTTTTCCCCTGGATGTCATGGCTTGCTGTGTCCATTGCTGTAATTGTGGATGTGAGGATGGAAAAGAGTCCTTTGACCCAGCAAAGGTGTGAGGAAATCCAGTGACTGGGCAACTCTGGTATCTAAGAAAACGAAACTTTAAATTTTGCGAAAATTTTTCTTTTAAAGCAGGAGACACCTGCCTTCAGTTGCCTGGGGCAACCACAGGTCTTGCAGTCAGTGGGATCCATTCTCCTGGGGACCTGTAGCCTCTCCACAAATTCAAAGACAACTGTAGGAATTTGTACATGTTTATTCCTGGTGGCTGCTGGCCAAGTGGGAAATCTGATCAAACAATCATGGGAAAAACCCTTCAGGCCTCAAATTCAACGACTTTTTCCTTTTTTTTTGGAGACAAGGAGCTTTATCCAACTCTTGTGTGTTACTGTGGTCACCAGGGTGATGTGACACCTTGTTAGGGTGAGTAAATTTGGCTTGCAGTTCTGTTTTAATTACTTGATGTGTAGTTGCTAAAGGAGTCTTTCCCTGGTGCAGGCTCAGCAGCAGATGCTATTTTGAGGTCTTGGCCTGATTGGACTGAAATTGGACAGTGGGACAATAGCTTAGTAAGTCCAAGGACATTTGGACACGACACACAGCTTCTTGTGGCCAGGTTTTGGATGGCCCCTGTTTGCAAGGGAGGTACAGGAGCATTACCAGAGAAGAGAGGAAGCAGCTCTTCCCACCACCTGGAGAGCTGAGGGAAACTTTCTGCTGCCCAGTGTAGGTCCCTGTTGGAGAAACCCCTGCTCCCATACGTGCCACTACAGCTCCTGAGAGTTTTCCTCCTCATTTTTAGTGCTCAGGGAAGGCTGCATTATTTATTGGCATGGAGTTGAGCAGGAAGATGGAAACACAGAGGTCACTGGACCTTAAAAGCAAGGCAAACCCACTAACCTTTCTGTGGGATATTAGCATGGCAGTTTGTACTTTCTGTGGGAATCTGCTTGGATGGTTAAAAATATCCCCAGAAAGGGAAGAGTTTTTTGGTTCATCTTCTGTGTATTAAACAAAAACAACTTCTGCAGTCCCAGCAGCAGAACTTTGCTGGATTCCAGTTATGGTGGGTATCCTGCTACCATCACTGCAGCCACTTTCAGGAGTGTCTCAGGTATTTTCCTTTCAAGGTCGTCCCCAAGGACGAGCTGTTTGCCAGGCTGCACCTCCCACGCACACTCGTGCTCCTCTCCTGAAATCAGCCCTTCTCTGCCTGTCTCTTCCCACTTCTAAGTGCTTTCTGATCTGCAGAGGATGAAGTATCTGCAAAGTCATGTGTCAGGCAGGGCAGCTCACACCTTTAAATGTTTGTGAACCTTTTCTCTGAAGCCTTGGGAGCCTAAGTGTTTTTCATTGTTTGATGAGTTCCAGCTTTTGATTCTCTCTGATACTAAAAAGGAAACTGTGACTGTTGAGAGTATCATCATCTCTAGGCTTGCCAGGGCTCTTCAAGGATTGTTTTAGGCCTTAGATGAGCTCAGACCTCAGTGCTGAACATGGGTATTTCTCTCAAGGCTTTGCTGGGTTTTAGAGCTGAAGGGCAATTGTCCAAAACAAACCTGCAGCCTGTGGTGGTTAAACAGACAGTGTGTGCAGTACTTGGATGTTTCTGCTCTCTGCATTTTGATTCTTCTTTCTGCTCAGGTGTAACTGCTGAAGCTGGTGTTTGCTGCCATTATTTGTGTGAAAATCAAGACAGTTTTCTTGGTTGCAGCCTTTCTCTTCCTACTGCCTTCACTGAGATATTTGGGGTCACTTGTGTGCTCCTGCAGAAGAGAAGTCTTTGTTTCCACACCTTCCTCAGCTTCACCTGTGAAGTTCTTGGAGCACAGAGGTGCATCCAAAGTGCCTTTATCAAGCTCACCTTGGTCCAGTTTCTCTGTGCTAGCCCAGACCTGGTTGTCTAGAGTTGGTGTGATGGACTTGGAGCTTTTGTGCTCTGCAGGTGCATCTGTTGGACACCTACACATCTGCTGTGATGTAGATGGTGTTCTTCTACTGCTGATTGATGAGGCCATTCATGCAAGTTTCCTATCCCTGGATTAGGATTTTGTTAAAGTTGAAGATGAAGCACAGTTGCAGTGGAGTATCAAAGCTTTGTGTATTTGCTCAGTAGCTGGTGGGTGAGGGTAATGCTGTTGCTCATGTCCTCAAGGGCAGTAATTTCAAAATGCAGAGAACTGAGTATTTTTTGGGGTCTTTCTTCATTATTTTTCCTGATGTCAGCAGAGATGCTTAAACTGATATTAGATATGATCCTTATTCTGAATGCTGAAGCAACAGTATGGACACTGTATTTGTGTGTATGTGTGTGTGTACTTCAGCTGCTCCCTGCCACAAACAATGCTGTAGTTTGCAGAGCCATTTTGAAACAGTGAAGCACCCAGAACCAAATTCTTCTTTCTTAAGCTTTGCCCCCTTCAAAGAGAAGGCTGGAGTGTGTGCTTCTGTTTAAGGCAGCTTGTGGAGAGTTGATGGAGGCACTGGGTTCTCTGGGCAGTGCATGTTTGCAGCAGAAGTACTGGAAAATCCACACAATCCTCCTGTCCTCCCTTCCCCTGCTCCTCCAGAGAGAAATAAATACAAAATTGAGCTGTCCTGGACTTGGACAGGGAACTCCCTGTATTGTATTAGCAGGGTGCCCTGTGGCAGGAAGGAATGATGCATCTGACTCCATGTTCTTAGAAGGCTAATTTATTATTTTATGATACTATGTTATAGAAAAGAATACTATACTAAAAGACTACAGAAAGGATACTTACAGAAGGGTAAAAAGATAATAATGAAAACTCGTGGCTCGACACAGCTTGACTGTAATTGGCCAATAAGTCAAAACAATTCACATGAAACCAATGAAACAATCTCCAAACACATTCAACATGTGAGCACAACACAGGAGAAGCAAATGAGATAAGAATTTGTTTTCCTTTTTCTCTGAGGCTTCTCGGCTTCCCAGGAGAAAATCCTGGGCAAAGAGATTTTTCAGAAAATATGATGGCGACATAGCTGTCCAGGCTTTAGTTTGGAGAAGAGAACAGGGAAGAAGGACAAACAGCCCCACTTGTGGATCAGAAACAAGCCAATGGTGAATGCAGAGTGGGTGGTGAAAAGCAGCAGCCAGCCCTGATGCTCAGTGCAGGTCCCAGCTGGCCTTCCCCAGCTGTGTGGGGACACGGCCAGCGTGGTTGGTGCCCTGTGCTCGGGGCGTCCCCGTCCCTGCTGTCACCTTGCATTACCTGATGGACACTGCAGGCCTGGGTAAATGTCACCTGTGCCCCATGCAGCGGGGGTGGCTGGCTGGGGCTGGCTGCAGGACTGACTCCTGGCTCCCCAGCCCACCCTGCTCCATCCCACAGCTGCTTCCCTGCTCCAGAGCAGCTCCTCCCCAGCTGCAGGAGCGATGGTGGTAGGATGGTGGGGATGGATGGAGAGCAGAGATCTCTGCAGCCAGGCCATGGAATTTGTGGGTTATTGCAAAGGGCCTGGGTGCAGGGCCCTGCTGGGAGCTGCCAGCCACAGCTCAGAGCAGGCCCCAGAGAAGTAAAGAGAGAGAAGGCAAGAGCGTGGTACAGAGGATGAGAGAGAGCAAAAGAGTAAAAGAGAGTGAAGTTCCCCTTGCAATACCATAAATCTTCTGTGCTGAATATTCTAATTCTCACTAACCAGTCTAGTACAAGATACAAATCCTATAGCATTTACATACAGCCTATAAGAATCATTACATTACCATACTGTGTTACATTTTAAACCCTAAAAACTCCTCTTTGGACCCCTTCTGCCAAGCCAGTAGGGTCTGCTCTGACCCTTGGAGCTGTCTGCAAGCAGAGGGTGTTGTTTCATCAAAAGGGGATCACCTTCAGCTGGCCATGCCATTGTTTCCAGTTGTTCAGTAACTGAGGGATCTCAAAGCTTGCTTTCATTTCAATCTCGCTTATAGTTTCCATATTCTCAAAATCTTTTGCCAGGCAATCATATTTATAAGGCTTTCCTGTCTCATCTTCCCCAACATCTAGCCCTGTTCCACTGGCATTTGTCTGTCTCCCAGATGATGAGAGAAAATACCTGCACTAAAGCCATTCCATCCCAGTGAACCCAAGACCTTTCTGGGTTCTGCTGGGAGATGTGGGACACAGACCATCAGTATATTCTTGCAAGTCATTTAATTTAATTATTTTCTTTCAAAACTTGGCTCTTTGCACAGTCCAGACCTCCGTGGCTTCTTTGAACTGAAACAAGTTTGAGTGTATTCAGCTGAGCGAATAATTAACCCCAGGGTCAAGGATGCTTTGGCTTGGCTCTTCCTGCACACCTTTCAGCCATGAAAATTGTTCCTCTCACAAGCTGATAGTCTGCTAACACTCATTTCTTATATCCCTCTCTGAGCACTCTAGCCTGAAAATGAGAAGCTGAGAGGAGGATTTTCCCCAGGTGCAGGAGAATGCATTTCTTCTGCTCCTGTGGTGGATGACTTAGCAGACTTATCCCAGAAAAGGACTGGAAGTCAAAGTTTTTTGTTGTTTGTGGGCTTTTTGTCATCATTGTTGTGCTTTTCTAGATGGGGGCTTTATTCCAATTTGTAACAGATGGAAAAAGTTGTTGTTTGGTAAATGGAAAATAACACTGCTGGATTTGACCAAGGGTTTGTCAGAGCCTTGGCAGGACAGTGTAGCCAGACACTGTAAGAACAAGCATGTTAACTCTGGTTTGTGTCATCAGGTCCTGGCAAAGCCTGGCTTTACACCTCTGTGCTCTCCAGTAGGCATTTTCATTTATTCTTCTATCTCCACCAGCAAACACTCCTTTGTGCATTCACACTTCCTCTTTGGTATCTCATTGCTGGGATAACAGAGGTGTAACAGGGTAAAACCCTCCAGGCTTCCTGGCTTTGACCTTTGATCCCATCCTGGGGTCTAGGGGATCCCCCTGGGCACAGCCCTGAAATATTTTCCCCTTGGTAGGGTCACAGCCCACGGTGGGGCTTGGACTGGCCAGCAGCCTCCTGGTGGGAAAGCCTTGCTCTGGGTCCTTGTGCAGGCTGGAGCCTCTCTAATGGAGAAACTTGGCAGAGACAGCACTCCTGAAAGGTCTGGCATAAAAGCAAACAGTTAACTCTCTGGGGTGTCTTTCCTTATTGGTTTAAATCTTCTGCATGATACTTTCAAAATATGCCCTTTTCTGTGTTAATGGAAAAGGATGAAGAATCATTCTTTCTGCTCAGCTCTCCTGGTGTGATAGATCTCTGCCCAGGATCCCCTGCAATGACTTATTTTCCAAGCTGAGGAATCCTCAAAGGCAATGTTGTTTACCTAGTTATTTAAAGAGGCGTAAAAGCAAATTCTTTCTAGGTCTGTGCTGCAGCTGCTGGGGAGGACTGCGTGTTGTGGTACCACAGGTGATGAAAAATGCATTTGATTTTCTCTGAAGCTGATAATGGCCCAAGTCAGGATGATCCTTTTAAGCCCCAAGAAACATCTGAGGTGCCTGTGTAAGCTGAGTGCTTGCTTAGGTAAGGGAGGGTCCAGACAAACAGCACAGCTTCTGCCCAGTGCTAAAGGCACTCTGTCCCTGGGATGAAGGACTGGAGCACTTGGGATCCATTCCAAGGCAGGGATTTTGCTGTCTGCTAGCAGAAAACAGGCTGTGTGTGTCTCCTTGTTGGTGGCAGGGGGATGTGGGGTGACTCTGTGGCAGCAGGCAGAGCCCTGCTCCTGCCTCCAGAGCGCCTCACTGCCTCTGAGGCTTCTGCTGTTGTCATTGAGCCGGCTTCCTCCTGCTGCACATCGCTTTCCCACCGGGAGAATTGATCCAAAAAGCCAAAGCAAGAATTGACAAAGACCTTTTCTCCCCCTCCCTCAGCAGAATTAAGTCTGAAGCGGGTTGATAACGGCGGATGGAGTCCTCCTTGACTCTGACAAATGTCTTTAATGTTATTCAGCAAGCTGACCTTTTCCCGTCTTTATTGTGCATCTTCCCTTTGAATCAGATTTGATTGTTACTTCAGGTAGAATAACAAACACTGTCACGTAAATAACTTTGCAGTAATGTTAAAAAGAGGGAAAAAACCACAAACAAACAAAACACCCAAGCGCTGCCTTACTTGCAAATGCAAGGGGAGAATGTATCCTCTGTGCCAGCCATGAAAAAGCAGCTGTGTGACCTTCCCACACAACATCTTTGCCTTGCTACTCCAGGGAATCATCTCCTGTGTTGAAAAACCAACAGAGAAATAATGGTTCACAGAAATGTTAATGACAGCTAATGCTAACTAGGGCTGGTAAATTCTAAGGGAGGGAGAAAAGGTCATGGAAATCCTTAAAATGCACCTAGATGCATGACCCATTGGGACTAGTGGGCATTTGATGCCTGAATATTTGAGACTGGTCCTACAGAAGACAGTATTTAGGCCTTGGCTGAGCTGTTCAGCCTCAGAGTCTGCCCTGAAGTGGCAATGATCAGGGTTTTATTGTTTTTTCCACCACCTTTTCCTCAGCAGGGTTCAGGGCAGACTGATCTTGTGTGGCTCAGCTTGGTGATGTGCACTGCAGCTCTTCAGCGTGGAGGGAGGAAACTCTCTGTCCTTGTAGCTGTGAGGGTGCCCTGGCACATCTGCGTGGCCAAAGTCTCTGCTCTGATTTGTACAAATGAGGAAAAATAAAGGACAAATTGTTTTGGGACTGCCTTGCCCTGAAACTTGCATTGCAAGCGTGTCATGAGGCATTCCTGGGTTGCTCCAGCTGCTATGGAAGATGCTGGCACCCAGCTTTGGGAGTGAACATGGGAAAAGGCACAGTGGAGACACAGTGAGTGGGGAGGGGGAAAACTGAGCCATGGGAGCACAAGGCCAGAGCCACCTCAAGGAGCAGGAAGGCTCCATCATAAGACTTGTGGAACATTCAGAGTTTCCAAGCTGGCTGGTGAGGATTTCAGGGTTTCAGAAGTGTGCTGTCCCTAGAGCTGGCTTGGACAAAAGAAATGGGACCTCAAGGAAGAGTTCAGAGCAAACTGAAAATCAGCCTGAGGCAGGCAGGCAGTGGTGCCTTCCTCCAAGTCTGCTGAGGCACTGAAGTGGAAAAGGAGTATTTTGTTATTCAGCATTATCTCCACAATAACTTTTGTTGCTGTATATTGCGGATTCTTTCGTTTCTTTCTTCTGCCAAGGTGGGGATCAAATGTGTGAGATGGTATTTCTTGTTTCAACTCAGATGTTTTTTAGTTCTTATTTATATTATAGTCTCAAAAACTGTGAGTTTTACAGCACTTCACTCTAACAAGCTAAAAATGGAGTTGTATTTCTTTCTCTACAAGGCCTTTTAAGCATAAACTGTCTAATTAAGAAATGACAATTATTTGTACTTTTAACTCAATAACTAATTACCCGTGACTCGCAATGCAGATGTTTAATTTTTTATATATATATATTTAAAATTATTATTATTAAATATATATTACTATATATATAATAAAATACTGCTCAAACTCATGAAGAAGAAGGTAAAGGAGAAGGACTAGTTTTTACTCTAAAGCTTCTTGTTTTATATATTCTATATAAAAATATATATAAATTATATATTATATTATATATAATTATATATATTAGATATAATTATATAATATATACTATATTATATATAATTATATATAATATATATTATATATAATATATATTTAATTATATATATATATAATTATATATATTCTATATTCTAAAGCTTTAAACTCTAAGTTTTCTACTATATGATATTACACACTTCTATTCAAACTACACACTCATAATCTTAGTTTTTATCATTTAATTTTGGAAGTCTTCTCTGTGGTCTCAGGTTAAATGTAGTGATTTCTTGGGGGGTCAGCACAGAAAGTCTCAAATTCTCAGTAACCAGTGTTCCAACAGTATATAACTCACTTTCCTGTACTATAACCAACATTTTGTTCTTTTCTCTTTACAGTGTGCTTTGCTGCTTGGTTTTGAGGTTGGGCTGGCATTTTAAGCTGACACAACCTGTGGTATATTGGTCCCCTGTGGCAGGAAGGAAATGATGAATTTGACTCCATGTTAAGGCTAATTTATTATTTTATGATCTATATTATATTAAAGAATGCTATACTCAAACTGTACTAAAAAATAGAGAAAGGATACTTACAGAAGGCTAGAAGATAATAATGAAAAACTTGTGACCTCTTCCAGAGTCCCAACACAGCTGGACCATGATTGGTCATTAGGTAAAAACAATTCACATGAAACCAATTAAACAATCACCTGTGGGTAAACAATCTCCAACCACATTCCAAAGCAGCAAAACACAGGAGAAGCAAATCAGATAATTATTGTTTGCCTTTTTCTCTGAGGCTCCTCAGCTTCCCGGGACAAGAAATCCCAGCGCAGGGATTTTCCCAGGAAATATGATGATGACAACAACAAGGCTGGGCAGCTGGTGGCTGTTTCACTCCATCTCTCCGTTTCTCCCTGCAGATTCCCCGGTGCACGCCAGCTCCACGTCGGTGAGCCTGTCCTCGGGGCTCTCCACAGGGAGCCCGGTGGTGGAGGGGCCCCCCAGCTTCCTGGAGCCCCCCGGGAGCGTGGCGCGGGCGCTGCCGGCGCCCATGAGCGCCCTGGGCTCGCCCTACAGGGTCATCACCTCCTCCCTGGGCTCGCACCCCGTCGCTCTGTCCTCCGCCCCCGGCGTGAATTTCGTGGCACACGCCAGCCCACAGGTGGGGATGTGATGCTTTCCTTGCTACAGTTCGGTGTTCAGGATGGGTGAAGTCCCAAATGTTGAGGGAGAGGGTTGGCTGGTGGGGAGTTTGGCCACTCAGAGCTCAGCTGGAAAGAATATTTTCTACCACGTGAATCTGCATTAATCAGCCTTGCACAGACACGCAGGCCACACCAGTTTTAAAATACCCTACAGGATTCTTGGGTGTCTGTGGTTGAAATGGCTCTTGAGGTATTAGAAAGTCGTTGGTTCTGCTTTTCAAGGTTGTTTATTTTCTCTTATCTGTTACATTCTTTCTCTGACCTGCTGAGATCTGTCCAGTTGTGGCACACTGACTGCCCTTGGGGTGGTGTTAACTTTTTATACTAAGAACTACATGTACTTTATTTCCAATAATTTTCCAATACCCATCACCTATGTTAGACAGTCTGTCTCTACTCTAAACCAATCCAGAAGTGTCACCATCACAGCAGAAGATGGAGGATAAGAAGAAGAAGAAGGACAGGACAAGCCCAGATTCCTCCATCTTGCCTCTTGAACCCCCATTCTAAAACCCCAAAATTCTTCTTTTTCACCCTGTGACAAATTCACTATCATTCTACTCAAACTCTTGTGCCTTGTAAATCTTCCCACAAAGTTGGTAATTGTTTCCATGGGCTAAAATCAAAGGCACAGGTGTGTTTGACTCTGTGCCAAGGTCTCTGAGCCCCCTGCCAGGGTCTGGAATCACCCAGGGCAGCCAGAGGAAAGTCCTAGGTTCCAACACAGGATGAGGGAAGAGAGCTAATTTCCAGCTTTGCTCTTGCTGTGGGTGCAGTCCAGCTCCCCTCTGCTGCAGTGTATAATTACTGTACATGGAAACAGGATAGCCAAGGGCTGCAGCATGTGAAACATTGCCCTTCCTCCTGCAAAGCATATCTGCTTCATTTGGTTATCTGGAAAGGAGACAGACTTTCTAGGGAGAGACAAATGTTAATGCTAAATGCCAGCCACCTACTGTGGCTGGCATATCAGCTTGGCCTTAAGCAAAATGAAGCACTCCCATTCTTACTGCCTGTGCTCACGTGGGTGCTGAGGTTTCCCTTCCAGACAGGTGTTAGGGCTGGTGCCTCCCCAGAGCCTTGGGAGGGCTGGGAGCCTCCCAGGGTGGCTCTGTGGGATGGAGATATGCTGCTCCAAAAGCCTGGCACTGCCTCCTGCATTTCTGGTGGCAATGTGGCATCTTGACAGAGAGCTGAAATGTTCTGGGCATCCAGATGTAAGTGAAAATTCTGCATCTTAGGAGCGAGATTTTGTGTTTTATTAGTGGGACCTGAAGGTGGGAAGTGCTCAGAAGCCTCGTGGCTCCTGCTGAGGGAAAAAAAAGGAGGTGGTCCCTGGTTCTCTGTCCCATACCCTGCTGCTACTCCTTGGAATGCCTGAACCTCTTCATAGTGCCTGGAAGGCTGGGAGAGGATGGCATGAGCTGAAGAGCTCTGAAAGAGGATGAGGTTTGGCTTACCTTTCCCCAGCATCCTCAACTCCTGTGTGGGCCTCAGCTGTCAGCAGTGGGGATGCTGGAGGATCCCTCTTCCCCTTGCAGCACCCAGCTGTTCCCCATGGATCTGATGCTATTTGTGCCCCTGACATCAAGGACAGGAGGGTTGGACAGGAAATTGTGGCAGCACTGGCTGGTTGGAAGCCTTTCCTTTGGGACTGGGGATGCTCTGGGAAGTGGTTTCCCCAGCCTGGGCCCTGTGCCAAGTTCCCAGATCTGAGGAGAAGGTTCCATTTGTGTTGCCTCTAATGCAAGGAGACAGCTGGGCCCTGGGGATTCAGCAGGGAGGCAGCTAATGGATTTGGGTTCAAGCAGTTGTCCCAGATACCATCCATGATTGCACTTCACCTGCAAGAGTCAAGCTCTAAGGACACTGATGGATAAAACTGCCCTGTGTGTCCCCCTCCCCTGTACCCTCTCTCCCTTTTATTCTTTCGAAGTGTAGGCAGGGAGGAAGAAAAGGTGGTACCCGAGTTCTGAGTAACATTTTTTACCATAAAAAGTTCCTCCTGGCTCAGCATTTTGCCAAGATGATGGACACTTGTGGGGAGGAAGGGGTTTATTTCTCCTTTCCTTAGCCTGGATTTTGAAGCATAAGGATTTACAGTTGCCAGTGCCTGGTTTGAGTCTCTGCTGGGGAGATCAAACCTCTGTTCCTCTGGGCAATTTTTCCCAATACACTTATATGTCCTAGTGGAGCAAAAAAACCAACTTGGCTCCTGATTTTTGCTGGATAATTTTTTTTTCCATGTTATTAAACCTTTGAAGCTTTGAAAATGAAGGGATAGCAGTGAGGGAAGATAAGAACGGGCTTCACCTTTTTATTTTTCTAATGACAAGTCCAAAAATTCAAATGGGATGAACCCGTGTTCTTTACTGAAATTTACTGTGGAAATTACCACTTTTTTTTTGTGGGAAATGTACAGTTTCTTGGAGCAAATGGAGAACTTTCAGCAACATGCATGAAATCTACTGTTTTAAATGTTACAGAGATTGCAATGAAGGCTTGAGCTGGGTCTTCATCCAAACCATTGTTTTCTATCCCTGCTTCTGCCTTCTTTGAGCTGATAAATTGGCACAACTGTTCCATACAAACCCAGGGATGGAACAACCATCCCCAGCCCTTAACCCACAGCAGTGGGGAAGGTGATTTGGTGGTGGATGGTGGGCTTGGAGAGAGATTGCTCTGCCCAGACAGCTTTTGACAAGACGTGCTCAATGGCCCTTAACCCTCCCTGCCCTGCCTGACGTGGCTCCAAAGCAAACAGCAATAAAAGGAAGCCCTGGGCAATGTCAGGCTTTGGTCTCTAATCAATGTGGGTTTGTAACCTTTAACTTCAGCAGCCAGGAGCAGCTCCTGGGGATCTCAGCTAGGGGCTCTGCATCATTTGCCTGCATCTCACAGCTGCTGATTTTTAGATGCTCAGCCTGATCCTTTTTTTTGTTTATTTGTTTATTTTTTTTAATAATCTGGTAACACCAAATCTGCCACCTGTGATAGTGTTTGGGAACCTAAGTCCCAGAGAGTCACCAAATGGCCATGTTTTCATGTGTATATGCAGATACTGTGAGACAGGGTAGATAACCCACTAATTTTTATTTATTTTTTCTTTTTTTAAGCACCATTACAGCTTCCCTAGCCATGCAGCAGGGCAGGTTTGATTGTAACAAATCACCTGTCTGCAGAGCTCTGCTTTACTAACCTGTTAGTGCTTGTGGCTGCCAGCAGCCAGCAATCAGCATCCTCTAATGAAGCAGCCAGGATCCCACCAGCCTCATGGCTTGGAGGCTGTAACTGAGCAGCTGAGGTTAGTGCCTGCCCTTTTCCAGCCCTGCTTAGTCCTGGCTTTGGTTACAACATCAGGCAGTGTCTACTTTAGTGCCTGCTTAAACCCCTCCTGCTAGATTCAGCAGGGATGTCTGTCTGCCCAGGGCAGCCCCATGGGGATAAGCTTGTGGGACAAGCCTGGCAGGAGCAGCAAGGGAAGGGTCAGCTCCATTTGGGGATGGTTTCACTGGGATGTGAGTCTCTCCTCTCTAACCTGTCTTGTGGTTTCTGCAGCTCAATGTCCTGAACAATGTCAGCAGCTCGGAGGATGTCAAGCCCTTGCCGGGTCTCCCGGGGATAGGGAACATGAATTATCCATCCACAAGTCCAGGATCCCTAGCCAAACACATCTGTGCCATCTGTGGGGACAGGTCCTCAGGTAGGAGGCTTTCTCTCTTGGGGAAGGCTTTGTGCAGTGAGAACTCTCCTGGTGCTCCTGTGCAGCACTGAGCAGTGTGGAGGCTGCTGGGGCCACACTGCCGTGGCAAGCTCATGGCTGGGCCTGGCTGGCTGTGTTGCAGATTAGTGCCCAAAAGTGAGCAAACCTAAACACTCTGCTCTTCTCCCTCGTGTGTGTAACCTCATTTTACCTTCTGTCCCTGTTTACCAAAGCTAAATCTACCAAAATCTCTGTGTTCCCATCTCCCTGTGCTTTGTGTCAGCTGGGCTCTGGCTGTGTCTGGGTTTTCTGTCATACCCCAGTGAGCCCTGCAAGCCCTTCCCATCTCTGTGTTCCCATCTCCCTGTGCTTTGTGTCAGCTGGGCTCTGGCTGTGTGTGGGTTTTTTCTCTGGTACCCCAGTGAGCCCTGCAAGCCTTCCCCATCTCTGTGTTCCCATCTCCCTGTGCTTTGTATCAGCTGGGCTCTGGCTGTGTCTGGGTTTTCTGTCATACCCCAGTGAGCCTTGCAAGCCCTCTCCATATCAGTGCACCCCTCTTGCTGCCTGTGGCTGTTGTGCATCTCAGATGCTCCACATCACTCCACTGGCATGCAGCCCCTCCTTATCCCAGGAAAACAGTGGTCCTGTGGTTTGACTGCTGCTGCTAAGACTCACTGAAGCCAGTTCAGGCCTGCCAAGGTGATACCCTACAGTTTTTCCACCTTTGGATTTGCTTTGAGCTCCTCCATGCTGGAAGGAAAGGCCAAAACCTGCCTGCCCAGCCATTCCCTTGCCTCCCCAGGGAAGCACTATGGGGTGTACAGCTGTGAGGGCTGCAAAGGCTTCTTCAAGAGGACCATCAGGAAGGATCTGATCTACACCTGCCGGGATAACAAGGACTGCCTGATCGACAAGCGCCAGCGCAACCGCTGCCAGTACTGCCGCTACCAGAAGTGCCTCGCCATGGGGATGAAGAGGGAAGGTAGGGCTGCTTGGAGCAATGGCATTGGAGACATTTTCCTCCATTCATTAGGATAAACAAGGCTCTTGGTGGCCCTCCAAGGCTGGTGCATTCCAAAAGCCCCCACTGGAGGGTTTTGGACCTCATTACGCAAAGGAAATGAGAATCGTGGTTTAGGTTGGAAAAGAGTTTTAAGATCAAGTGGAACCTTTGGCCCAGCAATGCAGATTGCCCCACTAAACCCTGTCCCTAAGTGCCACATCTACCTGTCCTTTAAATACCTCTGGGATGGTGACTCAGCCACCTCCCTGAGCAGCCTGTTCCCATGTTGGACAGGGTGCAAAAAATTCTTCCTTCTGTGAAGACTTTTTTCCTAATAAGGGCTAATAAGGGAAGAGACTGATGGGGAAGCTGTTACAGTGTATTTTTCTTCTCACCTAATCACACACACTGGTGAGTATCAAAGCTTTTAACTGATTCTGACCCAACCTTGCCTCTAGTTAGTGACTCTTAATGGCTTGGACCCTTTGGAAACCTTTAAACCTCTGCTGGGACCCAGCAGTGAGGGGTCCTGCAGACTTCTTGCCTCCTTTGTGAAGAGCAGCTTCCATTTTTTTGTTTTTAATTTGCTGACTTCATTTGTCACCACCTCTTGTACTGGAGGATAAGGGTGAATGATTTATTTCTATCTCTCATTTTATAGTTCTCTGTCATTTCCCCTCTGTCATTTCCATTCACCTGCTGAGCTGGATTGTCTCCCAAATTATCCTAACAGATGCAAGGTCAGGAAGTGACAACCAACACAGCATTTAAGCTCCTTTTTTCTAAGATAAAGTAACAGAGCTGCCTAGGGAAGTAGCTGTAACACTGGTCATGAGCTGATCCTCACCCTGCAGCATCACCAAAGCTGTGCTGCCTCAGGCTCACAGGGCAGCAGGGGACTGCACAATGCCAGGCTGGAATCAAAAACTTAATCCCAGGCATAGCTCCCTCTTCCAGCCAGGTGCAAAGTGGTTCAGAGGACCAGGGTGTTAGCACAACTTCCTTTTGCAGAGAGTGAAAATTTAAACCCCAGGATCTTGGTGGATCCTGTGGGAGTTTGGCTGCAGCAATCACAGGGGCTTTTTGGGAGCTGCAGAAACTGGGGACAGAGTGCAGCTTGAGTTCAGGGGCTGAGTGATGGGACTGGTATTTCCTTGCCATGTTCTTTCTTCCAGTAAGATTTTGGTGACTTCAGAAGCACTTGCATGGCTTTTCCTGTCCATTGCTCTGAAGAGCACAAATGTTCCCCCCCAGCAGGCTGGCAGATACTTGTGTCCTGTGTTGCCCTCCCTCACAAGCACCAGGCTGGATGCCCCACTGATCCATCTCCTTGGGTGTTGCCACTTCACCCCAGCAGTGAACTAAACAAATATAATGCCTGCTGGTCACTTCTTAAGCAGGATTGTTGTATTTCCCTTTGGGATTTCTTTAAAAAAAAGTGTACCCAGGACTTTTGTTGCACACAAGGTACACAGGTCCTACACTGGCCTGTCTTACACACACTGCAGCTTTGGTAGTTAAAAACTGAGCTTTGGAGAGAATGTCATGATTCTGTGCCTTCTTTAGAAAACATACAAAGAGGGGTGAAGGGAGTGAAGGTGTTGGGGTACTGATGTAGGAGGAACTTTCTAGTGGGGAGGATCAGGAAGAGAGGTGGTGGAGGGAGAGGTGATGCCAGGGCTGGGCCAGACTGGGTAGGATTTTGCTCAGGAATGAGACAAGCAGCAGGTGTGAATCCAGCTGGGGGTTTGGGACTGTCTAGCCCTGCTGCTGGATGCTCTGGCTGCTGTGGGATTGTTGAAAACATACCGGGACTGTTGGAAGCATGCTGAGAGCACAAAAAGCCTGTCTGTGAGTGCAGGAGTGCTGTGAGCGCTGCCTCCTCCAGCACCCAGTGACAGCCGAGCCCAGGCTGCCACCTGGAGGCATCAACTCCTCTTCCCTTTGTTCTGGAGCTTCACACTTTGGAAATCACAATCTTTGGTCAAATTTGGAGGCTACTGGTCTGCAGCAACCTCAGAGTTCTTGATGTGGGAGCAGCCATTTTAATGGGTGAACATCTGAAATATCCATTTATTGTAAAATGCAGGTCCACTGACGAGGGGAGAGAATGATGCATCTGACTCCATGTTCTCAGAAGGCTAATTTATTACTTTATTATACTATATTTTATTAAAGAATATTATACTATACTATAAAGAATACAGAAAGGATACTTACAGAATGCTAAAAAGATAATAATGAAAACTCCTGACTCTCTCCAGAGTCCAAACTCAGCTTGGCCCTGATTGGCCAATGAGTCAAACAACTCACAGCAGAATCCAATGAAATAATCACCTGTGGGTAAACAATCCCCAAACACATTCCACAGCAGCACAACACAGGAGAAGCAAATGAGATAAGAATTGTTTCCCTTTTCTCTGAGGCCTCTCTCGCTGCCTTTCATCTTCCCAGGAGAAAAACCCTGGGTGAAGGAATTTTTTCAGAGAATGTGAATGCCACCCTCATTTCTTTTCTGCTGTCCCCTGCTTGAGGGGGTTTCCAAAATCCCACCTGTGGGGACCCCCTGTGAGCAGGTGAGCGTTGCTGTGGCTGTAGAGAGCCGTGTTTGTGTCCCACAGCTGTGCAGGAGGAGAGGCAGAGGAGCAGGGAGCGCAGTGAGACCGAGGCCGAGTCCACGAGCAGTGGCAGTGAGGACATGCCCGTGGAGAGGATCCTGGAAGCTGAGCTGGCAGTGGAGCCCAAAACAGAGGCCTACAGTGACATGGGCACTGAGAGCTCGGTAAGAGCCCCTGGCAGCACCTGCAGCCAGAGATTGGAGCTGGGATTTGAGCAGATAAGCACCATGTGAACAACAAGCATTGTACCAAGGGGGTTTTGCTCCACTGCCCCTAAAAATCACCAACAGTTTCTCTGTTGGAGATACTCTGAATGACAACTATATGTTATTTTCCAAGCATTTTTTCCCCAGTCTTTTTTAGTTTCAATGAGGAATCTGGATGCTGGAGAGCCTGAGCCCTGTGCTGGCTTTCACATATGCATAGCCCTGAACACTTCTTGTCTGCCCCTGGCTGGGGTGGAGCTGAACACAGCAGGTTTACTGCTGTGGTTTTACTGGTTTGGATGGAACTGGTGCTCATGCCTGTTCAGGAGCTGCTCCCTGGCTTTTGGATATGCCCTGGGGAGCAGGACTGGAGCCAGCCACAAGGGACTTGCTTTGCAAAGGGGTAACAAGCAAACAGAAGAGTCTAGCAACCAGCTTGATGCCTTAGGATTAAGCTTTTATATTTTTCAAATCCTATACTGCTTTAGTGTATAACTCTAAATTCCATAGAGAGTGTCAGCTACTGTCTTCACATTTTGGTCAGACAAAACAACCCCTCTGGGCCTGAAACTCAAAGACGTCCTACTTCCTCAGGCCTCAAAAAGTGTAAACAAAAGTGAAATGGGGGAGAGCAAACTGAGGGAATATGACTTCATTACCTGAAGCTGTAATTGGAGGATTAACCCCTGATATGGAAATGGACCAAACTTATAATTGTTGGAAAAACTTAGCATTGTCCATCTTGGGTGTAGTCCCTCTTTTGACTGCCCAAGGTCTGCCTGTTGAAGACCTTCAATAAATACTTGCTTTTATCCTCTTAATCTGGCCTAGCCTCTGTTCCAGGTGGCCACTCCAAGGCATCAAGCTGACTTGGCTGGCTGCAGAGGGGACAGTGGTAACAAATACCTGCTCTTCCCAACAGCACCCACCTGAGATTATTCTTAGTTTGGGTGCTGTTCTTGTGGTGTTCAGTATTGTTAACTCCATTGTGATTATCAAAGACTTTCCATTGATGAATTCTCCTCTTTTCCTCTGCTCTTTTCCTTTTGGTACCCCTCTCTGTTAGACAAATGACCCTGTCACCAACATCTGCCATGCTGCTGACAAGCAGCTCTTCACTCTGGTCGAGTGGGCCAAGCGCATCCCCCACTTCTCCGACCTGACGCTGGAAGACCAAGTCATTCTCCTCCGGGCAGGTAGTGTCCCCCACCTGGGGCTGTCCCTGCTGCCCCTGTCCCTTCTCTGGGCTGTGTGAGAGCCAGCTAGGCTGGGTGGTGAATGTGCAATCCTGAGCCAATCCATTCCTGCATGTCCCATTCTGAGACATGATGAGAGGTTGGCGGAGGCTGTGGATGGGATACTAGAATCTGTTGTTTGTACAGAGATTGGAATTGCTAGGAATATGTGTTTTAGGAAGAAAATCCAAAATATATTCTCCCTTTTCTTTTTTGTAATTTTAATTGTTTTCCCTTTGAGCCAGTTTCTGCTCCTTGCTTGCTGCTAGTCAGGGTCACTGAATCATAGAATATCCTGAGCTGGAAGGAACCTGCAAGAATCATCAAAGTCCAACTCCTGGCCCTGCCCAGAACAACCCCAAGAATCCCACCATGTGCCTGAAAGCATTTTCCAAATATTTCCAAAGGATTTCTCACCTCTTGCAAGGGGTGCAGCTGGTACCTGGGGTGCCAACTCTCCCCTGAGTTTAATCCAAAGCCAGCAGGGAGAAACCAGCTCTGCTGCTCTGTGTGGAACTGCTTTGTGGCTGGACTGCCTGACGTGTCCTGCCCTCCTGTGCTTGCAGGCTGGAATGAGCTGCTCATTGCCTCTTTCTCCCATCGCTCTGTGTCGGTGCAGGATGGGATCCTGCTGGCCACGGGCCTGCACGTGCACCGCAGCAGCGCCCACAGCGCTGGCGTGGGCTCCATCTTTGACAGGTACGTGGCTGCCATCCCCCAGCAGGGCTGGCCAGGCTGGCTCTGCCTTCCCCTCTCAGTGGGAAACATGTCCTTAAGGGGAACTGGAACAAACCCTTTGTGGTTTGGGGCAGAAGTAGCTTGGAATGAGCAGGGGATGTTTGACTGACTTAAAAGAAAAAACAAGAATGGGGTGAAAGCACAGTGGGAAGGGATTTGCAGAAGCAGATGTTGGGTTGGGTGTGCAGGGGGAGGAATGCTTCTGTCTAGAGAGTTCACTGTGGCTGTATCTAGGCCTAATATTGCTCACCAAGAGCTTTAGATGGCAAAGCCTTCAACCCCGACTTGCTTGTGTAACAAGTGCATGCATATTGTCCCTGCCATGCCTGCTCCCTGCCTGGCAGGACACTGCCTCACCACTCCTTCACACCTGGCACATGTAAGGACAGTGCCCATGTTTTGCACCACACAGTGAAAAGTGGAGAAAACCCATGTGGTTTTCCTTGAGTGAGTGCAAATTGGGAGTGCTGTGTGCTGAAAAAAGTGAGAACAGGAGCAAATTTGATGCTCAGGATGTTGCTGATGCACTTGTAGAACAGCAGTGTGGGGCATGGCTGTGCCTCAAAGATGCCTCTCTTCCTGCAGAGAAGAATTGAGGGTATTCCCAGTGCCTATTTTCAGTGGAGAAACTGGTCTCTGATTGTCTGCTCACCCATGTTCCCCACATGCAGGGTTTTGACAGAGCTGGTGTCCAAAATGAAAGACATGCAGATGGATAAGTCGGAGCTGGGGTGCCTGCGAGCCATTGTCCTGTTTAACCCAGGTAAGCCCGAGGCTGGGGTCAGTCCCAGGTGACAAGCACTCCCTCTGGGCCTCAGCAAGTCACTGTGACAGTGAGCATCAAGGCTGCAGACAGATTTCATGCTTTGGGTTGGAAGGTTCCTTGAGGATCACATCATTCCAGCCCCCTGCAATGGGCAGGGACAGCTCCCAGCAGACCAACATTTGTCCCAGTCCTCTCCTGCCTGTGCACACAGTGCAAAGACCCCCTGTGCAGAGATCCTTTCCCCACCTGTATTTCCTCCCCTGAGCAGATGCCAAGGGTTTGTCCAGCCCCTCAGAAGTGGAATCTCTGCGGGAGAAGGTCTATGCCACGCTGGAAGCCTACACGAAGCAGAAGTACCCCGAGCAGCCAGGGCGGTGAGTGCCCCCGGCAGGGCAGCGGGATGCCCACCCTGCAGAGAGGAGCCTGGCTGTGCTGGCTCTGCCTGAGCCGCAGTGCCCAAATCCCCAGCCCTGAGGGTGCCGTGGAGATGGAATTCTGTTGCTTTCCAATCCAATCCTACCCTCTGCTGGCCGAGCTCTTGAAGCGCCGGCAGCCGGGTCGGTGCCGGCGGGATCTTCTGCAGGTCTTGGCTCTGGCTGTCACCACAGACACTGCCAGTGGGCTCTGGGCAGGGGGAACAGGGAACAGGCTGCCAGCTGCACCCCCTTCCAGCTGTGCCTCCAAACCAGAGGCAGTGCCTGGCAGCTGAGGGGTGCACACCCTCTGGGAGCCTGGGGAGTTTTTGAAGGTAGATTTAAATGGTACCATGGAGATACAGGTTGTGTTAAGATGTTCAAATCTGGATGTATCTTTTTTTTTTTGTTTGCTTTCTTTTAAGTTTAAAAAATGCCGAATTCCATTTTGGAAAGCTACATATTCCCACCATACGAGGCAACAAATGCTTATATTGAAAGCTTAAGGGAATCTAAGTCTGAGAATGCCCCAAAGCATTTCTCTGGGGAGAATCTGGGCTGGTGCAGGCTTGGAAACAGGTGGGAGAGGGCAGGCAGTGCCTCCCCTGTGCCTCTGACTCTGCTCTTTCCCAGGTTTGCCAAGCTCCTCCTGCGCCTGCCAGCACTGCGCTCCATCGGGCTGAAGTGCCTGGAGCACCTCTTCTTCTTCAAGCTGATTGGAGACACCCCCATTGACACCTTTCTCATGGAGATGCTGGAGACACCCCTGCAGGTCACTTGAGGGTCTGTCTGGCCAGAGCCTGGCCCCCCCTGTGCCCCTGCAGAGCCTCCTGTCCCTGTGCTCTGAGCCTGTGAGAGCTCCAGAGCTGTCCCTGGCCCTCCGCTCCTCCTCGCTGGGATTGTGGTTTTGGACAGCTGTAAATCACCCCCTCGAGCCCTCCCTGGCCTGTCTGGAGGGGTCACAGATCCTCTACCCAGCTAACCACCCCCCTGCCCCCCTGTACAGATAATTGCTTTAAATTATTTTTTCATTCTCAATAAAAGTCAACAAAACAAATAAAATATTACGAGTGAGGCACTGATTGGAGCTGGCAGAGCAGTGTCTTCTTTTGCTGTGGTCACAGGTCCAGCTTGAGGTGGGGCTGAGGGTTGCTCCTGACACTCTTGGGCTGCCCAAATCAGGGCAGGAATGTCACTTGGGATATCTCTGCTTGTGCTGATGGACACAGTCCTCTGGCTGAGAGGGGACAGGTATTGCTCCTTCTTGTTTCTGCTAAAGAAAGACCAAGAGAAACTTGCTGCTGTGAATCAAAACTTTTCATTCCACCATCTTAAAAAAAGAAACTCTTGGGCTCCTTGAATTCTTTGAAGTTCTAAAATAATATTTAAAGTAAGTTTTTAATCTGTGAGAGGATGGTTGTCTGGTTTTGGTTGGTTGGTTGGTTAGTTTGGTGTTTTGTTTTTCTTTTCTGAGCTACTCTAGCCACTGACAAAAGAACCAAAATGTTTCATTTTGGTCCAGGTGGAGCATTTTGAAGTGAAGCAGACCTTGTGTGCTCATGGATAACTTTCCATTTTCCTGATTTTCCTGAAGCTTCACGCGTCCCATTCTTTTTTTTTTTTTTCCCTCTCCATATTTCTGCTCTGGAAACAACTTCACAAACCCCAAAATTTATAATCTCCCACAAGTGAAACTTGCAGGGAAGGAAAGAACAAAACCCTCTAACAAACCACCCTCCAAGGCTTGCCTGCTCTTTCCCCTGCTCCAACAGCACCGCTGGAGCTCCCCATTGCAGCCGAGCTAACCAGAGTCAAACGAGTTAAAGACATTAATTTGTTCAATATGCAGCGCTTATCCTGGTGGGAAAATGTCCTCCCAGGAACCCAGCAAAACTGTCTGTATTATTATTCATAAAACAGGTGTAGTGTTAAGTGATCTGCCCCTCCTGACCCTCTCAGCAGACAGTGGGGTGAGATGCAGCTTTGGCTGTCCGCGTGACAGATTGCGACGCTGCCGGCTCGGGGAGGTTGCAGGGAGAGGAGGGCTGACAACAGAAAAGGAAGGAGGATGAAAATGAAACGTTTTGTTCAAGCTCCCACACGGGGACATGATTCATTTTCCAGTTTTTCACTGAGAGGAGGAAAAGGAGAATTTAAAAGAGCGGAGAAAAAGAGGGAAAACCCCAACATCACGAAAACGCTTTCCATTTTTTCTTTTCCTCCTGAGAAAAACTCAGGGAGAATTTCAAAACCTGTGAAAAGCACTGACCAAGAAGATACTTTTTAAGTGAAAAGGCAATTTTTTTGTTAAAAGAGAAGTGTTTAAATACAGAAAATACACAGCCTGCTCATTGTAAAGGTGTTGCTGGAATTTGAGATGCTGCACACAGGCTCTGCTGGGATGGTGCCACACCACACTGCTGGTTAGATGAAGCAGGAGGCCACCTCCAGCCTGGGCTGCTCAGGCTTCTCCCCTAAGAGATGTAAACTTCTAAGAGCTGGCCCCCAGCTGGCTGGGTTGGATTTCTCTTCTGATTGATGCTGATCTCAATCCACTGTTTGTAAACAAACCCAGGCCGCTGCCTGTGATATTTTGGAAGTGATGAATATGGTAACCAAAATGGGGCAGGAAGCCTCAAAGTGGCTGCTGTTCACATTCACTCTTACCAGTCTGGAAGGTTGGTCTCTGGGTTCTGGGCCACAAGGTCTGCAGGCTGCAGTTTGAGCAGGGCTTTGTCCTGTTTCTCCAGATGACTACTGGGTTTTTGGAAAAAAGAATTGACACACAGCACAGCACAGACTCCCCCACCCTGTGTCTGGCAGGGCAGAGAGACCATGACTCTCCACGTGGCCTCTGTGAGTGAGACACCACTTGCTCATCTGAAAGTGCCACTAGCAAACCAGTGTCCTCTGCAGAGGAAACAAGGCATGGAGCAACCCAGCTCTGTCTGCAGTCACTGGGGAGCTGAGGGTTGATGCAATCTCCTGGACTTGGTCCCAACCCTTGGATTCCTCATTCATACTGTAGACCTCTCTACAGGGGTGTTGTCCAAGAGCTGTGCCTCCCCAAGCCTTGCAAAGCATAGGAGTGAGTCTTTGGACCCCCAAGGAACAAATCCCATAGCAGCTGGCAATAACTCACTGCTGTGGTTATCCTTCTGTCAGTTGCTGCAGAAGGACAGCAGCTTGGCATGGCTGCAGCTTCCCCAGCCCTGGAAAAACGTAATTTTCATAAAATAGTAGAAATCACCACCATTGATACACCAAAGAAAGCTTCATCCAGTCACTGAAGCCCCTCATAGCCTCAGATCAAGCTCAGACAATTTTTCCTTTGCTCTGGGATTAATAAGCAAGCCAGGCTCTGGGAATGACTGGTGCAAGGCCATTTTCTCTCTTCCACCATGCATGACATCTCATGAGCTTCCTGAGTTAGCAGCAGGTCCCCCCCACCATGGGCAAGCTTAGTTCTGGTGCCCAGGCCAAATGTGTCAAAGCATTTATTAATTCTGAGCTGCTCCCTCTGCAATGCTCTGTGGAGGGGGCTTCAAAAAATAATGGAGTTTTGGGTTCTGTAGCAGCTGCTTCAGTTTCTGCTGAGTCAAACAACAGCAATTCTGGACTGAGAATGAAAAAAATGCATCTCAAACTGTAAAAGTTTGAGCTGGTTTATGTTCAGATTGACTCTGGGCTCCCTGATGGGTTGAGTGATTCAGGGGCACATCCTGAATGACTCTCAGACCCGACATGACTCTCAGACACCAAAAGTGTGAATCCAACTGAGTGCCACCAACACTGACCTTTTCCCAAGGACCTCTTGTCTGGATTGAGCCCTTTGATGGGACTGCCTTTCCCATCTCACCTGAACTTCCTGAGATACTCCCTTTGCTGCCTGGTTCCTCTGCTCCTCCCCTCTGTGTCCCTCTCCCAGCTCTCTGCTGTCCCATGGGAGGCTGGGCTCTCTTGGTGCCTCTTGGGGCACAGGGAGCAGGGGGAAGAAGAGGAGGCTCCCCAGAGCTGCTGCTGCTGGCAGTGGGAAGCAGAGTGTGTATCCTCTCTCAGGGATGATGGCAAGGTACATTGTAGTGGAAAGCATGGTAGAGAAGCCCTGATAAATCCCCAGGAGTTTATCAGTGTGAGTGACAAAGACCAACCTCTATCTAAGCAAGGCTGCCGCTCCATTTTTCGCTCCTCTCTTCCTGTGCCCTCTGTGCAATCAACTCTACCTGAGACAGGCTTGGTCTGGTGGATTTCAGTGGTGAGAGGGGAGGATTTGATCACCCCAGGGCTATCTGACAGCCTGGTGGCTGTGGGCTGCTCTCTGGCTTGCCTCTGTGCCAGGCTGGCCAGCCCAGCTGGCTGTGCAGCTGCTGAAGGGGGTGGCAGCAGGACAGGGAGCTGTGCTCCTTGCAGGGGGAGTGGCATCCAGGGACATCTCTGCTGCTGGACAAGGCTTTTTCTTCTGTGTCAAGCTGGCTTTGGGCATTTGAGGCACCTGGATGGTGCTGGCCCAGCAACTCCTGTCCCAAGGCAGGTGGCTCGGAGCCATCTTCTTCCTGGGTCTCCTGTATGCCTGCTCCTGGGGCCAGCCCTGCCTGCTCCTGGGGGTTTCTGCATCTGCTTGGCTGGGCAGAGTTCAGGTGATGCTGGAGGAGGGATCTGGCAGCTGCTGTGGCTGTGGCTACCTGGGAGCTGAGTGCTGCTGGTCCCCTTCCAGCAGTGAGCAGTGGGGACCTGCACAGAATGTGACAGCTGGGCAGCCCCAGCAGGGCTGGGGAAGATGTGCAGCCCCTCTGCCAACGTTGTGGCCTTGCTCATTCGGTTGGCAGCTTCTGTTTCATGCACTTCTCCAGCACCACCCACTTTTTGCAACACCTGGCTGCCTGCAGACCCTACAGCTAGAAGGAAAAAGGCAGGACCTGCTTTTCCTCTGGTTTAATTATCTTTGGCTCCTGATGTTGCCCCTAGTTCAGCTCTGGGTGAGCTAATAATGGAAACTGCTCCTCAGAGGCTGTAGTGAGCTGCCTGAAATACTCCCCCCATGTTTTCTAGGGCCACTGCCCATGTTGAAGTTGCACTTTGGGGGGGTTTGGAGTGTATTTCTTGCATATTTTACTGGTTCACCTGGTGATCACCTTTTGCATGAGGCCAGGTGTGCTCCAGTACCTCTGACCTGTGTGGGAGCTGGTGAATGTGTAAATCATGAGCAGCAACACCCTGGTGTTCCACACTTGCCTCAGCCCCCAAACCTGATCTTCATAGACCAAGCTGGGAATGGTACACAAGGGCTTCAAGGTGAGACAGTCTCCAAACCCTCCCTGTATGGAGAAGAGGAGGAGGAAAACCATGGGGTGGCAACATCCAGGAAAGAATGACTTCCCTCCCAGCTGCTCCTGCATCTCTGAGCAGGGAAAATCAGGTGGGCGGGCTGAGTCTGCCAGCAAAGTGCCCTGCACAGGGACACAGTTTTTAGCACTGCTGGTGGATGGTATTCCCACCCCAAGGGGCTGCCACTCCCTGGCTGGGTGAGGAAAATCTGCCCTGCACAGCTCTGTGGGATGGACAGGGTGGGGAAGAGCAGCAGGCAGTGCTTGGAGCCCCTGGTCACTCTGCAGTCAGTCCTTGCTGGGCTGGTGCCTTGGCAAGGTGGCTCCAGTGGATCTGGCTGCTCTGACACTTGGCTGTAGCTGCTCAGAGACCTTCGGGAGAGCCAAAGACAAAGGTGTCAGAGCCCAGTGCCTCCCTGCTGCAGCCCAGCCCTCCTGGATGTGAGTGGTCAGAGCTGTTTGACACTGACCCGTGTGATAGCACCAAGGCTTTCCTGCCCGAACTCCCGGTGGAGTCACTCTGGGATGCAGTAGGGCTGTCCCAGGACCGTGCTTCCCTCTCCCGGGGGATTTTGGCAGGGCGGCGAGCTGCCTGTGCTAACCTGTGGCCTCTCTCCTTCCTCCGAATTCCCAGAGGACACGACCTCGGTCCCTGCATCGCCCACGTCATCTGGGTGTGGGGAGCACTCGGTGACGAGGATGCCCCACAGAGAGGCTGGGAGCGCATCTGCCCCTGGTGCCAAGGTCAGCGGTGAGCACAGGAGGTGAGGTCCCTAAAAGCCTCCCATCCTCCGCGATCCTACAGCGGCTCCCTCGCAGCTCTGCGGCCGGAGGCGGGGGACCCAGCCCTGCTCCGTGCCGGGGAAGCCGCGGATTCCCGTCCGGGCTGCTCCGGCAGCGGCAGGTACGCGGCCCCAGCCCCGCTCCGACCTGCGGGGCCGCGAAACTCCCCGAGAAACAGCGAAACCCCACAAATAGGAGGGAAGGGAGAGCCGGGAAGGACGGGAAAGCGCCGGGGCTGCGGGAAGGCTCCAAGTTTCATCTTCCCCGGCCGGGCGGGACCGTTCCTCCGCGGGTTTCCCCTCCCCGAAACCGATGCGGTTTGGCGGAGACGGAGCTCGGTTTCTCCGGGGCCGCTTCCCCCTGCGGCCCCGCGGAACCGGCGCCCCGAGCGCACCGAGCCCGGCTCGGCGCCAGGGATCACTGGAGACGAGCCCTCCGGGGCAGCTCTCCGGCTTTGGTGCTGGGATTTTTTTGTTGTTGTTGTTGGGTTTTTTTTTTTTTTTTTGTTATTTCTTTTTTGTTTTCCTTCTCCCAGCACTGATTTTCTTTTAACACTCCGGAGCAGCGGGAGCGAGGCGCCCGGGGCGATGCGCGGCGCGGGGGAGCGCATCCCCGCCGGGGACCGCCCCGGGCAGGGGACCGACTTTCCCCAAAAACTGCCGGCCTGGGCTCCTCCTGGAAGGGGGACATGATTTCCAGCCGGTTTCATTACTGGGAGAGACGCTGTGGTGGGGCACCACCCTCTACCTTTTTTTTTTTTTTTGTCTTTCTTTCTTTTTTTTTTTTTTTTTCTTTCCTTCTTTTTGGCTTTCTAAGAAAAGAAGGAAAAAGAAGCCAGGGAGCGGAGCGGAGCCGGGGCGGCCAGGCCGAGCCGTGCACCCCGGAGCCGGGAAAGGCCGACGGCCCCTCGAGGCGTGGCGGGGCCGGTGCCTGCAGCCAGGCAGGAGAGCGGGGAGGAAACTTATTTCGAGTGGGGTGGAGAGGGGAGGGCAGGGGGTGGGGGTCGGGCAGGGAGGTATCAGCTCCAGGAAATGTGCCTTGGCAGCAGTCGGACGGGCGCTTCCCCGCAGGTTGGTGCGCTCCTCTCCGGAGCCGTCCAGGGAGCCGCGGCTCGCTGCGCACCCCGGGCAGCGCCGGCGGCGGGGACGCGGGGGGCTGCGCTACAGCGGGGGAGGCAGGAGCCGCCGCGGGACCCCCCAGGAGCCGCGGCTGCCGACGCCTCTCCCGCCGGCTCCTGGCAGGAAGGCACCGCCCGGGCCGCCCCAGGTAAGCGGCCGAGCCCCGCCGACGGCAGCCCCGCATCCTCCGGTCCCGCATCCTCCCGCCCGCGGCTGCGGGGGCCCGGCTCCGGCGGCCTCCCCACGTCGGGGCCGCGGGGCTGGGGGGCTGCAGCGAGCCCGGCCGGGGCAGCGGCTGCGCGGCCGGAACGGGGGGCCCGAGGGGTTCTCCCGTTGGGAGGGAGGGAGGGAATGAGGGAGGGAGGAGGGAGTGCGGCGCCGGCAGCGGGCGGGGAAGCCCCGGCCGGGGGCGGCGGGGCCGGCGGCCGGGCTGAGCGCGGTGTGTCCGGGCTGTGTTGGCAGGCGGGCGGCGCGGCCCCTCGCCCGGCCCGGCTCCCCACCATGCTGGACGGGCTGAAGATGGAGGAGAGTTTGCAGAGCGCCCTGGACCCCGCGACCCCCTTCTCCTCCTTGCTGGGTAAGTCGGGGCACCCCGCTTGCCCTCCTGGGGACCCCATAGGGCGGGGCACGGCCGGGCGGGCCCGAGCGATGGATGGGCACGGAGGGTTCGGGAGGCCGGGGACGGCTTTCCCCGGCTCGGTGCTGCCCGGCGCCGCTGCCTTCGCCCGGGCTGTGCCCCCGGCGCCCGCCTTCGCTGCCCCCGCTTCGTTCCGCGATCGCATTAAATGTGTGTCCCCCTAAACCCACCTTGTAACGAAGGGCTATCCTTCGTATCGAGCAATAAATAATTCATTTTTTCTTTCTATCTTCGTTTTAATATCGGTTTCAAACCGTCGCCCTCTGCCTGAGCTGCGGCTCCGCTGCCGCCTTTCCAAGAGGAACGAAATTGGGGGCGACGTGCCCCTCCCGGAGCTGCCCTAAGGCACAGGTCCCTCCTGGATCCCGCAGCAGCTCCCCGCACACCCCCGTCCCCCCGCGACCCACGAGCCTATGCGGGAGAAGCGAGACCCGCGGGACCCTCCGTCCGTCTGTCCGTCCCTCGCCCGGCCCGTCTCCCCGGCCGCCTTTCCCTCCGCCCACCCCAGCCCCCGGCTCCTTCCCCGCAGGCAGAGCCGCGACCCCCAAGTCGGTGTGCGAAGGGTGCCAGCGAGTGATTTTGGACCGGTTCTTGCTGCGCCTGAACGATAGCCTGTGGCATGAGCAGTGCGTCCAGTGCGCGTCCTGCAAGGAGCCCCTGCAGACCACCTGCTTCTACCGCGACAAGAAGCTCTACTGCAAGCTGGACTATGAGAAGTAAGTGTCGCTTGCCCCTCGGGGAGCCCCTCTCGCTCTGCTCTCAGCGCCCACAAAGCCCCAGTGCCCTGCAAAAGCTTGTGGTGGGGGGGACTGGTGTCCCGGTGCTGCTTTCCCGGTCACTTTCCCTGCCCCGTGTTTCCCCGGAGGTGTCCGCCCTTGCCGTGCTGTGCTTCTGCCCCGCGGTCTCGTTGCCCCCCGGTTCTCCCCTTTTCAGAGGTGTTTCGTTGTGCTCAGGTTGTGCCCTGGGATTTGAGGATGTTTTGTTGGGAGCCTGGGAGACCCATGGTAGCCCCAGGTCTGCGCAGGGACGGGGCCAAGCATTTTCTCCTGGCTTTATTTTCCTATGGAGCATCTGCAGGAGGAAAGTTATATCCTCCCTGACCCGGTCCTGGACGAGGCTATTATCCTAATATCCTCCCAGGCAGGGAAATGCTATTGCTCTCCCCCTGGCTGGTGGGGAAACTGAGGCACTCAGCAGGAACCAGGGAAGGCCCTGCCGAATTTGGAGTGTTGACTGTCACGCAGAGCCTTTTCTGGGTCTGTGATAGTGAAGAAATTTGAGTTTTAAAGCCTCCCAGCCCTGACGCTTTCCCCTTTGGAAGTGTGATGTTAGGGGGAAAGACAATAAGAAAATAATTTTTCTTTTTTAAAAGAAAAACCATTCCAGTGGGAATGGGGAGAAGGCTGCTGAGTCTTTCCTCCCCTGCAGCTGCTTTCGTTTTTCCCTGCTCATCCTGCTCTTGCTGTCCTTTCCGGACCCTGATGCCCGGCCGAGTTTTGGAGCTGTTAAATTTTTGTTGCCTCTGGGCTGGTTGTTTCTTGAGGAGGGTGTAGGTGGGGGGCCACATCCCTCACTATGGCGATAGCACGGCCGTCCAAGCCCTGCAATTTAATTCCCTTTTTTATAGCAGAAATCAGTGATTGCTGATGCTCTCATCCCTGGCCTTTGCCGAGCTGGTGAGAGTGCCGGGGTCTAGTCCAGCTCCAGGCCTTCTTAAAGTTGGGGTTTTGGGATTTTTTGGGTGTTTTGGGGTTTTTTTTTCATCCTTTAAATCCCGTATTGTGGGTCTGAGTTTAATCACTATGGATACAAGGCAAATTGAAAGCAGAATTTGTGCGCGTGACCTTGTTTTCAAATGTTTACGAAAGAGCGGAAGAATTAGCTGCTGTGAGAGTGGAAAGGAGAGAGCTGCGCCACAGCGTGGGTTTTTGTAGGCAAAAAAATTGTTGAGATTGGGTGTGCTGCTTGTTTGTCTGTAGAAATTTGGCTACTGGTTCCCATACATTTCCACCACGGTTCAATCTTCATTTTCTGCTTTATCCGTATTTTTGTTTGGACCATCAAGGGGAAATTGGGGTTACTGTCACCCAGAAATGCCTTTCCAGCTTGCAGCACATGTGGATTTTACTCTTGACTGCAGCTTGCGAGCTCTTGAAGTGGCTCCAACCTGAAACCCTCCTCTGATGTCTGTTGGCCGCGAAAGAAATCGGTGCCGCAGTTGGCTTCTTGCTGTGCCCATCTATCTCACTGTTGGGATGGACAAGGATGATTGCGGGAAAAAAATGTCACTAATTTTTCCTGAGGTCCAGTAACAGCACCATTTTTTCTGGTTATTTCCCAGCTGTGTTTGGGTTGGTGACTTTTGCCCGAGCCGGGAGGCTGAGGCTCTGTGACGGGCGGTTTCCCGAGGTGTGATGGTTTTAACCCTAAGTCGCTGCTGGCCTCTTCCCCTCCTGACTCTGCCTGCTTCTTGACATTGTTTAATTGTCCCCTTGCATTTAATATTAATTATTTTAGCACGGGGGTGCAGGTTTGTGTCCCTTCTCCTTTCATCCACCCCGCAGGACTCTGCTGTGCCGCTGGTGCGACTCCTTACCTGGTGACAGCAAGGATGCAGAGCAGAGTCCCAAAGAACTGCTCCCTTTGGGCTCTGCTGAGCTTTATATAACACTCCTTATTTACCAAAAATCCTTCTTTCTTTTCCCATATGCCTGTCCTGCCTTTGGACAGAGCATTTTCCTGGGTGTAGAAGCACCGTGCCTGCCTTGGCCGCGGTGCCAGCGCCGATAGCAGGGATTTGCGAGTGAAGCGCGCGGAGCAAGAGCCGCTGCTCTCAGACTGAGCTCATTATCTCGAGCTGGTTAATTATCACAAGTGACTGACACTCCTTGCAGTGGAAAGCGGCCGATCCTCCCGGTGGCAGCGGCGTAGCTGGGCTCCCGAGGCCTCTCCGGGTGGGAGGGCTGCGTGTGGAATGCTGGGGGTGTCAGGGAAGCGGCCGGGATCCAACCTGCCGCGGTCACGGCGTCCGTGTTCTGTGGTTGTGTTTGGTTGTGTTTTTTTTAATTTTTTTTTTGAAATTGAAAGAAGGGATTTCTCTTCCAGATGGTGAACGTTGGGGTGTTTTCCCAGGGATGAGTAGGTGTAGAATTTTCCAGCACGTCTCTGTGCTCTCTGTTTGAGCTCTGTTTGTGGCAAGGCCGCAGAGGGTTAATGAGGGAGCACGAGACGGCAGCTATGCCTTCAGTTATAAATACACCCATGGAAAGTGTTACGGACGGGTTTAAGCGAGCATCTGACTCGCTGGACTCTAGAAATCGAGGAGCAATTTGTTAAAACACATGTTTTACATTTCTTTGTCTTTCACAAAGAGGAAGAACTTGGGACAGGACTTGGAAAGGGATGGATTAAAGGCCGAGGGTGCCAGGTCAGGTCTTGGCATCTCTTTGGGGTGCCACGACTCAGGGCCCAGGGGTGGTTTGGATGGTGATGCTGTGTGGGAACTTGGGGATCACTCTTGGAGCAGTTTCCCCAGCACTGACAGGGAGGGCTCCTGGAGAGGGACGGCTCAAGCCTGTGCCCCTGGGACGGCGTCTATTTGGAGCAGAGGACGCTCGTTACGGAACATCCCGAATCCCGCGGCAGCCCCCGGCGCTTGTCCAAACCTGATAAGTCTCAACTATGACAAGGTTCAGTCTTCGCCCTGGCTGGCTCCCCGGCTGCAAAGTGGCCCTGGGGACTTGCCCCGGCTGTGGGGCCCCTGTGGTGGTGGTCAGGGGCTGGGTTTTTGCAGCGGCATATTTGGGGGGGCAACACCAAACCCGGCCATAAACAGGGAGGAGTGCTGGGAGCCATGGGAAGAGTAAGGCTGCTCTGGAGCCTTAAAATCTGCATGGGGACAGGAATCGTTGAGCCCCCTCTTGCCTAGTGGTGCTTCACACAGTTAGTTTGCACTGGCCAAGCAGAGCCAGGGCTGCAGGGAGGGCCTGGAGGCACGGGAAGATCCCCACGGCAGGTTCTGGGGGCCGCTGACAGCGGTGCGGTCATGACGGGGGGCGCAGCTGGGCAGCGTGGCGACGGCGGGACGGCTTGGCACGTCCCCAGCCACGGCGCAGAGCCCCGGCCCCAGCCCCGGCTGGCAGGAGCAGATGGCCAGCACATCTCGGAGCAGGCCTGGCATGTGGGCGCCGGCAGTGGAGGGGCGGCTGCAGCCCCCGAGCCGCCGTGCCGGGCTCCCCGGCCGAGGCAGGCAGTTGTGTGATGCTCGCCCTGTCTTCGCACGGCTTGATGGCTCTGTGCCGGTGCCAGCTTCCACGCGGGGCTCTCCTCGCCTGCCTCCGAAATCCCGGAGTCACGGGGCTTGTGTGGGTGCTGCCGCCTCCTCCTCTGTGAGTTAAAATCTGGAGTTGTGTCCGGCTGCAAAGGGATAAAAATAAAAATCCTTCCACCCTCCCGGTGTGTGCACGAGTGCGAAGGAACTCGTCGGCGTTGGGTTTTCAAATCACACCCGGCATCTTTGCGTGGGGGATGAGCCTGAGTCCTCAGCAGTGTGGTCCTGCGTGGATGGATGGACCACTGCGTGGTCACAGTGTGGATGGATCTGCAGGCTTGGAGGAGCCTGCTCTGGCCTGCTGGAGGCTCCTCTGGCAGCTGCTGGGGCAGAGGAGGCAGGGGGAAGAGGTTTATCCGGCTCAACATGGGTCATGGAATTGTGCAATTACCTGGCGCTGCTTCCCCAGCCCGGAAGGGCTGTGAGGGGAATAATCCCAGATGGATCGAATGGAGGCAGTGCTGGACACTTCAGCACAGCCCGGTCCCACCAGCTGGAGAGTTCCTGTGGTATGGTGGGTTTTTCCTGGTGGTTTGCAGTCTCTCACCTTGCCTTCTCTTGCTTGGAGAAGTGGGAATTTCTGTGCTTTTTGTGGCTGATGGGAGAGAACTGCCCCTCCAGAGAGCACAGGTCAGCCCAGCTGCAGTCCAGCATGTTCTCTGGAGGCCCATTTCCCTTCTTGTAGGGCATCCTGTGGAGAAGATGAGGCTGACTTGGGTTTCTCCAGCTGGCCAGGCTCTGGGAGCAGTCAGGCTGGCCTGGATGGGGTAGCAGAGCACACACAACATCCCTCTTGGTGATTTCTCTTTCCCCACCTCTCAATCTTTCCCTCTAGTGCTTCCCATGCTTCTTGCCCGCTTTCCATCCCCACCTAGCACCTCATCTCCAGTAGCAAACACCTCTCAGTCCTCACCCCGAGCTCCAGGAGGAATAGTGCTCACTCCTTGTGGGCTGGGAGGAATGTGGCTGTGGGGCAGCCGAATCCCCACCAGGGACACCATGGCTGGCACTGCGGGGCTGGGACCAGGCACTGCCTCTTTTGGTTTTTGTTATTAAGTCAACTTTTTGTGCAGGGGTGGGAAGGCAGGGAAGCAGCAGGAGGGTGTTACAGAGGCCGCTGTGGGATCCGTGCTGGAAATTCCAGGCAAGCAAAATAGGCCTTGCCTCCATCTCCACCAAGCCCTGTCCTCTCACTCGTGGGGCTCCCCCTTTCCAGAGGGAATGAAGGAGAGATTTGGCATCTTGCCCCTTCTCTCAGCCCTTAATTAGATTTGTCTTACAATTAACATTTCATAGAAAGGCCTGGAAGTGAGTGAGGTTTGGCACATTTGGAGCTGGGCAGTCGAACAGACTTGTCAGCTCTCCCTCCATGTGGGGACAGGGGTGGCTTTGGGGCCACCCCATTGGCAGTGGGATCCTGGAGGCTGCAGGTCAGTACCATCAGAGTCACAACCTGAACATCCCTGAGACTCCTTATGGTTTCTGCCATCTTATTTTGGACATACCATGATTTTTTTTTAACCTTTTTTTTCCCCACTCTATGAGCTGGTGCTCCCTGCTCAGCCCCCAACGTGGCTCTTAAAGCTGTGGGAATCGCTTCAGGTTTTTGCAGTCCTGACAAAGGCACCAAAAAGAAATCGGCTGGGGAAGAAAGAGGGGTTTGTTTGGTTTTGATGAGAATTTTGTCCCCACCAGCTGGAGAGACAGCTGGGGTCCTCTCCTGCCCCAGCTCGCCAGCCCTCGCCTCGCCGGCTCCTCACCTGCTCGCAGCCGCCAGGCGCAGGGAGGGCTCTGCTGAGATGGGAATTTCAGAGAGCCCCCACTTGGGCTTGTGCTCCCTGGGGGAGCCCTCCAGCAGGCTCTGAACCTGCTGCTGTGGCAGGGCCAGCAGATTTGGGAGCGGGTGGCAGTGCTGGGTGTGAGCTGTGCCCAGCGTGCAGGCAGGATTTGCCGTGTGTGCTGCGGGGACACTGATCTCTGCTGGCTGTCCCCAACCCTGCTGGCAGCAGTGGGGTGGCCTCAGCGTGCCCAAAGCCACTGCACTTTCTGATTCTGATGCTGCACGCTCACCCCAGGGTGAGACAAGGGGCACCCCAAAGGCCCCTCTGCCTTGGAGCAGGAGAAAAGGGAATTTGGGGTCTGGGGCTGATCTCCTGCTCACAAGGGTGCAGGTCCTGCTCCTGGCTGGGGAGGGGGAAAATCCAAACCCAGCAGTTTGGATCTGGATTCACAGTTCCCCACTTCTGGTGAATCTTGTGGTGGGCAGCCAAGGGGGTACTCAGCTCTCAGTGCTGGAGCATGTCTGAAGGAGGTGGGAATGAGAATTGTCCTGGGTATTTTTCTTCTCAAGATGTTCTTTGTCTCTTTGTGCTCTCTTGTCTCTGGCTCGTGCCCTCTGCAGATGCAAACACGAAGCAGGGATGGGGCCTGGGCTGGAGGACTGTGCCTTTACCTGCAATTCAATCAAGCACTTCCTCTGTAGCAGGAGTGAGGAAGATATTTAAAGCAGGGAGAAAATACTTAGATTTTACTAGGCAAAAATACTGGGGTCAAGCCAGCTTTTTTTTTTTTTTTTTTACATAAATGTGTTTTCATGAGAAATTTTAATTTCTATGTATTTGAGATTTCAGAAGGGGAAAGGTGAGGGGGGCTAGCAGCGCTCTCTGTCGTGGCAAACCCTATGACAACCCCTAGTTTTGTTCCTCAATACTTTTATCCTGGTTGGAATCCTGCTTCCTGGCAGAAAGAATCCAGCTGGTCTGTGGTTATCTTCTCCTGGGGTTGTTGGCCCTCAGGGGCGAAGGATGCACCAGTGTTGTCTTACATGTCTCTGTGAAACCAGCAGGCATCTCATTGCAGCTCTGTTTGAGGTTTGCTGTTTGTTTTTGTAGGTTTTTTTTTTTTTTAAGATGGTCAAACCTTGGTTGCCCAGGAGAGGGGTTCTGTAATTCCTGGCTTCCCACCTCAAATATTTACGGACAGCCAGATGCCAAAGCTTTTGCAAAAGGCGTGGGGCAGGCTGAGCTGTGCCGTGCTGGGGCTGTGCAGGGCACAGTGTTGGGCTGATGGCACCCCAGTCCCCTTTATCTGGGGAGTTTTTCTGTCTGGTGCCTCTGTCTTCTTGCTTATCTGGGATTTTTCTGGGGTCTTATTAACAAAAGCTTGTTAGGGATCCTTCAGGTGTTCCACATTTTGTAGGCTGGCTGGCTGAAAATGGGAGTTTCTCCCACAAATGTTGGAGTTTTCAGGAGGGTGGCATGTGAGTTTCTGAGTGCAGGAGTGAACTCACGTTGTGTTCAGTGCAAATAATTTATTTTCTCCTGCTGCACTGTATTACTGTTTTCAGTAGAGTGTTTCAAGTGACCATGAATATGATCCTGTTTTTTGGGGTCAGGTCTTCTGCACTAGTGCCTGGTCTGGGTACAATGGCCCACGGTTGCACACAAGAGAAAGAACTGAGAGTTGGCTCTGTCACCCATGAAATGGAGCTGGAAATACCAATCTAGCTTAAAAATGCTTATTTCATCATCATAAGTGCTTTCAGCATCTTGCTGGATGGATTTGAATGCTGGATATGAGTCCTCTGTGTCTCTCCAGATCTGCCTGATTTTTATGTCACGCTCTCCTTTGTGTTTTCCACCTTGGAGCACAGGTGAGCCTGAGTTTGTGTTGCAGCTCCTCCCAGGCACAGGCTGGCATGATTAAGGTACAGATCTACAGGAGAAGGCACAGATCATTAGGAGAGCCCCTCTCCTCTGTATGCCAGCAGGCAGCAATGCCAGAGGCTCCGTGGATGAGTGGCTCTCCCTGCACGGAGACATCCCGCTCTTCCTCGGGGCCAGCGCCTGCAAGGGCAGAGGGTCCTGGAGGAGACTTCCTCTGCCAGCCCTTGTGCTTTGTGAGCATTGATCCTCCCGAGCTGTCTCCGTGTCACTGCTGTCCCTACATTGTCTCTCTCTGCTCCCCACCCCTCTCCTTCCCTCGTGGGTTTCTTTCCCTAACGCTGTCCTTGACAGCGGAACAAATCCCTTTTCACGGGACCATCGCTCCCCGGCCCGCTGCCCCTCGCCCCTGCCGGGCAAAATCCCCCTCCCCTGTTCCTCTGGAATGACAACCACTGTCCCAGTGGGGTGGAGAGCCCCTGAAATCCCTCTGGGCAAGGTTCCCTGCCCTGTAAGGGAGCAAAGTGGGGTCTTAAAAGCAGAAGAGGCGAGGGCGATTCCTGGAGAATCCATTGTTTGGATGCAATTGATCTCTTTGGGAGGTGCATCCTCCCCTCTGATGTTGTGCTTCAGAGATCCTTGCATGGACCTGGAGCCTGTGTGTCCAAGGACTCCTTCCTTCCTGCCTGGGGCCAGTGGGGCCATGCTATAAGTTGATTTTGCGCTGAGTTGCCCAAGGTGGCTGAGCAGGAAGAGGATGGTGGGAATTTTCTCTTTGCTACTGAAAGCTCAGGGAAGCTTTTGGCTGGAAAAATTTGGAAAGGAGAGAGAAACAGGTTGAGGGACCTGAAGGCAGTTTTCAGCTGCAGCAGCTTCTTTTATTTGTAAGAGGCAGTGTTGTCATTTCTTGCCTCCAACCCCTGCCATTGTAAAATCACAGGGATGCTTTTGTTGGCAAAATTTCTGCTTGGAATTTGCTGGCCCTGCTAAGCCTTTAATTCTGGAAAACTGCGTCTTAGCTATGAAAAGGGTTATTAACCCCTGCAGTGATTTATCTAAATGGGAGGAGGGCAATGTCCCTTGTTTGCAGTGGTCTCCACAGGGGTGACTGAGATGAATAAATTCATGGGTGCTGCTGGTGGAGGTGGGAGTTTGTTGAGGAAGAACCCCAAAACTCCTGCTTGATGATTTCTCTGTTGAGCCTGGGTTAGAACTGCCCTCCAGCCTGCTTCTGGGGCACCTTTTCTGGGCATCTTTTCCATTTCTGGTCTTGGAGATTCAGCAGGAGAGGAGGGAATGCCAGCTGTGCTCTGCTGCCAGGTGTGTAGGACCCCAGCCCTGTGCTGTGTGCTGAGGAGGGGATGACAGCCTCCTTTCCCCTTACACACCATGTTCTGTGGGTTCCTGCAAGGGCTGAGGGTGATGGAGAGGCTCACACGGGATTCAGCCAAGCCAAGATCTGAACTGTCCCATGGAAATGCAGAACTCCAGGTTTTGGCAGCAGGGAGAGCAAGATGTTGCTCACCTGAACGGTGTCCTTGAACCCAGCCATCCTCTTGGCTTGGGTGTTTGTGGACTCTGGAGTGGTGGGAGGGCTCAGGCTTTTTCTGGAGTCTCACCTGTGCCAGAGGGGTGACCAGCTGGGTTGGTGATGGGGAGGGAGCTAAAATCCTGGATGATTTATATCCTGGCATCTCCTCTGCCCAGCAGCTCACAGGAGTGATATTGAGCAGATCCTTTTAAATGGTGCTGTGGGTGTGGGAGCTTGGTTAGGAATTCATTGTCTGCAACTTCTTGATGCCTGCTCAGGTGGGTGCTGCTCCTTCCCTCTGCACCCGTCATTATGAGAGGCTGAGAGAGCAGCCTCAGTGGACTGGTGTAAAAGTTTAATGAAGCTTAAAGCCTTGGAGGTCAGGCTCTTGAGTCTGAGCTTGTTTCAGCTCTGGATCTGGGAAGGAGGCTGAAGCAGAAAGGAGGAGAGGCTTCCTGCATGCATTACCTCAAGGACATTCAACCCCACGTTGATGGGAGAAGCTGTTGTGGAGATGGATTAGGAGAAAGTGATGAAAGAAGACACCAGAGATGGGTGAGGGTGGGTGGAGGGCCCTGTGTGGTGAGTGTAGCTCCGTGTGAGATGTTTATCCCTGGCAGTGGGAAAGCTGCCCGTGACGTGAACAAAGTTTTTCTGGCCCCTGCTGTGCCAAGATGTCCTGTGCAGCCCCAAACCCAGGAGGTGCAGGTGCTGGCATGCAGCAGGCCCTGCGTGGCTCAGCCAGCTCCTGTGGGAGACGCTCCAGGCTGGGGAGGGTTGTTGGGATGTGGGACACAGCGAGTTCTGTGGCATTGTTTTGTTTCTCCATGGCCAGCCAGGTTCAGAGGCACTGATGCAGGAGGAGGTGAAGTGATGAATCTGGCTGCTAAACCAGAGCCCCAAATCCCAGCTCTGCTGGGATGGCCCATCCCCATCCTCCAGAGGAAGTGCAGTTTCCCAGCCAATAATGTCTTTATGCTATTTCCAACCACATAACAAAACAGCCCAGGAACTCCCTGAATCCTTGGCTTTTAAAGTGAGTATACCCCCACCTTGAACTGATTTATTTTTGCCTGTTTTGGCACTTCTGTGTCCAAGCATCAGCCACGATCCTTCCCTCCCCAGCCTGATGGCTGCAGAGCACCATTCTCAGGCTCATTTTGGGGTGATGCTTTGCAGGTCTCCTTTGTCAGCCAAGGACGTGTATCAGGCACATTGTGGGTGAGAGGTGCTGATGAAACAACACCCAAATCTCTGCCTTTCCCTTCAGTTCCCTTGTGCCAGAAAAGTGCAGCAAAAGTCAACCAACGACGCATCTTGCCGAAGCTGCATTTTTTTTTTTTTTCCATGAGGATTAGTGGTTCAAGAGCGGGGATTTTCAAACTGACAAGCCCTTGGCAGAGAAATAATTACAGGCTTTTTTATCCTTTGTATTTCCTAAGTAGTTCTAAATAACTTTTTCCCTTGAGGCATTTTTTTAAGTCTAAAATACGGGGGGAAAAATGTGAAATTTCCTTAGTGTCCTTGAAAATATGCAAGATGTTTGTGGAGGCTGTTTAAGTTTCAGCTATAAGGTTTTCTGCGTGAGTTTTTCGCTTTAACCACGTCCAATCAACCAAAGTTTCTTGGCTTGTGATGCTTCAGAAATGGATCTTAGGAATTGGAGATGGAGGGAGATAGATGTGATCACTTCTTGGCCATCTCAGGAATGCGAGTTTTGCCTCTCCAGTGTATTCCCCAGGGCTTCCTACCCCACTCCTTGCTGGAAGAGGAGATTTCTGGGACTGCTGGAGAGGGTTTTCCTTGTCAATGTCTATTATTTGATTCCCCCAAGGTGCTGTGTGTCCCTCCGGGGAGCCATGGCCATCCCCCTTTCCTCAGCATCCTGCAGCATTTCCAGGGGCTCACCCATCCCTGTCCTCTGCTGGCTCCTCTCCTTGCCTGTACCTCCATCCTGAATGCCTTGCCCACTCTTTTTAATTTAAAAAACAGAGAGAGTGATGTGAAAAAATCCTCCTGGGGGCAGCTGGGGGCAGCTCCAAGACACAGATGAGCTTCTGCCTTTTATCCCTGGGAAAATCCACCTCCTGTGAGTTTCCATGGAAGCCCTTAGCATGGTACCCTAATTTTCTGAGCACCCCTGTGCTGCACCATGTTTTGCCATGCCTGGAGCTCTTTTTACCCCTGCTCTTTTGCCCCTCTTGGAAGAGCCCTCTGGAGGGTGCTGTCCCAAATCCCAGCTGTTCCATGCCTGACCAGGTATCCATTCTTCCCCAATACTAAGCCCTGCTTGTGATGCAAGGGGGGATCTGGGAGGACTCCCTGTTGTTTGCAATATCACAGGGCAGTGCTGGGGCTGCCTTATTGCCTCTGCTGTCAGGGCAGTGCCTGGCTGCTCCCCTGGGATTGCTGCTGCAATATTCCTGCCGTGGGCAGGCTGCTGTTAATAACAGCATTGCTCTACCTTGGCTTTATTAAGTGAGGGAAGGCTCCTTTCCTTCCACCCCAGGCACGGCAGGGTCTGGCCTTTGGGGTGAGAGGGAAGGAGGTGGCAGAGGAGAGGGGGGAGCGTTTGAAGCAATTAGAGATGCTTGCTGCAGAGTGGGGAACTGCCAAGAAGGGGGTGAGGACCCTCTGCAAAACCCCCCTGTGGGCTCTGCCTGACCCACCCCACTGCTCCCAGCCCTTCACCTCCCTTGGGGCTGGGGTGTTCAGAGAGTGGGGTGGTGAATGCCTTGCTTTCCCTGATCCCCCTTCTGCTGAAGACCCTTTTAGGGTCCTTAAATTCGGGTTGAGCTGGTGAGGAGGCCACAAGGTAACCCCAGGGCTCACAAAACCCCTTGTGCCCTGCAGATATGGCAGGTGGCTCTGCAGGGGAGTCTGTGGTGCCAGGAGAGGACCTGCCTGTCCTGTCTCTCTGCTGCCTCAGCCACCATTTGTCAGGGGAAGGGTTTTTTGGGTCTTTTTCTCAGCTTCCCCTGTCCAGACACTGCGAATCCCACTAAAACTTTTGACTGGAGCAGGGATTACGTGCTCGGGTTTCAGCCCTTGTCTGCAAGTGGTGTAAACTTTCTGCTGGAGCTCAAGTGACATTTTGTGGGAGATAGGAGAGTATTAAGTGTTGGTCCTTGCAGATAAAAATAGCCACTGGCCCAATGACATTTTCTGTCATCTCATCTTTGCTGCATTGCCTCCACGCTGGTGCTTCCAACCTGGGCTGGCCTTTTCTCCTCATCAGCTGCTGGGACACCCTGAGCATCCTCACCTGGCCAGGACAGGGGTGGGCACTGGCTGCAGGGCTGAGGCCACACTCAGATAGGAGCAGCAGCTCCTGGTTGTGTGTTCCTGAGAGCTGGAAGGAAACACCAAACCCAGGATCCCTCTTCCCTTGGAATCACAAGTCCACACTGCTCATTGCTGCAAACCTCAGTGCTCGGGTGGGAGCTCCCCTGCTTCAGGAGTCCCCATGTGCTCACACGTGGCTGCCTGAGTGTTTTTGCCGTTGCTGTGTTGCCGGGCTGATGTTTTTGTGCCGAGGTTCCAGCCGGGGCTGGCTGGGGGCCCTGCAGCAGCATCGGCAGCACTGCCTCTGGCTGCTCCAGCACTGCGGGGCCGGGGCCGGCAATGGGAGAGGAGGAGGAGGAGGAGGGAGTGGCAGGGTCTGGCTTGCTGCTGAGCTGTGACCAGATCTGCTGCTGGGAGAGGCTCTCTCACCCTGCTGGCCTGCACCCTCTTTGGGGGAGCATCCGTGTGCTCCATCTCCAAAACCAGCTCTGGGAGAGCCCATGTGTGGCTGGGAGGATGGCAGCAGGGACAAGGTCTCCTCCCCCTCTTGAGCCTCTCCTCCTCATGGCTGGGCCAGCAAGTCCCCTGGTATTGGACTGGGCATCTTTTGAGGGTGCTTTCATTCCATCTGCTTGTTGTTCTGAGTGAGGATGCACTCATCATTCACCCCAAGGATCACTTCACGGGGAGAGCTGCACAGTCAGGCTGGCTTCAGTGGAAACTTTTAATTGCAGCCCTTAAATACCTGCAACAAGTGAAAGCATTTGGGAGCAACATCATCTCCACATTCCCCTTGCTCCCTGGTTCAAGGCCCACCTGCTCCTGGGGGTTTCATCATCCTGCCTGGTGTCCTCCATCAGCTGGAGCATCTCTCCCTGCAGGAGGAAGGAGCAAGGTCCTCCCTGTGTGTCTGGAGCCAAACCAACGCAGTGGCACTTGGCCACTTACAGTAGTGGGCGATTGCTGAGCCCCTGCCAGGAATTCCTCAGTGGGATTGGGAAGGCTGTGGGGTGTTAAATTTGTCCTGCAGTGTGTAACCCCTGAGCAGAGCCCGCTGTGTTTTGTAACGGGTCATACGATGCCGGCGGCAGCGCCTCAAGGTCAGGGCTGAGCTTGGGGCCGCAGGGGCAGCTCCTGGCTGCAGCCCTTGCTGCCTTCTGTGCCTCTCCTGGGCTCAGCTCCCTCCTGGAGCTCCTCTGTCCCCTCAGGAGCTCAGGCTTGGAGCTGGAGGCTGTTTTTCCCCTCATCTGGTGGGGCTGCAGCCCTTGCTGCCTTCTGTGCCCCTCACCAGGCTCTGCTCTCTTCTGGGGCAAAGCCTCCAGCACCTTGGGAGCTCAGGATGTTTTCTCCCACATGGAGAGGCTGCAGCCCACATCTCAGGATGTCTCCTTGCAGGGTGTGACCCTGGGATACAAACCCTGCCCATAACTCCTGTGCCCCCCACACCTGCAAACCCTCAGCCAGAGCTTGGGCAGGTGCAGCTCTGTTCCCTCAGAGTTCTGCAGCATCATGCCAAGGACAGGACTTGCCAGGGAACTTACAGACAATATTCCCTCGTTCTCCTTGCCTTAAAAAATTTCCCAGTAAGGAATTTCTCCTGTATCCCTGCAGCTGAGGGAACTGCTGAGTAGAGAAGGGTCTGGCAGAGGTGAGGAGTGCAGGGTCTGTGTCATGATGAATAATCAGTGATGCTCCTGCCTGCTCTGCCCCATGGCTTTCAACCCCCCTCAGGAAAAGCACATCCATCCCAATGGGAAGAGCCTCCCATGGTAAATATAAATATAAATATAAATATAAATATAAATATAAATATAAATATAAATGTAAATATAAGTAGAAATAGAAATATCAGTAGAAATAGAAATAGAAATAGAGATAGAAATAAATGTTTGAGGCCCATCATTCCCATATCGAAGAATTAGAAGGGACTGTTAGGACAGGCTGTTAAATAAGAATTAAAGGTTTCAAATATTAATGGGCAATTGGCCCTCACCAGTTCTCTTGCTACACAAACGTTTCATTTATGATTTGGACCCAGGCTGGGATGTGCTGAGAGATGCTCAGGCTGCAGCCTGCACATGGGGGTTAACGTGGTGCTCTCTCCTGCCAGAAAATAATAAAAGCCAGGGACTGTCTAGGGATTGTGCATGAAGGATTAGGAAGAGGATATGCACGGGCCTGTCTGCAGCTGGTTGAAGTCTAGTGCAGAGGGGTGAGCCTGGAAATCATTGTTTTCTGTTGGCTGTGAGGGGGCCAGCATGGAAAGGGATGGCTCCTAAAACCTGGGGGTCTCCACAGCCGGCTGATGTTTTTAGTGGGAGGCAGGGAGTGGATCCTCTGTCCCTGAGAGACGTCTGTGCTGCTCAGGAGGGAGGAAGCACCGTGGTGTGCTTGTCTCTGTCTCTGCTTTCCAGGTGTTGCAGTTGTTCAGCGAGAGTGGAGGATGCTGAGCTCAAGGGATGGTGCTTTTGGTGTCAGTGGAACCTGCTGGACTCTGGGGAGCAGAGTTTGGGGGTTTTCTGTGTGTGAGTGGAGCTTGCTGGGATCTGGGGAGCAGGGTTTTGGTGTAAGTGGATGATGCTGGGCTCCAGGGACTGGGTTTTCGGTGTGATCAGAGAATGCTGGGCTCTGGGGAGCAGGTTTTTTTGGTGTGAATAGACTTTGTTGGACTCCAGGGAGGGGGATTTTGGTGTGAGCAGAGGATGCTGAGCTCCAGGGACCAAAGGTTTCCACCTTGCTGTCAGATCCATGGATTCTCCTGGAATCCTGGCTTCATCCACAGCATTTCCTGTGACCTTTTGGCTTTTGAAGCTGCAAGTCCCAAAGTGAGGGAGTTGAATGAAGTCCTTTCCTAGAGAGGAAGAAGCCAGAAGATGCTGGGGTCTCGTGTTTGTTTGACTTTGATGCTGTTCCCTGAAATGATCCCCTGAGCTGGCTCAGGAGGCTGGAGCCACAGCTCCTCAGCTTGGAGGGAGCATGAAGATTTCCCATAAAGATTTCCCATCAGGTTTCTTTCTTTCTTCTTCATTTCTTCATGAAGATTTCCCAGCAACAGGTGTCCACCATTAAGGATTTACCTCTGCAACCACCACGCTCCTGGAAGGTGCCTGCTGAGATGGAGGCATCAGAATCCCCCAGGGCAAGTCAGGCCTTTATGGCCCTCACCCAAGACAAGCACTGGTTGCTTTTGTGGCAACTATTAATTGCTTCCTGAATTTAAAAAGCATAAGCAAACTCTCTTGCTGGGGAACGAGTTACCTGGCATGAAAATGCTTTGCCATTAATGCCTGGCTGACCCTGACGATGATGTGAGGACCAGAAGAGCTTTCAAAGAATTTACCAGAAACCATTTTCAGGGGAGGTTGTGTGTTGTAAATTCTGAAGTAATGGGATGGAGGGAATCAGGTTAGATCATAGTTTGCAGAAACCAGGCACGGTTCCCCACCGAGGGCCTTGAGCTCATCAGAGCAGCGTGGTGAGGGGAGGCCCCCACGTGTCCTCAGCCACTGAGGAGGGAGTTTACAACCTGGAAAATGAGATTATCTGAGGGTTTGTTTCACATGTGACACTGGGGAGAAAAATGGGGTGTGTTGTAAAGCCACAGGGGTTCCTGGAGGAGCAGCCCTGGATGGGGCTGGTGGTGCTGGGTCGAGGGTGCCTGAGGCTGCCAGCACCCATTGCAGCAGCACTGGGGTGCCTTGCAGCCCTTTGTGAGAGAGTCTTGGGGGGTCCTGTGCCTCTGCTGAGCTCAGCCCAGCTAAGGGGGCTGCTTCACAAAGGTATTTAACTGTTAGAGCAAGGGAGACAGTGCCTATCTGGTGTATAATGCACCTCTCCTCTCCTGCCATGAGCTGTCCTGGAGCTGTTTGCAGGTCTCTGGGGGGCCCCAGCCCCTCCTTGCCAGCTCCCCAGCCCAGGATGGGGCTGCTGAGCTATTTCACAGGGAGCTGCTGGCACGTGGGGCTGTTTGCTGCCTCCCCCTTGCAGCAAGGCCTTTCATTTCCTTGCTCCCTCCTCTGCTTTACTCTTCCCCACCGGAGGGATGGGGCCGGGCCAGCTTTAGGGATGCCATGGTTTGGGGGTTTTTTTTAGCTCTGCAAACAGTGTTAAACGGCTCTCATTTGAAAGGGCAGGTGTGGGAAAGGAGCTGTTTCGCCTGCAGCAAAAAAAAAAAAAAACAACCCAAAAAAAAAACCAAAAGTATTTCCCAAATCCAATATGTATGCAATGAGGGCACCGTGGTGGGAATTGCACATCCTTCCATGGGGCAGAGCTTGCAGGGAAGGCAGTCAGAGGCCAGGCTGCCTCCAGTCCTAATCATAGTCTAGCTGGCTGCCTGGGGCAAGGCACTGGGGCTTGAAAGACCAAATCTAGTGGCTGATGTTTGGTCCATCAGCTGTGGAATCGCCTGGCACACAGAGAGGTCAGTGAAGTTTTCAGGATGCCAGCGCTCCACACTGGGGAAGGTGTGAGTCTAAATCAGCACTGGGGTGTGTGGTTCAGCACTTCACTCTCTCCAGCAGAAGGACAGAGTTCAAAGGGCTTCTGGCCTTCCTGGAATAGGAGATGGTGGGATCCACCCCGGAGCTTTTTCTGCTCTTACCCAGAAGAGTCCCACCCCAGCCGGGAAGCGCCGTGTTCAGCTGGGTGTGGAGGTGGGGATGGAAAAGTCTGTGTGAGAGGACTGTGCTCCACTTCTACTGCTGCTCTTCCTTGTGAGCTTGTGTTTGATCTGGGTCTGAGCTTGGCTTTGTCTTTATTCTCCATTTAAAAGGGGGAGAAAGGAAATTCAGGAGGCCCCGGCAAGATGGGCTTGGAGCAGGGTGGCTCTCCCTGCACTGAGCAGGCTTTGGTGTCCAATTTTCTGTCTTGCTGTGTTAAATGGACCTGGGAACCCGTTGCAAAGCCAAGATTGCAGAGGCAAACGCCCCGTGGCCAGATTGCAGGGTCTTGCTTAACCCAGCTCTGCTGGGCTTTCCCCCACAGTTCTCCTGTGGGGTCCCAGCTTCACCTTTTCACCACTGAGGAGCTCCCCAGGAAGGCAGGGCTGGCCTTGGGGGACTGGCTTTTCTTTTGTGGGCAGGTTTTAATCAGCCTCCAAAGCAGAGATGCTCTCTCTGATACCGAGTTAGAGGTGGGAACTCCCTTGTGATGCTTGTTTTGAAAGCAGTCCCTTCCTTTCTCCCTCTCAGGAGGTATTTTGGGGGGACCTTTCCATGCTGGCACTCTTGACATTGCCACCCCAGGAAGAGCCCACCAAGGTGTCCATTAGGCTTCAGAGGTAACACTGTGGAAATCAGTGTTAGTTATCAGTGTTATCAGTGTTATCAGTGTTATCAGTGGGAGGGTCTGTCAGCAGTTGGTTCCCTAGCCCAGGGCTCAGAGTGGCTCTGATCTGGGCTCTGTCCCTGCTCAGGTGGTTTTCCTCCTTCCCTGCAGGCTTTCACAGGGACTGAGGCTGCCTTTGCCTTCCTGCACGGCCCTGTGGCCTGAGGTGGTGATGCCACCACTGTGGCTCAGCTTGGTGTGGGTCCTTCCCCACCTCTGCATCCCACAGGGGACTCCCAGGCACACCTGGGGACGGGAGTGCTGTGGAAATCAAGGCAGGGTGGCCTGGTGTGCCATGTCCATCGCTGTGTCCCACCACCCAGCGAGTCCCAGCCCTGCCTGGCTGGGGGATCACCATTCCTGGAGGCAGAGAGTGCCAGGTGGGGATTTTATTCTGGGAACAGGGACAGAGAAATACAACATCCATGTTTGCAAGCCACTGGAGACATCTCTGGAGGAGGAGGTGTGGAGGTGCTTGGCATGCAGCTTCTGGAGGGGTGGGGTGAATTTTGGGGGCTTGGGGTTCCCTTTGCACTGATGCTGCTGGGAGGGGCTGTCTTTTTCTGGTGTTTTCCATTGCTTGGCTCAGCAGTGGAAGGTGAAGGGTTCCCCTGGCTGCCCTGGCTGTCAGCAGGGCTGTGCAGGCAGGACATGGGAAGGGAAGGAGAGCAGGATAACGCCCCAGCCTCAGGCCCTGGCCATTTCTGGATGAGTAGGTCATCTGGGTGTGGGAGGGGAGCTGGTGTCCAAGCCAGCCCAGAGAGGCTGGGATTGGGTGTATGTGTGATTTGGGGGAAAGTGAGAAGGGATTTCTTAGGCGAGAGGAATGCAAGTTTCCTCCTTCACATATGTCTCCTGTTCTTCCAGTTTGCAACAAAAGTCATCAAATTGCCCAAGACCTGGCAGCAGGGACAGCCTGAGAACAGCCCCACAAATCATGGAAAAGCTTCTCCCCTCCTCCCTGCCTGCCTCCAAGTACTCCAGCATCAGGAACCACTTCAGTTCCCCTCTGGGCAGTGAAACTCTTGCCCCTTCCCAACGTGGGGCAGCTGCACAGCCCAGAGTTCCTGCATGCTGAAGCACTGGTCCTGCTGGGTTAGAATTTGGGCTTTCCTTTGAACTGGTTGTACTTTTACACCCTCCAAATGCTGCAGGGGAGGGCTGGAGGGCTCAGACATCCGGGGTGGCAGCAGCTGCCTGGAGGGGACACCGTGACACGACCGGTGTCACCTTCCTTGTCACCCGTGACAGCACTCAGGTCCTGGTTGGTCTGCCTGCATTATCAGGCACTGGGAGAGGAGTCAGGCACTCCCAGGGATGCCCAGCTGGGGAGTTGGGTGCTGTAGGGCTCCAGCTGAGAGGCAGAGGAGCAGTTGTGTCCCAGGATGAAGGGGGTTTTAGTGAGCCCAGCCCTTTCCTGCAGTCCTGCTGGCTGCTGCTTTTTGTTTGGCACCAGGAGCTGCAAAGATCAGGAGAGCCTGTCTGAGCTCTCCTCTTCACCCTCTGCATGTCTGGGATGGGCAGAGTCCCTCCTGCCATGGGAATGGAGAGATGGAGATTGCTGAGTGCTTCATGCAGTGTTCTTTGTGTGTCCTGGGACAGCCAGAGCAGTGTGAGAGAGGCTGCACCCTCCATCCCCACCACCCTCCCAGCTGTGAGTGCTTGCATCCTCCCTGGTTTTGCTCCCACGTGGTTTGTGCCAGGAGGAGCAGGTCTGTGAGGATCCCTGGAAGAAAGGCACTCTGCTTACCTCATTTTGGTCATTTGAGTAACTACAGGATTTTCTAACAAGAAAACAGTTCCATCCATTTCACTATTAAGTGTAGCCAGGACTGGAATCCCCGAGGTGTGCCACCCTCAGGGTCCCCCTGTGCCCCATGTCCCATCAGACAGTCACAGGCAGATCTGGGGGCTTTGGGGACACAGGGGACAAGGGGGGGCTTCAGCCTCACAGGCAACACAGGGGTGTGTGGCACATCATGCTGGCCAGGAGAGGCTGAGCACTGAGAGCTGGAGCTCTGCAGAGGAGGAGAGGAATTGCTCCCATGTCCAGCTGGGCTGTGGGGGCTCTCCTTTTGCAGCACGAATGCTCTGCACACTCACTGCTGTCCCCTGCCTTGCCCACCCAGGGGAAAGGTGACAGCTCTGCCACCTCTCACCTTCCCACGTGTGCCCAATCCACCTGGGGGCCAGGAGGGGAGGTGTCTGTGCAATGTGTGAGAGGGGAAACAGCTCCAGGTTTGAAGCCGGGTTTAATTCAGTGGTTCTCCCAGGACATTATTTGTTCCTACAAGAAAAGCCCAGCAGGATGCTGTGCCACCGTGGGGTGCTGCTCCTTCTCCCACTGCCTGGTGAAGCCATGCAGCCAAGGGCTGCCTTCCCTTGTGCTCCCACACCGAGCCTCTTTCTGCTTCCCTGCTCCCGCCTTCCTCCTCCTCCTCCTCCTCCTCCTCCTCCCGCAGCATCTGCTCCGGATGTTTTTTCCCTGAACTGCAGAAGCTGCATTTTTCCAAGCCGAATTTCCTTTGTTATTTTTTTTTTTTAATCTCTCCAGGGTCCCCTTCAGATTGCTTTGCTCCCTTCCATCCTCTCCAGTTTATTATCTTCTACGAATGTTATTAACATGGTAATTAGTCCCTAATTGCAATTGCCAATGAAGATGTCAGATAGGGCTGATGCTACCCCTGATCCTTCACAGTATAACCCTGATGCTTCACTGTTTTTTCCTGAATCCCTGATTCCTCTGTGCCTTCCCTGAATTCCCTGATTCCTCTGTGCCTCTCCCATCACCTTTTGGGTTGGTTTCAGGTGTGTGAGTGAGATTGCTCCCCTAGCAAAGACCCAGCCCAGGGTGCTTTATAAACCCCCCAGGGCCATGCTGGTGATGGGTGCAGCTCTGAGAGACACTTCCTAGCTGCTCCCAAGGCTTTGTCTCAAAGGCAGGGCCATGACTGGCTCTCCATGGCAGCTCCCTTGGGAAGCAGAGGGGGAAGGATTTTGGAAAGTCGAAGGCTGGCATTTGCCATCCCGCCCATTCACTCACCCCTCTGGCTGCTGGGGCACTGTGCAAAGGTCTCCCATGGCTATAAATAGGCAGAGAGGTAGGCCAGGAGATGGGGAGATGGGATGGGGACAGGCAGGGAGCCAGCCCAGGCCGGCATCTGGAGCTCTCGCCGCCTTTGTGCGCACGGGAGGCGCGGTTTGTCCCGGCCCCAGGTTTGCCCCCTCAGAGCCTCTTTTGGAACCCAAAACCCCCTGACTGCCTCCTGGAGGTGCTGCAGGGAGCTGGGGCTGCCCTGTGGCGAGGTGTCCCCCTGGCTCTGCTGCAGGACACGGAGCCACGTGCTCGGAATAGCTCCGTGCAGACGTGGCCTGCGGAGATGAAATGTGGCTCTTGACCGATTGCGAATAAATCAGGGTCAGGAGCTTGAGTGCTGGCCAAGAAACCCAAAGGGATAAAATACGGCCTCTCTACAGACTGTTAGCAAACAGCACGTGGGCTGAGATCTGCTGGATAAATTTATGCGCTGTGAATTGTTCACCCAGCTGTAGTGGAGGGAGGGATGGATGGACCCACGGAGAACTGATAACCATATGTGGTGGACATGCCTTTGGTGCTGACCTTTAGAGGGTTCAGCAGGGCTGGGAGGTGCCATGGTGACGTCTTCTGAGGGATGCCACCAGCAGGGAATGGGGCACACGTGTTGCTTGATGCGAGGGAGGGGGATTCAGGCTGCCTCTGCTCTGGGAGACAGGCTGGCAAAACAAATTACTGCTCCTGACCTTGGTTTGCCCATCGTGTCATTTGACATGGATTGAGGGTAAATACCAAGATTTTTGCCTCTGTGTTGTCGTTTCCAAGCTGGAGGGACTTGGCCAGCCTGAGAGCTCCCATTCCTGGTGCAACCCATGGAGATCAGTTTAAAATGGGAGGTGGTATCAGGGCAAAAGTGAAAAGATGGGGGCACAGAGCCTCCAGCACCCACTGTCACCCATTTCTAGTGAAATGCTGGGAGCTGGCGGCACCGGGGGCTGCTTCCTCTCTCTGGCCCTGAGCTCCTTGTAGCCACAAAGGGGAACACTGGCTTCATGTTGGGATGAAACAGCCTGGTGGCAGAACCAGCTCCAGGCAGGCTGACTCAATGAGACTTTGGGCTCAATTCAGCTGCTTTAAACCAGAGAGATGGGCCTGGCCCCAAAACACAGAGCCAAGCAGCCTCATGCTTGTCCAAGCTGCAGAGGAGCATGAGTGGTTTGTGGCTGGTCCCTCCTTTCTCTAACCAGGCGTCTGCTTCCCACCCTCCACCCTGGGATGTGTGCATGCTGTCATCTGATGGGACTGGCTCATATTTGTGTGTCAGCATCTTATACATCCCCAGCCCAGCCTGCTGGGGTGACCTGACCCCCCCCATGGGTACCCTGGCCTGGTATGGGGGCCCCTGCTCTGTCTTCTTGTCTCATTTTACCCCAGAGCTTCAGTGGGAACCTGAACTCCCCCAGCTGTGATTCAGAGAAATGTGGAGAAAAGAGTATCCCTGTTTTGGGGGGGAAAAGCGTTTCTCCCTGATGCTGGGTTAGTCCTGCACTCCAGGGCTGGCTGGGCAATCTGCCTTCCCTGGGCTGCAGGGGATGTGGAGGGGAATGTGAGCTTTCCCTGCTTTCTGGGATTTGCAGCATTGTTTTGAGGGTGGCACATGGGAAAAGAGGCTTTTTCAAAGCTGGGCATCCCTGGCAGCCTGGGAATCCTCACTGGGAGGGACCAGTGGCTGTCAGTGCCCAGAGTGTCTCCTGCACTGCTGCAGCAGGGTGATCCCCTGTCCTGCTGCTCCATGTCCCACCTCCATGGCTCATCCATCAGCTCATCCATCAGCTCATCCCTCACCCCCTGCGCCTTTGCCTCGGGCTGTGACTTTTGACACAGGCAGGACACATTTAACAGTGTGCTCTGAACGCTTTGCAAGTGGCCACCGGTGGGCTGGGAGCTGTGGGGCTGTGTCACAGCTCCTGCTGGAGTGACACCAGGGCTGGCATTGCCATCCCTGTCCCTGTGGCAGCTGGCAGAAGGTGGGGGTCACCATAGGCTGGTGGCTCTGTGTGCGAGGGTGAAGGGTCCCCGCCGTGGATGTGCAATCCACTCATCTCATTTGTTCTCTTCACATTTGTTTAGGCTTCATCAGGGCAAAACCCAGCAAGTTTTTAAGGCTGTTTGATCCATCCAGGGGTCTTTCCTTTCTCCCTGTGGCAGTTGTAGATTTTCACAAAACCTTTGAAGGAAGTCTCAGATAAAACCCAGAGCAGTGAAATCAGGGTGATGAAGCTTGGATTGGATGTGCCTGTTGCTTTTGGTGGGGCAGCTTAGAAAAGCCCAGCACTGCACAGGCAAACCCTAAAGATGTTGTAGGGGTCCCAGTTGTTGGTTTTTCTGGGTCTGGATTGAAGGCACTTGAGATGATAGTTCATGTTCAGACTCAAGTGTTTATTATTTCTTATCAGTGAAACAGTCTCACTACTGTGAGTTCTGCAGCCTTTCATTAGGAAGGCACAAAATGCCAACATTCTCTTGTTACAACGTCTTTTAAGACTAAACTATCCAATGAAAAACTGATACCCAGATTATTTTCCCTTTTTACCCAATAACTGATCCCAAAGAGCCCCTAATGAGGACTTTTCTGCCCAGTTACAAAATGCCACCCAAACCCATGAAGAAGAAGGAAGAAGGAGCATGAAGAAGAAACCCGGGATGACACCCTGTGCCCTCCATCTTGCTTTCATCCACAACATACTAAAAATCCCAAAACCTCAATTTCTCACCCAGTGATACACCTACACTGCTCTCTATAATCTATTGCACACTTTTGTGGATTCCAGTCTGTCTTGAAGTCTGGGAATCTTTCTCCATGGATGAGGGTTAGAGTCAGTGCTGCCCTGGGGGTCAGGGCACCCCAGAGCAGGCAGGGAAATATTCCCAGTGCCCTGGGTTTCCACAAGACGTTTTGAGGGAAAACCTTTAATTTTTTTCATTTAAAGGATGTGATTCAGCAACAACCTGTCAGTGGGTCAGGTCTAACCTCCTACCTGGACACATTTCTGGCTGCTGGGGGTGGAATCTGTGGCATTGCCACCCTGGCAGTGGGTTCCCATCCCAGTGGCTGGGAGAGCCTTCTCCTGAATGAAGGCTTTGGGATATCTTCTGCGAGGGGTTCGCAGCTAATTGGTACAATCAATATTTGTTTTGCAAATGCAATTGGAGGGAAAGAGGGATTGAGAGCGCCAGAAATTCAATTGACCTGTAAGAACAGATACGGTGTAAAGGGAATCCTTCCCCTGCCAAGCAAATATTTAGAAAGGAGAAGCAATAAAATGAATAAGCAACAAAGTAATATCCTGCCTGCACGGCCGAGGGAGGCTGCTGGGAAGGGCTGCTGCCCCCGATGCTGCGATAACCCTGAGCAGACGAGTGGCAGGAAGCTGTTTCCTAGAGAAAGCATGTTTGCTTTTGCCATCTAATTCATCAAAAGCTCATCCTGCTGCCTTGGCAGCACTGGGACCTGTCTCAGGTAGCCTGGCAAGCTGGGCACTGTCCCTGTAGCCCTGCAGCTATGACTGTGGCATCAACCCGGTGGTGGCACAGGGGACAGGGGTGTCCCTGCACCCTTGGCCCCTCTTGTAGGGGTCTCTGCTCTTTGCTGCCACCTGCTCAGCCTTCTCTGGTGATGAGAACACACTGGGAGGGTTGTGGGTGCTGTGGGATGTGAGGGGTGTGTGGGAAAGAGCATCAGTAGTTCCTGCCTGGAAGGACATTCCGGTGCCTCAGCACTCATTGGTGTGAAAATACAAACGGTTAAGGGAAAAAAAAAAAAAAAAAAAGAAAATAGATGTTTTTTAGATCAAAAAGCTCCAGAAAAACATTTTAGGTCAGGAGTGGTGAGATGGCATCCAGCCAGGGCTTTGGCTGGATGGAGCAAAGCACCCGAGTCCCTCTTTGCCAGATGGCTCAGCATCCCTGGGCACAGCCCTGCAGTGTGACTTGAACTTAGGCTCGTGGCTGAATTTAAAAATCTCTGTGTAAAGCTAAGATTTTTCAGAGAAAAATACCTCATGCACACGTATATGTATATACACACACACACACATATATATGTATAAAATAGAGCAAGTAGAACAAAGGAAAATAATTTTATGGGGAAGCTCTTAACCAGATCCAGTCCTGAGCATCTTCAGGCCACTTTGGAGCCTTTTGAGCATCTTCCCCCAGTGATGGACGTTGACCCTCCTGATTGGTGTCAGGATCTGAGAAATCTTGTCATTTACTGGCATCAGTCAGAGCCTTTTCTGGGGGCTACTGGAATCACCTTGAAATGCATTCACTACACAGAAGTCAAAGAGAGGTTTGGATTTGCATTGGTGGATTGCTGAATTTTCAAGAGAACATTGACTAAAAATGTGAACTTCCTCAGACTGAAGAGGAAAAAAGCTCTAGAGAAGCTCAAGAAAATTTTGAACTCTTTATAGTCAAATTTTCCTGAGGTTTTATCACTCTTATTGTAAGACTGAGCCCCTCTAGGATGCTCTGTACCTCCCAGAAGCTGATGTCAGGCCCATGAAGGGTAGAGCTCTGATTTTCCACACGTGAGATGTCATTTGGGAGCAGATCTCTTGCAGGGATCACGGAGGATGAGCTGCTGGACTGGCTCTGCATCCACAGACCACTGATGGCATGAAATGCCCCCATGTACCCTCATCTGTTATCTCATCCCTGCCTCAAGTGCCAGGAGGCTGCAAAACACACCCCAAACATTTGTTTCTCCCATCCTGAGAGCACACACCAGGAGACAGCAGCAACATGAGCTCAGTGGAGCGAGGAGGGGAGAGAGAAAAAAGATGGCTTAAATTTAATGTCTTTGCAGACAAGTATTTCCATTCATTCCAGAGCATATTCCTCTGGCATTTCCAGCATGCTTGTTTAGCTGAGCAGTTAACAAACTTCATGGAAACACATGTTATAGTGCTCTCTAGTGCACGGAGCTATGTATGAAGGATGATTCTTCTGAGATATCTCCATGCGAGCGCAGCTTTTGCTCCGGAGCAGCCCCTTAGCCGCAGCAGCTGCTTCCCATTGTGGAGATGCTGCTGAGTGAGGGGGGGGAGGAAAAAAAACCCCAACAAAACCTCAACCCCATCCCAACAACCTGACAACACACGCAGATGATATTTATGCAAAACCCTGCGCAAGGGTGAGGGAAATCAAAGATAAGGCAAGAAATAAGCGGGGCGGGCGAGCGCTATCTCCCTGCCCGGCGCGCTCCCGCCGATCTCTGTTTGCCGAGCTGCTCCGAAGCAGCTGCTCCCTGTGTCCAAGTGAGTTTACTCTGTTTGGCTTTTATACAGCCCAGCGATTTTTATGGCCACCGGAGCGCCGGGAAGCTCCACAGGATATTGGCCGCCTCCTAATGAGAATTTGCCGCGTCGGCACGTCGGGCGCAAACAGCCCCGGTGAATGTTAAACGCCTGGGAAACGGCAGCTCCTGCAGCCCCATCCCTGGATGCTCCCAAAGCCCTTGGGGGGAACGTGGGGTTGCTGTTTAATAAAGGGAAAGGCAAGCCTTGATTGTAGCCTAGGAGACTGGAGAGCAGCCGAGGCTCCCGGCTGGACCCTGCGCACCCGCACTGGCCTCGGTGCGGATGCTCCAGGAGAGCCTCGCAAGGCCAGGGGAGCACTGGGGGATTTGGGGTTTGGGGGGTCCTAAAGGTGAGGTTGGACTTGAGGGTCCAGGCAGGTGTTGAACTCAGTCCCCTGGATTTGCCTGATTCCTTTGGAACCTGTTGGTAGAAAGGTGGAGGTGAATTTGTGGTCTCACAAGGGAGCTGGGGCTGGAAAGGACTGGAAATCTTCTCAGTCCTTTTTCTGCTTGGAGCAGGGCTCACTTGCATGTGGATCAGGTTGTTCAGGGCTGGAACCAGTAAAGAATTGGCTGTGCCCAAGGAATGAGATTTCTGTTTAATCGGAATGCTCTATCTTTCCTTTGTTGTTTTGGTTTGGGTTGTTTTGGTTTTTTTTTTGTAACTCTCCGTTTGAAAATCTGAATGGAAAATAGAAAGGTTTAATTTTGGTTTGTGTCTGTATTAATTTTCCATCACAGGAGGTTTATAAAAAAAAAAATCAGAAACAAATATAATGACTTGCAAGAGGAGTACATTAATCTGGAGCAGAATGAAAATAACTCCTTCCCCCACGGTGGTACAGCACGTCAAAAAACCAGCGTGTGTGTAAAATCCCCAAGGGGGTAGGAAAGCCAGCCTGCAGGAGGTTTCAGCCAGGATATCTTTTTCTTGGAAAACAAACAAACAAAAAAAAAGAATAGTTTTCAAAATCTTCACATTTTTACCCACAAAATGAATGACACGAGCAGCGTTTCCTTCTCTCCTGGTTATTCCTGCCCCGCTCACAAAGCCAGCCAAATCGGGGTGGTGGCGGCAGCAATGGCACATCCTCTTGCTCCTGGTGACTTTGCTTTTCCATCATTTGCCTCTCCATTAATCTCAGTACAAACAAAGGCTCTGAAGAGACAAGCTGAAAAGCTCCTGGGGGTACGTTTAAATCAGTCCTTTCTAATAATGTCTGTCGACCTCTCTGTGGAAGCACTGCTCCCCAAGGAAAGGACACGGAGCTGCGGCAGCGTGCTGAAATATGGTGGGGTGTAATTAATTCTGACCTCTGGCTCCCGCTCACTCACTCTCAATATTAAATTTGACTAGTGATATTGTGGTTTTTCAATTATCCTTGTTTTCTTGGGGGCATGGTGGGGGGGGGATGAGGGGGGTCGCTGCTCAAAATTCAGCTTGGTGGGAGATGCATTGCTTGGATGCAGGGCTGCTGGGCTGGATGGGATTGATCCTTGGGTTGGCTTCACTGGGATGGCATTTGGGCCTGGCTGTGGGATTGTGTGTGCCTCTCCCCCTCCTATCTGTGCCTCTACAACCTGGTTCTTTATCAGTGCTGGAATGGGACCAAGTCCCTGTCTGATGCTGCACGCTGTTATTGAGGATGGGGGGACACAAAAAGAACAGGTCTTTAGGGAAGTGGGGAGAAAAATCAGCATTTTGGTCTTGGCCTTCTGGCCTCGCTCAGGAGATCACTTTCTGACCACTCCTGCCATCAAGCACAGGATTTTTATCAGGCTCCTGGAGGGGGGACAGAGCCATCAGCAGCTGGAGGACCTTGTTGGTGAAAGTCTTATTAGTGTGTCCTTGATCAGAAATGGAGCAACACAGAGCAGCCTTGGAAGATGTGCACTTGCTCCACCTTTTACTTGGACACAGGGAGGGCTGCTGGTGTGTTTTGGCAGCGGCTGCTCACTGGGAAGGCTTCGTTTGTCTGTTTACTTAACCCCATCATTGTAGCAGTGCCCCTGCCGTGGTCTCTGGAGGGTCCAGGAGGTGTTAAGTGACCACTTCTGGACCCCATCCAGGAGTCAGGGGCGAAGGTGCCCTTTCCTGGGAAAGCTCAGATGGTTCCCATGTAGCAGAAGGAGGGTTGAACAGCCCAGCATCACCCCCTCTCCTCTGCTTCCCCACCTTTCCTCTCTGCCAGCAGCTCCCCAGCGTGTCCCTCATCACTGGTGTCCTCTGCCAGGGAGCAGGCCCTGGGGGGCACCTGCTCAGGTCCTTGTATCAGAGCAGGAGCCATAGACCCCATAATTTAACCTCTTCAAAGCCTCTGGGTCCCTGTGTGGGGCTGCCCCCTCCTCCACACCCGATACTGGCTCTGCCTTTGGGAGCAAGCTGTGCTTATTGGCATCCTCTGCCATGATGGGCTCTCTGAGAATTCATGGCATAGTGGGATGCTGGATGGGGTAGAACCCCTGGGTTAGCACCCTGAGAGAGCTGGGTTAGGTGAAGAAAGGCCAAAAATAGGACTCTCAGGCTTCTCCTCCCTTCCTTGCTCTCCTGGCCTCTCGGAGCATACAGCCACCAGCCAAGTGAATCAGTGATTCACCCCTGGTGAATCTGCCAGAGGCCAGATCTTGGCTTTTTGGGCTCCCTGTTCCCTGTTGGCAGCAGCAGCTCAGCTGAACCCTGGGGAGAACTTGCACCCCAGGGCCATGGAGGCGAGCTCACATCAGCCCCTGGGGTGAAATAAGCCCGTTTCAGCTCGGTTGCCATGTCCCCTCAAAGTGTTGGAAGATGCATTCAGGCAGCAGGAATGAGAAGGGCTTGAGCTGGGGGGGAGGGAGGAGAAGGGAAATTAAAGGAGAGGGGAAAAGAAAAAAAAAAAAAAAGGAAAACGCCACTTGCTGCAGAGCGAGCGAATTCTCCAATAAACCTGAATCTGCTGAGAATACATTTTACAAACATGCAGCGAAGTTGGCTGCTTTTGTTTGGGCGTTTGTTAAGCATTAACTAAAGAATGCCATGGTCCAGCCTGCTCGGTGTGAAACCTAATTCTCCCCCTTTCTGGAGCCATGGCATGGAGTGCTCAATTTTTTTCTCTCTGTAGGACTGCAGCCTTCTGGTACTCCAGCCAAAAAACACTCATATTTTAGCAAGCTTAGCCCCGGCCCCGTTGCCAGGCAGTAAAGCGAACACTTGTCCGCCTCGGGGGGGAGGGAGCTGGGAGACAGGGAAGGGTCAGGAGAAGAGCCCCGGGGAAAACATCCCTCCCCTGTCCCACCAGAGAGCTCCCTGAGGGCTTGGGGTGCACAGGGAGGGAAGTGAGGGCGGCTGTGGGCACTTTCCTCCATCAGCTTGGGAGCCTGCAGACACAGTGTGGGTTTGGAGGTGATCCTTGGTGTGGAGTTGCCCTCTGGATGGTGCTCCCCATGCCCAGGATGTGCCAGCCTGCTCTCCACAGTGCTGAGATGGACTCAGCTCTTTCTGAGTCACTCCTGTGGTGTCAGCATCCCTCCTGCCAGGGCCGAGGATCCACGGGGTGCGCCATGGCTGCAGCTGGGGGATACCCTCACTGCCACCATCCCCCTTGCTGCTTGGCCATGGTCCATGCCCTCTGCCTCCTCCTTTGGCTCCGTGAGCAGGGACAGGGTGATGTGAGCCCAGCAGCAGCGGGGCAGTGGCTCATTCCCAAGCCAGGGGTGCAGGGTTGACAGCAAAGTGGCATTTCTCCACTGCCAGCCTCTCGAGGACCGATGGTGATGTCCCCCCTTGGGGTGAGTGGCAGTAGGTGAGAAGATGACCAAGTGCCAAGACAGCTCAATCCAGAGTCCTCACTCCCTGTGGCTCATTGCTGGCACTCACTGCCAGCCTCCTCCTGCACCCCTTGGGCTGATCCTAGCCTCATCCCCATGCCAGGATCGTGGCCTTGGTGGGATTCATGGCTCTGAATGCCAGGCTGCTTGGAAGCAAGGGCAAGGACCATTCAAGGTGAGGGTGTTGGAGGGTGATGGCACTTGGGGGATAAGAGCATTTGCAGAGTAAAAACATTTCGGGGAGAAGGCATTTGGGTCAAAGATCCAAAGCTGCAGCCAGGCCAGGCTGCAGCTCCCAGCACCTCCTGACGGGTTGGTCAATGCCAGTTTAGTATTTCCTTGTGCCTCTGTGCCCTTCAGCACAGAAAATTTAAAATTCTCGGCATCCAGGATTCCATCCGGTCAGGACCTGCTCAGGCTTCTCCTGAGCTGTGATCACAACATGGGGTGAGTGGGGCAGGTGTGTTGGAAAACCCAAAACTCACAACAGGGGGTGAGCGGGGCAGTTGTGTTGGAAAACCCAAAACTCACAACATGGGGTGAGTGGGGCAGGTGTGTTGGAAAACCCAAAACTCACAGCATGGGGTGAGTGGGGCAGGTGTGTCGGAAAACCCAAAACTCACAGCATGGGGTGAGTGGGGCAGGTGTGTTGGAAAACCCAAAACTCACAACATGGGCTGAGCGGGGCAGGTGTGTTGGAAAACCCAATATCCCCGTGCATGGTGCCAATGCAGGGTCACCCAGGGGCTGCCCTGCCCCTCTCAGCCCATTCCTGGAGCAGGCAGGGAGGGAAGCAGAGCTCACCTTCCCTGCAGCCCCAGCCCAAAGCTCCGCCATTGAGATTTGTCCGTCACGATTCAATATCGGTGTCCCCGCCCCGGGAGGCTCCGCGGGGCCGTCTTTGTATGCGGGGCACGCAGACAGACAGACAGCAGCCGGGAAGCGCCCGTCAATCACAGCCCCTTTCAGCCTGTCACCCCCACAGGAACGGGGAAAGAGGCGCTGGTGGCTCTGCTGGAGCCAGGGCTGCACCCCGGCCATCGGGAGGGGACACGGGATGAGCATCCCAGAGGTGGCTTTGGCCCTGTGCTGGTATTTTTTAGGTTTGGGTGATGCTGAGTGGATGGGAAACCCCAAAGAAGAGGTCTGGGATGCTTTGTTGGGAAGGAGGAATGGGCATGGAGAAGTGGGGCTGCGTCCTGGGGGATATGCCTAACGCCGACAGAAATGTTGAGCTTTTGGAAATGCCCAAATATTTTGCTTCAGGATTTTCTTGAAAGCCACCACCAGTCCCTTTCAGCTTCAAAACTGCAGCTTGTCATTTCAAAAGAGACCTAAACTTAAAAAGCATAAACAAAACAAAAAAAACCAAAGATAAAAAAAAAAAACCCAACCCTAGCAAGAATATTCCAAGAATAGGAATATTTTTAATATCAGACACAAGAGGATGTATGTAGTGATAAAAATTGCTCACATCACTATCTTTTTGTTCCAGTTCCTCCTAAGTTGAGTGTGTTGGTTTTATTTACAAATTCTCACTGTCAGTGCTTCAGTGAGGTGTTTACTGAGCTGCTGGTGATGCTGAGTGGATGGGAAACCCCAAAGAAGAGGTCTGGGATGCTTTGTTGGGAAGGAGGAATGGGCATGGAGAAGTGGGGCTGCGTCCTGGGGGATATGCCTAACGCCGACAGAAATGTCGAGCTTTTGGAAATGCCCAAATATTTTGCTTCAGGATTTTCTTGAAAGCCACCACCAGTCCCTTTCAGCTTCAAAACTGCAGCTTGTCATTTCAAAAGAGACCTAAACTTAAAAAAAACAAAAACAAAAAACCAAAGATCAAAAAAACCAACCCTAGCAAGAATATTCCAAGAATAGGAATATTTTTAATATCAGACACAAAAGGCTATGTGTGGTGATAAAAATTGCTCACATCACTATCATTTTGTTCCAATTCCTCCTAAGTTGAGTGTGTTGGTTTTATTTACAAATTCTCACTGTCAGTGCTTCAGTGAGGTGTTTGCTGAGCTGCTGGTGCCAGCCTGGTTCTCCACCAAGCATCCCAATCTCCCTGTCTGGTGCCCTGGCCAGCTTCCCACCTGCCTAAACAAACCCAGTCAGGCCTGACTTAACTTTGGAACCATAGGTTATGGAGGGAAAAAAAAAACCCTACTGAGAACTAAAGCATCCCTAAAATGCCATAAGTGAAGCAGGAGAGAGCTGGGCATGGAGCTGAAGGTCCCAGAGATGGAGGAAAACCTCTGTGGATCTAGGCTGGTGTGTCTCACTCAGGCTAAAATGTTAAATTAATTGCTGGAGTCTGGGTCTCAAGGGTACAGCCTGATCTCAAGGGAGCTGAGACACCAACAGGACCCTTTGCTGTCTCTCCATTGCTACCTGTGGTTTTTTCTGCCTGTGACCTTTTAGTGCCTGAGGTCTCAGTTTATTGTGTGTTTATAAGGAGCTCTTTTAGGTTTTATGGGGGTTTCTCTGCAGCTCACATTGCCCAGGGATGGGGGAGTCCTGCACTGGGCAGTGAAAGACACCTGGACTGAACAGCATCCCTCAGTGGGAGCTGCTTTGGAAATAAAGTCATTTATTCAGCGACCTAGGAATGGCTTTCAGTGTCTGATATCAGGCAGCCATTTACCTAAATCTCACACCTCCCTGCTGTGCAGCATCCTTTGGGCTTGGAAACATCCACTGCTGGGGTGGTGCTGCTGTGCCTGGTTGGCAGAGGTTTGTGGCTCTCTAATAAGTGCCTGGGAAACAAATTTTGGGCACATTTATTCCTGGAGATTAGCTGGCAGTAATGTAATATCTTATCAATATTTTATTACTGAGAGCAGTTGGTAATCCCAACAGGTAGGGCTTAAACATCATTTAAACAGGATGAGAATGTGTTGCCAGACGAATACAAATAGCCTCCACTTTGACATAAAAGAGACATAATTAAAGATGAAGTGACTACAGAAATATTAATGCAAGCCAGTGTATAATTGAGCTGGAGGAAGAAAAAGAATGACCCTTCAGAAGGGATGCTTTCAAGGGAATGCACCTCCCTCTCTTCACAGGGCAGTCACAGGGATGTTGGAAACACATCTTAGGGACAGGCAGTTGTAGGTAAACTTGGGGAATTAATGCTGAATGTAGAAAAATAAAAGCTACTGATGGCAATTATGAATTCCCTAACCTGTACATTTTATTTGATGTTTTCCCACTTTCTATGGTGATGACAGTGTTTTATAAAAGCTTTATAGCACCCCTTTCCTATTTCTTTGGGAATGCTGCTTTCTGCTGAGCATGCCCAGGATTTGGCTGGCACGGGACGAGTGTTGCACCAGACCCTTGTGCTTGCCAACACTGTTTGGGAAAAACCTGGGAGGAAGAAAGCACTTTTGCAAACAATCCCCATTTTCTGGTGGTTTTCCCATGAGGGTTTTGCATATATCTGGTCCTCTGCTTCTCAGAACGGGGCTAGTTCAGCACATTTCCTATGTGGGTTTTAGGAACAGCCAAAAAAAAAAAAAGATGGGGTTGAAAGCTCGGAGGTAACCTCTGCAGGATATGTGCTGACTTTTGACTTCTCTTTCTGGGCCAAAGTCACCAAGACAGGGGAATAATAATGTCCAGTTCCCACAGATATTTCGGACAAGGCTGGGTAAACAGTGGGGTTTTTTTTCTATGTGATGTCCAAGCCAAGAACTCAAATATCTGGGTGTGGCAAAGAGGTTCTGGTTTGATACCTTCAAACATCTCTGTTGGTCATCCCATTTACTGAAAATATCTGGGCCTAGGGCTAATTCCAGGTGCCTCTGAAGCCAACACTGATGCTGCCACCTCTGCTCTTCTCACCTCAGTTTCCCCAAGCTGTAAATCATTGATCATTCTCAGTAGGGACATTTAAACTGGGAGAAAGAAAAGCTCTGTTCCAACCTAAAGCGTTATTGCTGTTGTTATTATTATTGGCTTTTAAGTCTAGAGCCAGAGTCTTGAAACCTGGGAACAGTTTAATTAGGGATGCCTCAAACGCTGTCACATCAATGTCAAGGAACAAGCTGAGCTTTTCCTTTTCCTTTTGACACATCAAGTCTTCAGTCTGGCACTGGCCTTAACCCCAGATTTGCTGTCTTGGAGATTTTTATGATCTATTAGACATTCCTGATGTGTTTCTGATTTTTATGCTATGATCTTTATTATGAAATTCCTGATTTTTATGATCTATTAGACATTCCTGATGTGTTTCTGATTTTTATGCTATGATCTTTATTATGAAATTCCTGATTTTTATGATATATTAGACATTCCTGATTTGTTTCTGATTTTTATGCTATGATCTTTATTATGAAATTCCTGATTTTTATGATATATTAGACACTCCTGTATGTCTATTCCTGTGCAAGTGAGGATGGGGCCAGAGGGATGGGGTGGTTTGTGGGTGAGGGAGGGTGAGGATACTTTCTGTGGGTGCTAGTGGAGAGGCACAGATGAGCTCCCTGACCCCACTGCTGTCTCCAGCATCTCCTTGGGTCTTGGCATGAGCTGGAGGGAGGTGACAATGGGGAGTTGACTGGATAGAACCCATGTGGAACTGATGCTGTCTTGTGCTGGTGCTACCTGGGCTGGGTTTGATGCCTTTGTTTTCTGGGCGTCGGGTTCTTCATCATTTGCCCACATTTACAGTAAGCATCTGGTGAGCCCCAAAACTGCTAAAGTTGACCCAAAAGCAGCATCCCCCATTGGCACTGGATGACTGTGCAGCACTGAGAGCACGTCCCTGTCACTGCAGAGAGCCAGCAGCGCTGTCCCCAGCCCCTCAGTGCTCCAAGGGGGTGACACAGCACTGCTGTGCTGATCCATCTCCCTGTTGTGGTGTTGTCAGGTCCCCAGGATGAGGTGAGAGATGAGAATTGACTCCTAAGTTCTCAGAAGGCTGATTTTTTATTTTATTTTATTGATAAAATAAATCAATGATTTGATTTTTTATTTTATATTATATTATATACTAAAACTATACTAAAATAGGAGAGAAGATACATCAGAAAGCTAGAAAGGAATGAATAATACAAACCCGTGACTGACCAGAGAGTCCAACACAGCTGGACTGGGATTGGTCATTGAGTAAAAACAATTCACATGGAACCAATCACAGATCCACCTGTTGGTAAACAATCTCTGTGAGACCATGTCTGGATGGGCTGTTTGGGTCCACTCTGGACCATTGACAAAAGGGTCAATAGTCTGTGGGCTGTTGACCACAGTCCACACAAATCTTACATAGACGAAAGCAAAATATCAGAAGTGCTCTTCTCCACGTGGTAATGTTCTCTCTTTATTCCAAGAGACACATCAGATGGACAAACACATAGAAAAAGAGACTGTTCCCCAGTACAACAAACCTCCAGAGCACATTCCAAGCAGTCAGATAATTATTGTTCACATTTCTTTTCTGAGGCTTCTCAGGAGAAAAATCCTGTGAAAGGGATTTATCATAAAACACCACGGTGACAATCTCCCCGCCATGGCTGCCCCGTGCCTTGTCCCAGCACCTGCAGGGCGTGACAGTGGGCTGGGTGTGGCAAAGAGGTTGTGCTTTGACACCTTCAGACCTGTCTGTTGGTCTGGGTGTGGCAAAGAGGTTGTGTGTGATGATGGTCACAGGGGTCTCAGGTTGAGGGAAGAGATGAGGATCTGACTCCATATTTCAGAAGGCTTGATTTATTATTTTATGATATATATTACATTAAAACTATATTAAAAATAATAGAAGAAAAGGTTTCAGCTCAGGAGGCTAGCTAAGCTAAGAATAGAAAAGAATGAATCAACAAAGGTCTGTGGCTCGGACAGAGAGAGAGCCAGCTGGGCTGTGATTGGCCATTAATTCCAAACATCCACATGAGACCAATCACAGATGCACCTGTTGCATTCCACAGCAGCAGATAACCATTGTTTACATTTTGTTTCTGAGGCCTCTCAGCTTCTCAGAAGGAAAAAATCCTAAGAAAGGATTTTTAATGAAAAGATGTCTGCGACAGTTGTGCTTTGACCCCTTTAGATCTGTCTGTTGATCTGGGAGTGGCAAAGAGGTTGTGTTTTGATACCTTCAGACGTGTCTGGGTGTGGCAAAGAGGTTGTGCTTTGACACTTTCAGCCGTGTCTGTTGGTCTGGGTGTGCAAAGAGGTTGTGCTTTGACACTTTCAGCCGTGTCTGTTGGTCTGGATGTGGCAAAAGGTTCTGCTTTGATGCCTTCAGCCGTGTCTGTTGGTCTGGGTGTGCAAAGAGGTTGTGCTTTGACACTTTCAGCCGTGTCTGTTGGTCTGGGTGTGCAAAGAGGTTGTGCTGACCCCTTCAGACCTGTCTGTTGGTCTGGGTGTGCAAAGAGGTTGTGCTTTCACACTTTCAGCCGTGTCTGTTGTTCTGGATGTGGCAAAAGGTTCTGCTTTGATGCCTTCAGCCGTGTCTGTTGGTCTGGGTGTGCAAAGAGGTTGTGCTGACCCCTTCAGCCGTGTCTGTTGGTCTGGGTGTGCAAAGAGGTTCTGCTTTGACGCCTTCAGCCGTGTCTGTTGGTCTGTCCGTCCCGCAGGCTGTTCGCGGTGAAGTGCGCGGGCTGCCTGGAGGCCGTGGCGCCCAGCGAGCTGGTGATGCGCGCCCAGAAGAGCGTCTACCACCTGCACTGCTTCTGCTGCTGCGTCTGCGAGCGGCGCCTGCAGAAGGGAGACGAGTTCGTGCTCAAGGAGGGGCAGCTGCTCTGTAAGGGCGACTACGAGAAGGAGCGGGAGCTGCTGAGCTTGGTGAGCCCGGCTCTGTCGGATTCTGGTAAGGGACTCCCTGGCTGGTCCCGCTGCCAGGCCCCTCCCAGGGCTCTGGAGGTAGGGTTGGGCTCGCTGCCCTGAACTTCTGCCCTTTGGTCTGAGGGGATAAGCTCTGTAAGGTCCTCCAGGCACCTCGGTGGTGAGGGCTTGAGCAGGGAGCTCAGCAGCGAGGGCTGGAGGATGCTCTGTGTTCCATCCCACCTCATAAGGCTCATTTCTGGAGGAGTTTGTGCTCCTGGCCTGTGCAGCTTCCCCAGATGTGGGAGGGAGAGCTGGCCACTGACTAAACCTTGAGCTAAACCTTTGTCCCTGCCCTGTGCCTCAGTGTCCCTGGCTGTCCCTGCTCCTGTCCCCGGAAAGGCTGAGAACAAGAAGGGAGCTGCTTCTGCTGTAGTCACCCCTTTTAATAACAAGGGGAAACTGAGGCACAGAGCTGAAACATGAGCTGGCAGCAGGGAGCCTACAAACCTTGTGTCCCCAGCAGCTGATGGGCAGAGCCAGCCTGCTGACCCATCATGGGGACACTGTGGGGACACTGCAGAGCCAAGGGGGCTGCAGGAGAGGTGGCCCTGTGGCTGGAAGTGGGCAGGGGGCCAGCATTCTGCTCCAGCCAGGGTGTCACAGCCAGGTTAGATTGCCCAGAGCATCACCAGCATTAAAATATGTTATCTGCACTCAATGCAAATTAAACCTGAATGTTTCCCAGGAAGACAAAGCCCAGCGCTGGGGAGTGGGAGGGTGGAAATGATCTGATGATCTGCTAACCAAAATCCTCAGGATAACACCATCCCCACAGAGCCCTGCTCCTCAGCAGTCTCTCAGTTCCCCTTAAAATCCCTCACTGGGGAAAAGGCTGCTTTGTGGAGGGAAAGGATTTACCTTGGGAATTCTCTGCTCTGGAAAATGCCAGCAGCTGTGGTAGGGGGCAAGTGGGGCTGTCTTTTTCCTGCTGGAGCAAAGCACTGGATTTAAAAAAAGTAGAAATCAAGATTAGGAGTGTGTTGTTAAAGTGTGAAGCATGGACACAACAAAGCCTGGTGCTCTCTGTCACTGGAATGCTGTAACTGGGAGAAGATTTGTGAAGGGATAGGGGTGGTTTTCATAGATAGGGAGGAAAAATTGCCCAAAGCCTGTATTTCTCTTTAATATCGAGAGAAAGTCTGCTTTCTGCAGTGAAAGCCCCTCTGTCCTGCAGCACTGCTTGTGTGGGTTCTCTGTGAGCCCTGCAACCCTGCTTGCTCAGGACAAAAAAGTCCTCCCTCCTTGCAATTAACAGTGGTGATGTTTAAAAATCAGAGTGATTCCATGGGAGGAGGTGGCTGTGGGGAGCTGGTGAGTGATGGTCCAGCACTGGAGGATCTGGACAGGCAGGAGTGCAGGAGGACCCAGCCCACTGGCACTGGCTCTTCCCTTAGCCCTGGGAAAGTCCTTAACTGATTGAAAAATTACTATTTTTTCCTCTGGGATATACAAACCCTTTTCAGTTAAAATAGGAACCAATGAGGAAGAGAAAGCAAATCAGCCACAATGGTTTGGATTTGTTCCTAGTGGGGGAGAAAGGCATTTGGGGAAAGGTTGGGGAGCTTTTCCTCCCCAGCCACTCATCAGCCTGTGGTCCAGCCCCACTTCCAGCAGCTCCAGCCAAACCAAGAGCCTCAGCTTAGCAAAAACCCCCAGGGGAAAGACTTATTTTGGTGGAAACTCCAGCTGAGACCTGAGGGATGTGAAGGGCCAGTGTGGGAGTCAAAAGGGCAAGGCAAGCCCTTGGCTGATCAGAAACCCAACCCAAAGCCCCTGACATGGCCTGGCAGCCTCTGACTGGGGGGTCCCGGCCCTTGCCATCTCCCCACAGACCCCATAGCTTGTCCCTGGCTGCTTTTGGTGCCTCCCAGCTTTGTCTTGGGACATTGGGGACAATGACACAGCAGGGACCAGCCCAGGTATGCATCCCCCGTGGATGCTCAGTGTGTGGTGGCTTCTCCTCCCCCCAGACCCAGGAGATGCACAGTGGTGTCCAGGATTTGCAGAGTGGTGCCCAGGAGGTGCACAGTGATGTCCAGGAGGTGCAGAGTGATGTCCAGGGGATGCACAGTGATGTCCAGGTGATGCAGAGCGGTGCCCAGGAGATGCACAGTGGTGTTCAGGATTTGCAGGGTGGTGTCCAGGGGATGCACAGTGATGTCCAGGGGATGCACAGTGATGTCCAGGAGATGCAGAGTGGTGTCCAGGAGATGCAGAGTGGTGTCCAGGGGATGCAGAGTGGTGTCCCCTCTCCAGATGCCCCTCACCAGCAGCATGTGATGAGCTCCTCCAGCCTCTTCCCTGTCCCCCCCTGGCTGCTTTGAAGCCCCCCAGGCTCTCTCCTTCCCTCCCTGCCCCCGGCCCCCGCACACCAAGGGCCACTTTATGAGAAAGCAGAGATAAAAAGCGAGCCATATGTTGTCTGTAATCTCCCAAACCCTCGCTTCAATTACTGCCTCCCCCGAGCCTCCGCCGCCCAGCCTGAGTAAACAAGCCCCTCTGAAAGAGGACCCTGCTTTCCAATTAAAAACGTCCTAACGTTCCTGCTCTCCCTAAATCCTCCCTGGGCGAGGAATGTCCCGGCCCCGGCGGCGGGATGTGGGCTCGGCAGGTCGGAGCGGGGGCACCAAGCCCCACAATATCCACAATATCCACAAGATCCACAATATCCACAAGATCCGTGGCCCCGGCCCCTTCCCAGGTGACGTCAGGGCAGCCCCAGACACTCATTAATTTCTCCCCCCTCCTCAGTGGGGAAAGGCTTGAAAGGGAGAGTTAATTAAAAGTAATACCCCGCCAAATCCGGCTTCGCTTTTCCTTCTTTCCCTTTGACACTGGGAGGGATTTGGGGAGCAGGTGTTGGTGGGGGGAGGGCTTGGAGAGGCTGCTCTGAGCGGGTTTTCCCCCTTGGAGAGGGTTTTGAGCATCATGGACCTGATGGAGCCTATGAGCCTGTGGCTCTGCCCCTCCTGGGCTGGAGAGGAGTGGGGTGCTGACCTCATGCTTGGGTGGTTCATGGACCAGTTGACATTCCTTCTCCCATGATTTGTAAAAATCTCTACCTTTCCATCAAAATTAAACTCCTTCAGCATTCAGGAGAGCCAGCAGCTTGGCAGAGCAGGGACCTGGCACTGGGAAGGAGGCAGCAGCAGCAGCAGCAGGAGCCCCTGCTCAGCCCCATCAGCTCCACAGCCTGGGCCTCCCTCACTGGGGTTCTCACACCTGCTCCAGTGTGGCATCCCTCGGGCTGGGACATGCAAGGAAACATCAGTTTGTCCTTCCTGTTGGTGTGGGAATGTCGTGGGTGTGCTGTGAGCAAGAAGGGAGCTGGAGCAGCAGCAAGGCTCTGGTTCCTGGGGGCCAGACCCAGCTCCTGGCTCTCTGGGGACTACCAGCACAAAGAGCTCTCCCTGCCCACTGACAGGGAAAGGCTCCTGGCTGGAACCCAGGAGAGGGCCCAGCAGTGTGGAGAGGAGAGGTAACTGATGCCTGAGAGCTGCTCCTCTGGGATCTTTGCCTCCCCTCAGCCTGGAGATCTGCTCCTGCCTTTCCTCATTCCCACCTGGGCTGCTGTTGGATTGAAGCTTTCCTGCTGTGTGGGATCGATGATTAGCCCTTGCCATGGGGTTTGACCTGGCCTGTTTTCCCCAGGAATTACCCTGAGCCAGGCTCACACTCCCTGGTACATCCCCCTCTCCCACAGCCATGGCAGCCCTGGCATGGACTTGGGCCAAGCACAGCCTTGCAGAGCCCCATCCATACCCAACCAGCACCTCAGCTCCATTAGCCATTCCCAGATGAACACTGAAGGAGCTTTCTGGAAAAGGCTGTGAGTGATTTACAGCTAGCCAGAGGGAAGGTGCTGTCAAACCTGCATCACAGCTGAGCAAGCAAGGTCATCAGCAGGGGAGGTGCAGTAAATGAGGAGAGCTGGGAAGAGGCACTGTCCACTTTCCTGGAGCAGTTCCTGCCCTGAGTGGTGGAGAGCAGCAGGGAGATCCACCCCAGTGCCTGGGAATGCAGTGGGGCAGCACATCACAGTGAGTGCCTGAGGGGTGAAGGCTGAAAGACCCTGGGTTTCTGTCCAGGGAGATTTAAAACTCCACAGAAAGAAGGAAATAACAGGCAGAAAGGTGCCCCTTATATGTATGAATAAATATGTATGCCCCTTATATGTATGAATAGAAGTCTGTGCTCTGAAGGGAGTTGTCCTCCATGGTAGAGCAGGTCAGGAGGTGTTGGTGAGGGGTCTTGGCTAACACTTTGCCCTCTCTGAGCATCCTTGCCCACCCATCACCCTGACCTCCCCAGCCTGGTCTGCCTGGGCAGAGGGACCCAGTCTCTGTCTCCACCTGGGTTTGGGGACAGCCCCAGGGGCACAGGGGCCCTTGACAACTGCTGGCCCCTCACCTGGATGATGTGACCTGTGTGACTCTGTCCAGATGTGTCCCCAGCTGTGGCCTGGCTGGAAATTCCTGTGAAGCAGGCAGAGATCTGGCTCTGGTGGAGGGAAAATCAGCTGTCCCAGGGTTTCACATTGCAGCTGCTCAGACTGTTGGGGAAAAGAAGAACCCAAAACCACATCTGCTGGCTGAGCAGTCACAGGCTTCAAGTGCCAGTAGCTCTCCCCCACTCCCAAACCTCAGCTTCTCACATACTCAGAACAAGATCCCCACCAACACCAGCTTGTTTTAAATCTCTCACATTATTTTGACCATGCTGGAGATGGTGTGTGCCGCCTGTTTTCTGTAAGGGACCTGCTTTTGTTTCATCCTTAGGCAAAAGTGATGATGAGGACAGCATCTGCAAGCTGGGCCAGGCCTCGGGGAAGGGCTCTGAGGATGGGAAGGATCACAAACGGCCCAAGAGGCCTCGGACCATCCTGACCACGCAGCAGCGGAGGGCGTTCAAGGCCTCGTTTGAGGTCTCCTCCAAGCCCTGCAGGAAGGTATGGGGAGAAGAGCCCATGGCCAGCTCTTGGGGATGTGCTGGGTGCTGAGCATGGCCTTGCCCTGGCTGATCTGACCCTTCCTGAAAAGCTGAGTGGGCTGAGATGCAGCCCCACATTTCTCTTCACAGAGAAAAGCAAGGCACAATTCTTCCCAAAAATATTTCTGGGGTTCGCGTTCTCTGAATCTCAGAGAAAGAAAACACAATTTTTATCATTTGCCTGTGTTTGTGCAAAAGTAGAATGCAACATGGAGATTGTTTACCCAAAGTGATGGTGTTTTGTTTCCTTGGCCTGTCAGAGCCAGGACTGTGTGTGTGTGTGTCAGGACTGTTGGGTGACAGTCACAAGAGTCTGTGCAGTGTGAGCAGAGTGAGTGCTTGGCAGATTCAGGTTAGATGTAATGTATATAGTATAATAAAGTAATTAATCAGCCTTCTGATAGCCATGGAGTCAGATGCATCACTCTCTCCCCTGGCTGGGGCCATCCCAGCATTGCCATGCTGAGGGAACACTGTCCCTGTTCTCTCCAGGTGCGGGAGACGCTGGCGGCAGAGACGGGGCTGAGTGTCCGTGTGGTGCAGGTCTGGTTCCAGAACCAGCGAGCAAAGGTGGGTACCAGGGCTGCCAGCACCCATTGCTGCGGCTCCCTCCCTCCTGGCTTTGGCCAGGGCATGGTTTCATTCTGGTTTTTCCCCTTTCCTCTCTCCCAGATGAAGAAGCTCGCCAGGAGGCAGCAGCAGCAGCAGCAGGACCAGCAGAACACGCAGCGCCTGAGCTCAGGTACCCCCCTGCCAATTCGGCTTTCCCCATCTCCCAGCCCTCTCCAGGCTTCTCAGCCGAGCTCAGCCGCCCAAAAAGCAGCAGCCAATGATCTTCTCTGGATGTTATCTTGCAGCCCAGACGAACGGCGGCGGCGGGCCGGGGCTGGAGGGGATGCTGAACCCCTACACGGCGCTGCCCCCGCCGCAGCAGCAGCTGCTGGGCATGGAGCAGAGCGTCTACGGCTCCGACCCTTTCCGGCAGGGGCTCACCCCGCCCCAGATGCCCGGAGACCACATGCACCCCTACGGTAGGGCTCTGGGGATGCTCTCTTTGCCCTCTCACCTTCAAAGAGATGCTGGGTTGTGGTGGGGTCGCCTCACTCCTAAATGCCTTGTGCTACTGATGCCTTTTAGGGCTGACCTAAAACCAGAGGCCAGACAAAAGAATAAAAGCAGATATTTACTGAAGGGCCTTCAGGTACATTAAGGGTAGATAGATGAAGCCTCCCCAAGGGGCTACACTCAAGATGGACAATGGTCCAGCCATTTTTCAGACAATTATAAATTTGTCCATTTACATATCAGGGGTTAATCCTCCAATTACAGCTTCAGGTAATGAAGTCATATTCCCCCCATTTGCTCCTCTCCATTTCACTTTTGTTCATACTTTTCAGGGCCTGAGGCTGTAGGGTGTCCTTGAGTTTCAGGCCCAGAAGGATCATTTTTCTGACCAAAATGTGAGGACAGCAGCCGACACTCTGTATGGAGTTCAGAGCTATACACTGAAGCAGTGCAAGATTTGAAAAACACACAGCTGAAATCCAAAGGCATCACTAGAAAAGCTGGGGGTAGCAGGCACTGTGGAGGTGCTGGAGCAGGCTCTGAACCCTTCCTGTCCCTTCCTTGCTTCCCAAGGTGCCGAGCCCCTCTTCCACGACCTGGACAGCGATGATACCTCATTGAGCAACCTGGGGGACTGCTTCCTGGGCACAGCAGATGCAGGGCCTCTCCAGGCACGAGTGGGAAACCCCATCGACCACCTGTACTCCATGCAGAACTCCTACTTCACCTCCTGAGCCCAGCGTGGTCCCCCCAGGAGGGGCCGCAGAGCTCCCAGGGTCGGGAGGGAGGGAGGGAGGGGAGCAGCTCTGCTGGGATGCTGTCAAATAATGTTGTAGCTTGGGATTCCCAAGGAGAGAGTTAAGTTATGGGTTGCATAGTTTCATGTTTCTCTTAGGAGCCTAGGATTAGGGACAGGAGTGGTTTTTGCAGCTGGCTGGTGGATTTTCAAATTTCAGACGAGGGACACGAATTTCTCGTTTCGGCAGGGGGTGGGGGATTCTCCTGTAAGAGCATCCCAGCGCTGTATCCCACCTTTAGAAAGAGCAAACTGCTGATCTTCGTGGGGAAAGCCTGCAGCATCAGCTGGGCTTTGAAATCTGACAAGCTGACAACGCTCTGTGGAAACAGGAGAGGAACTCTCTGTCACTGCAGAGTTTGGGCTTTTTCCCCTCTGTTCCCTCAACCAGTTTGAGTGCCCGCTGCTTAAACGTAGGGACTTTTTAAGCTAGATGTTCCCATGTGAATATAGAGAGCTAGAAACCCCCAGCATTGTCCCTGAGGATGGGGCTGTGTGTGTGGATGTGTGTGTGTGTGGGCACGCGCGTGTGTGCGTGCAGAGCCGTGTGGCTGGGAGTGCAGCACTGCACGGCCACACCTGCCAGATTGTATCAACAAAAAAAGTTTATTTCTAAGTCTATCAGAAATTTACTGTACAGCAAAAGTAACTTTATTTTCAGTGTGAACCATATTTAAGGAAATACTCAATGCACTTAAGTTATAAGAGGAAATAATTTTACTTTTTATAAACGTTATGTTTTAGGTTGCAAAAGCCCAGTGGCAGGGAAGGAGCATCAGTTCATTTCAGGCAACAGGTTTGGGGTTTGGGGTTGGTTATTTTCGCTGTTCTCAGGTTGCCCCACTGTTTTCGAGGGGCAGTTGAAACACAGAGCAGAGCTGGCTCCAGAACCTGCTTTTGGCCAGCAGATTGATGGGACAGCGTGGTGGTCATGTCCTGTCCCCACTGCTGGACCTGTCCAGGGGCTCTGTGTGGCATGGGCGTGCTGGAGCTGGTGGATCCCAGCCCACTGGAGCTCAGCCATGCTTCTCCACATCACCTTTTCCTTCCCCAGCAGGTGCCAGCCTGCCCCCAGCAGCGACCCCATCCCATATCCTCCAGCCTGGGTGCTAGGCTGGGCTGAGCTGGTGTCCTGGCCCTGGGAAACGCTGCAGCCCAAGCCCCCCCCCCTCAGGGGAAGCAGAAAGGAGGGACAGCCCTGCCTTTCATCCCTGGGGGACCTGGGGGGAGTTCTGCTTGGGGTGGAGCTTGCAGGTGGCCCTCAGCTCATCCCCACTCTGGTTTTCATGCGTTGTGTCCTTTTGTGCTGCTGTTCACAAACGATGTAAGCGACAACCCCGTAGAGAGAGACGTGCAAGTGACTGTGAGGCTCAAAACAAAACACTGGCTGGTCACTGCCATCCTGTCTGACACTGAATGTAGCAGGGCCTGGAGATGGCTGACCCGGCGGGAGGTGCTGACAGCACTGTCAGAAATCACGCACCCAGATGAAATTAAAAAAAGACAAAAAAAAGTTCTCTGTTAAAAAAAAAAAAAAAAAGAAAAAAAAAAAAAAGAAAAGCCTGGTATTTTTTTTCTGGTGTTTTCTTGTGTGGTTGTGTCCTCTTGATTGGGAGAGGGAAGGGTTTGAGGCGACTCCAAAGGAAGCAAGGTCTTGGGTAGGTTGAGAAGGTTTTGCTTGATGGGTTTTTGATATCAAATATTCACAGAATCATAGAGCCCATCATGGTGTGGGTTGGAAGGGACTTAAAAGACCATCCAGTTCCAGCCCCCTGCCATGGCCAGGGACACCTTCCACCATCCCAGGTGGCTCCAAGCCCCATCCAGCCTGGCCTTGGACACTTCCAGGGGTGGGGCATCCACAGCTTCTCTGGGCAACCTGTACTAGGGCCTCATCATATTCTGTGGTCTGGAAGTAAACTGGCTCCTGGAGTGTCCTGGAAGGTGAGACAGCTGTCTCTGGCTCCCACCCAAGGTGGCAGAGAGGAATTTTCTGGGGGTCTTCACCAAGCTCTCACCTGGCCCAGCCCCTCATGAACCCCAGCCCTCCACGTTTGGACCATGAGCAACTCTATATCAGGACTGCCTTAAAGGTGTGGGTGGGTGTTTCCCAAAGGGAATTGCTCTTACAACAGCTCCCAGACACAGAGAGGTTCCACAAATATGCCAGCAAATGGGGATCCACATTGTTGTTCAAAACAAGGTCTGCTCCTTCCTGCCCATCATCAGTCCCTGCTCTGCAGCTCCTGTGCTAGGAAATGTTTTCTAATTCCAACCTGCAAAAAAAAAAAGTCTAAAATGGCATGACTGTAAGAAGAAAACTTGTCATTTTTATTTCCCGAGGTGTGAAATAAAGAGCAGCCCAAGAACAGCCTGGATGCCTGGGTTGGTTTGGGGTTTTGCTCTGTCTCAAGACAGCAGCAGGGAAAGGGGTTGGACTTGTCTTGTGGTGGACAGATTGGGGAAATTACAGCTGGGGGTTTCTCTAACACCAGGCTTGGTGGTCTTGGAGAAATACTTGGCTGGTGAAAAGAGGGCAGATCTGGATTATAGGGGGTGTGGAGGAGCTGCTGTGGCCCATGAAACCAGCATGATTTGTAGGATCAGCTCTAGGCAATGGCTGGGTTAACACCACCCAGGCTTGCAATGTAAAATAGGTTTCCCTTAATGGTTATTGAAACTGCCTCAAAAATTCCTCTCACTTGGATACTTCTTAAAACATCATGTTTAAATTTGTGGGGTTTTGTTATTAATGTTTTAAAGATAAAAGGTTTGTCTTCCCCACCTACAGCTATTTCCTGTTTGAAAAATGCTCAGGTGCATCAGCCTGGTTTTTCATCAGCCCAACTGCCAATTTACACTTGCTAAATTGCTTCCCCCAAATAAAACCCCCCATGTCATACAGACTGGTTGCCTACTTTAAAAATCTTGCAAAAAATGTAGTGACACCCTATAATAACAGTCTCTTGATGCAAATGTTAGTATATGTATAAAATGGTTACATAGAGCATGTAATTTTGGGAAAGGATCAGAATTATGGATGAGGGCAGATTTTTGTCGAGCAAAATCAGGAGAATTCATGGTTTTAACCCTGTTCTTCTGCCAGTTGGCCCAGGGCTTGACACAGGCCAAACATGAGCCCAGTTTGCAATCTTGCCATGGAGTAGCAGATGTGGGTCCTCCTGTCATCTGGATTTCATATCCTCCTGCTCCTTATTTCAGGGTGTGGATGGATCCTGCCAAAGCAAAACTGGCTGGCCCTTATCTCCTGCAGGTGGTGGAGTCACTGCACGGCAGGTGACAGCTGGGTGGGTTGTCAGGTGTCCCTTGCTTTGTCCCCTTTTTGTGGGGCTGCTTTGCCATGCTGTGCTCCGTGTCTGAGCCCACTCTCAGCTGGGGAGTGGCTCCCTAGGACAGGTGACTCCCCCTTTGTCAAAGGCAGGAAGAAAAGAGCAAGGTCTGACGTGCACACAGGTTCTACCTTGCTCTCCAAGGCAAGGGCAATGCCAGGACCGGGCTGGGAGCTGACCTTTGTGTCTCTGGTGCCTCCAAACAAAGCTGCTTCTGTTCAGGCTCTGCTCCTGGCCAAGGAGAGATCAAGTCAGAGATTACTTGTCAGTTGAGGGCACTGATTAGATGATACTGATAGGCAGCCAGCTCTGAGTGATATTATGTTAATTAACTTGCTCTTTGTGAATGGGCAGCTCAGGAGCTCGTGGCAGATGCAGCCTGGAATGAAAATCAAAATGGCATTGGCCAGAGCTGGCTGGGTTTGCAGCTGGGTATTTGAGCCTTGCTGGTGTTTTCAGGTATTTGTTGGAGACTTGTAGTGCACAGACAAAGGAGTTGGAGCAAGCAACCTTCCTGGAAGGATGTGACCTTGCTGTCTAGGAAAACCAACTCTGGTGAAGGGCTGGAGCCTTGCCTTGCTCTGAGTGCCCTGGGCCAGCATGTGACTGCAGTCAGCAGAGCTGGGCTGGCTCCCTCCAACTGGCTGTGGGCAGGAGGAGCCCCCAAACCCAGCAAAGGTGCAGTGGGGACACACACAGGGGGAAGCCCAGGTCAGGGCCAGCTCTGCAGCCTCTTGCTGCCCTGGGAGTCTGGGGATGATTTCTGGTGTGGTGTGGGCACGGCCTAGGAGAGAAGAACCTGCAGGAGAATTTCTTGTGTGTCCACACCCCTGGGTCATCTCTGTGCATGCAGGAGGTGGAGAGGGCCCAGATCCCAAGGAATCCATAGACAGGGTCCTTTCCTGGAACTGGACATGGGAGGTGACAAATTCTGGGGTTTTTTGCTTGTTTTTGTTTGGGTTTTTTTGTTGTTGTTGGTTTTTTTGTGGTTTTTTTGGGGTTTTTTTGTTTTGTTTTTTTTTTTTTGTTTGGTTTGATTTTTTGGGTTTTTTGTTTTGTTTTGGTTTGGTTTTGGTGGGTTTTTTTGATTTGGGTTGTTTTTTTGTTTTGTTTTTGTTTTTTTTTTGTAGGAAAATGCCAAAGCTTTGGTTGCTCCTGACACCTTTCCAGTGTGAAATAATTTGCCAGATGTTTTGGTACCTACACTGACACTCTTCTGGGCACTAAATGTCACCCATCATTAGAAAACGCTTGTCTTGTGACACATGATAGGGCTCAAACCACTGAGGACCAGAGCCTTGGCTTTATGGTATGTCTGTGAGCAAGATCCCAGGTAACACCAGCTGTCCAAAGCTGTTACTTGCATTTGCTTTTCCTCCACTGCTGGTCATCTGCACGGAAAATTTATTTGAAAAAGGAACAAAAAAACCTCTTTATAAAACGACAAAGATTAGCGATGGAAAGGCAAGAAAAGGGTTAGAAGCTCCTCAGGTGTAAAAAGGTGAATAACAGCTGCTTATCTTGTTGGAGATCAGACCAAATTCTTGTCTCCATTCCTCTAAGTGGCAACTGTGTTGGCCATGAAAAGGTTATCTTGTTAGCTGTAGACCTCCTAGACACGGCTGTGGAGGCTGACATGTGCCTGCCTGATTGGCAGCTCTAAGTTCACAGGCTGGGGACGAGCGTATCCAACTGCAAACCATGTCAAAACACTCGGAGTGATCAAATAGCCACAGCACTTTGGGTGAGGAGCAGCAGATTCCCTCTGCCCCAGGCCCTGGGAGCTGCTGCTTCAGAGAGGGGATCAGATTTCCCCTGTGATGACCCCAGGAACAGGGGGCTCATTCAGAGGGATGCCTGCTGGGCTGGATCACGGTTGGGGCAGGGTGGATCTGTGGCAGGAGGTGATCCCTGAGGTAAGGGGGTGATGGGGAGCTGGTGGTGAACCCCAAAAGGCTCTGCCCTACAGCCCTGTCTGTTGCCACATTTCTCCTCCCAGAGAAAAGCAAGGCACAATTCTTCCCAAGGATTTCTGAGATTCACATTCTCTGAACCTCAGAGAAAGGGAAAACACGATTCTTATCACTTGCTGCACCTGTGCTTGTGCAAAAGTAGAATGCAATATGGAGATTGTTTATCCAAAGCAAGGATGTTTTGTTTCCTTGGCCAAATTCTTGTCTCCATTCCTCCATTCCAGTTTGGTCAGGGAAAATAGAATGGAATGGAATGGAATAGAATAGAATAGAATAGAATAGAATAGAATAGAATAGAATAGAATAGAATAGAATAGAATAGAATAGAATAGAATAATTATTATATGTGTGTTTTGGTTCCTTGGCCTATCAGGGCCAGGTGTGTGTGTGTGTGTCAGGACTGAGGGTGACAGTCACGAGATTCTGTGCAGTGTGAGCAGGGTTGAGTGCTTGGCAGATTCAGTTTTAGATGTATAGAATAATACAATATAATAAAGTAATTAATTAGCCTACTGATATCCATGGAGTCAGATGCATCATTCTCTCCCCTTTGATTTACAATACCTGTTAGTTTGTGTTTTGGGTGGGGTGAAGAGCCCCAACCAGTTGCTCCTGACCAATCTTATTCAGGACTCTCAGAGCCCCCAGACAAGAGCAGTGCTCTGGAGAACTGAGCTTTGCTATCTCAGCTCAGGGCTCTGAAGCAGCTCTGGCTCTCTCACCTCTGCTCCTTGCAGTACAGATGCAATAGTATCTGCCTGGGAGAGGAGGGGCTGTGCAGGGAGGTATCCACCAAGCCTTAGGCTTTTTCTGCACATTCCCAAGAGCATCTGCAAGGAAACAAGTCTGTGCTCAACACCAGCTCAAAATAACATGCAAGCACGGAGAGCCCCAGGGCTGTGCATGAGACAGGGAGGAGGAGGAGGAGAGGGGAAACAGTGAGCAACTCTGCTCAGAGAGGCTGGGACTGCCTGGAAAATGCAGCATGAGATCATGGAACTGGAGATGCAGCGGAGCACCTGTGCCTTGGGTGGCTGCTTGTGTTGTCCTGACAACCTCACACTGGTGTCCCAGGCTTGGAGGGTTTGGCTCTGCTGCCGAGTGCGTGGAGGTATTCGGGAAGTAACCAGAGAGCCCCTGAGGAGCCTGGGGAGAGGAGGCTGGTGAAACCCTTCCAAAAGGATTAGCTGGAGCTGCCAGGAGCTATAACTGACTGTTGGCTGCTCTGTCTCCTCCTGGAGAGGGCGGAGGGGTGAGGAAGGAGCGGTGACATCCCAGCAGAAGACCTGGGGGCTGGGGCACATGGAGCCTGATCCCACGGGGCCAAAACTGCTTTTTCAACAAAGCTGGGGTGTCAGAGCTGGAGACAGGATGGGAAGCTCAGGCAGGACATGGTGGTCACAGGACAGTGGCTGAGATAGAAAAGGGATGTTAGCTGGGAGCAGGGAGGTTGGGGAAGAGGGGGTGGTCACTTCCCTGTAAGACAAAAGGAGCAGTCCCACCATGGCTGACAAGGAGGCCTAAGCAGAGGCACCATGAACCACCTGGAAGCCTGTTTGGGTCCCCAGATTTAAGCTGTGAGAAATGGGGCCAATTCTCAGCACCAGCTGGCTGAGCCATCTGCACACAGTGGCAGGGAAGGGGGGCAGCGTGGCTGGTGTTGGACCAGTGGCTTTCCCGTGTCAGGATGGGCTACCTGGGAGTGTGAGATGGGGAAAGGACAATGAACCCAGAGAGAAACATCAGAGAGCCTTTGGCAAGGAACTGGAGCCATGAAGAAGCCTGAGGGCAGGTGCCATCCTCAAAAACACTGCAGCGTGCTGGGCAGCAGTGGTGAGTGAGACCTGTGCCCCAGCAATGGTTGTACAAACCATTGCTCTGCCTCTTCCCTGGGCTTTCCAGTTCCCATCAATTAGAGCATAATCACTTCCTTCAGGAGGCTTTTAATTATGAGCAAGCTTATTCAAAATGATGAAATTGCCTCCTAATTGATTATTCCTGCAGTTTACCAGCTGTTTCCTTGACTTGCTTACTTTTTCCTTGCCTCGAAACAAAAATCTGCTGTTGGTATGACCAGCTCACCTCCAGCCAGGAGCTCGTGAGGAGCTCACAAATGTTTGTGGCAGTGCTGGAGGGATTGACAGAAGCACCTGGTGCAGAGCTGTGTCAGCCAGGGCCGGAGCTTCCCCCTGAAATACCAACAAGCAAAGGAGATGCTGCATTTTCAGTGCTCCCCGCGATGGCCTCAAAGCTGTAGCGTGCTGGGGGAGGAGGAGGAGGAGTCTTGTTTCATCCCAAAAGGCCGGGCCACCCGAGCTTAGGTGCTGCCTGACCGCCAGCCCCTCCCGATAGCATCGCGGCCAGCACAGAAGGTGCTTTGTGCCTGGGGGGATCTGGTTTCTTGGGAGCAGCTCTGCTCCAGGGGAAGACGATGACAACAACGGGCTGAGGGGAAGCAGGGCTTGGGGAAAAAAAAAAAGAAGAAAAAAAGGCACAAACGTGTGTATTCCTCTGTGGTTGTTTGGAGGTGCTTCCTTAGTAAGAAGCACATTAGAAAGAAAATAGAATAGAATAGAATAGAATAGAATAGAATAGAATAGAATAGAATAGAATAGAATAGAATAGAATAGAAACTCCCACAAGAAGTTCCTGAGCATTCAGGGATTTATAGTGGATTACCTGGTCTGCATCTTGCTGCTGACATCTGTCATGAGCTTACTCAAACTTTCACCCAAGTGCACATATTCCCTTTTTAGCTGCTATTTACAGGTCCCACTTTTCCAAGCCCCCAAGTGGAGCTTGGAAAAAAAAAGAAAAAAAAATAAAAGGCACAAACTTGTGTATTCCTCTGTGGTTGTTTGGAGGTGCTTCATTAGTAAGAAGCACCTTAGAAAGAGAATAGAAATAGAAGAAAATAGAAGAAAATAGAAGAAAATAGAAGAAAATAATAGAAGAAAATAGGAGAAAATAGAAACTCCCACAAGAAGTTCCTGAGCATTCAGGGATTTATAGTGGATTACCTGGTCTGCATCTTGCTGCTGACATCTGTCATGAGCTTACTCAAACTTTCACCCAAGTGCACATATTCCCTTTTTAGCTGCTATTTACAGGTCCCACCTTGCATTCCCAGCAAGGCAAGTGGTGTTTCTCTTTTCTTTCTCAGCAAATGCTCCCACCTTGCTTTTCTGTTCAGGCAAGGCTTAAGCTACTGTCAGCTCCTTGCCAAAATAATTTGGGGGTTAAGTTTCTCTGGGTCTTGCATAAAGGGATGCCGAAGAGATTTATGAATCTGTCCTGCTCCATGGGGAGTTTTCAGTGGGAGCACATCCCTCGCTGGACTGCTGGAATTATGTTGGCAAGCCCTGCTAGGATGTCGCACCTGCAGGTGAGGTGTGAGGAAAGGCTTGTGGCTGCCCACCAGAGGAATTCACAAAGCCATGGCAGACCAGGCTTCCCAGTAGCTGGGCTGCCACTGAGTCCTTCTGGCCAACAGGTTTCTCTGCTGGAGGAACCCCAGGAGTTTTGCTCAGCTGATTTGAGACCCACAAGTACACGTGGTGTGCTGGAGAGTGGAGATGTGTTACTGCTGCTGCTCACCCTTCTCTGCTGGGTGTGTGTCACAGATATCTTTTATGGAAAATCCTTTCCTTAGGATTTTTCCTCCTGAGAAGCTGAGAGGCCTCAGGAACAAAATGTAACCAATGGTTATCTGCTGCTGTGGAATGCAACAGGTGCATCTGGGATTGGTCTCATGTTGGATGTTTCTAATTAATGGCCAATCACAGCCCAGCTGGCTTGGACAGAGAGTCCAAGCCACAAGCCTTTGTTATCATTCTTTGCTATTCTATTCTTAGCCAGTCTTCTGATGAAACCTTTTCTTCTATTCTTTTAGTATAGTTTTAATGTAATATATATCATAAAATAATAAATCAGCCTTCTGAAACATGGAGTCAGATCCTCATCTCTTCCCTCATCCTAAGACCCCTGTGAACATGGTCACAGGTGTGCTGTTATTTATTGGACTTATTTTCCTCTGATCCAGGTGTCTGTGCCTTGCAGGGTGCTAAAAGTCCTTTAGTTTTCTTTCTAGCTAAAAGCCTTGCCCTCCGTCCCTCTTTCAGCAGCAAGCTGTGGTGAATGTGAGGCTGAAAAAAAACCCTCTGCAGGCTCTCACTGAGAGTTTAACAGTGCAAAAGTCTTCCTGTGAGCAAGTCTTGGGTCACCCTAATAATAACTGCTCCTGCTGGAGTGTGGGATGCCTCAGAGAGGGAACAGGACTCTCAGCTACAAGGCAAAACTCTTAGGAGGTCCATGGGAAATAGAGCAGAGATGGTGATGAAACTTTGCCATCTGCTCCAGAGCCAACCTACTGCAGGGAACACTGAGAGCAGTGCCAGCACACACAAACCTGCCCCAGCAATGTCTGCAGCCCTGCTGGTGCAGGAACCCACTGGAGGTGGCATCTCAGCTGCTGGTCCCTAATGAAACCTACAGTGCACCTGGCACCTCAAATTCTGCTGGAGAGCCATGGGAAGCTGCCCTTCAGTGCACTCCTGTTATTCTGAGCTGTGCTTTCAGCGTGGTTTGCACTGCTGGGTAACTGGTGTGACACCCCTGCAGCAGGCTGGCTGTCCTAGGAGACACCCCCTGAATAAAGGAATAAAGTAGGGATTTATTAAAGGAATAAAGTAGGGGTTTATTAAAGGAATAAAGTAGGGATTTGTTAAAGGAATAAAGCAGGGATTTATTAAAGGCCTTCACAGGATACACCTTGGGCAGAGCAAGAGCCCAGTCATGGCTACATCCAAAATGGAGCCTGGGTCACAAGTTTTCACACTTTTCTAAGTTCTGGTCCATTTCCAAATTGGGGTTCATTGTCCAATTCCAGCTTCAGGTGATGCAGTCCCATCCTCCCAGTTTGCTCTCCTCCATTCCCTGTTGTTTGCACTTTTTGGGCCTGAAGCTGCAGCGGTGCCCTCGGTTCTGGGGCTGGAAAAGGATTGTTCTGTGTGACTGAGCTGTGAGGAGAACTGGCCAACACTTTATATGGAGTTCAGAGTTATAAACTAATGCAGTACAGAATCTGGAAAATATGAAAACCCCAACTTAAGGCATCAGCTGCACCTGGTTGTCCTGTCTGTTCACATCTGTGGGCTGGAGGACACAAACCACAGCTGTATGGGCCAGCCCAGGCTGAGGGCTCTGTCACACCCGGGTGACACAAGCGTCCCCAAACCGCGGCCATGTGCAGGCAACCTTCCCTCGTGGGCCCAGCGGATCCAGTTTCACTCTAATGGCTTTCCCAGGATTTGCAGATGGGAATTATTTGCATTCTTGACTCGGAGGTGAGTGCAGGTGCATCAGAGGGTGGCCCTGAGCACCCCTCCGTGTGCACAGAGCCGCTATTGTGCCCGTGCCCCAGCTGCCCATGGGACAGCACCTCACCTGCTCAGGGTGCTGCTCTCCGGGGTTTTCCAAACATGCCTCTCCTTTCTCTCCTCCAGAGAAGACATTTAAGGAGTCAAATCCTGAGCTGGTCCGTGGGTTTTTGGTCAGAGGTCCATGGAAACACCCTTTGCTTTGAACCACCCTCCTTGTGCTCGCTCTGCCTAAACTCCAGGACTATTTAACACGCTTCAGCTTCTTATAAAGTTTCTGTCAAGACGGATTAGCAGCAGGCTGACAGATTGCTATTACAGCCCCAGTGAACTTTTAATACCTGCCAGTAAGTTCTGTGAGTCCTTTAAATCCTCCTGTGGATGCTCAGGATGGGGAGCAAAGGCTGCTGCTCACACTGCCGGCATTCAGCCCTCTCCCAGCTGTCAGCATTAGGGAATGGCCTCGAGGGATTTCTGCCATGAGGTTCCCCAAGGCCTCAGAATGGCTTCCTGGATGCAAACTGCATCCCCTCTCCTTGTGGGGGATAAGGAGATGCTCATGGTGGGGCTGGAGGTGCCCCAGCAGGCTCCAGGCAGAGGAAGGGCAGCAGCACATCTCAGCTCCTGCCTGTCCAGGGCAGGGTGTTGGGGGTGGGAGCAGAAGCCAGGGAGATTTGGGGGCCCCTCAGGGGCTGCAGCCTGGCAGCTGAGGATCAGAGCACCCCTGAGACAAGCTGCCAGCTGCCCTACAGGCAGGCTTGGCTCCATCTAGAAAAGTTATGGCCTGAGGCCCAGGCACCCTTATACAGGTCAGCAGGCTGATGGGTGTGCAGTTGACATGATTTTCTCCTTCTCTCTATTGAATTTCTCATATTTTTATTTGAATGTTGATGCACCTTTTCCCACTGCTGTCACCACAACTGAGATGGCCCCAGCGAGGAGGTGAGCCAAGGAACAGCTGCCAGATGTCCATGTGGTGAAGTGGCTGCCGTGTGAAGGGGTGTGCTGATGTGGTGCAGCTCAAACAGCTTCTGTCCAGCATCCCTGGGCCTCTGCTGGGTACCAGCACACCCTCCACTCCTTTCCTCCCACAGCTTTCCCCCCCCCAGATACTAAATCCCCAGCTTCTGGAAGCGTGGTGTGTGCAGGAAGAGATTGGCTATACTGGATAGCTTCCAGTTGTGGGGGAAAAAAGCTTGAAATTGCCCTTGCCAAACTCTCTAAACTCAAACACCAGAAGTCACCCAGTACTTATTTTGGCTGTGTCTGGATGTGTTCTGCTCTTTAGGCTTCACTTACTGGGATGCACATTTTCCCAGTAGGCAGCTTGCATCCAGAGCCTTATTAGCCCTTTGAAATGCCATCTTTCTCTTGTGCAGCGTTGGACAAGTTTGTGTAGCTTGGCAGAGAGACAGTTGTTCAACAAGAGGCTGCAGCTGAGCAAGATGTCTTGTCTTGGCATGGCCAGCACATGGTGGCTGCTATTCTGGCTGGAATTTTGGCCTCCCGCCTGCAGGACGTGCCTCAAGGCACCCAGCAAGGGCTCTGGAGCTGGATGCTGCCTGTCCTGATGCCACAGCTCTGCTGAGGTGCTGCTTGATGTGGCTCAAGCAGGGGGTGTTAGAAACTCTGGCCAAAACTGGACCCTGATAGGAGCTGCACGTGTGGGTGGCAGGAGCCAGGATGCAAAGGGACCTGCACCAAATGGAGGGTGGAAGGAGATATAAAGAGGAGCCTCTTGTCAGTGGAGGAGGATTTGGGGTGCTGCACAGCCAGGATAAGTTTAGATTTGCTGCTGGGAAGGAGAATGAGAGACCATGGCTTCCTGGTGACCATCCCTGCCGTGCCCTGCTTGAACTGGGTTAACTTGAGCAGCTGCTCTTTGAGAATCTTTGATTTTTTTTTTTTAATTTTTTTTTTTTTTAATTGTACAGCAATACGCGTTTTTGGAAAGCTGGGCTATTATCCCTCCAATAACAAAATCCAAAGCAGAAGGGAGAAAGGGAGGGAGGGAGCAGGAGAAGGGGGCCTTTGAAGTGAGCTGCCCGAATGAAACGTGTGACATCAGAGAGATGGCAGATAGCTGGCAGAACAAGGCCGCCTTTGAGCCCACCTCGGGCCCAGCCAGCACGCACTTTACACCCCACCTCCCCAAGCTGGAGATGAAAGATGCCCCAGGCAGCCTGCCTGACCCCATTGCCTCTGCTATCTCCACTTGATTGCACAGTGTTTTGCTCCAAACAATCCTGCACTGTCTGGGCGGCACAGGTGAATCCGCGGGGATGCCGCGCATAGCACGGCTGCTTCGGGCCGCGCTCACCTGCTCGCTCAGGGCTGCCTCTCTTAGGACAGGCTTTGTTCCAAGGCTGGGCACGCAGGAGGGGTGCAGAGCAGAGGATGGGGCAGCCTGGGGATGGGGAAAGATGGAGTCAGGGAGCAGCTTTGGTGAGCCCAGGGTTGTTGCCGTGTTTCTCCTCGCAGAGAAAAGCAACGCGATCTTCCCAAGAATGTTTCTGGGATTCACATCCTCTGAGCCTCAGGGAATGATCAAAACAATTCTTACCTCATTTGCTGTGTTTGTACAAAAGTAAAATGAAATATAAGAAATGTTTACCCAAAGTTTTTTGTTTCCTTGGCCTACCAAAACCAAGTGTTACATGTGTGTGTGTTGGGACTGTTGGGGGACAGTCACGAGATGAGTGCAGTGGAGTGTTGGCAGATTCAGTTTAGATGTAATGTAATATAGTATAGAATAATATAGTATAATAAAGGAATTAATTAACCTTCTAATAAAATAGAGTCCTCCTCATCATCCTCTCCTTCATCGGGGGCAAAAATATCAACTATACAGGATCTTGTGCTGGATGCTCTGAGGAAGGAGCCAGGCTGGATTTGAAAGTAATCTCCTTCTCCCTTTGTTACAATCTGCTAAAGAACTCTGGTTTCCCCCAAAATGGGCCATGAAACCAGGCTCCTTGGGCTGCTTCAACACCCTCCCACCAACTTCATAGGCTGCTTTAACAGCACCACTCACTGTGCTGTGGAGTTCTCTGCCAGGAGAAAAATCAGGCCAGATCCCACCCTAGAGTCCCCAAGCCATGGATCAGGACACAACCAGAGTAGCCACAAGCAGGGCTAGAGCAGACTCCTGACTGGCTCGTTTCTGAGTGTCTCCCAGCAGTGTAAAGTCCCCATGGAACCTCTCTCCCCCTCTTCTCTCACCCACATGGACTGGTTCTCCATGACTGCTCTTGTGGGATCTGTGTCCTTCCAGCTGGGTTAGGAAGGGAAGGACAGGTGGACATTGTGCTGGTGAGAGCTGCAAGAGCCATCACAGCAGGAACAAATCACAGGGCTGGCCAACATCAGCTCCTGGTTAGGGGAGATGGAAAAGGATTGGGCACTGGAGCTGGTCTTTAGAAGATCAACAGCCAGTGGAACTCAACCTTTGCTTCTGCTCTGTGGATGGACAGGCTGAGGGAAGCCTTGAGTGTCCAAGGAGAACCATGGATGTGTCCACACAACCTTCTCAGGGGGCTCTTCCTCAGCAAATGCAGCCAGAGGCAATTCCTGGCTTCACAGGGGGGCAGACATCAGAGCCCTGAAGGGCATTTGAGCAGCTGAGCTCCCATAGGAAGATCTGAGCACCCTTTTGACCTTTACTGAACAGATCAGAGCCAAGTTTTCCCTTGCATTCAGAGACTTGTAAAGACTGAGTGCCCTAAAATCAATGTTACTAGTGAGAACATGGAAATTAATTGTGTCAATCTATCACTCATCTTGCCCTATTACATTCAGTGATTAGAACTTGGCCTCCAACACGTGAACAAAGTGTCTTCTGTGACAGGTACCTGCTGCATGGGGGATGGCAGTGAGTGGCTCAGAGTGGCCAAAAGCAGAGAACAAAGGAAAAGTTTGGGTCCAGCACTGTTTGTGTTGGTTTTGGGCTTTTTTTCCAGTGCAATGCAATGCCATCCTTGCTTGGGTCTAGTTTGGTCAGCATCACATCTTGGGAACAAAGGGTTAAGTACAAAAAATAAGAAGTTTTCAGAAGCAAGGGAAGCAAAGTCTTCAGGACCTGTCTTGTCCCTCCTGATGGGCAATGAGGAGCTTGCAGAAATTTGTTTAGTAAGGACTTGTGAAATGGTAAAGTTGGAAAAAAAATTAAAACAACAGGAAGCCATCAGCAGGGGGAAGTACATGGAGAAGGTTGGCATTCTGTTCTGGACTGTCCTGGAGCAGTGCTAAGGAATGACACACCAGCTTGATTGGTCACCTCCAGCTGCACCCTGGGGCCAAGGGGGAGGCTTGCAGAACTGCTTGAAGGTATTACTCAGTGACCTTCCAAAAATCTGCTCAGGGACAGGCTGCTGGGAGTGCGAACCACACCAGCGCCCTGGGGATTTCTGCATGTCCAGCTGCCACATCAGCCCAGCCCAAACCTGCCCTCAGGGAGCAAAGGGTGCTGCTGGTGACCTGTCTGCCTCACCTCCATCCCAGACAGCCTGGGGGCTGCTGACACACTCGGGGGCAGTGGTGGCTGTGAAACAGCTGAGGTGGTGATGCCTGGAGGGGGATGTGATTGAGATGACTGAAAAGAGCCCAGCTGGGCAGCCACAAACAGCCATGGAAGCACAGAGCCTGGATTTGGGCTGAAATGACTCCACTGGCCATGGCTTTAGGTTTAATTCATGTCCAGCTTAGCTTTAGACTAGCTACTGTGCAGAAATCCCAGCTTTGCTGTGCACAAACCATGCCTGAACAGCTTTCCATCCCTCCCCAGGGCTATGCACTTCAGTCCAAGTAAAAACAGCTTCCCCCCGAGGTTCCTGCTGAACTCTTGGCATTCCCAAGTCTCTTGGGGCAAGCTGCTGTTGGCCTGGGGCTACCTGGAGGTGGCAGAGGGATGGCAGCCCCTCCACCCCTCACCTTCCCACTGCACACCCACTGAATGTTCAGCAGCACTGGGGGCTCCCCTGCCTGCTCCATGGCAATCAAAGGGTTGCACCTTGGGGCAGCAGGGCAGCTTGGAAAATTGCTGAAACCCCTCATACAGGGCTCATTTTCAATGGGTTTCAACCAGTTTCTCAAACTAGTGCCTGGGGGAGAAGAAAAGCCTTGCTGCTCCACATCAGCATCCCCATGTGCTCCCTGTTGCCCAGAATCCACACAGTAAAGCTGAATTTGGGGTGGGGAAGAACCAGTTATTCCAGGAGTTATTCCAGGCAGAATCAGGCCTGTGAGATCTGTGTTGGTTAGGCTAAACAGGCTGATCAGTTTGAAAAGCTCAGGAAAACACCAGGATGGGGATATTTAGGCCAGTCCCTGGGGTAGGGGCACAGCCATGCTGTATCTCAGTTTTACACCCATCACTTTTCCAAGGGGCACCTTGTCAAACTGACCAGGACAAGATTCAAGGTGCACAAATCATGCAGGGTCTGGGTGTGCTACACACCTGTAGAACTTTGTGACCCCACATCTGCATTTCCTTCTGTAAAATGGGGAGAGGAGCATTTTCCCCTGATTCCTCCTCCTTCAGGGTATGGTTGTCCATCAGAGGGCAGAAACATTGTCCATTGACACCAATCCTTAAGAAGATTGCAGGGGTAATACCAAACTGCTCTGTGTTTGGTATTACCTGTGTCACTGATACCTGTGTTCACCAAAAGCTTTTCCATGGACTGTGCCCAGGCACGGAGCTCAGCACATCTCTGTCCCAGCTGGTGGGGACAGAGGGCCCAGATCTCTTTCTACATCAAAAAGGAGTTAATTTGGGCATAGAAATTAGGAAGGCCACCTCAGTGGGAAAGAAGGGGAGAAATTACAGCTGGAATAGGCAGTAGGGGCCTCCCATCCTATGCCCTGGGTGGGCTCTGTGCTTGCCCAGCCTGCACTGAGTATCCTCCAGTAGCCAAGGCTGTGATGCTCTGGTGGAGCTGCCATTTGGGAGCTTCCCCCAGCCTTTTTCTGTTCTCCCTGTAGCAAGAAAAAGGAGGCAAGGAACACAAACCAGAGAGAATCTGACACCTGAGAAGGAGGATGAAGTGCAGAGCTGGGGAGTGCAGCCCCATGATCAACCCCTGAGCTTGGAGGGCCCAGGGGGATATTTCCACCTCTTCCTAGGCACCCAGCTCTGGGCCTTGTTGGAATTCAGGCCATCCCTCTGGCTGCCCTGGATTACCTGAATCCCTGCCAGGGGGCTCAGAGACCCTGGCACAGAGCCCAAGAGGCCTCTGACTTTGATTATGACCCATGGAAAAAAATTACCAACCTTATATGAGGATCTGCAAGCCATGAAAGTATAAGTAGAATAATAGCTAGTTTGTCATGGGGTCAAAAATAGATTTTTGGGGTTTTTAGAATGGGGGTTCAGGGGGGAAGATGGAGGAATATGGGCATGTCCAACCTTTCTCCTTCTTCTTCTTCTTGGCCTCCATCTTCTGGGTGATGTTGGCACTTTGGGATTGGTTTCGAGTAGAAGCTCACTGTCTAACATGGGTGATAGGTATTGGGAAGTTATGGTAAATATTGTACAGGTAGTTTTTAGTATAAAAGATAGCACTGCCCTGGAGCAGCCAGAGTGCCTCTGTCTGTCCTGCTGAGTGGACCTCAGCTGGACAGGAGAAAGAATTTTATAGATAAGAAACAATAAACAACCTTGAGAGCAAGCATAGAAGAGCTCTGACTCCTTCTTCAGCTGCTGGGCTGGGAAAAGAGACTTTCTAACACATCTTGGGGTCACTGTGAGCAGCAGAGATCCTGAGGGCTGGTTGTGGGTTTGGTGGTGCAGAACCCAGTGCTGAGCCATTCCATTCCCTGGCTCTGGGCTTTTCCAGCCTCCCTGTGCCACAAGGACAGGGCAGCAGCTCTGCCTCCCCGGTGCCCTCTGCCGCAGAGGTGGCTGCAGCTCCTCTGTGCCCACACATCCCCTTCCTCCCTCTCCTTCATTAAGGCACTGATCTCTTCCCAATAACAAGGGGGCTTCTGTTGGACAAAACCTGCCAATTAGTCATTCTGGCTGGGTATAAGTGTGGCACTTGAACAGCTGAGGGGACGGCGGGCAGTCCTGCCCCTTCTCGCGGCGTTGCCAAGCTTGCCATTAACACAAAGTGACAACTAATCTCTCTATAGCATCTGACTGAGCAATTTTAATTAATAGCTCTGTACGCTCCCCCACCCCCGTGCTCTGCACAGGTACAGCATGCCTTTAAAGCTCCTTCCCTGCCACTGCAGCCTGCCTGCACAAAAGGAGCAAAAAAGGCTCGTTCTGCCCCAACTGGTGCTGCTTGTTTGAGGCTGTGACCCCCAGACTGAACCTGGAGCCCCCCACTCCCTGTCTGCCCTGTGGGGTTGAGCACCCCAATAAACGTGGGGGCTCAGGGGCAGAAGGGTTTCCCATGTCATTCATTTCTGTCATTTATAAATAAAGAGAAAATAACTGCATTTTAATTGAACACTGATAAGGAAAAAAAAAAGTTAGGGGAACTTGAGCTTAATTTTGATGCTTTGTTTTTTTCTTTCAACAATGCTATTGCAAAGGTCTTTGGAATACCTCCATCTGGGTCTTTCAGTGGTGACACTTATATGCAGGCTGAGCTGAGCAATGATCTGAGCTAGGCAGCTTCATAAACCTGTTATTTTGGTCCAAATCTCTGTGTCTGCTTAAGACTGGCTGGGGGAGAGGGGTTTTCTCAGCTCTGCTGGGGCTGGCAGGTCTGACCCAGCTTCTTGGCCTGGATCTGGGGGAATTGGAGGGCACTGAGGGGGCATTTGTGCTGCTCCTCCAAAACAGGCTTTATTCAAATGCAGGATAACATTAAAAAAAAAAAATCCTATTTCCACAGCCAGGTTCTCCCCTGATGTGAACAGCCACAGCTTGGCAGATGGCTGCTGTTGGGACCTCTGCAGTTTCAGTGCAGAGGTGTCCTGGCTTGTTTCAGGACAGCTGAGAGGGCTCATCCATGGTGATCCTGAATGCTGCTTTAGGCAAATATTAGCTTGAGGAGGCCGCTTTGGGGCCGTGGCTGCCGGTGGTGTGACCATCACCATGGCTGCAGCAGGGGCAAGGCCACCCCCAGCAGGGCCAGGAGCCCAGAGAAGCTGCTCTGGGCTCTGGGGGTCACTGCAGTGGGAGCAGCACACAAACTGCTCCGGGGAGAGGGGAAACCATGGTGGCTGGAAAGACAGCTGGACATTTCTGGTGAGGACTGGCAGCAAAAGCTGGGCACAGCAGAAGGTGCAAAGGCTGGCAGGGGGCAGGGGTGTGGAGAGTCCCCTCCTCACCCTCCCTTAATTCAGTGGTGCTTCTGATCCAGGTGTTGCTGGGCAGCCAAGATCAAAGAAGGGTGGCTGGAAATCCTCCTGACCATGAGAAAATTGCTCAGGATCTTGGATAAAGGGAATACACGGGGTCATCTCCTCCCACAGTGACATGGCACCACCAGTGCCAGGGCTGCACAGTGCCCTTCCTTCACACCACCAGAAACAGCCCTCAAAGGGGTGAGGAGACACCACGAGGTGCTCCAGCTTGGGAGGGCACCCATGCATTCTCCAGGTTCCCATTCCCATGGCATTTCTGGGGTCCTACACGGTCTCCTTGGCAGGACAGCTCCAGTGTGGGTCCCCCTGGGCCTCCAACATCCTCACACCTGGTGATGCTCCTGCTGGATCTGGCTTGCTGGAGATGCTTAAGGAATTTGATCCTTAGGCAATAAATGGCAGGGAGCCCTTGCTCTCCAGAGTGGGCTCAACTCTTGCTCTGGCTGGGAATATCTGTCCATCCTGGAGGTGTTGTTTATTCTGGACAAATGCAGGGCCTTGTGCTTTGCTTTGTTCTTGTGAAAAGCACAGGGCTGTGTTTCCAGATCCATCTCTTGTTCTGGAAACAGAGCAGATGTGTGGGATATGGGAGAAGTGTGTAGGAGCCCCTTTCCTGGAGATGGGATCTAGAAGGAATTGACCAACCAGTCCCATCCCTTTCCCTCTGCTTGTGCTTGTCCTTTCTGCCTTGGTCCTTGCTGGTGACTTATGGTCCCTCTCCTGCTTTGGAGGCTGCCCAGGCAGCATCCAGAGCTCTGGCTGCTCTTGCTGGAAGATGTGTGCCTTGCTTTGGCAGGGAATGCATCCTGGGGCTGCCCAGGACCACCCTTGGTCCCCAGGGTGACTCAGCCCCTGGACACCCGAGCACAGCACCGGGCTGTCCCCTTGTCCTGGACACGGCCCTGCCAGGGCCACCGAGGCTGTGACATTGCCCAGAGCCACCAGGGCTCTCCTGCTCCCAGCTCACCCTCCTGACAGACACATCACCCACCGGGATACTCAGGGATAACCTTGGGCAGGCAGCTGCGAGCACGGCCAGCCATCCTCATCCTCATCCTGTGAGCACAGCCACCCATCCTCATCCTCATCCTCATCCTCATCCTCATCCTCATCCTCATCCTGTGAGCACAGCCACCCATCCTCATCCTCCTCCTGTGAGCACAGCCAGCCATCCTCATCCTGTGAGCAGAGCCAGCCATCCTCATCCTCGTCCTCGTCCTCATCCTCATCCTCATCCTGTGAGCACAGCCACCCATCCTCATCCTCCTCCTGTGAGCACAGCCAGCCATCCTCATCCTGTGAGCAGAGCCAGCCATCCTCATCCTCATCCTCGTCCTCATCCTCATCCTCATCCTGTGAGCACAGCCACCCACCCTCATCCTCCTCCTGCGAGCACAGCCAGCCATCCTCATCCTCCTCCTTCGGACCAGCCCTGCACACACCCTGCCCTGGGGTGAGCATCCCTTCCTTCCCTGCGGGGCACACGGGGGGATGTGTTTGGGATGTGTTTGAGATGTGTTTGGGATGTGCTTGAGATGTGTTTGGGATGTGTTTGGGATCTGTGCAGGGATCCATGCAGGGATCTGTGTCCCCAGCCCCGGGATGAGCATCCCTGTCCTGCGGGGATGTTTTTGGGATGTTTTTGGGATGATTTTGGGATGTGTTTGGGATCTGTGCAAGGATCTGTTTGGGATCTGTGCAGGGATCTGTGCACCCAGCCCTGGGATGAGCATCCCTGTCCCGCGGGGATGTTTTTGGGATGTTTTTGGGATGTGTTTGGGATGTGTGCGGGCGGCGGTGCCCGCAGCACGGCCGGCACGGCGGTGGGGCCCTGCCCCATCATCTGCCCCATCTGCCCGGCCGGCAGCCCTGCGGGGAGCTAATGAGCAGCAAGGTGAGAGGCAGAGCCAGCCTGGCATCTCCGCAAGCTGCCGGCCGAGCAGGGCAGCAGCAGGACCGCACCTGCCCCCCCTGCCCGCCAGCTCAGCCTCATCATGAGCTTATTACCGGCCCGCTGCTTGACGGCCAGCAGCATCCCTCTCCTCATCATCCTCCCAATTCCCACTTGTGGCTGCGGGAGAGGCGAGGCAGGGATGGCGCTGCCCCCACGCCTGGGTTCGGCCCCGGCTGCGGCGGGAGGGAGGAGAGAAGGGAGGGATGGTTTTGACCTTGCTCGCAGAGGATGCTCGCAGCCTGTCCGTCCCTGTTATCATCTCTTGAAGGCTGCTGGCCCGTTGCAGCCTGCTTTGACAGGGGGAGAAGTCTCAGAGATAATTAAGTTCCTCCAAGTTTCGTGGAAACAGGCAGGCGAAGGGAAGGGGTGTGATGAGGGCTGTGCAGGAGGAAGGCTGAGCCAAGCTGCCTCCTTTGGGGGAAGCACTTCCTCAGGACTGCACTGGGAAATCAGGAATGATGCTGAGCAGGGCTTTCCCTGCACTGGGTCTGCCAGGGGGAATGATGGGGCTTTACACAATGCAACCAGGAGCAGTGAGATCCCAGAGTGTCACTGTGATATTTTTTGAAATATCCCTTTGCCAGGATTCTTCTCCTGAGAAGCTGAGAAGCCTCAGAAAAGAAATGTAAATAATAATTATCTGATTGCTTGGAATGTGCTCAGGAGGTTGCTCACCAACAGGTGCATCTTTGATTGGATCCATGTGAATTGTTTTTAATTAATGACCAATCCCAGCCAGCTGTGTTGGACTCTCTGGTCAGTCACGGGATTTTATTATTCATTCTTGTCCAGCCTTCTGTCTGTATCCTTTCTCTATAGTTTAGTATAGTTTTAGCATAGCCTTTCTTTTAACATAATATCATAACACAATAAATCAGCCTTCTGAGAACTTGGAGTCAAATTCTCATCTCTCACCTCATCCTGGGGACCTCACAACACCACACCAGAGCATCCCAAAAAGGAGCTCACACAACGAAGGCACAGGAGCTCTTTAAGAATTCCTTAAAGGATGAAAAGCCCCTCTGTGTTTGTGGCAGCCACCAGGGCAGCGTGGTGTGTGCCAGTTGTGTGTGTGTCTCTCTCTGCCTGCCGAGCACTGGTTCAGAGGCTCCAAGCACTTGCCACCATCCCACCTCAACCAGGAGCAGCTGCAAGCGGCTTTGCTGAGCCAATCACCCCCAGCACGCTATTAATGATTGTATTAATTACTAATGCAGCACGAGAAACCCACCAGCCTCCTGACATCCAAAGGTTTGCAAAGCAGGATGTGGAAGGTCTGCTGCTCACCTCCTGCCTCAGCATCAGGGAGCGGCTGGGAGGTGTTGGAACCCAGGAAATTCCTCTGGCTGCCCTGGAGGGCTCAGAAACCCTGACCAGAGGGCTCAGAGACCCTGGCACAGAGCCCAAGACCCCCTTTGTGCCTTTGATTTAGCCCTTGGAAAAAACAATTACCGACCTTTATATGAAGAATTGCAAGCCATGAAAGTTTAACTAGAATGATAGTGAATTTATCACAGGGTGAAAAATAGATTTTGGGGCTTTTAGAATAGGGGTTCAGGGGGCAAAATGGAGGAATCTGGGCATGTCCAGCCTTTTTCCTTCTTCTTCTTCTTCTTCTTCTTGGCTTCCATCTTCTGCTGTGATGTTGGCACTTTTAGATTGGTTTAGAGTAGAAGCTCACTGTCTAACATATGTGATAGGTGTTGGAAAGTAATTGTAAATATTGTACAGGTAGTTTTTAGTATAAAAGATAACACTGCCCTGGGGGCAGGCAGAGTGCCTCTGTCTGTCCTGCTGAGTGGACCTCGGCAGGAAAGGAGAAAGAATTTTATAGATAAGAATTTTTATAGATAAGGAACAATAAACAACTTTGAGAACAAGAACTGAAGAGCTCTGACTCCTTTGAGCACCGGGCTGGGAAAAGAGACTTTAACACATCTCGGGGTCACTGTGAGCAGCAGAGACCCCGAGAGGGAGGGACACGCAGGTGACAATGGGGACACAGCCCCGGGCACCCCCGGCCTGCCCTGGCAGGAGCTCTCGGTGCCCGGGCTGGCGGTGCCCGCTCGGAGCAGCTGCGCTGATGTCGCCGCCGATCACATCGGGGAGGGAGGCGAGCGGCAAAGCGGTGACACGGCGGTGACACCTGGCTGGCGAGGGCAGGTGTGCACATGCTCACCGCCACCGTGCCGCTAATTAATCACCCTGCCCCGCCAGGGTGGCACTGCCCGGGTGGCACTGCCCGGGTGGCACTGGCCGGGTGTTTGTCCCCGTGCTGTCCCTCTGAGCCACGCCGGGGACACACACCCGCTGCCACCTGGGTCACCCCGCAGTCAGGCTTTGGCTGCTGCAAGAAAGAGGCTGGAAAAGCTTCATTCTCACCCCTCACACAGACACAGCCACCCTATAAATCATTCCAATGGCTTCAGCACCCAGGGGAAACTGGGGACCCTCAAGGCCAGGCACCCTAAGGGACAGGGACACACAGAGTCTGTGCTTGCAGCTCTGAGGGGTTCAGACAGGCACGAAAAGGGAATTCCCTTCCCCCTGGAGAGATCTGCACCTTCTAAATGACACAGAGAGCAGGGCTTGTTTTCCTTTGGGGTGTTGTCCTGTGTGCCCTGGCACAGCCATGTGCTGCTGCTGCTGCTCCAGTTCAGCTCATCAACCAAAACCTCCAGCACCCACCCGGACCAAATAACAGAATCCCAGAATCCCAGAATCCCAGAATCCTAGAATCACAGAATCCCAGAACCACAGAATCACAGAATGATGAGGTTGGAAGAGACCTCCAAGGTCATCGAGTCCAACCCATGCCCCAACACCTCAACCAGACTGTAGCACCAAGTGCCATGTGCAGTCTGTTTTTAAACACATCCAGAGATGGTGATTCTACCACCTCCCTGGGAAGAGCATTCCAGTACTTCATTATTCTTTCTGTGAAAAACTTTTTCCTAATATCCAACCTGTCCCTTCCCTGCCATAGCTTGAGCCTGTGTCCTCTGGTTCTGTCTGACTGCTTTTCCCCAGTTTCCCTGCTAGCCAGATGAAAAAAATCCCAAGTGGAGAGTGTCACAATTTTGCTGAAACATGATGTTTTTTGCTGGGAATGTCTGACTAAAATTCCTGACAGTTTTCCCCCAACCAGGAGTATCTTGTGGGGTAACTCCAGCCCCATTTTGCCCTCACAGCATGTTCCTGGGCTCCTTGTGATATATTGGTATCTTTGAGCCAGGATTTATAAGCTCTTGGAGATTTATATCACACTCAAGATAGCTCAGCTACCTTAGAAGGCATAAAATCAGCAGGATGGCTTCTGTGATAGTGTTGGAAACAGAAAAGTTTTAATAAAAGGCAAAATAACAAAACTTTTTACAGAGAAAAACCGAGCCAGGTGAGGGGGCAGTGGTGTTGGGAAGGGGGTGGAGAATCCCCTCCTGCATCCTCCAGCTTTCCACAGAACTGAACCAGGAGGTTTTGGAGCAGCCCCCGGTGGTGACCTGGCTCCAGGAAGGGAGGATGAGGATGCACCATCACTTTTGGGAATGCTCACCTTGGGAACCATCCATCCATCACCTTTGGGAATGCTCACCTTGGGAACCATCCATCCATCACTTTTGGGAATGCTCACCTTGGGAACCATCCATCATCCATCACCCTTGTGAATGCTCACCTTGGGAACCATCCATCCATCACTTTTGGGAATGCTCACCTTGGGAACCTTCCATCCATCCATCTCCTTTGGGAATGCTCACCTTGGGAACCATCCACCACCTTTGGGAATGCTCACCTTGGGAACCATCCATCCATCACCTTTGGGAATGCTCACCTTGGGAACCATCCATCCATCACCTTTGGGAATGCTCACCTTGGGAACCATCCATCATCCATCACCCTTGTGAATGCTCACCTTGGGAACCATCCATCCATCACTTTTGGGAATGCTCACCTTGGGAACCATCCATCCATCCATCTCCTTTGGGAATGCTCACCTTGGGAACAATCCATCCATCTCCTTTGGGAATGCTCACCTTGGGAACCATCCATCCATCACCTTTGGGAATGCTCACCTTGGGAACCATCCATCCATCACTTTTGGGAATGCTCACCTTGGGAACCATCCATCCATCTCCTTTGGGAATGCTCACCTTGGGAACCATCCATCCATCACTTTTGGGAATGCTCACCTTGGGAACCATCCATCCATCCATCCACCACCTCTGGGAATGCTCACCTTGGGAGCCATCCATCCATCACTTTTGGGAATGCTCACCTTGGGAACCATCCATCCATCCATCCATCTCCTTTGGGAATGCTCACCTTGGGAACAACCCATCCATCTCCTTTGGGAATGCTCACCTTGGGAACCATCCATCCATCCATCCACCACCTCTGGGAATGCTCACCTTGGGAACCATCCATCCACCACCTTTGGGAATGCTCACCTTAGGAACCTTCCATCACTTTTGGGAATGCTCACCTTGGGAACCATCCATCCATCCATCCACCACCTTTGGGAATGCTCACCTTGGGAACCATCCATCCATTACCTTTGGGAATGCTCACCTTGGGAACCATCCATCCATCCATCACCTTTGGGAATGCTCACCTTGGGAACCATCCATCCATCTCCTTTGGGAATGCTCACCTTGGGAACCATCCATCCATCACCTTTGGGAATGCTCACCTTGGGAACCATCCATCCATCCATCCACCACCTTTGGGAATGCTCACCTTGGGAACCATCCATCCATCTCCTTTGGGAATGCTCACCTTGGGAACCATCCATCCATCACCTTTGGGAATGCTCACCTTGGGAACCATCCATCCATCACCTTTGGGAATGCTCACCTTGGGAATCCTCACCATCCATCCCCACAGTGCCCCAGTGCCTGGGCAGCCCCGGCACAGCTGGGGACGGCACAGCTGGGGGATAGCAAAGCTGAGGATAGCACATCTGGGGATAGCACAGCTGGGGACGGCACATCTGGGGACGGCACAGCTGTCCGGAGCTCTCTGGGGGCTCTGCAGCGCTGCCCTGCTCCTCTCTGCGGGCTGAAGCCTCCATCTCGTGGCCGAGTCCCGAACGACACCCTGGGGACAAGGAGGGTGGGAGCGGGGCACGCATCCTTACCTGCGGGGCAGGGGAGAAGCCCCCTCAACCCACGTCCTTGGAATTCATCACTCACCATTCATCACCTTCCCCCCACTGCAAATTTAAGGAGTCCCCTCAAACTGAGCTGGATATTTTTTACTTATCACTCTTGATCTCTGCATTATTTCTGCGGTCTAAAGTTTTCCAGAAGGTTACAAGGCTTCATTTATTTACTATATTTTAAATTTTTAAAATTTTTTTTTTTTTTCCTCCCAATTTTTATTTCTGAAGCTGGGCTCAAGGCTACCAAGGAGGCAGCAGGGTAAAATTAGGCAGTGGGGCTCCCTTGGGGTGCTGGTCCATTGCTGAGGGATGAGAGAGGGGATCTCCTCCAGCCCTTGGGCTCTGCTGGCTCTTGGCTGGGGCATCAGGAGCAGGGCTGTACCATTTATTAATTTATCAATTAATCCATTATGGTCACCAGCCTGGTGTCCTGTAACATTCCTGCTCTTCCATCCCTTAATCGTGGAGGGAGTGGGATGCTCATCCCAGGGTGAGGAAAGCCTCTGTGCCTCAGTTTCCCTGTTTCAAATGAGCTTCCTCTGCCTTTGCTTCTCTCCCAGCCTGACCCTCATTCCAAGCCCTTTAACAAACCCAGGGACCAGCTCTGCCTCACAGCATCCAGCAGCTCTGTCACCTAAAACCCTCAGCTCACTTCCCCAATGAGGCAAACACGCAAACTGACAGCATTTCCCATTTCCCTCCAACCTCTTTCTTCCCACTTTTCAAAAATTAAGATCTTATTTCAGCATCAGCACAAGGGTTTGGTTTTTTTCCCCTCCCTCCCATCTCAGAAATTCCACAGGGAATTTCATGAAAAATGGAAATATTTGCAAGACACCCCAGGACAGAGAACTGGGTTGTGAGCAGCTTTCATCTGGTGCAACCTTCTCTTCCTGCCCTGTGGGATAAAAGTCCCAGCAGAAGTGACAAAGACTCATAAATTCTGCAGAACAATTTCGTTCTTTCTGGAAAAAAAATCTGCTTGTTCCCTGCAGTGGGACTGAGAGCTGGGTGTGACACGGGGTAAAGAAACTTTCTGTGAATGTCTGTCTCTTAATTAATATTAATACCTCTCCAGCTTTTTATCTCTGCTTTAAATAAGAAGATCCCAGTTATGGCAGAGTTCCCACCACATTAAGGAGCCCCTGAAAGCAGAGTGATGGATGCTTTGGAAGATGGCTCTCATTAATGCCTAATCCTCCCATCAGCCCCACTTGTCCCTGACACTTGGAGCTTGTTAACCATTTTTTTGCAATGGTTTTCAGGGATTTCTGGACCTGGGGCAGGGGTGGGGGGAATGGCACAGCCCCCTTTCCCTGCCTTCAGGTGAAAAAGTGGTTTCTGGTTTGGCTGCCACTCTTCCCAGCTGCCTGGCCCACCTTTATTTTTTAAAAAGTGTCTTCCAGGCAAAACCAGAGCTTACTGGAGGTAAACTATTCCTGTTTCTTTATACTTTTATTTGTGTGTATGGTTTTGAAGGCCGTGTGGACAGCAGTTGTTTGTGGGGCTGTGGAATTGAGGACCTGAGGTTTTTGAGCTGCTGCCTCCTCCTGCTGCTCTGCTCTTGTCAAGGGCAATCCATTCCAAACCTTTTGGAAAGTGTCAGCTCCTGGATCCCTGTGAATAAGTAACTTTCTTTTTTGAAATAAAATCACTCCAGTGCTTGTGGAAAACATGTCGCAGACATCTTTTATGGAAAATCTTTTCCTTAGGATTTTTCCTCCTGAGAAGCTGAGAGGCCTCAGGAACAAAATGTAACCAATGGTTATCTGCTGCTCTGGAATGCAACAAGTGGATCTGGGATTGGTCCCATGTTGGATGTTTGTAATTAATGGCCAATCACAGCCCAGCTGGCTCAGACAGAGAGCAGAGCCACAAACCTTTGTTATCATTCTTTCTTTCCTATTCTATTCTTAGCCAGCCTTCTGATAAAATCCTTTCTTCTATTCTTTTAGTATATTTTTAATGTAATATAGATCATAAAATAATAAATCAAGCCTTCTGAAACATGGAGTCAGATCCTCATCTCTTCCTCATCTGAAAATCCCTGTAAACACCATCACAAAAATGCAGTAGGCTTTCAAGGCTGGAAGGAAACAAGAAATGGATTTAGTGTCCATGGGGTGACAGCTAGAAAATCCAGTGGAAGGGCACACAGAGGTGCCATGGAAAAGCAGAGGAAAGCTTGTCCTGCTCATCCCTGGTGGGTTTTGGCAGCTCCTTGCCACCATCCACCTCTGCAGTGAGTTCTCTTATTGCAGTGCTGCCAGCTCCTGCCCTGAACATTGCTTTTCCTGACTTACATCCAGGTTCCAGAGCTAACTGAGGATGTGTCTCGGGGGCTGGTGACACCAGGAGAGGGGTGCCCGTCCTTCTGCTCCCAGGCTGTCCTCACAGGGAGCTCACAGAGCCCTGCCAAGCCAGTCTCACCGGGAAAATCAGGTCTCTGATGCTTGTGCTCCTGCACAGTCCCTGCTGGGAGCAGCTCAGCGAGCCCTTGAACCACGTGCAGCTCCTCCAGCCAGCCCAGCCTTGTGGGATGAGCAGCTCCTGGCTCCTCCTGGAAGAGAAAAGCCACCCAAAGCCACAACAATTCCTACATCCAGTCACATAATCCGTGTTGGGGCTGAGAATGAAGGGGTGAAATGTTTGTTTTTTTCACACCTGGATGTTTCAGTGGGGCTCCCGGGCAGGGGGACGATGCTGAGCCCCTCGCAGTGGCCGCTTCTGCCTGTTTTCCACTAGAGGTAGCTGGAGCCACGCACAACCCGCCCGGCAGGGCTGGCATTTCCACATTTCCACATTTCCACATTCCCAGCCCTCGGAGTGATGGACCTGCCATTAAAGGCCCCGGTCCCAGCGCAGGAGGGGCTGGGGATGCAGCTCTGCCCGGCTCCTCTGCCATCCCTGCCCCTCCAGGGCTGCATCAGCGCTTGCTCGGTGTCCAACCCCGGACTTTGGGGGCTTTTGGAGAAGCAGAGGACCCCGGACTTTGGGGGCTTTTGGAGAAGCAGAGGCAGACACCCCCCCTCCCACTGCTGCAGCTCATCACGCAGCCCTGGGGACAGATATCTGTGACTCTGTGCAAGGGAAGAATCAACTGCTCCGAGCTGTTTGTTCTGCAGAGGAGGAAGAGCAGAGCACTTCAGTGGTTTAAGGCCCTTTTAAATTTTTTATTTCATTTTTCCCCCCTCCTTTTTTGCCCTTCAATAGGTTTAGGATGTGTAATGCCAGCTGGCTCTGTAGCTGCTGTTCATGAAGGCATCACCCATGCAGCCCAGGTGGGTGATGGGGTGCTTGGGGGGCAGCTGGCTCCAGCTGCTGGGACCCTTCTGGCTGATCCCCGGTGCAAATGTGGTTTTGAGGGTCTTTTTTTGGAGGAGAAGGAGTAAAACAAACAGAGCAGGTACTCCTGGGGAGCTGCAATAAGCCTGCAAAGCGAGAAGGGAAAGAAGGTCAGGAGGAGTGAGGATTATCTGCCTTCCCCATTCCCAAAGGGATTTTAGCCCTGACTTTTAATAACAGCCAGGAAAGAGGCAGACTTCATGCTTACCCAGAGGAAAAGGCCCTAATAGAAGAAAGGACCAGCCAGGAAAAGCCCTTTTATCCTGATCTGCCATCCTCACAGAGGCTGCTGTTGCTGCTCTGCAGTGGGTGGGGGTCCTGCCTGGCAGAGGGAATGCAAATGTCACCAGTCTGCTGATGGGGGTGGTGAGACTTCCCTGGACAAGCTCTGTGTGACACAAGAGGTTCATGCATGGGATGGAGACAGAGCCCTTGGGCCCCTCTCTGTGGCCTCCACATCCCCCACTCCATGCATGTGGACCTGAGGGTGTCCAAACAAAGGAGTTCCCCTGCTATTGGGGAAGAAGAAATGTGGGGTGTGTGCCTGGGGCCATCTGCAGCCCCACTAAAGTGTCCTGAGCCTGCAGCATGCCACATCAGGGAGCTCCTGATGATATTTCCCTGAAGCCATGTGGGATATTCACAGAATTCATGGAATCACTGGGTTGGGAGAGACCTCCAAGATCATGGAGTCCAACCCAGCCCCAACAGCTCAACTCAACCCTGGCACCCAGTGCCACATCCAGGCTTTGTTAAACACACCCAGGGATGGGGACTCCACCACCCAGACCATTCCAGAACTTTATCACTCTTTCTGTAAAAAACTTCTTCCTAACATCCAGCCTGTACTTCCCTTGGTGCAGGTCCATGGCTGCAGGTCCTTGGGCGCATCATCCTCTTTGCCCACGTCTTCTGGCCACCAAGTGTCACTCTCTTTGTGACACCTGGTGCTCCAGGCAGGAAGACACTGATGAATCCAGAGGAACTGGGCAACTGGGTGAGCACTGGCACCTCCTGCTGCTCCAGCCTCACCCCTGAACTGCTTGGAGGTGGTCTCAAAACCCACCTTGGCTTCTTCTCCAGGGGCTGGCAGGCTGGAGAGCTCTGGAGCTGCAGGATGAGGAGAGGCAGGCACCAGGGAGCTGTGACAGATGGAGACTGTTAATATTGAACACATAATTATGCTGGCCAAGGCCGAGTCCTTCCCTGTGTGGAGGGCATCAATATTAAGGCGAGTTACTAAATGTGTCTCAGAGGTGAACTCAAAGGCGTTTGGGAGGTCCAGGGCTGAGTTTTGGGACTCAGATTGCTGTGCTGTGGCTGGCCCTGAGAAGGTTCTTGCTGGCAGAGGAGAGAAGCTGCCTCACCTGAGCCTCTTGAGATGTGCCTGTGTTTGACACTTAACCCTGTGCTGCTGTGAGCTCAGCCTTGCTAAAGTCAGGGCATCAGCTCAAAATGCTGATTTTTAAACTCTGCATGGCATAAGTGAATAGTGCTAATTAAAATAAATCCTCCAAGGGCTGGGGCTTTTAGGGTGCTTGGCTTGGAAACTTTGTTGTGACACTTAAGCTCCCAGAGTTGGGGTTTTAAAAAGAATTTCAGGTGCCTTAAGGTAAAACTGGGAGACCTGGAAATTGTGCTGGGAGCTCCCAGCTCCCCAGTGAGAACTTTATTTTTATATTTATGGAGGAAAAGGAGTAATTTCTTTCTATCAAAAATGAATGAAAACTTGAAAAATCTCTACCAGGTTTTATTTATTGCCTCATCTATTAAAATAGCCACATATCTATTCAAGTGTGGGTGCTGTACTTTTTCTCACCTTTTCCATGAGTCACTGAATACTTTTTTTAACATTTCTTTCAGGGAAAAGATACTGCTGAGTTTCTCTCAAAGGGAAAATGTCCTGGAGGACGCCAAGGGCATGACTTGTCACTGCAGCAGCTGAGCAGCACCATCGTCCTCCTGACTCTGGCATCCTGCACCCTGGCCAGTGCCAGCCTCATGGAGCATTCCCACCCCTGCTGCTGAGATGAACCCAGGGTTTTCCTCACCTCTAGACCAGGATCCAGCCCCTGCTGGTGAGTTCAGGTCGGGTCAGAGAGGGCAGAGATGCTCTGGGGTCCCTGAGACACCAAGAGATGTCTCTGGTGGGCTGATGGGCTGGTCCCAGCAGGTTTGGACATTTGTGCCTGTGTTTCTCTGCTGTGGCACTGGACAGACACACAGACACACACAGACACACACACACCCTCCTGTGCCTGTTCTGCTTTGCATTCAGTGAAACTGCTCACATGAAACACAAACTCTGAGTTTCTGCTAAAGCAGCCCAGTGCAGCAGCTGATCTGTTTGTGCTGGAAGGAACACTCTGCTCTGCTCTGCTCTTTGAACACCAGGTGCCCCAAAATATGTTAATTCAAGCCCCAGAACAGCAGCCCCCCTCTGTTCCTTTTCTCACCCTGTCTCACACTGAATTGCAAACTCACAGCAGGGGAGGAAACTGAACCTGCTTGCCATGGTCATAGCCCTGAATGTGACTTTACCCAGGACTTAGGCACCCACCCCTCTGCTGAGCCTGGGCTGTCCCACTGTGCCCAGGAGCCATCACACCCACCCCACAGCTGTCACAGCCCCCTGGGCACCTGCAGACAAACCCATCCTGGGAGTGAACCAGGAAACCTGGCAGGGTTACACGGGCTGGGAACAGGGAGGGGCAGCCCCCCAGGCTCCTTCCATGGGAGTGTCCTGGGATGCTGTGCCTTGGCTCACCTCGGTGAGTGGGACCAGCAGGTTTACTCTAAGTAATGTAGATTTACTCTACATTATTTCCTCTAATAAACAATGTAGATTTACTCTACATTATTTCCTCTAATAAACTTTCTTAGGAGTTATCCATAACATTGCAAATTCTGTTTGCCAGGCTTGATGACAGCCACGGTCTTTTCTGTGTTCAGTGCCAGTTTCACTACAGCTGCCAAGGCCCTGGGAAACCTCAGGAAACCTCTACCTTTTCCCATAATATGGGGCTAGTTCTAACTTTCCACAGTATTTTTTCTTGGTGCTATTCAAGCTGAGGACAGCTTTGGCCACAGGCATGGCTGAGGACTGCTGGAGCAAGGGGGGCTCTGCCAGGGCTGAAGGAGAGCCAGGGTCTCTGCTCATGGAGACTTCATTCCTTGGGGAATGTCAGGAGGGGAGGCAAAAGCCACCACTTTGATGATATTTCTGTGAGCACTTCAGCCCGGGATGGGTGAAGGGCCCAGCACAGTGGGATGGGCAGCACTTTCTGCTGCTGTGGGTATTTTTCTGTGGGAGCCCCATTCTGCCCCTATAAACCTCTTTCCCCCACCCCATTCCTTCCCTGCCACGGCTCAGAAAGAGCTTTATTTATACTCATTTAGCTTCTTGCCTCCTCCCTAATTGAAATCATTAACCTTCTCGCTTAATGAAGAAGAGCACCGGGGGGAGGGCAGGGGGTGCCAGAGCCCCTCCCGGGCTGCTCCCACTCCCTCCACCGCCTCAAAAACGTGACTTGGAATTTGGCCACCGGGAGATAAAGAAAAAAAAAAAAAAAAAGAAAAAAGAAAGAAAATAAAGCACAAACCAAAAAAACCCCTGCACAACGGCGGCGTGGTCGGGGGCTGGCGGGGCGCGGCTCCCCCGGCCCCGGGGCCGCGGCGGGGCTGACGCCAGCGTTTCATCTCGGCGGAGAAATCATCGGCTCTGACCACGGGCAGGGCTTTGCCCGCCAGGTCCCACTTTGCTCCCCTATATTTAGCCCATTATGAATATGGAAGAGCGTTGAAAATGATTCGCGCAGACATCGCTCTGTCCAGCCGAATAACGTCAAAGGAAAGGCGGCGGCGGCAGCGGGAGCCGCTCGCCCCCAAAAGGAGCCCCGGCCCTCGTGGGTCGCGGAGCGGGGTCCCTGTCCTTGCACGGGGGGAGCACCTGGCTGCTGGCCGGAGGGACCCCTCTGTGGGTGTTTTGGGGTGTCGCGGGTGGGATGCGGGCCGGGCAGCGCCGTCCCCGCCGCCCAGCGCGGTGGCAGCTGGCATTGCTGGGCACAGACTGGGCACAGCTGCGCTCTGCCAGGGCACCGCGGCCACCCCGGGCACCGGGCACGGCCCCGCCGAGGGCAGCGCAGCCCGGGACCCGCCGCTCCGTCCGTCCCCATGGCGGGGACAGCGATGCTGCCGTGTCCCGGCGGTGTCCCCGCTCCGCTGGGCTCCGGCACCGAACGCGAGCGGAGCACCCCTGGCAGCTCCTCGGCCCCGCTTTGCCGCCCTGCCCCAAGCACTAAACCCCTTTGCCCAGGTCCGCACGCTCTCCCTGCCTTTTGGAGCCCAAACCTGCCCCACAAATATTTATTTGAGCATCCTTCTGCCTGGCTCCGGAGCTCAGTGGTGCCTCCTGGGGCATCCCCGCCTCCGCACCCACCGCTTTCCTCTCCATCCCAAAAGCTGGAAACCGATGGGGAGGGAACACGGGGGCAAACCCCACCCGCAAGAGCCCCCCAGCTTGGCTGGCTCGGGCTGGGGTTTTTGAAGAGCACTTTGTGCCGTGGCTTTTGGGCGTAGCAGAAAAGAGGGAAAACGGCTTTATTGGAGCCGTTAATGAAATGTCATTTGAGATTCACTTCCGTGGCTTCCATCTGCAGCACCCCCGGGTGGCACCGGCTCGCACAGGGGGCTGCTGCTTTGGAGGGTGTTTTGGGAAGGGGGGGACACGCACAAAAGCATCAAAACACGACCACCCCTTGCCCAGAGCTCGAGGGCTGTGTTTGCTATGGATGCTGTGGCCAGGTGAGGCGGCTCAGCCTCCCCTCTCAGACACCTGGCAGAGGAACACACCTTTGACACCTTTTCTGGGGGGGTCTGGCTCCAGAAATATCCCCGGATTTTCTTTTCCCACTTATCACACATCTATATACCCGATATTTCTCACGGGCAGCCAGCACAGTCCAGCTGCCTTCTCAGTGATGCATCTCAGACCCCTCTTTTCCATCCTCCCCCCTCTACCTGCTCCTCCCCTCTCCTCCTCCACCCCTTCCCAATTTCTGAGTGATCCTCTGCAGTCGTGAGCAGGTTTAACTAATCTTTCTGTCAGTGGGGTACTTTATGGAAATTGAAAACTAATTAACGCTCATCTCAGCAGCTAATCGCATAAAAGCCCCACTGCCTGGGCCTCCCTGCTCTTGAAATAACAACGGCACAGGAGCAGGGAATTTCTCGATCAAGCCCACCAGGATGGGATGTTCCCAAGGACAGAGCACTCGGGATGCCCCTGGATGGAATCCCCACGGCCAGGGATGGGGTCACCTTCTGCCGGGGCTCCTGGATCCATCCGGCCCATCCTCCAGCCCTTCCCTCCGGCTGCCTCGGCCCAGGAGGTGGGCAGAGGGTATTCGGGGGGAACTTTGGGCATTGGGGCTGGGGCTGGGGCTGGGAGGGCGATGGGGACGTGCGGCCAGAGCCGCTCCCGCCCGCAGTGACTCATTGGGCTTTAATTGCTCCCTGCAGTCGCGGGCTGCTGGCGGCACCGCATCAGAGATGTCACGTTATAGTCATGCGTGAAGAGCTAATGGTCAAGGGTGACACCACCAACAAAACATCCTCGGGGAAGCTGTCACTGATGGCGAGGATCAAAGGGCAGCGGCAGCGGCTGTCCCGCTGCTGCCGAGGCTTGCACAGGCTGTGCCCGGCACAGGGGTGGAGGTGGTGGTGGCAGCGCTCGTGGGGCCAGAGGATGGCCCTGCCAAGCAGGGACAGAGCGGGCAGGTGCAGAGGTTCAGGGACATCACACCACGACCAACATGATCCAGTGAAGCCAAATTTATTATCCCTAAAAAGACTGTATTTATAATAAGTCTCTGCTGCCCACGTGTCTCTAGCTAATACATGATTGGTTAATCCTTGCTGTTCACGTGTCTAAATTAGAATGCTCATTGGATTTTTCCTAATTTTTCACCTGTCTTGCTGTGGTCGTCTGGCCCACCCATGACTCACTTTTTTCTTACTTTCCCAAGCTTGCTGACAAACCTGCTGAGTCCTGATGACTCTTCTTGCATCTCTTTCAAGGATATACCGACCCCATTTCTGAATATGTCCATTATTCATTGCTTGTGAACGTGTCCATTGCCCATTAGTACCAGCAGGCTGGATTGTGCATCGGCTGAATGTGGCCATTGTCTAGCAAGAACTCCTCAATCTGCAAAAAACTCTCAACAGGCAGGGCCTGAGCTGAGGGTGCTGGTCCATCCCAGGAGCCCTGGAGAGGATTTTCTTTGCATCTTTGCTCTGGCATGGGTTGGGAGCTCAGGCTCAGGCTGAGGGTGCCAGCTGGGCTCTGCAGTGCCCTGTGCCAGAGGGAGCAGCCCAGGTGTGACAAACCAGGCTGTGAGGGGGGGTCTTGGGTGTGCAGCCATGGGGGTGCCAGCCTGTCCCTTTGTGTGTCTGCACCCTCCTGCCCTGGCCAGGATGCTCTGGGCACCTCCCAAAGTTGAAGGGAGGACCAGGGAGAGACCCCAGCCTCACCAGTCCAAGGGGTTAAGTGGTTTGGCACTGTGGGGTTGCTTTTTTGGGTGCTGCCAACATCACAGCCCCCACCACCCCCCCTTTGCTGACTGTGCCACAGCAAGAGTGGCACAGTGCAAGGTGCCCTTTCCTGCCGCTCCTGTCCCCAGGGGCCACCACAGCAGGACACAGGCTGCTCCTCTGCTTTGCAGCAGTGCCTGTGCATGGGATACAAATCATGTGAACAGTGCAAATTACCAAACACCCAGTGCAAACAATTAAATAACTCTTTAGTGCCACACAGCACCTATGTGGTCCTGGCTGGCATTTGGCTCCAGTTTCCAGCTGCTGCTTCCCACCTCACCACTGCTGGGCACAGCAGCTCTCCCCACACTGCTTCTCCAGCTTCTCCACTGCTTCTCCAGGGCCATCTCCTCCCTGCCCTCCACCATCAGGAGCAGTGGAGATGCTCAGGTGATGCTGAGCATCTGAAGGGGGTTTATTGACAGACACGAATGAGACGGGGCTGCTGTGGAAAGCATCTCGAGCTGTTTGATTTTCCAGCATCACTCTCATTCCATGGGTATGACAATGGGAAGATGCCAGCAGCTCACATTCTAGGCAGCAGGCCAGAAAAGTTAATGTTACAACTCACTTTATAAGCTTCTTGACCAATCCCACAAAGCAAAAGCACATTGACAGTAGTCCTATATAATCACTATAAGCACAGGTACCTTTGGTTAAAACAATGCTTGCTTATTTTGAATACAATGCCTGCTTGTAAGCCTTAAAACACAATGCACAGAGCTCCATTATTAAGCTTAAAACTTCCTAATATCTTGCTAGATAAACTTTTCTGTAGCTTAGGGAGTTATTCCAGACAAGTGTTAATACACAGACCATTGTTCTATTTGCCCTTGCTTTTTCTACATTTTAAATAATTTTTCTGCTGACCAATCTCATGACTGCTGCATAGCTCTGCTCACAGTTCTGCTGTCTCTGAGACCTGCATCTTGCAGCTTTCCCCAAACCCTGTGATTTTGTGGATTCCCACACTCGGGCAGCCGGAGCACACGGCGCAGCACAGGAAGTTATTGCTGCAGTCACACTCTGGCCATTCCCTCCCAACAAACGGCGGCAGCGTCTGCACAGCTGGAGAGAGCCCGAGGACAGGCAGGGCCAGCCCGGGTGACCTTGAGAGGACGAGCAGCAGCCAGGCCGGAGCCCTGATCTGCCTGGACAGGTGCGGCCCCGGGCGCGCCTCCACCTGGCCAGGGCTCCCGGGATGCTCCCCGCAAGCCTTCAGCCGCTATCAGCTTCAAAGTGTCCCCAGCAGCCCCTGGCCCGGTGGGATTTCTCCCCTCCCAGCGCTTGTCAAGCTTCCAGGGCTCTGGAAGGAGACAAAGGCGCTGCTGCGGCGGCGCTGAGCTGCTGGGAGGTGCCGTCCCCAGCCCGGGGCTGATGGAGTTTGGGTCCATCCCTGCAAAGCAGCGTTTCCCAGGCCCTGCTGGCAGCCAGAGCTCAGCAAGGAACCTGCTTGGGATAACGGGATGGAGACTGAGGGGTGGCACTAAAGGCACAGGGGGCTGGGCTGGGGGTCTCACCCTGAGAGCGTGGCCATGGAATCGTGGAATGGCTTGGGATGGAAGGGAGCTTAAAGATCACCTGGCTCCCATACACCTTCCACTAGACCAGGTGGCTCCAACTCCCATCCAACCCGGCCTTGGACACTTCCAGGGATCCAGGGGCAGCCACAGCTTCTCTGGGCAACCTGTGCCAGGGCCTCCCCACCCTCACAGGGAAGAGTTTTTCCCTAATATTTATTCCTAATATTTAATCCAAGCCCTCTGTCAGTTTAAAACCTCCTATCACTAAGGATAAGAGTTATCCCTGGAGCCTGAAGCACCAAGATGAGCAGCAGCAGCTCTGGAACACCAGGACCCAAGGGTGGCATCCTTGTCCTGCCTCTTATCCTGGGAGTGAAGCTTTTTGAGGGAACCCTCATGCTGTGGGGAGAAACCACCTGCAGACAAGAGAAATGACCTCTGAGCTCCACTTCTGCTCTCTGTGTTTAAAGTGGCCCAAATTCACCTTGGGGAGGTGTTGGGGGTGTCTGCAAGGGCAGGGGAAGCCTCATCACCCCCGTGTTCAGCTCCCCCCAGAGGCCTGGGGAGGAGTGAGGGGCCAGGACTGAATGGAGGGGAGGGGGTGTTTGTGTCAGTAGATGTCAGAAAGCAAAAAACAAGCAGGACTTTGGAGCCAATTAAGTTTGTATAATGTGTGGGAAATGCTGGTTGAAGGCATGGCAGCAGCTGAGCTGTACACTCATTTATTTCAAGGCAGTTTTCCACGGGAGCAGAGCACACACATGTCATCAGCACCAAATATCTCTAATAAGGCTGTCTCCATTAATAAGGAAAAAAAAAGATTAATTATTTTGTTTTTCATTGAGCCAGGGTAGCCACTTGAAAGCCTTTTCCTCCAGTTGGGAGGAAAATGTGTCTTGGGACAGGGAGGGTGGGGAAGGACAGCACAGCTGGGTTGTTCTGTGAAGGGAAGTGCCACCAAGCTGAGTGTGACCCCAGGAAGTGCCACCAAGCTGAGGGTGACCCAGGGGCTGCAGAGTCTGCTGATCTGGTGGGGAGGAGCTGCAGAAGCACTTTGTGAGCCCAAGCTCTGCTGGAAGCACCAGAACAGCGTTGTGACATCCAGAGGGAGATGTCCCTGGGACACATGGTCCCAGTGCCACCAGCACTGCCTGCAAAGAGGAGCATGGAGGAGCCAGCCTGAGGTGATCTGAGGTGCAGATTGTGCCTGTCCCTCCTCATTTCCCCCTGTGCCTGACCAAAAACGCTCAGCCACAGCCTTCCCAAGCCCACTGTGTCCCTTCCATCACATCCTCCCTCTGGAGGCTGCAGCAGGGCTCGTCCCCCAGCAGCCAGCAGTGCTGCTGTGATGTGGGAATCCACAAAACCAGAGGGTTTTGGGAAAGCTGCAAAAGGCCTCAGAGACAGCAGAACTGGGATTGGAGCTGAGCAGCTGCCATGAGATTGGTCAGCAGAAAAATTATTTAAACTGTAGAAAAGCAAGGACAAATAGAACAATGGTCTGTGTATTAACACTTGTCTGGAATAACTCCCTAAGCTACAGAAAGTTTATCTAGCAAGATATTAGGAAGGTTAAAGCTTAATAATGGAGCTCTGTGCATTGTGTTTTAAGGCTTACAAGCAGGTATTGTATTCAAAATAAGCAAGCATTGTTTTAACCAAAGGTAACTGTGCTTATAGTGGTTGGATAGAACTACTGTCAATGTGCTTTTGCTTTGTGTGATTGGTGAAGAAGCTTTTAAAGTGAGTTGTAACATTAAGTTCTGTGTCTGCTGCCTGGGATGTGAGCTGCTGGCATCTTCCCATTGTCATACCCATGGAGTGAGGCTGATGCTGGAAAATCAAACAGCTCAAGGCACGTTCCCAGCAGCCCTGTCCCGTTCGTGGTTTGTGAACGGCCCCTGGCTGGGGTCACTGTGACATCTGTGTCCCCCCAGGGTGGCACTGGGACTGGCACCAGCACTGCTGGCACTGGCCATGCTCAGCACCCAGAGCTGCTCCTGCTCCTCCAGTGTTTCCCCTCCTGCATTTCCCAGCACAGAACTCATCCCTTGGCCTCAGCAACAGAGAGAGCTCACAGACCCAAATCTGCCCAAATCCATACAGATGTGCATGAATCCGCCACAGAGAGGGCTCTGATTGTGCCTCCTGTTGGATGCAGGGTCACAGCTGTGCAGCTGCCAGCCCTCCAGCCCCTCTGGCAGCAGGGTTGGTTTATCAGAGCCCACTCCTGGCCATGGGCAGCTGGGAGCTCTCCGTGCCCACAGCCACAACCTCACAAACCTCTCAGGTTCATTAATTGCCATCAAATAACCACAGCTGGGACAGAGCTTCACCTCCAGCAGGGCTCATCCCTGCGGGGCCAGATCCCAAACCCAGCCCCAGAGGGACGGGAGAGGAGGGGACTCACCGGGAGAGGGAGGGGACACTGGGTACGGGAGGGGGGAGCCCAGCCAGAGAGGGAGACCTTGATAAAAGGGGGGTTTAACAGAAAAGGGGGGTCTCAATGGGAAAGAGAGTCTAAATTATCTTAAAAATGATTCTAAATCATTTCTAGGGGGGCAGGATATTTTGTTTCTGTTTCTATTCTATTCCATTCCATTATTCTATTCTATTCTATTCTATTCTATTCTATTCTATTCTATTCTATTCTATTCTATTCCATTCTTCTATTCTGTTATTCTATTCTATTCTATTCCATTCCGTTCCATTCCATTCCATTCCAATTTTATTATTTTGGTTAGGGTTCATTTTTTATCATTTAAATTTATCTTACATTCATTTTATTTTACCTGGATTTTTTTTTAATCTTACAATGGCTTTTTATTATTTTCCTACACTGCATTGTAATTTTTAAAAATTTTCTAAAGAATAATTATCCCCACAAAACACTTGGAAGAAAACAAAGCGGGGGGGGGGGGAAATCAAATAAAAAAACAACACAACAAAAATCAGGGAAAACTTCTTTCTTTTCTTTTAAAATGATCTTTCTTGAGACTTGATAGTAAGAGAGGGAAATCTTGATAGAAGGAGGAGTTGAATAGGAAAGGGGGGCTTCAATAGGAAAGAGATTCTAAATGAGTCTAAAAAATCATTTAGAAATTCTAAATTATTCTAAAGAATTATTTTCTTCTTTAGAATAATTTCTGCTTTTAAGAAGAAGAAATTCTTCTTAAAGAAGAATAAATTCTTCTTTAGAATAATTAACTGCTTTCTTTTCTTTTAAAATGATCTTTCTTGAGACTTGATAGTGGATGGAGAAGGGGGGTTTCAATAGGAAAGGGGGAGGTCTCAGTGGGGAAGGGGGATTTCAGTAGAAAAGAGGGGTTCCAATAGGAAAGGAGGGTTTCAATAGGAAAGAGATTCTAAATGATTCTAAAGAATAATTTAGAAATGATTCTAAATGTTTCTAAAGAATCATTTTCCCCACAAAAATCCGGGAAGAAAACAAAGGGGGAAAAAAACCCCAATCAAACGCAACACAACAAAAATCAGGGAAAACTTCTTTATTTTCTTTTAAAATGATCTTTCTTGAGACTTGATAGGGGATGGGGATCTCAGTAAGAGAGGGAGATCTTGATAGAAGGGGGGTCTCAATAGGAAAGGGGGGTTTCAATAGGAAAGGGGGAAGTTTCAGTAGGAAAAGGGGGGTTTCAATAGAAAAGAGGGGTTCCAATAGGAAAGGAGGGTTTCAATAGGAAAGAGATTCTAAATTATTCTAAAAAATCATCTCCCCATGGCCCCGAGGGCCTGCAGGGGTGGGGACCCTCCATAAGGTGTCCCTTACAGGCAGGAAAAGCCCTGGGATCTGCTGGAACAGATGCTCCTGCGCCGTAAGAAAAGGTTAAATATTTTAATAAGCATTAGCCACATGTTGAAGGTAAAACGAGCTGCTCGCTTTCATTCTTCCCCCCCAACCCGTGCTTTTATTTATTTTTTTTTTTTGTATGCAAATGAACTGGAAGCTTATTAACGAGATGAGAGGCTGGAGCCTAATTAGCAGCAGGCCAAGGGAGCTGTGCTGGAGCTGAGTCAGCGAGTGCGGGCAGCGCTGGCGCCGTCCCCGCAGCGCCGCTGCCAAAGTGCCCCCAAAACCACGGGAATCGGGCAAAACCCTCCCGATTTTGTGATTTTGGAACGGCTGGGGCAGATCAGCTTCAATTTAGGCTCCTGTCTGGACACAGCCCACGGGGGTCACCCCAAAGCCACCGTCCTGGGTTTATTTTTTTGCCGTGTTTCCAGGCGTATATTGAATTTTTGGGGCAGTGGCACCAAGCCGGCGTGGAGCAGCTCTGATGTGTCTGTGGCAGGGGCTGAGCTGCTTTAGCCCCTCTGGAATTTGTTTTTAGGGATTATTTCCTTCTGATTATATCTCTTTCCTTTGCATTCTAAAGAATCATTTTCCCCACAAAACGCTGTGAAGAAAACAAAGGGGAGGGGAACCCCAAACCAAAACCGACACAACAAAAATCAGGGAAAACTTCTTTCTTTTCTTGTAAAATGATCTTTCTTTTCTCCCATCCTTTTTCCTGGCCCCTTTTCTGTGCTCGGGAGGCTCCTGGGGGCAGAGCACAGACCCAGCCAGGGGCACAGGACAAACCCCTCTCGTAATTTGCACCTTCGGAAGGCGCCGGCAGCCGGGCGGCCCCAGCGCTCATTTGCATTTTTAATTACCTGGGCTCTCCCTGCGCCCCTCGGCTGCCCTGCCTGGGGTCAGCGATGGCCGCAGGCCACGGCAGGAACGGAGAGGTTTGGTGGCCCAGAGGATGGGCGAGCTGGTAAGGCAGCGATGACATTCCATTCGAAATGGTTTTTTCCTCTTTTTTTCCCCTCGTTTTTTCTTCCTTTTTTTGGACATATTTTTCTTCTACTCCAGCTCGGTCCAGCCCTGCCTTTGTGGCATCCATCTGCCCCCCTTCCTTTGGGTTTCATCCTCGCCCTTCTCCTCCTCACCCCCCACACCACTGGGCTCCCTCATCCCACACAACCCCCGGCACTGCCAGCACACACAGAGATGCCACAATTCCCCCGTAAAGCGATTAAAACTCTACCTCATTAGCAATAATTAAAAGGTGCAGCACACATTCTCAACAGCTCACGCCCGGAGGCATAGGATATTTTGTTTCTATTCTATTCTATTCTATTCTATTCTATTCTATTCTATTCTATTCTATTCTATTCTATCCCATTCCATTCCATTCCAATTTTATTATTTTGGTTTGGGTTTATTTTGTTTCATTTAAATTTATCTTGCATTCATTTTATTTTACCTGTATTTTTTTTATCTTATAATATCTTTCTATTCTTTTCTTCTACTCCATTGCAGTTTTATTTTATATTTTATTTTATATTTTATTTTATATTTATTTTATTTTTTATTTATTTTTTACTTTATATTTTATTTAATATTTATTTTAATTTTTATTTATTTTTTACTTTATATTTATTTTATATTTATTTTATATTTTATTTTATATTTTATTTTTTATATTTTATATTTTATTTTAAATTTTTATTTTATTTTATATTTTATTTTATATTTTATTTTATTTTTTATTTTTTACTTTATTTTTTATTTTATTTTATTACATTTTTAAAACAGAATTTTCTTTTTTAGGCCCTCCACCCCGTCCCCAGGGTGCTGGCACAGGAGGGACGTGGGGACAGCCACCCACACCCCGAGCAGGGTAGGGCGGGCTGCCTGCATCCAAGGCACAATAAAATATTTTACTACAAAGCAGAATTACTCCAAAGACTGATGGGCTGACTTGTGAGACCCACTCACATTTATGGAGGTCATAAGTTATAGACTCCTGGTGAACTGGAGGAAAACATAACCCTGGCTTTTTATAGGGGAAACTTCTGCCGTATATTAAATTTTCCTGCCAGTAGACGGGGCTTTACTGCCAACTGTAACTTTAACACCTCCCAGCCCCTCGGTTAGGAGGGGAGGATTATTAATAATGTGGGTGTGGGTCGCCAGCCTGGGCTGTCTGCTCACCAAAAGCTTTTTGAAGCTTCTGCTGTGGGAATTATGCAGGGCTCAGTGCATGCCCTGCCTTTTTTCCCTGGGATTTTTGGTCTAAAACATTGCAATGTGAAATGGAAAAGTGCAGGAGCTGCACCTCGGGGTTTGCTGAACTTGGTTGCCCGAAACCAGGGAAACAGAGGGGAAAACGAAAATTAAAAAAATCCTACAGATAAGTGAGTGGCTGGGGGAGAAGGGAAAAAAATGTGGATGCAGAGAGGGGGATGGAGATGGTGAGGAAGAGGCAAATAATCCAGTTTGGATATGGCGAGGAAGAGGCAAATAATCCAGTTTGGCATTTGTGGGTTTCCCTTTCATCCACAAGCAGCCAGCGAGGGGGAACAGAGGGAGGAAGGCAGGGAGGATGCTGCACCCAGCCTGGCTCTGGGAGGCTCCAAGTGCCCTTTTCCCACCTCAAACCTGCCTGAGTTTGGCAGAGAGTGGTCAAGACTCGAGCTGGGAGCAGAGCCAGTTTTTTTTGGGTTTTTTTTTTTGGTTTGTTTTTGTATTTGTATTTGTTTTGTTTTAGTTTTGTTTATTTTCTTTGGCATGGGCAAACCCTCGTGTCCAGGAGATGTCACCTCCGTGTGCCCAGGGAAACTGAGGCACGGGGGCAGGCACCAGGGATGCAGTGCCTCAGGCAGGACCCCAAATCACATCCCTCTGGCTCACACCATCCCAGCACCAGGATATTTATTGCCTTTGTTCACCTCCACCTTTGTACCCCAAACCCTTCCTGCACCTCCCTGGGGAAACCCCCAGGGTATCTCGTTTTCTTCTTTTTCCTCCCCAATAAACACACAAGCTTTGGTTTCAGGGTTTTGGGGTTTTTTTGATTTTTTTTTTTTGCAACAAAAGAAACTATTTATTTGGAATGTGCATTACCAGTACAAATCAGGAAACTGTAAAACCTACACCAAAACCCACCCAAGGACGTGAGGCAGAACCTCTCCCAGTCCCAAAATCCTCCCCCAGCATCATCGGGGCCATCCCACAACCGGGGCCCGGGGAGACTTAACATTTCCCTGCTTGGAGCTGGTCTGAGCCTTGATGAGAAGGGAACAGCTGGGAGCAGGCTGATATTTAAACTGGAATTAGGAGGGAGATAATTCCTGGGGTGGGCGGCTCGGGGGGCTCTGCCGCACAGCGATACAGTTAATTTGCAGCCCGAGCTGGAGGCTGGCCCGAGCTGATATTGCCGTGTTATTTAGAAGAGAAAGGTCAGGCTGGAGATTGAATAATCATTGACAAGAAATCCATGGGGGAGCAGCGTGGGGAGGCAGCTCCAGCATCCCCGGCTGCTCTCCTGGGGATTCATCCCGAGGGGATGCTGCCCACGGGGTGCCAGGGGCACAGAGCCACAGCCACCCCCCAGGCCATCCACAGTCTGGTTTTCATCCTATGCACAAGCTCTTTTCGAAATTATAAATGATTTTTAAATGTAAAATGATTTCTTTTTCTTCCCAGAAACGTTTTCCAATTTTTTTTCCCCTTTTTAAAAATAACCTTCTCACCTCAGGAAAACAGGAGAGGCTATCAAGCCTTCCCCTGCTCCCCATCCCTGCCCCAGACCTTGGTGTGATAAAGAAAATCCCATTTCTAGCTATTTTTGGAAAGCAGTGCACAAGTCTAAAAAAGCAGTAAAGGGATTTTTTTGTTGTGGTTTTTTTTTTTTTTTGGTGGGTTTTTGGTTTTGTTTGTTTTTGGTTTTGTTTGGATGTGTTTTTTTGTTGTTTGGTGGGTTTTTTTTTTTTTTAAGGGGGGGCTTGTTTTGTTTTTGGGGTTTTTTTTGGTTTTGTTTGGGTTTTTTGTTTTGTTTTGTTTATTTGTATTGTGTTTTGTTTTTTTTTTTTGCATGGGCAAACCCTCGTGTCCAGGAGATGTCACCTCCGTATGCCCAGGGAAACTGAGGCACGGGGGCAGGCACCAGGGATGCAGTGCCTCAGCTCAGGCAGGATCCCAAATCACATCCCTCTGACCCACACCATCCCAGCACCAGGATATTTACTGCCTTTGTTCACTCCCACCTCTGCACCCCAAACCCTTCCTGCACCTCCTGAGGAAACCCCCAGGGTATCTCGTTTTCCTCTTTTTCCTCCCCAATAAATACACCAGCTTTGGTTTCAGGGTTTTGGTTTTTTTTGAATTTTTTTTTTTTTTTTGCAACAAAAGAAACTATTTATTTGGAATATGCATTACCAGTACAAATCAGGAAACTGTAAAACCTACACCTTGTTAGTATCGTCATAGAACATAAAAGTTTCAATTGGGATCAGAAAGACAGAGGCCTTTTTTTTTTCTTTACAGAAGCAGAAAAGTTTCAAAACCAGGTTGGAACAGAGAGTCTTTTTTTTTTCCTTTTTTCTGTAAGGGTTTTTCTTTTTTTTTTCCTTTCTTTTTTTTTTTTTTCTTTTTAATATTTGGAATCCATTAGGAAGAGAGAAAAAACAAAAAGATGGGGAGAAAAAAAAATAGAAAAGAAAAAGCAACTCCAAAGTGGATCACCTTTACAAGGGACAGAAAGGGCTTTGCAAGAACAAAAAAAGCAAACTGACAAAACCAACCCCCCAGGCAATGTCTGATTTACATCCTCTTAATAATAATAAAATAATAATAATAATAAAGGTGTACGAAAACAAAAGGACTCCAGGAAACCTTGGGATTAAAAGAACACCCCAAACCCTAAACTGGTCAGTGATGTGAAAAGCTCAGGGGTTTTTTGGGAGGAGCAGGAAAATGTTTCAGGAGAAAACTGAAGTGATGCCAACCAGCACCTCCCTCAGGGCTTCTCCTTGAACCCCACTGCATCCACTGGGATTTGGGCCTGGATTTGGGACATTCTGGCCATGTCCCAGCCCTTGTCCCTGCTCAGGGCTCGGGGCCAGGCTCTGAGGCCTCATCTCCAGCAAGGCGAGGTTGGAACATTCCTTACCCCAAACCCCTCGCGCTTGGGACACTGGGATTCAGGGAGGAGAACCAACCATCCCCACGTTTTGGGAAGGATTCCTGCCCTTTCATCATCACTCCCAGGCAGCTCAGCAACACCCCCAGAATGGAGGGTGGAACCTGTGGAACCCACAGCGGGGCTCAGGGCTTGACTCCCCACCACCTTCTCCCCAAAAGCCCTGGGAATTCCATCTCTTTCCAGAGGTGAAATCCCGCAGCTCAGCCCCAGAGCAGCCACACCAGGATCCTCTGGAGCTGGGATCTGAAAGGAGCAGGGAGAAACTCCTTCCCCCAAAAACACCACCAGCACTTTTCACATCACTCTGGTCACAGCTCAAAAGCGCAGGGGAGGTGGCAAGGCCATCGTCTCAGACAGGTCAAAATAAACTCATCATCATCATCATCATCATCATCATCATCATCATCAAAGCCCCCTCCCCCCCATCCCAAACAAGGCAAAAATATAAAAAAAAAAAAACCAACAAAAAGGTTCATTTCTGGGTCTCAACGTTAAAAACATAAAGTGTTAGACTGTACCTATTAATGCTCACTATTCCAACCATTTTTTTTCTTTTTAAAGTTTTACAAAATGAATTACCGTCACTTTTTAAACATTGTGTAAGAAGAAATGAGTGTGCACAACTCTACACTTTTCTAGCATTCTTGAACTAATTCACAAATGCGAGAAAATGGAAAAAAAACCAAACCATGGGAAAAAACAAACAAACAAAAAAAAGGAGGATGAATGTAGGTAGTTTGATGTTATAAACTATACAGGAATGAAGCGCTTGTTGCCACAGAAAGAACAGGGATGGGACTTTCCCCCTGTTCAATTTTGCGTGCTAAGAGGGTCATTTTTTATTCTTTTATTATAAACACTATTAAATTCCGACTGCGTTTTTGGTTTTTTTTTTTTCTCCTTTATCTGAATATACAAGAACATTCATTATCAAATGTTCGTTATCATCAATACTACAAAGAACGAGACACAAATCGCAAGAAACAATGGAAAATGTTAATAAAGCTGAAAGAATCGTCGAGTTTTTTTTTTTGTGATTTTTTTTTCATTTTTATTTTTTTTGAGTTTCTGCAGGTTTTTTTTTTGTTTGTGTTTTTTTTGTGGTTTTTTTTTTGTTTTGTTTTGTTTTTTTTTTTTGGTATCGAAGTCAGGTTTTTCTGGGCAGAAAAGAGAAATAATAATAATAAAAAAGAAGAAGAAGAAGAAAAAAAACCCCACAACACTCAGGGCTGGAGCAGGAGAGGAGGAGAATGGGGAGGAGAAACAAAACCCAAAAATTAAAAAAAAATAAAAAAAGCAAAGGAAAAGGCAAGCCAACACAACCTGGAGGGACCAAGTGGGGAACCCAGGAGGGGATTTGCAAAGTACCGTGGAGGAGCGAGGGGCAGCCTGGGCAGGGGAGCACAGGGCAGGGGGGCAGCCCCAGCGTGGGCTGGCTCCAGCAGGCCGTGGTTTGGCTCATTCCCAGCTGGATTCCAAAGGGATGGTGGCATTCCTGCAGGCAGGGCACTGCTGTGGCTCAGCAGGAGAGGCCTGAGCCAGTCCTGTGTCCCTGGAACGCTGTGCCAGGACAGGTTCGTGTAAAATAAGCTGGAAGTGGACAAAAGGCAGATGGGAAGACGAGGAGGGAAGTGGGAAGGTGCAGAGCTGGGGAAGGTGGGCAGCACCTCCCGAGTGTCCTTGCAGGAAAACAACCTTCTCCATGCTCCTATCACACAGCTGGGAGGCAGCCCCAGGCTCCTCATGTCACATCCTGCTCTGCCCACTCTGCCATGGATGCAAAAGGAGCAGGAAGTGTCACTGCTGGACACATGACACCCGTGCTGCAAGGTGACAGCGTGCTGGAGCTGCAGCCACACCACCAAGGACCATTATTTTTTCCAGCAGAAGGGTGGAAGTATTTTTGGCAGAGCTCTAATTTTAAATGGTTTCTGTTTAACGCTGCTCCGTGCTGGCAGTTCCCACCTCGAGACCAGCACAAGCAGGGTGGGCATGGACATTCAACAGCGTGAGGTACTGATCCCAGGGGATCCTGGCATCCACCATGAGGTGCCAGACATCCTGCACCCTCACCAGTCCCACCACACCCAGGGTCTTGGTGCAGGCTGGCTCGTCAGCCTCCTCGTGCCCACGGAAAGAACCGATGGCCACAAGTCCCACCATGGCACAAAGCTCAGCCCGCTGCCCAGGGGAGCTGGTGCTGCCTCTTCCTGCTCTTCCACGGAAGCCACATCCTCCCAGCACCAGCCTGAAGGGGCAGGATGAAGCCTTGCTTGCCAGCCACCACTGCTTGTCCCAACAGTGGGGCAGAAAAGCTGGGCACAAAGTCCCGTGAGTCCTTCCATGGCCACTGCCCAGGTAACTCCTGGGATCAAACCAGCAGCTCCAGCACCCAGACATCCCCCAGAGGGGCAGCCTCCCGTCCTACAGAGCAAACCTGTGGTGTGAAGAGCTACCAAAAGCACCCAAGACACTCACCCCAGCACTTCCAGCCCCTGGCATTCTGCTGCCCATCCCTCACTGCTGGCTTTGGGAATGCAGGGGGTGGCACAAACCTCTGTGGGTGCTGCCTGAACTGGGGACACAGCTCCTCCTGGAAACAGGAGCCAACACCCCGTGGCACTGCCCTCCACCACCAGCCTCTCCAGGTGCTGTGAGAGAACTGCTGGTGTCCCACCAGCCATCCATGCCTGATCCCACACAGCTCCGTGGAGGTGTTACCAGCGATGGCTGCTCCTCACCTGCCTCTGCCTCCCTTCCTTCCCTCCTCTTCTTCCCTCCAGCAACAGGCAGGCAGGACAGCAGGGCTCCACAGCTCATCCAGATCACAGCAGCCAGTGGGAGGGATGCTTGGCTGAGAAGGGCTGGCACTGGGAATTTCCCCAGGGCTGGCAATGGGAACGGTACCTTTAGGAAGCGAGGGGGAGCACGCTGGCTCCTTCTACGTGCACGGGGCTGTGCCACCTGCCCTGTGCCTGCAGCAGCTGAGGGACAGCTCACAGGGCAGGGCTGAGTGAGGGAAGCTGCAGAGATGAGGAGGGAGCAGATTCCCTATGGTGGCAATTCCCTACGGAGAGGTAGCGTGAAAGGAAGGGGGCAGGGGCTGCCTGCTAGCGAGGGAGCAGACGTGACTGAGGTACATTTGTAGCTCCTCAGAAAGACACCAGCATGAGGCTGTACACTGCTCTGGCCTTGGTTTGTGTGGTGGTGGTGGTGGTGGATTTTTGCTTTTCCTCCTTAAAATCCTTCTACCTTGGGTGGGAAGCGGGGAGGGGAAGGGAGCGGTGTTGTGGCGGTGGCGGGGAGGGGGAGAGCGGCTTCTACCCAGAAAAGAAAGGGAAGAGAGTATAAAGAAGTGTCCAGATTGGCTGAAAAAAGCATCCCGACGAAGAGAAGAGAAGGAGTCTTCTTGTGTGTGCTGATTGGGTTCACCTCCAGTCTGACTGCTGCGGTGTTAGGAGAGGCCCCCTCCTCTCCCGCCCCCGCCGGGGCCGGCTCAGCCAGGGATGCAATTTGCTGGGAGATCAGTTGGAGGTATCAGAGTGAACGCTGCCAGGGCCTTCTGTGGGGGAGGTCACCGACGATGGGGTAGTAGCGTCTTGCCAACCTCCATTAGCCTGAAGGGAGGGACACACACACACGGACATCAGTCACCCCACGGCATGGCACAAGCAGCCCTACCCAAGGCACCCATCCTCCTCAGATCCGCCCCCTTCTCCCTCAGCTGGGATTGGTGTAGGAGGCAAAGATGTCCCCTCTGATTCCCCCATCCCACCCCAGACCACAGGGCTCCATCACAGAGCAGAAACATTTCTGTTGAAAACAGATTTTGATAAAGTGCAAGTGCTCATGGAAAGTCCATCCCTTACAAAAAAACCAGTGTATTTCTCCAGAACCCTGAGCTCTGGTTGTCTGGGGTTTTTTAACCCCCAATTATAACTCTTCCTCATATGGAAGAAAGAAAATAGCAAGCAGAATGAGCAGCCTGAATGTTATCTGAACCCAAGTGCTGTGAATATGCAGAACAATCAGCGGGTCCCATGGAACTGCTGAGCTGAGCTGTGCCCCCCAGAAAAGCTCCACATCCCCGCCTCATCCAGGGAAACACAGCCACAGCTCGACAGAGGTGCCAGCACTATATCCCATCTGAGGGTTCATGCAGCAAACCATGGCACACAACTCATTTCTTCTCCTAAAAACAGATGCAGAGCCAAATTCTCCAGGCGCTCCAGAGCTGAGCTCCGGAGGGCCCCGGCTGCCGCGGGCAGGAGCCGGCAGCGCACAGAAGCTGCTCCTCTGCTGCTGCCATCCCCTCTGGAGAGGAGCAGATGTCGCACCCAACCTCCTCTGCTTCCTCTGACATTGATACAGTGCTTGGCAAATTAATCCTTCCCAAGCACTGCCCCAGCTCCAGTTGGCAGCAGTGGCTGTCCTGCTTTAGACACGCCCGGGCTGCTTTGCCCACTGTGGCTGCCTGGCCTGTCCCACTGCCTGCTGCATCCTCCAGTGCTGGCCCTGCCAGCTGGGGCCCTGCACACCCCACAGGGCTCAGGGGAGGAAATCTCCCCACCCTGATGCTACCTTAGGTTTTAAGTGTTTCTGTTCTGCTGTGGTGTGCAGCTTTTAGCTTTACATTCAGTGTTACTGGGATCTTTTCACAGGGTGGTGAAGACAAAAAAATCCTATTCTAGCTGGAGACTCAAGGACAATCTTCAAAATAAACAACGTGAGAAGAGGAGAGTGGGCAAGCAAGCAAGGAGGAGGAAACTTCATAATTTGAAGATATTAATTAGACAGTTAACTCCTAGATGCAAATGGACTAAAACTTATAAAAATGTGAGATCTTGTCACCAAATCTTCTTTTGCTTCCATCTTGGAGCCATCCAGGTACTGCCAGGGTATGGCTTTTGAAGACACTTCAATAAATATCCACTTTATTCCTCTTAACTCTGTCTAGCCTCTGTTCCAGCTCCTTAAGGCATCACTGAGGTGCTGCTGCCCAGCCCTTGCCTGCCTGAGAGGATGCTGTGATGGGAGCAAAGAGCTGGCAGGCAGGAGAACTCAAGTTTGAGGAGTCACACCACCTCCCAGCAGGGCATGCACAAAGCAAACAAGACAAGAGGTGTGTGCACACCCCTTGCTGTGTCCTTGTGCTTTTCCATACCTGCATGGCAGCAAAGGGGCTCAGGAAATCAACAGCAAGGAATCATGACCTCAGCTTGCTCACAGGTTAGCAGACCCACTCTGCAACACCTCAGGTGCAAGGTGACACCAGACGATGCCTGAGCATCACCAGCCCCGTGTACCCCATGCCCACTGCCCCCACCAGCTCCCACCCAGAGCCAGGCCCTGACCCACCATCCCTGCTCTCCCCAGGAGGCAATACCCACCCTTACACATCTTGGACTGCTGCAAGAGGCAGCAATTACTGTAGATTATCAGCCTGACAATGACAGGCCGCGTAAAGAGAGACACAGAGCCAACTCCGCCGCCCCGAGACTGGCATATTCAAGTACACTTAGGACATTAATAGCAATTTACGTGCCATCAGTGAGAGAGAACCACAATAGCTGTGCTGGCAGCCTCTTATTACCAAGCCTGTTATTTGTTGGAGTTACAAGCTATAATCACAACAGAAACTTTCAAAACCCTTATCTTGCGTGACGCACCAAATCTATTTCAGAGCCGTAATTGCTATGTCACCGGAGAGTTTGCTGCTTAATGCACTCAGATGCCATTTAGTGTTTGCAGGGTCGTTACAGGAGCAGGAGGGGGGAGAGGAGAGCAGTGGGGGCCTGTGGAGGAGCAGGGCTCTGGCCCTATTGTGCTCAACTATTTTTAGCCTTTTTCTTTTTTGCCTGCCAGCCACAGAAGCAATCGAGCGGTGGCTTCACGTTCAGCACCCAAAATCCTTGGAAGGCACTGCAGATTGGGAATGAGACTTCCTGTGCTTCAGGAGTTTGTGTGGCTGAATGCAACCTTGGTTGCATCCAACTGGGAAGTCAAGGGGACGTTGGGGAGAAGCCAGTGTGGCCTGGGAAGGCCTAAGTTGTGGGTCAAGTGACAGAAAGGAGGACCCAAGGTTGGCTCTGACCCAAGGTTGGCTGTGACATCTTGATACCATCCTTTGGTATGGAAAAGTCCTCCATGAGGAGGCTGGATCCCTCCCCAGGCAGAGGGCATGCAGGAACCATCCCCACTCATCCTGGAGTTCACTCCATCGCTGCATGGACCAAGCCACATGTGGGATCCATCCAGTCCCACCCAGATGGCTCCATGTCTTCCAAGCAAGGAATGCCCTGGGGTTTGACTGTAGTAAATCAGTTGGGATCTCCCTCAAAGACAAGGGAGTCTTCTGAGGAGGCTGCTCCTCATTGCAGAGCCCCTGCACATGGCTGTGACTTCTTCAGGAGGGGCAGATGCCAAAGACAGAGCAGTGGTCTCCAGGACATCTTTTCAGATGTCACCTTCTGGTACCAGAGCACAGGCAAAGCCTTGGTGACTGTCCAAATATGGAGCCCCAGTGAAAGACTGCTGAAGTAACTGGTTTTGATGCCCAATTCCACAGGTCTCAGCATTTTTGTCACCTCCAGCAAGTCTGGCTGGCTCCCTGCCCAGGCCTCCTACGTGGGGCTGGGAGATGACTTTCTGCCAATTTTTATCGACTCCTGCTTAGCAAGGAGGCTGTCTCAGCACCCCACCTCCTGTGACCAAATCCTAGTCCCCCCAGCAATGGCACAGGGTGTCAGAACAGCCTCCAAACACCCCAGTTACCAGCCAGTCTGACAGAGCAGCCTCAATGCCTTTTCAGACCTCTGAGCTCCTAAGAGCTTTATCAGGACCTCCTTACAATATGCACTGAAGGTCTTCTCACACACCAGAGAATCCAGCCTGGTCAGGACATCCCTTCCCCAGGGTCATGGCCAGGCATCCATGGCCATCAGAACACACCAAGGCATCCCTTATGGATGGAGCCTGTCACTGAAGCCCTGCCAGACCAAATTCTCTAATTCCATTCCTGGTGTGGTCAGGACCATAAACCAAAACTCAACCACGATGGTGAACTGCAGCTGGCTGAGGAACAGAACAACAACTTTTTTCCCAAGGCTCAGCTTTTTAGAGCAGAAGATCTCAGGTTAAATAAGGAGCTCTCAGCTTCTTCTTTTACCAATCCTTGCTGACAAAAGTGGATCCAAACTCCCTGTCACACCCTGCCACTGGTCACCACCATCCAGGTCACACACACGCTGCTCTGTGAGCAGGCACAGGTCTGCACAGAAGCAGTTTTAAATCAAAACCTTCACTCTCTGATGAACTTTAAAAACAGCTCGTCATTTTACATGTTTAAATCATCCGTAAATTAAATTAAGTCCAAAACCAAATTTCTGAAAGGCTTTAAGATGACTTTAGTTCACTCATTCAGTAGCATATGGGGGAAGCAGCACACTTGGTGGATTTACAGCCATGGGCCAGCAGCAGGAAAGGTGATGTTTTGGGGTAGGACACTCCAGAGGACTGTGGCCATAAACATCCAACTTCTACTGGAACCCAACAGCACCTGAGCTTTCCTAAATGCTTTGAAATCCCTGCTCTTGGGGGACCTCCTGGATACTCATGGACAAACATGAACAAACACTGAAACACTGTCCAGACAGCCCAGACATTTAACAACTCTCACCTCACAGTGCAAAACCCTCAAAACAGCCTCAAAGTTTGCCAAAAGGGGTGGCTACACCCCAAACCTCCCGAAAGGATTTAACATTTAACAACTCTCACCTCACGGGGCAAAACCCTACAGCCTCAAAGTTTGCCAAAAGGGGTGGCTCACACTCCATACCTCCTGAAAGGAGGGGAGGTCCCTCCTTCTTCTCAGCGTGACCCAAGGCTGGGTATCCACAGGACAGCTCCTCCACTGTCAGAGTGTCCCCATCCCTTGCTGGGAGCGGTGCTGTCCCCACCTGTGCAGGACAAGGCTCAGTTCTCCCTCTGCCCCTGCCGTGGGTCACAGCACTGGTGATGGCTGGGACATTGCCCATTATCCTGCTAACGATGCAGAACCAGCTCCAGCCCTTCCCGCCCTCGGAGCAGCCTGTCAGCCACAGCAGCACAGCCTCCCAGGGAACTGGGCTGTGGGTAGATCCTTCTCCTCAGCTGTCACGACTTACACGCATTTAAAAATTCATCCTCCACCGAGGAAGGCAAACCCCGAGCGCTGTCTCTCCTGCCAAGGTTTCCAGCAGTGGAGCTGGGCAACCTGCCGCTGACTGCCCGGTGCTGACGGGCTCCAGGGATGGCTTAACCTCAGCCCCGTGCAGACATCATTGTGACAGGGCTCCTGACTGGGTTTCGGCTCATCTCCTGCCAGCAGCTCACGGGGACGCTCGGGTGATGTGGGGACGGCAGCTTTGTGTGTCACAGTCAGCTCTGCCCTGTGTTCCTCCTCGCCATGGAAGGGTTCAGGGAAAGGCAGGGAAGCCCTGCCTGCCTGATGGACACAGTCACCCTGCCTGCATTGAGGAGTTCCCCAGCACCAATGCTTCCAAAAGGGCAGCCACACCTCAGGGTGCACAAACTGGGATCTATCAAGGGACCTCAATGGATGGGAAGACATTAAGTGACATCCCATCCCTGGCTGGGATACAGGGCAAACAAACAGACAATCCAGAAGGTGCTTCCTAAACTGTCTGCTCAGCTCTGGACTCCCTGCCTCATTCCCCATGCCTACCACAGCTTTGTGGGGAACTGAGGAGTCACCCACAGGGTGCAGTGTCCCTTTGCCAACCTGCCCCTCTCTTGACAACATCCAGTATGGGTCAGTTTGGGCTCCTGCCCTCCCTGAAAACCAGCCTGAGAAGACAAGGGATGCCAAACATGCCAGGTCCCTGTCTGGGATGCACAGAGGGAACCGCCAAGCCCCTGTCACTCTCAGTTCACCAGTCCTCATTGCTACTCATAGGAACACTGATTATCCCAAAAAGAACCACAGCCAGAAACACCAGCCCAGCTCTCCTTGTCCTATTCAGCTTTTGAGTTTTCGCTCTCTCTTCCTTCTCCTCTCCCCAATCACCCCCTCCCTGCCTCAAAATCCCCAGCAGCAACTCTCCCCCCCAAATTTTGGCTTAACCCAGCCCACTGTTATTTTCCAAGCCAACTGCAACTGTAATCAGCTCAGCCTCTTTCCTTGGGGGTATTTTAATTTATACAAAAGTATCATCTCTTATCATGATCAGCCTGCGATTCATTTACTCTCCAAGTATTAAAAAGCCAGAAAGGGAATAAATTCAGCACACGGAGAAATTAATGCGGAACGATAGGCTCTTTCATGTGGCATTTCCAAGTGCCGTTTTTGCAAGGGGCTTATGTAATGAGACATAATTATCTGCACATGTTCAATTACATTACTTCACAAATCCTCCCTGCCTCTGCCTCCTGACGTCAAGCCGCCCACTAAGCCCTGGTGCCTGCAGGAGAGGGGAGCAGAGCCCCCCGTCCCAGGGCACCCCTCTCTGCATGCTGGTGGTGGCCGTCCTGCAAGATGGTCACACACCAGGTGACAAATGGCCCAGTGGACTGGAGGGTGATGGGACTGGCTGGTGATGGCACCGTGCTGGGGTCACCACCATCCCACCCAGAGGATCACCACCATCCCACCCAGAGGATCATCGCCTCTCTGACCAGTTCAAGGCGTCCCCATGTCCAGGGCCAGCTGCCTCCTCCTCTGTGCCACCCCGGACACTGCTGCCACCACCCACTCAGCGCTCACAGCCTCCTTTTCCAGGCTGCCCTCCTCTCCCAGCTTGCTGTCACTGCTGCTGAGAGGGTGGACGATTGATCTGAGAAATGAAGTTGGATTGCTGTCCCGAATCTACACTGGGTTCTCCTTGTGTGTGTCTGATCGATTTCCCCCTGTGCGACACAGCTTGTCGCTACGAATTTTCATGCTAGTCAGAACCCGCCAGCGCACCCAAGAACAAGGAGAAGATGCTCCAGAGACCGCCCTCCCCCTCGCATCCTCCCCCAGCCCGCTTGGGCGAGGTTTCCTTGGGTTGATGCTGGTTGGCTTTGTGGGCTTTTTTCCTCCTTTTATTCACAACCGCCATCGCCGCCGTGCCCGCATCGCCGCCGCGCTCTTGGACCCTGGCCGGGGATGGGTTATTTTTAACCATCCAGGGTGGAGCCACCAGCATGGAGCCACCTCGTTTGAGGTGACATTGCCCACCATGGCTACGGGAGGTGTCACCTGTTTAGCAGCTCCGTGCGTGGCCGCAGGTGGCGGGGGGACGCTGATGGGCTGTGACAGTGCGAGACGCCAGCTGCCTGCACGCTGCCTGCCCCGCCACCGCCACTTTTTTTGTGGGCAAAGCTGCGCCGCTGGCGTGACCGATACTGAAGCAATAAACTAGGTGACCGTAAAAGCAAAGACAAGTCCTACTAAGTGGCATTCTGAGCCCTATGGCTTTGAAATAATTGGTAGTGAGAGAACAAAAATGATAAAAAAAACCAAAAAACAACCCAAAAGACCAGAACCCAAGCCTGTTTTTTTTCTTACACTGATGCCCTGCGGACTATACATCTGACTTGCCGCGAGTCCGTCACTGTATCCTCCTGTCTGGCTGATAACATGGCGAAGGGTATCCACCTAAACAGACCAACAACAACAAAGACACAAATTAGAGGGAAGGAAAGGTTAGTGGCCAAAGCTGCTTCCGTTCATCTTTGGCAAGATAAAAGCAAACAAACACGGATAACAATGATCATGGTCACCATCGTAATAAAAACAAAGGTGTACGTTCGAAGAGGGATCAAAGAGAGCCGCAGCTGGTCTTTTGGAGAGAAATGAGCCAGAGGACCTCTCCTGCCTCCCTCACCATCCCCTGCCCGCCCCAGCAGCCCTGTCACACTCTCCTTGGTCCCATGTCCTTTGGCAAAGAGAGTGGGGAGGGAGAACAGCATGACAAGTGCGGGGTGGCATCTCCTGGAGCACACTGTTGCAGCCATCTCCAGCATCGTGCTCAAGGACCCACCTTCCTACCCTACCCCCTTCCACCCCTGACCCCAAGCACTGCTCACGGCAGCAGAAGGAGATCTTTGGAGTTGGCTGAGCGCCTCCACTGTGGAGGGCCCAGAAAGGAAATATACCTACCATGGCAAAGGCACCAGCAGCTCTCCTCTGGGTGCCCCGTTCCTCTCCCTCACACCCCAGCCCAGCCCCAGCAGTGGCACATGTGGTGAGCACGTCTCACCGCCTGTGGATGATGTGTGCTCCTCATCCAGCCCCAGGGGGGAGCAGCCTCAGCTTTAGAGAGTTCTCCTTGCCCAATGCAGAAGTGTCAGAGTGGCTGTCGTCTCTCAGCACAGAACAGAGCCTTAGATGCCAGAGAGGGACTCGTGGCATATCTGGACATCAGATGGGAGGTGGGAGATCTGAGTGAGATCCTGGCTATTTAAAATTCTTTCTTTTTGCCCCAAGCATGGGTTGATGTTTCAGTATTGCTGCTCAAAGCTCCCTTGCTCTCTCCTCCTGGCATGTACAGGGGTGGTGTGAGTGCCTGTTCTTTGGGGAGGTAGGGAGATGGTCAAGGGTGGCTTTTAATTATAAAAAAATAAATTAAAAAAATTATCTACATATTTGAACATTTATTGCCTGTCAGCAGACACCTAGTTTGGCATCAAAGGAGTAAGTGGAAGTCTTGGAAAACGAGACACCAGTCCAAACATCTGGCCCATTCCCTTGGAAGAATAAAGCAAGCAGAACCTAAACCTGAGCTGCTTTTGTTTGAGTTTGTGCCTGTTCTTCTACACCTTCTCTCCTCCTAGTATGACTATCAAGCCAGAGCCAAATGCATTCACAAAGTGTGGGCAAGTCTCCTCAAGACCATGGTTGTTGGTTTGGTTGGGTGTTTGGTTTTGGTTTCTTTTGGATTGTTTTTTGGTTTGGTTTTTTCTTTTTTCTTTTTTTAGTGGTTGTTCCTATTGCCTTTTTTTTTTTTTTTTGGTTGGTTGGTTGGTTTTTTGGTTTGGTTTGCCTTTTTTTTTAAAGTGTTGGTTGGTTGATTTGTGCTGGTTGAGATTTGCTCTTTTCAGACGGGAGGGAGAAGTGCCAATACAATCAAAGGCTCCTCCAACACTAATGCATTCACTGGCAGTACATCGGATGGGTCCCTACCTGTGACTGCACGTTGGCTCCAACCTGGGCCCCTTGGTAAGAATCCCCATTGAGAGACTGCACGCTCATGAACAAGTCTCCAGAGTTTGACATGTTAAAAGAACTGGAAGAACCTGGAAAGGAAAGAGTGAGGCACCTGAATCACAGAAAGGAAAAAGATCCACCCCATGACTCTCAGCCAAGAGGAAGGAACAACATGCAAAGCAACCACAAAAACAAAAACACACAGTCAGGTTAGTAGTATGAAGAACAGAGCAAGCAAAAAAAAAAAAAGGATGCACTCTTGAGGTTATTCAAAGCCACATGTTGTTACAGCTCAATGCCAAGAACATTCTTCAACAGCTCCTCAGCTGGAGGAAGAATTCTTCATGCTTTTGACTGAGACAAACAAAATACAGCCTGGAGGACTCGGACAGCATCAGAATCCTTCAGACAGCTCTGAAGGATCCCAGTTGTTGGAGGTGTCCACCCAGCAGACTGTACTAGAGACCAGAACTACCCAGACAAGCCCTGCTATCAAGAGCAGAAGCCTTTGCAGCAGGTGAACCAAGCCCATGCTGAGAAGCTCAGACAGGGTGGGTAATTCTAGCCCGAACTGCTCCCTGCAGGGTGAGACATCCAGAGCCCATCCAGCCCCACAGCTGGAGCTTTGGCTGAGCCACATGGGGCTCTGTGAGGGAGTTCTGCATGGGGTTTGCCTTCAGGACATCAGGAACCCATCAATGCTGGGAACTGCCGAGCACCAGGAGAAAAGGCTCACAAAAATATGAAGGCATCTGGGTTAAACTCCCAGTGCCCATCACGCTGGCAAAAGTCTTTCATTGTGAGAGAAGACAAGGGTGTCACAGCCCTCCTGGGCCAGCTGCCCCAGAAGAACAAGCTCTGGAAGCAAATTCCCCACTGCATGCACCAGTCGTCGGTGTTACGCTAAAAAACTGTAACAGTGAAGACAACTGGGTGGGATCAGGAGAAAAAAAATCATAAATGAAAAGAGAAAATAAATCCCGCCTTTGCAGAAATAAAAGTTTTATGCCTCCAGCTTCAAGAGATATCTGAGCACCTCCTCAACCACTCAACAGAAGAAACAAACCCATCATGTAACTGTAAGGCAGGGAAGGCAGCAAGGGGGTTAAAAATAAATAAAAAGGTTTTATGGGATTATTTCAGAATTTATCGTGCAGATCAGCGCGTTAAGTGTGAGACAGCTCAACGTGCAAGGTTTAGTTATACATGACGTTAGCCTTGGAAAGGAGAGACTTCAGGGGCCCAGGTCAGCTATGCTCTCAGCTCCAGTCCCAAATATACTCTCATCATCTACACTGCCATTTCCAGCTTGGAACACTGGCAACCACAGTCCTGGTGGAATTGCCCAACTATGGCTCATGTGCACGCTCTGAGAAATGCCTGGCAATCCCCCTCCCTTTGCTGGACAGGGAGGAAACAGGGACAGAACCCAGCTGCACCCTGGAGGTGGACCAGGAAGGCTCTTCTGAAGGAAGCCACCTCTGACAGAGGTCAGGGAGCAGGTGGGAGGTCTATGCTGGAGACTTTATATTCACTACATCCTCTGCTGCTCTCTTAGTGACCAGCTCTTTTGTCAGTTCTCAGAATCCAAGGAAAGCAGAAACATCGCTGCTAAATACAACACCCAAGACAGTCAAGAGAAAGACTCATCTTGAGCACAGTGAGTCTTGGATCAGGACCCTCCCACTGGTGCTCTGTGAAGCCAGGAATAGCTCATTGTCTGTGCTCACTGTCAACCTGCCCAACCTGTTCCAGAGAGCAATCCCACAGCGCTGCGTAAAATAACCGGGACTAGTCAGGAGGCAGCTGTAACCATCACCTCCTCTGCTCAGCTGGCAAAGGGCTCCTGTCACTTCCCAACCTCTCAGGTTACTTGCCACTTTGAAGGCAAAAAACCTAGAGAAATGAGCTGGCAGACTGGGGCCAGCCCACCCTGACAGTGCTCAACTTTAAGCGTGAAGATGGGCACGTTTCACACACACAAAGATGCTTCCAACCCCGTTTTCTGCTGCTGAGAACCAAAAGACTCTGCAGCTACCACTCTCAAGAGGCAGAGAATATTTCCCTCCTCTTTTGAGGTGAGCAGAAATCTTTGATATCACACAAATAATCAGTGGCAGAGCTGGAGAGAGGACTCTGGAATCCCTAAGCACCTGGCATGGCACTGCTATCACTCTGCCCCCAGCTGAGCAACATTTCATCCCACCTTCCCCTACCAAAAGAAAATTACAACAACAATAACAAATAAAAATGCCATAAACTTAACTGATATTTTATTGAAACTTAACAAACCTGGCCATAAAATTGAGACTGGGAGGGAGGAAATAAAAATAAACAAACAGCCACAAACTCTAGTTCTGAAGAGCGACGGTGTCTTGGAAATCATGAGGAGCGCTGGAAATGTCACTTACAAGATATACACTGCTATTGGCAAGGGGTGTTTTTACAATATATGTGCATATCTAAACAGTAAATATGTCTTGCTGCTGATGTGGATGCAGAGATAAATATGCGCATAGCAATGGCCCCCATGTATGGATGCATTTGGATCAGAGCTGTAATTGCAGAGCCCTCTGCACTGCCACGCTGCTGCTGCTGCTTCAGCACTCACCACGCCCCAAATCACAGCAGCCCAAAGCCTGAGACACAGCTAAGAGGGGCTGATGCACCCAGCTGGGAGAGGGGGCAGCAGAGTGAAGAGCCCTGAAAATTCAGACTGGGATATCCTCCACAGAGATAAGATCCAGGAATACAACTCAAGTCCTTCCACTAGAGGAGGCTTCACTGTAAATCTAACCTGTTTCTCTGAAAGGATCCTTTCCTGAATGCACCACAGGCTTTTTGGGTGGTTGTAATTTGGTCTGGGGTTCCTCAGGAATTGAGAGGTTGTAAATGAGAGAAGCTCATCTTTGAGCTTCTCAATCCCAATTTTCCATTGCTCTTCACAGTTTTGAAAATGTGAGCCCAGGAGGAAAGCGCTCTGATCTTGGTGTGGAAGTCCCTGGAATTATTGTGGGTAGATAAAAAAATCTATCAGAAAACCCATGGTTACAGCAGCGTGAAAGAGTGTTTCATCTTCAGCATCCAGACATCTTTTTAACACCAAGACTTATCCTCACTATTCCTTGGTGTTGAGTCTCTATCAGCACCAGCTTTAGAAAGAGTGCTGGAAATGTCTGAGCAAACTCTGGCAGTCAAATCTTGCCCTGGGTGAAAGCCTACATCAAAACAACACCTTCTAAGAGATTTCTTCCACCCCTAACACCTCTGATGAGCAAAGCCCACCTCAATTTTGCCTCCATTTCAAAAGTCTTCACAAACTTGACCATTGGTATCTTTTGAATCACTTTTTCAGCTCTTCAGAGAGCTTCTCTGATGTCTTCTGTGTTCTGACAGTCTCAACTTCCACCGCCAATTCTCCAGGACCTCTAGTGAGTACTTTTCTCTAAAGTATCTGACAATTCAAATGGTACCACAAATAAACAAACAGGGTAATGGTGTTCAGTGGAGCTGAAATCAATCCATCCTCATCAGCTGCCTCATTCCACCTACCACCACCAAGAGAGATCCAGCTGAACCTCTGAAGTGACTTTGGTCATGTCTACAAGATTCCTAGATGAAGTCAACAGTAATGACACACATGCATTGAGAGCACAAGATTTATGCCTCCTGTGACTTTTTGTGGTGTCTTTACTGTGGCCAAAATGAGGGAAGAATGTGGTGATGGACTGTGTAGCTCCTTAGCTGGACAAAGCCACAGTGCAGGTCCAAAAGCCAGGGATGATCCAGCAGGACATTTGTTCTTTTTCACTTGCCAAACGTTGAGGACAGTGAAAGCATGACCAGAACAGTCTCTGCTGAAGCAGAGTCCTCTCCAGTGGTGTGTTCTGGACACAAATGGAGGAAGGTAGAGAAGACACCCGTGCCTGATGAAGTACATTTCCAAGCAGCAGCTTCACAAGAAGATTTTTACAAAACAAAAGGATAAGCAGGTAAAAAAAACAGCTCAGGACAATTTTGGCTGCTCTGCATTCAAGATTTCACTGGATGCCATCACCTGTGCATGGCCCTTGAGGACTCTAGCTGGCAAAAGGCTCTGCCCACATAAAACAGCTTTCATTTGCCATGTGGTTTTTGTGCTGAGATTGTCCAGGAAATCAAAGCGAGGATGGGGAGTTGTTAGCCCAAACGAGCCAGACTTCTCAGCTTATTTGAACATCTGGCCGATAAAGCCGCGCCGCGCGATTCCGGATGAAAAGGTGTTTGACATTCAGGCCTGGGTGACTGAGGATGGGGGACCCTGCTCTCAACCTGCCAGATGGCCAGACAGATGCAATCCTTGCCCTTGTCAATGTGTGGCCAATCTCTTTGACTGACTGTAGCCATTCACTGATCTCCAGTAACATGGGCATCAATGAGAGAACAGATGGGCCTGCGTGGCCACAGCAGAAATGAATTTAGCTCCTGTCCCAGGTCCCACTGCTTCCAGTTCCACCTCCTCTTCCAACATCACAGCCCTCCAGGGACTGCACTGCTGGTCATTTCTTTCTCATGACCTGTCCTCTGATTACTTTCTTTCCACATGATTTATAATGTATTTAAACCAGGAAGTCCTACAAATTCCCAGGAAGTCCTATCTTTGTTCAGGCTACTTCCTCATCAAAATCTCAGCCAAGGATATGGGAACATAAAGAAGTCCACAGTGTAAAAGGAGAAGCATTGGCCATCTTCACCGCTTCATCAGCTTCCATGATCCTCCCTGGAGAATTCAGCACATCTGATGGCTCATGGTCCTGGACACAATTGTCCCAATCTTTCTCAGACAGGTATTTCAGACCTAGCATGTGCAGGTTTGCTTCTTGCTGCTAGGGCCTACAGGACAATTTGAAGCAGGGGAGATCACACGATGTCCTCAGGATGTGTCTTTGTCCCAAAATGTGACCATGCAGCTGAGCTGTTACATCTGCATGGTTCAGCTGGGAGGGTCTCATTGTCAGGAGATAAAAATCCAACACAATTCCAGCTGTGTTCTCAGGAGAGGACCTACAAGGACACCCAAAGCCACCACCTCTGCAAGCTGACCCAGAGCACCTGGGGCCTCCCCACTGCTCTGCCACTGCTGCAGCATTACAGGCAGGGTGTGGGACCTGGGCCAGGTGAGGAACACTTGATCTCTAAGCAGAAGAAGGATCTCTGTGGCCTGCAAGCTCCACTTTACTGCTTTAGCACCGCTGACACTTCAGGCACGCGAAAAGAGGTCAATGACTCCAGACTGCAGACAAGTGAGCCACAAAGAGGACCCAGGAGCTCAAGTTTTCCCTGTTAATAACAGGACTGTTTGTCCTTTCTTGAAAGAGCAGTGTTATCCAGGGATTATCTCAGCTGTTTACTGCAGGGCACTGGCCAATTTATCTCTGAAACAACCACGTTACTGCCTGTGGGGAAGGCGAGGAAACAGCCTTGCTCTGGAGCACTATTTAACCAGTCAGGCACTGAGGAAATGCTTTCTCTTCTATGTGCAGCCCAGATCCAAACCCACTCAGGCAATCTGAAGCTGTGCCCTTGCTATTCCAGACCTTTGGATCTGACTCCAGCTGAAGAAAGAGGAAAAGAAGGAAAGCTGCATCTCTTTGGTCCAGACTGACGTGGGCTGCAGGACAGCATCACAGGCAGCAGGCCTCTCCCTCCACACACACAATTCTGCCCTCTCCAGCCTTTTCTACAGGGGTGCTAACATCAGGAAAGCCCACCTGAACAGGTATTTTGTGTGAGCTCTTTGGAAAGAATGACATTTTTGAAAATGCAGTTAAATCTTCAATGGTTGAGAGAACGGGAACAAAAATCCCTAAACCAAAAAGAAACAAACAAAACTCCAGCAAACTGTCTCTGCAGAGCTCTGCTGCATCCACCTAAGCCCTCAGAGCACCTGAGCCAGAGCAGACAGCCCTGGGTGAGGAAGAGGTGGGAGAGATTGTCCCAGCCAGAGACTCATGTCACTGCTTCCTCCCTTTGTTTGACCCCTGGCTCTCAAATCCCCAGAGCCAGAGGTGTTTCTGGAGTGTGATTCCTCTGATACCTGTAGAAGCAGGGTTGTGTTCACTACAGAAGCATGTCCTGATGGCAGCCAGCATCTGCATGGCCTGTGTAACAACATCCTGCTGCCCACCATCCTCTTTGCTCCCTTCCTGCCTCTCTGATAACACCAAGCATCCCATCCCTATGGAAGGGCACCGTGAGCAAACACTCAGCTCAAAGGCTCAAGAGTGGCACATTCCCACTTTCCCTCCCACCCCTAAAAAGAAAACACAGATATTTGCATGGATTACAAAGTGTATGGTACCCATGAAGTTATTTTTTCCCCCTCTCCTTCTAAACAAATATCAGTTTTCCATTGCTCTTGGATCTGCAGCCCCTGATCATTTTTGGGTTGGCCAACCTTGCAGCAGGCACCAGGCATGAACTGAGCATCATTCTCTAGCAGAGGAGTTGAAATCTGGGCAAAGTGCTCTGTGCCTTTGACTCTCAAAACAAACAAATGGAAACCACAGCAAATGGGAAGGAAGAGGGGAAAGGGAAGGGAACGACCCATGAATTTCTCTGGATTGCACTGACACAAAGGGAAAATAAAATTCACACAGAGCACACTCTTGCAGGTGATCCAGACACTGTCATGTAAGCAATCAAAAGAGATAACCACAACAGAAAGAAAATCAAAGGATAAAAATTTACCCAAAACAAGCCCCACAATGGCATGAGCTAGGACATCTCAGAAATGCTGTGGTTTGTCCATTAGGATCACTCATGCTTTCAGCCCCAGTGAAATAAAATCATTACACAATAACTTTTCGAGTACTCTTTTTCTCCCCACAAAGTGCAAGCAATCCCAGCCATGGTTTGTGGACCACTTTTCTGGTTTGTGTTTACCATCCATGCATATAACCCCCACCACAGCACCACCAGTCACAAGGTATGATCACATCCTGTTTTCCAACAAAAAACAGAACACGGAAGGGGAAGAGTGAAAAAAAGGAGAAAATAGGGAGAAGAAAGCAAAGAAAATAAAGTATCCCCCCCAAAAATCCACCAAACCAAACCCATTTCCCTCTTTTGTTTTTTTTTTTAAGACCACAAAAGCGAGCAAACCAGACCCAGAGAATAAAAGCTGAAACAACCAAAAGGAGAAAACAAGAGAGAGACTCGAGGGAGAGGGGAGAACAAACAAAAAACTGAACACTGACAACCCAAAATAAAAGAAAAATCAAAACTAACCAGCTGAATTGGGAGTTGAGGGTGAGTTAGCCTGGCTTCCATGGGCTGACACGTTGGTAGCCGTGACAGCTGTTTTGGCAGCATAAATATTGGCTTCCTCTTGAAATTTACCTATGTTCTTCTTGTACCGGATTCTCTTATTTCCAAACCAGTTTGATACCTAGAGCGAGTTCAAGAGAAGACAAGGACAAGTTAACGTTTCAGTTCTGCCAAGTGCAAACCTGGGTGAGGAAGGTGGATTAGGTCATGTTAAGCAGTGCAGATTCTTTCCCCCCTCAGTTTTCCTAGCACCTTCCACTCATGTGTGCCACAACAAACCCAGGAAAGGTGATGGGAGCCCCTTGGGAGCACTGGGTTTGTGTGGGTGTAGCTGGTTCTGCTATAGATGGGATGCTCCACAGGAACCACCAGACCCACCCCACAAAAATCTTAAGATGGATTCAAAAAACCACGACAAAGTCAAATGACCCCAAAGCTGCACAATTTGAGAACAGGTGCATGTCATTTTTATTTGCCTCCTCCTCAGTATCCCTCTGATGGGATAGAAGCCCTGATTCATCAGAGAATTGACTGGGGCCTGGCTGACACACAGAATTGCCTCAGTATCAGCAAAGCTCTCTTTTGATCCATCTGAGGGAAATCAGGGCACAAAGCCAGAAGCGGATGCTCTGAGCTTGGCTTTGCAAGGTTTAGCATGAGCCAGGAACTTCAGGGGAAGGATGGAGAAGGAGCACAGGACTTGTCCTAAAACCTAACTTTGGTCCCAGGAAAGAAGTGTGTGCCTTGGGAAGGGGTGGAAGATGTTTCCACTGTGTTTGCTCAGAGACATGCTGATGATATTCAGCTTCACTCGTGGGCACTATCTCACACTGAGCTATTTCAGACATGGGAAAGATTCAACCCCACAGCTTGAGAAGCAGCTCTCAGCTTCTTCAACGGCACTGAACACAGAGAATCAGGGTAATGTCTTCCTATGTGCAGATGTCTAAGCAGAAGACAACTCCCAGCCACTCCTGACTTTCTTTGAGAGAGCTTATCAGGATAAAGGGAATGGGCAAATGAGGAGGATGCTGCAGCTCCCCTGAAAAGTTCCAACACTCCTAGGATTGCTTGGAGCTGCAATTTTGAGCTAGCAAGACCAACCCCTTTGGTGAGATTCCAAGGGCATTCTCCCTTTACTTGCTGGTGAGCAAGTACATCAGTGCTCCCTCTTCCAAATAAACCAAACAAGAGCCAAAGACACAGAATACAATAATGGATGCTCATCCTTTGAAGCCCATGATTTCTTCCTTATCTCAGGGAAAGCTTAGGCTTGGTGCTGCTAACTGAAACCCATAAGCTTTTATTCCTGTGCTTTCTATCTGCAGTGCTTATAAGAGCATCCAGCAGCTTCCACAAAGAAGTGGCTTCAGCCACCAATTTAATGGCTACTGAGCTACAGGTATCCAACCCTGCAGAGCAGGAAAGAGAAAATATAACCTGCAGAGGCTCAGATCAGCACCCAGCCCAGATCTAGGAGCAAACATTTGGATGGCACCACCAGGAGCTGGTGCTGTTGGCAAGGAACTCCATTCCACCTCTTGGTCCAGCTTTGTCACTAATGACAATGTGCTCCTTCACAATCTTCCCACATGGGCATCTCCTCATGACTGCTCTTCCCATCCTGGGTGAACTCTGAGCACCACAGGGCAGGAGGTTGGAATATCCAGCCACCACAACCTATTTGCATTTTAAAATCTGTGAAGCACCTGCCTAATCTGGTCAGACTCCAAGGTCAGATCAAGCCTGCTCAAGGACTTGCACACATTCATGGGATCCCTGTGTACCCACTTAGTCCCAGCAGAACCAGACCTGAATCTGTGTTTGTTTCTGCCTTACTTGGGGACCTGTGTTCCCACTTAGTCTCAGCAAAACCAGAGCTGTTTCTGCCTTACTTGGATGAAGAAGGGAGGCAGATCCTGGAGACAGGCACAAAGCAGCCTTGATACAGCACGCTCAAAACCCCCTCCTAAGGGCAGCACTTCTCCTGGGCATTTTGTCTTTGCAAAGGAGAAGTTGTAAGTGTGAACAGATAAATTAGAAGTGAGAGGGGAAGCACTGGGACAGCTGGAGCTTTACTTAGGCCAATATGTGCTGTCTCCTGTAGGTAACTCTGGGAAGAGGCAACGTTTGGGTCTTCCAGCCCAGGGGAGGCAACTGGAGTCACTCAGCAGGCACTCAGCACGGTGATGACACCTTCCCCTGGATGCTGCTGCTCCTGCTGAAGGCAGACACGCTCCCACAAGGACACCAGATGCTGCTGCTGTCTGCAGTTTACTCAAGTGACGAGCAGGCACGTGCCTGGGGCTGGGAAGCAGCCCAAGGCAGGGAATGCCACGGGAGCCTAGAGGGGCTGCTAAGCTCATGTGAGGACAAACCTACCACAGGCCACAAAGACTGGCTCTCAATCACACAGCCTGCTCCAAAAAGAGAGGAAATAGAGAAGGGCAGGCCTGAGCAATGTATGGCTGAACATTTCAAGGGCTGGCTGTGCTCCTCACAAATCACAGCAGCTCCCAGGTCAAAGCTCCAGACTCCAGGAACTATGTGGCTTCCTTGAACATATGGAAATAATTCATTTTGTTGTTAATAACCATCACGTTCTGAGGGATGTGCAAGTCAGGGAGATGTCATGATCTGCAGCACAAGGGTCATGACTGAGAGAAATGACCCTGAGAAATCCCACCCTCACTGAGCACAAACTGTACCTGCTGCACCCAGATCCTTCCCACCTGGACTTGTCCATTCTATCTTATCAAGCAAAACCTGCACAACTCTTCCTGATGCTTTTAATCCCCTGAAGAAAGGATTTTCAGATCAAACAAGCTCTTCTTGCAGGCCAAGCCAGCCACTAATTCCTTGAGGAGACTTTGCCCCTCTGGGTGCTGCCACACCATTTCTGGGTTGTCACACCTTGGCTGCACACACAGCTCTATGGAGCCTTCATACCTCCTAAATCCACCTTCAGCTTTCCTTTTCCATCCATGGCTCCAATCTGCAAGTGCCATCTGCACTCCCACCCACTCTCACTAACCTGCACTAAACTGATTTAATGATTAAATGCTCAACACTGGACATGGCTGACTGGTCTGAGGTCTGGAATTCCCTTCCCCATGCTGAGGTTTCCCACTGGTCCAAACTTTGAGCTCTCTCACCTGTGAGACTGTGATGCCACATTTCTTGGCTAGCTCTTCTTTGGCTTCCTCACTGGGATAAGGGTTGCTGAGATGGGAATAGAAATACTCATTCAGGATTTCCGTGGCTTGCTTGTTGAAGTTTCGTCTCTTCCGCCTTCACGTGAAGAAAGAGTGGGAAACAGAAGGAAAAGGAAAGGGAATGAGCACCAGAGATCCAAAAATAGAAAGCAATTTTAGATACTCTTGAGTTTCCCACTTTCCTCCCTCCCCTCTGTGCTTGCATGGAGTGCAAGACTCGTGGCCAGAAGTTTCTGATCTGCCCCTTGCTGGTCACCGCTCTCTCAGCACCTCTCAAAGCAAGCAAGTCTCCATCTCAAATTTATCACTGTGTCCTCCAGCTCACAGCAGAGTCTGAAAACTAGCATGCAGCTCCTCCACCTGGGAAGGTGACTCCTGACACCTGGCTGTCGTGACCACAGACAGTGCTACTCTGCAAAGCTCTGTGCTGAGGAAGCAGAGCTGGATATATCCTTGGGGAAGTCTGTTCCATTCACACCTAGGCATTATTACCTGTCTGACCTCTCTTTCCTTGTATCCCTGGTGCAGCTGCCTCTCCTCCCCATTGCAAGCTACAGCCCAAGCTGCAGTCTGCACCTAACCAGCTTGGGAAATAAAATAATTTTACAGCAATTTGAAAATCTGGGACAATAAAAACAGTGGGAAAAGAATGGGAATCTAGGGGGGACAGGATGGCCTGGAGGCTAAACTTTCATCCCTAACTGAAGTGTATGTTTTCACCACAGAGGTTTGTTGCAATATGCCACATGATTTCCTTCTGCCACAGCAAAACCAGGATGTACAATTCTCAAGGTACAGCTGGGAGCCTCACCCATGGATGGTTTGAACTGCAGTGCCCTCCCCTGCTGAGCCACAAACCACTATGGGATAAAGAATTCACAGAATTCCCAGAATGACTGGGTTGGAAAAGACCTGCAAGATCATCAAGTCCAACCCATGCCCTAACACCTCAACTAAACCCTGGCAAAAAAGAAGGCAAAAAACTCCTCTGGCTCAATGTCCCAGACTGCAAGGCAAGATGTATTCTATTTGCCATCTGGATGGCAGTTGTCTTCTATTAAGTGGGCAGTTTTCCTTATCTCTTCCACACCCACTCCTCCCTTCTGGGGAGGGGGGAACATCTGCTGATAACAGCTATTGAATGTCACTGCATGGCTGATAAGAACTGCAGCATCCCATTGAGAGATGTGAGCCCAGAGGGACGAGCCAAGCATTCCTAACTGGATATAATCTGGAGATTCTGGAACACCAGCACAGCTTCTCCACGGGATTCCCCAGATGAACAGCAGCTGCCTCTTCTTCCAGATCTTCAGAGGAAAACTACACCTTTCTACAGGATCCTTGCTCCAAGAGAACCACACCTGACACTGCAGGAGGGCTGCAGCTACAATTCCAATGGGACTGCTGCCAACACCCTGACCCACAGGGTGTCAGATTGTGTTCTGACTCTGGCAGTGTTGTTTTTAGTTTACTGAATTGTTTATTTCATCCTTTTATTTTCTTCCCTAGTAAAGAATTGTTATTTCCTGCTCCCATATTTTTTGCCTGAGAGTCCCTTAATATAAAATTTATAGCAATTCAGAGAGGGGGGGGTTTACGTTCTCCATTTCAGGGGAGGCTCCTCCTTCCTTAGCAGGCACCTCTCTTTCCAAACCAAGACACTCAAGACACAGCCCTTCAGCTGGGCCCTCATTTTACTCCAGAACCAAACCTGCCCAACAAACCTCCCAGACACTCCTCTCCTCACACAAAACCATTTACCTCCAGCTGGGGGTCTGTGTACAAATCATGAATGGGACAGGGCTGCTGGGAACGTGCCTTGAGCTGTTTGATTTTCCAGCATCAGTCTCATTACATGACAATGGGAAGATGCCAGCAGCTCACATCCCAGGCAGCAGACACAGAACTTAATGTTACAACACACTTTAAAAGTTTTTTGAGCAATCACACAAAGCAAAAGCACATTGACAGTAGTTCTATCCAGCCACTATAAGCACAGGTACCTTTGGTTAAAACAATGCTTGCTTATTTTGAATACAATACCTGCTTGTAAGCCTGAAAACACAATGCACAGAGCTCCATAATTAAGCTTTAACCTCCCTAATATCTTGCTAGATAAACTTTTCTGTAGCTTAGGGAGTTATTCTGGACAAGCATTAATACACAGACCATTGTTCTGTTTGTCCTTGCTTTTCCAGTTCTTACATAATTTTTCTGCTGACCAATCTCATGGCTGCTGCTCAGCTCCAATCCCAGTTCTGCTGTCTCTGAGGCCTGCCTTTTGCAGCTTTCCCAAAACCCTCTGATTTTGTGGATTCCCACTCCAAAGGGCACCGCAGGAAGGTTTGTTGGGGTTTGGGCTCACCGTGCGTCCAGGAACCGCGAGCGCAGGATCATGACGGCCTCGCACGTGCTCTGCTTCAGCTGCATCTGGATGGAGCTGAACTTGCGGTGGATGATGCTCACCATGCGCTCGATCTCCTTGGGCGAGATGGGCCGGGTCCGGCTCTGCTCGCGCAGCAGGTTCATCACGTGCGTGGTGAACTCGTTGCACGCCTGGCATGGCAGGAAAAGCAAAACAAACCCCAGGATGGGAAGGTCATTCGGTGGTGTTGAGGACGGGGCAGAGGCAGCGTGGCTACGGGAGGAGATGGGAGTGCAGGCTGTGGAAATTTAGGGCACTGGGAATATTTCTCTGTCTGCTTTGGGGTGTCTTGACCCCCAGGGGAGTGTCACAGACATTTTTAATGAAAAATCCTTTGTTTAGGACTTTTCCTCCTGAGAAGCTGAGAGGCCTCAAGAACAAAATGTAAACAACGGTTATCTGCTGCTGTGGAATGCAACAGGTGCATCTGGGACTGGCCCATGTTGGTTATTTCTAATTAATGGCCAATCACAGCCCAGCTGGCTCGGACAGAAAGTCCGAGACACAAGCCTTTGTTATCATTCTTTCTTTTTCTATTCTTAGCCAGCCTTCTGATGAAATTCTTCCTTCTATTCTTTTAGTATAGTTTTAATGTAATATATATCATAAAATAGTAAGTCAAGCCTTCTGAAACATGGAGTCAGATCCTCGTCTCTTCCCTCATCCTCAGACCCCTGTGAACACGGTCACAGGAGAGCACTGACTTTGACCCTCTTTCATGGAGAAAGTTTCCCAGACTTCAAAAAAAGCGTGGAACAGATTATAGAGAGCAGTGTAGGTGTATCACTTGGTGAGAAATTGAGGTTTTGGGATTTTTAGTATGCTGTGGATGGAAGCAAGATGGAGGGCACAGGGTGTCATCCTGGGTTTCTTCTTCATGCTTCTTTCTCGGGTTTGGGTGGGATTTTGTAATTGGGCAGAAAAGTCCCCATTGTGGGCTCTTTGGGATCACTTGTTGGGTTAAAAGTGAAAATAATCTAGGTGTCAGTTCTTAATTGGATAATTTAGTCTTAAAAGACCTTGGAACAAGAGATTGTTGGCCATTTTGTGCCTTCTAATGAAAAGCTACTAAACTCACAATAATGGGACTGTTTTACTGATAAAAAATAATAAACACGAATTACTATCTCAAGTACCTTCAATCCAAACCCAAAAAAATCAACAGCTGATACCCCCACACAGGCCTTGCTGGCTGGGGCTTTCCAGAGCACGCTCAGAGCAAGAATGTGCTGCACTCAGGGGACGATGCCTTAGGATTTTAGCTTTTGTATTTTTCAGATCCTGTACTGCATTAGTGTATAACTCTGAACTTCATATAGAGTGTTAGTTAACTCTCTTCACGTTTTGGTCAGACAAAACAATTCCTCTAGGCCTGAAACTCAAGGACATCCTCTTTGCCTCAGGCCCCAAAAAGTGTAAACAAAAGTGAATTGGGAGGAGAGCAAACTGCGGGTGTCTGACTTCATCACCTGAAGCTGTAATTGGAGAATGAACTCCTGATATGCAAATAGACCAAACTTTTATGTATCTGAAAAACTCATGACATGGTTCAATTTGGGTGTAGCCCCTTGGGGAGGCTTCGTCTGCCCTTCATGTACCTGAAGGCCCTCCATTAAATACATCCACTTTTATCCTTTTAACTTTGTCTGGCCTCTGTTTCTAGCTAAGCCTGAAAAAGGCATCAGGGAGAGAGAAATCTCCCTGGGCTGCCAAACACAGGGTGTGAGAGACTCCCAACAAACATGCTGGGAAAGACAGGAACTGATTTCTTTGCTCCCAGGGGGATCATAGATGGAGCTGGGGCAGATGAAGCCCTAGGATTCATAAAAAGCATGAAGAAGTGCCAGCCACTGTTTTCCTGGAGGAGCTATAGATTTATCTGAGGAGGACCATGCACCTTTTGACCCACTGCCCCTCCTCCTACAGCCCCACCATGTGTCCTGCAGAGCCCCTTGTGCTTCACAGGAGCAGCTCCCAGAGAGACACAGCCCTGCTCCGTGCTCTTGGCACATCAGCTAGGAAGTAAATAAGGATAATAATTAAAGCCTGAGTGAGGCAGGAGCCCTGACAAATAAGGGCAAGCAGGTAACAATCCCAATTAGTTTGCTGCTGGCACAGCACTGGCTGGCTGCTCCTGCTGTCCCCACGCTGTGCCTTGAGGACAGGGCACAGAGAGGAGCCAGGGGACAAGGTGGGGGGATTTTGAGGATTTTGAGATCAAGGCCACTTCAATTCCCTCTCCCTCATCCCCATGAGCACCCCACTGGCATAATGGGATCCCCTGATTCCCAGAACCAAGCCCCAAAAACCAGTGGACAGTGATGGCTGGAGAAGCCTTTGGTGCTCCTGGGGTGTGGGTGCTGCTCTGGGGACAGTGTCTGCAGCTCCCATGCCATGATGGGGAAAAGGGGCTGGCAGGGGAGAGAAACACTGGATTTGTGGGCTGGTGGCATGGCCTTGACCTGCTGTGTCTTACCCCACCCTTCCAAGGTGAATTCCCACCATGGCCCAGACCCAACAAGGAGACACCCCCAAGGCCAGCTCCAGCTGCTGACTCCCATCTCCCAGGATGAGTGCTGGCTATCAGAGCTCTCAGACACCCCAGCTATTTCAGATCATCTCCTCTTGGCATGAAATAAAGAGCATTAAGGGCAAAATCACCACTGATTGCCGTGCTGACCCAGCAGCAGCCAGACTGAGAAGCCAGGGGCTGAGCTCCCAAAAGCTGGATTGGAGACAGTGGGAAGGAGGTGGAAAAACCCTGAGCCATGGTGTTGCAGGAATGTGGGTGATGGTACCAGAGATGGTACCAGAGATGGTGGACCAGCAGAGTCACTTGCAAAGCCAATCAGTGGCAAAACCAAACCCTGTCAGTGGGTTGTGAGAAGGAAAGATGTGGCCCATCCCAGGCTCTGGGCCTGGCTAAAGGCTTCTCTCTTCTGGGTGTCTCTTTGAGGAGCAAAAGAGAAGCAAAACCAGAATCAGAACATCAAACAAACAAAACTCCTACCAAGGGGAGGAAGAAGCAGAAAGTCCTGAAAGTCCTTCCCTGAAGGCTGTCCCTGTCTGTGCCAAGGGCCTCTCCTGGCACTTGGGTAGCAGAGGACATGAGGCCTCTCCCTCTACCCTCTTCAGCCTGAAAGATGATCCCTGAGGTGCTCTCCACTCCCACCCATGTGGGATGGCTGAGGCTCCTCCCTGTGCCTCAAGGCAGTGACAGCATGGAGAGGCCACCAAAGGCCATCCATCCTTCCTACCAGCCCTCTGCCAGCTCCCTGCCTGCCCTAAGGCTCTCCAAAATGCCTCTCATGACATGACTGTGCTTGGCTGCTCCATCACCAGAGCCCTGCCTGGCCGCCCTGACTCCAGCTCTAACCCTTCCTTCAGCTTGGCCTGCGTGGCCATGGGGATGGGACATCCCCAGCCCCACCACACACCCAGTTAGCCAGGTAAAGTGGAGGCTTTTACTGGACCTAAACCAGGGACCTGAAGCCTTCTTGTCCACATCCACAAAGCATAACGTTGGGGCAGAAACAGAAACTACATGGGCAAGGTCCACAGCAGCTAAGAGAGGTCTGCAAAACATCTGGAAGCACTTGAAAGGAACTGGTTTTGAGCACTGACCTGCAAAGCTCTTAATGAATTTGTCAGTGTTACCAATAGCTGTGCTCATAACCCAAGTAGTTTTTCTTTTTTAACAGTAATTTACTACAAGAAAAAAGATTTTTTTTTCCCCTGGAAAGAGAGCTTTTCAAGGAGAAAATATATTCAAGGAAGATTCTGATTCAAGTCTTGCTTGGACAGTTGTCATCACTGAGGCCAGCATATCAGAGAGGCCTTTTCCTTCACAGGACCAATTCTGGGTAAGATATCAGGGGAGAAGTGAAAAGTGAAAATCCAAGGGGCAACCCATACTGTGGCCACAGCTCTCTTCACAGAGAGCAGCAGGCACAACTCCCATAGGATTTTTCCTGGGGAAGGCAGTGAGAACCTCAGAGAAGAAGAGAAAACAATTCTTATCTCTATTCACTGTTCCTGTTGCTTTGCACACGTGGAATGTGTTATGGAGATTATTTACCCAAAGTGATTTGTTCATTGGACACTGGTGAAAGTTGTTTTGATTCCTTGGCCAATTGGGTCAAAGCTGTGTCCTGGCTGTCTGCAGACAGTCATGGGTTTTTCTATTGTATCTCTTTAGTATAGTATCTCTTGAGTATGTAATTTAGTATAGTATTAGTGTAATATAGTATAGATTAATAAAGCATTTGTTCAGCCTTCTGAATCATGGAGTCAGAGCACATTATTCCCTACATTGGGGTTGCCCTGCATCGATACCCATCCCAGCATAAAACCCCAACCCTGCCAACCCTACAAAAACCATGTTCCCACTCCAGGGAACACCCAGAGCCCACACCCTCCTAACAACAGATGTCAGCAGCTGTGCAGACCCGCTCTCTGCTCCCAGCAGCCCCACCACGAAGGAGCCTGTTACCTGCTCGTACTTCTCCAGCTCCGTGTGGTAGATCTGTCTGATCTGGGACAGTTTGGCTCTGTAGTCCGAGTGCTCCACCGAGTTGTCGGAGCCGGCTCCTCCGGACGCGGCGGCGGCGGCGGCAGCGGCGGCCGAGCCCCCTCCCTTCTCGGGGCCTGCCACCCCCTCTGCCAGCAGCATGTTGTCTAACCTCATCAGCTGGGGGTCCGTGGGCTCCTCCTCCTGCGCCCCCCGGATGCTCAGCACTGCAGGAGACACAATGGGGAGAGGAAAACCCGAGTCACACCTGGGTTTTAATTCAGGGAAGCTCATCCCAAGCTGGACTGACCCCATCAGCAGGGGTTTTGTCCCTTCCCAACAGGTTCCCCAACAGGCTCCCTAACAGGTACCCCAACAGGTTCCCTGTTGGGGAAGATGAAACAGGAAAGCCTTATAAATATGATTGTCTGGTAAAAGATTTTGAGAACATAGAAACTATAAGTGAGATTGAAATGAAAGCAAGCTTTGAGATCCCTCAGTTACTGAACAACTGGAAAACAATGGCATGGCCAGCTGAAGGTGATCCCCTTTTGATGGAACAACACCCTCTGCTTGCAGAACAGCTCCAAGGGTCAGAGCAGACCCTACTGGCTTGGCAGAAGGGCTCCAGAGAGGAGTTTTAAAGGTTTAAAACGTAACACAGTATGGTAATGTAATGATTCTTATAGGTTGTATGTAAATGCTATAGGATCTGTATCTTGTATTAGATTGGTTAGTGAGAATTAGAATATTCAGCACAGAAGAAGATTTATGGTATTGTAACGAGAACCTTGCACTCTTACCCTTTTTACTCTCTTACCTTTTTTACTCCCTTATGCTCTTACTCTCTTACCCTCTCATCCTCTCTCCCCCTCTCTTCTCTGGGGCCTGCTCTGAGCTGTGGCTGGCAGCTCCCAGCAGGGCCCTGCACCCAGGCCCTTTGCAATAACCCACAAGTTCCAAGCCCTGGCTGCAGAGATCTCTGCTCTCCATCCTGACTGTCCTACCCCTGTTGCTCCAACAGTTCCCCAAGAGGTTCCCCAAGAGATTCCTCAAGAGGTTCCCCGACAGGTTCCCCAACAGGCATCCTGATGCTCCAAGTACTCAGCACCATGCCTGGCATCACTCATCACTACTTGGCACTGCAGCTCCCTGCTCCTTCTCCTCTGTCCCACAGGACTAGAAGTAGGGGAGACCTGGCAGTGAGCTCACCACAGAGCTAGCCCACAAAGCAACGCTTTCTGCTGGAACAAGCAGCAAAACTCCTAACAACAGCAACCAAAAAAACCCCAATAAATGTACCCATGCTTGCTGCCAGAAGCGATAGGGACCATATCCAGACTCAAGCATGAGATGGGAAGTTGGAAGGGAAGTCTGTAGCCCTGATTCCATCTTGCTCAGGGGTCCTCTCATGTCACCCAATGTGTCATTTACATCAACCCCTGATGGCAGAGAAAGATGCACAGAGCCTGGGGCAGCTGTGCCTTGGCTTCCACATCCTGAAATATGGACTGTGGAGAGGGCTTGAAGTCCATGCTTTTAGCCATGCACTGGGAACATGTAAAAAACATGTATGAAATAAATTTTATTCCTGGAAAAATGCCTTTTCTTTAAGAATCCAGTCATTCCAGTGATGCTGAGAAAAGAAGCAATGATGAATTAATCCTCCCAAAGTGACTTTTCAAAAAAAGGATCTTCCTCCCATCTTTTGCTCCCTGCCTAAATTACTGCTCTAAATAAAAGTTATCCTGTGAGGGCTTTCCTGGAAAAACAACCCAACAACTTGGGATGTCTCATGTCTGAAAAATGGAGGTGCCCTATGTGCTCCCCCTGTGTCCCCCTCCAAGGTCTGTGTTTGAACACGGAATGATAACGTGAGATTCACACATGCACAGCTGCACAATAAACAACAAAAATAAAATAAATCCTTGATGAGTGAATAAAAAAGGGCATTTCCTAAGGGAAAACAATGGCATTTCCCCATCTCATCTGGCACAGGGGCTCTGAGCACACACACACCCCATGAGCACACACTCTTTGCACATCCAGAGCTGGGAAATGCTGCGTGGATTTTGATAAAGCCATGCCTGCTGACACCTGAGATGAATTTGACTCCCTCCCAATCCATGGCACAAACAAGAGCAAGTGATTATCCCTGTCATTTAAAATAAAAAAGTAAGGGAAGATCTGTTAGCAACATGAAATAAAATCACAGCAGTTAAAAAACCCCAGCAACCACCGGGTATGGTCTTCCCTACTCTGCAATAAGTTAAAGATACAGCTATTATCAGTATAAAATTGAAGTAAAAGACCCTGTTGAGAGGTTTGGTTAAGACTAAAAAGAGCTTTTCTAAAAAGCTTCGAAGCCTACTGAAATTACTATTTTCAGGACATTTCACTCATTCATTTAATTTTATTTTATTCATACGTTTGGACCAGTTACTCATTCATGCATTTATTGGCATTTTTTTGTGATTAAAATGTGCACTGTCAACAAAGGTGGGAAGGTGGGCAGAAAAAAGCCTAAGAACAGTAAAATTGGAACTAAAAATAAATAATTCTACGCTAGGGAGGATCATTTCTATATGGAGGAATGAGGGCAGAGTGCCAAATTTGAAGCTGAGCCCTCAGGAGACAGGACCAGCATCTCCCCCCACCACGGGAGGCTTCCCATGGCACCCAGCCATGATAAATAGATCCAAGGGGAGAGGACAGATTGCATCAAGAAAATGGTTTGGGGTCTATGGTCCATAAACTGAAATATGAGGCAAAAGTAGCCAAATCCCTTAAAAAGAGAAGAGGAAAGTTGACAGGATGCAGCAGGGAGAGAGACTTGCCATGAAAATAAAGAGAATAAATTCCTATTCTTCCAGGCCAAAAAAAAAAAAAATCAGTCAATTAAAGCACATCAAAGGGCTAAATACAAAAGGAAAGCAACACAGGTTAAAAATAAAAAAAAAAAAATATTGAAAACCACCTCAAATAAACAAATCAAAAGAGGAGTTGCCAAAACAGGCGCATCTGGATTTCAAAAGGGAAATATTTTTAGATTAAAAATCTCAGGAATCATTGACCTGACAGGTAGGCACGAGTGATTAATTAGTTTATGTTTAGAGAGCTGCTTGCTGATGAAAAGTGCTGTGTATTCCTGGGAGCTTTATTCCTGTGCCACACACACAGACCAGCACCCAGTGCAGGAGACCTGAACCCAGCCTGGGCTTGGCTGCTCACTCACAATAAAGCCTGGGAGTAAATAAATGGAAAGGCCAAGGTGTCTAAGCAGGACTGATGCTGCTTATTTATCCCTGGAAGGCTGTGCTCAGCTGAGGAGAAGACAAAATGATTATTTAAAAGCTCCTTTTTTATCTTCCCACTGCTGGACCAGCTCTGACACGGCTCCTGCCAGGATGCCTGGGATGTTGGGCTCTTTGGAAGCTCCCAGCCTCCAAAGTACCCTCTGTGATGGGATGAGGAGTTTGGGATGGGTTTGGCAGCACCCAATCTGTAGTGCCCAGGCAGCTGGTGGCAAAAGAACCCTGCTCTCCCACCAAATTAATACAGAATAAATGAAGCAGAACAGTCCTCAGTGCTCCAAGGGGCTACAGGCATTTAGGCACCCAGGCATCCTCAGGACCCCCATTTGCTGCTCCTGATTCAAGAAAAGGGGGGAAAAAGGATAACAAAAAGAAAGATAGCGATTGGCAGCCGCGGGGGAGGAGAATTCCTGCAAGACTTTCTGTCCTTGGCTGATTTCCCGCTGGCTTGGCAGCCTCTGGAGCTGTGGTGCTTGCCACTAGATGGTGCTCAGCCCTCACCCAGGTCCCCTGCTGATCAAAATGCGTTTTTAGATGTAAATATATACACACACAAAAAATTTAAAACAAAAATATACACACACACATATACATACACATGTATGTGTGTTATATATATAGATAGGGGTGTGTTTTAAAAGCAAACCCATGGCATGTGCCCTGTCCCCCCAGCTGGAATGTGGCTGTCACAGGGTCACCATCCCTGATGACAGCAGCAGGAGCACCTGCAGTCCAGGCATGGTCACCACCAGGGTCACAGAGACCCATTCCAGCAGCTGGAAAATGGCTCTCAAGCTCCCACATTTGCTCCTTCTCCCTTCTTGAGGAAGGGATCACAGCCACAGGGTTCAGAGGACATCCCTGGGCTGGCTCTGTGGTGTGGCTGCAGTGCAGGACACGGGAAGTGGTGGCAGGATTGACCTCAGAGAAGCAGGTGAGAGGACAAAGCCAAAAGCAGCTCCTTGGCTCTGTGCCTGCCCTGAGATTCAGGGACACAGGATGGAAGGTGCCTTGAGCCACCAAAGCTCCCAGATGCTCCAAGATGCTTCCCACAACATCTCCAAGGAGTATCTGCAAAGCAGCCAGCTCCATCTCCTGTGAGATGAGCAGCCAGCCCCCCACATGTCCCCACAGCTTGGAGCTGTGCTGGTGTCCCCTCAGGTCACACAGTCTGAGGTACAGCCAGGGCAGGAGAAAGAGCACTTGCCAGTCACCTTTGGAACAGACACCAGCCTGGGGCTGTGAAGACACCTAAGAAATCCACAAAGAAGGGCACCAGACTCCTCTGGTATCCATGCCACCATCCTCTACCTTATTTACTCCATTTTTCTGGAGCATTTTTCCAGAGGAATCTGAAAAGCACAGGAGCTGAGCACACAGTCATCTCTCTTTTCCAAGGCCACAACAAAACACTTCCACTTAGCAACTCTTTCCTCTCCAGCCCTTCCAAACCCTCCAAATTAGAGGTGTACAGGCAACAGAGACAGAACTACACGACGAAGGCAATCAAACATGCTGGGGGTGATGGCAGAAGCTAAGCAGGAGACTGTGGCTTAGCAGTGACAACAGCAAAGGACCTTCCAGCTCCATCTTTCTTCTAGAAAGGGCAATTTATCCTGGTGGTCAGTGTCTTCAAGCTGAGGAGATGTGGGAAGCAGGGCCAGACTCCATACAGCCCCTCACAAGAGGGTGTGCTGGTGACACAAGATGCCAACCCAGGTTGTGACAATGAAGGAATTGGTCCCCAGAGTCAGTGGCTCTTCCTCTGCTGACTTCAGCACAATCCTGAAGAATTTCTGTGACTGCCTGGTTAAGATTCCCTCTGACCTTATCACTCTGCACAGCTCCTGAAAGGTGCCTGTGCTCAGCTGGGGCTGGGCTCTTTCTCCAGGCAGCACTGACACAACCAGAGCACACAGCCTCAAGCTGTACCAAGGGAAATACAGATTGGATATTGCAGAAAGGGTGATAAAAGTTCTGGAATGGCTGCCCAGGGAGGTGCTGGAGTCCCCATCCCTGGGTGTGTTTAACAAAGCCTGGATGTGGCACTGGGTGCCAGGGTTTAGTTGGGGTGTTGGGGCTGGGTTGGACCCAGTGGTGTTGAAGGTCTCTTCCAACCCAGTGATTCTGTGAATTCTGAGTGAATTCTGATGACACAAGCTGGCAGTTCCTCTGCAGCCCCATTTGCTGACACCAAATGATCCAGGGGCTGGATCTGGTGGCTGGGCACTCACACAAACCCTCCCTGCAGAGGAACCTGCTGGGTGATTTTCATGAGTTCAGGAGAAGCGCTCGCCCTCCCACCCCAGCTCGGCTGCTTCTGGATGGGTTTATCCTCGTTGTTTCTACCCATTCCCAACTTGCTGAATTGCCTTTCCAGGGGGACATTTTAAAGGAGAAGGAGATTTCAAGTAAATGATTGCAACTTATCGAAAATAATGTGCTACTTAGCATCGGAGACAAGCATCCTGGCAGGCAGAAATGGGAAGCGGTGCCGGAGCAGATGGGAGTAATTACGTTGTGATTTTCAGAAGGGTTTTCTTTTCCTGCCTCCACTGTGCCTAAGATGTACTGGGAGGTGGGAACAACCCACCCAACAACGGAGTTTTGGGAGAGGAGGACAGACAATTCCTCTTGTCAGGCTGTGAGGGGGCCTTTGGTGTCACTTTCTCATGGGGAAAGCAGAGATGTCCATGCTGGTGGAGCACTTCTGGCTGCCCTTTCTGTCCTCTCACACGGCCTCAAGGGGGTGAGATGCCTGCTCCCCCTGCACCAAGGCACTCATCTGCCCCAACAACAGCCAAGCCAGACACCAGGGTGTAGCCCAAATCCTTTCCTGGAGCAGTGGCTGCCCCTGAGGGTGGTACAGACAAAGAGGACTTGGCAGTTTCTCCCTGGGAACCCCAAAACTCCTGCACACACCCATACCCCAAACAGCCTGGCTTTGAAACACACCTGGGACATCAGCTCTCTTCCAGCTTTCTGGGATTTAGGATCAGCAACATTTGATTGGGGAGACCCAGCTTTAGGACTCACAAGCTCACTGGAAAATGTTGGGGTTTTTTAAAAAAATATTTTTTTACAGCTGCAGATCTAAACAAAAGCCAGCAAACACAGGGACAGCTCTGATGCCAGCAATGCCTCTCCTAACAAAACCAGTAACTAACCACCTTACTTTAAGCCTATCTCAACATTCCCTCGAGCCTGAGACTACATTTGTGAAGGCTGAGGATCAGAAGACTGAACTTGGGACAAGAATACTCCCACCTGCCTCATATTTGAGGACAATTGCATGTTCAGGGATTGCATCTTCCTTATGTGTAGTCACAACCAAGTCAGGAGAACTGGGGTTTGCTTCCTTGGCTGATCCATGATACCACAGGCTTGAGGTGCTCTTCCCAAACTTTCTCCGTGCAGAGAACTTGCCAGAGTCCATGCACCTACCTAAATGTTGCAGACATCTTGTATGAAAAATCCTTTCCTTAGGACTTTTCCTCCTGAGAAGCTGAGAGGCCTCAGGAACAAAATGTAACCAATGGTTATCTGCTGCTGTGGAATGCAACAGGTGCATCTGGGATTGACCCATGCTGGATGTTTCTAATTAATGGCCAATCACAGCCCAGCTGGCTCAGACAGTCTGTCTTTGTTATCATTCTTTGCTATTCTATTCTTAGCCAGCCTTTTGATGAAATCCTTTCTTCTATTATTTTAGTAGTTTTAATGCAATATATATGATAAAATAATAAGTCAAGCCTTCTGAATGGGTCAGATCCTCATTTCTTCCCTCATCCTGAGACCCCTGTGAACACTGTCACACTAAACTCTTGGGTTTTTCTCCTATCCAAGTGTACTTGCAGCCTACCTTCTTCTGAAACAGCAAATCCCCCACAACAAGGAAAATCCAGAGTCTTGGATCCTACCAGAGAATCCTGGAATGGTTTAGGTTGGAAAAGACCTTAAAGGCCATCTCATTCCAACCCCCTGCTATGAGGAGGGACATCTTCTACTACTTTAGGCTGTTCCAAGCCCTGTCCAGCCTGTGCCAGGGCCTCACCACCCTCACTTTTGTGCTCTCTTTAAACACCAAATTGCCTTCAATACCCAATGCTCAGAAGAAATGAACTCCCAGAGCTTTGTGGAGGTTACTGAAGCACCCCTGGCTGGGTCTTCACCCTGCCAGGTCCAAGGTCCACGGGACACAGGAGAAATCCCATCTTGGCAAAGCACACAGTGTCCACCTTCAATGGGAATCACAGTCTGTAGAAAAGGTGGAGCACTTCAATGTCAAATAATCACAGGAGTTTTAAACCCTGGTTGAATATATTCACCATGTTTAAGTAAAGCCACTGAGAAAATCAAGGTCAAAGTGCAATTACCTATTTCCAACATAAACAGAAGCTGGAATTTCTAAACACACAGACACACGCCCTTCCAGGGAGCAGGAATTAAGAGAAGCTCACGGGTTTTTTTTCTTACAATTGACATTAAAGTTCCCCTCCTCACTTCAACCTTTCCAAAACTTACAAATGGATGAACAGATTTCTGCTCAAATTTTCCAAAACAGGCTGCCGTGAGATGAGGCATGGAAAAATTCAGCTGGCAAAACTGCTTTTTGTGCATTTACTTATTTTATTTATTTCCCAGCAAAAGGAGGAACTCCGTGAAACCAATGGGTCATTTCTTCCACCAATTTTCACTGTGTAAAGCCATAAAATAAACCAAAAATCCCAGCAACAAATCAAGAGAGAGGCTTGTACCCATAAGCACTGCAAAGCCACCCTGGATCATTGTAAACCCACTTCTCTTCCCAGCACAGGAGTGTGCTTCAGGGCTCTTTGGAAAGAAAGCAGAGAAGCTTTTAAAGGTGGAGAAATGTTCCTGCAGTCCATAAAACTGTGATAAGATACTCCCACAGAGACAGGAGCAAGCCACATCAGTTCAGAGGAATGGTCCATGTGGTCCTAGAGGTCAGCTCCAGCCATGGCCAACCAGCCCAAGGCCAACAACAGAAGCATCAGATGCTCAGGGCAGCAGCACTTCCCCCAGATCCCTCCCACCCACCACCAGTTTGGAAACTTGCATCACAACTCAAATTCAGATCAATCAAAAATGCTTCCTGAATCAAAAATGAAATCTCCGCCCACTTCATGTTATCAATTTTTCCTCTCTCTTTCTCTCTCTTTCTTGTTTAAATAAAAATTTGGGTCAATTTCAAACCAATTAAACTGCTTTAAAAACGTAACTTTGAAAAATAGTAACTCCCTATCTTTCTGGGGTGGAAGTGTCCAAAGTATTTACTGAATCCAACATAATTAAAAATAAAAAAAAGGGACTACATTTCTCTCAAACCTTAACTTTGGGGTGTAAGAAACGGGAGAAGGGAATTTATCACATGCCAAAAAGTTTCTCAGCTCCCAGCAGCAGCTCTCCATCACTTCAGGAGGGTGCAGCTTGGATGTGCCATGGAAGCTGCAGAAGAGAGACACTTATTTCATAGTGCTGGCAAAGAGTCTGCACCAGTTTTCTCCTAACCCCATCCCAAATGCCAAATGAGCTGCCACTGAGAGAGAGGATCTGGCAGCAAAATGATCAAAAGATCTGGAAAATTATTACTAACATATTCTGTGGAAAAAAATATTCCCCCCTCAAAGTGGACAATGATCTAAAATAGCTGAAAAAATAAAGCAAAATGTTGCTGTGATTACTGAAAACCAGATTCTCTGTGAAATGTGACTCTGTGGGGAAGCTGAATGAACACAGCTGAGTTCATCTTTCCAGTCTTTCCCTGGACCCTGCTCCTGCTGACCAGTTTTAGCCCATGGCCAGTGACTGAGCCTGGTATGGAAACTTCTGACCCCAGCCCCACACACCCAGTTATTGATATGGATGGCTGTGGTACAAATTTAAGTATTTTCTATTTTTCTTCTTGCAGTCCTGATGCCAAAATCCTTGTTTCCTTGTGGATGCTTTGCTGCAGGCTGGTGGGCTTGGGCGGCAAGACTCCCAATCTGGAATTTTCAAAGCTGATATTTGGGGACAGGGAGCACCTTCTGCACCACACACAGATGGCTGAGCAGAGACTTCAGCAGCAGAAAGCAGGCTGGAAGTGCTTCCACACATTAAAGACAAGGCAAACAGAGCCTAACACTCCACCAGTGGACAAACCACTTCCTCCCCTCCCACTCACAGCAGCTTCAAGCCTGCCTCTGCCATGTCCCACAAAGCACAAACTCTCACCTAATTAAGCTCATCTGCTTCCCCCAGTCACATACTGCAAATAACCCATCACCCCAGAGCCAGACTCTGGGCTCAGGGGGCTCAGTGTGTCTTACTGGCACACTCTGTCCTTGCAGGAGCACAGATAAACTGTGGCCATGCCCAGGCCCCCTGCCCAGCCCTCTGAGCACCTCGCAAATCCCAGGCCAGGCTCAGGGTGTGATGCTGGGGAGATGCTGAAGCTGCCTGGAGCAATGCCACACTCTGATCTCACAAAGCAGTTCTCCCTTTCCCAAGCAGGGCAGGGTCAGCAGGCTCCAGCCACAGCCCTGGGTCAGATCAATCCCTTCATGGGCCAACCCAGCACATCCCAAACTCTCCAGCTGCACTGACCACACTGTAAGGGACAGATGTGCATGGCCACCTCCACCCAGCCTCCTCACCCCACCACAGCCAGGACCAACCTCCAGCTGCTCAGAGCAGCCAGCAAGGCAGGAGTTCAAGGAAAGCAGAGTGAGATTCACCACTGCTCAGCTGCTTGACCAGATTGGAGCAGAAGATGTGACCCAGCTCACTGACCACAGGCTGGCCTGGCTCAGGGGAGCAGCACAAACCGTGGAGAAAAGCTTCAGTCCATCCAAGATAGCCTGTGCCAGGACTTCACCTTTTCCTGGTGGAGTTTGGGAGATGGATCTGAGTCCCCACAGCAGCACCAAGAGAACAAATGGTCACTGAGGGACAGAGTAAACCATTGTCCTCACCCAAGGAAATGAGGAGGACCTGGCCCTGGAGCCACATGGACCTGGGGCTGCCTAAACCCTGCAGGAACAAATCAGCAAACAAAGGATGGGATTGCTCCCAGGTCAGGTCCAGCCATAAACCCCCTCCTCTGAAGGGAGCGTTGGGCTGGGATCTGCGAGGTGCTTTGCATATGAATTCTCCCCGCTGAAAAGAAATGGGTTCTTTGAATGAGCTGAATCTGTTAATGAGAAGCTGGGGCCTCCAGAGCTCCTCTGAGGACAAGGGTCCCACTTCAACTGCCCCAGGCAAAGCCCTGAAACCTGAGAACAAAGAAAGAGAGGTTTTCTCCCAGAAGGAAGCTGCCCTTCCAGCCTGCTCCCCTCTGCAAAGGTCATCTTTCCTGGACACACAGTCTGCAAAAGGCTGCTGGATGCACACAGTGCCTGGGGCATCAAAGTTCTAAGTGGAAAGAATGGCAGAAGCCCAGGTTGAAAAGCTGAGTTTCAGTTTCCCTTCTCCTGCCATCCTTCAAAAAAGATGACCCATGAGACTCCATCCAAGGAAAGCTGGCTTGGAGCTCACAGATGGCAACATCCCACTCAAGTCTCAGGTTTGTCAAATACTCTGAAGGTATCTGCTGCCCATTTCACCTCCAAGAGTGCTGCCACTCTGCTGCCAAGCTGATGGCCTTGCCATGGGCTAGATTCAGGATCTTGTGCAATACTGGAAAGATCTTCCAGGTATTGGAGCCAAGCCATTGCATGGAATACACTCTTCCCTCCCTTTCTCTCTCCCAAAGTGGGCAGAACCACAACAGGCATCTTTACAAAAGCTGGGGACAGACAGGGAACTGCTCCCACTGCCAAGGGGCCTCCCCATCTCCCACTCACAGACACATTTTCTGCCCAGAACACCTTCCCATCTCCAGCAGCCACCCTCTGATGATCACAGGAGCTGAGTGTGGCCCCTACCACTCTTTACTCACTCGAAGGCAGCCTCATTCCCTGGTGCTTGAAGGATGTGGCTGCAGGAGCAGTGTATCCTCAGGGGTTTTTTGGTGAGAACAAGAGGGAAACAAAGGAGAAGGGAGAAGCAACTATTAAGGAAGGATTCTCCATCCAGAGTAAAAGCTCAGGGATGGGTTTTGCAGTAGGAAACCTATGGCCCTGGACAAGGGGAGATGGCAACCATTGTTGAGTATGAGTGGATCAGAAGTGCTGCCATGGGTCACAGTCTCCTCTGAGGTTCATGAGCCAGGGTCTCTGCCTTGTGGAGCAGTGCCTGGACACTGCTGACCCCTGACAGGCAGGGTGTCCTGTTCCAGAAGCATTAGAAACCATCTCTCCACACATGCACCCTCTTGCCAGCCATGGTAGCAGGCAATTCAAAGCCTTCTCCACAAAAAAAGTGAAAATAAGTTATACACCTATAGGTCAAGCACAAAGCAAGAGAAGCAACCACAACCAAAGGCATCAGAAATCCCACCCCAACTCCTGCTGCATCCATTTACAATACAACACATTCACCACTGGACAATTCCAGGCACCCACTTTCAGTGTTACAGATGACACCAGGATGACAGGACCAGACCCAGCCTCCCTGGAGCCTGTCACCCCAGGGTGGCTTTGAAGGAGCACAGCTCTCCAGCACTACATGTTCCTGTTAACTCCTGGCAGACCTCCCTGACACACAAGGTGGAGGCACCATCCCTGGAGGTATTTACAAGACAGGCAGATGTGGCTCTTAGGGACAGGGTTAAGTGGTGGAGCTGGCAGTGCTGGGTTAACAGATGAACTCCACAATCCTGAAGGTCTTTTCCAACCTCAATGATTCTACGATTCTGGGTCCTTCTCCCCATGCCATACACAGATCCTACCAAAACCCATCTGAACGCTCCCTTTTCCATTTACTTGCTTCCCAAGCTTATCCCACACACACCAGCACACAGAAGTGAGGTTTGCCCAAACCTAGACACTCCACCAAGCTCCCATGGATGAGATGCCATCCTGAACCCAACTCTGCTGCGATCCAGTGATGGCAGCAAACAAAGGAGCACATTTTCTGCATGATGCTCGGTCCCTCTGACCTGCTGAGCCTGGCGTTGGACGCGCTCCTTGGGCATGCCAGACAAAGCCCAGCTCTTTGAGAGGCAACAGCCGCTCGGCAGCGTTTTAGGGCCAGAAAACAGCTCTGAACGTTCAGTTCCTTCTTTAAATAGAGGCCCCTTCTGTAAACGATCTGTTTGGACAGGAGGGAGAAGGCTGCGAGTCCAAGCGCTTGTGAAATAGGATCGGCTGCCTTCGCTCCCGCTCCATTCAAAACATGTGGGGGGAAGAAAGAAACAAACCCAGAACTGGCAAGGCAAGGCAAGGCAGGAGGAGAGAGCCCCCACACGTCCGCGCGGCTGGGAGGGTGCGAGACGCCAGAAAAAGTGGGGAAAAAAATTTAAAAATGATCAATTAGTGGCATTTCTGTTCCGAGGCGCCTGCGTGTGTTTAATTATATTCCATGCAAGAGGCTGTTGACGCAGATTTCCGTGCTGTGGGGCGGTGGTGTAACGGGATCCAGCTCTGCCTTCAACCTCGGACAACCCCGCTCAGGGCTTCACCAGCGACCCACCCATCCCCACGAGCACAGGGGGCTCACACCCAGCCCCACCAGACAGACACACGGACACACAGCTCCCCCTGCTCCTGCGGGAGAGGCCCCGCCAGAACCAGCGAGGAGATTAAAAAGGGAGCAAAACAAAAAAAAAAAAAGAAAAAAGAAAAAAAATCTTTGCCCAACTCCGGCTGCGTCCCAGATCAAAGATCATCTCCAGCGAGGCCATCTGGTCCTTGTAAATGTAAAACCAAATTGAAAGCCCTGCCCTCACCTCCTCCGACTCCCTCGGCAATATTGCTTTTACCGGCCGGGATGGCCAAGGAGCTCGCAAAAGGCATCTGTATGTAATAGAGAGCCCCCGTGCAGCTGGGCTGGAGGCTTCCAACCCCCCTTTCTGTTAATCACCAAGCAGAGGTAAATGTTTTCTTTGGATCTCTAGGGGCCCTTTTATTCCTAGGGCCTTTGGGAAGAGTCCATGGCAGCAGCCCTGGGATGGAGGAGGGCTGTTCTGCATCCCCACTGCTCCTCTGTGGCTGCAGACCAGACTGCTGACCCTGTCAACTGGGAGGGAAGATGATCCCACCACCCCAAAAGTCACACACAACCCTCCTTGCCCAGCCTAAGCAGGCTTCTCCTACCACCACTCCTGGCCTGGGATGCAAAGGGAGATGCAGAGCCTGGTAAATCAACAGCTAGAAAGAGGATTGAACTAAGCACTTCCAAAACGGGGACGTCTGAGCCAAAAATTCCTTGTGAAAAACCCCACCACTGCCAAGCCTAATACTCCAAGCTCAACTTGAAAGGCAAGTGGGATCTGCTATCAGAGAAGAAAGCTACACCGGAGACGTCGCGGGCAAAGAAGAGGCAGCTTGAGGAATTCTTACCCATCAAGCTTTATTGTGTTATTCCAACTAAGCACAGACAAAAAGACAAATCTCAGCTCCCTACTTTCATTTATAATTGAACCCAGTCCAGAAGGATGGAGCAAGTACCATCTGTAATGCAGAGTGCATTAGCAGCCGGCAGAATGAAATATTCAAATTACTGTAGGCTACCTCGCATTTCAATGACAGGGTTACAAAAACCTGACTTGTAAGTGGAGATTGGACTGGAAGAACAGAAAGTTTGTTTCTCCAGTGCATGAATTAACCTAACAAAATGTTACTTTCAGGGAAAAAAAAAGCATTTGCACGGGTAGTTCTGCAACATATCCCAACAGGCACACGAGAAAAAACAATATTATTCCATTTCACTATCCTAATTGATATGTTGTCCAGGGAGATGAAAAAACTCCTGCTAGAAAGGGCAAGGCTTCTCCTTTGGGCTGAAGACACTGAATAAATTGACTTAGGTGTGCACAGCACTTACCAGCATGTACAGGTCCCCTACACAGGACAGCAGGAATGTGCATCCCTGGGCTGTGCCAGTGCAATACCTGCACGGGCTGCAGCCTTTTGATGTGTTGCACCATTTGAGTATGCAAATCACCCCTTGATTTTGGTGCTTGTGCCTGTGCTGGGATCCATTGATATCGTTAATCAGGGCTGCCGAAAAGCCTGACACAGTAAGTGGCTGTAGCCCCTAGCAGTAGTCAAGATAGAGTGACAGGCTCCATTTAAGATGTCACAGCATATAATAAAGTGTAAAACTATACTTAAAATAAACGAGATAGAAACAATAAACTTGACTCTGGGTTTGAACTTTCTGGGAGAGCAGCAGAGAGATGTGACACACACACACGTGTGTGCAAGCAGGCATGGGCCTGGGGAGGCTGGAGGGGACAGTCCCCCACCAGCCTGCTGCCCAGGTGACAACAGGGAGAACTGCCTCCTGCATCCTCCAAAGGATCCCAGCAGCCCTAACATGACAACCAGTCTGCATATGGGACATCTCTGGCATTTCTGGATATAGATGTAAAGAAGGAGGAGGAGGAGGAGGAAGAAGAAGACAAGGAGTTGTAACTGGGATCTGCCAGGGGCTGAGGGGATGGCCAGGCCATGATGGGCATGTGACTCCATCAAGGAGAACACGGAAGGACTGAGCTTGGCTTCCAGCAGCTCTCCAGAGAAGAAGGTATTTACCCACCTGAATGGAGACTGGGACAAGCCAGTCCAAATCCCTCCTCCATCCTGGGCACCCAGGGAGCATCACCAGCTGCTGGCCATGCTCCCAGGATGTGCCTTCCTCTCTATCCCTGGATGGTAATGTCAGGATGGGATGGAGGAGCAGCAATGCTATCAGCAACTCCATCTTGGGCTTGGCCACGTGCCCCAGGACCAGGAGCTACAGCAGATGCTGGCAGGATGAGGATCAGTCCCATGCAAGGTGGCATTGAGGGGGGGATACTAAAAAAAAAACCGCCCCATTTCACTCCCCAAATAACTTCTTTGCACCCCAAAACCTCCTGCGTGCCTGACAGCAGCTCTTGGTGCTGAGACAAACCAGTCGCTCTCTGTCCTGCTAAGCAGTTAAATTAGAGAGTATTCAATTAATAACAGCTGAATATTCTGTCACATTTAGGAAGATGTATGGTAAGACAAGCGAGTTGTGATGTCTGTGACAGAAATGATAAAAGTTCTCCCGACACAGCCTGGCAGATACTTGGCTGCAGGAACCGCCTGCTCTCATGGACTCCAACGTCAGCACAGACACCAGGCCCAGCGCCTCCTTCCAAGGAGAGATGCTCCAAACTGCAGGGGAGAGCTGCTGCCAAAACAGCTCGGGGCAGCAGGCCCGCCCTCCTTCTGCAATCCCTCTCAGATGCAGGGACAAGACCCTGGAGAAGACCTTGACCAAGAAAGGTCCGAGGCAGCGCCTGCCAGCTGCCACGTGGCAAGCAGCACTCAGCAAAGCTCAAACCCTCCCATGTTGCCTAAAGACCACCCTGTAACGCTCTTCCCAAGCTGCCTCAGTTTACCCTTCTATCAAAGGAACCACGACCATACCCCAAGCAACCCATGCCAGCAGGGACCAGGGCAGTGCTGGCATGACACCACGACCATGGACAAGCAGCTGCTGTCCAGTAGGACATCCTGCACTTAATTAATGGCCAGGGGGCACACACAGGGAGCAGTGCTTTGGAGGCTGCCTCCTTTTTTCCTGGGGGGTTGTTTTTCACCGGTGTTGTTTGCGAACACAGTTTTGTTGCTAAGAAACTATCTTCATTTTGCTCGGAGAGCAAAGACAAAGCAACCGTCAAAATAACACCCTATTTTGACAGTAGCCAGATCGTAACCATAAATGATCCATTTTCCCTGCTCTCCTGTATGCTCATTAGTGTGATCTAAATACCAGAATCCCATATATAACCCACAGCCTGTAGGTTAACATGCACGGTGCTGGGACCCCACGTGCAGGGGGCTCCATTGCATCCATTCATCTGAAAGAAATCAGAGCCAGGAAGAGAAGGGGGGTCCCCAGGGAGGCCCCACGGCTCCCTTCTAGGCAGGAACATGGCACAAGGTCTTTAAGCAAGAGATACATGAGAAATAACTGGGAGAATTGGCCACAGCAGATGGCACAGCCCTGGTCTGAGGAGAAATCTGTTGGTTTTGGGTTTGTTGGGTGAGGTGGGTTGGGGTTGCTTTAAGCCCCAGGGGAGAAAATGCAGGGGGAAAATAAAATCCCTTCACTGCTCAGTTTTCAGTATGTCTGTGCCTTTTGCTGATTTTATAGCAGGGAGATCCTGTCATATGGGAGAGATTAGAGCACACCCTCACTATCACCTTGGTATAGGTATTTATTCCCAAACCAAGTCCTCAGGATCCTGAAAACCACTTTGCCAATGAATCCTCCTAGGGCAGGAGGGCATCACCTTTGCTGCTAGAGCATCTTTTGCAATCTGGATGGGTCCCATAAATAATGTGAAAAGCAATGTATTAAAAAAGGCAGGAAAGGGACAAAGGCACATCCAGGGCAGCATAAAAGGTTTGGTGGATGCAGTGAGTGCCCTACCTGCACCAAAAGCAAGAAGAAAGCCCGTGGCCTGTTTGCCATGGATCTACTGGTGCTGATTTAAGGGCAGAGGGAAAGGCAGGTAAAAGATGAGGCTGAAAACTGCAACCTGTTGTGCCAAAGCAACCCTGAAGGGTCTCCTGTGGTTTTAGCAAACTCCTGGTGTGAGAAAGGATGTCTGGAGTCAGGGCACAGCCACGGTGGCTCTCCACACCCCAGCAGGACAGCAAACATGGAGCTGCCACCCTCCACCACCACCCACCCCTGGCAAAAACCAGCTCGGGAGCTGATCAGGAGCACGAACCCCCTGCCAGAGAGGGATCACCCTGCTCTGATTTACACCCCTAGGATTTACACCCCTGCACTGGTGCAGCAGCAACGCCTGCAGGCAGGGACCAGCAGGGCTTGGAAGAGCAGAGCCTGCCTTGAGTGTTTCTTAGGCAAATAAGGAAGAAAAGTGAAGCTGTGGGAAGCAATCCTGCAATATCTGGGTTGTTTTTTCTCCTCCCCTGGGCCAGCTGGAGCACGGCTCTGGCTGATCCCTTGCTTCTGCATGTCCCCACAGTGCAGTCCAGCACTGAAGGGCCTGTCTCCCAGGGAGCAGCAGCTTGCCACGTGTGCTTTCCCTGCCAAAACCCCGAGCTCCACCCCACAGGGGGAGAAAAAGGGAAGGGTGAGAAGAGCTCTGTCGAAACCCACCAAAGCCTGAACATTTCCCTGCAGCAGAACAAAGCCCTTGGAAATGTCTTCTCTGCTTGGGTCCCCCGACCCACATGAAAGAGGCATTTTTCTGGGCTAATTACACAGGCTGCTCTGAGCCTCCTGGCAGAATCTGAGCTGCACAAGCAGACATCAAAGGGCTCCCAACTTTAATACAGAGAGCAAAGACGGAGCTGTTGCCTGCACTGGCCACCTGGGAGGAATGCTGGAGGTACCTCAGCTCACAAGACCCCCCCAGTGAGGAAAAATGGGGAAGAGGGGCACGGTTTTTGTTTGCATGGCAGGCTCCCAGCAGGCCCAGGCAAAGAGCTGGGGCTGCTCCTTGCAGGACCAGCCGTGGTCCCAGCAAAGCTTTCTGAAGCCTCCATTCAACAGCTGTGGAATCTGTCTACTGTCTGGGGTAGGCAAGTTGTGGGGCACTGGATGGAGGTCAAGTTATGGAAAAAGATGGGGCAGGATTCACTGCCACACACCTGACAGTAGTGGCTGCCATCATGGCTGGTCCAAGCACCATTTCCAGGCATTGCACATCTCATTTTCCCCAGAACTAATGCACCCATTGCACCTGGAGCTTCTGAGGTGGCATTTTCCAAACAGGTACTTGCCCCTGAACAGCAGCTTTCTAGAGGAAGGCTTTGTCCTGTTCAAGCAGTGTCACAGGCTGTGCCTGCAGCTCCTGAGGGATAAGAAACATGAGCTCTGCTGCTTCCTGCCCATCTGGGAGAGAGAAGATGCCTTTGCTGTCCTCTCCAGGAAAGGGACACCAGCACCAAACCACGAGCACCTCATGGCCATCTGCCCCACTCCTGGCCCAGAATGTGGCCAACTCTCCTGGCCTTCAGCAGGACAACCTGGTGTGTCTGGCACCATCTGCACTGCAGATGACTGGGGAAGATGGAGCCACCCTACCAGCTCCTCCACTTCCATCTTTCCTTCCTTCCTGTGGGCTTCACAAGGCCTTGCAGCACAGCCAGAATATGCTCCACAGAGCAACCAGCCCTTGCTCCTCCTCGTTTATGAGGTATCTACAAAACGGCAAAGTGTGACCAGAGGTCCTCTGGGTCTTCTTCAGGCTCTGGTCCTTCCATGGGCAACAATTACCTGAGAGTGCTGCCACAAGACATTTCTGCAGTGCCCTGGTAAAGGAAAGGGGCAAGGAAATCTTCAGGGGATGTTCCAACCTTTGGGAAGATCAGCATCACATGAGGGATGCTGGCCACCCTCCTGAACCCATCCTGGTCCAGCCCTTGGCCCCCTCACTTCTCCTCCAGCCTTGGCTCCAGGGGCACAGTGACAAGGAAAGGGGCTGGACCACACCCTGTCACCCTGTTCTTCTAAGTTCTTCTAAACCTTCTGATGTTTACATTCCTGTAATGAAGATTCTCATGCAGTTTTATGTAAATAATTATTGTTTTATATTCTTTTCTAGAAAAAGAAAAATTGGATAGACTGTTGATTTGTCCAGTGTCATTGGCGAAGTAGCACTTTCATCCTCCAATCCACTGTCACTTTAAAAAAAAAATCTATAAATGTTAAAATCAAAAAATAAACTTCCCTTCTTTTTACCTTAGAAGTTCCAGCGTGCATGTGTTGTGTTATTTCATGTCCTATAACAACACCACCCCAGCTTCCTCCTGGAGAGAAGGAAGCCAGGATGGGGCTGGGATGGCCAGGATGGGGATGGGAGCGTGGGATGGCAGGGGAAGGTGTCAATTAAAGCAATGAGGGCCTGGGCATGCCCGTGCCTGACAGCAGGGCTGAGCAGAGCTGACAGCCGTGGCTCCCCGCTCGCTCACCGGAGCGTGCTCCCCATCCCCGGCTCCACCCGGCCAGGCCGGGCTCTGTGGGCACCACAGCCCCCTTGGTGTCCCCTGCCCTGCCCCCAGACACGCTCCTGATAAGGGGAATGATCTTGATTTGGGGCTTAAGCAGGCCACAGCCAGCCTGGAGGCAGATGGGAGCAGAGTGGATGGGGCCGGGTGGGGTGGCACAGGGTGGGTGATGCTGAAATAACTAATGAGCACTGCCAGGTCTCAGCCCCTAATCAGGATGGCATCACTGGAGTGCTGGGATGCTGGCAAGGTGGAAATCCACTAGCTGGGTGGTCTGCCTGCATCTCTGCTTCCCCTTGCTTGCCCCCAGGAAGCACATCCAGGGAGCCCCTGCTTCACCCCCTGCCTGCCCTCCCTGCAGGCTCAATCTGATTACTGCTGATACACATCTCCTCCTGGGCTCCAAAACACGCTCTTGCCAGCTGAAGGATTCGCATGGACACGGAAAACTTGTCCTGATTGCAGCATTAATGGTCGTGTGGCCCATGTCATCACCAAAATGGCCTTAGGGGGAGAGCTGATGGGTCTCTGAAGTCATCAGGACTACCCCACCTCATCTTGTTCCCCTTATTAAAACCATTCATCCTGGGAGCTAAATGAATATGTTTCATCTTCAAATGCTGAGACACAAGAGCAAGCAGGCAGAGATCTAATAGAACAATACCCATCTAATCATGCCGATTTTTCTCTCCCATCCTGCCTTCATATTACACGCGTGGCCACGAGACCAGGCCAGGGCTGCAGGCGATGGGTGAGGATGGGGCACGGCCCACTCCTGCCTCTGCTGCCACCATCACACCTCACATCCCACCTTCCAAGGCTTTTCCTCCCTCTGCTGTAATGGAAAAAGCCCCAGGACTTTTAAAACTAATAAGGCCAATAGATATGGAGCCTAACAAGTCTAAGTGAGCCAGGGAAGCAGGGCAGCACTAGCAGACACTTGTTTCCCATGGGAACACTACACACTGCACTGTCCATGAATCATTTTAGTGCTCCTTCCCTCACCCACCGCAGGTTTTCCCTGCTCCTGTTCCCTTAGATACAGGGCTGGTTTCTTCCCTTGTTTGCTGAAGCACCTTCTGCTTGTGTGACGCTGGGGGAAGCATTAGAATTCTGCATCTCTCACCTACTGAGGGACCTCAGGAAGGGGAGTCCCCACTGAGGGACTTGAGGAAGGCCCTGGCTGGGCACAGGGTGGTGGAGGACCCAGCAGGTGGGAGCATTGGGAAGGGCAGAGGATGGCACAGGTATTAATTAATCTGTTGCATCTTTCCAGAGCCTGCTGGAGAAGCCGCTGGCCTCCCCTTCCTAAGCAGGGTTTGCGCAGCAAATCCCCGCTCTATCTAATTATTAACGATAATAACGGTGGCTGGCCTGCTGGATGCCATCTGGAGCCCTGCCATGCCTGCCTGCCAGCCTCGGGAGGGCTGGGCAGGCCTGGGTGATCCGAGGGGCAGGGGTCGGTGCCAGGGATGGTGGGCAGCAGCTCGGGATGGCCCCGAGGAGCCGGCGGGCCCACCCAGGCTGTGCTCGCTGCTGTGGCAGGCTTCATAAGGCTCCGCTCTTTGACTGGCGTTGAGTTTATGTGAAAGTAATTAACAGTAATTAATCCTTAATTACAGTAATTAGCCAAGTCGCAGTAAATTAAACCACATCTGGAGCAGATGAGGGCTTCCGAATGGGAGGCTAGTGCAGGCGACAATCGGAGAGATGCTGAATTCATCTGACAGCATCTGATTAAGGCTACCTGTTGCAAGCAGCTCATTTGCATCGTGTTTTTGTTTGTGTTTGGCACTAACCCCTTCTGCCGGGCACCCCTCCCACACCCACTCCCCCTGCCCCCTTCCTCCTCCCCAGCTGCCCCCGCAGAGCTGCCTGGGTGTGCAGGAAGAGGAGGAGGCAGCAGCTCTGAGCCAAGAGCCGAGGGTCTCCCACCATCCCCACCTGGTGGGGATGAGCCGGCACAGGGCCAGGGAGCTGCCGGGCTCCCTCACATCCTCCAGGGAGCAGGGACTGCTCAGGGCTTGGTACCTAAACCACCCATCCCACAGGCAGGGGATGATGGAGCAGGATGGAGGCAGAGAGATGGAGGCAGCCAGCTCAACTCCTCAGCTTCCCTGCATCTTGTGTTGTAATAGCTACAGTAGTAATAATAATAATAATAATAATAATAATAATAATAATAATAATAATAGGACCAGAACTCTAAAGGGGAGCACATTAGCAAAAAAGGGCAGGTTATTATTAATACCAATCAGCATTTACCCAGTGCCTTTGCTGATGTTGAGCCATGCTCAGAGGGAGGGGGAAATCCTGCCCTTCCCTTTCTTCCTACAATGGAGGAAGCACAAGACAGAGGGGTGAAACAGGCTACAGCTTGTTGTGTTGGAACACTGGAACAAAAGCTCAGGGAGCAAGCTGTGGTGGCCTGACTTGGTTTCATGTCTTCCTCCCACATGGCCAGGACATATGGCTGACTCTGAGCTATTAGAAAAATACTGGGGAAAATTCATAAAAATATCTTATACACTCCTGATCCTCAAACTACGCCACTCACCAGCACCCCAAACCCTAGGATTTCCATCAAGGGACAGAGATTGGGATTTCAGAAGCAGAAATGGGATTTCAAAAGCAGAATCGCAAGCATCATGTTCCAAAAGCAATTGCCTGATTTCAGTAGGTATTGCAAAAGCTTCAGGGCTTAATTGTATGCAATTAATGAGCATGAAGGTGCTGTGTATCTTGCCTTTCCATCACACAGGGTGCATGGCTGGTGTATCCAGGCTCCTGAAACCTAGACAGGCAGTGTTAAATACCCCTTCAACACTGAAATATTGTCTTTCCTCTGGAACTAAAACCATTCAGGATTGCCAAAGCCAACAGCTGCAACAGGCCCTGGAAATGATCAGAAGAACCTCATTTAATGAAACATGAAAAAGAGTTACATTTGCCTCTGACTGCAAAATAAAAGCAACCTTTTGAATTTCCTGCCTGCACAAGAGCCTAGAAGAAAAAAAGGGGGAAAAAAAAAAAAAAGAAAAAAAGAAAGAAGTGGTTTCTCCACCTCTGCTTTTATTCTGCACTGGACAGGACTGCCCTGTACCACTGAAACACTGGAATGGCTACAAATCAGTCAGTGTCTACCAAGTACAGAAATACACTCTGCTGTCCCTGCTTGGGCTGGACAAAGGGGAATTCACAGCTTTCCTCCTCTCTTAAGAAGAAATGTGGTGTTCCTCAGCCACCATGGCCACCAGCCATCAAAGAGAGCAGGAAAGATCAAGCAAACTGAAGTGATGCTGCACCAAATCTCCCCTTCCCAACCCAAGGCAGGTGCCTAGACATGGATACTGCTGGAGAGGGCTGTGCCTGGAGCAAGAACACTGTGTGCCTATCAGGGGAAAAAGGATTTTGCAACCAACTTAAGAAAGTGGGGAGAGGTCCTGATTCACACTTCCAAAATGAACTCACACCCTCCTCTCAGTGCAATTTTGCTTTCATTCAATAGTTTTCTAAGAAGATATTCCATCAGCTTTGTGCTTGAGATCCTTCACAGCCATGGCATTTACAGCAAATCACATTATCTTGCTGCAGCCAGATTTTTGGCTTAAAAAAAAATAATTTAAATTCGTATGAATAAAAGATTGCCTCACAAATGTCTTCAAGAAATTCATGCCCCAAATCCACAGTGCCAACATTTTTGCCTTGTATAAAAATAACATAAATTGGGAAGCTGTAACTGAATGGGCAAAGCCTGCTCTGGCCAGGCAGAAAGAGAGCAGTACATTGCTCTGCTACAGCAGCAATGATGACCTTGGATGATTTAATAGTAAAGGCAGGAAAGCCTGGCTGGGCCTGTTTCTCCTCAGACCATGGATGCTAAAAGTGCAGCCTTCAAAGCTGCAAAATATTTAACATCTCAGCTTGGGTGAATAACCAAGTTTTCAGTGCATGGACAACTCAAGACTCATGGTAGGACTGGCATTTCCCAAGACCCAAGTGGATGCTCCATTTCAGCTTGTGCATGTCCTACATCCAAATTTCTTCCAATTTTACTTGGTGCTCTACACACACAAGGAAAACTCTTGTGTGCACTGAGAGGCTCAAGAGAAATGGCTCCCAAGATAATTGTGAACTGTCCCATGTTGGATCAGGATGCAACAAGACCCCTCTCCCCAACAGACAGCATGGGTGAAGCTGTGAAACTTCTTCTGGGTGCCAGCAAAGACTCACATGAGTGTGAGAACTGGGTCAGTGCCTCCTGCAAGATGGATCAACAACACTGCCACGGGATCCAACTAAACACAGAGCCAAAAGCATCCCAAAGCATCCAGTGCTGCTCAGCCCAGTTGCCCCAACCTGCCTGCAACTGGTACATTCCAAAATTCCCAGCCTACATCCATCATGGTGGCCCTGTGAGTCCCTCTGGCTTTTACTTAAGGTGTTGGGATCACACATAGCTGCTCTTTGCACTACAAATTACTGGGAAACACTATGCTGGGTAACTGTGAACTCCACTGAGCTGACCCTCTCCATCTTTACAACCCCAAAGAGTTGCTCAGGACTTTTTGCTGCAGGAGCCCTTCAAAAAGCGACCCAGTGGTTGTTCCATTTCCAGAGAAAACAAATACAACCACATAAATAGCAAGGAAAGGGAGAGGCACATCTTGCTCCTCCTCTCCAGGGGATGGGAGATGCAGCCATACCCAGTGACATTCCCCAGCCATCAATAAACAACCCCTTTTTTTGGACTGAATGCTAGTGTAGAAATTTTGACCTGAAAATAAAATGTGTGTGGGGGGAATAAACCCCACATAAATAAACCCCAAATAAAATCAGCTAAAACTGAGCCTCCAATGCCATAGAGGCCAGGAGGGCAGCGTGGCCTGAGGACCCGGGCTGGGGAGGTGAGAGGTGGCAGATCTGCCCCTCCTTTCAGACCAACACACGCACGTTTCACAGACATGTGTGTGCTCCTTTCAGGCCGAAGACTCGGGTCCCTACTCATCTGCACGGCTCAAATTAATTATACACTTTAATTTCATGAATTATTAATTTGATTCTGACTCGGCAGCTTACGATTATCCAGCGCTACAGACTACGCAATTCCAGCTTCATTAAAACATCACCAGCTGCCTGAGAGACAGACATTAAATAGCAGAGAGTAATAATAAAATTAAGCTCCCTGCGCATAGCAACAGAGTCTTCCCCAGCCGCACGCGGCGAGGGCCCAACTGGTTAATAGGCCCTTTCCAGGAGCTTTATTCCCTTCCTGAGGCTGGTCCCACCCCGCTCCTTTCACCAGAAGGATGGAAGGCAGCAGAGGACTGGGGTTCTGCAGGAGCACCCCGGGGATGAGGGTGATGAGGGTGAGCAGCATCCCCCTCCCAGCGCCCGCAGCAAGGACGGGGAGGGCTCCGGGGCTAACGTCGCCTCCAAATAAATAAAGCTGGAGCGCTGCCTCCCAGCGCCTCCCTGGCAAAACAATTTATAGAGGGAAAATGTCGGAATTTAGACATTCCATTTAGCTGCTTCAGAAATCTAAGGACCCCAAACCTTGTGGGATTTGAGAAATCGATGGAATTAATTAAGGGAGATGTCCAGCGGTCTCCGCTAAGTAATCAGCAGGTACAGTAGACCTGAAATTCTATAAAGAAAAATGGGAAGGGATGACATTGAAGGAGGCAGTGGGGATTAAAAAATGAGCATCCGAGTGGTAAAGGCGCACACCCATTGATCGCTGCATTAGGGATTAAGGCTTCAACGAGCAGCCAGAAGATTCTGTAGCAGAAAATGGTTACAGAGGATGAGCATGAGCAGAGCGGATATATATAACCTCTGACAGCCGGGAACAACTCAGACAGAGGACAGCTCTGCGGCGAACCCCAGAGCGAGAAAGTTTTGGGGAAGGGGAGGAAGGGGAAGCGGGGGGAGCTCGGAGGGAGCCATTTTGTGCAAGGGAGACCTGCCCAGGAGGAGGGAGCGGCGTCACCTCGGGGAGGAAGGCACCCGGAGCCAGATCGGGGACGTGTGGGGAGGGGACACTGCTGCTCCATCAGCAATTAGTGCCTGGGAGTGAGGAACAACCACACAGAGCAGACCTGCCTGCCTGTCACAGGGCTCTCCAGGGCACGCTTCACCTCCCTGCCCTGCTCTGGGCTCTCACAGAGACCACTGCCTTCAACTCCACCCCACGGAGCAGCCCCAAGCTTTGGATTCCCAACCATCCCACCTCCCGTGGGTGACTGCATCCAAGGCATGGCAGCAGCTTGCCAATTCTCTGTGCCCACAGCCCAGCTCTGGGATGTGAAGCTACCTGTCCCCAAAAGCCAGGCTGGACTCTGCTCCAAGGGCAGCAGCAGGGAATGCTGTGCTCAGGAGCACCATCCACCCTCTGGAAACCATCAAGTAGGGCACAATCATTTCTTCAGACACTCTGGGTATACACAGGACGGGAAGAAAGCAAGATCACCCAGGAGGTGCCACCGGAAAGCCCCCAGCACGCAGCCCCCAACATTAGCACCTCATGAGCCACCATTTGGGACCAACCAGACGGGATAATGCTGCTCCCAAAGGTCCCAGACCCTAAAACCTCACAAAACTGCATGGCAGCTGATTCAGACAAGACTTCAACAGTGTGGTGAACTCGATTTTCCATGCTTAAAACAGAGCTTTGCTGGGAACACTACAGCTGCATCCAATGCCTTGTGTGAACAGAGCTGCTGCCTGGAGGAAGCCCCTGGGAAGCAGCAGCACCCCACCCAGCCAGCCTGCCTTCCTTCCCGGCCAAATCTGAACTGGGATTGTTGGAACATTTCAAAGAGAAAATTCAAAAATAAAACCAAAGCCCCCGGAGCCACAGGCAGCAGCAGCAGCAGCAGCAGCAGCAGCTTGGTGTCTGCGGGGTCGCGGGGCCAGCCCCCCATCACCCGCCTGCTCCTCATCCATATGCATGGTTCCAAGCTAAATGTCAGCGGAGCCAGGCAGCCGGAGGGGACCCTGCTTCCCAGGACAAAGGGAGGTGCTGTGGGATACAGCAGGCACAGACCGGCCCGGTGCAGGGGAGGGAAGGGCTCACCCCACACGGGGATGGGGCTGTGGGCACCCAGCTGCTCCAGGAGGCAGCTGCAAGCTGGGGAGGCTGGTGAAAGCAAAGGGCAGTCTGCAGCCCCATGGGTGTCTGGGTGGGTCTGGAAGCTCCTGTGCAACTCCCCCACTGCTGCTGCTCGAGCCACCAGCACTCACACACATGTGGGATGACTGTCTCCATCCTTCATCCCTCTAATATCTTTCAAAAATTAGGTGGGGACCTGAAAACCATTCCAGGTGGTGATGGGCATCTTGAGCCAAACTCAGTGAGAGAATCCGGGATGGGGAAGGGTCTGCAAAAACATGTTCCCTCCACAGTGTGAGCTGGATTCCCCTCTCAGTCCTACAGGAAACACACTGTTGTGCTTGGAGGGCAACCTTCAGGGAGAACTTGGGCAACTCCTCGTGTCACTCTGGGAGACTTCATCATGGAGAAAGACAGTGTCACCTTCTTCACTTGTGGGACATTGAAACCCCAGCATCTGTGCCACTCAAGTCACAGGGACCAGGGGACACAGGAGGAGCAGTTGCCTGCTCAAGCTGAAGGTAGAACACTGTGCCCCCAGACCCAGCACCACAAAACACCAGCAGAAAGAGCCCGTGACCACACGAGAAAGACAAGGTCTAGCAGACAGCAGCAAAACCATAGCTCATCCCTTCCCCCCAAAATGCCTCCTCTATTGTCCAAACCGGACTTCGAAGGCTCTCTCTGCCCTCACACCCTCGGACAGAGCCAGATCAGCTCCAGCCCCAGGTGCCCTCAAGCCAATCCCAAGCTGCCCCCCAGGGCAGGAGCTGCCAAGCCCGGGAATCACACGCGGGAGGCCCGGCGGGTGCCCGGCGACACGCCAGGCGCTGCGTGCTTTACAATCCATGTGTCGGAGAGCCCTGAGCAAAGGCTGGAGCAGATGCAGAGCGTTCAGCAGATTCCCTCCCCTGGCTGCATTACAGCAGGAGGCAGGGAGCAGCCCCTCTGCCCCCCGCCTCCCCAGCCCCAGCAGGCACTTGGCATCCAGCGCCACGAGCTCCCGGGGCCGGCACGCTCGTCGCCACAAACATCCTCCCTCAAAGCAGGACGCCTTCCCCCATGGGGCAAACATTAGTGGGACAACTGGAAACGTTCAACTTGATTATAATGCTTTAAGAAAAGGTCACGGTGAAATTTCAGCGCTTTACCTTGAGCTCTGTTTGTTCTCTGCAGGATGAGATGGGAAGAGTCAGCTTGCCCTGGCTCATGGCATCTGCGGAGTTCTGACTGCATTTCATGGGCCAGCAGCAGGCTGGAGAGCCACAGCAAACCCCCCAGCCCTGGGGACTGAGATAAGTCACAGCAGATGGGTTTGGGGGGGCACACACTGGACCACCACACCACAGCTGGGTCACCATGCCACAGCTGGACCATGTTTTGCCTCCAAAAGTTGTCCAACCCTGAGCTGATTTTGCACCGGGATTGCATTTCTGCTGTCAAAACAGGTCAAATATACCCAAAAAGCATGGAGAAGCAGGGAAAAGCAGCCAGCAATTCCTAGACAGCATCTCCCTCAGAGCTGGGAAGGTTTTCCAACATGCCATTTGGCTTCGTCTTTTCAGATCTCAAAAGGAGCTGTGGCCAAAGCCGCAATGAGGTGGCAGCGCTGCGGGACTCGAGCATCACTCCAGCACTGCCCAGACCACCAGTGACCCTCAGCCACCACGTCAGCCCCACCAGCAGCTCCCCTGCTTCTAGGAAAGCAAGGGCACTTCCAAGATCTGAAGGGTGAGCAGGACCAGGTCTCAGTCCTCACAGAGCAGCATGAAACCCAGGAGCACCCCAGCCTTGCCAGTCCCTGTCCTTGCACTCCTGAACGACTTCTCTGCGATTCATTAACACATCACTTTGCTCTACAAAATGAGAAGCACAAGGATGACCCACCAAAAGGCCCACAAGTGGTGCAGAAAGTGGCCAGCCCTCCCCAAAAATGCATGGATACAGAAACATCACAGCCGAGCATCCCTCCTCCTCCTCCTCCTCTGCGCATCGGGAGCAGCTCTGGCCTTCGGGAGCAGCGAAGGTTTGTTACCAGTTGGGCAAGAGGAAAAACCAAGGTCAGGTTTGTTTGTGGCCAACTGCCCCCAGCAACATTTCTGTTGCAATAATTAAATGTGTCGTCCAACAATTTGCTGCCAGGGCAGTTCTCAAAAGGTCTCCAAGCAGTGCCAGGAGATGAGCGCTAGTGGACATGGAGTCCTCTGCACCCACTGGGCTTCCAGATCAAGGTCCAGGCAGGTGAAGGGCAGAGGAAAAGCCACCAGGAGCTACATTCAGCTGGGATGACTCCCTAGCAAAATGCAGCCAGCAAAGGGTTTTTGGGGGAGGTTTTTAAACAGCCAATTTCAGCAGACCAGACTGAAAGCCTGAGGTGCTGGGTTCTCTCTCAGCACCTGGAGGTGACTGGGAAGGGCTCAGCACCCTTCCCTGGAGGCAGCTGTGTGATCCAGCCTGCTAAGTGCTCCCCAAAGGGGAAATGGTCTGAGATGCTACCACAGTGCAAATTATCCTCTCCTGCCCCAGCCAGAGCACGGGGCTGGTGTGACACTCCTCCAGGAGCTGGGATGGAGCTGCTGGATCCCCTTCCTTCCCCTGGAAGCCAACCACAGTGAAGGTGACACCACCTCCTTGTCAATGGGGCCACAGCGGGCCCAGGAGGCGAGGGAGCCTCGTCCCTGCAGTGCTTGCTCTCGTTTTTCTGAGCACACAGACACACCTGCCCGTGGAGCCGGGATGCTGTATTCCCACCACTCCGGCAGCGCCACTCGCAACAACTCCCAGCTGCTGCCAAAAGGTATTTTTAGCTGCATTATTTATTTGAACACCTGCCTGAGACTTCAAGGCAGAGAACGGAGCCTGAGCAGTGGAGGGAGGGAGTGAGGGAGGGAGGGAGGAGCAGCACTGGGAGATCTGGACCGTTTTCCCTGGAAGATTCGAGAGCAGTGACACAGGTGCGATGGAGCAAGACTCGGGCTGTGCCAAGGAAGAGGATGGCATGGCTGGGATGAAGCAGCTGCCCCACAAACAGCACTGGGTTAATCCAGCTGCTGGGAATAGCCAGGGCAGACTGGGAAGATGTTCCAGCCAGCCTCAACGTGAGGCTTCCTTCAGGGAAATTTGGCTCTTTAGGTATCCAATCACCCATGATTTCAAGATGCTCTGGCCCAACGTGGTGTCTGCAGCAGGAATGCCCAGGTCTTGCTGCTATAAATCATCTTTTATGCATAAGCCTGTTTTGGGGAAAAAAACTCAGCAGAACTGTCCTCTTTCAAATTTCCTTTCCTCCACACAAAACCAATTCCATCCCAAAACCAGCCTATTGCTCTGTTTGGGAGAGGCAGCCCCAGAGAAAAGAGGATGAAACAATCAGAAAGCAAGGGAAGGAGGGATGCTGTGAGGAAGAATGTACTCCAGTCTTGCTCCCAAAGAAAGAGATTCCCTCAGGGGCCTGGGGGCACCACAGGGTAATTGAGGGGCACAAGAAAAGCCATACAACACCCCTGTGTTATTTTTTCATGCCTTTCTTGCCACCTCATTTACTGAAGTGAACAAAACCCATCACCTCCCTCCCCTTCTGCTGAAATAATCTCCTCTTCTCTCTGAAATCAGCCAGGAAAAGAAGAAAAAAAAAGAAAAAAAAAAAGAGCATCTAAAAATAAAGGCCAGGCCAGGGTATGTGCCTCTTGGTTGGGCTCCTGTGCTCACAGATCTGCTTATTTTGGCCTATCTCTCCCCAGCGATAAGGCAGCTAACAGCCCGTTATCAGCCAGTCGGTGAAAATGTGCTCCAGCCTGATTAGGGCTCAGTCTTTGCCAAGGTTATAAACAGCCATTATCGTTCTCCCAAACAGAATAATCCGGACAGTATCAGCTCAGAAACATATGGGCCACACAGCGAAGATAGCCGCTGACGGACACTTCATTTTAATTGTAACGAGTGGTTAGCAGCAGCCTCCAGACAACACACACAACTGCCCAATTGGCAGTGGGTTCCATCTCCTCCTGCAGCCCTCCTCCCTCCCGCTTGCTGCTGCTTTGCTCCTCTCCCTGCTGCTCCCCTGGTCTGTGCAGAGCCTGGATGAGCAGCTCTGGAAGGGTGTCCCACCCTGCCTGGTCCCTATGGGACAGCACCCTCACCTCTGCAGGTGGAACGTGGTGGCACCAGCGTGGCCCTGTCACACCTCACAGCCAGGCAGTGCAGAGGCTGGGAGCTTGAGGCTGCTGTGATGGAAGGGTGACACCTCCCTGCCCACTCCTCTGCAGGGATGGAGGTCAGAGCACAGCACCCAGGGGCCTGGGTCCCCCCTGGGTGCTGCATCCCCCTGCTGCCTGCCCGTGTGCCAGCTCGGCAGCAGGCAGGGCAGGGGAGGAGGGGCAGCAAACCCTCATTTCATATTCTCCCAGTGTCCCTTCTGTGTCATACTTATTTTTTTTTCCCCCTTTCCTCCCTCCCTCTTCCCAAAAGGGGTGGTTTAGCTCAGAGAGTCTTAAACACATTTGCATTCCCAAGACAAGCTTAGGCATAAATTCATCTCAGTGCAGGGGTCTTTTTTTTTTTTTTTTCCCCTCCCCATCCTCCTTCTTTTCCTCCCTTCTTTTCTCTCCAAACCTGAAATGAATTCAGTGAGAACCCTTGCAATTCCAGCGCTGTGCAACACGGGATTACAAGGGATCCGAGGGTTTCCTTTTCTTCCAATTCCCGGCATGCGGTGCTGCTGCTCAGTTTTGTTATTAACAATACTCAGAGATAACACTCTTACAGCCCCATTAGCCACACTAACCTTCTTTTCTTCTCCAGCCAGACCTAGCTTCTAGAAATCACACCTAAGCTCCATTCCTCCTGCAGGAAAAAGCAGGAGAAAAGGGGAAACCCCCCCCCAAAAAAACCAACTTTACAGCAAAATGCTGTAGAGACAAGCTAAAAACCTTAGGAAGACCCAGGACTGAGCTTCAAGTCACGGACGCTTTCTCAGATAATCTGTATTCCTATCTCAGTGCCAGCAGAGCTGTGCTCAGAATATCCAAGGTCTCAGAAAAGATTCAGGGCTTATTGACTCCCCTGCCTTCGCTGCCAGTTCGTGGTGCTCCTGCCCAGCCTCAAGGCACCCACTGCTGCCCCTTGCAAGTTGCCACCACAGATGCCAAAGTTGAACCTACTCCTGTGCAGAGCAGCGGAGGAAAGCTCTCCTCCTGAGCTGGGGGATGGATTCCCAGCCCCAGGGCCTGCAGAGAGGCACCTAAAGAGGGTCTTTGCCCCAGCAAGGCATCCCCAGCCCACAGCAAACTCCTCTCAGATGTCCCCGTGGTCTCCCCAGCAGAACTGGCCACCACAGTGGGCAGGTGATGCACCACAGGCAGAAGAGGAGATTTATGACTTATTTTAATTCGAGTCACACATTGAGGTGAAATGATCTCCAAGCTTACAGCAGGAACCCCTCAAGAGCAGGCTTCCCCTCAGACTGCACTGAGCTCTCCGAGGGCTGTCTCTGGCAGCGCTGCAGCCCAGATTTGCTGCATAAGCAGCCCCGAGCAAATGTGCCGACCAGAGAATCCAGTCCCTGCAAATTTATGATCAGTGTTACTCAGCCACAGCCCAAAGGAGAAGGGATGGGGGGCAGGCATTCCCTTCAGGAACACACTGCCCCACTGTCACTCGTGTACTCACTGATTTTAGGCACAAAAGACCAGGTGAATGGTTGAACATGCTATAAATTGTGGAGTTTTACATACTAGAGGCCTTCATCCCTGAGTTACACAGAGATGCCTGTGAACACCACATCAACCAAGCATGATAAAACCATCAAACCCACCCAGGCACCTCATTAATTGTATTTATGCATCACCTAAAGCCTTATGTGCACACCAAGGCTCCATACTGGAAAGCACTGCAGGATACAGGAAATAAACCCATATAAAACTAAAATATAGCAGAGAAATACACAGATTTATATATACATATATGCTCAAACACACACAGGCACTTGTGTGCTTCCACGTGGTGTGTGCACACACCCTCCTGGAGCAGGGACACCCCCGGAGGCGTATCCAGACACACACACACCCCCCTCTATCTGCATGTAGGTAGCAACTATTTATACTTACACAAACCATACAAATGCTCCACGCACCCTGCTCGGTGACAGCTCAGATTTTCAGTAATATCATAATATTATTTTTTAGATCAGTTAAGGTATAAAATGTGCACTCTCTCAGTCTTTAATATTAATAAGTCTTGTAACTAGCAGTTTCTTGTAGCTCCGAATTCTTGAGCACAACTAGAAAGGGCACTTATCCTGAAAAATCTAATAAATTTACAGTTTTATATACTTCCTTCAATTGTAAAAGTCTTGTTCAATAAACTTTAAAATGCCACTATAGAGCAATAACACAGACAGTATAAACCCAGCCCTGGGAAAGCTGTGCAACCAGAAATTGTTCCCCTTTCTGCTACAGCAATAAAGTTTTATATGTTTGAACTGACTGTAAAAAGGTTTGAATGTTGGCAACTGGGGAATAATCTGTCTTCTTTATAGTTATTATCATATTTCCCACAAGACCCTTTGGTCTGTGTCAATCCTTCTCGTATATGACACCTTTGTACTGTCAGAGAAAGCAAGAATACTTAACTTTTTGCGTGCGCGCGCGGCTGTGACTGGAGGTCCCTCGCTCTGCTTTCCTTCAGATTACAGCACCCGGGAATAAATTACCTGTGACGCGCTGCAATGGAAGCCTTTTGCCAAATCAAGCTGATTTGGAGAGCAAAACTCCAAAAAAAAAAAAAAAAAAAAGAAAAGAGGAGAAGGGATTTGTGGACTGGCTGTTGGGGTAAGAGCAGCTGCAACCCAACAAGGGATGATGATGTCCCTGTGGCTCCCACTGAGGCTGCAGGCCCAGGGCAGGCAGCCCTCACTGCTCCTTCACAAGAAAAAGACTTTGGGTTGAGATCAGCTCCTCCTGTCTCTCTGCAAGGCAGGTCCAGCACCAGTATCTCCAGGTTCAAGTGGCTGCAGCCAGAGTGTACAGACACCTCCTGGACAGAAACATTCTGGGGATTCCCACTGAACCTAAAGAAATCTGATCCAGACCCAAAGAAGTAGCAGGCAAATTCAAGGGAAATCCTCAAACTCGCCCATATCACAAACAGATGATGCTTTAATCAGTTTTACTCTTTAACTAACTAGGAGCTTACAAATGAACATGAGGATAAATTTTGCCAAAAAGCCAACAGCAATGCTGGACCTTGGCATCATCCACGTAGGGCCTACTGCTGCAGGAGGGGCTGGGGCAGTGGCCACTGGGTGCAAGGACACAGGAAAACCCAGCCCTCAGCCTTCAGCAACCCAACACCATGTGATCCACAACCGTGGGCCATCGTTCAGGTGGCAAAGATGAGGCTCAATCAGAGATTGAGATGTCAGAAGAAGTGATGGTAAAGCACGTTTGGAAAATGAAAAATGAGGAGTCACCAGGACCAGATAATACCTGCCTTAGAGTTCTGCAGGGACTCAGAAATAAAATGATTGCATATTTTCATTAGCAGCTCAATCTCTCATTACACTAGAGGACACAAAGTGTCATACCCTATTTTTAAAAAATGGAGTGAGATGAGCCACAGATTCACCGACTTCTGAGTCTCACTTCAGTACAGGCTAAGATGATAAATAGATAGGATAAAGCCTTGAGATGGACATGATACCACCGAGATTAACTAGCAGTGCCCGTAAGGAAGAAGAAACCTGGCTAATCTATTACAATTGCTGTGCACCCAGCAACAGGAGGCACCTCTGGCATCGTTTGGAGCCCCCCAAAGTTTCATCAGTTGACAAATTTAACTCTCCTCTCAGAAAAAGCAAGGACTAAAGGTTGCTTAAGAGGTGGCAGAGAGTAGAAATAAATGGCTTTTTCAACAAGACCAGCGATGCAGGAGGTTTGCCCACTGCTGTTTAATAAGTTTATTTCCAGGCTCAGAGCGTGAGCAGCGCTGGGTTTGACGAGAACATGAGCAACGGGGGTTAGCAAGGACTCGTGGAGGCTGAGGGCCTCCTTCAAGGACATGAATGAAGCTCCATGAGCTGGAGATAAGATGGTGTCAGCGAGGGTAAAATGCACAAGGAAGTAATTGGATTACTCACACACAGTGGCTACGACAAACTTTGCGCAGTCAGGCCGGACGCCCAGCCAGGCGTGAAGGGAAGGGGCAGAGAGAGCTGCCAGGGCTGCCCCCCGCCCTCAGGCTCCTCACCCTGCAAGCCCAGCAGCCTTGGAAGGAAGACAGAGGCTTTATCCAGGGCTGGGACAAGAGGGAATGGCTTCCAACTGACAGAGGGTAGGTCTGGATTAAGCACTGGGAAGAAATTTTTTGCAGTGAGGGTGGGGAGGCCCTGGCACAGGTTGCTCAGGGAAGCTGTGGATGTCCTTCCATCCCTGGGAGTGTTCAAGGCAGGTTAGATGGGGCTTTGAGCAGACTAATCTCCTGAAAAGTGTCCCTGCCCGTGGCAGGGGGCTTAGAATGAGGTGATCTTCAAGGTCCCTTCTCCAACCCAAACCACTCTGTGTCTGTGGTCCTGAGGCAGGAGGAAATGCCATCCATGGGATCTCCTCACAGGGAGAACTATGGACACACTCTGTGAGAAGGAGCAAGGGAAACAAGCACCAAGCACTCATTAGCCTTCAAAACACAATTTGTCAGCTAACTGGATGACTGGAAAAATCATCAGTGTGAACCAGAAAAAGAGGCCAGAGATACACACAGCCTGCCTCCCTCCCACGGTGTAACCACAGAGCTGGAGGGCACCAACCACCACAGGTTCTCCCCACCCAACCCATCCCTCCGAACACAAGAAATGACACTTCAAACACAAACAAACACCATGGGGTTTTGAATCCCCACTCAGCACTCTGCACAGCCAGCCACGAATGCAGGTGGAGCCCCTCAGCTTCCCAGCACCTCTCCACTGCCAAAAGAGTCAAGGGCTACCTGTTCTGCCACCCTGTGCTCTTCACCTTGCTGGCTGAACGCCAGGAACTCCAAACCCACCCTCAGGAGGACTCCAAGCCCAGACAGACCCCAAGCCAGGCACTGGGTCTGAACCACACCTGCTCCTCCTGAGCAGCACAGGCTCCTTTGCTAATGGGTGATCAATACATCTCTTGGTGCTCACCAGAAATTCTCCATCCTGGGCTTGTGACAAACTGCTGGGAGGGAGCAGGGTCTGTAGCCCCACATTTCTCTTCACAGAGGAAAGCAAGGCACAATTCTTCCCAAAAATATTTCTGGGTTTCGCATTCTCTGAAGCTCAGAGAAAGCGATAACAATTCTTATCACTTGCTGTGCCTGTGTTTGTGCAAAAGTAGAATGCAATATAGAGATTGTTTACCCAAAATCATAGTGTTTTATTTCCTTGGCCTATTAGGGGCAAGAGTGTGTGTGTGTGTGTCGAGACTGTCGGGTACCAGTCCCAAAATTCAGTGCAGTGTGTGCAGTTGTGTACAAAATTAAATACTAAACAAATTCGGTTTTAGATGTATAAAATGATATAATAAATAATTAATTAACCTTCTAATACCAATAGAGTCCTCCTCATCATTCCTCCTTTGTCGGAGCCTTCACAACACAGCCATAGGGTCTGCATGGATTTAGGCAGTGCTCCCCTTGCTCCACAGGGACAACCCAGCTCTTCCCACCACACCTTGATGTGCTGGCCCAGAACTGGATGGATCTCAGGGCCACAGGTGAGCAGGGCAGGCACCCCTACGTCACCCTGTGCCATCGGTGGCGTGGCAAGGGTTAAGTCCAGCCGGCAAGGCGCATCTCTGTTGCAAGAGTCCATTACCTCCCGCCACATTACCTCATTCATTTCTTATATGCGGATGGTTTATTCTCCCATGAGCACCCTCGCTGGCAGACATGGCTAGTGTAAAGTCCCCTCCCTCCCCTGTATTTCTCTATCCATCACATTTAACACTCTGACAGTAACAGTCTATAATGTTTCTATTCTACAAAACCGCTCTGTCAACTCCAGGCTTCCAGAGCAGCAACTGAGGAAAATAAATAACATCAACGCCAGGCCCGACAGTATCACAGCTTGCTTTCTGCTGGGGGTTTAGTTTATTCTTCTTTTCTTTTTTTTTTTTTTTTTTTTTTTTGAGGAAGGGAAAAAATAGGAGAGCGAGAGAAAAAAGGGGAAAAAAGTGCAGGCATGTTACATGTGGAGAGAGACAGGCCTGAGTTTCCTTCCCATCTAAAAGATCCTCAGAGGTGAGCATGGTGCTTCAGTGCCATGGAACAGGGAGCCTGCTGCCCCCACCCTGTGCCCAGATTCCCTGGGGACACAATAGCTTAAAAAGGGGGACAGGGCACCATACCCCAGCTTCCCTTCAACACCAGCTGAGGGTGAGGGAGAGCAGGCAGCTGCCCACACCCAAGGGGATGTGCAGCAGTCACAAAAGCTCTTTGGGGGGAGTGGAGGCTGGGCAGAGAAGGGAGAGGGGTTGCAGATATGGGAGATGGAGGATTCAACCCACCACTGGCCACCATAGCCCCACAGCAGCAGCAGCAGGCAAACCCCATCTGCTCCACACCAGCCCTGGTCAGGAATTCCTAATCCATTTAGATAATCCACTCCAGCTCGTGGCTTAGGGGCCTCACGGTGTTTTTCATCTCCTTTCACTCCTGTGAAATTCCCTGGGGTTGAAATCAGGCTGCCATGCCAGGGGTTTGCCTGCTCCCTTCTGCAGCTGCACAGGTGACCCCAGCACCCAGCAGCAGGGAGGACAAGGGGGAACCTACCCAAATAAGTACTGCCAGCTTATGATAGCAAACTCAAAAATAATAAATACCACCTTAAGAAACTGCCTAGCACTTCAGAAAGCAGAAGTCCAGCAGAAAAAAAAAATGCACTTTTCCCAGTATTTTTGCTTTTCCTTGATAGGACTGCATTGGTGTTCATTTTAAGTCCCAATATTTGTAAGCTCACCTCCCTTCTGCATGAGCCACGCCAACCTGACAAACAGAGACCTGCTCAGGTGGTGCTCTTCACTGGGAAAAAAGAATTTAAGAATAATTAGATGCACAAGAACTTTTCCAATCAATTGGAGAGAGACACAGCCCTTGACAGCCTGCAGATCTGGGAGCAGTGCTCACCAGGCAGCTTTGCAGAAACCAGCAGGGATGCACCCGCCAGCAGTCAAAGGATGAGGCTGGAGGGGATGCTCAGAGGAGAGGGGGGGTCTGGAGGGCTCAAAAAACACGGGGAGCAGCTAACTGTCCCTGCAGCCCCCCCAGTTATCTGCTTCTCCAACTCTTTTGTGAAAAGCAGCTTTAAAATCAAGCTGATACCCTGCAGCTTGACACCAGGCAAGGCACTCATCAGCTCTGAATGGGGATATGCAGAGGGTGACATCACTCCACCCAGTAAATTAAAAAAAAAAAAAACCAAAAAAAAACCAAAACAAAACAAACCAAAAAATTTTGTAAAAAAGAAAAAAAAAGAAGGAAAAAAGAAAAGAGCAAGCAGAAAACAGTTCCCTCTTTTGTTTACATACCTGCCAAGGGCTGACGCTGGCTGCTGTCAGTCATTTGTATGAGCTGATGGTTTTCTAGCCCAAAGCCACCCAAGCAATAGCAAGGCAAGCAACAAAGGGACAGATCCTGCTCTGAGAGCTCCACACCAGCCCCAGCTCAGCCTGCCTCCTCTGCCTGGGGAGGAAAACACACCCAGCAACCAGAAAGGCTCAGGGTTTGGAAACTGAACCTGGTAAGGGAGAGCATCACCTCAGGACCCCACAGCAACACCAGCACCAAGCTCCACTGAGCATCCAAAATTTGAAGACCTCAAAACAGAAACAATGTTTGCACAAGAGCATCCTCCCCACGATTCCCCCCAGAGCTGGGAGGGCTCATGCACACCCACCACAGTTCTGGTTCACAGGCCAGACCCTGCCTGTCCTCTGCACCACAAGCTTTGCTACACTGCAAAGCCCCCAGAGCTGCTCAGAAAACCCTGAGCTTGGAAGGATGCTAATGGGATTTGGGCTCCTGTCTGAAACGAGCTAAAGGATTAGGGCTCCAGGAGCAACCACCTTACCACAGCCTCCTGGTTCTCTGCTGGGAAAGGCCTTTATTCCGCTGCGAAAAGAAACTTCCCACTTGGCAAAAGCAAGAATGAAGCTTCCCGCAGTGGTCTGACAGCATAATGTGTGTGCAGCCCCTGTGTACACACACCCCCACACAGGCTCACAGGGAACAGGCACGAGAAACACAAAGAATGAAAGGTGCAAACCAAACACTTGAGCTGTGATGTGGAAAAACGCACAAATGTTTGGGGTTTTTTTTTGTCGAGCTGTATTATTTCCCATTCATAAACATCCCTCTCAATAGCTATATATGTGCCCAGATAAAATTTGTATTTAGCTCAGTCCTGTCACTGGGAAGTATGTTATTTGCTCGTTGATTGCTGCCATTATTGGCTTTATTAAAATAAAAAAAAAAGGCCCTTCCTTTGCCCAACACGAGATGGGAAACTGGGCGCTGGGACTAACCAGAGAGCAACCCCTAGAGAGAAATGTTTGCAAACAGGCTGGGATTTGTTTCTGAAACCCACACATGCTTATACAATTAATCCATTTCCTATTTACTTTTGCATCAGGATTTGCTGACAAACAATTCACAGAGCTATAAAGCAAAATCAGTGGGTTGGGAGCAAGGGGGAGAGCTCACAATATGTTTTATTCAGTCCCCAAGCTCTGGGGAGACTCAATGCCCTGTGGATAGACACAGCAAGTGTGGCTGTTGTGTGAAAAAGCCAAACCTTCCAGGTTTTGGATACCAAAATTCAAGGTTGGAGACTTGCCTGCAGGACCAACAGCATCTTCTGCTGTGCCTGCAGCAGAGCCCTCCAATGGACAGAAGTGATGGAAGCAGCATGCAGGGAAACCCAGCTTTCCTAGCTTCAAGACATGTAAGATTCAGGCTGTTTTTTGCAGGGCACAAGGAAACGGAGGAGGCAGAATATGCTCTAGAGTTCCAATGAAGGTGCACCAGGGCTCCCCAGGGAGCAGCCAGCGTGGCACCAGAGGGCAGCAGTGCCAAAGCCACCCAGCACTGCCCTGCTGAAAGCCATAGACACCCAGTTCCCGCCAAGACATTCCCACCAGGCACTTTCACACAGAGAGAGGAGGCAGGAAAACACCACCACTGACCATTTGATCCCTTTCCTTTACAGAAAGCTTCAGCAGCCAAAAGCAGCCATGTACCAAAGCAAACTTAGGTGCTTTCTGCTGCTGCTTTGAGGAAAACATCAAACACTGGGAGCTTCATCCTGATGCCAATGGGTGCTTGCAAGGGGTGGCACTGCTTCCCATTGGTGGACAGTCCCTGTGCTTGGGAATTTCCAGGTTCTGAAACACGCAGGCACTGCTGCCAAGGAAAGGTAAAGCGGGTTGGGATGGAAAGCCCAGCGTGCAAACAATGCATCGCTGCACCGCTGTGAGCATCACCGTGAGCATCAGTGCCAGCATCCCTCCTGCTGCAGGCAGCACCACGGCACCCACGGGCCACAGACTCATCCTGCACAGCCTCCTCCTGCCTGGAGCCCACCTCTGGCTCTGCTGATGGCTAATGGGACCTGCAGCCGGGCGCTAACGGGAGATCAGGCGAGGCAGCAGCAGCCAGGCTGCCGAGCGGGCTGGGATGCATGTAATCAGAAGGGTTATCTAATGCTAGTTTCATTCTAATTGAGTCACTACCATATGTCACCCTGCAATAACAACGCAAGCAGCATGCAACTGAATACATATTTAATTCACATAATGGGTACAACAGTAGAAGTAATCAAGGCAGTTTGCCATAAGCCATAAAGAAGTGTAGCGTGTTCCTATCGAGGAGCAGCCTGCGCTCGGGGAGAAGGGGATGGCAGGAGCACCGTGCCACGGGGAAAGCTGCAAAGCAGGGGGGAACCCCCCCCAAAAACACACCCTGGGCAGGGGCTGGAGGTGAGGTGGGCATTGAAAGGGAATGGGAATCAATGGTGGAATATTGTCGACGGATCGTTAGCCCCTTCAATATAATTAACAGTAATGGATTTATCGGCGGAAATTTAATGATTTGAATGTTAAATACCGGCCTGGAATTGCGTCGTGCAGTCCACCCTTCATTTCCAGTTTCTGAGAGAAACCAAAAAAAAAAAAAAGAAAAAGAAAAAGCAAAAGCCAGGCAGAAGCAGGAGAAGGTGCAGCCCTGGAGGCAGGGCCAGGCTGGCTGGTGTGACCATCCCTGCTCCTGGCTCACCCTCCTCTTCCTGCAGCACCTGACGGCCCCGCGCGCTGCCTTCATTTCCTCCCGCAATGAGAAGATTAATACCATTGAGGACCACTCATCAATATCTTTGGACAGATCAACCAGAGTTTTCATTAAAGCTGTATTAATGCTTCTGGATACACAGCTGTGGATGGGGTAGGCTTCAAAACTCAGGCCCAGAGAGGGAAGGAAAGGAGAGGAGCAGTGCCTGCTCCCAGATGGGAGTTAAGGGAAAACCGTCCAGTTCTCGTTAGCAGCCTCTCCCACCAACATGTTTTGATGTATATTTCATGAGGATAAACAAACATTCATTTCACTTTGGGAAGGTGCTTGCTGTAATGTATTGGCAACCTCACCAGCAATGAGGGGACATTAATTTCAATTCTGGTGTTTAAACACCTTGTTGATTCCCAATCATTCATCCCTGGCTCAGCACATCCCTGGCATGGGGAAAAAAAGGGACAAGCAGAGCCCCAGCCTCACCCTTCTGCAGAGAATGCTGGAGTTCATTTGCTATTTAAATGACTTAAGAAGGACCAGACATTAGGAAAGAGGCAGCCCCACCTGGGTGCTTGCCTTGGGGTGCAGCCTTCAGCCATCCCACAGAATCATTAAGGGAAAGCTCCCAGCCTAGGCAGGGAAACACTGTTCCTCAGGAACAGGCTCTGAGGAGTATTAGCAGCTACACTGAAGCATGTGATGTGCCAGAGGTGGAAGGACAATATCAGTGCTGGCAGACTCCTGAATCTTCCAGGACTCCTCAGCCTTCCACCTCTGTATCCCCATCTTGAAGACAGAGGATTCTCAGTGTGGTACCAAAAGCAAACATCCTGCACAGGGCTTGCCTTGCAGGGACAGGGCACCAGATGTGCTGCTGAGGCTCCACCACTCCTACCTCCTTCCAGAACAACCACTGTTTGGGGGAACAACACAGCCAGCTCCCAGCTTCAAGCATTTGGGCAGATTTGTGGTCAGTGGGGTTCTGGAGATACACAGGCTACACTGTGAGAAAATGCTCACAGCATTCCCCAGGGAAATGCAGGTATGGATGCAGATGGCTGTGTCTCCTCTCCATGCCCAGCCCTCAGCTCCTTGCAGGCATGGCTGAATAAATGGAGCTGGCAGGAATTGAGCAGTGGAGGAAGCAAGGTGGGCATGGAGAGTGGGAAGTGTCAGAGTCCCAGAGCCATCTGGGAGTGGGAAAATGAGAAGCAAATATGCCCTGGAAAAGGACACAGGGTTCTGCTGCACAGCACAGGACAGCAGGACAGGCTGAAGAGAGAGTGGTTGGAAGGCAACACCACGTTATTCCTCTCACACACCTCTAAGAGGTGATGCTGCTTGCAGAAAGGCTTTTTAAAAATAAGCTGTGGATTAAGATGCACAGAAACAGGAAAATGATGCCTTTAAGAAACAGTGAGGTGTTGTTTATGTGAGTGCCACAGAACTTGCTTATCCCACTCCACCCTGAACACATCCACCACCATCCAAAAGATGGGAGCTCCAGCACAGCTCTCCCTCTTCCAAAAAAGAGAGATCCCATTGAAAGACTAACAAATAGATATTCACCTGAAGAACCAAGACAGGGAGGGCAGGGAGGAAGATACTGCACAAGGGATAGCCAGAGCTGCCCCCTTGTTTTTCCTCCCACTTTTATCCTCCTGCTTCTTTTCCTGATCACCAAATATGCCAGATATCCTACACATAAGGTAGGCTTTAAAGAAGTTTCAGTACCTGATGTACATCAACAGCTCTCTGGGAGCACTGTAGAGCAACTGCAGTTGTTTAATATGAAGCATGCACAAAGAGACACAGAGACACACATAAATGTAGGCAATGGCATAAGAACATTTCTCTTTTTGCTTTGTTTTGTGTGATCTGCTTTGTGGGGACATGGTGGAGGCAGCAGCACTGTCTCCCTTCTCATCCATGCATATCTCTTTTTTTTAAGGGTAAAAAGCTGTTTTAAGAAGAAAACACATTAATGCCTAGAAAGGAGTTTATGACAGGAGAGTTGCCATGATCAGGGGCACAAGGCAGCCAAGCAGTGACAGACAGAAAACATCTTGTTCCCAAACACCTTCATGGACCTGATCCCAGTGAAAGGGTTTTCATCAACACCAGGTGATTCATGAGGCAGGATGGTCCCTTGGTGACTGAATGGCTACTCCAGCCCCATCAGAAGTCCCTTCCACACCCTTCAGCAGAGGCTGATGAAGGTCTGTGTTCCTCCCAAAAATTCCCCTCATTTCTCTGTCCTGACTTCTCCAAGACAGCCACTTTCAGCAGCATTGCAAAGGACCTGATGGCAGCCCCCATGGAGACACAGCTGGACTTCATATTGTTGGTTGGGTAGGGTTAAAACCCACTGAATTGCCAATTTCAGCTCCTCACAAGGAGCATATTCCATCAGGCATCCCCAAAGAGCTCCAAACTTCCCAGTGAGGCAACACAGAGGGAAGGACAGGCCAGACCTCTGTGATCCCAACTGTCCCACCACAGCTCACCCATTGACCTCCAGCAAAGCCAGCCCAGCTCCTGACACTTCCCCATCCTGCTGGGGCCATTGGAAAAGAAAGATCCATGGTCTGAAGTCATATGGAAAAATCCCAGAGCCTTTTTCCCTCTTGCTTCCCTCCCACCCCATTCAATAATCCTGTTAAACTGAACCCTGGCTGGATTAATCTCTTTCCCCAGACAAATGGGCGATTATTCAGGCATCACATTGGGATTTTTGGGTTTGTGTGCATTTCTACTGATCTTCTCTTGGCTTCTTTTGTAAATGGTTTTTACTGCTCCCCCGACAGCATGCACGATTCAATTCAGCCTCTCTATTAACATTTCTGATACAAATACCTGCTCCCCAGGGCTACCCACCACAAATATCAGCAGAGCTTTGGGCAATCCTCCCCCTACTCCACCACCAGTCTGGTGGCTGGAAAAGCCTGGAGTTACTCATATTTGTCCCTAAAAGTACTCTTCTCTCCAAAGCTTGCTGAAGAGACAAGCTCTAAAAAATACTCAACCTATGGCCAGAGCATCCAAAAACCAACTCCTAAGTGAGCCTGGCAAATCCAACACACACCTTGGGCAGCCTGAGATACCTTTGGATTGGACAGCTGGATTTGGCTGTCAAACATGCAGGGGTAAACACCTAACTCAAGCAGGAACATCAGGTGCCTGTTGAACCTCCTGCCCAGGAGAATGAATGGGGAAATCAAGGAGGAAATCCAAGGTGACACTGAAGATGGTGCTCAAGCTCCTTGCCTGGAGAACAGGTTGTCATCAATAAGGAGATGACAGCAGGGAACTGGCCCTGGTGGCCACATTCCCAATGAGGTCAGTCTCCCTTTTATCAGTAACCAAAGGAAGTGTTTGGGATGAGAACACATCATCCCTTACCCTCCATGAGGACGTGTAACATGTGGCCCCTTGCCCTGAATGAGGTTCCTCTACTGCCTGGAACACCTCTACAACCCAGCTTCTTATACACCAGGCCAACAGCTCCCATTCCCATCATTCCACATCAGTATTCCTGCACTGCAACTATGAGTGTGCACAAAAACAAATAAATGTGGTTTTGTAAACAGCACAGAACCAGGCAGCACTCAAGCACTTTTTTACTCTTTGAAAAAAAAAAACCCTGCTGTTGAGGTTGCTCACTCCCAGCCCCAACTAATGCCATCCCATAAAAGCCAACAAGCCCTTTTGCACTGCCCAGATGTTTTCCCTGCATGTCCCCAGCTATATTTCTATACTTCAGTGACTACAATAAGTTGAAACTAATTTATACTCAGGCTTGCCCTGCCAAGGCGAGCTGGTGAGGAGGAGCCAGCTGGACCGTGGAGCTCCAGGAGTGTTTAGCAAGGCCCAGCCTGCTCTGCCTGCTGGTGGCCATGCAAAGGAGCACTGTGTGCCCAGGATGCCAGCACTGTGTGACCCTTCAGCTGCCAGCAAAGAGAAAGAGAACAAACCAGAGCAGATAGCAGCTCTGCAGCTGGAAGGAAGAGAGCTCAGTGGCATTGGCAGTGCTGCCAGATTCAGTGCAGTACTTGCATTTCTGGACTTTTGTCCCCCCCCTCAAAGCTCCATGAGAATCACAACCTATGGTATCAGAAAAGAAAGCATGACACAGAGTGTTGTGATCCTCAGCAAAGAGCAAGACTCAGCAGAGAGGTTTCCCCCCATGGCTCAAGACACCCTTAGAAAACCCAAACCAGTATTTCCAGCTCCTCTGGGGAGTCTGGTTTGTGGCACTCAGGACATCCAAGATGCTTCTTGACACTGCTAGGACAGAGGAAGCTCGGCCACTTCCTGCCCAGATCTTGCACTGGGGATGGCAGAGGAGGAGAGGTCCTCAGGAGAGACCTGCAGGAGAGGGATGCTCTGCAGCTCTCAGGAAATCCTTCCCACTCCCTTTGCAGCAAAGGACACCCCAGGGTGCCAAACAGACCAAAAAGCCATAACATCCACACACCCCTAATCCTGACTTCTCTAATCAGGATGGAGATAACCCAGGCAAAATTCCTATTAACCAGCTAATGCATGTAGCAGTGTTTCCCAGGCAGGGCTCCTCATGGCTAAGTTACAGTCTTTATCCCCCAATTTCCCTTCATCATTTGTCATCTTTCTTCAAATCAACTCAGTATTTCCTGAATTCTCAAGTACTAACAGGCTGGGGTAAAAAAAAAAAGAGAAACTATGAGGAAAGTGCTTATGAACCACTAGAAAACTGGTTTATGTTTCCTACCCCTCTCTCTTCTGTCAGACTTCCCCCTTTCCACCCTAGGCCTCCAAACACTTCCAGTAGGCTCTGGATCTGCTCAGACATGCTGGCCTGGGGGAGAAAATCCAGCAAGCAAGAAGGCAGAACCCCACCTGCACCACCACCTCCATCACAGAGACCTCCAGAAGGCAATCATGCAGTCTCCAAAGCAAAATGGAAAGGAATGAATCATTTTTTATCCCCCCTCCAATGCTTCTTCCTGACTGAGGTTACCCCCTCTCCCTTGCTTTCCTAACAGAGAGGATAAACTGTGAAAAGGGTGACCCAAAAGTAAAGCAGAATGGCTGCAGAGCAGGGAAACAATGAGGAAAAACAAAACAAAATTAAAGAAAAATATGAGGAGAAAGGGGGTTTAAAGACAGGACTAGGGAAAAAGCAACGGCAGCACAGGGAAAGGGGAAGGGGGGGAATTCCTGTGAAAATCATTAATACTCCAGGAACCTTCAGGACTAAACCTGAATACAGACACTTAAGCTCTCAGCTCTGCCATTAACGCTAGGGCCTAAATTATTGATCTTTTGCCTTTATCAGCATAACAGTCACGTCCTGGTATCAAGATCTAACTACACTGCGGTCCCTGTGCTGCAGCCACTGAAATAATTAGGAGAAATTCTCATTAAAGGAGAGTGAAAGGTTCAGAGATGGAGACAGAGAAAAGGGTCTGGGAGGGTGTTTAATGTCTTCCACGGGGTCGAGAGAGCACTCTGATCAAATCCCCGCGCGAGGCCGGGGGATGACAGCTTATCAAAAGGAGAAGTCCATAGCCCTGCCACACTGGCGTCCACCATGTGCTGGCCACAGGGCCAGTAGAGGGAGGTGGGGGCAAAAGACATGAAAAATAAATTTAAGAAATAGAATTAATAATGGAAGGGCTGCTGCGGGCTTGGTCGGAGTCTGAAAAATGCAGCCTGGGGTAGAGAGAAGGGGTGCAGGGAGGGGAGAAGAGAAGGAAGGAGCCCAGTGTCATCCCCAAGGCACATGGTCAGGGCTTTCCCTGTTTCATTCTGCACTGCACTGCTCAGGATCCAAAAGGAAACTGGGAAGCAAAAAGGGAGAGTAGTAACACTGAAGCAACACTGTGTGCACAGCCCAGAGGATGGAGGGAAGAAAGCAGGAGGATGGAGGGAAGAAGCCCAGCCTGGTGGTGGCACTGGCCCCAGCCCAAAAGCATAATGGAAAATATTAAAAAATTTAAAAAATAAATGTCAATAAAAGGGGGAAATGCACCCCCACCAGTCTGAAAAACCAGAAAACGTTTCACAAAGCCCAGTGTAGAAAAACAATCCAGTCTGGTGGGCAACAGAAAGAAGTCGCTGGAGATTTCGGAGTGATTGGGGAGGGGGTGATGGAAAGATGAGGGGAGTGATGGAAGAGGGGGGAGAAGGACAGGGATGAATGTAGAGAGCCTGTCCCCTCCCCCTGCACACACAAAGTTTCCCTATATTTAACGTCAACGCGCTGTAATTTAAAAGAAAAATTCCATTTCACTCAGCTAATCAGAATGGTTAGAGAGACCATTACCACAAACACTGGGAACATCTGAAATTGATTATTTTTTACTTGGCGCAGTTAATGAAATCCTCCAGCGGCCGCGGGCGAGCGCGGCGCCGGGGGCAGGAGGGGCCGGCACCGCTGACCCCCGAGCTCGGACCAGCCCAGCTCCCTGCCCAGCTCCCTGCCCAGCTCCCTGCCCACCATTTTGTGCAGGCTGGAGGTATTTAGCATGGGCGGCACATCCCGTAAGGAGCACCACATCATTAAATGTCTTGGGCTGGTGCGGCGGGGAAGAGAAATGCAGGATGTCACCGGCTGATAGGGAGAAGACTCGGAGGTTATTTATTAGCGGACACTTACCACAAACTGCATTTTCTCCATTTGCATTCGATACGCTGCAGCCGGCTTAGCGCCGGGAAAAGGAGGGTGGGATGGAGGGAGCAGCACTCCAGCCCTTCCCTGCTCTCTCCTGCTGCTCCTCACCCACCTCAAGGCCTCCAGAGCCACACCAGTCCCACCAGAGCCACCTGTCCGTGGCAGCCACTCCCATGCTACAAAATAGATATAAATTCTACCTGCCTGCCTTGGCAGCCAACTTTCCCAAAGAAGCCACGAGGTTCCCCATTGATGCTCCCCATCACCATGGTTCCAAGTGATGCCTTGTGAAGGCTGACCTAGAACAGAGACTAGATGGGCAGCACAAGAGCCCAGCAAGGGCTACAGCCAAGATGGGCCCAAAATAGTCACAAAATGCATGACCTGTCACGGGGTCTCTCACTTTTATAAGTTCTGCTCCATTTGCATATTGGAGTTAATTATCCAATTAGGTTTAGCCCATGCAGTCCCATCCTTCTTGTTTTTCTCTCTTCAGTCCACCGTTGTTTCTACTCTTGGGCCTGAGATTTGGATCATATGTCCCTGGTTCCAGCTAGAGAAAGAATTGTTTTGTCTCCCTACTCTGTGCAGAGAGCTCACCATCCCCTAATATGAAGCCCATATCAAGATACTAAAGCAGCACAGAATCTGAAAATTATAAATCTAAAACCTGAGGCATCAAAACAACCAAGCTGCAGTGTCCATCCAAGGTCCCCAGAGCTCCCCTGTGACCCTTTGGCACTGATGTAGGACAAACCTTTTCTGCAAGACCATCCCGAGCAAAACACCAAGCAGCTCACTGGACACTCGGTGTGTTGGACGCCCAGCCCACTGCAGCTGGGTAACAAATCCCTCCTGGAAGCATCATGAGGGCATCCCAACACATCTCTGCCTCAGATGTGGGCACATGCAGGGGGCCGCACTCCCCTCCACCCTGTGGCCACAGCCTCTCTCCCACCTCCAAAAAGTGGCCGAGTGTAATTACGCAGAAAGCTCCTCTGGAGCTATATCAATAAGACAGACGTCTGTTGTATCATTCTCTCTCAGTAAGGCATTTCTTCTCCCCAATTGCTCATATAGAATCATAGCCTAATAGCATGCTATTAACATAATTGCCAACACAACTAGTGTTCCGTGTCTCACAGCCATTTGCTTATTTTGCCATAAAGAATATCAAAAAGCAGCCCCCCAAAGCCGCGTGGCCGAGGGGGCACCGGCGGCGCCCGGCCCGGCTCGGAGCGGCGCGGCACCGGGGCCGGCCCCAGCTGCGGACCGCGGCACTGGCGGCGCGCGCCGGCCCGGCTCCCGAGCAGACGTGTGCGAAGATCTAAACAGATTCTGCCAGGCGAAATGAAATTCCCATTATTTTTAATTAATCCTTAATTAAAATATATTACTCCGCAGATTCCGCAAATCTCTCTTAATATGCAAATGCGGCCCATTCAAGGATATTTACATATCATTAATTAAAACGGCACATTCTTTCAGTCTAACAAGCTGAGAGCCGTGTCTGTTGCCACACTGGCAAGAAAGCTGGGCCTGGCACTGCCAAATTCGTCCATGAGAAAGATGTTCAGTGTCATGGCAGGGTGTGAAAGCACGGGACAGGGCTGGGGAAAGGAGACAGATCCCAAGGAGGAGACAGGTTTGGAGATCCAGTCTGCAGCAGAAGAGCACCCCTGAGCCTGGCTGAGGTGGGTGGACAGGAATGCATAGCAGCACCACCACAACCTGAGGAGGAAGCTGGTGCTTCAGCAGAGCCAGGGGGACGGCCCAGGCTCTGATCACCAGTGCTCACCCACACACCTTGTTTGAGGTCAGCCAGTTCTCCATGGCCTCCACTGCCAGGGGCTGTGCTGTCCTACCAAGGTTTGTCACCAGGGCATACTTCTGCCCTTCCCTGTCTGCCTCAGATTCTGAGCATGGAGATCTCCCTGCTTCCAAAATATGGGGTACATCACCAGCAACAGTCAAGTTCCCAGCTCCAAATTCCCTCTGGGCTGAGGAAGACAACCCACCCCACCAGAAAGGTCAGACCCTGCAAGCCAAGCCAATGCTCCAGCCCTCCAATAGGTGAAAGCACAGAGGTGAGGATGAGCTGGCTTGAGGGAAGAAGGGCCTTGTGACCCCCAGCAATCTCCTCCATGGCTCTCCAAGAGGAGTCTGTGCCTCCTTCCCCAAGGTGGAAGGGACAGGTTTTTTGGGCAGCAGCACCAATGTGGACACAGCACCTGCAGCTCCCACCCCAACCGCCCGTCCAGCAGCGCTGCGGACTCTGCAACGCGCACAAATCCAACCAGAGTGTGAGACAGCCCAGAGGTTCACTGCTGCTCCAGCACAGCTCTCACAGCTGCAGACAATGCTGTGCTTTAACACTCTGGAGAGGCTTATCAGGTCACTGAGCCAGGCACAAATCCAGCCTTCCAAAGAGCCATCGGTTTTGCACGCACAGTGTCAACTCCCTGTTTCTGCCAACAGACCTGTGCCTAAGTCTCCCATGGGCTGCTGTCAACACAAGTGTCAAGCACCCAAAACCCAGGCAGCAGCTCCATCCCAGAAGAGGAAGGCCACCAACAGCCGAAAAATACCTGTCTCTTCATGGCTCCACTGGTACCTGAAAGGAAATGCTGGCCAAGTCTTCACAGTGCTGTGCTAGGACAGAGCCACGTCTCCCTTCACAACCTGGACATTCTGCTCCAGAAACCTGGAGGGTTTCAGCCTTCAGGACCAATTTCTGTGAGAATGACAGCCCCACTCTCATCATCTCACTACTGTCACTACCTTCTGCTAGGAAGAGCAGACAGCAGAATTTCAGCCAGCAGCTCCTCACGTGGGACTGACAGATAATTCTCAACAACAATTAATAAGCCTCTGTCCTTCTCTGGTGCTTTTCATCAGAGGACTTCAAATTGCTCGACTGAACTGGTCTCCACTGCACTCCAGAGCAGAAGCAAACCCATACCAACCCCTTTGCCCAGAGGGGAAACTGAGGCACGGTGCAGAGGGACCTGTCCCCAGCCACAGAAGGAGGTTTACATACAGAGCAAAACAAAAGCCACCCAAGCTGGGTGAGAGAATTAGTGCTAAGCATCACCAAACACATTGCTGGGATTTGGGAGGAATTAGTGCTGAGCATCACCAAGCACATTGCTGGGATTTGGGAGGTACACCAGCAAAAGGGTACTTCACTCTGGCTCTCTCCTTTATCTTTGGCTCTTCCCCAGGCAGCTGCCACCAGGCTTTGACACAGCTGTGTCCACCCTGAGATACCCACACCACACAGGCACTTGCCATGCAACACCTTCAGGCTTTCCCTGAAAATGATGCTGTTCAGACCTCGTGAGCCTTCTCCCTCCCAGGTCTTCAGAGGAGTAGGAGGAGGAGGAGACATTGTATCATTACCAGCCAGCTGAGAGGACACGATGTGAGCTACTCAAATCAAGATGACTTGGCTGCATTTCATGCCTCCCGTGGCCAGGAGAAGTGGCAATACCTCCATGACCAGGTTGATACTCATGCTGAGTCCAGTTTGGGCCACACTTACTCCTTTTGGCTGCAGAGTAAAAAGGGGTATGTTCATAAGATCTGTGGCTGAGGCTTTAACCAGAGAGGCAAATCAGACTGAATGATTGCTTTTCTTTTTCTGTTGCCTTTTCTCAGGATAGTCTAGGGAAAACATTTTTGCTTTATCTCAGATTGCACCTTCTGCAAGTTTTCACATCACTCAACTCCTCTTCAGACCTTCAGTGCCATACCAGTCCAGGGAGCCTGCCAAGGCCCATGCTAACTAAACATGGCAAGCCAGGTGCTGCCAGAGGGGCTTGTCTGGCCTCCACAGCATCTTTGGTCCAAATCCTTCTCAAGAAGCAGGCATGGGGAGTCTGAGCTGGGCTTGAAAGATCCATTCACCTCCTGCACCACCCTGCTGAAGAAGTGCCCAGTGTACCAGAAGCCATGGCCCAATCCATCCCAGAACACCTTCCTCACCAGCAGGCAGCTTTGGAGAACCTTCCATTGCCCTAAGCACCACGTGGTGGCCTCAGGAGCTGCCCAGGCCCACTGGCTTTGTCCTGCTTTCCAAAACAGCCTCAAAGCTCCCCAAAATGCTCCCCCTGGTCCAGAGCACCCGGACACTGCAGGGACAACACACCAAGAAGCGCCAAACAGTTGATGAATTATGCCAATTAATAGTCCCCTGGCATCTCCTGCTATGGAGAGGTGTTTGAGCCCTGGTGGTCCTGGCCCAGGGCCAGCTGAGGTGATTAAATCGTGCCTCCCTCCGCTCTCCCTCTGCAGTTCCAATTGCACGTGAAATTGCTCCTCACCTCCCAGCACACCCAGCTGTGCCTGGACACCAGCTCAGGGCTAAAAGCCACTGCCACAAGCCACAGCTCCAGGCTGTGGGTCCTGAGCTCACCAGTTCAAACAGTCCCGTGTCCAGCAGGCTGTGAGGACACAGAGACAGACACTTCTGCCTTCTCCCCACTCTGAGCCTTCTTCCTTTCATTCCTTTCACCCAAAATCTGCTGCTGTAGGCAGTGGAGCAGGTCTGGGGTCCCTCCTCTGTTCTCCAGGCTGGGGGACCAAGATCCAGGTTTCCCAGGCAGGCAGTGACAGTGCTCCACCCCATGCAGAGGGACAAACCTGCTGTCCCCTCTCACCATGTGCTCCCCTTCCAGCAAACAAGGCACAGCAGAAACAAACGCCACAGACTGTCACAGCTTCACACCCAGCGAGGGCACCAGGGCAGGAGGTCACTGGAGGGGCCCCAGGGCCACTTTGTCACCCAAGCTGGTGTTCTCCAAGCCAAACCCTCCCAGCAGCATCCACCAGTGGCCCTGAGAAGCCAAACCTGGGTTGCTAAAGAGTCCCAGCTATCCTAGAAAGGCCCTGTCCCCCTTGGCTCTTGCTCTGCTCCTCTGTGCCCAGCAGATCCCAGACTCAGCACAGCCTGTGGTCACCCCAGTTTGGGGGGACATCAGGAATAGTCACAGAGGAGAGGGCTGTCCCTCCCTGCCCCTGATGACACGCTCCACCATGGCACTAATCCCATATTAATGTGCTCCCCACAGCTGAAGCAGCAGACATAATGAGAAAGCCCATCCACGAGGAGATAATTATATTACAAAACTATTTTAAATCAATGAGAGCCAAGATGGATGGGGTTGGGGGGGTGCTGGGGACAGGCTGCCATCACTTCAGGGGTCCTCCACGGTCCAGTCATCTCCAAAGGGCTGGACTCCCTGGTTAGGGAGGGCAGGGAATCCCCAAGCTTTCTGTGCCAGGGGCTGGGCAAACCAGGGATGAGCAATACTAAAGAAAAGTGAAACATGACCCAGCAGAGAAACATGGCCTCAAAGCTGATGGGAGACTGCCAGTGTGGCTTTTAGTACCCCTACTCTCAAGGCAGACAGGAGCTCACTTCAAATTCACCAGCTCTCAGAGACAGGGGATGGCAGCTTTCATATACAGCCACTTGCAAAACTCATCCCAGCTTGAGGGCACAGCCCAGAAGGTGGAGCAGGAGCTGAGAAACAGCCACTTGGCTTTTGAAACAGCACTCTGACACTCACTGCTTGTCTCCTGTGTGGACAAGACAGAGCAGGGGTTGAGGAATCCCCGAATGGTTTTGGCTGGAAGGGACCTTAAAGATCACCTCGTTCCAAGCCCCTGCCATGGGCAGGGACGTGTTCCACTAGCCCAGGTTGCTCAAAGCCAAGATGTACTCTGCAGAGGAGGCCATCCCTCCTGCCACCCCCACAGAAGAGGAACTCAGGACCAAGGACAAAGTCACCACCTCTGGTGTGACAACACATCCAACCTCTAAGAGAAACCCCAGCTGCAAGGGAAGCAGCTTAAAAGGAAGAATAGCTGGGAAAAAGGGGAAACCCTGGAATCAAAGGAACCCCTAGAGCACACACCCTCCCCCCCTCTCCTCCTCCTTTTGCGCCTTGTTCCCTCTCTCCTTTCCCCGGCCAGGTTTAATTTGACACCTTGAGCTTTGGTAACGAGGTGGGGAGAGAGGAGCCACAGCGGAATTCATTAGGCTGAGCACTGCAGGGCCCGCTCTCGGCGCGCTAATGACATCGGAGGATAGGGAAACGAGACAGCCGCCACGCAGGATGAAATAAACATGAGCACTGTCAGCACTGACAGCAAAAGGGACAAAATAAGGCAGGTAGAGACCTTTCCCCAGCCGTGCAATGCAAAGCGACAGCTTCCCAAGCCCCCTGCCCGCGGATCCCCTCTGCCCTCAGCCCGGGAAAGGGGAGGGCGCCTCAGACGGGGATGGGAAAGAAAAGCAGCAATTAAACCACCCTTCCTATGATCAAATCACCCTTCCCGTGATTAAACCATCCTTCCCCAGCAGCCACACCTCCTCCCAGCTGGCCTGCATGATCCCAAACTCCGTGCCTGGTCACTGGGTGGGGGTTCTGGGGGTGCCTTCTCCCTTCTCCCTCCCCCAGACAGCACAGGGAAGGGGGAGCAGGGTGAGACAAGTATGGCACAAATCCCCCAGGCTCATCACAGCAGCAGCCAAGGGGGAGAGGAGCACACCCCAGTGTGTCACGGGGTTGGTGTCCTGGCTACAGGAATCCATGGCTCTGGCACAGCTTCTGCCAACACTCACTGCCCTCTTTGATCCTGGCAATATGCAGGCAGCATTCAATATGCAATATGCAGGCAGCCATCAACAGCTTACTTTGCTCACCTGCAAACCCTTATCCCAAGTCCGTGAGTACTCAGGTACGTCATTCCTACCAAGACTGTCATGTTTGAGGGGCAGTATGCAAGCTGCAAAGGGCAGGAAAGCTGCAGGATCCTCTAGAAGAAGGATCTCTGGCTAGCTCAGGGCCCAGCACAGCTCCTCTTGGTGCCTTTGCTCTGCCCATCACTTCTCCAGCACAAGCCAGCCAGGTCAGACTCTCCTGCAATGCCCCTGATGCTCTGCAAGCTGAAATACTTCTCAGCCCAAAAGCATCACCAGAGTTTCCTGTCCTCCAAAACACTGACCTGCCCCATCCCTCTGCATTCCCCGTGAACAGACACACACAGCACAAGAGCTTAATGCCCAGCAGATCAGTTGGGTTGACAGATGCTCTCTTCCCATCAGGAATCTGAATTTTCTGCTTGGGTTTGGGGGCAAGTTTTTCTGGCTGGGCAAAGTTTCCAGAAGGCTCTTTTACAGCATTTTCACTCCACTGCTTTTAGTGCTCCCAGTTGTTGGCTCTGCTCCCAGGACACAGCAGCATGCAGGAGGGAAGGGCACACGAGGGAAAAAAGGCAAAATTCTGGAAAACAAGAGCACTGAGTAGAGTACCACTCCTGTATTGGCTCTTGGTCTGTATCCAATCTGAACAAGTCGCATGTGCACACCTGACTCAGTTTCCCCATCTATTAAAATATCCAAGTCCTCATATCTGTCCTTCTTCTCCTTCCATTCCACACCAAAAATGGCACTTACCAACACATGCACTGCAAGATTTGCTGCATCTTTGCCACCCTGATTTTCAGTCCAGCAAAAAACCCCCCACGTTGATGGGAATACAAGACCCATCATATGGTTTAAATGACCCAGGGCTGTTTCCCAAAGTCCACTTAAAGGCCAGGAACACTTCCAGGCTCAGCCACTGCTCCATCCTCTGCTTTTATTCCTTCTGCCCCCCCCTCCCCCAAGCATTCCTTGAAAGCGAATGGCAATTGAGTTTGTAAGTCCCTATTCATCAAGGAAATTAATTCCTTATGCATAATTCATTTCTTTTGTCAACTTCTTTTTTTCCCCCAAATGCTCCCGAAAGCATCAGGAGTGGAAGCAGCAATAGGAGAATGGGAACACAAGAGGCTGAGGAGGGGAAGAAACAGCCTTGCTTAGAGTTGACCAGCACATCACTCCCACTCCCAAAGTGTCTCAGGAGATGGCTGAGGAGGAGGGAGGCCACCACAAACTCTGAGCTACCAACAAGCAGCGAGTTTGCAGGTGGGATAAAGACCTTGTGGGCTGAAAGTCTTTGCTGTGTCTATGCTGTTGCCTGTACCTGGAGGCAGTCAGGCTGAGCATGGTCTCAGTGTAGCTGGGCAGCATCCTGAGTAACAACTGAGAGCCCAAAGAATGCTCCAAGGCTGGCATGGAGCAGGGAAACCAGGATGCCCAAAAGATCAAAGACAGAGGGAACTTCAACAGTGAAATCACAGCATTCTGGTCTCAGTGGGGGTGGCAGCTCTGCTCAGGCTTTCTGCCCTCTCATGGCAGGTTATGCCAGCTTTGTGATGTTCTGGAGGGACATGTCCCTTCTGCAGGTCCAGAGCCAGCTCTCCAGCCTTCACCACACGTCTGGTCTGTGGGGAGGCATCCGCCTGTCTGGGCTATTTATGGAGGAGAGCTCTGGAGCAGTGTCAGAGCCCTGCTGACTGCAGAAGCATTGCACATAGCTTTACCTTCTTGCAAGCTCAAGTCTGGAAGGAGGCCTGGAGGTAGCACTCACACCCTGCCAGCTCCTGAAAGCACAACGTAGGAAGATAAACCCAGCTGCAAAAGGAGAAGTTGGCTGGAGATGAGCCATGCCTGCACTCAGAGAAGACTCTGACCCCTAGAGTCAGGATGGGCCCATGCCACCAGCAGCACCAGATTATTTCTCTGCAGCATGGCAGGAATGGCACAACTCTCCCTGCCAGCTCCACCTTCCCAAGGCAAGGAGATGCCGGCTCACTCCAGCATTGGCACAGCCCAGCTCAGACACGGGGACACCACTGCTGAAACTCAAGCTGGAAGTGCTGCAGCCATGTCCATGGCCATAGTCCCAGAGGGATTGGGCACAGCAGCAGCTTGGCTTACAGGGCTCAGTTTACCACTGACCTATCAACATTTACACTCGTGCACGGCCAGCAAACCACCCCCAGATACCTGACCAAAAAAGACTGTGGCACTTGGCCCGTGCTGCTAATCCCCAAACTTGAGGAGAAGTTCACACACACAGCACTCACGCCCACGTAGCACCACTTCCCACCCGGCAAGCTGGGAAACCCCAGATAAATAAAGCTTAATTGCTGCTCCTCCGACACAGCACGCGCAGGCGAAACGCGCGGTAGCCGAACAAACAGCAAAGCCCTGGGATTTCCTGACTTCCCCCACACACCAGACCCACCAGTTAATGTTCTGCTGAAGCCAACAGGACCATTGCCTGCCTTACCTGCACACCTGGTATCGCTCATGAACCAATGTCTCCCTCTGCTAGGGAGGGGAAGGCATTTTTACAGTGAAGCAGGATTTGTTTATGGCTTCTGCGCTCCTGGCTCTCCGTGGCACTAAAGGAAAGGAGGAAATTAAGCCGTGTGCTGAGGTGCCACTGCCATCTCTGACTCTCTCCCTGGCTGCATCCCACCCCAGCCCACGGAGCAAAAGGCAGTGATCATGCTGTTCCCAGCCCTACATTTGGACACTAAGTAACGCCACCTTGTCACGGGGGTGCAGAGAGAGTTTGCAACGCCCCATTTAACTGCACTGTACTCCTATCCACAGGCTTCATCAGCATATTTCAGCAGCGCCTTGATGGATGAAGATAGATGGGAGAACATCATCCTTGGTGAAATCACTGTTTTATCAAGGTTAAACCATCCTCATGCAGCACCACCTCCCTTTGTCGCTGCGTTTCCAATCACAAAATTAGCGGCAGACACAACACACATTTGCATGGACCTTGATTCTCACTGCCCAGCTCATCCCTTCCCTCTGCAGGATGGACAGGGAGGGGAAGCACAGGGAGACCTCTCCCACCTTCATGCCTACACCTGTCCAGCTCTGTAGGGTCTGAGGACCCAACGAAAGCCAAAATCTCTACAAATTTCACAAAGTTGAGTCTGCAGCATGGAACTACGTTGTACACCAGCGCTCTCCGACAGCTCCCACCAGAGCCAAAGGACCACCAGCCCCTCTCTCTTCACCTTGGCACACCACATCTGCTGTCAGTTTCTGTGGAATGAGTGCTAAAGCTGTGGCAAGCAGAGGATGAGGAAGGAAAGCGGGAGGCAGGTAGGTTTTTGGTAGAGCCAGACAGCCTCATGGTGAAGGTACCAGGGGAATGGGATGCAGAAGGGCAGCAGCACAAGAAGTCATCTTTTTCCATTGTAAGCCTAGAAGGATGTGGGTTGGAAATCCTGGGCAATTTGAGGAAAAGGGCACAGGAGCCAGGGAGGGAGGGGAAGGGCTTTTATCTCCAGGTCAGAAGTTCAACCCCAGCCCAGGTCGGTGGCGACAGAAAGCTGCTGCCTCCTGACACCTCTCCAGCAGCCAGCTGGGCAGGGTGATGGATGTCCCTGCAGCTCCCAGCCCCAGCACTCCACACATCCACCTGGCAGGCTGGGCACATCTCCTTCCAGCTCCTCCCCAGAGCTTAGCCCTTCACACTCAGGGAACACGGCCTGCAGCAGCTGTGCTGGGCCACCAGGCAGAGTCAGCTCCCCTCCATACCCCAAGCACACTTCAGAGCACTGTCAAACCCTCTCCATGGGTCCCTCTGCCAAAGAAGGCTCGTTCCCCTACTCTGCTTTACCAAAAAGGAGAAATGTGTGGCCTTGAGCAACATCCCCCATGGACCACCTTATTTTTCCAAGATCACACACAATACACTTGCTGTAGAGAAGACCTTGTGTAGGGCCAAGACCCCTGTCCATCTTACACAAAATCATCCAAAGCCTGTCCCCTGCTGGAAACCCTAGACCACAAGTTCCCCAATCACTTGGACTCATTTTGGAGACCTTTTGAGGCTGAGTCATCCCTGCCTGGAGGCGAGGCCCCAGCAGAGGACAGCACCTGTTACCCCTGCGGCCCCGAGCCAGGCACTCGCTGGAGGAACATGATCCCAGTGGCTCGGGAATACGTAAGGACAGACAGCCAAGGTGGGCAGCATACAGCTTTTAAACAGTCCACAGGACCCTTCTCAGTAGCCCCAGGCTTCTAAATACCTTTTAAAAAATCTGTACCCCCCTTTACAGCAGTGTTTTACTCTGCAGGGCGCTATTAAGTTACAAGAATATCTCTGGGCCCAGGGCCAGCTGCCGTGTTGTGTGGTCCCCATTAAACACAGATGGGTTGGACTGCCTCCTGCAGGGAGACCTGCTCCAGCAGTGGCTTTGCATCTCCATCAGGAAAAAGTCAGCCTTGGCAACCAGACTTTCTACCTAGACCATCACTCATGGCTTACGTGTTGCACAGGCTCCCTTGGCACTTTTCAACCAAGTCTCAGTGGTGTTTTGCACCAAGAAAAAGGGGTGAGTTGGCTTGCAATTGGCTTTACATGTGGGGAAACTGAGGCACGGGCAGCCCTGGGGGCCAGCTCAGGCTCGTGAAATGCTGCACTGACCAGTGTGATTGCTGCACAGCCACCCCCCTTCCCCAGCTCCTCTCACACCTCCTCTGGACCAGGTCCAGACACAGCCGGCCCGTGGGGGATGCCAGCCCTCCCCTCCTCCAGCAGGATCTCTCCTTTGCTCTTTCAGCAGCAGGGAAAAGCATCCCTGACATGCAGCTGAGCAGCCAAGTGACCCTGGCAGGCAGTGACCTGGGAGAAGGTCACTCACTGAGCGAGCTGATGCCCTTGGAGGGCCGTGGCTCTGTGCACACACACACACCCACAAACTTTCCAGGCAAGGTGTCTGGTTTCACACCCCAGCTCCTTCAGGGCTGCTTCCTACACCAGCAGCATCCAACAGGAGCAGGACAAGCCTTGCCCTGACTCCCCATCCCCTCTGCCTGCTCCTGCCATCCCAGTCCTGGTGCAGGCAGCTCCCCAGTTTGCACGTGCCATCACAACAAGCCCGATGGAGAAGGAGCTCGGGATGAGACGATCACAGGGAAGTTTCTTCCAAGCTCAGCATGCAGAGCTTGGCTCGCACTCCAAAGCACTACGGTTTACAACCCTTATAAAAACATTTATATAGAAGCTGCCTGTTCTATGCATATAAGGCCAATGGCTTCAGACTTGGGCAGGCCCCAATGCCATATTCAGGTGCAGGAAATAGCCTGGCTTCCCAGTGAGCCTAGCACATCCAAAGCTGGACAGAAACCAGCCAGCATCACAGAAAGCCTCTCCAAGAGCTATATATGGATTCTGGTTTACCCTGGGAGAAGAGGGTGGGAGGGTTGTGCTGAGCAGCACTCTTGAAACACAGCTACAGGGGACATGCTACCAGAAAACTAGAGAATGGGTTTACAGCAGTTAAAAGCAAAAGCAAAAAGTGGAGATTTCCTCCACTTCACCCCATTCCAGAGCAGCAAAGTAAATGAGAGCACGGATTAAAGAGATGCAGCTTACACTAGATCCTCAGACAAAACAAAAGCAAGACTTTCTGCAGTATAAATATGTCACTGAACACCACAGCTCTCAGTAAGAGTACTGCAGCATCAGGCATTCCCAGCAGTCCAGATCTGGCTTAACACAAGACATCCCAGAAGGAAAAGAACCAGCACCCAAATCTTTCACTTTTGCAGTAATAACAATTCATGCACAGCAGACAGGACCAGTTTCCTTTCACTCATTTCATACTGGTTGCCTCCAAATCTCCTTGGGCATCCCATTGAGAGCAGCAGAAACATCAACCCTCAGCTGATAGCTCATATGCTGCCACCAAGGAAATGCCCTTTTCCCTAGTTTCCCCAGGACCCAAATAAAGAGCTCACTCCCGTGGCCATCCTGGCCTGGCACAGAGCCATCCCCCTAACAAACTTGCCCCCTCTTCCAGTAAAAACCAGTTTGTTCCAGACCCATGCAGCTTTCATTTAGAGCTCACTGATCACGATCGCCCCAAACTTCTCCCCCAACCCTGACCTGGGCTGTCCTCTGCCACCATAGTGGCAGCACCTCAGCCATGGGACACTTGGGCATCTGTCCAAAGCAAAAATGTTCTGCAAAGCTTTGCTCTCTCACAGGCACAGCCTCTTCCAAGACTCAGATGTGTGGATTTCGGTTCCTGGACACAATAAAGAGAAATAAATCTGGTTGCTTCAGCCTCTGCACTGGAGGGGGACTGATTTTCCCCAGCACTAATGAAGGTGCTTTTCTTTACATATATATCAGCTGAGATGATGTCAAGGCAGAACATTAAATTAGCCAGCCTCTATTAATTACAGCTCTCCTATAGCTCTTCCCATCTACCAAGTGCTTTACAAACAGCATTAATTCCTACACGTTATCTCTGTTCCAAAACCTCCCTGAGGAGCTGGCAAAGCCCCACAGCCTGGAGCAGCCTTGGAGCAACCAGTCCCCCACGCAGGCTCGTGGTGCCACCGTGCCTTTGCTCCATTGTTTGGAGTTGGAGTGGGAGCCTGGATAATTTAGAAGTCACCAGAAGAGCCAGGACTTGACAGAGAAGTCTGTCCCTGGCCAATCTCCCACGGGCTGGGGCTTACTGCTGTCCTCCCATCCCTGAGGGCTGCTGGCACTCCAAGTTCAGCATCTCTGCCTCGCCTCTCTCCCTGGCTGGAGAATTTCTCCCACCATTAAAATTAACGAGGTGGGTTTGAAGAGACGAGCTGGCTACAGAGCCCCCTCCTGTTCCTGGAGTTTGGGGCTGTTTTTAAATTAAGTTGCAGTCCTGTAAGTGCAAAGTTATACCAAGCACCATTGACTTTACAGCTCAGCAGTGAGGAGCAGGGAGGGGAGCAGGGCACTCCTCTCCAGGCACGCCGTAAAGCGCCCGGCGCGCGCAGATGCTGCTGCAGCTCTCCCTCCTCTGCTCCGGCCCCGCAGCGCTCCCCGTGCCAAGAGCTACAGCCTGGAAAATGGCACTTGTGCTAAAGTGCCCGCATTAATCAAATCTTCATTCCCACCAGCACCGAGAGAGAGAGAGGGGAAGAGGCAGAGGGAGATCCCACCAGCTCCCTGAGCCTGGCCTTGAGTGCAGCCAGGCTGGGAAGGAGCGCGCTCCGGTGCTTTGCCAGCCAGCAGCCTCTGCTTGGTGCCACGAGGGCTGAACAGAGCAGCAGGAACCTCTGTGTCTGTCACAGCCTGCACACACCTAAGTGTTCCCAGGGAAAAAGGAGAAATCACAACTTTCCAAACTAGATTGTAGCAACAGGGCATAAGGGACCTACAGCAGAAGAGCAACATGGAATTCCCGACAAGATCATGGAGCTCTGCTTTGATTTGGGAGACTGACAGCGACTTCCTAAATGGATCCCATCCCCCAGACTGCTGATCCATCATCCACAGCATGATATGGAGACAAGCCCAGTCATAGAAATCAAGATATTATGTGCTGGACCCCCAGACAATGAATCCAAAAGAGCAACCTCCAGACCCAGGATTACCCTTAACACCATCCAAATAAAGGGCAATCTCAGCATGTTACCCACAACTGGCAGGAGCAGAATGGATGGAAACCACATCAGCACCCACTTACTGGGAGGCTCAACACCCCACTGGCCCCTCACACCCCAAATCAGCAGAGGAAGGGCCGGGGCAGACACCTGCAGAATGATTCTTTATCTACCACTGGAACAGGAGCATCCTTGATGGATATTTTAAACTGTTATTAGACATCCACTAGAAAACTGAGTCTACCACCTTCCCAGATGGATTTACACCTGCACACAACCTGAAGAACAGGTTACTAAGGAGAGCAAGAACCATCTTGATTTTAGTCTGCCCAGAAACTTCACACACTCCCATCTAGGTGACTGTAAGACAAAGTCTTACCCAAGCTTGTGGCTATGTGGGCCTGGAAAAAAGTCAAATACAGACCATCCAAACCCCAAATGAGTGCTCTGTGAAACAAATCAGGGGGAAAAAAAAGGCATTGAACAAAGTGCAGAAATGGGAAGGTGGAGGAGGGATTCCCCTCCTCCCATTTTAATAACCCAGTGCTGCAAGGACAGGAAGAGCTCTTCAAAATCACATTGAGCTGGGCACAGCAGCATCATGACCTTCACCGGTTTTCCGCTCATCGGAGAGGAAATGAATACAACGTGCTCCAGTTTCTTCCACTCTTCTGCCTTTTTCTCTTCCCCACTGACCCTTCAGACAACCAGAGAAGACAAATGCAATGCTCAACAGCAAAGCCAGCTGGAGCATTACCGCACCAACATCTTGAGAAATCAGCCAGACTTCAGGTTAGACCTGTCCTTTCCCTGCTCCAAAGGGATGGCAGGAAGCAGCACCTCGGTGACCAGAAATGAGCCATGAATTGACACAAAACCCTTCCACCCTATGTGTGCCAGACACTCATGGCTTCAGCATCCCTGCACAGGAAATGGGAGGATGCCCTATGGGTATGCTGCGACCTTATTCTCCCAACACCAACAGCTGGGTTCAAGCCTCTTCCCCTCCACCCCATTAGGGGTCTGTGGCACAGGGCATCAGCAACAGCTCCTCCAGGCTTTACAAAGCAGCCTGGCAGCCAGCTCATAGAAAAAGAAGGATCCAGTGCTCAACTGCCTGTCCCCTCCAAAGCCATCACCTCCAACAACATGACAAGCCAGCCAACACAGGTTTCCCTGAGCAGGGTGCACAACACCTTCACTCAGCACTCACAAGTGAGAAGAGGAAGAAGAGTCCACCTGAAGCCACTTTGTGACCAGCCTCAAAAAGTTCATGCAGAAACCCTCCCAAAGAGCCTGGCTGTAGGAGACACCGGTCTCCACTGAATCAAGATCTGTTATGTTGTAATATAATAGATGTAAATTAAAACAGAAAATCTATCATGCCTCTAATGTAGCCTGATAGCTGAGCGTGTGGATCCGTACAAGCAGAAGCACAGAGAGGAAGGGTGATATACGGCGAAGCTGGATGGAGGGTGAAAAGCGTGGCGAGACGAGCCGGAGAATGGCGCAGCCCGCTCTACGCTCCTCAGACCCAAGGGCAAGAGAGGAATAAATGTTGATTAGTGTTGATTTTGTCCGACGAACGCTTGTCGAGTGACAGTTGGACTAAGCTGCTCTGAAAGAGAAGCATTAATCTTGGTCTGGTTTAAGTAGAGTATATTAATTTGTGTCATTTTTACTAAGTCGTACTGAGAAAGGCTTCTTACTGCTTTGCATCTGACTGCTTTGGTGGTTTAGCCTACTTTATTTTTTTTTTTCCTCCTTTTTTCCCCTCCTTCTCCCTTTTAAACAGATATGGCGGCAGCAGCAACATATTCAAATAGCTCAGCAGGAGAGCGGGGGACCAAACGCTTCAATCCTGGATTAAGAAAATAAACTCCCAGGGTGTTGGCATAGCAACAGCATTTCAGATGAACTGCTATATATTCCGTGATTAATAAATTAACATTTTTTTCATATGGTTGTTTCTCCTTTTCTTTCCCTCCTTCCGATGGCAGGAGGGGGGGTTAGTGGGCAAGAAGAGGACAGGGGAGGTCAGATGATGTCCCCATGAGCTGCCCAAGAAGGGTGGCAGGGTCTCCTTTCCTCTCCATGTGCCTGGTCACAGAACAGAGCTTTTTACACCCTACAAAGGCATGGGAATACAAGAGGGACATGATGCTGCACATGTTGGGGCCATGGAGAAATGGGCCTTGGGTGGATGGGGATGGAAATGCAGAACAGCCAAGGGGCAGGGCAGCCCCAACAAGGGTGGTTTCAACCCCCCTTTGAGGACTGAACAGCCCATTCCAGCTCTCAGCAGGACTGAGGGCTTGACAAAGAGGTTTATGCCCCTTGCTGGTGGATCAGCCTTTTTGCAGCCACTTTCTCCTTTCCTCTCCACTGCCTGCCCTTTTTTTCTTTTACTTTTATGGAAGAGGGACTAGAGGGGGAAGCTAGCTAGAAAATACCATGAATTAAGAGCAAAAGACTGTAAAGTTCCCCAGAGCAAAATGCATGCTCAGAGTTAATTTTCCATGGCTGGACCAGGTAACAAGAACTCCTGCACGTTTCTCAAGCCTTTCTGAACACAACCGGGCAATCCTGTATGAACAGAAACCAGAGTCTCCCTGAGGAGCACTGGTGAGTGACTGACCCAAATTCAAACACTTTCTTCCTCCTGCCAGCACTGGCAAAGTGGCCAGTGCTGAGCTGTAGCTGCCTTCAGGCCCTTGCTGTGCTGTGCTGATGAGAGCCTGAACACAGGAGGCAGAAACTCAACACTTGAGGGTTCACTATAGCCCCCCAGAATGAAAATGTGTTGGGGTATGCTCAGCCAGGAGTGCCTTGCCAGGATGGCAGGCTCCCATCAGGGGTATAGGCAAGGATGATCCATGCCATCTTTTCAAACACTCATCCCAGGCACTGCATGCCACAGGATCAACAGGATGAGAAGGTTTAGGCTTGGTCTGTGTCCTGCTCCTGCTGAACTCCAAAGGTTTGGGCTTTTTAAATAAACCTTACTGCACTCTACCATTTTTGCTTCTGCAAACAGGCCCTGAACATCTCCATGCTGCTCACAGCCTCTTTGGCACTGCAGCAATCCACCACCCAAAGCTGCTTCGCCTCAGGCGCCAACCAAAGTTGAAATGTTTCCTCTTCTTACCAAACTCCAAATTAGTCAAAGTTTTGTTAAAGCATGAAATCATTTTGACAAGTCTTGAGCTACATCCACCACAGCTGTCCATGCACACAGGCACACTGGAGGCACACACTCTGCACACCTCTGATCAGGAATTAAGATCCTGAAGAAACACCAACATTTTTAAAAGCAGTTGAGCTGTTCAAGACCCCAAACCTCCTTTTCAAAGCTGGCTAGGAATGCAGCTTCTCCAAAGAGCAAGCCTTGGGAAATCCAGGAACATTACCAAGGGGGTTTAAACATAAGCCAAACCCAGCAGTTCTGCGCTTGATGTCCCCGCATGCAGCTGTGGCCACATGGCAGAAAAACAAGATGAGTCCCAGCTAGTATAAACGGGTAGAGCTCCACCAGCAGCAGGAATAGCCTGGTTTAAGCCCACTGTCAATCCCTCACTGTATTTTCCCCCCACCTCCTTTCCAGCATTGCCCCTCTGACCATTGCAAAGCTCCCACACAAGCTGGGCCGGGTTCTTTCATGTTCTCTATGCCACAGCAGGGTACAGCAAGGTACCATGCCCTGAGGTCACCTCCAATCCAGGAGAGCTCTCTCTGCTGCCAGCAATCCTAAAGACATGGGAACCTTTAAAATTGGAGCTTTTGGGGAGAGGGAAGCAAGCAGGGCCCAGCAGCCCTTTCCTGCACTCAGTGCTGCTGCTGCTGGGGACGGCGGGCGAGCACGGCTTCGTGTTCTCCCCTTAACGTTATCTCACACTCCAAAGCACAAAGGACTACTTAGAAAAGCCTCGCTGGAGCAATGCTGTTTCTCAATGACTTTCCTTATGGATCCTAGAGGATAAGCTGTATCAAAGCATTTCCACAGCTGCATACAGAGAGCTGGGGTAACCTAAGCCTTCTATTTAAGCAACTGCAGCCTCTAACCCAGCACTGGTAGTTTTTAGGGTGAAGACAAAAGTAAGCAAGGGCCTGTGGTTACAGGGATGCTTAGCACCAAACTTCAGAGGTGTCTTTGGCACATTCTTCATCTAGTCCTGCTTGAAAACACATGCTGAGTTTCAATGTGTTTATTAAACAGACCAACAATCAGTCTGCAAGTAAGGACTGAGTCCCACATCCCAAATACACAGAGCCTCGGATTTGTCTACACACCTCGAGATGGGAATGTCCCTTACCCTCCCAAACACCTTTTGTGAGAGCTCACGTGGAGTCACTGCAGCATCTACACTTGCCAGTCCTCCACTAATGCCTTCCATCTAACCCAAGACATTTTTTAGAGTACATCAATCCATGAAAACAGTATGAGTGTCAGCCCTTTCACTCACAAGTAAAGGGCAAGACCCCATCAGGCAAAGTCTGCACACACACCACAGCTCATTCTCCCAGGGCTGAACCGAGGGAGCCAGCATGGGAATGAGGTGCAGCTCCTGTTCTCCAAGGGGAGAGAGGGAAGAGGGAACTGCTTGGCCACAAAGAACCAGTGCCATGACTGTGGTGGCTCTTCCAACAGCCTAAAGAGGCAGGGCAAAGATCCTGTTGGCCCTACCTCGTTATCCCAACACTGCTGGACACAGAGGCTGCAAGCCTCCAGTGAAGAGCCTTGCCCACGTTAAATGATGAGTCCCTAAATTGCACTGCTGGACCACATGGTTCTCAGCATCAAGCATGAGATCCCCTCTTAAAAATGTACAACCAGCCAAGAATGGGATGGGGAAATGCTCAAAGAAATTTAATTACAATTAAAAAAAAAATATATTAAAAAAAAACCTAACAGACCATCCTCCTGGGATATGTCCATCCATGGTGATCTGCACCAGATTATCCTGCTTCCCTCCATTTCCCTAGTTTAAAATGAACCTTGCCAGGAACTAGAATCTTGACACAGAAGAGGAGCTATGTAGAACAGAGCCAACCACACAGCATGCTGCAAAATATCTCCAGCCCCTCACAGCTTTTGCCCCCCACAGTATAATCCCCTGCAATTCTACTCAGACCCTGCTTCTGGCCCCATTTTTCAATCATTCTTTGTCCATCCAGAATTTCACCACCCAGTTCCTAGTCCAGGGGTAGGTCTATGTTACTCATTCAATAATTCCTCACCATCTGATACCCCCATCAAGTTCATTCAGGGACAAGTAAAGCAGCAATATTTGCTCCTTAAACTTGGCAAAAGGGGGGCTGCTTCTTTTTTTGGAAAAAAAATTCTTTAAGCATCCCCAAAATGAAGGGGGAATTTTGGGTTCCAACTCAGATGGAGAATCCCAAATGGAGTACCAACTAGTGCATCATGCTTGTGCAGCTCCATGAACATGCACTCAGAGACTCTCCATATTCTGCAGCCAAGACCATGAGAGAGAGATTGCTCTAGAAGGTCTTTTGTTGCTGTTACTCTTTTATTTTTCAAAAAAATCCTACAAAACTCTGGTGCTGTGCAAAGAATCAGTACAAACAGGGAGAGCATCATTTGTCCACAAGCTTCTACTCAACATCCTGTTGCTCATTAATTGATTTTCTTGTTTTCTCTTCATCCAGGTGTTTCCTACCATGTACAAGCACCTAACATCCCCTCAGAGAGTGGCTGCTGGTGGGTCTTCTGCTCTGCCATAGAAATTAATGAGGCTCCACCACAAAGGGAGAATTGCTCTCTGTAACTTCCTAGTCTGATTCCACACATCTGGAGTTCTCAAAACTCCCTTCATTTCACCAGTATCATTGCATCAGTAAGATGTCTGGAGACACATGCTATACCCAGTAAGGGAAAGGAACTAAGATCTCTCCTGCTCTATCAAGTGTGGCCTCTGCAGCCCAGAAAGCCCACTGCTACCCTTTTTGCCAAACCACACTGCAAGTAACACATCTAATTTGCTCTCCGCTGTGCTCCTCAGGTCTTGTGCAACATTACTGATTTCCAAGGGCTTTCCTCCCACTGAATCTTTCCGGTTTGGATCGTGAGGGTAGTATTTTGCAATTCATTCCTCACACATTCATGAAGTGCTGCCGTTTGCCACTAAAAAGCCACTTGCTGGGCTCTCCCCCAAAGGCAGATGCATTGAGATGGTTGGGAGCTGATCATACACATTCCCACACGGCAGGGAGAGGCACGGACCCATGTGCCACAGGGAGAGGCTTCTGCAGAGGAGAATTTGGGGATGGAGGGAAGGAAGGAAGGCAGGGGAGCGAGCGGCAGCTCCCGATCAATAGGCCATCTGCAATAGGAGATCAATGGCTTCCATTTTGCAAGGTGTTAAGTGTGACGGGGATTGAATTAAAGCCAAGAATGTAAGAGTAGCTATAAGTTATGCCTTTCTCCTTCCTCCCCCCCCCTTTTTTTTTGCCTTTCAAGAAACAAACCCATAAAATGGTACTTTTTCCCCTTTCTTCTTCCCTGCCCCCTCCCTTTCCCCTCTAAGATTTTCAATTAGGTGAGTGGAAGGACGAATGGAGCAAATACATTTTGCTCGAGTTCTAAGTGCTTTTGAAACCCCCTGTCAAAGCATTTAGTAACACAAGATTTAAGATGCCCAATTAATTTTTCCCCAACAAGGAGCCAAAAGTAGATGCAGGAGGAGGTTAAAAGCTAAGTGTTTAATTAATATTAAATTTATATGATTCTTTATCACCGAAAGCATTGTAAAATTGAAAAAGCAGTTAATTTTATGGTCACTGTGTATTCCTCTGCTTTGATCTTTGATCCGTGGAATGAAATCGTGGAGTGTAAAGATTCTCCTGCTTTATTATACCTGTCTCGTGGCAGGAATGCTGGGTGAGGTGAGCTCATCTGAGCCTCAGCACAGACGAGGCAGGGGAGTCCCGGGGCACAAAACCCCCCCTGGTGCAGAGTTGGCATTGTCCCCCAAAGGGGACTTGGTGGCATTTGGCTGAGGACGGCACGGAACTCTTCTGCTGCGCCGCTGCAGCTCCTGGCCTCCCCCGTGCCTATCTGCCAGCCAGACAAAGAGCTATTATGCAGAACGGATTGCACTGGAAAGAAAAAAAGGGGGGGAATAATTTCTGCAGGGGTTTTTATGTGTTTTTTTTTTTTTTTCTTTCCTTAATATTTTTAAATCCCACTGGGAGCCTCATTATAATTTAGTTATTAGCAGGGGGAAAAGAAACCAAATAAGTAAAAGAAATTTAACATCCTTTTGAAAAAATGTATTTTAAAGGGAGGAGAAAAATCAACAGGATGAAAGTTTTCTGAGCTTCAAAGCAGCTGTGAATTCTTAATTCAAATGTTTCAGGCAGACCCATTGGCAGCAAGCTGCTCTGGGGTCAGATTCCCATCACAGATCCATCTGTGCTCCTGGAGGGAATAGGCAGTGTCCTCCAGACCACAGAGACACCTGGGATAGGAGCATGCCTCCACTCAGAGCAGGACCAAGTGATCCCACTCCTCCCACCCAGCCCTCCACTTGGAAACCCTCTGAAAGGCCATGCACATCTTCCCCTGTCCCTTCAGTTCAGCACCTCCTCCCAGAGAGAGGCACAGTGCATATATTCACATAATAAGAAAGTGAGAGTTTTAATGGGAATTTAATCTTATTAAAGTCTTGATTTTAGGGCAGGTACATAACTCATACATGTGAAGAGGCACAAAGTAATGAAACGGTGCAAGTCTCAGGATACAGCTGGGAAAACTGGGAAGTCATTAAGGACAGACAAAAATTAGGCTTGGTATCATGAAATAAGATCTAATAATTGGCACTGTTTCATAAGCAATGGGAATTAATACCGTTAACCCTTTGGCCCCATTGCTGTCAGACAAGGACAGTGACCTGCCTCCCCTCCACATGAGAGGCTCCAGCACAGCAGCAACACGAGTTGCCGCAGGTCATGCGGCAGTGATGGAGCAGAGGCTAGTAGAGAAACCAGGTTTCACCTCTCCCATGGGATGCAGGAAGGCAGCTCCTTTTCTGCCAAGCAGAAGAGATGTCCAACACACAAAGAGGCAGCCTGCAACCTCAGGAAGTCTGCAGTGGGATGGGTAACAACCCCCCAGCTGCTGTCTCTGCTCCCATCCATGACACGGGAAGCAAGAGACACAGATTTGTGTTTTTCACATCCCCACTGGACAGACCCCATGAGATGCCACCAAATCACACCCTCCAGCTGGCACTTCTTCAAGACTATATCCAGACTGGCTTTTTTAAAGGTTCAAACTACCTTTGGTCCAGCCAAGAGTGAACTTCAGATCTCCAAACACTCAGCACTGGCCTTGAACCAGGCAAGCAGTTTTCAAAGCTTGCACAAAGCACGTCAGCCAAAACCATCTGAGAAGTATCTGCACTGCCCACGGAGAGGTTTCTACAGCCAGACTACTCTCTCCACTGTTCAGGGAAGAGAAACCAAGGAGCTCACCTCCTGCTGAGGTTTATATCAAAGGTGGTGCTTTCAGGACCCACTTGACACAAGTCCTGCACAACTTGTGGGTCTCTCCCATAGCCCAATAGTCATATACCCTAAAGCACGGCTGTGTAACCATCTTGGGAAGAGCTGCCATTAATGAGATGTTCAGAGGGCACATTCAGCACACAAGATCTGCTCTGACAACTCCTCTGCCTCCTCCAAAGTAGTGAAGAACCACAGCTCTGGCCACCCTCAGCGCAGACAGACCGACTGTATTTTATACGTATTCGTGCAGATATCGACAGATGGAGTGAGAAAATTACTGTGCCCATAAATTGAAGCTTTGGTCACGTCAGTTCAAGAAGCAGAATAGAAAATTTAGAGCCAAGAAACCAGCTTGTGTCAGTCAGGCTGACGAGCGCAGGCGCCAACAAACACACCCCTCAGCATGGGGAAGAGAGACGCAAGCACCCGCATGCATGCAGAGACCCCGCTCCTCTTCATCTATTCTCGGCAACTGTTTGTCTGAGGCCACATGCAACTGGATTTGTCAAGCCCCCTTTTAACAACTTCTTGTCACAGTCCATTACCAAATTGCATATAGTTATATATTCCACTAATTAGGCTTCTAAAATATCATTAACATGTCTCTTGATCATTAGCATAACGTATGAGGCGTCCTCGTTAGGCACGACTCGAGTTTGTTAATGCGGTAATGAAAGGCACGGGGCTGGTACTGCAGGAGCCGTGCAGAGATAGGAGGCTGGGAACATCAAAAGCATCAGTGCCAGGCTTAAAAAAAAAAAAATAATAACAAGAAGATCAGCGAGAAGCAGGGGCAGAAGGCAATTGCTGGGAAACCAGGGTGATGTGGAAGGTGAAACAAGCATTTCCAGGCAGGCAAATACTTCACACACACTGCGTGTCTTTCACAGATTAAGGTAACATTCCCATGATCTGGATACAGCACAGGTACAGGGATGAGTCAGGATCACAGACCTGAACCATTACCATCAGGATCTGGGTAAAATAGGAGCTGTGGCCAGGGTCCACAGAAACACCATAGCACAGATCTGTGGCCGCAGCTGAACCCTTCCTGTCTGGCTGACTCCAGGACACCCCTCATACCTATTCAGGCCAGCCTTGCTCCCTGCAAAGATACCCTGTGCAAGACACCCATATTCCTCCCTCCTGAAACCAGCATTAAGCTCTCCCTCTCCCTAGCCCTAAGACAAAAGCAGTCTGAGGCAACACCAAGCACCAGCCTCACCCCAGCAGCTCAGACTGCACAACACTGAGCATCCACCCCAGCTAACCTGAGGATGGAAAACCACCACCCACCAGCATCACACAGCAGGAGATGAAGGGTGCTGGACACAGCAGCCTGGGATGGTACAACAGCACAGGACCTTGGTCAAGAACCTAAAAGAAAAGCCTGAGAGGTCTGCAGTACTCAGATGGGACAATATCTGCAGAGGTGCTCCACTGCATCCAGGGTAGAGATGTGAATTAACACGCAAAGCTTTGACCAGGACAGATGCTTCCATGCCCAAGCCAGCTCATGTATCAGTGGTTACCACCGTTGCTATAAATAAGCAGGGGCTTTTTTTTTTTCCCTTTGAGAGAATAACTCAATAAGTCACCGCATGAAAGATATTGTAAATAGCTCCAGCAGAGTGCAAGTCAGGGCTGCTTCCAATTAGCTTTCACTTACGCTCCCCCTGCCTGTGCCAAGTTTGCAGAGTTTGTTCCCAACACGCTGTCTGGGGAGAGGTGGGGATCAAACCCCTCTGCAATCCGGGCCACTGTTCCTCCACGGCAGAAATGATCTTTTCATTAAAGCTGAGAAGACACCGAAGCAAGTGCAAACAGCCCGCATGTGCATTTATCTTTGTCCAGATGTTAATGCAAAGGTGGGGGGGGGGGAGGAAACAACCAAGAGCTTTTCTTCAGCTGCTGAGAGCAAACACCACCACCACCGCAGCAACAGCTTGGAAATGGGAAGCAGAACACAACTTTCATTAGAACAAAGACATAAAACAAACTCGGCAAAGGCAGCCTGGGGGCTTTTACGCACTCATCTGGAGAGACCCCCACAGGTCCCTAAGGAACGCGCAGAACGCATCCTCGTGGGCAACACCACTGCCAGAACAACAGGGGGAAGATGGATGATTTTGTGAGTCTTCATCAAAAAATTCCTCTTCCATGAGATACAGGCGGTGTTAAGACTCTTTCCAAGTTTTTACTCATTCATACGCACAACCTTTGCATCCCGCACATGCGCGCGCCTTCACGCGGCAGCTGGTCTCGATATCAGAGGAGCATCACAGCCAGGAAACTATCACCAAGAAGATAAAATACAGGGCAGCAGAGTGCAGGATGGTAGCCTATAGGAGCAGGAATCCTAGGGAAGGGGCTTAATTCCCTACCACTCAGGTCTGGGAATGGTTCTGGGGAAGTCTCAGGGTGTCCATGCCTCATCTTTTGCCATCAGGAGAGTGTTAGAGGTGCCTGACCTGTGCTGGGAGATGGAAGGGCACCAGGGAACCAAGACTTGTTCATCTCATCATTTCAGCCAGATCTCCCTCCTGGGAGATGGAATGGCACCAGGGAACCAAGACTTTCTCATCTCATCATTTGAGCCAGATCTCCCTTCTTCAGTCACCACACAACTGGGTACCACCCACATCCAGGCATTTTGCAAGGAGGTCAGCAACACCCCAGAGAAGGACCAGGAGGTCTCCCTAAACAAGCAGATGTATTTGTTCAGACTTTCTGCCCTGCCACCCCAACCCGAACACTGCACTCCAATACGGACACTGGAAAGCATCCACTGTTTTGGGGAGAGGGGGGTTACGGCAGTCAGCACAACACAAACTGCTTTTGTTGGCCTCCTGCCTTTCAAGCCAAGAGCAACAACCACAAAAAAGAAAAACCACGAACATTTGATAAAGCTGTTCAATTTGAAAGAGGTCAGGAAAAAGTTCCAGGAAAGGGAAGAGAAACAACCTTCTTTAAAACCCTTTAATATGGTGAGAATCAGCTCTCACAGGTTACAGGTTTTTATTTTTTCCCCTCTAGTTGTCCAATCATCATTACCCCCCTCTCCCACGCTTCCAAATGGCGGCAGCACTCCACTAAAATGGCCAGGGAGGAACCTCTCCCCTCCCTGTGCAGGAGGGCACTGGGTTGACCTCTCCACATCTGGACATGCCTGCAACCTCCGGCTCTCAAGGGCGAGCGCCGGCAGCGCGGCGACCTTCCCGGAATCCTGGTCCCCTGACCTCCCTTCTGCGACCCACCCATCTCCTGTCCCTCTGCTGAACTCCCTCCCAGCCACGCTAGGGACGTGGCACTGCCTCACAAGGGGTGCAGATCCTCCACACAGGCCTTGCCTTGACAGCTCCCACAGGCCCCAGCCCAGGGTGTTTTTGTTCGAGAGATTGAAGGGGGGTCAAGGAGAAGAGGATCCAGACTACAAACTGGCCAGCTGTAAAATAAAAATAACTAAAGCAAACAGCCTCAACACCAACAAATCCATTCAAATCCTACACCCATTTCACTTGCCATCCCCTGCAGACTGCCTTTATCAGTATATGCATCATGCAACCAGCCCAGAGAGGTTACAGACCCATGACCATCTCTGCTGGAGCTCTGGAAAAGCCTTGGTGACTTTTCTTCCTTCTCGTGATGCACCAAGTCCACCACATCTCACCAGGCTGTTGAGCAGAACACTGACAGAGCCTCAGCCTTCCCCAGATAGTTCAGCATGAGGTGCTCCATGCTCTGCCTTTTCCAAGCCATGCATGGGCCAAACCAGATGGTCACTGATATCCCATCATGTTCCTGCATATGGGGGTCCAAGTGCTCCCTCCCCATCTGCACCAGTTTCCCCACAATTCACACTGCCACATTTCTTCATAGGAACGGCCTCTCCCAAAACACCAACAATTTTAACACATTGCTGGAAGATTGCAGGGATGGTCCTGAGGAACAGGAGACCTTACTCCAGCAGGGCTCACAAACAACCACTGTATCCACTTGGGGGAGGGGAGGTTTCCTAACATCTTCCCACCCAGACCACAGCTGCTCCAGAGCTCCCCATATTTTGGAACCATCTCAGCTGGAAAGAGCAAACAGAAAGTTTAACTGATGCCCAGAATGCAAACCACGGCCAGGGCAGGCACCACACCAACAAGCAAAACTGCTCACAACCAGTAGCATCATTGGAACAGGCAGAGCTCTTGTTCATAGGACACAAACAGCTTTTCCCATCCCCACAACCAACCCTACTTTTTCAGCCCCCCAGCATCAAAGCTACTGATTTTTTTTCCCTCCCTGCTGGGTGAGTGTGGAGACCCCATCTTCACCCTCAGCAACACTGGGGGGGATCACGTCGATAACAGGACACAAGCCTCCCTGCTGCCCGCAATCAACTCCGCTTGTTTATTTTTATTTAAGCTAAACTTTAGCTAGGCTAGGCTGGAAGAAGGCTGGGAGGGGGACAAACCCTTAGCAAGCTGGGCTGCCTGTTGGTCTCCAAAGGGACTGAATCTGGGGATGGGAGGAGGGGCCAGCTCTCCTTTCCAAAGGAGCTTTCAATAGGAAACAGATGTTGAGGGCCCAGTGACCAAAAGCAGGGTCTGCAGCGGGCTTCCCTGGCTCCACGCTCCCAACAGAATCCGTTTCAATTAAAATATTTTAGCTTAAGCACGAGGAGAGGGGTAGGGGGAGTGGGGAGAAGTCTGGGGGTGATGTCCTTTTTACAGCAGTGTTTGAGGAAGGGCTAGAGGGGGTGTGGGGGTACAGGGTTGGGTCAGACACCCCATCCTGTACCCCCAGCCTGGGCTCCCTCCCTCCAGCAGGGCTTGACATAAATTCTGCTGACCTTGAGGGAAAAATTGCCTCGTTTTGGTACCGAAAAAATAACATTACATCATGTAGCTGTGTCAGGATCTATCAATGCCCCCTTCCCGCCCACCCCCAAAGTGAGGGGGATGTAACCCAACACTATGAAAACACCAGCCCTGAGAAGAAAAGGGGCCTTTGTCATGGACCATCAGCTTCCCGCTCCTGCCTGAGGTGAAGAAAGATCTCCAAAAATGTTCGGCTGGGAGGTGCAGACTCCAGACATGTCACCCCCCACAACCCCTCTGCTTCTCCATCCCCACCTTCAAAACTCTTGTTTCTCCCTTACTTATAAATATTTGCCATTAGCAGGATTAAAAAAAAAAAAAAAAGAAAAAGAAAAAAAAAAGAAAGAAAAAGAAAAAAAAGGTGGCAGGAAGCCTGAAAGCCCAGCCACTGGATCACTAAAGCCGGAGTTTAAGCCAGGATGAGTCAATGGTTTCCTCCCTCCAGGTGAGGATCCATCCTGGCTTTCTTCCCAAGGGTACCTCACTCCCTCACAGGAAGGGATGTGGAGCACAGGACATGCAGAGACGCACACCCAGCTCCTGCATGGATAAAAACAGAGGGAGCCCAGGATCTGAAGGGTGAGAAGGGAACCCGACAGGGGTTCTGCCAAGCCATGGACACTGAAGCCAGCCCCCACACCCCGAGGCAGAGAGCGTCTGCCCACCCCACAGGAAAAGGCAGGAGCTGAAGAATGGGAAGGAAATCAGGGTCTGTAGGATCTAATAACCAGCACAGCACCAGGCTCCCCCAGCCTGTGAGGGCAGCAGGGCCAGACACAGGCTGTGGGGCTCTCCTACAGTACTCAGGGAATGCAGGGCCAGGTAGATGGGAGGCAGGCTGTGCCACTCACCCCACAGCCAGGGAACAAGCCCTAACCCACTCCATTTACTGTGAGAGAAAAACTGCAGGGGCCTGAGGCAAGTGGGAGTGAAGGAGGCACAAATGGAGCCCCCCTGGACCACTAACACTGCAGGGTTGCTTTTTGCCTTCCTGCTGGGATAGTGCTTTCCCCTCTGAGCCAGAGACACAGGACAATGTACCCCAGCCGAGCATGCCTTGCCTGAACCCTGCCTCCTTGCAGCACTCTGGCTTGCTGAGCCACCCCACGGCAGAGGAGGAGGAGCTGCCACTGCCCGTGGGCAGCACAGCAGCACCAGGCCATGCAGGGGTCGAGGGGAGAGGGAGGAGAACACCCAGCTTGCCCCAGGCCCTGGGCTCTCCGATGTATTTTCTCATTAACGTGTAATACGGTTTTATTGTCTCAAACAATGTCTGGTTTCGATCAGTTCCTTCATCCCAGACACTGCCGCGCGCAGAGACTGAAGAGGCCAGATGGTTCATGTTGCAGGAGTCTTCCCGCTCTTCCCCACCCGCTCCCTAATTCCTTACAAATTCCTGGAATGCCTGCGCCCCGGAAAACCAGCCCAGGGCAGAGGCAGGCCTGGGCCCTGGGAGCAGGGGCTGGGGGCTCTCCCAGCCACCCCTCCTCACCCCTGGCAGCTCCCCAGAGACAAGCAGCAGCTCCTGGCTGTTGTCTCCTCCATGAGAGGAGCATTTGCCAACCAAACCTGTGGGTCTCCTCTGCTGAGGGAGGGAAGGGCAGACCCCTAAAGCCCCAGCCCAGCCCCAAAGAGCCAGCCAGCAGCAGGGATGCAGCCAGCAGGGAGGACTCCTGCCCCTAATCCCCACCACGTGCCCAAGGCCACCGGGCTGCTGCCACACCGCTCTCAGCTCCAGATTTCACCCACGCCTCCTGCTGCTAATCCCCGTGCCAGCAGCTGGACACAGAGGTTCACTGAGTCCTTCCCAAAATCCAGGAGCCCATCCGAGCCCCAGCCAAGCCAAAGGGCTGACAGCAAGGAGCTTCTCCCCAGCCCTGTGCTGGCTATCCACATTGGCAGCTTGGCCAGTGGCTCCCAGCCCACCCCAAAATACCCCTTGGAGGTCTGGCAAGGCTCATACTCCTCCTTGTCATCCTTCCAGCACCCTTGCAACCTTCTCCATTCCTTGGGAGAAGGAGGAGGGAAAGCCACCAGGCCTGGGAAGCAGCCCTGCTGAGCACAGCCCAGCAGGGGAAAAATAAGGGATGCTGAAAGCGATCACTCAGCCTGGAAGAAGGCCAGGAGACTGGTGTTCACACTTTGAGCACCACAAGAGCACAGATCATCTCATCTGGGAAAAAAACAGAGTCTGGCAGAAAAGATGGCACTTTCTCCAAGGCACTCAGGCACCACATGGCATGGCCATGCCACAGATCATGCATCCACTGCAGGATGCCAGAGTCTCTCTGACCCTGCAGACCTTGTTCTGTCTCCAAGGTGCTACAAGAGCTGCATTTTCCCCCTGTTCCCACTCCACAGCAGCCACTGCTCAGCAGAAGTTCCACTGAGGAATGACCAGAGGGGACCCCTCTCCTGCAGCTCCGTGGGGCTGGCAGCCACTCTCCAGGGTTTGGCTGCCAAAATGTTGTGCAGGCTCCTCGGAGACCTGCGAGCAGACGAGTATCTGCTCCCAATTCAACTGAATTTTCATGAGGATGACACAAGACAGCCTTCCTGCCAAGTTTCCAAAGCTCTTTCAGAGAAGGGGTGCCAGAACCCAAGAGACACCTCCAAAAAAATCTCACCACAGCAAGGAGGACGCCTTCTTTTTTTTATCAGCATTTTTTTCCCAAAGCCACTTGGCTCATTTTAGCAAGCCCTATGCCTCCACCCAGAGAAATGCCAGGGCACACACTTAAAGTCCTGCCAAGTTCTGAGTGTTGAGGAAAAAAAAACTAAGGGGGTGGGCGGTTTATAGCAGGTAGATTTATACCTGTATGGTCATGCCATCTCCTCCAATACCCATCCTACACCTTGCACATGAGCTCTGTGATGGAAGAAGCTGTTACTGCCAGGTCATGGTTAGATGCTCAAGAAGCAAAGCAGCAGAAGCTGAAGGGGTCTGAGATATTTGGGTTCAAACCAAAAAGCCCATGTGCTATAGGCCAGAACTGAGGAGTCCAGGGTATCCTCAGACCCCTGTCCTGAAATAGCCAGGAAGGAGACAAGTAGAGGATGTGCCCTTGGGACAGTGGAACAAGAGGGCTGGAAATAAGTGATGGCAGGAGGAATCCAAGCACTGTGGTGATTCTTTGCACTCCACAGCAGAGAAAATATCACCTGCCACCTTTTTGGCATTCCCAGCGCTCAACTTTGGCTCCATCCAGCAAGAAAAAAAAACACAGCAGGAAAGAGCAAGCGAGCTGAAACCTGATCCCCTGAAAGGCCGGACTCGGTGTCTGGCTTTTCTTACCGGCTCGGCCGACCTGTACGTGCCAGCCTGGGAAGGCGTAATGGTTCCACCAACAGAACTTCATTAACTTTTTATACACTCGGCCGCTAATTTATAATCATTAGCGGACAAACAGCCAACAATTACACAAGCAGCACGTTAAGGAGAGAGGGAGAGAGCTTGAAGGAGCAGTGATGGAAACGTGCTCGTGGTGGGGAGGGAGCTGGAGCCAGGATGGCGCGTCCACGTCCCGGGGCTGGCACGTGGCAGGGCCAACCTCTCCCAGGATTTACTGGCACGTCATTTCCTCAGCTGCATTAAGGCACAGGGCAGCAGAAAGGCAAAAGGCACAGGTGAGCACAGGGTGGGGAAAAAAAAAAAGACTCTCACAAGCCTTCTCATTTTCAAATAAAGGGAGATGGGAAGAAGAGTGTGCATACTCCATGTTTCCAATTCCTGGCACAGGCAAGGTGCCTGTTTGCAGAGGAATGTGAAACTGTACACAAAACAGCTCTAAATTAATCCTGATTTAATGAAATCTTCAAACACAGATCACGTAACCCCAGTGCCCTTCCACACAGCAGCTCCCCTCCTGCTGGAGCAGCTCTGTGTGGGAGGCAGGACATGGTGTTGCAATGTCCCTGCTGGCACCTGCAGGGAGCAATGCCTGCAAGTATCCAAATCCTCTGGATGCATCTACCTTGAGGATGGAGATGTGGAAGAGGGGAATGGGATCAGTGGTCTCTGTTTCCCTGAAGAAAACTCGAAACCAACTCCAGCAGTGCTCCCCTCGTGCAGAGAGGGATTTCTGGCAAAAGGCAAGGCTGCAGGCAGAGGACAACAGGCAGGCTCCCTCCTCTGCAACAACCCGAGCTGCTGTAATCGATCAAGGAGCCCTAGGATCTGCAGATACAGATGTCCCTGCCGCACAGGCAGGCCAGCAGGGGAGCACAGTGACCTGACCAGCATCACTCAGCAGCACGGCATGCCCAGAAACCAAACCCACACCTCCTTTGGCTCCTGCACAAGGGCTGAGCCGCTCTCCTGCCCCGCAGCAGGCAGCCCAGCCAGTCCTTTTTGGAGACGTAAGCTTCCTGTTAAACAGGTCTGATAAACGCCGCCTGCACCTTGCAGAGCCTCTCCCCTGGCACCTCCGAGCAGCCAGCGCAGCTCAGCACTGCTTGTGGAGAGGAAAGCTGCTTCCCAAACCTCCACGTGGCAGCAGGGAAAGAGCAGCCCCCCTTAAGGAAGGCTGAGAAGGGGCTGAGAGGCTGTGAGCTGCCCGCTCCCCTCCGAAGCCGGGAGAGGCTGCAGCGAGTGAGGCAGGCTGTGTGCAGGACCTGCCGTGCCCTGCAAGCCGTGGCTTGCCAGGCACGCTGAGGGCAGGCAGGCAGAGCCCCGTGCTCCGAGCACACAATCCTGGGCATGCTGGAAGCTGGAAGGAGCCGGCACAGCCCCCCCTCCTGCTCCCCGCACAGGCACAGGCGTGCGGAAAGGCTCACAAGCTGCTCTGGCTCACAGCGGGACCTTTCCCCTTCCACCCTTGCACTTGCAAAGAGAAAAGTGCAGATCTAACACATGCTGAGGCTTATCACATCAAGAGACCCAAGTGTTCAGGCCAGCAGAATGAACGCCTCTGAGATTAATGGGGGCTAAAACCAAATTTCTCGTGTGACGAGCTTCCTTCCCTCTAGAGCAGCTTAATAAGCATTCAGCATCCACGTAGGGAAGAAAACTTAAAATCTCTCCACCTAGAAGTGCAATTTAGGGGATCAAGCAGTAAAGATAATTTAGATGCAAATTTGGACCACTCATCCTGCCAGGGATCTACCACCTGGGTACAGCTGCAAGATCACAGGACTTTTTAAGAAAGCTCCTACCTGATCCACTAAAAATCAGAGCATACTGTTTAGATTGTTTTCCTGTAGCTGTTCAATATCCACAGTGTCATGGATAAAACCCCCCATCTAAGAAAAACAGCGGAAGAGGCAGGAAAACTACAATGAGAAACTGTCACATAGTCCATGTGGGGTAACAAGCACAGATGGAATGGTGGGATATGCAGAAAGAAGTGGAAATTGTTTCTGCATCCCTGCCTTTGAGTAACTTTCCAACACAATTACCCAAATACCTGTTTTTTCAAGACTTTTTTTTAACATTACCACTTGACAGCCGCATTTGTCATTAAAGGCATTTATAATTTAAAACTGAAGTCAAATTTTTAAAGAAATACTTCTAATAAAGAAGGCAAAGGCCTAATTTCAAATACATAAACATGAGACGTCTCCATCTTTTTCAATGCTTCTCAAAAGCAAAGCAGGAGATTCTTCTTTACTGAAACACATTGGGAAATTGAGCTGCACAAATTCGTACAACATTTCTGTCAAGCCAAATGCACATTCTTATTTCTTTTCCTCCTTGAGACCTTTTAATTTGGAGGGGGGAGACAAAGACAGGGAGATGCCAATGCCTCTCAAGCCCCAAAGCAATAGCTGGTCCATACCCCATCCCACAGGGATGCAGCGTTGTATCTGCAACAGGCGAGAGGAAGGAGGCATTACCTCCCGCCAGACCCAGGTCAGCAGCCAGTCCAGGGGCAGGATGCAGGCACCAAACCTTGCACAGGAATTAATCACAGCCCTTAGGAGCTCTCTGCCTCCCCCACACCACCCAGGCCACAGGAAAGCCAAAGGAGGGCAGGAATTCCTCACCATGGGGTAGCACTGGGCTGGTGGGAAGTGCCAGCACCGAGGAACCCTTGCCACAGAGGGAATTAAAAGCAGCCACACCCCACAGGCAATAGGGAACTGTTACTACAGCCACCTACTAAGTCCAGGTAGGCTCACAAGTAATGGATCCCAATGGTTTTTGGGAGATGTGAAGAGATATCGGGGCTCATCCAGCCTGGAGATGCCTGCACAGGGTGGGAGGTGAGCACAGCAACAGCCAGAGGGTGTGCAGCAGCAGCCTCACTACCACAAGTGTGGAGGGCACAGCCTTTTCAAGTAAGGGCATGGAGAGCTGGGCAAAAGGAGTCTGACAAAGGGAGTCCGAGTTCTTAGTGCTAATTATTAACTTCCTCTATTTTTTCCCCTCCAGACCTGTATCAGAATTCCTGAAGTCCCTCATGCTTTCCAAGCTAACCTGCTCCCAGCACCTCACTGCTCTCTGCCGAGGTTTTCATTCCTCATTGAGCTCTGCTACCTCAGTTGCTCCCAAAAAAAAACCCATTCAGAGACCTCTCTCTTTGGATTTAATCTTTGAACGTGAGGCCAAATATGATGCTCACAACTATCACCCACTGCCTGTTGCTCTGGAAAGAGGAAAAGCTATTTTATTTACGTTTTTCCTGGCGGTTGTAGGTGTTGTGTGTCTGTGGAGGTGAACGAGAACAGGGCAGAATGATTTTGACCTGACTGATTTCTGAATCTTTGTGGGATAACTAAAGGATCAGCAACATTGAGCTGCTCTTGGGGAGCTCTCCTGGGGAGACCTTTGCACAGATCCAGGGCTGCTCCTCTCCCTGCACAGTCAGGAACTCTCCTTTTGGCATTCTCCAGCAAAGGAAGCAGGACCAGCCACAGCATGACTTGATGCCTCCCCACCAAGGGGCCAGCCCCATCCACCTCTGGCTCGGAGCTGCTGGAAGGGGAAAAAGAGGGGCTGGCAGAAAGCACCCCCTGTCCCAGTCAGCCCCACACAAACCCCATCCAAAGCCTTCCCTGGGGATGAGGGGCTGCAGAGCCAGTACTGCTGTGTGCAGCCCCCTCCCCCCGTCCCTCTCGGCCCCATCCTACTGAACAATCTCGCCACGGGCTGCTTTTGTGAGCCTCCAGCCCCAAAAGAAAAATGATGGGTTTGAACTCTTAACCCCGCCCCAGAAAAAGGCTGGAATTAAAAGGGGTTTATGACTAAGTATGCAGATGGGAATACTGTAATAACAACAGGCAAAATGTTTGCCTAGCAGTTCTGGGCTGGTTTCGGAGGGAGGGGGGGGAGAGAGAGTGGGATGGGGCGGCTTCTGGCTGGAGGATGACGGCACGGAGAAAGAATTTGGCGGCTGGGAGGGAAGGGAGGTTGCTGATAAATGCTGGGGCAGAGGCGAGGAGTGGGGCCAGGACCCGAGCACGGCATGGCTGGCACTGGAGGGAGGCTGGCTGTGCGCTGCGGGCTCCTGGCCGCCTGACAAAGGCGAGGAGAGAGCGGGCGAGGGGGACACGGCAGCGCAGCTCAGCTCGGGGCTGGCTCAGCAGCCCGTCACACACACCTCGGGGGACACTGCCACACTCACCGGGATGGGGAATCTATCGAGGCACACAGCAGTGCTCCCCTGCAATACCCCACATCCCATTCTGTACCCATGCAGGCAGAATTCTGTCTAAGGGAGAGCCTGCAACCGCGAACAAGTGGCTAATTTTCACCAGCAGTGGGACTCCAGCTCTGCTGAAAAGGTGATAAAACCTCGATGCTTAAGTCAGCTAGGAGGGCATTTTCAGGACATCACCCTCCTCTTTTAGCAACAGGCTGCATCAAGGCCCCACAAGTGGGAAGCTCAGGCTAGGGGAGACCTAAACCTCAGCCACCATCCTAGAGGAGTGCACCCCATCACTGGCATAACCCCATTGCAAGAGGGGAGAGCACTGCTTCTCCCTCCTCCAATCCTGCACAGGCCTGCTCCCACTCCTCTGGCACCAGGGACATCCAGGACTCCCCTCTCTGTGAGGGATCAGTCAAGTGAAGTCCCTCAATGTCCCCCTGTCATACAACAGGGAGTCTCTGGACATGGTTTGCAAGACCCCAAAAATGCCTCCCTGCCACTGTAACCTGGACAGGCTGACCCCTGGAACCCACAGAGAGGTTTGCTCCATAGTTCAGTGGGGATGTGACTCCCTGATTGTCCCAAACCAGCACCTTCCTGCTCTCCAGCTCCCCACAGAGTGCCTGCAAAGTTCACATGAGATGCAAACCACTTGCACAACATCACACGCAGCTTAGCAGCCACAGGCCACAAAGCCACCTAACACCCAAATCTTGCAACTCAGCAGGACCCAGGGGACAGAAACTCACGTGTAGCACATGCAAACAAGCCACAAACCCACAGACCTCCCCAAGCCCCCAGAGGAGCCACAAGATGGGACTATTTTGAGCGATGCTCCTGCCACAGGCACGAGAAGCTCACTGGGCACAGCCCAGCCTGACGCAACAGCAGCGCTTTGCCAACCCAAGCAGCTCACAGGGGCACAGCCTCAGATGGGAACGTGTCCCAGCTGCTTCCCTGGGAAGGTAAAGCTGCGTGCAAAGAGCCTCACAGCACCACTGGCAAGGCAGGAACTCCAGGAGACTGCCCAGCTTGCAAGGCAGGGGATTTGCAGGCATCTCACACCCAGCTCTGCTCAACAGGGACCGCAGCATTTGCAGCACCAAACGTGGGAATTTTGACTCGATTGTGGTCACCTCCTGCTGACCCAGTGGCATTTACCAGGGATAGGGAATGCTGGAAGGAGCCTGTGGATACTAAAATCTCCCTCATTGCTACAATCCTCCTCTAGGTCTAACTTGTTGTCTTGATGAACAGGAAAGCAGCAGCCCTACAAAAACCAACTAAGAGGCGAGTGGACTCCACACACACACTCCCCTCTCCTAAAGGAGCAACAGGTCTTTCCTTTGACCTCTCAAGCAGAGCAAATGCCTCTCTAAAGACACCTAGGGACTGTCTGCAGGGTCAGGAAGATGGTCAGGAAGATGGTCAGCAGCGATGGGAAGGAGGGAGCAGTGCAGAGGGTGACAGGGCCAGCCAGGCTGTGGTCCCTGCCCACAGCAGCCTGAGGCAGACAGGAGCTGCACAAATGCACAGCTCCCTTCACGCCAGGAAGCACTTGGATCAGGTAATGGAGGGTGTAGGAGACTCGTGAGAGGATTCCTGTGAGTCAGCCTCGCTGGCCAGGACCCAGATCAGCAAGCTCTGCAACATCAAACAAACAAAAGAGGGCAAACCCAGGACCACCCCGGCCCCTTCCTGCTGCCTCCAAGATGACCCCCACAAGTGTGGGCTTGAGGAGAGCAGCCAGAGGCATGTGGAATGCTGCAGCCAGGCTTGGGATAAAGGCTCAGCCTGCTATGCCTTGGGGCAAGTTGGTGGTCGCCTCACTTCCCTGGGGAGCACAGGAACACAGTCCTGGGGCTTGCTGAGCAGTTTTGTTTCTCCTCTGCCAAGAGAGGAAGACAAGGTTAACCTTGCTGATGTAAGCCATGAGCAGTCTCTCTCCACATGCAAACTGAACTCAGGAGAACCTCCTCTCACCCACAGCACTTCCCAGCATTTAAGGACCAAATGTAAATGGTCCTTTCAAAGTCCTTTTCTGACAGCAGCGTTTCCCCTCCCTCCCAATGACATACTCGTGCCTCATACCATGCAGCTGGTTTATGCAAGGGACATTCACATCTCCCTGACAAGAGGGTGGCCCCTGCACCAGCACATCTGCTGGATCTCAGCACCTCACAAGGAACACCCCTGAACAAAGGGCCACCACACCTTTTGTAGAGACCTCCTCTCCCTGGATGCCTTAAAGTCTTATCCTCCAAAACTCTGGGCTGCAGCCAACCCAGCTTCCATAAAAGCCTCCACAAAATCTCTGCCATGAGGTGCTTCCACCCTTTCCTTGTGTGAGACTTGTCATTATTTTTCATTAAAAAAAAAGGTGAAGTCTGGGGAGGACATCTGGAAGAGGAATAAATACCTATCAGGAGTCATCCCAGTCCTGACAGCTGAATGAGTTAGACAAGTGCTAATGAACAAACAGGCTAAATTGCTCCTTTCCCTTCCTGGCAGGCCAAAGCAAGCCTCAGAGCACTCAGAACCCCAGGTCTGGCAGCAGGGAGAAGCCCACCCTGGGCAGCTACACCAGCCCAGCTCTCTGCCCCCTCAGGGGGTACCACCCAGCACACCCAGAGGAGAGCTCCAAAGCCAGGGAAATGAAGATCCAGCCAGCCTTTAGGAACAGTCAGGCTGCACCCCCTCCTCCCTAGGGCAGAGAGGTGATGCAGGCAGGGCAGCAGCCTCCATCCCTCTGCTCCATAATGGCCTGTAGCCCCTTCCTTCCCCTGCTCCCAACGGGAGGCACACCCAGTGCTAAACACTCAGCCTAACTCCATCCGGTCCTCCTTCCCTATGTCTATTGTGGCTAAAAATTTATCCGGTTTCTGACAGAAGAAAAAAAACTAATAAAAAAAAAATTTATATAAAAAACACTGCACCTCCCCTCTGCCCTTCAAAGTAAAAGTAGCTGTGGCCTTTCCCCAGGGAGGGGGAGAGGAGTTTAAACATGAGTCCCCCATCCAGGCAGCACTGCTCCACTCCTCCTCCTCCAAGGACTTTCACACAGCCCTGTCCCGTCAGCCTGTCTGTGGCATTTGATTCCTGTCTGTCACTAAGTGATGAGGACAAAGGGTGAGGAGTCAGGAAAAGGTCTGAGCTACTTTGTTCATCGTCTGGATACGAACTTTGGATGAACTCCGTGGGGAAAGAGAAAAGCCGCATGGAGCGGGACGCACCGTGCACAGCGCTCTCTCTCCTCAAAAAAAAAAAAAAAAAAGGAAGAGAAGAAAAAAAAAAAAGAAAAGGGAGGCTTGAACAAGGGGAAGGGGTGGGAGGGAAAGGGAGAGGAGAGCATTCCCCATCCCCATGGCGGCAGGCAGTCCTGAGAGCTCCCTGCTCCGAGGAGACAGAAGGATATTCAAAGCGCCTTCCCAGGAGGCATGTTCAATAAAGCAGGATGCCAACGCAGCCTTTTCTCAAACAAATCTGTTAGCGGCGGGCCAGGGGCCAGCCACAAGGGCTTGCTTTTTAAAGCAACCAAATGGGAATTTCCTAATAAAATAAAATTTTTTAAAAAGCCCCACCGTGGCACGGGTAAAGGGAAGCTTGCTGGCAGCAACATGAAGTATTTTGCACACACACAGACCTCTCTGGGAAGCATGGGAAGATGAAATACAGTGCAGGGCAGGGAGTTTTGGGATGCAGCCAGGCCCAGGGCACCACAGCACCCGTGAGCTCCCCTGGCACCCACCCGGAGGAGCTGAGAGAGAACAGTGCCCACAGCACAGTCACGTACCAGGGTGAAGGCTTACAACCACGATTTCTGCTGCTCTGAGCAAGGGAGGAGGCTCAGGCTGTGTTGGGGCAGAAGGGATTTCCCTCGTGGTGACCTCAAAAAGCCACCACAGGGCAAACTTGGCTCCTTTGCCTCACTCTGCTTTTCAGGGCTAAGCCAAACCAGTTTGCAACTGGAAAGCCCTGTGGTATTCTTGCAGACATTAGGTAAATCAGCCCCTCCTGGGCAGCAGAGCCACCACACAGCTTCTCCTGAATGGCTCCTGCCCAGCAGCCAAGGTGCCTGCCCTGGGATGGGACACAGCCTCCGTGGAGGATTACTGACTGGCAGGGCCTTGGCACAAGATGTGCCAAGCCAGGCAGGAAAACGATTCCAACTGCACAGGCAACTCTGCAGTGCTCACGAGAGACCTGCTGAGCGCTGGGGTGAAGGGTGTCCCATCAAACCACCCCACCACGCTGCACCAGCATCACCCACTGCACACCAGAGGGGACTCCCAGCCCACAGGCTGGCTGGGAACAGCAGCTCTGCCACCTTGGAAGTCTCTGCCAGAGGCAAAGCAGTTGGGAATCTGAGGGATACACTGTTCACCACCAGCCTTCCCTGGAAATCCCAGCAGACTGGGTGAATGTACTCTCCAGGATGAGGATACATAAGACAGAGGCTATGTGGGTTACAAAACCCAGGAGAGCACTTGAAAGCAATATACTGGAACATGCTGGAGATCACCCTGGATGCCTTGTCTCTCAACTTAACACCAGCAAACAGAACAACACTTCTGCACAAGAAAGCTCTACCTGGAGAACAAACACAGCAGCCCAGCAAAAGGCACTGGTGGGATCTCCCCAAGCAGGCACAGGGCCCACATTCCCTTTCAAGGTGGGCAAAATCTCATCCCTTCTGTGGTGCCCAGCACAGGAGAGCTGCAGAGATGGTCACAGCAATCTCTAATCCCAGCTCCAGTCAGGCCTCTCTGTTTGGGAAGGTAATAACTCACCACCAGAGCCAGCAAGTGGAACAGATCAAAGGCTCAGCTTCACTGACTCACAGCTACGCACGGCCCCAGCCCTCCCAAGATCCACCAGCTCTGCACCAAGACAATGACCAGGGGAAAATGGAAGAAAAAGGGCAAGGCAGCATATTTCTCAGGGAAGGCAGCACATTTCTCAGGGAACCAACCTGCCTGTGAAGGCTGGGAAAGCAGGATCCTCCCTTGCAGCTACCACCACATCCCAGAGGAGCACATGTGAGGAGGTCACTCAAGCATCTCAGAGGCATTGCCCAAGACCTCTGATGGAGAAACTTTGATCTCCTCCAAGCACAGCCAGTCCCTGGGGACTGCCTCTAAAGCACACAGCAGAGCGTGCCAGGGCAGATCGACTCCACACAGAAAACCACAGCCCTTTTGGAAGAGTTTGTTCTCCTGCTCGCTTCAGAAAGTCCAAAAAGTTCATCTGGCAGTGGGAGGGACCTGCACCCAGCAGCTCAGCCAAGGTAGCTTGTCTCAAGGCAGTAAGTTCCCACCAGTGTGAACCAGACAGAAGGAGAGGGAAAAATGGACAGGATGTTGACTGGATTGGCCAGCAATCCAATTTGCAGAAAGTGGGAGCTTGGGAAGGAGATGATGGTGCTGCTGAATCCAGGGCTTTTGAGAAGAGGAAGCAGAGGGAAAAAGTGGGGCCTGGGGAAAAGAAGGGAAAAGAAAACAAATCTGCTTTATTATTGCTTGAAACCCAAGGAGAGTGATTAAAGCAAACATCCCCCCTGCCCCTTCCAAGGGTTGTCTCGTCTGCTTCCTAAATCTGATTCCCATTTGTCTCTATATGGTTCTCATTTGTTCTTTGTTTAGGTCTCCTCCATGCTCCTTGCTGACTCTTAGGAGCCCTCCATGGAGCCATCAGGACTGGCTTCCCTCAGGAACCTGCAAGGGCAATCCCTGACCAGGGTCAGACCCAGCACTGGTGCCTGTGCACAGGGAGGAGATGCAGCAAGAGGAAGGCAGCAGGATACAACTACACACAATAGGCAAGAGGCCAAGGAAATCCTTGGAAAGCTCTACCCAATGGTGCTGATGAGCACCTGGGTGCCTCTGGGGTAGCATTCCCAAAGGATGAAGCAAAAGCAATTAAAAAAAGGAACCAGGAAGAGGGGATGCAGCACGAGCACAGACCCACCCAGCGTTTTCCTCTCTATTAGCAGACAGCCTTCTGATTAAACAGCAGCTTAAAAATTACCCTAATGGAGCTCCTTTCAAACACAAACCACAGGGACCTCTCCTAATTGCACAGCTCCTTTCCCAATCCCAGCCCAGGATGATGCAGCAGGTCCACGGGCTGCCCTTGCCCGCAGCATTGGCACGCTCTGCCAGCCGTGCCCACTGCTCCCAACGGGGCCTGGGAGCACTGTGCCACCATGGGCTTCACTTTCTGTCCTGGCCCCTGGCTCTCAGAGCCCTGGATATGCTGCCTGTGCAGAAGGACATCTGCAAGGCCTAGCCAAAAACGCCAGATAAAGGGAAATAAAAACCTGCCCTTCTACCCATGTGGATTTACCACTGGCTCAGGACACACGGAAAGACCAAGGACACTTCCCCTACCACCATGCTCTGCTGTGCCTCACCTGCTTCCATACCACTTGTGAGTTTTTCATGGTAAACAATTTCAGTCTGCCCTTGGGACAGTCTTTCTAAGCCTCCAGCCAAGCCATTGTGCTGCTGCACATCCTTATCCCCAAGAGCCCACAGGTGAGGATCCCATGACTTTCTAGACCTGGATGCTGAAGAGTTATTTCTATGGAAAACTCCCACCCAGGCTGTGCACCTGCCAGACATGCACTGCAATCCTATCCAAAAGGAAACACAGCCCCCTCCACCACAATAAAAACCAACCAGAAACCCACTGCCCATCCAATCCATCCACAAGAGCAAACCCAGCAGGGTCTGAGCTCCCTAGAGCCAGGGCCAAGCCTGCAGCCACCCAACATCAGAGCAGGTCCAGATGGTTGCACAGATATTGTGACATTACACGACACCATTTTCCCCCTGCTGCTCACTGCCTCTGGAGAGGACACGGCACCAGCAGCTGCTCTCCCTGCATCCTCCTGCCCGTAAGGAAAGCAGAGACCCCTGACCTTCTCCAACACATCCCCCCAGCCCCTGTGCAGCTTAAGCAGCCCAGGTGTGCAAATGTTACCCAATGCCCTCGCCAGGCAGAAAGTAAATTCCAGCAAACGGGGGAAATGCCAGCCGCAGTCAGACACTGGGATGTGCAAATAGCAGCTGGGGACCTTCGGGAGAGGAACAGCCCAGGCCCAGGCGCTCCTACCTATAATCCCTCTCAGGATGCCCCCTCCAGCAGCTCCTGTGGCAGAGGAGGGATGCTAATTTGACTATTTGAGGGAATGAAAAAAAAATAAACGTTTGCTCTTGCGCTAAATGACCTTTTCAGCCACTTGGGGACAGAATTGTACCGGGGCTTTGGAGTGAGCTACAGCGGGCGCTGCTTGCTCCCTGCTCCCCCATGCTGGATGCTTTGTGCCTCCAGATGCATTTAAGGGGTCCATGCCTCCCAGCCACCTCTGTCCACCCAGCAACAGAGCCAAGAAAAAGCCTCTTTGGAAAAATCTGCATGAAGTAGGGAGGAAGAAGTGGTCTGCTACGAGCTCGCCGAGCAAAGCGCTTCAGACGGTTTCATTTCACATCGCCGAAAGCGTAAATCAGGGAATTGCTCCTCGGGTTCTTCTCCATTAGCAAAGTATATTGCAAGTGCCTTCCCACCGCCGATAGCGATCGACACTTCACATCTGCTGACCAGATCTAACAGCCAGGATTTTCCGGGGGAATAATACATTCAGTGAAAACACCATTCCTGCCACCTGCTCCCCCCAAACACGCAACCGCTCCGGGAGCGGCTCCTCGCTCGCTGCGGCACACGCACAGCACCACGCTGCACCCTCGTGAATCTGTATCAGAAATAAAGAGGTGACCCCTTCAAAGAAAGGTTCAAAAACCCCTCAAAACACACTTCCAACCATGCAGCGTGTCCCACTGCCTGTAACTTCCCTAAATGTGAACAAGCGCTCTTCTGGAAAGCGCCAGCTCCACACTAAACCTACCGGGGGAAGGGCTGTGTCCTGTGCTACCAAGTCAGGATTGACAGCCACAACTCTTTCCAGCTAATTCTCTTTTACCCTGTGAACTGCAATCTCTAGCCTTTTGTCTAGAGATTTGCAATAATCAGAGTATTGCAAATTCATCATGTTATCGCAGTATTTGAAATAATATTTTTGCAATTTATTGCAATATTGCAATCAATCATACTATTGAAAATTCTTGCAATATTATTGTAATGAATCATATATTACTATAATAATTTTGCATATAAGCAGGCTCCTCCCAAACAAAATAAAAATACTAACCTAAAACACTTGCAGCCTTTTAAAATTAGAGACTTAGGGGTTAAAAGCCAAATTTACAGCTGAAAGCCAGAGACCAATCCATGCAGAGGCTCCAGGTATTTTATCATTCCTAATGTTTCACCAGAGAATCACAGCACAAGGAAAAAAATCAAAAAAAGATGTGTGTAAACAACCAAAGGTACACCCACCAGGAGCTTGGGTTTTGAAACATTAATGTTGAAATTAGAAAGGCACATTTAGTAGAGTTATGGGCAGATTCACTTTCAGTTTGGCTCCAGCCTTGTAAATATCAAATGTCAAAAGGAAACAACTGCACTGAGTTAAGAAAGAAAAATCTCCATGCTCTGGAGACGTATCTGGGATCGGGACCGCTGGAGTTGGGAAAGAAGCAGCAACCAGCAAGGAACACTTCACAACTGGAAGGGTATCTTTGCTGGGTAACCTGCCACTGCTAATTCTACTAATCGACATCACTCTGGAATTTGAAAATGTTATCCAACCAGGAGAGAAACTTGATTTTCCTCTTCTGGTAACGAGGATGGGCAGGCCAGCCAGGTTGTGTGAAACCAAAAATGGGACGTGGAAACGATGAACTGAGTTTCCAGGCTCCTACTCGGGTGAGAAACAAAAATCCAGGCACCAGCATTTAAGCAGGTTGATCCCACTTGCAAAGGCAGCTCTGCTCGTTTTTCAACAAGGCTGAAGTAAAATGGCAAAGTTATCATTTTAGATTAGAGCAGCTCCTCACAGCACTGGCTCTTCCGAGGGTTTTCCATTTATCAGTAGATTTAAGGGGAAAAAAAGGGTGGAGGAGGCTGGAAAGAGCCCATCAGCTTAGGGCAAGCAAAAAAGCTATTTTGGGTAAGGCTTCTCCTATAAATAAAAGGCTGGGAAGGGAGGGGACAGTGACAATGTATGGCTCCCTCAAGGTGTCACAGGGGATTTCTATTATCCGTGGTGGCTCCCCAAAATGCAGAGCATCACCAGCAGCACTCTGCTCCTCGGCAGGCACGGCTTCCCTGGCAGCCAAACCCTCCACTGGGCTGCCCATTCCCTGGCTGCCTTGCCTTCCTCACCAGGAAAAGGAGCCAGGAGAAGTGGCTTTCTGTTCCAGCTCAAAAAAAAAATATATATATACATGCACACATACATACAGGGGCACGGCTCACAAACACAAGGCCAAGAGATATTATTATTCCTTTTTTTTTTTTTTTTTTTTTTTACTTGACACAGTTGCAAATCAATAATTCCAGGCCAAGCAATTCCCAGCACTGGGAGAAAGCATCACCTGAGTCCCTCCTGAGCCTGGCCTGACAACACACACTAATGTATTCAGTCCACAGCCTCCTCAGGCCACAGCTTTCTGTAATTTATCCCTATAGCACCCGCCACCCTGGATTATTTAAGTCGCTGGGGGATGCAGCACCTCCGAGGCAGTTTTGAGCCGAAGCTGCCGACCACCCAGCCCACAAAACCATCAGCTTTGGTTTCCAAGGGAGTTCCCAGCAGATGCTCCCCCCAAAGGGAACGTGGATTTCACAGAAAAGCCCCCATATCAATGCCTCAGGGGCACACTGGGGAGGTGCTCCATCTGCAAAGCACCATGCACACCCAAAAATCTGGGGTGCTCGCACAGCCTGGGCTCTGGCAGAGGGTGCAGCCTTGGGCTGCCACGTGTGACCCCAGGCTGGCAGCCCAGGAGCCAGGCAGTGCTTACAAGCACCTCCTCCCACCATGGGGAACACTGGCCAGATCAGGACCCAATGGATGTTTGGGGGAAGCAAAGGATGCAGACTGAGGCTGGTTTATTAGATTAAGGACAGCCCCATGCAAATAGGGCCATATTGATCTGGTCTGCAAACACCTGGCTGGGAATACGAGCAGCCCCTGAGTATACAGAAGCTGCTGGAGATTATTAACCAGATCCATTGCTGTAAATCACATTACCTCCTTCCAAACCCTGACCCAGCACGGAGTCCCCCTGTGCTAGGCGCTGATCAGGGCACATCCCTGCAGCACAAGGGAGCATCACTTCTCCCTGCACGGCACCCAAACGCCTGAAGACTCAACCCAAAAGTGTGGGCATCCTGCTCTGGGGGCCATGGAGCCAGTGTTGTGCAGCCCACCTTCCCCACAGCAACTCCCAAAGCAAAACGTGTTACCAGAGAAACTCACTGCCATGGGAATGCAAAGCAGGAAGAAAAAAAATTTACAAATAATAAAAAAGGTGGAAAATAAATAATATCACATCTTCAGGGGAAAACTCAGCCCCTGCTCTTATTGGGCTCCTCATATTTTGCATCAACTGCAAACCACCCCTGTAGTGCACAGGGCAGACAAGACAGGCTCTCCTGTCTCCCAAAGCACCCCAACTCCAAGCACAAGAAGGAAAAAAAAGGTAGCAGTAAAATGCTTCTCAGCAGATTTCCAAGAGATCATGAAACCCTCTGCAGAGCTTCATTAGCAGAGAAAGCAGCAGTTCCAGGATTAAAGGAGGAACTGGGGAATGAGGTGCTGAACCAAAGGCAGATGAGGAATCCTGTCTTCCTCCCTTCTCCCTGCCAAAATCCACAGCTCTGATTCAGCAGAAGCACCAGCAGCAGCACAGCCTACTATATCTCACTGCAAACAAACCCATTTATGTTTAAACCACCACCCTACTCCCCTCAAGGATTGCTGCATGCAGTAATTTCCTTGTGACGGGGAAAAAAAAAAAAACAAACCATGATGAAATTGTCTCAGAGTTTCTCTGTGTTTTGTTTACAACCGCTGCCCTCAAACCCAGGGCCGGCACGAGTCCTGCTAACAAGAATAAATCTCACATTTGAGAGCATTTAGAAAAGCTCTGCTTGCAGACACTCAGCGCTCCAAGGAGGAAATCCCTCTGCAGGTCTCAAATAAGGGAACTTGAACCACTTTTCCCTGGAGAAATTTAGGCCTGAAAGATCTTCTGAGTTTCTCATTTGGAGTTACAAGGCCCAATAACAGGATCTCTTTCCCCGGACTCACCCACAAACTGACTGCTGCCAGGATCATGCAGAGGGGAGATGGACTGGAGAGAGAGCCATGGTAGCAGGGAAAACACCCAACATTTATGGAAGAGAATGCTCTGGTTAGCTGCAGTTTATGCCCACATCTGGTTAATACAGGTATTTTTACAGCATGCATTAATAGTGAACACAGATTTGTTGTTCTCTGTGCCTTGTTCAGTGCTGTCAGCAGGAATTACCCAAAGAGTGGGCTGCTTCCAGGAACCCTCCTTCCCTGGACCCAAAGCCACCCAAAACCTGGGAGGCCAGTGCAAGCAAAGGCTTGGAAACTTGGGAGCATGGGGATCAAGAGCTGCAAGACTGACTCATCCATCTCCCAGGAAAAACCAGACAGGGCTGGGAGCAGCAGGATACTGCAGACCCTCCAAGAGCACCTTCCTGCTCTGCTGCAATCACAACAAAGTTTGCTCAACATTAGGCACCCATTATAAAACAATTCAATGGCTTGAAATAAAAAGCAAGCAGGTTTGCTCCCTTGCACCCCAAACCTTGGGGAGACCCTCAGGAGCAGGAATGTTATGCCAGAGCAAGGCCTGGTTTCTCTGCTTTGATGGCAGGGCTGAGGGAGAGGAGGTGGGAAGAAGAGCCCACTGGCAGCCCTGTTCTTCCCACCTCCTCCCCTGGAGAATTGCAGGAGGCCAATTTTGATTAAACTAATTAAGCCTGCTCCATTCAAAGAGCTCCTACCACATGCTACCAGGGGAGAAGAAGAAAATATGAAATTAAAAGTAAAAAAGAGAAGCCTGTCCGCAAGCACGCTCCTCCAAAGCCACCCATCCCCAACAGAGCCCTGATGGACACCACCATACTGGAAGATAAAAGCCCAGAAATCTGACTTGTTTTAGGGACAGGTCCAGCCCTGAAGACCCTGCTCCTTCCAGCTGCCAGGACCTCCTGGGACATGTCCCACCTCCCATCAGGATGGCTGGTTTCCAGTCCCAGAGGTAGCCACTCCTCCACCAAGACAAGGTCTACCAAACCATCTCTATCTTCCAGTCCCTTGCACACTCCCTCCCCTCCTTTCCCTTGAAGACATCAGGTTTCTGGAAGCAATTTAATTGTGAGTTATAGCAAGGCTTCCTCAGGCAATGTGGATAGGGCTGGAGGCCCCGCTCTCCCAAAATGTTTCACTTCCCCCCAGGGCAGCCACACCAGGGACCCTGCAGACTCTGCCTGGCACTGAGAGAGAAACATCACTTTTGCCTTCAAAGCCTTTCAACTGGAAGGAAAAAAAAAATAAAAAAATCAGTAATAACAAATATCAAAGCAAAGGCTTCCTCCCTTTTGAAGGGCAGGAGGGAGAGCAGCCGGGCGAGGGCTGGACCTGCCCAGAGCTGAGCAAGCTGAGCAGGGACCCGGATCCTGCAGGGCTGGAGGACTGAGCACTTTCCTGATGAGCTTTCTTTCCAAGCAGCAGAATGATGCCTTAGGTGCAAGAATTGCATTGAAATTCAAATCGGGGTTTTGAACTCTCTCCTGCGCCTTGGGAAACCTCCTCAGTGGAAAGGCAGGATAAGGAGGAGGGCAGGATTTGATACCCTAGGGAAGGGCTGGGGGGAAGGAAAGCAAGCTGCCCCATCCTGCTGGGAGGAATGCTTGAGCCAAGGGGCACTGGGCTTGCCAGTGTAGCCCTGTTAAAGCTCTGCCCCACACCCCAAAAACCCCAGCACTGCACACACTCCATCTGCCCCTCTTCTCCCCATGCTCCTCCTGGTGGGGTTTTACTTGGGGCGTGGGGAAAAGAGGGGAGGGAGGGAGGAAGAAAAAGAAACCCCATATCATAATTGCTATATTAAAGAGAAATAGCAGGCAAGAATAATAAGAGAGGTGTCAGAAGTGAAATACAGTAACAGACATTAAAAAAAAAAAAAAGACTACAGTTCTGCGATGGGGGTGTTAATTGAACACAGAGCTGGAGAGAACAAAGGGGTGTTAAGGAAGAGAAGAAGGGGAAAAATCCTACCTCCTCCAAAGATCTGATTTGAGTTAAGTTTGGTGAAGATAATGCACAGGGAAAGGTAGCTAAGAGGCACCTTATATAGCTATTATGTTCTAAAATTAAAAAAAAAAAAAAAAGACAACAAACCCATTATTCAACAACAATTGCATGGCTAATCAGTGCTATCTATAAATATTCCACTTTGTAAATCCCCCCCCATTGGTGCTATGTACATTTTTCTTTTAACCCCGAATTCCTTCAACACAGGAGGGAGAGGAGGCTAAGAAAATAAAAATTGTGGGATTTCAAATGCAAAGTCAGGATCTTCTTAAGAAGTAGAATTTGCCCGATGCTCTCACCTCCCCCAAATGAGCAGAGAAAGTGAAACGATGGGAAAAGCTCTTAAGGAGGAGGAATCAGATTAAATGGTCATATATCCTGTGCTCAACCTCTCCCCACCGGTCCCTGCCGAACGAGATGGGAGTTGGGAAAGGCTCACAGCTGAAATAGATGCTGCTGCATTTTGACAGCAGATATTTTCCAGTTTGCCATCCAAGGACCCCACGTCTGCGTACGTCTTGCCTGATTCTTCTGCTTAGCTATTCTGCTCATGCAGAGAACAGCTTAAAAAAAAAAACATACCAAGAGAGAAGGGGAAAAAAACAAGAGGAAAAAAAAAAATAAACAGCCATAAAGACAGAGACCCTACCCCTGCCTTCAAACTTTTTATAAATCAGGAATGCAATTTCCGATTTCAATCGCTATTGATGGGGGAATCAATTGTATTTAGGACAACAATGCCTCCCATTTCCATAATTATTATTCCAAAAAGCCAGCCAGCCAGCCATTTGAAGGCAGTCCTGCCCCTTCCCTCGCAACAAAGCGACCAACAGCAAGTGAAAACACACCAAATGAACGCCGACAACTTCGATGTATATTTAAGCAGCAATTTTTTTCCTTCCCCTACATACTCCTGCCTGGATCAGAACTCTCAACTTTTATTACTTTTAAACAGATATCACCACAAAGGTCTGCAGACAAAAAAAAAAAAAAAAAAGCTCAGGGGGTTGCCTTTTATCATTATAATTTTTAAAAGTGATAATAAATACTTTAAAAAAACTGAAGAGCCCAAATGCAAAAGGCGACTCTTTGGCCAGTAGAGATGACCTATTTTTGTAAGAACTTTATGGACACTTTGGGTTTGCTCAAGACAAGGTTAACACTATGAAATAGTAGCCATAATGTTGCGAGAGATGGTGGTAAAGTCTCTGTAAGGCTCTGGAGTCACTTAAATCAGGCAGCGGGGTAACCGAACGCACATTTCTGCACATCATAACGCCGGGGGGAAGATGTACGCACGCACTTTCAAACACCCACCAGTGACCACAAACAATCACCAGGATTTCAAACGCCACACATGCAAAAATCTGGGAAGCTAAATGGAAAGTGGGAAATGAGAAGTTGGCTCAACTTTCACGCCGCTGGCCGCAAGGAAGGGGTAAGCAAACAGACGCAGGCGGTACCCTCGGCCCCAGAAAAAACAAGGCAAACTTCCTCCTAGCATTGGGCCCACAAAGCAATGATTAAAAAAAAATAATAAAAATAAACCAAAACCATCTGGCTGCTTGCTTTCTTATGAAGTGTGACTTTTGGGGACGCAGATGGGGGGGAGAGGAGAGGAGGTCTTTGAATCTGCAAAGTGAAAGAATTCACCGCAAACATATCCAAGGGTAGATAAACAACGCTCCAAAAGCCATCTCGAGTCAACCTCTTTGGAGACCTCCACAGCACAGCCCCATAAACCAAGTAATCCAAGCACAACACCAACAAACAACATTTATGAAAATGTAAAATAGTCCCAGTTCACACCTGAATATCCTTATTTCCAGCAGCATGCTTCGCCCTATACCATCTCTTTCCATTTTCTTTCGCAGATAGGAATTATCACACCCTGTCACTGTGGCTATGCACAGCTCCTCATCCCTCTCCAGCTCACTGGAACCTCACAGCATCCCTGAGCTCACCTGGCTTTCCCCACCAAGTTTGGTCCCAGCAGATTCCTTGTTCCCTAACTTTGCCACTGCGCTGATAGTGAAGCTGAGCTGGGATTAAACAGTTACTCTGCCAAAAAGTGTCCCTGCATAGGCAACATATGGAGCACCAAATACAGCATCAAACACACTTAGGGAAGAGACAGGCAAAGGTTCCTCGGCTCACACAAAATTAAAGCAGAAAGAGAGAAGATGGAAAGGAACTCGGTGGCTCCCTTTTTTTGCGGAGGCGCGCGGGGGAACGCTATAAAATCCCGAACCTTTCTCTCTACGTAGACTCTCTCACATTACAGCATAAGAAGAGTTTGGAGGTTCCCATAGCAAACCCACTGCTGGTTCTTATGGGAAGTCTGTAGGGAAGGACTCCTCGGGAAGGTCAGAGGCGGCCCCGCAGCCGGGAGGACTCGGGAGAGCCGAATGCCATCGGTAGGTGCTTTGTCTGGGCTACACGCTGCACAAACAACGCTTAACAAAGGGCCCTCTTAGTCATTTTATATATATTGCAGGAGTCAAGTAATTGTATTTTCAATCAGCTGCTCATGCTGGGAGGTTTTAGATATATATATTTAAGAACAGGGGAAAAAAAAAAATAAAAGACCCAGTTCAGGTTTCTGAAAGCTGCTCCCCTTTTATGTGTAACTATCAATGTATATCAACTGGGTGTGCAATCATATTTATTGTCACTTTCATTCATGTCATGCCCTTGCTTATATGGCTTAGATATGAATTATTGACTGTTTCAGTCCTTGTTGTAAAGAGGGGGGAAGGGGGGGAAAAGTCAAGTACTTTGCAGCGTGCTAAAACAAGGCAGCTACGGCGGCTTGGGAAAGCCCACAGATCAACTCTGGTCAGCTCAGAAAGCCAAGAGGAGATATTAACCACCCCCAAAGTTCCATCATTCACCCCACTTTTTTTTTTTTTTTTTACATTTATATTAAAAAAAAAAAAAGAGATTCCAACAAATACATAAATAAGTGGTGCATGTTGCTAAATGTCCTTCCCTGAGCATCTGTTGTTTAAGATCACCCTTGATTGATGACTGCTATTTTTTAATTGTTGCTTTTAAAATTTAAATGCCCCCCTGGGATGTGTTATAAGTGTGTTAGTACATGGTAGGAGGTCTGGAAAGTGGGAAACAGCAGAACCAACGCTCTCATGCCATTAGCTTCTAAAGAAGCCTGAGAACACCCCATGCCATAAAACAACAGTACCCTAAAGTAACTAACAATCTAATATATTGCTTTCACTAAAGGCAACTGACAACTCACTCTTACATGAGCTAGCCTGGATGATTGGCAGACAAGAGCATTTTAACTCTTTCTTTAAAAAAAAAGTAAGAAACCTTTGTGTTTACCTGAATACTAATGGTAATAAAACTGCACAGCTTCATTTTGTTGGGATTATTTCCCACACACCCACTCTGCATTCAGATTTTTTTTGTTGTTTTTTAAGCAGTGCCGTGTCTTAAAGAAGAAACTTGAGCAAGACACAAATTGCAAGGGGGTTGATTTTTTTTTTCTCCCCAGAAAAAGCAATAAATAAAGAAAGGCCATACAATAGAAATTAAACCACGATATTTTCTCTTCTAGACACAAACCACATCATGCAAGTCCACTGCCAGAAGCATTAAATACCAGCGAGTTATTTCTCCCCACTTAAATAGTGCTGGATTGGGGTGGGGGGACACAAATTTGGGGAATAAAATCCCCAAAGAACAAAAAGAAAAACAATACAAAACCAACAGCATTGATGTCCTACCTGTTTTTTCTTTGATTTCACACAAGACATTAAAAAGCGCCGGCTTCATCCTGTGGCAGTTTAAAGCATGTTTCCTGGAGAGAAAAGAAAAGAGGGGAGGGTGAGCTCAGGATGTCACCACGAGGAGCAACTTTCCAAATTCAGGCTGGCTGGTGTTGGGAGGGCAGGTTTGAGCCCCCAGTGCTGCCAACAGCCATGTACCCAAGGCAGGAGAGGTCAATGTCACCAGTTTAGGAATGAAAAGCGCCTTTGCCACCGAGCAGCTCCACGGCCGGCGTGAGGCAGGTGATGCTCCACGGCACAGCCAGCAGCTTGTGGGAGCCAAGCTCAGATCAACTGCCTTGTTCAATCCCAGCACTGGGCTCTCCCTGTCCTCCACCTCCAACATTACACCAGGCCATGTGCTTTATTTGTGAGGCAGGGGGGAAATAAACTCCTCCTTGCCCCAGTGCTGGAAACATCCCCTGCTTAGAGCTGTCAATTCAGGGAATTTCAGCGCCCAACGTGGAGCACAGGAAGACACATGGAGAGAGAACTCCATTCCTCTGCCTTCATGCTACTTACATCCAGTTTATTTGCAGGTGTTAAAATTTAATTCTTTACAATAGGGACAGTAAACACATTAAAAAATCACAGCCGGCTGCTTCTGGGAAGGGGAGGGAATGCTATTCAACGCTGCTCCTTTCGGCTGCTGTTATTCCAGAGCTGACCGTTCTCCTCTGGGTTTTGAGGAGAGACTTTGGGGAGGGGGCGCTTTAACTGGCTGGTTTTAAAACCCACCACGCGCCCGCCGAGGCAAAGAAACAGCATGATTCAATTTTTTTCTCCTGAGCCATGGGGTGATTTAGCCAAGGGTTCAGTTGCACACAGGGCTGTTGCTATCCGGCGCCGGTTACGGGGATTTCTGTTTACCAACCAAAATTACACGCGAAAGATGATGTGAACATCTGGCAAACATTCACACTACTTACCCCACCACCCACAACATGTTAAAAAGATTTATATATCTGATGAAGTCTCTCAAAGGTATATACCCTTGCAGAAGAACCACAGGGCTCCCTTATCAGCACACCCAGATGGGCGCAGACATTTGGGTATACGCAAATCACGTACATACGCTGTAAGGGCCCTCTTACAAATAATGCTGGCACTTTGCATCTCCCAAAAACTTAATTTAGAAAAAAAATAACCAAAGAAGAAAAAACAAACAAACATACAAAAAAAAAGAGGCAGCAAAACAACCGTGCAATAGTAGGAGGGAAGGAGGAAATGCAAAGCCAAATGTTATTGATAAATACGGCATGTTTGCCAGCTCAGAATTAAAAATAATAATAATAATTTACAAAAAAAAAATAAAATTAAAAAAAAGATGCACTGTGAGGAAGCAGCTGAAATAGACCAGCAAGGCAAACCCATAAAGCCTTCTCCTAGCTCTGTTCTGCTTTGGTTTTATTGATTTGATTAACTACACTAAATTATCCAGGCAGGAACACACACGATTCCTGCAACTTTCCAAAGGAAGAGCCCCTCACTGCCCCGGGTCTGGCCGGGGCGAAAGTGAATGATTTCCTCCTCCTCCTCCTCCCAGCTAATCTGCCCCTGCAAGAACATAAGAAAATGAGTAAGATCAACCCTACAACAAGCATTTTTGATAAGGAGGAGGTCTAGAGAAGCTGTAGAGGAAGGGAGGATGGACGCTGAGGTTTGGGGTACTTTTATCCTTCTGCAAGTTCTTCAGCGAGTTTTGGGGCTGTGCGGTGCGTTTTTCCAGGAACAATGTATTCTAGCAATCTGCTTCAACTCGGGGCATAAATATCAGAAGGAAGGACAACACACCAAGCATCTTTGCAGCCCAGAAGAAATATCAAGTGTAACCCAGGCAATTCAGGGCAACTTTTTTGTTCTAATTCCTTCATTGAAGGGGGTTTTTTTTCCTCCCCTCGGTGAACTTTTGGTAGTGCCTTTGAAGGTGCGCATTAGGTTTGCACTCTCCGAAGCTCAGGGCAATTCAGACACCGGCTCTTACAGCCTTATTTTTTCCTTTTTAAATACATCTGCAGTTAAGGGGGGGGAAAAAAAGAAAAAAGGCAGAGCTTCTATGAGCATCTTCAAGGCGCAGAAACGCGCTGAAAAAATAACACCACTACAGGGGCCTAAGAAAGAACATTATTAGCAGTCCTAGAAGCGGGGCAGCACTTGGTGGCTCTTTCTGAGGAGCCCGGAGCGGAGCCCCAACCATGACCACCCTCCGCAGTTAAACCCCCCCACCCCAAAAAGGCTGGGAAAAGCCAGGCCCAGTTTGTGGATGGAGGCAGGGGGAGGCTGCGGGCGCGGCGACCCCTCGAAACCGCCCCGAAGTTGGGAGGTGGGAGAAAGATGGGGAAATAATAAATGGGGAGGAGGGGGTATTAACCGGTCCCCTTTCTTTCCCCCGTCCTCCCTCGCCACATTTCTCCGCAGCAGGAGCAGCAGCACCCCCGTCCCCCGATGCTCCCGCGGCCGGGCGCGCTCCCCCCGCCGGACAACAAAGGCCGGGCCGGGGCGCGGGGGAAACTTCCCAGCACCTGCCCCCCCTCCGCTCCCCGCCGCTCTCACCTGGCCTGCGCCTCGTCCAAACTCTGGTCCGTGATGGTCATGATCTGCTGTAAGATGTCTCCGATGTCCTGCTTCCTGCCTGCCTCCCCCTCCGCCCCGCCTGGTCCATCCTGCATGTGCTGGGACAGGCCCGGGTGCCCCGGCATCCCCACCCCGCTGTGCGTGTGCATCAGCCGCGGCTGGTCATCCATCGCCGGCCGCCGGCCCCGCTCCGCCGCCGCCTCCTGCCCTGGCTGCCGGGAGCGGCGCGGCTGGGCTGGCCGCCTGGCTCCTCGCTTTCTTTTCTTGCTCGCTTTCTTCTTCTTCTTTCCTCCCCCCCCTTCTTCCTCCTCCTCCTCCTCCCCAGCCTCTTCCTCTTCGCTTTTTATTTATCCTTCACGCTGGCGCCCGGCTCCGCGGCGGGGAGGAAGAGGAGGAGGAGAAAAAATGAAAGGGGGGGGGGGGGGGGGGGGGAGAGAGGAAAAAAAAAAAAGAGAGAGAAAAAAGAAAGGGGAAAAAATCCCTTTGGCTGCTGGAGGAGGAGGAGGAGGAGGAGGGAGGAGGGAGGGAGGGAAGGAGGAGGGAGGGAAAGGGGGGGGTTCCGGGGAAGGGAGGGGAAACGGCGGCGACTCCAAAAGCAGGGCAGCTCAGCCCCGCGCCGGGGAGGCAGCGGGCGGGCCGGGGCCAGGGGCTGCGCCCGGGGAGGAGGCGGCGGCGGCGGCAGCGCTGGCCGCGGCGGGGCGGCCGCCCGCGATGGCAGCGCCGGAGCTACCGCGGCCGGAGCGCGGCGGAGCCCCCGCGCACCGGGGGAGGGCTCCAAACTTTCCCCCACCCTGGGGCCGCGTTCGGGGCTGGCTGGGCCCCCCCTGCGCCGGGCCTGCGCGCACCGCTCCGGCCCTCGCCGCCTGCTTTTGTTCGGCTCCGGACTCCTCAAACTGGCACGGAGGAGCCCGGGGGCGGGGGGAGGAAGGGGCAGCGGCGCCGCCCGCCCCCCCGGCCCCATTGGCGGCGGCGGCGGCGGGAGGGACGGCCCGCGGGCCGCGCCGCCCCCTGCGCGCCCGCCCGTCAATCTCCGGGTTCAGAGGTGGGACGGGGCCGCGCCCCGCCCGCGCCTTAAAGCGACCGAGCCCGGGCGAGCGCGGCGCCGCAGGGGGAAGGGGCGGCCCGGGCCGGGGATGTGGGGCCCCTCGCCGGCCCTCGGCCCCCGCCTGGGCCCCGGCCTGCGCTCCCCGCCCCTCCGAGCGCTGCCTCAGCCTTTCCGCCTCCCCTCGGGAGCACCGCGGCCCCCCGGCTGCTGCTCCGGCTCCTCTCTGCCCCCCACCTACCCTCAGCCATTCTGCCTCCCCTCAGCCTTCTCCATCTCCTCCCAGCCTCTCCTTCCTTACCTCCCCTTAGCCCGCCATCCCACCTCCCCTGAGCCTTCCTCCCCTCCTGTCGGCCTTCCCCATCCCCTCGGCCACCTGGTGCCCCCAGGCAGTCTCTGTGCCTCCCCACTGCCCCTCTGCCATCCGGCTGGCTGACTCCCCACGCTGTCCCCAAATCTCCCAGGAACGAGCAGGGTTCCCTGGCCACTGTGGCCCCAGGGAGATCTTTCATCTCAGCCACCAGCACATCTTCATGGTGCTGTTTCTCTCTAAACCTTGGATTGGATGAGCCACTGTGGTCCCTTTCAATTTAGGACTGCTTCTGATTGTCTCTCTCTCCCAGTGCAGAGCCTGTCCAAGCATATTACACAGGCCAGCGGTGCCACATCCCACACTTGATGGCCCCTGAACTGCCCAAACAGCACAGCAACACCCAGCAGAGATCCCAAGGCCACCAAGACCACCATTCCAACCTACATGTCACAGCACTCTGGCAAGGAGGGACTTCCTCAGCCCCTTTCTTCATTTTCTAGCATCTGAGTCTGTCCTGTGTCTGGAAAGATCTCTGTAGGCACCAGCTGATTAGCAGGCATGGCCCTAGGACTGGGCAGGCCTGCAAATTTGCATTTAAAAATGAATAAATAAAACAGTTATAGTGATTCAAGAATTTCTTGCATGGCAAATGGCTTCATCACATTGTCCCTTTCTCAGATCCAAGGCTGCCAGCTCCAGGCACCTTGTAACACAATGGAAGATGTGTCTAGTCCCAGCTCCTGACTTCACCATCAGTTGGGGAAAGACCCATCAGGTTCATTGGTGAGAAAAAAAATATATAAGGCAATTGTTTTGCTTCCACTCTTCCTTTTTAATGAAACACTTTCTAGTGTTTTAAGCAAAACATGACTTTTCATTTTGAAATTTCCTTTCGAACCATTAAAATGTTTTAAAGCAGTTGAAGGCGCAGTGAGATGTTTTGATTTTTGTCGCTCTGAAATGTTTCACTCAACACATTCTTCATGTGTCTTGATTTGCCAAAATTTTTCAAAGGTTTCTGCTTTCTCGCCCAAGACATATCTGGATGTTTTTTACTTTTCTGAAAAGGGGAAAAAAAATTTTAAAAAAGGGAGAAAAAAATATTATCATCTCCATCGCTCTACAGGAAGCAGAACTGTATCCAAGAAACGAAGAGCCAAGGGACTCCTCTCCAAAGGTCCAAACTTTCAGACACTTAGTCATCCCTCCACTTGCTTGCTCACATACCAAGTCTAGACATTTGCTGTCTCAAACCCTGGCAGGGTCTCTCCCACCCCCACAGGTCAGCCCAGGGTCTTTTGGGTTTGATTTTGAGTGGCTCCAAGGACAGGCAGTGCAGCAGAGCTGAGCATGCACGGCGGGAAAGGGAGCGCGATGACACTGACGTTGGGGACTACAGGCTGCAGTGGCCTGTTGACCCTCCTGACTCTTGTTTTGAAGATCCTTCCCTATTTTCTGAGTCACAGTGTGATGCCTCAGCACATCAGGCTGGAGAAAGCAGGAGCCAGGAGACCCTTCAAGCTGCTCCAAGGGAAGCATCCCAGCACAGGACCTTGGAGGATCTATGTGCCAGTGCAGAAATGGCCAGGATTCTGCCTCTGCTGTCTGCTGGAGTCTGTAAAATCCTTCCTGTCAGAGATAACTAATCCTGGGGCCTTTACAACACCTCTCCTGAAAAGCACATTTCATTCCTCTGTCTCCTCCTGCCTTCCAAGTGCATGAGATTGCAATAGGTATTACCAAAAATATTCCCCATGGGAGCTGACACTGGACTCCCTTAAAACCCAAACACCATCACCCCTCCTTCCCCAAGACACAAGTGAGCACTATGCTCTATTATCTCTACACCCACTAAATCTTTCTGAAATAAAGAATAAACATTTCCACCACACATAGTGTAAGTGTATGTGCCAAGCTGCCTCGCTTCCTCTCCTCTGTGGTTATTATAAAGTGGTTTTGTTTCAATGGCGTAGCAGATGGACAGCGTCCAAGTCTGGCGTCCCCACTCCCCCCGAGTACGTCCAGCTATCTTTGGTTTATCACAGATTCCTGCAGAAAATATTAATGGGAGCCTCTTGTTTAAAATCTTGGCCGCCTCACAGTGTAATTCCTATTATTTATTAAATGAAAATCAAGCTGTTGTTAATGCACCATTACTGTGGCAGAGTGGAGCCCTTGGAAATGAAGGCCAAACGCTCTCTCTCGTTCTCCGAGCGTGAGGGAAGCATCCCACTGTCACCATCGCTCAACACTCATGAAGCCACTGGGATGAGAAGCAATTTCCTGGCCTGGGACTCCTTAAACATTTCCTTTTTGCTGAAGAGAGACTCCTTTGCTTTGCTGCCCCAAACTTGACCTCCCAGAGCCAGCCAGTGCACAGATCATGCCTCACACCATCAGAGAGGCTCTAACCAAGACACTGCTTTGGCCGTGCCCTTCTTCGTTCACCATGACCAAATTAATTTTTTTCTCGTCTGCAATTTTCCTCTAACAGAAAATTTTCCATGGAAAACCCAAAGCCCTTTCTGTTTCCCAGAAATAGTCCCTGTAGCACAATGAGTGTTCTATGTCCCTGTAACACAATGAGTGCCATAAAGATGGTCCCCTTTATATTGAAGTGTGGCAGTGTTTACATTCCTCATTGGTTTCCAGAGGAAATTCTAAAATTTTCCTGGAAATGTCTTGTTGCTTTGAACTGACTGTTTATTTGTCAATTTAGTCATTAACCTTCTTCCTTACTCCTCTGGCTTTTGATAAGACAGAAAATGTCAAAGGGATGGGAAATAGGCTCAGAATGATTTCCCCTGGTGAAGGATCCCAGTCCCCAGCAGCAAAGGGAGTTTTCTCATCAATTTGAGCAGAGACACAGCTTCACTCCAGGTGCCAGGTTAAATCAGCCTTCAGGTTGTTGCAGGGTTTGTGTGTTAGACTGTAGGTCTTCTGGAGGGATCTCAACCTGGGGATCTCAAAGCCCTTTCAAAATGAGCTAAATACCACTGATCCCAGTAAAGATGGGAAGAGCCAGGAATATATTCCCACTCATTCCATTCCCAGCCTCACCTTCAACCTGTGTGTCACACCAACTCTGCCATGGTCATGGTCTGTTCTATTAAGAAATACATATCTTAATTAATACATTGCTTATTAATATTACCTATTCATGAAATTTTCATAAATAAAGTGACTACAGGTAAAATCCTAAAACTATAGGATAGGGGAACAAATTCTATTCACCCAAAAATTTGTGGTGTATAAATTGTTTGTTACTTATTCAAATACAAGTAACAAAATTCCTACCACCCGAAGTTTACCAAAAAGAAAAACGTCTTTTCCCAATAGCTGACATAAACATGTAAGTGCTACCAAACATATTTACATGTTTGAAATAGATGGTATAATTACAATGAGTTATAGCCAATATTCAGACTTTCCCTGGTTTAAATACTACCTCCTGATACAGCACAGCACATCCTTTAATTGTGGTCACGTGCTCCTTCTTAGAGACTGCTGCAATTTTTTCCCACAAAAATGTCTATAATTGAAAAGAAAATGGCATTGTTTAAAATAAATTGTCTACCCTCCTGGAAATAAACAGGTGACTTCCCCCACAGAATCTCCCATTTCTGGGACTTCTATATCACAGCAAGCCATCTGCAAAATAATTTTGGACATTTTTCCAGACCCCAAACTCGAATTTCAGCAACAAAATGCAGTTTTTCAAGACAGAAAAAATAAAGCCTCCAAGAAGGGTTTTGAAAACAAGTCAGGTAAAAGCTGTCAGTGGAAATAGCAACAAAAGCAGTCATAGAGTCCTCCAATAAAAGCAGGTCCATTCCAGACTCAACAAAAAAGGTCTTTTACCCTCTTTCAACCAGTACTGATGTTCCTCAAAGGATACAAATAGCTGTTAAATTCACTTTTATCTAGAGAGTCTCACATTTGTGCAGTGCTTAAAAAAAGAGAAAAAGCCACATTAGAGGTATGAACACATGACTGTATTCCACAGCTTCTCCATGAGCTCCCACAAGTCAAGCCTCCTAATGAGACCTCCAGACCTCTTCACCAGCAGCAGGATGGGCTCTCTTTCCAGGTGATTTACTGAGGAGGTTTATCCCCAGACTTCTTGTGCAGACAGGGACATGGAGAGACAAGAGAAATTAAGGCCTCACCCCTGGGAACCACCAGCAAGAGCCAAGGTTCTCTCACTCCAAGGTCTCATGGAATTGCCTTGAGCACAGTGTCTGTAAAAGAAATCCCTGCTGCCCCATGTGAGCTAGAGCTAACCAGAATTACTTTTTTTGCATCTCAGATGCAGACTCATGGTTTTGGAGATATATTTTCCACCACACCATCATCTCCCTTCAAATGGTCTTTATGGAGTTCATCTGCAGACAGAAGTTAGGGTTTCCTCTCTTGAGTTTTCCATGGATTTCCCAGGCTGCTGTTGAAGAGGCTCAGCCACAGGTTTCTGGGATTACCTTCATAAAAGGGGTGTCTGAGGCTGTCTCCAAAGACAGTTCTCACCAGCCCTGGGCTGAGGGATAGAACCAACACCTTTGGCCTGTCTGCAGCACCACAGTTGGTGAGGAGTGTCCTCCCATGCAAAGGTCTGCCAAGGAGCCCCTTGCTGCTCCCTGAGTCAGGGCCCTACTACACTGTGCTCCTCTCAAGCTGGCCATCAGCACAGAGAACTGAGCAAAGAGGTCACAGTGAGAGACAGCTCTCCATGGGGGTAAGCAAGCCAACAGCTCCAATTTGCTGAAATGCTTTTCCATAAACCTCCCCCCGCCCCTGCTTGGCTTGTTCACAGACTCCTTCAGCCTCTCTCCTGGGGGGTTGACCCATTGTTCCTGCAGGCTTTCCTATTATCAGCTGTCCCATCCTTTTTGCACAACTGCTGTAGTTGGACCTTAGCCTTTCATTTCATTTTCATTTGGCTTCTTCCCCAATTTCCCATATTTGAGCATTTTGCTTATTATCAGTCAGGTCCCTCCTGTACTTTGCTCAGCTCCATTCCACTAATTGGTTTGAGTATGGACCCAGCATTCCCTAAAGGAGAGTCACCTCCCCTCACACACCAGCCACACATTCCACATCCTCCCCAGACTCCCAGAGGAGGAGTAGGAGCAACACCTCCTCCAAAAGGTGCTGCTGTCCTTGGACTGAACGGGCCTGAGACAGTGATCGATATAATCACTGATATATGATTGTGTCCCATATTGGTTTTTCACAGCCCAGGAAACACGTCCCCTGGCAGGCCCTGAAGGTTGTAGGACAGATAGGCTTCAAACCAGACATCCATTTTCACTATTGCTTTTATCAACAGCTTTCCCTGTATTATCCCTGTACTGCACACCACCTTGGGAAGCACCCACTTTGGAATACCCAGCAGCCTAAAAGTAGGATGTTCACTTTAATTCCCATGAATTGAAAATATTTGGATTCTAGCATGGTCAGACGACCCAAAGCTGCTTGCACCAGCCTTGTCAATGACCTTGTCTTTCCAGAACACAAGTCACCACTACTTCCCTGTGGCTCCCAGGTCATAAAGAGGTGTCAAAACCACTTGCCTCTCACTTGTGACTACGGAGGCAGTGCTGCGGAGAGAATAACCACAAATCACAGCAGTAGCTCTCCTGTCCCCAGACCCAGCCCAAGTTCACCAAGGACTTTTCTTTGCTTGGTCGACTGGGCAGAAAACCTGCAAAGCTTAATTTCTTGCCATGCTTTCCCAGGAGGAAAAAATCTCACCTCGAATTGCTGTCAAGTCACATATCGTATCTCACCCCAAAAAGACTTAGGCAGGTTAAGCCCGGAAGAAAGAGAAACTATCAAAGGCTGCTTGTTTGATAAGGACACACGTACACTCCAGCAGCACCTGGTTACTGTGGGACATGTGGAGCTGGAAGCTGGGCTGGGGGAGCAGCTTGCCCTTCCTAGGCACTGTTCTCCAGGGGGGAAGCCAGAAAGGGACAGGTTGTCACCGCCTCTGGAGCTGAGCAAAGCCTGCAGAGCAAACACTGTTCACATCTTGCAGTGAGCCCAAAGCCACCCACACTCACCTTCCAGGAGTGGCACAGCAGCCCCATCAGCTCTGCTGGGCAGAGAAAGCCTCAGCCCTGAGAATGGAAAGGCAAATTCACTGGGATTGTGGCTTTGGAAGGAGGTCCTGTTGAACCAAAGGAGGTGGAGCTGTTGGACACTGCTCTGGAATGAGCCCTCAGCCTCCCACACTGGCCTATTTAGCAGCAGCTTCAGCCTTCCCAGCCTCAATTCAGCAAGTACAAAAGTCAAGGTGTCCAAGGGACAGGGACAGAGGGCTGGAAAAACAAAGGTGGCATTGTGGTTCTGGCAATGGGGAAGACAAAAGGACACATAACAATCAAAAAGCTACTGGCAACTCTAACATGCTGCTTTTCCCCCAGTTTCATACTGGGGAAGGTCCTCAAAGGATGTAAATTAATAAATCTCATTTGAAGCAGCACCAATTTAACTCACAGTAAAAACCTGGCTTTCTAATTTTTAGAAATCCCAATTTAATTCACAGAAGACCTGGATTTCAAGGTCCAGGCTGGGAAGATCCCACTTGGCTCACATTGCCCTGGCCTCAAATAAAAGAGCTGAAACAACTCCTTTGTTCCAGGCTGCCCAGCCCCTTCTCCCAGCTAAGTGTTCTTTCCCTGGTTGGATAGTCTGGGTCTGGAGCAATACATTAATCAGGACAGAGAGAAAGACAGTGACAGAGTCCAAGGAGGAGCAGGGAGGAGAAGAGTCACCCCAGGTCTCCACTGTTTCCATGGAAGAGGCAGTACCAGGCTTCCAGGAGCTGGATGGGAAGGGGTGGGAGGAGAGAAATGGGAGCAGTGTGCTGGGAGATCCAACCTGCCATGAGACAGGCAAAGGCCATCATCAGTCCCTGTCACAGCTGTGACCTGTGGCCATCCCAGGGGCGAGCAGCAGATCCAAAAGCAGCAAAGGGCTGTCACTACAGGACACAAAAGAACACAAGCGCACACCACTGCTCTTAAGGTGAAGAAAAAAGGGAAGTTTATTATCTGACTCCAATATTTATAGTTTTCCAAAAGTGACAGTGGGTTGGAGGGTGACAGTGCCACCTCTCCAATGATACTGGACAAACTAACAGTCTGTCAAATTTCTCTTCCTCTATAAAAGAATGCAAAACAATGAGTTCTTTACAGAAAATGTGTGAGAAAGTTCATTACAAGAATGTAAACATCAGAAGGCTTAGAAAATCTTAAAAAATCAAGGTGACAAAGGGCCATGTGCTCAACCCAAGTGTCCCGTACTTTCTCCCCAGGCATGCAGGGCAGTGTTTGGCATGTTAAATCCCTCCTAGAGGCCTTTTACTGCCTCTACAGCAAATCCCTGAGCTCTGCTGAATTCCAGCCAACCCCATCTCCCTTCCCAGCCTGCTCAGTGCTTGGGGCTGGGAATACAAACTGTCCCACCAAGGAATGCTCTCAACATCCAGCCCTTTATACTCCCACCTCTTCCTCCCATTCAGCTGAGGCAGAGGCAGGCTGAGAAGAGCCACACTCCCCACGTGAACATCAAGGCTCAGTGTACAGCAGTGAGAGCAGCTCCTAGGGCCTTGGCTGGAGAGTGGGGAAATGCCAGGCACGTCTCCTGACACCTCAGCAGCCTGCCAGTCTTGTGACCTGAAATCAAGGCTGTCAGGGAGTGCTCAGAGCTAATAGCACTGGTTATTTGCATTCAAGCTAAGGGGCTGGCTCGGAAGCTTTAGGCAGCCACTGTTGCAGATAACAAGAAAGGGAACCCCTTGCACACACGCACTGGACACATCTGGCCAGCTGCTGCTCCTGGGCAGTGCTGTGTGGCTGAAGTCAGGGAGCAAAGGCAGAGCTCTGTGAGAGAGAGAGAGGAGGCTGCACAGAACACGTGCATCAAAGGTAAAAATTATTATTTCCAACTTTTTTTTTTTTTTGTTGGAACCCAGAGCAGATGAGAGAGAATTTGTAATATGGAATCAGAGGTGGCCCTTAAAACAAGAAATCAGTGAATCTAGTCCTCAGCTGATGTAGAACTAGATGGATCCTTCACAGGGGTAGAAGAATGGTCTTGGCTTCGTGTTAGCATTGAAGCAGAAAACAACTGTTGTGGGACACAGGAATCCTTTCATGATGGACTAAAGCAAAAAAAGAAATCAAATTTCTGAATCTTCCCATTAGACAAGTGCTTCTGCAGGAGCATCTCTTCCCACCTGCTCGAACACCCTTCCTGTGGCCAAGGGGTGGTGCCGGTGTTTGTTGCACACACAAATCCCCCACAGGCTCTCCCCAGCCCGTTTCAGGCAGTGCTTCTCGGGCTGTATCAAGTGCAAAGTGAAATCACCTGAAGAGTGTCGCTTTAAAAGCCACGGAAGTGCAGAGAGCAGCACCAGCAGCAGTCAATAGCAATTTCCACCGCAGGGTCGATACCATCTGATGGCTGTGTAGCTGTAAAGATTGTTTCACACACATATCAGGAGGTGGGCAGGGGCAGGAAAAGTGGAATTGGTTTTAATGATTGCAGGATTCAAAGTACCCCGGCTCCCTCTCCCTCTCCTTTCACGAGAAATACACGCACAAAGAGTCAGAAATCAAATTTCCAGCCCTGTCAGTTCCTATCACACCAGCTCCCCAGCTTGGACTCCTTCCCAGTTTGCCAGGGAAGCCTCTTCTAATCCATTGAGGAGAGCATTTCTGGGAGAAGGAGCTGCAGTGTGTGTCCAAAGTTCCCTGCAGCATCAGGTCATTAGCTCCACTGCTCTGGACACCGAGCTGCAGCAGAAGTGCAGAGCTCAGGTTCAGACCCAAAGGGTTTCCAGATGAGGGTAATTTGCACTGTTTTACCTCCCCAGACAAGACCAGCATCTCATTTTGTTAGATGCTGGGTGGGCAGGGAATATTAGGCAAGCACAAACAACCAAACACAACAAAGAGGGAGGGTACCCGTTTTGCGGAGAAAATGTGTGAATGGCTCTAGCCTAAAAATAATAGCCCATTGTGTTTCTGCTGCCTCATAAAGTGCTTTCCAGCCGCTGACTCCGGGGGCAACACATGAGCGAGCGTGTCTTGGTCAATGGCAGGAGCATTGCTGTGGGAGGAAGGAGGGTGGTTCCATGGCCTGGGGTTCCCGGCCCTGGTCCTCGGCTCTTTTAAATGTGCTCGAACACCAGTCACTGCTTCTGTTTGCCTTATGCTGTCTGTCTGTCTGTCTGTCTCCTGCCTGAGGCACGGACTCCTCCTCACAGGGCTGGAGCTCTGATCTCTGCTTGGATAACCTCTCAAACGCTTCTGCAGTAAATGAAAGTCAAGGCTGTGTTTGTTTTACAGAAAATAATGAACACAAGTCTGATTCTTTGTGTTGTAATTCATTAATTCACTGGCCTCTAAACACAAATTTCTCCCTTGCCATCATATAAATAAGCAAGATAATTTTCCAAGGAGCTAAGCCCCTACCAGTGTCTTTAGCACCTGGGTACCAGGACAGGAGCAGAGCTGGGCATCTTCAAGCATTCCTTTATGAAAATGAGGGCAAAGCAGCCTCTCTATACCTCATCAAGGCGTGCCAGATGGGCACAACCCATCTCCTCTCTGCTCCTTGGGTCATTTCATAAAACACAAGTCACTGCTGTCTTACATGCCCACCATGGAATATTTTATTGACACCCTCATTTAGGCCTCAAGTGATAAGCTTGAAGCAAATACAATAACCACAGGCTACAAACAGGGTTTTCCTTCACCTCCTAGAAAACATGAACCTGTACACGTGGAACATATGGACACACACATCCTTCCCTTTTTTTTTTTTTTTCCAGGCTCTAAGATATCAACAAACCTTCTTTGCTGCAGCTTTTGTTTCATTCAGTACATAGTCAAACATTTCAGGGCCTGACCACCACCCTGATTCTTTTATGGAAGGGATAACACATAACAAAATCTACAGAGGGGTTGGAGAATGCTCCCAAACTCCAAGAGTCCTTTTAGAAGCAGAAATGACAGATAATGGCACCCAAATCCTGAAGTTTGGAAATGGTGAATGAAGTAGCTCTTTACTGCAAGGGCTGAAGAAATTTAAGAGGGCCAGGCTGCAATTAGGAGGACTTGCTTTAAATCAACCAAAAACCAGCTTGGTTCAGCCACCAAAGCTACTATTGCTCTGGATCCAGCTTCACAAATTTCTTTCCTTTGAAGAAGTATAAAGAGAAGAATGAATTTAGGGGGAAGACATAATTTCAATATTTTTAGACAAGACATCTTGCTGTTTCAGTGTGAAACATTCCTGGTTTGTACCAGGAGACATGGGGAGGGTGCCAAACACAGTGGAGGACAAAGCAAGCTGAATCCATGGGATTACTGAAGCACATTAGCTCAGCTGAGAGAGGCTGACACAGTGCAGTGCACCTCTGACCCTCAAAGGAAGCCAGAAAATAAACTCCATCTCTCTCCATGTGCACGACACTGATGCTGAGGCCACTTGTGCCTTTCAGCCTGCCCAGCAACACAGAAGAACCTGCAGATGATGAAGGTTGGAAATTCAGAGCTGTCAAGGCCATACAAGCCACCCACATTAACTAAACCTACCCTGGGTACTGTGCAGGTAGAAGAGCTGTGGGAATTTCAGGTCAGTGTTTGCCTTGCCTGCAGGAGCCCCACAGGATAGAAGGAGACACCCCTGAGCCCCATGGTGTCTTCTCAGCAAGTTTGCATCTTTGCAAATTAGTCACCAAGCCAGCATCTACTCCCTCTTCTGCTCACAATAAACAAAAACCACACAGAACTCCTTGATGCCTTTAAAACAAAAAAAATTCCCCAAATTATTATTATTATTATTATTATTATTATTATTATTATTATTATTTCTGTTTGTCTTTTAGGTTGCATTTTCAGGATTCTGGAAAAATAAAAAAGACAAAAAGAAAAAAAAAAAGAGAAAAAAAGGAAGGTCCTTGTAATGGTGCAAGTCCAGAGGCTGGGACTTTAAATAAAATCCCACGCACTGGGAGATGCTCAAGGCAGTGGCAAGCACAGCTTCTGCTCTGCCTGTGCTCAACCCTGCAAAAGACTGAAAGGGCTCTGTCTGCTCAGCAGTCAAAGAAAATCTTCGTCGTGACTTGATCCCAGATACCCACAGAGTGAAAATAGCTGAGATTGGCATGTTCGTTAGGCTCACAGGTAAAAGGCACAGTAAGCAGCAAAAGCCAAAATAAATAGTGAGACTTGACAACTCTGAGCGAGGGAACCTTGCATGGGAAAGAAAAGACAATTTTGAGCAGGGAGGATAGTTAATCAGGAGCTCCAGTTACCAAGGGAAATGGCAAATTCATCATCAGTCAGAGGTCGTGCATGGGGACTGGATGTCTTCCAAAAAAGCACCACTCTGGTGGAGGAACAAGTTTTTTGTGTTCAAGAGCATCCCTGAGAAGAGAATGCCACCCTGCATCCCATCCTCCGTGGGTGGCTGCCGGAGCTGCGGGGCGGGTGGGTGAGGTGCTGCACTCACAGCCCGGCCTCTCCCCCTGCCTGGCTTCTCCAGGCTCCCCCAGGTTGGTTTGGGGGCCCAGCCAAGCCCTGAAACCCTGCAGGGAGCGTGGCCCTTCTCCAGACACCCTGCATGGGCCGGGCTCCGAGTCACGGCCTCGGTCACGCTCGGCCCCAGCGTGGTGCTGCTGGCCACCGTGGCAAGCCGTGCTGGCCACCCTGCTCCAGGGCACTGCCTGCCCATCACTGCCAGCTAGCAGAATAATTATCTCTTTCTTCACCCCTTTTTGTCCCTGCATCTGCTCCTTTCCTGTCGCTGCCATGCAAACCCCAGCCCAAAATGCACACTGTGGCTTCCATTTACCCTTTCAGGCAGTCTCCTTGATGCCCAAGGTGCTGATTTGAACTGACCTCTCTCTCAATGCCACCTCATCACCAGCTTGGCTCCCCATCCCTCCTTGGAAACAGACACAAAAATCCAAGGGCAAAGCAAAATGGCCTTGGCATCCCTGATGTGCTCCTGCACACTTCTATCTCCCAACCATCACACAGGAGAAAAGCAAAATGCATCTCTGACTTCCAGCTTTGACTGAAGACAGCAAAATGCCAGTTAGTACATCCCAGCAGCATAGCCCCTGCTTGGAGGTGACTCCCCACATCCCAAAGGGCAGAGGTGTGCTCTCTCCCCTCCTTCTGCACCAGTCAATATGGCCAATTTAAAGAGGTTTCTGCAGAAAGCAGGTGCCTGCAGCTCATGCTGCTTCCATGACCCTTGTAAATCCAGTCTCTTGAGTGAATGGCTTGTTTGGAGAGAGCCCTCAGTTTGTTTGTCTGGGCTCTAGTGATAATAGCTCTAATTTATCTCTGAGCTGGGCAGGCATGTCTAATGTGTTTGAGTATTTAGAAGCATTACGGAGGTTTCATTTGGTCAATTGTTTCTTGAAATCCTTTCCCACACACAGAACAGCCATGCAAAGGTGGAACTGCTCCACTGTGGGCAACCAGGGGAGCCACAGCCTGTGCTGCCAGCCTGGAAAGGGCACCCATGCTGGGGCAGCTGCATCCAGGGGAGAACAGGGAACACAGAATCATGGAATATCCTGCATTGGAAGGCACCCACAAGGATTGAGTGCAACTCCTGGACCATCCTCAAGAGTATTGTCCAAATGTTTCTTGAGCTTTGTCAGCCTTGGTGCTGTGACCACTTCCCTGGGGAGCCCCTTCCAGTGCCCAACCACCCTGTGAATGAAAAAACTTTTTCTAATATTGAACTCAAACCTCTCCTGGCACAACCTCAGGCCATTTCCTCAGGTCCTGTCACTGGTCACTCCAGAGAAGAGATCAGTGCCTGCCCCTCCTCTTCCCTTCACAGGGATGTTGTAGACTGTGATAAGGCCTCCCTTCAGCCTCCTCTTCTCCAGCTGAACAGACCAAGTGCCCTCAGCCACTCCTCATACAGCTTCCCCTCAAGGCTCTTCACCATCTTCCCTGCCCTCCTCTGGATGCTCTCTAACAGATTAATATCTTTCATATATTGTGCCACTGAATATGCAAGGTGAGGCCATGCCAGAGCAGAGCAGAGCAGGACAATCCCCTGCCTGGCCCAGCCTGCAGTGCTTTGTCTGATGCCCCCCAGGACAAGGATGTCCCTCCTGGCTGCCAGGGCACTCACATTCAACTTCCCATGGACCAGGACCTCCAGGTCTCTCCCTGCAGGACTGGTTTCCAGCATCTCACTCCTCAGTCTTCCCCTACATCCAGCGTTGCCCCATCCCTGGTGCAGAATCCAGCAGTTCCACAGAAATTAAAGACCAAGCAGACAACCTTTGAAAGGGATGATGATGAGTCTGGAACATGGCACCACATCTCCTCCTGCTTAGACCTTCCAGCCCTGTTTGCTTTATCATCTCCTCCATGAAGGCACTCTCCATCTCAGCCCAGACTGGACAGGGTTCTCTTGGTGTCTACAGTGGGAAATGCACACAGCTGACCAACACATTTTACCTAACCTTAAATTAGGTGTCCTCTGCCCAGGGAGGTGGTGGAGTCACCCTCCCTGGATGTGTTTATAAAAAGACTGGTTGTGGCACACAGTGCCATGGTTTAGCTGATGAGGAGCTGTTTGGTCATAGGTTGGACTTGGTGATCTCAAGAGGTCTTTTCCAACTTAGTTCATTCTAGGGGAAAAAAAAAAATTAACTGTCGCAGACATCTTTTATGGAAAATCCTTTCCTTAGGATTTTATCCTCCTGAGAAGCTGAGAGGCCTCAGGAACAAAATGTAACCAATGGTTATCTGCTGCTGTGGAATGCAACAGGTGCATCTGGGATTGGTCTCATGTGGTTGTTTCTAATTAATGGCCAATCACAGCCCAGCTGGCTCGGACTCTGTCCAAGACACAAAGCTTTGTTATCATTCTTTCCTATTCTATTCTTAGCTAGCCTTCTGATGAAACCTTTTCTTCTATTATTTTAGTATAGTTTTAATGTCATATATATCATAAAATAATAAATCAAGCCTTCTGAAACATGGAGTCAACATTCTCATCTCTTCCCTCATCCAAGAACCCCTCTGAACACGGTCACAATTAACTGCACTCCAAACTCCACTCCAAAGCTATAACCAGACACCAGCTGAAGACCCCTAAAGCTGCAGGGGTTAAGCTGAGTCAGTGCTGGGGAGCAGTGGGACGAGGTCACAGGTGGAGCAGGCAATCCAACACAGAGCTGCAGCCCAGCCTTGGGGGCTGACCATCACCCTCACATCACCTGCGCCGTGCCAGCAGCCCGTGCGTGCTGCGGCCCGTGACAAATGCACCGTCACGTGCCTCGCCTTAAATCACTTTCCTGGAGGTTTCAGCAATTCTCTTCGTGCCATTTCAGCTAATTTTAGCTGCCAGCCGAGAGGCAGCCACTGAGGTTCAGCTGACTGGTGGCGATTTCTCAGGTCACCCTGTTGGGGTGGGGATGTGGTATTCACATGCCCTCTGAACAGAGAGAAGCTGAGAGAGAAGCAGAGAAAAGAAACAATTCTTACCTCATTTGCTGCTCCTGTGTTTGTAACATGTGGAATGTGTTGGAAGATTTTTTACCTGAAGGGATTGCTTGATAGAATTCTGGTGATTTTGATCCATTGACCAGTTGGATCCACGTGTGTGTGTCAGGACTGTCGGCAGACAGCCACGAGTTTTTCAGTAGTTAGTTAGAAGTAAGTATGATGTAGTATAGAAATAGCAGTATAATGTAATATAATATAGTTTTAATAAAGCTTAAATAAGTTTTAATAAAATGTTCAGCATTCCAAAGCCTTGGAGTCAGATGCCAATCATTTCCTGCCTTGGGGGTCCTGATTTTACCATAAGTTTTGCTTGCACTCTCTGAGCACAGGAACATCGAGAGCCAGACCTGTGACCTCAGAGCAGTCTAAGGGAGCATTAGCACCAGCAAACCCACGTTGCTCCCCGTGCCTGTCCTCCACTGAGATGCACCCAGTGCCCAGGTGGAGCGTGTCAGGCATGGCACAGCCAGGAGGAAATGACGCTGCAGCTCCCTGGCTGTGAGCATGGGCTAATTTATAGAGGCCAAATGTAATTACTTACCCTGGCATGCAGCCAGGACACCAAGGTTAACACCTTTGCCCTCCAGAGAGTGCCAGGGGAACGTCAGAGGGATGATGCCAAGTCATTTTATACGCCTCGACTTCAGGTGCTGCAAACATTGGGAATAAATTCTTTATTCTTTTACGATTTAGCAAGGGCCAGTCAGGAGGGAAACAGTTGTCACAGAATTTTTTTAAAAAGCAAAATAAGAGAAAGGATTTGCTTTCTGCTTGGCTGTTTGGGTTCATTAACTGCAGCTTCAGTGTGATGCACCAGGGACCCAAGTACAGCAGTCCTGCAGAAAAGCGAGGACTCGCAGATGCCTCCTTTGGTTGTTTTGGAAAGTTTTGAGCCTCTCTTGGCTTTGCAAGGCCTTGAAATATATCTCCTCATCTCTGTCGCTGATCTCCCCGTCCCTGGGATGGCCTTGGCAGTGTCTGAGCTGTCAAGTCCCGGAGCAAGGGCTGGGACAGACCCCACGTCTGTGCCATGTTGGCCAGAGTGAGTGCTCGGCTCCACAGGCCCCTCTGGTGCTGGCAAAAGTTTGCCATGGCTCTATTTTTTAATTTTTTTTTTTTTTTTACATGGGTTTAAAGCCAATTGAAATAGCCCTTGTTAAAAATAAAAGCCACCAAATTTAGCCTTCCTTCCCTCTTCCCCTGCCACCTCCCATTTCCTGGAGTATTTGCAACAGGCAGCTGGTTGGGAGGTTTTTCCCCAGGGGTTTTGTCTGTTATTTATAAAGCTCTGGTGAAAAAAATGCAAAAGAAAGAGAAAGGGAAAAAAAATCAACTTCCAGGTGACCTCTTTTCTCCTGCAGCAGCTCTGCTCCCCTGCAGCAACGAGGCATCGCAGCAGCCACGGCTTCAGGGAGCACATCCAGCATCCTTTGGGGTCAATGCAATCCTGCCCTCTGCCTTCCCTGAAGGTTCTCTCCAGCCCCCTCTCTGTCCTTCAGGGATATAGCAACGAAGGATAGAATTCCCTTCATTTAAGCTTTACTAGTTTAGCAAAAAATATCACAAGTCCCCACCTCTTAACAAGCACCGCGTTACTGGCAGTTGTACTGGGAACTTACTGCTTTGGAGGACTTGTCACAGAAACATGGAATTATTTGGGTTGGAAGGGACTTTAAAGGTCATCTCATTCCAGTCCCTCTTGCTGTGGATAGGGACACCTTCCACTGGACCAGGTTGCTCCAAGCCTGGTCCAACTTGTCCTTGAACATTTCCAGGGATGAGGCAGCCACAGCTTCTCTGGGCAACTGGTTCCAGTGCCTGAGCACCCTCACAGGGAAGAATTTCTTCCTAATATCTAATTTAACCCTGCCCTCTGTCAGCTTAAAGCCATTTGGCCTTGTCCTGTCACTCCCAGTTTCTCTGTCCAGCTCTTTATTAGCCCCTTTAGGTACTGGAAGAAATTCTAAAGTCTCAGTGGAGCCTTCTCTTCTCCAGGATCCCTCCCAGTTTCTCTCTCCAGTTCTTTCACTGTCTGTGGGTCACCTTTCCAGCAGGGGGGGTGACAGTTGTCCCAGGAACTTACTGGTTTGGAGGACTTAGGACAGAAACATAGAATTATTTGGGTTGGAAGGGACTTTAAAGATCATCTCATTTCAGTCCCTCTTGCCATGGATAGGGACATCTGGACCAGGTGGCTCAAAGCTCTGTGCAACCTGTCCTTGAACATTTCCAGGGATGAGGCAGCCACAGCTTCTCTGGACAGCCTTTTCCAGTGCCTCAGCATTCTCACAGGAAAGAATTTCTTCCTAATATCTAATTTAACTCTGCCCTCTGTTAGCTTAAAGCCATTCAGCCTTGTCCTGTCACTCCCAGTTTCTCTCTCCAGCTCTTTATGAGCTCCTTTAGGTACTGGAAGGAGTCCTAAAGTCTCAGTGGAGCCTCCTCTTCTCCAGGATGAGCAACCCCAAATCTCTCAGCCTGTGAAACCCCTCTGGCCTTCACCTTAGCCCATAACCCTCACAGGAAAGGGCAGGGCAGGACAGCAGGCCCTTCACTCTGTGTGGGTCACCTTTCCAGCAGGGAGGTGAGGACAAGCACAGCAAGAAGAGCAGCAAGCCCCATGGAAGGGCTGGGATCCTGCACGCTTCCCTCAGCCTGACAGGGAATGATGCCCTCCATGGAAACATTACCCCATGTTCCCAACTCCTCTGGCTGCAGGGATGCATATTCACATATTTTTCATATTTATCCACATATTTATCTATATGTACATGTGTGTGTGCACTATGGCATGCATACAATGCACATTGAGATAAATAATATTTAGAGAACAAACATTTCATTTCAGAAGTCGCTGTCTGACAACAAGTTAATTATCTATCATATCATCTCTCAAACCCAAACATTTTGAAAGCTAGGAAATAACTAATTAAGATCATCATAAATCTTGCTCTGTCTCACAAGCCCATTTTCCTAAGAAATAGGAAGAAATACATATTTCATCACAATGCAACATCCGTAACTCTGACCTATAAGATATTAATGACTAGTCCACGTGGTTTCTCTATCTAAACACTTTCTTGCAAAGGTTACTCTAAGGAGGCACAGGATATTTATTTGGTAACTCTGTCCTGGCAACCTGTCTTCCAAGAAATCTATAGACAGAGATGGTTAGGAGGGGAAAAACAAAAAAAATCACAATATTAGAATTTTCTTGCCTGACATGAGCCACGTAACTTCCTTGGATCCATTTTGCTCAGAACCAGGAGAAATCTTAAGAGAGACATAATTCACTGCTCCCAGTTAAAGCTTTGCTCCCTCTTCCAGACAACTGCTCCCAGTAGGCTACTTACACCCAGCTCTCCACTGACACCTGAGGCTTTCTGTGGATGCCTGTTTGGCCACAGCTTTGGAGAACAGCTGGGCATTCCTAGAAGACAACCTCAGATTGATCCTGGAGAGATAAATGAAGCTCACTAGAGAAGATGCACAAATTTAGGGCAGAACTGCCATACTGTTAATGCACTCAGCACAACTGAAGAGTTTAAGGGCTTTAACATGGAGGAAATGTAATTTTATTTTTTTTTAGCTAGAGTGTGAAACCCAGGTGGGACAACCACTCAAACAAGGCTTTGAACCTGGAGCAATGTTTGATAGGAAAAGTGTGTTCACACATCATCAGGACTACAAAGGGAAAAATGAGGTGGGGGAGAGATCAGCGAAGGAAGACACGTCTGAAATCAAGAAATGCAGGAACAAAATGAAAGTTGGCAGTACTCAGGCAGAGTTAGACCTTGAAGGGGAGACAGAAACACAGCAAAAAGGGGTTTTATCATGAAAGGAGAGCAAGAGAAAGTATGGCTGCTCTGCACCCACAGTGGAGGTCTGTGTTAAAGTAATTTGGACATGGCAACAAGAATAAATCAATGCTTGGTGCCTGGTGAGGGCAAGGACAAGGGCAAAATGTAGAAATAGCAACAATCCTCACCCATGTAGTGGTCCAGGGCAGAGGGAGGCAGATATTCCTCACATTTGAGAGCCAGCAGCCAAGTCACCCTCCATGATCACAGGGATCAGTTGTAGCACCTTCACTCAGCTCTGCAGAGGGCAAGGGGCTGCAAGGCCTCCAGACAGGTTTAAAGCTGAGATCACAAGAGTCTCAGAGCTCACTACGTGGAACACAAGCCAAAACATGATCTTGTTCTTGCAAATTTGTGTCTCAGTAGGCAAATCCCCAAACAGGATAAAGGAGGAGGATCAGACTTCAGCTAATGGTGCCCCATGGGACACATCCCGTTGGAGTGGGAGGTTGGGGAGCACAGGAAGCAGAGAGAGGAAGAGGCAGGTTAAGCTGAAAGATTGCAGAAGTGTCCTGCAAGACCCTGTGCTTGCTTTGGACACCAAGAGCCACCTCCATCCAGCCCAGCAGCTGCCAAGCACCCATCCACTTCCCCATCCATGAGCCAGGGAAACTGCAGGAGCTGGAACTGCTGGCCTGGGGGCAGAGGGGGCTTTGATGCAGTCCAGGGTGGGTATTTAAACATAACACAGAGGCTCTTCCACTGAGGAAGTAGACCCTGGTTTTGTGAAGGGCATGTGCAAGCAAATTCAAGCTAAAGGAAAGAAAGGCCCTTTTTATACTGGAATTAACATGTCTAGACAGACCCTTTCTAGTGTAACTGGACCTACATCCACTGATCATGATACACCTGATAAAACTTCCCAGGTAGACAGGGACTAAGGATACTTTTGGCAGAAACTGCAGCAGGAGCCATTTCAAAAGTCTTTAATCCCGAGAATTTCTTGTGCTCTGTAATGAAGTCTGCATTATGGCTGTTCATTACATGGACCCTGAACACTCCAAAGCAGGGAGGATTTTCTTTGGCACCACCACAGGAATCCAGGGCATAGGCAAGGCTGGCCCTCAGCGTGAGGTCATATCTCCCTCTAGCTGCTGGTCCCAGGGACTCTGCAGCCTCTGACCACCCAAAGCTCGCACAAACTCTGACCTCTCCTGCGGGCTGGCACTTCCAGGGATGCACACCTTGGGGTCCCTTCCTGCAGGCTGCAGTGCTCCTCCACAGAGTGCAAAAGAGCTCATCCTTTGGGGAGAACATACTGCAAAAGGGAGGAGGAGAGGCCAAGAGTAAAAGCCACAAAGTCAGTGGCTTCTCCAAAATCAGCCAGTGTACACTGGGTCAAGGTGGTGGGCAGAGCTCAGGACCCTCTGCAGGGGAGACATCCTACACCAAGATGCTCATGGCTTTTCACAGAATCACAGAATGGTTTGGATTGGAAGGGATCTATAATATCATCATGTTCCAAGATCCTGCTGTGGGGAAGGACACCTTCCACTACCCCATCTAACCTGGCCTTCAGCACTTCCGGGGATGGGTCATGCACTGTTTCCCTGGGCAACCTGTTCCAGTGCTGCATCATCCTCAGAATAAAGAATTTATTCCCACAATCCAATCTAACCCTGCTGTCTGTCAGTTTGAAGCCATCACCACTTGTCCTATCAACTACAGCCCCTTCCCAAAAGTCCCTCCAGTTCTTTTTCCAGGCGCCCCTCAGGTACTGAAATCTGGTGGTAGTGACTCCTTCTGGCAGGTGCCAACCAGATGATCAACAACAACGCACCAAAAAAACAGCAAAGAAAAAACTTCCCTTGTCTGCAACTTATTTTCTTTGAATACATCTGGACATGTAAGTTCTCTAGAAGTGTGAACAAGCTGGGAGGAGGAAGAAACAGAGAGCAGCAGGAAAAAGCCAACATTTCAACAGCTAGAGAGGGTCCAGCTCAAGCACTCACAACTCATGACACTCTAAAATAATGCTTCTTTATCAGCTCTTCACAGCACAAACATGATTTCCAGCTCCAATCCCTTTTCTAAGCCAAACCCACAGGAGAACTAAAATGAGAGTTTATCAGGCAGCCGAGCTCACCCTGGGGCTCCTTATCATCCCTCTGTTGGTGCAGGAGCTGGCTGTCAGGCTGTTTCCAGCAGTGCTCCTAGCAGAGAGGCACAATGGGACAAATGGGACTTCCAACCACCTTCCAGAAGGGCTGAGGAACATCTCAGACCTTGCTAAACTCACCTTGCTTCTCTCAGGGTCTAAAACTAAAATTGTGTCCGCATGGCAAGGGTGTGGCCACAGCTCTGCTCTTCCCCTTGAGCAAACCTTGGCTCTCCAGATCCCCTCTGCAAGGCCTGTAGAGCTCCAAGAGAGCCTTCTCACGTCACCTGGAGGTCCCTATAGGTTTCCCAGGGGTTTTGGAGGGGCTCCAGGCTGAGGCCAAGCCCTGAGCACATCTGTGCCAGAGCCTGGCGAGAGCAGCCACACGCACATGCACAGAACACACGCAGGCACTGTCCACCTTGCAAAGTTTCCCCTGGATTTTTGTTACCATGTCATCTATTAATTACCTAATTACATCTCCTAATTATGGGATTCCTCCAGTATTTATACTCATTACATAAATGGCGGCAATTACACTAATTAGGTTAATGATACAGGATAACAGTCTACAAATTGCTTTAAAGGGACACTCTCAAGGCACACAGGCCAAGGATGCTCCCTGGCAGGTCAGCTGGTGGGGGGCATGCAGACACGGCTCCTTCACCCCGTGGAGATGCTGCTGCTCCTGCTGCTGCCTCCTCACCTGGCCTCTACCTGAGTGCCACCATGGGGCTCACTCTGCTTGGACAGGGAGTGGCTGCAAAGAGAGGAATCCCAGAATCACAGGTCTGTGTTGGAAGGCATCCTAAAGACCATCTAATCCAATCCCCCTGCTGTGGGCAGGGACAACTTCCACTGGACCAGGTTTCCCCAAGCCTGGCCTTGAACACTTCCAGGGATGGGGCAGCCACAGCTTCTCTGGGAAAGATGTGCCAGTGCCTCAGCACCCTCAAAGTCAAGAATTCCTTCCTAATATCCAATGCTCCACTGAAAACTGTGGTGCACTACTTAAGCATAACCACCTCCAGCTGGAAAGGGGGAGGAAGGGTTGCAAATATTTCTTCTCTGGCTGTATGGAGACCTGGGAAGACGAAGGCAGAGCCCCCACATCCTCCCAGGCTCCCCTGCACCGCTTCTGAACGCACCCCAAGTCCTTGAGCCCTGCTCAGCTGGATGTGACCCAGTTTCTTGCTTATAGGCCTTTCCAAAATGGGAGGTCTGCAGCGAGGAAATCCAGCTCCTCTGCTCCAGCGGGATCCCCTGGAGCTCTGGTGGCACTCTGCAAAGACAAACATGTCCTTGGGGTGAAAGGCGAGCCGCGGGAGGCTGCGAGGAATCTATTTTATCTATTTTGCTCGGCGCCCTACTTACCCAGATTTGCTGGAGCCTGAGAGGCTCCTGACAAGGTCCTTGCCCCTCTATCTCACCCAAAAGGATCCTAAAAAGCAGAGCCAAGCTCCATTACCCTCCAGAGTGGCCCGAAGCACGGGAAGAAAACTTTCTCACTTGGATTCAAACGTGGGCACTTCTCTGGTAGAACATGGGAGCCTTTTGCAGCACTTTGGAGCGTGATGAATGGCCCTTTGTCCTGCAGCCACTACAGAAAGAGAACGTAATTACCCAAACTGGAATTTGGCCAGGATGCAATTTTATGCTGAATGAATCTTTCCCCCCCACCCCACCTCCGTAAAGTGTTTGCAAATCCCCCTTTAGAGATAAAAATCCCAGAATAAAACCCAGTGCTTGCTTCAAAATTGGCCCAATTCCATTATAAGTCAAGTGAACGAGTCCATTTTGCACCTTTAAGGCCACGGAGCTCTCCATGGAGCGCAAGAGATTTCACCATTGGCGAGGCTGAGGAGCGCTGATTTCTGCTACTGAACCGCTGCCTTAGCCCTAAACTACATCCCTGTGTCAGCTGCCCAAAGACACGTGTAACCAGGTCCATTTTCTGAAAGATATACAGCTGTGTGCAGCTTTATAGCCTGCTCCAGCAGGACATGGCTGGCACTTCCAGAGGAGCAGGCTGACCGGGCTCCGCTCCGGCAGCCGGGGTCTATGGCTCCGGCGGGAGCCTTGCAGGAGCGTATATCGATTGTAAATAACGTCTCAATATCCTATAGTAGCTCATAAATCAAAAAGGGGTTGAAATACCTTTTCTCTGAGGGACTTTTTTTCTTTTTTTTTCTTTGGAAGGAGTCTATTTCTTGTTTCGTTGTTTTCTCTTTAGACCTGCGGTGACGACCTTTTAACCCAGGTGCCAGGTGTGAACGGATGCTGGCGGGCCCTGCTTGCCCTTCCCCAGGGACATGCAGTGAGTCCAGGCCCCATGGGACAAGTGCCACATCTCCCAGCCCATCCTGTGGCCCAGCTGGTGCTCCTTGTGTGCCTTGGTGGGCAAGCAAAGCCCCACAGCAGCCACATCTCCCCAGGTCACAGCCGATGGCTTGGGAAGAGTCTCCCACCAAGCAGCACTGGACACACTCACTGAGGAGTTGGGGACCTTGTAGTGGCTTCAGGACACTGAGATCCTCCCTGCTGGATACAGACCAGCACCACCTTCAGCCTCTGTGCTCTGTGTTTGACTGATACCAACCCAGAAAAGAAAAGCTTGGAGTCAGTGAAGACATCAGTTTTCTCCTCACAGGCCACAAGAGATCCCACCAAAAGCCTAACCTTCCTCCCAAACCTCCCCTTTCCTCTTTTTGGGAATAAAATCCAGTCTTACATGTGCCTCCAAACCTCATGTGCTGGCACAGTGATGCAGCAAGAGGAATGACCTCAGGGTTTTGTCCTGCTGGATGTGCCACTGCCATCAGTGTCATCAACACAGGACAAGGGACAGATGCACCCTGCACCTGTCACCTCCTCAGCAGCCAGACTTGCAGAGCCATTTGAAATGGCTCAGGGCAGAGACACCTTTTGCTTGTCACCTCTCTATGGGGCTCTGTCCCATTCCTCAAATTGCTGCAGAAATCTGGGGGAAAAAAGTAAAGAAAAAACCTTCTCTGAGTGGCTTTTAGGGGCATTGAGCAGAGGAAATGGAACACCTGGCAGAAGCACAGAAAAAACCCCAATGATTTGCTGTCTAGAAAGTCCTCTAAAGCAATCCAAGCTGAGCTGTTGTATGATGCTATGTGGCACTTGGGGACACCTCCAGGCCCTCTCCCAGCATCTCTTGTGTGCCACCAGCCTCCTGCAGGGATGGGGACAGGCCACCCTGAGCTGCACAGGCAGCAGGACACAGGCTGCTGCCACTTCTCCAGAGCACTGCCTTGGTAGGACCAGGGCAATATTGATTTCTCCAAGTCCAAGAAATATTTGAGTTTGACTGGCAATAAAATCTAGCCCAGAGAAAGGTGTGATGGGATCTCTTGGGACTGAAACGAGAGCTACAATCTTTAAAGAAGCCAAGAGGGAATAAAAGGGAAGGAAGGGTGGGAGGGGAAGAGCATTTACCTGCACAAAAGCAAGAACATTGACAATAACCCACTCGGCTCCACTTTGAACAGGAGGCTTTGGAGAAGGGGGTGGGAGGCAAGGTGGGAAATTAGCAGGAGCTTAAGAAAATATATATGCAAAAATTAAAAAAATAAAATAAAACTGTATCAGCATTGACTAATAATTTCCGGGCTCTGCGCAGATGTCATTAATGACCCTTTTTATTCATGCAGGAGTTCCCAAAGAGGAGCATAATGTTCCATTAGTAATAATTGAGAAAGTCTCCTGTCGGGATTATGTCAAAACCTAGAGATGCTGCTGCTGCCAAAACATTTTGGTGACAAACGTGTGAAGCGTTTGACAGAAGGTGCCACAGCAGGTTGAGGAGGCTTCAGGAAGGGAATCCTAGGAGGAGAGAAGAGGTGGGAGCCAGCAGCAGGGGGGGAGCTGAGCCCCAAATCAGGGAACACAGCTCAGGGGACGAGCCCACCTCCCACAGTAGCTTTGGGGTCGTGGTGGCCCCTCGGAGATGCTGCTGAGGACTGGTCAGGATTTCAGCTGACCCATCTCCTTCCCCAGCCATGGATTTTCCAACACATCTGTAACATCACACCCTGCATGGCTCAGTGCTGCTGGACCCTTTTGTCCAGGGTTGGCCGTGTCCCCAAGCACAGGGGATAGGCAAGGGTCCTGTGACACCCTGAATGTTTCTTGTTGCTTATCACAGCCCAGCAAGAGCTGGGGACCACTCCAGCCACTGGCACAAAGGGCAGACCTGGGGCAAAGCTGCTGAGCAGCTCCCCCAGTGCTTCCCATTTGAGGAGGATGGAGAAGATTTTGTGTGACACAAGCCTAGTTTCCTCCCTCACTCTTCAACCCACTGCAAAGCAAAATTAAAAAGTAAAATTTATGCAAATAGGAAAATACACTTCTTCTACCCAATCTTTCCCATTTATAACAGGGATATCTCTTTTTTCACCCAGCAGATGCAGAGCCCTGCATGACCACAGCTGGTGTCTGAGCACCAGCATTACCCTGCTGCTGCACAGGCACTGCTAGAAAACACAGCCAGAGTGAGAGGCTTTTTTTAGTCCTTTTCTGAGAAAGAAAAGTTAGTGCCTTGCAAGAGCCAAAATAACACATTCCCTCCTCTTGCCAAGCCCCCTCCTGGGACTGGAGCATCACCCACCCTACACACAGCTCTTCCACACCAGAAACCATCTCCACTCAGGTCAGCTCCACAACATCCTCAGGCTTGACAGACACAAGTTATGGGGTTTGGGAGGGGGCCAAGCTTAGGAACAAGGCATCAGCAAGGTATGGGAAGGGTCCACAGGCATAAGAGGGGAGTGGGGATAAGCTGGTCAGATGGGCAATGCAGGGAGAGCTGGGAAAGCCTGCATTGCTGCAGCCAGGACAGTGCTTGAATTTAATTCCCTTTTTCCTGGCTCCCTCTCCCCAGTCAGAGAGGGTTTGTCCCCCTTTAGCACAGCTGCTCCTGCCATGGGGAAGCACCCACAGCTCAAGGACCCACACATCTCCAGCCTGAGGCACAAATCCAGGCATGTCACTTTGCCCAGTCAGCACCCACTGCCAGAGGGGTGGAAAAAAGGAATTAAATTCAAGCACTGTCCTGGGTGCAGCAATGCAGCTGGGGAAGCCCAAGCCAGAGCACCTCAAAGTCGGCATTACACAGAGCCAAAGGCAGAAAAAGAGTTTGTCACCACTGTATTATTTGCCCTTTTAGAGCAGAGAGATATTTGGAGCCAAAACATTGGTTCAGGCAGCATGTAAAGCCATGAAATTTAGATTTGGATCCAGAGCTGGAGCCTAAAAGCCATCCCAGTTTGCAGGAGCTGGTTCAGACATGTTTCTCATCCCCAGACCACAGCAGAAGGGCCTCTCCTCCCTGGGGCAGGAGCAGAGCAGCTGGTACTCTTCAGCCCAGTTAACAGCCGAGGTCTGGCCACCGCAGCCGAGGGCTGCTCCAGATTTGTTTTCTAGTGGTTTGTTCATTGAGAGGCTGCCAAAGTGTTAGCAAAGAGAAATGCACACTGGCCAGATCCTCCCCAGCCCAGCCCTGCCTTGCACCAGAAAAAAAAAATCTGCTGCAAGCTGGAGAGAAGACCCTGCCCAAGGAGAGCCCCGCGCTTGGCGCTCTGCTCCAACCAACTCCTTGGAGTGCAGAGCCAGGGCACATCCCAAACGGCTCCAATTAGGACAACCCCCTCAGGGACAAGCCCCCAAAGAGCAGAGAGCCTGGTGAGGCTGCAGGAGCAGTGCCACCTCCCCTGGCACCTGTGGAGAGGTGCTGCTCCAGCAGGGTGTCCGTGCGGAGCGGGAGGCAGCGGTGCCGTGGAAAAGAGCAGGAAGGCTGATTGCTGTAATTGAGCCCACCAGGGGAATTTCGGTCAGTGGGAATGCTCAGAGCAGCCCAGCCTGCAGGAACGGGGGTGGAGAATATCTGAGCTGTGCCTTTGGAGGGCTAATGATGATGGGTTTTTGCTAGGACTCAAGCTGGCATGGATGAGAGCTCCCGCAGAGCGCGGAGTCAGCCAAATTAAGCGCCGGTGGGCCCTTGGAGAAATCCAGTCTAGAAGAGTTAGTCACAGGATGCTGCCAGCCTGGGTGCTGAATGTGTGGAGAAGGAAGGCAAGGAACTCCCTGTCCTTGCTGCATTCCTGATGAGGGTTCAGCCAACCCTGCTGTTTAGGTGGCAGGAAAGGCAGCAGTGATGGCAGAGTGGTTCGGGTGTGGGTGAGGTGGTGCTCAGGAGCCACAGGGCAGGGCCCCTGTGGAATTTGCAGTGGGAAGAGGGAAAATACATCACCCTGCATGTACAAGCACAAATATGGATTGTACACGTAGAGAACCTCCATCACAGTCAATGCCCATTTTACCATTTGGCCCCTTTTTTTGGGTTCTGCCAGGGTTATAAATTTCCTTCCCTGTGTATGTGCATAAGCTTACTCCAACATATGGTCAGATACGTGCTGAGCATCTCCTAACCATCCTGTACAGGATTTTACACCCTGAGCAAACGTGAGATGGGGGTCCCACCTCAGAAGTATGGAAGACAAGCATGGCTGCACTGCTTTCCTGACTAACTGAAAAATTATTGCTAAAAGGTTTAATATGACTTGAAAAAAGTTTGTACTAAACTGACTCCTTGTAGCCAAATCCAGAGAGAAAAAACACAAAGAACACATTGCTGGTACTTGTGGTTAATTGCTGCCTTTTCTTTTTGGATCTACTTGGTTTGAAATATTAAATGCAGAAGAAACCATCTATTTTTCCTTCCATAGCCTGTCAGTAGAAGAAATGAAATATAGGAGATTCCTCCCTGCTTTTTTTTTTAATAAACAAGGAGTATAAACTGTTTTAAAGTAACTAGATAAAATTACACGGTATTTTAAAACATGGAGAAAAACAGGGATATGTGGAGAAAAACAGGGATATGTGGAGAAAAACATGGATCTGTGTGTGGCAGTATTTCTCCCACCTTTCTCCCTGGCTGTACATTAACATGAGGACTCCACACAGCTCAGCTTTGCAGAGTTGTCAGGGACATCTCTGAGCCCAGACACCCTCTGCTCTGCCCTGCCACCTCCAGGGCCACAGGCCACCAACCACAGTGGGGAAGAAGCATTTTTATGGGAGTTCTGGGGCTCAACATCCCTTCCTTACCACCCCAACAACTTCAGGAAGATTTGCACCAGCAGTCACAGATTTATTTCACATCCTGCAGTGGCGCACAGTCAGGTTTTACCCTTCAGAGATGCTCTGGTCCAGCCCATGCTGTCATATCATCTCTTGGAGTAGGATAACATACCAGGAAAACAAACCCAAATTTTCTCTTCAGAGCCAGCAAACTTATGAAGTGATTATTTCCCCTAAAGGACTAAAGCTCTGCCCCCAACAGCAACTGTTGTGCTCCAGCTTGCTGAGCCTCAGCTCTGCACTGCAAACTGCTCTCTGGCAGATCTCCTGCCCCTGGCAAACTCCAAGTCCTCCAAAAAGGCAGGGAATTTTTGATTTCACAGCTACAGCATTTCTCCCTTTGACCCTGAACTTACTCTAAGGAGGTGCCAATATTTCAGAATCAAAATATCTTTATAGCATTTTATGCCCGTTCTGACGGCGGCTCTGAAACTTTGGCTTTGCTGAGTAGAAGCATTTTCCAAACCTTTATATGGGGTTAAAATCCAACATTTCCCATCACAGCCTAGCAAAGACCTGTACTAACAGAGATCACAGGAGCACCTGAGGTGGAAAATTCAGTGTATTCCACAAGAGCCTGTTAAATTTTGACTGAACAGGGACAGCAAAATGTGCAAATGACTTTGCTTTCCCCACCAAGGCACCGTGCCCCCGTTTCCTTCATGAGCAGAAGTACAGAAGCACTTCCCCAACACAAAAAAAGGCAATTTTCATCACAAGACACAAATTCTCATTCAGAGCTGAGCACATCCGCCCCTTTGCACAGCCCTTGGCACCCATCTTGATACCATTTCTGGTGGCACCAGAGAACCCTGTTGCTCCAGATGAAAATGCAAGGGGTTTGTGATTTTCCTATATTATATAGAAAATATTCTTATACATGATATAGTATATATTATATAATATATAGTATATATTATATAGTATATATTATATGCTATAATTTAATATATATAATTAAATGTTATATATAATATAATATAATATAATGTTATATTATTATATCTTATAAATATATGTTATTTTAATAGATAATATAATTATATATTATATATACACTATATATTATATAATATATAATGTATAATAATAGTCTCTATATAATATACAAATTTTTCAATATATATATTTATATATATAATATTTTATAAATTTTTTCAATATATATATTTATATATATAATAATATATATATAAAGTATATATGTTATATTTTAATATATATAATTATATATAAAATTTTTCTATATTATATAGAAAAAATAAATAAATATATATAAATATATATAAAATATAAAAATATAAAAATATAAATAAATAAATATATCTATATTTTAAAAAATATATATATTTAAAAAAAAAAAAAAGAGGATTTAATCGAGAAGTTTCACCGTCTGGAAGTCCTGCTCCTGCGGTGTCAGTGCCCTTTGTGCAGGGCTGACCCGTGGGATTCTGGAGCAGGATGTGGCGTGGAGCTGGAGCAACGCTGCCGCAGCATCACCCGTAGAGGGAGCTTCCTCGGGGAGCCGGGCAGGGCTGGCACCTTTTCATCATAAAGAGCTTTAAAAAAAAAATTAAAAAAAAAAATCCAGGACAATATAAAGTATTGATTTTAAAGTTCTTGTGGTTTGGGGTTTGGTTGGTTTGTTTGTTTGTTTTTCTCCCGCCACTCATAGCAAAACAAGCAGTTCTGGGTTAAACCTCTTGAAAATAGATGTTTTGTGAGAGGAGGAGGGAAAGGAATGGGGAAAGAAATGCCTTGCCTAGCACTGGGTGTTTGCAATTGGTTGTCAGTTGTGTTGAATCGAGCGAATGGTCACTTTTCCATTTCATTTTGTTATAACAAAGGGGGGAAGAGCACTGATATTTTAGCAAAAATAAGATCCTGCAGTCTGTGAGCCAGCACTCAGATGCTAAACAGCTTTTCAGACCTACTGGATACCACTCTGAGTTTGAAATGTGAAGCCCCACGGCTGTTTTTCTACACATTTTTAGTTTAATTTCCTTACAAACAGGCTCCCAGGCTCCAGTTACTTCTCTGTGATTCCCCCCCTTCCCTTTGGGCACAGCCACAGGATTCCCACAGCTTCCAAGGCGGTGGAGGAATGTCCTTTTAATGCACTCTGTGGCCAGCCCAGTCAGCATCCCGGGAAACGATCACCTCGGGGAACGCTTGGATCTCGGGATTTGGCAGCCAGCTGCGAGGGCAGCCGGCCTGGCCCCGTGTTCCTGCCGGGACCAGGGAGGGCATGTCCTCCCTCAGGTGCCTGGGCGGCACAAATTACAGATGCCAACACAGCCCATCACAAAAGCTGTCCTTCCCTCTCAGAAATTGGTTGCCTCCTGCTTCTTCTTCTTCTGCCTCTGCTTCTTCTGCCTCTTCTTCTGCTGCCTCTGCCTCTTCTGCTTCTGCCTCTTCCTCTTCTGCCTCTTTTGCTTCTTCTTCTGTCTCTTCTTCTGCTGCCTCTGCTTCTTCTTCTTCTTCTGCTCCTGCTGCCTCTGCTTCTTCTGCCTCTTCCTCTTCTGTCTCTGCCTCTTCCTCTTATGCTTCTTCTGCCTCTGCTTCTTCTTCTGCCTCTTCTGCTTCCTCTTCTGTCTCTTCTGCCTCTTTTGCTTCTTCTTCTTCTTCAGCTTCTTCTTCAGTCTCTTCTTCTTCTTCTTCTGTGTCTTCTTCTGCTTCTGTCTCTTCTGCTTCTTCTTCTTCTGCTTCTCCTGTCTCTTCTTCTGCTTCTGTCTCTTCTGCTTCTTCTTCTTCTGCTTCTCCTGTCTCTTCTTCTGCTTCTTCTTCTTCAGCTTCTTCTTCAGTCTCTTCTTCTTCTGTCTCTTCATCTTCTGCTTCTTCTTCTGTCTCTTCTTCTCCTTCTGCTTCTGCCTCTGCTTCTTCTGCCTCTTCTGCTTCTTCTTCTGGTTTATGGCTCCCTGGTAGAGGTGAGGGGGAGAAGCACAATAAAAGAACACCATCAGATCGTTTGTTCTGCTGTTCAAACTTTTGCACAAGGTGAGAGATAAGCACAGCTCCACCCCCCAGCTGCATTTGATCTGGTGGGCTTTGAAATTAAATATTCTCCCTGCAATAGGCATAGTAGCTGTGTCCTGGTGGAAACTGCTCCTCCAGGCTCTCCCACAACGTGGGGTTTGGGGTTTGCTCAGCACATTAGGAATGAAAAGCCTGAGAAGTGGCTGAGACCCCTCTAGTTCCAGGTACAGCAGGAGCAAGGGATGCTCTCACTCCAGGTCCTTTCCTCCCTGCAAGGAGAGACCCCTGTTTGCTTGGGCAAGGGGACTGGGAAACACCAGGGGACCAGGCCAGGGTGTGCAGGAGGTCAGGGACCCAGCAGGGACACAGCCCATCACAAAGCTGTCCTTCCCTCTCAGTAACTGGTTGCCTCCTGCTGCTGCTTCTTCTGCCTCTGCCTCTTCTTCTTCTGCTGCCTCTACTTCTGCTTCTTCTTCTTCTGCCTCTTCTGATTCTTCTTCTGCCTCTGCCTCTTCTCCTTCTCCTTCCTCTCCATCCAAAATGCTCCTGGGCTGTCAGAGTTTCCCAAAGGGGACATTCACTCCCAGATCTGGATTTATACTGCAGTGTCTCCATCAGTTCTGGTGGACCTGCACTTGACAGGATAGGAAACTGGAGAATTCCATCCCTTAACCTTGTACAACGCTGGTTTGAGGAAATGCCAGAGCTCCCCCTGGCCCAGGCTTTTGCAGCTCTGGTATGAGGCACAACCTGCTGAACATTTCCTAATGCTCTGCATGTTTTTCACCTTTTTTCCCCCAGTCCTTCCTGAAGTGGGATACTTGAGGCTGGCTGACCATGTCCATTCCCACCTGCTCTCCTCTCCCTACAGAATTCCCTTTCTCTGTCAGCCAGCCCCCTCTTTAGTCCATCATCTCATTCTGCTCACCTACATGGACGCAGCACCTGCTCACCTGCCAGACCACACTTCCCACTAAGCTTATGTCTAAAAGCCCCAAACCAACACTGCTCCAGTCACATTTATTTTTCCCCCAGAGCCTTTTTCCCATTTATTTATTTGGCTGTTAGTCTGGATCTCCAGCTCAGCTAGGCTTGTGTCAGCTGGAAATCACTGCAGCCCCATTCCAGCATCCTGGGTCATGAATGAAAACATGGAGCATCAGCAGATACCAGAGTTGCCCTGTGCATACTTGTTCAAAAAATCCTTTCTATGCAAGTGCAAGTTTGAATTTCTGGCCACTCTTTAAGCCTCTAGAATTTCATGAAGATGAGAAAGTTATGAGACCACCCTGCCAACATCTGGCAAAGGCAGGATGCTCAGCTTCTGCTGTTTGCCTCCTCTCCTGAGACCTGCTGCTCAGAATCCCAGAATGGTTTGTGTCAGAAGGGGCATGACAGATCACCTCATTCCAAACCCCTGCCATGGACAGGGACACCTTCCACTATCCCAGGTTGCTCAGAGCCCTTTCCTGAACACTTCCAGGGATGGGGCAGCCACAGCTGCTCTGGATAAAGACAAGGGGAGCCTACTGGGCTGACAATTCCCCTTGAATTTTATTTTACCTGTTCTCATGGCCTTGTTTTCTCCTAGGTTTTTACAAGTTTGATTACAGGCCCCAGTACTTTTCTAGGAACTGCAGTTAGACTGAAATCTTCATAATTATCCCTTTCCTACTTCTCTCCCTTTTTAAAGATAAGTATATTTTCCCTTAGTACTTAATTAGGATCACAGCTGACCTTCTTAGGGGAAAACAAATGTGATGCTGCTCTTTTGGCATCGTCTGCTGAGTGTTCTCCCTGTCCCCAAATACCAAACCAACACCTCTGTGGTCCTCCAGCAACTGCTGAGGTACAGCTAGAGCAGCCTCTGGTTACACTTGATGTCCCCTGCTAATTGCATCTCACCATGTGCCTTGGCTTCTCTGATCTTGTCTCTGCGTGTGCACGCTGCACTTCTGTACTTGATCTTCATGGCCTGACCTACTTTTCATCTCCCCCAGGTTTCTTTCTCACATCTGAGCTCTTTTCCTGTGCTCCCTTTCTCCTGCGACACCGTGGCCTGAACTGTGCCTGTGAGAAGTTGTGACAGGCTCTCCTCTCAGGTACCAGCTTTTCCCCCTCAAGATCAGCTTCACCTGGGCATGGTCAGCCAGTGTTGGAGACCAGGAACCTCTACATAGTTCTCCTTCCTTCCTCCTGGCCCTCTGCACCAGTCATTTCCCAGCAGCTCCAACAGGGCACCTTCCACATCCCTAGCCAGCTTCTACTGCAGGAGAATAAAGATATCCATGAGATAAAGGCTCTTCCCTGTTCTCCCCACCTTGGTGATGGAGATGGGTCACCCACACACCTCCAAGATTCTTCTTTCCCCAGAAACAGCTATCCCACATTAACCCAGTGATGCCACCAACTCCTCACTAAAGCCTCCTTTACCTGGTGTTCTGGACACTCACCAGTGTTTCCCTTTCAACCACCAGCTGGAGACCACCAGGAACCCTAATCCCACCATTTCCTGTCCCTCCACACAAACACTTGCACCCTTGACATGGAAAACACTCCTTGCCTTCCTCCCCTGCCCCACCCTCATGCCTTCAGCGCCACAATTCCACAAACAATTTCTCCCCTAATTAAATCCCGCGGCTTTGTTGCAATCCCAAGCCCCCAGCTCCCCCCTCCACCCCTTTCCCATTCATCTTCCATTCAGCTCCTGGGCACCACAGCCTCCTCTGCTCTTTCTTGGCCCTCCTTTGATCTCAGTTTGAATAGGAGAGGTCAAGCTCCACGACCACTGTTCCTTTTTTCCGTCCCCACAGCCCGTGGCTCCCTTGGGGATGACGGGCACGGCTTCCAGCAGTGGGTCAGGGCTCATGCTCCCCAGCAGGGCTGTGGGGCTGCCTCTGTGGGGGAACACCCAGCCCTGGCCACCCCCTGGCCCTAAAGGGGCCCTGACATCTCTGGGCTTTCTCAGCAGAGTGGCTCAAAGCCCATTGAAGGCAGGAGAAAGGATCCTATCAGTTCAGCAGGCTCCCAGTCAGGGTCATGTGGTGGGGAAGATGAAACAGGGAAGCCTTATAAATATGATTGCCTGGCAAAAGATTTTGAGAATATGGAAACTATAAGTGAGATTGAAATGAAAGCAAGCTTTGGGATACCTCAGTTACTGAACAACTGGAAACAATGGCATGGCCAGCTGAAGGTAATCCCCTTTTGATGAAACAACACCCTCTGCTTGCAGACAGCTCCAAGGGTCAGAGCAGACCCCACTAGCTTGGCAGAAGGGCTCCAAAGAGGAGTTTTTAGGGTTTAAAATGTAACACAGTATGGTAATGTAATGATTCTTATAGGCTGTATGGAAATGCTATAGGATTTGTATCTTGTACTAGATTGGTTAGTGAGAAATAGAATATTCAGCACAGAAGAAGATTCATGGTATTGTAACAGGAACCTCACCCTCTTACCCTCTTACGCTCTTATCCTCTTTTACTCTCTCTCTCTCTCTCTCTCTCTCTCTCTCATCCTCTCTCCCCCTCTCTTCTCTGGGGCCTGCTCTGAGCTGTGGCTGGCAGCTCCCAGCAGGGCCCTGCACCCAGGCCCTTTGCAATAACCCACAAGTTCCAGACCTGGCTGCAGAGATCTCTGCTCTCCATCCATCCTGACCGTGCTACCCCTGTCTCTCCTACAGTTGTGAACCCCAGAGGATGGGGTTTTCTACACTGAGGCTGCAGAGTCGAGTCAGTAAATGGGTCCTCAGCAGTCAGGTGCCTGCTGGGCCCTCTAAAGCAGCTCCAGGCAGGGAGTTCTGCTCTGCTCCATCTTTGCTTCACAAAAGAAATCCTTGCTAACCCCGCTGACATCCACCAGGGCAGTGTCTCAGCCAAGAGGCAGGAAAGAGGGAAAGGAGAATTACCTCGGTTTAAATCCTCTCAGCTGCTCACACCAAACAGATTTACCTTTCGAGACAGGATCCTGATAGCACTCAGAGCTGAATCCCCTGCCTGAAGTGTATGAGGTTTAATTACTGCAGCTTTGTTAAATCAGCTCAGCTAAGCCCCTGTGTAATTGCTTTCTTCTGGGCCCAGCAGTGGTTTATTTGAGGACAGCTCAGGCTGGTTTTCAGACTACTTGAAGCTGCTCCTGTGCTGTTGATATCCCTTCCTTTCAATCAGTTTAAACACTCACCTCTTGAGAAAGCACCTTGAAAGAGGTCAGGCCTCAGCCTTTGCCCTGGTTTGTTCTGGGACAAGACAAAATGCTCATTTTTTGCTTTAAACACATGAAGCTCAGTGGCACCCAGCAGTGTTGGTGTGCCCTGGAGAGCTCATGGCACCATCCACCCCAGGGAGGACACCTAATGCATCCCCCAAAAAGTGAAATGTCACCTGCTGATCTGACCACAAGCCCACAAGGAGCCACATCCCCAATCCCGTTGTGCTTCCCACTGCCCTCGTCTGGTTGGAGAGAAACTCAGGACACGTGGCACCCCGGGGATCCTTCCCTCCATCCCTGCATCCCTGCATCCCTGCATCCCGCTGGTTGCCACGGTTACGGGCGAGCCGGTGCGTGTGGCAGGGTGGGAGGGGGCGGCCGACAGGACCTGTGGTGCCGGGCCTGTCAAGGAAATGGCTTTTTTTTTTTTTCCTTTTCTTTTCTTTTCTTTTTTTTTTTTTTTTTTTTTGGGAGGGAGGAGCATCCCTCGCTCCTCGGCAGCCCCGCAGAGCCGACCCGCTGCCGGCGCCTTGGAAATTTGCACGGAGCTGACAAGATGACAAGGTGCAAATACGCCAGGCTGCTCGGGAGTAATTTTTACTGCAGCTCTGCCTTGTGCACGTTTTTATTGCAAAGAGGGTAATCGGGCCTCTTCATTATTGAAAACATATTTACTACCCCTCGGCCGCTCTCTCCCATTTTTGCCAGCCCCTTCCTTCCCCCCTTAAGTACCCTGTCCTCCACGAGATATGATCTCATAAATTTACAGTGTACTTGCTGTCTGCAAAGTGGATGTTCAGTTTCATTTTTATTGGACTTTATGATACGGGCGGATTGCATTTTATTTGCTGCACCGCTACCAGAAGGCCTGGAACGGTCGGGAAGTGCTGCTTGCAACAGGGATTTGGCCTGGGAAAAGGGCTGAGGGATGGGCTCTGCAGAGCATGGACGAGCTGCCAGCGTGGGATGTACTGTCTGCAGGCAGAAAGGCTGCAGGAGAAGGCAGGCTCGTGGAATTACACGATGGTTTGGGTCGCAGGGCACCTTTAAAGGTCATCTAGTCCAACCCCCCTGCCACGGGCAGGGACACCTTCAGCTGGATGTGGCAGCGCTTTGGCAGAGGGCTGCCTTCCTCTTGTGCTGCAGGAAATGCTGCTCCATGCACGCCGTGGTCCTCCCAGCCCTGCTGAGAGGAGCTGGAATCGATGCAGGAGCGTGTCTCTGCCCAGCAGCCAGCCTGATTGACAAGGGATGCACAGCAGGAGCACAGCAGCAGCTTCTCATCACTCACCACCCTTTTTGTGGCTATCACCCTTTCCAAACATGCCTTTCCCGAGGTTTTCTCAAGCTAGACAGGCTAAACCAAAGCCACCTGTCCAGCACTGCCCTTAGTGTGACACTCATGGGCCCAGACAAAATTGCCTGAAGCCGGGGGGAACAGCAGAGATGGGGATGGCACCAGGGAGGTTGGAATCTATGGAAACACCTCCTGCAGCCAGTGCCACGCTCCAGACTCACCCCCTGTGAGTGGAGCACAACCTCATCCCCTCCTCTTCAAACCCCTTGAATTAATCCTGTTTGCTGCCTGGCACTCAGGCAAGGCCTCCCTGAGCCCTGAGAGAGCCCTGGCTGGATGCTGCCCCACAGGCAGGGGCAGAGGGAAGCTCCTGCTCCCACAGGGATCAGCTCTGGACTGACTGCCAGGCCAGCTCTGCTGTCAGGGCTGCTGTGATCAATCCCTGGTTCATTATTAAAATTCTCTCTTGCTGGTGCACAGGGAATTTGTTATCACTCAGCGAGCCACAGGCCCTCTCAGCACTGGGTGGGCACCACATTTCTCCACAGAGCCACCTCCTTCTCCAGGGAAAAGGGCTCTGCAGCCCCTTCAGCAGCTGCCCAGCAGCATTAGGAGCCCAACTCACTTGGTATCCACCTCATCTCAGGGCAGCACAGGGGAAATAATCAACCTGTGTCATTTCCATCCGAAAAAAGGGAAGAATGTTGGGGTTTTTTTTTCTTCTTTTCCAAGGTAACAGTGAGAGGCCAAGCAGAGCACTGCAAAGCAACATAAATGATTTAGCACCCAACGATTTTGCCAGGGAAACGCTAAAGACGGAGTCTAATCCTTTCATCTAACCCTGGTCCTTCTAAAAGCTTTAAGCTAGGAGTTGACTCAGCATGTCAGTGCCAAAAAGATCCATTGACCTCGAGTTCAGTGCTGAGAAATTGAGAAATGTTCTTTTTAATGTCTATTCAATAAATACAGCATCACCCTCTCCGTGGGCTAAGCAATCCACTTCAAATCCATTACGGCACGTTCTCACAGACTGACAAGTTGTCCTGAGACAATAGTGGCTGCCAGATGAGGTTAACCCTTGCTGAGGGGGTGTAAATCTTTGTAGCCACAAGCCTTTTGCTCTCAGGAGTCCTTGAGAAGAGGGGAGGGGGGTATCTGAATTGATGAGGAGCGGCTGCTGCGGGAGCTCCTTGCTGGACCAAGGTGATCTGCATCAGTAAAAAATATGCCCAGTCAACACAGCAGCCACTGCTGGGAAGGAGGGGAGTGCTGCTGCCCTCTGCTCCCTGCTGGACTGCTGATGCTCCCACCAGGCATTCATGATCCCAGTTCTGCCTGGCCATCACAGCCCATTGCACTGGTGCCGGACTGGTGCTGCTGAACCATCTCAGGAGGCACCAACCGTGCTGCTGCCATCACTTGTGCTGCCCCACCTGCAGCCTAAAGGGAGCCCTGGAGCTCACAGAGCTCACAGCTCACCCTGGGGAAGGCTGGAGCTGGCTTGGAGATCTTTGGCACAGGCACACAGAGTGTGAGCTCTGTGCTGGACACTCCCTGGGCTCTGGTCTGGGCAGCACTAACCTGGCTGGATTAAATAGGAAACAGCCTCAAGTTATGCCAGGGTAGGTTTAGGCTGGGTGTTAGGATAAAGTTTGTGACCGTGTTCACAGGGTTTTCGGATTGGGGAGGAGATGAGGATCTGACTCCATGTTTCAGAAGGCTGATTTATTATTTTATTATATATATTGCATTAAAACTATACTAAAAGAATAGAAGAAAGGATTTCATCAGAAGGCTGGCTAAGAATAGAATAGGAAGGAATGATAACAAAGGTTTGTGGCTCGGCTCTCTGTCTGAGCCAGCTGACTGTGATTGGCCATTAATCAGAAACAACCAACATGGGCCAATCCCAGATGCACCTGTTGCATTCCACAGCAGCAGATAATCATTGGTTACATTTTGTTCCTGAGGCCTCTCAGCTTCTCAGGAGGAAAGATCCTAAGGAAAGGATTTTCCATAAAAGATGTCTGCGATAAAAGTTCCTCACTGAAAGGCTGATCAAGCAGTGGAACAGGCTACCCAGGGAAGTGGTGGATTCACCATCCCTGGAAGGGATCCAGAAATGCATAGGTGTGGTGCTTAGGGCCATGGTTTAGTGGTGGGCCTGGCAGTGTTAGGTTATTGGTTGGACTCAATGATTGTAGAGCTCTTTTCCAACCTAAATGGCTCTACAAAATAGAGAGAGAGAGAGAGGGGAGAACAACAGCACAATTCCAGCACAATTCCCAAAGCAGCTCAGCCCACCAAGACCAACCACTCCTGGCAGTGGGCTGTAGCATCCCCTCCTGAAAAATGTTCCCTAACAACAGAGAGGCTTTACCAGGGACAGCTTTACCCCTGCACCAAACACTGAGCTGCAGCCTGGGCTTTCTGTCCACGAGCACATCCGGGGGGTGACAGCAGTGTAACACCCTTTTACCCAGCACCACCACAGGTCTGGAGCCCTGTGCAAGGGCAGCAAATGCAGGGATGTGTTTTTCCCTGGCTCCTGAGTGCCTCATCTGGTGCTGAGACCAGAGGGGAGTCCCTACAGCCAGCCAGACCTTTGTTCTGAGAGAAAATCCTGGACTCTGCAGCTTCCAGCAGCAAGTCATTAATGAAAATTATCACCTTAGTAATGGTAATAATGCAATAATTCCGAAAGGTAAAGCTATGGGAGCACAGTCAATCTGCAGGAAATTGGAGCAGAGGCAGCAGGGGAGCCCTCTGTCTCTGGGTTTATATTCACTTACAGGTATTTTACGGTGCCCCCTTCATCCTGATGTCTGCTTTCAAGCTCTTGAGCCAAAGCTCAGCAGCTCCCAGCCAGGCTGGAGGCTGTGGCAGGTTTGGGGGGACGATTTTGGGATGCTGCAGCAGCCCCCCAGTCTCCTCCAGCATGCCAGGGTGGAGGAGGTGCCATGAGCAGGTGTTTGAGGCTCTGTGCTGACTCAAGGATGCCATCCTGCACCGTGTTTATCTGGGTCACATTTACAAGTTCTCTTTCTGGTTTTGGAGGCTGGGAGTTTCTATTTTTTCCCCTCTCTCCCTGTGTTTGGATGTGACAACTGAAGGCAGCTTTGCTGAGATCTGCAGCGGGCAGAGGGCTGGGCTGTGGGCTCTGCTGGTTAATCACTGTTTGCTGGTCAATCACTGTTTGCTGGTTAACTGGATCATCCTCACCTTCCATCAGACTGCAAAACCTTCTGTGCAGCATTCCTTGCCTGCAGAATCTCTAAAGATACAGAATTGTTGGAAATCAGCAAAAGGCTTTTATTTATGGGAATAAAGTTTATATATAAACTGCACCCAAAGTCTGCATAGGCACAAAACAGCACCTGGATTTTATTCTGATGTCCTTGACATTATTCCAATGCTAACACAACCGTTTCCCTCATGATGTTTTACATTTTTCCAGTGTCATGATTTCTTGGGGATGAGTAGGCACACTCAAGGCTTTTGTACTGCTGGGGCTGGTGACACTGGGAACATCATCCCACTGATGAGGGACTTTTGGGGCAGTTGAGTGCTTAGACAATGTTGGCAAGGATTTCCATCCTAGTAAATAGTGCTCAGCACTCTTCTCCACCACTACTTTGGAAGGAAAAATTTTACACTAAAATACCTGTAAAAACATATTTCCTATGCTTGAGGGAATATGCCTACTTCTTTACAGGTATTTACAGGTATTTTACAGTGAAATACCTGTAAAAACATGCTTTCTGTGCTTGAGGGAGTATGCCTACTTCTTCCACAGGCATGGCCTTGAATACTTTCAAAGAACCAAAGCCCCTCAAACAGGGCAGAGCAGACAGTGCTTGGATGCTGTCCCAGCAGCATCACTCCTGTCCACAATCACCATTAGGAATTGCTCCAGAAATGACACCCATATCAATCCTCATTGCTCTAATCTGGTTGGATGCTCTGGCCCTGGCTGCTTCTGGTGCTCCAGGCACCCACACAGGGGAGTCCTGCCCAAAAAAATGCATGACCACCATTTGGGGAAGATGCAGCTGCTTTGAGGTTGGCTTTGAGGTTGATCCCAAATCTCTCTGAAAGGCACCAAAAAGTCCTGAGGGCAATAGACCCCCATCACTGAGATGGTGGCACCAGAAACACTGCTGGCTGAAAGACCAGCACTGAGCAGGATATTTCAGTCCTTCCCCTTCTCTCTGCTGCCACAACAACTAAAGGGGCCATATGGTGGGTATGCTAACACAACCATTTCCCTCCTAATGCTTTAAATTCTCCATGTGCACAACAATGCACCATATGGACATCAACAATGAGGGTCCCCCAGACTTCAGGAGAGCCTGGGTGCTGTCAAAGCCCTGCAGGAGTCAGAAAAAGTGAAAAAGCCACGTGCAAGGGCAGCAAGGGCTGGGATTCAAGGGCCCTGGTCAGGGTCCAGTGCTGGGTGTGTGTCACAGACACATTTTATGGAAAATCCTTTCCTTAGGATTTTTCCTCCTGAGAAGCTGAGAGGCCTCAGGAACAAAATGTAACCAATGGTTATCTGCTGCTGTGGAATGCAACAGGTGCATCTGGGATTGGTCTCATGTGGATGTTTGGAATTAATGGCCAATCACAGTCAGCTGGCTCAGACTCTCTGTCCCAGACAGAAGCTTTTGTTATCATTCTTTCTGATTCTATTCTTAGCCAGCCTTCTGATGAAACCTTTTCTGCTATTCTTTTAGTACAGTTTTAATGTAATATATATAATAAAATAATAAATCAAGCCTTGTGAAACATGGAGTCAGATCCTCATCTCTTCCCCAACCCGAAAGCCCCTGTGAACACGGTCACAGGTGTGCACTCACAGGTAACATCTGATTAGGGTGGAAGGCTTGTTTGACCATGCTCCCAGGCTCACCATGGAAGGAGATCTCCAGGAGAGACTCCTTGGGAGGCAGGAAGCCTTCAGCTCGCTCCTGGCTGAATTTCAGTGGGAGAGATAAAGCAGGGTACTGCACACTGCCTGTTCATTTGAAGGCAGGTTGTCACCCTGCCACCAACACTCCCTGCCCACATCACCCACACCAGCCAGGATAAACCCATGACCCATTGCCCACCTTCTGCTGAGGAGAGACAGGATGTCTTTTTTCCCCACAGGGACAGGAGACAATAACAAGGTGGAAATTCAGGTGAGGAACTGTCTCTGTGATGGTTCTGAGATGTAGGAAAGGCCCAGGATGGCAGTGCCAGCACCTCCATCTCTGCTGCCCCCCTGACCCACACACCCCACAGCAGCTGAGTGGCCATGGGGCTCCTTTGTGTCAGAACCCAGGACATTCCTCTGGCTGCCCTGGAGGACTCAAGACCCTGCCAAGGAGGCTCAGAGACCTTGGCACAGAGCCCAAAACCCCCTTTGATTTTGACCCATGGAAAAACAATTACCAACCTTTATATGAAGAATTACCAGCCACAAAAGTTTAAGTAGAATGATAGTGAATTTATCACAGGGTGAAAAATAGATTTTGGGGTTTTTAGAATGGGGGCTCAGGGTCCCAAGATGGAGGAATTTGGGTGTGCCTTGTCCTTTTTCCTTCTTCTTCCTGGCCTCCATCTTCTGCTGTGATGTTGGCACTTTTGGATTGGTTTAGAGTAGGAGCTCACTGTCCAACATAGGTGATGGGTATTGGGAAGTTATGGTAAATATTGTACAGGTAGTTTTTAGCATAAAGGATAACACCACCCCAGGGAGGCAGAGTGCCTGGACTGTCCTGCTGAGCGGACCTCGGCAGGACAGGAGAAAGAATTTTATAGATAAGACACAATAAACAACCCTGAGACGCAGAAATGAAGAGCTCTGACTCCTTCTTTGAGCACTGGGCTGGGAAAAGAGACTTTCTAACACATCTTGGGGTCACTGTGAGCAGCTAAACCCCGAGACATTGCAGGACCCAGGCTTCAGGAGTCTCCTCCAAGACATCTGCTGACAGGGCTGATTGCAGGCCAGGCTGGTGCACCACCAGGATTTCTTGATTGCTTTTTTGGGGAGGGACAGGAGCTTTCCTTCTCCCTTTGTCTCCCTGGTGAAGGATGTGCTCTCGGGCTGAAGTCCTGACAATCCAAGCTGCTGAAATGAATCCTCTTCAGTCTATTTACTTGATATTTACCAAAGTCTGCGATCAACAAGAAAACACATCTCAGCAGCTCACTTGGCAAGAGAACGAATTGAGGCAGCACTGCAGCTGTCATATTTATTTCAGTGGCAAAGCAGGTCAGGAAAATTGATAAAATTAATCATACAAACTAGCAAACACGGGGAGTGAAGGAGAGGGAGAACGAAGGGGAGAGAATGAGAGTGAAGGAGTGTTTGCAGCACCAGGCTGCACCTGCTTTTATTTCTTTTAATGGATTTTTTTTTTTTATGCGATGCCACAGATAAAATTGGTGCAGGGTACAGTATTTTATAAGCAGGTTTGGGGAGGGGTGTTGAGATTGCTACAAGCAGATGCCTATTACACCAGGGCTGAGCCCTGGCCACAGGGTTTGCAAGGAAATGGGAATTCAAGGACAGAAGTGATTTTTCAGGCATCCCCACAGAGCAGGTGGGGAGCAGCACCTCGAGGTGCTCTGAGTGGGCTGAGGCACGGGCCAGGGCTCCAGGGGCTCCTCAAGGTGCTCCCAAGGCTGTCCTTGGTGTCCTGTCCCTGTCACCTCTGGCAGCTGATGATGAGCCCAGCCTTGTGGCAGCTGCAGAAACATTTCCCTACCCCAGCTTTGCCCTCTCCTGCAAGTGAGCAGCTCTGGGGATGGCTCACCAACCACATCCCTGCTGGGGATGGCTCACCAACCACATCCCTGCTGGGGATGGCTCACCAACCACATCCCTGCTGGGGATGGCTCACCAAACACATCCCTGCTGGGGATGGCTCACCAAACACATCCCTGCTGTTCCCTGCCCCTAGATCTTGGGAAGGACGGGTGAGGCACAGCCCCAGAGTGCCCCTATGCTCCCCAGGCAGCAATATCTGGTTTTCTGTGCCCCCCTTGCAAGGATCAACCCTGAGTTTGTTCTCAGAGCAACTTGTGGGTCCACCTGAAGAAAGGAGCTTGCAGAAGCCAAGACCTCTTTGTTATGGGCTCCTCTTTGGGCAGGCACATGCCTCATTTCAGGCAAGGGGTAGGAAAGCCAAAAAGAATCCACTAACTCCAGGAAAACCTTTGAGGAAGGTTTCAAGCATCGAGGTTCAAGCATCAAGTGACCACCTCCCCCCATTTCCTTAAAAGAAAATGTTTTTAGACCAGGATTTAGATTTCAGAACTTTCCATTTCAGAATAAAAAGTGCATGAGTGCATTTCTAGTATGCTACCAAATGGCATTTTGTTACTTCTGCTCTTTAGTTTTCTGTCATAAAAATAGTGTTCACAAAACTCAGCCCAAATTCAAAAATAACATTGGTCCCTCTGAAATGCTTTTTTTCTCTTTTCTCTTCACTTTTCTTTTTCCTTTTCTCTTTTCTCATTGTCTCTCTCACAGATTAAAGACTCATTGAAAAATGTCTCTGCTCTAATTTTGATTCCTTTTTCTCTGGCTTTCCATCCTCCTCTCCCACACCTCTCCAGGCCCTGACTGCACATCCCTGTTCCTACCCTGAATTACTGTTCTCATTGCTCCCAGCACATTAAAAGTGAAGCTAATTAACCAGCAGAACAATTTGCCTAACGACGTGGTAGATTCTCCATCACTTGCAGCCTTCAAGTCAAGCCTGAACGTCTCTGACAGAGCTTTGGCAGGGTGGAGGAATCTGGGCACAAGGGAATTTGGGGACCCACAGGGGGCTGCAGGACACACAGAGTCACCTTTGGTGAGATTTTGGGACACTGAACCAGGGAGTCCCACGTGGCCCTGGGGAGAAGAGCATCCATCAGCTCCAGCTTTCTCACCTGCTGCCTCACACCTGTGCCTTCACCAGGGATGGGGACAATGGTGACAATGGTGACAATGGTGACAATGGGGGTCTCTGCTGAGCCCTGGCTGAGCAGGGATGGTGAATCCAGGCAGTAGGTGACAAACCAGCCAGAAGCCACCATCAGCACCGAGGCTGCCGTGGAAATGGCGAGAGCTAAGGAGAATTTTAGGGCAGAAATCCCTCTATAAGATCTTGCTGACAAGCCCTATTAAATATTCATTCTATAGACTGTGGAGACATCATTACACACACACATTCAGGCTCTCCACTCTCCCAGCTCTGGCATTTGTTTTCTGCAGCTCCAATGAGCTGAGGGGACCTGGGGGTGGGGCTGGAGCCATCCCCCCCCAGCACAGCTGGGATCCTCAGGGGCAGGCACGGCTTGCAAGCCAAACCCTGTCCTGGAAGGCCTGCTGCTATCCATAGGAGGGAGGCAGGAGGGTTTGGGGAGGTGCTGGTGTTTGGTGAGTGCTGTCTCCCCTGTGGAAGAGCAGCAGCAGGGGTTGGAGGGACAGCCATGCCCTGGGCAGTCACTGTGACCCCAGGACCACAGTGCCACCAGTGACATCCCCCAGGGGTGTGAGGGAGCCTTGCCTCCAGCCCCTGCCCTTCATGCACAGGCACAGGCAGCACTCCTGTGCACCCCACAAACCCCAAAAAAGCTCTTTCCAGTCACCTGGAACCGAGGGTGGGTCCTGTGGATACGCCAGGAGATGCCACAGCCCTGCTGCCATCGGCCACCTGGGCAGTGTCACCAGACTGGTGCCACTGCCACACATCCATCTCCTTCCCAGCTCAGAGCCACCTCTCCTGCACCTTGGGAAAGCCCACGTGCTCTCCCTGCCCGAATCCAGCTCTGCCCATGGGAAACAGAGTTGCACACATGCCTCTGTGAGTATATATATACGTACATTGATTTTTTTTTTTAATTTTTTTTTTGCACACATTTCTAGTGACAATCCCCTTTTTTTTTCCCCCCCCAAACAATCCATCCATAAATGTCACTGAAAATCCCGATCTCCTTTTATTAAACCTGAAAAATGTGTATAAATGTAAATAACAAATGACTGATACAGGGAGAGGAACCAGAGCGTCTGCTGGCGTCACCCTCCCTCCCTCTCTCCCTCCCTCACGCTCTTTCCTCCTCGTGTAATTTGCATTAATAAAGAGGCTGTTCCTTGTCGGAATGTGTTTCATCCGGTTTAAAATCCCAGGGCGATCCACCAGGAACAGCTCTGGGAGAATCCGACTGTCAGAGCCGACAAGACAAATGAATCCCGGTGTCAGGAGCGTGTGGTTCAACGATGACAGATTGAGAAGAACTGTCCCCCTCTCGACAGGCGGGCTTCATTTTCAAATTAATAAATCTGAATAAAATATTTTCCCTTTCATTACGAGCCGAGCCCGGATGACAGTTCCCGTGACAGGAGGGAGTCGCGGTGTTGATGAGGAGACTTTGCATGAATTCCACCTGGGCTTCTTCGGCTTTATTTTTACCTGCAATTCCATCCCTGTTTACTTCTCTCTCCCCATCCCTCCTCCCCTTGCCCTCTCTCTCGTGCTCCCCATTCCCTCCCTGCCTCCTCCTGTTCCTTCACCCACTCCCAGCCCCTCTCTGCTCCCTTGCCCACTGTGCCCTGGTGATTTGGGAGGTGTCACTCCCACAGGAGCTGTGTCACGCTCAGGAGATGCCCCAAGGTCTCAGGTTCTCCTGTGTGAGAGCTGTGTCATCTCCACCCGTGCACGGGGTGCCTCGATCCCACTCAAGCCCCACAGTTTGTGCACCTAAGGAGATTTTCCTGCCTTTGGTTCTCCCAGGGATGGGGCTTGGCCTGGGGACCCATGGCTCCTCCACAGGGGCTGGCAGTGTCCAGCAGCCAGCTAAACCACACAGCTCCCGCTCCATGGTCTGGACAGACCCACCACCTTGCTCCTGAGCGTTTCCAGATGTGAGTTCATGGTAACCTTTTCCTGGGCAGCTGCCCCAGGTACAGAAAATCTCCCAAGCATCTTTCTGTGAGGCACCATCACGTCAGCCACGGTGACACACTCAGCAGAACAGCAGGGCCCAAATCTCTGTGGAGCTTTAGTGCAGGAGCACATTTCCCTCCCCAGCACCAGCAGCCATCCCCAGGAGTTCCCAGGGGTGTGCAGCCTGCAGCAGCAGGGTCAGATCCCTCTGATCCATGCCTTGGTAGCATTCCCCACATGTTCTGCAGTTGCCACAACCCCCAAACGAGTCCTTGCTCCACAAAGTGCCTTGGGATGCTGAGGGCAGGCGAGCAGCAAACAGCCAAGCACTGCAGACAGTCTCCATTCCAGCTCTGCACCCCACTGTGGCCCATAAATCCTTGGCTATCCTAAGGGGATTATGCAACAGTGCTCCTCATGCAGCCACTGCCCAGCTAGCCTAGGATGAGGCTGAAGAGTCTCCTTGCACCCATGGAAGTTGCTCTGGTTTGGATAAACCTCCCAGCCCTCCCGCTCAAAAGTTGGTCTGTAGTTTGGATGCTCTCCTGGATCACCCCAAGCGAGATGTGGCATCCATGGAAAATCAAACAAACCCCAAGTTTGGACTGGGCAGGCTGTGGCATGGGGAGAGCAGAGACTGCAGAGACTGCAGTGGGAAACAGAGTGTCTGAGCTGGCCTGGGAATTGCAGCAGCTCCAGGGTGCCTTATGGAGAAAGAAGTGGAGGCTCTGTCTGGTCCTTTGCAAGCCCAATATCCCCCTCTGAAGAAATTAGAAACATTCCAGCAGCTATAGCAGTGCCTGACAGTAAATTTGATTAACTTGCCCATGGAGTTAATGATATAGGGGGCCGTGTGGATTTTGTTGTAAAGAACACAGAAAAGACAGATGAGAAAATGAGAAAACAAGAAAGTAAATTTAAGCAGCTGGAAGCTTTAACAACTGGCATGATAAATCCAATAAAGAACTGCTCGATAAAACCCAACCACTGGAAAACCAAACATGGGTTGGGGAGGGAGTGGCTGTGCTTTGGATTCACAGCCAAAGAGGCAGCATGGTGGGAAAACGCTCCCAGGCCATGGGCTGCTTGGTCCCAGAGCACATGGCAGTGACATTCCTGCCACAGCCATCCTCTCAGGGCTTTAGCTGCTCACAGTGACCCCAAGATGTGTTAGAAAGTCTCTTTTCCCAGCCCAGAGGTTGAAGAAGGAGTCAGAGCTCTTCAGTTCTTGGTCTCAAGGTTGTTTATTGTGTCTTATTTATAAAATTCTTATCTATAAAAATTCTTATCTATAAAATTCTTTCTCCTGTCCAGCTGAGGTCCGCTCAGCAGGACAGACAGAGGCACTCTGCCTGCTCCCAGGGCAGTGTTATCTTTTATACTAAAAACTACCTGTACAATATTTACAATTACTTCCCAATACCTATCACCCATGTTAGACAGTGAGCTTCTACTCTAAACCAATCCCAAAGTGCCACCATCACAGCAGAAGATGAAGACCGAGAAGAAGGAGAAAGGCTGGACATGCCCAGATTCCTCCATCTTGCCCTCTGAACCCCCATTCTAAAAACCCCAAAAATCCATTTTTTCACCCCATGATAAATTCACTATCATTCTACTTAAACTGTCGTGCCTTGCAGATCCTCATATAAGGTTGGTAATTCTCTCTATGGGTCATAATCAAAACCACAGGTGTCTTGGGCTCTGTGCCAGGGTCTGTGAGCCCCCTTGGCAGGGGTCCTGAAATCCAGGACAGCCAGAGGGATGTCCTGAATTCTGACACCATCCTGCACCAAGCACCAGGGACCTGCTGCCTATCCCTTTTCTGCTCCTGTTCCAGTTTTCTTTGCAGCCTCCCAGGACCAGGAAGGATCTGCTGAGGCTGATGGGAGCCTGAGGGGATTCACACCTCCCAAGCCAAACCACGGAGGAGCTTGCCAACCAAATGCAGACCAGGTACTGCCAAAAAGCCTGAAGTAAAACCCAACATTTGGACATCCATATTCTTAAATCCTATCTTCTTTAAAATTTAATTCTGCTGAACCCTGCTGGAAGTCACAGCCAAGAGGAAAACCTCGAAGAGGATGACTGATGAGGACTCATCTCTCCCCATCTCAGCAGCACGAGCTGTGGAGCAGCATCCCATAGCTCCCTATTATCCCATAGAGGGACAGACTTGGAGCACCACTGTATCCCAACAGACCCTGCAGATCCTTGCTGTCTGCACACAGAAGGAATTTTGTTATCTCCACACCAAGCTCACTACTGTTCCCCAATCCAGCTAGCCCTGCCACATCATCCCAAAGGTAAGCCAGCACTTCCAGCCTGGTCCTGCTGCACCACTGGGCTCATCAAGGGGGAAGGTAGAGGCACCCTGTGTGTGGATCTGTCTTAGGCTGAAAATCAAGATGTAGCTGGGGTGTGTGTTCTATTTGCCATCTGTCAGAGCTGGGGCAGTTCTCTGCTGTTCATGGGGCAGTTTTCTTTATCTCTCCCACAGCCAATCCTCCCTCCAGGAGATCTCTTCTGTCCATGGGCCATTAATTATTAATTATCTGCTGTCCATGGCCAGTGAGTGTCCCTGCCTGGCTGATCCAATTCTGTCCATGGGCCATTAATTATTAATTATCTGCTGTCCATGGCCAGTGAGTGTCCCTGCCTGGCTGATCCAATTCCATCATCCCATGGGGAGATGCTCCGCCCAGGGGAGGAGCCAAGCATTCCTACCTGGATCCAATCTGAGCTTTGGGACAGCACAGCAGCCTCTGCCCAGTGCATTGCCAGAGGAGCAGCTTCTGCTGCCCTGCATTGCCAGAGGGAGCCCAGGCCCATCTCCAGCAGCCCTGGAGCTGCAGAGGAAAACTCCCCCCTTGTGCAGGATCCCTGCTCCAGCAGAACCACAGCTGGCACTGCAGGAGGGCTGAGCCCCCATGGGATGGGGCTGTGCCACCCCCTGACACACAGGGGACAGGGACTGCTCTCACTCTGGCAGTGTTGTTTAGTATTACTGCATTGTTATTTTTATTTTTACTTTTATTTTTCCTAGTAAAGAACTGTTATACCTGCTCCCAAATCTTTGCCTGAGAGCCCCTTAATTTCAAAATTATAACAATTCAGAGGGAGGGGGCTTACCTTTTCTGTTTCAAGAGAGGCTCCTGCCTTCCTTAGCAGACACCTGGCTTTCCAAACCAAGACAGGATCCAAGGACAAGGAGAGCAGGGAACTGGGCCTAGGGCCACCCATGCAGTACCAGATGCAGCTGGCAGCAGCCCAGCTGCTGTTTGCTCTGGTGCAGCTTCCCCAGAGCTCAGCCTTGCAGGGAGGTGTTGGCTGGGCACAGTCTGGCTGCCTTCAGCCCAAACCAGCCAGCCCAGCAGCATTTAGGCTGGGTCCATGCAGAACTACACAGATATCTCAGCCTGGCACTTCCCACCATCCACATCCTGTGCACCTGCACTTTCCCAGCCATCCATGGCCCTGGGCAGCAGAGAATTTCGCTCTTCCCCTGCAGGACATTCAGCCTGGCCTGTTAACCTCGACTGGAATTTGGTACCTGGACTCTCCACACCAGCACCTGCATTGCTGCACCACCTACACCCAGCTCTGGTGGGCCACAGGCAAGCACAAGATATTTCCTACAAGCACCAGCAGAGAACAGCAGCTCCAGATGATCTCCACACATTCCCCAGTGCAGCAAAGACACAGATGAAACCCGGTGCCCTAAAGTCTTAAATTGCTGCCATAGCCCTAAGTCCCCAGAATATCCCCAGGTCTCACTTCAGATTTGGAGCTGGATTCCCAAAAGAGGGGAGGCATCATCATGAACTGCTACCTGCTGTAGCTGGAGGCTTTTAGGGCTCTCAGGCCACATTTGGTGACCAAGGAGAGCAAAGCATCCCTTTGGAGCTTTCTCTGCATCTCCTGCCACTTTCCTGCAGCTCAGCCAACTGCAAGACCAAGTGGCTGGAAATGTGCAGAGTGCTCTGAATTGAGCTGTAAAGAATGAAGGTGAAGTTTTAAGCTGCTAGATTCATGGCTGGGATTTTTATACACACATAAAATATGAATCTCAGTTGTATACAAAGCTGAGCCCATCGTGCCAAAAGGATCCCAGTCAAGCAGGCCTGTAAAATGAAATCCTCTTGGACTAATTTAAGGAGACCCGAGCAGTATAAATTCTGGCCTGCTCAAATGCAGGAAATAAAAAAAAATTCTGACTTGAATACAGGCTTTGCTCTCACTGCACTTGGCAGCACCAGCGTGTGAACAACAGGAACACAAAAACAGAGTGAGAAATTAGCTCTGGGGTTGTGAGAAACACTGCTCCAGCACCCCAGTTATACCAGCCTGGTGGGCCTAATGAAACCCTCTTTGGTGAAAATTTAATGCAGAGATAAATTTACTTTCCAGTAAATGAGGGCTGCTTGTATTTGCTGGCTCCTGGTGACTCCTGACCTGCACCATCACTTCCACTATGCATGGAGAAAACACTCATGATATTTCTTATAAAAGAAAGCATAAACTTATCTGCCAGTGAGCGGATCTTCACTTGTACACCCTGATCTCCTCACAGGCCCTCTGGTTTTAGTGGACTGAGAGTTTCCTTGCACAAGTCACCTCCCTGGAGGCTGAGAAGGACATTCTTGCCCAGCTCCTGCTGCTGAGTGTGGCTGAAGGGAGGCCACAGGGTTGGAGGAGCTTGCCCTGAGCCATGGCCACCACATCACCATGGCCAGGTGCATCAGTTTATGGGAAGCCCATGGGTCAGCCAGGCAGGATAAGGAGTGGGTGAAATAAAGCATCAACAGCCCCTTTTCTTTTCTCAGGCTGAGCACTGGGGCGAGAGGAGCTGAAGTGACCTTGCTCAAGGTCAGAGAAGAAGCCTGAGGCCTGGGAAATGCACCCAGAGCTCCCTGTAAGGGCTGCAGATAACATCATCCTTCCCAGCAAAATAAGGAGCCAGATAAAAAAACCATCTAATTACAGGATTAGAACTGCCTCAGCTGAAAACACTGTCTCTTTTCTGTGGAGAATGTGTGTGGCTGGTTTTGGGAGGGCAGGGAGGAGGAGCAGCACTCAGACTTGCCTCGGTTATCTGCCAGCTCTCAGGGACCAGAGCACATTTTATGGCAGCTCCCTCCCAGGCAAAACAGCCTTGGGGACAGCTCAGGTGAGCTGTGCTGCCATTGCTGGTGTCCCCTCAGCTCCTCTGGAGCTCAAACATCCCGTGGTCTCCTCGCCTCAGCATCCTCACCACCTCTATCTCCCTGCGGTGCTTGGTGCCCCCCTCCCTGTGCCAGCCCCACCTCCCCATGCCACAGAGGCCTGAAGCAACTGGGAACTGTTATTCTTACTCCCACATCTTTGCCTGAGAGCCCCTTAATTTCAAAATTATAATTTGAGAGCCTCTCAGTAGCTGAACAAAGGCATGAGGCATCCAGTAACGCAGGGGACATCCTCCTGTGGCAGGGATGATATGGCAGCAAGTTTTCCAGGGCTATTTTTCCAAGCTTTCTCCATTAAAAATAAAATAAATTTTAAAAAACAAAGCAAAATAAACCCAAAGCCAAGCAGTAGCCAGGAAAAAGCTCCCTAATGAATGCATCAGCTCCGGCTCCAAAGCTGAAGGCGACTTCCAGCCCAGCCCATCTTTGCTCCTCAGGGCCTGGGAGAAAGATCTCCTCTTGGGCAGCCAAGTAGCAATTGGGTCACAGTGCAGGATTATCTGCTGGTAACAAGCCACAAATGTGCTCTGGGACCAGTGATTCATTAATGCAGTTCATGGTGACATATGAACCAGAACCCGAGGGAGCCTTTATTTCTGCCCTCTCTATCCATTCAGCTGAAAGACAGGGAAAAAGGTTCCAGCCCTGCACTGATTTCCAACGCTGATCAAATTAGAGCTACCCTACAACCAAGGGAACGAATCGAGGAGAAGGTGTGGTCTGAAGGGCAGCAAAACCCTGGGTCTCTGAGTAATGCTGCAGGACAAATCCTCACGGTTAGCTGGGAGCAGAGAGGGCAGGGGAGGCAGGATGGGGTTTGCAAGGGGATGGGGCCACAGGGAACCTGTGGAGGATCCTCGTGGCCATCCCTCCATCCTCACACTGGTCTTTTCCATCCTCCCCCACGTGTCAGAACCCAGGACATTCCTCTGGCTGCCCTGGAGGGTTCAAGACCCTGGCAAGGGGCTCAGAGACCTTGGCACAGAGTCAAAGACACCTGTGCCTTTGATTTTAGCCCATGGAAACAATTACCAACTTTGTGTGAAGATTTACAAGCCACAAGAGTTTGAGTAGGATGATAGTTAATTTGTCACGGGGTGAAAAAGTAGAATTTTGGGGATTTAGAATGGGGGTTCAAGAGGCAAGATGGAGGAATCTGGGCATGTCCTGTCCTTCTTCTTCTTCTCCTTGTCCTCCATCTTCTGCTGTGGTGGTGACACTTCTGGATTGGTTTAGAGTAGAGACAGACTGTCTAACATAGGTGATGGGTATTGGAAAATTATTGTAAATAAAGTACAGGTAGTTCTTAGTATAAAAAGTTAACACCACCCCAGGGGCAGGGACTGTGCCACAACCTGAACCTGCTGGACAGATCTCAGCAGGTCAGAGAAGGAATGTGACAGATAAGAGAAAATAAACAACCTTGAGAAGGAGACCCAAGGAATCCTTTCTTCGGTCTCAGGGCTGGGAAAAAGAGACTTTCCACCACCTCAGGGTCATCTTGACAGCACAGACCCCATCACCCCAGCCCCTCTGCCTGGACCCCGAGGTTGCCAGTGGTGCTTGGAGCAGAGGGTTCACCCCAGGCACTGCCCATAGGCCCACATCAAGGGAAAGCTGTGCCCATGTACATAAGTGCAGCCTTCACCCATTTCACAGCCCTGTAGGAGGCTTTAAATATTTTATTTCCTGATTTTCTGCAATTTGATTCTTAACCACGATCCTTCATTGACTTGTTTTATCTTATTTTTCCCCTCCACGCTGCCTGGACCTCCCAGTTATTGGAGCCAGGGTGGGCTCACATCTGTCCAGACCCACCAAAACCCACAGGGGCTGCCTGCTGCTGGTGATCCCAGAGTTTTGGCACCAGAGGGGCTCCCCCTGCCCCCTGCCTGGCTTGGGTGCCCATTGTTCTTTCCAAGGTGGGACCTGCAGAGGGTAAAAGCTGCCAGCACCTCTGTGCTCTCCCCTGCTGTGGCAGAGGCTGCTGTCCCATCACACAGTGTCACCCTAAATGAGGCTGCAGGTGGGACACCCACCCCTGGACACCACCCTGAGCCCTGCAGGAGGAGGAGGAGGATGGCAGCAGGTCTGAGGCACACAGCTCCTCCACCCTGAGTGACCAGGGCAGGACACAGATCCTATCAATACAAGGGAAAGGTTAATGGGATCGTCTCCTTCCGACTGGATCACAGTAAATGTGGGATTTATAGGCATGCTAAAATACTGACCTCTATCTGTTTAATGCTTATCATTAACTAAGATTATCTCACACCAGAGATTTGCTGTACCAAAGAGCACTGCCATCACTAACTGCTGTTAAGTGTATTATCCTTAAACTCCATAAAGGGGAGGAAAAAACCCCATTGTCAGCAGCATAGGGAAAGAGGCACATGACCAGGCATGCTCAGATTATACATTAAAAAAAAATACAAAAAGGAGCTGCCTGCAGCTTTCTATTTGTATTTGTGCCTGGCATTTTTTTTTTTTTTTTGTGACTGCAATATTGAGAAAAAAAATTCCCTGTAAATGTTTTCAGACTCGGAGAGACACTCGGATGAGCACCCTGAAGCTAAAAGACCACGGTGGGAATGGCTCACTGTGCATGAGGTCCCCAGAGCCTCATTGCAAATAGGTGCCACAGCTTGGGGAGTGTCCAGCAGTGGGTGAAGGCCCCTCGTGTCCCCAGATGGCTCAGCTGTCCCCCCACAGCCCCTCAGCCCCCCTGGCTGTGCTCGCCCTCCTCGGCTCTCCCAGTCACAGGGCTGTTTCTGGGCAGTGGCATATTTGTTGACTTGCTCTTTTGGTGACATCTTCTTTTAATAAGGAAATCTGTCTCTTAGCAGCTTCTTGCCTAAGGCTGTGCTTAGCTAAAGTGTAAAATGTCAAACTTTAGCAAGGATGACAATAACCCTGCTGGGCGAAGAAGAGCCAAGCACTATATTATTAGCTACTCGAGGGAGAGGGGAGGAATATTGACCCATTCCACGGAGGAAAAACACCAAAATCCCCCAGTCTACCCACCCACCCCCTCCCACATGGAGACCAGCCTCAAATCTGCTTCCCTGTGATCTTTCCAGCAGCCAAAACTCATAACTAAAGCTGAAAATCAAACAGCAGTTTTGATCCTATTTGATCAAACACGTGTACATGTGCAACTACAGTGGGTCAAAGAGTCCTGGACGTGCCCTTTCATCCCCCAAATTCCCCAAAGGCAGATCAGGATGCAGATACAAGGCTGGGATAAGCCAGGATGGAGGGAAGTGCTGCAAAGCCCCAGGCAGAGTTGAGAAAAGCCCACTGGGTGTCCTGGTGGGTTGGGCAGAGGGAGGAAAAGCAGAGGGGACATTGCTGGCCATAACCAAGGGCAGCTGCATGGAGAGGGATGGTTCCCAAAGGATTGTGAGCTTTATCAGGATTGTGGGTCTTTGCCAACCCTTCTGTGCTGCTGGAGGACTCCTCTGCACTGCATTTACCTCCTCACACTCTCTGATAAATGTAGGTGTAACCTTTTGCTTTAGAGCACACGTGGTCAGGACTAACATCATTTTCTGCCCTGAGCTACAGCAGAGCAGGGCCATAAATTCACAGCCCCAAATTTAGGAAGGGAGAAGATTTCTGTCATAAAGATCTGAGACTGGAAAATGTTCACCATTGGACCCTACCCTTCCACCAGGTGGGCTGTACTCAGACAGTGATGAGTGGCTTTGAGAGGTTCTTCACTTTTGGATCCAGACCTGCATCCCAGGTCTGGAAGAGCAGATCTGCTCCTGGCTCTGTGCAGAAATGCAGCCCCCAGAAGCACAGAGGTACTGGAGGAAAGGGGTGAGGTTTCCATTACTCCACCATGTCACACATCCTGTACTGTGATGGTGTTCACAGGGATCCCAGGATGAGGGAAGAGATGAGGATCTGACTCCATGTTTCACAAGGCTGATTTATTATTTTATGATATATATTACATTAAAACTATACTAAAAGAATAGAAGAAAGGATTTCATCAGAAGGCTGGCTAAGAATAGAAAAAGAAAGAATGACAACAAAGGTTTGTGGCTCAGCTCTCTGTCCGAGCCAGCTGGGCTGTGATTGGCCATTAATTAGAAACAACCACATGAGACCAATCCCAGATGCACCTGTTGCATTCCACAGCAGCAGATAACCATTGGTTACATTTTGTTCCTGAGGCCTCTCAGCTTCTCAGGAGGAAAGATCCTAAGGAAAGGATTTTTCATGAAAGATGTCTGTGACACTGTACCCATCCTGCAAGCACAGGACTTCTTGTTGGTGGATGTTTCCCCCAGTGGGTGCCACTGGAACCAAAACACCAAACCAGCCATGGGATCTTCCTCATTCTTTCAGGTTTCCAACCCCTGGTCCCACACAGGGCCACCCTTGGAGTGCCCCCCACCCCTCAGATCCATAGGAAATTCCCAGCAGTGCCAGAGCTGGCAGGGAGCCCCAGCACAGCTCTGTGCTTTTCCCTGTATTCATAGAATCATGGAAGGGTTTGGGTTGGAGGGGACCTGAAAAGTTGTCTTGTTCCACCCTCCCTGCCATGGGCCAGGACACCTGGCACTAGACCAGGCTGCTCAGAGTCTCATCCAGCCTAGTTTGGAACATTTCCAGGGATCCAGGGGCAGCCACAGCTTCTCTGGACAACCAGGGGCTCACCACCCTCACAGCCACAAATTTCTGCCATATATCCAACCTGAATTTTCCCTCTTTCTATTTGAATCCGTTACTCCTTGTCCTCCCTTACATTGTCTTCTTTTCCAAAGCATTATTTTAGGGAAACAAGAAAACCCCGAACTCTTCAGTGCACCACAGCATCAGCATCATCATCATCATCATCATCATCATCATCATCATCATCATCATCACCATCACCTCCCCAGGCCAATATGGCACCACTTGGTTTATTTCTGGCTTGGTTTGGACCGTGACCACAAGCAAGCAGGAGCACAAGGACCCTATCCAAGATATTGCCACAAATTTAGGTCCCCCCCTCCTCCAACGTGCAGCAGTGCCACAGGGCCCTCCAGAGCCAATGGCACAGGCTGGATGAGACAGGGATTTTCCAGCTTTTCCTCCATTCTTTGGAGACATCAGTCTCTGGAAGAGGAAGCAATCTATTCCCTCCTCCTCTCCAGCTCAGGACAGAGGCAACCCAGGGGACTGCCTACGTGGGTTTTTGGCAGAGGCAGCACTTGTGACTCTCACCTCTCACCCAAAAGTGACCCTCACAAGCCTCTGCATTGCATAACCATCCCCATGATTATAAAAAAAAAAAAAAAAAATATATATATATATATATATATATATGTATCTATTATGTGTGTGTGGTGCACACGCGGGTTGTGTTGTGTTTTCCCAGCTAACACATGTCAGGATCTGTTTAAGCCTTGCTTTATGCTCAAATGTCACCCTGCCAGAATTCATTACATCCCATTTATTAATTAATTAAAATATATTTATACAGAACAGGCTTTATGAGACAGAGATAAAAATAACGTTTTGAGAGCTGTCCCCTGGACGGAGCGGGTGCTCTCTGATGGCAGCAGCAAGGACAGTAGCCACAGCCTTCCCTGTCAAGTGCTGACTCTCAGGGAATTGATGATATGGAAATTCAGTAATTAAGGCTGGGGAAAAAAAAAAATTAAAAAAAAAAAAAAAATCAGAAGCAGGCTCCAGAGCTGGTGCTGGCCATGTGGCAGCTCCACAGCCCCATCCTCTCCTTGCTGTTTGGGATTGTGGCATCTTCTCCTCACACAGAGGACTCCAGCACAGGGCAGAGGGACAGGAAAAGGCAGCCACAGTCACAGCAAAGAGCAGTGGCTCACCTGGCAGTGTTTTTTAGGGTGAAAAATCCAGGCACAGCCTGGCTGGGATTGGCAAGGGCAGGATTTCCCCTTTGCCTGTGAGGTGCCACAATCTCACGTTCAATGGCACCAGAGTGGAAAGCCATGAGCAGATGAGCGCTGGGAAAAGAGGGAAGGAGAGGGGGGAAAAGGCATCTCAGAGTCAGGGAGGTGATGGGTGGAGGGGACCCACCCCAGCCCCTTCCCCAGGGCCAGGGAAGCACAGCTGGGTGAGGCTGCCCTCATGCACCCTGGCTCTGTGATCCCTGTGACAGAGCAGCAGTGACATTTCTACTGAAAACTCCCCATGACCTTTCCCTGTGAGCCTCTCGTGCTTCACTCGTTCTGGCATCTCCTGCCTGCCACCCCAGAGCACCTCACCCTGAGGAGAAGGGCAGGCACAGGCTCCATCCACCAAGGCCATTTTTGGGGCCCAGCTTTACCTGTGGGCTGCCAGCAGCACAGGGAGGATGAGCCAGCCTCCCTGATCCAGTGGTGCTTTCCTACCCCAGTGCTGGGGCCATGCAGGCACTGCCTCACTGCCTGCCTCCCCCAGCTCAGCCTGAGCCCAGCTGGTGTCCCCTGGCCACTCCTGCCACCAGCCAGCCCCCACAGCAGCCTGGTTTGCAGGCAGAGGGTCCAGCTGCCCCTGCCCAGGTGCCAGCACTGAGTGCCAGGGATGCCCTGAAGCTCTCCCAGCCCAGGCATCCCTCAGCCTGTCACTGCACATCAGCTGGTGTGCTCACCTGGGATGTTGGCAAATGCAGGGCTTCTCCTTTGCTCTCCCCCTGCCCAGGAGATGCCACGGGATCCCTGGGACTCAGATCTGAGGAGCTGGGTTGTCAGAGCTCAGTTCATCCCTCTGGGTGTCCAGAGTTGCTGAGGACCCCACTGGGGGGCTCAGAGACCCTGGCATGCAGCCCAGAACACCTGGGGATTTGATTTTGACCCTTGGAGCAAGTTACCAACTTTGTATGAGGACATGAAACTCACAGAGGTTTCAATAGTATAATAATAAAATATTCACAGGGTGAAAATGTAGATTTTAGGATTTTTGGTATGGGGGTTATGGAGACAAGATGGAGGAATCTGGGTATGTCTAGTCCTTCTTCTTTCTTCTTCTTGTTCTCCATTTTCTGCAGTGATGTTGGCACTTTGGGATTGGTTTAGAGTAGAAGTGCACTGTCTAACATAGGTGATAGGTATTGAGAATTAAGTGTCAATATGTTATACGTAGTTTGTAGTGTAAAAGGACAACACCGCCTCAGGGGCGGTCAGAGTGCCTGTGGCTGCCCTGCTGAGCAGACCTTGGCTGGGCAGAAAGAAAATTTTATAGATAAGAATTAATAAACAACCTCAGGACTAAACAGTGAAGAGTCCAGACTCGTTCTTCAGTTGCGCGGCCGAAGCAGAGACACCCTGCACATCTCGGGGCAGCAACTATCAACAGCAACCCGAGACTGGGTGACAGATCCAGGGGTTCCAGGCAAGAGATAGGACCAGGGGAGAACTGGCCCTCGGGACCACTGCCCCTGGCTCCCCAAAGCCCACCTTGATTTAGCCAGAGAGCACATCAGTGTATAAAGAGACCCACTGGTAGCAGCCAGCAGCTCCCACACCACCCAGAACAGGCAGAAGGGGCCTCCAGGACGTGCCAGTTTCTGCCCATGGACTACCAAATCAAGGTCCTCCATCCTGAGGTGCAGACTGTTGGGATCTCTAGCTGGGCAGAGTGACCCCAGGAAAAGTTAGAAAGTCTCTTTTCCCAGCCTAGTGCTTGAAGAAGGAGTCAGGGCTCTTCATTTCTCGGTCTCAAGGTTGTTTATTGTTCCTTATCTATAAAAAATTTTCTCCTGCCCTGCTGAGGTCAGCTCAGCAGGACAGTTCCAGGCACTCTGCCTGCCCCCAGGGCAGTGTTATTTTTTATACTAAAAACTACCTGTACAATATTTACAATTACTTCCCAATACCTATCACCTATGTTAGACAATGAGCTTCTACTCTAAACCAATCCAAAAGTGCCAACATCACAGCAGAAGATGGAGGCCAAGAAGAAGAAGGAGGAAGGCTGGACACACCCAGTTCCCTCCATCTTGCCCCCTGAACCCCCATACCAAAAACCCTAAAATCGACTTTTCCACCCCGTGATAACTTCACTAATATTCTACTTAAACTGTTGTGGCCTGCTGATCTTCATACAAGGTTGGTAATTTGCTCCATGGGTCATAATCAAACCCACAGGGGCATTTTGGGCTCTGTGCCAGGGTCTCTGAGCCCCCTGGCAGGGTCTGGGCTGCTCAGGAACCCCAGAGGCATGTCCTGGGTCCTGACAGCAGACCACAGCTTTGGCTGAGATAACTTGTGCCATATCTCCTGGGACAGAGGCAGGAGCTACAATCCAGACCTCTGTGAACAGGGCCACCCTCCTGTCCATCCTCTCCCTGCACATCCTCCTTGGAAGGACCAGGCCCTCTCCTCTGGATGTCAGCCAGCAGAGCTCTGCTGGCCCTGGAGGAGCTCTGCCAGCCCAGCCGGGCTGAGCACACAACCATCTATTATTTAGCTAAGGAAAATACACCTGCAGGTATAAATGGAAGTAAATCCACCCTCCTTTTTAAATAGGCAAATATATCTCAGCAGCTTCTCACTGGACACTGAGCAGAAATAGGAGCAGCAAGGAGGCTCCTGAGCCTCCAGCTCTCACCAGGGAGGAAAGGCAATGATGGGACAAGCAGCCCTCACCCACAGCAGCAGCACAGGTTTGTGGCTGCTTGGACATCAGCAAGGACTGCACCTCCACCCCTGTCTCACCCCGTGGGGAATTTTCTGGAGATTTCTGGCAAGAAGTGCAGCCCTGAGCCTGTGGAAACCAAGCAGCCAAGAGTTTCTCTTGCCTTGGAGCATTCTCCATCCCCTGCTGGAGCACCACACCCTGGGTGAATACACACTGTTCCTTTCCCAGAGTCCAGCCACGCCAGGGCACCCCCAAATATTGTAAATGCACAACAAGGGGAGAGAATGATGCATCTGACTCCATCTTATCAGAAGGCTAACTTATTACTTTATTATACTATATTATATTAAAGAATACCATACTATACTATACATAGAGGGCACAGCTTCAAGCTATGTGGGAAGGGATAGGTTGGATATTAGGAAGAAATTTTTCACCAAAAGAATAATGAAGTACTGGAATGCTCTTCCCAGGGAGGTGGTAGAATCACCATCTCTGGATGTGTTTAAAAACAGACTGGACATGGCACTTGGTGCTACAGTCTGGTTGAGGTGTTGGGGCATGGGTTGGACTTGATGATCTTGGAGGTCTCTTCCAACCTCATCATTCTGTGATTCTGGGATTCTGGGATTCTATGCTATACTATACTATACTATACTATACTATACTATACTATACTATACTATACTATACTATACTATACTATACTAAAGATTACAGAAAGGGTACTTCCTGAGTGCTAAAAAGATAATAATGAAAACTCCTGACTCTCTCCAGAGTCCCAACACAGCTTGGCCCTGATTGGCCAAAGAGTGAAAACAACTCACAGCAGAATCCAATGAAACAATCACCTGTGGGTAAACAATCCCAAACACATTCCACATGAGCACAACACAGGAGAAGCAAATGAGATAAGAATTGTTTCCCTTTTCTCTGAGGCCTCTCTCGCTGCCTTTCAGCTTCCCAGGAGAAAAACCCTGGGTGAAGGAATTTTTCCAGAGAGTGTGAAGCCACCCCCAGCCCTTCCCAATCCCCACCAAAAAGCCCTTTTATCCCCTCCCAGGGATGTCTGCCTGCTATCCGTCATCCCCAGGGCTGGCAGAGAAACCACACGCACGAGGGAAGAGCTTCCCTGCCTCAAACGATTCTCATTTTTTGAAGGGCAAATTTCCTTCCTCTGCCCACTCAGTCTTGACAAGGACAGCAGGGGACCCAGCACATGAATACTAATGGCAGTGTGGGGATGGGAGTGCTGGGGCTGGGCACCAGGAAGAGCAGGAAGGAAATGCATCCAACATGCTGCTGTGGGGGCTGCTGGCACCCCCAGAAAAACACCCAGAGGGAGAGGGATGCAGGCAGCCCCCCAGCAGCAGGCAGGAGGTCACATCCAGGCTTTAGGAATGCTGGATCAGGTCCCTTCCAGAGCAGAGGATGCCAAAGGGTTCCACCCTCCCCAATACCATCCCTGGCCTTGACCCCTTGGGCCCCCCCAAAAAAACCCTGCTGTGATATCCCTTGTGCTGAATTCTTATTCAACTTCAAACTGACAAACTGTTTTTAATCTTTTCCTTCCATCCAGCTTGGAGATTGGGAAGCAAAAATCAATACGGGCTGGCAGGTGATCAAGCTGCTTGACAGTGGTGCTGAGGAGAGAAACAGGGAGGGGAGAGAGAGGGGGGTGGGGGGACAGGGAGTGAGGACAGGCCAGGGGAAGGGGGGATAAGCACCTGCACTGCACCCCCCAGCTGGGAAGGTCCCACTTGTCCCCATCTGCAGTGGAGCTGCTTGCTGAAACAGCTGGTGCGAGGGTGCTGGGTGCCCACGTGCAGCTGGTGGGGTGGAAGGAGATCCCAACTCCTCCAGGGTTCCTCCAGGGCATGGCAATCCCAATTCCTCCAGGGCATGGCAGTCCCAATTCCTCCGGGATGATTCCTCCAGAGCATGGCAATCCCAATTCCTCCAGGATTCCTCCAGGGCATGGCAATCCAAATTCCTCCAGGATTCCTCTAGAGCATGGCAATCCCAATTCCTCCAGGACACGGCAATCCCAATTCCTCCAGGATTCCTCTAGAGCATGGCAATCCCAATTCCTCCAGGATTCCTCTAGAGCATGGCAATCCCAATTCCTACCGGATTCCTTCAGGACATGGAAATCCCAATTCCTCCAGGATTCCTCCAGAGCATGGCAATCCCAACCCCTCCAGGATTCCTCTAGAGCATGGCAATCCCAATTCCTCCAGGATTCCTCCATGGCATGGCAATCTCAACCCCTCCAGGATGATTCCTCCAGGCCATGGCAATCCCAACTCCTCCAGGATGATTCCTCCAGGACATGGCAATCCCAGCTCCTCCAGGATTCCTCCAGAACATGGCAATCCCAGCTCCTCCAGGATTCCTCCATGGCATAGCAATCCCAACTCCTCCCTCTGTGTGCCCAGGGCCCCACTCACCCAGCAGGGTTTGACCACCACAGCTGGTTCCTGGCCACAGTCCTCATCAAGGACCCCCAAAAGGCCTCCCCACCCCTCGTCTCCTGCAGCCTGGTGACAGCAGCACCTCAGAGAGCCTCTTGGCACCTTTAAATGTGTGTTTGAAGCCCTGCTCTAAGATGCCTTGGGCATCAGGAAAGCAGCACTTATTTCCCAAGGCTACCTGGGCATTGTTTGGTTGCCAGCCCAAGAGGGTTGTCCAGGCTGGGAGGGGAGAAATTGCAACAAACTGTGAATTTCTCCAAAAATTCAACTCTTGTCTTTTCCTGTAGCATCTGCTCCTGCCATGTCTCAACCTGGTCCCCACCACTCTCCTTCCTCCAGTGCCCCAGAGCTCAGCAGGGTGAGGGAGGCCAGAGCTCCTGAGCAAGGAGCAGCTCCTGGGCTGTTTGATGGATCCAAAGGAAGAGGGGCAGCAGCCCCTGAAGCACCCAGTGCCCCCCAAAAGATGGGGTGGCAACACCAGCACAGGGCCAAGGATAAAACCCCATGGAGCCACCCAGAGCCAGCAATGGACTGGGCTGGCCTGCTCCACCTGTGACAGATGAGTAATGAGATGATTGACTCTCACAATTAATGGACAAATATCATGTATTTAGGTTAAGAAAAGTTTTATAGATTTATAGTTATGCTGTTCCCCCTCGTGTGGTTATCAAGGGACATCTGGGAGGGCTGGCTTGTCACCATGGAACATCTGACCTCCAGCCAGGATTTGAGGAAGAGATCTCCACCACTGGACAGCAAAGAAGGGGTTGATGGACAGAACTTTGGGAGGAGTTAAAGGGTTAAAAAGGGAAAACTTCCATTGTGAGGGGGCTGAGCACATGGCAAGGAAAATCTTTTGCTCCCAGCGCCGTAACCTTTTTTTCTTTATTCAGTCTTCTGTTGTATTTTTGATAAGGTTTAATAAACCTTCCTAAACTATGAAAAGTGAGCAGCTATTTCTGACACACCCACAGCAGCCTCCTCCATCCTCATCTTCCTCCTGGCATTTCCCAAAGCCACGGGCTGGCTCCTGGAGCCGCCAGAGCCCCCGAGAGCAGAGCTGACATTTGAAAACGATCAGTTTAGGAACTTCCCCCGCTGCTTCCCTCCGAGTCCCCCTTCCTATTGTAACTGTTCCTCTGAGCTTTCATCTCCTAACTCTGTAAATCTCCGGGAAATACGGCTGTGTTTCTGTTGTCACTTCTGATCAGAGGGATGCCAGCGGGGTGAGGGAACTGGGGGGGAAGGGGAGGGGGAAGAGAGAGGGAAAAAAAAAAGATTGCCTGGGGCCCCACACAGAGCCGGCATGCAAATGAGTGCCAGCTCTGTAAAAATAGCCCCAGCAGTCACATTTTATTACAGCCAAATTATTGGACCTGGGTTACTGGGAACTGGCACTGGGGAAGGCGAGAGAGGGAAGGGAAGAGAGGGAGAAAGGGTCAGGCATCATTTATTCTAAATATTTGAACTTTGAGAGCGCCTGAGGGTGTTTTCCCCCTCTGATCCGTGGATTTGCCTGAAATTGCTGGGGTGCTGGATGTGCCACAGACTCCCCTGGCTCTGCCACCCTCTCACAGCCCATGCAGCACCAGCAAAACATCTCCAGGGCCTTTCAGCCCTGCTGGGCCCCCACCCTGCCTTCCAGACTGGTGCCAGTTTGCAGCAGGGACACCCACTGCCAGTGCTCAGGGGAGACTGAAGGGATGGCACAAGGCAGAAGGGGGTCAAGGGGATGGCCAGGTGGGTTTGGAGGTGGCTCCTTGTCCTGGTGATGAGGGGATGGCCAGGTGAGTCTGGGAACTCCTTGTGCAGGTGATGAGGGGATGGCCAGGTGGGTTTGGGAACTCCTTGTGCAGGTGATGAGGGGATGGCCAGGTGAGTTTGGGAACTCCTTGTGCAGGTGATGAGGGAGGGGATGGCCAGGTGAGTTTGGGAACTCCTTGTGCAGGTGATGAGGGGATGGCCAGGTGAGTCTGGGAACTCCTTGTCCTGGTGATGAGGGGATGGCCAGGTGAGTTTGGAAGCTCCTTGTCCTGGTGATGAGGGGATGGCCAGGTGAGTTTGGGAACTCCTTGTCCTGGTGATGAGGGGATGGCCAGGTGAGTTTGGGAACTCCTTGTCCTGGTGATGAGGGGATGGCCAGGTGAGTTTGGAAGCTCCTTGTCCTGGTGATGGGGGGATGGCCAGGTGAGTTTGGAAGCTCCTTGTCCTGGTGATGAGGGAAGGGACGGCCAGGTGAGTTTGGAAGCTCCTTGTCCTGGTGATGAGGGGATGGCCAGGTGAGTTTGGAAGCTCCTTGTCCTGGTGATGAGGGAAGGGACGGCCAGGTGAGTTTGGAAGCTCCTTGTCCTGGTGATGAGGGGATGGCCAGGTGAGTTTGGAAGCTCCTTGTCCTGGTGATGAGGGAGGGGACGGCCAGGTGAGTTTGGGAGCCCTGGTGTGAGGAGGTGCTGGAGAGGTGCTGCTCTCACCCACACCCCAAGGGCAGCAGCAGAGTCAGCCCCCTGTTCCTGGCCTGCCAAGGCTCCCTGAGCCCCCCTGCCCTGCAAGCACCAGCTTAGTCAGCATTTCCCAAGCAGGGACACTGCTCAGGGGACTGGTTTGTCACCCTCCCCATCTCTTGAACACAGATGTGATGAACCAGGCCCAGTTTTCCTTCTGAGGGAGGTCACAGGAGCAATGAGAGGGGGAAAAAGAACTTCAGGACAAGCTAGAGACTTTGGAAAGAGCACCTGCCTGTACCAGGTGCTTCCAAAACCAGAGCAACCCAAAACATTCCTCATGGCTTTCCCACCCCCACCAGACCTGCATGACACAGATATTCCTGGTTGCATTTCTTGCAGGAACAGCCCAGCCCTGCCACAGCCAAGGCCAGGCTGGGAGAGGCAATGCCCTGCTCAAGAGAGAGAAATTCCTGCAGGGATTTCTGGAGGCTGGCAGAGGAGCTTGGCAGGGACACAGCACTCCTTAAATGCACTGCTTCTCAATGCTCCAGAGAAAAATTGGGTCAGGATTGGCTAAAGGCAGGAGCTCAGTGCTCCTGGAGCAGCATCCCAGCAGGTGGGAGGTGAGCAGGGGTGGTGGGGCTCTGCCATCAGGGCAGCCAGACACCATGGAGCAGTGGGACAGGGATGTGATGAACTCTTCCTCTCTGCAGCCAGAGGTGCTCCAAGGATGGCTGGTGCTCCCAGGAGAGGCAGCACCTACCCAGCAATTCCCAGAAACACAGGCCTGCTCCCTTCCTGCCCAGCTCCACAGTCCAACACACCCCAAAACCCCTTTGCTGTTTCTATTTTATTTTATTTTTTTAAATCAAAATAAATCATTCGATTGGAAAACTCTGAGGCTGTGCTTAGGGCTCATCCTTGCCCTCCTACCCCAGGTGGTGCCACCCACCCCATTTCTTCAGGATCATGCCAGTCAGCAGCTGTGTGTGACAGCACAGGGCAAGGGTATGGGGATATGGAGAAAGGATCTGCCATCCTGGAAATGCTTTTGTAGTTCCTTTGTCATCTCTCTCTTTTTCCTGCCCTCTCACACCCTAGTTTTGCAGATGTCCTGAGACATCTCTAGATTTTCAGGAAAAAAAAGAGAAGGGAGGAAAGGAAAGGGGAAAGGAAAGGGGAAAGGAAAGAGGAAAGGAAAGGGAAAGGGAAAGGGAAAGGGAAAGGGAAAGGGAAAGGGAAAGGAAAGGAAAGGAAAGGAAAGGAAAGGAAAGGAAAGGAAAGGAAAGGAAAGGAAAGGAAAGGAAAGGAAAGGAAAGGAAAGGAAAGGAACTACCACCAGCAAATCTCTGTCTGTGATGCCAAAACCTTTATTCCCAAGCACATGTGCTTGGGGGAAACCTCAATTTCATATAAATCCCTTTCCTGCAAGACTCAAAGACCTCCAGAGGGATTAAAGGAAGGGAGCAGAGCTCCGCCCCGGGCCTTACAGTTGGAAAAGCTGGGGTTTGGAGCTAATTTGGAGAAGGCCTGGCTGAAATGCCCAGGGCTCCTCATCCTGCTGGTGCTGCAGGAGCAGGAGAGATGCCAGCCAGCTCCTGTTATCACCTCCGTGGGACTGGCTGGCGATTAAAGGCATCTGAGCTGCAAAGCACGGAGGGAACAACATATGGACAGGAGCAAGGGACTGCTTTCCCAGCCTGGCTTTTCCAGACCCTAACTGCATTTGCAAGAGGATCCCAGAGCCGCAGTGCAGTTCTTATTCAGTGCTATTAAACTTCATTAACTGATATATTGTTTCGTGTTGACTCAACAACTCTTAAACCCTCTTCCGAGGAGGGACTTCCTTGAAGGTGCTGTAAATTGCCAGGAACTGCCTTCCATCAGGAGCAAACTGCTCCAGCCCCACTCCCCACCCCGGCATGCAGCAGTGATTCTCCTGTGAGCTCCTGCATTTATCCTGCAGCCCAGGGAATGGAACTGGAGACTGCAAAAAAATCCACTCTCCTGACTTTCCTCCGAGCAGGGATGAAACCTCCCCGGCAAGTTCTAGATCTGCAGTAGAGGGAAAACTCCAAACGATTCCTCTCCCGGTGATCAAAGCGCTTCTTTGCCACACAATTGACAGCTCTGCTTCCAGCTGAACACTTTCAAGCTTCTTGTTGTCTCATGTAAACTATAATCCAAAATGATCTCAAATCCAAAATAAATTCAAACTTTTGGGCCTAAACCCAAATGGGTCATTTTGGCAGCATATAATTCTGATTTTTAGTGTTTCTTCCCCCATTCTCCACCCCAAATTGAGATGTTAGTGAGACTGACCTCCTTTCAAAGAGCTCTTTGACTTTGATGCTGTGGCATACACAGATGGAAAGCATTTCTGCATATTCCAAGACACTCTGGGATAGCTTCTCTCATGTAATTATTCAGATAAGCTAACCTGAAAGCGAGAGCGTGAGCGAGTCCTTTGCCAAACCTGAGCGACTTCGCTCTCAAAGCATTGGGAGGCACTTCCCTCATCACAGGTGACAGCTGCCACGTCCCCAAGGTGTCCCTGGTGGGCAGTGGGGGCCTGTGGGGAGGCGAGGAAAGGGGGACAGCTCATAACCTGGGGCTTGGCTTTACCCCCTCTCAGCACAAGCAGGGAGGGATGCTGGGGCTGAGATTTGGCATTGGTGAGAGGGCTGGATGGAGAAGCTTGTGCTGAGCGTGGTGGCGAGTCAGAGCCGTGTGGGTGAGGCAGAAGGGAGGCTCATCCCTGCCATGGGGTCTCCTCCACCACTGCAAACCCGGCCATCAGCACAGCTGCAGGAGCGATGGTGGTAGCATGGTCAGGGTGGATGGAGAGCAGAGATCTCTGCAGCCAGGTCTGGAACTTGTGGGTTATTGCAAAGGGCCTGGGTGCAGGGCCCTGCTGGGAGCTGCCAGCCACAGCTCAGAGCAGGCCCCAGAGAAGTAAAGAGAGTGGGAAAGAGGATGAGAGAGAGAGAGAGAGAAAGAGAGTAAAGAGGATAAGAGAGAGGACAAAAGAGTAAAAGAGAGTGAAGTTCCTGTTACAATACCATAAATTTTCTTCTGTGTTGAATATCCTAATTCTCACTAACCAATTTAGTACAAGATACAAATCTTATAACATTTACATACAGCCTGTAAGAATCATTACATCACCAGACTGTGTTACATTTTAAACCCTAAAAACTCCTCTTTGGACCCCTTCTGCCAAGCCAGTAGGGTCTGCTCTGACCCTTGGAGCTGTCTGCAAGCAGAGGGTGTTGTTCCATCAAAAGGGGATCACCTTCAGCTGGCCATGCCATTGTTTTCCCATTGTTTCGTAACTGAGGTATCTCAAAGCTTGCTTTCATTTCAATCTCACTTATAGTTTCCATATTCTCAAAATCTTTTGCCAGGCAATCATATTTATAAGGCTTTTCTGTTTCATCTTCCCCAAAACACAGCCCCAACAGCAGCAACCACTGGTGGCTGCTGAGCAGAGCAGAGCAGAGCACCCATTCCCCTCCCCATCCTCTGGAACCCAGCATGCTTCAGGGGCAATTTCCCAGTGACTCCGAGGTCACCAGAGGATGGCTTCACTTTTGATGGTGAGGCAGCATCAGGCAGGATAATAGCAGGGCTGGCTGAGTGGCAGGTGGGCCAGCGCGCCGTCCATTTCCCGAGCGCTGGCTGCAATTATCTCAGGCCACCGTATCATCAGGAAGCGCCTTTCTGCTGAAATTACAACGTGTCGCCTTTAATTACGCTAATTGTTAATAGGGATTCTAATTTTGGGTTCATTTTCCACTGCTAAAAAAAAAAAAAAATCAAATAATAAATTAAAATAATAGGTGAGGCAGCCCAGGCTTTTCTGCCTTCCCTGGGATTTCTGCCGGCAGCGCTAATTGAAACGTTCCCGCTGCACCGCGCCGCTCCGCGCTGACAGTGCCTTTGCCCCTTGTCACAAAATCAATGGCCTTCCCTTGCCCGCCCCATGCCAGCTCCTCTCGGCTGCCGGGGCTCCTTTTCCCACTCCTCGGCTCCCTCGGATCATCAGGGTTAAATGATCTTTTCATAGGGCCCAGCCACACTGTCAGCAGGCATTGAGTGACTTTTGAAAATGAACCATGTTAAGTGGACTTGATGGGGGTTACAAGCGCCATTATTGCTATCACCACCGTGATAAAATGGAGCAGTAATGATGGGGGAAGGTACTTATCACTGTCTCTCGGAGATCACTTCAGATGGTTTGGGTCTGAGGCTTCTCACCGGAGATAAATGGAATGTATGGAAGACAAATGGCACCAGGACAGAGCCTCCTGCCACAGGAGGGACACGAGACAGCAGCGACCCCTCTGTGGTGGTCACACAGAATGATTAAACAACCAAAAGATGTGTTGCCTTTTCCTCCAGGAGCCACCAGAGGAGGTGACCAAAGCCACCTGTGGCGACAAGGTTCTCCCAGGTGTCTGCTGGCAGCTGGGTGAGCAGAACCAGGATGGGAAATAAATGAGAAATCAGCCTCTCACATTGCAGCCTGCCTGTGATGATATCCCAGAGCTGACCTGGCAAGCCAGGCTGGCTCTGTCCTTCTCCATTCCAAACCTCAGCTGCCCCTCAACTCTGGGGGTCTCAAAGCCCCAGCTAAAGCAGCCCCTATTGCCCAGCCCAGCTCAGTGCCAGCAAAGTGGGTTCACACACTGCTCCCAGCCAGAGAAACGTGAATTACACCAAATGCTCTTCCATGTCTGAGCAGGGAAGCCAACAGATTCCAACAGGCAAGGAAAATATCACATGCTTGGAAAACACCAGGCAAGCATCATGCACCAGAGCAATAGGAACCCAGGCAGCATTTCCAAAACATCCCCCTCTCCAACCAAGCAGTACCCCACCATAACCTCCCCCCTATCCCATGCCCACAATACCCCCACTCAAAGTCTGTGATGCACAAGCAGGGAAATGATCCCCATGGGGCCAATGGCTCTGCTCCCCCAGGTCTCCAGTGCTGCACTGAGAACATCCCAGGACATGCAGCACCCTCAGGGCACTCCTCACTGCCACAAAGAAACGGATGCAGAAAAAAAAACAGGGAAACACCAATTGCTTTTTATATCACATTCTCATCACCTTCCTCCTTCCAGCTACAGCAGCTGAGTTGCTTTTATCACTTCAGTATCAGTTAATTGAGGTACAGGTGGTTCCCTTCTCTCTCTGGCCACCTGGCTGCCCAGGTTGCCTTCTCCATGTCCTGGAAGCATGGGAGAAGACAATTCCAAGTCCAGGCCACCCCAAAGCACCACTCCCAGTGAGAGTTCTGGCTGCTATTGCAAGGGAAAGAGAGATGGTGGGAGAGGCAGGGATGCAGAGCAAGTCAGCAGATCCTACACGACTGGGCAGAGCAGATCCCCCCCTCAGGTCACCCTGCTCCCCATTACCATCAGCATTTTGTGAATGTGGAGGCTTACCCTGCAAAGACACAAAAAAGAGCCCCTCTGCAAAAGGAGGAGCCTTCAAGCAGGGAGAAGGGCTGGGGAAGGATAAATAACAGGAACAATCTGTCTGGGAAAGTTGGAAAGGAGCAAGAGCTGAAGAAAAAGACATTTTCTGGGAGTTTCAAGAGGTCATCAACCCAAGTCTTGTCACACTGGCCATGTCAGCTCTGGCTGGGTGCAAGGCTGAGATGCAGGTCCAGGGGTGCCTGGTTCCTGCAGTCCCCACTGACCCCCCTTTCCCTGTCATGGCAGTGGTAGCACTGCTGGCAATATTGACAGCCAGAAGGATTTCTCATTTCCCACAGCCCCACAAGGTAAATTAAAGAAAGGACAAGTCAAAGCTATCTCTGGCTGCTTGCACTCAGGGAGTCCCAACTCAATACATCTTGGTTACTCACAAAAGATGCTTAGTAATAAGCTAGAAAGGCAAAGTTAGTCCTGCAGGCTGTGGGGTCACTGGTTAAAGGATCACTTACTTCCCAAACACTTTGTGGAGTTGAGTGCCTGGACCAAATCAGGAGCTCTGGTTGCTCCTACAAACTCTTTCCCATGAGGGTATTTTGGAATGCCACATGTAGAGCTGTAGAGATAAGCCAGTATTTGCCTCACTCATCTCCAGGATCCTGATGGCATGAACACCTCCTTCCAGGCCTGTGCAAATGTGGCAAAAATTACACTTTAGCTGCAAGCCAGACACAAGAGAAACTGCAGTCAGAAACCATGGAAAGTCTGTGAAACTTTATCCACCACAAAACCCTGTTTCCAGACCGACTTCAAGGCAGCAGAGCCTGCACAAGTCACACTGGTGGCCATGTGCCTTTTCTTCAAGCAAGGATTTCCTGCTGTTTTCTAACCTCAAGGCAAAAGAGAAAACATCCATCCTTTCACCAGCTTTATTTCCATCCCAGATGAAGATCTGATCCTCCTCCTATTTTTTTTTTTTCCTTTTTTTTCCCCTGGTGTCTCAGTGTCTCCGGAGCGCTGCCTTCCACCGGTGCTGGTGGGAAGCAGCTTGCCCGGGGACAGCCAGATGCCACTTTGCCAGGGATCTGCAGGAAAAACCCGGCTGGAAGCTGGCTCTACACCCTGGATTGTTCAGCACAAGGGCTGTGGAGCAGGAGCTGCCCAGCCTGCCAGCCCTGGCCAGTTTTGTTTTGAGGCATGGACCAAATACGTGGTTTGGCAAACCGAGAAAGCTGTGAGGACAGAAGAGGGTTTTGGCTTTTGAGCAGCGTTTGGGTGTCCCACACTGGGTGTCAAATTATCTCCGTGTTATGAGCCTGGTAAAATCTTTTGCTACAAGGATTGCTGTTTGCATTGAAACTCATGACAAAACAGTGTTTCCCAAATATTGACCTGAGTTCCCCGTTCCTTAAAACCCCAACTAGAAAAGATCGCCAAGTCCTTAGCCTCAGTTGTCCAAACATGGGTCATTTAGCTGTAAAAATACTCTGCTTTCCCTTTTTTACCCACTATTCACAACAAGAGAGGGGGAAAAAGAGCTCTTAGAAAACCAAACTGTATTTAAAGGTTTGCCTTCCACTAGTGAACTGGTTGGAGGAGGGTAGAAAACAGGGTGAAGGAAACTATAGGGCTGTTCAGAAGAGAGAAGAAGGCACCACGTGCAAACAGGTGCCTGCAGACCAGCCTGGGCAGGTTGGTAACAGGCAGAAGGTGAATCATAAACATGCAACCCAGTGCACAGACCTTTTTGTGTCTTTTCGTGATAAAAATGGTTGTCCCAAAAGGTTTAAATCTCACATGAGTGAGAGCAGGACCTGAAGACCTGGAAGAGCTGGTGGGTGTCATCCCATGGGGGCTGCACCACCATGTTCTGGTCTCACTGGACCTCTGCTGGGTGGTCCTAACTAAACACATTTGTGTGGCACAGAATATCCAGCAGCAGCAGCATCTCCTTCTCCCCAGGACCACAAGGAGCCAAATTCTTCACAGATCTCCAGCTCTGTCAGGAGCACACCCCTGGCCCACCACTCATCTTCCTCCCAGCATTTCACTTTCCTCCCTTTTCCCCTCTGCCTCCCAAAACTCTGCTGCAGAGCAAAACTCATCCAAAGCGCTGAGGCTGTGATTTTCATGACACCACCACTGCCTGGCTCATTTCTCTGCTGTCCTCTCAGTTTTTGTGAAGGTTAAAGGCATCCTTCCTCGGCGACTGTCAGACTGTTATCTGGGCTGGAACCGGCTGCCTGAGCTCCATGAGGAATATTTTATGCAGATTCTCCGCTGCACCTCAGATGGCTCATCAGTAACCACCCTGCTGCTGTGGCTTTATTTCCTCTGAGCCCACCCTTTTGCTTCTCCCCAGCCCAGCCTCCCTTTTACAGGTACAAAACTGTGAGTATCCACATGCAAGGAATGTAAAGATTTTCCCTTGGGTTGATGCAAGGAAGAGTTGCTGTGTGCAAGGGGCTTTTGGGGAGGGATTGGGGCGAGCTGGTTTGGAAAATGATGGGGTTTTTTTCCTTCTGGAAGACAGGAAGATCAGGAGACTCCTGTTACTCTGCTTCAGAGTTTTCATCCCAGCACTCTCCTCCCAAAATCCATGTCAGGACAGAGAACATCAGGAGAGAGAGAGCATCTCTCTGCCTTCCCCTTGGGAGCTTCCAGGCAGCCATGAAGAGAGCCACAGGCAGTGCTGGGCACCCAGGCTGGTCTCTGGAGCCCCTTCCCCTGGCAGAGGGGTGTGTGAAGAAAACAAGGAGAATGCAGCTTGCTCTGGCAGCTGGAAGTCTGAGGATGATTTTCACACCCGTGCCCCTGGCAAGCCAAATGACAGCCTGTTGTCATCCCAGCTGGCTACAGGGTTTTGTTTTTTGGGTGGGAGCTCACCTCAGCACAGCAGCTTGAGCAGCAGCTCAGGCTGGAGGAGGTGGAGGACGAGCACCCACCAACATACCCAGAGGCCCACTCCACCTCTCTGAGTGCCTGGGCAGAGTATTGACACCTGGGAGGCTTCCCACTAAATGCTGATTATAAATGTCATGATTTCAGAGGGGGAAAGAAAACAGCTGGATTCATCAGACAGCAGCACTGGCAGCTAAAAAAATACCATCTTCTAATGTCTGCGCTGAGTACAGAGAGTGGCAGAATAAACAGGAGACCCTGTGGTAACATTTTTACAAGTCCCCTGGCTGACTGTTAGAGCCCTTTAACTAAAACATGACTGAGCGTCCTGGTTTCGGGATCTCAGCAGCACGCCCGGCTCCTCTGGGATCACCAGGCTTCAACGACAGATGGATCCAGGCAACAAAGCTCACATCTAGATGGAAACCCAGCAGGACTTGCTTTTGGACCCATCCCCACCTCTGCTTTTAAGCTGCACTGGCATGAGAGGCTGTGCTCCTCTGGCCACGCTTCCTCGCGGCCGTAAATCCGATTTTATGGCACCCAGTCCAAGGCTGAAAACAATGCAAAGCGCTGAACAGATATAAACTCTTTCTGCTGCTTCACAAGATCTCCAAAGGGGCCAGAAGACTTTCTGCTGAATCAGGTATTGTTTTGTGCTCCTGCCTCTGGCAGGGAGCCAGGTGCACACCATATTGTAGGAGCCGGGTAATTTGGCAAAAACGCGATCATGTGCTCACCCTGATTCAGTCCCAATTCCTCCCATGGGGTGACGGGGTAATGTGCAGATCTGGTATTAATTAGCGGGAAACCACAGCCCCAGGCTGTGATCTGTCATCCTCTTTTGGAGGCAGCTCGTGCCTGCTAACAGCTTCCCCACCCTGGGCTGCCCCAGCCCGCCACCCTCTCTGCTGACAGGCACCACCCCAGCCCTGGGGATCCCCCTGCTCTCCCATGTCAGACCAAAGACCCAGATAACCCAGTGCCTCATCTCTGAGAGCCACTAAAGCTGGGCCCCTGCTCCCAGGAATGCCTGCACCCCGTGGGATTTGCTCTTCTGCCTGGGAGCATCAGTATCTCTGAGCCTTTGCCCAGGTCCCCATCCACAGGGGACATCTCCAGATGAGCTGAAGCTCACACTGTCCTGCTGATGGCTCAGATACGAGCCCAGTGCTTTGGGAAAAAAATCTCCCAGCTCCAGCAGAAAAGGCAGCACTGGTACCCAGCGTGCCAGAGATTAAGCAATTTACTGAGTCAATTGTCTTTTGTCCAAGGACAAACATGTGTGATAGAAGATCTCCAGATCTGCTGGCACGCTGTGAGCTCTGGGCCATCAGCCCTTTCACTGTCTCAATTCATCTGTCAGGAAACCACCATGCCCATTAAGGCTGGAGAAATGGAAAGGGATGTTCGTGGTCCACTCAGCAAGGATTAAACACCCTGTTGCACAAATGATGGTTACCCAAGATTTCCCTGTAGAAATGCTGGAATTCCTGTCTCCAAGACATGCTACCCTCCTAAGAGAAGCAGGAGAGACAATAATATTATTTACTACCAGAAAGCCCTTGCAAGAGATGACATGAACAAGACAGGATCTCACTGCTTCAGGAAATACCTGGAAAACTGAGTGGTGCCAGAACAAAGAGGGAATTTCCTCCAACACGTGGGGAAGACACAAGGTGTCTGCTTGCTTGGTAAAGGTGGTGTTCAGCTTTGTCCCACTGAAAAGAAATCCAGAAGAAAAATATCTGCTTTCCAGCCCAGCTGGCAGCTCTTCAGGACTTGGTGGAAAGGCTACAGGTGACTGTGGGAGGGACAGAGAAGCCCCAGCTTTAAGCAGGACAGTCCCTGGGCTTCATCTCCTGCCAGGCTGCCCCCTCACCTGCAGCATGAGCTGCCACCAGGTGAGGCTGAGGATAAAGCTCGAGGAAATTCAAAGAAAGAACAGGCATTTTAAGGGGGAAGAACATCCAGGGTTGTCACACATGAAGAAATATTTCTGGAAGGACACAAGCCCTCTCAGGGTTACCCTACAGGGCTGCAGCACCTCTGCTGTGGAGACAGGCTGAGAGCTGGGGTTGTTCAGCCTGGAGAAGGCTCCAGGAAGAACTTAGAGCCCCTTCCAACACCTAAAGGGCCTACAGGAGAGCTGGAGAGGGACTTGTGTCAAGGGCCTGGAGTGACAGCACAAGGGGGAATGCCTTTGACCTGGGAGAGGGTGGCTTTAGTTTAGGCATCAGGGAGAAATTTGTCCCTGCGAAGGAGGGGAGGCCCAGAGAAGCTGTGGCTGCCCCTGGATCCCTGGAAGTGACCAAGGCTGGGCTGGACAGGGCTTGGAGCAGCCTGGGCTAGTGAAAGGTGTCCCTGCCCATTGGGAGAGAGATTGGAATGAGATGATCTTTGAGGTCCCTTCCAAACCAAACCACTGTGTGATTCTGATATTATCCCATAAGAACAGCCCAGGATGAATTTGGCAGAAGGAGGGGTAGAGGGACAAATTACCCAAGAGGTGCTCCTTCTGGGGTGGTTTGGTTTTGTTCCTCCTTTGTTTGTTTTTAACATCCTCCTTCAGGGCACATTCCTGGGACTTGCTGGAGAGGAATACCTCAGAGCTGAGCCTCACCTTCCATGCCATCATTTCCCACAGCCACCTTTGCAGAGCCCTGTGCTGCTCACCTGCCCAGGGCTGGAAATAAAACCAAGTCTAAATTGGAAAACAGACCTCAGTCAGACCTGGGACTGGGACTCACTTCCTGGATGTCTCCTGGAACTTTGTTACAGCAGGGAAGCAAGGGAAGAGAAACTCGGGATGATCTTTGATTTGCCTGCAACCTAAACCTCAGGCCCTGCCCTTTCCACTGCCAAGTGCTTGGAAGAAAAAAAAAAACAGGAGTGGATTTCTTCTCTGTGTGTGTGAGTGCATAGCAAACTGGCTAATTTAAAACAATTACGCAACAGCTAATTAAAATCATCTCTGTGTCCTCGGAAGGAAGGCGGCTGGCCAGGTACTCAGCATGAAGCGTTTGATTTTCGGAGCAGTGTCTTGTTAAAAGCCTTCATGCCGTGGTGGCAGCGGCTGGACCCATCCCGGTGTGCCTGTGGAGAGTGGCTGATGCCCTTCCCGAGTGAGCCCTCCCTCTTCCTCCCTCTTCCTCCCTCTTCCTCCCTCTCCTCCTGCCCGCCTCAGCACTGCGACCTACCTGAGGCACCGGCTGTGCTTTATGAAGTCTAAAATTTTCAACTGGTTGTGTCTTTCCATGCAAACTCATTAGACACTATTTACACCCGCTGCAGCTGTGCAGAGAGAGGTTTTGAACTCTGGCATTCTACAGTAGGCTTTGTTTCTCATTTACATTTGCATATTAAAGTGTTTGCCTGAAATAGGCTATTGAAATTAATTCAGGATTAATTGGTGTCTTTATCTCATTAGGACAATCTAATTTAAGGATGATGAAATTGTTTAGCCTCCCGTTTGCATAATTAGATTGCTTTGAATTGCTGTCATTATTGTGCTCTTTAGCATCATCTGTAGGCCTCAAACAGACAAGAGTTTCAACCTCATAAAGACCAATCATGTGTTACAGCAGAGAGCTGTTAACCCCTTTTAACCCAAACTCCCTCCAGTGCTGCAGCACAATGGGGTGGGTGCTCTGCGGCACGGTGGGATGCAGAGGTCTCCACACGCCTGTCACAGGCTGTCCCCTCTTCCCCTGGACACGCTGGGGCAGCCCCAGGAGCTGCTGTTTCACCTGGCCTTCCCACGGGAAGGGCAGCAGCTCTCGGCGAGGGTGGTGGAACCCTTCACAGTCACCCGAGGGGATGAGCAGAGCCCAAAGCGCTCACTCTGCCTCTTAGGTCCCTGAAAAGGGCTGCTGGGAACACATCCAAGGCTGCCTGATCCCAATCCCTCCAGCCTGGCCTTAGGAAAATCCGTGTGCTGATGGCAAAGACAACTGGGGATGGTTGGGCTTCCCCTCTGTTGGAGCTGGGCTGCAAGGGGTGGCCACAGGTACCATGGTGCTTTCTGCCCTCCTAGGACTTACCAAGCTCCATTTTCTCCTGTTGGAGGCTGTTGCCAAACCTCCAGCTGAGGAGCATCTCCTGAAGATGTCCTGGCCAACATGCAGCCCTTGAGTGTGGTACCAGGACACTTCTGCTTCTCTCCCCTCTGTGCTCACCTGGATGCTGAGGGAGAGAGCTGCCCAGCCCCGTGTCCTGGGAGCATGCACGTGAGGAAATACCACCAGTACCCATTGGAAGAGCAAAGGGAAAGAGAATCACAGAACTGTTTGGGTTGGAAGGGACCTCTGGGGACCATCCAGTCCAACTCTACTGCCCAGGCACAGTCACCAGGTGACACAGGAACACATCCAGGTGGGTTTGGGATGTCTCCAGAGAGGGAGACTCCACAACCTGCCCAGGCAGCTGTTACAGTGTTCTGCCACCCTCAATGTAAAGAGGTTTTTCCTCATGTTGGGGTGGAATTTCTCGTGGTTCAGTTTATGGCCAGTGCCCCTCATAGCTGTAAGAAGCAGCTGTAAGGCCAAATCTCCACGCTGGGGCTGCAATCAGGGTGTGGATTCCCTGCTGCTCAGTGTGTGCCCCAACACATCAGCAGTGAATGTGCACCTAGGGACACAAGGACTGGGGTTGCAAGGGCAGTGTGTGCGTGTTTGGGGAGGGTGGAGGGGACATTGGGGAGCTGCAGCCATCCTGAGGATCCTCACAAGGATCACATGGCATGCAAACAGCTCTTCACCTGCTTTCCAGTGCCACTTTCCCTGTCCCAGCTCCCTGCCCATCCAGGGGACTTGGGGACACGTGGGCTGGAGCCACCTGGAAAGGGGCATCCCCAGCCAGCAGTGACTCCTGTCAGAGGAACCAGCTCAGCATCCCGAGCTAAGACCTCACTTCCCCATGAGTCCCTCCATTACAAAACAGCCTGTTCAGACACACAAATGATCCACAACGTGCATCTCAGAAGTATTTTTACATGACAAAGCATCCCATGGCATTGCATCCGGACCACGGCCTCGTGCATTCCCCCCCTGCACCGGCCCAAACTCTCTTTCCAGATGGCTGCCAGAAGCCAATAGCCACCAGAGCGCCTGAATCCAGCCCTGGAGATGCTCCCAGGGCACCGAGAGCAGGAAGGGGGTCGGGATGGCAGCTCGGTGGTGGCTCCTGGGGCCGCTCTCCGTCTGTCCTGGCCCAGCTCGAGGCGAGAGCCCTGCTTCTCATTAGCGGGCGGCTGGCTCCGGAGGCGGGGGCTGCGCCAGGCAGGCTGCTTCGCCAGTCGCTTCACGTACCCGAACATCTGGTTGTGTCTCATCACAGTGCAAATTTATGACCCTGGAAACAACATGTTGATGATGCGCTGGGAAGAGGAGCCGGAGCTGTAATCCCGTGTCCAGAGCGGGGACGAGGGGAATCTCCGCGCAAGGACTTGGGCAGGGAGGGAGGAGGTGAGGAAGGGCAGACCTGCGAATCCACAGGTGTGCACGGAGGGGGGACAGAGCTCCTGGTGGTGCAGCGCAGCAATATTTGTCACTCTCAATCTCTCTCCTCTAGGAAATAAAAAATAAAAAATGCAAATTCAGCAGCAGCCAACTTCGCACAACTTCATCTCGATGAATTGCCAACTTCAAACCAGCCAACAGGCAGGAAAGCTTAAAGAAAATAGATGAAAGATTTTATTTGAATGCTTTTGAAAGGGAGCGTTTCCATTCACAGTGACTGGCCAGTTACACTTTACATTTTATGGTTAAAATTATACAGACTTTTAAAGTTATTTGAAATGGAAATGACAAGATCACATTTCAGGTCCTCCAAAGGGAGCTTTGTTTGCCAAGGATAAGTAAATGTTTCATTATTTTTTCCAGAGATCAAATATATCAGTTGAACCAGAACAGAGCAGGACTCGGGGAGTCTTGTTTGCAGGTTCACACCAAAGATGTTTCAAGTTTTCAGCTTAGCCCAAACAAATGTTTTTAGTTAGGTTGCTTTGTTGCTGCAGCAGAAAAGAAAGAAATCTAGCTCTTGCCATCACAGTTAGGCAACCAAAGAAGAAAAATAAAACCCTAAGAGCCAGTGCAAAAGAAAGGTCTTAGTGTGTAAAGAAAGCTTGCCTTGAACCCTTCTGTTTTTTAGATCCTTGGTATTTTATCAGGTCTTGAATATATGGAAGAGGACAGTCTCTGTGTGATACCATATATACATATATAGGTGTCTAGCACAGGGAAAAACAAGGAAAAGGAGAAGGCATGATCAGCAAAAGCTAGGATGCTGTTCAAGATTGGTGGAATGAAGTTTCCTCCTTAGCTGTCCAACAGCTTCACAGCACGAGCACCAGCTGGGAAGAGATAAGCAACCAAAGGTCACACTGGACCACAGGCAAAGGAGATTGAAACTGGTGCAAAAAATGCCACTGCTCCTCAAAGAAGATGGCGCACAACTGGATCAAGCCTGGAAAGGAGAGGTGAGGGTGCCTGGAGGTCTGGGAAGCACAACAAACTTGGAGGGGAGGCATGATACAAACACACCTTTAAATATAGCAGTGGTTCTTCTTTGTGTCATCAGTGGGAGATGCACAAGAATTCATAGTCCAAACAGCTCCAGGGAACTGGAGATGAGCCCTCAGGAAAAGCTGCTGGTGATGGGCATGCAGCAGCCTGGAGCATCCACAGCATGGCAGACACCTGTGAGCAGCACCAACACACTTCCCACCACCTTCCAGCATGGCCTGTTTGTGAACCCACGTGGCTTTACAGTGGACACACGAGTCCAGGTAGAGAAATCCAAGTGGAGCAGCCCAGGTCTGACTGGTTTCACAGCCCATGGACAGCTGTGGGGAGCACTGGCACAGCTCCCCAGCAGCCTGGCTTCCCACACTACCCTGGAACAGGGGTCTTAAGTGAGGACATTGAGGCCGCTGGCAAATGGATCTTCCCCTGTTCTCTCCATAACTGTTAATCTCTAGAGAACAGCTTTCCTTCCCTGGCTTTGGAATTGCTACAGACAGAGGAGACACAGCTCAGACTGCAGGCTGCTCAGAAAGCAAGGGCTGTAGGACCAACAACTATCCAAAGGACAAATCATGCCTCTGGCATGTGCTGGAGCATTGGGATCCTTCAAGCTGCAGCAGAAAGCACAACTCTTGCCACGAGTCACACACAGAAGAACTTTGAGCAGAAACCTGTGAGAGCTTTAAAAGCTCTTTGGTGGGGATGCAGGATGCTGCCAGCAAACCCAAGCTGAGGAAGGGACAGGGGAAACGTTCTGATATGGAGTAGAGAGCTTTGACCTCCAAATCAAGTTGCGACCAGTAGTAAACTGCAGTTAATACAGATTCCACAGAGAGGTGGTGGGTACTCCATCCCTGGAAAGATTCGAGGATAGGTTAGACACAGTTCAGAGATTCCTTATGAATTGAAGATGTGCCTGCTCATTGCAGTGGGGCTGGAATGAGAAGGCCTTTGAGGTTCCTTCCAACCCAAGCTGTTGTGTGATTCTGTGATTCTGTGATGTGCAACCAACACCCACAAACAAAGCCATGGGGCTGTGGGGCAGAGCCCAGGCGGGGCTCACCATCCATCAATGGCCCAACACAAACCTCCACTGTGGATGAGGACCTCCCCACATCCTGGCTCCAGGCATTCTGCTGGATGAGGAGCACAATGCCATGGATCTGGAGGGGCCACGCCAGCCCTTGCCTCAGCCAGAGCCTGTCTTGGGGGATTAGCAGGGGCCAGACATAGATTTATAGCCCTCACTTCTGTCAAGCCCATGTGCTTCAGCCTGTGTGGTTCAGCTCTTCTTCCCAAGAGGACTTTGTTAGCAGAGTTCAACAACAGATCTTTATGTTTGCTTGTAGGATGGTTTTTAGAACCAAAAAAAAAAAAAAAGAAAAAAAAAAAGAAAATAAAAAGGAAAAGGAAAAAAAAAGGAAAAAAAAAAAAAAAACCCCATAACCCCTCAGGGGAGTGAAGTAAAACATTTTCTTCAGTCTTGAGAGTTTGAAAGAAAAATGCAAAACAACCAATTTCTAAACAAAAAGTCTCTTCAAATTAGAAAAATCAGGCAGTCCCCTTAAGCAATGTTGAAATAAAATCTTAGAACTTTTTTTAAATCCCTGCACACATGAACAGATCCATACTTATTGATGCTGTTTTACCCCACAGGAAGGCACCCAGCAAATCCCACCCAAATGAGGAGAGCTCCTGGGTCCTCCCATCTCACACTGGGGCAAATGTGCTCCCACACTTCACTCAGGTCCCACCAGTGCAAGAGAAGGGTCTGGAAATGCCAGTCCTGACTGCAGCAGGGTGATTTACACTGTCCACCATGGAGGAGGGAGACTGAATCCCACACTGGAGCCCACAGGCTGTCTCCTGCCAGAAAGGGAGGTGCCAGGCAGGAGCTGCAGCTCAGAGAGCTGCCCAAGGACCACAAACCCATTGATCTTTTCCTGACCGTGGCAGCGCCCGGGCAGGTGCCCCCAGGAGTGTCCCCAGCCCCTCAGAGTGCCCAGAGCTGGGGGTGAGCACACTGAGCTGTGTCCCTGGCATTCAGTGCACGACTCCTGACCCTCGCAGGTTATCGGTCCCATAATGTTTCCGAGTGTCAATCAGGCCTCTCCTTTGATCACTGTTATAATCAGATACAGCACTCCAGCATGGATTATTAAGTTTTAACAGTTGACACATCATTTCTGATACCATAATCTGGCAGCACTTTACAATAAGTGACAGGTCCTCACTAATTCCTTTTGTATTCACTGTAGCAACGTTAATCATGAGTGATGAACTTTGCGTATTCATATGGATGTAATAGGCAGTTCCCAAGGACTGAGACTGTAATTTAGCTTTAACCTAATGGGCACTGATTGTAACAATAAGTAATTATGTCAGCTAAATGCAGTGTTGATGGCAATTGATGACAGCAGAGAAAGCCACGACACCATTTTGGAACTAAGCTTGGAATAGTCATTTGTAAAGCCATAACGGCCAAGACTGGGAACAATGTGTCCTCTCCTGTGTATCCTATCATCCAGCTACCTTCAGCCTGCTGAGGACAGTCCCAGCTGTGACAAACACCCTGTCAGCTCCCTGTTTTACTGTTCTGGCAGCTAATTTCAGGGTAGCCAAAATTCCAACCTACTAGATGGATGGGATCAGTGGTGCTCTGAAGCTCGAGAAGAGAAAGAGAGGCACCTCATCTAAAATGGGATATTGGGATCAATCCCCTGGATCACCTTCAGGTTCTTTGGGCAAGTCACACCAGGGGACACCTGGCCAGCATCTGGTAGTGTCACCTTTCCACAGCTGCTGGCTCTGTCCCCAAAGAACAAAGCAGGGCCAAACTGCAGAAGACCTGAGCCCAGTGCTGAGCCCAGAGGCAGCTGAATTCAGCAGATGTACAATTAGGATGTACAATTAGGATGTGCAGTCATTCTCAGGCCTGAGAATTGTGCTCAATAACCTAAACCACAGCATAAGTACATCCAGAGAAAGATGCTCTTCTGTTACTCAAAAGGGCTGGTGCGACCTCTTTTTGGGTTAGAGAGGAAAATGAGGTTAGGATATTTTTAAGCCAGAATATTTGGATTTGGATTGCTTTCTTTAGGAAGGGGAAGCGTGGCAAAGTCATAATAATAATTCTGTTAATGACAGGAATAAGACTGTAAGTGCTGGTATCATCTTGAAAGGGTGATTTGTGCTGCCAATAAAAATCCTGCTTCACTGTAATCATTAATGTGGTCAAAAAAATGTTCAGAAAATATGAAATAGTGATAAGGAGGTAGAAAGGACACCTTCAAGGAAACAGTTTTGGGGGGCTCCCTCAGGGTGACATCATAGTGTGAGGAAGAGGTTTCCTCTCTTGACATCAGCAGGATCTTTGGGAGAGCAGCAATAAGCCCTTATTAAAAATGCACAGCTTAATGCCTCAGATTATCTATTTACTTACTATTTTAATTAATTTCTTAAATTCAAAACAATTTGCTGTTGTTGCTGCTGTGGGTTGTTGAGTGAATTTAAGAGAGGCTGGATAAATGCCTCCTGGTGTTGCCTTAAGCTTATGGCAGTCATTCCAGTGGTCCTTTGGGGGGATAGCAGTGGGTTGTGGGCAGGCAGCAGGCTTTGCTTACCCCATGGATGAGAACAGCCAGGAAAGGGGCATGCTGGACTTGTGGGTCTCACAGGATGCTTTTGGCATCACAGGCCTCTGTGATAGGGGAAAAAAATTTAGGATAATTTTCCTAGAATCATGGAATGGTTTGGTTTGGAAGGGACCTTAAAGCCCATCCAGTTCCCACCCTGTGCCTTGGGCATGGGCATTTTCCATCAGACCAGAATGCTCCATCCAGTCTGGCCTTGAACACTGCCAGGGATGGGACAGCCACAGCTCCTCTGGGCAACATCTGCCAGGGCCTCACCTCCCTCACAGGGAAGAATTTCCTCCTAGCATCCAACCTAAGCTATCCTCTGTCAGTTTAAAGCCATTTTTCTTCTCCGTGTGGCCATCCACAAGCAATGCCAGAGCCCAGCTTGGGGCACACAGGAGAGAGACTCCTTGGGCAGCCTGAGAGCACAGATGAGATGGGGCTCATACTTTTAGAGGTAAAAATCTGCCTGGCAGAAGGCAGGGGTCTGCTGGGTAGATTTTATCGCCGGCCAGGGGTCTCTGTACAAATCACAAACAGGACAGGACTTTTGGGAACGTGCCTTGAGCTGTTTGATTTTCCAGCATCAGCCTCATTCCATGGTTATGACAATGGGAAGATGCCAGCAGCTCACACCCCAGGCAGCAGACACAGAACTTAATGTTACAACTCACTTTAAAAGCTTCTTGCCCAATCACACAAAGCAAAAGCACATTGACAGTAGTTCTATCCAACCACTATAAGCACAGGTACCTTTGGTTAAAACAATGCTTGCTTATTTCAAATACAGAACCTGCTTGTAAGCCTTAAAACACAATGCACAGAGCTCCATTATTAAGCTTAAAACTTCCTAATATCTTGCTAGATAAACTTTTTTTAGCTTAGGGAGTTATTCTAGACAAGTGTTAATACACAGACCATTGTTCTATTTCTCCTTGCTTTTCTACTTTTTAAATAATTTTTCTGCTGACCAATCTCATGGCTGCTGCTCAGCTCCAATCCCAGTTCTGCTGTCTCTGAGGCCTGCCTTTTGCAGCTTTCCCAAACCCCTCTGATTTTGTGGATTCCCACAAAGATCTGGCTGGCAGAAGGCAGCAGGGCAATGCTGTGCTAGCAGAGGCACCTGTGAGGCAGGGAGCTGAGTCCTGGCAGCCCCAGCCCAAGGAGAGGCAGCCCAGCAGCACTTCCACTCACTCAGGGAACAGAGCCATGATGGCATGAGCCAAGTTTTTCAGCAGAGCAGATGCATCAGCAAGGTTCTGGTGTCCCCCTGGGACCCCAAGACGTGCAAAGTGTGCACTTTTAAATGGGCCATCTTTTGTGGTTTGTCCCAGACGTTGCCTTGTGGAAGGGGCACACGGGCAAGAACCACAGTGCAGATGTCAGGTGGCCTTGAGGGAAGGAAGGTCCCACTGGTGGGGAAAACATTGTGGAAGGCATCACAGCTGAGGAGAAATCACCTGAAAGCTCACAAAGATCCTAAAGCATCCCTCACCCTGGGCTGAGCATCAGCCCAAAGCACCTGCCACAGGGAGTGGTGTCAGTGCAGCAAAAACCACGGACAAATTATGATGCTTTCTCTTGATGGCCAGGTTCATAGCCAAAAATAGCAGCCTTAAGTCCCTGATTTCAAGAGGTTGAGTAAAACACCAGAGACAAAGCAGCTGTTATTGCTGAAAATGCAGTGGGGATGTGCAGCCACAGGCAAAAAAGCCTCCCAGTAATTGCAGATGTGCTGCTGGGGGGGATGCACTGCTCCTGATACCACAGAAGCAGCTGAGCTGAAGCAAGCAGCAGCAGCAGCCCTCACCAGGAGGTGGGAAGATGAGAAGGGGTGCTGCTGGCAGCAGATCAGCCTGCTGGTGATGGAGAAATCAACATTCCCCACCTCGCTGGGCAGCCCTGCTGCTGAAAGGGGGATTTCATCACTGCTGTAATCAGTGCTGAAATGCACTGCCACACACAGCCACAGAGAGCAGGCCCTGAGAGGGGCTGGGGAGAATATGGGAAGGGCCCTTGAAAATACGAGCTGGGAGAAATTCACAGGGGGAATGATGAGGAGGGGGGGACTCCAGCAGTGGCACAGAGCTGGCACACCCAGGGTTGCAGTGCTCCTCCTGCTGCTATCACCCAATCTAATAAACTCTCTGCAGCAACCCCTTGCTCCAGCCACACTTGGCTGGGATGCACATCCCCATCCCAAACTAAAGCAAGGCCAGAGCAGACCCTGGAAGAATCAGAGGCTGCAGACAGCAGCTTGTTCCTGCTGGGATTGAGGGGATCCCCTTGGCAGAGCAGGAGCATCCTGCCCAGCCCTGCTGCTGGGGCACGTCTGGCAGCAGCATTCACAGCCATGAGTGCATTTAAACATCTCTAAATAAGATTGGGGGCATAGGGAGCAATACCTGTGCTCCTGAAGGCATGCCCAGGGACATCCCAGGGCTCCTGGGGGTGGTGCAAGCTGGCAGTGCTGTCAATTCACCCCCTTAGCCCAGCTCAGTGTGCCTGTGGTTGCAGAGCATCCCCACTGCCAGCATTAGTCAACACCTGGCAGGTCCAATGGCACCTGAAAAGTCTCAGTGTGCTGTCACCCTGTTTTTATAAGTTTTTCTAAGCTTTCTGAGGTTTCCATTCTTGTAACGAACTTTCTCACACACTTTATGTAAATAACTTCTTGTTTTGCATTCTTTTATGGAGGAGGAGAAAGTTGATGGACTGTTGGTTTGACCAGTGTCATTGGAGAGGTGGCACTGTCACCCTCCAATCCACTGTCACTATAAATGTTGGAGTCAGAAATTCAGAAATTAAACTTCCTTCTTTTTTTACCTTGCAGAACCCAGTGTCCACATCATTTTATTTCGTGTCCTAGAGCGACAGTGTGCGAACTCCTCCTCGTATGGCTGCAGAGTCACTCCCTGCCTCCCCATGGCCTTGGCAGGTGATGCTGGTGGAGGGGGTCCCTCCCAATTACCGCTTGTCAGTGCCCCGGCGCGGCGCGGGCGTCAGGCCAGTGTCAGAGCTGTGGCACACACCGTGACAGAGCTGTGGCACACACTGTGACAGAGCTGTGGCACACACCGTGACAGAGCTGTGGCACACACGGTGTCAGAGCTGTGGCACACACCATGACAGAGCTGTGGCACACACGGTGACAGAGCTGTGGCACACATCGGTGACAGAGCTGTGGCACACACCGTGACAGAGCTGTGGCACACACCGTGACAGAGCTGTGGCACACACCGTGACAGAGCTGTGGCACACACGGTGACAGAGCTGTGACACACACGGTGACAGAGCTGTGGCACACACCGTGACACCGCTGCCGTGGTGCCGGGGAGCAGGGGGTGACTGGCAGCGGTGCCCAAGGCGGGAGCCGCCCGCAATGAGCGGTGCCGGAGCGTTTCCTCTCCCCGCGCTAGGGCGGACAGGAGGCAGCAGCTCCTTGTGCAGGGATGCTGAGAGCATCGGGATTCCTGCCCCAGCCACGCTCCGGGTGAGGGGCTGCCTCATGAATGGCTTGGCTGGTCCCAGGGAGGTGGACAGTACATCCCGACTGGCAGCCCAGTGCTAATGACACCGGCTTGTCACAAGCTCTGCTGTCCCCCCTGCAGCAGATGTGACAGCCCCGAAGGAACCAGGTACGCACCATGTCCCTGCTTGCTCTCACACCAAAGTGACAAGTGGGACAGGGAATAAAAGTCCAGGCCAAGTCCTTGACAGAAATCTGATGGCTCGAGCCCACTCTGGTGCTCTTCCCTCCCTGCCAGCTTCCTTTCTGGTAAATAGCCACCCCAGTGGGAAGGGCAGCCGGCCAGAACATGCCCCCAGGTGCTGGCAAGAGAGCCCAACACCCCCTCCTCTCTTCCTTTCAGCTGCCCCAAAGGCTCCCATCTCCTGCATTCTCAGAGGGGAAACTGAGGCAGGGCTCAGCATCCTCTCCCAGCTACCCCATCTCTGCAGCCAGGCACAAGGAGCCAGCCTTGGAGCACTGACAGAGCCCAAAGCCTGCCTCAGACATGTCCAACAGCATCCTCTGGCCACAAGCCTTCCTCCCAGGTGGTTTTCAGCCAGCTAAAGCCAAACCTCTCTCCCATCACAAGCCCTCTTTGGTGCTCCTTTGCTGACTGCAACCCCTCATTTCCTCCAGAGCCCAAATTGCACCATAGAAATCAGAGCTGTGGTGGTTACACTTAAATAAAAAAGCAGCAACAGCATCGAGTTGCCAGTGGCTGGGATGGGGTCACTAGAGCTGCTCTGCCAGCTCAGCAGCTGGTGCACAGGGATGGGTGAAGGATGGGCAACAGCCTGAGGTCAGCAGCAGCCCAGCAGAGGGTCCTGGCTGCTCTGTGCAGCCAAATCCTGCCCAATGCCAGCTGGGATGCAGAGCAGCTCTGTGCCCCAGCTGCATTCCCTCTGCTCACAGGGCTGTCTGTGTAAGCCATGAGATCAGGGAAATGCTCTTTCCTCCTGATTTGGGTGGATCTGGGCAGTCACAGACCCATGACTGGGACTGACCCTCCCTTTCTCACCAGACAAACCTCCCCTGCTGCTGCTCAAACACCTGTAAACTCTGCTTCCTTCACAGCAGCAAAGCCTCCTGCACCAAGCATTCACATCTGCTCTCTCAGTACTGACCTGAATTCTTCTTTCACATCAAATTGGAGCAGCAGACAAATTTTTAGGCTGGCTTTAGGCTCTCTCATCCCTATTTCATTCTGTAACTGCTCCAGCTCTTCCTTCCTGGGAAAGCTCTGAGGGAACTTCTTCTTCCATGGGTCTGTAGCAAACCACCATTTGGTACCAGGAGGAAGGAGCTGGATTTCCATCATGGCATCACATTGTTTCCAATTCTGTTTTCCAATTCTGTCACAAACCCTGAACTTCTGCTCTTCTTCTTTAAGCCTCAGGAGATACAGCTTAGAGAAAAGGAGAGGCTGCCTACCCAAAAAATCAGCTTCTAAAAGGCACATGAAAGGAAACAGAGGGTCAGAAGCACTGGGCACGGGGGGGCTGAGAAAATCCCCCTTCCAGGCTGCACTGCTGAGGGTCACATCCCTGTGGGTCACAGGAGGTGCTGGCTGCTGCTGCTGCCCCCACTGCACTGGGGATAAATGAGGAACTTTGATCTCCAGGAATTCACACCAAAAGCTGGAAGTTAGGGTGAGCTCAAAAGCAAAGCTTGTCACTCACACAAAACCTCCTTCTCCACACTTTTGCTGCCCTTCCCAGCTGACAAACCTCTTGGCCAGTGTGGATCCTGCTGAGATGACACCAGGTTTCCAGCAAGGGGGATGCTCCTCCAGCACAGGGCAAGCAGCTGAGGCGCTGTCAGGAGAGACAAAGGCGCTGGCAAACTTTGAGAAATGCCTCTCATTATTTACAGAATGACACAAGAAAACTTCAGACTGAAACAAGAAAGGCAATTAGTTTCCTGTACGGAAACAAAGAGACATCTGTGCCAAGTATGCTAACATATACACAAGGGGCAGGTATACAGTACATGAGGAATTTCTTCCAGCTGCAAATCCACCCCCAAATTCTCAAGTCAATCTTGAGTACTACGATGCTCAGCAATCCTCTTAAAAGTGTCCAGATGCTTTAATAACTTAATTCTAATCTTCTCAGACACCGTTTTCCATTTAACTGCTGAAGCACTGGAATGAGACAGAGGGGTCAGGTGTGAAGAGTGGGGAACAGCAGGTCTGTTTTGGAACTCTGAGAAGCCCAGTCCAGCTATGCTGGTCCCAAAATCATCATGGATTGTGGAGGGTGTGCCATGCACTGCATGGACACAGACGTGGTGAGCAGGTTTATGTGCCACAGAACACTGCTGGGACTCAGCCTCAGTGGTGTTGGACTCAAGGCTGGACCTTGCAAATAGAATTGTGGAATGGTTTGGGTAGAAAGGAAAATGAAAAGTCATCTTCTTTCAGCCTCCCTGCCATGGTCAGGGACACCTTCCACTATCCCAGGTTGCTCCAAGCCCCATCCAGCCTGACCCTGAACACTTCCAGGGATCCAGGGGCAGCCACAGCTTCTCTGGGCACCCTGGGCCAGGGCCTCACAGGGAAAAAATTCTTCCCAATATCCAATTTAAACATGACCTGCTTCATTTTGAAGCCAAAGCCACTTGTCCTGTTGCTCCATGCTGCTGTAGATGAAGAGCTGCACTTCCCTGGTGGATTGGGCTATGGGGCACACAGCTCAGGCTGGCATCCAGACCCTACCAAAACCAGCTTGGTTTTGTGCTAAAAATGCTAAAAGAGCTCAAGGTCTCCTTCCTGCATGTCTCAGTTCCTCCAGAATTCCCATCTCAGCCAGCTACCTTTCAGACAACACTTTCTCAAGATTGCTTTAAACAAAGGGAGGAAATTTTGGTGACACTTTAATACATAAAGTGCCTCTCATTTTCTCTGTGCCAAAAAGCAGAGCTTTCCAACACACTTCCCGAGTTAACATCAGGTGTTAAACAGACACACACGTTGTTTTAGCAGGAGCCCACGTTTATAATAGGCTTTCTCTCTAACAGCTTGATATAGCCTCTTCCATTAAGCATTTATTGCTAATGCTTTGTAAAGTGCAACATGCTAGATGTGCTATCAAAGAATGGATCTGCCACGCACTCACCCCCAAATAATGAAACACTTATGAACGGAACCGTAGGTGAAAGAGTTGTGAATTAAATTTAATCTCAGGGAGATCATCTGGAGCTCTGCCAGGGTATCCTGGTGTGCTGCAGCAGGAGGGATCCCTGCCCCTGGGGAACCCTCCCTGCCTTTGCTTTGGAGAAGTCCATGGGGGAAGTGTTCCCCAAGCAAGAGTTTGCCTAAATACCACCAGGCTGATGGAGATCTTGAGCTCTTCCTCAGAGGGACTCCCAGAGAGTCACCTACCCTGATTATTGACTCTCTTATAATTCAAGCCCCAGTAGTTAGGAACCCTTTTAGGTGACATACACCTGCAGCTTAGCATTATCATATATTTTTATTATTATTCAATACAAAGAAAATTAACCTTTTTTTAAAAAAATGGAGCAAACTGCCTTCCCCTAGCAATTAGCTGGGATTTTTACACAATCCTTGCCTAGATGAGGGCACAAGGAGCAATCACTTGATACTACAAGGTAGAGTCATAAAAGAAAGTGGTGTCAAGACTGTTCCTTTGGAAAGAGAAATCATCTCAATCTCTCCCCTCCTGCTGGTCTCACCCTCCCAGGGATCTATTTATACTCATGCTGCTGCACAGCAAGCCCTGCCTTTGTTCCTTTTCCCTGCAAAAGCAAGCCCCAGAGCTTCAAAGGCATTGCCCTGCAAACCTTGCAGCAGGATCTTGGCAGAAAGCAGGAGTGGGACTTCTGGTTGGTGCAAGGGTCTCACCTTTTTCACACCCATCCTTGGCATTTGGTGGCATTGGGATGACCAACTCGTGTGCATGTCCTCGAGGATTTAATTTATACATTTTGGGGTGGGACTGACCTTAGGCTGGTTGGGAGAGGGTGTTTTCACTTAGGGATAACTCAGTTTTCATGGGGCAAGGATGAAGAATATTCTGGTCTTCAGCAGCACTTGCCAAACTCACGACTGCTGGGCTTTTGCCCCACATCATGAAATTCAAACCAGTGTCAGAGCAAAGTGACAAACCCAAAACCTCAGGGACATCACTGAGGTGAGCCAAATGGCAAGGCATTTAGAATGGTCTGGGCTTTGGTACCCTATTCAACATGTTTCTGAACAAAAGTGCTCTGAGTACCTGGATCTCCCACACAAAGGAAAACCCCTCAGGTTCTCAAAGAGGCTTCTGTGTGGTGAAGAAGCCAAGTCCTGTGCCTTTTTGGTCTTCCTCCACATTACTGAAATAAAAACACCCACTGAGGGTCGTGTCAGACTCTCCCCAGCCCAGCCAGCCCTTGTGGAGCCAAGATGTGTCACCTCAGGACACTCTGCATCTTAGGAGGGAAGAGCAATAAAGGACAGCCCTGTGGCTTCCACAGAGCCCAAGAGCAGCACAGGTTTCAGGGATAAAACACCTCAAAGGGCTCATGAATTTTCTGTCCCTGACACAGGGGGGACACAGGGATGGCCACCATTCATGAGTGATATCCCAAATGGGGTCCCACCTACACACCCCAAGGCTCTCCTGGGTACTCCAGTCACTCACCTGTGCTCAGCTGCTGAGGTGAAACAGGGCAGCTGAATTAATGGAGAGACAGGACACAGTTGGAAGAGATGGAGAGGTTGAACTCACATGCAAAATCCCTTCACAGTCTAAAAACATCTAAAAGAGGATGACTGCTCCTTGTCCTGGAAATCAGATCAAAAACTAATACAGAGTCATGTGTGTTCCCCCTCTTTGGATGATGCATTTTCTAAACTTCTTCTGAATGTTTCCAAATGAACAGAGGAAAAAGTCCATCCCAGGCTGACATATCAGTGTTGTTAACACTCATGGTAGGCCCTCAGAGAGCCTCTTGTCCCACCAGGCCATGCACGGGCCTGCTCCTTGTCCTAGAAGTCAGATCAAAATCAAACACAGAGTCATATGTGTTCCCAATTTCTGGATGATACATTTTCTAAACTTCTTCCAAGTGTTTCCAAATGAACAGAGGAAAACTCCATCCCAGGCTGACATATCAGTGTTGTTAACACTCATGGTAGGCCTTCTGAGAGCCTCTTGGCCCACCAGGCCCCGCATGGGCCTGCTCCTTGTCCTGGAAGTCAGATCAAAAATGACCACAGAGTCTTGTGTGCCCCCCCTCTTTGGATTATGCATTTTCTAAACTTCTTCCGAGTGTTTCCAAATGAACAGAGGAAATGTTCATCCCAGGCTGACATATCAGTGTTAACACTCATTCCAGGCCCTCCAAAAACCTCTTGGCCCACCAGGCCCTGCATGTGCCTGCGCCTTGTCCTGGAAGTCAGAACAAAAACTAATACAGGGTCCTGCGTGCTTCCCCTCTTTGGATGATACATTTTCTAAACTTCTTCCAAGTGTTTCCAAATGAACAGGGGAAAAGTCCATCCCAGGCTGACATATCAGTGTTAACACTCATTCCAGGCCCTCCAAAAGCCTCTTGGCCCACCAGACCCTGCACAGGCACAGAGGGCCCCATAAAATCCCCCCGGCTGTCACTCCCTGAGTCAAACGAGGTTCTTGGTGAGGGATCCATGGAGTTTCCCCCACGACAGTCTCCTTTCTTGCTGGTGCCCGTGGTTCCCTTTGTGTTTACGATAACACAGGGATGCTTTATTGCATTTCGCCCGCCCGCTGCCATGGCAACCGGCAGTTGCTGCGTGCTGTAAAAATAACCCTCCTTCTTTGATAGATTTCACTTGAGTGAAAATAACCCTTAAAAATAGGTTGAAATTTCCATACTAACTCTTGCAGGAGGTTCCAGGGAGGTGAGAATGAATTCCTCCAGCCTTGGCACCGAGCTCTCAGAGAGGAGCTTGTGAAGATGCTTTTTGGGAGCCCCCACTAGCCAGGTCTGGGTTATGGTGGTGCTGATGGCATAGAATCGTGGAATAGTTTGGATTGGAAGTGACCTAAAAATCATCTTGTTCCAACCCCTTTGCCATGGGCAGGGACACTTTTTGCTAGACTCAGGGCCCCATCCAACCTGGCCTTGAACACTGTAATGGATGGGGCATCCACAGCTTCTCTGGGCAACCCATGCCAGGGCCTCACTGCCCTCACTGGGGAGAATTTTTCCTGAACCTATTGTCTTTCAGTTTGAAATCAATCCCCCTTCTTCTTTCTCTAAACACCCTTGTAAAAAGTGCCTCTCCATCATTCCTGTAGGCTTCCTTCAGTTCTGGGAGGCCAAAATTAGGTCGCCCCAAATCCTTCTGTTTTCCAGGCTGAACAATCCAAATTATCTCAACCTTTCCTCGTAGGAAAGGTGGTCCACCCTTCTAATCATCTCAGTGGCCTTCCCTGGGCTCGCCCCAACAGGGGCAATGTCCTTCCTGTCCTTCCAGAGCTGGATGCAGCAATGCAGGTGGAAACACGTGGGAAAAGGGCTGTGTCCACTGCCATTACATGGCCCACAGTGCCATTTCTGCACAGCCAGAGTGGATGGGCCAGTGGATGTGGTGGATCTTCTGAGCTTCTTGGTATTTACTGCAAAAGAAGAGGTGGTATCCCCTCAGTGGCTCTTTGGGGTCTAGCTGGGATAAAGCTCAGCTTCATCTTCTCAGCTCCTGTGCACCACAGCCTCAACAAAAGGGCTCTTCCCTTCTCCAAGGCACAGGGGCTGTGGAAGCTGGTGCTGTCCATCAGCACATTTTACAGCTGGCCATCAGGAAATCTTCATGGATTTTGGACAGATAGATCAGAGTGCAGGAACAGCCAACACTGGATCTCTCCCCCAAAAATGCTCTGCTCATGCCTGGGAGAGATGTACTGGCCATCTCTCCATAGGCCCATGCCCAGACTCCTGGGGCAGCAATGCTGTGAGATTCATGGCTGATGCTGATGCTGGGAGAGGTTCAAGTCTCTTTCCTCTGCTCCAGAGCACCTGTACCAGTCCCAGCCAGCAGAAAGGTACCCAGAGCCCTGCTCTGGATCCATGGGGGTGTTGCTCTCACACACACTCTTGACTCATCCTTGGCCCAGAAGGTCTTTTTTTCTCTTCTGGCCCATTTCTTTCCTTTTTTCTTCTCCCAACCACTCAACTCCTCTACCTCCAAATAAAAGCTGATTCACATTTTAGAGGTGGCCCCTGATTCCTCCCATGAGTTTAGGTGAGTCGAACCATAAGAAGTGGAGTAATGAGATTATGATTAAAAGCACACCTTGATAGTGGAGCATCCATCAAGCTGTCATAGAAATCGTATCTCAGAGGCTGCTCTCATCAATCTGACCTTTCAATTATTACCCAGAGTTCATGACTCTAAGTGTATATAATTCCTACCTCAAATCTGGGAATACACGCCTTTGTTTTCTTGGCTTGCCTTCTGAGTGGCTCTGTGAGGTCCCTTTCCCTGGCACATCAGCCATGCTCCACGATGCAAATTAACTTAAATTAGCTCTTCCCTCACCCAAAAGTTTGGGAACAAGATCAAAACATTACCAGGGCACCTGAAGGCAGCTATTTGTAATTTTTATCAGTATGCTTTTGGCTTTTTCTCAGCTATTTTAAAGCCAGTGGCCACTAAGGCCAACTCCAGGAGTGCTCCCAGCCCACACTCTGCTTTGGCTCACGTCCCTGTGGAGAAGGAGGCTGCTCCAGCCATGCTACAGGACTTCTCCAACAACAGGGAAGACCCCTCCAATCCAACAAAGCTCACCCAGGAATCAGCACAGATGACTTTTTCTGCCCAAACACCACTGGTTTTGTGAGCTACACCACAGCTAGCACAGTATTTCAGGAGCAGGATGGAGTCTAATTCAGCTTTCTGTTGGCATAATTTGAACATTTTCTGCATATCCCTAGGACCAGAGTACAACTCACATCCAACCAGCTCCATGCATCCCACCCCATCATCTGTCCACTCTGGGGGGGTCTTAGGCTTAGATAAGACACAACTTGCTTGGCACCAGCCTAGCACCTCATTGGGTCCAAGTGAGTTTCCATAGGCCACAGAGTTACCAAGCAATGAAATCCTGCCTAAGCCTTTTGTACAGGGAATACCCAGCACTTGGGAATGGTGCTCCTGCTCCATGCCAGCTCTGCTAACAGAAGGACAAGAAAGAATTGGCTCTTCCTACACAGCAAGTTAGGAAGTGGTTCCTAGACTGAATGAAACAAACTAAGCCATTGACTTTATAGTTTCCCTCCAAAGGAATTCTGTGTTTTTTATAAAAGTAAACTTCCCTGCTTGCGACTTTTCACAAGCAAGAAATCATAACACACACCTTACAGAAGTGAAGAAATCCCTGGTTGGTAGAGAAAAGGCAGAGGACATAGATATGCCTTGGGTTGGGATGTTTGACAAATCAGGCCCTGAGGGTGTTTTCTGGTGTTTGTATTATTGAAGGGTCTGTGCAGCCTTCTTGTATGAATGACTAGTGAATGGAAGATCTTTTGCAAAAATCTCTGCACTGTTCAGGTGCCTGAACTGTGGGGATTCCCACAACTGCCTCAAAACCAACACCAGGCTTCCAGTGCGACCCTCGATTCTGCAGCTAAGGTGTTGAGGTGAGGTCAGGCAAAGGGTCAAAGACACCCTCAAAAGAGGGGGCAGCTTTCAGCAGTGACCCCGAGGCCAACACAGCATTAGGGCACTTCTCTGCTGACACCTGCTAATCCTCACAGCCCTTCCCAGGGAAGCTGAGGGTGGATCCCACACCTCCCTCCATCACAGCCCAGCATCTCTGCAGACTCTTTGCTAAGCCACTGTGATTATCGGCAAACCAGATATCTTTTCCAGGGAGAAAACACTCAGCAATATTTTAGGCACAACTCTGTTTTGAAAGCCTTACAAAAGCCTGACTTAGAGAAAGATTAAAGGCAAACAGCAATGCATCCCCAGCACCCAGCTCAGTGGTTGGGACAGTTGTTCTTCAGCTTCAAGATGAGCACAGGACAAGAACTCATCAACAACACAGCCATCACAGTCTCTTGTTTTATATAACCCTTGTCACCAGTCCCAAATGCTGCACTGCAGAGCTCTGAGAACTCTCCCACCAATTCCAGTTTAAATGTCTCCATGGCATGGGTTTCCCAAAAGCCAACCAAGAGATCCCATCCAGCTGAGGGACCAAATGCTTCTCCTTCATGGGGCTCCAAATGAGCCTCAGGAAGCTAAGCCTAGCACTCAGAGGCCAGATCCTTGTGCCTTGCAAACTCTTTGGGATCAGCTCAGTCTTGCTCCAGATCCTTGTGCCTTGCAAACCCTTTGGGATCAGTCTTGCTCCTGGAAGCCCAATCCAGGTTCCTCTGTATCTGAGGAATAGGCCAGAGATTCCCACACCACCACTGTCCTTTCTCTCCTCTCTGGCAGCCACATAAACAAGCAGTCTGGAGGCCACTACATCTGCAGTGCAGCCACAGGTTGCTCCCTCCCAGCTCGGCCTCCACACATCTCATGCCAGCAGAATCTGATGACAGCACCAGCTGGAGCCTCTCTGTCATGAAAAGGAGATCAAACCTGCAAAAGCCCCACTCCCATTTTCCCATTCTCCCTCCAAGACCAAGCCTTCACTCTCAGGAGTCAAGTCTCTGCTGTTTTAGGGAAAAATATTTCATTTACATCTCCAAAATATCCCAAAAGGAAGAGGGTGATCAAGTTATCAGCTGTGGCTGCTGTGTGAAAGGAGCTGATGGGCTCGTATGTGTGCCTGACCAAGCAGTGTCCACCTCACCCAACCCAAAACCTGTCCCTGGAGAAAGGTGGCCCCTTTGGCTGTGCCTGGGAGGGGACAAGAGGCCACCAGTCGCGCTCCTAGAGAGAGGAAAGCTCCCTCTCTCCAAGGAACTTCACTCCCACTTCACCTCCATGCTTAAAACGATGCTTAATGCCTCCCTTAAGGTGGTAACTGCAGTCGAGCTGTGCTGTCAGGAAGGCTCTAATCCTGTGCTAATTTATTTTATCAAATTAAAAAACGAGCATCCATGGAACACCAGAGACCTCCTGTTCTCAGGGTCCCAGCAGAAAGCTGCATGATCCCTTTGTAGAGAGGGTTTGTGGGGGGGAGGATGTGGTTGTTGCTTTGCTTCTTTTTTTTGCCAAGAATATAAAATTAATAAAACAGGATTAAGGGAGATATGGTTTTAACCAATTCCTTAATCCCAGAGAATAATTAATGAGAGCAATGCACCACTTGGCTCGACTCTCCCCACATTTGAATAATAAATAGCATCCAAAAAAAAAAAAAGAAAAAAGAAAAAAGAAAAAAAGGAGGAAAAATATGGAAAAAGGAACAAGAAGGCTGAGCTGTAAATTCTTAATACAAAGAACTTTTGCTATATGTACGTGTGTATTGCCTTCTGGTCTTGGATCCAGAAAATACAGATTATAAAGAAAGCAGAGACCAGTTTTGGCCACACACAGATGTGTTCAAGCCAAGATTTACGGGAATCTCCACACTTTTAAGAAACAAAATACCACTAAAAGTCTGCATAAATTGCCCACGCTAAGCTCAGCATGCAAACATCAGCCAAGACTGACTTGTGTGCCATGAACCCAGTGCAAGGTACCAGCCTCAGTCAGAGCCACTCACTCTTCATATTTTATTATTCCTCTTAATTCAAATATTTGCTCTGAATTCCAGCCTGCATAAATTACAGAACCTGAACTCCTGTGACATTGGTCTTTGTGTTCCCAACCCCACCACATGCCAAGGGCAGGGCTGGCCTGCTACAGGAGCAGCTCTGCAAAAATGTGATTTAGGCCTCTGGACTTGAACCATTGAACAGTTAAGTATAAGGTTACCTGTAGGGTCTTGTGGCCAACAGAGCAAGGGGTGTGGGGTTAGGCACCTATTTTATGGTGGGAGGAACCATCTTTGGGAAGGACAAGGAGCCCTCCGAGTTCAAACCCCTTAAATTCAAGTGTATCCCCACTGCCTTGCCTTGGAGATGGAACATGGCTCCTTTGGGCTTACTCCAAGAGTTCCCAGAGACCATTGTGTCTCACAAGTGTCTCTCAGGTCTTGGCCACTGCTCACCTGGCCTGAGGGGTTGTTCTTCTGAAGAGCCCCAGCATGCAGAAGGAAGTTTACCACCAGGCAGCTTCTCAAAGGACAGTCTCACCACTCTTCATTAACCTTCTTGACCCAAAGGGGAAACAAGGACGTCTGGAGGAATTATTTTTCAGCTGATGAGCAGATACCCATGGTGGACCTGTGTCAGACTTCCATGTGACATCACCTTGGCCTAGACAAGAGCAGGCCAGCCCCATTTAGGGGTAGGATGGCCTGGATCCTTGAAGAGCATCTCAGCTTTGGAAGCTCACACCAGCTGACCAGGCAGGAGGTCAGGGATGTAAGGAGGAGCATCTGAATAAACATGGCCCCATCCCTGCCTGCAGCCCTTGTTAAGGCTGGCCTCTGCTTTGAACTCCTTCCTGATGAAATGATTAATGAATGCCGTGCAGACCTCTTCCCTTCCTTCCTCTGCTTTCACCTGCCACACAGAGCAATACCAAACGAAGTGATCATGACAAACACAGCTCTAATTCTTTATTAATATTAATCAGAGGCAACCTTTCCATTGACACCAGAACCCGTGTGTGTGTTGGCAGGGAGGGGATAACACTACAGCAGTGACATTTCTTGGGTAGGCAATTTTATTTTTTTAATTTTTCTTTTATTTTTTTCATCTCGCACCTTCCCTTCCCCCGCTTTAATATGGGCGAGCGATACCTTGTACAAACAGAGGAAGGAAGAAGCTGATTAAATAGCAGAGTTGGAGCATAATGAAAGAAAAAGCCCACTGCAAACATCTGCTGATTGTTTTAAACGGGAGGCACCGGGAGGTGGATTTCAGGTGATACCACGGTGGCTTCTCTCATAATCCCAGCTAAGGCAGCATTAGGGATTTGGAGCTCAGGGTGAATTTCATCCAGTCCCTGCTGGCAGGGAAAGAGGCTTAGGCAAGATAGCAAACCTCAGTCCCATCTCGGAGCAGGGCTGGGAGAACCACAAAGACACACCACAAAGCTGCCCTGAGCCAAAAGGGGCCCTTTCCTTGTGCCACCAAGCCCAAGGGGAACTGCTCTGGGTATCAGTGTGGACACAGCCATCTCCCCTTCAGGTACTCACCAACACATTCTTGCTGCTTACGTGTGGCTCGAGACAGGAAGCAGAAGATGAAGGTCTCCAGGTCACCTGCAAGACGTGCACCTTTCCAGCTGTAGGTGGGTTCTCATGAGAAGCCACTCCCTGGGACCCTCATGGGCTGGATAAATCCCTTTGGGCTGGAAAGGGCCTTTAAAAGTCATCTAAAGGTTAGTTCTGCTGGGTGAGGAGAGCTGTTTGTGGAAGAAGCCATCCAATCCATAAGGAATGGAGACAACCACCTCCCACTCCTTGCCCTAGGGAGGCTGGGGCACTTTTCTTCAGCTGGGAGGATGGTCACTGAGCACAGGAAAGACCTACAGGTTTGCTTTGCTGCCCAGTTGTTGATTTTCCAGCTTTCCCCGTCCTAATAGCCAAGGGACTGCAGGGAGATCTGTACTGAGAGAAGCCCCTGGTTCTCAGTTGAGTGCAACTTCCCTCTCTCTGTCTCTTAAAACAAATAGATTTTCATTGAAATCAACATATCTTTCTGAATTGAATAGGTTTTCATGGGGACAATAAATTTCTTCAAAACAATGCATTTTTATTACAACATATTTTTGTTCAAACCAATACTTTTTGACAACCAGATATTAATGACCAGGCCAAAGCCATAAATTTGCCTCAAACTATGTGTTTACTCATGGAAGGAAATAATTTTTCTCATACAAATACATTTTTATTTGAATCAATCCTCTTTTTTTCCACCCCCAAAAATCAGATACACTTCTGGGAGGGAAGGGGGAAAGCTGTGTGCCCAGGAAAGCCCCTTCATTTCGAGAGGGATCAAGTACTTGTGAGGATTGTCTCACTCTCACCTTCCAAAGCCCAGAAGCTCCAGAGGTCACATGAAGCTTAAAACATAAACTGTTTTTCCCATTGCCCACATATCCACATTGTCAGCTTCTGGTAGGTCCTGCAGAAACAAAGGCTATGTCTTTCTCCCCTTGCTTAGGTGTTTGCTGTTTGAAATCATGTTTGCAGAACCCAGTTAAATAATCCAGAGCAGGGCAGAGATGCTCAGGCAGGGCAGACTGTGCAGCATCTCCATCCACGTTGAGGAAGCTTTTTGTTTCTCTTGGTTTTGGGAAAGGTTTTCATCTGAGGCGGCTGCTGCAAGGCCCTGGGGACAGAACACACAAGGGACAGTTATGTCTGGTTAGTCCTGCATGTTTCCTTGCAACCCACCTCTCAAACCTCCTTGAAGCCTGTGTGAGGGACCTGAGCCCCCCAGGGACAGGACCAGAACAGCAGGTATGTTGGTCCTGCACATCCCTGGCCCTGCAGAGCCCAGTCCTAACCCAGAGCACCCAAAAACATCACAATAATTCAGCAAGAGAGATGCAGCTCCAGTGGGGAGGGCCTGAGAGGAGCAGGAGGAATGGGGACAAGGGCTTGGCATCAGGGCTGAGTTTGCTGGAATTTCAAAGGCTTTGGCTGCTACTTTTACTACTGATTCAAAGCCTAAGCAGGAGCAAACCCCTAATCTCCTCCAGATCCCCTATTTCCCCAGCTGACCATCCATACCAGACACATCCCCCCACCTCAGCAGCTGCCCACACTCACAGACACCTGAGCCCTAATGGAGAGAAATCATTTTTTGGTGGCAAGTAGCTGCATCCAACTGCTTGGAGCCACGTTTCCAAGCCTGGGCCTGAGTCAGAGCCTGGGGATCCCAGGCGCTGGGAACATCAGGGGCTGACAAGGGTTCATTTCCCGTGGCCCCCGTTGGCCACTCTTTGTTGAGCTTCCCCAGCCCATGTAAACATGCTAATTGCTTGGGCTCAGCACAGGGCTGGATGCCGTGCTGTTTGTTTTCCATTGAATAGGATTAGGGATTCTGACACCAATGATTAATCGCCGTGCTGCAGACGGCTGACGAGCCCAGGGAAGGCGTCCTCTCCGAGCGGAGAGCGCGCACAATCTCTGCCAAGCAGCTGCCACTGACTTCTATCTAACCCTCTGCATCTTGCCCTTTATCCTCCCTCTTCTTCCCAAAATGTCTCACATTCGCCAAAGCCAACCCCAGGCTCCCAGGGAACAGTGGGAGAGGGGCCCTGGGCATCCCCTACCCTGCTCTCAGCCACCACAATGCCCCATCCTCTGTGCCAGTTCCTACATCAGCTTATCCCTGCATCCCGTGTTGCCAAAGCCCTCCCAACATGCTGCAATGCTTCAGCCAGCTCTTCTCAGACTTCCTATTAGTGGCCAGGGAGATTCACAAAATTTTCCAGCTGCCGTCGCCAGGGCACAGAAATGTCACACAACAGCCATGTCTCTCCACCAAGCTCTGTAAAGCCACCAAATGCCCTTAATGGGCACAGGGCAACCAGCACTAGTCCCCAGACTCCTTCCAAGTCCAAAGGATATCCAGGGACTAGAGCAAGGCAGAGAAGAGCAGTGGAGGCACTGAATGCCTTTGCCACATCTACCCTCTGCTTGTGGCCACAGAAACATTTCTGTGCTCCCGTTCTGCCCAGCAGCAGGTGAGGAAGGGACAAAGTAGAAGAGGTGGGAGAGGAGGAAGGCTGGAGAAAGCGGCCTTGCAGGAGGCAAACCTCAAATAGATGCAACCTTTGAGATTACCTCTTCTCCTGACCTTGCGGAAGGAGTGCTGGAGGCAAATCCACCCATCTCTGCTGGTGCCTTGTGCGACATACTGTCACTCAGACAAGCGACGTTCTTAATGGGTTTGTGGGAAAGGCCTGGCCTGCCTTTCCATCTGTACCTTCTGCCGGCTCCACTCTCCAGCACTGCCTCCCCATACGACATTCCCTTGAATTATTTAGACTGGTAAATCTTCCTGCATCTCACATCTTTAGTCCATCTGTTAGCCGGGGCTTTGCCTTTATAGGAACTGTCCTTTATGCATGCCGGCATCTGTCAACAGTACACTTGCCTCTTTTATTCATGATCTTCCGTGGGAGATGGTACAAGCTGCAGAAATGCCTCATTTCTGGTATGCATTTCATTTTAATGGAAGATTACATGACTGGGGCCCATTTTATTACTTCTTGCCCTGCACATTCATCCATCACAAGCCCCATTTGCTGAGCCTGCACTGGGACGGCAGCCATCAGCCTGCTCGTGTCGGATTCCTCCCGTGCCGCTCTCTCCCCCCCTCCGGGATGGGGAGGAAGCGCATTGCGTTCAAGGAGGAGAAGGATAGCAAGGGGAGCTCATCCACCACGGGGCTCAGAGTTGAGTCAGCCTGCTGGCTAAGCCAAGCACTTCTGGGAAACAGGCCTGGAAGTCCAGGGGTCTCACCCCTACGCCCGTGTTCAGCTTCACACCGTTCCTTCCCAACCCACACCTGCCACGGGTGTTGGGGTGCTGCCACCTGGTACCTCAGGGCTCTCTGGAAAGGCTCCACACCCCCAAATAAACACACACATGCTCCTCAGCTTCCTCCCTCAAGCCTCAAGCCATCCATGATTCCCTGTGCATCCCACCTTGCACATACACATACACACACACACACACACACACACACACACACACACTGTGCTCACACAGCAACTGGGAGCAACATAAATAAAATCAACATGAACCAACAGTGGTAATTAAACTGCCGATGGTATTTGCAGCCTCTCTCTCCTGTAAGGAAGGTTGCATGCAATTAGTGAAAACATTTTGGACTGGGAACAGTGCCAGTTTGCTCTGTCCTTTCTTTCAACTCCCACAGAAACCCAAGGACCCCTGATTATCCTCCAGACTGCAAAAATAAAACCCCAGTAAAAACATTCCACTTCTACATTGTGGCTCCCTGAATTAAGGGTTTACTGTGACCTGAGGCAGCAAGCAGGGTCAGAGGGGCCAGAGATGGAGGTGACCCCTTCAGAGATGTGGGGACTTCCCCAGTCCACAGTCCTCAGGCAGCATGAGACACAGGTGGCCATTTTAACCCAGAAAACAGTGTCTGTCCTCAAAAATCCCAGCAACAAGACTTTTCACCAAGGAGAATTTCTTCTCCAACTTGTTCAGATGAGATTTTAACATTTCCACTAAAGACTTCCTCCAAAAGTTAAGGCAACCCTGGTGTCTTGAGGAGGTTCAGACGACACTTTTTGTTTAACTTGGTTAGAAAATGGAACTTAGACGAAGTAATGTGAGCCAGTGCTCAGCTGAGACTCCAAGCCAGTCCTTGGTGGGCATCAAAGCACGGAAAACGTGAACGGTAATCATTTGAAGCATGGAAAACCTGAACCATAGTCATCACTGTTGGCTGGGAAGCCAGTTCTGGCTGGGAAAGAAAAAATGAGCAGCTTTTGGATGACAAGGAGCCCTATGGAAAAGCCAGTATTCTTGTGCAACCTACGATATTAGTACATACTAAAAAAAAAAAAGGAAAAAATTGCCATAAATAACGTGCTAACCACCACAGCGGAAATTCAGGGGGAGAGAGCCCAGACATGCCTGGAGAAGAAATATGTGAGGGAACTGTCTCCAAACCGACTGGGATGAGCTGGAAGAGGCCGAGCAGCTCCTGCAGACGGGGAAGGAGCCCTCGCCAGAAGCCGCTCCCACGCACACGCACGGTGCTTCGGAGCCGGTGGGGAAACCTGCGAGCGAGCGCGTGAGCGAGAGCTCCTCACCCAGCAGCCAGGAGGAAACAGCACCACGTGTGTCCCATATGGCAGGAGAAACCGGGAAGAGTCTGGGCAAGCAGCTACAGCAGAGACTGAGGGAAGCAGACGATGCATTTCATCAAGCTGCTCAGCTAAATGGTCACCGTAACTTCCATCTAATATTCAAAACAACCTGAACTCTGCCCCTATTTCACACCCAGTACCCCCATCTAGTAGATGCTCTCCATATTGTCCAACCTGATGGCATAACTCAGCAATTTCCTTTCAGGAATCAATGAGAACAAATGAAAATTTAATACGTTCTCCAGACAACCCAACTCCTTTCTCTCCCCCATGGTAAATAAATAATGTGCTAGTCAAATGATGGATGGAGTGCTCGGAGATCAGTGGCCGAGTGCTATTAGGGGCCGGGGAGGACGGTGGAGATGTAGTCTAGCACAAGATGACGTGGTGGCCATGGGTGATTTGAGCACATAAAGGAACCAGGAGTGAGAGGGGAGGTGTCTAGTTGAAGGGGGCAAGGAGCAGGCTGGGCTCTCCTGTAAGGGCTTATGCACAAGGCTTATTTGGTTTCTCCACATGACTAGATCCAAAGCCTGGTGCTGTCAATGAGAAAAAAAATCAAGGGAAACTCCTTTTGTCTTCAGCCTGGTTTGGGTCAGGAGATTTTGCTGGATGAGGATGTGAGATTTTGGCTTGTTTGGCAACAAGTGGCTGGAGAAGACTGAGAATGGTCTGAGGGATCTTCAGCCAGCACAGTAGAGGGACAACTGAACACAGATGCACTGCACCTCTCTCAGAGCCAACAGGAAAGGTGGAAAAGTAGAGCTAAAGAACTAACGAAGGGAAACCTGACTGCAACATCACTTGGATGGGAAAGAGATGAAGTTTCTCAATTGCTCCCCAGGTTGGATGACCTTGTACAACCTGTGTCCTGGGACACATGCTTGTCTAGGAATTGTATCTCACCTCAAATTAAATGTAGAGGTTCGCCTTTTCCCTTTGGGCTGTGAAAAGTGTCCCTAAGGCTCCCCAGATGGAATCAAGGTGAGTTCTTGGAGGTGGAGTTGAGTTGCCCTAGCAGGATCTGCTGGAGAAACAGCTGTCAACCTGTGACATGTGGTGGACAGGACAGATGGTGGCTGCCAGGGACATGAACCTGGGCCAGATCTCCACATCTTCACCAGGACAGGACACTGCACTCATTAACTTGCATTAATCCACACCTTCAAGCCCAGGTTTGGGGCTCGGGTCTAGGAGTCTGAGGGAGCACTGCTGGCCCCATTTCTCACTGCAAGCCACTGAGCAAACACAGCATCTGTGCCTCCAGAGGCCAGGTCCCAGCTGGTGTGTGTGGTCCTGCTCACATCCCCCTCTCCCGCACCACACAGCTCTGGCTTCTGATCCCATTGAACTTCAGGATGCACAAACAACAGTGCCTGCTCTGCCTGGTCCCACAGCTGTGCTTATCTCCCGAGCTGACTGTGTACCTCCTTATCTCTGGGGAGAGCCTCTGTGTAAATATTGCTGTAAATTCTTTGGCTTCCCTTCCAAGTCGCGCTGTTCTTTAATGCCTTCCTTGTAAGACCTGCTTGCCCTACCCCAAGCCATTAGCTGTAACAGGACGTTAATAAGGAGGGGGTTTGGTATCTCTCAGGGATGTTGACCTCTTTCACTAGAAGCAAGGCACCCATTACAGAGCAATGATAAATCACAAGCCTTCCACTCCTTCCCCAGCAGGCACTTCTTTGCATGCATAAACACACGCCAGAGGCGCACGCGCGCCCTGCATTAACTCTGGCAACACCCAAAAGCTTTGGCAAGCCTGGGGCCAGCTCATCCCCTCAGGTCCCCCTCACCTCTGTGCATCCTCACAGAGCAAGGCACCCTCCAGCCTCTGGGTCCCAGTGTGGTGCTCCTTTGTGCGAGTCAGCTACATCCACGTGTAGCTCTGAGATCAGTGAGCCAGAGCATCAACCCTTAAACCATGGTTGGTGCTGCCAGAGACACCACAGATGTTCACCCAGCACCAGGTGGGCATCCAGTGGGCCAGGGAAGGACAAAAATCATCACTGAGCTCCCTCAGAGTGGGACAGCACCTCCCTATCACCTCTGCCAGCCAGGCTGTCTGCTCCAAATCCCATGGGACAGAGCACAGACTCTACCCAAAGCTTCCCAAAGAATGCAGCATTTCTCCAGCCAGATCATTTTTTGTTATATCAAGGAGCTGTTGTGTTCAATGTTGAGTGCAAGCTTTGCCCATTGAGCTGAACCAGCAGCGAAGACACAGCAGGCCTCATAACCTGCACAGGGAGGGGGACACACTAACAGGGATCTTCAGATGTCACCAGAGCTGGGCTGCCACCATCCCTGTCCCTAAGCTCACAGAATCATAGATTATCCTGAGTTGGAAGGGATCCACAAGGATCATCTCCTCCACAGGACCACCTCAAGAACCACAAGCTCTGCTCCATCTTAACCACCCTCAGACTCACAACTACAAGCCATCAAAGAGTCTTACATAAAAAAGGCCCCCAGTAATTTTCCTGACTTTCTTTAACATGTGTTTTTCCACCATGACAATAAGTTCTTAAAAATCTTCTTCCTTTCCTCTCTTTATTTTTTTTCTTTTGACATAAAATCAAAAATACACTTGGAGACCTTGCTGGCTTGAGCCTTTGGATTCAGACTCTGAGAGCTGACAATCCTGTTTTCAACGTTGTTTTTTAAGCAAGGAGAAAAAACAAAGCCCCAAGTGCCAAAAGCAAGAAATTTGGCTGAAAAAGAAAAAAAAAAAAAACAAAAGAAGAAAAGAAAAAAGAAAAACCCAACCAAAAAAGCAACATCTGCTTGACAGAGAATTGGTTTTGACAGGAAACTATTGACAAGGTCTAACAAGCAGAATTGGACCTGTTGGAGCAGGAGCATGGGTTTCCTCACCCATCCTGCCATTTGTAGTGCTGAGTTCAGCCAGCCCCTGTCTGAATTAGCAGCCAATTTGCTCTCAGCCCTTCATGGAAGAGCTGGAAAGCTGGAGAGCATCCGAGCCATGCACATCCTGGCCCAGGGTCATGCTCCTGTGCAGCAGTTGGAGCTGGGAATGGAGCATCTTCCCGGCATGCCCTCCTCTGCACTCATAAACAGCCTCTTGCAGACGCCTCTGCTCATCCTTTAATTACATTAAGGCAAGATTTCTGCTGAGCCCAGCACAAAGCTGGATGCCTGGTGGTGCAGGGAGAAGCAGGTGTTCCTCCTGATCCTGGCTCTGCCCACCCCATCCTGGTGTTCTGCCTCAGTTTCCCTGGTTTGACAAGTGTTCCTCACCCTCACACAATGCTGCTGCAGTCTGCTTGCAGCTAAATACTAACCCGCCCTCACAGTAAAATTTTTTTGCTTAATTTGAACAAACAAATTTAAAAGCCCCAAATTCTCACCAGCAAATTCAGAGCAACAAGCCTGGTCAGAGCAGATTGAAGGGTTGGATCCAGCCTGCTGGGGATGGATGAATCCCCTCCATTCCTGCACTGTGTCCAGGCACAGCTGTTTCCTCGGCTGTTGTTCTGCTTTGGACTCTGGCTGCTGCATTTAAAACTTCTCCACTTTTCCACGCTCACCTCCTTCCTGGCAGCTCAAGGGCTTTCGCTCCCTGGGGCTGTCATTAATCGGTTGTGATCAGAGGTCGGCTATAACCCTTTCACAGCAGCCTCTTGACTTCACTCTCACCCTGGGGGATGCACTCAGGGACAGAGCAAGAAGCATGTTGAAATATGGCTTTTTTTCGCTCCCCCCTTCCTTACAGTAAAGCCCTTGCTGTCATCAGAGCTGCTCACACTTGTGACACAAAACCAGGAAATCAGGGCGCTCTTACTCCAGACTCTGCAGCTGGTTAATGACCTTGGGCAAAGGGCTCCATTTCTCTCTGCCTCAGTTTTCAGTGATACTTCTAAAAAAATATGGGGGAAGAGAAGGGTTGTATTTCTAATAAGGGTGCTGGCTCCAAAGATGAGACCTAGAGGGCAAAGTCTGACTGTGACACCATTAGCAAGCCACGTTGCCAGCTCTTGGTGGCAGGGAGAGTTTCCAAGGAAGGTCCTTTCCAGCCTAAATGTGATGGGAAGGCACAGGCTGGTGGTGAGAGCTGGGCTGGGCAAGGCTCATCAGCCCTGAACTGAACATGGTGGTCACGGAACCACTGGGAAAATGGGGTGGGGACAATGGGAATTCACTGAGGGATGGAGCTCCATCTAAGCCAGGAGCACACACATGCAACATGGGCAGATCACAACAGCCCTGAACTGAACATGGTGGTCACTGAACCACTGGGAAAATGGGGTGGGGACAATGGGAATTCACTGAGGGATGGAGCTCCATCTAAGCCACCTTCTCCAGGAGCACACACGTGCAATGTGGGCAGATCACAACATCCTTGGTGCAGCCCAAGCAGCCCTGCAGGGGCAAACATGACTTCAATTATTTGTGATATAGGCAGTCTGGTGGGGCAGGCTCTGCTCTCAACATGCAGCCACCTCACCATGGAAGCTGTTTGCTCCCAGCTTGTTTCCATTCCCACCTGGAGCAGTTTAACACAGGAAGATCTCTCTTCCAAGGAGCAACACAACAAGACCCAGGCTTCAGCTAGGCAAAAATGCCATATAAATTACCACAGAGCCATTAGAGGTGCAAATCCTCTTCACTGTTCTACATGATAACACCCTTATAAAGGGACACCTCATTTGGCAGGTTATTCCCTGCCAGAATGAGGGGAATGATAAGGACATTGGCTCTCCTAACTTGTTGGCAAATTGATGGGAGGTGGATTCCACACAACCCCATAAAATTAATACCTACAGATCAATCTTTCCTCACCTATTTTCCTGTGATTGCGTGGCAGGCAAAAATATGCACAAGGGATGATGAGGTGTATCCAATCTCCTGCTAGTGGGAGATGGGTTTCCATTCAAGCCCAAAACTTCAGGATGCCCATAAAGGCAACTCTCCAGCCTAGTGTGAAAAAGAGCCTCCAACATCTCATTATGCAGAGGGGTAAATTATGCCAGGGTAAGTCATTAATTCTTCTCATCTCTACTGGACAAGGATGGCTGAGAGGACCTGGCAGTGAGGATCATGTTGGAAAGGATGGGGAAAAGAAGCCAGTGCAGGGACATTGGTTAGGACATGCTTTCTGCCTCTGTGGGTTTCTCAGTCATGGTCCCACAAATGCATCAAAGCATGCTGCTGCCAGGTACAGCATGAGGATGCAGCAACAGTGACATGTCACACACATACTGGTGTGTTGTCACCTACCCACCGGTTCAGCTGTCCAGCCAGATCTTTAGTGGGTGAAAACTTGAAGATTTTAGCCCAAAGCCATAGGAAACTGGGCTTTTACCAGAAGTCTTGTTCCTGCTGGGTGTTTAAAATGGCACCACAGAGCGGGAGGCAGCACCACTGAGGTGGTGAGTGAAACAGCAGGTACAGCTGGGGCCTGGTAACAGAGCTGGCAAATTTTGTCCTGAGATACACAGAACATTCAAATCCCTTTTATCTGAACACCTCTGAGTGCTGCTGCAGGCAACAGAGGAGCTCAGAAGCAGGGTTAGCAGTAGGTAGGAATACCACTTGATCCAAGCACGAGTGTAAGGGCTTTAAACATGAATTTGCACCTGGGATAAGTTCACATTGGCTTCAGAAAAATATCAGGCACAGTACCTGCCAGAGCCAGGAATCCTCTTCGAGAGATGGGGGAACCCTCAGCATGCAGTCAAGCAGAAAACTCCTTCTAGATGTATTAAAGCTGTAAATAAATTAATTCACATGTCACTGGTGTCTAAGAAGTTTGGGGAGAGAGTCAAGGATCAAGTGGCATAGGCAGGACATGGGGCAGAGCCAGGATGGCTCTGGATCCTGGAAGTTTCCCCTTCTTCTTCTAAAAAGGGGCAGAGAAAGGGAGGGGCTGTGGCAGGCAGCAAAAGGGCTGAGGACCAGGCACAAGAGCTCTGTGAAAGGGATAAGAAAAAGGCCAGAGGGGGCAAAAGAGGACAAGGAGTGAACAAAAGGTGCTGGGACAGGCTGGGAAAGGGAGGCTGGTTGCAAACCACACCTGGAAAGCCAGATCAGCCCGTGTTAACCCTTAAAACTCACACAGGCTTTCCATGGAGATTTGTTTCCAGCTGCTGCAGTCAGAGGCTAAGGGTTGTAGGAAGCATGCCACAGATTTCAGAGGTTTCTTGGCTATAGCTCTGCTCAACAACACCTGCTTTGCTGGAAGAAAAAAGCCCAAAAAGCAAAGGTTGCTGCATGTTGTTTCCCAATAGTGTGCAAGTATTCACCCATCTGTAAACATCTGGAAGCTGGTGGAGTTCAGCACTAGCTATACTTCCCCAAAAGAAGAGGACAAAAGTGGCACAGTTTTGTGAAAAACAAGGGCATTTATAATGAGATCCTTCAGGGAATCATTGGAACTGGGATCCCTTGGAAGCTCTTGAGTGGGTTAACTCCTGTTGAAATGAGAGCATCAGTGAGCAAGGGCCATGGGGACCCAAACAAACTGAACTGCAAAAGTCTGTGCCACTCAGTCAGAATTTGGGCTTTTTAATAAAAAGTTGCTGTTCTGGCCACATCAAGTTCCATTTACCTTTCTGGCCTGGAGACATGCCTTGAGCAGGACCTCTCAGAGACCACACATGGACAAGTCCTGGAGGCTGACACAGCCCCTGGATCAATTTTGAACCTGGAGGGGGACTTCAGCTTCAAAGCAATGCATTTGGGTCATTTCTCCTGCTTATAGCAGTACCAGTTCCTCAGCTCTGGCAAGTTAGACCCACTCTGTGTCAGAGCTCAGCTTTCTAGAGCCAGGTTTGAACACTTGGGTCCCTGGAGCCTCGCCTGAGCTGTCAACGGAGTGAGGGGGAAGGAGAAATGTACTGTCAGGAAATGTAATCTCTGAAAAGTGCAGAAACCCAACTGTGGGAGGATTTACAGGAGTTCAAAACTAAGGAACGCCAGGAAAGACAGCTAAATAAACACATAGATCATGCATCTTGAAAGCTGGTGTCAAGATGGTAAAAAATCAACTCGATTATAGGAGCAGACAGGTGGCGATTGGTGCAACCCCTACGCGTCGTGTCCTGGAGCCTTTGGCTGGCCCTGTCCACTGCAAAGAGCACCCAGCAGATGTTTTCCTGATTATAAAATGCTGTATAATTTATAATCCACAGCCTTGCACTTAAAACGATCCCGGAGCTGTGGGGAGGCCGAGGGGTAGAGAGGCCAAATCCCTCCCGTCCATTAATGCAACCAGGCCTCATCACTTCCCAGTGACATGGAGAACAGGCTGCTCCTGTGATGTGTTAAGGACTGGGTGCTCTCAGCAACAAGTGGGGGGATCTTAGAACATCATTTTGATGCCATTGAGGAGTTGCCTGCTTTTTCATCCTGGTCCAGAGCCACGAGGAACATCCACCATGTGACAGCAGCAGAGGTGTATTGCTCCCAGGGAGAAAAGTCCCTCTTGATGCTGTGCCGGGCTCTACAAAGGGCAATCAAGCTCTTTTCATCCTTTCCTCTCTCTTCAGAAGTTGGCTGAGTCTTGCCAAGGTGTCTGTGAGACGTTTTCAAGTGCTATGGCCCATATCACTCAGGATTTGGAGAGCAGCACCTTGAAATGGAAAATCCAGCACTTCCTCCCCCTTCAGAAAAATCACACAGAGGGGCCCACGAGGGAAAACAATGAGCTATAAAAGTGTTCTGAACATCTCTTCTCATCTTGGCACAAAACACTGCTCTGGGCTTTGCTAGCAAAGGAAATTGAGCACCTCGAATGCCTGGTTTCAGAGACAATAAACAGACTTGCTCCTGGCCAGCTGAAATTGCTCCAGAGATCCCAATGGCCTGATGTTCCTGGGCAAATCTCAGTGCCTGCCCTTCAGCAATGGCTGAAACCACATACCCTGAGCTGGGCACCCGGGGTAACACTGGGGTGTCGCTTTGCAGAGCCACGGGACTGCTCCCTGGAGGAGCACACCTCGATGGAGGGATATCCATCCACAAGAGGTGGAAGAAGGGCCAGAAGAGCTGATGGGGTCTTGCCCAGAGCTGCCTCAGGTGGTTTGAGGCTCAAAGAGAAGACTTTGGGGGACACCACTCAGGTGGTTTGAGGCTCAAAGAGAAGAATTTGGGGGACACCACTCAGGTGGTTTGAGGCTCAAAGAGAAGACTTTGGGGGACACCACTCAGGTGGTTTGAGGCTCAAAGAGAAGACTTTGGGGGACACCACTCAGGTGGTTTGAGGCTCAAAGAGAAGACTTTGGGGGGCACCACTCAGGTGGTTTCAGGCTTAAAGAGAAGACTTTGGGGGACACCACTCAGGTGGTTTCAGGCTCAGAGAAGACTTTGGGGGACACCAGCTGGCTCGGGGTTACAGAGTGCTGCTGGAGCTGAGCTCGGTGGGCTGCAGGACTCCCCAGCTCGGCTCCCTGCTAACCCAGCGCTGCTCACACGGCCACGTCCCCATGGGGAGAAAGCGGAGCAGAGGCAGGCAGCCCGTCCTTCCCCAGGGAAAGGCGCTGGGAACACGCTGAGAGCCGGGGAAGGGCTGCTTGCCCGGGTGGGGCTCAGCCCGAGCCCCCCAGCCGGGCTTCCCCGCAGCCGGCAGCCCAAGGCAGCAGTCTCTGACCCCCCTCTAGTGGCTATAAAACATAGCCAAGTTCACGAACCCGCCGCCACAGCCGCCTGGCAGGCTCTGGGGGGTTGCTGGGGGGCTGCTGGCCCCGGCAGGGCTCGGGACCAGCAGAGCGAGGGGATGCCCAGCCCGGCTCCATCTCCCGGCCCCGCTGCGGGGAGGATGCTGAGCCATGGGTGTAGGAGCGTCGGGGGTAGCACGGTCAGGATGGATGGAGAGCTGAGATCTCTGCAGCCAGGTCTGGAACTTGTGGGTTATTGCAAAGGGCCTGGGTGCAGGGCCCTGCTGGGAGCTGCCAGCCACAGCTCAGAGCAGGCCCCAGAGAAGTAAAGAGAGTGGGAAAGAGGATGAGAGAGAGAGAGAGAGAGTAAAGAGGATAAGAGAGAGGACAAAAGAGTAAAAGAGAGTGAAGTTCCTGTTACAATACCATAAATTTTCTTCTGTGTTGAATATTCTAATTCTCACTAACCAATCTAGTACAAGATACAAATCCTATAGCATTTACATACAGCTGTAAGAATCATTACATTACCATACTGTGTTACATTTTAAACCCTAAAAACTCCTCTTTGGACCCCTTCTGCCAAGCTAGCAGGGTCTGCTCTGCCCCTTGGTGCTGTCTGCAAGCAGAGGGTGTTGTTTCATCAAAAGGGGATCACCTTCAGCTGGCCATGCCATTGTTTTCCCATTGTTTAGTAACTGAGGGATCTCAAAGCTTGCTTTCATTTCAATCTCACTTAGCGTTTCCATATTCTCAGAATCTTTTGCCAGGCAATCATATTTATAAGGCTTTCCTGTTTCATCTTCCCCAACACATGGGGACATAGTGATGCCAGGGCCCATGTGACCCCACCCTTTCCATCCTACCCCCTCCATTCATTAATAAATAAATACATTAAAATAGGTGAGCAAAGATCTCCCTCCAAGTGTCCATAGAGTGCAGAGGCAATCTCCCTCCACACTGTACAGCCCTGTGAGGCTCTGCCCTTGCTCTGGAGCACAGGACACAGCTGGGAGGAGCAGACACACCTGAGGGCCACCTGCACAGCTAGGCTGCAAGCAACCGTGTCCCTGCTCCAGCCCTGAGGCACAGCCTTCTCCAGGGACAGCTCTGCAGCCACCATCAGCCAGGACAGGACAAGGAAGCAGGCAGCACTTCCCTGCTGCACGGCCCAGAGGAGACCCCACTCCCTGATCCTGAAAGGATGAGTTGGAGTTTCAGCCTTCTCATGGGAAAGCAGCAGCCCTAAGGCAGAACAGCTCAGAGGCAGCAGCATCCCCCGAAAGCTCCTTCCTCCAGCCCCAAGGACAAAACAGGGGGAGCAAGGCCGGCTTCAGAGGAGGCTTTAGATGGTAACAGGCACAGCCTCTCTAGTAGGGTTGATAACAGCACCTCTGCTGGGCTGGGATCCCAAATCCCAAAGGTTTTCCTGCTGCATGCATCCACACACACCCTCCCAAGGAGGCCCATGGGCTGTGTACCCCTCCAGCACTTCTCGAGTTCACATCAAGACAGTGCTGTGCACATTGAAGCAGACACAGAATGATTGTTATAATAAGTGCAGTAAAACATGCTGGTGCTTTTTCGCTTGGTTCCCAAGGAAAGTGGCTTATGCAATTACACTGTAGGTTTCTGTGTTTCAATCGCTTTGGAACCTGTCAGCTAATTTTAACCCAATTTAGCAGAGAGACAGAAAACTCAGAGAGTTTTAGTCTCACTAGGCTGTCAGCTAAAGGACAGACACCTTCTCAGTGTCCTCCCTGGAGAAAGGACTGCAGCGTGAGCTCAGCCTCTTACCAGACACCAGAGACTCCCCATGGCTTTAACAAGCAGCCCAGTGCAGGAAAGGGGGGTTACAGGAGGCCCCATTCCTCACCCAACCTCACTACAAACCTGGGTGGCAAAGCTGCCTTCCCACCTGCCTCCCTTCTAACCACTAAACCCCATCACATTTTGGTTTTCTCTGGGAAGCTTAGTCCTTTTCATCCTAAACAAGTTAGGTTTCCTTTGGCTAGTAACAACTATTAAACATCATTAAAAGAAAAACTTGAGAATGCTTTTCACCAGAAATTAAGTTGCTTTTTTTCCTCTTTTTTTTTCCCTTTTAAATTCCTCACTAGGGAAGGGAAAGAGCATTTTTAGACAAAAGCAGGGGAAAAAAATCTGATTATATACAAGGCAATCCGGTCACATTTGGATGGAAGAAATGTTCTACCAGCTACAGACTGTTGGCACCTGCCAAACATCTGACCTTGAAAGATCAGGCCAGGCTTAGTATGCATGGTACAGACAGGGCTTTAATACAAGAGTTTCAGCTATATATAGGAACCCATCCATTTTCATTCTTTAAAACAGAATTCAGAAGAAAAGCCTTGCTGGAGCCAGGGTGTTTGGGAGCCAGTGTACCCTGGCAGCACTGAGAGGCTGACGAGACAGGAGAGCCCAAAGGAGGCAGCCCAGGAAACCGCTCCAGGGGACGTGGTGTGAGACCATGGTTAGTGGTCAGCTCTCAAAACACTCTGCCTGTGTTTGGCTGGGGCTGTCAAGATGAAATTAATCTTGCCTGGGCAGTCAAAGTTTGGATCTACCTTGGCTAGCCTCTAATGAAAAATGCATAGTGGCAAGCATTGGAAAATCCCTGACACTCAGCACCAGAGGGTACATTTAAATAATTCTATGAATATAGATCAATAAAACTAATGCACTTATAGCTGCTGTGTGAAGTATTCAAACTAGAATAAAAGTCATCTTGTATTACAAAGCCCTGTATTAATTCCTTGCACCTATTGTTTTACATATTCAATTAATCTTAGTCGGCAGAGAGCAACTCATAGATGGTATTAAAAGCCCAAGGCACGTGGGGCTGTACCAGAGAGCCCAGACATCTTCATAACCAGGAGTGAGCTTGGAGGAAGGTGTCCCTACAAGATGTTGAAGATTGCAATGCAAGGTGTTTTCCATTGCCATCTGTATGGCAGGTTATCTTTTGTCAAGTGGGCAGTTTGCCTTATCTCTCTCTGAGTGACCACATTCACTCCTCCCTGGGGAGGGGACATCTGCTGATAACAGCTATTGAATGTCACTGCATGGCTGATAAGAACTACAGCATCCCATTGGGAGATGTGAGCCCAGAGGGAGGAGCCAAGCATTCCTACCTGGATATAATCCAGAGGTTTTGAGACACCAGCATGGCTTCTCTACTGGATTCCCCAGAGGAACAGCAGCTGCCTCTCCTTCCACTGGATGTTCAGAGGCAGAATCCATCCTTCTCTGCAGGATCCCTGCTCCAGCAGAACCAGCCCTGACACTGCAGGAGGGCTGCAGCCACATTTCCAATGGGACTGCTGCCAACACCCTGACCCACAGGGTGTCAGGTTGGGTTCTGACTCTGTCAGTGTTGTTCTGGTGTACTGCATTGCTTATTTTATCCTTTACTCTTTTTCTTTTTCCCTATTAAAGAACTGTTATTTCCTGCTCCCATATTTTTTGCCTGAGAGCTCCTTAATTTTAAATTTATAGCAATTTGGAGGGGTGGGGAAGGTTTACATTCTCCATTTCAGGGAAGCTCCTGCCTTCCTTAGCAGACTCCTGTCTTTCCAAACCAAGACAAAGAACCCACTGCCTGCAGGCTGCAGAATAGGACACCAGGTGGGCTGGAGACATGAAATGACAGCTGTGGCCATGCTGGGACTTCCAAACCCCTGTGTGTGTGGTGTCCAGAACACCATGTGTCTCTGGGGACTTGTGCAGAGGGGGATCTCAAAGCACCAGGAGCAGGAACCACAGGAAAAAGCACCTTCCCAGCAGAGGTGGGGATGGAATGAGGACCTGGAGCACTGGCCACTACAACTCCCACCCATTTGCCTGTGATTCACTGTCAGAGAAGCAAAGGAGATGGGAAATAATCCATAAGGTTGTGGGTTGGTTTTCCAAAATCTCTCAAATGCCAGCACCTCTCACTTAGCTGCAGGGAAAAGCTTTTCATTGAGCAGCTATTTTAGGGATCTCCTCAGGGAATTTGGAACAGGAATCTGTTGGACGTGATAAAACATTACATTAGAGGTCCAGACCATCAAACCAATTAGTCTAAAAGCTGTCAGCCTGGACTTGCCAGCCCCTGCATTTTTAAAACCATACTTTGTGTGGACCTGAAACCACTTCATGCCACACCACTGTTGGTGTTTGAGTGCCCCACACTGCTGTGAACCAGATCAGCCTTAGGGCTGGGCAGTCAAATCCAGCCATGGCTCTGCGAAGTTTAGCCCTCAGCTGGGAACTGAGGGAAAAAAAGGCAAAGAGCTCTCTGGTATCTCCCATGGGGCTACAAAGATTTGGAGGTTTTATTCCAGCCACATTGCAGCTTCCCTCTCAACTCTGGCAAAACATCCAGCCCCAGCTTATCCATCTCTGAGTGTCCAGAGCATCACCCCTGGAGGCACTGCCCAGCTCTGCAGAGCAGGGACACGTCAGCTCTGTCACTGCCCTCCCCACTGCCACCATGGAATCACCAAAATGCTCTTTGAGTCTCTTTCTCCACCAAAGGCCATAACCTTTACTGCCAGTGACATTCATTAAGCTGGCGGTGCTGAACACACTGCTTGCTGTGATGAGTCTAGTGTTGGAGGGCTGCTCTGCCCTGTCACTGGGCAAGAAAGTGCCCTTCAAGGTGGCACTGCTGCTGCCTTAGGATGTAGCTTTTATATTTTTTAGATCCTGTACTGCTTCAGTGTATGACTCTAAACTCTATATAGAGTGTTAGCTACAGTCTTCACATTTTGGTCAGATAAAAGAATTCCTTTCTAGGCCTGAAACTCAAGGACACCCTACTGCCTCAGGCCCCAAAAGGTATGAACAAAAGTGAGTTGGGAGGCAGCAAACTGGGGGAATATGACTTCATTGAAGCTGTAATTGGAGGATTAACCCCTGATATGTAAATGGACCAAGCTTGTGTCTGTCTGAAAAATCTCGTGACCATTGTCCATCTTGGGTGTAGCCCCTTGGAGGCTTTTGGCTGCCCAAGGTGTAGCTGTTTGAAGACCTTCAATAAATACCCACTTTTATTCTCTTAATCTTGCCTAGCCTCTGTTTAAGGTAGCCACTCCAAGACATCACTGCTGGCCCATCCTCACAACTGCTCACCCACCATGTGTCACTTCTGACTCACCCAGCACTTTACAAACCAGCCCTGGACTCTTGACCAAAAAGACAGCACACTCTACATTGGCAGCAAAACCTACTCAATACCTTCAGAAAATCTTTATACCTCCATTTCAAAAGACAAAGGAATGCTTAAAAAAAACCCTCGCCCCCATAAAGCCCACTGAAAGCATCCAATGTGATCCAGCAGACAGAGAGCACCATTGATAGAGATCTGTGTTAGCCCATTAATAACACAATGCTAGGCTTGCATCTGGACTCATTTTGCTTGTGTATTAATCATGTACTTTCAGTATAATAAGCCCTGTGTGTTGCCACAAGGTAGGACACCCTTATTCCCACATGGCAGGTTTAACAACTTTGCAAGCTTAACAAAGCCCTGCTTTCTGATAGGAGGCTGGAGTTGGGTCCCTACCAAAGTGAGGTTCTCAGGAGGTAATAAAACACCAAGGAGATGCTATCTAGTGGATTTGGAGCATTTCACTCCCTTGAAAGTCAAGTCGACAGCTGATTTAAAGTTTCCAGCTAGGTCATACAAAAGTCAACAGCGGCTGCATCCAGCCAGGTTCAGAGTTTGAATATTTATGGTGTCAATCTGAAATCCAGATAACCACAAATAATCCAAACCCATTAACTCCCCCCTCATCCAGAGGAGAAAGCTCTCTGGACGTTAATGCCCATATTTCTAGGGTTACCACGGGATCGTGGGCAGAAGGTTGGGTTTTTTTCTGTATCTTTTCTTTCTCATTATCCCTTTTTTTTCCCCCCTAACTGAAGGTTATTTTGCATCCATGGCGGCGTGTCAGGCAGTTCCCGCCAGACCCGCCTGCCTTCCAGGAAAGCTGGAGTGGGCACCACGTGAGTGGAGCTGTTTGGAAGCACTGAGGCTCTCGTGTCCAGGTCAAGTCCAGTCCACCAGGGAACAGCCTGATAAATTGCCATCATCACTGCACTGCAGTGCAGGAGTGCAAGGTAATCATCCCTGCTCGCTGCCCAGCACAGCCACGGGAGGAGGCACGCACATCTCCCAAGGCCTGCAGGTGTTGGGGGGCTGCAGGAGACGCCAAGGAAAAAGGAAAAAAAATTAAAAATAATAGGAAAAAATCCCCAAAAATAGAGGCTGGATTATCTGAGGCTGAGCAGGGCTGGCATCCCGGCAGGGAGAGTGGTTGGACGGAGCTACAAAGGGAGCAGAGAGCTCCTTCCCTCCCCACCCAGCAGCTGGATCAAGCTGAGGAGTCACATTACAGTGACACGCCGGCCCCTGGGGGAGGCCGTGCCTGGAGCAGGGAACGGAGCCTTCTGCAGACATCCCGCAGAACACCCCAGTGGGTTACAGCAAGGGTTTCATGGGCAGGAATGCGCTGCAATACCCCAGACAGGAGCCATCCTGGGAGATCTTGGCACGCTGCCTCTGGCCTCTCTGCAAAAGCTCCTGAAGAAATCAATCTCAGAGCTTTCAGTGGTGCTTTCGCATCTCCGTTGGCAACTCGGATGGCCCATCCACAATGTCAGCTGTTAACCCCATCTTTATGGCTTCTCCCTTGCACAAAGGCTTGGGAAAAAGTCTTTCTTTAAAGGAAAAAAGGAGTGCTGCTGGTGGGCTGGTGTGCTTTGTGGGCAGGGTTAGGGTTAGGGTTGGGGTTGGGGTTGGGTTTAGGATTAGGGTTAGGGTTAGGGTTAGGGTTAGCAAACAAGCACCTGGAGCAACACTGGGCATACAGGAGCAGCAGCACCCTAGATTTTGACACGGCCAGCAGAGGAACAGCCCCACAGAGATGTGTGTTGGAACAGATCTGCAACACAGCTGCCGGTGCTTGCCAGAGCCACGAGCAGCCCCAGGCATTTGCCAAGTCCTGGGACTTGCTACAGCAAGGTTGTGGGTATGGCAAGCCAAAGGAATCAGTGGGATGCTGGCAAGGAGGGCAAAGCAACTTGAGATAAGAGCAGAATCAGAATGAAGTGAATGAGTTATTCTAGCAAACATCTTCCCACCCAGAAATACACCCCTAAGGACTCAGCTGAGTTTTCCTCTGCTGCTGGAGAAGAGTTAGTGCCCCTTGGTGGGTTTTAGAAGGATTAGTAAAAGTATTAGGGTTAAAAATAGTTTTGTAACTGTCTTCGTGGACGACATGCCTAAATATAACATTAATTTCCATATGTCATCCAAATGGCTGCTTAATAAAAGCAGGGACTGAAACAACATGAAGCACAGTTTTGCCATCAACTCACGCGGGCTCCAGCGTGCACCCTGTCACACAGACAAAGCAGCTCCTGCTGAAGCCAGCAGAGCTGATGTGGGCTGGAAACATTTTGCTTTTTCACCTCAGTTCAGATGTCTGCCATGAGGCTGCTGGCCTTTTACTGCCCCTCTCTCCAGGCAGCTCTTTGGGGCTGTGCTAGGTACCCAACCCCAGTGATAAACCAGGAGGTTCATGCAGGTAGGATTTTGAAGAGAAAGGCATGCAGAGGCTGTGCCTGTGCATTCTACCCACTGCACGATTGTGAAATTACGTTGAAAATTGATTCATCTGAAGAGGAAAGGAAGTTTGTTCCCTCTGTTGTAATAGCAAATTGAGATGTTGATACACGTCTCTGTTTTGACAGATCTGCGGGGCAAAGTTAAGCTTGAGCGGGTGGTGGAAGTCATTCGGGGTGATTATCAACACACAATAATTACAAGGCAAAAGGGGGAGTTGGCTGGATACCTTAATTATGCATTTTCAGACTTTCTAAACATTCAAGGATCTCACTAAATCAGCCTGCTATTTTCAGAAAGGAAAATATTATTGTGTGGTTGGAATGTCATCAGAGGAGTACACAGAAATATTGGTATGTGGAGTGTAATTACACTCTGTTCCTTCTGGGCTCAGAACAAAGAGATTTAGGAGAGGAATTGCCCCTGTTCTGTCTCCCCCAGCACACAAGGGCTACTTGGCTTCACCAGAGTGATCAGCTCAGCACAATTCTGGGGCCAAAGCAGAGAAGGGACAGGTCACCTGGGCCTCTGACCCTCAAGTGAGGTGTTTCTCCTGGTGCTTGCAGAAGGGTCACGCCATTCTCCAGCAGCTGAAGAGCTCAGACCAGGGAAAACAAGCTGCCCAAACCACCATTCCACTTATCCCTTTTTATCAAACTCAAGGGTAAGAGAAAAAACATTCTTTCCTTCAAAACAAACAAACAAAAAACTTCACTTGGACTTGAAACCAAAGTTCCATCTTCCAACTCTTCGTCTCCACTTGAAGCCAACCTTTCGCTTCAGAACAAAATGCTGCTCCTAGAGTGAAACTAAAACATTTCAACTTGCCAAAAGCTTTTCCCCCAAAAGAGACTGTTTCAGGTCAAGCCAAAACATTTTTTGGACCTGCCAGCAAATTTAGCAACACAATTCTTTGTGCTGCTGTAATTAGTATGAATGGGCTTCCTTAGCACCATTGTTTCGGGAGCAGCTGTGCTGCTTTGATGAATACCCATATTTTTGTGTGTCACATGCATTTGCTGTGGCCTGTTTATAAAAGTTTCAAATCATACAGTCAGGAAGCAGAAGAGAAATTATATCAGGAGACTTGGGTGATCTATCACAAACCGCAGACAAAGAGAGAAGACAGGGATCTTGTTCTGGGACATGGGACAAGGACTCAGAAAACCCAGCTTCAGTTCTTGGCTTGGCCAAAGACTGAGCTGGGCAAGTGAAAAATACTCTTCTGCTGGCAGGCAAAATTATCCAGAGATTAAATAACCTGCCAGCTTGTCTATTTAAATTCTAAGTTTTTTCACCAAAGAACTGTGCTAGCTACTCATTTACTGTGGAAGTAGGTAAAAAATGTTCCATTACCACACACACATACTGTGTCTATAAGCAGGGAAAAATGCAGATTCAGGAACATTGAAATACTCCTCAAATCACTCCGGACTCCTTCACATTGAAAGCTCTTCAGACTGAAATATTTTAATTCTGAAAAATCAAGACGTCTATCTGCAATATTTCTGAGCCCAGCAGTTCAGTTTTCCTCATCTTGAAATGCCTTTTGCTTCAAATTCAATTAAAATTATATTTGAAAAGAAGCATTTCAGTGACAGCACTTATTACTAAATATCAACAAAAATATCAGTGCTATTCTATCAAAAGAAATCTATTAATTATCCAGAATGAAATGTTGTATTTCATTTTGGCTTTCAATTGAATTCTAAATCCTTAAACAGTTGTTTTTCTTCTGAACATGGATGTATTTGCAAGATTCAGACTTGCCAAGAAGCCAAGCTCAACGAGACAAGGTTTGGCTTCAGCAGAGGGGCTGATGTAAAGGGAACAATAAATAATGCAAGTCAAAACCCAAAGCAAGCAAGATGGGTTTGAGAGGTAGGAAAAAGCCTCAGGATACTGGGGACAAAAGGAGCTGCAGCATTATCCAAAGCATCTCTCCAGAAACCCAGGGTCTGCAGGTAATTCATGTAAGTCAGGAAAGATCAACAAAACTGACCAGACCAAAATATTGATGAAACTGTTCCAGACTTGACCAATATTGACCAAAATATTGGCCAAACTGTTCCAGTTACACATCCAGGCCAGCTGCCTGCCCACTGACCCTCTGCCTGGGCAAGCTGTCTCCCACCTCACGGCACACCAAAGCTCCCATCCAAGAAAAATCTCACCTCACACAATCAGTTTTAATTAAATTTACAGCAAGTATCTTCAGCTAAGCTGATAATTGGTTAATGACCCCCATTAAAACGAGATGCAGGCAGCACAACTGGCCAATATCCCCATTTTCATGGAAGGGTTCTTCCACCAAGCCTTCTCCTGAAAGAAAGTTGGGATGACATCAGGAGGTGACAACTTTAATGGATGAGGGACCAATAAAAATAAAGGCAGCCACACAGAGCACACAGAAGTGCAGCTAACATTTCATTTCTAAGCAGGATGGTTTTTTTTTTCAGAGAGCTCCATTAATTTCTCCAAGGTCCATGGGCCTCACTGTCTCCCATCTGTCTAGCAGGGAATGAATATAGTGCCCTGCCTTAAACACTTGGAGACCTCAAGTCCCCTCTTTGCTCTCTGCTCAACCCACTGGCTAAGTCACTAACCCTCTGCAATATGGACACATTAATACTCAGCACTATGAAAGGAGTTCAAGGCTGATTCATAATTCACCTGGTCCAAAAAGACACTGGGTTTCTTAAGCCTGGGGCCATAACTTTAAAATGTAGATGCTGTCAGGAAAAGAAAAAAAAAAAAAAAGAAAAAAAATAAACAAAAATCAGAGCAGTAAAAGGCTGTGAAATTTGCACAGAGCAAAATTATTCCCCTTTCGCAAGGTTCATTTGAGAAGTTACTGTAAATAGTTCCTGCAATTCACACACAAAACAACATTTCCAGAACATTAATGAACCATTTTTTAAAGCCCCCCTTAAAGTTATTCCTGGCAGAAAAGGGGAAAAGATGCAAGCTGTGGAGTCTGTGACTGCATAAGGGAAGAAGCTGTCGGATCCCATCTGTCGATGAGGAGGATAAACGACCGCACACATCTCTCCCCTGAGTTAGCTCTAGCCTCAGCCTGAGGAGGGGGAACCTGCTCAGCCACAGCTCTCACCAAGGGAGGCAGGGATGGCACCAAGTTGGAGTTTAATCCACACGGGTCTTCTTCTCCCACAGTGCCTCCACCCACACTTTGGGAGACAACAGGTTCTGCAAAATGAACCGGTGGGGAGGAAAGCGAGTGCTCTGCGTGCCAGCAGGGATGGCAGGGAAGTTATCCACCATGAGATGATCAGAGACACCCTCCTGGTGGAGTCAGAGCCTCCCTGTGGCATCCCTCCCATGCAGGAGAAGGGTCCACATCCTCCTGGGCAGAGAAGTGTCCTTCAAGGCTCTCAGAGGAGCCACGGAGCAGTGCAGACAAGGACAGCACGGGTCAATGCTCCAGCAGATTCCAGCAGTGCTGCTCAAGACTGGCATTTGATATATTGGGATTAAGAGCCTGCAAATTGCAGCATTCCTCCACGGCTGCCTGGCTGGGAAAGAGCTGAGGTCAAGGCCAGGAGATACCTAAAGGTCAAAGTGCTGCCAAGAAAAATAGTCAAACAAAGGCCAGCATTTCTCCAGTCAATTGCCCAGGCTTATAAAGACAGCATTAAACTTAGAGTAAGGAATTTAGGATTAATTTTAGGCCTTCTCCTTATTTTAAGAGGCTTTTCTCAGCACCAATACCATTTCATTTCAGTATCCAGCTAAAACCAGCCAACACTAACTTGAACTTCTGGGGTGCTGAGAACTAGGGGGTCCACAGTTCTTTTTTTTTTTTTTTCCCCACTTGGAAGTGTTTTCTGGTTTGTGGGTGTGCTGACGTTTTGGTGGGAATTTTTGTGGGGTTTTTTTTTGTTTGTTTGTCTGTTTGTTTTTTACATATAATGGACATTTGACATATCTGTGAGGAGTTCTGGTGGGTTTTTTTGTGTAACTGGCCTGCAGCCACTCTTCTGCCCTCAGTGCAACAACAAAGCAGGACTCTTGTCTTCAAGCAAGGGGTGGACAAATCCTTCATCTCCTTTTCCACATGGCTGTAGTCAGCTGGAGGTGAAACCCTGGCAAGAAGAGCAGCCACAACTCACCACTTCTGTTACCACCACCTCAGCCTAGTCTGAGGTGCCACCCCAGCAACACAGGATTGGTTTAGCAGCTCCTGGAATCCCTAGGAGCTTCCAACACCCAGAAGATATTTTCTGAAGAGATTTGCCCACTACAATCCTGCTCCTCATGAGCCACCACCTGCGTTTATTTATCTGACAGCATTCCTTACACTGCCTTATCTACACACAAATGGAAAGACAGATTTCTATTGAAACAGCTCTCAGTCAAAATCCTGCTTTGGGAATCAGGCAATTTCTCTCACAAAGATCTCTTGTGTCAAAGCTGTGACTTCCCAAATATTCAAGTCAGAGGGTATCCCTACAGGGTGACAGCAGGCCACCAGAGGTCCCAAGTCGTGGCTTTGCTGGAACACAGACAACCGAACTTTTTCCTCCTCCCTGGGCTTTTGCAGTAAGGAGAAGCAGAGCACCTTCTTCCTGATCTTCTGGTCATCCAACACAGATTTCTGAAAATCCTTTTGCATACCACAGACAGGATTTCACAAGGAACACAAACAGAAACTGACTCTTCTCCAGCAAATGGAAGAGTTTGGGCTCTACTGGACTTAAAAGGAAATACTGTGCCCTGTATTGCATTACCAAACAAACCCATTAATGGTTTCCCAATGGCCAGTCTACAGCCAGTTCAGCCTAGTGCCAGCTCAGATGACAGCATGGAAGACCATCTGCAACTCTGTGAACTCAGCAATTAGCCCCTGAGCCCGGGGAAGAGTTTGTCAAGATCCCATCACAGGCGAACAATAACAGAGAAACATGGCTTTGAGGGGGAGACAATTTATCAAGCTGACCACAGATGTCTCCTTCGTTTTTTCTTTAATAAATCCAGCCTAGCTTTTGGCTGTGCTCAGTATCTTGTCATTGCTTTCGTCTCCTTTCAGGAATGCCTCCCACCTGCAGTCTTCAGGCCCTTTGCAACCCTGAAGCCATTTATTTTCTCCAACATTTCTCCATAAAGAAATCCAGATTTTATGCCTATGGAGAGGAGGGAAACTGAGGCACAGCAAAGGGAGCTCTCAGGCCCTAGGCTGGGGAAGGGGACAGGAATACCTGCTCATTTGGCACGGGCTGATTTGTACTGGCCATTTCCTCATCCGCACAAGGAGCATTAGGAGGCTTTCGCTCCCTCCCGTGAATGAGCTGTTTAGGAATTACTCGGATGCTCTTTGCCATCAGATTTTAATCACCAGGAGTGCCTTCCTTGTGGGACTCCATGGGGCTGTTCAGGCAGCCAGCCAAGCTCCTGAGAGCCAGGCTTCATCTAAATACATGCACTGGTTATTTTTAATAATGGTGGGCAGACACCAGCTTGCCTCCCACCTCATCTCCACCTCCTATCGCCAGCACGGCGTTTCTGCCTCCATCTCCACATCCCCATGGTCCTTGCAGGAGTGCAACAGGGATCTCCAGGCTCAAATCCCTTCTCCAGCCCTTGGAGACCCTCCTGGGAAGGGCCACACATAGGTGGTCCTTTGAGGTCCAGGGGGAAGGCTCTGCTCAGGCTGCCAGCTTTGGGAGCACCAGGTATCAGCACCGCGAGGCTGCCGGCAGACACGGTTGCCTGGGCTAATTTCACGCCCATCCTCTTCCCTCTCTGCGAAATTCCAGGCAGGCCTTCCACTTTGGCTGACATTCAAAACTGTCACCTCTCTGCAGACATTAACTTGGAGGCCTCTGTCATCCCTCACATTAAAATGCTATCACGGGGAGTCAGCAGAGCTCGGCTCAGCCAGCTAAGGGGCTGGCTCCGGCCACGCCGCGGGGACAGCCGCTTCACGCTTGACATCCGTGGTCAATTTGACAGTGATGGACATGCTACTTAGGAGTCATTTGCTGATCTCGTTTCCCCAGGTGGGAGGTCGTGCCACGGAGCTGCTTTCCCTGGGGAGGAGGAGTGGTGATGCTCTCCAGCCTCTCCAGGAGCAGACACACACAGATGGGCTGCTGCCCTGGCTGCTCACACCCTGCAGAGCCCGCTGCGAGCCCCAAATGCAGCTGCCCCTTGTGCCACACACAGAGGTGGCTTTGCTCACAGACAAGCATCCTGCCTCCCAAAAAAGTCGTGTATGTTTGCGTGGGCATCCTCCAGGTCCTTGCTGAAGCCTGTGCTCCTGGGATAGCCCTTCCTGGCCAGGACAGGGAAGTGTCAGTCTTGTCAACAGCTGCTTGCACTTTCTGAACCACACATGCTGTCAAAGGCATGAGAGATGCTGTCAAGCCAAGACACACCTTTGCTCATAGATGGGGCCTGGTCATCATACCTTGACCTTCCTCACAGCAGGGGGAGGCAGAGGTGTGATGCTCATTAAGCTCTAAATCACTGTTTAATGGGTACATCACCATCCTCCTTGTTCCAGGTCAGTCTCTGTCTGGAGGTGCCCACCTGCCCCTCTGAGCAGAACACGATCACAATCACAGCCTCAGGGGAGCAGTGCTTCAAAAAGGCATGGGATTTTTAAACCTTCACCTTCCCCTAGCATCACCACCCTGGGATGGGTCATCATGAGATATTGTTGACTTCAGAGCATTTGGTCCTTTGGCATCATTTTCACACAGACAGGGCAGCAGACTCAGCAGACACTTAAGCCAAGCTCAGCCACACTCCCCTTTTGCCTGAAAAACCCAGCAGCTGATGCCCAAGCCCATTCCTGCCATAACTCTGTTCCCAGCAACTCAGTCTCCAGTACCTCTGCAGGCATCTCTACCAACAAAGCCCACCTGCAGCTCAGGGAGTGCCAGCTCTAAACCAGCTTGGCCATTCTGGTGCAAAAATTCCAATTAAACTCTGCTGGGTTAAACTAAACTAAAATACACAGGGAACTAGGTAAAGGTGAATTGAAAATACAAGTTGCCATGCAGGCATGAAGCCACCAGAGCTGTGGTTTCCTGCATCTTTATACCACAGGCAAAGCACCTTTTTTTTTTTTTTTTTCAAATGTACAGAGACATTTACAGCCTAATCACTTAAAAATCCCTCCCACTTCTTATTGCCCCAGCACAGGGTCATTGGTAACACACTCAAATCCCAGGGCTGCAAAAGATAATTAGGGCAGGGGAACTCGGCCAGCTACTACTGGGAACCACTTCCCAGCCTTTCCCAGTTTTGGGAAGGCTGAGTTGAGCCCCATCCTAAACACCCTGTAAAACAGATGTCTTATGCAGCATGCCCAGAAGGCCTTCCCCAAAACGAGACACTTTTGGATCAGACAAAGGGAGCAAATTCCAGCATCCTCCAGCCCTTGCGGCGAACATGGCTCCTTTGAGAGCGAAGCTTGGAGAGCGCCCGTGCCCACAGCTGTGGCTGCCTGGCTCTGGGACAGTGGCACACTATTTCTGTCACTGATGCCACCTGTCTCTGATGAAGGAGACTGAGGAGATTCATTCCCCCCAGAGATGCCCACAGAGTTGATCCAAGCCCTCAAAGACTTTCTTTCTCTCTCGAAGGTGACCAAGCACCAAGGGCACAGCAGCAGCATCCTTACCCAGGGTGGTTTGGAGTCTTCCCTGGCCTCCTGTCAGCAGAGCTGGGTGGGAAGGGACCCACTGGCAGACAAGTCACAGACCTGACACCCTCCCAAGCAAAGCCACAGGCCCTGACACTGCTACTGCTCTGTGGCTCTGGGACAGCCTGGCTCTGCTCCACCACCCCCATCCCCATGCCCAGCCAAGGCAGGACAGGACCACACTCTCCTCCCAGTTACTTTTCAGTCCTTTTATGGTGAAGATCACTTTATAGCAGGGTCTGGTAGAGTACTCAGCTTTCCCTTCCAGACTCCAGCAGAAAGAACTTGACCTGTGTCCTCGGACCCTCTTAGTCATCGGGCTGAGCCGCCTCTCCCCTCCTCCCACCACCCTCCTCTTTTATGGAGTAGCAGCAGCAGCAGAGCATGGGGTGAGAAGTCAAGGGAAGGACAACTTGACTGATGGAGCTCAGGTTGTGGGGTCAGCGCAAGGCGTCGTGATCTGGGCTCAGACAGAGCCATTTCCTCTGTGATTTTATCCGCTGTGATTTTTATCTTTCGTCTGTTCACACGTCATGCCACCTGGACATAATACAGAGCAAGCTGAGTGCTCAGCTCCACACTTAACCCCTTCCCTGCTCCCCAGGAAAGCGGGAGGCCTCAGGCACAGCTCAATTCTGTGCCTGTGGCTTTGCCTGGCAACAAGGGGCTTTTCTTTACGGTCCCTTTTTATTGCCTGGAACATCTGTAAGTGGCAGGTTTATCCTTCTCTGCTGACCCCATGAACCACATTATGATTTACCCACAAATTTCACATTCTCGACAGCATTCATGAGATGAGATTTTTGGTATTTTGTTTCAGGAGACACATGCTGGTTTGGGTTCCCACTCTAAGCCATGTGAGCACAGCCCTGGTAGGTCGCAGCACAGGCTCCTCAAGTGATAGTACAGACATGAAAGGCAGGCAGAAACAATTTCCTCTTACTGCACCAAAGATATTCAGCCTTAGCAGCTGCTTACACAGGGCTGGAGTAATGAAGAGCAGCCCTCTGCTCCAAAGAGCCCAAACCAAACCCGTGGGTGGAATTAGGTGGTGTCTGACATGAGCACAGGTGTCCAGGCCAAGCTACACCGAGTTAGACCAAGAGCAAAGAACATTTTGAAGGTCTACAGGGAAATTGGCAATAATCCCCTACCAAAGTCTCAGCTGTTGAACATGTCAGATCTAAAACTCTTCAAAAGGCAGATGAAAACCATCACCCCCATTCTGGTGAAGGACCAGCACGAAGAAGGAAGCAGAAGAAAGGAATATTAAATCCATGACCTGTCCCAGAGCTGTAGCATATGATACCTCACTAACCATTTCATCACCAGATACCAGCTCACCTCCTCAGGGTGGGCAGGAGTCCAAGCACCTTCATGTGACATCCCCTGACCTTCCTTTCAGGTCCATGGAGCCCCAAATCCCCTGGTCCAAACAGGATGCAGCTCAGCAGCAGTCACAGGGGACAGCCAGCCTGTAAAGAAACAGTGGAGGAGCCTGCAGGAAGCGTGGTGACCCCACAGCACACAAACCACCCTTCTCCTCCAGACAGAGCTCACCTTCCCAGCCTTTCCTGGCTCCTCCAAAGAGCACAGGGCTGGCTCCTGCATCTGTCCAATTCCACTGCCATAAATTACCACCGGATGGGACAAAAGTAGAAACTGCTTTGAGTGAGGGATATTTTGAGGCTCTTATGGTTTTGGGGCTTTTTTTGTTGTGGTTTGGTGTTTTTTTCCCAAGTTTCCTTATTTGTTTCCTTTCTTGCTCCTGATATGATAACAGGAGAGATAGATAAACAACAGGGAGTTCCCATCTAGAAAGTCTGGGGGAAAATACAAAGTGCAGCCAGCCACAAAAGCTCTACAGGCCTTGAGGTTATTTTTATTGTAATTTCTGGCTTCTTAAAACCAGTGACCTCACTTTTTGAATTAGGCAAAAATATGTGAATAAAACAACACATCCTCAAATAAAACCCTGCTGGCCTTTATGTGTGGTTGCCAACTAAACAATCTGTGGGTGGCAAGGTGCAATATTTTTAATGACACTTACACCAATTTAAAGCATCTTAGAAGGAGCTCTAACCAGTTACAGTTCTGGTTCCTCCTTTCAGGAGGACTGTGGTAGAGGGCAGGGATGACTTGGTTTTTTAGTAAGCTCTATGTACAATGAACACATTAATTTTGAAAGGTTATGTAATTCTCACATAGGAAGTCAAGTCCTTTTTGACATTAAGAGACTCCTTAATTTGAGACAGTCCCTACATCAAAGCCAGGTAGATAAAGTGGGAAGGATCTGCCCAGCTCTCATACACTCCCAAAGCATCTGCTCTTGCCCACTGTCAAGAGGATTTTGCTATATCAGAAATGATCCATCCAGTTTTGCAGCTCTGATTTTTTTCTTACAAGCACACAGAGCCAGGCACACAACTGACTTCAAGAGAAATGGGCCCACCTGGCTGCAGCTCAGTGCTCACCCCGTGGAGCATCAGCTCTGTGAGACAGGGAATTGGTGCCCTGTGTCTCCACTCCACACAGCACAGGGGGATGCTCAGCCTTGAGAGCTCCCACCAGGTTTGCATGTGTGCAGGAGTGTGGAATTCATCTTTGGAATAATTAGTGGTAGAAGCTTTACCTCACACCAAAACTTCACACAAGCCCCAGTTTGGCACAAAATGAAAGCAGCTCTTTGCCCCTGGTGCAGGAAGCTGAATGCAGAAAGAGGTTTGGTGTTGTCACACCTACTTCAACGCTGTCCTCAGGCAATTCCCCTTGGCATCTCCCCTCTCCTTTAACAGTTTGCATTAATCACCCACTCTCTGGCTGTGCCCTTGTAGCACATCCCCAGAGACAGAAAGACTCCTGCCACTCTGCTCTAGAGAGGACACAGACAACTGATGTCACTTGTGGGTGTTCAAACAACAGGCCTTCAGAATGTCCATCCCCAGACCTGCTTCTCTGCAACACACACACAGAAAATCACCCTGAAGAAACCCCAGACCACAAGAACAGTTACAGCCTCTCCCTCTGGACTGGTATCACAGCCACTCCCCCTCCCACCACTTCTTCCTAAAATGACCTTTCTGGATTTTTAAGAACTCCGTGTTTCCAAGACATCCACAGAAACCAAACCCAGCTTTTTGTGGGAAGAATCACGCCGTGCCTCCAGGCTGGAGGCAGCAAATGCTGCTGTGCCTGCGTGTGGACAACAACCCCGCAGGGAACAGGCAGCAAAGCCAACCCCAGACCATCTCTCTTCTCAGCAAGCTGCCAAGGGAGCCCTCCAGCCACATAAATTTTGGGGTGCCCTTGCTCTGTGGTCAGCCCCAGTGAAAGGCATCTTATCGCCGGCCGTTTCCCCATGCGGCACGAATTCATGTCCCTATCATTAAAGAGACACATGGTTTATTTACTCATTACCATATCCAGCTGTTGGCTTTCCTTTCCCCCCATATTTCAGGGTAAGTAGTGATTTGACATAAATAATACCCCATTCAGCTATGGCCTGAAAGATATTGTAAATATTAAAAAAAAAAAAAAATTCTTTGGCTACAATAGCACTTTCCAAGTGCTCAGTCCAAATCCTACTTAGTATGGGAATGGGGGGAGGTTGGGAAAGAGAAAACCCAACACCATTACCTAAATAGCCCCATTAAAAATGAGCCCAGAGTGAGTTACAGCTTTATTAAACAGATGACATTACATCAGGAATGATGAATCATAATGTTTCTTTTCAGGATTGCAATGCTGTACGACCTCTTCAGCTGTAATTGTTTGCCTCCTATTCCCAGGCACCACCAGGTGTGGTGGCCCCTGTCCCCATCACAGCAATGCCAGTGCTGGGGACCTGTGAGCATCTCATCCTTAAAGGCTCACAAACTATCACAGGGAAAGGGGCAGAGTGGGACAATCTCTTCAGGAAGTCTGAAGGGATCTTGGTTTTTATTCCCAGCCTTAGACAGGCAGGGATGCCTTCCCAGGAAAGCACAGGGTGTTCCTCAATGTTTGCAGGCAGGAGGGGGTTTGATTCTCAGACTGACCCTCTTGCCTTGGTCTCTCCTGTGCCAGGGCTGAGGAGGGGGAAGCAGCAAGAGGCATCTGTGCTGGGACACCAGGTTTCAGAGCTGTGCCTCTGTGCTGCTCCCAGCTGGGGCAGGGTTTTTGTCTCACAGAGGCTGGTGCAGGGCTGTGCTTTGCATCTGTGCTGAACACAGAGATGTTTTCCTTGGGGCTGGGCAGGGCTCACACAGAAATGAGGCATTTCTGCTTTTGATGGTGAGAGGGCTGGGGGTGCATGGGAGGCTGGCAGGAGGCACAGCCAGGACAAGTGACCCCAAGTGACCAAAGGGATGTTCCAGACCATGTGACATCATGCTCAGCATATAACATGGGAGGAAGGTGGTTTTAGTCTCTGTTTTTACTTCTCATTATCCTGCTCTGATTTTGTTAGCAACAAATCCAATGAATATCTCTAATTCAAGTCTGTTTTGCCCGGGATGGTATTTGGTGAGTGACCTTTCCCAGACCTTAACTCATGAACCCTTTGTTATTTTTTCTCTCCCCCAATTCAGTTGCAGAGGGGAGTGAGAGGGAGGCTTTGGTGGGTGTCTGGCACCCACCCAGGGTCAGCCCACCAAGGCTTTTAATACCCAATTAATTTTTCCAATTCCCTTCCAAGCTGAGGGCTGCACTGGGGCACATAGTAGGGATTGCAGGAGCAGTAGAAATATAGGAAATTGCACGGTGCAAGATGACTGGGACCACTCAGGGTACAGCAAAAGGCTGTAAGAGGAAGGACTACAGACTGCACCTGGTACAGCACTGCTCTGCTGGTTGCCCCACCAGAACAGCAGATCCCCACTCCCAAAACACCACACATTGAGCTGGCTGCTCACTGCCACTGTCCTTTGCACTGCTCTTCATCAGCTCCTTCCATCCATCCATCCATCCATCCATCCATCCATCCATCCATCCATCCATCCCTTGTGTATATAATAGTTGTTGAACTATTAGTTAGTATAATTAGTAATTTTGTTTTGGTTTTAATTATAATTTGAGTTATTTTTATAATTGTAAAAATTGGTCTTGGAGATGTGCAAGGAAAAAACTTATTTTATTATTCAACAACTATTTCCCAATTACAATACACTATAAGCATTTCTTGCCCTATCAGCTTTAGCCACACCATGCTGTAAATGCCTTAAAGCCAATCACCTAAAATGTGTTTAAATCCACATTGTCCCCAAGGCAGGTCACACACATGGATCAGAGAGAAGAGCCTCTCTGAAGATGGGACCATCCTTGCAGGATTGGTGGAGGCACCCATTAGGAAAAAACCCAGGGTTCCCAGCAAGCACAAGCACGGCCCAAAATCACCATGTGAAACATTTTCCTCATTTTGCTCCTCTCATCCTTCTCCCAAGGTGAGGGATGCTGGACTCCAGGGGCTCTCCAAAATGCAGTTTATTCCATCCAAGGTGTTACAGCAGTGCAGGGTGGTGGGTGACAGAGCTGTGCCTACAGCTGTCAGCTCCAGCTGCAGGCAGCCCTGCAGACCCTTAGTTTAGGTTACAATGCATTATAGACTTTTCTTTGCTGAGCATCTTAATACAGTAGAACTAATCTATACCTTAACTTTTATCTATAGCCTATCATAACTGCTATAATTACCATATTCATGTTACTATTCTCCAATCACTCAAAGTTAGTACATTACAGTTTAAGCTGGAAGTTGTTTTTCAGTTTTCTTGCAGTGGAAAATTCTGTGACCTTTTTCTACTTGCAACTTTGCTGCCTTGTTTGCCTGTGCTCTCTTTCTGCTTGGTAAAAACATCTTCTTGTTTGGGGTGGGTTTATCCTTTGCTCTAAGCCATAAAAACCCCTTCTAACTAACACACCCTTTGCCTCCTTGGTTATCCAGTAAGATTGGCTCAGCAATTCTTTTCTTCTGTATCAAAACTTGCTTCCATCTCTATTCCTTCTTCAGATTCTACATTCAAAATTCTTTCTGCTAAGCAGACATATCTGTGAGACTTTCTTGTCAAACTTTCATCCTTCCCAACACCAAGGTTTGCCTGCCACCTATAAATAACCAGGAGAGCACGACACCCCAGCTCCCAGATAAAGCCGCAGCCCCGCGCAAGCCAAGGGCTTCTATTTTTACATCTCTGGTGAGAACCACGTGGCAGCTTTCGACAACACACACACAAGGGGGAGAAAAAAAAAAAATAGAAGGGAAAAAAAAAAAAAAAGCCCCAGCACTCAGATCTCCACTCCCCCTGCACCTTCTGCTCAGGCAGACCTCAGACAAGCACCCGGCAGCCCCATCTGCTCGTCACCTGCTGGCATTTGGGTAGCAGCTACGTCAAACGCCCGCCGCGTTCTCACATGTAGGAGTTTGCTGTCTGAGTGATGAGGCTGTCTGTGCTCCCATTGTGCTTTGCCATCCAGGAGGTTTTTTGGGAGCTTTTGCAGAATGCTGCGTGCTAGTAGCTCTTATGTAAGTTATCGACCTCCTTGTCCCCGTTTTACAGACTGGGGAGCTGAGAGAAAGCAGAGATACCTGTGGCTTCCTGCATCCCCAACCCTCTAGCCCTCTGCCCCCCCAGAAACTCCCTCCTTTTTCCTCTGGATTAATCCTCTGCCCACTCATTTTCACAACTATAGCTGAATCTGAAAAGAAAAATTAAAAAGAAATAAAACCAACATCCAAAAATAAACACTTGCCAAGGGTAGTTGAGCTCTGGCTTTGGCCCATGGAAAGGTCCAGATCTCTTTGCAGCCCTGATCAGACTGCAGGAGGCCAGGAACCAGGACTCCTCCCTTGCCTTGGCACCAGCAGGAGCCTTTCAGTGTGCTCCAAACAGACACTTTCACTTCTTTCCTTGGGTCTTGGTTTGACCTCTCACCCCCATCACAGATTATCAAGTCCTAAAAAAAGGTAGAGGTGCAGTCCTAGAAAAGAGTCACTAACATGATAAGGGATCAAGCTCTCAGCTGTGATTCCTACCCCCTAGGTGAGCAGCAGCATTTACAGAAATCTGTGACTGCACATAACAACAAAAAGAAAAATAAACCCAGCATCTGTGAAGTTGGTAAGTGGACAACTTAAGTTCAGCTTTCATGCATTAAAATCAACAATGGCAATAATTTCTCTTTCCACTGTAATTGTTGTAACAGCATTGACACTAATCTTAGAGGAAAAAAAATATCCACCCCAGATTTCACTCCAGTCTGGAAGTGAGTCAGCTCTCAAACCTCAGTGAGAAAGAAAGGCTCTTGCTAGGAAGGATGTGGGAAAATAGAGGGTTAGATTCACCAGGCTCCTCTTGGGTCATGCTAAAATTACTACGATTTAAGTTAATGAATAGATTTCCTTTTGTTCCAGCCCAGCTTCATTCTGCAGTGTTACAGCCCTTATCCCAAGCTGGAAGCAAGAGCTATTCAGATAAAACAAAGCCCAGCTTCCCTTTAGCATTACCACCAAGACTTCTTCATAATAATATTTATAAAATAGCTGTTGAGATGGGAGGGGATAGTAAAACCGTGTTGGTAAAAGGCACTCAGGTTATAAAACACCAGGCATTAAATCCACCCTGCAGCACAAATTCCCTTCCCACCCACGTGTTTGCTTGTTTCAAAGCATCTCCCAAGGCAGAGCTGCATCCTGCTTATTCCTTGGGATCTCTGGCTCATCCAGGCTGTGGGGTGAGCAAAGGGGTCCCTGTAGCTCTGCTGCTGCATCTCCACACATCTCAGTGCTCTGAGCTCCAGACCTGCTTGGCACTAATGGCAGGGGCCATTCGGGTTGGGGCACATCCATTTGCATTGTCCCCAGCTCCCAGCAGGGCAGGCAGGGTCAGCCAGGCACTGCTCTGAGCTCCCCAGGGCACAGAGGTCACAGCAGAACCACAGGCTAGCAGGGCAATGGGCCTTGCTCCTTGGCAGGCTGGGTTTGGCACCCTCTGTGCTTCTTCCAGGAAGCAAGAAAGCATTTTTGTGCTGCTTTTGGCAAGAGGAGTTCTCCAAGGACAATCTTGCGTGCAGCACATCCCAGCAGCTGCAGCAGCAGGGGAAACTGCTCAGCCTGGAAAGCACATCTGCCCTCTGATGCCTCCCAGTCCTTGCCCTCCATCCCCAGCTCCACCAAAAGGCAGCTCCACCCTGCATTCCCAGCAGGGTCACTGGGAAGCATCAGCCTCCTGGGAGGTGTCAGCAGCCAGGACAAGAAGCTGGTAAGGTGAAGACTTCCCCCAAAAGGTTAATTTGCTGGAAGTGAGCATCAGTGCAGTCACCAGGACAGTGAGAGGGAATAAAAAGCACACAGCCAGCCCCTCTGGACCAGCACACACAGACATGAAGTGAAAGCAGAGACTGAGAGGTCAGGCTGCAGATCTGCCCATCCAGAGAGGCAGGAGCACAGCAGCACCTCTACCAGGAGAGTCTTCCAGGCATTTCTCAATGTCTGCAAGAATCCCAAACCAAGAAGTATCATCTCACTGCAGAAACATTTTTTTCCGGCATAATCTCAGCTCTGGAGCAGCAAAGAGCTGGGCTGCAAGCACCAGCAAGCCAAGGGCTGGGAGGGAAGGCTACACCTACAGCCTGCACTAATATTCCTTGGCCTTTTCCAGCATCTGAAAGGTAAGGAGGGAGTGGGAAAGGGGATTTGAGAGAGCAGAAAGCACTGTATTTATCCAGGCTGACACTTCACAGAGCACCAGCCAGAGCATCTCAGCTCTAACCCCTGCGCCCGCCAAGCGCTGACACTAATAGGACAATAGCTGAGCAATTAAAAGGAGGAGAGACAAGGAGATATCAAGTCAAAAAGGCTCATGGACAAGAGACAGAAAGCCCTAATTTCTGCTTGTTTGCTGTGGTGAGTGGAATACTGTCAGGCACATACCATTCTCAGGAAAAACTACATTTCTGTCACCACCAATTAATGCCTCTTTCTTAGGAGACTGGAATCCTCCTGCCTTTTTGCTGTACCAGGTTTTTTCATGAACCTCATAGAAAGGGTGTCAGAGTTTGGAGTGCATAGCATGTCTCTGTGCAGAGAAGTGTCTGAGACAAGCCACTGGTCCTGTGCTAACTCTCAATTAAAGACTCTTCACAAATAGTGGGAAACAATAATTTACAACCCTTTTGCTAGGGATAGAGGCATGGGGAGAGCCATCAGAAGGCAAACAGCATTTCCCTGAGGTCTTATTTACACCCCTCCCCAGCAGAGCTAACAAGCAGGCCAGTGTGGAAGTGGTTGTACTGGTTTGGGGGCCCCAGCTACAACTACTTCAAAATCCCTGAGCAGGGGATTATTCACCCCTAGCTCTGAAAGTGCTGGGCAGCCTGGCTGGTGAGAGGGCCTGGGGGGAAGCAGGGCTGCAGGTTTGGGCAGGTGTCTCTTCCAACACATCATTTATGTGGGAAAAAACAATAGGAAAAAGCAAGGAGGAGCTCCCTGCAGCCAGGCACAACTTACACCCAGCCCAGAGCCTCTGAACCCCTGTCCTGACAAACACCTCTGAGGTCTCACAGAAAAATCACAGCTAAAAGCCACTGGGAGGGCTGAGGACAAGGTCAGGAAGGAAACTCAAGGGCAGGGAGAGGAGGCAGCCAGTGAGCACAGACAGACTGAAGAGATGGACATCAAACCTGGTGTATGGCAGCAGCTGAGAGGAAGAAAAGCAGGACTGGAGGCTGTGTGTCCAATCACTGCTTTCACTAGATTAAAAGAAATGTAAATTCCCTGTGTAGCAGTCTGCCTTGGAGATATCAAGAATAACAGGAGGCAATTAGGAGTAACAGAGTCAGAGCAATGGCAGCAACAGGCAAATGTCTTTGGGAAAAGAGCAGGTTTGGGTGAGAGGCACAAACCCCCCTCTTTGAAAGATGCATGGGGAGGGGTGTCTGCTCCAGCTCCCAGTTTCCTTCCCTGCCAGTTTAATGCTTCCTATCAAGCAGTGGCTGGACCAATTTAATCTGGGTTAATAGAATCACTGGCAAGCTCAAGGGAGACATTGCTGGGAAGCAGCACAGGCAATGTGACCTGTGGGCCTTCCAAAGCCATGGACACACGTGGCTCCAGAGCCAGATGTGTGCTTTGCAGCTGGATCCTTAACAAACCTGGGAAATACCTTCCAGTGAGCCAGTGGAAGTGGACACAGCCCGTGATGGAGCAACACCACATGGACAGCCCATGGGGACAGCCCTACTTCCACCCCAGCCAGGAAGTTTAAATGGAGCAGAAACCCAAGACTTAGGCAAGAATAGCCAAAGCAAAAGAAAGGAAATGCCAGGAAATATGGGAGACCTGGGAAAAAAAAGTGCTGGGGATGAAAACCCTCAGGAAGCTGCAAAGAGGGGGTGAAGGAAATCTGAGAAATAAGAGATACAGAGAAGGAGATGGAGTTATGTGGAGGCAACTGGGTTATAGGCAGTCTTACATCAGTTTATGAAAATATCCCATTAATCTTCATAGCGCAATCTTAATTGCAAAATCTTTCATCAGCCTTGTTATTTGTGCACCTGTCACTGGAGACACTCGGAGTTGTTTTGTCGTCATTTCTCACACTAATTAGAGGGGCTTGGGGTGGTTTGAGGGGTGGGGTGGGCAGGGGGGGGAAGGCTGTTGTTTTTTAATTGTCCTCAAGCATGGCTCAGCTTTATGGTAACACTGCCAATTAAGGTCCTGCCCTGTGCAGGGCTTGTAGGGCTGCTAGGCACGTTACACAGGACTAGAGGGGTTGTTTTAATTAAATACCCCCAGACTAGTAGGGAAATATTTAGAGCAATTTAACAATCTGCTGCAGAGTTGTTAAACCTCCAATATATCTGCTTAATGTTCATTTGGGTATTTAGTAATCTCCCTACCTTATCTAATCCTGTTTAAATTTAAAGCATCTAAGCATCTAAGCTGGTGAAGTAGCAAGCGCTTATTAACAGCCTCTGGTTATTAAAACATATTTGAGATGTCATCACCAGTGAGCAGTCCCAGCAGCAGGCAGGGGACTTGGAGCCTGCAGATGTATTTCTTTCTTAACTGGGGCTGCCCAGGGACAAGACCCAGTGGTTTCCTCACAAGCTCTGCTGTCACCACACCAGTACCTTTAGTTCCCAGCCTGCTTCCCCTGCCTGTGCAAGAGAAGGTGCTGGCCTTCCAGGGTAATTAGAGCTACTGGTTGTTTATTTTTAAGGCTATTTTCCAGGTCTGCAGCTACTCAGGCTGGGGTATTTTTAAAGAAATGGATGTTTTGTTTTCTCCGTTGAATTACAATTATCTTTTCTTCTGCTCAGTGGTGTCCACAGAAAATCCTTTGCTTGAGCATAGTCTACAATACCAGAAAAACTATTTTGCCAAGTTTTAGCCCAGCTGTGCTCACATAATCTGCATGTTTCTGGTCTGGCTGCCCTGTGTTTAGTAGTCTCCTTACCTCAACTGGATGTACCTGTCCTTTCCCATCTCTGCTCTCTTCCCTCCAATTCCTGCACTCTTCTTCATAGTGGTGCCACCCAAAACTCTGATTAGGGCAGGTCTCAAATGCTGCTACCACAGACAAGAAGAGGTTGTTATAGAACACACAGCTCTCAACTTAGACAACTTACACAAAGGAGAGTCAAGCCAACAATTTAAGTTCCTGTGCAAAATGCCCTCCAGGCAAAACAAACAATTTTCAGGACATGAACAGTAAGTCACTCTTCAGTCCCATGAAAATGAACAGCCCAGACTATTTCACAAGCACTAACCCACCCAATTTTAAAGCACCTTTAACTGCTGAGGCTGGAAGTAACAGCTGTGTAAAGAGAGGGGGAAACTCCACCAGACAATTTGAAACAAGAAAACACATCTGGGAGAAATCTCCCTGCCCAACAAGACAGGCAGTTCTGAGGAGCTGAGGCCATGATGCCTTGAAGGTTTAATGTCAGCATCCTCATGTGAGAGAGGCTCCCCATACATCTCGTTCAAGCAAGAGTATCTCAGCTTCTTACCTTAAAGGCTGATTTTCATCATAAGGCTGGTGCTCTGCTTTTGGCCACTGTGTTTTGAGACAGAAATGGACCATTTGGAGAGAGTAAGCCCAGAGCTGACACATCTGTCACATGCATTGCAGAGGAGCACAGCCATCCCAGTTGGTCCTCACTGATCTGAGAGCAGCTTTCAAACAGCTTCCTGAAAATGTGAAGAAAAATGTTTCCTCAGCCATAGCCACCATAGAACATAAACAAAAATTGAGGCAAGGAAGAAAAGTAAACAAAAAAACCCCAACACATTTTATAGGCTTGTTACAATTACTCTTGTTAGAAGTCCTGGGAAGAGGTTGAGCAACCTGTATCCCCAAGGGTCTTTACAGACAGATTAGTGCAGCAATGACAGAGGCAGAGATGATCTTACCTTGAGGCAGGGAGAGACATTCACACAACCTTGGCAAGGTCCTTCTGACGCTTGTGAAGCACCAGCGACACCGAGCTCTGCCCCACTGCAAGGGTCTGGTTGTGGCAGCACTCAGGGGAGTCTGGACACCAGCATCAAGCTGAAACAGAGACAGAGACTCCACAGAGTCCAGCAGAAGCAGCGTGCTGGCCTGCCAGGCCTGTTGGTCTCACATGAACAAAGCAAACCCCTCTCATACCTCCAACCCAGAACCCTCAAACCCCAGCCCTCCCTCAAAGCCCCCACACCAGACTGGGATGACAGATGACCAGAGGGGACCAAACAGAGCAGATAATTTTATTTGTTTTTCCCTTTGTTCCTCGTCTCTCAGATGCTGGTGTCATTTAGGATTTTTTGTGGAGGAGACACATCAGCACAGTGACGGATCCTGTCTGGTCCCATCAGCAGCACGGCGGCGCGTGCCCAGGGTAACGCGAGAGGACTGCCGTTCCTGCAGGGAAGGATGCTCAGCAGGAGGTGTCAGCCCGGGAAACACAACCACGGCTTCTCTCCCATCAGTTTGGGAACTTTCAGGATGGGGGGGAAGGCTGAGTCTGAAGAGGTGTGCCAAGGACTTGCACTGAAGGCCTCGGAGCAGACTTCACACCCAGGCATCGTCATCATCTCATGCCTGTCAAGGGAAAAGGAATAAGTGTACTTCAAGTGGCTGTTTCCTACAGGATGTGCCCTGTGGGGTAAGGACTGGAACTTCTGAGCCCTCCTCCCACTAGCTGACACTTCCCACTGCACTCCCTCATCACCTCTGTGTGCAGAGCTGCAGTCACAAATCATGGGGCTACTTAGATGCTTGGAAAAAAAAATAAAATAAAAGGATGCACGTGTTTACAATGCTATTTCCTTAATTCTCAATAAAGGATCCTATTTGCTTCCTCCTCCATAAGTCACCTCTGGCTGAGCAGTGTGGGAGCAGGATGGAAGGGATGGTGTGAGTTAACACTCCAGTGCCCTCTAGCCAGCACAGCTTTGGCTGTAGCAGGAGCTCTCCACATCCTTTGTTCCATCAGAGGACTTCAGATTCTCCATGGCCACGTGGAGAAAAGCCTGGTGCAGTCTGGCCGTGCTGCTCTGCCTGCCAGGCACACAGGGATCTGAGATGCAGAAAGGCTGAGCTATTCACCAGCTGAGGAGCACCAGCTCTCCAGACACCCAGCCAGCAAATAATCACCAAACCATCATTGGGTGTTCTCCACCCTGAAGATCTCAGCTAGAGCTCCAGGATTTTATATTTTATACAGCAGATGAGGGAAACTGCCTGCAAAAAAAATCATCCCTGCAAAAAAAGCATCCATCAGAACCCAGGACATTGCTCTGGCTGTCCTGGAGGGCTTGAGCCCCTGGCTGGGGGCTCAGAGACCTTGGCACAGAGTCAAAAACACCTGTGCCTTTGATTTTAGCCCATGGAGAAAATTACCAACTTTATGTGAAGATTTACAAGCCATGAGAGATTGAGTAGAATGATAGTTAGTTTGTCACAGGGTGAAAAAGTAATATTTTGGGGTTTTTAGAATGGGAGTTCAGATGCCAAGATGGAGGGATTTGGGCACATCTTCTGGGTGATGGTGGCACTTTTGGATTGGTTTAGAGCAGAAACACTCTAACATAGGTGGTAGGTTCTGGAAAATTATTGTAAATAAAGTACACGTTGTTTTTAGTATAAAAAGATAACACCACCCCAAGGGCGGTCATTGTGCCTGACCTGCTGGACAGACCTCAGCAGATCAGAAAGACAATGTTAGAGATAACAGAGAATAAACCTTGAAAACCACAGCCAAAGAATCCTGACTCCTTCAATCTCAGGGCTGGGAAAAAGAGACTTTCTAACACCTCGGAGTCATCTTGACCACAGAGACTCGGACATCTTAGTGGGAAAGTGTCAGAGCTCAGTTCATCCCTCCGGGTGTCCAGAGTTGCTGAGGACCCCGTCGGGGGGCTCAGAGACCCTGGCATGCTGCCCAGAACACCTGGGGATTTGATTGTGACCCTTGGAGCAAGTTACCAACTTTGTATGAGGACATGAAACTCACAGAGGTTTGAATGGTGTAATAACAAAACGATTACAGGGTGAAAATGTAGATTTTAGGATTTTTGGTATGGGGGTTATGGGGACAAGATGGAGGAATCTGGGTGTGTCTAGCCTTTCTCCTTCTTCTTCTTCTTGGGATTTGTTTAGAGTAGAAGTGCACTATTGGGATTTTGTTGGCACTTTGGGATTGGTCTAGAGTAGAAGTGCACTGTCTAACATAGGTGATAGGTATTGGGAATTAAGTGTAAATATGTTATATGTAGTTTGTAGAGTAAAAGGACAACACCACCTTGGGGGCGATCAGAGTGCCTGTGGCTGCCCTGCTGAGCTGCCCCAGGCTGGGCAGAAAGAAAATTTTATAGATAAGAATTAATAAACAACCTCAAGACCGAACAGTGAAGAGTCCAGACTCGTTCTTCAGTTGCATGGGCCGAAGCAGAGACAACCTGCACATCTCGGGGCAGCAATTATCAACAGCAACCCGAGAGGAAAGGAAGCTGATCCTGGGCTCTTTCCCTGTGCAACAGAGCAGGAAGCACCAATACTGAGCACACTTGTAGCACAATGCCATGTTCAGGCTCATCTGTGCAGCTGAGATGTAGCCAGGCCTTGTCTTTTGCCAGCAGGAGATGCCACGGCACGGCTCTTCAGCATGTGGGAAGTGCTTGGAGGAGCTGCTGGTGAGCAGCAGGCTCAGAGGGATGAACCAGCAGAGGCATGCACAGAGCAAGTGATAATTTCTGTGCTGTGCAATTACAGCTGGGAAGGAGTAAACCTCTGGTGCACAAACCTGCCAACAGTTTACTGCCGACGAGGAAACAAAACCGACAGTTGACACTGGAACAGCTACTGATACCCTGTAATCATCTTAAAAATAGACTCTTTGCAAACCTGCTTGTTAGTAGTGAGAACATATGCTCTTTTTAAGAGTGGAGGGGGGGGAGAAACCTTTCAGCATCTCCAAAGCTGCATTTGCATTAGGCAGAGCACGTGTTTGGTGAAGCTGAGGTTGGAAGCTTCCCAGAACCTGGTCCAGTACTGCTGGGTGACCAAGGCACATTGGGATCCTGCATTGCTACAGCACATTTTGCAGCATGAAGAACTCTTAGCCCTCTGAGCCCAGCAGCCAGTGCTTGCACAGCTACTGCAGGCAGCCAGTTTATTCCATCTTACTGCACATATCTGCTCCCCAGGCTCCTGGTGCACAACTTTTACTCAGGGTGAGTCCTCCCTACAGCTGCTTTTAACCACAGCCCCTGACCAGGGTGAACATCATCTCTGTGCCAAGGCCTCTGGAGTCTTGTTCCAGCCTGGAGCATTGTCCATCCCACAGAGCTGGATGGCAGCACAACCCTGGCCCACAGAAAGTACCATGAGGGAGGTCTTCCCAGGAAAGATAGCACTGCTCAGGACTAATCCAGGGGCCATCAAAATAGAGACTGGAGCCAGGATTTGATCTATTCTAGGTTGTTTTTTTTCCTTGATTGATTTTGTTGAATCTCTTAGAGCATGCACCCAGGAAGGCAGGCCTGGTTTGCTTCCTAACACTTTCAGCACAAAATTCACTCAGCCACAAGTTTCTGTCCCCTCTGTGCTCAGCACAGCAGCACTACAGGAGAGAGAGGGACACGTTCCCTCAATAAGTGGATTTCATTTTGGTATGAGCCATTTAGAGATTATATCCACTTCAATTTGGGCAGGGATCCAAGGTTAACCTCCCTGCTCTTGTTAACAGAGCTTTGCTCTCAAAAAGCCCATCAGCTCAGTTTTACATCTTACTTGGGAAAGTCAGTGCAATGTTACACTGGGCACTGAGTGATGCCTCAGGTTTGAGCTTTTATATTTTTCAGGTTCTGTGCTGCTTTAGTGTGTGGATCTGGGCTTCATATCAGGGGATGGTGAGCTCTGTGCACAGAGCAGGGAGACAAAACAATTCCTGCTCCAGCTGGGCACCAAGGACAAATGATCCAAATCTCAGCCCCAAGAGCACAAACAACATGGGCTGAAGAGAGAAAAACAAGCAGGATGGGACTGCATGGGCTGGAGCTGTAATTGGACAATGAACTCCAATATGCAAATGGAGCAGAACTTATAAAAGTGAGAGACCTCATGACCTGTTGTCCATTTTGTGACCATTTTGGTTCATCTTGGGTGCAGCCCTGGCTGGGCTCTTGTGCTGCCCAAGGTGGATCTAATTAATACCTCCTAATAAATCCCTGCTTTATTCTTTAGCTCTGTCCAGCCTCTCTTCTAGCTCAGCCTGCACAAGGCATCATGAGAGGCGAGGAAAGGCAGATCTTGGGGAGCTCTGTGACTGCTGGAGCTGAGAGCAGCTTCCCAGGATTCCTGGGCACGCATCCCTGGTCTCCTCTGTCTGCCATCCATAACTACAGACATTGCAGGCTGTTATTGTACAGCCCTGAGGTCACCTTAGAAACTTTCCTGTGTCTCCACATGGCCAGGAAGGAAAATCTTTGCCAAACAGGTCCAACACACAGCATGAAGGTGGCACCCACCATCCAGGATCACAGCAGCACACACAGACACTTGATCCTTTAAAATTCACATTTATTCCAACCACAGTTTCCCAGTTCCTGGAAATCACATCCATTTCTAGGGGGATTCTGCTCCCTCAGGGTCAGGTCAGGTCAGCCAATGTACACTTTCCTGCCTTACAATCCCCTTGGGAATACTGCAGGATGTGCCTGCACACAACAGGAGCAGCTGCAGAGTCCATCCTGAAGATGACCCTATCACAAAAACTATTTCAGACTCAGCAGGCACAAGAGTCCACCTGCAAGTTATGGAAAGCTGCTCTTCAATAGTCTGGCTTCTCCAGACATCTTGCAACACCAAAAAGCAGAATAGGAGCATGCTCTGGGTAACAAGAAGCGGTCTTGCCTGCCAGAACTGCCACCCTGGAGGGGACCTGGCAGCCACCTTGCCCTGGGGAGACTCTTTGTTGGAACCCTGCATGCTGAGAATTTTAGACTTTCTGTGTTAAAAGGCACAGACCCTCAAGAGAACACCACATTTTGACCTGAGGCTGTGGAGAAGGCTTCCAAAATTGAATGATGGAACTGAGATTATAGATGTGTAGTTTGACTAGAAGTGTGCAATATCACAGGGTGGGAAACTTAGAGTTGAAGGTTTTAGAATATAGTAATATATATAAATCAAGATGGAGGTTTTAGGGCCATGGCTGGTCCTGCTTCTCACCTTTTTCTTTATGGGTTTGGGTGGTATTGGATAAAATATCTTCTTCTCCATTGGTATTGGGTGGTATTTGGGTGTAATTGGATAAAAAAGTCTGCATTGCGGGGCACAGGTGGTTGGTTATTGGGTCAAAAGTAAAAATAATTTAGTTGTCATTTCTTAATTAGATAGTTTTTCTTAGAAAACCTTGTAGGGGTAGATACAGAGCCATTTTACAGCTTGTTAGTTAAATACTGCAGAACTCATGGCCTGAAAGGCTGTGATACAGATATCCCCAGCTCCTGAGCAGGAAGGCAGCCCCTTCACCCAGGGCAAGGCTCCTAACAGCTCCCACCAGTCAATACCTCCAGCATGAATTATTAATCCCTGTGGCATCCAGCCTGGGAAGCTGACACATCCACACCAGCAGCAGGGAGAAAGCTTTTAGCAACATTCCCTTGTCAGCAAGCCCAGGGTGAGCTCTTCCTGGCGGCCCTGTGCCGAGCTGCTGGGAGCAGCAGGAGGGACCCATGGAGCTGCTCCTGTTCCATCTCCAGCATGGAGCTGCTGGGAGGAGCAGGAGGGACCCATGAGCTGCTCCTGCTCCATCTCCAGCATGGAGCTGCTCCTGTTCCATCTCCAGCATGGAGCTTCTGGGAGGAGCAGGAGGGACCCATGAGCTGCTCCTGTTCCATCCCCAGCATGGAGCTGCTGGGAGGAGCAGGAGGGACCCATGAGCTGCTCCTGCTCCATCTCGAGCATGGAGCTGTTCCTGTTCCATCTCCAGCATGGAGCTGCTGGGAGGAGCAGGAGGGACCCGTGGAGATGCTCCTGTTCCATCCCCAGCATGGAGCTGCTCCTGTTCCATCCCCAGCATGGAGCTGCTCCTGTTCCATCCCCAGCACGGAACTGCTGGGAGGAGCAGCAGGAGGGACCCCTGGAGCTGCTCCTGTTCCATCCCCAGCATGGAGCTGCTCCTGTTCCATCCCCAGCATGGAGCTGCTGGGAGCAGCAGGAGGGACCCGTGGAGATGCTCCTGTTCCATCCCCAGCATGGAGCTGCTCCTGTTCCATCCCCAGCATGGAGCTGCTCCTGTTCCATCTCCAGCATGGAGCTGCTGGGAGGAGCAGCAGGAGGGACCCATGAGCTGCTCCTGTTCCATCTCCAGCATGGAGCTGCTCCTGTTCCATCTCCAGCATGGAGCTGCTCCTGTTTCATCCCCAGCACGGAGCTGCTGGGAGGAGCAGCAGGAGGGACCTGTGGAGCTGCTCCTGTTTCATCCCCAGCATGGAGCTCCCAGCTCCAGCCCTGTGAGCTCAGCACATCCACCTGTCACGCGAGCCACTCGCTTGGAAAATTATTCTGCTGGAGCATCACCGAGGACACCTTGCCAGTGAAATATCAGACAACATCAGGCGGTGTTTACCTGCTCCAGTGCAGATACTACACATTTATTATTTACACTTTGCAGCGTGTTTTTTGGAGTTGTGTCAATAAGACTGAGGGTTATCAAGTGATCTGTTTGCAGTCACTCAAAAGCTGCTGTGATTCCCAGGGAATTTCAGGACAGGGATTGCCTTTTTGCATTGGCCTAATCCACAGCACAAGATGTCACCATGATATTTTCTGAAAAATCCCTTTGCCAGGATTTTTTCTCCTGGGAAGCTGAGAAGCCTCAGAAAAGAATGAAAACAATAATTATCTGATTGCTTGGAATGTGGTCTGGAGATGGTTTACCAACAGGTGCACCTTTGATTGGTTCCATGTGAATTGTTTTTATTAATGACCAATCACAGCCAGCTGTGTCAGACTCTGAGGAGTCAGTCACGAGCTTTCATTATCGTTCTTGTTTAGCCTTTTGATGCATCCTTTCTCTTTCTTTAGTATAATTTTAGTATAGTGACTCTGGCTGGGGGCTATTTGCAAACCATGAACGAGATGGGACTGCTGTGGAACATGCCTTGAGCTGTTTGATTTTCCAGTATCACTCTCATTCCATGGTTATGACAATGGGAAGATGCCAGCAGCTCACATCCCAGGCAGCAGACACAGAACTTAATGTTACAACTTACTTGAAAAGGTTTTTGCCCAATCACACAAAGCAAAAGCACATTGACAGTAGTTCTATCCAACCACTATAAGCACACACACCTTTGGCTAAAACAATGCTTGCTTATTTTGAATACAATATCTGCTTGTAAGCCTTAAAACAACGCACAGAGCTCCATTATTAAGCTTTAACCTTCCTAATATCTCGCTAGATAAACTTTCTGTAGCTTAGAGAGCTATTCTAGACAAGTGTTAATACACACACCATTGTTCTATTTGCCCTTGCTTATTTATAGTTTAAATACTTTTTCTGCTGACCAATCTCATGGCAGCTGCTTAGTTCTACTCACAGTTCTGCTGTCTCTGAGGTCTGCATCTTGCAGCTTTCCCAAAACCCTCTGATTTTGTGGATTCCCACAGTATAGCATTCTTTTAATAGAATATAAGATCATAAAATAATAAATCAGCCTTCTGAGAACATGGAGTCAAATTCTCATCTCTCACCTCATCCCGGGGACCCTCACAACACCACAACAAGAGGTTGAGGGTCTGGGAGATGTTGGGATTTGTGGGACCTCAAACTGAATTTGTGTCCCTTGCTTTGCCTGCTTCCTGCATAAGGGTTCTTCAATGGGAACCAGTCCCAGGGGAAAAAAAGGCTCCTGAAATGATGTAACAACAAAGTGTAGATGAAGAGATAGTTGGGTTGATGCAGCTCATCCAGCCTGGAAAAACTTGGGAGATACCAGCTGGGGACTCCCTAGACACAGGGAACACAGGTCTGGAGAGTGCGTCATGGCTGTCCCACCTGCAGATGTCACCTCCTGTCCTAGCCAGTATTTTCTCCCATCTTTTCTGCTGTCTTTTGTCAGAGGTGGGGAAAACAATGAGAATTTCCAGCTCAGACATTGCATAAGGTCATTATCCCCCACACTAAGAGTTTCTTAACAATAAATTTAGACGTATCTTCCATGGAACTTAAACATATTTTAAATATCTTCTTTTGAACTGCTTCTTGAAATGAAATTTTACACTAAAGCTAGATGGACAACCAAGCCATTCTCACATTTATGATTACCAGAAGTGCCTTCATAGTTCTGTCTGAGAGACCAAAGCATCCAGCCAAACATCCACACAAAGCCACCAGCTACTTTAGCAGCCATGATCTGCTGCAAATCCTATTTCCACAATGGGAAATATTTAAGATTTGGTTTCTGAAAAGCCCCTTTTTCATCACTTCTTGAGCTGGGCTAGTTCTGGTATTCAGCCCAGCAGAGATCTGAATTCTTGGCCTAGGAATGCGTGCCAAGGCAGTTGTTTTCATCTTATTCAGTCAACAAGAACATGGAAATCAATTTTTCCCAATCTCAGTTATGGCTAGAAATCCATTCCTTTTAGGCCAGCTACAGGATTAATCTATTGAATGGTTTGCAGGCGTTTTGCTGACATACAAACATTTGAAGAATACATTATGCTTTCCCCCTCCTGCTATAGCATTAATGCTTTTTTTTTCTTTTTTTTTCTTTTTTTTTTCCTGTAAACATCTTTGTTCGGGAATCCATGAGACAGGATGTGGAAATGCATGTCTGCCTTGCACACAAGCCTGGTGTCTGCAAAGTTTCTGCACTGAAATCCTCAGAGCTTGGTGGCTTCAGGAAAAGAGCAAAGAGGCCTCGTGCTGCACGAGGTGTGCCAGCAGCACCAAGCAGGAGCTGAGCTGCCTCTCCACAGCCAGTGCTGAACAAAGGAGCAGCAAGTTTAAATGAAATGAATTACAGAAATTCCAGTTGCAGTGGAAGTCTTGACCTAAAGAGCCAGTCTAACATTTAGTCTCCTCTGCTGGCTGCGCAGCATCAGGATGGGAGCGTAAAAAGGCATCTCACAGCTACCACTGCAGCAGTCTTGTGCAATTCTGTCACCCCAAAAAGGGGGTACCTGGCCACAGTTTGTTCTCTTCTCACAGGAAAAGGAGAATCTCATCTCTTTTGTTCCTTATTTTGGGCTCTGTGATGGTGTTCACAGGGGTCTGAGGATGAGGGAAGAGACGAGGATCTGACTCCATGTTTCAGAAGGCTTGATTTATTATTTTATGATAGATATTACATTAAAACTATACTAAAAGAATAAAAGAAAAGGTTTCATCAGAAGGCTGGCTAAGCTAAGAATAGAATCAGAAAGAATGATAACAAAGGTTTGTGGCTCAGGCCCTGTGTCCGAGCCAGCTGGGCTGTGATTGGCCATTAATTAGAAACAACCACATGAGACCAATCCCAGATGCACCTGTTGCATTCCACAGCAGCAGATAACCATTGGTTACATTTTGTACCTGAGGCCTCTCAGCTTCTCAGGAGGAAAAATCCTAAGGAAAGGATTTTTCATGAAAAGATGTCTGCGACAGGGCTCCAGAAAGTTTCTTGCCCTGTTCTCAGCAGGATTGCGAGACACTCTGCAAACTTCTGGAAGAGCTTGGCACACTTACTGACATAGCTTTTAATTTTTATTTTCATTTTTCCCTGTTTTACAGAAGCAAATTTCCTTATTTCATCAGCATAAGCAGGTCTTCCTTTCACCACTAGACCTTTTTCCAATTCCCAAAGACTTCTTCCCCACCCAAATCTGAGGATACATCACCCTCCATTCCAGTATCTGCACTTACTCACAAGGATCTAAATTTCCTCTTGTCCAATATCACAGCTTTTCCCCACCCAGACTCCAAATATCGGGATTGTTTGTAAAACTTTCCACAGGTGATGTATTTCAGGCCAAAGGCTAAGATTTGCTTTAAAATGTTCTTCACAAAATTTGATCTGGGCAGCAATATCGAAATGGTTTTGGAAGAAGAGAGAAGGATAAAGCAATTATATCCCACACAGCAGGACAGCAGAAAGTGAATGCATCCATCTCACCACAGCTGTCCTTTCTTCCTGCAGCAATCTGAACCCAACAGAGTGTGCAGGTCTATTTCCCACTGCTGGGGAGTGCAGAACAGGTATTTCTGAGTCAGAAAATACTCCCTGTACTATAATGTGTTTGTCTGACCAGAAGGGACATATCTAGCTATGAGGATATGATAGCCCTGCTTGCTTACCCACAAAAAAACCCCCAGTGCTCCAGGGCCACAGGGAGGGAGCAGAGCTTCTCCACAGCTGTCCCCACACCTGGGCACCCCAGTGATGCAGGCAGCAGTGAAGACCTCAGCATGTTTACAGGACAGCTCTCAAAATGCCCCAGATGCAACCTAGGAATGAGAGCAGAACAACAGCACCGACCACACAGCAGCCATTCCTGTGAGCTCCAAAATTTTGGAGCCTATCCACACTGTAAAATACTCAAAAATCCAAAATATTCTGTGGACACTGACCTTAATGCCTAAATAGCACTACATTCAGATGGAGCTTCACTAAGATCTACTCTAAGAGCTCCCAAGCTGCCCATGAAATAGATATTTGTACCTATCACAAAATCATGGTGCCTTCCTTCCCCCAGCTGATCTTTCCCCTCTGTTTCTGTACCATTCACTTGCTGGGCTGAGGCTAAAACAATATATTATGAACATACATATAATATATATATAATTATATAATATATAAAGATATATATATAATATATATTATATATATTATATATATTATATATTATATATTATATATATCTTATATATTGTATATTATATATTATATATATTTTTCTATATGTATGTATATATATAATATATTATATATATTATATATATTTATATATATATATTTATATTTATATTTATATTTATATTTATATTTATATTTATATTTATATTTATATTTATATTTATTGAAGCTAGGTGCAAGTTTCCAAGTTTATCTCAACAGCTCCCAGCACTTGCAGCAGCACATTTACTCTGGAGCCCTCTGCATTGTCTCCAGCTGCCACCAGCAAGACTTGGTCAACAGGTGAGTCCCTCCAAACAGCACAAAATAGGTCAGTTCTGACTATTTCTTGCAAGATTTTGCTGCCTGTACAGGATATGGTCACCAGTCATGAGCAGGAAGGCACCTGCACCATTCTGGGAAGCAATTCCTGCTGGAGGGAGAGCATTGTGCACTGCCTGGAGGGGAGCAGAGGGTGCTCAAGGACTCCTTTGTGCCGCCCCACAGCACCACTGGAGAGCTTCCATCAGGTTCTCTCATCTTGCCAGGGCATCCAAGACAGATCCATAGTAACTGAATAATCAATTAATCCTCCTGTAGAGCTCCATTTACATAATGAAAACGCAGCCTCCCAATATACCACTATTTTTCAGTTGTCTAGACCAATATATCTGTCCTGTACTTGGAGGGGGGAGACCTAACACAGCTTCTATTAGGGGTGGCAGAGTTCCAGCTGCCATATCACGTGGTGGCAATAAAACTTCTATTGATTTCATGTAAGCATTTAACCCTAGCAGAGCACACATTCCTTCAGCAGCCCATAGTGGGCTCAGGGTCCAGCAAGGCACACTGAATTACAGTTGCACCTCACACAGAGCCTGGGGAATCTCTCCTCTTCCTCTCCAGCTCCCCAGGAAAGCATAGAGAGGCAGAGGGCAGACAGGCTTCATTGCACATGCTGAAATATGGCAACAGGTTTGGATTTCTCAGCTCAGTACCTGCAGCTTATCTCAGGCCACAGATTACAGAAATTCCAGTTTCAGTGGAAGCCTCGACCTAAAGAGCTGCCAGTCTAACAATCAGTCTCTTCTGCTGGCTCCACAGCATCAGGATGTGAGTGTAAAAAGCCATCTCAGGTCTCACCCTTCAGCTCTCAATGAGACACAGATCAGCTGTAATTCCAGATCCAGCTTGTTTAGCAAACAAGGACCTGAGGTTGAGGTCTGTCCCCTAAAATCTGCTCCCAGACTGAAGACTGGGACCAGTGGTGCTGAATAATCCCCTTTCTCCACTTCACACAGCACTGGCAAAGCACAAGGCAGTAGCCAGCAGAGGCTCTAGAGCTGAATTAAAGCCCTTCCTCTTCCCTTAGCTTTCACCAGCAAACAGGATATGAAGAGCAAACAGCCAGTGCCTCACAGCAGGGCCCCCTTGCTGGTCCTGGCTGCAGAGGGGCCATCAGCACAGGAGGCTGAGGTCCAGCTGCAGCCCCTGGTCCTGCCACAGCCTTCTGCAGGTCAACGGGCAAAGCATTTTGCACTGAACTCCAAACCCACACAGTCAGTGCAAGGATCTCTGTGAACCTCAGAGCAGATGGAAAAGGAACAGAGCACCTGGGCAGCATTGCCAACAGCACTGCTGGGCCACTGGAGATGAAGAGACACAGCTGGAAGCACCTTGGTGCTTCCATGGAACAAACTGAGCATGCCTCTGCTCCAGTCCAGGTGAGCTCTAGGCCTGTTTGTTCTCTTTGTCCTTTGAGGAGCCCTGTCCCCCCTGACTTTCACCATCCCTCCTGCTCTTCAATATGTGAATTCCAAGTTTTGCTGTGAAAGGTCCCTCTCTGAGCTCCTAAAGGGGATCAAAGTGCAGACTTTGATTTCCAGGGCTAGCTCTCTGTATCCTCAGCACAGAGGAGATCACTAGGAACCATATCACAGCACTGAGAGAAGAGCAGGAATTCCCTGCTTCTGGGGCATCCCAAAGCTTCAACCATGAAGAGAGCCCTGGACTGCCACAATCTTGTTCTACTCTCACAGGAGTACCAAGTTCTCCATTTGTCAGGGGCACAGCACTGCCCAAGGATGACAGAAAGCAAGTCATTCAGCCTTGGCAGCCCTGTGTGTGCCAGGCACAACTTTTGGCACATTCTCCAAAGCCTGGGATGCCAAAATCTTCCTAGACAGCAGCGATGCCTCTCTGTGCTTCTGTCAAACCTTTCCCTGCTTTGCTCCTCATGCCCTCCTGTGGCATTCACATTCTCTGAAAAAATTCCTTCACCCAGGGTTTTTCTCCTGGGAAGCTGAAAGGCAGCGAGAGAGGCCTCAGAGAAAAGGAAAACAATTCTTATCTCATTTGCTTCTCCTGTGTTCTGCTCATGTGGAATGTGTTTGGAGATTGTTTACCCACAGGTGATTGTTTCATTGGATTCTGCTGGGAGTTGTTTTCACTCTTTGGCCAATCAGGGCAAAGCTGTGTCAGGACTCTGGAAAGAGTCAAGAGTTTTCGTTATTATCTTTTTAGCATTCTGTGAGTATCTTTTCTATAATATTTAGTATAGTATAGTATAGTATTCTTTAATATAATATAGTATCATAAAGCAATAAATTAGCCTTCTGAAAACATGGAGTCAGGTGCATCATTCTCTCCCCTCGTCGGGGTAGCCTGCAATTACAACAACCTACGTCCCTGGGGACCTTGACAAGCACAAATGCAGCTCCTCTCAGAGTGGCTGCCTGGCACAACAACTTTTCACAGGTCTGGAGCTCTGGAGAAGAGCCTACATTTGGTGTGACACCACACTCAGAGTCATCCCCGCTCCCAAAGGACTGCCTGAGCCAGGCTCATGTTCCCAGCACCAGGAGCATGTTCCCCACTTCCTAAACATCAGAGCCCATGGTTTCAGGGGTGTTTGGGACTGTGCAGAGGCTGCCTCTGCATGTGTGTGTGTCAGAGGACAGGCACACAGCCCGCTGGAAGCTCCAAGGAGAGCCCATCTGCCTCCCATCGCTCTGAGATTCTCCCTCCCTGTCACCGTGGCTACTGCGCGCTGTGCCCGGCTCCTCAGCGTGCTCCAGAGCCACCTCCTGGCCGAACGGATGACAGTCCTGGAGAACGGCAAGAATGGAAAAGAAATGAAAAAATCCCCTAATGAATCCCCCCCCTCCAAATGCCAGCCGCCATGCCCTCCGTATCACATCCCAGCATCGCTCCAAACCCTGCTCCCCTTCCTAACCACGGCCCCAAATCCAGGACAGGGCTGGGACTGTACTCTTGGGGACACTTTGACCTGCTTCCCTTGCCATCCTGGCTCCAGAGCTGGCATGCCTGGTGCTCCTGTGCTCACCCCAGATGTCCCAGACATGGGTGTGTATTTTCAGGGTCCCCCATCAAAGGGAGGAATGAGGAATCTGACTCCATGTTCTTAGAAGGCTAATTTGTTATATAATGATCTATAATATATTAAAGAATGTTATACTAAAACTATACTAAACTATACTAAAGAATACAGAAAGGATACAGACAGAAAGCTAGAAAGGGACTAATGAAAACTCGTGACTCTCTGCTCCAGAGTCTGACACAGCCTGGCTGTGATTTACCATTAAGTCAAAACAATTCACATGAAACCAGTCAAACATGCACCTGTTGGTAAACGATGTCCAAACCACACTCCAAAGCAGCAAAACACAGGAGAAGCCAATCAGATAATTATTGTTTTCATTTTTTCCTGAGGCTTCTCAGCTTCCCAGGAGAAGAAATCCTGGCAAAGGGATTTTTCCAGAAAATATGACAGTGAAGTAAAACCCTGAGACAGAAGCTGAACACCTGCACTCAGGCACAGAAATGCTGGCACTCTCCTTACCCCATCCCTCCCCTCTTTGTGTCCCACTTGCTCTTGGCTCATGGGCAGCAGAAACCCACCCTGCTTTCCCCAGCCGAAAATATTATTCTGTTTCAGCCACTTCTCTCTACACCAGGGTTCTTCCTTCTCTGCAGAAGGTCTGTGCCATTCCTTTTCCAAGCTCGAGTCACGCTGGGACAGCCAGGAAGGACACACAGGACTACAAACCTGGTCCTTGGCCCAGCAGTACAGAAAAAGGAACTTTTCTCTCAGTCCACAGCCAGGCCAGACCCTGCTGTTTGGTTAGGTTTGTTTTCCAGCGAAGCTGTACAAAACATCCAGGCATCTGAACTGCCTTGGGGAGAGCAAGATTCAGTTCACATGGCCAAGAGCCCTTCCCCAGTGCTGCCAAAGGCAGGTAAGAGTGTTCCCCCCAGGGCCCTCCTCTCTGCTGACAGAAAATGCCCTTCACAGTGGATGCAGATTTGCACAACCAAGGGGGCATTACCCAGCTCTGTAGACAGAGGCCAATTACAGCACAGATTCCAACTCTGAGCTAAGGCTGTGCACTCAAAAACAGCTGATAAAACATCAGATCAAACTTTATAAGAAGGTTTTCCCTCTGTAAAGGTGCTAACATCACGTAAAAGAAGGGTTACAGCAATTTATAGTGATCTCTAACCTGGGTTTCTTTCCTCTCAACCTTCTTTCTTGCTGCCATTTCCAGCTCATCCTGCACAATACAGAATACCCCAATCATGAGAACCAAACTGAGGTGGCAACCACAGGTCTGGTGAGAAGAAACCATCACAGCTACAACCCCACAGCAGAGAAACCCACCTTCACACAGGTATAAAAATGCACCAGGCAAGCAGGAATGCCACTGGAATCCTTAGGATGTAAAATCCCTTCCTGTGTTGCAGCATGCTGACCTGACAAGACACCACCAGAATTTTAAACGGCGCATCCGAGCGCTCTCCGCTTGAACCTCAAAAGCAGCGAGGAGCAGGCAGGAGAGGTAATTACCCACGGCCTCCTCCCAGAGCTGACAGAAAGCAGGAGATCCTGGCCTCATTAGGGGCTCTCCTGGAGGCTGCAGCTGCTCCTCTGCACGGCCAGACCTGAGTCACGGCATGTGGGAGGAGAGAACAACGCTCCCACGGTGGCCACGGGGCCCATCAGCCACTGCACAACCACTGCCATGCTGGTGTTTGAAGCCAGACATGAAACTGGCTGGTTCATCACTGTGGTTCATCATTTGTGATTTGGGAAGAGGCTTTTTTCTGAGTCAACGTGTGCTTCAGAGCAGACAGAAGCTGTTGTTTTTTTCCTCAAGCTGGAAATGAAACTTGGGATCATTTTAGTGAGAAGGTAATGTAAAAGGGGATCTTTATTTGAAGGCAGTTATGGAAAGATGTCCATAAAAGCCCACCCCCTCCAGGGGTGAATACAGTTTTACAGGTTTTATAAAATTAGCAGAATTGATAAAAAGCACCAGTTAGGAGGACAATTCCTCCCCCCCAGGCCAAGCCCCTTCTCTGGAACCCCCCTTTCAGCACTAATCCATGAAAATGTATCTCAAAGAGTTGTTCTCAGCCTTGCTTCCCAGGAAGAACCAAGATAGCACAGGGGCCTTGCACCCCCAGGGCTTGGAGCTCTGGAATTTGTTTTGTCTTTCTGCTCAAGGAAAGGCCATGGAAAAGTACGGGGAAAATGGGTCACTAATACAATAGGCTACAGAGCTACAAGTGTATAGAATACAGAAGAATACAGAGAACATATAAAGAAAAAAAGGCAAAACCCAAATGGTATCAAAGTGATGGAGCAAACTCTCACTCCTTCCCTCTTTCTCATTGATGGCAGCAAGACAAAAACTAGGATTCCACTGTACCAATTTCTGCAGCAGTGGGAAAGACATTTTGCTCCAAGAGAGGTGCCACTCCTGAAAATCCAGAGTCTCCTGGCAGCTTCTCCATGCTCCCCAAACATTGCCTACACAGAGCAGGGTCTCCCTGTGGACCAGAGATCCCCATCCCATGGCCAGGGCAGCCTTCCTGACAAGGAAAGGGATTTGCAACAGCACAGACACAGCATAAGACAGCTTATGGGGTCTCCTCCATGTGCTTCTCTAATGGCCTCCCCTGGCAGTGACCCTTGCTGACCTGACAATCTCAGGGGACAGGAGAGTAATTCCAGCTCCATTGACCCAAGCTGCTGCTGCCCATCTTCCCAGCCATGAGTGCACAGGGAGGCAGGGGAACCCCCATGAGGGATTGCTGTCCAAAGGAGGCTGAGCCCCCGAGCCTGTCTGATGGAGAAGCTGCTGGCTGGACATGAACTACAGACCCAGACTGCAAAAGGTCACCTCTTGCAGCCTCCTCAGCCTCTTCCCAGCAAAGGCCTGGCCCAGGGAAGCAAATGTCCAGAATAGCAAATGTGGGGTGAAAACACATCAATGATCAAGTGTGGCATGGGTTGGGAAAAGCCCTGTGCCCATCTTCTCCAGGAGAGGGGACATGAAGCATGTGAAGCCCCTTGAACACTAAAACAGAGGTACAGAGTGGGATTTTCGGGGTCCCCCGTTCATGGGGAGGAAAGATGTTCTCAGAAGGCTATTATATTATATTATACTATATTATATTATATTACTATACTAAAGAATAGAGAAAGGATACAGACAGAAGATTTAACAAGATACTAATGAAAACTCGTGACTCCTTCCAGAGTCCTGACACAGCCTGACCGTGATTGGTCATTAAGTAAAAACAATTCACATGTTGGATAAACAATCTCCAACCAAATTCCAAAGCAGCAAAACACAGGAGAAGCAAATGAGATAATATTGTTTGCATTTTTCTCTCAGGCTTCTCAGCTTCCCCGGAGAGAAATCCTGGGCAAAGAGGATTTTTCAGAAAATACGATGGTGACAGTACAGCAGTGATGGAGAGCCTGCACTGCCTGATTTCCCTCTGTGCTACCTGCCCTCCTGGCTGGTGGCCCAGGCTGAGCCACGACAGAGTGGCCAGTGTGGGACACAGCACACCTCTCTCAGTGAAGTGATGCTGCATAGCTGGGACAGCTCTAGTGCATCCCATGAAGGCAGGGATTGCTATCTTTGCTTCTAAAATGTCCATTATTAACCAGCAGCTTCATTTGGGAAAATAGAGACCGGACAAAACCAAAACCTGCAGCATCAGTTGTTGTCTCCCTAGCACAGCAAGCAAACCTGGGCTCAGAGTGCTGGCACTGCCTTGGATCCTGGCAGTCCAGGGCAGAGGAGAGATGTGTCAGGCTGTTCCCTCCCCACTCCCAAGGAAAAGGACAGGAGGAAAATGTGTATGAATCAAAAGGGTAATGTTGGCACATTACAGGCAGCAACTTTAATGACACCTAATCATAATGCTACAGAATTTTGGAAGGGATATAAACCCTTGGGCTTCCAATGACCTTTGAAAGACAAAGAAGAATGGGAATAAATCCCCCCTGCAGCTGCCTGCTCTTCAGTTTCCTCCACCTTCCACTAAACCACACAGGGCTGGAGCCATCACAAACACCAGCCTGAATCAAATGGATCTTGGTGCAGCTCCCGCCATCCCTTCACACCTAAACAATAAATGCAGCAAACCATTTCCTTCCTGACAGGCCTTTACTCAGTTGAGAGCCATTTTCTGCCACCTCTCCTCTTCCCAATTCTTTACCTCAGCTTTGGTTTTCAATCCAAGCCAGGTTCTTTGGGCAGCTTGGGCTCTGAGCTCCAGCTACGGCGCCATGCGCGGTAACAGATTTCCCACTGAGCCCAAGGGAATGGGATCACACTCCAAAAGCCTCCAAGAAAGCCTCATATTTCTCTCCACCACATATCCCACGAGGATTTGTTAACACAGGCAGCTCCTGTGCCATCCTGCTCGAGGCTGTGCTCGAGGAGCCTTAAAACGGAGCATAAACTCCTGCCTCCTCCTAAAGGGATCGCTGGGAAATTTCACACAGGGTTAGTTTTAATGCTTTAAATATTCTGTGAGCTTTGTGTTCAATTTCTCATCATAAAGTTTTAATGGGAACTCCTGGAAATTGCCAGCTCTTCTGATGCATCTTCAGACAGGAAACTGTCTGTCTCTGCAAAACTTGGTGAGGTGCATCCTGGTTATATTTATCTGTCTCCAGTTTTTAGTTTTAAAAAAGAAAGCACATCAGATATGCAAGGCTTAGCAACATTTTTAACAAGGATGTGTCAACATTCATCCCACACTTGCAAGCCTGGTAGCCTAAACCCTTGGTGGAGGATTATATATATTTGATAAAGGTGATTTGATAGTTGTCTCCAGCAATGGGAGACAGGGAGCTGAGGACATCCAGGCTCAGCTCTGAGCTGCCACAAGTTCAAACCCACTCCCCCACAGGTCACTCAGCTCCCTCTCTCTGCCATAAAACTCTTGGAAACACCAGGGAACAAAAAACTTGGTGGAAAAAGCTCACTGCTGTGCTCCCTAACAAGCTCCCAAAAGTGAATCCATCTCCTCTCCCCTGAGACCAAGGCACTGCCAGCATAAGCAGAGCCATGGGAGGAGGATCTCTAAGAGGCAATGGGCAGCTTTTCTTAGCACAGTCTCACTGTTCAGGGCTGGATCTGTGCACAAAATTTAGTCCTAAACAGTCAGAGCCTTCAGATAAAAGCAGAGGAAAGGAATTTTAAGAATTGGGAAAAAAAAATTTAAAAAAATAAGGAAGTGGGAAATGGAGGCAGAGGGAATAACAAGAAACTTAATTTGGTCAGGGAGGAAAGGTAGCAGTAGTTTTCCAACCAATAGGCAGAGGTAATAACAAGAAACTTAATTTGGTCAGGGAGGAAAGGTAGCAGTGGTTTTCCAACCAATCAGTTCACCATGAGTGTCAAGTGTGCAGATAATGCAAAAAAAAAAAAAAAAAAAAAAGAAGTTATTTACAAGATAGGATGAACTTTGTAAAACAGAAACAGAAGTGATGATTTCTGCTCTGAGAGGGGATTTCTGAGCCCTTGCACATTGAGACCACTGAGCTGGAGAGATCAGAGAGCCACAGAGTCAGCCTGGCCTGGCTTGGAAGGGACCTCAGAGATAATCTAATTATCTCGATGGACAGGGACACCTTCCACTAGAGCAGGCTGCTCAGAGCTCCATCCAGCATGGCCCTAAACACTTCCAGGGATGAGGCAATCACATTTCTCTGGGCAACAACAGCTCTGCAAGGCTCTTCCCTGTGTCAGGACCCAGGACATCCCTCTGTCTGTCCTGAGCAGCCCAGACCCTGCCAGGGGGCTCAGAGACCCTGGCACAGAGCCCAAAATGCCCCTGTGGGTTTGATTATGACCCATGGAGCAAATGACCAACCTTGTATGAAGATCAGCAAGCCACAACAGTTTAGGCAGAATGATAGTGAAGTTATCACGGGGTGGAAAAGTAGATTTTAGAGTTTCTGGTATGGGGGTTCAGGAGGCCCAAGATGGAGGGAACTGGGTGTGTCCAGCCTTTCTCCTTCTTCTTCTTGGCCTCCATCTTCTGCTGTGATGTTGGCACTTTGGGATTGGTTTAGAGTAGAAGCTCACTGTCTAACATAGGTGGTAGGTATTGGGAAGTAATTGTAAATATTGCACATGTAGTTTTTAGTATAAAGACATAACACTGCCCTGGGGGCAGGCAGAGTGCCTGGAACTGCCCTGCTGAGCTGACCCCGGCTGGACAGGAGAAAATTTTTTATAGATAAGGAACAATAAACAACCTTGAGACTGAGAAATTAAGAGCCCTGACTCCTTCTTCAAGCTCCGGGCTGGGAAAAGAGACTTTCTAACTTTTCCTGGGGTCACTCTGCCCTGCTAGAGATCCCAACACCCTGGACAGGAGCATCACAGGGGCACAGCTGGACTACAGCATCTCTCCTCACCTTGTCCCCACCAGCACAGCAGCTGGGGAGGGGCATTTTCTGACCCTAGTGTCAATTCTCCTCCCCCAAATTTGGCAGTCTCCAGCTGCCTGGGCAGCAGATTGGGGTGCACTTCACCCTGCATCCCTGGACCACCTCCAGCCCCGGCAGCAGGGGCTGCATTTCCCCTTCTGCATCCCTCTCTTCTCCACAAACACTTTATGCAAATCCAGTCTCTCCCTGCTGGCTCCCGCTGTGCTGCAGAGGGCTGGGGAGGGGAGGAGAGGGGAAGGGGTGGGGAGGAGGGGGAAGAGGATGGAGCCTTGCTCGCTATCAGCTGCTCAGAAAAGCAGAGCAGAGACAAGATTGATGATGCTCTCTGGATATAAGATCTCCTCCTTGTGAAAGGCTGCTTATGAGGCCTGATAGACTTGTCATCTCTTAATAAACATCGCTGATATGTCGGTGAGGAGAAAGCGGAGGCGAGGGGAGGACACACAGAAAGGCTGCTGACAATTTACTCACAACGCTGCTGCTCCCCTCTTGCCTCGGCCTCCACCTGCAATTCCCATGGCTTCTTCCCAGGGGGAACATTCCCAGTCCTAGTGCCTTCCATCCCAGCAGAGCCCAGGAGCAGGCTGGAGCAGCATCTGGGCATTGCCAGGGAATAAAACAACCCCTCTCCCCGTGAGCCTTGGGCACACACCTAGAGCACAAAGCCATAAGGGTTTTCAAACAACTTCCACAGGAGTTGTGGGAGCAGATCCCAGTGGGACAGAGTGCAAGGGAGGCATTTCATCAGCACCTTTCACAGTTCAAAGCTGTTTCATTGCTGTTGTGCTCCTTCTCCAAACTGCTCTCCTAATGTAAGTGGCTCTGCTCTTGCCCACACGGCTGTAAATCAGAGGGACTTGCTCAGGAAACAAATCCCTTGCTTTTATTTAACCTCTGTAAAGCAGCAAGGAAAATTTTAGTGCCTCAGGAGGGCATTTGTCCTACCCTGTTCCAGTCACAGGTAGAAAGTGTGGTGTCATCACCAGGAGCCTGTTTGGATACAAAAATCCCGCACAAGGCACGAGGGTTTTGTGTGACTACAGCCACATTTCCCCTGCATATCTGGCTCTGTTTGTATTTAATCAAGCTGTGCATGGTTAAAAATCCTCCAGAGCATTAGCAGGTGCTTAGTGGTGCTGTGTAAGTGCAGAGCTAAGGAATAACGTGCTGTAAGCACAGCTAACATAAGTGTTCATGGCTCCCTGTGGGGCTGAGGATGGCTGCAAAGCAGCTTATCCACCCCGGGCTTGCAGATGCCCAGACAGGTTCCTACAGCCAGGCAGGGAATGCCTTTGGTCCCTCCGAGGTTTTTGCTCCTCCCTGTCCTCCCCAAAGCCTGCCCCAGCACATTAATGCTTCACAATGTGCTTCATGCCACCCTGTTCCTGTGTAAAACAGCACCATGCAGTAATTTTTTTCCTGTTTTACACAAATTCAGTCATCACTTTATCAGCAGGGAATAGTTTGGGTTGGAAGGGACCTGCAAAGGCCACCCGGTCCAACCTCCCTGCAGTGAAAAGGTTCAGCCTGAGCTTGAACTCCTTCAGGGATGGGGCATCCACCACCTCTCTGGACAGCCTGTGCCAGGGTTTTATCACCTGTGGCATTCACATTCTCTGAAAAAATCCCTTTGCCCAGGACTTTTCTCCTGGGAAGCTGAGAAGCCTCAGAGAAAAGGAAAACAATTCTTACCTCATTTGCTTCTCCTGTGTTGTGCTGCTTTGGAATGTGTTTGGGGATTGTTTACCCACAGGGGATGGTTTCATTGGATTCTGCTGGGAGTTGTTTTCACTCTTTGGCCAATCAGGGCCAAGCTGTGTCAGGACTCTGGAGAGAGTCAGGAGTTTTCATTATTATCTTTTTAGCATTTTAGTAAGTATCCCTTCTGTATTCTTTAGTACAGTATAGTATAGTATAATGTAGTGTAATGTAATGTAATATAATATAGTAATAAATTAGCCTTCTGAGAACATGGAGTCAGATTCATCATTCCTGCCTTTGTCAGGACATTTCCCAGCAAATACAATCATCACCCTCATTGTAAAAAAAAATTCTTCTAAAACAACTTCATGAACAACTTCTGAGACAAACTCATTGAGCTACAAGGACTTGCCATATCTGCAGCACCAATACTAATACTGTTAGCAAAGTAAGTCCTTTCAGGACTTGGATTAATTTCTGTTCAGAACTCAGTCTATTTTTCACCATGGCACCTGTGTTTGCAGAAACCCCAAACTGGTTGCATCTCTTTCCTCAAAAAACTTAATATAGGGGCAGATTTTCAAGGGTTGGATCCATCATCTGTAAACTAAATGAGCACAGGAGTGAGTACCTGCCAGAGGAAACAAATATATTTCTCCCTGTTTTGCACATGACCTTTCCACCACACCTCCCAGGAGGGAGATGTCAGGCCTCCCTCCTCCCCAGAATTAGTGACCCACAAGGAATGAGTTTCTCAGGGCTGGAGCCCGGGGCTCAGAGCAGACCAGGACAGCCTCAATTTGATTAAGAAGGAAAACAACCTCCACTGCAAAAGGTGAAAGTGCAGAGCTGGCATTTCCTGCCCTTGGCAGCCCATAACAAACCAGTGTCCCCAGTGTAACCTTCTCAGTCAAAAGGGCATTTCAGCACTTGAAATCCTCCTCCTCTGCCTCCCCAAAAAACAACCCAGAGGGGTTATTTGCAATATCCAGCTCTCAGGTTGGTATTCAGCATTGGAGTGGGATCACTCTCACAGGCTGGAGTGTCCCTGCCTGCTGCAGGAACACCAAGTTTTGCTCAGTTCATGGATACCCAGCACCCCATTCCCACCTCTGATACACATTGAGATTCTCTAGCTCATATTTTTAATAAAAACCCAGCTGATTTTGCAGCTACTCCATGCACACAAACATCTCTTACTGGTATGGCACTTCAGGCCAAATCCATGAAATAGCAGTTCCACAGCACTTTCAAACAGATAAAATTTCAGGTGCCTAATGCAATATTCCTAACTTCTCCTTATTTCATCATCTTAAATTATTTCAGGAGCTTTTTTTACCCAGCTTCAGCTGCTGCTCGCAGGTGAACACATGAGAATCATCATAATTGTGCTAAAAGGTAAATACAAGTTTCTAACCTCCGTGGCTGCAAACTCCTGGAAACCAGCAACAAATGAAAAGTCTCCAGTTGAATTTTCCTTAAATTTCACTCCCCCAATGGCCCTTCTCCTCAGCTTAGGATTCAGAGCTCAGCTGCAGTTTCAGATTCATTTACACATTCTTGCTTCATTGGGATTTTTCATTGCACTGGAAATGCGATTTTTAATTCTAAATCCCTGCAAAATCACATGCACTTTGTAGTCTGTTCTGCTATTTCCTCTCCAGAAAAAAAATAACACTAAAAATAGAAGGTAAGAGGTTTTCACAAACACTAAAGGAAAAAAAAAAGCTTTGCTGAGGCTATAGACAATAAAGAACCAATTAACTACCTCATCCAAGAAACTGAATTGCTGGCCATTAAAAAAAGATAGCACCAATCTAAACTCTGCCACAGTGATTAGAAACTTAAGGTACAGTATATACATTTTCTGCTCAGCACTTAACCTAATGGTTATAATGAGGATATCTAAGTGACTGAGGATATTATTTGGTCAGAGGGTCACCACAGAGGCAGACAGATAAAGCATAACTAGAAAATACGGGGGTATTTTCACATCATGTTGTACAAGTTGTCTGCCAATACAAATAGAGGCACAGAAGAAAAAAAAAATCGCTACACCATTTATAAATTCTTCACATGAATATACATTTAAATAAACAACAAAAATACAGTGGTAAAAACAAGGATTCATGAGTGATGAAGAGTGGGAGTATAAACTTGATATTTGGGAAGACTACTTAAAAAGAAGAGAGAAAGTATATCTGAATGTAAGCTAGAAAAAGAGCCCCCAAAGGGGAGGAGGAATTATTCACACTGAGGAACTGTTTGCAATCTTCCAGCTCTGCACCTGCAGAGTTTTGTGCCTGGAGGACACACAGACCTTTCCTTCCAGGGGCACCACTCTGGATTTTTAAATATAGGAATTCCAGGGGGAGGGAAGGAGGCAGGAAGGCAAGATTGAGAGCAAGACAAAGAGAGAGAAAGAGAAACAGAGAGAGAAAAAGAAAGGAGAGAAAGAGAGAAAGAAAGAGATTGAGAGAGAGAAAGAGAAACAGAGAGATTGAGAGAGAGAAAGAGAGAGAAAAAGAAAAGAGAGAAAGAAAGAAAGAGACTGAGAGAAAGAGGGAAAAACAGAAAAAAAAGAGAGAGGAAAGTGAGAAAGAAACAAGGAAGGAGGGAAGGAAGGAAGAGAGAGAGAGAAGGAAAGGAAAGGAGGAAGGAAGGAAAGGAGGAAGGAAGGAAGGAAGGAAGGAAGGAAGGAAGGAAGGAAGGAAGGAAGGAAGGAAGGAAGGAAGGAAGGAAGGAAGGAAGGAAGGAAGGAAGGAAGGAAGGAAGGAAGGAAGGAAGGAAGGAAGGAAGGAAGGAAGGAAGGAAGGAAGGAAGGAAGGAAGGAAGGAAGGAAGGAAGGAAGGAAGGAAGGAAGGAAGGAAGGAAGGAAGGAAGGAAGGAAGGAAGGAAGGAAGGAAGGAAGGAAAGAAAGAAATTGAAGAAAAGGACAGCTTGGGGGGGAAGTATTTCTCCAGCACAACCCTCCTTTAACAGCAAAACTCTCAGAAATAGGTGACTGGAGCCCTTTGAAAGCTGCCTCCAGCTTGCAGCAGCAAAGATTAAAACCCCAGCAGTTCCCATCCATAACTCTCCCTGTTTGGCAGGGGCATCACAGCACTGCAAATACGGAGACAAACAGAAGGTGTCAGCTTAGTAATTTCCCAGCTCTGCAGTGAGCAGCATGGAAAATACGTGAACCTCTATTTCATCCCCCACATCATAGCCAAACTCAGATCTCCAGCAAGACAGAATTCAAGTGTTTCCTCCCTGTGAGGTGGGGAGGGCCTGGCACAGGGTGCCCAGAGAAGCTGTGGCAGCCCCTGAAAGTGTCCAAGGTCAGGATGGATGGGGCTTGGAGCACCATGGGCTAGTGGAAGGTGCCCCTGCCCATGGCAGGGGTGTGGAACAAGGTAATATTGAAGTTCCCTCCCAGCCCAAACCATTTTATGATTCTATGAACTAAGTTGTTCCAGTTTTTGGAAGATAGGGATAGGAATGTAATGCAAGAAGTGTTTTAGAATACATATTAAAACACCAAGTGGAGGGTGGAACAAAACTAATGAACTCAAAAGAAGACATCTGAACAAGTAGTTCATTTCCCAGATTCCTGCATGCTCAGAAATCATAGATCATTTGCTTTCACCTAAATGTCCATTATCTCTGGTTTGTTTGGGTTGATTTTTGACGTGGAAAGACATTATCCCTGCTAAGATCTCCTGACAAAGATTTAATGCTGCCATTTGTCGTGGTTTAACTCAGCCCCACACAGCCTCTCACTCACTCCCCCCCAGTGGGGTGGGCGAGAGAACTGAATGGATAAAAGTGAGAAAATCTGTGCATTGAGATAAAGACAATTTAATAATAAGGAAAGCAAAACCACACATGCAAAACAAGGAGTTCATGCTCCACTCCCCATGGGCATTGTCCAGCCATGTCCAGGAAAGCAGGGCTTCATCACATGTGGTCACCAAAACTGATGCCTTAAGGGGCTGCAACAGAGGCTAGATGGAGTTAAGAGGAATAAAGTGGATATTTTTTGAAGTGCCTTCACTTTATATATATATTTATCTTTATATATAGTTATAGATTCTTATATTTTTATTTGTTTATTAGAATATTTATGTATTTATATATAAATAGATATTTGTATATTATATCATGTATATGTATATATTTATATATTTATATATTTATTTTTATTTATTTCTATGTATTTTTATATTTTTATTTATTTATTTGAATGTTTATTTATATAAAAATATTTTATATTATATCAAATATATTTATATATTTCTTTATGTGTATATTTATATATTTATTTATATTTATTTTTACATATTTTATATAATTTTTATTTATATATTCGAATGTTTGTGTATTTATATATAAATATATATTTTATATATTATATCATGTATATTTATATATTTCTTTATAAATTTATATTTTTATATATGTCTTTATATTTATATTATATGTGCCTTCAAGGGCCCCACCCTGGCAGTACTGGAGCCACAGTTGTGGCTCTGCCCAGATGGCTCCAAGATGGAAGCAGAAGAGGTCACAATATCTTACATTTTTATAAGTTTTAGTCCATTTGCATCTAGGAGTTAACTGTCCAATTAACAGCTTCAAATGATGAAGTTTCATCCTCCTTGCTTGCTTGCCCACCCTCCTCATGTTTATGCTTTGGGCCTGAAGTTTGAAGATTGTCCTTGAGTCTTCAGCTAGAACAGGATTGTTTTGTCTTCACCACCCTGTGAAAAGACCCCAGTAACACTGAATATAAAGCTTAAAGCTGCACACCACAGCAGAACAGAAACACTTAAAACCTAAGGTATCAGGAAGACAAAATCTTCACTCTCAATGCCCCCTCCTTCTTCTTCACAGCTTTATATCACCAAATACATGGTATGGAACATCCCTTGGGTCACTTGGGGTCAGCTGAGTCCCCTCCCAGCTCCTTGTGCACTCCTCAGTTGTGGGGCACTGCAAGGAGCAGCAAAAGCCTTGGATCTGTGTGAGCTCTGCTCAGCTGTTGGGGAAGATGAAACTGGGAAGCCTTATAAATATGATTGCTTGGCAAAAGATCTTGAGAATATGGAAACTGTAAGTGAGATTGAAATGAAAGCAAGCTTTGAGATACCTCAGTTACTGAACAACTGGAAAACAATGGCATGGCCAGCTGAAGGTGATCCCCTTTTGATGAAACAACACCCTCTGCTTGCAGACAGCTCCAAGGGTCAGAGCAGACCCTACTAGCTTGGCAGAAGGCCTCCAAAGAGGAGTTTTTAGGGTTTAAAATGTATCACAGTGTGGTAATGTAATGATTCTTATAGGCTGTATGTAAATGCTATAGGATCTGTATCTTGTATTGGATTGGTTAGTGAGAATTAGAATATTCAACACAGAAGATTTATGGTATTGTAACAGGAACTTCACTCTCTTTTACTCTTTTGCTCTCTCTCATCCTCTTTACCACACTCTTACCTTCTCTCTTTACTTCTCTGGGGCCTGCTCTGAGCTGTGGCTGGCAGCTCCCAGCAGGGCCCTGCACCCAGGCCCTTTGCAATAACCCACAAGTTCCACAGCCTGGCTGCAGAGATCTCTGATCTCTGTCTGTCCTGACCGTGCTACCGCCATCACTCCTACACTCAGCAACAACAAAAACCTCCCAGCGTCATCAACACATCCAAAACACAGCCCCACACCAGCCACTGGGAAGAAAATCAACTCCATTCCAGCCAAAACCAGCACACCATTTTGCAGCCTTTCACAGATAAGGAAATATCTCCTTCATCTTCTTAACAAAAATCTCTCCCCCCTCCCCTGCTGACACAGTGTAATTCTCCAAATCTGCAGCTTGGAGTGAAAGTGAATCTGATTTTGACTCAGGCTCCAGATGGGTCTAGCTGTAAAGATATTGTCATGTGAAAGATTAGGCGCTAGCTTAGACAAAGAGGTGTTCAGCTGCAAGCTTAATAGCCTCTGAAACAGCAACTGCCACCAAAGAGCTTCCAGGTACTGCTATTGCTATCCATAATAACCACGGGATTGCAACAGATGATGGAAAGGCTGGAAACTCCCCGTGGGATTCAGGGCTGTGCACAGAAAGCTGCTGAGCCCAGCCAGAGCTCAGAGTGCTTGCAGGGTCCTTTGGCCACGCAGGGACACTCAGGGTGGAGCTGGCTCTGGGGTGCCAGAGGGGTGGGAGGCTGTGCAGGGACCCCTGTGCAGGTGAGCTGCAGCTCCTCCTGCAGCTGCTCTTCCTTTGGGCCTTTGCCTCAGCTTTTCCATGCAGAAGCTGTGCTCAGCATTCCACAGCGAGCAGGGATCAAAATCCTGGAGGCTGCACAGGTCCAGCGAGTACCCCTTGTACCAGAGCTGTAGGTTTTCCTGCCTGTTCTCTCAGTTTCATCCCAAATTAATGTGTTGGTGTTTTCACACAGCTGGATGCAGCATCCATTCCTGTGCAGAGCATACAGGAAGCACTGGGGCTTGGTGAGGGCTTGGTTTGGGGTTTGACCCTCCCAAGTGGAGCCTGTGCTGGGGGGAGATGGAGCTCAGGGCTGGGCACCTGGGACAAAAGGCATGGAAAATGCAGGAGTGGGGTTAATCCCATCCATCCAAGCCACTGAGCACCCACTGCTCTCCTCACAGCTCTGATCCTTTCCTCCCCACACTGAAGGAATTGAGTGGGGAATATGGGTGTGGATCCTCCTGTGCTTACAGAATCATATCCCAAAGAGCTGGAGTGCAGCCACAGCACCCAGGGCACAGGGAGCAGCTGACTCTCTGCCCTCAAAGGTCAAAAAGCCAGCAAAAATTCCTGTTCCCAAGGAGGAAGGACACTTCAGGAGGTCTCTCCAGCCACTCTATGACACAAAAAGAGGGCAAATCAAAGCAAGCCCTCAGTTCACCCCTTCCCCTGCTGCCTTCCAGCCCTTGTGGCCCCTCAGGAAAGCACTGGCAGACCAGCAGCTCTCTCCAGGAGACAGATCAGGACCCATCACAATTCTTCATACACCAAGCTCTGGAGATTTTTTGGAGCTCCTACATGGCCAAAGCAAATTAAGTGAAGGAGAGATGGAAAATCAGCAATTACAGCACCAGATCTGGGATGGAATTGTCACCTCTTGCCCAGAAACCCCAGAAATCTCAGTTTGAGAGCTGGGGAGAATCCAACTGTGCACACTGAATTGGCCTCCTGGCTCAGAGTCATCACACAGCACATCCTTCCTGGAAACCCCCTGCATCCCACATTTGGGGAGGCCAGTTACACCCACACCACTGCCCTGAGATCCTAACCCTGCCTCCACCTCAGCCAAAATGACACAGCTTGGCCAGAGAAGCCACAAGGCCCACGTGGCCTGGACATGATGATCACAGGTTTGAAAGGCAGTCCTTCCTTCCTCCCACTCCATAGTGACACAAACCCAAACCTTTTGAAAACACCTTTACTGTTTGTTAGTATAGAAAGTTTAAAATTTTTAGTAATTAGGGTTTTAATATTTCCCCCCTCCTGTTTGAATTATGAATATTGCTTTGATTTCTCTGATTGCTTTAAGCTTTAAGATTGTTAAAGCTTTGTTGCATATATTGAAGTAGATAAGGTATAAATATTATGTTGATATATATGTTTATTTTTTAAAGTTTTTTTAATATTAGCTGATTAAATAGATTCTTAAATTATGTGTGTTTTTTTAGTTTGGTTTTTTATATTTTTTACAAAAAAAGTTTTTTAATTTTTTTTTATATTTTTATTTTTTAAAAGTTTTTTTATATTAGCTGATTAAATAGATTCTTAAATTATGTGTGTTTTTTTAGTTTGGTTTTTTTATATATATATTTTTTTAAAAAGTTTTTTTTAATTTTTTTTAGCTGATTAAATAGATTCTTAAATTATGTGTGGTTTTTTTAGTTTGGTTTTTTAATATTTTTATAACATTTTTTAAAATTTTTTAATTTTTTTTATATTAGCTGGTTAAATAGATTCTTAAATTATGTGTGTTTTTTTAGTTTGGCTTTTTTTTATTTTTTTGTAATTGTTGTATGTTTTTATGTGTAGATATTGAATGGTTGGAAAGGTTTATGTAATATATTTTATTAAAGTCTTTATACTTATCTTTATGTATTAATAAAAGAAAATGAATTGTTGTTTTGTTTTGTAGAGTTGTATGTTTGGTATTTGCTGGACATGGAGTTTGTCAGAGGGGTGCCAGCAGTGCTGAATGAGGAATGTCAGGACCTACAAACCATACAAACCTTGCAGCAAGCCAAGCTGAATCCCCTTCCAAAAATCCCAAACTACCACCATGACACCAATAGTTCTGTGTTAAAAACAACAAAACCCTTCCTCCTAAAGAAATATTGCAAAGGGAGGAACTTCTCTGCTACTGGGCACAGCTTCTGGAGAATGAGAATTCTCAGGGATGAAACAGAGTCTGTGGACAACAGAAAAATCTCTGTGCACCTGTAAAATGCCATGAAAGAGAATCCAGTATAACCACCTGCCACAGGTGAACAGAGACAGCTCAAACTGGGAGATGCCTCAGCATCCCTCCCACTTCATCCTAGAAAATCCTGCTGGCTGAAAAATCCTGCATCCCTGAAAAAAAAAATAAAAATGCCAAGCTGGGAGCAAAGAGCTGGGCTTCCAGGGCATCCCACCCATCAGTGGGGAGACTCATTCCTTCAGGGCACAGGGGGGGCACAGATGTGACCTGGGAGTCCCATGTCACCATCACCCACCCCACCATCACCCCCTGCCCAGCCCCATGGAAAACAAATGTCCAGAGGGAGGGGGAAGTTATTTTTCACCTCAGGTTAATGAATCTGTTCTGCTGGGTAAGGAGCCATACATTACACATGGAATTGTGGAGTTCAGCAGAATTCCCTGGCACAGCCATGCAGGTAGAGCTGGGAACCACTAAATTAACCTTGGCAACCATTGGCAGTAGGCAAACACCATGGCTTTGGGAAACAACAACAATAAAAAGACAATATTTATAGGAAATGCTAGAGCAGAGCCAAAACATGCAGAGCTTAAAATGAAGCCTGTTTTCCCTGTTATCCAGCTTGCCTCACATCCAAGAGGCCAAAAAGGATCAGGCCAAAGGTACACTCTTATTTTTTTCTTATTTATTTCTTTTATTTCTATTTTCTTTTATTTCTATTTTCTATTTTATTTCTTGTCTATTATTTCTTATTTATTTTGCATGATGGATCATGCAAATACAACATTACCATGGACTTAGAGCACACCAACACGTGCACAAGTGTAGTTGAGTGATTTTTACACAGACAGCAGGAGAAAAGTTTAGCTTCCCTAAGTTCACTTTAGGAATCCAGACCACAGATCTGATGAAGTGTGGGATAAACTTTGTGCAAGTCCTCTTTGTTGCAATAGGTGATGAATAGAAAATGGGGTTTAAGGGCTCTGGAAAGGTCACCTGCACCATCTCCTCGCCCTAAAACAGGAGCCATAAACCATCTCCATGCCTCCCTGTGTGCACACTTTTATATTTGTGGAGCATCCAGCACAAAAGAGCTCCTTGCTGATGGACACTTTGATGATTTAAGTATTAAATAACAGATAGGTGCTATTTATGTGGAAATTATTTGTGTTGGGACAGAGACAAGAAAGCAGCATTTTCTCCAGTGCCTCTGCCTGCCTCACCTGCGCTCTCACTGCTCATCCATCTCCCAGGATTGCCGGGAACATTGCTCATGTAGGAGCATTTTCAAACAGCTCACATTTTCTTTAGAAAGTCAACCTGTTCAGTAATGGCTCATTCTGCTCCTCCCACCCCCTGCTACAACACTCTCCTGGGACCAAGAGGGGAGAAGATTCAGCCTGCACTGGAAAACAGCTTTATGTACATTAAAATATCACCACTTGCAAGTCTGATACCACTGCAACCTGCAAAGCCAAAAATAGCAGCTTTTTCCCAGGGGAATAGAGAAGGACAAATTCCCAGGCTCCCAGAAGGGCTCAAGGAATGCAGGTGCACTTAGTCCTGCAGTGCCACAATCTGCAACAGCAAAAACGTTACCAGAAGGATGGAAAAACATTGGTGGAGGTCATTATATTTTATATAATGTCCTTGTACACCTGTACAGGGAATCTGCAGCTCAAAGACTGAAATAAAATATTTTACAGAGATCAAAGTTATAATCCCACGTCAATCATTTTCCAAAACATTGGATGAAGCATTTGGTGGTGCCAGGGACCTCTACAGGGTGCTTGGGTAGGAAACAAAGAAATAATGGAATTATGTGGGTTGGAAGACACCTTAAAACTCATTTCATTCCAACCCAGGGACACATTCCCCTAGGAGCTCATTGCACAGAGCCTCATCCAAAGTGGCTTTAAACACTTCCAGGGATGGGCAATATTGCCTGCAACCAGATATCACCTCAAAACTACAAATAAAGACCTCAAAAATGTTTACATTACCTCCTTTCCCATGACCATCAAAATCCATCTTTCCATTTTCAAACAAAACCAGTTTTTCCTACCCACAAAGGTGCAGGATTCCTGGCTCTGCCACACTCATCACTTACAACTCACTCAAACCATTCCAGCCTGGGTGTGCAGAGGCTTAGACACTTCCAAAGTTATGCAAAGAATTGGGACAAACAGGCAATCAGACATCTCCAGAAACACTCTGGTGTCTTGTAGGGTTAGAAGATGATGGCAGGAGTGCAACCCATCCCTCCCAAAGGTTAGAGAGGACAGGGAGTTGTCACAGAGTACCAACAGGGTTGTTGGGCAGTGGGAAGGGTCATGAAAAAAACAAGGATGAGCCTTGCACAGGCTTTTCCTCCCCACACTGAAGGAATTGAGTGGGGAATATGGGTGTGGATCCTCCTGTGCTTACAGAATCATATCCCAAAGAGCTGGAGTGCAGCCACAGCACCCAGGGCACAGGGAGCAGCTGACTCTCTGCCCTCAAAGGTCAAAAAGCCAGCAAAAATTCCTGTCCCCAAGGAGGAAGGACACTTCAGGAGGTCTCTCCAGCCACTCTATGACACAAAAAGAGGGCAAATCAAAGCAAGCCCTCAGTTCACCCCTTCCCCTGTTGCCTTCCAGCCCTTGTGGCCCCCCAGGAAAGCACTGGCAGACCAGCAGCTCTCTCCAGGAGACAGATCAGGACTGACACCCATCACAATCCTTCATACACCAAACTCTGGAGATTTTCTGGAGATCTACATGGCTGTAGGAGCAGCAGCCAGGCCCAGAGGGATGTGCCATGTGACTGTATCACCTTTTGGGAAGCTTTTACTGCTCTCTGCCCCAGGAAACCTGGAGGGGACAGGGCTCCTTCAACATCACAGCAACTGAGCTCAAGCAAGCAGCCAGATGTTGAAGCAGGAAGCAGCCAAAAGAGCCCCAGGAGTTAAACCCAAGTTACTAACTCCAGCTATCATCTGCCTCTCGGTGCCATCACTGCAGCACATGGTTTTGCCTTTTTGCTGGCAAGATGAAAGCCTCAGAGAAGCCAAGCAGAGAGAAAAGTATTTCACAGAGCAGAAAACACTCTTGGATGGCTTTCAGTGACCTTCCCAGTCCTCCCAGAGACACTCAGGAGTGCACACACACACCTCCCATCACTCTGCCATGGCTGGGGCTGTCCCCTTTCGGCAGCCCCTGGATCCAGGCTGATGGAAAATGCAGTGGATGCAAGAGGAGAGCGCAGTGGCAGTGCTGCAGAGCAGGAGCTGGATGCAGCAGCGGCAGCAGCAGCAGCAGGAAGCAGCAAATTCCCATTTAAATAAAATGCCAAAAGGCAGTCAGCGAAAGTGACATTTATGGTGTTACTACAAATGCATTCAGTGGGAAGCTGAGTAGCAGAAGCAGGTTGGGGGGAAAAAAACAAGCTGTAGTGAAAACTGCCATCTGTATATTGTGCCCCATTTTTAATATTCTGTATTCTCATAAAAAGTGTTGTTTCTGTCACTATTCAATCTCCCAAACTCACATGGAACACTGTTAAAAGTCAGCAGTGTGTGAAATGGTATTTTAAAATAAATGAAACCCGCTCGCAAAGCTGCGGAGGAATATTGCAATGCCAGGGTGCTGACAGACAGGCATTGAAAAGTAACAACCGTTATCATCTTAAAGCAAAGCGGATTAAATAAAAACCCACAGCTAGTGGTGCATTACCAAGTCTGATATTGACACAGCTGCCGTGGTGGTTATTTTTCATTGTCTCATCAAGACAAAGCATCACGGGATATCAATCTTCCCTCTGTCAGGCCATGCCTGCTGTAAAGTTTTTCGTTTACATTTTCATTATATCCCTTTTATCTCAGCTGCCAGCAAAAAAATATATATATGTATTTTATATATATACACACACATATCTACATATATATATGTGTGGGTGTGTATCTGTAAGTGTGCATGTGTGGATGTACTTTTGGGAATGCTGAGACTGGTTCACCATCCACATTGCCAAGCCACAGTCTCCAGCCAGGAGGATGCTCCCAGGACAAAGCAAAGCCCAACCTGGTGAGCTGCAAGGGCTGGGTTACATCCCCTCCAGCTGGGGGAGGGCACTGGTGAGCTGGTAAAAATTTGACATTTTCAAAAGTGTGCTTTCTTGCCAAGAAATCCAACCCACACAGCTGCCAGTGCTGGTGAAAACACCCTTCCTGTAACCATATTCTGCCACATCTGTTCTGCTACCAAGCTCAGTTTGGGGCATGGAGAAGAAGAAGAAAAAGAAGCAGAAATTCTAATTCTCCTTGGAGGGTACTGGCTGTCTCATCAATATTAGGAGCTGTTATATTTCTCCCTAACTCTGCAGGTTGGTCTCTGCATCTGATCATTCCACGCACTTCTGTCCATCTTTAACTTTTCCAGCCTTGCAGCACCCCTCCCAAGTGTTTTCAGGCGAGCCCTGCCAGGGCAGGGAACTCCCCCCAAGCATCCCAGAGCTCACCTGTCCTTTCACTCCCACTAATAACCCTTTTTATTCAAGGTATGAGACAGAACCAGCTGTTTGCAGCTGGCCACAGCGTTGCTCAGAGGAAAAGGGAATGCATTAAAAAAAAAAAAAAAAAAAAAAGTGTGTTCCCTTATTCATAAGGGAGCTCCATCTTCCAAACCCATCCCAAGTAGCTGATGTGGCTGCTCCCTGCGCTCCTGATTTAATTAAGTGCAGCCTACGACATTTCTGTTCTTGCGTCTCCTCAGAGGCGGCTCAGCGCTGCCCGCTACAGCCCTTCAGGAGCAGAACTCTGGGAAACGTAGTTCAGAGAGGGAACACGGGGGCTAAAGCAGCCACAGGAGGCTGGTGGTGCCCTAGGAGAGCCGCAAAACGGACAGAATAAACAGCAGAGCTCTTTGGGAAGGGGCTGCAAACAGGCAAGTGTGGAAGTGACCACCAGCAAAAGCCCAGTGCCTCGCTCCTGTGACCCTCTGATGCAGAACAAGCCCCCCTTCCTTTCCTCAGCTCCCAGATCCCCTGCAATGTTGGGCACACACCTTTGCACCAGCCCACGGGTGTTCTCTCTCTGATTACAGCCCCTGTGCTGAGCAGCAGGAGGGAAATTTCGATGACACCTTCCCCAAGACAGGAAGGGGCTCTCTGCACTGGCCTGGATGGGTTTTCCCCATCAGGGATCCTCCAGAAAGCTCATCAGCATCACTGGCATTTGTCCTGAGGTCAAGCTGAAACCAACAGTGCAAGGTAAAGCAACCACAGAATTACAGAATCACTGGGTTGGGAGAGACCTCCAAGATCATCAAGTCCAACCCAGCCCCAACACCTCAGCTCAACCCTGGCACCCAGTGCCACATCCAGGCTTTGTTAAACACACCCAGGCATGGGGACTCCACCTCCTCCCTGGGCAGCCATTCCAGAACTTTATCACTCTTTCTGTGAAAAACTTTATCCTGATATCCAGCCTGTATTTCCCTTGGTGCAGCTTGAGGCTGTGTGCTCTGGTTGTGTCAGTGCTGCCTGGAGAAAGAGCCCAGCCCCAGCTGAGCCCAGGCACCTTTCAGGAGCTGTGAGAGTGATGAGGGCACCCCTGAGTCTCCTGTTCTCCAGGCTGAGCACCCCCAGCTCCTTTAGTTGTTCAATTCCTGCTCCCACCTTCCCTTCCCTGCCTCAGTTTCCCCAGCACTGAGGGCAGTGTCCCTGGGCCCTCCAGGATCCCTCTCTTCCCATTTCCCAGCTGGAAAGGCCCTGGCAGAAACACTCACCCCACTGAAGGGCTCCACACCCCTGGGATGTGTGTCCTTGGTCCTGCTGCCTCTCCACCCTCCTAATTTTTCCTTCTTCCACACAACACCCAGCCTTCCCAAGGTGTTTTCATTTCAGGAGAGGATCATTAACCCCTACAAAAGGAAAACTCCTGGCGGTTCAGCGATGCTCCAGCCCTCACCACTGCATCCCTCCGGGGTCAGCTGTGTTCGTGTCCACTCCCAGCCCAAATTCCAGCCCAGGTCCCGCCCCTGCAGCCCGGGGCAGCAGAGCAGCAGCACTCCCACCTTCTGCACAGCAAAGGGTTACACCCGCTCCTCCAGCAGCGCTCCCTCTCTCCCTCTCCCTCTCTCGAGCAGCAGCAATTGCCATTCTGCATCCTTAATAGCAGCGTAATCAAAAGTTATGATGCATTTTTCAGTAATCACAAGAAATGATCCCCACTTAGCGTTAAGTAAAGCAAATTTGCCACTGGAAGGATGAAGGAAAAAAAAAAAAAAGAAGAAGAAGAAAAAGGAGAAGTCAAAAGCATTTCAATTTTCATTTGAAACGAATGAGTCAGAGTCAATTTGGTAAAGCAGTTAACAGCAGCTGTGCTCCCCTTCCCAGCCCCTTAACAGGTACAATTTGCTTTTAACAAACAACCTCGAAGAGGTCTCTGGCACCATGTTAACACAGTGGCATTCAACCCCTCTTGCTGTTGTGTATTTAAATTGGGTAATAGAGTCAGGCAGAGGAGATCCACCATGAATCTTAAGAAGTGCAATTTGACAGCATCTTAAAACAACAACAACAACAGAAAAAAAAATAAAAAAGTGGGGGGAGCATTTATAAAAAATAATAAATGAGTTTGAGAGCAGCTTTTGTTGGGTTATTGCAAAGCAGCATATTAAAAACAACTGGAGTCCCAGAAAGCCCCAGCATGGCAACAAGATCCCAGCAAGTTTGGTCCCAAACCTGGGGTTCTGAGCACTCAGGGCACCTCCCCAAAGAGCTCTGCAAAGCAGGAAAGGACATTTGGCAGCCAAAGCATCCCCAGCCTGGGTGTATCTGGGGTACTTTGCCCCACACCAAGAGCTTCAGAGGATGGCTGTGTGTCAGAAAAGAAGAAAAACAACAAAACCAAAACAAAACAGAGCTGCACAAGCCATGCTAAGGTTGCCCCAACCCCTCAGGGCATCCCACAATCTGAGCACTGGCTTCCAGAGAGGGGAATCCCTGGGCTGGAATGAAAAGTAGAGATATGTGATGAGCCTTCAGCACCCCCTGTTATCCCTCCTGACCCCAGAGCAGTCCTGTCCTTCCCTCACCTCAAAGTCAGGCCCTTGACAATGCCCTCATCTCACTTTTGGGCCAGACAGTCATCATCTCTCATTCATTTGTTCTTTGAAGAAATCTCATTTCATTACTTTCCAGGCTCCTGAGCTTTGTGGGGTATTACAGGAGGTCAATGAAAAATTCATGTTCTCAGTCAGTAATTGGCATTTTTGTTTCCTTTTTTTTTTTTTTTTTTTTTTTTAGAGGAAGGAAAGCAAAGAAAAGGATGTGAGTGGGGCAGACAGCAATGTGAGTGGGTATCTTCTGCTGGTTATTAAGATAAAGTCTCTCATATTGCTCCTGGCCACTGTACTCTGGTGCTTGCTCCAAGCAAGCCCTGTAATCCTGCATATTGAAATCTGCAAGCATTCCTGGTACTTTCATTAGAGGGACAAGTAATGAAAGCAGACTGGACACACACAATTATTACAGTGTAATCCTCTGGAAATGAAGTCAATGCAATCACCCAGCATTCTGCTTTCTTCTCATTTTTTCGACTTCAAGTAAGTGCTTCCCAAATTCCAGCTGAAGTTACTGTTACAATCAATAGCACAAGGGCTCTCAACATAAGACTCAATTAATATGATGCTTGCAAGTGCTCCCCTATTGATCCCAGGCTGGTCTGAAACCCCAAGCAGCACTAGCACCAACTGCAGCATTAGCAAGGAAGACAAATGCAAAATTGGGGGATGCCAGCAAACTGAAAGGAGCAGCAGGCCTCTTTAAGGATAACCAAAGAAAAGAGAAACCCCTGAAAGCACAGGGCACTCCCCAAAACCCAAAATCTGCCTGGCTGCAATCCACTCTGCTGGATTTGCCATCCACGAGCTTGAGCCCAGGATTTCACCTACCCAACTTGATGCCTTTTTGGGCTTACCTAAAAACAGAGGCCAGATAAAATTAAGGGAATGAAAAGCTATTATATTTATTGAAGGTATGTTTCGGGCAGACAAAGCCTCCCAGGGGCTACACCCAAAATGGACCAAAATGGTTGCAGGTTTTCAGACTTTTATAAGTTTGGTCCATTTGTATATTGGGGGTTAATCTTCTAATTACAGCTTGAGGTAATGAAGTCATTTACCCTAAGTTTGCTCCCCAACTCACTTTGGTTTTACATTTCTCAGGGCCTGAGGCAGTGAGGCATCCTCGATTCCCAGGCCTGGAGAGGAATTGTGTCTGACCAAAATGGGAAGCCAGTAGCTAGCAGTGTATAGGAAGATAAAATTACACACTAAAGAATCACAGGATTACAAATAGATGAAAAACATAAAAGCTCAACTCCTGAGTATCAAACTCAGGGGTAGAAGCCTGGCTCAGCCACCCTCAAGGCCTCGTCCCGCGGGGCCGCGCTGCCGGTAGCGAGCTCGCTGTCAGCCAGCAAACAGATTGCTGCAGCCAGCAGCACCAAGGCTTGCCATGATTACAGCCATTAATGCAGTGCCTCTGAGTCACCTCCAAGGCCCCACGCTCGGTGACAAATAGGGACAGGCTTCCCTGCCTCGCCGAGCGGGGCCTGCGGTGCTGACCGCCCGCTCGGAGCCCTCACAGGCAGCAACACAGGGACCAGGACAGCAGCATCCCCCCGGGGCTCTGGGGACAGCCCCAGTAAGGAGAGGTGATTGACAGCTGTCAATCACAGGTGGTGGTCCCAGAGATTGTGGCCCAGCAGGTTGCTCTCAGCTGGAGGATGTAAAGAGGTCCTTGTCTCCTGCCCTTGCTGCAATCTCCTCCAGTCAGGCTTGTCCCCAGCCCCTCCTATCTGATGCCAGCAAAGGCCCTTGCAATTCCACGTGCTCCTATTTGCTGTTGGTTGGGATCCACATTTCCCCAAGGCCAGAGGAGGATCTGTTCCTCCAGACTTGTCACCTCCTCCAGGATCACGTCTCCTAACCCACGTCCCCCAGCCACCCACTGCCAATTCCCTGGGACATGGGCTTCCCTTGAACTTCTGTAACTCCAGTTCCAGGCCCAGGTTCTCCTGGTGCCACCTGTTTCCCAGGGTGGTAAGGCACTGAAGGAGGCTGCCCAGAAAAGCTGTGGATGTTCCATCCCTGGAAGTGTTCCAGGCCAGATTGGATGGGAGGTTGAACAACCTGGTCTAGTGGAACATGTCCCTGCTCATGGCAGGGAATTGGAACTAGGTGATCCTTAAGGTGCCTTCCAACCCAAACCATTCCTGCATTCCCTGGTACCACAGCCATGGCTGTTCCCTCAGGGCAGGGGGAGCATTTCCCTGTGCTTTCTCTACTCAATATCCCTTTGTCCTTCCTTCCAGCTGCCCTTTGCATATCACCTCACACACTGAAACCCAGAAAAATCACAATTTTAGCACCTCGACCGAAGATACAAAACATTCCATGACAAACTCAAACCCTCCCCATCCCCTACCCCAACCTGCTGCCTGACTCCCAGAGATCAGCCAAGCCCCACTGCACCCTCCAGGCCTGATTTAGCTGGGGTGAGGCTTTCCTGCCTTCCCCAGCCCCACACCTTGCCCTACAGAGCCCATGGTAGGAGAGAAAAGCCAGACAGGCATCGCTTCAGTGTCACCATCATATTTTCTGAAAAATCCTCTTTGCCCAGGATTTTCTCCTGGGAAGCTGAGAAGCCTCAGAGAAAAACAATAATTATCTGATTTGCTTCTCCTGTGTTTTGCTGCTTTGGAATGTGGTTGGAGATTGTTTGTCCAACATGTGAATTGTTTTTACTTAATGACCAATCGCGGTCAGGTTTGTGTGAGGACTCTGGAAGGGGTCACAAGTTTTCATTAGTATCTTCTGTAAGTATCCTTTCTGTATTCTTTAGTGTAGTTTAGCATAGCATTCTTTAATATAAATATTAGCCTTAAATAAATAAATTAGCCTTCTTAGAACATGGAGTCAGATTCATTCATTCCTCCCTTCGACGGGGGGTCTCAGAACACCCCACACTCCAGCATCATCTGCTCCTCAGCCAGGGTGACGTCTCCTTGCCAGCAGCTGCAAGCCAGGCTCTGGGCAGGGGGGAGGCATGCAGACAACCTGAAGGTGGACACTTAGCACATTTATTACCTGCTTATTAGATACCAGGCTCCCATGATGATGAATTGGCTGAGTGATGGCTCCCGCCAGCTCCCGGTGCTCAGCAAAGCTCTCTAATTCCATTTCGCACAAGCTGGGCCAAGGCAAAATCGCTTCCGAGAGGAAGGAATAAGCAGTTGTTTTTCTCCTGCATCCAAAACAATCTGACCCTCTGCACAATCTCAGCAGGACCTTTCCTGCATGCACTGTCTCTCCTCCTGACCATGTGAGTGGTTTAGATTAGATATTAGGAAGATATTAGGTTTAGATTAGATATTAGGAAGAAATTCTTCCCTTTGAGGATGGGGAGGCACAGGTTGCCCAGAGAAGCTGTGGCTGCTCCGTCCCTGGAAGGGTTCAAGGCCAGGTTGGATGGAACTTGGAGAAACTGGGATAGTGGAAGGTGCCCTACCTATGGCAGTTTCACCCTGTACAAAATGACTGCTGCCAAGTTATGCAGTAAAAATACCATATCCATGAGCCTCTCAGTGGAAAAACTGCAGATGGGAACATGTCTCACGAGGTTAAAAGTCATTAGATGGTGCAAAGGCTTTTCTGGGAATGGAGAAGTCTCAAAAGACATTCCAGAAAACTGAAACCCAGAGAGATGATTTTGCAAAGCAAAATGATAAGAAGATAAGGAAATTCTTAATTGTTCCACAAAACCACTGCTCAGCTCTTCTTTGTCTTCCAGAAAACTGGAATCCAGGAAGGAGATGATTTTGCAAAACAAAATTACAAGGAAATTCTTAATTGTTTCACAGAACCACTGCTCAGGTCTTCTAAAGGCTGTAGTGAAAGTCACAGGGAGACAGCTTTGGGTGCCTCTCCCAAGGGCTGTGATTCCTTTTGTGATCATTTCTTCTGTTCTGTAGAAACCTGTCCCCATATCCTTTATCCCTCCCTCAGGCCAGATTAAAAACTACGTGCAGGGGCAGAAAGTTCAAAGAATAAAGAAGCTGCATTCTCACCCAGCCACTCCCAGACTTGGTGCTTTACACATTCCTGGGCTTTTTCTGCTGAATTTGATCAGTGAAAGCAATCCCTGGATGCCATGTCCAGCAGAAATACCCAAGCTTTGCTAAGCAGAGATATTTCATCACCATTCACCTCTGCTGGCAGGACAGACATTCCCATGCTGTGGTTTCACAGGTGGCACTGACTGAGGGCAGGCAGCAGTGTCACCTGTCCTGAATGACACAGGACAACTCCTTGGTGGGAGGGACACTGGCTGTGAGGTGGCTTGTGACCCTTGGAGGCTGGCATGTGTCCCTTCTTGGTGGCCAAGCTGCCTGCAAACCAAGCAGAGTCGCTGGTGTGAACAGTCCAGAGAGAACTGATCTGAGCACTTGCTTGCAGAGGGGCGAACCCCTGGGTTGGAAATAAAAGCAGAGATATGTGATGAACCTTCAGCACCCCTTGTTATCCCTGAGCAGCCCTGTCCTTCTCTAAAGGGGCTCAGAGGCTTTTACCTCCCTCCAGCTTTACCCAACAAGGTCCCGTGGACTCTTTTCCTCCAGGCCCCCACTTCACCATTCCAAAGGAATATTCACACAGAGACAGACGGGATGAGGAGCCTCATTCCCAGAGAGGAGGTTGCTGTGAGAGAGATGAACACCTGCCCCCCTTAGGGATGGGCTCCCTGCTCCAAGTTTCAAGTTTCCCTCCCATCGCTGGAGGGCCCCGAGCCCCAGCCCGGGGGAGGACCACACGTTCTACATCTCCCTGCTGAACTGTTACACATTTCTGCTGTGCTCCTCAGGCAGAGGGAGGACTGTGCTAGCAGCAAGCAGGAGAGGAGCTGCCATCTGGGACTGCATGTGCTTCCCAGACAGATGGCTGCCTATTCTCGTCGTGTTTTATTTCGAGCAATGGTTCGTACAGCACCAGCGCTAGTGTGAAAATGGGATGTGACAAGATGTGTATTGCTTACACCTTCTGGAAAGTTCAGATAAAACCAAGATGTACAGAATGTAAGAATCAATGTAATTAGGTAATTAAGAGAAGCAAAAGCCCCCTGGTTTAATGCTGCATTGTGCTGGTGGGTGTTGCAGGCTGTGGATGTGTGTGTGATATGGAACATACATATGTATGGTTCCACCTTTGTGCATGTACACAATGCAAAACCAGTGAGAAATAATGAATGTATACATCCAGCCATTAAAATAAACACAGCTACCTGCTCCAGCAGGCATTTCAAACAGAACTGCTGACAACCACACACTGTTTCACCATTTTCACAGGGCAGGAAATCCCCTCTCTGTCGTGCTGGAGCAGGACACAGGGCAAGGTCCTGGTTCTGCCCCCATTCCTCAAACATTTTTTCCTGCACTCTGCATTGCAGAACACCGACATCTGGAAATGTCAGCAGAAAGAAGAGCAGCATCACATGCACTTACTGGCTAAGCTGGGGTCATTGCCTTGCTCTCTGCAGAGTCAGGAATTCAGCTCTGGGCACTATAGGGACATACATCCACAGAGAGCTTGACACATTCCCAAGTACATAGGAGTGGTGAAACACAGCTATAAAACCTGTTTCCAAGTTGTTTTGCAGCTCAGGTTTGAACTGAACATGTTAAAAGCCACTAGTCACACATGTGGAGCCTGCTGGAAGCTGACTTCCCTCCCCCATGGGAGCCCTGAGCAGCTCAAAGCTCAACAACTCCCATCTCCCACACACAGGTCCTCACACAAACGCAAAGAGAAGGAAAAAGATAGCAAGAAAAGAATTCAGGACAAAAGTAGTACCTGTCCCCTGGCTGTCCAAAGGCACAAGTTCAGGTGTAATAAACTTCTGGAAGAGGCTGTTGCTGTGCTCAGGTACATCTGAGGCTGCACTTCCCTCATGTTCTGCTTCTTCAGCCCCAAGAGCAGCGAGGGTCCATCTCATTTTGCACCATGTGAGACACTGTGGGACTTAGGCAGAAGAGCAAGTGAAAGTAAAGCATTAGTTGAGCCACATCTCAGCATGCAAATCCCAAACAGTGAGGTGCTGTGCTCATGGCCCCAAAGCCCAGCTCCTAGGAAGCTCAAGAAAAGCAGAGATGTCCTCTAAAACAGCAATGAGGAGCTGTGCCTATGATCAAAGTTCATTTAATTGGGCTAATGCAGAGCAGCTGGTGGTGAAGGACCCAAATGGAGTGTAGCATGCTGAGGTTATCAGCACATAAAGTCCCTGCAAAGTTATTATCAGGCAAGCAAGAGAAAATTATGCAGCTCTCCTAAGATTAAACTGCAGGACTGGGACTCAGTAAGGAGTGAGTGGCAGCCAAGGCAGGATCCTGGGCCTGTGTGCATGAGTGTCCTGTGCAGGGACACCAAATCATCTCTGAGATAAGCTCAGGGATGCACAACAGGGAAAATTCACAGAATCACAGAATGATGAGGTTGTAAGAGACCTCCAAGATCATCAAGTCCAACCTATGCCCCAACACCTCAACCAGACTGTAGCACCAAGTGCCATGTGCAGTCTGTTTTTAAACACATCCAGAGATGGTGATTCTACCACCTCCCTGGGAAGAGCATTCCAGTACTTTATTATTCTTTTGGTGAAAAACTTTTTCCTGATATCCAACCGATCCCTTCCCTGAGGTAGCTTGAGACTGTGTCCTCTTCAGCTGAGGAGCAAGAGATGAGCCAAGCAGGTCAAACCACCCTTCAGGCAGGGATCCAAGGGTCAGACCAGCAAGTAAAAAACCTGCCACCTCCACGGCCCCATAGCCAACTCTGACTCAGCAAAGGAGTTTTTGTACTTCCAGTTCCCAAAGTGCAGCCAAAAGGACATTGCATAGAAACCAGACTGTGTTCAGAAGTGTTGGGGAAGATGAAACAGAAAAGCCTTATAAATATGATTGCTAGGCAAAAGATTTTGAGAATATGGAAACTGTAAGTGAGATTGAAATGAAAACAAGCTTTGAGACACCTGAGTTACTGAACAACTGGAAAACAATGGCATGGCCAGCTGAAGGTGATCCCCTTTTGATGAAACAACACCCTCTGCTTGCAGACAGCTCCAAGGGTCAGAGCAGACCCTACTGGCTTGGCAGAAGGAGTCCAAAGAGGAGTTTTTAGGGTTTAAAACATAACACAGTATGGTAATGTAGTGATTCTTATAGGCTGTATGTAAATGCTATAGGATCTGTATCTTGTACTAGATTGGTTAGTGAGAATTAGAATATTCAGCACAGAAGATTTATGGTATTGTAAGGGGAACTTCACTCTCTTTTACTCTTTTGCTCTCTCTCATCCTCTGTACCACGCTCTTGCCTTCTCTCTCTTTACTTCTCTGGGGCCTGCTCTGAGCTGTGCCTGGCAGCTCCAGCAGGGCCCTGCACCCAGGCCCTTTGCAATAAAACCACAAGTTCCATGGCCTGGCTGCAGAGATCTCTGCTCTCCATCCATCCCCACCATCCTAGCACCATCGCTCCTACAGGGGACTTTTGGCAACTCTGCCTTTTTCCCACTGTGCAGCTCCCTGGGTGTCACTCAGAGAGGAGCCCTTCAGCCCGGCTCCTGGAAGGTGTAGATGTGATTTCTCACTTCTGCCGAGGCAGGTACTTTCTGTGCTGCCGATGGTTAATTACTTGAGGATGAATCACAGAGCTCAGCAGGGAGGTGGGGCAGGCAGAGCAGGTTTGGAGTGGGGAGGAAAAACATCTCTGCATCACACACGTGTGCGGGATTCGGGAGGAATAAATTCAGAGAGGAGCCGCAATAAATCTCCCAGCCTGGCCACTGCGGTGGGAGTTTCTTTTCCCCCTCCCCGCAACAGGGAAATTCTGCTCTTTCCACGGGGGGTGGGAAGTGGCACAGGGCTGCATTGAAATGTAAATTCACTCAAATTATTAAGCACAAGAGAGCAGCTCCTGCCAGCCCTTTGTTCCGCAGTCAGAATGTGTAATCTAGAAGAATAAATATAGTCAGATATCAGCTAAACAAAGAGACCCGGGGCCATGCATATTCAGCGACCCTCTCCCCCAGGACATCCCTTCCCCCTTTATCAGGGAGGTTCTTTCTGCAGTCAACAATTGTAGATCAAAATGCCCTCATTAACCAGGGCTGAGCTGCAAACCTCTCGCTGTTTGGTGCTGAGGGTGGGTTCCTTTATTTCTCTCCAGGAGCAGGGATCTTCCTAGCCCCTGCTTGCCTCCCCTGTCCCTTTCCATCCCGGGGGACAGGGCAGGGCTGTCCCTGAAGCCCATGGTGCTGCACTGCCATCAGAGGGATGGGGTAGCTGCAGGACAAAGTCCCAGAGTCCAGCAGCTGTTGTGGCTCCAAAAATTGTCCTACACTTCACTGCCGTGTCCATCCCTGTTCCAGCCAGGAGAACACCCTCAAGAGAGGCCAGAAATCACCAAATATACCAAATTCTGCCACTTCAGAACGTGCTACCTGGGACAGACTGGTGACCTGGAGCCTCACAGAGATGCTTTTTTAAAAAACACCACCCAGAGAAACCATTTCAAATGTTTTCCTCACTCCCTGCAGCCACCAGAGCAGCCCCAGGTCCAACAGAGCCCTGCACTGCACATTCCCACTGTGCTGTGGTGACCAAGGAGGTCCCACTGTGTCCCCTCTCTGGTCACACAGGTGACCACACAGGCACAAAGCCATGCTGGGGACAGTGGGAGGGACAGCCCCAGCTTCCCACAGCCCTGAGGAGCAGCAAGCCAGGAATTGCCTCTGCCCCAAGCACAGGGAGAGGTGGCTGGAGGGCAATAAAGCACCAGGGGAGGAAAAGAGGGTGTTTAGGTGCTCTCCCCAGCTTCTCATCTCCAGTGCTGTCAGTCTCACACCTGTCACTGCCACTGAGCCTGCTGCAAGGTTTAAAAATGAGCTGGAGGAGGAGGAGGGGGGAAGAAAAAAAAAAGAAAAAAAAAATCAATTTGGCTGTTTTTGAGTTATATGAATATAATAAACCCTGAGTGTCCTGCTTTTGGATGCAGTTTGTGCTTCCAATAACTCAGCAATATATTCATTAAACAAAGAGAGGTAAAAGCAGCAAGCCATTAAAAATAAAGCACCAGGAGAGGGAAGGCCATGCAGGCTGTAAATATCTTTGACTCTTTTTCAACCTCCATTTTCTTATCCCTGCTCATTCACTAATTGACCTCTGGATCCTGCGTCTCAGAACTGTTTCCATCACTGCACTTTGTCCTTCAACCACAGATGCAGCAAAGGATCTCAGGCACTCTCTAAATGCAGAATAGCTCACAGACATCCAAAGCAGGTGACAGAGTACATTTCCCTCATTGCCCTGGTGCTGTGCTGCAACACCCCCTGCACAAAGCTACAAAACCATCGAGAATCAGGTGTCCCAGGTGAAAAAATACATCCAGTTTTAATCTGTTTATGCACTGGGCACAGACCTTTTGTACAAACACATGAAATCCTACCTTCTGGTGTTTCAGCTTCATTGCACAGAGTCCACCCAGAGCTATGGAGACAGACTCTTCTTGCTGATCCATATGGAGGCATTCTGGCCACAGGGCACTGCTCCCTTTCCTGGCCCAGGCAGGGCTGAGCTCCATGTGGCAGCCACCAGAGCCTCACATGCTCATCCAGGCTGGGGGACAGCACACACACACACACACAGCCACCAAACCATCTGGAAAAGGAGGGCTTCAGCACCACTCTGCAAGTCCTGAGGAGGTTGATACTGTCACATGTAGACCCTCCAAGCCTAATTCTAGGACCACCAGCTTGCCAGAAGGGTGTCTCTGTCCCAGCATCTGAAGTTTTTGTTCCTTTGCCCACCCTAAGGGCTTTAACTCCCCAGTTAAACACTAACTCAGAAGTGTTTCAGTGATTCAGAAGACAGCACCTGGCTGGCTCAGCACCCTCCAAGAGCCTCCCCAGCAGGTGGGATGGATCTGCCCTGGCAGGGAGGGAAGTGGTTACTCAGCAGCAGGCTCAGCTCCATCCATCTCTGCAGCATCTGGTTCTTCTCTGGAGCTCATCACCCTCTGCCTGATCTCATTTCTTCACAGGTTCCAGCAGCATCTCAGAGCATCACCCAACATGACAGCAAAACACCCAGTGAGGCTTCCCTCACATTTTCTGTGATTGGGAAAACTGCTTGCAGGGGGAGGCAGCCTTCAGTTTGGTGAGGGCACATGGGTTTTCCTGCCCCAAAACCCATATGAGATTTCTCCATTCCTTGCCTGCAGGCACTCAGAATGCCACTTTTCCTCCTTTCTGTGGGATTTAAAAGAGCAGCCTTCTCATGTTCTCAATCCCTCCCAAAGCTCACAGCATATGGCAGTTTGGAAGGAAATTGGGTTAAGAGCATAAAGGCTGTTCCAGGAGTTTTGCTAAGTACTGGCTCTGCAAGGGAAGCCACAAGCAAGGGACAGCCTGGGGATGTCACAGACCCTGCTGGGCCTTGGAGAGCAGGAAGCAGGGCCAGGAACTCTGTTTTGCACCTCTTTGAAGAGTTATTTGCATCCAGTCCCTGCCAGTGCTGAGCAGCAGAACGAAGAGCTCCAACAAGCTCCTGTCCCTGTGTTTTCTGAGAAAAAGGTGTTCAAGGAGGGACAAGGGATGGAGCTTCCCTCTGCTTCAGCAACCTCTGCAGTGCTGCAGGCAGAGGAGCTGGAAAGGACCTGGGGGTGTTGCTTTTGGCAAAGCCCAGGTGGGCAAGAAGATCAAGTGTCGCAGACATCTTTTATGGAAAATCCTTTCCTTAGGATTTTTCCTCCTGAGAAGCTGAGAGGCCTCAGGAACAAAATGTAACCAATGATTATCTGCTGCTGTGGAATGCAACAGGTGCATCTGGGATTGGTCTCATGTTGGTTGTTTCTAATTAATGGCCAATCACAGCCCAGCTGGCTCAGACAGAGAGCTGAGCCACAAACCTTTGTTATCATTCTTTGCTGTTCTATTCTTAGCCAGCCTTGTGATGAAATCCTTTCTTCTATTCTTTTAGTATAGTTTTAATGTAATATGTATCATAAAATAATAAATCAGCCTTGTGAAACATGGAGTCAGATCCTCATCTCTTCCCTCATCCTCAGACCCCTGTGAACACTGAGGTCACAACCAAGGGCACCTGGGCTGTTCCAGCCACAGAGTGACCAGGGCAGTGATTGTCCCCTGGGCTGGGCACTGCTGAGGCCACACCTCAAATCCTGTGTCCAGCTCTGGGCCCCTCTCTGCAAGAAGGACATTGAGGGGCTGGAACGAGTCCAGAGAGGGGAACAGAGCTGGGCAAGGGTCTGGAGGGAGCACCAGGAGCAGCTGAGGGAGGGCTCAGCCTGGAGAAAAGGAGGCTCAGGGGGGCCTTATCACTCTCTCCAACTCCCTGACAGGAGGATGTAGCCAGGTGGGGATTGGTCTCTTCTCCAAAGAACAAGCAATAGGAGGAGAGGAGACCCTAAGTCACACCTGAGGAGGTTTAGGTTGGATATTAGGAAAAACTTTTTCACTCAAAGGGTGGTCAGGTACTGGAACAGGCTGCCCAGGGAAGTGATAGAATCATCAGCCCTGAATATATCAAAAAAACACATGGATGCTACACTTGTGGACATTGTTTAGTGCTGGGTGAAGTCTTAGAGGCCTTTTCCAATCATAATGATGCTCTGATCCCACAATTCCTGAAAGTCCTTGTTCTCCACATGGCCCAGGGCTGATGGGAAACTGTCCATGCAACCTCTCCCCTCAGGCACAGCATATTGGACAGCTCTGCTTTCATGGGTTTTTCTCCTTCCTCAGGTTGGGCTGGACTGTTTAAAGTCATCCAGGTGCCAAGGACATGCCAGAGCCAGCAGCTTTCACTGAACAGCCCATGCTTTCACTACAGATCAGCTAATTTAAAAGAAAGTGCCACTTTCTTCCCCTAATAGCCACAGCTTTTCTCTCACTGTCACTTTGCAGTGGTGCAAGTTTAGCTGAATATAAATCAGAAGCAAAAGAGAGCAGAATCTGGCCTCAGCTATTTGTATTTTGTCCCCTAAACAAAGCCACATTTGATCAGGGATCTCCTTTTCAGAAGAAATTTTCAGAACAGCAGAGCACTTGGACAGTTTCACACGAGATTTCTTACTCTGTCTTTTTCAGGAGAGTCCAAAAGTTCATCAAATGCTCCTTTATCCCCAGACACCCTCTGATCCATGCACAGGTGTGTGAACTCCCACACAGATCTGACATGGAACCATTAGAGAGGAAAAAAAAAATAATTCAGAGTCTCTCAGTTTGACTCATCAGCGAATATTAATTTCTATTGTCATGCAGTTGACTTGTAAATCAACTGGATCATTAACTCAGACCTTTTGTGCAGTAACATTACAAGTTATTTAGACACCACAGTGTTTCCTGCACTCCCACTGCTTTGAACACAGAGTTCTGCTTCCAAGGAAAGAGAAGCTGAATGTGTCCACACAAATCCAGGTAATTCTCCATGGCACTGGCCTGGCTGTCCAAAATATTTGCCAGATATATTTGGTTATTTGCCAAAATAACCACAGCACACCAAGCTTGGCAGCCTTCTGCTGGAATTGCAGGATTTGGGGATGAATGGCAGCCCTGTTTCTGCCAAGACAAAGGTTTCCACATGAAGTTTACAGGTCTGGGCAAAAGGCTGAAGTTTTAACTAAGGATTTGTGGCCCTGCATGTTTGGGGAGTGAACAAATCTGTATCGATTTACGACATCAAAAGGCTCAGATCTTGTCTCTTTCATATCTATAAATAATAAGTATTGACTATAATAAACCAATTGAGAACAAACTGCTGGAGCTCAGGCTGCTGTGAATACTGAATTAGTGGAGTGGTGTGATGCACAGCCTGTTCACTTCCCAGGTTGTTGCTGCCACAGATGTCCCACCTTGCCAAAGGGTTCTGATCATCCTCATGAAGAAAGCCATGAGCACCAACAGTCTCTGCTCTAATTTGCTTTTTCTCCAGAGAGAAGCAAAAAATCCAAGGTGTTTCCTTAAAATCCAAGGTATTTTGTTAAATCCAAGGTGTTTCCTTAAAATCTAAGGTGTTTTGTTAAATCCAAGGTGTTTCTTTAAAACCCAAGATGTTTCCTTAAAATCTAAGGTGTTTCCCTAAACCCCAAGGTGTTTCCTTAAAATCTAAGTTGTTTCCTTAAAACCCAACGTGTTTCCTTAAAACTCAAGGTGTTTCCTTAAAAATCTAAGATGTTTTCTTAAAATCCAAGATGTCTCCTTAAAACTCCAGGTGTTTCCTTAAAACCCAAGATGTTTCCTTAAAATTCAAGGTGTTTCCTTAAAATCCAAGGTGTTTCCTTAAAACCCAAGACGTTTCCTTAAAATCTAAGGTGTTTCCTTAAAACCCAAGGTGTTTCCTTAAAATCTAAGTTGTTTCCTTAAAACCCAAGGTGTTTCCTTAAAACTCAAGGTGTTTCCTTAAAAATCTAAGATGTTTTCTTAAAATCCAAGATGTCTCCTTAAAACTCCAGGTGTTTCCTTAAAATCTAAGGTGTTTCCTTAAAATCCAAGGTGTTTCCTTAAAACCCAAGGTGTTTCCTTAAAACCTAAGGTGTTTCCTTAAAACCCAAGACGTTTCCTTAAAATCTAAGGTGTTTCCTTAAAACCCAAGACGTTTCCTTAAAATCTAAGGTGTTTCCTTAAAACCCAAGGTGTTTCCTTAAAATCTAAGGTGTTTCCCTAAAACCCAAGGTGTTTCCCTAAAATCCAAGGTGTTTTCTTAAAACCCCAAGTGTTTCCCTAAAATCCAAGGTGTTTCCTTAAAACCCAAGGTGTTTCCTTAAAATCCAAGGTGTTTCCTTAAAACCCAAGGTGTTTCCTTAAAATCTAAGGTGTTTCCTTAAAATCCAAAGTGTTTCTTTAAAACCCAAGATGTTTCCTTAAAACCCAAGGTGTTTCCTTAAAATCTAAGGTGTTTCCCTAAAATCCAAGGTGTTTCTTTAAAACCCAAGATGTTTCCTTAAAATCCAAGGTGTTTCCAAGCAGTAAGGAATGCTGGCAAGAAGATGAGAATTCACCTGGGCAACTTGCAGCGTGTTCCCCAGATTTTCTGGGGATTTTCTGGGCAATCCTACAAGGGGCTGAGGATTTCCAGGCAGCAGCCTGAGGTGTCACAGGGCTCTGGGCACAATGGGGAGGGAAGGTGGCCCTGGAGAGGCTCAGGGGCTCCATTCCCAGTTCAACAGCGACCTCTGCTCTCGGCAGCCTTAAGCGCAGGTGGCACCGATCCGCTGGGTTTGGGGACACCTTGAGACAGATCACCTCGCTGTGTTTTATCTATGGGGAATAAGGACACATCTTTCACACGTGGGCAGCCACCGTGACCTTCAAATCCCATCAGATGGAGCCCAGGGCTGCACGGCCCCGGCAGTTGTTAAAGCATCCCAGGATTTACCTTTTCCTACTTGGCTGATATTTAACCAGATGCCAAGAGAGACAAGGACACCTGGTTTCTGAATGGATTGTTTTCAGCGTGCCCCAAGAGGGAATATAGATATATGTGCACTCTCTCACACACACGAGGCTTGCATGGAATCTCTGGAACTGAGTCGTGTAGCCAAGGCAAACCAACAGGAAGGTTCAGCTTCTGAACCTACCCCTAAACCCCTTGGGAGCATTAAGGGGGGTGGTGGGACAGCTGAAATTCCATGATATTCACAGGGATACCACATGCAACAGGTCAGTGTGAGCTCTCCAGCCTGCAGAACCATTCCAAATACACCAAGGGTAAAAGATCTGCCCCAGCTCCTCAAAATGGAGCATCCATCCTTAGCTCTCAGCTCTCCTTCCCTGCTGGTCTCAACTCACACTCCCACATCTCAAGATCTGGGATGTCCAGGAGCCAGATCCCAACCCACAGCTGGGAGAGCTCCCCAGCCACAGCAGCAGAGGATCCCTTAGAAAATCCCACCTGTGCCATGCCAGGGCTGCAGCACTGCAGATCCCCTGTCAGGCTGCAGAAATCAGTGACAGTTTTCACTCCAGCAATTCAAATGGATCCCTCTCCCTGGGAACTGAAGGATGCTTCCATTCCAAATACACCAAGGGTAAAAGACCTGCCCCAGCTCCTCAAAACAGAGCATCCATCCTTAGCTCTCAGCTCTCCTTCCCCTGCTGGTCTCAGCTCACACTCCCACATCTCAAGATCTGGGATGTCCAGGACTCTTCTAATTCCACCTGCAGCACTACAGATCCCCTGTCAGGCTGCGGAAATCAGTGAATCAGTGGCAGTTCTCCCTCAGCAATTCAATCAAAAACCACCTGCCCTGCATGGCAGTGATCCACAGGAGCTGGGATTCCAGCAGAATGTGGTTCCCAGACCCTCTGAGGGCCAGCAGAATGAATGGGGACTGAAGGGTGCTTATGCCCACAGCAGCACTTCCAGCTGTGCCTCCCCACCCAAATAAACCCAGCAACCCCTTCTACCCTCCTCCAAAAAGCCCCAAGCACTGGGAAAATCTATTTTGGGCTAAATTAAGACAGCAAAGTGAGAATCTTGCACCTTGCAAGCTGCAGAGGTATTTAATGAGCTCCCCAAAATATTAATAACAAGCTGAATATCCTAATGCTCTTAGGTAAAGCAGCTTTTAGGACTGCAGTGTGCTCTGTGGGGGAAAGCTTCACTCTGCTCCCCCTTTCTCCACAACTGCAAGTCATGGAGATAATTCTTAGAAAAAAGCAGCAAAGAAAATGAAGGTCAGTTTAAAATACCCTCTCAGCTGTAGATTAAATTAAAAAAAAAATCAAGCTAAAAATAACTGTTTTGAGCAAGACAGGAAAGACAGAAGAGCTATTAAGCAACTTTGAATTACCCAGCCAAGAGTGTCCAAAGCTTGGACAGAACTTGGCAGAAAACAGGGAATAGATCACTGTAGCTCCTGAGCACTTTGTGTGCTCACCCTACATATAGAGATATATATTAAAAAAAACCACAAAACATTTATAAACATCACCTCAACTATAAATTAATGTCACACCCCCACACATACACATATAGCTATATATATAAAACCCCAAAACATTTATAAACATTATCTTAAGTATAAGTTAATGTTACCCCACATATATTTTTTTAAAAAAACCCAAACCATTTATAAACATCACCTTAACTGTAAATTAATGTCACCCAACATATATATATATAAAAAAACCCAAAACATTTATAAACATTACCTTAACTATAAATTAATGTCTCCTCACATATATATATCTTTTAAAAACCACAAAACATTTAGAAATGTTAACTATAAATTAATGTATTGGTGTTTGTAGGAAGTATTCACATTACTTTAACAATAATTTACAATTTTAACAAATAATTTGCACAAAGTCTGTCCCTTTTTCATAGCTTTGTGTGGTTTTAGTTCTGCTCATTTGTGTTCTCAGGACTGCACCTGCATCCACAGCCCATTCACACAGAGCTCCAGAACTCAAAGGCAGAGAGCTCCAACAGATGAAGCTGCACTTCACCCAAAAATATTTATGCACAAAAACTTCTGTGTGGTTTTAGATACATTTCTATCTGAGGAGCCTACATAAACAAAGTCCTTACAGGGGGATATATCAGTAAAAATAGGGATATTAACCCTTCTCTCTGGTTTTGTCCAGGAGATGGTTTGCCAGCTGCTCCTAGTCAAACATTTCTAACACAGAGAGCACACAGCATCAGTAAATACACAAATTTCTTTGCGCCCTGCTGGGTGCCTGCCCTCCAAGGCAGCCTTGAACTCCAACCAAAGGCCAAAAAAAGCAAAAATCTCAGCCTCACTTCAGCCTTTCAGAGCTGCCCAGCCAAGGTAAGAAGGTTCTGCTCCACCACAAGCAGAGGTGGCCGTGCCCTTGTCCCCAGAGCCCTCCTGCTCTCTGGTGGGGACAGCTATGGGTGCATCAATTCCATTTGCAGCCCTTAGAAAAAGTGCTTCATAACTCTCAACTTCATAACTCTTCCCATTTTGTCACCCTTAATATTTATAAGACATGCAGGAAATGATTGATTTTCCTTCGGACCCCTTGTCATTCACAGTTGCTTATCTCCTGCGTGGAGGGGGCAATCAACAGATTTATAACAGCCCATAAAAGTTGTTACCAAAAGTACAGCTTCTTTGTGTGTGATCATTTCTAATAACTCTCAGGCATGATAGCAATTACTGACAAAAGTCAGCCTCTGTTAATAGAGTTTATCTCAGTTCATCATATATCCTTTGTCAGTGGAAGCATTTTGACAAGCCTGGGGTTAATTAAAACCAAGAAGACAATAAAATACACCTAATCAAACATTACAGGTACAGAAATCAATTAGCAGATTTATGGCACTTTGGAGCCCTCTATAACGTGCAAAATTCAAAGAAACTGTCAGTTCCATCCTCCCCAAGACAGAGTAATTGAATTTCTAATTGAAACTATTTTTCAATAGGTAACACAATCCGCAAAGTTTGATTTGCATTAAAGTGGCATCTGCAAAGGACAGAAGAATCTAAAAAAAAAAAAAAAATAAAGAAATCCCAGGCTGCTCCTGTTATTACCAGCAATAATTATTATTATTATTTGCATATTTAACGTTTTGCTGAAGCCCTTTAGAGTGGCCAAGTCTTTTGCCAAGACAGCTCTAGGCGCGGAGATTTCTGTAGGGAGACTTTATTTGGGTGAAAAAGGGGGAAGAAGATTCAGGGTGGGCAGAAATGGGAAAGAAGATGATTCAGGGTGGGCAGAAATGGGAAAGAAGAAGATTCAGGTGGGCAGAAAACAGTTTGGGTCTGGTGATGAGCAGAACAGAGTCCAAGGGATGATGGTCCATGCTGAAGGGATGGACCCTGGGACCAGAGTGTGGCACAGAGCATCCCAGCAGGGAGGGAGCACAGGGGCAGAGGGACAAGCTGTGTGCTGCAGGATGCTGCCGAGAGCCTGGGGACATTCAAACACCTTCACTGGGATGTTTGGCTTTTGTCTCCGGGTGCAAATCTTCACACAGAGCAGTGGTGGGCAATTTGGGGGCAGTGGCCACACCCATCTTCACAGAAGCAGCGCAGTTCAGGTGAGACTTTCAGGAGATCACCCAGCTCCAAGCCAGACCTCGACAAGAATAACAAAATAGGTTCTAAAAGGCAAGAGAAACAGGGTTATTGCCCAGAATTTCCCTCTGAGATGCAATGAGACAGAAAGCACAGGCTCTACTGCCTAATTGCAGTCTATATTATCTATACTTTACACTGCTTCATTTCTCCTGCTGCTTGTAAGACACAGCTAGGAGCTATCTCTGAGTAATTTACTGGGAAATGGGAAAGACTAGAAATGAAAAGTCAGGAGAAATGAAGATACAAGGTCAACAGAAAGCTTCCCAGCACTTGCATCTCTTTCAGTGCAGTGAACCAGATTAACCTCTGATTTCAGCACTCTGATATCCAGAATCCAATATAAACAAAAGTATGGTATTCAAAATGAAATATTTGCTGAACTTGGAGTAAAATGTTCATTAATTTTTTTTTTATGTTACACAATGAAACAAAAGGAAAAATTAAAATTGGCTTTGTTGAAATATTGCAAGCCCAAACTCCATTTTGCTGGGTCCTGTTTTGTGAGATCCTCAGCAGGAATATCAGATTTTAAGAACAACACCGTGGACAAAACAAAACAGCAAAGAGAAAAGAATTAATCAACAGCAAAATGGGGCTTTCTGGTGATTTTCTCTTATTTTAATGAAACTGGGCAAATGCACAAGGCTCTTAAATTCCACCCAGTTTAGTTTTCCTGCTGTCTCAGCAGCATCTCATCTGGAAGAAAAGCACCTGCAGAGAACACATCTACAGGAGCTTCACAAGGCATAAACCTTATCCCAGAGAGGAAGGGCATTCCCAGGCAGCTGCCTTGGCAGGATAAACCAGCAAGCAGGGCACAGGGATCTGCTCAGAGGGAGAAGAGCCACCTGTGATAGTGATGGAGTTTGCAGAGGAGAGATCCCCCACGTTAGCAAAGGCAGCTTTTCATCTGGATAGCACTCGCTGTGAAATTAAATCCTGGCACATTTGGGAAATGGTCCATGGAGAGGTGATTAATTCTATTAGAGGATGTGGAGGGAACTCATTCTTATTTCCTTTGTTAAGGAACAGAACAGGAGTCCAGAATTCAGACTGTAACAGGGCAGATCCTTGAAATTGTCCCTGCCAATCTACACTGCCCACCATTTAAACTGTTCTAGAGGTCCCAGATGGCAAGGAAGCCTCACCTTATCATCAGCTCCAGGAAGGGAGACATTTTCTTGTTTCACTGGGGTTTGGGGTTATTTTTTTCCCCTGTTCTGATTGTTTGAAGTTGGAATTTTTTCTTATTTTAGTTTCTTTTCCTTCCCCATCTTTCATTCCCTTCCACTACGAGTCCATCTTTTATTTGCACTGCTCCTCACACACATTGCTTGCTCCAAAAGAATTGGAGGATTTCAGGCACTGAGAAACCAAACCTTTCCCCTGGCTTTCACCAGGAGCAGCTCTCAGTGCCAGCCCCCACTGGAATTTGCTGCTAAACCAGAATGAAAAAGGCAGCAGGAGTGAAGAGGAAAAGCAGGTGGGGCTGGGGAGGGCCAAAGGGCACACCCAGAGGCTTCCAGGTGGGCTGATAGGTGAGAATTGAAGGTTGTGGTGGAGGTTTTCCTGGTATCAGCTTAATTCTCTCCTGCTGCAAGTGAAGTTTAATTTTCTCCCTCTCTAAGGCTTGTCATTACTTATCCCCCAGATCATGATTTCCCAGTCCTTTCCCCATTCTTGCCTTTTGAAATGCAGGCTGCAAGGCTGGATACGTTCTGCCAGCCTTCACCAAGCAGCACAGAGCAGTGATATCTCTCCCCCGACCCCACAACTTGCTCCTGACACTCCTATTAATGCTTCCAGGAACAAGATTTCTGTTTAAAGGCACATCACTGACTCACTTGTCTGTGATTCACTCTGAAGCCAAACCCTTCCCTGCAGTACTGCTTGCCTAGGCAGCTGTTTCTCATTTTTTTAATCAGATGTTTCCTCCCTAAAGGTAGCATTTGTCATGAATTTCATCTTATTGATTTCTAACCATTCTTGCTGTATAGATAATATTGAACTCAAAGCCTTCTCTCTGCAGACTGCTGGTAAACTCACACCTCAGAGCATCTTCCTGAGGCATTGCAAAGGATTATTTCCTGTATGAGCCAAGATATTCATGCAGGAGAACTGAACTCAGTGCAGGGAATTTGCAGAACTAGGGGAAATTTTTTTTTAATTAAAAAAAAAATTAAAAATCACTTCTTGACAGTAAGCCAAGCACAACTGTTCTTTGAGAAATGTTCTTCCAATAAATAAGTGTGATCCCACTTGCTAAGCAAATTCAGTTTATGCTGATTTTACAGTGATGTCCTCAAGGAGAACAACTGCAGTCAATAGAGGCATTGCAGCAACTGCCCCTTCCCTCACCCACCCAGCAGCCCAGAGGAAAGATTCCCTTTGCATGATCCCCAGCCCAAGGAGAGAGGCCCAAAATGCTTCCTGATCCCACCCAAATGATAACAACTTGATCCTTCCTCTCTGGAATGTCACAAGCCTTCAGAATCCCAATGGTGTGGGGTATTTTCTGAGTTCCTCAGACGGAGGAGGAATTGAGAATCTGACTCCATGTTCTTAGAAGGCATATTATTATATTATATTATATTATATTATATATCATATTATATCATATTATATCATATTATATCATATTATATCATATTATATCATATTATATCATATCCTATTATATTATATCATATCATATTATATAATATTATATCATATTATATCATATCCTCTTATGTTATATCCTCTTATGTTATATCCTCTTATGTTATATCCTCTTATGTTATATCCTCTTATGTTATATAGAAAGGATACTTACAGAAGGCTTAACAAGATACTAATGAAAAACTCGTGACTCTCTCCTCAGAGTCTGACACAGCCTGACTGTGATTGGTCATTCAGTAAAAACAATTCACTTGTTGGATAAACAATCTCCAACCACATTCCAAAGCAGCAAAACACAGGAGAAGCAAATCAGATAATTATTGTTTTCCTTTTTCTCTGAGGCTTCTCAGCTTCCCAGGAGAAGAATCCTGGCAAAGGGATTTTTCAGAAAACAGGATGGTGACACAATGGTGCAGACCTTTCCACACCCCAACCACCACAGTCCAACCCAGACAAAAACTCTGGTTTTTAACTTTATTTCATAGATCACAGCCTGGTTTGGGTTGGAAGGGACCTGAAAGATCATCCATGGCAAGGACACCTTCCACCATCCCAGGTGCTCCAAGCCATGTCCAGCCTGGCCAGGGATCCAGGGGCAGCCACAGCTTCTCTGGGCACCCTGTGCCAGAGCCTCCCCACCCTCACAGGGAAGAATTCCTTCCTAACATCCAATCTAAAGCTCCTTTCTGTCAGTTCAGAGCCATCTGACAGCAGCACAGAGTGCCAGCACAGCAAAGCCTGACCAGCTGACACATCTCCACTGATACAGGGCAGGACAGCTCAGACAGAGCCAACACGTGCTCTGCAATATGTTCACTGCTGGTTTAGAGCAGCACATTACACCAATGCCCCATTCAGAAGATGTCAGGCTGTGTTGGCACATGGTCACAATGTGTTGTTACATGGTAATTTTCCCCTCAGCCCAAATATCTCTAGCTCGCATTCTGGCCAGCCACTGCAAGGTAATCCCAGGCAGAAAGAGAAAAAAAAATCCCAAATTCGTTCCCTATTGAGTCTGTGTACAACATAAATCTGTCTCGTTTTTTTCCCCTTGTGTTTCAGCTTTTTGCCTGGCTGCAAGGAAACAGAGGTATAAGAGGAATACATTAAAAAATGCTTTCTTAACACCAACCACAAATTCACCTGTCTCCTCAGTGCTGATACATTTTCCTTCAAAAGTTTGCATCCTTTGACATCTTTGCAGTCCCTCCATGTTCCTGCTGCTGTTTCTCAGCAATAGATAAGAAAACTTCAAAACCTTGCTCTGCAATAATGAGATTCAAAAGAAAAGATTTTTTTTTTCCCAATCTTTCTACATAAAAAAGGCCTGAATCAGAGCCCAGCAGTGCACAAATATTACTCATGTCATTGACACTAAGAAAAGGGGAGCTGTGAATAAAAAATGTTAAAAATGAACACAAGGAGCATTGTTTGCATATCAGAAAAATTAATCTACATAGAGAAGTGTAAGAGCCTGCAATTCAGAAAGCAAAGAATTAGGACAGCCCAGCTGAGAATAATTTTCTAGCCAGTTAATTTAATTGCATAAATCATTCCTTTGTTAGCAATAAAGAGATATAATTAAAATGAGATTGCTTCTCATTTCTATTCTCTGGAAACTAAAGGAATTGATTTTGGGGAAAGCATTCTTCCAAATACCAGATCGGCAAATTACATTTACCTTTTTAGAAAGGAGAAATTATTTTGCACTAATATCATGGAGGGTTTAATTAATTATAGATCTGCCATATGATCTTAAAGAAATAATTTACTCAATGCCCACAGAACAGAAGTTTGTAAGTGAGTGCATCCCTCTGATAGATGGTGTGCAGATTTTTACAAACAGGTCACAAGTTGAACAGGTGGCTGTCAGGAGAAATAGGAGGGAATATAATAAATGTTTGAAGATAGGGGATGGTTTGTGAAGAGATTATAAAGCACTGTTTCCTATTTATTGGCATATACCTGGATTACTGGTCTTTGAATCCCTCTGAATTGGTTTTCTTTTAAATATTGTAATGATGGTTGTTTTCTATTCACAAATCTTCAGGGCTCAATAAGCAGTAACAGGTTAATAACAGAACAACAGTCAGAGAGGAAAAAAAACCCAAACATAAAGCCCACCAATTAAACAGAATATTGCTTTTGCTGAATATTGCAGAGGTTGGCCACTGCCAGGCCCCTAACAGGGCTGGAACAAACACATCAGACAGAAGAAATTCTTCCCTCTGAGGCCCTGGCACAGGGTGCCCACAAAGCTGTGGCTGCTCCATCCCTGGAAGTGTCCAAGGTCAGGCTGGACAGGGCTTGGAGCAGCCTGGGACAGTGGAAGGTGTCCCTGCCCATGGCAGGGGTGTTGGAACAAGATGAGCTTTTAGGTCCCTTCCAAGCCAAACCATTCCCTGATTCTGTGACAATATACTCAGCATCCTTTGGGATCCCTGCCTTCCCTTACCACCCTCTCTTTGTAGCTACTTACCATGCAGGGGACCCAGCAAATGAGAAAATTCTGTCTCTTCATCCCATTTTCCCCCTCCAAGGGCAGCCCCTCTGGCAAAGCCTGCTCAGAAGGCAGGGAGCAAAATCCATTTCCTCTCTGCTGTACCAGGATGGGGTCTCACATCCACTTTCTCCCCAAAACAGATGCTTCTTTTTACATTTTTGAGAGCAGTAGCCATTTCATGAACATTTGTGGTGCTGCCCACTCTCTCAATTGTCCTTTTGGTCAGGCAAAAGCTGCCACCCTTCCACCTTCCTCCACCAGAAACTCCCCTGCCACCAAGGATTCCCAGTTCCCACAGCTGGGGCTTTTCAAAGGGCAGAACACCAGGTACAAATGTAAATCAGGTTTGAGTCAGGTACAAATTGGAAAGAAATTTAAGTCAGGCTGCTTTGATAAACTCACCAAACAGTCACACAAAGTCTCCCACAGATCTCAGGCAGAGGCTGCCCAGGATCAGCACACCTGGTAAATCCTCCCTACACACAAAAGGTGCCTCTGCCTCATAAACTCTTCCTTTTCTGTGTGTTTTGCAACAGAACAGGAGCAGCCTTGGCTCAGGAGCATCATTCCCCATGGGGACCACCGTGGTGGAGTGACAGCACAGCCAGCAGCAGGGACTGTGCTGTGCAGGAGACAGGTAAGGCAAGAAATGGGCTCTGCATGCAAGAGTTAAACAGCAGATAGATCAGATCTCATCAGCTGAGTTTTCCAGGAAAAGCATTGTGTTGCTATGGAAACCCCAACATAACCTGGGTTTTCCCCTCCTTTTGTTTGTTCATTTGCTACAAACACTGGCCTCTCCCAGTCCTCCCCAGGTGGACTTGCAGCTTGCAAAAACAGTGATTTTTTTTTTTTCCTTCTAATGCCCATTTCTCTTTGCAAGTGCATTTTTCAGTGATTGCCTTTCTCAATATCACTGTCCCAGCCTGCAGACTCTCTCTTTGCAGTAAGGACTGGTTAATGTGCTGCCCATTGGAAACTCAGCTCCTGAACACCTTGCTGTCTTTTCTTCATGGGGAAAAAGGGACAAAATCCTCATGGTCATAAAATTTTTCAGTGAAAAAACCATATGGGAACTTTATCTTGTCACATAGTTTCTCCATTTCCAGCATCTCAAGAAACAGCATTTCCTTTGGAAAAAGGAATTTTGCAGGCCACAAGAATTTGGATGTTCAGTTCCAAGCTTTCTCTTTGGTCTTATTCCCAGGTATCTCCAGACATTTATTTTACTGTATCATAATAAGGATTGCCTTTCATGAGCCTGATGGAAACATCAAGAGAATCTTTCTAAAACATGCCCTGGATACAAGAGACCTCAGCACACAGGTGCCTTTATCTGCCAGATTTCTTTACTCTGCACCTCACAACCTCGTGATTTACACACACTTGAGCCTTTCACACTCCCTCCTAATCCCCCTGCACAAATAACAGGGAACAGACTCCCAAGTGCAGGCTCCTTCCTCCAGAGCAGCTCCTGCTTTGGCAGCATCAAGGGTCATATCCTTCGATGGAAATATATGTCAGTGAGTTTGAACTTGTAGCTTACCTGGTCCTGGCCACTCCTAGAATTTATGAAAGCTGAAAAGCTGTTATCCTGAAGCTGAAGATTCAGCAGGTTTTCCTTTGGCTTCCTCAGCAGAGCTGTGGCAGGGATGGAACAGGAATCCAGGGCCACTCTCTGTGCCAACATCCCCACCAAGTGGCCAGCTCCCAGCTCATCCCTCTGCCCCAGCAGCTGAAAATGGGAAAATACAAACCTGGCTCACCTACTCTCACCCAAAACCTACAAAATCTGACTTTTGAGACAGCTCTGAAGATCCTTCCAGCCACGCTCTGGAGTAAAGGCAAGAGAGGAGTGATAAAAATATTTCCTTCCATCCCTTAAAAGGTGTCCTGTTAACCCATTTCCCACCTTAGCCACTGTCATTTTTTCTGCTTGCACAATTTAAAAGCTTGTGTACAGATAGATTATTGTTAATAACTCCACACATTTCAAACAAGTGTGGCCAGCCCAACTTGCTACAAGTTTTATGTTGTATATGAAATACTGAAGTACACACACACAAAAAATTAAACTACACTTTTAAACAGTAGCTAAGGCAGAAAGATTTAAAAAAAAGGCAAACCAAAAAAAAAGAATATTTTGACAAACACTGCCCTCTTGAGGGAAAGGGAGCTGTATTGCCTCAGCAAAACCACTCTCCCTTCTCTGCTCTCCAGGCCACACTGAACTCCCCCCACTGCCTTGCCATATGGTTCAAGGTGGGTCAAGTTTTTGACAAGCAGCAGTAGGAATCAATTCACACCTAGGAATCAATTATCTGTAGATAAATCATTCCTTAGTTATGATTTATAAGTATTCTAGGTACAAATAAGCAACAGTAAAAGCACAAGGACCTATTGGTAATACAAAAACCTGGAAATCAAGAGTTTTTCTTTCTTCATGAATTGCAGCCTTTTATTTTACCCAAAATCTTTGAGACCAGGGTCCAGACTGCAGCTTTTTCTTTGTCCTGCAAATTCCTCATCACTGGCATACACAAGCATCATCTCTCTAGCCTAAGGATCTTGATCTGCTGATTGGAATAATCCCCTGCAGTATCTGCTGGAAGGTTTTGGGATCTCTCTCCAGTCAGTTTTTATAAGGAAGGAGATGCTACTGCAATATTTCAGAGCGCACTGGGGGCACTCAGGGACAGGGTTCAGTGCTGGAGGGGGCAGTGCCGGGTTAATGGCTGCACTTCATCTTAAAAGGCTTTTCCAACCTAAACAATTCTGTTACAGTGGGAAAATTTAAAAAAAAACCTTAAAGCAAAACTTTAGAAGGGTTTGATGCCTCCATAAGAGCTCTAGAAGGAACAAACACCTGCCCTCCCTAACTGACCTGCTAGCACCTCTAGAGATGAAGAATTAAAATTTTAAAGCTGGCTTGAATCATCCTCCTCCTTTCATCACAAAACACTGCTCATGGCACACATTCCTACAAATGTACAGAGCAACATTTTTCAGCTGAAACCTTATGCCAAGTCAGACCCAAGAGAAAAAGGGTTAAATACCTTTATATCAACCAGTGTAAAAATTAACATTTTATTTTTTCCAAATAATGAAAACCACTCACAAGTTAAGGTACAAAACATCAATCTATATTTAAGAGCATCCTAACACAGACTGATGAAGACAGATGAGGGTTCAATACCCCACAAAGCAGACACAATGGGTTCAAGCATTGAGAAGGAGTGTACTGTTAACTAAAATGATATTAAAATGGTACTTCTGAGTGTTTACAGTTCCAAATATTTATGATGAGAGTAACTTGGCATTTAGATGGATGCTACAGCTCTGCCAGGATTTCATCTAAATTGAATAATGGTGGTGGAGCATCACCTGTTACTGACTTATCTTGAACATTCAAGCCAGACCAAGGCACCAGGTGTTCCCAGACCAAAATCTGCAGAACAGTTTCTACAAATGCAGGGTCCTGTCCAAAACGTTGAGCAGTTTGGTGATAACAACACTTGCAATATTACCACTAAAACCAGGTGCAGACTGAAACACCAGAAATTGAGTGTTTTCTTATCCACATCAGCAAGTTCATGACATCAGGATCAGCCTGGAAAGCTAAACATGTTCTGACATGGTTTTGGAGAAAGCTGGATTGGCCTGGAATTGTTATCCCTCCCATGCAAAGCAGGAGCCCTTGAGTTCAGGTATGAGCACAAACACAATGAAAGTAGAACACAAGTTCAGGCAGGCTTAGGAAGCATTTACAGAAGATTGAATGCTGAACAGCCCTTCCCTTATTTCATCAATTTTTTCTGCTCTTGAGGCTGCAGAAGTCTTTACTGCCTTAAGGAGAGATTCATGACACTTGTCCAATACAGCCTTCAAAATTAGGTGTATTTCCTGGAAAGAGAAAATAAAGGGGGGAAAAAAAATCCATCAGCAAAGTTAAATCTTGATCAAGCACCAATGTCAAGTGAGTGGTCTGGTGGACTCAAATGATTTCAAGGGTGTCTCATCCATGGCTTAAGGAGCAGCATTCAGCAGCATTAAATATTCACAACACAGAGGGGAGGCTGCTTAGAGGATCACTGCACTGTCCACACTACAACAGGAACATAAGAAGATTTTGGGGGGTAAATAAAAAGTGCTCACCTTGGCTTTTGTTGCTTTTTCTTCAGCATCATCCTTCAGCTGCTCAATTTTATCCTTCTTCTGTTTGATTTCCTTGCGAATGGCCATAACTTTGTCATACACAGCACCCCTCTTCTCCTGCACTTTGTTAAAATGCCTAAAGGGGACAGGAAAAAAAGTTAGTACTGAGCTCATTCCACATGCAACTGAAGCCCACCACAAGCAAACCTTGCATTTTATGAGCATAAAACCAGCAGCTTGCAGATGCAATGATATATAGAATTTACTTTCTTGGAAATTCATGTGATTTTTAAACTAGAACAACTTAGGTACAAGAAGTGAAGCTCATTCTTAGCAGGAGCCCATATGCACCTTCCCACCTCAAGGGAACAGTCAGGACATTTCTTTTCACCAGCAAAAACTCCTTTCTTCAATCAAGGTTACCTCCCTTCCCCTCTTGCTTATCAAAGCATTTAATTTTATCACTCAAGGGAAATACCTGATACATTAAAAACATAAATAGGAGCAACTTTTGATGAAAAGGAGCATAAGATTATGTTGCTTTCATTGCTAAATTAAAAGCTGCTTCTCACAGAATCATTTAAGTTGGAAAAGACCTCTGAGATCAACCTATGAACACCCCCTTGTCACTTTGACCATGGCACTTGGTCTTTCCTTGAACACCTCCAGAGGCAGTGACTCCACACCACCCTGGGCAGCCCATTCCAAGGTCTAATCACCTTTCTGTCCAGAAATTCCTCCCAATGCCCAACCTATTTTCCTCCCAAATACTTCATTTTAGCTGGTACAATACACTAAGTGCCATTCTGCACACAAACCTCAAGCCTGACTAAATCTTACTTGACTCTCCCATCTATGTGCAAGCAGCTCCCTTCCATCACAGCCAAGAATGTTCCATATTCCCTTTCCTCTCTATCTGTGTAGATGAAAATTGTTTAAAAATCAATTTTCTCCCTAAAAGCTCAGCACTAAGCTCACAGTGAAGCCAGGACCTTCCAGGGCTGCAGTTTGGTGCTGCCTTCAGCATATGGGAGGAAGGAAGAGGGGCTGAGAGGCTTTGATCAAATGACACTTTTCCTTTTGTTTTAGAAGCATCATGTCAGGATAATGCTCCTCTGAGATGCGAGCCCCATTTCCCCATGGGTCTCGAACATCTTTGATAATGAGCAAAAGTGGCAAGGGAAATTATGAAAAATTCATGAAAGGCAAATGGGGCTTTGTTGAAGTCTGATAAGTTGGAAAATTATCCCAATGTGACATTCTCTTTAAGAAGATAAAAGAATCAAGAATAAGCATTATAAATTAAATTAGTGCTCCAATAAAAGAATTGCTGTCAAGTCACATTGCAATTATTGATTTGAGACCCCAAATCCCTGCCTGCAGCATTCCTGGTCTTCATACAGAGCTGTCCCACACTGCTCATTTTCCCCTCAGTGCTAAGCTGTGTGTTTGTAGCAGACATGGACTTTGGCAGCACATAACAAAGACATAAAACAGCAGCAGGCAGAAACATCAACCCCTCCATACTCGAGCACGGTGCACTTGTGCTGTTCAATATCCTCACGCATCTTTTGGAGCTGGATCTCAGCTGTAGCAAGCTTCTCATGTTTTGCAGTCACCACTCTCTTCAGGGACATTTCATCTGTCTTGGCCTTTTTCAGCTCTACCTGAGAACTCTCAAGTTGGTCCTCCAGATTTCTGGCCTAGAGTACAGAAGTATAGAAATAAATGAAATAGAAAGACATTAAATGGGGACAGGAAATTATCAAGACAGCATACTCTGTAAATGTGCTAAGATTACAAGTAGCTGGCTGCTTTTTGAAGATTTGATTGCCAGCTCTTTCTCTGATTATAAATACATCCAAATGGACACGGTCCCCTTGCTCAGGATGACTTTCAGAAGTGACTTTGACTTCTGCTCTAGCTTTTTGCCAAGCCTCATTTGAACACATGCTATACAAACACCCAAAAAGACTCCATAACATTTTTCAATTGCTCCTAACAACTGCATTCTCCCAAAACCTAGTGGCAAATAGCAAGGGACTGTATTGTGACAAACATTTCATCAGAGAATGTCTGGCTTAGCAATATTAATAAATTTAAAGGCACTTAAGACATGACTCTTCCTGATGTAACAATTTTTTATTCTTAGTTTCCACTCTCAAGGCAGAAGAAACTCGATTTCACTTTTCTTTTCCCATCATTTCCTACCAACAACCCCAAGACAGCTCCAACTATTTTAGGTCAGGTTTCTATGGCAACAAAGCCCTTGACTATTCAAAGTGGTCAATAGCTAGTGCATAGTACATTAGCTAGTGCCACCCAGCAAAGCAGCAGCAATGTTTTACTGACATTTTTAAGAAAGAACTTGGAAACTTCAAAATGTCATTCTTTACAGTGAAAAGGAAAGAGGGGAACATTGCTTAGACATCAAACTCTCCCCTAACAGGATATAATTTGGATAATACAGACCTCTGATGATACACTGGCCAGTCTCTCCACATTTTCTCCCTGTATTTCCATCTTCTTTTGGTACAACTGCAATTCCACTTGGCATGATGGCAGAACCTCAACTACATCTCTATAACCTTCATATTTCTCAGTAACTTCTTGCTTTAAAGAGAGAAAAAGACTATCAATAAACAGCTTTAGAGTTCTTTTATATAGAATTAAAGCATATTGAACTTTGGACCCTCCTCTCATTGTTTAAGGACTTAAAAGTAATATTTAAGAGGTGGTGAAATGAGCTCTTCATAAAAAAATAAAAGAAAGGCATTTATTTGGAAGCACAGAAATAAAGGTGACATACAAGTGTTTTACACTGAATTAATGAGTAATCAGCTTTTTCCAAGAGCTTTCAGAAAAAAAAAAAAAGTTGTGCAGTGAAGAAATTCTACACTGGTAAAACAAGAGTTATGTAAAGCTTCCTACCTGAAATTACAGCAATTGAGTTTACACCCTTGGAACAAAAATAACCATCAGAGGCAAAGTGCAAACCACTGAAGTGTGAGCAATCTCAAACCACAAAAATGAGTGGAGATAATAATTTTAAAAAGAATAAATAAATCTAGGTGGGAACTCAGTGTTCAGCATATTAGTGAAGACAGCCATCGATTCCAGAAACAGTGAATAACAACAGAAGCATTATGAAACACATGTTCTAAATACAAAGATATTTGGGAGCTGACAAAATATTGTCTCCTCTGGAGAGCAAACAGCCAAACAGATTCAAGAGTTCAACACCTGATTTTACAAGTGACTGCAATCTTGCTTTTCAAAAGGAAAAAAACAGCCCATCAAAAATACACCACCACCTCTACCACAAACCTTCAATTTTCTGAGGCTGTGATTTCATTTCAGACCAACCACTGTCCTGCTGGTGTTTTACCATCACTCAAGAAGCAGCTCTAGATGATGACAGTCCAGTAAAACATGCTATTTCTAACAGAACACCTCCTTGTGTGGACAGAGGAAAAGCTCACCTTAGATCTCTTCAATTTCTTAATAGTCTCTTTCATCATCTCGTTGTAACTTTTCCGTTCTTCTGGACTCTCCACAATTTTGGATTTCAGCTGCTCTTGTTCTTCTTTCAGAGTAGCCAGAGACACTTTGCACTCATTCTAGTTAATGACACAAACACTTTCAATATTAGTAATTAGGTGAACAAAGAGGAATTGTGTAGCAAGGTTTGCTATGGTCTTATGACTAGACAGGTTCTTGGGTGTGTAGTCATTCCTCATTAGGAAGTTCTAAAACTAAATTTCTCTTTGGCATTAACATTCCAAATCAAAGCAATCAACAGCCTATTTTGCTTCCCACATTTGCTTAAAGGGATGCAGAAGAACAGCAGTTAACTGGTGTTTTCCACCAAGAGCCTGCCAGCTAATCCTAGAATGGTTTGGGTTGGAAAAGACCTCCAAGATCCTTTCATTCCAACCCCCTGCCATGGGCAGGGACACCTCCAAGCCCCATCCAGCCTGGAATACTGCCACAAGCTCTCTCCCTCAGAACTCCTGACCTAGGGATACTGAGGCAGTGACTGCAGCATTCCAGAGCCAACTCTGTCACCCTGGGAGAAGAGCAACAAGTTCAAAACCTCCTGTTGTGCCTCATTAGCTCACTCTATGCATGCAAGGTAAACCCACAGCACCTCAGAGGTCCAGATTTCTAGTGACTTAATTCCAAGAATAATCTGATCCTAGAAAGAGAGATGATCTCTCAGTTGATCTGCAGCCAGCAGCACACAGAGGTGTACTTACCAGTTTTTGGGTTCTCTCAGCAATATCTGTCTTCTTTTGAGAAGTCACTTCTTGCAAAGCTGTCTGAAAAAAAAAGCACCAAGCTTTCAACAAGCATCTCTACAGCTGGTACCTGCCTTATCCTTCTATCATAGATCTGTCCACAGGAGAAATCCCCCATTTATGGGTCCTTTGGAATGCCATAACCAGCAGAAAAAAACCTGCAATCTGTAAGATTTCAAAGACAGGAAAGGAGAATATTGTCACCAAAACCACTGGAAGCACTAGGGAGGCAGCCAGCAGTGGGTAACTAAGAATAAGGATAAGAGATTGGCCATCCCTATTCTTATTGACCCTGGCAGCTATTATACTCCTACAATTTTCTTTGCCAGAGGCTCTCTTCTTCAGGGAAAAATATAATTTAACATAAAGTCCCAAATAATAGTCAAGCACAAGGTTAATAATGCTAATAACAGAAATATGACTTGACAAAACAAAAAAAAAATCCTGACCATAGATTATTATTTTCTTTCTCTCAAAGGAGCTAAAAAAGTTATTTATGAGACCTGAGAGGCAAGTTTCCACTGCTGAAAAGTTACCCCTGCAATGAACCCCATTCCTTCTGCCAGGCATTCCCTTGGGTGACCCTTCTTAGGCCTCATTTCTTGCCATGGCCCACCTCCAGTTCCAATTCTTGGAATTCAAATGGAAAACAAAGAGGAACATCCCTGTGTTCCTGTCTGGAAGTGTGATGTGCATCTCCCAAGACATTGCAGAAATGCATTTCAAAAAAAGACTCAACTATACTTTTGTATTCCCCAAGTCTGATTTAAAGCACATTTCACATTCCTCACAGTGAAACAAAGAGGGCTCCAACAGCATTTTGCTAAAATGGCCATTGCTTTAAATCAAAAAAGTCCCTTTTATCCGCTGAGTTGGAGGGAAGGGAATAAGATCAAGAGAAGTGAGGGGCCCACAGCAGGTTTTCAGAGAAACACAGAACAAGGCCCTACTTGTTTCCGCCGATAGTCCTGCCTCAGCAGCTGCTCCAGCTCCCGAATGCTCTCTGTGAGCTGCTTGATCTCTGCCTCATGTTCAACTGGGACTGTGCTGAGGGAAAAATAAAGATATTGGGCAGTTTCAGCATCGTTATAGTCCAGTCAGAGTACAGCAGATAAAACAATCACTGTCTCCACAGAGTTTACAGCCAGTAACTTCAGTAATCAGAGCAAGGCAGTCTCAAATGAATATATCTTATTTTCCTTTGCTTGTAAGATTTTGCAGTTGAAGCAAAATCTAAAGAGCTATTTTGGCAAGAAGTGGCACAAACATAGAGGACTAAGTTTAAAGATCATGTTAAGCAAAGCATGAAAGTACAACACTCCTATCAGTTTTAGGGGTGACTTTCATTTATAATATTTGCATATTACCTGTCATATAAATAGTTTATATTAGTGTAGACCTATCCCAGCTAGGGACCCCCCTGTGTAGCACACACCAAGAGCAGCTGTCAGAAAAAAAAAAACACTTTGTTTTGAAAGCTCTCTTGGAAACCAGCCATTTCTTCATCCTATTATCCACAAGCAAAAACAAAACTTAATGGTGCAAAGACACAGGCAGTGGGGCTAAATGGCCTGAAAAACAGAGATTGTGGCAAACATGTCAAATAACTAAGGAAGACAACTTTACTCATGTATTAAGTTAAAGATGAGCTTCTTCCAGCTGTTGAAGGGATAAAGACACATCACTAAAAGCTAAGTAACAGCAAAAAGTTTCAGCCTAGTTCTCCACATACAAATACAGAATTTCCTCAATGCAACCATACACTGTAAAAGTTTTTGGTTTTTTTTTTTTTTTCCTCTGCCAGCAGGGAATAAACCTCCTCAGCTCCCTCTCATCAGACTTGTGCTCCAGAGCCTTCCCAGCTTCACTGCCCTTTTGTGGACACACTCAATGTCCCTCTTGCAGTGAGGGGCCCAGAACTGGATGCAGCACTCAGGGAGTGTCACAGGGGGATGGACACTGTCTGGTCCTGCTGGCCACACTTGCTGATACAGGCCAGGTGCCGCTGGCCTCCTTGGCCACACTGCTGGATCTCGTGCAGCTGCTGTCAACCAGCACCCCCAGGTTCTCTCCTGCTGGGCCACATTCCAGCCCCTCTTCCCCAAGCCTGTAGCTTTGAACCAAGTTATTATGTGCCAAGAATGGGGCTTTGCACTCAGACTTGTTGTGCCCCACACAACTGGCCCACTGATGCAGCCTAAGCAGGAAAGGCAAGCAGTGCATCTCACAGGGCTTTACTCCACACACTCACTTCAGTTTCTCCAGCTTCAGTGCTGCCTCCCGATTCACAGCCTCCAGGTGTTGGTTTTTCTCCATAGCTAATTTCTGCAAGTTAAATATTTAATTTTAGAGAAGTGGGCTTTTATTAGAGCCTTGCTCATCGTTATTTCACATGAAATGCACCATCTCTCAACTAGTGAGACATTCAGAACAGAAGCCACCTACAACCCCACTTTTCTCAAAATGGTACAAGGTGTCAATCCTGCACTTACCAGGCTGAAGTATCCAATAATTTATTGTAAGGGAAAATATATATACACATATATATATTTATATATATATATAAAAATATAAAATATATATATTATATATATACACATATATATATAAAAATATAAAATATATATATTATATATATACACACATATATACACATATATATACATATATAAATATAAAATATATATTTTATATATACATTATATATATACACACATATATACACATATATATACATATATAAATATAAAATATATATTTTTATGTATATTATATATACACACATATATATACACATATACACATATATATACATATATAAAATATTAGATATACAGATTATATATATAAAATAATATATAATAATATACATCAAATAATACATATAATAATAAATATAATATAAATCATATATATGTATATATATGTAATATTTTTCCCCCAATATTTTGGAGGAAAAACCCTTTCAGTAACACCCAAAGTAATAACCAGTACCTTCCTGAATTACTTGGCTATATTTAACATCCCAACATGTTACAAAAACCTCAAGTTAAAGCACAATCTTCATGCTCCTGGTTCTAGGTTAATATTAGTTATACTTTTATAGGTATCTGGGATAAATCAGCACCTAATCTTACATAGCTCTGTTGCAGCTCCAGGTAGGCCTCACGCCGGAATTCCCTGAAGTTCACAAAGTTGAGGATGCCACTCAAGAAACGAACTGTCCTCTTGGTCTCTGAAAGAGGAATTGCAAGAGCTCACTGAGCTGGTTTCCAAAAGCATTGCAATTGCTTCCAAAAAGTTGGGCCAAGTGTAATTCAAGGAGACAGAAATTACAAAACACAGTCCAAATTAGTTCTTCCCCCGCTCAGCTTGCAAAGATTTCAGACTACACAAAAACCAGCACCCAGCTGGTTACCAACACTTAGCAATTCTGTGTAATTTAACAAATGAATAGTGGCACCTGGGAGAAAAGGCTGTTAACACACAGCCTCCCATTCCAACAGAAGCCAGGGAGAAAGAGTGTCAATCTTGAGCTACAGCTCTGATGAGAGAACCTCTCTGCAGCTATCAGCCAAACTGAAGGCAGCAATTTGAACTGCAGGGACTTTCTGTCTTTATTCCAAGCAAACTTTCTGAAAGATGATTACAAAAGCTTTGAATGTCTTAGACAAGACGGATCCAGAAGTGAAAGATTTCTTCAGAGCAGCATTTTCCAAGTTGTCTGTGTTGTGGCAGAATCACAATTGGGTATTGAAAAGAGTGGAGCACAGGCATAAGAAATCCTAAAGCATTCCAGAGCTGTCAGGGTAATTTTCATCCCCATCTATTATTATACTGTATAAGTATGTCAGAGCCCATCTCCAGACCAGCAGTTCAACAGATTCACAGCATTCAAAGCTGCCCTCAGTTACTGACCTGCACCAGCCCACATCAGGAACAAGAGCTGTCCACTAGAAGCAGCTTGTTTAAGGGTCAGAAGAGCAGCCAGAGGGACATTTCTCCACACTAGACACCCATTTGGCTATGCCCAAAGAGAAAAAGCACCTGGAATACCAAGCAGCACCCAGGAAACACAAGGATTACAAGGCACTTGCTTACTTGGGTTTAAAACATCAGCAATCTGGAAGTCACTGATCCGGCACATGGGCAGCAAGCGCTCCCTACAAGGAGAACAAAACACAACCTCAGCTGAGAGACTGTGACTCAGCTTCTGTGACCATGGCTCTGTTCTTGTCCTGTTCCCATCTGCTGCAAAATAGATCTTGTCCTCTCGTCCCAGAGCATCTGCCCAGCAAGCACAAGGCAAGCATCTTCAACTTACATGTGAATATACAAATTGCAGACAGGTAGAAAGCCTTCATGGATCTGTGGGTACATTATGTCAACGTTGAGTGGCATCTAAAGAGTAAAAAGAGTAAAAAGAGTCAGTGCATAAGTAGAGAATACTTAAAACAAAAATTATGCAGCATTTTCCACAGCATAAAATAATTAAAAACACTGATGATGATCTTCCCATCCACAGGGAAAGCATATTAAAGGCTGAAAAATGTCAACAAAGTAAATAGCACACTATTTTAAGGGTCAACTTTGGCTGGAAAAGCATAAAAATACAATAATAAGTAAAGCAGCAACATTACAAACTCTGGAATTGAATCTAAACTCTGTTTCATTTTGTTCATAACTTGTGCAGCACAATATTATACAGCTACCAGCAAGCAGCTCCTTCTTTAAACACCCCAAAACTGACACACTCAGCTGCTTCATGGAGAAGTCAGGAGGAGAATGTAGTGGCACACTGTCCCCTTTCTCTGACATTTTAAACCTCACAGCACAGTCTGGCAGCTGCTGGCACTGCCTGGGAAGAACAGAGCTACCTTGTGCACATAATACTCTTCCCTTTCAGTTTATCCAGAAAAGCCATGAGACAAAACCATTTATTCTCACTTTTGAGGATCAGTTCTTGACTACCAGAGACAGTAAGTAGATTAACTGTACGTTAATTTAGGTATCAGCCTCTCCTCACTTTTCTCTCAATTAATGGAGGAGTGGAGATGATCAAATACAAAAAACATTTACATTCTTTCCAGACCAGTCCAGCCTCCTCTAGCAGGAGCCCAGTATAGATTTTTAAGGGATGGTGTCCCTCCAAAAGCTTGCCCACTCCCTCCTGGACCTTACAAACATTTCTGGCACCCTGAGCATCCCAAAGAACAGGTAAGGCCAGTATTTTTGTCCTTTCACATCCCACCACCCCACCACAGGCAGCCCTACCATGTAGGCGTGCTCCAGTCGGATCCCACACACTTTCTGCAGGATTCTCAGGTAAATCAGGTGTAAAACTTCAAGCTGCAGGAAGAGAGGACATGAATCAATCAGGATTCCATATGTTTGTTTACTCAAGGCTCCCAGGCCAGGCCATGAAAGCATTCAGCTTTTAACACATGAAGGCTGAATTCACGACAACCAAGTTTCACTTCCAACATTTTTTCAGTTCAAGCATTATTTGTTGATAATTCAGTTTCAAGGGGCAGCAGTCAGCTTGGGCAATTACAGCCCTGACTGTGTGTGTTTGGCATTAGTTTTCATTACACTGCTGCTTGCTGAACAGTTTCCAAACCAAACAATGCCAAATAACCTAAAAAAGGTCACAGAAATGACAACCCTGAAGCAACAAGTGCCCTTCATTAGATTATTAAAATTAAGATGAAAAAAAATCACTTACAAGCCATACGATTTTTCATTTATAGCACTTATCTATGATCAATTTTGCTTCTTAAAAACCATCTAAACCAGCAGGGCCAGACCCCCCTCACCGCAGGCTCAAAAACAAGCAACAAGCAACAGGAATCACTCAGAGGCACCAACTCCGCTTTAAAGCCACTTTTCTTCACTCACTAACACTAAATGCTCAGAGCGAATGAAAGGGGGTGAAGCAGGGAGGGGTTTAAAAGCACTAAATGGATCCGGCAAGGTGTTGGAACTATTCTGACCCAGTTCCCACGGAACTGGGGAGGACAGGCCATGTGCTGCTTAAACCTGAAGTTAAAGCACAACCTTCATGCTCCGAGTTCTAGATTAATATCACTTATACTTTTACAGGCATCTGGAATAAAACAGCACCTAATCTTACATAGCTCTGTTGTAGTTCCAAGTAGACCTCACGCCGGAATTCCCCGAAGTCCACAAAGTTGACACCACGGCGCTTCCCGGCGAGGCCCGAGGAGAGCCCCGAGACCACTCCGAGCCCACCCCCAGCCCGTTCCACCCAACCCCGCGGTCACTCGGGCGGGCCCAGCGCGTCCGTCCCATACGGGAGCCGGCGTGGCCCGGAGCCGCCCCGCGCCCCCCGCACGCACCCTGGGGTTGCCGAACACGTCGCCCTTGACCAGGTTGCGGGCCTCGGCGCCCTCCAGGATGTGCGAGCGGAGGTAGCTGATGATGTCGTCGGGGCTGTAGCGGGGGAAGGTCATGGTCTCCATGGCGGCGGTAGGGACACAGCGGCAGAGACGCGGCGGCAGCACTGCTGCGCGCCCGCTGCTTGAATCCTCCGCGCCCCACCCCCGCCTCCTCGCTGACCTATCAGAGATCGCATCGTCACTGGGAGGCGGGGCTCAGCGCGTTCCCGCCCTCTCTTGGCCTATCAACGGCCGCGGTGTCGTGGTGGGCGTGGTTTGTCAGGCCCCGCCCCGGTGCGGCCGTTGGCCGTGAGGGGAAGGGCGGGGTGAGGCGGCTGCGTCCCTCCGGAGCTGTCAGGCGGGGCTGGCAGCGCTTCTAGAGGAGTCATAAAATCCCTGGAAGGAGCGTTAAAGTTCACCTAGTTTTCCGTCTGATATGAGCAGGGACACTTTCTACTATCCCAGGTTGCTCCAAGCCCTGTCCAACCTGGCCTTGGGCACTTCCAGGGATGGGGCAGCCACAGCGTCTCTGGGCACCCTATGCCTCATCACCTTCCCAGGGGAGAATTTCTCCCTAATATCCACTCCAAACCTGCCCTCTTTCATTCCCCCTTGTTCTTTCATTATCTGCCCATGTAATGAGTCACTCTTCCTCCTTTCCAAAAACCCTTTAGGTAAGGTCCCCATAATCCTCTCCAGGCTGCGCAGCCCCAGCTTAGCCTGTCCCCACACCAGAGTTGCTCCAGCCCTCTGAGCATCTTCATGGCCCCTCCGGACCCGCTCCAACATCTCCACATCTTGTGCTGAGATCCCCAGACCTGGACCCGCTATTCCACATGGGATAAAACCTCCTGGCTCCTGGAAGGAGACAATGCCAGCCCAGCATTGCACAGGACTCTTGCCTAACCAGTCCCACCCCTTGCAGTGTGACACTGTGAAAAACGCCAATTTTTTTTTTTTTTAATCTTAAAAGTTTAATTGTAATAAAATGGTTCTGAAAATAGTAATATAATTAGAGTAATAATAATTTGGACAATTTGGATTAGGACAATATGAGACAATAGAAATAAAGAGTTACACACAGTCCGGGTATCTCTTTCTGGGCAAAATAAGCCCGAAAAAGGACCCACGTTAACAGAGGATTAACCCTTAAAAACAATAACCTGTTGCAAATTCATACACCTCATACATGATGTATAAGTTCCATTCAAACAAAGGATTCTGACTGGTCAGTGTCAAATTCTTCCTCTGAATCCTAATGGTGTCATCATGCCTGAGCGAGGCTGGAAGAAGTTCATTTCTTCTGATAATGGAGCAACAAATTCTCTTTCTCTGAAAGATTCAGGTGTCCTGTGGCTGCTGCCTTACTGCGAGTCCTTTCTTTAGGAAAAAAGTATCTTACATAGCATAGTTTCTATTTTAACATTTTGTTATACCGTAAAACTATATTTAACACACCACTTAAGAAAATTAATACAGCATAACTTTCTAACATAACTTTCGGAACATAATATTCATTTTAATATTTGCAAAAAGCCAATCATAAAAGACGCATTTTTCACAACATTTCTGATAAAGTTTGGGCTGTTCACGCTCTCCCTACAAAGTTCTGATGCTCCCACACCATGCACAGCTTCCCACACCTCCACCCAGCTGGAAGCAGGCCACCAAGGTCACAGCAGTGTCCCTGAAAACAGGCAGCTTCTGCAAGCCACTGACACCACGGAGGTGTCACCTGGCACCGAGTGTGAGACAGAGACGCTCCAGCCACTGTTCCACACTTGCCCGTGTAAAAGCCAGGCTCGGTTTCCAGCCGGGCACTCTGCCAAGGGCTCAGGTGAGCCACAGAGCTGGACACCTCCTCGGCATGGCTGGGAGGGCAGTGCAGCTGCCAGAGGACTGCTTGCAGTCCATGAAGGGCTAAGCGGCCTGGAAGGTCTCTAACCATGTCCCCTTCAGGTAGCCCACGGTCCCTGAGCCTCGTGTTCCTTCTGGGGATGGCATCCCAGGGGATCAGCTGTCCGAGCAGGTGTAGCTGTCAGTACCTGGAGGTGAACTGCACCGGGCAGCAGCTGCAGGAGTTCCCTGTGGACATCCCTCTGGACACCAGGCAGCTGATTCTGGCAGCAAACAACGTCTCGTACCTGCCGCCAGTGGAACTGAGCTTCCTGGCTGATTTGGTCTATCTGGACTGCAGAAAGAACCTCTTGGGGGATGACCTGGATTTCACTTTCATTGGCGTGGCCAGGCTCGTCTATCTGGACCTCAGCTTCAACAACCTCTCCCAGGTCACTTTCAGCACCTTCTCCCACCTCCTCAGCCTGGTGGTACTGAAGATCTCAGACAATCCCAACCTTGTGGCCATTGAGAAAGATGCTTTTGCCAACAACACCTGGCTGAGGCACCTGGATGTGAGCCGGACAGGCTTGACCTTCCTGGACACCAGCACCGTCCGGGACCTGCCCAACCTGAGGCTTCTGGGGCTCAGTGACAACCTGTGGCACTGCAACTGTTCCTTTTTGGATTTCATCACCTGGATGATAGAGAGCGATGTGCATTTTCCAGGTGAGGGCTGTGTGAGCACAGATGTGTGTGGAACAGAGAGAGCCCTCTGTTCTCCTTCCCAAAAGTTCAGTTCACGGGGCTGTGCCACTGCATGCCATTTTCTGCTGTCACACAAACCAGGGATGGCACAGCTGGGTTACACACATGACAAATCCCTCTTGTTCACATCCTCAGCCAGGGAGGTGTGGTGTGCAGCTGGGACACTGGTGCTTCCCTAAAACACCTGGATCCAGCCTCAGGTGTTCCTGGGGGCACAGCACCCCATGGCTGCAGCACCAAGAACGAGGAGCCCCACACAGCTCCAGGGGGATGTGCACTGGGAAAATCATTGCTGTGAATTTCCTGCCTTGTCTCCACCCCAAAGTCAGCTGTTGCTCTTCATATTGAGAGATTCTATAACTGGGCCTTGGAGAGGCTGAGGCAGGGCAATCACCAGTTCCCTTTCCCATAAAAACACTGGTCCCAAGGGTGATGTTTTGCTTTGCAGCTGCAGCACATGGACTTAGCTTTTCCTTTCTGGAAAGAGACACAGCACAGCACACATGAACAAGAAAAGCTTTGGTTTCAGTAGTGCAGGGCACAATGATGAGAGAGAGATGCAAGAGAGAAATTGGTTGAGAAAGTCTGTCCACTGAATATGAGAAGGCTACAAAAGAGCACAAGGGGAAAAAAGGGAAGGGCAGCTGGAAGCTGATGTTAGGACAGAACTGAATTAAAGATGTCTCAGGGTCTTTATTAGGTGTAGTAAGCTTCTTATAGACAATAAAGGGTTTCTTTTTCCACATACAGGCAATTATGGGACAGTGGAATAAAGTACAGCTCTCAGCAGTGAGATTGCAGATAACCCACTGAACCCTGCAACAGGAGAATAAAGCTCATTGCAGGCTGTTGGGGAGGGGAGGAGAAGGAAATGCAGCCTTAAACTGAGGGTTGTTCCAGGCCAAAGGGATACTGGGACAGAGCTCTGGAATCTGCTGCAAGCAGACCCCAGCCTGGCCTTTAGCAAGGCTCCTGACCTTCAGAAATATCTGTGCAACAGAGTTTTGACACAAAGCTGCCCAAGTTTGGCTGGATTTGGGTGACAGAGAGATAAAAGCTCTTCAGTTTTACTCAGGGCCAGTATCAAGATCAACATGAACAACATCACTCAGCCATATACAATAGAGTGTAATGCAATAAAAATTCCCCTCCACTCTCCCATTCCATCCCATGCATGGAGCAGTGCTCCCTTTCCCTCAGGCTCTTCCATCCTGTCCATCCAGGATGTCCCCACCTCAGTGACCGTGTCTGTGGGGCTCAAAACCTGCAGAGGATGGCTGGGGGCACACCCTGCACCACATTGATCCTTCACTAACTTGAAAGGGAGCAGGCAGCATCTGTTTTATCACTGCAGATATTGCAATATGACAGGGTATGGCTGTTATTTCAGTGGAACTGAATCATTGATGAGTTGCCTCACAGAGCAGGTAAGGCTGTGCCTGACTGCAAACCACCCTCCTTGTCAAACCCACAGCAGCCTCATTATTCCAGCATAATTTAGGCTGTATCACTTCAGAAGGTGTTTGAGATTTAAAAAAAAAACAGCAAAAACAGGTGCTGTTATGTGAAGATGAAAGTGCTCAATCAGCAGAGATGAGGAGGGCAGGGACAGCAGTTTGCCACAGTGGCATAATCCAGTGGGCAATAGAATCCTATGGAGCCAACACTGCAAAAAATATTCTGGCAACCTGGGAATTGTGCTTTGGCAAGGGTTTAGCACAGGTTTGGTATGAGTTTGGCTGTCAGATTTTACCCAAGCCATGGGGGGGGGAGAGCATGAAGTCTGCAGCTATTTTTCAGGCCTTTAGCAAGCCTCCCATAATTTTTCTACCAGCACTCCTATTCATTAAATGATGATACAGGCTAGAGAGTCCTGCTTCTGCTCATGTCTCTGCAGATGCTGACAACATCACCTGCTACACCCCAGCAGGGCTGCGTGCCCTGAGGATGCCAGCAGCAGAGGCACAGCTCCACTTCAGCTGCCTGACCCAGCTGCACAAGCAGGATTATGTCTTTCTGGGCCTCGTTGGCTTCTGCATATTCCTTGCTGGCACCATGGCAGCCTGGCTGGCCGGTGTCTGTGCTGTCATCTACGAGGCCCATGCCTCAAAGGGGGAGGAAGAGGAGGAGGAGGAAGAGGAAGACACAGCCACTTAGAATCAGCCCTTCTGAGCTCCCATTGTGGGAACTAAAGGCAGGACCTTCCTGCCTGATTTCCCATGTTGTCCCACCCTGGATTTTTTTTGTTGGTGGTGGTTTTTGGGTTGGTTTTATTTTTTTTGGTTTTTTTTTTTTGGTAAGTGAAATAAAACTGCAAGAGAAGGAAGTATTTGTGCTCCAGTTTCACTTGCTGTGCTCCAGTTTCACTTGCTGTTCTTTACCCAGTCTTCTACCACTGGGACTCAGGATATTGGCAAAATATTCATTTTGGGGAGGTGTGAGAGGTGTGCACAGTGCCAGGCATTTCCACCTCCAACCTACCTTGGGACCACAGAACAGTAGGGACATAAGGACTGGCTTGAAAAGGTACTGAAATATGGGAGAGGTCCTGGCACTGTGCTGTAGCCAAGGAGGTCACCAGGCCCTTCCTGGCCAAAAATCCCAGCAGGGCTTACAGGGATCAGCCTACACAGCTGGAGCCCCAGGGAATTACTGGATTGTTAGAGCCCCAGGAAATCCAAGAACTTCCAGCTTTGGAAAGGCAAAGAGATTAAAACCAGGACTTTTAGGAGCCCAGAGGATCCCACTGGTTCTTCCTTTCTTTCCCATTATACTGGAGACAGCAAAAGAACCCTCTGTGCTCCTGCAGTGCAGCCAGACCGCCTGTGCCTCCACCGTTGTATGAACTGGAAAGTCCAGCTCTGTTTTTGTGTCACACAGTCCTCAAACTGGAATGTTTTATAAAGTAAAAATATTGCTTACACACTCTCCAAATATTCTTGGAAATGGGCTGTGTGTCCATACCAAAGTGTCAGAGTTACATCCACAGGGAGATGTAAGATCCTCGTTACCACCAGCGCTGGGAATTGCCAAGGGAAGTATCTGCTTACATGACTGTGAAAAATGTCAATCACTTGGTTTTAAAATTTTAAACGTTTAATTGTAATAAAATGGTTATAAAAATAGCAATATAATTAGATTTGTAATAATTTTGACAATTTTGATTAGGACAATATGAGACAATAGAAACAAAGAGTTACAGACAGTCCAGGCACCTCTTTCTGGGCAAAATAAGCCTGAAAAAGGACCCACGTTAACAGAGGATTAACCCTTAAAAACAATAACCTGTTTCATATTCATAGACCTCATCCATGATGCATAAATTCCATTCAAACACAGGATTCTGTCTGGTCAGTGTCAGCTTCTTCCTCTCAATCCTGATGGTGTCTTCATGACTGATCGAGGCAGGAAGAAGTTTGTTTCTTCTGATAAGGGAGCAGTAAATTCTCTTTCTCTGAAAGATTCAGGTGTCCTGTGGCTGCTATCTCGCTGTGAATCCTTTCTTTAAAAAAATATCTTACATAGCATAGTTTCTATTTTAACATTTTGTTATAACCTAAAACTATATTTAACACACTACTTAAGCAAATTAATACAGCATAACTTTCTAACAGAACACATATAATATTCATTTTAATATTTGCGAAAAACCAATCGTAAAATACGCATTTTTCACGATGACCCAGCACAGCAACTCCACGTGTGAAACACACTGCAGGGTCTGCTGAGCTAACAGGGCAAACCAGGAGATTTCAGCAAGCAGGGTGTGAATTACCAAGCTCAGAGCCATTAAACTGTAAACGGCGCATGGGTAAAATGGCAGGAAGGGTACGGGGGACAGGCTGAGGACACAGCGAACCCCTCAGCGATCCCCACCCCCTCAGCCCTCGCAGCACGAGGCCGAGCGCGCCGGGCCGAGCGCGGGCCCCGCCTGCGGGCGCTGCTGCTGAGGGGACGGGCCCGGCACCGCCCCCGCCCCGGCTCCCTCCGCATCCCGGCTCCGTCCCGCCGCTGCTCCGCGCCGCGCCGAGGGTGAGTGCGGGCCGGGGGGCAGGGGGTGCGCCCAGGGGCAGCTTATCCTCGGGGAAAACGCCCTGGACGCCTCCCAGCCGGGGGAGGCTGCGGGACAAGGGGGCAGCGGGACGAGCAGGCCGAGCAGGGCTCGGCCCGGCCCCCTTTTGTCGCTCTGCCGGCTCGAAGGGCTGAGCTTACGCCGGCTAATCCAGTCCGAATCCACGCGTGGGGCTGTTCGAGGAGCCTTAAGGCGCTTTGCTGACTCACAGCAGCTGCAGTGTTGTGGCAGAGTTGGGAAGGACCCTTTTTCCCCCGCCGCTCTGTGCCCTGTCATGCTCCAAAATCTCGTGTCTGTGGCATAGCAGGGTAAAAAGGGAGAAATTGAGTTTTGTGCACCGTGATAGCAAAGGCCTTGCGGCTGCGGGCAAAAGTTGCTGAAACGCTCCGGGCACCACAATCCGGAAAGGACCGTGGGAGTCCTGGTGACTTTGAAGTGATTTATATGGCACTAAATTACGGGAGCAAAGGCTTGAGGCACGCTCCGATATCAGTCGTGTAAAAGTAGGAGTTTTATGACACACCCGGTTTAATGCTTTGCCGTGCTCTTTGCTCCCAAGATAAACTCCCGGATTATAACTTCGTGCTGGAAGGCAAAATGCCCGGTTCTCCAACAACCCTGTAATTTGAAGGGGAAAATGTGACCACCAACCTGCTCTACATGTTCTATTTTCAGTGTATCACCTGTCAGGTGCTAACCTCAATTACAGGTGCATGCAGCTGGGTTTTCTTCATTACTTCAGGGTTTTAATATTCTTACTGATAATTGTTTACCTCACTTCCTGTGGACAGAGCCAGCTCTTGTCTTCACCTTGCTCCATCGATGATAATCCTTTGCAAATGAGAAATAAAACCCTCTAGTTCCCAAAAATCCCTTGTGGGGGGTGCAAGAGGAAGACTTTGCAGCAGTTCCCTGAGGTGGCCTGTTTTTCCCCACACTGACAGATTGTGCTGGTGGGTCAGTGCAGGGAGGCACCAAAACCTCACTACATCGTGGAGGCACCATCTGGAGACAGGCACCAACTGGGGTTTGGTTGGGAGAATTATCTCCGTGCTGTAGGGAGGTCTCTGCTGTCTTTTGCTGGGCTGTGTCATGCAGCACCCTCCAGGCTCACCCAGACAGGCATCTGAGGTTTGGGGTTGTGCAAGATGGTTGTGGGGAAGGGCCCTTGTGCTCTCTGGCAGCAGGGAGGGAGCTGGAGTGCTCTGTGTGGAGCAGAGCAGGCTTGTGGGGGCTGCTGAGCAGGAAAGAGTGAAAATGTGGAATGTAGGGCAGCATGGCAGAGGCTGCAGGGTGCACCTTCTGCCCCATGCTTCTGTCTCAGGCCTGCATGAGGGAGCACAGAACCATTAAGCAAAAGCCATACAGGCCCTGGTGTCCCCTGGCTGCTGGGGCAGATGTCTGTAAATGCCAGTAGCTGTGTGTTGTTGGAGCTGTTCACCAGTTTGTGACTCTGAGAGGCTTCCTGGGAGCTGCAGGGCTGAGCATCAGTCATCTGGCCAGTGGCTCTACCCAGATGGGTTCAGTTATCATTGCTGAAGTGCTGGGTTTTATTAGTATTTTATATGAGGATGACCTCATATAAATATAAGATAAATATAATTAATCATTGATGTAGCCCAGCTCCTTCCAGCTCAGGGGATTTCTGAGCCAGGTTCTGTTCTAACTCCCAACTTACCTTTTACTCCCAGAACTCGCCCAGTTTCCTGTTGAATTTATGCGAAGTGCCTGCACTCACAATGTCCCTTGGCAAGGAGTTCCACAGGTGTGGTTCCCAGTGCATGAAGAAACATCTCTCTTTAGGGAATAGGTTGGAAATAAACTGACTTCATGTGGTGGCCCTAGCTCTGGGGCTGCAAAGGCCTATGAGTTTCTGCCCAGGCTGCACTAAGGTTCTCCAGACACCATTTCCCACCAATGCTTAGGTGATTTTAAGCCTTGCTTGACAGGAACTATGCAGACAATTCCTGATTTGTGCAGGTACAGAAAGGTACAAAAGGTATAAATTCCTTCAGCCAGTTCCCTGCGCTGGTAGCCCTTGGAGTCCAAGCCCAGCAACTCTTCCATGCACTTATTTCACATGGTGCCACTTCCCCAAGCATTCACAGGCTCCCTTTCTCTGGCAGCACCACGATGGCTGTTCTCTCCAAGGAGTATGGCTACGTCATTCTGACTGGGGCTGCCAGCTTTGTCATGGTCACACACCTCGCCATCAACGTGAGCAATGCCCGCAAGAGGTACCGTGTGGAGGTGAGTGTCAGGCATGGCAAGCTTGCTGCCACCTCGATCAGTTTGGGGTGACTTGCTGACAGCTCCTGCCCCACCACACAGGTGTAGAAGGGATGGAGCTGCTGAGGGCTCTCCAGAAAGCATAGCACAGCTTGGGATTTGGGGCATCAAGCTGAAAGAGCTTGGCAGCACTGATGGGCAAGAAACTGCTCAGCCCTTTTTCCCTGCAAATAAGACTTGATGCAGCACTGGGGGGAAAGGGGTTGTAGTGGCACAAAAGTGACAGGAAGGTTTCTCAGACCTGGGGGGAGCATGTGAGCGCTGTCACAAATCTTTCAAGTGACCTTCCCTCAGCATCTGTTGGGGAGCCATTGTGGCAGGCAGAGCTGTGGGCTGGGTGGGGACAGCTGTGAGTCAGGGCCATGGCATGCAGTGGCTGCTGTGCCACTTGGCTTCAGCACAAACCACTGCTCCTTTGCTCTTTCACCACCTCACTCATGGAAGTGACGAGCAGGGGTGAGCACGAGGGCAGCTCCAGCTGCCTGTTGGGCTGATCCCATTCCTGCTGCATCAAGTCAGGATTGGAGCAAGTGGAGCCAGTGTGTGTGGTGCACAGAGGGCTGGATCTGTGGCCTGAGGAAGCCTCTTCAGGAAGGCAGTGGTGCACAGAGGGCTGGATCTGAGGCCTGGGGAAGCCTCTCCAGGAAGGCAGTGATGCACAGAGAGCTGGATTTGAGGCCTGGGGAAGCCTCTGCAGGCAGGCAGCAGCTCCAGGAAGGCAGTGACCTTGAACAGAGCTTTTGTGGGCCCCAGGGCAGGCACAGGCTCTGAGCTGCCATTGCAGGCTGGTGTTGCAAGCACCCAGGCAGCTCTGGGCTCCTGGGGAGAGGAGCTGCAGGCCTCCCTTGCTGATGCTTTGGTGCTGGTTTATTGTTTGGCAGTACCCAACCATGTACAGCACGGACCCTGAAAACGGGCAGATGTTCAACTGCATCCAGCGTGCGCACCAGAACACGTGAGTGACACCTTTCAACAGGGGCTTGGGAACACACAGGGCTGGGGGTAGGGCCCAGAGCCCCAGAGGTGCTGCTGCCTCTGCTTTGGTCCAGGCTCAGCCTGCAGAGCTTAGCAGGAAGGCTGTGCTGGCTCCTTTCCATGCATTAAACTGTGGGATGGTGCCATGAAGCTGTCTCCTCTTCCCCAGTTCCCACCAGTTTGCTTCCATGGGTAGATGTTAAGATGTGAGGAATCTTGTTTCCAGAAGGTTCTGATTTGTTGTGCTGCCCAGGTCTCCCTGGGGAGAGGCCCAAGTCCACCCAGCTCCTATGGACAGGTTGCAGCAGCACATCAGAGGGGTGCTGGGAAGCACAACTGGGGAATGTTTAGAGTGGCTCAGAGAACAAAATGGAAAGGGTGGGTGGGTGTCCTGGGAGAGAGGCACAGGCTGGGAGGAGCCCCTAAAACTGTGTGTGCTCAGATCTCTTCTTTCCTCAGCCACAGCACTGAGCACAGAGACTCGTGATGAGCCCGAAATGCCCTTGGCAGGGAATGTTTGCAGTTTCTGCCCTTCTGGAGTTTTGTCTTTGTAAGCAACCTGAGCACAAACACAACCTCCTCACTTTTATTTTCAGATTGGAAAGTTACCCTGCCTTCCTGTTCTTTTTAGGCACTGGTGGAGTCTACCACCCGGTAAGTGATGCAGGACTCTGCTCTGGCTCCCTGACCTGGGCAGGGTGGGGGGCAGGAGGCCAGGACAGCCCCTTCAGTAGCCACATCACACTTAACAGCAGTGCCCCTTCTTAAAATTTAGTTGTAGAAGGCCTTCTGCAGGAGAATCACAAGTAATAAACTCATTACTGCTGTTTGAGCTGTTAGAGCCCTTCCCCTAAAGGTGCCTTGTTAGACAAAGCAAAGCATTTGCAGCCTCCAGTCACTGAGTGGGAAGAATCCCTTCAGCCCAGTTTTTCCAAGCCCTGCCAAAAGAAGTCAACAAAAGCCTGGGTTATTTTTAACTGAGAGATGCAGACATCTTGGGAGGAGACAGGCACATGGGAGAGGCCAAATCCAGTAGCTCTGTCTTTGCCATCAAAAGACAAATTAGGTCTTTCCTGAAGACAGACTTCTTTTCCAAGAGGGAAGGAAGCAGCACATCTGGCAAATGGGAGCCACACTGGAGTGAGCTCTCAATGAAGAGTCAAGGTGGAAGTTTGGAACACCTGCTGGAGGCAGTGGAGCAGGGCTTGGCGCAGCAGCTGCCTCCACCATCCTGCCCCTTGCTCTGGCTCACTAAAGTGGCCAGGGGTGACATGAGATTGAGCACCTGGTTGCCTGCACAACTTTGCTCAAGCCTCCAAAGCCTTTTAATGCTTCTCCTTTCTCTGCAGAGAGTGGCCACAGGGCTTGGCATGACCTGGATCCTTGGGAGGCTCATCTATGCCTATGGCTACTACACGGGAGGTAGGACTGTGCCCTGCAGCACACACTTTGACACTCAGGTCTCCTACAGTGACCTCAGGAGTTTGCCCCCAGCCAGGTGTGGAGGAAAGGGTGCAGATCTACAGGCTGCCAACACTGCAGCATGCTCTTCCTGCTCTTGGGAAGAGCTCTCCTCCAGCAGCAATGCCTACCCTAAGAGGCCTGAGCTGTTTTGCCCTGGGGATTTCCCTTTAGTTCCTGCTCCCTCTTCAGTCTCCAGGCTGGGCTAGTCTTTCAGTGAACTGACAAATTCTGATTTTTTTTCCAGAACCCAAAAACCGAAGGAGAGGGGCCTTTGCTTCCGTGGCACTCCTTGGGCTGGTGGGCACAGCTGTCTATGCAGCCTACGAGCAGCTGGGCTGCCAGCTCATCTGCAGAGGCTAAAGGGACTTTTCTTCTGTTTTCTTTTACAACACTTGGCTTCCTGCGGTTTTTTTTCCTTTTCTTTCTCAATAAAAGGAAGTTGTCCATTCTGTATTTTCATTCTAAAGTTACAGAGGGTTTTCTTAAGAAGCTCTGCAGAATGCTAGAACTACTCTGGTTTTGTAGGACTACAGAAGTCTGTCTGTCAGGCAGAGATGCTCCCTCTAGCTTTTATGATTTTAGTGATCAAAAAGCCACCTTGCAGCTCATTTAACTCATACAGCAACAACCCCATTTCTGGATCCCTCAATTAATGTCACACTGAGAATTTGTTCCAGAGTAAGTATTTATTTGATTGCTAAAAAAAGACATAAGAAAACAATTGAAATTGTTGCTTCATCATGTGTATAAAGAACAGTAAGTTTACAGGAAGGAAGTGAGATAGCTTTCACTATTCTGTGCTGGAGCTCACCACCACTCTTGTGTGGAGGTGATTCTCAGGGCCATGCCTGGCCCAGGCAGCATCAGCCAACCTTCCCCACAATGTTTTGTCCCACTTGTAAGGTACAGATAGAAAAAAACAAAAGTTGAGGTTACCAAGGGTCTAGAGGGAATAAACAATGATGCATTTAAGGCTTTTACGTGGTTACAGAACAGACAGGGTCAGTCAGGATAGTTACAGGGTATAATTGTGTCCAAGAGCTCATAGCTGCATCGAGTAGGGTCCTAAGCCAGAAGTGAAGCTGATGGAGGGTGGAAGGCAATGGGAATGAAGGCACTCAGCCTGGAAGCCTCTGGTAACACCTCTGAGCCTGCAGGAGCTGCTGCCAAAAGCCACATTGGTGCCTCCTGCTCTGAGCCTCCCCCTGTCCACCAGATCTGAGCCCTGTGTGTCCAACCCCCCTTGCAGGAGCAGGGTGGCTGAACGCTGCTCCAGCTCAGCTTCCCCCCAGGCACTGACAACTGTAGGGAACTTTATTGCTGTGTACATGATCCACACCTCTGGCTGGCAGCAAAGAGCTGCCTGATGCTGCCCTGAGCAGGCCCCAGAGGCACTAGAACACAGACTCCACATCCCCCATCTCCACACAGACAGTCTTCAGCTGTGAGTAGTACTCGATGGCTGCCCGGCCGTTCTCCCTGCCAAATCCTGCAGGGAAGAGCTGCAGTGAGGACACAGCTCCAGGCAGTGCCAGTGGCCACTTGCAGCCCCTGGAGCTGGCAGGTACCAGGGGAGGTCACACAGAGCTCACCTGAGGACTTGTATCCCCCAAAAGGCAGCTCCACTGGGCTGACGTTGTAGTTGTTGATGAAGCACATCCCAGCCTTGAGAGCAGCCACTACCCTGTGAGCCTTCTGGATATCCCTGCAGGAAAAGGGCAATTCAGCTAGACCCTCTCCTTCCCTGCCAGGCAACACCCACTGGAGAAAGGCCAGCAGGGCTTTTTGGAGTCCAACCAGCCCTACTCTGCCTTTGCCTGCTCAAAGGAGGCAGCACCAATTCCCAAGGATGCTCCAAGTGCATTCAGTTCCAGAGGGCAGGACAATACAGCAATACAGAGTGGGGCAAGCAGCCAACAGCAGCACAGCAAGCTCCTGGTGCATCCTGGAGGGGCAGGAAGGCAGGCAGCAGGCCAAGCCAGGCTGGGAGGAACCCAAGGGACAGCTGGCCCACCCAACACTTGGAGGAAAAATGGGAGATGTGCAGTCATTTACAGATTTCCCTTTTGGCAATCCCTTGCCTCAGCTTTTCTGAAAGAGGATACCCATGCCCAGGCACTGCAAGAGGAGCAGCAAATCACTGCAGTATTTCAGTCCCCAGAATGATTCCACAACACTGCCCATCATACCTGGTGAAGACACCACCTGCCAGGCCAAATTTAGTGGCGTTGGCTCTCTCCAGAACCTCCTCCTCCGTGTCAAAGGGCAGGATGGCCATGACAGGCCCAAAGATCTCTTCCTTCACACACGTCATGTCATCCTTGCAGTTCCCTGGAAGCGTGGCAGAGCACAAGTGCTTCAGGAGGAAGAGCAGCAGCACAGCCTGTGCACTCAGCAACCCACACAGCCTTGGAGACAGCCCCCAGCATGGCACAGCAGCCAGGCACACCCTGCACCTCAAAAGCACCAACAGCACAGATTTCCCTGGATGCAGTTCTTGGAAGCCTCAGCTCTCTCTAGGACCCCCATGCAAGTGTCCATCCATGCTGGGGCCATCACAGAGCCAGGTAACAAAGCTGAACTCATTTCTCAGGAGAAATCCCACAGCATCCATGGTGCCATGGCTGACTTGGAGCCTACCTAACACACAGGGCCGCATGTAGTAGCCATTCTTCAGCTTCGGATCATCTGGCACATACAGGTCCCCACCACACAGCACCTCTGCCCCCTGCAAAAGAGCCAAGAGAGGAAGGGATGCAGGCACATCCAGGAGCATCCTGCCCAGCTCTGGCTGCCCCTTGGCCTATCCCAGCAGGCTCTGCTCAAACATTTGTCCCCATCTTTTTTTAAGTCCCTGTTATGTACTGAAATCCTGCAATCAGCTGTCCCCAGAGCCTTCTCCCCTCCAAGCTAAACCACCCCAACTCTCAGCCTTTCCTCTTGTGTTTTTTCTGTGCTGAGGATTCCAGAGCCTTATGTGGTGTCTCAGCAGAGCAGGTCAGAGGGGCAGAACTCCCCCTCACCTGCTGCCCACACTGCTTTGGATGCAGCCCAGGGCACTGGGGGTTTCTTGGTTCCAGCACACATGGCTGGGGCATGTCCAGCCTCTCATCCACCAGCACTCCCAAGTCCTTCCTTGCAGGGCTGCTCCATCTGCTCATCCCCCAGCCTGGATTGGTAGCAGGGGTTGCTCTGACCCAGGTGCAGCACCCTGTACTGGGCTCAAATCACCTCCCTGTCCTCCACGTGCCTTAACACAACTCCAGGAGGATCTGTTCCATCATCTTTGCACAGTCACAGCAGTGAGGCTGATGGGTCTGTAATTCCCAGGCTCTTGTCCACCACCCTTTTAGAAAATGGGTGTTTTTCCTTTTCCAGTCATTTGGGACTTCACCTGACTGCCATGACTTCTCAAGTATCATGGAAAACGGCACAGCAACTACATCAGCCAATTCTCTGAGGACCCAGGGATGCATCCCATCAGATCCCACAGACTTCTGTGTCTAGTGGTCCAACACACCCACTGAGTAAACCAAAAACAACCAAAAAAACCAGCTTAACTGGGAGTGCACAGGGCAGGAGGGCAGCTGGTAGTGTGTTTGTCCAACAGGAGAGACATTTCAGGGCAGGCACAAGGCAGCATCACAATCTCACCTGCTCCTTGGCCTGCTTGATAAAGCCCTGCACACGATTCAGGTGGGGCCGGTTGATGAGGGCTCCCATCCGCGTGTCCTCCAGAAGAGGGTCTCCAATTTTGATCTTCTGGGTGCGTTTCACCACCTCCTTTGTGAAGGTATCCAGGATCTTCCTCTCCACAAACACCCTGGTGCCATTGCAGCACACCTAGGACACAGGACAGGCAGCTCAGAATAGAAACACAGCACTCCACAGTCCTTCCCTGCTTGGGTCCTGCTCTTGGAAAAGCCCCTCCATAGCTGCTGCAACAGCTAACTTGTCCCTGGGGACAAGGAACACAAGGAGATACCCTGGGGCTGTGACTGCACTGAACAGCCCTTGCTGGACACCGTGGTTCTGATGCCACCAGGTGGCAAAAACGTATCAGGTCACCAGCAGCAGAGACCTTGAGCTGACTCCTGAATTCCTAGAAATGACCCTGCTGAGCAAATTTGCCAACAGGATTACACAAAACCTGCAGCACGGGTGGAAATCCCGAATTTGGGAAGGACAGAAGCCTGTCCTCAGGCTCAGCACACCAGGCTGGAACCTGCTGCCCCTCCAGGGGACACCAGCACAGCTTCTCCTGAGCTGTGAGTGCCAGACTGGTGCCCAGGGCACAGGAGCAGCTGTGCTGAGCTGGCTGCTTGGTGCCAGGGAAGGACAGGACACTGGCTAAGTGTGTCCTGTTGGCTAAGGCACACTGTGCTGGGACACTGCTCAGGCTCCTTCCAGGGCATCCCTTCTGACAGTGCCCAGGGAAAGGTGTGGCAGGATGGGAGCCCCAGGGCATCCCTCACTTACAGGAGGTCACAGGCTGGCCCCACTCCCACACACCTCGCCCTGAGTCAGGAAGTTGGCCATGAGGGCTCCCTTCACAGCATTCTCCAGGTCAGCATCTGAGAAGATGATAAGGGGGGATTTGCCCCCCAGCTCCAGGGTGACTGGCTTTATCCCTTTAGCTGCCATCTCCATGATCTGAGGGGAACAAGGACACAAGAGACAAGTGATTCACTGGCCAAGGGGAGGCTGGGGGGGGAGAGGCAAGAGAGACCCAAAGGACCATTCACTAATAAGAGAAGCAGCACAAAGGGCAAGATGGGCTCCCCTAGATGTGGTGAGTTCAGACTGAGGACAGCCTCAGATGGTTTGGGGGTTGTTTTTTTACAGATAAAGCCAACAAAGCCTGGAGAGGCATTTGCAGGAAGTCTCGTGCTCAGTGTAAGCTGCAGGCAGCTGTAGCTGCCATCTGTCACTGCAACCCACAGGTACACAAATGTAGGGAATATTCATGGGACATTTCCCCTCCTTCAGCTCACAATTTATTCCCAAAAGTGTTTCTTTAATTTTGGAATAATGAACTGAGGGTGAGATACTCACAGAAACTATCCCCTTGCTTAAAAAACAGTAGGGTGCATGCAGCTTTAGTGCTTTATAGCAGCCAGAACCACATTTTTCTAGTGCTGCTGTTTCATGTACTCTCCTCCCAACATCAACACCCACCTGAGCAGTTCAGAGACTTCACTGCAACCAGGGGCCAAGCAAGTGAAGCTGTCCAAGGGGTTTCTCTCCCAAGCTCACGCCCAGCAGGTTAACTGGATCCCCAGCATGACCCTGTATGTGCTGCAAGCTCCTTGCCCAGCCCCAAAAATGCTGCCACACTCACAAGCCCCGTGCAGAAAAGCTCAAGGAGGTATCAACCACAGATTGATTGTAGCTGATACAAGCCTTGTCTCAAGGTGTCTTTACCTTCATGCCAGTTGGCACACTGCCAGTGAAAGAGATTTTGGCCACATCTGGGTGCTGGCAGAGGAGCTGGCCCGTGGCAGCCCCACCCTGCACCACGTTGAAGAGCCCCTTGGGCACTCCAGCCTCTGTGAAGATCTCTGCCAACCTCACCACAGAAATAGGGGTGAAGGGTGAAGGCTTGAAGACCATCGCATTGCCTAAGGGAACCCAGACACAGGCAAGGTGGGGTTAACACCCAAACTGCTTCAGGGAAGAAACAAAAACAATCCCTACCCCACACTGTGAGTTTGTCTCAACAGAGCCCAGAAGTTTCCCCCAAAAAAGGAGGAAACACTTTTAGTTGATCACTGCTGCTGGGGAGAGGCTGGGGGAGATGGGGCTGCTGGTCCTGCCCTGCAGACATTTCCAGAGACCTTCCCCATCTGGTACAAAGCCAAGCTATTGTGCTTTTCTGGATTCACTCCTAACCTCTCAACATCTGACATCTTCCTCCTTCCATTTCCCTCCCTTTCTGCCAGAGTAACAGCCTGAACATTCTGCTAATCCTTCAACACTTCAAGGTAATCATAGAATCCATCCCAGAGATCACTGTGCCCCACAGGATCACTTGGCTTTGAAGAGACACTGGGGTGGGCAGAAAGGCTCCATTACCACAAGCCAAGGCTGGGCCAGACTTCCAGCAGGCAATCTGGAAAGGGTAATTCCAGGCTCCAATGCCAACACACACCCCAAGGGGCTCTCTCCGAGTGTACCCAAAGGATCCCCCGGGAAGCTGGATGTGTTCACCTGCAAAGAAACAGCCAGAGGGTAGAAAAGAGCAAAGTCCCTTCTTGTCTGTCAGAGCCCCCAGGGGTCAGGTCTGGCTTTGCCTGGGAGCAGAGACACAGTTGTACCCCACCAAGCTCACAGAAGGTGAGTGAATTCCCACAGAGCATGGCAGCATTGGGCAGAGACCTCTCAGAACCCTTCCAAGGTCTTCAGGAATGGCCCATCTCTCAGAGAAATCAGCAGCAAAGATGGCTTTGTGCCACTGGAGTTACCAGGGAAGGTGGGACAGAGAGCAAAGAGCAAACTGCAGTAACTCCTCACCCGCCAGAGATCCTGCCAGCCCTGCGTAATACTCCAGGCACTGCCAGGATATGTCGATGTCCACTCTGGCCTCAAAGATGGATTTCCCATTGTTGATGGTCTCCATGGTGGCAATTTCCTCCCTCTGCTCCTGTGAGCAGCACAGGACAGAGACAACATGTTAGAGAAGCCTGGAGCAGAACCCCACAAGGAGACAGCTGCCTCACGAGCACACAAACCCCAAACAAGATCCTGCCATGAGAAATGGTCATCTCCAAAAGGGACATTCCCAACTGCTGTTTATCAGTGTCCCCATAGTGATGAGTGCAGGGCAATGTCAAAGGGAAAGCTGCAGGGGTTCACTGCTGGTCCAGTCTTGTTTAACATCCCTGTTTATCTAAAAGATGAACAAACATGAACTTAGAAGCTGGCTGGCAAACAATGATAGAATTCGCAGAACTGAACTGGGAAGAGCAAACAGCAAGATCAGGATGGAACCAGAGGCCAGTGAAGAGGGACAAAGCAATGCAGCTGGAAAGCATCCTTTAACAGTCCATCTCCCAGGCAGAAACGTCACCCTGCTCTGGAAGTCTGGGAAAAGCAAAAGTTTGGCATAAAGGAAAGTTTTCTCATGACTTATACACACTGGGGAAAGTCTGGGTTCTTACAGATGTGTAAGAACTTAATGGAGATTAATTTGATGGAGATTAACTCTGATGCCCAAGGACCTGTTATCTTGGAGAGGAGTCTGTGTTAAACCTCACTTATGTGTATCCTCCCCATGTGTATTATCTGACAGATAAAAACCAGTACTCCTACTTTCTCTTATTGCCAGGACACATTCTGGTCATGTAACAACAGCCTCCGACAAGCCAAAAGTTCAGCCATGCCAGTTATGCAATTTCAGCTTTGAAACTGCATGCAGCGAAATTTAATCTTTGGAGCTCTTAAAAGAACCACAAAGCCTGCAAGATGCCAAATGGGTCGCTTCAGTTTTATGCTGTCTAACAGAATTCAGCTGAGAAAGCACACATTGGCCTTGAATCCAGTGATAAGGCCACAGCTGCAGGCACAGATGCTGACTCCAGTGATAAGAGCAAAGCCCTGCCTGAGACAGCCTCCTGTCTCTTCTGGCCAAAGGTGGGTTTTAACTCCTGAGCAACTCCTGGAGCTCTGCAAGTCCTGCTAAAGCACCCAAGAGCCACAATAACCCACAGGGAAGCTCAGAGACAGAACCACCCCTGTTTGCCCCCCAACATACCCGAATAATTCTGGCAGCCTCCAGCATCACTCGGCACCGCTCCATGCCTGACATCTGACTCCATATTTTAAAGGCAGCTTTTGCACTCTGCACAGCCAGATCAACTTCCTTCTCCCCAGAGCAGGGCAGCTTGCACAGCACACGACCTGGCACGTTTTGAACAGGGAATAAATGAGATGGAAATCTCAGAAAAGGGGCACAGAACGTGGTTTACTTGTACCAGACCCCATATACTTCAGTCAAGCCACCTATACCAGGCACAGGATTTCCCACTGAAACTCACTGATTTGTAATCAGCCAGAGAAGAGGTGCTGCAATTCAGCTGGCTCCAATTAAAAGAGCTGAATTTTCCCACAGTCGTGTTCTGGTTACTAATTACCTCCAGTTGCTACAAAATCCCTGGCTTTTCCAGTTGAGTTTGTTACACTTCTACCACCCTCTTCAAGACTCTCGTTACACATTCCCCAGGAGGGTTAAACACTTAGAAACGATTCTGCTGAACACTACACACTGATAACTACAATTACATAACTACAGAGATATTTAAATCGGGGGGGGGGGCTTGCCAAAATCGGGCAGTGACAGAGGGAAAGCTGATTTCTGCGCGAAGAACGGCGATGGCCAAACACCGAGGCAGAGCTCAGCCACTGCAGCAGGGCGGCTGAGGGGCAGCCGGACACCGCATATGTGACAGCCGGGTGAAAGCCGAGGACAGCGGGCCCTGCAGGCACAGAGCTCTCCCAGCCCCCGGAGCTTTCTTTCCCCGGTCGGTACCTGTGGCCGGCTCGAACACCTCCTCCAGCTGCCCGCCGTCGGCGGGCTGGACGCGGGCTCCCGCGCGGTAGTTGAGGGGCTGCTGCACGGTGAGGGTGCCGGTGGCGGAGCTCATGCTGGCGAGGCCGGGAGCGACTGAGCGCAGCCGGGGGAGCTGGAGGAGGAGGCTCGGGAGCCGGGATTGTGCCAACATCGGCGGGATCCCGTGAGGCGCCGCGGCCGAGAGGCGCCGCCTCTCCCTCAGACGCCTTTTCACCGTCAGGGCCCGCCCCGCCCGGGGCGTGCCGCTCGCCAGGCAGCCGGGCCCGATCCCCAGCACCCAATTAAGAGACGTTCTTAACATAAATTAACATGCCCATGCCGTTTATTACTCAGAAACAAAGGTCGCGTTATCTTCCGAGAGAAGTTTCTTGGTTGGATGAACGAACAACTGCTGGTGGAACCCTCGGAATGGATGATGGCGTCAATACTGCATAGCCGGGGTTCAGACGGGTGATGCCTGGTGCAGAATCCCTGTTGTCAACTCCCCAATGCAGGCTTGTGGCACTGGCCAGGCTTCCCGTGAGGGCTGTGCTTCAGGAGAACTTCCCTGCCTGAGGTGGGGGGCCAAGGAAGCCTCCTGCCTGCTTGGTGGCAGCCCGGGAGGGAGCAAGGCCGAGCATCTTCTGGATGTTCTGCAGGAGCAATGAGAGAGCACGGCAGGTCAGAGGGTGGCAAGTGTGAAAAACGCCAGCCACTAGGTTTTAAAATTTTAAAAGTTTAATGGTAATGAAATGGTTATAAAAATAGTAATATAATTAGAGTAATAATAATTTGGATAATTTGGATGAGAACAATGAGGCAATAGAAACAAAGCGTTACGGATGTCCAGGTACCTTTTTCTGGGCAAAATAAGCCCAAAAAAGGACCCACGTTAACAGAGGATTAACCCCTAAAAAAAATAGCCTGTTACATGTTCATACACCTGGTACATGATGTATAAATTTCATTCAAACAAAGGATTCTGACTGGTCAGTGTCAAATTCTTCCTCTGAATCCTAATGGTGTCAGCATGGCTGAGCCAGGCAGGAAGAAGTTCATTTCTTCTGATAATGGAGCAATAAATTCTCTTTCTCTGAAAGATTCAGGGGTCCTGTGGCTGCTGTCTCAGTGCAAGTCCTTTCTTTAGAAAAAAGGTATCCTACATAGCATAGTTTCTATTTTAACCTTATGTTATAACCTAAAACTATATTTAACACACTCCTTAAGAGAATTAATACAGCATCACTTTCCAACATAACACATATAATATTCATTTGAATATTCATGAAAAGCCAATGATAAATACACATTTTTCACAGCAAGGGAAACAAAGAGCAAGAAATCCTGACTCTGCTCACAGAACATTTGGGGTTGGAAGGAAGCTCTGGACATCATCCAGTCCAATACCCCCAGCCAAGGCAGGGTCACCTGGAGCAGGTGACAGGAACACATCCAGGTGGGTTTGGAATGTCTCTGGAGAGGGAGACTCCACACCCTCCCTAGGCAGCTGTTCCAGTGCTCTGCCACCCTCATTGAAAGAATTTCTTCCTCACACTGAGGTGGAACTTGTTTAGTTCATGGCCACTGCTCCTCATCCTGTTGCTGGGCACCACTGAAGAGTTTTGGCACCATCCTCTTGAAACCCACCTTTGAGATATTCACATGATAAGATTCCCTCTCAGTCTTCTCTTTGGACTAAATAGGCCCAGCTCCTGTAGTCTCTCCTCTTTAGAGATGTTCCAGACCCCAAATCATCTCTGTGGCCTCTGCTGGACTCTCTCCAGCAGCACAAGTAAAACCTCCCCACTTGTTTCAACAGATTCAGGTTCTCAGCCACATTGTCTAAATCCATCATATATTGAACCTCTCTTCCTTTGTGCTCAAGCAGCTCAGCATGGAGCCAGACAAGATTGGCTGGGCCATTCTTCCCCACAAAAGCCCAACAAAAGCCCCTGAACACCAAATCCATATTTTGGACAACGATTCTTTCCCATTTTCAGCTACACACCCCACAGTCAGCTGTCTTTACACACCCTATTTCCATAAAATACCATTGCAATTTAACTGCAGTGCAGGTTCCCAGCAGTGCTCATGGGCAGACTGCAGCCCTGGGTTTTCCCAAATTCCAGAAAGCACTGCTGGTGCTGGCCATGGGAGCTGGAGCCTCCTAATGCAGCTGGAATTTGGGACAGCAGCATGGCAACCAGAGCATGTGCCAAGTGCAAGTCAGGAGCTTAGGCCCAGAATTAACATGAATGCCTGTTAATTGCTGTGCACACAGAACAATGGGGCACTGGAGACAGTGCAGGATAACAGGACATATGGAGCAAACCCCAAAACCTGACTATTGGGATGACCTCATCTGCATCTGAGCAGGGTGTTCCAGTGGAAAACAACAAACAGGGGAAGAGCTAATTAGCAGAGCCAGGCATAAGCAAAAAAAAAAAAAAAAAAAATCACAGCAAAATATTTAAATGTGAATGTTTTTCTTGATTTTTGTGAAATTTCTTTTAAATTTCACAACAGTGCAACTACAAAGAGCCCTCAGTTCTTTCAGTTTCATCCTTCACTGTAAGGGAGTCAAGCTCAAGATGCTGCTCCTGCAGTGAGACACAGGGGAAAGAAGAAAACAACTGTGTCCTCCTTGTGTCACCACCTGAGGGCTGGCTATCAAGACAACAAAAAGAGGAAGGATTCTCTTCAAACCTGAGTGTCCTCTCCAAAATAACTGTCAGGAAAGGTCAGAGAGCAAGGCACAGAGCTCTTGAGCTTATTTATCATGGAAGGAGAATAAACTAAAGAAGAAAAAGGGGGAAAAAAGGGGGGGGAGAAACGGGGAGAAAAAGGGAGGGGGGAAAAGGGAGGAGGGAAGGGGAGGAAGAAGGGGGGAAGGAACAAAATGGGGGAAAGGGGGAAAAAAGGGGAAAAATGGGGGGAAATGGGGGGGGGAAATGGGGGGAAAAGGGGGGGCAAAAAGGGGGGGCAAAAAGGGGGGGGAAAAAGGGGGGGGAAAAAGGGGGGGGAAAAAAGGGGGGGGAAAAAAGGGGGGGAAAAAAGGGGGGGGAAAAAAGGGGGGGAAAAAAGGGGGGGGAAAAAAGGGGGGGGAAAAATGGGGGGGGAAAAATGGGGGGGGAAAAATGGGGGGGGAAAAATGGGGGGGGAAAAATGGGGGGGGAAAAATGGGGGGGGAAAAATGGGGGGGGGGGAATGGAAAAAGCAGATAGTTTTGCAATTCTGCAGTAGCTAAAATAAGATAAAATCGAGGTTCATTTCAGCTGGAGATTATGAAAAGGAAGGCTTCAACCCACACACAAGGAACAGAAGAAGAGGAATTACATCACGTTTAGCCCATGGCATACATAAACCAGCCACTGGTTGATGTTCAGCAACTGAATGTGTATGAGAGCATTAACTCCTTGCTCTGGTTCCCCGCAGTGCTTCCTGGATCAAGGCACGGACAGAAAGGAGCAGCCAAGGGGCAGAGCAAGCACACCAGAGGGTGCTGCAGAGCCAGCAGGAGCCGCGTCCTGTCAGCCTCCAGCGGCTCACCCGCGGAGCAGAGATCCAGCAGGGATCCATGGCACCAAGGAAGCGTGCACTGCCTCCGCCCCGCTCCTTCTGGCAGGGAGAAAGAGGTGCTAAAGTTCTCTGTCTGAATTCCAGATTACAGACACTGTCCAGCATTACCCTTCCATGCAGTCTCCCCCTGCTCTGCAAGGCAGAAGGCATCACACACCAGCTCCAAAGCACGTTTTGCTGGACAGCAATGCTGAAATCTACACCTGGAGACACCAAAGATGGGGCAGGGTCCAGCAGAAACCTTGTCCTGTCTGCTGTGGGCCACACTGGACAAGGAAATCTGCAGAGCCTGCTTCCAACACTAGCACCCTCAGGAGCAGGGAGGGAAGAGTCAATATTTAGGGATCCAAATCCCTCATCTGAGCTCTTCTGATCTTCCCTCAAATGACTGCAGGAAGCACAGGAGCTGCTCCTGCTGTGGTCTTCAAACCCAGAAGGGACCTCGGACAAGGCAGCAAGCAGCTCCCTGCCCTAGGACCAGGCTCTGTGGGAAAGCACAGTCCTGGCAGCAGGGATAACTGCTGGCTCCCCTTCCCACATTTGGTGATTTTTGGTGATTTTTTTTTTGCTTCTCACTAAACTGAATTCCCAAAGCAGCACCCTTTGGACAGGTACTTTGCAGATGCTGCTACTCCTGGGGAGCTGCTCCTGCTATGGTCTTCAAACCCAGAAGGGACCTCAGACAAGGCAGCAAGCAGCTCCCTGCCCTAGGACCAGGCTCTGTGGGAAAGCACAGTCCTGGCAGCAGGGATAACTGCTGGCTCCCCTTCCCACTGGGAATACATTTTGGTGAGAAGCAGCCTAATCTACAGTTCAGATGTGTGTGAAAAGGAAGTGAGGAGCAGCAAACAGCCCAGGAACAGCAGCACATCCCTGTTCCCAACCAGCACAGGTGAAGGCTGGGAGCTCAGAACCAGGAGCAGCCACAGAGGATGTAACCCTGACACTGCAGCTCCCACCCAGCCCAAGAGCAGACTTTCCCAGCTGAAAACCCAACAGCTCAAGGACCCTTGGAAGGCCTCTCCCAGCAGCCCTCCTCTCTCCAAACAGGAAGGCAGGAGGAACTGGGGGACAGGATTTACGTGCCAGGGAGAGCTGGGAACAGCGCAAAGGAAGTTACTCACGGCGAGGTGACTATTTTGGGAGATGCTGGCCAGGTCACAGGCAGCAAAGCTTCCCAGTCAGTGTTTGAAGAGTTTCTCACCCCCACATGAAGAGAGTCCCTGATGCTGCTCCTGCCTGTCCCACTAATGTCACTTTAATCACCGCCCAGGCAGCCTCCCCTGCATTTCCCACCAGGTTGCTGTTTTTTCACACACACCCGAGTTCCTGCTCTACCTCTGAGCTCCACAGGAACATCTCTCTTCCCTGTCTTTGATGGTTTCACAGGCAGCTCCAGGATTTAAAGAATGACTGAGGGACTGTGGCCTCCTTTCTTTGTTCACAACCTTTTCCCTGATTTTGGTACACCTGCACTCCTCCTTGTGTGTCAGCTGCATCAAGCCAGACACCAACTCCCACACCACCACTTGTCTTCCCCTGGGCCAGCACCTGTTTCAAAGCCAACCTGGCAAGATTTCCCCTTCTGCACACAGTGAAATACAAAGGCTCACAAAGCCTTCACCTCCAAGGTCACTGAAAGCACGAAGTGCAAGTCTCTGGCACCATTTTAAGCCCTTAATTACTTTCTTGCCCTCTCCCCCAGCCTGTCACAGCTCTGCTCTTCCCAATGCTGTTATCACCTAGGTTCTTTCAAATGGCAATAAAGCCAAGAGCAGGATGCCAGCAGCAATCACAGCTTCAGTTCTGACCTCTTGTGCAAACTGAGGTGTCCCTGCCCTTCCCTGGAGCAGCAAGGAGGAAGGAGCTGAGCTGCCTGACAGCTGGAGAAGTGCAGGAATTGTTAACCATGATCACGTAGATAATGCAGCACTACGCAGATTGCAGTCTCACACCCTTCTCCAGAGCAATAAACTCACTCTCCTCCTCCTCCACAGGGATATCATAAGGAACTCTCAAGCACAAGGGCAATTTTTTTCCCAGAAGTTTCATGGAAAGCTCAACCCACTGCAAAGAGCTTGGCATTTCTGCCCCTTAGTTCATGGTGCCCACAAATTTCATCATATAAGACATCAGGAAATACCCAGCATTAGAATTAACCACAGGAATTATATTTTTGGACAAAACAAATGAGGGATTTTTTAGAAAGAGAATTCCCCAATCAACCCAAATCATAATCTGCAACACTGAAAAGAAAGGACTTTCCATGTAACTGAGAACACAGAGCAGCACCAGCCAAGATTGCCTGAAGGAACAGCATCAGACCAGAATTCCAGAATTCTGGAAGGTTAACTTAAGAGCTCAGTATGTCTCAGTGCTTTCAAAGCAGAAAACCCTTTTCTAGCCACTGGGAAGTGAAAGTTTGTCCTGCAGCAAAGGCAGTGAGGAAGCCCCTGCCTGCCCTTTGGTGAAGCTGGGTCTGCTTGGGGAGAGGGGTGCCCAGATGAACCCCCAGATGTTCCTTTCAGCATAAATGGTTCTACAAGTCATTATCTGCTTTTGCACAGGGATCTGGGATCCATTTCAGCACAAACCCAGTACAAAGGGCTATGGGGAATTCCATCCAGAATGCACTTTGTGACTAAAGGAACTCTCTCAAGGAGCTGCTCCATCAAGCTCAGCCCAACTCCTGGCATTACACACCACCTCCCTTTGCTGATCTGATTTAAGTCTAAGTCCCTTAGTCTGAGTTTCCTTGGCACCCCTGAGGAAAAGCAGCAAGGGGGTTAAGGAGAAAAGCAGCAAGAATTCAGGAAGTGGATCAAAGAAAAGGGAAATATGAATACAGAAGGGAAGGTAATTTGCAGCTACTTGCACCAGCATTCATCCAGAGTATATTAACCTATCCCAAACACCCTGTGGGGAAAGTGGAAAACAAAACAGACTTCCTGTTGCACTGAGAAAGCCCTCCTGTCCTCCCCAGCCATTCTGCCACTTGAGCTGCCAGTGAACCTTCATGAACAGGTCCCTTATCCTCATCCTCTTCCAAAAGGTGGGACTATGGAGCTTTGCTGGAGAGCTCTGTGGAGCCTGCTCTTGGCTACCATACCAGACCCCCTCTCTGTGCCACATCCCTAATGCTGGGAGAGACCTGACACCAAAGGTACAGTTCTTAAAATTCTGAAAAAAAACAGGCAGCCAGCAAAAATAGGAAGGACAAACCCAAAAGAGCAGCTTTAACTCTTTCCTCACTTTTCTAGCAACTTTATGGACTGCTGAAACTTTTACAGAGCTGCAAGCCACCTAGAAAGTTTCCCCTAAAGATGCTGCTGTTTGTAAAGATGCACATATTGCTGTAAAAGTTGTAATTACTAAGGAGCAGGATTTAGATCAGCTTCTGATGGAGACAATCTCTTGGTATGGATAACTTGTTTGGATAACAAAGTTTTCACACAGGCCAGGAATCCATTTCTGCCAACTGTGTCCCACAGCCCTGGTGCAAGCCTCCAGCCAATCTTCCAGACCCATCCAGGACAGCGATTTTAATGATCCCAACCTAGAACTGCTTTGAATATGAGGCACAGGAATGAAGACAAACACAGAAACCACATACAGATCCAAGATTACACGTGCACCACTCCTCTTCCTGGATGGAGATATATGCCTTCCCTGCTCCAGGGAAAGTGTACTCACCTGTCTGATTGACATGGTGCAGAGAATGTAGAGGAAGATGAAGGAGCAGTCAGTGTAATCCTCACCCAGGAGGTTGCGGTGGGAGAGACCTTGGATGTACGAGAGGGGGATAAATGGAAGCTTTGCCACCACTCGGCCATCAAATCTGCAAAAGAGAGCACTGCATCACCCCTGGAGACAGCAAGGAGCTTTGGGATATGGCAAGAACAAGTGAGCATCTACAACAGGCCAGCACAGCAGGTAAGACCACAGGGAAGGCTGAAAGGCCTTGCTGCCTTCTCCAGCCCCTCTCCACACACTGCACCAAGGAGTGTCACAGACATCTTCTATGAAAAACCCTTTCTTTAAGATTTTTCCTCTTGAGAAGCTGAGAAGCCTCAAGAACAAAATGTAAACATTGATTATCTGCTGCTGTGGAATGCAACAAGTAGATTTTTGATTGGCCCGTGTTGGATGTTTCTAATTAATGGCCAATCAATTAGAATTAACCACAGGAATTGCCCAGCTGGCTCGGACAGAGAGTCTGAGACAGAGCCTTTGTTATCATTCTTGCCTAGTCTATTCTTAGCCAGCCTTCTGAAGAAATAATTTCTTCTATTCTTTTAGTGTAGTTTTAATGTAATATATATCATAAAATTATAAATCAAACCTTCTGAAACATGGAGTCAAATCCTTGTCTCTTCCCTCAACCTGAGACCCCTGTGAACACGGTCACACAAGGAGGATAAAGACATCTCTCTCTCCAAGCCCTCCACAGGGTAGGATTCCCTCAGGAACACTTTTACCATAATCAAAGTGTTTCCTAGTGATTTAAGTGATCAACTGGACAAGCTGCTGGTTCATGAAATCTCAGTGTTTTGCAGTTTTCTGGTGCATTTTATTTCCAAGTCAGATTTAGCAGATCATTTCTCAGAGCACAGTCAGCACTTCAATAAAAGATGAATGACTGTCACCCTGCTGTACTGCAGTTACTGCAACAAGACAGACCCTCTGCTTCAAGCAAAACAGCATTTTTTAAACCACAGCATAAATCAAAGACACCTTTTCCTTCCCTGGAGCAGCTGTGCTCCTCAGGATGCACAGGAGAGCCATCAAGGAACACTTGATAGCCCCAGTTTGTCTGTGGAGATGAAGGCAGTGCAGGGGCAGGATGATACTGCATATTCCCAGCACATATCCTGCTCCTGGAATCCCTCCAGGCCCACATTCCAGGGCATCAGGCAGAGTGTGAATTTTGGCCAGTTAGCAAAGATTTCTCCCAAGCCAGACCAGTCAACCCAATCTTTTGATGTAGATGTGTATGATGCCTCATCAGCATGTGCATATTTGGATGTTATTTTCTCTGCATGTGCTGATTTTTGAACAGGTGTTTCTTGTTTCAAGAGATCCTAAATGAGCTTTCTTTCCTGTGGAGATGCATTCACACAGCCATGGCTCAAACACACGCCAACTTTGTTTACATCTCACAGGCACTTTGGCAAAAGAGCTCAGAACGGATGTTTATCTCCCTGCAACATCCCCCAGTGGCTTCAAATTCTGCGTTATTCCTGCTGGGAGAATGACAAGTACTTCAGCAGTAGCACCCTCAGGTACCTGCTTTGAATTCCAGCAGGTTTTCACAGTTATTAAGAGGTACCAGAATGCACAACTCTTAGAGTAAGGCAGGGGAGTGATTGCATTAAAAAGTTCCTGGCAAGAGAAAATTGAGACACACAGAAGGTAATTTGTGCCCCTGTTGAAATCCCTGGTGGCTTGGAGGCCACTGCTGCTGCAGAATCTCACTGCCATAATGAACCTTTTAAACCACAAGAGTCCCTCAGCTGTTTATCCTGAGCACAGCATTCTGCTCTTTGGGTTTAAACCAGCCTTGCTGGCACTTCCAACCTGCTGCCCCAGCACTGCTGGCACTCCAGGAATGACAGGGGAAACCATCCCAGTGATTTCCAGTTTGGCCAAGGGGGCAAATGAGGTGCTCAGGCAGAGGAGCAGCATCTGCACAGTACCTGTCCAAAGGGTGCTGCTTCCACACAATTCCTACTCCTTCTTTCCCCAACAGCCATGAACTCATTCAAGAACAGGAAAAGCAGCAAACGTGGCCACAGCCATGGCAGGTGTCAGCCACCCTTTTCCTCCCTTTCCTGCCACACCCACAAGTGCCTCCATGGATGCTCCTGCTGCTCAGATTGCCTCTAAGGAAAGAGGCAGTTAAATAAAAGATAGGCCCCAAGGCTGACATCATCTGCTCAGCAGCATGGTCTCTGTGGGCAGGAATCCTCAAAAGAGGAACAAGACAAGTAAACTTAGTAGAAGTTTATTGGTTTCTTCTACCTTTTTTTTTTTTTTTAATATCTATGGAAGGAGGAACAATATGGAATTTAACCCAAATCAACCCCTTCCTAAAGTTTTTAACAAACTTACAATTCTGTAGCACTTGTTAGTCACAGAATGCTCAGAGGAACTGCCTCTTCCCCCTCTAGGAAAGAGGGCACAGTGGGGTAAAGCATTTTTAGTTTGTTTTTCAGTCTACTTTAGGGGCAGGTGTTGGTGTTTGTATTGTACCCAAAGAGCAAGGCAAGCACATGGAGGTCTCAAGTGCAACCCTACAAATGCTCCCTCAGAGCCCTCATTGCTCATGATGCACCTCCAGCCCTGCAGTGAAATAAAACATCACTGACTCAAGACTGAACCCAAATTTTAAAATCCCCCAGTGCTGGGCTGCTTTGCTCTGCTCAGAATGCTGAAGTCTGACTAAGCTGAATAAATAAAGGATCCACACAGTGGCACTTCTGTTACTATGTTACCCCATGTTTGCAATTTATCCACCCACAGATCTCCAGTAAAATAACAATTGACTGTATCCTGGGGACTGCCAGCACAGAAGCCAAAGGCTTTGGTGCCCAAGAATGTAAATTCCTGTTTGCAGGGCAAGGATATTTCCCAGATATCAAGCAGCCTCCTAAAGGTTATCCTAACAATATTCATGTCATCTTCAGAATTAACAGCCAACAGTTCATATTTCAATTGAATCAAGTTTTAAAAGCCAAGCACAGCCTTTCAGATTTGCATATTTGAAACAAAGCTGTCTATAACTGTGCAAACCAGTTTGGGGTTTCTTGTCTGTTTGTTTTTTTAACTACACCCTTCCCAGGACACTTTTAAAACAAATTAAGCTTGGAGCCTATGCCTGGACCTGTTTATATCTGGACTCTGATTTCCTCAAGTAGGGCAACAACAAACTCTGCAATTACAGCTCATTTCTAAGGGCAAGGGAGCTGACCCAGTTTTGTTTGCAAGAACACTCTTTGGTCACACCATCACAGCAAAGCCAAAGCAGCTGAAGACTGAAGATGTTTGCCTGACATGCACCAAACTTGCCCTAATCAGGATATTCCCATGCAGAAAAGATATTAAAGCTGTGTCTAGACTGAATGCAATTTGTTCAGTTTGGCTGTGCTCAGTACTCAATGTTCCCTTTAGAGCAGAAAGTGTATGTGATGACCAAACTACCACTTCTTCAGAGGAAATATGAATCCATTTATTTATTTATTTGTGGTTCTTGCCTGGACAATGTCACTGTCAACACTTCAAGTGATGAAGGGAAGGTGGAAAATATGTTCACCATAAAAATTTCAGGAAACAATGCAGGAAGCTGATACTTACATGGAGTTGAACATTCCCATCAAGGCAGTGAAGCAGAAGCCAATGGCAAACATGGATTTCATCCGAACCTGCAAGCAGAAAGTCAGAGAGATTTAAAACAGGCCCACACTGAGGTATTACAGTCTCACACTCTTATAAACAGGCTTTGTACAGATCACTGAAATCAACAGGGAAAAAGGATGGCCCAGGACACAGAGGGGTTGTGGAAATGACTGGAGAAGCCCCCAGGAGACTGATGGGAAGTGCTGCTGCAGGGAGACAAAACCAGAAAGTGCTCAAGAATTGTCCAGTCACCTTGCACAGGCTGGTTTTATTTTTTCCTTAATCCTATAAAACCCACCAGGGGGATTCCCAGGGCATCCCAGCAAGGGATCATTGCAATGACCAAAGTTAGAGGGAGCCACAAAAATTAATTCTACATTGAAAAACGTCATGGAAACCTATAAAGATGAAAATAGCTAAGGTTTGGCATGAGATGAGGCAGTAACTCTGTGGCTCAAACTAAAATCTCAAGTTATTAGAGAAAATCCAGAAGGACCTTTCCAGAGGAAAGGCAGCTTTGTTTGCCAATTGAACAAAGTCTTTCTGTTGGGAAACTGACTGAAGTCTCCAGCAGCTGGGAACTGGCTTTAAATGTTCATACCATTGACAAGTCCCTGTTGTTATTCTTCAGTTTCTCTTCTTGTCTCTCTGGAAAGACAAAACCAACAGTTATAATCAGTTATGTCAACCTAGAAACCAGAGTGTTTTCATTTCCAGGAAAACTTAACCTCTTTGGCTCTCCAAACAAATAACACTTCCAAAATCAACTCCAGCTCTCTTTGCCAGACAGTAGAAAGTGAAAAACTCCACAGAGCCAACTGCTTCTCCAGCACAGCAACATGCAGCAAGTCAGGCACAAAGAGAGGAGGCGGCTGGAATCACACATTCAGCACTTCTGAAAGAAATGCACCCAATGTGAGATTTGCTAACTCAACCAACTCACACAGGAGCATGAGCACTGCTGCCAGGAAACAAAAACAGTGCCCCTCTACCACAGGTCCCAAAGGGAGCAGTGATCCATTTGCTGCACACCATCATAAATATATTGAATAAGTGAGGATTTCCTTCTGGAGGTTTCCAAAGGGAAAACCACGCACAGAGCTGGGAGCTGCACCTCAGCAATGTCAAAACCCTGCTGGTCTTAATAATGAATTTTGCACTCTTCTCACACCTAGGAGATTCTCCAAAGAGGAAACAGATTTCCTACATGAAATTCAGTAATGAGTGTATTACTGTGCTTTGCAGGAAATATTATGGAAATTTAGTCTGTCCTTAAATCACCACAGACTTCAAAGACACTCAGATTTTCAAGAGGGCATTTTCCATGACTCTCACTGGAGGGCTGCTCTGGCCTTCAGCATCATCCACTATCTGTCACCTTTCCTGTCCCACATCCCCATCATGCTTTGGATGGATCCAGAGGGGCTGGGAAGCAACAGCCAGCTGAAGTAAGGATGTGGATAATGAGGGAATACCCAAAGAACAGCATCAGTGAAGAGGGGAGGATGCAGAAGGACTGCCAAGGCCTATCCAGCATGGGAACTTTGAGGGATCCCCACTGAAATTTCAGCACCAGAAACTTTCAGTATCAGAAACTTTCAGTACCACAGCTCAGAAATTCCAAAATTTCTCTCCCAAGCCCCTGCTAAGCACAGGGGTTCACAGATACTGTTATGAAAAGCAACAGCAGCACCCCTACCAATTCCTCAGAAGGCTCTTTGCTATTTCCACTTGCTCCTAACCACAAGCCATCCCCTCTGGCAGGAACCTTTCAGACACCTGTTTCCTGAGCAAGGTAGAAAGTTGTGTCCTGGGACATTTCAGCAAGCACAGGCCAGCTCTTCAGGAATCACATTTGGCACAAATACTTGTTTTTTCCCCTCTGCTGCATAATTAACCATCTATTTAGGTGGGCTAAAGGTTACAGGGAGGAAAGAACACAGCTCTGATTGCTCAGTATACCTGACCTGGCTCTCACCTATTTCTACAGATTCAAAATGAGTATGTTCTGGCTGATCTACCAACTTATTGCTCTATTCCTCCCCAAATCACACATCAACAGCCTGTTGAGCACTTTGCTGGGTAGTTTACAGCTGGGAAAAGGCACAGAGAAAGAAGATTGGGTTTCCAAGCAGCTCCCTGCAGTCCAAAATCATCTTACTCTGCTCATTGGAACACAAACCATGAGGATACAGGGATAGAGATTTGCCAGGACTGGGGGTTTTTATTTTGTTTTAGTTTTCTGTCCATCCAGCACTCGTGTGCACTCCTGGGAATGTCACTGTCCTTTCTTCCAGAAGCACATGGACACAGAAAGCAGCAGCAAGGTTTAAAGTAACACATCATCCCTTTAAACTGAAATGACAGAAGGCTACACCAGTGCTAAAGGTGTCCTGTTCCAGCAGTGCCCAAGGTGATTTAGACAAAATGTGACAATCCATTCATTTTAGAGTTTAAAATAAAGGCTTTTAAGTAGGAAACACCAAATTAAGCCTTCCCAAGCTACTTTCCCCCTACCTCCTTGTGCACAGGCATGATTCATCCCTTATGAAACCAAGTAGTATCATCCACACACCTCCTGTCTTATTCTGTGTGCAGAACAGATGGCAACTGAGGCAGGTCTGTACCACAGCTGCTACTTATCCATAAAGCCTCAGCTCAATATTTACTTTTTGTTAACTAAAATGGTAGAACTTGGAAGAACTCCAGGACAAGTAGATTTGCTGTGACAACAATGCCCCATCTTGCAGAATGATTTGACATCCAGTAAGTTACTGAGATCAGAGATTTCAACTTAACAGCCCTGAGTCAGTTTCTGGAAGTCCAGTGTGACATTCAGGGTCTGATTTTTCAGGAACACCAAGAATTCATCTTTGCCTGAACATAAATGAAATACTGAAGTTATGCAGCACTTGTTAAAAAAATGAGAAAAAAAAAATCATTGTCAGAATCTTAGGCTTGGCCAGCAAGCATCACAGCAAACAAAATCAGTGGTCGTTTCCTAAGTTCTGATCTTTGTCCCTTTGTGCTTTGTTTTCCATCTGCAAAACAAGATTATTTCAGTGTATAAAAACTGGTGGAGCATCTGAAGCCCTCAGATTCTACTGTTTATTGGTTTAGTCCAAGCACAAGTCAAATATTGTCTGCTAGGAACACAGCTCGGATGGTGCCCTGCAAAAAAGTCATTGTCACCCTTTCTTTATTTAATGTTATCTGCACTTGGTGCATATGGTCACTTTCAAAGCTGCCTTTTCCACCAAGCAGTGCTCATCCCACGCAGGGATTAGTCAAGATTAAGAACTGAAATGCACAAGAGGAAGCATTTTGGCTCCTGTCCCTTCAGGAATCTAACGACAACAGGTTTTCTACCTAGGAAGAGCTGTTTGAAGATGTGTTTATAATTTCCAAGCTTTGTACAGATCAAATGACTAATCCAGCTACCTGGTGTTACAGAGGAATGAGGAAACCAACTCCCAGGAGCTCTCAAAAATGTTCCTGCCACGATCTCTGTAATAACTTAACTGAGCTTTGCTGCACGTTGCGATGGCAGATCCTCCTAAAAACTTTAAACATCTCTTTACCTTGTTCTTGCTCAGTTCAGTACTTAAAGAGTTACCCTAACCCAGAAAGAATTCAGCTTACTGACAATGAAAAAGAGTGGAAAAATAAATCACTGCCCAAAACTGAGCAAAACTGATTTATCAAGATTGAAATTAATCTAAGCATGGTTATAGTTAACATGAACATCTTCAGCTCTAAAGTGTTCAAATGAAGGGGGAAAAAAAATCACAATTTGAGTTCTACAGCTACAGCAAGGTGCCATGCACTGCAGCAAAGAGCTTTAACAGCTGAAGTTAGTAACAGCCATAGATATCAGGGCTAAAATGGGAGAAAAAGTCAGGGAGCTCAGCAAGAGCTGCTGCTCCTCCCAGTGATCTGACCAAAACCATCAGGAGGCTGGCTGTCTCCTGCTTACAAGAGTAAGGCAAATGAAGAAATAGTCTTGAAAGGAAGGAAAGGATAATCACTTCCATCAGTTTCTCAACTCTCCACCATTCCTGAGGTGCCAGTCTTACCTATCTTCTTTTTCTGCTGTCGGCCTGCTGATTCAGTTATGGTTTCCTTCTTCTTTTCCACTGCAAAATGAAAAGATACTCCATCATTTCTGCACAGTGATACCACCACACCTTTTCCACACACCAAACAGAACATTTTAGTCCTCTGCAGAACAGGGGCACAAAAAGCAGCTAAGTAGGACTGAGAACATGTTCAGAATCAAGAAGTTATCAACTACCTACACCAATCACTTTATTTAAAAAAAAAAAAAATTCAAAACCCTGGACAAGATACAAATATATTTAAAGGGTTAATTTTGAACTCTGTCAGGAGCCCATGGCACTGTGGACTGAGCAGTCTGGGGACAAATTTGGCTCAAGCCACCCTTGCTGATTTGTCATTAGTATCAGACAGTACTTTTGATTCAGCAAGTGGGATGAAAAGAGCTTTGTGGCAAGCTCTGCTCCTGATTATCTGCAGTGGGAAGCAGAATACAGGAAAGTCTGTGTTCTCCTACATCCCTTCTTCACAGGCAGGCATTCTCAGGGGAAATGCTGTCCAAGCAGGCAGCCACAGCCTCTCCATTCTTCAATTCATTAGCACTGAAGCATTTCCAATATTTTAAAGCAGAAGCCTAAGGTCAAAGGTACTAAAACCCCACATGAGACATGCACTGAGCACCTGCCACCAACCACCACTGCAGCAAGGCAGGCCAGCAGAGCCAGCACAGGGACATGGGAACACAGCAAATGTGCTGCAGAGGAGGTTCTGGCACTGCAAAAAGGGCTTTTCCAGGAAGCAAGAGACATTTGCATTCAAGATAGAGTACTCCAGAAAGCAAGGATGATGAAGCATGACCATGGTCTAACATCCTTTTTTACTTTAAACTCTCTGTATTTATGCAAAGTGCAGGTACCATATCTGTCACAGACATCTTTTATAAAAAATCCTTTCCTTAGGATTTTATCCTCCTGAGAAGCTGAGAGGCCTCAGGAACAAAATGTAACCAATGGTTATCTGCTGCTGTGGAACGCAACAGGTGCATCTGGGATTGGTCTCATGTGGTTGTTTCTAATTAATGGCCAATCACAGCCCAGCTGGCTCAGACAGAGTCCAAGCCACAAGCCTTTGTTATCATTCTTTGCTATTCTATTCTTAGCTAGCTTTCTGATGAAATCCTTTCTGCTATTCTTTTAGTATAGTTTTAATATAATAGATATGATAAAATAATAAATCAGCATTCTGAAACATGGAGTCAGATCCTCATCTGTTCCCTCATCCTCAGACCCCTGTGAACACGGTCACAACATATCCCAAACAAAGAGCCTGGGTCACTGTGAGCTCACAGACCCCAGAGTGCTGGGGCTGCCCTCCCTGGTGGAGCACCAGCTCAGCACAGCCCTGCTTGCACAGCCCAGAGGAAATGAAGGCAGCCAACCTTCCAAGCCACACCAGGAGCTGTAGAGCTGCCTTAGAAACGCCTGTGAGTCAGTCACAACTGCTCAGAAAATCTCATCAGCCCAGACAAATCACCTCAACATCATCCCTCCATGGCAACAGAGTGAGAAACAATTGCTTTTCCCAAGGAACAAGAGGATCTCTGGTGGGCAGGGAGGGACACAGGGAGCTTGTGGCCCCAGGGAATACTGGAGAGGTGTCACAATGCACCCAGGGCTCACAGAATGCTGTCTCCAAAACCTTCCCTGTGCCAAATCCAGCTGGAAACCCCATCAGCCCACAGCCCCAGCTCTAAACTCTAGGCAGTGCTGTTAAAACTCATGCCAAGCCCCAGGAGCTGCCAACCTCAATTCCCTCAGGGCTGCCCGTGGGAACATCCACACCAACAAATCAGGAATTCCAGGGACAGCTTTCAGCCCTGTCCATTTAGCCCTACATTCACCCAGAACGATCCCTGCAGCAGCCTCAGGCCAGGCTGAGCCTCTCCCGAGGAAGGAGAGGACAGGAAGAGATGAAATTAAGGAGTAACAATGTCTGCTCAAGCACACTGCCCAGCCCCTTTGTTTTTGCAAATCCTAAGGATCTGCTAGGGCTCTCACGGGAGAGCTTAAAGGTCTCCAATGTGTTTTTTCCTGTTTCAGATGTGTTAGATAACAGCTGAAAGGTGTGGCTCAAGTGGTCCACTTGGCAAGCTGTAAGCCCTCAGGTCAGCCAGCTGTCCTCAGCACAAGAGGGGAAGGGAAAAAAGCAAAGCTGAATTTTTACTGACTCCTTATTCAGCTTCACCTCTTTTGTTGTTGTTGTTGGGGGTGGGGAATCAAACAAGGAGCTCAGAAATTAATTGAGACACATGAACCCTTCATCACTCCCTTCACAGATGACAGCCTAGACACCAGGAGAGCTATAAAAGCAAACAGCATTCAACTCCTTCAGCAGTCATTAAACCCCAGAGATTAAGCCCTGCTAACTGCTTTTGGAACTGAGCAGCACAAACACAAGAGGACACTAAATCTGCAGCTGGCTTTCAACTCCTTCTCTAAGTTGCTCTTCTGGGGCTCATTCCATCCCACACACAGGAGCAGTGGGATTCAAGTGAGGCAGGCAGGGATGCAATCCCCATCTGCTCCTGCTGTGGTGACAAAAGCCCCAAAAACTGTGGGAGCTGTGACACAAACACAGCTGCACTTCAACTCCTGGGTTCAGACTGCCCAGGGGAAGGAGGAATAAGCTGGGCTGCAAAGAGCAGTGTGTGATAATGTTGTTCTCCCAGCATTAAAGAGCACTGACACCATCATGAGATACCTGTAAGGTAAAACCAGCTCTGCTTTGGCCCCAGCTCTCCTGTGCTGTTTCTGTCTCCCACTGCTGTAACTTGGGCAGAATTTCTCATCTGAAATTTGGCTTCTGATACAGACAGGTCCATTTAAACACTCCATGCTCCTGTTCACCATTTCTCTCTGACTGCTCATCCTCAGCTCCCCTCTTCCCTCACACTTTGTTTACCCCCTCCCAGACCTCCTCTCTGTGAAATGAACTTATTTCCTGAAGTTTCCTAACATATTTGCTTCCAGTTTACATTAGGATAATTTGAGCTGATTGCTCAGACCTTTCTATGATGGCTTTGTCTTTACTCACCCCTCACCACCAATCACCACTTTTAACCTTGACATAAAATAGTTTTTCCTCATGGTATTCATCATTCAACCCTAATTTTTTTATTTCTACAGCCCTCAGATTCCCCTCTTCACCCCTGAAAGGCAGAAATTGCATTTTTGAACATTTCAGACATTTTGAATGTATTTCAGACATTTATTTCAGACAGGAGGGGCAATTTACACAAGGCAAAAGGTCTTTGGCTGAGCTTCTTCCAGCAGAAAAAAAAAAAAAAAAAACAAAACAGAATTAAGGACAGAAACAAGCCCCTGGTGAGTACTTACATTTCTTGCTCTGCTTTTCCACTTCAGCCTTTAACCTCTTGTATTTGTCTGTGCGATAGACCAGCACCCAGGTTATACCTGAAACAAACACTCAGCCAGGAGCCAGGCAAGGAAAAACCTCCTGCAGCAACGCTGGTGGCAGGGAGCAAACCCTGCAGCAATTACACTTTATGTCTACAAAACCCCTGCTCTGTCAGAACCCAGCCAAGGGAGCACAGGGCACCAGCAAACTGCACCATCCCTTCCCTTCAAATCCCCATTCCAAGTTCCATGTAAAATGGAACTGGAAAATAAACCATGAAACGAGCTATAGGTGTAAAACTGAAACAAGTTTTTAGTTTTAACCCCATTAGAACCCAGCTAAGGGAGCACAGAGCATCAGCAAACCACACCATCCCTTCCCCTCAAACCCCCATTCCAAGTTCCATGTAAAATAGAACTGGAAAGTAAACCATGAAACGAGCTGTAGGTATAAAACTAAAACAGGTTTTTAGTTTTTACTTGTATTGATAAACCTGTTTTGCAGTTGTGGGATGAATTTGGGGACAGGGGTTATAAAGGGATACAGCACAACACCAGAAACGGGACCTGGGACTTGTGACTACCCCACAAGACACCTATGCAGCACTTCCCTAAAAATCTGTCCCTGTTTCAACCAGTGACATATAAAACCCTTTTCCAACACCTGAAGTCACTATCAATGCCAGGCCAGGCAATTCCCTCATATCCTCCCACAACAGCTATGGGGGAACCACTCCTTCGCCTTTCACCTCCCAACAGCCTCCCTCCCTCCCTCCTTCCCTCTTGCAGAGAACAGCCCCAGCTCCCAGCGCTCCGCACCGCAGCTCAGCGCTGACCGGAGCCATTCCCCGCCGCCCTCTCTGTGAGGAGCCTCGGCTGACCCCGAGCCCCGTTCCACAGCCTCCCTCCCCTTGCCCCGCTGCCGGGAGCTGCCGGCCGCGGCCCGCCCGGCTCACCCTCGGCGAGCAGCGCGGTGCAGACGGAGATGAACACGATAAGGAGGGTGTCGGCGAACATGGTGCTCATGGTGCTGCCGCCGCCGCCCCCGACCCGGCAACGCCGCCGCGCACCCGGAAGTGCACCCGCCACCCGGAAGCTGCGGCCCCTCGTTGCTTAGCAACGCCCGGAAGCGACCACCTGCACTTCCGGCTGGCGTCGCCGGCTCCGCGAGAAGCCACGGAAAGGGCGAGGGGCGGGGAATGCGCGGCGGTCGCTGCTCTGATTGGGCGATGTGGTTGTCAATCTGCCGGTAGCGGCAGTGGCCCCGCCCCCCGGCGGCGTGAGGGCCGCTCGTTGTCATGGCGGGGTCTGGGGTCGGCGCTTGGCGCGGCCCGGCCCAGCCCCGCACACTGGGCCGCGATTCAGATTCACTGAATCTGTTCGGTGGGAAAAGGCCATTGTGAAAAACGCCAATCATTTGTTTTTAAAATTTTAAAAGTTTAGTAGTAATAAAATGGTTATAAAAATAGTAATATAAATACATTCATAATAATTTGGACAGTTTGGATTAGAACAATATGAGACAACAGAAACAAAGAGTTACGGAGGTCCAGGTACCTTTTTCTGGGCAAAATAAGCCCGAAAAAGGACCCACGTTAACAGAGGATTAACCGTTAAAAACAACAGCCTGTTGCATATTCATACACCTCATACATGATCCAGAAATTCCATTCAAGCAAAGGATTCTGTCTGGTCAGTGTCAGCTTCTTCCTCTGAATCCTGACGGTGTCATCATGACTGAGCAAGGCAGGAAGAAGTTCATTTATTCTGATAATGGAAAAAAAAATTCTCTTTCTCTGAAAGATTCAGGTGTTCTGTGGCTGCTCTCTCACTGCGAGTCCTTTCTATTGGAAAAAAGTATCCTACATAGCATAGTTTCTATTTTAACCTTATGTTATACCCTAAAACTATATTTAACACGCTACTAAAAAATTAATACAGCATCACTTTCTAACATAACACATATAATATTCATTTTAATATTTGCGAAAAGCCAATCATAAAATACACATCTTTCACACTTTCAACCCAAACCATTCTAGGATTCTGTGATTCTGTGAACAGCCTGTAAGTGCATCTCACCAGGAGGCACTTTCTGGGATCAAATATTTAGGAATATTTCTGCCTGCCCTTTACCAGGTGCTGTTGCTGTCTCACACACCCCTTGTACAGGCAGCAGAGGAGTACAGCATTCTGTGATTCACAGGGAATCAAATCTCCCATTGCTCGTGTGTGTAAAATATTCATGGAAGGGATGGCATATGGCATATGAAGTGCATTAATGAGGCCAGTGCAATGACAGCAAGGATTTGGCAGACAAATTGACTTTTATTGAGGCTCCAGCAATTACACCTGGAGCAGCAGAACTAGACCAAACCCATGGGTTGTAATGGAGTGAGGAGACCTAGAAAGCAGAAATACAGAAAAGGAAACAGGGCAGGCAGGGAGGGGCAGGTTTGTGCCTGTCCTTACGTAACAGTTTGCTGCTGGTGACAGAAGTGCACTGTGGGATTACAGGGGCAGAGTGGAGTGGAAAACAGGGAAAGGAAAAAATCTACCGCCCTTAAATTAAACACAGCATGCAGAAAGGGAAGAAGACAGCGAGTGAGGTGTGAGCTCAGACAGCAAACAACCTCTCTGAGCCTGGGGACAGGCACACAAGGAAAGCAGAGAGCTACCTGTGTGCAGGTGGCTGTGTCAGACGTCACTGGGAGGTGGGAAAAGTCCCAGCACCGTGTCCAGGGGATTTCCTGCCACATCAGGGCCAAACTGAGCACTGGATGTCAGCAAAACAGGATTCAGAGCCATCTGGGAGACAGGGATGGAGCTGAGGGTGGATGTTTCTGTTTGGGGTGAGCAGCAGGAAGATGCTGACAGCTGGTGATGCAGAAGGATTTGTGATATACAGAATAAATTCTTCCCTGTGAGGGTGGTGAGGCCTGGCACAGGGTGCCCAGAGAAGCTGTGGCTGCCCCATCCGTGGAAGTGCCAAGGCCAGGTTGGACAGGGCTTGGAGCAACCTGGGATAGTGGAAGGTGTCCCTGCCTGTGGCAGGGGGCTTGGAATGAGATGAGCTGTAAGACCCCTTCCAAGCCAGTGCATTCTGTGATTCTGTTTTATTTTGTGCCACCTCGTGCAGTTCCCTGTGCTGTGTGCCATCCTCCACCCTCTCTCCCTCTCTTTAGAGCTCCCTGACTTTCCTGGCTGTGAGATGCATCAGCATCTATCAAAGCAGTATTTTGAAATCGTTTCTCAGATGCTGCTGTGGGAAATTATTCACATGGTATCACTTATTGATACTGAGTGGGGTTTTTTGGCAGATGCAGGTCAGGAGGAGATGGTCAGTGAACCATGAACCTCTTTTCTCTGCAGGGTCCATGCTTTGAACTGGAGGTAGAGGTGACAACAGGCTCTTTGTAATTTCATCCTGTCACTTTGAATCACACGGGGATCCTTATCAGCAGATCCTTTTTACAGACAACACACAGCACATTACCCTCAATGGTATTTCCTTTTCAAAACAGCATTCTTGTGCTTTGATCAACGTGTAAAGGACAGATGAGAGTTGGGTGCAGTCTGGTTTGATCTACCAGCCTGGGATATGAGAAAAAGGAAGGCATTTGCATAATACATCGCACTGGTTTCACGAGTCAGGGGCTGGTGTAGTCCACAAACATTCTAGATATAGAAGTGGTAATATTTATGGAGGCAACCTTGAAACCAGATTAGAGAGACACGTAATCCCTGTAGGTTTCACATACTGAAGTCTCCAAGCCTAAACTGAACAAAAGGTTCAGTTGCTTTGCACAGTGTGCTAGTGACCAGCAGCCAGTAAAAGGGTGTGTAAAATTCTCAGTTTTGAGGAAAGGTGCCATCTGAAACTAACTGGGACTTGCATTTGGTTCACTTCTAGGTCACAGCCCTGGCCTGGTTTTGAAAGAGCCATTAACCTGACCTTTGCAAGTTCTCCTTGTGCTCTGTATAAAAGCACAGAGTCTTGGGTATCCTTAGCTCAACCCACTCCAAGAGGCATTTACTTCTCCTTCCCCTGCAGGTGTGTCAGCTCCAGCCACATGTCCAGTGGTCAAATGGACAAGTCCATTTTCCCCTGGAGGTGAAATGCCATGATGGGCATCTTCCAGAGAAGCTCAAGCTGGGCAGCACAGCCTGAAACAGCACAGCAGAGGGTTTGGACTGTCCCCAAGCAGGGCAGCAGTGATGGCAGGCAGGAGGAGAACCCAGGAACCTGGAGCTCTCTCTCTCCTGAGGGGGTTTTGCCATCCACATAGAACTGTGTGTCAGTGTTGGGGTAAGAAAGAAGAGCTGTGAATAGCTCCTGGGTCCCAGTGGGGTGTGCAGGAGCTGTGCCCATGTCCAGTGCTTGGAAACTGGCACAGGGCCATGGAAATCCACGGGAACTCATCCCTGCAGGAAGTTCTCATCCATATATAGCACTTCCTTCCCTGGCAGGGGCTGCATGCAGTGCCAGTCTCCCCTGGCACTGCTGGAGAGGAATTGGGAGCAGTGGGCAGAGGGGTCAGGGCTGCTGAGGGGATCCTCTCTCACATCCTGTGGGATGGGGGACATGGCACCTGTCTGCAAACATCTCCACACCTGCTTTGCTGTGTTGAAGTGGGAAGTCAGAAACCTGAGTGAGAGTTCTGATCCTCTCTGAACAGGGCTGGGAGGAACCTTGGGGCATTGCTTGGGCTGGCTCCTGCCCCAAAGCAGGATCAGCACTATTGAACACTTTCCATACAGGAGCATGTCTACTGTTTTTTCTTTATTTTTTTTTTAATCCTCAGATTTAAAAGTCCTTACTCTCCTTAAACAACCTTTTCTATGATTTAACCATTTTCAACCCTAGAAAATGTGCCTGAATTCTCTTTGTAACAGTGTTCAGCTGGCAACATTTTGTTTTAGTCCCTAAGGGTAAAAGAAACGTACTCCCTTTCTGTTTGTGGCAGCCTTTGATGTATTTGGAAATGGTTATCATGTCCACACAGCCTTGCAGCCCAGCAGATGTTGTATTGCACTAAATAGTTATTTAGTTGTTTGCAGCAGAGACCTTCCCCTGACTAAACATGGATGGGTCCTGCAGTCCTACAAAGCCAGACCCTGGGCTGCTCCTGAGTCCCCATGGAGTCTCTCCACCAGGCCTCACCTTTCTCTAAGCACGACACCTGTGGATGTTTCTATGCCCCAATGGGATGTTTGCCTTCTTCACAGGGCATCACCAATTGATTCTTTGATCCACTCGACACCAGATCTTTATCTGTAAAAGGCCTGGCAAACCAGCAGGCTGCTATCTCACATTGTCATGGGTCATATCACATTTGTCTGCGTGGACTTGCACCCTACGTATTGCCAATCCTTTTTCCATTTCGTTGAGGTCATTTTGACTTTGAATCCTGGCCTCCAGAGCACTCATAGCTCTTCCCAGACAGATCCTATTTGCCAAAGACACAAGCATAACTTTTATTCCTGGATTTGGGTCGTTAATAATAATAATAATAATTTATGAGTGCTTTGCAGGACCAGGGCCTGGGTGGGAGAATCACAGGGTCATTACAGTTGGGAAAGACCTCCAAGATCACCAAGTCCAACCATTGACCCAGCATTGTTCACCATGAAACAGCGTCCCTAAAAGCCACATCTGTGTGATTCTTGAACATTTCCAGGAATGGTGATTATTCCACCATTTCTCTGGGTACTCTGTTCCAACACCTGACCACCCTTTGGGTGAAGTAATTTTTCCTAATATCCAACCTACCCACCCAAACCTAGGAAAAAGTTTAGGGTATTTCCTCTTGCCCTGTCTCTTGTTACACGGGGGAAAAATGCTGACCCTCACCTGGCCACAACCTCCTTTCAGGTGTAGAGCAATAAACCTCCTGCTGAGCCTCCTTTTCTCCAGGCTGAGCCCCCCCAGCCTTCCTTCCCCATCTCTGTTCCCTTCTCTGCACACACTCCAGCCTCTCAATTTCTTTCTTGTCGTGAGGGGCCCAAAACTGAATCCAGTTTTCCAGGCGCGACCTCAGCAGTGCCCAGCACAGGGGGACGGTCACTGCCCTGGTCCTGCTGGCCACACTGTTGCTGATGCAGGCCAGGATGCCCTTGGCCTCCTTGGCCAGCGTGGGACACAAATAATGGAGGTTCTGCCGGGGGCCACCGTGGTGTGGGATGAAGCGGAGTGGCCGGAGAGAGGAAGGGAGCGGCTGCGGGGGCAGCGCGGGGTTCAGGAGCAGCGCGGGGCCCGGCGCCTTTGTCCGCGGCCGGGCGGGCGGGCGGGCGCGCTGAGGGCGGCGGCGCGGTGCGGGCCCATGTGGCCGCAGTGCCGCCCGCCGGCGGGCTGGGCCGGAGCATGTGCAGCTGCGGCAGCACCTGGCAAGGAGCCGCAGCGCCGGGGATGTGAACCAGGCGGGGAGGAAGGCCCTTGACTCATCAGATAAATCCAGCCCCGCACGGCTGAGCGAAGGCGGAGGAGGCGCGGCGGTGAGCCGGGGAGGATGGCGGGGGACAGCGAGCAGCGGCTGGAGGAGCAGGGGCAGCCCAGCGGCGGGGAGCCCTTCCTCATCGGGGTCAGCGGCGGCACGGCCAGCGGCAAGGTGCGGGGGTCGGCGGGGGAGCTCCGCGGGGCGGCCCCTCCAGGCCGGGCCGGCGGCCACATGGCAGCGGCGGCGGCGGCTCCGAGCGGCCGCCCCGCCACGTGCGCTGCTCCGCGGCCCGGCCGCGGGCCCGGGGCCGATGGAGGAGCCGGGGCCGCGGCTGCGGATGGAGCCGGCTGCCCGCGGAAGGATGGTCCGGGGCAAGGAGCGCGGCCGCCGAGGCCTCTGGCCGGGCGGCGGACGGAGCCCCGCGGACACGTGGAGGGGGTGCGGGGTGGATGCGGGATTTACTCGCTCCTTCTTTCCGGCCCGGACCTTGTGTCCCTCTGTGGCAGCGGGCAGGGCCGGGAGCTGCTGTGCGGAGCAAGGGTGGCCCCAGCTCGGCCGGGGCAGAGGCGGCATCTCCCTCCCCTCCAGAATCGTTCCTGTGGTCCTGCAGTCAGCGCTTCCCCCGTTCCCCTTCACCCGCACCGACCCCAGCCAAGTGCTGCCCGCCCCGCAGGGCACCTCGGGGGCGATGCAATTCTTTAATTTCCACCCCCGTCGGTCGCGCATGGGGGTGCCCTTCTCTGCCCAAGTTTAGGGTAGCAGGAGCGGGGGTTCTGCAGCAAATGCTGACTCACAGCGGCAGAAGGACCTCCTGGCTGCTGTGCCGGGAGGGGCTGGCCCTTGGCAGCGGCAGGTGGGAGCGGGGCGAGGGCTGCGGGCACGGGGCATCGCCCGCCGGGGCAATGCGGGTATTGCCGGCAGGCTGCTACACCCAAACTGCAGCGCACGGCAGCCTTGCGCCTTTTCAGCGTTTTATTTTCCTTCTTTTATGCAGTGTGTCCGTCTGAATTTGTTTAACCTCGCTAGGTCACTTTCTTTCTTAATAGGAAAAGAAAATAGCTTTTTTTTTTTTTTTTTTCCTGCTTATTTAAGAGCAGTAAAAGCAGCTCCACAGCTCATCAGCACTCGTATGCAGGGCAGCACATTCTAGCTGTATTTTGGAAAGGATGAATAGATTTGGAAGTAGCTCTGTACCTGTGAAATATTTATTGCTGAGGAAACTGAATGTGGGCTGGCACAGTAGAAGGATGAGCCTGAGATCTGCGGGCTGATCTCCGGGGGATCCCTCCTTCTCTTGAAGGCATAAACCAAGTGCTGTACCTCAGCCCAGTGTTTTAAGCATGTGTCTCTGAGCACCTTATTGATTCTTGGACTGCTGTTGCTGCTGCAAGGGGGAAAAATCCAGCTGTAACAGGGGAGGGATGGTGAGAGAAAGGATGCAATCTCCTCCGGTGGGAAGCAAAGCTGGATTGTTCTTGCAGCACAGCTCCTGGTGACTCAAACACGCTGGGTTTGTCTGTTCTCTGATGCGTGGGTCTGCCTCTCTGTAGTTGTCCCAATAACATCGCGTCTGGCGCTGCTGAACTGTTATGTCTCTGAACACGGTGTCTCAGGCCCACAAGGTAAAAGCAGTGATTACAGTACAATGCACCACAGTGGTGCTCGACTTCAAAGTGAAAATGCTCAAGAGCAGCAGGCTGCCTTAGGAAAAAAATAGGGAAATAGTCCTTTTCTAGCAAGGGAGATGTACTAACTGGCTTTTCCTGTCTCTCAGCTTTGATTTCTCCCCCTCCAGTGACTGCTGAAAACCTGTGTGCAGTGTTGCCTGTTGAAGGGAGTCCAGCAGATCACTACAAAGTTGGTGGGAAAAGGCCGCAAGAAATATGCTGGCAAAAAACCCTAAGAAACAGGAAAAAATGACCTGGGACGTGTGCCCAAAGCTCCTTAGATTCACATTTGGTGTGGCTGCAAGGCAGGGATGTGGGGGCTGTCCCTCACCTGACTGGTGGCAGTGGCCTGTGCCGGGTGCTGCAGCACACGCTGGGAAAGCAGCAGTGGGGCTGATGAGGTTCGCTTAGCTAAGGACTTGCCTGCAGCCAAAATCCAGCCCAGGGGCTGCTGTGCTGGTGTGCTGGCTCTGGGTGAAAAGTGAGTGCTAGCAGGGGAGTGAAGCAGGCACCTTTCCCAGTGGGAAAGTGACAAATCCATCCGACTGACCTCGACACCAATTGGGGGTTGTTGTCCCAACACACCCCTTTGGCAGCACACCAGGCCGAAGATAAGGGAGGGAATTTGCCTTCCAAGGCCCCCTGCAGCTCCTCCCACTGCTGCTTTTGGGTTTGCCATGGGGACAATAGGCTCCACAGTCCCCTCCATCCCTCTTGGTGCAGCAGCAGGGTCAGGCTGTGGAAGGATGGGATTGTGTTTTGTAGCTGGCCATGACTTGTGTGCCATGGTGCCCTGGGGAAGGTGGTGTTGGAAGCAACCAGCCTTTCCAAAAAGCTGGGATTGTTTGGATAGTGTTCCTTAAATCTGTGAGAACTCAAATTCAAAGGCTGAGTGCTCTTTCCCTAGTGAGCAAAAGAGGCTTGAGCAACTTTGCCCACTCAAACAGAGGTAGAACCCTGAGTGCTTTCCTGGTTTTTGGCTCTGGGAAGAAAGCTGGACTGTGCTGGGAGCTGCAGAGGCCCTGAGCAGTCTGGGATGTCACAGCCCCAGTGAGGGCAGTGCAAGCTGCACAGTGGCTGGTTTGAGTCAGCTCAGCTGGGACAGGCTCTTCACAAAAAAAGAGCTGTCCCCTGAAACCCAAGCACGGTGCAGTCTGGGCAAAGCGTGCTGTGCTTTCCTGGGCTGGAGATCACTTGGCATTAAGACCCCCATCCTTCCAAACATGAAGAGCACTGCAACTGCCTCATTCCCTCACAGCAATTCCCAAGGCTTGTTGTCACATTTTCTTTCACCCTGTCTGTTCTCAAGTGTTCTGCTGGAGTTTTTGTTCCCTCTTACACCCATGGCCTTTGTGCTAAGAGCTCCTTCCCTTTCTCCTGCAAGACATTCCTGACCAGCAAGGACTCTGCAGAGCACAAGGCAGGCAGCCAGGCTGCAGGCTGGAGGAAAGTTCAGCAAACTGGCTGCTGGGATGAGCTGGGAACTGTTGGGATACCTCCTAAAGCTCTTTGTGTCCTCACTTCAGCTTAGCTGCTGGGACCTTGCAGCTCTGCCAGCAGTGCCTGGAGCAGCTTGCTCCCAACAGCAGCATCTGGTGCTGGGGTGGCTGCAGGGGTGGTGGGGACAGCTCTTGGAGCTCAGGCTGAAGCATTAATTGTCCCCACGTGTAGAGAGGTGCTGATTGCTGCCTTCCAACAGGAGCTTGTGAGAAATGACAGATTGCTTTGGTTGGCTGCTCATTGCTCAGATGGCAGTGAGGGCTGAGGATGGGTGCCACTGCAGCCCTGTAGTTACATCATTTGGATCTTGAGTTAGCACATCAAGTTCCCAGTGTCTGTTTGAACATGCAGCCTCAGAGTTTCCAGCCTGCAGAGCACCAAGATTACAGCCTTGTCATCAGCCAGGTGTGCTCTTCACTGACTCCACCACACTGGCAAGGCTGGCTGAGGCTGCAGGAGTGAGCCAGCCAGGAGGCTGGCATTGCCCAGCCAGGGTGGCACAGCAGCGTTGGCCCCCAGGGAAGGAGTGCTCAGAGCTGCATGGGGCAGCTCCATCTCTCATGGGATGGAACCTCTTCTGTGCCAGAGCTCAGCCCACCAAGGGCAGAGGTCCCCCACAGCTGCCTGGAGGTCGCTGCCACAATGTCACCACCCGGATGGCTGGCACAGAAGGCCAGGGGAGATCCGGGAATGACTCCCCCACGGGACAGGGACTAACAGGAATTGCAGCAGCCCTGTGCCGGTTCAGCACCATTTCCTGGTGACGTTGGTTTGTGGCTGGCAGGAGCCCTGCATCACAAGGTCTGACTAGTTAAACACTGGTGTCAACGTGTGCTAGAGACTCATCAAACTTTCTAGTAGAACGTTGCTGTGTGCCAGCCCTGATCTGACTGATCCACAGGGCGTTTTGATGGGTCAGCCCTTTCCTGCTACTGATGGAATATGTGCTCATTATGGAGCCTGCTTACCACAGTCCCGTGGGCTCAGCCAGCTCTGGGCTGTGGAGTTTGCAGCAGGGGCTCGAGAAAAATATCCTGTGCCTAAAACCAGAGGATTGGGAGGGATTGTGTTAGAGGGTTTGTTTTCCTCCCTGCATGTAATCTGTGTTTAGAGCCTCTGTGTGTGCCTGTTTATGCTCCAGCCTGGGATTGCTGATCACATGCACAGTGTCCCAGGGTGAGTGAATAGAAACCTGGCTGTCCCCCTCCTGCTCTGCTTGGCCTGTGCCTCACAAAGGGAAAGGCAGGATGGTGAACCTGCCTGGGAATGCTCTGGCTGGAGGGCCAGGCTTTTGGTTCAGGAATACCTAAGTTTCCAGTCCTGGTGTTGCCACACATATATGCTCCCATTAGGACTGGAAAGGATGGTGTGGGTCATGAACTGGCTGGCTGCAGTCACAGGCATTTGATAGATGCTCTGGGACCCTTCCCAATTTGCTGTCTGTTCTGTGTGTCATCCCAGTCCAAACACTTCCTGGTAGATTATAATCACCATAACCTTCAGGAAGAGACCAACATCTGTAACTCATGTGCTGCAGGAGATAAGGGCAGCATGCCACAGAGGACAGCAGAGAAATTAAACAAATAATTACAGTGGTTCCTTATGTTTGATCTGAGGGAAAATCCTGTCAGAGCACAAAACTGGAGACTGTTTTATCCACAGAGGTGTGATGAGGACACCCCAAGCAGGCTGCTGCAGCTGCAGAGCCATGGCCAGCTCCTGCCAAGCCAGTTCCCAATCAGATCCTGCAGGAAGGGTGTTATGGCACTGATGTCCCTGGAGATAACCTCTCCAGGGCTCCTCTCCCTGCTGGGGTGGGACTGCTGCAGTCTGTCCTGGCTCCTGGTTGTGCCCTGGGCCAAGGGCATTGCTCTGCTGGGGAGGACTGTCCTCATGAGCAGCAGCCTGCAGTGGTGGCAGGAGGCTGTGCCTCACTTGCCACACTTTTGGCACAGCCCTTTTCCTCCTCCTGAGGGATCTGGCAGCTTCAGTGTTTCTTTAGGGCTGGAATCACTTGATCTGGCTAAGTCACTTTTGCTGGGTGTCTCATTTAGAGTCCCTGGGAAAAGGGGAGGGACTCCCTGCAGCTGGAATGGGACCATCCCTCTGCAGTGCTGGGTTCCTTGGGGATGGACAGGCTGCTCTCAGCATGTGGCTTTTAGCATCTCCACCTGCACAAGGTTTAGGAGTTCCTGCCAGCCCAGGACAGGCCTTGCCCTCCTGGGGCTGGAGGCATCGGCTCTGTCCTGGCCCCTTCTCGTGGTGGTTCCTGGTGGGTGACAGTGGCACTGTCCATCAGCTTTCTCCTTAACACCTATCAGAAATTGTACTAATTCACTGATCAGAGCTACCCAGGAGGGACTGTGGGATAATCTGCATAATAATGTCAGGGAATTAGTCAACTCCTGAAGAATATCTGAGCAGCTGGCTAAAGGCCATGAGTGAATGTGAATTAAATATGTAATTAATGTATTCCAAATAAATGTTAGAGATAGGCCTCCAAACACCCATCTGTCGAGTTTCTTCCCCTGTGTACCACCTCTCTCCTTTTGGGAAAATATGTTGGATTTCTTCTCCAGGTGCCCTCTGCATCTTCCTAGCAGAATAAAGCTGTACTTCTTCCTTGAACACTGGCTGTTTGTGTGCTTGGTTCAGGGGAGGAGCCCTGCAAGGGGAGCTGCAGCTGCTCCTGCTCAGGAATAACCTCTTGGAGCTCTGGCTGGCGTGGGGCTATGCTGATACCTTCCTCTCCCTGAGCTGGGAGCTGTGGGCTGCTTTGCACAGCTTTCCCAGGGAGCAGCTCGAGCACAGAGCCTGGGGGAGTGCAGCTCCAACCTGGAGCTGAGTTCCCCTTGCTCTGCAGCGTGTGGGATTTTGTGACCCATGGCAGGAGCCAGGATCCCTCCTGCCCACCTGCTTGGAAAGTCCTGCTTCAGTTCCATGTGGCTACATGGGAAAGGTCTGCTTGGCAACCACAGAGGCTGCTATATTTAGTTTGAACCAAGTTCTGGAGGAGGGGAAGCGCTCTCCTTGTGCTTGAGAAAGCATCCTGTTGCCTGGAGTTTGCTGCAGCTGAATCACCAGCAGCGTTGGCTTTGGCTCGTGGCAAGGTGTGCATGGATGAGGTGGGTATGGAAAGGGGCTGAGCAGAGGCAAAAAGCTCTGGCACAGCTCTCATAGTCCTGCAGATGAGTTGTGTCATGTAAGGCATGGCTAGTGATGGGCTTCAAACCTTCCAGCTTGTGTACTGGCAGCAAGTCACCTTTCTCAAGGCATCCTCTGCACTCCTGGGCTTCCTGGAGAAGAAGCAATTGTCTTCTTCCCTGGGAGAAGCAGCTAGGAATCAGCAAAAGAAGGAATCTGAGCCCAGGCTGCCCCTTCAAGTGGCTGCTAAGTGCCTGTTGTCAGCATGTGTCCCTTGCATCCAGACTGAGGCACACTGGCACAGGACTTTGGGGCCCCAAAACCTGGCTGAGCTCATTTCCAGTTATTATTGATGGATCTTTTCACAGTCACACATGGATGTGTGCAGCTTTGGGAGAAAAGGGTTTAAGCAGGGAATGTGTCATTTATTTGGGGGGACATTTCCTGAGGCTGGGAGTTTCTGTTCCTGTTGTGTAGGGGAGTTTCCAAGCCGTGTGTTTCTGGTTTTTCTTCCTCCTTAACAGTGGGTGTTTATCAGCCAAGGGGGAAAACTGCATGTCCAGCTGTAGGAGTTGTTCACATTGGCATCAGGGACATTGTTGTTCCTACCACAAATGATAGTGAAAAAAGGAAAAACCTTCTCTTGGACCTCACTGAGGTTCAGGGCCCTACAAAGGAGAGCTGAACCCAGCCCTGGAGTGGACTGAGGCAAGCTGAACATGCTCTGTCCCCCACTGTCCCTGTGTCCTGCTGCACTTAATGCAGTTATAATATGTGAGCAGTGCCCACACCTGCAGGACCAAGGTGACGAGTGTCCCTCTTCCCAGAGCCAGGAGGTGACATCCCTGCTCAGCCAGGCAGTATGGTGTGCTGAAACTGAGCTCGGTCCTGAGAGCAGGATGTCCCTATGCTTGTCTTTCTCCACCACTTCTGCCAGCTCTCCAGAGCCCACCAAGGACAAGGGAGGGGTCCACTGTGTCTGCCAGGTTGCTTTTTCCAAGAGGCACCATCTGCCCCCGAGCCCTGGATGGCAAATGCAGCTGGGATCCAATCTGTTCCTGGTCTGGAGCCTGGAGGGAGGACGTGTTCCTGTCTCCAGCTGCTTTGGGGTACTTTCTCCTTGGGCTTTTCTCACTCTCAGGTGTCTCAAATTGTGAGGGGTGGAGCTAGAGGGTGATTTTCAGAGCTGGTGGAGGCTCTTCTCCACCTTCCAGAGTCCACAGACCAGAGATTAGTGGGCACAAGGCAGAAGGAAGACTGGCATCATTTGTGATGATTTTATTGCCAAGACACATGCTGAGGTCCAAGGGGAGAGAGTGAATGCAAATCCATGTGCTGCTTTCATTGATTCAAAGGAAAGGAGTCCTGCTCCCTCCCCTGGGCTGGCAAAAGCAGTTTCTGGTGCAGATCCACGTGGAACCTGTGGCTCTGGGGATCTGTCTGGGTGGCTGTGCTGAAGGACAGTTTATTCCTGATGGCAGAGGGCCTGGGAAATTTGGTGTCCTGGGCAGCTGTAGCCAAGGCTGAGCCCTGCTATGCTGTGTCCTGTTGCTGCATGGGCAGGCAGTGGTGTCTGGGGGAGTGAGCAGCCAGGAAAGGTGGAAGAGAGGAACTGAACACACCCCCTGGTTTTGCAAAACCTATGGGATAGAGCTGGATAAACAGTAGGATTGAGGCACTCCCCAATCCAGAGAAGGATTTGGGGAGTGGGAAAACAGAGGAAAAGGAGAGCAGGCTCTGGCTTTGCCTGCCTGTGTGCAAGGGCAAGTGACTGGCAGGGCTTTGTTCTGGGTGGGAGCAGCTTGCTACAGGGCAGGGCTGCCAGCCTGGCTTGGGAGGCAGGACCTGCCTGCTGGGAGAGGCAGGAGAAGAAGGTGGGATGCTCAGGAGACCCCATCCCTGAGCCATAAACCCAAGCTGGTGCCCAGGGCTGCCCGGAGTGCTGTGGGTGAGCTGGAGCTGGTTCTCTCTGCAGCAGAGCTGTGAGTGAGCCTCTCCAGCCAGGCTGGGCATGACTCACAGCCCAGTGACCACAGCCAAGGCAGGTCAGCCTGGCCTGCAGGGAGGAACAATCTCTGGAGAGGGGAATGCTGTCAAATCTTCCACTTCTCAGGCAAACAGCCTTGCCCTCTGCCTGCTGGGGTGAGCTCTGCTAGGCATGCACTCCCCTCCCTGCTCCCTCTCACCAGTGCTGCCTTCAGCACAAAGTTTCCAGCCAGGTATGGAGCGGATGGCTGAGCCATCCAGGAGGCAGGAGCATGGAAAGAGCCCCTGGCAGGCTGGGGTAGGCAGGCTGGGGCAAGCACTCTGCTCTTTGCAAGGCACAGGGCTCAGCAGAACGCTTGTGGTGACCAGGGCCAGGAGCAGCTCAGCTGGGCACAGTGTGATTGCTTGAGTGGGAGAGCTCCCTCTGGCACAGGAGCTGCTTTGCCTGGGCAGTGGTGCCATGGGGCAGGAGCACAGGCAGTGGCTCTCTCTCTGTGGCAGGGGCAGTGGCTTTCTCTCTGTGGCTGGGACAGTGGCTCTCTGTGGCAGAGGCAGTGGCTCTCAGTGGCTGGGGCTGTGCCTCTCTCTCAGTGGCAGTGACAGTGGCTCTCTCTCAGTGGCAGTGACTCTCAGTGGCAGTGACAGTGACTCTCTCTCAGTGGCAGTGGCTCTCTCTCAGTGGCTCTCTCTCAGTGGCAGGGACAGCGGCTCTCTCTCAGTGGCAGGGGCAGTGGCTCTCTCTCCATGGCTGGGGCAGTGCCTCTCTCTCAGTGCCTCTCTCTCAGTGGCAGTGGGTCTCTCTCAGTGGCAGTGGCTCTGTCTCAGTGCCTCTCTCTCAGTGGCAGGGACAGTGGCTCTCAGTGGCAGGGGCAGTGGCTCTCTCTCAGTGCCTCTCTCTCAGTGCCTCTCTCTCAGTGGCTGGGGCAGTGCTGGCTGCCAGGCAGCGATGCAGTCACCACCAAGCACTGCCATGACTAAGGAGCAGGGACTGCAGCAGGCTCTGGGCTTGTCCCCCGAGCTGTGCTCTGTGTCCTGTGGCAGTGGTGGCCGTGCCCTGGTGCCAGCAGAGCCGGTGCCAGCCGCCCTGTCCCAGCCTGCTCCGTGGGCAGTGCCAGGTGCCCGCTCCCCGTGCCAGCAGCCAGGCCCACGTGGCTCCTCAGCTGCTGACTCTGCAGTGCCCCAGCCTCCCGTGCCAGCAGGCACCAGGATGTGCTGGCTCCTCCCAGCCCTGGCAGCTGTGGCACAGATCCCTGGTAAAGTCCCATGGGCTCTCCTCCTCATACCTTCCCATCCTGGGCTTTGTTTGCTCTCCCTCGTGCTGTGGTGGGGTTTCTGGGCTGGAGCAGAGCTGGGGGAGCCAAGATTGCTTTCTCAAGGAGAAATGCCCCACGGGGAGCTGCCTGGCAGGCTGGAGTGCCTGGGGCCCCATGGCATGTGGCTGAACCCAGGCAGGAGCCAAGTGTTTTTCTGCTGCCACTTGTGCCCAGAATAGGAGCTGTGGGCAGGCTATAGGGGCGGAGGAGAGGGTGGCAGGCAGCAAACCTGGTGCTGCTGTCACACTAAAGGGTACCATGGTGATGCCTCTGGAGCACTTCTCCCTTGGTGGCTTTGGGAAAGCCACAGACTCTTGGCTGGAGGTGCAGCAAGCAGGCAGGGATGTTACCTGGAGACATCCTCTGTCACAGACACGTTTTATGAAAAATCCTTTTGTTAGGGTTTTTTCTCCTGAGAAGCTGAGAGACCTCAGAGGAAAAGAAAAACAATAATTATCTGCTGCTGTGGGATGCAACAGGTGCATCTGGGATTGGTCTCATGTGGTTGTTTTTAATTAATGGTCAATCACATTGAGCTGGCTTGGACTGTCTGGTCAGTCATGAGATTTTATTATCATTCCATTCCTTTCCTTGCAAGCCTTCTGATGGAATCCTTTCTTCTATTCTTTTAGCATAGTTTTAGTATATAATTTTCTTTTAATATAATATATATCATAAAATAAATAAATCAGCCTTCTGAAACATGGAGTCAAGATTCTCATCTCTTCCCTCATCCTGGGACCCCTGGGAACACCACCACAATCCTCCCTGTGCTGCTAAGATGTACCCTGCTGCTGATGTGCTTCCTTTGCTATTCCTTTCCCAGTCCTCAGTGTGCTCCAAGATTGTGCAGCTGCTGGGCCAGAACGAGGTGGATTATCGCCAGAAGCAGGTGGTGATCGTGAGCCAAGACAGCTTCTACAGGGTCCTCACCTCGGAGCAGAAGTCCAAAGCACTCAAAGGCCAGTTCAATTTTGACCACCCAGGTGAGTGGAGAGCAGCCCTGTGGGGACAGGGACAGAGTGGGACCCCCAGATGCAGCAGCAAAGAGCCTGCATGGACACTGGGGCTCTGAATCCTCATGGGATGGCTTAGTTCAGCTCTTGTGGCTGGGACCACCTGTGTGTCATCCCCCCATCTCTCTTAGGAAGGAAGTGGGGTGGAGTGTTTAGGATGAGAAAGAGCAGGTTATAAACCCTCAAACATCTTAAGAGCCTCCTCTTCCTGCAAAAACATCTCCCAGTTTAAACAAGGTTTTCATAGAATTGTAGAATCATTGAATAGTTTGGGTTAGAGGGGACCTTAAAGGTCATCTTGTTCCCATATCCTTCACCTAGAGCAGGCAGCAGAGGAACAGATTGGTTTTTGGTGCAGCTGAGTCAGGCCCAGGGAGATCTGGGCTGGCAGAGTCTCTGGAGCCAGCAGCTCCCTGTGCCTCCTTCAAGGAGGGAACCAGCTGTGCAGCTGCTCTGCAAACCCTTCCAGCAAGGGGCCCTGCCCTGTTACCACAACAGGGCCTCTTTGAACCATCTCTGGGCTCTGTGGGGAAATTCCAGAGCTGCTGTCCCTTGGTCCCCAGGAGGACAATGGCCAGAGGCAGTGAGCCCTGAGCAAACAGAGCCCTGTCTGTGTGGCAGCTCCATGCTGGAACACTGCTGCAGTCTCTGTCTGAGGGCTGGAGCCCTGGAGGAGATGCCTTCCTGTGCCTGGGCTGGCAGCACTGCTGCACAAGGACAGTATTGATCTCTGCAGGCCACATCCCAGGCTGCTGCAGGGCCACAGAGCTCTGTGGCTCTGGCACAGCTGGGCCTTGCCTGGTCCCTGGGGAGGTGCAGGGCTTTCCTCCCTGTGTGTCTGTGCGTCTGTCTGTCCCCAGTGTGAGGTGCCAACGACTCTGGCTTGGGCAAAGCTCAGCATCTGGTGGGTGGGAGAGGTTGCAAAGCTGCCTTGGGTAACGTTTCCTCTGTCCTCAGATGCCTTTGACAACGAGCTGATCGTGAAAACGCTCAAAGAGATCACAGAAGGGAAGACGGTCCAGATTCCTGTCTATGACTTTGTCTCCCACTCCAGGTCTTAACAGCTGCTCCTGCCTTGCTGTGCCTCTGCTAACGTCCTGTGGCAGCCCTGCCCTGCCCTCCCCAAACTCCTGCCCTCTGCTTGGGTGCCTAACCTGCCAGCACAAAGTTTCCATCCTAACTCCCCCAGCCCCGGGTTAGAGCATCCCAGGCAGATAGAGGCACAGGCTTAGGGTCTGGAAAGCTGTGTATCCATCCAGCAACGTCCAGGCATCAGTGCTGGGGGTTACAACCCTCTCTTCTCTTCCCCATCCACACCTCCTCTCCCCATAAACTCAGTGTTTGCAGCTTTAACAAGCACTCCAGCCTCAAACACCGTGGCAGTGCCAGGAAAGGAGGAGGACAGCAATTCCTGTACCACTCCCCTTGCCTGTGTTCAGCTTGTTTTTGCATGCCCGTGTTGGTCATAGATGATGTTGCTCTGTTGTGTTTCCCACAAAAGCTCTGTGCTGTCAGGGAAGTGCTGCCTGCTCCCTAGGGAAGCAGAGCTGGCCATGCAGGTTCCCTTGCATAGGCTTTCCTGGGCTTTTTAGTTTGGCACATAACCCTTTTGAGCAGCAGCTGGCCCAGGTAGGGGGAGAAGGGCTGGTGTGCTTCCTGCTTTGCCATTTGTCCTTCCAGGAAGCGTACGTATGCCTTGGATTCCCTCCGTGGCGGTGGGGTAGGTCTGCCCTCTGCTCTCCCTCTGCTCCCCTGTGCTCCAGTGCTGTCCCAGGGTTGGAGCAGTGCTTTAGGAGCACTGCTGTTTCCCCCACACCTCTGTTTGTGCTGGCCAGCCTCCCCCAGCAGCAGGGTCTGACTGTGCTCTCCGTGCCAGGAAAGAGGAGACGGTGACGGTGTACCCTGCTGACGTGGTGCTCTTCGAGGGCATCCTGGCCTTCTACAGCCAGGAGGTGAGGGACCTGTTCCGCATGAAGCTCTTCGTGGACACGGACGCCGACACCCGCCTGTCCCGCAGAGGTGAGCGGGGACACAAACACCCCTGACTGCTCTGGGACACAGGCAGTGACAGTGAGCGGGGACAGAAACACCCCTGACTGCTCTGGGACACAGGCAGTGACAGTGAGCGGGGACAGAAACGCCCCTGACTGCTCTGGGACACAGGCAGTGACAGTGAGCGGGGACAGAAACGCCCCTGACTGCTCTGGGACACAGGCAGTGACAGTGAGAGAAACGCCCCTGACTGCTCTGGGACACAGGCAGTGACAGTGAGAGAAATGCCCCTGACTGCTCTGGGACACAGGCAGTGACAGTGAGCAGGGACAGAAATGCCCCTGACTGCTCTGGGACACAGGCAGTGACAGTGAGAGAAAGGCCCATAACTGCTCTGGGCACACAGGCAGGTGGCAGTGAGCAGAGCAGAGCTGGCATAAAGCTGTGAAGAGCTGGAGAGTTTTTCCTGCCCAGTGCAGAGTGTCACTAGGGCAGCTTGTGGCTTGCTCTGTGTGTGTCTCTTGGGATTCAGTGGGATTTCTGCTGCCTTGGCTGGGATTCCTCCTTTGATCACTGCTGAGTGTGCCGTGTCCTCGCACGGCCCCGTGGCACCAGCCCAGTGCCAGCAGCTGAGCAGCAGCTGCTGCCAGTCAGCAGATGCCAGCAGGGAAGGGAGGGCACAGCAGAGCATCTGGGCAGTTCAGTCAGAGCCTGATAGATCCACCCAGGACCTGGGCTGTGGGTGTGCTCTGAGGATGGCATTTGGGCCATGGTGTCCACCGTGGGTGCTGCACATGGGGAGTCTGGTTGTACATTTGTGCAACCCAGTGTGGAGCCTCTGTGTGGCACCTGGCTTTGGGGGCAAAGAGCCCTAGAAACCAAAGTACCCCTCTCCAGGACTCCCAAGTCCTGCTGGCTTGGCTGTGGGGTGCCAGCTGATGTGTGGAGGGACACCCACACTGCAGGGCCTGCATGACTTGAGATGTTCTTTGTTTCTAAGCAGCTTTGAGGGGTGGGGTCACTGATGCAGCACCTCCCATGTGACTAAAAAACCGTTTGGGGACTCTTGGGGCAGAATTCACTTCTGTCTGAGCTATTGCTACCCCTGGCTGGCTCTGACAGGCTCCACAGGGTGCCTGGGGATGCAGAAGATGACTGAAGAGGAGCAGTCCCTGCCAGAACTCTGCGCTGTGATGAGGGCAGCGTGTCTCAGTGCGTCAGCTTGGGACTGTGTGTGCATGTTCCACTCTGCAGTGGAGCTGGTCTTGCCTGCCCTCCTGCTGTCAGACACATGCAGAGCCTCCTCAGCTGCTGGGATGTCATCAGCACTGATGAACATCTCCTTTTTACCAATCCCTCTTGACCCTGCCCACTGTTCTTGCATGACTCACCCAGGGAGGTGACAGCACAGTCAGTTGCAGGGAGATGTATTAGCAGGTCACAGATATGCAGGGTCCCAAAAGGTGAGCCCTGATCCCTTAAAATGCTGTGCAGGAGCTCAGGGCCACACCCAGCCACAAGGTAGGACACTGTGGTGGTGACAGTGACCCCAGCCAGCAGCTCAGCCCCACACAGCTCCTGCTCAACCTCCCCTGGTGGGAGAGGATCAGAAGGGTAAGAGTGAGAAAACTGGTGGGCTGAGACAAAGACAGTTTATGAAGTAAAGCAGAAGCCACAAGGCAAGCAAAAGGAGGAATTTGTCACCACTTCCCGTGGGCAGGCAGGTGTTCAGCCATCCCCAGGAAAGCAGGGCACCATGGGGTGTGATGGGTATGTGGGAAGACAAATGCCATCACTTTGAATGTCTCCTCTCACCTTCCTCCTCCTTCCCCCAGCTTTCCATCATCATGTGGGACATGCTTTGGGTCAGTCAGGGTCAGCTGTCCCAGCTGTGTCCCCTCCCCCACTGCTGGGGTGGGGTGAGAAGCAGCAAAGGCCTTGGATCTGTGTGAGCAGTGCTCAGCAATAACAAAAACATCCCTGTGTTATCTGCGCTGTTTTCAGCACAAATCCAAAACACAGCCCCACACCAGCCACTGTGAAGAAATTTAACTCTGTCCCCACCAAAACCAGCACATTCTCCAGCCCTTACTCCAAACCACTTAAATCAGGCTCAGGTCCCACAGCCTCCAGTCCAGTCTCATTCCCCACCTTTGGTGTTTCACACAAATATCAATCCCCTATTTTATGGAACAGATATGGAACCCCTGTAACAGATCTGAGTGTCCACTGAGTTAATTTAGCCCCTGACTTTGGGCTCCATCTGTCCTAGTGGTCATTCAGGACAGGAGAAGGTGGTGTGGAGTTATGGGGTCACTGCTGTGCTCACACTGCTCTTGTGAGCCTTGTGCTTCTCCCACCCACCATCAACCACTTGCAAAAGGGCAGCTTTGCTGATGGAGGTGCTGCTGTCTCCTAGTTACTGCAGCTCATTGTTCTCCTGCTAGGAATCTGGCCATTTCCCTGCCATCAGCAGTTGGTAGGACCACTGCAGCATCAAATCTGTTTACTGCATGTCTGCCTGTCATTTCTGGGAAAGGAGAGCCTGTGTGAGAGGTGCCAAAGGTATAATCATGTCCCTGGAACGTAGCTGGAGGCAACTCATTGCCAAAGTTGGGATCTTGTGTTGTGATGTGGCCCTGAGTCATCTCTCTGTCCCAGAAGCCCTAAAGGGTTGCAGCAGTTGGGTTTTCAGCTGGGCAGCAGCAGGAGGTGAGGTTGCTGGAAGTGCAGCTGGCAGCTCAGTTAATCAGTAGTGCTGGGGCTCAGTGTGTGCAGCTCACACTGTGCCCATCTCAGCACCTGTACCCAGAGGTTCTGCTAGCAGAGTGCAAGGGGCAAGCTCTGCCAGGTGCCTCAGACAGGGATCCATGGGGCTCAGGGACCTCATTCTGGCTGAGCTCCCTCTCTGCCCTGTCCTTGGCCAGTTTCCCTAAAAAAGAAACCAGGTCCAGTGTCACATACATGTTTTGGATCCAGTTGGAGTTTGGACCTGCTGGCTTCAGAGAGGTGCCAGTCTGTCCTTGGGATATTTGCCTGCCCTGCCAGCAATCCCTCAGGACAGGGTGTGTGGTTTTACCCAGGACCTGCTGCTTTGGGGCCAGGTACCAGCAGCAAGTGTTTGACCCGTGTTTGTGTGTGGGGTGATTATCCTGCCCTGGGAAGAGGCAGGAGAGCTTTGCCTTGTCAGGACCAGCCCCTGCCCAGCTCATAGGCCTCCTGCAGCCCAGCAAATAAGGTGTGGGAGCTGGGAAACAAGAGTGTTATATTTTCCCTGCCTCTTTTCCAGTGTTCTTCAAGCTGGGGCTCGCTCCTGCTCTCTGAAGAAGCTGCTGCTGGTTCCTGGAGCAGGCAGGGAGCTGGCACCCATCCTGCTGCCAGCCTTTTCCCCCATCACTTCCCCCTGCAGGGCTGTGAAAGGCCACACTGTGAAGCTGCTGGCCAAGGGCAAACAGAGCCATGGGGGCAGTGCCAGAGCAGCAGTGTCCTGGCCCTGAGAGCACACAGGCAGTGGCTGCCCAGCAGGTCAGGCAGGCTGGCAGGGCAGTGCTGTGCCTTGGCTCTGCCTGGGACACGAGGGAAGGCTCATTCCAAAGCCAGTGCCAGGCACTCACATGCTGGGGAAAAGCCAGCAGCCCCCTGGGGACAGCCAAGAGCTGTGTGCTCAGCCACAGGGCTGCTTTGGCTCTTCCCTGAGGGTTGAATTCCTGCTGAACTGGGCCACTTGTCCACGCTGAAGTGGCGTCAGACTGGGGATGGCACTGGCCCAAACAGCTCATGCAGACAGGGTGGAAGGCCTGAGTGGCAGAACAAGCAGCAGGCCAGTCTGCTCTCCTGCCTTTGGGCTTCCTCCTGAGCTGAGCCCCTCACCTCTGGTTCTTCTGCCAGCTGGGGACAGCACAAGGAGCCTGGCAGAGCTGTGCAGGTGGATGAGCTTTACTCTCCCCACATCTGAAGATTGGAATTAAACTGCTTTAATGCGTGTGTATGGCTGAACCCCACTGATTTTCTACTTTTTGGGCACCTCTGCACTGGAGTGGCAGAGAATGCCCAGTCAGGCAGGACAGAGTGACAGGAGGGAGGCAGAGTCTGAGGCTGGGAACACTCAGGACTGGGCTGGCATGGTTACAGCTGGAATGTGCATGCAGAGCTGAGAAGGGGGCCAAGAAAAGCCCTTGGCCAGGTCAGCCAGCCCTTGGCTCCCAGGAAAACTTGGAAGCAGGTTAAAAGCATGGAGCTGGGCTGGGATGTGCTCAGACACATGGACAGCAGCTTCCAGGAACAGAGATCTCAGGCAAAATATCCAAAGGCCAAAGGCTGTACTTATTGAAGGGAAAGGGGATGGAGAGAGTTGTGCCTCAGCTCCTGACTGTGCCTTCCACCTTCCCCTCAGTGCTCCGAGACATCAGTGAGCGAGGCAGGGACCTGGAGCAGATCCTGTCTCAGTACATCACCTTTGTCAAGCCTGCCTTCGAGGAGTTCTGCCTGCCGGTGAGTCAGGGGACTGCACCCATGAGGCTGCTGGAACAGGAGCACTTGGTGCCTGCCCAGCGCTCAGATCTGCCCCCTGTGCCTTCCTCCCTCTCTGCAGGCTCTGCCAGGGCAGGCTGTGATGGGGACTGTTTATACAGCCACTGCCTTCCTGGTGAGATCACCCTTCCCTTTGGGAAGGCAGCATGGCCAGAGGAATCCCTCCCTGGGCAAAGGCTCACAAACCTCTGGGCAGCTCATCCTGCCAGGGAGGATCCTTGGCTGTATTTAGCTGGGGAATGGGAGGTCTCTGCCCCCAGGCAGCATTTGCTGTGTCTGCCTCCTCTTTTGGGCTGTGCTGCCTGCCCTTTTCACCCTGCAGTGCTGCTGGCTTCGTGCTTGGGAGAGCAGGGCAGCTTCTTCCTTCTGTCTGTGCAGTGGGATGTGGCCTTGCAGGTTGCATTTCCTGGCTGCTGAGTGGCCAGGGGGACAAGGCCTGCCTGGAGAAAGGAAGCTTCTTTGGGAGCTGATAACAGAGGCAAGGCTGCCTGGCAGACAGGGACAGCATGGGGGAATTTACTGCAGACTTGCATGGAAATAGCATGTTTGCAGCATCAGCCATTGTACACCTTTCCTGGCTCTCATGGAGAGCAGCCAGTGCCTTGCCTCTCAAGGCTTTTCAAGCAGATGTGGTATATGAGGAATTTTTTATTTTTATATGAGGATTTTTTTTATTATTCTGGAGGAAGTGAGCTAGCAGAGTCCTGAAACCTGGGAACTGCTGACCAGCACCACAGGCAGGAATTAAACTGTGCCTCCCACCTTAGGAGCATCCCTATGTCTGTCTGGTTAGCTCTGCCCCTTACCTTAAGAAGGACTGATTCTGTGCTGCAAGATCTTTCCCTGGCTGTTGCACAGCTCCCTTTTTTCAGTTTCACTCAGCTGTGGCTCTGGGGACCAATTCCAAAGCTCAAAAAGGCTTTTCCTGAGAGGCAGGTCCAGCTTGCAAGGCTCCTCTTCTAAATCCACAGTTTTTCAGAGCAGCAGATGCTGCATCAGGCTTTTCTGATGAAGAGTCTGTAGGAGAATGAAGTGTGAAACAAGGAGGGCACAGAGCTGCCTTGTTTCTACCCACAACTTTGCAATGGTCTGCTCCCACTTCCAACCTGGTGTTGGCTGAGCACCCACTGCTGCTGTTATTTGACTCCTAAAGCAGCTCTGAGCCAAGTGGTCCAGTACTGAAATGGTCCAGCATATCCTGGTGGGTTTTGATATGTCTGGAAGCACTTGGAGGTGTCAGGTGACACCCATCGCCCCAGCTGGCTTGGTGGGGCTTGGCTGTCAGCTGTAAAACTGCCACAAACGGGGAGGAGACTGAGACTGGCACCTGCAGGGGAATCTAGGTCAGGACTGGGGTCCTGAATCACACCTTTGCAAGTGGTGTGGTAGAGAATTCTCCCCCCTTCCCAGGCAGATCTGCCCAGGCATGCCAGCTCGTGCTCTTGGAGCAAGGCTGGGGTGGATTCAAGGAGAAGGATGTTCCCAAGAGCATCAGCTGCTGGAGTCCTGTGATTATGAGGCTTCTTAATAATTGCAGGTTTTGTTCAGGGTGCTTCTTACTGGCTTCTGTATGAGCTCATGAAAATGGAGTCAGGGCACAAAGCATGGCCCTTGAAACGCAGAGCAGAACACAAATAAGAGCATCCAAAATGTATTCTCAGCAATGACATCCCTCCCAGAGGGTCTGGGGAGGGCAAGGAGCTGCCCCAGGGAGCAGGGACAATGCCCCAGCCCGCTGTCTCTCCACTTTTTCCCTGTAACAAAGTGCTCTCTCTCCTCCCAGACCAAGAAATATGCTGATGTGATCATTCCCAGAGGAGCAGATAATGAAGGTAAGCACCCAGGCCTTGCTGCTCTGCCCTGGTAGCCAGACTTGGGCTGTTGCTGTTGCAGTGGAGTTAGGTTGGAGCTGCCCCAGAGGGGACTCAGGCCACTGCCTGAGAGCAGCACTGCCAAGAGAGTGCTGCTACCACAGGTGTGCCAAGATGAGCCTGTTCCCTTTGCTCCTACTTGGAGCATTATTGATTGGGAGTTTGTGTTCCTCTTAATGCCTCCAGGCCAACTCTTTGTTCATCCCACACAAAAGGCAATGTGCAGCTGGGTCAGCCAGGTTGGGGTCAGCCTGACTGTTCTGGCTGGGGTCAGCTGGAGTGTCCTGGCTGAGGTCAGCCTGACCATCTTGGCTGGAATCATCCTGGGCATCCTGGCTGGGGTTAGCCTCAGTGTCCTGGCTGGATTCAGCCTGGGTGTCCTGGCTGGGGTCAGCCTGAGTGTCCTGGCTGGGGTCATCCTGAGTGTCTTGGATGGGGTCAGCCTGACTGTTCTGGCTGGAATCAGTCAGAGTGTTCTGGCTGAGGTCAGCCTGATGGTCCTGGATGGGATCAGCCTGAGTGTTCTGGCTGGGATCAGCATCACCACCCTGGCTGGATTCAGCCTGACTACCCTGGCTGGATTCAGCCTGAGTGCTCTGACTGGATTCAGCCTGACCATGCTGGCTGGGAGCAGCCTGGGCATCCTAGCTGGAATCACCCTGACTATCCTGGCTTGAGGGGCAGAGGGCTCAGTCCTGGGGGGGAACAGGAGGGGACAGCAGTGGGGAGGGACAGCAGGGTCACAACCCTACCCTGGCTCTGATTTTTGTATCCATCCTAACGCCCTGTCTCCCCCTTTTGCTCGCAGTGGCCATAAACCTGATAGTGCAGCACATCCAGGACATTCTTAACGGAGGACTCAGCAAACGCCAGAGCAACGGGTACCTGAATGGCTACACTCCCCCGCGCCAGCGGCAGCCCTCAGAGTCCAGCAGCCGGCCCCACTGACGCGGGCAGAGCCGAGGCCAGCACGGCCCCTCTGTACATACTGTCCACTCGTTCCCCCTTATCTATTTAAGAAACCAGACGGAGACGAATGCCTTTCATTTTGTATGTTGGAGTTGCCCAACGAGAAGCAGCCGGTTGCTCGGGAGCCCGGACCACCCTCAGCTCCCGGCCTTGCTTGATAACTCCTCCAGCACGGATCCGGCTATAAACCTCTATAAATATAGAATTGCTCTATTTTTGCGTAAATGCAGAATAACGTAAAATTAATTGCTGTAAGGTATTTGCCAGGCTCAGTGTTGCTGGGAGGGACTGGGGAAAAGGGGATCCTAGGAGGTGTTGGTGTCAGGAACTTCACCTCAAACTCGGTAAGGAAGGAAGAACCGTGGTGGTGTCCATCCTGGGCAGCTTGAGTGTTACACCTGGCTTGGGTCTGTCTCTTCCTACCATTGCTGTTCAAGTCCAAGCAGCCTGGTTCTAGCTGGCAGGTGCTGCACAGTGCTTCTGGCAGCTGGGAGAATGATGGGGAATGATCGCCCTCTGTGTCTCTGCAGCTCCAAGTCTCAGCCTTTCAACAGAGTGTGGCCTGAGTGTTACACCTGGCTTGGGTCTGTCTCTTCCTACCATTGCTGTTCAAGTCCAAGCAGCATGGTTCTAGCTGGCAGGTGCTGCACAGTGCTTCAGGGAGAATGATGGGGAATGATCTCCTCTCTCTCTCTGCAGCTCCAAGTCTCAGCTTTTCAACAGAGTGTGGCCTGAGTGTTACACCTGGCTTGGGTCTGTCTCCTCCTACCATTGCTGTTCAAGTCCAAGCAGCCTGGTTCTAGCTGGCAGGTGCTGCACAGTGCTTCAGGGAGAATGATGGGGAATGATCTCCCACTGTCTCTGCAGCTCCAAGTCTCAGCCTTTCAACAGCATCCCGTTCTGTGCCTGACACCCCTTCCCACCACAGGTGTGGGGCTGCTGCCACACCCTCCAGTGAGGACCTGCTGGGTATGTGGCCATATAAACACAGCCTTTTTAGCAGTCTCAGTGCCTGGCTTGTGTGGATATATCTTCAGCCCCTCTGGAGCTTGGTGGCACTGTTAGTTGACCCTGGGCTGACCTGCCTGGAGGTTGGCTTGCAAGTCTGAGGTGTGTCCCATTCCTCACTTGCATGGGTTTTGCTCTTGTGTGGGGGATTCTGGGGTTTATGAGGTGTGGTTAAGGGACAACCAACCCCTTCTGAAAGAAAGGGGCAATGGCTGATCAAAGGCAGCTGCTGAGCTGCTTTTCAGAAGGGCTCAGCAGTGTGTAGTGGTCTCTGGGCTGCTTTGCCATCCTTGTGTGGGACATCCACAGGTCCCACCTGGGCAGTGTGAAACTGGGTGCCCAGCAGTCCTCTGCTCCCTGTTTGCAGAGCCTGCCTGTGTCCCTTTCACTGTCCTGGGGGAGGACACTGTCCCTGCAGTCTGTTGTCCCAAGGACTGCCCAGGCAGTGCCCTCCCTTGGCCAGGGTGAGAGTTAGTCTTGCCTAACCTGGTGGTGGTACAACAGCCATGTCCAGAGGGGCCTGGTGGGGTTGTACTGCAGATTTAGGGATGCCTGGAGAATCCCCCTGCAAGATGGGGCAGTGTGGCTGGGGCAGGGGCTTGGTGGGAGCCAGTGGAGGGGGTTTGGTGGGGTGGTAGCCAGCAAAGATCCTTCTGCCAGTGCTGCTAAGACTGACTTGCCCTGCCAAACCCAAAATTTCACGGGCATCCCACAAAGCTTGGAGCAGGGAGCCTTAGCCTTGCTCCATCATGGTTCTTTGAGTCTTTCCAGAGCATTGGCTTTGCTCTGTGGTTAACTGTTTAATGGACCATGCTCCATTGCTCTCCAGCCTGATGTGAGCTGGGACAACTTTGATCCTGGAGAGAACAAGAAAGGAAACACCTTCCCCCAGTGACTGCTGCTGGGGCACACTCATCCTTCTTGCTCTGTGATGAGGCAGCCTTGTATCCCTCTCCCTGTGTGCCAGCACTCCTCCAGGCACATCAGCTTTGCCATGACCAAGGGCTGATTCTGTGTAGGTAAGAGGGACCAAAGCTCTGCAGAACTGGTGAGGCTTCTCAGGGCTCATGCAGAAGACAAGGTAAAATACTGGCCTCCTCTCCCCAGTGAATAAAGACAATAAATGGATGCTGGTGTTGTTTCCTGTTTGGTGCTGATTGCAGTCCCAGGATAGAAGCAGGCTTGGCCAACCTTGTCTTAGTCCTGCAAGTCTAAGCCAGACCTGGAGCAAAGCTGCTGGCACAGATCAGTCCCTTGGTGAAGAAGGAGGCAGCAGCTCTGGCTTTTGGCTGGTTTTCCCCCCAAAAAACTCACCTGACAAGGCTTTAAAAGGGCTGGTGGTTGTTGATGTGCTGTGCTTTAGATGCACAGAAGAAAGACTGACAAGGTACTCTCGAGAGGCCAAAACAACCAAAAAGACCTTGCTGGCAAATTTAGAAAATCAAAGAACCTTTGACTAAAGAGTACCACACACTCAACATAAAACACCTACCTCAGAGCATTAAATTGGCCCATTCAACTTTGCAAACTTTAAGCCCATTCCATTTTAAATTGTTCACGACTTCCAAGATGAGGAAATTAAAGAAAGCAATAGAAGATAGAGAAAAGAACACATATAGCTACCCCCTCCTGGGTTCCAGAGGTGTTTAATCTGATGAAAACTCCAAGAGGAGAGAGGGTCAAGACCTGTGCTCACCTCAAGTTCAGCTTTATCTACTCCTTAGCCATCCTGAGCCCTTTCCCCAGGTGGGTTTTCCAGTCATTTGGCCCCTGGGGAGCTTGGTTGGAGCTGCAGGGGCAGGTGTGGAGCATTGCCTCTGCTGTGCCAGGGATTGGCAGCCCCTGCAGGGCTGGGGTACAGACTCTGGGGATGGAGGATGTGCAGAGCAGGGCATTGCCTCACCAGGGCAAGGCCTGACCTGCCCCTTCACACACACACACACGCACTCCAAAATGCCTCAGGACAACAATCTGTCACACACTCAGCAAATCCTGGTACACTTGTGGCTTGGGGTGCTGTTGTGAAACCCCCTCTGCTCAGAACAGCAGAGCTGGGCAAGTCCAGCCTTCCCAGTATCTTGAATAAGTGACAGTCATCAAAAGCCCTCACAGGCAGGGTGGCATTAGCACCAGGGGGAGTCAGGCAAGGGGACACTTTTGGCAAAGGGATAAATCTTTTTGTGGCCAAACACTTGATGTCAGCATGGATGCAAAAAGGGGAAGTCAGGCTTAAAGGACCTGATAACCCTCTGAAGGAATGACTGCCTGGGTGGGTGAGGGAAGAGCAGGGCATGTTGTCTGCCTTGGCTTGAGTCAGGCATTTGATAGGATGTCCTGTAACCTCATAGTGGTGATGTACAGGCTGGATAAACCCAGAGGGAGATGGAAAACTGGCTGAAAGACTGGTGCCAGTCTCTGGTGATCAGTGCTGTGAGTCTGGTGGAACACCAATAACTCGTGTCACTAGGTCCAGCCCATCTGACACCTTCACTGAAGACCTGCATGATGGAGAAATGGGCTGACAGAAACGTTTTGATGTTCAGCAAAGGGAATTGCAAAGTCCTGCACTTGGGGAAGAATGATCCCACATGCCAGTACCTGCTGGGACACCTGGAATGCACAGGGAAGGCTGTGAGGGTCCTGGTTCTCCATTAGCAGAGGGTTAATGGCATTCTGGGCTGCTTTAGGAGAAGTTTTGGGTTAGGGTGATCCTTCCCCTCTTCTCAGATGAAGCCACACCTGAGTTCTGTGTCCAGTTCTGGGCTCTCCAGTACAGAAGCTACTGGTGAGAGTCCATTGATGATGAAGGGATTGCAAGATCTCTCCTGTGGGGAAAGATTAGGACATGTGGGGTTGTTCAGAATGGAGGAGGCTGAGGGGGAATCCTATTAATGTATAAAAATAGCAGAAAGGAGGGTGAAAAGACAGAGCCAGTGGATGGACATGGACACAACCTGAAAAAGAAGGGGTTCCCTCTGAACATCAGGAAACATCTGCTGGGAGAGTAATGGAGCACTGACACAGCTTGTCCAGAGGGGTCGTGGAGTTTCTTTCTTGGAGATATCAAAACTGCAGAAGTTCATGGGCAGCTGCTTTGAGACAACCCCAGCTGAGCACGGGCTTGGACAAACTGAGCTGCCAGGGGCCTTCTGACCTCATCCAGTCTGTGAATTTGAAATATTTCTCAGCTGGGAGAGGAGCTTTATCCTTTCTCCTAAGTTTGGCTCTAAGCTGTGTCCCTCTTCAAGGGGATTTCCAAACTCCTCCTGCCCTTTTCCTCTGCTAGTGCTGGTGCTGGAGCTCCTGCAGGTAAAGGTGATACAAAAGCCTGGTGGCCCCAAGCATCAGCATCATGGTTTTGGTCCTGAGCACCACCATGGCTTTGGCCCTCATCTTGTGCAGTTGGGAACAGGGGAAGGTGCACTTTGCCTGGCAGTCTGTCCTCATGGGATGTGAAGCTGGCTGTCCCCATCCCTGGAAATGACAGGGCCAGGCCTTACCTGCACTCCACAAACCCATCCCTTCCTGTGCAACTGGTTTAGATTGCTTGTCCATCTCTGGTTTTTCTGCACATTTCTCCAGATGCTGGGGGCAATATGAGCCATGCCCAGCATGCCCAGTGTTCTTCAGGCCCTGCAGAGCAGCCAGGACATTTCCACCTGGGCAAGGACAAGGGATGGGGGTTTTTGTGCCCCAGAAACGATGGCCTCCTCCTGGAATGTGGGGTGCCTGCTCTCTGCCACCCCAATTCTCCCATGTCTCCCAGAGCACACACACCTTCTGAAAGCTCACAGACACCCCTGCCCTCTTTGCTGCCCCTTCCCTGGATGCCCTTCCTACCAAAAGGGCACGTGCCACAGGAACAATAAAATTTATTTAAGAAGATTCCAAAAGTTGGCTGCTCCTAGCAGGAATTTTGCTGAGTTTCACAGACACGTCTGATGCACGGGCATGCTCTGACTGTCATGTTTAGGGAGACAGATTCCTGGCCTTTGGGATGCCTGGGAACGCCTTTGGGAGGGTGGCAGAGGGGACAGGCAAGAGGAAGAGGGCATAGGCACTGGAGGAGCCCCTACCACAGGAGCCTTTGGTGGGCTGAGGCACCTTGTGGCTGGTTGTCATCCTGGAGGGAATTCACTGCTGTCTGGATGAAAACACTCCAGTTGGCATTGTTATCCAGCCACTTCCAAACATCTGCTCCTCTTCCAGGTGTGATCCTGCCAGTCTTGGAGGTTCTAAGGACTAAGGAACCCAGGGGGCCATGGGCAGGCACTGGGCACTGTCACCTTACAGGGACACATGGGCAAAATGGTCATGTTAAGAGGAAAGGCAGAAGTTCACAGAATTGTGGAATATCCTGAGTTGGAATGGATCCACAAGGATCATCCAAGTCCAACTTGTGGCCCTGCACAGAATAGCAGAATGGGTGGGGTTGGAAGGGAGCACAGAGGTTATCTGGTCCCATCTCCCTGCTCAAGCAGGGCCATTTCAGAACATGGCATTGCTTTGTAACCAGGTGGGTGTGGGATATCTGCCCAGGGACACTCCACAACCTCTCTGGGCAATCTGTTCCAGTGCTTGATCACTGCACAGTAAAGTTCTTCTTTCTATTCATGTGGAACGTCCGTGGATCTCCTCCCAGTGGCTGACACCACTAAGAGCATCTTGGCATCTCCCCTTTGGACATTTATACGCATTAATGAGGTCTCCTCATGCACAGGGCAGCCCCAGAATCACACCAAGTGCCAGGTTCGGGCACATTGCGAAATGCATCACCCACAGAGAATGAGAAGTGCTGTTAATCTGGAATTATGGAGGGATAGGGGGCCCAGGGAAGTGATCATCCCTTTGTAGTCAGCATTGGTGAGGCTGCATTCAGCTCTGGGTCCCTCACTTTAAAAAGCACATTGAGGTGCTGGAATGTGTCCAGCAAAGGGCAGCAAGGTTGGTGAAGGGTCTGGAAAACACCTGAGGAGCGGCTGAGGGAGCTGGGGGTGTTCAGCCTGGAGAAGAGGAGGCTCAGGGAGGACCTCACCGCTATCACGCACCTGACAGGAGGGCACAGCCAGCTGGGCTCGGTCTCTTCTGCTGGGAGAACAGGAGCAAATGGCCCAGCTGCGACAGGGCAGTTCAGATTAGAGATTAGAAAATAAAAATCCCTGTTAGGGTGGTCAGGCATTGGAACAGGCTGCCCAGGGAGGTGTTGGAGTCGGTGTTTCGGAGGCGTCGGGACCTGGCGCTGCTTTAGCGCTTCCAGCGGCAGCGCTGGGCGCACGCCTGGGCCCGGTGTCATCTTAAATCTCTCTCCCAACGCTGACCGCTCTGATTCTCTGCCAGCACCCGCGGAGCCCCGTTCCTGCGGCGGCTCCGCCACTCGCCGGGGGCTCCACACGGGCTCCCCCTCACGGCCTGGGGGCCGGGCCGCGCTGAGGCGGCGGCTCCGGGGGCGGAAGGGGCGGGCGCGGCTCGGCGGCGGTTGGCGGGGGCCGGGCCGCTTCCTGCGGCTGAGGAGGCGCTCGGGCGGCGCTGCGGGACCGCGGCTCGGCGGTGGCGAGGAGCCCGCGCCCGGCGTGAGTGAGGCGGCTCTGCGGGCCGGGGGGCGCGGGGTGGGCCGGGCCGCGCTGCCCGGGCGGGCTGGGGCAGCGTGGGCTCCGCGGCTGGGCTCGGCACGGCTGGGCTGGGCTCGGCGTGGCCCTTCGGCCGGGCCCGGCGGAGGGGAGCGGTGCCCGTCCCGCAGGAGCTGCCGCCGGCCGAGCCGAGTTGTGCCGCGGGGGCTGCAGGGCCGGGCTTTGCTGGCAGAGCCGCCCCTGAGCCTGTTGCTGCCGCGCGGACAGCGCGGTTTAAATGCCTTTATTTTGCCTGTATACGTGTGTGTGTGTTTTCCCCTCCTCCCCGGCTTTCAACGTGGGTTTAAGGGGATTAAATCTGATGCAACCGGGGGGCTAAGAATAGCCTGCTGCACGTTCCCTCGCGTGTGCGGGGGCTCCGGGGGCTCACGGGACAGCCCCGGCGGGACGCGGCCGTGCCCGGTGCCCCGGCAGCCCCGAGCTCGCCTCGGAATCGCTACGCGGTGCCCTAACCGGGAGGAATTGCCTGTCTTTATTTGGGAACCTGAGTAATTTGCAAGTGTGGCAGACAGCAAGTCTGAGCTTATTCTTCATTAGCCAGCTCCGCTGGTGTGTCTGGGATAATGCTCCTAGAGAGTGCTGCCTGTGAAATAAGGTTCTTCTTCACGTAGCTATAACAGTTCTGTAGTTCAATTTAAATATTTTATTTATTGTTGGATGCAGGGTTCCAATCTGACAGGGTTCCAATCTGACAGTCCCGGTCTCCCAAAAATGATCTTGCTTTTCCTAAATTTAATTATTTTCTTTCCCTCTTGTGAATGCTACTTGTGTTTATTTTAAGGTTTAATTCATTCTCATTCTGTCATTGCTTTTCCCATAGTTCAGTGGTTTCCCGTTTCTCTCTTGTTTCTGGAGGGGTAGAAGCCTGTGACTATCAGTGTGGAAGCAGAACACCTTTCTGTTCTTTTAATAGATTTTTACAAAAAAGTTAGGCTTATTGCTTTGAATAATAATTGAATTAAATGTTCTCTTAAGTGAATAGCTATCGAAAATGAAATTGGGGCAAGCGATGCCCTTGTAAAAAGGGTTAATTTACATTAGAATTAGAAGTTAGTGGTTGAATATGAAAAGCCTGTGCAGTTTGCAACTGTTATTACTCTCAGAAAATGAATATTTGGAGTGGAAGTGTAGTGAATGTCAGGCAGCATCATTCATCTTTGCAGATGTAGTAGCATTATTAGCATCCCTCTTACCTCTGGGGCACAGTTATCTTCAATTTCCAGACACAAGTTTTATCTTCTATCAAATTCTGGCTCTGCAGTGTAGCTGGTGAGCAGCGCTGTGCTGTTTATTAGGTGCCAGCCTGCCTTAAATCTCTGCTAAATGTGTGAGGCAGAGATACCTCCTGGCTCCGAGCAAGGAGTGACAGTGAGCACCCTGTCACTTCAGATATTTTTCCCTTTGGTGGAACAGTTTTAAGGATTCAGGGAGGCAGGCAGTTTGCTGACTTTATAATGTGTGTGTTCTGTTTGGTAAGGAATCTTTGTGCAGCCGTGGTGGAAATGTTTTTAATGCTGGTGATGTTTTCTTCTGCTTTATTCTCTGCAATCCAGGTATTGTTATTCTGGGATGTGAATTTATAACTGGATAAGAGCTCAAAGGCACATTAGGATGTGGTTGTGGGCAGCTCTGTTCTCTTAGAGGAAGACTGAAGAAGGGAAAGAAGGTTATTTTCACTTGGAAATTGTTGGTTTCCTTAGTTTTTACAGAGACAGGGTAACTGAGAGGTGTTTTAAAAGATTTTATTCTGTTTTCAGTCTCGATGAATAGTGAGACACAAGAGATGTAAAACTTAACACCATTCTATCAGAACACCAAAAAGATATCAACTCATTTGTAGAGACAGAGCCTAGCAAAGCATTCCCTCAAAAATTAAAAGTAACCCATAGGAAAATCACCTTTTTTTCTCTTTTCTTTTGTTTCCCTGTTGGATCAGGTCTTGAAGTGTAGGGTGAAGGTTTCTCTTCACGGTGCATGGACGGAAAGCCAATGCGCAGGTAAGACACAAAACCAATTCTTCTTCTCTTCCCCAAACAGGATAAATCATGTGGGTTGGTTTTCTGTGTGCCTGTGGACTGTAAAATGTTGTGTGGTTTTGGATTTTTTTTTTTTAAGCCTAGCTATAAATAAATCATAATAAATCATTCCTCTTTAGTCCTTTCTTAAATGTATTTAGTTTTCAATATTTACAAGGCCAGATGTCTTTAAGGAAAAGTATGGAAGACAAGTTACTGTAGTTCTCCATCCCCTTTTCCACTTCCCCCATTTACTATCATGTTTAAAATTCAGTATTTAATTACTTAGGTATCAAAGCTGTGGAAAATAGACTGCCTAGGAATAAATTTAAACTTGATTCCCAAGGGGCATTATTTTTCCCTTGAGGAAGGGAGTTTGGTGAGGTGTTGGGTGAAAAGGAGATTTCCTTTTCTAATTATGGATGCCAGCTGCCTCAGTTCTAATGAGCTGGAGATGCAGCTGAAGTTTAATTCAGGGGAGTTCTTGCTGTGGTTGTGTCAAAAACAGTCTCTCTCATAGAGGGAAAAGTTGTCACAGTAGTTCAGCATGATGACAGGTTTGCAAACATGGTTCCCTGCTAGTTCTTGTTGATTTTCCTTGCTTGATGGCAATCCACAGCACAATTTAACAGCAGATACATTTCTGTACATGATACAGGCTGTGTGGAAGCAAAGTTGCCTGAAGTTCTTCACCTCTAAATGGATTGGAGAGAACTCAGGCAGCTTGCTTGGTCTGTTTGTGCTCTTTGGGATGTTGAAAGAAGGAAAACTTTTTTGTGGGTAAATCTATAAACATTAATGTAAGGGGAGGCAAGGCTTTTAACCAGAGATGAATATATAGAGCATTCTTAGCCACAGAAACCATTAGCCTGGGTTCTGTGTAAGGAGGCAAGAAGAAAGTAGCCACTTAAACCCTTGAAGAATGGCACAATGCTGTTTTAATTAAGTGAATTTTAATGAATTTAATTTGCTGTGCTGCTGCTGCAGTTCAGCAGTGAGTAAACCTGGGACATGACAGAGGCTGAGCCTGGGTATTGTGCTGCATCTTTGCCAAGATAAGAAATGTGGTTTGGTCAGTGAGGGGCTGTATGTGACTTCTGCAGTGAATTCCTTTTCTTCCAAGATGGATTAAATACCAGATGCGCTTTCTTTCATTGTAGCCCTCTTCAGTGGAGATTGTTTAAATCTTAACCAGTTTTTTAGGTTTTGATGTTGTGCTCCATTTATCAAGATGTTTTTGCAGAATGACATAAAATTGATAACTAGCTTGGCTTGTGTTCTTGTTTTTTCTCCCTACTTTTGTGTTCCTGATGGGGAAATTGAGGTTCTAAACTCGTTTCTGTGCCTGCTGTTTTCTGTGTCACACTGAGGCAGAGAATTCACGTGCTGGAGTTTGTGTGTCTGTTTGTGGGTTTGTGGCCTTGGACTTGCTATTGTGGAATTTCTGAGTGCCACTCAGTTTTAGTTTTTGTGGTTTGCAGCAGCACAGAGCTGAAGGAGTGGAGGTTTTTATTATTGCTGCAGCCTGGCCTGACAAGCACATCTCTGCTGTGAGCTGTGGACTCCAGTTCTGGAATACACTCGCCTGCTTTAAGGGCTTCAGTGTGGCTTGTTAAAATTTCTGTTTGTTCTCCTCCTATTGCCTGTCTTAGCAGGAAATGATAAAAGGTTCCTGATTGGATTTTGGGCACAGATCTTCCTATGAACTCCAGCTATGTAGATGGCAGAGCATTTTCTTTTATCCTTTAACTCAGGGCTCTGAAGCCAATTTAACACCCCACGTGAGGTGGGGCAGAAAGGAGAAATAATGATCCACAGCTCTGCCTGCCCAGGTGGTGCCTCAGGTTTGAGCTTTTATGTTTTTCACATTCTGGGCTGCTTTAGTGTGTGAGTCTGGGCTTCCTATGAGCTCTGTGCACAGAGTAGGGAGACAAAACAGTTCCTGCTCCAGCTGGGCACCAAGGACAAATGATCCAAATCTCAGCCCCAAGAGCACAAACAACGTGGGCTGGAGAGAGAAAAACAAGAAAAGTGGGACTTCATGGACTAAAGCTGTAATTAAGCCATTAATTCCAATACACTAATAGACCAAAACTTCTAAAAGTGAGAGACCCCGTGACCGGTCGAAGAGGGGAGTGGGGCTTGGCCAGTAATGGGTTAATAAACACAGTGAGATGGTATCAAATGTGTACAGCATTCAGAGGAGAGGAGGAACAGCTTGAACAGACAAGGAATTCCAGCTATTCCTGTCAAGATTATAGCAGGGAACACAGAATTGCTGCTGCAAACAGGATTTACCCTGCATTAGGAATGAAGGGGTGGTTGGGGCAGGCTGCTCTTGCTCACTGTCAGCAAGAGAATGTGGCTTTGCTGAAGGGAAAAACAAGGCAGCAGGGACCTCTGGGTGAAGGGCATGGTCCCACAGCCCCCAGATGAGGAGGGCAGAGCAGGTCTGGTGGCCAGGGCCAGACAGGAGTCCTGGACCCCTTGGGCAAGTAGGGGTGAGGAAGGAAGGAGGGAAATCAGCTGAGGATGGGTGGATGCACAGTCAGCTGCAGACATATCTTCAACATAGCTCAGGCACGAGGGCTTGAGCAGCTCCCAAACAAACTGGGGAAGCTCTCCCAGCTCTTCCTCACCCAGCTTTTTGCTGGCAGCCTTTTCCCAGCTTACAGCAGTGCTGGATCAGAGCAGCCAGACCCAGCAAGAGGAAGGAGGCTGCAGATCCTGCTCGTGCACTCAGGAGTTTTCCAGCTACCTGGACATAGCTCTTGTCCAAAACAAACTACAAAAGGCTCAGGAAGGTTTTGGAAGGCTCCAGTAATGACCTCCTCTTTCAGAGTGTGGGCATCCTCAGTTTCACCCTGACTGGGATGTCACAGTAGTTCAGCACCATGTCACATTTTCCTCAGTCAGGGTGAGACTGAATTTTCTGTTCTTGGTCAGTAAAATTCAAACCAAGCAATGTAAGTAGGGGCAAATACACCAGGTCCTTGCTGGTTTCCTTTTGTGTAACATAAAATAGTATTTCAGTCAGGTTTATCTGCTTGTTTGCATAAGTTTGTTGAGAAAACTTACTGGAACCTTGCTAGCTAGGCAAGAAAATGAATCATTTTTCCTGATAATCAGACTTCTAGCTAACTTGATGCCTGGAGTACTGATGCAACAATAAAGCATTTCCATTTATTTGGTTGGCATGTTGTGGTGGTGGCTTTGGCTGGGCCAAGTCCATGGCCCTTGTTCTTGCAGCTCTGTAATGAGTATAGGAACTATTTCTTAATTTCAAATCAAGGCATTGACAGAAATCACTACCAGTTTGGTTTGTTATTTTTATTTGCTACTAAAATCTCTTGCCACTGAAATCCACTCCAGCAATGTATGATTTTTGGATTTCAATTGATGTTTTTAGCCTGAAATGTGTGTTCCATAAGCTTTGGGTCAGCCTGTTGTTTTCTGCTGAGCTGTGTTAAAGCCTGTTTGTAATCTTGTGCTAAAACACACACTGTCTTTAAAAAATGCAGATTTGAAAGTTAAGGTGCCCTTATGACAGCATGGGAGGGAATTTTTCCCTAGGTGTGTGTTATTAGGTATTTTTTTGAACTTTGGGAGGAGCTGCTGTAAGGATGGATGTCTCATACATGCCCCTGTTAATGAATGAAATTTTGGGCATTAGTGGAATAAAATGGAGGCAGAGCAGCCTGTTCATTTAGCTGAGTTAGTGTTGCAGACTGCCTGTGTTCCCATTTGTACTTCTCAGCAGTGTGCCACAAAAACTGATCCTTTGTCAGCCCTTTCTTAATCCCATTGTATTTGCTGATTTCCCCAGCCCTGCATTTTGATGGCAGCTAATCCCAGAATATCTGCAGAGCTGGGTGTGAATGTTTTATCCTGGCACACACACACATTTCCTCTGGATCCTCAGCCCTCCTTAATCACCCTGGCTATTCAGGAGCAGCTCTGAGTTCTGTGTGGGGGGATGCAGCTCCCCTGCCATGTGAGAATCAAGTGCTGCCTTCTGTCTTTCACACCTCTAAGCTACTCACTCATCATTTCATTCTCTGTGCATATTTATGCATAATGCACTCAGAATGCAGTGGAATTACAATCTTTGTGGAGACACAAGCCAGCAGAGGTGTCCTTTAAATTCACACTTCTGTGCCTGTGTGTAGCAGCAACCCACCGAGCTTCACATCAAGCATCTGGGTTGATCCAGCTTGGAAATTCTTAAGCCAATTGATCACTGGCTTCTGTACCACCCAGAGATCAGTTATGGGTGAATCAGGAATGTTTGGTTGTTATTCTTTGTTCCATCCATTCAGTCTTCTTTAACCATTAACCAGCACTTTCTCCCCAGGAGTAAGGAGGCTGGGGACAATGCAGGCTCTCAGATCAATGCTGGTGGGAACAATGCAGGAATGACTGCAGTTCTTGCTAACCAGACACCTTTTCAGTGAGTTAAATATGTGTTCAGCAGGGCCTCATTTGGGCAGAAAAATCCTGTTCTGTCCTGGCTAGGAAAGACAAGGGCAACTGCCTAAATATGGCCAAGTAATCCTGTGGCACAAGATGGTACATCCCATTGCCCTGTGTGGGCAGGGAGTCTTGGGCTGTGGGATTGGCAGGAATATTGTGTATTTCTTCAGGCAGCATGGCCTTAACCCAGTCTGGCTGTGTTTAGAACCTGTGCCACTCTGAGATCTGCTTTAGGGCTGGTTTTAGTGGGAGATGAGGAAAACCTTATAGGTGTGACAGAGGGGTTGTTTGTGTGCTTTCAGGAATACCTACAGGTGTGACAGAAGGGTTGTTTGTGTGCTTTCAGGAATACCTACAGGTGTGACAGAAGGGTTGTTTGTGTGCTTTCAGGAGAACCTACAGGTGTGACAGAAGGGTTGTTTGTGTGCTTTCAGGAGAACCTACAGGTGGGACAGAAGGGTTGTTTGTGTGCTTTCATGAAAACCTACAGGTGTGACAGAAGGGTTGTTTGTGTGCTTTCAGGAATACCTTATAGGTGGGACAGAGGGGTTGTTTGTGTGCTTTCAGGAGAACCTACAGGTGTGACAGAGGGGTTGTTTGTGTGCTTTCAGGAGAACCTACAGGTGTGACAGAAGGGTTGTTTGTGTGCTTTCAGGAATACCTACAGGTGTGACAGAAGGGTTGTTTGTGTGCTTTCAGGAGAACCTGCAGGTGGGACAGAAGGGTTGTTTGTGTGCTTTCATGAAAACCTACAGGTGTGACAGAAGGGTTGTTTGTGTGCTTTCAGGAATACCTACAGGTGTGACAGAAGGGTTGTTTGTGTGCTTTCAGGAATACCTACAGGTGTGACAGAGGGGTTTTTTTGTGTGCTTTCAGGAGAACCTACAAGTGTGACAGAGGGGTTGTTTGTGTGCTTTCAGGAATACCTTATAGGTGGGACAGAAGGGTTGTGTGCTTTCCAAAAGGATGCCCTGTCCTGGATGTGCACCATCTCTTCTGAGCTGTAGTTACATGAAATGGGTTTTTATTTGGAAAATGCTTCTTCTGTTCTTTGACTGACAGCCTGGTCAAGACAAACTGTCCAGAACTGTAGTAGAATGTGTTTTAAAAGAGCTCTTACTGTGTTCTTTTTTTTCCTTCCAAGGGTTGGTTTGACATAGTTCAAAACACTTAATGCACAATAAAATCAACTCAGCTTGCTTAGCAAGAGCCAAACTCTACAGGGGAATGTTTGTCACCACCTTTCTACATCTTTTGGTAGAGGGATTAAATTACTTACCTTCTGGCCTTGGCTGCTAAGGACTGTGAAAATAAGCTAATTAGGTAAATTAATCTTCAGCCCAGGTTTCTTGGGGTTTTTGCAGGGGTACCATTAATTGTGGTTGGTGTGTGTTGCTGCAAGGGCAGTTTAGTTTATGCATTGTTTGTGAGGAACTTGGCAGAGCTTCAAGAATGATTGTCAAACCCCCCCAAAGGTGAATTTGGGTTGTGAGGGACAGGAGTGGGTGGAGGAGAGTGAGAGGCAGTGTAAGAGCAGAAGGATTTGTCAGAGGTGTCAGGGAAGCAGAACAGTGATGGATGTAAAAAAGATGGAGCAGGGATAAAAGTCCAAGGCATTTAAGGTGCTGAGCAGGAGGAGCAAGCAGCAAAACCCAAAGGGGAGCCTCAGCTGGATCTGTGTAACCAAGATAGGAGGAGGAGGTAAAGGTCTAAAACATCTGAATATGATGATCAAGGAGAGGGTGTGGAGGGAATGGGAAAACAGGCTAAGATGCAAGTAAATAATTTGAACTGCTGCAGAGACTGGTTTCCCAGTGCTTAGAAAGTGCATTTGACATAATAATGAGGGGAAAAGATGTGAGGTGTTTGTTTTTTAATTCTTTCCTTCAAGCCTGTTGCAAATTACATTGAGCCATGGCAAAGCCAAGCTTGATTTCTTTTTAACTCTTAAGATGAACAGTGGGGTAGTGACAGCTCACAAATGCCAATGGATCAGGGAAAAACTGGTAGTGGCCAGCGTGTTTTGGGTCTTTCAGTACATCTTCAGTGGTGATAAACCATCAATATTCTGATATTTTGCTCAAAGTGATGGTTTTCCTTTGATGTGGGAAGAGGCAGCAGTTTCCTGGCTTTTCCTAATTGCCTCTGAAACTGGGAAGAGATTGTGTTTCTTCTTTGTGCCTGTAACTTAGTTTATGTATTCTTAAGTGATTCTTCATTTCTGAAGTTACCATCCTGACTTCCTGTTCTTCCTTTTTAGGTAGGTTGGCAGTGGTGGATACTTGTTTTATCTTTTTCCTGTTTGGTTTGATTTGGTGTTGCCTGCCTTCTGCCGTTCTTGGGGAAGATTAACCTTCTTTTGACACGTGTCAGGGAGGGTGGGTTGAGTCAGGAGACTCCATAGCTCAAAGATAATTGAAGAGGTGCTGATTAAAATGGGTATTCTGTGAACCTGAAAGATGCTCATGGTAGTCTGCAGGCCATCTTGAGCTCCTGAAGTCTGTGTGACAGTTGAGAGTGTTCAGACATTACAGTGATAAGTGACCCCATTAAAAAAGTAGGTAGAACAGAGAAGTTTGGTTAAATCACAGAGCTGGAAATCCATCTCCACCTCTGTCAAAGAAAACTCCAGCATTTGACAGTGGGCAAGCCAGCTAATCTGTGCTTTGAGTCACTCTGTGAAATGGGGATAATGTGCCTTTACCACACGAGGCTACGGCGAGGTTCAGCTCATAAATATGTATGTGTAGCTGGATATTACAGCCGTGTGTCATAGAAAGCCTATAAAAATAGCAATAAATAGAAGCTTGCTGCAAGTTGCCCTTTGTTTACTTCTAAGCAAGCTTTGCTTGGAGATGGATTCCTCTTCCACGTGGTCACGTGCTGGTTCCCACCTCCCGCCGTGGACTTACGGGCACGGCTTGTGTCTCTGTCCCTCAGGCTTGTGCTGGGTGCGAGCTGTGGAGCTTCAGGTCCCAGCTGCCTCTGGGATCCCTGACCATGGTGCTGTATCTGTATCTCCTGCGCTGCAGGTGTGCCAGCACTCGCCCAGGAGAGACCGGAATGGACGTGACCAGCCGCTGCACCCTCGGAGACCCCAACAAGCTGCCCGAGGGCGTGCCGCAGCCCGCGCGCATGCCCTACATCTCCGACAAGCACCCCCGGCAGACCCTGGAGGTCATCAACCTGCTGAGGAAGCACCGGGAGCTCTGTGATGTGGTGCTGGTAGTGGGGGCCAAGAAGATCTACGCCCACAGGGTGATCCTGTCGGCCTGCAGCCCCTATTTCCGAGCCATGTTCACCGGGGAGCTGGCGGAGTCGCGGCAGACCGAGGTGGTGATCAGGGACATCGACGAGCGCGCCATGGAGCTGCTCATCGACTTCGCCTACACCTCGCAGATCACCGTGGAAGAGGGGAATGTCCAGACCTTGCTGCCAGCTGCTTGTCTTCTCCAGCTGGCTGAGATCCAGGAGGCTTGCTGTGAGTTCCTCAAGAGACAGTTGGACCCTTCCAATTGCCTGGGCATCCGGGCTTTTGCTGACACTCACTCGTGCCGCGAGCTGCTGAGGATCGCTGACAAATTCACACAGCACAACTTCCAGGAGGTAAGGAAGTGCTGGCGTGCTGGAATTGGGATGTAAAATGCATCAATGTGGCCTGTGAGAGCTTTCAGCAACTCTCATTTTGTCCTTTGTTTCCAAATCCTGCCTTTTCACCTGCTCTGTGCCCTGATAGTGATGGGTGCCAGTGATGGGACCCATAGTGATGGGTGCCAGATGTGCCAGATGTTAAGTGGGGAGGAAAGAGGAAAGAGGTGGCAGGACTGTGTTGTACCAGTGGATTGTATATGATGCACAGCATTTCTTCCCTGAAAGGTGTGTGGTGAGTGCTTTGTGGGAGTCAGAGTTGTGGGTGCAGTTGGATTTGGCATTGAATCTGTCCTGCCTGCACAATGGTTTGACATTCCACTCCTCTTTCAGAAATATTCTGGATTCTACATGGTTGGAGAGGGGAAAGGTGTTAAAAGTAAGGACAACACATCAGTAGAACTCAAGGAATTTGATGTTGAGCTCTGGGATTGGAAAAGTGGGTGTTTGGGGGAGTGTGAGGCTGCCTCAGGGGAGTCTTCAAATCCCTGGTTGTAGCAGAACTAGAGTTTTGCATCTATTATTCAGCAGAAGCTGTCTGAAAGTAATTCAGATGTGTAATATTGTAGCTGACCTTTATAAACTCAAGTTTCTCATCCTTTGTTAATTCTGCCTAGATGATTTTTTGGTGAAAAAAAAAAATGTCAGCAGCTGGTTCAGAGAAGGATCAACATAATAATTAAGGATTGTGTGAGCAATAGTCAGAGAAAAGTGGGTCTTTACTGAACTGCTGCAGAAAAATCTCCTCTTCCCACCAGCTTCACAGGGAGATCCTTTCCAAAGGGAGGAACTCCAGGAACTCCTGGTGCTAATTTAGTTTCCCCAGAGAAGCAGCAGTATGGAAGTGCTGTGAGTGATGGCAGCTTGTCTCTTTTTTTTTTTCCCTTCTGACATGTAAGAAACAGGTTGGAATTGTATTAATTTCAGTCAGGTAGTACTTCAGAAAAATCTGAGCAGGAGCAACACAACAGAACACAACTGTTGGACACAGTGAATACAATTCTTGGTATCCAAAACATCAGTTTACTATAAAAGCTGCAATTAAAAACATCTTTTCTAACCAAATAGAATTTGCTGGTAAGATGAGAGGTTGTTTTTTTAGAACTTGGTGGTTTCCAAAAGCCCTACATTTTAGCTGGCCACTTCATATCCTCTGTGCTTGCTCTGCACTTCTTTTCTTCTGGATTTGTTGGTTTGGTTTTGTTTTTGGTTTTTTTTTTGGGGGGGGAGGTGGGGGAGCAAAATGCTGTCCAGATGGTTGTTTATTTTCAGTGCTTGGTTGTTTTACTGGTTATTAAATCTTGTTATTACATGAGTAGGGCGTGCTTACAAGCCTCTAAATAACATTTTAACAGCTTGACAGTTTTGTTTTAAAATGTTTTAGTATTAATACATGCAGCTGGCTGTTAAGAGCTGCTTGCTATGGGCCTCTTTTCTTTTGCAGTCCCTTGAAGACAACTTTCTGTCTTCCTTATCCCTGTTAAAGCACAAGGAGGAAAAAGAGAAGAGAGCACTCTTCCTCGAAGATGATGCAAATTATAATTGACTTGACTTAAACACAGCCTCTGGAAAAGTGAGGCTTAGATTAGAGCATTATTTCTTTGGCCAGGGCAGGTTTTGGTGTCCAGTTCAGTGCCCCAGGAGTTCTGCAGCTCTTCATCCTTAACAATCACTCCTTTTGCTCCCACTGTTTCTCTGCAGACAGTGTCAGTGGTGCTGCTCCTTGGGATTGCATCCCATTCTGGCAGTATTTTCCATCTGGGAGTGCCTTGGTGATCCCTGGGGGAAGCCAGGCACTTGTCTGTTTAACATCATCCACTGTGGAGGTTGAAAACTGATAAAAAAAGAAATCAAAAGCTGATAAAAAATTTGCCTTCCTGTGCAGAGGCGGTGTGGTCATTGTTCCTCCCAGCTGGCAGAAAGCAACGTGAGCTGGGAATTTCCTGGGTGCCAAGGTGAAATATTGAGCAGCAGGCACCAGGCCAACCCATGCAGTTACTTTGAATGCAGTTTGAATTGCTTCATGTCCTCTGCTGTGCTAACCTCTGCTTCTATTAAATTTTTATGTGTATTGCTGCATTACATCATTAACTTCTTGGTAAAATGTTTTTGTCAGTTTTTTCTATTCCTCCCAATTTAATTTGTTGCCTATAACTCCTAGTGGATTTTGTGCATATAATGTGAAATGGTTCTATTAACAACTCCACTGTACAAGAGCAGCCTTTGGTTTTTTTTTTTTTTGTCTCTTGACATTTGTGTGTAGGGAAAAATTGTATTTATGGGTGGACAACTTGCACTTTTATCAACAGACAAAAATTGGACTCTATATTGTATAGTCTGACATGAATTCTCTCTGTTTATAAAAGCACTGATGTTCAGGAATGCTGCAGAGGAAATGAAATCCAGCCAATTCTTGTCCACTAAGCAAGTCAGTCAAATAGATCATTAATATTAGTCAGGTAATTATGAGTGTCCTGCTAATTAAGCCAAAAAAAAGCCAAAGCATTTTAAATACTGATTTGTTTTACTATGTAAACTAACAAGTTTTACAGTAGTAATAATTTGGTTTAAAGAAGTGCTTTGAGTTTTGTGAGGGCATCAATGCTACTGGGTGTCCTGAGGGTAAAAGGGAGAGACTGGATGAGCATCTTTAACTTGGGAATTTCCACAGCTGCTGTTTCCAGGCTCTGCAAAAGCTGCATTTAAAAACCATCTGAGTAAAGTTTACACATAAGCTTTGTAGGAGGAAGGGAGACAATGGAAAAAAGCTGATAAAGATCTTTAATGACCAACCCAGTTCCTACTTAAAGGCTGAAGGAGTGTGTGGGCCAACTTTGCTGTGGCCTTTAGTGTCCCCAAAAGCTCAGGGTGCCCAAGAACCAAGGCTGGTAACTGATCTCATGGTCCTCTTTGTTCTTTTTTAATAATATTTTCTGTTGTCAGTAACTGCATATTTGTTCAGTGCCCTTAAATAACTTCTTCAGGTAATTAAAAGGACTGCACAGCTGACTGCTGTTGAGATGATCGTGTCAAAGAGTGTTTTTCTTTAATTTATGCAGCAAATTGTGAAATAAGTCACGGAATTCTAATGTGGTCACAGATGATAAGGGCAAGCCAGCATTCAGTTATTTTCTGTCCCTTTTGGAAATTGCAGGCTGCAGACTGGGAGTGCTTGCAGGGAAGGTGAGCTGGCAGTTATCAGTCAGGCCATTTCTGCAGTTTTAATTTTGATTCTTGTACCTTTCCCCATGTATCTGGTGTCTGTGCAGGAGCTGTGGTGGTGTGTGAGCTCCCAGGGCAGTCTGAGTGACTCATGCTGTGTGAGCAGTCCCCCAGCAGCAGCCAAGGCCTCCTGAGAAACTTGGTTGCTATCTTGGATGCTGAAGGAATTAATGTGTTTGTCAGTGGCTTGACTTTCACAGGAGATCGGTCCTTAGGGGCTCTGGAGGCTCTGATTCCCTCTTTAGTGCATCTCGACTACTGCACACTCCATGTGTATATTTAGAGCAAATGAAAGAGGCAGGATCAGATGAGTCTCCTGAAATATTTTCTGTTCTGCCACAAATCAGGCTTTGTGTGTTCTCTGCAATGCCTCTGGTAACTTGTTTGAGACTCTTATTTTTGTGCTGTTTTGCTTTCCTCTGTGCTCCAGTGCTGCTTTTTAGTCACGTATTTATTGCGGGTTTATTTCTGCTTTATGTATCAGACACAGCAAACAAGGAGGCTGATTTTAAAGAAAGGCTTTGTTTTTCCTGAATTTTGAAACCTCATCAGTGTGGTTTAACCCTTTAAAATTGTTAAAGGGTGTAAAAGGCATGCCCATCCATAAGTGTCTTGTTGTGTTGCTGGGGGCTGTGTTCTGCCCAGTGCAGCAAACCCTTTGTGTGTTGGTCTTGGAACTGATGGGGATTGGCTTTTTACTGGGTCAGTCCATGAAGTGCTGAATGGCTCTGCTGCTTTGTCCTTACTCCCTTCCTTTTTCCTCTGCCTTTCCCAGGTGATGGAGAGTGAGGAGTTCATGCTGCTTCCTGCCAACCAGCTCATAGACATCATATCCAGTGACGAGTTAAACGTGCGCAGCGAGGAGCAGGTGTTCAATGCTGTGATGGCCTGGGTGAAGTACAGCATCCAGGAGAGGAGACCCCAGCTGCCACAGGTAATCTTGGGCACAGAGACATTCCAGGCTGCTTTATCCAGGGCCAGAGGAATGAGGGGTGCTAGGGTGGTGCCAGAGCACTTCTGAATGATGTAAAGCCACCAAAATTCTCTCTGACTCCCACCTGTGTTAGGTGGCTTGCACTGTCCTTCATCTAGGCTGGCCAGAGCCTTCATTAGGGGATTTGTTGGATTGTTCCTAGCTAGGACTTGCCAAACGAGCTCACTCCAGCAGTCTGTCCAGACAAACCTGCCTGCACTGCTTGGAGAGTCGTATCAACACCACAGTGGAGAGGAAAAGGCTTGTCTCACTTTGCAGTGCTTCTTTAAGCTCTGCTGCTTCATTTGTGCCTCAGCCCTCACGATGTTACAGTGGAGCTTGTCACAATGGTTTTGTTGGAATGTGATGCTTCATCTAAGCCAAGGCATTTCACAGAGCAGAACCCATTCTGACAAAGCTGTCAGCCCAAAGCCTCTGAAGTCTGGGCTGGATGATCAAAAGAGGTGAGCATCTGCCTGCCTCCCTGTTTCTGCTTTGGAAAGAGATGTTAAATGCAATTTTATTTACTGGAAAGCTTTTGAAAATGGTTTTAAGTAAACAAACCAAACTGGAAAAAGCTGCTCTTCTCAAGGCAGCTTTTAATGCTTTTATAACTGTTTGCCTCTGTCTATATGTGCTTGGGCCTTCAAATTCTAACCTCTTCTGAAAGATGTGTTGTTTCTTATTGTTCATTTACTCTTCAATACAACTCAGGTTTAAGAGAGCTAAATGCTTGATAAAACCACTAACTTAACTAGTGTTCAGGCAGATGTCTTGACATCTGTAATTTTCTAAAGGTTTCCAGCTGTTGATAGATTCAGTGGATTGTCCCTTTCTGAAGACTGATTTTCTGCTGGGTATCTAAACTGGGATATTGAAAAGGCAAATGTGCTGTGAGACAAGCTGCATTCAACTAAGATTCTCTTGTTTTCCATTTGGCTTCTTGCATCTCTGTGGGTATCTGTGGTTTCACCATAGGTGTTGTGGTTTGTGTTTCAGGTCCTGCAGCACGTCCGCCTGCCCCTGCTGAGTCCCAAGTTTCTTGTGGGTACAGTGGGCTCTGATCCACTCATTAAGAGTGATGAGGAATGCAGGTAAATCTTTTCAGCCATTTACAGAATTGGATTATGTTGTCCCCTGAAACTGTGCTCATTTGTCACTGGTAAATGGGTGGTGCCTCATAATTTCGTCTTTGGCAACTGGCAGGATAGGAGAAGCAAGAAATATTGTTTTCTATTTGCATAATAGTCACTGGTGCACCCTAGAAGTGGTTTTGTTCTTTCAAGTTTTCAGTGAAATGGCAAACTCTGAGTGTGCAGTTTGACTGTTGATAAAAGACTTTTCAGTGTATTGGTTTTCATTTTGCCTTTTTTTATTTCACCCCCTCTAGTCATGGCCTCTTATTGCAGCTTAGCTCTTGCATGGCTTTCATGATGATCTCTGTGGGATCTAAAGTAGTTTTTCTATGTAGAATGTCTGTACTTTGATAGCAGAATTGAACTCTGGGATTAGAGTCTGCTCTTTCCCACAAGGATAATGCAGGGAAGTTTTCATTTCCTCTTTTTATGGTATGAGTCTCACCTTTCTGGTTCTGCAGAGTTCTGTATCATCCACAAAGCAAATGATCTGTCTTGTGCATATTGTAAAGAAGTTCAGGGCATAGGCTAAATTATTCTCTTCCTGAATAAGCATTCATACTGGGGGAATTCCACATTTGTAGAGGGAAGGAGGACTTTTTGTTCTTTTTTGTTTTAATCGAGGGTTTGGAATATTAAGATTAGTCCAGGTGGCAAGTCATGAATGGATGGACAGTGTGAGCTGGCCAGAGCTGATGGAGAAAATATTCATCAGAAGGGTACTATCTCCATCTATTGGTCATGTGTGTATTATGTATTTGTGTGCTTTCCAACTCCTGTTCTCTTCCGAGGCAAAACCACTGACTGTTCAGTTTTAGCTTGAGGCAGACTGGGTTTTTCTTTTCTGCACAGTAAGCCTGACAAATCTCTTGTCATATCTATTTTTTTTATCAGTCTTTTTATAGCAAGCTGTATCTATTATGAGCTCTGGCCAAGCACTGGTGCTGGTTTGCTGCTGTCACTGTGTCAGTGGCTCGTGAACAGCCGATGAGCATTGAGGTGACAGCGTGAGTTTAACCGGAGCCGCTCACGCTCTTCTCCTGTGACTTGGCAATACCTGAGGTGCATGACTAGTGCTGGCTGCTCTTCCCATCAGTTCTGATTGGCCCCTTCTCCCAAGACTGAGCTCTGGGGGTTAATATTTTCCTGTCTTGCACAGGGATCTGGTGGATGAAGCCAAGAACTACTTGCTGCTGCCCCAGGAGCGGCCGCTGATGCAGGGACCGCGAACGAGGCCACGCAAACCCATCCGCTGTGGAGAGGTGCTCTTTGCAGGTGTGTGTCCCTGCAGCTGTGTCTGTGTGTCAGCAGGAGGTGCTGGAGGGGCCATTTGAGGAGTGGCTGAGGTCACTTGGTCTGCTCTGCCTTGAGAGGAGAGCTCATCATGCTTTACAGCTTCCTTGTGAGGGGGGAGGAGAGGCTGGCACTGATCTGGGCTCTCTGGTAACCTGCAATAGAACCCGAGGGAATGGGCTGGAGCTGTGTCAGGGGAGGCTTCGTTTGGATATTGGATAAAGGTTCTTCACCCACAGTGGAGCACTGGAACTGACTTCCCAAGGCAGTGGTCACAGCAGCAGGCCTGACAGAGCTCAAGAAGCATTTGGACAACACCCCCAGGCACATGGTGGGATTCTTAGGGCTATCCCCTGTGCCAGGCCAGGAGTTGGACTTTGATCCTTCCAACTCAGGATATTCTGATTGTATGTGTTTTTCCCACTGGCTTAGGCAAGGAGACTCCAGGCAGGATTTTCTGGTGGTGGTGTTCCCATAAAGTCTTCCCAACCTATTTCTGATGTGACCTGTGCATTAGTATTTGAAAGTTTGAGTTAACTTATGTTTCTTACTCACATGATTTCTTTGCTGCTGTGCAAGCCACAGCATTTCCAAACTTCAGTTCAGACCCTTGAAAATCTCCTTCTGTTTTATAATTACAAACCTCAGAAGGAGCAACTTAGAGACGAGTCCAAAGGGGGGATTTGTGCCAGTACAGGCAGTGTGTGAGCTCAGTGAGTGTTTTTGTGACCCTGGTTTGGTTTTTGGCTGCAGTGGGGGGCTGGTGCAGTGGGGATGCCATTTCCAGTGTGGAGCGCTACGACCCCCAGACCAACGAGTGGAGGATGGTGGCTTCCATGAGCAAGAGGCGCTGTGGCGTCGGGGTCAGCGTCCTGGACGACCTCCTCTATGCTGTGGGAGGCCATGATGGCTCCTCTTACCTGAACAGTGTGGAAAGGTAGGTCTCCATAAGGCCCCTGTGCAGAATTTCAGCTGTGAATGTTCATGTATGAATCACAGTTTGACAACCACTGCTTTTGGAGGCAGAGAACACTTATTTGTTTCTGTTCTCCAAGCACAGAGTGAGCTGTCCAGCACTGTCCACTTCAGTTTCTCATTAGACAGTGACTTTTTATCAGCTGCTTCTGTGTTTGCTTTCTATAGAAACTGCTAAACACATGCAGCTGTATCTGCAGCTCACCTGCACCCTGGGTGCAACCTCTTAGGAATTGAGTTCATTTTGCTGTTTCCTCCTGCCTTACACACCTCTGGTGCAAAATCTTTTGTGCCACATTATCCCCAGCTTAATGGGACAAGGCAAACCTCTGGCATAAGGAGGCAGTCTCTAGGAGATGGGTGTGGGTGTGTTGGGAGGAGTGGTGATCCTGGTTAACCTTCCTTGCAAGTGAGGGTTTGTTTTTAGTGTTGTTGAGGAAGGTTGTGGCCACATTTCTCTTCACAGAGAAAAGCAAGGCACAGAAGGTGGGGTTACAGTGGGGATTTCTTCAATGCTGAGGGAAAGATCCTGGATTATTTTTTTTTTGTCAAGTGGCAACTTGAGAGTTAAGGAACCTTGGCACATAGGCAGAAGAAGGAAAATAGGTCAGTTTTAGGCCTGTGAAAGATTGAAGTCAAACAAGTTTTACCAAGCTGCCTGTTTCTGGGAGCTGTATAGGGCGATTCCCATGCCTGAGAGCCACATGACTCAAGCTCTCCTACTACTCTAAATCTTGGCCCTGTAGCAAACCCAATGAGCTGTAGAAATACCTCCTTCCACCTCAAGCCTCCCCTTCTTCCTACCTATCTCTCTGAATGCTCCCAACTTCCCAGATAATGACCCTTGTGTTGTATCTCCCATGTCCTGCACTTCCTTGCTATGCACTGCATTTCTTTGTCTGTGGATTCCCAGGTCCATCTTGTTCCTCCATATTTTATCTGGAAGTCCCAGTGCTGGCTGAGTTCCTGTGTGAGCTGCAGGGAACAGAGCAGAGTTAACTCTGCTGCAAGTTACCACATGCCAGCCAGTCTCTCTCAGGAGCCTGAACCTTTGATCTCCAGCTTGATTCATCCCAACCTGCAGTTTGAACATCCCTGGAATAACATGTAGGGGATGCATTGTATCACTTCAGGGCTTTTATCCAGCTTACAAAGAGCTGTGCTGCAGTTGAAGCTCAGGATAGGCAAGTTTCACAGCCTTAGTAGAGCTCCCAAGCATGGGAGAGTCTGAAGCAGACCTAGGCAGGTAATTTTTGCTGTTTGGTGTGGTTTTTTTTTTTTTCTCCAGGTATGACCCAAAGACCAATCAGTGGAGTAGTGATGTGGCACCCACCAGCACCTGCAGGACCAGTGTTGGAGTAGCAGTTCTTGGAGGCTACCTCTATGCTGTGGGTGGCCAGGATGGTGTCTCTTGTCTCAACATTGTGGAGAGGTACATTTTAATTCCAAAAAAACTTCAAAAAAGTAGGGCACAGCAAGAAAAAGGTTCTCTTAGAGGGTGCAGCTAATGCAGACAAGCTAGAGAAGGGGATAGGAACTGTACAAATCTTACAGGGATTTTTGTTTGGGGAGAATAAAGCCAATCTTCCTGCCCCTTTGTGAAGAGGTCAGCACTTCCCTCAGCTCTGGTGTTTATTCTTTTGCCAGGTACGATCCCAAAGAAAACAAATGGACTCGAGTGGCTTCCATGAGCACCAGGCGCCTGGGAGTGGCAGTGGCTGTGCTGGGAGGCTTCCTCTATGCTGTGGGAGGCTCTGATGGAACATCTCCTCTCAATACTGGTATGCCTTTTGCTGTCCCTTCATCCCAGGCAGGGCTTGTCCTGGTCCTGGGAGCCTGTCATGTCCCCAGATGGCTGTTGAATATCTCAGTGATCAGTTGGTGGAGTTTTTTCTTCTTTCAATATTGTTTTGCCATACAATAACTCACTCTCCAGACTTGTGAGCCCCTACTACCTGATTGTGTGTCATATGTTTGCTTTCTCAGTGCTTCATTTGGCAGTATGTCTTTAATACAAGGATTTGATCATTTGCATAGGAGTTGCAAGCAGTTTTTTTCTTTTAAATTCCTGCAGCAGCCGTTTTTGCTGTAGGAAGGAAGGTGCCAAAGGTAAAACTGCTGCTGGTCAGTTTGTAGCATTGCCAGCTCCCTCTTGAGTGTGGAGATAGGAGAGACACTAGCAAGAGTTCTTGGGAAGAAAAGAGAGAACAAAGGGGTTCATGGCTTTGGAAAAGAGAGAACAAATGGGTTCATGACTTTGGAGGAAAAGAGAGAACAAATGGGTTCATGGCTTTGGAAGAAAAGAGAGAACAAACGGGTTCATGGCTTTGGCAAAGAGAAAACAAAGGGGTTCATGGTTTTGGAAAAGAGAGAACAAATGGGTTCATGGCTTTGGAAAAGAGAGAACAAATGGGTTCATGGCTTTGGAAAAGAGAGAACACATGGGTTCATGGCTTTGGAGGAAAAGAGAGAACAAATGGGTTCATGGCTTTGGAAAAGAGAGAACAAAGGGGTTCATGGTTTTGGAACAGAGAACAAATGGGTTCATGGCTTTGGAAAAGAGAAAACAAAGGGGTTCATGGCTTTGGAAAAGAGAACAAAGGGGTTCATGGCTTTGGAAGAAAAGAGAGAACAAGGGGGTTCATGGTTTTGGAAAAGAGAGAACAAATGGGTTCATGGCTTTGGAAGAAAAGAGAACACAAAGAGGTTCATGGCTTTGGAAAAGAGAGAACACATGGGTTCATGGCTTTGGAGGAAAAGAGAGAACAAAGGGGTTCATGGCATTTTTGGTGTGTGGAAATGAGGTCCAAAAGTGCTCTCCCCACTGCCTGCCAACCCTGCTGACCGCACACCTTCCCTCCCTCCCTCCCTCGGCAGTGGAACGCTACAACCCCCAGGAGAACCGCTGGCACACGATAGCCCCCATGGGCACCAGGAGGAAGCACCTGGGCTGTGCTGTGTACCAGGACATGATCTATGCTGTGGGAGGCAGGGATGACACCACAGAGCTCAGCAGTGCTGAGAGGTACAACCCACGCACCAACCAGTGGTCCCCCGTGGTGGCCATGACGTCCCGGCGCAGCGGGGTGAGTCTGATGCCTCAGGTTTTACATTTCATATTTTCCTGTCGTTGTTGCCATTAGAAATGAAGGGATGGGGCTATTTTCAAGCTAAGAATGATTTCTTGCTCAGATAAACATCAGTCTCAGAGCCCATGGTGTTTTAGAGGAGGAAGCATTCAGCCATGGCTCGAGAGGAGTCACAAGTTCTTTGTTACAAGGCCATATAGAACTTTCTAACCCAATAGACAGTTGCCACAGAATTTATTTTGCTTTTCTAACCTATCACCTTTATTTACTTCTGCTGCACTGTGGATACTTTTATCCAGTGGCTTCTGTCTCACTTGCACACTCTCATAACTTCTAAACTCTTAGCTTATTCTATACAACCACACCCTTACATTACAAACCCTTCACCATCTTATCAATACAGTTTCTCACTTATTTAAAGCATATTCTTACAACTATAGAAACATAAATTTATGTTTTTTCTGCTTAATGTCTGTGTATTGTACTTTTACATCAGTCCAAGCTTCTTCCAAGGCTGCAGATCAGATCCTTCAGTATCTGTGGAAGTTCTGTTTTTCTGATTCCCACATATTCCAGATTCCATACTGCATTAGTTTATAACTCTGAACTCCATATAAAGTGTTGGCAGGTTCTCCTCACAGCTCAGTCACACAGAACAATCCTTTTCCAGCCCCAGAACCAAGGGCACCGCTGCAGCTTCAGGCCCAAAAAGTGCAAACCAACAGGGAATGGAGGAGAGCAAACTGGGAGGATGGGACTGCATAACCTGGAGCTGGAATTGAACAATGAACCCCAAGATGGGAATGGACCAAAACTTAGAAAAGTGTGAAAACTTGTGACTGGTCATCCATCTTGGGTGGAGCCCCGGCCAGATCTTGTACTGCCCAAGGTGTATCCTGTGAAGGCCTTTAATAAATCCCTACTTTATTCCTTTAATAAAACCCTGCTTTACTCCTTTAACATGCCTGCCCCCTGTTCTAGGTAGCCCCTCCAGGCATCAGGTGGGCTCCTCTGTGCCACGTGTCACCATGTGGGGACAGAGGGCACAGGGCAGGGTGTCATTGTCACTCTTGCTGTGGGGAGAGCACACAGTGAAGTGTCAGTCTTCTCACAAGGCTCTCCTGCTTCCTCCTCTGCATCTTCACCTCTTCTTTGTGAGGGAAAAAGTTTGCAAAAACCTCTCTAGCAGGACTAGAGGGTGGAGAGATAGCCAAGTCATGCCACAGACAGCTGTTGAGGATGGGGAAATGAGACATTTGAGGGTGTTTTTAAATATTTTTGGGGTTTGTATGCAGCCAACTAAGCCTGAAGCAGAGGAGCTTTTAGGTGACATAGCTGTACTTGGTATGAAACACCATGAAAGAACACTATCAAATTAGTACCTGGATCTCTCTGGATGAATGAGGAGGTAAAAACACCCACTTGCTGAGAGGAAAAAGCTGGGAAACTGGGTTAGCATGTGTTCAGATACATATTCCCAGCAGACTCTCATTGCCTTGAGGCATGTGTGGGAACAGGGCTCCTGGGCTTTCATTGCCTCTCCTCCTGAATGCTGTGAGTGACAGCAAGTTCCCATCCACTGCTGATGGTGGTGATTTCTTGGGAACAACAGGTTACTGCAGTGTTCTCAGCAGCCATCATGGCTGGGGAGATGGAAATTCTCTGGGTGTTTATCATGAGATATTGGATTATGTGGTAAGGAGAGGCTGAGCTCTGTCTGTGTGTTAGTGTTCAGTGTCTGGTGAGGCAAGTATGACTCACAGTTTGAGCAGCCACTGGTTTTTGAGGCAGAGAACACATATTTATTTCTGTTCTCCAAGCACAGAGTGACCTGTCCAGCACTGTCTACTTCAGTTTCTCATTACACATTGACTTTTTATCAGCTGCTTCTGTGTTTGCTTTCTATAGAAACTGCTAAACACATGCAGCTGTATCTGCAGCTCACCTGACTTCCTCAAAGCCAAACAGGGACCATTTTACAATGTGCACCTTCCCTTTTTTCTGTTATACTCCACAGAGTATCACAGGAAGTGATCATGTTTTGATGTTTCAGTGTTTTCAAAGATTAAATAGAAAGTCTGGAGGCCAAGGTGCTTACAGATGGTCCAAGCCACAACCTGAAAGGTTTGAGACCAGGGGCTTGCTTGTGGTTCTGCTACTTTAACCAAGTGTTGTGGGCTGGTAGATATTCTTTCTTGGGGAAGAATTTCAGTCCAGAACATAAGTTTTGTATGGAAAAGGTTTAGATTCTCATGTATTTGTCATCACTCAGATAGTTCTATTTCTTGTAGCTGGCAATAAGGGGAACCCTCTGCTTTTTCTTTGAGAGATTCTCTATTCTGAGATACATATTTAACTTTCCATGTCTCATTTTTTAGGGTATTTTATTTGTGCCATGCCCTAAAGAGAAAAACCCCAACTCTCTCCTGAAGACTGCCTTTCACCAAACTCGGTTATTAAATAGTTCCATTAATATTTTCATTTTAACCCTTCTTTTCAGTATCCCAGCTAAGTAGCTGCTGTCTGATGGCTGTTTTGCAGGTTGGCCTGGCTGTGGTGAATGGACAGCTGATGGCAGTGGGGGGCTTTGATGGCACAACATACCTGAAGACCATTGAGGTGTTTGATCCAGATGCCAACACGTGGAGGTAACTTGAACTTATGTGGCAATCAAACAGTGAAATCCAGCCAGAGCTGTCCCAGGCAAAGTAGGAATGTGGCACACACCATGACAGAGAACTTGTGTGGGGTAGAACCATCACAACATTCCCATTCTGCCTTCTTGCCTTGCAAGAAAGAACCACATTTTGAAAAATATCTCACTATGCCCCTTCTGTTCATTTTGGGCTGAGTCTCTCCTGCATCCCAGTAAAACTGAGCTTATCCTTAGCAGAAGGAACTCACAGCCACCATGTAGAATTTGGCCTGTTCACTTCTTGCTTTCAATGTGAGGCAGTGATTTCTGAATCCTTTCGGTGGAGACAAAACACTTCAAGCACGTGATGTTACTCTCCTTTAAATCAGCAGGATTCAGCCACTGGAAGAATCTCCAAGCTGAGACAAATAATATTAAATTGCTGATCAAAATATATGCTGAGCAGAAAAGAAAGAGGAAAAATAGCCTTTCTAGTCAGAACTATACTTGAAAACAATTGCTTGTGTTTTCAATTCCAAAATGCAATTAGCATAAAGTATCAAACTCCTGGGGCTATTTTTGCTGCTGTGGTGATCTAGCAAGGGTGGGGAATGGGGAGAAATTATTGTTCTTATTCTTACTAGTGATAATAGTAGTTTAACCCTTCACTGGTGAGAATGGCTGTCATGAGCAGCAGTGGAGGAATTTCTCCTGGTTTGGTGAGCCATGGAGCCACAGGACCTTTTGAACTGCTGAGGAAACCAGTTGAGGAGAGAGTGGTACATACATCAGGTTCCTTATGGAATGGTTTCAGCTATTCCCTGTGACAGTCCAGAGTTAGGAGTGACTGCCTGGCAGGCATTCACACAGCTTGGGAGATTATTCAAGGTATTATTAGCTTGTGGTTTTTTCCTCCACTGAACTCAATATAGGTGACCAGCTTCCATGGTCTTCCCTTTCTTTTGTATCTTGAAGATATTTTTTATTTTTCAGCTTGACTGAGAAACGATTCTGCTGCAATTTGGCTTTAACAAAGCTGTTTGGAGAACTTGCTTCTCCTGTTCTGCCAGCAGGCTCCAGTGGCACAGAGGGGGACATGCAGCTGCAATCTGTAGGGATCTGATATCCCTGTGAAATGCAGACACCATTGCAGTCAGCAGATGGTGCTTGGGATGTGTTATATCTCAGTTGGCTCAGCTGAATTGTAGGGGTTTAGACAGAAAAAATAAATTAGTTGAATTGAGAGGACTAAGCCTAGTCCTGTGTTACCCAAAACCTAGCTTAAGGTTAGCTACAGCTTACAAAGTTCTTTTCTTACCAGACAGGTAAGAAGGGTTCTTTTCAGCTGAATGTAAGGGTTTAGACATACAAATTAAATTAGTTGAATTGAGAGGACTAAGCCTAGTCCTGTGATACCCAAAACCTAGCTTAAGGTCAGCTACAGCTTACAAAGTTCTTTTCTTACCAGACAGGGAGCAGGAAGCATTTATTTAACAGAAATTTGGTGTCAAATCAAGCAGCAGTTTCTGTTCTGAGGGAAAAAGGCACGAGCAAATACAGCTGTTAACTTATGAAGTGTGTAAGATGGGTGCTCCACAGCCTCTTCTTCACTTTAAGCAGACATGAAAGATGGTTCAGTGTTTCCCATGGCAGCTCCCAGAGGTTGGTGTCCCCATGGAGGAGGAGGTGTGACTGTGGAATGTTGTCTCTGCAGGTTGTACGGCGGCATGAACTACCGGCGGCTGGGCGGTGGCGTGGGGGTTATCAAAATGACACACTGTGAATCTCATATATGGTAAGCTTCCAGAGGGAGGGAGTCCCCTGCCTTCTCATTCCTAGAAAAAAAAAACAAACCTGAAGAGACTTGTTGACACTGGACCTCTTTGCAGCTCTAGTATGCACGGTCTAGCTCCAATGTAACTCTTTGTCGGTGAACTCTTTCTATGGAATTCTAAAAACTGACTTCTGTGAGAGCGTGCCCCGCGGGAGACCACGTTGTCAGACTCCAGGGAACCACTGGACAAAAGTAGAAGTGTTGCTTATGTCCGTATTTTTTCTAAATAGTTTGACATTTTTGGAATAAACCAAACTGTAACAGTTATTGTAGCCTAAAAGGATGCTGATGTAGAGCCTATACACTCTGTACTGGGAGTCTGGCCAGGAGGAGGCATTCCTGCTTTCCCTCCTGCTGTGGGAGCAGGGGATGTGGCAGCTGTTTGGTGGGCGAAAGAGAAAAAAAGTGATACAGAAAACATTGCTTTTGCCTTATTTACAGAGAGCTTCAAAAAAAAAAAAAAAAGTACTTGACCTGCAAGGTGCCACCTTTGCACAGAAGCTTTTCTGTGCACAGAGTATATTTATTTTTTCATTTGATTTGTATCATGTATTTCCTTTGTATCGCTCACAGCGATGATTCCAGCTTTTTATATACATCTGTGTGTGCATATATATATGTATTTTATATATATATATATATGTATATGTGTGACTTGCATTTTGACCAGCTGGTGGTTTGGGCAGGGCTGTGTTCTGCCAGCTACTGTGGTTCCAACCCTTGTGGTATGATTTGGGTCTCTTAGAGGACAGGAGAGCTGTGAGATGGGTGCCCTGAGTATCTTTTCAGAACTGGAACTCTCATCGCTCAGCTGAATCAGTGAAGTGCCCAAAAAGGGTGAGAGGAAAAGGATTTCAAGCAATGCCTTTTTACTGTACAAAAATTCAGCTTTTCTCTCCTCTCCTCTCTCCTGTGTGTGAACCTGTGCTGGTTTGAAGGTGAACCAGCAGGGGAGGAATTAACCCCACAGAAACACCTTGTGAGAGATTTCAAGTCAGAGTTGCAATTCAATAAAGAGATGACAATAAATGCAATGAATACACAAAGAGTGGCTTAAAACCAGTCCTGTTTTAACAGTGGTTGCAGTCCTGTTAGAGTGATGGATGAGGTCTTGTCAAAAGCACTGGTCCTGTGGAAAGGCCTGGTCCTTCTTTGGATGTCCAGTGGTGGTGGTTGTGTCCAAGTCCCCAAAGCCCCAGATCATGGACCCTCAAAGCCAGGCAGGAATGTTGAATCCCTCCCCCAGAGCCAGGGATTTCCCAATGAAATGATGGAATCCTGAGTCATAGGATATTTGGGGAGTCCCTGACAGGACTCTGCCCACTGGCAGACATGACCCCCCTGAGGCTGGGTGCAGCTTTGTGAGGACAGAGAGAGAACACTGCACCCAGGTCCCAGCTGTTACACTCACAGGAATAATGCAGGAATAATATCAGAAATAATGCAGCTGGGTGTGGAATACATTTTGGCTACACCCACACTGGTACTTTATCCTGCAACACTGACAGAACTTAAATCCACCTAGCTCTAGCTCACTTTTAAAAGCCTTTTTCCTCTTGTTGCCTGTTTGATACCAGTTCTTGTCTGAAGCAGGGTGCAGGTATCATCTGTTCATTCTGATACCCACTTCTTGTGTTCTTGCTGGAAGGGCAGACCCACAGCCAGCTCCTTCCTGCTGGAAAACCTCAGACCAGCCTCACCTCAGCTGCCCTCTTGTCTGTGTCTGTAGAATTCCTGACCATGATGGATGAAGCCCTCTCTTGGAGTGGTTTTTGTGCACTTTGCCTGTGTGTGGTTAGAGCAGGGAAAGGTGTGAGGCTCATTTAAGAGTTTGCAGGGGAAGGGCTGTTTTCTGGCACTGTGAATAACTGTGGAGTCACCCAGGACTGGGGGGGGAGAGCAGGGAAGAACTCAAGACTCAACAGTTCTGTTTTTACTGTAATTTCTATTGAGTATGGAAGAATGAACTTTTGCACCTGATCTAACTGTGGACCTTACTAAATTTCATTTTGAGAAAGAGGACTGTAAATTCTTGAGATGGAAAAGGCAGTGCTGACACCTTAAGTTCTTTAACTTCATAGTTTGATTCATGTAACTCAGACTTTAATGTGCTTGAATATAGTAAAAAATACACTACAGTCATAAATGGGACATTAAAACTTTTATAAAAGCCCCTTCCCCCCTAAAAGTCGGTATTCTTGTGTTTACATATGAAGATCATTTGCACCTTTACAAGGAAAACAAGTATTCTGTAAACAAATGTTTACATGTATCATTTATGCTTTTTTCTAGCATGAGTAACTTGTATAAATAGTGCTATCTTAATAAATTTCTTCTATGCTGTTCTTGGTTTGTTCCTTGGGGTGAATGAAAGCAGTGGGAGGTGTTTTTCTGTGGTTTATATGGACAAAGATGCTGGAGGGGTTTTTTTTCCCCTCAGATAAATCCCAGTAAAAGAGGCTTAAAACTCTGCTGCTGTTTCTTGTTATCCTTCACATCACTCAGAGCCAGCTTTTTCTGGAAGGAAGTATCTGTGCTGTCTGGCTAAATCTTATCTCTGCTCACAAAACTGCATTTAACAATGAGGACAACACAAGGAAGGGGTTAAAAGAGGCTATAAGAATTTAGGCTTTTAGAGATTATTTATGCAAATTTGTTGGAAAGAGCTGAGCATTAGATTTAAAACTTAGCCCTGGGTGTAACAGTCTTATTTTCAAACCAAATACAGGTGCCAGTTATTTCCAGACCTTTTGCTCCTTTGTCCAGTGCTCTTTTGACTCCAGATAGCAAACTTTGTCTGAGATATTTCAAATAAGGAAACTAGAATACCAGAAGTGATAGTTTAAGTAGCTGCTGAGCTGGCAGGCCTTCAGAAGATCACTTAGCTGCTTTTACCAAGGTAAGAATTACCACAGACTTCAGCCTTAACATGCAAAAACAATCCATCTTCAACTAGTAAAGAATCTGAAACCAAGTGCATGTTTCTTTGTTTAATTCTGGAAACAGGTTAGGAACTAGGCATGCAGTTATGTCATGTGTTAGGCAGTTTTACACTGGGAAGAGAAAGGAAACTTGCACCCCTATTTAGGAGAAGGTCATAGCACAAATCAGCTCCCAGAGGTGCTGCACAAGTGTGAAGCAAGAAATTAAGGCTTGGAATTTTGCTGCTCACAGAAGCATTTAATAAGTAACAAGGGGTGGTTTGGTTAGGAAAGCTGTAATTGGAAGTAAGCTCCATGCAAGGATATATTTAATTAGACAGTGGTGGTCATTCCTTAAGACAAAAGATGGAAAAGGTTTTCTTTATTTAGTACTGTATTACAAAAATCTCTCAGCAGGTGCTACTTTCTGTTCCTTAAATGTCCCTCTGAACTCTTACCTGCTTCAGAAGGGAGGGATCCAGCATCAAATTCTAGCACACAGCTCCAACCCTGAGAGCTCTCTGGCCTACAGGATTACATCCAAGATTACAAACATCAGGACAAAGCCTAGTAACTATCAAGCTCATCCACACCTCACTTTCCCATCTATCAATGTGCCTGGGAGGACCAACAGGCTGACAACTGCCTTGTGTCCAATCTCATGCCCAACTGGAACACAAATGAACATTATCACCATTACCAAGTATCCTTAACAAGCTAAAAAATGAGTCAGAAACCTGGATTTTTCTGCCCTGGGTTGTAGAGCATGCACCCTTTCTCAGGTATGCTGAACTTTGCATTTAGGGTAGCCCAAGAGTAGTCACAGTTTAGCCAAGGTCTGCATAGCTTAGGCTGTCCAGTGAAAACCAACTTGGAAACAACAGAAATACCTGCCAGGGAGCTGGATCAAGAACTTGCACTGTTTGTCTCTGAGCTGATACCTGCCCATAAATGAAATGAGTGACTCTGAGAAAACCAAGCTGCTCAGGAAGCTGCCACAAGTTTGCATTGCAGCCCTTCTTCAGGGCCAAATGTCTGCTTGACTTTGCTGTGCATGGAATTACACAGCCAAGTGCTGGAGTTACAGTCTGTCCAAAGTCAGCCAGAATGAGAGGAAAGAAGATGCTGCAGGAGTGAGTTTCTCAGTACAGACTGTCCAAACAGAAAGCCTTTTGAGTATGAAGAGCTACTGAAATGGCTCTCACTGTATCTGAGAGATTGCCAGTTCAGTCAGTAGCATCAGCACTCCAGGCAGGTATTGGCTGTGTAGAATCTGCAAAAAAAAGAGAAAAAAACCTGTCAAGGCAACAGTTGCAGTTGCCAGATTCCCCCACCCTGAAGCCCTGCTTGGAAGGAAACTGCCAAGTGTTCTGTGTGTTTATTCAGCTGCTCTGTTGTTGCTTTACTTTCCCCATACTGCATATGACTTGAATCCTATCCCATTATGAAAAGCCATATCTGAATTTACACAGCACACATTCCACAGGAGCACCCTTCAGAAAGCCTGAGATATCTTTGTGTACTTACCTGCAACAGGAAAAGTTGTGTCAGTCAGCTTTAAGCTATGACAGATAAAAGGAAGCAATGTGCTCCTCATCAGAGGGTAAATTTAAACAACTGCATTTACACAAACTGTTCTTTCACTCAGAAGAAGATAATATATTGCTTGAAGAATTAATATTCTGTGGTTTGAAGGATATTGGAGATAACCTCTGTAGAAAGACCAGCACCTTTATGAAAAGGTTGACATGTGAAGGAGTCTTCTGCCTGTGTCTTAATAACTACAATACTAGAAAGCTAGGAACTTTTTTTTGAGGTTTGGGAACTTTTTAACTCCAAAATGAATTTTTTTATGGCCTAAGAAACTTTCCTGTTCATACCACAGCTAATACACCTATTTCTGCCCCAGGCACAGAGCTTTTGCTGCAGCACAGTAATAATATAATACTGTGCTGGCAGCTGCCCCACCTCTAAAGGTAAATATGACTAGTAAAAACTGAGAGTTTAACAATTCCTTGTAGGGAATCATGCCAAAGAACCATGAGACTTTCAGGTACAGCTGTTTTATTTGGCCAGCATTAGGACAACCTGCTCCTAAGGGCCTCACCTTTACAATCCCATCACAGTGTGCCGAGGCAATTGCTGTGGAAACCTTCACCAGCTTCGCAGCTGACAAGTGGATCTTGAAGTGCCTGTGGAAGTGGGCATAGAGGCAGTCCATGAAGACATCCACCTCCTCTTGGGTGATCTCTCCTGGCGTTTTTTGCACCGTGTCCCACAGAGCTTTGGCATCCTCCGGGTGGATGGCGTAGGAAATATCCAGGGGCTGCGCCAGGCGGGGCACGGAGAAGACGAGTTCCACGGCAGAGGCAGCTCTGTCCAGCTTGCAGCCAGCCCACATGGCTGCCATCCAGCTGAGGTTCAGGGGGCTGATGGCCAGGCGGCGGAAGCAGCAGTCGAAAGTCTTCTGGAACCAGCTGCCAACCAGGGCGGTGTAGCTCTCGGCGCCATGGCTCAGGAACAGGGGCAGGCAGGTGAAGTGCTCCGGAACATTCTCGGAAAGCTCATCTCCAAACACGGAGCAGAACCAGCCCCACCACACTGGTTTGTCCTCAGAGTTCCTGGAGGAGCCTCGTGACCTCGAAGAGAGCTGTGATGGGGAGAAGAAGCATTGCAGTGCTGAAAAGCAAGTATGGCTTTTTTTCCATCAGCTAAAAACAGATACAGATAAAGGGTTTTTTCCTTGATTATGTATCAAACACATACAATTATTCAGTCTATCCATGACATCCCTAAAAGTTGAATGCAATTCTGTTGAAAACCATTGCCACAATGAACCTGACGTTTCAGTAGCACATTTCACTTGAGGCAAAGCATTTCAGAAACACTAATTAAGCTCTGGCCAGGAAGTGGGATTATGCTTCATCTAGGAAGAAAAACAACCCATCCAAGTCCTGGGAGTAAATTAACTGCTGAACTAAAACATCAGACAGAGATTGCTCTGTATAGTCATACTATGATGCTGTTAAAAAGCTGAACTCAAACTTGCTCTTTACTGTATGCATTGCTTAGGGGAGATCACAGAATCATTTAGGCTGAAAAAGACCTCTGAGGCCATCAAGTCCAACCTGTGACCAAGCTCAACCTTGTCATTAGACCAGGCTTTTGACTGTGTCTCATCCATTCTTAACTTAAACACCTCCAGGGATGGTGACTCCACCATCTCCCGGGCAGCCAATTCCGATGTCTAATCATCCCTTCTGTAAAGAAATTCTTCCTAATGTCCAACCTAAACCTCCCCGACACAGCTTAAGTCTATAAATGTTCCGTTTCAGTTAAAAACAGACACGATTCAGTTCCATTAAATCACAGTAGCTATTCCACACAGCTAGGGTTTAACCTCGGGGCTTGCTTTCAAGACAGAGCGTTCCATCCGAACAAAACCAGCGCCCTCACCTGCACGAGGAGGGCAGCCTGGTCCAGCTCGCTGCCCCTGATGTCGGCAAGGCTGGACAGGGCCACCTTGATGTCCAGCTCGACGCCCACCTCCACCGCCAGCCCCTTCTGCTTCTCGGCGGCGATGAAGGCGCCCAGCAGCCGCGCGTAGTCCCTGAGGCGGGCGCGGCGGAAGCCGTACAGGGGGGTCACGCTGTACAGCGTCCAAGCTTTCCGCAGCAGGAACGCTGTTTTCTGCGGGTCCGCCTTTTCCTAGCGGGGAACAGAAGGAAAGGAATAAGGTTCAAGTTTGAGTTTCCCGCGCGGCGCGGCGCAGCGCGGCTGAGGGGACACGGGGGAGATACGGAGGAGACAGGGAGGCGCCTCTCCTTACCTGAGAGCACAGCGCTGGTACAATGAGGCGGCCGCTGGGGCTGATACCGAGGCGGCCATGGCTCCGTCCGAAGGGCAGAGCCCGGGAGAGCCGCCTGAGGCTGGGCAGGGTCCGCACCGCGCCGTCCTCGGGCGCCTCCTCCGCCATGGCCGCCGCGGCCCGCCGGCGCCGTTCGAACTTCTTCCCGTCGGCCCCCGCGCGGGGGACGCGCCCCTCCGCCATCTTTGGGGCGGGCGGCGCTCAGGGAAGGAGGCGGCCGTGACGGATGTGGTTTCCCCCTTTCCCCGTTTTCCCTCCGGAGCTCACGTTTTTCACTTTGCGCAGGTCTGCGGCGCTCCTCCCCGTGTTCCTGGCTGAGGGGCGGCTGGGGATGGCGCTGCCCCGGCTGCTGGTGCGAGCGCTGCACCGGGCGGGCGCTGCCGCCGCACCTGCGGCTCCAGGTGAGGAGGAGCGCTGGTCCCGTCCCCTCGAGGTTTGGGTGCCTTTTCTCCCGGGATACAGCTCAGGGTAGTCCCCAGAATCGATTAATATGACAAGTTATTTTCCCTGTATCACCTTATTAAGTGGCTTGTCTAAATCTCTTCTAATTCTAAAGGCTGTCATGAAGAATTATTTATATATGTCCAGGTAATTGTATCCTTCAGGCTTCTTGCAAGCTGAGCCTCTTGCACATTCTGTAAGTGGTTGTGGTTGGATCTATGACTTAAGCCATAATTACAGGCACACGGAGGTCTGTGCAAACCTTTCTATAACCATGCTTGAGGCCTTCTTCCAATTGTTTCAGGCGGGAGCTATTAAATTTACACCTGCATGGTGGGTGTCCTCCATGTGTGTTGAATTCTTGGTTTGTTAAGCCCTGTTCTGTTGTGTCACTACCAGGAATTGCAGTGGCAGGACACGGGGGAATGGCTTTGAACTGAAGGAGGGCAGGTTTGGGTTGGATATTGGAAGAAATTCTTCCCTGTGAGGGTGGTGAGGTCCTGGTCCTGCTGAGAGGAGCTGCCACATCCCTGGAAATGTCCAAGGCCAGGCTGGATGGGGCTCTGAACAACCTGGGATAGTGGAAAGTGTCCCTGCCCATGGCAGGAGGCTGGAATGAGATGAGCTTTAAGGTACTTGAAACCCAAACTATTCTATGATTCTAGATTTGAATGTGGAATTGTCAGCACCCCTTAGGATTGATCTGTGACTTTTGCTTCTCTTGCTCCTAAAATTTGCAGGGCAACAGTTTGCAGCAAGGCTATGTTCAAGTATCTTTATGAACTGAGAAACATAAATAATCCCTGTTTAAATTACATTTAGACTAGCTTCATTTCATGTTTATGCCATACTCTTAGTGCAGATTTATATAGGAAGGAGCTTCTCCATATATATCTAAATTGTATTGGGAGGGAAAACTCTATTATTTATTCTGTCTCATCTGCAAAATCTATGAGAGATTATATATATATATAAAATATATTTTTATTACTATTATTATTTTTATTTATTTAAGACTTCAACAGTTTTGTCACTCGGACCAACACGTGTGGAGAGCTGCGTGCTGCTCACGTGGGACAGAAGGTGACCCTGTATGGATGGGTTCAGTATCAAAGGTAAGTGCAAACCATGGTGAAAATGGAGATGATTATTTGCCACATTCACTCTAAGCTGTGTTTCATCCACCATTGCTCTCCTGTGATGGTCTGCATGAGTTTTTTGATTTTAGGAGGTTCTGAGTGTCTCATCTTTGAGCAGTTGTGGATGGGGACCCAGGAAAAGGAGTTAGGATTATTGCCATGTGGTCGTGGTGATGTTGTTTTTAAAGACACCAGAGCACGTCCCATTGGGCAGTTTTTTGATGGATAAAACACGGTGGCAGCTGTCCCTGCTGCAGCTTTAAGAAATCAAGATTTATGGTTCTGGGGCTGGCAGTGTGGATTGTTCATGTGGAACTTTTTATGGGATGAGTGTGCCCCTTCTTGACTTATGATTGGATTTTGTTGTTGTTGTTTTTATTCCACGTGAACTTTAGTTTTATTGCTCATTTAATTGTTTTTAGCTGAATTCTGTTTCCCAACAGGGAAATTCACATGTCCAGAATCCCAGCTCTGCATGCATGAAAGCTCAAGTTAAAATCCTGCCTCTCCTGGTTATTTGTATGTTGTCTGAGGCTGGTCACAATGTGAAATGAATTGTTCAGGTGTGGGAAAAGTGTCCATCATTCAGTACTTGGAAATGCTTTGGGATGAGTTGCGGGGTACTGAAAGTGTAGCCAGAAAAAAAAAAGCCAGAAACTACTAAAAAGCAGAAAGTACTAAATTTGTGAAAAAAAATGTTCTTCCTTTTGTGCTTTTCATGGATCAGACAAGGCTTGTTTCTGGTTTTGAGGGATTTCCAGGGACTGACCCAGGTCATCATTCCTCAGGATGAGGTAAGTGCTACCAAAACATGAGTTTGTGTTTTTATTTTTCCTTTGGAAGCTTGGCTTCAGCAGCCACTTTGCCAAACTGAGTGCTCTGACTCACAAGTAGATTGCAGTGTCATGAGAGCCCTGACCTGACCCTGCAACAGAAGCATCAGTGCTGTTCCCCCTGCCTTAAGAGTGATTTTGGGTTGAGGTGCTTGGCCTCAGTGCCTTTTTCCTGTTCTTGGAGTTGCTCTGAGGCTGTGTGCTCTCCCTGCAGGCACATTCCCACGTGAAGGAGCTGCTGTCCAACGCCCCTCTGGAGTCTGTGGTGAGAGTCACTGGGACAGTGTCCCCTCGGCCCCAGGGGCAGGAGAATCCGGTGAGGATGGGGTGAGGGGACTCCCAAAGTTTTTATTCTTTGAAGGAAACACCCCTGGATGGTGGGATTATGGTGGGCTTTGTGTCAGAGCATTGCCACTGCTTGTGTGACAGCCCATCCTCAGATAGTGTGAGGTGAAATCAGTGCAATGTCAGATAACAAGAGAATCTCAGAGCACATTACAGGCACACACAAATTAAACTGGATCCCTGCCCTTTGCAAGGATAAAGCTGAATTTTCCAGGCTTTCAAAGTGTGGTGGGAATTGCTTTTGCTTGAAAATAAATATTGTCATGTCAAGTTCCACCTGTTTATTGATTCTGCTGGTCTCCCAGCAGAATAGGAATATTCTGCTGTAGGAAATTCCTCTGTATAGGAAACAGAGGTTAAATAATTTTTTAATGTTCTGCATTCCTCAGCTGTAGACTGATCTTTCAGGACTCTACAGGACTCTCTTTCACATCTAAAAAGAGGACTGTATTTGTGATCATAGCTTCTTTTTGCTCCATCTCGTAGATGTCCACTTAAAATTCAGGCTTCAAGCAATGCCTTTATTTCTTTTATTAATTTCTTTGTTTTGGGAAGGTTGTGTGTCCTTTCCCCTGGTGAATAGTGAGAGTCCTGCAGGATAAAGGGAACTTTGCTGTGCCTCAGTGCTACGTGAGGGGAGCTGCCTGTCCTCCCTGGGGATGCAGTCAAAAGAAGACTAATTCTGAGAACTGGTGTTTAGAACTGGAAGTTCTGAGAAGTTCCTCATAATTTGCCTTTTTTTTTGACTCATGTTAAGGGCTGCTTCTGCTCATGCTCACTGAAACCTACACTGTGTGGTTTTGCTGGGGCTGATGTGTTTCTTGACCAGTATGCTACTGGGAAAGAAGCTGCCATCTTTGGTGAGGTGACTTGTGTTTCTCTGAACAGAAGGGAAACCTGGAAGAAATCTGTCCTTGGGAGAAGCTCTCTGATTTATACACTGTGATAGAAGGCAGGGAGGGTAATCACATTGCTTCTTTTTTTCCCTTTGAGCATCTGTGAAATATCTTTGCCTGACTGTTTTGAGTTTAATTTTTTTGCCTTTTTGTTCTAGAAAATGCCAACAGGGGATATTGAAGTGAAGGCAGAGACTGCAGAGATCCTAAACTCCTGCAAGAAGCTGCCTTTTGAAATCAAGGATTTTATCAAGGTGTCTTTGTTTTTCTTATCAAAGTGGTGGCTTTTCACTAAATTGGGAATTTGCCCAGGATGATGGCAAAACATCTGAGAGTGGTTCTCCCCACTTCACTTTGGAGGAATGATGGTATTTAAAACAGGGGTGCTGTTTGTTTGGTGGGAGGATTTATTTCCAATTAGAGCTAAGCAGAAAACAGGGCTTGAATGATTCCAGATTTCTGGAAGCACCGATGGCAAAGGAAAGAGTGAAAGAAATGGGCTGTCTTGGTTTGGAAGGACAGGACTCTGCTAAGGAAGGCAGGAGCCTCCCCTGAAATGGAGAATGTAAACCCTCCTCACCCCTCCCAATTGCTATAAATTTTAAATTAAGGGGCTCTCAGGCAAAAATATGGGAGCAGGAAATAACAGTTCTTTAACAGGGAAGAAAAATAAAAGGATAAAATAAACAATGCAGTGCACTAGAACAACACTGACAGAGTCAGAACCCAGCCTGACACCCTGTGGGTCAGGGTGTTGGTGGCAGTCCCATTGGAAATGTGGCTGCAGCCCTCCTGCAGTGCCAGGGGTGGTTCTGCTGGAGCAGGGATCCTGTAGAGAAGGGTGTATTCTTCCTCTGAAGATCCAGTGGAAGAAGAGGCAGCTGCTGTTTCTCTGGGGAATCCAGTGCAGAAGCCATGCTGGTGTCTCAAAACCTCAGGATTATATCTGGGTAGCAATGCTTGGCTCCTCCCTCTGGGCTCACATCTCCCAGTGGGATGCTGTAGTTCTTATCAGCCATGCAGTGACATTCAGTAGCTGTTATCAGCAGAGGGAGGTGTGAATGTGGTCACTCAAAGAGAGAGATAAGGCAAACTGCCCACTTGACAAAGACAAATGTTTTTTTCAATGGTAACTGAAAACATCTTGCATTGCAATCTTCAACATGGGGCTATGCTGGGTTTTTGAGTTTGAAATGAAGCTGTTTTATTTGACTCGTGGAACCCCAGAAAGGTTTGGGTTTGAAGGAACCTTACAGATCATCCTTTTCCAAACCCCCTGCCATGGGTAGGGTTGCTCAGAGCTTCATCCAGCCTGGCCTTGAGCACTTCCAGGGATGGGGCAGCCCCAGCTTTTGTGGGCAGTTTGGGTTTTTTCCCAAGCCATTGCCATATTTGTGTAGGTTGTGCGTAATGGGCTCATTGCACCAACCTAGCACCATCCCTTTATTTATCTTCTCCTTTGTCTCTGTGGCTTTAGGATGCCTTCACTGGCCATGCAGTTTGAATTTTGTCCCTTAACCCTGAGCCTCTCTCCTCCCCAGAAGTCCGAGGCGCTGCGGATGCAGTATCGGTACCTGGACCTGCGCAGCTCCCGGCTGCAGTGGGCGCTGCGGCTGCGCTCTCGCGTGGTGATGAGGATGCGCGAGTACCTCTGCAACCTCCACGGTGAGGGAGCTGCTCAGAGCAGCAAACATTCCTGCCACTGTCTCACTGTCATGTTTCCTGAAAAATCCTTTCACCAGGATTGCTTCTCCTGGGAAGATGAGAAGCCTCAGAGAAAAAAACAATATTATCTCATTTGCTTCTCCCTGTTTCTCTGCTTTGGAATTTGGCTGGAGATTGTTTACCAACAGGTGCACGTTTGATTGGTTTCATGTGAATTGTTTTTAATTAATGTCCAATCACCATTAGTTTTGTCAGACTCTGAGGAGTCAGTCACGAGCTTTTCATTATCATTTTTGTTAAGCCTTCTGTCTATATCCTTTCTTTAGTACAGTTTTAGTATAGCATTCTATAATATAATACACAATCAGCCCTCTGAGAACATGGAGTCAGATTCCCATGTCTCACTACAGTTTTAGTATAGCATTCTATAACATAATACACAATCAGCCTTTTAGAGAACATGGAGTCAGATTCCCATGTCTCACTACAGTTTTAGCATAGCATTCTATAATATAATATACAATCAGCCTTCTGAGAACATGGAGTCAGATTCTCATCTCTCACTACAGTTTTAGTATAGCATTCTATAATATAATATACAATCAGCCTTCTGAGAACATGGAGTCAGATTCTCATCTCTCACTACAGTTTTAGTATAGCATTCTATAATATAATACACAATCAACCTTTTAGAGAACATGGAGTCAGATTCTCATCTCTCACTACAGTTTTAGTATAGCATTCTATAATATAATATACAATCAGCCTTCTGAGAACATGGAGTCAGATTCTCATCTCTCACTCCAGTTTTAGTATAGCATTCTATAATATAATACACAATCAACCTTTTAGAGAACATGGAGTCAGATTCTCATCTCTCACTACAGTTTTAGTATAGCATTCTATAATATAATACACAATCACCTTCTGAGAACATGGAGTCAGATTCTCATCTCTCACCTCATCCTCAGGACCCTCACAAACTCAACACATTCCAGCTCTCCTTGCTGCTTTTTTCTTGTGCTGGCAGAGATTCCTAACCAACTTGCTGCTCCAAACTGGTCACACTTAGTAAGGAAATGTCTGCTTGTGCTGGGGTGTTATCAGGCCTGAAGAAGCTGCCCACAAAAGTTGTGGCTGCCCCATCCCTGGAAGTGTTCAAGGCCAGGTTGGATGAAGCTCTGAGCAACCTGTTTCAAATTAGCTGTTTCCAATGAGAAAAGACTCTTTGCAGGTAGTTGCTCTCTTTTGGTCACCCAGTTGAGGCATGTCAGAGGCATGGATTTTGTTTAGGGCTTTTGCTTCTCCTAAAATCAGGAAGTGCTTTTTGGGAAATCTGCCTGGTTTAGAATAGATAGAGAATGAACACATTTTCAGCCTGTTTAGAGTCCTCTGTCATCAACAGTTCTGGCAGGACATCAGAGTAGCTCAGAGCCTTTAGATCTGTCATTACAGGAATAATTATTAGAAGTAGTGAAAGTGTGTTGGTTTTGGAGGAGCTCCACGGTGTGCTACATGACCTATTTTGCTGACTAACCCTACTCTAGCCTACTCTGTCATGTTAGTTCTCCCTCCTCTCAGCATATTCTGTGTTTGTTCCCCAGGGTTCGTGGATGTAGAAACTCCAACTCTGTTTAAAAGAACCCCAGGGGTATGTATGTGATGCTTTTTGGCCTCCTACAGCTGCACAGTCAGGGCTGAATCATTTCCAGTTGCCACTCAGCATTCGTTGCTTTTCCCTTGCTAAATAACAGCTTGTGAAACTTTTGATATCATCCACAAATTCTTTTAAAAGTAGAGGAAGAGAAAGGGAGAGATGATAACTCATGTCTTAATTTTGAACCTTCCAACAAGATCAGCTTCTGCCCTGTAGAGCACATGTTGAATGCAAGTCTACCCTGGGATTATAAACCCAAAAAACTTGAAAGCACTGTCTTTTCAGCATTTATCTCTTAACCAGTAGGTTATTGTAGAGATCATACTCAAGTAAATTATTTTTTTGATCTTCTATTCATTTCTTTCATTTCAAAAATAGTCAGAGAGAAGAGAGCTGTAGCTGAGGAATTGTTGATGCAGCTATCCTGGAGTTCTTGCATTTAAACCCCAGTCTTGGATGGTCTATTATGCATTAGGCTCTCAGAGAAGAAGGTAGAGAATTCTCCTTTCAGATACTTTTGACCAAGTTGCTTAAGAAATGTGAAGTGTAATGTACAAACAGCCATTTCCTCACATGTGGGATTTCATAATGGGAGAAATAGGTCCTTTCCCCTTGCTCTGTCAGGAATTGGGGCCACTTACTTGCTGAACTCTCTAAATTTTCTTTCTGATGCCAGGGAGCCAAAGAATTCCTTGTGCCCTCAAGGGAAGCAGGCAAGTTCTACTCTCTGCCACAGAGTCCTCAGCAGTTCAAGCAGCTCCTCATGGTTGGAGGCCTGGACAGGTGAGAGTTTCTTGAACTCCTGTTCTCTGCATGTCCTGTCTAGGGTTTGATTGCTTTATCTGTGAAGTTTAGAAACTTCCCAAAAAAACCCCTCACTGCTAAGGATTTGTGTCTTGAAGAAGGATCCTTAAATACTTGAGACTTTATAGTCAGATGAAATGTAACCTTCTGGAAAGCTGAAATCTTTACTCCTGTGTTAAATGCAAACCTGATCTGAGGCAGAACCTTCCTGAAGGGCAGAAAATCAAATGTGTGCTGAAAGCTGCTCCAGGAGTAACCTACAGAACTAATTGAGGTGAGGCTGGGCAGCTGAGCATGACTGAGACAAGGAAAAGCATGTCAGGGTGCCCAAGTGCAAAGCTTTGAATTGGGCTTACTTCTCCAAATCAAATGGATGAACAGGGAGACAGACAATTGTTCACACAGTGAACTGCAGGCCAGGTCTGAGAGCTTTGCATGGCTGTTAGGAGAGTCCTGGAGTGGAGTGAAGGTGGAATAAAGAGTTGAGTGTGCTGCCCTTGGGGGACAGCTCACCTGGCAGTCTCCATGTGCCTCTGGAACATATGGCTGGAGATGGATACGGCTCATTATGATTCCATTCTTTTGAAGGGATGGGAACAAAGAACATCTGCTGTGGGAACAGAGCCTTCTCTCTCTGTATTACTTCTTTTTTCCTTCTCTTTGTATGATCAGTCCTATGAGCAGTTGAGTTGAGGATACTTTCAATCATGATCTAAGTCACAGTGTCACTGCAGGTACTTCCAGGTCGCTCGCTGCTACCGGGACGAGGGTTCACGGCCTGACAGGCAGCCAGAATTCACCCAGGTAATCACCAGCCTCTGCTGCCTTGCTCCTGCTCCTCAAGACAAGTGGCTCAGAGCTGTTTTGCCTTCTGGAGGCTTAGTCTGTGCTAGTCTGGTGCTGCTTTGGTGTGTGTTTCACAGACACAGCCTTGGAAATTGGTGTGGGATGAGTGCGTGGTTCCTGTCCTTGGCTGGCTGCAGTGCCCCAGGTGCAGATGTGGGAATTTCGTTGTAGCAGTGATTTTACTTTGATGATACCATCTCCTCCTGTTCTGCTAGGTCAGACATCCCATCCCTCAGCCTTGAAATCCCAGGCTGAGTTAGCCTGGTTCACTCAAGGCTGCTTCTGTGTCCTTGTCATCCTTACCTCATTCCCTCTCTGAGGAGGTTGTTGGCTGAGTCATCAGCCTGGAGGGTGATCCTAAGCACATTCCTGGCCTGATGCAGTCATGCTGTGATGTCATGTTGTGTATTGTTTCTTGTTCTCCTGGCTTTGTACTCACAAGTAGCACTGTGAAAGCACAACCTGGAGCTAATGTGGAATTCCCCCCTCTTCTCTGTTTTAAGATAGATATAGAGATGTCGTTTGTAGATCAAGCTGGGATCCAGAGGCTCATAGAGGGCCTCCTGCAACATTCCTGGCCTGAGGAAAGAGGCTCCATTGTGACTCCTTTCCCTTCCATAACATATGAGGAGGCACTGGCTGAGTATGGGACTGATAAACCAGACACTCGCTTTGGGATGAAGGTGAGGGTTTGCCCATTGGAAGCTTTCAGCTTTTCCTTTCAGTCAGGGTTTTAATAACCTTTGGATCATGGATACATGGTTGGCTGGAGTTTTGAGTGCTGTAATTTACCCAAGGTGCCTGTCCCATTGTTGCTGCTTTGTGCAATCTGCTGAAGAAGAGAGGATTTAATCAGTTGCCTGTGAAAAATATATGTTCTAATAAAACTTGATTTTAAAGGTGATGTAGGGAACAATGCATCTTGACTGTTTTAAGAGCAAAAGCTTCTAAAAGGGAATAGTGTGGAAGGTGTTAAAACACAGGTGCAGGAATTTTTGCTTTGTATTCCTACCAACAGTGCTTTTTCCTGTGCTCTCTCCTTTGTCAGATCGTGGATATCAGTGATGTTTTACGAGGATCAAACATTCACTTTGTGCAGAATGCCCTCAGTTACCCACATGGCTCTATCAAAGCCATTTGTATCCCTCAGGGAGTGGTAAGTGATGCTCTTACATCCTGTTTATGGTTTGTGTGGAATAAATAAAATGCTAATTTGAATTCCTTTGTTGGTATGGAAATGTTCCTTGCTATTTCTGGTGTTCATAAGGGAGCTTGGGATTGGTTGTAGTCCATGTTAGGTGGGGCTCAGTGGTGTTACAATGATAAGGCAGCAGGAAGAGTATTTTATCCTTAGGAAGAGGAGGAAAACAACAGAGCTGCAAGATCCCATGAGGATAGGGAACCCTCTCATGGTTTCATCTTGGTTTCTAGCACCTTTTTGATGTGCATCTCAATAATAAATTGTGCCTTGTGACAGGAGATTTGTCCTGGTTAGGGGCTGGGCATGGCACAGCTCTGGGATAGGCAGAGAAGGACCAGGTGGTTCCATGTCTTTCTCCTGTTTGCTTTAGCTGCATTTTTGGGTACAATTCATGTCTTGGCATGAAAACGTCATGGACCAAAATCAAGGCGGATAATAGACCTGGAAGACTTTTGACACAGCCCTGCATTTTGGCAAGGAAACAGATTTAATTCTGGCTGTAGGCATCTTTATAGCTTGGACAGTATGGAAAAAACAAATCCTCTAAATATTGTGTTTTATCTGGGGAGCAGGGCTTCCCTTGGCCATGGTTTCCCTTGGGATTCCTTTCAGTTTGGCACAAAGTGCAAGTTAGTGGCTTCCCACGAGAGGGCACAGAGGTGTCTGTTACAGCAACACAAAAGTGGCATCTAGACCCACCCTGAACACTGGAGTAGCTGAAAAATAATCAAGATCTTGATGCAGCTCCTCATTTACTGCATGGCTTTGCATGCAAGAGTCAGCCCAGTTTTTTTTTTCTCTGTTCTTCCTCCAGTTTGAGCTGTGCATTCCCCATCCACAGTGTGGTGGTGTAACCTTGTTTCTAAAGGCTGGAGGCAGTGATCTCACCCTGCTGACCAGATACATTTATCTGTGAGAGGGGGAAAAAATATGTAGATCTGGAGGGGTCTTTTCCTGAAAGGAGCCCTCAGAGCAGACACCCAGCCCAGTGCTAAGGACCCTGTCCTGTTCCACAGCCTTCATAAGAACTTGAACTAGAAACAAAAGAATTGAGAAGTTTGGAAGCAGCTTAGTCAATAGATTTGATACCTAGTCAGGTTTTCCAAGCTGATCTTTGCTGTGTCTTCTCTTGCTCTTTCCCCAGAGGTATCTTACAAATAAAGACTTGGGGTCATTGAAGGAGTCTGCAAAATCGCAGTTTAACCAGGTGAGACAGAAACTCTTCTGAGGCTTTGGGAAGGGTGAGTGACAAAGTGTGATAAAGGCAGAGGGAGGTAGGAGAGCAGTTTTTAATAGCTGAGAGTCAGAGCCTGAGCATGTAATGCTTCAAGTCAAGAGAGGGCAGCACTGCACTGAACATACCCTTAACCTTTTTCCAGGAAATCATGGAAATTATCTGCAGACCTGATGGGAGCTTGAAATCTCTGCTTACCAAGTTCCTCAGTGAGAAGGAGCAGTCAGAGCTCATCCAAGCACTGAACATGCAGGAGGGTGATGTGGTGCTGCTGGCAGCTGGAGAACACAAGCAAGTGGTAGGAGGCATTTCTTGGGTGGCTCTGTGAGTTGAATGTTGCTGATGATGGTTTTGATGTTATCTGACCTTAGTCTAATTCTTCTTATTATTAAAATAGGTCATCATCTAATTTTCTGTTTCTCTGGAATGGCAGCTATAGCAACAGCAGATAAAGCATGAAATGTGCCTATTACTTTTATGGCCCCCAGTCAAATTCTGGGCAGGACTTGTAACTGAAATGAAGCCTGAAATCTAAAAAACCCTGCAACAAATCAGTGCCTTCTTTTTTTTTAACTTCATTTTTGAAGCATCAAACAGATTGGAAAATGAGGTCAACTAGGTAATTGTGTCTCCCACAAGTGCATGACTTATTAGCAGCAATGGTGAGAGATTCTGTTTCTACCCTTCTCTCTATTTTTGCCATCAGATGTTGCTGGCAAGAATAGAGATAAATAAAACAATAAAACAGAGCATTGTTTTATATAAGGTGTCACGCTTTGCTCAATAGCCAACATTTTGTTGTATTCTCTTCTGTGCCTTCATTTCTCTGTCTGCAAAGTGTGCATCTTACATGTGGTCCCCCAGTTAATCCACATGTGTGGAGCTGGAGGTTAGTCTAAGAAAGTTCTGAAGATGAAATAGCTGGAAAAACACGAACTTCCAAGCTCCTTACTTGGTGTCTGTCAAACCCTGGTGCTGCTGCTGCCTTGGCAGGAAGGTGATACATTTCAGGACACGAGGCTAAAGTGTTCAGGGGAGCAATGCATTCCAGCTGATGCTCTCTGTGGTACTTCCTTCATGGAACACTCTGCCTGGTGGGTGTTTGAGTGAGTTCCCTGATGGTGAATCCACCCTGGCTCATCTCTCCCTTCTCTGTTGCAGTGCTCTGCCTTAGGAGCCTCGCGGTTGTTGAGTGCCAACCTCCTGGAGGCAGCTGGGCTGGCACTCCGTGATCCCACAGCCTTTCACTTCCTCTGGGTGGTGGATTTCCCCCTTTTCCTCCCCAAGGCTGAGAATCCCACTGAGCTGGAATCTGCTCATCACCCCTTCACTGCCCCTCATCCTTCAGATGCCAGCCTCCTGTATTCTGATCCCACAAAGGTAACCAACCTCATGCCTGCTGTGCTGGCTTTTTTACAGCTGCTCCCATGGAAAACCAGGCAAGCAGCAGTTGGGTTTAGTGTAAAAAAAGATGTTGTTTCATGGGACTGACTGCACAAGGAAGATGTAGATATGTTGGAATGAGTCCAGAGGTGACTGCTAAGATCATCAAAGGGTTGGAGCACTTGTGCTGTGAGGAAAGGCTGAAGGAGCTGAGGTTGTACATCTTGGAGAAGAGAAGGCTCAGGAGCAACATTAGAGTCCTTCCAGTGCCCAAAGAGGCTACAAGAGAGCTGGAGAGGGGTATTTGCAGGGGAAAGCAGTGATAGGATGAGGGGAAATGGTTTTAAACTGAAAGAGGGTAGACTTAGGATAAAAATCTTCCCTGTGAGGCACTGGCACAGATTGCCAAGAGCAGCTGTAGCTGACCCATCCCTGGCAGTGTTCAAGGCTGGGCTGGACAGGGCTTGGGGCAGCCTGGGATAGAGGAAGGTCTCCCTGCCCATGGCAGAGGGTTGGAACTAGGGGATCTTTAAGGTCCCTCCCAACCCAAACCCTTGTGTGATTCTGTGATCTTGTATGTGTCTGGAAGAGATGGCTTCCTGATTACTGCAAATAGCAAACATTCATGTGTGCCCTAGCAAAAGGAGCTGGCAGGAAACAGAAATCTTATATTCTGACCTATCTCATTTGCTTCAGCTTTGATAAACCTTTCAAAAGGATTTGTTCTCTTCCCACATCAGTCAGAGGCACCCCATACCTCCAGCAGGACTGATACCTGAATTGCAGTGTACCCCTGAGAGAGCAGTTTTACAGCCTCCAGGGCTTCATTCCCAGTGTCTTTGGCCTCTCTGTGCAGGTTGTTTTTGGGTGCAGCTATGGGCCAGCCTCACAGAGGTGCCTGTCCTGTCTCTCTGCAGGTCCGTAGCCAGCACTATGACCTTGTGCTGAATGGCAATGAGGTTGGAGGTGGCTCCATCAGAATTCACAGTGCAGAACAGCAGCGTTTTGTGCTGGAGAAAGTGCTGAAGGTAACACCTACAGATGCCTCTAATGATCTCTTGGAGATTTAAATACACTCATTAATTGAAATATTAATTGCATAGTCTGAAAGAAACACTCATCTTCTCAGATAAAGACATAACTTCTAGCCCTGAGCAATGGATGATTTCATTGTACCTTCATCTTGTGTTGCTAATAGAAGGAGCATTGCTTGTCCAGTGACACCTCTTAATGTGATTTTGCAGGAGGACTCTGAGGTGCTTTCCCATCTGATTGAGGCTTTGGAATTTGGAGCTCCACCTCACGGAGGAATTGCTTTGGGTAAGTGATCTGTAGCTCTACAGCTGCAGGTCTTTAGTGGGTTTTTGGGTTTTTTTGTTTGTTTGGGGATTTTTTGTTTGGTTGGTTAGTTTTTTTAATACTAGATCCAGGGAAAAAGGCTCATGGTTGTTAGGAAAAGCCTTGGTGCTTCCATCTCTGCAGCAGCTTTTTGGAAAGAAACAGAGGCCTGGTCAGCAAGAGCAGAAAGTTTTGGTGTTCCTCCCCAGAGTCACAGTGGGGTTTAGCTCTTAAGCAAGGACATTGGTGGCTCTAAGGATGGTCCTTACCTGCTGATCTGCAAACCCTGTATTCAGTGAGGTTGGGTCAGCTTTGTTCCCATTCCTGTGCAGCCAGAGCAGGATCCCTGTGCTGCCTGCCTGGAGACATGGCACAGAAATGGCACTTTGTGTTTCACACCCTTCCCCTCTCCTGCCATCTCACTTCCCTTCTCACCTGTTTTGCTCATTAATTCAGAAAATGCCAGGGTTTGGTTTTTTCCCTAGAACAATGCAAGTTCATTGTTTAAAGAAAGAGGGGAAAAAACCCAACCAACCAACAACACTCACCCTACACTCACCAAAATAAAAAAAATACAAAAAATGAAGGTATTTTTTTAACCTGTGGTCTTGCAGTTTGACTTTCCTCCATCCAGTCACCCAGAGCCTTTTGTTCCTCTTGAATTCTTCTCAGTAGCTGTAATCTTTCCAAACTGCTTGATGCAGAGCCCTGAGCTGTAAAGCAGAGCTCTGCCAGTGTTCTGCCATTCAGCTGCCCAAGTTTTGTTATGCTGTCTTTGCTGTCTGTGTCCTGCAGCCCTTAGTGTGTTACAGAGCTTCCTGCAATATTGAAAAGCTTTATTTTGGTAGACATTTCTGCTCTCGAGGCAAATCTCTTTCTCTGCTACCAGCTGAGATTAATTTTTTCCCTCCCTTAACTTGCTTCACTCTTTTTCTTCAAGCTCAGTGATATTACCTCCTCAATCTTTCTGATTTTTCTGACTCAGGGGAGGTAATAACAGAGCCATAACTCAAGTGTTTGACCAATTTGTTTTCTGCTTGTAGGACTTGACAGGCTGATCTCTCTCATTGTTGACGCTCCAAGTATCCGGGACGTCATTGCCTTTCCAAAATCCTTCAGGGGACGAGACCTGATGGGCAATGCTCCAGACTATGTCACTCCAGAAGAACTAGAGCCATATCACATTCAGGTTGCCTGGCCTCTTGAAGAAAAAGAGGCAAAGAAAAACTGACTTCACACCAATGGTGTAAGCTGATCTGATCAACCAGAGGTGGTTACAGCTTCTAAAGGCCAGGATTCAGTCAGGAAATAGCAGCTGCTGTGGCAGGGTGGGGGACAGACCAACTCCACTGTGCTGTGGCTGTTCCAGGATGGAGTGGGAAGTAGATAAAGGATCTTCTTATGATCCCTTATGAATGATAGGAATTCATCTTTGGTAGGTAATGGGAAGGACATACAAACAAGCAATAGCAAATAATACAATTTTAGCATAGGAAATTGAGACTGTTTGCTTTAGGGTGTCATTTTGAAGGGAAGATGAGTTCTGGTTTTCCCAACTCTCAATTTTTACATTTTACATTTACATGTCTGAGCTGCTGCTGTCCTGCCACAATTAGGTTAAATGTGAAAAGGTGTGTATCAAATCCAGGAAAATCATTTGTGATTGGATTGGTGAATGAAGGTGGCTCCCAAGAACTCCAGAAGAACTAGAGCCATATCACATTCAAGTTTCCTGGCCTCTTGAAGAAAAAGAGGCAAAGAAAAACTGACTTCACACCAGTGGTGTAAGCTGATCTGATCAACCAGAGGTGGTTACAGCTTCTAAAGGCCAGGATTCAGTTCAGGAAATATCAGCTGCTGTGGCAGGGTGGGGGACAGACCAACTCCACTGTGCTGGATGGAGTGGGAGGTAGACAAGGGATCTTCCTGATAGGAATTCATCTTTGGGAGATAATGGGAAGGACATGCAAAAAAGCAATAGCAAATAATACAATTTTAGCATAGGATATTGAGACTGTTTGCTTTAGGGTGTCCTTTTGAAGGGAAGATGGGGTTTGGTTTTTCCCAACCCTCAGGTTTTACATGTCCCTTGCTTTATTTTCCTCCTCCCATCTGGAGGAGATAGTCACCTTCCCTGGCAGGAATTAAATCATGATCCTCATTAAATTACACCAGCTGAGCACTGTGACAATAAAACTGCTGGACCAGGAGCTCTGAACACTGCACAGCCAAACTTCAGCTCAGCCAGCAACTTGTCTCCTGTTGGAGGATACCAGATCATGCAGAACTTGGCCATGGGGAATTCACACTCAGCTGTGTTTTCCCTTCAAAGGAGAGGGAGAGAAGCATGGATGATGTTTGCAACAGTTGTCCTTGTAGTACTCATCAAAGAGGTGTTGATCTGTCTTTGGGGCCTGTGGTCCTGGTGCTTTCAGCACAGTCATCCAGGAGTTTGTATGTTTATAAATAAAGTTTACCTGGCTCTGTGCTTTTGCCTGAGTGTAGCTTTGGGCTTTCTCTACAACAGCAAGCTGTCAGTTTGGCTTTGTGACCCCTGGCCCTTCCAGGAGATGACAGGAAATCTGTGGGAGCACAGCATGAGCTCCTGTGAGCTCTGCAAACCTGCTGCAGTGGTGGTGAGGCAGCAGCAAGCTCCTCCCAGGGAACTGATCATCCCTGTCCCACACCACAACACCCACAGTGACTGTTCTGTGGAGAGGTGGAGGTGAAGAAACTGAGCAAAAGAGTTTCCTTGATGAAGATGGTGCAAAGGAAGAAAAGGGAGAGCTCTGTGTCCCAGCTGGGAAGGACAGCAGGAAGCACATGCCAGAGGAGGTGCTGGAGGACAGAAGGAAGAGTGCAGTTCTTGTCTGAGCTGATAGTGAGCTCCAGCCTCTCCTGCAGATTGGCAGGTCCTGGTCTGCTCCAAGGGTTGGCCACTCTCTCAGTCTCCACATCATGGGTAACACTGCATGCTGGTGTGCACAGTTTTTTTTTAAATACTGGACTGTCCTGCTGATAAGAATCAGTAATGCAGGCAGCTCTTCTTCTTAAGGGTGGTTTTTGGGGTTTTTTTGAGTACCATCCATAGAAAGTGACACTAGAGCTGACTTGCTGCTCCTTTGCAGATTATAAAATAATGGAGTTACATGAGTAAAAGAAAAATACTTTCTTTGTTTCTGGCATGATTGTTATTTTCAGTCTCAGAACTGGTTAAATATTATTTAAAACAAAACAGAACAATCCTGGATTTGTGTTCACATTCATTTTAGCCAAACACTGAATTCCTTCATTTTTTCCTCATATGGGGTATTCATTTCTATTTGAAATCAATTCATCTGTAGTTAACCTTTTTTTATTTTTCCTCTGGGTAGAAGCTGTCACTAATGGAGTGAGGATAAGTTTTCAGAGAGAAGCTGACCTAAAAAACAGATCCCTAAGCAGATCCATGATAAACTTTATAATCTTTGTGGGTCCCGTCCAACTGAGGACATTCTGTGACTTCAAAAACAAATCTTTAATTTTTGTTGTTGTTTTTGCAGGGAGGAAAGTCACCCTGGGGCAGTTAGACCAGATATTTTTGTTCTCCTGCCTTGTCAGTGGTGATGCAAAGTGCAGCCACTGCAGGCTGTGTGTTGTATTCAGACTGCTGTTTTAGAGGATGCTGGATTTTCTGATTTCGTTTCGTCACTGGTAGTGTGATTAAGATTTGCATGGAATTTGCTTGAGGATCATCTGTGTTCCCAAAGCTGGGATGTCATAGGCTTGTTTGAGGTCATGGAACATAGGAAATAAGTTACTCTCTAAAGTTCTTCACTCCCCCCAGGCTATTATTTATAGTAACTGTAAACAAAATGTGCTGAACTTTGCTTCTTAATTGTGAAATCAGGAGTAGCATATTGCTTGCTTAGCACCTGCTTGCAAAGGCAAATGCTGTTTACCTCTGCTGAGTCCCAAATTAGGATTATCAAGTGTTCAAGGGGAAGCTGATGCTCTGGGAGGCTCAGGCAGATATGTAACCCTGCCTGGAACATTCTTTTTGAGAGCACTTGTTAAAACATGTGAGCTATCTGTCTCCCAGCCATGCACATCCCTCTTGTGCAAGCAGCTTTGGCTGCTGGTTGTTTACCCACTGCTAGATGAGGGAATCCCTGCAGTTAGAAAGAAGAAGTGCAGCCAAACACCTTGTCTGAGCTGCTGCTGTCCTGCCACAATTAGGTTAAATGTGAAAAGGTGTGTCCCAAATCCAGGAAAGCCATTTGTGATTGGATTGGTGCATGAAGGTGCCTCCCAAGGCTCTCCAAGTGTGAGTTTGCCAGGCTGTGTGCAAAGAAGATGCTAAGGTTTTTTTTGTTTTAAGATACTACCTTTTGTTTTGTTTTATGGATAAGATTGTGCTTGGGCTTGTGGAAGCCAAATCTACAGAAAATCCCTGAAACCACAATCTGCTTGGCACACTGCATATTTTGGTAGGAACAAGAGTAGGCAGGCACTACAAAGAAATGGAAATTTCTTTTCCATGGAAATCAAGGCTGGTCCTATTGCAGACCAGAATCTCCTGCTTGCTGGAGAGAAGATGCCAGCCTGTGATCCTGAAAAGAGATGTTGAAACCATCACAGACCCCTTGTCGCTTCTGCTCTTTGTTTTTAGTGCAGCCAAACACCTTGTCTGGGCTGCTGCTGTCCTGCCACAATTAGGTTAAATGTGAAAAGGTGTGTCCCAAATCCAGGAAAACCATTTGTGATTGGATTGGTGCATGAAGGTGGCTTCAGGACAAGTGTGAGTTTGCCAGGCTGTGTGCAAAGAAGATGCTAAGGTTTTTTTTGTTTTAAGATACTACCTTTTGTTTTGTTTTATGGATAAGATTGTGCTTGGGCTTGTGGAAGCCAAATCTACAGAAAATCCCTGAAGCCACAATCTGCTTGGCACACTGCATGTTTTGGTAGGAACAAGAGTAGACAGGCACTACAAAGAAATCCATGGAAATCAAGGCTGGTCCTATTGCAGACCAGAATCTCCTGCTTGCTGGAGAGAAGATGCCAGCCTGTGATCCTGAAAAGAGATGTTGAAACCATCACAAACCCCTTGTTGCTTCTGCTCTTTGTTATTTTCCCTGGATCAGACAAACCTGTGGAGAAATGCTGCTCTGTCAGCTGTGCTAGAAAATGCCAAATCCTGGACTCCTTTGTTAAGAATTATTCTTTAGGTAAGAAAGTGAGGTTGAATGTTCCCTGACATGATTCTCTCCACTCCAGAGAGTTTCACCACTGGCACAGGTGGGATGTGAAGGTCAGGGTGGGCAATGGGTTTGTGCAAGGAGTGCTCCAGCAGGAACCAGGGTTGGATGTGGGGCCTCTGCACTCTTTGACCCCACCTCTTACTGATTTTCTTCTGTTGGATCTGAACAAAACACTGGTAAAATGATTATTCCCCACCTCTAGGAGAACCTTCTCTGTATGTTTCAATAGATTTGACCAGAACAAGCCTCTAGTAAATTTATACTACCCTTTTGTGGAAGCAGAGATCAATTTCTGGTGTGTTTCAGTATATTTCCCTCCCTCTCCAGAACAGGAATTAGCATGCTGGTGGCATTCTCAGCAGCCAAAGTGTGAGTTGTTATTTTAGTTTAATTTTTTTTTATTTCTTAAAAGTTTCCAAACCTATCCAGAATATTTCAGGTTGGGTGAAGTTGGGTAGAAATTGCAGCCTTTTGATTTCAGCCATTCCAGGTGGTTTGGGTCAATTTATTTATATAAAAGTGCCACAAAGACAGAAAGTGTTCCCAGAATTTAATATGGAGTTTAATCCTGTATTGTCCTGTTATCTCTCTCGAGTTTAGCTAAATTACAATATAATTTACCAAATTGCAATGTATCACAGCAGCTTTGTGTAATCCTGTGCTGCAGATACCCAGAGGTTCAGAGTGCTGATGAATTCTCAATTCTGCTGAAAACAGAAAGTATTAGCATTTGTAAAAAGTCAGAAATATTCCAAGAATGGTTTCAGCTGTTTGCAGCTTGATTTGTACCTGCTTTTTTATCCTGGGTGTGGGCAGGAGGTGGGACTTTGTACATTCCCAATCCCAGGAATGCCTTTGCTGCTCTGGATTCCACCTCTCCCACTGTGAGGAAAGGAGCGGTGATGCTGCACTGAATGCAGGCAGCCCCAAAAAAATGAGTCTCTATTGCTAAAAGCAGAAGGATAAAGAGAATTTATGCTCTCAGATGTATGGATTTCTATTTCTCCCCCAGTTATTTCTTACCTTTGCCTGCACTGGGGTGTGTTTGGAGCACTCTTGGTGCATTCTTGAGCCCCTGTGCTCACAGAACAGGCAGAGACAACCAGAGCCACCTAAACAGTGCCAGATGCAAATCCCCCATGTCAGCTTCACATGACTTCACATCTCAATATTTGGGCTCTGATTCCAGGCTTGTGCTCTGGTTTGTTGTGTTCCTTTGGAAGCTTTGTTTTCAGTAATTAAAAAATGATGATTCCATGCAGTCACCAGCTGTGCCAGGCACAGTTCTCAGTGAGCAGAGCTCCGTGACAGATATGTTCAGATGGATTGCTCACATTTTTCTCTAATAACCCATCAGGAGCCAGCTTGCTTGTTATGTTTTCATAGCCTTGGTGTTCACTGCAGAGCTGAAGAAAAACATTGTGGATGGTTCCACCATTAATATGGTTCTATTTTAACAGTGTTTGTATTTCATAGAATCATAGAATCCAAGAATTGATTTGGGTTGGGTCTTAAAGACCCTCTAGTTCCACCCTGGGACATTTTCCACTATCCCAGGTTGCTCCAAGCCCTGTCCAGCCTGGACTTGAACACTTCCAGGGATCCAGGGGCAGCCACAGCTTCTCTGTGCTGTGCTAGGGCTTGCCCACCCTCACAGTGCAGAATTTCTTCCCAATATCCCATCTAAACCTGCTCTCTGTCACTTTAAACTTCTATCCCCTTGTCCTGTCACTACATGCCCTTGCAAAAAGTACCTCCCCCTCTTTCTTGTAGACTCCCTTCTGTATTTTTATAGCCTTGAGTTCTCTTAAATTATGTGTTATTCTAAAAACTACTTCCTCATGCTTAATTTAAACCTCTCACCTGATCATTGCACAAGGCACTTTCCCATGTAGCTTATAGAAGTAATGATATTCAAATTTCTTATGTGTTTTCTGTTCTGCTTATAACTTCATGAATTAATATCCTCTCTTTTTTTTTTTTTTCCTCATTCACATTTATTTTAAGCTGTACAGTTTTAGGTAATTTCACCTACTTTCCTGGGGAAATCCCTGCATGACTTCTGTGCAGTGACTTTTCATACACCCATGGACAGCTGGATGGCCAAAGCTGAATGCTCTTGTTGGTTGTTTTGTGGGTTTTTTCCCCAACATCCTGCTGTTAGTATTTACCAACCTTCAGTTCCAGTGACTAGGTATTTTTTGGTACAAAAACTAGCATTAAATCACATATATATATATATATATATATATATATATATATATATATATATATATATATATATTTAAAAAATATTAACTGCTCAAAAAGATCCCACTCTATCTGAAAAAAGCAAGAAGCAGATTTGGACAACACTTTCTAATTGCCCAAGTGAACAGTATAAAAACATTTCTGAGAACAGCTGGTACAAAGGGCCTGTTTGGTGGCTGTTTTCTCTGAAACAGCAATCACAGTGTACTCTTGGATTTTAATATTACCCTCTCTCAGTCCTGAAAATTTTATTGTTTACTTGAGCAATTTGAAGGGAATTGGAGATGAAGCCCTCAGCTCCTTGATGTTGTCCCTTGAAATGCAGCCTCCTTGTTTGTCATCTATTCAATTTTCCTTGCCATTATTTTTATTTATATGTAAAGAGAAAAGACATCCAGGGTGGTTCTGGGAAAGAAAAGCCTTCAATAGGTTTTTTCCTGCAGCACGAACAGAACTAATTTGACAGCAATTACAGCAGCAGGGCTCTGAGGAGAAGGGCTGAGTGAGTCCCATCCTTTCACACAGCATCACTTCACTCTGAGTGGCAAAACAACAATGGCCAGGATGCCTTGTCAAGGCTGGCCTAGAACTGAGGCTGGACAGAGCTAAAGTAGAGATTTATTAGGTATTTATTAGATCCACTTTGGGCAGCACAAGAGCCCAGCCAGAGCTACACCCCAGGTGAACACAAAATGGTCACAAAAAATGGATCCCCAGTCACGGGGTCTCTCAATTTTATAAATTCTGCTCCATTTGCATTTTGGAGTTCATTGTCCAATTACAGCTCCAGCCCATGCACTCCCATCCTGCTTGTTTTTCTCTCTTCAGCCCACGTTGTTTGTGCTCTTGGGGCTGAGATTTGGATCATTTGTCCTTGGTGCCCAGCTGCAGCAGGAATTGTTTTGTCTCCCTGCTCTGTGCACAGAGCTCACCATCCCCTCATATGAAGCCCAGACCCACACACTAAAGCAGAACAGAGTCTGAAAAACATAAAAACCAAAACCTGAGGCATCAGGCAGAGCCAAACACTGCCCAGAGCCAGGAGTTCTCTTGAGGATGACCCAGCCCTGGTAAGCGTGGAATTGCCCTTTTTTTGCAGCTTTGTACAAAGCTGCCAGAGAGCCCTGAGGAGATGTGGGTGATGATGGGCTGAGCAGCTCAAAGTGCCACAGGATATTGTCCCAGAGGGAGCATCCCAGAAACAGCCTGGGGAGGTGACCTCATGGTGGCCTTCCAGAACTTTCTTCCCTGTGAGGAGGCCCTGGCCCAGAGGAGCTGTGGCTGCCCCTGGATCCCTGGAAGTGTCCAAGGCCAGGCTGGATGGGGATTGGAGCAGCCTGGGATAGGGGAAGGTGTCCTGCCCATGGCAGGGGGTGGGATTAGATGTTGTTTAAGATCCCTCCCAACCCAAACCATTCCTTCTCTGAGTACTTTAAAGCTCACTCATCTCTAACCTCCCATGCTTCTTTTCAAGGCATGAGTTTAAATAAAAGCTACCCTGTCACATTCATAGTAAAGGATTATATTATTAAAATAATAATTAATAATAATGAAATAATTATTAAAAGATTCATAGTAAAGCAATTATGGAAGGCGAGATCTTGGTTTGGATGTTTAAGATGTCTTGTAAAAATACTGAGAATTCTCTAAATAGAATTAAAACTGAAAGCATATGAAGCCATGAATTCTCAGCTCCTATTTTCACTCTTAATATTGTATAACTAAAGCCAGATCCAGCAAAAAAAAAGGATTCTTTTAATGGGAGGAGCATAATTTTAGCACAGCTGCCACAGAAACACACAGGGCCAAGCTCTGCCCACAGTTGCCTCTGGAGATAGCTGGGTTTAATGCATTTGCAGGAGCCATGTGGAGAAAATCTCTGGCATGCTGTTACTAATTTCATTTGTGGAAGATGAGATAAATATTAATGAATATAAACACCTATTAAATGTAGACTCACCAGTTAAATAACTGTGCTGACTGAATTAATGTGCTTTGTAGTCAGGAATGTTCAGCTGGAATGATGCTTTCTGGAAGGCAGTTTCTAGGAGTTTATCATTTTGTTAATGCTACCTAAAAAACCTGCTGTTGAAGCTGGGAGCCTGCAGACATTTTTTTCTTCACATCAAGGTCATTTCCATCCCTTTTTTCTGCTCCTCACTGCTTCTTTGGCAGCAACTGATCAAAGCATCTGAGGGGTGCCTGATGAGCAGCCTTTCATTATTTCATCCAGGACCAGATTTTGGACCCAGAACACTGCATGGCCTCCCAAAGCAGCTGCTGCAGTTCTGGTAAAGAACAGGACTAAATAACTGAGCTTTGGAGGATCTAGAAATTAGCTGGCAGGAATAAAATAAGGTGCAGCTAATTCGTGCTGCCTCCCCATGGCTCCAGCTTAAAAAGATTTAAAAATACTGAAACGTGTCAAAATAATCAGAATCTATTATGCAACAGTAGGAAATACTGAAGCTGTTCTTTAAATAGCCAGTGACACAGAAGATTTTTGTGTGCTTTCCTGGGGGTTACTGTTCCTTTTGAAATCCTAAAAGAGGTTGCTGCTTTTTTTCCTTAGTCTTTCACAGCAGTGGGAACTAAAAGCTAGAGGTACAAATTATGTGTAGATATATAAATTCTGTGTTACTATGCATCCTACAGTGAAGAATAGGCACCATGTAACGTGCAGTTATAGAAAGCTGTAGTCATTTTAACAAATTCATAATCAGGAAATGTCATTTTATGTGGAAGTGGATGTATGGTGCTCATTTATTTATTAAGTATACCAGGAGGATTGGGAAAATTGAGGAGGAGAATTCTGCTGGGGGCTGTGTCCATCATAAAAGAGGATTTAGGTGCTCAGGAGGGTGAGATGCTTCACTCACCTTGCTCTCCACAGTCAGCACTTGAACCTAACACTGTAAAAACACTGAATTGAGCTCAATTTGAATTATGACCTCTTTGGCAACTCTTGCATTTCACTTGGCTTTGCTTTTGAGCTGCTGCAGGTTTGTTTGGAGGTTTTTCTCCCTCCTTGGAGGTGAAGTGATAAATTTGCCATATAACATTTCATGATAGATGGAGTGTTGGGCTGTTGGGAATGAGCTTTTTGTGACACTGACCTAAAGGTGCCACTACTCAGTGAATAAAAACACTTCCCCTTTGTAACCCTGGGCTTGCTTTATTCTCTAAACCTGCAGGAAAAATGCATTTTGCTTCATCATGATCCATTAATGTAAGAAATACTTGTTCTGACTGTGACAACCCTTCCTTTCAGTGGTCCTGCTAATCACAACAAACGAGGTCAGCATTTCCCTTGGTCCTCCTCAGGCTGTTAATGTCCATGTGGGATAATCTTGGGGACACAAAGAACTATCAAAAAATGCCAGGAAGGCCAAAATAATTATTTTTCATAGTTATCATTGTTAGAAAGTTCAAGAGAAAGAAGTGCTGAGTAGCACTGCTGGTGATAATGACAAATAGTGAGGGCTTTGCTTAGAATAGAGGGGAAAAATTACATTCAGGAGGGCTCTTGGGAAATCAGGCTGCCTGGGTGGCAGCAATTTCAATAAAGAGCTTTGAAGGGATTTCAGAAGAATTTGTGGTGCTTTCTGATAAATTTGGGTGGATAGGTGAGGAACCTGACTGCTGTAAAACTCACTCAGTACCTGGCTCTAATAGGAAAAAGGGCACCTGGATAATTGCAGATCAGTTTGATTTTGACTTGCAGGAGGACAAAAAACCAGAAAAAACCGCACAGGTCTGGAAGGTGCTGGGCAGGTAAAACCATGTGGTTGTTTTGGGGAAGTGCTGGTGTGAAAAGTGCCTCTCCAGGCTTCTTGTAAGCCCCTTTTAGGTACTGGAAGGCTGCCATAAGGTAAATTAAATGGGTATTTTCAGGTCTTTTAATTCAGTCTGGCATGGTGAATAGATAATGTTGTTTCCTATATTTGTGAGCAAACTAATACAAATTTGAGAATCTGTAGGCTAGTGTGATGCCTTAAGGAGCTGGAACAGAGGCTGGATGGAGTTAAGAGGAACAAAGTGGATATTTATTGAAGTGCCTTCACTTCATTTATATATTTATATATAAAGATTAATTTATATTTACAGATTTATATCAATATAATTTATAAATAATATACATTTTCTTTATATATAACATTATAATTTTAGATATATTTATATATTATATTTATATAATATATTTATAGTGTGTTTTAAAATATATTTTTTCACTTTATTTATATCTATTAATGTTAATGTTAATATTAATATTTATCTTATATTTATATTTATATAATATATAGAAATAATATATTTTATTTACATATTATATATTATGATTTTATATATATTATATTGATATATTATATTTGTAGTATATTTTAAAATTTATATTTCAAATTTTATATTTATATATTTTAATAAAAAATTATATATGTATATATTTAATATATAAGTACATAATATACATTTTAATATATTTATATAAAATTATATATTTAATATTTTATTTACATTTATTTTTATCTTTTTATATTTTATTTATATTTATTATATATATAAAATTTAATCTTTTTATATTTTATTTATATTTATTATATATATATATAGTGCCTTCAAAGGTCACGCACTGGCAGTACCAGAGCCACTGGCTCTGGTCGTGGCTTCTGCCCAGGAAGCAAAAGAGGTCACAAGACCTTACATTTTTGTAAGTTTTAGTCCATTTGCATCTAGGAGTTAACTGTCCAATTAATAGCTTGAAATGATGAAGTTTCATCCTCCTTGCTTGCTTGCCCACCCTCCTCATGTTTTTGCTTTGGGCCTGAAGTTTGAAGATTGTCCTTGAGTCTCCAGCTAGAACAGGATTGTTTTGTCCTCACCACCCTGTGAAAAGATCCCAGTAACACTGAATATGAAGCTAAAAGCTGCACACCAAAACAGAACAGAAACACTTAAAACCTAAGGTAGGTCTCCTCCTAAAGGTAAGTTTTCTTCTAAAACCTAAGGAGAGGTTTTGAGCTTTGATAAATTGAGCAATGGTGATGGGAAGCCCTCAGTGTGAGATGTTGGGTTTGGAGGGAGCAGCCCAGCAGGAGCAGCTGCTGTGCCAGCAGAGGCTGCTGAGCTGGGTCACAAGCTGAACACGAGTCAACAAACCGAGCCCATTGTGCGAAGGCAAACACCACGCTGGGTGTGAGCTGCCCTGCAGACAGCAAAACACACACACGGCTGCCTCCTCCTGCTGCTCTCACCCAGAATTCCCCATTTTGGGGCTGGGGCTGTGCTCCTGAGGATGTGCTCCTGCCTGCTGCCCTGATCCCAGTCCCTGCTGGGCCAGAGCTGAGCTGCTCCCTGCTGCCTTGTGCCTGGCTGCAGCCTGGCACAGAAAAGCTGCTTCCTTATCTGTGAAAAAATGCGTGCGTTTTATGATTGGCTTTTCGCAAATATTATGGTAAAAAAATGCCAAGCACTTGTTTTTAAATTTTTTAAAAGTTTAATAGTAATAAAATGGTTATAAAAATAGTAATACAATTAGAGTAATAATAATTTGGACAATTTGAATTAGGACAATATGAGACAATAGAGACAAAGAGTTAGGGACAGTCCAGGTACCTCTTTCTGGGCAGCACAAGCCCGAAAAAGGACCCAGGTTAACAGAGGATTAACCCTTAAAAACAATAACCTGTTGCATATTCATACACCTCATCCATGATGCATAAATTCCATTCAAACACAGAATTCTGTCTGGGCAGTGTCAGCTTCTTCCTCTCAATCCTAACAGCACCTTCGAGGTGGGAAGAAGTTGGTTTCTTCTGATAAGAGGGCCATAAATTCTTCTTCTCTGAAAGATTCAGGTGTCCTGTGGCTGCTGTCTCACTGCAAGTCCTTTCTTTTAAAAAAAGTATCCTACATAACATCGTTTCTATTTTAACAATTTTTATAACCTAAAACTATATTTATCACAGTACTTAAGAGAATTAACACAGCATTACTTTCTAACACAACACATGTAATATTCATTTTAATGTTTGCGAAAAGCCAATCATAAAATACGCATTTTTCACATATTAAAATTAATATTATATGTGTTATGTTAGAAAGTAATGCTGTGTTAATTCTCTTAAGTACTGTGTTAAATGTAGTTTTAAGTTAAAAAAAAGTTAAAATAGAAACTATGTTTTATAAGATACTTTTTTTTAAAGGAAAGGACTCACAGTCAGATAGCAGCCACAAGACACCTGAATCTTGCAGAGAAAGAGAATTTATTGCCCCATTATCAGAAGAAACGAACTTCTTCCCACCTCGAAGGCGCTGTTAGGATTCAGAGGAAGAAGCTGACACTGCCCAGACAGAATCCTGTGTTTGAATGGAATTTATGCATCATGGATGAGGTGTATGAATATGCAACAGGCTGTTGCTTTTAAGGGTTAATCCTCTGTTAACGTGGGTCCTTTCTCAGGCTCATGCTGCCCAGAAAAAGGTACCTGGACTGTCTGTAACTCTTTGTCTCTATTGTCTCATATTGTCCTAATTCAAATTGTCCAAATTATTATTACTCTAATTGTATTACTATTTTTATAACCATTTTATTACTATTACGTTTTTAAAATTTCAAAAACAAGTGATTGGCGTTTTTCACATTATCAGAACAAGCTGAGCTCTGTGGTAGGGAGAAATGATGAGGAGGATTCCATCTTATGAGAAGGTTGATTAATTACTTTATTATACTATATTATTATGTGTTATATTACATCTAAACTGAATCTGCCAAGCACTCAATTGTACAATGCACAGCATCTCGTGACTGTCAGTGACAGTCCCAGCAAGCACACATGGATTCAATTGGTCACTGAATCAAAATACTCACACCAGAATCTAATTACTAATTTTTTTAGGTAAACAATCTTCTACAATGTATTTTACTTGTGAACAAACACAAGTAAAATGAGCAGTAAATGAGACAAGAATTGTTTTTTCTTTCTCTGAGGTTCAGAGAATGTGAATCTCAGGAATTTCTTGGGAAGTTGTGCCTTGCTTTTCTCTGTGAAGAGAAATGTGGCAACACTTCCTCCTGCCAGCAGGGCAGGCAGAGATTGATGTGGTGAATAAATGGGGTTTTCTTTGGGTGCTGTGCATGGTGATGCCCTGGGCCACTCAGAGGTGCTGTGACACTCTGTGACCACTCCAGTTTCTTTAGTCCATTTCTGTCCCAGTTCTGTCCATCTGTTTTCCCAGACAGAGAGATGCTCACACTTAGGTAGCTGAGGAAGTCCAGTATTATTTTTTTCCTTGATCTCATTGCCTGTTTCCTTTGGTTTTAACTGTACAGTGCCAGCCTGGCACAGAAAAAACTGCTTCCTCCTGCCAGCAGGGCAGGCAGAGACTGCTGTGGGTGAATAAATGAGCTTCTCTTTTGGCTGCTGTGCATTGTGATGCCCTGGGCCACTCACAGGTGCTGTGACCACTCCAGCTTCTTTAGCAGGTGTGCATTTCTTTTCCACTTCTGTCCCATTTCTGTCCATCTGTTTTCCCAGACAGAGAGATGCTCATACTTAGGTAGCTGAGGAAGTTCATTATTTTTTTTTTCCTTGATCTCATTGCCTGTTTCTCTTGGTGTTAACTGTACAGTCCCAGAGGATGACTGTGTCCCCCACACTGGATTTTTAGGGAGATGTTATTCACACAGTATCCTGTTGTGTTCTGTGGGTGCTGCCTGAAGTCCACAGGGCTCCTGGGAATTGCACCCACGCTGTCTTTGCAATCAGCCTGAGCTCAGAATGGATCTGGATCAACTCCTCTTGTCTCAGGAACACTTCATTTTCCTGCTGCTAAAGGCAGGTGATGGAACACCCTGAAATATAAACCCCTTCTCTGGGGGTCACCTTGTTTGCACACATTTGCTGTGGAAAAGGGGACTGCAGGATATGCAGAATTTGGGCAATAAATACAGATTTATGCCTTAAACCACAGTGAGGACAGGTAGGTCTTAACAAGCTGCTAGACCAGGCTTTAGAATGCTTCTGCCTTCCTCTCCTAAAGGCATCCAAAGAATCTCTCCTGGCTCTGTAGCACTGCCAGCAGCAGAGGGGTTGGTCTCCAATGCCCCCTGCAGCAGATCCTCAGTGCTCAGTTGCTCCATGAGTATTTCCTGGAGGATTTTCAGGCCTTCCCCACTCGTGACTGTTTATAAGGAATTTTCTGCTGGCTGCCAGCGTGGCTCTGGGTTTTGCTGAGCTACACCAATGGAAATGTGAAAGATAAAATAACCTGCAGGTGCTTAGTCAGAGCTGGCACGTGGTTTTCCAGGCATGGCAGCCAATGCTCAGGGTCAGAGTGTCTGGACTGTGTTTGGCCAAGTGCCTGGATGGTGGCCAGCATCACGAGAGTGGCTAATTCCAGCAGCCTGGGCAGGGACAGGCACCACTTGGTGCTTGGCCTCTCCTTCTTTGCCAAACGGTGCTGGGGTCACACAGCACAGGGGGGAGACACCCACGTGTCCCTGTGCTTGGAGCAGAGGCTCAGCAGCGTTCCCAGATGTTCCTCTGGCAATGCAAGGGCTGAACAAACAGCAGCAGGTGGGATGGCCCCGTTGTGGGGCTGCACAAAGCTGCCAGACGAGTCCAGGACAGGTTTTGTGGAGCTGCTGCTCCCAGTGAGCAGGTTTGAGTGCTGGGGAGGAAATGAGGGAGCAGCAGGAGCACTGCTGGATCCTTCTCAGCTCTGATTAGGAAGGAGCATGGAAAATGATGGCTCACCTCTGAGCTCTGTGTGCTGCTGCTGCAGGGAGGGTAAATACAGAATCAATAGCAGCTTTTAGAACACTTTTTTTTCTTTTTGTTTTTGCCGAGACAGTTGCTCCCAGGGGCATTTATTTTAGGAGGGAGTCTTTTCCCAAGAGACTTCTCTGTTATGTGATGTTTTAGCAAGAAAGACCTTCTCCAGGGACTGTGCATTCTCTCAGGGGATTCATGTTTTGCAGAGCATTTCCTTGCATGTTGCATAAAAACCAATTTCTGTCCCCATTTATTTGAAAACACCACCTCATATCAGTCATAGCCTTCAGTCTGTGATGTGGTGGCCTCCCTCACCTCCCAGGTTGGACTTCAGGTGGACAGGAGTCATCCTGCTGTCTGCAGCCAGTGCCTGTGCTCAGTGCTGCCCTTATGTCAGGAAAATTAACCCACAAACACCAGAGGTTTATGTCCAAAAAGGAGACAGGGAAGTCTTTTTACTTTATTGGAATAAAGGGAGAGGCCATGGGGCATTCCCCTGGCATCTCTCAAATTTTTGGAGGACTCAGCCTCCTTTTTATCTCATTTTCCCAGCTGCATTTCCCTTCTCTCTTTCCCCGTTGGCTGAGGGACTTGAGAGGTTCAGACTTCCCAAAACACCTGATACCAGAGATTTCCCTCTAATGTATAACCCACCCTTTTAATTTTTAATTCTTACGGAATTTAGGGGGTTTTCCCCCATTGGCTGAGGTACTTGAGAGGTTCAGACTTCCTTATATACCAGATACCAGAGATTTCCCTCTGATGCACAACCCTCCCTTTTCATTTTTAATTCTTACAGAATTTAGGGATTTTTCTTCCCCATTGTTTCTTTCATCTTTCAGTGTCTAATTTTGTTTATCAGCAAACCTAGAGTTTATTTGTAAAAGCAAATCTCTTCTCGCATTCATCAATCAGTGGAATCCTTCCCATTGTTTCCCATTTATCTCCCAGTGCTGGTTTTATCTCCCAGCAGACCCACTGCTTGTTTGTAAAGACAAATCCACTATTCCTCTCACTTGGCTACAGGTACCCAAAGCCCTGGATCACCATCCTTTCTGGAAATCTCATCCCTTGCTGCTTTAGGGTAAGTGTCCAGGAATATGGCCCCAGACTCAGGGAATGTGGAGGCTCCTGGAGCCAGAGGCCACAGGAGCCTCCACCATTCCTTCTCCTCTTGGTTTCCCCACAGGAACGACTTTGCTGCCATTTGTGAGCCCAGTTCAGCCCTTAAAGGGCTTTCCCAGAGCCCCAGGGTGACAAATTCAAAGCCAAACAAGGAGCAGTGTTGTGCTGCTTCCCAGCAGTGCCAGCACTGCCACATGATGATTTCTGGAGCTGAAAGACCCCTGAAGTGCAGGGCTGTCTGAAAATCCCTGGAGTTCCAATTTCCAAGGCTGGGCATTGCTGGATTCCCAACCTGCTTTAAGTAGGGCAGAGAACGTGAGTGGAAGGGGACAGAAAAGTCACAGAGATGGCTGCAGGGACCCGAGGTGGCTCCAAGCCATCAGCTTCACAGCCAGGACGAGCTGCTAATTTCAGTGGTGGCACTGCCCCAGCTGCCCCGCTCGGGTTTTTGTTTGTGCACAAGGGAGTCGTGTTCTGTGGGTGCCCCCATCCACCACGGGGGACGTCTCTGGGAGCAGAGGGCCAGCACTAATGCCATCCTGTGTGGCTGGGAATGAATTCACCCTTTATTCTGTGCTCTCCAGCCCTGCTGGGCCCGGGGCTGACAGGCAGGAGGAGATGCTGCCGTTTGCAGCTCCACACCCTGGTGCCTCTAATCCCGGACAAAAACCCAGCCCGTGGAGCAGCAAACACAACAAGACCTCTATTCTTAGCCTGAAAAGCCTCAAAGCTGGTTCTTTGGGGTGTGGGGAGATGAATATGCAGTTGCTGGAGCTCTCACAAAAGCCCTGAGCTGGGAGCAGACGCTCCTCTCCCATTGGATCCGTAGCCTTTGCTGCAGCTTTTCACAGTTACATAAATATGGCCTATTTTCCCCTCCCAAATTAACATCTTGCTCGCTAAGTTTAGGATCTTGCATGCAATACAAAACAAACCTGCTTTTTCACATGCAGCTGGAAATCCTAGGTCACCCAGGGAGAAGCTGGCCCTGCCCCTGTGAAGCTGGGGGGCACCTTCATGGTGGTGACAGAGAGTGGCACTGACAGTGTCCCCTTGCAAGTCCTGGACACCACACTGCAAATCATCAAATTGCCCTTTTTTTTTCCCCCTCTGGGACAGTCAGATCCCAGCCTCCAAGGCTGCCAGAGTGTCTGTCCTCCTAGGGATGAGGAGTTTGGCTTGGGGCACAGAGCAGGCAGCTCCTCACTCCCCACAAGACACAGATATGGGGATTATTTCCCCCAAAGATGGTTCTTGCCCACCCTTCTCGATAGCTCTGCAGTGTATCTGCATGAAAAACAGCCCTACAGAGAATGGATGTCACTTGGAAATCTCCCAGCCCTGGGCTGTAGGAAAGCTGTGCATCCTCAGAGACTCCTGGCAGCTTTGTTAGTGGTGTCAGTAAAATACAGAGAGCTGCAGGAGAGAGCCCCACACCCCCCTTTGCAGTGACAGTGCTCCCAATTTCAGCATTTCAGCATCCTAAAGGGGTCCAGCTCCCCAGCACCACTGGGAGCTCTCTGGGATGGAGAAACAATCATGATTTTGTCATGGCACCAAACCTCAGCTCCTTGCTGCTCTCGTGGTGGGAATGAGGATGGGATACTGATGTCTTGTCAAAGCTGAGCTGGAACAGAGGCTGGACAGAGCTAAAGAATAAAGTAGAGATTTATTAAAGGCCTCAATGGACCCACCTTGGGCAGCACAAGAGCCCAGCCAGGGCTACACCCAAGATGAACCAAAATGGTCACAATAAATGGGCCCCTAGTCACAGGGTCTCTCACTTTTATACGTTCTGTTCCATTTGCATATTGGAGTTAATTGTCCAATTACAGCTCCAGCCCATGCAGTCCCATCCTTCTTGTTTTTCTCTCTTCAGCCCACGTTGTTTGTGCTCTTGGGCCTGAGATTTGGATCATTTGTCCTTGGTGCCCAGCTGGAGCAGGAATTGTTTTGTCTCCCTGCTCTGTGCACAGAGCTCACCATCCCCTCATATGAAGCCCAGACCCACACACTAAAGCAGCCCAGAATCTGAAAAATATAAAAGCTCAAACCTGAGGCATCAATTCCTGGTTAAAGGCCCTGAAGTGATCATCCCTTGGGCCTTGGATGTGCTGCTCCAGGCAGAGAATCCGTCCAGAGCCACAGACCCACAGCGAGACCTTTTCTCTTGCAGGGCTGATGGAATGCTGAGACTTGAAATCTGTTCTGACAGCTCCTGGCAGGGTGATCTGTGAGGAGGGGCTTTCCTGGAGCTGGGTGCCAATATCCTGAGGCCAGTGGAGCAGGCAGGATACAGGATTTTGGCTGGGTAGGACGGATCCTATCCTGTCCTGTGGGAATGTTCATCATTTCAGGTGAGTCTTGAAGGTGTGTGACTGAACACAGGCACCCAGAGATGGGGATGGGCCTGGTGTGCTCCCAGGTTAACTGCTGGGCAGGGCATTGACTTGGAAATTCTGCACTTGTAATTCCATGCATCACCCATTGATTTCTATTAACAGCAGCCCTGTGGCTACAGATCCATGTGTCTGCAAACACCAGTGGGAAGCCTTGGAGAAAAAACGGGTGAGTGGGGCTTTTGGGGAGGGTACAATACCTCAAACATCTGACTTGACTTCATTTTAACCCTTCTGACCAAACTGAGCTCCCCCAGCTGAGATCTGAGCGGCAAAACATCGGAGCAGAGGAGGGGAAGGGAAAGCTGAAAAAGGCATGAGGTGCAAAGCTCTCCCTTCCTCCCAGAGGATGATACTTCTAAGTCTCAATGTTTTAGAGAAATAAAATCTGTGGGGTGAGGGATTGGTGCTCCTTTGGGAAGGATTCTGGCTGCATCTCTGGTTTCCCCCATTTTGGGTGTGTCAGGGACTGCAGGGGGCTCTGCCTGCAGCTCCCTGCCAGCATCCAAAGGGGAGGTGGCAGGGCTGGAGAGTCTTACACCCCCCAAAACAGCCCTGCCAGCCCTTTGGATCTGCATCAGGATGATGGGGATGAGAGGGGGAGGCTGAGCTGGTGCTCTGGGATGTGCAGCCCTGGCTCAGGATGCCCCCCTGGCACCCCTCAGTGTCCCTGGGGAGCAGCAGGCTCGAGGTTTTGTTATCTTCAAAGGAAAAATGGAGTCATGCACAAAAAGCTGAACTATCACTGCAATCCCTTCCTGCCCAGGTGTGGGAAATAGATTTGTAGAGAAATTTTAAAGTTTGATTTATTATTATTATTATTATTATTACTACTACTACTTCTATTATTACCATTGTTATTATTTTAAAGGCTTATTATGTATAAAATTTATATATATAACATATATCACATAACATATAACATATGTCATATACCATAACATATATAACATATATAACATATATAACATATATAATATATAATATGACATATATAACACATATATATTATATATTATATATTATATATTATATATTATATATTATATATTATATATTATATATTATATATTGAAGGCTTTCATGTCTTCACACAATTTCACAACACAGAATTAACCAGTATTTTGTTCCTCGCCCAACACACTGATTTTGTCAGATTAAACTCTTTTCTAACCCAAAAATAGAACAGCTAAGAAGTGTTTTTAAAACTTTTATTTTATTTTCAGTCTCATGTGAAGAGTGAGACAATACAGGTGTTTTAATTCACACCATCACAGTCAAAAGCCAACTATTTCCTAATTACAATACATTATAAGTGTTTCTTAACCTACCAATTTTTACTACACTATACTATAAATACCTTTAAACCAATTATCTAAAATTACCCCTCATGAGTTCTGCTACAATACATCTTTCATAGTCCTATTTCTCTAAAATATCAATTTTTATTTACAAAATCATCTTTTAAAACTTATTTCTAATTTCATATCTCTCTCAACAGTATCTATCCTATTCCATAACATTTCTAAGCCAACATTTCTTATCTCAAAATTTACCTACAAATATATACTATATAATCCTTCTATCAAATTTTAAGATTTCTCTACAAATCTATTTCCCACACCCAGGTGACAGCAAACAAAGACCACAGCGCCCAAAAATTGTATTTGTTTTGGTTTAGGGTAATTTTGGGAGAAAAAATTTTACAGGCTTTTTTCTAGAAAAGTAAATTTAAGTTGTTTTTCTTTTAATTGGTTTGGGAAAAAGGTTTTTTTGGAGAAAAATGGAAAAAATTGTTTATTTAATATGTAAAGTATGTATTAATATAAAAATTAATAATATTAAATAATAGTGGTTTTGTTGTTTTAAAAGAGATGATAAACCTAGAAAGGTTTATTTGTGAGATGTAGTTTGGTTTATTTAGTTTTTTTTTGGTGTTGGAAATATTGTGGTTTAGGTTCTGCTGGGCTATAGGTGTGAGATTTTGGGGTTTTTTGGGTGTTTAGTTTAGAGTAGGTTTAAAGAAAAGGGAAAAAACCCTATCCTTTAGGGAATTCTTTTGTTTTAGTTAGTTAAAATTAATTAAAAGTAAATGAGAGTTTTGTTTTGTTGTTTGTAGATAATATAGGAGTAGGAATGTGAAGGAGAGTTTTTGAAAATAAAGGAGTCCTTTCCTCGCTCTGGTGGTGTGTGAGGCCCTGATCCCTTTCCTGTCCCTTTCCTGTCCTTTCTTGTCCCTTTCCTATCCTTTTCCTTTCTCTTTCCTGTCCCTTTTATGTCCCTTCCCTGTCCCTTCCCTGACTTTCCTGTCCCTTTCCCGAATCTTTCCCATCCCTTCCCTCTTTCCTGTCTCTTTCCTGTCCCTTTCCCATTCCTTCCCTGTCCCTTTCCTGTTCCTTTTATGTCCCTTCCCTGTCTCTTTCCTGTCCCTTTCCTGTCCCTTTCTTGTCTCTTTCCTGTCTCTTTCCCATCCCTTTCCTGTCCCTTTCCCATCCCTTTCCTGTGTTTTCCTGTCCCTTTCCAGTCCTTCTCCTGTCCCTTTCTTGTCTCTTCCCTCTCCCTTCCCTGTATCTTTCCCATCCCTTTCCTGTCCCTTTCCTCTTATTTTCTTCTCCCTTTCCTGTCCCTGTCCTGACTCTTTCCTCCCCCTTTCCCATCCCTTTCCTCTCCCTTTCCTGTCCCTTTCCTATCCCTTTCCCATCTCTTTCCCATGCCTTTCCTCTCCTTTCCCTCTTTTCTGTCCCTTTCCAATCCCTTTCCTGTCCCTTCCCTGACTCTTTGCCATCCCTTTCCCGTTCCTCTCCCTTCCCTTTCCCCTCTCTTTCCTGTCCCTTTTCCTGACTCTTTTCTGTGCTTTCCCATGCCTTTCCCGTTCCTTTCCCGTTCCTTTCCCTTCCCTTTCCCGTCCCTTTCCTGTCCTTTACGTGTCCCTCTCCCATCCCTCTCCGTCCCTTTCCCGGTGCCCGAGGCCAGCAGCCATCCCGCGGCACTGCTGAGCCAGGCAGGCAGTGCCCCCCTGCCCCAGCCCTGCTCTGTGTCTGTGTGTCCGTGTGTGTTTGTGTCTGTGTGTCTGTGTGTGCATCTGCCAGAGCTCCCGCTCTCCCTTCTCCCCCTTCCCTCTCCTCCTGAACCCCCCTCCTTCCACCAGCTCTCCTTCTTCCCATGAGATGCAGGGCTGGGCACTTTGGAAGGGGCACAGTGCTGCTCTGGAGGGGATAACGGGGCTGGGCATGGTGGAAGGGGCACGGTGCTGCTGCTCTGGAATGGATAACGGGGCTGAGACAGGTCCCACACCAGCCCTGATGCTCCGGGACCCCGCAGCTCCTCAGGGCCCCAACCAGCCATAGCCATGGAGCACCAAGAGCCAGGTAGCTGCAGCACAGGTAAGAGGCAGGAGGGTGATGAAAGGCCTTCCCTTGGCTGCATCCCTGCGGGAGGAGGGATTTTTGACTTGTTCCTGCCCCGGTTTCCTGCGGGGAAGGGCGACTCTGCAAAGTGGGAGGGGAAGGGTGATGCTGGGATGTCACCCCGTTAATGGCACTGCGGTGCTGCTGCCCCCGCGTTCATCTTCCCGTGGCATCTTGTGAATGGTCCAAGGGACACGGCTGGGAATTAATTAGCAGGCAGGGAAAGAGCAGCTTTGCTTAGGCTGAGCCCAGCCCTGCCTGGGGAGGAGCGGGACCGGTGCTGGGTGATCTCCGTTGCAATGGGATTAGCGCTGGGCCTTTGATGCTGGCAGAAAACACCAGCCTGAACCTGTGCTTGTGCCTGCACCTCGGAGATCTTCAGCATCCCGGCATCTCCCCCCGCCCTGCTTTGCTACTGTTGCGGTTTTAAAATGGTGGATTGTGTTTGCTTTGAGTATTTGGGTCTCTGTGACATTGTGACTGAGCGCTGGGGCTGAGCTGGTTAAAAATGAGACCAATTGGAGCGAAAAGATTCCGTGTTGGAGAGGAGAGAGCTGTGCTGAGCCGAGGCTGGAGATAAACCTGCAGATAGCAGAGGCATGTGCACCCTTTGGGGAAGAACCAGCTGGACTGGGGGCTTTATTTTGCTCCTGTAAATTTGCTGCTGTAACACCCCCACAGCGGTGAGGGTCAGCTCCTTGCTCTCCCAAGGGTGGGGGAAACAAACTGGTTATTTGGCACAGCTGGGAAACAAACTGGTTATTTGGCACAGCTGACAAATCCGAGGGGCCCGCTGTGCCGGCATCCTCCCGGGCTGCTATGCCCCATCCCAGAGGAATGCGGTGGAATTCCTCCCGCTGGGGAGCCCACAGGTTGCAGAATGAGCGGGCTGAGCTTCCTCTGCCCCGCTGGGCTGCCCTTCTCTCATCCCTGCAGCCCCAGAGCAGCGCTGGGACAATCCTGCCCCGTCACCCTGGCACCCTGTCCCCCTGGCATGTGGCTCTGGGGACATTGCCCATCTGGGCTTTGGCATCTCCCTGCAGCCTGGCAGGGCACGGGCACTGCTGGCAGCCACTCTGCCGAGGAGAAGCTGCTGCTGGATGCATCAGACATTTTTATGAAAGAAAAATCTGCTGGAGGAAGAGAACGAGCTCATCTCGCCCGCCTCATTTATACTTTAGCTCAGGCTCCAGCAGCAGCAGCCTCCAGAGATGGATGAAAGAGAAATCCCAGCTCACCCTGGTGGCTAGCAGTGTTTGTATTTCATTCCGGATGAGGGGTTTAAAGCTAAGCACGTGCTCAGGTGTTTTGCTGTGGTGGGAGTGTATCCAGTGGGGAGCAGGGAATGGCCCCAGGAAATTCCTTGCTCTGGGAGCTGGATGCCCTGCAGGCCCCAGTCTGTGGAATCCCAGCGATAAGAGCAGAGCAGAAGCAGACCTTGTCCATCATAAATGGCTTTGGGGCTGCAACCCCGAGCTCTGGGGCTGATTTTTAACACTCAATAAACAGCTCGTTTGCAGCAGTCAGCTCACAGAACGCAGGCTGCTTGCGAGCACTTCGGATGATCTCCCAGCAGAAAATTAACCTTGTCTGTCAGCAGGGCTGGCTCCCTGACCCGTGCTGAGCATCAGCTCTCCATCCAACCCTGCGAGGCACAGGGCAGTCCGTGGCAGGGCATCGCTGTGGAGCTCTGTCTGTCCGTCTGTCTGGCGGGGTGGGTCTGTCCCAGCTCCCCAGCCGTGCACAGCCGCTGCCATATTGACAGCAGAGCAGCGATGCTGAGAGCTGGGAGGGCTCCAAGGCTGCACAGAGCATCTCTGTGTCAGCCCCAATCCCTTCTGCCTCCCTGCTCCTCACTCTCAGCATCCTCCCCAGCGCTGCTTTCCTCAGAGCTGCCTCTGGCCACGGCAGCGTTTCCTCGGAGAACAATTATGAAATTGTAATCAAGTGCTTTAAAGGGGAAATTCTTCCCTTTGGTTCCTGCCTGCCCTTCTCAGCCTGGAGCTCCCTGCCCTGCTTTGCTGTTGGTTTTGTGTCCTGCGTGCCCGGAGGGACCGGGCAGGGAGCAGGGGAAGCATCTGCTCTGCTGCAGCAGCCACCGAGCCCAGGAGCCACAAGCACGGCCAGGAGACACTTTTGTCATTGGCACAGGGGACAATTCAAATAGCTGCCACGCTCTCGAGCCCAGCCACAGACACATCTGCGGATCTCGCTTTATGTAACTCGGTTTTATTTCTATTTTTGAACGTGTGCTTTCATTTTCTAGGGGAGTTTGGCTCAGTGGGTGTCTCCCATCTCCTGCCCTGCCTCGCAGGGCACATGTGAGATGTTTGCTCTCCTCACCTGTCCCTGAAACTCTGGCTCTCCTTCTTTCACCTTGTAGGATTTCCTTCCTGCCAGGCCTGACCTGGAGAATGATTTGAGGCTTAAGATGAACAGATAAATCAACTCCTTAAGCTGACATTCTGAGCTTCATCTGTGGATGAAGCATTCTGAGCTTCATCTGTGGACATTTCCTGCTGTCCCATTACCTGAGATTTTTGGGGTTTTTTTTGAAGGGGGTTCTGTTTGCAATTAAGACAAGTGTGTGGTTTGTTTTGTGATCTACACCAATCATAATCCCTTCCTTGCAAGGCAGTCACCTTGTGCTGGACCAAGTGTGCTTTCAGACAAGGCAGCCTGGCACAGTGAGCAGAGTTGGATGCAAGTTCCAAGTAATTTTTCCTTCCAGGTTTAATTGCAAATGGTGCTGGAGAAGAGCAATCTCTGGGCAGTGATTAATTAATTACTAATCTGAATTCCCTTGGGGTTGGGCCCTTATCAGTGCCACTCTGGATAAATTTGGAATGACTATGAAGGAGAGCAAATGACATTTTACTCCTTTCAGTAGTGCAGCAAAAGCCCAAATCCCCCCTGCGTTGCAGCTGCAGGTTTGTGGCTGAGCCTGGGGCAGGCTTTGCAGCTCACCTGAATTCCCAGAGCCAGGATTGCTGTGGGAGGCAGCCAGCCCCTGTGGTTGGCATTTTGCAGCCACAGAGCCCACACAGAATCCCAGAAGGGTTTGGATTGGAAGGAGCCTTAAAGCTCATCGAGTTCCAGCCTCCTGCCATGGGCAGGGGCACCTTGCTGTGGGTGCTGAGCATCCTCTGGAAAGATCTCAGAGGCAGCAGGGTCTCATGAAAACACACCAGGGAGTGACTTCACCCGCAGGGATGGAGCTGCCCAGCACCACAGCAAAGGGAAAAGTGCTTTCCTTGGCAGGAGGGAAACTCCTCTTGGACCAAGAGGTTGTGAAAGCTTGAACAAGGCCCTTGGAGCACGGCACAGCCAAGAGAGATGCTGCCAAAGCAAAATCACAAAGTAAAAGCAGCTGAAGCTGGTGGAGCTGTTTGGTCTGGATGAGATTTTTTTGGATAAAACCCATTTGAACCATGATCAATGCTCAAAACACCTGGAATAGGTAGGGAGGCATTGAAAATAAAAAAGACCCTGGAGAGGGAAATGGATGTGTAGGGAAGAGGCTGGGAAATTCCCTTCTGTCCTTGCTCACAACACTCCCAACGCTGCTCGTGGTCACTGCTGGTGTTTGCTGCTGCCAGGTTAGGAGGAAATTGCTTTGGAGTAATTTTTGGAGAGATTTAAATTTCTGGATGGGATTCAAGTCTAATATCAAAATGAGTTATTTTATTAAAAGCATTTAAATAGAAAGTAAAGAGTGGTCGGAAGCAGGGGGGCTGTTTTAGGAGGAATTTGCTATAAACCTGCTGCACAGAAGCTTTCTAAAATATTACCCTGTAAAAACCCCGTAATTCTCTTTTTCTGCAATTTAATTACATTTCCTGTAGTGCCTGTGTCAGAACAGTTCACTTACTCTTGTTCTCTATTAACTCACACCTGCCCCAGGAAAACGAGAAGGAAAAATTGTTGGCATTCCAAGTCATTTGTGTGTTATTCAGGGTTTTCCTGAGCTCACAAAAAGGGTCTAAGGAGGTACTGGAGAAGTAGGAATTGGGGTTCTCATCGTGGTGATGGCTGTGAGATGGCAATATCTAAAAATATGTATTTATATAAATTTATTAAAGATATATTTAGATAAATATATAAATCAGATATCTATATCAAGATAGAAAATTTCTATTTCTATTTCTATATTTAGATTTTATTTACATTTATATACACATGCACATACAAATACACAAAATAGTTAAATATGCATATATACATTTATATTCTATAAATTAGAAAATATATTATGTAAAAATATAAGTATATAAATATAGAAATATACAGAATTACATATAAAATTATATATAAATATAAAATATAAATATAAAATATTATATAATAATATAAAAATATAATAATATAAAAATATAAAATATAAACAGGTAAAATATATATAAACCCAAATATATAAAAATATAAATATATAAAAATATATAAAAATATATAAAAGCAGAGGGAGAAGTGGGAGCACCCTCATGATCCAGGAATTTCTCCCACTCGGTGTTGGTGGACCAGAGTCTGATCTATTTTGGACTGCAAAAAAAATCTCAAAACATGAATACTGGTGCAGAATCACCCTGAGCTGTGTGGATTGAACACCTGAGTGACCTCCTCCAGCCCACCATGTGTCTGTGAGTGAGAGCTCAGGGATGTCCTGGGACTGTTATGAAAACCTTGGCACTCGTGACCCCCTGCAATGCCCAGAGGCCATCTGGGGGCATGGAAATGCTGTATTAAACCAAAAATGACATGTTAGAAGTTAAATTTGGCTTGGGTTTTGGGGCAAGGGCTGCAGCTGACTGTTATTTAATTTGGCCAAACCAGCCTGTGGCAACAGAGGCAGAGGATGGACCTCAACCTTTGACTGTGCTGAGAGGAGATTTTGCTGGCCAGGGCATTTTTGCAGTGCTTGTTTTCTGATAAGTGGAGATGTGAATAATCCCAGCCAGGACGAGCTGGGCTTTGCCAGGGGGGGTGAGCACAAGGCAAACATCTCCACACAGCCCCAGGCAGTGCAGGAGGGCACCCAGGCTGATGGGGAGCTGGGATCTCTGCTGCTCATCCATCTCTTGCTCATCCCTGTGTTTTTCCAGGAGATTTTGCAGGACTCTGCCTCTCCCCAGGGATGGGGCCTGGTGATAATGTGCTATCTCAAGGCATGTTTCCTGCTCACAGCACCAGGGTGCCAGGGCCAGCACTGTTCTAGCAGACAGGAAGGTGACTGCAAGTTTACTACCAGTTTCCAGGGAAAAGGCAATTATTGTATTTGCAGGGATTTTTGTGGTAAGAAGAATTTTATTTTATGTTTTTGGAAGGTTAATTTATTATTTTATGATATTATATTATATTAAAGAATATTATATTATATTAAAGAATACTATACTAAACTATATTAAAGAATACAGAAAGGGTATTTACAGAAAGATAAAAAGATAATAATGAATAACTCGTGACTCTTCCTAGAGTCTCAATATAGCTTGGTGGCACTGATTGGTTAATGAGTGAAAATACTTACAGCAGAAACTAATGAAACAATTACTTGTTGGATAAATAAATTTTAAACACATTTTACATGAGCAAAACAGAGGAGAAGCAAATGAGATAATCATTGTTTTCATTTTTCTCTGAGGCTTCTCAGCTTTCCAGAAGAAAAATCCTGGGCAAAGAATTTTTCAGAAAATGTGAATGTGACAGGCAATGACTTGTTAAACTGCAGAGGACTTCTTTTTTATCAGGGTAATTCTTCTTCTTTCTGTGTTTTTTGCTTGTTTTAGTCAAAAAAATAAAAGCAATGGAGATCCCACAGGTTGGGCTCTCAGTGAGGCTGTGCCCCATCAGTGCTGTGTGACACGGGGCTGTGCTGACCCACAGCTGGGGGATGTTGGTGCCAGGGGTGAGGTTGTTCAGGGTTTGTTACAGTCCCCGTGGTGCCCTGGACATCCCAAACCTGTTCTCTGGTGGGTGCAGGAGGAAGAGGGGGATTGCAGCCCATCCTTTGGGCACTGAGGGATGCCCAGCCCACACCACTGGCTGCATTTTCCCTTCTGTCCTCCATGCCCAGCAATGAACCCCTCCTTTGCTCTGTGCCCAAACCTCCTCCCTTGGCCCTGCTGGCACCTCCACTGGAGCTCTCCCATCCCAGTCTGTGGCAGCTCCTGGAAATGAGCGATCTGGGGGTCCCAAAGCCCCGGGGAGGCGCTGGGAGCCCGGGTGCTGCATTCCAGCACAGCTCTGGCAGCCTCGGCCCCAGGGCGGCCCTGCCCCTGCCCGGGGGAGAGGGTGAGCTCCTGGTGCTGGGGGTGAGACTGGGATGGACTGGGGTGTACTGGGATGGGCTGGGATGTGCTGGGATGGACTGGGATGTGCTGGGATGGACTGAGATGAGATGGGGTATGCTGGGATGGGCTGGGATGGGCTGGGATGGACTGGGATGAACTGGGGTGTACTGGGATGTGCTGGGGTGAGATGGGATGAACTGGAATGGACTGGGATGTGCTGGGATGAGATGGGATGGACTGGGATGTGCTGGGATCCGTGGGGATGTGCTGGGAAGCACTGGGATGAGCTGGAGTGAGTTGGGATGTGCTGGGATGGGCTGGGATGAGATGGGATGAGCTGGGATGAGCTTGAATCCGGTGCGAAGCACCGGAATGCGCTGGGATGCGCTGGGAAGCGCTGAGATGCACTGGGATGCGCTGGGATGCACTGGGAAGCGCTGAGATGCACGGGGATGCGCTGAGATGCACTGGGATGTGCTGGGAAGCGCTGGGATGTGCTGGGAAGTGCTGAGATGCACGGGGATGTGCTGGGATGCGCTGGGATGCGCTGAGATGCACGGGGATGCGCTGGGAAGCGCTGGGATGCGCTGGGATGCGCTGAGATGCACGGGGATGCGCTGGGAAGCGCTGGAATCCTGAGCAGAGCCGGCTGCGCAGCCGGGCTGGGGCTGATGCGAGAGCGGCTCCGGGGCTGCGCTGCTGCCGCTGCCAGGGGAGGGGAGGGGAGGGGAGGGGAGGGGAGGGGAGGGGAGGGTGCCGAGGTGTGCCCGTCACCCCGAGCAGGGGGCTGGCCCTGAAGGAGCTCTGCTGTCTCCCCAGAGCCTCTGTGAGCACGCTGTCGGCACAGACCCACCGGCAGGGAGGACGGCTCAAAGGCAGTGAGTATCTTTTTCTCGGTGTCTGTCTGTCTGTCTGTCTGTCTGCAGTGCCTCCGTGTTCCTTTTTTCCCCCCGGCTTTCTCTGCATGTGAATGGATGGTCTTAATCTCCCGAAGCCCCCCCGAGAGATCTCACGGTTTCCCGTTCTGTTTATTTGTTTGGTTGGTTTTTTAACCTTTGTGCTGCTGGTTTGGTGGTTTTTTTTTTTGGCTTTTTTTTTTTTTTTTTTTTTTTTTTTGTATTGGGATGGCTTCTTTATCTTTGCCCAGGTGGTTTGATAACCTGAACGTCCTAATCACAGCCCTCCCTTGCTGTCTGTCAAGGAGAAACCCCCAAAACTCATCCATGATGAGGCTGGTGGTTCTCCTTCACTGGATTCCTTCCATAGGAGGGGGAGGCAGGATGAAGGATGGAGCAGGGGAGGCAAAACCTCTCACCAAGACCTTTATTGCAATTTGCCAGCCACCACAGATTATATTTTAAAGTCAAAACTGACTGGATTTATTTGCAAACAGAGGGAGCATCCACGGGGATGCCAGCTGAGCAGTGGGATTGCCTCCATGGGGAATGCAGGTCCCAGCACCCCCGAAGTCAGACAGACTTTGGGGTCCCAGGGAAGTTGGGTGCTTGCTCTGGGGGCTGAGTGGGTGGCAGTGGGGGTGAGCAGAAGGCCCTTTCATAACAGAACCCCAACATTCAGGCTGCTGGAGGAGGCTGCAAGGGAGAGAGAGAGCGGATGGCTCCTCTGCCAGCTCGGAGCAGCAGTGGCAAAGGGAAGCAGGAGCTGCTGGACTCTAGGAAGTCATGTGCTGTGGCCCCACATGGGGGTGAGGCTGTTAATGAGGAAATTTAGAGGGGCTTAAGGAATTACAAGGATTGATTTCAGTCAGAGAAGCAGCCGGCCGGGGCGAGGATTAAGGGAATGCGCTCACTGGCATTGCAGCACAATCCCAGCTCCATTAATTTAGTGGGGAAGAGGCTTTGTGCCTTTTTAATGTAATCAGGGTTTAAGAGGGATGGTGCACCGGGCAGCCCAAGCTCCAGGGTGTCCCCAGGCCCCAGCAGAGCAGGGTCCTGGCTCCTTGCAGACCCTCTCAGCTCTCATCAGCTCCCTGGGCTCCTCCTCGGTTGTTCCCAGTGACACCATGACATGGAGGGTACCTGGAGCCTGGCAAACCAGAAACCTTTGCCTTGGCTCTCTGTAGAGTCCTGTTCTCTGTCCCCTGGCTCTCCTGCCTGCTGGATCTCACCTTCACTCTCTGTTGATGTGAGAGTTGTCAACCAGTGATCCCCAGTGTGCCAAGGCTCACGAGGAACCTCCCTTCCTTCCTTCCTTCCTTCCTTCCTTCCTTCCTTCCTTCCTTCCTTCCTTCCTTCCTTCCTTCCTTCCTTCCTTCCTTCCTTCCTTCCTTCCTTCCTTCCTTCCTTCCTTCCTTCCTTCCTTCCTTCCTTCCTTCCTTCCTTCCTTCCTTCCTTCCTTCCTTCCTTCCTTCCTTCCTTCCTTCCTTCCTTCCTTCCTTCCTTCCCTCCCTCCCTCCCTCCCTCCCTCCCTCCCTCTCCTTTGCTTTCCTTCCTCCCATTTCCTTCTCCTTCCTTCCTCCCTTTTCCAGGTTCTACATCTCCTTGGTAGGTTCCCACCACCCCAACGAGGCCCTGCTTGCTCTGAGTGATTTTTGTGTGAGTGCCTGAGCCCTGGTGGTGAAGGAGCAGCCCCTGCAGATGTGTGAAGTCCTGCTGTTGTTCTGTTTGCAGTGCCAGCTCTCCCGTGATGCCTGGCCACTGGCACCAGCCATGACCTGCAGGGACAGGCACAAGATGTAGTTTGTGACCCTTCCTAGCAAGGCCAGCCTGGAGCTCTGCCCCTTGAGGAGAAACCTTCAAAGGTGCTGGAGGATGAGTGGGATAATGCCAACTCCTGCTGCTCCCTGGTGAGCTGGGACACCAAACTCACCCTGCTTCAGACCTGAAGCTGGACTTGACCTGGTGTTAGAAGGAAATGCTGTCTCTGCTCTGTGGCCACCCCTCAGCTCTCAACGTCTTCCATTGAACAGTTGACTTTCCACTCTAGGAGGCAAGGATCAAATGGGTTGAGGACAACTGGCCCTTCTTGGTTTGGCAAAGAGGATTCCTTGGTGCATGTTTAAGTGCCAGGACATGAAACAGTAAATCCCTTCCTCCTGCACTCCTGCCTCCTGCAAGCAGCCCTGACTGAGGTCCAAGCCAGCCAGTTAAAGGGTTAACCATAGCTGGATGCCTGCATGGCTGCCTTACTGATCCCACGGAGGTAACTGGAAAAACCAGAGTGCATCCCCACCCCTGCCATCCTGTCCCTGTCCACCTCGTCCAGCAAGCCCCTCTGCCCACTGCAGTGTCCCTGCTGCCCTTCCCTTGCCTCTCCACCTCCTGCACACCCAACTTCTCTCCCCCTCTTTCTCCCCTGTGTCCTGGCTTGGAAATCCTGACTGAGAGAAGTGTTTTCCACGAGGAACCAGCTCCCTGCTCTGATTCCCTGCTGCAGTCCCTTGATCTCAGGCATCCCAGGGGAATGGGAGCAGCGCTGCTGCGCTGACGCCTGTCACAACTCTTGCTGGGAAATTCGTGAGCAAACAGAGCAGGGCACAGAAAGGTGGGGGTAGGAGGCATCTGGAGAAGGATCCTGCAGTGGGTTTGGTGTCCAGCTGGGAATGTGGCACTCCCTGTGCTCTCCTCTGGAGTTTGTGCAGTGCCCACAGCCGTGGGGCCGTAGTTGGAGGCTGTGCAACAATTCCTGTGGCTGAGGAGTTCCTGCTTTTTGTGCTTGTTAAACGCTGTGAGCTGCCTGTGCTGCACCAGGGAGACACTCGGTGCATTTAATTAACATTTAATTTGCTTGAAGATTACATTAAAATGTGCAATAATAGAAGCTCTCCGAAGGGCGGGAGGGGAAGGGGGAAACAGGCGCGCCACAGATTGGCTCAGGCACTGGTGCTGAAGTGTTCTGCAAGAATTACAGATGGAAAGGGAAAAAAATGCTCTACTTGTGCAGCCACAGAGAGTATTGGGGATCTGTTTGGGAGCAGAGCTTTCAGCAGCTCCAAAGGAGATCCAGCAGCTGGAAGTGGAGATGGGGTAGCTGAATGTTCCTCCCATGGTCCTGAGGAGAGAATGGCCCAGTTTGATATGCAGGCAATCTCCAAGGGGAGACACCCTCAGGCTGGAGAGGCAGATCACAGAGCCCTTGCAAACCCAAGAAGCAGCCCCCACGTGTTTTTTGGGGAGAGGGTGATGCCAGTCCCGTGCAATGCAGGTGCTCCCTTTCCCTGTCCCTCTGTCCTGCCCATCCCGGGTTATGTAATGAAGGATGCTGCGGCTGCTGTCCTGGGAAGGGGCTGGGCAAGGACACCAGGGGCTGGCACAGGATTGAAGGCTCTGGGGCTGGGCTGAAATTTAGAGGAAAAAAGCTATAAAGCCATTTTCTGCCTGGGTAAGCGTGTCAGGAGCAGGCAGTTTGATCCTGCTTATGTAATCCTGAGTCTAAAGAAGCCGCTCGGGATCGATCCTGGCTGGGAACTCAGGGGGCTGCAGCACAGGCTCACCTTGCAGGTGCCTTCCTACCCCTCTCCTTCCTCCAGCCCCCTCCACCTCAGGTATTTGTGCTGGTTTTGGTGCTGCTGGAACGTGGTGACCAATTTCTTGTACTGCTGCCCATTGCTCTCCTCCCACACCCGACCAGAGCAGGACTTTCCAAGAAACCATCCCCAAATGCAGCCCTTCAAAGCCTTTCTGCCAGCCAAGGCAGCTGAAAGCCTGGTGTGAGGGAGCCTTCAGCTGCTCTGGTGCTGTGTTCACCCTTAACATCAGCCTGGAGATGTCTCAGGGTCCCTCTCACACACGAGGGAACCAAGGACACAGACCTGGCACAGAGGTTTTTCTTTTTTTTTTTGGGTTTGTTCATTTCCTTTTGCCAAGCTGGCTAGACTTATAATCATCCTTGTTCTTTGGTTTTCCCCTGCTAACACCCCTGCTTCCCCACCTCGACCACAGGAGCAGAGGGATGAGGACTCGCCTGGGCTGCCTGTCTCACAAATCAGACTCATATAATGATTTCACAGCTATTCTTCCGGACAAGCCCAACCGGGCTTTGAAGTGAGTATAGCTGCAGCATCCCACCCCAACCCCACTCCTGCCCTTCCCCTCCCCACCCACCACCTCCCCCCTGCAGTATTGTCCTCCTTTTGTTGTGTTTTGTACGAGCTGCGAGCGCTTCCAGGAGGAAAACAAACCGGCACTGATGCAGCAGGAGCAGCCTCGGGAAATTCCTGGATCTGTGGCACTGTGAGACAGGACGTGCTCCCAGTCCCCACTGCTGGGTGTGGGACACGTCTGCACCTCTTTGGGGATGTAATTTACACCTCTGTCATCACAAATCAAAGCCTGAGCAGTTGGCTTGGTCTAAGGGGTGACCCGAAATTTCAGGTCATCTTCAGCTCAGCCTTGTATTTGACACAGCAAAAATTCGGGTGATGGTTTGCAAAATGCTGGAGGGAGATGCTTCAACCCCTCCAGAGTCCTGATTTGAGAAGTGTGGGATGGGACTCATCTGATCACAAGTCCCTGCTTCCACCTGAGATAAGATCTGTCCTTCCCCTGAAAGGCAAGCGAGAGAAATAAACACTTCTGCAGGGCTGAGTTCCATTTTGCCTGACTTTTGGCTTTTACAATGTAAATGTCTGCATCTGAGCTCGTTTCCTGGGCCTCTGCTCAGAGTCAATGAGGAAAAATTGGTGCCTTTTTGGGTATGAATTATCTGGCCTATTTTACCTGCCTGCCTGGGGACGTGAGCTGAGTCCCTGCGGGTCCCTTGGGATCTCCTCCCTGATTCTAAAGGAAGCCCAGGGTCACTTGGCTCAGTTCTACACCCTAGACCTCCAAAATCAGGTGAGAGGAATCCCAGCCTTCCTCGGTGTCCTCACCAAACAGCTCCAGAGGGGAGGAGCAGCTGTGGGCTGTCTGTAACTTGCCCCTTCCTTTCCTTACAGAAGACTCTCAACAGAAGAAGCTACAAGATGGGCAGACTCTTTTGATGTCCTTTTGTCCCATAAATGTGAGTAGAGATCAAATTTTACCTTTTTTCCCCCTCCTCTTCCCTTAACCCCTGTCCAGGGGCATGGTCCCCCAGAGCTGCTCACTCCCCAGCAGTCACCATCCTTTACAGGCAGGAAAAAGGAGAGTTTTGTGTGTTCCCTTCACATCTTTGCTCCTGACCACAAGGAAAACCACAACTGCTAAAGCCATCAGCCCAAGGTGCTGCCCTTTCCAGCTCAGCATCCTTGACCAGCTTGCCCTGGCACAGAGGAATCCCCCTTGTTCCCCCTGAGCTGCTGTTACCACAGCAAACCCAAAAATTTCACATCCAGAGCCCTCATGCCAACCTATAATCAGCAACCCCTGCTCTCTTCAATCCTGTGAGTTCTCTTCTGCAAATATTGCTCTGCTCCAGCAGCATTTTCACACTGAGAAATTATAAACAAAGCAAAGTTCCCAGCATGGGTTCATTCATGAAGAAAAAAACCCAAATGAGTTGAGGCTGGGGAAAAGCCACTGTGGGTGCTGAACTCTTTCATGGCAATAAGGAGCTGTCTGGCTTGCTTAGAGACCCAGGTTTTCCTTACATTTTAAAATGTAAGTGTAAATTATGTTATTAAGCTAATTTTAAGGTAATTTTGCCAGGTTTCTACTGAGATGACAACAGTTTTGGCAGGGAATTAAGTGACAACTTTAAAAAGGCAGGCTGACCAAGGCAGGAAAAAGCAGGATGTAATTTTAGCAGCAGTATCTAGTTGAGATCATTGCTCTTGCAGCCAATAGGGGAAAAAATATATGGTGTAGCTGGGTATGGCTAAAAAGGAACGTTTCTTTTGTGGAAATTCAGAACAAGAAGGGGAAAATACAGCAAAGAGATTACAGGGTACCTGGGGGATGGAGAAAGGGGAGGGCAGGATTTTCACACCCCTGTTATCATCCTGAACTCAAACCCATTTCTTCTTCAGTGGTGTAAAAGTAGAAATTTTCTTTATTAGACTGCAGAAGAAGGGCTTGGATCACAAACCCCAGTGAATTTACCCACCTGTGTCCTGATGTTATACAGATTCTTCCCTCTTCAGCTGACTACTGCAAAAATGCAAAATCAAACCTCAGTTCAATGATTTTGTCCAGCAGCCTCCATGAGGGTGTCTGGTTTTATTAATAAATTAGCCTTAGAGAGTGATAAATGAATTATCAAGACCATTCCCATCTCTTACAATGGAAAGTAATTCTGATAACTCTCTGGCACTAATGAAAAATATTCAGTTTCTAATGAAAAATATTCAGTTCCTAATGGCAACAGAAGGTGATCTTTAAAATTTAAATTAATCTATTTTTATCAGCAGTCACGGTGACATTGCCTGGTGATTGGTTGGTGACAAAAAAATTTGTTGTTTAATAAACTACTTTCTAAAGGAATATTTTATAACTGCTCTGCACCTGAAGTTTCTGGAATTGCCAGCCTGGCAATCAAGGGTTATAATGATGCAAATACAAAAAGTTCTGTTGAAAAAGAAGTGTTATTTTAGTTACACTGGTTTAAAGGAGAGAACAGCACATACTCATGGAATTAATGATATTGTACAAGTTGCATTTTTGCTGTTAGGATGTGCTGATGTTACACAGGTAAGGGAGCCCTATGCCTTAACTGGCCAAAATCTGGGATTAAATAAAGCTGTGCCTGGCCTGCTGGCATCTGTCTGTGAGGGAAGCTGCCAGCAAAAATTCTGCTTTTAGTGCCAAGAGGAGGACAGAACTGCTCCAGCCTAATTTCCCTGTGACTGCTCAGGAGAATTTTCCCAGCATTAGCCAGGGAAAATTGGAATTCATGCTTGGGGGCATGGGCTCAGCACCAGCTGGGCTTGGGGAGAATTGCCCCTGGGGCTCACAGCATCAGCAGGTAGAGCACTTGTGCTTGACACATCTGTCAGAAAGTGTCTTCACTAGATGGACAGCTCATTTATTTTGGGAAGGGGACTGTGATTTCAGGGGGTTGTGTGGTGCTTTTGCTGCAGTCGGATGGATTTGGTGCCTTCCAGGCAAACTGTTCTCCAGGGAAAATAAACCCCAAAGTGCTGGGGCAGGGCTCAGGAGCTGATGGAGCAGCTGAAAACAGGGCAGACCTTGTGGGAAACATTGCCAGGGGTTGGACTGAAATATGGGTACCTCCTTGAGCCAGGTCTCATGAGCTCTTGGAGATCTATTTCACACCCAAGATAGCTCAGCTACCTTAGAAGGCATAAAATCAGCAGGATGGCTTCTGTGGTAGTGTTGGAAACAGAAAGGTTTTAATACAAGGCAAAAGAACAAACTCTTTACAGAGAAAAACTGATCTAGGTGCCAGAAATTCTTGCTCCTGGTAAAACACCCCACAAAAGCCATTAGTTTCTTTGTTCTCTTCTTTTTCTAGTGAATTGCCCAGGTAGGACTTTTGGCTTCTGTCCCATTAGCTATCCTTAAATTTGAGGTGAAGTCCCAAAGTCCTAGGAGATGTCTTTTCACCTAATTGAGGAGAGAAACTTTGAGTTATTTCCTTTATAAAGGGACAAAGCATAGTTTTGTCACTCCATCAACAAGGGGCACATTCCTATATTGGACAAGTGGCAAAATTGCTCCAAGGATCAAGAATGTGGATCAGAGCTCCCCAAGAGGGCTCCAAAGTGCCCAGCAGAACAGGCTGCCCTCGTACAGGGAGCAAGTTCAGAGATCTGCAGCACTCTGGGAGATGGCAAAACCACTTCCTATTCCTTTCCTATTTTCATGAGTCTCCAAAAGGTTTCTTGTTGGATTATACTGACTTAGAGGTGGGGAAACTGAGAGGTGCTTTAAAAAAACTTTTATTCCATTATCAGTCTCGTGAGAAGGGTGAGACAATACAGATGTTATAATTCATGCCATCACAATCATTAATTACAACACACTATAAGCATTTCTTGGTGTATCAGCTTTAGCCACACCATTCTGTAAATGCCTTAAAGCCAATAATCTAAAATTACCCCTCATGGGTCCTACTACAATGCTTCTTTCATAGTTCTATTTCTCCAAACTATCCAGTCTTATTTACAAAACCATCTTTTAAAACTTATTTCTAATTTCATTTCTCTCTCAACAATATCTGTCCTATTCTATGGCATTTCTAAATCAGCATTTCTTATCTCAAGGTTTGCATTCAGATGCACGCTATGTGAGCCTTCTGCCAGGCTTTGAGAATTCTCTACAAATCCATTTCCCACAGTTTTCAAACAGAAGTGACCTGAGCAGTGTCATGCATTACACAGATTCCATGGAGAGTCTCTGGGGATTTGAGCCACCTGCTCTAGTGGGAGGTGTCCCTGCACATGGCACAGGGGTTGGAATGAGAGGATTTTTAAGGTCCCCTTCCAGCCCAAACCATTGTGTGATTCCATGATCACCTTTGCCAGACATCCCTTGAAGTGCTGATGGCCCTGGGGAGCTCCCCCTGGTCTCCCATCACTGTTCTGAAGAATGAGTGACTGTGCAGGTAATGTTTGATCCTGTTGTGAGAGGAGGACTGAAATCCCTTGGGATTTGAAGCAGTTGTTTTCTCCCATGGCAGAGGGGTTGGAATGAGAGGATTTTTAAGGTCCCCTTCCAGCCCAAACCATTGTGTGATTCCATGATCACCTTTGCCAGACATCCCTTGAATTGTGACAGCCCTGGGGAGCTTCCCCTGCTCTTTTCCCACTCTTCTGAAGAATGAATGACTGACTGCAGGTAATGTTTGATCCTGTTGTGAGAGGAGGACTGAAATCCCTTGGGATTTGAAGCAGTTGTTTTCCCCCATGGCAGAGGGTTAGGGGAGGATTGAGAGGATTTTTAAGGTCCCCTTCCAGCCCAAACCATTGTGTGATTCCATGATCACCTTTGCCAGACATCCCTTGAATTGTGACAGCCCTGGGGAGCTCCCCTGATCTCCTCTCACCCTTCTGAAGAATGACTGACTGTGCAGGTAATGTTTGATCCTGTTGTGAGAGGAGGACTGAAATCCCTTGGGATTTGAAGCAGTTGTTTTCTCCTGGGTGATCCCAGGCTGGGTAATGTCCTTGTCTCTGCACAGACTGGTCTGATTTGGATTTATTCCCCAAGCCATTCAAAGGATAATTTGAGCTGACAAGTTATTTGAGTTAACAAGACACTGTGAGCAGGAAATGCAGGAGGGCTCTCCCCACCTCCCTTTTGGGACTGAATTCCCTCATCCCTCCTGGAGTTAGCAGTGCTGAGCAGCAGGATGCAGCAGCTCCACATCCATAGGTCAGTGCAATGAAATCCCAATTGTTTTTGTTAATGGGCAGAGCAAATCAACTCAGAAACGCTGGGGTCAGGCAGACAATCCCTATTTTACACCTGTCTGAGCTCCCTGCCATGCTCCCTGGGGTCAGGGCTTCTGAGCAAGCAACAGGAGAGGGGAGCCTGATGCTGCTCTTGTCAGGGAAAATAAACCCCAGAGTAAGAGACAGAGGCAGAGTAAGAGACAGACCATGTGCAGTGTTTCCTTGGGTGCCCAGGGAGGAAAAGCAGTGGTTTTAACACGCTGGATTTTGGCAACTTTCCCCATTTTGTGCCAGGGAAGCGAGCTCAGCGTGGTCCCCATGTGTGAGTGCATGCCTGTGAGTAACTGAGGAGTAATCCTCTCCCTGTGCCCGTGCCCAGGAGCTGGCCAGATGAGGATTTCTTCTGACAGGCTGCTGGAGGGAAATACAAGCCACAAGATGTCTCATTCTGCATCCCCCACAGGGCTGGACACACAGATTTTTGTTCCTCCAGCATCCAGCAGGACAGTCTGTCCTCAACCCTTGGTAAACTTCTCACCCCTGCACCAAAACCATTCATCCTGAATTGCCACTTTTATCTCAAGGGTGATTTTTCTCCAGATTTTTTGAAATCTGGAGGAAAAGGTGATTCTTCTCTGGGTTTTCTTTTTGTGATCTCCGTGCTCTTCCTCCCAAACTTTATTGTTGTTCTCCTCCTCCTCCTGTTGTCTACACATTCCTTCACTTCCTACACAGCACAGGAATATCCCAGCCTACTCTTCTGAGCCAGAAGAGCATTAGCATTGTGCTGCTGACAGGCAGCTGAGATGGAGGGAAGCTCTGCTCAGCAGCAGTGGGAGCACATTCGTGTGCTGTGCACAGCAATTGTGACCTTGTCCCTCCAGCCCTGCTCCCAACACCTTCTAGGGAGCCAATCCATCCATCCACCAGCCACAGAGACCCCCCCCTTTGCTCCCTGCTTGCTCAGGGGGTGAAACACATGCATTAAATAAATTACTGGGCATTGCTTTCTTGCTCTGACAGTGGCAGGTGCTTGGTTATTAAACTGCCTGAATGATTTAGGCCACCGATCTGGGCTCTTCCTCGTGCTGATGAAGCTTAGCTAAGCCCTGTCTTGTGTTTTCTGCTCCCCACCTCAGTCCATTCTTGCTGAAAGGATCCACTTTCCATCTCCTGAATGGGATTTCAGGAGTCCCTGTCCTCACATGGTCATTGATCTGCCTGGCACTGCCCATTCATAAACCAGAAATTCCTGGCACTGCCTCACTCACAGATGATCTGCAAGTATGGGGGTTGTTGAAGGAGTTTTGAGTTAGATCTCTGAAGTTTTTAGATGATGCCATTTCTTTTTCTTATCTTCCACACAGACAGGAAGGGCGAGTTTTGCTCACACCTTCACAGCATGGTTCAGAAGGTCACAAGACCTCTGGTTACAAGCCCTTTTAAGGATTTATTGACCAATAAATCACTGCCAACAAGGATATTTATGGTTTTGACCCAATCCTTACATATTTTGTCTTGTGGACTCATGCTACAGTGTGAGCTTCCTTAGCCAATCATGTCATGACACACAAACCTATAGCACTGCATCCTAAACTCCTTCTTTACCTTTGCAGCTAATTTTATTTTTTCTCTATCTGAAACTCTAAAACTCTAAACTTTCCTCTTCTTAATTTAACTTGTCTCTGCTTTAAACTATAAATCCACATTCTTGCTTCGAGCACCTAAGTTTAGAAGCCTTTCCCAAGGTCTCAGATCAAATCCTGTGATAGTTCTAAGCTTTGGATTTATTAACCAATAAATCACTGCCAACAAGGATATTTATGGTTTTGACCCAATCCTTACATATTTTGTGTTGTGGACTCATGCTACAGTGTGAGCTTCCTTAGCCAATCATGTTATGACACACAAACCTACAGCACTGCATCCTAAACTCCTTGTTTACCTTTATTTTTTCTATATCTTAAATTCTAAACTTTCCTCTTCTTAATTTAAAGTGTCTCTGCTTTAAAATCCACATTCTCACTTCTGGCACCTAAGTTTGGAAGCCTTTCCCAAAGTCTCAGATCAAATCCTGTGTTTAATCCTAAGCTTTGGCTTACAGGCTCTGAGAATTCCCTGCATTTCAGATTCCAGCACTGCAGGATCCTGAGCAATGTCTGAGCACTGACAAAATCCCCTCTGCACGTTCCTCAGTCAGTCTGAAAGGAGAGCAGGGCATTTTGAAGCTTAGATTTACACTGTAAAAGTAAAATATCAAATGTCTGCTGCATGCTGTATTCTCCCTCAGACTCTCAACATCCAGTAAAGAGCTCTGCTTCCTTGCCTTCAATTCCTCTGCTCCACCAGGATCAACTTCCTCCTTTGGCTTCAAGCACAGAACTCTTGAGGCAAATTCCTGAATAATTGTCCAAAGGTTGTCCTGAAGGGCTGTGCAGCCACAGCAGCACATCCTGTCCTCCTGAGTGGCCATGCCTTTGGTCCTCAGGTTGGGGATGATTTTGTGCTGCTGCCTCTGCAGAATTCTGATCCTGCTTTTAACTTCTGTGCTTTCTAAAGCATCCCCCTGGAACTGCACACTGGGATATTTCAGGAGGTGAAATCTCTCTCCTGTTCATGTCACACTGCATTCCAGTGGTGGTTGTGCTGGCAAAAAGATGTCCAGTTGGTCAGTTTATTGAAAAGTTAAAAGTTGTCCAGTTAATTTCTGTGCTTTCTAAAGCATCCCTCGGGAACTGCACATTGGGATATTTCAGGAGGTGAAATCTCTCTCCTGTTCATATCACACTGCACTCCAGTGGTGGTTGTCCTGGAAAAAAAAGATGTCCAGTTGTCCAGTTAATTGAAAAGTTAAAATTTCTGTGCTTTCTCTGTAAAGCATCCCCCTGGAACTGCACATTGGGATTTTTCAGGAGGTGAAATCTCTCTCCTGCTTGTATCACACTGCACTCCAGTGGTGGTTGTTCTGGAAAAAAAAGATGTCCAGTTGTCCAGTATATTGAAAAGTTCAAATTTCTGTGCTTTCTAAAGCATCCCTCTAGAACTGGACACTGGGATTTTTCAGGAGGTGAAATCTCTCTCCTGCTTGTATCATACTGCACTCCAGTGGTGATTGCCTAGGGAAAAAAGATGTCCAGTTAATTAAAAAAGTTAGAAGTTGTCCAGTTAATTTCTGTGCTTTCTAAAGCATCCCCCTGGAACTGCCCATTGGGATTTTTCAGGAGGTGAAATCTCTCTCCTGTTCATATCACACTGCACTCCAGTGGTGGTTGTCCTGGCAAAAAGATGTCCAGTTGTCCAGTTAATTGAAAAGTTAAAATTTCTGTGCTTTCTCTGTAAAGCATCCCCCTGGAACTGCACATTGGGATTTTTCAGGAGGTGAAATCTCTCTCCTGCTTGTATCACACTGCACTCCAGTGGTGGTTGCCTAGGGAAAAAAGATGTCCAGTTGGCCAGTTAATTAAAAAAGTTAGAAGTTGTCCAGTTAATTTCTGTGCTTTGTAAAGTATCCCTCTGGAACTGCACAGTGGGATTTTTCAGGAGGTGAAATCTCTCTCCTGCTCATAGTACAATGCACTCCAGTGGTGGTTGTCCTGGCAAAAAGATGTCCAGTTGTCCAGTTAATGAAAAAGTTAAAAGTTGTCCAGTTATTTCTCTGCTTTCACTTGAATTGCACAGTGGGATTTTTCAGGAGGTGAAATCTCTCTCCTGCTTGTATCACACTGCACTCCAGTGGTGGTTGTCCTGGACAAAAGATGTCCAGTTGGCCAGTTTATTGAAAAGTTAAAAGTTGTCCAGTTATTTCTCTGCTTTCTTTGGAATTGCACACTGGGATATTTCAGGAGGTGAAATCTTTCTCCTGCTTGTATCACACTGCACTCCAGTGGTGGTTGCCTAGGGAAAAAAGATGTCCAGTTAATTAAAAAAGTTAAAAATTGTCCAGTTAATTTCTGTGCTTTGTAAAGTATCCCTCTGGAACTGCACACTGGGATATTTCAGGAGGTGAAATCTCTCTCCTGCTCATAGTACAATGCACTCCAGTGGTGGTTGTCCTGGCAAAAAGATGTCCAGTTGTCCAGTTAATGAAAAAGTTAAAAGTTGTCCAGTTATTTCTCTGCTTTCACTGGAATTGCACAGTGGGATTTTTCAGGAGGTGAAATCTCTCTCCTGCTTCTATCACACTGCACTCCAGTGGTGATTGCCTAGGGAAAAAAGATGTCCAGTTGGCCAGTTAATTAAAAAAGTTAGAAGTTGTCCAGTTAATTTCTGTGCTTTCTAAAGCATCCCCCTGGAACTGCCCATTGGGATTTTTCAGGAGGTGAAATCTCTCTCCTGCTTGTATCACACTGCACTCCAGTGGTGGTTGTGCTGGCAAAAAGATGTCCAGTTGGCCAGTTTATTGAAAAGTTAAAAGTTGTCCAGTTATTTCTCTTTCTTTGGAATTGCACACTGGGATATTTCAGGAGGTGAAATCTCTCTCCTGCTCGTATCACACTGCACTCCAGTGGTGGTTGTCCTGTGAAAAAAAGATGTCCAGTTATGTGGGATGAGCTTTGAAATGCTGATCATTCATGAGTGCTCACTGTTTGAAAGCCTTGAAGGAGAGGAGCAGGTTGAAGTCAATATCCAGGTCAAATCCCAGCTCAGGTGGTGGCAGCTCCCATGCCCAGTTGTCCTCCTGCCCTTTCAGTCACACTTGTCATTGCTCCAGGACAAACTTCAGGCAGTGATTGCCCAAACCTGGCAGTCAGGCAGAGCTGGGAAGGCAGTCAAGGGTTAAAGATGACAATGATGGCAAACCAAGCAGTCAGGGCTGAGCTCTCCTGCACCCAAAGTGTCCCAGGCAAGGCCCTCTCAGGTTCAGCCTCACCATCTGCAGCTCCTCCAAGGCTCTGGGGACTGCATGACAGGAGTGGATAAAAAAAGCAGAGAACAGCCAGACACTATTATTTATCCATTCACTGTCTAAACTTATTTCAGGATCAAAAGGAGCTGATTGACATGAGAGCAGGAGGCAGAGCTCATGGAAACTTCCTGGTCCCAGGGGAACCTGCTGCAGCTGCTCTCTGGGGCAGGGCTGTAGCAAAAGCCTTTCTCTCCTTGTCACTCATGACATTCCCTTCTTTTAGCAGTTATTACATTTGTCAGGTATTTTATTTTTCAGGTATTATATTTTTCAGATATGGTATTTTTCAGGTATTTTATTTTTCAGGTCTTTTATTTTTTCAGATCTGATATTTTCCAGGTATTTTATTTCTCAGGTATTATATTTTTCAGATATTATATTTTCCAGGTATTTTATTTTCCAGGTGTTTTATTTTTCAGGTATTTTGTTTCTCAGGTATTATATTTTTTCAGGTATTTTATTTTCCAGGTATTATATTTTTAAGATATTCTATTTTTCAGAGATGATATTTTTCAGGTATTTTATTTCTCAGGTATTGTATTTTTCAGATATTATATTTTCTAGGTAGTTTATTTTTCAAGTAATTTATTTTTCAAGTATTTTGTTTCTCAGGTATCCTATTTTTCAGGTATCCTATTCTGCATCACTGTCCTCTTGCAGATGTGGTACTTTCATGCAACACTGCTATTCCTGCAAGTGATCCTCTGTCAGTGCTGCAGCTCTGGGGCTGTTGTAGAGGAAAAGGGGGAAAAAAAAATACCAGGGCAGAGACAGGGGAGCAAGACCTCAGCAGAGACTGCAGAGACATAGCAGTGTGGTTGTGTGCTGGAATATTTAATGTCAGGAATCCTAGGAGATGATGATTGATAAAATGACATAGATCTTGAAGAATTGGATATTTCTCCCTGTTTTATTTCTTTCTTACTGAAATATATCAGCATGCAAACACTCTTTGCTCTGCTCTCCAGTCCTTACCTTGCTCTCACACAGGCCCTGTGAATTTTACAGGCACTAAGGGGGACGCAGGTTTTGGAAAATGTTTCTGTGTCCCAGATTTCAGGAAGGGGAGCAGCTCTACAACACCCCTCACCTTCACCATATTTATCCATCACCATATTTACCTATCCAGGGTGGATAATAGCAGGACAGGTGCCCTGCTCCTTTGGCATTCTGCTCTGGGGCTGATGTCACAACATTGCCCCAGGCTTGGACCCACAATGTGCACTGTCACTTGGATGAGAGGCCCCTTTTTTGTCTACCCTAGCAGTGCAAAGCCCTGATCTCCTCCTAAAATTGCTTGAAGGAAGAAGTGTCAGGAGGAGCTGGAATAATGCAGCTATTTCTGGGGCTGACAGCAGGAGGGAGCATGGCTGAGATGGGATGGATCCATTTTTATGCTGATAGGCTGCTGATGGAGCAGCCAGTGCAAAAAAAAACCCAAATGGAGGAGCTTTGAGGAAGGCAGAGAAGAGAGGGTTAGGCTGTACTTTGGGCTTGTCTGGCCTTTCCTTTTCCCTCTGAGGCTCTGGGCAGTCAGACATCTCCTCTGACTGACACACAGGAAGAAATAGGATTTTGTGGTGCTGTTCAATACCCAGGGCGACTGCTTAGGGCTTGAGGTTTCAGAGAGAGCTGGAAAATATCTTAAGTTATTACCAGAAACAAGGGGAGCAGGAAGAAGTTTAGGACATGCAAAGGAGATGCAGGACAGTGTTACATTGCTATGGATCCATAGCACACATAGCAAATAGATATATACAGCATATAGAGAGCATATAAATAGCATATAATATATGATATATTTTTATACATTCTATAAATATATATGTATAAATATGTGGGTATATATATATATATATAATATAGCATATGATATATCTGATATAGAGCATATAGTTAGCATATACAGCATATAGAAGGAACTGTTTGAACAGCCTGCTTGGGAAAATGTTAGGATTATCCACAGGGATCTGGACAAGCTTGAGAAATGAGCCCATGGAAAACTCACGAGGTTTAACAAGACCAAGTGCAAGGTGCTGCCCCTGGATTATCCCCAAAATCAGTCCAGTTTGGAGGAGGAATAGATCAAGAGCAGCCCTGCCCAGAAGGATGTGAGGATGGTGGTGGAAGAGAGGCTGGACATGCCTTGTCCTTGCTCCCTTCATCCTTCCAAGGAGTCTGACCTCACCAGGTTCATCCCCAATTCCATCAATATTTTTAGACAGTTGCTTGGAAGTAGCCAAGAGCTTTCCAGGCATGAGCTACAAAAACCTGGATGCTATTGCAAAAGACCAGGAAGAGTTAAAAGCACATTACTGGAAAGAAAAAAAAAACGAAAAAGGAGAATCTAACTTTATCCTGAGGAGAAAGGGGATGTGTGAAGCCTTCAGCTGCATCAACTCCCCTGGTGCTGTTCAGGGAAAGGAAATAAAAAACAATGGCTGTGTCCATAAATAGGCCCAGGCAGGGGTTTAACACAGATTGCCTAATAAATCTTTCCATATTTCTAATCTGCCCTGGCTGACTCAGATTGCATTACTGAAATGTCACAATTGCTGAGCATTAGCAAGTGATAAGCACACTTTTACCACTGACTAGACAAGCTGTAATTAGGCCAAGTCCTTTCCCTCTCCCCTTTACTGGAGCTGTAACAGACTCTCTGAGAGCTTTCCTCTCAGAGAGGAAATGCCATAAAAATGGCACAAGGCAATAAAGGAAAATGACAGAAAACATAGGGGACAGGTCCACATCAGCCATGTTTTATTGAAGTTTTTCTTAGTGGCAGATAAGGCCTTATAAAGTGTGGCATTAACATGACCTGAACCTTGATAATTCCATGAGTAATTCTCCAAAGGGTGGGTGTCCCAGTCCCAAGGAAAGCCTTTTGCCACCTTAGCAAAGGAAAACGTCAAGTGATGTTTGGCTTTGTGGCAGCTCACAGGAGCCTGGCTCATCAGTGGTGTAAGTTATGGATGCATCCTGGAATGGCAGAGCTTGGGAGAAATATCAAATTTTCTTTGGTAGGCTGAGGTGAGTGGAAGGATGTCTGAGACTGGAACAGCTCCCTGCCTTCTCTTGATGCTTCAGGTTTAGCTTTTTATTTTTTTCAGATTCTGTGCTGCTTTAGTGTGTGGGTCTGGGCTTCACATTAGGGGATGGTGAGCTCTGTGCACAGAGCAGGGAGACAAAACAATTCCTGCTCTAGCTGGGCACCAAGGACAAATGATCCAAATCTCAGGCCCAGGAGCACAAACAGTGTGGGCTGAAGAGAGAAAAACAGGGAGGATGGGACTGCATGGGCTGGAGCTGTAATTGCACAATTAACTCCAATATGCAAATGGACCAAAACTTACAGAAATGTGAGATCTCATGACCAAGCCCTCTTTTGCTTCCACCTTGGAGCCATCCAGACAGAGCCACAACTCTGGTACTGCCAGGGTGTGGCCTTTAATAAAATCCACTTTATTCCTCTTAACTCTGCCTAGCCTCTGCTCCAGCTCCTCAAGGCATCACTTTTATCACTGGTCTCTGTACGAATCACCAACAGGACTGCTGGGAACGTGCCTTGAGCTGTTTGATTTTCCAGCATCAGCCTCATTCCATGGTTATGACAATGGGAAGATGCCACCAGCTCACACCCCAGGCAGCAGACTAAGAAATCAATGTTACAACTCACTTTAAAAGTTTTTTGACCAACCACACAAAGCAAAAGCACATTGACAGTAGTTCTGTCCAACCACTATAAGCACAGGTACCTTTGGTTAAAACAATGCTTGCTTATTTTGAATACAATACCTGCTTGTAAGCCTTAAAACACAATGCACAGAGCTCCATTATTAAGCTTAAAACTTCCTAATATCTCGCTAGATGAACTTTTCTGTAGCTTAGGGAGTTATTCTAGACAAGCATTAATACACAGACCATTGTTCTGTTTGTCCTTGCTTTTCCATTCTTACATAATTTTTCTGCTGACCAATCTCATGGCTGCTGCTCAGCTCCAATCCCAGTTCTGCTGTCTCTGAGGCCTGCCTTTTGCAGCTTTCACAAAACCCTCTGATTTTGTGGATTCCCACAACCCTCTCCTGCCTGTGTGTCTTTGGCAGATGGGCTGGCAGCTTTCCGTGCTTTCCTGAAGACCGAGTTCAGCGAGGAGAACCTGGAGTTCTGGCTGGCCTGCGAGGACTTCAAGAAGACGCGCTCGGCGGCCAAGCTGGCCTCCAAGGCCCAGCGCATCTTTGAGGAGTTCATCGACGTGCAGGCCCCTCGGGAGGTGGGTATGGGGTGCCACAGCATGCCCAGGGCACCCAGCAGGGTTGGAATTTTATACCAATATTGCCGGATGGAACGTGCCTGGGCTCGTCTGGGCCTTGCTGCTTGACCAGAGGCAGCAGCTGTGGTGGTTTCACCTCAGAGACACCTTTGGCTGGCTGGATGCTGCAGCTGGCACTGGGGACAGGCATGCAGGAGCTCACGTTTAGCTCTGGTGGAAAGGCTTTAGGCGATGGTGAAGGAAAGGAGTTGGTTCTGATGGAGGGTTTCGATCCAGAGTTTTATTCCTGGCCCACAGGGCTCTGAATGCAGCAACAGCTCCAACAGAACCACAGCGTGGTTGCTGTGTCTTTGAACCCCGGGGAGAGGGGCAGGGGAGGGGCAGGGAGCCACCAGCCAGGTACAGGAGGGGGAGTCTCAGGGGACAAATGACACCTGGATGGCCCAATGTCCCTCAAGGGGTCTAAGGCGTCTTTTAAACTTTGCCAATCACTCGAGGCCCTTCTGGAATGCCAAGATTGAGGGACAGCACTCAGCAGGGGCAAGGGAGGGGAAGGGAGAGGTGATTGGCACACCTGGGGAGGGAACAGGGATATCTGAGACAGGCTATGGCATCCCACTGCAACACAGCAGGGCTGTCACCCCCAGCTGGGTGCTCTCCCTCTCTCCCTTCCCTCTCAGAGCGTGGTTAAGGACGGTGGCCATGCCATGGTGGCTGCTCCAGCCGCCTCTGCTCGCCCTGACTCAGTCCTGATGAGGGCAACTGCTTTGATGATACTGAATTAGTCACAGCCAGGGAGTTCACTGGCAACCTCAACCCACATTTCCTAACCTCACTGAGCTCCCCAGGAGCATTTCACAGCGCTCCTGTCCTTTCTGTCAGCCTTCAGCAGGCTGTTGGGCTCTTCCCTGGCAGGACACCTTGCACAGGACCATCCCACCATGAGTGGAACAAAGCCCTGAGGGAGCTGGGGGTGCTGAACCTGGAGAAAAGGAGACTCAGGGGTGACCTTATCACTTTACAACTCCCTGAAAGGTGCCTGTGCTCAGCTGGGGCTGGGCTCTTTCTCCAGGCAGCACTGACAGAACCATAGGACACAGCCTCAAGCTGCACCAAGGGAAATACAGGTTGGATATTGCTGAAAGAGTGATAAAGTTGTGGAATGGCTGCCCAGGGAGGAGGTGGAGTCACCATCCCTGGGTGTGTTTAACAGCCTGGATGTGGCACTGGGTGCCAGGGTTGAGTTGAGGTGTTGGGGCTGGGTTGGACTCGATGATCTTGGAGGTCTCTCCCAACCCAGTGATTCTGTGATTCTGTGAGTAACTTGTTGACTCCCAAGGGAGAAGAGCTTCTGACTAACTCCCCCCTCACCCAGACCTCCAGAGAGATACAAACAATAACTCTGAGCTGAACAGAAAATGCAGTCCCACCCCGGAGCCTGGGGTTGTTAAATCCTCTTTCAAGCACTCAGCAGATTGATGGCACTGCCAGGTCCTGCTGATGGCACTGCCAGGTCCTGCCTGGTGACCACACTACCTTGTGTCACTGCAATCACAGCACAGCCAGGGGCCTCTCACTGCACCCAGCCCTTCCTGCTCCTCCATGGGTGCCTGTCAGGGACCCAAAAAGGGCTCATTTTCCTCATTTTCCTCCCTCTCCCAGCTGGGAAGGCCATTGCAAGGCCACTGGGAAGGACCCAGGTTCACACTGAGGTGTGTGGGGCTCTCAGTGCTCTCCTTGAGCATTTTCCCACAGTTATTCAGTAAGCCAAATGAGATTTTAAGGACTGGAAGGCTGATTTTTGATTAGAAATAGGAATGCAGGTAGGATGGGCATCCTTCCTACAATTTGGTCCTGTGGTGATGTTTCCTTAGCACTGTTACATAATTTTGGCATGCTTAGAATATGAAATTATTAGAGCTAATCCATACTGCTGACATCCACGTTGAGGCAGACAGCTTTGCTTTCCAGGCTCCTTCCAGTTTGGACACTGAATTAATAACAACAAATAACATTTTTTCAGCCATTTTTTCCTTCCAGACAATAACCTTAAAAAATGCTGATTACCCTGCTAGGGAAGGAGAGCAGGAAAACTCTACTGGCTGCCTTTGCAAACAAATGGCAGTCATAACATTTATTTTTCCAAGCCTCTCCTCCAGATATTGTAACATGAAGCTGCTATGGGAAAAAATCAAACAGTTTATTTTAGATCAGCCAAGTTTGGAGACATTTAATAAGAATGTACTAATGGATTAAACCCAGTTGAAAGTTTATTCACCCATTTATTAGGCATGTGGTGAAGAAGAGAGGGAGCAGGAGAGGGGTTAGGCTGAGTCAGCAGCTTTAGGTGATGTGCTGCCTAAGAGTCTGAATGAAAGTCATTTAAAAAGTGATTTCAGTAAAAATAAAGTGATTTCAGAAGTGCTCAGATCACTATAAACCCAACTTTTCCAGGCTTGGGGCAGAATTCACAGCCCTGAATCACTGTGGGGGCTGTTCAGGCATGGGCAGGGGTAGGACCTTGGTTCTGCTGCCATGGCAGAGAGGGAATGAGCCATGTGAAGGAGGCCAGCTGGACACTCAGTGCCAAACTCTCTTCTGCTGCTTTCCCCAGGTGAACATAGACTTCCAGACACGGGAGCTGACCAGAAGAAATGTGCAGGAGCCCTCCCTCTCTTGCTTTGACCAAGCTCAGGGGAAGGTGCACAGCCTGATGGAGAAAGACTCGTACCCCAGGTTCCTGAGATCCAAAATTTACACAGACCTGCTGTCTCAGACCCAGAGGAGGCTCAGCTAGGACGGCCACGGGGCCCTCAGAAACCACGTGCTTCCCTCAACAGCCAAATCCCATGTCCAAATGTGAAACTTGCTTGGTGTTCAAAGCAGTGGGAATGGGAAAAGAGGGAGAAGGAGCAGAGGAAGCTTCCAGAGAGTGATCCAGGCGTGGTATTAAGACTCTTTGACTATCTGTGCTTTTTTTGTTTTTTGTTAGCAGTAGCACCTTGCAGTCGTTCCCTCTGTCTAGCACAAACCCACAACCCTCTCAGGGTCACCTGTGGGCAAGGCAGGTTTCCTTTGAAATGGCTGGGTTTTTGGTGTGTAAATAACACCTTTCCATCCTTCCACACATCTCTCCCTGTCTCTCACCTCTCCCTTGTGCTCAGGAGGGCTCCAAGGGCAGTGCTGACACTTGGGAAGCCACAGCCAGCCCACCTCTCACCCTGCTGGGGTCTGGGACTGAGGGGAGGGAGAGAGGAGACAAAGGCACAGGGTTCAATCCCTTTCTAGAAGTGGAAACCATCAGCAAACTCAGCTCTCACCCTGCTGGGTGTGGGATTGAGGGGAGGGAGAGAGGAGACAAAGGCACAGGGTTCAATCCCTTTCTAGAAGTGGAAACCATCAGCAAACTCAGCTCACCTCCCCATTTATGGCTTGGCTGCCACCCTGTCACTGCCCCTTTTCCTTCAGGGATGGAGGCTCAGAGTATTCTCAAGGAGCTGAGTTTTCCTCATGAGGAAGGTAATCCCAAAAGCCCTCACTAGGACTGGGCAGGCAAGTCTTCTAACGTGAATGATTGTTTTTTTGTGGCTGTTATTTATTTGTGCGGCAGCTCAGTCTCAGCCATCATTCAGGCTCTGTTGTGCTGGGCACTGGACCAAAGCCCAGCACAAAGGGGCTCCTGGCTGCCACAGGCTTGGTGGCTCCTCAGGAAGGACCTGTTGGAACCCTCTGGCCCTTGCTGGGGTGTAGGAAAAGCACAAAGCCCGTCTGCCACAGCAGATGGCATTTTTCATGGGGTACCTGGCCAGTGGCAACGTGAAAAATCCCTTTTCTATTTTTGTTATTTCCCTTTTACTGACTGTTCCCATTCTCTGAGTGTCCCCTGTGGGTTCAGTGCCCTGCAAAGAGCTCCCCAGGACACAGGCCCTGCTGCAGGGTGCTTGCCCCCAGTGGGACACAAAGCATGGAGTGAGCAGGATGGTGTTGGGGTGTGCAGTGGGGTGTGAGGGGCCCTTTGGCCCTGTTCCCATAGCCTGGATGGCCACTGCAGGAGAATTCTCTGTGCACATGCCAGGGGTGCAGCACCTCCTCTGGGCTGGGCAATAATTCCTTCCATCTGATGGCCCCATTTCCATGGCACTGCTGCTCCAGCTTGGCAGATTCTTGCAATATTTTTGAGGGGAGAAGCAGACAGCCTGTCTGTGGATTGGAGCCGGCAGACCAGAGGTCTCTTTTCTTCATTTAATGAAGGCCTGGAAAGTGACCCCATGGATCTTTTTCTTTCTCTCAGTCATCCCCAGACCAGAGGCTGTGAACCTCTGCTCCAGCCAAGGGTGCTGGGTGGATTTGATACATCAGAAAGCAGCTGATATAGACTTTGTGTAATGTGGTGCAAATGAGGTAGAATGGTTTCTAAAGCCAAGCAAAATGTTTTTGGAAGAAGATAAAAAAAAGTCTGCCTGGATATTAAAAATTACTGTCCATCAATTAAGTAGGAAACAGCTTTTTGAGGCTTTTTGCAAGGATGATGTGCAGGACAGTAGGACAAATAGGATCAAGACAGAGGTGGTAACCATGCTGGGTTTATTCTGGAGGTGCATTCCTGTGTTCTCCATGACACTGAAATCTAAATACATTGCAAGTGCAAACTTTATGTTAGTAGGGAAACCTGCTTTTCAGTGCCTGGTTGGTCAGCAGCAGAATCCTCCAGGTTTTTGGAAGGCAAATCCCATCTCCAGTTAAATTTCCCAGAGGAATGGCCAGAAAGAGCAGCAGTGACCCAGCATTTCTGGCTGTCCCCTGTCCCTGCAGGGACACCTGAGGAGCTGGGGCTGGCCTGTGGTGACAGAGGTGACATATTATTATATATAATAATATATATAATACATATATTATTATATATATATTCTGCAGCCAGCCCAGGCTCAGTGACACAGCTCCTGGGGCTGCTGAGGCCTCTCGTGGGACACAAGAGACACAAAGCTCAGGGTCTGGACATGGCACAGTTTGACACAAACTTTTTGCTGCTTACTCAAAAGTGGGAGCAGTGAGGGACACCTGGAAAAAGCTCCAGATTTGCCATGATTTCTCCAAGGGAGCCAGATCCTGCAGGAGCTGAGTGTCCCAAAGCTTTATGGCAGGCAAGGCACAGTGAGACAGGTCTGGTGAACCTGAGCAATGTGGAACAGGAATCACCAGTGGAAGGAATCAGAGGTGGAAGCAAAGGACACAGAGCCACACATCAGTGCCTGTCCCTGGTGCTGCCTGGGCTGTAGGAAGGTGTCTTGGTTTGGAAAGCCAGGTGTCTGCTGAGGAAGGCAGGAGCCTCCCCTGAAATGGAAAATGTAAACCCCCTCCCTTTGAATTGTTGTAATTTTGAAATTAAGGGGTTCTCAGGCAAAGGTATGGGAACAGGAATAACAGTTCTTTACTAGGAAAATTAAAATACAAATGTAATAGGTACAAAAAAAGAAAACAAAGAAAACAACCCACTGCCAGAGTGAGAGCAGTCCCTGTCCCCTGTGTGTCAGGGGGTGGCACAGCCCCATCCCATGGGGGCTCAGCCCTCCTGCAGTGCCAGCTGTGGCTCTGCTGGAGCAGGGATCCTGCACAAGGGGGGAGTTTTCCTCTGCAGCTCCAGGGCTGCTGCAGATGGGCCTGGGCTCCCTCTGGCAATGCAGGGCAGCAGAAGCTGCTCCTCTGGCAATGCACTGGGCAAAGGCTGCTGTGCTGTCCCAAAGCTCAGATTGGATCCAGGTAGGAATGCTTGGCTCCTCCCCTGGGCGGAGCATCTCCCCATGGGATGATGGAATTGGATCAGCCCTGCAGGGACACTCACTGGCCATGGATAGAAGATAATTAATAATTAATGGCCCATGAACAGAAGAGATCTCCTGGAGGGAGGATTGGCTGTGGGAGAGATGAAGAAAACTGCCCAGTGAACAGCAGAGAACTGCCCCAGCTCTGACAGATGGCAAATAGAACACAGACCCCAGCCACATTTTGTAATGTAAGACAGAAGGAGTCATACCAGCCCCACAGCCCCTGCCTGGGGTAGGGAGCAAGAAGGACAAACCCAGCTCTGCTGCAGTGACACACTCACAGCTTGACCTGCAAGGGAGGATGGAAATCTGCCCTCTCTGGCTGTGAGCAGAGGCTGGGGGAGCTCCCCTTTCCCAGAAATGCTGTCTGCACCCCTGTGTAACCCAGCACAGACTGGGATCTCCCATGGGCATTGCTTTTGCAGTTTCCTCTCCCATCTGGGTCACCAAAAACTGATGCCTTGGAGTGGCTGCCTAGAACAGAGGCTAGACAAGGTTAAGAGAATGAAGTGGGTATTTTTTAAGGGGCTTCAATAGGCACACCTTGGGCAGTCAAAAACCTCACAGAGCAGCTACACCCAGGATGGACAATGGTCGTGAGTTTTTCAGACAATTATAAGTTTGGTCCATTTACATATCAGGGGTTAATCCTCCAATTATAGCTTCAGGCAATGAAGTCATTTACCCTCATTTTGCTCTCCCATAGTTCACTTTTGTTCATACTTTCTGGGGCCTGAGGCTGTAAGGTGTCTTTGGATCACAGGCCCAGAGGAATTGTTTTGTCTGACCAAAATGTGGAGAGAATTAACTACACTTTACATGGAGTTTAGAGCTATGCACTATTACAGGGTAGGACTTGAAAAATACAAAAGTTAAAATCTTAAGGCATCAGCCTGTGGTCCCAGTTTTACTCCCTGCTGCCAAAGGGCAGCTCAGCTTCCCAGCACTGTGGCATCAAACAAATGCTGCAAGTGGTGAATGGAGGCCACCTTGTCTGGCCCTGCCTTCCTCCTCTCCACCTTCCTCTTGCCTGTATGTGCAAAAAGCATTGCAGAGCTGCCCAGCAGAAGGAGGCTGAGGCAGTCACTGCTTTTAAAGAGAAGGCAGAAAGCCATGACAGCTCTCTAGACAGACCTTCTGAGTGGGCTTGGGTGGTGCTGACCTCTAGGGCCAGCTGAGGCACCCCAGCCATGGCTCTGCAGCACCTTGGGGAGGGCCACAGAGACAGCCAGGCCAGGGGGCACAGCAGGAGCCAGGGGCTTGTGTCCAGGAATGTGAGTGGGGACAATCCCCAGGCTCCCCTGGTGTCCAGAGTGCGACTCCCTGGTCATGTCCAGTGTGACTCCATCTCTCCATGAGATCCTCCAGCAGTGTTGGTGCTGGAATTCCTTTCATTTCACATCAGAACTCAAAGAAAACTTCAAAGTGGCCAACACCCTGCAAATCCAAGCTCCTTTCTCTCCTCCATCCACCTGGGGAATTGCTCAGAGCAGGGCACACCTGGAGATGTCATTGCTGCAGTGGTGACAGGAGCTGGAATCAGGCTGGCTGATGTAGGAGAAGTGTTTTTCTCAGTAAATTGTTCCCTCCACTGGGAACAGCATCTTAGAACACAGAATGGAGCAAAAGTATTGTCTGAGGCATTTGAGTCTACCACTTGTTATTTTTGTTGCTGCTCTTGCAGTTTGTCTCTCTGGAAGGAAAGCAGACTAGTTATTTAAAGTAAAATTCTATTTTTCTTAAACAAGAAAATGGCACCAGCTGCTTCTGCTGCTTCTTTTATGACAAATGCTGTTCTGAATTGAATCAAAATAAGCAGCTTGTAGCTCTACCCCTTAAACCAGGGGCTGATCAAGGAAATCATGACTGAGCCAAAGCTTTGGAAAGAGCTGAGTGGTGACTAATTCCCACCAAGGGCAAATATCCTATCCTTGATTCATCTCCTCTTGCTGTGAAAGGGATACTCACCACCTACAAACCCATTTCCCCTCTCCACAAGCACACACCTCCAAAATTTTCCTCCTGTTTGGAGCAATGTTAAAATGTGCCATCGCATAAAGAGAGGGGGAAAAAAATTGGTTCACTCAGTTCTTTTTATTCTGTTTGCTGGCCCATACCCAGTCAGCTCCCAGGTGGATTGATGGCAGAAGGGAAAAAGAGTTTACAAATTTCCTTTTCTGTGAGCTTCACTTGGTGTTAACTGCAGGGTCAGATGCAGAACTCTAATTTGTCTGAAGTTTCTCCTGCTTTGGTCCCTCAGCCAGGCTTGGGATGATTTCCACCACTTTTGGTGGACTCATTAATGCACCAAGGGGTCCCTGCTGCCCATGCTGGGGAGGTGTGAAGGGCAAAGGGAGGGGGAAATTGCTGTGTGTGTCTGGGGGTGTGGGTGGATGAGAGTGCATGTGACTTCATCTGTATCTTATTTAGTGTCCTCTACTACAGAAGCTTTTCTGAGACATAGATGTGCATGTTAAAATAGGAGAATTAGGCACAAATGACATAAACTGAGACCTTTAGCCAGTGTTGTGTTTGCCTCGTGTGTAAGTCCAAGTAGTAGTAGGAGATGTAAAACTCTGCTAGGTTCCCAGTTACCCCTAAGAGCACATGTATCAAACTGAACTGAATGTTCACTGATGATAGACACAAAACCAAAATGTTTACAGCATTCAGAGCAATAGCAAAGCATACCTCATGCCAGTCCTGGAGTGCCTCTCACCTGTCAGTGCAAGCTCTCCCCTCCCTGGGGGCCTCTGGCTTCCTCTCCCTCCAAACTCCTCTCTCCTTCTCTCTCCTGTCCTGGTTGTCTTCCCTCCTCCTTCTCCTCGAAGCACTCCAAACCTTCCTGTCCACCAGCACTGTTTGTCTTCATCTGTCTGAGCCTGGGACTCCCCTAACCTGCCCCTGCTTGCCTCTCCTCCATCCCCATCCCTCCCTCCTCTCTTCTTTGCCTTTCCCTTCCCCAGGCACTCATCTCTGGTCATGCCATCTCCCTCCTACACGCCTCCTACTGCCACTGTAAAGCTCCTAGGAGCTCTTCCCTGCCCGTTATATAAGAACAAAACGTTTCACATCATCTTCTGCATTATCTTCCATCCCTGGGGCTGCTGCAGTCGTCTCCTTCCTTGGTGCTGTGCTCTCTCTGGCATCGTAGCATTATATCCCAGAACTGGAATTAAAGTTCATTTTGCTGCTAGACCAGAATGCTTCTGTCTACCATGCACCCCTTGGGCTTTGCAGAGGCTCATCTTGTCCCCAAGTCTTTTGTCTTCCTCCTTTTTCTCCTCCTCCCATGCAGGCTGCACGTGCAGTGCTTGTGGCAGGGGCTGGCTGGGGCGGAGGGTGTCCGTGCTGGGGTCACTCACAGCTGGGCACCCCTGTGGCTCTCTGGTTTATAAAAGCAGTCTCAATAAAGGTGTGTGGGTTGTATTTGCTCAGCAAAGTCAGTCGCTGTGCTCTGTGCCTCCTGCAGGAGGATGTGTGTCTAATCTGAGGCTGCGGTGAACTCGGCGCGAGTTCAGCGAGCTGAGGCCGTGGGAGGGAGGTGGCACAGGGGGACGAGCTTGTTACCAAAAACATCCAACACTCCTGGCAAAAAGGCACGGGAGAAAAGGCTGTGCCTGCTTCTGGAGGCACCAGGGAGCTCTGGGGACCAGCTGTGCTGTGAATTGTTTGTCTCAAGCAGCCCCACAGCTCCCAGTTTGCCTCACGTGCTGCGTGCCCCAGGCTGGCTCTAAGGCTTGATGGATGAGGAGCTGCTCAGCTTTGCATTTCTAGTGTGGGTAACAGCTTTATCCTGAGAGAAATGTCTTCATGTTGCTCTATCAGTGCCTGCAGCCACCAGCTGAAAAGCAGGGAGGGGAAGGAGGCACCTTCTGCTGTGTTTACTCCTGCAGACCTCTGTAGGACTCCTGGAAACAAAGAGAGCAGGGTACAAGCACACCCTGGGGTAGATCCCCCTTCCTTAAGAGCCACCACTGAAGATCTCATCTCCTCATAACCTCTCCCCCCAACTCCTCTGTGAGTTACCCAAACCAGAGCTCAGATTTGTCCTGAAGCTCCTTGGCATCTCCACCTTGGTGGGATGGCAGTGTCCCCTTGAGGACCTGACTACAAACCCACACACCCAGCAAGGCTGCTTGAAATAACAAAGATACCTGGTTCCTCTGCAAATCAGCTCGTGGGTGGCTCAGAAGAGACTGAGGATGGCTCTGCTGCACTCAGTGAACTCAGAAGTGAGCCAGCAGGCAGAAAGAACAGCTCAAAAGTGCTTCCCTGGGCAATGCTTTTCTTTTCAGGAGCTCCTGCTGCTGCAGCTGCCGCCCCTGCAGTGCTGCTGGTGTTGGGGCAGGCCAGGCAGGCTGTTCAGTGTGATCCCTTCCTGCTCAAGGAGAGGCATGGGCTCAGCTCCCCGGGTTCCCCTGCATTAGCTGCTTGTTTGTTAGGCTCCCCTTGTTCCCTGGGAGGCTGGAGAAGCTCCTCAGCCACGCCACAAATCCCCACCAAGCTGTGTCACCACGCTGTGCAGTGTTACACCCCTGCTGTATAGACACCCTGAGGATGTAATAAACAGCCTGAGACTATTTGTTCTCTGCCTGAGTGTCTGAAAAGCTGTAGTCCTGGGAATGGAGGGGTGTCTCCCAGCCGAATTGCTGAGGAGGAAGAGGAGGGAAGAAGCTGGAAGGAAAATCCCAGGAGTCTTCCAGCAGCACATTGCTGTCCTACTCTGAGTACACCTCCCTGCTGCTGCCAGTGATGGACTCTCTACCCCAAATCCCAAAACCAGCATGGCCAGAGGTGGGAACAAGTGCTGAGCCTGCTCCCTGCATCAGGAGCAGCAGTGGGGGACACACACAAGCTCCTGGGAAAGGGAGCAGTGTGGATGGATGGATGGATGGATGGATGGATGGATGGATGGATGGATGGATGGATGGATGGAGCATGATGACGTCACAAAGAGCAAACAGCAAATGAAGAGCTTTCTCCAGACCATAAAAAGCTACCCTGTGCTCCAGCAGGCAGCTCACACTTGGGCCTCAGCTTGCTCCATCCTGGTGGGGTAAACGAGGGAGGGATGAGCAGGAGTAGGGGCAGAGTCACCAGCCAGTCATGGGGCAGTCTGGGGAGTCTGGAGGGGGCTGGGATTGCTGGGGAAGGGTCAGCCAGCAGCTGAGGGCAATCCTGGGTAGCAAGGGGGGAAGGGGAGGGATTAGCAGGGGCAGGGAGCAGGGTACTTGAAGTGAGGTTAGGTCTTAGTGGGAAATTGCATGGTGAGAGATTGGCTTGGTTTGAAAAGCCAGGTGTGTGCCAAGGAAGGCAGGAACCTCCCCTGAAAGGGAACATGCAAACACACTCCCTCTGAATGATTATAATTTTGAAATTAAGGGGCTCTCAGGCAAAGATATGGGAACAGGAATAACAGTTCTTTACTAGGGAAGAAAATAAAAATAAAAATAACAATGCAGTAATACAAAACAAAGCACTGCCAGAGTGAGAGCAGTCCCTGTCCCCCTGTGTGTCAGGGGGTGGCACAGCCCCATCCCATGGGGGCTCAGCCCTCCTGCAGTGCCAGCTGTGGCTCTGCTGGAGCAGGGATCCTGCACAAGGGGGGAGTTTTCCTCTGCAGCTCCAGGGCTGCTGCAGATGGGCCTGGGCTCCCTCTGGCAATGCAGGGCAGCAGAAGCTGCTCCTCTGGCAATGCACTGGGCAAAGGCTGCTGGGCTGTCCCAAACCTCAGATTAGATCCAGGTAGGAATGCTTGGCTCCTCCCCTGGGCGGAGCATCTCCCCATGGGATGATGGAATTGGATCAGCCAGGCAGGGACACTCACTGGCCATGGACAGAAGATAATTAATAATGAATGGCCCATGGACAGAAGATAATTAATAATTAATGGCCCATGAACAGAAGAGATCTCCTGGAGGGAGGATTGGTTGTGGGAGAGATGAAGAAAACTGCCCAATGAACAGCAGAGAACTGCCCCAGCTCTGACAGATGGCAAATAGAACACACACACCCCAAGCCACATCCTACAACCCAGGACAGAGATTTACTGCAGGAGCCATGTGGGGCTGCAGTGAGGAAGGGCTGAGCATCTCCTGAGCAGCTGTGGCCAGCAGGAAGAGCAGTGACCTGGATCTCAGCTGGCCCTGGACACACCGAGGGCTCCCACCCTGCCTGGTGCCCCTCTCCCTGTGAAAGGTGAGTGTTTGCTCTGTGCTCTGCACACACACGTGTTGCATTTAAAACCAAAAATTAAATTTTCCTCTGGAAATGGGTCTAGTGGAATATATCAGTCCCTCTGGCTTCTTTCTATCCCCCCTATTTTTGCCCCTAAATCCTTTCTTCTGCTGTTTTTCCTTTTCATCTGCTGCTTCTCCCCTCAGCCTGTCGCTGAGCCAAACCCATCTGAATGCATCCAAGGAAGGATCTGCCATTAGTGCTGCTCTGTCTCTCCTCTTAGTTAGGATATATTTAGCCATCATCTTTAAGCTTTTTTTGCTGGCTGTTCAGTGGCTTTAAAAAGCAGGTGCTGGGAACGGAAAGAGAAGATTAAAAGTACCTGCTGTCAGCTACCTCTCCTTGTGCAGCTGTGCAAAGTGAGCACGTGGGCAGAGTGGGTAACAGCTGCCCCTTGAAAACCTCATTTGTAATTCTAATTATTCTTTTTTATTATTATTATTATTATTATTATTTCAACAATCTCTTTCTGCACTGCTACAAATTTCCAGAGCAGCTATTTCCTCCCGTGCCTCATGTGAATGTGGAGTGTTGGGAATCCATCAAACTCCTCGTGGGTGAGGGTGAGGGATCCTTCATGGGCAGCTGGGATATCCTGGATGGGCTGGGCAGGCCCAGATGGAGCCAGGCTCACCTGCAGCCACATGGATATGGTGTCCCACAGCCACCCCTGACTGTCCCTGTCCCACAAGCTGTGCCCATGGCCCAGCCCCAGCTGCAATGTGGCTGCTCAGGGGCCACTTGCAAATTCTTGGCTGCTGTCTCAGCCTTGGCAGCTTCCCTGCTCCTCCCTGGCACCATCAGAGAATTTCTCAGGCTGGGAAAGATCTCTAAGATCATCAGGTCTAAGCCAAACCCACCACCAAACCCCATCTCCTTGGCTTACTTCCCTCCTTAAACACATCCAGAGCTCATCAACAGCTTGCAGGTGGAGGAAGGGGCTATGCAACATGAGCAGGGCCTTCAATCCTCCCATTTCTGCTCCTTTGCAGTCAGCACCTCCCTGATTTCATGGCAGGAGTGCCTCCAGCTTTGCCCATCCCTGATTGCCACCTCTGTGTTTCCCCTTTGGTTTAGGAGGAATTGGGGACAGACTCCTTGGGGAGCCTGCCTGCAGTGAGACCCAAAACATCAGAGCTCAGCCTGGCTCTTGCCCTTTTCCTTCTGCCTGCCTCCCCTTCCAAAACTTTTTCTGCATCTTCCCCTTATTCCACTTGAACAGTATAAAACCACAAAAATACCCCTGCCAGAAACTCTCCTCAGAGCCTGGCTGTGCACTGGGGCACATACACAAGGGCACTGTGCACCCTGTCACCAGACCCTTGTTTTCCCACTCCCCACCCCATTTCTGGGGCTGAAAACTTTGGTTTTAGTGTTTTCCAAAGTTGCTGGCATTTTGCAAATAACCCAGAAACACCAATCCCTGGGGCTGATGGGGTGTGTGTGTTTTCCTGCTGGGGGTGAAGCCAGCCAGTGGTTGTACCCCCATAAATTTTGTCAAAGGGTGGCTATGGGTGCCTTCTCAGCCCAGCTACCTCACAACCCTGTCACCAAACCCTTGTTTTCCCATTCCCCATCCCATTTCTGGAGCTGAAACCTTTGGTTTTAGTGTTTTCCAAAGTTGCTGGCATTTTGCAAATAGCCCAGAAACACCAATCCCTGGGCTGATGGGGTGTGTGTGTTTTGCTGCTGGGGCTGTACCCCCCAAAATTCTGCCTGTGGGTGCCTGTGGGTGCCTTCTCAGCCCAGCCACCTCCTAGCCCTGTCACCAAACCCTTGTTTTCCCAATTCCCCACCCCATCTCTGTAGTTTGGGACTGAAACCTTGGTTTTAGTGTTTTCCAAAGTTGCTGGCATTTTGCAAATAACCCAGAAACACCAATCCCTGGGGCTGATGGGGTGTGTGTGTTTTCCTGCTGGGGGTGAAGCCAGCCAGTGGTTGTACCCCCATAAATTTTGCCAAAGGGTGGCTGTGGGTGCCTTCTCAGCGCAGCTACCTCACAACCCTATCACCAAACCCTTGTTTTCCCATTCCCCACCCCATTTCTGGAGCTGAAACCTTTGTTTTTTGTGTTTTCCAAAGTAGCTGGCATTTTGCAAATAACCCAGAAACACCAATCCCTGGGGCAGATGGGGTGTGTGTGTTTTCCTGCTGGGGGTGGCTGTACCCCCCAAAATGCTGCCTGTGGGTGCCTTCTCAGCCCAGCCAACCTCCCAGCTCTGTCACCAAACCCTTGTTTTCCCATTCCCCATCCCATTTCTGGGGCTGAAAACTTTGGTTTTATGTTTTCCAAAGTTGCTGGCATTTTGCAAATAACCCAGAAACACCAATCCCTGGGCTGATGGGGTGTGTGTGTTTTGCTGCTGGGGCTGTACCCCCCAAAATTCTGCCTGTGGGTGCCTGTGGGTGCCTTCTCAGCCCAGCCACCTCCTAGCCCTGTCACCAAACCCTTGTTTTCCCAATTCCCCACCCCATCTCTGTAGTTTGGGACTGAAACCTTGGTTTTAGTGTTTTCCAAAGTTGCTGGCATTTTGCAAATAACCCAGAAACACCAATCCCTGGGGCTGATGGGGTGTGTGTGTTTTCCTGCTGGGGGTGAAGCCAGCCAGTGGTTGTACCCCCATAAATTTTGCCAAAGGGTGGCTGTGGGTGCCTTCTCAGCGCAGCTACCTCACAACCCTATCACCAAACCCTTGTTTTCCCATTCCCCACCCCATTTCTGGAGCTGAAACCTTTGTTTTTTGTGTTTTCCAAAGTAGCTGGCATTTTGCAAATAACCCAGAAACACCAATCCCTGGGTGATTGGGTGTGTGTATTTTGCTGCTGGGGCTGTATTCCCCAAAATTCTGCCTGTGGGTGCATGTGGGTGCCTTCTCAGCCCAGCCACCTCCCAGCCCTGTCACCAAACCCTTGTTTTCCCAATTCCCCATCCCATCTCTGTAGTTTGGGGCTGAAACCTTGGTTTTAGTGTTTTCCAAAGTTGCTGGCATTTTGCAAATAACCCAGAAACACCAATCCCTGGGGCTGATGGGGTGTGTGTGTTTTGCTGCTGGGGGTGGCTGTACCCCCCAAAATGCTGCCTGTGGGTGCCTTCTCAGCCCAGCCACCCCCCAGCCTGGACCTTCCCGGTGCAGATGAAGCCCGACCCTATGGCTGGGAGGTGGATTGGCGCTGGCAGGGCTCTGGGAAGGCAGCCTGGCCCCAGGCGTTGCGACACAGAAGAGTTTTTTTGTATTCCAAAACAAGGGCTGATAATGGAGGGCACGGGGCCGGAGCCGCGGGAGGCTGCTAAGCTAAATGAGACAGGAAGCACGTAATTCAATTAGATACAGAGCAGCATGAAGACATCTGAGTACACACACGGGGCTGGGCTCAGAGGCTGTTGCATAACCCTGGGAAGGGCTGAGCAGGATGAAATACCTCACCCAGGGCAGCCCATGCCTGTCCTGGAGCAGCCCCACGGCAGGGGAGAGGCAGAAAAGCTGCTCCAGGGAGCACAGGGGTCAGCTGGGGCTGTGGCACGGTGGGCACAGGGGCTGTCCCAGCCTTGGTCAGGGGGACTTTGCTGGAACAGCCCAATCCTGCTCCCAATCCAGGGCTCAGACCTGACACTGCCCTGAGCCCCAGAGCCAGCTCTGCAGCAAACACCTTTGTGCCTCTTGTGGTCCCCAAAAAGAAACAGCCTTTGAGTGACCCCTTCCCTTCCCTTCCCTTCCCTTCCCTTCCCTTCCCTTCCCTTCCCTTCCCTTCCCTTCCCTTCCCTTCCCTTCCCTTCCCTTCCCTTCCCTTCCCTTCCCTTCCCTTCCCTTCCCTTCCCTTCCCTTCCCCAGCTCTCTCTCTCTCACCATGGGCAGCTTCACTGTCAGCTTGGCCTCACCTCAGCCCAGAGCTTCAAAAGCTGCCACAGGGGACAAGGTAAAAACCTCACACACACACACACACACACACTTGTCCAATGCTCTTTATTTCTCTGGGGAAAAGCAGCAGGGAAACAGGGCCTGAAGCCAAGAGGGGGGCTCAGCAGGCTGTAATGTCAAGGCAGAGATGTGCAGAGTTTCTCTGCTCTGGCTCACATCCCCCAGGCTGCTCACCAGTTGCAGTTGCTGCCATGCCAGCTGTGTTTTTGCCATAGTTACATTTGCTGTGAGCAGCACGTGGTTGCCAGCACGGTGGCTGTGCCAGGCTCCATGGAGTTGCAGCCAGAAATCATCTGTCCCGTGTGCCTGGCACACGTGCCCAGCCTCCAGGAGCTTTTCCTCTCGGCATGACCTGCTCAGACCCTGCCTCAAACACCAGGCAGGGTTACCAGAGCATCCTGTGACTCTGCACATCTGCAGCTGGGAGGATGGGCTGCAGCTCCAGAGGGGAAAGGGACAGAGGTGGACGTTCCCACAGCATTTATATGGAAAAGCCAGGGAGGAGATGGAGATGTGGGGGATGAGGAGAAGGGGCATTGCCACCCTAAACCCTCTGGTCACCTGCTGCAGCTGGGAGGTGAGTGCCAAGCTGCTTTGGCGTGATCTCCAGCTCTCCTTTCCAACCCTGACCCTTGAGTGGCTCTGTGGAAGAGCAGAGTGTGGGTGCCAGGAGCCTGTGCCCATGCCCACGTGCCACTGCTGCTGTGACACCAGCGTTCCCAGTGTGCTGCTCAACTGGGGTGGAGATCCAGGCTGGTGGGGCCCTTCCAAAACTGATGCCAAGCACATCCTGTGGCTGTGCACAGACATTCCCAGCAGCTGTACAGGCAAAGGCAACCTTCCAGCCCTCTCTCCTTTACTCTTCCATTTCTTCCCTTGAATCCACAGCAAGGATCACGGCTCTAATCTTGGTTTTAAGGCACAGAGAAGACATGAATAAGAGCTTGGTGTAGCTCCAGCCATTTATCTGTAGCTGAGTATCTGCTAAGCAAGAAGGCTTAAACTTGATTATTTGAGTGAAAATCCCCAGAGCCATCAGGAGAGAGGCTGCTCTTCCATGAGGAGCTCAAAGTGAGTGTTCAGTCATTAGTCCTGATGTGATGCATCCTTCCTGTCTGTCCATGAGCAAGACCATTCTGTGCCTTCTGTAAGTGATGAGAGAAAGACAGGACTCTCCTTTACTGCTCAGTGGGGCTGAGGTGCCTCATGCTCCTCCTGAAGTCTCCCACCCAGATATCCTCATGCTCCTGCTCCCAAAGGCAGCTCGAGAGGAGCCTTTCCCCCTTGCCCAGGGCCCAGATGGCTTCGTGCTGCCACTCTCCTGGCACAGTTCATCTCTCCTGGGAAAGCTGCTCTGGCAAAGGGAAAGATGCTCTGGCAATGTGCTGTGGGTGATGAATGCAGGCAGCAAGGGGAGGAGACAACCTGAGCTCTGGAAAAACGTTTGAGCTGGGAATAGCAGGGAGGAAGGGAGAGGATGAGGAGTGGAGGTGGCAGCTGTGGCCTTGTGCTTGGCTGGCCATGAGCAGGGGCTGTTAAGGTCACTCCCTCCCAGAGCTGCTGAGCTGGGGAATTGCAGGGAGGGCAGCTCTGGGATTCTGTGTGAGCCTGACCTCACCAGGGCCCTGCTGGTGCTCATGGACCTCTGGTTCTTGTAGCCCCAGACCCTGGGCTTTGCTGCTGTGCACTGCTTTAACCTTTTCTCTTCATTGTTCTCTTTTGTTGGTTCTCATGGACCTCTAGTCCTTGTAGCCCCAGACCCTGGGCTTTGCTGCTGTGCACTGCTTTAACCCCTTCTCATTTTTCTCTTTTGCTGGCTCAGTCCTTCCCCTCCAGTTTTCCAACCTCTCCCTGGCTTTTAATCTCCTTTCAATTTCCAGGTCTCATCAGGATCCTCCATTATCAGATGCTTTCCCAGGTTTTGGCTCCTTTGATGTGCATCCCTTCCCTCCTCTCAGCACACACACCCAGCAGGGAATTTGTGATGAAGAAGTGCAACTTCAGCCAGCACATTATATATCTATTACATATTCCAGCTGTGAGCTGGCAGTGCCATTAAAGAGAAGTGGAAACATTAAACCCTCCTTCTCCATCTGCATCCCCGCAGGAAGCACAAACCCTCCTGACCCTGCTGGGGGCTGCCACCCCCTGCTTTAACCACTGGGGCAGAGCTCTGGAAGCCCCGGGGCAGCGGAGTGGAGCAGCAGGATGGAGCTGACGGCTCTCTGCGAGGGCTGCAGCGTCTGTCCTGTCCCTGCTCTCCCACCCGCCGCCGCTTCATCAGCAGGCTCCACACGTCGCTGGAAAACGAGCCTGTTTTTTCCTGTTCCCGAGGAAGCGGCGATGACTGTGATGCTCAAGGACGAGCCTGGGCCTCCCACTCTCCCCTCCCTTAGCAGCGCACACAAACTTACCTAAGCTCTCCTCTTCAGGGGCGCTGCCTGAGCAGCTTTTGGTTGGCTGGAGGCTGCGGTGATGCTGGGTCCCCCTCCCCTCTCCCGGCCCATATAAAGCGCGGCTCCGCTCCGCTGTCGCAGCCGCCAGCCCGGGACCGCGGGGCAGGTGGTGCCCGCAGCCGCCTCTCGCAGCCCCTGGCACCCCCGGGAGGAGCCGATGAGTTGCTGGATGCCTGGGTGCCCAGCTCTCAGCATGTGCCGGGGCTTAGCCGCGCTGCCCATCACTTGCCTGGAAAGGTAAGGCGCTTTGGGAGGCAGAGGGGTCGCACCTGGACCAGCCTCTGCTGCCGCCGATGTGATGGTAGGGTGGAAACCGGGATGCACAAAGTGATTCCTTGTGGCTGCATCCCTTCTGCTCCCCAGCACGGGAACACGGAGGTGAAACCAGCGCAGGGACAGAGAGAGGAGGCTGGCCAGGGCTGTACAAACACACCAGGGGTTTTCTGGCTCTGCCTCTGCACAACTTGCTCCGAGCTGACAGCAGCAGGAGTATTTTTGTCAACACTGCCGAACTGTTCAGTGACATGTTGCTCCTCCTGCCAAGCCCCACGCTGCCGGCTTGACATTTAAACCCTGATTTTTTGTATGGGCGCCTGGGGACGCCTGAGCGAGCCGCGGGCACGCAAACAGCAGCTGGGCCACAGCACCTCGGGGGCACCCTGGGGACAGACGGGAGCCGCTGCCTCGGGGACACCCTGGGGACAGACAGGAGCCGCTTCTCCTGCCCTGCTGCTGCCGCAGACACCTCCCGGCAGGGACGTGCCTCCTCCGTGCTTTCGCCGCGGGGACAGGCAGGAGCATCCCAGCCTCTGGCACAGGAGCATCCCAGCCCCTGGCACGGGAGCATCCCAGCCTCTGGTACGGGAGTATCCCAGCCTCTGGTACAGGAGCATCCCAGCCCCTGGCACGGGAGCATCCCAGCCCCTGGCACGGGAGCATCCCAGCCTCTGGCACGGGAGTATCCCAGCCTCTGGTACAGGAGCATCCCAGCCTCTGGCACAGGAGCATCACAGTCCCTGGTACAGGAGCATCAGTGCTGCCTCCCAAAGCCATGGGGTAGGTGGATGGCGCTGCCCTCCCCAGGGCCTGCTGACAGGCTCCTGGGAGCCCAGGGGCACCCCGAAAATCAGAGCAGGGGAGCAGCAGCCTGGCAGGCAGCAGGGGGATGCTCCCGCTGTGCCGAGAGGAAGGAAATCGCTGTTTTTCCAGCGGTTTGGGAGCAGCGGAGTGATGCCGGGAGAGTGGGGTGGGGAAAGGAAGCAGGATAGCTCCGGGGAGCTCGGGGGGGGCTCCAGCAGCTTTTACCTGTCCCAGAGGAAAGATCGCGCTTTATATTCTATGTGTCTCCGCCTGGGAAGCGAGCAGGAGAAAACGGTCCCCCAGGCTTAATGCGCGGTTGCCAGGGAGCAGGGAAAGCAAGGGGGGAGCGTTTATTTCCCATAGCAGAGGGCCAAGAAGTGGCTGAAGCTGGGGGGCGAGGGCTGTCCCCCCGAGCCCGAGGGGTGCAGCCCCTGCCAGGGGTGGGGGCGGCAGACCGATGGTCCAGAGATCCCATCTCACCCCTCCCTCCCTCCCTCCCTCCCTCCCTTCCAGAGCCAAGGATCTGAAGACCCGCTTGGGCATCCTGCTTCACAAACCCGAGCTGGGACACAGGAGTGGGAGCTCCAGCAAGCTGCAGCTGGGCTCCAGGCGCAGGTAAGCCAAGCACGGCTCTGCCCCGGGTGCAGCCCGTTCCCGAAGGATGCTCCTGCCCATCTGCAGCACAGAGCACAGAGCACAGAGCACGGCTCCCCCTCCGTGTAGTCCCACCCAGGCGGGCCGGGAAGGCGGATCACTCCCCTGCTCCAGCGGCTATAAAACCCGGCAGGGAACGGATGCTCTGGCATTAGGCACAGAGAGCAGGGCCCTGGCAAGAGGCAGGGATCCCGCAGGGCTCCTGCCCTTCCTGGTGCCTCACACCAGCGGCTGGGATCCCCAGGGAATGCAGGCAGCATTAAACACAGAACACTGAATATCAGTGCTGAGGGCAGGGGGTTTTCCTGCAGAGGAGGCTCTGCTGGGCCAGCAGAAAAGGGCTCTTCTGAGCAGCCCCTAGAGAGCCTGCTGGACTCGTGTCGGCACAAAAGGGCTCTTCTGAGCAGCCCCTAGAGAACCTGCTGGCCAGCAGCATGGAGATGAGGTCGGGTGAGCCATCAGGGAAGGTGAAAGAAAGGGAGGAGAGAGGAAAGAGAGCCCACAGGTAATGGATGTTGGCCCCTGGCTTTGGTTTCCTGCTGAATGCTGCTGTCTCCCGTTGATGGAGCTGCTCAGCTGAAGTGCTCCCGTCCCTCACCGCTGGACAGAGAGCCTCACATCCTTTTTGTCTTTTCCAGAAACTCCTCCCAAGAGGTGCTGGAATGGAGGGAGTCCTTTGACCAGCTCCTCAAGAGCAAAAGTGAGTAGCATCTTGTTTTCTTCTCTGGGTGAGAGTGTGTAGGACAGATGTACTCACAGTGAGCTGTATGACTGGAGTCAGTGTAGGATGAAATCTTGCCTCCTCCTCAAATGAGGTGTTTGAGGGTTCAGAAAGGGTCTCTTTCCTGCCCAGATCTGAGGCACAGGGCTCATTGCCTACCCTTTCCTCCTGGCTGGGTGGTTTTGGGGGGCAGAAGTGTTGTCTCACTGCTGCCTTGGGACAGGAGCACTGTCACAGGCATCCCCTGAGGAGCAGCCCACCAGGGGGAACGTCATGGTACTCCCAAAGCACCCTTTCCCCACCCTGGGGAGAAGGCAGTGTCTGCTCTGGGTGGCTGGTGGAAACAGCCATGCAGCCACCTCCCCTCAGGCTTGTTCAGACAACTGCATTGCTGCCCTCTGTCTGTCTGTCCTGTGCCTCCGGGGATGGCTCTTCCACAGGGAGCAGGAATTCAGCTGTTTGAGTGGATAACCTTGCCCTTTTCCTACTCTGGGATCAGCTGTGTGTCTGTGGTGCACAGGGCTCCTGTGAGATGCTGGCTCCCTCTCGCTGTGCAGGCAGCTCCTCCAGACCCAGAGATGGGACCTCTTTTTTAGTCCCACACATCATCCCCTCCTTACATTGGGCTCTGCACAATTGCAGACTCCAAAAACAGTTTTTACAATTATAGAGATGATCACTCCAATTATAATGAGAGCCAAAATGAGATTGCTGACTATAACAAGCCAAGACCTTCTAATTATCTATTTACCTTTAAAAAACTATTACCTTGGCTGAGCTTTGCAAAATTCAAATGCCAGAAGAGCCAAATTTTAATCCAAAAGTAGTTGTCTACCTTAAAAGCTCTTCCCCAGCCAGACAAAGTCCTTCCACAGTGCTAGTCTGGGGCCAAATGTATTTTTTTTTCTGTTGTGCCTTTTGCAGCTTTCCCAAAACCCTCTGATTTTATGGATTCCCCCAGTCATCCCCTCCTTACACTGGGCTCTACACAACGGCAGTCTCCAAAAACAGTTTTTACAATATTTTTACAATTCTACAATAGTTAGAGAGGATAACTCCAATTATAATAAGAGCCAAAATGAGATTGCTGACTATAACAAGCCAAGACCTTGTAATTATCTATTTGCCTTTAAAAAATTATTACCTTGGCTGTGCTTTGCAAAATTCAAATGGCAGAAATGCCAAATTTTCATCCAAAAGTAGCTGTCTACCTTAAAACCCAGACAAAGTCCTTCCACAGTGCTAGGCTGGGACCAACTGTATTTTTTTTCTCAGTCTTTCTCACGTGCTGTGATGGCTAATGAGCATCTCTAGCTTTGTAACTTAATCCACCCTCCCAGCACAGCTTTGAAATCCTTGCTGCAATTACTCTCCCGTCCTCAGCATCTCGTTCCCCCCAGATCTGGGCTGAGAAATCAGAACCAAGGCTCCTGCAGCGTTCCGATGCGTCAGCGCGCTTCTCCTTAGGTAGAATTAGCTCTTTCCCGAAGCTGTAAAGAAAATACTCTGAAGCCTCATTACAGAAAGGTCAGATAAATAAAACCAGAGGATTACTTGTCTGTGGGAAAGGATTTTATTGGAGTCTAGAGGCCAATTAGCGGTGTCTCAGAGGGTGGAATTTGCCCGGAAGGAAAGGAAATCTGTGGATGTCACGGTCTGAGCTCCCAGGGCAACGCTCCCCAGGCAGTGTTTGCTGCTGGCCCTCTTCCCCTCGCCTCCTTTGCCATTAACTGCTCTTCTCTCCCCTCCATAGGTGGGGTAAATGCATTCCACACCTTCCTGAAGACTGAATTCAGCGAGGAGAACCTCGACTTCTGGCTGGCATGCGAGGACTTCAAAAAGACCCGCTCGAAAACCAAGCTGGCCTCCAAAGCCAACAGGATCTTCGAGGAGTTTGTCCAAAATGAGGCGCCCAGGGAGGTGAGATCATTTTCTGTCACATCAAATAGGGTGGGAAAGGAATGAAATATCCTGGTGGGTTTTATGAAAGTGCTGTTGGGTCAGTGGGAAGGTGTGCTCTTGTTCATGATCTAACATTGTGTGATCCATCACATAATGTTGGAACAGAAATTGAGTCGAACTGTGAAGTGTAGCAGGCACAGGGCCTGCAAGGCCTCCCTGGTGGTCAGTTGTCTAGGATAGGAAATGCCTAGTCATGATGACTGGACCAAAAGAAGCCCCTCTTCCACCTTTGGACCCTTGCTATTGCTCTGTAAGATGATAGGTCACTTTTGCCTTGACCCCTACTATTGAACTGTTTCCCAAAACCCCTACACCCTGTATAAACCCCTATTTCTGCCCAGTTTGAGAGAAGAGCTGTCACTGAGACCCTTGGCAGGAGCTGCCAATAAAGACACCTCTGTGGAACCTCATACAGCCTTCTCCTCTCTCTCCCTGTGTCTGCCAAAGGCACTTAGCAAGCAAAGAGCTGAAAATCACTAATGAGCTGAGAATCACCAAAGAGCTGATCTCATGTGGTGTTTGTGAGGGTCCCAAGGACGAGGTGAGAGATGAGAATTTGACTCCATGTTCTCAGAAGGCTGATTTATCATGATATGATATGATATGAAATTAAAAAATTCTATTCTAAAACTATACTAAAGAAAGAGCAAGGATACAGACAGAAGGCTTAACAAGAACGACAATGAAAGCTCGTGACTGACTACTCAGAGTCTGACACAGCTGGCTGAGATTGGTCATTAATTAAAAACAATTCATATGGAACCAATCAAAGATGCACCTGTTGGTAAATGATCTCCAGACCACATTCTAAAGTAATCAGATAATTATTGTTTTCATTCTTTTGTGAGGCTTCTCAGCTTCCCAGGAGAAGAAATCCTGGCAAAGGGATTTTTCAGAAAATATCACAGTGACAATCTCACTTAAGAGCTGAGCTTGCTAAAGTTGCCTGTGGCCCTGGAGCCTGCCTGAAGGGCTTGGACAGGTTGTGCTTAACTGGACTTCGCTGTCTGGGACACCCATGGCAGCCAGGCTTGGGGAGACCCCAAAAACCCCAGAGCTGCATTAGTGAAGGGATAGAAAGGTTTGTAACCATCTTCATCTACATCTGAAGACCAACTAAAACCAGGTTTTGTCCTCATGTAGAAGAAGAGCTAACATTTGTGGGCGCTGCTGCCTTGCAGGTGAACATCGACCACGAAACCAGGGAGATCACCCGCAAGAACCTCTCGGGGGCCACCTCGGCCTGCTTCAACGAGGCGCAGGCCAAGACGCGCACGCTGATGGAGAAGGACTCCTACCCCCGCTTCCTGAAATCCGCCTCCTACCAGGACATGAGCAGGCAGGCCGCCAGCCGCGGCACCAGCAAGCGCTCGCACACCTGACCCGAGCTGGGGGACGAGCCAGGGGGCCAGGAACGGGGTGGGACACGGATTGTGAGGGCTGAGGCCTGTGTGGCGGGGGTCCGGCTGAAGTTGTGGGGTTTTAGCAGGATCCCCAGCACCCTGAGCGCTTCAGGAGCTGCCAGACCCACATTCCTCCCTCCTTGGGGCTGGGAGCCCAGAGCCTCCCCTCACAGCTCAGCTGGAGACCTTTGCCACTGCAGACATGGAAAGAAATGGGGTTGAGCTGTGAGTGCACCTCAGCTCATTCAGAGATGGGATTCCCCTGAGCACCCACAACCCAAGAGCTCCCACCTGCTCTCTGATTGCCACAAGCAGCACCCACAGGACCTGCCACTCCTGCTCACAGGGAATGGCCAGGATAAAAGCCCCAAGACTACGTGGCAGTTTCAACTGGAGGGATCCTGAGCCCACCTTCTCCTAATCCCAAGATCCCCAGCACCCTGAGCGCTTCAGGAGCTTCCAGACCACATTCCTCCCTCCTTGGGGTTGGGAGCCCAGAGCCTCCCCTCACAGCTCAGCTGGAGACTTTTGCCACTGCAGACATGGAAAGAAATGGGGTCTGAGCTGCGAGTGCACCTCAGCTCATTCAGAGATGGGATTCCCCCGAGCACCCACAACCCAAGGGCTCCCACCTGCTCTCTGACTGCCACAAGCAGCACCCACAGGACCTGCCACTCCTGCTCACAGGATAAAAGCCCCAAGACTATGTGGCAATTTCAGCTGAAGAGATCCTGAGCCTGCCTTCTCCTAATCCCAAGATCCCCAGCACCCTGAGCGCTTCAGGAGCTGCCAGACCCACATTCCTCCCTCCTTGGGTGTGGGAGCCCTCACAGCTCAGCTGGAGACTTTTGCCACTGCAGACATGGAAAGAAATGGGGTCTGAGCTGCGAGTGCACCTCAGCTCATTCAGAGATGGGATTCCCCTGAGCACCCACAACCCAAGAGCTCCCACCTGCTCTCTGATTGCCACAAGCAGCACAGGACCTGCCACTCCTGCTTGCAGGGAATGGCCAGGATGAAAGCCCTGAGACTTCGTGGCAATTTCAGCTGGAGGGATCCTGAGCCTGCCTTCCCCTGACCCCAAGATCCTCCAGCTGTGTCCTATGCATGCTCTGCATCGAAGTTTCCACCAGTGCAGTGACGTTTTCATCCCTCGCTTGAGCTCCACAACCTTCAGATTGCACCTAATCTTAAGTCACGTGTGTGATGTTTTATCCCTGTTATTGTTATTTATTTCATCATTATTGTTATTATTATTATTATAGCTATATTTATTAGAGCAGCACTGCTGAAAGCACACACGTGTATACCTTGCTCTGAGGAGCTTGTAAATTAAATTATTTTAGCTGTTGTAGCACTTAGCATGCCTCCCACCTTTTCTGTGTAATAATCTGAGAGGACCAGACAGATTTGTAGCACAATTTTGGAGCAAGGTACACCAGTAGCAGCAGGTAGAGCTCCTAGAGAGTTTGGATGGCAGTGCAAGGATGCATGCAGCCCATGCTGTTCCTTCTCTCCCCTTAAAGATGTGGAAGGCATTGCAACTTGTCCCAGGCAGGGAACAGAGAGGTCAAACAGGTACTTTGGTGAGCAACTCTATGGGAAACTTGATTTTCACACATGGGAGAGAAAACCCAGGGCTTTGCTTGGGTTTATAATCGGGTTTGGTGTTCCCTTGGATGGTGAAACCAGTCTGCAGCCACAGCACTTTACCAGGAGCCCATGGAGTGAGCGAAACCATCCTATGAATTCAGTGACTTGGGGGTGGCAGGGACACACCCACCCAGTCCAGACCTGGGGGCAGCTCTTCAGAAAGTCCCTCTCAGCAGGAATTTTGGGGTCCTGGAGAGGTGTGGGTCCCACTTGGCAGCAGTGGTGGGTGGGTGGGTGATGTGGAGCCTGTGCTGGTCCTGGGGAATGTGCCACCAGCACTGCTGCCTGCTGAGAGCTGCTTTCCAGGGCTCTGTTTATCCCCAGAGACCAAACCTGGAGATCCTTATCCCACTGGTACTCACTCCTTGCCAAGGGAACTCTCTTTTGCCCCCCTGTCTCAGCAACATCCGGAGCACAGCATCCTTTGGGCTTTTCACAGCTGCTTGAGCAGAGCAAGGGACCAAAGACCAGTTTGGGGATGTTACTCCGAGCCCTATTCCACCACCCCCATCCTGATCCCACCTCTGAGCCTCTGGCTGTTGTCCTGGCTGTGTTTACAGGGAGATATCAGCTGCTTTCTTATTTATTATTTATTTTTACAACTGGAACCACCTTTGCCGTGTAACTGAAGCGAGCGATGCACAATGGTCTGTTCTCATTGCTGACGTAACGTTGTCCTTACAAAATAAAATAGAATCAAATAAAATAAAAATAAAATAAAAGTAAAGAGCAAAATACCCTGACAACATGGGCTGGGTCTTTATTTTTCTGGTCGTGGACTTTCAATTAAATTTTACATTCTAATTCTGGATACTTTGCAAAGCTGCTTGTGTTGGGTGACTCAGGGGGCATTTCCAGTCACTTTCAAAGTGACAGTGTCAAGAGCAGAAGAGGAAGGGTGAAGACTTTTGAGGCATAAAACTTTGTGGTATTGGGTTTATCAAAGAAAATGGAGTGATTCATAGAAAGCATGAAAGCAGAAGTGAAGCTTTCAATATATGAACTGCCAGGGTATTCAGTGCTGCTTGTATTGCTCATCATTTCTGAGCCCTTTACAGCACTGCAGTTCCCAATATCTGCTATTAGTAAAAACACAAATGTCATAAAATTGAGAGCATGCAGGGAAAAACCCTGCTTTTGGGTCACTGACATAAAAAATACTTGATTTTTGTCAGTAACACACCTGAGGACTGAATTCATTGACAAGGGGGGAACTCTCTGGTATCAGAGGGGTTAAAAAAAATCTTATTCCTGTGCAGAGTGAGGTCTGAGCAGCTCCCTCAAACGCTCTGGGAGGGGAGGGGAAGTTTGCATGGGAAGAGATTTCCATGGAAGCACCCAGGGCTGGAGAGGAGCAGCCCAGTGCAGCCCGAAGAAGTGCTTGGAATAAAAACCCAACAGAAAAATAGTTTTATTTCAGTTGCCTTCTTTCTATTTATTGCATGTTCTGGAAGCCAAAATTAACTGGCCTGCATCAGCAGAGTGTGAGAGGGCTGATGAGGAGGAGCTGGAATCCCAGGCAATAACTCAGAATGTGCATGTTCCAAGGTGTCACTAGGAGCATGTGAAAAATGCCAATTATTTGTTTTTAAAATTTTAAAAGTTTAAGAATAATAAAATGGTTGTAAAAATAGCAATATAATTAGAGTAATAATAATTTGGACAATTTGGATTAGGACAATATGAGACAACAGAAACAAAGAGTTACAGACAGTCCGGGTACCTTTTTCTGGGCAAAATAAGCCCAAAAAAGGACCCACGTTAACAGAGGATTAACCCTTAAAAGCAACAGCCTGTTGCATATTCATACACCTCATCCATGATGCATAAATTCCATTCAAACACAGGATTCTGTCTGGGCAGTGTCAGCTTCTTCCTCTGAATCCTGATGGTGTCTTCATGACTTAACAAGGCAGGAAGAAGTTCATTTTTTCTGATAATGGGGCCATAAATTCTTTCTCTGAAAGATTCAGGTGTCCTGTGGCTGCTATCTGGTGCAAGTCCTTTCTTTCAAAAAATCTTACATAGCATAGTTTCTATTTTAACATTTTGTTATAACCTAAAACTACATTTAGCACACTACTTAAGAAAATGAATACAGCATCACTTTCTAACATAACCCATATAATATTCATTTAATATTTGCCAAAAGCCAACCATAAAATACGCATTTTTTCACAAGCACAAGCCACCCCTGCCACTCAAATGCATTTTCCAAGCAGCTGCAGCTGCAGCAGAAGCTCCTGAGCCCTGTGACAGCCACGCAGGGGCCAAGGATCAGCAGGCACTGTAAAACACATGGACTCTGCTCCATCCCCACCCATCCAGAGGAAAGCAGGCTGAGCTCCCCCTCACCTCTCATTTCCTTTTAAATTAAGCATGGCCTTGTCCTACAAGCCAGGTGATTTGGGATCATAGCAGTTTGCATCTCTATCTGATCTTTGTCCGTGTCAGAGGGAAGAAATGAGATGGAAAGTAGCCAGGAAATATTTAAATTACTTGTCAGGAAAGAGAGCAGTAAGGCAGACTAGAAGCAGCCAGAATCAAAAAATAATGTTGTTGTTGCCTTTTTTTAAAAATAAACCTGCAGCTTCTGAATGAAAAATTTGAATACTTTGTCTTGCACACCTTGAAGTTAATTTAAAACTGATTCTCCATTTTAAAAAGTAATAAAATTAATTTAAAATAAATGATGTATAAATAAAAATAAGAAAATAAATTTAAAATTATATTATTTAAAAATAAAAATAAGAAAATAAGAAAATAAATTAAAAATTAAATTATTTAAAAATAAAAAAATATTAATTTAAATTAAAGTATTAAAAATAAAATGTATAATTAAAAAAAAAGAAGTAATAAAAATATAGAATTAAAAGCTTTTTGAGCTTTCTTTAGCAGGAAATGTGAGGCTGTGTCCATTTTTGCTGCATCATCCATGGCCCAAGCTGAGCCTCAGCCTCGGTGGCAGCTCTTAGACCCCACAGCTGATCCTGGACAATCCCATTTGCAGCCCAGTTTCCTCTGAGCTGCTTCCTAAAGAGAAAACCCAGTCACTAAAAGCCAGCTATGCCTGCTGCCAAAACCCAGTGGTCAAACAACAAAACCTTAAAGCCTCAGGGGGGGATAAAAAAAAGACCCAATCCACAAAACCACATTTGAGACATTGGAGCCAAAGCTTGCCTCATCCAGCTGTGGTCACTCAAATAAAGCCAGGCTGAAGTTTCCCAGGGAGGAGGCTGCAAATTTGGAAGCAGCTGAGGGGATTTGAGCTCCACCATGGGGCTGGTGCTGCCCTGCCCCCAGGCTGTGAACACAAACTTGCTCCTGGGCCAGCTTTCCATGAGCCAGGATGGGGAGGAGTGGATTTATTTGGTGGAAAAAAAAAAAAAAATTAAAAAAAAAGCTGTTTCCCCATGCCCTGGGAGCTGGAGCATTCCCAGCAGCAGCTCAGGGGCTCCTGCAGCCAGAAGATCCCTGCTCCAGTGGGACCAGGCAGCTTTGGGGTGCTCCTAGGACATGGATGGGGATGCAGGAGTGCACTAGGATGAGGATTTAGCCTGGTGGATGTGCAGATATTTAAGTGCAGGAATTCTGAGCTTTTCATTTTCCATGGATACACACGTGTGGCAGCAGGCTGCATGTGTGTACATCTGTGATGTTTTTCTCATTTTAAAGAAAGGCTGTGAAGGAACACTGTAAAATATTATTTGGATATGTTTTTGGAGGAAGGTCAGCTACACATGTGTAAATTCATTATTTATTTCTCATTTTAAAGAAAGGCCATGAAGGAATGCTGTGAATGGTTATCTGGGTGTGCTTTTGGAGGAAGCTCAGCTACATGTGTGTAAATTCATTATTTATTTCTCATTTTAAAGAAAGGCCATGAAGGAATGCTGTGAAATGTTATCTGGGTGTGCTTTTGGAGGAAGCTCAGCTACATGTGTGTAAATTCATTATTTATTTCTCATTTTAAAGAAGGGCCATGAGGCTGTAAAATGTTATCTGGATATGTTTCTGGAGAAGGCTCAGCTGCATGGGTATTCACCCGTGATTTATTTCTCTTTTTAGAGAGAGGCTGTGAAGGAACAGTGAAATGTTATCTGGGTATGGTTTTGGAGGAAGCTCAGCTACATGTGTGTACAGTCATGATTTACTTCTCTTTTTAGAGAAAGGCCCTGAAGGGATGCTGTAAAATGTTACCTGGATATGGTTTTTCTTTTTGAGGAAGCTCAGCTGCATGTGAGTACATCCATGATTTATTTCTCATTTTAAAGAAAGGCCACGAAGGAAGGCTGTAAGATGTTATCTGGGTATGTTTTTGGAGAAGGCTCAGCTGCATGGGTATTCACCAATGATTTATTTCTCTTTTTAGAGAAAGGCCATGAAGGAAGGCTGTAAGATGCTATTTGGATATGTTTTTTTGGGGAAGCTCAGCTGCATGTATGTACATTCATGATTTACTTCTCTTTTTCAAGAAAGACCTGATGTAAAATGTTATCTGGGTATGTTTTTGGAGGAAGCTCAGCTACATGGGTGTACAGTCATTATTTACTTCTCTTTTTAGAGAAAGGCCATGAAGGAAGGCTGTAAGATGCTATCTGGATATGTTTCTGGAGAAGGCTCAGCTGCATGGGTATTCACCAATGATTTATTTCTCTTTTTAGAGAAAGGCCATGAAGGAAGGCTGTAAGATGCTATCTGGGTGTGTTTCTGGAGGAAGCTCAGCTGCATGTGTGCACATCCATGATTTATTTCTCATTTTAAAGAAAGGCCATGAAGGAAGACTGTAAAATGTTATCTGGATGTGTTTCTGGAGAAGGCTCAGTTGCATGGGTATTCACCAATGATTTATTTCTCTTTTTAAAGAAAGGCCATGAAGGAAGGCTCTAAGATGCTATTTGGATATGTTTTTTTGGGGAAGCTCAGCTGCACGTATGTACATTCATGATTTATTTCTCTTTTTAGAGAAAGGCCATGAAGGAAGGCTGTAAGATGTTATCTGGGTATGTTTTTGGAGAAGGCTCAGCTGCATGGGTATTCACCAATGATTTATTTCTCTTTTTAGAGAAAGGCCATGAAGGAAGGCTGTAAGATGCTATCTGGGTGTGTTTCTGGAGGAAGCTCAGCTGCATGGGTGTACATGCATTATTTACTTTTCTTTTTCAAGAAAGGCCTGCTGTAAGATGCTATCTGGGTATGTTTTTGGAGGAAGCTCAGCAGCAGAGGGGATGCACTGAGCCATTCCAAGCACGCCAAACGCCTCTCCCGTGTCCTGCAAAGCTCTGCCAGCCCCGGGGCAGGCAGCAGGGAGGGAGCAGCTGGATGCCATCCTCTGCAGCTCCCTCTGCAAGGCCTTTGCCTGAACGAGGTGCCAGCACTCACAGCTGATGAGTGATGTGCTCCCCCTGCCCTGGGTAGGCAGCTGAATGCCAAGGCTGCCAATCCACCCCAGCTGCACTCAAGGATTTGTGCCCCTGGGCTGCCTTGGGAGCTGAGGAATAATGAGAGGTGATTTTCTTGCTCTCTGCTGCTGCTGGGACACCAAGGGCAGTGCTGGGGTCTGCAGCCAAGGTGGATTTGTAGAAAATTCTTGACAGAATGCTCACATAGTGTGCATCTGAATGCAAACCTTGAGATAAAGCATGCTGATTTTGAAATGCCAGGGAATAGGACGGACATTGAGAGAGAAATGGAACAAGAAACAAGCTTTAAAGGATGGTTTTGTAAATAAGACTGGATACTTTGGAGAAATAGAACTATGAAAGATGCATTGTAGGAGGACCCACGAGGGGTAATTTTAGATTACTGGCTTTAAGGCATTTACAGCATGGTAAAAATAGCAATATAATTAGAGCAATAATATATTACTCTAATATATTATTATATATTAATATATATAATATATAATATATATTATATATATTATTATAAAAGCCTTGAAGGGGATAAAATTATTATATATAATATATATTATATAATATTATATATATATTATATTTATTATTATATATTAATATATAATAATATAATCCTCTAATATAATAATATATTACTCTAATATATTACTCCCTGGAGACCCTAAAGCTGATAGGCCAAGAAATGCTTATAGTGCATTGTAATTAAGAAATAATTGGCTTCTGATTGTGATGGTGTGAATTGTAACACCTGTATTGTCTCACCCTTCTCATGAGACTGAAAATGGAATAAAAGTCTTTAAAATTCCTCTCAGTTGCCCCATCTCTGGGTCAGAAAAGGGCTGAATCCACCAGCCCTCCTGCCTCCCCAGGGCTGGGCTGCCTGTATGGGAGGGGAGCCTGGGGCATGGCACAGCCACAGCCTGGGGGAAGGATGGGGATGAGGAACAGCTGGGAGAAATCCTGCTGGAGATCCACCTGCTCTCCTTGGGAAAGGCATCTAAGCTCAGCCTGACTCCTTTTCTGACCTGTTTTGGCTGCTCTGGGCTGTTTTAAATGCCTCTGCCCCGCTCTCTTTGCCCAGGGACTGGGATTTGCTGCCCTGCTTGGTGAGGTCCCTACCTGCCTCGTTGTTGCCCTCACCTCTCCTTCCCTGCTGGCAAAAATTTCTTTTTTGGTGGTGATGAGGATTGAGCAGTAGACCAAAAAAACGAAAAAATGAAGTTTAAAAAAGGTAAAAATACTCCAGAAAAGGCGTAGATATGGGGGATGTGGTTCAGTGCTGGACTTGGCAGTGATGGATGATGGTTGGACTCAATGACCTTGGAGGTTGGGCTCAATGACTTTGGAGGTCTTTCCCAAACCTAAAAGGTTCTGTGAGAAGTGGCTGATGCTCCTCCATGGGTAGCATCACCTGCCATCCTTCTGTGGATTATTTTCCAGGGTTGTGTTCCAGCACTGAGAGTCACATCAGCACGGCCAAGCACATAAACCCTGGGATATTCCCACTTGGAAATATAATAGGAAAGCATGTGAAGGGAACACGAAGAAAAAAACCTCACCCTACTATTCATAGCTCCTTTAAAAAATGATTTTGCCCTTGGCAGGCAGTTTTTGTTGCCACATTTTGCTCTGTGTCTATTTGTGGCTGCTGGGAGGACAAGGATTCTCGGGAGATGTCATCTCAGGGGAAGGGATGCAAAAATGGGTGTGAGTCCATCAGAATGGAGGAAAAGGGAGATTTGCTTAGCTGTGCCCTTGATTTCCCTGCTGTCTGTGTCTCAGCAGCTCATCTCCTGAGTCCCTGGGTGCGTGGGGGCAAATAATGACTGTGCAGATGTACAAAAATACAGCAGGAACTCCATAATCCAGAGACTACAGAATGGTGATGGTGGAGAGGAGCTCTGTTACTCCTTGGAGACCCTTTCATTCCCTGGAAACTGCCTGTTGCAGGGACTCAGAGTTCAAACTTAGGGCTCTGTGAAAAACAATTTGGATCAGGAAAACACTGGCAGCAAACCCTTCTTCACTGGATGCAGGCACAGGACACTCATTCCCACCACTGTAGGGTTTGGATTCCTACCATCCTAGGGATTTTCATCTTCCCACCATAAGATAATAAATGATTTTAATTAAACCAGCAAGCTGAAGAAGGCTCTTGTACTCGGGGTGGGTGGGTGATGTGATGTTGTTATATTGGCCTTTTCTTTAATGCCTTTTGGCTTTTTTGGATGTCTTTACTGGCTTTGAAGCCGAAATGTGCCCTTGCTGTGGTTGTTTGTCTACTTTGCAGCCTGAAAATGGCTACTTGAGCACCAGCAGCTGCAGCCACAGCCCTGGTCAAACTGGGAGAGATTCTTGCTGTGAATTCAAATGAGATCCAGAGAGCCGTGGGACAGACTGGAGACTGCCCCTGAGTTTGCACAGTCTCTGTCCCTTTGGGGCTGTGTCAAGGCCTCCTGTGGCAGCACAAACCCTGCAGAATTCCATGCAGAGACCGTGGGATGTTCCCAGAGCCTGTGGATGCTGTGGGAAGCAGGATGCCCAATGAGGTACAGAGATGTGACTCCTGCAGAGGCAGAGTTTGGTGAGAGCTGGCGTGGAGATGTGAGCAAGAGAGTGGGATATACACAGAAAACACACACAGGGCTGCACCCAGAGATGGGACACCTCTCTTTTAGTCCCACACATCATCCCCTCCTTACACTGGGCTCTGCACAATTGCAGACTCCAGAAACAGTTTTTACAATTATAGAGATGATCACTCCAATTATAATGAGAGCCAAAACGACATTGCTGACTATAACAAGCCAAGACCTTCTAATTATCTATTTACCTTTAAAAAAATGATTACCTTGCCTGTGCTTTGCAAAATTCAAATGGCAGAAATGCCAAATTTTCATCCAAAAGTGGTTGTCTACCTTAAAAGCTCTTCCCCACCCAGCCAAAGTCCTTCCACAGCGCTAGTCTGGGGCCAACTGTATTTTTTTCTGGTGTGCCTTTTGCAGCTTTCCCAAAGCCCTCTGATTTTATGGATTCTCCCAGTCATCCCCTCCTTACACTGGGCTCTGCACAATGGCAGTCTCCAAAAACAGTTTTTACAATTATAGAGATGATAACTCAAATTACAATGAGAGCCAAAGCAAGACTACTGACTGGAACAAGCCAAGACCTTGTAATTATCTATTTACCTTTAAAAACTATTACCTTGGCTGAGCTTTGCAAAATTCAAATGCCAGAAGAGCCAAATTTTAATCCAAAAGTACTTGTCTACCTTAAAAGCTCTTCCCCAGCCAGCCAAAGTCCACCCTGCCCTTTCAGGGCTTTTCCCTGCCCTTGTGCCTGTATCAGGCCATGTCTCCATGTCCAAATGCAGATTCCCAGTTTGTGCATGTGCCCAGGCACCAGGGAAAGTCGGGGATGATTTGATGGATACAATTCCAGCCTGATTTCAGGTGTGAGCTGCATCCTGCTGCTGGCATAGTGCAGTGGAGGTGCCTGGGGGAGCTGCACAGGCTCTGCTGAGCTCATCTCCCCTCACAGGGCAGTGAAGGATGTGGGAACCCAGGGCACTGGGAATATTTCCCTGTCTGCTCTGGGGTGCTCTGACCCCCAGGGCAGCACTGACTCTGACCCTCATTCATGGAGAAAGTTTCCCAGATCTTCAAGATAGACTGGAATCCACAAAAGTGTGGAATAGATTGTAGAGAGCAGTGTAGGTGTATCACTTGGTGAGAAATTGAGGTTTTGGGATTTTTAGTGTGTTATGGATGGAAGCAAGATGGAGGGTACAGGGTGTTGTCCTGGGTTTCTTCTTCATGCTTCTTCTTCCTCCTCCTTCATGGGTTTGGGGGGCATTTTGCAATTGGGCAGAAAAGTCCTCATTGTGGGCTCTTTGGGATCAGTTATTGGGAAAATAATCCAGGTGTCAGCTCTTAATAGGATAGATTAGTCTTAGGAGACCTTGTACCAAGAGATTGTTGGCCATTTTGTGCCTTCTACTGAAAAGTTGCTGAACTGAGACTGTTTCACTGATAAGAAATAATAAACACTTGAGTCTGAACATGAAATACTATCTCAAGTGCCTTCAATCCAGACCCAGAGAAACCCACAGCTGGTACCACCACAAAGGAAACTGGGTGGGACATCACCAGAGCCTGGGCTCCTCCTGTGTGTTGGCTGCACAGGCTTTCCAGGCAGATAAGGAGGGCCTGGAGGAGCAGGCTGGGTGTTTACACAGAGCTGCCTACCAGGGGCAGGGTGCCAGGCTGATGCCAGGGAGGAACCCACATATCTGCAGCTCAGCGACTGCCTGGGCGTTATTTAGCAGCACTTAATCCCCTCACGTGGATGGATTTGCCAAAAAGGTGAGTGTGAAAAATGCCAATCACTTGTTTTTAAAATTGTAAAAGTTTAAGGATAATAAAATGGTTATAAAAATCGCAATATAATTAGAGTAATAATAATTTGGACAATTTGGATTAGGACAATGTGAGACAGTAGAAATAAAGAGTTACAGACAGACTGGGTACCTTTTCTGGGCAGAATAAGCCCAAAAAAGGACCCACAGTTAACAGGGGATTAACCCTTAAAAGCAATAACCTGTTGCATATTCATACACCTCATACATGATGTATAAATTCCATTCAAACACAGGATTCTGTCTGGTCAGTGCCAGCTTCTTCCTCTGGATCCTGATGGTGTCTCCAGGGCTGATCGAGGCAGGAAGAAGTTCATTTCTTCTGATAATGGAGCAATAAATTCTCTTTCTCTGAAAGATTCAGGTGTCCTGTGGCTGCTATCTCAGTCCAACTCCTTTCTTTAAAAAAATATCTTACATAGCATAGTTTCTATTTTAACATGATGTTATAACCTAAAACTGTATTTAACACACTAATTAAGAAAATTAGTACAGCATCACTTTCTAACACAACACATATAATATTAATTTTAATATTTGCAGAAAGGCAATCATAAAATATGCATTTTTCACAGTGAGGAAAAGGTTAAAATGAAACCCCAAATGCCCCCACAAATCCACAGCCCTGAGCACTCAATGCCTCCAGGCCTTCAGCTCCTGAAGCACTGCTGAGCAGATGTTTCTGAGCAGGGTCTGGGTGCAGGGGGAGAGCACTTGGCTCATGATTTCTCTGCTGCATGCTGAAAAAAAGGCACCAATTACATGAATTTACCCTGAGGAAAGCCAAAGATTGGTTTTTGGATGGTTTATTTCCCTGCCAAGCAGGAAATAATAAATAACAGAATTCCAAGAATTTCAAGAAATAAACACGGTATTTCATTGATTTGGATGCATTTCATTTCCTTGTATTAATTTCTATACCTAAAAAAAAAAATTTACTTTCCTGCATGCACCTCCCCCAGAACCCCAGCATCCTCCTGGCAGGGCCAGCACATATTTGGGGACACCTTGGTGGCTGTGTCACTGTGGGTGGCAGCAGGCAGGGCTGGGTGACACGTGAGGACACCCAGGCATGGTCAAAAGTCAGTGGGGCGGGGATAGAAATATTGAAACATTTCCTGGAGTGCAGATCTTGTGACTCTGCTGCTCAGAGGAGGAGGAGGAAGGTGCTCAGCCCCTCTCTTCCTCCTCCCCAGGGTTCTGCTGTCCTGACAGAGGTGAGGAACTTCAGCCCCACTGTGACCAGGGGATGCTGTGCTGCTTTTCTGGCCAGGAAAGTACCTTTTGTTTTTTTTTTTTTTAATCTGTGGCTAAAGGTATAGAAATTAATACAAGAAAATGAAAAGCATCAAAATCAATGAAATGCTGTATTTGTTTCTTGAAATTCTGTGTTTATTCCTTGGTCAGGGGATAGAAACCATCCAATAACCAATCTTTGGCTTTCCTGAGGGTAAATTCATGTAAATTTATACTTTGCTTTTATAACTTAAGACTTCTCTATCCCTTTCCTGATTTGCTTAGGTAATTTATTTCCGGTTCAGCTTGTCAGGCAGTAACTCCTGAAAGTGCTGATCAGAAAATGGGTATTGGAGCCCCACTTTTTCTAGAAACCAGACAGAAAAAGACAAATTAAGCCCTACCTGATCAATCTCCTGACATGGTGGAAAGCTTAGGAGAGGCTTCCTGTCAGGTGGGGTCTCCTCCTGGTCTCTAGAAGCAGGAGGGATTAAGGATTTCTGTCTCACTGCAGGTATTGGATCAGGGGCAGTCAGGACTGTGTGTGGCTGCCATCCAAAACTGAAGGGGAATGCCCATCTCCACCTGACACTGATGGCTTATCAGGTAACCTGGGATGAGTGTGAGATGATATTTACAGCAAAAACACCAGGGACACCTGTGGGAGGGGGGCTGTGAGAGGGGCTGGGGCCAGGCAAAGAAACAAGGGGTCCATCAGTGCTAAAGCTGTGCTTCTCTCCAGGCCTTGGCTCTCCCAGCTGGCACTGGCACTGGCACTGCTGTCCTCAGCTGCCCCTCTCACAGGACATAGGGAGTGTAAATGGTGAGCTTTCACAGCCTAATGAAACAGCATTTTCTGTTCATTAATCAGGTGAAGACCACAGAGCCCTCAAAAGTGCCCCCAGTGTTCGATGGCCACGCCTGGCACATGCCCTACTCTGAAAGCACTGAGCCCTGGACCTCTCCCTCCTTCTGGTGGTGAGCCCAGAGCCCTCCCTGTGACCATCACACCTCTCCCTCCTTCTGGTTGTGAGCCCAGAGCCCTCCCTGTGACCATCACACATCTCTCATCCTTCTGGTGGTGAGCCCAGAGCCCTACCTGTGACCACCACACATCTCCCATCCTTCTGCTGGTGAGCCCACAGCCCTACCTGTGACCATCACACATCTCCCATCCTTCTGCTGGTGAGCCCAGAGCCCTCCCTGTGACCACCACACCTCTCCCATCCTTCTGCTGGTGAGCCCAGAGCCCTCCCTGTGACCACCACACCTCTCCCATCCTTCTGCTGGTGAGCCCAGAGCCCTCCCTGTGACCATCACACATCTCCATCCTTCTGGTGGTGAGCCCAGAGCCCTCCCTGTGACAGTCCCACCTCTCCCTCCTTCTGGTGGTGAATCCAGAGCCCTGCCTGTGACCATCACACATCTCCCTCCTTCTGGTGGTGAATCCAGAGCCCTGCCTGTGACCATCACACATCTCCCATCCTTCTGGTGGTGAATCCAGAGCCCTCCCTGTGACCATCACACATCTCCCATCCTTCTGGTTGTGAGCCCAGAGCCCTACCTGTGACCATCCCACATCTCCCATCCTTCTGCTGGTGAGCCCAGAGCCCTCCCTGTGACCATCACACCTCTCCCTCCTCCTGTGGAGCCCTGGGTTCTGGTGGTGAACCCAGAGCCCTCCCTCTGAGCACCATGGAGTCCCCAGCTCACAACCAGGAGACCTCCACCCCTCCCAGGACGAAGACAGCAGAAGTCCTTAACTCAGAGCTAAATGCTGCTGTGTACAACAAGGACAAAACAGCTGTGCTGGAGCTGCTGGAGCAAGGGGCAGATGTGAATTCCAAGGTGGACAGTGGCTGGACACCCCTGCAGACTGCAGTGAGAATCAATGAGGAGGAGCTGGTCCGGCTTCTGCTGGCCAGAGGAGCTTCTGTGCATGCCAGGAAGGACAATGGGGGCACTGCCTTTATTGAGGCAGGGATTGCAGGGAATGTGCAGGTCCTGGAGCTCCTCCTGGAGCAGGGCTCAGACATCAACGAGCAGGACATCAATGGCTTCACAGCCTTCATGGAGGCTGCATGGTATGGGATGGAGGAAGCCTTGAGGTTCCTCTACAGCAGAGGGGCAAAGGTGAATTTGAGGAGGGAGCCCAGCGAGGAGAAAGCCAAGCTGCACAAAGGAGGGGCCACAGCACTGATGGACGCTTGCAGGGAGCGCCAGTTCTCGGCTGTGAAAATCCTGCTCCAGGAGATGGGGGCTGACGTGAACATCTGTGACAACAGAGACAGGAATGCCCTGATCCACGCCCTAAAGGAGGGTTCAGGCAAAAGAAAGGATGAGTCACCTGTGCCCATAGTTAACTTCCTGCTGGAGCACGGTGTGGATGTGAAGAGCAAAGATGAATGCGGGAAAACTGCCCTCATCCTGGCTGTTGAAATGCAGAGCCCGGAGCTGGTGACAGCTCTGTTGGAGAAGGATGAGATAGATATTGATGATGCAGATGAGGAAGGCAACACAGCCCTGATGGTGGCTGTGGAGAAAGATAATTGCAGAATAGCAAAGTTGTTGTGTGAAAAGGGAGCGAGGACGGACCGTGGGAACCTGATTGCTATTGCCAGGAGGAATCGTTCTCCCGGGATGGAAAACCTTCTTCGTGAGTACAAGGTCAGGTTTGTTCCAGAGACCCCCAGAGCATGGGAGCCACACAGCAAACGCTGGAGGGCCCAGCTGAAAAACCTGGATCAAATGTATCGCCCCATGATTGGCAAACTGAAGACATTTCCATACATCCAGCAGAAAATTCAGGATGGCATCTACCTCGGGCTCCACGGAGGGACAGAGGTGGCAGTGCAAATAACCCGCAGTGCAGAGGGTGACAGAGAGAAAGAGTTCCTTGAAAAATGTTCTCACAGCGAACATCTACTGAAGCTCTTCCAGTGTGAGAAGGAAAAAGGCTGCATGTACTTGTGCTTCCCACTCTGGGAGAAAAACCTCCAGGAGCACCTGCAGGACCCTGAAGGCCAGAAGGATTACAAAGCTGCTCTGAAGATCATCTTCCAGGCACTGAGAGAGCTGCACTCCCTCGGATTTGCTCACCAGGATCTACAGCCCGGGAACTTCGTAATAGGTTACATTTTGATTTCCTTATGTTTTCGTTTTGCTTTCTTTATGTTTTCATTTCTTTATGTTTTTCATTTCACTTCTTTATGTTTTCTCTAAACTTCAGGGAGAGCAATTTTGCTCTCCCTGAAGTTTAGAGAAGAAGGTGCCTCACAGCTGTCTGTAAAAGTAGAGATGTCTTTGTGCTGAAGGGGGTGGCTTTAGATCTCTGTGGTGCTGTTCACAGGGGTCCCAGGACAAGGGAAGAGATGAGGATCTTGACTCCAGGTTTCAGAAGGCTGATTTATTATTTTATGATATATATTATATTAAAACTATACTAAAAGAATAGAAGAAAGGATTTCATCAGAAGGCTTGAAAGGAAAGGAATGGAATGGAATGATAATAAAATCTTGTGACTGACCAGAGAGTCCGAGCCAGCTGGCTGTGATTGGCCATTAATTAGAAACAACCACATGAGACCAATCCCAGATGCACCTGTTGCATTCCACAGCAGCAGATAACCATTGGTTACATTTTGTTTCCGAGGCCTCTCAGCTTCTCAGGAGAAAAGATCCTAACGAGAGGATTTTTCATAAGACATGTCTGTGACAGATCTCCTCTTTAAATAGGTACAGACAGGTTCACAGAGAGAACAAGCTTACACATCCCATTAGTTCTGCCTGCCTCTCCAGGGCTCTGCAGTCAGACCAACCCATCACAGATGCCTCCAGAAACTGTTTTTTAAAGAAGGGGCCATCCAGAAGTCAGCAATGGACCAAATGAAGGTTTGCCACCTTTATTTGCTAACAACTTCTCTTACTTCCCCAGATTTAGGTGGCAAAATTTACTTGGCGGACTTTGGTAATAAAAGAAGGTTGATTGAAGGCCAAGAAGAACTTGTCAAGTCAGATTTACAGGTAAGTTCTTTGTGAACCGACCTATGGTTTAAAATGTTGAGTGCTCTGTAACTGTGGGTCCTAGGGAAAGGCTTTTTGCATTCCCAGCTAGAAAATGCTTTGATTTGTGGGGAAATCAGTGTAGTGACAGATGTTGCATAAGAGGGATGTTGGTTTGGATGCCCATCTCCTCTGTCCCGGTGCACACAGCTTCAAGGTTTGTGTTGGGTGTGTTGAATCTTAACTTCTTTTTGCCAGGGTTGGGATGAAATGTGTGAGATGGTATTTCTTGTTGGGACTCAGATATTTATTAGTTCTTATCTATATTGCAGTCTCACAAACACTGAGCTCTACAGCACTTCACTCTAACAAACTAAAAATGGAACCATGTCTCTCTCTCTCTATAAAGCCTTTTAAGGATAAACTGTCCAACTAAGAAGTGACACCTAAATTATTTTTGCTTTTAACCCAATGACCCAACCCACTTTTAATTATTTTTACTTTTAAGCCAACCACCTGTAGGCCACAATGTGGACTTTTTTATCCAATTACACAAAACCACCCAAACCCACGGAGACGAAGGTGAAGCAGAAGGACCAGCCATGGCCCGAAAACCTCCATCTTAGTTTATATATATTACTATAGTCTAAAACTCAAACTCTAAGTTTTCTACCATGTGATATTACACACTTTTAATCAAACTCCACACCCACAATCCCAGTTCTATCGTTCAATTTTGGAAGCCTTCTCCGTGGCCTCAGGTCAAATGCAGTGTTCTCCTGGGGGTCAGTGCCTGTCAGCACAGAAAGTCTCAAATTCTCAGTGACCAGGGTTCCAACAGGTGTGTATTTTATACTTCTGGGCCCCTGCAGGGTTTGGGGACACGAGTCCTCTTTCATAGGGCTGAGGCTGGGTGCCAGGGCACAGGAGCATTGATGTCTCTTTGCAGGCCCTGGGCAGGCTCGTGCTCTACATTTTAATAGGGGGTGGGAAACCCCTCCAGCAAGTTGGAATTGAGGATTTGGCTCGCAATTCCCCAGATTACACGGAGGCTCTGGACCTGGTACAAAGCCTGTTCTCTCCTGATGAACGAGGCTTGGAAGGGTTGAGCAAACATCCCTATTTCTGGAGCAATCAGAGGTAAGGCCTGGGAGTACAAAGGAGGTGGAATCTTGCTGTGGGAATTGCCTGTAGTGCTGGGAAATCCCACTGGGAGATCCCACTGCAGCTAATGAAGCTTCTCATCCCACAGCAGGTTCAACTTCCTGAAGAGTGTATGGAATAAAATCAAAGATGACCCAAACAAAAAAAGTATTTTTCAAGATCCTAATGCCACTAAGAAAGCTTTTCCTTATCCACAGTGGACCAAAACGGTAATCCTCTTCAATTTGGGTTGGTATCAGGTTTGAGCTGGACATTCAGGCAGAAGATTTTCTGAGTGTTTAAAAATGGAACTGGAAAAAGTAGCCCCCCACAAAATACAGACAACTGGAAAAAACAATTCAGTCGAAGGCATGTAGTCAGAAGATGTTGATGCTAAAGGGAGCTCTGCTAACTGGGGTGATAAAAGGGGTTGATAATTCTCAAATTGGCTGGCAAACCTTCAAAGTCTATTGGTTCTTGTGGGGTGTGAAAGGCAGGGAATAATCTGTGTGCTTTCTTTCAGATTGACAAAGATATTTTACATGCCATGGAAAAACCCAGGAATGCAAAACCTACCAAATATGGAAATGATGTCACCCAGCTCCTGAGGCTCATGAGAAACATGGATGAACATAAAGATGAAAAGTAAGTGTTCTCATCCTTGCCCTTGCCATAGAGTCAGAGAATATCCTGAGTTGGAGAGGACCCTCAAGGATCACCAAGTCCTGTCTTTGCCCAGGACAAGCCCAAGAATTCCCACCACATGCCTGAGAGATCTACCCAAGATGAAAGTGAAAGACAGATGGAGGTGTTGGAGGAATAGCAAAAAAAAACCAAAAAAAAAACCAGAAAAAGAAAAAGGATTGAGGAGTAGAAAAGTTGCAGCTCTGGGATTTCTAGGAAACCTCTCCAAGTTATCAGAAAGCCTCTCTGAAATGTCTTTTTCTCTGCAAGGACATCCTCCCCTTGGACAGGCTTTAAAAATCCTGTTTGCTTTTGTTCTCTTTCAGGATCACCAACAAAATAAAAGACTATGCTGAGTATTTCCTGGAGGCTTTCCCAGAACTCACCATGTATGTGTACAACAGCTTACGGCAGAACCCCAGGTGCAGCCACCTCGCAGACTTCCAGGAGCCTCCTCTGTAGGATGTCACTGCCTCCTGCCCCATGTCTGATCCACCATCACTCCTTCTATTGCTTATTTATTCACCTCAAAAAGAGCTGAAGATGTGGGTAAGGAGATGGGATAAAGCACACCCATACTCTGTAGGAGTGTGGAGTATGGAGGACTTGAATTAGGAAAGATTCCAAGGAGTTTGGTGTAACAACCATGAGCTTTGGGTGCTCTGATTTGCTCTGTTATTGTATGCTGCTTATGGAAATATTTTTTAGGTGTTGAAAAGGTTGATTTTTTTGGTTTTTTTTTGTGTTTCTTTTTTTTTTGTTTTGTTTTTTTTGTTTGTTTGTTTTTGTTTTTGTTTTTTTTTGTTTGGTGGTTTGTTCATTTTTGGTTTTTTTTTTGTTTGCTTTTTTGTTTGTTTGTTTTGGGGGTGCTTTTTTGGTGGGGTTTTTTGTTTGTTTTGGTTTGGTTTTTGTGGTTTTTTTTTCCCAAACTCCAATCGTTGCTCTTTCAATGACCCCACGCAGAAACAAAGTTGAAATAAACTTGACTAGAAAACTGACTCCACACTCTTTTAGAAACGAGGTTCCCCCATCCTCTCTGCACATGAAGAGAGGTTCTGCAGCACTGTCAAACCACCAGCTGCATCAGTGCTCCTGCCTTGGAGCAAAGGTCCTTCTGAGGCTCCTGGGAACCTCTTAAATACATTCTGAAAGTTTGACTACGCAGCTGTCGATGAGAAAATGCAACCTGGAGAATGCTGGCTCCTCTTGCACCAGTATTTTTGGTTTTTTTACCTTTCCTCCCTGCTCTTTTTTTGTTTTCTTGCTCAGTGTGTGTTTCTCATGCCCAGAAGGCAGGAGGACACCCAGAGATGAGTGCTCAGGTCTCAGCAGTGAAGGGAGCAGGGGCTATGGGGTGCCCTGGGCCATGGCAGCATTTCTGCTCTTGCACGAAGAGAAGGGAGGCCACGGGCTGGGCTCCTCCAGCCCCCTGTAAAATGCCATATTTCCTGCTTTCTGGGACCTTTGCAACTTCCACCCTCACTGTGCTGTTCCACTGAAGGGCTGGGTCAGGATGGGCATATGAGCCTGCACTGTGGCTGAGGCACTTACCTTAATGGTGAGAAATGAGTGAGTTTTCTATTATGACTTCTTTTTGTCATTGTCATCTACAAAATATGCTGTGTTTAAGAGACCCATACAAATATTTCATTGATATGCTTTAAACATCACTGCATATTTTCCCAGCGTGAAAAAATAATGTCAGGGCCCTGTTTTGATCAGCATTTTCCCTTGTGGGAAAATCTACTCATTATTTTGGTCCTACATAGAATCCATCCCAACTGAAACCCTTCAAGAACAGCACCTGAGCTACATTTTAAGGGATGTGGTGATTTCATTGCTGTCCCCATGTCACTGAGGGGAGAATCCTGCTGTGGTAGCAGGCAGGTGCAAGAGGGCACCCTGGCTGGGGAGGCACTAAGGGCTGGCACAGGATTTTGTTGTTCCTGCTGTTACACAACAGGCAGCCTCAAAACAGAGCAGGGACTAAACCCAGCCAGGCTGTGATTTATCTCTCTGGGGTGATCTGGCTGCTGGGAAGAATTTCCAGGGATTGCTCCTGTGCTCTGTTCTGGTGTCAGAGAAGAAAGCTGATCCAGGCACAGCATCTGCAGAGCAGAGTGCTCCTGGAGCATCAGTGCCACAGCTTTCCTGAAGAAGCTTCTTAGAAAAAACACCTTGATGGAACAGGCACATCTGTGCTCACTCCAGGTCATTTCAGCTCTTCCTCTGGGGTTCCAAAGGGACTTTTATTGAGCCTCTTCACCAAAAGAGTCAAGGGATGAAGAGCTACTCGAACAGGGAAAGCAGGGGTTTATATATGGATTTTGAGGGGTGGAGCAGAACACCAGGGCCAATGGGATGAGGGCACAGGGGTGGGAGGGCCAATGGGATACATTAAATCTGCATATCACAGCAAGGCATGCTGGGAGAAGCCTTTTCCTCACCCTAATAATGGTAGTTATGGCTTGAGGAGTTTGAGCAAAGCTGTCGGGGTCTTTCTCCAGGCAGCGCTGACAGAACCACAGGACACAGCCTCAAGCTGCACCAAGGGAAATACAGGTTGGATATTGGGAAGAAGTTTTTTATAGAAAGAGTGATAAAGTTCTGGAATGGACTGGGTACTGGAGTCCCCATGCCTGGGTGTGTTTAACAAAGCCTGGATGTGGCACTGGGTGCCAGGGTTGAGTTGAGGTGTTGGGGCTGGGTTGGATTTGATGATCTTGGAGGTCTCTCCCAACCCAGTGATTCTGTGATTCTGTAAAAAACACCAGGCTGCCTCTGCCAGGAGGATGGGCCAGTGAGACACCGGGCAGGATGGAAAATGCTGGGCAGTGCTGCAGCTGGTGCTGTGGCAATGTCTGGGGCACAGCCCCATGGAGGAGCCCTGGGGAGCTGGGGGCAGAACCAGCTGCCAGAATTAGTGCTGTGAGCTGTGCCAGCATCAATGGCCATCTGAGAGGTGCTGCCTTTGCCTCAGGGCTGTGATTTGAGCCCACACGCTCCATTGCTCTGCTCTCCTGCCTGCATTTGCTGTGCCTCTGCCTTTCTGCTCTGCTGGGGCTCCCCAGGACAGCTGGCTGAGCCCAGTGATGGGCTCAGGTGCTGCCTCTCCTGGCTCTGGCATGCTGAGGATGTGGATGCTTGTGTGCACAGGGATGCTCCCAGCTCCCCGTGGCTCATCTGCTGCTCTGAGAAACAAACCCACAAAGCAGCCCACAGAGGCAGTGCAGTGAAGGCTGTTCTTAGGCTTTGGTTTTGCTGTGCTGAGCTTCAGGCACATCTGTGAGGCCTTAGAGAGCCTGGGCTCAGCTGGGCTCAGGAGCGTTGGTGAAAAGCTCATAAAAACACAGCAAGGTTTTGGGGCTGAAAGCTTTCAGGGCAAAATCAACTTCCAGCACAGCAGTTCTGAGAGTTGGTCACATTTTGTGTTGTAGGAATGGTATCAGCTTCCCAGGCCCTTCAGTTAAATAAATGTTCTTGGGTTTGGGTATTTTTGATCCTCCAGAGGCAAAGTGTTGATAATCAGAACTGATAAATATGAAACATGTTGTCCTCTGCCTTCAAATGCACCTGGTGTTATTCCCAGGATGCATTCTTCTAGGATCTGGAATCAAAAAGTGGTTAAAAATAGCTCAAAATGACAAAGCTGAGAGCTTGCCTCTGACAAACTGATAAAGGTTGTGGTCCTTTCTTCACAAGGTCCAAAGAATATGTGTGGTTTCTGCAGCTTCCTGGTGACTTGGCAAAGTCACTGTGACTCAGTTTCACCTGGGGAGAATTAAAGCCCTTGCTATGATTTGTGCTTTGTAAACACACACAGGCTTAAAAAAAACCAACAAAAAACCCAAACCTCACCAAACAAAGCATGCTGAAGCCCCAGTCAGACATGAGCTGATTTTTGCTGGAAATTCAGAAAGGCTTTTGCAAAGCAGGCCCCATCTCAGCACCCAGCTGAGCAAGTGAACCAAATGGGCTCTCTCAGCCTTGCTACCCACAGGAAGTATTTCATTTGTGTGGGAAGGTGAGGAGCTGAGGTGCATTTCCCAGATCCACGTGAGGAAGGAGATTTGTGTGGTGTTTCAGCTGCAAGCATGTGTCACACAGCACCTCCCTGCCAGGGCTGTGAGCTGTGAGCTGCTGTGCTGTCACCAGGTAAGCTGGAGGATGCTGTCACTTGCTTTATTTTTAGGTTTCTTCTTGCTGAGTGCAAACAATTCCCTGCGTCCAGGCTGCTCAGCTTCCTTGGATCACACCTGTGTGGGTGTTGTTTTGGGAGGGCTGAGCTTCCCTTAGGTCCTGCAGGGAAGGGAGAGATGCTGCATCAGTGGCTGCTGGTGCTGAAGGCAGGGTGAGGGTGATAAGGGACCAGCACAGGGCTCTGAGTGCCCAGGGAGGAGTTCTGGGCATAGAGAAGGACCAAGGATGCTCCTAAGGAGGAGTTGTGGCCATGGAAGAGGTGAGCAGGGGTGAGCACATGGCTGTGGGCTCCCAGGGAGGTGCTCTGGCCATGGAAAAGGATCAGGGATGTTCCCAAGGAGGAGTTCTGGGCATGGAGAAGGATCAGGGATGTTCCCAGGGTGGAGTTCTGGGCATGGAGAAGGATCAGGGATGCTCCCAGGGTGGAGTTCTGGGCATAGAAAAGGATCAGGGATGTTCCCAAGGAGAAGTTCTGGGCATAGAAAAGGATCAGGGATGCTCCCAGGGTGGAGTTCTGGGCATGGAGAGGGACCAGGGAGGTTCCCAGGGTGGAGTTCTGGGCATAGAGAAGGATCAGGGATGTTCCCAAGGAGGAGTTCTGGGCATGGAGAGGGATCAGGGATGCTCCCAGGGAGGGGTTTGGGGTATTTAAAAGAATCAGGGATGCTCTCAGGGAAGAATTCTGGGCATGGAAGGGGTGAACACATGGCTGCGTGCTCCCAGGGAGGAGTTCTGGCCATGGAAAAGGATCAGGAAGGCTCCCAAGGAGGAGTTCTGGGCATGGAGAGGGATCAGGGATGCTCCCAGGGTGGAGTTCTGGGCATGGAGAGGGATCAGGGATGTTCCCAAGGAGGAGTTCTGGGCATGGAGAGGGATCAGGGATATTCCCAAGGAGGAGTTCTGGGCATAGAAAAGGATCAGGGATGTTCCCAGAGTGGAGTTCTGGGCATGGAAAGGGTGGGCAGGGATAGCACATGGTTGTGTGCTCCCAGGGAGGAGTTTTGGCCATGGAAAAGGATCAGGGATGCTCCCAAGGAGGAGCTCTGGCCATGTAGAGGGATCAGGGATGTTCCCAAGGAGGAGCTCTGGCCATGTAGAGGGATCAGGGATGTTCCCAAGGAGGAGCTCTGGCCATGCAGAGGGATCAGGGATGTTCCCAAGGAGCAGTTCTGGTCACAGAGGCTCTGTGCAGCATCTGGGAGTTTCTGTGGCTGTTTCTCGAGCTGGTGGGGCTGCCCAGCATCCTGCACCAAGCCCTGTGATTTGAGGGGGCCACAGGCTGTGCTGCTGGGCTCTGGGGGAGCTGAGCACCCCTGGGAGCACCTACCCAGCCTGCAGGGCGGGCTCACTGAGCGAGGGCCTCTTCTCCCCACTGGCATCTGCAGCTGAGGGAAACAACAGCACAAAGATGCCACCAGGGCTGCTGCAGGGAGCCCTCCAGCCCAGCTGCCATCCCCACAGCCCCCAGGAGCAGGAGGGCTCCATTCAGTGCTCCATTCAGTGCTTCCTCACCTTTGTGCTGCTCTGGAGGCTCAGTTTTCTTTGGGGGCCGTGGTAGCAGGAGCCCAAGGCCATCTGACATTGTGTAGGAAAGGAGAGCCTTTTTACCTGGTGAGGGGAGAGACATGCAGTGCTCTGGTGGCAAAAGAGGGGGGACAGCACTGGTGCCCCCCTCCAATCAATTGAGGTTACCCAGAGCACGAGGAAGGATGGCTGAGCAAGGACTTGACAGTGAAACAATTCGGGGACATTCTTTAGTAATTCAGCTTATGCATTTCTCAGATGCCAAGCTGAAGCATTCTGAACCACATCTGTGGATGATTGAGAAAACAAACTGGAAAAAGAATTTTTCTACAGAAAGAAAGGTGTGCCAGGCTTTGTGCCTGCCTGAGGACAGTGCCACAGTGATGATGGCAGATGGGTCCCTGCCTGCCTCCACCCAGCCCTGCTCAAACCATGTCTGCACATCCCTCAAAATAAAAGAGGAGCAGGTTTTTCTGCATTTACAGGTGTTTTTCAGTGCTTTTTAAAAGGCAAAAAAAGCAATTTTAATTTTTTTTTTAATGACAGCTCAAAAGTAATTTTTTAACCTGAAGGTAAAATTTTAACCTAAAGGTTAAAAGTTAAAGTAAAACTTTAACCTAAAGGTTTTTACCTAAAGGTTAGAAGATGACCCTTAAAGAAAGGTCATTGTTGGAAGCATAAAGTGCAGAAAAGTGTCTTGGGAGCTGGTGTGGACATCAGCACAGTCAGACACAGCAGCTATTGTGGGTCACACATCTTGTCCCCCATGTTACAGGCAAGCTGAGGGGTTTTTCCTGCCTGGCTGGTGTTAAAAATAAATGTTCCTGTTTTTTCTGACCCCACGTCTCACTCATCCCTGTGAGATGCAGCAAGGAGAGGTGGCTTGGGGAGTGTAGTCCCTGTGGGATTAATGTCCATCCTGGAGAGATCAGGGTCTTTTCTGTGTGTCCAGAGCAGCTCCCAGTGCAGTCACTCTCTGTGGCTGTGGTTAAACACGGGCTCTGCTGCTTGGTACTGCCCCAAGCCTTGCAGCAGTTTGCACTGATTTAAACACAGAATAATTTGCGCCTTTCAAGGCCATCCAGTGCAGCCCCCAACACCTTCCACTAAGCTCAGGTCGTTCAGAGCCCCATCCAACCTGATCCTGAATATTCCCAGGGATGGGGCTGCCTCAGCTTCTCTGGACAACCTAAACCAGTGTTTTACCACCCTCTAGTGTTAAAAACAACTCCCTATCTCTGATCTGAATCGGTTTGAATGTCACTCTCTCTGCTCCCTGAAGATCCTGGCAAACACTGGGTAACTCCACTCTAACACGAGGTTTCTGCCTTATCACCAGCTTGGAATACATCTGTGATAGATGAGGTTTTTCTGGAGGTTTTTTTTTTGTGACTTTTGCATTAAAAGAACGACTTTTGAGAAGGTCCTGGAAGACCTCTGTAACAAGGTGGAGACCCAAGCTGAGGAGTGGATGTTTTCCATGGGAATAGCCAAGGGGTGAGGTGGTTGGAGCTATGGACATGGCCTGGCATTCCTGGGGCACAGGGCTGTGTCACCTCAGCCCTGCTGGGGAGCAGGAGCTCCAGCACCTGCCTGGAGCCATCCAAATCCTCGAACTCTGCTGCTTTTTAGCCAGAACTTGACAGTGATAAATGACAGGGGAGCAGAGCAGCAGCTTGCTGACGCCCACTCATCCGTCAAAGCAAGATTAGTATGTGCCTATTTTGGTTTCCCTTTTAATCAAAAATCAATTAGACAATTTCCAAATGAATATTCAAGCCAAGGAGAGGGCTGTCAGGCAGGCTGACAGTGCTCAGCATCACTTTGTGTTTTCCAGTTTAGAGTTATTCAGTGTATCAAAACTAAACAAGGGGCTGAGGGAGAAAAAACATCTCTTTCCCTGGAGATGTCACCTCAAAGCCTGATGGAGCTTATTCTCCACTCCAGCTATTCCAAGCACCCTCCCTGGAATGCCTGGTGTTTGGCTGCACAGTTGTTCTCCTTTTCCTGCTCCCATTTGACTTGCAGCCCAAAAGATTGGGGGTTTTTATTTCTGTTGCAGGGGGTGTGCCTGACTATTTTTAACTTGGCTATTGAAATAAATAGGAATTATGCAACAGCTCTTTGCATAGGAAGTCTCTGTGCTCACTTCCCTATTCACCAAAGAAAATTTCTAAAATCCCACTGGACAGTTTTGACTGATTTTGACAGGGAAAAAGAAATAAAAAGAATTCCATTCCATTTTCCCAGCAGGCCTGCACCACATACACCCTCAAAGCTGTGTGAAGGAGGGGGGTCAACCTAAAAGATGTCAGGCCTGGGTGTTTCTGCACTGGAAGAACCAACCTGGAGCATGATGTGTAGTAGAGGCAATGGCCTCCAGCTTCTTGGGACCAGGGTTCTTGGCTGCTTTGGAGGGGCTTTTTGCAGGTGAAGAGGCTGGAACCCTGCCCTCCTTGCGGCCACGGGAGCTCCTGCCTCCCTTGGGCTCCTGAGAGCTCTTCTCCTGTTGGACCTTGGAGCTCCTGCCTCCCTTGGGCTCCTGAGAGCTCTTCTCCTGTTGGACCTTGGAGCTCCTGCCTCCCTTGGGCTCCTGAGAGCTCTTCTCCTGTTGGATCTTGGAGCTCCTGGCCCCCTTGGGCTCCTGAGAGCTCCTGTCCTGCTGTGGGACCTTGGAGCTCCTGGCCCCCTTGGGCTCCTGAGAGCTCCTGTCCTGCTGTGGGACCTTGGAGCTCCTGTCCTGCTGCTGGCCCCGGGAGCTCCTGCCTCCCTTGGGGTCCTGAGAGCTCCTGTCCCCCTCAGGGAGCTCAAAGCTCTCCTCCTCCTCCTCCTCAGGAACCCCAAAGCTGCTGAGCTCCTGGTAGGCCTGAAAGGTCCTCATCACCTTCCAGGTGCAGAACCTGTGTGAGAAACAGCGGGGACAGCAGAGCTCCAAGGGGACAATTCCAGCTGAGCTCACAGGTAGAATCTCATCTGCATTTCAAGCTCACCGCTGCTCACCCATTCCATGCCCAGAATTCCTCCCTGGGAGCATCCCTGGTCCTTCTCCATGCCCAGAACTCCACCCTGGGAACCTCCCTGATCCCTCTCCATGGCCAGAATTCCTTCCTGGGAGCATCCCTGATCCTTCTTCATGCCTAGAACTCCTCCTTGGGAGCATCCCCGATCCTTCTCCATGGCCAGAACTCCTCCCTGAAAACATTCCTGATCCTTTTCCATGCCCAAAACTGCACCTTGTGAACGTCCCTGATCCCTCTCCATGCCCAAAACTCCACCTTGGGAACCTCCCTGATCCTTCTCCATGCCCAGAATTCCTCCCTGAAAACATTCCTGATCCCTCTCCATGCCCAAAACTGCACCTTGGGAACATCCCTGATCCCTTTCCATGCCCAAAACTCCTCCTTGGGAACATCCCTGATCCTTTTCTATGCCCAAAACTGCACCTTGGGAACGTCCCTGATCCCTCTCCATGCCCAAAACTGCACCTTGGGAACCTCCCTGATCCCTCTCCATGCCCAGAATTCCTCCCTGAGAGCATCCCTGATCCCTCTCCATGCCCAGAACTCCTCCCTCGTCCCTTTCCATGCCCAGAACACCTCCTTGGGAGCACCCCATGTCCCTCTCCATGCCCAGAACTCCTCCCTGGGAACCTCCCTGATGGCAGAGGAACAAGTGGCTGGAGATAAAGGGTGGCATGCCCAGAGCCTCCTGCACCTTGGCAGAGAGGGGATGGAGAGGTACCTTCTCCAGAAGTACATCAGGATGGGGAAGAGGGTGACCTTGGCGTTGTGGTAGATGGCCCGGGTGAGCGGCCCCTTGGAGGATGAACGCCGGATGAAATCCCTCTCTTTCTCAGAGATGTTCACCTGGGCACAGAGCAGAGCAAAGCACTTTGCAGCACTCCTGATGTGATTGATTCAAAACATGGATATTGATCTAGTGCCGATGTCCAGCTGTGACGGACAAAGACTCTCTAACAGTTTAGAGTTAGAAAGTGTGTGTTTATTGTGGGATAGCTCCCAAATACACACTGTGATTTACAGGTGATTACAGAGTCCTTTCATCTATACAAGTATTGAATACCCAAAATACAAATACATATTCATAACTTTGGTACATCCCATTCCCAATATGGATATTGATCTAGTGCCGATATCCAACTGTGATGGACACTAAAAGTTTAGAGTTAGAAAGTGTGTGTTTATTATGGGATAGCTCCCAAATACACACTGTGATTTACAGTGATTACAGAGTCCTTTCATCTATACAAGTATTGAATACCCAAAATACAAATGCATATTCATAACTTTGGTACACCCCATTACCATTATGGATATTGATCTAGTACTGATATCCAACTGTGATGGACACTCTCTAACAGTTTAGAGTTAGAAAGTGTGTGTTTATTGTGGGATAGCTCCCAAATACACACTGTGATTCACAGGTGATTACAGAGTCCTTTGATCTATACAAGTATTGAATACCCAAAATACAAATACATATTCATAACTTTGGTATATCCCAGTCCCTGCTTCGTATGGTTATTAGTTCAAAAGCCATTAAACATGCACAGTTTGTTTCTTGAAATGGGTGGTGGTCCCTTTCATGGGGAGGGGTCCCAAAATGAGGAAGTAAATGAAGTATTCCTCGTTCTGACCTTTCTACCTTCTCAATGCAAATATGACAAATGAACTCTTGGTAGAACTCCCATTCCCCATCTTCAATTGGTTTCAGAACAGAAGAGGCCACAATTGTCTTATGTTCCCAAAAGCTATTTATCAGTCTCTATATTCTTCATTATAAACCCAGCTAACCAAACATTGTGTTGACAAGCAATCAGTTATTAGTTAACTACTCACTCTTAACTTCATCAAGGCCTACCCATTTATTTTGATTAACTCCAATAAAGCTTATCTCTGACTAAAACCTCAGCTCCTATAAAATCCCGGAATTCTTTAAAGTTTATGTCTCAGATGGGGCCAGGTTTCTCTGCCTGACCCCACCTCAGCAGTCTCTAAGCACAGACCCAAATTCCATCCTGGCTGCTTGCCCCAGGCACAAGGGCAGGATCCCACCTGGATTTCTGTGGGAAGGGGAGATGACAGAGCTGCTGGGGTGGGTGCAGTGGGAGGGGATGGTGGTGACAGTGGCCTCTGAGGAGTGAAAGGACTGGATTGGTGGTGTGCAGCACCATCCTGCCACCCCAGGCCTGGCATTTCTCCAGCAGATAATGCTGGAGAATCTTCCCCATCTTTCCCATCCTTATCCACATTCTTATTCTCAATTTATCAGGGCCTGCTGGGGGGCTGCTTCCCACCCCTCCCAGCCCATGTGGAAGCCCCAAGCTCCAGAGCACACCCCAAACCCCCCCCAGCAGATCCAAACCCTGTTCCTCTTTCCCCACCACTGTTCCCAGCTGTGCTGCCATGGCCTTGAGCGATGAGCAGCCTTCCTGGGCAGGTCCTGGGGTCTCACCCTCAGCTTGGGGGGGATCTCAGAGTCCAGGAAAAGTTTGCTGATGACCTCCAGTTTCTTTTTGAGAAAGGAATCGTAGTTTTCTGACTCCATGTTCTGGGGTTCTGCATCTTCCATGGCGTCAGCCAGCCTGGAAAACCTGCAAAGGCACATGGGGTCTTGCTCTGAGACCCCTGCTGCTTAACTGCTAGGCTAGACACTCCTGTTCTTGCTTAATTTGATGTGGGAAGTGCATTTGTAGAAAATTCTTAAATTCCTTTGGCCTTGCAAATAAGACTAAGGACTCTAGAGAAATAGAACTATGAAAGATGCATTGCAGTGGGACCCATGAGGAGTAATTTTAGGTGATTGGCTTTAAGGCATTTACAGCATGGTGTGGCTAAAGCTGATAGGCCAAGAAATGCTTATAGTGTATTGTAATTAAGAAATAATTGGCTTCTGATTGTAATAGATTGAATTATCTGCCTACAAGCAGATAATGAGTGAGGATGAAAGGGAAAAAATCTGTTTCCCCCATATACAAAATTCTCTTGATCTAAATAGGGTTTCTTGTGTTTAGTAGATTACTTTTCTAACTGCTTTTCCTGCCTCCTCTCAAACCTGTGTGTAAACTTTCTGTTCAGGCCAGCTCCCTGTTACCCAGACATGTGTATTGTCTTCACTTCACTTGAGACTGAAAATGGAATAAAAGTTTTTAAAATGCCTCTCAGTTGCCCCATCTCTGGGTCAGAAAAGGGCTTAATCTGACAATTTGGTATTTGCTTGGCCAGGAAAAGCAATCCTCAAAGCAATCCCATGGAGCAGTGACACAGGAGGAATGGAAAGCCACCTCCCTCTTCTGCCACCCTCATGGTCACAGGATTCACTTCTTGGGAAAAGAGGAGGACTAAAAGCTGGGGATTTGCCTGTTCTGGGGGTATTGGCTGCAGGTTTTGTGCCCATTGGCCATGGATTGGGCTTAGAGGTTTGTTGGGAACGTGGACAAAGTCAAGGGAGAAATGCCACCACAACTGGGACATCCAGAATGGTGTAGCCAAATGCTGAATCGCTTGGGACTACCAAAGCAAAAGGAGTTCAGACAGGAACCCTGAGCCAGGGGATGACTGCAGGCTGAAATGGGGGCTTTGGAGGTCTCCATCAGAGATGGGTTTGGGCTTTGGAGGTCTCCATCAGAGATGAGTTTGGGCCATAGTCAAGGCAGGCTGGTGCCAAGGCCAAGTTGGGTGGAGCTCTGAGCAACCTTGTCCAGTGGGACACATCCCTGCCCAAGGCAGGGAGCTGGAATGAGATGACCTTTAAGCTCCCTTCCAACCCAAACCATTCTGGGATTCTGTAGCACCAGGTGCCCAAGCACCTAGAAGGAGGTGGAGGAAGAACTTACTTGTCCATCTCCAGGTAAAAGCGGAGGTCATCCACGAGGAAGTTGACGATGATGATCTGTTTGTCCAAAATGCGGCGTTTGATCAGCGTCACCTTCTGCTGCTGCCCCTTGCCCTTGTCCTTCTCCTTGCGGGGGCTCTTGGCAGGACTTTTGCTCTTCTTCTCCTTGACAGGCAAGTCTGAGGCAGGGGAAGAGATGCTGTGTGCTGCTGGCCAGCACTGGGTTTGCTCCTTCACCTCACCTGGGCTTCCCTTAGCTGCATGCAATTTGCTGGGGTCTTTCTACCCCTGTGAGCTACACCTTCCCTCTGGCTTGGTGATCTCCTCCTTCCCTCCTCCTCTTTGCACCCACAGAGTGCTTATGTTCACTGTTTCCACAGGGAATGGCCTGTTGCTAAAGCCTGCTGGTCTGTCTAGCTGTTGGCCCTGGCCCTGACAGAGCCTACAAGCAGATAATGAGTGAGGATGAAGGGCAAAAAATCTGTTTCCCCCATATACAAAATTCTCTTGATCTAAATAGGGTTTCTTGTGTTTAGTAGATTACTTTTCTAACTGCTTTTCCTGCCTCCTCTCAAACCTGTGAGTAAACTTTCTGTTCAGGCCAGCTCCCTGTTACCCAGAAAACAATTTCCTTTTGTTTGTTTTTCTGGCCTGTCTCACCTTAGCTCCATTTACTGTTTCCTGTTTTGGGTTGTTTTTTTTTTTTTTAGGCAGGGATGCAAACTTGCATAAGCAACATTGCTTGAGAGAGATGCAACAGCATAGCAGGGCACTAAGTGATGGTGGTGGGAGGTAAGGGACAGGTTTTCTCCATTTTCTTCTCTACCTAAACCCAGGGGAGGGAGGAGCAGGGGTGGCAGGACACACTGGACATACTTTCCCTCTTGTTTCTTCGCTCCTGACGGAGAAACTGCTGAAATTCTGCACGGCGTGTTTGATTCTTCATGTCCCTCTTGAACTTGCAGAAGCTCCTGACAAGCTCCCGGATGGCATCCCAGGCCCATGCCTGTGGGGACACAGCACAGGTGGCATCAGTGTCAGTGCCAGTGTCACATTCATATTTTCTGTCAAAATCCCCTTTGCCCAGGATTTCTTCTCCTGGGAAGCTGAGGAGCCTCAGAGAAAAAGGAAAACAATAATTATCTGATTTGCTTCTCCTGTGTTTTGCTGCTTTGGAATGTGGTTTGGACATTGTTTACAAACTGGTCATTGTTTGATTGCTTTCATGTGAATTGTTTTAACTTAATGGCCAATCACAGCCAGCTGTGTCAAGGCTCTGGAGAGAGTCAAGAGTTTTTAATGAGTACCTTGTTAAGCCTTCTGTCTGTATCCTTTCTGTATAATATAATATAATATAATATAATATAATATAATATAATATAATATAATATAATATAATATAATATAATATAATATAATACATTATATATAATATTACATTACATTACATATTACATTATATATAATATTACATATTATATTACATTATATATAATATTACATATATTATATATAGTATTACATTACATTATATTACATTATATATATTACATATTATATTATATTATATTAATAAATTAGCCTTCTAAGAACATGGAGTAAGATTCATCTTTCCTTACTGCCAGAGGGGCCCCTGAAAATACCACAAGCACTGGGGCTGAGCCCTCCTGTTGGGACCCACCCCTGTGAGCTGGAGCAGCCTTGGCAGTGGGATTTGTGTCCCAGCCATCATCTCTGCTTTCCAGCATTTCTCAGTTTCCCTGCTGGCCACGGGGGATGGTGTGAATCCCTCAGCCAGTCCTGAGCCTGCAGGAGGGAGCTGTAGGGATGTGCCCCTTGTTGATGGAGTGACAAAACTATCTTTTGTCTCCTTAAAAAGGAAAAAAGCCCAGAATATTCTTTCCTCAGTGAAAAAGGCATCTCATGGGACCTGGGGGACTTCACCTCAAATTTAAGGATAGCTAATGGGACAGAAGCCAAAAAGTCCTACCTGGGCAATTCACTAGAAAAATAAGAGAACAAAGAAACTAATGGCTTTTGTGGGGTGTTTTACCAGGAGCAAGAACCTCTTGCACCTGGCTCGGTTTTTCTCTGTAAAAAGTTTTTTCTTTTGCCTTTTATTAAAACCTTTTTGTTTCCAACACCGCCACAGAAGCCATCCTGCTGATTTTATGCCTCCTAAGGTAGCTGAGCTATCTTGGGTGTGAAATAGATCTCCAAGAGCTCAATGAGACCTGGCTGGAGGAGACCCCTATTTCAGGGAGCCTTTCCCTGCTGCCTTTCTGCAGCTCTCTGAGCCCCTCACCCCATTTATGTGGCATCCCTTGTCTCACAGCACCTCCCCTCTGCCTTGCCTGGCAAACACCCTCACACTGGGTCTTTCCTCACCATCCTCTGTGTCTTGAGCTCCCCTGTCCCTTCCTGCACAAGCCGAGGACGCCTAGACCTGGGCTTTCTGTTCCAGGGCAACAAATCCTGCTGCTGCTCCTGCTCCTCTTCCTTCCTCTTCTGCTTCTGTTTTTTCTGCTTCTCTGTCTTTTTCTCCTTCTCTGTTTTTTTCTCCTTCCCTGTCTTTTTCTGCTTCTCTGTCTTTTTCTCCTTCCCCGTCTTTTTCTCCTTCCCCGTCTTTTTTTGCTTCTCTGTCTTTTTCTCCTTCCCTGTCTTTTTCTGCTTCCCCATCTGTTTCTGCTTCTTCTTCTTCTGATAGTAGGGTCCTTCCTCCTCTTCCTCATCCTCATCCTCCTCATCCTCCTCGTCGTCCTCATACTCCTCACCCTCCTCCTCCAGCCTGCCAGGTGGGAGAGCAGAGAGAGCATCAAGGGCAGCCAGGGGCATGAGGAGGGCACTGGTTTGATGGAAGGGGGGCTAAGGTGGGGAGCAGCTGATAGGAGATGGCCCTGGGGTTGGGGTCTCACTGGATTTCTGGTCCTGGAGGAGGTTAGACAATGGTAGAGGGCACTAGGTACCCTCCCCTGCACTCTCTTCTTGCACATGGGAGTGTCTGTCCTGCTTATCTGCAGTGTTTCCTCCTCCAGTCCAGCAGCCTGCAGGCCCAGAAGTGATTTGGTAGGTTTGGGGTGAGGGTCTGGATGAAATATCAATGCTGATGGGCCATAGAAAAATTCATTTATAGCAGTTGCTGTCTGGCCCCTTGGGGTGGGATGGATGTTGGGCAGGGTGCATTTGCATAACTGGGCTGAAGAAATCAGCTCAGCTCAGGTGCTCACCATCATTTTTCCATTTGCTTTACATCCCAGTGCAAGGACTCATGGCTGGAGTATTCCCAGGAGGTGAGATGTGAGTTCACAGTGTGGTTTTAAGTGATTTTTCTGGGAATCTAAGCACTGCTCAGGTGGCATTCTGGGGGTTGATTGAGGATGAAGTGCACAAGATTTGCACAAGGTGTGAAGAGTGAATCTAGGGGGGTGGGGAGTGTTAATTTTTCTCCTTTCTCTGGAAATTCTGCAGTTTAAACCCACAGGCCACCCTACATCTGAGAGGTCCAAATGGGCAAACAGGGAGCAGTGGCACTACAGGGGAGCACTGGGAAGCACCTGAAGGAGGGTAAGGAGCAAAGCTGTGTGGTGAGAGGTGCCAGACCTGCGTTTTCTAGCTGCCCTCTTCCTTGCAGCAGCAGCAGCATTCTCTCGAGCAATCCTCTCAGATGCAACAGCTGTGGGGACAGAAACAGGGCTGGCCTCTTCCCCAGGTGACAGCCAGAGGTGACAGCAGACAGCTGGACCCTGGAGCCTCCACGTGGTGTCTCTGTGGTGGCCCAGGAGACACTGAGGGAGCTCTTCACTACTGGGATACTGCGACACACAGGGCAGATGATGGACTTTGGACCTGGCTAGCTTAAGAGATTTGATAACAGGATGCCTTGGCAAGAGCAAACAGAACTTTGAGGATTAAATCAAGACTGCAGGAAGATTCAATCAGACGTGTTTACTGGAAAAAGAAAATTACATCAGACTTCTGCAAGCAAGAGATGTTTAAAATGTATAAGTTTGTTTATGTGATCTTTAACCCAGTCATTGTAGTAAAACATTATAAGCCTTCCTAAAACAGTCTAGAAGCATTTGTAGTCCACAATAAAATTGGATTCTTTGACCACCTCACAGTCTCCCCATCTCTCACATCATCGCCAATACTTCACCTCTCATGGTTTGACCTCCTCAGCATCTGCTTCAGAGAAATCCCCCAGTGCCACCCTCCCTGGCTGGGTTAGTGCCCCAGAGCACAGCCTGTGGTGGCTGGAGAGGCCTTTCCTTGTGGAGGAGCTCCCCAAGGGTGCTGGATGTCTGGAAGCCCACCTGGCCTCTTGCCTGGACTCACCGAGTGCTGCACTCATGAGCTGCAGGAGCTCCTCTTCCTTGCTGGGGCTGCTCACAGCCAGCTCATCTGCTATCATCCTCTGGAATTCTGCATCAGAGAGAGGAGAGGGGACAGAGCCCATGTCCATTACCTCTGGTTACTACAACCCTTCAGCACTGGCTCTGAGGGCTGGGTTTTGTCACCTTCCTTGTCCCCTTGTGTGTCCTGCTCCATGATCTACCCATGACACTGCCTTTCTTGGGTAAAACTGAGGGCACACAAGCTACAGGGCTGCTACAGGTGTCTGCTGTCACCCTCAGTGCAGCACAGAAAACTGGTGTCATTCCCAAAGGATTGCATGACAGAACAAAGCTGAGGGGTTGCACCAGTGCCACCAGCATAGGCCGTCCCAGCATCCTCAGGAGGCCAAAATGTGGAAACTGAGGTGACAGGAGCTAGTGCTGGCTTTGGGCTTCAGCCTTCATTTGATCTGGTGATCCAGGACAATGCAGGGATGTGGCATTTGGTGCCCCTGGTACTGGAAGGAGGGAATCTGGCCCTTGTCTAAAATCCCAGTGGGCAGTTTTGACTGATTTTGACAGGAAAAAAAGCTGCCAAAGCTTTCATTACAAATGAAGGCTCCCAGACCCACTGTACCAACCCACCCCATGATGTCCATCACCTGTTTGGGGCTACCACCAGAGCATAAACCATGTTTTACTGGCTTCAGCCAACATGAGCCCCACCAGGGATGGGTGAGAGCCCCCTCTTACCAGCACTGCCCAGGAGCAGCTCCATCTCTGCCTGGATGGAGCCCCCTTTCTGCAGGTCCCGAGCAGCAAGCAATTGCCAGTGCTTGGAGGAGACCCCCTCCAAGCTCCTCGTGCCATGCAAGGCCTGGCCCAGCTGCAGGGCCTGGTTCATCCTCTGGGACAGGTGGAAATGTCCCCACCTGCCAGCAGCACGGCCTGGCACCTCGGCCATGGGGACATCCATGCCTGGAGCCTGCGGTGAGAACAGGGCAGGGTGATGGCACAGAGCACCTTCCCCATCTCCAGCACTGGGCCCAGGATGCCTCAGGTTTGAGCTTTTATGTTTTGGTTTTTATGTTTTCCAGATTCTGGGCTGCTTTAGTGTGTGGGTCTGTGCGTCCTATGAGGGGATGGTGAGCTCTGTGCACAGAGCAGGGAGACAAAACAATTCCTGCTCCAGCTGGGCACCAAGGACAAATGATCCAAATCTCAGCATCAAGAGCACAAACAATGTGGAATGAAGAGAGAAAAACAAGCAGGATGGGACTGCATGGGCTAAAGCTGGAATTGGACAATTAACTCCAATATGGAAATGGAGCAGAACCTATAAAAGGGAGAAACCCCATGACCTGTTGTCCATTTTGTGACCATTTTGGTTCATCTTGGGTGCAGCCCTGGCTGGGCTCTTGTGCTGCCCAAGGTGGATCCATTGAGGCCTTTAATAATTCCCTACTTTATTCTTTAGCTCTGTCCAGCCTCTGTTCCAGCTCAGCCTTCACAAGGCATCACCCACGTGTTTTACTGCACCTCAGACTCCAGACCTCTGCTCGAGCTTTAAGCAGTCTGGAAGGAACCTGTGAGAGCACAAAGCTCAGCTCAAGCTGGCTGGGATGTACAGGCAGCCAGAGGTAGGCCAGACACGGCCTTGCAGCTTTCCTAAAGGGCTCAACATCCCCTCAGGAGTGCTGAAACAACCCTGAAGGTGTCCCCAGCAGCCTGGCAGCCTCGTGTGCTGTTTTTGTTGGCTGTTGTCACCAGCTGGTGCCCTGGGAGTGCCTCCCTCATTCCCCCAACCCTCCTGCAGGTTTTACCTCTCCCCAAAGACAAACAGTTTGCACAGCTCACCGAGCCCAAGGGGTAGAGTGGCTGATTCCTGGCTGGGAGCTGAGAGCAGACACCAAAAATAGCCCTGCTAAGCTGCCAGCAGCTCCCCTGACAGCGGAGCAGCAGCGCCGGGAGGAGTTTGGCTCAGGGGATGGTGCCCACAGAGAGCAGGGCCCGACCCTGCTGAAGTGCTAATTGCACTCCCAGAGCAGCTCTGGCCTCACAGGGGAGATTTCCTCCACAAGAGGTGCTTAAAAAACCTGGGCAGCTAATTAACTTCCCACTAAGAGCAGTTGGGAGCTGCCAGCTGACTTTGCTGACTTTTCCAAAATGCTCAGCTCTACCTGGCTGAGGCTCTGGGAGCCAGGTCTTTGAGGACACCAAGCCCTGACAGCCTCTCCTTAACATTCCCAGGATCAGCTGCTGATTTTACATTTCATTTTGGGAAAGCAGTTGGTTTGAAGAACACCATCTGCAGTGAGAAGAACTGCCTGCACAGGTTGTGCAGGTACCAGGGCAGGTGGGATGCTCAGGGGATCTGCAAGGAGGTTTCTGGGTGTAATGCTGGAATTTGGGGAGGTTTTATGGGATTTCTGATGCCAGGAGGAATAATAGTCTGGGAAGAGGGCTTGTGTGACTCTGATTTCGTATATCATCCTTTTTGGTGGAAAAAAAGAAGTGGAAAATTTGAGGGTGGTTGAGTCATAGGCTAAAAGGCTGCATGGCCTCTTCCCCCCTGTGCTGACCAGGCACTGGTGCTGGGGCAGTGTTATCCCATGTGTGTCATGCACATGACTCACATAAATAGCAGTAATAATTACACATTAATAGTGTGGGCAAGGAAAAAAAAGGGCAGATAAATTCCCAGAAGTGCTGGGCCCACCCATGCCTACACTAAAAGCCTGTAAATACATTTCTCCCAGCTTTTAGGCAGGGTCACAGCTTGTCCCAGGGGAGCTTTCACAGGTTGTGCCTGCAGTGCTGCCAGCTGAACAGGAAGCTGGAGCAGGGTAGGATCTGCTGTGTCACCCTGTGGCAGCACTGGCTGGGGATATTGTGGGATGCCAGACCACTGCAGCTAATGCTGGGCTTCTCCTCCCTCTGTCCCTCACTCCCTCTCCACCTTTTCACATCCCCACTGGAGCCTGCACACCCCCAAGGATGCCCCTGTGCATCCCCCTTACCATAAACTGGAGGAATGTCCTGTCATCAGCAGCCAGAAATTCCTCATAGAGGCCACAGAGCACCTGAGGAGGAGCAAAGGGGGATTGTCCTCAGGCAGGGTGACAGTGCTGGTGCCACGGGTGGCTCACACCTTGCTGACATGCCCAGGACAGGCCTGCACATCCAGCTTGGTCCATGGGGCTGCCCAGAAGGGCTGGGACGCTAAATGGGTTTTACTGGGGTTGTGCTGGAACCATGATGGGTGCAAAAGGATGGTCCTGGAATGTGCACCTAGCCAGGGTCACCAGAGATTTCAGTGACTGCCCAGCAAACCTGTGAGGATGCTCCTCTCCTGGCCCACTGCAAGGTGACTGCAGCTTCCCTTCCTAATCCTTTTCCTCTTCCTTTTCCAAATGCTTCACTTCCTAAACATCCCCAGAGCCCTCACACCACCACAGGGGTGCCAATGCCAGCTGTACCTCCCAGCCTGACTGCAGCCAGCACCCCTGTGTACCTTGCAAATCTCCTTCTGGGCTCTGAATATCCAGGGGGAGAATTCTCCATATATCAGACGGTTCCACAAACTCACGAGGGTCCTGGTCTCCAAGGGCAGCTTCTCAATGCTGCTGTCCTCCAGGTAGGTCTTGCAGATCTTCTCCCCAATCTGATGGCGCAGGAAGAAGCTGTTTTCTCTGCTGGAGTCCTGCACCACGGGCAGAAACTCCTCCAGGTCGTGCCACAGGTCCAGGAGAAGAGTCTCCATGGGCCGGTTCTGGTGCTGCAGGAAATCTCTGAAGGGTCTTCCAGCACAGGCCTCGGCACTCAGGGCCCAGGGAAGGAAATCCAAGGTCTTGATTGGCTTTTTCAGGGATGGCAGCCGGGCAAGGGATGCAGAGGGAAGCAGGTCAGGGGGGATTTTCTCCTTACAGAGGTTTTGTAGATCCTGCACTGCACTGGACTGAGGTCTGCCAGGAAATGCTGCTCCTCCTCTGCCTCCAAAGGTAGGATGCTGGGACTGCTGGGGGGGAATGGATCCCACAGCATCCTTATCCAGACTCAATTCCTCCCTGCTCCCAGCTGGCCCTGGCTGCTTCTCTGCTTTCACCTGAAAAGTGGCCATTTTCAATTCTTGGCTGTCTCTCCCCTCCTTGACCAGAGCCCAGACCTCTGCTTTGGCCTTCTGGCTGCAGTAGGGACCTGGCACACCCTGGCTCCTCCTGATGTGCATGGTGGGGAGGAGCTCTGCAAGGCCTGGGGGCTGCCAGCCAGCCTGTGATAAACGTTCCTGATATTCCCGCAGCAAAGGCCAGCACAATTCCTCTTCCTCCATTCCCATCTTGCAGTGCACGAAGAATTTAGGGAGCCAGTAACTCTGAATCATGAAAAGGACCTGTTCCTGCATCTTGCTTAGGATCTCCCTCCTGGTGCTGATGGACTGGATGTGCCTGGCTTTTGGAAGGGATCCTGAGATGGATGCAGGGAGTTATGACAGGGAGATGGCTCTGTGCAGGCTGTTCCCCAGGGAGGGGATGGCATCCCATCCCCCTGGGAGCAGCCAGGAAAGATCCCCTCTCTGGAAGGGCAGTGCTCTTCCCAACTCCCATGTCTCTTACCCACGATGGTGGTGCAGAAGGTGAGGATGCTGGAGCCTTCACGCAGGTGAGTGGCTCTCAGCCTGTGCTCCAGGGACAAGAACAGCTCCCTCTGACTCCCATCCGACTCATCCAGACCCAGCAGCCTCTCAGTGATGAGCCAGAAGTCGATCAGTTCTTCCCCTACAGATCAAACAAGGGATGGGAGTTGGGAGGTGTGATGGTGTTCATAGGGGTCTGAGGATGAGGGAGGAGATGAGGATCTGACTCCATGTTTCAGAAGGCTTGATTTATTATTTTTGATATATATTATATTAAAACTATACTAAAAGAATAAAAAAAATCATCAGAAAGCTAGCTAAAAATAGAAAAAAAACCCCAAAAACTTGTGGCTCAGACAAAAAGTCTGAGCCAGGTGACTGTGATTGGCCATTAATTAAAAACAACTACATGAGACCAATCACAAATCCACCTGTTGCACTCCACAGCAACAAATAATCAATGTTTGCATTTTGTCCCTAAAACCTCTCAGCTTCTCAAGAAGAAAAATCTTAAAGAAAAGATTTTTTCATAAAAAACATCTGTAACAGGGAGGAGCCCCTGGAAGCCCCGAGGGTGGATGAAGCCAAACCGAGGGAACAGAGCGGAGCAAAGCCACGGTTGTGCATCTCCCTCCCATCTCTGCTGCTGGCTCACCTTCCAAAGCTTTCCCGGGCATCTTACCCATGCCCCCAGCTCTGTGCCAGCCTCCTGGCAGGCAGGTGGCCCTGGCTGGCAGGGAGGGGGCTGTGGAGCATCCCGTGCCCACCTGCAGTTCCTCGGAGGAAGGCGCAGAGGTGCTGCATGCCCTGGCTCCCGCTGATGCACCTCTCCAGCAGCCACTGCTCAGCACCGTGCCAGTTCAGCAGCTCTGCTGTGGGACACACAGCACAGAGGGCATCAGGGCTTGCCTGCCACATCCCAAGGAAACTCTCCAGCTCCCACCCTGGAAGAGGCTGCTCTAGGGAGACCAGCAAATCACCCTGAGCTGGGAGTTTTGGGCAGGCTGTGGGATGCACACGGGGTGTTTGCAAGGATAACTCGCTCCTGTCTGGGACAGCATGTCCTGCTCTTGTGCCTCTCTTCCTTGCAAATGCTCATCTTTTCTGTCCTGAGTTTGGGGTTTGCCCTCAATTTCCTCCAACTTTGAGTTTCAACCCGACTGGAGAAGCAGCAGCAATGTACTTAGGAAAAGCCTCGGTGAATCGCTTATTTTTCTGAAATGAGAATCACTATTCCTGCTGCCACAGCTTTCTTTCCAGTGGCAATTGACACACAGGCTGAGGAAATACCTGGCTGGGCCGAGAAGACTCATTTTAGGGGCAAAGTGAGCAAAATCCCGAGCTGTTGCCAGTAAGAGAGATCATAACCTGTCCTCCCAAAGCATCCCTGCCCAGCAGCAAACCCAAACCATCGGCATTCCCGTGCCCCATGATGCTCTCCAGCCCCGCTCCACCCCTGGACCCCTCAGTAAACCCTGCTGGGCAGGTACTTTTATAACAGCGTGCTGGGGTAAACCCCTGCACATCCCTAAAAATGGGATGTGCAACGCCTTCCTAAGCCGGAGCAGAGGCACGACCCAGTGGGCAGGCACTGGCAGTGCCAGCCCCGCAGCGAGAGGAGCAGCCGATCCGATTTCCTCCGTGCCGCGATGACTCACCTGCTTCCCCCGAGCGAATGAAAGCCAGCAGCTTCTGGCAGAGGACGAGGTGCAGGCACAGGCTGGATTTGCAGAAGTGAGGCAGACGGTGCTTTTCCAACCAAGCCAGCAAAGCCGCGGGGCTGGCATCCTGCGGTGCCCAAGGAGAGGATTAGCTGCGAGCAAGGAGCAGGATCCTGCTGGGCTTTTAGGGTGAGTAACAGGTCCCTGCTACGGGGGAGGAGGTGGGGAAGGAGCCCTGTTGCTTTATGGCGATGGTGGTGCTGAGGCACAAGGGGGATACTCCTGTTACAGCCGCTGCCCGTGCCCAAAACGAGCTCCTGCAGGGCTTCCTTCCTCTTCCTCACCCGCCTTCCCAGAGCCCAGGCATGGCAGCTCCCCGGGGGCTTCCAGAGGAGCGGGGGTTCCTGTTTGCTTTGGGATCTGAGCGCTACAAGGGCTGTGGGGAACGGGCACCAGTGGGGAGGGAGGGCTGAGCCAGCCCGGTGACCAGCAGGGCTTGGCTCCTGTTGAATTCAGGAGGGATCCAGGAGAAGGGGATGGTGTTTGTGTCCCTCTGTGCCGCCACACATGCTCTCGGTGTTTATGGCTAGACCCCATAAACTGCAGCAGGACTTTAAATGGATCGTGCTCCGCCCAGGGCTTAAGAGCGAAACGACGGCCGGGGTTGAAATGATCGCTCACAGCTGCACGAACAGAGAGCCAGAGAGGGGCCCTGGCAGTGCCAAACCGGCTCCTTCCCTCCCCTGCCCTGTGCCCTTCCTCCCGCTCCTCCCTTCTAACAAGTTCTCACCAGGTGGCTCGGCAGCTCTGGCCACAGGCACCACCGGCCCATGCCACTGATGTAAAGGGGTGTCTGCCCAAAAATCTGCATTAAAACACAAAGGGAGAGCTGAAAGAGATGGAGGGTGGCAGAGGAGCACAGAGCCCAGCTGTTCTAGTTAGATCCCACTACACAGAAGGGTATCAAATTCCCTTTTAGACCCTTTATCTCCAAGCTGAGATCCTCAGGTTTCCCTCATTTTCCAGCCTGAATGTGGTGAACTCCCAGTTTTCCTGCAGCCTCTAATGCCACACAAAGTTCACCTGAGGAGAGCTCTGAAAGGCTTCAGGTTTGATGGTGCAGAGTGGACTTACAGGAAGGCTCAGAAAGATGTTGAAAAAGTCAACAAAAACATCATCTTGCAGCAGCAGCCCCATGTCCGTGGAGGCTATGGATGCTACAGGGGGAGAAGAGAAAGTTACCTGGGCTTTGTGTGGCCAGCTGTGAGCCAGAGGAGGAGTTCTGGGAGGGAATCAGCTTTGGGAGATGTGAGGTACAAGCTTGTCCTGTGCTCATGCAGGGGGAGGATTTGGGACAGTCTGTGAAATGTGATTTGGGATGTGTGTGTGTGGTAGAGGCTCTTTGGGAAGCACCAGGTTCAGGAGCATGCAGGAGCTGGGGAGTTTGAATGGCAGCCTCCCAAACAGCAAAGGTTCACAGAGGCTGGGCACAAGTGTGGTGGCATCCATAGGGCAGGAGAAGGGAGGTGGCTGCAGGGCACAAGCTGCGCTCCTCTGCCCCACCCAGACACTGGGAATAACACAGCTTATTCACCCAGGACTCAGTGCAAGTGTCAGTGGCCAACACCTCCCACCACCCTGTGAAGTTTTATTCGTTTCTGGAAGATCTGGATGCAGGAAGGTGTGCTGGCATCAGCCTGCTGGTGGCTGGGTGCCCCTGGAAATGCCCTCTTCCATCAAGGCACAGCTGTGCTGCAGGGGGAGGACCTATATTTCAAAACTTAATCCTGCTTTTTCCCCCCCTTTTTCCACCTTTTGGGGTGTGTTTAGAGGGGCTGAAGCCCCCAGCAAAGGGGAACTCACCAGCAGTCATCATGATGGTGCAGTGTTCCGGTGCTGCGTTCCGAAGTGCCACCCTGATTGTGACACACTTGTTTGGGTGACTCCTGGGGGGCTGCAGGGCTCTCAGCAGCTCCCTCCAGGCCTGCTTATCCTGCAGAGGAGAGCACTGAGAGAGGATCTGAGCAGTGCCTGTATGTGCCTGGAGAGGGGATGTGCAGAGGGTGGAAGCCAGGCTGCTCTCGGTGCTGCCGTGCAATGGGATGAGCAGCAACTGGAACAGAGGAATTCCCACCTGGACATGAGGAAAAGCTTCTTCACTGTGATGGTAACTGAGCACTGGAACAGGTTGCTCTGAGAGGTTGTGGAGCCTCCCTTAGTGGAGATATTTGAGAACCATCTGGGCACAATCCTCAGTACTGGGCTCAGGGGACCCTGCTTGAGCTGAGGTGTTGGACTCAGGTGGTCCCTTGTGACCTTACCCATCCTGTGATGCTGTGAAATGTCACTTTTGAAATCACCAGCCCTGCAGGCACACTTGGGCAGCCCTGAAATGAAACCCTATTGGATTTGTTGGGAAACTGCTCCAACAAAGGCAGGAATGATGCCTTTTATTATATGTTTTTAGAAGATTAATTTATTACTTTATGATACTATATTATATTAAAGAATACTATACTAAACTAAAGAATATAGAAAAGATACTGAATGCTGAACAGATAATAATGAAAATTCGTGACTCTTTCTAGAGTTTTGACACAGCTTGGCCCTGACTGGCTAATGAGTTAAAACAACTTACACTGGAGACTAATGAAATAATCACTTGTGGGTAAACAATTTTCAAACACATTCTACACACAAGCACAACACAGGAGAAGCAAATGAAGTAAGAAATTTCTTTGTTTTGAAGCTTCTTAGCTTCTCAAGAGCAAAATCTTAAACAAAAGAATTTTTTTCAGAGAATGTAAATGCCACAAAACCTTTCCCCTCTCCCCTCTGGGGCAAATTTCTTGCCTTCAGAGCAGGTTCCTGGTGGCACCTAAGTGCTGCGTGTGGTCACTGTCAGTTCATCTGCTCAGCTTGGGATGGGAATTTCACAAGAGACCCCTCTGTGTCTGCCCCAAACATAACATTTCCTATCTGCTGTCTTTCTTCACCAGATCTGGGGCTGAGACCCACCCTTGGAGACCCTGCAGCTGGAAGAGGAGGAGGAGGAAAAGAAGGAGCCCCGTCCTGCAGCAGGAGTGAGCTGCTCCCCTGGCAGGAGGAGGAATCTGCTCCCCAGGTGGGTGTTTGATCCTGCCATCTGGTCTCTGTGCCAGACCTGGGGGCAGGACAGTGTCCCACAGTGTCCCCAGCAGCGGGGCCACCTCACGAGGTGGCGCTGTCAAACCAGGAATGCAGAGCCGTCCCCAGCAGCAGCAACAGCAGCAGGGCTCTGCATCTCAGACAGAGCCAGGGACAGCTCCGAGCTGACACTGGGGCTGGTCACTGTGCCAAAACCCAAAGTGAGGTGGGGAAGGGGCAGCTGTGAGCCACAAAACAGCTGCTCGTCCCAGGGGTGCCAGGCAGAGCTGTGGGAAGGAGTTATGGAACACCCTGGGGAGGAGCAGCTCCCATCATGGATCCATAAAGATTTCTGCAGCTGAGCCCTAGAGATGAGAGGGGGGACAGGAATGGACTGGAGTGGTGGCTGTCTCACACCTGAAAGGCTCAAAAATCCTCACAGAAAGGTCAAAACTTAAAAAAAAAATAACACATTTTCCAGTTGGCAACTGAGCAGATGCCCAGTAGGATCCTCAGAGTCTGGGGTGGCTCCTTGGGTGCTCATCCTGCTCTGGACTGGCCTCAGTGGGACTGGGAGGGCTTCTGCCAGGAAAAAAAATAAGGTTGTGAGCAGGAATTGGCCAACATGGTCACTGTGGGAGGACACAGGGCCATTTCCATGGAGTTTCTCCCCAAGAGGAGACCCCAGGAGTTCTGGCAGGATGGAGCTCTCCTCTCCTGGCTTCCCAGGTTTTTCCAGGGCACATGGTGTCCTCACAAGAGGAGCTCACGTGAGCTGGGTGCTATTTAGGAAAAAAACAAAAAAAAAACCAACAAAAAAAGTTTGGAAAAAAGAAGTGGACACAGGAGCAGAGCCCAGATTTAGAAGGAGTAGCTGGACTCCATAAAAAGCTAAGGGCAGGGTTGCAAACATCAACCACATCAGGAGGGCTTTGCTGCCCCTCTGGCCCAGCCCAAATCACCCACCCTGACATGGGGAGCAGCCCTGGGGTGATGAGGGGCAGAGCCTCCTGTTACCAGAGGGGATGGGCTGGGGTTTTTCTCCTTGCCCAACAGCAGCTGGCACTGCTCCCCAGCGTGGCAAAGTCCAAGGCTGCCCAAACACAATGTCAGCCTCACTGCCTGGGGTCACTGGGCACTCACAGCCCCCCCAGCAGCCCAGCCTGGCCCTTCTGGTGCCATCAGGAGGCTGGGGGGTGTTTCTCACACACCCCAAACATCTCAGCATTGCTCTGGCTCTGGGTGATGGTCTGCAGAGCCAGAAATCTGGGGAGCTCCAGCCTGAGTGCACAAACCTGCTCTCCCCCTTAGCATAAGTATTAAATATAAGTATATAAGTATGTCCTCACCACAAGCTTTTGGGGGAAAATTTGGAATTTCCCCCCCCTGTACAGCCTCATGCTTTTTTCATATAAATAGTTTATAGGACATTAGGCCCACAGCGCCTTAAAAGTGGAATTTCCCAAGGCTGAGGAATTCCAGCTCAGCCTTAAATATGAATTTTTTTCTTGAACACACTACAATGATTTTTCACATGCTCAGTCTCCTGAGTACATGAGATCTGTTTGCTCAGCAAGCACCCCACTGGTGTTTCCTTGGGGAGTATTTTTGAGTCTGTTGCCATCTGTCTGTGGTTTCCTTGCTTGGGACTGTCCCTTACAGCTGACAGCCCCTGTGGCAGGCTCTGCCTTCACTTGTCTGCCCTCCAGCTGAAGCAGAACCACTGGTGTAACCTTACCCCAGCCTCTGGGGCTGTTGACTTCAGCAGCCTGGGTTAAATATGTGTTGTGGCAGGACAGGGACCTAATTCAGCCATGAGGGAGGGACATGGGCAGCAGCACTTTGCTGTTATAATTAATAATTTGTAATTTTTATAATTAATATTATTTTAATTTTTTTTGTTGTATAATTTACAATGTCAGGCCCAGATTCACCACTTCATCCACTCAGGCAGCAATTTTGAGAATTTCTGCCCTCTGCTTTATGGAGATGTGAGTTGTGTTAGGCTGAGATTAACGTGCCAGCCATAGCCAACACAGCCCCAACCTGGCTGGGAGTGCTTTTAAAGAGTGTGAACTGAAAATGAGGGGGGGAAATCCCAACAAAAACAACCCTGACCAATTTCCAGCAGCGGGGAAAGGCATGTGCTGAGCTCTCCCTGGGCTATTCTCCACCCATGTACAGAACGAACTGAGCCAGGCAATTCCTGGGTCTCAAATCCCGCCTGCCCCTGACGTTCTCATCTTCCAGCTTCCCCCCTTGGCTGCTGCCGGAGGCGAGCACGTGCTCGGGGAAGGTGCTGGCCCCAGGGCAAGCTCTGCAGAGCACAGCAGGTAGGGGCTGGCAGCCGGGAGTGTCCCTGGATCTGGGCAGGGGGCTGCTGGGGCATGGGGCAGCGCCAGGGGCTCCTGGGAGGGTGCCAAGCTGAGCGGTGGTGTCAAAAACGCCAATGACTCGCTTTTAAAAGTTGAATAGTAATAAAATGGTTAGAAAAATAGCAATATAATGAGAGGAATAAAAATTGTGGACAATTTGGATTAGGTGTCCTGTGGCTGCTATCTTGCTGCAAGTCCTTTCTTTAAAAAAATATCTTATATAGCATAGTTTCTATTTTAACATTATGTTATAACCTAAAACTATATTTAACACACTACTTAAGAGAATTAATACATAATTTATATATATATAGAAAATAACACATAACTTTCTAACACATAACACATATAATATTCATTTGAATATTTCCAAAAAGCCAATCATAAAATACACATTTTTCACAGGTGGGCATGGGGACAGGTGGCTCAGAGAGGGGTGGGGATGGAGGTGGCTGTAGGAATTTGCTTCTTGTTACTATTTTTTGTCTTTTTAAAAAGAAAAAAAATATTTGAATATTTGAATTTTTTTTTTAATTTTTTTTTTTTTTTAGTGTTGGAAGCAGAAAAGTTTTAATAAAAGGCAAAATAACAAAACTCCTTACAGAGAAAACCTGAGCCAGGTGCAAGAGGTTCTTGCTCCTGGTAAAACACCCCACAAAAGCCATTAGTTCCTTTGTGCTCTTCTTTTTCTAGTGAATTGCTTAGGCAAGAATTTTGGCTCCTGTCCAGTTAGCTGTCCTTAAGTTTGAGGTGAAGTCCCCAAAGTCCTATGAGGTGTCTTTTTGCCTAATTGAAGAAAGAAACTGGTGCCAGCACCTGGGCTGTCCTGGGGGCCGTGCCCCAAGGTCCCTCTTCCCTCTGTGCATGGTCCAGGGAGCTGAATGAGGAGGGAGGGGTTTTTTTCTTTCACTCTGAGTGTGCCGCTGCAAGTTTGCACTGATTAATTTGCTTTCCTAAACTGGCCCAGGTGATCTGCTCTGGAAAGGCTGAAAGCCCAAGGTCCCTCTTCCCTCTTATGCGTAGTCCAGGGAGCTGAATGAGGAGGGAGGGTTCGTTCTTTTCATTCTGCATGTGCCTCTGCAAGTTTGCACTGATTAATTTGCTTTCCTAAACTGCCCTTTCGGGCAGCCCAGGTGATCTGCTCTGGAAAGGCTGAATGCCCAAGGTCCTTCTTCCCTCTGTGCATGGTCCAGGGAGCTGAATGAGGAGGGAGGGGTTTTTTCTTTCACTCTGAGTGTGCCTCTGCAAGTTTGCACTGATTAATTTGCTTTCCTAAACTGGCCCAGGTGATCTGCTCTGGAAAGGCTGAAAGCCCTCTGGCCACCAGCCCACGGCCACCCTTGACCCTGGCAGCATCTTCAAAGGGAGCATGGGGCTGCTGCGGAGCGTGCAATGTTTGCTCACAGCCAGGGCCAGCAGCTGCTGCCTGCCTGCCCTGGGGGGTTTCGTCAGCGTCCTGCAGCGCTCCGGGGGACACTGCTCAGCCACTGCTGCTTGCACAAGGTCAGTGCCCCCAGGGCCCTCGTCCCCCACACCCCACGGGGGCTCGGTCACTTCTGAGCTAAGCGCTGGCTCGGGTGTTGGCTTGGATTTTCCAGCCCTGGGTGAAACGTGCTGCATGTCCAGGTGTGCCAGGCTGGGAGCACCTCAGGAGGCCACCAGGAGCTGCTGGCATGAGTCCAGGCAGAGGCAGCTGTGCCCAGGGGTGGGCAGAGGTGGAGGTGATGCAATATCAGGACAGGCAGCCCGTGGCTGAGGTCACTTGGGTGCAGTTCAGTTGCTCATGCAGGGCCTCCCAGCACAAAGCACTTCCCTGGATGCATCTGAAAGTTACAGAATCACAGAATGACCAGGCTGAAAGAGACCTCCAAGATCATCGAGTCCAACCCAGCCCTAACACCTCAACTCAACCCTGGCACCCAGTGCCACATCCAGGCTTTGTTAAACACACCCAGGGATGGTGACTCCACATCCTCCCTGAGCAGTCATTCCAGAACTTTATCACTCTTTCTGTGAAAAACTTTATCCTGATATCCAACCTGTATTTCCCTTGGTACAGCTTGAGGCTGTGTGCTCTGGTTGTGTCAGTGCTGTTGGAGAAAGAGCCCAGCCCCAGCTGAGCACAGCCACCTTATTTAGCTCAATTTAGGAGTATCTTGACTGTTGAGCATGGGGAGAGGAGAGATGCTGGAGATGTTCCTGCTCATTGCACAGGGTTGGACTTGATGACCTTCAGGTCCCCTCCAAACCAAACCAAAGCATTCTGGGATTCCATGATGCCCATCCCTCCTCCCTCCCAGCTGTGCCACTGCTGGAGGCTGGGGCATTTTGGGTGTGTTCAGCCTTCTCCTGGGACCTGGGATGGCAACAAAATGGGCAATTCCTCCTCCCTGTGTGACATCTCTGTTGGGGAAGAAAACCCCAAAATAACAACATTCCTTTCTACTTCAGAATTTTTCTTTAGTGCTGGTGAAAGACCAGTGGCTACCTGGGCTTAGCAGTCTGGGTCTGCAATCTGTTGGGTTTGAGATCCCTGGGTCTGGGCTGAGGATCACAGTGCTGGCAAAGTCCCCAAAAGCCATCAGCCACATGGAAATTTCATATCCTATCTATTTAACCCTCAAGTTGCCACCCTCCTCTTCCCACCCACCCCCCTACCCCCCCAATAGTGTGACATTTCTGCATTTTAAGGCATTCCCAAATGGAAGACAGGGATGGAGGGGGACACACAGACAAGGGATGGCTCACAGCAGCCCCAGCAAGGCACAGTGCAGAGGGAAGCCTTGATCCTTTACTGCCCAGCTGCTGGCTGGAGCTGGAAAAGGGGAGGAATTCCTCATGCTAGCTGGGAGAAACTCATCCTTCTCCCCACAGCTTCCCTGGAGAGCACAGGGACATGGCTGTGCCCTGTCCCTGAGGAGGCAGGAGGCTGCAAAGTCCAGCCTGCCCAACCCTCCTAACTCAGCGGCCACTTCCCAACCTTGGCACTTGTCTCAGGATATCAAACTGTGCTGGCGGGAAGCGCCGGGCCAGGCCAATAAAGGCCAATAAAGGCAATAAAGGTGTTCCCACGACTTAACAGCAGGAAGAAGGAAAAACCTGAGCCAGTTGGGACTCACCCCTGGAAGAGGACATTGTCTCACTCTCTGGCTGTGCCTGTGGCCCTTTGAAGGTGGATTTCAATCCACTCCTGGGTGGTGTCACCGTTGGCACCGAGCCCTCCCCAGCTGCCCCCCAGGAGGGTTTTGCTGGTGACACCGGGGGTCACTCGGGCACGCAGCTGGGCCAAAGCACAGCCCGAGCAGGTTTTCCCAAAAAATAATTTAATTTTTTTTTTAAAAAAAGAAGCTAAATTAAATATTTAAAAAGCACAGCTCGAGCAGGCTTTCCCCAAAAAAAATTTAAAAACTATTCGGCGACATTGGGGGTCACTGGAATACACAGCTGGGCCAAAGCACAGCCTGACCAGGCTTTAAAAAAAAAATTTAAAAAAGTTTAAAAAAGAAGAAACTAAATTAATTTTTTAAAAAGCACAGCCTGAGCAGGCTTTCCCCAAAAAATAATTTAAAAATTATTTAGCAACACCGAGGGTCACTGGAGCACACAGCTGGGCCAATTAAATTTTAAAAGCACAGCCTGAGCAAAAAAAAAAAAAATTAAAAATTATTCAGCGGCACTGGAGGTCACTGGAGCACACAGCTGGACCAAAGCACAGCCCAAGTAGGCTTTAAAAAAAAATTAAGAAATTAAAAAAAAATTAAAAGGAACTAAATTAAATTTTAAAAAATTTACAATAATTTTAAAAAATTTACAATAATTTTTAAAAATTTACAATAATAAAAAAATTACAATAATAATAAAAAAAAATTAAAAAAAAAAGGCCAAGCTGGAAGGGGAGGAGAGGAAGGAAGGCAGGAGGTAAACAAGCCGGGTGAGCCCAGCGAGGAGGCCCGGGAACGCTTCCCGGGAGAGGGCGCTGGGTCCGCGGCTGCCGCTTCTCTCCGGCTCGCAGGGGGAGCACAGGGGCTTGGCCATGAGCCAGCCAGCAAACCCTCCGGGGCTGGCAGCTCCATCCTGCCACCCCCGCCACCACAGCCCTGCCCAGCCTGGGGGTCTCCGCCTGGCTGGGGTTTGCTGCCCGGTGTGGATTTTTGGGATGGAGAGATGATGTTTACATTGTCCAGCTGCCTTCGCTCCCCCCTTGCCTTCAGGGTTGGCTGGAGCTGCCCAGCCCCGAGGCTTGCGGGGCACGGGGGTCACCCCACTGCTCAGGGGCCTCCTCTTGTAAACATCTGGGTGTGTTCGAAGGCAAAGGTGGACAGAGTTACTGGGAAATGTGCAGGTAGCAACCGTAATTCCAAGAATTTGGAGCTGTCAGAGCTCTCAGATTAAAGAAACCCTCCACAGACCTAGGGAAGACGGCTGGACGCTGCTTTACGTTGCCTGTGGCTTGACAGCTCCCCTTTATGGGAGCTATTTTGGGCTCCTGCTCCTGCTCTGCTTCCTTTTACTCCAGCTGAGCTGTTAGATTTGGGTGACCACAGCTGAACTTGGGCTGAACGTGAGTTGCTGAGCTCATTTCCCAGGGTAAAACACCACGTTCGTTGGTTTGTTTGCGCGTTGGAGCCATTTCTCTGTGCTCAGGGTGCAGGAGCAGGGCTGGTGCTGGCAGGAGGCGCTTTCTGGGGCGCTCAGGGCAGGCTGTTGCAATGCTCGGTGGCTCTGCCTTGCCCAAGCAATTCCAGGAGGAGAAAAGCACCCGAATTTCACCTCGTTCTGGACAGCCTCGGGGGATTGCCACACACCCGTGGCTGCTCCAAGGTGCTGGTGAGGACTGAGCCAAGTTGTCCCCGCAGGGAGGGTGGGGATCTGGCTCTTGAGATGGGTGATAAATCAAAGTGTGGTTTTGGCCAGCACTTCCACCTCCTCCCTCCTGAGGATCCGGCTCTTCCCTGGCCACTTTCCCTCTGGATTCTGGCTGTACAGTGGCCGTGTCCGAGGCAGTGTGGCTGGGATGGCTGGGAACTCCAGTTTCTCGAGGAATGGCAGCTCTGGTGCCACCTCCTGAGGCTGGCACGGGACACAGCAGGATCCTGTGGCTCCGTGGCAGGCGTGTGGGTGGCGTGTGCTGGCCCTGGGACCTGCGTGTGCCCTGGTGTGTGCACACACGGCTGCCAGCTCCGTCTGCTCCTGCTGGCATGGCTCTCCCGCCCCTTGGATCCGGGATGGGACTTGCACGAGTTTCTTGTTCCGTCTCCTGGAGCTGCAGGAGATGGGACAAGCGACCCTGTGGGGTAGAGACCCGGACATTGTGGAAAAACACTGGGCACTGCCTGCGGTTTGCTGGGTGCTCCCATGGTGGGGCTGGGGGATTTCTCCCCCCTCGAGTGATCCTTGCAGCGAGGCTCTACAGATCCAGCTGCTGGAGGCTGTGACCCGCTCCAAGGAGGACAAGGGGGGCACCGAGGCTTTTGTCCCTCTCCCAAGAGCGGGCACCAAGCCAGAGGGGCTCGGTGGAGCTCCATGCCTCCCTCTCTCCCTGTTTTTCCGGGGCGGCCGGTTTCCATCCCTGCCAGCTCTGCCAAGGCAGCCTAATGTAAACGCTGCCGAAAGCCTTGGATCCGCTCCCGCCCGCCCAGGGACGAGAGGTTGTTTTTCCAGTCGGCAGCGCTGTTAAAAACACCCCAAACCCACCCAATCTCTCCGCTCTCTGCCCTCTCTTCCCTCACTTTTCCGCACCCACCCGAGCGCCCCTTTGCCGGGGGCGGCCCGGCCGAAGGAGGAGGAGGAGGAGGAGGGAGGCGGGGTGGTGGCCCTGTCCCCCCTGCCGTGTCCCTCCCGTCCCGCCGCGCTGCCCAATCCGTGCGGCGGGGCCGGCGCTGCTCCGCCATAAAGGGGCGGCGGGCGCGGCCCCGGGAGCCGAGCGTGGGAGCCCCGCGCCCGCCCGCAGCCGCCACCGAGCGCAGGTACCGGCCCGGGGGGACACGGGGACACCGCTGCCCGCCACCCGCCGCAGCCCCCCGGGCTCGGCAGGGCCGGGGAGGCAGCTCCGGGGAGATCTTCCAAGGGAAAATTCCTCCTTTGGGGGAAGGGGAGGATGGGGCGAGGGGGGGGAGGAGGAAGAGGCAGCTTGAGTTTGCTGTTGAAAACATTCCCTTTGCAGCTTTTGTGGGTTTTTTTACCCCCACGAGGTTGCCTGGGGAGGCACGCGTGGGAGATGCCTCTGACAGGGCAGCGGGGCAGGGGGAGCCGCGGCGGGGTGGGCTGGGGACGGCTCATCCCGCAGGGATGTTGGAGCGACTTCCCCAGTCAGTCCGCATTCCCAAAGTGCCGGCATTCCCAAGCTCCCTGGAAATCAGCCGGTGCTGTGGGTCGGACACGAGTGGGCTGGCTGGCGATAGAGCCCGGCCCGCAGGGCTCTGGGGATGCTGCAGCTCCCACGCACCGGTTCTAGAGCCACCCCGGCCCATCCCGCTCCCCACTGCTGCCTGGGGTGCTCAGGGCTCCTGTGTGCTGCCTGTTGCTTTTCCTGCTGCCCTGGCACCGGGCTTGGATAACCTCAGCCGGGCTGAGAAGGCAGCTGGGGCAGAAAAGCCCTCCTCGATGATGCAGATTTATTAAGAAAGCCCCAGCTAAGCTTTCCTTGCATTAGCCTTGCTCTTGAGCAGAGTGTGGAGGTGAAAAGTTCATGTGGGGCTAAGGAGCCCTTTGGAAGCCCTGTTGCTCTGGTTTATTAGCAGGAGTTTGGTGTTTTGAAGGGTTTCTGGAGCAGGGCTAGCCTGAGCTGCTGTGTGTTCTCCCTGAGGAATGACAGGGAACCGCTGGAGATGGCAGCCAGCCCTGTGGCCGAGCTGTCTCCTGCTCCTCCCTGGCCTTGGGTGGGGAAGGGGGGCTGCGGGAAAATGTGGGCACGCAGGAAAGGGCTCACAGCTGGGGCTGTTTGTGACTCCCCCCTGCAGGAACCCCCTCGTCAGGACTGCAGCCATGGCCACCTCAGCGAGCTCCCACCTGAGCAAAGCCATCAAGCACATGTACATGAAGCTGCCGCAGGGGGAGAAGGTGCAGGCCATGTACATCTGGATCGACGGCACGGGGGAGCACCTCCGCTGCAAAACCCGCACGCTGGACCACGAGCCCAAGAGCCTGGAAGGTGAGAGGGCAGGTGCAGCACTCGTAGCCCCTCACTGGGTGGAGGAAGGATGCCATTTCTCTCTTCCCGTGGCAGAAGGATGGTTTTTAGGGAGGACATTCCACCTCGTGCTCTTCCAGTTACCCCTTTCCTCATATACCTCAGGGGGATGTTCCCATGTCTCCAGATGTGGAGTTTCAGGGAGATGCCTGGGGCTGGGAGCCCGTCCTTGGTGCTGTCCCTGCCGTGGAGGGGCTGCTGGCAGGGGCTGGGGGCTCTTGGCAGGGGCTGGGCTGCCCATTGACTCTTGAGTACTCGTTTTGGCCGGAAGTAGTTTGGCAGAAGAAAGTGCAGGGGAAAGAATGGAGCTATCCGGTGTAATTAAGAGCTTGTGTCCCTCAGAACAAACAGTCCCAGCTTACACAATAATAGCATTAGGATTTTCCCCAGGTTGCCATGGAGCTGGCTGGAGACAGTTATGAAATGAAAATACTGTGTGTGACTGAGCAGAATTATCTTTTTTCTTTCCTTTTTTTTTTCTTTTTTTTTTTCTTTTCCCCTCTCTCCTTTCCCCTTTTCCCTCTGAGGGAGTGGTTGGCACAGCTCCTTGGAAATCTTTGTGCTTCCCATCCTCCCTCTTTCTCCCTGGGATATGGAGGAGATAACATTGTCCGGGTGGACTTCTGGGCTTTGACCTGGAGGGCAGTGCTCAGGATGGAGGGGTGGGCAAGGGGCCATACTCCCCTTCCATGTGAGATTCCACCTCTCTATGATTTGCCTTCCCACCTTCTTAAGGCCTTGTAGCTTGATTGAGGGTATTTCATGGCTCCCCTCATTCCCACAGCTGGAAGGTGGCTCGTGGTCTCTCCCAGCTGAGGGGACCAGGTGCTTTGCTCATCCCTGTGGTTGTTGTGACATGGGAAATGTCCTCAGTGCTACTCTGTTCACTCAGGCTTGGCCAGCAGCCCAGCAACTTGTTATTTTCCAGGGTGGCTGGGGACTTGCACTCCTGTCATTTTTTTTGCTTGTTTTGGGTTTGTTGGGTTTTTTTTTTTGCTTCCCCCACTTGGAACAAAATCAGCTGAGCTGGGATAAACCTATTCTCTATGAGCATCTTCACCTCTGTCTTCCTGGTGGGCAGCAGGGAGCCCATGGGTCACTGTGGCTGGTTCCTCTCTTTGCTCCAGATCTCCCTGAGTGGAATTTCGATGGCTCCAGCACCTACCAGTCCGAAGGCTCCAACAGTGACATGTACCTGCGACCTGCTGCCATGTTTCGGGACCCTTTCCGCAAGGACCCCAATAAACTCGTTCTCTGTGAGGTCTTCAAGTACAACCGCCAGTCTGCAGGTGACTGAATGGACCTTCTCCCTCCTTCCCTTCTCCTGGTGGAGGTGGTGTTCCTGGGAAGGGGAATGGGATCCCTGCCCGATGCTGTCTGTGCCCTTAGCATGACACAGAAATAACGTGAAAGTAGAGGGCAAACGAAGCGCTGGTGATGGACTAAAGGGCTGGGCTTGGGATTCTTCAACGCTGCTGGGACTCAAAGTGTGAAATAAGTGGAAATGGGGAGTGGAGGTGGCATCGCTCATGAGCCTCGTGTCGATTTTCCATTCCAGAGTCAAATCTCCGGCACACCTGCAGGAGGATTATGGACATGGTGTCCAACCAGCACCCCTGGTTTGGGATGGAGCAGGAGTACACTCTCTTGGGGACAGACGGACATCCATTTGGCTGGCCTTCCAATGGCTTCCCTGGACCCCAAGGTAATCTTTTGGGAGCCTGGAGCAAGTCAGGAGTGTTTGAACTGAAATCTGTGTGGCACAGCTTCAGACGAGTTGAGGGCTCCAAGGTGTTCCTAGAACCGAAGGTGGATGGTAGAAAGTGGAATATTGGCAAAACTACCATGAGATTAAATTTGTCACAGAAAGGCTGAGGTGTGGATTGGCCACATCCAAATTTGCTGCTGGGTTTGTTGGTCTGCAGGGGACTTAAACTCAGGAGCAGACTTAAACTCGGGGCGAACTTGCTCTCCGTCAGTATTCTACTCTGCCAGTTCTTCCATGAAAAACACACCTTGGGGCTTGTGAAGAGTTCTCTGTGTGTGCTGGGTGTTCACTGGATGTCAGGGTTTTTCCCTGTGGAGGCTGATGTTGCCCTGTGCTGTTGCAGGTCCGTATTACTGCGGTGTGGGGGCAGACAAAGCCTATGGCAGGGACATTGTGGAGGCCCACTACCGAGCGTGCCTTTATGCTGGCGTGAAAATCGGAGGAACCAACGCAGAAGTGATGCCAGCCCAGGTAAATCATTCTAAGATGCTTCATGGAGTGAGAGAGTAGCATGGAAAAACCCCAGGCAGGGGGAGCTGTGTGTGCCTGCTCTGAGCTGTGTGGCTGTGTCCAGCATCAGGGGGTGGGAGGTGCCTGTCTCCACCCCACTGAGCCCCTGACACCTCCTCCTTGCAGTGGGAGTTCCAGGTGGGACCATGCGAGGGGATTGAGATGGGCGATCACCTCTGGATCGCGCGCTTCATCCTGCACCGGGTGTGCGAGGACTTCGGGGTCGTGGTGTCCTTCGATCCCAAACCCATCCCTGGGAACTGGAACGGTGCTGGCTGCCACACCAACTTCAGCACCAAGAGCATGAGGGAAGAAGGAGGTCTCAAGTAAGTGTTTGGGTTGTTTACTAGGCAGCAGGATATTGGATGATTTTGGTGCTTGGTGTGACATCTGAGTCTTCTGGATAGGGTTTTTTTGGTTGTTTTGGTTTTGTGGTTTCTTTTTTTTCTTAGTATGTATTTTTTTTTATAACGACACATTCTTGTCTTGATGCTTGGTGGGCAATTCAGCCAGCAGTACAGCTCCACCAGTACAGGATGCAGCTATCTCTAACAGCCTGTCCAGCTCCTGACCTCCCAGTGCTGGGAACAAACAAACAAACCAACTCAGCACAGGGCTTTTTAAATTATATTTTTATAGCCATGATGAAAGAGAAAGACCATTTGCTTCATCTGGGCAAGGCTGCCATGTTTTCTTAAGAGATGAACATCCTAAAAATGCAAACTGTGAGTTCCTGCACATGACCGCTGTGCAGTCAGGGACACTGTGTCACTGGAGCTGCGTGGAGGGATCCATCCTGGCAGCTCTGGAGTTCTGTTTTTTTGTCATAATCTTAGTGCTGCCCTGAGATAACAGGACTCTGTGAGCTTCATGAATAGAAACACCAGTGTTGCGATCTCTCCTGTCTAAGAAGTGGGAAGTGAGAGGTTTAATTGGTGGTGTCTCACAGATGACACTCTCTGGGAGCCTGTGGGATTTGGCCACGAGGACTTTTCTGGGTCAGCAGCAGGAGAGAAGAGAAACCCCTGTTTCTCTTGGGATGAACAGCCAAGTGGGCTGTGGGGCACAAGGCATTATCACAAAGTGCCTTGGGGACTCTGATTAATCTCGCTGTCACTTTGACACGACAGTCCAGAGGCATTCAGCTCCAGAGGCGTTCAGCTCATCCCAACCCTCACTGTGCCACCCCCGTCCCTCCCTCCCTCCCTCCCTCTGCAGGCACATCGAGGAGGCCATCGAGAAGCTGAGCAAGCGCCACCAGTACCACATCCGCGCCTATGACCCCAAGGGGGGGCTGGACAATGCCCGGCGCCTGACGGGCTTCCACGAGACCTCCAACATCAACGAGTTTTCTGCCGGCGTGGCCAACCGCGGCGCCAGCATCCGCATCCCGCGCAACGTGGGCCACGAGAAGAAGGGCTACTTCGAGGACCGCCGGCCCTCGGCCAACTGCGACCCCTACGCCGTGACAGAGGCGCTGGTCCGCACGTGTCTCCTCAACGAAACCGGGGACGAGCCTTTTGAGTACAAGAACTGAGCAGACTGCGCCCCGCGGCTGCCGCCGCCGCCTCCCCCCCACCCGCGCTCCCCGCGCCCCAAAAGTTCCCTTCTAGCTGTAATCCCGAGGGTACAAGATAACATGTTTCCTGTCTCAGTAACTCTTGTTGTCTTGAGGTGGGGGAGGAGGGCAGGTTTAGTTTTATCCGTGTCTGTTTGTCGTTGACTCTTCGGAAGAGGAGAGGAGGACGGGGTGTTAGAGAACTTTTAACCACTGTTTTATTTTTTTTTTTGTCTAATTCATGTGTACATCCGATGGGATCCTGTGGCTTCCAGGGACAGACTGCACACGCAGAAAGCATGTAGGAGAGGAGAAAGCTTAAAACAGAGCCAGATTTGGGGGGCCAGCCCCACTGCTGACTGATGGCTGTCTGAGGTTGGTGCCTCTCTGTGGAGAAGGGAAGATGGGAGCTGTGGTGATGGGAGCTGTGCGTGTGTTCCTGTTTATTTGGGGACGTGACGGGGACATCGTCGCCCTCCGGCCACTCTGAGGTTTCTGGGAATCTTCTGGCATTGAGGAGAACTCTTGGTTCTGTCACTGGAAGTCAACCCATCTCTGGCTCATAACACAGAGTGAAGTAGTATTTTTCTATTTAAATATAAAAACAGCAAAAAAAAAAAAATATATGAAAGTGTTTTTTCCTTGGAAGAGATGATGTTCCAACGCCTCATCCAGCCAGAGCAGGCAGAGCTCTTGCGGATGCAGTCGGATGCAGGTGGGACTGAGGGTGAGCTCGGAGGGAGACTGGGATGAGATTTGTTCCAGCATGGAGTGGAGCTTGCAGGAGGGTGTTCCCAGAGCAGGAAGCCTGCAGAAGCATTTGTTACTGTAATTCAGGTGGCCGTGACACGCTCGGAGTTGGGAGGAAGGTGTCCTGAACCAAGAGTTGACTGGTCAACAGCGTTCTGGACAGAGCTGTGGCTGTGTCACCTGTCCAGCAGGGCTAGCATGTCACTAAAGCAGGGCTTTGGATAAAGGTTAAAACAAAACAAACAAAAAAAAAAAAAAAGAAGAAAAAAAAGAAGAGAAGTTTTAGATTTTTTTTTCATAATTAATGTTCTTAGTTTCTCTGACTGAATGGTTTTACAGAGACCGTTGATGCCACTGTTGTGTCCTGGCTCTCTCGGGCTGCCTGCCATCCAGCCAGGATGATGGGGGCTAGGAGAAGGGAAGGGAGAGGCCACCTGGCCCTCCCAGCCAGCCCTGGCACTCCCAGCTGCTGCTGGGGGGTTCAGACGTTCTGGGATTTTTCACTTGGGTATCTTAGATGGTGCCAGTTATATTCCGTTGCATATGGACTTCTTCTCAATAGGTTTCTTTTTTTTTTTTTTTTTTTGTAATAAAAAAAGAAAAAAAGAACAAAACCTTCAATCTGACGTCTGCAGCCTCTTTTTGTACGTGTGTTGCCTTCACCATTTGAAAGGATTTTGACTCTGATAGTGGGTAGGTGTGGCTTTTCATTTGGGGGCGTCAGGGGTCTTTCAATCCATGTGTGCTCTCCAGAAAATGGGAATTTGTCAGCAGTGGTTGGTTCTGTGGTGAGGGATGGTCCAGCTCTGGCTTGCATGGGATTCTTTTGGGATGGGAAAGGGCCTGGGCTTGTGAATGTCCATAGGGAGGGTTATGGGGTGGCTACAGATGTTTGTGCATTTCTCAGCCTCCTCCTCCTCCTCACAAGTTCTACAGGATAGAGAAATCCTACAGAAAACAAAACTCCAGCAAACTTAATTGAAAAGGGAGCTTTGTGGAAAAAGAACCTTTCCCATTCTCCCTAAGAAAGAAAATGAGAGAGAAGTGAGAACCCAGTCATTTGGGAAAAAAACCCCGGCAGTAGAAATGTGTCACTTTGCTCCTGTGGTCCTTTATTTAGCCCGTGGTGCCATTCCCTGGCTCCCCAGGAGGTGCTTCCATCAGGAGAGGATGCTTTAACCATTCCCACCTTTAAATCTGGATTAACTGCACCTGAGCCTCCTGCTGGGCTGATGAGGCCATTCCTGCAGTCATGTTTTTTTTGTGGATCGAGTGTTTTCCTGCATCTCCCTCTTGGGGAACATCGGAGGCAGCCAGCACTTTGCTCAACACAGTCCCAAAATTACCCCTTCCCTGTGCCTCTGTGACAGGAACAGAGGCAAAGTGAACACCTTTCCTTTCCTCCCATCCTGACACAGCCACAAGGACTTGGGAGCTGGGGTGCTGCAACCAAAACAAAACCCAGGGGTAACTCAGGAGCCTGGAAATCTTCAGGTTTTGTTCTGATTTGGGCTCAGGGGCAAGGCAGCTGCTGTTTCTGATGCATTCCAAGAAAATGTTATAGAGGAAAGAACTGGATTTCACCTGAAGTAAGAGAACTTTTCTAAAGGCATTGGCACAGAAGGAAGGAAAAGACAGGTTTGGTTTTCTGTTTGTTCTTCTTAAAGATCCTGTGCTTCCAAACACTGTGAATCATTGAAGCTGAATCTCCCTCCAGACACCCTTTCCTCCTGGGGAATAAAAAAAATTGGGAAAAGGGGACCTGGTTCAGTTTTGGCCACTAAGCATCAGCAAGGCAGGAGGAGCTGATGGGCAGCAGGTTTTGTGTTTTGCATTGGAACCATGGAATGGTTTGGGCAGGAGGAGCTGATGAACAGCAGGTTTTGTGTTTTGCTCCCAACTCATGGAATGGTTTGGGCAGGAGGAGCTGATGGGCAGCAGGTTTTGTGTTTTACCTTAGAACCATGGAATGGTTTGGGCAGGAGGAGCTGGTGGGCAGCAGGTTTTGTGCTTTGTTCCCAAATCATGGAATGGTTTGGGCAGGAGGAGCTGATGGGCAGCAGGTTTTGTGTTTTACTCCCAAATCTGGAATGGTTTGGGCAGGAGGAGCTGATGGGCCCCAGGTTTTGTGTTTTACCATAGAACCATGGAATGGTTTGGGCAGGAGGAGCTGATGGGCAGCAGGTTTTGTGTTTTACCATAGAACCATGGAATGGTTTGGGCAGGAGGAGCTGGTGGGCAGCAGGTTTTGTGTTTTACCATAGAACCATGGAATGGTTTGGGCAGGAGGAGCTGATGGGCAGCAGGTTTTGTGTTTTGCTCCCAAATCATGGAATGATTTGGGCAGGAGGAGCTGGTGGGCAACAGGTTTTGTGTTTTGCATTGGAATCATGGAATGGTTTGGGCAGGAGGAGCTGATGGGCAGCAGGTTTTGTGTTTTACCATAGAACCATGGAATGGTTTGGGCAGGAGGAGCTGATGGGCAGCAGGTTTTGTGTTTTGCTCCCAACTCATGGAATGGTTTGGGCAGGAGGAGCTGATGGGCAGCAGGTTTTGTGTTTTGCATTGGAATCATGGAATGATTTGGGCAGGAGGAGCTGATGGGCAGCAGGTTTTGTGTTTTGCTCCCAAATCATGGAATGATTTGGGCAGGAGGAGCTGGTGGGCAGCAGGTTTTGTGTTTTGCCATGGAATCATGGAAGGTTTGGTTTGGAAGGGACCTTGAATATCACCTCATTCCAATCCCCTGGCGTGGGCAGGGACACCTTCCTTGGGTTGCTTTGGGACAAACAGCATCTCCCTGTGCCATTGGGGTATCCCTGAGGAAGATGCCATCTACAGGGTGTCCCTCAGGCTGATAAGGGGAACAGGCATCAGTCCTTTGCTCCTCCAGCTGCCCTGAATGTAAATTTAGGTCAGGAGCTGGATGCTTAATGGTTCCTCTTGTTCTCAGCTGAGAAAGCATTTATCCACTCACTGCACAATTACCCGGCTGAAAACAAGGTCAGAACAACATTGTGCAGGAAAATGGCTTTTCAGATCATTATTAAAAGTATAGGGGGGGAAAAAAAGATTATAATGAATTGGAAGGAGGGAAGAAAATAATTTATTCCCCTTAGACATTGTTTTCTGACTTTTTTTGCCTAAAGCCTGCTTGCTGAATCTGCTTTGTAGTTACCTAAACACCATTTCCCAGCTGTGTAGGGTAGGGAGGCCTCCTCTTAAGGCCACGGGGCTCTTACAAATTGAGACTGAAACCCTCAGAAGCTGAATTTATGTCTTATGCATTCATAGAAAACATTTTGACTTTTGATCTGAGCCTCTCAGGAGGAAGTGAATCTCTTTTCTCTGTACTCACACATCCTTAAAATGTGAATAATGATATAGCAAGGATCGGTCCCAAAGGGTTTGCTGGGCACATCCAAGCATCAGGAACTGCTCCAAATGAAGCAGCCAAAAATAGCAGCAGCTTTTTGAAGTGCCTGTTGGTTGTGCTCCCTTTTAATCAAATACCAGCTTAGGAGACAAGGCTGCCCCTAACCCATTAATATATCTGATCACATGCCAGGCTTTCCCCCACAGCTGGATTTTAAGGCAATCAAAAGAAGATTAGCCACAGCTCCCTTCAAACACAGCCTGGAGCACATGAGCTAATCAAGATCACACTTGAAGCATCTTTTTGTGCCAGGCTGTGCCAGCCCAGTTATTGCCTGGACACAAGGGATTTTCCCTTTTTGCAGAGCCTGCTGCATCAGGTGTGGCTGTTTGGATTTCTCTTGCCCTTTCCCACTCTCACTGATGCTGCTCCAGTATCCCCATCCCTCTTCCTTTACCATTTTGTGGGGGTTTTTCAGTGCTATTTGATCTTCCTTGATTACCTTTTGTTGGTAGGTCAGCCTTCACAGGCTGGCACAGCCTCTGGCTGAATACATCTGGAGGAGGAGGAGGAGGAATCAGCCAGCCTTAGCTGGGCCAGGATTTGCTGAGCTGACATTTGGATGCCCTTACCTGGGGGAGAAGAGAGCCAGGGAGGGAGAAGTTGCTGGGTGAAAGTGTTTTTATTTCTCCAATCTGTGTTTTCCCCTCTTCCTGGGGTGCTGATGCTGGGAGTGTCCTGCATCTCCTTCTGCCCCTAGGCACAGACTGCTGAGAGGGTGATTTGCTCTGCAAGAGCCTCTGTTTGGGCTTGAAGCTGCTGTTATCAGAGCAGCTTTGTTCTCTTGAAAAGCCCTTTGGAGCTCCAGCAGCTCCTCTGCTGTGGGGCCCAGCTGAGATCTCCACTTGCAGTTCATCAGCTGATAAAGTGATGAGCTTTCCACTTAGGAGAAGAGGTTGGAGGTTCTCTGTGTCCTCTAAGGCCAGGGCATGTTCTAGAAGGGCGCTGGAGAAAGGTCAGGTGTGATAATTTCTTGTGTGATCCCTTGTGTGAGCTGGCAGAGCTGGGAGGGGACTCCTGCCATCACACAAATCCATAACCCAGCTCCAGCTGAGGCAGCATCTCATCCCACTTGTTCAGTTACTGATTAAACTGAGGACAGCTGCTTAGGGAACAAGTGGGAGCTCTTGAAAGGGAAGATCTCCTCAGGCCTGCCTGGCTTCCCCAGCCAGCTGGCTGCAGAGTCAGACCTGGGCTGCCTCCTGAGTGGGTCCTCCACCCACGAGTGCTTCTCCAGGCTCTCCAGCTGGGACTGATGACCTATTTGCAGTTTCAATACGTCTGGTGTGGATGTAAATGGAACCCTGACTCTTTGCTTGCTGACAAAGGGGCCAGGCCATTGGTAGGATCAGCTTTTCCCGAGGCCATGCAGGTTGTGGGGGCTATCAGTCACTGAGTGAGTTGTGATCTCAGTCTGAGCCTCGTGACTCCACCCTGAGCTGGGTGTTTGGGGACTGTTCCTCCTTTTTGTGCACTGATCTCTGGTGGGAACGTTTGGAGAAGAGTTCTAGAGAGACACAATTCCACTGCTCCCCACACTGAAGCATCATCTCCATTCCCAGTGGGAGATGATGTGGGTTAGAGCACCTCTGAGCTGCCTCTGGAGGTGTCAGTGCTCAGAAGGAATGGAATTTGGGGCTGGGTGCTTCTTGCACGTTAGCCCCCAAAAACCTTCAGTGGTGGACCTCAACATGAGCTTGCCTGACTGAGGAGAAACCCAGGGTGAGAGAGGCAAAGTGGGGAGGAAAATCCACATTCTGTGACTCCATACTGAGCACCAGGACTGCAGCTCTTCACAGCCTTGCCGGAGAACTGAGCCCTTCTCTCTCAGTGTTGGAGAACTGAGCCCTTCTCTCTCAGTGTTGGAGAACTGAGCCCTTCTCCCTCAGTGCAGCAGAACTGGGCCCTTTGACCTCACTGCAGGAGAACTGGGCCCTTTGGCCTCACTGCTCCCTTCCTCTCCTTCCCCACATGGCAAGGAAAATCTTTTGCTCCCAGCACCGTAACCTTTTTTCTTTATTCAGTTTTCTGTTGTATTTTTGATAAGGTTTAATAAACCTTCCTAAACTATGAAAAGTGAGCAGCTATTTCTCACAATCCACATTCTGTGGCTCCAGACTGAGCACCAGGACTGCAGCTCTTCCCAGCCTTGCAGGAGAACTGGGCCCTTCTCCCTCAGTGCAGCAGAACTGAACTGGGTCCTTCTCCCTCAGTGTAGCAGAACTGAACTGGGCCCTTCTCCCTCATTGCAGCAGAACTGAACTGGGTCCTTCTCCCTCATTGCAGGAGAACTGAACTGGGCCCTTCTCCCTCACTGCAGGAGAACTGAACTGGATCCTTCTCCCTCAGTGCAGGAGAACTGGGCCCTTCTCCCTCACTGCAGGAGAACTGGATCCTTCTCCCTCAGTGCAGGAGAACTGAACTGGGCCCTTCTCCCTCATTGCAGGAGAACTGAACTGGGCCCTTCTCCCTCATTGCAGAAGACCTGAACTGGGTCCTTCTCCCTCAGTGCAGCAGAACTGGGCCCATCTCCCTCCCTGCTCCCTTCCTCTCCCTCCCCAGCGACACTGCACTGCAGGGGGGGCAGCCAGGCTTCACCTCAGCCAAAAAACGCCTTTCTTTCCCTTTCTTTGCTCCCATCCTGGCCTGCCCACAGGCTGGCATGGCCGTGCTATTTTGCTTTCATAAGCTGCATTATGTAAGCCGAGTCTTGAGTGGGGATGCGGTGCCAACTTGGACTCCGCAGCGGGAAGGAGCCACATTCCTGAGCACGGGCTTTAATCCCTGCCTCCAGCCACAGTCGGTTTGCTGGGAGGAATCCGAGGGCTGTGCCGAACTTTTCTAATCCCTCGCCCCAGGTGGAGCCAGATTGTTTGTTTGGGAGCTCCTTTGTCAGCAGGCCGTGCCCAGGTCTCCTCCCAGCAAGCCCTTTGCAGCAGGGTTGGCACAGCTCAATTCGGCACCCTCCTCTCCTTGCCCTTCTTTGCTGAACTCCCTGCCCTCCTTGGCTTCGCTTTTGCTTCCTCAAAACTGCTGGTAAGGCAGGAAAATGGAAATGGGAGCTCCCACAATCCCAGCACCAGAAAACTGGCATGGAAAACACAGCCTGGGGGACACCACGGTTGTGGCAAGAAACTTCTCACCTGTCCCAGCACTGGCTGCCCTCCCGGTGTCCCATCTGTAGGATGTGATTCCTCTCCCACCAAAGACCTTTTTATTGATGCCATGAGAGGAAACAGCAAAGCAGGAAGTCTACCTCCTCCCTGGCAAATAATAGTTAATATCCTAAGTAATCCATTCTCCACATTCACAAATATAAGCCCTGCAGTGCAATATGATAGCAAAAGATCTGGAGATCTTGCACCCAGGGGTGCAGGGGAGCAATGGGTGCTTGGTGGCTCCCCAGAAGCCTCAGCCCTCTGCCCTAACCCTGTGCACCTGGCACTGATGATCTTCAGGACCCCATCTGGCCAGGCATGAGGGTTCAGAAGGAAAGGTCCTCACCCTCCAGGCAGGTTTGAAGCTGACAGCACTCTTGTTTTCATGTCCTGTGGGTGGGTGAGGCACCAGACTCCACAGTTTTTGCTGGCAGCTTCTCCACAGTGCCAAACATGTTGTTAAAATGAGAAATATTAATCAGAGCCAGGGTTAGGCTGTTATTTCTCATCACAGAGCTGTGTGGCTCCAACCCATCCGTGGCTTGTGGAGATGCTGAGCAGCTGCTGGATTGCCCAGCTGCCTCTGTCCCGAGCCAGAGCCTGGCCAAAATGCCTAAAAAACTGGGAAAGAAGGGAATAGGAGCCTCCTGCCCTACTGAGCTGGATTTTGGCAAGGAGGGTGGCCAGCAGGTATTTGGAAAAATTCTGGGACCATTTCTTTCAACCACAAACCCCAATCTGCCCATGTCATTCATTGCACTGTTAAGGATGGTTTATTTTCTTTTCTTTTCACTTGAATCTTTTATCACCTGTAAATATCTTTATTTACAGGTATCTTTTCTACTCTGCTTAAATACTGTTTGTAAGATTATAGACTAATCTGTGGTTGGTTTATAAGTACAGTTATATTGAAGCGGGTGTAAAACGTTGCTTAATGTGTTAAAAGGTCAGAGTGTCTGGACTCTGGATTTTATGCAAACAGGAAAATAGAATTTCAGTTAAGGCACCACTTCAGCCCTCAAATGATCCTTTGATGTTGTTCTAAAGTCACTACATACTGGCTGATTTAAATGCTAAATGGTAATTTTCTGATGAACTTCAGAGTAAGAAGCTTAAAAGTGAAACAATAATCTTCAGGTGGTTTTGTTTTTAGGGGATTCTGAGCAAGCCCCCAAGTTTGAGGTGGGAATAACTGTGCCCAGGGCAGTGTTGTCCTTTTCCATTTCCATTTTGGAAGCTACCTGGGAACAGCTGGGCTTTAGAGATGGGCTTAATCTGAAAGCTGGAGGCCAAGGCTTCAGGTGGCTGAATCACCATGCACTTGCTCTGAAGTACAGGGTATTTTCAGACCATTTTCCACCCAGACAGATAACACAAACTGGGTGATTAACTGGCTCCCTCTTTTCCTCCTCTCCTTGTGGCTGGCTCTCCTGGCAAGTTCTCCTTCAGCTTGTTGGTGATCTTGGGCTGGAGAAAACCACAGAACTTGTAAGATGGGAGCTTCTGCTGGAAGAGATGGTCTTGGCAAACCAAGAATCTCTAAGCAAAGCTTGGGGTAGGGGGATAGCAGAGATACCCACAGGGGTTCTGCAGGAGAATGGGATGTTTGGGGTGGGAGCTTGTGGCAGCTTTGCCCACAGAGCCCTTTGAGACCAGCAGCTCTCCCTGCTTGTCTCCCCCTGCCCATGGAGCAGTGGGAACTGCTCCCATGAAATCTAAAGCAAGCACAGCAATGCTTGTCTTTTTGTTGTGAATAATGTCAGGCTTTTTTTCAGCAGTGCTATTGAGGCAGCAGCTGTATTTCACCCAGCTGGCAGCGCTCAGGGAGGAGATCAAGTGTTCTCAGCAGAGCTGGGCCAGATCTAGGGCTGGGGGAAGGTGGTGCAATCCTGAGCTGGGCTCCCAGATGGGGGTTTGGGGGGATTTTGGGGAGGTGAAACAGTCCTGTGTGCTCAGGGGTCTGTGGGAGCAGCAGGATGAGGAGCTCGGCTGCTGCTGCATGGGATTTTTAGTTGTGTGTGTCACTTGTTGTTGGACAGTCCTCTTCTGGAGCCAAAAACCAGAGGCACCTGGAGCTGTGTGTGTGTATTTCTGTACTCTGCCTGAGCATGCTGCAAGAGCAGAGCTGCAGCCCTGCCAAAACATCCTGCAGTTCTGGGAAGTGTCCTGGGCACCGTGCACCCATCCCACGGGGTACAGCGTGCCTCCCTCTGCCAGGTACCCCTGGGCAGGTGCCAGCCCTTCCTCTGGGCTGGGGAACAGCTTGTTTTCAACCTCAGTGCCATGGGAAGCAGAGCAAGCAGGAGCAGATGTGCCCCTGGGCGCTGCTGGCCCATCTCCCTGGCACGGGCAGGACTTGTTCCTCTGTCCCTGTGCTGAGGGACCCCCCTGCCAGAGCCCTGAACTTTGCACAGAAGGACTTGGGAAGAAAAGTTGTGTTCATTAGAGTTGCAGCTCCTCTGGATCCTCAGCTCAAGGCTCCTATCCCTCTGCTGTTTGCCCACTAATGGGAAGCTCAGTGTGAGACACGGATGGGAAGGATGCTGGGGACAGGAGAAGGCTGGAAGGCAAGGAATATGCTCAGATGAGAGGGGTTTGGTTTGTTTGTTTGTAATATTTCTTTGGGCCATTCATTATATTCCAGTCATGAGGAAACATGTGACTTTTCTCTGTAAGAAAAACCTGGGATTTTTTTTTTTTTTTTGGTGTTTTTGGTTTGTTTGTTTGAGTTTTTGTTTTAGTTTTTGTTAGGTTTTGGTCAGCTGGTTGTTGGTTTTTTAGGTTTTTCCTTTGTTTTGTTTTATTTTTTCTCCCCTCCAGAGATCTGGTTCTAAGTCCTGAGGGGACCTTTGCTGTCAGAGCTCCATCCTCCCTCTACCTATCAGTGATTTCCTCTTGCTTTACACCTCCCTCCCCCCTTCTCTGAATCAACAAAAGCCTCTGCCCTGTGCTGTTCCCAGTACCTGTGCTGGCTGTTTCCAGCTTGCCAAATCTGCAGGGACCGAGGTGGCTCCTCCAGAGACACGTGGATGTTCCCCCAGCACAGCAGCAAACAGGAGCAGTGGGAGCATGGAATAAATTACACCCCTAGAGGGTTTTTGCTGCCTGATTTGGTTGCTCTCACCCAGGGTTTATTTCCTTGCACATTTCTGCCCCATCCCCAGGTTCATTTGGGTGTGCTGGGCTCGTGGCTCCCTGGCATGGATCTGCATTTCCAGCTGTTGACATCTGCTGCTCCCTTTCCAACCATTAAACCCAAGACAGAATGGGAGGAGGGGAAGACACCTCATTAATTTTTACTCCTCCCTGCATCCTTCCCAACTCTTTGCCCTGGAGGGGACTGGGAGGAACATTATTTTGCACATCCCCTGCTTCCCACTGCCATCCCAAAAATCTGTCTCGCCACAGCAAGGTTGGGCCCCTTCAAAAAATCCAAAGGTCTGGATTTTTTGGGGGTTGTTTTTTGGCATTTTGGTTTAGTCTGGTGCTGTGTTGCAGGTGGTGAGGCAGAACATTGTGCTGCACAGCAGCTCTGTATTTAGAAGCAGAAGCGAGGCACAGGATGCACGTTTTTAGCATCCCAAATACATCGGGATCCAAAAGAGTTTGCATGGAAAATCCAATTATTGCTATTCCAGAGTGCCAGAGAAGCCTGGCACCCAACAGCCACAGAGTGGATGAGCCTGGTGGGTCCTGCCTTGGCTCCTGCTGCTCTCCTGGAGCAGGGATGGGCATGGGCAGGAGTTGGGCTGCCCTGGGAGCCTGTTCTGCTGGGACAGGCTTGAGCTTCCATCCTGGCCCAGCTCCTGTGCCCAAACCACCCAACAGTGCTGGGAGCAGCCAGGTGAGACTCAGACAGCAAATTCCTCATCAAAAAGGCTCCACTTTCCTTTTCTCTGGTAAAGAACAGGATGACATTCTAAAAGCAGTCATATTTTGCTGTCCCTAAATGTAGCTCCTGTGCCAAATGGAGATTTATTTGAACAGGGTTGTAGCAGTGCTGCCTGCTGGGCTGGTTTTGGGTGATGGGCAAGGCAGTGTTTGTCAGGAGAGGTAAAACATTGTTAGACACTGGGAAATAAACATAAGAAGTGAGGAAAAAAAAATATTCACTAAAGGATTTTTTTGACAAAAGAAACTCTAGTAAGAATAGCAGTATCTACCTAATAGGCAGTAAAAGTTACTTCCAAAGCAAACATATCAGAAACATTAATTATTTCTGCTGCACCTAGAAGGCAATAGGATAACTCTCTCCAGTCAGATAAAAATGGGAAATAAACACTTCACCTGCTGGCACCAGGGAAAGAAAACAAGAAATGTGTGAGCAGAGACGTGGCCAGCTTCAAACCAGCAATGAGAGCTGCACCTCTGCTCCTGGCCAGGCCCTGATTTGGAGACCTTTTTCCCCATCTCAAACCTGAGGTGGATTTGGACCAGCATTTCTTTGGGTTTCCCCCAGCTTTCTGCTAGAGAATAATTCCTTTCCCTACATGTTTAATGACTTGACACCTGTAGTTTATCCACGTTCACTTTCTTGGGTAAACAGGGCTGAAAGATCCTGTGACTCTGAAAGAGAAGATTGTGAGGTGCTTCTCACAGCTCCTCACCGGGTGGGAGGTGAGTCCCAGGGAGAACAGGCAGAGGAATCTGAGAGGGATTAATGCAAACTCCTGGTTGAGCAGAACAATCCCCATCTGGGTTGTTCCTGGCCTGGAATTTTCCTAGGGAAAGGCAGGAGGGGGACAAGGCCAATCCCACTGTGGTTTCCAGCACCTGGGAAACGCTGCTGGAGATTTTTTGTGGAAAGGTGACTCCACCTCATGGGTGCCACAGCAGGGCTGGGGTGAAGCAGCAGGCAGGCAGGAGGAACAAAGGCACCTTTGTGGCCCTTCCCCTGCCCTGCAGAGCTGGCCCCAAGCCAGGGAGGTGCCTGGCTCGCTCCTGGGAAAAACGCCAATCACTCATTTTTATAATTTTAAAAGTTAAATAGTAATAAAATGGTTATAAAAATAGTAATATAATTAGAGTAATAAAAATTTGGACAATTTGAATGGACAGTCCTCTTTAGGACAATATGAGACAATAGAAACAAAGAGTTATGGACAGTCTGGGTAGCTTTTTCTGGGCAGAAAAACTTTCATAAGCCCAAAAAAGGACCCATGTTAACAGAGGATTAACCCTTAAAAGCAACAGCCTGTTGCATATTCATACACCTCATCCATGATGCATAAATTCCATTCAAACACAGGATTCTGTCTGGGCAGTGTCAGCTTCTTCCTCTCAATCCTGACTGAGTCTTCAGGGCTGAGTGAGGCAGGAAGAAGTTCATTTCTTCTGATAAGGGAGCAATAAATTCTCTTTCTCTGAAAGATTCAGGTGTCCTGTGGCTGCTATCTCAGTCCAACTCCTTTCTTTAAAAAAGAGTATCTTATATAGCATAGTTTCTATTTTAACATTTTGTTATTTTGTTATAACCTAAAACTATATTTAACACACTACTAAAGAAAATTAATACAGCTTCACTTTCTAACATAACACATATAATATTAATTTTATTGTTTATGAAAAGCCAATCATAAAATACACATCTTTCACACTCCTGAGGCCTGGGCATGGCTGGCTGAGCAGCCAAGAGCTGGAATTTGGGGCAGTTGCTCTCTCACCTGGAAAAGCAACCTCTCTCCTGGCAGCAGCACAAAAGGGGCTGGGATGGGGTAACTCCTGGAAGTGCTCCCAGCCCAGTTCAGTGTGCTGCAGATGCTCCTGTACCCCTCAAGGCACCTCCACCACCTGCTGGGCAGGAGGGTGCAGGAATAGCCATTTAATTCAAAATTAAATTTATGAGTGTTGCCACACCAAGCAGGGCTGGAAGGATATAAGACAATGGAAACATTAAAACAGATGAAACTGTGTGCAAGTGTAGGAAGCAAAACAGCAGCTTTACACAACCACTGAAATAAGGCCCTCAGCTCCTTCTGTCTTTTGTAATGGTGAGACATCACAATGTCTCCTGTAACCTTTACAAATCAGGAGGATTTTCCCCTTTCATGATTTGAAATGCTGGAGATGTGTGACACAGCAGAAGGAAGGAATTTAACCAAGGTTTAGTAGAACCATGAGGGAGAAAAGAATGAGTTTCCCCTGTCCTGTAGATTTCACAGAGATATCAATGTTGCTAAGAGTTTTGCTCACACAAAACTGGCACAGATCTTTTGTGGCACAGAGGGAGAATTCCTGTGGGAATGGCAATGTGGGAGTCCCTGGTGGGTGGGGACAGTGCCAGCTCAGCATCACCTCTCTCTGTGCCAAACCAAGCTGTGCCATGCCAGGACATCTCCTCTGGAATGGGAGGAGATGGATCTCTGTGGGTCTAGCACCCTTAAAAACATCAAATTCCACCCAGGGAATGGGAAAAAACCTTCTGGAATGGGAGGAGATGGATCTCTGTGGGTCTAGCACCCTTAAAAACATCAAATTCCACCCAGGGAATGGGAAAAATCCTCTGGAATGGGAGGTGATGGATTTCTCCAGGTCTAGCACCATTAAAAATGTCAAATTCTACCCAGGGAATGGAAAAAATCCTCTGGAATGGGAGGAGATGGATCTCTGTGGGTCTAGCACCCTTAGAAACATCAAATTCCACCCAGGAAGTGAAAAAATCCTTTGGAATCGCAGGAGATTGACTTCTCTGGGTGTAGCACCCTTAAAAATGTCAAATTCTACCCAGAAAGTATAAAATCCTCTGGAATGGGAGGAGATGGATATCTCCAGGTCTAGCATCATTAAAAATGTCAAATTCTACCCAGGAAGTGAAGAAATCATCTGGAATGGGAGGAGAAAAAATCATCTGGAATGGGAGGAGATCTCTCCAGGTCTAGCACCCTTAAAAATGTCAAATTCTACCCAGGGAATGAAAAGATCCTCTGGAATGGGAGGAGATGGATCTCTGTGGGTCTAGCACTCTTAAAAATGTCAAATTCCACCCAGGGAATGAAAAACTCCTCTGGAATGGGAGGAGATGGATTTGTTTGGGTCTAGCACCCTTAAAAACATCAAGTTTCACCCAGGGAATGGGAAAAAACCTTCTGGAATGGGAGGAGATGGATCTCTGTGGGTCTAGCACCCTTAAAAATGTCAAATTCCACCCAGGGAATAGGAAAAAACCTTCTGGAATGGGAAGAGATGGATTTCTCTGGGTCTAGCACCCTTAAAAATGTCAAATTCTACCCAGGAAGTGAAGAAATCCTCTGGAATGGGAGGAGACAAAATCATCTGGAATGGAAGGAGATATCTCCAGGTCTAGCACCATTAAAAATGTCAAATTCTACCCAGAAAGTGTAAAATCCTCTGGAATGGGAGGAGATGGATCTCTCTGGGTCTAGCACCCTTAAAAATTGTCAAATTCTACCCAGAAAGTGAAAAAATCATCTGGAATGGGAGGAGATGGATTTCTCTGGGTCTAGCACCCTTAAAAATGTCAAATTCTACCCAAAAGTGAAGAAATCCTCTGGAATGGGAGGAGACAAAATCACCTGGAATGGGAGGAGATCTCTCCAGGTCTAGCACCCTTAAAAATTGTCAAATTCCACCCAGAAAGTGTAAAATCCTCTGGAATGGGAGGAGATGGATCTCTCTGGGTCTAGCACCCTTAAAAATGTCGAATTCCACCCAGGGAATGGAAAATATCCTATCCTTTGGGATCTCCCACTTGTTGCACCAGCATGAAACCCACTTTAAATCCACACCCTTGTTGGGGGAGGAGAGGATGAATCCCTCCAGGAATGGGATGGATCCCTTCATGAATCCTTTCATGAGTCCCTTTGGTGTTCCATCAGCCCAGGAGAGGTGGGAATGGCTCTGCTGGCACATTCCCCTCCCTTGGGACACTGTTCCTGTCTCACATCCCTGCTCCTGACTGGAAAACCCCTGGGACTGCAGGAGTTAATTCCTCATCCCAGCTGCTTTCCTCAGCAGGAAGAAGGATTGTGCTAGGCAAGGGGCACCACTGTAGAGGGGGAGGAGGCAAAAAAGAAAAAAAAAAAAAAGAACAAAAAAAGAAAAATGTCGTGTTTAGACCTTTTACCTAATTTCCAAAGTTGCAGACCTGAGGGCCATAGCAACCAGAGCTGCCAGGGGTGTGATTGGAGGCAGCAGGCAGGGCTGGGCTGCCCTCCCAGCTTCCCCAGCAGCATCCCCTGATGGAACACAGCAGTGTTGAGGCCACTGTTGGCTTTCTGCCTCCCCTTCCCCACGGGAAGAGCTCGAGGCATGTGGCTCTGTGTGCAGTGTGATTTTATTTTGATTTTTGTTCCCCCCCCCCCCCAGCTGATTGCCTTTTGCTCGTTTCAATTCCATTTTCCCTAGTTTCTGGGAGTTGTTTAGAAAGTTCTTGGGCACTTGTGAAACCAGAGGAGAGCTGTTCTCCTGGAAATCAGCAGGGTGGTACAAACCCAGCAAGATGTTTTGTGTATTTGTATAAACACAGATAAGTGACAGGGGCTGGCACTTTGCTCGAGTCCAGCAACACTTTCCTTTTTCTATCAAAGAAGTCTTTGCAAAAATACCAGGGGTTCCTGCAAAACAACAGCAAAGACGTGATTTGGGGCAACAAAACCTGCAAATTGTTGTTGTTTATGCTTACAGCTTGCTGATTCTCCTTTTGGTTTTATCAGAGGGTTTCAACCAAGTTCCTCTCTGAGCACAGCCCATCCTGGGGAAATACTGTGGTTGTTTCAGTTGTGGGTTTCTCTGGGTCTGGATTGAAGGCACCTGAGACAGTAATTCACATTTAGACTCAAGTGTTTATTATTTTTTATCAGTAAAACAGTCTCACTACTGTGAGTTGGGCAGCTTGTCATTAGAAGGTACAAAATGGCCAACAATCTCTTGGTACAAGGTCTTTTAAGACTAAACTATCCAATTAAGAACTCACACCTAGATTATTGTCACCATCATATTCTCTGGAAAAATCTCTTTGCCCAGGATTTGCTCCTGGGAAGCTGAGAAGCCTCAGAGAAAAAGGAAAACAATAATTATGATTTGCTTCTCCTGGGTTTTGCTGCTTTGGAATGTGGTTGGAGATTGTTTACCCATAGGTGATTGTTTCATGAGAATTGTTTTGACTTAATGACCAATCACAGCCAGTTGTGTCAGGGCTCTGGAAAGAGTAATGAGTTTTTCATTATTGTCTTTTAGCCTTCTGTCTGTATCTTTTCTGTATTCTTTAGTAATATAATATAATATAATATAACATAATATAATTAATATATAACCTTCTAAGAACATGGAGTCAGATCCATCATTCCTCCCATCCATCCCCCCTCCCGGGGGACCCTGTAAACACCACACCCCCCAACTCTTCCAGAGCTGCTTTTTTTTGCAGCAGAATTCCTTTTCAACCTGCAGGTGGGAGCATTTCTGGCAGCACTGAGTGGTCAGGGAGAAGAGGGGATGAAAGTGGCTAAAAGGAAAAGGTGGGAATTGTAGGAGCTACTGAGCTGATGGAAATTGGGCTGATCTGAATTCCCCAGACCCTGAGGATCACTCCAGGCTACAGCAGGGCAGCCAAGCTTGGTTGTGTCTGTGTCATGGCTCTCTTGTGCAGCAGGCAGTGCCTTCCTTCTACTCCTCTTCCTCAGTGAGACACAGGCTTCACAAAAGCCACTCACTGAATCTCCTTAATTCTTCTTACACTGGCAGCAGGTTGTCTTTGTCATGGGGAAAAGGTTTCCAGCACTAAGCTGCCAGAATTTCTGCTCTTCCCAGCTTGGGCATGGCTGTGTGGGCTTGCAGTTCTTTTTCCTGGAAAGAAGCATGTATTTCTGTCAGTGCTCTGTATCTCTTCTCTTCTCTTCTCTTCTCTTCTCTTCTCTTCTCTTCTCTTCTCTTCTCTTCTCTTCTCTTCTCTTCTCTTCTCTTCTCTTCTCTTCTCTTCTCTTCTCTTCTCTTCGTATTTAGAAAAAAAGAAGGGTGAAATACCCCAGCCAAAGGTACCTTAATGTTTCCTGCTGTGCTCAAAGCTTTCTGAGCATCCCTGTAGGATTGAAGCCCTCCCCAGAGCAGTGAAACAGGGTTCATCCCCAGGGGGCTGTGTGCACAGAGAGCATCACCTTCCCCAGGATTTTAATAAGCCATGAAATTGGGTGTTCAGCTGTTTGCATTATTCTGCTACTCTGTGTGTAAAGGAATCACTGATTTTTTTGCCATTCATCCCAAGGATCTAGTGTGAATTTTCCATCTTTTGGTGCTCTTTGAATGTCAGGGTGTCTCTTCAGCCAGTGATTCCTCACCACCCCTCTCCCTCCCACCTGATTTACAGGGTGTAAATATATATATATATATATATATATAAAAATTCTGGATATATATATATATGTATAAATTCTGGAGATTATATATATTTTTATATATATGGATATTTTTATTTTTAGATACATATATAATATATGTTTTTTAATATATAAATTAATTCGTATAGAAATAGATATTATATTATTATTCATTATGTTTCTAAAATATATAATATAAATTATATTATATTTGTAATATAAATATATTATATCACAAATATAATAATTTATATCTATTTATTATATATAATATATATAATAAATAAATATATTATTTATTTTAAATTATACATACATACATATATATACATATATATATATATATATATATATATATATATATATATATATATATATATATAAATTTTGTTTTGGTTGGTTTTTTTGGGTTTTTTGGGGTTTTTTTGTGCAGAAAACCCTCAGGAGCTTGGAGCACCTCTCTTTTCCCAGGGCTCTGAGCCAGCAGATATATTTGATGTATTTCCCTGGCAGACAAGAGCAGAATGGCTCGCTTGCACTCAACTTTCTGTTCTCCAGGAATCACTGGAATATGAATAGGATCCTTATCAAAGCACGTTCATCCAGGGGACAAGGCCACATGAATTGTTTGCAGAGCTCCAGCACACAAACAGCTTTATTCCTGATTCCTCATTTGCCTATTCTGATCCAGTGGCCAGCTCAGGCAGGGCTCAGCTGCAGGGGGGTGACAGCTTTTGGCACTTTTGGCACCTTCTGGACCATCCCCAGCTTCCTAGGTGGTGTGATGGAGCATCATGGCAGGAACTTCCATCTGGGCCCTTTCAATTATGGATTTGGGAGGTAAAAACCCAGTGCCTCCCCATCTGGGGGTCTAAAAGTCAAGGGGGAAGCTGCTGTGAGCTCAGCATTTTTCTTGTTTGCTGTGCTCTGCACTGGGGTGGGAGTGATGGATCCTGCTGATGAAATGGAAGCCAGGGCTTGGTTCCCTTCCCAGGCCAGGACTGGCATCCCAAAATATGTCACAGGGACCTTCTGTGCCCCAGGAAAGAGGCAGGTGACACAGGGCATGGCCAGAGCTCCAACATCTGACCTCTCACTGCTGGGAAATTCTCTTTGTCATCTCCTTAACAAGGATAGAAAAACTTGCAAGGCCTCTTCCTTCATCTTGCTGCACTTTGGAGGGCCAAAAGAGCTGTGATTGCATCCAGGCTGCCTTGCCCTGCTCTCCAGAGCACTCTGGGGTGTTTCTCTGCCAGGAATCTGCCCCTGGAGCACATCTGGGGGCTGCAGGATTGGGGCTGAGCTCGAAGCAAAGGAAGGGCACACACAAAGTTGATGTTGATGCTGGCCAGGCTCTCCAGAAGGGCTCATGTCTGCAGAACTTCAGTCTAGGGCTAAATTTAAACACCAAAATGCAGCATTCAGGAGCCCAGGGAATAGCCCAGCCCTCGTCTCCTGTGGCTGCCTGCAGCCAGAGCTCCCTTTGGCAAGGAAGGAGCTTTTGTTTCCCTTGGACTCTGGGCCAGCTTGGAATAATAACAGCAGCAAAACCCTGCCTGCCCCAGCACAATGAAGCAGGGCTGTCAATTCCCAGATGTGCAGAGGGGAAGTGCCCAGTGTGGCCCTTCCTGCTGCTTCCCTTCCAGATGTGGAGTGGCAGACAGCTGGTTGCCAGCCAAGAGAGGAGTGGACAGTGGATTTTTGCCCTGCAGACCCTCTGGATCTCGCTGCCCGTGGCTGAGGGAAGGGGTTTGGGTGCCCTGCCAGCTGCTCAGCTGGTTTGAAACAGCTTGAGAGTGCTGTGTGTCGCAAGGAGGAAATGGCCCACCAGGAAAGGTGAGGATGCCCTCCCTCTCAGATGGGTCTGCATCCTCGAGGAACCCTCAGCCCCCATCTCCTCCCCCTCAAGCACCTCTTGCTCCTCATCATCTCCTCCTGAGCATCCCCAGCAGGCCTGGACTCTGTTAGAATCCCTGCAGGGACAGAGTCACATCCCCTGCCCAGGGACAGGGGCAGCAGGGAGCCACCCCATGCACGGATCCTCCTGCCAAGGCCATGCTGAGTGAGCCTCAGGCGAGCTGCTGTGGGGTGAATTTGGAGATTGGAGCCTGTCCCCCTAGGAATGAAGGGGGAATGGTTCAGTTCAGCCTCTCCTGGGCAATCCCTGGGGTTTGGGCAGCACACAAAGGGCTGTCTGTGGGCACAGCTGCCTCTCAGGGTGCTGGGGGTGATGCAAACCAGGGCACTGCATCTTGTGACCCAGGGCTGGCTGTACCCACCCAGTGGAAAATTCCTCCTGCCCATGGACAGAAATTCCTCCTGCCTTTGGTTTGAAGCAGCTCCTGAGGACAGGCAGGAGATAACGGGTGCTGACAGGGCCTGGCTGCTAATTGGGGTTTTGCCAGGGCTTCCATGATGTTTGCAATTAAAGGAAGGTGAGAGGGAGGAGGAGGAGGAGGACAGCACACATGTGACAGAGAGACAGAGCCCATGGAGGAGCTGGGGGTGTCTGAGGAGGTCACAGGGAGGGATCCTCAGCCCAAAGGCAGGGCTGGGATTGCTCACAGCCATGACATCAGCCTGGGGCCCTCCCAGGCTGTCCCTGTGCTGGGAAGGCTGGGACAGGGCTTTCCCCTGTGTGGGATGGGGATCCAGACCCTGCACGGGGTCAAGGCTGATCCATCCCCATGTGGCAGCAATGCTGAGCATTGGGAGAGGTCACCTGAAATTTGGGGGTGCTCATGGCATTTCCTGCAGTCCCTCTCACATCCTTCTCTTCCCTTTCTCCTCTCATTTTCATGCAGCATTACTGGCCACCCATATTCCAGAGCCATATTCCAGAGCCCACCCCATGGGGTGGATGCTGCCCTGACCCTTTGCAAACCCAACCATTTCTTTAAAAAGCTTTTTTTTGTCTCCTTTGCCCGGATTGAATTTTCCACTGGATAGCAAAGGTGATTTGTTTGGCTCTTTGTTTACAGGGGGAAAATGCAGAGCAGAAAAAAAGCCCAGGAGATTTGAGTGAGCTTGGAGCTTGGAGCTGTTTCATTTGCCATGAAGGAATCATGCAGGTGTCTCAACAAAACACTTCAGGGGTGTTTGCAAGATTAGATCTTATAGTTTGTCTTCCTGAATGTGTAAAATTATCCCAGGGAGACCGTTGCCCTAATGGCAGCTCAGGATAACTTCCAGTCTATCTCAAAAAGAAATCTGGAATAAAAATAGAAAGCTTTGGACACACAAGACCCTCTGAAAGGTGTAAACAATCTGTCTTGGGATGTATTTAAAGTTAATTAGACAGAAAATAGCTCAGGAGTGCTGGACATGATGCTGGAGGTCATGGGGGAATTCAGATGGGCACCAGGTAAAGCCCAGATGTGGGTGATGCTGCTCCCAAAAGAGAGGGACAGCAAATGATTTCCACCAGGCTGGGAGGGCAGGGCTGGGCTGGGCCTGGCTGTGGAGTGGTTCAGTTGTGGCATCCCAGTTCAGAAAAATCTCTTTTACCCATCCCCTTGAAGTGAGAGATGGGAAAAATGTCTTTTACTCATCCCCTAGAGCTGAGAGATATTTAGGTATTTTTAGGTATATTATACTTAATATATAATAATATATTATATATCTATATATAAATACAGATTTTTCTTTTTTCTTCTTTTTTTCTTCCTTTTTTTATTTTTTAGGTATATTTAGGTATTTTTAGGTATATTATACCTCATATATAATAATATATTATATAATTTTATATAAATATATTTATATTTATTTTTTCTTCTTCCTTTTTCTTTTTTTTTCTATATTTATAAATCTATTTCTATTTCTATATATATAAAATACATAATATAATATATAATATATTATATATAATATATAAAAAAAAGATAATATAATATAATATAATGTAATGTAATATAAGGTATATAATATATGATATATATTATATATTCTGATGTATCCTTTCTCTTTCTTTAGTATAGTTTTAGTATATAATTTTCTTTTAATATAATATCATAACATAATAAATCAGCCTTCTAAGAACTTAGAGTCAGATTCTCATCTCTCACCCTGTCATGGGGACCCTCACAAACACCACATTGGGGCTTGTCTGAAGTGGCTGAGGACAAGGACACTGTGAGGGGGGGATGATTTTGGTGGGATGTGATCCCCATGGCTGTGACCCTGCTGTGTCCCCTGGCAGAGTGTCTTGGTTTGGAAAGACAGGTGCCTGCTAAGGAAGGAGGAGCCTCCCCTGAAATGGAGAATGTAAACACCTCCTCCCTCTGAATTGCTATCAATTTTAAATTAAGGGGCTCTCAGGCAAAAAATATGGGAGCAGGAAATAACAGTTCTTTAACGGGAAAAGAAAATAAAAGGACAAAATAAAGAATGCAGTACACTAGAACAACACTGACAGAGTCAGAACACAACCTGACACCCTGTGGGTCAGGGTGTTGGTAGCAGTCCCATTGGAAATGTGGCTGCAGCCCTCCTGCAGTGTCAGGGGTGGTTCTGCTGGAGCAGGGATCCTGTAGAAAGGTGTAGTTTTCCTCTGAAGATTCAGTGGAAGAAGAGGCAGCTGCTGTTCCTCTTCTCCACAGTGCAGAAGCTGTGCTGGTGTTCCAGAATCTCCAGATTATATCCAGGTAGGAATGCTTGGCTCCTCCCTCTGGGCTCACGTCTCCCAGTGGGATGCTGCAGTTCTTATCAGCCATGCAGTGACATTCAATAGCTGTTATCAGCAGATGTCCCCTCCTGAGGGAGGAGTGATTGTGGAAGAGATAAGGAAAACTGCCCACTTGACAAAAGACAGCTGCCATCCAGATGGCAAATAGAATACATCTTGCCTTGCAGTCTGGGACACCGAGGCAGGATGAGAGGGGCAACAGGGTGATCAGAGGGATAGAGAGATAGGACGAGCTTGGCTGGTCTGGCTTAGCAAAGCAGGGAGTGTGAGGGGCACACAGAACCTTCCTGCTCCTCACCCTACATCCAGATCTCCTAAAATTTGCCCTAATTTTCAGCCTTCAGCTGAATTGCTCTCAGCCAGGGAGGCAGAGCCTGGCTGAGCAGCCCTCTGTGGGACACGGGATGGGGCTGGGCTGCTCACTGCTTTATTTGTATTTTTAGAGCACTAGGTCACTGCAGTGAGTGAAATTCCACCCTGGAGCCTGCAGCAAGTCCTCATCCCCATCCCTCTCCTCAGGGATGGACTGGAGTCAACAGCTGAGCTGGGGCTCAAGTGTCTCAGCCAGCACAGTGCCCACAGAGGGATGGGTGGCAGAGCAAGGCAGGTCTGGGTGGGAGAGAAGCACAGGGGACAGGGGACAGCCCTGCCACTGCTGTCACTCCTGGAGGGTCCCAGGGGAGGGAGGGTCTGGTGGGGCTGAGCTGGAGACCCCACTGGGGGCACAGGGGGGCTCTTGGTGTGACTGGAATTTGTCTGGTGGGACAACAAATAGAAATTTGCAAACCTTGCTGGATTTCTCCAAAACTGAAGCTGCCAGCTACTAGGACCCTGCAAGTCCTTAGATCCCCAAATGCCACCTCTGAGCTGATACCCAGACCCTGGGGAAATGACTTCTTTTAACCATGGAAAATGGCCTCTATTTGCAGCCTCTTGCACTGGCAATGACAGGGTGCCAACCAGAAAACTGGCAAGCTTTGCTGGATTTCTCCTTGTGCTAAGGAAGCTGAGGGCACTGGGATGCTGAGGGGAAACTGGGACAAACTGGAGAAGGATGGGGAGGAGCCCTGCTTGCTCAGTGGAGAGATGAGCTGGCAACATGGTGCGTCCAAAGCTGAAAAAGGGGAAAAAAACCTTGAAAATGAGAATGTGTGGGGGCTTAAAACAGCACAGCACATCTTGAAAACACAGCTTGGGTTCCTTTATCATCTCCAGAATGACTGATGCAAAGGAAGCTGCTCACCAGGGCTGGGGCTCACAGGGAGTGAGTCAGGAGGGCTGGAGTCCCACCTCTTGAGTCACTGCTGGCAACACTGGAAGTTCCCCCTGCCCCTTTCACTTGTGAGTGGTGATGGAGTCACTGTCCCCTTGGGGGAAAATCATCAATTTATCATTGAAGCCTGAAATAAAGAGAGAAATTCTCCCCAGGGATGCTGACCCAGCCAGCACTAGTGGCAAGAGATGCTTCCTGGAAGGGCAGTGAGCATCAGATCCCTGCTTCAAGGCATGAGGTTTTCCTGGAAATGAGGCCAAGCAAAATGTGCTGGGAGCTCTCATCTTCTGAGAGCTCTGCCTCACGAGGTGTGAAATATCTGCCTTTTCTCATCATCTTCTAGGAGATGATTTTCTCTGCTTGAGCCCCCCAAATTCTTGGCCTCACATGCTCCAGGTGGCCCAAGCAGCCAGCACTGATCAATCCTGCACTGCTTTCATCCAGGGGAGAAATCCCACTGATGGCATTTAGTAGGACCAACACTCCAACTAGCCTTGAATTATGAAAGGCTGTGCTGAACCCCAGGAGCAGAGGATGCCAAGCACTGGTTTTATTGCTGCAAACAGCCAGACATGAGGACTGGGGTCTTTTTTCCTGAGCCATCACACAATTTTGGGAGGATTCTTCCCCTCCATACACAACCCAGAGTGTGCCTGCATTTCCCTGTGTCCTACTGGGAGCTCTCAGCTCTGCTCTGCCCCATCCCCTCTGGTGTTTTGTTTTTTTTTTTTTCCTCAGAGATCCACCCCTTTTTTTTCCCAAAACAGGCAGTTTCCCCTAACAGCAAGCACCCAGTGGCCAGCAGCTGATGGCTCAGTTGCTTTGCCTTATGCACAAAACTTTCCACTCGTGCTTCTCATCTGCCCAGCGCAGGAAGTGCCTGCCCTCTCCTGCAGGAGGGAAACGTCTGCCCTCCTGTGTCCAAAGTCCCCTGCAGAGAGCAGCCGAGGGTGCACTGACCTCACAGGGTAAATATTTTCCATGACAGCTCCTCCTGACATCTCCTGCCGGGCTCTGTACCTATAGCTGGCCCAGCTCTGCCTTTACAGCCAGCTCCTTGCTTCCCTGCGTGTCCCCACGCAGTGTCACCCTCTGAAGGTCTCAGTGACCTCTCTGGACACTCTGCTGGCCAAGGAGGTGGCCTCTGGGCCAGTGCTGCTCCCCAGGGACACCAAATCCTCCTGGCTGGCTGTGATGGCATCTCCAACGTGTCCCCATGCCTGCTCAGAGCTCTAACACCCGTGGCCATGGGCTGATGCCAAGGGAAAGTGGAGCCAGCAGGCACAAAGCAGCCTGAGGTGGGATGCAGGGAGGTTGTTTGGAAGTGGGACCAGCTTGGCAGCAGGCCTGGAAGGGAGGGGGAGACACCCACTGACCCCATCCCTGCTGCTCACCCAGCTGGATGGGAAGGGGGATGATCCAAGAGGTATTTTCCACCTCCAGCCCCTGGCTGTGGTTTGGCTGCACACAGCCCTTGCCCAGACTGTCCTTCTCAAGGGGACAGTCACATCTGGTGTCTGGATTTCCTGCACAGTGCTGCAGAGCCCAGAGATCTTCATGGCCCAGGTGTTTCATTTGCAGTCACAAGAGTGCCTCCACCATCCCCTTTCTGAGACAAGGGGCTGTGGTCACTGTGTTGGAAAGGTTTTTATTCTTTTTCACAAACAGGACAGGACTGCTGGGGTATGTTCTTTAAGTTTTATTCGCAGCATCAGCCTCATTACATGGTTGAGACAATAGAAAGATGGCAAAGCTCACATACAACCAGCAGCAACTAAAGATTTCTTTGTTACAGAGCATTTAAAAAACTTCCTAGCCAACAGCACATTGCTAAAGCTTACAGACAATTGTTTTAGCCATTTACTAAAGGCACACATACACCTGCTTCACACAGTGCTTGCTTGTCTGCTCTCAATTAACAATATACAAAACACCATTATGAAGTTTAAAACCTTTTACTATCTTGCTAAGCATATTTTCCTGCAGTCCTTAAATCTATCCTAACCAAGCCTAAAACTCAAAGTATTGTTTTATCTTGTTTATATTGTTTTATTATTTTTTATCTTTACTTAGTATGCTATTATAACTTTTCCTATCTTCAAACCTTACAATTACATCGAATTCTGAGTTTCTCTACTCTTTCTGTTTCTAAAATCTAGTTTCTAAAAATCTTTTTACCTTTCCTATTTGCCACAGTCACTCTGCTGCCAGGGCTTTTCAAGCCATGTGCCAGGCCCCAGCTCCAGTGCAGTGTCCTGAGGGGGAACAGGGTATTCCCTGGGCTGGATTCCTGAGGATTGGATCCCTCCCACCCACCTTTTGTGGGAAAGGGAGAAAACACAGAAATATTGCCAAGGAGGTGTCAAAAGATGCTCCCATCAGCCTTGAGGACAGCCCTGAAGGGAAAATCACCCAAATAATTTGCTGTGGGCATTTCAAAGCCCTTTATTTTCTTCTGGGGCTTCGTTTCTCACCTACAGCAAAGGTCCTTCCTCAGGTGGAACAAGGAGAATGCCTACACCCACCCTTCTGGTAGCTCTTCCATAGTTTGTCGAAGAGTGTTTCCCAGTTTTTCTTCATGGGAGAGGTTTTGTTCTTCTCTAGGGGGCTGTTAGTGCTAGAGGGAAAATCAACATGAAACATCTGTTAACCTGGGGGTAGGTTTAAGTCTCCTTTTTTTGGCCACTCAGTAAGATTTTTCATTTTAAACATCTCTCTTTTTTGGTAGACAGGGAAGGTTTTCCCACCTGCTCCTGGTGGTAGCTTCACAGGAATGCTTCAGGATGCAGTGGAGAGCTCAGCCTGGGATTCCAGGTATTGTCCTGCACCTGCTGCAGAGCAAGTCATGGACCTCCTTCCTCTATCCTGTGCTCCTGGAGCAATGTGGGTGTCCCTGGGAGATCCCAGCAGGGCTGTGAGTGCAGCACTCCCACCCTGGAGCACCCAAGGTGCTGTGCAGCAGCTCTTTCACAAGAGGCTGAGCTCTGAAAATCCTCATTTTTGCTCCTGTTTTTGGCTTCTCTGTAGCATTCACATTCTCTGGAAAAATTCCTTTGCCCAGGGTTTTCCTCCTGGGAAGCTGAAAGGCAGCAAGAGAGGCCTCAGAGAAAAGGGAAACAATTCTTATCTCATTTGCTTCTCCTGTGTTGTGCTGGTGTGGAATGTGTTTGGGATTGTTTACCCACAGGTGATTGTTCCATTGGATTCTGCTGTGAGTTGTTTTCACTCTTTGGCCAATCAGGGCCAAGCTGTGTCACAAAGAGTCCCAAGTTTTCATAATTATTTTTTTAGCATTCTGTAAGTATCCTTTCTGTATTCTTTAGTATAGCATAGTATTCTTTAATATAATCTAGTATACTAAAATAATAAATTAGCCTTCTGAGAACATGGAGTCAGATGCATCATTCTCTCCCCTTGTGGGTGGCCCTGCATTTACAATACTCCTTGGAGGAAACCCAGGTGGATCCCTGTGGAAACCCAGGGCACAGGGAATGTTTCTCTGTCTGCTCTGGGGTGCCCTGACCCCCAGGGGAGCACTGACTTTGACCCTCATTCATGGAGAAAGTTTCCTAAACTCCAGAATAGACTAGAATCCACCAAGGTGTAAAGTAGATTGTAGAGAGTAGTGTAGGTGTATTACTTAGGTGGGAAATGTAGGGTTTTGGGATTTTTAGTATGTTGTGGATGGCAGCAAGATGGAGGGCACAGGGTGTCATCCTGGGCTTCTCCTTCATGCTGCTTCTTCCTTCTTCTCCATGGGTTTGGGTGGCATTTTGTCATTGGGTGGAAAAGTCTGCATTGGGGGCTCTTTGGGATCAGTTATTGGGTTAAAAGGGAAAATAATCTGGGTGTCAGTTCTTAATTGGATAGTTTAGCTTTAAAAGACCTTGCACCAAGAGATTTTTAGCCATTTTTGTGGTGCTTTTCCAGTGTGCTGAGCCTGGTGTGGACAGCATGCAAAACTCTAGATAAGATAACAATAAACAAGAACCTGAAGACTGAAAAAAATCCAATGAGTCTCTCTTTCCTAACACAAAACCACTCCAGGAGGGTCTCCCTGGGCAGGGGAGCCCCCTGGGAGGGCCCAGCCAGAGTCCCAGAAGTCGGGGAATTGGCAACAGAGATCCTGACAGATCCCTGCTCCTGGGAGGATGCAAGGGCTGTGCTGAAGGTGACGGCTCAGCCTCGAGGAAATGGTTCTCTGCTGCAAGCACCTGCCTGTTGGACAGGGCAGAATTTTGAAGGTGGGGTCTTGGGTTTCTGTGGTTGAGATGATCTCCAAGATATCAGAAAGTCTCTTTTTTCCCAGACCTGCAACTGAAGAAGAAGTCGAGATTCCTCGGTGCTGCTTTTCAAGGTTGTTTATTTTATCTCTTATATTCTTTCTCTGACCTGCTGAGGTCTGTCCAGCAGGTTGGGTTGTGGCACAGTCCCTGCCCCTGGGGTGGTGTTAACTTTTTATATAAGAACTACATGTACTTAATTTACAATAATTTTCCAATACCCATCACCTATGTTAGACAGTCTGTCTCTACTCTAAACCAATCCAAAAGTGTCACCATCACAGCAGAAGATGGAGGATGAGAAGAAGGAGAAGAAGGACAGGACATGCCCAGATTCCTCCATCTTGCCTCTTGAACCCCCATTCTAAATCCCCAAAATTCTACTTTTTCACCCTGTGACAAATTCACTATCATTCTACTCAAACTCTTGTGCCTTGTAAATCTTCACACAAAGTTGGTAATTGTTTCCATGGGCTAAAATCAAAGGCACAGGTGTCTTTGACTCTGTGTCAAGGTCTCTGAGCCCCCTGCCAGGGTCTGGAATCACCCAGGGCAGCCAGAGGAATGTCCTGGGTTCCGACAGTGGGGATGTAGAATTAAATATTGGATGTACAAACCTTGGCTTTTCCAGAGGCCTGGGTTTCCCCTGGGACTGCTGCTCTGCCTCCTCATGTTCGTGGGGAGAGGAAACCACTGTCACCATCCTGTTTTCTGAAAAATCCCCTTTGCCCAGGATTCTTCTCTTGGGAAGCTAAGAAGCCTCAGAGAAATGGGAAAACAATAATTATCTGATTTGCTTCTCCTGTGTTTTGCTGCTTTGGAATGTGGTTGGAGATTGTTGTATCCAACATGTGAATTGTTTTGACTTAATGACCAATCACGGTCAGGCTGTGTTGGACTCTGAGGAGAGAGTCACGAGTTTTTCATTATTATCTTTTTAGCCTTCTGGAAGTATCCTTTCTCTATTCTTTAGTATAGTTTAGTATAGCATAATATAATATAATATAATATGATATGATATGATATGATATGATATGATATGATATGATATGATATGATATAATATAATATAATAAGAAATTAGCCTTCTAAGAACATGGAGTCAGATTCATTCCTTCCTCCCAACGACGGGCACCCCTGCAAATACCACAAACCACAGCTAACCTCACCACAAACACAAATCAGTCGGGTTTTGTTGCTATTTTTTTTTAAATTTTATTATTTTTTGGGTTCTGTGTGTTCAGCTGGAACAATAAAACATCTGTTCCCGAGCCCAGCAGCTGGACTGGAATGAAATGACGTTAGCATCAATTATCCTCCGGGATGGGGAGGCAGATTTCCTCAACGCTGAATAACAAATGAGAACAACAGCTTGGCTCCTGCCTTGTGTGCTCCCAGAGAGCTTCCAAACCCCCCCCTGCTCCAGCCCTCGGGTTTGGGGTGCCCCTGCTGTGTGCCCCTGCTCTGGGCACCACTCTGAGGCACAGCAAGGGAGCTATTTTTGCAAGAACTGGGTATAAACCCCATTTTTGGTGTCTTTGTTTATGGCTGCTGTGGTTGGGGAGATTTTCTTCAATGCACCAAATGATTTTTGGGGGCAGGGGGTGGGGCTCAAGTGATTTTTTGGGGGGAAGGGGCTCAAATGACTTTTTGGGGGCATGTGGTGGGGCTCAAGTGATTCTTTGGGGCATGGGGTAGGGCTTAAGTGATTTTTGGGGTGAGGAGGAGGGGCTCAAGTGATTTTTTGGAGGATAGAGTGGGGCTTAGATGATTTTTTTTGGGGCATGGGGTGGGGCTCAAGTGATTTTTTGGAAGATGGGGTGGGGCTCAAGTGATTTTTGGGGCATGGGTTGGGGCTTAAGGGATTTTTTGGGAGATAGAGTGGGGCTCTATCACTTCTTGCAGAGCCAGCATGGAGAGCCCCAGCAGGGACGTGGCCAGGGATGGGTGCAATCAGCCAGCCCAGAGCAGAGCTGGGGTTCACAGAGGGATGGGATGATGCAGAATCACGTTCCCTGGGGACAGAAAGGGGCCATTAACGGGGAGAAAGGGGGGAGTGATGGAGCACAATGCCTGTGATTTGTTGGCAGGCGCGACCTCCAGTCCCTGGCAGCACCTCAAAGCAGCTGTGAAGTGCCAGTCGGTGGCGATGCTCGTGATGTGGGGCGCCTGACCCTGGCGTAAGGCTGGGACACGGGCAGGGACACGGGCTGGGACACGGGCAGGGACATGGGCTGCCCTCTGGAGAGGGCACTGACCCGGCTGCTCCTCCCCAGGATAAATCCCCAGTGCTCCTCCAGGGATGTGGTGGCCTGGCTGCCATCCTGTCCCATCCCAAATGTTAAAAATAGGTTAGAAACTGTTGTAAAATAGATGATAGATCATTTTAAACATGTACTGTTAGTTTGGTTATTATAGTGTAAAAGGAGTTAAAAGAGTAGTTATAAGAAATACACCTCAGTAAAGTGCAACACCCCCCAAGCAAAATGAGCCAGCCTGGACAGAACTGTCGTGGCCAATCAAGCGCCTTAAACCTTCATGCAAATGAAGGATCCAAAAAGAAAACAATCCAAAGGGACAAAAAACAGGATAAAAAGAGGCATCTGACCCAGGGAAGCTGTGCCACTTCACCTGGGACATTGGGCCATCGCTGCTGAGCAGCCCCAGCACCAGGGCTGCAGCATCCTTGATGAGAACATTCCTGCTTGGCCCAGGCCCCCTTGCTTTAGGCCTTTTCTTTTTCTTATAATAAATGCTGAAATCACTTTTTGTACCCCTTCCTTTAGGCCTTTCTTTTTCTTATAATAAATGCTGAAATCACTTTAGTACTGGGAGTCTGGTTCTGTTTTTACCAGCCTGGGGACCCATCCAGGAGGTACCTGGGACCTCCCCCAAGCAGCCTGGACAGAACTGTAAGGCCCAATCAAGAGCCTTAAACCTTCATGCAAATGAAGGATCCAAACAGAAACCAATCCAAAGGGACAAAATGCAGCATAAAAAGGGGGATCTGACCCAGGGAAGGGGTGCCATTCCCCCTGGAACATCGGGGACTGAAAAGAAGCCCCAGCACCGGTGCTGCAGCATCCCCAACGGGAACGCTCCTGCTCGGCCTGCGGCCCCCTTGCTTTAGGCCTTTCTTTTTATTATAATAAATGCTGAAATCACTTTAGTACCAGGATCCTGCTCTTGTTTTTAACATGTACTGGTAGTTTGGTTATGGTAAAAGGAGTTAAAAGGGTAGTTATAAGAAATTACACCTCAGTAAAGTGCACCAAGCGAAGCGAGCCAGCCTGCACAGAACTGTAATGGCCAATCGAGCGCCTTAAACCTTCATGCAAATGAAGGATCCAAACAGAAACCAATCCAAAGGGACAAAATACAGCATAAAAAGGGGGATCTGACCCACTGAATCTGTGCTGCTCCATCTGGAACATTGAGGACTGAAAAGAAGCCCCAGCGCCGGTGCTGCTCCATCCTTGATGCTCCTGCTCGGCCCACAGGCCCCCTTGCTTTAGGCCTTTATTTTTATTATAATAAATGCTGAAATCACTTTAGTCCAGGAGCCTGCTCTCATTTTTATCACCAAACACTCTCTCCAATGTTATGGACGAATTCATAACCTGTGTCAGAAATAGGCTCACACTTTTCCTTTAATTTTTTTAACAGAAAAGGGGGAGGTGTTGTATTGCACTAAATAGTTGTTTTGTTGTTTGCACTGGGTGTTTTGGTAATTTGCACTGTTCACATGATTTGCACCCTATGACCACATGTTCTTCCCCTTTTTCCCCCCTCAAGTGCCACTGTTGGTGGTCTCTCCCTGGGTTACCCCTCCCCTCTTATATCCCATTAGTTTGGTCCTCCTCTGCCCCCCATTTCCCCTGGGTATAAAAGTCTCCCACCATTAGGCCAGACCCTCTTTTTCCATGTATTTTTCCATCTGATGTGTCTCTTGGAATAAAGAGAGAACATTACCATGTGGAGAAGAGCACTTCTGGTCTTTTGCTTTTTTCTATGTAAGATTTGTGTGAGCTGGGGTAAATAGCAAGCCAGAGTGGACCCAAACAGCCCATCCAGACATGGATGCTTACACTCCAAAGTTGTTTCCTCAAATCCCAGCAGCACAGAAGAAAATGTGTCTGTGGGAAAACTGAAAGAAAAGCCAGCAGGGAAAAGCATTTTTTCCTCAGCGAGCTGCTTTTGTACCTGCACAGCGAGATGCTTAAATAACTTAATGCAGGAAATCATTTTGGCTGCTGCAATTTTGAAGGCTCTGAAATAGCTTTGCTGCTCCCTGGGGAGCTGGGAGCATTTTTAGGCCTGGCAGCTTCCAGCACCCTGCAGGTGAGGTACAGCTGCTCCTGGGGAAATGGGGCTCCTGGGGATTGTGTGATGCTCATCATGATTGGTTTTTTTTTTTGGAAGGAAAGTGTTTGGGGTGAGCAACAGGGGAGAAAGAGCTTGTAAAGAGAAGAGCAGCTTGCTCCAAAAAGCTGGGAGCATCAAGCAGCCAGGGAGTGCTTTCTGTGGCTTCTTCCTTGAGTGTCCCTCTTGTGGGAGTGTCACCCACATGGAGTGGTTTGGGTTGGAAGGGACAGTAGAGATCATCCAGTTCCACATTTCACCATCCCAGGCTGCTCCAAGCCCCATCCAGCCTGGCCCTGAACACTTCCGGGGATCCAGGGGCAGCCACAGCTGCTCTGGGCACCCTGTGCCAGGGCCTCACCACCCTCACAGGGAAGAAATTCTTCCCATTATCCCCTCTAAACCTGCTCTCTGTCAAGCTGAAGCCATTCAACAGCACCCAGCACATACCTCCAGTTTTCCTCTAACCACTTGTTGCTTTTGGCCTCCAGCCTTGGTTCTATCCCCAAGCCACCCTGGGCCAACCCTAGCCCAGGTGTCACATCTGATGTTTGTCACCTCTCTGCCCCCAGACAGGCCACTGCAGGCACTCCTGGCCTCTCCTACCAGTCATGGAGTCCAGCTGGGAAAATCCCCAGAACTTCACTCACAAGAGACTTGGCAGATCTAGAAGCAAAAGTAAAGGAAGCTTTGGCTTTATAAGAAAAAATTGAAAACCGGATCACTTTGTCCCAAAGCAACTGAACTCAGCTCAGTACGTCTATTTTTTGTTACATTATGTACTGTACTCCAGCCTGTTTTCCCAAGCCTTACAAAAGCAAGTGGATCCTCATTTTGTTTGCCTGTCCCAGCCCTCAGTAACATGCTGAACTGGCTGGTTTTGGGGAAGTCTGGCAAGGACATGAATTCCTCCCAATATTCTGGTCTTGCTGTCTGTATGAAAACAAGTGCCAGTGCTGGAAGCTGGCTGGATCCCAAGCAGTGAGGGAAAGGCTTGTTGGGTCCCTGGTTTCCCAAAAATCCCCATCTGGTGGGAATTTGTCAGCTGGAGCACTGAGATGGGGCTGCCCTGATTGCAGGCACCTCCTCCCCTCCCAGCCTGCCAGCAAAAACAGCCTGGGAGGATTCTCTGGTCTATGGGGATCCAGGGAAGGGCTGAGGGCCCTGCACCCTGCCTGACTCTACAGTGATCTTTTCCTTCTTGCCAGCCCTCTTGCAGTGGCCTGCTTTTCCCAGCCTGGTTGGTAATCTTAAAGAATAGGAGGCAACAGCCTAAAATGCCTCCTGAGGAGCTGGATTTTAGTCCCTCCTTATGGCACTCTGCTCTGTAAATCATCTCACCTCTGCCAGGACTGAGCCTTCAGTGCATCATCCTCCCCCAGCCAGGGCAAAATGTGTCCTGAGGGTGCTGGAGTGGTGGGAAATGGGGGTTTGTGCCACCAGACAAGCTGGGATATACAGCAGCCACCTCTGGCTCGTCACTGGAGAGCTGGGTAGGACAGAAAATGCTGAGCAAGGCTCAGGAGTGTGTAATGCAGCTAAAAGGAGGTGAGATAAGGGGGAAAATGGAATAAAGCAAGGCAGGGGCAGCATTCTGACCACCACAAGGCATCTGAAACAGGGTGGGATGCTTCGTGTGGGCAGCCACCAGGCAAGGGACGCGTGGCTCTGCTTTGTCCCAGCAGCTCTGGGGGAAGCTCTGGAGCTCTTCCTCCTGCCAGGCCCAGGCACAGCCTGGGGCCGGGGCTAAAGATGTTGTGACAGCATTTGCATCCCATCTCAGTGGGCGTTGGTGCTCTGGGAGGCTCCCATCGAGCCCCTCCCACCCCGAGCCAGAGTCAGCATCACTCCCTGGGGCACCTGGGGAAAGGGAATGAGGCACCTGGGGAGGTGCTGGGGCAGGGGCCTCTCCTCCTGCCGGCCTCCTCACCCCTTCATTTCAACACACTCCTGCACTGCCAGCTTGTTTGCACAGCTCAGAATGTTCCGAGCATTATCAGTGTTTGCACTTTTGCCACTGTTTGTGCTGGTTGCACTTTAAAGGCAATAAAGTCAAGCTTTGTTTGCCTACAAGGAAGCCATGGGGTTTTTTCCCCCCCAGCACGCCAGAGCTCGCCCTAAAACATGGCACCAACCACCCCTGGAAGGGCTGGGCCTGATTGGGAGGGTGTTCCTGGGGAAAAAAGGGGTTTGGTGTGCCCAAACACATGGGGTGCACACCATGCACAACCCCAAGGCTCTGCCTGCCAAACTTTGAGCTTCACGGGGGAGCCTGACCCAGCATCTCCCCCTTTCACCCCAGAGAAGCCAAGGAATCTGTCCTGGGGTGACTTTAGGATGTTTGTACCCCCATTTGTCTGTTTAGCCCAGAAATAAGTTTTGCACCTTTAAGAGTGGAGGAGATTCTGAAATCTTTTTCCCAAACCACCCAAGGAAGGCACCGCTCGAATTTGCTTTCTAGAGGAAACCCCTTTGGAGGTTTTTCTCCCCAAATTGCCCTAAACCAGGACAGAATCCCACATCCCAGAGCCCCAGCAGCCCCTTTCCTGAGTGGCAAAGCCACTTCCCTCCCAGCCCCGGGGTTCAGGGGGCAGTGAGGAGCCAGGTGCTGCTGCTGACACATGGGGGTCCCATGGGGCAGGGAGTGACCTCACGTGTGTGCCCAGCCACCAGTGCTGTCCCCACAGGCTGTCCCCACCTCCCTGCTGGCTGCAACATGCTGTCCCTGTCCAGGGGGTTGAACATTAACACTGCAAGGCCAGGGGAGTCTCCAGAGTGTCTGGGGAAGGGTGTTATTTCTGGAGAAAGCTGTGCTGGGAAAGCTCCGCCGCGCTGCTCAGTGACCTTCTCCCAACTCCAGAAAAGCTCCCTCCATCATCCTCCTCAGCTGCCCAGCTGCTTTCTCCACCTCTCAGCCTGCTCTGGGCTGCCCAGGACTGGGTATTTTCCACACTGCCCAAGTCTGAGCTGCCTGGCTTTGTGCTGACCCTCTCGGGGTGATGCCAACTCTGCCCCTATTGTAAATCAAAGGCGATTTTGATGAAGGGGAGAGAAAGATGCATCTGATTCCATGGATATCAGAAGGCTAATTAATTACTTTATGATACTATATTAGTCTATACATCTAAAACTGAATCTGCCAAGCACTCATCTCTGCACACAACTGCCCAGAATCTCATGACTGTCACCCTCAGTCCCCACACACAGTTGGCCCTGACAGGCCAAGGAAACAAAACACCATGACTTTGGGTAAACAATCTCCATATTGCATTCTACTTTTGCACAAACACAGGCACAGCAAGTGATAAGAATTGTGTTTTCCCTTTCTCTGAGGTTCAGAGAATGTGAATCTCAGAAACCCTTGGGAAGAATTGTGCCTTGCTTTTCTCTGGGAAGAGAAATGTGGGGCTACAGACCCTGCCCTGGTACCACTGCAGAGCCTGGGCATGGGGCAGAGCCCGTGCCAGGCTGTGGCTGGAAGAGCTGCCTGTGTTTCCTGGAAGGGTAATGTGGATTGGAAGTGATCCCTGGATGGAGGCAGGGCACTGTCCCCTGTCCCCTGTCCCCTGTCCCCTGTCTCAGCAGAGCACAGGCACCACTGTCACCTCACCTGTCAACACAGGGCTGGGAGGGAGCAGGAAAGGCACAAACCTCAGAGCTTTGCTGGGGTTAAAGCTCGTAAAAACCCCAAAAAACTCCACCACCCCCCCAAAAAACGAAACCAAAAACCAAAACACCCCAAACAAACAAAACAAAAACAAACAAACAAAAAAAAACCAAAAAACCCCCCCAAACCCATAAACAAGGTGCCTGCTGGCCAGGGGCTGGGAGGGAGCAGGAAAGGCATAAAACCTTGGAGCTTTTCTGGGGTTTAAGCTCGTAAAAAAACAAAACAAAAAAAAACCAAAAAAACCCCCAAAAACCAAAAAACCAAAAAAAACCCCCCAAAAAAACCAAACAAAAACCCCAAAACAAAACCAAAACCAAAGAAAACAAAAAAAACCCCAAACCAAACCAAACCAAAAAACCAAAAAAACCCCACCAAAAAAATAACAAAAAAACCCCCCACACCAAACCCCAAAAATGAAACCAAAGACCAAAAAACCCCAAACCAAAAAAAAACCAAACCCAAACATTCTCCCCAAAAACAAAACAAAACAAACCAAACCCCAAAAAACCCCGAAACCCCCAAAAAACCCCAAAAGACAAAATACCCCAAAAAACCTAAAAGAAAATTTTAAAAACCCCAAAAACCCCAAAACCCAAAAAAAAAAAATAAACCACACCAAACCCCAAAAAACCAGAAACCAAAAAAACCCAAAAAACCCAAACCAAACCAAAACAGAAACAAAACAAAAACAAAACAAAAAAACCCCAAAACAAGAAAAAAAACCCAACCAAAAATCACAAAAAACCAAAAAACAACAACAAAAAAAACCAACAAAAAACAAACGAAAAGAAAACAAAACAAAAAAGAAAAAAAAAACACCCAAAAAACCCCCCAAAAAACCTCAAAAACCCATAATACCGAAAAAACCCAAAAAAACCTCCAGAACATAAAAGAAAAAACAAAAAAAAAAGAGCAAATCTGTGTCTGTGTTTGAAAGAATGCCTCGGCAGGACCCACAAGGCAGGTGCTGTGCTGGCTCACCCTGCCCTCTCCTGGACACCGGCTCGCTGGCAAGGCGCTCCCTTGGGGAAATATTTGGGATTTTTAGCTGCCCTCCCTCCAGAAATCAGCCTGAGCCGGCTGAGGGGAGCGGCTCCACTGGGCTCTTGGGCCAGGCAAGGATTGTGCCATGTGAAATCATGGATTTGTGGAACGGCTTGGAGGAAAATTCAGCTTCAAGACCATCCAGTTCCAGCCCAGGGAAAATTGCATCATTTGCTGTGGGCTGGTGCCTCCTTGGCCAGTCAGCACTGAAGGCTCCCTGAATTTTATTGGTGGGGAATTTTGCATTTTATTGGTGGGGAATTTTGCATTTTCCAGGCTGCAGTGCTGCCTCCATCTCCAAGGAGGAGGAGGAGGAGGAGGAGGAGGAGGAGGAGGAGGGTGCTGCTGTGGCACAGCCTGGCTGCCTGCAGACCCAGCACTGAGGGCTCTCTGGTTTTGGCAGGCCAGGGTGGCTGTGCCCTGCTCTGGGGAGGAGCTGAATCTGCAGCTGAAATCTGCAAAAGCTGAAAAGCAGCCTGGGATGTGCCTGGTGCTGCCTCTGCTGCACAGGGCACACGCTGGGGAGCTCAGCCCTGCCCAGCAGAGCCTTGGCTGCAGCTCATGTCCTCCTGTTCCATCCTCTGGAGCATCCCTCCTGCTCCTCCTGCTGCTGCTGCCAGCAGCTCTGCCCTGCTCACATCCCCACCAATGCTCCCTGGAGGCACCCAGGTGTTGTTTTCCCTAAGGAAATGTGATGCCAATGTGTTTGAGGGATTGAGGCATGGGGTGAGCTTGGCCTGGAGGCACAGTCCAGTGCCCTTTATCCCAAACCTTGCACTCAGGGAGCACAGGGTGACATGGACATACCCCTGGTGCTAACTGCTGCCTGGAATTAGGTTTTACTGCTGGTTATATCCCTGTTATGCTCCCAGCTCCATTCCCTACCCCTGGCCAAACCTGAGCACAGCAGGCCTTGGGATCCTCCTAATTAAATGCTATTTTTAAAAATATATATCACATTTTTTAGTGCAATTTAAAACACTTGACATAAAGACACAGTTCAGCTCAGAAACCCTCCAAACACACCCAGTATATCCCCAGGATTTAAAGGCTGAGCAGAGACCTGAGTAAGTGCCACTGGTGCCATAGCTGATCCCCCAGCCCCTTCCCAAACTAGCAGGCCTTGGGATCCTCCTAACTAAATTATATTTTTTAATATATATCACAGTTTTTAGTGCAATTTAAAACACCTGACAAAGACACAGCTCAGCTCAGAGACCCACATCCCTCCCAGCCTTCAAAAACACCCAGGGATTAGAGGCCAAGCAGAGATCTGGGCAAGTGCCACTAGGATCACAATTGATCCCCCAGCCCCTTCCCAAACTAGCAGGCCTTGGGATCCTCCTAACTAAATTATATTTTTTAATATATATCACAGTTTTTAGTGCAATTTAAAACACCTGACAAAGACACAGCTCAGCTCAGAGACCCACATCCCTCCCAGCCTTCAAAAACACCCAGGGATTAGAGGCCAAGCAGAGATCTGGGCAAGTGCCACTAGGATCACAATTGATCCCCCAGCCCCTTCTCAAACTAGCAGGCCTTGGGATCCTCCTAATTAAATGCTATTAAATATATATATATTTTTTTTTTATATAAATATATATCTCACAGTTTTTAGTGCAATTTAAAACACCTGACATAAAGCTGACACAGCTCAGCTCAGAGACCCACATCCCTCCCAGCCTCCAAACACACCCAGCATGTCCCCAGGGATTAGAGGCTGACCTGAGCAAGTGCCACTGGGGTCACAGTTGATCCCCAGCCCCTTCCCTTTGCCTGGGGATAAAGAAAGGGCCCATTTTGGGCACTGCTCATCCCAGAGGGAGCAGCTGTCTGAGGCATCCATCCATCCATTCCCCCTTGGGAATGGCTCTGTTGGACCTGGAGCTGTTGATGGGATTATCTGGGCCAGATGAATGGTGATTTTTGTTCTAGCAGACAGGCTGCACCCTGGGAACCTTGCAGGAGATAAATCACTGACCCAGTAATTGTATTTCTGCACCTTCCTCCCTCCTTGGCTTCAAATGAATGGGTTTAAACTGGTCCCAGCCCTCTGAAGAGATGGGAAGAAAGAGGAGGGAAGGGGCAGTAGGAGGCTCTCCCAATCCAGGGTCTGGAAGGTCCTGAGGGTCTCCTCACCATGAACCCAGGTGTCTCCTTCTTGTGCAAGGAATCCCATCTGTTCATGCTCTTCCCTCCCTCCCAGCTCCAAGACAGAGCACAAGCAAAAGGATCTGATGAGGCTGGGGAGGTGGGACTGGAGAAAACCTCTCAGCAGCTCTTGCTGCAGTTCTGCAGAGCTTTTCTGCCTGTAGCTTTTTTTTTTTTTTTTTTTTTTTTCCTTTATTTGGTTTCCCCATGTCTGATTTTATTGGATATTTCTGCCTTTGATATGGCCCAGTACTCAGAACAGTCCATTTGGGAGGACGCTTGATCCACACACACATCTCCATGTATAAAAGCAGGGAATAAGGAGACTCAGGGCACATAAGTGAGAGGGAAGAGGGGGATTTGATTTATACTCCCACAGTGGGGCACCAGGAGTAGGATTTTAGGATTTGCTCAATAAATGATTCGAGGATTCTAAAAGACACAGAACCCTGGAGCCCTTTCAAGCTCAGCCCCTGAAATAATAACCAATAAAAGATTTGAGGTTTCTAAAAGACACACAACCCCAGCTGCCTGAAATAATAACCATTTCGGAAAACACTGCTCTAAAAGGGGAAAAAAAAGAAAAATCCATACACTGAAGTCTCTTATATGGCAGTCCATGAACACCAGCATCAGCTTTGAGCTCCCAAAGGCCATCAGGGTGGGTCTCTGCTCCCCGTTCCTCCACGTGACAGAAATGATTCAAATTCTTCTCTCCAGGCAGCGATCCCGCGCTGCGTCGGCCGAGGAGCAGATGCAGCTCTGGCAGGCGCTCAGCAAAACACCAAGTGAGCAAGTTTTTCTGCTGCTCCTCACATCCTCACCATTCCTCAGAGCAGGGCGTAATCAGCCTCCGTTTGTTTTCACAGTTCAGCTCCAGAATGGATGGGAACACGAGCACACTGCTCCTGCTGCTGGAAAACGGGGGTGGGAAAAGTGCAATTCCTGCTCTCTGTCTCCTTGAGCTTTGCCCACGAAGCAGTTAATAGGTGAGACAGCTCAAATCAAGCCTTGCAGGTGCCAAAAGTGCCTCTAGACAGGTTCTTTACTGTCAAAAAACACAGACACTTGCTATGATTCAACATATCCATGAGCTCAGCCTGCTTCTGTGGGTGATTTACTTCCCCAGTGTTGCAATGCATTTGCAAGAGTTAAGCCACAGTGTGCATCAGCCAGTTATCAAAACCCCAAGAATACATCAAGGCTATTAGAACATAAATTGTGCTAAATTAAGAAAGAAGAAGCTGAGAAACTGAATACCAAGATTGCAAGAACGAGATAACAGAGGGCTGTGAACCACCTAGACTGCAACCAATCACATATACTGAGAAATACAAGCAGAAAATGAGTGAACAAAACAAAGGCACCAATCAAGAAGTGTGTACTTAGTGGTTTGTAGAATCTATAAATATGTGTGTAATGTAAACAATGAACAGCTTCTACTTCACCATATTAGTTGTACAAGAGTCCTGGATTTCCCAGCTGAAACATATCACCCTTCCTGACTTCCCATCAGCTGGAGAAGGGAAAACAAGCTCTATGTGCCTTTATACTACACCCCAACCAGCCTGGGAATATTGGCAAGGCTGTTGGAACACCAGCTCTATTCCCACAAAACATAGCGTGGGATCAAAAAGTAGATTTCTTGCATGGAGTGGGAGAAAACACAACACTTGTACAAGTGATGGGGAAATGCTTGAAGGAAGACCTTGGATTTCTAATTTTTTGGTGATTTATGCAGCTCTCCTGGTAGCTGTGCAGTGATGGAGAGTGTTGGTGTGACCCAAATATGGCAGGGCAGAACAGGGAGGGTCCTTCCACTCTCCCCTCTGCCCGTGGCTTCTTCACACCCTGCTCCCCACCCCTGGGTGCCACTGTGCTGCTGGGGATGATGCCTTGGGAAGGCTGACCTAGAACTGAGGCTAGTCAGAGCTAAAGAATAAAGCAGGGATTTATTAGGAGGTATTAATTAGATCCACCTTGGGCAGCACAAGAGCCCAGCCAGGGCTACATCCAAGATGAACCAAAATGGTCACAAAAAATGAACAACCGGTCATGAGGTCTCTCACTTTTATAAGTTCTGCCCCATTTGCATATTGGAGTTCATTGTCCAATTACAGCTCCAGCCCATGCAGTCCCACCCTGCTTGTTTTTCTCTCTCCAGCCCACGTTGTTTGTGCTCTTGGGGCTGAGATTTGGATCATTTGTCCTTGGTCCCCAGCTGGAGCAGGAATTGTTTTGTCTCCCTGCTCTGTGCACAGAGCTCACCATCCCCCCATATGAAGCCCAGACCCACACACTAAAGCAGCACAGAATCTGAAAAACATAAAAACCAAAACCTGAGGCATCAGGGATAACTGTCCACCCCTCCCCACGAGGCCAAGGACAGCAAAGGGGGTTTGCCCACCCTCCCTCCTGGGCCCTGCAGCCTGCCCGGCACAGCTGCCCTGCTCGGCCAGGCCTGGCACACCAGCAGTGAGTTGTTGGCAAACAAACAGAGCCAATTTCCTCATCTCCAAGTGATTTATCTGCAGAAGGGAAAGCTAAACCAGCCTTGACATCCTGCTTTTTATTCCCCTTGGTTTTGCAGCCAGGAGAGCCGGGGCCTGAGGAGTGCAGTGAGTGTGGCCGAGGTCAGGCCACAAATCAGGCTGGGGGCCCCTGCAGCTGATTTATCTGCTGCCTGATGCTTCCTTATTTTTAGTGCATCTGCTGGAGTTCCTCATTACTCACCAAGAGCTTATTTGGGACTCCCTGTCCCCAGGGATGGTCCCTGCTGGGTGTTGTGCAGGATGCCTGAGCAATGGAGGTGATTTTCTTCACCCCACAGTCATCTGCAAGCAGCCAGACACAAAGATACAAAGGAAAGATGGGGAGTTTCCTCTGCTGGGACTGGGGGTTTGGGGCAGCATGGTGGAGATCAGTCCCTGGGGGCTCTGCATGTCTTTCCATGCATGCTGGGGCTGCAGTGAGGCACAAGATGCTCCACAAGCCTGTGTGAGCAGTGTTTTTATCTCAACCGTGCCACAAAGGGTTATTCATTTCACACACTCTTGCTTTTAGGCAAGTGGATTTTGAAAAAAATTCATTTTTGGTACAAGGGCTGCCCAGCCCCGTGCACTCACACCCAAAGCAGCAGCAGCAGCAGCAGCTCCTAAAGCTGTGATGCTCCAAGCACAGCCTCTGCATGGGAACACAGCTAATTTTAGCTCCTCAGAATGCACAGCGTGGCTGAGATTGGCTGCAGTCAGAGAGATCCTGCTGGAGGGGGCTTGTTTACTTAATATGCTTCAATATCCATCATCCCTAAGTCCAGCTAAGAGTGTGTGTGCCCTCAGGGACCTCCTCTGCACTCAGGAAAGGAGGACATGAGGGTGTCCTGACCAGCAGGGCCTGTGCAAAGTGAAAGCCAGCATTTAGCTGGGGCTGAATCAGCTTCATTTTGGGCTTTGTTCTCCACACCAACACCCAGGACACGGAGCAGGATGAGCAGAGGGGTTGATCCAGGAGCAGAGAGGGTTCCCTGCAGGGTCAGCAGGGTGGTTCTGGCACGCAGGAGGTGGCACTGGACTTTGCCCAGCCTCAGGGAGGTGTTTACTGCCGCCACCATAACGGCAGCTCCAGGGCTGGCACCTTCCCAGCACGCCAGGCTGGGGAGAGGGAGGGGGACAGGGACACCAAAGGGCTCTGTGAACTGGCCCCTTTCAGAGTTTAGGGCTGTCTCCCTGTTCCCCTGAAGCAGATTTCAGTACAAACACCACTGGGGAGGTGTTTTCTGTTTGTTGTGCCACCCTGGAAGTGCTGGCACCGATGGGTGATGCTCCTCCACTTTATCCAGGGTTGCTGTCACCTACAGGGCTGCAGCCCTTGAAGCTGTAACTTGATTCTGCAGCCCTATAAATACGACCTGAGCACCCTATAAACATGGCCAGTGCAAAACAGTAACAGTAACTGCAGCAACAGCCATCTAATGCAGTTAAATATAAGGACTGTAATCCAGCAGATTAGCTGAGAGTGGATGGGGAGCCACAGGGACCCTAGGAGCAGTCTCTGCCCAGTGCTCAGTGCTCAGCAGGCAGGAGGAATCCCAGGCAGCTCCTCACTGGTGTGCAAACACCCTGAGGATGAGCAGTTTTGCAGAGCTGAAGGTGGAATTTGGCCATGCAGCAGTGCAGTTCCTAGAGAGGTTCATGAGGAATTTGCCAGGGGATTTTTGGGCATGGAGTCAGCTCCCATGTTGGGGCTCAGAGGCTGCTCCTGGTGGTCACTGGAGACTGATCTCCCTCTGAAGCCACTGTGTCCTGTCTTGTCACCAGTCAAAGCTTTGTTGGCTGCTGGCAGCTGCACAAAATGCTCAGCCTGGCACCATCCACACACCTCTTGTGTCTCACACTGGGAAACTCTTTCTTCCCTCTATACCATCTGCCCAAACAGTGACCAGGTGACACCAGGAGGGCAAAAAAGGGGATGCAAACAGAGGTTTCAAACCCTCTGTTTGCAGCCCAGAGGAGCTGGAGACTCACCTGGAGGTTGTCACTCCCTCATCTCCCCCAGGCCCATGGGCAAAACTGGGAACAAATGGGGACCAGGGTAACTCAGGAGCTTTCCCAGACCTACCTGCAAGGAAGGGCAGCACATGAGGTAGAGCAGCAGGGCATGGACATTTCTCATTTGTGGCACAAACCACATTTTCCCTTTTTTAATTACTGTAGGAAGCTTCATTTGGAAGAAAATATGACAGCACGTTGCTCAGCTGGCTCTGCAGGGTGTGGAAAACAAACAGGAGGGATGGGAGCAGCAGGGAGGAGAGGGCAGAGCAGAGGAAAACCTCAGCTCAGGCAGTACAGTGCCAGGGCTGGGGGGAAACTCACTGCATGCCATTTCCCAGAGTCATCTTTGCAGGCCTGGAACCAAGAGTTGGATCCTGGAAATGCTGCTGGAAGAGAAGATGCACCATAAATTTTAACTGTAAGAGGCAATAAATAGGCCTGCATGCACATCCCCATGCCAAGCTTCACACCTCTTCCCATTCTGACACCCAGACGTGGCATCTGACCCCTGAGACCTGTCCTGCCCATTACAGAGGCCTCACCTGAGCCCTGTCCAGCACATCATTCCCAAAGTGCACCCTCCTGGTAATTTTACCTCCCTCTTTAATCCCCTGGCCTGTCTGAGTGGCCAGGGCAAAAGGTGGCAAACAGGAGGGGGCATGGGAATCCCAGGGCTGATGGCAGAGATTTACAGCTCCTGCTGGAGCTGGTTCTGAGCTCAGGAGGGTGGCTGGAAGGGCAGCTCAGTGAAGTGCAAAGGCATAGGCAGCAGGAGATACCAAAGCTGGAAATTATTCAGTGTCGTTACAGGACACGAAACAACACGACGCGAACTTGCTGCTCCTTCCAAGGTAAAAAAAGGACTTTTATTTTTTGACTCTACCATTTATTGATTTCCAAAAGTGACAGTGGATTGGAGGGTGACAGTGCCACTTCTCCAATGACACTGGACAAACCAACAGTCCATCAAATTTCTCCTCCTCCATAAAAGAACACAAAACTATGAGTTATTTACATGAAGTGTGTGAGAAAGTTGGTTACAAGAACATAAACATCAGAAGGTTTGGAAAATCTTAAAAAAACAGGGCAACAATTTAGCCCACCACTGAATAATTTCCTCCTGGCTAGGCATGTCCTACAGGCTCTAAATCCTCCTTCAAAAGGATTTACCAAGTCCTGCTTTCCCCATCCTGCCCAAACCAGCCTCCTGTGTGTGAGGTGGGTCCATCCCCGTGTCCTCTGCAGCCCACAGTGCATGGGTGGGAGCTCTTCCCAGTGTTATCCCTGTGCATCTCACATCAGCCAAGGAGGAGCTGGGAGCAATGTCCTGGGAAGGTCCCTGCAGCAAGCCAAGAGGGTGGAGATGGGCACAGCCCCTTCTCTGGCTTCTGAGTCACTTTCAAAGAGGACAGGGAGGAAGATGAGGAGCTGGTGTGATGAGGGCACAGTGCATACCAAGCATACCTCTAATCCCATCTTGCTTCCAGTCCCTGGAGGAGATGGCCTGGCATACACCAGCAGGACCACTCTGTGCTGATCAGCTTCTCCAAATCTATTTAACTCCAAAATTAGACTCAACATCATGGATGTAGCCAGCAGCTTCCCTTCCAGTGGGGCAGAGCCAACATCCTTATTCCAGCCTTTTTTTTTGTGTGTGTGTGTGTGTGTGTGTTTGGTTTGGGAGGTTTTGGAGGATTTTATTTGGGTTTTTTTGGTTGGGTTTTTTTTTGGTTTTTGTTTTTGGGTTTTTTTATTTTGTTTTTTTGGGTTTTTTTTTTTTGGTTGGTTGGTTGTTTTTGGTTTGGTTGGTTTTTTTGGTTTTTTTTGTTTGGTTTTTGTTTTGTTTTGTTTTGTTTTTGTTTGTTTTTTTCTTCTTTTTTTTTCTGTTGTTTTTTGGGGTTTTGTTTTTTTTTTTTGCCTGCCGTGGAAGGGAAAATATTTGAGTGGCTCCATTCCCCACGTGCACTGAACAGGGCGGCTGAGCAATGCCATGGGATCGTGGTGGCCTCAGTGATGCACCTTAAAAGCCTGAGCAAACTGGCAGCCCTTTGGGGCACTACCAGCAGCAGGCAGGGCTTGACAGGCAGTGCTGCTTCAGCTGCTCTCTCCTTGTTTCATGCCTTCAACAGATTTCAAAGCTTTTGGCACCAAAAAAAGTGACAAAGACCTGGCCCTGGAAGAAGGCTGCAGCTAGAAACGCAGATGCTGTATCACTTCTCTTTGCTGGGGGATGGCTGGGAAGAGAGGCCAAGGAAATGAGGGTGTATTTCATGTTGTCTTTGTGATTTGGTGCGATGCCAGAGCATTCAGCACTGAGGGAGGAGGGGAAGATTATCTTTGCTCCAAAGCAAACTTAGTCTTTCTTCCAGGGAAGTCTCCTCTGAGGTTTGAAAAGTGAAGGGAAGGTGGCCCCTGATGCTGTGGACTGACCACTGCCCTGTTCAGCTCCCAGGCAGGGATGGGAATTGCCCAGGGATGGCCATGCCTCAGCAAACCCCTCCTGAAGGTGTTTTCCCTCCCATAACCCTGGTGCAAAGCTGGCTGCCCCCTTTGCCCACTCCCTGCTTGCCCTTTCCCATCCCCTTGGCCTAAAAGGCTGAGCTGGAGCTCAGGCAGCCTCTGCCTTGGTTGCCTCATGAACACAGAGCTGTCCTGCACCAGGAATACCCTCATCCTACTGCAAAACCCATCTGTATCCCCAACCTGGACAGGAAAAACATATCCTGAGGTGTGTTTTAAGAAATAACACCTCTTTACTGGCACAACTCCTGCCAGCACTGCGTGTCCCATCCCTGTGCGGGGCAGAGCCCATGGTGCTGCTCTCCTGGCAGTGCCCTCACCCCTGGGAGCTGGAATTCCTGGAGTTTCCCTCAGGCAGCTGTTGCAGGAGAGCTGCCATGGGATGTCCTGGGTTGCTCTGTGCCCCTGGGCCCGGCTCTCCTCGCCCACACAAACAATTTGTGCAAGAAGCCCTGGGCTGAGGCTCCCCTGGGGTGGAGCAGCAGCAGCAGCACACACAGGGACACGCTGCCCCTGCCAGCTGTCCCTGCCACCCTCCTGGACAACTGGCATTGCCAGGACATCTGCAGCCCCACACAAGCTCTGTCCCTGTGGTTTTCCCCACACAGGGCCTGCAGGACTCAGACTGACCTCTCTCTGCTCACAGCAGATGTTCTCCCCCCAGCCCTTTAGGATCCCCAGAGCCCAGCAGATGCTTTTCCTATCATCCCTTCATGATATCCCAAAAAGCCAGGGGAGTGTAGCACTCCTCTAGGGGTGGCTGCAAAGTGTTGGGATGTCAGGACAATCCCCTCTGGCTGCCACCACTGCTGGCAGAAATGTCCCTGCAAGGCCACTGCCTTCAAGTCCTCACTGAAAGGTGCCTGTGCTCAGCTGGGGCTGGGCTCTTTCTCCAGGAACTGACACAACCAGAGCACACAGCCTCAAGCTGCACCAAGGGAAATACAGGCTGGATATCAGGATAAAGTTTTTCACAGAAAGGGTGATAAAGTTCTGGAATGGCTGCCCAGGGAGGAGGTGGAGTCCCCATGCCTGGGTGTGTTTAACAAAGCCTGGATGTGGCACTGGGTGCCAGGGTTGAGTTGAGGTGCTGGGGCTGGGTTGGACTCGATGATCTTGGAGGTCTCCTCCAACCTGGTCATGCTGTGATTCTTCCTGAGATCCCATATGGATTTCTTTGCTTTAAACCATGACAACACCTTGGGCTGAGGCTTCAGCAGGATGCAAATTAAAAGAGCGGAGAATCGTAGAATTTAGGTAGGAAAAGCCCTCTAAGATTGAGTCCAGTGCCATGTCTGCATGTTTTTTAAATACCCCCAGGGATGATGACTCCTGCATTTCCCTGGGCAGCCTTTTCATTGCCATCAGTGCTGTGGACACAGCAGAGCTCCTCCAGCTCCACAGAGGAGCAGTTATCACCTGGCCTCCACCACTGCCTAGGCACTGCTGCGTTTCAGCACAGCTCTGCATCTCAGCAGCAAACACAGGGTGTGTTATCCTGCCTGCAACACCAATCTGGGGTCCAAACACCCATCCTTTATGTCAGGGATGGGCAATGCATGTCCCTGACACCTCTGTGCTCTAGGTGTGGCAAGGTGAGGTGCCTCAGGAACAGGCCAGCAAAGATCAAAATGTGGTTTATTATTCTGCTCCCAGGCACCATCAGCTCATGCCCTGTGGCCTGCAAAAATCCCTGGTGCAGGAAGGAGGCACAAGGACTAAAAAACATCCACCATGTTCAGTGTTTTCATCCCTGCAGCGTTCTGGAGGGCAATCCCTGTCCCTCACTCCAGTGCCCCAGGAGCTCGGGAATCACACCAGCCCTGCTCCCCAAACACAGGCAGAGATGAGGAAAAACACCAAAGAGGAGGGGGAAAAACAAACCCCTTGAAAAGATCTGCCTGGACCCAGGGAAGACCAAGCCTTGCTTTTCTCATCCCACCTCTAAAACACCCGTGATTAAGAACAAGGCTCCCTTGAGCAGCGATGAAATCTCCTCCTATGTTTCTGAGGGTGTTCTGCTTTGCTGGGAAAGGAGCGGAGCTGCCTCCAAACTCCAACCCACGCCTCCCCTCCGGCCCCGCAGTGAAAAACAACGAGCTCGGGAGGAAGAGGAGGAGGAAGAAGAGGAGGAGAAGGCAAACACGCCGGTTCCTTGCTCCTGCCCCTCGCATCTCCGCGCCGGAGATTGGCCGGGAGGGAGGGTGGGGAAAGGAGCCCGGTTTGGTGTTACTGGGCAGATTTGGAGATTTTTTGGGGGGATGGAGGGAGGGGGCCGGGGGCACAGGGCTGGTTTTGTGCTGCTGGATTCCTGCTCGCCTCCGCCGGCGCGCTGGGACACGGCGTCAGCTGCTCCTGGCTCGTTTGGGAGACGGCGATAGGGGGGACAGCGATGGTGAAGGGAGGGCTCGGGGTTGGTGCTGTGCCCGCCTGAATGTCCCCATTGTGCCGGCAGGGAGGGAGCAGGAAGCGCTGGCATCGCCTTGGCACCTCCCCGGCAGCCTGCCAGCCTGGGGACCCCGGCAAAGGGGAGAAAAGGGGAGAGGGATGGGCTTGGAGAGGGGGGAAGGGAGAGGAAATAGGGAAGAAGTTAAAAAAAAAACGAAAAAAAAAAGAAAAAAAGGTCTGGAAGTAGAAAGTGTTACCGTGCAGAAAGGGGATTGAAAGGGAAGGGGAAAACACAGCCAACCTCTTTGTCTGCTGCACTTGGGCAGCAAAAATGGCGTTTTTCTACGGACAGTAAAAGAAACTCCTGCCTCTTGCCCCCAAATGCTAATTTCATCCCAGGTGGCTGGCCCAGCACAGGGCTAAACTGATCCCAGCTGGGTGCTTCACCCCCTGTGCTCTGCCACTGGGGATCTCCCCATTCTGCAGCCCCTGCCACCCAAACTGCCTCCTCTTCCTCCCTCCCCACAGGATGGGAGCTGGGCAGGGGCACCCTGGGCACCCACACCTGTCCTGGCCATGTGCAGGTGCAGCCTGGGTTCACCTGGACAAGGTCTCATCCACCATCAGCACCAGGTGAGAAATGCCAGAATTGCTCAGTGCTCCCACACAGCACAAAGTTAAACCTGAAACAGGAGCCAGACACTTCAGTGGCTGCAGAAAATGATTTTTTATTTTCCCTCTTTCCTTTCGACATATGAGAGTAAATTGATTTCTTTAGGCCAGAGCCCAAGAGAAAATTAAACCCCTTTCTCAGAAGGCTGTGCCAGATGCTCTCTCCATCATCCTGCAGGAATGTCTGGGGTACCTCTGGAAAAAATCTGAAGGAAAGGTGCAGGAGTCCAAAGTGGATGGGACAGGGTGAGAGGAAAACCTCCCAAATTACCCTGACAAGCTTAGAAAAAATAAAAAGGGATTTTGAAGTAACATTTTGGAGAGCATCTTCAGGGCCCTGGTGCTTTGTCAGGGGTAAACACGGGTTGGTAGGACCCTCATGCTGGACTTCTGGTGACAAGTTATGGGGCTAACACCCACTAGGTTTTTTTATATGTCTTAATTTTGTCTGCTCATTAGTGTGCAAATCAGAAAGTTCATCACCCCATCCTCAGCAGAGGGAATATAAATAGGATCATGAAAGCAATCAGGACTTGTTTCATGCAAACAACCAGCAAAGCCATCCTGGTTCCAGTCTCCTAGCGCTTCCTGTGTGATGTTTGCATTAATTGATTGCATTAATTGATTGCATTAATTGATGCACTTTGTCACGGGGAGGAGCTGACACTCACTCGTTAAAGGCAGCACCTGTGGTTACACTTTTGGGGTGTACACACCAACAGCTTGGCTTTGTCCAGAGCTCAGCATGCCACTGGTGAGCACATGGAGGGCAACTTCCAGTCTGGGGGTGTCCCCCTCCAAGGAATTTGCTCAACCTGTGCCACCACCACAGACACCTTTTTTTGCAGGTCCTCTTTGGCCACCTGGCACCTTCCTGGTGGCCATCACCAGAAAAGATGGGATAGGTGGCAGCAGCTTGGAAGATGCAGCCCTTGGCACCTCTGAAAGGCAAGCAGAGCCCAAGACAAAAGGATTTGGAGAGCCATGCTCATTAGAGAAGGAAGTGAGGTGTTTTTCCCTTGTGGATGTGAGCTTCTATTCATGGTTCCTCATTAGGGCTCCAACAACCTGTGGACCTATCCCAACTTTGGGTTGGCAGTATCTGTGTTCCTATCAGCTTGGAATTGTCCATTGAGGGGAAAAAAATCAGAATCCCATGCAATTATTAACCTTGTGCTCAGTCTCAGCTCAGTGGATGCTCTCCTGGAGTGACCCAAGTCACTGACCTGGCCCTTCCACTCTCTTCCCACTCACTTCACGGACTGGGCAAAGCCAAAACCAAGGGATTTTAATTAAAACTCCTTTCCAGCCACAATGGTGGGCATTTAGGCTGTTAATTGCAGAGCAGACAGCCTCTCAGTGAACCAGTGACTGTCCAGCTGGCCAGTGTAGCCTTTCCAAGTCAAGGGTTGGGAACATTAGTGCCGAGCACAAGAAGGGTCTTTCATGGCAAGGACACGTACAAAACAAGGTGGATGATGATGATCATCATCATTAGGAGGCAAAAAAATGGGAAGAACATTTTCTTCTGCTCAGTAAGGGTGGAAACTGCGCTTGGAGCACATCTCTGGCATGTTGCAAAAAAACAAAATGGGAGAGGGACATGTTTATCCTCACAACAAATTCCCCCATGGCACAACCAGGACAGTTGATTTCCTTTGCACTCTCTCCACTCCTTACATTTCCTAGGGAAGGATGATCAGGTTGGTATCTGCTGTTCCACTGGGGGTATTGGAAGCTCTTGCCATGAGGGTCTTGAGATCAACAGGGAGGCCTTGTCACCCGAGTCATATAAGGACACATCTCCCTTTTTCATGACAGCATTGAGGCAGTGGCTCCCAGGCTCTGTGAGATCACAGGCAGCCAGAACAGATCCACAGAAGCCCTTCTCTGGTACCTCCATACAGTGCAAAGTCATATCTTATTGTTTGTTGTTGCTCCTCAGGCTCAAAGATGTGTTTTATAGTGCTGCTCTTCCTATCATTCTTGTTGCTCCTGTATTTTGGTCCAAAATGTGTCTTTTTTTAACACCCAATACTTCCAGTGCTGTTGATACCCCCTCAGCTCTGCCTTGTTCACACAGCTCAACATTGCTCTTCTGCTTTTTTGGGTCATTCACAGAAATATGAAACAAGCCAGGTCCTGAAGCTGACATTTGGGTGGGTTCAGGGGAAACATCTCCTTTGCTTTTCAGTTCCCCCTGCAAATCCAGCCATGGCCAGCAGCCAGCCCAGACCCACCTTCATCCTGCTCTCCAACCACATACAGGTCATTCCATGCTTCAAAATCCTTTGGAGATCTTGCAGCCTCCCCTGAAGGAGAACAATTTGGCTCCTTCAGTGCAGTTCAAGCATCCACAGCAAGGACAGGCATGCTCTGCAGCAGAGGATGGGATTTGGTGGGCATGTCACTGATGCCAAAGCCAGGCTGGATGGGGCACTGAGGAACCTGCTCTAGTGGAAGGGGGGGTTGGATTAGGTGATCTCTAAGGCCCCAAACCATTCTTTGGTGATATGAAAGGAAATCTTCTAACTATGGAACTTCTCCCCCAAAACAACCCAAGGTTTGGGGCTGTTTCGACCACCCAGCTGCCAAACCCACCTTCCTGGGGCTATCCACACATTAGGCTGATTATAATTACCTGCCAACCTAATTGCACCCTTTTCCTGGGAGAAAGGGAGATGCTGAGCATGGCTGGGAAGCTACTGGTAATTAGAGGGATATTTTTATAACCTGTACTGAGTGCTTCATATCAAGAGAGCAGAGCCAGGCATGCAAAAAGCCATGGTGTGTATCCAAAGCACCCTGCTTGTGCTTCTCATGATTAAACAGCAGCAGCAGAATTCACTTGGCAGACAGGAAAACCCCAGCCCTGCCTTCATGGTCTGGGTGACAGGATTTAAAGGATGTTCTGTTGGTTTGCTTGCTCAGAGTTTAAGCCTGGCTTTGCTGGGTAGCACAGGAAAATGAAATGCTCTTGGGAGAAGAAAAAAAAAACTGTAGAAAATTAGAAAAACTAGAAAATTCACCTTGAGGATAAAAAGGCCCTCCTCTTCATTTCCAAGCATGCCTTCAGGAAACCATAATTTGGTCTTTCTGCCTTAAAATCATCACCAGCTTTCCCCTGGAAAACAATCCCGGTGCATTTGTAATTGAGGGATGTTGACTGGAAGATGAAAACAAGCTGGTAAGGAAAATTTTTGCTTTCAAGTGCTCCAGCTTTGTTGTTTGGAAACTTTCTCTTTTCCATGTTCTCCTTCCCAGGCAGTTCACATTTTTGTTTCCAATCTTTACAGGGCCAGCCAGGCACTTGTGTGCAGAGCTGTTGTTAGTGTGTCATGGATAGCAACACATACCTAAAGGAAGGAGTCAACATTTGCTGGAAACGGGCCTGGCTGAGCTCCCTTTCTCCCTCCCTCATCCAAATGGCCCCCAGCTTTGGAAAAGTTTTCCTCCAGCTCTGAACTCACTTGGCCCCATCTGCTATAAATAGTCAGAACAAAACCTCCCGGGCCAAATGCCCCGAGTGTTTCGAAAGCTTTGATCCTGTGCTGCTTTTTGGGAGCTGGAGCCTTTTCCACTCGTGCAGCTGGAGCCCATATTCCTGCTGAAAGCAAGGGCAGGGAGAGCTGTCCATAGGGCTGGGAAGGGGTGGGAATGCTGGGAGAAGCCCCTGTGCAGACCCTCCTCACCTCTGCCAAGGTGACCCAGCATTGGAGAAGGAGCAGGAGACAGGGGCTGAACTGGAGCCATGATACTGGCCTCAAGTCCAGGAACCTTCCAGCATGGAAAAGGGGCTTCCAAGGAGGTCAGGGAGGGACTTTTGACAAGGACATTGAGTAATAGGACAAGGGGCAGTGGTTTTAAACTGACAGAGGGCAGGCTTAGAGTGGATGTTAGGAAGAAATTCTTCATTCAGAGAGTGGTGAAGCACTGACACAGGTTGCCCAAAGATGTTGTGGATGTCTCATCCCTTGAAGTGTTCTTCAAGGCCAGGTTGGATGGGGCTTGGAATAACCTGGTCCAGTGGAAGGTGTCCATGCCTATGGCAGGGGGTGGACTAGAAGATCTTCAAGGTCCTTTCTAATCCAAACCTTTGATGATTCCATGAATCCCTGGGAGGAGAGCCATCCCTCAGCCAGAGGTGGTAAGCAAACCCTCCTCCTCCTCACTCCCACCACTGGGTTTGTGTTCTGTCCCCGCTGTCCTGCAGCTTGAGGGTGCTTTGCTTCCCCATTCCTCCCTCTGGGTGTGCCTGGCCCTTGGGCCTTGGCACTGCTTGCCTTGGCCAGAGACAGAAATGGAAAGACACAAACATCAGGGGGAAAAAAAGAAAAAACAAAACATACAAAACAAAACAGAAAAAGGGCTGCTCTTGCAGTATTTCAAATCCATTAAGCCCAGAGTGGGAATCCTAGGAGAAAGCCAGCTCTCACAAAACCCCAGGCCAAGAGGTTTGAAACAGCAGTCCCAGGATTTGCATCCTCCCTGCCACCAAGATCCCAAGGGACTTGGAGGAGCAGAGCTCAGGCACTTGCAGGGGTGCTCAGCCGGCAAAGCAGGCACCCAGGCATGCTACTCCTCAGGGCAGCACCTCCTTTCCTACTCTGCATTTCCATGGTTTGTGTGTGTGTGTACCTCAGAGCCCCCACATGCCAGCCAGGAAAGCAGCTTTTGGCCCAGATGGCTTTTCCCCTGCCACAGCTCTTCCTTTTGGAACACCTCTGTGCAACACCAGTGTGCAGAGAGCAGCACAAGGCTTGTGGCAGAGGAGAACTGCCCAGCAGTGTCCTGGGAGAGAGGGGACCTTGCTGCCCACCATGGCTGGCAGGACAGGGGTACAAGCACCACACCACCCTCCCCTTGTGTTCCTTCAGCAGCAATAGCATTTCTGAGGAGTTTTGCTGCATCCTCACACTTAGGCCAATGCTTTCCCCCAACCAAGAGAGTTTTGGGTGGCTACAGGACATTTTGTTCCCAAGCAAACCCCAGTTGAAATTGTTTGGAAGGGTTTCAAACCCCACCACCCAGAGTGTGTGCCCTTTGTCTTCTCACCTTGGAGGAGGGGAGCAGTGGTGAAATCGTGGCTCTCTGGAGATTTAGGGGAGCTTGCACGGGTTTGGGCTGTGTCTCTGAGGAGCCAGCTTAGCTAATCCTGTGTTGGGAAAGGGCTGAGGTCAGCCCCATTGCCCTCTGTCACTGGCAGGGATCAGTATGGGGGCAAGAGAGCCTGGAAATTATTCCTCAAGGGAAATGATACATAAAGTAGCCCAGCTTTAAGGGAGCACTGGAAACCCTCAGACAGAGTCCATTGCAAAGATTTTGACCTGTTCCTCTCCCTGCTGCACCCCACGGTGGGTCACACAGGGCTCAGTCCTGCTGCCTTGTGGGGCAGCTGGGCAAAACAGTGTCCAGCCTGCCTCCATCCCGGGCTCCTCAGGTTCATCACCTGAATCCCTCCAGGGAGTTTTGCCCTCATTTCCCCCAGGGCAGCCCTCAGACGGCCCCGAGGGAGGGGCCTGCAGCACCGGAGCCCCCCGGGCGGGCTGCCATGGCCTCCTGCACGGCGGCCTGTGGCACCCCGGATGGGGCGGCCGCTGCCCAGGGGAACAGGCTGTGCCGCGGGGTATTGGCAGCGCGCTGCCTCCGAGGCGAGAGCTGGCTCGGGCCTTTGTTTTATGTCCTGTTTATCCTGCCGGGAGAAACAGAGGAGTTCAGTGTGCAGGAATCTCGCGTCCTCGCCCTGCTCCCCCGCCGCATGAAAGCTGCTGAGCAAACAGGAGAGAATCAAAGGCGGCTGCGCCCCGCTGGGTTTCCGCACCGCCGGCCCCGCTGCCAGCTCTTACATAAGCTCGGCCCGGGGCTGAGCTCGGGGCTTTTTCCTTGTAAACCAAGCGGCAAAGACCCTGCAGCTGTGCTGAGCCCTCTGCTCAACACCTCCTGGGGGTTTTGCCCCCGGGATGCACAGCCGTGGTACATTCAGCTGGCACAGTGCGAGGGGACGAGGCAAGCCGGGCTCTCCCCACAGCATCCTGCACTCCCCCAGCATCCTGCACTCCCCAGACTCAGCACAGCACTGCTGTATTTGCACGGACCCTCGTGGCAGGAAGGAATGATGAATCTGATTCCGTGTTCTCAAAAGGCTAATTTATTATTTTATGATAGTATATCATATTAAAGAATACTATACTAAACTATACTAAAGAATACAGAAAGGATGCTTACAGAATGCTAAAAAGATAATAAGGAAAAACTCATTATTCTTTCCAGAGTCTTGATACAGCTTGGCCCTGATTGGCCAATGAGTGAAAACAAGGCACAACAAAAACCAATGGAACAATCACCTGTGGGTAAACAATCTCCAAACACATTCCACATAAGCAAAACACAGGAGAAGCAAATGAGATAAGAATTGTTTTCCTTTCCTCTGAGGCTTCTCAGCTTCCCAGAAGAAAAATCCTGGGCAAAGGGATTTTTCAGAAAATATGAATGTGACACAGCACCATCACTTCATTTTGTCTCATCTCAACAGTTGTGGTATCCCCACCATCAGAACAACATGGAACCATCATGAAGAGGTCCATGAGGTTGATAAGAGCATCTCCCCACTGGAGACAGGGTGAGAAAGTTGGGGTTGTTCAGGCTGGAGAAGAGAAGGTGGCATGGAGACCTCTCAGCACCTTCAGAGCCTGAAGGGACCTACAGGGGAGCCAAGGAGGGACTCATCATCAGGAACTGTAGTGACAGGACAAGGGGGAGGGGGTACAAATTGAAATACAGCAGGGTTAGATGGGATATTAGGAAGAAATGTTTCCCTGTGAGGCTGGTGAGGACCTGGCACAGGTTGCCCAGGGAAGCTGTGGCTGTGCTGTCCCTGGAATTGTCCAAGGCCAGGTTGGATGTGGCTCTGGCAGCCTGGTCTAGTGGAGGGTGTCCCTGCCCTTGGCAGGGTGTTGGAACTAAATGATCTTTGCAGTCTCTACCAACCCAAAGCATTCTGGGGTTCTCTGATTTATCTCACCCTCTGCAAGACTCAGCATTGGAGCATCTCACCTTCCCCTGCTGGAAAAAGAAGGTGCTTTGTCCCAAATCTGCTCCCTCTCTCCTTTGCTCCCAGAACATCACAGGTTTGTCACCACTGGCCTGAGTGTGTGATCTTTCCACCAAGCACAGCCTGAAGCACCAGAGCATCTTGATCCTGTCATCTCTGCCCCCAAAGCTGTGCCCTGCGTGGGTTATGAGGATTCATTTCCCCAGCTCTCCTGGGCACGACCTCTCAGCAGAACAGGAATGAAAACCCTGCGGACATAAAAACACAGAGAATATTAAACCCTCTGTGTCTGTGCCCTTCAGCACCAGGCATGGCCTCACCTTCCCCTCCAGCACAAGGTCATTCCCTGATTTGGCAGGGTGACAGCTGCCAAAGGAGGACAAGGAAGAATGATGTCACCCTACCTTCTCTTTTCATCCCTACCTCCTTTTCCCCCCCTCTCTGTGTGCCTTTCACTGTGAGAAAAGGAAGAAAGAAGAGTTTCATGCTTTGAGAGGTCCCTGGGAGTCAGGGCATGAGCAGAGGTGGCTCTGAGGGACCCCTTTTCCCCACACCAGTCCCCCTGCATTGTGGGGTACCCCAGGAACAGCTCCTCAGACCCTCCAACTCTGCCTAGACCTGCCATCCATCCATCTCCAGCAACACTCTGTTATCCTCTACCATGCAAAACTATTCCTACTTCCTACATTTTTTTGAACTCTGTTTTATAATTTCTAATTAAAAGCAATTTGAAAAGCCTCAAAATGCCATTTTCCTGGGGTTTCCCCTCCCTTAAACTGAACAGCACACAGTCCTGTTTACCTGCATGCTTCCTGAGCCCTCAGTAGGGAACTCCTCACTTTCCAGCATGAGGAATTAAATCAAATTAACTCATACTTGGAGCAGCGGCAGCATCGGGCAAATCCTGCCTTGGCTCTCTCTCTTTAGACTACATCTTGCAAACAGAAGGGCTGGAAACAATTTTGCTTTAATTGCTTTTTAAAATGCAGCCAGCAGATGGTTTGGTAACCTGAATTCATGACTTTCCACAGCTCCAGGCTGCTGGCTTGGGAACCCAAGCCAAGAAAAAGCCAGGTAGAGAGGGACCCATCGTGCCTGCTTCACCAAAGCTCTGGCCAGGATGCCCAAGGCAGGATTGTCCAGGCTGGCCCAGAGGGACAATTTGTTGTCAGGGCCACCTTGGCACAGAAACATTCTGGGTAAGCCTGGAGAAGCCTGGAGTGCATAACATGGGCCACAGCTTCCTTGGAGAGCATGGCATGGTTTCTCCATGGCGTGGGGGACACGGGCTGGCCACACGTCCCTTTGTCACTTTGTCCCTGGGGGCTGTTCCCATACACCCATGCCCAAGAGCATCCCAGCTGCTGCTTAAAGGCTCATGAATCAGGCCAGCAGAGTCCTTTTCTTGCTGGCTCTCTCCCTGAACTGCTGTGTGACTTCCCACTTGTCCCTTCACTGCTCTGTGCCAGTATCCAGGATGTTTCCATGCCAGACAAGCTGGGAATGCTGACTGCCAGGCCTACACACCAGCTGCAAACCTGTGCACTTGCAGCAGGGTTTGAACACCTCCAGGCTGACCCTCCTGACCCTGGAGGTTTATCCTTCACATGAAGTTCCCAGCTCTCCACGAACACCCAGGTGCTCAGTGTCCCACAGTTCCCAGAGCTCTGCCCCAAAGCAGCCCCATCACAGAGCAGAAGAACTAAGTCCATCCAGAAAACCTCACAAACATCTCGTGAAGCCGGGTTGTTTTTCTCTTACCAAGTAATTTGAAATTCTTGGAAGGCAATCAGGAAAGTACAAAGTATTCCAGCTCAGGACAGCCTGGGACTCATTCCTTAGAGGCACAATGGTTGTTTACTCAATCTCTCATACATTAATATCTAAAAATTCATGAGTTCAATTGTAAACAAGAAGTACTGGCTTTATGGTGGTGTCTATTTAACAATAGTGGTTCCAGCCTGAATGCTGATTTCCTTGTTATCCTCCTTCTAATCTGGCTATCAGAGGGTCGAGATCTTGCAAAATTATGGGAAATATTTCAAGCCCATTTATTTCTGGTTTTGAAAAGCATCCCTCTGAAACACAAGGCCAAAGAGAGACTATTTCAAATGAACATCGAAGAGCACAGGCAGGGAGAGCAGCTGTTTGTGCCAGCACTGTCCTCTGGCTCAGGAACAAATGAGGAAAAAGCCAGCCATGGATACATCAGTGCTGGAAATCTGCAGAGGATTCCTGAGTGTTGAGAGGGAGGGTCCCCAAGGCAGTCACCTAAGGGGACCAGCAATCAGGTGTGTTGGCCAACAGCAGCTGAACATGAGCCCAGGTGGGCAGGAAGACCAAGGGCACCTGGGCTGTTCCAGCCACAGAGTGACCAGGGCAGTGATTGTCCCCTGGGCTGGGCACTGCTGAGGCCACACCTCAAATCCTGTGTCCAGCTCTGGGCCCCTCTCTGCAAGAAGGACATTGAGGGGCTGGAACAAGTCCAGAGAGGGGAACAGAGCTGGGCAAGGGTCTGGAGCACCAGGAGCAGCTGAGGGAGGGCTCAGCCTGGAGAAAAGGAGGCTCAGGGGGGACCTTATCACTCTCTCCAACTCCCTGACAGGAGGATGTAGCCAGGTGGGGATTGGTCTCTTTTTCCAGGTAACAGCAATAGGACAAGAGGAAATGGCCTCAAGTCACACCAGGTTTAGATTGGATATTGGGAAAAATTTATTCATGAAAAGGGTTGTTAGGGATTAAAACAGGCTGCTCAGGGAAGTGATGGAGTCAACCATCACTGGGGGTATTTAAAGGAGTGTAGACAAGGCACCTGGGGTCATGGCTGATGACCTTAAAGGTCTTTTCCAACTTAAATGGTTCTGTGATTCCATCTGCAGGATGGAGATGGCCCAGAGCTCACTGGAGCTCACCTCCCCTGCCACCTTTACTGACTGGCACTGCCACAGCCTCTTCTCATGGCAGGTCTGTGTAGCCTCGACCTCCCCAGCTGGGCAGACCTCTCTCCCTTTTGGGTTGTACACTTTTTCCTGTGGCCTCATGGATAGGCTGGCAGAATTTCCTAGCTCCTTTATAGTCCCACATGAACACACTTCTGTTTCAGGCATTAATTGTGCCAGGAAACGTGGATTTAGATCAGCTTTCTCATTTCTTCTGAGCAAGACCAACTTGTTTAGGCAGCCTGAACAGGATGAGAGGCACCCCTCTGCTTGCAGAGACCTCCACCTCGAGGATTTCTCTCACTTGTGCAGAGCTCAGACACCTCCACACAAGCCCCGGCTCCAAGAGGGTGAGGAGAAACAAGGCAGAGAGCACTTTCATGGGTGATTATGGCTGTGTGTGATTCCCCAGCAGGTTGTTCCAGGGACAGGGCCCTGGAGCAGTCTAATCTCAAGAACTGCAGGAGGAGGACGATTCCTTCAACGGCAGGTTCATATATCTTTATCTTTGCTGCTGTCAAAGGGCAATAGCTGAGATTGCAGTGTCTTGGAAAGCCTCCATGAAAGCTATCTCGAGGACATTGACAAGTCTGGAAACCACCTTCACTCTCCTGATAAAGATTTCAGTCAACAAATGCACTCCAAGGCAGGTTCCCAGGCAGTGATCACTTCCTACTGGCTGGAAATATGTCAGTTTATGTTTGAGTGAAGCCTTTGGCTGGCTCAGCCCACAGCTACCTCATGGAGATGCACATACCTCATCTCCTGTGGGGTTCAGCCCTGCAGGAACCAGCCAGACAGGTGGGGGTTATGGGGTGGTCACCCAGGTGCTGCCAACTCGGCATCCAAGAGCTCTCAGACAAGGCCTGATTTCAACCAGAGAAGAAAGCCAAGGGGAAACACTCCAAAATTCCATCACTCTCCCCCTTCCTGCCCCATGAAAGGCAGCAGGACATTCCATCCAAGAAAATCCAAGAGTCTTTGATCTTCCCTGCTGACTCTGCAGCCAGAGGCCTCCACTGAGGAGAAGTCACTAGGGCATCAAAACCTGCAGTGCTGCAGCAATGCAAGAGGCTCCCTGTTCACTCCAGTAGCAAGCAGCTACTATGGGAACATCAACTTGGGGACATTTATCCCTGTGTTTGCACACAGATACTCTCGTTGGGAGAGCCCAAAGCCTCCAAAGAGCCCACACTTCACCAAGGAGGGCACAGCGAGGAGACTTCTCCTCAGGGGAGGTCTCTGGCTGCAGAGTCAGCAGGGAAGATCAAAGACTCATGGATTTTCTTGGATGGAATGTTCTGCTGCCTTTCATGGGGTAGGAAGGGAGAGTGATTGAATTTTGGAGCATTTCCCTCTGGATTTCTTCTCTGCCCCAAACCCAGCTGGGACCATGCTGATGCCACTTCAGGCTGGTAAATACCCTGGTAAATACCCATATATAAATTATAAATGTGGATATCTGCCTCAGGCCGTGGTGGGAGAGGCTCCTTGTGCTCCTGCATGGGCTGGGGGTACCATCCTGCAGGCTGGGCAGGGCAGGAGCTCCTCCCTGACCGCCTGCAGTGACCACAGCAGAGCACAAAGCCAAACTGCTTTTATGGCTTTGCCCAGATCTCGCCCATCCTGCCCGCCAGCCAGTCCATCCCAGAAGGCAGCTCCCTGTTTGTCTTGGATCACCTCCTGCCAGAGCAGAGCTTTCCACAGCACGGCTCTTCTGTGCTGCCCGAGGGCGGATTTCCTGCCGTTTGATCTAAATTTTCCTGTCGTTTCACCGAATGCCTCCTGATTTCCTTCATCAGACCCGATCTTTCCATCAGGGAGGCGGTCCTGCAGCCCGGAGCTCTTTGGCAGGGAGCTGGGGAGAGGTTTGGTGGTCAGTGAGCAAATACTGCTGGAGCTGGAGCGGTGGAAAAGGTCTTCCCTCCCTGCTCAGGTCGATTAAGCGTGGACATGCAGTGCCCTCTGCTGATGTGGCTGCCGAGGGAGATGCAGGAAGGGCAGCATCCAGGCAGCTTTGCAAAGCTCTGATGGGGCAGCCAAGCCTCCAGTTTACCCACGAGCTCTCTACTGGCAAGGCAGGAGCAGCACAATCCTCTGCTGCTGAACTGGTGTTTGGCACAGCTCGTGGAGCTGCTTGAGGAGCCAGGCTGGTACAAGAGGTCCAGGTGGTCCCATTGCCACCTTCACCCCTGCAGGTTATAGCTATACCTGAGCAAGGCAGGATGTCAGGGATGGGTTGCCCTGAGAGGCTGTGGCTGCCCCATCCTGGGAAGTGTTCATGGCCAGGTGGGACAGGGCTTGGAGAAAGCTGGGATAGTGAATGGCATCTGTGCCCATGGCAGAGGGATAGGAATGGGATGGCCTTTCAGTCCTTCCAACCCAAACCATGCTGTGGTTCTCTGATCTGCACTACCCTCTGCAGTCCCACTCACTATAATGCCTCAGGTTTGAGCTTTTATATTTTCAGATTCTGTGCTGCTTTAGTGTGGGGGTCTGGGCTTCATATGAAGGGATGGTGAGCTCTGCACAGAGCAGGGAGACAAAACAATTCCTGCTCCAGCTGGGGACCAAGGACAAATGATCCAAATCTCAGCCCCAAGAGCACAAACAGCGTGGAATGAAGAGAGAAAAACAAGCAGGATGGGACTGCATGGGCTGGAGCTGTAATTGCACAATTAACTCCAATAGCAAATGGACCAGAACTTATAAAAGTGAGAGACCTCATGACCAGTCATCCATTTTGTGACCATTTTGGTTCATCTTGGGTGCAGCCCTGGCTGGGCTCTTGTGCTGCCCAAGGTGGATCCACTGAGGCCTTTAATAAATCCCTGCTTTATTCTTTATTTCCATCTAGTCTCTGTTCTAGCTCAGCCTTCACAAGGCATCAGCTAGACTGAGCACTGCTCCCCTTCCCAGGGACAGGGACTGCCCAGAGAGATGGGCACAGCATTAAGGGAGGAGCAGCCAAACTAGGAGACAATATTTCGCTTTCTCCTTGACCAGAGGCTCCCTTCCTCAAGGGAAATGGGCTGCTTTACCTTGAAATAGTGGAAAGAAGCATCCTCACAAGGAGGACAGGCTGATGATCCAAGGGAGCAAAGGATCCTTACTGGGAACTGCATGACCCATGTGTGAAACAGAGTCACTGCCATACCAGGACCTCATAAATTACTGCCCCTGCTGCAGAAGCCTTCCTGGGAACACCAAGACAGACATAATTTAAACAAAGGGCCAGAAAGGTCCCCTGCAATGCTTGTGCTTGGCTTGCAGGACTGGAGGCAGGGGCAGCTGCAGCCCAGCACTGTTACCTGCAAGTCCATTATCAGTAGATTTAGCACTGCAAGGAGAGTATGGTGTGCAAGTGCCTCTGACAAACTCTCCTGAGGCAGCCAAGGGAACTGCAGAGCAAGGGCAGCTTCCTGCTTCAAACTTGGGCAAAGAACATCCCAACTGATTTGGCTGGAGTTGGCAGAGCTCCTGGATCCCCACCATTGCACCAAGGCAAACCTGGAGCTGCTCCTGCAGCAGCACCCACGGGGCTCACAGGACACACACAGCTCAGAGCAGCTCATGCTGGAAGAAACCACTTTATTTTTCTTGTCCTCAAACCCTCCCCGACTCACTAGAGGCAGAAAAGCTCCAAGTGAGGTTTAAAGGGTACAAAGACTGGCAGCAAAGTCCATTCCTAGTTAATAGGATTCACTTTAGGAGATAAGACTTATCTGCATCTGGAGAGTGATAGGGGTTTATAACGCTGGCAGCAATCTGACCCCCCAGCAAGTGTGGTGTACGTGGCACAAGCAATGTCCAGCCTGATAGGCATCTCTGGTCTTGGACTGGGGCTCCTCTCCATGACTGCAAGGCTTGCACATTCCTTATCTCTGAACATCCCTGCCAAGATTCAGTTTGCTTTCCCCTCTTCATTGATTTTTCCAGGACTTCTGGGTGATCAAGTGAAAAGGGGTCTGGCTCAGTTTGTACTTCATTCCAAGGCAGGGTGGCCTTCCTCCTTGTTTGTAGCTATGGCTTTGTAGTTATGGCAGTGCCCTTCTCCAGGTGCCCACAGCCCCCTCTGCCATCATTCCCTGACTGTTCCATCCCACACTCCCCATCCTTCAGGACAGAGGAGCCACCCTGTGCCCTGGTCTCCTGGGAGCTGCTCCAGCTGACACATCTAAGGGCTGATGTGTAAAGCCAAGCCTCTCCTGGAAACCAAATCATAATTCCAGAGGGGAGGAGCACATAAAACCACACACAGCATCAACACAGAAGCCAGCCCCAAACCCTCAGGGCCTCTTGTTCAGTCTGACCTGTCTCCTGAGCACTGTTCACCACATTTCATGGATGTGTCAGCGAGGACAATCCTTCTCCCAAAATGCAGCTGCCATTGTGGCAAAGCCTGGCCACCATCTAATGAATGACATGTAGGTACAGAAACATTTCTTTACATTAGGTAAAGAAAACAGAGTCACACAAATTCTTCTGAGAGGAAGAAATTAAGCTCAGAACACACAGACCTGATGTCTCCTGGCATAAAGCTTTAATTTTCATAAGGAGCATCCCAAAGCCAGCACCTTCCAAGGTACTCACACCCTTTAGCAGAGGCAGGGATATAGTTGGGAGTGGGTGAGGGGACACCAGGAGGACATCACTGCCATCACAAAGCCTTTTGCCAAAGCCATACGTGCTGAGAGTGCCCTGCCAGCATCTCTGTGGCTGAGCTGGGAGATACCCAGCCAGGACAATGGGCTCTGCTCTCTGCATTGCATTTTCCTGTTATCTATCTCACACCTGCTGGAAAGTGCTGACTGAAGGAATGCTGAGTCAGGAGTGCTCAGATGGAGAAAATTCTTTTTCAGCACCTGCATGGCCCTGTGCCAATTGGAAGAGTTGCAGTCTGGGGAGCAGAGGATGTGTAACTCAGTGTCTTGCACCCCAAGGAGCAGCATGCTTCCAAACCACCATGAAATGTGCTGATCCAGACAAAGGGGAGCCCAAGGGGACCCCGCAGTGCCCCTTTAGGCAACTCAGAATAATTTCTTAACACCTTCTGGCCTCTCCTTCCCAGGCCTGTGATAAGGTGCCTTGGCTGCTGGTGGCACTTGCAGTGGCAGCACATGGAGCTGATGCCAGCCCTGTGTTTTGTACCAGTGATGCAGTCACCAGCATGTTGTCAGCCCAGAGAAGTCAACAAAACCCACAGCCATGCCCCAGGAGCGTGCCCCAAGCAGGCACACAGCTCCTGTTTCCCTGAGCTCAGCAGCCCTGCCTGATAAAAGATGGGATGAGCTGCTTGGAGAAAAGGAGAAGAAAACATTTCCAGTGCTGGCTCTGTTCCCACCAGATAAAGGGTGCATGGCACAAAGTCCTTGAGGTGACTCTGGGATACCACCAAGGCAGGCAGCAACAGGGAACACCCAGCTTCCCATCCCACTCTGTGGGGTCCAGGGAGGGGATGGGGCCATCCAGACCTCCCAGTGGCTGCCTCTGGAAAACACCTGCTGGCACCAGGGTGAGTCGGGGACAAGAGGCACAACACCCTGCCAAAGGTCACACCCCAGCCATGCCAAGGCTCAGGGCTGGGAGCAGCTTCACCCCAGGGCTAAAACAGCAGCTGACCTGCTCCAGTAGCACTGACAGGCACTGCTCCCTGCCCCAGGGCTAAAACAGCAGCTGACCTGCTCCAGTAGCACTGACAGGCACTGTGGGAACTCAGCACATCGTTCCCGATGTCCAGAGATGCCAGGAGAACCCTTGGGGGTCTCGGAAATCCTGGAATGTTGCCAAGAGTGCTTTGCTTGGTGGCTTGATTTTGATCCATCCACAGAAGTGACAGCAGTTTGAGGACATGAGAATCACTTTAGAGTGAAGGGTGTAAAAGGGACACATTTATAGGGTGAAATACAAACTTTAAGGTTTTTGGTACAGGGGGGTTATGGAGACAAGATGGAGGGATCAGGGCGTGTCTTGTCCTTCTTCTTTCTTCTTGTCCTCCATCTCCTGTGATGATGTTGGCACTTGGGGATTGGTTTATGGTGAAGGTGCACTTGCCAACATGGGTGAAAAGTATTGGAAAATAAAGGTAAATATCATGTACGTAGATTTTAGTATAAAAAGACAAGACCGCGCCGTGGGTGGTCAGAGTGCCCTTGGCTGCCTTGCAGATCAGACCTCTGTTGGGCAGACAGAAAATTTTGTAGATAAGAAACAATAAACAATCTGAAGACCAAAAAGCTGAAGAGTCCAGACTTGTCCTTTGAAACGCGTGCCACCCAAGAACCACTCTACCCGTGTCGGGGCAGAGACAGACAGCCGAACCCGACAAGGCACTGCTCCCTGCCCCAGGGCTAAAACAGCAGCTGACCTGCTCCAGTAGCACTGACAGGCACTGCTCCCTGCCCCAGGGCTAAAACAGCAGCTGACCTGCTCCAGTAGCTCTACCAGGCACTGCTCCCTGCCCCAGGGCTAAAACAGCAGCTGACCTGCTCCAGTAGCACTGACAGGCACTGCTCCCTGCCTCAGTGGCCCCAGCTGTCAAAGCCATCCAGCCAAGGCCTGGCAAGAGCCAGTCTGGGGTCTTTTACATCCGAGCTGCTCCAGCTATGAGCAACCCAGAGCAGCCTCTGCCAGGCTGGGGAGGGAGCAGGCAGAAAGGAGTGTCCCTACCTGCTCCCTTGCTCATCTGTCCCACCTGGGTGGCTCTGGGGACCCACAGTAGCCCTGAGTCAAGCAGCACCTCCAGCAGCAGCCCAACGCTTTCGGAGACCCTGCGGCTTCTGCTAAAGGAGCTGGAGCCACCCCCAGGCTTTGTGTCCTGTCCCCAGGCTGCCAGCATGCCAGCACAGCAAGCATCTCCCTGCATCCCTGCGGTTCCAGCAGGGCGACATTGCCATCTGCTGCCTGCTGCTCGGCAGGACACGCCAGCTCGCCTCTGTCACCCAGGCGTGGCACTTTCCTGATTCAGTGTGCAGGAGGTGCTTGGCAGGGCAGCTCGAGTTGGGGGTGGTGGCAGCGGGGTCTGGGAGACATCCGGGGCTGTTTGCAATTTGAGGAGGTGGCAGCACACTCGGGGCCACCTGGACGTGAACACCGGCCCTTTTCCACGGGAAACAAAACTCAGCAGGCTCCTCCTGCCTCTGCTGTGGGGAGGCAGCATGGGCGTGCTGGGCACTGTCCCTTCGGGGAGCCTGCGGTGTCACCAGCTCAGGGACAGCACTCACACTGCCACCCGACACTGAGCTCCCAGCACAGGGCAGCACTGCTTCATCCCAGCCCACAGCTCCAGCCCTGCCCTGCTGCAGGGAACATGGCTGGAATGCTTGTTTGAGGAATGTGCCACCACCCAGCTGCACAGGGACACTGGGGCCATGTCCCAGGTTAGGGCTCTGTGCCCTGCCAGCAGCCTGGCTTCCATAGCCATGGAATGACAGGATGGTGTGGACTTCTGGAGATTTTAGAAGGGACTTTTTCAATGTCCTCTGGTCCAACCACCCTATAACCAGCAGGGACATCTTCAGCTGGGTCAGATCGCTCAGAGCCCTCAACCTGACCCTGGATGTTTCCAGGGATGGGGCATCCACCCTATTTCTGGGCAACCTGTGCCAGGGTTTCACCCCCCTCCAGTATTTTATCACCTTCATGCTCTGAGCTGCTGTGACACAACCCTGCCCCTGGCTCTGCTGGTGACTCAGCTACCACATGGGAACACACACCTCCAGCTCTTCAGCCTTGGGCTCTTCATCTGGAAGCACAAAGATGGTATTTTTTAACTCACAGCCACGCCGAGAGATGTTCCCTTATTTTAGGCTTGAAAGCACCTACATATTGTTTCTACAGCTTGAGATAGGAGATGCCACCAAAGGGAGGAGAAGAGTAGTAATTATCTGCAGTTCAGAAGTTCAGCCTTCAGAGGAGGAATTGGGCTCTCAGCTATACTTGCCATATGATTTTGAGCTTATCTTTTGGAAGAGGCTGTGCCTTTTATAATTGAGATTGCCCACCTGAGACATGAGCTTTTCACATCACTCCTGGGTTTATAGGTCATGGACAAAGACCAGGGCTGATGGTCTCCAAGAGGCACAGAGCCACAGAAGCCCCACAGGGAAAGCTCTAATGTCAAAAGATGTGATCCTCATATCAATTCCCACTTTATATCTGAACAGCAGCTGGATCCACTGAAGTGGGACCTGCTAAAATACAGTGCTTGGGGATCAGCCAAGCCCAGAGGGTGATGGTTCTGCTTTGAAATGTGCTGGAGGATTTCCACTTTGAAATCCACTGGTAGAAGGTGGCACAATCAAGTGCTGAGTAATGGGGCCCAGCCCCTGGAATGAGGGGTAAGCAAATTGAAAGTAAGAAAGCAGCATCAGTAATAAAATAATCTTAAAGAAAAAATAAAACTAAATTTAAGGTGTTTCTCCATCTCCAAACAAGAGAAAATGCCTTTCTCTATGGGGATGGATATGTTTCCTGCTATCAGAAGTGACCACAACCTAAAGAGTCCATGTCACCTCTACCTTAGGGCTGCCCTGAGTTATCACAAGAGAAGTGGACACCTCTGATGACTGGACAGGTCATTTGGCCACACATTGTGGTGCTGGTGTGCATGTGGCCATGAGCAACATGAGTGGAATTAGGTTTGTCTGAAAGCAAAACCACCTTTTCCCCCACATCAAGGCTGGCACTGAGATTTGCTGTGCCATTCCTAAACACCAGAGTATTTATTTCCTACACTTTGCTCCCAGGTGGCCTCAGACATGCAGCCTGCCAAGTCTCCCCCTCTCAGATCCCAGTCTGCCCAGTTGCTGGGATGTGGATGTACCACAGCCCCAGTGCAGCTGTGGCACAGATGCCCAGGAGCTGGCCCTGGATATGCTCCAAAAATATCAGGAGAGATGCTCCAGCTGCCTTCTCCTAATGACCTGTGGGGCTGGGGAGGGTCTCCTGAGAGCCCCAGGGAAGTCCAGCCAGGATTTCTCCTGCTCTGAGCCTGTAATTTGGTGTCCCATGTGCCTTTGTGTCTCTGACAGCTCCTGCAATGGGCCTGGGAGCAAATTGGACAGGGTATGATTTGGATTTCCTCCCACTGTTTCTTCTCTGTGGGCAGGCAAGGTAGTGTTTATCCCATAGCCTAACACTGGTAACCAGGGAAAATACCAGGCAGATCTTCAGAGACTGCAAGGGAAAAGGAACAACCTCACAAGGAAAAGAAACCCAAAACCGCCCAAAAAACCACCAAAAAAGCCCACTTCTCTGCATGCTATAGATTTTGTAACATCTCTTTCTTCTAAAATCATAGTTTTCTCACCCAAGCCATGCAACTTTGTGCTTTTCCAGTGTACAGCATCCCATAAGGCTCTTCCTTGGCTCTGGGCTCAGCCCAGAGCTCTGCTGTGGGTAGAACCAGCCCAGGAGGAAATGTTCCTCACAGACAATCAGGGAGGATGCTTTACTGTATTTTCCCCTATTTCAAGAGGCTGAAGGGGAGAATTATAATCATCACAATTAGGTTTTTTTCCTGCTTTTGTCTTGCTCTTTTGGAAAAGAGCAGGGCATGGGGAGGGATCTCCCCACAGATAACACCCAGCATGGCTGGAGGGAGATCAGCAATGCCAGGATCCCATGGCACCATGGAGCTACTTTGGGTGGCCTGTGCTGCAAAAGGAATTCCAGCCCTCCTCCCTGCTCTCTTGATAGCTTGTGAGCAGATCTCAGCTGCTTGCTGTGATGATGCTCCTCCTGCTACAACGGGGTGAACCTGTCTCTGTGCCCTGCAAATCCCTTCCCACGGCTTTATCTTCTCTGGTTTTAAAACATCCCCATTTTGTGTTCAGTGACAGCTTCCTCATGGCTTCAAGTAATAGAATCACAGAACCATAGAATTGTTAAGGTTGGAAAAGCCCTTCAAGACCATCCAGTCCAACACTAACTCAGCACCCATCACTAAACCATGTCCCCACTGCTACACATATTCTAAATCCTTCCAGGGATGGTGACTCTGTCACTTCCATGTGGGATGTGTCAAGCTTGTTCCAGTGCTTGACAAGCCTTTGGGTGAAGAAATTTTTTCTAATATCCCATCTAAATCTCCTCTGTTGAATTATTCCCCACCCCATTCTGCTTCACAGTGATGCTGCCAAGACCCAGCAAACACTTTTTAGTGTGGTGTGGTTGGCTCTAGTGCAACAGGAGATTATGAAACTATTGGGCAGGGGATTCCAGACTACTGTGAACAGGGATCCATTATTTTTTATCACATGCAGGCAATAAATATTGATTTCAGTCCCTTGGAGAGCAGCAGTGCCCTGCTGGAGCAGCCTCATGGGTGCTCACATCTGCTGTCACTCAGCAGTGACCTCCTGGCCCAGTTGGCTCCAGCTTCAGAGGGAAATGGATTTGCACATCTCTGGTTTCCTGTGGGCATCACAGCATTGATTCCTACAAGGTACTGCATCTAAAGCTGCTTCCAAGAGATGGATTCCCATTTACTGCAGGCAAGAATTCCAAGAGAGGGAAATCCAGGGGGAATGAGCACCTGGGGAGCAGGGAGTGGGATGGTGACAGCTTTGTCAGGCATCGGTCTGGTGAGGTCAGTGGTGCTGTGCTCTGAACCATTGTTAAGAGGTTCTAACTGCAAAAACAGAGTTATTCCACCTTCCCATATGCTCTCCCAGCTCCTGCCAGCAGCATCATATTCCTGTGCAAAGGCCTGGTCAGCAATATTGGACTGAAGGCTGCCTTTCCTTTCCTTTCCTTTCCTTTCCTTTCCTTTCCTTTCCTTTCCTTTCCTTTCCTTTCCTTTCCTTTCCTTTCCTTTCCTTTCCTTTCCTTTCCTTTCCTTTCCTTTCCTTTCCTTTCCTTTCCTTTCCTTTCCTTTCCTTTCCTTTCCTTTCCTTTCCTTTCCTTTCCTTTCCTTTCCTTTCCTTTCCTTTCCTTTCCTTTCCTTTCCTTTCCTTTCCTTTCCTTTCCTTTCCTTTCCGCCTTCCTTCCTCCCTCCCTCCCTCCCTCCCTCCCTCCCATTTTACAGGTTTCTAGTTTGTCCCAAAATGTGCTCCAGAGAACACAAGACCTGTCCAGACCATCCAGGGCCTGTGAAAATGCTCATTTTTCCTTCTAATCCAAGAACAGGGTGTCCAGCCTGAGGAAAGCACCCTGTAACAGAAACAACCACGTTCTACCAGTGTCCTGCAGGAAGGCAAGAATGGCAACAGGAATTTGCACACTGGGCTTTGCCTCAAGGCCCTGGACCTGCAGCTGTGCCCAGAAAAGCTGCAGAAAGGGAGGTGAAATATTCAGAAGCATTCAAACACAGAGTCCTTTAGCCCATGCCACTCTTAAGTCAAGCTTAGGGCATCAGTTGATATCACGACATAACTGAGCCTAAGGGGATCCTGACCAGAATCACAACTAAACCCAGCTTCAGCCCAGATGCCACAGCAATTCAGAGCAGCATTTCAGCAGTTCATACCCTTCATGAGATGATCCAAATGTGGTATTCTTAGACCAAGATACAACAAGGAAAAGGCGCACTTGAAAGGGTTTGCAGTGTAGGACTTCCAATCACTTTAGGAAGGAATTTTTTTGAATTCAACTAAAGCCAAAGAGACACTGAAGCAGTCCAGCCCATCACGGGTCTTTGGTCTCTTTTGCTTCAAAATTCTATTCCAACATCTCATCAGCAGATTCTTTTCCTTTGCCTCATGAACCTTGTGAGTGGCCCTCGGGAGGCCGAGGAGCAGCGTGACTCCTGTGCTGGCCCTGGCAGTTGTGAAATAATTCAGAGCTACTGCTGGCAAAATACTCTTTTCACCTGTCTGCTGCAAAGACTAAAAGGGCAAGAAGAATTTTTGGCTTTTTATCCCCCTTTCTTTCTTGTAGTTAGTTTCTAGTTATTGCTGCATCCCCAAATGCCAGAAGCCAGAGGTTTTCCAAACCCCAGGAGAGAGAGATTTAGTGCTTGGTACCTGGTTTATCCAGCCTCACTTGGTGACCAACAACATTTTGCCAGCAAGATTTCCCTGCTCAAGTGATTCCCATGAAGGGCTCAGAGCTTCCTTTTCTGGTTTATTGCACTGGCTTGAAAGGTCTTTCCTAGCTCCTCATTCCAGTTTGGGGACAGAGCAGAGGAAGGGCTTTCCCCTTGTGCTTTGGTGGCTCAGACCTTTACAAGGGCTCTGCTGCCAGCACTGCCCCCTGCACTTTGGGAGGATATCCCACATTGCTCAGATGTTTCTTATGCATTTCTTATTCTGCCCTTCACATGGTCAAAACCTGCTGAAGAGCCAAGCCCCAGTCTCTGACCACCTGGCCATGCAATGCTGTTGAAGGCATGGGAATATATCTGTGACTGATAATATAGAAATGTGCTTCTAATAATTGTGCTTTTATTGTTACAGTATTGTAGCTGCCAAGGATGGGGGAACCCAGCTGTATTTTTCACTCTTGCAGTGATCACTGTGTGATCATTACAGGCTGGATGCTGTGTCACAGTCTGCAAACAGAGAAGGAAATTATGTAGGTAAACCTGGGGATATTATTTGTGTTTACATGAACTCCCTTGTGCTGTAGCTATTTTAGAGCTGCTGTTACATCTCAATTGACTAAATTGGAGATAAATACTCTCTCTCTAGTTATGAATGCCATGGACAGTCTAAAAGACTGCAGCAGGTGAAAAACAACCCCAGTCTTCTGGATTTGGTGCCAGTAGCTGAGGCAGTGTGGTGTCAGTGCCCTGCTTTTCCCATATTTTAGCTCTAAGGAAGATTTTTTTTTTTTTTTTATGAGGGTGGTGAAATGCTGGCACAGGTTGTCCAGAGAGGATGCCTCATCCCTGGAAACATTCAGGGCCAGAAACCACAGAAGTCACTGAGCCATTCCCTAAGAATCCCTTGCAGCCAACACGATGTGTGCTGGAAGCTTGAAGAGAAACAAAACAAATCACTGCTCCTGCTCTCAGGTGGAAAGCACTGGAACAACAATTCCAGTAGATCCCTTAATGAGAAAAGGAATTTATTGCTCTCATGATTTCTTCAAGCAGATAAACAAGAAAGCCATTACATGAACTTCAGTAGCACATTGAGCACATTCTGCTCTGGAAAACAACATTCCCAGAGAGCAGGGGCGGTTCAGCAGCACATCCTACAAGGAATTTACAAGTGGGCTGCACTCTGGTGCAGAGACCTGTATTAGCTGGTTCAAGGGCTTGCCCCCATTCTGGGCCTGCTCTTTGAAGGTGGCTCTAACCTTGCACAGGCCCACAGCAATTTTACTGCTCAAAGCATCTGACAGCTGAAATCATCCAAAAAAAGACATCATTCTCCTTTCTATTTCCAGATTGTTATCCTAGAAAAAAAAAAAAAAAAAGCAAAAACTCTTTGTCTGCTGTTCTCTTGGTGAGAGCTCAGCCCCTGCTCAGTTTCAGTCTGGAAGGAGGAAAAGTGCAATGGGAGCTCCTTGTTCCAACAGAAACTCCACAAGGTCAGAGGCAGATGAAGCTTCACTCGTAATAAAAGCTGCCTCCTCTAGAGATATCAGCGCCCTTTGCTGGGGTTAACTGAAAAATGATGGATTTTGTGGTGCTCCCTGTTTACAGGGGAGACTCCTGCTTCAGACTCCTCCTTGCCAGGTGAAGACAAACAGTGTAAGAGGAAGAGGATGGTGTGCAGGGGGCCACAGATTGTACAGCAGCAACTTTTCCTTTCTTCAAAGTGCTGTATCCACACTCCTCAATCATGGACATATTTACCTTCAACACCTCGGGCGGCAAAGGTTAGCAAATTTACCATCAACATCTCTGTTAACAAAGTAAGAGAACAGTACCAATTGCCAAGGATTGTCTGGTGATTTCAGGTCAGTGAGGGCCTGGAATCTTCAGGGCTGGAGCTATTCTACCTTCTTAGTTTTGAAAACTCGTTTCTGTGATGGAAATGAGTTTGGCAGAAGGGATATAGGGAAGCAACAGGAAAATCGGCAAAAGGCAAAGGGTATTCCTATGTTCCATTGTTGACAAATACCATCCAGTATCAGTTCCCTTATTTGGAGATGTCTTTGAGGGATTAAGTGAAAATGATCCATTAGTGACACCAATTAGTCTCCCATTTATAATCAAGCAAAGTTTTGCTGTGAACAGTGGTAGATCTTGATCTGAGCCAAGAACCTGACATCAAACACAACAGGATCAAATCAGGATCCTCTGCCTAGCTCAGGGCTCCAGCCCTGTGTCCTCCAGCTGATGCCCAAGGGCTTCCTGTAATGCCCTGGGAATGAGGGCTCTGTGAACACAGTGCCAAAGGAATTGTGTCTTCCATGGCCTCCACAGATCCAAGTGAGCCAACAGATATTCTGGCCCCTCTGGACCAAGCAAAATTACTTCTGCTGAAAGCAGACCCTTCAAACCCTCCCTAATGCTGCAGAGCAGGTCTATTTGCCCCATGAGAGCTACATGTCATGACTGGCTGTGTCTGTTTTAGGCTATCACCCACTCTGGCTGACACTGTGAGAGGGTCAGGGCGTGGGAGAGACTTCCAAACCTTTATGTGAATAATGTAAAGTGCAGAAGTGCTGATCTCTTGGTTAAATTAAGCTCCACGGGGTTTCCTGTACCTTGCACAGGAGTTGTGGAAGTTTCTTTGAGGAGAGTTCCACACACTTTTCCCAGAAACCATCATACATTTTAATTACTCCTTTCACACATCCAAGCACTTTATATGCAAGTCAACCTTCCAGGCAAGTGTCTTTTTAATAACTTTTTAGTTAAGCCTGATACTTTTCATTTCACCAGCCATTTACTCTTCCCATATAACAGACCTCTGCTCAAAATACTTCTACCATTATGCCAGAGGTACAAATTCCACTGGCTGCTAGCACTAAAAAGCAGAATAACTGGATGTTCCCAATTACCATAACTGCCTAAGCAGAACTGTCACACAACATAAAGGTGTGCATAAGTGGTGCAGTTTAAATGGATATTAAACCATCCTACAGCAGGAGCGTCCCCATACCCAAAGGAAAAGCAGGATGATGAGCAGGGGAGATTGGAGCTGAAAACTTTCAAATGGGATTAGAAATTGAATGTGGAAACTTAAAGCATGATAGCCTCTGGAACAGTTTTGTCACTTTGCTGTCTGCCCTCTCCCCAGGTCACTTCAGATGGTGCTGAACAGCACGGTCCCCACAGAGCATCACTGGTGACCTCCCTCTGCAGATCACTCACCCACAGCCAGCCAGGATTCTTTTCATGCAAAGATCTTTCCTCTCTTCGAGGCTGCACAGCCTTCAGATAAGACTGAGCTGTTGCTAAGGGGCCCCATCAAAGGCCTTTGCAAACCTAAAGCCAAACTGGAGCTTCCTGCAGAGGGCAGTTTGGAGAATTCTCACTCAGGGCCCAGCCATCCCAGAATTACAAACACACACAGACCACAGAACACGTCCCTTGGGGACAGGATGCACATCGGTTCCCTTATTTGGAGATGTCTTTGAGGGATTAAGTGAAAATGATCCGTTAGTGACACCAATTAGTCTCCCATTTATAATCAAGCAAAAGTTTTGCTGTGAACAGTGGTAGATCTTGATCTGAGCCAAGAACCTGACATCAAACACAACAGGACCCACTGTGTGACACCTGCTCAGCTGCTGCACAGGTGGGAGGTGCTGAGCTGCCATGTCCCTTTTTATTCTATGAAATATGGAAACAAATGGCACAATCAGTACTTTATATTAAATAAATGGTAATAAATGCAGAGGTACATTACCCTGGAGCTTTACCTTCATTCTGCTGCACAACCTTCCACTGAAAAGGCAGAAAGCCCTAGAAAAAAATTAATGAAATATGGCAGCTGGTAAGGAAAAAGGAACCAAAGAAGCAAAACCTTCTGATGTGGAAAAGAAATTCAGGCTGCAACTTCAGGACAAACTGGATGCTTCTACCACAGTGGTTAACAGCAGATTTATTAAGTTTCACAGTTAAAGCCCCATTGGACACTGAGGCATTACACACCTCTTGGCAGTCACAGCCTTGGAGGATTTGTCAACACCTGCCCAAGTCTGCCAGGCTAATTCCTAAGGAGATTTTTCTTCACTAACCATTTGAATCTAAATCAAAGTGAAGAGTCTAACAGACACTTTGGGCAGTACTTGGACACACCACAGAACTTGCTTTTGTTATAGGAAGCTTCCCTATGTGTGAAAACATTTAAATGAAGAAGGTTCCTGTGCAATGAGTAGCAAAAGTGGCTTCAATTTGGTCTTTTGCTCTTTGAATTTTGTGTCCTCAAACATTTCCTTCCACAATACTCATCTGGTTAGATTTAGTATGCATGGTTCCATCAGAGACACATGTCACCCCAAGAGCATGCACCACCATAGCCAAAAAAAAGCTTTCCCCATTATTAATTAACCCATCACTCAAAAGTGCATAAAGTATAGAAACATTCTGAAATACAGCTGGTAACTGTTGTGTTTATTAAGGAACTGGTTTGTAAGTGGAGTTGTTTTTTTTTTAATAACCAACATTATACTTCCCCTTCCAAATAAAAAGAAGTGTAACAGAAAGAAAAATTCAGCAAAATACAAGGAAAGAAGGGACCGAGGGACAACTCTGAAGTGTTCCAACTTAGTGAGTTAACAGATCTCCAAACCCAGTGTCAAAGAGCCATCACACTCATGAGGGCAGGGCCAATTTATGCAGTGAATTCTCCCAGCCTCTGCTTGCAGACCCTGCACAAGGCTCGAGCGGATGCATCGCCAGTCCAGCAAACAGAGACAGAGCAAGCACACGCTAGTGGTTTCAGTCTCCTCAAGTCTCCCATTTCATTACTCAGGGGTAATTAGATTATTTTCTCATACAAAGCAGTTTAAAGCCCAGCAGTGCAATCAAGTTCCAGAGCTCCTTGTGACACAGCAATGCTGGGCAGTGGGTCTGGACTGGGCAGAGCACACCCCATGGGGTGCTTCTCCAGCCCAGCCGAGCAGACCTCATTCAAGTACAAAGCAACCCCAGAGACCCCAAATTAAGGTTTGTCCAACTTGTGTGTGCGCTCGTGCCTGCGTAGGGTCCCTGACTCGGTGAAGGAATGCCCGCAGAAATTACAGGAGTAGGGCTTCTCTCCGGTGTGGATGCGGTGATGGCGCTGCAGCGATGCCAGCCGGGTGAAGGTCCCTCCACACTCCTCACAGTAGAAGGGCCGTGCCCCGGAGTGAGTCTGCTGGTGTCTCTTGAGCCTGAGCAGCTGCACAAACGCCATGCCACACTCCTGACACTTGTAGGGCTTGTCCTCCCTGTGGATCACCTTGTGCTTGGACAGCAGGTTGGGCTTATCGAAGCCTTTACCGCACGTCGGGCAGGCGTAAGGTTTGAAGTCATCCTCCCGAGACTTCGGGTCTGCAGGACAAGCCCGATCCGGGCACTCAGCATTGTGCTGCTGGCCGTGGTGCACCACAGACCAGGGGTTCCTGGCCATGCCGCTGGCCAGGATCACCATGGAGCGCTCGATCTTGTGCACGTTGCGCAGGTGCCTCCAGACGTCGGCCGTGCGGATGAAGCCCTTGTCACACTCGGGGCACTTGTGCGGCCTCTGGCCGGAATGGATCAGCTTGTGCATGCGCAGGTTGGCGGCGCGCGAGAAGCCTTTGGTGCAGACGGGACAGCGGTAGGAGTTCTCCAGCAGGTGAGCGCGCCTGTGCTCCTGCAGCTCGCTCGTGCTGTGGAAAGAGGAGCCACACTTCTTGCATCCATAGGGCAGAGCTTCCTCGGGGACGGGCTCCAGCTCCTCACCGAGCGCATCTCCCAGAGCGGCGCTTCCGTCGTCCTCACGGAGTTTTGTTATCATCCGTGGTGTCCTGGGGTGCTCAGAGGAACAGTGATCTAAATGTTCATCCTCTTTCTGCAGGTGGAAGCTGGTGCTGGAGGGGGGCAACTCCCCAGCTGGGCTCTCACCTTGTTTCTGGCAGTAGGTGGCACAGGTTTCTTTGTCTCCACAGGAAAGCTCCTGCTTTCCTGCAGGTCCAGCAGAGTTTCCAGGAGGACTGCAGGAGTAATTCATGTCCACCTCCTTCTGTGGCCTACAGCTGTGGGCCACCTGCTCTATGGCCTTTCTGGGATAATTTGAATTCTTCCCCACCGTGTCACAAATGTTATTCTCACTCACATCCATCCTGTGATGCAAACACTGTGTTCTTCTAAGTTAAAACTCTAGCTCATCATCACCCAGAACTTTGTGTCCTTCATGCTAAGTCCATCTCATCCTCAGCTCTTCTGACAGTCCTCCCTAGAAAATAAAACACCTGTTTCATCAGTGATTCTTCTGATATTATAAAGTTAGAACAGTAAAGGTATTTTTCTGATTCAAAGAAAGGGATAGGCTATTAGATATGCAGAAAAACAGAATCATCTACTATTAGATAAGTAGAAAATACACATTCAGCACATGAAACACAGACAATGTTCAATAAAATTAAATCCAGTATCATCAGCCAGCCTTCACTACCAAATATAAATTGATAATTCCAATTTTAAATTTTCCTAAAGATGAGAAATTACAGAATCCCAGAATGGTTTGGGTTGGCAGGGACCTTAAAGACCATCTTATTCCAATCCCCTGCCATAGGCAGAGATACCTTCCACTACCCCAGGCTGCACCAAGCCCCATCCAACCTGGCCATGAACACTTCCAGGGATGTGGCAGCCACAGCTTCACTGGGCACCCTGTGCCAGGGCCTCCCCACCTTCACGGTAAAGAATTTCTTCCTAATAAGTAATCTAAATCTCTTCTCTTTTAGTTTAAAAATGTTTCCCTTTGTTCTTATCTGTGTAAAATGTTGTTCTCCATATTTTCTGTAAAATCCCTTCAAGTACTGGAAGGTGGGATAAGACATCTCTGAATATAAGCATACATATTAATGAACACATATATGTAAAAACATAAATATTTCTGTATTTCCACGTGTACATAAATGTAAAACTTGCCTATTTAGTTTCAGCAGGCTTATCAAGTGCAGTGATCAAGGCAGTACAGCGATGTGCATTAAGTGAAAGCTCTTATTCACATTCCAGAAAGGCTGGCTCCATCAGCAGCACAAGCCACGCTTTCTTCTGCTGGAGACATGGAAAACAATCTGGATTAGTCCTCATTAGTCACTGCCTGGAACAGCGTGGCTCGACTCACCCCCACTCCAGCCATTCCCGACAATTTAATAAGGAGCTGCTAACAGGAGTATTCCTCACCTCCGGCCCTCCAGCTGAGCTGCCGATGCCTTTGGGGCGGGAAAACTTTCCAAGGGATGCTGGCGCTGCTTGGCTTAAGAGAACTCCATAACCACGGCTACCCAGAAATAGGGGGCGTGGAAACCACGGCGTGGGCTGAAAAAGAATAATATCAACAATAAATACATACACATACATATATATATATATATATTAAAAGATTTTTTTGTTGTTGTTGTTCCAGGCACTATTATGACCCCCCAACTTTTCCCGGGTGCCCTTTCCCTGTTCCCCGGCCCTACCTGGGCGCTGCGGGTCCCGGTGCGGCCCCGCGCATCCCCCGCGCATCCCCCGCGCCGGCGCGGAGCCCGCGGCAGCGGCACCGGCGCAGTGGCGGCTCGGCCGGGCTGGAGCTGCCGGCAGCGGGGCGGGACCGGACACCGCATCCCCTCCCCGGTCACCGCTCCCCTCCCCGGTCACCGCATCCTCTCCCCGGCCACCGCGTCCCCTCCCCGATCACCGCTCCTCTCCCCGGCCACCGCGTCCTCTCCCCGGACACCGCGTCCCCTCCCCGGCCATCGCGTCCTCTCCCCGGCCACCGCGTCCCCTCCCCGGTCACTGCGTCCCCTCCCCGGTCACCGCTCCCCTCCCCGGTCACCGCGTCCCTTCCCCGGTCACCGCGTCCCTTCCCCGGTCACCGCGTCCCTTCCCCAGACACCGCATCCCTTCCCCGGTCACCGCTCCCCGCCCGGCTCCGCGGCCGGGCCCTTCCCACCGCCCCGGCTCGGGGGATCCCGGTGCTCCAGGAGCCAGTTCATGGATTCATGGAATGGTATGGCTTGTAAGGGACCTCGAATGTCGTCTCGTTCCGGTCCCCTGCCGCGGGCAGGAACACCTTTCTCTAGACCAGGGTGCTCCAAGCCCTGTCCAGCCTGGCCTTGGGCACTTCCAGCGATCCGGGGCAGCCACAGATTCTTTGGGCAGGCTGTGTCAGGGCCTCACCACCCTCACAGGGAAAAAAATACCCCCAGTATCTAATCTAAATCTACTCTCTTTCCATTTGAACACATTTTCCCTTGTCCTGTCACTCCAGCTCTTGCAAATAGTCTTGCCCTATATTTCATGTAGGCTCCCTTGGGATGCTGCAAGGCCATAACGAGGTCATCCCAAAAGCTGAACACTCTCAGTTCTCTTGGCCTTTCCTCACAGCAGAGCTGCTCCATCCCTCTGATCACCTTGGTGCCCTTCTCTGGACTCACCCAAACAGGTTCAGTGCCCTTCCTGTCCCTCAGCTCCAGCCCACAGCAACTCATGGAATGTTCCCTGTGCCCCCCACCATGGCAATAACTTTGCATCCATCTTCCTGCAGGAGTGTGGCATGGATTCATTCCCTCTCAGGCCCTGCCTTGTCAGAGGAAAGCAGCTCTGCCCCTGTCAGGAGGGATCAATCCCCCTCCCAGGATTGTGTCCCACTTCCTGCTAGAAAAGTCTTTGCACCCAAAAGGACATTCAGCATCTTCAGCGATGCCTCACCAGGGCCTTTCACAGCGGCACCAGTTCCTTGAGAACTCCTTTGCCCAACCATCCAAGGATCCCACCTGCCTTTGCCAAAGCCACAGCAGGATCATGGCCCACAGCTGCAACCACTCTCTATGTAATCTCATGGAGATTGCTCAGCTTTAAACCCAGCTATGGGAAAAAAACCCAGAGCAAGCCCAGCTTTGCACTGCCTTTTCCTAGCAAAACTCCTCCAGCTTTGGGAAATGGGCTCCACAATTAGCAGCAAATACAGAACTGAAATGACAAATGAACAAGAGTGTACATTGCCAGCATCCAGATATGGTATAGAAGAATGCTCCAAGCTCTGTATTATTTTTGTGGTTGCACAGATCTTGCTAAAAATAGCCATGAAACCAGAAACTGCTCTGCTGGGAGTTGAGGGTGAGGAAGAGAAATGTACCTACTCCTTCCACATGGAAAAGCCAAGTTCCTTCTGAGAGCAGAGTAAGTGGCAGTTCAGTTCCTTCAGATGAGGCACTTCAAAAATAAGTTTGCAACAATCCTTTAATGACAGTCCTTGAATCCATGAGGAGCCCACACTCTGCTTGGAATGGCAAACCTTGCAGGGGAAGAGCTATCATTCCAATTTTCCCAAACTAGGAAAAAAAACCAAACCAGCTCAGAAGTTTTCTGTTATTTTTACTGTATTTTTTTTTCCCCAGAATTTAAATGCTTAGATGTTTCTTACTTAGCTGGGTAGGGTAAAGGCTATCTCCCACCTAGACTCAGGATGCACAGAATCACACACCCCTTCCACATCCCTCCCCTTTTTCATAAGGAAAACTCTAGGAATACATAAGGACATGCACCCACATCCCCACAGCCAAGCATGTTTGTGTGGGGCCAAGATGATGAATGGCCAGTTTTTAAAAATTCCAAATTGTGGTTTATCACAACCACCAAGGAATGGTGTAGTGCCAGCAGTGTCCTTCCTCTGAGGGATCGTGGAGGAAAAGGCCAAAGCATCTCCATGTGCTCCTCCTCAAAAGCATCAATAAAAATGATGTTTTCCTCATCCCCACTTATCCTCCCTTGAGGTTCCTCAGAGTGCTCAGAGGAAAAGAATTCTCAATATTCATCTCCACGCTGCAGGTCAGGGCTGGTGGGTTGATTCAATCACACTTTTGGTAGGAAATTTTTAAGTCTCCTCTTCTTGGCACTGCAGTTCCATATGGGTTTCCTGTTGGACTGAAGGTCTCACAGGGTGCACCTAAGGCTGGAAGGTGGTGAGGAATCTTCCATCAGCTCCAGCTTCCCACTCTTTGTGAGGCTTCTGTGGGATCACCTGGGTGTTCCTCACCTTGGTGACAGCTGTCAGCACCAGGAAGCAAGCCTGCCTCCCACCTGTGGTATCACACAGTGCTCACTTGTTAGGAAACGTGGAAACTCTCAGGCAGTGCAAATTCCTGTGCCCAGCCGTGTCTGGCTTCTTTCACGTCATCTTCCTCGGGAAAGAAACAAGAATTTCATTATCTGCCAGGCAAAGTTAGTATTTAATCTGTCAGTTTAACTGAAAATACTTCAGTGGTGATAAATAATGCAGAGCACTGCAAATGATGCCTCGTGGGTGAGATCAAAGACCCCGGGCAGCACCAGGCAGGGCCTCGTGGCTGCTGTGGTTGGGCTGAGATGAGACAGAGAAGGGATTCTGTGCAGGGCAACAAAACCAGCATGGACACACCCCACACCCAGAGTGGCAAAGTGTTCACACACTCATCAAATCCATCAGCACAGCCCCAAACTTCCCTTCTGGCTTTGAACACTCTGCCAGTGTTTGCCTTTTAGCATAAAATAACAACGAAATTCAGAGATCTTGCTCTGTTGGTTCTCAGACAAACTCACCTAGCTCTATCATCTTCCAGATATTTTGATTTTTCCTCCTAATACCGAGGTATTTAAATGTTGTCTGCTTTCCCTTTCACATGTTGCATCTAGGAGCCCATGGTTTCATTAAACTCTGCATTCTAAGCCTTTCCCATCAGCCTTGATGAGTTCTTCCAGCACACACACACAAGAAATCAGCTGTAATCCTCAAGGAGAAGGCTGAAAACTAATTGAATCACCCACTTCCTTGCAATATATGATTCCTATTAAAATTACATTATTGGTGTTTTGTGCCTGCCCTACATTCATATTCCCAACACACACATTTATGGATGCCAAATCCTTTTTATTTATGCTACCTCACTTCTATGTGTCTTAAATGTGAAGAGTCTGTCAGGACAGATGAGGATCTGTAATGTATTTGCCAGTTAGATCTACTCTGGAGTAATTTCTTAATTCAAATTTTCTGTTAAATTCACTAAAATATGTGAACTCGTGGTTCACATTGCTGTCACAATGGGAGCTTAACGCATTTTGTGAAGGGTTTAACATCACATTCCATCAAATTTGAATTCTTTATGGGCCATAGAGTTTTCTGACATCTGGCTACTCTGTCTTAGGACTGCCATAAACACCTTAAACATCTGAAAGCTTTGGACTTTTCTATGTAAAACAGGAAAATATTTTAAGCAATATTTCTTCTAAGAAGGAGCTGAATCAGGAGGGATTTCACTGATATTTGGCTGAAGTTTGAGCTTTTAACTCCCAGGGGGAATCTGGGCCCCCTTCAGCCCACTGAACTTAAACCCGCAGTGCCTTTTGGGGACACTGAATTTTGAAAGGACACTCACACAGGACCCTAAGAGTTCAAATAAAAGAAGGTTCAGGATCTCTGGTGCAGGGAATTGTTTCACTCTATCCAGCTCCATCCTGTTACCCTAACACACATTTTCCTGATGTTTGCCAGGATCTTCCACATCTTTGGGTCCAGTGATCTGGCATCTCATGAATGAGGCATTCAGAAGAAACACCAAAAAAAAAAATCCAAATTCTAACTACACCTGTTGGATAAGGCTTTTTTCTGACTCAGAGATGGGGTAACTGAGAGGTTTTTAAAAACACTTTTATTCTATTTTTAGTTTCATGTGAAGAGTGAGATAATATAGATGGTATAATTTACACTATTATAATCAGAAGCCAACTATTTCTTAATTATAAGATACTATAAGTGCTTTTTGGCTTATTAGCTTTTGTTACATTATTTTGTAAATGCTTTAAAGCTAATCATCTAAAATTACTCTTTGTGGGTATTGCTATAATGTATTGTTTATTTTTTAGTTTTTAAGTATTTAGTCTTATTTGTTAAGGCTATCTTTTGAACCTTGTTTTTAGTTTAATTTCTCTCAACAATATCTGTCTTACTCTATGGCATTTCTGTCAGCATTTCTTATCTCAATGTTTGCATAGAGGTGCACACTGTGTGAACTTTCTGTCAGGTTTCTTGAGAATTTTCTGCAGATCCATTTCCCACATACACCAAAAGCCAGACAGAGCCTCAAAATGCAGAATCAGGCTGTAAAGAACATGGGAAAATGAACAGGAACAAACCAAGCGAGGGCTGTAAGAAGCAGGCTGGTTGAGGAATAACTTCCTGGCATGCTTTAGCTTCCCAAACTTGCCTTTTCCTCTGCACATATTGATGGAGACTCAGCAAATTTCTAGGCAAAAATTGCTGTGTGATTCTGCAAATACACCTGGCTGGAGATCCAGGAGTGTAAAGGAGCCTGCCAGGGAATAACCTGACCCTTCTGGTGCTGGAGGAGAGGTGCCTGAGCAAGAACAGCCTCATCTGTGGGCTCCTGCCATTCCTGGCTGGGGTTTGGAGGAGCTGCATCCCAGTCTGGGGTCTGGAAACCCCAAAAATGCATCCATGAGCTTGCTAGAGAGTTAAAGGGGAAATCTCCACCTGGGCTCTGCACTTACTGGCTTGTTGTTCTAAAGAACTCCTAGATTGGCTCAGGACAGCATTTAATAATCTATTCAATAGCCAGTCAGCACTAAGGATTTTTATTGCAACTCTTCATGAAGATAATATGAGAAGCTTTTAGTGGTGTCACAGAAAATCACAAACTCTCAGCCAGTTCTTTTTCTCCCTCTTTTTCATGCCCCTGCTCGAGCAGAAAGGCAGAGCAAAGTAATCCAGAGTGGTCCCTTCCAACCTGAACCATTCTGGAATTGAAAACGGGAACAGACTGAGCAGCTTTGGCTGCACCAGGACCACCCCAAACCCTGCAGGAGGGATTTCCCCAGCCTGTCCTTCCCAAAACCCTGCCGGAGGGATTTCCCCATCCTGTCCCACCCCAAAACCCTGCAGGAGGGATTTCCCCATCCTGTCCCACCCCAAACCCTGCAGGAAGGATTTCCCCATCCTGTCCCACCCAAAACCCTGCCAGAGGGATTTCCCCATCCTGTCCTACCCCAAAACCCTGCCGGAGGGATTTCCCCAGCCTGTTCTACCCCAAATCCTGCAGGAGGGATTTCCCCTGCCTGTCCCACCCCAAACCCTGCAGGAGGGATTTCCCCATCCTGTCCTATCCCAAACCCTGCAGGAGGGATTTCCCCATCCTGTCCCATCCCAAAACCCTGCCAGAGGCATTTCCCCATCCTGTCCTATCCCAAACCCTGCCAGAGGGATTTCCCCATCCTGTCCCATCCCAAACCCTGCCAGAGGGATTTCCCCATCCTGTCCCACCCCAAACCCTGCAGGAAGGATTTCCCCAGCCTGTCCCACCCCAAACCCTGCAGGAGGGATTCCCCAGCTGTCCCACCCTTGCCCTTCAGTCCTTCCGGAGCTGTGGCTCCGAGGGCTGGGATCAGCCCCTGTCACACCCCCTGTGACAGACAGAGCCAGGAATCAGCCCCTGTCACACCCAGGGATCAGCCCCTGTCACACCCCCTGTGACAGACAGAGCCAGGAATCAGCCCCTGTCACACCCAGGGATCAGCCCCTGTCACACCCCCTGTGACAGACAGAGCCAGGGATCTGCCCCTGTCACACCCCCGGCAGGGCGGACACAGCTGGGGACAGCCTCTGTCACACCTCCAAAGTGACTGACACTGCCAGGGACGTCCTTTGTCACACCCCCGGTGTGACTGACAGGGACAGGGACATCCCTTGTCACACCCCCGGTGTGACTGACAGGGACAGGGACATCCCTTGTCACACCTCCACTGTGACTGATGGGGACAGGGACATCCCTTGTCACACCGCCACTGTGACTGACACGGGCAGGAACCTCCCCTGCTACGCCCCCAGTGTGACAGTGGGAACTGGGGACCGCCCCTGTCACACCCCCAGAGTGACAGACACAGCTGGGGACCGCCTCTGTCACACCCCCAGAGTGACAGACACAGCTGGGGACCGCCCCTGTCACACCCCCAGTGTGACAGTGGGAACTGGGGACCGCCCCTGTCACACCCCCAGAGTGACAGACACAGCTGGGGACCGCCCCTGTCACACCCCCAGTGTGACAGACACAGCTGGGGACCGCCCCTGTCACACCCCCAGTGTGACAGACACAGCTGGGGACCGCCCCCGTCACACCCCCAGTGCCAATAGCGCTGCCCACATGCCAGCCCAGTGTGAGTGACACCAGTAGGGACTGCCCCTGCCACACCCCGCTGTGACTGACACCACCAGGGACCACCCCATCCCCGCCTCCCATCGTAAGTGACACGTTGGCACCGTCCCTGTCCCCTGTCGCACTGATGCGGCCCCTCAGTCATGGCACACACCTTGTCAGGGCAGAGAAAACCCCAAAAGGAATAAAAGTGCCCCACAACTGCTGTGTGTTCAAGCCCAGCTGCTCAATCCTGCTCCAAAACACTGCTGCCAGTGTTAAATTTAAATTAAACACTCAAATGCCCCCCAGACTCCTGAGATTCCAGGGGACAATCATGGACATGCAGCTACAGCAGGGTAAGGAATGCCCAGGTTTGGGGTGACAGCTCCTTTTCCTGCCCCTCATCCCAATTTTGCTGATAATCCCATTTTAGGAAATGTATTTATCCCTCCCAAAAGCATCACACAGCTTCAGCAAGTCTGGGGACAAACGTGTGTGGAGTTGCCAATCACAGGTCCTGGCATTTGGGAGATTGGAGCCTCTCCTGGGACATCACTTTTACCTCACACAGTTTTCCAAAGCAAATATTCTGGCTGTGGGTTCACGCAGGTTTTTGATGGATAGAGTGTGGAAATCCAGGAGCAGGGGGGAGCATGTCCCCATGCCAGGCTGTGCCAGGCTTGTGGCACTCTGTGACTCCTGCAAGCAGCTGAGCTGCCCACAGAGAATGGAGAAATGGCTGCATGGGAGAGCACCAGTGCACGGGGGGTGTGTGTGAGCAATCCCTAAATATTCAGGAGAGATGGGAGAAGCCTTGGGATCCAGGACTCTGCTAAATCAAGGCAGGGGAATGATGCCTGTGCTATGCAGATGAGCTGTCATATTGTCTCCCACACAAGAGCATCTCCAAAGGAACCTACACCTACTGCAATTATCCTGCAGCATATGGACATTTATAGGTCAAAAAAAAAAAAAAAAAAAAAAAAAAGGAAGAGTAATGGTTGGCCAAAAAAAGCAGGAGCCCAGATAATTCTCCAGTGTTATTTTGGAAAGTGCAGACACTGAGCAGGATAAATTATACATACCTGAGAACCATTAGAAAATGTCAGGTCACCTCTAAAACGAGTTAGAAGGGGGGAAATGCCTCGAGCTTTCTTGTGCAAGAGGAGAATGAGGTATGTAAATAATATTCCCTAATAAAACTGAGTTTTCAAGCAGATTCTGACCCTCTCTTGTGCTGGGGACAGAGTGTGGGGCTGCATCCTGAGAGCCAAAGCCACCATTGAGCTGAAACTCTCTGCACTTTCATTGCTGGAGCAGCCATGATGTATAAGCCAGGAGCTCCTCCCAGAATGATTTCAGAGCAAACCCAGAATATTTGTTACCCTTCTCTAAATTTAGCTGGGGGGGAAAAAAAAATAATAACTTCTGCTGCCAACTCTATGAAAACAACACATGTATCTTGACAGCAAATGATTTAAAAATGAAGAGCGACCAACAATGCAATGTTCTGGGTGTTGGGGGAGGAAGAGCGCTGGAAAATCCTGAAGTTTGCATTTCCAAACTCTCAGCATTCACTTCCAGCATGTACCTGCCACATGCCCAGTTTTATGCACCATCCTCAGTGTATTTTTCCAAAGCTTCAGCCTCTGATAAGAACCAAATCCTCTGCTGACTGATGCTTCTGCTGGAGAGCTGAGATTTCTATAATTAGCACTAGAGAGAATTTGGGGAGGGATCTGTCTTTTTCAGTTTGAGTTTGTTTGTTTGTTAGTAAATTTGGATGTTACACATTCTAAAACAAAACACTTAAAACATCAGCACATGGGTTCATAATTGCAGAGTGGAGATGAGGAGCACGTCAGTAGTTGAAAAAACATTACATTTGCAGGAAGTGACTGAGATGTTTGCACAGAAGGGGGCAAATGGAGATAAGACAGGCAGGCTGCTTGCATTCAGCTTGTGAAAAAAGAGAAACTTGTACAGCAGAGATTTACCCTTTCCAAGAGAAGTAAGGGGGGGGGAAAAGCTTGCAGGACTGTACTGGGAGTTATGTTCCCAAAGAGGTAGAATATCTCTTGCCTGGGTATTTTGGTCATTGCTGGGATGACCAAGGTGCTGCTCTTTGCCCATTTGTATGAATGCCTTTTCCTCTGGCTTGTTCTAAATTTTCTTTGGCAAAACCTCCAGGAAGAGTCAAAGCATAAAGATCACAGGGTGGTTTGGCTTGGAAGGGACCTTAAAAATTATCTGGACCAACCTCACTGCAGGGACACCTTCCACTAGGCCAGGCTGTACAAACCCCCCCAGCCTGGCCTTGAACACTTCCAGGGATGGAGTTTTCCAGGCTGAACCCCTCCAGTAAAATCCCTTTGTGCTGCCTGCAGCCACTGACTGCACAGGAGGACACCCAAATTGCTTTAACCACACCAAGAGCTCAGCAAAGCCCCTCTAACCCAAGAGAGATCAAAAAGGTCTGGTTTGATTTGCATTTCTCAGCCTTCCTGACCTGAGCTGTAACAGGCTCAGGATCATCTCCTCACACTGGGGAGAGCTCACAGAACACTCACCTGAAACAGAGGCGTCTCTTCTCCATCTGGGAAGAAAACAAGCTTAACATTTAAATCTGTCTGCAAGGTGGGAGCAAATGAACTCCTGAGCAGCTGCACAAAGCACCAAGAGTGCAATAAAACTAAACAGGTAATTACTGATGGATTATCTGGAGGCACAGGCTCACACCAAACCAGCCAGGAGAGAGAGCTTAAAAATACCTGACAGCCAAAGCACAGCTCCAGAGCAGAGAATGGTAACAGGCAATCTCACCCTTGACACCTCTGCATCTGCTTTTTAATTTTTCTTTTTAAAAAACAGCATTTATTCAGATAAAAAAACACCACTTGCATGAATCCAGATTAGGTTCCTCACACCGCTTTGCACACAGCTAATCTGCAAGTGCCTCTGTGACCACATGGAAAGTAAACCTTATTTTATACAGGACGATTGCCAAGGAAAATATAGGTTTTCCTACTTTTCTTTTCCCCCATGGAACTGAAACTCAAGCTAATGAATCAGAACATGTAAAATGATCCCAAAACACCTGGACAGGAGAGGTTAAAATAGTTATCCTTGTTCAGCTGAAGAATCTATTGGTTATCTGTCCTAGATTTAATTAGCAAAAACCCTAAAGATTGACTAGCTCAGCACAAAATTCCTGACCTGAGCCAGTTTTATATTTGACAGGATAAAATACAGCTACTTAGGAGAGCTGGAAGAATACACCTACGACAGGTGAATGCTGATGAGTTTTCAGAGGGTAAAGGGCTCTACAGACCCAGCCCTGTATTGAGGAAACAAATTTGAATATTCAGTAACCTTTGGGAATAACTTTTGGGTGCCCAGTGCTGCCTTGGGGTGGGATTCTGGCTGCTGCACCCTTTTGAGTGACTTTTAAACTGAAAGAGCAGAGGCAACACAGAGCAGCCAACACAATCAGAGCCACTGTCAATAGGTAATAACTTCAAGATTCCCAAATTGCTGATAAATCCATGATACTCATATAAAAATTAATGACCCATTGGCTGCAAGCAGCAAAGTACAAGGCAAAAACAGATTTGTTGATGTATCTATTTGCCATTTGCTGCCTGCCCTCACACTGGAAGTGTTTCTGGTTATGGTTGCTGTTAATTGCTTTTTATCTAACAGTGGAGTTTAGAAGCTTCAGCTGAGATGAGGTTTCACGGTGTTAGGCAATTACACAAACATGCAGATGCACAGAAATTCCCTGGTTTGTAATCTGGACGAGGCAGAACACAGTGTGATATCTGGGGCCTGAAGAGAGGCTTCTGATTTGGAAAGAAAACAAAGGCAGCATCAGGGAAGGTTAAAATCTGACTCACTGCCTCCTTGTGCTTCACCTGTTAGAGCTCCCAGATTAGAAATTCAGCCACGGCTGAATTTTAACTGAATTGGATTTTAACTCATCAACAGGAACACACAGAAGCATCATGTTTTCAAACACTCCACATCTTCAGGAGATATCCCTCCTAAGGAGGGCTTCCTTGTGCAGTGTCATTATCTCCGACAGATCTGCTTTGGAAATTTCCTCTCGAGGCTCCTCCACGCTGACAAGTGAATTCTGAGCATCAGAAATATTTGTTCAGAGGCTGCCAGGCTCATCACTCACTTCCCTGCAAAGGAGGCAGCCCAGAGGGGATTGATTCTGCTCTTCCCCCTGCTGTTGGCCCTGCAAAAATGGTGTTCTAGAGGAGACAACGAGGACAGGCACATGTCTCTGCCACCTGTCCCTCTGTGCTGATGCTCATTTCTCTGTGTCAGGGCTGGGGACAGCGCTGCTGCCTTGTCCTGGCTCTCACAAAGGTGACAGGGTACCCTGGGCTGGCCCCAGCAGGACTTCCAGCCCTGTGGGCTCCCTCCTTCTCTGGGCTTAGGAGGGCTCAGATATTCCTGCTGGCTGCCAGCCACAGAGATAATTATCTGGGACCTATCCATGCACAGGAGCATGGTAGGAATGGGATTGTTGAACGAGCACCTTTGCACTGGTGGCAGCTCTTCATGGAGTGCACAAGTGATTTGTGGTGTCTCCGTGTGGATGAGGAGAGGATTCAGGCAGCATCCAGACTGGGGGGTTACCAAAGGCCTCCTGTGGCTCCAGAGCCTCTTCCTCCAGCTCTTCTTGCCACTTCATCATTAACAAAGCACTTAGCTGTTTTATCTCTGAACAGGGAGATTTCTTGTGCACATATAAATCAGCCTCTCCCTAGCTGGAAAGCTCAGTTTTCTCCTGGCCAACCCTGTCTGAAAGCAAAGGCTCTATGACAAGAAGGAAAAAATACCTTCCCCTATTCATTCTCAGACATGGTACATGACAGTCTTTTCCTTTGCTGAATTGTTCTTTCATCCCATGTTCACCAATTATGAAAATAATTTGGCTTAGACAAGAGACGAGGAAAACACAGAGCAGCTCGTTCTTGTTTTTGTCACCAGAGAAGGTTTGATTTGGCCTCTTTGAAAGATGGCTAAGGACTCATTTGTCCTGATTATTCCACTTTGGAGCTTGTGCTGCTCTCCTACTCTTTGGGAAGCAGATGAGCCCAGTGGTGAACATGTCAAGTTTTGAAAGGTGTCACAGGAGGAGAAGTGTTATTAGTTCATCATGCTAACAAAGGGGCCACGCTGGATTTGCAGCCTCTCCCTTACTGCTGTGTCTGTGCTTTCTGAAGCCAAAAGGCAAAGGCTCATTAATTAACAAAAGAAGCTGGGAGATAATCTTGTGATTAAGTTATTGGAGTGGGACCTGGGTTGATTTCTCAGTCCTGGGCTGGTTGCTATGTGATATTATTCAAATCCCTGCCTGGAGACGAGCGGGAAGGCGGCAGTGGCAGCTCCCCATAGGCTGCTGGTGCTGTGGGCAGGGGCTGTGCTCTGCACATCCCTCATTATTCCAGCTGGAGTCACCTCTGCAGGCAGACAATGGCAGAGAACCCCCCACTCCAAATGCACTGCACGTTCTGCAACTGGCCTTTGCTCAAAAGCTTGCTGTTTTTCCAGAATCTCCTGTGATTGACTAAATCACTCCTCTTAGTGGGCTTTTCTTCCCCCCTTTTCTTCTGTTTCCTAGTGAATGTCTTTACCTTCTGTCTGTTGCAAATGTGAACAGTTTTAATTAGGTGCTGTTGAAATGTCTTTTGCAGTTTGGCATCCTGTTTGGTTTTGCTCCTCTCGTTCTCTTTGCAGTTCTGTTCCTTCCCACATTGCTTATGTTTTCTTGTTTGTGGAAGCTTTTCTCTATATGCATAATTTAATCATGCTGCACTTCAATTTCATCTCTAATAAGCATAAATAGGGATGAGGGCAGCTGAAGCCCATCTCTCCAGATGCTCCTTAAATAATCTTCTTTTCCTCCAGAGTGTCCCTCAAATGTTTCTAGCTGAACCCAAGGACAAAGCTCTCAGCTCAATAGATTTGTTTTCAAATTATATTGTTAAATGGCTTGATTTTTTTTTCCACAGCTTCTGAGACCAGACTGAGCCTACACCTTCAACTGAGGTCCAGAACAGCAGGGAAGTGTTCAAGAAATTCAACAAAGAACCAAAACCCCAGAGGAGGTGCCATTAATCCAGTTCCTCATCCTCTCTTTTTCCTGCTCTGGGGTTGAACTAGTGGATTTTGCTTTTGCTCAAAATTATCCTTACTGAGACAGCAGCAAATCTATAGAGTCTTCTACCAGGTAGATTTGGTTTTGGTCTCTCCCTGCTCCATCCTCAGTGCCCTTATCTATGTGCACTGGGTGTCCCAGAGTAATTTTTTATATATTAACCAGATCACTTTATCACCATGATCCAGTTACATCCAGCTTATCTGGGGAAGTCAGTAATTTCAATTAAGCTGCATTATGCATTTACTTCTAGTTATGTAAGAGAAGACAGATTTTCCCTTTTATTCCTCCTGATCTGCAGCAGCAGTCCCACGGAAATGATGACAAAAGGGGCTGAAGTGAAGGGCAGAGATGGGCCAGCTCACCTCTAACACCAGGGTGTGGTCACCTACACCTAAATCCACTTCAGAGAGGGAACTTTGACAGCTCCACACAACCTTTTCAGCTGCAGCCTCTGCAATCTCTCCCACGAGCTGCTCCAGCATTTACCTTACACCCATCAGGACCAGGTTTCCTCTCACTCCTCTGCTGGCTTCAAACTGCATTCTCCTTCTCCCACCACATGTGGTGAGCAGGATTTGTACAGCTCCTCTGTGTCCTGTTATCAGACCTCCAGGAGAAGCTGTGGATGCCCCATCCCTGGAAATGTTCAAAGCCAGGCTGGATGGGACTTTGAGGGCAGGCAATGCACCCCCTGAGCAGCTCCACCCCACCCAAAGGGGATGTTGGAGAGGCAAAGATGAGCAAGATTCGATCTCTGAGGAGCGGACAAATTCCCAGCAACGTATCTTGAACATTTCTTTTGCTGGGGTTTGACATGAGCCATCCCCTGCCATCACATTATCAGGGACAGCTGCCTTGCTGCAGGGAAATCACTGAGCCAGGCGTGGGAGAGGAGAGGATTAGGCAGGAGAAGGCTTGGGGTGTGATGAATGGGATTTGCAGGCAAACCCTCACTCTGCCTCCATCCATGGGAGCTGAGCTCTTGCCTGCAGCACTCTGTCTGTCCTGCTGCTGCTTCCAGCCAAAACCTGCAGGGGCTCACCAGCCTCTCCTCTGTGCTTTGGGGTGTGGACAAAACCCTTTGGAGGTGCTCTGGGGTGGGATCTGCGGCTTTGTCCTGCCCTTGGGGAGCACAAGGCCTTGTCCCTTCTTCCACACACGGTGGGAGCAGAGCAGCAGAGCTGTCCTCAGCTGACTTGGTGCTGCACTTCCATCTCTGCATGCAGTTAAAACAGGAATTCTGGTTGCAGATATGGTTTTTTGCTTTTGTGTCATCAAAAGCAAAAAACCAAAAACCAAAAAAAAACCAACAAAAAAAAAAACCACCAAAAAACCCCCCCAAAAACAAACAAACAACAACAACAACAAAAAACCAAAACAACCCCAACCAACCAACAAAAAAAAACCACAAAAAAAAAAAAACAAACCAACCAACAAAAAAAAAAAACCAGAAAAAAACCCAAAAAAACCCCAACCAACCAACCAACCAACCAACCAAAAAAAAAAACCCACAAAAAAACCCACAAAAAAACCCCCAAAACCAAAAAAACCCCAAACAAAACAAAGAAACCCAAAAATAAAAAAAGAAAAAAAAACCCAAAAAAACCTCAACCCCCCTCAAAACAAACAAACCCAAACAAACAAACAAACAAAAAAAAAAACAAACAAAAAAACCCCAATACCATTCTGTAGTGTTTTCCAAAATAAATAGCACTTCATGACCAGCTGCTCCTAGCTCAATCCCAGGGGACACCTGTTGAATTTGATTCCTTCCTTCCCTTAACCCCTTACTGCAAAAGCTGCAGCCCTGCACTCCAAGCTCATTTTACCATTTTTACCATGGTCTGGGCCCATTGGTAAAAATCCAAGCTGTTAACAAGTGACCTTTCCCCTGCAGCAGATGAAATCAGCAGCCCAAAAATCAATTCCTCCAGTGTAATTTTCAGGCTGCCCCAGGACAATTTGGAGGATTCAAAGCTTCGATCTGACTCGTGGCTTGAATCCTTTTTAATTCCATCTCCACCCTGAGACAAGAAGGGCCAAAACACCATCGAAGGTTCTGGGCATGGGATGGCTCAGCTAGAAGAAAAAAGATTTTTGAAGAAACCCTTCTCAGGACAGCTTCCTGCTCAAGTTTTCCACCCTGCATTGAAGTGACCTCCAAAATTATCCAGCATGTTGCTTACCCAGGGCAAGCTCTGACACATCACAGGTTTGCTCCTGCTTAATTGAAGCAGGAGAAGCCCTGAGTAACCTGGCTCTGACAGGCACTGCTGACATTTTCTTTCTGAGAGGGGGAAACCTCAAAGACACTCCTGCCTGATAAGGTCTGACTGTTTCCACGTTTCCACATTGACAAAAGAAACAGATAAAAATATCTACAGCTTCATAAGAAGGCGGGAATAAAGCCCTTTTTGCCATGCAGAGTGGAAATCCTAGCTTCAGAATGAAGGCAGCTAAAATCACTAGTTGCTTTTTTGAAATGCTGGCCAAACAGCTGCTGTTTGACGCTTTTGTGTGCAAAGTTACTGCACAGAAAAAGGAAAGAGGGGAGACGTGTTTGGAAGCACAGAGGGAGCTGCATGCAGGGGAAAACACACATGGCTCCTTCCAGCCTGCACTGGGTGGGATTTACTGCTTGCCTGGATGGTGGAGATGGAGGCATCACATCCAAGGTTCCTGCTGGTTAGTGGGGAAAAACCCACCCTGGGTAAAGCAGTGGTGTGAACACTGCCAGGGGGATCTCCCTGTTTGGGTCATCTCATCTCGGAACCCAGGGAATATTTCTCTGCCTGTGCTGAGAAATCCTGACCCCAGGAGAACACTGGAGAGAGCTTCCAAGACTTTGGGATGAATTGGAATCGACAGGTGTGTGAAATAGACAGTGGTAGAGCTTATCACAGGGTGAAAAACTTAGAGTTTTGGGGTTTCTATTATGGAAGTGGATAGGAGACAAGATGGAGGATTTTGGGCGTTGTCTGATCTCCTTCTTGTTCTTCATCTGCTCCATTTTCTGCAGTGCTGGTGGCACAGAGTGATTGGTTGGAAAGAGCCACAATGCAGATGTTGAGTGGACAGGCAAATAATTAGTTATTGGTAGAAATATACAAATAAAATACTTTCTAAGAGCTAATTGGATGAAATAGCTTTAAAAGGCCTTGAACCTGTGTGTCTTGTGGCTTTTGGTGCCTTCTCTTTGTACACTGAGATGTAGACAGCACGCAGAACTTCTGGGAAGAGAAAAATAAACAACAACCTGAAGACCAACAAAACCAAGAGCCCCATGCACCTCATTCCTGGCACAGAACTTTTTAGGGGTCTCCCCATCAGGGGGACCCACGAGGGAGGTTCCCACAATCTCATGTCACCAAAGGACATGAAATAACATGACGGGGACACGCTGCTCTCTGAAGACAAAAAAGAGAATATTTAATTTCCAACATTTATAGATTTCAAAAAGTGACAGTGGATTGGAGGGTGACAGTGCCACCTCTCCAATGACACTGGACAAACCAACGGTCCATCAAATTTCTCTTCTTCTATTAAAAAAATGCAAACCAATAAGTTATTTACATAAAGTGCGTGAGAAAGTTCATTATAAGAATGTAAACATCAGAAGGCTTAGAAAAACTTAAAAAATCAGGGTGACAATCTCATAGTCCTCCCATCAAGGTAGAAAAACGCCAGGGAGGCTGCTGCTTAATGTGGATGCTTTTTTGTGCTCCTGGGTGGCAGCCAGGCCCCCTCCAGCCTTTGCAAGGGGTGTGGTGAGTGTTGTATTTGCAGGGATTCTTGTGGCAGGAAGGAATGATGAATTTGATTCTATGTTCTCAGAAGGCTAATTTATTATTTTATGATACTATAATATGTTAAAGAATACTACACTGAACTGTACTAAAGAATACAGAAGGGATACTTACAGAAGGCTAAAAAGATAATAATGAAAACTCCTGACTCTGTCCAGAGTCCTGACACAGCTTGGCCCTGATTGGCCAAAGAGTGAAAACAACTCACAGCAGAATCCAATGGAACAATCACCTGTGGGTAAACAGTCTCCAAAACAACTCAAAAACAAAACAAAACAACCCAAAACAATCTCAAAACAACTCACACCAGAATCCAATGGAACAATCACCTGTGGGTAAACAGTCTCCAAAACAACTCAAAAACAAAACAAAACAAAACAAAACAATTCACACCAGAATCTAATGAAACAATCACCTGTGGGTAAACAATCTCCAACCACATTCCACACAAGCACAACACAGGAGAAGCAAATGAGATAAGAATTGTTTTCTTTTTTCTCTGAGGCTTCTCAGCTTCCCAGGAGAAACATCCTGGGCAAAGGGATTTTTCCAGAGAATGTGAATGCCACAGTTGAGCATCAGCATCCCTGCAGGACTGTGCTCACTTGTGGTGGAGGAGATGCTCCAGCTCTGCCCAGGGCCATGAGAGAAGCAGGAGCCAGAGCAGGGTGCCAGCAGCATTAAAGGAACGTCCAGGGAACCTCACAGCTGGAGAAGGCACGCTCAGATGGATCCAGGGAGTGCAGATGAAGGGAGTGCCTGAGCTGTCAGCAGGGCCACGCTGCAGTGTCAGCACCCAGCTCATTCCTGCTGCCAGGAGAACAGGAATGCTGGGCCAGCAGTGCCAGCAGCAAGGAATGCTCTGGGGAATAGTGACAGGTGACTCTAGGAGGCCCTTAAAATAACACTGTGGTGGTGCTTGAGGGTCCCCAGGACGAGGGAAGAGATGAGAATCTTGACTCCATGTTTCAGAAGGCTGATTTATTGTTTTATTATATCTATTATATGAAAAGAAATGATATATTAAAGCTATACTAAAGAAAGAGAAAGGAATGATAAGAAAATCTCATGACAGAGAGACCAACACAGCTGGCTGTCATTGGGCATTAATTAAAAACAATTCACATGCAACCAATGAAAGATGTACCTGTTGGTAAACCATCTCCAGACCACATTCCAAGCAATCAGATAAAATTATTGTTTAGATTTCATTGCTGAGGCCTCTCAGCTTCTCAGGAGAAAAATCTCAGGAAAAAATCCTAAGTGAAAGGGATTTTTCAGAAAATACGTGACATTAACACTGGAGCAGGGGACAGGGGTGGATGAAGCTCTAAAAGCTGACCTGATGGCCTCAGCCCCTTTCCAACACAGTCCTGTGGCCCCTGAGATGTGCAGCCACAACACAACAAGAGAGAGAGGTGCTTCATTAGAATGAAAGATGGGGGGAAATGAATGGAACCTGAAACCCTTTAAATGAATGGGCAGCAAAGCACAGCCCGTAGAACTGCAGTGCAGAGAGAAAACCGGCACTGCTGAGCTGGCAGTGGCAAAGAAAAGCAGGCAGGAAAGAGGGATGGGAAAGAGGGAATTCCAGGCTCTCTATCAATCCCTGGAGTGCTGGGATATCAGCTCTGTCCTCTGTGAGCAGGATGAGCACCCTGGCCGTGGCAGCAGGGTGAGGGTGTCCAGCTCTCCCCTCCTTTCACAGCTCTCCCTGCCTGCCAGCAAGAAACCAGACACCACAAACTCCTCAGTTTCTTTGCCTTCATCAATATTTTAATAGTTCCTGGCTTTTTTACTGTAAGAGACATCACTTCTTGTTAATTTGAGTGCTGGAATGGCACTGGCAGGCAGAATACCTTGGCTCCAAGTGAACCCTGAGGGGCAAAGGGAAATGTATTCCTAAGAACACCAATTGGAAAGAATCTAATTCAATAATAGATTTTTGTTTGGTATCACTCTGGCACCAGCAGTCATCCTCCTGTTATTTTTAGGTTCTGATGACGCCAACAGGTTTTGTTGTTTTTTTGGGGGTTTTTTTTGGTCTTTTTTTCCTTTATGCAAAAAAAAAATCCCCAGGAGGAGAAAATTTCCATAGTTTAATCACACAGAATGAAATCGCAATTATTTCTAGAATTTAAGACTTGGTGCTTCTAGATCCTCAGCAAAATATTCAGATTTTTGCTAGAGTCTAGAGAGGAGGAAAAGGATCCTTGGGGTTGGGGTTTGGGGAAGGAGGGAGAGATGGGATGAAGACAGAAAACAAACACATATTTACCCAGCCAGAGAATAACAGGTTTTTAGATGAAGGATGTTACACAGCTCGAGAGGCAGAATTTGAGTTTAGAAATACAAAACAAACATCAAAATCATCCTGTTTCATGTGACAGCCTCTTTCTTTGTGCTTTTTCTTTCCAAGGGATTAGTCATGGGAGTATTTATTTGAGGTATTAGCTGCAGCAGCTACACAAACCAGCCACCAAATATTATGAATTTCTGTCCCAGTATTGTTTGTGCTTTCCACCAAGTCATGAAATTCTTGATCTGTAAAAAAAAGGCTGTTTTGAAGTGCTTTTCCCCATGATTTCCTTGTCTTTGTGCATCATGAAGACCTTTTATTTCTTCTTTGTTTTTTTGTGCACTAAGTGGCTTGAGAGCAGGATGAGGATGGAAATCCACCCCTAAAGTCACCACCAGCTGTGCACCCAGGGTGTTGCAATAGGGAAAAGGTGTCTGCTGCATCCCAAACCCCTTTTCTTTATCCCCTCTGGAAGGAGCAGCAAGCAGGGAGAGGTCCTGTGGAACATCCCCATCTCTTCCCAGGACAAAGGAAAAGCAAATACAAATTCCCAACCAAAGAAAAGATGATGTTCCAGGGCTGGCCAAAATGAGAGTCAACCAAACCCTTAGAAATGAGGGAATTTGGACTCAAGGATCTGTATCCCTTCCCCACATTTACTGCCAGGCTTGAGGCATTTTCTGTTCTTTCTGGAGCACTTGGGATAAAGAGACATTGGTTATAAAACTGCTTGGCTATGAGGAATAACTATAAATCCCTGTTTTCAGTGGGTTTTTTCCAAGCTTAGACGTCACTTCTGGGCTCCGAGTCATGTAAGAATCCCACATTTTTCAAGGTTTAATAACTGGTGAATTCTTGCTGGCTTGGGGCTTTTTTTTCCTTTTAATTATTATGTTATTTTTACAATTACAAAAGGTATTTGCAAAACATTTGTTGTTTTTTTTTTTTTCCCAGATAGCTTCTGGCTGCTTTCAAGCTGAAATTTGGCAGTCGGCACACATCCCTTATTCAACAACAGACACAGATTCTGCACTTTAAAACTTGTGGTGGGTACAGACCCAAGAGATTTTTTTTCCCCCTCTTTTCTTTCAAATCTGCATTAAAATCATGCATGGATATTTTATTTTTTTTTTGTTGTTTTGTTTTTAAAGCAAAAGCTACCACTGAAAACCCAGGGCTGTGTGCTAACAGCAGCCCTTAGCCACAGGTGGCTCTTGCAGAGAGGCTTTTTATCAACCAAAAAGCCATGGAAGTGATGAATTTTACAGTGGGGTGATTTCATATCGAGGGAACAGATATTTTGCCTTGGATGCAAAGCAGAAGTGGGGATGTGTGGCTTGCTGGATCCCCGTGGCACTCACATCAGCTTTTCCTGGTTGCCACTGGGTCGGGGCAGGAATGGTTTGGGATTTGGACCTTCATTAGCATTGCTGGAGGGGAATCCCTGGCTGATCCTGCTCCCCCTGGCCTTTTGCATCCATCACCTATTTCCCTGGAGGGAGGCACATCAGAGGAGAGGCAAAGGCACACATCTCATTTTAACTTTGAAGTGGGGGAAATAGTGGTAGGATTTTTCCTGGAGCTTCTTCTTATTCTCCCCACTCCCTCCTCGCCCCAAATATCTCCCCAGACTCTTAAAAACCTGCTTGGTTGGAATATGCACAGGCTTCCCTAGCGTTCGCTCTGACCGGTGCCTTCGGGGAGATTTTTGAAAAACATGAGGAATTAACATTTGAAAAGGTATTCCCACACACTTTTTGAGCAGGAAATGTGGCTTCCTTCTCCACCCACTGTATCACTAAGCAGCTTGGAGATAAAGAATGGAGATTTTCATGGCCATTGTGGTTAAAAAACCGTCGCCCAGGCTGGGATAATCCTTGGAGCCTGTGTTTGCTGAGCAGGGAGATTGGATGGTGAGCTGCACCTAGATATCTGTGTGTTGTCACACTCATTGCCACCCACAGCTCCTGGCACCCTCAGATCTCTGCTTGAAAGAGTGGGAAATGCAAGTTTTTAGGTTGGAAGGGGACCTTGAAGATCATCTCATTCCAACCCCCTGCCATGGGGTCGGGTTGCTCCAAGCTCCATCCATCTTGGCCTTGAGCACCTCCAGGGATGGTGCAGCCACCGCTTCTCTGGTGCCTCACCACCCTCACAGTAATGGATTTTTTCCTCAAATCCAATCTCAACGTCCTCTCTTTCAATTTGAACCCATTCTCCCTTGTCCTGTCACTAAATGCTCTTGTAAAAAGTGCTGCCCCACCTCTCCTCAAAGTTCTCCTCAGGTACTTCAAGGCTGCAATTGGGTCACCCCGACTCCTTCTCCTTTCCAGGCTGAGAAATCCCAATTCCCTCAACCTTCATGGAGTAGGATGGAGTAAGCCACGTCCAGAAACACCTTTAAAGCAGTGCTGGCCCTGCCAGATCTCCCCTGTGGCACTCAGTGAGCTGGAGGAGATGCTCTGGTTCCTTGTTGCCTTGAGTCCAGGCACACAACCAAGCTTAAAAGCAACCTCCTGGCATCCCTGGGCAGAGCAGCTTGTTTAAATCTCTGTCCCATGAAGATGCTGGGCTTGGTCTAGGACCCAAATTTGTGCTGGTGCTGATAGACCCCCTTTCTTTGGAGTGGTGTGGGGAAGGAACCAAAGGCCTTTGCAGGAGGGACGTGTCCTGAGAGGCAAAGTCCAGGACAGGCTCATGAAGAAAGAATTGTGGTTAAAAAGCTGGCAAATATTTCAGGTGGCCTGCACCAAAAATGGAGATAAATGGCTGCACCAAATGGAGATAAAATTTAGATGGTTGGAGAGCAATATCAGGAAATCAGAGCTCTCCTGAAGGGCAAATTTCAGTGCAGCTGTAACCAGGACACTGCAAGCAGCACCTTGACCAAAAAAAAACCCCAAAACCAAAAAAAAAAAAAAGAAGGAGAAAACCAGTCCCAATTTGCCATCCAGGCCTCGGTGTTTCCTTGCCCATTTTTCCATGTGCACCAATCTGCCAAGCCAGATGTCCAAATGAGCCGTGTGGGCAAACAGGCCCTGGTATGAGCAAACATTGCCACTCTGGTGGGCACAGAACCAGGCACTGCACTTGGCAGGAGCAGGATGGGGCTGGGGGGAGGCTGACCCCTCTCCTGGGGCACAAAACCCCTTCCCTGACACCAAGAGGCCACGACAAACAGGCTCAGCGAGGCTCAGGAAGGTTGGCACTGCTGCAGGAGCTCCTCCTGTTATGAATAAGAAGCTTGACTAGGCCAATATTCAAGCAGCAATCAATTTATTATTTAATATGGTAAAGTATGAGCAATACAGCGCTGGGTACAGTGGGGGAAGTGTTCCCTCCAACTGCACACCGATACTTGAGGGTTACAGGTATTTATAGGGGTACTCATCAGCTTTCTCAGCAGTTTCTATTCCAATTCTTACTCATCAGCAGTTTCTAGTCCCAATTTTTACGTCACAATTCTATACACTATTGTGATTTAGCTTTTCTCAGGATGTATCCCTAAAGGAGTATCCCAGATGGTGGTGGTTTGGTTTCTGAAAGAAGAAAGACGAATCCCATCTGGTGAGGTCCAGCTCCCCAGATGTGGGTCCACCTTTTAATTGCAAGGACTATAAATCTAACAACAGTGATGTCCAGCTTCCCTTGGTCAAAACCATAAATCCTTGAGGTGATGTTCATCTTCTTTTCTCAAGCTGTTTTTTTCTGCTTTATTAAGGCGTGAGATAAGCATGTTTCCTTTATATATATTCCAATGCTATAGTTTCAAGGATACAAGCAATATTCTAAAATTATACTTCAAAAGGTTATTATTGCAGAACTCTTTAAGGATTCACTACAAGCAAAAAGCAACATCCTTAACGCTTTAATTCCAATGCTCCTAAATCAACCAAGGTTAATTGCAAACAAAAGATAGGTCCAAAGGCCTTTTTCCATGCTTTACTTTCCTCAGTTATTTTTAGAATTCACAACTGTCCCATTGTCAGTCTCCACACATATTGCAATCACAAATACACACATTGCCTGTGTGTACCTGACACGAAACTCAGCTTTGTATTCACTCTCCCAACCAGTTTCCCCAGCAGGCTGGGCCATCCCACCTTGCTGGTGTGGCCCTGGGGTTTGTCAGGGTCCCCATCCAAGGGGATTGATCACAGTCACAAGGACATCAAGGTTCTTGTCTCATCTCACCTGTGGGTTCCTGCCTTCCCCAGGCTGAGGAAGGACCCCCAGGGAAGAGCTGTAGCACCCTAATGTCACACAGAACATTGTTTATCTTTCTGCTATCTGTGAATAAGCCATTAAAAACAGAAGCAATGCATTTGCCACACTTTCACAAGCTATTCAGGAGCATTACAACAAATGAGCAGATAATTAACCAGCAGCTCAACCCCAGTAATCACATATTGTAATTCCAGCAGAATCACAAAGACTCTGTAATATTGACTTCTCTTGGAAAGCAGCAAAATTAACATTATAGTCTGGATCCCTGCTCTTAAAGCAAATTCTCCCAGAAACAGCAGTGGGAAGGGAATATTTTCCAGCTCAGTGCCCTTGGAGCACCCTGACAATCCTCAAGCCTCATTCCTGGCAGCTCCAGCTGAGCAGCCCCCTTGGGCAGAGCAGGTCTGGGGATGGGTGAGGAGGGTTTCCCCTGGAGAAAGCCTCAGCTGCAGGGTGGCCACATGTGGCTGGCTTGGGATGAACACAAAGAACCATTGTAGGAAAGCAGGGGTGGGAGAGGCACCTCTCAAAGCACATCCTTCCATCCTCTGCGGGCTGGGGAGCCCTGGGCCTGTGCCATGGTGGATTTGGCAGTGCTGGGTTAGCAGTGGGTCTCAGCGACCTTAGAGATCTTTTCTCAGTGGGAAGAGGACACCAGTTCTCAGTCAGGGTGGAAGATCTCCATTCTGACCCCTGAGAGAAAGGGGTGGAAGATCTTCATTCTGACCCCATGGTGCCACCATGGATTTCTCTTTGTGCCAGAGGCCAATTACCTCTGCTTCAGGGCCCGGCTCACTCTGACTTGGTGGAAAGCAGAAAAAGCCCGGAACACCCTAAAACACACCCCAGGGCCTGTGTATGAGTGTGCTGCAGGTTTCTCTGGGTTCAGGAGCCCCACAGCCCCTGGAAAGGCCAAGGGTGGCTGAACACCACGGGTGGCTCTGAGCAGAAGGAGCTGACACACGCAGCTCCCTCCTGCAGCTCCCAGCACACTCTGATGCAGAGGATGCCAATCTGGCACTGAATTCCTCCTTTAAAATATTCCTCTCTCAGCTCTTGAAGCATCCCCCTCCCTCCCCAAAATAAACAAACAAGTGAGGAGCTCACGAGCTGCGGGCAGGAAGCACTGACGGAGCTGCAGCGTCCCACGGCGGGCGGGGGCTCCTAAATCCTTCTGGCTCACCCTGCTCTGATGCCTCAGGTTTGAGCTTTTGTATTTTCCAGATTCTGGGCTGCTTTAGTGTGTGGGTCTGGGCTTCTTATGAGGGGATGGTGAGCTCTGTGCACAGAGCAGGGAGACAAAACAATTCCTGCTCCAGCTGGGGACCAAGGACAAATGATCCAAATCTCAGCCCCAAGAGCACAAACAACGTGGAATGAAGAGAGAAAAACAAAAAAAGTTGGGACTGCATGGGCTAAAGCTGGAATTGGACAATTAACTCTAATGTACAAATGGACCAGAATTTATAAAAGTGAGAGACCCCATGACCAGTCATCCATTTTGTGACCATTTTGGTTCATCTTGGGTGTAGCCTTGGCTGGGCTCTTGTGCTGCCCAAGGTGGATCCATTGAGGCCTTTTAATAAATCCCTGCTTTATTCTTTAGCTCAGTCTCTGTTCCAGCTCAGCCTTCCCAAGGCATCAATCCTGCTCAGATGGATTTCATTCCCTGTGCCTGCCTGTGCTTCACTCCATGGGGAAATGGTGTCTGGGCACAGCTGTGCTGCTCAGAAAGCTCCAAGATCTCTGCTCTGAGGAGCAGCAAAGTGTGGAGTTCTCATGGGATCCCTCTTGGTCACTGATGCAAACTCTTCCTTTCCTGGACTCCACTCCTCCTTGGTTGTGTGGAGAATCTCAGTCTGAAAGGCAGGGCCTGTTTTGTGCTGGGTTCCCCAAAATTCCCCCTGCCAGGAAGGATGGCTGGAAGATCACTGTCTTGCTTCCTTTTTTGCACTGAGTTCATGCATGAAAATTGTAATGACCTCACCCTGAGCTGGTGCTCATCCAGCCCTGCCAAGGTGCTGCTTGTGGACTCCTGGATATTTCCTCTTGATCATCCTGCTCATCATTCTCCAGAGCTCTTATCAGCCATCTTTTGATGCTGCCCAAGGTGGAGATCTCTTAATAAATCCCTACTTTATTCTTTAGCTCTGTCCAGCCCCTGTTCCAGGTCAGCCTTCCCAAGGCATCAGGTGCTTTCTGTCCCCTCTGTGCCACCCCCAGAGCTCAGCTCCCTGGGTGGCTGATGTGCACACAATGTCCCATGCAATGTCACAGCAGGTCCTGGCAGGGCACTGAGACACAGCTGGCCCTGGGTGACCTTCAGGAGAGCCAGGGTGAGGCTCTGGGGCTGGGGACATGTCAGATGTGTGTTGTCAGCTCTGGACAGGAATGATGTACCCCCGTTCCACAGCACATCCAGCTGGGACAGAAGCCCTGGGATGGTTTGGGTTGGAAAGGTCTTTAAAGATCAGTGAGGCCCCACCAATATTGAGGGAGCCAGGAAAGGTCTGGATGATTTCAGCCTCCACTCCCATCAGCCAGGACAGGATGAAGGGATGCTGAGGCTGCTCCCATCTGTGCCAAGGGCTGAGGCAGCTGAATCATCTCTCCTCTCCCTACCTAAACCTCATCTGCTCTTTATGGGTCTCTGCCCCCTCCTTCCTCGACAGCAACAAAGCAAAGTGAAAAACAGAGGCTTTATTACAAACAGCACCTGTTTCCATAGAGACTTGCTAAGAAAATTACAGGAGACAAAGATGGAAATGAGAGAGGAAAACACAAGGGCTCGTCCTTGTGCATCAAGTGATGCCTCAGCTCCCTGCAGAGCCAGCACAGGGGATGAGTGTGGGTGAGGGTGACAAGCCCCCAGCCCATCCTCACTGGCCAGAGCAGCTCCTGGCACCCCTATGGAGATGGGGTTCCCAGCCAGCCCCCTCCAGAGCTCAGCAGCAAACAGGAGCCTGGCTGTAAAATGGCAATGAAAAAGGCAGGAACACCATCTCCTTAAGGGAGAGGATGGAAGGACAAGCTGGAAAACTGTGAGGGGGCAGGCAGGGCAGGGCCTGACTGTGTGGCAGGCTCAGAGTCCCACCCCATCACTGCAGGTGCTGGAAGGAGCAATCCTGCTGGTCCAACACATTGGTAAAGCACACCAGGCATGCAGACAGGGAATTCAATGGAGAAGACACTTTTAGACCATGGGGTTTTCTTCAGGAAAGGCAAGGAAACTCCAGGAGGGGAATACCAGGCAGGGCTTGGGGATACTGGCACTCCATGACAGCCCTGGGTTACCTCTCTGTGACATTCTGGGCCATCTCTCTGTGACATTCCTGGGCCACCTCTCTGTGTGACAGTCCTGGACCATCTCTCTGACATTCCCGGGCTACCTCTGTGACAATCCTGGGCCATCTCTGTGTGACAGTCCTGGGCCACCTCTGTGACAGTCCAGGGCCACATCTCTGTCACATTCCTGGGCCACCTCTCTGTGACATTCTGGGCCATCTCTGTGTGACAGTCCTGGGCCATCTCTGTGACATTCCTGGGCCACCTCTCTGTGACATTCTGGGCCACCTCTCTGTGACATTCTGGGCCATCTCTGTGACATTCCTGGGCCACCTCTGTGACATTCCTGGGCCACCTCTCCGTGACATTCCTGGGCCATCTCTGTGACATTCCTGGGCCATCTCTCTGTGACATTCTGGGCCATCTCTGTGACATTCCTGGGCCACCTCTCTGTGACATTCCTGGGCCACCTCTCTGTGACATTCCTGGGCCATCTCTGTGACATTCCTGGGCCATCTCTCCATGACAATCCTGGGCCACCTCTCTGTGACATTCCTGGCACGAAGCAGACCATGGGGACAGCGGGAAGCTCAGCAGAGCGAGAGCAGGAGGAGGAGGAGCAGGTTTCATTTGACAAACACAGATTGTGTTCACTTGAACGCTCCAGCTGAGGTGCCCCAAGGCCTGCAGGACCCCAGCTGGATGAGCAGCTCTCAGCAGCCTCTCTGACTCACCCACAGAGCTCCTCTCCTGACTCAGCTCTGAAAGATCCATCAGGGGCCTCCTGGGAGGAGTTCTTGGGAGACATTTCTGTGTTGGTGGCTGCTGCTGGACAGCTCCCAAAATGCCAGAGTACCTTTGCACAGGGGATCCTTGCCCTGCTGCTCTGGGAGCAGCTGCTGGAGCCTTGTGGAGCACACCAAAGCAGCTTCTCCAGCCTCAGAGGCATTGCCATGCAGCCTCTTCCACACTTCCCTTCATCTTCCAGCACCCAGAGCACTGTGAGAGCCCAGATGTGACCACACAGAGCACAGGCTGGCTGCTGGGTGCACCTGGATTGTCTGTGCAGAGATTTTTAGGTTCCATGGCAATCCCTGCAGCCATGGGAAGAGTCTCCCTGGCCAACATGAGGCCCCAGCAGCCAGGCAGGGGTGCAAAGTGATGCCTTGGAAGGCTGAGCTGCAACACAGGCTGGACAGAGCTAAAGAATAAAGCAGGGATTGATTAGGAGGCCTCAATGGATCCACCTTGGGCAGCACAAGAACCCAGCCAGGGCTGCACCCAAGATGGTCACAAAATGGATGGCCTGTCATGGGGTCTGTCACTTTTGCAAGTTCTGCTCCATTTGTACATTAGGGTTAATTGTCCAATTCCAGCTTTAGCCCATCAAGTCCCATTCTTCTTGTTTTTCTGTCTCCAGCCCACGTTGTTTGTGCTCCTGGGCCTGAGATTTGTCTTGGGGAAGATGAAACAGGGAAGCCTTATAAATATAATTGCCTGGCAAAAGATTTTGAGAATATGGAAACTATAAGTGGGATTGAAATGAAAGCAAGCTTTGAGGTACCTTAGTTACTGAACAACTGGAAAACAATGGCATGGCCAGCTGAAGGTGATCCCCTTTTGATGGAACAACACCCTCTGCTTGCAGACAGCTCCAAGGGTCAGAGCAGACCCCACCAGCTTGGCAGAAGGGCTCCAAAGAGGAGTTTTTAGGGTTTAAAATGTAACAGAGTATGGTAATGTAATGATTCTTATAGGCTGTATGGAAATGCTATAGGATCTGTATCTTGTACTAGATTGGTTAGTGAGAATTAGAATATTCAGCACAGAAGAAGATTTATGGTATTTTAACGAGAACTTCACTCTCTTACCCTTTTACTCTTTTACACTTTTGCTCTCTTACACTTTTACTCTCTTACCCTCTCATCCTCTCTGCCCCTCTCTTCTCTGGGGCCTGCTCTGAGCTGTGGCTGGCAGCTCCCAGCAGGGCCCTGCACCCAGGCCCTTTACAATAAACCCCAAGTTCCCGACCTGGCTGCAGAGATCTCTGCTCTCCATTCATCCTGACCGTGCTACCACCATCGCTCCTACAGATTTGGATCATTTGTCCTTGGTCCCCAGCTGGAGCAGGAATTGTTCTGTCTCCCTGCTCTGTGCACAGAGCTCACCATCCCCTCATGTGAAGCTCAGACCCACACACTAAAGCAGCACAGAATCTGGAAAATATAAAAGCTCAAACCTGAGGCATGAAAAAAGCCCCATGCCAGAGAGCTCAATGTGCACTGGGCAGGCAAGGCAGGAGCCACTGCCTGCATGGTGAGAGAGCTGCCTGCAAGCATCCAAGAGCATGTTCTGTTCCCTGCACTGCTGAGAGCCCACATGATCAGGGATCTCGTGCTCAGAGCCAGGGCTGGGATGCTCAGGGCTCAGTATCACCTCCAGGACAGTCTCCTTCTCCCATCAGTGGAGCTGCTTGTGCCTCCATGAAACAGGATTTGCTTCTCCCACCCTGAGCTGACACGTTTCAGGGAGCAAAGGCTGTCTCCTCCTCCTGTGCATGCAGATGGCCTCACCCCCAGGATCCCTGTCCCCACTGAGAGGCAGGCTGTCACTGCAGCACAAAGCACCAGCCAGCCTGGCCTTCCAACAGCCTCAGAGCAGCACTGAGACAGCTTTTGGTGCAAGAGTGGCAGCACCTTGCACGCACCTTGCATCCCATCCCTGCAAGTGCTCCAGGCCAGCTTGGACAGGGCTCTGAGCAGCCTGCTTTAGTGGAGAGTGTCCCTGCTCCTGGCAGGAGGCTTGGAACAGCATCAGCTTTAAGGTCCCTTCCAACCCAAAGCATTCTGTGATCTGTCACCGTGGCCACATGAGCACCACAGCTCTATTAATGAAAAGCTGATAGCTTGCAGCTCCCTCCTTTCATCCTCATGCTCCCAGGGCTGGTTTTGCTTAGGATTGGTCTTCATGGGTCACCACCAGCCCTGCTGCTCTCTCTCCCTTCCCTTTTGATTATGCCCTCCCTCCCTTCTTACCCCCTTCACCCCTTTGGTGGCACAGTGACATTTAATCCTGTGTCGTAGCCAATTCCACCACACAAGCCAAGATGAGATTTGGACTCACAACCCAAAAACCCACTGAAAAAATCCCTCCTAGCTGATTCACCCCCCAGTTCCCAAGGCACCATCACTGCTGGGATAACACCAGGAGAGTTATTGAGTCTGGCAGCTGCCCAAATTGCCCCCATAAAACAGAGATACAGCAACTCATGGCCATTTAGTGCCTCCACTGCTGGGTACACCACAGGACCCAGCCTTCTGCCAGAGCCCTGGAAATGCAAATTAAAACATGGCTGTTCAAAAAAAGGGAGGTTTTGCTATTGCCATGAATTTCTCAGAGCCACGTTTCACATCTGCCCTCACGCGCCGCGGCGTCAGGAGCAGACAGGAGACAAAATTCCAGCTGCATCTCCACATCAATCCAAGTGCAGTTTTCCTGCTCACCTCTCAGCTGTCCCCTCGCTCCTCCCTGCCTCATTTCTCCCTCTGCCAGGGGGGTGATGGGCACAGCCAGGCTGTGCCCCTGTCCAGAGCAAAACCTTTCTCTGGGGGCACAGGTGGGGACCAGGGGGGCTGAGCAGGAGGGGGATGCCCAGCAGGGTCCCTCCTTGGTGACACTGCCAAAAAAAGGAGCTCTCTCTCTTCTCTGCAGCACATCTTGGCATTGACACCGGGCTGGGGGTGTTGGTGGCTTGGCCACCAGCATTATTACATGGATTCTTGGCTTTGTGGAATCAGGACCAGGCAATTCCAGGTCCATCCAGTCTGTTCCTCAGGGAACACCTCTGCCATCCTCTACATGACCTGGATGCCAACACATCTTGGCTTTATGGACCAGGCAATTCCAGGTCCATCCAGCCCAGGTTAATCATGGGAACACCTCTGCCATCCTCTGCATGATGTGGATGCCAACACCCCATGGCTGGGCTCAGCTTTCTGGGGCTCTGCATTCCTGCACAGGATCTTTGCTCTGACCTTCTGAAGATCCTGACCTGCAGGGAATCAGGAACTGCAAACCCCAAAGAAGCTCCCTCAGCCTCAGCCCCTGCTTTCTGTTCAAGCTGTCCTGACAGGCGTTTGCAGGAACAGAGGATGCAGTGTTCCCTGGCTGCAGCGTGTTCTCCGTATGGCAGCGCTGGCAAAACCAACCATTTCTACTCAGGGCTGTGAAATTCAGCCTGGGAGGTCTGTCTAACCCTCCTGACCTGCAATTTCCCAGCTAAAATAAGTTTTTGTTGTTGGGAGAAGAGACAGATTCCCTCCTGGTGCCGCTGGAGCCTCTCCCCATGCTGTGGGGCAGCATTCTCCCATCTCCCCCATGCCTGCAGTGCTGCAGAGCCATCCCCTCCACTGTGAGCACAGAAATGGGGCAGAATATGGGGGAAAAAAGCCTATTTGTCAGCCTGATTTCATCCAGGAGATGATTGTAGAACAGCACTTACCCGCTTTTCCTTCCCAGCCTGAAACCTGACCTGTCCTCATAGGCTGTAATAACATCTCTGAGTTAATTCACTGGAGCTGCAGTCACTTGTATGCCAAAATAGGGCAGCAGCTCAGGCCCACCAAGAGCAGCCCTAAACTCCCATCAGCAGGGCAAAAAAAGAAGGATTTCTGCAGGGGGAAACTGTGTGAAACACAATTAAAACATTCTGGCGGCAAATCCACTAAATCTCCTTCTCCAGCAGTTTCCTGCAGCCCTCTTGCTTTGGCTGACCATTCCAAAGGATGGTTCTGAGGGAGCTGGGGGTGTTTATCCTGGATAAAAGGAGACTCAGGGGTGACCTTATCACTCTCTATAACTCCCTGAAAGGTGCCTGTGCTCAGCTGGGGCTGGGCTCTTTCTCCAGCAGCACTGACACAACCAGAGCACACAGCCTCAAGCTGCACCAAGGGAAATACAGGTTGGATATCAGGATAAAGTTTTTCACAGAAAGAGTGATAAAGTTCTGGAATGGCTGCCCAGGGAGGAGGTGGAGTCCCCATCCCTGGGTGTGTTTAACAAAGCCTGGATGTGGCACTGGGTGCCAGGGCTGAGTTGAGGTGTTGGGGCTGGGTTGGACTCGATGATCTTGAAGGTCTCTCCCAACCCTGTGATTCTGTGATTTCTGTGTGAATTCTGTGAAGGGGTGACAGGGACAGAGCTTCTGAGGGCAGCAGCTTTATGGCCAGGGGTGACAATGCAGAAAGGTTTTGTTCCCCTGAGCGCTGCTGGGCTCTGCAGCACCCGGAGGGGCTCCCTGGGCACACTCAGAGGGAAGCCAGCCCTGCTCAGAGCCACCCCTCGGGCTGTGTGTGACACCATCGACGGTGGCAAACACCAAATCGCTGTCATTAGCACAGGCTGGAGGAGCCAGCGCAGGGAAAAAAGAGGCCAAGACAAGGAGAAGTGCTGGCACATGTGACTGCTAATCCCGTTGGAAAAGTGGGTGGAAAGATGTCCCTCTTCCCAAACCTTCACTTTTGAGTCAGAAATGACACAGACTCCAAAAGCAATCAGAAGACAAAAAGGATGAAAAGTCTCACGTTTATTGAGACATCTTCTTTTATAGCCTCGTCTGACACAGGTGGACCTGGTAATTTAATCAATGCATTTCACATGATTGGCCAATTAAGATGACACCCCCCCCCCCCCCCCCCCCCCCCCCCCCCCTTGGGAATAAACAACTTGTTACAAATACCAGGTGCAGCTTATTTCTCCCCAGCTCTCTAAAGTTTCCCAGACTGATTCATGGGAAAGCTTAATCTAGCTTTCCCTCTCTCTGACCAGACTATTGCATCCACAAAACCAGCCCTGGGCAAAGCAGGGATTTGCCAGCTGTGAAAAATGGCTATTTTATGATTGGCTTTTTTGCAAATATTAAAATGAATATTATATGTGTTACATTAGAAAGTGATGCTGTATTAATGTTCTTAACTAGTGTGGTAGATATAGTTTTAGGGTATAACATAATGTTAAAATATAAACTATGCTATGTAGGATACTTTTTTCCAAAAGAAAGGAGTTGGACTGAGATAGCAGCCACAGGACACCTGAATCTTTCAGAGAAAGAGAATTTATTGCTCCATTATCAGAAGAAATGAACTTCTTCCTGCCTGGCTCAGTCCTGAAGACTCAGTCAGGATTCAGAGGAAGAAGCTGACACTGCCCAGACAGAATCCTGTGTTTGAATGGAATTTATGCATCATGGATGAGGTGTATGAATATGAAACAGGCTGTTGCTTTTAAGGGTTAATCCTCTGTTAACGTGGGTCCTTTTTTGGGCTTATTTTGCCCAGAAAAGGTACCTGGACTGTAACTCTTTGTTCTTATTGTCTCATATTGTCCTAATCCAAATTGTCCAAATTATTATTACTTTAATTATATTGCTATTTTAATAACCATTTTATTGCTATTAAACTTTTAAAATTTAAAAAAAACAAGCCATTGGCGTTTTTCACAAGGTTCTACACTCAAAAATCCTTCTGCCAAGCATCCATATCTGTGACACCTTCCTGTCAAGCTTTCATCCTTCCCAGCAGGGGGGGGTTCAGGGATCCCTGCTCACCCCCCCGTGCCACCCTGCCTCTGCTGCAGGAGGTGCTGCTGCTGTTCCTGCAGGGAGGTGGGAGAGGAGCCTTTGCCAGGGGCCAGGGGAGGCTCTGCTCGTTCACAGCTCCTCCGAGCAGCTCACGCTGGGTTCCTAACGAGCTCCTGGCTGTTAAGGAGGTGAGACTTGCTGATCCAGCACCGTGTCACATGCTGGGGGAAGAGGGGCTCAGGCTGGGACAAGTGCTGGAAAACCTATGGCTGTGTGAATGGGGGCCACCCTTTGATCAGTGAGGAAAACCGAAATAAAATTTAAGCATGAAAACAAACAAAGCTAAAAGAAACAAAATAAACAGACAAAAAACCACCAAAAAACTCCCCACAATAAGCTTGATTGCACTTCCCTGAAGTAAATTATTTTAAAGAATATTTGTAGACCCCTGTCAACATTTCAGAGGCCAAGGGAAGGGGGAAGGACTCGTGGCTCTGGCTGATGGTGCTGCACACTGCATCCCTCACCCAGAGGCCCCAGAGATGCACAAACCCCTCTTATTTAATCCTGATACCATAGGATTAAACTTTGCTGGGAAATATAACCTTGGATTTATTTTCTTCTCTGCTCTTCCTCTTTTGGAAAGGAAAAATTACCCAAAAAAACCAACTCCTCACATCATTCATGATGGCCATGATTCTGTAGATCTGTGAAAATCAATCTGAAGCTCACATCATCTGTGGCAGAGTGCTCCATAAATTCACTGAGTCCCTGGGGAGGGTGTGTGGGAGGCAGAGAGAGAGTCTGGCCCAGGCCTGGCTTTAAAAAATAACCCATCCTTGTCCCTGATGCCTCTGCCTTGCACCCCAAGCATCACTGGTACCTCTGCTGAGGTCTGGAGCTGCCCACTGGGGGTGTCACACCCGTGCCAGGGTCCCTGTGGCAGCTTATCCATGCACTGGGACACTGCAGGGACACTGCAGGGACAGGCAGCTCAGGCCTGCAGTGCCTCTGAGCTGAGCACAGAGCGTGGTTTGGGGTGATTTGCAGCCAAAATGATTTCCACCCACTCAGCCAGCCCTCCCAGCATCCCACTGCCCCGTGCCAGGGACAGCCTGCCGTGGGGACAGGGAGGTACCAGCTGAGGAAGGAGAGCAATTCATGCTTTTTGGCATTCATTTAGAAGCCAGGATTGTGTTGGTTTGGGGTTATTTTTAATTATCTACACAGAAATAGCAAAGTCAAATGAACAGTGGGCTCTTTGCTGCTCAGTGGAGTTCCAGCAGGAGATGGGATTGTGAGAGCAGGTGAGCTCAGCCCTGCCTGTCCCCTTGCTCCCTGCTGCCTGTAGAGCCAAAAGGTGACACAAAAGAGCTCCCAAAAACCTCCTGGGAGTCAGCTGGCTCTCCTGTGCATGGCTAGGGGTCAGTCTGCAGGGAATTCCATGGGATTTCACCTGCTCCCCGTGGTGCCTGGCAAACACAGCCAGTGCAGATGTGCAGAGCTACACCCCTGAGCAAGGCAGATCGGTGCCAGGAGACAGAAATAAATGAGAAGAACAAAAAATAGAGGTGCTGAGACAGGCCAGGCTGTTACAGCCCTTCAGGGAGGATAATTCCTGTGGGGAATATAGGGAAAAGGAGGGGGGGGTTTGTATGGGGTGGTTTGTCAAGGGGTGCTCATCCATGGGGGGATGCTCACCTGTGGGAGTGAGAGGAATGAGAGATTTGTGTTTACAAACAAGCTCTGGGTCTGCTGGTAGATAAAACCAGCACTGAGAGATAGAAGAAACTGTTTTATGAATGGAATGAGGGAGATTTGTCTTTACAAACAAGCTGTGGGTCTGCTGATAAATAAAATTAGATACAGAGAGGTGAAAGGAACAATGGGAAGAACCACAAATTCCATAGGAATTCCACTGATAGACACAAGGCAAAGAAAAAGGGGGGGTGTGCATTAGAAGAGGGATTTTAGGTAGGAGGCATTTTGGGAAGTCTGTGCCTCTCAAGTAGCTCAGCCAATGGGGAAAGAGAGAGGGAAATTGGGATAGAAAGGAGGCTGTGTCCTCTGAAAATTTGAGAGACCCCATGAGAAATACCCATGACCTCTCCCTTTATTCAAATAAATGTACAGGACTCCTCTGTCTCCTTCTTGGACACACACCTCGGGTGTTGGTGGGTAGATGTAGGGGGATACAGGATGGGTAAAGGAAGGTGGTACAGAATGGAATCTTATCCCCTAAAGAGTTGCAGCTGAACCAATCACTAAAGATTAGGAGCAGCCTGATCTTAACAGGCCACACCTGTAGCCAATAAGAACAGTGGTGTTAAAGAGTGGATTGGTGGGGACTGGGGTCCGATGGCTGCTGTAAGGACCAGGAATAGTCAGTGCTCAGAGGAGCTGCCTGTGAGAAATATCAAGGAGGTATGAAACTCTGGTGATATGGAATCCTTGCACTATAATGATAAAGAACTCTTGATATATATGACAACGAATAGTGACCCTGACGTGATTTGGTACTAAACTATATTGCCCTGTGGATTTGGGATGACCCATGGAGATTTGGGACTAAACCATGTAACTCTGTGGATTCAGGGAAACAGGATTTGAGTACTAAACTATAAGCAAAATATATCAATTACAGCTATTAGTGTTTGTTAAATATGAGTACTTTGTAAACTGAGAAAAGCTATAAAGCTGAACTAACATTTAGAAATATATATATGTACTATATATATACAAATATGCTGTTTGAACATTTGTACAACTCTTAGTTCTAAATGAAATATATAAATATGTCATAATGTTAATTTATTTGAATATGTACTTCTAGAAATGCTGCAACTCTTTCATTAAAAGAAAAAGGAGGAATTGTAGGGGGATACAGTATGGGTAAAGGAAGGTGGTAGAGAATGTAATTTTATCCCATAAAGAGTTGCAGCTGCACCAATTACTAAAGATTAGGAGCAGGCCACACCTGTAGCCAATAAGAACAGGTGTTCTAAAAGAGTGGATTGGTGGGGTCTGGAGTCAGATGGCTGCTGCAAGGACCAGGAACAGTCAGTGCTCAGAGGAGCTGCCTGTGAGAAACATCAAGGAGGTACAAAACTCTGGTGATATGGAATCCTTGCACTATAATGATAATAGAACTCTTGATACATATATAAGACAACATTGATAAATAAGAAAACAGGTAGATGTTCCTGGCAGGAATGGGGGGATGCTCCTGGCACGGGGGAGGGCTGTCCCAAGGAGCTGCTAGTGCTGTGGCAGCCCACGAGCCGGCAGCTCCACGTGGCTGCCGCTGTGAGTAAGCACCAGCCCCTGTTCGGAGCCCACGCACATCCTCGGAGTGCTGGAAGTGCCACCAGAGGAAGGAAAAGGAAGGGAAGGAGGCGGCTCTGATCCGAGATCTGAGCCATCAGCTGTGCCCCCAGCGGGAGCAAATCCTGCCCCCTCCTCCTTGAACCCGTGGAATTTGAACACTTTGTTAGGATGGGGAAAAGGAAGAGAAAAGAGTTCATTCTTTCAAGTTCCTGCCCCCTCCTCTCATCCTTTGCAGGCCCAAGGGGTTTGGGTTTGGCTGCAGCAGCCTTGTGGCCAAGTGTCCCTTGTTTTGCTGGAGGAGGGAGCAGATGTTTGACCAAAGGACCAGAGCCAGGCTTCCCTTGCAGGGATGCACAATTGCTGACATCCTGCCTGTAAAATAATCCAGGAATATTTTAGAGAAGTGCCTGAACCTGCAGAGCTACCGACACACCCCATGCCATGGGCTTTCCTTTGGCTGTGCAGGAGGGAAAGTGGGACAGAGACAGACAGGAAAAAGTCCAGCATGATGAGGAATCCATCCTTCTCCTCCCAGGAAGGTCTTTTCCCAGGGGGAAGACCCAGGTTAGGGGCTGATGATGTGCAGCTGTGCCAGCACAGGACAGCTCATGTCCCCCAGGCTGTGCACAGCAGTGCCAGGGGCTGGGATTGCTCCCATGTCCCCAGAGCCTGGGCTGGGACAGGGGCTTGGAAAGGTCCTGGAGCACTCCCAGACCAGGATTTTGGGCTCTGGTGGCCCTGCCCCCAGTGGCTCCTCAAGGAGGAGCAGCCCCAGCACTTCTGGCAGCCGCATCTGTTTCTGGGGTACTTTTGTTCCCAATTTATCCCCTGTCTCCTGGAGCTATTATAAGCAGGTACAATCTGCATCGCCATTGTTATTCAGATGATGTACAGATAATTTTAACCTTTCTGTTCCATTTGTCAAGGGGCTTTTTTTAGCCTCTGTGCCTGACAGGCAGAGCTCTGGCTCTCCCACAGCCAAGGCTCCCTGTTTTGCAGTACCAGTTTCCCTTGTGAGGGTGAAGCTCTGCCTCTGCATTGCTCTGGGTGTCTTCTCCGTGGCCCCAGATATTTTTAGGGGATTTGGGGAAATGTGCTAGAGGTGGTGATGCACTCAAGCAGCTGCATCCACCACTCAGCCAAGGTGGGGGTTCCATGGGATGTCCATCAGAGACCTGCATATTCCAGAGGCTTTCAGAGCTTTTGGAGCAGCTCATACTTAAAACAGCACTTCGAGGAATGTTAATGCAGCACTTCTGGCCCACACAGGAGGACATCCTCTCCTCAAACTGCTTCCAGCAGCGCTGCAAAGGCCTCAGAGCTGAAGGTGGCATCACCACCCTGCAGAGCCTTCCCCACAGTCAGGACTGCAGATCACTTTTTTGGCTATAAAATGGGAACTCACTTCCCAGCCTGGAAAAAACTGCTGGGCTGTCATTGCATTCATCGCCTCGGGAAGTGCTCTCAAAGCTGGGCCATCTCCTGGAACTCCACACTTCCCACTGAAAAAACTTCTTATCACTTCATGAGCCAGAGAAGTGAAAAGCAGATCTGTCAGCATTTGGGAAATAAAGGGAAACTCGCCCAAAGTGAAGGGCAGGATAAAAGCAGTCCCTAGTACAGGTCATGTGGGCTTAGTCCTTGGTGTTGTGAGGCACACAGGGTAAAGCTCAGCTCAGGGGGGTCCAGAGAAGGTGACTGCCTTCATCCTCCCCTGAGCTCTTCTTGGCACAGTACAGGGAGAGAAGGAGAGTGTTCTTGGAAAGCCACAAAGCATCCCTGTCACCCCAGCTCAGCCTGCAGGCTGCCACAGGCTGCTGCCCCACCCCTGGCTGCTGGAGAACTTTTCCTGCTTTAACAAAAAAGGCAGATGTGACTTCAGCACCTTTGCTTTGCAACTCACCCACAAGCTCTGGACCAGGCAACAGCATCTGCAGCCCCCTGGCATCTCTGAGGGGTGGCCAAGCTCTTTGGATGCCCCCAAGGCACAGATCCCAGCAGGGTTTCCAAGCTCAAGGTGCAGGCTGCTGCTGCCTTGCATTCCTGCAGTGGCACCGATGGCACCGTGACGCCCTTGGCTTCCCCTGGCCCCTTTGCTGCAGTGCCACCACTAACAGCTCCTCAGGCTCCTGGCCCTGGCTCCCCCAGGGCCCAGTACCTCTCTGTGTGTCTGGAAACAGCCAGGTCTGAGCCACAGCTAGCCCAGGATATCTCAATATCCTCCCTGCCCCTCTCCTCCACAGCCCCCCACCCTGCCTGGGCTTGCAGAACACCCCATCCCACAGGATGGCAGTGCCAGCACAGGCTGTGTGCCTCCCCCTCCCTGCCTGGGGACCTTTTCAGGGGTCCATGACATTACCCAGAGTCCCCACAGCCCCCCCAGCACGGGGTGGGCAGTGCCAACGAGACCAAGCCTGCAGCAGTTCTTTACAACAAGGTTTTATTTTTCTTTCCTTTTGACAAAAAACATTGAGGAGTTGTACATTGGTGGTGGTCAGCTCGGTTCCCCGTTTGGGTCCAAACGAGCAGCTTATGTTACAACATCCCACCCCAGAGCCTGGGGGATGGAGGCAGAGCATCTCCCACTCCCCCTCCCCAGGAGAGACACCAGCCCCACGCCTGGGGGGCTCTGCCATCCAAGCTCTCCTGGGGGGACAGGAGGATGGCACAGCTGGGCTCTGTGTGCCAGGGCTGCCACCCCTCCTCACACACCCACCACAGGGAGATTTGCAGGGCTTCCAATCCAGTCCCAGCACCCAACTGGGAACAGGTTGCACGCCCCTGGTGAACTCCTGCCTGCCCAGGGCATGTCCTCTGCAGGCAGAGATTGAAATCCATAAATCCATCCCCCCTGCCCATCCTGCCTCCCAGTGGCGCAGTCCTGGTGTCCGGGAGGCTGCGGCAATGTCCGAAATTCCACAGAGGAGAGATTGCCCAGCAGCAAAGCCCAGTCCAGCGCCTTGAAAAGCAAGGCACGGGCTGCGGTGGTGCCTCGGGGCCGGTTTGGGTTCCCCCCTCGGTTCTCCCCTGGTTCTGCCGGGGGGTGTTTTTGGTTTCAGAGACGCGCTGTGCAGGTGCCACCGTGTCCCCGCCGCTCCCTGCCTGTCCCCAGCGCTGCGGCTGCTCCGGGAGAGGCAGAACGGGGCAGTTTCGGGCCCTTTCCGGGCGAAAGGGGCTGTGCTGTGTCGCACACAGTTTCTGTACTGTTAGTTGAACGCAGGGCTGACATGCCAGAGAGCTGCGGTTCGGGCGGTGGCAGCCCGCGGGGGCTGTGCCCCATCCTGTGCCACCAACACCGCTCGCCGGCCCCATGCCCGGGGCTGGGGGAAAGAAAAGCGCCCAGAAAGCTGGAAATCCGCATGGAACGTGCCCCCGCTCGGAGAGCATCGCTGCCTCCCTCCCACCCGCCAGGCACAGACACAAAAAGCCGCCTCCTCCCCTCCCCTCCGCGGGCTCTTACTCAGAGCCCGGCGCATTGTCAGACACCTTTCCGCATTTAGAAGGAGACGATCCCGACACCTATATTTAGAGCAGGTACGGCATCGCCTTCCCCTGCCCCCGGCAGCACCGCGTCCCCTGTCCCCGCTCAGAGCCGGCTCTCCCAAATTCCAGAGCTCCGGAGGCTTCGGGCTGGAAGCCACGAGCTGCTCACGGATGGCTGGAAGGGACCAGGCAGTGCCCGTGTCCCCAGCCACCAGCAGGGACCTTCCCCACGGCCGCACGGGACAGGGTTTGTCCCATGGAGACAGAGGGGGGTATGCAGGATCTGAGCCTGTGGAATTTTTGGATCCCTGGGCAGGTTTGGGAAGCAGCAGAGGCGTCCCCCAGCATCAGGGACCGCTGGAGGCAGGAGGAGCTTTGGGCCCTCTAAGGGGGCACTTTGGCCATGGGAAAGGGGGGGTTTGGTCCATGCACGAGCCCTGGAGCTGGAAGCCTTCAGAGCCACAGGGATTTGCTTCTCACAAAGCAGAGCTCCCTCGGGGAGCTCACAAAGCAGTCAGGGCATGGTCTGCACATGCAGGAGCAGGGCACTTTGTGCACCTTTCCATCAGGAAGAAGGCATGAGCTATCCAGGGCCAAAGCAAAGCCTGGCCAGAGCTGCTGCTCAGCTGCACAGCAGCCCCAAAGACCCAGACCACAACAACCTGCAGCAAAGCAAAGCCGTGGGCAGGAGGAAGGGCAGGGTGAGGGCTGTGCTGCCTTCCCCTGCCCATCCCCACGTCCCATCTCCACTTACAGCCACCACATCTGGTCCAAACACACAGAGCATCCTCCAGCCCTCAGAATAAACCCTTCCCTGAGGCTCCAAAGGCACAGCACCCTCCAGCTCCCCAGACCACGCTGGGGCTGACAGCAGACACAGCTCATAGCAGAAACACAGCACTGGTCACCAGGGTGAGCCACCCATCCCCACGGGCCACCAGCAGCAGCACCTCCCTGGGCACAGCACTGCACCCAGTGCATGGATCCTTGAGAGCTGACAGCACTTAATTAGCAGATAAATTAATGACTGGAGCTGGAAGGTGCTCCTGTTCTGCATTGTCAGTGTTTGCAGGAGGGCTGAGCCTCCCTGCTCAGGACAATGCTCCTTCCCCAAGTCTCCCCAGCTCTTGGGCACCCACCTGCTCCCACACCGGGGCCGTGGGGTTTGCACAGCCAGCCCCCCATGGCAGCCCTTCTCCAAAGGGGGGCCAGGCCCCCGGAGAGGGCACAGGCCATGGCTGCAGGGGAAACTGAGGCAGGGCTGGTGCCAAACCCCAATGCCTGTGCCCGGAGGAAAGATATTAAAGGTACATCATGCACCCACAACATCTTCACTCCCCTGCAGACATGGATTTCTTCTTTTCCTGGGAAAACAAGCAAAGAGGCCTCTGAGAGAGAGGTTTGCCATTACCCCCTTGGCATTGCCTTCTCCCTGGGACAGCTCTGTCCTCATCCCTTGGGCATCCCCCTCCTGCAGGCACCGAGCTGCCCGAGGAGCCCTTGCCACAGCCATCTCTGAGAGAGAAAATGCAATTCCCAGCGCTGGAAACACCTGGGAGAAGGGAGCAAGGTGACATTCCCAATGCTCTGTACAGCAGCCCCCCGGGGAGGCTCAGTCCTGCCCCCACCAAAGCAGGGTGCAGGAGCCCCAAGGGGCTGGCCAGCATTGTCAGGTGATTAAAACAAATCTATGTATGTGTATATCTTTATATATACAGCATATAAATATATATACACACACACACCCCGTATATACACACACAGGCACACCTAGAGTTCTCAGTATATAAATAAATATATGTCGGTGGGACACAGGGTACATCCGGCAGCACTGAGCCCCCCACCCCCAGTACAAACCAGTTCTGCCCCCTCTGCTCTGTCTGGGTGCATCCCAACCCCTCATCCCCTGCCCCCACGGTCACATCCTGCCCCTTTTCCAGGCAGGATGAGACCCTCGGGGAGGGAAGTGCAAAGCCACAGCAGCACAAGCCCAAGCGACAGAGCAAAGGGGGTGGGTCCCTTGCATCCCTTTGCTGGGACTCTCCGGCCATAGGGAGCAGAAAATCCCTCGGGATGAGCTTTCCCGGGGATCCCCTCGGGGCAGGGAGCGGGGCTCCGGCCGGGGGGGGGGCTCTCCCTTGTCCCCCAGCACTCCAACCCGGCCAGGCCGCTCTGCTGCCCATCAAATGCTTCTCTGTGCAGAAAAAAAAAGTGATAATAATAACTGAAACTCAACAGATTTTAATTTTTTTTTTTTTTTTTTGCACAAAGACTTTTTTTTCCCCTTTCTTTTCTTTTTCGTTGTGATTTGTGGGTTTTTTTCTCTCCTTTCCGGTCGGTTTGGGGTGGGGGCTTTTTTGTTTGTTTGGTTGGTTTTTTTTGTTTTTTGTTTTGTTTTGTTTTGTTTGCTCTGTTTTGTTTCGTTTTTTGTTTTTCCCCCTGCGTTTGGTTTTGGTTTTTCAGTTTCATTCCCAGGCGCGGCGAAGAGCATGCATCGGAGAAGGGCAGGGCGGGATGGACGGGGAGGCAGCCGAGGCGAGGTCGGGGCGCGGGTTCGAGGCTCGGGGGACAGAGGGGGCAGCTTCTAGCACTTGTCATCTTCCTCGGTGTCGCTGAGCACGTCGATGCTGGCCCCGCACATGACGCCTTGCGCCGCGCCTCGCCGCCGCCGCCGGTAGTGCCCGTTGGGCATCTGCCACCCGTGCCGCAGCGGCGGCGCCGAGCCGATGGTGTTGGAGCGGCCCAGGCTGGTGGCCACGGCCGCCTCGAAGGTGAGCGTCTCCTCCTCACCGCAGTCTGAGGCGTGCGAGTCGTCGTGCAGCGCCAGGTAGGGCTCCGAGATGTAGCGCTGCGGCGTGGACTGCCGGCTCTGCTTGCCCGCCGGAGAGCTGGAAGGTTCCGCCGGGCCGGCCGCGCTGGGATCCAGGCTGGAGGAGAGCAGCGGAGAGCCGCCCTCGCTCTCGTCGGCCGGGGGAGAGGTGTCCCCGGCGTGCCGCAGCATGGAGGCGTAGGACAGCAGGGGACGCGGCTTGGGGGGCACCGGCGGCAGCTGGCGGCGGCCTCGCCGGGGAGTGCTGGTGTCCGAGATGGAGGGGATGGAGCTTTCGCTCAGGGAGCCCATGCCCTGCAAGGCACCGGGACACCATGGGCAATGCAGGCAGCACCACGCACCAAACCACACCAAACCACACGCCATCACACCACACATCACCACACCAAACCACACATCACCACACCACACCACACCAAACCACACCCCATCACACCAACCCACACCGCACCACACTCGGGAAGTGCTCTCAAAGCTGGGCCATCTCCTGGAACTCCACACTTCCCACTGAAAAAACTTCTTATCACTTCATGAGCCAGAGAAGTGAAAAGCAGATCTGTCAGCATTTGGGAAATAAAGGGAAACTCGCCCAAAGTGAAGGGCAGGATAAAAGCAGTCCCTAGTACAGGTCATGTGGGCTTAGTCCTTGGTGTTGTGAGACACACAGGGTAAAGCTCAGCTCAGGGGGGTCCAGAGAAGGTGACTGCCTTCATCCTCCCCTGAGCTCTTCTTGGCACAGTACCACCACACCAAACCACAGCACATCACACCAAACCACAGCACACCACACCAAACCACACACCACACTACACCGGACTACGACTATTCCGGCTACTACTATTGTGCTGGAGTGGAGTAGGGCGGATACGGGGGTTGGTCCTTCTACAGCAGCTGGGAGCCATGGGTGGAGGCCGAATTGGGCGGATTTTCCGGTTGCGGCCAGAATGAGACCTAGTATGGGTAGTGTAGGAGTTTGGGAAGGAGTGGGAAGTTGTTGGATTTCTCAGGTGTTTGTGGTGGAAGCCAGTCCACACCATACCACATCTTACCACACCACAACAAACCACACCACACCACACCATACCAAACCAAACCACACCACACCAAACCAAACCACACCAAACCGAACCACACCAAACCACACCAAACCACGCCACATGTGACCGTGTTCACAGGGGTCTGAGGATGAGGGAAGAGACGAGGATCTGACTCCATGTTACAGAAGGCTTGATTTATTATTTTATTATGTATATTATATTAAAACTATACTAAAGGAATAGAAGAAAGGATTTCATCAGAAGGCTGGCTAAGAATAGAAAAAGAAAGAATGATAAAAAAGGCTTGTGGCTCGGACTCTTTGTCCGAGCCAGCTGGGCTGTGATTGGCCATAAACAACCACATGAGACCAATCCCAGATGCACCTGTTGCATTCCACAGCAGCAGATAACCATTGGTTACATTTCGTTCCTGAGGCCTCTCAGCTTCTCAGGAGGTAAAGTCCTAAGGAAAGGATTTTTCATAAAAGATGTCTGTGACAACTGCGCACCACACCGCACCACATCACACCACACCACACCTTCTCATGTCACGGACATATTTTATGAAAAATCCTCTCATTAGGATCTTTTCTCCTGAGAAGCTGAGAGGCCTCAGGAACGAAATGTAAACAATAATTATCTGCTGCTCTGGAATGCTACAGGTGGATCTGTGATTGGTCTCATGTGGTTGTTTTTAATTAATGGCCAATCACAGTTCGACTGTCTCTGACTCTCTGGTCAGTCACAAGATTTTATTATCATTCCTTTTCTTTCTATTCCTTGCTTGCCTTCTGATGAAATATTTTCTTCTATTCTTTTAGTATAGTTCTAATATATAATTTTCTTTTAATGTAATATATGTCATAAAATAATAAATCAGCCTTCTGAAACATGGAGTCAAGATTCTCATCTCTTCCCTCATCCTAAGACCCCTGAGAACACCACCACACTCTCCCCATATCCTGAGCTTTTTTTCCTTTACTTTGTGAAAAATCCCCTCACCGGGATTTCTTCTCCTGGCAAAGATGAGAAGCCTCAGCTTCTCCATGTTTTGCTGCTTTGGAATGTGATTTGGAGAATTCTTTACCCAGCATTTGAATTGTTTTAACTTAATGACCAATCCCAGTCCAGCTGTGTCGGACTTTCTGGTCTGTCACGGGTTTTTATCATGCATTCTTGTTTTAGCCTTCTGATGTATGTTTTCCCTTTCTCTAGTATAGTAATATAATATAATATAATATAATATAATATAATATAATATAATATATATCAGCCTTCTAAGAATGGAGTCAGATTCTCATCTCTCACCTCATCCTGGGGACCTCAACACCACAACACCCATGGAAGCTGCCTCTGTCTTGAAAGGGTCACTCTGCCCCATCCCTGCCCCACGAGCTCCTTGTGGTCTGCAGCTCTTCCCACAAAGAGAAGCACACAGGCAGGCACTGATGTCCCTGGTGACCAGTGACAGGACCCAAGGGGACAGCCTGAAGCTGTGACAGGGGAGGTTTAGGTTGGATATCTGGCAAAAGTGCTTCACCCAGAGGGTGGCCAGGCATTGGAAAAGGCTCCCCAAGGAAGTGGTCACAGCACCAAGACTGACAGAGCTCAAGACACTTTCAGACAATGCTCTCAGGCACATGGTGGGATTCTGAGTTGGACTCGATGACCCTCGTGCTCTGTTCCAACTCAGGATACTCCATGATTCCATGCTCTTGGTGGTCAGAAGCAAAAAGCCCTCCCAAACCCGCCCTAGGAAGAGCTGACAGCTTGCCATGGGTGGCATCTCCATGGGTGGCATCTCCATGGGTGGCTTCAGGCTCACTCAAACACTGGCACCTCCAGGCTGGCACACCTGACTTTGGCAGGGAGCGGATGCCATAGCAGCAAAAGGATCAGCATGAGAGAGATCCAACCCCAAATACTCTGCAGGGTACACAGGACACACAGAGATGCCACCAGCAGGAGATGAGAAGGTTCAGACCTCCCAGAACCAGGGCTTATCTTCCCATTTTTCCTTTACACTTAGGAATGGATCCCTGTCACCCACCTGCCTGCTGGGTGTCTGTGACCTGCCCTCGCTGGGTGACCGTGACTCACGCCGCCGTTCCGGTGACTCCTCCTGTGCCTGGGGACTCCTCTCCTCGGAGTTGCAGCGGGAGATGTCCGGGGACAGCAGGTGCTTGCGCTCTTTGGACCGGCCCCGCTCCCTGCCCGAGCGGTGCCCCTCGGACCGGTGGCCTGCAGGACACCCACGTCAGCCGCCAGCACCGCCCCCTCTGCGGCAGCTCAGCTCTGGAGGGGTTTTTGGGGGTTTTTTTGGCTCACCCGAGTCGGCGTTGAGGCGCCGGGCGGACAGCTGGAGCGAGGAGTGGTAGCTGCGCCGGCGGGACTTGTAGGTGTTGTCACTGCTGCGCTCCATGGAGAACTCATCCAGCCAGGAGCTGTTGGGCCGCTTGTCCCGGATGGTGGAGAAGGATCTCCGCATGGAGCTGGTGTCTGTCACCACCTGCAAGCAACCCCGGCCAGCCGGGGACAGCATTAGTGCCAGGCAGGGCTGGGGGACAAGAGGGACCCGTTCACCCCCAGCACGGGGATGGCCACGCTGTGGGATGGGGAAATTCGGGGTGGGGGCAGCCAGCCTGAGAAGAGCCCCCCCAGATAACCTCTGCACAAAGCATGGGTGGGAGGAATGTGGGGTTTGGCCTCGGAGCTCATGGGCTGCCCTTCCCCAGAGGGCTGGAGCTGTGCTGCATGGGCAGAGCCAAGCCCAGGGGCTGGGGGAGAGCAGCAGCACCTCCTGCTCTGTGTGGGGACACAGAGGGCACCAGAGCATTGCTGCCTCCCCAGCATCCCTCCCCACTAGGAAAGCAGGGTGGGGAGGAGCAATCCTTGAAAAGATTGTTGGCAGAGAGGGGTCCTCCAGTGCCCCCTGCTCTGGGTTCATCTTTCCAGCCGCCACCATTTTCCCACACGCCTCCCTACTCTTCCTTTATTCCCACATCCCCAGCCCTTTCCCCTGCACTCATTCCCTATCTCCTCGCTCATGCTGTTGTTTTATCTTCCCTTTCCTTTTCTTCCTGCCTCCCATGCTTCTCCTTCCTACCTTCTCCCCTCGTTATACCCTGTGTTTTCACATGTTATGGGGAAAACATCACCTCCTTCCATACTTCCTTTGCTTAGTTCTAGCAGCTCTCTGCCACTGCAGCCTCAGGCTGTTCTCCATCTCCTCTCACCTTTCCTGCTCCCATCCCCTCCTTCTGGTCACCTCCTCTGCTGCTGAATGACCAAGAAAGCCCACGAGACAAAGCCTCCCTTTGTCTTCACACCCCCACAAAGTGCCACACCAGGACTTGGTGCCTGCACCAAGGTGAGACAGCAGAGCCAGAGACTTCACAGCAAACACCAAACCCCAAAAAACATCTGTGTCTGTGGGGAGGCTGAGCACAGGACAGAACAACAGGGAAACCAGGCAGACAGATGAGGAGGTGAGACGTGGCCTGGGTTCCCCTGGACAGACAGAGCACGTGTTGGGACGATGGCAAAGGACGGAGAAGGCTTTTCATCACCTGTGGTCATCTGACAGCTGGGCTGGGGCTCCTCAGACCTCAGCCAGTGCCCAGGGCTGCAGGAAAGGAGGGGGACAACATGATCCTGGACCTCCCCCACGAGCCTGGAGATGGATCCCCCAGGCTGCTCTCTGCTGCCAGTGTCCCCCTTGTAGGGCAACAGCAGCTCTCCTGCTTGTGCAGCACCCAGAGAAGGGAAGAAGCTCCGGTGTCAGGGTGCTGGGAATGCCACGGGGGTCAGCACAGAGAAGGCCCAGCCTTATCTGGCAGGCTTTGATCACCTGTGGGGGCTTTGCCTGGTTTTACCTGGGGATCCACAGTGAGACGAGGCATGGAGGAGGCCCTCCCAGAGACAGCGTGGTCCTGAGTGTCCACGGGAAGGTAGCTGCCACGGTTAGAGGGCTGCACTCTTTGAAACTCCCTAACCTCTGGCTCCTGGAAATAAACACACAGCCAAGCTCTTGGGATGGGCTTGGAGCAGGGCAGCACGCTGCTTTGGCCCTCTTGGCAAGGGGACAGCCCTGCTTGCTCAGCCAGGGGCAGAATTTAGGTTGCCCAAAAACAGGTGGTAAAACACTAGCACGGGTTGCCCAGAGAGGTGGTGGATTCTCCCTCCCTGGAAGTGTTCAAGGGGAGGTTGGATGGGGCTCTGAGCAACCTGATCTGGTGGAAGATGTCCCTGCCCATGGCAGGAGGGTTGGAAATACATAAGCTTTAAAAAGTCCCTTCCAACCCAAACTATTTGATGATTCTATGAAAAACAGGGTCGAAGCCAGTAGAATTCATCACATTGCCACTGAAAAATACCCTCCAGTTCACAGTCCCCAGGTGAGCCCTGATGTGGTGCTTCAGGCTTGCCTGATGGCCAGATACCCTTGCACCTCTACAGTGACAGTGGAAACCCTGCCTGGGTCTGGGGGCACCCTGGCTGCTCAGGGTTTAACTCCAAAGGGACAAACGGATAGGAATTTCAAAAAAATCAAATCTTCCTGGCCACATTCCTGTTAAAAAAGCACACACTGCCCATAACACTTAAAAGCTTTGGTTAATTTTAGATTTTAGGGGACTCTGTGGATGCTCACGTTCCCTCACGATGTCGAGGAGATGGGCACAGAGTGATCCTGGAGGGGTCACTGGGAGGGGACTTTATGGGGGCAGGGGGAGTCTGATCTGCCCCCTCCCCATGTGGCTGGGGTGGCCGAGGCAGGGGACACCTGCCTGTGTCATACACAGGTGACACAGAACTGCAGACCCTGGGGACACAGGCTGGGGACACAGGGCGGTGCCACACTGCGCCGGGTGGCGCAGGAACGCAGACATAGAGAGATGTGTGATATATAGAGATGTGTGATATATATAAATATGTGTGATATATATATATACACACACAGACAGACAGGAGGCCAGGGAGGGCTGCTCCTGCTGGAGACAGTTTGACAGCTTGGCTGGGGGGACTGGGGACAGCACCACTGACAACAAAATGGACACGAAATCCGAAAACATCAGATACCATCACTCAGCACGGGGTAACCCACTGACATGAGTGCTCAGTGGAAAAAATAGCCTGTGGAGAGAAGGATATTTTACTGCAGGACATTGGTCATGGCTCTCACCCCAAAAGCACTTGTGCTGCCTGGCCCCATGGGTCAGGGCAGGTCCAGGCATGGCTGTGTCCCCAGTGCCAGGACATCCAGGGATATTTGTCCCGTTTTGGATCTGCTGCCATCCCTGAGCTGTGCTCGCTCCCCACACCTCCCCGTGCCCACCAGCATCCATGCTGGGGCTGCAGAGGAGCAGTGCATGACTTTACCAGAGACTGGTGCTCCTGGAACTGCTCCTGGGCTGGATCCATGCACGCCAGCTGGAAGATCTCCTGTGGCGAGAGCGGGCTCAGCGAGGGGAACCCGCCTCGGCTGCTCCTGCAAACACAGCCCAGCTTCAGGGAGGTGATCCCACCACCCTGGGACCACCTCTCCTGCAGCTCAGAGCTGGGGAGCCCCCTGCCTGCCCCCCCAGGCTGCTGAGACCCCGTGTTTGAGCAAACACCAAGTTCCCTGGAGAGCTGAAGTGGTGCCCCAAGGCAGGAGAGGACACCAGGGCCCCGAGTCCTGCAGCAGCAGTGGGACATCCCAAGGACAGTGACAGAAACCCTTATCAGCTCATTCCCACCAGCCAGGGTGCTGGAATCCCCCAGTGACCCTGCACTGCTCAACAGCTCCTGGGGTCCAGCTTCACCCTTCCTGCAGGAGGAGCATCCACAGACCCCTGGCCATCCCCTTGTCCCACCTCGGCTGCTGCTGGCGGTGCTGACACACACCAGGTACCTGGAATCCTGCAAAAGCTTTGTGCCAGGAGATTCCTTCCTGCTCCCAGCAGCAATTTAACCCTTTCTGCAACCCAGTGCCAGCTCCAAGAAGGAAAGAAGGGCTGCAGGAGCAGGAAAGTGGCAGGGCAGCACTCACAGGCCTGAGAGGGTGTCCTGCTGGAGGTATGGCAGAGCCTTGGCGTTGGAGATGATCTCCTGTGGCAGAGAGGATGGCTCCATGCGCTGGAACATGGGGGCATTCTTCTGCATTGGGGAAAGGGAGAAACTGAGCCTGTAGGAAACGTGGAGGAACATCCAGTGCTTCCCCAGCCAAGCTCTCACCACTCAGAGAAAGAGGACACCATGCTCATGCTCCCTGTCAGGGACTGAGGATGATCACAGACACGCATTGTAGTCCCCAACACCAACCTGAGCTGTTATTTTCACCCCATGGATGCATGTTTGGGCTGGGAGGTGGTGGGAAAGCAGAGAGGGTGATCTGAACATCCCTGTCCTGCCCTGGCTGAGCCTCACCTGCTCCTCCAGCTGCTGCCTCTGCTTCTTTGCCTTGCTCTGCTTGTAGTAATCCATGATCATCATGGCTGCATATATTTTCCCAACAGTCAGGTCAGAGGCTGGGAGCATGAGAGGGAACAAAATGGGGTCATTTGTGTTGTAAAATAAAGCACCAACATGGATCTTGGGAAGAGCCCTGCTCTGGAATACCCTGGTGACCCTCAAGTTCTTCTCACCACTCTAAAAAAGAGAGTTCAGAGCACCCAGACACTCCCCATGGGGATAAAATAGATGGAGATGGCTTGAAATCATCATCACCCTCAGCCACCAAGGCACACACCCTCATCATCTCATCAGGTGTGCTCAGCCTCCCACCCTGCTCCCCAGAGAGCAGTCACAGGAGGCTGTGGCTTTGGCAGGAGTAGATCCCTGCAAACCGAGTGCTTTTCCAGAGAGCTCCCAAGCAGCCAAACAGAACAAGGCAGAACAAACCCTTCCCCCACTTCTCCTTGAGCTGGGGATGGGTCTGGCCAGTCCCCACCTCCCTTTGGGAAGAAGCTGCTGTGGGGATGAGGGGAGTTAGAAAGCAATGACAGCCCCCACACAGACTCACTTTTTGGCATGGGTACCAGCAGGTCAAGCATCTTCTGGGAGAGGTGAGGCCAAATGGTCAGGATCTCCTTTTGAAGCTCGGAGTCCAACTGCTGCCAATCTGCACCACCTTCAACAGCAGGGAGCCAAAACCGCCCAGACACATCAAACCTCAGCACCAGGGTCCAACCAGCCCCCCTTTCCCATCCTGCAGTGAGGTTCCACCTCAGCATCCATCTCTCTGGGCTGGGAGGGCCACCTTGCATCAGCCAGCCTGGTCCCCTGCTCCCACAGGGAAACCTTCCTCCCATCCCTTCCATATGTGCCTCCATCTCCCCATCCCCTGCCCTCCCACTCAAAGCTGCCACCTTCAAGCTTGCCTTGGGTCCGTCTCTGCAGCTCCCATCCCACTCCAGCCCACACACACCTGCTGCTGCCCCACTTTCCTTTTGCTGGTGAGCAGATCATGTGCTGGTGGAAGAGCAGCTCTGCTTGGTAAACCCAGAAATGCTCAGTGAGGCTGTGCACAGACAGCAGAGTTCTCTGGCCAGGGCTCTGCTGAGCTTAGGAAGTCCTGGGACCATCAGAAGCTGTCAATGTGCCCCAGCAGGGCCACCCAAGCACAGGGGCAATTTGGGTGAGCTGTAGGACACCCAGGTTCAAATCTCTGCTTTGTCTGGAGGGGTTTGAACCCGTCCCTGTTGTCTGAGCACGGGGCTTTGGATGACATCTTACCCTGGGTTGGGTTTTCTCCCAACAGCTGAGCTGTTCCTAGGGGATGTTTTATTGAAAATGCCATGTTTCTGCAGGAAGTTTTTGATCTGATGAATCACAGCCTTTCCAGTAACAGCAACAAAGGAGGTTTTCCTGCTCTGAACATTTTATCTTCCCTGAGAGACAGAGAGGTTTCTTTTCCCCACAGCCTCAGGAAGCCAAGCATGTCTTTTCCATCCTTGGTTTGGCTTTTTACATGGGGAGGAAGGGGAATTCTCTCTCTCCTCCACTACACAGTGGACATCGAGCTGTTTCTTTTCTCTAGAAACAGCTTCTGATGAAGAATTCTCTACCTCTTCCCTAAAGAGATAGATTTTTTTTTGTTTTTTGACAGAAAATGGCAGAATTTTGCCTGTTCAATGCACTTGCTCCCTTCTGTGTGCATCCAGGCTCTGGATCCCAAATTAGCTGTGAGGTCCTCAGCCCAGCCAAAGAGAAAGGGACGTTTTTGAGAGGTGATAGGACAAGGAAGAAGGATTTTAAGCTGAGTGAGGGTAGACTGAGCTTGGATATTAGGAAGAAATTCAGAAGGTGGTGATGCCCAGAGAAGCTGTGGATGCCCCATCCCTGGAAGTGTCCAAGGCCAGGCTGGATGGGTGGTGGGAGCTGTCCCTGCCCATGGCAGGGGGGTGGAACAGGATGATCTTTAAGGCTCTTTCCAACACAAACCCACGCTGAGATTCCACCAAAAGGGCCACGAGCAGTCTGCAAAGGGTTTCAGAGTGCCCCTCTCTGGCACAGGCTTTACCTTTGGCAATTTTGATGTCCAGGGCCGTGCGGATGAGGGCCATGAGGGTGGAGGTGAAGTGGACTGTCATGTCCTCGGCCACGGGCATGTTCATCAGCACCAGTCTCTGCGCAAGAGAGAGAAGAAAACAGCGGACGGAAAACAATATCGAAAAACACATCGACCAGGCTGGAGGAAAAGAAATTAAACATTAAACAAAAGGGGGGGGTGGGGAAATAAAAAAATAAAAAAAAAAAGAATCCAAATTAAAAAAAATAAAAAATTAAAAAAAAAAATAAAAAGCAACAAGGAGTGTCAAAACAGCACAGCCAAAAAAGAAGGGCGAGGATCACCCCACCAGCCCCCCCACCTCCCCGGCTCCTTCCACCCCAGGACACCGGCTCACTGCCTTCCAGGGCTCCTCCTGCGCCCAGGAACGGCCCCTGAGCCCCCCTCCCCACGTGCCACAGCAGCCCCCGGCACTTTTTTTGGGAAGACACACCCCATCCATCAGGGATGCGGGCGTGTGGGATGTGCGGGAGGGGAGGCGGGCTCAGGTTTCCGTTCCCGGGGGGTTTGGCTTTCCAGCTCTCAACCCTTCCCAGCTGGGGCAGGGGAGAGGAGGGTCCCTAACCTTCAGGGACTTCAGATGGGCTGGATATTCCTCTAGCATGCTACATCCTGGCACTCCCTTTTTGCGTCTTTCAGAGATGAAGTTTGCCAGCACATGCAGGGGGGTTCCAAATTATCCATGGGTGGGGAAGGGAAAGGAAGGGAAAGGGGAGGGTGGAAAAAGTGCAGAAGGAAAGAGAAAAGGGCAACCAAGGCAGGTTAGACACGCCATGCTCCTTCCCCACCCTGGCAAGGCGGGGTGCAAACCGAAGTGACCAGATCCACTTTCCAGAGAGTATATTTTGCTTTGTGAACACCTTGGGTCAGCCCTTCCCTGCCCATTCCTTTTCACCCAGCTTCTCACATCCCTTTCCTGCTTTCAAGCCTCCTTTTTTCCCCCTGGGAAAGTGTGATGGTGGATGTATGCTTGTGTGAACACACATGTGAGAGCCTGAGAGGGTGGAAGCGTGTTTGGAAGTGTGCAGGAACCCAAAGGTGCTATCCCTGCTAAAAGGCCAAGAAAAACCCCAATTTCCTCCTCAACAACAACTCCTCCTGTAGCTCTGGGCCTTGTCCTGGCAGCTGCTGCCCTCAGAAAGCCACACAGCTCCCACTGCACATCCTCCACAGCTTCCCATGCTCCTGATCCATGAGCCTGATCCGCAGCTGGGACTGACTGACAGCCACCACTGCGGGAGGGACAACTCAGAGCTGCCTTTGGAAGGACCCTGGCTTTGCCTTGCACAAGCAAGGGAAAGGGCTTGGACAGCCCCTGCTGATGGTCCTGGCTCCTACACACAACAGGCCTGCTCCTATGAGATTTGGGATTTGAGATTTGGGATTTGTCCCCACTGCCCATCTGCTTCCCATCTCCATGGGCTTCTGCCCTTGGGTCAGGATGGTTCCAAGCCCCTGGGAATGAACTCCTGAGGACATCTCACTCTCCTAACTGTGCTACAGGGCTGTTCCTCACCTCCTGCAGCCCTCCCACTTCCACACTCCTGCTGATCCTGCCCCTCCTTTTCCCCTGGGAGCTGCAAGCTGTCACTGTGACACACGTGGGGACCAGCCAGCATGGCCAGGGCTCCTGTGGGCACACTGGGACAACTCAGAGCTGCCTTTGGAAGGCCTCTGGCTTTGCCTTGCACAAGCAAGAGAAAGGGAGAGCCCCTGCTGATGGTCCTGGCTCCTCATGCACAGCAGGCCTGCTCCTATGAGATTTGGGATTTGTCCCCACTGCCCACCTGCTTCCCATCTCCATGGGCTTCTGCACTGGCTGGGATCAGGATGGTTCCAAGCCCCTTGGCATGAACTCCTGAGGACATCTCACCCTCCTGGCTGTGGCCTCACCTCACCTCCTGCAGCCCTCCCAGTTCCAAACTAGTGCTGATCCTGCCCTTCCTTTTCCCCTCGAGCTGTCCCTGTCACACACGTGGGGACCAGCCAGCGTGGCCAGGGCTCCTGTGGGCACACCAGGCTCCCCAGCAGTGAGCCAAACACACGTTGGACACCCCAACAAGTCCCCAGCTCCCCACCTCCCGCAGGTGGCCCGGCTCCTGCAGGGCTCTGACCCCCAGAGAAGGAAGGGTTGATCTACCTTATAGGCCACTTTGGAAGGACATCTCTTGCCGAGGCCTAGCGGTGGTGACATAAGAGTCAGCATTTCATACATCTCAGTGTAATGGATTCGGCCACTGCTCATGGAGGGGGAAGGGGAGGGAGGGAGATGCAGAGAGAGGAGGCATTCCCAGAGAGCGGAAAAAAAAAAAAACAAAAACAAAACGTACGAACGGAAAAATAGTACAGGAAAAAACAGGAGAGAAGAAAAAAATAAACAAACAAAAAAAAAAGAAAAAAACAAACGGACAAACAGGAAAAGAACAGGAAACCCGTTAATCAAGGCAAATCATACATGAGAGACTGTCCTGATGTGGATTTATAGCACTGCTCACACAGACCCAGGAATGCTGGCAGAAAGCGACTCACCCCTCTCCTCTCTGCTGCTGGCCTCAAGCGCCTGTCTCGCTACCAGCCTGGGACGAGTCCTGTGCTCTGAACCCCTCTCCTAAAGCCCTCCATGAGCCCCCACCTCGTCCCACAGGTTCCAGGGCTGTGTGCGAGTGGTATAAATCAGATACACGGCACTCGAGCCATGGGTTATTGCAGATAAAGGGTGCCTTGCACCGCGGCGCTCCGTGGCCTCCGGAGCCTCTTCCCTCCCGCGGGGGTGCCTGGTATTTGCTTGGCATGGCCACCTAACCCATAGCCAAAGGCTGTGTATCCCCAGCTGGTGGGGTCTATGCAATTGGGAGGCAGCATCTTGCATAGAAGGCAGTGGGCCAGGGTCACTTGTCACAGGAAGATGCCCAGTTGCTTCCGTCTGGCTCTGCGGATGGAGCACTTCCCCACCATGCAGCAGTGCAAAAAAAGGCATGCTGAATCGGCTGGAACAAAAAAAACGGGAGGAAAAGTTGGGCATGCCATGCTCCCGCCCTGGCTCTCTCCCACATGCGGCTGCAAGTTCCACCAGGTTGGAGTTTAAAGAGTCTCAGCAGAGGCAGCTGTTTGGGCCTTCCAACATTGGGGTTGGTTTGGGTTCCCCACGGGAGCAGTTAGGGTGGGATGCCCTCCCTCCTCCCCTCCTCTGCTCCATAAGGACCTGCCTGGGATTGCTGAGCAAGGAATGCCACCAAAAATTGGCCACCCCAGGCTGCCCTCTGCCAGGCTGGGGTAGCTGGGCTGTGCCTCCCTCTCTCTGCACGTTCACATCTCCCAGGGATCCTGGGCTTGCTCACCTCTTCATCCCCTCGTGCCAGGACCCCACCCTGCCACTGCAAGGCTTGGGATGGTCAAATCACCTCGTGACACCAAAGGCATCAACCCTCAGTGCCAGACAGGAGCCCATCTCAGCTGGGGTGCCCTGTGAGAGAGGGCACTGCCAAAAAAATTAAGGGTCCCCACGGGATCTTGGCTTCTTGCCTAGAATGTGCTGAGAGCATTGTGGAAAGGGGAGATGAGGTCTCCTCTTCTCAGGGTTTGGAAGCAGCCTCCTGGTCAAAAAGGCTCCTACCAAGATAAGTCCTGACATTTCAGGTGTGAACAGAACTGGTGACAGGAGCTGTTTGGGGTGCAGGCACCCCAAAAGATGGCTGATAAGAGCTCTGGAGAATGATGAGCAGGATGATCAAGAGGAAATATCCAGGAGTCCACAAGCAGCACCTTGGCAGGGCTGGATGAGCACCAGCTCAGGGTAAGGTCATTACAATTTTCATGCATGAACTCAGTGCAAAAAAGGAAGCAAGACAGTGATCTTCCAGCCATCCTTCCTGGCAGGGGGAATTTTGGGGAGCCCAGCACAAAACAGGCCCTGCCTCTCAGACTGAGATTCTCCACACAACCAAGGAGGAGTGGAGTCCAGGAAAGGAAGAGTTTGCATCAGTGACCAAGAGGGATCCCATGAGAACTCCACACTTTGCTGCTCCTCAGAGCAGAGATCTTGGAGCTTTCTGAGCAGCACAGCTGTGCCCAGACACCATTTCCCCACGGAGTGAAGCACAGGCAGGCACAGGGAATGAAATCCATCTGAGCAGGATTGATGCCTTGGGAAGGCTGACCTACAACAGAGGCTGGACAGAGCTAAAGAATAAAGCAGGGATTTATTAAAGGCCTCAATGGATCCACCTTGGGCAGCACAAGAGCCCAGCCAGGGCTGCACCCAAGATGAACCAAAATGGTCACAAAATGGACAACAGGTCATGAGATCTCACACTTCCATAAGTTCTGCTCCATTTGCACATTGGAGTTAATTGTCCAATTCCAGCTTTAGCCCATGCAGTCCCATCTTCTTGTTTTTCTCTCTTCATTCCACATTGTTTGTGCTCTTGGGGCTGAGATTTGGATCATTTGTCCTTGGTCCCCAGCTGGAGCAGGAATTGTTTTGTCTCCCTGCTCTGTGCACAGAACTCACCATCCCCTCATATGAAGCCCAGATCCACACACTAAAGCAGCACAGAATCTGAAAAATAGAAAAGCTCAAACCTGAGGCATCAGGATGACTCCCAAGAGCTGGTGCACACCCAGGATGGGGGATCTGACCCATCCATCTGTGTCTGGACAGAGATGTGACCCATGGCTACAGCACAAGGTGGCCACCAGGGATTAAATTATTCATTATTCTGTGATTCTGTAAACCCTGTAAAACCACCAGGTATTAATGGCTTGGTCCTGAGAGAAGCCTGTGAGTGGCAGAGGAGGAAATGTGGGAGACAGGACATCTTCCTGCTGTGGTTAGGAAATAAGTGCTGTGCCCCACAGGCTGTTAGGAAGGGAGCAGCAGGAGTGCTGTGAGAGTAGATTCAGGAAGGGGTGAAGTTATCTTCACCTCACAGGGATATCATCTGTGGAGCATTCACCTGGCAGGCAGGGCAGGCTCACTGAACTGAAAGGTGTCTGCAAGCTGACTTGGCATTTTGGGATCTTGGCAAGACGCAACATCCACATGGATTTATTTTTTTTTCATCTTTTGGGAATTGTTCCAGGGCAATAGGAACTCCTGAAAATCTCCTGTTCTTGAAATATCTCCTGCACAGGGAGGAGGAGACCGAGGTAACACAAGGTAGAGATGGGGATGGGGATGTCTCCCCCACATGACAACAGAGCTGTTCTCAGCACTCTTTGCTTCCTCCTCTCCCTGAGTTTATCCACCTTCACTGCTCTGCCCATCCACAGCCAGCAGAAATCAGATTGCTCTGAGATTCCCTCTTCCAAGGAAGCGCTGCAGGTACCCCTGTGAGTCCCAGGTGATCCAGCTGGGCAGAGCAGCACCTGAGAGTGGAGCCCTGTTGAGAAGGGCTCAGCACCCCTCCCAAAGGTGTCTCCTGCCTGCAGGGACCCGAGCAGGTGTCCTCAGCCATCTTCTGCCAGGGATGCAGCAGCAGGGAAGAGTGGAAAGACTCCAAGAAGCCCTTCCTGGAACAGATGACCCCATCTGAGATTCTTGCAAGAAATCTCCTGTTCCCAAATCCATCTTCCTAAATGAGGTGACCAATCATCCGGGCCTTGTGTTCTTTGTGCTGCTTTGCCTCTGGCAAAACCATCCTTACACCCAGCTGTGGAGGGTGGCAGAGCTGTTCCAGGGTGGCATCTGTAAGGAAAGCCTTCCTGATGTTTCCAGAAGGATGTGGTGGCTGCACCACGCTGCAGCAAGGAACCCTCCTCCTCTGCAGAGGCAAGAGCAAGGGCTGGGCTTGTCTGAGCTCCCTCGTGCACCTCAGGATCCGTGAGGGATGCAGAAGGAAGAGCAAGCTCTGTGATTCATCCTTTTGTGCCACAGGCACAGACAAAGGTGTCATGGCACTTCAGGAAACGCAGCAGATGTGGGATTTTGCTCAAGTGTCACCCCAAAATAAAAATTAAAAAAAAACCAAACCCTTCAAGTCAGAGAGACACAAGGAGACCAAATCGCTGCCCTGGACTCAGGGCCAGTGTCAGGACCCAGGACATCCCTCTGTCTGTCCTGAGCAGCCCAGACCCCTGCCAGGGGGCTCAGAGACCCTGGCACAGAGCCCAAAATGCCCCTGTGGGTTTGATTATGACCCGTGGAGCAAATGACCAACCTTGTATGAAGATCAGCAGGCCACAACAGTTTAAGTAGAATATTAGTGAAGTTATCACAGAGTAGAAAAGTAGATTTTAGAGTTTTTGGTATGGAAGTTCAAGAGGCAAGATGGAAAGAACTAGGTGTGTCCAGCCTTTTTCCTTCTTCTTCTTGGCCTCCATCTTCTGCTGTGATGTTGGCACTTTTAGATTGGTTTAAAATAGAAGCTCACTGTCTAACGTAGGTGATAGGTATTGGGAAGTAATTGTAAACATTGTATACATAGTTTTTAGCATAAAGACATAACACTGCCCCAAGGGCAGGCAGAGTGCCTGGACTGTCTTGCTGAGCTGACCTCAGCAAGCCAAGAGAAAAATTTTTATAGATAAGATAAAATAAACAACCTTAAGACTGAGAAATTAGGAGCCCTGACTCCTTCTTCAAGCGCCGAGCTAAGAAAAGAGACTTTGGAACTTTTCTCGAGTTCACTCTGAGCAGCTGAAGATCCCGACAGGCCAGCAGCCAGGAGCTGAGCTCAAGGGAGAGGAGCTGCCAAGCTCCAGAGGTGTCACCATCTCCCAGACCAATCCAGCGAGATGTGTGCAAGACTAGCAAGAGTCCTGCTCCTCAGAGACGTGACTGCTTGTCCTGCCAAGTGCCACCCTCGAGGGCAGGGCTGTTGGGTACAGCACAGCATCCCCCAGGGACAGGGGGCACCTCCTCGCCCTCCCCCAGCCCTCCCTGTCCAAAACAACAGCAAAGTCCCCAACAAAACCCTCCCAAACCCCTCGTTGTCCCCCGTGAGGTGCCTGCAGAAGTCGAGCAGGGACGGTGGCATTTGGGCTGGCGCCCCTCGGGGCTCTCTGCGCCGCTGGAACCGGGGCCGGGGGGCTTTGCCGGGGGGCACAATTTGTCACAACCCACGCCAGGAGGCTCTGAGCCCCCTGGCCCCACTGATGCCTCCCCTGGAGGGGAACAGCTGCTGGCTCTGGGAGGCAGTGGACCTCTTTAAACTCGGAGGAAAGCAAGGTCAGGGTTCCCTGGGGAGGCGCGGTGGCAGTGGAGCGGGGAGCAGGGTGGATGGTGTGTCCCGTGGCCAGGCTGTGGCGGAGGACTGGGAGGCAAACCTTGCACGCCACCCTGTAGGGGCAGTTCTCTCCTAGGCCCAGAGGAGGCGAGATCACCCGTACTAATTTGTACATATCCTTATACGAGATCCTGCCGCTGCAAAGGAAGCACAGGTGGGTTAATAGGACACTGAGAGGGTGGAGGGGAGGGTGGAGAGCTTAACGGGGGGATGCTGGGGCCGTCTGAGGGAAAAGACCCCCAGCTCTTCTCCTTCTGGCTCTGTCAGACCCAGAGAGGAGGAGAAAGCTGTGAGCATCAGCTACTGCCTTTTCCACCATGAGAGCTGGCTCTTATCTCCTCACACTGTCCCATCCTCACTCTGGAGAAGGACAGTTCTGTTGGTGACCCCTCCTCGTTGTGCCCCTGACCCCTGGGCCTGGTGGGAGAGGGCTGGGATTTTACACAGGGTGAGCCTGCAGCTTGGTGGAGTTCTAACCCATGGAGCTGTGCCCCATCACATCACCAGAGCCCCTGTCCTCACACAGCCACCCCTCTGAGAGCCACGAGGTCCCAGTGAGGTTGGCAGCTGAGCCACTCGTGCCTCCAAGATCTGGGGAACCTGAGACAGGGAGGGATAATGTGACCAGCTGCTGGCTGTGGCACCTGGCTGTGGCTCTCCAGTCCACTCCTGTGCTCTGACCACCAGCCCAGCTCTGCCAAGGGTGCACATTATGAGAAGCAAACCTCCCCAGACACACACAGACCCCCCCTTTCCTCCCAGGGAAGCACATCTGCCCAGATGCAGCCATCCCAGGATACGGCCGTATCCTCCGGCACCACGGGGACGAGGAAGCAGCCGAGGCACAGAGCTGGCAGGAGGGGGTGCAGGATGCTGAGCTCCCCACTCTGCTCCAGCCCAGAGCCCTTGGGGAAGCGTGGGGTGGAAGTGCTGAGGTGCAGCTGCTGCAGCCTCCCGGGCATCCTTGGACAAGCTGGGAGGGAAACCAGGCGGGGAGGCAAAGAGCGGCGTCACCGTCCGACCCCCAGGCGCCTTTGCCTCTGGTTTCTTTCTCCTCATCCTCTCCCATCCCCTCTCCATTGCTGGCCAGAGGTGAAGAACCAACCAGACCTCAAACCCCATCCCTGCTCCCCCCTGGTGCTGGATGTTGTCCCCAGGAGAGCTCCGTGTGCTGTTGGGATGCGCTGGGAGCTGTTGGGATGTACTCACCCGTTCCTGGCCTGGCACAGGGGCCAGGGCTGCCAAAACTGTCTCCTGTGTCCCCTAAGCACTGGCTACAAGCATGGCTTGCTCAGGAATCAGAGGGGCACATGGCATGGACAGGACAGCTCAGGCTTGTTTTACAGTGGCTCCATCATGGGCCATCATGAACTGGCCAGGGGACACCATCAAGTGCCCAGTGTGAGAAAACCCTTCCCAAGAGCCACCCCACAGCAAGCAGCTGGGTGTTTCACTGCTCCACCTTCTCTCCTGTCTCTGCTTGGAGCTGATATTGGGCATAAAAAAAATACCTTGGCTGGGGCTGGTCTCCTGAGGGCAGGACATGGAGGCAAAGAGTCTCCAAAGGGAGTGTGTGGAGGTGCCAAAGCCAAGAGTTAAGATGGCACAGGCTCCCTGGCAGTGGTGGATCACGGCCCCAGGAAGTCCCTGGGCTCTGGAAGTGGCCACACGAGGCACCCTGGTGGGGCTGGGGCTGAGTGAGGGGCAAATACATTCCCAGAGCTGCCACAGGTCCCCCATTGCTCCAGGGATGCTTGGGACCATCCAAGGAGGAGGAGCAGTGGAGAGCAAGGCCTCTGCAACAGCAGCAGGAGGAGCAGAGCCAAAATCTACCAAGCCAGGGTGTGTATGGGCCCTGTGAGCCCCCACCACTGATGGAACAGGCTGCTGCCTCCAAACAGGAGCCCTGCTCTCCAAGGTCCTCATCAGCAAGGGCAGGAGTGCAGCAGCCAAAGCCCTCCCACCTCAGAGGGGTGAGTGGGCTGGCCAGCACAGGACACAGCTCCCCAAACATCCCCCAAACAAGGTTCTGTGCAGGTGGTTTGGCAGGAACCCAGAAGATCCCCATGGTGGGAACAAGCCCCGCTCAGCCCTGCTCTTATCAGGAGCTGGGGAGCAAGGGATGGAGCCAGTCTCAGGGCAAAGGCTCCCAGCTGGGGACAGGAAAGGAGGCTGAGAGGAATCTGCCTGCAGGGCAGGGAGGAGAGGAAGAGCAGGAACGTCCAGCACTCAGGATGAACACCCCATGGCAAACTGAACATCACCCAAGACGCCTGTGCCACCAACCAGCACAAGGACCAGCTGCTGCCCTTGCAATGACCACAGGTGACAGCAGCACATCCTTGACTGTCCCAGACATCTCTGAGAACTACAGTTCCAGTAGGAGAACACAGAGACCCTGATTTAAAACCAGCTCTGAGAGGTTGGCTGGGAGAGAAGGAGCTGGCTACATACCACGCTGCTCGGTCATACTCTGCCCAGATCCGGACAAACTCATCCAGATGGTGAGGGCCCAGGATGGAGGAGTCCCGTGTCAGGTACTCAAAGTTGTCCATGATGACTGCCACAAACAGGTTGAGCATCTAAATCAAAGGGGGAAAAGGCAGAGAGAAAGGAAGGTGAGGGGAGAGGGAGCAGAGAAGGGAAGGGAGAGAGTGGGGGGAAAGTGGGGGAGAGGGAGCAGAGAAAGGGAAGAGAAGAAAGAGTGATTGTGGGAAGGTGATGGAAGATGACATGATGGCTGACAAGGGGGATCCCCAGAGCCTTCAGAGGAGAAAGCAACTCACCAGGAAGGAGCAGAAGAAGATGAAGGACACGAAGTAAACGTAGGCCAGGTCGGTGCCGCAGCGCTCGTTCTCGTTCTGCCCGGACGTGGCCGTGGTGTCTGGCTCGCAGCCCTTGCCCTCCAGGCAGGACAGCATGATCTCCTGCCACGCCTCTCCAGTGGCACTCCTGTCCCCAACACAGCCCTGTCAGCAGCTCCTGCTGGCACGGGACTGAGCCAGGGTGCCCCCAGGAGAAACCTCACCACGCCCTGCCCAAATTAAACATCTCTGGAGTGCAGAGGAGTGTTTTCCATGGCTGCTCACCTGAAGAGGAGCATGAGGGAGCCCAGGAAGCTGCGGAAGTTGTTGTGCCTGTTAATGTGGCTTTCCTCATCGAGTTTGATGTTGCCAAAAACCTGCAGAAGGGAGAAAAAGGGCTCAGCTCTTCAGGCAAGAGCTCATCAGCCAGGGAAGTAGCTGCACATTCGCATTGCCATCCTTGAGCGTTGGGGAAGATGAAACAGGAAAGCCTTACAAATATGATTGCCTGGCAAAAGATTTTGAGAATATGGAAACTAGAAGTGAGATTGAAATGAAAGCAAGCTTTGAGATACCTCAGTTACTGAACAACTGGAAAATAATGGCATGGCCAGCTGAAGGTGATCCCCTTTTGATGAAACAACACCCTCTGCTTGCAGACAGCTCCAAGGGTCAGAGCAGACCCTACAGCTTGGCAGAAGGGTCCCAGAGAGGAGTTTTTAGGGTTTAAAATGTAACACAGTATGGTAATGTAATGATTCTTATAGGCTGTATGTAAATGCTATAGGATTTGTATCTTGTATTAGATTGGTTAGTGAGAATTAGAATATTCAGCACAGAAGAAGATTTATGGTATTGTAACGGGAACCTTGCACTCTTACCCTCTTATGCTTTTATCCTCTTTTACTCTCTCTCTCTCTCTCATCCTCTCTCCCCCTCTCTTCTCTGGGGCCTGCTCTGAGCTGTGGCTGGCAGCTCCCAGCAGGGCCCTGCACCCAGGCCCTTTGCAATAACCCACAAGTTCCACGACCTGGCTGCAGAGATCTCTGCTCTCCATCCATCCCAACCGTCCCACCCACCATCGCTCCTACACTTGAGAACATTCCAGGATGGGTTGGACAGGGCTCTGAGCAACCTGATCTAGCTGGAGATGTCCCTGCCATGGGGCTGGACAAGGTGGCCTTTCAAGTCCCTTCCAACCCAAAGCATCCTGTGACTCTGTGCTTGCACAAAAAGTGCCCCAGCAACCACAGGCTGGTGCACAGCCAGCGTGCCAAGGAGCTGGTGCCAGGCAGCCATGGGGGAAGGAGACTCTGCTCTCCTTGGCAGGGATTTGCTGTGGGTGGCAAAGGCTGCGAGAGGCTGAGCTGCCATGGAAACAGGAGCATGGAGGGCCTGGGATCAGCTGAGTCCAACCATTCCACATCCATCCATCCATCCATCCCTCGATGCCATCTGAGCACCACACAGCACCCAGTGACCCCAACCACGCTGGAAGAGCAGGGACAAGGTCCCACCATCCTGGGTGGGTGCTGGGTCACACTCCTGGACACTCCCAGGAGCTTTTCCCTTGCTGGAGAAATGGTCTGTGATGCTGGGGTCAGGCACAGCTCTGCAAACAGGCTGGGGAAGGGCTCAGGGAGGGAGGGACAGACCCCACCATCCCCAGGGCCAGGAGAGGCAACAAAGATCAAACTATGGGCAATAATCTAACAACAACCTCAGCCAAAGCTGTGGTAAGACATTCGTAAAGTGCCTCAAATTGGAAATATGTGCTGTTATTACTGTTAAATATTTATTCCCCTTTCCCTGAACCTAAAAATACACCAACTGCAGAGTATTTTTTCCCTGTACAGGTTTTTTGGAATGTGTAATTGTAGAATATTTTCTGCCTCCAGCTATTTTGCTCAAATAACGCCCACAGACTTTACTGCTTGGGGATTTGTTCACAATGGTGTTAAAAAAAAAAAAAAAATTAAAAAAAAATAAATCTAATACTACCACCCGGCAGGGAGGGGGGCTGAGTCAGATGGTGGCTGTTTAGGAGAACACCTGGAGCTGATGCTCAGGTGAGTAGGACAGGCTGGCAAAAATCAGCCACGGGAAGATCCTAAACAGCAGAGCTGCCAAGCAGCACAAGCCAGGGGCCTCTGTCACCCCAAAATGAGGCACTGGGTACTGTGGCAGCTCATAGGGCAGCTCCACATCCCCAGAGGATGCTTTGTCACATCTCCAGCGTGGGATTTAGTCACAGCAGAGGCGAGCCAGCCCTGCAGCACGTGTGGAGCTGAAGGGTTTGGCTCACGTGCCTCTTATTCACCAGCTGATGCCTCCCCCTGCTCTGCAGACTCCCTAGCAGCTGGGAGATCAGGGCAGGGCCCCAAATGTGAGCACCCAAACAGACTGACAGCAGCACAGCTACAGGGACAAATGGATGGCAGGCACCCAGCTGAGCCCCCAGGGCCACATCTCCAAAGGTACCAGTTGGCAAGGCAGCTGTGGGGCTGGACTGAACAAGCCACAGCAGTGTCCCCAGGGCCCTGCAGCTCCCAGAGAAGCTGTTCCACCCTCAGCACCCTCCTGGCACTGTGTCTGGGAGCAGCAATGACAGGCAGGCATAAGGCTGGCTCCTGTGTGCAACACTGGGGACGTGTCAGTGTCACTGTCTGTGCCGGGGGACACACGGACACGTCTGTCTCACCTGCATCCCAATGATGGCGTAGATGAAGAAAAGCATGGCAATCAGCAGGCAGACGTAGGGGAGTGCCTGCAAGAGAAGCAGATGAGTCACCTCATCTATCACAGGTCCAGCCCCAGAGGAGTACAGCACACACAGGTGAGATGTGCTGGTCCAACTCTCCTACAAGGCCTTGGGAACAGCCTGTGTTTGGGAGCAGCACCGCATCCCTGCAGCCTGGTGTCCTAGGGTGATGTTCTGATGCTTGTATCCCCATTCATGTGTTCTGTTTATGTTGGATATTATGTTCTGTGCCTTCAAGACTGGCTCTGAAGGGTGAATGTTTTGTTTTGGTTTTGCTATTAGCCGCTCCCCCACGGCTGGCAGGACACAGACAGGGCAGTACATGGTGCTGCTTTTGCTTTTTGCTTTACCCTTGCTCTTGCTTCTACTCATTAGTTAGTTTAGCTAAACAGTCCAAATTTTTCCTGGACTGTTTCTCCTTTCCCTTTTTTGGACCTACTCGAACCTGCTCTGGACTGGGACCTGGGAACACTGAGAGTTTGCACCTTGTGGCTGCAGCAGCTGTCCCAACACCCGAGGGACTGATAACAGAGTGACCAGTCCCAGGAGAGACTTTCTGGATTTGTCATCTTTTTCAGAGCGGTGACAGAGTGGTGTCACCTGGTATTGTTCATTCTGTGTGCTGGGGGTGCTGTTCCTGTTAAATAAACAGGTTCTTTCCACTTCTCTCTGAGGAATCCTTCCCGCACCAGTTGGGGAGGATTAGGGTTAGAGTTAGGGTTAGGGGAAAGGAGCCCCCTTTTGGAGGTTTTCTCCCAAATTTGCCCTAAACCAGGCCACCTGGGAAGAGGCCATGACACACGAGACTGACCTTGAAGGACTGCACAAAGGTCCAGAGCAGGATGCGGATGGTGTAACCCTGGCGGAGCAGCTTGATGAGCCGAGCAGCCCGGAAAAGCTTCAGGAAGCTCATGTTGAAGCTGCTGGTGTTCACCAGCTGGGGGGAGATGAGAGGGTCAGAGGGAGCTGGGAGCTCCCAGCACCACCCCACAGCCCTCTGCTCCCAGCCCCTGCTTCACCTTGGTGTCCGTCAGGATGATCTCCGTGATGCTGCCGATGACCGTGATGAAGTCAAAGATGTTCCAGGTGTCCCGGAAATAATTCTGCAAAAGAAAGAGGGAGAGAAGGAACGTGGATTTGAGCTCAGGGATGGCAGGCCTGAAGGGTGCTGGGCCACAGGCCAAAGCTGCTCATGGGCAGCGGTGGAGACCTCAGAGCCCATTTGTATGCAGCAACAGTCTGGAACACCGTCCTGTGTCTGAGACACTGGCAGACCTGAGCATGCCTGCAGCAAGCAGCTCTTCCTGGGAGATGATTCATGCTTCCAACAGACCACCCTGGCAAATGGGAGCAGGAAAAGCAGCCACAGCCTAGGTCAGGCTGCAACAGCTCGGCACATTGACCCTCACAGCCAGGAGGCTGCTTTGCCTTCCTCTTCACAGACACCTGGACACATCTCAGCCCCTGCTGTTTGTGCAGCAGTGTGGGAAACAGTAAAGGTAAGAAGATTTTCAGAAAGATGTAAAAGCAGGCCTTGGAAACAGAACAGAGAAATTAGAACTAGCTACAGCTGCAAAGTCTGAAAGTAGAAAAAGTTACAATAGTACAGCAAGCAAGGACATGAAACAATAGCTTGAGTTTTAGGCTTGGCTAAGATGGACCTTAAGACTGCAGAAAAATATGCTTAGCGAGATAGTAGAAGGTTTTAAGCTTAATAATGAAGTATTGTGTCTTGTTAATAGAGAGCAGACAAGCAAGCACTGTGTGAAGCAGGTGTATGTGTGCTTTTGTGATTGGATAGAACAATCATCTGTAAGCTTTAGCAATGTGCTATTAGCTAGAAAGTTTTTAAAATGTTCTGTAATAAAGAAATCTTTGGCTGTTGTTGGCAAGACGTGAGCTTTTGCCATCTTTCTATTGTCTCAACCATGTAATGAAGCTGATGCTGCAATAAAGCTCAAGGAATGTAACCCAGCAGTCCTGTCCCATTTGTGAAAAACTCCAAATACACAGCAGCTAGCACAACACTAAACATGACCATGACTGGTGCTACTTGGAGCAAGGAGGGTGGCTAGAAACCCTCCTGGCAGTGAGCTTTGTCTCCCCTAAGCAGCAAGGAATGGCTGAAGAAAGAGCAATCCGTGGTTTCAGATCCCAAATGAGCAGCTGGGAGCTTGAGCACTCTGAATCAATCAGGGAGGTCTCACTGCTGCTTGGGTACAGCACAAGGACAGAAGTGCAGCAGCACCTCCTGACTTGGGGAAACAAGGGAGCACAGCCCCCAGCATGTACAGCAGCACAGAACATGCACAGCCCAGGCACAGAGCACAAGGCAAGAAGTAAAGCAGCAGTGCGGCTTTCCCCAGCACTGGGAAGTGCAATGAGAACCAAAGGACTCCAGCCCAAAAGCAGCTCTCAGGCCAGGATCCAAAATAAGTAGCAGCAACCTCACGTTATTAACACCCTCCCTCTGTGATCTGTGCACTGCCAAAGTGCAAATTAACACCCTCCTAAAGAACAGGAGCAGGCACTCACCAGGAAGCCAAAGGCGATGATCTTGAGGACGCACTCCAGGGAGAACACCATGGTGAAGGCAATGTTCAGGTACTTCAGGGCCAGCTCATAGGTGTATGGAGCAGAATAGTACTGATGGAAACAGAGACAGCACTAGCCAGGAGGGGCCTGCCAGCCTCGTGGCTGGTGACTGTCCCAGCACAGACCTGACATGGCCTATGTTTGCTGCCCTGGCTGCCTCCAGAATTCTATCTTTTCCTCGCCCCTCCCTCAGGACAAGCCTGTGGTGGTCCATGTTTGTTCCTTGCCTTGGAGGCATCAGGAACATCTCCTCCTTACTCTCTCCACCCCTCTCCCAGGACAGATGCCACTCCTTCTAAGAAGGGAGCACAGAGGAAATCCAGGTCTGCCTGCAGTAGTTATATATATATAATTTGGGTCATTTCCTTTAGAAAAGGTGCCACCTCCAGTCTGGGTCCTGTGCTGTTTCACGGGGATGTGCCCAGGGAATTCACACACTGTCTCAAAGCATCTCCACAGCCAAAATTCCCTCTGCTCCCATCCTGACTGATCCTACTGCTCCAGATGAAGGGCACAGCCTCCCTCTGAGCCCCAGCTCACCTTCATCATGAGCACCACAGTGTTGAGGGCTATCATGGCCATGATGGTGTACTCGAAGGACGGGGACACCACGAAGTGCCACACACGGTACTGGAAGGTGTGTCTGTTCTGGGGCATGTACCTCGTCAGGGGCTTGGCGCTGATGGCAAAGTCAATGCAGGCCCTCTGCAACAAAATAACACCCATCAGACCCCCATGGACACCTGGGAGTGTCACCATCCTATTTTCTGGAAAATCCCTTCGCCAGGATTTCTCTTCCTGGGAAGCTGAGAAGCCTCAGAGAAAAAGGAAAACAATATTATCTCATTTGCTTCTCCTGTGTTTTGCTCCTTTGGAATGTGAAATGTGTTTTGATGCTTTGGAATGTTTGTGCTGCTTTGGAGATTGTTTACCCAACATGTGAATTGTTTTGACTTAATGACCAATCACAGTCAGGCTGTGTTTGGACTCTGAGGAGAGAGTCACAAGTTTTTGATTGGTATCTTGTTAAGACTTCTGTAAGTATCCTTCTTCTATTCTTAAGTATAGTTTTAGAATAGTATAATATAATATAATATAATATAATATAATATAATATAATATATAACATAACATAATGTAATGTCATATCAGATCAGCCTTCTAAGAACGTGGGGTCAGATTTATCATTCCTTCCTGCCACAGGGGACCCCAAAAAATACCACAGGGAGGTGCTGGTGGCTGCCACAATTCCTTCCTTCATGATCTTGGTAGGCAGCAAGCTCATGGGTTTCTCACCTTTTTGATAGCAAGGGAGTTCCAAGCTCCCAAATTGCTGAAAACCCCATGGAAATGTCCTCGTTCCCCCTCCCCAGACCATACCTCGTTCTTCTCCAGGCTGCACTCCTCCATCATTTTGTCTCCTTGCTCTTGGAAGGTGATGATGATGAGAGCCACGAAAATGTTGACGAAGAAGAAGGGGAAGACCACGAAGTAGACGACATAAAAAATGGACATCTCCATGCGGTTGCTGCGGCTGGGCCCGCGGTCCTCCTCTGTCACATCCACCGAGTGCTGCAGCACCCTGTGGGCAGAGAGGTGGAGAAAAGCAACCAGGGATACATCCATCACTTCCAACGGGACCCAGCTCTGTCTGTCCACGCCTGTGTAATGACAAGGTAAAGCTCTGTCCTAATCTGCTTCCAAGGATGACCCTTTTAAATGGCTACACTTTGTTTTATGGTGCTTTGCCGCGTCCCTGATGGAAAATGGATTTTCCCGTGCTCTGCACACTGAGAAAAAAATATTGCCTGAGCTCACATGGGCATTTAGAGAGGTCCAGTCCTACCATTATTCCTAATATTGACTTCAAACATATCTCCAGGCCACACAGAAAAGGCATTTTCCATCATTCAGTCCCTAAGGAAGAAGCTAATCCCAGCCACAGCTCCTGTCTCATAGCAGGGCTAAAATCCCTTTTGTGGTGGTATAATTTGCTGTTCTCTCCACCTCTCTGCCCAGCAGCTCCTCTCAGTCTCACTGGGTGTAACCTGACCACCCCAACAGGGTGACCACCCCTATGGGAGGGGACAGAGGAGCAGAATACTCACTGGGGCCACCCCTCGCCCGTGGACACCGTGAACAGGGTGAGCAGAGCCCAGATGATGTTGTCATAGTGAAACTCGTGCCGCTTCCACTCCCTGCATTTCACCTCCATCTTGTTCTTCTCGTGGTCCACGTAGTTCCCTCTGCAAGGAGGACAGGGAGCAGTGACCTTGGGTTTTTGGGCTGCCAGAGTGTGGGATGGTGGGTTTGAATCCTGGGGGCAGCACAGGTGTGTGTGGGGGTCACCTCTCCTCCCTTCAGCCATGAGGAAGAGTAGAGAGGAAGGGAAAGTAAAACAGAAAAGAGAAGGAGGAGAGAACAGAGCAAATTAAGGGCTCTGCACCCCACAGAAGGATGGGCCACAGCTCTGGGGATGGGGCTCAGCCCATGCTGTCCCCAGGAGCAAGGACTTAACAGGGACCCACAGCAGACACAACCCAGTGCCCTGCCCTTGCCAGAGGGGTCAGAAGCACCAGAGCTACTCCCCAGGACACCTACATGCAGTCCTTCTGCGTGTCCTTGGAGCTGTCAGTGCAGTAGAAGAACTTCCCCTTGAAGAGCTGCACAGCGATGACGGCGAAGATGAACATGAAGAGCTTGTAGACAATGAGGATGTTGAAGACGTTCTTGAGAGATGTCACTACACAGTCAAAAACAGCCTGGAAGAGAGGGCAGAGCTCACCCTGGGAAACCCACAACCCTGAACCAAGACCAGGTTACTTGCTGGGAAAAGAAGGAAAGAACTGGGCCTTCTCCAAGGCCAAAAATTATTTTGTGAATGAGGTTAACAACCAGAGCACCCACAGCACACGTGTAGGGACCATGCAGCCCCTGAGACAGCACCAGGGATGGATATTTGTGTCCTCAGTGTTCTCTGCAACCAGGGAAGCAGATGGGGGACCATCCTAATGATGCAATTAGCAGCACTCAAGACTAATTAGCAAGCACTTCATCATTTTGCATCACCCCAACAGCAAGGCAGAGCAAATACCTCTGCCTGCCACAGCAGCACGTTCCTCAGTTCTCTCAGCCCTGGCTCTCACAGCACTTCAAGTGGGAATTGTCCTGATCCCTGTTTCATGGGACCAGGTTTCATTTTCCTTATCCCTGTATCCCTGATGGAGACAGGCACTTCCAGAAAGGAGCTGACACAGGCTGACTCCATCCACTGATCAGGAAGAAAAGCTGGGGTCAACCCCCATGTTTCTGGGGTGGCACCCTGGTCTCATCAATCAGCCAAACCACTTACAAGTTTAAAAAAAAGGGCTTCCTTGTTCTCATACTCTTTTTTGGCTCTGTACCCCATGAGCTAAGGTAGGGAAATTCATAATCCTACCTGTGATGCAGAAATAATCCAATTATTGAGATGGGAAATCCCTCTCCAGTGCAACACCATGACAGCACAGCACACAAAACCCCGAGCTGTTTGCAACCTGCTCTGGTGGGAAAGATGAAAAACTTCCCAAAGAGACTTGAGCTCTCCAAAACCAGGGCAGCCTATTTTTCAGGAGAACATCTGGGCTTTGCTCCATTTTGTCCACTCAAGCCCCACTTTCCCTGGCAGAGGAACTACTTCTGGACACCTTGCAGTGCTCCAGGCTTGCTTTTAAAAACTCACTGCACCTCCAGACATGAGGGGCTCCTAGAACACCCCAAAAGCTTTGAAAACAACTCATTTATTGCTCACAAACAAATCACTGGGGTGGTCCCTGCTCCCAGGGAAGAGGAGAAGAGGATGTAAGGCAGGAGATGGAGCTCGTTACCTTCAGCTTGGGCAGCCTCTTGATGGTTTTCAGGGGCCTCAAGACCCGCAGCACACGGAGGGACTTGATGGTCTTGATATCCCGGCCCTTGTTGGTCCTGCCACGTCAGAGGGAGGCACACGCACCCAAAAATGGAACAGAGAGACAATAACCTTGTAGACCTGGGTGCCCTGGGGAGCTGAACTGCCAACAACACCCACCCAGCACGTGTGAAGATGGGAACAGGAGGGGCACAAACTCTGCTGGGCGCTCAGCCCACCTCAATGCGGCTCCTCCGACAGCCAGCAGAGGTGGAAAACAAGGCAATCCCCTTTTTCCTGGGATTAGCACCCTTCCAGTGACCTCAACAAACCCCTCACTGTGGGAAGCAGTGCCAGGGCTGGGGCAGGCAGTGCCAGGAGGTTTGCAGGGCACAGGCACACGCTGTTTGCAAACAGGGCTTGTGCAGGGTCACCACTGCTGCAATTGTTTCCTTCCCGTTGCAAGAAAGGCAGAATAAAATGAGGGAGGCTTGCTCAATGGGGTCCACATTGCCAGGGAAATTGTGGGTGCCTCATCCCTGGAAGTGTTCCAGGCAAAGTTGGAAGGGGCCCTGAACAGCCTGGTCTAGTGGAAGGTGTCCCTGACCAAGGCACAGGGGTTGGACCCTTGGGAGGGTCTCAAAGGTCTCTCCAGATCAGAGCTATTCTTGCCTTCACCCCGAATCAGCTGAGGGAGGCAGAGCTTACCAGGAGAATTCTTTAAAAGCCCCCTCATGACCCTCATTTCTTGCATATGATGATTATTCCCCTAACCACAATACCAGGTGGGGTTTTTTTCCTTTCTTTTTTAACCAAAGCCTGGATCTCGAGGTCCTGGTGAAGGTGGCACAGCTTGGATCCACCAGGCACCCTCGAAAAACGTCAAGGAAATTACTTGCAACAACAGATGCTCCCAATTACACAGCTCCTTGGCGAGGGTTAATGCAACAGGGAGTACAATAATGGGCTTAATCATTATGAGATGTAAACAAAACCACTAATTAATAGCCCTCCCTAGGAGCACAGCCTTCACATGCATGGGAAGCAACTGTACAGACGGACCTAGGACTCACTTTGCTCCTCTTTTGCTCAGAAATAGGGCCTGGATAAAGGCCTGGGGCACCTGACTGAGGGCTGGGGTGAGGGTTTGAGGGCAGCACTCAGCTGGTGCAAGTTGTCACCAAGGTCACCCCAAGTGCAGTGTCTGACACCTGCTGAGGGGGGATCCCTTCAGCCCTCAGGAGTGCCTGCAGGGCAGCGTGCTGCAGCCCCTGAAAATGCAGCTAAGGGTCAGCCCAGGTGTGGGACAGACTGAGCTCCACCTGCAGCCACCCCCCTGCACTCCCAGGAGCAGCATGCCACAAGGCCTCGAGCACCATAGTTACCCCAAAGCATTCCTGTCGGCGATCCAGCCCAGCAGCCAGCGAGCAGCACCAGCAGAGAGGTGGAAAAAGAAAGAAAGAGAGGAGGAAGGTGAGAAAAGGGTCAGGGGAGCTGCACGGGGCCCCTGCAGCAGCTGCCCACCACCCCAGACCTTGGGAGAAAGGCACAGTGTGTGTAGACCATGTAGCCCTCAGGATGGGGCACATCTCCAGGGAGGGACCCCTCCAGAAGCCCCTCCTGCCCTTCCTGCTGGAGGTTTTGGGTGGGGGGCACGTGGTGAAAGCTCTGCTGCACGAGGAACCCGCATGGAGTGGGACAGGGGGCAGCAGCAGGAAGGCACAGTCCTCCTCAGCCAGGAGCTGTGGGGTCAGGGAGCCAAAGGCAGGTGCCTCCAAGGGAAGCCACCTGCAAGCCACAATAGTTCCCATCCAAATTCCGCTAAATCACCTCCACTGAGAGCTCCACTGAGCCTGAGCTGCAGTGCAGGGTCTCCTGCAAGCCAGCAGGATGCTCCAATTGGACAAGCCAAGGTGGGCTCCAAGGTCCCTGGCTGTAACCAAGCCTCTGTCCCTGTCTGAGCCAAGTCCCTGCCACGTGCACACAGAGTGCTCAGCACTGGGGACTAAGCCTGTAAGTAAAACATTTCCTAAAACACATCAAACTCACCCCAGCCCCTGGCTGTGTGTCAGTCCAACGTGAGGGAGGTGTGCTGAAAAGGTGACAATTTAACTTTGCAGCACTTCTGTGGTGCCCTGACCTGCCTCACACCAGGTTATTTTGCAGTACCTAGGGGTCCTTCTCTCTTCCAGACCCAGTGGGCACAAGGAGATGCTGCAAGGAAAGAAGCCTCTCTGCTGGGTAATCAGCCCCTGCACACCCAGGGCTCCACACTGGCCACTCAACCTCTGCACCAACCTTTCCACCAGCCCTGGACAGCTCTGCAGAACTGCTGTGAACTGCAGCCTCAGAGGGAGGCAAAGGCCAGCAGGGTCTTTACTTGTGGTTCTGGTTATTTCAGCTAATTTAATTTGAACTCCTTGGAGATTTACAGCTTTTTATTTAGGCTGTGCATGGATTGATGGATTAGCTTTCCACGTGGAGAGCCAGAGATGAATGGAGACAGACTCTCCCAGGATTTGTGGCTCTGAGGGAGCAGTGGACACACCACAGTGGCTCACAGAGAGATCGCTTTGTGGGGGGACACTTGGTGGTCAGTGATTTGGATGTGGCACACACAGCCTGTGGGTGATGGTGGCACTGCTGAAGCAGCTCCAAAGCTCCTGCTGTGCCCACGGCCATCCCTGTGGGAAAACCAGAGTGCTGAGGGCAGGCAGGAGGGGCAGGAAACCTGCAAGGCACAGCCCAGAATTCCTGCTGGGATGTGCAGGACTCAGGCACCAGCTGATCTCATCCAGGAAATCACCACACTCCACAGGCACTGCTGCTCCCACCCAGCAGCATGGAGGAGAGGAGGAGGAGGAGGAGGAGGAGAAGGAGAAGGAGAAAGAAGGGAGAAGAGGAGGAGGAGGAGAAATGAGAAAGGAGGAGGAGAAGGAAAAGGAGGAAGGAGAAGGAGAAGGAGAAGGAGAAGGAGAAGGAGAAGGAGAAGGAGAAGGAGAAGGAGAAAGAAGGAGAGGGAGAGGGGGAAGGAGAAAGGAGAAGGAGGAAGGAGAAAGGAGAGGGAGAAGGAGGAAGGAGAAGGGGAAAGGAGAAGAGAAGGAGAGGGAGAAGGAGAAAGGAGGAGGAGAAAGAAGGAGAAATGAGAAAGGAGAAGGAGAAAGGAGAAGGAGAAGGAGAAGGAAAGAGAAGGAGGAGAGGAGGAGGAAGAGAAGGAGAAAGGAGAAGGTAAAGGAGAAGGAGGGAGGAGAAGGAAAAGCAGAAAGAAGGAGAAAGGAGAAGGAGAAGCAGGAGAAGGAGAAGAACATTCAGAACATTCCCCGTGCCCTGGCCCCACATCAAAGAGCTCACAGAGGGAGAAGAAAAGGAGATGGATTGGAACATCAGCAGCAGAGTTTTCCCCTGGGGATCAGGAGGGAGACTGAGAGGGAGGATGGCAGGCTGGGACAAGGAGAGCTGGTGAATATCCTGCAGCTCCCTGGGCTGCCGAGTTCTTAGAAATGCTTTATAATGCATGAACCCATCGGAAATCACCGTGGGGCCTTTGTTCCCTTCACTGCCGAAGCCATGAGCTCATCTCCTCCAGCAGGAGCCAGGCTGGAGGCGGGGCAGACAGACGGACAATCCTGCGGGTTTACATGACAAAAATCCCCATCCATGGCACAAGCGGCTCAGGATGTACCCAGCTACAGCTGCAGGAGAGAGCAGGGGACACCAGTGCTCGCTGCAAACGTGTGTGTGGAGATGCCAAGGCCTTCTCCACATACCTTCACCCTCGAGAATTCAGCAGAGGGAACATCCTTCCCTCGGCAGGCAGGTGCCAAGCAGGGCTGGAAGGTGCCAGGCAGCTCCCCCACATGCCCTGCCAGCTGCAGGGCCACCACAGGAATTGTGCCACCCCTGTGGGGCGAGGCCAAGGGGACAGTAAGCAATTCCTGTGCACTGGTGAGTGTCACCACGATATTTTCTGAAAAATTATATTATATTAAGGATATATTCTCTTTGTCCAGGATTTTCTCCTGGGAAGCTGAGAAGTCTCAGAGGGGAATGAAACCAATAATTATCTGATTGCTGCTCCTGTGTTTTGCTGCTTTGGAATGTAGCTTGGACATTGTTTACCAACAGGTGCATGTTTGATTGGTTCCATGTGAATTGTTTTTAATTAATGACCAATCACCATCAGCTGTATTGGACTCTCTGAGTCAATCAGGAGCTTTCATTATGATTTTTCTTGTGAAGCCTTCTGATGTATCCTTTCTCCTTCTTTAGTATAGTTTTAGTATAGCATGATATGATATGATATAATGTAATATAATGTAATATAATGTAATATAATGTAATATAATGTAATATAATATAATATAATATAATATAATATAATATAATATAATATAATATAATATAATATAATATAATATAAATCAGCCTTCTGAGAACATGGAGTCAAATCCTCATCTCTCACCTCGTCCTGGGAACCCTCACAAACACCACAGGTGAGGACTGCCCTCCACCCAGGAGCAGGCTGAGCCAACAACCTGTGCTCCTTCAGCCATCAAAACTCTTGATGGAAGTTGCCTTGGAAGGAAAATACTCCCTTTCCCTCCTCCTCAAACCATCTTCAGGCTGCTGATGCCCTTGAGCCCTGCTGTACACACTGAGGGGCTGTCCTGGAGAGCAGGGATCAGCCACACCCTGGAGATGCTCCATCCACCCTCATGGTGGCCCGTGTGGCCTCCCAGACGCTCAGAGCATTGTCCCCAGGCAGCAAACCTGCCCCAAGCCCCTTCCCCATGCTGGGGTTTGTGCTCAGCCCCCTGCCCTGCCCAGGGGCTGCTCCATCCCTGTGCTGGGCCAGCTGAATTCTCCCGTGCTCTTCCCAAGGACAGAGCAGGGACTGGAAGTGCCAAGTGAGGAATGGGGTGAGGAGGGTGAGGAAGGCACAAGCAACGAGCCAGAGGGGCACAAATGGGTGGGAACCAGGAGAAGGAGCTGCTGCCCAGTGTGGGGTGAGGTGGGAGGGATGGATTATGGGCTATAATCCATCCAGGGACCTCGTGGGCACCCTGAGAGCCCCGCATGGTACCTGAGCTGTGGCCAAGGCTCCTGTCCTCCCCTGCCAGCAGCCACTGCTGCCAGTGTCACAGGCACAAAGAGAGAACAACAGCGTGGCAAAGGAGCCTGAGCCTCTCCTCTCTGCTCCTCTCCCTCCAGTGGGGCAGCACAGCCCTGGGGATGGACCAGGGGATGCTCCTTCCCTGCCAGCACCACCTTGGCACCACACATCCCTCCCTAAGCTCTCTGCACCCTGTCACAGACATCTTTTATGAAAAATCTTTTCTTTAGGATTTTTCTTCTTGAGAAGCTGAGAGGCCTCAGGAACAAAATGTAAACATTGATTATCTGCTGCTGTGGAATGCAACAAGTAGATCTGTGATTAGTCCATGTTAGATGTTTCTAATTAATGGCCAATCACAGCCCAGCTATCTCAAGCAGAGAGTCCAAGCCACAAGCCTTTGTTATCATTCCTTCCTATTCTATTCTTAGGCAGCCTTCTGATGAAATCCTTTCTTCTATTCTTTTAGTATAGTTTTAATGTAAGACATATCATAAAACAACAAATCAAGCCTTCTGAAACATGGAGTCAGATCCTCATCTCTTCCCTCAACCTGAGACCCCTGTGAACACGGTCACAGCACCCCCTGCCCCAGCCAGCAGCACAGGGCACATCAGAGCAGCAGGAAACTCATCCCTGCATGCTCCTGCCCTCCATGGCACATCCCAGTAGCCACAGGTGCCACAAGCTCAGTGCCAGGGCCCAATCTCCAAGCAATGCTCAGTGGGGATGCTGCAGGACAAGCACACAGCCCTCTCTGTGATGCCTCAGAGGATGCTGGCACAAACCCCACCAGCCTCATCCCCACTCCTGCAGGGCTCCAGACCAATGTCCTCCTCAGACCAGAGGAAAACTCACCAGCCAGGGGTACCATGTCCAGCACAAATGTGTTCAGAGGGCAGCTCCACCTGGCAGGCTGTGCTTTTGCTGTCTCTGTGCACCCCAAGATGCATAGCAGGAGTGTAACTCCAGCTCTGGCACCTTTAGACCATTTCCCCCCTCTCTAACAATCCTTTCTGCTCTGTTTCAAATCCACTTGCACCAGAAACTTCTTCCTAGCATCTCCAGCTTGCCTTGCCTTGCTCCCTGCCTGCTTTCTCACCAGCTTCTGCCAAACCAGGAGAAACATCTCTGGAGCAGCCACACACCACTGCCAGGAGCCAGACCAGAAGGGTGCAGAGAAATAAAATATAAAACAAAATCAGAGTCTAGTAGCCATAACACACAGTTTCACCCTTCTCCCACCCCAGGGGAGGCACGGAGCTGACAGGGACAAGGGCCACTTACGCCAAGGCAAAAGCCACCAGCGCTCCCACCACCACGATGAAATCCAGGATGTTCCAGAGGTCTCGGAAGTAGGAGCCATCCTGCAGGATCAAGCCCTGATCAATCATCTGGAGGGGAGATACAGAGAGAAGAACAGGCAGGGGATGAGCAGCTCAGACTCCAAGCTGGGGGACAGGGACACTGCAGACACATCCCAGTGTCCTGGGTGTAGGACTTGGTATTTTGTGGAAGCCTCAGGGCTGATAAAGGAGGTGCTGAGCACTCTGGACCAGCACTGCTGAGAACCAGACTTTAAGGTCACCACCTTCTAAACTGAGGACCAGAACTGCAGGACTGAGCTATTTCCCAGGGATGCTGCATCCTGTCAGGGCTCTTACCTTGATCACCATCTCAAAGGTGAAGACACCGGTGAAGATGTAGTCGAAATACCTCAGCACCTGCAGACAGAGGGCACAGGTGCTCTGCAGCTGCTGCTGAGCAAACTGTGCCCACCCAGACACCCAGCTACAGCAGCTTGCCTGGCTCAGGGGCAAAATGGGGTTGGTTTGCTTCTCCCAAACCCAGCCTCGTCCCTAAGAGTTCAGGACAGCCCCAAACCCAGCCTGTGCAGGCAGGAGGGAACCATTCCCCATGCAAATGGGTTGGAAATTATGCTGCTAGCCAGGATCACCTGCCCCACACCAGTACCAGCATCTCCTCAGTCCATTCCACTTTACAGCTGACCAGGCATCCTGGTCTCCCCTCAGGCTCTAAACCCCACATGGGGGAAGCTGGGAGTGACCCCCACGGTTCACAACGGAAGGTGATGGGGCAGAAATCAGATTCCACAGCACAATGCATGTGCCACCATGGGCTGCCCTGATCCTACAGAGCTCAAACCCTGCAGGAGCTCTGCCTGCGCTGGTTGGGGGGCAGGAGGGGGTGGCAATCACTTTGTTACGGTCGGAGTTGGTGAGGACGGGATCCTCGGCGGCGAGGGCGATGCTGCTGGCAGCGATCACCAGCAGGATGCACATCTCGAAGTAGCGCAGGTTCACGATGTAGTGGCAGGCCCTCCTCACCCTGCAGGGACACAGCCCACACCCCAGCTGTGAGCCCCTGGCAGGGCACAGCCACAGCCCTTGTGCAAACCCGCCCCATGATGCCACCTTCCAGGGTGGGGAGATGGGCAACAAAGCCTGAGGAGCAGAAGAAGGGAGCCCAAGGGGTGTTTGGACTTGTTGGTCCCTCTTCCCAGCTGTCTCAGCCCACAGCCTGGTAGAGTCCCCAGGAAATTGGGGTGCTTACTCTTCCAGGCTGCTGGGTCTGGGGAAGAGCTACAGAGGAGGAGAAACTGCAGGTAAATATAACAAACAATGAATAAAAATTCCCAGTTTAGAAATCTGCAGTTGGGAGAGAGCCATGAGCCATGCCACAGAGAGAGAGCTATATGGGGCTTGGGGAACTCCATGCTTATCAAGCCTGTTTGGGAGACACTCAGCTCCCTTCTCACAGGGATTCCCTGGTTTTGGTGATGTCTGGGGGTCCTTCCCCTTGCAGCCCTCCCCAGCCCCAGAGTGAAAAACGTCTCACGGGTTGGTGGTGCTGAAGATAAACATGGAGCTGTGTGGCACCATGGCTTTGCCCGTCTCACTCTTTTCCTTCTTCCTCTTCTTCTTCTCCATTTCTTCCTCATCCTCTTTGGTCTCAGCCTCCTTTAAGGGGCTGGCTTCGCCGTCTGTCTTGTTGCTAACTGCAGGAAAGCGAGAGCCTTTGCCCGACCTTGCACCCAGACAACACCCAGGGTGTCCCTGCCAACCCCCCTCTGAATTCTTGCTCTGAATCCCTGTGCTGTCACAGGGAGAGGGACTAGGCAGGAAGCAAACACACCAGCTGCTAGCATGGAGCAGATAAAATGGGTTTAACAAGGCCAGTTTTCACCTTGCTGGGTAATTAATAACGCTGTTTAAAGCAGCTCACCTTGACAGCCAGGATGCTGCTAAGGGGTTTGAGTGACAGTGAGCTGCCGGAGGCTACAGATGTTCCAGGAAAAACAGGGAATGCCAGAGTTTTGCCCAGGCAGAGAGGAAGGGGAAGTGATGGATAGGATGAAGGGGTGGATGGGAAGAGGTGAGAAAGGGACACAGGCCCCAAGGGATGCTGGTGCATCCGGGTTTGGGCTCCCCTGCAAAACTGGGGTGAGGTGCTGCAAGGAGCAGCATGAAGATCCCCCAACTGATGGATGCGGACAGGAAAAGCCACACAAGCGGCTTTCCACCCCCACAGGGTCCCCAAGGGCTGGGAGAGGGGCTCAGGAAAGAGAGAGGGGTCCTCACTCTGTACCACAGCGGAGTCGTGCACATCGATCATGATGGCCGTGCTCTCGGTGGCCTTCTCGGTGTTGGGGGTGATGGAGGACAGGTCGGGCTCGCTGCGGCTCACGCTGCGGCTGGGCTCCAGCAGCGCCTGCTCGCTCGTGTCCGGGCTGCTGCACTCCTGCTCCGTCAGCGTGCCCGTCCTCCCCTGGGACAGCTCGGCTGCCACGTGTGGGGGGCTGCCCCTCTTGGTGGTGCCAATCAGATCGGCGTCGCCAGCAGGGACCCCGTTTGTCCTGCAGAAGGGACAGGGCAGAAAAGGAGGTGTGAGAAGATATGGGGGCAGGAGATGGAGAGAATACAAGGAGCTGTGGGGATGCCCTCTGAGGAGCTGTGCAAGATGCCCTCTGCAGGTACCAACCTGATGGACTCTCCGCTCGCCTCTGGCTCCCCCGGAATCAGCGCCTCTGCCGCAGCCACGTCCCCGCGCCGGTCCCCATCCTGTGTCCCCTCGGCAGTGCTGGCCTCCTCCAGCCCCATCTCCTGGCTGGCTGAGCGGCTCCCCAAGATGCCAGCCGTGTCCTTGCCCTCCATGCGGGCTCTGCGGTGCCGGCTGCGCCGCTGGCTCTGCCTCATCCTTGCCCTATCCTCCATGCTGCCTCCTGCCCCGTCCTGTTCTCCTGGCTCACAGTTCCCGTGGCAAGATTTCTGCTGCCACATGTCCCGCTTGGCCCGGGGCGATGTCCTCTCCTCCCCACCGCCGGGGTTGGCCCCTGGCACCGGCTGCTCAGGTCCCTCGCGCTCTGCCTTGCCCTGCTCCTCAGCGCATTTCTCCAGGGTGACACCTTCCCCGGGTCTCTTCCTGCGGAAGATGCTGGCGTGGGGGTTGATGAGGGGCGGCTCATCCTTGTTGATGCCCTCCTGGCTGGACATCTGCATGTGCCGGCGCAGCTGGCTGGTGCGCTGCTCCCACACCGACATGTGGTGCCTCCGCCGCCGCTCCCGCCTGCAACGGGGCACGGCCAGGGGTCACCATCCCGGCTGCCCTCAGCGTCCCCCCGCTGAAACACCCACCCTGGAGCTCATCTGGGAATCCCAGGCACAAGGAAGCACCACCGCCGGGCTTACAGGCTCAGTGGTGTGCCATTGAGAATTAGATATTTTCTTGTAGGTAGAGGCTCAGTAGGAGTACGAAAACATAGTCTTGGATTATCGCTACTGCTACCTCTAGGATAGTTAGTAAGAAGAGAACTAGTAAGGTTAGGAGTGGAACTGCTGGTATTGTGGAGAACAGGGCTGTTGTGGCTGTAGATATGAGTTGGATAAGAAGATGGCCTGCTGTGAGGTTGGTTGTTAGGCGTACACCCAGCGCTAATGGGTGAATAAGTAGACTTGTTGTCTCAATTAGGATTAGGGCAGGGATTAGTGGGGTGGGGGTGCCTTCTGGTAGGAGGTGGCCTAGTGAAGCAGAGGGTTGGTTTCGCAGTCCTGTTAGGAGGGTGGCTAGTCATAGGGGGAAGGTTAGGGCCAAGTTTATAGATAGTTGGGTGGTTCATCAGTGTCCCTCTGGTGCTGGGAGTGTGCTTGTGTCCCTTCAGAAAGCATCAGACTGATGGATGACCAGCCCCAGCAGCCTCGCTGCTGCCCTGAAGCTTTCAGGCAGCACGTCCAGCTTCTGGGAGCAGCCAGCATCCTGGTTTGCCCATCCCAGACAGGCAGAGACCACCTTCCCCTTGAGTGACTGCCTGGGAACACCTTAAATATGGGCCAAGCCCTCTTGCTGCACACAGGGACCTTTCCTCGCCTCTCTCCCAGCACATCCCAGGTAGAAAGCCAGCCCTGAGTCTGGAGGAGCAGTGATTTTGAGGGGAAGGAGCTGCACTGGGCTTCTGGGCTACACCACCAAACCTTTGCAGCGTGGTGCAACAACAGCCTGGAGAAGACAAGACGTGCCCTTCCCGACACCCCCGTGGCACAGGGAGAACACCCAGGAGCACAGACGGGCACGGGCACTGCTCACACCCCACTGCAAACCCACGGGCAGCGAGCCACGGGCAGAGAGCCACGGGCGGGCACCGGCACCGCGCACGGGGATCCGCACACGGGGATCCGCACACAGCGGGGAAAACGGGGCACACGGATACAGCACACACACACACACAATGAATCCCCACTCCCGAGGGGAGCAGGGCGTGCCCCGGCCCCGCGGACGGACGCACAGACAGCACAGGAGGCACAGACGGACACGCGCCCCCGCCGCCCACATACAGGTGGCTGCTGCGTGGCTCCCACATCGACATGTGGTGTCTCCTCCGCCTGTCTCTTCTGCGGAGGAAAAACAAACGGGTTCAATCCCCTCCTTCCGCTCGTGTGGGCAGCGCACAGAGCTGTCCCCCCTCCCTGGGCAGGGCTCATCCTGGCCCTGGGCGTCCATGGTGAGCCCCTACGGGCACGCTGGGCAGGGGCTGGCACACTCACGCTGGCACTCTGCTCCCTGGGAGCCTTCCCCGTGCCAGTGCAGGCTGCAGTCCTTCAGAACCTCCGAGACATCCTTGGGTACATGACCGCTGTCTCAAACTGCTCCAAATTCACTTCTCCCAAGAAACATGAAGCAATTGGAAAGAGGGAGCAATGCATCAGGCCAGCCCTGAGATGTTCAGAGCCACCACCATGAGCTGCTGCTGCCCTGGGAGCACAGAGGGGAATGTGAACTTCCCCAGCAAACACAAGGCACAAGGCCAGGTTGAGATGCCACAGAGCTGCTGTCACCTGAGCAGCCCCCACACAGAGTAAGTTAACAAGGCTGGCAGGGTGAGATTCCAGGCTTTAACCTTTGCCTCAGCATAGAAAGGATTCAGATACACACAGCTCCAAGAACTCTGCCCTGAGAATATGCAATCATAGAAACACAGAACATCCTGAGCTCAAAGGGACCCACAAGGATCATTCAATGCAGCTCCCAGCCCTGCACAGGACAACCCCAGGAATGCCACCATGTGCCTGAGAGCACTGTCCAAGTGCTTCTTGAGCTCTGGCAGGCTCACTTCCCAACAGTTTGAAGGCATTCCCCCTTGTCCTATCATTTATCAAAAAACCACCTTGTCAGAAATCCCTCTTCAGCCCTCTCAAGGTGCTCCAAGCTCTCCAGGCTTAACAACCTCAGCCCTCCCAGTTCACGGCAGAGCTGCTCCAGTCATGCCAGTGCTTATGGTCTCTGTGGACCCCCGTGCATGCGAAGGCCTCAGTGCCACGCTGGAGGCAGGGCTGGAGCTGCCAGCACCCACAGCATCCCCACCATGAGCTGCAGAGCCTCCAGACACACCCACGCAGCACGTCCGGCACCAATGCATGCCAGTGCATTGTTCAACACGCGCAGTGCCCACCTGGCAGCCCCGAGCCAGCTGCACCCAGCTGTGCAAACACAGAGCTCCCACACCATCCCTGGTCATGTGGGAACACCCATCCATGCCCACACTGCCAGCAGGAATGCCCGTGCCAGCCTGCATGCAGCAGGTACCCGCGGGGAAATGGAGCCACCAAAGGCAGGGCCCGGCTCTGAGCTCCCATCTGGGCCAGCTCTGCTCTGCCCTGGCCACCACTCTGTGGTCCCTCCACAAGCTCAGCACCACCAAAACCACACCAAACTTGAGGCTGACTACATCATCAAGCCTAACCCGTGGCATCTACTGCCTGGGCCTGACCCCAATCCATCCTGGTGAGTGGAAGGAGCTGGAGAAAAGCCCCATGAATATCAATAGCTCCCCTTCAATGCCACCAGAACAACAAGGAAAGGTTGAAAAGATTTTTTTTCCCAACCAGCTCTGTCTGGCAATGACTAGAGAGCTCTATCAGGGATGTGCAGTGTGGGCAAATCCTTTACTGCCCTAATATATTCCATCTCCCCCTCTTCCTCTCTCCTATCTGTCCATTCCTCAGCCTCTCCCGCAGCCTAAAGCTCTCTATTCCCTCACTTTATCCAACACATTCCCACTGGTATCCAGAAACAGAGCCAGCATACAGACTCCACCACCTCTCCCCTAAACCCCCTAGTACTTGGGCAGACAGATTTATTACAAACACCCCACCAGCCCCAGTCCAGGGTAAAATCTGTGGCTGCTGGGGGGATCAGGCAGGTCTTACAAGCACACCCCATTCCTGATGCCCCTAAAACCAGCATCCCACAGCATCCCACCTCTGCCAAACCAGGGAGGCTGCCTCTGACCCCCCCCAGATCAGCACTCTCCTGAAGACAGCAGTTTCTCTCAGCAAATCTGCAAGAGATTCTGCCTTGTACAAGCTTGGCTGGGTTTCAAGGCATAACGAAACCTAAAATTCCTTGGGAAGGGATTCTATAAAAAAAAAGAAAAAAAAAGAGGGGGAAAAAAATAAAATAATCCCTTCAGCTGTACTGAAATGTACTGTTTTGGGAAACAAATCAAAACGCCTCGTTCCAATGTTGACTTTGAAAGTTTTATGTGATTTAGACCATATGACACCGCAAAATAAAGAGAAAAAAGGCAGCTAGGAAGGAAAAAACAGAAATTTCTCCTGCTGAAATGCAGAGACAAGGCTTCTTAACACCATGCTGGAGGTTTATGTGGTTTGGGGCTTTTTTTTTCTCACCCAAATCAAATTTTTGAACAATCAAACATGGTTTCACAGACCCGTTCCATCTTTCCTAACTGCATTGGCTCCCAAGGAAGGAGCCCGAGGGAGATTTGTGACACCACTGCTCCCTTCTCCCCCAGCCCTGGCTGCTCTCCTGCAGCTCTGCCATGAAGAAACACTCCCCAGGAACAAATATCACCCCTCCTCAAGAATAACTTGAGATACCGTCCTCCTCCCCCAGCCTCCTACCATCAGCCCTGAGTGCTTGAGCTCTATATTTGGGGCAGAAAGCCTCTTTTAGCATATTTTTGCCATGCCCAAGCACTGAGGCTGCAGCTTGGTGTAGAAGGTGGCAATTTCAGGAGCTCCCTGGAGAGCTGTCACCTCTCCAAAAGCACTGCTGCTCATGGGGAGCACACTCCTAGACCACCATCCATCTTCAGGAAGATGCCCAGAGAGGGACTCACCCATGTGGGGACCCCTTTTTTCTTATTGGCAGCCCCCCCAACCAGGCAGACCAGGCTGTGCTGCAGCTCTGTGCCCTCCTGAGCCTGGCTGGGCTCAGGGGGGGTCACCAGGAGGGTGTTGGGGAGTCACTCACTCGATAGCAGGCATGTTTGGGGCAGACATGGGGCTGACTTCTTTGGCTTTCTGCAAGGCGTGCTTCTGGTTAAAGGCCTCCTCTTCCTCCTGCTCGTCCTGCAGAGACAAGAGGGGCATTGCTCAGTGGGGTGTTGGGGTTCTGAGGGAAAGCTCAACCACTGGGAGCAGTGAGGGACGTGCAGGGCAACCCTTGATGCCAAGGCTTGAGGGATTGAGCGGGATCTGTGCTTCTGATGCCTTGGAGTGGCTGCCTAGAACAAGGTTAAGAGGATAAAGTGGGAATTTATTAAAGGCCTTCAATAGGTACACTTTGGGCAGCCAAAGGCCTCACAGAGCAGCTACACCCAGGATGGACAATGGTCCAGCCATTTTTCAGACAATTATAAGTTTGGTCCATTCACATATCAGGGGTTAATCCTCCAATGACAGCTTCAGGTAATGAAGTCATATTCCCCCAGTTTGCTCCCCTCCAGTTCACTTTTGTTTACACTTTTTGGAGCCTGAGGTTGTGGGGTGTCCTTGAGTTTCAGGCCCAGAGGGATTGTTTTGTCTGACCAAAATGTGAAGACAGCAGCTGACACTCTGTATGGAGTTTAGAGTTATACACTAAAGCAGAACAGGATTTGAAAAATATAAAATTTTAAGGCATCACTTCCAAAGACACTTTATTTCCCTTGTGCTGTGGAGATGCAGGTTCCCCACTACACCAGATCTTCCCCAAGGCATCAGGGCTGCTCAAAAAAGTGAACCCAGCCCACTCCAGGCAAGAGCTGGGCTGAGCACGGTGGGACAACCCCAGACAGCACAGACCAGCTCAGCCCTCCCTCCTTCACAGCCACAGGGGCCAGACAGGCATCCCTCAAACCGAGTGGGAGGTAAGGCATCCATGAATGACCCCGGCAGAGCCCGGATTGCTTTAATGAGTACGGTTGTGTCTCCTGAGCAAGGAATGTCATTAGGAGTCATTAGCGAGCATTCAGCCTTTTCAAAAACTCAGCGCTCTCTTAATTGATGCTGCTGATACCCGTGGGGCTCCCCTGGATGTGCCATCTGCACCCTCCCACCGTGGGAGGACCCCTGCACACAGCCCTCAGGCAAACCATGCCCCCTTTGGGGTCAGATTTACACCTGCATGGAAGCCTCCCAGTGAGCCACAGGGACTGTGAGCAATCGCACGGGCTCCACAAAAGTCTGGGCAACACAGGATCACTGGTTTGCTCCAAAGAGTGGACACGACACTTGCAGCTCCCTCCTGCTCACCACTATCCAGATGGTGACCCAACAATTTCGAGTTCCACAAATATTCCCCAGCATGGTCTTAAAAGCAGCTGAGCAGCAGCCTAAATTGCATCTTAAACCACATCTGCTGCCCACATCTGTGGGCAAATGGGGAATAAATATTGACACCACTGGAAAATGCTTCCCATTCCACATGTCCAGAGTGCTCGGGCAGATAAGAGTCCCCACATCAGGTCTCACCCAAGAGATGGGGGTTATCTCCATCTGACTGATGGCAAACCGGACTGGGCAGTTTAAATGGAGAAATAAAGCCATACTTAAAGTGTGGGTGTTCCTGGAAAGAGCAGCAGGTTTAAACATTCTCCTAAATCAAAGCCTAAATGGCTTTGCCCCCACTCTGTCCCCAGGAGAAGAAGAAGGAGCAGCAGGAACGTACCTTGGTGAGCTCCTGGGCATTGGCCAGGTTGTCCACGGCGATGGCCAAGAAGACGTTCAGCAGAGTATCTGAGAGCAGCTAAGGATGCACAAGCCGTGTGTTAAGGACATGTGTATCTGCAGCTCCCAAGGAGCCCAGCCAAAGGCACAACTCCTCACCCATCCCACAGCCCTCAGTGCCCCTCCCCACAGCTCCTTCTCTGCCCTTGGGGCACCCACAGGGGTGTGGTGGGTGACCCTCAGCTGGGAGGGGAAGGACGTTTCTATGAGGAACGTTTGAAGGAGCTGGCTATAAACCTGGAGAAGAGGAGGCTCAGAGGTGACCTTATTGCTCTCTACACCTTCCTGAAGGGAGGCTGGAGACAGCTGGGGTTGGTCTCTTTCTCCAGGCAGCACTGACAGAACCAGAGGACACAGGCTCAAGCTATGGCAGGGAAGGGATAGGTTGGATATCAGGAAAAAGGTTTTCACAGAAAGAATAATAAAGTACTGGAATGCTCTTCCCAGGGAGCTGGTAGAATCACCATCTCTGGATGTGTTTAAAAACAGACTGGACATGGCACTTGGTGCTACAGTCTGGTTGAGGTGTTGGGGCATAGGTTGGACTCCATGATCTTGGAGGTCTCTTCCAACCTCATTATTCTGTGATTCTGTGTGATTCTGTGAAGGGGATGCCCCCAGAGAGGGTGAGGAGGTGGGGTTGTCAGCACGGAAGCCCAGCAGCCAGTAGTGGATACAGTTCCCAAACAAGGTGAGGACGATGAAGTAGATGGAGGACCACATCCCTGAGCGCACGCCTCCCTGGGAGCGGATGCCGTTGTACATCACCTCGTTCCAGTCCTCGCCCGTCAGGATCTGCGGGGACACCAGGCAGCAGCTCTGTCACCTGCACTGCCCATCCCCTGCACATCTGTGCCACCAGGTACAGGGACCCCCTGCAGTGGATAACCCAGCTCTGCAGCACCTGAGGGACATCCCACTGCACACTGATGGGGATTCAAAGCCTCCTTGGAAGAGTTTTGGAACTCTTCACCTTCTGTAACAGAGGTGGAAGAGTTTCCACCTCCTTCCATCCACTTTGTTGTGCAGGAGAGGGAGGAAGCAACAGCTGATAGAGGGGAGCTTGTTTGGTGTAAAGAGCCCTTCCCAGCCATGGGGGAGAAACCAGGTGGTGCCAAGTCCCTTTGCTTGGGTCTCCTGGCAGCCCAGCTCCTACCTGAAACACTGTCATGATGGCTGCAGGGAAGGTGTCAAAGTTGGCCGAGGGAGTCCCATCCATGAAGTTAAACCTGCAAAGGGAACCAGGTGGGTGAAATACCAAGGTCACCAAACCCCTGACTGCTGCTGTGCTACCAGTTCTCTTGTGTTTAGGAGGACCTTGCCCCACTCTAGGAAGGTCTCCTGAGCATTTGGTACCAGAAGCCAGAAGGTCTCCTGGCTAGAAGAACCCACACGGCCCAAAGGCAGCCCTCGAGCAGGGATTTTTGTGTGGGAGGACACTGAGGGGGAAGGTACAGTCTTGCTGGGCCCCTGTGGAGGGTGTCATCACTTGCCTTTAACACCAAGAAACTCCTGTTGCTCAGCCTTGAAATGACATACCTGCCTCCAAACAGCTGCATTCCCAGCAGGGCAAAGACTACAATGAAGAGGAAGAGGAGGAAGAGCAGACTGATAATAGATTTCATGGAGCTCATCAGCGAGACCACTAAATTCCTCAGGGATGCCCAGTACCTAGAAAACAGATATTGCTGGAGCACTGCCAGTGATGCTGGAGAGCAGGAGGGACTGGATCTGGGCTGCAGCCACAGTCTGAGGGTAACAGGCACTGATGGTGGGTACGCACTTGGTTATTTTAAATATCCTCAGGAGACGAAGAGCTCGTAGGACACTGATCCCAAAAGAGGTTCCTGGTCTGAATATAGCCCAAACCACTTCGAAGATGCTTCCCACTGTGACCTGAGAAGCAGACACAGCCACAAGTCAAAGACTCAGGATGAGCTGCTGCAGGGAATCTTAACATCCCCAAAGATGAGGCACCCACCACCCCATCCAGGACCTGGTGTCTCAGGCTGTCCTGGCAGAAAGTGCTCCCTGCCCACTGTGAGGGTCATCCCAATCTCCCCCTTGGAGTCTTACATTGCAGAGCCCTGCCAAACATCTTTCCCCACACCCCCAGCATCCTTGGGGCCGCTCACCCCACAGTCGAAGCAGTTGAAGGAAGAATGGAAGTAAAGGCGTGGCCCCATCCCGTACATCTTTAAGGACATCTCCAGAAGGAAGAGCCCAAGAAACAGGAACTCTGCATAGTCTGGAAGACAAAACCCAAGCATGCTGGAGGCATTGAGGTGTGTGGAGCATGCTGCTTGCACCCACCAGCTGAGCATCCAGCACACCACAGAGATGGGACAAGTCAAGGACCAGGCTGCATCCCCAAACTCTCAGGGTTTGGGATGAGGGAATTTGACCTGTGAGGAGCAAAACTTCTGTATGTAACAGAGTATCAGGCACATGAGTTAATCATTCAGAGAAGAGGCACCAGTGTCCCAGGGGATTGAGAGGACCAAACACAGCCAGCACAGAGCAGTGCAGCTCTTTGGCATTAAACCTACAAAGGCATCAATGACATGAGACTGGAGGGGAATATTATCAACCTGGATTAAAATCATTGCATGGCTGGAATTTGGCCAGGGAAACAGAGCCAAACAGCCAAGAGCCAGTGAAAAGCCTTTCCAGCTATTTCATGAACATTTAGCAGGCAAGAGCCTGGCTCTTCACCTTTCCCAGAAGATGCTTCTCACCACGACCAGCTGCCACACCACACTGCAGCGTGCTGGAAGCCCGGCAGGCCTGAGCCTACTGCTGCAGATTTGCATAGAGCTGGGGCTTGACAGGGCCATTTTCAAGGTGAGGAAGAATAACACATCTGAGAAAGCAGCATTGTCCCCAGTGCAGCAGCTCAGGAGTGACACATGTCACTCCTGAGTGACATGGGGGCTGACCATGCTGCTCTGCAGTAGCCCACACTGCAGTGTCCTTTAAAGACACTACACCTTAAAGATGTAGTGTCCTTAAAGATGCAGTGCTTCCGAGACCTGACCTTGTGCCCTGGCCCATGCTGGGCTCAGGGAGGCTCCACAACTGGGAATCTCCAAGCCTGGGATTCCCTCACCGTGCTCTGCCACAAGGATTGTAACCAGGGTGTCCTGCCATGACCGGTCCCATCCCTGCAAATTTACAATAATTTTACACCTTTCCAGCAATGGCTTGTGCACATTCAAAGGTGTTTCTCCAGCAAGCTTTCCATCACCACTGTTCACAATTTTGGGATAATCTCCACTGAGACTGGCAGTGTTTCTCTCTCATGACAAACACATCAGACCTGAAGGACACAGAGCCAGCACAACTCCTCCGTGTTTGCTCACAAGGCTGAGACATCCCTCAGTGGCCATGGAGCCAAGGGCAAAGCTGAATTAAACACCTCTACATGGTCATTTGTTATCAACAATGGATGGAGCTGAGGTTATTCCCCACCCAGCTCCCCACCAGCATGACTGTGGCGGGACTCATCCCTGTGTGCCTCAAGGCAAGCAGTGAGGGCGTGCTGCAACGCTCTCCCACCCACACCAAGGCCAGGCACTCACAGAGGAAGTGGGTGAGCCAGGCTGGCTGGTTGTGATGGACGATGGCCACGCAGGCAGTGTTGAGAGCCACCAGGCTCAGGACGATCCAGTAGAAGACCTGGGATTTGACCATGTGGCGCACGGAGATGCGCAGCAGCCGCTCCTTGTGCCGTAAGTAGGAGGCACCGTCCACCCTGGCACCTTTGAGGCCAGAGTGACTCGAGGGGTTGCCTAAAGGAAAAAAGAAAGGGAACAAGGAGTTGGATGCTCCAGCCTCTCCTGTGATATGAGATAGGACATTGCTCACAGACATTGCTCTTATGGGGCACAACTCATCTGGGGAATTTTTATGTGGCAGCATCTTTAGCAGCATCTCTGCTGCTAAACTAGCAGAGATGTCTGGTTTGTGACACTCTACACGTGATGGGTGGGACTCTGGGAACCCAAGCTGCTGGCAGAGGTTTGGGGGGAGCAAGCTGCAGACTGCACTGACCCAAGGTTGGATGGAGACGTCTCCTCTGCGCCAGCCTCCGCTCGCCCACGGAGGAGATGTCGACACAGTGCTCGTCACCCGACATGGCATCTGTGCGGTTCCGCTTGATGGTGGCTCTCCTGAGCACTGGCAAGGCAAGAGGAACAAGTGTTGGAGTCTCAGTGGCCCAACTCTGACCGTAGCCAGCCTGTTGGATCAGGACCTGGTGGTCAGAACTCAGGTCTGGTAACAGGACAAAGAGACCCACTGATGCTAGTCCAGAGCTATCCCTTGCGTGGGATCAGACACAGCATCCGCACTCTCTCAGGAGTTACGGTGCCAATCCACCTCCCCTCACCCCTCTCTTGGGCTGCAGATCCCACTGGGGCCTCCCCATCACAGCTGGAGGGTCTGAGCCTCCAGCTCCAGGTAGGCAGAAGGAAGGGCAGGCAGATTTTAAGGGCATTGCTGGTCTTACCTTCTAAGGCTGAGGTCCCCGAATTTTTGTTCTCTTCAGCCAGCATGACTTCCTCTACGCAAAACACACAGTTCAGCATCAGGAGACAAGGCACTGTCACACATCACTGCCTGGTACTTAAGAACTTCCCCCAGCCCAGAGGCTGGCTCTGCAAACTCTTACCAAGTATTGGTTAAGGGCCCAAAAGCAAATTCTGGAGAGTGACAAGTGTCTGCTACCAAACATCATATCAGAAAAGAGAATTACTTGTGATCAGCCCTTCTCCCTCCACTGCCATTAAGCTCATGAAGGAAGTTGAAAATTGTAGGCAGGTCTGGGGCTCAAGCAACCCAGCCCAGGGCTAAAACTGAGGTCTGGTGCTCAGGAGCCCTTTGAAGACATCCATCTTTTACAAGTCTGAACGCTGGATGAAAGTGTAAATCTTCCCTTCCCAGAGCTGTATGCACTGGCCTCATTCCTAGGAGGAGCAAGCAAGGACATGGACTGTGGCAGTTTGGGAACTAACACCCACGGGCTGTCATGCCTGGTGTCAGGAGGAAGCCTGGAACTTCCACCACCCCCAGCCCAGGTCCAGGAGCTCTGAGGTAGGAACCAGTAAGTTCATCCCCTCCAGATGGCTCCAGGAGGAGATTTAACTGGAAAACCCTTCTCCCTGCTGACTGCTCTTCTTTCCCACTGCCCACCACTGCAGGAGACTCCAGCAAACGCTGGAGCTCTGAGGTAGGAACCAGTAAGTTCATCCCCTCCAGATGGCTCCAGGAGGAGATTTAACTGGAAAACCCTTCTCCCTGCTGACTGCTCTTCTTTCCCACTGCCCACCACTGCAGGGGACTCCAGCAAACGCCAGGAGAGAGGAAACCATGGCAGAGCACAGCTGACAGCCCTGTTGCTCACAGCCTCCCTGCAGATGCAGCGTGCTTCATGCACAGAATGTGACAATTTCATGCCACAGAGCATGAGGACTCACCGGAGGCTGGTGATGTCCTTGCCTGCAGCCTGGTGGGACCAAGCTCACCCATGCACTCAACATCACCTTGAGCACCCTGGACACTTCAGGGCTCAGGGATTCCTTTCCATCCCCACCACCCCACATGAGCAGCAGTGTGCTGCCCCCCCAGATGTCCCCTGGGCACCGTCCTTTACCCGCTTTGTCTATCCACGCCCGGTAGCCGTTGAGCTCCCGCTCGATCTGCTGCTGCCGCCGCAGCTTCATGAAGGCTCGGCGGTTCTCCACGCGCTCTCTCTCTTTGGCAAACTCCCTGGGGAAGGGCAGAAGGGAAGGCTGAGAGCAGGCCCGAGGGGCAGCAGGATGCCCAGGGGGCTGGGGAGCCATGGCACAGGAAGCAGGGACCAAGGTGGGTGTTGGGGACAGGCAGGGGTATCCCCAGCCAATGTGTGGCCAGAGGATGGGTGAATGATCAGGGAGGAGAAAAGCAGCACTGGGCGGATGTGAGCAAACACCCTGCTTGGTTGCTCAGTCCTGCATGCTCCAGCTGGGAGCTGCTGCCACTCAGGGAGGATGATCCCAGTGCCACCCAACTCCAGAGCCAGCTCATCTTCTGTGTGTCCCTTCAGGGAACAAAAGCTGGGCACTGTGAGGAGGCACTGAGGGGATGGAGAAGGGAAGGTCCCGTCCCTTCCTTTCACCTCCTTCTCTGAATCCTTTTGGTTTCCAGCCTCTCCTTGGAGTATTTTCCTGGGACTTGAGACATGGCTGTCCTCCTCTGGATGTCAGGGTCTCACAAGAGCTGTCCAGGTGTGATCACCAGCACAGACTCCCTGCACCTACAGAACTCCATCCCACGCCCTCAGCCCCTTCCCAGTCCCAGGATGCTCTGAGGGAAGCGTGATTACAAAGAGCAAATGGCACTGTTCTCTCTGTGAGAGGAACATCTCTCTCCCCAGAGACCAGCAGCAATCTCAGGCCTCAGAAAAATAAAAACTATTCCAAAGAACGGAAGGAGCTGCTCTGTCTGCTGCGGAGAGCGTTCAAGTGCATTACCCCAGCTGAGCTATTACACCCTGATGCAGTGTGGGCTTTTGCATGTGTGTGTGTGTGAGTGTGTTTGTGTGGAAAGCCCGGAATGTTCCCTGCATCTCTTGTTTAAGATCCCCAGACAATCCAAGCGCTTTTCATTCCACCCCAGGAAGGTGCAGTTTCCTGCCGCTCCGGCATTAAGTGACGAATGACTCCCCCTCCAGCACTGCCTTTCAGACTGAAATGAGACTTTCTTCCTGGGGCAGGGAAGCGGGGCAGGGAAACAAAAGGCAAGGCAGAGAAAAGCAGCCTAAGTGAAGGGAAGGGGGGTGGGAGGAGACGGGGGAGAAGGAAGGACCTCCCCAGCCAGGAGTGAAATGCACTCGCAGTTTTGGGCATGCCATGCCAAAGCACCTCCTTGCTCTAGCTGGAGGAAAGGCAGGAGTATTTTGGCTGTGCAATCACCCCTCACCACCCTTTGTTTGCAAATTTGGGATGTCAAGGAATGAGAAAATGCTGTTTGGAGGCAGAGTCAATGGGGAAGTTTCCTGTCCTCTGATCCTCCCAGCTCTGCCCCACAGGCCATAATTCCACGCAGCCTTGGCAGCACTTTTCCCAGACCCCATAAATACCAAATCCTAGAATGATTTGGGTTGGAAGGGGCCTTAAAGACCATCTCATTCCTTGCCATGGACAGGGACACCTTCCACTACCCCAGGCTGCTGAGACTCCCATCCAACCTGGCCTTGAACATTCCAAGGATGGGGAAGCCACAGCTTCTCTGGGCACCCTGTGCCAGGGCCCCACCACCCTCACAGGCAGGAATTTATCCCCAATATCTAATCCAACCCTGCTCTGTGTCACTGGGCAGCCATTCCCCCTTGTCTTATAGCTACATGGCCTTGTCTAAAGTCCCTCTCCCGCTCTCTTGAAGCCTCTTTAGGTCCTGTAAGGAGCTCTAAGGTCTCCCCAGATCTTTCTCCATTCCAGGCTGAACAACCCCAGTGCCACAGACATCTTTTATGAAAAATCCTTTCCTTAGGATTTTTCCTCCTGAGAAGCTGAGAGGCCTCAGGAACAAAATGTAAACATTGATTATCTGCTGCTGTGGAATGCAACAGGTGCATCTGTGATTGGCCCATGTTGGATGTTTCTAATTAATGGCCAATCACAGTCAGCTGGCTCGGACTCTCTGTCTGAGCCACAAGCCTTTATTATCATTCCTTCCTATTCTATTCTTAGCTAGCCTTCTGATTAAATCCTTTCTTCTATTCTTTTAGTATAGTTTTAATGTAATATATATCATAAAATAATAAATCAAGCCTTCTGAAACATGGAGTCAGATCCTCGTCTCTTCCCTCAACCTGAGACCCCTGTGAACACGGTCACATCCCAGCTCTCTCAGCTAGTGTGCAACTGGGAGAACTTGGGAAGCTCCTCCTGATGTGTGTCAGCTGGGAACCTGGCCACTCTGCTGCCTCCTGCTTGCCCATCCCTCTGTCCTCCAGCTCCTTGTGCTGCATGGCAAGAGAAACCACCATCGTGTGCCCCCAGTGGAAGCCACCCAGAAGGACCCAAGAGGAGCCTCAGGCCACCTCTTCCTGCAGAGGGGAATGGGGGCATTGGAAAAGGTGCTCATCAAGCAACACTTTCCACCTTTTCCTGAGGCAGCCCTTCTCCTCTTGGAGCACTAATTTACAGGAGGCTGGTGCCACACACACTCAGGGACAGGGCTCATGCAGCTGTGGCAGCGTCTCCGAGGGAGCCACTTCCCACTCACTTGATCCCTAATGGAGCTTAATTGCTTTTGTCCATTAGAAGGAGGAAAGGGTGGCAGAAAGGGGAGGGGGGGAGAATAAAAAAAAAGTTAATCTCAGTTAATGAATTATTACATTTCAGAGAGACACGTTCCCAAGCAGGGCAGCAGCGGGGGCTGGTGACATCTGAGAGTGGGTAGGCGATGCTGACAGATCAAGGATTGCTCAGAGCCAATTTGCAGCAGCAAATGGGTAGAGATAATACTGTGTGTGAGTGAGAACAGGGCCAGCCATGGTGACTGACAACGCTTGGGAAGGCTCCAAGTCACAGGCAGGGCAGCCTGGCATCGCCCAGAGAGCGGGTGCTGTCTCCCATTGAAGGGTCTGCTCCTGCTCTCTTGGGGTTACATCACCAGGGATGGCCAAATTCTGCCCTGCAAAGAGCCCAGGGCGGTGCTGCCCTGTGGGGTCCCTGCAAGGGGGCTCAGAGCACCCCAGCAGATTGCACAGTCTCCACCTCTGCTTGTCCACCTGGGTCTTCTGGCCCCAAACCCTGATGGCTCCAGCTCAAAAACATCCACCTCTGGCAGCCAAGATCTGTGATGCCAGCCTGGTGTCACTGCACCCCTCACTGCCCACCCAGAGAGCTCTAGAGGGAATTGCTGAAGGCCCTGGTGGGCTTTGGGGGTCCATGTCCTTCTGCTCCCAAGGGCATCATTCCCCCACACCCCCTGCCCAGCCTGTTGGGGCAATGGGAGCACAGGTGCTTCACTCTTCCTCTGCCTGCAAATTCTCCTCCACAGCCCCAGCATTTCCCTCGCATGGCCTGAGAGCATCTCTGCTCCTGGCAGGAGACCGTGGGGGACACCACCATGCTCAGCCACATCCCTCTCCAGGGCCCCCCAGCCACCCTCACACCAGAAAAGAGACGGTTTTAGTCCAATGTTATCTGCTCTAAGGACTGGAAAACCCAAGTCTGCTTTCAATGGGAGAACCACTCATGGAAGCATCCAGCATAAAAATGGGTCCCCTCTTGAAAAAAACAAAACACAAGAAAACAGGGAAAAAACCAAAACAACCAGTTACAGGAAAACCAAGAACCAAAAACAAGTTAAGAGAAAAGAGCACCACTAAAAACAAGTTAAGAGAAAATAACCACTGCAATCCATTTCTTTTCTACATTTTAGACCATTTTTGAGTTCAAAGCAGGTAAATAGTGCTGGTCACATCAATGTTGTGGCCTCCATGCTTTGAAACAACAAACCATCTATCTTCAAACCCATCAATTCATCACCTCTTGCCTCTATTATAAAGATGATTCCAGCAAACCAGTTATCAAATCAGCCTTAAAACAGCTTGAGGCAGCAGAAAGGACAGGATGGGAATCAGAGAAATACTGGATTACACACTGAGGGTGAGGCAGCAGCACCACTCTGCTATGAAAAAAACCCAGTTATAATGGGATGCATAACAAGAGAGACCATCTGTAAGACATCAGGTAACACCACTGCTCTCCTCAGGTCTTGGCTCATGGCTCCACTTCAGGTCTGAGCACCACAGTCTGAGGAAAAACTGCCTCTGAGCCTCCAGGAGGGTGTCAGAGGTGCTTATGGGACAGAAGTGACAACAGACAGTGTGGCAAACACAGCTGAGGCAGTTGCAAGGGGGGGATCAGATGGTATTTACCCAGAAGGTGTACAGGAACTGAAGTGAGAGTGTTGAACTGACTGAGCAGCCTGTAACCTGAGCTTAAACAGACAGTGACAGCAGCACTGGCACTGCAGACTGGGATTATTGCACTGAACCCACGGCAGAGGCAGCAGCTGAGTGTCCAAAAGGCACCAAAACCTCTGCAGGGGAAGGGTGCCTGCTTTGAAGGAGACAACAGGTTTTTCAGCAAGGGTAATTGCTTGATTTAAGTTCACTTGAAGTGCCAGAGTCAGAGAAGATCGAAGGCCAGGCTGGGTGGAGCTCTGAGCAACCTGGTCTGGTTGAAGATGTCCCTGCTCATGGCAGGGGGTTGGACCATGTCACAGACATCTTCAATGAAAAACCCTTTCCTTAGGATTTTTCCTCCTGAGAAGCTGAGAGGCCTCAGGAACAAAATGTAACCAATGGTTATCTGCTGTTGTGGAACGCAACAGGTGCATCTGGGATTGGCCCATGTTGGATGTTTCTAATTAATGGCCAATCACAGTCAGCTGGCTCAGACAGAGAGTCCAAGCCACAAACCTTTGTTATCATTCTTTGCTGTTCTATTCTTAGCCAGCCTTCTGATGAAATCCTTTCTTCTATTCTTTTAGTATAGTTTTAATATAATATATATATATCATAAAATAATAAATCAAGCCTTCTGAAACATGGAGTCAGATCCTCATCTCTTCCCTCATCCTAAGACCCCTGTGAACATGGCCACAGGACCTGATGGCCTTTAAAGGTCCCTTCCAACCCAAACCTTTCTCTGATTCCATAACAAAGCTGTGCCATCTCAAGAAAGTCTTCTCTGAACTTGAAGGAGAAGAGACACAAAAAGAAAGGCAACCAGCAGCAGCCCATTTCTTGTACTGCCTGTGCATGAGTTCTGATCAGCCTCGTGCAGTGGGGCAGGAGCTCTGTGTCACCAGGGTGTGACAGAGCTGCTGAGGAGAGCACATTTATACAGCACTGGCTGTCACACAAGCTGGGGAGGAGAAAGGTGACAAGCTGTTGGTGACATGGAAGGGTAAAATGGGAAAGAGCTGGGAGATGCCAGCCCTGAGATGACCCATTACATCACTGTCCCTGTTAAGAAGGGGCAGATGCTGATACCTTCTACCTTGTGGAAAGCTTGTGGCTGTCCACCTGGATTTCTCCAAGGCCAAGTGTGCTGATACCAAACTGAGAGGGGAAGTGGGGAATTCAGAAGGGAGAACAATCCTGCAGGAAGACCTGGGCAGGCTGGAAGGGTGGGCTAACGAGAATCTCATGAAGAGAAGCTGTGGCTGCCCCATCCTGGGAAGTGTTCAAGGCTGGATGGGGCTTGGAACAACCTGCTCTAGGGAAAGTGTCCCTCTCTATGGCAGGGCTGGAATGAAATGATCTTTACAAGGTCCTTTCCAACCCAGGCCATTCTCTGATTCAAATGTAAGGTCTTGGACATGGGAAAACAAAATCCAGGAGGGCAGCACAGGATGGGACCTACCCAGCTGGGGAGCAGCTCTGTGGAAAGGGACCTGCAGGTGCCAGGGATGAGCTCAGTATGAGTGAGCAGTGTGCTGCTGCAGCAAAGAAAGCCAGCAGGGTTCTGGGCTGCATCAACCACAGCAGAGAAGAGATCCACAAACATTCTAGCTGTAGACTCTCAGTTTCATCATTTTTCCAAGGATAACACCGCTGAGGTTTGCATCGTTGTCCCACTGCCCAGAGAACTCTGCAATGCTGCACCAAAGGCAGCAATAGCACGCTCAGCCCACGCTGCAAAGAAGCTGCAGAAGGGTGACAGAGGGCCTGGCAGCCCCAGCAGCAAGGAGCAGAGATGGGAGCTCGAGATTGTGCCTCACTCTTATCAGGCAGGGCTGGCATAAGCAGCGCAGCTTCAATGCTTCAAGAGCCCCGGGCTTTGTTCACAATCACTCCCACTGGCTCATGCAGTGCTGGGAAAATGTCACTCCTCCCTTTCCCTCCTATGCTCCAGTTTTTATCCCCTCTGTAAGCAGAGAAGATCTTTATAGTCTCTTTTTGCATGTGACAGCAATCCACAGATGAAAGGTGTGTGGTCAGTGCTGCAGGTGAGATGTGGTATGGAAAGAAAACCCCACTTCAATTTTCAACCTTTCATCACTTTAAACTTCCCAGGAGCTTCCAGCACTCCAGTCAACACCTTCTTCACCCAACAGCAGTGCCCAGCACCCCCTTGCCAGGGTGGAGCTGCTGCTGGAGGAACTGGGCATCTCCAAAGCCATCCGCCGGCTCAAATCTCTGGAGCCACACAATTGCTGCCATCAACCAGGAGGACAGAAATTACCATAATCTGGAACAAACAACTCCCAAAGCAATCTGTAAGCAAGCACTATCTGCTGAGTGCCTTGTTGAGAGGATCAAAACAGAGCCTTTTCCCCCACAGCCCGCAGACCACAGGCAGTCCATGGAGCAGATTTGCAAGGAGGCAGGAATAAGAGCAATTTTGAAGCAGCGGAGACATGCTGGCAAATAATTTGCCAGGAGAAATCAAAGGGGAAAGTCAGCAAGTCATCTTTTTGTTGTGGATTTTTTTTCTGTTTTTTTTTCCCCTTCTCACCCAGCTGGCTGTAAGAGGAGTCATTATTCCCTGTAACAGCAGAGGATCCAGCACAGCAGCCACGCACGCCTCTTGTCAGGCAGCTTGTTTGCACGGGGCTTGGAGCCCTTGGCAGAAAGGTGGCCCAGCAGAGCACGGCAGAGAGGCATGAATATGGATGCCCACCTGCCTGCTGAATAGAGATGAAGGTCCCCCCAGACTCCTCTGCCTGGCCTGTGCCCAAAGACCACAGTGATGACAAGGAGCTTCCCCAGAACCAAGTGAGGAGCATGGGCACCGCTGATGATGGTGCTGGGGGGCCTGGGAGGGGCATCGCTGCCCCCTCCCCGTGTGACACCCACTCCTCCCTTCAAAAGGGGTCTCAGCCACCGAGTTCCCAAGCACAACACAAGTGCAGACATCTCACATCTCATCCCAGCCACGCCCTGAGATCCTACAACCATTCCAGGAGAAAGCCAATGTGATGCTTCCAAGCTTTCATACTTCCAAATCCATATTTCTTGGGTGTAGAAACACAGAGTCATTCAGGTTGGAAAAGCTGAAGATCCTCAAATCCACCATGTTGACCACTACAGAATGTCCCTAAATGTCACATCCACATGTTTTTTGAACACTTCCAAGGATGGTGATCCCACTACTTCCCTGGGCAGCATGGTCCAATGCCTGACCATTCTTGTGGCAAAGAATTTTGTTTGTTGATGTCTTGCTAGTAATTTATGGTCTCCCCACAAGCTTTCCTGTATTTCCTGCATGTTCACCACTTCTCCTTCCAGGAATCTTTGAGACATTAATCCTCCTCCCAATGTTTTTGGCTTCAAAGCACCAGATCCTGCTCAGATGTGTGGGGTCCAGGTTTTTGCATGGAGCTGGCAAAAAGAACCCTCTCTCCATTGAAAATGTACACTTGTTCCCTCAACACCCTTATTATTAATTGCTACAAAACTTAATTTTATTCATCGTTTGTTATGCATCCAAATTGGATGGGGAAAAAAATTCAAATTAACTGAAGTGAAAAGATTTCAGAAGATGGTGCAGAAGGCTCCTGAAGGAACTGAAGAAAACTCTCCGGAGACTGCGAACGCAGTGCTAACCCAACCTGAAAGAAAGATCTTAAGACAAAGAAATCTTGCCAATTTGATCCTTTAATTATAACATTAGTCGTTTCTTTCAAAGGCTTAGTGTAAGAGCTGGGGGTGGGGGGCAGAAAAGACTTAAAGGGAGAAAAGACTTAACATCACCAGGATGAGTGGAAGCAATTAGGAGGATTTAAATTACTCTCTTGTTTGGTACAAGGCAGATAGATTTCATTTTTCTTGCCATTGTGCTTGACTTCTTGCTCTGCTGTTAGCTTCCAGAGGTCTCCTTGGCTGGCCTGAGGGCTCAGTCTTCCCAGGCCAGGCAGCATCTCCTTCCACCCACTCTGCTGTCTCTGCAGATCAGTGGCTATAACAGCTCTGACACCCTGGAAAGGGGCTGGATGCACAAGACTGGGTATGGGGATGGAGTCTCCCAGCTCTCAGCAGAAGGATGATGCTGCAATGAATGGAGGAGGGTGATTGCAAACCAAATTTTTTCTGCAGAGGCTGTGGAAAGGGATGTGGGAAGCAGTCAAAATGCAGCCTGTTCTGTACTGAAGCTCTGTATGAGTCCTCAGGCTGTGGCCACTGCTGGGGTGGCACTGCTGCCACTGGCACACGACACCAGCAGCAGGGACAGGGCAGTGTGGCTCTTGTCAGGTCTCTGCTGCTCCAGAGACAGAGCCCAAACAAACACCTTCAAATTGTTTTAGGTGAGAAACAGCTGAGTTAAAAAAAAAAAAGCCAAAACTCAACAATTTCACAAAAAAAAGGGAGAGCAGGTCTTTGCAAATCTCCAGCAGATGCAATTCCTCAGGCCACAAGGCAGCCTCAGGTAAAAAATGGCATTTCAGTGGATGCTCCATCCTCACTGGCTCCCACTGACTCTCCTCTGCCAGGATTATCTCAGCAGCTCGTGTAGCTTTAAAAGCTGAGCAGTCACATCTCCTTGGGCTCCGTACCTGCTCCCAAAGAGGAACGGGGCCAATTTTTTTATCTTTTCCTGCTTTCAGTCAGAATTAATTGATCCATAATTGCACCCATGGAGGGGAGAAGTTAATAGACACGGCAATAAATGCCAAAGCCACAGCGGAACTGGCTCTCCAAGACCCTGCCTGGAGGAGCTCCATCTCCCCTTAACAGAGCCTGCATGCGACTCCAGTGCATGTGTGCCTGTTCGTATTTAGGGAGAAAAACTGAGGAGCCTGCCTGTGATGAAAATCATTTCTTTTCCTCTCCCACATACTTTGTGCTTAAGGAGCAGATGGATCCAGGCTGTTTACATCACAGAGGTCATGCCTCAGCCTAACAGTTGGGGAACTGACTGTTGGGAGAGATGCTCATCGCAACCAGGAGGCTGCTAAATCTGGGCTCCGGCAAACTTCTGCTGGTGGCAAGTGAAACACACAAATGTCCTCCTGCAGCCTCTTCTCGTTGGGGGCCCACCCTGGCTGTTGGGCTGTTTCCCCAAAGGGAGCCTCTGCTGAGATGAGGCGAGGGCAGAGGCAGCTCAGCAGCAGCTCCTGAGGAGAACCTTGAGGAGAATGCTGGAAATCCCGAGCGGACCTTGTTATCCAGTGATGCAGATGGTGCAGTTTGCAAGCTAGGTGGGGCCAGCTTGCTGCAAGGAGGCTCCCAGAGGCCATGATTTCAGCTGAGCATGGCCTGGCTTCCCCAAAAGCTCTGGTGTAACAGTCAGGGAAAGGATTCCTTCAGTGGAGGTGTTTCTGTGGAGCTCGTGCCCAAAGTGACCAGCTCTTCTCAGTTCAGCACAGCCACAAGTGGGGGTATCTGGCCAGGCCCTGCCTTTCATCCAGCTGAGAGCTGGGCAATGGAAAGGTCACACCTCCCATCCCCCAGCAGAGCCAAGAACTCTCTTCCAGCACGAGAGGATTGTGGTGAGTGCTAAAAACAAGAGCTCAGCAAACAGATCAAGGAGCGAGGCCCTTCCTGCTGCACTCAAGGGCACTCAGCATTGGTGTGCACAAGCACCTTCTCCTGCCCTTAGGTCCTGCTCCTCCAGGGCTCCAGCAGCACCTTTGGATGATTCACCCAGCCAAGGTGCTGCATCCACAGAGCCACAGAGGATGTGGCTGTGCCCAGGCAGGGGGACACTGACAGTGGCCTTGCCATGGAGCGGCAGAGCCCAGCTGGCCACCTGAGCTCACCTCCCTCAGCCCTCCAGGGAGCTGAGCAGTCCTGCTTTACCCTGGATATCTGCCACGCCACAAGAGCATCTCTGCTGCCAATTAGGCCACCCACCCACTTGCATCTTTCCCCAGTACAAACCCTACTAGCAATAAACAAACAGTGGAAATGCCAGCCGGTGCCTGGGAAGAGTCCTGGATAACTGCATCCAACCCAGCAGGCATGGGAACGGCTGCCTCGGGCAGGGAAACACCCAGGTGGGCCAGGGCATGGCCAGGCATCCCACCAACCCCACTGTGGTCCTCTGGCCAGTGTCTGGTTTGTGTCCCCAAGCTGCTTTCAGCATCACCCCAGCACCAAAAGCCTCGGTGTCCACACAACACGCTGCACTGACATTCTCTAACATTGCAATAACATTGTTCCCATCTTCCTAACTTTCCTTCAGCCAGGCTTTTGTAGGAAAGCTCCTGCTTGACATCGAGACCCAGCTGGACTTTGCCCAAATGCCCAAGCTGGATGTGGCATAAGAAGTAGAAATTCCACCCAAGGCTGCTTGGATATCTTCATCCCCCGTAAGAATTGCCTCTCTGCAAGGCAAAGTGAAGCCCCTGGACCCAGTCAGACCTCAGAATGAGAGCTGGGAAAGTTCAGCCCAATAGCAGACCCCAACTTGTCACTCTAGAAACTCCTGAAACCACCACCATCACACTGGGACTTCCAGGGACACTCAGGAAAGGGACAGAGACGACCAAGGCCATTCTCCACCCTGGCCCTTGCACCTGAGGGCTTTCCATCTGGCCAAACCAATGCTACAATGACTTCTGCATTTTGCCATGAAGCATAATTAGCTAAAATATGACCTGCTTCAGTCAGAACAGGGGAGCCCACACTTTCCCCCAGTGCAGGAGAGGGCACACTCTCACTGTTCACCAGCCCCTGCCAGCAGCTGAGGATGTGCTGGTGCAACCACAGTTCATTGTCATGGAGACAAGTAGAGTTTTTGTCTCCAAACCCAGCTTAAAGGCTTGGATTAAAACTGCCTTTCCCTTGGGAAGTGCAGGACAGGGACAGTTGCTTTGTCCCTACTTCCTTATCTTATATCCTTATATCCTTATATCCTTATCTTATCTTATCTTCTGGGTTTATCCACGTGCACCCCAAGCATCCCTGTCCTCACCAGCTTGCACCCCACCAGTGCAGGGCACATCCTCCTGGTGCTCTGTATCACTCCCCAAACCCATCCCACCCCACCACCAACAGCCTGGAGTCAAACACATTTTCCCAGACCCCCCCATATCTCTCCCCTCTTGCAGGTCCCAAGCAGCCAGAAGATTCCCAGTGACCATTTCTCACAAGGAACCAAAAGCAGAAGATCTTCAGCAAGGTGAAATGACAGTAATAATAAATATCTTCAAGGCTGTCCCTTTCCCAGCTCCCCATGTTGAGGAAGAACCAAGCACAGGCAGGGAGCAATCCCTTGCTGTGGGGCAGGCAGGTTTGGAGGGCATGGAGGGACACAGGGACCAGCCTGAGGTGCCAGGAATGTGTGACAGGCACAGCCCAGAGGGAATGACCACTCTGCTTACCCTGACAGCACTCCCAGGACAAGGTTGAGGACGAAGAAGGATCCAATGATGATGAGGGGGATGAAGTACAGCCAGTTCCAGGTGGCTCCTAAGGCATCATTGGTCTGCAGAGGAAAGAAAAAAAATCATGTGTGACATCACCTCTAACACCATCAACAGGGCAGAGGGAGGGTGTGTTAACTCCAGTGCTCCAGGCTGACCACACCAGGCTCCTCAGGGTGACCTGGCCATGCCTGCCAAGCCTTGGTGGGCACCCTTCCCCACCAGAAGACCCTGGAACCCCTCAGCACCCTGCCCCGGCCCTCATCAGGCAGGACCGCTCTCCTCCACCCCCTCCAACCATCCTGCAGAGACTGTAAGAGATGGGTATAGCTGGAGGTGCAAGGTCCTGCAGCCCAAAACTGGGGTGCTGAGGGCGAGGGCTCACCCTGAACATGTTTTCTCCAGCATTTTGGTTCAGAGCTCCCATGCACATCCACCAGGATGGGGCAAAGCAGCCTCACAGCAGCACAGATTGATAGGGTGCCTTAAGGTGGCATCTAAAGAAGAGGCAGCCAGTGTTTGTCCCTTCATGCATGGTGGGAAACCTCCAAACAGGCATTTTGCTGCTGGCATCATCACTAACACCTTGCAGACACCCTCCTACCACAGGCACATCCCCCAAAGCCACAGAGCCGAGACCAGACGGGAGCTGTGAGCTCAGGGCACAGCCTGACAGCTGCAAAGGCTCCTGATGAGCCCTGCTCAATCCCTCCAGACATGAATTCACCAGAGGTTTTAATAAAGCAGTGCCCCTGTGTCCCTCCCAGGCCCCATTTGTCCTCTGGTGTCAGGCACGGTGCGCATGACGCCGGGCTGAGGGTGATGCGGCAGAACGTGACTGTCTGGGGGAGGTGGTATCAATCTTCTTGCAATGAAAGACTCTTTCTCTTTTCTCTGTCTTCCCCCTTCTCCCTGTGCTAATTAAGCCCTCATCTTCATCTGAGTCATTGGCACCACATCTCCTGCTCGGCCAGTGCAGGAGCTGAGGAAGGCTCTGCGGCGGGAGGAGCACCGCTCCGAGGAGCAAAGAGAGTGAGGGCTGGAGCCTTCCTCCCTGAAGTGGGGACTTGAGCTGGGTGTCCCCATCACCCTGACACCCAAGGCAGGCAGGGTGACACCAGCACAGCCCAGCACCGCTGACCAGAGCACTGGGGCAGGGGATGTGGGCAGCAACAAGGCAAGCAGCAGCTGTAAGGGCTCTGAAAGCAGCTGGAAGGACTCACTGCTCTCCCCCTTTGGCCCTAGGGAAACCACACATATCCTCTCAAGATCCTGCTCTTCCAAAAGCTCCAGTTCACCTCCAGCCCTTTTCTTTAGGGCCATGGGAGAAGCAGGCAGAGGGAGGAAGGAACAATGCACGGGAATTCCTGACAGCCGATGTTCACCACAGCCCTCCAGAGACACCCAGGGCACTGTGCTCTGCTCTGCCAGCACCATCTCCCATGGCACCAGCCTTCAAGGCATCCTGCAGCCCTCTGCCCAAGCTTGACAGGGCTTCAGCTCCCTGCCAAGATGCCACTGGGTACCTGCCACTCATGTCAGGATTGCTTGCCTCTGAAACTGGCTCCTGCCCAAAAAACACAGGCTTTCCCCGAGCTCTCTGTCACAGGGAATACAAAACACAGGAGCTCCTTTCCTACAGAAGAACAAGACATCTTTCCCCAGAGCTGGGCTATCACCATCCCTTCTTTAGCCATCCCAGCAGGAGTGGGGGGGAAATAGGCAGTTTTCCCAGGGTTATCAGTGCCCAGACCTCTTCCCCCTCCATTTTTCAGGCACAGCAAAGCTGGTGGTACCGGGGACCTGCAGCAGGGACAGCTGAGGCAGGGGTCTGGCAGGGCTCTGGTGGTGTGGGCTGACTGTGATCCCAACCTCTGTGCATTTGAGTGCCTGGCTCCCCTGGGGGTGGAGGCAAAGGGGGTTGGAGAGATTTTTCAGGGGATTTGGGAGGTCACAGCACCACTTGCACCCAGCAGCTGCAGGAGGGGCACTTCTAGGGCAGAGGAGGAGATGAGGAGCTGTGCCCATACTCAAGGACACAGCACTGGCCACAGTGAGCTCAGGGATGGTCCCAACCACCCAGGCTGCCACCAGCAGCCACACAGGTCCCCCTGGCTGTGCCAGCTTTGAACATGAAATCTCTCAGGGGACATCCCAATGCTCCCCACAAACCCAGGAACTGGTGATGCCCAGTCTGGATGCAGTGGCTCCACACCATCATCTGGTACTTGCTCAGCCACTCAGGCTGCCAAAAACTCACTGTCCCCACTGGAAGCCTCCTCAAGTAGATGCTCCAGTGGCTGCCGCAATTTCCAGCCTAAATTTATTTGTGGTCATTTTCTACACCGCTCTGTTCTTTTGCCAGCACTGGCCTTTGGCTGAAATAGCTCTTTTCCTTCCTCTTTCCACCCTGATCTATTTCTAGACAGCAATCACAGCCATCTCCAGCCTCTGCTTTGTTGGCCAAAGCAAAGTTCTTCCAGTTCTCTCTTGCCCAACTGGCTCTCCTGCCCTATTTTATCCAGCAGCCCCTTCCCTGCTCCACTCCAGGCTCAGTTCATCCTTCCTGGACACAGGAGTGAGCAATTTGATGGGTCACACTCCATCCCTTTGTGATGCCCCAGAGAATTCACCACCTCACCTGCATCCCACCATCCTCCCTCCTCCTTTGTGCCACCCCTGCCCTGCAGCCACCTCGTGGCCACCCCGATGTCACCCATGCACCCTTTCCTCCTCCAGCCACTGCTTCCCAGCCAACACCACCTGAGCTCCAAGGGGACACCTTTGCTGCTTTGGATTTCCATTTCTCACTGCATCCAACATCTCAAAGACCCAGGATGGCAGCCTCTGTCCCTCCAGCTCTGGGAAGACAGTGGATGCTGGGGGCAGGAAAGCCCAGGACACATCCCCAAGGACTCCATGAGTTGATGACATCCCCTCTTGTCCCCTCAACACCATCCCAGCACTGCTCACGTCCCTGCCAGCCTCACAGAGCCCCTCATGGGGTGGTTGGTGTGTCTTGTTGGGACTCAGATGTTTATTAGTTCTTATCTCTGTTACAGTCTCACAAACTGCAAGCTCTACAGCACTTCACTCTAACAAACTAAAAATGGAGCCCTATCTCTCTCTCTACAAGGCTTTTTAAGGATAAACTGTCCAATTAAGGAATGACACCTGAATTATTTTTACTTTTAACCCCATAATCAACCACCTGTGGCCTGCAATGCAGACTTTTTTATCCAATTACACCCAAATACAACCCAAACCCGTGGAGAAGAAGGTATTTTACCAAAACCACCCAAACCTATGGAGAAGAAGGTATTTTACCAAAACCACCCAAACCCATGGAGAAGAAGGTATTTTATCCAAAACCACCCAAACCCATGGAGAAGAAGGTATTTTATCCAAAAGCACCCAAACCCATGGAGAAGAAGGTATTTTGTCCAAAAGCACCCAAACCCATGGAGAAGAAGTATTTTATCCAATACCACCCAAACCCATGGAGAAGAAGGTGAAGAAGAAGGACCAGCCTCTGCCCAAAACCTCCATCTTGCATTATATATATTACTATATTCTAAAACGTTAAACTCTAGGTTTTCCACCATGTGATATTACACACTTCTATTTAAACTACACATCTATAATCTCAGTTCTGTCATTCAATTTTGGAAGCCTTCTCCACAGCCTCAGGTCAAATGCAGTGTTCTCCTGGGGGTCAGTGCCTGTCAGCACAGAAAATCTAAAATTCTCAGCGACCAGGGTTCCAACACATCCCCTTCCCCTCTTCCCCTCCCCATTCCCCCTCTCCTACAGCAAACCCTTTACTCCAAGGAGCAGCCCCGGGACGTCTCCAGGCCTGAGATGCCAGGTTAGCCTGGTGTGACCTACCTTTGAGAAACCCATGATTCACTTTCCTCCCTTGCCTCCCAAACCTGTTCTGAAATGGCATGAGATCGAGGTCATCCTCACAGTCCTATTCCTGCCTGCCTTACTTTTCCTCCCCTCCTCCCCCCAGATTTTAAATATAGGCACCGCATTCGCTATTCTCCAGTCAGATGGTGCCTCCCCCAACTCGATGGAGCTGTTAAAAATACTTGTTACCAGACCTGCCATTTCATGTGCCAGCTCCCTCTGAGCTCAGGGGGGAAGCCATCCCAAGCAGCCAGGCTGGTGGGCACAGTGGTCTCAGTGCTGGGCTTCCATGGTTTCCACGTTGGCCATGCCCTCGTTGCTGGTATCGCTCCTTCTGCTGCTTTGTGTTGACCAAAAGTGGGGCTGAAATGTCCATCCGTGCCCACATCTCTCCAGGTGTCATTTCACTGGGCCTTGCTTCCACCTGCAGAGGTGGGGAGCTGCTCGCTGCTCCTGCAGGAGGTCTGTGTCAACACAACTTTGCCATGGTCATCATAGCACTCCTCAGGCTGTTTTGGCACCAAGATGTCATCGTCTTGATGGAGCAGCCGCTTTTCCCATTCCTTTGGGGCATCATTTGTCCTTGATATCCCTCTGTACTTCATCATCTTGGTCCACTGTGCCTTCCCATAGGGTTTTTTTCCCCTTTGTTGAAGGTATCAGGAGGTTGTTGTTTGCAGAATTCAGGGCAGACACGGGAATTTTAATCCCTAAATTACACCAACTCCTTTAATGAAGAAATTCCAGGTTCCTGCCTTGCTCCCTGCACAGCTGAGCAGGTCCCATCACTCACCCAAGCACTTTGGGCCAGGCTTTTTATATTCCTTTGGGAAATGGAGGAGCTGCTTGGTGCCAAATCTTTGCTCCTTCCTCCCTTCCCTTTGAGATGCTTCCTCCTCACTACGCACCCCACCATCCCCCAAACCCTTCTGTGGCCACCAGACCAAAAACCACCACGCTCACACCTTGCCATGCCCCCTCCTGCTGCCAGGAAAGCCCTCTGAGCCTACAAATGACACCAGCAAGATGTGGGAGCAGGACCCTCCTGAGGGAGAGAGCCCCCAGCAGCTCCTGCTTCTCAACCCCCAGGCACAAGGTTATTCTTTAGGCAGCTCTTGTGGTGTTTGTTTGGTTTTTTTTGGTTTTTCTTTTTTTTTTCCCCCCCCCCCAAAGGGCAGGAAAAGGCGCGGGAAGCTGCAAAAGCAGGTCTCACTCGGGGGGCCAGAAATCTAAAGAAATCTAAATATATCCTCAAGTTGAATGCACAGCACAAGCTCACAGCCCACACGTCCCCTCCCTCGGGCTGCGGCGCATGGGAACCTTCAGGATTTCTTTGCTATAGGGGAAGGGAGGGGGGAAAACCTCAATAAACCCCTTAAAGTCAGTCTCTCCTGGCTAAAAATACACAGAGAGCAGGTTCAGGCTGTGCAGGGAGCCTTCGTGGCCCCTCCATTGGGAGGGGAACTGGGGAGGGGAATTGGGGACCTCTGGGCACCCAAAGCTTTCAGGGAGCAGCAGGGTGTGGCTTGCATTCACACAGAGGGTTGGGGATGATGGGGAAAGCCATGCATCTCAAGGGCCTTTGCCCTGGGAGCTGTGCCTGCCTTCCCCAGCACTTCTCAGGTGCTTGCAGAGCAGGACAGCAGGTGGAAAACCACCACAGTTTCCAGGATTTGTGTTCCAAATCCTTGGCTTGGCAACTTCCGATGGTTTTTGGCTGGTGGTGACAGCAAATTGTGCCTCTGCCTTCATGGCCACTCCACTGCCCACCAGGGAGCAATTCCCTCACTGAGGAGGGGAACTGGGGACCTCTGGGCACCCAAAGCTTTCAGGGAGCAGCAGGGTGTGGATTGCCTTCACACAGTTTGGGGATGATGGGGAAAGCCATGGATCTCAAGGGCCTTCGCCCTGGGAGCTGTGCCTGCCTTCCCCAGCACTTCTCAGGTGCTTGCAGAGCAGGACAGCTGGTGCAAAACCACCACAGCTTCTATGATTTGTGCTTCAAATCCTTGGCTTGGCAATTTCTGATGGTCTTTGCCTGGTGGTGACAGCAAATTTTGCCCCTGCCATGGCTGATGGTGTCCCCCAGCATCACCTCCCCAGCCCCTGACCTGCTCCTCTCTGCAAACCACAGCTGCATCCAGCTGAGAATCACACACAGACCAGCAGCCACAGCCTCACAGCCCAGCAAAAGGGGGAGAAAATGAGCTATAAAAATACCTCTGAGCAGATTCCCTGGCCTAAGCAGCTCCCTGCAGCCCCTGCCACCCGCTGCTGCTCTCCCCAGCACAGTAACAGATCTCCTTGTTCCCTTTAATGGCAGTAATTGAATCTCCTGCATGCAGGGCCATGCTTCACTCCCTGCCTGGGATCCATCAGTGACCCTGGCACTGGACAAGATCTGAATGGAAATGCTTTGCTCTCCCAAATCAGGTTAATGAGGAAATGGGAGCATTTCCTCTGCAAGGCCAGGACTGGCCTGGGGTGGGACACATGCTGCCATGGCCAGGTGTCAGGGGCTCCAGCAGGGTGGGCACCCCAGCACTGCCCTCCACTGGCCCTGGGAAGCTCTGGGGTGCCAGGGACAGGCAGGAATAATGCCAGAGGAGGACACACAGCTCAGCACAATCTTCTCTCTGAGTGTGTGCAGGGAGGGACAGAGTGGGGAAGCAGGAAAAGGACACCATGCATTTCATTTTTCTGTTTCCTAAATGGAATGCAAAAAATGTGTTGCTAGAAGCATTACTAAAAATCCAACGTTTTCAAAATATTTGAAACAGGCACTGAGAGCAATCTTGCTGCTGCTCTCCTCCAACCCACCAAGGAATTGCACCCAGGTGCCCCAGCATCGATGCACAAACCCAGTCCTTGTGTGTGCCCCCTGCTCTGCCTCTCCCCACAGCCATCCCTCACTGTGATCCCTCTGCTATTGCTCCTAAAATTTCCCTTTTCCCCCTGCCCAGACCCCTCCTGCACCTTCCCCAGCACTCTCCCAACCACTCCTCAGGCTTTTTTGGCACCAAGATGTCGTTGTCTTGATGGAGCAGCCTCTTTTCCCATTCCTTTGGGGCATCATTTGTCCTTGATATCCCTCTGTACTTCATCATCTTGGTCCACTGTGCCTTCCCATAGGGGTTTTTTTCCCCTTTGTTGAAGGTATCAGGAGGTTGTTGTTTGCAGAATTCAGGGTAGCCACAGGAATTTTAATCCCTAAATTACACCAACTCCTTTAATGAAGAAATTCCAGGTTCCTGCCTTGCTCCCTGAACAGCTGAGCAGGTCCCATCACTCGCCCAAGCACTTTGGGACAGGCTTTTTATATTCCTTTGGGAAATGCAGAATGAGCTTTTCCTGATGGAGCATTTGTAAAGCTTCACAGTTCTCTCCAGTGCCAGCACTGCTGCCTCTCCAGCTGGGCTCTGCAGCAGGGCCTGGCTTCCACAGGATCACCTTTGGGGCTGTTTCCTCATGGGACCTGGATCCCTGCTTTGTTTTGGGCGTTCTGCAAGCCCAGAGAGGCAGCTTGGGTCCCACAATAGGATTTTTTCATTGCTTTATGATGCTCCTACATGGAGGAACATCCCCAGCTTCAGCTGTGCTGCCCTGGGGCAACAGACCCCTGCACAACCTCACTCACAGACCCCAACAGCCCCACAACCCAACCTTGGAGCACAGGAGCACATCCACCAAGAGGTGTGGAACCAGCTTTCCAACACCTCACTGTCACATTCATATTTTCTGAAAAATCCCTTCACCCAGGATTTGCTCCTGGGAAACTGAGAAGCCTCAGAGAAAAGGAAAACAATATTATCTCATTTGCTTCTCCTGTGTTTTGCTGCTTTGCAATGTGGTTGGGGATTGTTTACCCACAGGTGATTGTTTCATTGGGTTCTGCTGTGAGTTGTTTTCACTCTTTGGCCAATCAGGGCCAAGCTGTGTCAGGACTCTGGAGAGAGTCACGAGTTTTCATTATTATCTTTTTAGCCTTCTGTCTGTATCCTTTCTGCATTCTTTAGTATAGTTTAGTATAACAGTCTTTAATATAATAGTATCATAAAATAATAAATTAGCCTTCTGAGAACATAGAATCAGATTCATCCTCCCTGCCATGAGGGACCCTGCAAATACAACACCTCACCAACACCAGCACCAAGCCTGCTAATGGAATTACAAATCCTGGGCTTAACAAAGATGAGCAAGGCAGCCCTGAGACCCCCCCCTGCCACCTGCCACCCTTGAGCCTGGAGCTGCTGGGTGATGCCAGAGCCCCCCTGGTACCCCCAGGAGCCCCCCTGAGCTCCCCCAGTGTGGGCAGGGAGGAGGGTGTGGGCAGGCAGCTTTTGATGGAACATGCCTGGAAGATGGGATCCAGCAGACACAGTTTGTTTCTTGCTGTGTCATTTCATTGCATACACACACACACACAGGGAAAAAGGGGAAGAAAGGGAGAAAAAGAGAAAAAAAAAAAGGCAGGAACATTTGGCAAGCTGGTGAGGGTCTGGCTTTGCTGAGTGAGGAGAAAGTGCTCTGTTTTCCCAAAGGGAGGAGGAGAGGGGAGAGCAGGCTGGCTGCCACACACGTGCCTGGCAGCACGGGCACCAACTGGAGCCATTTGGGGCAAAACAGCTCATTTTGTGAGCTGGGAAGGGCTTGAACCTTTGGGTTGGAACCTGCACTCTCCTTTCTGAATCTGCTCCAACCGTGCTTAAAGCAGCATTTCAGAGGAGGGAGGAGGAAAGGGCTCTGTCCTGTTGTGTTGTGATTTCAGGGTTTACCCCAGAACCTCGGGTCCCTCCCCTGATAATTCCCTCCCAGGTGTGTCAATCACCTCTCCTTCTTCCTCCCAACAATCCCGGAATTCCAAAAGGGCATTGAGTGATTGGCAGATCCAAAGGATGCCCTCTACCCCTGGGGACATTGGGCCATCCAGGGGTCGTTTGTCCCTTTGTCCCTCCCCTCCTGTACCTGCTTGGTGGCTCCCTGCCCCTCTCCCCGGGGTTAAAGGAGCAGCAACCACGGGCTCAGGGAGTTCTGTTGGAGCTGGTGCTGCATTCAGAGGCCTGTGGGCCAGAATAAAGCTCTGGATCCAAACCCTCCATCAGAACCAGCTCCTTTCCTTCACCATCACCTTAAAGCTTCTCTGCCAGAGGGAAACCAGAGGAGCAGCCCCTGTTATGGGGGGAAGCTCCATCCCAGCACCACCAGAGCTCCTGCAGGCCTGGACTCGTCCCCACGTGCCCAGCTGCAGCACCCAGCCAGCCAAAAGTGTCTGTGGGGTGAAACACCACACACCCAGCCAGCCAAAAGTGTCCTTGGGGTGAAACACCACACACCCAGCCAGCCAAAAGTGTCTGTGGGGTGAAACACCACACACCCAGCCAGCCAAAAGTGTCCTTGGGGTGAAACACCACACACCCAGCCAGACAAAAGTGTCTGTGGGGTGAAAACACCACACACCCAGCCGGCCAAAAGTGTCTGTGGGGTGAAACACCACACACCCAGCCAGCCAAAAGTGTCTCTGGGTGAAACACCACACACCCAGCCAGCCAAAAGTATCTGTGGGGTGAAATTACCACACACCCAGCCGGCCTAAAGTGTCTGTGGGGTGAAATCACCACACACCCAGCTGGCCAAGGGTGTCTGTGGGGTGAAACGCCACAGGGCCGCTGTTTGGTTCGGCAGCAAGGACCAGACAAGCTCAGACACGCCCCATCCGGCTGTATTGGTGTTATTCCGATGGTGTCCCGGGGTGTCACAGGCACTGGGGAGTTTCTGGCAGCCTCTGTTCCCTCAGCCCAGCCCGTCCCGCCGGGCCGGGAGCGCCGGGAGTCGCTGCAGAGGCACCGCGGGCCCTGCTCGCTGCCGAGCTGCTCCGAGCTCTGCCTGCTGATCACATTTTCATTCCTCCCTTCCAGCAGATTCTGTGTGCTCTGTGGTTTAATTTCAAACACATAAGAAGGGACTCCTGCTCTCCTCGCAGGCTGGAGACCCTGTTGCTATCCCAGAGCACAGAGGGCTAAAAAACCAGGTGGTTTCCCTCTTTTTGCCATCCCTCCCACCTCTCCCTCCTCCTCCTCCTCCTTCTCCTCTTCCCATCTCCTTGCTGGCAGCCACCGTTATGCATCAGCCTCCTGCTGTACCAAGATCCTCCAGCCCATCACTGGTTTTGGGATCCTTGCACCACCAGCAGAGCTCCCACAACCCTTGGTGCACAGCTGGCATGGCTGCAGCTCTTGCCCTGGTGTTGGAAGGATGAAAGTTTGACAAGAAAGTCTCAGAGATATGTGTGCTTGGCAGAAAGATTTTTGAATGTAAAGTCTGAAGAAGGAATAGAGATGGAAGCAAGTTTTGATATAGAAGAAAAGAATTGCTGAGCCAGTCTCACTGGATAACCAAGGAGGCAAAGGGTGTGTTAGTTAGAAGGGGTTTTTATGACTTAGAGCAAAGGATAAACCCACCCCAAACAAGAAGATGTTTTTACCAAGCAGAACAACAGCACAGGCAAACAAGGCAGCAAATGTTGCAGCAAAAAGGTCTCAGGAGTTTCTATTGCAAGAAAACTGAAAAACAACTTATAACTTAAACAGTAATGTACTAACTTTGAGTGATTGGAGAATAGTGACATGAATATGGTAATTATAGCAGTTATGATAGGCTATAGATAATAGTTAAGGTATAGATTGGTTCTACTGTATTAAGATGCTCAGCAAAGAAAAGTATAGAATGCTTTGTAACCTAAACCAAAGGGTTTCCAGGCCTGCCTGCACTGGAGCTGACAGCTGTGGGCACAGCTCTGTCACCCACCACCCTGGACTGCTGTAACATCTTGGATGGAATAAACTGCATTTTGGAGAGTCCCTGGAGTCCTGCATCTCTCATTTAGGGTCTTACACCCTGGGACCCCAGGAGACAGACTGCAGTGTCCAGAGGATCTGCAGCAGCTCCTGGAAGTGCTGGGGCTCAGGGAGGTTTCCAGGCTCATCCCAGATCTGAGCAAACCCCCCAAAAAGAGGAAAATCCTCTCTGCTCAAGTCATTAAGTTTGCTGCCTCTATGGAAAGCCAGGCACTGTCCCCACTCTCCAAAAGGTTGAGGAGGAATCCCCCCAGAGCTGCACCATGCTCAGGTGTCACACTGCTTACACAAAAGTGTTTCAGGGAGGGCAGGTGAGTGCTGAGCACCCCAAGGGACACCTGTGAAACCCCAGGAATCAATGCCAACATGCATTGAGCAATTTTGTACACACACACACACACGGAAAAACAACTGTTCTGCAACAGATTCCTCCTCTGACCCCCTCCAACGCGCAAATGTGGATGGGGCAGGAAGCAGAAGAGCCAAGCCTTGCTCACATCTCTGACCCTTGTGCTTGGCATGACCATGATATCAACACACCTCCCTTCCCCAGCATCCCAGACCAGGCTGGCCTGAGCAGCCCCTGTTTCAAAAAGGGTGGATGTGCCTCTGCATTCCAAAGGCAGCCTCCAGCAAAAGACCTTCAGTACTTTAATTGTAAGAAAGATGAGGACAAACATTTTGTCAGGGCCTGTTGTCACAGGAGAAGGGGTAGTGGTTTCAGTTTGAAAGAGGATTGATTTAAATTAGATATAGGGAAGAACTTAAAATTCTGGAATGGCTGCCCAGGGAGGAGGTGGAGTCCCCATCCCTGGGTGTGTTTAACAAAGCCTGGATGTGGCACTGGGTGCCAGGGTTGAGTTGAGGTGTTGGGGCTGGGTTGGACCCAATGACCTTGAAGGTCTCTTCCAACCCAGTGATTCTGTGAATTCTGTGAATTTCTTTCCAAGGAGGGTGGTCACACCCTGGCACAGGCTGTGGTGGATGCCCCATCCCTGGAAGTGTTCAAGGCCAGGTTGGATGGGGCTCTGAGAAACCTGGATGAGGGGAAGGTGTCCCTGCCCATGGCAGAGGGGTTGGACTGGATGATGTTTAAAAGGCCCCTTCCAACCCAAACCATTCTGTGATCCTGTGATCTCGAGTTTGGTGCTTCACAAACAAAACCAGTCCAGGCCAACTTGTGCAAACCCAGCCTGAACTGACTTCTGCACACAGTGAGATTCACCCAAACCCTTCTGCACCCAGCCTAGAGGAGATCCCAGGCACTGGGGGGATCCTCCCCTCCTGGCCCCAGCACCCTCAGCATGCTGGAAGCACGTGGGGGTTGAGTCACACATGCTGCAAACCCCCATCCTTGCAGCAGCTCCTGCTCCCCAGCCACTCCTGCAGCGTGCCCGCACTCACAGCTCACACTGGCACCCGACCCACAGCCCTGCATCCCCCTGGCTCTCTGCTGCAGCTGCCCAGCTCTGCATGGGGCTACAAGACCCAGACCCAGCTCCCCAGAGGACATGGACACAGCTCTGCCCACCACTGCTGCATTTTGGGAGGTGTTTATGGAAGCCACCAGCAGCTCGGTGTTCTTTCCCCCAGCAAACGCTCCCCTCCTGCTGCAGATTGATAATGTAAAGAAATAAACCTTGAAATTTTTAGTTAGTTTATATTTTAAAAAGGGGTTTTTTAGTTTAGTTAGGAAGAGAAACTTTTTCGTTAAGGTTATGGAGACTTTTTTAGAAGAGGCAAAAAATAGATGGATGCACTACCATCCTCCCATGACAGTAGGGAAGTGAGAAAGTCCCCCTTGAGCCTCCTTTTCTCCAAAGGTGAGCCCTCCCAGCTCCCTCAGGAAATACAAATTTCAAACCCCTCTCCCCTTTGCTTCCTGGGATTGTGAGAGTTGGGCTGAGCATCCAAAGCCACCAGAGTCACCTGTGCCCCACTGCTGCAGCCCTGCCCAGGCCCCAGCAGCACTGTTTGATGACAAATGCATCCCTGTCCCTGCCCCAGGCCAGCCCAGAGGCAGAGGAGCAGGACATTGAGTGTCTGTGCTTCCCTCTGCTCCCCACAGAAATCAGGCTTGGTCTGGAGCCAGCCCAGGGAAGGGACATCTGCTCCAGGACAAGAAAAAAACCAAAATACTTCTTAGCCCCTGTTTCAGACCACAGAGGCAATCCCAAAGCCAAACTCCCCTCCAAAAGAAATCAAAGTCCTCCAAGCTGCCAGGGACAGGAGGTGGAAAAGCACCAACACCCCACAATTCTTTTATTTCAACCCTTGCTGTGATTTCTGCTTCATGAAGGCAAAGCTGACACGAAGAAAGCAAAAAGCAAGCACAGGGATGAAATAACCCATGTGGAAATTAGCTTGTTGTTAACCCACAGGGATGAAATAACCCATGTGGAAATTAGCTTATTTTAATGCTGCCTGCAAATTCCAGGAGCCACACTTGTAGACCTGGTAGAATGGTGGAAAAACAGATCTTAAAATCATGATAACAGTCACACAGGGGAATTCTAGAGTAAGCAATTTCTTTGAGAGATTGCTAAAGTGGTTTTCCTGCCATCTCCCTCTCCCCTGCAGTGTTAATCCACAAGGACACAGCCCCCCATTGCTTTATCCCAGTGGGAAAATGGAGCCCCCCAAACGTGGGGCATGGCCTGGGCATGGTTAGCAGCAGGAGCCTGCTCTGCCTTGCTGCCCCAAGTGATGAAGGTGATGGCAGAGCACCCCTGTGGTTTCCCAGCCCTCCTCCTGCCTCCCCCAGGGACTGCATCCCTCATCCTCTTATTAAAAAAAAGACAGAAATCCATTGTTCTGTCTCCAAGCAGCAAAAGGACCAAGCACCCACATCCTGTGCACCATGAGACCCCTGAGAGTCCCTGGGGAGGATGGGAGGTGCAGCCCAGCAGTGCTGGGAACTCCAGCTCTGGCCACCCCTGTCCTCCTGCATCCCCCAAAAACTGCATCCCTCATCTTCTTATTAAAAAAAAAGAAAGACAAAAATCCATTTTTGTGGCTTCAAGTAGCAAAAGGACCGAGCACCCACAACCTCTGCACCACGAGGCCCCTGGAAAATTCCTGGGGAGGGCAGGAGGTGCAGCCCAGCAGTGCTGGGAACTCCAGTTCTGGCCTCCCCCCGAGGTGAATCAGCAGCATTTAATGATTCCAAGGCCACAAACTCTCATTAAATGAAAAGCCAAGGAAGGTCCCTGCTCCTTCCCAGCACTAACAGCTGGTTCTTTGCAGAGCAACAGGGATGGGAGGCACCTTATTTATGGTCCTGGCTGTTGGGAACATGGTGACAGAGCGTGACAGTGACATTGGTGACAGAGCACCTCTGCCCAGCTTTGCTGATAGGGCTGGGAAGATGATTTGGATCCCCACAGAGGTTCCAGAGAGCCCCCCAATATAGCAGCTAGGGTAGTAAATCCCTATTTTATATATAATGTATATTATATATTGTGTGTATATGTATATTTTATATATGTATAATATATAATATAATATAATATATAATATTTATATATAGGAGCCTCCTGATTTATTTTAAATATAAAAATATGATATTTATTTATTTATTTATAGGGGTTCCTGTAGGGGAGGCACAGTTTTCAGGGCTCCCAGCCCCTGGGTTTTCAGACCCAGGTGATGAATCAGCAAGTCCCAGACACTGAAGGGATCAGCTCCAGCCTTCCCCAGCAAGGACACCCCAACCAGCAGGGGACCACACTCACTCAAACAAACCCCTGAGGTCCATCAGACCAGAAACTGCCCATCTGTTCCCCATGGCCTCACACCCCCACCAGCAGGACTCCAGCATGGGCAGTGCTGCTGCTGATTGCTGGGAAGGGGGAGACACAGGGAGCACTGAAACAGACACAAAATTGAAGTTTTTTGGTCAGAACTCTCAGATGGTTCAATCCTGCTTCATTCCCCCACTGACACAGCAAGATCCTGACACTGCCTTCTCCTTCAGGAAGAGGAAAACCAAACTGCTTATCCCTGATATTTACCTTTGAGATATTTTACCCTTGCTGGTACTTTCCCTAGAGCCCTTTTCACACTCAGTCTCTGTGTCTCAGCCTGTGCCCAGCCCCTGGTGCCCACAGGACTGACAGGAGAGCAGAAAAGGGACTTAATTAAGTAGGAAGCAGGTTTTGCAGGGAGACATTAACACAAGAGCAAGGCTCAGGGCAGGTGGCTGGCACCAGCCCCAGGCATGCACAGGCTACACATGATACACTGGCAAACCACTCAATATACTCAATTATTTATATATATATATATATATATATATATATATATATACACAGACATACTTAATTATACCTGGGCAACAGGTGCTGTGGGTGAGTCTCTAATCCCACTGACACACCAGAAACAGACACAAAATTGAAGTTTTTTGGTTTGAACTCTCAGGTGGTTCAATCCTGCTTAATTCCCACACTGACACAGCAAGATCCTGACACTGCCTTCTCCTTCAGGAAGAGGAAAACCAAATCCTCATGGAAAGGTCAAGCCTTTGCAATGAACTCTCCCCTTTCTACTCCAGTCTTGGTTTCACAATCCATCTGTCTACACAGGCCATCCTGCACCCCCAGAGGAACAGATTCAGCAAGAAGGGGGGCCCCAATGCTGACAGCCTGGGGTTTAAAACCAGCCTTTCCCCCAGTGCCAGAGTCCCTCCTGCAGCATTTCCCCACCTCATGCCATCAATTTGCCTCCTGCAGAGCAATGCCACTCTGCAAATCCCCGGGCGTTATGGGAACCAGGGTATAAAAACATTCCTGGTGCAGTGACGCCAAAATTGCAGCTGAAATGAGGCTGGGAACAGAACAGGCACGGATCCTTCTAGCCCACAAACTCCACCATGTTTGTATGGCCAGTCACCCACGGTGACATGGCACTCTGGGATCTCCTGGAGCTTTTGCCCTCAAGCTGCTCTCTGGGCACCCCAAGGGCTTGGGCATCAGCAGCTCCAAACCACAAGAACTCAGCCCAGGCACTCCCTGCTCCATCAGCACAAAGATCTCAGCTCCCTGCTGGATGCTGAAATGCTGGCCCTGCCCCACACAAGGGGTCTGAGAACAGCTCTGAAGCTTTCCCAGGCCACCAGACATCCTCTACAATGCCCAGAAAACGTGTCCACTGTCACAGAGCTGCCCTGGGGAGCACAGACAAGGAAGGAAGCCTCCCCAGGCACAGCCTTCAGGCAGGAGGATCACTGCAGGACCTGCCCATGGGGTTTTGCTCTCAGAAATGGGTCAGAGATAGGGACCAGACCCTTGGAGCTCCCTTTGTCTGGAGGCATGGAAGACACTCAAATTCTGGAAAGACTGACCCCATTTCCATCACGAAGGAAACTCTGGATTTTCTGAACCTCCAGCTCAGCCTTCAAGCAGGAGGATCACTGCAGGACCTGCCCATGAGTTTTTGCTCTCAGAAATGGGTCAGAGATAGGGACCAGGCCCTTAGAGCTTCCTTTGCCTGGAGGCAAAGAACACAGCCAAATTCTGGAATGATTATCCCCATTTCATCACAAAGGAAACTCTGGATCTTCTGGGCTTCCAGCACACAGAAACAGCCTCCAGCTCAGCCTTCAGGCAGGAGGATCACTGCAGGACAAGCCCATGAGGTTTTGCTCTCTGGAATGAGTTAGAAATGGGGACCAGGCCCTTAGAGCTCCCTTTGCCTGGAGAAAAGGAACACACATGGAACACACCCAGACTCTGGAAAGATTAACCCCCATTTCCATCACAAAGGAAACCCTGGGTCTTCTGAGCTTCCAGCACACAGAAACAGCCTCCAGCTCAGCCTTCAGGCAGGAGGATCACTGCAGGACATGCCCATGAGGTTTTGCTCTGAGAATTGGGTCAGAGATAGGGACCAGGCCCTTAGAGCTTCCTTTGCCTGAAGGCATGGAACACATCCAAATTCTGTAAAGATTTAACCCCATTTCCATGTCAAAGATAGGGACCAGGCCCTTAGAGCTCCCTTTGCCCAGAGGCATAGAACACACATGGAACACACCCAGATTCTGGAAAGATTAACCCCATGTCCATGTCAGAGATAAGGACCAGGCCCTTAGAGCTCCCTTTGCCCGGAGGCATGGAACACACTCAAATTCTGGAAAGATTTAACCCCATTTCCATGTCAGAGATAAGGACCAGGCCCTTAGAGCTCCCTTTGCCTGGAGGCAAGGAACATACCCAGACTCTGGCAAGATTAAAACCATTTCCATCACAAAGCAAACCCTGGATCTTCTGAGCTTCCAGCACACAGAAAGAGCCTCCAGCTGCCCACCCAGAGCAGCAGTACTCACGTTGTACAGGACTGTGGTCCACCCTTCCATGGTGATGCACTGGAAGACAGTCAGCACAGCAAAGAGGATGTTGTCGAACTGCGTGATCCCGTCGTTGGGACCGATCCACTCCCGGCACTCATAGCCCGGGGGGCAACCCTGCACCCCGCAGGGATGGGGAGGGTCCAGCTCCTCTAGTTCACCTGCAGCACACAGCAGAGAGACAAAGGAGGCAGAGGTGAGGGACAGCTCATCCCAGATCTTTTCCCACTCGTGGGATGTGGAGAGAGTGCCTGTCACATTCATATTTTCCCTTCACCCAGGATTTTTCTCCTGGGAAGCTCAGAAGCCTCGGAGAAAAAGGAAAACAATATGATCTCATTTGCTTCTCCTATGTCCTGCTGCTTTGGGATGTGGGTTGGAGATTGTTTATCCAACAGGTGATTGTTTCATTGGTTTCATGTGAATTGTTTTAACTCATTGGCCAATCAGGGTCAAGCTGTATCGAGACTCTGGAAGGAGTCAGGAGTTTTCATTATTATCTTTTTTAGCCTTCTGTAACTATCCTTTCTGTATTCTTTAGTATAGTTTAGTTTCATATTCTTTAATATAATATAGTATCTTAAATATTATAATATACTTAAATATTCTTTAGTATAGTTTAGTTTCATATTCTTTAATATAGTATCTTAAATATTATAATATACTAAATATTATACTTAAATATTGTAATACTTAAATGTTGTAATATAATATAAAACTATGATATTGTATCTTTAATATAATATAGTATCTTAAATAAATAAATATAATAGTATCTTGATATAAATTAGCCTTCTGAGGACATAAAGTGAGATTTATCATTCCCTCCTGCCATGAGGGCACCCCACAAACACAACAGGTGCCCAGCCTTTGTCCCCACCTGAATTGTTTGTGTAGCAGGCTCGATGCAGCTTCCCGCTGTAGAACTCCAGGCCGATGATGGCAAACATGAGGATGGCAAAAAAGAGCAGCAGGCCAATCTGCAGGAGAGGCACCATGGCCTTCATGATGGATTTCAGGACAATCTGCAAGCCTGGGAGAGGAGAGGAGATGAGAGAAAGGACACAGCTCAGAGCAGCAGTGCAAAGCCCCTTCCAGAGACTCATCCATTCCAAATCTGGCAGAAGTAAGACAGGGAGCAGAGAGGATGGACAGCCAACAGAGAAATTCAAAAGCACAGCCTGGAGGAGCCCTCTGGGCAGGAGGATCCTGGAGGAAAGCAGGGGAAGGAAAGCCAAGCTACAGAGCAGCCTCCAGCAGAGGTTGTTTCTGGTCCCCACTCCAATGTCCAGCCTGTCCTTGCCCCACCTGGACTTGGTGGGACATGGCTTGTGCATCTCTGTCCCCCTTGTTGCCCCCAGGGCATGAATCCAGCCCTGCCAGTGCCCAGAGCAGGAGGGACAGGAGCACTGGTGCCAGCAGCAGCCTAGTTTCTTTATTTATCCCCGTGCCAACAGATGAAATCTTGCAACAAAAAGGGGGAAAAAAAAACGAAAAAGCCAAGAAATCTCCCCTGAACAAACCCCAGTCCTGAAAGGATCCACCCACTGCCTTCTGGCCAGGGAAGAGGAGCTGCCAGCGAGCTCTGCAGAGGACAGTGCCACCCAGGGACACCAAGTGCTACCACCTTTGAGCTCTCACTAGATGGAAAGGTGGGATTGATGCCTCAGGTTTGAGCATTTTATATTTTTCAGATTCTGTGCTGCTTTAGTGTGTGAGTCTGGGGTTCAAATTAGGGGATGGTGAGCTCTGTGCACAGAGCAGGGAGACAAAACAATTCCTGCTCCAGCTGGGGACCAAGGACAAATGATCCAAATCTCAGGCCCAGGAGCACAAACAACGTGGGCTGAAGAGAGAAAAACAAAAAGGATGGGACTGCATGGGCTGGAGCTGTAATTGGACAATTAACTCCAATATGGAGCAGAACTTATAAAAGGGAGAAACCCCATGACCTGTTGTCCATTTTGTGACCATTTTGGTTCATCTTGGGTGCAGCCCTGGCTGGGCTCTTGTGCTGCCCAAGGTGGATCCATTGAGGCCTCTTAATAAATCCCTGCTTTATTCTTTAGCTCTGTCCAGCTTCTGTTGTAGGTCAGCCTTCACAAGGCATCAGGACAAGGTGGCACAAGGACCCCTCTCCCCCCAGGGCCATCAGGGATGGATGCAGACCCCCAGGGAGGGAATCAGGAGGATCCAACTTACTGGGAATGCCCGAGACGAGCTTCAGCGGCCGGAGCACGCGCACGGCCCGCAGCGTCCGCAGGTCCACGTGGGTGTTGAAGTGTGTCCCAGCCGTGGCGAGGATGCTGTGGGCACACAGGGACAGAGCACAGTTAGCCCAGGGAAAGCTCTTGGCCACTTCAGTGCCATGTTGTCAAAGCAGGCCAGGGGGAAGCCACGAGCCTGAGATTGAGAGTGCCGTGCTCTGCTGGCTGAGCTAGCCAGGCTACAGCCCACCAAGGGGACTTCCTGGGTTTGTCATCTCTTGGGAGCACCAAGAGGTTTTATTGTGTAATATTGTTCATTTTTTGTGCTTGTGCCTGTTAAATAAACAAGTTTTCCCCACTTTTCTCCAAGGAAATCTTTTCCTAAACCAGCTGGGGAAGCCATGAAGCTTCTCAAGCCATGTCCCTAGGCAGAGACAGAGATTAACTCCTCCCAGAGGTCAGTGAGCCTCCTTTGATGCTCACACCCAAATTCATGGGCAGCTATAATGAGACAAAGCCACACAGGGACCCTCCCCAGCCCTAGCAGCCCCCACATCCCAGGATGGCTGGGGACAGCCCCACATCACCCACGGATCCCATCCAGGGTCTCAAGGATCGTGCAGGATCCCTCCCAGGAAGGTGGCATATGGGCCAGGAGCAGCACCTCAGGGACGTGAGTCCCTCCCCTCCGTGCTCCTGTGGCAGCACCTCCAGGCATCAGCTGCCCTGGCTTATTCCACACATGGAGCTTCCTCAGAGTCCCACCTCTGGGATTGCTGAGAAGGAGCCCAGAACCTCGCACACATTCCAAAATCTATAGTAATGAAAGTTTGATGACCTTGGAAGGCAACCAGCAGGCACAGGAAGGACTCCAGAGGTTTTCTTTTAAAACACAAAGATTTTTTTAATTTTTTTCCCAAGCCCCTCTCTGGAAAACAAACTGGGGCAAGGAGGAAGGCTGGTGCACACTGAGTGCAGCAGTGGGAACACTCAGGGCTCCTGCACCTGCTCTGGGATGCTGAGGGGTGCTGCACCTCAGGGATGCTGGCAGAATCCTCTCCCATCCAGGCTTGGTCCCCAGGGGCTGGGAGAGGAGCAGAGAAGTTGCAGTAGAGCAGCAGGGAGTGGGAGAGGAGGGGATGGGGAGGAGAACGGGACAGAGGGAGGCAGCAACCTCAGGGCTGTTTGCAGCAATCCAAAAACCGAGGGAAATTGGGTCATTGTTCCACTAATTCATCTAATTACAGGCCAGAGCAGCTCTCTGGCGTGCTGAGCAATTAGCACTCTTTCTCTCACCCTCTCCCTGAGGTACAGCAGGTACCAACCTGTCCCTCCAGAAAGGCGGCTGGGTTTCCTAGGATACCCTGGCAGCTCTCACATCTGCAAACCGGGTTGCTTCAGCTCCTTTCCCCAGCCTCCTCTTCCTCCCTGCCCCACTGCAAGGCCCCAGCAGCAGTGGCATGCATCACCCACAACCCCCTGGGTATCACACTGCTCACCCCTGATATTTACAGGGATCTTTTACCCTTGCTGGCACTTTCCCTTTGCACACCCAGTCTCCCTGCCCCAGCCTGTGCCCAGCCCCTGCTGCCCACAGCACTGACAGGAGAGCAGAAAAGGGACTTAATTAAGTCAGGAGCAGCCAGAGTCTGGGGAGAGCTGTGCTGTTAAATTGGTTGTAAGATCAAAATCAATAAATATGATAAAGCACGGCCACTCAGCAGCACGAGGGAGGGACAAAAAACCTCATCACTTCCCACCCCTTCACCCACCCTGCCAGTGAGAGCAGGGTACCCCAGTGCTCCCCAAAATGCCAGCACAGGGGACACACTGTGCCAACACCATGCTGGAAACCCTCCTTCAGCTTTTGCTCCTCATGTCCCAGCCCCTGGAGTGGCACCAACCTCCCAAAGGGGCAGGAGCAGCCCCAGTGCTGACTCCAGCCAGGACAAAGTCCCAGAATCGCAGAATCCCAGAATCGCAGAATCGCAGAATCGCAGAATCCCAGAATCCCAGAATCACAGAATCACAGAATAATGAGGTTGGAAGAGACCTCCAAGATCATCGAGTCCAACCTATGCCCCAACACCTCAACCAGACTGTAGCACCCAGTGCCATGTCCAGTCTGTTTTTAAACACATCCAGAGATGGTGATTCTACCACCTCCCTGGGAAGAGCATTCCAGGATTTTATTATTCTTTCTGTGAAAAATTTTTTCCTTATATCCAACCTATCCCTTCCCTGCCATAGCTTGAGACTGCATCCTGTGTCTCTGTCAATGCTGCCTGGAGAAAGAGACCAACCCCAGCTGTCTCCAGCCTCCCTTCAGGGAGTTGTAGAGAGCAATAAGGTCACCTCTGAGCCTCCTCTTCTCCAGGTTTATAGCCAGCTCCTTCAAACGTTCCTCAGCAGCTGAGGAGCTCCAGGGGGCTGGGGATGCTCCCAGGCAGGCTGCAGGTTGCAGCCCAGCCCAGCTCCTGCAGCAGAGCAGCACTGGGGTGGGCAGCTCTGTCCCCTCAGCACAGAGCCATGGTGCCACATGGATGGAGGTGTGCTGCGTTGTGATTTCATGGTTTACCCCAGAACCCCGGGTCTCTCCTCTGAAGATTCCCTCTCAGGTGTGTCAATCACCCTTGTTTTCCCCACCCTGACCCCTCCCAGCACTGTCTGTCAATCCTGGCATTTCAGAAGGGCATTGAGTGATTGGGCAGATCCAAAAGATGCCCTCTACCCCTGGGGGCATTGGGCCATCCAGGTGTCCTTTGTCCCTTGTACCTGCTTGGTGGCTCCCTACCCCTTCCCTGCCCCTCTCCCCGGGGTTCAAAGGAACAGCAATCCCATGGTTCAGGAGTTCTGTTGGAGCTGTTGCTGCATTCAGAGGCCTGAGGGCCAGAATAAAGCTCTGGATCCAAACCCTCCATCAGAACTGACTCCTTTCCTTCACCATCACCTTAAAGCTTCTCCACAGAGGGAAACCAGAGGAGCAGCCCCAGTTATGGGGGGAAGCTCCATCCCACCACCACCAGAGCTCCTGCAGGCCTGGACTTGTCCCCAGTGCCCAGCTACAGCACCCAGCCAGGCAAAAGTGTCTGTGGGGTGAAACACCACACACCCAGCCAGCCAAAAGTGTCTGTGGGGTGAAACACCACACACCCAGGCAGCCAAAAGTGTCTGTGGGGTGAAACACCACACACTCAGCCAGGCAAAAGTGTCCTTGGGGTGAAACACCACACACCCAGCCGGCCAAAAGTGTCTGTGGGTGAAACACCACACACCCAGCCAGCCAAAAGTGTCTGTGGGGCGAAACACCACAGTGCCGCTGTTTGGTTCAGCACCAAGGGCCAGACAAGCCAAGGCACATCCCATCCACAATATTGGTGACAGCAGCAGAGGTGGAGCCCTCCAGCCTCCAGGGCAGGAGCAGCACCTGGCTGCAAAGTCCTCAGCTAACCCAGATTTGTGTGAAGGGCTCCAGAGCCCGTGCTGAGCCTCCAGGCAAGGCTCGGGCGATTCCAGGGCACTCCTTCCCTGCGCTCTAAATTAGCTGCTAAGAATGGGACTCCTCTGTGACAGGCAAGGTGACATGCTCCTTGTCCTCTCCGGGGGACAGGGGACATCACGAGCGCTTTGGGAAGGAGGTTTGGACAGATCACCAGACCGAGGCGGTGGCACTCGGCGCTGTCACCCGGGCGGTGACAAAAAGCTGACCCAGGTGTGACACAGGTGCCTGCACATCCTCCTGCAGGCAGCCAGGGCAGAGAGCACTCTGATCCCAGCCAGCCCAGAGCCTCTGGGCACGGGCTGAGCAGCCCTACACCACCCTCACACCTAATAAAGCAGCTGGGAAAAGCAAACCAAGCTTCCAGGCACGCCAGCCTGGCTGCTGGCTGCTTTTCCCAAGCCCTTCTGTGGCTGGAAGTTACACACATCCCCTCTCATGGATAACTTTTCCCAAGCCCTTCTGTGGCTGGAAGTTACACACATCCCCTTTCCTGGATAACCAGGCTTTTCTGGTAGGCACAGGCAGCACTGCTGATTATAAATCCAATGCTCCAAACACATCTTGCTGGTTGGGACTTCAGCATATCTCACCTGGCAATTGTTTATTTACCCTCTAGCCATGCCTTTTTTTAATAATTTTTTTTAATAAACCTTATCAGCCAGAACTTTCTGAATTAAGGTTTCTCACAGCTCCTGAGATGGGACTCGGGCTGTGACAGACCTTTGTGCTGCCACAGGGCAGCAGCTCTGGTATCTGTAGAACAATTTAAACCCTTTTCGATCACTCACAATATCCACGTCTGATGTGCTAATAATTATTCTTTATTTTTAGGCAAGGACCCAAACTAAAATTACATCTCACCATCCAAGTTATTTGAAAAAAGCTGCCAGATTTAGGCTATAAAAATCCCAATGATCTCATGCTTTTCATCATATGTACTGGAGGAAAAAAAGAAGGGGAAAAAAAAAAAAGTGAAGGCGTTTTTATAGGTCACCCAGGCAAAGGGGTTAGTTTTACTTCTGAGGAAAGGGGGAAGAGAGACTTCAGGTGGAGAAAAGAGCAGAGAGGAGCTTTTGGAAGGATGCAAATGAGAGAGGAGGCAGGATGGGAAATATATGCTAATCCCCCAAAGTATAATTGAATAGTGAGCAATCACCAGCAGACAAAAACACTCTTTCAGGAGAGGAAAAAAAATAATAATCCATTGCTTTGTGTTTGCAACCAGGATGATGATTTGATTTTATTTATTTGGAGGCTCTGGGGAGGAGGGCGAGCTCCCGCTGGGGCCACCACACCCGTGGGCTTTGGGGCTGGGCAGAGCTGGGATCAGCCCCCATCTGAGCAGAGAACACGCCCTCGCCTCCAGCTGAGGACCTGCACCTTTAGATCTCTTCCCCCAGGACTCAAAAGAAGGGAAAAAACCCCAAGAATAATCTCATTTTAAAGGATTCCCTGCTCTTTGGGACCGTGAAGAATAAAGAACAAGCGATGCTTGACAATGGTGCCCACGCAAAGTCAACACTGAACTTGGGCACTGTCCCACTCTGCAGCTGCCCCTGTGCCTGTGCATTGCTGGGCTCCCATCCCCATCATCATCCCATCCCATCATCATCCCATCCCCATCATCATCCCATCCCCATCATCATCCCATCCCATCCCATCCCATCCCATCCCATCCCATCCCATCCCATCATCATCCCATTCCATCCCATCTAATCCCATCCCATCATCATCCCATCCCCATCATCATCCCATTCCATCCCATCTAATCCCATCTCCATCATCATCCCATCTCCATCATCATCCCATCCCCATCATCATCCTAATTTATCCCATCCCATCCCATCGATCCCATCCCCATCCCATCCTGCTCTCAGCCCTAAGGAACAGCACACACAGCTCAGGCCACGCTGCAAAGAGCTTCACATCAGAGACTCCCAGAAAAGGCTGAACCCCAAGTTATCAGATTGACCCTCTATTCACCCCCCCAACCCCAAAGTGAGCCCCCCTCAAGCATTCCCCTCGGGGAGCACTGCTGAAACTCACACAAACTGTCCCAGCAAAGGGTGTGCTGGGTGGAGAAAGGCATAGGCTGAGACAGACTAATCTCAGCCCAAAATCTGGGGCAGGCAGGGTGCTGGCTGGCATGCAAATTAATATTTATAATTAAGTGGAAAGGCCCCTGAAGGCTTGCACTGCCACCTGACTCTGGGAGGGAGACTACTTCATAATTAATACACTGGTCAAACAGCTCACAGAAAGTGAGTTACCTGATGAGCTCACCCCATTCCTGCCCTGTTTGGGGTGAATCAATGGGGTGAATCCATCCCTGCCCTCTCTGCAGGCAGCATCCTGTGCAGCAGGACATCCTCACAGTCCTTGGGTGCCAACCTGGCTCGAGGCAGGGCCAGCAGGGTCAGGTCACCCACTCTGAGGGTGCCACAGCAGAGCACAGCCTTGGGGACACCAAGGGACAGGGACACCAGGGCCAAGTCCCGCCCTTGGCACAGTTCAGAGCAGCGTCAAAGCCTCCACCACCTTCTCTTGCTCTTTCTAGGTTTCGGGGCTGTGACCCAGGTGGATTGAGCTGCTGCTGCACAGCTCCTGCTCCTGCCCCTCCCAGCAGCTTGGAGAGCTCTGGATGGGCACAAGTGACTCCCTGAGCGGTGTGATGAGGCTGAAGGACAAAATCTGCCTTTACCAGCCTTTGATCTGGGGGGTGAGATCATCCCCCAAGGCCACCTCTTCCCAGAGAAGCCCGCAGGATTTGGGGCATGACTGTCCTGGACCCTGTGGGTTGGCTAAACCCCACATCTCCCTCCTTCCTCCATCCCCACACTGCCTCTCAGCAGACAGAGGATTTGGCAGGGTGAGAGGGTGCTGATAAAAGTGCATTTGCACACACACAGGACCTGGTGGAAAGCTAAAGCCAGTGAGAGCAGACGAGAGCTGGCTCCACGGAGAAACAGAGAAGGGCTGACCACAGCAGGACCTGTCTGAGCTCGTGCCAAAGGAGGGGGAGGAGACCCCAGAGCACCCACCTGTGTGAGCCCACCTTCTCACCGAGGATGAGGAGGGAACAACCCCCTTTCCTCAGGCCATGCCCCCCAACCCATCTCCCAGAGGAAGGCGCATGGCGGCGCAAAGAGGGACAATGAGGGCGTCCCCCAGAGCAGGAGCTCTGCCAGGGTGTTGGGGTGCAGCAGGAGCCCCTGGGGAGCTCAGGGGTGCCTGGCAGGGGAGGCAGTGCCCCCGGGGACCAGCAGCCACGTGGGAGGGGCTGACTCACTCTGCAGCTTCAGGGAAGCAGCGGGGTGGGGAGGATGGAGCCGGGATCGCGTGAGCGGCACGCGGGACTGATGCTGTGCTGGGAAAAGGGGGTGCCTGGCTCCCCCAGAGCCACAGCCACAGCTCTGCCTGCCCAGGTGGTGCCTCAGGTTTGAGCTTTTACGGTTTTCAGATTCTGGGCTGCTTTAGTGTGTGAATCTGGGCTTCCTATGAGCTCTCTGCACAGAGCAGGGAGACAAAACAATTCCTGCTCCAGCTGGGGACCAAGGACAAATGATCCAAATCTCAGCACCAAGAGCACAAACAACATGGGCTGAAGAGATAAAAACAAGAAAAATGGGACTTCATGGACTAAAGCTGTAATTAAACCAATAATTACAGCTATATATTATATATATATATATATATATATATATATATATATATATATATATATATAGCTACAATAAAACTCTCCAATATGCTAGTAGACTAGAACTTACAAAAGTATAACACCCCATGACTTGTTGTCCTTTTTGTGGCCATTTTGGGTTGGGCTGCCCAAGGTGGATCTATTGAAGCCTCCTAATAAATCCCTACTTTATTCTTCAGCTCTGTCTAGTCCCTGTTCTAGGTCAGCCTTCACAAGGCATCACAGGGATCTCCAACCCCCATCCACAGCAAGGGGAAAGCTTTTCCCTCCTCCCCAGCCTGTCCCCTGACCCAGCCAGGGAAGCTGTGCTGCCCTTTGTGCAAGGTGCTGGTCCCAGGGCCATGGCATATGGCACATGAATCATTCACCAAGCTGGGAGATTAATTATTCATCCAAACGAAAGACCAAACATTTTACTAATTGTCCTGAAAGGAAAGAGCTGGGAAAGGGGGCAGGCATCAGGTTGGGTACTGCCAACATTCATGAAATAAAAAGGAAAGAGTTGGGGGGGGGGGAAAGTCTCGTTTGGTGTGATCAAAGTATTGCTGGGGTTGGACCTGGGGTTGTTTTTTTGTTGGTTTATCCCTAGAGCACAGCACTCCTTGCAGGGGCTCAGGCTCCAGCAGGACAACCACATCAGGATGCTGCACTTGTGCCCTGATTCCACACCTGTTCTCCAAAGCTCTTATCCACTCCCCCAAGTTCTCCAAACCCTTATCCACTCCCTGAGTCAGGGAAATGCAGGTGTGGGGCTGTGGGAAGAGCCTGTCCCCAGCCCAGGTGTGCTCCCACACCCGTGGGGCCAGCACCCCCAAACAAACCACCAGGGCATGCAGCACCTCAATATTCCCCAATGCAGCTGCTGCCAGCACCTGGTCAAGGATCCCCCTTCCATCTCTGGAACTCCAGGACTGAAAAGAGCCTCCAAACACACAGAACTGGGGTTGTGTGAGGTGCACTAAATCCCTGAGGGCAAAACATCCCTGCCTCTCCCACAGGGGAGCTCAGGGGGAACCATGAAAAGGGAACTTTCCAGGACAGTCATCTGAAAATCCAGGCAGCATCAAAACCAGCAGAAAAGCCAAGCTGCCCTCCTCATCCCTGGGCTCACCTCGCAGCCTTGGAATGCTTCCATCCTGCTTCCCACCAGGCACAGCAGGAAATCAGGGATGCACAAGCATGCACAGGATTTCCCTGGGAGGTCAGGGAGAGACACCAGGCTCACAGCTGCTGCCTGGGCTTTGGGACAGGACTTGGAGAGCCAGGCTTTCCTGCCCTGGCTTTGCTGAGGGCATGGCAGGCAGTGCCAGCAATCCTTCACTCCTGCTTTCCCTTGGCCACGCTCCACCCCACAAAACCCTTTAATGAAAACCACCGTGCCCAAGGGCTTCACAAAAGGCACCCAGGTGTAGAGGGTTGTTAAAGCCTCCCAAAAACCCCGACAGCAGAGCTTCCTTTTAGTGACTCTGGGGTTTTTATCCAGCTTTTACAGTGGCTGCTTCCCCAGCTCCTGAGCAGAACAACTTCACAAGGGCCTTTTGATTCACATTTGGATTTTTTTTCCACCCATTGTGAGCAGCGTTCCCCCACCCCTTCACCTCTCACGTGTTATTGTATTGCTGCTATAACAAAAAAAAGCCAATGGTGCTTTGATAATGCTCAGGCACTGGAGTGTGTGAAGCACACACCCACCTGGATATTTGCAGAGGGAGTTTAACCCTTCCTGTTCCATCTAGTAGGGGGCAGGACAAAGCAGGCAGCTGTAGGGTCCTTGTGCTCTATTCCCAATGGCATCCAGGGAGCTCATGCTCCAGTTGCTGGTGGCTGAAGCTCTTTCAGCCTCACTTTCTCAGAACCATCAATTAAGAGGTCACCAACCTTCCCCTGCCCTTTCTGACCACTTCTGAGCCATTTTCCCTTTTGGTCCAGGTCACACTGAGTCAAGCAGGTCCCAAATCCAGCCTCAGCACCCGGCTGGCTCTGGTTCTCACAGAGACAGGGTGAGCATCCCCAAACCCCAGGGGAAATGCAGATGTTCCCCCTCGCTGGTTCTGCCTCAGAACGAGTAAAGATATTTTATGCACACTTTCATATAAAATTATTTTTAGCTGGAGGAGAACAGGCTGTTTTTTCAGGCAGCAATGATGATTTGGAAACCACAGGTTACAAAGAGAACAGGTTTACAAATGTGACTATTAGTTCCCCAGTGGAAGCTTTAGCATCAGGGAGTTTTAGGTGGGTGTTGATTTCCACTGAGATGGAAAAAAAAAATGATTTATTGACAGAAGAAGCAAACACCAGTTGAACTCTAGTCAGTGCCATCCGCTCCTGCACAAGGTCCCAGGAGGCCACTCATGGGAGAAATCCCTCATTAGGCTCATTTCCAGCAGGGAGAGGGTGAAGAAAATCCCACTGCTCACAGAAATCCCAGCGTGGTGTCTGTGACCATGATGCCACCTGCCCTGAGGACCTCTCTCTCCCATCAGACACATGGCAAAAAATGATTCCACCTGCATTAAGGACCGCCATCAGATACATGGCAAAAATTTATTCCAGCTGAACTAAGGACCTCTCCCACCAGATATATGGCAAAAAATGATTCCACAAGCACTGAGGACCTTTCCCATCAGATACACAGCAAAAAGTGATTCCACCTGCACTGAGGACCTCTCCCATCAGATACACAGCAAAAAAATGATTCCACCTGCACTAAGGACCTCTCCCATCAGATATATGGCAAAAAATAATTCCACCAGCACTGAGGACCTCTCCCATTAGATACACAGCAAAAAAATTATTCCACCTGCACCAAGGACCTCTCTCTCCGATCAGACACATGGCAAAAAATGATTCCACCTGCACTGAGAACCTCTCCAATCAGATATACAGCAAAAAGTGATTCCACCTGCACAAAGGACCTCTCCCACCAGATATATGGCAAAAAAATGATTCCAGCTGCACTGAGGACCTCTCCCATCAGATGCACAGCAAAATAATGATTCCACCTGCACCAAGGACCTCTCCCATCAGATGCACAGCAAAATAATGATTCCACCTGCACCAAGGACCTCTCCAATCAGATGCACAGCAAAAAATAACTCCAGAAAGGAGCAGTAACACCCTGTGTCACAACTGGAGGGACGAGGGCAGTGAGTGTGACACTGGCTCCCTGTGGGTCGGATCCTGGGATGGGTGCTGCTCACATGGATGTTTTCTCTGGATGCACCAGCATCCAAACCCACAAGCACCACCCTGCACTTCTGATCACAGCATCCCCTCCACCACAGCCACAGCCTTTCAGTAAGCCACAACACGATCCCCACGACCGCCAAATCTCCCCAGTCTCCATCCAGACACTTTTACATTCACCGAGCCGGAGCCGCAGAGGCGATCCCGAGGCTCCGCCGCCCGCCCGCCTTACGCAACCGACACAGAACGAGCCGCCAAGTGCAAACCTTCTCCCACAAGCTGTTTGCAAGTCATTTGCCAGCCAAGGATTATTTGCTGCAGGAATTTGCCAATAATTCAGCGGATTAAACAGGCTGAGAGTTTCCTGCATGAGAGGCACAGCACTGAGGAGCAGCAGCGTTGGCAGCACCGCAGGGCAGATGGGCAGGGAGATGGGCAGGGAGAAGGAGCCCCTGACCTGCTGCAGCTGATCCCAGTGACCCCAAAGCCAGCCCAGGGTAAAAATCCATGGGTTGCCTCCTCCACCCTCCACCACAATATAGAATTTGCCCCAACAGGTCGGTGAGGCAGAAAAATGCCCTTCACCTGGGGCAAAGCCAGCAGGTGAAGGGGCATCCCTTGGGTTCCACTCAGCTGAGCGAACACCAGGATCCCAGGGCGGGTATAATGGTGGGGAAGCAGACACTGGAGAGCTGCACCCCGTGACTGGCAGTGCTGGGGGGCACACAGCCCCTCCTGTTGGGGTGGGCAGCACGGTGCTGGCAGCCCTTCATGGACAGTTGATTCCCTGGCACGGGGCCTGGCTCAGCCCGGCAGTGAGAGGAGCTGGCGAGGCTCTGCCAGTGAGTGATTGCTGGGCGCTGACTCAGCACCTGCCGGGCACAGCAGCCAGCCCAGAGCCGTGGGGAGAGCAGGAACAGGGCCCTGGGGAAGCTCTCCCCCCAGCCCAGTGCTGCCCCTTGGCCCACGCCCCAGAGGATGCCCAGGTCAGGATGCAGGTGATGGGAATTTCTCAGCCCCCCAGCTGCTTCCTGCACATCCAACCCAGTGACACCAAGAGCCCCTCTTGTTGCTACCAATGCGTGTCCCGTGCTGTCCCCAGAAGTGTGAGCACCTGTCCCCAGGGATCTGAGCCCCTTTGCCCAGCCCAGGAGCCACAGAACCCTCTCCATGAGTCACTCTGCAGATGTGGGAGAGCAGCAGCCTCCCATGTGAGGGCTGCACCTCCCACAGGCTGCCTGCTTGCTGCCCATCAGACACCCACCAGCACGCCCTCCATTGCCAGGTGACGTGGTCCCACTCCCCAGCAAGGCCATGGAGATCCCCACTGGACCAAGGGAGTCAAAATGTCCCCAGCCATGCTCTCCTCAGGCCTCCTCTGGTGCACAGTCCCACCACCATGGACAGCAGCTCCCACCACCACACCCCAGCAGAAGCAGGCTCTGCATTCCCCCTCCTCCTCCAAACACCCAACCAGGTGTCACATCCCACATGGTGCCACCAAGAGTCGGGACTGTGCAGCAGGAAGCTCTGTAGAGACCCCCTGGCCGCCGTGCCTCAGTTTCCCAGCCAGCCCTGCAGCTGCTCTGCACCCAGCAAAGCTCACAGAGCACTCAGACCCCCAGGCTCTCTCTGTTTGTACACATCAAACCAGCTCCTCTGAGCGTGATGTTTCCATCAGCAGGCAAAAAGAAACACCCACAATGCAGGTACAACCTTCCCTGCACACAGAAAGGGGCCCAGGGGTCACCCTGGCTGGGCTTCTGCTCAAGCTGACTTCCAGTGCTGGCTAACACAAGCCCAAATGCCCCTGCCTGTTTCTATGTCACCAGGACAGCCCAGCACACAGCAAGCAGGACTCAAATCTGGGCCATGTCCCTGGCAGGTGGCACCACCAGTGACACAAGCAGCACACGTGTGCTACCACCCCCAGCAGCATCACTCCTGCATGCTGGGATGGTGAGCAGCACCGCCTGGGAGCGTTACCCTACCCAGACCTCATTCCCAAACCTCCAGCACCAGGGCAAGCCTGGAAGGTGCTTGGGAAGGCAAGAGGAGAAGAGGTTTCCCCCCTCCCCATGGAGGGTTTGACCAGAATCTCTCCCAGATCACATCCAGCTGCTTATCAGGTCATGCCACCACCTTACCCTGTATTCAGGTGGGTGACAAGCCACCAAGTGAGGAAAGCTGGGCATGGTGGCCTCAGAGCCAGGCTCACTGCTTGTCCCACCATCAGCACCTACAGCAAAGCCAACACGGCACCTCCAGCACATCCTCCCCTCCCTCATCAGGACAACAGAACACCACTGACAATAGCAAACCAGGGGCTCTCCCCACGTCCTGGAGCTCGTGTCCTCACCAGGACGAGCCCCCAAGCCCAGGCCAGCCCAGCAGGGCCCCCCAGCAGCAGCACTCACCCACTGAGGACCACGATGAAGTCCATGACGTTCCAGCCGTTGCGCAGGTACGAGCCCTTGTGGAACACGAACCCCAGGGCCACGATCTTAATCCCAGCCTCGAAGCAGAAAATCCCAATGAAGTAGGGCTCTGTCTTCTCCTGCCAGGGTGAAATCAGTGACCCAGTGAGAGGGGGAGACTGAGCAAACACAGCAGCAGGCATTTCACACTGACCCAACTCGTGTCCCATCCCACCTCCCCCAGACCCATCATCTCCTCTGGGAGCTTTCCCAGCCCCTTCTCAGCCAGCAGCACCCTCAGAAATAAACAGAGGGTGGCTATGACATGCTCAGGTTGCCCAGTTCTCCCCTACCCATTTTAAAGGGGCTTAAACCTTCCTGACCCCTTTCCATGGAGAAGGAATATGCTACACCAGCCCCAGGCAGGCTGGAGGAGCTAGTCCCAGAGGAAGCCTCCTGTCTGGCCACCCCAAAATCAGAAGCAATTGCCTGGTAGGGTTGGGTGGGTGCCTTGGGCCAGCCCCCAGCCCAGCAGGGAGGGATGGACACGGGGTACTCACTAATCTCCGTGACATGGGCGTCTTGTCATCCTCAGGGAGGTGCTGCTCCAGGGCCAGCACGATGCAGTTGGCAATGATGGTGGCCAGGATCATGTACTCGAAGGGAGTGCGGGGGAGTTAAGGAGCACAGAAGAGCTGGGTGACACCCCCGACCCCCCAGCCCACCCTTGGCTTCACCTGCTCAGCCACTGGAGCTGTTTTCCCCACAGGAACATCCATGTGAAGCCCACCTTGGTGTTGTTTGGAAATGAGAGGAGTGAGAGCCCCCCAAGACCTTCCTCCCTGCAGACCTGCTGGGCCTCACCACCTCCTCCCCAAGCTCACAGGACACCTTTGCTGGGATGAAAACTCCCATGGGAGAGATGCTTCTTGTGCAAGGAGCCCAGAAGGTGCACACAAGGTTTGGAGCAGGACAACCAGGCTGGGCTATGCCTGGAAGAAGGTTTGGCATGGTCCTTGGCAGCATCAGGGAGGCTCTCCCTGGCATGGCACACTCTCCCTGGCATGCTAGGGCTGGCATGTCCCTTTTTCCTTCTCTTTTCCACCACCCATCAGCAGGAGATGGGGCTCAGAAAGGGGAGGTGTCACAAGGCATGGGCAGCCCTTGTCCTAAAACACCCCCATGGATGCAGCACCTGCACAGCCTGAGGAGGATGGAGCATGCCTTGCAAGTCCTGGGGCTCTGACCTGGATCAGCCCACCCTGTGGATGGCAGCCCTTGCCAAGCACCCTGAGGGCAGCAGGATGAGCCCAGGTGGCCCTGGGAGCTGCAGAGCACTTGGCTGAGCACTCACAGCTCTGATGGCACCTGGGTCTGAGTAGGGTGGAAACTCCCTGTGGAGATATCCCAGCTCAGCCACACGCCAGCAAGACCCCAAGGGGCAGCAGCACCTTGTCAAAAGGACCTGGTTGGACCCTTATGAGCAATCCTAAACACTACATCCACGTCTAGGCCCTGGTTGGACACTTATGAGCAATCCTAAATCCTTCATCCACGTCTAGGACCTGGTTGGACCCTTATGAGCAATCCTAAATCCTTCATCCGCGTCTAGGACCTGGTTGGACCCTTATGAGCAATCCTAAATCCTGCATCCACGTCTAGGTCCTACCCAACCCTTCTCCAGGAGCCCCCCTGAGAAGTGGCAGCAGGAGCTGGTGTCTGAGGAGCTGAGGAAGGAAAGGGCAGGCTGATGCCCAGGAAAACACCCCAAACTCAGCTTCTTCCTGCCTTTTGATTCATGGGATCGAGGCAGGGACACGGAGCTCTCTCCTGCCTGGCCCAGGGCCGAGCTCTGAAAACAAAGCACTTCCAAATGACAGGGTGGCCATATCTTTCCAACTTCCCATCCATCTTTTCCAATTCTCCACAATAAAAGCCCTGTTGTCCTCAATAACTGAATGTGGAGCAATACACCCCTGATTCTGCTCCCTCCTTGCCAAAACAGCTCTATTACTGTCACCACTGGCACCAGCAGCCACCCAGGCAGAGGACAGCCACCTTCCCCTGTGCAAAGGGGATGTGATCCCACCTGGCATGGATTTGCCCATAAAGGAATCATCCACACTCCCACCATCCCAAGCTGGCCAAGCCCTTCCCCACCACACCAAAGCTTCTCCACACACAACACCCTCAGGCTGGCACGTTTCAGGCAAGGAGGTGTCCAACAGCTCAGGGAAAAGGGGTGATTTTCTTTTCCAACCTCATCTTTTGGCCACTGACTACAGTGAAATGCTTTCAACCAGTGCCCCTGAGCCCACGGGCAAGAGAAGACACCTCGGTGCCCACCATGAGCATGGGAAAAGGGAAAGCATGGAGTGACCCCAGCCCAGTGAGGCTGGGCACGCTGGCAAGGCAGGAGCAGGGATGGGCACAGAAACATCCCCAGAGACAGGGCCAGGAGAGGCAGCCAGGGAGAGCCCGTGGGAGCTGGGATGTGTTTAACCCAGGCAGGAAGAAGAGCCAGGCAAGAGACATCCAAGGCATTTAAAAAGCCACTCAGTGAAATTAATGATTGCTACGTTCGAGGCAAACCCAACGAGAGAGGCTGCAGAGCCAGCCAGGCACGGAGCAGGAGCAGCTCCCCGTGCTTGGGGAGGGCGCCCACACTCCAAAAGTTCTCCTCTGAGGCTCGACACAAGTGAATATTTCCCTGCATGGCTCCAGCAGAGTCCTCTCCCTGCATCCCACCCCACTCCATCCACCGCGGCGCTTGGCCCGGCGCCACCAGCCTATTTGGGACCTTTTTGTATCATTTTCCTGAAAGTCTGCGAGCAATTAGCACCGGCTGAAGAGACAAACAGCGTGTTAGTGGGGCGGGGCAGCAGCTCCCCAGGCACCAGGCACATTTGCCTAGATGAGGAGAAGTGTGGGAGCTGTGCGGGAGCGTCCGTGTCCGTCTGTCCGCCCCAGCATCCCGCACTGCTCCCGTGGGAGAGGGAAAAACCCAACTGCAGCAGCGTGGGAGCCCTGCTCAGAAGGGGCTGGGGGCCTCAGGACCACCTGGCCACAACATCTGGTTGAGAGCAGGAGGACAGTGCACATCTGTCACACCCCTGCACAGGAGCACGCTCCTGCTGCACCTCCAGCAAGTGGGGGAACAGAGGCAGGAATCAGGGCAAGGGGGTCACCAGGGCAAGGAATGAGCTGGAAGAGACATTAAGGACCATCTCACTCCCACCTGCCATGGACAGGGATGCCTCCCACTAGGCCAGGGTGTTCAGAGCCCTGTCTAACATGGCCAAGCCTAAAAGGGCAATTGGACCCCAAAGCACCAACCTCAGCGCTGACAAAAGCGACTCCCCAAACCCCACTGGCCCAGTTTCTCCAGGAGAAACTGGAGAAATCCAGTTTCTCACATCCAGAGCTGTGTGAGACATCAGCCCCATGGAAACCAGCCCCCACAGCTCCAGCTGTGCCAGGTTTTGAGTTCCAAGAGGAAAAGAACCTCCCAAGGGACAGCAGGAACATCTGGCTGAACTGAGGGATATTTTATACCCACTCTTTACTTCTGCCAAGCAAGCATGCTCCCAGTCAGGGCCACTAGACAACCCTCCATCAGTGCTTTGTTTTCTCCCACATCAGATGAATAATTACAAAACCTCTCAGCCACCCAAAATGCAGAGTAGCCCTCCAGGCCAAGTAATGAGAGCCCATCTCCCTCCAGCCTTCTCCTCCTCCTCCTCTTCCGTCTGGCTGCTCCTGGAGGATCATTAGGGAGCCGATAAAAATAGGTTTTCTTATTGATTTATCTCCTTTACCCAATGCTCTCTCCCCTGCACCGTTGACTTGTTTCCTTAGCAACTGGGCTGATCCCTGTGCACGCCACACCTGCAGCTCCACGCTTCCCTCAGGATGCCTTTGAGGCAGGGACAGTGACCCCAGGCCATGGGGGCACCCCCCAGGCCACCTGGAGGAGGGAGAACCCCATGCCTGGAGCTGGAGCTCCTTGGTGGGTCTGTCAGGAAGATCTTGCAGCTGTGACCTTCCTCTTCACCTTCCTCGCCAGCCAGAAGCCCAAACCAGCCCACCTAGAACCCCCACCTGGCTAAGGCAGGGAGTGAGCCCAGCTCCAGGCCCGGGAGGGGTTTATGGTGCTGGGTTTACGGGTTTATGGTGCTGGGTTTATGGGTTTATGGTGCTGGGTTTAAGGGTTTACAGTGCTGATGGGACACTGACAGATCTCCACAGGAGGCTGGGTACAAGACCAACCCCTCCCTGTATGCAGGCAAGGACAGGAGCTATGGAGAGATCCCCTCCATCCCAGTCCCTTCTGGGCAGGCAGGTGGGGAAGGAGCAGAGGAGCCAGAGGAGTGAGGCCTTGGGGAATTCTAAAGTGCCACCAAAAGAGCAGGAGAAACTTAAGCCCTGTCCACGCCTGCATCATCCAGGTTCCAACACCTCCTAGAAAGTCATGTCTCTATTTCCCACCTCTCCCCATGCCTCCCTGGGGACCTGCTGCTCCAAGGGGCTTTCCCTGCCCCTCAGATGTCAGTGAGTAAAAGTTCCTACACCTGTGGACTTCATCTTGCTGGTCCCAATCCCAGCACTGCTGCCTGTCCCACACAGACAGGACCACAGATCCACATCTTCAGCATCCACCCTTAGGATGCCCCAATCCTCCTCCTCCTCTCAGCTCCACACCCCAGCAGGAAAGAGAGCACCTTCTCTCCAAGGCTGTTTTCACAGAATCATGGAATGGTTTGGGTTGGAAGGGGCATTAAAATCATCTCATTCCAACCCCCTGACACAGGCAGGCACACCTTCCACAGGACCAGGCTGCTCAGAGCCCCATCCCATCAGATCTTCAACAATTCCAGGGAGTCCACAACCTCTCTGGGCAAGTGAGGTTTTTTGTTTCCAAGAAAAAAACCAAAGTGCCAAGTACAGCAAAGTCTGTGAGTGGCCCTAATTCAACTCTGGGATTCCCCATCCCCACAGTGCCTCCCTGCCTTGTCCCTGGGGACACAAGGGATTTCCCTCCACTGACAACACTGTCCACAGAGTTGTGGCCCCTCCTGGCTCTCTCTATTTCTGTGTCCTGCCACAGAAAGCAACATCCAGAGCCCAAATCCTCCCACTTGGAACACGAGCCAGCTGCTGTGTGCCTGCTTCACAGAGGCTCAGGAGAGTGAGCTTGGCTTGTGCTTGTGTCCTGGAGCACCCAGCCTGCCTCAATCCCACTGCAGGGACACAGGAGACACAGGAGACCCCCTTCCCTCTCTGCAGTCCCAGCTTTTGCAGCTCCTAAGGGCGGTGGTGTGGTTTCCACCAAGGGTTAAAGCCAAGGCAGTGACAGCCAGGAGTCCAACGGGGCAGAGCTGCCCACACTGCTGCTGCTCCCTCCCATAGGGATGCAGGATGCAGGATGTGGGATGCCTGCCTGCCACGTGCAAACAGCTCCATGGAGAAGCGTCTCCCTCTCCCCCACCTCACCCTGGAAATCAAATCTCTCTCCTCTCCTCCTCCTTTTTTTTTAATTTAAAAAAAAAAAAAAACAAAAAAGGACCACATCATGTGATTTTCCTGCCTTAACATCAGTTTTTTAACTTTGGTTGCCACAGCAACAGGATGCAACTTGGCATCACCATGACAACAGCTGCCTCTGTTTAAATTCACCATCTGACAGGCAGCCTCGCTCTCCCCGGCTGTCAAAAAGATGGACCTGCCATTACACCTACTCGCCCCTCCCAAAAAAAAACCCTTCTAAAATCTGATGAATGGAGGGCACAGAAAACAGCCTGGGAGCAGGGGGAGGAGGGAAATGTTCCTGGGGAGGGCAAAGATGGAGCTGCCCAAGGGATGGCACGACATGGCACTGGCTCTTCCCTTGGGAAGGCGAGACCTGCTGGAATTTTGGCCGGGGAAAAGCCAAGGTGGAGGAGATGCTTGGCCAGGGGGGGTTGTGCCCACGCAGCACCAGGTCACAGGGAGAGCCACGGTGAGCAAAATAGCTCAGCCACTCATGGGTGTGCTTCCCACTGAGCAAAACCCCCCTGATGATGCTCTGAGGGCACTCCAGCTGCTCCAGGCCAGCCCAGCACCAGTTCAGCCCCCAAAGGGGATGAGATGGGTGAAATCCCTCAGCACAGGGAACATGGGCATCCTCTTCCCCTGCCACACTGGGGGTAGGTGCAGTGGACAGGCTGCAGGCAGATGCTGTCCTTGGGGACACAGCCAGAGCCACACAATGTCATCTGGCCTTCCTGGGGCGGGAGAGGGATCTTATCCAGGTCAAATGTGATTAAGCGGATGAGGAACGGAGCAGATATAGATGAGCTGCAGCCCATCTCGTATCCTAACTGAATTGGAGCCTTCCAGGCAGCCAAACAAATGAAATCAGGGTGAAAGGCCTGGCCATCAGCAGGAGGAGAGCAGGCAAGAGGACAAGGCTGCATTTCCCAAGGAGAAGAGAAGGAGATGTTCCCTACAGCCAAAACAGCGGCTGCCCCATGGTTTGGGCAGGACCAGGTTTAAAAGAGCAGCTCCAGTGGAGGTTTCCAGTGAGCTTTCCAGCGAGGAACTCGGCAAAGGCTTGCCTCCCATGGAGCTGCATCCCAATCCCAGTTGCTCATATTTCTCCTCCTTCTCCTCCATGCATCATCCCTATTTACACTGGGAAGCCAAACTGCAGAGGCTGCTGGTTATAATTACACAGTTACCCAGCAGATATCCAGGCCTGAATCACCAGATATTTTTAGCCCTATTACCTAGTCAACCAGAGCTGGATGAAGAAGAGCCTCCACTCCACCCCAAGCTCTTCTCCAGCCCCTTTGGCTTTCCTCAGTGCTGTGCCCACCCTGACCCACAGCACCAGGGCTGGCCCATCACCTTCCCAGGGCCAGCAGCTCCTACTGACCATGGCCAAGATCCAATCCTCTCCTTCCCAAAATTCCCTGGCCCAGGAGCGATGCCATGGGCTCCAGGCCACGCAGCTGAGGTGCTCACATGGTTTTCCTGGCCCTCCCGAAAGGCACCAGCTGCCTGTGCCAGGTTACAACTACAAGGATGGGAACAACTGGCCAGGCCAGCCTAACCAAACTCATCACCAAAAGGCCTTGCTCGTTCCCAAGCCCTCAAAACTCCAGTGGTGCAGAGAAACATCCAGGGTGGATGCGTTTTTCTGGGGAAGAGATGGCAGCGGGGCGGGGGACAGGCAGGAACACTGAGCTCCCGCGCCTGGAGCACGCCTGTTCCCAGCACTCACATGGGAATATGTCACTTACTTCTGGAAAAAAAAAACCCCACAAAATGAGCCCATCTCCCTCATGCATTGCAAATTCCAGGGGAGAATAATGCTGGGGAGTTCTGCTCATGTGGTGGTGGTGGTGGTGGTGGTGGTGGTGGTGGTGGAGCTCCAGTCTCTAGGAGACAGCGGCTGCCTGGAGATGAGACATCACGCCGGCACGGGACCCCAGCCCACGCCGCGAGTGCCGGGCCAGTGGCAGCATCCCAGCTCCTTCTGGCTCCCAACAAAAGCTGGAGGGGCCAGAGCCCTCCCACAGCATGCTGGAAAAGCACATGAATAATTTGGCATATTCTGGAAAAGCAGGCAGCCGGCCTGGCCGCTGCCCTGCAGGGCTCTGCGCTGAGCCACCACAGCCCCGAGCTCACCACCAGCACTCCTGCAGCCACCCACCCATGGGCACTGCCAGGAGGGGCACATCTGGGGAATTCAGCCCCTCCAAGCCAGCCCTTCACGCCCAGGTCACCCCCTTGAGCTGTCACAGCTCCCCAAGCAGGAGCGGTTCCTGCCTGGCAGAGGCTTGACCTGATGGAGCCGCACAGGGACAATTCCCCTGCCATGCTCTGCATCCCTGGGCCTCACCAGAGGCTTTCCCCCGTGGTACCTGTTGCACCAAACCAAGGCATTGCTGCCTGGCACCAGGGAAAGCTCTCCCGTGCCCACCAGAGGAGCCAGGAACTCCACCAACAAGTTGGAGGGAGAGAAAGCGGCGGCAGCAGGAGCTGCATGGAATCACTGCTGCAGAGCACGGCACGGGGAGGCTCCCACAGCCACAGCCCGGCCACGCTGAAGTTCTCAGGCTCAGATCCTCCGTGGGGGCAAAGCCCTGGGGGTGTTTTAGGGGGCAGCAGGCACTGAGGCCATGCTGGTGTGGGGCTGAGGGCTGTGGTGCTGGGCAGCACCCACAGGGAGGGTGGGAGGGGAGAGAGGTGAGCAGGGAAGGATGGAGGAGCAGGGGAAGGAGTGGGAGAGATCTGCACCCTCCGCCCTGCGCTAGGAGAGGGGTCCTTGGGATAAACCCGTGGCTCCCTGTGCCAGCCTCCCCAAGAAAAGGCCACGGGGCACAGCCAGAGGCTCCCACCATCCTCCCCTCTGCCGCAGGGAGGGGGCAGCCAGCTCCCAGAGCCACCATGGGGGGCTGCAGGGCGAGGACGGCCGTGCCCCTGCCAGGCACGCACAGCAGGGACAGAGCCACCACCCAGCAGGGACTGGGCATCCACGGGGCTCCCCAGGGTGGGCGGGGGTGACAAAACTCCACGAGACATCGAGGCACAGAGGAAAGGCCACTGCCTCCCACCTCCCCAGGCACGCACACAGAGCATCCCCGAAGCACGCAGGGATCACAGCACCCGTCCCTATCAGCACGGGGGGCTGATAAATCCAAGCCTCGGGAGGGGCTGGGGGACTCCCGGGAGGGGGAAAAAGGGCTCAGCTCCTGTCAGGAGCAGGCAAGGAGGCGAGGACAGGAGGGGGAGCAGCAACAGGGCGAGGAGAGCATCCCCGGGGGCCGGGGCACCCCTCTGGGCACACCTTACCTGCCCGATAGTGCCACACACGCGTGTCCTGGGCAGCCCCCGAGGCGAATCCGGGCAGCACAGCTCACGGGGGCTGCAGAAAGGATATGGCCAGTCGATGAGCTTCTTGGCGTATTTCCTGACTATGTTCTCTTCCCCGAAGAGGAAGAGCGATCTGTTGACGGTGAAGCAGTTCTGCCGGACGGGGATGGGGTTGTACAGAGCCATAGTCCGGGCTCTCTGCGCTTTGGTTTGCTTGAAGGCTCCCGGGCTGCCTCCCGCAGGGGCAGCAGCTCCTTGCCGGCTCCGGTTCTGCTCGGAGCCCCCATCTCCGGAGCCCAGCCTGCCGGCCACTGCCTCCCCAAAGCGAGCCATCCTGCAAGAAAACACACAGGTGAGCCAAAGCAGCAGCACCGAGGCGGCGGGGGGAGGGTGGGAAAGAAGAGGGAGGGGGTTTGCGGGGCGCAGTCCCAACCACAGCCCCCTCCTCCTCTCCGGGTGATGCTCAGCCCCGTCTCTCCTCCATCCCTCCGGGGGACCCGCGGGGAGGAGAGGCGGCACCGGCTGGGCACGGGGGGCAGCCGGGCCCCCCCAGAACGGCCACCCGGGCAGCGGGGCGGGCAGCGAGCCCTCCTCCCCCCCCGCCTCCTCCTCCTCCTCCTCTTCTGTGCCCAGCGGAGGCCGCAGCCGCTGGGTCCCCAAGCACCTTCCCGCACGCAGCAAGGGGTTAACCCCAGGCACGTCCTCCCCAGCCCCTCGGAGCCCCCCAGCCCCCGCAAGGGCAGGGAGCCGGGTCCCTGCGGCCACCCCGCGGCACAGCCGGGCACAATTCGGAACAGCACCCGGGCGAACAGGTTGCAGCGTGGTCCAGCCTAGTTGGAGCCAAGTGTCCAACTCCTTCCTCCCGGCTCCATCTTCAGCATCCTGCGGGAGCCCGGCCGCCCATGGCAGGGCCGGGGGGCACACGGGCGGTGGGCAGCGATGCCCGGCCCTTCGCTGCCGGGGCAGGAGCACGCAAGGCTTCCCGCAGGAGCCGGGCCACAGAATTAAAGGCTGCTGCCGCGGCTCTGCAGCTCGGGGACAGCCGGCTTTAATGAAGTCAGTGGCAAGGCAGGCGCACAGCAGCGCGCACACACGCCCGGCTCGCTGCCTCGCTCCATCCAGCGCGTTCTTTTGGCAAGCACGGGAGCTGCCGCAAAGGAAAATCAGAGGCGAGGGGTGGGTCTGAAGGGAACAAAGGCAATGGGGGAGCCCCCACCCTGCCAGAAGCGCGCACACATTTCCCACTCCCCCCATCCCCATCCCCGCCCTGGCTGCAGAGGGCTTTCCAGCACACGGGTGCTCCTTAGGTGAGCGGCTAAATTGGGGAGCAAGGGGGGGCTGCCCTCCCTGCATCTCCCCCAGCCCACCTCAGCCACCTCTCTGTGGCCACACGCATCATCCTCCCCCATGCCTGAGGCACTCCGGGGCTGCCGGAGCCGCCCGATGCCCGCGGGTGCCCGGGGAGTGCCCTCCTGCTCACCCGCATACAGATGAGCCTCCACACCTCGGGATTTTCCTCCTTTGGACACACGAGCCTGGCTGGGAAAAGCGGCTCGTCCAAGACGTGTAAACACCCCCTGGGCTGGATGTGTCCCTGCAGGAGCCTCCCTGGGGCTGGGGGTGACCCTGCTCCCCCCTCCAGGCACCCCAGTGAGGGCAGGGAAGAGGGGACACTGCTGCTGCTGCAGCCACTGCTGCTGCTGCCAAGGTCACCCAGGGTCCCCTGGGACTGTGCTGGGCTGTGGGGGCTGCCTGCACACCCACCCACCTTTGGGGAACCCCCCCAGCCCTGCTGGCACACACAGGGTACCCTCAGGGATGTCCCCAAGCCCTCTTGGCACAGCAGGGCACAGCACACAACACACCCTGTGAGCTGTTCACACTCAGGGCTCCCCATCCCTCCTGCTCAACCCTGAGGCCACAGAGCTCCCCAGGGCCTGTGACACTCTCTGCCTGAATTTCCCACCCCCATGGCTCCAGCCAGCAGCACAAGACATCCAGGGACCCTGCCATGCTCTTCATCCACCCCATCAACACCCTGCTCTGCAAGCACAGTGCCTGCTGCCCTGCCCCTCACACCTGCTCTGGGGCAGCCAGGACTGCTTGAGGCATTGAAATGTTAATAAATAAATTAATAAAGTTCCTAATCACATAAATCATTGACTCATTTGGGCCTTCTCCCTCCGTGCAGCCCGGCAATACCTGAGCAGGGACTGGGCACTGAGCACTCTGCAGGCTCTGGAGTGGCTGAAGGGCCACAGGGTTTGGGATTTTTGGGCCAGGCTGTCCTGGGTGCACTGCCAGGAGCCCTTGGGCTGGCTGGGTGAGAAAGAGGAAGGGCCAGATCCTCCTCAGCAAGATAACAGAGGAGTGTTTGCAGAAAGGGTTGTGGGATCTCTGCCCCAACATCAACCAGGCACCACGAGGCAGCCAGGCACCCACCAGCTCTCTGTGACACCCAACCCTTCTCAACTCTCTCCTTCAACCAAAGTGGGGTATCTGGGGGTGTACAACAAGCCCCTGGTTACCTCACAACCACCCAGAGCACAGAGTGGAGCAGAGGTACCCAGATCCCTCCCAAAACACTTCCCAGATCACCAGCCAGCCAGAGTGACCCTGGCTCTTCATTCTACTGACATCAGGCAAGGGGGTGGCCACAGCAGCCACCAGCTGATTACAGTCCCTTCCATCCAGCCCAGGCAAGACACTGCCCTAAACGAGTCCATTTTTATTTGTAGCTCACCCCACCTCTTCTTCCTCCTCCTCCTCCACCTCCTCCTCCTCCTCCCCACCAACACTGCTCTTGCCACCTTTCAGCCCTTTAAGGCACTGTTAATTAAACCCCAGGCTGGGCCATTGCCAGCAGCAGCTCCTCAGCCTTGCAGAGCTCCTGCTCCTGCTGCCCCAGCCCTGCCCCAGCCCTGCCTGCCCAGCAAGGCCTCCCCCAGCCCAAATCCAGAGACCCAGGAGGATGGGGAGGGCTGCACCCAGCACTGCCTGGCTCAGGGGAAGGGGTGAGGGGGAGGAAGGCAGCCTTCATCCATCCTCATTCCCTGGAATCAGGGATCTGAGTACCTCAGATCCAGGTAGGATCCCTTACCTGGACACTCCTGCTGGGGCCCTGGGCTGTCCCCTGAACCCAGAGCTGGCTCTCACCCCTGCTCCACACTCACTGCTGCAGAGCAGAGCTCAGGATGACCCCTCTGGGAGCCTCTCTCCTGCTCAGACAGTGCTAAAGGATGGGATATTTATGAGAAAGCAGCTCCTTAAGAGAAGATTGAGAGCCAAAAGGAAATAGAAAAAAAAAAAAAAGTCTCTGGCTATGCCAAGAGATGCAGGCTCTGTTTCCCAGGATGTTTATTGCCATCCTCATCCTGACCCTCACCCAGCACGCTGGGATTTGTGAGTCAGGGACAAGTGTGGCTGATGCCCACATGATTGAACGTGGCCCAGGCATTCAGAGCCAGCTCTGTGGGGCTGTTTGGGTTTTTTATCAGGGCAGGAAATGCAGGAAGACAGGGAACAGCAGGTGCCAGGACAGGAAGGCGCTGGGGATGAGCTCGGTTTTACAGAGCCAGGCTGACACTCCAGCAAGCTCTGAGGAGCAGCAGCTGAGGGAGCTGAGGGGGGGCTCAGCCTGGAGAAAAGGAGGCCCAGGAGAGACCTGATTGCTCCTGAAAGGAGGCTGCAGCAAGGTCTGGTCTCTTCTTGGTCTCTTCTGTCAGGCAACAAGTGACAAGAGGAAACAGCTTCCAGTCACACCAGGGGATGTTCAGGCTGGATGTTAGGGAAGGTGCCTCCTCCAAAAACGTTGTCAAGCCCTGGAAAAGGCAGCCCAAGGAAGTGGTGGAGCCACCGGCCCTGGAAGGATTTGAAGGATGTGCACATGTGGCACTTGGGGACACAGCTGAGTGGTGGCCTCGGCAGTGCTGGGTTAATGTGGTGGGAAGGGTGAAAGTTTGACAAGAAAGTCTCACAGATATGTGTGCTTGGCAGAAAGATTTTTGAATGTAGAATCTGAAGAAGGAATAGAAATGAAAGCAAGTTTTGATATAGAAGAAAGGAATTGCTGAGCCAGTCTTACTGGATAACCAAGGAGGCAAAGGGTGTGTTAGTTAGAAGGGGTTTTTATGACTTAGAGCAAAAGATAAACCCACCCCAAACAAGAAGATGTTTTTACCAAGCAGAAAACACAGGCAAACAAGGCAGCAAATGGTGCAGCAAAAAGGTCTCAGAATTTTCCACTGCAAGAAAACTGAGAAACAACTTATAACTTAAACAGTAATGTACTAACTTTTGGTGATTGGAGAAGAGTGACAAGAATATGGTAATTAGAGCAGTTATGATAGGCTATAGATAAAAGTTAAGCTATAGATTGGTTCTACTGTATTAAGATGCTCAGCAAAGAAAAGCATATAATGCATTGTAACCAAAAGAAAAGTCTATAATGCATTTGTAACCAAAAGAAAAGTCTATAATGCAATGTAACCTAAACCAAAGGGTCTGCAGGGCTGCCTGCAGCTGGAGCTGACAGCTGTAGGCACAGCTCTGTCACCCACCACCCTGCACTGCTGTAACCTCTTGGATGTAATAAACTGCATTTTGAAGAGCTGCTGGAGTCCCACATCCCTCATTAATGACTCAATGAGTTTACAGCCTTTTCCAGCCTGAACGATGCCGCACTTCTGTGATTCTCACTCCAACGCCGCCACCCGCGTCCCCTCCGCGCTCTTCCCCCGCCTCTCTCAGCGGCCGCAGCAGGGCCGGGCACCCCTGGGCACACGGGGCTGTCCCTGCGGGGATCCCGGTGTCGCCTCCCCCTCCACGGAGCCGCTGCCGCTCCGGCATTGCCATCTAGTGGCAGCTGTCCCCTCCCGGCCACCCGGCCTCGCCTGGGCTCCCCCTTCCCCAGGGATGCTCGGGTCAGGTGCGAACCGCAGCATCCCTTTGTGCAGCCAACGGAGCATCCCAAGATCTGTGCATTGCTGGGTGCAGGCACCAAAAAAAAAGAAAAAAAAAAAAAACCAAACAAAAAACCCCAACCAACCAAACAACCAAAAAAAAACCACCCCAAAAAAACCAAAAAACCAAACCCCCCCCCACAAAAACCCCAAAACAAAACCAAAACAAACAAACAATAAACCGACCAAAACAAAAAAACGACAACAACAAAAAAAAACACACAAAAAAACCACCAAGAAAACAAAAAAAAGTCCCCAAAACCAAACCAAACCAAAAAACAACAAAAAAAAAACACCCAGAAAAAAACCCAAAAAATATCCCCAAAACAAAACAAACAAATAAAAATCTTCTGTCGGTGCATTGCTGGGTACAGGCATAAAAAAAAACACCTCAAAACAAAAACAAAATGAAACAACCAAAAAACTCCCACAAAAAAAAAACCAAAAAACCAAAAACCACCAAGAAAACAAAACAAAAAAAAAAATCCCCTCAAAACAAAACAAAAAAAAAAAAAAAAACAAACCCAAAAAAAAAAAACAAACAAAAAATCCCCCCAAAAACAAAACACACAAAAAACCACACAAAAAAAAAAACACAACAAAAAAACCACAAAAAACACAACCAAAAAACCACAAAACAAAAAAACACAAAAAAAACCCATCAAGAAAACAAGAACCCCGCCCAAAAACAAAACAACACAAAAATAAACCAAAACCATAAACAGAAAACAAAAAAACCCACCAAAAAAACCAAAAAACCCACCAAAAAACTCCCAAATTCCCCAAAAACCAAACCAAACAAAAACCAGGAAAAAAAAACAGAACAAAAAACCCACAAAAAAGCTCCAAAAAAAATTTCACAAAAAAACCCCACCAAGAAAACCAAAAAAATCCCCCAAGACAAAACACAACAAAAAAGTCCCCCCCAAAAAAAAACACAAAAAAAAACCCACAAAAAACCCCAAAAAGTCCCCCAAAACCAAAACAAACACGCAAAAAACCCACAACAAAAAAAATAATATTAAAAAAACCCAAAAAACCAACAAAAAAAAAAACAAGAAAAAAAAAAAAAAAAACACCAAAAAACCAAAACTGAACCAAACCAAAAAATCCAAAAAAATAACCCAAAAACACCCCAGGAAATGGTGTTAAAAGCATCCTCTGCCAAGGCCTGGGATGTTCAGAGAGCCAGAGCTGCTCCTCACCTTGGAGGGAGCACCAAGCAGGGGAGAAGGCCCTGAGCAGAGGCTCAGAGTTGGGGATGCTCAGCCTGGAGGAGGCTCCAGGGAGAGTTCAGAGCCCCTTCCAGTGCCTAAAGGGACAGGAGAAGGGGGAATGGTGAAATGGGATAAATGGGATCTTGGGAAGGAATTCTTGGCCATGAGGATGGGGACGGGTTGTCCAGAGGAGCTGTGGCTGCCCCTGGATCCCTGGAAATGTCCAAGGCCAGGTTGGATGGGGCTTGGAGCAGCCTGGGATAGGGGAAGGTGTCCTGCCCATGGCAGAGGGCTTGGAGCAAAAGATCTTTGAGGTGCCTTCAAATCTAGACCATTCTTTAATTCCAATAGAGTCCAGAGAGGGAGGACAGGCTCCCCTTCCATCCATGACTGATATTCCCAGGACTGCACTCATCTTAGAAAGTGCCTTTTGGCATCCTGATTTATTTTTTTAAATGTGGCTATGCTGAGAGGAAAAAAATAAAATTAAAAAAAAAAAAGAAAGGATAAAATGAGAAGCATCTCTCCAGTGTGCTCTGGCCAAATTTCAAATTGGGACTGAGTAGCTGTGACTCAGAAGTGTGTTGATAACCATGCAGGAATGCAGGGTTTTTTCCAGGAACAGTTTCATTACCTGCTGGATTAGAAAGAGGATGAGGATGCAAAGGAGAAAAGTCCTGCTGAGCCCAGCACCTCTGCAGGGACACAGAACCCCTGGGCTGGAACACCCCAGCCTGGTGCTCATCTGTGCAGATGTTGGCAGCTGTGGCACAGCCAGGACAGCCCTGATGGCATTTCTTGTGCCAGCAAAGCCCTGCAGAGGCTCTGCAGCACCTCAGAGCAAGGCAGCTCTCAGCAAAGCAGGAAAGTGGCTCCTCTCTGCCACCTGCCCCCCTGTTCTGTGGTGTTTTGTTTCCCAACAACCTCAGCAGGATGTGCCTCCTCCAGCCCTGACAGAGATGGGCAGCACCATCCTCACACCCACCAGGACACCGACCCAGAGATGGAATTCACTGGGATTTACCCACTGAGGGGTCAGAGGGCTGGGAGAGAAGGGAGAGCCAGCAAATCTCTTGGATTTGTGGGGTTGGAAGTGGAATTATCTGTGTGCTGCCATGAAACATCCCCACATTCACAGACACTGCTGCTTTAATCACCAGGACCCACAGGTCCAGCCTTGGCATCTTCAAAATCAATAAGAAAACAACCTTGTAAAGCTCTCTTTTGCTGGGATAAGGGAATAATTCTCTGAGAAAGGAGATTTTGGTGGCTGTATCTCTCCCCAGACAGCTTTTGCAGGTGATGGAGATAGAGAAGAAGCAGTGCCAGAAGAGTTCTCACCCACTGCAGGCCCTTCCCCAGCCCCCAGCTGCAGCACACCCTGCATCACCACCCTTTCCCTGACCCCTCTGCAAGCGTCTGCCTAAGACAATCCAGCCCTGAGCATCCCTGCTCCCACCTCTGAAAATGCTGCCAGGTCTCAGCTGCTGAGCAAAACACAACACAACACAAACCTGAAGCAAAATGCCACAAAAACACGAGTGCAGCAGGTGCCACTCGAGGTTCCCAAACCCACAACAATCCCACCAGAACCCATCAGGGCCTCCAAGTATCCCAGGGCTCGTTAGCCTTGGGAGCATCCATCCCTTCCCCTCCTCTCCTGCATGCAGATGCTTCACAGGGATCTTTGGTGACATTTTCTGTGCAAGCAGAGGGGACACACATTCATGGCGCCTCTGATGTCATTATGATTTTTAAAAAATATCATATTTTTTATATTTTTATATATTATATATTTTTAATATTTTTATTTTGTATATATATATTTTTTAGTGGTTTTAACATGCATATCTGTAAATTTTTAAGTTTAACCATTGAGCGTAGTTTTGATATTTTGTTAAGCTAAAAAAACCCAAACATCTTAAAAACTTTGAAGTTAGAAGCTAAAAAGTGTTACATCATTTTGAAAAATTAAATTTCTCTTAAAATGCACCTTATAAATACACACATTAATGGTGCCTCTGATGTCATTATGATTTTTAAAAAGATCATAATTTTTTTATATTTTTATATATTAGATATATTTTTTATATCTTTATATTTTATATATATATTTATATTTTTTTGTATTTTTAGTGGTTTTAACATGCATATTTGTAAATTTTTAAGTTTAACCATTGAGCGTTGTTTTCATATTTTGTTAAGCTAAAAAAACCCCCAACATCTCAAAAACTTTGAAGTTAGAAGCTAAAAAGTGTTACATCATTTTGAAAAATTAAATTTCTCTTAAAATACACCTTATAAATACACACATTCATGGTGCCTCTGATGTAATTATGATTCTATAATAAATATCATTATTTTTTATATTTTTATATTTTATATATTTTTATATTTTTATATTTTATATATATATTTATAATTTTTATAAATTTTTTTTGTATTTTTTAGTGGTTTTAACATGCATATCTGTAAATTTTCAAGTTTAACCATTGAGCGTAGTTTTGATATTTTCTTAAGCTCAAAAAACCCAACCATCTTAAAAACTTTGCAGTTAGAATCTAAAAAGTGTTACATTATTTTTAAAAATTAAATTTCTCTTAAAATACATCTTATAAATACACACATTAATGGTGCCTCTGATGTCATTATGATTTTTTAAAATATCATAATTTTTATATTTTTATATATTATATATATTTTTATATTTATTTTTATAAAATTTTTTTTGTATCTTTAGTGGTTTTAACATGCATATCTGTAAATTTTCAAGTTTAACCACTGAGCGTAGTTTTGATATTTTGTTAAGCTAAAAAAACCCCAACCATCTTAAAAACTTTGAAGTTAGAATCTAAAAAGTGTTACATTATTTTGAAAAACTAAATTTCTCTTAAAATACATCTTATAAATACACACATTAATGGTGCCTCTGATGTCATTATGATTTTAAAAATATCATAATTTTTATATTTTTATATATTATATATAATTTTATATTTATTTTTATAAAATTTTTTTTGTATCTTTAGTGGTTTTAACATGCATATCTGTAAATTTTCAAGTTTAACCACTGAGCGTAGTTTTGATATTTTGTTAAGCTAAAAAAACCCCAACCATCTTAAAAACTTTGAAGTTAGAATCTAAAAAGTGTTACATTATTTTGAAAAACTAAATTTCTCTTAAAATACATCTTATAAATACACACATTAATGGTGCCTCTGATGTCATTATGATTTTTAAAAATATCATAATTTTTATATTTTTATATATTATATATATTTTTATATTTTTATGGTTTATATTTTTTTTATAATTTTTATAATTTTTTTGTGGTTTTAGTGGTTTTAACATGCATATTTGTAAATTTTTAAGTTTAACCATTGAGCGTAGTTTTGATATTTTGTTAAGCTAAAAAAACCCAACCATCTTAAAAACTTTGCAGTTAGAATCTAAAAAGTGTTACATTATTTTGAAAAATTAAATTTCTCTTAAAATACACCTTATAAATACACACATTAATGGTGTCTCTGATGCCATTATGATTTTTTAATTTCTTTTATATTTTTAGTGGTTTTAACATGCATATTTGTAAATTTTTAAGTTTAACCATTGAGCGTAGTTTTGATATTTTCTTAAGCTAAAAAAACCCCAACCATCTTAAAAACTTTGAAGTTAGAAGCTAAAAAGTGTTACATTATTTTGAAGAATTAAATTTCTCTTAAAATGCATCTTATAAATGAAGTTTAAACTCATTTAAGGGAGATGTGGCCCCACACTCTGCATTGCTGTGGGGCAGCTCATGCATCAGAGCCACTGATACAGCAGAACATTGTAGCATCTTGAATTAAAGGTGGATTTAGCCACCAAATGGTGGGATCACAGAGTGGATCGGGTTGGGAAGGACCTTTAAAAGCCATCTGGTCCAATTCCCAATTTTCAACTAGACTTTTAAATGATGGCAGGCTGGGAGGAGATTAAAGACAGCAAAGAAACCTCCAGTCCTGGGCACTTTTGGGGGCACAGCAGGGATGTGCATCCAGCCCCACAGAACCCACAGGGGCTGATTTTCAGCAGGGATGTGCATCCAGCCCCACAGAACCCAAAGGAGCTGATTTTGGGGCTCACTCTGTACCCTGTGGAGCTCAGTGCCTGCACCAACCCACCCCCAGAGGCTGCTCAGCCCTTTGTACTCCCCAAAAACACCCAACCAAAACCCAGAGCCACCTCTGTGCGTGCATGGCAGCACCCAAACAAGCTCAGGGGGGTTGCTGGCACCTTCAAACAGAGGCAGGTGAGACCCCATCACCCCAAAACTGCTGATAAAAAGGGACAGCATTGCAGGGATGCTTCCCCCAGCCTGACACAGCCTGCTCTCCCCTTTCCCACCCAAATACCCCACTCTGAGAGCTCCTAGCAATGCAGAGCTCCTCGGGCTAACCCTGCCTTAGCCCTGGAGGCTTTGTGGCTCAACTGAAGGGCCCTGGAATAATCAGCCATTAATAAATTGCCTGGAGTGCCCTGCTGCTTCATTTAGCTTTGCCAGCCCGGGCTCTAATTAGCATTTGCAGTCACATCCTGCCTGCTCTGGGCAGGCTGCAGCAATCCCCCCTCTCAGGGAACAGCTGTCCACCCTCCCCTCTTGGCCAGCACATTAAAGAGAATTTCCATGGCTGCTTGCAGCCCCCAAATCCCTGCACACAAGCCATGCCCTCAGCCAAGAGCTGTGGAGCATCCCAGGCTGATGGCAGGAGGTGAGATCACAGCTCCCCACCCTCCTGCAGCTCACACGGGTCCAGCTTGGGGCAAAGCACTTCCAGAGAGATCCACTTGAGAAAATCCAATAGGGGGGGAAAAATAGGGATATTTCAGAATGGCCCTGCCCAAAATATTGGGGCTGAGCAGCACGGAGGAAGGGAGAGCAAAGAGGTGAGGAAGGGATGGAGCAGAGACCTGGGGGGAAATTCTCCTTGCCACCAAAGAGCCAGACAGCAAGCTGCCAAACTTTACATGTGTGTGGGAACAAGCTCAGGAAATACATCCCCAGAGCCATCCATGCACAGCCAACAGCAGAAAACTTATTTCTAGCCTGTCACAGGCTTGGAGAGGGATTTCTAAAAGCTTTTTTTCAACTGCTGCACTACCCAAAGCAAAAGAAATCCCTCAGCATCCTCATGACCCCCCTGGCACAGCAGTGTTAGTTCCTGCCAAAGCCAGCAGGAGATTTTCTTCTCCCTCACACCCTTTTTATTCTCCTCTTCACCCCTCCAAGAGGCAGGTCCATGCCTGAGGAGCATCCAGTGCTTTCTCTGATCTCTGCCCACCCTGCAAGGCTCAAGCTGGACCAACCCAGCAGAGCACCCACAGCCAGGGGATGGGATGGCACAGGAGTCTCCTTCCTGCCTTTGGGCTGCAAACACCCCCTGCAATAAAAAGAAAGCACTGGATGGACCAGAAAAAAGCAAGAAAGCAAGTTCTGGACCAGAACTCCACCAGCTCCATCTGCAACCTAAAGAAACCAAACTCCCAGGTTCAGCTTTCTCCAAAGCAGCCCTGCTAGCAAACAGGGGTGGCTTTGACAAAACCACGTTGTCAGGACAAGAGCCAGGAGAAGACAGAGCTGTTGAAATTTTATTTTTTTTTTTTTTTCCAGCAGGTCTGAACTTGCACTGAGCAGCTGATGCTCAAGACAGCCAGAGAAGCCCCATCCCTGGCGTGCAGCCAGGAAGGAGATGCTGCTTCCCTTTCCCAAACCTGTGAAAGAGAAATGGCCAAGGAGCAAAACCTCTCTCTGAGAGCTCCTCAGTGCTGGGAGGTGTGAAAAAGCCTCCCCCTTGCTGCAGTGAGAGGCAGGCAGCTCAGCAGCCTCCCTGAAGGCAAACACCCTCAGCAGCCAAGGCTCAGCACGGCCCCCAGGATTCCTCAATGGGGAAAAAACTCATTGAGGAATTTTTAGGCTTAATTCCACCAGAGAAAATGCAAGGGAAAGTGTCACATTCATATTTTCTGAAAAATCCCTTCACCCAGGAGTCTTCCCCTGGGAAGCTCAGAAGCCTCAGAGGAAAATGAAAACAATAATTATCTGATTTGCTTCTCCTGTGTTTTGCTGCTTTGGAATGTGGTTTGGAGATTGTTTGTCCAACAGGTGATTGTTTCATTGGTTTCATGTGAATTGTTTTGACTCATTGGCCAATCAGTGCCAGCTGTGTCAGAGCTCTGGAAAAATCACAAGTTTTCATTATTATCTTTTTAGCATTCTGTAAGTATCCTTTCTGTGTTCTTTAGTATAGCATAATATAATATAATATAATATAATATAATATAATATAATATAATATAATATAATATAATATAATATAATATAATATAATATAATATAATATAATATAATATAATATACGTAATGCTATATGTTATATAATATAATATGTTATGTTATATTATATTATGTTATATTATGTTATATAACATAACATAACATATAAAAATTAATTAGCCTTCTGAGAACATGGAATCAGGTCCATCATTCCTCCCTGCCATGGGGCACCTTGCTAATACAATAGGAAAGGAAGTTACAGCACATCAGATGCTGTCTATGGGTTGTGGAAGGGTGGAGGGGAAAGCAAGCCCTGTGAGGCTCCTCTGGTGACAAATGAAGGGGTTGGGATTTGTAGCAGAGCTCATGGAGATGTCACAGGTTCCATCACAGCATCATCTACTGAGCTGGCAGGAAAGCTCCTTCCCACCAAACAAACTGGTTGGCATCACCCAGGGAAGATGGGACCACACCAGCTGGGATTTCAGGTGGGTTTTGGGAAGGACAATGTCCCACTGACCTCCTTCCCCACCAGAATATTTGAAAGCTGCTTTAGTAAAACTCCAGGGACCTTCCTGAAGCTTTACAGAATCATGGAATGGTTTGTGTTGCAAAGATCATCCCACTCTAACCCTTTCCATGGGCAGGACACCTCCCACCAGACCAGGATGCTCCAAGCCCCATCCAGCCTGGCTTTGGACACTTGCAGGGATGGGACATCCACAACTTCTCTGTGCCAGGGCCTCACCACCCTCAGTAGAGAAAATGCCATTTTGGGAGTGCCCAGCGAACCATCCTCTGTATTTTAAAATGGAAAATGTCGAGTTAAATGAAAAATAAGTGATTGTCTGATCAAACTAGATACCTGCTGAGGTCCCTGAATTAACCTATTACTCTGTTATCCCTGAAATACAAACAGTGTGGGAGGTGGGAGGGGCAAGGCAGGTACTACACTGGAGAAATTGAGAGTAGTAAATAACATTAACCCTACAAACTGGAGAGGCTGGAAAATGCCTCTGTCACAAACAGCAGCCAGCCTCCCATCAGAATCACACAGGGACAGCTGGGGACTGCCTGGGAGAGGGGAGGAGGCTGAATTATTCCGGGGGAGGGGAAGGATGAGGATGAAAACGAGCAGGAAATATCAGAAGTGTGGGTGCTGCAGCGAATCACGTGCTGCCAGTGCAGGGAGATGCTAAAAACCAGGCAGTGCTGAAGCTGTGCTGCCATCCAGAGGGACTCCAGCAGCCTGGAGCTGCAAACACCAAACCCTGCACTGGGGGAAGAACAAACCTCTCTGTGCTGGCTGGGAAGGGGCTGGGCAGGGAGAGCCCCACAGAATCCACAGAATCAACAGAATCACAGAAATCACAGAATCACTGGGTTGGAGGAGACCTCCAAGATCATCGAGTCCAAACCAGCCCCAACACCTCAACTCAACCCTGGCACCCAGTGCCACATCCAGGCTTTGTCAAACACACCCAGGGATGGGGACTCCACCTCCTCCCTGGGCAGCCATTCCAGAACTTTATCACTCTTTCTGTAAAAAACTTTATCCTGATATCCAGCCTGTGTTTCCCTTGGTGCAGCTTGAGGCTGTGTGCTCTGGTTGTGTCAGTGCTGCTGGAGAAAGAGCCCAGCCCCAGCTGAGCACAGGCACCTTTCAGGAGCTGTGAGAGTGATGAGGGCACCCCTGAGTCTCCTTTTCTCCAGGCTGAGCACCCCCAGCTCCATCAGTGGCTCCTCACAGGGTTTGTGTTCCCAGCCTCGTTGCCCCCTCTGGATGTGCTCAAACATCTCAACATCCTTCCCAAACTGAGGGGACACAGCACTCAGGGTGTGCCCTCACCAGTGCCAAGGACAGGTCCCAAGGGACCTGCTGGCCACCAGCACTGTGCTCTTATAGAAGATGAGCCAGCAGCTCCCTGGGGTGTGTCAGGCAAAGCCAGTGGGTCGAGGAGGTGGCCTGTGCCCTTCATTTAGCCCTAGTGACACATCCAGAGTGCTGTGCCCCACAGGACAGGGGACATGGGCTCCTGGAGCAGCTCCAGCCAAGGTGACAGAAGGACAGGAGCTGGCAGAGCTGGGGCTGCTCAGCCTGGCTGGAAGAGCTCCAAACAGAGGATCTGACCCATGCACAGAGGGGGAGAAGAGGCAAAGCTCCTCCAGAGGCTGGACTTCAGGCAACAGGCACAAACTGCCATAAAACAAACTCTGCCTCCACAGAGGAATGAACTTTTTCACTGTGAAGGAAACGAAGCATTTGGGACAAGCTCCCCAGAGAGGCTGTGCGTCACAGACATGGTTTTATGGAAAACCCTTTCCTTGGGATTTTTCCTCCTGAGAAGCTGAGAGGCCTCAGGAACAAAATGTAAACAATGGTTATCTGCTGCTGTGGAATGCAACAGGTGCATCTGGGATTGGTCTCATGTGGTTGTTTCTAATTAATGGCCAATCACAGCCCAGCTGGCTCAGACTCTCTGTCCGAGCCACAAGCCTTTGTTATTCATTCTTTCTTTTTCTATTCTTAGCCAGCCTTCTGATGAAATCCTTTCTGCTATTCTTTTAGTATAGTTTTAATATAATACATATCATAAAATAATAAATCAGCCTTGTGAAACATGGAGTCAGATCCTCATCTCTTCCCTCATCCTCAGACCCCTGTGAACACGATCACTGCTGTGGACTCTCCATGTTTAGAGACCCTCAAAACCCACCTGGATATTCTGCTGGGAGAAATCTGGAGGACATTGGAGTCTGCTCTAGGTGACCCTGCCTGAGGCTCTTTGCCACTTCACTGCCCCATAATAATTCTGTGTTTCTGAGCCAGCCCCTGGCCAAGGGGGAAGCTCCTTCCACAGGCTGGTTCCTGGAAAGCACAGACCAGAGCTTGAGGTGCTACCAAAGCTTCTCCAACAGCTGCAGCTGAGATTCCAGTGAGGGAAGCAGAAGCTGCCAGGATGCAGTGGAAAAACACAAGGCAGCAGCTCCTGAGTGGAGGCATCTCCTGGGAACCACCTGAGGAGCTCCCTGGAACCACTTCTGAGCCTGCATTATTTCTGAATAAACTTAAGAACAATCAGCCTTAACAGGAATCAATCTTAACAGAAAAATGCTCTTATAATTAACTCAATGGAATAATAAAACATAGCACTACAATGAAAACAACAACATGAGAAATTTACTGGAGAAACTGAATAGGGGATAAAAAACATATTATGGTTTTAGGAGATTCTGTTTTGCTTGCAACAACTTGTGGCTTCATCAAAAACAAAGCAATCACTGTGTTCTCTTTTATCCATATTGGTCCATATTAGTCTAAAACTCTTTCCATTCCATATTTAATGATTTTGTTCTGCTGGTGGGACTCCTGTCTCCCCTCTCTGTAGAAATATTAAATAATGCCTTCTGTAAGGCATCTCCTGGGAATTACCTTGTCTTTCCATGCTCAGCTCCTGAGAAGCTCCCTGGAACCACTTCTGAGCCTGCACTTGTGGTGTTTGTGAGGGTCCCCAGGACGAGGTGAGAGATGAGAATCTAAGTTCTCAGAAGGCTGATATATTATATTATATTATATTATATTATATTATATTATATTATATTGTATTATATTATATTATATTATATTATATTATATCATATATCATATCATATCATGCTATACTAAAACTATACAAAAGAAAGAGAAAGGATACATCAAAAAGCTAAACAAGAATGATAATGAAAGCTCTGACTCCTCAGAGCCTGACACAGCTGATGGTGATTGGTCATTAATTAAAAACAATTCACGTGTTTGGATAGACAATCTCCAGACCACATTTCAGAACAGCAAAATAGAGAAAAGCTGAAGCTTCCCAGGAGAAGAAATCCTGGCCAAGGGATTTTTCAGAAAATATCACGGTGACATTCACTGGGCTTGGACCCTCCTCGAGTGCCCACCCCTCTGGCAGCCCTTGGGAGGCACTGCAGTCACTGGAATTAGCTCAGGGAATTCCTGCAGGGTGTGCCAGAAACCCAGGCTTTGAGGAAACTGGGTGAAGGATGCTGCTATTGCCGCGCCGTTGCCAGGATATTCAGTGGAACTCGAGTTCATGCCAGGTCAGAAAAACAAACTCTGTCAGAAGCCAGGACATTGCTCTGGCTGCCCTGGGTGATTCCAGACCCTGGCAGGGGGCTCAGAGACCTTGGCACGGAGTCAAAAACACCTGTGCCTTTGATTTTAGCCCATGGAAACAATTACCAACTTTGTGTGAAGATTTACAAACCACAAGAGTTTGAGTAGAATGATAGTGAATTTGTCACAGGGTGAAAAAGTAGAATTTTGGGGATTTAGAATGGGGGTTCAAGAGGCAAGATGGAGGAATCTGGCCATGTCCTGTCCTTCTTCTCCTTCTTCTCATCCTCCATCTTCTGCTGTGATGGTGACACTTTTGGATTGGTTTAGAGTAGAGACAGACTGTCTAACATAGGGGATGGGTATTGGAAAATTATTGTAAATAAAGTACACGTCGTTTTTAGTATAAAAAGCCAACACCACCCCAGGGGCAGGGACTGTGCCACAACCCAACCTGCTGGACAGATCTCAGCAGGTCAGAGAAGGAATGTGACAGATAAGAGAAAATAAACAACCTTGAAAAGCAGAACCGACAAATCTCAACTTCTTCTTCAGTCGTGGGGCTAGGAAAAAAGAGACTTTCTGATACCTTGGAGATCATTTCTGGAGAGCCAGAAAACCCTTCCCCAGGATGCAAACCTTGATCTGCACTGAAGGGAAGCAGGGAGAGCACAGGGAGGTTGTTGGGAAGGATGAAAGTTTGACAAGAAAGTCTCACAGATATGTGTGCTTGGCAGAAAGATTTTTGAATGTAGACTCTGAAGAAATGAAAGCAAGTTATGATACAGAAGAAAAGAATTGTTGAGCCAGTCTTACAGGATAACCAAGGAGGCAAAGGGTGTGTTAGTTAGAAGGGGTTTTTATGACTTAGAGCAAAGGATAAACCCACCCCAAACAAGAAGATGTTTTTACCAAGCAGAAAGAGAGCACAGGCAAACAAGGCAGCAAATGCTGCAAGTAGAAAAAAGGTCTCAGAATTTTCTACTGCAAGAAACTGAAAAACAACTTCCAGCTTAAACAGTAATGTACTAACTTTGAGTGATTGGAGAATAGTAACATGGATATGGTAATTATAGCAGTTATGATAGGCTATAGATAAAAGTTAAGGTATAGATTGGTTCTGCTGTATTAAGATGCTCAGCAAAGAAAAGTCTATAATGCATTGTAACCTAAACTAAGGGTCTGCAGGGCTGCCTGCAGCTGGAGCTGACAGCTGTGGGCACAGCTCTGTCACCCACCACCCTGCACTGCTATAACACCTTGGATGTAATAAACTGCATTTTGGAGAGCCCCTGGAGTCCCACATCCCTCATTTTGGCTCTTACAGGAGGTTCAGGGCAGGCACCTTTTGGAGAGATGTTACTCTGTTGCTCAAGGCAAGGTGTCATGACAAAAGCCACATTTCAGGGCACCCATTTGTGCCAGGTTTAGCACAACCAGAGTCCTTTTCACTGCCTGCACTGCTCCTCGTGCAGGGGGAAACATAAACAGGCAGAGCCACGTGAACAAAGAGACACTCGTTAGGCCCAGAGAGGTTAATTGCTTTGCAGGGGGTTGTGGAAGATTTGGAAGCATGAGTGGATCTAGAGGAAGGATGTCCCAGGTATGGGAAGGATGTCCCAGGTATGGAATTCCCAGCATCAGCAGCCACTGAGATCTCAGGGCTTTGGCCTGCAGAGCCCCCAGAGCCCCTGCCCCAACCCCATTTCCCAGCCCTCCCAATGCCCTGGGGTGATGGCAGCAGACACCTGGGGAGGAGCCCATGGTGGGGAAGGACAGACCCAGGGGGGGCTGTGCTGGAACCCTGGGTCGCTGAGAATTTGAGACTTTCTGCACTAACAGACACTGACCCCCAAGAGAACACTCACTGCATTGATCTTCCAAAATGGAATTATAGAAGGCTTCCAAAATGGAATGATAGAACTGAGATTATAGATCTGGAGCTTGAATAGAAGTGTGTAATATCACAGGGTGGAAAACTCAGAGTTTAAGGTTTTAGAATATAGTAATATATATATAAAGCAAGATGGAGGTTTTAGGGCAGAGGCTGGTCCTTCTTCGCCTTCTTCTCCATAGGTTTGGGTGATTTTGTGTAATTGGATAAAAAAGTCCACATTGTGGGGCATGGGTGGTTGGTTATTGGGTTAAAAGTAAGAATAATTCAGGTGTCATTTCTTAATTGGACAGTTTATCCTTGAAAGGCCTCGTAGAGAGAGATAGGGCTCCATTTTTACCTTTTTTAAGTACTGTAGAAGTCACAGTTTGTGGGACTGTAACATAGATAAGAACTAACAAACATCTGAGTCTGAACAAGAAATACCATCTCATGCATTTAATCCCAACCTTGGCAGAGAAAAGAAGCAAAAGAATCAGCAGTGCTGGGGAATATGCTGGGAGACAGCAATGGAACTGGCAGCCCAGTACACACCAAAAGGGCCCTTTGTCTCATTCAGCAAAAAGAAATTTAAAAAAAATTAAGGATGTAAGGGGGAAAAAAAAACCAAACCTCGGCTTCATTTGTGATCTGGGATGCAGAGTGTGCACAGAACCAGACAGAGGCTGCCAAGTCACAAGAAGCCAGTGAGATCTGTGAGCAGCACCCCGTGTGTCTGCAGCCTGTTCTGTTCTCTCCTGCCTCCCATCCATCCACACGGAGGCAGAGCTGGAGCAGCTCCCCTCAAAGCTCCCTGCAGCAGGCATTTCCTGGGGCTCCTTCTCCTGGCAGCTCCCCAGGCTCCCAAAAAAAGGAGATGTCACAAATTCACAGCGCCAGAGACGTGAATTGAGATGGTGCAAGGCAGGACATCGCTTTTATTTACATTTTCCTCTGGGGTCACTGTGCTGAGGGCAGAGGGCTTTGCTTCCCACAGGACACTCAGACCCTCCACCTCACTCAGGGTTGGGATATTGGGACACACAAGACACATGATGGATTTTGGACCTGGCTAGCTTAAGAGATTTGATAACAGGATGCCTTGGCAAGAGCAAACAGAACTTTGAGGATTAAATCAAGATTGCAGGAAGATTCAATCAGACGGGTTTACCAGAAAAAGAAAATTACATTCTGCAAGCAAGAGATGTTTAAAATGTATAAGTTTGTTTATGTGATCTTTAACCCAATCACTGTAGTAAAACATTACTAGTGTTCCTAGAATAAGTATAAAAGCAGTTGTACTCCACAGTAAAATTGGATTCTTTGACACCTCCAAGTCTCCCCCATCTCTCCTCATTGCTGGTACCTTGGTGCTCAAAGGCTGAATTACAGCATCCACCTTCACTGTGCCACGGGTCTGCTGCTTCCCCCCAGCCTCCTCCATTCCCTGCCCAACACCTGCCTGGAATCAGGCTTGTCCATGCACCTTTTCCATGCATCCTGGCTGTAAATATCAGGGAAGAATCACCTGCTGGTCACACTTCTTTTTATACAGCCCAGGATATGATTGGCTTTCTGGCCTGTGAGTGCACACTGCTGGGCCACGTCCAACTTTCCATCCTCCAGCATTCCCATCTCCTCCTCTGAAGGACTGATCTCAATCCATTGATTCCCCACTCTCTATTGATACTGGGGATTGCCCTGATCCACCTGCAGCACCTTGCCCTTGTTGAACTTCATGAGGTTCAGGTGGGCCCACTCCTGTCCAGGTCCCTCTGGGCACCATCCTTTTGCTCATGTGCAATGCTGGAATTGCTCATGCTGTAATCCAGCTCAAAGGCTGAATTACAGCATCCCACCTTCACTGTGCCATGGTCTGCTGCTTCCCCCCAGCCTCCTCCATTCCCTGCCCAGCACCTGCCTGGAATCAGGCTTTTCCATGCACCTTTTCCATGCATCCTGGCTGTAAACACATCCCAAAATGAGAGCACAGCTTGCATTCCCCAAACTGCACAAGCCAAGCTAAACAAATCCCCATGCAGACGTGAGTTTCAGCCATGCAAAGCAGGGCTGGGTCCTGTGTGCTTCAAATTCAGCCTGAAGCCTTTCTGGGATGTGCTCCCTGCGTGGCTCTGCCTGTCCTCACCATCAGCTGAGGAAGCAGCTGCTCCTCCTGGAGAAGCCACAGGAGGTTCCCTGTTTGCTTGTTTTGATGAGGAGCTTTTCTTCTGAGCTGTCTCTAAGCCAAACACTACCCAAAGGATGCTGCCAGGCATCCAGAGCAAACACAGCACTGATTCCACCTTGGAGCACTGCAGATCTCTCCAGGTGCCTCCACCCCTGAGCCCAGTGTGTGAGGACAGGGATGGAGGGCAAGGCAGCAGGCTGGCACCCTGGAAAACTGGGGTTCAGTGTCTGCCCTGGGCTGGAGCCCCTCAGACATGAACAAGGTGGGCTGGTACATTCATTTTTCACCATAAAGTTAATCCTCCCCCAGAGCCACTGCCCCACAGGCTCTTGGTGTTTTCTGTTCTCTGCCTTGGTTTACTCTTGGAAAAAAAAAATCAAAAAAACCTAGAAAACATCATTTTACCCTTTCTATTCCCATTCTACTTGTGGAATTGTTCCCCTGGCAAAAAAAAAGCAGCAGAGGTTTAGTGAGGGTCAGACCTGCCAACGCTGGTGAGCACAAAGAAAGAGCCTTTCTTCACTGCCCTTAGAGCAGCTCAATCACACCTGGCTACACCCCAGCAGTGCCACACCTGCAAGGACAGGGGAGCAGAGGGCTCATGCAGCATCTCTGGCTGTGCCCAGCACCCTGCAGACCCCCCAGCCACAGGCTGCAGCTGCTCTGACATTTTCCATGTCTCCCATGTCCCATTTGATGCCCTCCATCACTCTGGAGCTATGGGAGAGTAGCTCCCCCCTCACTGCAAACCAGAGCCAGAGTGCCTGAGTGAAAGCCTCCAGGGTGATCCAAGGCAGGTGAGATGGGCCCTTTGGAAAATGAAATCACAGGGAAATTGCATTATTACTAATAAAATTACTCATAAGGAAATCAATTTGCTTTTTTTTCTCACCCATAGGGCATCCATCTACTCCCAGAAAACATCTCTGGGGCTGGGGTTGCTGGCTCTGCACACCTGCCTGGGCTTTGGCAAAGCTTTTGGGGAGAGCACTGATGGCTGGTCCCAGAAGGATAGAATGGTTGGGATTGGAAGGGACCTTAAGGATCATCTTGTTTGAGCCTCCCTGCCACAGGCAGGGCCACCTTCCACCTGACCAGGGTGCTCCAAGCCCCATCCAACCTGGCCTTGGACACTGCCAGGGATCCAGGGGCAGCCACAGCTTCTCTGGGCAACCTGTGGTGGGTCTCCCCACCCTCACAGTCGAGAACTCTTAACCTTAAACCCACTCACTTCCAGTTTAAAGCCATTCTCCCTCATCCTGCTTCACCAGAAATCCCTCTCCTCCTGGTGTTTGAGTCTGATGTTAAAGCAGGACCCTCTGGCACGTGGTTTTTGTGGGTTGGTGGGGTAGCAGGGCACAGAAATCTGGGAAAGGAACAGAAGAAGCCCCTTGGTGCTCACCAATGAGAGGAATGAGGGATTTGTCTTTACAAACAAGCTGTGGGTCTGCTGGGAGATAAAACCAGCACTGGGAGAGAAATGGGAAACAATGGGAAGGATTCCACTGATTGATGAATGGGAAAAGAGATTTGCTTTTACAAATAAACTTTAGGTTTGCTGATAAACAAAATTAGACATTGACAGGTGAAAGAAACAATGGGGAAGAAAAACCCCTAAATTCTGTAAGAATTAAAAATGAAAAGGGTGGGTTGTACATTAGAGGGGAATCTCTGGTATCAGGTGTTTTGGGAAGTCTGAACCTCTCAGGTGCCTCAGCCAGTGGGGAAAACCCCCTAAATTCTGTAAGAATTAAAAATTAAAAGGGAAGGTTGTACATTAGAGGGGAATCTTTGGTATCAGGCATTCTGGGAAGTCTGAACCTCTCAGGTACCTCAGCCAATGGGGAAAGAGAGAAGGGAAATGCAGCTGGGAAATTGGGATAAAAAGGAGGCTGCATCCTCCAAAAATTGGAGAGATCCCAGGGGAATGCCCCATGGCCTCTCCCTTTATTGGAATAAAGCCAGAAAGGACTCCCCTGTCTCCTTTTTGGACATAAACCTCTGGTGTTTGTGGATTGATTTTCCTGACACCAGCATCCCAGGAAGATGCCTGGCAGAGACAGGGAGTGGGGCTCTTTGGGACATGGGGGCTGCAAAGCCCAAGGGCCAGAGCCCATTGTCCTCCCCAGCATCACAGACTTCCAGAAAACCATCACAAAGCAGGATGAAATGACAAACCAGATCACCCAGGAGCTGGGAAATGCAAAGCCAGGATCCTTCCAGTCTGGGGAAACATCCTCTTAAACCACATTGGGATGGCAGCACTTGGCACTGGGTTAAAAACAGAAATATTGGGCTTTGGGGGCTTTTTTTTTAAATATTGTGTTGCTGGATGGAGCAACTGAGGGCAGCCAAAGGTGGGCACATCCCACCAGCAGGGGCAGGAAGAGCTCCAGCTCCACGTCCCTGCCACCAAGCAGAGCTGTGGAGCTGCAGGCCGCTAATTAGCGAGCTGACAATTAACGAGGCCACCCCTCTGCTTCCTGCCCCGCCATGATTTATTCATCTGGCACCCTCAGGGGGCTGCAAAAGATAACGAGGCACCGAGCACCTGCCGAGCCCAGATGGCAATTTATTATTTCCCTGCAAAGCCAGGAGGTTCCCTGGGCACCAGGGGATGAGCAGGGCCAGGGAGAGCCCGGCCTCAGCCATGGGCTGCTCTCCAAAAAAAGCAGGAGCAGCCTCAGCCTTATCACAAGTGGTTTTATCATGGAAACCATCCCAAGGAAACCCTACCAGCCTCACACAAGCAGAGCACTGACCTAGATCCTGCCAAAGCAACGTGCCACATCTAATTAATTCGGGGGCTCCTATCTCCTTTGGGTGTTTTATTAAACATTATTCCCCAAATCAGCTTCTGGAGGCAGGGAACTGCTCCAGACCAGTGATAGTGGAGGAAGATGTGCTGCAACAACTTATCCCAGGCAGTCTTGCTGATTGCTGGGCAGGCACAGGGAGGGGAAGATTTATTACTATTATTATTATTATTATTATTATTATTATTATTATTATATTTATATTTATATTTATATTTATATTTATATTTATATTTATTTATTAGTTATATGATGTTATTTCAATATGGGACTGAAGCATGTGGCCACAGCCTTGTCACACGGGGAGTGTGGGGTGAGAGAGGCCAATCCAGGACTTGGAGCTGGGCTTTTCTCACAGCACCAAGGCAAACCATGAGAATAAGTTGATTAAAGGAAAATAACACAATAATACAATAAGTTAATTAAAGGAAAATAATAAAATAAGCTGTGGGTTCTAGCTCTTGTTTTCTCAAGTTTGTTAATGTCCCAGCTTGCTCTGATTCAGGAAGTCTTGGGCGCTTTTTAGAATTGAATACAAATCCTGGAAAAATCCTCTAAGATCAAGTCCAACCATTAGCTCAGCGCTTCCAAACCCCACAAAAAATGTCCCCAACCACCATATCTATAGAATCTACAGATAAAGCCCTCACAGCTGGGTCAAGCCACAGCAAAAGCAGAAAGGCAACAGCCCCAAGCATTATCTAAATACCCAGATACAGCCAAGAGAAACTGCCTGGAGGACTTCCTAAACAGAGAGCTTCCAACTTTCTCCTGCCACCCCACAATCTGGGGACACACCATTCCCATGGGATGCCACCCTCCAGCTCAGAGGGTGGCAGGAGATGGAGCCCAGCTGGCCCTGACTGCCCCACAGAGAGCCAAGAGGACACCCCCAGACCCTCCCAGCAGCCCCACACAGGACAGGGAATGCTCCCAGTTCCCCCAGCTGCCCACCTGGGCTGGGGGCTATTGCATTTGTAGGGATGCCCTGATGAAGGCAGGAATGATGCATCTGACTTTATGTTTTTAGAAGGTTAATTTATCATTCTATGATACTATATTATATTAAAGAAAACTATACTAAACTATACTAAAGAATACAGAAGGCATACTTACAGAATGCTAAAAAGACAATAATGAAAACTCATGACTGTCAGGACCCAGGACATCCCTCTGGGGTTCCTGAGCAGCCCAGACCCCTGCCAGGGGGCTCAGAGACCCTGGCACAGAGCCCAAAATGTCCCTGTGGGTTTGATTATGACCCATGGAGCAAATGACCAACCTTGTATGAAGATCAGCAAGCCACGACAGCTTAAGTAGAATATTAGTGAAGTTATCACGGGGTGGAAAAGTAGATTTTAGGGTTTTTGGTATGGGGGTTCAGGAGGCCCAAGATGGAGGGAACTGGGCATGTCCAGCCTTTCTCCTTCTTCTTCTTGGCCTCCATCTTCTGCTGTGATGGTGGCACTTTGGGATTGGTTTAGAGTAGAAGCTCACTGTCTAACATGGGTGATAGGTATTGGGAAGTAATTGTAAATATTGCACGTGTAGTTTTTAGTATAAAGACATAACACTGCCCTGGGGGCAGGCAGAGTGCCTGGACTATTCTGCTGAGCTGACCTTGGCTGGACAGGAAAAAATTTTTTATAGATAAGGAACAATAAACAACCTTGAGACCGAGAAATGAAGAGCCCTGACTCCTTCTTCAAGCACGAGGCTGGGAAAAGAGACTTTCTAACACATCTTGGGGTCACTCTGCCCAGCTAGAGATCCTGACACGTGACTCTTTCCAGAGTCCCAACACAGCTTGGCCCTGATTGGCCAAAGAGCCAAAACCACTCACAGGAGAATCCAATGAAACAATCACCAGTGGGTAAACAATCTCCAAGCACATTCCACATGAGCACAACACAGGAGAAGCAAATGAGACACGAATTGTCTTCCTTTTCTCTGAGGCCTTTCAGCTTCCCAGGAGGAAAACCCTGGATGAAGGAAATTTTTCCGAGAACGCGAACGCCACGGGGCACTCTCTGATACTTACTCCCACTCCTTCCTCCGCGCCTGGGGCGTGCTCTGCATCTTGTGTGCCTCGTGGGCCTTGATGATGTCCCTCTGCTCGATGAGCCCTCCCCGCCGGCGCTTGATCACCTCGGGGCTCACGGCCACCAGCTGGGCCAGCCCCAGCTCCGCTTCGCCATCGCGGCAGCGCGACTGGCACAGCGCGTCCAAGGAGGCGGCGCGCGACACCAGGGCCTGGGCCAGGCTCTGAGGCTCCAGCAGGTTGCAGGAATGGGTGTTTTGCATCAGCCCCAGGCGGTGCTGGCGCCACGTCTCCTCCTCGGGCAGGGCCAGGATGCAGCGGGACGAGGCGGCGTCCAGCTCAGCCGCCCTCGCCGGGGCGCCCATGGAGCACGTCCCGAATCCCAACATGGCTGCTGCTGCTGGGGCTCATCACTCTGCAAGGGAACAGCACAGAGGGAGGCTCAGGGGTTTGCTGGTTTTGCCCCACAATTCCTTCCATTCCCCCACATCAACCAAAAGGCCCATTTCCCCTTGGTTAGGGTTTGCTGGTTTTGCCCCATGATTCCCTCCATTCCCCCCCACATCAACCAAAGGCCCGTTTCCCCTTGGTTTGTTGGGCTGGGGTTTGCTGGTTTTGCCCCACATCTACCAAAAGTCCCGTTACTCCTTGGTTTGTCAGGCTAGGGTTTGCTGATTTTGCTCCATGATTCCCTCCATTCCCTCCACATCAACCAAAAGTCCTGTTTCTCATTAGTTTGTTGGACTGGGATTTCCTGGTTTTGTCCCACATCAACCAAAAGTCCCATTTCTCTTGGTTTGTCAGGCTGGGGTTAGTGACTTTGCCCCACAATTCCCTCCATTCCTGACACATCAACCAAAAGTCCCATTTCTCTTGGTTTGTCGGGCTGGGGTTTGCTAGTTTTGCCCCACAATTTCCTCCATTCCCCCTACATTCCAAAGTCCTGTTTCTCTTGGTTTGTTGGGCTGGGGTTTGCTGGTTTTGCCCCACATCAACCAGAAGTCCCTTTTCCCCTTGGTTGGGGTTTCCTGGTTTTGCCCCATGATTCCCTCCATTCCTCCAACATCAACCAAAAGTCCCGTTTTGTCACCCTGATTTTTTAAGATTTTCTAAGCCTTCTGATGTTTACATTCTTGTAACGAACTTTCTCACACACTTTATGTAAATAACTTCTTGTTTTGCAGTCTTTTATGGAGGAGGAGAAATTTGATGGACTGTTGGTTTGTCCAGTGTCATTGGAGAGGTGGCACTGTCACCCTCCAATCCACTGTCACTTTTGGAAATCTATAAATGTTGGAATCAGAAAATAAACTCCCCTTTTTTTGCCTTGAGAACAGCAGTGTGTGCATTGCGTTATTCCATGTCCTATAGTGACACCATTTCTCCTTGGTTTGTGGGGCTGGGGTTTGCTGGTTTTGCCTCACAGTTCCCTCCATTCCCCCCCAAAAAATCAAAAGTCCCATTTCTCCTTGGTTTGTCAGACTGGGGTTTGCTGATTTTGCCCCATAATTCTCTCCATTCCTCCCATATGAACTAAAAGTCCCATTTCTCCTTGGTTTATGGGGCTGGACCCTCTCACAGCAGGACACACATCACTGGATCCCCAAGGTTAGGGCAAGGGGCAGTGTTGTCCTGTTCTTCTAAGTTCTAAGCCTTCTGATGTTTACATCCTTGTAACGAACTTTCTCACACAGTTTTATGCAAATAATTATTGTTCTACATTTTTTTCTGGAAGAAGAGAAATTTAATAGACTGTTAGTTTGCCCAGTGTCATTGGAGAGGTAGCACTGTCACCCTCCAATCCATTGCCACTTTTGAAAATCTATAAATGTTAAAGTCAGAAATTAAACTTCCCTTCTTTTTACCTTGAAAGTTCCAGTGTCCACATTGTTTTATTTCATGTCCTAGAGCAACAGGGCAGCACCTCCTGCCTCCCTTATCCTTCCCAACTGAACCTCTTGAACCTGCAGCTCCCTGACCCAGTAGCCAGCCCTCCCTGGAGCAGCACAGCTGGATGAGATGGAAGAAGGATTTGGACATGTGGATCAAGCCACACCAGGCTCTTTCTATTTGGTTGGGTTTTCTCTATGGGACATTCCTGGCTGGAGCACCCAGATTCTCCTCCAGCCCCACACTCAAGGGGCAGGCAGGCAGCCCTAGGGACAGGCAGCATTTCAGGAGGCTGGATGGTGAAATACCAGCCTGGCTTTGAGCTGGGAGCTGCACAAGGGAGCCAAAGGCAGGGGAACAGTGCCAGGAACACCACATGGAGCAGTGCTCCTAGGCCAAGCAAAGCAGGGGATGCCCTACAGACAGGAGATGCTCATGGCCAAGACTACACCCAGAGCCATGGGCAATGCTTTATTTTCATGTTGGAAAAGCTCTGTTCAGCCTCTTACTGGTGCAGGAAAGGCTTTGATTTGTCAGTCCCAGAAACTCCCCGTCCAGCGTTTACCCATGATGAAGGTGAAAAAGGGGATGAGAGAAAGCAGCAGGCAGCCAAGGCCATTGCTCCCTTCCTGACTCCATCCCTAATGCAGGAGAAAACAAGGAAGAGGAGGACTTAAATCCCCCAGTCATGCAGCAAACTGAGCACATCATCATCTTAACCCCTTCCTGTTTGGAGACACCTCCAGAACAAACAGAGGGGTGAGAAGAGAGGATGGGATAAAGAGAGAGGAGCACCACACCAGAAGAAAAAATAAATTAAATATAGGGGGGAAAAAAATTAACAGTAGCTGAGGGGACAACAGCAATCCTAGTGAAAATAAGCCTGCCATTCCTCATGAGGGGAAGGGATGGGGGGCCCTGGGGAACATCCCATTTCCTTCAGGTGATGCCCTGTAAATAGAAGGCATCCAAAGTCACCCTCAGATTTAAACCAGTCCAGCCCAAGGGGCACTCAGCCCTTGGCAAGCTCTCCAGAAGGAAGAAGGCAACTGCCAGCAAGAGCCTCAGCAAATTAATTAGCACATTGATAAGAGGAGTTTGGCTGCTCCCACTGAGAGCTATAAACGGATCCTCCACTCCACTACTTTGCTTACCCATGCGACTTTTTTTAGGAGCATTAATTACTTCTTCAAGTCAGTTCTGGACACCTTCATCATATCTCATTTCCACCAGCTTCTGCTTTTCCTTTTCATATTGCTCTGCTCATTCTCAACCCCCCCCCTCAAAGTTTAACTCCAGGTTTCCTTGGGTTTTGGGGGCATTTTTGGTTTTCTTTTACCTGTGGTTGGTGAACTTTTTTATTTTGCTTTTTTTTGTTTGGTTAGGTTAGTTTTGTTCGGTTTCTGTTTGTTTTGGGTTTTTTATGTTTTTTTATTTCAAACAGCCATTAAGCCCTGTTCCTTCCCTAAACATTTCCCTGGCAAGGACAGGAGGATTTCATGCACACCAAGCGTGAACACTCCAGGTTTCAGCCATGCCTGAGGACAATTAGCCAAGAGCAAATGAGGATAAATCCCCAGGGCAGGTCCAGCATCCCCACAGACCTGATGCCTCCCAGGGCATCTCCCACTCCAGCTGACTCCCAGGCTTGGGGGCAAGAGGGAAAGCTCAGGCAGAGCCCTCAAACAGAACCCTGAGCTAGTTGGAGGAAACAAACAGAAATAATTAGCTCTGCCTCCCCCAAGCAAACAGGGCTCATGCTGCCAGCAGAACAAGCCACGTTCCCTCTGGAGAAGTGACAAGGAGAGAAGGGAGGATGCCAGAACATTTTGTTAAGGGAAGCTGACAAGGTTTCATGCTAATGAGGGATGCCACATGCCAGGTACAGAGCAGCTGGCACCAGGGCACCTCTTCTGGCCTTTGGACCCCTCCTCACACACTGAAAACAAACAATTTATTTTTACCCAAAATCTGAATTAATGGGAAAAACACCACATTGGCTCATGTAATTTGGTTTCTGGTGTTTAAATGCCAGCCCTGCCCCTGTTGGAGGGAACCATGCTGGAAAGAGGCATGGCCAGAACCAGGAGCCAGCCAGCAGCCCTGCCTCCAGCCTGGATTTTCTTAATAACACAGAACTCTGTGTGTGTGTGTCACAAAATGGCCTGGGATGGGAAAAAACTTTAAATCCATCTCGTTCCAGCTGCCCTGACAAAGGCAGGGACACTTTCCACTAGACCAGGCTGTTCCAAGCCCCATCCAACCTTGGATACTTCCAGGGATGGGGCAGCCACAGCTTCTCTGGACAACCTATGTCAGTGCCTCGGCAGGATTTTCTCCTAATATCTAACGTAAACCTGCTCTGTCAGGGTGAAGCCACTCCCCTTTGTCCTGTCACTCCAGCCCCTCATAAATATTTCCTCTCCATTTTTCTTGTAGGCTCCCTTCAGTGCCTCTGAGCCCTTCCAGCTGCAGACCAGCCCTCTCCTGGGGATAAACCCAGATTGTCACAGCTCCCTGTTGACAGCCAGGCAGGAAATCACTTTACACCTCCACTAATGACGATTAGGGGTTAAAAACAGCACAGGAAAACAGCACATCCACTTGTATTGGCCCCCCTGCAGTCCCACAGGTGGTTTCCCAGCCCCTGCCACAGGGATGCCACTGCCCAGCTGGTCTGTGTTTGAGATTACTGCAAGGAATCTCAAACTGCACTGTGTTAGGAATTACTGCACTGTGACACAAAGCAGGCTTTCAATACATTAAAGTGAAGTCTCTAGAAGCTCTCACCTCCCAAACTTCATTCTAAAAGCAATAAAAGTCAGGAAAATTACTGTTAGCTCTTGCTGCAGAGAAATCATCTGGATAAAACCATGGCCACAGGGCACTGAGAATAGCCAAACTGAATTAGAGAGGGGATATTCAGCTACCAAAAACAGCATTGGCACTTGTGTCCTTCCTTCCTTCCTTCCAGCCCTGGCCCCTGGTACCCCACTGTGGGCTGAAATGGGACACAAAAGCAGCATCCTCACCCCACAAACCACTGAGAAAAGGCTTTTCAAGCACAGGAGCACAAGTGATGGAAGAAGCAGCACACACAGATCCTCCCTACAGCATCCTCAAGGGACCCAACCCTGTTATCTCATCTCAACCCCAGCAGGCAGGAGAAGCAGAGATCTCACACCATGGCTCATTTTTCCCCCCTCTGGCAGCTGATTAACTAATAGAGAGCCACGGGGAGGAGCAGGTTGGCAGCAGCAGGAGGAGGAAATTCCTTGTAGGGGTTTTCAGTGCTGTGTTTGTGTTTCAAGGGCAGCAATCAAACCTTTAGCCAAGCGAAAGGTGAATTACCATAATCACTACACTCAGCACTTAGGGCAAAGCTGGGTGAGCTCTTTGCTTCCATTAGCTGAACAACTTTTACCAAAAAGCCTGGAGTTAAAGCAGGAGGTTTAAAGGCTGTGCTGGTCCACAGGGCTGAGCTCCAACAGTGCCCTGGAGAGCAGGGAGGCAGAGATCCCTTCCCAGGGAGGGCAGGATGGACAAATACTGGCTGTGGTGTATTCCACAGGCCCTCCAAACGTGGCTCAGCAGCCTTCCCTGAGGATCTGCAGGATGATTTTGACAGCAGCATCAGAGCAAGAAGCTGTTAAATATATGTATGTATGAGAAATGTGTATGGTACTAGCTATATATACACATAATATAAAACTGCATGAGAGTGAGAGGAATGAGGGATTTGTCTTTACAAACAAGCTGTGGGTCTGCTGGGAGATAAAACCAGCACTGGGAGAGAAAAGAAACAATGGGAAGGATTCCACTGGTTGATGAATGGAAAAAGAGATTTGCTTTTAGAAATAAACTTTAGGTTTGCTGATAAAACAAAATTAGACACTGAAAGATGAAAGAAACAATGGAGAAGAAAAACCCCTAAATTCTGTAAGAATTAAAAATGAAAAGGGAGGGTTGTACATTAGAGGGGAATCTCTGGTATCAGGTGTATCAGGAAGTCTGAACCTCTCAAGTCCCTCAGCCAATGGGGAAAGAGAGCAAGGAAATGCAGCTGGGAAATTGGGATAAAAAGGAGGCTGAATCCTCCAAAACTTGGAGAGATCCCAGGGGAATGCCCCATGGCCTCTCCCTTTATTGGAATAAAGTAAAAAGGACTCCCCTGTCTCCTTTTTGGACATAAACCTCTGGTGTTTGTGGATTGATTTTCCTAACAAGAGCATCTAGGATGCTGCTCCCAAGCACCTTGGGGACACCCCAAGTCAGGCAAGGATTCCCCACTTCACCAGCCCACAGGAGCTCAGGGCTGGTCCCCCTGGGAGCTCACGGGCTGGGACCTGGCCCTGGTCCCACCTTTCCCTGGGATGCTGCCCTGCTGCCCCCAGCTCAGGGGACACTTGGGACACTCCAGAGCCTCCCTCCACCGAGCCTGCTTGCCCTGAGCTGCCAATTACCAGTCCCTGCTAATTACCTCCAGGGGGGAAGGGGAGCTCAGGCAGGGTGGAAAAGCAGAGCTCAGAAGAATTTCAGCGTGGGGCCCTTCCAAACAGAGACAGATGGGCTGTGAGAGAGGCTGATTCATCCTCGTGGCCTTTTCCTCTCCTGCCACGTGCACTTCCCCTGGCACTGCCATGGATGCTGGGCTGGGTGAGCCCTGCCTGGGGCAGATCTGGGGGGCTCCAGCCCAAGTGGGGCTTGGCAGAGCAGAGCCAGCTGGGGAGGGGGTTATTTTCAGTCATTCGATGCTGGGGGAAAGTTTGTGGGATGAAACCCCCCAGCACTGGCAGATTTGCAGTGGTTCAGCTGGGGAAGAGCTGCTCCCAGCATCCCTGGGACCCACTGAGAGCTGGGGCTGCATTCCAGGCTTGGGAGATTTGGACACCAGTAACAGAGGGGTTCAAATGAGGTGGGAAGGAAGGAGAGGAAGAGGGAAAGGAAAGGGGGAAAGGAAAGGAAAGGAAAGGAAAGGAAAGGAAAGGAAAGGAAAGGAAAGGAAAGGAAAGGAAAGGAAAGGAAAGGAAAGGAAAGGAAAGGAAAGGAAAGGAAAGGAAAGGAAAGGAAAGGAAAGGAAAGATGTTTACAGGCAGAGGTTTCTTGCACAGATTTAGTCCTACACACAGCAAAAGGTGTGGATGAAAGGATCAGGTCAAATGTACCAAATTGGGAGAGTCAGGAAAGGCAGCATCATGTGTGCTGGTGTTTTGAGGGCAGAGGAACATGGTAGAATCAAAGAAAGGCCGCTTGGCTCAAAAAACATCATTTTCTCATCACCCACTGGTATATTACACACTATTTTTTGGGGCCACAGCGACACCAAAACAACACAACGAAGACCCCTGGAACACCTGCAAAGATCAGATGGAGGAAAGAGCAGAGCTCAGGACACCCAGGAGCTGCTCCAGGCCAGGAGAAGCCTCAGCAGCAGACGTGAGAGAACCCTTTTGTCTGGGAACAGCTCTTGTTCTGCCATGCCAGGGCTGTCAGTGATGCTCCAGCAGCAGAGATCACTCCCCAGGGCTCAGCACCACTTCTGCTGCCCAGGAAAAGCTGAGCTGAGCCCAGGCTGCTGCTCAGGCCCCATCCCCAGGCAGGAGCATCTCCAAGGGCAGCGAGCCCCCAGTTTGAGGGCTCACCTTGGGTGGCACAGCCCCGAGCACAGGAGCCCTCCTACAGAGCATCAATCCCAGGGAGAGCAGCTTTAGGAGAACCAAAGCATGAAATCACCTCACCTCTGCTTTAACAGCAACTCTTAAACAACAGCACCAACTATTTATATAAATGCACATCAAGGAACTCAGCACAGAGAGCCAGAGACTGCCAGGGAGCAGGACCCTGTGGCCAGGAGACAGCAAACCCCAGCCCAAGGATGCTCTCAGAGCATGGGCAGGCACATCCCTGCTGCAGTGGCAGTGAGAGATGGGGCTGTGTGGCCTGGCACAGGGGCAGAGCCAGGCACAGAGATTGAGAATGTTAGTGTTCACATAATCACAGAATGATTACATGCAGGTGCTTTTATTGAGAGCTCTGAGGGTCAGGGGTAGACAGACCCAAATCTGATTCTGACACGGGTTTGGGATGAACATGTTTTTATATTCTATCATTATATAACTTACATGTTAATTTTTAAACTTACATTGTTCTACTGTATACACTGATTTCATCCAAGCATGGATTTCTCGTGATCCCCCTCAAACTCCTAACATAGTTTCTCATGATTCTTTAAACAATAATTGTATCTAATCACATCTAACAATTATATCATTTATCATATACTGACTATACAGGTGCAGTTTCACAGGATCCAGCAAATAAAACCCCAGGGCCCACCTTTAACATCTTCCCAGGGCCTACTAAGCCTGACTTTCTTTCTAGCTCTCCGAATTTTGTGATTTTAAAATCTTTTACTATCAGGAACACCCATCCTGACAACCCAAAGCTCTTTCAGCACCGTCTTTGAGACAGCCTCATCCCAACCCCTGTGCCTGCAGCTCATCACACACCCACCACACCTACAACCTGCCACCCTCCATTCCAGCTCCACACCAGCATCCCAAACCCCAGGAGAGCAGAGCAGAGGCAGACAGACAGACAGACAGACAGACCTGAGGGGATGTGTGCCATCCGCCGTGGGCAGGAATGGGGAAGATGGGACAATGCCTGGCACAGCTCAGCCTTCCATGTACAAGCTCTTCACCCAGCAGGGGAGGGGGATTGCTCTGGTGGGAGCAGCTCTGCAAAGAGCAGGAACCAAGCCTGGCAACAGGAATAATCCAGGATGGGAATTCCAGAGGGATCTGTGCAGCAGCAGTGTCCAGAGCCCAGCAGGGCTGAGCACGGGCAGGAGCTCGCTTTCCAAAGAAGGGCACAGCCAGGACTCCTGGAGAGAATTTCCAGGCCACCCTCCAGGAATTAGCTCAGCTGTCACCCCTATGGAACCGTGCTGCCCTTCTCCCTCAACTCCCACCAGGAGGAGATTCCCCTTGGAAAGGCACAACAGCCCCTCTGGGATCCTTTGGAAAGGCACAACAGCCCCTCTGGGATCCTTTGGAAAGGCAGAACAGCCCCTCTGGGCTCCCTGGGAAAGGCAGAACAGCCCCTCTGGGCTCCCTTGGAAAGGCAGAACAGCCCCTCTGGGATCCTTTGGAAAGGCAGAACAGCCCCTCTGGGCTCCCTGGGAAAGCCAGAACAGCCCCTCTGGGCTCCCTTGGAAAGGCAGAACAGCCCCCTGGGCTCCCTGGGAAAGCCAGAACAGCCCCTCTGGGTCTCTTGGAAAGGCAGAACAGCCCCTCTGGGCTCCCTTGGAAAGCCAGAACAGCCCCTCTGGGCTCCCTTGGAAAGCCAGAACAGCCCCTCTGGGCTCCCTTGGAAAGGCAGAACAGCCCCCTGGGCTCCCTTGGAAAGGCACAACAGCCCCCCAGGCTCCCTGGGAAAGCCACAACAGCCCCCTTGGGCTCCCTGTCATGCCCCAAGGCAGGGCACACAGCCCAGGCAAAGCACAGGTATGGGAACAGCCCCAAACTGTCCCCTTGCCCAGCCACAAGCACAAGGAGAGTGGCATCTGCACAGCCCAGCCCACCATTCCATGGACATTTGGTGATCCCAGAGCCAGTGGATGCAGGTGGTCATGGACAGAGCCCCACCACCCCAAGGACAGCATAAATCTACTTTTTTTTTTAGTGATCCCAGCACTAAATAGTGGAATTTGTCTTTACAAGCAGCTTGTCTGTCAATTTATTATTTGTCTTTACAAGCAGTGGATTTGTCTTTACAAACAAGCTGTGGGTCTGCTGGGAGATAAAACCAGCACTGGGAGATAAATGGGAAACAATGGGAAGGATTCCACTGGTTGATGAATGGAAAAAGAGATTTGCTTTTACAAATAAACTTTAGGTTTGATAAGTGAAATTAGACATTGAGAGATGAAAGAAACAATGGGGAAGAAAAATCCCTAAATTCTGTAAGAATTAAAAATTAAAAGGGTGGGTTGTACATTAGAGGGAAATCTGTGGTATCAAGTATTCTGGGAAGTCTGAACCTCTCAAGTACCTCAGCCAATGGGGAAAACCCCCTAAATTCTGTAAGAATTAAAAATTAAAAGGGTGGGTTGTACATTAGAGGGGAATCTTTGGGATCAAGTGTTTTGGGAAGTCTGAACCTCTCAAGTGCCTCAGAAATGGGGAAAGAGAGAAGGGAAATGCAGCTGGGAAATTGGGATAAAAAGGAGGCTGCGTGCTCCAAAAATTGGAGAGATCCCAGGGGAATGCCCCATGGCCTCTGCCTTTATTGGAATAAAGTAAAAAGACTCCTCTGTCTCCTTTTTGGACATAAACCTCTGGTGTTTGTGGGTTCATTTTCCTGACAGAGCACAGCAGCAGCAGCACTGACTCTGCACATCACACCTCAGCTGCTCCCACACCCAGGGAATGGGAATATGGGAAGCAGGGCTGCCAAGCCTGGTAACTCAGCCTGAGCTGGCACATTTCAGAGGGGACCAGAGAACCCAACCACATCAGAGCTCAGCATCAGTCCCCATCCCCCTGAGCCCTAAAGCAGCTGAGGAATTGCCAAGCTCTGGAGAGGAGCAGGAGCTGCCCAACCAGCCAGGGTGCGTTAGAAGTTGCTGTGCAACAGGGACAGAAAATGCTTTTAAAAATAAAGAAATAAGTAGAGCAGCCTCTGGGAAGAACTGCTGGCAAAAAGCAGCCAGCCCTGGCTCCTTCCACCTGGAATGAGGTAGCCTGGAGGAAGGAGCTGAGAGCAGGGCCCTGCTGCTGCTGGGGGACATCAGGTCAGCTTAAACCACAGACATACAGAGGATCTGATGTAGATGGAGAAGGAAAAATTGGGAGCCTTGCTTGAAGCATTCAGTTCTCCTGTGCACTGCCCTGGGAAAAGTTTGCTTGCCCATGTCAAGGCTGAACCTGTGTGGTGCCAGGATCCCAAAATGATTTGGCTTGAAAGGGACCTTAAAGCCCATCTAGTTCAAACTACCCTGCCATGGGAAGAATAATTTTTACCCAACATCCCATCTAACCCCAGCCTCTGCCAATGTGAAGCCATTCTCACTTCTCCTGCCACTCTGTGCTCTTCTGGATCCTCTCCGGATCCAGATCTGGATGTGAATGTCCATGTGAAGCCATTCCCACTTCTCCTGCCACTCTGTGCTCCTCTGGATCCTCTCCACATCTCTTGCAGCCTCTTTTAGCACTGGCAGGGGCTCTAAGGTCTCCCCAGAGCCCTCCAGGCTGAAGCAGCCCAGCACCCTCAGGCAGTGCTCACAGCAGAGGTGCCTGTGACATCCTGGGCTCCCCAGAGGGCTGTCCCTGGCCTGAGTGGCACCTGCTGTCACCAGCTGGGGTCTGTGTACAAATCACAAACGGGATGGGACTGCTGGGAACTGCCTTGAGCTGTTTGATTTTCCAGCATCAGCCTCATTCCATGGGTATGACAATGGGAAGATGCCAGCAGCTCACATCCCAGGCAGCAGACACAGAACTTAATGTTACAACTCACTTTAGAAGTTTCTTGACCAATCACACAAAGCAAAAGCACATTGACAGTACTTCTATCCAACCTATAAGCACAGGTACCTTTGGTTAAAACAATGCTTGCTTATTTTGAATACAATACCTGCTTGTAAGCCTTCAAACACAATGCACAGAGCTCCATTATTAAGCTTTAACCTTCCTAATATCTTGCTAGATAAACTTTCTGTAGCTTAGGGAGTTATTCCAGACAAGTGTTAATACACAGACCATTGTTCTGTTTGTCCTTGCTTTTCTACAGTTTAAATAATTTTTCTGCTGACCAATCTCATGGCTGCTGCTCAGCTCCAATCCCAGTTCTGCTGTCTCTGAGGCCTGCCTTTTGCAGCTTTCCCAAAACCCTCTGATTTTGTGGATTCCCACACCTGCTGCACCCCAGGCATCACCAGCACCCTGGCTTCCCCAAAAACACTGATGGCTTCCCCAAAAACACTGATGGCTTCCCCAAAAACACCTGCCTGAGCCAGGAGCTGGGGATGGGGCAGGAAGGACACCCAGCTCAGAGGGCAGCATCCCATGGCCACGAAATCAATGTTTGACCTGGCAAAGGCACTGAAAACAAGCTCTGATTTCTGAGCCTGCCTTGGCTGAGGTGACTCACAAACCACAATGTGTGTCAGTGCTTAATAGACCTGCACAGGTAATTACTCCATCCTGGAAACAGCAGATTCCTGGCAAAAGGAGTCACTGCACCCCTGAGAGGGGAAAACAAAGGGATGCCACGAGGGTGAGCGACAGCAGGCTTTATTCTTCTTTCAATCCTGCTCCCATTATGCACAAAGATTTGCTGAAAAGGTCTCATTGTTTGTGCAAAAACGAAGACAATCTCTTGCACAAATTGCACGGTGAGGAAGGGAAGGGGATAAAGGATAAGTCTGGGCTGCCATGCTGGGGTGGAAGAAATTCCTCCCAGTGAGTGTGGGGTTACCCAGAGAAGCTGTGAATTCCCCATGCCTGGAAGTGTTCAAAACCACTTTGAGCAACTTGGTCTCATGGAAGGTGTCCCATGGGGCTGGGCCAAGATGATCTTTAAGGTCCCTTCAAACCCAAACCACTCCAGAATTCCATGGGGAGCACGTGCTGTGCACCCTCCACTGCAGGGTCCTCACCAGCAGCTACAGCCACAAGCACTAGGACAGAGCAGAGCCCTAAATCCCTGGTAAACAGAGCAAAACCTTCCTGATTCCACCCCAAAGGAGGAAAAGCAGGTTTTCCTTTTGCTCTTTACCACAGAGAACAGAATGGATTTACCTTATCCTGACTTGGGATAAATGGACAATAAAAAGTAATTTCTTGCCCTGACAGCATCACACATGCTGAAATCAGGCCCTGAGGACCCTTCAGCAAGCAACCAGCTTCCCTGCTTGCTGGGAAAGCATGTCCCAGGACATTCTGCTGCTCAGGGCCAACAGCCTGGACCAGCCCCTCCCCTTGCTCATCCTTCCCTGCTCCTGCCATCCTCAGCCACTCCAAGCAGCCACACACCCCCAGAGCTCATCCTCTGAGCCCACTTTCTCCCACACTTGGGGAGATGGGAACAAAACAAATAAATGTGATTGTGGAGCTAAAAAGAACATTTCAGCAATCCTGCTTCTTCCAGCAGGACTAATAACCCGGCTCAGCGAGCACAGAGCTCTCACCTCCTACTCAATGCACACACAAACACCCAGGAAGCCCCAGGGCCCCTTCTCCTGCTCAGGGGACACCACCAAATCCCTCAGGAAAGCTTGGCTGATGGATTCCTCTTGGCTGCCAAAGGCTGGACCCTGCAGAGGGTCCAAGCCAGCCTGGCCACGAGCCCAGATGCTTTGCTGAGGTGCCAAGTGAAGGGTCTGTGCTTCTGGAAGCCATCTGGGTAAGGAGACAGGCATGAAGCACAGCATTTGGAGGCACTGCTCTTTCAGATACATCCAGCTGGACCCCAGCCTCCAGCAGTGGCCTCTTGTCCCTCCAGCAGCACAGCTCTGCCCCAGCTCCAGTCCTGCCCCAGCAGCGCTGGTCACCCCCCATCTGCCTTGATTGCTCACAGCCAGCAGCTCCAGCACCTCCCTTTGGACCAGAGCCACTGATTTATCCTCGGGCTCCCTCTCCTCTGAGTGTTTTTGCTCCCAACAAGAGCTCACCCAGCGCTGCTTTCCCTCCTTTCATCCGCCCGCTGCAGTCGCTGGCGCCGAGCCGTGCCTGCCTTCCCTCCTTCTCCTCTTTGTGGCATTATTTCCTCTCTGCTGTTCCATCTCTCTGAAGCACGTTGCTCAGAATAATTCCTGCCACAGCAACCTTTCAGCCTGAGAGCTGCTTTGTGGGACACTTGAGCACGGTGCAAAGGAGCTCAGATTTAGGATGAGACGAATTCCTGGAGCAGAGGAGGGCAAGCTTGGTGCTGCTGAAAGCTGGGGCCTGGGAAGGTCCAGCAGGAAAAGAACAATGCACATCCCATTTCTTCTTTATATAAGACATGCATCAGTCCAGCCCAACACTCTCCACAGCCCTGGCTGAGCAGCCAGGCCAGGCACGGAGCTAGAAAGGGCTTGGCTCTGACCCAAGCTGACTGCTCCACTGATCAGCTCCATCTCCCTGCAGAAATGATGCCCCACAGCTCAATCAGTTCCTAAATCCACCACAGAACTGGCCCTTTTGCAGCAGCACATGCCCTTGGAGCTTGGACTTCACCACATTTGGAAACATCACACCGCGGTGGCTGCTCACTGGTGGCCCCCCATCCATCCCTCTCCAGCTCTGGAGAGGCTCCAGACGAGGCTCCTCCACAGCCACACACACACACTCACACACACACACAGAGCTCTTTTTACACCAGGGAGCTGCCATCTGGAACTTTGAGACATCTCCAGGATGGCAGAGGCCCGGCGGTGTGAGACTGGCGGCGTGTGTCACCCAGCCTGTCACACCAGGGGCTCCTCCTGCAGCCTGGCACGGCCACCTGGCACTGCCCAGCTGGCCAGCATGGCCCTGTGCTCACCACCACCCCCACACTGGACACCAGCAGAGCCCATTGGCTTGCAGCCCCTTGCCAGGGCTATTTCTGGAGCCTCACTCCCCCTCTCTCTATCCTCTTGCCCACTCACTCCTTCCTAAATAGCTTCACACCACTGATTTTCCCCATGCCAGCCATCCACCGTCTGCCAGCAGGATTGGGAGCACCAGCAGCACGTCTGAGCTGGGGAGAAGCAAGCAATCATCCCTCATGGCCCCCAGCCCCCACCTGCACAGCTCAAAGTGGCAGCACCCGAAATCCATCCCTCCCAGAAGGGACCAGGCTGACACCTCCACCCTCCCCAGACTGGCACTGGTACATGACTGCCATCCAACACTCCGGGTTTAAACCAGGTCATTTTCTTGCTTTGAACCTTGTTTGTGTGTCAGCTGCCAGCTGAACCACTTGTGAGGGCTCCAGTCTTTCTGTCACATTCATATTTTCTGGAAAAATCCCCTTGCCCAGGATTTCTTCTCCTGGGAAGCTGAGAAGCCTCAGAGAAAAAGGAAAAAAATAATTATATCATTTGCTTCTCCTGTGGTTTGCTGCTTTGGAATGTGGTTTGGACATTGTTTACCCAGGGTTTTTCTCCTGGGAAGCTGAGAAGCCTTAGAGAAAAGGAAAACAATTCTTATCTCATTTGCTTCTCCTGTGTTGTGCTCATGTGGAATGTGTTTGGAGATTGTTTACCCACAGGTGATTGTTTCATTGGATTCTGCTGTGAGTTGTTTTCACTCTTTGGCCAATCAGAGCCAAGCTGTGTCAGGACTCTGGAAAGAGTCATGAGTTTTCATCTTTTGGTCAACTGGTCATTGTTGGATTGGTTTCATGGGAATTGTTTTAACTTAATGGCCAATCACAGCCAGCTGTGTCGGGGCTCTGGAAAGAGTCACAAGTTTTTCATTAGTATCTTGTTAAACCTTCTCTCTGTATCCTTTCTCTATTCTTTAGTATAGCATTCTTTAATATAATATCATAAAATAATAAATTAGCCTTCTAAGAACATGGAGTCAGATTCTCAATTCCTCCTCCACCCAGGGGACCCCAAAAATACCAGAGTCTTCCTCAGGGTCTGTGGATCTGCCTGGGGTACATCAAAACTCCATCACGCCCCACAGCAGCACAGAAACACCATTTGGAAATACTGCACTTGTGTGTTCCTGGGTTTTATACCCTTCCCTCTGCCTGAAATGGGCTGGACAGTCCCTAATAACAGTCCCAAGCTGAAAACAGGGGGTGCTCAAAGGCTGTGAGCACCCAGATGGGATCCCCCATCTCAGGGAGTCCCTGGCACAGGATCAGCACTGCAGCCAGGACCAGGCACCTCCAGAGAAACCAAGGCTTCCCCTAAAGCAGGGGCTGCCAGGACTGAGTTTATGGCCTCTCCAAGAGCTGCTCACAGGCTCTGCCCCACAGCCCTGTCACCCTCCCCAGGCAATGCTCAGGTTGTCACCCCTGCTGCAAGTGACACCCAGCTCATCACTGCACTGGGCCTCATTGAATGGTCAGGCTCAAACAATGGTTTGGGCTAGGAAGGACCTTAAAGATGATCTTGTTCCAACCCCTGTGCCATGGGCAGGGATTCCAGGGTGCTCCAAGCCCTGTCCAACCTGGCCTTGAACACTTCCATGGGTCCTGGAGAGCAGGTGAAGGCAAAGGGTCTGTCCTGGTCCTTGTTCCTGTGAGGGAACACCTCCAGCATGCCAGCAGGGAGGAAGCAGGCCCTGTGTCCAGAACCTTGCTCTTCCCTCCTCCCCTGCTTGTGAATGCCCTGGAAGTGTTCAAAGCCACTTTGAGCAACCTGGTCTCATGGAAGGTGTCCCCCATTATTGTCATTACAGTACAGGAGTTCTATTGGCATTACATTGCAAGGGTTCCATGTTCCCAGAGTTTCATACCTCCTTGATGTTTCTCATAGGCAGCTCCTCTAGGCACTGACTCTTCCTCATCCTCACAGCAACCAACTGACTCCAGTTCCCCTCAACCAACCAATCCACTCTTTTATAACACTCTTCTGATTGGCTACAGCTGTGGCCTGTTGAAGTCAGGCCTGCTCCTAATCCTTAATAATTGGCTCAGCTGCAACTCTTTAGGGGGTAAGATTACATCCTATACTTCCTTTATTTACTTATGTTCTATCCCCCTACAATTCCCCCTTTTTCTTTTAATTACGGAGTTGCAGCATTTCTAGAACATATTCAAATAAATTAACATAATCACAATTCATATATTTCATTTAGAACTAAGTTACACAAATGCTCAAACAACATATTATAGCACAAATATATATATTTCTAAATGTTAACTCAGTTTTGCAGCTTTTCTCAGTTTACAAAGTACTTCTCTTCAAAATCTTCTATACTCATATTTAACAAACATTAATAGCTGCAATTGATATATTTTACTATTAGTTTAGTATTCACATCCTTTTCCCCAAATCCACGGGATTATATAGTCAAATCTTGTTTCCCCGAATCCAGGGTCATATAGTTTAATATTTAAGTCCTTTTTCCCAAATCATGCTGGGGTCACCATTGTTGTCATTATATTGCAAGAGGTCTATTGTCATTACATTGCAAGGTTTCCATATTCCCAGAGTTTTGTACCTCCTTGATGTTTCTCATAGGCAGCTCCTCTAGGCACTGACTCTTCCTCATCCTCACAGCAACCAACTGACTCCAGTTCCCCTCAACCAACCAATCCACTCTTTTATAACACTCTTCTGATTGGCTACAGGTGTGGCCTGTTAAAGTCAGGCCTGCTCCTAATCCTTAATAATTGGCTCAGCTGCAACTCTTTAGGGGGTAAGATTACATTCTATACTTCCTTTATTTACTTATGTTCTATCCCCCTACACCTCATGGCAGGGGGTGCCAGACCAAGATGATCTTTAAGGTCCCTGCCCACCCAAACCACTCCAAAATTTATTGAAGAAGCACCAATTGGACACAAAGATGTAAATCTGCCCCATCTCCTCCAAAAACACCCTTGAGCCAAAGCACTGACACCTTCAAGCCAAAATCACTCCTCCACATGAGCCAGCCCTCTGCAGAGCAGAGCAGATCCCTCAAGTTTTGCTCACTTCCCACAGCCCCTTGGGGTGGATCCCCAGCCTTGCACACTCAGGTTGCACCTTGGCTCATCCCTAAATGTATTTGTTCTGGTTCAAGGTAAATTTGGGAGATGCTTTTTATATCATAAAAGCATTATATAGTCAACCCAGGACATTACCACACCCAGGTTTATTTTGCAGAGCAAACCTGGCCCCAGAAGCTCAGCAGGGAAGATTTTCAGCACCACTGAGTGCCCAGGGAAGGTGTGGAGCCACCTGCACAGAGCTCCCCAAGCTGTCAGCATCCCTGCAGTGCCAGGAGGCACAAGACTCAACAAAGCCTTGGCATCCAAGGGACCCTTCTGGAGAAGCTTTTGGGAAGCAAGAATAATATTGTATTTATTTGCTGGGAGTGTTCTGACAAAGGCAGGAATGATGAATCTGACTCCATGTTCTCAGAAGGCTAATTTATTACTTTATAATACTATATTATATTAAAGAATACTAAACTATACTAAAAAATACAGAAAGGGCACTTACAGAATGCTCAAATGATGATAATAATGAATGCTAATAATGAAAACTCCTGACTCTCTCCAGAGTTCCGACACAGCTTGGCCCTGATTGGCCAAAGAGTGAAAACAACTCACAGCAGAATCCAATGGAACAATCACCTGTGGGTAAACAATCTCCAAACATATTCCACATGAGCACAACACAGGAGAAGCAAATGAGATAAGAATTGTTTTCCTTTTCTCTGAGGCTTCTCAGCTTCCCAGGAGAAAAATCCTGGGCGAAGGGATTTTTCCAAAGAATGTGAATGCCACCAGAATAATCCACAGTGGTTTAAGGCTCTTGCATGAATCCAGAAATCATCCAGAGCCTGGTGGGGATCCAAGAGCAAGCCCAGGTACTCAGCTCACTTCCAAGGGTGTCCCAGCAAGCTGCCAGGAGCTGAGCCAACACCTCTGGGTGAAGATCCCTTCACTTCCAGGCTCTCCCACCCCAGCCCAAACCCCAAACAAGCCTTGCCTGAGGGTGCTCCACACCAAGCAATGCATCTCTAAAAGAGCTTTGGGTGCTTTCCACATCCCACAGGAGCTGTAACACGAGGCCAGTGCTGAGTGTTTCTAAAAATCTCAGCCTGCTGAGCCCCGTGGATGCAGAGCCTGCTTGAAATGGCTAACGGATTGCATTTTTCCCAAGCTTGCTATTTCCATATGCCAGGAGGAAAAAAATAATAATAGAAAAAAAAAAGCCTTAAATCGGAGCAGTGATAAATTTATAAAGCTACTGTAGCAAAAGAAGGGGAAAAAAAAAAACCCAAACCAAACCTGTAGTAGAAGCAGCCTCCCAGAAATTCCCCTGTGCAAATTAAGTGAAAAAGAAGAGGAGGGGGAAAACCCACTTCCATAACAACATACTGTGGACAAAAGGACAACAGCAACCGTGGTCTGTCACTGCTGCCACCAAATTCAGCACCCACTGCAGCAGTTCATTATTTAAGAAGTAAAACCAGCACTTTCACCCCAGGCCCAAAGCAGGGCATGGAAACCCAGGCTGGCCCCACACTGCCTTGGAGAGTAAGGAGCATGAAGCCACCAGGCTGTCACCTCATGGGACTTAAGGAGGAGTGGCAGGGATGAGAGTTCACCCTAAACCCAGCAGAACTGTGCTGATCTCACCCTTGCTGCTGGGCTCCCCACTGAGCCCCACCAGGCTGGTGCAGAGAGCTGGGACATCTCCTGTGCCAAGCGCCTGCTCTCACGGGGCACAACAAGGAACAAGGGGCTCAACCCCCAGCCAAACCTGCACAGGGCTCCCCACCATCCCCAGGGCCAGCTCGGACCCAGCTGGAGCTTTTCCATCCAGGAATGTCTGGGCAGTGAGCCCTTCACTCCCAGCACCACCCAAGCTCAGCCCCCAGGTCCCACCATGGAGCTAAAACCTCACTGTCACCCCAATCCACCACAGGGACCTGCAAACCTAAGGTTGGGTTATTTATGGGGTCTGCAGGCAGGAAATCAGGGAAAATTCAGCTGACTCGAGGGGAAAGGCTGGCCCAGCCCAAGGTGCTGTGCCATGAGATGAAATCCTTGCTCAGAACTAGAGGAGCAGCAGTGCCTGGCAATTCCCAAAGCAGCCCCAGCACTGAAAAACACACACTCCAGCTTCAGGAAAACACACACCAAGCAAGAGCCTGGAAAAGAAGAATGATGTGGAAAAACATGAGTTTCGAGAAAGGATGAGAAATGCAGTTATTTGGCATTCACAAGATGAAATAGAGGCAGCAGCCCCCTCAACTCCACTAAACATCACTGAGAGGCCACCAGAGTAAAATGTTCCACAGCCAAAATAGGGCTGCACCAGCAGTCCCTCTGAGCCCTCCCTCCTTGTGCCCAGCTTCAGAAAACAGACAGACCTGAAAAAGTTAATACAAGAAGCCAGGAGTTAATACAAGAGCTAGTGCTTTTCAGCTAATTTTTTTTAGGTGACAAACTAAAAGCCTCACACGTTTCTATATCCCAGGGCAATGTTTACATTCCTCGGCTGAAGGGAACAGCAGGAGCAGCCCAGAGCCTGCAGCACTCAACCTTTGAATCCACAAAGCTACAGATCCGCCCCAAAACTGGGGGAGAAAAGGGATTAAAAACCCAAACAAAGGCATTTAATGCAACCAGCACACAAGGAGACCTTTTCAAGTCACCCATACCCTTTGGACACACATTAAGCACTCCAAGACAGATTTTTCTGTATTGTACTGGGAACCATGCCTGGCCTGAGGGAGGTGATTTGTCTTCTCCCCACAGGGATGCACAGCCACAGCAGCCAGGGTGACTTGAGGGGTGCAGAACGTGCCCCAGGGCACAAGAATCACACAGGCAGCACCTTTCTGTGGCCACATCCATCCAGCCCAGCTTCAGAGCAGCCCCTAAAGTCGAGGCAGGGGGTGGGGAGGTTGTTCCCACCCTAACAGTGCCAGTGTGAGTTAGCCCATCACACCTGGGCAGGTGGAAACATTTCCCAGTGCCATCCCATCGAGCAAAATTTTATTATTATTATTATTATTATTATTATTATTATTATTATTATTATTATTAATAATAATAATAATAATGATGATGATGATGATGATGATGATGATGTGCTGCAAGACAGGGTGATCAATTCCTGGTGTAGGGTACTTGTGTTTTCTACCAGCAAGGATCCAATATCACCCAGAAAGGAGAACTGTCAAGGCTCAGCACTTACTCTGTAGCTCCAGGAGCCACATTCCACTCATTTGCCAAGTCTGCTCTGTTTAATATAGAAAAAAAAACCCCACCTGAATTATTAAAGGAACTGAGGAATAACAGAGGGAGATGAAAACACCATCAGTTGCTCCCTCTCCAATCTGATTTTTTTTCAAGCTGATTTAAAACCTCGCTTTGACTCTGCTCCTGCTGCTGGGCACTTCATTCACAGAGGAAGCCTTTATTAGTAAAATACATATTTGAGCCATCAGAGCAGCTTCAGCTTTTCTTTTCATCACCTCAACCCAGCTCATCCTGGAAAGAGCTGCACGGTGAGGGGAGCAGGGAAAAAAGGCATAGAAGAGCTTAACACATTCAAAACAAAGAGAACAGCCCTTGGGGAAGAGTGCAGCATAATTAAAACATTAATTCAGATTACAGCTTTTGCTCTGGGCCAGCTCCAGTCACCCAAAAATCCCAGCAAGGGACAGTGCCAGGTCAGAGCCCAGCTCTGAGGCTCAGCCACAGCCCCAGGCACAGCAAAGCCCTCTCCATCACCCCCTCCCCAAGGCAGGAGCTGAAAAACCACCTCCCTTCAGAGGGAATCATAGGGAAAACAAGCTCCAGCTCTCAAGCAGAAAATTAAATACCTGGAATAACAAGTTGGAAATAGGTGACGGCTTCAAGGCTGATAAACACTCTGAGCAGCACTGACTGCTCCCTGCATGAGCAACACGCACAAAGTGACTAAAACAAAGTCATGGCAGCCACAGGGGACTCGAGGGAGATGTGGCAGCCACAGAGGGAGGTTTGGCAGGTGGCTGGGAGCAGGCACTGGAACAGGAGGCAGGCAGGGAACGCTGCAGCATCCCTGGCCATGCGGTGCTGGGAGATGGGAACAACCAGCCCAAGGGCCAGATCAAGAGCCTGGACCATAACTCAGTGGGAGAAGGGAAAAATCTTGCAGCAGAGTGAGAGATTCTCCCTGCAAGGTCTTTAATAGATCTGCCTGCCAGGGTGTGGGGTGGCAGCCAGGCACAGGGCAGGAGAGATCTGCTGGGGGCAAAAGTGCCAAGGTGGGGGGAGAAGGAAGACAAAAAGTAATTTTATCTGGTGGAAAGTGTCTGCTCCAACACAGCAGACACACTTCATTGCAGTTTTGCTTTTTATATCATATCCACCACAGGAAAAACAGCACCAGATTTAAAAGATGGCTCTCAAACCTAAAGCCTCCAAACCTTCAGCTTCCTATTGCCCTTGCCATCAAATTTGGATGCTGTTAAAACTTCTACCCTCCTCTCACCCTTTCTGCTGGTTCTCATGATTTTGCCTGGTGTAAAACCAGCTTCACCCCACAGAAGCATTTCCATTTCAACCAAAATGCTGCTTCCAAGGCTGGGGGAATATCCCTGTCCATGGTGTGCTGGTTTTGCACCTGGTCCAACACACAGGATGTCCATGGATTCCCTGGATCACCCCGAGGAGTGATTTCCTCCCCTCCTTGCTCAGCATCACCTCAACCCACAAAGAGGCATTTAAGGGCATTCCTCACCCCCTGTGACACTGCAAAGTGCTCCAAGACCCAGCAGCACCTCTGATGCTCCAGGATCTACAGAGGGGATGGCCCTGGGACAGCTCCAGGACAGAATCACAGAATACACATCCACTATCAACAGAGCAAGGCCAACCTCCTAGTGCCCATTTCACACTGCAGAGTTTGGGACTGCCTTTATAAAGACTCAGTTTCCACAGCTTCCTGTAGGTGCCTCCCCAAAAAACATGAATCTCTCAGAAGAGATCGAGTTTCACAGCTGTGGAGCACGAATCTGGTACCCATCAGCAACCTCATCAACCTCCAGACCCCTTGGAACAAACACAGAAGCAGACACCAGTGGAAAATTAAAGAGTTCATAGATGCATACAAGTCAGGCTGGAAGGGGAAGGAGCCGCTCCCAGAGGTCAGGAGGCAGAGAGAGGGAGCAGGAGAGGATTTACAGGACAGCAGGCTGATGTACAGGGTGGTTTTCCAGCCTGGATCAGGGGCAGGAGCTCCAGAGACAGGTGTGGAGGTGAACCTGGATAAAGCAAAGCTCTGCTGGCAGGGCCAGCTGCCCACAGCTGCAGAGCAGCTGACACCCAGCCCATTCCTGCTGCCTGTGCATCCCAACCAGCCCTGGACACAGTGCAGCTCCTGCCAGGCAAGGAAAAGGGCTGGGAGGATCCAAAGGTGGATCAGAGAGGCAGCAACACCACTGAACACAGAGCAAGGAGGACCAAAGAAAGGACAAGCAGAGAGGAACATGAAAGATCCATAAATCCCACGCAGATGTGGAAAAGCCATGTGAGCACCATCTCAGCAGAGGACACTGGTGCAATGAGCCACCATGCAATGGCACAGAGCAAGAGATCAACCCAGTCCCCTCTTCCTCCTCCTCTTCCTCCCTGGAAAATCTGACACCCTGGAAAAACCTGCCCAGGCTTTGCATTCTGCAAACCTCAGCTGACACCCAGCCCATTCCTGCTGCCTGTGCATCCCAACCAGCCCTGGACACAGTGCAGCTCCTGCCAGGCAAGGAAAAGGGCTGGAAGGACAGACAGAGAGACCAGCAACCCAGAGCAAAGGTGGAACAGGGGGGCAGCAACACCACTGAACATAGAGCAAGGAGGACCAAAGAAAGGACAGGAACAAGCAGAGAGGAACATGAAGGATCCATAAATCCCCACGCAGATGTGGAACCATCTCAGCAGAGGACACTGGTGCAATGAGCCACCACACAATGGCACAGAGCAAGAGATCAACTCAATCCCCTCTTCCTCTTCCTCCTCCTCCTCCCTGGAAAATCTGGCACCCAGGAAAAACCTGCCCAGGCTTTGCATTCTGCAAACCTCAGCTCTAAAAATACCGCTGGGTGCAAGTGACACATTTCGCTGGGAGCCGGGAGCGCAGCCCACGGAAGCAGACAGCAGGGACAGGTTTTGTAAACAGGGCTTTTTTTAAGGTTTAGGGAGCCAGAACCAAACACCCAAAGGCAGCCTTGGGTGGGGCAGAACTGAAGGAGGGACCCCATCAAAGGGAAAAATCCCACAGGAAAAAACAGGGAGGGGAAAACTCAAGGGCTGCCCCTGTTTCCCTACGTGTCCCATATGTCCCAACTCACATTTGTAAGATTTTAGGATGGAGTTTCTCCCCCTGCATCACACCACAAGAAGGGTCCCAGCTCCAGCCATGCCCACAGCAATAATTCTCCCCTCTCCAGCTGCTTCCACAGAGAAAAGCTCCTATTTTTAGGGGAAGCAGAGGCTCAGAGATGGCCATACAGACAGCCCCACTGCTGGGGGCTGTGCCCCATCTCCCAGTCCCTCCAAATAAGCAGGGTGTGATCCTTCCCTGGCTGCTGCAGCCACTCACTCCCCAGGGGCCAGGATGAGAGGCAGAGCAGGAGGAAGAGGAGCCCAAAGTGTTGCTCAGTTAATCACAGTAATTAGCCACCATCTTGAGCAACTCCCATTCAGTACAGCCTGATTTTCTCACACAAGGTTTCAATTAAAACTCATCTCAAAACCGACATGGAAGTACCACCCTGACCCACCCTGGGGCTCATCCAGGACATGGCAACGTGCACAAGTGGTGTTCTTTTCCTTTTAGGACAAGCTTTAATTAATTTTAAACCAGGTTATGATTTCCCAGCCCTGCTTGGGAAGCCTCAGCACCTTCTGCCTGCAGCTTGGTGGGCAAACAAGGCAAGGGGAATGCAAATGCTCTTGGCTGCACCAGAGAACTTCACAGAAACAGCTTAATGAGCCTCTCCAGGGATGTGCTGTCAGGGGTGAGGCTCAGGCCTGCCCACACCTCTGTGCTTTGAGGCACCTTTCCAGCTGGTTTGGGCTTATTTATAGGCAGCAGTCCTGGCAGAACCACGGGAGCTGAGCCCCTGAGCATTTTGAGCTTTCCTGCAGAGATCAGGCTCAGACATCTCCAATGCCTGGGGCAGGGGCTGCACACCTGGAGCCTGGGGGTGTTTTTAATGGAACCCCCCCATTCCCTGTGTGTTGAGTGAGAGGAAATAAAGTGTTTTGGCACTAAAGAAGCAGAACAATAACCCAGAGCCAGGCTGGGAAGCACAGATGCCTGTGGATGGCAAACTGCAGGAGCGGGTGGTTTGGTGCCCATGCTGGTTCCTTTAAACAACTGCCTGGAAAACCCAATATTGGATTTAAATCCACCACAGGCAGCCTCTGAAGCAGGGAGCACAGATCCCAACACATCTCTGCTGAAGAGGAGGAAAACCAGCCCTTCTGAGCCAGTAAAGAGCACGATGGGAGGGTCGCCTTGACACGGGATTTTTGGGGGAGAATCTCACCCCCCTCACTTTGCAGATGCCACATCCCAGCACCACTGGGGAATTGTGGAACAATTGGTGCCAGGGAGTGCCTGAGCCAAGCTGCTGGCTCAGAGCAAAGTCAGGATGATGCCAGGGAAGGGAGAAAGGTACCAGAGAGGGAGAAAGCCCAAAGCCTTTGCCCCTGGGCTCCCTCCTGCCCTGATCATTTCTCAGGCTGACAGAGAGCTCAGCAGCCTCTCCCCAGGCACGAGGCCTCACCACCGTGACTAATGGTATGTTTTGACATCCCTGAAATACTCCAGCACTTCATTTCAGCCGCAGGGAGCAGGAAGGAAGGAGGGGACATGCTGGTGGGGAGCCGGCACCGGGAGGGGAGGGTGGAAAGAGCTTTCGCAAGAGCAACAGGCAGGGACAAAGCAAAGCAGCATGGAAAAGACTCAGGAGGTGGATGAGGGGCAGGCTGAGACCTGGAAGGCACCTGGGGAGCTTTCCTGGTCCCCTCTGGTCCCCTGTGCCTTCCCTGGAGCTCTGTGGAGCTACAGGGCACTGGATTTATTTATCATCTCCTCCTGAACACAATGCTGGAGTGGGGACACAGGGATGCTCCACTGACCCCCAGCACATGTGTACGTGGCTGGGGAGGGATGCAGGGCCACTGGAATCCCTGTCAGTGGTTGGGAATGGGTGCAGGATGGCTGGAATCCCTATCAGTGGTTGGGGAGGGATTCAGGATCACTGGAACCCCTGTCTGTGGTTGGGAATGGATGCGGGATGGCTGGAATCCCTGTCTGTGGTTGGGAAGGGATGCAGGATGAATGGAACCCCTCTCCATGGTTGGGAAGGGATGCAGGATGAGTGAAATCCTTCTCCATGGTAGGGGAGGGATGCAGGGTCACTGGAATCCCTGTGAGGGATGCAGGGTGGCTGGAATCCCTGTCCATGGTGGGGAAGGGATTCAGGAGGGCTGGAATCCCTGTCTGTGGTTGGGGAAGGGATTCAGGAGGGCTGGAATCCCTGTCTGTGGTTGGGGAAGGGATTCAGGAAGGTTGGACTCCCTGTCCATGGTGGGGAAGGGATTCAGGAGGCCTGGAATCCCTGTCAGTGGTGGGGAAGGGATGCAGGGTCGCTGGACTCCCTGTCCATGGTGGGGAAGGGATGCAGGAGGGCTGGAATCCCTGTCCATGGTTGGGAAGGGATGCAGGGTCGCTGGACTCCCTGTCCATGGTTGGGAAGGGATGCAGGGTTGCTGGAATCCCTGTCCATGGCAGGGAAGGGATGCAGGGTCGCTGGACTCCCTGCCCGGGGAGGCAGGAGCAGGCAGTGTCCCCAGGCTGATCCTTTGGCCTGTCTCCAGCAGAGGCAGGAAGGTGACAGCCGGCAGTCCCCGGGGAGGTTAATTAGGTTAATTAATTAAGGAGCCTCTTTGAGTGCCCCCAGGCACCTCCGGCCCGGGGGAGCCAGCGGGGACAGGGCAGTGAGGAGCACGGCAGGCAGCAGCCGAGCTGCTGGCCACACCATCTGCCAGCCACAGCCATGGGGGGCAGCTGGGGCTTTTCCTGGCACCTCTTGCTCATCCCCAGCTGGGGCTCAGGCAGTGCTGCTGCACCCCAAGGGCTGGGGAGAGCCCAGAGCAGGGGCTCCACACCACCACAGCAGAGAGGCAGATGGGGAAAATGGAACAGCACCAGGAGAACTGGCCCAAAGTGCCCCCCTGGCCTGAGGGAAGTGGCTCAGAACATCAGAGTGACCCCAGTGTAGCCACCAGAGCACAAGAGTCACCCCCTGGCTGCACCAGCCCAGTGTCCACCTATAAATTGCAGCCACGAGCATCCTGGGGATGCAGGAATGAGCAGAAACTCCGGCTGCCATCACCAGAGTGCCACTCACAGAAGTTCCCTTGGGTCACCACCAGGAGCCCATCTGGCAGCAGCAGAGGTGCTGGGGGAGTGCTGGGGGGACCGGTTTCTCCTCTCAGCTGTCACTAAAGTCAGCGGTGTGGCTGTGAGTGATTCACAGCAGTGCATGAAGAGCTGTGAGTCACACGCTGGATGCAGTGGGTGGCTGCATTGACTCAGCCACACCGGGGATGGGCCACGGGGGGCTGCAGCCTGACATGGCCCAGGGGACAGGGCTGCCAGAGATGTCACACACGTGCTCAGGTCCCCATTAGAGCCCTCAGCAGCGTGGGTGAGCCAGAGGGAGGCTCTGCCTCAGCAGCAGCATCAGCCTATCACCTGCCCCAAAAAGGTGCCAGGGTGCCAGGGGCCGGGCTGTGCTCTCACAGCCTGTCCCTGGTGAAAGGTTTGCACTGCCCTGCGTGGCAGCAGAGGAGGAGGAACCCTCCCCCAGGTGCTCAAGGGGTGCAAATGCTTCCCAAACTACAGCAAACAAACTTTCCAGGCATTCCAGGGGGAGCAAAGCAACCCTGCCAGGCAGCAGCAGAGACAGAGGGGAGTTCAGTGCCCGGGCCTGATGCCACCAGCAGCAGCAGCAGCTCCTCCTCCACCTCCCAGCCCCATCCAGGGGAGGTCAACCCACCTGCTTTGGGCAGAGGGGGCTGCAGCAAACGCTGACATTTGGGTGGTGGCTCCTGTCACTCAGGGGTGGCTCCTGTCACTCAGGGGTGCTGGCAGTGCCCCAGCCATGCCAGAGCTGTTGGCAGCAGCAGCTGGAGCGCCCAGCTCATCCCGCTGGCAGCGCCCTCCGTGCTGCTCTGCCCTTTGTGCCAGAGCAGCCCTGCCGAGGGTCAGGGCCAGCCCGAGTGTCACCGCACCCAGGACACCCTGAGTCCACAGTGTCACCTCACCCAGGGCACCCAGAGCTCAGAATGTCACTGCATCCATGGCACCCTGAGCTCGGAGTGTCACCTCACCCAGGGCACCCAGAGCTCGGAGTGTCACTGCACCCAGGGCACCACGAGCCCGGAGTGTCACCTTATCCAGGGCACCCTGAGCCCAAAGTGTCACTGCATCCAGGGCACCCTGAGCTCGGAGTGTCACTGCACCAAGGGCACCCTGAGCTCAGACTGTCACCTCACCCAGGGCTCAGAGTGTCACTGCACCCAGGGCTCAGAGTGTCACCTCACCCAGGGCACCCTGAGCTCAGAATGTCACTGCACCCAGGGCACCCAGAGCCCAGAGTGTCACTGCATCCATGGCACCCTGAGCTCGGAGTGTCACCTTATCCAGGGCACCCTGAGCTCAGAGTGTCACCTCACCCAGGGCACCCTGAGCTCAGAATGTCACTGCACCCAGGGCACCCTGATCCCAGAGTGTCACTGCACCCATGGCACCCTGAGCCTGGAGTGCCACCTCATCCAGGGCACCCTGAGCCTGGAGTGCCACCTCATCCATGGCACCCTGAGCTCAGAGTGTCACTGCATCCATGGCACCCTGAGCCCAGAGTGTCACTGCACCCATGGCACCCTGAGCCTGCAGTGTCACCTCATCCAGGGCACCCAGAGCCGGTGTGCAGCACGGACCGAGCCCGCAGAGCAGGCTGAGATTACCCCGGGGCTGCGGGAGGGAGGTGTGACCCTTCCTGGGCAGGGTCCAGGTTGTCCCTTGTCACCCGGGATGTTGGATAAGTGTTATCCCTGGCCCCGCTCCAGCCGCTGGAGCCACAAGCTCCAAAATGAGCCACGAGCACCCAAACACACGCTCGGCAACGCAAGAGGAGCTGGGAGAGCTGGAGCAACGAGGCAAACAATCCCTGATTTAGGACCCCACTCACTCATCACTGTCAGCAGCATCACCCAAGCGCTTGGGAGCAGCACCTGGACCCACAGAAAGCGGGGAATGGGAGCAGGGAGACAACACGAGACAGAGCCCCAGGAAGAGAAGAGGAGCGAAGGGATCCCGCTCATCTGGGAAGCCCTGGGCTGGCGGGGGAGCTGGGCTGGAGCCGGAGGAGCCCCGAGCATCCCAGCCAGGGCTCCCCAGGGCACCCAAGGCAGGGGAGCAGAGGGGCTGACACCTCAATCCGGCCTCACCCACCGAGGCGTGAAGGTGGGCACCCCCGCTCACACACCATCCTTCCCGAGTGTGGCAGGTCCCCCGGGACCCCCGGTCCCCCCCGAGCACAGAGCCAGAGCCAAACTTTGCCAGAGCCGATCCCCGCGCCTCAAAAACCTCGGGAACGGGCAAAACCCAGAGCCGGGCTTCAAAGTTGGGGTGTCGTCCCAAAGAGGTGCTGGAACCCCCGAAGTGGCCGGGCAGAACCCACCTGTGGCCGCCGGCTGCCTCCTGCTCCTTCCCCTGCGCTGCATCCGCGGAGCCCCGCGCATCCCGGGAGCGGAGACAGCAGCGGTGCCCACCGGGAATCGCTCGGAGAGAGGAGGAGGAGGAGGAGGAGGAGGAGGAGGATGGAGACAGCCCCAACTGGCGTCTCCCGACCGTCCCCAACAGGTAGCAGCGAGCTGGCGTGGGGCGGGGGCACACACGCGATGTCCCCGCGGACTTTGGGAGAGGAGCGGGAGCTGGTCCAGGGCCCCCATCCCGCTGGGCATCCTTACCTGGGCACACAGGCATGGATCCGGCCGGGGGGGATTCCACAGGCATGGTTTGTAATGGAAAAGGGAGGGAAAGAGCCGTGGGGAAGGGAGGGAGGGAAAAAAAGGAGGGAGGGGAGAGGAAGGGGGGAGGGAGAGACGAGAGGAGCGGGGATGGAAGGGAAGGGGGAGGGGGGGATAAAACGAAATTTGAAAAAAAAAAAAAAAAAAAAGGGAAGAAAATAGAGACAGTTAAAATCTGTCTCCTGCCCACACAGTGAAAAAGAAATTTCTGACAATCGGAGGAAGGGAACTCGCACATAAACCAGAGGGGGCAGACGGGGGATAACAAAGGAGGGAAGGAGCCGAGACAACAACACACGGCGGCGACACTGTCCGGGCACACAGCCCCTGGCACAGCCCCGGGCACACCCTGCCCTCTGCCCAGCCAGGACACCCCGCAGCAGCGCCCCCAGACCCGGCAAGGGACCCCCAGTGCCCCCAGCCCTGTCAGCGCCTCCTCCTCCTCCTCCTCCCTGGTGAGCAGGGCACGGTGACCGTGACAACCAGCCGAACGCAGGGCAGCGGTGGGGACAAGGGACACGGATGCACATCGCCCCACAGCCCGGTGCGAAGGGGCTGTGCACGCCGGGCTGCCTCTTTCACCCCCTGTGCAGAGGGGCATCTCCTCTGCCTGGGCTCTGTTTGCCTTTCCCGGGCTGGCCCTGGAGGTGACACTGCTGCTCTGTGTCACTCGAGGAGCCCCCCCAGCACTGCCAAGGCAGCACGGAGATGGCTCACACAGATTTCTCACATTCCCCCTGGCACGGCGCAGCTGCTGGGCACAGGAGCCCCCAAAACCTCATCCCTCCTCTGGGAGGCCACACCCTGCAGGCTCCTTTGGGTGGCCCACACTTCCATGGCCCTTTGCTTGGGCTTTTTCCTTTCACCACGCTGCAAAAAGGAAACCTGTGTGGCTTGGCAACATCCAGCAGCATCCTGGACTTGTAATCTTCCAGGGCTGGCCACAAAGGCTGCCCCAAAGCTGTCCCTGAGCCTGGGCAGGTGCTGCTCTGTGGCACAAAACCCCAGAGCTGGGGCAGCACTTGTGCTCCTTGTGCTTTGCCAGGAGACCCTGTGGCTCTGCAGTGCCCTGCTGGCACCTCTGTCACCCCTGACAGGGACACTGTGCCACCCAGCCTGGCTGCTGTCTCTTTAAAAGCTCCGTCCCTAAACCTGAATGAGGAGAACCTTGGAGATGAGTGCTTCATCTGAGCCTCTCATCCAGCACTCCCCTCGCTCGTTCATTCATTCATCCTCCTGCCAGAGGAAAACCTACACGTTCCCATTCTCCTTGGGATGGACAGAAATCCCTCAAACAACTCCCAGGAGGATAGAACACCCTGCACACCACAATCCAGCCCAAGCAAGGCCGTTCTGGCACTTCCAGAAGGGTGCAAATGCTGCCACAGGGTCCACTCCTGTCAGTAATTCTCCCACTCACTCTCCTGCATTCCCACAAGCTGGCACTGACAGGGATGAGAACATTCCCTGTTGGAGGGCATCCCTCCAGCTCCCCAGAGCTTTGCCAGCACCTCACAGCCAGCCCTGCATGCACGGTGCTCCCAAATCCTGCTCTCCATGGATTCTCTCAGCCGGGGCTCACCCAGCTGAATGCCCCCAGCCCCGTGCCAAGCCCAGGGTGTGTTTGTTTAAATCCACACGTGCTGTTCCTCGGGGACCCGGCGTGCCGTGCATCCTGGTGTCTCCATGGTTACCTGCTCACGGTGGCAGCCGGGGGTGACTGAACTCCGGGCACCTCAGCATCCCCCACCCATCTGTCCCCGTCCCCCTTCCCCCGTGCCTTCCCCTGTCCCGCTGCTCCAGCTCCAGAGCAGCAGGAGGGGGAGGAGAAGCCAAAGGTTCTCCCCAGGAACTCGTGAATTACGTGAATAATTCCGCCGGCTCCGCGGATGACAGGGCAAGAATGCAGATCAGCTTCCTCATCCCGAGAGAGAAAAGACATTCCTGATCGGCACCGAGACAAAGCTGAGCATCTCCTCCCACCAGCCGGAGCCAGACAGGAGTGAAATGCGGAGCGACAGCCCCGGGAGCATCACCCACATCCCTGGGGGGAGCAGCGGCATCCCCGAGGAGCTGCAGGAGCTTCCCCCTGCCCAGTTGTCTGCTGGTCCCATCAGGTGCTGAGTGCTGAGAGCAGGAGAGACCCAAATATTCACCCTGCAGGGTGGGAGTCCAAGGAAAAGAGCCCAAAACTGCAGGGCTGAAAAGCCCAGCTAGGCTAGAATGAGATTTTGTACATCCAGGGGTGTCCAGCTCTGAGCAAAGGTTTGTGGAAGCACCTGCAGATACCTGAGGCTGTTGTCCAAAGCACCTGGACCTGATTTGTTGCCTTTCTTACACTGATCCTCTGTGACTGTGTTCACAGGGGTCCCAGGATGAGGGAAGAGATGAGGATCTGACTCCATGGTTCACAAGGCTTGATTTATTATTTTATCATATATATTATATTAAAACTATACTAAAAGAATAGAAGAAAAGATTTCATCAGAAGGCTGGCTAAGAATAGAATAGGAAGGCATGATAACAAAGGTTTGTGGCTCAGGCTCTCTGTCCGAGCCAGCTGGGCTGTGATTGGCCATTAATTAGAAACAACCCCATGAGACCAATCCCAGATGCACCTGTTGCATTCCACAGCAGCAGATAACCATTGGTTACATTTTGTTCCTGAGGCCTCTCAGCTTCTCAGGAGGAAAAATCCTAAGGAAAGGGTTTTCCATAAAAGATGTCTGAGACAATGCATGAGCTCTCCTGACCCTTTATCCCCACCCAGAAGCACTGTACAGAGAAACCTCAAAGATCTCCAAGTTCTAACCCACAGAACAGCACAAATTCCAAACTGGTTTTCCTCTTCCTCCTCTTCCTCCTCACCACATCTACAGCCACAATCATTCCAGGTGCAGGCTAACATGGGGGAAGTTCAGAGGGTAGCAAAACACAATTTACCAGGGGAAAAACTTGCCTGGAAGAATTGGATTTGTCTAGTCTGGAAATCAGAAGAGATTTGGTAGCAGGCTTCAATTATGTAGAGGGTTGCTGCAAAGGATGTGGGAATAAATTGTTCTGCATCCCCACAGGGACCAGGACGAGGCTGTAAATTGTAGATTAGACTAGAAATAAAAAAAACAAAACAGAAAACCACCTCAGTGGCAAGGATTATTTAAGCTGTGGGATAGACAACAGGGAAGCTGCTGGGATTTGAGAGCAAACACCAGTGGGGTGGGCTGGAGGAAGCAGCTTGAGACTGGGAGGGGACCCCCATGCAAGCTCTGCTCCTGCCCAGGCATTGTAGCTCTGAGCTCCTGCTTCAAGCTGACTTTTCACTGCTCTCTGCCAAGCAGGAGTGGACCAAGAGCTTTTTTGGGGGTGATGCCTCCACCTTCTGCAGTGCCCATGCCCTGTGCCCATCAGGCAGCACCACTCAGGGACCTCCTCCCCTCCCAGGGAAGCTGCAGCAGGATGGCACCACCCACCCTCCACTTCCCAGCAGGAATTACACATGGGATCCATCTCCTCACCCTCTCTGGGGCCACCAGGACCTGCAAAGTTGACCAGTCTGGATCAGAAACTTCAGCTCCTTGTGCCTCCTTTGAGTGCCACATGGCTTTCAAGCTGATCTGTGGGGTTTTTCTACCAAATAAACCTGTGGGGATTTTAAACAGAGCTAAAGAGACAAGAGATGAAGCCCAGAGACAGATGAAAGCATCTTTAAAAACAAAGAAGCCCAGCAAAACCTCCAGCCCAGCTGCCAAATTGTCTGCTGGTCCCATCAGGTGCTGAGAGCAGGAGAGACACAAATATTCACAGATTTCCATGAGGAACAAGTCCTGCTGCCCTGGAGAGAGGAAGGGAAATTAGGCAAGGGGTGCTGTGTGCCTTCCACAGCTGGCAAATACTCACAGTTCTACCTTGGGGTGAAAAAAGCACTTTCCAGTCAATGCCACATGCTCTCAATAAGGTTTGTTCCTGAGGAGCTGCCTGTGCCAAACTACAGATTTCTGTTTAACAACAGGAGAGCCCATGGAACTTGAAACATCTTTAATAATATTTACTCTCTCGCAATAATATCAACGCTAACAAGGCCAGAGGAGAGGAAAAAAATCGTCCTACATCTCAGGATGTTTATGTAAAGTGAGACTAAACTTTCCTGAAGTAGGAACTTTTCCAAAACCAGACAATCCTCCCTGGAAAATAAAAAAGAAAAAAAATTTCAGCAATAAATTTATGAGATGAGGTTGCAAAAGAAAAATGACAGAGTGCTGTGGGAGACAGACAAAAACATGGATTTTTTTCTTTTGAGACCTTACTTTTGGCCAGCTGAATCACAAGGAAGCTGCATCCTGAATGGGATGATCCAGAAGCACTGAATTTGTCTGAAAAAAACTCCTGAAAATTTTATTTACCCATCAGCTATGGCAGACTGCAAGAAAAAACATCAGCAAATGAAAATATCAGCATATAAAAATATCAGCAAATAAAAATATCAGCAAATTTCCCTCTGAATGCTCTGGCTGAATTTGGTCACCTGGGTTATGACCAAACAGGCAGCAGCTCCAGCCTGTCACTGAAACCTGAGCACAGAGGAGAAGCCTTTGCCTGCTGCTCCACCTCAGACCCTCCGTTTATTTTCCATTGGTGAACCAAGTGCTGCTCTCCCCTTCCCAAATCCTACCTTTCAGCTGGAGCACAGATTTTCCTGGCACTCGTCCTGCCTCCCCAGCCAGCCTCCTGTGTCTCCAATGTCTCTGCCATGTGGGAAGCACACAGGGACCTGTGCTCCTCCCCTGCTCCTCAGCACCTGTAGGTGCCTGCGTTTCATTTTTATCCAGTATTTTTATCCATTTCTCCACCCTCCCCATCCCTGCCTGGGCTGTTTGACTCAAATCTGAGCCATTTCTCAGGGTCTGTCTCACAGCCCAGTCAACACAGAGGGAACTGGTGCCAAAAACCCATTTCTTCCTGATCTGATTGTTTGTTTTCCTGCCTTTCCAGTTTGGGATTTTTGACAGGGAGCCATGTGAAACCAACTGCTCATTGTTTACTGGGAAGCCTGAGGCAGCGTTTCAGTCATTTCGCTCGCCAGAGGACCCGAGGAGATGATGGAAAGTCAATTAGCTCCCTGCAAAAACCTCCTTGGCAAAGCTCTGTGGTGTCCACACACACTGCAAATCCAACCCAAACAAGTGGCCAGGCAGGACCAGGGCAAAGCTGCTCCTGCTGGGCTGCTCTGGTCCCCAGCTGAGGCACCTCCCCAAAACCACCCTGCTCCTTATCCACAGCTGATCCCCAAACCCACCCTGCTCCTTATCCACAGCTGGTGCCCAAACCCACCCTGCTCCTTATCCACAGCTGGTGCCCAAAACCAAAACCTCCCTGCTCCTTATCCACAGCTGGTGCCCAAAACCAAACCCACCCTACTCCTTATCCACAGCTGGTGCCCAAAACCAAAACCTCCCTGCTCCTTCAGGTGATCCCCAAAACCTCCCTGCTCCTTACCCACAGCTGATCCCCAAACCTCCCTGCTCCTTCAGGTCATCCCCAAAACCTCCCTGCTCCTTTATCCAGAGCTGATCCCCAAAACCAAAACCTCCCTGCCCCTTATCCAGAGCTGATCCCCAAACATCCCTGCTCCTTCAGGTGATCCCCAAAACTACCCTGCTCCTTTATCCAGAGCTGATCCCCAAAACCTCCCTGCTCCTTATCCACAGCTGGTGCCCAAAACCAAACCCACCCTGCTCCTTACCCAGAGCTGATCCCCAAACTTCCCTGCTCCTTCAGGTGATCCCCAAAACCTCCCTGCTCCTTATCCACAGCTGATCCCCAAAACCAAAACCTCCCTGCTCCTTACCCAGAGCTGATCCCCAAACCACCCTGCTCCTTACCCAGAGCTGATCCCCAAACCTCCCTGCTCCTTCAGGTGATCCCCAAACCCACCCTGCTCCTTATCCACAGAGGCTTTGGAGAGAGGCCCAACAGGGCACAGTCCAGTCTCTTTCAAACCTTCACCCCTAAATCTGAATGAGGAGGATCTTGGAGATGAGTGCTTCATCTGAACATCTCATCCAGCACTCCCTTGGTTCATCCATTCATGCTGCTCCAGCTTCCAGCATCTTCCCAGCTCCTCCAAAAAGCTGCCTGTGCTCAGGCAGGGTGGGCAGCTCCTCACCCTAAAGCTCTGGTGGCAATCCAAGAGACAGATCCAGTCTGAGACAGCCCAAACACACCACCAGGTGCTGGCACTTCTCCCAGCAAACCTTCAGTAGCCTTTTTTTGAATCTGCTCCAAGACAACTCCTCAGCATCCCCCTGACTACAAAGCAGAACAGGGTGTTATCCCAAGAGAATAACTAAAAGCAGTAAGTTTAACATGGGTGTGTTTTTAACATGCCCCTTGGCACCTGCTGGCAGCTCCTCCCCAACCCCAGGGCTCATCCAGGTGGTTTTAAGCCAGGCTTTGGTGGATTTTTCAAAGCCCCATCTCCTCTCCAGCCACTCTTTTCCACCCAAGCAGTGCTCTAGATCCCCAAACACCCAACAGCAGCATTTTGTCCCCTCCAGCCCCTCCACCCAGCTGCAGACCTCACCAGCAGCTCTGTTGTTTTTCACATTATTAAAATATTAGTGAATTATTAAAAATATTTTTAACGAGCGCAGCTTAGGGCTGGGTCCCTAATGATTCCAGAAACAAACATCTTGTAATGTTCCTGCACTTACAGTAACACTGAAATGGACCAGAAAATTACAAATTCTGATTTCATTCCTATCTAAGTCAAGCACAGCTCCAAAATCATTGCTTTTGTGGACTGTATTGGTGATGTTACCAGTTGTGTGCCCTTCCCTCATAAAACATTTACCTTCAGCAGATGAAGGGAGGGCTCAGCACCTCCAGCTGCAGTAGGCAGCCAGTTTGTCACAACCTGTTCTAAAAAGCCCCCAAAAAGTCAACATTTAACAGTTTTTGCCTTTTCCACACTAAGTTTGTAGGGTGCCAGAGGATGAGCAGGGCCTTTTGAGAGCCCTGGCAAGAGCAGCACAGAAATTCTGCAGGTTGCCTGTGGGAAAAATAGGAAAGGGAAGAAGAAAAGAAAGAAAGTTTAGAAAGTTGGAAAAGTAAGTTTTAGAAAGAGTAGAGAAACATAGAATTAGTTGTAAAGTTTGAAAGTAGAAAAAGTTATAATAGTACAGCAAGCAAAGATATTAAACAATAGATTGAGTTTTAAGCTTAGCTAAAATAGACTTAAAGACTACAGAAAAATTTGCCTGGCAAGACAGTAGAAAGTTTTAAGCTTAAAAATGGAGAATTGTGTATTTTTAATAGAGAGCAGGCAAGGAAGCATTGTGTGAAGCAGGTGTATGTGTGCTTTTAGTGCTTGGATAGAACAATTGCCTGTAAGTTTTAGCAATACACTGTTGGCTAGAGAGTTTTTAAAATTCTCTGTAACAAAGAAATCTTTGGCTGCTACTCACAAATCATGAGCTGTTGCCATCTTTCAATTGTCTCAGCCCAGTAATGAGGCTGATGCTGCAATAAAGCTCAAGAAAAGCATCCCAGCTGTGCAATCTCCAACACTGCTGCCCAATCTGCCTTCATCTCCCCAATCCTTTCCAGCCCTGGCCTGGGCAGGAGCAGGAGTCAGGCACAGTTTTATCCTCAGCCCAGGAAGCTCAAAATCCATCTGATGTTCCCAACACACCCACCCCAACAGCTGAGGCTCAGCAGCCCCAGGAATTCTCACAGGCTGGGCCTAATCCTCTCATTTGGGATGTCCTGGGGCTTGGCAGCTCCAGCCCGACTCACCTGCTTGGATCAAGAGGAATTTAGCACAGAACATCATGGAATAGAATCCCTTAGGTTGGAAAATACCCACAGGATCGTCAAGTCCAAAGGAATCTGTCCTTTCCACCCACTTAGATCTCCAGAAATGAACAGGATTTTATTCCCCAAGCCTTTAACCAATGGATTTACAACCTGAGGATTTTATTCCCCAAGCCTTTAACGAATGGATTTACAACTTGGGGATTTTATTCCCCAAGCCTTTAACCAATGGATTTACAAAGAGAGTGGCTCCCCCAATGGGATCTGACCCACAGATTTGAATCCAGAGGGCTGAAAATGACCTTAACACTGCAGAGGGGGTCCCTGCACAGCCACCAGGCCAGGTCCAGCCATGCTGCCAGCCTGCCCCAGGTTTATCTGAACTCACCAAAGAGCCCCAGGTTTACCTGAACACACCAAAGAGCCCCAGATTTACCTGAACACACCAAAGAGCCCCAGATTTACCTGAACACACCAAAGAGCCCCAGATTTACCTGAACACACCAAACAGCCCCAGGTTTACCTGAACACACCAAAGAGCCCCAGGTTTACCTGAACACACCAAAGAGCCCCAGATTTACCTGAACACACCAAAGAGCCCCAGATTTACCTGAACACACCAAAGAGCCCCAGATTTACCTGAACACACCAAACAGCCCCAGATTTATCTGAACACACCAAAGAGCCCCAGATTTATCTAAACTCATCAAAGAGCCCCAGATTTACCTGAACACACCAAACAGCCCCAGGTTTACCTGAAAACACCAAAGAGCCCCAGATTTATCTAAACTCATCAAAGAGCCCCAGGTTTACCTGAACACACCAAACAGCCCCAGGTTTACCTGAACACACCAAAGAGCCCCAGGTTTATCTGAACACACCAAACAGCCCCAGATTTACCTGAACACACCAAAGAGCCCCAGATTTTTCTGAACACACAAAAGAGCCCCAGGTTTATCTGAACACACCAAAGAGCCCCTGAGCAGAGCTGAGAGCTGGTGATGGGCATCCCCAGGGAGCCCCAGAGCTGTTTCCATGGGGGTGATGCTGCCCAGGGAGGCACTCAGTGAGGCAGCCAGCATCCCCAGGGCTGCTCAGGCTCGCAGGCACAGCTCCAGCACACGATAAACAACAATATTAGTGAAATAATGTCTAAACAGAGCCAAACAGGATCCTCTTGCCAGCAGGCAGGGAGGGAGGCTCGCTGCAGGAGGCACCCAGAGATATATATATATACACCAGGGAAATTTAATGCTGAGGAGCTTCTTTTTGGCACCTCTCTCCTCCTGGTGCAGCTTTTCCCTCAATCTCAGTCTCTGAGCAGTCTCTGCTCTACAGCAGAGCTTTTCCTTGCCCCTTGGCACTCCTGGTGGGCCAGTCAGGACTTGTGTGGGTGCAGAGTCACATCCTTGGAGTGATGTCTGCATCCCCCTCCAGGCAGACCTGCAAAGTCCCCATTCTGTGGAATGCTTTATCCCATCTCTGGAGCAACCTGGTCTAGTGGAAGGTGCTGGCAATGGGGTGGAACTGGGTGGTCTATGAGGTCCCTCACAACCCAAACCATTCTGTGATTCCCACCCCTCTTTTAGCCCCAAGGATTGCAGCTTTAGGCACACCAGGCTCCATAAAGACAAATCCTGAATGCCTCCCCCTCTCCTGGGCATGATGCCTTGGCACAGACATCTTTTATGAAAAATCCTTTCCTTAGGATTTTTCCTCCTGAGAAGCTGAGAGGCCTCAGGAACAAAATGTAACCAATGGTTATCTGCTGCTGTGGAATGCAACAGGTGCATCTGGGATTGGCCCATGCTGGATGTTCCTAATTAATGGCCAATCACAGCCCAGCTGGCTCAGACTCTCTGTCTGAGCCACAAGCCTTTGTTATCATTCTTTCTTTTTCTATTCCTTGCTAGCCTTCTGATGAAATCCTTTCTTCTATTCTTTTAGTATAGTTTTAATGTAATATATATCATAAAATAATAAATCAGCCTTCTGAAACATGGAGTCAGATCCTCATCTCTTCCCCAATCCTGGGACCCCTGTGAACACGGTCACAATGCCTTGTGAAGGCTGACCTAGAACAGGGACTGGGCAGAACTAAAGAATAAAATCAGGATTTTTTAAGAGGCCTCAATGGATCCACCTTGGGCAGCACAACCCAAAGTGGCCACAAAAATGGATGACTAGTCACAGAGTCTTATTCTTTTATAAGTTTTGGTCTATTAGTGTATTGGAGTTAATTGCTTAGTTACAGCTTTAGCCCATGCAGTCCCACCCTGCTTGTTTTTCTCTCTTCATTCCATACTGTTTGTGCTCTTGGGGCTGAGATTTGGATCATTTGTCCTTGGTGCCCAGCTGGAGCAGGAATTGTTTTGTCTCCCTGCTCTGTGCACAGAGCTCACCATCCCCTCATATGAAGCCCAGACCCACACACTAAAGCAGCCCAGAATCTGAAAATATAAAATGCTCAAACCTGAGGCATCAGGGATGCAGCAGTGCTCAAGGAGAGGTGGCTGGAGCAGGGTGAGGATCTGCAGAGAGCCATAGCTGTGCTCCAGTGCTCCCATCTCATCCCCAAGCTGCTCACCTGAAACCAGCACTCATCCCAAGCCCTCCTGCCCTGCTCTGACCCCTCTGCTGGCTGCACCCCCTGACAATGGATGTCAAAACCTGGCAGGAGCAGCTGTCAGCAGCTGTATTTGTGAAAGCTGAGAGCCCTGAGCCAGCTCTTATCAGCTTTAGTACAGCTCTCCCCACGTGTCTGCCAGGAAAAATGAGGTTTCAAGGGATCTTTGAGGAAATTTGGATCCAGATAATTCAGCTCAATGCAGGGGAAGCTGGTAAGCCCAGAGGAAAAGCATCACCTGCAGCACACAGAGAGGCAGCAGGGCTTTCCTCAGCTGAAGGCCAGTGTGAATCCCAGGCATTGCCCAGGGCTGGTAATTTTCCAGGATGCTGGAATGTCACAGCCCAGCTGTGAACTCCTCCAGGACAAACCTGCAGGGATAAAGTTGACTGTGCCAAGGAAGGAGAGAACCTGCAGTCCCAAAAGCATGTGAAAAATGAAGCTTCCAAGGAGGCAGGGGAGCACAGGAATGAGGCCTACATGTACCAGCTTTGAGCACAGCCTGTTACACCCAGCTGATGTGGAACAGAAGCTGCTGCACTATTTTTAAAATCTGGAAAAGCAGACCTGGATTGAGCAATGGAAAAAGGGGGGAAAGAAATTGTTCTCATGAGCTGAGGCTGAGTCTCTGTGCTCTCACCTCCCACCCTTCTCCAGGAGCTTCTGGGCTCACCCTTGCTGGGACCCAGAAATTCCTCTGGCTGCCCTGGAGGGCTCCAGCCCCTGCCAGGGGTCTCAGAGACCTTGGCACAGAGCCCCAGACCCCCTTTGTGCCTTTGATTTTGACCCATGGAGAAACAATTACCAACATTATATGAGGAATTACAAGCCATGAAAGTTTAAGTAGAACAATAGTGAATTTGTCACAGGGTGAAAAGTAGAATTTTGGGGTTTTTAGAATGGGGGTTCAGAAGCCAAGATGGAGGCATGTCCTGTCCTTCTTCTTTCTTCTTCTTCTTGGCCTCCATCTTCTGGGTGATGTTGGCACTTTTGGGTTGGTTTAAGGTAGGAACACTCTGTCTAACATAGGTGATAGGGATTGGAAAATTATTGTAAATAAAGCACAGGTAGTTTTTAGTATAAAATGTTGACACCAGCCCAGGGGCAGGGACTGTGCCACAACCCAACCTGCTGGACAGACCTCAGCAGGCCAGAGAAAGAATGTTATAGATAAGAGAAAATAAACAGCCTTGAAAACCACAGCTGAAGAGTTCTGACTCCTTCTTTGACTGCTGGGCAGGGAAAAGAGATTTTCTAACACCTTGGGGTCATCCTGATCAGCAGAGATTCCAGGAACCCTGACCCACCTCACCTGGGCAGGGCTTCCGAAAGCTTCTCCCTGTTCCCCTCAGGATTTCACCTCAGGGATGCCTGATGGAAATGGTTCCCCCAAACAAGGGCAGCTGCTTTGCTCTGAGGAGAGCAAGGAGAGGATTCAGCTCCTCAGCCCAGGATTTCAGCAGATTCAGCTGCATCTCTCCCCCCTCGCCTTCCCCAGAGATCACATTTGGGCAGCTCCAGCTGAAGGCAGCCAGGAGCTCAGGGAATTGTTGCTGGGAAACTGTTCAGGAGCCCTGGCTGGAGCAGCACCTTCAGTACAGGGCAGTAATGGTGTGAAAAATGAGTATTTTATGACTGGCTTTTCACAAATATTAAAATAAATATTATATATGTTGTGTTAGAAAGTTATACTGTAGAAATTTCTTAAGTAGTGTGTTAAATATAGTTTTAGGTTATAACATAAGGTTAAAATAGAAACTATGCTATGTGAGATTTTTATTTTTTTTAAGAGAGGACTCACTGAGATAGCAGCCACAGGACACCTGGATCTTTCAGAGAAAGAGAATTTATTGCTCCATTATCAGAAGAAATGAACTTCTTCCTGCCTCGCTCAGCCCTGAAGACTCAGTCAGGATTCAGAGGAAGAAGCTGGCACTGCCCAGACAGAATCCTGTGTTTGAATGGAATTTATGCATCATGGATGAGGTGTATGAATATGCAACAGGCTGTTGCTTTTAAGGGTTAATCCTCTGTTAACGTGGGTCCTTTTTTGGGCTTATTTTGCCCAGAAAGAGGTACCTGGACTGTCTGTAACTCTTTGGTTCTATTGTCTCATATTGTCCTATTCCAAATTGCCCAAAATTTTAATTACTCTAATTATATTATCATTTTTATAACCATTTTATTACTATTAAACTTTTAAAATTTTAAAAAACAAGTGATTGGCATTTTTCACAATAGGAGCTTCTTTGAACCAGGTCTCATGAGCTCTTGGAGATCTATTTCACACCCAAGATAGCTCAGCTACCTTAGGAGGCATAAAATCAGCAGGGTGGCTTCTGTGGCAGTGTTGGAAACAAAAAGATTTTAATAAAAGGCAAAATAACAAAAATTTTACAGAGAAAAACCGAGCCAGGTGCCAGAGATTCTTGCTCCTGGTAAAACACCCCACAAAAGCCATTAGTTCCTTTGTGCTCTTATTTTTCTAGTGAATTGCCCAGGTAGGACTTTTGGCTTCTGTCCCATTAGCTATCCTTAAATTTGAGGTGAAGTCCCCCAGGTCCCATGAGATGCCTTTTCACCTCATTGAGGAGTGAAATTTCTGGGCTTCTTTCCATTTTAAGGAGACAAAGGATAGTTCTGTCTACAAGAGGCACATTCCTCTACAGGGCACAGCTGGCACCAGGGGCTGGCCCCTGGGTTTGGGCGCTCACTCCCAGCCCAGGAAGCTGCAAATCCGAGCCTCATTTAGGATGCTGATGCTAATCAGAAAAGCAGAAAAGCTAATCAGAAAATCTGCTGAGCAAACAGGATGGGCTGTGGTGGCCTGCTGGATCCCATTTGCCACCATCACATTTTCTGAAAAATCCTCTTGGCCCAGGATCTTCTCCTGGGAAGCTGAGGAGCCTCAGAAAAGAATGAAAACAATAATTATCTGATTGTTTGGGAATGTGGTCTGGAGATCGTTTACCAACAGGTGCATCTTTGATTGGTTCCATGTGAATTGTTTTTCATTAATGACCAATCTCAGCCAGCTGTGTCGGACTCTGAGGAGTCGGTCACGAGCTTTCATTGTCATTCTTGTTAAGTCTTCTGTCTGTCTCCTTTCTCTTTCTTCAGTATAGTTTTAGTAGATGATATGATTAAAAATATAATATGAAATATGAAATAAAATAATACATATAAAATAATGGATATAAAATAAAATCTATACTATAAATATAATAACATAACATCTCAGCCTTCTGAGAACATGGAGTCAAATTCTCATCTCTCACCTCGTCCTGGGGACCCTCACAAACACCACACCCATTAAAGGGTTTGTGGGGTTTTGTTTTATCCCCTCCAACCACTCCAGGGCTGGGGTGAACTTGCTCCCCCTTGGTCTCCAAGTGCCTGGACCAGCTTCTCCTCTCTGGCTCTTTCCCAGGGTGGATCCACGAGCACTGCATCCCTCTGCTCACTGCCACCAGGGACATCATCCTTTGTTTCTACAGGCTGGAGGTGAAACCACCACCCTGGAATTCCCACCTTTGTCCCACCTGGGACCTGCCAGAGCCTGTAAAGAGCTTTGCTCTTCTGCCACTGCAGCCCTGGGGACTTGGCTGGCTGGTTCCAGCCTCACAGAGGGACCCACAGCAATGCAGGGGAGGCAGGAGGCAGTTCCCTGCATTAAAAATTACTGTTTTCTACATTAAAAAAATTACTGTTTTCTACATTAAAAAATACAGTTCCTTACATTAAAAAATAGTGTTTCCTACATTAAAAATTACTGTTCCGTACATTAAAAAAAATACTTTTTCCTACATTAAAAAAATACTGTTTCCCATATTAAAAAATACTGTTTTGTACATTAAAAAAATATTTTTTCCTACATTAAAAATTACTGTTCCATACATTAAAAAATACTGTTTCCCATGTTAAAAAATACTGGTTTCTACATTAAAAAAATACTGTTTCCCATATTAAAAAATACTGTTTTCTACATTAAAAAATACTGTTCCTTACATTAAAAAAATACTTTTTCCTACATTAAAAAATACTGTTTTCTACATTAAAAAAATAGTTCCCTACATTAAAAAAAATACTGTTCCCTACATTAAAAAAATACTGTTTCCCATATTAAAAAACACTGTTTTGTACATTAAAAAATACTGTTTCCTACATTAAAAAAACACTTTTTCCTACATTAAAAAATACTGTTTTCTACATTAAAAATACTGTTTCCTACATTAAAAAATACTGTTTTCTACATTAAAAAAATCCTGTTCCCTACACTAAAAAATACTGCTTCCTGCATTAAAAAATATTATTTCCTACAGGAAGAAAGCCTCTCCTTGCACTGCCTTGCTGAGTCAGCTGTACTATCTAACACTCCCAGGCACATGGTGTGAATTTTGGGCCAGCATAGGCTCAATGATCCTTGTGGGTGCCTTCCCTACATTAAAAAAATACTGTACCCTACATTAAAAAATACTGTTCCTTACATTAAAAAAATACTTTTTCCTGCATTAAAAAATACTTTTTCCTGCATTAAAAAAATACTGTTCCCTGCATTAAAAATTAGTTTCCTGCATTAAAAAGTACTGTTCCTTACATTAAAGAAATACTGTTTCCTACATTAAAAAAATACTGTTCCCTACATTAAAAATTAGTTTCCTGCATTAAAAAATACTGTTCCTTACATTAAAAAATACTGCCTCCTGCATTAAAAACATGATTTCCTACATGAAGAAAGCCTCTCCTTGCACTGCCTTGCTGAGTCAGCTGTACTATCTAACACTCCCAGGCACATGGTGTGAATTTTGGGACTGTGCAGGGCCAGCACAGGCTCGATGATCCTTGTGGGTGCCTTCCAAGCCAGGATATTCTGTGACTGTAAAATCTGTGTTTTGCACAAGATGGATCTCTTCCATTTCACCATAAGCACACACAGCCCTGCTGTAAACGTGCCTGCTGAGCCCCAGCAGCTCCAAAGCATTCAAGCTGCCCCATGCAGGACACCCCCACCAATTTATTCCCCTCCTGCTCCAGCTCTGCTCGGTGCCAAACTCATCCAGCACAGACAGCAGATGGTTAAATCAGTGTTTGCTGCACAAGGCACTGCCTTGAGGTGCTCTTTGGAGCTCCAGCCCTTTCCCCAGTGCCCAGCGTGGGGATTATGGGGAGCAGATCCCTCATTCCTCTTGCTCTGGATCTCCCATTGCACAGCTGGGCTGCAGCTCCCAAATCCAAACCTGGCAGGTTTAGGGCAGCAGATGACCCAGCGGTTTGTCACAGGCCCCCCAGATGTGGTGGGAAGAGCCAAGCACAGCCCCAGAGGCAGCAGGAGCATGCAGGGATGGAGAGTGATTTATAGAAATCTGCTTGTGCCTCCCCCAGGGAACCATCTCCCCTCCTCACTGCCCATTTCTGGGGAGGAATCGGGAGAAAAGCTCCTCCCAGCCCATGATCTGCTTTTCCTGCAGGTGAAGGATGCTCCTGGCTCTCCTCACTGCTCCTCCCAGCCCAGGCTCAGCACCTGTGGGACACAGATCTCAGCTGGAGCCCCCAGTGCTGCCATGGAGCTGGAATAAAACGGGATAATAGCAACTGGAGGGTGAATTAAACATATGAATCACTTCCTCTCCTGGCTTTTCCTGCTCCTGTTGTTTCTCTTTATCCCCTTGGTGGGAGCTCAGTGAGAACATCCATTTCCTGTCCTCCCCTCTCTGCAGTGAACACCAGGGGGGTGATTTTTGTCTCATCCTTTCCAGCTGGCATCCAGGGAGCTGTGCCAACGCTCCCAAGGCCATTTCTCCATCACAGGGCAAAGCAGAACCCCCAGCCTGCCATCCAAACCTCACCTGCCTGTCCTGATGCAGCCTGGGGCTCTCTCCATAGCCTCCACCTTCCTGAAGGATGGGAGCACAAGCACCCCCAGACCTCTCATTCTACAGGCTGGAGATGAAACCACCACCCTGGAATTCCCACCTTTGTCCCACCTGGAACATGCCAGAGCCTGTAAAGAGCTTTGCTCTTCTGCCACTGCAGCCTTGGGGACTTGGCTGGCTGGTTCCAGCCTCACAGAGGGACCCACAGCAACGCAGGGGAGGCAGGAGGCAGTTCCTTGGATGAGGCTGGGCACATCCCACTCCCTTTGGAAAATGCCCCAAAAGAGCATTTCCCCCCCCCAGAAAAATGCCATTTCCCCCCACCAGCTCAGCCCCAGGCTGGCACCAGGGCACTGGTGGCAGAACAAGGACAGCTCCAGAGCCCTGAGGTGGCTCCTCTGCAGAGGACACTGTGCTCTCCTGCCATCTCCCCCACCCTGTGTCTTGGTTTGGAAAGACAGGACTCTGGTAAGGAAGGCAGGAGCCTCCCCTGAAAAGGAGAATGTAAACCCTCCCCACCCCTCTGAATTGCTATAAATTTTAAATTAAGGGGCTCTCAGGCAAAAAATATGGGAGCAGGAAATAACAATTCTTTAACAGGGAAAAGAAAAAATAAAAAGGATAAAATAAACAATGCAGTACACCAGAACAACACTGCCAGACTCAGAACCCAACCTGACACCCTGTGGGTCAGGGTGTTGGCAGCAGTCCCATTGGAAATGTGGCTGCAGCTCTCCTGCAGTGTCAGGGCTGGTTCTGCTGGAGCAGGGATCCTGTAGAGAAGGATGGATTCTGCCTCTGAAGATCCAGGGGAAGGAGAGGCAGCTGCTGTTCCTCTGGGGAATCCCGTTGAGAAGCTGTGCTGGTGTCTCAAAACCTCTGGATTTTATCCAGGTAGGAATGTTTGAAATCTCAGATTGTATCCAGGTAGGAATGCTTGGCTCCTCCCTCTGGGCTCACATCTCCCAATGGGATGCTGTAGTTCTTATCAGCCATGCAGTGACATTCAATAGCTGTTATCAGCAGATGTCCCCTCCCCAGGGAGGAGTGAATGTGGTCACTCAGAGAGAGATAAGGCAAACTGCCCACTTGACAAAAGATAATCTGCCATACAGATGGCAATGGAAAACACCTTGCATTGCAACCTTCATCACCCTGGCAGCAATCCTGCCAGCCCAGCCTGCAATTAGCACCAGCAGAGAGCTCAGGCAGCCCTGGGGAGGCTCTGATCCCCACATCCTGGTGGCACATGGCAGCAGCAAGGTCCCCTCCCCTTTCTCTCAGTTGCAGCATGGAGAGCTCCAGCTCCCAGCTAATTCCTGCCTGTGAGGAGCTGCTGCCAGAGAGACCAGGCAAGAGGGACACCCAGGACAGCACAGAGGGTGACAGGACAGCTGAAAGGCAGAGGGATGCAGCCACCACCAGCCAGAGAGGCCATGAAAAGCCTCTGCCCACGGCCTGGGGAGCAGCACAGCAGGGCAGGGCTTTGGCATCAGCTCTTCCTCCCTCTCTGGGGCTCCTGGGCTGCCCCTCCTCTCTTGGCTGCCAAGGGGAGGATGCAGAGCAAAGCAGAGCTTGCAGAAGCCCCAAGCCAGGCTCTGGTGGGACCAGGAGGCTGCAAAGCCCTTTTGGGTTACCAGGGAGCCACGGGCTCTGCAAAGGTGCAGGGGCCAGGAGAGACAGAGCCCTCCTCACCTGAGCACCAGGAGCTGCTCAGGGACATTTGGTGCAGGTCTGGGGGCGCTCAGTGCACCCCTAGGAGGGCACTGAGGGTTTGGGGTGGCAAATGAAGCTGCAGGTCCCTGTGCCAGCAGGCAGAGAACAGGGACAAGGCTCCAGATCAACCTCCATCCACTGATGGTGCTGATGCAGCTCAGGGCAGACACCTCAGGGCACCAAGGTTCTCAGCCCTGGGAGCACTCCAGAGCCCAGCTCTGAATTCCCATGCTGAATAATCACCTTTTCTTTGCTGTCTGAGACAGCTGAGCATTGAAGCACTGCAATTTCCTCCTGGGGAAGACTGTTTTGTCAGCTGAAGGAAGAGTAAATTGGTGCAGTCGGAATTTTCATCCACCTCCCCTCAACGTGAGCTCCTCCTGTCCCCCACACAAGGCAGCCTGAAAGCTTCCAGCACCTCAGGTGTCAAACACAATAGTTCCTGCCAGGATCCATAAATAGATATGGAAAAAAAAAAAAATCCAAATTCTCAGCTGCAAAGAGGGGCTCACACCACAGTGCCAGAAGATGCTGTCACAGCAGACATCACCTGCAGCTCTAAGAAGGGTCAAAGTGACAGCAGAATAGTTCCATTACAGCTACAAAAGCAGATTTAATCACGAAAGGATGATTTTATGAGTCCCTGGGAGATGCCACAAGACATACACTGATGCTTCTGTGCTGCAAACACTTCCCAAGCTGCAGGGAGCTTACAACAAAAATTCCAATAAAGAATTCCAGCTCCTTGGGAGACAGGGAGGAACAGGCCAGGAGATCAGGCCAAGGGGTGTCTGCAGAGATCCCAGCCACAGTGAGACTGAGAGGAGCAGGGAATCAGGAGTGAGCAGCACTGGGATGAGAGGGGGGAGCTCAGAGTGATCCATGGCCACAAAAACCAACAGAATCAGCCCAGAGTGATCCATTGTCACATCTTTTATGGAAAACCCTTTCCTTAGGATTTTTCCTCCTGAGAAGCTGAGAGGCCTCAGGAACAAAATGTAACCAATGATTATCTGCTGCTGTGGAATGCAACAGGTGCATCTGGGATTGGTCTCATGTGGTTGTTTCTAATTAATGGCCAATCACAGCCCTGCTGGCTCAGACAGAGAGCCGAGCCACAAACCTTTGTTATCCATTCTTTCTTTTTCTATTCTTAGCCAGCCTTCTGATGAAATCCTTCCTTCTGTTCTTTTAATATAGTTTTAATGTAATATATATCATAAAATAATAAATCAAGCCTTCTGAAAGATGGAGTCAGATCCTCATCTCTTCCCTCATCCTGGGATCCCTGTGAATGCCATCACAATCCATTGCCACAAAAACCAACAGAAACAGCCTTGAATTCATCCCAAGGCACAATGAATTTAGAACAACAGACAGATCATCTCCTTGGTGTTTGGTTTTTGGTTTTTCCTTTATACACAAAGGCAATTAACCTGTGGGATTCATCAGCACACAGCTAATTGAGAGCAAGGGCTCGAGGGAGCTGCACACAGAACAAGCAAAGAGCTCACACAGCAAAGAGCACCCACGCTGCCTGGGGATGGAATAAAATGTCCCCCAGGGTGGTGCTCTGTCTTGGTTTGAACAGCCAGGTGTCTGCTAAGGAAGGCAGGAGCCTCCCTTGAAATGGAAAATGTAAACTCCCTCCCTTTGAATTATTGCAATTTTGAAATTAAGGGGCTCTCAGGCAAAGATATGGGAGTAGGAATAACAGTCCTTTACTAGGAAAATTAAAAATACAAATGCAATAGTACAAAAAAAAAAAAAGAAAACAAACCATGGCCAGAGTCAGAACAGGAGCTGCCCCTCATGGGTCAGGTTGGTGGTGGCAGATCCATTAAAAGCTGCATTCCCAGAGGAGCAGCTTTCTGCTGCCCTGCATTGCCAGAGGGAGCCCAGGCCCATCTCCAGCAGCCCTGGAGCTGCAGAGGAAAACTCCCCCCTTGTGCAGGATCCCTGCTCCAGCAGAGCCACAGCTGGCACTGCAGGAGGGCTGAGCCCCCATGGGATGGGGCTGTGCCACCCCCTGACACACAGGGGACAGGGACTGCTCTCACTCTGGCAGTTTTTTGGGTTTTGTTTGTACTATTGCATTTGTATTTTCATTTTCCTGATAAAGAACTGTTATTCCTGGTCCCATATCTTTGCCTGAGAGCCTTTTAATTTCAAAATTGTAATAATTCATAGGGAGGGGGTTCACATTTTCCATTTCAAGGGAGGCTCCTGCCTTCCTTAGCAGACACCTGGCTTTTCAAACCAAGACATTTAGTCAGATCAGAGAGAAACCAAGGAGATGTGAGTGCCTCCCAGCCCAGGAAGATTATGGTGGCTTTGGAGAGGGCTGGGATAAGGAAAGGGTTTGCCTTTCCTGGATAAAGCACTGGGCATTCCCAGGGGCAGACAGGAGGGCAGGGAGCTGGATTCCCTCCAAGCCCACATTTGGGGCTCAGGGATCCATCCAGCCCTTCTCAGCCCCTCTTTATACACAAGGGGATCACCAGGCAAACCCCAAACCTCCCCACATTCCTGAGGAGCTCCATGAGCTGCCTGTCCCACCCCAGACCCTGAGCACTGCCAGGGATGAGGATGAGCAAACCTTCCCAGAGATTTCTGCAGGGAAGTTCACTCTGCCCAGCAGCCAAAGAAAAATGACTGCTCAAATCCACTGCAACTGCTGCCAGAGAGGAGAATTGTCCAGAGGGGAAAACAGAGGGGAGGTAGTGACCCACTGCCTTCCATCCTGTGCTCCAGAAAGGCACAAACCTCCCCAGTTTGTCTAATTACATCCTATGTTATCACCAGAGGCTTTAAACCCACCTAATGAGGACAAGTTGCTTAGACTTGCAGCATCCCTGGGACAGTCCCCAGCACCATTTGGGGCACTGCCATCACCTCTTGTGATCCTCCAGCTCTCAGAGCCTGCCAGCGTGGTGGCACAGCACAGAGAAGCTCATTTTTATTTCATAGCCCTCCACGGTCTTCTCTTTCCCGACTTTTTCACCCCCTGAGCTCAGAATCAGTTTGGTTTTTAAGCAGCCACAGCTCTCTGCAGCAAGCATCAGACAGCTCCACGAGTCTGGATCCTGCTGAAGCCCCTTAGACTTCACATAAAATCCCAAATCCACTCATTCCCACAGCCCCTCTCTGAGTCACTGCTGATTTCACAGAGAAACAGCTCCAGGTACTCCCCAGACCTCCTGTTCCCTCACCTCAGAAAGGGAAGCTGATGGCAGCAGGAATCTCCTGCACCAGGGCTCAGGGAGGAATGGATCTGGCAAGGAGACCAGACCAGACCGCACCGGGTTTTACCCCAAACCTCCTGTGCCTGCCAGAAAAGAGACAAGATGGGGCCTGGGGCACTCCTGATCCCCTTCCAAGAGCAGGCAGCAATGGTGACAGTCATCTGCAAGTGCTCCAGGCCATTCCTCCAGTCCCCTGGAGCAGAGCTGTCCCCAGGGAGATGGAAAGCAGGACGAGAACAGGAGCCAGCAGTGACAAGGCCTGGGAGGGGATGTTTTACAGCTCAAGCCAGGCAATGAGAAAATCATTCATCTCCACCAACTCATTGGGCACCCAGGAGGTTCTTATTTTATTACTTTGGAGATGGCTGAGGGTGATTTATTGATCAGAGATGCTGCTGAACAATTAAAGGGAACGCTGCATCTGGATGCTCACAGGACATCGGGCAGGAGAGTGCCAGAGAGAAGGCTGAGCTGGAACAGAGACTAGATGGAGATAAAGAATAAAGCAGGGATTGATTAAAGGCCTCAATGGATCCACCTTGGGCAGCACAAGAGCCCAGCCAGGACTGCACCCAAGATGGACCCAAAATGGTCACAAAATGCACAACAGGTCACGGGGTCTCTCACTTCCATAAGTTCTGCTCCATTTGCATATTGGAGTTAATTGTCCAATTACAGCTCCAGCCCATGCACTCCCATCCTGCTTGCTTTTCTCTCTCCAGCCCACGCTGTTTGTGCTCTTGGGCTGAGATTTGGATCATTTGTCCTTGGTCCCCAGCTGGAGCAGGAATTGTTTTGTCTCCCTGCTCTGTGCACAGAGCTCACCATCCCCTCATATGAAGCCCAGACCCACACACTAAAGCAGCACAGAACCTGAAAAATATAAAATGTTCAAACCTGAGGAGCAGTGCCAGGAGATGCCTTTGGAGGAATTCAGAGCAGGGAGGAAGCCAGGGGGGACATCCCAAATGGCTGTGGGGTGCTCAGGCACAGCAGGAGCAGAGGGGACAGCACAAGACATGAGCATTCATACACACACACACACACATTCATCCTCCTCCCTCTGGTCCATCACAAGTGCATAGCTGTAGCTGCAGACCACTTCAGTTTTAGAAAAGGAGAAGAAGAAGGTGTCAAACAGACAGCAAATCCATGCTCTGGTGCCAGCAGAGCAGATTCTCTACTTCATTGTACTTCATTGTCCTGACCTGAGCTCAGCCCCCAGCCCAGGAAAAAGGAAAAACAACATCAAGACTTGATAACTCACTGCATAAATCCTACAGAAGAAGTTTGGGCACAACTCCACCATAAGGATCCCTCCAAGGGGAAAGGGTCCCCCAGTGCATGGCCAGGAGCAGCTCAGAGGTGGCTTAGGGCCAGGTTGAGGATTCCTTCACCCCAGGTTTGTGCCCAGGCTCAGCACAGCAAGGAAAGCCTCGAGGAGATGCCGAGTTCAGCTGCTGTGAGACAACGAGGAGGCAAAAACAAAAATGTGCAATGAGGCAAAAACTCTCTGGGAGGGGCTGGGGTGAGGAAGCATCCCTGGGGCACCCCAGCAGCGCCTGCCTCTCAGAATCCCTGCTGGTCAGAGGCACTCTGAGATAGGTACAGGCCTCTTTTCCCAGCCCAGCAGTCGAAGAAAGAGTCAGAGTTTTAGAGATAAGACATAATAAACAACCTTGAGAGTGAGAACAGAAGAAAATTCTTTCTCCAACCTGCCAAGGTCTGTCCAGCAGGTCAGGTTGTGGCACAGTCCCTGCCCTTGGGGCGGTGTTACCTTTTTATATTAAAAACTACCTGTACACTATTTACCATAACTTCCCAATACCCATCACCTATGTTAGACAGTGAGCTTCTACTCTAAACCAATCCAAAAGTGCCAACATCACCCAGAAGATGGAGGCCAAGAAGAAGAAGGAGAATGTTAGACAGTGAGCTTCTACTCTAAACCAATCCAAAAGTGCCAACATCACCCAGAAGATGGAGGCCAAGAAGAAGAAGGAGAAAGGCTGGACACGCCCAGATCCCTCCATCTTGCCCCCTGAACCTCCATTCTAAAAACCCCCAAAATCTATTTTTTCACCCTATGATTAACTATTACTCAAACTCTTTTGGCTTGTAATTCTTCATATAAAGGTCGGTAATTGTTTTTTCCAAGGGCTAAATCAAAGGCACAAAGGGGGTCTTGGGCTCTGTGCCAAGGTCTCTGAGCCCCCCGGGCAGCCAGAGGAATTTCCTGGGTTCCAGCACCTGCCTGGCTCTGCAGCCTCCTCTGGAGCAGCTCGCCGTGGGCAGGAGCCCCATCTGCCGGCTTGGCCACGGAGGATGCACATTCCAGCTCCTCGGGGAAACCTCCAAGGCACACAGCTTCCAGCCAAACAGGCAGCAGGGATCTCCTGTATGCTTATAAGTACATTTCTACCACAGGGAACAGCGTGGAGGGTCACAGGTTTTTTGTTTCTCAGATATGTTGCTGCATAAAATAGCTCTTCTTTTAATTTTTTTCCCTGCTAAAGTATGGGGTTTGTGCTTAAATGGTGGTGATGCTAACTGATTATCATATAGTCTGCTTATCATATAACATATAACTCATATCATAACTCATTATCATATATTCTGCAGTCTTACAGAATATGCAACAAAGTTTGCTCCAAGGCAAACAAATCCACATCCAGCTCTGCATTCCAGCATAAAACCACCTTCAACAGGTCACTAAAACCTTTACCAGGCAGCCCCCAAAAAAAAAAAATTAAAAATCTGCAAAAATCACCTGCTGCCAAGCAAGCAGCCACAGCAAAGCTGGGGACTGCTTAGCTCCTCACACACATGAGCACAGAGATGCACGCACTCCCCAGCAGGATGCTGGCACAGACATATTTTATGAAAAATCCTTTTGCTAGGATTTTTTCTCCTGAGAAGCCTCAGAGGAAAAGAAAAAACAACAATTATCTGCTGCTGTGTGGAATGCAGCAGGTGCATCTTTGATTGGTTCATGTTGGTTGTTTTTAATTAATGGCCAATCACATTCCAGCTGTCTCGGACTCTCTGGTCAGTCACAAGATTTTATTATCATTCCATTCCTTTCTATTCCTTGCTAGCCTTCTGATGGAATCCTTTCTTCTATTCTTTTAGTATAGTTTTAATACATCATTTTCTTTCAATATAATATATATCATAAAATAATAAATCAGCCTTCTGAAACATGGAGTCAAGATTCTCATCTCTTCCCTCGTCCTGGCACCCCTGAGAACACCACCACAGGATGCAGCAGTAATTCTGTGCCCCTCACCCCCAGCAGGGTGGAAATCAGCCCCCAGAGCCTGAGGAACAAGCCCCTGCTGGCAGCAGCAGAGAAGGTGGGCTGGGAAAACCAAGAGGCTGCTGCCAGGGGAGCAGAAACACTAAATATTTACACAGCCTGCCATCAGCCCTCAGGCAAGGGGGTGGCAACTCTACAATTTGAGAATTTAAAAGTGCAGCCAGCATAACAATTTTTGCATCACTAAAAGTGCAGGAAAATTACTTAAACGTACCCAACGGGGGGAGTTAAATTCAGCCAGGACAAAGGGAACCAAGTGCTTAAGCAGTGGAAAGAAAAATCCCAGCTCCTGGAGGTTTGATGGGGTTGAGTGGTCAGGAGGTACCAGTGCCTGCAAAACACAAAGGCACCGCTCACCCACCAGCAGAACAGAGGCAGGATTGGGGTGGGAAAACACCCAGAACTGTCAGCAGCACCAAAGGGGCTCCCAAGGAGGAAATGTCCCCTTCCCTGGGTGCTGCAGGAGAGCAACAGGGGAGATGGGGCTTGGCTTGGAAAGCCAGGTGTCTGCTAAGGAAAGCAGGAGCCTCCCCTGAAATGGAAAATGCGAATTCCCTCCTTTTGAATTATTGTAATTTTGAAATTAAGGGGCTCTCAGGCAAAGATATGGGAGTAGGAATAACAGTTCTTTATCAGGAAAATGAAAATACAAATGCAATAGTACAAACAAAACCCAAAAAACTGCCAGAGTGAGAGCAGTCCCTGCCCCCTGTGTGTCAGGGGGTGGCACAGCCCCATCCCATGGGGGCTCAGCCCTCCTGCAGTGCCAGCTGTGGCTCTGCTGGAGCAGGGATCCTGCACAAGGGGGGAGTTTTCCTCTGCAGCTCCAGGGCTGCTGGAGATGGGCCTGGGCTCCCTCTGGCAATGCAGGGCAGCAGAAAGCTGCTCCTCTGGGAATGCACTGGGCAGAGGCTGCTGGGCTGTCCCAAAGCTCAGATTGGATCCAGGTAGGAATGCTTGGCTCCTCCCCTGGGCGGAGCATCTCCCCATGGGATGATGGAATTGGATCAGCCCTGCAGGGACACTCACTGGCCATGGACAGAAGAGAATTAATAATGAATGGCCCATGGACAGAAGAGATCTCCTGGAGGGAGGATTGGCTTTGGGAGAGATAAAGAAAACTGCCCCATGAACAGCAGAGAACTGCCCCAGCTCTGACAAATGGCAGTAAAATACACACCCCAGCCACATCTTCCTACCCAGGACAAAATGCTGCTCCAGTCCGATCCACACCTCCTACCTTAATGCACCAGGCAGGGCCAAAAGGGAGCCTCAGAGGAACAGAACTGCCCCAAAGAGCCAAACTAGGAACTAAGAGCCCTGGGCTGAGCTTAAATGCAGCCTTTGGTCCAGGGTGTGGGTGGGATGCCCAGGTGAGAGCAGTTGGGACCCAGCTGTGCAGGTGAAGGGAGGTGAGAGCCATGTCCCACCCCCCAGGTGCCTCTGTGACACTCCCAAGTGAGCCAGGACACAGTGCAGTAAAGAAAGTGTCACCCTGGGAGAGTGATGGGGCACAGGACAAGGACCCTGCCAGGAGGGGCACAAAGCCACCCACCATCCTGTCTGTGCCCACCCTGTTAGTGAGCCTTGCACCTCCAGGAGCAATCCTGGGCCCTCAGGTTGGGAAGGATGTTGAGATGTTTGAGCACGTGCAGAGGGGGCAATGAGGCTGGAGAGGGGCTGGGAACACAAACCCCTGAGGGAGCTGGGTGTGCTCAGCCTGGAGAAAAGGAGACTCAGGGCTGCCCTCATCACTCTCACAGCTCCTGAAGGGTGCCTGTGCTCAGCTGGGGCTGGGCTCTTTCTCCAGCAGCACTGACACAACCAGAGCACACAGCCTCAAGCTGTACCAAGGGAAATAAATACAGGTTGGATATCAGGATAAAGTTTTTCACAGAAAGAGTGATAAAGTTCTGGAATGGCTGCCCAGGGAGGAGGTGGAGTCCCCATCCCTGGGTGTGTTTAACAAAGCCTGGATGTGGCACTGGGTGCCAGGGCTGAGTTGAGGTGTTGGGGCTGGGTTGGACTCGATGATCTTGGAGGTCTCCTCCAACCTAGTTTTTTGGGGATTTTTTTTGTTTTTTTGATATTGCCATTGCCTCCTGTAGGAATGCAGGGAAGCCATTGCAAAGCAGTGTCTTCCCCATCCCAGTGCCTTCCCCTCTCCCAGCCCCAGCAAGGCTGGGGGCTGCTGGTGTTTGTGCTGTGCCTTGGCTTGGCTTCATCTCTGAGCCTCTTTCACAACAGGCCACCCCACAATATGCTGGCACCCTGCACTGCTGGCCCAGGGAATTATCCCTGCCAAGGCTCTGGGGCAGATCCAGACAGCACCAGCTGTGGAACAACCCCACACTGTGCCACCCTGGCATCCTTGTGCCAAGTGTCACAGCCTGGGGGTGTCCTGTGCTGTCCTTACAAGTGCACAAAGAAAGCCAAAGTCACAGCACATTGCAGCAGCCAGATTATCCCTGGCCAGCTACTGCCAGCTTCCACGAGAGGGCTTTGCTGCACAAGGAAAGGAAACGAGACGAGCTCCTGCTTCCAGCTAGGTCCTGCTCTTCCCCCACACCTCAGCCAGGGCTGAGGAGGACACAGTCACCGAGGATTACACCCAAAGGTGACATTTGTGTGGTAGTGACGGTATTGACATTTTCTTTGTCGCTGAAGCCTCTTTTTCCATGGTGAGCTGTATCCCAGGGTGGCCACAGCTGAGCCCAGCTTTCCCAGGGGACTCTGGCACTAAACCTGTCCCCAAAGCAGGGACACAGCACTCACCTGCACAAGAGGCTGGCCAGTGCTTTTGGAGAGGTGTCACTATAGGACACGAAATAACATCACGTGTACACAGCCTTTGTTCCAGGGTGTGGGTGGAACACACGCTGCTGTTCTCAAGGTGGAAAAGGGGAGTTTATTTTCTGACTTCAACATTCATAGATTTCCAAAAGTGACAGTGGATTGGAGGGTGAAAGTGCCACCTCCCCAATGACACTGGACAAACCAACAGTCTGTTAAATTTCTCCTCCATAAAAGAAGGCAAAACAATAAGTTATTTACAGAAAGTGTGCCAGAAAGTTCATTATAAGAATGTAAACATCAGAAGGCTTAGAAAATCTAAAAAAATCAGGGTGACAAAGCCTCTTTTTCCATGGTGAGCTGAATCCCAGGGTGGCCACAGCTGAGCCCAACTTTCCCAGGGGACTCTGGCACTAAACCTGTCCCCAAAGCAGGGACACAGCACTCACCTGCACAAGAGGCTGGCCATGCATTTGGAGAGGCACCGGGCTGTCCCTGCAGTCCCTCCCAGCAGAGCTGGGCTTTGGAGCACATCTGCTGATGGATGGGCAGTGCCCTTGTTCCCACGGAGATAAGCACCACTGGCTGCCACCGTGGGAACTCACAGGGCAGAGGAGCAGGAGGAGCAGGAGCAGGAGAGAGGAGGATGATGAGTGTCCTGCCCCCGGCAGGACTGAGAGAATTCCCGCTGATCTCCGTGCACACTCACTGGTGTGGAGCAGGAGCCATGGTGTGAGTCACGGTGCAGGGATGTGTGGGGACAAGCCAGAGGCCACCAGCTCTGGGAAATGACAGCATTGCACCTGGCCTGGCCAGCCCTGGGTGTGTCCTGCCAGACACCAACCCTGATCTGAACAGATGCACCTGGGGCTGGGTAGCTCTGCCTTGGATGAAGAACTCCCAGGTCCCTGAACCTCAAACAAATCCCCAGAATGGTGAGGCCTGGGCTAGGATAGCCACTTAATCCCATGGGGGCTGAGTTCCACGAGGGCAAAGCCTGGCTGGTCCCTTGGCAGGCTCTCTCCAGGCTGGCTGGAGGGCTGGGAGCACACAGCATCTCCCTCCCAAGGTCACTCCAGCGTTTCCACTCCTGATTTAACACGAAGCGACGCGCGGCCGGGCGGGAGCCGCAGGGGATGCTCCGGCTGCTCCTGCCAAACAACTGCTTCCCCCAGGGCTGTGCTGGGAAAAGAGCAGAGTGAGGCACCCAGCCAAGCTCCCCCTGCCCCAGAGCTTCTCCACACCCTGAGGAGATATGGCCTGAGGTGGATTTTAGGAGGAGACACAGCCAGCTCTGCACCGGGAGCGCCACGGGCACAGAACTGGGATTGCTGGGATCCACTGGGGAGCTGAGAGGGAAGGAGCTGTGGGAAGGGACAGTGATGCACTGGGGTGACCTGGGAGGGGACTGACCTTGCCAGCATGGCAGGGCTGGGATCTGAGCCCAGCTCTGTGCTCAGCTCTGTGGCAGCACAGCCACCCTCCCTTCCCTGGGGACACAACACGAGGTGGCTCCTTCCTCCTGCCACTTGGCACCCTGATTGTTTTAACCCTGATTGTTTTAACAGCCTTCCCTCCTGCCTGGGTGTGAGCCCTGCTTGTAGGAGAGACAGGGGTAGCACGGTCAGGATGGATGGAGAGCAGAGATCTCTGCAGCCAGGCCGTGGAATTTGTGGGTTATTGCAAAGGGCCTGGGTGCAGGGCCCTGCTGGGAGCTGCCAGCCACAGCTCAGAGCAGGCCCCAGAGAGGGAGAGAGAGATAAAGAGAAAGAAGGTAAGAGTGTGGTAAAGAGGATGAGAGAGAGCAAAAGAGTAAAGAGAGTGAAGTTCCTGTTACAATACCATAAGTCTTCTTCTGTGCTGAATATTCTAATTCTCACTAACCAATCTAATACAAGATACAAATCCTATAGCATTTCCATACAGCCTATAAGAATCATTACATTACCATACTGTGTTACATTTTAAACCCTAAAAACTCCTCTCTGGGATCCTTCTGCCAAGCTAGTGGGGTCTGCTCTGACCCTTGGAGCTGTCTGCAAGCAGAGGGTGTTGTTCCATCAAAAGGGGATCACCTTCAGCTGGCCATGCCATTGTTTTCCAGTTGTTCAGTAACTGAGGTATCTCAAAGCTTGCTTTCATTTCAATCTCACTTCTAGTTTCCATATTCTCAAAATCTTTTGCCAGGCAATCATATTTATAAGGCTTCCCTGTTTCATCTTCCCCAGCACCCCCTGAGAAGCGTCTCCTGCTGCTGTCCCAGCCCTGTGGCACTGCTGTGACCCAGCCCTGTGGCTGCTCCTCCCCAGCTGGCCCCTGACCAGGCACATCACGTCACACCCTCCCGAGCTGCAGGCGAACGCTCGCTCGCTCCTCTGCTGTTTCCAGGAAGGGAATTTCAGCGAGCCCCGTGCAGGGAGCGCTGCCAGGACCAAAGGGAGACAAGGTCAAGCACGAGGCATGTGTCACCCTGGCCACCACCCTGCACATTGGCCCTTGAACACAAAACAATTCCTCCTGGGGAAGCACAACAAGGACAAGGCTGGGAGAAATTCAAACTGCAAATGTCTCAGCAGTGCTGTCCTCTAAGGACAGAGCCACACTCCGAGAAGGGATGGGAGAACAACACCATGAATATCCAGGGGGTTTATCACAAAATCCCAGAATCACAGAATCACAGAATGATGAGGTTGGAAGAGACCTCCAAGATCATCAAGTCCAACCCATGCCCCAACACCTCAACCAGACTGTAGCACCCAGTGCCATGTCCAGTCTGTTTTTAAACACATCCAGAGATGGTGATTCTACCACCTCCCTGGGAAGAGCATTCCAGTACTTTATTATTCTTTTGGTGAAAACCTTTTTCCTGATATCCAACCTATCCCTTCCCTGATGTAGCTTGAGCCTGTGTCCTCTGGTTCTGTCAGTGCTGCCTGGGGAAAGAGACCAACCCCAGCTGTCTCCAGCCTCCCTTCAGGAAGGTGTAGAAAGCAATAAGGTCACCTCTGAGCCTCCTCTTCTCCAGGTTTATAGCCAGCCCCCTCCATCCAGGGTTCACATCCTGCTGGCATTTGCTTTGCCAAGCCACAGGGCAGGGACACAGCAGTGAAGGAAGTGGCACAGGCTGGGTGCTGGGTGCTGCCATGGCCCTTGTGGCACGGGGTAAATCCCTGCTTGAAGGCACCACACAGGGTTCTGCAGCTCTCCCTGACCACCACCCATGCCACACCACAGAGGAGGGAATCATAGGATAGTTTGGGCTGGAAGGGACTTTAAAAGCTCCAATCCTCCTGCCATGTGCAGGGACACTTTCTTCTATCTCAGGTTGCTCCAAGCCCCATCCAACCTGGCCTTGGGCACTTCCAGGGATAGGACATCCATTTATCTGGGAAACCTGTTCCAAAGGACAGGAAGAAAAGTCCCGGTTCCCTCCCCTGTCCGTCCTTCCGTCCCTCCTGCCTTCCCACGGGAGCTGTGCCTTCCTCCGGATGTGGCTCCTCCCAGCCTCCCCACCATGGCCAGGGCTCTGGGGTCAAACACTCCCAGCAGAGCACACAAGGCTGCAAACCACCAGTGGCCAGCTCTGCCCTCCCCACACCTTCTCCTGAGGGTTTTCCATCCACTCAGCCCCGCAATGGGGGCAAGTTTGGGCTCCAGGGGTTTCTCTCTCACCCCACAGAGGTGAGGGTGGCCCATTGCCCCTCACAGGCTGCCCATTCCCACAGTTCTGTAGATGCTGTAAAACTGCCCTGGACCGGTTTTGGGTAAAAAACCCTCACATCAATTCCTCCTGCCTTGAAAACCATCAGTCCCATTGCCATGGAGAGAGAGCACTGCACTGCTCCCACAGCCTCCTTTGAGGAGCCAGGGCAAGGACACTTGGTGCCCTCAGCACCATGCCTTGGGGACAAACCTGTGTCCTGCCCTGGCTCCTGGCTTGGCATTTCCACCAACACACACTGCTTGGGAGCAGCTGGCATGGAAAACCACGTGTGCTGGCAAAGCCCAGCTGCCTGCACTGCTCCATGCCCAAGCTGGCAGGAATAAACCTGAGGAGCTGAGTGGGACACACGGAAACAGCCACTGCCTCCCTTTGTTTCCTAATGATGCTCCAGCCAGGCTCCAGCTGGGACTGTGGGACAGCACTGGGGAGGATCTACTGCTGCTGTGCCACACTGCCAGCATCCTCTCTGTGGCTGTGCCACACTGCCAGCATCCCCTGCCCCTGTGCCGCACTGCCAGCATCCCCTGCTGCTCCTGTGCCACACTGCCAGCATCCCCTGCTCCTGTGCCACACTGCCAGCATCCCCTGCTGCTGCTGCTGTGCCCCTGTGCCAGCATCCCCTGCTCCTGTGCCACACTGCCAGCATCCCCTGCTGCTGCTGTGCCACACTGCCAGCATCCCCTGCTGTCCCTGTGCCACACTGCCAGCATCCTCTGCTCCTGTGCCACACTGCCAGCATCCCCTGCTGCTGCTGTGCCACACTGCCAGCATCCCCTGCTGCTGCTCCTGTGCCACACTGCCAGCATCCCCTGCTGCCCCTGTGCCACACTGCCAGCATCCCCTGCTGCTCCTGTGCCACACTGCCAGCATCCCCTGCCCTTCCAGGAGGGCAGCAGACACCCACAAGAGTGCCACAGACCCAGCACTCCAGCCATGCTCCCTGCATCCTGCCCTCTCTCCCCTTTCCTGCCTCTCCCATCCCACCCTCCAGATTTCCGAGGCAGCCGTGTCCTTCCTGCCCTTCCCAGCAGGGCCGGCGTGTCCCATCCGCCCTGGGGCAGCCTCTGCTGCTCCATTCCTCTCCCTGCTCCCCATTCCCGCCTGAGCCGGACCCGCTGCCAGGGTGGAGCTGGGGCTTGCCAAAGCAAACAGCACACGAGGAGGAGGAGGAGGAGGAGGAGGCAAAGGGCAGAGTCCACCAGCGGACCCTGCTCTGTGCTGGGTGTGAAAAACGCCAATCACTTGGTTGTAAAATTTTAAAAGTTTAATAGTAATAAAATGGTTATAAAAATAGTAATATAATTTGAGTAATTAAAATTTTCGACAATTTGGATTAGGACAATGTGAGACAATAGAAACAAAGAGTTAGGGACAGTCCAGGTACCTCTTTCTGGGCAAATTAAGCCCGAAAAAGGACCCACGTTAACAAAGGATTAACCCTTAAAAGTAATAACCTGTTTCATATTCATACACCTCATCCATGATGCATAAATTCCATTCAAACACAGGATTCTGTCTGGGCAGTGTCAGCTTCTTCTTAATCTTAAACGGCATCTTCAGGGCTGAGCGAGGCAGGAAAAAGTTCATTTCTTCTGATAATGGGGCAATAAATTCTCTTTCTCTGAATGATTCAGGTGTCCTGTGGCTGCTGTCTGGTGCGAGTACCTCATTCTTTTTTTAAAAAAAATCTCACATACATAGTTCCTATTTTAACTACAAAAGCTACCTTTTAACTACAAAACTACATCTACCATACTATTAAAATGTTGATACAGCACTACTAATCAACACAACCAAACACATACAGTAAATATCTGCACAGAGCCATGTAATGTGCACTTTTCACACTGGGGAGGTTCCTTCCCCTCCCTTGGCTCCGAGCAGCTGGAGCTTGGCAGGCAGCAGCAGTCAGAGGCAATCCTTGGCTAGCAGAGCCCAGGATGCTGAGTGGCACCCCAGAGGACTGAGCACCTGTGGGAAATTAATTTCTATTATCTATTTGCCTTTTAAATTAGCTATTTACCTTTTTTTAAAAAAAATATCTGAATAAAACTTTACAAAATTCAAAAATTTTTATCCCCGATACTGGGATGCTGAGCAGAACCTCAGGGGGCTGAGCACCTGTGGGAAATGAATTTGTATTATCTATTTACCTTTAAATTATCTATTTATATATAAAAAAATAATAAAACATTACAAAATTCAAAAATTTTAATCCCAGGGACCGGGATGCTGAGCAGCACTTTGGCGGGGCTGAGCACCTGTGGGAAATGAATTTGTATTATCTATTTACCTTTAAATTATCTATTTACCTTTAAAAAATAATTACCTTAACAAAATTTTCCAAAATTCAAAAAAATTACAGCTTGGCTCAGCAGAGGCTGGGATGCTGAGCAGCACCTTGGGGGGCTGAGCACCTGTGGGAAATGAATTTGTATTATCTATTTACCTTTAAATTATCTATTTATATATATATAAAAAAACCTTAATAAAACTTTACAAAATTCAGTAATTTTTTATCCCAGATACCGGGATGCTGAGCAGCACATCAGGGGGCTGAGCACCTGTGGGAAATGAATTTGTATTATCTATTTACCTTTAAATTAGCTATTTACCTTTTTTAAAAAAATTATCTTAATAAAACTTTACAAAATTCAAAATTTTTAATCCCAGGGACCAGGATGCTGAGCAGCACCTTGGGGGGCTGAGCACCTGTGGGAAATGAATTTGTATTATCTATTTACCTTTAAATTATCTATATTTTTTTTAATGCCTTAATACAACATTACAAAATCTAAAAAAATTTACAAAAGACATGATTAAATTATTCCAAATTCGACAAGCACCCTTTGTGCCATCCCTGTGTGGGTCTGGGGTGGGGGCTGAGCTCCACGAGGTGCAGGAGGCCAAGGAAAAGCCAATTCCCGGCTGGAGTTGGGGAAATTCTCCTGCAAGCAATTTAAAGCCAGGGCTTTTCCTCCCACCCTGCTCGCTGCCAGGAAAAGCAGCAGGAAAATATTTCCCTGGGAATTGTTTTTGTTCCTTCCTCTGTGTCTGTACGCATGAAGCTCTCCTCCCTCTGCCTTGGACATGCCTCAACCTGTCCCGAGGCTCAGATTAATCCCAGGGACGACAGCTGAGGTCAGATGCTGTCAGCAGAGGAGGAGGAGGAGGAGGAGGAGGAGGAGGAGGAGACCTTCCCCCCCAGGAAACCACATTTGTTCCTGTGAAAAATGCGTATTTTATGATTGGCTTTTAGCAAATATTCAAATGAATATTATATGTGTTGTGTTAGAAAGTGATGCTGTATTAATTCGCTCAAGTAGTGTGTTAAAATATAGTTTTAGGTTATAACATAGGGTTAAAATAGAAACTATGCTATGTAGGATACTTTTTTAAAGAAAGGACTCGCAGTGAGAGAACAGCCACAGGACACCTGAATCTTTCAGAGAAAGAGAATTTATTGCTCCATTATCAGAAGAAATGAACTTCTTCCTGCCTCGCTCAGCCCTGAAGATGCTGTTTAAGATTAAGAAGAAGAAGCTGACACTGCCCAGACAGAATCCTGTGTTTGAATGGAATTTATGCATCATGGATGAAGTGTATGAATATGCAACAGGCTGTTGCTTTTAAGGGTTAATCCTCTGTTAACGTGGGTCCTTTTTTGGGCTTATTTTGCCCAAAAAGAGGTACCTGGACTGTCCCTAACTCTTTGTTTCTATTGTCTCATATTGTCCTAATCCAAATTGTCGAAAATTTTAATTACTCAAATTATATTACTATTTTTATAACCATTTTATTACTCTTAAACTTTTAAAGTTTTAAAAAACAAGTGACTGGTGTTTTTCACAGCTCCCAAGCAGAGCAGCGAGCATGGAAAAGGCCAGCCCTGAGCAGGAGGTCACCCTACCACAGAGCAGCACACCAGAGCATCCTGCAGGATGGGCACCCCTCACTGCTGCAGAGCCTAAAGCCTGGCTTAACTCTAAGGCTGGTCTGAGCTGAGTGGCTGCAGGCAGCAAACGCATCTGCAGCCAGGCAGGTCACAGCATGTCACTTTTGGGGCATGCAGGTGCCCAAAACCAGGTCAGTGGCAATGGGTATCTCTGCTCTTCTGCCAGCCTGGGTTAGGGTTAGGCCTCCTTGGCTGATGCTGCAGGAGAGGGGAAAAGGATGAGGAGTCCCCCCCTGGCTGAACTGGAGAAGAGAGTGCAGGGCCAGGAGAGCCAGCCCAGATGCCTGCAGGCAGCTCCCAGCACCCCCTGCCCAAAAGGAGGGAGAGAAAGTGGGGAAATTGGGATAGAGGGAAAGGGCATCCCCCTCAAAGCCGGTCCTTTGGTGTGCAAAGTGCCCAAGGTGGAGGTGCAGCCCCCAGGGATGCTCCAATCCCGCTGGGCAGGGAGAGACCCCAGGAGACACAGCCCCCAGGGATGCTCCAGTACCACCTCAGAGCAACTGGGACTAACTGGGAGAGCTCAGCTCCAGCAAATGATGCTCCTCGGCCCTGCCCAGGCAGTTTCCCTCCCTCTCCTCCCCTTTTTCCCTTTGCCTCGCGTGAGTGCTTGGGAAATAAACGATGACTATTTGCCTGCAGCTCCAAGCTCTTCCCTCCCCCTCTCGCCGGGCTCCATCACCAATAAATCACCCCGCTGGGAGAGAGGGCCAGAGGAAACCAGAGGCACAAAACCTCGAACAGAGCCTTTTTTTTGGTTGGGTTTTTTTTTCTCTACTCTCCCAAGCAGCTCTGCATTTCATTAGGCAGCCGGGCCAGCCCTCGCCCAGCTGGGGAGAAGGAGGGAGGGGAGGGGGCCCCTCAGGGTTTGCATGTCAGGAGCAGAAATCACAACCAGAAGGCCGAGAGGAGGGAGTTGTTTGTGTTTGTCGCTCATCCCGGCCCTGACCCTGCCTCCAGGAACCCGTGCTGGCCTGGAATAACTCTCCTCTGTTGGGTTTCCTCCTTGCCAAGGCAGCTCTGGGCACCTTCCAGCCAGCTTCTCCCCACTCCAGCCATCCCCTCACTGTGCCAAGCCCTCTCCCTGCCCCGCTCCAGTCTCTCAAAGGATCCTCCTTGGAAGAAGCCCCGGAGTTTTCCATGAGCCTTAGCCCTGCCAGCAACTCCACCGCCTTCCCCCTCCCCCTGGGCTGGACCACCCTGCCCAGGAAAACACGGAGCCTCTCCCTGCTCCCCTGCAAGAGCCCCCCAGCCCGCTGGGGACCGGGGAGGGGGGTTTTACTGAGGGTGGGTCCCTCCTCCCACCCTAAATATACATTGGCAGAGCATCAGTGGCAAGCACAGTACATTGGAGACAGATGCAAGCCCCGCAGCAGCACGGGAGATGCAGGCGTGCCTCTCCTCAGCCTTTGGAGCTATCAGCCAAGCACTGTGCCACAGCACATCCCCACCCCTCCTTCCCCCCAAAATACCCTGTCCTGGCCTTCAGCCTTTGGCAAAGCTTCCTGCCAGAGCTGCTCTGGTGTCCCTGGGCTGCCCAGGCAGGGAGAGACCCCAGGAGGTGCAGCCCCCAGGGATGCTCTGGTATCCCCGGGTAGGGAGAGACCCCAGGAGGTGCAGCCCCCAGGGATGCTCTGGTACCGCCAGGAGGTGCCCCGGTACCCTGGGGCTCCCCGCGTTTCCCCAGGCAGGGAGAGGCCCCAGCAGGCACAGCCCCGCCGCTGCCCTGCCTCCCGCCCCCCTCCCTGCAGCCTGCCGGATTCCTGAGCGCTGACACAGGATGCTCCAGCAGTGAGTGTGCAGAGCCTTCCTCCTCTCCCCATGGCCCAGGAGAGGAGGGACGGCCGGGTTGCATCAGGCCAGGAAGGAGCGAGAGCAGCCGGAGTGAAACGCGGAGCCCCTGCAAACCCCTGGCTGCCCATCGGCTCCCGGCCCCGAGGGTTCCCCCAGCCCCGAGAGTTCCCCCAACCTCGAGAGTTCCCCAAACACGGAGGGTCTCCCCCAAACCCCGAGGGTTTCCCCAGCCCCTGCCGGCACCTGGCCCGGCCAGACACCTTTCAAGGCCGGGATGATTCACACCTTTGACACTCCCTTCCTGCCGAGAGCCGGTTTGAAGTCGTTCCCTCTCCCCAGAAGGGATCCCTGAGGAGAGGCGCAGCCCCGGATCGCTCCTGGATGATTAGAGCAGGAGAAAAGTGAAAGGCGGCTGCTGCCTGCCCTCCTTCCCGAGCATCACCCAGGCAGCCCAGCTGCCACATCCCTCTGCCAGCATCCATCCCACCCTCCGGCGGTGCTGGAGGATTTTCCCAGCACTTCTCCTCTCCCACGGGAACTGACCCGAGCTGGGGGAAGGGCAGCAGCCGGGGCCAGCGCTTCCAGCAGCTCGTTACTATTCTAGGAAGGGTAGGATCCTGCCATCTTCCCATTAAGTCATCTCCTCCTCGACCCGGTGAGGCAGTTTCCATAGGAGTCAACCTCTGTCCCAAGTGATGGAAGTTTTTATTTTTATCTGGCTTATTTATGCACTTCTCTTCCCTCCTTCATCACTGGCCTGGGCAGTGAGTTTGGGTCATCAGCCTCAGCTTGAGCTCGTTCCCTGTCCTTGCTCAGCTGTCCCCTCTGTCAGCCTCATCTCTGTAGCTCTGTGGGCAGAAGGAAAAGTACAGGGCTAGAAGCAACACAACAGAAGAGATGAATTTAAAAAAAACAGAACCAATTAAGGTAAAAGTGATAAAAGCAACACAGTGCCATTATTAGGGGTCTTTTCAATTTGAGGTTGGTTTGGTCCAGACCCCTCAGCAGAGCTCACCAGCATCTATCACATCTCTGGTGTTTTTTATCATTTTTTCTGTCCCACTCAGCCACAGCAGCCAGAGGCAAACCCCACACAGTAAAAAGCCAGCCAGGGGATCAAACCAGGCGTGTGTCAGCACAGCAGATGGAGCTGGGCCGGGTCCTTTGGGGACACAGCTCTGGGGCCATGAGCTGGGAAGGGAGAGCTCGCTCACCTCAGGCAGCTCCACGGGAGCTGCGTGGGCACCTGTGGGCAGTCCCTGCCCTGCTGGCAGAGGCCAGCAGCAATTAAGGTGTTGCACAACTCTCCTCTGGAAGACAGAGTAGATATGAGCTCTGCTGGGTGCTCTGTGCCAGAAGGAGGTTGGGTCTTGTCTGTGTAGGGACAGCAGGGCCACACAAACCAGCAGGACCAGGTGATCTTCCTAGAAAATTTGAAAATGTCAAGGTCAGGAGTGCCCACGTCCCATTTTTGGGATTTGGAAGCTGGGCAAAATCATTCGCTTCCATGGAGATGCTGCTGGTGGACAAGGAGCAGGACTGAAACCTTGGGAAGGAAACTGTGCTGGAGCAAGAGGCTGTTTCCATCCTGCAGCCCAGCTTCTGACCCTAAGAGCAGGAGAGCTGGGGGGGATAGCACTGTGCAGCCATCCCCCCTCTCCTCTCACTGGAGAGATGTTCCTCGCCTCCCTTGAGACAGGAGTGAGAGTGTGGGGTTCTCCTGGAGAGCACCTGTAGGAGGGAAGCAGGGGCAGCACCTTCCCATCACCTCCCAAAGGTGAGTGAGTGAAAAGAAATGTCTCATCACACCCCATTTCCTTGTGTCATCCACCAGACTGAAATTATGTCACCATTAGGTGCAATTACCTAGAAAATTAAGATGGTAGGACTTTTGCTTTTACCTAAGAATAAGGAGCTATTAAATTGTACACCAAGTAGCAGAGCTGCCTCAAAGCCTCCCCAAACCAGGCAATTTCTCCTCATCTCTCCCATCCCCCTGCTTTGGGATGACCCAGCCCAACACCTCCTGTTTCTCACAGGTCCAAGGTGTTAAAAACCCCACTGCTGGTCATTTCTCATGTCCCTTCCCAAAACAGGCTCCCAAGGTTCAGCCAGATATCCCAGGCTGCATTTCACAGCACACAAACATCTTCCACTTGCCAGAGACGCAATTCCCAGTTGAAAAGTTCATTAATTAGGAGCAGAGAAGCCTCTAGTGAATCTTCCAGCAAGAAGCAAGGAAAAAAAAAATCCCCCACAATTCAGTCTAATTACAACGCCTTGGGGCGCTCCACTCACTGTGAAGCCGAGGCCAAACTTTTCTCCCCACCCCTAACAGCAGGAACTTTAACCCAGTTATAGTTTTACTGATAATGAAAGAGAAGTGGGGGAAAAAAAAAACTACCTCCTGATATTTATCGTTTGAACTATTCTACAAGTAACAGCAAAGAAGAGGCACAGAAACACTTCTTGCAAAGCAGTAGCTGTGTTCTACTGGGTGAAATCCACTCACACAGCCCCAGTCTGGATCTGCGAGCCGGCAACGCTGGAGGCCAGTGCTCGGCCCAGCTGTGCCACAGGCTGCTCAGCCTGCACCCAGCTGCTCCTCTGGGATTTAGCAACCGCTTTCCACCCACAGACAGTGACTCTGCACATTAGGTACTTTCAGAGCAAGACCTCAAATGCCACGGCAGCTCCGGCCCCGGGAAGAGGCTGTAGCCAGAAGAGCGGTGGGAGAACCTGGAAGATCCCGGGAAGGACTCCAGGCACCCTGACATAGGTTCCCTTTCTTCCCCAGCTCCCACAAGAGCCGGACTCCAACCCACCCCAAGCCTCTGGCGAGGCTGGGTGGATCCAGCCACAGACATGCAGAACCACACCCCGGCTGCTGCCTGCCCTCCTCCCCCTCGAGCCACTGGGGCACAAACAGGAACTAGGCTCATACAGTTGAAAATATTTAATACGTGTTGTACACGTAGAAATTACATTTTATACAAAACATGATACATCACTGAAGGAGAACACTGTACAAAAATTCCCTACGGGAGCCCCAAGCCTTTATACAACAAAGACCGGGAGTTACCAAGCCTAACAAACAGGCTCAAGGACTTTCCGTCAGAGCGTCTGTAAACTTCGTTCCTCTCAATAAAACACTTTTAAAAAGCACCATGTAATAGTTCTGACCTAAACCTTTCCAAAATAGACACTTTATTTAATAAACTTAATACTTTCCAAGCTCAAAATATCACCCGCCGGGGGCGCCCCCGGGGTCGGCGGCGGCCGAGGAGCCTCCCCCGGGCGCCGGAGAGGGCGGCGGCTCTGCCGGGAAGGGGAATTCCGGGAGGGCAGGGCCGGGGGCGCTCCCAGGGCGGGTGCCGGCAGCCGGGACCCGGCGGGGAACGGGGAAGCGCCGCCGCCGCCGCTGCTGCCCCGCGGTCCCTGCGGTGCGGCGGCCAAGGGCGCCGGGTCTGGCCGGCGCCGGAGCCCCGCGGCGCTCGGTGGGTGTCACCTCCGGGCCCCCCGGCCCGCGGCGGGGAGCCAGTCTCTGCGGCCGGGCCATCAGAAGGCCACGATGGCCGTGCTCCAGGGGTTGAGGGTCCGCAGCACCGGCTCGTCGCAGCAGATCTGTCCCGGCTCGGCCGCCGCCTCGGCGGGCGCCGTGCCCGCCGCCGCCTCGCCGCCGTCCAGAGGCGGTCGCCGCCGGCCCTTGGGCTCCTTGCTGAGCAGTCCCGAGAAGCTGGAGCCGAAGATGCTGATGAGGCTGGCCACGTTGCCCGTCTCCATGTCCTCCTGCTCGCCCGGCGGTGAGGGCGGCGGTGGCGGCGGCAGCGGCGGCGGCTCCTCTTCCTCGCGTCGGGGCTTCTTCACCGGGGAGCCCGCCTGGCCGCGCTCGCCGGCGCTCCGCTTGCGGGGGCAGTGCGGCGGCGGGGGGGCCCCGGCGCAGCCCCCGCGGTTCTCGCCGCAGCAACAGCGCCGCGGCCGGGGGCCCTGGCAGTCCCTCCCCGCCTCGTCCTGCGGGGGCGGCGGCGGTGGCGGCGGCTCCTCGGCCGCCCAGGCGGCGGTGCGGGGCGGCGGCTCCTCCTCGGGGTGGCCGGCGGCGGCGGCGGGGGGCGGCTCGGGCGGGCAGCCCGGCTCGCTCAGGTAGACCTGGCGGGCGCTGCGCAGCACCAGCGACACCAGGAGGTTCTTGTGCAGCTTCAGGCCGCCGCGCTGGCCCCGCGCGCTGTAGATCTTGCCCAGCGAGATGCTGACGATGCGATGCGCCTCCAGCTTGAACTCCATGGGGAAAGCAGGTGGGCGAAGGGGGCAGTAGAGAAGTCAAAAAAAAAATAAAATAAAAAAATTAGAACGCCCGGCCGAGCGGGGACCCACGCCTCACCCCAGCTCCACACGCCGCCCCTTCGCGCCGCAGACTGAGCGAGCCCACGCGCTCGCCCGCCTTTTATACCGCCCCCGGCTCGGCCAATCAGGGCGCGCCGCCGGCCGCTCCAACCGCCGGCTGGCCCCCGCGCGCGCGCGCCGGCCAATGGCGGCGCAGGGCAGCGCGTTCGAAAGCTCGCCCCGCGGAGAGCGCTCTTAAAGCGGCAACGGCGGCGCGCCGCGCGGGGTGGGGCCCACCGCGGCACCCCGAGCTCGCTGCACCCCAGGAAGGAACGGGGGTAATTTTGGCCTTGGAAAGCGATGGAAACGTTCCTCAAGGAGAAAAAAAAAAAACCGAACGACAAACCGAACAAAACGCATCAAACCCAGCACAGCCTCCGTTTGGTCAGGTTGGGAATGTTTCCCGCAATTTCAGCCCCCTTGTCTGGGATCTTGTGCTGGAGAAGGAGCTGCTGGTGGTGATGGCTGGAGGGCGAAGTGAGGATTTCAGGGAAAATCTGCCCTGATGTGGAGTAGAAAGCCGTGCTTGCCCAGCTGCCAGGTGGAATTCTGCTCCAGGGGTCTGGCAGTGAAGCTCCCAGCAAGCCCAGGGCAGAGAGAAGATGCACGACAGGGTTGGGAAGGGCTGCGGGGAGGACAAACAGGGCATCTCCAAGCAAACTGGGGACCATGGCAAACTGGAGCACCTTGGCTGGGAACTGGAGCATCACTGGGGTGTAGCTGTGAAAGCTGGTGGCAGGATCAGCAGGGGACACAGGGGGTGACACTGTCACCCCCAGACACAGCTCCAGGCACCAGGGAAGCCTCTGAGAAAGTTTCAGAGCTTAGAGTACAGACCCTCCTCCTTCCACCAAGGACTAACCACCATCTGCAAGCAGAAAAGAAGTGAAAGGGCCTAAAATTAAGGAAGTTCACCTTGCTGCCCCAGAGTATCAGTTTCCACTCCCAGCTGACACATGAAACTTGCTTCCATCCCTTTTTTCCCAGGGGATGAACCCACAAGCTCCCCCAAAGGAAAGCCACAGGCTGTCATGATGTTTTGCTGGCAGGACCTGACAGCCTGTCCTGGCTTTCTGGAAGGACAAAAGGGTGGCTGGTTACAGAGGTAATAACAAAAAAAAAGGTGAAGATGAGGCAGAGTTGACATAGCAAGAACCTTCTCAAAAAAAAAAAAGAAAAGAAAAGAAAGCAACAAACCCACGATCAGGACAGATGTATGCTTTCCTCCTGGTCAAACTGGTCAAACACAGATGGAAAACCTTAAATGGACACAACAGCAATGTCAGCCTGAGTGTTGACATCTCAAAATGCCCAGCCCTCCTCCAGCAAACCTCCACCATCTGAATGACCAGACTGGGGCATGCTCAGCCACAGGGCCAAAACAGCCAGGCCCAGACAAAAAGTCCCAGAGGCTGAAAGTCCCAGCTCAGCCCAGAGCAGGGAGAGCCTGTCCTGGTCACAGGGAGCGGGGCTGTCCCCTCCACGCCCGGCGTGGGAGGACAGAGGGACGCGAGCTCCGGTGGGAACCGAGGCTCTCCCGACCTGCCAAACCTGCTCCCCGCACCTGGGGCCAGCAACACCCTGTCCTGAGCCCTGGGGTCAGCCCAACCAGCCAGGGCAGGTCTGGGCTGGCATGCCTGGGACTGCAGTCACGGCTCTTCGCCCACATCTGCCCACCAGCACTGTCCCCTTGGTGGCACAGGGCTGGCTGTGCCCCTGGAGGAGCCATCAGCAGCTCTGGGGCTGCTGTTTGCCACATCTGGGCACTTGCATCTTCAGCAGAGGGTCAGCAAGTCAGATTTATACACCTCAGCTGGGCATATCCCAGCTCAGGGACAAAAAGCAGCAGTGCAAAGTCACCCCAGCAGCTGGGAAAAGCCCAGGGCAGGAGGAGGAGGAGGCAGAGCGTGGGAGCTCTGCGGGGTGAAGATGCCTGGATCCGATCTGACCTGTTCTGCTGCTCACCAGCTCACCCTGATGGCATGAGGCACCTCTGCTCCCAGTCCCTGCCTTTTGGCCTCTACCCTGCCTGGGAACAGGCGGCCCAGGAGCCCCTCCCGGCTCAGGGATCAGCAGGATGGGGACAGGGACGGGCACTGAGCGAGCCCTCATCCCTCTCAGAGCTCACACAGAGCAGGAGGAGCAGAGGTGCACAGTGCTGAGCAGCAGGGCTGGTACCCAGCAGCACCATGCCTGGGGTCAGGCACATCCATCAGCACAGCATCCCTGGGGCACCAAAGCCCTGCCTCAAAACCTGCCTGGGGTCAGGCACATCCATCAGCACGGCATTGCTGGGGCACCAAAGCCCTGCCTCGATATCTGCCCGCTCTCTGTGCCCTCTGCAGACATGGGGTGATGGTTTTCCCTTTTCCACAACAACATCTCATCTCAGAATCACGGCCCAGGACGTTTGCCCAAGCAAAGGTGCATGCACACTACATTAATATCATTATCTAAAGTGGGCTGTTTTGTGACAGTGGTCACAGGGGTTCTTGGATGAGGGAAGAGACCAGGATTTGACACCACGTTTCAGAAGGCTTAATTTATTATTTTATGATATGTATTACATTAAAACTATACTAAAAGAATAGAAGAAAAGGTTTCATCAGAAGGATGGCTAAGAATAGAATCAGAAGGAATGATAACAAAGGTTTGTGGCTCGGCTCTCTGTCCGAGCCAGCTGGGCTGTGATTGGCCATTAATTACAAACATCCAGCATGGGCCAATCCCAGATGCACCTGTTGCATTCCACAGCAGCAGATAACCATTGGTTACATTTTGTTCCTGAGGCCTCTCAGCTTCTCAGGAGGAAAAATCCTAAGGAAAGGATTTTCCATAAAAGATGTCTGTGACACTGTTTCACTGACACACTTCATTCTCACCCCTGGGAATGACCCAAAGACTAAACTGCCTTTAGTTTGTGTGTGTCAAAGCGATCTTTTTCATTTGCTTTCCAGCGGGATCTACCTGGAATGGCAATCACCCCTGGGGGGATGCAGGGAAGCGCAGGAGGGGGCTCCAGCAGCAGCAGCAGCAGCAGCAGCCGGTTGAAGGCAGGCAGTATTTTATTTTGGTGGCAGCCCTGCCGCTCCCTCCCAGGCTGATGTCATGCTTTAGTAACTTTGAGGCAGAGTCACATGGCAGCTTCTGAGGTCAGCGCCTGGGGTGGCTTTGTCTGCCTCCCTTGTGCCTGCCCCGAGGCTGCTGCCCCGCTCAGCACGGGCACCTCCAGCTCTCCATGCCCGCGGTGCCACAGCTGGGCACAGCTGGACGCACCCCCTGCCCTCCCACCCTGGGGACAGCGCCCCCAGCCCCGCGGGTCAGGGGGGGACACGGCGCAAGGAGGCGGAGGGGAAGGGTGTGACCGTCGCTCTAATCCCTCATGTGATCCATCCAGCGCGCTTGGAAGGGCTTTGACGAACAATTAACAATCCTCGGGCTCAGCTGCTGCTTCCCGAAATAGCTCTGGCAGCAGCAGGAGGAGGAAGGGGAGGAAGGGGCGGCCGGGCTGGCTGGCAGACAAAGGTGCGGCCGGCACGGTGGCCAGGAGGCAGCCCCGGTGGGCCACCTGGGAAGGAAAACAATGCGACAGAAGGAGGGAGGAAGCAGCTTGTGGTACCACTAATCACCGCACGCAGGGCTGCGCACACACCACCGGCTTCTTTATTTTTTTTCTTTTTTAATTTTTTGGAGGCGTTTCGGTTCAGAGCGGGGGAGGTCGGCGCCCGGATGCTCCTCTCCGGGGGGATCCGTGCGGCCGCATCCCGGGGATGCTCGGGGAGCCCCGGCTGCGGGAGCGGCGCGGCTCTGCCGCCCCCCGAGCCCGCCTGAGCCCCGCTGCCGTCCTGCCCCGGCCATCTGGCTCCCAGCACGGAATGAGGATGTGGTTAGCGAGATCCTGTTCCCCTCTGAGCCCCCCGCCAGCTCCTCGCTGTCGCCAAATGTGCGGGCCAGGTCCCCAGATGCAGTCAAGAGGTGGAAAAGCATGGTCGGAGGGTTTTCCCTCTTCCCTCTTCCTTTGACCACCCTGTCCTTCTCGTGGTTTGTAGGGAGCCTGGAGCCCACAGAGATCATCCATGGACACAGGGATTACAAGGAAGTTTTCAGGGTTTAGAGGCTGCCTGGGAAATGTTCCTTCTAATTTCACCCATACCAAGAACCCTGGCAGCCCAGCACCTCGCTGCTTCTGCAACTGAACCATCTCTTCTTGGATCCTTGTAAGATCTCAGCATCCCTGGCATCCCACAGTGGGCAATCCCAGGGATTCATCCTGCAGAAAGCCATCCTGCCTTTCCTCAACTTCATTTCCCCATTTCCCCTCCTAACTGGAGGATTTTTCAAGAGGTGGAAAACCCTCCAGCTAGGATGGACGGTGAAATTCGGGTCTCCTCAAAGCACACACTGAAAGCATCCATCACAGCTGTCCCAGTGCACTGCCGTGCATCCATGCCTCTCTCTTTATCCTGTGAAAAATGCCAATCACTTGGTTTTAAAATTTTAAAGGTTTAATAGTAATAAAATGGTTATGAAAATAGCAATATAATTTGAGTAATTAAAATTTGGACAATTAGGATTTAGGACAATATGAGACAATAGAAACAAAGAGTTACAGACAGTCCGGGTACCTCCTTCTGGGCAAAATAAGCCCGAAAAAGGACCCACGTTAACAGAGGATTAACCCTTAAAAGCAACAGCCTGTTTCATATTCATACACCTCATCCATGATGCATAAATTCCATTCAAACACAGGATTCTGTCTGGGCAGTGTCAGGTTCTTCCTCTGAATCCTAACGGCACCTTCATGACTGAGCAAGGCAGGAAAAAGTTCATTTCTTCTGATAAGGGAACAATAAATTCTTTTTATCTGAAATATTTAGGTGTCCTGTGGCTGCTATCTGGTGAGAGTCCTCTATGAAAAAAAAAAATCTTACATAGCATAGTTTCTATTTTAACCTTATGTTATAACTTTAAACTACATTTAACACACTACTTAAGCAAATTAATACAGCATAACTTTCTAACATAATACATATAATATTTATTTTAATATTTGTGAAAAGTCAATCATAAAATACACATTTTTCCCACATTCAGACCAGGATTCATGAGTTAGAGCCTTCCTGAGAGGAGGATGGGAACAAATCCATCAAAAGCCCCTCACCACCAGCAGTGCTGAGGCAAAAGCCTTCACACCAACAGCTGCCTGGAGCAAAAACAGAACTTCAGGACAGCCAAAGCCCCTGGGAGATCCAGGCACATCCCCAGTGATTGCTGATGTAAAGCAAACAGGACAGGGAGGAACATTTCCAAATGGGAATCTATCCACAGCTTGAGTTCATTTCTGGATGGGAATAAACATCTAAATTGCAAGGCACCCATGTGGAGCTCAGGAGGAAGAGGAGGAAAGTTGTCTGGGGTTGGGTTTTCCCCCCAGTAAAAAGCAGTGATTCACGTGGATGCCACCTGGACCTGCCACAATCGGATATTGGTAACTAATCCCCCAGGGCTCCCAACTGCTCTGCTTTATCCTTGCTTGGAGATAAGGTCACAGGAGCTGGGAACCATCCCAAAACACAGCCCAGAGAGCCAAACACTCATCGCTGATGAATGAGAGCCTAACACAAGTGAAACAAACACAAACAAATCAATACAGACGGAAAGGCAAAGGAGAGGAAGCAGCTCCCTCGGCTTCTGAGAGCGCTGAGACACCCGCCCCAAAACCACAGGGAGGTGTGAGCTGCAGCACAGCCATGCACTAGAAAGCAAAGGGGTTTTCCAGGGTTAAACCCCCCTTCCCCTGGCAGAGATCACAGTGCTGCTGTCCCAGGCAGGCAGGACTCTCTCCTACGTTTACTTCTTTTTAATTTTCACCAGTGATTTGGGATTCCCCCTTCTCCCCCCTGCACAAATGGTTTAAAATTTCCCTTCCCTCCCTCTGAGCCACTGGCTTGGGATTTCCCTCTGCTCCCCTGGAGAGCAGTGACCTGTCCCTCTGCCCATCAGATATCCTGCTGCTCCTCCAGCAGCCTCTCCAAACACAAAGAGGGGGGAAAAACAAAAAATCCCCCTCCCAGCTATCAGCTTCTTCAGGCAGCTGTTTCCCTTGGAAAAAATGTGACCCCGACATCTTTCAGTGGGTTATGGTCCTGGTTTGGGTTTCCTGGGGAAAAAATGCATTTATTTGTCTGGGGTTTCCTATCAGACAACCCTTCTATTGTACTCTACCTTCCTGTATGTTTTTTGCCCTCTCTGACACGCCTGCAATGGGTCCTGTGCCACTTCCAAAGGCTGCCTTGTGTCCAGGGCATAAAGAAACAGGCCAGCCCTGGGATGAAACACGGGAAAAACTCCATGTTTTTCTCTGGAGTGATTTCCTCCCCAGCAAACTGAGCTGGAGCAGGCAGCAGCCTCGGTCACTGGGGCTAAACATCCCCAATTAATCACGGGAACTCCTCAGCCACAGCCCAGCCATCCTCAGGGTGCTTTGTCTGCCCGGAGGAGGCTCTGCCTAATTATCTTTCCCCCCTCTCCCTGCATCTCAATGTCACCTTCCTCGTAGCCAAGGGGCAAATGACAGCCGCTTTCCGTGTGCAGATGTGTCCTCGGTGCCAGCTTAGGCGGCATGGGGAGGTGGCACAGGGATGCTCCCAAGCTGTGGAGCTGCCTGTCTGCTTCCCACTCCCTTCCAGGTCCCTCAGGGACACCAGGGACCTTGGGACCTGCCAGAAAATCACACCACAGGAGGAGCAGCCACTGCTGAGAGCAGCAAGGGCAGAGCAGATCCTCTGCAAGGGCAGAGCAGATCCTCTCTGTGTCAAATCCCTCCTCCCAGCAAGGGAAAATGTGAAATGAAACATCTGTGCCTGGCAGCAGGGGTTAGCTGCCTCAGCTCCTGCTGATCTCTGCCCCTTCCCTCTTCCTTTGACCACCCTGTCCTTCTCGTGGTTTGTGGGGAGCCTGGAGCCCACAGAGATCATCCATGGACACAGGGATTACAAGGAAGTTTTTAGGGTTTAGAGACTGCCTGGGAAATGTTCCTTCTAATTTCACCCATAACAAGGACCCTGGCAGCCCAGCACCTCGCTGCTTCTGCAACTGAACCATCTCTTTTTGGATCCTTGTAAGATCTCAGCATCCCTGGCATCCCACAGCGGGCAATCCCAGGGATTCATCCTGCAGAAAGCCATCCTGCCTTTCCTCAGCTTCATTTCCCCATTTCACTCACCAGAACACTGAATATTTAACTCCACACCAGTGTTTTGTATCATCATCCCTGCCCTAATTCTCTTAAAACCACCACTGACAATTTCCAACTATCACTAAAAACGAAAATGAGGAGGAAAACCACCAAAGCATCTGAAAACATTTATGGCTTCTTCCTTTAGCTGTAAAACCTTTCCAGGGGTGGGGAGGGGAAAGTCCCCTCTACTTTTATAAACCCAAATTCAAACCAACCCAGCTTTTCCCTGAGAAGCAAAGGCACTTCTTCCATACCAAATCCACATCCTTTGCACCAAGCTAGGATGGGATCACACACACACACCCCCCCTCCCCACCGTGCATGTACACACATGCCACAAAGATTTTCCTGATAAAAGTTCCAGGGAGCCCAGCTCTTCCCTGCAGACAGCTGGGATTCTGATGAGCTGGCACTTTTCACGGTGCAGAAATGTTTCATCAGATCTTTCCTGACCAGTTCTGCAGCTGTGTGCTCTGCACCCAGCTCTCCTCTCCCAGCAGGAATTGCTTAGCTGAGCACGCTGAAGAGCTCCCAAAAATCTCCTCGCTGCCTCCAAGCCCCAAATCAGAGCTTCCCTTATGGAACAGCAAAAAACAGCCTGGTTTCTGAAGAATACAAACCACAGCGTGGTTGGAGTGGCTTTCAGGAAAAAAATCTAAATAATTTACTGCATCACGTAAATTAATTTCTAGCATCAAAGATCAGGCTGTCTCTTTTATCCCTTGAAAGTTTACAACTTCTCTAAATTTGGTAAAAATCCTTATTTTCATCCTTCAACAGCTCTGTGAAGCTTTACACTTTTTTGCAAATGGACTCAACGATCTTAGGTATTTAACAACTTAAGTGATTCTGTAAAAAAAAAAAAAAACCAACATTTTCAAGTAAGTGTTCAAATACTTTATTGAAGGATTTCTGAAAGCAAAATTCTAGGTAATTACTCCTAGTAATTCTAAGAGGCTACAGGACATTTTCCCTTTTCCATTCCCAGTGCAGCGAAGGTTTCAGGCACAGGTGGAAGTCACAGGAGGATCATGAGGTTTTGGGGAAGCACAAGGTCTTTGTGGGACAGGGACAGACAAACTGGACCAGCAACTCCTTGGAACTCTGTTTGCTCCTGGAGGGAACCTCCCATGCTAAGCACACCTGTGGCAGGGACGCCCCAAATGCTGCCAGCGTGGGAAAGTCATCCCAAATTCAGCAAGGAAAGGCCAGCAAATGCCAGCCCTAAAGCTTCCACCTGTTGCAGCACTCCTGGTGTGGGGCTGGCCAGAGCAGGAGGTGGATTTCTCAGCCCAAGAGCTGCAGAAACCGGTTCAACGTGTGCCACAGCCTTCCCAGCCCAGGCTGAGCGTGAGGAAAGCTCTGCTGGGATTGCAAAAGCTGCTCCTGCTGTTCCCATGCTGAGGAGGCACCTCTGCAAACGGGGCTTGTGGCCACTGCCACCTTTGGGAAGTGCAGGCCAGGATGTGCTCTTTGCTTAAAATATGGGGGATTCACAGAATGACCAGGTTGGAAGAGACCTTCAGGATCATTGAGGCCAACAGCGAAAAATGCGTATTTTATGATTGGCGTTTTTCACAAATATTCAAATGAATATGTGTTATGTTAGAAAGTTATGCTGTATTAATTTTCTTTAGTGTGTAAAATATAGTTTTAGGACTCTCACTAAGATAGCAGCCACAGGACACCTGAATCTTTCAGAGAAAGGGAATTTTTTGCCCCATTATCAGGAGAAACAAGCCACTTTCACCTCGCTTACCCATTAAGACACCGTCAGGATTCAGAGGAAGAAGCTGACACTGCCCAGACAGAATCCTGTGTTTGAATGGAATTTATGCATCATGTATGAAGTGTATGAATATGCAAAAGGTTATTGCTTTTAAGGGTTAATCCTCTGTTAACGTGGGTCCTTTTTTGGGCTTATTTTGCCTAGAAAAGGTACCTGGACTGTCTGTAACTCTTTGTTTCTGTTGTTTCATATTGTCCTAATCCAAATTGTCCAAATTATTATTACTCTAATTATATTGCTATTTTTATAACCATTTTATTACTATTAAACTTTTAAAATTTAACAAACAAACAAACAAACAAACAAGTAATTGGTGTTTTTTACACAACCCAGCCCCAACACCTCAAATAAACCCTGGCACCCAGTGCCACATCCAGGCTTTGTTAAACACACCCAGGGATGGTGACTCCACCATTCCAGAACTTTATCACCCTTCCTGTAAAAACCTTCTGGCCAAGCCTCTGCAAAATCATCCCAGGTGGGAGTAAGGCAGGGACACCCCTCTGCTGTGTGTATGCTGGCATCAACCCCTCCTGCCAGCTGCTGCAAGCCCAGGAGCTGTGCTCAGCTCCTAAAGAACCCAGAGATTTGAGACAGTGGGAATGAGGGATCCAGGGATCCTCACTCAGGGATGGACAACACCCAAGGGCTGTTCCTGCTGCTCACAGGGCAGGAGGAAGGAAGCAGTGCCTGTGCTCAGCTCCTAAAGAACCCAGAGATTTCAGAGAGGTGGGAATGAGGGGTCCTCAAACACCCAGGGATGGACAATATCCAAGGGCTGTTCTCACCCCTGACAAGGCAGGAGGAAGGAAGCAGTGCCTGTGCTCAGCTCCTAAAGAGCCCAGAGATTTGAGAGAAGTGGGAATGAGGGATCCTCAAACACCCAGGGATGGACAATATCCAAGGGCTGTTCTCACCCCACACAAGGCAGGAGGAAGGAAGCAGAGCCTGTGCTCAGCTCCTAAAGAACCCAGAGATTTGAGAGAAGTGGGAATGAGGGATCCTCAAACACCCAGGGATGGACAATATCCAAGGGCTGTTCTCACCCCTGACAAGGCAGGAGGAAGGAAGCAGAGCCTGTGCTCAGCTCCTAAAGAACCCAGATTTGAGAGAGATGGGAATGAGAGATCCTTACTCAGGTATGGACAACATCCCAACCACACAGGGCTGTTCTCACCCCTGACAAGGCAGGAGGAAGGAAGCAGTGCCTGTGCTCAGCTCCTAAAGAGCCCAGAGATTTCAGAGATGGGAATGAGGGATCCTCACTCAGGGATGGACAGCACTCAAGGGCTGTTCTCACCCCACACAAGGCAGGAGGAAGGAAGCAGTGCCTGTGCTCAGCTCCTAAAGAACCCAGAGATTTCAGAGGTGGGAATGAGGGATCCTCACTCAGGGATGGACAATATCCCAGCCACACAGGGCTGTTCTCAGTGCTCACAGGGCAGGAGGAAGGAAGCAGGGCCTGTGCCTCTGCAGGGCAGGAAGGGCAGCAGGAGCCGAGCAGACTGCCTGTGCCTCCCTCCTGCTTCCTCCCTCACTGCCTGGGAACACAGCCTGGCTGAGCCACTCCTGCAGGACACAACCCCACAGTGCCAAGGTTTTTGTGTTTTGCTCCATGGAACTGGAGGAAGGAGGCTGGCTGGTTTTTATGAGGTTTTAAACACTGCAAATCCTGTGAGAGGGAAGGAGTTTAGTCTTCTGGGTTTGGCATAAAGCACAAAATTTCTTCCCAACAGAAGAGTCTGACATGAACAACACTGCTGCTAACTGCAGGTGTGTGAGGAGATGGTGCTTGAATGCCTTACCTCACTTCCTCCCTGCACTGAGCAGGCTGCTTTTAGCTCTCTAAAATAAAAAATTAATCCATATAACACAAGGAATGGGGCACACACCACTTTCTGCATGGACTTGCTGGTGGCACAGTGGTGCTAAGGACTGTGGACCATTGTGGGAAGGCATAAAGCACAGAATTTCTTCCCAAAATGAACAACACTGCTGCTAACTGCAGGTATGTGAGGAGATGGTGCTTGAACACCTTATCTCACTTTCTCTCTGCACTGAGCAGGCTGCTTTTAGCACTATACAATAAAAAATTATTATCTTTAATCCACAAAACCCAAGGGATGGAATGCACACCACCTCCTGCACAGTGCTGCTGGTGGCAGAGTTGTGCTATGGACCATTATGGGAAGGCACTACCTGGGAAGATGTCAGCACCCCTGTCCTTGTAGGGCTGCTGAGAGCAGAGTGTTGGGGTCAGCGATCCTGCATCCCTATTCTCCCTGATCAGAGCACATTGGGAGTGCTGCAGGCAGCTCTGGGCTCTGAGGAAGGGGTGCCAAGGAGATGGAGCCAGACTCTGCTCAGGCGTGCCAACCACCAGGACACGGGGGGGAAAGGTGGGAAATGCACAGCAAGTTCCACCTGAACAAAAGGAAGAACTTTGTCTCTGTAGGATGGAACAGAGTGCCCAGAGAGGTTGCAGTGTCCCCCACTGGAGATGTCCCAGCGCCGTGTGGGCACAGCCCTGTGCCACTTGCCCTGTGTGGGCACAGCCCTGTGCCACTTGCTCTGGGGTGAGGGGGGAGGTGGCACAGGGCTGTGCTCCCTCCTGACCTGTGTGTGAAAAACGCCAATCACCTGTTTTTAAAATTTTAAAAGTTTAATGGTAGTAAAATGGTTATAAAAATTGCAATATAACTAGAGTAATTAAAATTTGAACAATTTGGATTAGGACAATATGAGACAATAGAAACAAAGAGTTACAGACAGTCCAGGTACCCTTTTCTGGGAAAATAAGCCCAAAAAAGGACCCACGTTAACAGAGGATTAACCCTTAAAAGCAATAACATGTTGCATATTCATACACCTCATCCTTGATGCATAAATTCCATTCAAACACAGGATTCTGTCTGGGTAGTGTCAGCTTCTTCCTCTGAATTTTAACAGCATCTTCATGGCTGAGCAAGGCAGGAAGAAGTTCATTTCTTCTGATAATGGAGCAATAAATTCTCTTTCTCTGAAAGATTCAGGTGTCCTGTGGCTGCTATCTCGCTGCGAGTCCTTTCTTTAGAAAAAAAAGTATCCTACATAGCATAGTTTCTATTTTAACACTATGTTATTACCCAACACTATATTTAACACACTACTTAAAAAATTAGGACAGCATAACTTTCTAACATAACACACATAATATTCATTTGAATATTTGCTAAAAGCCAATCATAAAATACGCATTTTTCAAACGAGGGCCACCGGCGCTCAGCGGGAGCTTTTCAGGCAGAGCCGGGACAAGGCCACAATCCCTCAGCGCACCCGGCGCGCAGAGCCCGGCCGCCGCCATGATAGGGTGACGTCACCTGCCACGCCCCACCCGCGCGCAGCGGGGGCGTGGCCCGCAGAGGGCGTTGTGGGGGCGTGTCCCGATGGAGGGGGCGTGGCCTGGCGGCGGCCGTGGCGTGCGGCGGCGGCAGCGCCATGTCGATGGAGGACCCCTTCTTCGTGGTGAAGGGGTGAGCGCCGCGCTCCGAGCGCGCCGGGCCGCGGGGAGAGGGGCGCCAAACGGGCTGGGAGACTCATCCGGGCGCGGAGGGGGCGGGCAGGGCCGCCGCGCAGCTCGGGAGGCCCGCGGAGCGGGGGGCGAGCGGCGGGCGGGGGTCTGTGTGTGAGGGGGGGAAAATGGCGGCCGGGCCCCCCAGTGCTGCTGAGGGGCTGAGGGAGGGCTGTGGGGGCTGTGCGGCCCGGCCAGCGAGGCAATGCGGGCAGCACGGCAGGGGCCGGGCCGCGGCCGGGCCTCCTCGGGCTCTGTGAGGGCCCCCCGGCCTTGGGGCCAGCGGGCAAAGCGGGGCTGGGGGCTCGCGGCTGGAAGGCGAGGGGACAATGGGGAAAGGTGGAGAGGAGCAGGGAGCAGCTGTGGGACAAACAATGGCCCTGAGAGGAAGCCTGCAGAGAACGCAGGGAAATACCAGCTAAAGGTGGCCAAAAGAAAATTGTCATTAATAGGGTGGAAGGAGCTCTGTTGGAGACGGTCCAGTGGACGCCACAAAGATGATTTGGGGTCTGGAGCATCTCTCTGGTGGGGAGAGACTGGAGGAGCTGGGCCTGTTTAGTCCAGAAAAGACAGAGGGGATCTCATCAGTCCATATAAATATCTCTAAGGGTGTCAGGAGGATGGTGCCAGACCCTTTGCAGCAACAGACCATAAACTAAAACACAAAAAGTTCCACCTCAAGGTGAGGAAGAACTTTACAGTGAGGGTGGCAGAGCACTGGAAAATGCTTCCTAGGGAGGTCATGGAGTTTGCTGGAGACACTTCAAACCTGTCTGGAGGTGTCCCTGTGTCTCCTGCTCCAGGTGACAGTGCCTTGACAGGGGATTTGGACTGGGTCATCCACAGAGATCCCTTCCAACCCCAGCAATTCTGTGATTCTGTGAAAGCAGCTCCATCACTAAACACTGCTCACGGGCCACCTTCAGCTTCTGCTGGGGACTGGTCTTCTGCCCCTTGTCACAGCAAAACAGCCCTGAGGGGCAGCACAGGGGCTCCTGATGAGTTGTTTGGGAGAGCCGTGCAAGAACAAAAGCGTGGGAGGGGAAACTGATGCAGCCAGGGAAAGTGAATCCCTTTACCAGGTTGAACTAAGAGGAAAGTGTAGGAGTTGCCACGGGTGGGGAGCAAATGTCTGTCCTGTCAGACTTTCCAGAGGTGTTCCTGCAGCATGTGGGGAAGGGCAGGGAGGGGAAAGGGGATGTGCTGCCGCTCCCATGGTTAATTATTACCTGGCAGGTCGGAGGGGCTGCTGCTGGTGTAGAACTGCTCCTGGTTCGCTTTCCTGGTGTCTGTAGCTCCTCCCAGCAGAGGACACCCAGCTCTGCTTTACATTCTTGCTGCTGGGGACTTCCACAAGTGTGGAAAAACAAAAAAAAAAACAAACCAACAAACAACCAACCAAACAAACCCAAAACTTGTGCTGGCAAGTAGAGGAGGGAATGAAGTTTTCCAGATGCTCAGTGCAGGCTGCTGGCTTTAGGGCACTCAGAGTGGCAGAGCAGTGGGAGGGACACAGAGTGCTGAGAAACTGCAGCTTAGACAGCAACTGGAGAACTTCAGGCCCTGGTGGAACTTAGAGAGCTGCAGTCCTGGCAGGACAGAACATCCCTTCATCTGCCCTGGGCCTCCCCTGCTTTCCTTCACTGGGGTGAAACATCTGACTGCTGTGTGCAAGCTCATGGTGGACACCAGCACAGTCTGATCTCATGTCCCCTCCTAATCCCAGCTCCCTGTGAACCTGGGGGAGCAGTTCAGAGTTTGTAAATGCAGCTAACCACACTGAGAGTCTGTGACCCAAGTTTACAAACCTGCTTGCCCCAAAGCAGAGCTGTCAGCAGTGCCTTCCCCTGCTGTGAATGCACTCCTCTCCTAAAGAGCTTAGAGCAGCAGAAAAAACTTGTGTTTCCTAAGCCACCATAGTAGGCCTGTGTATTTTTTTTAAATGCTGAATTAAAATAAACAATTCTGTACTCGACAATCTGCCTGGCTGTGGTGTGGGGACAGTTCTTGTAACTCTGTGTGCCCTTGGGGTATCTTACATGGGTAGTTGAGGGCCTTGAGAGGGCAATTTTTGAGAGGAATGCAAAGGGTGGATTGCCAAAGAGCTGCCTTGTTCAGACCCTCTGCCTGGCTTGCCTGGGTGACACTCAGCATCTTCCCCTGGACAAATAGGTCCCTTCATGAATAACTTCATGCTGCAGTGAGATGCAGGGCAAATCCTTATTTTACAAAATAAACACAAAGTTGTTGGAAGGAGAGATGTTTGGGGTGAAGCTGTGGCATCCCTGCTCAGCTGGACACGGGGCTGTCCCAGTGTCACTGCTGCAGGGCAGCTGGGGATAATTCTTGGCTTCTCTTCACTCTGCTGGCTGCAGGGAGGTGCAGAAAGCTGTGAACACTGCCCAGGGGCTCTTCCAGAGGTGGACAGAGCTCCTGCAAGATCCCTCCATCGCCACAAGAGAAGAAATCGACTGGACCACTAATGAGCTCAGGAACAACCTGCGGAGCATCGAGTGGGACCTGGAGGACCTGGATGAAACCATTAATATCCTTTCTGTGGCCCTTTGGGGGTAGCTGCAGTTCTCAGGTTGTACTAAATAGCCAAGTCCCAGTGCTTGTCACTTTGCAAAAATCAGGATTGGATTTTGCACTCTCAGATTGCAAATGAGACATTAAGGCAAGGATTTTCCTTTTGCCTTTTTGCAAAGTATATTCTGAGGGGCTTTGTTGTAGAAAGCCTATTGTGTTGTGTGAATCTGGATTTCTGCAGGGTCAGTTCATTCTCTAGGCTGCCTTCCAGAAATGCTCCTTTTCCCTGAGTGCTCCTGAAAACTCTGCACAGCACCACAGAACCAAAAAACACATGGAAAAGAGAAACCTTGTGTGTGTGCCTGAGCTGCATGGCACATTCCTGCTGTGTCTCCTGTTCCATCCAGCCTGCTGCTCTTTGCTAGTCACATTGTGGGGCAGGCACACCACAGTGGCCCCTTGGCACCCTTTGTGTGTCTGTGTGTGTGCCCAGTGCCACTTCTGGGGGCTCCTTGACTCGGTGCCCAGGCATCGTGGAGGCAAACCCACGGAAATTCAACCTCGATGCCACGGAGCTGGGGATCCGCAAGGCCTTCATCACCAGCACGCGCCAGGTGGTCAGGGTAAGGAGCCTGTCCTTGGGGGGCCTGGGGGCAATGGGGGGCTAAAAAAGGAAATCTGTGCTGGGTTGGGGAGCAGAGAACAAAGCTGCTACCTGCTGACTCTCAGGCTACCTCCTCTTCCCTGTGTGTTCCCTCCTGGAGCTGCCCAGAAGGGTTTGGGGGTGCAGGTGCCCCATGGAATTCCCTCCTTTTGTGCTGCTGACCCTTGAAGCCTTCACAGTGCTCTGGGAGCCTGTGGTAGCAGGAGGAAGAGTGAAGACCCAGCTGCAATGTGCAAACTCTGCAGCTTCAGAGCTGAGGGAAATCTCGACAGTCCTGACCATTTGTAGCACTGGTTTTCAGCAACAGGGAGACCACTTTGAACACTGACAGGTGTTTATAGCCTGCTGTTATTGATATGGTGACTTCAACTTCCTACCACTGCAAAATAGTCCAAACAACCACTGGATTTATTTTTAACTTGAGGAAGACTTTTTTTTAGTTTAAGCTTACACTTGAGAAGCAAAAAGGGGATTTTAACAACTTGGTGGTAACAAATAGAGAGGAAACATCTTTCCAAAGCCTGGTAACAAGCTGCTAGTTAGGAAGTTTTCTGCCTATTAATAGCTACACTGAGTTTCTGCTGTCCCTTATGACTCTGATGTTCCTGCTGCACAGAATGCACTGGTGTGGCTGGCAGCAAGCCTGTTCCCCTACCTGCAGTCCTGTGGTCTGGATGCAGTGCCTGGGAACTGATCCCACAACCACACTGGCCCCAGGTAGCAGGCATGTGTTTACTGCCTTGCCCATGGTGTAGTCCACTCCCTAATGGGCAGGATCAGGCAAGCCTGCTCTCTGGTCCTCTTCTCCTGGCTGAAAAATGCTGGCTAATGGCTTTTGCAGCAGTGTCTCCCACTGGGAAATGAAATTTGTAAGTGGACCTGTGCAGCTGGCTTCCAGTTTCCATGGGGGAAATTTGTGATGTGCTACAGCCAGTGAGAATTAACCAAGTGGGATGTGGTGGTGCTCTTTGGTGATGTGTTGCACATCTCTGAACAGTAAAACACATCTGAATCCTCTGCTGGTGGATCAGCCTCTGCCAGATGATGCTGGCTCCTTGCTAATTTATGAAAACCAGCTTATTGTCCTAGGGAGCCTTCTGTGGTTAGTGACTTTCTGCAGGAATTCCAGCAAAAATTAATTGGTAGGAGAGAACACTGACACAGGATGGCCACAGGACAGCAAATCCACCTTCTACTATGGAATATAAAACCAGATGCAGCTGGGAATAAAGCACAGGAGGTTACAGGCTTCAAGGTCTTGACAGACACTTCCTTACATTCTGTCAACAGGAACATTCATTTATTCACAAATCAGCATGGTTCTGGTTGTAGTGGAGAAAAATGAGTAGTAAATGAGGAATATTTTCAAAATATCCCAATGCTGTTGATTCCAGTATTAGTATAACAATGAAACCTTCTACACTGTGTTTCCAGACTCTTCAAAAGTGTGGGTTTTCAAAGAAAATCTCCCTTCCCTCTTTCCCCCTTGTAGAAGCCTTGCTGGGTATAAACAGCCCTGTAGCACCCTGAATTTGCCTGTCACCTCAAATCCAATGCTCACATGCTCTTTCTTTTGTTGAATGAACAGGACATGAAGGATCAGATGTCAAACTCTTCCATGCAAGCACTGGCTGAAAGGAAAAACAGGCAGGTGAGAATGAGAAATGGCCAATTTAATTCTGCTACAATGTCTGTCCTGTCTGGAGTCCCTCCCCTTACAGACCTCGGGTGTGGGAAGGGGCTCCCAGGCTGGCTGTGAGCTGTGTCCATTTGGCTGCCCTGGGAGAGCTGGTTCTCACAGGCTGCCAGCCTCTCCCAAGCCTCTCTCAGAGCTCTAAGTCAGCACTCACCATCTGGCTCTGTCTTCAGAGCTGCTTGTTTACAACTGTCAGCATTGCACCATCCCATGGAAAGGGAAATCTCCCTCCTCCTCCTCCTCCCCGGGGGGAAGCAGCTCAGAATCCATGTCAATGAATATAATCCTGCACTCTGCTGGATTTAGGAGCCAAGATGGTGCAATATCCTTTCATGCAGCTGCTTCTCGTAATAGCCATGTAAGAAGATGGAAGGAGCTCCAGGAGTCTGGTGTTGTCTGCACTTGTAATCTAAGGAATAGAAATAGATGCAGCTTGTGCTGCTTCCTGGCTGATGGAGAGGCTGTGAGGAGATACTGGAGCTGACTTCAGACCCACTCCAGTAAAAGCTGATGTGTGCTTCATACAGTGAATTGTCTGAACTGCATCAGCCTTGCCACACGTGGCAAAACAACAAACTGAGAAGCACAGAACTCATTCCTGAGCTTGTCACAGGGTTAATTAATGTGCTTGGCAAACACTCCCAGCAACAAAGTCCCTGACACCCTTGCTCAAACAAGTCTGTAGCTTTCCCTGTGATTTGCTGCTTTCCTTTGCATGAGGTTCCTGATAGCTGCAGGAGACCATATGGCCCAGCTCATGCAGTGACATCTGGTCAGGAAGGCTGACTTCCCCTTGCTGCCTTCCTCTCCCTTCCCAGCCCCTCACCTTCACTCCAGACTGCAAGGCTCGTGCTGGGCTTTGTGTCTGAGCAATGACCTGACCCTCACAGCCCAGGCTGGCAAACAGGCCCTTTCTATTGAAGCTGCAGGCAAAGCTAGTGAACTAAATAAAATATTAAATCAAAAGGAGCTGCCCTTGCCACAGACTGGAGGGACCAGGAGCTTGCTCAGTGTCTTGGGGGCAGAAAAAGCCAGATGTCCTGCTGCTTCCTGCATGGTCAGTCTGTCAGCTTTCCTCACCCCTCCCTGAACCTTGTCAGTCAGGTGAACCATAGACACTGTCTGGTTTTCAGCCTGACAGAGCAGCCTGGTCATTGTCTTGCTGTTCTTCAGAAATACTCAGTCACTGCATCCTGCCCACAACCAGGAGCTGCAGGATGGTCTCTACAAGTCAGCCTGGCTTCCACACTGGAGGGCAGAGTCCCTAACCCTTCCCTAGTGCTGCACTTCCTCACATGCAGCTCGTGTTCATTCTCCAGCATCTGGAGCTTGGGTTATTCCTCTTTCAGGGACCAGATATATTTCCCTGAACCCTTTCAGGGACCAGACATATTTGGCTGGAAAGCCACTTGTCTGCAGGCTTTGCAGAGCTTATCTGTTCAGGTTGTAGGCAGGTAGCAAGAGTAACTTTGTATGCTGGCAGCTGAAGAGGCTGCTGGAGAGATAGGCAGCCTGGACCATAGAACATAAACATACAGCACTGCTCTGGTTATAGATTGCATTATTTTACTGTCAGCTCAACTGGTTAAGTACTTTATCCAGACCCTCTTAAGCCCCTGTCATTAGCAGAGAGGTCTCAGATGGAGCTGTACATGTGTTAACACAATATACCCAGACACTTCCCAGCTCACATGTCCCAGCACACAGTGCTGCCTCCTGAGCAGGCCTCTGCCAGCCCTTTGTGCTGTGCAGGCCTCCTGCACACACAGGCCACACTCCAGCTCTCCTGCTGCTGGAGAGGCATCTCTGCAATCCCAGGCTGCAGAGACTTCCCAGGCTGGCGTTTTGGCTCTGTGTTGGTTTAGTTCCTGACAGCATTTTGGCTGAGCAGCAGCAGAGCAGGAGGAAGGGGATGCTGTGTGCCTGTGTACACGAGTGTTGCCTTGTCTGCCTTCCCAGCTCACCCTGGAGACGGGCTGTGAGCAGACACAAAGGTGTTGCTAAGAGCTCTCTGCATCTGTTCAGGCACTCCTGGGAGAGAGTGGGAGTCAGAGTTGGAGCTCTGGACCTGACAAATACAGCCGTCTGGACCGGGAGCTGCAATTAGCCAATTCACATTTCATCGAGGAGCAGCAAGCTCAGCAACAGGTAAGGCAGCTGGCATCACAGACTAAATAGCTTTGCTTGCCAACTGGGTGCCAGGGGGCTGCTCTGGCTCCAGGAGCCTGACAGTTCTCCTCTCTGCTTGTGGCATGTGTCTGTGCCTGCATTTCCTGTGCAGCACAGCTTTGGGTGATCTGGGCACAAGGTTTTTAACCCTGGAGGCGTGGGGCTTCTGCTGGGTTTAGGAGGCAGTTGGCACAGTCTGGAAGATGTAGCACACTAGGATTTAATAGTGCAAAGATTGCTGAAATCCTTGGAAGGGTAGAAACACTGCAAAAAGAAAAAGGCCCGTTTGTCTTATGCAACCTCCCCTGGATAAAAAATGTTTGGTGGTGTTTGTGTGCATCCCCCATCAGATCAGGCTGGGAGCAGGAGCACGCGCCTGCTTCCTTTTCCTGCCTTTGTCAGCGTGAGATTAGTGAGAAAGGCTGTGGGAGGCCTTGGGAGAAGCCCTGGTGAGGCACTTCCCAGCTGACAGGGGAGTTTGCCTGGAGAACTGCTGGGCCTTGACACAGGCAGTGACTGGGAGGTGACAAACTCTGCTAAAGCTCCTGAGCCCTGCTACCACCTTGGCTTCCAGACACATTTTACCTACTGACTGCAGGGGGATAAACAGCTTCAGAAATAGGTAACTAGGGTAAGGCTAATCCTTAGCATGACTGTGCCCTGAAAATGACTTAAAACAGCAGCAGACTTATTCCTTTGGCACATTCAGAGCCAGGCTGGCTATTTATAGCTGTAGAAGCTGCCACAGCCTTCTGCTTGGATTAACCCCGTGTTAGCTGTGGCACATTCCAGGTGGCATTTCCCAGGCACAGCATCAGCGTGCCTCCCTGGCCTGCTCACCTTGCCAAGGTTTTGATGAGCAGCCCTTGGAGCTTTCCAAAGTCACTTGAGCTGTGCATGCAGCATGGACGAGCAGAAGCTGGATTTGTAGGGATGTCTGGAGACTGCAGCCTGCCATGGGGATGCCATGCCATGGAGACTTCCCCTGGTTGTCTCCTCTCCAGCATTTCTTAGGAATGCAGTCCTCATTCCTGGTGGCTTAGGTCTGAGCCCAGGCCTCACAGCTGATGTTGGCTGAGCAGCAAGTGCCTGTGCAGTGGATGGGCTGGCTCCCAGCCTGCTGCAGGCAGCAGATCTGTAATTGCCCTCTTCTCTTCCCTTTGGCCCCAGCTGATTGTGGAGCAGCAGGATGAGCAGTTGGAGCTGGTCTCTGGCAGCATCGGTGTGCTCAAGAACATGTCCCAGCGCATTGGCGGCGAGCTGGAAGAGCAGGCAGTGTAAGTGTGAGACATGGGGGCAAAAACCTGGCACAGGGCTGGCTGCAACATGGCTGGATGTCCTCACACACCCATCTCTGCCTCTGCTAGAGCCTGGAATTCACTGGTGCCTCAGGCAGCCTGTGGAAAGCATTTTATACTGCAGTCCCCAAGGATCCAGCTGCAACCTCATTCCTTTAGAAGGCTGCATCTAGGGCAGGCTGAACTGCCACCTTACCTTTCCTCCTCTCCTTTCCACATGCTCCCCCTCAGGCAGCCAGCAGATAAGGGAGGGAGGGGCTGTGCAATGCAGCGCCTGGCCACTTCTCCACTCTGCAGGGTTTTGTGCTGCCCCTGGACAGCTGCTGGGGCCAGGAGCTCTCAGCTGTGCCTTGAAACACACAGCACAGAGCTGCTCTTCATCACTGAAGTTAAAAATAACCCTCACCCACGCAAAGGGTTAAAGGGCAGCTCACCAAGTCGTTTTGCATCCATCCATTTACATATAAATTAGATTTCTTTCCCAGTTCTTGTCCTTTGCAAACAAGTTCCCAGTTGTGCAGGCTAGCAGCTATGCTTCCAGAAAGGCTTGAAGGGTTCATGCCTAAAACCCCTCCTTGTCTGGCTGGTAGGAGTCTGGAGGGCCATGTCCCTTGTGAAGTGATTTCATCTTGGATGGAGAGGAGGAACTTTCAACCTGTGTGAAGCTGTGCAGCATGAGAATCCTCTGCTCTCACAGAGGAGATTGGTGTGGTGTGTCTGTTTCTAGATCATCACACGAGCCATCAATGCTTGCAAGATTAGCTCATAACTACCACTGTGAGGTTTTCCCCACTGAATGAAGGTTTAACAAGTGCCCTGGCACTCCAGATGAAGGAGTCTGTCCTTTTAAGTGCATTAAGCTTTAAAGTCCCACTGGCTGGAGACAATTGGATTAGTACCTTGACTCTGGATGTACACTGGCATTGACAAAGCACAGATTCAGGAAGGCTTTCAGATTCATTACAGTCACTGTGTGGAGGAAGTAAAAGGGTAACTTCCATGCAGAGCTTGAAAAGCACCTTAAAAGCAACTGCAGATCTCATTCCCACTTGATACATGACTGAAACAAGATTTTAGTTTCAACTGCAAGCCCTGAAGAAGAAAAGGGATTTAAAGTCCCAGCTGACACGTAGATGCTAATCACAGATTATAAATGAGACGTTCCTTTTGTAAGGAGGAAGGCCCTCCCCCACTCCTCACCTTGCAGATGTGTGTAGAGTTCAGCCACAAACACCCAGGGGAGGCTCAGTCTGGCAGGAATCCCCAGTTACCTCCCACCAAAGCAGAGCTGCTGTTTCAGCAGCTTTTTTCCCCTCCCTCGGGTGCTTCCAGGAGAGGAAGCCACATTCATTTGGTGTGCCAAGGTGTGATACTCAGCTCACATCAGTGCTTGGATCCACGTGTGTGAGCGTGGTGCAGAATGCCCAGGGGATGTGCCACGTGCTGAGCAGTGCCCTGCCTGTGTCCCCAGGATGCTGGATGACTTCTCCCACGAGCTGGACAGCACTCAGTCGCGCCTCGACAACGTCATGAAGAAGCTCGCCAAAGTGTCTCACATGACAAGTGGTAGGTCCTGGGAAGGGGGATCCAGTCCTGGAAAGGGACAGACAAACCCTTGGATCTTCAGGCTGGGACATTGTGCTCCCACCCAGCCAGCCAAGGGGAGGGAGCAGCTCTCAGTCCTTGAAAGAAGGGGAAGGGTTCCAAGCCGGCAGCTGCTCCTGCCCAGACACTGCTCTGCTGCCTGTCCCCTCCCTTTGTTTTATTTACAGATGCCTTTCTATTTATGCTGCTACTGCTGGGAAAATCCCCCTCTAGCTGCTGGGAGGGGAAGCTCTGCAGCCTCCTGCTCTGCTGCACTTTCCCGGGCTGCCTGTGGAACAAAAGCTGTCAAGGTGCCATTAAACACCGGCCACCAGCACCAGAATGCCTGCAGCAATCCCCTTCCCAAATCCCACCTGCCCTGGGGCTGCTGGTGCCTTCAGGCTGCTGTGGGTCACATCTCTCTCAGCTGGTAGAGGAAAGAGCTGAATTCTGTGCAGAACCCACAGAAAAGTCCTTATAAGGCTGTGCCTGAAGCCAGAGCAAACAGGAAGCCGGGCCTGGCTGCCGGGAAGTCCCGGCTGTGGCTGCCTCTGAGCCTGGCACCGTGCCCAGCCAGCACCTCCTCCAGCACCCCTCTCCCCTGGCTGCCCAGGACCTTGGGAAGGCAGCAGCCTGTCAGGAGGAAAAGCATTCCTGCTCTGCAGGATTAGGCTGTCCGAGGGATTTATGAGGTAGTGGGAATACAGCCCCAGAGAGACCACTTGGAGTGCTGACAGTGCACTTTGGGTCAGCAGTGGCTCAGCAGCAGCACAAACACGGGTGAACCCTGTGTCTCTGCCCTTTCCTCTGGGAAAACCCATGGATCTCTGCAGAGTGTTTCTGAGTGTTGTGAAAGAGCTGGAATTTCTGCTGGAATCACCTATTCCAGGGCGAGCAGGAGGGCTCTTTCTGGGGTAGCTGCTGTGCCTAGGAGTTGAGGGGGTGCCAGCAGCCCTGTCCCCACTGCTGCACCGTCATCTCACGGGGCACACAGCAGCTCTCAGAGGTGATGAGCCAATGAGGTGTAAAGATGTCCAGGGAAACCTGATTCCTGGCCCTGTCCTAAGGGAAGCCGCCACAATCTCTTCCTGGCAGAGCTCCTCAGGGCAGCTTCCACCGGATCCCCTCTTGTTCCTCTGGCAAACAGATTGCTCCATGAACGAACAGCAAACACAGCAGCTCTCTGCTTCTTCCTCCCAATTGCTTTGGAGCCAGCTTTTCAAAGCTGTTTGAACTTGGTTGGGAAGAAGCCTCAGAATTCCCACAGCTGTTCCCAAACCCCAGTGTATCCTGGAGGAGAATGCCTCACTTCAATATTCAGCACCACAGCCTTTCCTCCACAGGAACTGTTGTTTTGGCTTTTTGTAGCTTAAGTTTGAATTTGGTTCCTAGCAGAACCAAATTTTTCTTCTCCACTAAAGCAGGAAGACTGATGCTTTCCTTTTCTTTCCAGATCGACGGCAGTGGTGTGCAATTGTTGTCCTCTTCGTCATCTTGCTAGTGGTGCTCATCCTATTTTTTGTCCTGTGATGACAAAAACTGAACTTCCTGGGACGCCCCCTGCCCGCCCCCTCGCCCCGGCAGCGCGGGCAGTGAAACTCTGCCCATTTCCGTCCGCCCACAGACAGAGATCCCCGGCAGGAGCGCCCGCAGCCGCCCTCACCATCCTCCTCCAAGGACTGCGGCATCTCCCCTGGCCCGGGGAGGGGCTGGAGCGCTGGGGCTGCCCCCTGGGCCCGGGCTCCGGCTCTGCGTCCCTGGAGCTGCAGGGGCGCCTGACCCCGCGCTCCCACCCGCTGCAGGTAGGAGCCGCTGGACACGGAGCAGCGAGCCCTGGGGAGGATGGGACGGGGGGAGGAGTGACTGAATTCACTGAGCATTACAAACTGCCTTGCCAGTGCCAGCGCCAGCCTCAAGCATTACTGGGAAGGGTGAAACCCCCCCCAAGCCACAGCAAGGGAGGGGAGCCCTGGCCCTGCTCCCCGTGCCCCTCCCTGCCTCCTGTGGGTGGGCTCTGTAGCACCAATTCACTGCCGAGAGAGCACGGCGAGTCCTAGCAGAGCTTTCCTGCCCCCTCCCTGGGCAGAGGGCAGAGCTGTAGGGTCTCATGTCCTGCCATCGGCCACCAGGCCCCATCAGACACCGCAGAGCCTCAAACCTGGGGTGCTGCACACTGAGCACTGGCAATCAGCTGTGAGCCACAGAGGGAGAGTCTTGAAGCTTTTAAACTTGCCTCCCTCATTATACAGGCCTCTAAAGCTCATTGACTGATGCTTTCTTTGCCCTTGTATAACTGAGTCACTGCTTCTGTTTAACAGCTGCTTCCCTTTGGCAAGTGATTTGCCAAGTCTAAAATAACTTATTTTTTTTAAGAAAATAAAAAACTCTAAAGATTTTTTTGATGACCATTAGAGCCACGTTCTCTCTGCGGGTGCATGACACACATGATCAGAGGAACAGTGCTCAGTGATGTATTTTAAGTGTACATGAACTTGTAAATAGGATGTCTTAATTTTTCCCAACTGCTATTTTTTGGACACCTCCGTTGTAAGCAACCAGAAGGCGGGAGATCCAAAGTTAGATCATGTTTCCATATTCCTCCCCAGTCCTTTTGTTACCTCCCAGTTGTTTGTCACTCCAGTTGTCTCAGCAGGGTTGGATTCCCTACAGGGAATGTGGAGTAGCCAGGTGGGCAGTACCAAAAATGTGAAGAAAGCTCACCTGGGCAGTATCAGTGCAGAGGAACAGGCAGAGGGACTGTGCTGCAAGCACCAGTTGTGGGATGGGGAAAGCAAAAACGGTTTCTTACTCCAGACTGCTCCCATATTTTAAGTTGCAAGCATGAAAAGACTCAGCACAGCCTGGCTTATGGCTCCCAGATGGGGCTGGGGGAGGAACTTAATTGGCACTGACGCAAAGACTTCTGCTGAAATTGCAAATCACCCCCAAAATCATCCACCCCCCGCCTTAGAGTCTTGCCACCGGACGGCTTTACCTCCGGAACTGAGCACTCCTCCCCCTCCCGGCTCGGCGGCTCCCTCCGAGCTCTGCGGGCCCCGTGTCCCTCCCGCAGGCGCTGCATGCGCAGCCGGCGGCTCGGTGCCTTCCGCAGCCGGGCGGGGCCGCACGGAGCCGCCCCGCCCGCCCTCCCGGCTGCTCGTCAGTAACGCACACGCGGTGCCTCGGCGCCCACCCGCACTCACCAGTCGAGTGGCTCCTTATCCTTGCAGAGAGCATCCCCGCAGGGCATAGGTGCTGTCTGCTTTCCAAGGCTGGCTGTAGCAGTGTCTGTGGCACTCACTCGGCGGGGCTGGAGCTCTCCAGGAGCAGGTTCCCAGGAGCACGGCTCTGGGCAGGGAGCAGGGCTCACTGCTGCTGCTGCTGTTTGCACACCTCTGATCGCCGTGTTCCTTCCAGTGTGTTTGTGCATCCTTCGGGAATGACTCCCATGTAGGAGTGCTCCTTTGGTAGTCCAGGGGGTGGCCCAGCTGCTGGCATCACCACAAGCCACCCGAGTGTCTCTGCTCCCTTCCCCCGTGTACATTTGCTTTTCTGTCGCTGGTGGTGCCCTTCCCTTGAACACTAAATAAAGGTGCAGCAGCCTCGATCTCCACTCTTCCTTACCTGACTCTTGCTCCCGGGACAAACTCGGGTGCCCTGGCATCAGGGAGTGGGAAAAGCTCTCCCCCAGCATTTGCCAGGCATCACCATCCTGGTTTTTGAGACATAAGCAGCATCTACAGTTTCTGGGGTCACCTCAGCATTGTGGGCAGCTGTGCCCAGATGTGGGGCACCACCATGCAGAGGGCAGCCATTGCTGCTGGAGACACTCCACGGATGTGTTTTGCCTTCCACGGCTGGAAAAAAGAACCCCTCAAAATCCCCACGGAGCCCTGCAGGTGGCTGAGCCCCCCCACCTGCCTGCCCAGGGCCCCCCCAGCACCACAGCAAGGTCAGGAGGTGGCTGGTGGAGCAGCAGGGCCATGGGAAAACAGGTAGCAAAGGCCACAAGCACCAGCCCAGCCCCTCCATGCCACAAGCCAAGGGCACTGTTTTGTTATTGCAGAGATGTATTTTTGGGTTTCAGTTTGCAATAATTTAAAAGAACCTCACCAGCCCTCCAGCACAAGGTGGCAGTGCTGGCAGGAAGCCCCTCTGTCTCCTGGGGTCACAGAGATGGGGTGTCCCCATGCTGGTCACCCCAGTGCCCATCAGGACAGACGCACCCAGCTCTGTTGGGGCCAGGCTGTCCCCTGTCCCCCACACCTGGGCAGCTCCTGGAGACACCGGGATGTCCTTGCTCCCACACTCTCTCCCAGGGGGACAAGGAAAGCCCCTGCAGTGGAGCCGGGCAGGTCCTGGCACTGTGAGGCAGCTTGGTCCATGCTATTCTGCAGCATCCTGGGGCATCAGTGGGATATCGTCCTCCTCCCATCAGTGGGACATGTTCCTCCTCTTGTCACTGGGACATCCTCCTCCTCCCATCCCTGGGACATGCTCCTCCTCCGGCCGGGCTCGGCAGGAGCGGTGGCAGGGCTAGCGCGGCGCGGGGCGGTGCCGCAGCACTCGCAGGGACAGGCTGTCAGCGCGCAGCAGCAGCTGCCGGAGCCCGGCCAGCCCCAGCCCCGAGACGGCCGCGCCGTTCACCTGCAGGATCTCGTCCCCCACGGCCAGGAGCCCCGCGTAGAGCTTGGCCGTGCCAGCATCCGCCATCTCCTGCACGTAGACACCTGCAGAGGGAACGGGTGTGGCTGAGAGCCCAGGGGCTGCACAGAAACAAACCTGTGATAAACAGCCTTTGGTGAGGGCTGTGTGTCCCAAGCCAAGCGCTGATGGACACATGGGATTGATTGTGTGATGGCAGTGTCCCCCCTCCTGCATCAACTCTGCAGCAATGGAGCAACCCCCTGCACCCACGCCCGAGCTCACCCCTGGAGTGGGATGGGAGCCACCATGGAGGGATCAGTGTGCCAAAGCTTTGGGATGTCCCACAGTACCTGTGTCCAACAATGGAGCAACCCCTGCACCCGTGCCAAAGCTCACCCCTGGGGTGGGATGAGAGCCCACTGGAGGATCAGAGTGTGCCAAAGCTTTGGGCTGTCCCACAGTACCTGTGTCGGGCCGGCCGTGCCCAGAGGTGACGGAGAAGCCGAAGGCGCCATGGGGCGGCCGCTGCAGCTCCAGCTGGCTGGTGCCATCGGGGAACACCTGCACCACGCGCCCCACCGCGCGCAGCTGGCCCGGAGCCCCGATGTCCTCCACGCTCAGCGAGCGCTGCGGCCCCGAGCCCCCCTTCCTGTGGGCAGAGGGGACAAGGGAAGCTGCTGCAGCCCCTGGTGGCACCGAGCCACCACAGCATCCCAGAACAGTGTCCTGGGCGCCGCAGGGACATGCCAGGCCCCGTCCTACCTGTCAGCTGTGGTCTGGGGCAGGAGGTAGGCACTGGCACGAGGTGTCTTCCCCAGCTGGGGATGCAGGCTCTGGATAGAGGCAGCTTTTTGGGGCTGGCAGAAGGGTGACACCTGGGGACAAACACCTGGCTGAGATGGGAACAAACATTGTGCAGTACTGCAGTGCTTCACCCACTGATGTGCCAAGGGAATAGAGGAACTGGGACATCCCATACCCCTGGAGCACTCCCCAGCTCACTGCTGAGGAGGGATGAGCATATCTGTGCTTCCACTACCACCCCTCTCTCCCTCCTTCCCCCTTCCACTTCTCTCTTGGCTCTGGGCTTTTCAAATACAGCAGGTTTGGAGTGGCTCATTCGCCCGTGCCCCCTCCAGGACTGCCTGAGCCACAAATCCACACTCGGCAACATTTCATCCCAGCCCAGCATCCTTTCCCTTGTGTCTCCCCATGGCACCCCCTCATGTCCAAGCTCACCAGCTGCAGGGACTGCAGGGATGGTGACTTCTTGACGCCGGGGCTGCCCTGCGGGGAGCCGCCGGGGGCCGGCAGCTGCTCCATGCTGTAGCAGCGGAAGCGGCCCAGGCGCTGCTTGGTGCTCTGGCTCAGGCTGCACAGGAGCTTCTTCAGCCCCGACACCGAAGCGCTGCTGCCCTTGCGGCTCACAGGCCGCCCCGGCTCCCTGGGGGCAGGAGGAGAGGTGTGGAGGTCACACACCGAGCGTCTGCAGGACCTGCAGCTGCCTCCGGGCTGGGGCTGCATCCTGACCCACCCCGGCAGCCCCGAGAGCTGCAGCACGCTGAGATCAGGGTACACGGTAAAATCGGGGTGCACGCTGAGATCGGGGTACACAGTGAGATCGGGGGCAGCCTCCTCCCCGCAGCAGTGCCCCAGCACACAAAAGTTTGTCACTACCCAAAGTGACCCGAAGAGCTCCCTCCCTGTTTTCTCCATTATTTCAGGGGTTTAACACATCTCAGAAGTCCCCTGCTCGGCCCCAAGGGGTCACATCCTGCCAACAGGCTCAGAGGACCCAGCACCACCTTGGAACTGTCCTGCCAGGCTAAGACACGAAGCATCAGGCACGGGGCTGGCAGGATCGCACTCGGAAAGCCCCAGGGCAGATGATTTTCCTCAAAAGGGAAGAACCCGAAACCAGTGAAACACCTCTGTCACATCTGCTCCAACATCCCTGGGCAGAACCACATGTGGGGAAACGCAGCTCCCCCAAACACAGGGGGCACATGGTAACCCCCACACTGTGGTTCCTGGGAGGTTTTGCAGCCAGGGAGCTCAACCCAGCAGCACCCAGTGCGGGATGCCAGGGCTGCCCTGTTTGGGATGCTCAGGGCTGCCCAGTGTGGGATACCAGGACTGCCCAGTTTGAGATGCCAGGGCTGCCCGGTTTGGGATGCCAGGGCTGCCCGGTGTGGGATACCAGGGCTGCCTGGTTTGGATGCCAGGGCTGCCCGGTTTGGGATGCCAGGGCTGCCTGGTTTGGATGCCAGGGCTGCCCAGTTTGGGATGGCAGGGCTGCCCGGTATGGGATGCCAGGACTGCCTGGTGTGGGATGCCAGGGCTGCCCTGTTTGGGATGCTCAGTGCTGCCCAGTTTGGGATGCCAGGACTGCCCTGTTTGGAAGCCATGGCTGCCCGTGCTCACTCACCCGTGTGCCACGCTGCCGGCCGGGTGCCGCTGTGGCTGCGCTCCCGACATCCCGGCACCTTCCCCGGCAGGATCAGCATCCTCCGGGGGCACGGCGGTGACAGGGCTGCCAGCGGGGTGTGACAGCGTCCCTGCAGCCACAGAGAGACAGTCACACGCCTGTTTCACTGGGGACACCCCCCAGCACCCCATGCGTGGGGCTCTTACCTCTGCCCGCCCCCGGGGCGTCCTGCCCGTGGGTGTTGTTGCAGTTGTTGGTGGACAAGGCACGGAGGGGGCTCCCCGGGAGCCAGCGGGGGCTGCAGGGACTGCGCCGCTCGGCCGGCCCCGCCGTGCCCCCGGGCTGTGGTGGGGCTGCGCTGCCAGCATCCGGCTCCGGGCCCCGGGCTCCTTGGCTCGGCGCCTGGCGGCTGCTGCTGGAGAACAGCGCTTTCCTGCAAGGCACCTGGGCGCAGGCCTTCTTGGTAGGAGGGGGAGCAGGGACGTGGGTGCCTGGGATGGGGGTGCTGGTCCTCAGCTGCGAGGAAGGCTCCAGGGGCTCACTGGGCTGCTGCGGGGAGCGAGCTGTGTTCCCCGCTCCCTTGCTGCTGCCCCGCAGATGTCGATGGGGTTCCCCATCTTCCCGGCTGCTGGTTCTTCCCGGTGGTGGGGGGCAAACAGTGCCCGGACCCGAGTCCCCGTCCTCGGGGCCGCCGCTGGCCGCATACGTCCCATTCCTGGCCCTCGGCTCCGGCTGCGGGGCAGCGCGGGGAGTTCTGTGCCCGCGAGTGCGGGGGTCCCGGTGCCCCCGCAGGTGGGGGCTGCGGGGTCCGGCCTCCTCGCTGTCCGTCCGGCAGCCGTCGGAGGTGTCGGTGCTCTCCAGGGCCGAGTCCACCTCGTCGATGTAGGTGACATCCCCGATGTAAGTCTCCTTGATCTTCTCGGTGTGGATGCGCTGCCGGGAGGGCAGGATCCACAGCGGGGACCCTCCTGGGCCCAGAGGCCGGATTTTAGGCTCTGTCTGGGCAGCGCCCGGCCCTCTGCCATCCCCTGGGACGCTTCTGTGTGCCGCAGGGCTGCTTTTGGCCAGGTCGGGGGCAGCTTGCGCGTCCGTGCCCCGGCCGGCGGCAGCACCAAGGAAGGAGCCGCAGGCGCTGCACTTGCCCCCGGCCACGAGGTCGCCCCCGCGGGCTTTGGGCTGGCCGGCGCCGTCCCCCGGCTGCCTGCTGCCGGCCGGCTCCGGCGAGGCGATGGCCGAGCCCAGCGCCCGCCGCTGCCGCAGCTGCAGCCGCTCCAGGTACCGCACCTCGGCGTCCCGTGCCGACTCGTCCTCGAAGCGGACGCGGGACGGGGACGGTCCCCGCGGCCGCCGCGGCCGCCCGCAGCTCGACTCCCCGCTGGACGAATCGCTCAGGCTCCCGCCGTCCCGCGGGGCGACGCTCGGCCTCCCGCCCGGCTCCCTGCCATGGGGACAGACAGACGGACGCCCTGCAGGCGAGCTGCTCGGCAAGCCTGGGAAAGCAGGGCGGGAGGGGGAAAACCCAGTGCGAAAGGAGGAAAGTGCAAAACCCAGCGCAAGGAGGAAAGTCCGGCCGGTGCTGCCCGGGCTGCGCACGGCCCTGCTTCCCTCCAGCCTGAAGCTGAAATCCGGAGGGGCTGCGGCACCTCCCTGCTGCCAGGGCTCGACCTCCATCGCCCCTTCCCTGCCCGAGGTGCGTGGTTAATCATTCCGGGAACACCACATCGCACATGACCTGGCGAGACGCCGCTGTGGTCCAGCCTCCAGCAGCGAGGAGTTTTCCCTCCTACCAGTTTTCCCTCTCGCCCAGGAAAACATTCCCCATCAGCTGGGAAACGCCATCCTCCCACCACTGATACTTCCGTGTGACCACAAACCACAACTAACACCCAAACACCGCGCTGTGAAGAGGTTGGGCACATCCCAAGTATGAGGCACGGATCCCAGCTCTACACGCGTGCCTGCACACATGTGCCGGCTCCAAACCCCGTGTGGATGCGCCCCAAACCCGGCCGTGGGCCTGGGAACGCCGTGGAGCACTGACCTGGGCTGCGGGACGGCGCTGGGGAGCAGGAGGATGTCGTGGCTGGCGCGCAGCGGGTTCGTGCGGGCCTTCATGCGGGCGCGCTGCAGCAGCTGCTTGGCCTGCTCGTGCCGCGGGCTCAGCTCCAGCTCCTGCCCGGCCACCGAGGCCCTGCGGCCCCGCAGCGGGCAGCGGGATTAGGAAAAAATAACAGGGATTAGACGTGCTTTAACAGTGACGGCGAGGCTGCCCTGCCCGGGGAAAGCGGGGCTTGGCCGCCGTTCATGGGCGGGCTGGCGGCCACGCCGGGGATGGCCGGGCGGGGACCTCCCCTCCCCGTGCCAGGTGAGACCGTGGGGCGGGCTCAGCACCCACCCAGCTCGGGCACAGCCCCAGCACCCACCCAGCTCGGGCACAGCCTTAGCACCCACCCAGCTCGGGCACAGCCTCAGCCGAGGCAGTGCTTTGTGCCTCGGGCACCCCCGAGCTGGACAGGGAAACAGGGCAGGCACCACTTCCCATCCCTGCCTGGAGGGAGGTTTGGGGTGGCCCCCTGACCTGATTGTCTGGCTGCCTTCCCTTCCCTTGCAGGGGGCCTTTCCCCGCACCCCCAGCCCCCTCTGAGTGCAGGGTGAGGGACCTGACAGCTCTCCCTGCTGCACCACTGCCTTCCTGGCTGGCCATGGCCCTAATCCTCCTGATTAAAATAATCAGCTCAGGCAGCCTCCTCGGGAAGCCTGGCCTTAACCTCTTCAGTGCAGCACGGTGGGCACACGCTGCCCCCTCAGCAGCACCACGGGAGGCCCAGGCCTCCCCCAGGCTTTGGCTGCCCTGCCCACAGGAGGTGCTGCATCCCTGGCTCTGCCTTGCACCCCCATCACTGATCCAGCTGCCAGAGCAGAGCAGAGCAGAGGCAGTGACCACAACACTGGGAGGGTCTTTCCCCACTCACTGATCTGCCCTTTGCAGCCCCCAGCCTCTCACCTGCCTATGCCACCTCCTTATTTTTAGTCCGTACCTGTAAGGTTTTCCATTAGCCCAACAAGATTACTCACTCCTGCTGCCTCGATCCTCTTAAGCACCTGGAGCAAATTTCTGTCCCATCCTCTTTCCCAGTTCCCTTCCTGCCCTGGCATCTTGGCAGGGATGTCCTGAGCTCAGAGACCAGGGGACACCCGGCTCCTGTCCCTTGTCCCACCGAAGCATCACTGGGGCCCAGCCACACTCCCTCACCAGCTGCCCCACAGCCCTTCCCTAGAGCTGCTTCAAAAGGTGCATTTAAAATACAAGACTGGGGAGTGGGAAAGAAGGAAATGTCCATTTTTGCCCCAGGCTGGGACTGACCTACCTGCAGCCCTCAGCATCCTGCAGTGAAACCCCTGAGTCCCAGTCCCCATCGCTCGCTGGTATCTCTGAAATGCAGGAAGGACAAGGCATTAGCCTGGTTGGATGGCAGCCCCATATATCCCATCCCACCACCCTCCACAGGGCTCTCCCAGATATTTGGCTCTGGGAGATCACAGAGGAGTGGAATGTGGGGCAACAGCACCTGGCTGTAGGTGTGGGACTGTGGGGATGATGGGCATGGGGTCATCGGGGCAGATGCTATCAAAGGAGAAATTTATTCTCTTTTCTGGTGGCAGCTTGCAAAGGGACAGTGATGCCCACAGACCTGGTGTGTCCCCGAAATTTTCTCGCTTTTGCTTTCAGCAGTGAAATTCCTCACCAGGACACCAGAGGGGACTGACAGGTATCACCCATGAGCACCTCCTACATCCTGGTGCAGGGGATGGGGCAGCCCTGGGGTGTGAGGCAGCAGGGAGCTGCACCTGCAGCGTGGGAGGCTGGAGGACTCCCGTCATCCCAAAGGTTTTCCCTCCCTCCCTCCCACCTTCCCAAACACGCACCGGGAGGGGCGAGGCCCAGCACCTCGTGCAGCAGCCGCCGGTTCCTCTCCACACGCTCAGCCAGCGAGAGCCTCTCCCAGCTCTGGGCCGCGGGCACGGAGGGACGCCCCCGGTCCCTCAGCGGGCTCCGGGCCGCTTCATCCAGGGCGGGTCTCTCATGGAGGGAGGCGCAGTGCCAGGACCTGCTGCCCTTGTCCGGGGGCAGCTCGGCGCCGCCGGGCACATCTCCCCTGGCTGCCGGCACCCTCCAGAGCCCCGGGGTGCCGCCGCGGGCTGCGGGGGCGCTGCCAGGCTCGGGTTGCCCCCCGTCCAGCAGCCCGTCCGTCAGGTAGGTCCGGAGCTGAACCCGCGGCTCCACCTCCGCCTTCCCCCGCCGGGGCCGCAGCTTCTTGGGCGAGGGGCGCTCGGGGGCAGCCGCGGGGGTCCCGGGCCGCCCGCCCCGCTTCTCCTTCAGCGCCTTCACCTTGCCCTCCAGCACGGCGTGCGGGCCGCGGGGCTCGGGGCGCTCCGGCGGGGCCGGGCCGCGGCCGCCCTGGGCGTGCTGCTTGGGGGGCCGCGGCAGGCGCCGTGCCTCAGCGGGAGGGCTCCCCTCCATGGTTCCTGCGGGGATAAAACCCACGGAATGACCCTGCCCACCCACAAAGGGCATCACCGCACCTGCCCTGCGGGGTAAATGCACGCAAAGCCACCGGCGTGCGCCTGGAGAGGAAGGGGACAGCGAGGTGGCACAGCATCAGGCCACCCATCCACCCCGAGCACCGACATCCTGCCAGCATCACTGGGGAGCAGGAGGAATGGGGCAGCAATGAGGGATCGGTGGTTCCCCAAAAAGGGTGGCCAGGGGCTGGGCAGCAGCGCCAGTGCCCACCCACACTGTTCCAGGTGTCCTGGAGCACCCGGCAACAAAACCCGGAGGGAACTGACACTTCCTGAGCTAAACCAGGGCCCCAAACCTCCGCGGAACATAAATCCCTCCCGGCAACAACTCGCCGAGGTGCCAGCAGCCAGAGCCAGCCCCTGCTCCGCCCCGGCCCCCGGGGCCACACGTGGCACTCGTCCTGCGCCCGCCTCGCCGGCCCGGTGGCGCCGAGGGGCCGCTGCCCTCCTGCGCCCCGCCGGAGCATCCCGTCCCATCCCGTCCCCGTGGTGGCCCTGGAGGAGCCTCCCCCGTGGCCGCGGTGCAGGAGCATCCCCGTGGCACCCCCGGGCCCCATGGCCGCCCCGCAGCCCCTCACAGCCCCAGGCTGAGCGGGATGGGGCCACGGGCGGGATGCGAGGGCTGTCCTTACCCCCGGAGCGGCATCGGGAGAGGGCTGGGAAAGAAGGAGAAAGAAAGCGGAAGAAGGGAAGGAAGCAGGGGAGGGAAAAAAAGAAATTAAAAAAAAAAAAAAACGGCCAAACCAGCAAATCCCAGCCCCTCCAGCCGAGCCCGAGCTCAGCCGCTTGGCTGGGCTGTGGGGCCGTGCTGGCCCTGCCTCCCGCCCCGGCCTCCTCCTCCTCCTCCTCCTCCTCCTCCTTCTCCTCTCCGCGCACCCGGCCAAAGCCGGCCCGGTCTCCGCAGGGCCACCGCGGCCACCGCCACGCTGGGGACAGGGGCTGACCCCCTCCGCCACCCAGGGAACGCCCCAGGAGGGGAACCCAGCGGCCCGGGATGGAGGGATCCTGCCCCGGCCCTCCCTCAGGAACGTCCTTTGTCTGGGCTGCGGAGCGAAGCCGGGCCCTGCCCGGGGGATCTGTCCCGCATGTCCCCGCTGCTCCGCCAGCTCTCGGCACCTCCCTGCGAGCATCACACGTTTGCAGCCGTGCTAAATTCCCTTGCTTCCCGGACGCCAAATCCTGCTTGGACCCACGGCGAGCCAGAGCCGCGGAGGAGGGAGCCGAGCTGCGTGCATCCCTACACATCCCTACCCCCAAACACGGCATGCCTGCTCACCGCACACCAACACCCCCATCCTGCCCTGCTCCCGAGGCCCTGCACACCCACACCCCCATCCTGCCCCTATCCTGAGGTCCTGCACACCAACACCCCCATTCTGAGGCCTGCACACCCACACCCCCATCCTGAGGTCCTGCACACCAACACCCCCATCCTGCCCCCATCCTGAGGTCCTGCACACCCACACCCCCATCCTGAGGCCTTGCACACCCACACCCCCATCCTGCCCCCGTCCTGAGGGCCTGCACACCCACACCCCCATTCTGCCCCCCATCCTGAGGCCTTGCACACCCACACCCCCATCCTGCCCCCGTCCTGAGGGCCTGCACACCCACACCCCTATCCTGCCCTGCCCCCGAGGTCCTGCACACCCACACCCCCATCCTGCCCCCATTCTGAGGCCTTGCACACCCACACCCCCATCCTGCCCCCGTCCTGAGGCCCTGCACACCCACATCCCCATCCTGCCCCCCTCCCCAGGTCCCCCCACACAGGACGAGGGTCCCGGGTGGGCAGTGCTCACCTGGAGGTGCCAGGGCTGCCGTCTCTGAGGGCACCAGGGCTCTGAGGGGGCCCAGGGCGTCCCGGCCCCGCTCCGGCTGCCGCTTTAAGCTGTGGCTTTTGATATTCGTGATTGGTTTCATAATCCCGATCAAAAGGAAATCACCAGGATTATGAAATTGTTTTAATCCTCCTGGCTCTGGCCGCACCAACCCCTGCCAGCACGAGCAGCAAGAAATCACTTTTATCTTCTTAAAATGTCCCCGGCCACCCCGGTGGCCATGGGGCCCTCATCACAGCCAAACCTGAGCCCAAGGGCTTCCTTCCTTCCTTCCCCACAGGGGCTGACACAGGAGTGACTCCATGGGGGACAGAACGAGCATCTTCACTTGGCTGCTGGGAGGCAGGAAGGGCCAGCTGAGAGCTCTGTGTGAAGAGCCCAGGGCAGAGGAACCACCCTCACCCTATCCCCAGCACTGTGTCCAACCTCCCCTGTGACACCAGAACCCATCCTTACCTGCAGGCCATTCCAGAAAGGGATCCTGGCTCCTCTGCCTGGCCTCCGGAGGTGACACACGCCTGGGAGATGTCCCCATGGAGCTGGGGTGAGGTGCCAAAGGGCAGCAGGAGGGCTCCTGCCACCAGCCAGGCTCCTGCCACCAGCCAGGAATGCCAGCAGGGAGCTGTGGCTGGGATTAAACCTCCGGGAAGTGGCTGCTGTGAGCAGCAACAGGCTTAGAGTGATTTCAAGGCTCTGGGCTCTCTTCTGCAGGGAGATTGATTGCAGGAGGCAATGGAGAGATTTAAAGAGCAGAATAAAAGCACAGACCCCAAACAACCCAGGGCTGGGCTGCTCAGCCTCTGGTCACACACTGTGCTGGCAGGACACCACCTTGCACTGGGGATCAGCTGGAGAGAGGCAGCCAAAGGCTCCCAAAAGGACCACGAGCCTTTGGCCAGCACAGCACAGTCTGGGCAGGAGGTTCCCTCCAGCACCAGCCCCTGGCATGTTGGGTGTGAGCTGGGCTGGTGCTGGGGAAAAGCTGGGCTGCCTCCTGTGAGCCCCTCCAACCCCTCCTCAGACAGCTCCCTCCTCCAAGCACCTCCACCTCCTCCCAGGACAGGGATGTCCTCCACCTCCAGCAACATCCCACAGCTCCCAAGAGAGCAGGAGCAGCAGGAGCCAATGCTCCGTGGGTGGATGCAGCACAGGGGTGGCACTTGGGAAGACAAACACACAGACCAGGGACAAAAGAGCCATCAGATCATTGGAAAACAAAGAGCTTGTAATAATGAAAAAAGGACAGATTTCGTAACCAATCACTTTTTCCTTTGAAAAAACACAATCACAGTAACTTTGCTGTATACAACCACCTAGAAACTATGAAACAGTATCACATTGTGCAGTATTTTTTTTTTAAACCTACTTATCAAGAGGGAATTCCACACTTCAAAAATTATATCCATTTGGGGAGGAAGGAGGAGGAGGAGACAGCTAATAGCGCAGTCACAGATACATCATGAGTCCAAGCAAGCGGCAATTCTTTGTCCTCACCTTTTCCACTGAGCCAAAACAAGAGTGGAGAAGGGGATAGCAAAAGAGAAAGGAGGGGGGAAGAAAGAAAGCACCCACAGAGGACTAATCACACTCCATAATTACTTTTGACATCTACAGGGCTTCATAGAAAGATCATTTAGACCAACACAGCGGGGAGGGGGAGAGGAAGGCGGCAGCAGGGCCCGGGGGGAACTTGGGCATTTCCACTCCGGGCCCCTCCCGAGCGCCCATCCTTGGCCACGAGGACCTACGGGATGGAGAGGTCACAGCAAGTTCTAGCAGGATGCCCAATTCCTCCTCTGGAGTGAAGAGTTTGCAATTTGGTTTACAGAGTTGTGGGACTGTCAGGCCACAGGGCACCGTGCCAGGCAGGGGCGGTGCCCGGGCCAGGGCAGCCTTTGGCTCCCACCGGGAGCAGGGCTGGGGTGTCAGCATTGGGGAGCTTCCCGTGCTGTGTCCCTTCCCTCTCCTTGTCCAGGCTGTTGCAGCAGGGATTGAAGCCCCCAGGGATGGTGACACACCAGTTTAGCCCACGGTGGCAGCAGGGGACGCTGGCCCCAAGGTGCAGAGTTTGGGATGGGGGTCATGAAAAGGAGGCAAGGTCTGATGAGGTGACAGCCACTGAGCCCAGCCGTGACTGCTGCAGAGGTACCCCAGGGATTTACCACCCTTCCCCCAGGAGCCCCAGCCCCTCTTTTCCAAGGAGACAAAACAATCCGGTTGCCTTCTGGAACAAAAACCTAAATTAAAAAATAATAATAATGTTTAAGGCAGAAGATCACCTTCCCCCTGCGAGTGCAAGGCAGAAGGGTGGAGGAGAGGACAGAGGACACGGAGCTGGGATGCAGCATGTGAGCAAAGTGGCTTTTGTGTCCCCAGCTTGCCAAGCCACGTCCCAGCCCCAGGACACTTCCCAGCACGTGGCCTGACGCTGGGGACACAGCCCCTGAAGCCCAGTGAGCAGAGCAGGGCACATCCCTGCAGGACAAGGCCAAAGCCCCTGGGCTGTTGAAAACACAGCCAAGGCTTCATTCACGCTGTCCCCACCGCTCGTTGGAAGTGAAATCCCCAGGGATTGTTATCTCCTGAGGCAGGAACTGCTTTCCCTCCCTGTCACACTGGCCTGGCAGCTGAGCACCAGTACAGAGGCAGAACGAGCAGCACAAGGGTTTTTAGGGAAGTAGGAGCAGCAGGATCCAGCTCTGCTGAGATTCCCACCAGAGATCTCTCCCATTCCAAGATGTTCATGCTGAAGGCTGCTGCCAGACCCCTTTCATTGGAATCAAACAGCAAAGACACTGAGAATGAGGAGGGCCAGGACCAGGGTTGGGAAAGGTGTAGGATGAACACCAGCTGACTTTGGGAATGCACCTGGATGAGAGAGGTAGGAGCTTACTGGATACACAAAGGCTGCAGCCAAGAGTGCTGCAAATGCATTTCTTTTAAAACGTGGTGGGACAGCATCAGTTCTCCTTGGAGAGGCCCCACTCCTGCTTGCTGAGTCCAAAGATCCCAATCCTGCCCTGCTGTCCTGTCAGGAGCACACCCATGGCACATGGCATTGCCCTGCCCAAGCACAGGGACCTGGTGTTTCTGGTGACACCATCCCAAACCCACACAGGGAACCCCAGCCAGCAAATAAACTCTGGGTGCTGCAACACCGCACCCCCTGCAACCCCAAAATCCCCAGAGGAGCAGCAGGATGGAAAGCAGGAGGGAATCAGCACGGAGAAGCAAGTTCAAAGGGAATCTCCAAAAGTCACAAAAGCCACAGGGTGGCATCTCCTCTCCTTAGACTGCACCATCCATGGGTTTCACCAGACCAAAGCAGCTCCACACCATCCTCAGAGCTGTACAATCCAACCTCCACTGAATCATGAAGCACAGCCCAACACCTGAAATCCACAGCTTAAAGACTTCCTCAGCTTCCACCTCCCACCCAGCTGCATCCCAACTACTAAAGCAGAGGATAAACCCCTCACCCCCAGCTTCCACCTCCCATCCAGCTGCATCCCAACAACTAAAGCAGTGGATAAACCCCTCACCCCCAGCTCCTTTGAATGCTGCTCTGTCCTTCTGGACTGCCACCCTGCTGCTCTCCCTACCAGGAGTGTTCTCAAGCACCCCTGAGCAAAGCCCAGCTCAGGAAATGCAGCCACCCTGGGCATGTCCCCACTGCCCTGGCTCCTGCTGCTCCCAAGGAGGGACAGGGCTATTTTCTCTCACCATCTGTTGTGCTTCATTAGGTCTCCATTTATTGGCCAGATGTTCCTGTAGACGTGGAGCCATCCCAGCTTTAGTGCTCGCTCTCAGGAGGAATCTGCACGCCTGATTTCTCAGAAATCTCTGGGAGGGAGGGAACAGGCAGATGCAGGGCTGGGAGCTAGGAGCCTTTAAAAGCCACACTTCTGGGAATTCAGGCTGCTTTCCCCCGAGACAGCATCTTCACTGCCAAAAGGGACCATGTTTTATTTTAGGAGCTCGTATTTGCTCCTCATAGCATGCCACCTCCCCCTTTTTTTTTTTTTTCTCCTTACTTCTCCTGCCAGCAAAGACAGAAAAAGGGAAGAGAAAGAGCAGAGCAAGGAGCAGAGCAGATGGACACACTGAATTGTTGCTTCCCATAAGGATTTGGGTAAACTACAGAATAAGAATTTAATCACTTGCAACCCCACCCACCCCGTCACATTGGGAAGCAGAGGGTGGGACGGTGCAGCAGCAGGATGGACAGATGGACACAGGCCACCCAGCCTTACCCTGCCCTCCCCAGCCCAGCTGAGGAAGGCAGGGTGCTCCCAGGGGATTGGCACCACTTCCAAATCACAGAACCATGGAATGGTTTGAGTTGGAAGTGGCCTTAAGGACCATAGAGTTCCAGCCCCCTGCCTAGGGCAGGGACACCCTCCACTAGACCAAACTGCTCACAATGTCTCTCTGTATTTTTAATTTCCTTCTGAAAGGAAGATAATTACCAGTAAAGATCAGATTCTTTGTATATATAAAAAAAAAACCCCACCACTTTGCTTAAGTAACACCCAGTGGTGTTACTTGATTTGAATGAATCCAAATAGTTTTGGATTGCCTCCCTCCCAGTGCAGCTGCCCTCCCCTAAGCTCCCCAGGCAGGGATGGCTCCATTCCCCACTGCTGCAAATACCCACACATGGTTTGGACATGGCACCAGTGCTAATTAGGAACCTGAAATATTTTAAGGGGCTGAAATATTTTAAGGGGCTTTACCCCAGACTCCACTTGCATGGGAATGGGAATGCTCTGTTTAAAGTATGAGCTGACCAAAGGGAGGTAAAGCCAGGAATCCAGCACAGCCCCAGCTCATCCAGCTCTGCTCCCACCAGAGCAGCCCCACACGGAGGGAGATGAGAGGAGCAGCATCACAACAGGGTTTTAATCTATTTAAAGGGTTTTAATCTATTTCCAACTCAATGAAGAGAAGCAAGTTTCCTTCTTTAGTTCCTCTGGGCAAGAGGCACAGCAGGCAAACTGAGGAAATGCAACATTCCGGTGCTGATTAAGGGAAACAATGACCAAACAGCAACTGAGGAGAGATTCCTGATATTCCACTGCCCAACCTGTTGCCAGCCAGGTGAGGATCCTCCTTCAGGAGTTTCACCTTTCCCTTGCCCACCCAGGGAGAACAAGGGAAGGGGAAGGACCCCAGGACTCTGAGGGCTCCATGGCTCCCTCCCAGGAGGAGGGGAAACCAACGAGACCATCGCTTCCAACATGACTTGCTCAGCTGTGCACTACCCAAATCTGCTCAAGTATCCCACTTCCCAAACTGGGAGAATGAGATGAGCCAAAGAGGAGATGACCAGGACAGTGCCCAACAGGGGCTTTTTGCTAAACCAGAAGCCACAGAAGAGCTGTTTCCACCTCACCTTCCCCATCAGGACACCACAGTTCTTTCCATGCTCCCTGAAACACAGCACCACTCCTAAGCCCCAGCATGATGGACCCGCTCTGTCCCATGAGAACTGTCACCTCCTTGCCTTGTCCCACCTTGCTGGGCTGCTGGAGAACTCCTGAAAAGCTCCCTGCTCGGACTGAGATGCCCTCATGACACACCTAAGGCTTGGAAAAGTACTTTTGGATCTGGAGAATGAAGTTCCAAAGCCTTTGCTCGCTCAGTGTTTTGTGCTGTTGGTGGGAACCAACTCTTCTTTCCTTAGGATCATCTGCACTACTTTCACACGTGGAGAAGTTGGCTTTGAACTGGCATGAGAGACATGCCCAGAAGCAATAGCAGCAACTAAAAAAATATCAGAAAGAGAAACTTTGGTTTAAAATAAAATTGAAAAGAAATAAAAGAGAGAGAAGGTACACACAGGTGCAAGTTGTCTCACTGAAGGGGTATTTGCAGGGGCATCACCCCACAACCCTGGAGATGGAAATCTACATTCCCCACTTTGTTTTACCATTACAACCTTCATTGCACAGGACTCAAAATCACTCTCATATGGTTGTTAAGTTTCATAAATAATGTGAAAACTATATGCAACAGATACATCATATTTCCAAAAAATTATAAGAAAAGTTACATCAAATTAAAAAGTAGCTTCATGAATGAAGATACTGCTCTAAGTGCACTTTCCCTGCAAGTGCAGCCAGTGCCTCAGCGCTGGATATGAAGGAAAAAAACCAAACAACTGAAAAATAAAACCAACAACAAAAAAAATCAGATTTAAAAAGTCCGGTTTCAACCAGTCAAAACCGGGCCAAGCAGAAACTGAGTGTGCTCTTGGCACTGTCCCATGAGGGAGTCCCCTATGATGCTTCATTATCCAGATAAGGTTTGTATGTCCTTGTTGAGACTGTAAACAATCCTTCTTTCCTGAACTGTCCTCTTTATTGGCAAAACAAAGTAAAATATTTTATTTTTTTTGTTTGTTTGTTTGTTTAAAATAGAACATTAAAATTAACCCAGAAGAAAAGAAACGAAACACAGTGAGCTTGTTGGAGTCCATAGGATCTGGTCTGGAAGAGCTCAGAAAACGTGTTCAGTGTTTTCTCCTGTTTTCAGCTGGATCTGTACCAGAGCTCGGGTTACTCGGGGAAGAGGGGAACAGAACGAGAAAACAAAGGATGTGGAATAAGAGAACGTGGCCATCTCATGTGTTCACTTCGTTTGCTAGGTCCTCTATCAATACCTTTGTGTCAGAAGCCTTGGACCTGGAAAAGAACAAAACACAAAACACTCACTGGGGAGAAGGAATTCCTGGAATGACGTGCAGACAGCAAACCCACAGTGCACTTGGGGGAATAAAAAAAGGGAAAAATGTCTTTCTTATGCAGAGGGGGAATAAACAATCTACTGTTTCACACCCTCCCACTCTGCCTGGGAATAGCAGAGCCTTGTAAAGATCTCCAGCTGTCCCTCAGCATCCTCCTCCTGTGGCACTGCCCACTCTGCCCATGGCCAGTGTCACCTGCCAGGCTGTGACATGGCTGGGGACACTGCACTGCTGGATGTGGGGCACCTGCCCAGCCCTCCCCACAGAACCCCACCAAACCCTTGCAGGATCCAGAGGAGTGTTCCTGCTCCATCTCCTGCTGGGCTGCAGGAAGGAGCAGGAAGTTCTTTAGGGATATGCCTGGCACATCTCCACTCACTGCATGTCTGAGGGATAAATGGGCATGGCTGGAGGGAATTCCAGCAGCCTTTGGCTCACAGTCCCTTTGCATAACATTTTTCAGTCCCTAGCAGCCACCCCAAGGCTGTTGGTATTGGTCCCATCCATGCAGGGATAAGAGCCAAGCACAGCCCTGAGGCCAGAGCACACCCTCCTCCTCCTCCTCCCACCCCTCCCAGGCAGTGCTGCAGGGATTGCACAACACTCCTGACCCTGTGCCTCAGCATCCCTGAGGAGCCTGGGCGTGCTCCCTGGCCAAAGGGCAGGGCTGCACAGCTGGGCTGCCAGGGCAGGAGGGACACAGGACACTGGAGCAACACTGCAGGGAAAGCACACAGTGGGCAGGTTCAGGGGCTGGGGTGCAGGGTGGGAAAACATTTGGGGTGCAAAGATGATGGGTGGGAAGAAAAAAAATGTATGGTTTTGGATTTGAGAGAGGAAGGAGTCTGAGATCTTACATATGAACCTTAACCAAAGAATAACTGGAATCATACAGAGACATGGAATGGTTTGGGTTGGAAGGGACCTTAAAGATCACGTGGTTCCAACCCCACTGCTAGAGGCAGGGATGTGAGTGACATCTATAGACCATATTGCTCAGGGCCAAATCCAGCCTGGCCTTGAACACTTCCAGGGATCCAGGGGCATCCACAGCTTCTCTGGGCAACCTGTGCAGGTCCTCATCACCCTCACAGGGAAAAAATTCTTCTTAATATCTAATCTAACCCTGCCCTCTGTCAGTTTAAAACCATTGGCCCTTCTAAGAGGTATAAAGAGCCCCTCTCCCTCTTTCTCATAAATGTCTGCTTGAGGAGAACCTCTCCTCCACTTTGCATTTATAACCTCTGGCTATTTCTGCAGGAGGGGAGCCTTGTAAAAAGGGTGAACAAAAAGGGAACTCCCCTTTCCTGATTTCAGGAAAGGGAATTTCCCTTTCCTTTCCATTTGGGGGTTCTGGTAAACCCCAAATGCCTAAAGGATGGATTAACTCCCTGGCAGAGAGAGGAATGCTCGTTTACTAACTGGACCTGCCCTCCTTTTATGCAACTTTGAAAATCTTTGTGCAACTTTGAAAATCTTTGCAAGACTTTGAACCCTTTGTGCCATTCCCAGTGCAGGACTCCCAGTGCAGGACTCCCAGCCCATAAACACCCAGCATGCAGCAGCTGCAGGGCAGGCTTCTGTAGCAGTTCTATTACTTTCTTTTAGGCTTTTTCTTTCCTTTTTATCAGTTTATGTAAATGGGAATATCCATTTAAAGAGCAGTGTAGAGTGTCCAGAAATATGATAAAAGATATTATTTTCTAGCAAGTAAAGGTCAATAAAGCTAAGTCATAAAACTAGATGACTCAAGGCAGGTTGATTTAACTGGGTCTAGTAAATCTCTACTCAATAAAAGGTGTAGAAATCTAAGAGGAAAAGAAGAAATAATTGAATGAGAAATGTGTACTACAATATTATCATATCTTACATAAAAATGTAGCAGTAGGAATAACACTAGTTATGGGAAAAATCACCTAACTGGCATGGAAAAAGTTGTCTCTAGATAATGATGAAAACACGATTCTGACAGCTTCTGAGTCCTAAGGGAAGAGTTTGAGGTAATGGAAAAGCTTCTGTCTTTCTCAGGACGGAAGCACAACTGAAATCTCCACTGAGTATTGTACACGCTTAGGCTGCAGGGGGAAGGAATAGACCTGCCAACAGCACAAGTTATCACTTAGAGCAGGGCTGAACGTACTGCGAGGCGAGGCGGGGCCGGCGCAGGGACACGCTCAGGCTGCGCTTCCACTGCTTGTTCTTGCGGCGGTTGCGGACTCCGTCCTCCTGGTCCATCATCTGGTCCAGGAGCGTCAGGTCGTCGGCGTTGAGCGGCGCCACCGAGATGTCCCTCACGGCACGGAACTCCCCGCAGTTGTTCAGGTGCTCATTCTCCAGGCGGAAGAAGTTCCACACAAACCGCCTGCGTGGATGGATGGATGGATGGATGGATGGATGGATGGATGGATGGATGGAGGAAAAAATGGGAATTACCAACTGAGTTCCACTTTTTGCAGGTGTTTCCTGCGTTTGGCAAAGCACTGGAGAAACATCCTAACAGCAACATCTTTCCTCTGGAGAGCAACAGAACCTGTCACTTTTATTCCCTATCCTAATATGGACAGCATGGAGGTACATTGTTCAAGCATTACAAGCCAAAGGCTGTTATAGGAGCTCCTTTGAGCCAGGTCTCATAAGCTTTTGGAGGTCTATAACACACCCAAGATAGCTCAGCTACCCTTGGAGGCATAAAAATCAGCAGGATGGCTTCTGTTGCAGTGTTGAAAACAAAAAGGTTTAATAAAAGGCAAAATAACAAACAGAGAAAAACCAAGCCAGGTGCCAGAGATTCTTGCTCCTGGTAAAACACCCCACATAAGCCATTAGTTTCTTTGTTCACTTCTTTTTCTAGTGAATTGCCCAGGCAGGACTTTTACTTCTGTCCAACTGGCTATCCTTAAATTTGAGGTGAAGTCCCCTAGGCCTCTGAGGTGGCTTTTTCACCTAATCAAGGAGAACAACTTCTGGGCTTCTTTCCTTTTTGAGGGGAAAAAGGATAGTTTTGTCACTCTCTCAACAGGGGGCACATTCCTACAAAAGGCCACCTCCAGCACCTACATGAGAGAGGGTCAGCATCAAGTTCTTCCCAGGAAGCTGTGGGGGTGGGTTTCCAGCTACAGGAAAGGTGTTTAAAACTCCTGGAAGCTTGCAGGATCCAAATCGATGACACAGAATACAAAGAGGTTTGAAGATTGGAAACTTGAGAATCAAGTGAAGTTTCAATTGGAAATTTCAAGAAATTTGGTAAAAACTAACCCCTCAAGATTATGTCACAGTTCAGAAGGAACTGCAAACACAGTGTGAAGGATTCAGCTCCACACTGTAGCAGAGCCCCCTACCCTTTTCTTCACTCAGCACCCTGTTTGGATTAAATATTCCTGCTAATCCTGGCCCCCTTGAAACAAAAACTACATCCAAAGGATCCAGGTGCTTCCCCCCCCCCCCCCCCCCCCCCCCATACTGATGTTGCAGAACAAAAAAGTGAAAATAAAACCAAGAGAAATGAGCTGCTCAGCCCAGCAGCCTTACCGGAACACCTCAAGTGGGGCAAACACAGTAGAAATGATGTCTGCAGCGTAGGGAAAGATTTGCATGGAAGTGAGGGAGATCTGGATGGTCCACGCAAAACGCAGGATGACATCTTCTACAATGGCACAATAGTAGTATGCCTGAGGAGCAACAAGAACAAAACAGCTCAGCAAACACCTTCTGCATCCAAAAGACCTCATCAGGTCTTTGGGAAGCTACAGAATCTGCTGCTCAAACTCAAACAAAACAAGGGCATTTCTCTTGGAAATGAGAAATGATCTCTTGGAAACAAATTTCGTTTGTTGATCATTTCAACGAGAAATGATCTCTTGGAAACAAATCAGCTCTACTGCTGGAAAATCCCAGCCTGTAGCATTGAAATGCTCCAGTGAGCAACTGCAACATGCTTTAAACTCAGCAAGTTTGGTTAAAGTGTTACAAGCCTGTCCTAAGGTAAGAGCAGGCTGCATACGCACTTTCTGTGGGTAGACAATTCCTTCTCGGAGAAAGGTATTTTCACCAGCATTTTTGTCAAAGAGACCCCAGTCCATCTTCAGGTCCCAAATGAGGGTATAGCAAGAGCTGATGAAACAGAAGATAATCCACAGGTAGAAGAACACTTGGGTGTCACTGTGGTTTTTAGCTGGAAAAGAGAAGAACAACACACTTTTGTAGAACTGAGAGCACATTCCTTCTTAAAACAGCTACAAAGTGCCTCACTTGAATAGTGGAAATCACCTCTTCTATCTAAGTTCTGGGAATCTGAACCAAACCAACACCCTTAGCAGGACCTGCTTTATATTGTTATTCGAATTCCACTTTCATCTCGTTCACCTTTCAGCACTTGGGTTTGCAATTTACATTAATATTTGGAACAGGCTCCCAGGGAAGTGGTCACAGTCCCAAGCCTGCCTGAGTTCAGGAAATGTTTGGGGAACACCCCGAGGCACATGGTGGGATTCTTGGGGATGGTCCCATGCAGGGCCAGGTGCTGGGCTCGAGGATCCTTGTGGGTTCCAACTCAGGATATTCCATGGTTTTCATTTTCCTGGATTCATGGCAGAGCTGCCGTTCTGGCTCTGAACAGCAGGTGGAAGCTGAGGGCCACGTTTCACAAAGGACACGGGCTCGTACAAAGGATACAGCACTGACGCAGAGCTCAGTGAGGAGGGTTTGGTGAGAAAATATTTGAGTTTGTATTAACATCAACAGCTGTGAATCAGTTGGAAATTCCCCCATTTTCTCTCCGCTAAAAGCCTGAAGAGCATGAGCAGTACAGGAATTACCCCCAGCCATTTCAGAGCTTGTGGTGGCAAGGGAAAAGGCAGCAGTACATTATAATGAACAAATCCTAAAGTAGGCTCTGTATGGAGTTTTAAATACCCATACAGAGCTCCTCTTTGGAAACAGGAGACTGTGGGCCCACCATCTGCTCAGCTGGGGATAGTTTCTCCAACGTTGTTTCTCACTCCCCCCTAGAAAGGTTACCTTGCTCTCAATTTGGCTACAATTCCCTAAATCAGCTGCCTGGGGAAAACCAAACAGAGCTGGTATTTCTGTTTGCTTTTGCAAAGCTGGTTCCAAAAATTCATGCAAATAAACCCTATTATGATGCTTCAGAAGGCTGAGACATTTTGCACCTGGCTGCTAGCAGGAATCTCTCCTTTCTGTGCAGCCTCAGCAATTGCTCATTCACTGATTTCCCTCTAACAAAGCAAACAACATTTCCAGTACAAAAAAAGATGTTTTCAGCCCAAGCCCAACGCCACACTAAACAACAGCACCTTTTTCTATTTATGTGGCTTTAAAACAACAGAATCCCTGCAGCTGATCAGCCAGGGAGCAACAGGACAGTTTTCCCTCTCCTTCCCTCTGTATTTCCAGCAATTATGATTAGATGTAAAGCAGCAATCCGATAAAATTAATGGAGGTGAAAATGAGAGTACATTCCTCCCATTACGCCTTTCAGGCTTCCTGGACATGATGTGCAGGATATAGGTCAAACCCACACGCTCCTTCCCCTCTCAAAACACCCCCCTAAGGCAAACCTCTGAACCTTCCCCTCTCAAAACACCCCCCTAAGGCAAAGCTCTGAACGCCACTCATGCAGCAAAGCCCGTTTTGCACAGGAAAAGGGCACAGGATGGCTGCAGCTCCCAGCTCTGAGCAGCTTCCCTGCTTTGGGGCAAGGCTGGAAGCCTTTCAGCACTCCCCACATGCTCAGCTTGGCCAAGACACGGGTCCAGCATCACATTCCTGGTCCCTGCAGAGCGCTGACGTCACCCAGGAGCAGCGCTCACGGATGCCCAGGTACCTCACACGCTGCTGCTGCTGCTGCCTGGAAACAGCCTCTCCCAGGCTATTTTTAACGTGCAGCTGCCCACAGAAAGGGACACAGGTGAGGATTTTGGAGCTTAGCAATGAGGGCTGCACTGCCAGGTTTCATTCCTCTCCCCCCCCATAGCTCCTCCAAAGCCTCCACAACATTATTTCAGGAAGAAAAGGCAGATGCTGACATTCGGTGACTCATGAGACACTAAGCCTGTTCTTTCCAGCCTTATTTTTAGCTCATTAGATCTCCATGTTTAGTTCCCATTACCAGACCCTAAAGGATAATTCAGAGGCAGTTCATGGGTTATATGTGCTTTCAAAGCACCTAAAATGCTCCAAAGCACCCCGTGATGCTGCAGTGCTTCCTCTCACCTTAGGCTTGGAAGTTACATCATGCTGCTTTGGGCTGGGTTCTTTTTTGGGCTTTTTTTCCCCTTAAGGACAGAATTCAAATAAACTGAGTCTTATTCCACTCCTTCATGGAGCAGCCATGGAGAAGGCAGTGCAGCCATGCCCTGCAGGAGCAGGCAGAAGAGCAGGGAAGCATTGCTGGGCAGCTCTTTGGAGCTCTGTGGTCATGGAGGGGCCACTCTGCCCCCTGATTCTCATCTCCAAGCACACAAGGGGTGAGGAAAACTCTATCCTAAGCTGGCAGCTACAGAGGAAGGGGATTTCAAAGGTTCTTGCTGCTTAAACCTAAATCCCAAAATGGCTCAGGCTGGAAGGGACAGTGGGTCACCTGGTCCAACCTGTCTGTTCAAGCAGGGTCATCCCAGAGCACATGGCACAAGCTCTTGTGAGCAATTACAGAGAGGAGAACTGGGAAGGAAAAGGCCCAAGTGAGAAATCGAATCTCACCAATCTCAAAAGCATGGGCTTGTTTTCAGTTAAGTTATCCTGGGCTCAGTTCCTCTCTCCCTGCTTCTGTCTTTGCAGCAGCCTTTTCAGTGGCACCTGGGCTCACACTGCTTGGCCCCCTGCTCCTGCTCCCTTTCTCACCAACCAGCTCTGCAATGCATTCAGCTCCTGAAAAAAAATTCATTAAAAACCCAAATCACTCCCTGGTAAAATGCCCTAATCAGAACTAGCCCATTGTCTTCAGTCTTGGCCTCTAAGTCCTTCCTTTAATCACTTATCCTCCCTTTCCTCCTGCCTGCAGTTCTGTTTGATACCTTCCTTCCTTCTGTCCTCATTGGTATTCAGCTGGTGTGCAGAAATATGTTACTGCTCCAGGCAAGCAATTATAGCTGGGTCTCTGCTGGCTGGTCCTAGCAGCCCTCTCCACTGCTGCTCAGGGGGAGAGAAAATCAAGGCATTCATATTCTGCCCAGAGGCTCCATCAACTCCTGGCCTGCCGGTTTTCCAGGAGCAATACAGAGCTCTGCATATTTATGATGATGTCAGGGTCTATTTAAGCAGGAACTGTTTCATCCTGTGTGTTTTTTCTTTGTTTAATGAGGTGCTAGAAAACACCAAAAACCATGAGAGAGAGAGAGGCTCTGGATGAGAGAAGCACTCTGGCAGATCTCAGCCTCTCCAGGAAGGAAAAAAGAGGAAGTTTTCAGTACCCCATGGTACCAGTGACATCTCCCCAAAGGAGGCATGAAGGACCTTCCTGCTCCATGCTCCAAAGGGCACCACCACAGAGCAACCTCCTGAGCTGCTGTTACTCAAAGCAGCACGTGCAGGACAAAACAGCAGCAGCACAAAACCTCTGAAGCTGCAGGTGCAGCTCAGAGCCTGAGGATGGGCTGATTTCAGTGCTCACACTGCCATGCCTGCAGCCTGGAGGTGTGCACTTATGTCAGAGGCCACCTGAGTCCACAGTGCTCCTCCACTTGCCACAAAGCCTGTGGGAAGCAGCGTGCCACAAGAGCTGTTTGCAGCCTTCACCACACAATTTCCATTAGCATCCTCAGTTTACCCTGTAACATGCAATTCCAGCAGATCCTCTGCACAAATACACCTCAAATTGCTCCAGAAGGTCAACTAGATAAATAATGGATGGCTTCCACCTTTGAACTGAAGCTGTGAATGGCCACAGTCGCAGAAAACAGCCAAAGGCACTTGCAGCAGCAGAATTTACTGCCTGCAAAAAGTGCTGATAGGCAATATCCTGGATCCCCAGACAAGCCCCAGGGGCCACAGAATCTGACTGGCATTCTGAAGGAGCACTGCTCTGCAGAAATCACAGCCCACTGGAAGCACAGGCAAGAGAAAAGGCTGCTTTCCATCAAAGAGAGACAGCCAGTGCTCTCCTGAATGCTGTTAATATTGACTTTACCTCCAAAGAATTCAGCTGTTTACCCTGCTGAATTATTCTGGGGAATGTAAACACTATATAGTATTCAACACAGCAAAAATCAATGCCATGTATTATTGAAGGGCTGGATAAGAGCACAATGGCCCTTGATAAGCATTCCTGGCTTGTCACCCACCGTGGGTTGTGCTGATGGGGAGGGCTCTGATAACAGCTGCAGGTTATCAGGGAACACAGCCAGGTAAGCCCTGCTACACAGAACAGCAACAACCCAGCCACAGCAACTCTGCCAACTAAACAGCTCCCAGTCCAGGCCTGCCAAAGGCAGCCTCAATCACAGATTTGGGCAGAAGCAAAGCACAAATGTATTTAGTGTGCAAGGCAGCTCTGAGCAGGCCTAGGGATGCTGTGTGCCCATTAACTCCATCCCAACACACCACAGAGCAGGGTGACAGCCAGAAGTGACTTATCTACATAAGAACTGCCATCAGAGTGACATCCCCAAGCATTTGTCTAACATCTCAGTGCTCAAAGCACAGCAACACCTCTCCACTCAGTAATTAGATCTCCTAATGAGTGGGGAGAGCTGCCTTTCTGCCCAGCCAGCACTGTCCTGCTGTTTAGCACTGATCAATGGCAGAAGCAGGACATGACAGGGGACTTGATGCAGTTAAAAGGCAAAAATAACCCACAGGAGCACAGATAGGACTGTGGAGAGCTGGTGGGCCCTGCCAAACACTGACTCTTCCCAAAGAACCTCCCCTTGGATTGTGCAAACCTCTGCAGTCGCCTCGGGGCACAATTTAAGCAAAGCAGCAGCAAAGAACTGTCAAGAGGCAACATCTCATATCTTCTTTTAGCCAAGAGTCTACATTTACAGAGCAGGGAAATCCCAAAACCGTGTTTGGACTAAAAACCCTCTGCAGGTTTGCGTTGGTTTGTGTCTAATTTGAAGACATGGCAGCAAACTCCTGGCTTGTACCTCACCAAGTGACAAGTGTGATTTAGCTGCAAACAGGAGGAAGCATATCAGCCATGGCTGAGAGTGGAGCTGGTTCTTTTCTGGTGCCTCCTTTAGCTTTTGAGAAGTGCTGTTAGAGAAGGTTTCATCTCTACCTTGAGAAGGATGGGGTTTCCAATCAGAGCATTTGCCAGAAGTCTCACTAATAAGAATATCTGATCAGAAATCAATAGCATGGGGATGGGGACACAAATGTCATCTGCTACCTCTATAGTACTTTGACATCCAACAGCAAATTTCTTTCAAAATTTACTTCTTTTAAAAGCAAAAGAGAAAAACTGTTAGATGACTGCATCTCCTACATTTCTGCACCACCACAGACTCCAGACCTGTGTGTATCTGACAGGAAGATTGCTTGTAATGCAGCCACTTGCTTTCCTTAAAATGTTCCATTAAAAAAAGGGTCAGGCTTCCCACCTTAAGTGCCTGTGGAATTAAGAATCAGTAGGTCACCCTTTTAACTTACACCTCATTCATTAGCATTCCCATTTCCCCAGCCACCTTTAACACAAAGGCATATTAAGTGACATTTGTGCTATTCTAAAAAAACCCAAAAGCTACTCAGAGAGCTATAAAAATTTTAGTAACAACCAGTCGTAAAAAGCAAAAAATAAGTATTTAAATAATTAAAAAAAGAAAGTTTCAAATAATTTAAGAAACCAAACAAAAATAACTAAAACTGAGTGTACTCAACCTATTTTTAAGACTTTTAAATTAAAGCAAAAAGTTAAAGTAAAAAAATAAAGACTAAGAAAATAAAATTTTAGTAGACATGGAGGCAACATACTCAATTAAAAAAAAAACTTAAATAAATAAATATTTAATAAAACCTTAATACCTATAACAAATAATTATGTTATAGTAAGGGGGCAACTAACCAATCTAAAAAAGCATATTTTTACAAACCATCAAAATATAAACTTAGAAAACAAGTGAAGATTCCTAAGTTTTTGTATATACCCAACTCTCCAAAGGCACATTTGGGTAAGAACTCATTGAAACAACTAAAAGTAAAGATCACATTTAAAAAGAAAGAAATTATTTTAAAAGTAAAAGACCAACAATATGTAAAACATACTAAACTTAATATTAACAATTAGTAAAACCAAAATTAAAAATAAAATGTGGCTGCTCCTGCTGCAGCATTCCAGGGATGCTCCTGCAGCATTCCAGGGATGCCCCCAGCTCCACCCCAAGCACCATCACTGGGATACTGGGCTGGGTGTCAGCAATCAGCTGAGCTAACAGGAAACCAGGAGAAACCAGGGTACCACAGAGCCCTGAGGAGGTCAGAGGGCAGGATGAGAAATGTTTGCCCATGGCAATGCCTCCCAATTCCTCACTAATGACACTGCTGCCTCTCTGATGGAAAGGATCAGAAAGACTGCCTAATGAACACAACTCATTACTGGAGGCCTCCTGGGCACGGGATGACAGGGTTGCAGACAAAAACTCATCCTAGCTCCCAGCAATGTGACAGACTGTGCATGTTTTGGCTCCAAATAATCATCCTGGTGGAGCTGCCAGTGTGCTGTGCTAAGGGAAGGCATGTGAAAACGGCAAGTATTAAGAAAGAAGCCAGTTAATCCCATTACAAAGTTTGTTTTACTTCAAGAGGTCAATCCAAGCACTCTATAAGGCTCTGGTGACTCCTAAATCAAATGCTGACAGCTCTTTCAGTGCTGAGGAAGAGGGGGAGAGATAGGTCTTGTACCAACACACAAGTAAGGGAACAAGGTCTCATAAATGCTGCTTGCTTCATTCTTTTGTGATTTTTTTTTAAGTTTTGTGCTTACAAAAATTCTACATGTCCACTTATTTTGCCCTGTCCCACCCCCTGAAAATGAACTTATCTATCTCATTTGTGGGACTATGCACTGTTGCACTGCTGTCATTTCAGTCCCAGCTCTCACATCCCCTCACTGTTTCCTGCTGTAAGCATGTAGGATCACTAAAGTGCTCTATTGTCCCACCCACCAGCAACCTGCAGCTTCTAACACAGCAATGACAGGGGCTAAGTGACACAACCAACCACCCACAGAGCTCAGGTGCAGCCAGGTACCTCCTGCAGCCCCTGAGGGCACAGCTGGATGTCACCCCAGCCTGCTGCGCATCACCATCAGATGATGGTGACCAGAAACCTCTGCAGTTGCCTCTGGGCACAATTTAAGCAAAGAAACAGCGAAGAACTGTCAAGAGGCAACATCTCATATCTTCTTTTAGCCAAGAGTCTACATTTGTAGAGAAGTCAGAGCCCTCCTCAGGGCCCTGCAGGGGACAGAGTGTGGCAGAAGCAGTGACCTGTCCCAGTGTGATGTGCTGTCACCGCTGGGAATGGCCAAAGCCATCCTGATTGATGAGGAGTGGGCAGCAGGGAGAGACCTGGGAATCTTCCACTGCATTTTCCAAAAGCTGCACATTTCCCATTCATCTTCCTCTGGTCAGACCTGCTTGAAGCTCTCTATTAATAAGGGACAGTCCAACACCTTCCATTAATCGCAGGATGGCTTTTGCCTTGACACTCCACATCTCTATTCCGTGGCCCTTTTCTCTTAGGGCTGCCTTTAAAAATCATAAACTAGACATTACTGCAGAGAAGCCTCTTTCTGAAGTGATGGGGAGAGCACAGATAGAAGTGCTGCCCTTCAGAGACAGCCCTATTTAGTTAACTTCAGCATTTTTAATTACTGCCAATTTCCTGGGCTGTTTAATGAGAAAGTGCATGGCAATTCCATTATCTTAGACCGACCTAGGGCTCTCCAGGGCACCCCAAGCCAATGGCAACTGGTGTTCAGCAGGCTCATTGGGAGTACCTGGAAAAACTGGGAGCAGGATGGAAGAAGAGATGCTTACTCAAGCTTCCAGGCCATGTTGATTAACTTTGGAATAATTCAGAGGTCAATAAATAGCAGGATTCTACCTCGACCACAAGGATTTCATTGAATAAGGTGTGTGAATCAAACTGACAATGTCCATAAACCATCCTGCCTTTCAGGTAAAGGATAAAATCCCACACAGCCAATAGCAAGGTAAACAAAAAATGGTCACACTGAACCAGTAAATCCCACAAAACAAGAAAATTATGAAAGAGAGGCACTCAAGAAGCTGAGTTCTTCAAGCACAGAAGCCAAACCAATATTTTGGTATTTCCAATGACACCATGTGAGCAGGCTGCATCAAGGTGAGAAAACTGTGAGCAGCAAAACAGTATCTCATTTTAAAAGGAATAAAGTTGGAGCAAAAATCATGACTGAAGCTTCAGAAGTGACCAGCACTCATTGAGTAGTACAACACAACTGTTTCTTAGAAGAGCTGAACACCTAAATATAACAACCCTATCCTACACAGCCTGAGTCAGGTCTGAGTGAGGAGTGAAACCAAAGCTGGCTATTCCAGATATGTCAGTGTGCCTTCTTTAATGCAAGCACAATTTTTACAAGAAGAGAGGCCCATGGATGCCCCTCTCTGGGATCTCCTTGGTGTAAGGAGGACATGGACCTGCTGGAGTGAGTCCAGAGGAGGCCATGAAGATGCTCAGAGGGATGAAGCACCTCTGCTATGGGGACATGCTGAGGGAGCTGGGAGTGTTCAGCCTGGAGAGGTGACCAGATAGCTCTGGTGAAACCTTAGAGCCCCTTCCAGTGCCTAAAGGGGCTCAAAGAGAGCTGGAGAGGGACTTTGGACAAGGGTCTGGAGTGACAGGACAAAGGGGAACAGCTACAAACTGACAGAGGGCAGGGTTAGATTAGATGTGATGAAGAAATTCTTCCCTGTGAGGGTAGTGAGGCCCTGGAACAGGCTGTGGAACACATCCCTGGAAGTGTTCAAAGGTCAGGTTGGACAGGGCTTGGAGCAACCTGGGATAGTGTAAAGTATGGGGGTTGGAACTCCATGATCTTTAAAGTCCCTTCCAAGCCAAACCACTCTATGATTCTACAAATGCTGTGATAATGTGGACTGAAGTGGGAGCCTCTTTAGTGGTGCACTTGTCAAACAGAGCACATCTGCCTTTGGCAGAGTGAAAACACAGCAGAAAGCAGTTGCATGTCAAAACAACGCCGCGCTCGGGCTGAATATTCCGCCGCAGGCTTGGGCTTAATCATCTGCTTCCCCAGCAGCACGTAGGTTTCCCTAGGGATTAAATAAGGCAATGTAATACTCTGTTGGCTGGCTCTGGGGAAAGCTACTCAGCACTGGCAGGGAACTTAATGCCAGCACTGAGCTCCTTAGTGCAAAGCAAGGGTGGGAAAGAAGGGGACAGAGCAGGCTCCCCGGTTGCCAGGTAGCTTCGAGTTACAGCCATGCCTCATTTGCCTGAGCAAACACACCCTGCAGCACTTTATTTACAGAACACGGCCTTTGCTTCCCATTCCTTTGGGAGAGATAAAAATACTGAGAATTCCTCCTCTGGGAACTCAGCAACAGTTGTCCTCGTGTTGTTGTTGTCATCCCTGAAACGTGGCTGTGCTTACGAGCCGTGCTGGAGTCTGTGCTCATCTACGCCTGCTTGCTCCAGAATTATGTTCTGGGGTAGCTCCTCTCCCATTTGCTTCACTAATCCCAGTGATTCCTGAATATCAACATGACAGCTTGGAGTTACCCCTGTAAAGCTGGTCTGGTCCCAGACCAACAGCATTGCAAGTTTCAGAGCAAAATCCTAACAGAATTCACTTTGCTGTCTTAGCAGTCTGACATCCAAACTGCAATTAGCAGGGAAAATTGCAGCCTGCATCTAAATCCAAGGGAAAGAAAGTAAAGAAATGGCTTCTCCCAGGGAAGAAAGAGTCAGAATTATGCACTGCCTGAACAATATGAATTATTAAACAGGGATATTTTGGGGAAATAGATACTTGTCAAGAGCCCACAGTACATGGTGCTACGGGGGGAATCCTTCACTAGAGGACATTTGGAGTAGGGAATACCACACAGGACTAGAACAGAAACATCACTTAATAAGGTGGCATTTCTACATTTGTTTAGTTTGAGTTGTTTTCCAGCAGCAAGCCCAGGAAAACACAGAGTGCTGCCAGTGCACAGTGTATGAATTAGCTGCTCTCCACACCAGCAAACCCTCCCAACCACACAGCCCATCTTCACAGGGCTGGCAGGCACTGACTATAACCCACAGAGCAGCTACAAGCTATCCAGAGTTCAAATGAAGGGAGGAAGATGAGCCTTCTCAGAGGGCTGTGATGTCCCCAGGCCTCCCAAGTGGAGAACAGGCACTGGAGTCCATTACCTGATGGCCCAAGGAAAGGGCAGGGATTGCCCTCTCCTCCTGGCAGCCAAAAGCTGTCATTCCAGAGGGGTAAGTCATAGGCTTACAAGCACAGGCATGGAAGACTGTTAAACTAAAACTCTTGATACCACAGAAACTAATAGGTTTGTTACTGAAATTTAGAGCAGGTCTGAGGAGCAAGGATCTCCACCAATTTGACACCTGTTTTGGGCAGCACTTTCTTCAGAACACACAGCTCCCCCCAACAGATGTTTAGGAGGTAAGAGAGGGGTGTTTGCTATCCTTGGGCAGACACAGAGAAGATGTGTGTGAGCAGCACATCTATTTTCAACAGCAGCATCATAACAACTTGATGATAAATGGTCTGATTCCAAGTTCCAAACAAACTGCTGATCTATGTAAAGCCCTTTGATAAAATTGGCTTCTTAACAGGTACAGCACACTAGAAATTGTGTTTATGGCAGGATGGGAACAGCCTACAGGCCTGAGGGGAAATGTGCAGGGCTTTAGGCAGCCCTCTGAAAAGCCAGCACAGTGACATTTACAAATCTCTGCTAACATGTAATTTCCAAAGGCCATGAAGCTTCCAAAGTTTTTTTTTTTGTAAGACACCAGCAACAATGTGCCACTGACAAAACTGGACAGACAAAAGCTGGGAGTCAGGAATGTCTCACAGCAACTGCAACAAGGCTCATAAACACCTCATTACAGCCCACTCCCTGCCAGGCTGGGAAAGGGGACACCAGTTATGTGTGGCAGTGACCAGAACCAGGGTAGCAACACTGGCACAGATGAAAAGCTTCAAGGACGGTGGAAAGAGGTCAAACTCTTCAACAGGACCTTTTGACAGAGGCTGGCTCTCCTCTTGGTTCCAACCTGTCCTGGGCTGAAGGATTGTGTGTATTTTATTGCCCTCTGTCAGAGGTGGGGCAGTTCTCTGCTGTTCATGGGGCAGTTTTCTTCATCTCTCCCACAGCCAATCTTCCCTCCAGGAGATCTCTTCTGTTCATGGGCCATTAATTATTAATTATCTTCTGTCCATGGCCAGTGAGTGTCCCTGCAGGGCTGATCCAATTCCATCATCCCATGGGGAGATGCTCCGCCCAGGGGAGGAGCCAAGCATTCCTACCTGGATCCAATCTGAGCTTTGGCACAGCACAGCAGCCTTTGCCCAGTGCATTGCCAGAGGAGCAGCTTCTGCTGCCCTGCATGGCCAGAGGGAGCCCAGGCCCATCTCCAGCAGCCCTGGAGCTGCAGAGGAAAACTCCCCCCTTGTGCAGGATCCCTGCTCCAGCAGAACCACAGCTGGCACTGCAGGAGGGCTGAGCCCCCATGGGATGGGGCTGTGCCACCCCCTGACACACAGGGGACAGGGACTGCTCTCACTCTGGCAGTGGGGTTTTTTTGTTTGCTTGTACTACTGCATTTGTATTTTAATTTTCCTAGTAAAGAACTGTTAGTCCTACTCCCATATCTTTGCCTGAGAGCCTCTTAGTTTCAAAATCATAATAATTTGGTGGGAGGGGGTTTACATTTTCCATTTCAAGGGAGGCTCCTGCCTTCCTTAACAGACACCTGGCTTTTCAAACCAAGACACAACCCTACCCCAACCGAAGGCTCTGGCAATGTGTCCCCCCTGAGGGAGGCAGAAGCATTAGTCAGCCTCCCCAGAGCAGCTCTGGCTACAGAGGATGTATGCAGTGATTCTGGAGCCAGGGAATCATCCCAGGCTCTGGCAGTGGTGACTAACTGGACTGCAGGGCTGCAGAATGTCACTGAGCAAACAAGTTAAAACAGGAACAAGCTTCAGGGACAAGGCAGCAGGGAGGAGATGCACAGGGGATGCTCCCAGAGGATGCTCCCACACCAGCTCTGGATACAGAGCCCAACTCCCAGCCTTCAGCCAGCTTGGGCCACTGCCCCTCCCTGCCATTAAAATACACTGACAAACACCATCAGTGTGACTCTGGGCCCAGCTATGTCAAAGCAGACAGTTCTTGGCCACAGGAAGGTTTCTAACAACCTTGCCACCCCTCCAAAAAACCCAGCATGTTAACTAGAATCATGCCTTCAACACTTCTCCCTGCCTCACCACAGGAATATTTCAGGCTAAGTAATTGCTTACGACTGTGTGTGGTTGCTAATTTCTGGGTATATAGAAGGGAGATATTCTCAAATGAAAGAATACAGCTTTTAGGGCTTCAGAACAATAACAGACAGGGCAGGGCGACTGCCTGAAGTGCAGAAACTAAAAGCTTTTTCCTTCAGAACAAGAGTAGAATCGAGTAATTGTCGTTTCCAGGGAGATGAGGAACTTCAGGGATCAGAGCTCAATCTGCAGTTAAATGGATTGGAAACAACTCCTTACCAGCTGCTGAAAAAACATGGATAGAATCACACAGGAAAATCAGAGAGAGCATTTTTTCCTGGCACTGTGCACATGCCCTCACATTTAGGAATGATGGACGGATTATTTAGATGATCCAGGTTAAATATTCATGAATGTTAAGAGAGAAGTATTTGCTGTGCTATCTCTTTCCTCATCTATCTCCCACCTATTCGCCTCCCTTCACGGCAGAACCTGACAGGTATTTCAGCTTTCAAAAGACAAACTTAAAAGTTCCCTCCCCCACTCCCTAAGTGCAATTTGTAGCAGACCAGGGATGTGAAAAACACCTAAAATAAGATCTTGAAACACTCTTTACAAGCTGGGCAGGCCCCTGCCTTTCCCCAGAGATGTTTCACAGGTGCCAAAACACAAGAAGCTCACGTTTAAATGGGATGCCAGATTCTGAGCTTCTCTCACGTAAAAAAGCAAACTGCAGGAGCTGCACAGGATTCTCCAAAGCCACCAATACCTTTGTGAGTGCTGTAGAGGGCTGCAAATGTCACCACGAAGAAGGTGGTGGAATATTTTCCAGCGTTAACCAGATGAAAGGCCCGTTTGTTATCGCGGTAACGGCGCAGGCACTGGATGAATCGCAACCAAGCAGGGATGCACTGGACAACTGCTCTCACTCCGTAGGAGTAGCTGTTACAAATCTGATTATCTGCAAGAAAAACAGGAGTTGAAGCTGTTAAGGCAAACAGTTAGTAAGTTTAAGAACTGTTTTTGTCTTCCCATCTGCAATGTCATTTTATGGCAGTGATTCCCCATCAGCAGCTGGTACCGAGGCACACAAACAGCAAGAAGCCCAAAGTAGCTCAATATTCCATCTTGGAGGTGTTCAGGTGACATCAATAACACATCCAGATAGATCACCATCCAACTCCCTCATCTGCCAGTATAACCAACATGCTAGATTAGAAATTATCTATTTTTAAATGTGCTCAGCGCTGTTGGCAGGACTGTGAATAATCAAATTAAGGATGGAATTACAAAAGGCCTTTGACACTGGATTTTTGTGCATAAATGGCAGAGCACTTAGAAACTCTGCAGGACAGCTCTAAAAGGCTACTTTGCCAAAGATGTCCTTGACCTATTTTCTTTGTGCATTGTAATAGGAAAAAACACATTTCAGTACGGGACTGGGTTTGGTGTTTTTCACTTTGTTTTTCAAAAAGCAAAGGCAAGGCATAGTATGGTTTCAAAAACTGAGATGAGAAGCAACCACACCACAATACCATTGTGTCCCATCCTCCATGTTTGAAAGCCTTCTTTTTATTAAGGCAATGACCAGGAAACCCTCAGCTATTCCTGGAACTCCCCAAGAACTCCATATTCTTCTGCTGTCTCAGCACAACATCTAAACCAAACACCCTGCTGCCTAACATTCATTTGGTTCTTATTCACACTAAGGGAGACACATTATTAGCTCATATTTATCCCAAACCACTATGCTATCATTCCACTGCTCAAATTGGAAGAGGACAAATTGTTATGCACACAGTTGCTTTATGTATTTTAATTTTATTTTTAATAAGTCAATATTTAGCTGCTCGCAACGCTGTCTCTAAAAATGAAGGGGAAGATCAGACAGATTGGGAGAACAAAGTGAACACTGATGCTTATTGAAGCATACAGCAAATTCTCTCAGCAAGTGTCAAAACCATCAGACAATATGATTTGCCAGCAGTCACTGCTTAAAATGGAAAGTCAACAGTGAGGAGACAGGTACTGTTTTGCCACTGGGAAGGCCAAAGTCAAAATTCACATTCCAGCTCTGTGTTCCTTCTGGCTAGAAAATAAAGGAAGACAGGGCATGGCCAGCCCTGGCAGAGCAGCATCAACTCCAATCAAGTAAGAGGTGGCACCAAGGAGCTTCTCCATCCTCTCTTGCTTTGGAATGGAGCCTGTAAGAACCAGGCTACAGTACAGAAAGCTGAGCTCAACCAGCTCAGGATTCTCATGATGAGCAACAGGAAGAGGCTAAAGGCAAATACATGGTTAAACTACTATGAAATAAAACAACAATGCCAGGAAAATGGATTTCTCTTTCCAATCAGGAGTGCTGTGTCTAAATTCTTTGATGGATTTAGACATCAAGCCAAATGACTGGATTAGGAAATGAACACTGATGTGAAATTCCATTTCTCTGGATGGAAGTAACAAAGGGGAGAATCTCTCTAATGCCACATTTACAAGGAATGCCAATTATTTTGGTTTCCTGTACTATTAATAACCCTCTTTAAAACAGACAATTAGGAAGCTGCCTGGCTCAGTGTTTCTCAGGTCATTTTGACCCCATTCCCAGGGCTCATCAGCATTACCTGTATCTGCCAGAAGTCCAGCATTGTCCTCCCACTGAACCTCAAAGCTGTAGAAGCAGATCATGTATTCCAAATCCATAAGTATCACCACCAGGCTGTTGAGCTGATCAGCCAGCCAGAAATCTGCAAAGCCTACCTTGTGGAAGGGAGCAGTGAACACTCGAAACTGTCAGGAAAAACAAAGCAGGAATAATTCATGGCTGTGTCAAAGGCATCCAAATGCAGTGGCAGGACATCACAGAACTGAACAAATATGGAAACAACAGAAATGGTTGAAGATTTATTGCTGACCTTTTGCTCCTGTTGACAAAAAAGGACAACTGTCTCCTTGCTTTCAGTATGAAGAACATTCCTGCTTTCCTCCTCCTGTATGCATCTATTCCTGTGCCCCCCAACCTTTTGTTTTTTACGGGCAGAACAGCCCAGTCTCCTCTAACCAAGCTCTTTCCCAGAAACTCCCAGTCTCCATTTAAGAGCTCTACACAGCTCCATTTCTCTCACTGCCCCTCACTTTGATCAGCACTTTCTTTCAGGCACTTACATCGTGTCCATTGACATCTTCCACGTTTACCTTCCCCCTCACACTTAATGTCAGCTGGATTTAGACCCTCAGCACAGCCATTAGTCTGGTCATGCCTTGGTTTACTTAACTCCTCAGTTGTTCTTTGGAGTTAGAAGTTGTGACAGTGAGGATTGTTACTGAGTCTGCCAAAGCCTCCAGCAGGGAAAGGGTGAAAGAAAAGGCAGAGGAAATCCTATTGCCTGTCAGTTGGACTCCCCCTCAATCCCAGTCTACTTTCCCTCTAGGCCTGAAGAGCAGTTTTGCTCCTTCCAAAGCAGACAGTTTTCTGCTCCATTACCTTTGATTACCCCTCTCCCTACCCAGTTAGTTGTAGTTACTAATGGCCAATTTCTCACAGAGAAGGCACCAGCACCATCCGGTCATTCTGGGATTTATGAACCTTTAAATTAATGAAAGCACAGGCTAACACTGATCTTTTATACTGCTCTCCTTATTAACCTGAAGGGTGCACAGCTGCACAAAGCCAGGAAAGGACTGACACACCCCCATCAGCCTGTAATGCAGATTTAAGGCTCTGCTCCTAAAATTTCAAAGCCAAATAGGGGATTAAGAGTTAGTGGCATAAAGCAGATATGGATCTTGACCCAGAAAGCTCTGTGCTCATGTTGGATGGCACCTATTCCCAGGGGTCAAACAAGGCCAGCCTTTAGGGAGGGCTCTTTTGAAAGGTCCCAGCTGCAGAACAAGAGGTCAAAAACCACACCAGCCTCCCCTTACAAAAGCTCTTTCCTCCTTTTTCCCAACACTCCCTGATACTGTCTTTATCTGTTTCATCATAGACCATTGTTTTGTCCATGAACAAAGCTAAGCAAATGAAATGTGAAAATAGCTTTACAGACAGATCTCCCTGGGGAAAAAAAAAAACAAACAAAAAAAACCAAACAATAATATTCTTGTTATTTAATTTAGGGGAAAATTCTTCAGCACTCCAGGTGACAGCATAAAACTTTTAAGAGAATAGAAGTTTTCCACCTACAGGTTACAGCTGAGGAGGAGTCAACAGATAGATCTATGACATATCTGGCACTGGCATCTGAGTCAACCCTCCTGCAGAGCCTGAGGTGCCACCTGAACCCTCCCAATGCCATGTGCCAGGCACTGTGGCTTCTGCCTGCTGCCCAGGCACAGCTGGAGCTGCAGCCCCAATTCCAGTGGAGGTACCACAGCTAGCTCCTGGCTTCCCAGCTGAGAAGTGTCTGCAACATCCTCCAGATAAGGATAAAGTCCTAAAGCACCAGTGCTGCAGCTCAGTTTCAATAACCAGTCGCAATTCTCTGCCAACAATTCCACGGCCTGAGCACAGACTTCCTGGTGCTGATCCCTGCACTTTTAATTGGTGCTGAGATGCCAGATATCTGAGCTGAGCACTTGCTAGCTTTTCACCTCTCACAGACAGGCTCCATGTGGCCATGGAGCTCCTGCAGAGAGCGTGGGCACAGGGACATTCCCTGGGCTCAGATCCAATTCCTCCCCTGAGCTGCTCTCCCCAGCCCACATCAGGGCACTCAGGGGCTTCTCACTGGCAGCAAAGGCACAAACACTGCTCACCTATAAGCATTCAGGCAAGAAAGAAGAGCCCAGCAGGGGAATTAGACTTTAATACAGGCTAAATAACTTCTTTCACTCAGATTCTGATGTTTCACCATCCCTCAGGGATTAGCACAAGAAATCCCACCCTCCACCAGCAGTTGATGTTGGTCACAGGGGGAGGCAGGAAGACTCCTAGATCCATGAGGAAATGCTACAACACACTCAAGCATGCCCCTGATTTGGTTGCAGAAAAATTGGAAGTGCCAGTAATGCTCTGCTACACCTGATATGTCAGATTTTGTTTTGGCTGGAAATGAAACATATGAAGCATGTGAAGAAAAATGCTCACCAACCATAATTTTGTGTGAGCAGAACAGTTCTAAGACTTGCACTATTTAAACCTCCATTCACCCAGAGAGCTGCTGGCAGCTGCATGGAGAAATAAAATACACCCAGCTGGTCAAGTACACACAATAAAAGCTGCTCTTTATGTGGTCTGGCCTCTTCTTTCCCCTTCCTCATAATGCACACAAGTACCATGTCATCTCCCACCATTAAGGTGATATTGCATTTTGATGAAGCTTTTTTCCCCTAGCAGACCTTGGGGTGAACTGGCCTCTGCACACTCAAGGACTCAATGAACCTTATGGATCCCTTCCAGCTCAAGATATTCCATGGTTCAGGTTTGGTGGAGAGAGACTGTTTGCAAGGGCATTTAGTGAAAAGATAAGGGGGAATGGCTTAAAGCTGATAGAGTGTAGGTTTAGATTAGATTCAAGGAAGATATTCTTCCCTGTGAGGGTAGGGAGGTCCTGGCAGAGGTTGCCCAGAGAAGCTGTGGCTGCCCCATCCCTGGAAGTGTCCAAGGCCAGGCTGGATGGGGCTCAGAGCAACCTGAGATTGTGGAAAATGTCCCTGCCTGTGGCAGAGGGGTTGGAACTCAATGATCTTTAAGGTCCCTTCCAACTCAGGCAATTCCAAGATCCTACAACTCTATCTCAGACTGCAGCACAGTCTGCAGATCACTGGGACAGGGCAGGAGCTGCAAACAGCCTAACAGCTCTGTGGAGACTGAGAATCTCACCCTGGCAAGATATTAAGGTAAATTAGCAGAGATATTGCTCATGTGGTTAAAGCACATCCAGTGCTTCCCCTCACACCAGGGGACAGCAGTCAGACTAATGAGGCTGGGGACTGAAGGTACCTCTGTGAGGGATGGCTGAGTGCTGGAAGGCACAAAGGAAGAAACTGGCATAGCAGCAAGCCAGCAAATCAAATAACAGAGGTGAGCTCAGAGAGTTTAATTCACTGTGTGTATACCTGCACACATGTCCTCAAAGCATGATGCTATGTCTCATCTTTGCTGTGTTCCAGATAAAGTTAATTGTTTTAATTGGCATTGAAATGATTCTATGAAAAAAACCAGCCAGCCAAACCCTCTTCTGCCCAAAGCTCTCAGAGCAGTGCTAGCAAGAAGAAGGTGTCAAGGGAACCAGTTTGATTAAAGCCAATTTAAAAGGGTGCACAGGGTGGGGAAGAGCATGTTTATAACAGCCATTTGGGAAGAGACTCATGAGTCACCCAGCAAGGCTGAAAACTGTTCTTGCAGAGCTCCCACCTATAACTGGAACACTGAAGCAGCACACATATTGACATTGAATTTACCAGACTTATCTTACAGGAAAATAAAGAGCTCCATCTCAAACAAAGAGTTTGTTTAAGAGCACAAACAGAAAAAAAACCCCACCCATGAGCACAATTTTATAGGCAGTAACTTTTCCAAAGTTTCTCTCTCCATTAGTGAACCTTCTCAACGTTGGCACTACCCCAGTTTGGGCTAAGGAGCATCCATGCAGCCTTGCCTTAGAGCACTGGGCCTCTAATCCATCTGTTTCACTAGGTTAAGGAATAAACAAGCAAGACAGCTAAAGGTTTCCAAACATGCAAAATTTGTAAGCAGCTGTCTATAGGAAGGTTAACAAATCAAATGGTACAGGAAACAGAACATGCTTCTGCAAACCCATCCTCAAAAACTATCTGCAGTCAACACCTGATCAGGTCTGCTCTGTAAATCACAGTGGTATAAGCACCCCCCAGCATCCCTCTTTTCCTGAGGGTTAGTGACACCTGTATACACTTCACAGCTACTGCTCAGCCACAGCATTTAAACAAACAATTACTTATTTCAACCAGCTTTGACACTTACCAATAGTTTGAGCAGCCAAAATCGGGACTTGTAATATAAGGTTTTGGTAGGGTTGATGAGAAAAAGCAACATGAAGCCATACAAGATGAGTGGGTTCACCTGCATGGGGATGTAGGTGAATTGACCATATATACATGCCAGCAGGCTCAGGCACCACAAAACACCCAGGAAACCAGCAATCTGCAGGGAAAAACCAAACAAACAGACACCTAATGAAAAACACAGCCCCAAAACCAGCAATCTGCAGGAAAAAAACCCAAACAAACACCTAATGAAAATAACAGCCTCGAAACCTGCAATGTGTTCTCATTAGAAGAAAAGGGAGAGCAGTGCTCAATCCTGTAATCTAATCAGACTTCAGCAACTTCCTCTTCTAATTGTATTAGGAGTCCTTGCCAGGAAATGGTGCAGGATTTATCCTGCTGATCCTCAGCATGGCTCAGCCACTCTAAAATCCCTCCTGTTCACCTCAAAGAGATGTTGATGGGACAAGTTGCTGCGGGGGTTGAGCTCGAAGATGAGGACGTGGTTGACTCCAGCCTGTCTCCAGCCATAGGTGTTGATACCCAGGAGAAAGAGGAATTCTATCAGGAGAAAGCCACCTCGATAGATTCTCACCAGTGGCCACACATTTGGTCCATCTATAAAAGCCACACCTGGTAAAGACAAATAAAAGAGGAAGGATTTTAAGGACAACAGAGGTCGTGTCACAAAGCAAGGCTTTATCCTGGATCTCAGATGTTTGGTTGTACCCTGAGGAAACAGGAACACGTGTATACAACTGCATTCTCCAGCAAGTGGAGGACTTTTTGCCTAGCCTGTCAGAGGATTTAGGAGCATTCTGGGGAAAATTCCCTTTCCAGCTGCTGTAATCGAGTCATTAGCAGCGTCCCTGCCTCACACTACAGGCACAAGGGACAGCACCAGCATAAATCTGACTAGAGACACTTAAATATTCTGCTTTAATAGAGATGAAATCCCAACAGACAGATACACAAACACTTCAGCTCCCCACAAAACCAAGAGGAACCATTTACAGCATTTAAAACAATGCTAAACCCTCCTAATCACCGGTCTCAGTACAATGGTAATGCAATACATATTCATGGCCAGCATTACAACACCCAGCCCCACCCAAACAGAAATCCCAGCACAAGGCAGCAGTGCTGGAAAGCCTGTTGCTTCCTTTGTTCAGTTTTCAGGGGTTTGGAAACAAATGTGCTTCGTTTCAAACCATGAACAGCCTTATACAGCAGCAGCCTTCTCCAGCTTAAACCTCCTTGCAAAGGACTGGTCACTAGGCACAGGTTTGATGAGAAAAGCATAAATAAAATACAGTTATTCAATTCTCAGTTTTAGTTTCATTGAGAGTTGCTTTCTAAGAGGGGTAAAAGCAAAAACCTGCACTTTAGAGAACTGAGGCTGAGAATTTATTCCCACAGATCTGCCTAAATTACAGCCCCAAGTTTTTCTAACTGTTTTCTCAGAGAAAGCAAATCAATAGGGAATTTCATTTGCTCAGCATCTACACTTTATACTACATAACTTACAGAGAAAAAGCTGTGCATAAAAAATTACATAAAAAATTACTCCAGAACTGCTGCTTTAAATGTAAAACTTTAGACTCTTGGATTCAGGCAAAATGGAGTCAACTTTTGGACAGAAATTACACACCCCCAAAAAAACTGAAAGAAATGAATCTTAAATGTGGAATTGCAAAGAAAGATTTTCAAATTTCTACCTGAAAACCAAGGGAAATTACAAAATTGATAAGACTGGAAGGAACCACAATGGGTCATCTGGTCAAAACTCCAAACAGGGCAGAGTAGCCCCAAAAATGAAGTGAAATATCTCTGGTGACAAGTTTAATGGCAGCTAATTCTCAAACAAGAGTAGGACCACTGTAAGGGTTTGAGATTTTGCATGAAACCTTTCAGGTTTCTGGTAAATAAAACAAAAGCACATTTCTGTGAAATTCCAACCTCACTTACACACTAGCTTGGCACCTGGGGAAGCCCATACAGAAACGGTGAAGCCTCAGAACTTGTCCTCTTTAGGGTGACACCCTCCTGGGATGCACTTGTAGCTTTTAACAGTCCCCAAGTGGTGATGAACTCATCTCTGTAAAATGCTGCTGCAGTTTTCAAATCAGGCAGTACAGCACTGGGTTACTGGCAGAAGCCATGTTCTGATGCTGTTTCACAAATTCTCCACACAGAACACTAAAATCCTATCTTAGCTGATCAAATCACACAAACAATTTGGCAAAAGCAGCTGAGAGGTTAGCAAACTATGGGCCAATTAAAAACACCCACTCTGCACTTGGAATCCAGGTTTTTGCCCAATATCTGCAGTAATGCTCAGCTGTCAGATCATGCCTGCTGATACAACACACCTATTACCCACACTGGGTTAGTAACACTTGCTCTAGAGATATAATCATTTTTATGAATTCCTTCTCACAGCTGCCTCACTTTTTGAATCTTAGCACTGAGAGGGAGAGCAAACACAACTGGCTTCAATCATTTTGCATCTCAAAAGGAGATCAAATGTTTAAGTAACAGAAATTATGAATAAAGAACAGTTTCTACACATTAAACAGTGCCTTCATGCAGATGGGTCAACTTCATGCCTCTACCATGGGAAGACCAAAAAGGAAACACTGCAAACAGCTCCTCAAACAGAGGCATTTTATCCCAAGAGATGGCTGGATCCAATTACAGAAACATCCGATTAAAAATTCTTTTAAGTCATAAAAACACAGACATGGGCTTTCCCTAATGCAAGAGCTGGTAAGTTGATTTGTTAAGCCTTTTCCTTTGTACTGCTTAAGCAAGTTACAACACTCCAGAAATCACACACACAATTAGTAAAGCTGCTTGTGATTAAGCTCTGTGTCTGGATCTGCAGTACTACTCTAATCAGGGGCCAAACTCAGAAGGCATAAAGCAGCATAAAGCCAGGGCCTGAGAGATGCACCCATTAATTGTAGCTTTTAAACAATCTTGCCAACTACTGCCAATAAGAAAAAGTCAATTAATTCCATTAGCAGACTCCAGGCATTGAAATTCTAGGAATTTCCACATGAGTGCTTGATTTCCATCCTGAGTGGCATCTGGTCACATGGCTCTGTGTCTGGTGGTCTTTTCTTTAGGGAGTCAACACCATGCAAAGCTCAAGTTCTACAAGCACCTGTCTCAAAGTTGGCATAGGCTGTGTGCTCCCAGAATGAAAACAAAAATCTGCTTTTACACATAGATGTTGCACCTTCAGAATATCCCTCCAAAAATAAGGAGGAAACCAGAAGAAAAGGATTTTTGTGTTCAACATCGACATGTACAACATGAGAAAAACCACAACCTACTGCTGAGCAGTTTACACCAATGTGATATGGCTCTGATTTAACCCAGAACATCCAGTCCAGGTGCTCCTTAAGTGAGGAGAATCCACCCAAACCCAGGCATGGCAGGACACCTACCTGAAAGTATGACAGTGACATTCAGTGCAATGAACAACCCGCAGAACAATCCAACCCTGAATGTAGTCCAGGCTGGTACAGGCTGTGAACAAAGCCACAGCAGAGTTAGGGTGAGGTAAACAGGTTATCTGCACAGTCAGATTAGCTTGCAGAGCCAAGTTAAAATCACAAACACAAGCTCCTGATTGCACTCTTGCTTTTGAAGTGAGGTTTTTTTAAACTGTAAATGCTGTATAATACTCTTGCCATGTTGAAACAGAGCTTGGGAGTCTCAATGGCCCTTGAAAAATATTCCAGACCACACAAACACTAAGCATATGCTTTTATTAGTACAAATTTCCTTTTACCATTTATCTCCTCCCTTCATTACCTTGTCTGCATGCATTAGGAGCAGTAACCTATTTCCAAACCTTCCGGAACTAAAGCAGATTATCTGGCCCTGCCCCATGCATGCTCACATCAATTATTTCCACTGTTTCCTTCAGATGTTGGATCTGATTTGGCACCTTGACAAGTTGGAGGAGCAGCTCCTCTCCACAACCCCCATGTCTCACCTGAGCTGCTCCTAAGGGTGGAACACGCAGACGTTTCATTGCCTTCTGTCTGTCTCCATCTTCCAACTCGTTGGTCACCACTTCCTGAGGAGACAAAGATACACACCACTGAAGGTCACCTGGATGATGAGCACATGGCCAAACCAAAACTAAAGGTTGGTTTCCATTTTAGAGGTGAGCCCTGGCCCAGTATTCTTTTAATACAAAGACATGAAAAGCTCAGCATGCTGTACCAAGTTCCTCCATGGCAGAAGTTAAAGCTGCACTAGGCTTTGCCAAGGGAAAAATTCCCAGCTGAAGAGAACATACCCATACTGATGTAAGCAGTGCTGGAAGTCAGTGGTGTTGCCCTGATTTTTAAGATTTTCTAAGCCTTCTGATGTTTACATTATTGTAACGAACTTTCTCAAACACTTTGTGTAAATAACTTATTGTTTTGCAGTCTTTTATGGAGGAGGAGAAATTTGATGGACTGTTGGTTTGTCCATTGTCATTGGGGAGGTGGCACTTTCACCCTCCAATCTACTGTCACTTTTGGAAATCTATAAATGTTGGAGTCAGAAATTAAAAAGTCTCTTTTACCTTGAAAGATCAGCATGTCCACATTGTGTTATTTGATATCCTATAGTGACACTGGCATTTCAAAATCAATTATTACCCATCTTGGTGGTAAATACAAGTTGTAGAGAGGGCAAAACACTATGGGAGTTACAATGTCATAGAACAGTTTGGGTTGGAAGGGACCTAAAGATCTTGTTCCAGCCCTCTGCCATCGGTGCCTTTCACTAGAACAAGTTTGCTCAGAGCTCCATCCAACCCGTGCTTGAACGCTTCCAGAAACCAGCAGTGCCCAAAACCCCATTTTTGGGGGGATTTTTGGCAGTTCCCAGGCCAGCCTCTTCACCTCTGTTTCGGAGATAAGCTGGTTGATCTTCTTGCAGGTGTAGAAGGGAGCCACCTCCACCTCGGCCACCCTCCACTCCGCCCCCCGCGTCGTCTCCAGGTTCTTGTCATGCTTCTTCAGGATTTTGCGGAAACCGGTGAAGTTCAGGTTCTGCAGGCAAGGGAAAGAACATGCTGGCTTTTAAACCCCAGCCAGCTCTTAAACCTCAGCCATCTCTTAAACCCCTGCCCATCTCCCAAGAAAGAGAAATGGTTCTCTCCCCAGTGCTAGCGACAAAGGAATAGTTAATAAGAATCAAAATGATTGCATTCCTTGTCAGGAAGTTTCTGAGTTCTTACTTTATTATAATGAATATATAATACTAGAAAATATAATAAAAAATGTGGTATAAAAAGGGAGCTACTAAAGCTTTTTATTTCCTGAAAAGCCAGATCACTTCCACCTTCCTCCTTTATGCAAGAAGTGACCTGATGCTACCCTGAAGACAAATAACCCTTAAGGGGTTTTCTCTCCTGAAAAATCTGAGCCACTGACTTCTTTAAACTTGACACTGGTTTCAAATCAAGTCCTCCAGGTAAATTCATTATAGAAGGGAAATCTTTGTGTAAAAGTTGTCAGTGCTGCAGATTAAATCCAGACAAGTGCATCCTCACAGCAGCATGTTTTTTCACAGAGTGTGTTGCACAATGACTGCAAAACCAGCTTAGGCTTGCAGATGTGGGAGATGCAATTCTCCAGTCTGTAGAGACAAGCACACAAGGCTTAAAACAAGAAGCAACTGTTGATTTCCAAGTTATAGATGATCCCTGATTCAACACCCATGCACAGTACCTAAGACAGGCAGAGCTCATCAAACAGCAGCAGTTTCTGTGGCATGATGTATTTGCAATCCAGCATTTCACTGTGCAGAAAGTGCTGCCTAAAAACCTCAATATTTCATTCAAACAAGAGCAGAAGCACAGAGAGACTGTGGCAAGACTCACTTCTGAAAAAAGCTTAGGGAGCAGCTTGGAAAGAAAACCAGAGAAAACAGCAAAATCTAATGCCCTGGGGAGAGGCACCAACTACTCAGTGAAATTATTTTCAATGTAATTATGCTTAGAGTGATTTAATGCCAGACCCTCCCATCTAGGTGGGAAATGAGGCTGGGGAGACAGGAGCAGGAAGCCAAAGCAATAATGACCTGCCTTACTGCAGACAAGAGACTTTAATTACTTTCTATTGGAAAAGCCAGCATTCCACCCCAAGGAGAGCAGAAATTTCACATGAAAAACTGCAACAAAAGGATGATTTTGGTCAGGGACCTTTCTGTGGCCTGAAATAACATCCCTTCATCTGCCATGGGTACAATCCCTAAATCTAGGGTGCCCTGGCTGGCTGGGATATGTTTACACCAGACACCCTAAAACCTCTCCAGGGGCATTTCATCCTCTGGCTGCAAAAATTCTGCAGCCTCAAAGTGCATGATAAAAAAAAAGTGCATTGCTGGTCACAGTGATGCTTCTGACAAGGAACACACAGTGATGGGACTATGGAACAGAACAAATATCATTTATGCAGTCTGATATTTTGCTATTCTTGCTGCTTTTATTTGGCAAGGGGCCTTCTCCAAGCCTGACCTCCATTTCTGCTGCATTTTGTGGAGAAAAAAGCCAAAAAACAACCCCAAACAAACAAACAAAAAATTAAAACCAACCAAGAACCCTCCACAAACAAGAAACAGTGCAACTTAGGCAATAATATAATGCAGCATCAAGTAGAATCAAACAGGGGACTCAAATATCTTTGCTCATATATATTAGAAAATGCCCCAGTAAGGTAATTTAATAAAACTGGTTCAGCCTCTATTATTCACCCAATAAATGCACTATATTATATACAGAATAATATAGTATATATTATTATACTATATTATAATATAGTATATATAATAATAGTATATACTATAGTATATACTATATAATAATAGTATATACTATTATACTAGTTATAATATATACTATATTATAATATAGTATATATTATAACTAAATCTTTTATGCTTAATTTCTCAGCACTTGTTTGTCCTAAAACACAGCATTTCAAATAGATAGATTTTTTTATGTATATACACACTCTAGAAGAATACATTGCTGGTAAGTATAAATTCATTTTATCATTCAAACATGCAAGAGCTGCCCTGGAGACTGCTTATAGCTGCATTTGACAGTTGGTTTGTGTACCTCAGCAATGAATGCATTTGTTCACCCCTAAGAGACTGAGGAATTTGCTTCAGGTGGATTTTCCTTCCTCTGTAACCTAAATCAAGGCATCAGCATTTCATCAAAGCCAGTTTGATATTTATAATGCTGCTGTTGATTTCATTTTTTATCTCCTACATGAAGGGCTCAGGTACATCATCCTCCCACCAGGTTATTGTTTTTTCTTCTCTCCAAAACTGCAAGAGCTTGAATATTCCTCATTGTTTTACTCTAAGCTCAAGAGTGATTAACAACAGTAATACTCTGGGATTTGGTTTTATGTCTGTTTTTGTGTTTGTATTCCTTGTCCTCAACTTCAATACCAATTTGAGGGAATTTTTCTCATTCTCTCTCTGGAGTTACGTTGTAGAAAGCAGCTCTGCTGCCTCTGCAAAGTGTGAAAAAACAGATGGGGTTTAGATCAATATTTAGTAGACTTACAGTGGGTCTGGACTCCTGGTACCAAAAAGCAAAATGATCAGTGTGCAATCTGCCTTTCTACACTGAGGAACAGTAGGAAAAGATTTCCCAAGGGAATGATCAATGTTAGCCCCTATTTAAATTCTTCATCAAGCCTCAGAATTGATTTTTTGTAATTAAAAGTATAGCTGTCTTCTGTTAAAAGAGAAAATAAATTTAAGGGAAGAAATCACAGCAGGTGATGCTGCTTCACTCCATTCCTAAGAAGATACAGATACTCCACCTTTCCCAGGAATTTGAACTAGGAACTACCACTAATAGTTAAAACACTTTATTAAGAAACTCAGAGTTTCCAGACACATGCTCAAAGATAACATCACTGTAGGAGAGGTACAAATACTCAGAATTTTGGAAGAATAAGTTCTGTCCATACAGCAGAGTGGTATTCAATTTATTTTGACTGTGAACTTTGTTTTGTAAAATTCTGCAGTAAAGATCTGTCAAAGATCTAAATACAGATGCAGTCATTTTAAGCTCCAACACTCTTATTTAACAAGCTAGAGCCCCTCACAGTAAAACACTTAAAAGCATTTCAGAGCATTTAACTCCAGAAGAGGTAGCCCAGCCAAAAATATATTTACAGTTTCAGATTTTTATTTCAAGATTTTTGGAACAAGATCAGCATCTGCAACCATGCCAAAAACCCAAGTACAACTAAAGATTGGTTTGTTTTCATACCTCAAGGCAAATGAGCCTGTATCCTGCAGAAATCAAAATATATATCTTTTTAAATTGATGTTTTAGCAAGAAATTCTGATACAGCAAGGTCACAGCCACTACCATGGTAACGCCAAGAGAAAACAGAACATTGAGATTTCAAGTTTCAGGACAAATATAAGATAAAAGAGCTTCTTCCTCAACCTGCCCTGCCTAGAACAACACACTACAGAAGGCAGAGGTCCTGCCTGGACAAAGGTGCTGGGGTCAGCCAGCCCAGAAAAGGAAGAAGGAAAAGTCCTTCAGCAGGTCAGCTCAGCACTTCTAGCTCAGTTAAAAGCAACCAGGTGTGCACTGCTACCTGCCTTTTCTTTAGAAGTGTTTATGGCCCCCCCAAAAAAAGGAATAAATAAATGAAAAATGGAGTGAGGCAAGTCAAGGTGATGCCTTGTGAAGGCTGACCTAGAACAGAGACTGGACAGAGCTAAAGAATAAAGTAGGGATTTATTAAAGGCCTCAATGGATCCACCTTGGGCAGCACAAGAGCCCAGCCAGGGCTGCACCCAAGATGAACCAAAATGGTCACAAAATGGACAACAGGTCATGGGGTCTCTCACTTTTATAAGTTCTGGTCCAATTAACTCCACTGGAGTTAACTGTCCAATTATAGCTTTAAGTTATGAAGTCCCAACCTTCCTGTTTTTCTCTCTTCAGCCCACGTTGTTTGTGCTCTTGGGCCTGAGATTTGGATCATTTGTCCTTGGTCCCCAGCTAGAACAGGAATTGCTTTGTCTCCCTGCTCTGTGCACAGAGCTCACTATCCCCTAATATGAAGCCCAGACCCACACACTAAAGCAGCCCAGAATCTGAAAAACACAAAAGCCCAAACCTGAGGCACCAAAGCACACACAAAGCACACACAAAGCACGGAGCCATTTACACCCAGGGCTCCGCGGAGGCGCTGCCCTCAGCGCGTACCTGATAGTTCTGCAGCAGGATGAGGCTGAGGTAGAGCTCGCTGAAGGCCAATTTCAGGTCTCGGATGTTCCTGTGCTGGACCCGCTCCTCGTGGGACAGGTGGAAGACGGGTTTGCGGCGCCGCTGCAGCGTGGAGGCCCCGCTGGCCTCCTTCTGCGCGTCCAGGGTGGATTGCAGCTCGGTGCGGAGCGTGGTGAACCTGCGCTGTGCTTCCGCAAGCTTCTCTGTGGGCAGCGAGAGGGAAACGTCACCTGGGACGGTCACACACGGCCCAGCCAGCCCCAAAACCACCCCAAAAATCAAAACCACCCCAAAAATCCATTGAGGCGCCTGAGGGTGAAGCACGCCGTGCTATGCGGCCTTCCCCCATCACGCAGTACCTCAAGCGCTCTGCGTATTTCTCTTGTCACAGGATGGAATCACAGACTGGTTGGGTTAAAGGCCATGTCATTCCAACCCCCTGCCATTGACAGGGACACTTCCCACATGCTCCTTGTCCAACCTGGCCTTGAACACCTCCAGGGACTGGGCAGGCTCAGCTTCTCTGGGCAAACCTGTGCCAGGTCTCAGCACCCTCACAGGGAAGAATTTCTTCTTAATGTCTAATTCAAACGTGCCCTCTGTCCCTGCTCTGTGTATTTCTCCTTTTGCAGGATGGAATCACAGACTGGTTGGGTTCAAGATCATCTCATTCCAACCCCCTGCCATTGGCAGGGACACCTCCCACGTGTGCCTTTTCCAATCTGGCCTTGAACACCTCCATGGATTGGGCAGGCTCAGCTTCTCTGGGCAAACCTGTGCCAGGGTCTCAGCACCCTCACAGGGAAGAATTTCTTCTTAATATCTAATTCAAACCTGCCCTCTGTCAGTGTGAAGCCATTCCCCCCTGTCCTGGCACTCCAAGTCCTTGCCCAAAGTCCCTCTCCAGCTCTCTTGGACCCTTTAGGCACAGGAAGGGGCTGTAAGGGATCTCTGGAGCCTTCCCTTCTCCAGCTGAACACCCCCAACTCTCCCAGCCTGCCTGAGCAGAGGTGCTCCAGTCCTCTGGACCCACTCTAAATGGGGTCACATCCTTCTTGGGGCCATGACCTTCCTGTGCTGTGAGCCCCAGACCTGGATACAGAACTCCAGACGTGGTCTCACAGGGGTGGAGAAAAAGAGGAAGCTTTCCTCATTAAACCTACGTAAACCACACAAATTCCTCAGGAAAAAAAAAAAAATTAATAGGGTCAAATCAAGAGGCTGTCCCTTCAGCACAGACCAAAGCAGCATTAGCCAGGAACTGAGACCTCTCAGCTTCCATCCCAGCTTTGATTTCTAGAGAATCTCAGTCCAGCACCACACAAATTCCTGTTAGGGATGGAAGAGGCCCAGCCTGTACCTGGGGACTGCAAACCAGCACAAGGACAGTGGGACACTGTCCCAGCCAGCTTCCCCACACTGGCTGGACCCTAAATTAATTCTGCTTCATTTAGGGTCTCATCCAAATACCAAAGCACTGACCACACATCTACTCTGAGCACAACAGAAAAGCTGCTCCTCTTTCCCACATAAATCAAGTGCACCAGGAGCATTAGAGAAAAATCCTGTTAGACAATATTATGAAACATGACAGTGAGTAAGCAAAGCGTTTTTCAGATCTGTGCACCCACTACTGATTTTGTGTTTACTATCTTTTCATGTGACAGTAGGGAAATCAAAGAAGACAAACCCCACACTTCAAATGTGACACTGAATTTTGTAGCTCAGAGAGCAGCACGGCCCCTCTGCCAAGCTCCCAGCGACAGACAAACACAGCTCTGCTTTGATCAGGAGTTACAACACTGCTGGCTGCTGTACATGATCCACTGCAGTAATTCATCCCTCTTCTCCTCACTTTAGAAGCATTGCCTTGTTATTTATCTGATTAAAGAGGCCGTCAGCCTGCACTTAAATGTCATTTTTATGTGTTTTCAGAACGAGTCTCTATCGCTTTTCCTCACATCTCAAGTATGAAGAAGGTGTTCCTTTAAACATGCTGCTTTATGTACTCTCAGAAAACAATATTTTTGGCTAAATAACAACCTTTTAAAGCTAGAACCAGCATAGTTAAGACCATTATCGTTCTCTTTGTTCTGTACAACTGGTTCCTTCCAGGCTTTTCTTCCCCTGCTGAGCTTCAGTCACAGCTTTGGCATCTCTGTAGATAAGCAGGGTCACAGAGCAGGGGTGCTGGTGCTGGCCAGGTTCACAGTGTTGGAGCCACCTCCACCCAGCAGGACACCCAGCACTGCACCAGAAACCATAGAGCCACGAGGTCCCTCTACTACACAAAGCTCTGCCCCAACAGCCTCCTGGATGTCAATAGAATTCTCTTCATTAGTATCTTACATAACTCTATGATGATTCTCAATTGCTCCCCACTCAGATTTACTCTGATTTACTCTTCCTTTGTCTAACTCAATTCTGCTTAATTTTAAGAGCAAAAATACTCTGTAAATAATTTTACATTTGTGCATAGGGTATTTGCCAGAAGGAGAATGCCTTTCCTAACAGAAAATGGGGATCAATATAGGAAATCAAGTACAGAGGAGCCTGAAACTCTAAACTTCTTGCTTATGAACTTTATTAAAGGAAGAAGATTTAAAAAAGCAGGAAAGGGCAACTCCTCTCTGACAACTTCCACAGCTGCAAGGACTCCAGCAAACAGAGGCACTGCAGCCCACAGTGAGAATTGTCTGCCCACAGCCTACAACCACATAATATTTACCACAACAAGATCAGACTGCCAAAACAATAATCCCTCCCCACTTTGGGAACTCCCTCAGGAATAAGGAACAGATATCTGTTCAAATCAAAAGCCTTCATATAAATAAAGCTCAGAAGTTCACTCTCTATATTGAAAACATTTATTAAACCATCTGTGATACAGTGAAATTTCCTTTAAATCAAATCAGTAGATATAGAAGAGTTTAAATTAATATTTTCAATTGAAAGCACTGTTCCATTGTCCCTATGTCCAGAAAAATCCTAACATCCATCAGCCTAATAACACAATATTTGAAGAAAATACGATGCCTTGAAATATTTATATTTCATATTTATGACTGCAGCTATCCATAAAAAATGCCCCTCCTGAGAAACAGCCATCCTGTCACCACCTTCTCTCTCCTGCACTGACTCCAGTTATCCCATCCACAAATCATTTCTTCTTATTAAAGTATGATTTTTTTACCATTGAGACTCAATGCAGAAGCAAAACAAAACAAAACAAAGCGTGTTGCTGTTCTGAAAACCTCCTAGGGAATCGTCCAGGGAAACAGCAAAGCAGAATAGAAATTAATTTCTCAGTTTGCAGTGTACTCCAAAACCATTGAAGTGTCATATACCCCTGCCACTAATTTAGCACTGTCTATCACTAATTTAACATTCTGAAAAGTGACTTTAAAAAAATGTCACACAAGAGAGCTAAAAAAAAAAGCTTAGAAACTGGAACCACTCTTGTGTTGCAGCATTTTGCATGACCTGATGCCCACAGAGCCCTCAGCTCAAGTGTAATTTCATGGCCAAGACTAACAAGAAATCCAAAACCAGTAGTGGCAGACTTCAACAAAAGTGCTTGCCATAAAGCAGCAGCTTGGCCCAAAAAATGCTGCTAAAATCCTGACTGAAAGAGCCTAAAGTGTTATCACCTCAACCACGCAGCTCCAAGCTGGTTTTTGACTTCATTTTCCAAGTTTAAATGAAGGTTCACACATGAGGATGATGGAAAAAAGACTGTAGCACCAAAGAACCAGGAAAATTTCCCCCCAGATTCCAATTTACATGGGCATGGGTGTGATCAAAGGCTGTTTCACCAGACAGGAGGGGATCAACAGCCTGAACCTCCTGCCAGCTACACATTTTAGTTTTAGCATTCCTTCTCTTCCCTACTTGTACATTTTATGTTCAATATTTTCCTTCTCAATTTAAAGCCAGGGTTTCCTACAAATAACAATTCCTAAATTAACCACAGAAATGTTGCTGGCTACTGTTTAGCCAAGTCCTGATGATGGGTGATTTAAAATATAACAAACCTGTCATCTAGAAAATCCCAAACACAAACCAAAACTGGCCACAGATAAAACTTTAGCACTTGAATAGTGTTTTGGTTTAGGGTACATTTGGGAGAGAACTTTTGAAGGGTTTTTTTCAAAAGCAGATTGAATCAGATTTTTTCTTAATTGGTTTGGGAAAAATACTTCTTTGGAGAAAAGTAGAAAAAAACTGTTTATTTCATAAGTAAAGTATTTACTAGTCTAAAAAAATAATATTAAACAATAAAACCTCCTGTTGTTCTAAAAGAGATTATAAACTCAGAAAGTCTTTTTTTTGTGGGTTGTAGCTTGGCTTATTTAGTTTCTTATCAGTCCCTACAGTGCTGTAAATGTGGCTCAGGCCAGCTTTGTAACTTTTGTAACCTATTGTGTAGGGTTTCATATCGTTGTTTTCTACTTTTGTTTATTTCTATTAGTAAAATAATTCTAATAAATTAAAACTATTAGTTAAAAGAGTGTAGGCATTTACTAGGCATTCCTCTGCTGGAATCATCTGAAAATTTTACTGCAATTCTTCTGTCTTTCAGCTGGGAATGGATCTTCTTGAGCACAGTCCAAAAAAATTGCAAATTTTTTATCAAATTTGATTTAGTAAATGGCAGTTTTCCTTTCCACTGTGCTGGGATGTTGGGCTGGGGGATTAAGGGAATGTTTGGGGGGAGCACACAAGAAAGGGCAAAGAAAGGCTTTTGCAGCAGTGTTCCATGGAGGAATTGGGGTTCAGGACCAGGCCACCCCAAGAGGATGAGGTTATTTGTGCTGTGGGTGATGCTCACTGAGGAGCCTTCAGCCTAGGGAAAGATGATGAGGAGGTGAAGCAGAGATCAAGAGAAAATTTGATTTTCTTGAAAAATGACCAATATTTACTGTAGTAAAGACAGGGGTGTAATAAACTGTGTAACAAACCTGTAATAAATAGGATGTGCCAGGTCATAATCCAAGCCAACACATGCCTGGAGTTACAATAGGGTCCAACATGACAAATTTCTGACAGGATCAAGGGTAGGAACCACTGATGGAACATTTCTTGCTGCAGCTCAATGCTAATAACCCTAATAACAGGGTTTCCATTCTATGAAAGTCACGTCACTCTTCTGCAAATAAAAGCCTTATTTTAATCTTATCACAGGAGATTGTCAAATTACATGTATTCTCTCCTGGAACTTTTTGAAATGACAGCTAGCTGGGGAAAAAAACCAACCCTACCCTAAGTTATTAATGCCATTTTAAACAATGCTGGAATGGGTGTGTGCATGTGGGTGCACGTGTGGCAGCAGGTCCTCATTAGGGGAAATTATAATCTGTATTGTGCATCTAAATTGACAGAACTTCCTGCACAGAGTCTAGCTCCCAGTGCACAGGATCTGATATGGCTCAGAAAGGAAGTTTCTGAGCATAAAACCCTCAGATCTGGGATAGAAGCACAAGATCTCCCAGGGAACCAACACAGAGCAGTGCTCTGAGTTAGGTACGTACAAACTGCATGCAGAAAAATGCTACCAAGTGTGAAACCCAGCTGATCTAATAAAAAATAACAATTTCACCTAAAAAACTGCCTCTTGTCCTGACACCCACTGTGCTCCAGGGAGCTGGGAGAGCAGGCACAGCCAGCCCCAAGGAGATTTACTTCCCTAGATGGAAGCTGAGCAGAGGGAAGCTACAGGGCTCAGCCACTGCATCCATCATGCTTTCAGCTCTCCTCAAGTTCACAACCCAGATCCTGGCTGGCAGTAAAAGAGCCAGCAATAAAGTCAGCACCCAATGGTTATGAAAATATTTTTGCACAATTCAGCTGTGCCTTTGTTATCAGATTAAAATCAGAACTAAAAAAGGCTACCATATTGTGGTGCAAATCCTGTTTATAGCACTAAGTTAATAAATCAACGTTAAGAGGAAGCCAATGCACTGCTGTATCTACATTTAAATGCTTTTCTAGTTGAAACCCCATTTTAAACCTCACCAAAAGAGGCTGAAAATCATCTGAAATGTCATGGCAGGAGGAGCCAGAGCACACCAAGCCTTTTGTAGCAATTTTACAGGGTGAATTCCCAATTAACCTGTTGTTTTCAAAACACAGGATGGGAAGGCAAATTTTGCAGAGGAAACAACAAAAAGCAGCACTTGGTATATGACACCTAGAAATCCCCAGTCTTACCATCACAACATTTTTACTCAAAATACACAGCCCAATTGGCACAACCCAATTGCTGCTGGATTTTGTACTCCAGAAAGCTGCAGGGGTTTCAGTGAGAGTTCAGTGTTTAAAAACTTGTTGGACCCATCAAGATGATCATACACAGGCAAGCCCACGAGAGCTGTTCCTGCAGAAGCTCAGGAAACACCAGCTAGGAGGCTCAGCACACCTAAAACATGGCCAGGAGACTGCTAAAAAAAATAATAATTGAAAGACTGTGCCCTTTAGTTTGAAGAGCATCTCCATAAAGTTCAGCAGGATACCTTGAAAGTTCAAAGAAATGAAATCACCTGCCATTCATTCTCCCTCCAGGCAGGGTTAGCCAGGTTAATAGCAGGGTTGAGCTCCAGATCTGTGATTAAACCAGAGCAGTTTTCCACACAAACTCGCCCTCTAATTACCTGATGGTAGATCTGCCTCACCACTGTGGTTATCCTGAAAGTTTGGGACCTTCAGGCCCTTTTTCTGTTGTTGAATTTTCCACAAATACACACAAAATAAGCACCTTACCTGAATAGAAAATGTTGATTTTGGCAAGTTCTTTCTCACAGGTTTGGAAGAATTTCTCTTCAAACGTGGCAAAACATCTTTTCACCGTGTCCTCATCTGTGTCTACAAAACAAAATAGAAAAACAAAGAAGTTGTAACAGAAGGACATAGGGACAATTTTACAAGTGGCTGCCATGGAAATAGCTCTTCAGAGCAAATCCACCATCTTTGCCATGCAGAGGAAGAAGAACAACCAAGTCCAAAGGGCTGGAGGAAACACATACTTGCTTGTAAAAGGAATTGCACCAAGACAGAGAGGGACACACTCATAACAGCACCCTGACCAAAGTTCCCACCACCTTTTTGATCCCCCAAGTGTTATTTCAGACCACACAACTCCATTTTTGCTTCAAAGACCAAAGCTGACCCTAAGTGTTCACTCCAGCTTGGAAAACATTTATGTTCAGAAGGAAAACACCAAGTTTTTACCTGAAGCCAGGAGGACTCACTGGCTTCAGCCACCATTCCCACCTTCTCATCAGGCCAATCCTTCAAATACAAACCTAGCACCATAGCATACCAAAATTCATACACAAATCCATTGAGAAATCCATACAGAAAACTGTGTGGAAGCTTCCCTCCTGGAAAATAAAAGCTTTTCTCATAAGCAAAGTTGAAAGGAAAAGGCCTAAATTATGATGATTGTGATCAGATCCACAACTCTCCTTCACCCCACTGCTCTGGAACAGTTTTAATTCTTCTGCAAGAACTACATCCAATTCCATAATTAAAGTCAAAACTTGAAATTAAAGCAGCTATTCAGTCACCTTGTTGTAATAAAAAGTATAGTGCAGAATCTCAAAGACAGAATGCATTTTCTAGTAATTAAGAAATTAGTTTAATGAGTAAAAAAAAAAAAAAATCAAGACAGGCTATAATTACCCATTTCAGTACTGTCAAAAACCAAATGTTCCTAATGCTGAAGCAAAGCAGACTCTTCATACCCTCCCATAGTTACAGCCCCTGAATCTTCATGCACTCTCACAGATTGCAAGGGTTAGTGTTGACACAAACAGGAAAATTCAGATTTTATTATGGTCTCAACAACCTTGAGAAGCAGACCATAGAACCACAGAATTGCTTCAGGTTGGATTAAGATGAGTGAATCCAATCATTGCCAAGCCCACCACTAAACCATGTCTCCAAGTGACACATCCATGTTTTTGGAACACTTCCAGGGATGCTGATTCTACCAGATTCAAACAGATGTTGAAATAAATGTTATTAAATTGAGAAGACAAATGACTACAGTGAAGTTTCATTCACTATCACATATACATATTGAACTGTCATAACCAAGAAATCTCTTTCTTTTAGCAATAATTTCTCAAGAGAACATTTAAATACAAAATTTCAACATTTAGATTTTTCTGGTTTGGCTCTGATGTTAAGCACACAAATGTCAGCACCATTTTTAAGGGATGGTATGGAAAGAGCAAAGAGCACAACACAAAACTGCAGTGCAGGGGCAACTTTGGAAGAAGTCTGTCTTCTTTTGGAGTCTGATGATGCTTTAAAGAGAAAACAGAGAGAGAAAAGAACCAGTTCTGCCTGGTGTTTACAACTCCACCACCCAAGGGCTGGTAGAGAAGAATTCTCAAGGGCCCCAAAGCCTGTTCCAAACTCCAAGCTTTGGCTCCCAGGGTTATTTCCTTATCCAATTATTATAGTTGCAGCTCTGTGGCTACTCCTGAGGATGAGGACTCCCTCTCCCTGGAGCAAACAAACCCTGGGATGACAGGGCTTGGGCTCCTCTTTGCTGCAGGAGAACCACAGGAGGGTCACTCCAGCCCTGCTCCAGGGCTCTGGACCAAGGATGAGCAATCCCACTCCTCAGAGAGCTCCCACATGGATCCCTCCTCGTGGGCAGCCTGAGCACCACAGGCACAGAAAATAAAAGTATAACTGTTCTTCCTCACAGCAGAGTCACAGCAGTTGTAACATCCCAGCCTGGGGCCCTCCCAGTAAAGCTGATCTGAATTTGCCTCCAAGATTTCCAAATCTGTGACCTGACAGCAAAGCACAAGCAGGGGGAGGGGGTGAAGCAGCAGAAATTACAATTGTGCAATACCAAAAATGCAGAGATTTTATTCACTAGGTGCCTGAAACTTTGCAAGTAATAGTAATCAGGAGGTACCAAAGCAGAGCTGACTCTTTAGGATGGACCTGGAAGGCAAATTCTCAAGTTTACCCAGGTCTAGCAGAAAATTTTATCTAGAGGTGCTTTCTGACATGGGGGAACCAGCATTTCCTGCACTTAAAAATAAGTCATAAAGAAATAAAAGCACACAGGCTCACTGCTTTCCTCTTCCAAACCTCTTCCACCACAGTTTGCTTTTGTGTTTCAGTGCATTCATAAAATAATAGTAAGACCAAGCAAGTTTTTAAACTTACAGCACTGGAATTACCAAAGGATTAAAAAAAAAATCTCTTTAAGCATGGAATATACTTTTTGTCCATAAAGTCAAGCATGAATATTTCTGTGCAAACAAAATAGCACCTTCTAAGTGACCAAAAAGTTCAGTAAAGCAACATAGAGGTAAACTAACATAATTAATGCCAAATAACACAATTAATATCTTGTTTTGTAAATTATTGACCAGTTAAAGAAATTACAAATATGTGTGTTGAACAGTTTGACCATAATCCAAAGTTTAGAACAGGAAAATGGGCTTTGAACACAAACCAGCTCCTACTGGAAGCCCTTCCAAAACCCTTGAGATTAGGAATTCAGGTCTCTATCCCAACTTCAAAACACTGCTGACTCAGAGGAAAGCAAGTTCTACATAAACCATTCAAAATCCCTCTCCAAATGCCAAATGCTGCCTTATAAAAGATATTTTGCAGGCCAGGGTAGATGCCAAACTTTAAGATAAATAAATAAATTTAAAAAATCAGGAATCTCTGTGAAGAAAAGGCTTCCCTTTGGTGCTGGTCCCACTGCAGTTCAGTCATTGAGCTGCAATAATAGCCAAGTGCTGCCAAGGCTACTGCCTTTATTTATTTATTTATTCATTTATTTACTCACCCCCAAGGCTAGGACAGGACAAGGCTGTTTTGCCATGAGAAAATCCCAGTGCCAGACCCCTGGCCTTGGCTTCAGGAGCTCCATGACAACAGGGGCTGTTTCTAAAAGGCATCCAGCAGCTCCAGCTGCCAAGGAGGGCTGGCCCAACCTTCCTTTTGTTCTCTTTCTATAGCATTCATACTCCATTCACCCTCAGCTCCAAGCAGACTGTCTGATCAATACTGCACCTTCCAGACCTCATCCTCCCATGGATTCCCTGGCCTGAAGGAAATAAAAACCCACAGGAAGCCTGCAAATCTCTTGTTTTACTTGCAAAGGCCAAAGCAGCAGCAATCTGGATGTACTCCCCCCTCTCACATTTTCAGATTTGCAGACAGCTCAGATGTTGGCACACCCAAAACAGAACCTGAAGTTGAAAAAATAACATCCAAATGACATCCCTAAGTTGTCCCAAGCACTCGTTTCTCAGTGCTCCTCTCAACTTTTCAGTTAATTTCTCATTTTCTGTAGCTGCAGTCTATAAACAAATGATCAGCATCCCAGGCAGCTCTGCTCACCCACTCCCTTGCAAGAACACACCAGGAAAAGTTTGCTTTGTTACAGCAGTGCCCTTTAAAATAATCATTTTTAATAAGCCCTCTACTCTTTATCATGCTGAATTTTAAAGAGCATTTAATTAGAAAAGATTAATTAGCTTTGTTATGAGATCAGCACAGGTGTAGTTCTCTGAATCACCTTCTGTTTGCCACAAAACAACTCTGAGTAATATTATTTCAACACTTTAGCTACAGAGGAGGCAATTTGATTTATGAGGAGGGAACTGAAATCTAGTCAGTGAAATAAAAATAAAAATCAAGCTCAAAATTGGCATTAAACACATCAAATAATACTGAACAGGTGATCACAAATTTAACATCAGCACCACTTTGAATACACTAATTTTTTTAAATTTTTCCATGTGTTGTACCCAGTACTCAACTAAGACTACAGCAACAGATCTGTGTTATGAAAAATTAACAATTTTTTGTTAATTACTATTAGTAAACAATTAGAAAACAATTCGTTTTCATGTTTCTATAAAGACAGTAACTGCTTATACTTCTAGGCCCAGTGGCACACTAGGGGAAAAAAGAAGAAAAAGCCACTTTTATTGCTACTCAAGACACTAAAAAGTGGGTCACTATAATGAAAACATGTATCTGTCTCCAAAATCCCATCAGCTCTGTCTGTCTACTCAACCATCACAATTCTCTCATACCCTTGACAGATCTGCAGCACCAAAATTCCCATTTCCCCAACCTTTTTACACAGCACAGTGAAATTCTGCAGGTTAAAAAAAATCAGACTGTGAAATCCCTTAATGCAAGGACAACGATTATTATCTTCACACTCCTGGTGTTTATTGGGGTGTTTTTCCAAAGGAAAAGTTTTTCCACAAGGCAAATCCCTTTCTCACTTGGATCAGCTGCAAATTGGATTATTTACTGAAACTTTCATGAACTTTTATGTCCCATCTTGGGGCAAATAAAAGTTTGCTTGTACAGACTTTTACATGCCTTAAGTACAGCTATAGAAATTTCTTCCTAGGACTTATTCTTGCTGTAGGAAGAAAAAGGAAGCCAAATAAATAAAGGAACAACAACAAAAAAAATCTGCTTGCAAATAAAGGAACATTTGTGTTCATGTTATTCCTCCGTAACATCTGAGCTGCAAACTGCACATGTAATGGTGTGCATCTCTTCTGGAATTTATTCCATCCACCAAAAGTGGACCTCAAATTAAAATACTGTCAAATCATCAGGGAAGAAGCTTCTTGAGCGAGTTGATATTAAAAATAATGCCAAGAAAATTCATAGCAGGCTATACCTGCTTTTGTGAGCCAGCATGGTCAGCTCTCCACTGAACAAATCATTTAGCCCAAACTGGATCTGGTTATTAAATTATTGCCTTAAACCTAGCAATAAAAAGTGACCCCTCAGGTAGCAAATGAGGCTGGCACTGCCTGCACATGCAGGGTTTGTGTGTGGGCAGGGGAAGGAGGGGACAAGAACTGCTGCCAGTCACCAATACAAGTTCTCTCAGGTTTTGCTTCACCATTTTGTTGTGAGTGAACAAAACCTATTCCAAAATACCTTTAGAAATTACAGTTTTCAGATTGAGAAAAATCCTGCTGCCTTAGTTTTTTAGACTCTATCACTGAAATCTTACAAGGAAAACCAGCCAGATTCTTACAGCTGGTTTGTTTAGCTGGAAAGAAAAAAGCAACCTCCACAACATGCCTACGAGCTAGACATCCAACCAAGTGTCTACTATAAATTATTTATAGTAGTGACTCTGTAAACACAGATTCCAAAGCAATGTCAGCGTCCTGGTATGAACTTCAGGTGCAGAAAAACCAGGCCACAAAGTAGCCATGGGTGAGAAGACAATTCCAAGGTTTTGCAGTTTCCAGGTGCTCTTCTTTAAACAATCATGCACCTCTCCTGACCCCCCTCCTGCAAGCAGAGAAGGCAGTGCCAGTCTTTGTCAGCTATGCCAGGAGAGTCACTAATGCTTCACTTCTGCACCATGAAGAGAGAGAATTATAAATCTGAGCCTATGTGGTAGAGCTCAGATTTGAAGGGCAGCTAGGCAGAAACTTGTGATAGGAAAAAAAATTAATTAAAGAGAAGCAGCACAAATGCCCAGCAGTATTTCAAAATCTACCATAAAAATACTGAAAATAAAGAATGACAGACCTGGATGCCAGGAGACATCATACAGGGACATCAATACCCACTTTGCCTGGCTAACAACCACCCTGAAATTTCTCTCTTTTGAAGAAAAAAAGTGAAGATTCACATGTGTTTCTGCAGAAGCCTCCTAATAAACTAGATCAGAAACAGTGCCACACAGCCCAGGGTGAAGGAAAGACAGTCAACAGGAACTGAGAGTCAAATTTCAGCCTGACCTTTACTCCAGGACAAAGAATGGAGAGCACCAGTCTTGAGTTACTCAGCTGGTACACCCAGGAACCTGCCCAGGCCACGTCTGCCGGTGCTGCCAAGCAGGCAGAGATGCAAACAGAGATCCCACAGCTCTGTGGGATTACCAGCATCACACGGGACATTCCCAGCTTGCATAACACACCTGCACCTTCCTCCAGCTGCTGCCTCCAGCTCTGCTTTTCATTCCAGCAAGACAAGAGAGCAGCAATTATGGTTGCACAAAACCCCCATAGCACAGTTTGCACGCCAGAGGTGGAGGAAAGCAGAGATATTCCAGCCTCTCATGGATGAGATCTGAACTGGTCCCTGCTCCTCTGGCTGATGCTAAATGAGACAACAGCTCAGCACTGCCATGCACTCCTGCTGGTTCTTGAGAATTTCAGATTTTCTGTGCTGCCAGGCTCTGACCCCCAAGAGAACACTGCATTTGACCTGAGGCCGTGGAGAAGGCTTCCAAAATGGAATGGTAAAACTGAGATTATGGGTACAATATCACATGGTGGAAAACTTAGTTTAAGGTTTTAGAATATAGTAATATATACAGCAAGATAGAAGTTTTAGGGCAGAAACTAGTCCTTCTTCTTTACCTTCACCTTCTTCTTCATGAGTTCAAGTATTATTGTATAATTAAATAAAAAAGGCCACATTACAAGCCATGAGCAGTTATTTGTTAAGTTAAAAATAATTTCGATATCATTTCTCAATTAGACAGTTTATCCCTAAAAAACCCTTGTAGAAAGAGAAATACAAATCCATTTTTAGTTTATTAGAATGAAATACTATAAAACTCATGACTTGTGAGACTGTAATACAGATAAGAATTAATAAACTTTCAAGTCCAAACAAAAAATACCATCTCATGCATTTAATCCCAACCTTAACCAAAAAAAAAAAAAATATATATATATAAAACTCAACATTTAGTGGTGCCCCGTGTGAGGAGGACACCTATGAAAGTTGGGACCTCCCTGAAGAAACAGAGTTATAGAAGCAAGTAGAAGCTAGAAAAATCCCCAGGGAAAAAAGAAGAAAAAAAACCCAAGAAAATAAAAAAATCTATTACATTCCCTCTTAATCAGCCTTTAATCTGAGCAATGTTGCATCCAAGGTGGTATTTTTTCCCTTTGCATGAGTGATAGGGCCACCAAATGAAAAACTTAGCAGTACTTGTTCATGCTTTTAAAGATCCACTGAATGCACCTCAAGTAAATAAGCACAGCTGTGTTTTATGAAGCTACAAACCTGTCTGAAAAACTTTCCTTCTGCTAAAACCCATGGATGGAAATAAGGACACTTCCCTAAATTGCCCAGTTTGTTCCTTAAACCAAGAAGATAAATATAAAAGAAAAGCACACAGCAGCATGGAAAACCAAGACCAGAATTGCTGATATCAAACCAGGTGCTCAGAGTTCAAACTTAATTTTTTCTATACAGTCACCTTCTCCACCTCTCCCTTCAGCCTGAAAACACTCAGTGCATTCAGCAAACCCTCTGCTGATTATAAATCTTCCAACCTTTCAGCCAAGTAACCATTCAATAAATATAAATGTAGGCTCCAGGAAAGGCAAGGCAAAACCACCCCAAGCTGTGGAGTTCTGGGCCAGCCCCCAGAGCAGTGATGGAACACTGGGGACTTGCATGGGGAGAAGACCTTGGGGACTGGAAATGCAGCACAGCAAGAGGAAATCAAAGTAAAATCAAAAAAACCCATCCCCCTAAAATCCACAAATATTCTTTCTCTTCCCCATCTCCTGAATGAAGGTGGAAGGTGGCATGGGAAGAGATATAAAAGGAAACTTTCTAATCTTTAATGTGTATTCTTATTTACCCAGAAAGATTAGTTTGATATTGTGATTATTTTAATCAAGCCAAACATGTATGCTGTCAGGAAATAAAGCTTCATAATAACAAGATTGTTTATGCTCTTTTTATTGAGCCTCCAGCTTTCATAGTTTTACTTCCAGAATTTTACTGAGCAGCAACAACTTCCTTCTCATTAAAACTGCACAAAAACTGTCAGAGCATCTGACATAACCAAAAGAAGAAAAGAATTAAAATAAAACTGAGATTACAGTCAGTTAAAGGAACATTGATACAGTGCAATTTTATGGATATATGCAATGAGTTTTTCCTAGGAAAACCACATGGAGAAGGAGTTATGGGGAATTTTAGCAGCAGTTTTGGCTGTCCTTTGTGCCCTCTCTTCCACACACACACACACAATGTCCTTTTCCTTGCTCTGGTGCTGCTGCTTATCCACAGTGAACCAGTTCAGGAAGTTAATCTGGTATTTAAAGAACAAGCCAGCAATAAAACTGAAAGGCATTAACAACCAAACTGATCAATAAAGTCCTTTCCTGTGGTTTAGCCCTCTGAAAGAGCTCCTTGCATGCAGGGAGGAGGTGGTGAGAGTGAGATTCCTGCTCTGGCAGCAGAGTCAGACTGATTGAAATGGAATATCACATCACCTGCTTGGACTCCTGGGATGGGAGATGACTCAAGGCACCACCCCACAGCTCAGCTGACAAGGAGGTGTTGGAGAAGCCAACAAAACTCACTGGAGTTGGATTCACATGCCCATACCCTTGATACAAGCACAATAAATGGATTATTGAATTAAAACAGATTGAACTTGGGTTTGGGTTGGAAAGGACCTCAAGGATCATCTCATTGCAGCTCCTTTGCCCTGGGCAGGGACATCTTCCACCAGACACAGAGGTGGGGACCTCAGAGCCAGAACCACCTCGAGGCTTACAGGAACATTTTGGTCAATTCTCAGCAACTGATCTGTGCAAAGACACCACAGAAACTGCCCTTCCACATTTAGCCATCAGTCCATCTACCAAAGCATCCCCCTTTGGTGGGTTTCAGAACTGTAAAAAGCACTTTACCACCTGCTATGGCTCTGCACAGCTCAAGGAAAAGCTTCACAGTTCAGGGTGTTCCCACTGCTGATGGCTAAACTGTGGGATTATAAAGATGGAGTGAATATCTCCTCCTTTAAAACACTGGGAACTTTCAGGGAAATGGTGTGGTTAAGAGTATTTTAACTTTTGTAAAACATAAGGAGTAGCAGAGTGTGCTTCCTGATCCTCAGGCTGCCAGGACAGGATGGGATGTGGAAGGGGAAAGGCTGCTCCAGAAAAGCACACCCGTGTCCCTGGAGAGACCCTGCTCAGCTCCCTGTGTTTGAGGGGAGGCAGGGAAGGGAATTACAGCTAATTGAAAACATTTTGCATAATTGGAGCTGATAGGAGACATATACCCATCACTGCAGGAAACTGTTTGCATCCTTATAACAATTACAGCACATATAAAATTCAGATGCTAAGCAAACAATTAGAAACATTAGCATTGGTGAGGAAAAAAAAAAACAACTAACAGGTGAATAAATGGACCATCACCATTAAAAAAGCAACAACAATGCTACTTTTAGAGCTTTTTTCAGACACAGGAGAACATGTTCACTGGAGATATTGAAGGCAGGAGTAGGAGGGAAATGACAAAAGAAAGATTAACAGAACTGTCTTGGGAAAGACTTCAATTAATATTAAGAATAACCAGAAAGACAAAACAAATGATGCAGAAACAACAACAGGCTTCGTGTATGTTGAGCACATGGTACAAAGACAAACCTACTTCAAACGTGCTCTCAATGGTTTCATTTCCCCCCAGGGAGCCAACACTGCTCAAATTCATTTTTCCTTTTTTATTTTACTAGCTAGTAAAGGCAAACAGTTGGTAAAAAGATAATAAGCAAGCAGTTATCAGATGAAGAAAAATTTATTTTTGAGGTATCTCAGAGCAATGACACAGAGCTTGAGAGTGGCTCTGTGCAAGATTTTACCAGAGGGCCTTACAGTCAGATCATGTTCAGGAACAGAACAGATTGTTAGTTCTCATAAACGTTTACAACAACATCCTCCTAAACATTTTGCACAATTTAAACCAATATTTTTCTTTTTAAATTATATAATTCTAGCTAAAACACCAGCAAATTAGCATTAAGGTAGCTGCTTCTCCACTCAAGGCAGCAATTCTTCTGCTTTAATTCTTACATTATTACAGCAACAGATGTTGGAGGATCCTCTCCACAACACTACAAAGCCTACCCAAGGTTATATTCCTCCTTGCTCATGCAGTGCACAGCCACCCAGCTGAGCCCTACCCTGCTGTATTAATTAAACCACATGGATTGAAGCATGCCTGGAGACACTGTGCTAAATTCAAGATAAGCAGAAGCTCTCCAGTGCAGGTCCCTACAAGTTTGGAGTTGTTTTCTTCCTATGCTCAGCTAGCATCCCTTGCCTTCCCTTCTGCTCAACCCTGCACTTTGCTATGATTTAAGTACATGGAAGGAATAAGCTCCAGTTCAAATGTCTTTCCTTCAAGGGGAGAAGAAATAGTCTTTCCAAGGGATTGATGTGAAATGCCCACTTCAACCCCTCAACAGAGCTACTGTGTTCCAGGGGTAATTTTAGTTTAAGATTAAAATGCAGCAGAGATCAGGACTGCACTTGTTTGTTTGTCTGTTTTCCAAGTTAATCTCTTTCATTTTGCATAGCCAGAAACCACACGGGCTGGGTATCTCCTCTTGGAGCATCCCTGCCAGACTGGAACTGGAATGAATCCTTCTGAAAAGGATTTTTATACCCCAAATGAGAAGAAAGATTGAGAGGCATGTGATTTTTCTCCCCCCACATCTTCCCCAGGCTCAATGCACAGCACTGCTGGCACTTGCTAAATAAAAAGGCAAAAGGAAACCATTCAGTAATTTCTATTGCTTCCCAAACAAAACCTGGTGGGAAGGGAATACACAAACTGCAGAAGTAACTGCCAACAGAAAGGTTTTGCATCCAAACACAAACTCCAAGTATGCTGAGGGTAAAAAATTCAATGGCCCAACTTCCTAAGTCACTTCTTATTTACATTTCAAAGGATGTGTTACAGAGCCACCACATTTAATTCTATTTTACCCCTATTCCTGACAGTGGCAAAAAGCCTAAATTTAAGTCCCAATTGCAGCATCAGCTGTGCAAAAGGACAGAACAACAGGACTTCCAATAAACTTGAACAAAAAAACATATGTAAAAACATGGGATATCTTTCCAAAGAAACCTGTGTGCTTTACACAGCAACTTTGCCAGGCAGCACTTAACAAGACACTGCCACTTTGAAGCTCTGGTTGACCTGAAACCTTCTTCTTTGCAAAAACTGTAAAATTAAAGGTTGATCCTTATTTGAAGCATGGGTGATACAACTAGAATGAGAGAGACAAACACCCCAAAGTGCAGCTGCAGGAAGCAGGGAGGAGCTCAGAGTTTTGTCCACCAAGGCTTGGAAAAGTTTTGTTCTCCAAAGCTTTTGCCATGCTCTGGGAAACCTGGAGCCAGCCATGCACATTGCAGCCAAACTCCCCAGAGCAGCAAGCCCCAAAATGGATATCCTCAGTGCCCATAGCATGCTTTGAGCTTTGTGGTTGTGTCCTCACAGAAGAATTTTATCACAACAGATGACCGCAGCATCCAGAAGCACTGCTCATGTAGCCGGCATGCTGCTAATCAACAGCCAGAGCAGATGGAATGCAAATCTCCCAGGGAGGGGGGACCAGGAGGCTGTCACCAGCCTGCTCCCACCCTGTAAATGAGCTATTATCAGTTAGGAGCTAAATTCAGATGGGATTTTGGTGAAAGGCAACACTTCAAGGTGTTTACGGGGGAAATCCATCTGCACCGGCTAAAAAAATCCACCAAGGTTGTTCTGGGTGGTTTGTTCGTGCACCAGCACAAGTGGTTGTTGTCCTGGTTTCAAGTCCTGCAAGGATTTTAATTTAAGCTTTAGGCAAATTCATCCATCAAGAACAGTGAGGATGGCCTTAAAGGTAACATTATTTTCTTCACACCGGAATAAATTATTTTTATTTTTGGTAAGTGTTTCAGAGGCAGGAATCAGCTCCTTTTCCACAGGGGAGGGGAAAAAGCTTCATGTAAAAGTCACACAGAAATGAAGTTTTGTTACATCCATATTGGTCTGCACCAGCAAGACACAAAGAACCAACCACAATAGATTTGGGGGTTAAGCATGTAAGGTTTGGGGGTTGGTCCTTCAGCAAATTCAACACAAGAAGAACTGAAGCTGCCCCAGTTCATTCACTCAATTGATTCACTAAATGTTCTGAAACATGAATAAATATGTAAGTGACTACTCTGCTCTAATTAGTGACATTCAGTGACTCTAACCAGAGAGCCCAGACCTCCAGCCCTTGCATTTAGCTCTCAGTGCCTCTCCCCTGGGAACTGAATAGCAATCAGGTATGTAATGCAGGGATGGTTGCTTTTCCCCCTTCACATTTAGGGTGGAAAATAAGGGGGTGGGGCACAGGGATGGGAAAATAGAATCAAATCCTTAAATCCAGCCAAGAGGTCTAAACACATTTAAAGAAATGCTTTGAGGGGGAAAAGAATTAGAGAAGAAGAAAAAGCAATAAAGGAAAAATGAAACCGAGTGCAATTGCAGAAAACATGAAGCAGATGATGCATTTCCTATGTGATAGCTTAAACAAGTCCCAAGGCACACCTCCTCAGTCCATCAAACAGCACATTTACATAAAATCATTAATTCATTACAGTCATGAAAGAACACAGGGATGGGTGAGGAGGGACAGGATGGAATGAATGAAATGGAAATATAAGCCAGAGACACAAGCAAAATATCCACAGAGCCTCCTGAAGGACAAAGGTCACAACTAAGCTCAAAGAAACATCTCAAACTGAAAAACCTTCATGTTTACCAACATTAAACCACCCTGGTTCCAATATACAGACAAATGTATATTTATTTATATTCCTGATAGCAATGCTACTCGTGTGCCTGCCCTCTGTGGCTCTCTGGAGGGAAGCTGCTGATGCTGCCAACAAGAGTTCCTTGCTTCTGGTTTGGTCTCCATTACCCTGGCTTGGAAACAGCCTCTGTTCCTGCTAAACAAGGTCCCAGCCACCTCTTCTGACCCACTGGAGTCAACTCAGCTTCTCATGAAGCTTCTTGCCCTTCCTCTGCAATAATGGTAATTTTTAACCAAAAAGTAGTCCAAAAGATTAAAGCCCCCCCACCCAGCAAACTTACACAGAACATATGAATTAATTTTCAGGTTTCCTGGCTGTTTTATCACTTGATTCACACACACAAAGCCCAAAACTGCAGTTCTGTAGCTATCAATCTGCCTCCAGAGACAGTGTTAGCATGGCAATCCCCCCACACAACACAAGTGGTCTTACAGACGGCAGCACTATTTTTAAAGCAGAACATGGATGTATTTTCCTCTCCTTTGCCAAACAAGTATATGAAATGTGCCACATGGCAGGTAGCATGCAGATGACAAAACAGTCAGAATTCAGCAGAAATACAAGATGGGGTTGCCAGAAGGATTCCAACAACTCTTTGTCAAAAAAAAAAACAAAAAAACCCAAACCATACTGATAGGTGCTCCACCAAAAGCTTTGTCACATTTCTGCTCTCCAGGGGTGAGAACTTCCACTGTCTTTGTCATCTCAAATTCAGCTGGATGAAGGAAAACTGCATTTAACACCAAAGGAGATTCCTGGGACTAGGATGCAAACTTAAGCAAGTATCTGTTGTAGTGTCTGCATTAAACTCTGAGACACAGAAAGAAGTCATCCTGAATTTAGAGACCATTCCAAAAGGAACTGCTGGCACAAAGGAAATAACCTGCACCAGAGGCCAAGACAGAGTGTTTTCTGTAAGACTTGGGCAGAATGAACACACAGCTCATTCTGGGGAAAGAGTTTTCAACTTTGGAGCTCACCTGATCTTGCAGGCTGTCACACATACACACACAGGTGACAATGGGCACAGCAGGAGCAAGTCCGGGAAAACCTCTCTCTGGGATGAAATAAATTCCTCATCCAGACAGGGAGTCTAAATAATATTACAAATTTGTAACCAGGACTGAGCTGAGCATTTGCTATAATCACCCTGACATCTGAAAGGTCCATTTGGTGCTAATGTACAAGGTTTGTATAGCACAAGAGGACACATCAACACAAGGTAGCAAAAGCAGCAAGGAAAACTGGTACAGAATAAAATGCAAACGCATTTGAAGGAAGTGTAATCATTTATTGGGAAAAAAAGCAGGTTTCCCTTCCTCAGGGATGTGTGGATACCTGGAGCAGCCCCAGAACACACAACACTGGGCTCAGCTATCAGTTACAGGGGATTTTTTGGAGGGACACGAGGACACCCACAAGGCACAGAACACTATGGCACACAGGCAGCCTCCAAACAAAAGTCACTGAACATTAAATCAGTCTTGGTTCTTGAGAACAAGCTTGAAAAGACCAAGCTGAGCGAGTGGCTGCTGCTGAGCTAATGGGGATCATTTGTGCTTATTGTAAAAGAGCAAATTTGGGGAATTTATAGCAAGTGACATTTTATGCAAAAGCATTTTTGCAGCTAAGAGTTTTGTTCTTTTTTGCAGCAAAGAATTTTATTATTTTGGGTTTGCTTCTGCTTTTTGCAATTTAAGACCCACCATCACATTCACCTAGCATCCCTTACTAGCATGTTGTTTAATACTACTTAAGAAATGACCTGTGAATTGTTCTTTGGGTATCCACAAACCATGGATCTCTCCTCATTAGCAGCTTCATTAGCACTGAAGGATGAAAACCAAACTCTTTCCCTGCAAATGTAGTATAAATACATGCCACCTCTACAACTAGCAGCAAAGGCTCAACAGCAACAGCCTATGTTTAAAATATTCACAACAAAGTTTCGAGTGGGCAAATCTGACAAGACTTAAACTGTGTTCCATAGAGGTGATGGTGTGCTCAGACACATTCAGGAACCCTGCCAGTACTTAAAATAAGGTTTGCAACATTGTGCAAAAGAGATTTTATAATTTTAAATAATTGCTTCTTATTTTGAGTGGTTAAATGTTTGCCAAAGCAAGTGTTTTTATGAACCATAGCCTACTGCCCTAGATTCCTCTCTTGAAAATTTGTAATTATTTTATTATAGTAAAATAGTTACATCATTTTCAGAGCCTGAAATGGTAATGCTGTCAAAAGCCATATGCTGATAGATATTCCAGTGCCATTAGCAATGAAACCTGATTTCCTTTAACAAAGTCTCTATGAACCAACTTGTGCCTGGCTGCAGTGTTCATTAATGAGCTGGGCTGAGCTGCCTTCAACACTGCTGAAACACAAAAAGCTCTGAGCAGCTGTGGGGGGAGTGTTTGCATCCGTTTGCGCTGCTGCCCACAAACCCATGGGTAACCACAGAGCTCACACAACTCCCAGCCCTTATTTCAGCAGAGGTCAGGAAAACAGCCAGAGGAGCAGAGCAGAGCAGGCACTGAAATGATGCAGGAGCTGGAAAAAGGAGCCCACTGCTGGCTTCACCTGACAGACAGCTGCCAGATGCCAGCAGCAGATGGATTCAGATGCATTTGGATCTCTCTGCTGGATGGGAAGCCCTCACTGCTGCTGTCCATGGACACAAAATCTGTGTGAGAACTAAACCACAGAAAAACCATAAATGAGAACCAAGAAATGTGTTCTGAGCATTACAGCCTTACAATGCCGTGTTCTAGTCTGAGAGGAACACCAAACAAGAGACATACAAACTCATCTCCAAATATTTATTGTGACAATAAATATTGTCACAATATTATTGACAATAAAGAAATAAAACTGCTGTGCAGAGGGATGAGGCAAACCCCATCCACCTCTGTGCTAAGTGGAGGATTGAGAGACCTTGGGACACCTCTCCCAAGCAGTGGGAAGGAGAAGTTGTGGAGGTGGATCTTTTATTTACAGGAGCCAAAAGTATGCTTCCCAGAGAAATGAGCTTTTAAATAACCAGAAAGAGCCTCACTTTCCAACAGCCAGAAAAAAGGTTCTTGCAAACTCTCCTGTTTTTTTTTTTTTTTTCCTTTGCATATGCAGCTCATTAATGGGTTCTCCATCTGCACTCACAACTGCTCTTAACATTTGCACAGCCCAAGACAAAGATGTTCTGGGCAAGCCACAGCCTCTTCTGACAACTGTCACAAATGAAACGCCAAATCAGTCTGGTGACATCTTTGACCCATGACAACACTGCAGCTTCTGGGAAGGAAATTCCTGGAAGAAATCGATACAGTGCTATAAAACCCTGTCAGTTCTGCTATTGCTCAACAGAAGGACTGCATCAGCAAGACAAAGGCGACACAAAATGCAGTCCTAGGATAGGGGGAAGGATGGAAAAGGCTGGGCTGTTATGGCTGCATGAGCAGTGGTGGCTTCATGAATACAACCCCAGTGGCACCGGCAGGGAATGTATGGCAAGAGGAGACTGCAAGGCAAGTTCTGCTCCTGGATCTCCTGAATTCCTACTGCTGGGAAACTGGAAAATCCTTCCTTTGGTAAAGAAACACCACGCTGTAATCTATAAACAAATAAACATATCATGTCAAGAGCCACTTTCCTCTCTTATTTTAGCTGCTCGCTGCCCAGCTCCCACACATCCTGCCACTGCTGATGAATAATTCCCTTTTAAAACCAGGGCACACAGACAGGGATCACGAATGCAGAAGACTTTCTAACAAAGAACACTCTGCCATCCACGTGGCACGGGGCTATTTTACTATCATCTCCATCACAACCACACACTCAGTGCTACAGCACGTCCCCGTGGGCTGCGCTGAGCTCACGCGAAGACGCTCGGCACGCACGGCAGCCACGCAAGGAGCATCACACAGCCCAAATGCCCTGGCAGAGCACTTTGCCCTCTTTCCCCTTTCCATCTTAATCCACACTGGCACATCCTGACTTCTGTCAGTTTGGGGAGACTGCTCGTAGTTTTTATGAGCCATTGTTAGGAGGGCTACAGGCACCCTCCCCTCGCTACCAGCGGCACGAGTTCGCAATCCTCCAATGCTCGCTATTGTCTCTGCTCCCACTTGTTTAAAATTCCTATGGGATACTGACATATCTCAACAGGGCTTTAATAATAGCCTAATAATTGCTCCAGACAATAACTTACATTGTATTGAGTGCTTGCCTGTCGGGGGGTGGGTAGAAGGGTTGCCTTGGTAACAAGGAAAAAATCATATGGCAAATAGAGACATGAAAGGACACAAGCTGATCCGTTTGCTCCCTGCTCAAAAATCCGTGGGAAATGGTGACATTGGCACAAAAGTAAGGCTCTTCTGGTCAGAATGTGTAAATAGCACTAAAACCCAACTCATCTGGAGGTTTAATTAAGGCTTAGGTAAAGAAGATGTTATGAATTATGCAGTATGGGCCAGAGGTAGCAGACACTACAATTTCAGTGTGCTGTCAAAGCCGATTCTCAATTGCAGGAAGATGGAATTTTGTCTTCTAAACAGCTTAATTTAAAGTGCTGGAGACAAGGTAATGAGGTCAGTAAACTCAAATGCTCTGAGCTTGTGTTTTGTCTTTGCTCTGCTTTGATCAGTTCTCTCTGGCAGCTTTCTTTGAAAGGCACCAATATTGCAATACATAGCAACTCAGGAGTCAGTTTTTAAAACATGGCAAGAATTGCCTGAAAATAAACATGCCCAGACTACACATTCCCAAATTTGTCCTAAAGAGCAGGGAAAAACACCTGCTGCAAGCACAACCCACCTGGCTCACCCATCCCTTCCATCCTCCAAGCCATGCAGAAACAGTAGCTGCACACCAGCAAAAGCACTCAAAGAGGCTTTTTTGGTTATTAGTGGCATAATGGCTCACAGGTTCATGCTCCACGTTGGGAACTGACAGCAGCAGCCAGAGCAGCCAGCAGCTCACCCCATCCAAGAGGAGTTAATGGATGCATTAAGAGCAACCTGCCCAGCAAATGGCAGAGGCACAGTTGCAGCAAAGCCGCCGCGGGAAAGGCTCCCCCACGACTTTTTCATTAGTTATCTCAAATTAAATTAATTTTCCAAAGCACAAGAACAATGATAACTAATAAAATTCCAGTCCCATGATGCCAGTTTATGCCCATCTGTTTCTGATGAGCTAGAGATGGCTGGACATGCTCACATGCACCATCAATATCTACTGGGGGAAGCTAGGAATTCACATGGCTCTTTCTCATGGAATCATAGATTTTTTTTTAGGCTAGAAAAGCCCTGCAAAATCACTGAGCCCAGTTATTAACTCAGCAGTGCCAAGGCCACTACTAAACCATGTCCCCAAGTGCCACATCCATCTATCCATCTATCTATCTATCTATCTATCTATCTATCTATCTATCTATCTATCTATCTATCTATCTATCTATCTATCCATCCATCCATCCATCCATCCATCCATCCATCCATCCATCCTTTAAATCTCTCCAGGGTTGGTGATTCTTCACTTCTCTGGACATTCTCTTCCAATACTTGACAACCCTTCCCTTCCCTTTTTCCTAATATCCAAGCAAAACATCAACTTGAGGTAGTTTCCTCTCATCCTGTCACTTACTAGCTGGGAGAAGATGCCTTCCCTCATCTGTCTACAACCTCCAGGTGGTTGTAGAGAGCAAAAACATCTCTCCCCAGCCTCATTTTCTCAAGGCTGTGCCCCTCCAGCTGTTTCTCATCAGTGTTGTGCTCCATTCCCTTCTCTGGACACACTCCAGCCCCTCAAAGTCCTTCTTGTCACAAGGCTCCCAACCTGGTGATCACACCTAAGATCACTGGTGAGAGTCAGGGCTGAGAAAAGAAATTCAGGGACATGGTTTCTGTGCCAGTGATGATGGCCAAGATGCCCCATCCCTGTGGATGAGGAGGCTCTGGACACTGAGCAGTAAGGGACGGAGAGCAGGCAGGAGCAGGGAACGCTGTCCTGTGCCAGGTGTCACCCCTGGGGAAAAACCACCCCAGCCCAGCACTAATGAGGCAGCTCAGGGAGGGACACAATGGCCAAGGAAGCTCGCTGTGCTCGTAGGAGGCTCTCAGAAAGGCAAAGGACAAAGAGCTCCTCTTCAAAGGAAAAGGGCACAAGCTGATAAGATGGATTCCTTCCAGCACGGCGTTTTCTCCCCAGCAGCCAAGTAAAGGGGTTGGGCTTTCTTACTATTGCCTTTGGAAACAGGATCAGAATACAGCTATTTAAAAGCATGTTCTGGCACAGGCCCAGTTTCCTTGCCAGCAAGATTTTTAACCTTTAACACCAAGCAAAATCCTACTAATTGCAGAATTGTTCTTTCTTCAAAGAGTCGTTCCAACAAAGCTTTGCAAAACCAACGACAGCAGATGAGGCCAGTACTGCTTGTTTATTCTGCAAAACATTTCATGGCAGAAATTTAAACCTAAGGGGATGAGAAAAGAAGCAACATTCTGTACTAACTCCAGAGACCCCTTTTCACTTTGAATTTCAGATTTCAAGCTGCCTGCAGAACGCTGGAAGAGAATCTGTTCACTTCCACCACGAGCTGGAAACAAAGCAACAACAGGAGGAAAAATGGGGATTGGAAAAGGGCTGGAAAGGTGAAAATCCCCTCTGACATCCTGATCATGTTTTGCTGCATATCACAGGATACCAGAGCACCTCGAAAATGGAAGTGACAGCCTCCTCTGCTATAAGGAGCATTTATCCCATGCGTTCTCAAAGCTGGGAAGAAAGCAGACTGATGATAGTGCAATTTACTTCAGCCATCCAAACTGACAAACCAAACCTACAGCTCTGACTGAAAAGCCTGGTTTATCTCCAGCAAGTACATGCAGAATTTTTCCTGCCAGCAAACATAAGGAAAACTCTACACCAGTCTTGTTATCCATGTTCCTAGATAAGTACTTAAGCCAGTTGCCTCTATCTTTGACACTTGTACTCCTAAATTACAGATGCAAGAGCAAGAGTCCCAGAGGAAACAGGCAGTTAAATGGTTTTCTTTCAAAATAAGCCAAATAATCTTCTCAATACCCTTCAAAATCCTTTTGGTATCTCAAACAAGAAAACTTATGAGGAATACAAGACCACTTTGAATGAATCCCTAAAGACGGACAGATACACACACTGACATAAAACATTTTTTTTTAAATTAAAAACTCTGAAAACCCTTTAGGCCAATCTCAAAGGGAGAGAAGAGAAGAGATGAGAGGCAACAGGGCTGTGAAACAGCATTGTGGATACTGAGCATATACAGTGAGGGGAGAAAAGGTTAAAAACAAAGCAACACAATCTTTTAATAGGTTCAAGGCTAAGTTGACATTACTAAGCACATTAAACAGTAAAAAACCAAGACATTAGAGTACAGGAGTGTAAGGGCAGGATTAACCAATAATGATGCTTTTGCAACAAGAACAAAGCATGCTGCAAGGCAGTCTGAAGCAAAACCAGGACCCCCTAGGAAGCAACAGCAGTTTCTTGAATATTAAGCAATGGAGAAAAATGGACACAGGGACAGAAAAGCTTGTTTAGGAAGGAATTTATGCTAGAGCAGGTTTTTTCCATGGCAGCTCTATAAATGGAAAAAATTATGAAGAACCAGCATCCAATTGATTCAGTTATGAAATTTAATGAGATTTGCCCTGGGGGGTTGTTTTTGTTTTCTTTAAACAGTATTATTTAAGGTGAGCTGCTCAAAGAAATGAAGATCTAGCTTAAAAATTAAAAAGAAAAAAAAAAGATTAAGTGCTCTCAGCTCTTAAACATACCATGAGCAAATATTAGAATTCCCACATCTTGTTTGCAAATAAACTTGTGTTATAAAATGTCTAGGCAAATATAATTAACAACAGAACTGGCAGGGAGCTTTGGGTTAGTTCTGAGAGTACAACCATTACAAAGAACCTGTTAAAACCAAGTTTTTGACCTTTCTGCCTCTGTGCCCCAGGTCTTTGCCCCAGCCCTACTCCTTCCAGTCCAGCATCTGCCTGGGTTATTTCAGCCCAACTATTTGCAAGGCTGAGCTCTGAATGGGAGAAGTTTTGCCCTGTTCCCTAAGAATGAACTAACTAACTAACTAACTAACTAACTAACTAACTAACTAACTAACTAACTAAACAAGCATGCTGCATGTGCCAGGAGAAAATAGAGAAGATATTTTGGGTGTTCAACACCTTTCCTTACCGTGACTCTTCTTCTGAAAGACACATTAATATACAAATATGCAAAATCATACATGTCTAAAAGAAAAAGTGTAAGTCTTTAAAAATCTGTCTGAAAGTACAAAAACACCTTCCTTTTCGAGCAGGGCTTTATTTCTAACTGTACTGAATGTAGTGGCAATATTCAATTATTTTGGATACAAACAACCTGTCTGGGAGGTCACTGAGTTGCTCTTGAGTTGGATTTATTCAGAAATGAAACCAGCCAAGGTAACTAATGTCTGCAAAGGAAAGCTGGTTAGATTTGTAATGTGGAACAAGAAAGGGAAGTCCCAGCAGTCTTTCACAAATTGGTGCTTTTCCAGTGAATGTTTCCTTTTTTCATCTCAAAAAGCAAGGAAGCAGCTGAACAACCCAAAGACCTCTAGATCATTCCTTACAAAAACATCCAATATATCCAAGCTGAGATAACCTAAGAAGACCAGGTTTATTCAGCATTGGGATGATCAATGACCAAGCCTTACTGCAGCTTTGCAATCAGAGCACACAGAGAAGATGGAGCCAGACTCTCCCTGGAGGTGCACAGCACAAGGACATGAGGCAATGGACAGTGCCACTTAGGAAACCCAGCCAGAGAAGATATTTTCACCATGGTGATGGTGGAGAATTGAGTGACACTCCAGAGAGGTGGTGGCATCTCCATCCTTGGAGATAACCAGGGCTCTGGTAGATGAGACCCTCACCTACCTCATCCAGCTTGGCTTGCTTTGAGCATGACCTTGGACCAAAGGCCTCCAGAGCAAGAAGGAAAGGTGTCATTGGAGAGGTCTCAAAGACACTTAAAGCAAAAAGGAAAACCATATACTTCTCTTTTTCCCCAATCTCCCTGTGGGATCTCAGCACATCGTTCCCGATGTCCAGAGATGCCAGGAGAACCCTTGGGGGTCTCGAAAATCCTGGAATGTTGCCAGGAGTGTTTGGTGGCTTGATTTTGACCCATCCACAGAAGTAACAAGAGTTTGAGGACAAGAGAATCACTTTAGAGTAAGAGGTGTAAAAGAGACACATTTAGAGGGTGAAATATAGACTTTAAGGTTTTTGGTACAGGGGGGTTATGGAGACAAGATGGAGGGATCAGGGCGTGTCTTGTCCTTCTTCTTTCTTCTTCTTGTCCTCCATCTCCTGTGATGATGTTGGCACTTGGGGATTGGTTTATGGTGAAGGTGCACTTGCCAACATGGGTGAAAAGCATTGGGAAATAAAGACAAATATTGTGTATGTAGATTTTAGTATAAAAAGACATGACCGCCCCGTGGGTGGTCAAGAGTGCCCTTGGCTGCCTTGCAGATCAGACCTCTGTTGGGCAGACAGAAAATTTTGTAGATAAGAAATAATAAACAATCTGAAGATCGAAAAGCTGAAGAGTCCAGACTCGTCCTTTGCATCGCGTGCCACCCAAGAACCACTCTACCCGTGTCGGGGCAGAGACAGACAGCCGGACCCGACATCTCCCCTCTATGGTAGATTCTCTACATCCTGTAGAACCTGCAGGAAGAAAAGCAGGAAACCACCTTCCAAATGCCCTCCTGCTTATCCAGAAAAGGATCTGGAGTACTGCTGTAGTCATAAACAATATCTTGTTCTTTTCAGAGTTAAATTGCCTTTACTTGACTTCAAAAGTGCTTTATGGGAATACTGCAGGGGATGAAAAATCCATTCATTTAGGATCAAAACCTGTAGCTCAGAAATCCAAGCTGAAGGTTTAAAATTATAACCAGAATGATGAAGATGTTTATCTTCAGATGTTTATCTACAGATGTAGATGTTTATCTATATCATGAAGAAAAAAGCCAGTGTTAGCCAGAGCTGAGAGCAGAGAACTTGTCCCTGCTCCTGGGAAGGCTGAATTCCCACAGTCCAGGGATCTCCAGCACAGAAAAGCTTTGCCATGACACTGAAATGTTGAGATGAGTGTGCATGGAACTGGACACTTCACCAGCCTCCTTGCAAGGCTGTGCAGAGAGTCACAATCTAATTGCTTTAATTTGCTGAAATAAACCCCCTCTGTGTATTTTAAAATAATTACCTAGAGAAATGATCACAAAACACATTATTATCCTCAGGCCAGCATTTATAGTACCTCTTAAGACAGCATGTGTGGCAGTCCTGGCTAAGTCCATCTCTCAAACCCAGAATTAGAGCCCTGTCTCTGCCCAGGGCTGCAGCACACAATTCAGAGTGAATGCTTGGATAAATGGGAACCCACTGCTGCAGGGAGAGCTCTGATCCAGCTCAGCACATCACACCCATCTCCATCCCAAACCTCCTTCTCCAAGTTATTTTTTCCATTAGAAAATGAGGGTGACTTGGAATAATCTGATTTATGAAGTGCAGGATGAAGTCCCATGGACAGAGGAGAGTGTGAGTAGCATCTCTCTCTCCCTTCAGCTTGGGGCTCCCAAAGGTGAGGGGTGTCTCCAAAAAAACCTTCAATTTCCATCTACAAGTGAGAGCAGCAGGTGACTCCACATTTTGGAAGGAGGCAAAGCCACCTGCCTGGCAGGGTTCCACAGCTGTGCTTTGAAGCTGGGTGTCAGCACTGTTCCAGCAGTGTGGGTGGCACAGGCAAGAGCCTTGGAGCTGCTGCCAACTCCACACTGCCACTGAGGGCAATGAAGACTCCTTTTTTCCAAGCTACAAAGTCACTGCTGAAAGCCAGGAAAAGCAGGAAATCTAGTCTCTGACCTCACTTTTACTTTTGGCAAAAGCAAGTCTGAATAGCAACATGTTTGATTAAAAACCTATAAATCAACTTCACATTTATTGCTCCCAAATCTGATTAGTCTTCTGCAAGTTCCTTGACATTTCCCATTCCCAAAGCAATCCATATGTTGGGCATTCCAATGCATTTGTTACCCTCTCATGATGAATTGCTATTCTGGTGGCATTTCCATGCTGCAAAGAGCAACAAGGCACCAATCCTGAGAGCTGGAGGCTTTGGAGGCAGAAGGAAGAGCACCTAAATCATCCAGTGCCTACAAAATCACAACCAAAGAGCAGATTGACAATTAAATATATAACATAAGACAGGCATTTTCATCTCCTGGCCACCATGGCGACCTCCATCTGTACCCCACCACAGACAAAAATGCTCCACATTTCTAGTCAGAAAACAGAGGCATTTCTGGAGTTAATTTTTACATCATCAACCCATGAGGTCCTTATTTTTTAGGGAAAAAAAGTGCAGAAAAAATAATTGCAGGGAAAAAAATTGCAGAAAAAAATGGCAGGAAAAATTGCAGAAAAAAAAAATTTGCACCTTTACAGAAAGGTGAGGTAGAAGGAAAGAAGCAGAGTTGAGTTGAGGGCCTCCTTCATGGTAAAGACATCTCCACAGATCACTGAAGGAGGAAAAAAAACCATGACCAGGCAAGTAGAAATGCAAGAATTGCATTTCTTGTGAATTCCTAAAGCAAGAACTATTTATCCCTTGTGGTTAACAAGGCACAACAAGGCTACAAAAATGAAATATAAACCCCCCAACATTTTAATGTGTGAGAAGAGCAGCAGTAAAGGTCTGGAGTGCAAGCAGAGGAAACTCTGCCAAAGAATTCATGTGCCATATGAAGGCTGCACCATCAATAGCCTCTAAAAACCACAAAGGAAGATGGGAAGGAGAGGCCTTAGCCAAAGCAGCACATTTTAAAGCTGTCATCTTATTATCACTATGTCATGAGTTGGAACAATATATGTGTTTGAGGCATACTGGAAACTATGAGTTTAATTAAATATATTTATGGAGGATGCTTCTGAGGTTTCCAGAGTACTTTTTATAGTCCTAATGCTGTTGACAAGACAGGAAGTGATATTCATATCACAAAAATACCAAGTTCAGTGTGTGAGTTGGAACCACAGGATGACCCTGGTTAGGAGTCAAAATAGGAGAAAGAATCAGAATTCATATGGAAGGAAGAGGAAGGGCAAAAAGAGAGAAAAAACATCTCCAGTTAGACACAAGAAGCAAGAGAAGGGCTGGGGTGCTCCTAGGGATGGGAAGGTCACCACCAGCTCCTCCCCTGCCATTGGTTTGGCCTTGGACTCAAACCTGCAGTAATTTCACTTAGCATTGCTGCTCTTTTAATTACAGAACCACAGAGTGCTTTGGGTGGGGAGGGACCTTAAAGATCATCTCTTTCCACCCCCCTGCCATGGGCAGGACACCTTCCACTGTCCCAGGTTGCTCCAAGCCCCATCCAGCCTGGCCTTGGACACTTCCAGGGATGGGGCAGCCACAGCTGCTCTGGGCACCCTGTTCATCTCCAAGAATTCCCCCTAATGCTGAGAAGAGAATACAAGACTGGGAGAGCCTTGAAAATTTAAGTTATACAAGCCACCTACCTAAGCCATCACACCTAAGTGATAAGAGACAAGTTCACCAGTTAAAATCCCTGCTCTCACATCAAAAAGATGCAACCCAAAAAAAGAGCATCAAATGGTACAGAGGTTGTTCCAGAATTAATTCTGTACTGAGAGTGAGCAGAAACGCCTCACTTCACACTTTGTTATAAAAGTATAGAATGCAAAACTGGGTCTGGTTATCAAGGTAGAAATTATTAAACCCTCCATGTCCACAAACCCACTTTACAAACACATATAATAATTGAGCAAACTAACAGAGCACCATAATGGTGTGAACTGGGAAATATACCAAGCTAGTCTGGCATTTTTCTAAAACAAACAAAAATAGTTTAAGAAGGATATTGGTACAAAATGTTCCCACATTCTTAAATAAACAGCACATGGGGGCTTCTACCAGCCCCAGAAATGGATAAGAGTTTTAATAACTAATAATCTTTAAGGAAAAATTCAGATTAGCCTAAAAGAAGATGGACTTATTTGTGATACTAAGGAGAGGAAACTGAATACATAACAACATTGCTGTTTAAGTGTTTACAATTACATCCTAAAGACTAAAATACCAAAGCTTTGATTTCTTCAATCCTATTTTCCAAGGCAAGCATCCAGTTCCCAGGGTAGCTGTGTTTATTTTGATCAGAACTGCCACATGGAGTCAATACTACAAAACCACCACCTCAGTTGAGATTCTCAGTTGGCAAGCCACAACTTTCTGATGAGTTTCCACTTCTTCAGAACCAAAGCTAATGCTGAACTTGGGCCAAAAAAAAGGAGGAAATCAGTCAGAAAAGGACACTGAATGCTGCTTCTGTAGGAAAAAGACAAATATTTTCCAAGAAGAGGCAAGCTACATGCTTGTTAGGGCACACATAACAGTCACAGATTTAAGGTTCAGACAGTGGTTCCCCATCACCTCTTAAACAAATATTTACACATTTTTCTTTTTAACAGGATTTGTTTTAAAGTAAGGAAGTTCCAAGCAAGAAACAGCTCCAAAAACCCAGCCCCTCTAAAAGCCTCAATGTCCACAAACTCACATTGGATCTTGGGTTATTTCTGGGCATACAAAGTCTTTACTTGTGCCATTCATCTTGGAGATGAATTAAATGTCACTTGCTCTGCATCTTTCGTGTAAGAGCACACAATTCAGGGGGAAAACCAGAATTTTAACAGCTGCTGGAAATATCACCAGTTTAAAACTGACTTGGAAATTTAAAGCTAAACAAACATCTTGAGGGCACCATGTTACCTAAATACCAGTCTACAGAGAACTCTAAAAGGGAAGAAGAGCAAATGCATCAAAGCAAGAAAGCACAAATCATTGGCAGTAGCAAAGAGCTATCTGAGGGCGAGGAAAAAACCATATACATTAACATTTCAAAATGTCCCCTGGGCTTAGCTAATTGCTATGATCAATTCTAGTTTGCTCACAAAAGCCTGGACAGCTAGCCAGAGGGGGCAAGGAGGGAGCTGGCAATGGGAGATGCAACTTTAATGAGCTTTTAAGCAGTAGGACAGCATGGCAATCCCCAGGGACACGCAGGTGCATGGGGAGCATCCTGACAGAGCACAGCTTCCCCTGACAAACAGCTGCCAGAGGATGTGAGCATGCATCCACCCCCTGTGCCAGCCCTGCTGAATTAGAAACACCTCATTTCTATCAGTCTGCAGCACAACAGGCTCTCCCCAAAGGCAGCTCCAGCCCTGATTGCTGCCAGCCTCTGAACAAGGGCTGATCAGACAAGGCAGCAGCAGCCAGCATTAGAACAATCAGCAGGCTCTTCAGGACAAAGCTGAATATTTAAAGCCAGGCATCCCATCTCACCTACATTACACCCAACACATTAAGAGAGAGCTTTTGTACCATCAGATATCTGTAATCAGAGCAGACAAAGGCTGTGGGCAGCCCTTGGGTGTTCAGCACCTCACCAAGAGGAGCAACTGGCTACTGAGACCTGCTTTGGGGATGGGATGGTGCTGGAGAGCCCAGAGGGATAACAGTGCTGCATCAAGGCATGGACAATGTCTCATCATCATCATCATCATCATTCTCTATCACAATATATAATATTATATATAATATATAGTATATTTTCATATTATAGTATAGATGTTTCTATATATAAGATAGAAAATATATATTTATTACTTTATAAATGTATATTTATTTTTATATAAATTCATTGTATTTTTAATATATCATATATAATATAATATATATTATATATTTATATATTTTATATATTTCATATATTATACATATTTTATATATTATACATATTTTATATATTTATATCTATTTTTATATTTTATACATTTATTTATATATAGAATTATTATATTTATTTTATATATTATATATTCATATATTTGTTTATATATCTTTATATATTTTTACATATACTTATATAATACAATATATTATTTTATATTTCTATATTTATAGAAAATTTATATTTATTTTTATATATTTATATAATTTATATATATTTATTTTAAATATTCATATATTACAGTATATTATTTTATACTCATATGTATAGATAGACATGCAAATATAAAATAATATATTGTAATAATATAATAATTCACCTTTCTCCAGAAAGAAAGAAGTTCCAACAGCACTTATTAAACAACTCCTAAAATACTGGGATTTATTTGAGGAAATGGCTCACAATGACTGCCAAATTTCCTGTGTCCACAGGCAGGAACGCTTGCCATGTCAAGTGACAGTGTTTTTACAGTGTTTAACACACCTTTTTAAAGATGTCATTTCTTGTTTCTGATTGCAGAAGACACACCAAATGCAAGCCACAGAGCAGCCCAGAGTAAACCTCACCATGCCTGCAGATAAATCCTATGCCTTTATAGCACTTGGCTGCTTTGCCAAAAGCCAGAGTAAAATTAATGTACCATTCCCAGACACAGGCACTGACATCTGCCCCACCATATCCCTCCTTAATTTAAAGCAAGCAGAGGGGTGTAACAGTCCCACCCTTTTCATTAATAACTTCCAGGAGCTTGAACAGACATCTGCCTACACAATTATTTCTCCTGTTTTATAAAAACAGATGCATTTAAACCCCTTTTAGAGATGAGAAAGGAAGACTGCTCATAAATTAAAATGTGCAAAAAGGGACACCTTCAGAGGTCTGCACTGCCAGGACACTCCAGTAACAAGCAGATTTTACAGATCCTACATGCTCTCATACAGCAACAGGAGCACTAATGAAGTAACCAAAACATCAGAATAAATGCTCAAAGATTGCTGCAAGTCATCTCTCAACAATTAATAAAGACTTCTTACAACCTTTTTCCTTTGACTTGAGAAAGATGTGATGACAAAAAAACTGTGTAAATGAAGCTTCCTCTAAATAACCTCTCCAGAAGCAGCTGTTTATGGTCAAGGGCCTTCCAGAGCTTAAATATATTTGTGTCCAATAGAATTTGCTGAATGCCTTTTTGATCTCACAGGCTCCTCCTAACATCCTCTACACCTGCAACAGAATTAGTTACTCCTTGTGCTCTGCATCTGGCAGCTGCTCCTCCCCTTTGATGTCCCCTAGTTCTTGTTTCAGCAGAAAGAGCAAACCTCTCATGTTTTTAATCACACAGACCTCTCTCAGTTCTCTTATTCAAGGCTGAATAGTGCTAATGAACACAATCACACCAAAGCCATTCTTCATCCCTCCTTTCTGTCCCCCTTTGCACCTCTCCCAGCTTTGTCCAAACCTCTTGAAGTGGGATATGCAGGTTGGGGAAGAAGAGCAACACCAGAACTACACAAAACTGGTCTGCTAAAAAAATACCATCTTTTCCCAGCACATTTTCACCTTTCCAACCCCTCCACCAGCTGTGTCTCTCTCAGGTACAAAGTAAAGGATTGTGCATCAAGGCCAGCTCCTGCTCAAGAGTTCACCTGCATTTATTTACACACACACATTCATTTACCATGCTGCATTTACACACTCCACTGCAAGCCTGCATGCCCAAGGAGAAACACACAGATATTCCACACAAAACTGCTGAATGTGCAGGCAACCCCAACGAGGGGAGAATGGATGAATTTGACTCCATGTTCTTAGAAGGCTAATTTATTACAATATTATATTCTATCATATCATATTATAGAATGCTGTACTAAAACTATACTAAAGAATAGAGAAAGGATATAGACAGAAGGCTTAACAAGAATGATCATGAAAACTCGTGACTCTCTTCCAGAGTCCTGACACAGCTGGCTGTGATTGGTCATTAAGTCAAAACAATTCACATGAAACCAATCAAACAATTCACCTGTTGGATAAACAATCTCCAACCACATTCCAAAGCAGCAAAACACAGGGGAAGCAATCAGATAATTATTGTTTTCATTTTTCTCTGAGGATTCTCAGCTTCCCAGGAGAAGAAATCCTGGCAAAGGGATTTTTCTAGAAAATATGACAGTGACACAAAATGCTGACAGACAAAGAAAAAAATTAAACCAACTGTAAATAAAACCAGGAAGGACTTATTTGGTACCCATTCTTGTCATGTTATGAGTCTCTAGGGGGTCTCAATCAATCATTTGAGTGTGCTGTCCTCGATAAAACATCAGCCAAAACTGTGAAAATAATATGCAAAAAAGTTGCTATAGTTTCTTGATCTTAATTTCCACAGTTGGGTAACTATTATAGCAACATTTTGTTCTTTCACGGGGATGCGAGAGACAACTTGCATAAAATTCAGCTCAGGAAGATTAATAATCAAAGTGATAAATCAACACTGAGCAAGAAGACAGAATGCTGAACCCACTTTGGGTCCTCCTGTTCAATCAATCAAAAGAAAATGAAGCACAGAGATTTTGTTAATTATTCACAGACTCCCCATACACACACCTTTAACATTCAGCACAAAGCACTAAGGCATCAATACAAAGCACTTAGGCATGACAAAGCTGTAGCATCCTCCCAAATCTACCATTAAACTTCCAAGTGGAATTCTTGTCTTTTCTGAAACAGTTTAGTCTGGCATATAAAAATGAACAACACTCAGAAGTATTAAAGAAAATATCTATTCAAGTAACTGGCACTGCACAGCATTAAGTGACTCCACTGAACACATCTCCACGTCTCAAGTGCAAAAAGCCTGGATCCTTCCATGAGTGCTGCTGGTGCATTCAGAAAGCAAGGAGAATTCAAGGACAGAGGCAGGCTCAGGGTGGGAGGCAATGCAGAAGTCTGCAGTCAGCTCACTGTAAAGCTCAAGGAATAGGGGGAATATATATATATATATAAACACAATAATCTCAAAGACCAAAAAAATGCAGCAACAACTGCTACATTGAATGCAGTCCCTTATGCTAACCATTGAGTGCATGGTTAGCACAAGGAAAGTCTATTCCTTTTCAGGTGTGTACTAGCTATACAGTCAGGTAAATCCAGTCTCTAATAAGCTTTTCCTTTTCCTAAAACCTGCTCCTCTATTACTTCTGTGACTGCTGTTCCAATTCCTTAGTTTCCAGGGAGATGAGAACAGATCTATAACAAAAGACACATCAAAAAGAAAAATAAACTCCAATTTCAGCCCACACAAACGTCATCCTCACCATCTACCTGTGCCTGGAATCCAGCTGCCATGAAAAGATTCCCTAGCTTCTCTTTCTCAAGGATTGATAACAAGAAGAGTGCAGTGAATTGCTTTCACATTTTGCTTGCAAGAACAAAACTGAATGGAGAAAGCCAAGACACTAAGTCAATTCTTTGCTGCAAAACAGGAAATCCAAACACTTAGCACACTTAATGGTAAAGAGATTTTTGCTCCTATGTCAATTCTTACAAGACTGCTGTCCTTGCAGATCATTTTCCTGCAAGTATTCATGTGGAAAGACTCTCTGAAAGGCATTTATGGCTGCAAAGGACAAGACTACTCACACCTCTGCCTAATTCCTTTAATAAAATTATGTCAGTATCATGACCAGTTTTGGAATTATGAGACTCACAGAACCAAAGTATCAGTGATTGGAGAGACAGGGAAGACTTTGAGATGGTCAAAGAATCCGATTTTACTGTGGGCTACATATGCTTAAATACCATTCTAGGAAAACTACTAATATTTTACTGCAATGACTGGGTAAATCATCACATAAACAAACTTATACATTTTAAACATCTCTTGCCTGCAGAAGTCTGATATAATTTTTTTCCAGTGAGCCCATCTGATTGAATCTTCTTGCAACCTTGATTTAATCCCCAAAGTTCTCTTTGCTCTTGGCAAGGCATTTTGTCTATCAAATCTCTTATGCTAGCCAGGTCCAAAATCCATCATGTGTGTTGTGTGTCCCAATACCAAAGAATCCTAGAATGGTTTGGGTTGGAAGGGACCCTAAAGACCATTGGGTTTCAACCTCCTACCATGGGCAGGGACACCTCTGCCAGGGCCTCAGCATCCTCACAGGGACAAATTCTTCCCAATATCCCATGTAACCCTGGCAGGTGTCAGTTTGAATCCATTCCCCCTTGCCCTGGCATTCCAAGCCCTTTTCCAAAGTCCCTCTCCAGCTTTCCTGGAGCCCCTTTAGGCACTGGAAGGGGCTCTGAGCTCTCCCTGGAGCTTCTCCTCTCCAGCTGAACACTCCCAGCTCTCCCAGGCTGTCCCCAGAGCAGAGGGGCTCCTGTGCCCCCAGATGTCCTTCCCCTCTCAATGACACAGGGCTCACATGCCAGTCTGTAACACCACAGATTTATTTATTCATTTATTTGTTCCCCTCATTCCCTCTCCTGGGTTATCAGCTGTGAAATTTTACAACATCTCAAGTCAGAGTGGAAGTCTCTTCACTTTACAGCATTAACTGCTTTTGATTGCTGGAGCAGTCAGATGCAGTAACTCTCTTCTACAACCAGTAATAAAATAAATAGGAATCTCTGTGGCCCTGAGCAGTCATCAAACCTGATCTGGCTTCCTACCTCCCAGTGGGAGAAAGATTCAAAATAAGGCATTCAGCATTCCCAGCTTCCAAACAGAAAAACATTAAAACTATGAAGTGACAGGAAAGCAACAACAATATTAGATCCATTTTATTTCTTTTAAACACCTCCTTTTCCAGCAATTCTGAACCTTTCAGCCAGCACACCCAGAAAGCATGGAGGAATGCAACAATAATGATAATGATAATAATATTGGTATTATATTTGCATTATTATTATTACCTAAGGGTCTTGAATTCCCATGCCAGGTATCTTACAGTTTTACTGAAAGAAAGGGACTGTTTTCTGACAAATCCAAGTTTTCCTGTTATTTTGGTTTATCCTTGGTTAACCATCTGCCCTCTGACATTCTCAGAGTGTTTATGTCCTTTACCAAGGACATAGATCACATCCATCCATACAGACATGAAAACACTTTCTTCCAAAGAATGCAATGGGTTAAATATTTAAACATATGTAAACCCACTGCTAAGGTCAACCAACAAAGCCTGCATTTTCTAGGAACACAGCCAGACAGAAGGATATGTTCTTTCACTGTTTCCCAATAGTTCTTAGAAAGGGGTTTCCCTACTCCTGAAGGTGGCTTCCACAAAATCTCTTCCATTCTGACTGAGTTTTATTTTTTTGACAAATATTTGGAAAACACAATCACCTTGAAATAGTAATGAATGGTGATGCTTGCTAGCATTGGACAGACTGGTTTCTGAAGGTATTTCCTCTGTTTCTTTTCCCAGTGAAAGTTAGTCACTCTGTTGGGAATTCCCCATTCCCAGCCCCTTCCGGTATTCTGGAGCTAAAAGAATGTGATCCAGAAATAAGCTTTGTTTGCTCTTTTTTTTTTTGGGAGGCATCATGTAGGTATTGATTTCACATCTGCTTCTACATGAGCTTTGGGTAACAGCTGTATCAACAGTGATGGGATATCCTGGCCATGGACATATTTACAATTAAATCTAACACGTTTTTCTGAGAACTTCACTTTCCCAGGTCGAGAGGAGAGCTGACAGTTTTAATTAAAGATTCCTTGTGTCGAGTTCAGGCTGCCTGAAAAGAAGCTATTCCAAAGGCCATCAATCACCAGTAGGATGTTTCAGGAACTCTCCACAACAAACATAGAAATATGTTTCCCAGAGCATTCTCCCCTCCACCCCAGAAAACCTGTCCAAGGAGAGTGAAGATTCATTTGTGCAGGAGTTGCAGCCAAACGTGTAGGATGCTTCCCACAAATGCTGAACTCACCACTTGTTTTACTGCCCACGTGCACTGATGAAACACAGAAGATCTGATGCATCTTGAACAAGCAAAGCCTGAAGCTGTGGACATCAGTGTGGATACTCATTTCTGGCTTGAATTACATCAGCCAGAGCAGAGGTAGGAGAAGCTGGAAGAAGCTCTTATCTAAATTAAGTCCTAAAGCAAGTGGGAAAACACACACTTGTTCTCAGGATTAATCTGTGTTAGATCCCATCTCCAACATCACTCCATCCTGGGTTTCTGAGGACATTTTTAAATGATGCAAGTCCATCATGATACTCCCAAAGGTGACTTCAAAGGAAAAAATACTAGGAAATTTTGAGGATCCTCTTCTACACCCTGTAGAAGCCCTCAGGAGCTTTGTACTGTGAGCTACATCTGAGCCCCTCCACCTCACACTTCATTAAAATACATTTATTAAGAAATGCCTGGTGAAGGTCTGCCTCCAAAGGTCACAATCTAACATTGTTTCTGGATATCCTCTTAACCTTTCCTCCCCAGTTTTGAGAGTAAAAAGTCTTTTTATGTCAAGATATTGGTATCTCAGCCTTGACAAAAATCATTTAAAGGTCCTCCAAGTCACCTCCTCACTGCCCACCCATCAAAGCTGGGTGTCAGGCACAATCTCACAGGGAACTGGGCCTGATGTTATTCTGGAAGAATAAACACCAAATTTTGGAACACTGCACACTCTGAAGGGTCTCCCTACACCTTCCATTCCTCACACCACCAATGGCTCCATGCAGCCCACAGGCACTGAGATGATGTAAGTAACAGCTCTGCTGGCTCAGGAAATTCCCCCATGAATAACACCCAGTGACTCAAGGCTGAGCAGCACTCGGTTCAACAGTCGTGGGGAAATGGAACAAGAAGTGAGACATGGCTTTTCCATCCATGCCCCTCATCTGTCCACAAAGGACAGCTGAAGGACAGAGAATCTGCTGCCAGGGCCTCATTACAGACAAATCCCTCATTCCATCTCCATCCCTCCAGTCTCACAGATACAATAAACTCAAACTTAGGGAGTTCCTTTTAGCAACTATATTCTCTTGTTGCTAAAGTAAAGATCTAAAAGCTTTTAGGGGAATCTTTTTCCACAGCCACAAAGAATCAACATGTGCTTCAAGGACACAGCTATTCCTAACTCACCATGGAGGACAAAAATTATAAAAAATTGCTAAAAACTGCTGTCTCCCCAAGGAGCTGTACCCATGATCACTGTATTGATGTACAAAAGAACCAACAGCATTCCCACTACAGCCACAGCCCATCCACACTCCAGTAGTTAATCAGAAAATCCAAGAATGGTTTGGGAATGGAAGGGACTTTAATGATCAGCTTGTTCCATGGGCAGGGACATTTTCCACTATCCCAGGTTGCTCCAAGCCCTGTCCAACTTCGCCTTGGACACTTCCAGGGATCCAGGGGCAGCCACAGCTTCTCTGGGCACCCTGTGCCAGGCCCTCACCACCCTCACAGTGCAGAATTTCTTCCTAAGACCCAATGACTAAATATCTTTACTTTCAAACCTCCTGCCTCTCTTTTTTTCTAGCACAGTACCAAAGACTGGCTCAGGTATTCCTGAATGCCAAGATCACAGGATAGGCACCAACAAGCTACAACAATAAGACACACCATTACCAGGACATCTCAAATATCAATTTCCAACTGCATTATAAACACAAGCATTGTTAACTTGTGATCCATTTCTGTGCTGAATGCTGTAATTTACCTTCATTTTGGTTATGGAGGTGAGCCAGGCAGCCACAACAGCATTACAGAATTACACAACTAGCCAAAGCCAGCCTCACTAATAGCTGTGTCAAAGCTGAGGGCTACAAGACAAACAGCCTGCCTGGAGCTCTTCACCTTTAGTGGCTCATAAAAGGCATGCTTCTACCTGCTACACACTCCTGTTACTGTGTGTGGAACTTGGGAATATTATCCCTGCAGTTACTACATGAAAGAGTAACTCAGGGTAATGGTATTCTGCAGAAGCACTGCCTCCCTGGCTGGCTGTGCCAGCACTTCTGGAGACCAAAGGCACAAGGATGGTAACAACCACCCCAAAACAAGGCTGCAAATGGCATTTATTGCTGAATCTACCATGAAAAGTACAAGTAGAGCAACTAACTCATTGTAGCTGTGAGCAAAGAAACCTTAAACAACAGAAATTAAGGCAGCAGCTCCCATCCTCTACCAATGTATGTTTTACATTTCCACAAATGTTTTACCCATGCCCACAGTGCTTGCACAACACTTGATGGTTAAGGATGCCCTAAAGAAATTCCTGTGTCATAAACACCAAGGGCTCAAGACACAAAGATAAAAACAGAGCAGGTAAACTGTACAAAGTGCAAAGTACAGCACTGCTGGGTTAAAGCAAACACATCTGGGTGATCATAGTTCATAACCAAATCTCACCAACAGCTTTCACACTTGCTGTATGCAAGTTTTTGTGGCTGAAAAACACATTGTGCTGCCAAGTCTCAAGGCAACACCTTGGTTCTGGCTCCAGCATTAACACAGGTGCAGTTTCCATTTAGCCTCACAGCTGATAGAGAGAACAACTTCCATCCATGGGAGAGCACAAAGCTCCTTGAGATGAGCTTTGTAACATATAAAGCACAGTGATATTTTATTCCTGACAAAATTTACTATAATTAAAGTAAATAGGAGTCAAATATAGAGAACTTTTACTCTGTTCCATCAATTAAGAGAAGCCAAATTACTAGGTGGGAGGCTTAGGTAGACAAACTGGGCAGTTACAGTTTTGAAGCTGGCACCAGAGACGACAACATTACAGGGCCAGAGATGTTCAGAAGTTAAAGACCACATCAGTGCAGGGAAACAATTTTACAATAAATACACCAGCAGTGATCTCTGCTCTCTATTCACTCAGCCTGGAGTTCTACCAGCTGCTTCTCAGAAAGATGCACAAAGATTTCCTAAAGTAGCTCAGCTCATCGTCAGCAAAAGGAAAATTACCTTCTTTTCCACTTTTATTTCACAACTATTTAAGAAAAGTCCTCTAACATTTTTAAGGAGAATATCAAGGCAAGACAGTTAAATACTGACCAACAAAGAGTTCTTGGTTGGGGTATTGCATTTATTATTATTCATGGTAACCTGGTTCTTAGAGGATCTTAAGAAAAATACAGATGTGTGTGTTTGGCTCTTGGTATGAGTCTAGAAGGGCACCAACTTCTAAGGGGCAACAATTACAAAATACCACATAGAGTGTTGCAGCACCAGCCAGATGTCCTCAGGCAGTAAGAACAAAAACTTCACTAAGCCAGGAGAGGCTGCTCCACATCACCAACTTTCTGACAGTATCAGTTCAGAAATGCTGTGTCAGAAACCTCAGAAAATTAGGGGGAAAAGCTTTAAGTTTTTTTAATATGCTGCACTGTCACACTAATAATTCTACATTGTGCTGTACTATACACAAAACCATAATTTAATAAAAAAAATTAATAATTTGAGTTTTCATCATGGATGCCCATCATATGAACCTCACTTTGTTGCTTTAGTGCATGTTGCATTCACTGACCTCTCATTGAATGGGTCAGGGCCATCACCTTGAAAATGCACATCTGAGTAAGTGGGAATGTTTTCTCACCATCATCTGAGGCAGATTCACAACTTGCATCAGATACAGGTCTGGCTTGGGGAGTTTTTGCATAAAGGAGTCATGACAGAATTAACAGTGCTCGAAAAGGGGGAAATGTCTACAAAATGTTTGTAGAATAATCTGCTTAAGCAAAATCTCTGCAAGTTATTTGCTCTTTACTCTTCTCCTGAGTGAATTGTTGTTAAGTTCTGATTGCTAGCACTCTTTTATACCTAGATGTGGTTTTTAAAAGTAAGCCACAACCTGGTACCCAAATCCTATTTCATCCTCCAAGTCACACCAGTTTCTGGAGAATGCTCTGCTGCCTCAGATTCCTCTGTTTGGTGTTTTTAAAAGCACGTGTGGCCAGCATAAGTGGGGTCAGGCTCCAGTGACCCATCAGGAAAGGCCATGAAAGCAGGAGACAAATCTGAGTGAGGCTCACTCATCTGTGTTAGCTCTAAAGAAAGGATTCCCCTTGTAAAACACAGCTAATTTTATTCTGTGAGAGCATTTGCCAGGTGGGGACAAGAAAAATAAAGAATAAAGAAAAACTCTGAAGAGGAAATAAATGGGGGAGATGGAAAACTTCAGATCACCCTAATAGGCCTCCCACAAAATGTTTGATTCTCTATTTCCTCTTAACTACTACAAGAAAATCAACTTTGCAGAATAATCCATGCTCCGCTTCATTAAGCTTAAAGTTGTTTATTATGTTACTTGGGCTAGACCTGATAAAGAAATGCTTGCAAAAATATCTTACAGAATCATCTGCTATGTAAAAAACTAAAACGGGATCTCCCTGAAAAAATCCTCACTGGGCAGATTTCTCCACATGAGGTCTCTTTTTGACTAACGAGCAATTGTCACTAAGTTAAAACACACCAGTGACATCTCCTTTGGGAAATGTAGGAATCTACAGGTGGTGACCATGTAGCAGTGCTTAACCCTTCAGCAAGTCTCAATTTCAACAACCCATTTCCTCACTAATGAAGCTGCTGCAGCTATCTGTGCTGCTGGAAATCAATCAGTGCAGCAATTAGCAAGTCAGGTGGAGGTAGCAGGAAGGCAGACACATCTGGAGATAAGGCACTTTGTGGATACTGAACAAATCAGCTGTTCAGGGGTCTAAATGAGAAGGGTTTAGTGTGGGAATACAGGCAGAGAGCAGAGCTGGGAGCACTGCTCAGCTCATGGCAGAAGTGGATGTGGCAGCTTTAGGAGGCTGTAAGGCCTGGAAGCAGAGAGCAGAACCCTGAGGAAGATAACGGGGTACCCAGGTGTACCTGGGTGTGCTTGGAATGCAGAAACTCTGCAAGGCTGAACCTGCCTGTGCAGGTGTGTACAAAGCCTTCATTAGGAAATGTTACTTAGTTTGATGCCTCAGGTTTTAGCTTTTTATATTTTTCAGATTCTGTGCTGCTTTAGTGTGTGGGTCTGGGTTCATATGAGGGGATGGTGAGCTCTGTGCACAGAGCAGGGAGACAAAACAATTCCTGCTCCAGCTGGGCACCAAGGACAAATGATCCAAATCTCAGCACCAAGAGCACAAACAGCATGGAATGAAGAGAGAAAAACAAGAAGGATGGGACTGCATGGGCTGGAGCTGTAATTGGACAATGAACTCCAATATGCAAATGGAGCAGAACTTATAAAAGGGAGAAAACCCGTGACCTGTTGTCCATTTTGTGACCATTTTGGTCCATCTTGGGTGCAGCCCTGGCTGGGCTCTTGTGCTGCCCAAGGTGGATCCATTGAGGCCTTTTAACAAATCCCTGCTTTATTCATTAGCTCTGTCCAGCCTCTGTTCTAGCTCAGCCTCCACAAGGCATCAAATTACACAAATGTTATGGCTGTGCTATTTTGAGCTATAGCTGAAAAGGTGTATAAACTCAGCTGTGTGTATCAATAAATGTCTATCAATAAACAGCTTCATTCATGTAAATCATGGAGACTCCATGTCTTTGTCAATCTCCATCAGTTTAGGCCCAGAATGTGTGACCATTTCAGCCCAGTTTCTGCACATCTGCCTTCCAGTGATACCTCTCTCACCCCTTGCCCCAAAGTTTTATCAGCACCTTCCTCAGGTAAGACAAGGAAGTAGGTAGACAGGAGAGAATGAAACTCCCTGGAAGCCTGTTCAGACAAGTTTCTGCCTTAAAGGCACTTGTAAAGAAAAAACTTGGGTGTGAGCTTGTACTGGTGTCAGACACCAAAATCACCACTTGAGAAAAATGTGAGGGGAGAAAAATGAAAATCTCAGTTCCAGAGCTCAAGAACAAAACAGGGATTTTTTTAAAATTTGTTTAAGAGTTATGTAGTAATCCATCAATATTCAGAAGCTGGAGAATAATGGGTATATGGGCCAGATTCTAACACACACATTCCACTGTGTGACAGCTGCACATGAGGGCCACCCAAACCCTACAGAGACAGAAACAGCTGAGTCTCAAGTCCATCAAGAATTCAGCATCACCAGCCTAGGCAGATACTGGGTTTTGTTAATGAGACACCCAGAGTGACTCCAGCTCAGGAAAGGCAGCAGAAGGCACCACATCCACAGGCACAGGCAAGTGGAAATAATCATTCACGACAAGACAGCAGAGCTGAAAGCCATGAGCCAGGAGGGTTTCCATGATGGACTGAGGCTATCAGATAGCAGGGGTGGTGACCAAGCCAGCACACTAAAATAAGACACCAAGGCTCCAAAACAGATTTCAGCTTCTTACCTCTTAGCACCTGAGAAAAATGAAGTGCTGAAGCTCCAGCAAAACAATCCAAGGTTTTTTATATCTGAACAAAGGAGTGCCAAGGGAGAAATTCTTGTCTATTTTCTTTCAGATACATGGGGTCTTAGAGCTATCAAATAATCTCAAAAATGGCAACAGAGGTGAAACTTAGGGTAGATCTTCATACCACAGCATAGGTTTTGCCCTCTTCTCTTTCTTTCACTCCAGTTCACATGAGTATTTCCTACCTAGAACAGGAATTTTCTCTCCAAGTAGGATAGCTAAGGCAAAGACACTTTAAAAGTATTTGGCACAATTATTTCTTTATACTCTAGAAGTTACTGAAGAATGTGCTTTGCTGATCACCAGAGAAGACACCTCAAGCACCAGAATTATTCAGACACTGGAGGCTAGAAAAGACCAATTTTCAAACCATCCCTTCTGACAGAAATACATTTCAAGCTATCTTGCAATACCCACCCAATCCAAATGACCAACCAAGTGGAGAGGTTTTGTTTAAAAAGACTTATGAGGTTTCACAGGCTTGTGCAATATTGTATGGATGCTAAAACCCCACCACTTCAATTGCTGTAACAGAGAGGAAATGTTCTCATTATTTCAGCAGCTCTTAAGTCTCAGATGAGCACAGACATTAACTGGAGATCATGTCAGCAGCTTTCCTTAACTTGACTACAGAGAGATAAAACAGCTGATTGCTCATTGCTATGGACCTGAAATAAATCACCAGCTATAAATGCAAAATAAATACTGGCTCGATTCCTTCTATTTTTCAATGAATAGCAATCTGTTTTTCTCTCACCATTCTAATTTAAGCTATTCCAGTTTCTCATGTCTCAAAAAAACCCATCAAACAATACATGTTAAAGTTAGAAAAAGCATCCCATTTAATTATGATGTTGTGGCAGTGTGAGCTTCAAAACAGAAAGAGGAGTGACCTCAGGAGATGTTCAACTAAAATAAGATGAAAGTTGTTGTGAGAATACATTCCAGCTTCTAAAGATGTCTAATTTCTATGTAGGAATCAAATTTAGATTTTAAAGTTCCTTGTGTTTGAAACTGCACTAAATAATAAGTCCCAAACTCTCATGTGATGAAAAGCCTGTGGATCTGCCTGCACCAGGCCTATTACCAAATATTCCTCTTTGAGCAAGGGTTTTGGTTATTTTAAACTCATCTTTCAGTGAAAGATGACCCAATTGCTAGTAGAAAATTAACAGTTTTATTGTTTTATCACAGAGAATTCTCACATGATCCAAACTTTCAGAAAGTTAGAGATTCCTGGGCTCTGTTGCCAATACAAATCATGTTTTTGAAGCATGAACAAAGTCCCTTCAGTTGTAATTGTGCAGAGTACAGAAAAAATCCCACATTTTTCTGGCCTGGGAAGGAGTCTATGCATTCCTCAAATAACATTTTTATGGAAGCCAAACAATTTTTTTAATGCCACACAAAACCTTTCAGACTGCCATCCACTCCATTTTCCTGACTTACATGACAAGCAAGGAGTTCAATTTGTCTGCAAATGTAGAACAGAAGCACCTTGGAGGGCTTTTGCCAAAAAACTGCCCACAACTCTAACAGAAACCTCAATGGTTTCATGTCATTCTGAAAGCATCTTAAAAGACCTGATATCCTCTTCTCAATGGTAACATGAGCTCCAAAAAACTCAATTTGGCTGCAAGAGTGGTTGTAAAACAAAAATCTCACCATTTGCTGGCCCACCTCACCCATATGAAGCTGGGGGAACCCTGGAGAGATCAGCTTCCTTTCCACCAGCCCCAGCTTGCCTAAAAGCCATGGGAAACCAGTGATTTGAGGAAAGGGAACCATGGAATTAATGATATTTATATTATTAAATATATATCATGAACATGCAGTTCCCTCCTACAAATGAGTAGCAAGTTCTGGGGGTATAAATAGGAATTTATCCTCCTAGGAGTAATCTCTTCTGTGTGCACACATTCAGGGGATGGAGAAACACCAGCACAGGGTGAAACTGGGCCAGAATGAGCCACAGTTGCAGAGGTCCAAAGAACTGAACCATCAGACTTGCTCAGAGGCTGTGTCACAAAACCACAGCCCCACTCTTCAGCTAGATTCCAGTGGCACAGGAATGCCAGCATTTGTGACAGCACCAAACTCAGTTTCTCACCATTCAGGCTCTTAAAAGGCATAGTTTTAAGCAGTTCTACAGTAGTAACAAAGATTAACAGCAGAAATGCAAAAGTAACCAATAATTGAGATAGCAGAACTTCTAACCCTCAAACCTATCCCCTCCACATCCCAAAACACCAGGTCTGCAAGTGAATCCTCAAGCCTGGATTGCAGAGATAAGAGACTTGGGCAAATGGATGAACATCACAAAATGAACTTGTTTGAAGACAGTAAAGCAAAAAACCACAGGACTGAGGGAAGCATTTTGCTTTCTTTGAATGCTGCTATCTGAAGGCTGCTGGAACAGATAACGGATGGCATGCATTGGACAAATGATATTTAATATCCATTGAAGCTGGAGCTCTGTAAGGAAGTTTCAAAAAGTTTCCTGGAAGTTGAGAGACCAAAAGCATCCCAGGAACATCAGAGAGTTTCAAACAGAGGATTGTAAAGCAGCATCAGGCTTGCTGCCATGGCAAGGGCAGAGCTGTGTCCTTGTGGATGTCCAAGCATTTACAGGCCTGACAGCACCAGCAGCACTTCCAGGAGAGGTTTATTTGGTCTTGAAGTAAATCAGACCTTTGCCATTACCTTAAAGAGAATTCACCACTACTGCACACCCTAAGTAGCATCTCCTATAAAACAAAGTCTTCCTGCTGTAAAGGACTTTAAAAAGTAAAAAGTTGTTTTACAAATCTTTTTGTCTAAGCCTGACATGTTAGAACAGTGAGGCTTTGTGTATGGTGGGGGTTTTTTGTTTGTCCTGTTGTTTGTTTTGGGGTTTTTTTTTTAGCTGACTCTTGAGTTCAGGTGTATTTTTTACAAGAGAAGGTCAATGTCTTGCTCTCAATTGACTCAAATGAAAACATACTGAGACTGAGAGTAAATGTTGCCAGAAGTCTTTCTCCCCTGATTAGTTTCCACAATCAACTGAACAGCATCAAGAATACCCTGCAGACTCAAACCTGAAACATCCATTTATAAGATGTAAACAACCACTTTTGACACAATTAGGAACATGAAGATAATCACATCCTCCTCTAACCAAAATGCAGGGGATTTTTGATCCCATCATTTTTGGGATCAGCATTGCCTCACAACAATATTTTGGTCACTGCAGTCATCTTAACCTTCAGTATTATTCTCCTTTAAGTTCAAGCACTGCCTATCCTTTTAAGCCCATTATATTTTTACTTTAAGTACGAATTCATGTTTCTCCTGTAAAAGAGTGGTGGGAAAGAGGTTCTGCAAAGTTTGTCTGTAGCTCTCACTGACATTTTGCCTAGGTTTTGAAAGACTGCCTTCAGTTAGCAAGTCCATTTGGGCACTTATTTCCAGTGTATCACTCCAATCACAGTCACATGAAACCCGTGGTTCATCTGAAACATTGACTGTGCTCATTTCCCCCTCATTTTTATTTTCCAAACCCAGTGAACTGTATGCTAAATAGTTTAAATAAACAGGTTTTAAATGAGTTCTCATATGGATCAACCTGACACAAGGCCAAGGTTATACCAGATGATGATGCACTGATTTTCCCCTTTCCATATCATGTCTTCCTCCCTCCTACTTAATAACTTTAATAGCATTAATGACACACTCTACTTAAGTCAGTCAACAACAAGAGAGACAGCATTCTTTCAAGTTTTACCAATAATTCAATACTTTCATAGGTGAGGGAGCTTTTCTTACCCCATTGCCATCCACATCCTAGCACTGAGCTGCTCACAGAGCAAGAGTTTAACAATTAGCACAGGGTCATGGCATGTTAATGGATTTTACTGCAGGCTACCCATACTGGTCTTTGGAATGATTAATGGCTGAAAACTCCATTAATTAATCATCTTAACAAGCCTGATTGTTTCTCTAAAGGAAATGCAAGCAAACCAGTTCTTGCCTAGAGCTGGAGAATGTGTGCTGTCCTCCACATACCTCTCTGTATTGTTCAAGTATCCTGTGGTTACTGAGCCACCACAACCCATGGCTGGCTCCAGAATCCTATTTTTCCCCATTTTTCCTAGGAACACTCTGCCTTTGTGAGAAATGTCACCAGGGACTTCCCATCCCAGCAGGGAAAGAGGAAAGAAAGCAGCAGAAGGAAAGCCACGAGTGGTGGCAGCTCAGTGTTTGGTTCTCAGATCTGCTCTCCCTGTACAGCTCTAATTTCCTACTAATTCCAGTGGGACTGGTTCTGTTACTCCCCGTGGAGCTTTCCAGGCTCCAAATGATCACTTCCAGACACAGTAACAGAAAATTACTTCTAGGTTCAATTTTAGGTTTATTTTCAGTTTACAGCTGTATGAACAAGATAACTTCTCCCTCCTCATCCTGGCACAAAAGGCAACCCTCCAACAAGCACTTCCAAGAGATGTACTTGGTACTACAATTCATTTATAACAGACACTAAAACTCCATTTGGGCAAACCTAAACAAACTCTGTGGTGCCAGGGTGCCTTTCTTTCAGCTCTCAGTGACAAAGCACAGGTGAAGCCATTTACCAGCCAAGTCCAAGGGAATTTACTCCACTGCTCAGTGAAAATCCACAAGCAGCCAAACTCCTGCAGGATCACCAAGGCAAACCAGCAGATACAACTTCTCTCAAGAAGCTGGTTTTTCTCTGCTCCTGACATTATAGCTTTTGTTAGATGAACTGCTTCTCTTCTACCTTGAAAAACTTCAACTTTTGTTATTCTTGTTTCCAGCTACTGATGTCCTGAATGCAAAGACTCAGGTTGACTGCTCTTTAAAAAACACTTTAACAAATTACCACCTCCTTTAATCATTGCTTAAATTACCTCTGTTGTAAAATTAACTCATTTTAGTTCACCTTTCTGACATTAAATGTTGGAAGAGGCCTACACAGCAGCCTTATCTACAGGTCCACCTGAGATAAGCCACCTGCAACAGAGATGTCAGAAGCTGCCCGCAGTTTGAATTTCAAATGCCACCCATATCAGCCTACATCAATCACAGGAAAATATAGATCTGTTTGCTTGACTGGGAGAAGGTTTTTGCCTTTGTAGGTGTAAAAGAAAATTTCTTTAAAACTGTCTCGATTGATTTTAACAACAGAACACCAAAACAAACCAAATCCTTCATTAACATTTGGGAGAAATTCCTGTGCCAAGTCTTTTAGTCCTGCCAGAAGTATCTGACAAATAAAAATATCCATGTACACTGCCCATCTATCACCATCTGACCTACCTCTGTATTTTGTTCTTTTTATTCTTTTCATAAAGTTTTTAACAGCCACATCATCCGTCCAGATGCATTTAAGGAGAAGCCTTCATTTCTCTTTTCAGTCAGCTTCTTCTCCCAGGTAACACATGACAGGACAGAGGAAAAAGACTCAGCCAGAGGAGATTTACATTGGATATCACAAAAAACTTCTTCACTGAAAAGCTGAAGAAGGCTTTGGACCAGGCTGCCCAAGGAAGTGCTAGAATCACCATCACTGGAAGTGTTCAAAAAATGTGTGGATGTGGCACCTGGGGACATGGTTTAGTGGTGAACATGATTCACAGTTGGACTCAGGGATCTCAGAGGTCTTTTCCAACCTTAAGGATTCTGTGTTTCTGCAATTTAGGCCAGGTGTCAGGTATTTGTCATTAGATCTGCTTGCCCTGAAGCACACAGGCATGCCTTAGAAGTCACATAATTAGAACAGTTAATGAATGATTTTAACTTTGCAAGTCCTTAAGGGTCCTGGAAACTCCACCAGGTTTCATGAATTTCCAACTAGGTGTGAGGAAGTAATGCAAAAAAAAAAAAAAAATCTAGATGATTAAAGTTCCTTCCACAGGATAAATTTACTCATTATAAGAAACCACACTTCCAAGTTATTCAAATGAAGTACCAGCATCACCAGGGAATGTTCCAACACACTTCCATACACAAACAGCAAGAACAGAGAGAAATCACAGATTTTTTTTTTAAACCCTCAGGCTTCTACTGTGATAAAGTTCTTAATGCCACACTGCTGATTAAAGCTAAACACTGATTCCAAATCAAACAAATATCACTTTTCCCCCAACAGGAAATGCTTGAAAGATGTAAAGTGGAACGTTAAACAGGTTAAATATAAAATATCAAAGTGCTAACACACAGCACAATGTCTGAAGCTCCATCAGATCCATGGCAGAGCAGGAGATGCAAAACCTGCAGGTCTCACACCTCTGGTGAGGGGCATAAAGCAGCAGAGAACAAATTCCCTCCTGCTCTCTCTAATCAGAACATCAGATCCTTGCTCTCTGCCAGCACCAACTGCTAGGGGAAATTAAAATGAAGTTCATTGTAAGTAAATTTTGACACCAGAACCAGCCACAGCAGTGGGTCATGGAATGAGGAGTAACCTGGCTGTGATGGAAGAGCTCCTGCTCACAGCCAGAACAGGAGTGACTGGCATAGGATGCCCACAAAACTAAATTAGTCCAATCACTACACTGAAAGGATCATTTTGAGGGAAAAGACACAAAGGGGAAAGCTCAGGAGAGTGCAGCTTGTAGAAAACAGAAAACACCCAGTGGCTGAAGTGCACAAATGCCACAGAAGGTGATTTTGAAGCAAAAGTAATTTGGGAACAAGCTCCAAGTTGCTCAGGACCCACCACCAAATCTCTTTGTGCTTCTCAATCATGACCAACACCACAAGGCATTTTCTGCAGCCTTGCTCTACCCTGTTGATGGTTTCCAGGAGAATGTTCCTGTGCTCTTTCAGTGGCCTCTATTTACAGGCAATAAGGATGATGATGTCTAACAAGGTTCACATCAAAGCCTGCCTTGATAATCCTACAGACTCATACCCACACTCTCAACAACACTGCCATAAAACTCCACAAAAAATGTTACAAGCAACAGCCCATACACCAAACCAGCTAATTTCACTTCAGAGGCAAGGCAGGACAGACCTGACCCCCAGAACTGAGAGTTTTCCATAGGAGATAAGCAAGCTACATTTAAGGTAGTCTGGCAGGCCTGTTTTAACAATAACAAGGAAAAAATGTCCTGTATCAACAATGTCGTGGGGAAAAGGCTCTGAGCTTACATTATCTTACTCTCCTCTGTAAGAAAGTGAGTCACAGCTCCAACAATTTTACAAGATTTAGCCAACACAAGGAGTGAAACAGCTCAGGACCATCAGGAGTGTTGGTTTTGCCCCTTGCCTTCTGCAGGAATTCACTCCTTGCCCAGAAAGCAAACCACACTTTGCTGCTTCCTCCTCTTCCACTCCCCAAGAGCAGCACATAATCCAAGTTCAAACGCTCACACTGAAATTTTACAGAACACACAAATGTCTTCAGTTAACCAGCTACTAAATTAGGAACCCAAAATATATAAAAGAAATACTGTAATCAATCAAAATAAGACACAGCCAGACTCAAAACGAGCTTGTCAAAGAATCAGACACCGAGTCCTAGTCCAGACGTAAAATTCCTCACTATACAGTAAGAAGAAAGCTGTAATAAAAATAAAATGACAAGGAAAAGCTATTACACAAAAATCTGCCTTTAAAAATGATCCTGTACCACAAATGCTACTTGTGCTTTGTGAATGTAACCAATTTGACAGGAGCAGTAAGTGGAAACAGATTGTAGTAGACACACTGACGTATTTCTACTCTTCATTTAACAGGGAACTCTGACTTTTTACTGGTTTCTAACCTGAAATAAAACAACAATGAAAGAGACAAGAGCCTCACTGTGCACCAAAAAGAGTCCACAGCTGACAGCAGCTGGTTTAGTTCTTCCACTGGCTCTTTCTAGACAGGGACAGTGGCATTTCCACAGATACAATTCCAAAAACACTAGATCAAAGTTTGTGCTGTTCATTTATTTATTTTATTACTTAATGGGTCACTGAAATTTGCACAAACTTCAATTCAACCTACAAAAACTAGGGTTTTGGAAACAATTTTAAATGCTTAAATGAAGAACGTGAAAAAATTTATTTGTTCTAAAAGCTGTTTCTTTTCACATTAAGATGATTCTATGGGCTCATATCAAGTACTTACTATTCATATAGAGGTGCACTTTGGATGAATAAAAAGAGAATAAAGAGAAAACAAAAGGACTGCCTTTGAACAGAATAAATGCAATTTAGGTGAGACTATCTGGTGAATTATAAAAGCAGAAATGTGGTGGGGGGAAAGACAACCTGACTTGTCATCTAGAGCCCAACAGGCAAATGTAATCCATGACATATTGCTAGTTTCCTGTTCTTCTCCATGTCTGAGATAAATGTGCTGCTTTAGAAGACAGACATAAGAGTATCCATGCAGGTTTAATTCAGGCTATTAATACATGTGTGTGAACCAAAAACCCTCTTTATAAGAAAAATGTTTGGAAAACCCACATCCCCAAAGGATGCTATGCTTACAGCTTGGTGAAGATAAACTTTGCCCTGCACATGGAACTGTGTGCAGTGCAGCTTTCCATCAGGAGTAACCCAGTTGTTTGGGCTTTGAAGAGCAAATATTCCACTCGAAAGAACAGCACCTCTGTTAAAACCAAACCGAAACAAAACACCAAATAATTCCCATTATCCTGTTGACAACAAAGCCTGTCAGTTCAGGTAGGTCTGCTTCAGAGCTGCTATTTATTTATCCCCTCCTCACCAGCTGAATTCCACAGGAGCAGCCTAATCCTGCTGCTTTGATCAGCTGCAGAGCTGCTTGTTGGGAACAGACGGATGCAGTCACTCATCCCGTGCAGCTCCCAGCCTGGAAGTGAGCACCAGGCAGCACAGAAAAGAGCTGCCTTCCTTAATTACAGACCAGGAATATTTGTAAATAAATAAATCTACAGAATGCTTATTAAATAGGCCATTTCTTGGTAGGATCTGAGCAGATAGTTTTTCTCCCACGCGCTGAAGGGAAGCCCAGGAGATGAATTTAAGGGCGTTGGGCAGGGGTGGGTGAATTCTGCCTCCTCTTTTCCTCTCCTCAGAAACAGCTACAGGCTTAGCAACCCAGCTGGGAACTTTCCTCCCCACCAACAAAAAGTTCCCCCAAGCATGGTGAGCAAGAGCAGCACTGCATAAAGCAGAGAGAACTGGCTCTCAGATGGCACACTCCCTGCTCTGTTTAGATTTCAAATAGCTATTTGAGCCTTTGTTTTCAGTTCAAATAACCTCTTGTCACCCTCCAATGGGGGAAACTGAAGGTCTAGATAAATCAACTTTCCAAGGAAGCTCGTGGCAATATTATACACAGCAGAAAGAATTAGGGCTGCACAACCCAAGTCCAAAGCAGCTGCGCTCGCTTCCAACACAGCCGAACTGGACTTGAACTAAAAATCCAGAAATAGGACTCAGTATTTAAAAATATCAATAATGCCAGTCTTGAAAGATTCAAAACTGAATGATGACCCAACACAAATCTGTATCCAGCCCCTTAAAAAAGGGAAGTTGTCAACTCTGACCATACATAACACTCAAGCAACTGAGCATTGCACATGAAGCACACACTTCCTTATTTTTGCTGATTTCTGTAAATAAGCTTAAAATTGAAAAATGGAGAATGACAAAACACCAGTTCCCAAGCAGCCCAAGATGTATTGCCTTAGCCTAGCCTATGGACTGGAAAATGTAAAGATAAGAATGGGAAGAGAAGCCACAGTAGCAGTTTTCTCCATTCTGTTACAGCTAATTATTTTCATCTGACAAAAATTAATTAATTAAAATAATACCAACTCTTTGAGTTACAGTTACAAGGAACTCCTAAAAGACAAAAACCTGCACAGACCTCAGATATTTTTCTGAGAGGTTTGGTTTCACTTCCTCTTTTTAAACATCTCCCAACAGAAGAATCACATGAGGACTGCAAGGTCTGATAGACATTTCAAAATAACTTAAGGAAGTTGTGAATTTAGCACTATGTCCAAACTTATTCCCCCTCTTTTTTTTTAAATTTAGATTATTTCAAGTGGATCTCCTGCAATTACTACAAAGTGGTGATACAGCAACATTACAGAAACTGAACACTTCATTCTCTAGACTGTGCTCTCACAAGAAGAGCATTTTCAAACTCCAACATGAGTTTGGCTGAAGTAACTGCAAAATATTCAGAGCAAAAAGTGCAAGTAAAAAGTTTCACAGAAATCTCATCTGCAGTGCATGGAATAAACCCCCCTGCAATATTCTTATTTTGCACTTCCAACACAGTTCAGTACAGGTCTTAACAAAAATAAAGCCCTTTGGGTACCAGAAAGTTTAGACAAACTTGAAGTTAAAATGTGGAAGGTACTATTCACTATTTTAAAAAAAATAAAATTTGAAAGCCCACAGTAGGAACCATTATCTTGAAGTTCTTGTGCCACTTCCCCTTGCTACAGCGGAGAATCACTCATTTATCTGCTACTGCACGTGGTGCTCGTCCAGCAAAGGTAACAGAAAAATTGAGAGTTTGGCCAAGAGCCATAATGGCAACTCCCCTAAGGATTGGCATAGCTGGGGGTTATGCTGGGGAAATTCAGAAGGCAGGAAAAGAATAATGACAGAAGCCTTTTAACCACTCCAAAGACAGAAACAGTGCATGTAAGTGAAAATCTCAAATAGATATTGAGTTAATTATGCAGAGAACAGCACACAATTACAGCTGTAATTCCCCTTCCTCACTTGATAAAGCTTCCAAACATCTCAGAAAATAATTATCACACATGAGAAAAGCCACCATGAGCCACGTGCTACTGCTGAATGCAAAACAAGAGAGGAAAATTAAACCAAACCAAAACAAAATGAGAATTGTGGCCAAGGTGGTACGAGGGTGACAGAGCAGAAACACTTCATCCCAGACTCATCCCATTGTGACCCATATACCTCAGTAACCATGAAATCACTCCCTAAACAGATGGAGATGGAAAAACCCTCTGGCATGCCCTGCTGACCACACAAAAAGGCCCCAATAAAACTGCCTCACACGTAGGAGACAGCAGAGTTGCCACAATTAAGGTTTGCAGTTAATTATCTCTGCAGGTTGGGTAAAGAGACCATAAACTTGCCATGAAGGCCTCGTGTTGCTACTGAAACACCAAACTGAAGGATTTGGCAACTGAGCCTTAATGTATTATATTACCAGCAGTAGGGGGAACCTTCTCAGCTGGGGGAGAGCTCCTGCATCAGCAATTCCTGACTGACAGCTGGGCTGGACCAGCCTCCCTCTCCATGGCCCCAGGGAAGTGAATTCTCTGCCTGATGACTAATTCATTGCTTGGATTTGTGCTTAGGCAAGTCCAAGGCCACATCAGGCTCCTTCCAATGCTGGATTCCTCCTGAGCTGGAAGAACATCTGCTCCACTTCAGGGGCTACCACCACACCTACCCTGAGAGCAACATCTGGAACTGAACCTGGGGGAGCTGCCTGAAAGCAGAAGAAACTGAAAGTGAAACTGGTACAGATCAATTCTAGCTGAGCTGCATTTGGATCTGTAAAACAAGAGGGGAAGACTTGAAAGCTCTTTTGTCAGGACTTTTGGAGCCTTTGAGGCTTGAGTTAAAAGTCCTATTTAACACCACTGGTAGCAAACTGATCTTTCCCTCCAAGAGGACATGGGTGCAGATAACACTAGAGGCAAAATGATCCACCAGAGTTGGATGATCTACTCGATAAACTGAGCCTTGCACCGTGGTGGAAAGATTTTAAGATCTATAGCTGTGCCTTGCCTGCTCCAGTGCACACAAAAGATGATTGACCAACCTGTGAAAAACGCCAATCACTTGTTTTTAAAGTTTTAAAAGTTTAATAGTAATAAAATGGTTATAAAAATGATAATATAATTAGAGTAATAATAATTTGGACAATTTGAATTAGGACAATATGAGACAATAGAGACAAAGAGTTATGGACGTCCAGGTACCTTTTTCTGGGCAAAATAAGCCCGAAAAAGGACCCACGTTAACAGAGGATTAACCCTTAAAAGCAACAGCCTGTTGCATATTCATACACCTCATCCATGATGCAGAAATTCCATTCAAACACAGGATTCTGTCTGGTCATCATTCAAGGTGGGAAGAAGTTTGTTTTTTCTGATAATGGAGTAATAAATTCTCTTTCTCTGCAAGATTCAGGTGTCCTGTGGCTGCTATCTCGCTGCAAGTCCTTTCTTTAAAAAAAGTATCCTACCTAGCATAGTTTCTATTTTAACATTTTTTATAACCCAAAACTATATTTAACACACTACTTAAGAGAATTAATACAGCATTACTTTCTACACAACACACATAATATTCATTTGAATATTTGTGAAAAGCCAATCATAAAATACCTGCATTTTTCACAAAACCCATCAAAGGAGTGTTCTTGGTGCAAAAAGAAGGGGGAGATGTTGCAATCCAAAATGCAGGGAACCCTCAGAACTTTGGGCCTGTGAGCCAAAGCTTAGAATTAAACACAGGATTTGATTTGAGACCTTGAATCCAGCAAAGGCAGAGAGCAGTGCCCTCAGCCCATGGAAATGTGAGGCAGGCAGCAGGACTGGAGCCCTGAGCAGCTCCTGCCATGCTGGCTGCACACACATGATCCCTCCACTCATCACCCTCCTCGCTCCTTCCCTTCCCAAGGCCTCTCCACAAAAAGGACATCTGCTGAAGGGAACAGCAATAAAGCTGTGTCAGGCTCCCTGCTGCTGATATATTGCTAAAACTCACACATGCATGGGGTATTTTTGCAGGATCTGAAGTGCTGACCAGAACCACCAGACACTTTTCAGCAGGGTCAGGACAGCAGATGGGGATGATCAGGTGTGGTGAGCCCTTCAAGCCCAGAATCCTGTCTCTATCCTCTCTGCCTCCAACTGCTCAAAATTTCATGTACAATCTACACTTTACTGGCTTATCCTTTGAAACATGAAGCTTTAATAAACTGATCTTATTGATGTCGTAATAATTAAATCCACACCATAAATGACTGTCAAAATCATCACCTCCAGCATCCAAAATGCAATCTCTATATACACAAATACCACCTGTGAGCATGATTTAATCTAGTTTGATCACAGACAAGCACAAGGTATTTTGATTTTTCCTTTCCTTCATCCTCCCTGGGAAGCTTTCTTGTCTCTGGATGAGAGTGAACTGCAGTCTCCCAAAGGCTTCAGAAGCACATGAAACTTCCAAAAGTTGTTTTCCTGCACCTTTACTCACCAAGGTGCAGGCAGAACCAAGGCTTCTGATGGAGAAGTGTGTTCTCCTGTGGCTGGGCAGGGGAGAAAGTCACTTTTGCTTTGGACTGCTGCAGAGCTCAAGGACCATGAAATAACATGGAATGCCACATCAGACTCTCAGGTTATTTCTCTCCTCACCTCCTGATTGCTGCCTCTGATTAACGAAGACAAAGCCACACCAAAATAGTGAAGTAAAAGCCAAATCCCATTAAGCTCTTTATAAAATTCACTTTATAGGTCCATCAGCCAATTCTGCTCATTATTACCCCATTTTACTGCCTCTCTTGTGACTCACCCCTGCAGCTGAGCCCATAAAGGACCTGGGTTCACCCTCAGCAACCACACCAATGCCCTGACACACAGCATTCAACCCAAAAAAATTCACAACAAACTCATGCAAATGATCAACCAGCTGGAAGAGAATGGAAATTAAAATTGGGGGTTTAGACCAGCAGTGCCCATTTTCCCCTACAGCTGACCCATGGCAGGACTGAGAGGCAGAGAGGCTGGCACTGAACCCTGTGACTCCCAGCGTGTGCAGGGATGGGATCCCAGCAAGGAGGTTCCAGAATAGCAGCCTTGGCCACATGTCAGAACAAGTCTGCAACTGTGGGACAAGACAGATCCCAAGTTATCAGCTCACCCACACTGATCTGTGCAGCTCCTCTGCACTTTGCCCCACAAAGACATTAGGAGCATTTATAAAAGCATGCAAAAGCAATTACAGTAAAAATAAAACCAAGGTTATAAACACAGTCTGGATGTCAAATTTGCCTCTTTTTCTATTTAGAGCTGGCATTTCAGTGTGCAGAAAATTCTCACTCCCCCTCTAAAACGTGTGCTTGGGGCTATATAGCACATGCAAAATAAATTGCATTTATATTGGTATTTATATTCCCCTCTTCTTGGCCACACTGCCTTGCCTTTCTTGTTTAGTCAAATAGCCTGCCAGCTTCTCATCAAGAAGTAGAAATTGGTTTTCCATCTCCTAGGAGATAAACAAGGTTTCCCCCTTGCAGAGGGGAAGCCAAGCTGCTGAGTGCACAATTTGAGAACAGTCAGTGCCCAGAAACGCTTTGCACCATCCCAGGGATGTCTGTGCCCTCTGTGATCCCAGTCACCACCCTGGACAGAGAAAAACCACTTTAAAAAGTAAATTTATGTCTTCTCAGGCAGTTTTCTTTGTGATTTTTAGTTAAACATAGACAACTCTGACTCATGGTGCTGCTGCCTTACAACTAAGGAATTTTATGTACTCTTCTCAAACCAGAGGTTAGTAAAATATGCTTTATACCTCTCCATGGTTTCCCCTTCTCAGTTCCCAAAAGAACTGACTATAGGATCAGGCTTTCACACTTAGGCTGTACTAATTCAGGCAAAAAAGGTTACCACGCTCAACAAAGGCAGCATAAAACAATCTAAAATATCTTAACAATATGGCCATGTAATAAATAGAATAATACAGAAATTTTCGGAGTAATTTTTTTTTAACAGTGGCTTTGTAAAATCAAGATGCTGTAGCTCTGCAGTTTTAAGCTGTAACTAAAGTTAAAGATTATGTATTTACAAAAAGCACATTTTAAAATGAATTCTTTATCAGCTTGATGTCAAGCTGTAAGGCTACAGATACAATGTAAAAAAAAAACCAAAACCAACACAGGTGAAAGATGCAGCTAGCTTTCATTTTCACTTCAGAAATGAGAAGTCACCAGGACTGGGTTGACTTTCTGCCACGCTGTTGCAAGTTGTAAAATTCCCTAATCAAAGAGACAGACCTTCTCCTGTTGGGAGACCAACTGTGCAACACCCTGTGCGTGGTGTGGCCTTCCAGCAGATGAAGGGAACACAAAGGACCACTCCAGGAACAGGGACAGCCTTTGGTCCTGCAGCACATCCCACAGAGATGGCACCACTCCGTGGCCACTGGCATGTTGGCCATTTTTGTGAAGCATCTCACAAGCAGCTGTGATGGAGAAGAATGAGATCTCCTTCCAGGGACACTCTGCTCATTGCCTTGGCCACAGCATGCATTTTTAAAGAGAGAGAAACCAATCAACCTTAATTCATGTTGCATTATTCACTGAGTAGCTACAGTCTCATCCAAAAATCCTAATTGTCTAATTATTCAAGTCACCTATATCAAACACAGTGCCAAAGGAATGTCTAGAAAGCCAGAGGCTGCCTCACACACACACTAAATCTTGCTGTTAAGATGTCTAGAGAAGCCTTTTCTTGAAACAAAGCAATAAATACTGGCCTCTTGCATAAACATGTGCAGTGCTCTCATGTGTGCAGCCACTGTGCTGCCTGATATCTCATTGCTGTCTCAGGAGTGCTGCCTGCCAATCTTCCAGCAGTGCAAATCTACTTTCCAACCCTTGAGCTCTGACCATTAGCTGGCACATTCCAGCTAAACTACAAGCACTGTTAATTCCTCTAAGCACAAACTGGCATCTTAGTATATGGGAAAGCAAATGCAGGAAGGAAAAAGGAAAAATAAAAAAAAAAAGGAAAAAGGCACAGCTGAGCATTTCTGATGTTGCTGTTATCCTACATCATTAAGGAACCATCCACGTCCCTTCTGCAGCAGAAAGTTTGCAGACCTGCCAGGGAAACCTGGCTCTAGGTCAGCCCTGGGCTGTCAGGTCCAGCTCCCACCATGACCTCCTGCACCTCCCCAGCTCCTGGATTATCCTGGATTTAACATCTCTTAGCACTCCATACCAAAGGATGCTGAAATAAAGGAAAAAAGGGCACAGGACAAAATTACAGAGCAAAATGGCAAAGGGTCCAGAGGGAAAACCATCTGAGGAGAGGCTAAGGGTTTGTTCAGCCTGCAGAAAAGGAGACTCAGCACAGTCTTTACCTTCCTAATGATGGGAAGGAGAGGGGCAGGCACTGATCTCTGCCCTCTGGTGCCCAGTGACAGGGAGGGAACGGCCTGAAGCTGTGTCAGGGCAGGGTTAGGTTGGATATTAGGGAAAGGTTCCTCATCCAGAGGGTGGCTGGGCACTGAACAGGCTCCCCAGAGAACTGGTCACAGCACCAAGCCTGACAGAGCTCAAGGAACATTTGGACAGAGCTCTCAGGCACATGGTGTGACTCTTGGGGATGGTCCTGTGCAGGGATAACAAGAGCTGGGACTCCACAACCCTTTCAACTCAGAACCTGTGCAAACCCAGGGCACTGGGAATATTTCTGTGTCTGCTCTGGGGTGCCCTGACCCCCAGGGCAGCACTGACTTTGACCCTCATCCATGGAGAAACTTCAAGATAGACTGGAATCCACAAAAATGTGAAATAGATTATAGAGAGCAGTAGGTGTATCACTTGGTGAGAAATTTAGGTTTGGGATTTTTAGTATGTTGTGGATGGAAGCAAGATGGAGGGCACAGGGTGTTGTCCTGGGCTTCTCCTTCATGCTTCTTCTCCATGGGTTTGGGTGGCATTTTGTAATTGGGCAGAAAAGTCCTAATTAGGGGCTCTTTGGGATCAGTTATTGGGTTAAAAGGGAAAATAATCTAGGTGTCAGTTCTTAATTGGATAGATTAGTCTTAAAAGACCTTGGAACAAGAGATTGTTGGCCATTTTGTGCCTTCTACTGAAAAGCTGCTGAACTCACAGCAGTGAGACTGTTTCACTGATAAAAAATAATAAACACCTGAGTCCCAACATGAAGTGCCTTCAAACCAGGCACAGAGATACCCACAACTGGTACCCCCACAAGAACCTTCTATGATTCAATAAACTGGCTCTTCCCAAGCCTTGAGTTCTTAGGTACACCTAGGACTCGAGTTCTTCACTCGACACGAACGTGTCAGAGCAATCTGAGCTGCTGCTGAGGCTGCACACAACACACCACAGAGCACAGGAGAAGGCTGAAGGCTTTCTCAGCAGCAACACAAATTTCCAGTCATCTTGTCCACACAGATGAAGCAGAGAATCAGCCAGGAGCTGGCCATGGGGCAAATGGAAAGGGTGAGGAAGTCCAGCATTTCCACTGACTGCAATCACAAGCTTCCTTCTTAAAGAAAAGGTGATCAACCTGCTAAAGCACCTACCCCCATGAGCTTCTTGGTTACTCTGTGTGGTCCCACACCACCCCAAGAGCCCCAGGGAGGCTCCCACTGGCTCCAGGAGACTTTCTGGTTTAGAAGAAGGCAGGACAGGACCCTGGGCACACCAGCAGGTCCTGAATGTACTCTCAGACCACAACTTGAGGACCTGTGGTCTGTGGGACAGTAATGACATCCAACCTTGTATTGGCTCATTGTCTCCACAATCAACTTGCAATCACCCAATTAGCCTGGGGACAGACTTTCTAGCAGAGCCTGTTGTGTGAGGATGAGGGCAATGGTTTTAATCTGAAAGAGTCAGTTTAGATTACATACAAGGAAAATGGGTTTTTTCACAGTGAGGGTGGTGAGGCCCTGGGTGCCCAGAGAAGCTGTGGCTGTGCCCTATCCCTGAAAGTGTTCAAGGCCAGGTTGGACACAGCTTGGAGCAACCTGGGGTAGTGGAAGCTGTCCCTGCCCATGTCAGGAGGGCTGGGCAAGATGACCTTTATGGGTCCCTTCCAACCCAAAGCACTCTCTGATTCCATTCTGTGACTCCAGCTCTGTGCCTCACCTGGCCCTTATTCCACATGCACGTTACACTCCTGACTGGTTGAGCACAATGCAGGCTCTTGGTGCTCATCACCTCAGAGGAAGTCACTGTACCAGCAGCGTGGGCTGCTCTGAAGGCACAGAAAGTGGCAGGGCTGGGTACAAAGCAGTCTCTGTGCTGACTTGCTGTGAGCGCTGAACCGCTCCTGACAGCAAAATGACTTTTACATGAACACACGGTACTCCACATTTGCACACAGGCATCTGTGCTCCAAATATTTTAGTGAGCATCCAGCTGTTCTCTCTGGACCCTACTCCAACCATATGCACTGTTTACCTTTCAAATTTTATTGCTCTAGGGGAAGAGAAACCAGGCATCATCTCCTTCTCTAAATGCTGGTATGCTGCCAAGTTCTCCTCCTGTCCACTGTTTGCACATTCTGGGAGCTAACATTTGCCACAAGCCCAATAACCTATTTTTTACAGCTAATCCAATACCTGGCATCAAATCTCCAACTGAGAAGAGGATTGTCATGGGATTATATTTTTTTTTTGTTAGTTTACATACTAATTATAAATACAGAGGCTGAATTGCAGCCTAGACAGAATCAAGGAGCTGCATCAGGGGTGTAGGACACCAACCCCCGTGTCCTTATGGGTGTGTGACAACATGCTGAAATAAAGACAAAGCATTAATCTCGTTGTGACTGCTTCTGATGTGCAGCACTTCTGTTGAAGACTCTTTTAAAGCCTTAAGCATTTCCCATGTAAACAAAACCTCAAGCCACTGCAAAGTAAGCTTGTGCAATCGGAAATAAGTGTTTATTTTGAAATAAAAAGAAGGCATCTGCATATATACAGACAGATCATAAGCCTTTGATCAACCCTACAAAGCATGTCTGCATGTAACAAAAACTGTCAGGCTCATAACTTCCTCTGGAAAGAAAAAGAATGCAATGTCCTACACCCTACTTATTCACCAAGATTATTTATGCCCCTAAAGAATACTCTTTTGTTTATTCAGCAACAGAAATAAATCCAAGCTAAAGATCTGTAGCTGTCAGTTAACAGGGCAAGTGCTTTACAAATGAAAGCAGAAACAAGGGTGGGATAACATGTGACATGCTGTCAGTGCTGGCACTCTCAGAATGTCCCAAACTTGCATCTCTTGCTTTCCTAATCCATCAGGAGACCACAAAGATTACAGGCACCAGCAGAGGATATCTGTCACCACTAAAGCTTTTCCCCTACCAATTCCTGTTGCTTTAGCACCACCTCTTACTTTTGGGTTTGAATTCTACCCTAGAGCACCTGTAGTCCCCACTCCTACCCTGATACATCATTCCATCCTCACAGAACCAGTGTGATCCTTCTTTGAAAGGTGCCACTGGAATTCAGGAATGGGGTTAAATAATTCCCATAATGGGAGGACACAACAGGACGCTCCTGTACCATCTGATATTACAACAACGATATTTGTTTACACAGGTATTAAAGAGAGGATAAATTTAAATATCTGAAAGGCAAATATTCTAGGAAATAATATTTAGAGTGGCCCCTGTCCATTGGAGCAGAAAATGGGGATGAATAATTTACAGCTGCACTTTGGTGGCCGCGGCAGCCGAGGAGAGCAGCACCGTGAGGAGCTCGGGGAGATGCCGACACAGCTGCTCACCAAGTGGAATAATCAGGAGCACTCCCAGCAAGAATGGTCCACTAACCTGCTTTAAATGGAACAGGAAGCAGTGGGAGGACAAGGAATCAACAAAAAAACCACCCCAGCATGCTCCCAGTGAGGTCAGAATTTCATGCTTTTGCTGTACTGCACATTCTGCCTCAGAGGAAAGCAGAGCTATGCTCAGGTTTAGCCTCTAAATCATCACAGATTCTTGCTAAAGGTATCTTAGGGTCAAAAAAGGATGCCTGTTTTGGCACACTTGCATTCAGGCCTTCCTGCTGTGCCACAAGGAGCTGGGAATGACATCCTGGGAGCAGCATCCACTCATTCCCCTTGTTCTGGTAACAGTGAGCAGAAGGCAACAAACAGCTAATGAAGGAAACACGCTCCAAAGAACACTCCAGAAAGCCAAGCAAGGCTCCTTGTACAGCTGGGAATGCAGCATCATTTGATACCTCTGCCAGTGATGTGCATGGGATTGAATTAACAGACTGAACACTAATTTAGTACAGATGTTGCTCAGGTGGAAGGATGGTGCAGGTTTCATCAGGGGATTGCCTTGTAAAAAGATGAGGAGCATCTGGAGGAATAACACTGGCATAAAGAAACTGTCATTACAAAGGAGACAGATGGATGAAAAAAACTTATCTTTGAACAGATTAAAGAAATCTATGTGTACAGCCAGGAACTGCCAGAAAAGACATGCTGCAGTCTGGAATAACTCTCATGAAATACAGGGAGCCACACCACCTTGGAATTGTGTGTGGGGACAGCTACAAACAACCTCCTCCTACCATACAGCCTTGACAGGTATTGCTCATCCCCCTCTACAAGGTTTTTTGTTAAAATCACAATCCATTTATTACCCAAAAATAGGGAAAAGCAGGTAGACATAGGTGTGATTCAGTGTAACACAAGGAGAAGGGTCACCATAATAAATAATAACACAGAATAAACTGCACAGTTTAAAGCCAAGATCCTCTTCCCAGCAGCACTTTGTCCACTAAAGTAGCACAAGCAACCATCCCTTGCAAAACTTTAAGAGTCATTCTGAAGTTAGCTTTGTTTACCTATCCACAAATAGAAAATGCCTAAACACAAACCCACAGAAAGCTGTTCATGATGGATGGCCAATCTATTACCTGCCTTGCCCGTTATTTACAACATGCCTTGGTTGGGTAGCACTTTTTTTGTTGTTTTAAAGAATTTCCAAAGTGCTTTCAGCATTCTACTAAGCAACAGGAAGCATTTCTGTCTATACACAAATTTTACTGACTGACATAGTAAGCAGCCTGCAGCAGAAATCTAAGAAATTCATTCACAAATGCCAGATCACACATCCAGCCAAGCAGAATAAGAACCAGGAACAGCCTCAGCTTTGCTGCACAAAACTCCCTTGTCTTCACAATCCAGTATATTATCCAAAGATTAGCTTACAATTCATGCAAGGTAAATCAAAGCCAGCTCTGGAGCTCTGCAGCGTGTCTGTGATCAACGAGATCAATTAGCAAATGGATTTTAGTTAGACCAGTCTAAAATGAGATTACATTAGGCTCATACTGGGAGGCTGGGTTTCAGTAGCACAGCCCTGTAGTCTCTGTGTTGAGCTCAAAACAACACACAAGTATCCATTGCAAAATCCATATTAAACTGGAAACATGCAGGCCAACAGCCAGCCCCTGACAACAGCTGCTCCATTCCCTCCCAAAATGCAAGGAACTTGCTCCAAATCCTGTGATAGGGACTGGAGCAGTGTTCTGGGCATGGTTTGTGTGCAGTCAAGTACTAAACCCAGCCTAAAGTTTCTATGAACAAAGGCAGAAGGGCTTAAAAAAAGAGAAGGATGCGAGCAACAGGGACAGAAAAATGAAAGGTGAAGGAATTAGTAGAACTGCTCTGCACTTAAGGGCAGGTCAGGCAGACAGATTTAAATAGGAGTGGTTCAAAACTGTTTGGATTATATTCTCTGTAGTACAGAGGAAAAGACCCAACCCCTCCAAAAATGAACAGAACATTGTTCTACTGATGGAAACAGTCTTATGTCATTGCTTTCCTTTTGAGGTTTTTAAAGCATCAGAGGAGGCAGAAGCACAGGTTAAAACTCTAACAGTGTTTAAAAGAGCATAAATATAATGTCATTTTATTCTTCACCTTGTCTTGCTTTGCCAAACAAACATCACAGCACATTACAGAGCACCACTGTAACACAAGCACTGAAAATAAAGCAAGCAAAATGCTGCATTATAACACTTTACAACTCAAGACCACCTTGAAATCCCAGATAACCCTGGCCAAGCCCAGGAAGTCAAATTCCAACATCAGACTACAAAGTTCCATCAGCACAGACACCATTTGCTCACACTGTCAATAATAAACTAATGGACAGAAGAGAGGAAGAAAAAAAGTCTTATAATTGTGCCAGTCCCCCATAAAAATATTGCTGGATCTTCAATAACATTAGTAAGTTGTCTTTAAAAGTAATTATTGTCAGTTTGGCCTACACAGAAAACTTCAGTTCCTCTTAGTCTTATGCTGTTGGGGAGAAAGGTTTGTGGGTAGATTTTATGGAATTTTGCTACTTTAAAATAATAAAGCAAGACTTTCCTCTTTGCCAATGTATGTTGAGTTTTCCAAAGATAACCCATAGATTTTGGATTCTAGGACCATAATCTTTAGAAACCTAGTTCTAGGACCTGTATGTAGAGAAAAGTGTGATTCTTTTAACAAAATCAGCACAATGAGTTGAGTGAGCTACTAAGTGTCAGGTTAAATTTAAAAATTACACCTGCCTGAGCATTGCTTCCACAAAGTTTTCAGCTTGGAATGTACCTCTGAAGAGTTTAAGGACAGACTGCCCCATCCCACACACTCTCTTTAACTATTACTTATTGCAGCTGTGGCTTTAAAATTCTAATCAAAAAACAGGTGGAGTTGAGTTGAATTTAAAAAAATCGCATTATATTAGCTATATCATACCTCATTTCCCAGTTCTAATCAACAAAAGGAAAGTAATTCATGGCCTAAGATTTAGAGTGACCAGCATTAGTGATGTTAGACAACTGACTACACCAGGAGCAGCACTTGTTCTCCTGCTCTATAAATATACAAGAAAAATATACAAGAGATATACAAGAAACCCAGAAAGCCATGTTCAGAAATTAGTAAAATTAACTCTGCAATAAAAGTGAAAATAATAAAGGTAAGGAGGCTATAATAATAAATAATAAAGGTAAGGATGTTATAAAGCAGTCAGAAATCCACATGAAGGGCAAGAAAGTAAGGAGTGAAGCAATACAGAGGCTTCAGTACTTTAAAGACAACAAAAGGAAGATACAGAAAGTAAAAGGCTCTATTAAGAAATTTTGCAGAGATCATCACTTAATTAAACAAACAATTTAAAATTCAGTGAGCTAAAAACCAATCACCTTACTAGAATAATCTAGAGCAGTCAGAAGGCAATAAACACATGCAAAGAAGAAGATATACTCATGTCCACATGGGAGAGGCAGCAGAGCATTCAGGGAGGACACAGAACAAAAGGATGAGACTCTTGCAGCTCAAATCACCAGTAACAAACCAGGAACCAGTGTCTCTCCAGCACAGCTATCTCCCAGAGTGGCAGGCTCTCACAGGAAAACAAAGCTCTATTCTCAGGCAATGAAGAGAGTACTTCCACCACTGAATGACCTTATAAGCAAGAGGAATCCAGCTGTTGCTGTCTCAAACTATACAAAGACATTTATTGTCCCAACAAAAGAGGACAAAGAGTTCTAGCAATCAAATAGAGCATGCAGGCTGTCAAAGGCCAGGCATTTGCCCATCAGGATATTAAGTTTACCAAATTAGGAGGACTAAGGACAGAAAAGTAGCAGGACTACGTGTCCAGCACGCAGTGCCAAGAAAAATTCAACTGTGGGTTACAATTTGCTTACCTTCTATAGAAGGGGCCTGGTCCACAGCTGCATATAGCATCTCTTTCAAAGCCTGCAAGGGAGGGGCAGAGAACAAGGAACACAGTTAGTATGAAAAGAGGAAAAAAAAATTACACTGTTTTGATATGCCTGTTTGAAAACAAAAGCAATTAAAGCCCTTTTATCCTGCAGACTGGCACAGAAAGCTGTGGTACGTGATGTCAAGGCTATCACACATATTTCTGTTCACAAGTGAAATAGGTTCATGTTTACTGACTGCTTTATCTCAAGCTTGTTATCTTAATAATCTATAAAATTTATTCCAACTGTACATTTCAACATCTTCCTTCAGAAAAATACTTCCCAGTTGGTAGGATGCTAAAGGCTTTATATTAAAAAAATGAAATAACAACAAAACCTGAAGTGTTGCGTGACACAGAGGAGTTTGTCAAGGCAAATGGAGGAGAAGCAGCCTCAGGGATCTCTCATCACTGTTGCAGAGGATCACAAAAATACACATACATGCTAAAAGCTGAAGGCAACATGATGAAGGAGATTAGGGAAGCAAGGGTGATGGCCTGCTCTAGAAGTGGGAACTGAAGGGCAACATTAACACCAGCCAGAATTAATTAAGTAATCAGGTTTCAGGTGCTGGAGGCACCATGAGCTGCCTTGCAGCTCCTTTCTGGAAGGCTCTTCCCAGGCAGTTGTTGGGGTGCTGGTATTACCCCAGGCACAGGTTAAAGGTTTGCTCACTCACATCCACATGAACTGAATTCTGATCAATGGCTGAAGGAATGAGGGGAGTTCAGGGGAGGGTCACAGTGAGGATCAGAGGGTGGGAGCCCCTCTGCTATGGAGACAGGCTGAGACAGCTGGGGGTGCTCAGCTGGAGAAGAGAAGGCTCCAGGGAGCCCTTAGAGCCCCTTTCTGTGCTTAAAGGGAGTTCAGGAGAACTGGGGAGGAACTTGGGACAATGGCCAGGAATGACAGAACAAGAGGGAATGGATTCAAACTCACAGAGGGCAGGCTGGAGTAAAATATAAGGGAAAAAAATCTTTACTGGGAGGCTGGTGAGGCCCTGGCACAGGTTGTTCAAAGAAGCTGTGGCTGCCCCATCCCTGGAAGTGTCCAAGGCCAGGCTGGACAGACTTGGAACAGCCTGGGATAGTGGAAAGTGTCCCTGCCCATGGCAGGGAGTGGGAACAAGATGATCCTAAATGTCCCTTCCAACCCAAAACATTCTGGGACTTCATGAATAACCCAAGCCATAGGTTTGGAACTAAAAGCCACAGGAAATGACTCATTCCTTCTGCACAGTGATTTGCATATACACACCTCACATCTTAATGCCCATACTGAACGTGAGTACCCTCCTCCACCACCACAAAACCTGACCTTATTCCCTCATTCTTGAGCCCACAGAAATCTAACATAAAGAACTAATTCAGGTCTTCTGAGTTCCTATCTATTCTGCCTGATTTTCAACATATCCCATACTTCCATAATCCTGAAAGAGCAGAAACAGAGGTGTGTGTCACAGTGCCCCAGGAGAAAACCTCCCAGGTTAAATGACACATCCCCCAAAACCCTGGAGGTAAAAACCATCAGCTCAGCAGCTGGGAGCTGAGTGCTGTTGTAACACACTGGGTAAATACAAGGTCTAAAGGACAAGTCTGTTTATCACAAGATACCCAAGGTGGCTGCCTGCACCAGCAGCTCTGGCATCTCTCAAAGGTCTGGCTCCTGAGTCAGAGGTCTCAGCAAAGGTCACTTGCATAATTGTTTTCCCAACTGAGCCACTGCTGGATGATCCTCATGCCAGCAGCACAGCTCTGCTCTGCTCTTGGTGCTTCTCTGAAATTCCTCAGGAGCACCGGCCACTTCAGTCCTTTCCCCCATGACTCACTGCTCAGCAGCACATGATCTGCCTCTGCACACCAAGTAGTCAAAAAATCTTCCTCCTTTTCCATCCCAGTCGTCATCCTCACCTACCTGTAACTTTTTCCATGAACCACAACCAACATGTGACACAGGATAAACAAACCAGAAGAGACGGCACATTGAAAGTCACTGTAGGAACAACTCATCTCCTAACCCACCCAGAGGTAAACCCAGTGTAATTCCTATCTCTGGTTTTATCAGTCATTTTTAAAGAACAACAAATTAAAAAGGACAAGATTGACAGTCCTGCACTAAACAATCCTGAAAGCTGAAGGTGTCAGTCGTCCCACAGACCCCTCCCCATGCAGACTGACATAGTACAATCTGGCAGCTGCAGGGCAGCAGATTCTGTTACTGCTTTCCTGACCTATATAAGTAAACCAATAACCTCAAAGTGAAAGGCTCAGTGCTCCTTCACACCTAAACTATTTAGTCCTCTAGATTACAGAATTTTAGAACTGATTGTTTACAAAAGTTATCCATCACTGTCAATGGGAAACACTTAAGAATTACTCTTTCTGCCCTCAAACTAAACAAAATGGGTTATTTCCCTGCTTTAGACTGTGCCAGTGCTACACCTTGCACCATCAGTCAACTGGTGGAAATACATATGAGAGAACAAAAAAAAAAAGGCAAAAAGAAAACGAAAATGCAACTATCAGACCTTAACAGTGAACAAAATCAAGGACAAAAACCTTAAAAAACTCAAAAAAAAAAAACAACAAACCCCACTGTTTTAAAGGAGTCTTTGAAACCACTTAAGCTCCTCTAAGCTCCTCTGCTAACAGCCCGAAGGACAAATAGTGAAATAGCACAACAGATTTGTGTCAGGAGGTGGCAAGCCTGGGTGTGAACTGCCTATCATGAAGCTGGGTTTGACGAGCAGAATTGGCCACCTCCCAAAAGCTGAAAGCCTGTTTCTGCAGGAGACACTCTGAATTCAAGCAGGCAACCTCAGCTCTCCTCTCCCCCCACCCACTTCCTGCTGCAGGTGGTGTCTGGGAGAAATGATGCCTAAAACTTAGCAACCTGTTTCTCTCCTGCAACAGCAGAAGGACTTAAAACCTGGGGGTTTAAGGACTTAAAAACCTTAAAAAAAAGGGAAGGGAGGTCACCGGCTCACACCTTTACCCACCTCTCCCATGAACTTTGCACCTGTAATAAGTGTTCTGCTCCTCCTCCCTCCCCAGCTGTTGAGATGTCAAAGGTATTATGTACTTTTTCTATAAAAATACCATCAGGCTCCTGCAGAGAAACAAATTCAGGCCAGATTAACTGCAACCAAAACAGCCATCTGGCAACTGTACAAGTGAGTTGTACAGTTCCATCAGCTGGATGTGCAGATCCACACTTACATTTAGAAGCCTGAGCAATGCTCTCCTCCTGAAAGCAATCCAGAGAGGGACATGAAAACAAAGGAATCCAGGAGGGTTTGTGGATAAACAGAGGATTCACAACCCCAATATTTCTCTGCATCAAAAATGAGCATTATATGCAGCAGAGCACACTCTCAGCCAAAAAAGGAAAAAAGCATCAGCTGAAATTCATGCAAGTTACCTGAATTTGTTCAGTACTGTGTGGAAATGAGAATTTCACAATTCTGACACAAAAAGTTGGGACTGTGTTTGTTTTCATGTTTTTCCTGTTTTCCATTTTTCCAGTTTTCTTATTTTTCCAACTTAAAAGTTTTGGGCCGCTCATTTCCAAAGGGTAAATGAGTGGCCCAAAACTTTTAAGGCAAAATGAACACTGAAGCAGTGCACATCACAGCTGTAGTTTAACAGCTAGGAAAATGTGATTCATTTTACAGAAGAAAATGCCCTGCCAGAGCCCCTCAAACAAGGTGAGCAAAGCCTCTCACTGCTGCTGCCAGGGTGAGGCACAGCCACATCATTGCATGCAATCTTTAGATGGAAATTTGGAATGGAAAGCCAAATCAGGTCCATCATGGTTTAAAGCTCCACATTATTGTTGGCTCAGTCATGGTAAATGTCTTTGGGAAAAGCTGAATGAAACAGAAGAGCATTCACTGCCATTTTCCCTCTTTTCTGTAAGCCAAGTGCTCCTTCTCAAAAAGCTTAGATGTACAGTAATGGTCACTGCAGAGCTTTTGCTGAAAGAAAATATAAATCTACGTCACACCTATCAAAATATATCTTACTTTTGCCTGTTTAAAGAAAATTAATAGTTTTTTCTCTCCCTAAAACTCTCACCCTGAATACCAGCCGTAAGCCCAGGCAACTTCCCTACTTCTACAAGCACACTTAGAATACTTAAACTGATTATTTTTGGAGGGAAAGAGCATGTGGATGGTAAGAAGTTTTGAGGACTGTCAATTGTTCAAGACCACCTGAAAGTGAAACTACATTTTCAGGTATTGAAAACACAACAATCCCATTCCTCTTTCTGAGGTTATCACCAACAGATTACACCTGCTCTGACAGGCAAAGCTTGCTCCAAATCCATTCAAAGGCTCTCACAGGTTACCTGGGTCCTGCCACACTCCAAGAATCTCCTGCTCTCCAGTGGAAATAACTACAAATAGCAGAGGAGAAAATTAAGATGAGGCTATCTTTATGATACAGAATGGCTTAGAGAAATCAATTTCTGCATCATCTTTCAGTCCTTTCATGGGGAACAGCTTCAAACTGAAAGAGAGCGGAGGTAGATCAGATAGTGGGCAAAAAATCTTCCCTGAGGGTGGGGAAGCCCTGGCACAGGGTGCCCAGAGAAGAAGCTGTGGCTGCCCCTGGATCCCTGGAAGTGTCCAAGGCCAGGCTGGATGGGGCTTGGAGCCACCTGGAGTAGTGGAAGCTGTGCCTGCCCATGGCAGGGGATGGGACAAGATGATCTTTAAGGTCCCTTCCAACCCAAACCACCCCAGAATTCTGTGATCTTGAAGGTGACATCCTGGAAACAGGAAGAATCTTTTCAGAGTTAAAAACCTACCCAAGAAGACCTCTCACTCTGAGAGGGCGTTTCCTGCGTTAATTAAAAAGATATAAACTGTCAGGTGAAGAAACAATATAACACTATTAAAATCCACAAATCATGTTTTAAAAGTTACTGTGACACCTTCTATAAGCAGCACTGCACACAAGTAACACAGGCAAAGTTTAACCTCGCATTTGCTGATCAGCAATGGGAATTTTTCTGGACAAAGGAGGGCTGGGTGCTTTTTGCCTCAGGTATAATCAACAAGTAAATGGAGGCAGTGCTGGGCTTTTATGCACTGCACCCACACGACCACCAGTTACTGAATAATAAATGCCAGGCTATTCCATCACTGTAATATGCATGAGCAGGAGGCTGACTCACATCCAGCCAGCTGCAACAAGGCAAACAAAGAGTTTGAAAGTTATTACTGAAAGGGAAGGTGAGGTTTGTGTTTTCCCGCACTCCACATTAAGCTGTCTATCCAAGGAGGAGATTACTTGTGATTAGAAAGAGTAACAACTTGAAGGAAGTTGTTTTGACTGAAATAGACATTTTAAACTGGGCTGGAGGAAGGGAGAATGACATCATGATAGTGCCCTAGTTAAAACAGCTGAAAATTAACCTCCCATAATGAAAACAGTGGCCGAGGAGCAGCAGAGCTCTTCACACATTAATCAAGGTGTCGTAGTTCACTGGGTCTCCTTCCCCTCTCTCCACAGCTGTTTGCTCAGCATGCAGACAGATCTTTCACCCTTTTATTTCCCCTTGCCTTCCCCTCCAACACACCTCCAAAAGCTGCTCTTAGGAAGATATCCAAGTTTTCTTTTCTCAGGAGCAGAAGACAACTCTCACAGGGATAACCCATTAGAGACACGATGCAGAACTAAGCTGGCCCTTTATTTTATCAAGACAATGGTTTTCCTCCTCCTCAAAGACTGATGGCATGATTTGGCCATCTAGCTCTCCACATCATTCAAGGAGATCACAATATTGTTGTAAAGCCAAACCCAACTGCAGTTTTTATTTAAACATCCGTTCCTCTGCAGTCAGGTAAAGGGAAACAAAGGAAGAGTGAAAAGGGTTAGATATAAACTTCTCAAGCTCAACATTATAACAAAGCAAGCTAAGATAAATGTGGTTTTCCTTGCAAATCCAGACAGATTAATATGGACAGTATAAATAAATTGCTATTATAGTCCTAGGGAGAAAATACAGGCCCTCAAACAATAACAAATGTTCCGTGGTTTTAACTGAGTCAATCAGTCAAGAAGTTTTGCTGATCACGGCTGTCCTATAATCAGCTTTCCGTTGTCTAGATTTAATTATTACTTGTGGAAAAGACATCGCTGGCACCTGCCACTTTTACTGCTGACACTGAAATAGGAAATGGTTTTACTACAAATTACCACCCCCCAGCTCCGTCCAGTTCCAACCAAGCCCAGAATCGGTGTGATAAATCTGAAACGAAGCAATCAGCATGACCTTTAGCAGGCTGGCGTGATAAAGCCCAAAAAAGCCGTGTTCTGCAGATAATTCACGATTAATGCAGCACAACTTGCTGCAAACAGTGCTCATAAACGCCCCGACTGGAGTGTGAAACCACGAGCTGCAGAGCCTTACTTAAAAATTGTCATAAAACCGGAGTTGATGGGGGTTTGCTGACTTATTTTGGGGAGCTCAGGGGAGCTGATGGGGGTTTGGAGCCCTGTTTGGAGGGGCTCGGGGGAGTTGACAGGGGTTTGGAGCCCTGTTTTGGGGGGCTTGGGGGAGCTGATGGGGATTTGGAGCCCTGTTTGGGGGGGCTCGGGGGAGCTGATGGGGATTTGGAGCCCTGTTTGGGGGGGGCTCGGGGGAGCTGATGGGGATTTGGAGCCCTGTTTGGAGGGCTTGGGGGAATTGACAGGGGTTTGGAGCCCTGTTTTGGAGGAGCCCCGAGCGGTGCCGGTGGCCCCGGCAGGGCAGGGAGGGCGCCGGGAGCTGCCCAGCGCGGCGGGATCGCCCTTGGGAGGCCGGGAGCTCTCAAAGTCACCGCTCCTCCGGGAACCGGCGCTGGTGCCGAGCCCCCGCCGCGGCTGGGGGTGCGCGGTGCCGAGCGTGTGCCCCGACCTCCGTCCGCCGGCAAGAGGTTACGGGCGGTAATTAATGCACTAATTAGCGAGCCGGACAGCCAGGGGTGCCCCTCAGCGCCGCAGCCTCCCCGCCGCGGCGGACGCGCACACGCTGCCTCTCCATCAGCACCGCCCCGCGGCACGGCGGGCACCGTGAGGCGCGGGGGGCCGGGGCCGGTGCCCGCAGCGCTGCCCGGGGCCGTACCTCATACTGGATGTACTGCTTCCGCCACTCGGGGGTGATGTGCGCCGCGAGGTGCTCGGCGAACTTCATCCTGCCGCCGCCGCTGCCGGCGGGCCGGGGCCGCGCTCGCTCCGCGCCCGCAGAGCCGCCTCGGCGGCGCCTGGCTGCGAACGGGCGTCGGTAGTGGGGGGCGGGGGGGGTCCGCCGCCACCGCACATGGGCCCCCGCCCGCCCGCCCCGCCACTCCTCAGCCCGCCTCGGGCCTCCTCAGCGCCGCCCCGCCGCTGCCGCCGCCTCCTCGGCCGTCGCCGCCGCCATGTTCGCCACCGCCTCCCGCCGTCACCGCCCGCAGCCAACCGGCACCGGCACCGCGCGGCCCCGGCACCGCCGCCCGCCCACCGCCGCGGGGCGGGGCCTGAACCCGGCACCGCCCCGGGACCGCCCGCCCGCCCTCGGCACCGCCGCACGGCCGGCCCGGGGCGGGGGCACCGCCCGGGACCGCCCGGGACCGCCCCGGCACCGCCCCGGGACCGCCCCGCGGGGAGGCGCCGTTCCCGCGCCCGCCGCCGGGGGGCGCCGCGGCTCGCGCGGGTCTGGGGTCGGGTTTGGGGCGCGGGAGCGGCACCCGCGACCCCCGGGATGGGCGGGAGAGCCCCGGGAATGCGGAACTGCCTGGGGAGGGACGGGGATGGAAATGGGGAACGGGAATGGGAATGGGGATGGGAATGGGAACGGGAATGGGGATGGGAACGGGAATAGGAATGGGAACATGGGATGGGGATGGGGATAGGGATGGGGATGGGGATGGGGATGGGGATGGGGATGGGGATGGGGATGGGGATGGGATGGGGATGAGAACGGAGATGGGAATGGGGATGGGGATGGGGATGGGGATGGGGATGGGAACGAGGATGGGGATGGGAACGAGGATGGGGATGGGGATGGGGATGGGGATGGGAACGGGGATGGGGATGGGAACGGGGATGGGGATGGGAACGGGGATGGGGATGGGGATGGGAACGGGGATGGGAATGGGGATGGGGATGGGAAGGAAATGATAATGGGGATGGGGATGGGGTGGGAATGGGAATGGCGGTGAGATGGGAATGGGATGGGGATGAGATGGGGTGGGATGGGATTGGGAAAGGAGTAGGATGGGATGAAATTGGGCTATCATAGAATGTGGAAGGGATGTGATGGAAAGGGAATGGGGTGGAGATGAAGTGAAATGGGAAGGGGGTAGGAAGGGGAGAAATGTAGCAGGGAGAGTGGTGCGCATGGGGGAAAAGAAGTGGCAGGATGGGGAGGGATCAAGGAGAGGAAAGACAGAGAACAGGGGTGAAGATAGGGGAAAGAGTAGGAGAAAGTGCAGGATTGAGGGAGGAGGGAAGCTGGGCTGACAGGCCACAAAAGACCAGCAGAAAAGGGAAAGAAAGATAAGAGGGGAAAAGAAGGAGGGAGAAGGGGGACCGGGAAAACTTTCCAAAAGCTGCATGACCTCCACCACCTTTGCCTTTGTGCTGCCCATCAATTCCGGGCTGGGCCAGGGGGAGCAGGGACTCCAGGGCAGCTTTGGAGCAAACCCACCTGCACAGGGCCGTGTCTGCCCCAGACAGACACCCCTGGGGTTGGGAATTTGGTACCCACTGGATCATGGCCCGAGGGACCAAACCGGAGCCGCTCCGAACGGGGCTGCAACCCTTGGTTATCCCAAGGATTCTCAGTGGCCCAAACCCTGCCCCTCTCCAGTTCCTCCGTTTTGGGATTTGGGATCAATTTTGGTTTCCTTGAAGCCTCCCAACCTTTGGTGTGACAGTTTTTAGCTTTTTCCACGCGACCACAAGGTCCGTCCCCTGCTGCAGCTGCTGGAGCATCCTTCCCCCTGCCGCCGGCCGAGCTCGTTTGCTGCGGAGATTTACGGGGCTCCTGTCGCAGGATCCCCGGGAATCCGTGATTTGCGAGGGCTGAGATTCGCCTGGCGCTCACTGATAGCATCTCTTAATTATGTTTGCAGCCAAGCCTTTAACGAGCAGAGCTTTGGTGCCCTTGCTGCGACACTTCACAGCAAGCCTGCCCGGCGCTGGCCCCGGCGCGGTGCCACTGCTTGACTTTACATTTCTCAGGTCACTGGCTTTTCAATGCCTCACCTTGGCATTGTTATCGGCTTCTCAATGCCTCACCTTGGCATTGTTATCGCCGTGCCCGATAACATCGCCCCGGGGCTGAGCTGCTCCAGCCGAGAGGAGCTGGGATGTTACAGCCCCAAGCCTTTGGATGCCGGCGGGCTCCCGGAGATAACTTGCAGCAGGGGGGCAGAAAAGGGGATTAAGAGATAAATATTCTCTTTGTTATTTGCGGGAGGCATTGCCTGGAATACGTGCTGGGGTGTATAATAAATTAATGTTTTCTGATACGACAGCTGGCAAATGTTGTAATGGAAAATAGCCAGTGATCCCCCCCCCACCCACTTCTCTTTATTTATTTTATATCAATAAATGCTATTTTTTTGTCATTAAACGAAGACAGATGGTAACAGGGGAGGCAGAGAAGAGGCTGGGTTCTTTGCTCACCATTGCCCCGTAGACACAGCTCCATTCAAATATCTGATTGGCAAATCCCTGCCTCCCGTTATCAGACACCCCTTGGGACCACACTGAGCATCCTCGTGTTTCACTGCTCTGCTGGGACCTGGGGCTTTCCAACTCCTCTAAAGGTTTCAAAACTCTCAGTTCAGCATATCCAGGCTTGGGGGAGAAATACAGGAAGGGACAGAGGGCAGGGAGAAGCCTTAAATTAAAGAGAAAAGGCCTCCACTATTCCCTGCCTCTACTGCCTTCTGCCTACAGCTGGGTGGAGGGCAGGCAGGGGGAATCCAGGCAGCACTGAGGAGGGATGCTCATCCCAAAAAATCCTAGTCTTGGGTCTGGATCTCCTCTCCACAACTCAAGTTTGGATCCCAGTCTCTTTACCTTAGGTCTGGATCTACTCCCCATACCTCCCTTGCACAAGGCTGCCACATTTTCCTCATCTCTCTCTCTCTTTTTTTTTTCCAGGAAAGAGTTTGCATTGTGATTTCCCCCGTGCTGTTGTAGTTAGGGAAAAAAAAAATCATAGAAGCAATGTTATTTGCATTTTGAAACCAAGCAAGGAGAAGCTGGAGTGGGCTTTCCGCCAGTGCAGTCTGGCACTTGCTTTGTTGGGAGCATATAGAATAATTTATAAATAGCATGGTGGGATTTTTTTAAAATATATAATTATACTTTTAAAGCTTCTGCATCGCTGGGGAAAAGGAGTCTTCAAAAAAGGCTTTAGAAAAAAAGAGTCTTGCCGAGGGAAAATTTGCTTTACTGGCATTGATAAAATCACAAAGAGGAGGGTTTTCCATCGCAGGAGACAATGCAGGAAACCCATGGACCTCCTCCCACCTTCTCCCCAGGCAAAAGAATTTTAAGAAAGCCTGGATATTTAGGGGATCAGTTTGGCATGGGAGGAAAAGCTTTAGGAACACGACCTTCCCTGGCCCTATGAGCAGAGCAGGATTTGCTGAGCCTGGACCATGGGGTCAGGGGGATTGGTGTGATTTACAAAATTCCCTTGTCGTACAACATCAGCAGGAAGATAAACTCAACTCTCCACTAAAAACAGAAGAAATTGTGCCAAATCCCAGTGTTTTGGGAGCAGCAGCACGTCCCAGCCTTGGTGGGGAGGCATCAGCAGGGGCAAAGGCAGCCCTTTGCATCCTTCACTGCCCTGCCCATGTGGTGATTCCCACTCCAGAGGCACGACCCAGAGGCTTCACTGCCACTGCCTGGCAAGGAAGACAGGGAATAAATAAATAAAGAAGTAAAAGCAAGCTGGGAGCCTGCTTGATGTGGAACAGCAAGGGAATTGAGTAAATCACACCGAGAGAGGCTGCCCTGACTTCCAGAATCAACAGAGCATCAGCCCTGGGCTGGACACCCCCAGCCCCGAGCCCTCCCATCATCAGCTCCATCGATGGCGGTCTTGAGGAACAGGGTCAATATATCAGATTTCCCTGTGCAAAAATGCACAAATCCCCCGGCAGCCTGAGCTGGAGCTATTGATTTTTCTCACATTTCCTCTCCCTGCTGGCAGAGCATGAGGGTGTGATGATGAGCACCAGGAGCTGGGGGTGCCAGACCCTGGGGAAGAGGCAGCGCACAAGGTCACACTGGGAGCAGCCCAATCCATTGGGACAGGTCAGGGTGTTCATACAGTCAGCTGAGCTGCCTGCAGGACGTTCTTTAAAGCCAGGAGGAACATAATAATGCAGTGGATTGATGTGATTCCAGTGGCAGGGATGTTAGTACCCATCCATCCTCTTGCACACACTGCCCTGGCAGCTCCTGCAGATTTTCCAAGGTGGGTAAGGATGATGCTTTCATTCCTGTTTCAGGTTGAGACCTGCCAGGAGGGTTGTGCCTTCTCCACCTTGGATGCAGCAGGATCAATTTACCCACTGGCTGAATTTGATCCATTAACACTTCTGTAGCTCTGTATTCACCTTTTCTGTCTCTCTCTGCTGATTTCTATCTCTTCTCTTCTTTGTTTTTCACTTCTACTGTGCTTCTAAATTATTCTCTGCCAGGGTAGAAAAAGCATAATATAAAAACTACTATTTATGGCTTTTTACCATAAATCTGATGCTGTGAAAAATACCAACTCTTTATGTCCAGATAGTGACCCCTTTGCAGGCATATGTGCAAATTAAACATTTCCCACCCTGTTATAACTTTGAGTCCATCGCAGAGGTGGATATGGACTCGAAATTCCCAATAGAGATGGGGCAGCTCAGGCAGATGTGGGTCTGAGGGCAGTAACCATGCCTTGCTGAGTTCCATATCACCCACCCTGCTCTCCTCAAGGCAGGATTTGTCCCATGCATGGCTCATCCAGCATCTACACACCTGATGTTAAAATCCCAACAACATCACCCTGACTGGAAGCCCATCAGTTTGGCTTGGCTGCTGCTGAAGCACTCAGGGATGCAGATACAGGGGGTGTTGGGAAGGGTGAAAGTTTGACAAGAAAGTCTCACAGATATGGATGCTTAGCAGAAAAATTTTTAAATGTAGAGTCTGATGAAGGAATAGAAATGAAAGCAAGTTTTGATACAGAAGAAAAGAATTGCTGAGCCAGTCTTACTGGATAACCAAGGAGGCAAAGAGTATGTTAGTTAGAAGGGGGTTTTATGACTTAGAGCAAAAGATAAACTCACTTCAAACAAGATGTTTTTACCAAACAGAAAGATAGCACAGGCAAACAAGTCAGCAAAGTTGCAAGTAGAAAAAAAGTCTCAGAATTTTCCACTGCAAGAAAACTGAAAAACAACTTCAGCTTAAACTGTAATGTACTAACTTTTAGTGATTGGAGAATAGTAACATGAATACGGTAATTAGAGCAGTTATGATAGGCTATAGATAATAGTTAAGGTATAGATTTGTTCTGCTGTATTAAGATGCTCAGCAAAGAAAAGTATAGAATGCAATGTAACCAAAACCAAAGGGTCTCCAGGCCTGCCTGCAGCTGGAGCTGACATCTGTGGGCACAGCTCTGTCACCCACCACCCTGGACTGCTGTAACATCTTGGATGGAATAAACTGCATTTTGGAGAGCTGCCTGGAGTCCTGCATCTCCCATTTGAGCTCTTAAGGGGGAAAGAAGCAGCTCCTTTTCCCAGGAGTGTGCCCTGTGCTGGGAGCAGAGCTCCTCCTGCCCTGGGTGACCTTTCCTGGGCTGACTCACTGCCACCAGCAGCTCCTGGTGCCTCACACGTGTCCCCTCTTCTTTGCTGAGGTCACAGCAGCATCCTGCCTGGAATCCAGGCCAGGGAATGTGAAATCACCCATTCTCCCCGTGGGTCAGTGCCCCAAGCAGGGGTTTCCAGCAGGGCAGCGTGCCCCGGTGCCACAGAGGGAAGAGCCCTGGGAGCCGTGCCAGGGCTCATCCCTCTGTGCTGCCTCAATCCCGGAGCAGATGGGGGGTTTCACACCCTTCCCTGGTGTGTAAGTGATTGCTCCTGGATGGTTTCCAAGCCACATACATGCGCCTGCTTTAATTTATGCACGCTTGCTTTGTGTGAGAAGACAGCAGCTGACCAGTGGTTAAGAAGACTGAAGGCGCTGAAAAGGTCTAAAATTAGAGAAGGAATAAGAGCTGCTTCCTCCAAGCCCCAGGGCTGCCTGGGCTGCTTCCAGGAGAGCCTGGGAAGTGCTTCCAACCTCCCTGATGCAGCCCTGGGACTGCTGCCCTACTGAATCCCCCTGCTGAAGCTGAAAGGAATCTGTGCCTGCTGCACCTCACCATGTCCATAGACTGCCCCACCGTGCTCTGGGACAGCACAGACATGTCACCCTGATTTTTTAAGATTTTCTAAGCCTTCTGATGTTGACATTCTTGTAGCAAACTTTTTTACACACTTTCTGTAAATAACTTGTTGTTTTGCATTCTTTTATAGAAGAAAAGAAATTTGATAAACTGTTAGTTTGTTCAGTGTCATTGGAGAGGTGGCACTTTCACCCTCCAAGCCACTGTCACTTTTAGAAAACTATAAATGTAAGGGTCAGAAAATAAACTTCCCTTTTCTTCACCTGGAGAGCAGTGGTGTGTGCACTCGTGTTGTGACCTATAGTGACACAGACCTTTATCCCTTTGGGATGCTTTCCAGGGGACAGGGGCTGGTAAAGTGCCAGGTGGCCTTGGGACCGTTCCTGTCCTGTTTACACCAACCTCACCTGCCTTGTTAAACATGCCCCTGCCTCGCCACCCTGACTGCTGGCCCTTTCCCAGGGAGAGTGAGGAGAGTGAAGGAAACCCACCAAACAGCAGGAAAGGAGGCGACCTGGGACAAGAAACAGCACCCATGGAGCTGCTGCTGCTGCTGCTGCTGCTGGGTCACACAGCCAATGCCACTGTCACACCAGAGTCACAGCAGGCTGTGCTGCAAACAGGAGATTTTGGCACTTGGTGCATCGATGCTGCAGGCACCAAGCTGCCACAAACACAATTTCAAAGCTGGGGGAGCCCCTCTTTCCTGTGCCACCCCTGTGCCACAGACAAGGACATGCCATGTGACAGGTCCTGCTGGGAGGAGCAGCCCACGCCCAGGTGTGACACCATGAGCTGGAACATGTTGGAGGATTGTCACTGCAACTCTCTGCACTAAACTTCTGTCCCTTATCCAGCCTGTCAGTAATGGCAACAAGAAGTTGAGCTCCAGAGAGCTCGAGGTGTGTGGTAATAGCTGTGGCAGAGACCTCTAAAGCTGGCTGGACTTCCTAGGAGATTTTGGAAATAGCTTTGTGGGTTTTTCAACAACCTCTGGACCTTATCAAAGTGTATGAAAGGCCACAGGCTTCCTATTTGCAAGGGCTGTGGTCAGAGGTTATAGCCAGGTGGGAGTAAATCTCTTCTCCCCTGTGACAGAACTGGAGGAAAGAGCCTCAGGTTGCTCCAGAGGAGGTTTAGATTGGATATTAGGAAACAATTCTTCACTGAAATGAAGAATGAAACAGGCAAACAAGGGCAGTGGCAGAATCATGGTCCCTAGAATTGTTCAAGAAAAGTGTGGATGTGATGCTCAGGAACATGTTTAGTGGTGAACAAGGCAGTCCTGAGTTAGTGGTTGGACTCAGAGGTCTTAGAGGTTTTTCCATCTTTAATGATCCTGTGGTTTTAGGGAAAGCACAGCTGCTCCTGCCAAACCTGGCTTCTTTGGCTTGCCTAGCTTGAGCCCTGAGCTGTGAGCATCCTTAGGGTCTCAGCTCCTGCTGGTGTCCCCAGTGGGTTGCAGGGGACAGACATTGTGCTCCAGTCTGCTGGGACAGCTCCTGGGACAGCACTAGGTTGGCTGTTCCTCCCTGGAGGGTCTCATTTGGCCTGGAGAAGGATGGCTGTTCCTCCCTGGAGGTTCTCATTTGGCCTGGAGAAGGAATCACATATCTCAGGGTCATTCCCTCATGCATCAGGGCTGAGTGTGATCCATACACAGGAACAATCCATGTCCAGGTCCTGCAGCCTCAGGACAGATGTCAGATCAGAAAGATGCATTTGAAGCAAGTGGAGATGTGTCCCAGAGGTCCTTGTGCCACCAGGGCAGAGAGAGAAGGCAGCACATCAGGTGGGTTCCCATCCCAGCTCTGGATGAGTCCATGCAGGGAGCTCCATGCTCTGCTGGGATCTCTGATGGCAGCCTGGCTTTGTCCTCACCATAGGAATAGCCCTAGAACCAGCCACACCTGTTTGGAACCCCCTGGCATTTCTCAGGGCCTCCAAGCAATGCCAGCAGATTTGGCAAGGGTCACCCTCACAGCCTGAGGCCTCCATGCCCTGCAGATCCTCCCTGTCTCCAGACATCATCCCAATTTTTACAAGTCTGGCAGGAATTAGCCTAAAACCCTTCCCTGGCTAACAGGGACCACTGAATGGTGACATGGAGGGGACACTGGGTGTCCCCTTCCCCTGAGCCACCCCAGCCTGTCCCACCAGGACATGCTGACCTGCAGCCCGAGCCATGCTGTGAGAAATAGTAAAGGTAAGAAGATTTTTAGGAAGTTGGGAAAAGTAGGCTTTAGAAATAGGAAGAATAGAAAACTCAGAACTAGTGTGTTGTGTCTTGTTAATAGAGAGCAGACAAGCAAGCACTGTGTGAAGCAGGTGTATGTGTGCCTTTAGTAACTGGCTAAAACAATTGTCTGTAAGCTTTAGCAATGTGCTGTTGGCTAGGAAGATTTTTAAGTGCTCTGTAACAAAGAAATCTTTAGCTGCTGCTGGTTGTATGTGAGCTTTGCCATCTTTCTATTGTCTCAACCATGTAATGAGGCTGATGCTGCAAATAAAACCTCAAAGAACATACCCCAGCACTCCTGTCCATAAAAACTCCCCAACACACCATGCCTGCTCTATTTTACAGCCAAAACAAGCCATAAATCCCCCTCCACAGAGCTGGAAGGTGCAATTGCTTTTCTGTGGTGCAGGTTTTATCTTGTGCGACTCGTGGCATCACGTGAGGGAAATCTGTAAGTAAAAGTCAGGCTGGAGCCATTTATAACAGCAGCACTGTGATTGTTACTCCTGACAGCTGCAATTACAGGCACTCCCTTCCATCTCTGCACGCCGGGGGAGAACGGAGCCAGCACCAGGAGCAGCTTTTCCAGAGCTGCATCCCTGCCAGAATGGACCTTGTCACCCATAGGCAGGGATCACTCAGGAGGGTTTCAGGGAAAAATGTAGGATGGGGTAACCCACAGCAAGCAGGATCTGGGGAGGGGTGCAGGCTGCAAGGAGAGATCATCAGGTGATGTTCATCTCTGTGGAGAGGACAGAGGACAGGGGATTTGTGGCATTCACATTCCCTGAACATAACCCCTTCGCCCAGGGTTTTTCTCCTGGGGAGCTGGAAGGCAGTGAGAAGCCACAGAGAAAAAGAAAACAATTCTTATCTCATTTGCATCTCCTGTGCTGTGCTCATGTGGAATGTGTTTAAAGATTGTTTACCCAAGGTAATTGCTTAATTAAACTCCAGTGTGAGTTGTTTTAACTCATTGGCCAATCAGGGCCAAGCTGTGTCGGGACTCTGGAAAGAGTCACAAATTTTCATTATTATCTTTTTAGCATTCAGTAAGTATCCTTTCTGTATTCTCTAGTATAATATAGTATAGTATTCTTTAATATAATATAGTATAATAAAGTAATAAATTAACCTTCTAACAAGATAAAGTCAAATACATCATTCTCTCCCCACGTTGGGGATGCCTACATTTACAATAGGGATTATCCAGGGGCTCTGCAGGGATGAACAGCAGTTCCAAGCCCTCACTGGGGAGAAGCCCTCCTGGTGGCCCCAGATAAGCCCAAGGTGGGGTGCAGGAGAGGGCAGCACCCCAGCAGGATCACTGCTGGGCACTTCTTTCCAACAGCACAGAGCAGATCTCCTGCCTGGGGGTGTTTGGTGTGCTCCAGGCAGGTCAGCACTGCACTGCCAGCAGCCACAGTGGGCAGAGGGCTGCCAGGGAATGTGGGAGCTGCACCAGGGATGCAGAGAACCCTGCCTGGGGAGATGGAGAGGGAAATGAGGGACATCCATGGTCTTGCAGTGACAGGGCAGTGACAAATTATTCACTCAATGTGAGCCAAGGGGGAGCTGGCAAGAAGCAGGGCAGTGTGGAAGTGACAGCCCAAACTCAGCTGGGCTCTCCTGCTGAACACCTCAGCTCTGTCTTCTCCACACAGTTTCTGGGCAACTGAAACCTCCAAATTGAGCTAAATTTCATCATTATCCTGGTGAAAAACCCCACGCACAAGAAGTGACTTTTTCTTTTGCTCTTTTCAGTGAATAACACCGTGGGGTTTCTTTCACAGCTAAGGCTCTGCTGTGGTTGTTGTGTGGTGACCCCACCACATCCCTGAGCAGCCTATTCCAGCATCTGACATCCTTTTCCTGAAGAAATTTTTCCTAATATCTAACCTGAACATCTCCTAGTGCAGCTTGAGGCCATTTCCTCTCGTCGTGTCTCCTGCAACCTGGAGTAGAGATTGATCTCCACCTGCCAACAACCTCCTCTTAGGGAGTTATAGACAGCAATAAGGTCTCCTCTGACCCTCCTTTTCTTTGGGTCAAACAGCCAGACTTTCCTGCTGGAAAAGGAAAAAAAAAAAAAAAAGATAGGATAGAAGAAGCAGGAGGCTGAATGAAATGAAACAAAAAGAAATGTTTTTGTGTTTGCTTAACACCAAGCAAAACACTCTAGGTCAAGCAAACCAAAACTTCTCCTTTCCATTTCCATTTAGAAAACAGAATACACACAACATTTCATCTAGCTGCCCCAAACCAAAAAGACTCAGTGCTGAGATATCTCTCTCCACAGAAAGATTCCCTATTTGCACAGCTCCAGCTGCAACCTTTGAGCCTCTGGCCAGTTCCTGTGTTGCAACCACACCGGTGCTGATGTCAGCCCAGCAGGGCTTGGGGCATGCTTGGGGATCAGTGCTCAGCACCTGCCAGAGGAGTTTTTCCATCAGTGTTTCAGAGGTTGAATGCTATGCCAGGAGAAGGCAGATTTATGCACCTCTGAGGGGGGTTATGCATTGCTCCTGATTTGTATTCAGCACGGCGCAGGAATTTATGGAAGGAGGGGATTGATGTTTTATTGATATCTAAAAAAACCTATGTGATGGATGTGCTAATTGCACATTTTTTCTCCCAGACTCCCTTTATTATACACAAACAAATGGCCCTGCTGCTTTAACAAATGCAGGGAAAATGTGCAATGGAGCCAGACTCCTTGGAGGTGATGCATGAGAGGGGGGCCCTGGCTAATGCCAGGGCAGAGACCTCAGTTCTTTGTTTAACCTCTTCCCTCTGCCAGTATTGAATTTTGGTTTCCTGCGACTCCATTTCCATTTCATGGAAATCAGGGCCATGCTGTGGGGTCCTGGCTGCTACAGCAGGTATTGGTTCCCAGAAATACTGATTGAGTTGTGCATTTGCTGTGCCTTGCTGAGAAGGGACACACAGAGGAAGAAGGAGCAGGGTTTTTATCTCTGCTAAAGCAGTGAGAGTGCAGAGGAGAGGGGCAGCACTCAGTGGTTGTTCTCCCTCCTCCCTCTCCCCCTGCAGGGGTGAAGGTGAGCCAGGTGCTGCGATTTGTGTAGCAACACATGTTAAAAAATCAATATTCCTAAAGGAAATCCCAGGCACACAGCGCCCTGTGAGCCTGAGCCCCAGGCAGTGCTCCAGTCAGGGAAGGAGGGGGGCTCTGCTCAATGCAGAGCTCTGTGCTCTGGGGTCTGCTTTCTGCACAAGGCATGTGGGATCTGGGGAGCCACCAAAACAGGAAAAGGACCTTCTGGGTGCAGGACAAAGAGCAGATACACGAGGTGGTAGCAGCATGGAACAGAAGGTGGGGTAAAGCCCAGAGCCCCAAGCATCGCACCCGAGCGCTGCCTGCCCAAAACTGGCACAGCTTGGGTTTTCACAGGGAGGAATTTGTCATCCTGGGGGCCAGGAGAAAAGTTCTCAGCCATTAACCTCGTGTTCTGCCAAGAAATGGCTTTGGCAGGCAGCTGCCACCCACGCAGCTCCAGGCTCCATGCGCAGGCAGGGTGTGGGGTTGTTGGCTTTGACAGGGCTTGGTGGTGCCCTGCAGGGGTGTTTGGTGAAGGCTCAGGCAGGAGTGAGCCCCTCTTGGTCCCTCCCATGCCCTGGCAGGAGGATGGTGGGAGGCACAATGGGGAGGAGGGTTCTCCCCCCCGGGACATTGGTGCCAAATCAGCCAAAAAGGGATGAGGGAGAAAGAAAAGGAGAGAGGCAGGATGAGAACATATGCAACGGGTAGTCTGGAGGAGCTCAGGGGACAGGAGGGGACATTTATTAACCACAGGAGCAGCTCTGCCAGGTTGACATGATGCCTCAGGTTTAGCTTTTATATATTTCAGATTCTGTGCTGCTTTAGTGTGTGGGTCTGAGCTTCCTACGAGGGGATGCTGAGCTCTGTGCACAGAGGAGGGAGACAAAACAATTCCTGCTCCAGCTGGGGACCAAGGACAAATGATCCAAATCTCAGGCCCAGGAGCACAAACAATGTGGGCTGAAGAGAGAAAAACAAGAAGGATGGGACTGCATGGGCTGGAGCTGTAATTGAACAATTAACTCCAATATGCAAATGAACCAGAACTTATAAAAGTGAGAGACCTTGTGACCGGTTGTTCATTTTTTGTGACCATTTTGTGTCCATCTTGGGTGCAGCCCTGGCTGGGCTCTTGTGCTGCCCAAGGTGGATCCATTAAGGCCTTTTAATAAATCCCTACTTTATTCTTTAGCTCTGTCCAGTCTCTGTTCTAGGTCAGCCTTGACAAGGCATCAGATGTTTGCTGGGGACTCTGCCACAGGAGGAGAGTGCCACTCACCCTGAGGAGCCACACACGTGCCCAGCCTGCTCCTCCTCCAAATGCAGGTGTCTCCCACAGTAAAAGGCATGTCTACAAACCAACCAGCTCCTAATTGCCTCATTCTCCTTTTGTTGTGGGGAAAAAAAAAAAAAAAAGTAATCATAGCTTAGCTCACAGGGATCCTTTCAGATGTTGCTTTCAGGCTTGGTGTGTGTGGTGGCCTCTGCCCTCTGCACAGGGACAATGACAGGTCCCCAGGCTGACCAGCAGGATGGATATGATAATTATGCAGGGATATTTTTTCTCTGCTTGGCACTGCTGGTCACAGCCTGTTATTGTGTCTTTGCTATCCCAGCGTGGGACCTGGGGCAGACCCACACACACAGCCCTGCATGAATTTTTGTGCTATTTGGTGCTTGTAATGCTTCTGGTTTCGTGTGTTCTGCAGCCAGGGCTGGGGGAGTGGGCTGAATTTGACTTGTCCCATACTGGGGTGACTGGGGGCTCTCCCAGCCCTGCACCACCTCATGTTTGCAGGGGGGTTGGTGCACCCAGCACAAGGGCTGGGCTCCATCCTGCTCTGTCCCAGGCTGCTGGGAACCAGCAGTGACATCGACATCATCCAGCACAGCAGGAGCACTCTGAGCCCAGCATCCCCAAAATCAGCATTTCCACACCAGGCTCTCCACGGGCACCCTGCACCAAACCTGCTCCCACGCCGGCTGGAGCGACGGGGTGGGAGGAAGCATCAGCCCTGCCGTGCAGTCCCTCTTTAGAAAAAAAAAATAAATAAAAAGGCAAGGAAAAAGTGAAGAGAAAGGAGCTGTCAGTGCTCTAGAGAAGGAACCCGGTGGGGCAGGGAGGCCTCTCTCACCATGGAGACGCTGCGGAGAGCGTGCGGAGGCTGTGCGCTCCGCTTTAGCTCCCGCCAATGCTTTTCACTCTTCTCCAGCTGCTCCAGGCGGGTGCCCCGCTGCCAGCCCGGCCCGGCTGCCCCGGAGACACCCGGGGCTGCCCCGGAGCGCCGGCGGGGCCGGGCTGGAACCGCTGGATGGAGCCGAACGGGGCTGCTGGGGAGTGGTGGGAGGACGGGAAATAAATTTTTAAAAAATTTTAAAATTAAAAATAAATTAAAATTCATCAAATAATATAAAATAATATTTTTTCTATTTTACAATATTTTAACTGTTAAAATATCTTATTTCTTGTAATAATTTAATAATAAAAATAAATTCAATCGTATTATAAATAAATAGTTTTATTATATATACTTATACTATATATTATAATACGTTTATATTTTATATAATATAACATAATATATATTATATTATATATTATATATAATATATTATATATAAATTATATATTACATATATAATTATAGATATAATATATAATATATATTATATATTATATTATTATATATCATTATGATGTTACATATGATAAATATATATTATATATAGTATATATTTTTATATTATAGAATATATTATATAAAATAATAAATATACTGTACAATATATAATGTATAATATATAATATCTAATACATACTAGATATATTAGATATGTGTATATATTAATATAATATAATATAATATAATATAATATAATATAATATAATATATTTATTTTATATATATAGTATGGTTGTTAAGAGATCAAGAGCATAAAAGCCAAGCTATTCCTGCCGTTCATGGAATGTCTTTTTTTCCTACAGATCCTGCATTTTCCTCTGGAAAATGGGTGGAAAAGTGGGTGCACGCATTGCTCACAGGCTGCTGAATGGAAAAGGTTGGCGTTTTTTCCTCTGAGCCTCTTCACAGCCTCACTGGGTGCCAGAGGCTTTTCTTAGAGGTGGAAAAAGCCCCAGCACAGCCAAGGCAGCGAGCTGGAGCATCACAGTGGCAGGCCCTGAGGGAATGGCACGGCGCGGTGTCGGGGGAGGGTTCGGCTGGTTTTTAGAGAAGGGTCCCTCACCCAGAGCGTGGTTGGGCACTGAACAGGCTCCCCAGGGAAGTGGCCACAGCATCAAGGCTGACAGAGCTCAGGAAACATTTGAACAACACTCTCAGGCACACGGTGTGACTCCTGGGGCTGCGCGGGGCCAGGAGGGGCGCTCCGTGATCCGTGCGTGTCACTTCAATTCAGGATATTTTCTATCTTATGGGTGAGTCGGATGTGGCTGCGAGACCCCACATGGAGATACCACGGCATGCGCGGGGAGCACCTTCACTCTCACCCATCATCCAGCGCCTCGGGGTGACACAGGGACCCCAAAAACCGAGAGCCCCGGCCCGCAGCCCTGCAGCACGGAGCGGGCCGGGCCGAGGGGCACCCGGGGCACTCAGGGCACTCGGGGCACTCGGGGCTCCATTCGCCGCGGCCGGGGGTGGAGGAAGGAGGGAGACGGGACTCGACAGCTGTGCCCGGTAGAGAGAAACTTTCCGCCCGAAGCAGATCCCGGGATGAATATAAATATAAACAGCCTTTGGGATGGCTCTTGGCTGGGACCCCGGGCAGGGCAGGGCAGGGCAGCGTCATCCCTGGGAACCGGGCACCGCATCCCGGGAGGATCCCGGCTGACACCGGCTTCATCCGGGCTGATCCCGGACATTGTGTCCCGGGAGGATCCCGGCCGGTACCGGGCGCTGTGTCCCCGGAAGGATCCGGGCGGATCCCGGCGGGTACCGGGCGCTGTGTCCCGGGCGGATCCCGGCCGGTACCGGGGGCTGTGTCCCAGGGGATCCCGGCTGACACCGGGCGCTGTGTCCCGGGGGGATCCCGGCCGGTACCGGGGGCTGTGTCCCAGGGGATCCCGGCTGACACCGGGCTCTGTGTCCCGGGCGGACCCCGGCCGGTACCGGGCGCTGTGTCCCGGGGGGATCCCGGCCAGTACCGGGCTCTGTGTCCCGGGCGGACCCCGGCCGGTACCGGGGGCTGTGTCCCGGCGGACCCCGGCCGGTACCGGGCGCTGTGTCCCGGGGGGATGCCGGCCGGTACCGGGCCCAGTATCCCGGGCACTCGCCCCGCACTCGCCGGGATCCCCCCGGAGCGGCCCGCGAGTGCCCTCCAGTGGTTCCCGGCAGGAAGAGGAGGAGGAGGAAGATGATGGCGAGGAGGAGACGGCGGCGGCAGCCCCGGGACGGGAGCGCGGGGGACGCGGGTGGCAGCGGGGCGCAAAGGGGGTTTTGGGAGGCGGGAAGGATTGCCCTGAGAAGCTGTTCATCCTGGAAGTGTCCAAGGCCAGGCTGGATGGAGCTCGGAGCGCCTTGGTGCACCGGGGAGGTGTCCCCGGCCATGGCGGGGAGTGGGACTGGATGGGCTTTGAGAGCCTCCCCCTTAACCTGTCCCCTGTGCTGGGCACGGCGGAGGTCACACCCTGAATCCTGCGTCCAGTTCTGGGCCCCTCAACTCAGGAAGGACCATAAGGGGCTGGAGCAAATCCAGAGAAGGACCAGAGCTGGGGAAGGTGCTGGAGCAAAATTCTAGTGAGGAGCGGCTGAGCAAGCTGAGGATGCTCAGGGGACATCTCGCTCCCTACAAGCCCCTGACAGGAGGGTGGAGTGAGCTCAGTGTCAGCCTCTTCTCCCCGGTAACAAGCGACAGGATGAGCGGAAACAGCCTTAAGTTACGGCAGGGGTGGTTTAGATTTCGTAATAGGAAAGTTTTTATGTGGAGGGTGGTCAGTCTTTGGGACAGGCTGCCCAGGGCAGGCACCATCCCTATAAGCCGTCAAAAAACAGTTGGATGTGGCACCTGGCGACAGGCGGTTGAGTGGTGAACGTGTTGGTGCTGCTGGGGAACGTTTGGACTGGATCATCTCGGAGGTCTTTCCCCACCTAAACCATTCTGTCACTCCCCGTCATGTCGCCGCTCGCCGACACGCGGATCTGCGGCCGCCCGGAACCGTCGTGCTCGGCGCGCGTTTCCCGCAGGCGGCGCAGGCGCGCGTACCGAGGCGCGGCGGGGGAGCGCGTTGCGGGGCGGACCGGGGCGGGCGCGGGCCGCCATGGCGTCGCCCCCGCTGTCGGCGGCGGGCGGGAGCGGTGGCGAGCTCAGCTCGGGCTCCGAGGCGGCGGCCACGGGCGCGGCGCTGCCGGACCGGGACCTGCCCGACCGGGACCTGCCCGCGCTCTTCGAGCAGGCGGCCGAGCGGCTCCCCTCGCTGCTGCCCGCTGCCAGCAAGGAGCAGCTGCTCTATCTGTACGCCCGCTACAAGCAGGTGAGGCGGGACCGGCGCACGGGCTGAGCGGGCCGGGCCGGGGGGCGAGAGCGGAGCGGTGCCCCGAGGGGCCGGGCCGGGGCTCTGCCGGGGCCATGGGCAGAGGGGCTGCGGCCCAAAAGGTGGCAGCGGTGCCGGGGAGGAAAGTTGCGTCCCGGGGTGATGGAGGAGCGGGGGTGTCTCCCTCCGGGACAGCGGCGGCGGGGGTGGATGGAGCCCGGTGGGACAGAGCCCCCGAAATTTGGGAAATCCCGGGGGGAGAGTGGTTGGGGAGTGCCCCAGCGGGAAAGGAGCTGGTGGGCAGCAGCTGAACATGAGAAGGCCAAGGGCTGTATCAGCCATGGTGTGAGCGGCGGTAAATAACGCAGAGAAGAGAAATTTTCAGTTCCAGCAGGACCAGCGCAGTGAGAGACCCCCTGCGCTGGGCATGGGTGAGGCTGCATCTCAAATTCTGGGCTCGGTTTTGGACTCCTCCATTCAGGAAGGACACTGAGGTGGGGGAGTGTGTCCAGGGAAGGGAACTGAGCTGGGGAAGGGTCTGGAGCACCAGTCTGGTGAAGAGCAGCTGGGGGGGCTCAGCCTGTAGTAAAGGAGGCTCAGGGGGAACTTTGTTGCTTTCTACAACCCCTGAGAGGAGGTTGTGGCCAGGTGGAGGTTCTGCTTCTGAGTAACATGTGACAGGACAAAAGGAAATGGCCTTGAGCTGTCCCAGGTGCAGTTCAGGATGGACATCAGGAAAAATTCCTCACTGGAAGGGTGGTCGGGTGTTGGAAGGGGTGCTCAGGGGAGGTGATGGAGTCACTGCTCTTGGAGGAGTTCAAGAAATCACTGGATGTGGCCCTTGGAACCATGGTCTGGTTGTCAAGGTAGTGGTAAATCTAAGGTTGGACTCTGTGATCTCTTTTCCAAACCAAATATTCTCTGAATCCATCACCCTGGTGCTTGTTCCTCACCTCTCACCCTCACTGGTGAGGGTGACCCCGATGCTGCATCCTTTGAGCAACAGGAACCAGACTCAAGTTCTGCCAGCAGAGGTCCAGGCTGGATATTAGGAAAAACTTCTTGCTTGAAAGAATGGGCTAGTGGGCACTGGAATGGGCTGCCCAGGGAAGTGGAATGGATGGAATGACCATCCCTGGAAATGTTCAGAATCCAAGCAGAAGCAGCACTTTGCCGTGTGGTTTAGTGGGAATGGTGGTGTTTGGCCAAAGGTTGGACTGAATGATTGTGGAGATCTTTTCTCCAGTTAATGATTCTGTGGTTTGGCTTTGGCAGAGTCCAGGGTGGTTGAAATTGGTGGGGAGGACCAGCTGCACACCTGAGCTGGTTGGTTCTGGGGGTAACCTTGCACACAGCCCCCATTTCCCCTTCAGGCTGCGTGAACTGAGCAAGCCATGGGGTGCATCCTGTTGGAATACACAATGTAGCTTCTTCCTGCTCCTGTGGCAGAAGTTACATAAAACAAACTAAACAAAGCACTGGTTGCAAAGGACTGTAACAATCGCTTAACTTGGAGAAACACAAAACTCTAAGTGTTGTTACACCCAGAATATGAAAGAATAAAACTATAAATACAGGCTGGATGGAGCTCTGAGCAACCTGTTATGGTGGAAGGTGTCCTTGTCCATGCCAGGGGGTTGGAACCAGGTGATCTTTCAACCCCAACCATTCTGTGATTCTGTGGCTCAGGTGTGTGGCAAGAGGTGCTGCCTCAGCTTGAGAACTGAGTCCCACTCATTTGGATGCACAGACAGAATTGGGTGTGCACATCTTCCATACATGTTCCTCCCACATGGATTACCTGTGTCCTACTACTGCCATGTATAAGTGCTCTCAATTTTTTAGTGCAATATTTAATTATCCTCTAAGCTGGCAGCTCCCAGGCTGTGGTTTCTGAACCAGTAATTATGTTAAAAGCAGGCTGGTCACGTGAGGTTTTGTTTTCAGACTGTGCTTAGTGCTTAAACAGGACTCCAGGTTTCTCTTCCCCTTGTGAGAGAAAAAGGAGGGTAGGAAAAATAAATACAAGGAGAATTTTGCCATGCCCAAGATGAGAGCAAAAAGGTGTCTTTTCTATATTTTTTGTCTGGATTCTCAGGATGCTTGTTGCAAATAAAATATTTATTTTTTGCTCTGTTTCAAGTGCTCTGTGACTATGCTGGGTGGAAATGGGAAGGGATTGCTTGCTTGTCAGCTCATGATTGTCCCCAGACTACAGAGGGTTTCCTTCTGTTAGCTCTGTAAGACCAATAAGTTTAACGTTAAAAATTGCAAAAACCAGAAGCTGTTTCACAAGAGTTTTGATACAAGTCAGGAAAAGCTGACAATTAACACTTTGTCAGCACAGATTTCCAGTTGCTTCCCACTGACAAGAACAGGGCACTTCTGTGTCCTTCTCCTGTGTCCCTGCCCAGCCAGGATGTGACAGCCAGTTCCTTTGTGCTCCTTGGTTTCAGGCTGTGCTTGGCCCCTGGATTTCTGTGTCTCCCCAGTTCAGAAAGGTGCCCTCCCTGTTACAGAGTGCCTGGCAGTGCAGTGCTGGCACTGGAGATGGGAGAGGTTTGCTAGCACAGCCACTGCAGGAATATGCCCTGCTAACTTTAAGTTTTGCAGCATTTTGTGCTTTAAATCAAAATGAGGGTGTTTAATGCAAGTTTTCTGTGTTTAATTACAGCAGCTGTATCAGGATGCATAACGAGCTGCTAATATATTACCCCCGTGGAATTGCTGGCACACAAAAGGTGCTGACTCAGATCTGTCCAGTGTCCTTGATTTGGCATCCTTGTCTTTTCCCAGTTTAGTGTTTTGTGTCACTAAAGGCTTTGATTTAAGATACAGCATCATCATAAAAGAGGTGACAGTAACAGCTGAGCTCTCTGTTAAAATACTGTATATAATTTATTTCAAACTGTTTGGGTATATAGGCATTTTCCTGGAATTTTATTACCTTTTATTGGAGGCCATTTCAGGATTTTATTACTTTTCTCTCTGATTTTGTTTATGTGTCAGAGACCTGAAAATAAGGGAATTGCTTAGTTGTCATCTCCAGTGAGGTTTTTAGAAGATGTTGCTGAGTTTATGACTCTGCCCCACAACAGGGGGAACAGACTAGTCCACAAGGCTCTGGACTGGGACTGATTTTTCTTCCCTTCCACTACTTTCTCTGTGGCTTTGGGCAAGTCACTGGTCTGGGCCTTGTGTCTGTAGTGGTGAAGTGAAGGGAGTGCTTGCCCATCATGGGGAGGATGTAAAAATCTGAGGTTCAGAAGGTGCAGCAATGGAGACCAGTGTAGCAGTGCTGATTTAGATAGGGGAGGGGATCCAGAACTTGCTGGAAATTACTGGACTGGAAAAACTGCCCTGCCAGGAGGAGGATGTGTCCATGCAAATGTTGAGAGGTGCTGGCAAGTTGGAAATCCACTGCTGATGGCAAAATGGGGCCTGTACAGTCTCCCAGTGTGGGCTCAAGGATATAATACCAATTTTGCATGATGTCTTGTGGGCTGTGATGCCACAAGCCTGCCCTGAACACAGGAATTTCTGCCTGCAGCTCCCTGTTTCATGGAACCGTGCCATGGCACTGGCTTGGTTGTCACCAGTGTCACTCTCTTCTCTCTGGGACATGCAGTCCCTTGGTCATCGTGTCCCCTCCTTCTGTGGTTGGTGTTTGCTTGTCCTTCCTTACACCCCATTTTCAGTCAGGGCTTTCCCATAGGTTGGGACAGAGCTGTGGATGGGAACAGGCAGGAATTGCTGTCTTGAAAAAGCAATTTAGCTTATTTGGCTTGTGTACAGTCCTGCTGTCCATGGAGGTTCTGTTCTGCTCCTTAGGGAGGCTGCAAATACAATTCACCTTACAAGATTTACAATCAGGTAGGAACATTTGGCTGGAACACCCTGCTGTATAAATATATTGGCAGAAAAATTAGCAAAGGACCATTCACCCACCACCAGGGAGGGAGAACCAGTCGTGGAGTAAGGTGTGAGGAGAATCTCAAGGTTTCTCACAGTGTGGAGCAGCAGCTGAAGGTGCATGGGGATGGTGAACAGCATTAACACATCTCTGAGCATCTCTCCCTCTTCTGAATGTCATTGACCTTCAGCTCTCAGGTGAAGGCCTCATCCAAGGTTTCCAAATTTATTTTGGCCACAGATGGAGCTGTGGCTGCAGACACTGCCTGTTTGGGGCTGCCTGGATCACGTTTGTGCCACTCAGGAGAATTGTGCCTGCAGGCAACTCAGCATGCAGAAGCAATGCCAGGAAGTTTTTAATGCATTCTGCCTGTCATGTTCTTTTAATGCAGCTGATGAACTGTAAGTGAGGAGAGCTGAGCATCAAGTGACCAGTCAGCACCCTAGAGACCTTCAATAATTATTTTCTGGACACAGAATGAGAAAGTCTTAATTTAAAATACTAATACAGGCTCTTGGCTTCATGCTGGCTATGGAGTAAAACAGCTTTTGAGGTCCTCTAGGGAAGTAGCAGAAGGACAGAGTCCTGCACAAAATTATTTTGCCTTTTTTGTCAGTATTGGCATGTTTAACTCCCTTTCCTCAGCTGTCAGGCTCAGATCCTCTTTTATGTTAAATTCCTCGTTGGTTTCTCCTGCATTGTGAGTCTTGCAGCAAAGAGAGAGGAGCCAAAATCTTGTGTTTTATTCTTTCCAACAAAACCCCTGCAAGCCTTTTTAATGTGCCTTAAAATAGCAAACAGGGCACAAGTGCACTTTTTTCCCCTCTTGATGGATGAAATTTAACTACTGTTCCTTGATTTGTGTTACTATCAATGTTGCTAACAGTCTTCCCCAGTGCTAGAACAGCCTTTGAGTGCCAAATCTCCAGAGAGGAAACTGCTGTCGTGTTTTGATGATGGCAGTGGAAAATTAATATTAAAACAGATTTATTTTTTTTATCTATCTTGGCCAATTTCTGCAGGTTGGCTGTTGAACTAAAGAATTGCCAAGCAGGCGTTTTCCATACAGATAATGAATTTACATTTTATTCCCTAGTTTGTTTTGCTTTTTAAAACAAGTGGTCCAATCCACCTCAGAGCATAGAAAAAAAAACCATTTAGACTACATGAATTGTGACTGATTTATAGAACTTAACTGTTGCTAGCCTATTCTCCTATTTCTCCCTGAAATGCAATATGTTGTTTTAAAGGCCAGCTAAGATGTTCTAATTTGGATGAATTGCTCACTGGGAGACAGTCAGATGTACAGAAAATTAATTTCAGTTACAGTCACTCATATCCTCTAATACTTTAAATGAAAACATAGTGTAACTAATAAATATCTCTCAGCACGGGCATGCTCTCTTTAAAGCCTGATTAATGCTTCCATCCTCAGCATAAAATCCCCACCCTGTTAAGGTGAAGAATTGTTCCTTGATTTAAGCACTTCACCTGCCTGAACACTTGAGCATATTTCATAAAACATTTGCTGGATGCAGTTTGGTTTTGCTTGGTTAACAAAACGTTTCTCCAGAAGCCTTTGCCCACCTCCAGGCTGTACCTGTGTCCCCTCCCTGGGGTCCCCATCTGTGCTGTGCCCTGTCTTAGGGGCATTTGCTGTGGGAGCTGCTTCCCAGGAGCTCTGTTCTGGTTCAGCTCTGATTTCTACCCTTTCACCCATCATTCTGTGTTAAAAAAAAATTACACATGGAAAACTGCCTGAGTCCCTCTGGCACCAAGTTCATTTTACACTGGCTGTGACACTTTTTTTCCATATATCTATCCCTGGGTTCTGGCTCATTCCCTCTCTTCCTTGTGTTTTTTCATTTCAGCCCCCACATACACATTTTAATTTCTGCCTTGCTTCTGACACATTGGCTCATCTCTGGCACTCAGGCCTTGACTTGTCTCTCATGCAGTGCTTCCTGCAGCCAGGTGCCTGGGAGCAAATTCAGGAGCTGCCTGGCATTCCTTTGCTCCAAGTTTGTCCCCTTGCCTTCCAGAGGACCTTGAAAATAATTAAGCAAAGTCTGTTTACTCCAGCTTTGTGCGGAAGCAGGTGAATTTCAGCAGTAATGAATAATCATCTCTGTGGAAACCCTAATCAACAGAATTTTTCTTTATCCTGGTGGAGGATGAGGCATTTGGCTGGGTAATAAACATAACATTAGTGAGAAATCACTCACTGGTTATCCCTGTGGGTAATGCATGCAAAAGAAATGAGCTGCACGACAAAATTGCTTCCCGTGCATCATGCAAAGAAAACCCAGGGATGCAGAGGTGCTAAAGCAGGGGTGAGATGTGGTTGATGAAGTTTTTTCCCAAAAACCTTTTTTTTTTAATGGCCTTATGACATGGTTACCCTGAAACCATCAGAACACTGAATTTTCCTTGTGCAAGTCCCCTTTATTTTGTTCTGACAGAAGGAAATTTCTTTTCTTTAGGTGAAACTTGGAGCCTGTAACACCCCCAAGCCAGGCTTCTTTGACTTTGAGGGAAAGCAGAAATGGTAAGAGGAAATCCTTATCATTCCTAGCAATTCTGGCTGTACTTTTTGTTCCATCTTGTCTCATCTGTAGACAAATTATGGACCTAGGGGAGTTGCCCCTGAAATAGCTTTAAAATTCTTTTTTTAACAGGGAAATGTTTGCTGCTATGCCTGATACAACTGTGAAATACCAGAATCCTTTATTTACTGTCTTCATCCAGAGCTGGCATGCAATACAGCAAAAATCTGAGAACAGCTGCAGCTCTGTGAACACAAAGTGTGTTCCAGCCTGGAGCAGGATCCCCTGAAAGATCCTTTCACAACAGAGCTGCACTGACAGTGGCCATTCATGGCCTCAGAGAAAAGTTGACCATTTCAAGCTGAATGAAAGATGGCTTTGCATGCCCTGAAAGGGTTTTGATGAATCTGTTTGCTGTGTTCCACTGATGTCCCTATAAAAACACCTTGTGCTGACTCTGAGGGGCTCACTGATGTTTTCCTGTTGCTCCTAGGGAGGCTTGGAAAGCCCTGGGAGACACCAGCCCTCACCAAGCTATGCAGGAGTACATTGCTGCAGTGAAAAAACTCGACCCCAGCTGGAATCCACAGGTAGGAAACGTGGAATTATCATTCAGAAAACCAACCAGCATTTGTCTTTGTGAAGCTGCCAATGGTTCAGCTTCTCACAGGCTTTAATTGCTGCATGGCAAACTTCATTTTGAGCAGATTAAAGTCTAAATTCGTTTCTAAAACTCTCCTTTTGTTGTGACTGAAGCATGAAGAACCATCTCTTTCATTCATAATGATCTTCATTACAGCCAGCTCATGCACAGGGTTGGTTTGGCTGTAGTGATCTAATTTATTTTGCTCTTATTGGTTCATGCTGTATTTAGCATGTAAAGATACTTTTTATCCTTTTCTCATCCTTCTCTTTTCAACTACTCTTTAAATGTTGATCAATAGAAAGCAATCTCCATGAAAGTGACATGAACTGAATGATCAATTCTAAAAATGTTTCCTTTTTGTTTCCATGCAGCAAATTACCAAATCTGATTATGATTAGGTACTCCAACATAACAAGTCTGTATCTGTGTGTTATAGGGAGACTGTACTGTCATTTTAATTAATTTGTCTTTCATCTACCAGGTTTATTACTTGATTGAATCCTTAAGGATATCTCCTGTTTATAGACTGACTTTTATACAATTTTTAAAGAGGATTGCTCTTTAGAAAAAGTATAGACTTTAGAAATAGAGTGGAGATATTTCACTAATAGTAAAATGCTGAAGGCATGGTAATTTCTTCTCATGGTAGGAAATTTGTTCTTCTATACTCCTGTGCTTTGGAAGCAAAATGTTATGTGAGTACAATCCTGTGAACCAAGAATTTGATTTTGAGTTGTCTTCTGATGCTGTTCTTGAGGTTTAAGGTTAATTTTTTTTTCTTCACTAGTCCATGTTCCATGCCATTCATAGTGTTTTTGCAGCAAAGAAAGGCTGTCATTTAGAAAAAATCCTTTTTAATGCCCTTGGAGAAAATAGATTTATGTGCTGTGCAGTTAGCCAAAGTTGGCTGCTTGCTGGGTAAATTCTTGTCCAGGCTAAAATTCTCATACAGAAATAAAGTAATTTGTAAAAATCCATGTATAATTCTGAATGAAGTAAGTGTCAAGTGAAACACATTAATATTAATTTTAAAATGGAAAGAAAAAATCAAACAAAATACTCAGTGCTTTCCTGAACAAATCGTTCAGCGTGGTGACAGGTTTGGCTTTTTGAATATTCCCTTCACTTCCTTGCTTCAGAGAAATACTGTCAGAGCTGTGAGCTTCAGGTTACAAAACTGTCAGCCAGGAAAGAGGTGTAATATGTTTTTACAGAACAAATATTTCAAAGAACCCATACAGCAAACACAGAAAGGTTGGCAGCACTCTTCCTCCCCTCTTCCCCTAAGGTAAAAAGGTTACCTTAGCAGAAAATGTAATTTAAAAGTCAGCATTGAAATAAAGATGGCTTTGCTTTCTTCACAAGAATTCACCAGTCCTTCTTATTACATCATCCTTTTAATTCCACTTTTATAGGACCAAAATGCTCTCAGGAGTCCTCTCATGCATCTCCTGCTGCTCTCCCATTTTTCCTTCTCCCCACCAAATCCACGTTGTGGAGCCACGAGAGGGAGCTCTGTTCTTTAAAATGATGGAGATGTATGTGTCAGGAGATGGAGATAAAATAGCTACTTTAGTCTTCAAATTTCAAATTGGATTTATAGAAAAGAGCTGTGGGTACATTACAAAGTGCTTCATCACTGTCATTGTGTTTCCTTTGCATGCTCATCTGCTGGGTTCCTTCAGATTTTTCTTATGTACCATAGATTCTGAATTAAGCACTCCAAATGCTTGGTTTGAAAGCAGTATAAAGTGCACATTACAAATTTTAAAACTTTGGCTTTCATATCATTATGAATCATAAATAGTAATTACAGTACAAAAGTGTTCAATTTCTTGTTGTGCATCCTCATGAATTTTGTTATTTAAAAGCCTTCTCAATGTTCCCAACTTACTTTTTCTTCAACCTTTCATCTTATCTGTTAATGTTGTTCTTTGTGTTATTTTAAATCCTCGACAGTCTCCTGTTTCATAGATTTGCCAAAGGGCTTTATTAAGTAAGAAGCCTTTCCCTTCAGTAAAATTTTAAGCTTAAAACCACTTATTTTTTTCATAGGTTCATTTTTTTCCTCAGCAGATTTGCTGCTGTTCTGCAGCCTTCAGGCTGTCAGTATTTTTGTTAACAAATAGAATGGAACTAAATGCAGTATTTCTTATGCAGTCCAAATAGATCCACTTTTTCATTCCTTTTTCTTGTTTCTCCATTGATTCATTCTTTCATATTGAAGTTTCTTCAATTAGTACAATTCCAGCATCAGATTTACCTGCTTTAATTTAATATCTTTGTTTTGGATGGAAAAAAGAAACAAACTTGAAGTAAAAGGATTCTGATTCAGGAGGATTGCCCTGAATTTGTGTCCAGAAGCAATGAGAATTCTAACAGCAGCACAAACCTCACCTGCTGCTTCCTGTTGCTGCTTCCTATTCCTGCACTGACTTTGGAGTACCCACACCTCATTAGGAGACAGCTGAATGTGCAGAGGCAGCAGCATAGCTGTTCTCTGCTCTCTGAAGTTTGTGTGCCATTTTTGACTGTATCTGCTTGGCTATTTCCAATGTGCTTTAGTTTCTTTTTCACCCTTGCTGCCTGCAGGTTGTCTCATAGTCCTGCCTAATCATCTCTTTCAGAGCTTTGTCTAAAACCTGGGGGAAAATGATCATAGTGCACTTATTTTCAGCAATTTTATTTGCTGGAAAATCTTTAAAATTAACAGGTAACCTTGAGGGTGTTTGAGGTGAGGTCCATCCATGAAGCCACGGGAATCTCATGGCTGTGTTGGTCTAGAACAATCCCAATTGCTTTTCAGGATGTTCTGCAATCCAGCCCTTCTGAAAGGCTGAAGAAGACCTTCAGCCAGGTCTTACTATGTGTTGTGGGTTGTTTTGCTCCTTTTCCCAAGAACAGCTGTTAGCAGGAGGTCAGGAATAGTCTTTTCCATGCTGTCTCCATTCTCCTCTTGATGCAGTCTTCCTTCGTCATCTTCTACCTTTGAGCACATCTTTTGTTTCTCGTGAGTCATTCCTTTCAGTCTGAAGTTCCAGGCAGTGGAAAGGTAATTGCTTGGACCAGCTCAGCTCTATTTGCATATTTCAGAGACATCACCTGTCCTTCAAGTCTATTCACTCTTCCTCCAGAACAGAGAATAATTTATGAAGCCATTCTTTTGCGTTCTCCAGCCCCAAACAGAAACATTTCACGCCGTCAACACCTCCCACTGCTTCGGGTCCTTTACAAAGGAAGATGTGTCCTGGCTGCTTCTCTTCTCCTATGTTCACCTGTCCTCTTCCTGCTTTACTGGCAGCAAATGACAATTGCTTTTGGTGGCTTTGGCTGGTGTGAGGTGGTGGTGACACTCACCTGCCCTCCCTGCCAGCCATGGAGTGCGTGTCCCTCTGGCTCTGCATTCCCACTCTGATAGATGAGTAATGCCATGATTGACTCTCACAATTAATGGACAAATATCATGGATATAGGTTAAGAAAAGTTTTATAGATTTATAGTTATGTTTTACCCCCTCGTGTGGTTATCAAGGGACAGCTGGAGTTGGGATACCTCGGAGGGCTGGCTTGTCACTATGGTGACATCTGACCTCCAATGAGGATTTGAGGAAGAGATCTCCACCACTGGACAGCGAAGAAGGGGTTGATGGACAGAACTTTGGGAAGGGTTAAAAAGGGAAAACCTCCATTGTGAAGGGGGGCTGAGCACATGGCAGGGAAAATCTTTTGCTCCCAGCGCCATAACCTTTTTTCTTTATTCAGTCTTCTGTTGAATTTTTGATAAGGTTTAATAAACCTTCCTAAACTGTGAAAAGTGAGCAGCTATTTCTCACACCACTGCCATGGTGCTGTTCTGCAGCCTCAGCAGTGGGCTCAGGGATTTGGGGAGTGTCACCTTCAGAAGATGGGTGTCACCTTCATGCAGTCACTTTGTTCTCATGTACATCGCTGCATAATCGGGCACTTCAGCACTCACAGATTTGAGAGTCATAGTGGCTGTTTGCAGCCCCCCACACATTCCCAAATTCTCATCTCTCTTGTGGATATCACAAATTCCCACTGGGTTCAAGTTTTTCAAGCCCAGAGAAGCAGAAGCAGGCCAGCACTTCGTTTCTTAGCAGCATGGAACAGTCCCTTCCACCGAAGCCCTGTCGCAGGGGCCGTGGGTGGAGGTGTGACACCACACTGCAGGGGTGGCCAGGAGCTGTTATTGATCTGTTCTTGTAACGAGATGGTTATATGGCACAGCTCAAACAATCAAAATAAATAATAAAAAAAGCATCCAGATTTGCTCAGCATATTTAGCCTTCCATTTGCTGATTGCAATTTTGGCATCGCTCGGTTCGAAATATTTCCTTTTCCTATTTCGTATATTACATATTTACCAGTTCAAATCTGAACAGCTTGTCACTCCTAACTTCAGTGGCATCCTTTCCCAAACACTTACACGCCTCTTACTATTTGCTTTGAGTGCTGAAACTCACAGGAGGACTTAAAGATTTTCTATTTATATATCAAAGCTTAAGAAGTTGGCATTTTAACTTATTTGACTCAGCTTCACCAATAATGCAGTTAGTAAAATTTCTGCTGTGTAATGAAGAAAGTTGGAGATCACGAATCTGAAGAGCCCAGACTTGTCTCTAAAGGGAAGAGAGCTTCACCTCAAAGAAAACAGGCATTCACCAAACATCTTTTTAGGCTCTTAAAGGTGTGAAGTCCCACTTCTGATGTTTACAGGGGAGAAAGTTGCCTGTGTTTTTTTAAGTACTATTCTGTGCCTTGTTTGAGTAGGGGAGGATTTAATTCTCTGTAGTCTGTCCCAAATGGGAGTAAAATCTCTCCTTTGCTGGGTTGGTGTGGGAGCACCAGATCATGCCAGGAGAGAACCCTCGGGGGACAAAAAGGCTCATGAAACAGAGAACAAACTTCAGAGTGAATAAAATAGCAAATGCACAATTGCTGCAGGCTCGGAGCAGTCCAGCAAGCTGTAAAACCTTTGGGAATAAAACAAATGGATTTGTCCATTGGGTGTTTTTGCAGGAAGTACTGCAGGGGGCAATATTTGATAAGGTGGGTGGCCAGGTACCCTGTGCCCAGGGCTGGGCTCCATCCCTTCTGGTGAAATAACCTTTCTCTGTCACATTTATATGCAATAAGCAAGTTGAAATAAAATGTGGGAAAGAGAATCTGCAGTTCAGGGACACAGTGAAAAGCAGGAGAAACAATTCCCTGATTTGCAGAAGAGCTGAGGTCTGTGTGTGCTTTTGGCAGGTTGCACCAGGTGTTAACTGAATTATTTTAATAATTGATTTAAATTGATGAGCCTTTTGTATTTAAGTAAGCTCTCCAAGGCAGCATAGAATCTCTGTAGTGTAGGATCTCCAAGAGAACTGAAAAATGTCTATAATGACTCAAATATAAATTCTGTTTCCAATGACATAAAAAAAATTTCGTAAAATTCAAAACTTGAATTTTTCTTAAGTTTGGATTCATTGCTCAAGTCTGCCCTGTTGATATCTGGAACAAGAAGTTTTGATCTTTTGCAGTTTACAGGTTTTATGTCTGGTCAACTTCTAAGAATTACATTAGTGACTGGTAAATGTTTCAGGCTGAAATCTCTGGATTTCTTGGTTAGTTCTGCAGGCCAGCGGAATTTCTTCTGGAAATTAAGAAATACATTAGAAAAACTGTTGTCTGTAAACAAAATGAGTGCACCCATCGTGTTTTCCTGTTTGTCTATCAAACAGATGTCTCCCTTGATAATCTGGCCCAGCAGCCACTGTTTGTGCTTGGGAAAGAGCAGCAGAGTGGTGTGGGCAGGATTACCAGGGGGATGGGAAGAGCAGGAGGGGAAGGGACCTGTTTGGGTCTCTCCCTGCCTGTCACCAGCAGCAGTGAGCTCAGACACCTGCTTTGTTTAGGGAAATATCTCAATTTATGGCTTGCTGTGCTGCCAGGTCAAAAACTTTGAAAAAAGCGACTTTATTTCTTTTGTAGTATAAAAGCAATTTAATTGCAGCGTGTAAAGTGGGCACTAATCAAATTATGGCTGTGCTCCCTAAAGCTTGCTGTCCTGTGCTAATGCAGCACACTGGGAAGAGGAGCTGTGCAACAGTGCTGCAGGGGCTTTGCTCTGCACATTTCTTTGTATGGATCCTGCTGTGGCACTTGATCCTTAGGGAATTTCATATCTGACTTTTTGGTTGTTTTTTTTACCCAAATGTTGTTGGTAACAATAACAATAATTTCTAACAAAATCTGGAAAACAAAGATCACTGTTTGCTCCACATTTTTTTTTGAAAGCTCTTATTTTAATAATGACCACATTAGAAGAAGCATATCACTGAAACAATTTGTAAACTCTAATCAAGCTCTTCCCCTTTGAAAACAAAACAAAGCTAAACCATCAAGCCTGTATTTTTTTATTATTATTATTCTTTTAGCAGAAAACGAAGCGCTAGAAATTAAGATTAAAACCAGAAAATTGATCCACCCCAGGCTTCTGGCTTTGGGGTGTGTGAGACTTCAGTGTTCTCTGATTTTAGACAATCTGCTGAGCTGTTTTTTTGTGAACTACACTGGGGTATGTAATAGTTTTTGAGGATTTTATATCCTGAGAAGGTTTAGATGTTAACACACAGAGGGATCCTTCTGCCATGCTGCCTTTTGCCAGCTGCATGAGGGACAGTCTCTAGCATGCAAGTGGAGTTGATGGAGATTGCAGTTATTTACTGTGCATGGCTCACAAAGCCTTGCAGTTTGTGTACACTTCACTCCTACTTGTGAAACTAAAGGTGAGGTGACCCACCTGATTTTATCCAAGTTGGAAAAAAGGCAGTCTATTATCTGCAAAATTCGACTTTAAGTGCTTTGTTTTTAGGGCGTGCTTTCAGAACCTATTTTTCTTATTAGCAGGGGGATGCTTTGTAGTTTCTATTGTGTCAGAAACTAAAATACCACACTACAAACATGAACTAAATTTCCCCATTCTTCCACAATAAAGGTGGGTGGTGTTGTTTTGCTGCATCTTCTCATGAGGAGTGTGTGCTGATGCTTTAAATCCCTGGCACAGATCCTACCCACAAAAGCTGTCCATAGGTAATTTGTTGCTTTTCTGTCCCTGTCTTTGCAAGTAGCTCACCTGCCAGGCATTGGGGTGCTGTGCTGGTGGGGCTGGGATTTTGGTTGTGGACAAGTTTATCAATCACAGGGGTTTTTATCTCCTGCAGCCTTTTATTGTAGAGCACAAAACAAAATGCCAGACCCACACTGTTGTTTGGAATTGTGGCTCTGGCAAGCTGTGAAGAAGTTAAAATGAACAAGCATCTCATAGTAGAAATATAAACAGCTGGAATATGTGTCAGCCTCCTACCCCCTGGGAGTGTGTTGGATTGTTCTCTTTGATTTTACATCTCTGCAGAAATTTATGGCCTCAGCTCCTTTTATTTATGACATTCTGATCCTCGACCAAGCGATTGATTGAAATACAACAGTGCCAAGCTGCAAGTCTGTATTTCAGAGAGGCTGAAGTTTAGGAAGCAAACCAGCAATGCAGTCATGGATTGAAGGCTGCACTGAAATCCTGTACAGGGGTTGCCCACATTTCTATGCCCCTAAGCTTCTTCAAAGGAGAGAATTATCATGGCAAAGGTTATGTCTCTTCTCTCTCCCTCCTTTTAGGCTGCCTGTTCTTGCTGAAAATATACGGTATGTTAAATATGCAATCTTACCAGCCCTCCAAGGGCTAACTTTGGCTTGTAGAGATGCTAGTCCTCATTTTTGCAGCTCAGATCCAGCAGTGTTGATGCACTCTGTTGTTAGTGTGCTGTGAGTAGCATAACATATTCCCTTCCAGCTACTTGGATGTAACAGTAGTGGATTTTGAGAATTCCAACCAAGAAATTGGGGGAGGATCACCATTAGTGATTTTGGTTAAATAGTAATATTTAAATATTTTTCTTCTGAATACATCACTGAATTAATTTTCACCATCTTGCACTGACTACAGAAATATTACAGAATATACTATTTGGGATGTATTGAGAAAAAAAGAATAATTAGAGGTGTAGCTCTGCCTTGCTGAGTGTGCTGCTGCAGCAAAGTGAGGCATCCCAGCATCATGATTCCTGGCTTGCAGGTGGATGAAGACACTGCATGCTAGCCAGATACACCAGAGGCAATTGAAAAAAAAGAGCAAGTAAATTTACATATATATATATATATATATATATATAAAATCTCAAACTACTGGCATACAGTGATGACAAAATATAACAGAATGAGACAAAACACTTTACTGTGTAAGTTTGTGTGCAGCAGGGAATTTGTTGCTTTTTGTTATCCCTGTAATCATTGTCCAGAAGTAACAGGTTCTGCTGTCTGCCTGCAGTCCCACAGCACCTGGTGCTTCTGTGATCCCATGGCTGTGGGATTGGAAGCACATGATGCAGCTGAGCTCTGGGATCTTGAAACTTCACTTCAGCAATTGCTCTCCTAGCTGAGAAAGCATCTCAGTGTCACCAGGTCAGGTGTCAGTTGCTGCACATCCTCTGCTGGAGGCTGTTGCTTCTGTGGCTGAGTTGACAGAAAATGGTTAAATACTGATATTTCCAGGGATCTTGGCTTAAACTGAGATGGCAAGGTTGAATTTGTTAAAATTTCAGACCAGAAGCTGAAACCACTGAGATGCAACCAGAGGTGCCCTCTGTCATTTCTGCCTTGAGGTGGCAGTTTCTGGCAAGTCAAGGAAGGTGTGTGAGTGCCAAGTGCAGGTTTCATTTGTTGCAGATTTTAGCAGCAATGCTGCTGCTCCTCAGCCACAAAAACATGAATGACAAAAGCATTGAAAAGCTCATTTTTGTGAAGTGGCTGTGTGAGGCTGGAAGCAGGAAAGAGCAGTGTTGTGACATGAGAAGTGACTCCACCAGCCATCAAAACTTTCCTGTGAGGTTCATTTCTGTACTGAAAACTCTAAATCAGATTGGTACAAGATGCTTTTGGCAGTGCTGACGTGACAAAACTGGGGGCTGGGAAAGCTGCAGGGTGGGCTTGGGGCAGGGCAGAGGTGTTGAACCAAGCAGGAAGCTGCCATGGGCAGTTCAGGAGCTTGGGGCAAAGAGCAGAGCCTCTGGGGGAACAGGAGGTTTGGAAGGGGAGGAAAAATAAATAGGAAATTGCAAGGTGAGGTGAGGAGGACCAGGAGGGCAAGATCTGCTCTCTTTGCCCAGTTTTAGTTGGGGTTCAAACAAGGTGACCTTCAAGGTCCTTTCCTTCCCAAACCATTCTGTGTTTCTGTGATGATTCCTGCTGCCCAGGTCACTTCCTGAGCAGGAGAGAGCCTTCCTGGATCCCAGTGTTTCCCTGGAGTGCCCAGAAACATGGGAAAATCCTTTTTTTGGGATAGCCAAATGAGGTGATGAATGAGGGTGGGAGGAGCAGAGACTGACTCCTCTGCTTGTGGCACTTGGTGGACATTCCAGAGGGGGGCTTGGACTTGCTCTGCTGCTCTCTTGCTTGCTCTGCTCCTGAAACTCCTGCTCCTGTTTCTGCCAGCAGCTCACCAGGCTGGGCAGGCAGCTTGACTGCTTTAAACTGGGAAGGGCTCAACCCTAATTACAAAAAAATCTGATTTTTCCAAATAATTGAAGCTGTTGCAAGACTCTCAGCTTGCTGTGTCTGAGGCTCTTAAAAAATTCAGGAACTTGGGTAGAAATTGCAGGTTTATCTTACTGTGGAATATGTAATATATTGATGTTTAGGTGTGGAGCTGTAGACATTTACTTGGAAGTATTCAAACACAGGAAGGGTCTGTGTACCCTGATGCTTCACATGGCAGGGCAAAGGCTGGTTTAAGATACAGAGTGTATTAATTAAAAACAACAATAATATAATAAATATGCTTTTGGGTAGGAGAAACCAGCTGTAATTGTTTTATGTACAACATAAGCTATAGCATAAGTAAGCTGTTTCTTTAGTGAAAATACTGCTTTTTGAATTAGGAAAAGGTTAAGTGGCTATGTTTAGCTTGCTCTTTACAAGAAATATCAAGGAAGTATTGAGTGTAATTACTGGAGATTAAGATTTTGTTTGGATGTTAACTAACAGGTTGGTTAATGTCATGTAAACACTATTTGTCTCTTAGATTGGAAAAAGTTTTCCTTTAAAAGGGCACCTATTGTCTTCTACTTGGATATTTGGACACTGTTGTACCAAATTACTCCTATTTTAAGGAAAGGTGACACTCCTCAAAGGTCTCTGGAGCATCCTGTAGGTACTTTTGCTGAACTAACCCACACAAAGGCAGGGAAAGGCTCAGGTTCAGTGCTCAGTACTAAGGGCTGCTGCTTCCAGATCCTGCATCCCTCTGGCTGAGCCTGCCAAGGATTGCACTGTACATTTGGAAATCTCCTTGTTCCTGCTTGGGACCACTGAAGATCTCTTCATTCTGCTATTCCTGTGCCTGCAGACCTCATAAATCCACCCTCTGCCTTCACAACTGAGATGTGCTGTGGGAAACAAATGTCCATGGCACTGCTCTAGCAGCCTCAGAGCTGCTCCTTTCACCAGTGAGGATGTTGGCCTCTGCAGTGATGGCTGGCCCAGTGTCACTCCAGAAAGCAGAGGATGGCTGCTGATGTCCTTTATTTACCAAAATTTAAGGTTGCATTCAGTTTTCAGGCTTCAGAGCACCTGTTTCATCCCAAGCCATGGAGTTGTTCAGTATTTCCAGCTTGGCTCAGAATATATTTCTTGCTCCTACAAATGTCTGTGTAAATCTCTATAAATATCTTGTATTAAATTGACAAACCCCCCCAACAATTACAGTACAGGCTGTGTTTGTGTCTGTAGCTTGGTCTCCTCTGCTTGGGCATTCCTGGATTTTCATACAGGTGATGGGACAGAAGGGATTGGTTGCTCCAGGACTGATCAGGTTTCCTTCATGCTGGAAGGGTCCAAACAGCACCACTCCCTTCTCCCTTTGAGCTGCAGGCACTGGGAATATGCAAGTTTTGGCAGAGTCCATGAAAAGAATGTGAAGAAAGGAGCCTGCTGGTGATCTTGTGCTTTTCACCTCCATGTCTGCTTTTCTTTTTAAAAAAGTACTCCACAAACCAAAAACTGTGGGAAGCCACTGCTTCAGGGCTTTTTTTTTTTTTTTGAGCATAGTGTTTCCTTCCACACATATGCTAAAATGTGTACAGTGAGTCATGAAATTGCAGCTCCTAGCAAGCATTAGACTTGCTCAAAATTATATTACGCATTTTACATTTATTTCCCTTCCCCTGACTGTCTTTACTACTAATTTCCAACTGTGATTATGGTGCAGTTATTAATTAAGTCGTTAGAGTTAAATGAGTAATCTGCAAAGCTTTGCTTTAGATCACAGCACTATTTAACTATGACATTACTTATAGTATGTTGGGTTTAATTTTTTGACTGTAATCTGGAAAATATTTTCCCTGTCTTAAATAGTGTTTTTTTTAAAGGGAAATTCTGTGATGAGACTTAACCAGAAAACTTTACGTAGACGTTATTGGAATATTAACTAAACTGCACCTTTAATATTAAAAAAAAAAAAAAATTAAAATTTTAAAGAAAAACACTTGAACCCCACTGTGCTGGCATTTTTCACGGGCAGATTGCTCAGATTGTTCAGATCTTCAGTGGGCTCTTGAAAAGGCTCCAGGTGCTGAGTCATGTGCACGCTGGGGCTGAGGTGCTGCTGGGAGCCAAGAAGGATTGTTGAGAGAGGAATATTAAAATATTTTGTTTATGACAGTCATTAATAGGGCTGGTGTGGAGGGTACAGCAGCCTTTTGTGAAAGGTGGCTCTGCAGAGGCCATCCTCAGCCAGGAGGGATTTGTATCTTATTTGGGTGTTGTGGGAATCTTTAAAATCAGAGGGTTTTGGGAAAGCTGCAAAAGGCAGGCCTCAGAGACAGCAGAACTGGGATTAGAGATAAGCAATAGCCATGAGATTGGTCAGCAGAAAAATTATATAGGAAGTAGAAAAGTAAGGACAAATAGAACAATGATCTGTGTATTAATGCTTGTTTAGAATAACTCCCTAAGCTACAGAAAAGTTTATCTAGTGAGATATTAGGAAGTTCTAACCTTAATAATGGAGCTCTGTGCATTGTGTTTGAAGGATTACAAGCAGGTATTGTATTCAAAATAAGCAAACGTTGTTTTAACCAAAGGCGTGTGTGCTTATAGTGGTTGGACAGAACTACTGTCAATGTGCTTTTGCTTTGTGTGGTTGGTCAAAAACCTTTTAAAGTGAGTTGTAACATTGATTTCTTAGTCTGCTGCCTGGGGTGTGAGCTGGTGGCATCTTCCCATTGTCATAACCATGGAATGAGGCTGATGCTGGAAAATCAAACAGCTCAAGGCACGTTCCCAGCAGTCCCATCCCGTTTGTGATTTGTGCACAGCCCCCGGCCGGCGATGGGTGTTACTGCCTTACAGTGCTCAGCAAAGAGAGTGAAAAATGCTGAGCTCGTATCTTAGTCAGGAAGGAAGGATTTGATGAATTTAAACAACGGCAAACAACGCCTAATTTTATAAGCGGTTACAGATATATTTCCTGCGGTAGCATCACCTCCAAAGGGTTAATATTTCCCTTCGCTCCCGCTGCAGGTAGCGTGGAGTTCAGCCGAGCTGTAAAGTCAGAAGGATACAGGTGGAAAATGCCTTTGGAAGGGAGCATTGTTTGTCCTCATTTCACGCCTCATTAGCCGCGCTGCCGGAGGAGCCTCCCGCATTGTCCCGGGGTCAGGAGCTCCCGCGGCGTGCGGGGACAAGGGACATCTCCTCCCCATGCCGGGGCTCTCATCTTCGGACCACCTGCGTTTGGGGCGGACAGCACCCTCCTCCCCTCGCCTCTCCTGGCCCTGGCCTTAACTAGCAAAGGAAAAGACGGCAGCAATTATGGCACACGCAATTAACGAGCTTCTAATCTCCAGCCTTGTGTGTAATTGCTGCTGTCAAATACAATTAGTCTCTGCCCAAGTTCCCTTCCCAGGGGGATGGCCAGGCCGTGGCACACGCGGAGAGGAGGGGGGCGAGTGTCTGAAACTTTAGGAGAGTTTGCATTTTTTTGTTGTCTCCCCAATAATCCTCGCTCTTCGAATAGAGAAATGTTAATCCTTAAGAGCATTAGGGGAACATGGTGGCCAGCAGAGCAGCTCTGCTCTTGGGTCTGATGTGTCTTCTGTAAAATTTCTCACCTGATTCCATACCAGCTTAATTACAATTCAATCAGCACATGTCAGGGATTTACTGGTACCTTCCTGTGAGCCTGACAGGGCTCCAGCACATCCCCAGTCCTGCCATAACAACAGGCTGGAGTTGCTACACCTCCCAGGTGTATTTGGGGGAGCTGGGACACGGGGCGGGGTTTCTCCTACCCCTGCCAAGCAGATCTCTCCGAGCATCCAGCAACTGCAGCTCCTCCAGGCTTGGTGGCTCAGGACCCTTGGTTGCACTTCAGAGCCCTGCAGCACTTTGAAAAGCCATGACAGATCTTGGTGGCTTCTTTGGTGGCTGCTGAAGGCTGCCACATTCCTGCCAAGGAGTGTTTCACCAGTCTGCTGCTGTGTGTGCACCTTGCAGACAGGTACAGAGCAGGGTGATGTGTCCCTGTCCCCAGGGCTGGGTTCTGTGCCTGCCCATGCAGGAGGGCCAGGGAATGTGCCAGGCTGACACCTGCACTGGAGGAGAAAGGTGAATTGTGCAGCACAAATGCAGATTGGAATCTGCACCATGCGTTTGCTGCTGCAGAAATGCTTGAGAAGCTTTGAGTGGAGTCATTTTGTTAGGAGTATTCCTTGTCTGTGTCCCACAAAGCTGGATACAGCTGCTGCTCTGGCTCAAGCTGCATCAGGCTCAGAGGAAGAGGAAAATAATACAATAAGTAGTGCAAACTTCTTCCATGCAGTGTGATGGCTCAAGTGTGAGATCCTGATGCATCACTCTCGTTTAAGTTGTCTCACTTTTCTGTTTCCAAGGTGCCAGGTGCTGAAAAACCTCAGTATTGACCATTTTAAAGGCATTGGCCAGGATAACTTTGAAGATAAGTATTTTGATGAGATTAACCTTTTTTTTTGCTGATGACTTTCTCTTCTTAAATATGTTTTTATGAGAAGTTATTTAAAGGTTTTGGGTGTGGAAAAAAGCCAGAGCAAGATGTGAGGGAATTGGGGGCTGATAGATGTGCAGTGCAGCACAGCCACGTGCCTTGGCAAATAACTATTGCTGTGTTTGCTGGGTGTCTGGGCATGCAAAACCAGCCAGGCAGAGTTCCATGTTGCTCTGGATAAAACTGGGATGCCCTACATTTAACCCATGCCTGGGACCTAGCTCTTCTGTTAACTGGATATTATGGTCTTTCTTTTTTTTTTTAAAGGCTTTACTGAAATTTGTGCTGTTCCTGCTGTTTTGTAGTGTTTCTGTAGGACTTCTCTGCACCTTCCTTCTGTCAGAATTAGGAGTCCCTTGCCCTGCATGTAAATAGCTGTGTCCCTTCCATCCCAGCTAATCACTGAGAGTGAGTTCATTTGCATATCTATAGCTACTTCTGCCTCTCGAGCTTGAAGTGGGTCATTGGGAGGACCCATGAATTTGCCATCTTGTTAAATCTGTTGTAGCTTGTTTTGTGTAGATTGGAACAAAGCTTGGGTGTGGAAATGAAAAACAATCCATCCCTGTCCTGTCTTCAGGGATAGGGCAAGAGAGTGATCCACCAAACCAATCCCCATCAGGAAACTACTGCTCCTCCTCTTAAATGATATTTTTCATCCCACTCTCCAAAAATGCCAAAGGAAAAATTGATCATGTTGCAATCATGGGAGAGTTTTGTGACAAAACCCTCACAAAGAAAATGTTTGTCTCTAATTGTTTTGCATTTCCATAATGCTTAGTATGATAAAACCATCTTCTCTTTCTCCTTTATTTTTCAATCATGATTAGGTTTTAATGTTGTTAAAGCTTATAAGTGAGTTTGAGCCACTGTCTTGTTGAAGAGAAGATGGAGCTGAAATTTTCAGTGAGGCATTGGACAGGGTTTTTAATGTGTCTGTCATTATATGTTAACCTCTGAACTGGGACACGACGTCTGTTTTATGGCTGACAACAATTTAAAAGTATACATCTTGACATGGTGGATAAAGGAAGAAGGGGGAGTGGGGAAGAAAAAAAGAATTAATGATGTTAGCAAATATTAGTCCCTGTATTTCCATTCTGTTCTGAAAGTGGTTGTCAGGCTTTGAGGCTGCCTGGAGCAGCATTGCCAGTGACAGCCAGCCAGGATGCCATTGTCCCTTGGATCAGGCTGGGCTGTTACTGACAAACCCAGGGCACTGAGGCAGGGATGAGGATGCTCCCCTGTCTGTTCCTGGAGGAGTGTGCCTTTTCTCCTGGCATTCCTGGTGACATTTGAGAAGGATATTCTGGGCTTAGTGGAGTTCCCTGTGCCAGTCCCTGAGCCCATCTGGACTCAGAGGGGTGGAAGATGTCTCTTCAGGAGTACGTTTGCTGCATGCCCAGCCCTGGTTTGCCTGTGATTGATGCTGGTTTTGGCCAGCCAGACCCACCCACCAAACTTAACTGTCACAGGAGCAGTGACTCTGACATCAGCCTTAATTGTACACCAGCCACAAAGAATCAGTGGGCAAGAGGAAAACATGAGAAATTTCACTGTTTAAGGCATGTCTTACACTTCTCCATCATCTTTTCCTCTGTTTCTTATATGCCACTGCCTGTGCTTTGGCACACAAGTGCAATCCTCTAAGGTGTCTTCACGTGCTGTCACAAATTCCTCTTTATTCCCACAGTTTTTAACTGGCATTTTAAGAGCAATGTCCTGTACTTATGGAGCCCACAGCAATTTTGCCTTTCCTACAGCACCTCTCCTGCATGGTCCAATGGTGGCTGCTCCTGCTGTCATCTCCCTTGGGTTCAGGTTCCAAATTATGGAAGGCCTGGATCATGCTATTCCTTAACTATTATTAGTTCCATGTGCATCTGCAGTGCTTCTGGACAGCGCTGCCAGCAGTGAAAGAATTGGAGCTGGCTTAATTGAGAGCCACATAGTTAATTATTAGTGCCTTTTTAACAGAGGAGACAGGAAATTTGCAGTGTCAGTTTTTAATTTCATTGTGGTTTGCAGGGTAGTGTGACTTTAAATTCATGAGTCATTACCTGCATATAAGCAGCCCTAAAAGCTCTCTTTTACTGTTAAAATTTCAAAAGATTTAAGAAGGAAAAGGGCATTACTGATCCCTTCAGCCAGGATGAACAACAAATAAAAACACCAGCTCTTGTCAGTGCTGTCAGTAGCTGTGACGTGATTTGGAGGGAGCTGCTGCTTCTTACTCCACTTTTTGTGTCACTGAATTTGGAACATCATGCTCAGATATTGCGTGGAAGTTCTGGCAGGCTGGGCAGCAAGGATTTTGGAAGTGGGCAATGAGCTCATGGATAGGCAGGTTGTCAAAGGGGGCTGGAAAGAAACCAGTTTGTGTCTGCATTGAGAGAAACCAGTTTGTGTGTGCATTGAGAGAAACCAGTTTGTGTGTGCATTGAGAGAAACCAGTTTGTGTCTGCATTGAGAGAAACCAGTTTGTGTGTGCATTGAGAGAAACCAGTTTGTGTGTGCATTGAGAGAAACCAATTTGTGTGTGCATTGAGAGAAACCAGTTTGTGTCTGCATTGAGAGAAACCAGTTTGTGTCTGCATTGAGAGAAACCAGTTTGTGTCTGTGCTGCAGCAGAGTTAATTCTTTTGGGAAGCCTGGACACATTCCCCTTTGAAAGCCCCCTGAGAATGAAAGGTGGAGCCCTGTCTCTGTCTTCATGGCTAAATACTGAGAAAACAGAATATTTTCCTGGACCTTCTGCATAAACTTGTTCTATATATCAAGGATTGTGATGGAATAAGCTTGCCTCAACATTCATAAAATGAATATTGAATTACCTATTTCTGTGTGAAAGAGATGAGATAAAAGCTACTTGGACAAAGTAACTTGTATATGGATTAAAAACCAGAGAAGTTTTTGCCTGAGTGTTTTTGGGAGAGCCTTTATCACTAAGTTTCCTGATGACCTTGTGTGTACTCAATCAATGTGATTAATCTTTGGTAGAAATGCATTCCTTGTGCAAAGAAGGTGAACTTAATCCTAGAAATCTTTTTTTTCCCAACAATTTCTGCCTCTAGAAAGATTAAATGTATTTTTTCAAATGTTTTTTCTGACTTGGAAAAAAAGCAGCAACCAAGAACTAGAGTAGCCAGAGATAAAAGAATATAGATTAAAATTTTTTTGCAGTTTCTGACACTGATTGAATGCCCATCATCCCTCAGTATCAAACAGGATAGACTAATAGTAAGTATAGCTTCATTGTATAGGAATAACTCTTCTGTGCACTTTCAGGTGATCTGAAATTAATTTTATTTTATTAGTGGAATCGAAGTAATTGATGGACAGTGAGTTTCTCTGCTAAATAATTTTTTAAGAGGGGCACTGCACTGTTAAGACTCTGAAGCCCTTTGCCTTGAAGAAGGAGAACTTCATGTCACTTTCTACTGTAAATTAGAGAGCGTCTACTTGCCATGGAATAGTCTTGAAAGTCAATTTCCTTTCCCTTTCCTTTCCTTTCCTTTCCTTTCCTTTCCTTTCCTTTCCTTTCCTTTCCTTTCCTTTCCTTTCCTTTCCTTTCCTTTCCTTTCCTTTCCTTTCCTTTCCTTTCCTTTCCTTTCCTTTCCTTTCCTTTCCTTTCCTTTCCTTTCCTTTCCTTTCCTTTCCTTTCCTTTCCTTTCCTTTCCTTCCCTTCCCTTCCCTTCCCTTCCCTTCCCTTCCCTTCCCTTCCCTTCCCTTCCCTTCCCTTCCCTTCCCTTCCCTTCCCTTCCCTTCCCTTCCCTTCCCTTCCCTTCCCTTCCCTTCCCTTCCCGAGGTTTGTCTGTGGTATCTGCAGACCTAATGTTATGGCTTTGGGCTGGTACAGGAGAACTGAAAGGTGGAACTGGTTGGCTCAAGCTGGGCAGAATGTAAAAGTGAATGTGTTATAGGTAGCTAGTACATTGATTTAAAACAAAAGCAACCTGAGGAGCAGAAAGAAAGACAAAAGTATATTTTATTAAAAAAAAAATCAACATCTTTCTAAGTAGAATTCTGATGGTATAGCAATGCTTTTGGGTGTAATGAAGGGATGAGATGGGATGGAGCACCTCTCCCATGAAGAGAGGCTGAGAGAACTGGGTTTGTTCATCCTGGACAAGAAAAAGCTTTGGGGTGATCTAATTGTGGCCTTCCAGTACCTGAAGGGAACCTACAAGAAAGATGCAGAAAGACTATTTACAATGGCTGCAGTGACAGGACAAGCAGGAATGACTTCAAATTGAAAGAGAGTAGGTTTAGATTAGATTAGAATCAGGAAAAAAATCTCCCCTGTGAGGGTGGGGAAACCCTGGCACAGGGTGCCCAGGGAAGCTGTGGCTGCTCCTGGATCCCTGGCAGTGTTCCAGGCCAGGCTGCACAGGGCTTGGAGCAGCCTGGTCCAGCAGAAGGTGTCCCTGCTCATGACAGGAGGGTGAAAGTAGATGAATTTTAAGGTCCTTTCCAACCCAAATCATTCCAGGTTTCTGTGATTCTGTGTGTTGCAGCCACAGAGAAGCTGCAAGAGGCTGGGACTTTGCTCCTGATCTTTTTCACCCTAGGTGTGCCACTCTGCCATCACAGAAAGCCTCAGACCTGTCCTCTGGCAGCAGCAAGTTGCAATTAGTGGGCTGATTTTTGTAAGGAATTGCTGCTGCAAATTCCAAACCAGTTTTGGCCGCTTATCTGAAAACCAAAATACTTCATGCCAGGGAGGAGTTGGGGTCTCTGATTCCCTGCACCCCCTAATTGGGTCAGGCTTTCAGACAGCAGGCACTACCCCCTGCTGAAAGTCTGGCATCAATGTGAAGTCAGGCAATTGAAGATCCCAGGCTGCAGGATGGTTTTTTGAAAAGGTAGGCCTGGGGCTCCATATCGATCAATCATTATTCTAATTGTTCATTTCTATTATGGTGGGAATCATTCAGAATCCTAGAGTTCCTGGGAGTAAATCATTTGGAAATGCTGCCCATTATAAAATTTAATTTTAAATCTATATTAAATAGATTTATAAAGGCAAGCTTTGCAATCTAGTAACAGAATATTATGCTGCCTCACAGAGGCTCAGCTTTTGGGTCCTGAGGGGCCAGGGCTGGGAATGAGAGTTGGGAATATGGTGGGAGCCAGGATGCTGGACCAATCTTTCTTTTTCTTTCAGACACCAGAGAAGAGGGCAAAGGAAAGCAAAACTGTATTTGGAGGCCCAGTCATCAGCTCATTATATCAAGAAGAAGAAATAATCAGGTGATTATCTGTGCTGGAATTGGGATAAAAACTCTGTTTTTCTAATGTCATTTTTTTAAGCTTTTTTTTTTTTAATATTGCACAAGTGTGGTGGCAACTACAACAGGATAATAAATGACAGGAAAGAACTTTTCAGGTCCATAATCATTTAAATCAATATCTGCCTGTATCATTGCCAGGTAGTAACCTTTCCTTAGCACAAGATGTGGGGGAAGGGCAAGACTTCCCATTTTTCAGTTATATGGCTTTAAAAAAAAGGCAATATTGGATATTTTTAATAGAAAGCTATTCAGGCACTACCTTTTCCAAATAGTTATTTCTTTACCAATACATTCATTAGGGACTGTTCAGTGAAGGTTTTAGTGTTGGACAATGTTTGCCTTCAGGGACAGTTTGTGCCTTATATCAAATTAATTTTTTTCTAGGCTCTGCAGCTAGAAAAGCCAGCTCTGCATTTACTGAACTAGAGTGGCTGCTACTTAAAACTGTCAAGGTGCAAGTAATAAGTGACATTAGCTATTGAATAAAGACACCTGGATGGTTTTTGTTTAGTTTATTTTTTTACTAATCATGGGTATAATATTAAAATCCAATACCTAAATGATTTTGTGGAGGAAATTTTAGAATACTGTATCTGTAGAATATTTTTAGTTAAAATGGTCAGTCAGAGAAGACTACATTTTTGACAGTGTTTCCCATCATGTAGTCACCCATTTACATTTTCTAATCCCATTTTTTAATGAGTGTCTTGCATCTTTTTACATCCAGGAAATGTGAGCACTGATTTCTCAACATGCAGTCTCCAGCTGAGAACTTACCTAACAAGTTAAAACTCTAGCACAGCATTTCTTTGACTTGTTGTCACAAACCAAGGAACAGAAATGTTGATCAGGTGGCTCCAAACCCTTTCAAAGAGCTCAGGTAGGAATGGAGGCAGCTGTTGCGAGCAGGCAGGGTGGCAGATGTGTGCTTGGCAGCAATGCAGGCACTTCCCTTGGGATTGCAATCCACTTTGGAGTGGAGTGGAGGGGAGGACTTGGCCAGGAAAAGCTTCCTCCCCTTCCATGGAGAGCCAGCACATCTTTCACTTGCCCTGGCCCTTGAGCAGAGGTGGTCAGGTGTCACCTTGGTTTAACACACTGAGGAATGGCACTTCTGCTGACCACCAGCTCCTTTTTTGTCCCTGATCCATCAGTGCAGGTCTCAGCCAATATCCTTGATCTCACAGTTTGACTTTGTGGTTTAAATCCTGTTCAAGCTCTCCTCTTAGGAGTAGATCAAATCCCTACAGTGCTGTCAGAGCCTTGGTTATTCCAAGTGCTGCCTATGCCCTTTCTTGGGTTTGAAATACAGAATAATGTACAGAAAAACAGAGTTTGCTCTGGTTAACTTGACCAGCCTAAATCTTTTCATGTGTTTGTTTTTATTTCCAAGAGTACAGCTGCAAACACATTTTTCCAAACACAGCATGAGGAACATAGGTGCTGTTTGTTTAGCACAGCACAGCTGTCCTTACAAATGAGGCTGTAGGCAGCTGCAGTCTCCCACACAGCTGGAATAGGGTGATTCTGCTGAAATTTGTTGAATGAAGTGTCTTGGCAGAGTGGAAAGTCATGTAGTCCATCAGCTCAATTTGACTCCCAGGTATCAGTGTCTTCCTTGCAAGACAGGAATGAGCAAGTGTCACCATCATCTATCCCCAGAGCTGGACAGCTTCACATTTCCTGGTTCTTTTGTCTACTGTTCATTCCCTTCCTGAAACAGGGAATAAACATGCAAGTATAGGCACATCTCTAGTGTGATAATTCCACTCATGAAAGCATAGCCTTAAATAGCAAAATTGCTCTGGTACCAAACCTGCAAGCAGATAAACCAAAGAGGGAGTGGCTCTAAGCATTAGGGTTGGTGTCCAGCTTTGTCTAGAGCAGGTTTTGGTTCCATGGCTGTACCTGAGAAGGGTGACTTTTGTGAGGCTGTGAGTGGTTACTTAGAAAAATATAAACTTAGCATTTAGTAATACTACATACAACAGAATGTTATCATTTAAAAAAATGAGGCATTTTCTGTAGAGGAAGAACATGAAAAATTTTAAGGAGAAAGAAAACCAATTAGCTTGAGCCAAGATAAACACATTGATAGCTCTGGGTAAGTCCTGTGCTGTCAGTTCAGTGGGTGTGTGTGTGCTCCCTCAAAACCTGCTATCTGAGAAAAGAAACTTTGGTGCAGACTCTTTTATTGACTCTGTTATCCTTGGTGGCTCCAACAAGCTTGCAAAAATTTGAATAGAAATCAAACCACTTGAGTTTGTTTCCCAGTGCTGTTGATAGGATAAGTATTTTCTTGTTACAGGATCACTAAAGAGGCCCAGAATAACTAAGAAAAACCCCTTATTTTGTGTACTAAAAGCTAAAACTCGAGTCCTCATCAGCCCTGAGTCCTGACAGACTGCTGGAAGCAATTTTTCAGCAGGTATTACTCTGCCAAACCCAGCCTACCATGTGCCCTTTAGGATTCTGCTGATCCAAAGGCAGGAAAGGCTGCTGATTTATCTGGACATCAGCTTGCACCAGGAGAGAGACAAGAATGCAGGTGCAGAGTTTTAAAGGGTCACCTAAGCAGGTTCACTTGTTTTATTCTTTACCAGAACTTTTTGAACAGTTTATCAAACAATTAAAGCCCTCCAAGCTGTTGCAGTTAATATGAAGGGGAGAGAAAGAATAGAATAGAATAGAATAGAATAGAATAGAATAGAATAGAATAGAATAGAAAAGAAATAGAACATTTGAAATAGAATAAACCCCTTGTTTGCCATCAGCAGTAGTTAGCAACAAAACAGCAGTGCCATTGATTTCAAACTGAGTGTCTAAAATGATTCCTAAATAATGCTTACATTCCTTTTGTGGAATGAAATGCTTGGGGTTTAGGATGCAAATCTGTAAATGATGGACAAAGTGAGGTTACCATACCCTGCCCTAAAGTGGATCAGCAGTAGGAGGAACTCTGGTGGTGCCAGGGCCACTTTTTTTCCTTATCACTAATTATCTCAAATGTTTCTAATTGAGAACAAGATAGAAAAATGGTCAGCCTGGCTCACAGTACATTGCACTGATCCCAAATAAATTCAAGAGCATCCACAGAAACAGGTTATACCGATCTAATTAAATCAATTTAGAAAGAGATTCGGGTAAATCAGTGCAATTTGTGTGTTCATAGATCAGCCCTCAAATCAGGAGAAGGTCTCTTGAGCTAATGAGGCATAGCAGTTATTTACTTTGGGGTACTGGGCACTGGTCATCAATTAGGAGTCATTAATAAACCCTGGCAATAAAGAGCTCAAGTACCCCCAGTGAGTAATGGGGAGCAGTTGCAGGATGTATTAGCATAGTGCTCTGCCTCTGGGTTTCTCTGCAAATCACTTATCTCCCCTCAGGCATTGCATAAAACTCCTGCATGCTGGTGACTGATGATGGGACTTGGAGGTTCCCTTGGAAGGAAACATTTAGAAATTATCAGTGATTTCAGGCTGGGTATAGTGGTGGTTTGGGTTTTTTACTGCTCCATAAAGCTTTATGTTCCTTTTCTGGTCCTATTGTCAGAACAAAGCAGTAGTAGTGGAGCTCTTTCATGATCAAAGCACTATAATTGAAGTTTCACAAACCTGGGAAATGACCAGTGATCTGAGGTTGACTGATGTGTTACCAGTATAAATCTCATCCAAGACACAATCTGAGACATGTGCCAAAAATACCACAGCCTTGGAAATCCACCTTTATTTTTCAGGGTTGTTTTTAAGCTGGGGCAAGGAGTAGGCAGTTTATAAGTGTTTTCAGGAAACAAATACATTGATTTGGCAGGTGGAGAATGAGAAATAACATTACCAAGTGTCCGTGTCTCTTTCCACTTCCACTGGAGGAGCCCTCCTGCTCTCTGCCACGAGCTGCTTCCCCAGGGCCTTGGCATGCCAGGATGGGAATGACACCTGCCAGTCAGCACAGAGACCTCCCTGAGCTGTGTTTTACTCCTTCCATCCAGAGGGATGCTGAAAAACCCCTTTTCTGGTCAAAACTACCCCCCTTCCCCAGACATTTGGGAGCAACCCCACTCATGAGTGGGGCAAACATTTAGGATGTGGGTGTGGAGCAGGCACCCCTGGTGTGCAGGACCTGCCTGCTGCCGTGCAATCCATCAGAATTGTATTAATCCCACTAACGCAGCCGCCATCTGGTCCCGCTGCCGGGCCGGCTCGTGCGAGCCCCTGTGATGGATGGCCCTGGGAATTGATTAGTTGTTGTGTGAGACAAATGAACTGTTTTGGCAGAAAATACCAGAGGTCGCTGCATGTGGTCAGGCACAAAGGCTGCTGAATTTTAAAGAGCTGCTTCCAGCATCCATTGCAAGGATGCTGCTTCAGAGCAGCGATGGGTTTTGGGATGAGCCCAGTGCTCCAGAGCACGGCTGGGGTTTTGTTATCTCCCTCCAGCCCTACTTTTGGGAACACCAGCACTGGAAATGAGTGTAAAGCTGCAGAGACACGCGACATCCGTGTTGGGAATTATGGGCTGGTGTTGTGCACTCACATAAGTGCTGGGCTATGCAATCCCTGTGGAAGGACTTTCCTGTTCTGTGGAACCCACAGTGTGCTCAAGCAAAACACCTGTGGGTCCTGGCAGCTGGGAGTTGGGGTTTTTCAGGTCAGTGTTGCTTAGAAAGGGGTGCTCTCATGGTGATGTTTAGCAGACCAATCTTTTGACTTTAAGATGATTGCCAAGTTTATTGCTTCCCCCCTTTTTATTGTCCCCCGAGCAGTGACCTTTGGGGCTTTGCTTTGTTGTGCAAGGGGCTCAGGCCTGCCTTCCCTTTGGAGAGCACATCCTCCTTTGGTGGCTCCCACTCTGGCTTTTCCCAGCTGCCTCCTGTGCCGTGCGGTGGCTGGGGAATTGGATGACACATGTCCCACCATGTCCCGGTGGCTCTCCGAGGGATGGCACACGACTGTGCCGGCAAGTGGGCAACACTTCCCTGGGGACGGCCTGCCGGCTCAAAATAAACTTGAGTTATGGATTTATTCAACTTGTAAAACCTCAGCTGGCATAAATAATTGAGAAAGCAAAGGTTTGTCTGTGGAGCGTACCTCAGGGACCTGCTCCTGCCTCCCTCCCTCCCACCACCCTTTCTTATGAAAATGATCCCAGTTGCACTGATAGATAATAACAACACCAAGCAATTAAAAGCTATGGGTGGCTGGAGAGAGGAGAAAAGGTTCAGTTAATGAGCTTTTCCTCTTCCTGTGCCCAGGAGAGCCTCCGAAGTGACGAGGCGATTAAAGCGAAGAGATAATTATAGATTATGTGAAAATGGCTCCCTTGGGGGGCCCAGGGCCCTGCCATAAACAGAGTGAGTGTTGTGAGCTCCTCTCGCTCCCCGCACACGTCCCCGTTCCGCTCCGCCGCCGCGCTGAGGTGAGCCGGGCCCAGCCGTGCCAAGCACACGGGCCAAGCCACCTGTTAGAGGCACCCGGGGCCACTCCACTGCAAATCCACTGGGATGTGCCTTGGACCAGCCCCAGGAAAATGGGAGAGGATGCTCAGAGTAGAGCCTGGTCTCAGTCCCGTGCCCTGAGCTTTGCGCTGGAGGTAACACACGGAGGGGGAGGAAGGGGACAGGGCAAGCCTGGAGGGTGTTCTCTGCACAAGGGTAAAATAATGGGAATTTCAAATCTCTTCTTTGCCCTTTTCGGTGGCAGCCTTGTTGCTGTTCAGAAAGCAAGGAGTTTTACAGCACTGCAGATAAGAAGAAAATGATCCACTGGCAGCAGATCTTTTCCATGAGCTGTTTTAAACCTGTTGGTTCAACACGTGTGTTTTGGACAGCCTATGGAGAAGGTTTGCAAAGCCTTCTAAGCCTGGGGAGAGATGACTTGGTTTAAGTTCTTCCAAATCCTTTTATTCAAGGATGGAAAAAGCTGCCCCATGTGTTATTTGCAGGCAACAGGTATGCTTCAACTCATGTTTAAATCAGAATTACCGTCTCTTACTGGGGATGGGGGAGAGCACAAGGAAATAGCTTTGGGAGCCACCAGCAAGGGAGAAGAGAAACCCTCTGGTCATCCTCAGGAAATAGATTAAAAACTCCACCTGCCTCTACTGACAGTCAGATGCTTGCTGACTTGAAGACTCCTTTTTATCTCAGCAATTTGACGTGGAAAGAAGATTGCATCCAAGTCTTCCTTTTAGCTACAGGTTTTGCATTATTGTGCATACCTCCATTAGGTTGAGTTTCATGGTGTTTCTCATCTGAAGATGTGCTGAATACTGTATTTTTGATTTAAATTGAGATTTTTCTGAAAGTACTGATGGAAATGCTATGGGTTCTCTCCCCCATAGCATGATCTAAGCATGTCTTTGCACTGTCACTTCTGTATTTCTCACATGTTTCTGTCTGGGTTTTGCCTGTTTCTACCACTTTCTGGGTCTTGCTGCTGACTCTTACCAGTTTTATGAGGAGTGCAAATTCCTGCTAGGAACAGGTCTGATAAAATCATCACATCCTTTTTCTTATCCTGTACCTACTACAGTGAAGGTATTATTATATACACATTCACACATGTAAAATAAAGGAAGGGAAAAAACAGAGTTGCCAAGTTTTCAAGCTCTGTTTCTTATTTGTACTGTGTGGTTTTCAATGCAAAGTCAGCAAATAACAGTAACTCATCATTATTCCATTCACACCATTCAAGAAGAATGTCTTCTCTAGTATTGGTTCCTCCAAAAGCTTTGATTTAACTCCTCTGAGCTCTTTCCTCAGTTTCCCTTCCTGGTTGTAGCTGGATCAGGTTGTTTTAAATATCTGGAGTGCAACTTCACATGATTACTTTATTTGTAGGTAAAATGTTCTCATTGTGACCATAAAGGGCTTGTTTCTCTTTGTTAATATTTATAGAAAAGTTGGATATAATATATGTTATTTTTTTTAAGGAGGGCATCAGGAGCAAAGGAATGGTTTAAAGATTGAGAAATAAATGCAGAGTAGAAGAACGAAATTTCCCGAAACCTTATCTTCAGGTGGGGAAATTGGTATTCTGGATTAATTCCATTGTGGACACTTCTGAAAGAAAAGTGGTTTTTTGGAATGGGGATATATAGAGCATTTGCAGAGTTGGTTATTCCAGAAAACTAAATCATATCCAAATAGCTGTGTCAGGTCATTTTCCCCTTACAGACAGTAATATCCTCGGGAAAAGACATTAAAAGTCCTGTCTGGAGGCTGTGGTGGGAAAATGGGCTGGTTGTGGTAGGTCAGGGTTGCTGTGCCCTCTCTGCTGGCACAGACCCCATGGATGCTCCCTGTGGAGCACAGTCAGGTGCTGTATGGCTGCCACGTCCCTGCTGGTAGCTCTGGTGCTGCCCTGTGAGCTCTGTCAGGGCTCTGCAGGATGTGGAATGACCAGGTGGCATCACTGCCAGGGAGGGAAGGGCACAGCTCATGGCTGTGACATGGAAAATCACCCAGGAGTAACTGGGGATGGTTGTGGGCCTCTCTAGTGAGAGGGGACTGGGGTTTGCTTTGGTGTTCTGGAAGAAAGAGTGATCTGTAATAAAAGAGGGAGGTGTGGCTGTGCAGTGGGGAACCAAGCTCCTGTACAGAGTTGTTTGAAAAGCAGCTTCTCCCAAAAGGCTGCTGTGAGCAGCCAGGGCTGTGTTGGGGAGGCTGGACTAACAAGGCAGGACTGGAGGGACTTCCCAGCATATCACATCAGCCCTTGTTAGCAGGGGCAGGCATGTCTTGTGACCTCCATCATGAGTCTGTCAAGCTCCATCTCGAGCAGTGTAAGCTTTTGCCTTTTCTAATCCCACTGTGGGATTCTTTTTTTCCTGGAATTCAAGGTAATTGCATTTCAAGAATTCAGTGATCTGTTTCCCGGGAGCTTATGTGTAACGAGCGGGCAAGGCCTCCAAGGAATGAGTTCATGACAAACTGGTCAAGAAACTGGGAGCCTCCTGGAATGTCCTTAGGCCTAAACACAGAGTGTGGAATCCTGTGTGGCTCCCAGCTCTTCACTAGAAAGGTGCAGCTCAGGTGTCTCTGCAGGGACTGCCTGTGTACAAAGGGTAGGGGTGATGTGCTGGAGAACAGTGCTACTGAGGCAGCCAGGTGAGAGGGAGGGCAGAGGAAGTGAATTCTTTGGAGAAAGCAGTCATCTGCCACTGGAGCAAGTATCAGTGCTTTTTTCCACCTTTTTCTGGCACCCTGGCAGGGAGGTGTGAAGAATCAGACTGTAACTCAGCAAGCAAGATGCATAACAATAAAAGACAAAGTCAAAGTTGGGTCATGGTGCTCTGCAGAAGACATGGCCTTGCTGACATTTCATTTTTGGAGGACTACAGGTTGAAGAGTGTCACTTTTTGTTTGTAACCCATTGCTCAGAAATGCCAGTGTTATCTAGATTTTCCTTTTCCTTCCTGGAGTTCTTCAGCCTGCCAGTTCCAGAGCAATGCAGATGAATAGAAATGCTGCTGCCTTTTAGCACCAGGGGATCAGTTCTCAAATTTCCCTGTTGAATTTCTCCTGCCCACAGCAGACTGAGCTCCTTACTGGGCCTGACCAGCAAGCTCCAGCAAGCTCCCTTGCTGTCAGTCTGTCAGAGGCTGTCAGTCTGAGTTCTGCTGAGCATCCAGAAGGTTTTTAGTTAAGGTGATTGAAAACTGGGGATGTCATGTGAGGCAACAACTCTGTGTTTAACTCTTGTGAACCTGCCAAGACCCATAGCAATGCTGATGGGCTTATTTGAACCATGATTTTCATCTGGAAACTAGAAAGAGAGAGGATTATGTGGGCTTTTTGGCTTACTTGTGGAAAACCAATGGCCTCTTTTCTTTATTCCCTGCTAGCAGCACAGTGGTATCACTGTACTTATGCCTAAAGGTGTTATTCTTGTAAGAATCTGTGAAAGGTCTTAACTTCATTAGAGGTGCTGTTTGTTTGGCAGGTAAGGATGGAAGTTCTACTGTGTCTGAAGCCAGAATATTGCTTTTAGCTGTAGGAGGAGCTGTAGGTGTGACTCAAGCACCTGTGACACCATCATTTGATCTTTCTGCCTGCAAGCACTTCTAAGCGAGCCCTTGCTGGTGTTGTATCCAGGATCCAAGATGTGTTTACCCAGGGACAGATTGCTTTGCAGGTCTCCTGTTTGTCCTGCTGTTCTCTCCAAGCCATGTTAGTGGCCTCTGTCCTGGGTGGATGGCATTGGATGGGGCTTTGTTGTGACCCAGAGTGGCTCTTACAAGAACAGCTTTAGCCTTTTCTGTTCTGTGGGAGTGCAGTGATTTATACCAGAACTTGGACATGGATTTTGCTGGCTAATTTCATACATGTCTTGTGCCATTTCACAGGAATAAACTGATACTTGTCTGGACATAATACTGTTAAAAATAACCTTTGTTTTTCTAGGAAGCAGGATCTTCTGTTTCTAAACTTGGGGGAGGTGGGGAAAAGCACATTATTCTGCATGTGCAATACTAGATGCCTGTTTGGATCCAATGACAGCACTGAAATGTCTGTAACAAAGTTAGAGCATATAATGTGCATGTGGCCTTTGTGTTGTGCAGTAACATGGTGCTTCTTTTGCTTTTTTTCCTGAATAGGGAAGAGGACAAGAACATTTTTGATTACTGCAGAGAAAACAACATTGACTATGTAACCAAAGCCATTCAATCAAAAAAAGTGGATGTGAATGTCACAGATGAGGAGGTATGGAGAAAAGATAAGGACCATCAATCTTTTATCTGTTTTGTGTATTAATTCACTGCTACTCCTTTTTAAAATTCCATGGATAGAATTGTTGTAACAAGGTGCTGCAGCAGTTGGACAAACACTTGGTTGTTGAGACAGGGTAATCTGTTTGGAAACAGCTTTCCACTGGATTTCTGGTGATGTGGATGTCTAACTGTGGGGCTGTAGCATGTCAGATCACAAACTTAGTTTTTCTATTATTTTCTGCAATACCAGCAGCCATTTGCAGAGTAAGATCTTCTGAATAGCTCCCTTTCTCCACTTTGTACCCCACTTTGTGGTCAAACAGAAGTAGGAAGTGAGAGACACAGCTTTTTTGACCCATGAAATCTGTTCAGGTTGAAGGAGGATTTCTGACATGCCACAAGCTTTTCATCATTTCAGATAGAGGGGAAATGAGATGTGGCATTCACATTCTCTGAACAGAGAGACATAATTCTCTCAGAGCTTTTTCCTAGAAAAACACAGAGAGAAGAGAAAAGCAATTCTTATCTCTACTTGCCACTCCTGTTATCTTGCACATGTGAAATGTGCTAAAAAATTGTTTACCTAAAATAATTGGTCGATTAAATTTTGCTAAAGATTGTTTTGTTTCCTTAACCAATTAAAAAAAGCTGTGTCCTGGCTGCTGGGAGACAGTCATGAGTTTTCTTTAATATTCTTTAGTATACTTTGTAGTATAGTTATAGTATAGTATAGTATAATATATGATATGATGTTATATAATATATTATATATTTTAATATAATATATTTTAATTAATATAACAATTGTTCAGCATTCTGAATCAATAGTCAAATACCCATCATTTCCTTCATCAAGAACACCCTAATTTTACTATAATGAGTGACAGAGGCTTTCCAGCTTCCCAAAACCAGTGACATTGTCCAGTCTTTATCTGCTCATCAAACTCAAACCACCATTTCCCCACAGGGAGATAATACAGGCATTGCCAGAAATCCTAAGAAAAAACAGTCTAAAACTGTGAATTGGCTTCATCCTTTTTTTGGTAAGAGCAAACAAACTGGGGGCAGTTTCCTGTTGATCCTTCAGGAGTTGTGGCCATACCAGGTTTGTCACCTTGGTTTCCCTGCTTGCACACTGCCACCTAGCCCTGTCCCTGGTCCAGGCTGAGCCCAGCTCCTTCCAGCACGTTGTGTTTTGGTGAACAGATGAAGTGCTTAGACATTCATAGACTGAGACGCCACAAATTCAGTTGGGTTCTCCTGTAGCTCTAAGCAGATTTCTGCCCTCTGAGCCATGACAGCCCCGGCTGGGGCTCTGAATGCTGATGGCAGGACCTTTTAGTATTAATCAGGAATTCATGTGAATTAATTTTCAGAGGAGAGGAGGGAGGGTGTTCACAATCAGGATTGGAATTTCACATCATAAATTCAATGAACTGAAACTGTCATGTGCCACACGGTCGCTGCAACAGCACAACTGTTCCTGAGCTCCATCCTCCTCCTGCTGATCACAGGTTAAAGGAGGAGATGGCCAGGGCAGTCCCACAGAAAATGCAGCTGGAGTCTGTTCATTAATGAAAGCTCATTTTTAGGATCACATGCTTGCAATAAGTGCATGTTAGCATTGCTTTGTTTTCACTGGCAAGATACTCTTTTGTAATTAGCAGCATTCAGAAGCTTGTATTTTCCTTTCTGTTCAAATATGCTTGTTTTCAGCCAAAGAAATACTGTTTAAAAAAAACTCAAGATATTTTGTGGAAGCTGAAGTATCTAAACTATGTCAAAAACTACCAGATGACATCCTCTCTGGGAGTTATCCATGAGTCTCTGATGTAAAAGAAGTCCTATTTCTAACTGATGGATATTAGTAGGTGACTGTTGCAGAGTATGGGATTGATTCAGCACAGGCAGGAGCCAAAAACATCTGCTTACCTGTGAAAGACTTGTGAGGGCATTCCCACTGGGACAAAATTCTCCCATAGATTAAATTCTCACAGCTTCAACAATTCTGGTTTACCCCAACAAATGCTCAAAAACCCAAAAAAATAACATACCAAAAGGAAGAACCTGAAAGAAATACTTGTTTCATTATATGTTATGGGACTGAAAGCATTTCCATTGTTTGGTATCCAAGCATGTTCTTCCCAGTCTGGGAAGTAACTTCTTTTCCAATATCATGCAGGTTGATTGAAGTTTTAGAACCCATTTTAGACTAGAGATAACCCAGACTGAGCCTTTCATGAAGTGTATGCAGGCACAATCTTGTCATTTTTATTAACTATTTTAGGGTTACTGGGTAAATACATCCTGCCAAATCCAAAAGTTGCCTCGCCTGGCTTCTGGACATAATTCACACTATCAATCCTTTGATTTAAATACCTATAAATTGAAAATATCAGCAGGGTACATACAAAGAGTTAACTTCTTATGAAACAAAATCTACTGAAGCACCAAATAGACTTGTGCTAAGCTGCAAAGACACTCATCTCAGCCTTTCCTTGGACAATGAAGACTTGGCTGGGGTTGTAGGATGTTTAGATTTTATTTTTATGTGATATGGTAGTACTCCATCTAATTGTATCCCCCCCATTTTGTGCAAACCTGGAAGAAGTCAATGAAAGGAGAAAGGAAATCAAAAATAAAAATGTAAAGTGTGGATGAGTCAAAGCAAAAGGATTTCAGAAAGGGCAGCAGAAGATCCTGGGGTTTAGATAGATGCACTGGGAAGCTTCCAAAGCATAAGTGGCCTTCTCCCCAGAAGAAGTAAAGCTGTTCATGTGCAGCATTCAGGCCAGCATACTGCTAACAGTTTAGATATGATAAACTTCAATTTAGAATTAAACAAAGAACCTAATGACAGTAATCATGTACAAGCTTCCATTTACTGTATCTAAATTGCCCAGAGTTCAACAGAATCGCTTGCATTCACTTATAAGAAGTAGCACAGACTAAAACAACCTGTTTTCCTTGTGTATGTCAGCAGGACTAATGGAATAAGAAATGGACTGTGGCTGTGAAGTCACCCCAGGCACATCCTGGGAGTATGGCTCACTTGCTGCCTTTTTGAAAATAGTATTTCTCCACCTTCTAACAAACCAGGAGCTGCTTAAAGGCAGAGATGAGTTGCTTTTGTAATTTGTGCCAAGGGCTGTGGAGGTTGTACCTAGATAATTTTTTTTTAATTGTTGGATAAATCCCAGTAAACAAACATGTTACCTGTGTGCAATGTCTAAGCCCTTGCCAAACTTTAATGAAAGGCATCTGACAGGATGCTCACTTGGTCCCTGATCCTTGTGCTTTTGAGACAGCAAGTGCCAAACTGGTGCCAGCTTGCCAAGAAAAGGACAGGGGGGAAAATGTATTTGAGGAAGGGTCACATCCTTCTGGATTTATAGGCTTTCTCCCATTAGAAAAGCTTCACCAAACATTTCAGAGCTCTGAAAGTGATTGACTTCCAAGTCAAGTTTACCTGTCTAATAGTACCAACAACCCTTCCATTCACTGTTCCTGCTGTCACAGGGGGATACAGCCATTCTGTAGATATCTGTCTCTTCTTAATTACTGCTCACAGGACACTTGCCACAAGTTAGAGTGGCTCATTGCTACCCAGCCATTATAGCTGCAAGCATCGTGCCTGGAAGTGCAGTTTTATACTGTAGCACATCCATTCGGTTTGGCTTTGTTCTCCCCTTTCTCTGCTCAGGCTAATTGATGTGAAAATCATTCCCATCCATTTGTCTGCCGACTCAGTGGATGGGAGACAAATCCCTGTCCTGTGCTTTGTTTGTGAACACCCTGTGACTTGGAGCTGAGCAAAATTGATGTGCTGTTGGCTTGAGAAACTGCTGCAGGAGCTGGCCAAGCTGGCAGCGGTTAGCCAAGCAAAGCACACAAGATTTAAAAGGCAGGGTTAGTGCACTTGGGCTATTTTTATGCTTTTTTTTTTTAATACTTCAAAGGTGGAGGGGAAATGCATCTACTCTCAAGTAGGTTCTGCAACAACTGTTGTGTTTGAATTGCAGGGAGGGAGTACCTTGATGTTTGACTGCATCTAGCCAAGACCTCACTGCTGCAGTGTTTCCTATGTGAAATTATTCATGTTGCTTTGAGTCTCTCACTGCTTAATGAAATAGTCATGTGGGAATTGTTTTGGGAAAGCTCAATCTGTGGCCCTTAAGATTCCTGCCACATTGTTTAAACACACAAACACATGCTGTATGCTGATATCAAGCAGCAGCTGGGTAGACTAAAGAGTTTTTCAATATGCAGAGGTGATATCCCTGCTAAAGATTGGCACTGTATTTTCAATTTAAACTTGACTTATCACTGGGGTTTATTTTAAGAAAGACATAGGAAACTAGTGGATTTCATAGCTGTATAGCTGCCTAAGTATGTTAGCTGGAGCTGTTGACTGTTATTCTGTGTTCTAAAAATAATTGTGAATATTATCTAGTTTCTAAATAAATGTGAATATTATCTAATAGAGCCATTAAGGTTGAAAAGGACCTCTAAGATCATCAAGTCCAACCATTTTAAATACCAAATTTGTAGAAATGTTTTTTGTTATGCAATAAGTGGGTTGAGATTCTTCTGGAGGTATTTTTCCTTCCACATCTCCTGGTGCTCTTGCACAGAAGGTCTCCAAAGCCCCTTGCACCCCGTGTCCAAGGCACAGCATGCTGCAGACATTTCTTGGGTGGAACATGTCAGCTGTTTAATAGTGCACAATTACAATGCAGAGCCATTTAAGGCACTAATTAGAAAATATTGTATCCATTTAGAGTTGTGGAGAAAATATATAGGTAAGCAGAGCGTAATTACCCAAAGTGGAATTGGCCCAAGACTTGAAATCCATACTCCTGCAAATAGCACAAGGAGATTTTTAATGACTATGGATGATCAGGCTTCAGGGTTTTGTCTTGTTCAAAAACCACCAAGTGTAGCAGAACCAGCCTGCCAGTGTCATGGCAGGACCAGTTGCACAGTGCTCTGGTACCCCTGAGCTGTCACAACTAACTGTTGGTTTTCCTTTATTGGTCTCAGCCAATTTCAGCACCAATAAAATAAGATTCTCCTTGTCCAGAGACAAATGCAAACCAACATATTTTAGCCCCTAATCTGTAGCATGGATTTTGATATAAAGCATAAAAGTGCCTTTGTTTTATCATGTAATTGTACAATGAATACATTTGAATAATTGCAATATTATTCCTCTACACATATATCAAGACACTGAAATAATCTGTTGAAGTATTTCTTGCTATTGTGCATATTTCAGATGTGCCTCTTCCTTATAAGATAAACATCTGTGGCTTGAAAAAGTTGGTATTTGTCCAACTGAAATCCTAAGTAATTACCAGTCCAGAGGTGAGTTAAGGATGCTAAATGTGAATTAAAGATCTCTCCATATTTACCAATTGTTTTAAGTTGTACTCTTTCCCCCTTGCAGATTCTGATAGGGATGTTGAGTGCAAGAAAACTAATCATTAAATGGCCTGTGGATGTCATCAGTGCTTCCATAGAAAGTCACTGTCAGAAAATTCATTCTAATGCAAGGTTAATGAGTGTAACATTAAAATTACATGTTACAAAAATTAATTAGTGGCTGGGTCAAAAAGTGTGAATTTCCTGAGTTAAAATCCTGCTCTACCTCTGCTGCCCTGCCCAGGAATATCCAGCAGAAGCAGTGTGAGCTTTGGTCGCAGGTGTCTTCTGCCCCTCCTGCTTTCTGGCACCATGGCCAAGAAATTTGGCTCAGAGTTCCCATTAGCAGATAAATGAGTTGCTCACCTTGTTCCCCACTGCTTTGTCAAGAGATTTATAGCCAGGCATGGGCTAATTTAAATGATTTCTTTTGTGAGGGTCTGTAACTGTTTTCCTTGGCATATTGAAAAACACAGGTCAGTCTGATGGTGTCACAGCTTGAGGGAGGTGATTCCTGGTGATCTGCAGGGTGATTTCCAAGAAATCCCCTACAAGTGTGCTGTCCTAAACCAGGAGAGACTGATCGGACACTAAGGCTAATTTGCAAAGTGTACATAGGAGGTTTTCTTCTTTGTTTGCCATCTCAAACTACTTTGAGTTCACAGAATTCACAGAATCACTGGGTTGGAAGAGACCTCAAAGATCATCAAGTCCAACCCAGCCCCAACACCTCAACTCAACCCTGGCACCCAGTGCCACATCCAGGCTTTGTTAAACACACCCAGGGATGGGGACTCCACCTCCTCCCTGGGCAGCCATTCCAGAACTTTATCACTCTTTCTGTGAAAAACTTTATCCTGATATCCAACCTGTATTTCCCTTGGTACAGCTTGAGGCTGTGTGCTCTGGTTGTGTCAGTTCCTGGAGAAAGAGCCCAGCCCCAGCTGAGCACAGCCACCCTTCAGGGAGCTGTAGAGAGTGATGAGGGCACCTCTGAGTCTCCTTTTCTCCAAGCTAAACAGCCCAGTTAACCTTTCTCAGGGATCCTAAGCTACTTCCCGTGCCCTTGGGCATGCAGGAAGATCTGAACTTCCATTACATCCATCCCATGGCAGCAGACACCTGTAGGAAGGGGATGGGAAGCAAGCTCTGAAGGTTTGGGAGGTGCTGGAGGTATGGATGCAGCAGTCTGCCCAAAAGAGAACAGTCAGGGGTGCCTGCCCAGTTTTCATCTTCTCTTCCAGCAGAGGCAGGACCCATGGCTTGGGTGCTTCAGACCTGCCAGAGGAATGAGCTTTTGGGGACTTGGCATCCAGGTGACTTAGGCAGCACTGAATATCCTACCCTTGGTGTGTAAGTCACTGCTCCCAGGAAAGTCAGAGGTGCCAAAATCCTAAATCTATACAGGAAAACAAATCATGTGCTGGCTCCTGTGTTTCATACTTCGCTGCTTTTCCCCTCTACATTTCTAGCTGACTTGTGGGTGTGGTGCTAAATTAATGAAAAATTGAACTATGTGTCACTTTTGACATTTCTAGCATTATTATGGAAGTCCAAATCACCAGTAAGTGGCATACTAGTATTATTTTGTATTTTTTATTAAGTCTGTGTTAATTTTGGTATTGGTGCTTATTACTTAATTGCAAGACTGATTTTCCATGGCTTCTTTTTTTGCTTGGCTTTGTTAATTTTTCTCCTGGCTGTTTCAGGGCCGGGCTCTGCTCCACTGGGCATGTGACAGAGGACACAAGGAGCTGGTTTCAGTTCTGTTACAGAATGCTGCTGATGTGAACATCCAGGTAAGAGGGAGCACAGGTAAATGGGATTGATGTGTTACACAGCCTCCTGACCAAATGTTTCCATGAATTCTAAGTTCTTCCCAGACTCCACAGCAAGTTCTCTCAGGGAATTTATCACAGAAAAGCTGCTCCATTCTGGTGAGACCCCATCTGCAGTGCTGTATCCAGCTCTGGGGCCCCAGCACAGGGAGGACATGGACCTGTTGGAGCAAGTCCAGAGGAGGTCACAAAGTTGATTAGAGGGGTGGAGCACCTCTCCTATGAGGCTGAGAGAATTGGGATTGTTCAGCTTGGAAAAGAGAAGGCTTCAGGGTGACCTAATTGCAGCCTTCCAGTACCTACAAGAAAGACAGAGACTTCACAAGATCATGTAGTGACAAGGGAGAACAACTGAAACTGAAAGAGAGTAGGTTTAGATTAGATATTAGGAAAAAATATTCTCCCCTGTGAGGGTGGGGAGACCTTAGCACAGGGTGCCCAGAAGCTGTGGCTGCCCTATCCCTGGAAGTGTCCAAGGCCAGGTTGGACAGAGCTTGGAGGAGCCTGATCTAGTGGAAGGTGTTGCTGCCCATAGCAGGGGTTTGGAACTAGGTGATCTCTAAAGTCCTTTTCAACCCAAACCATTCTGGGATTCTTTTATAAGAACATCTCAAAAAAGTAATCTGGGAAAAATAACATAATTTTGAGCCACTGAGGTTTGCAGCCCACATGTCTGAGCTTAGCTAGCACCAGTTTTAGGATGTCTGAACAGACCAGGTTTTGACCTAAACTGGTTCAGCAACCACTTTGCAAATGGTTTCTTCCAGCCAGCCAGTCTGCCAGTGCTCCTGAACATTCCCAGTTCTGTCTTGTAATTAAGGGCTGGCCTGTGTAAGTGTGATTGTATTGAGAAATAATTGTCCAACATATTCCTGATTATGATGAATTGCTCTTCACCATCATGGCACTTTTTGGCTCTGCTCTCCTTCCCAGTTTGGACATAGATACACCTTTGCTGATGCATCTTTGCACTCTTACTGGTGAGATCTGAGCAGCCTTCAGTAAATGCTTGGGTAATTTGTAAGAGGTGGATGTGAAGCAGAGCTGCAGTATGAGGGCTTGTGGGCAGAGCTGTAGTGTTCACAGGCTACAGATAGCTGTGTTGGTATTTATACACACTTCAAATTGTTATTAAAAAGTCTGTCTTGCCCTTTCCTGGGCAGAATTTCTGGTGGGATGGGTGTGAGGAAGCACAGCTCTCTGGTGGCTGGTGAGATCTGTATGTTTGTGCTTAGTTCTCCAGGGTTTCAGCTGTAATGGATTTAATAGAGTTTTTCCTGACACAGAAGAGGGCTAGAGTGAATCCAGTGCAAATGGGGGGCTTTGCACATCCTGTCCATCTCCTGTCAGTCAGACTTAGGGAGTGCTGTGTTGGATACAGACAGGAACAGCTTTTTGTTGAAATTGGGAAGGAGTGGAACCAGGCTCCTGCCCATTCCCTTCACCCTGGCAGCCTGGGAGATGGTTCTGGGTTCTCTCTGAAACATCTCTTCTCTTTGACCCTTGTCTCATTCCATTGGAGGTAAAGTTTGACTCTTAGAAGAAAAAGCAAAAGAGAGAATCATCATATTTTTCCCCCCCCAAGTATTAATTTTCTGTTAAATTCTTCTCTTTTCTTTTTGATGCATTGCACATTTTCTAACCAGATTATTTTTGGCCAGTAACAAAAGGTTAATAATAGTCATAAAAAGAAAAATCAATCTTTGATATGTTTTTCCCCACCAAGGTAATAAAGGAGAATTTTTTTAAAGGTCTCTATTTGCACGTAGGTGTGTTCCCAGAGAAAGCAGACACATTTTTATTCTCAGCCATATATAAATTGCAATAACATTTCAAGACTTTGTTATTTCTTTCTTTTTTTTTTTTTTAATTTTGACCTTTACCCTGGAAGAATTCACATCCAAACCAAAAACAGGAGAAATTTTAAGAACAACCAGAAGAAAAAGGGAGAGGGAGAAACAGACCATAAACACCTCAGCACCTGTTATAACACATTACCAAAGGCACTTTCAGTTAATGTGTAGGCTGTACAGAGCAGTGGGTTCAGTGTGAGGGGATAGCTGCTGAATGGGTGATGCTGTTTTTCCAGATGTGCTCCCAGCAGAGGTTTCCTTCACACCTCTGTCCAAGCAGCCTCCACAATCCCACCTGCCTCTCCAGGTCATCAGGAATTCTTCTGTCTCATTCAGTTTTGCAGCAGCACCTTCATTCAGGCACCATGAGAGATAAAGAATAAATTAGGGATTATGAGGGTTATGAGCAGGTAGTGAAGGAGAGGAATGCTACAGACCAATTTTTTTTTAATTGCCTGTGTTTTAGTACGCTTCTAAAAAGTTAGTCAAACAGCATGACAGATTTATGCTCTCTTCCATTACCTTTTTAATAAATGTTCTTCCATCTTGGCTCTTTTGCAGTGTGCTGAAGGATTTTAGCTGCCCTAAGCAGGCAGTGACAGTGCTGCTCTGCTGGGTGACCTGGAGCAAGTCTTACCTGCTCACTTTATTATTATTATTATTATTATTATTATTATTATTATTATTATTATAATATAAATTTATTAAGGCCTGTAGATGTGCCTTAATACATTTTTGCTGCCTTATTTTGGTTACCTTTATACTGTCTGTTGTCAAAGTACTGCAGTGTCTGGATCAAAAGGGTCTGCAAGAGTCAGCTTGTTGCTCTTTGCTGATAAACAGCTTTAGGAGCAGGAAGAGAGGTCTCCTGGCTCTGCTCATTCTTGCAGCATGTTCAAACCCACTTTAATTCTGGGAATAACCCCATGCCCCTGGACTGCAGTGATCCAGGGTCTGTGCTTTTTTGTTTCAGCAGTGGTGCTGCAGTTTCCAAAGGGTGGTCACTGAAAAGCTGCAGCCACTGAATTCTCTGCTTGTTCATAATTAGCTCTAATAGCACATTTGAAAAGAGGTGCTAAAGCAATTGCCATGGGCAAGGGAATACAAAAAGGCATCGGGCTGCTCTGCTTTGTTGAGAAGGGGCATTTGTGTAATTGAATTACCTAAATCTCCAGTGCCAGGGGCCATGTCAAAGTGGGAGGTGGGATGGTGTTTTGGAGCTCTGCTGGAAATACCCAGAGCTTGGGGCTCAGTCAGAGAACAGCCTCCTTCACTGAAGCTGTTTGCCTACCCCAGCAACATAACAGCTGCTAACATCATGTTAGGGTAAAAGATTCTAAGCATAACACAGTGGTAACATAAGAGTTACAGAGGGGCTCAGCAACACGATTATAATATCCATTTCTAGCTTTAAAACATAAGAAGACACAAATTTTCCTTGTAGAGGATGAGCAACAAAGGAAAACCCCTTTGCTCTATGGGGAGAGCTCCTTCTGGGTGTGAGGTGCTGCTCAAGCAGCTTTAGAGGAGCTCCTTTAGTGTATTTGGGGGACATAAACCATAGACTTTCCTCCTGGACTTCCTGTGGCTGCATTTTGTTTCATTTGTGGGTACTCTGTACTCCAGAATAATAATCCACGTGTTCATGGCATGCCCTTGGGAGTGTATAGGGAGCTATCTGGGAGTGGTGCTCAGCAGCTCAGCTTACTCTGGTAAAGCTTTTCAAGCCTATCTGGCCATGAGAGCAAGTCTTAACATAAATACTGTGAGTTGTGAAGGGAACTGTATCACTGGACACACAGGTTAATTTAGGGCTGGGTACATATCTATGAGGTAGAGCAGCTGAGTTTCAACCATTTCTAAATATTTTATGATTTTTAAACTGCATCATTGTGCAGTTATCAATGTTATGCTAATAAAGTTCTGCACTGAAATTTGTCTGTAATTCTGACTAAAAGGATGAAAAAAGCTGTAACTGATCTTCAGTTTTTATTTCCTGACTTTTCGCTTTCCTGGTAAAGTGCAGATCAGTGCACTAAGACTTTAAACCACTGGTGAGCAAGTTCTCAGTAATGGCTCATGGACCCTTCAGGTGTTTGAGAAGGAAACTTGAGACCAAAGCTGAAAATCATCAGGTTAAGAAACCTGTTGCTAGTATATGTGGGGTTTATTTTATTCATTCCTATAGAGTAATAATTTCAGTGAAAAGCATCTGGTGTCTGTGCTGTCTGCAGAGAGCATTGGTTGATTTTTGGTACCAGTGTTGGATTTGTATCTTGTACCAATTCATGCAAGTCTGCTCAGTCATATTTATGCACTGAGGTGGTGCTTGTCAGCATATTTTGAGTTAGATTGGGGGTTTTTTTCCCTTTTTTTTTTTTTTTAAGGCACTTAGAGTAACATGTTGCCTCCCCAGGCTGTCTTTCCTCCCAGTTCCCAACTTCCCTCCTCTATTTGGATCCTAACACTGATAATCAGAGTGATCCTGGAGACATGGAACATGGAGCAGCCATCTCCTTTTAATACCTTCACTGACTGGGGATAAAAAAAAGAAAAAACCTTTTCAAATCAAGACAATACAAACATAATAAATGGCAGGGAGGGTTCATCTCCCTCATGACTCAATCCTTTTCAAACAACATTATTATTGACTGACCTATTGGTTGCCAAAAAGGAAAATCAATTGTACTAGAAGTAGTTGCTGGGCCACAGATCACAGTACTAACCCAGCAGAGACAGGTTGATTTTTATCAACTATCCAAAGACTAATTTCCACCATTAGCTAAAAATTAAGTAAAAATTATGGATATGTCGAAGATTGCTAAGATTGGTGGTCTGCTGGTTTTGTGTGTTTGTGTGGATTTTCTCTTTTTCTGCCTGACTTCTAAAGGGCTTCTGTCTGTACAGGGTAAAAAGAAGCAAGGAATAGTCAGACCTGCTTTCATGCCTGCTTTTTTTTCTTTTCATTCTTCTCCATTTGGATTTCACAGCAAGGGTCTTGTGTTGGAGGTATATAGATATTTCAAAATTAAGCTGGTCTCAGTAAATGTGCATCCATCCCTGCCTCCTGCATCAAACATTAGTCATGCCTTCATGATCCTGTGCCTGTAGGGAGATGGAGAAATTCATGTGGATGTTTTGGCTGTTGTGACCAAGGGCCACAGGCTCCATCTACACATCTTTCCCCCTCCCCAGTGAGATGGGGGATGCAAAAACACTTGTGGTTGGGTGCCAGCTGCCAAGTCCTCTGCTGTTCTGACCATTCTCTAAACCTGGCTGAGATTAAATAGGAACATGACAGCCTTGTGCCCTTGCAGTTAATGTCCCTAGGATCAATTTGTCCCTAAATATACTAAAAGCCTGGCTCATAAAGCCAGGAGGGGTCCTGTCCTGGACCTGATACTGCAGCAGAGTCTTTGGCATAGGTATGCTCACAGCAAGCAAAGGATGTCACAGGTACTGCTGTGGGAGGGAGCTACAGTGGCAAACACATGGGGGCACTAACCAGAGATGAAAAGCAAAGCAATGAGAGCAGATTTATTAACCACAGTAGTGTCCTTCTTACCTTAACCACCCCCCATCCCTGTCCTTGTCTCAGTATTTCCGTGGTCAGGTTTGTTAAGCAGATCTCTGAAGACTCTGCAGCCATGCACCCCTTCAGTTTTGACACTGCTGCCAGTGGGTGTGGAAGCCATTAGCCAAAAGAAAGGAGAGATCTGCTCAGTGACAGAGGGTAGCATTCTACATTAAAGCATTGACATGGTGCCAGTCACACAGTTATTACAGGTGGCACAGCTCCATGTCTCTCCTGCGAGTCTCTCTGTGGAATGTAGATTGGCAGCAGGTTGAATGTTAAATGGTCACCACTCAGCAGATGCTGTTTTTACCTACTGGGAGAACAGTCCCTTTCAGCAGAAACATTTGCAAAATATTTGCACTCTAAATATATGCTGGGAAAAACAGAGATTTATCCCAGGTTTGCTCCTTAGCTTCTGAAGCCACCTCAGGCCTCATCAACACTAACCATCAGTTGTACAGATGATGAGATGTTTCCTTCTGCTTGTCCAGGCTGGGTTTTTTTTTTTAGCATTGTTTCTTCCTATCTTCCAGCTTGACATATCCAGTCTTTGTTTCTTATGCAGCCTGTAGACAGATGAATCATTGCTTCATGGCTGGTGCAGCAGAGCAGTTGGCACCCTTGCAGGCAGCCCATGTGCAGCACTGCCTGCAAAGCAGCTCAGCAGCCAGGAACTGCTGCAGGCTCCCGTGTCCTGCAAAACCAGTGTTTGAAAAGTGAAATCCAAGAGCTGGCCTGAAAAAACTCACAGTGGTCTCTGCTGCTTTGCCCTCAAAGTCTCCTTTTGGGGTAATCAAAAGGCAGGACTGAGGACAGTGGCACATTTTAGTGGCTTGTGGGCCCTGTACTGAGGGCTGTGCTGTGCAGAGGGATGCATTTCCATGGCCACTGCTGGGCCAGGAATGCAGAAAGTCACACAGTTTTAGCTCAGGGAGCCTTGTGCTTGATTCCATGCCTGACAGCACAGCCTGTTGTGGTACACTCCCTGTCAAGGCTCACAGTAGACAGAAGCCAGCAGCAGCAGTGAGGTTTGAGATCAGTGCAGGTGGCACCGTGGAGGAGAAACAGGTACCTTGCTCCCCACTGTGTTCATGTGTCCCTGCAGAGGCAGGAAAGAGCCTTACCTTGAATGCCTCCCTTCGAGGACATGGGATGGCCCCATGGCCCTTGGTCCCAGGGTCATCTTTGAAATCAGCATGTGTTAAAGCACCTGTAATTCCTGAGGTCATTGTTGGAAATGCTTTAGCCCCTCATTAAGGTGTTTGGGTAACTGCACAAACAGGATGCCACTGGCAGCCAAGCTGGTTCTTCAGGTGAAGCATCACCCTAGGAATGGTCTCTAATCACCCTAGGAGTGGTCTCTAATCACCCTAGGAATGGTCTCTAATCACCTCAGGAATGGTCTCCAGCCTTGCTTCATTTCCTATGGCTCTGGTGTCACTGCTCCCTGTCAGAGGAACCACCAAACCATCAGCTACCCTTTGCTCAGGAGAGATGGTTCCTAGAACATCTTCTTTTACCATCAGCCTTTTGGAAAAGCTTCCCCCTGTTTTGAAGAAGTTCTGCCACTCACCTTCTCCCTGAGGACTTCTCAATTTGAAAAAAGTCTCAAGGCTTTACTTCCAGATGGAATTTTATATTCATCTCTTGTTGGCACTTGTTTCTTCTGGCTTGCTCTAAAAATCAAAACCAACAAACCCATACAAAACAAAAAAAAAACAACGACAAAAAACCCCAATTCTATGTAAATCATTGGGGCATCTCAAATTTGCAGTCTTCAGCACAAAGTACTTTTAAGTTTTGCTAAGTAAGATTGTTCTAATGCTTTAGATATTGGGGCAGTAACTCTTCAAGCTTATTTTGGTTAGATTTTAAGTAAGATTTTTCATGATTGTAAGTGGATTCTCCATGGATTGTAAGTGGCAGAACAGCACTGAAAGTGGCAAAGCTAATTTAGTAGGTTCCTGTTTCTCAACTTGTACATGTTACTTTTGCATCCATGTCAGTGTTTGCATCCAGTGTCAGTGCAGGAGACTTTCCAGCTCAGAGTTGTGTCTCTGGTGGCAGGGAAGAGTGAATGCTTAGGAGACAGAGTAGGGTAAGCATACAGTGAAAATTTCAGATATTTTCCCAGAATCCAGGGCTTGAAGGCTTCCTGAACCACTGTTACTATTTTTGCACTTCTGGATTTTTCTTTGATAAATTTCTTTCATCCCTCTTTGGATTGCCAAACTTTATGCTAGTGGGAGTCCTGTAGTTTAACTGTGCATTTGCCTTGCACTTGCCATGATCATTTCCTGTGAGAGCCTATTTTTCTAGTGTAATGAGAAACAGTAATTGTTCCCCCCAGTTACCTTCTCTGTCCTGCTTTTGACTTTCTTGGCCTCCTTGATTCCCCTTGATCACTTCTTTTTCAGACTAAGGAGTTTTCTGTGTTTTATCCTACCCCATTTTGAAGCTGCTCAGTAACTTTGCCACTTGTCATTCTTTGGGTCATTTCTAGTTCTTCTTTATTCCTCCCAGATGAAGGGAGCAGCACTTCTCCCAGTGCCCAGGCTGTAAGTACAATATGAGATACAATGAAGCAATATAGTCATGTTTTCTTATTTCCTTTTTTTTTTCCTCAATGCCTCCTTGTTGTTTGTTTTTTATTAACTACTGTTGAATACTGAGCTGGTGTTATAGAGCTGTCTGTAATAACTCATGATCTGTCTCCACAGTGGTTGTATTAGCTAGCTCAGAGCCCATTGCTCTGGATTTAGACTGAAGATTGTTTTTTCCACATGTGCATTGCTTGGTGGTTTTTTAGAGTTTAATTTCATCTGCAGGCTTTTTATCCTGTCACCTTTAGATCCTTTTGTAGCATTTTACAGGCAGCTTTTGGTTTAAAGGACTTGGATAATTCACTCCCAGCCTGCTTCCCCTGTTCCCTTCTGTGGGCTGAACAACCCAGGCCCTTGCACAGATCCCTCAGAGGCTCCAGCTCTCACCAACAATTGTGCAAGCTGGTTGTTTACTGCTATTCAATCTCTAATTTTGTAATCACTTCTCATGCAAAGACCTTCCCTCTTGCTCTATGATAGCATCATTTAAATAGTCTTTGGTGAGAGGGTGTGTCCAGAGGCTTTTGGAAATCCATGTGAACAGGCATCCCCACTGGTGTGGGACTGCAGAAATCTTGGGACAGCAAAGGCTGCTGCCATCCTCTCTCTGCCTGTCACAGAAAATCTACTCAGTTGCTTCTTTTAAGTAAATCCTATCTTGGAGTAATCTAGTTATCTAACACACCAATGGACTGTCCCACCTTAGACATTCCATGTTGCAATGAGTCTTCCCTCCTCTTTTAACAGTGCTCAGCTTGCCTGGAATAGAAGTTTGTTACAAAGTAAAGGCCTGAACTTCCACAAAGGTGTGTTGAGGCTGTGTGTGGTGCTCATTCTCAGGCTAGGAGGTGCCTGTCTGCAGGCTGGGTACCAACATTGGAAAAACTGTTGAACTTCCATCATCTAAATCCGTTTCTGCTGTTCCAGCCAATTAAACATTAAAATGAGCGTGACAAATAAGTGTTTGTTTATGGGTCAGTAACTCTGGAGTGTGGCTGTGACATGGCTGCCCCAGACAATCCATTTCAGGGCAGGCCTGGGCAGCCTGACATCCTTGGGTGTGTAATTGCTTTTATAGGGAAAGGGAAGCAATAAGGATAATGCAGCTATCAGGCCCCGACTCACTAGTTCAGAAACTTCCCCTTGCCAATCAAACTCCTTTGGTATTCAACCAGTTTTAGGCTTGTTCCAAAGGCATTATAGTGCTGTCAGAAAATATCCTGATGGATATATGCATTCTCTCCAGTGTTAGATGTTACTTTCTTGGTTTTGTCCACCAGCCAGCCCTCAGTGCACACTTTATGGCAACAGACAGGCCTGTCTTGTCCCTCTCCCTTGCTCCCCCTCCTATATTATATTTTTTTTTTTTCAGCACTATTAGATTATTAAATGCTTAATGACTATTCCATTCCTGCTAACTATACTTTTGATGAGCTGCAGTAATAAAACTTTGTAACAGCGAAACGTGCGTCTGGTTCCTTTATAGGAAGGGCACATTTGGGGAGCTGAAGTAATGGGGGATAAAACTCAATTAATGAATAGAAATAAAAAGAAGTAAATGAAGTAATCAAACTCAGAGAAATTAGTATTGGCAGGTCTTGAATGATGCTCTTGGATGAACAATCTTTCAAAATCCTTCCTTGTATGCCGCTGCTGTCTCTTTATTTATTATTAAAATAACATGATCCATGAGGCGCTCGGGGTGACTCCCAGCCTAGCTAATTCTAATTAATCCAGTCAGGGAGAGCAGCAGGGTAAGTGGAGCAGTCTATCGGATTGAAATTCATAACTTAATTGAGGTCAAAGTCCTGGGTTGGGAGAACAAAAGTCTTTCACTGGGACCAGGCAGATCAATAGCAATAAATATCTGGCTTGGATGCAAGTAGCTTATAGTGACAGATTATCTGACACTGGCCAGAGGTCTCTTGGTCTTGTTCAGGGCAAAGTCCTATGGCATGTACAGTGGAGGGTGACTTTTGCCAGTGTTCCCTCCAAAACCCCAAACAACTCTTGAAGGACTCGTGGGACCCTCAGGAGAAGGATGTCCATACAGAAGTCCACATGGGTCATGCTGAAATTTGATTTCTCAAGGTACAGGTGTCTCATCAGTAGCACAAGGGCAAGTGTCACATTAGTGCTGATGGAGGCTGGAAGAAGTTGCTCAGGCTTACAGGAACTTGGAGCTAAATCACAGTTTGTCCAGAAAAAGACCTTTAGGATCAGGGGAAGCTGAACTGTGGATGGATGGGCTTTATGCCAAGTCTGTATTTATAGCACGTTTACATAGGAGGACAGAGGAAGGTTGGAAGAGGGAAGTGTAAATAATCATTAAGTTGGGTTTGTAGTGTGAGAGAAAACAGCAGAGGAAGATGTGATGTTGCCTATTCTTCAGAAAAGCATCCAATGTCTGCTGTTGTCACCATCATATTTCCTGGAAAAATCTCTTTGCCCAGGATTCTTCTCCTGGGAAGCTGAGAAGCCTCAGAGAAAAATGAAAGCAATAATTATATGATTCGCTTCTCCTGTGTTTTGCTGCTTTGGAATGTGTTTGGACATTGTTTACCAACTGTTGGTTGTTTCATTGGTTTCATGTGAATTGTTTTGACTTATTGGCCAATTACCACCAAGCTGTGTTGAGGCCCTGGAAAGAGTCACAAGTTTTCTTTAGTGTCTTTCTAGCCTTCTGTCTGTATCATTTCTGTATTCTTTAGTACAGTTTAGTGTAGTTTTAGTATAGCATTCTTTAATATAATATAGATCATAAAATAATAAATTAGCCTTCTAAGAACATGGAGTCAGATTCATAATTTCCTCACTTTCGTCAGGGGTGAGGAAATATAAATACCAGATGCTGTGAGCTCCAAAATGATCTGTTCCAAGGGGTTTGCATGTGCTAAGCATGGCTGCTTTCCCAAGCCCTTGCCCTCTCCTAAACCAGAGAGGAAGCCTCAGGTCCTTTCTGGGATCTGTGGCCTTGCACTGTGCACACAGCTTTCCCTGGGAGTGGGCACTGAAATATTCATCAATACCAGCAACTGCAGAAGCTTCTCTGAACTTTGAAAGAAGCGGGTCCTTCGGCTGGAGTTCAGAATTAAAATGCAATCTTCACCTAGGCTGTTATTAATGCAACATTTATGCAGATTGGAGTGTTCTGCTCGTATCCTCTTTGCAGAGGACAAATCCTGCTGTGGTCAGCACTTGATACATCCCAGATGGATGTTGTTCTGCCAATGCACTTCAACACAGCTTGGAAGAGAGATGGAAACCGCAGCTTGGACCCAGCCAGGGACTTGGTTTGACACACCTGCTCCTCCCATTAACACTGCATGAGGCTAAAGCATCTCTTCTCATCCAGAAATGTTCAGAAGATCTCTTTGTCTCCACAGGTCAGGTTTCCAGGTGTAGGCAAAAGCCTTGGCTGGTCAGGTGTCAGGTTTTAATGTGATGAGCAACTGTTGGTTTTCCTGGGTGTGTGAATGGTACTTCTGTACCTTCACACCCTTTTGAAACTGTCTCTGGGAAACACCTCTTGTTTTCTACTGCAGGACATTTGCTTTGTGAGGACAGAATGAAGTGAGCAAGGCAACTGTTCAGTACATAAATAAATATATATAGACACATCCACTTGCTTTTTCTATATACTGCTGTTATTATCTACTACTTACTATTCTGCTAAATGCTGCTTTCCTCATTCATGTCCCATCCATGGCACAACCTCCTCCTTCCAGGCTGGTGGTTTAACTTGTTAGGACCCTAATTACTGAGCATTTTAGACAAAAACCAAAAAATCCATTATTCACTCTCCAGATTCTTGGATATTTGTGTGCTCCTGCTTCATTCCTGCCCAGCCTGTACAAGAGCAAAAGGTTCCTGAAGCTGTTAAACACTGCAAACAAAACTGCACTGGCAACTGTCATCAAGGGGAAAAGGGGTTGAGTGATTTTTTTTTTTCTCTATATAAAAACTAACAGAAAAATCCAAGTACTGAACAATTCATGACTGAACAGCAAGATCTCATGAGCAAGGCATCTTGAATATACAGAACTTTGAAATTGCACTTTAGTTTGAGTCATGGCTCTTCTAAGGTTTAGGAGGAAAATAATTTAGAATATGAACATTAACATTTTTTCCTCTTTATAGAGCCACACCTGTGATGCAGGTGAGAGAATTTGGGGTTTTTTTTTCATTTCAGAGAAATGACAAGATCTGTCCATTCAAAGCTGGGTTTCCACAGTAATATCTTATTAAAAAACATAGCAGTAGATGCCCAGATCTGTGGGATATCTGTGGATTCAGTGAAGAAATTCTGTTTATGGCTCTTCTCAGAGTCAAGTTTAGGTTTCTAATTCTCCAGTTTTGCTACAGAATCCCAGCGTGACCTTGAACAAGTCACTTGATTTCTTTCTGCTGTGGTTTCCCATTTGGGAAATGGTGGGGCAAATAATCGTTTTTTATCTCATGGATATAACAAGATTATAAATATATGGTTCTTTTAAGAACCTTAGAAAACTGATGAAATGAAATTAAACAGATCCTGCAGTCCGGATAAAATGAGATGAAACAAGCATGAAACTATTAGTGAAAGAAATGTTTCTTTATCTTCTGCAAATAAAAATGCAAAGTGATTAAGTGGGTCTTTTCTAGCTATTAGCAATAGCAGCTCTAGCCAGCTGACTTCTGCCACCTTTGTAAATTAATTTGTGGGGTACAGTCCTGAATTTAGTATCCTCACAATAAATACCCTTAAAAATTTTGTCACCTTCTGTGATGCACAACATTACTGCCATGATAGTACTGCAATTAACTTGCCCTGCAGATAAAAAGTGGCTGCTTTAAATGAGATACTCTAACACAATGCTTTGCAAATTTATTTTAATTGATTTTTTTCCCCCCTCCCTGTGATATTTCCTGCCTTTGCTGTATATCCAGCAGTATTTTTGTGAGGCAGGGGAAAGGAATGGGAATAAAGTTAGAGGTTTTTCTTGTCCAGGATTGGGCTGGAGGTCTGGTGGAGCAAACCTCCCATGACCCTGCTGCTGGCAGCAAGGCTGAGCACAGTAAGTGATGAGCTTTATGTGGGTGTGAGGTGCTGGAAGAGGAGGAAAGCCCAGCTCAGACTGTGGGCATTTTCCTCCCCTGGCTTGGTGACTGGGTGAAAAAGTCTCTCTTTCAGCACTGCTCTCAAATCCAGGTAGGGATTAATGAGCAAAACAGTATGGGAGGAGTTTGGGCTGGTTGACTTTCACACAGAGGGAAGACAAGCAGAGTATTTCAGAAAGCAATAGGCTGGAACATGCTACAAAGAAACTTTGAGATGTGTGCTGGGACTCAGCCAGAGGCCAGATTACCTGTGTTCAGGAAATCTCAACTTACTCTTCTTTTCTTTTAGTTTTTTGGGGTTTTTTTTTAAACTCAAGTTTTAATCACATTGGGACTGTGCAGGTGAAATCCAAATCAGAAGCCAGATCTTCCAAAGCTGCCTGGTTTCCTTCTCTGTGATGTCCTTCCCATTCCTGCTGCTATTGTGGGGATGTTTTGAAGCAGTGCTCACAGATTACATGGTAATTTGGCTTCTGAAGTGGGGTGAAATTGAGCATTACACTTTGAATTCCAGTGGTTAGACTCAGAAGAGATTTGTAAAGTTACGGCTCAGCAATTGCAAATGATCCATTTTTCACAGCTTAATGACCGAGGGCTTGTTTTTGGAGTGATGGGAAGTGATCACATACACCCTTACCTCCAGCACTAATTGCAGAGTAAAAGAGGTTAATTTAAACCTTGGAGGCACTTTTGATCTGGATCTTTAACAGCAGCAGGAAAACTCAGAGCTGTGGTGACTTTAAATCATTCATTTTCCCTCTCAGAAGGAAAAGTTAAGCATGGATGTGGTCAGTTTGCTCTTATCAGCTGGAAAGAAACAACTTGTTAATCCCAGTCATCTGAGATAAACCACAATGTAAATGTTCTAAATGTGTATTGAGACAAAAATGGAAGATTATATAAACAAGTCATTTAGACGTGGATTTTAAATCATCCTTTTTTTGCCTGTCAGTTCAAGTGTTCCTCTTGTTCCCATTTAAATTTTAAGGCATTAAGCAAGAGCAAAGACCATCCCTGTCCCAAAGAGATCATCTTGGCATCAGATACAGTGCCACAGGTAGTGCAAATGGGAAGGCTGAGTGAATGGAAGTAAGAGAACAAAACAGAGATCAGCAGAAAAATGGAATTCTTGGCTCATGGCTTCCCCAGGCAATGCCAGACAGCAGTGACACAGAGGGTCATGGCAGAAGGAGTCTTAAAGGAGGATTTAAAGGATGGGAAGGTGTCATTACTGAGGACTTCTGGCAAAGGATAAACACGTGAATTCCTTGCTTAAATCAATGGGACTTTTACTGGCATGTGTCCTAGGGCTGAGTGTGTCCCTTGCTGGGATCAGTTAAAAAAAAAACCCTGCAAATGCTGCATTTTACCAAGTCCATTGGGAGGAAGAATCAGTGATGGAGAAGAAATGGGAGACTTTTCATAGAGAAAAAGAGAAAATTGCTTCATTTGCATAGGAATGTATCACAGCTGTACCCCATGCAGAAAATGTTTCCTTCTGGGATAGGGTGGTTTAAAAACACAGTCACCCAGCTGCAAAATTGGTTCTGACTCAAGCAGACAATGGCCCTCATTTCTGGATGGATGATGCTTTCAATCTTGTGCCCAGCTACTGAAAACACCTGGTAGAGTTCTGGTCTCCAGGACATCATCTTCCAGTTAAACATAGGAGTTTGGCTGATTCTAAACAAAGAATTTCTGAGCACTATTCCCAAGCTGGGGGAATTGTCCATCTAGATTTGCCAACCACAACCCATCTTGTTTGATGTGGCTGCTTGATGGCTTCAATGGTAGCATCTCCTGCATCATCAGATAGCATAAAAACATCTTTTCTATCATCATTTGGTCTTTGAGACACTTGGTTTGTAGGTGGTGCTACATTCCAGTAGCCCGGGTGTGTGTCCTGGGAATCTGGAGTTGTAGCAAGTCACAGGTGATCCAAAAAATCAGAAATACAATATTGGGGGTGCCTGGTGGGCTTTTAGCAAAAATCCAGGCAGATCAGTAGTTCTTTTATCATGTTGGCTTTGAGGAAACCCTGCTGTGGAGAAGTAACAAGGCACAAAAAAGGAGGGCCTCACCTTGTTTTGTTGGCTTAATAAATTCTCTTGGAAATGTGAGTTCTAGTTATTGTTCCTACCACTAATTTATATCCTACTCTAACCTTAATCTAATCCAATATCTAAATTGTGGTGTCCTGGCCAGGTGTGGTTTTTCCTGTTCCAGGAAGAGCCTTTTTGCTTCTTCTCTTTTCAAAATACTCAACCAGTTTTCACCTCTGTTTCTCTCCCATGTTCTTCATAGCTACAGGTCTACAAAATGTTAGGTGTTGTCTCTTCAATGCCATTTAGGAAAAAGAGAGGAATGCAGGAAATATCTGATCTTTAGCACTGAGGGTTCTTTCCTGCTTAAAAAAAAAAGAAATCCTAAGTGTAAGATTCAGGAGGTTTCAAAGAGACATCAGTTAAACCTGCCTGCTCAGTGAGAGCCAACAAGTGGATCTTTCAGATGTCTGAGTGTTCCCTGGGGGTTCACATTATTAATATCTGCCTTATGACAAGGTGGCTGTGCTGATGCCAGGCTTTTTTTCCCAGCCAGCATGATTAATTTTTCCTTCCTTTCTTAATATCTCCGAGCCAGATGCTTCTAAATGTCCTCACAGGGTGGATTGCTGTTCTTAGCTACTCCTCCTTCCCCCCCTACCCCTTTCCAACTAATTCATATAATGGCTCTGGAGATGCATTTTGTAGCATCACAAAAAGCAAAACTTTGAAAGCCTCCTAAGGTGATGGACTTGACACGTGCAGCTCTGGCCTCCCGACGTTCCTGGTGGGCTTGAAAGCTTCGTGCCAGGTAGTCTGTCAAGAACATTTCCCAATTCAGAGTGTGCTTATTTGCCTAGCACTTTACAAATTATATCCATGCAGAAGTGCTGAAGTGCAAGTATTCCTGGTGGGGAGGTTGACAGCAGGGTGTTGCACTGATGTTTTGGAGACAGGAAATTTTGGCCGAGGCAGAGGAGGAATGTTTACGTTATTTATGGAAAGTGGATCTTCAAGCACTGATTTATTTTAAGGCCTTCAAAACATTGTGGTACTCAAAAAGGTCTTTATTCTGCAAATGGAAATTAATTCTCCTTCACAGGTCTGGTTCCACAGTGCACCTGTATGGGCCTGAGTGGTACCAGCTGGGAGGGAAGACCTTAGCAAGCTGTACAGCTTGTTCCTAAGGTGTGCCTGCTTAGCAAACTGATATCCATCAGTTTCCTCCATATAATAGATTTGTGGGTCTTCTGTATTTATCCTCAGTGGTTTTCAGTCATCTCAGGGGATTTTTGATTTTTCCTGGAGGAAGCAAAACCCATAAAGGGAATAATTAGAGGTTAAAAAATGAAGATTTAGTTGTCTCTTCCTCGTAAGTGTTAATGCAGTCTGTGCTAGGTAGATCAGTGGATTAAATGATGGAAGTCTTAATTTAGGAAATCTAGAAAATAGCATTTCTTAATTTCTTATATGACAAGCTAGAATCTCACATCTATTATGTTCTTCTGTTTGGGAGTGTTTTTGCAATTTAACAGTGAGAAAAGGTATAATATAAAGCAATTAATTTGCCAGTGCAAATAGAGCTGTAATTAGGGGAATTAAGTCTTCCATTTCAGTCTGAAGTTCAGGTTTTTTGTGAGAAAATGAGGATACTAAGAACATCCTGAGAGTAAGGATGCTCTTAAGAGCATATCTGTTCCATAACAGACAGCTGGCCATTTAGCCATGTGGAAGGCAGCCTCAGACAGCCCTTTGGCCCACAGCAGTGTGGGAATTAAGTTAAAATTAACCTGAGTTTGGAAAACAACTAGCACCACTTTATTTGTCCATTTAATTGAATTATATGACGCTGTGTAAGTATGCTGACCCACAGACGTAAATTGCTCCACCCTACCCATTTCCCTCCTTAATTCTCTCATGCTAATGGAGCTGATGGGATGTTGACTGCAGAGAGAGAGAGAGAGAGAGAGAGGCTGGAAATAAAAGAGGCTGGAAATAAAAAGGGACTGTTCCAGCCTGGTGCAAACCTTCCCCTTTGGTGAAATGCTCTGTGTCACAGCTGCACTAACTGCACTGTGATCTTTGTTGCCATTAAGCTGATTATATCCACAGAAGGATTCATCCAACTAATCCCACAATGCTGCAACCAGTTGCTTTACATTTAAACACTTTTTTTTTTCTAAGAAATAAAAAGTCAGTCAGGCTTCACCAGATTCTCAAAATGGTTCAGGCTCTTACAGAGATCCACTTTTTTTTCTGTTAGTTTAATAAAGGAAAATAGGACAAATTATTGGGCTCCATGCATTAGTGGATATGCTTAGTTTGGGAGCCTGAGGTGTAATTTGGGGTGAGGGTTCTTGGAAGGTGCTGTGTGTGACTGTACCTTTGGCACTGCATCATTTTGTGTTTGCCTGGGTGGCCATACCATACAGCAGCAGCTCTGCATCCAACAGTGACTCTAATGAGGGAGATCCTGACAGGTTAAGATTGACTTAATTGATTTAATAATCAATTTATATCTAGTTCTTGCTTATTTTTCTAAGGAAAGGTTGATTTTCATTGGTTAGTAGTCATTAAAATGTGTTCATTTGCAGCTAAATATAACCTTTATAGTAAATTTAATTCTTCATTTGCTAATCAGGTACACAATGTCTGCCCATGATTGCTTAACTATGTAGTTTAACCTAGTCTATTGACATTCTTAATTTTTACATTTGAATCAGGATAGAAAACAGCAAATGAGACATTTCTTCTCAGTTTAGACTGTTAGGTTTTTTGTTCTGTCTTGTGCCCAAGTACCTCTGAATAGAATTAGAATTTAATTTTTAAAAAACCTTTACAAGGAAATTTTAAAATGCTTCTTAAAAATAAATTAAAATCACATTGCAAGTATGGTGTGTTTGGTTTTGAAAGGAAAAACTAAATAGAATTTTCTTTGTATTTATGAATTACATACTACTTAAAGGAGACTATGTCTGGCACATTCAAGTAGTCAACTCTCCTCAGGTTTTGTTAACAAAAATCAGGGATTTCAGGAGGAAAAGCAAGGAGCAACTGGAGAAAGGCCTTGATTCTGTCATTAAGCATTCAGTGTTGGATAAAGTTATTTCCACTTTTTTCATGCTGTCTGTTGTCTGCCCTGAGAGTTTGGGCTGGACTTTGGCTGAGCAGCTTCCCGTGTTCCAGGCCAGCTGGGGGGGACAGAACATCCCGTGCCTTCAGCAGCATAAATCACAGAGCATTGTGCCCAGAGCCTTACCATGCTTCTCCTGCAGGGTTCTGCAGGATTCTCCTAATTCCTTGTCTTCAAAAAGCCATTCCTTCAGATTTATTCTGTATTTATCGCTCAGATGTTTTAACTTTTTGCAGTTCTCCCATACTACAGGAAAGGCTGTTGTATACAAAAGCATATGGTCATTCTTTCCAACTCCTCAGCATTTTAAAGCCATCTCCTGTTGTCTCATACTTAATTTTTATCCATTAGGAGTCCAAAGCTAGTCTAATACCTCAAAAGGATGCTTAGGGTGACTTACCTGGTCAGTAGTTTGAGTTGCTTTAGAAAGCAGTTGTCAGATGTGTGCTGCCTGAAAACACACATCCTTTTCCACTGAATGTATGGAGTTTATGGAATTGTATTCTGTTGGGTCATCATTTGAGGTGTCCTAACTTTGAATCTGTTAGGGAAGTATTTTTTTTATTCTAGAGAGGCAAAAAAGCATTGGATTTCACCCTTCCTAGGCACTGATTTTCACCAACATTCTTTGCTCTCATGGAAGAGTCTAAAAAAGAATTGTTTCATCATTCCAAGTACAAATTTTAAGGGCCCATTAAAAACTGGTGAAACAAATTATATTAATTCTTTTGGGATTTTTGTCTTTAACACTTAATTGTTTCATTGACCAAGAGTGGTTAAGCTGCCTGCAAGCAGATGAGGAAGAAGCCTGAAGATAAATGTGCAAAATCAAGTTCCAGCCCAGCCATGATGGCTTGGGAGAGTCTGAGTTCTCAGCTTTTCGTTTTCAACTTCAATATTTCCTTCCCATATCACAAAGTGAGAGTGTCCTTCAATGTAGACTTAGTTGAAGCCAGATCTTAGAAGAAGGAAGACTTAGTGTGGAAAAGGACAGTGTGTCCTGACAGCCACAGCACAGTGCTGGGAGCTCAGCATCCCAAAACTAATCCTGCCTCTGGGTGCTTTTCCTCGTTTGACCTTGAGCAAGTCAGACAGTGGGGTTTTTTTGTGTGTCTCAGTCTCTGTAACCAACATGGGAATACTATGTGTGTATATCCCTGGGTCTTGCCTAGATTAATAAATCAATATTTGTAAAGTAAGGCTTGATAAATGCTAACTGTATTACCACGTGTACTTGAACCTTGTGCAGAACTTTGGGAGTGTGCCTGCATTTCTGCTCTGTGAGTGGATGGGGCCCAGGCCAGGGTGGTCAGCAGCCACAGAGACAGGTTTGGGTCATTTTCTTCCTCCCAAGGGACTGCCTGTAGCACATATCTGCAAGAAGGTCTTGAATACAACTTTTCCACTTAACATGCTCCCCCATCACCCACTGTCAGCAATGAGATTAAATTCTGTGCGACTGCAGAGGACGTTGCATGATTAAAATCCTCTTTTAGAAATTAATATGTACCATCTCTCCCCAGTACTGTGCCTCCTCTCAGAGAAGGGTATTGTCTCCTGAGCACTCAAGGTGTGAAAAGCCACCCAGGGAAGCTGTCTATCTTTGAATTTTATGCTGTTGCACAGTTGCTCCAATGAGAGCTACAACTGCATAAAAATCACAGGAACTTGGGGACTTCTCCCTTCACAGGGTCACGAGATGCGGGACAAGTTTTGCAGCACAATTAATAGGATAGCAAAAGGAGTGTGAGAACTAGAAGTCCTGATTACAGGACTTGAAGTTCTGCAGAAAATGTTTCCTGAGGGACAGTAGTCAAAGTCAATAATCACCCATTTTCCTTAGGAAACCTTGGGTGTCCTGGGAAGAAAATAAAACTTTGTTTCCAGGTATTGCCCAGCTTTTCCCAACCTTGCTGCCTCTATCAGCCCAGAGAAACACAGTGATCAGGACATTTGCAGATCCAAGTTTAGTATTCATTAGACATCAGGCATTGATGCAGCCCACAGAAGGGCTTTACTTGCATAAACTCGTGGTAGATGGAATTAGGTGTTCAGGGCTGCTGCATCAGTACAAGCTGAACCTCTTTAGCCATCATTTCCAGTCTGCTTTAGGTCCTGGCAGTCTTTGTGGCATGACCAGGATGTGCTTAGGGTGAGTTTTCCTGGATTGATTGATTGATGATGGCTTTCTGATGGAGCTTTTCTAGAATCAGCCGAAATTGCCCTCCAGGAGTTTGAGGCACAGGGACAAGTGCCCCAGCTGGAAGGAATGTGACATTTTACAGGTGGGGAAACTGAGGCTTTGTCCCATTCTCTACATCAGTGCTCCTTTTTCCCATGCTGGGCATTCCCTGTCTCCCCAGGGAAGACAGATACTTTTACCACAGGGACTGGATTATGTGGCAGGCTGGATTTGTGCTTGCTGCTTCATGTTCTGAGTGTGTGTTTCTGCTAAAGCCTTTCCCTGGCTGCTGGCTGGCTCCTGGCTTCCAAGAGCTCAGCCCTATTTTTCCTTCAGAAAACAGAGGATCTGGAGGAATTTATAAGAACCCTAGCTCAGAGCAGGCCCATGGTTTCCAAAATTTAATCTGGCTTTCCAAAGCTTTTAGCAGAAGGGTTGATTTGGGTCAAAATTAATGCAAACACATGTGTAGACCATTTAATGTTTGGGTTATGGACCTGTTAAGGCAGCAGGATAATCCCTTTAGATTACCCGTGTAATTCCTAGTGAATATTTATTTTAAAGTGACTTCAGTGCCCTTAGTCATTAGCAAAAGTTGGTAATGCCTCTCACAGCTGCCAGGCTCAATGCAACAGCATTTGTCAACGGGAGGGCTTCTCCTTGTGTTCCCTCTTTTCTGGTTTGTTTCTTTTTTAACATTTCTCCAACTCTTGCCGGCTTAATCCCATGGGCTCACCTCTAATCTCAGGGAAGCCTCCGAGCTGCCTTTGCAGCGCTGCTTTCCTCTTGAGCGAGGCTGAGGAGGGAGTTTAATGCTGGCCCTTGCTGCTGCCTGCCGAGGCTGCGGGGTGGCCGGGCTGGCTGCGGGAGGACGGGGCCGGGGGGTTCAAGGACGCGCTCCCGCTTTAATGTGCGCAGACATGCTCCCGCCGCCTCCTGATTGGCAAGGTTAACTCCGAGAGCTGCAGCTTTTTAAACTGATTTGATTAGACCCACTACTTTATCCCATTCCCTCCCCCACTGCTTGGCCCACCACCTCCTGATCCTTTTAACACAGCCCCTGGTCCAATAACCAGCCAGTCTGATTTTTTTTTTTCCTTTTTTTTTCCTTACCCTCTTTTTTTACAATTTTCGTGCTGGATTTTGACATTTTGTAAAATAGATTATGAAGCCATGCAGGGAAGATCAGTAGGCAGTGTCTTGGTCTCAGGGCTGGGTTTTATTGGGACTGTTTGAGAGGCTGGGATGTGCCTCCTCTTGCTCGATTTCTTGGGTTCTGCCCCTTTCCCAGCTCTCAGTACACCTGTGTGAATTCTGGAACAAGAGACTGGAGGCTCACATACCCCAGTGTGGATGCTCATTGCCTTCCAATTCTTCTTTTCTCTACAAAACCAGGCTTGGGGAGAATTACACACTCAGCCCAAAATGATTTGGTATCCCAGGTCCTCTTTCACTGTGGTATGGCAAGTCCACTGTCTGCAAAAAGAAACATGGACAGTGTGGATAGAGAGCTCCCATATCCCACAGGAGCAAAATAAAGGTGTATTTTAGTAGCAAATGTTACTAGCTGGGGTTACTTTGGGAGGTCAGATCACCCATGGCTCCCAGGGTGGCTGAAAAGTGGGATGAGCACCCAGGGGCTCTGAGAAGCTATTTTGGCATTAATGCCCTCAGCCCTTGGGACAGCAAGGTTGGAGTGGGCACCAGCCCAGCCTTCAAAGGTGTAATGGTCCTGTTGCCATCTTTAGCCAGCGTGAATTAGTGTGTTGTGCACTGCCAGTTTACAATCCTGGGCTCTGCTTGTGATATTTCCCTGTTTGTCTTCTTAAATGTGCCAGGGGAATGTGGAGCCTTATGTACAAAAGTGCCTCTTGACAATTCTCCTTGGCTCTCCTATAAATAAGTGAATAAAGCCTAAAAATGACAGGCTTTTCCAAAACCTGAGAGTCCCAACTCACAGAACAAAATCACTGGAGAGTGAGCAGCGCTGCTGAATTTTTGGTAGTCCCAGACTGGTCCAGGGAAAGCTTCATCTCATCTTGTTTTCCCTTGCCTATTTGTTCAGCAGACCTGATCTGAAGTGGTGTGGGCTGTTTGAGCAGCTCAGTGCTGACAGGGACCGAATCCAGTGACCAGGACTGACCCTATGGAGTCACCCTGGTGAAACAGCACAGAATGCAGACAATCCCCTGCACACAAGGTATTAAATCTTGACATACTGCATTACTTAAGAGGTCTCAGGGAAAATTAAAGCCCTTTTGACTGGGTTTTGCAATGCAGGGAAAATTTTAGTGACATTTAAAAGGTTTCTCTTGTGTTCCTCTAATGGGATAAATAAAAAAAGGCTTGTTTTAGGCCAGCAAATGGGGGGACAATCCAATTTCCCTGATTCCATCAAGACACTCTTAAAGCATTAGCTTGTGCAGTTTTAAAAAAACCCACAACAGACTGACCCCTCTGCCTGATGGCTTTGAAAAGTGTCCTGATGTGGAGGTATTTATCCTACACCACATGCTTCATCGAGGCACTCCAGCAGTGCTTGGAAATATACTCTTTTTTTATTAAACTGTTTAGGAGGACAGCATGCACAGCAGGAAACACAAACACCAGTTTATTATTTACTGCAGCCATCCACACTGGGGCTGTGCTCAGACTAATGCTTGATGACGTGCTCTTTAAATTTGGTGGAAGGGAAAAAAGGTGGCATTAACTAGGAAGGCTGAAACCTAAGCCTGCCCTTAACTTTATGTTTTTAAGCATGATTTGGGCTCAATATAAATAAAGATTCCCCTGTGGAATGTTTGTTTCCATCAGTCAAAAAGATTAATGTATCAACACTTACTCCTGAGGGGGCTCTGGGGATTGATAATGGGAGATATGGAGCCTTTCACCTCTGGGTCACTGGTTCAGCACTGCCCCATGTCACTGCCACCACCAGCACCTGCCATCTGCTCCAGTGGGCTGGGCCCTGTTCTAGGCCCAGCTGGTCCCAGTGGGCTCCCTGGGCTGCTTTAGTAGGAAATGGGATGGAGCTGCTCAGCCCAGCCCCAGATGTGACTGCAGCCCCAGCCCTGAGCACAGAGCCAGCACCACCAGGGAACTTGACCTTCTGCCACGCTTGTACAAGCCATGAATGGAGAACCTGTTATCCCTGCCCTGTGCAGAATAACTCATTCGAAGAGCAGGACACCCCTGAACATAAATCTGTCTGTTATAAAGTTGGCTGAGGTTTTCCCTGGTTGCCTCCAGTTCCTGCTGAATTTCATTAGGAACATCTCTATTATACAGCACAAGGAGAGAGCAAGTGTTGCCTCTAGACTTTGAAAGAGCCCTTTAAAGTGAAGATCAATTTTGCATCTCACTAAATACCTAATGACAGACCAAACTGCAAGCACTTAGTTCAGCTGTATTTTAATAGCACTGTGACTCCATCGAGAAATCCCAGTTACTGATAGAGTTTGATGTCCTGAGGCAGTTTTCTCCAGACATTTTTCCTTTTTTTTTTTTCTTCAGTAGTAGAACTTCATTAATAGCTGTTTGGAAACCTGACTGTCTGGGAATAAGCAGTACCAATAAGCCTTTTCCCTCACTATTTATTCCTCCTTTCTTCCATCAGGAAACAGCCCCAGTGATCACAGACTGAGTTTTCAGTCTGATGTGTAGTTGTACTTGGTGGTGCATGAGCAAATGAAAGAGCAGCTTCATGCCTTATAAAATAACAAATGGTAAATCAGCTACTAATACAATTCACAGAGGCTGCTAAAAGGCTGCTGGAGGTCACAAAAACAGCAACCCTTTGAGGTGATGAGATGGGAGCTTCTTAAGTCAACACATGCAGTTGGCTTCTCCCTGGCAGTGCTCCACTGTGGGGCAGGATCCAGGCTCTGATGCCTTCCCCCTCTGGCAGATGCTGTGAGCGGTAAATGTCCTCTCTAATTCCAGATTAGCCACAAAGAGGAGTCATCATCCTTAAGGAACAGGCATGCTTGGAAGGGAAAGGCTGTCTGGAGGCTGCAGGTCACAGCACTATCCTCAGGTGCTTTGAGATGTCTGAACAAGGTTCCTGGCAGTAAAGGAGGAGAGGAAAAAAATGTGCTTTTCATGCTGAGGGCTGTGTGCCACTGGAACTCAGCTTCCCTGCTAGCCCAGGGTTTCTCAAGCTTGGCTTAATAAAATCCAGATCTCATTTAATGAGTTCAGAGGATGCTTCAGAATGTCTCAACGTGGAAAGTGCTGATTTTGCACACCAAGCCAAGGAAGGTTTATGGCACTAAAAGAATCTCCAAAGTCTTTATCCTCCCTGACTTGAAGGAGAAAAAGCTCCCTGGGCTGTTAGCAGCACCTCTGCTCCTCCTGCAGCACATTGTGACTTGGCTTTTATTGCAACTGTGCCTGTCCTCACATCACAACCTCTCTGACAGTGCTCCAGCTCTGCCATGGCATTCCTGGGCATTTCACTTGGGCCTGCCTTTGCCCAAATCAAGGGAATCAAACCTGTGGGTTTGGGACAGGCACTGCTTTAGCCCCCACAGGGGTGGTTTTTCTGCTTTCTTCTGGATTTTTTCCTCTCTCATGGTCACTCAGTTGTTGGCTTTAAATGACAGTTTCTACAAAGAGGATGTCTGGAAAGACAGAGTGGCAGCTCTGAGCCATTATAGTTGACAATTAAAAGTGCAACATCTCCTCCATCATGCAGGGCTTTAGGTTCAAGCCTGCAGAGGAAAAGGAGTTACTTCCAAAGCCCTGAATCCCTTTAAATAAATATCAGCCAGCATTTGCCTTGCAGTCAGCACAGGCTGAGGTGAACCAAGCAGTGGCAGCAACACTCTCCCTAATCAAGCATCCTTCTCTCTCTTTAGTCAGGTGGAACAAGTGGCATGTTGACTTACTGGTTGGTGCTGAATCCAGCCCTGCTCCTGCAGGTTTGCAGCCCCTGGGCAGTGCCTGGGGCAGCCATCTGTGGGGCAGCAGCACTGATGGGCCACCTCTGCCTCCTAATCTCCCTGCTCCCATCCACACGTGCTGTCCTGATACCCGACAGCCGGTCCCATGTGGGCATCGTGCCAGCAGTGACTTTACAGGCTTTGTGGCAGAGATTATTTAAAGGAGATTAACCCTTCTAAACCCCTTAGATTTTAATTATTTCTGTATGTATTTATAAAACCTGCAGTCTGCTAGTTCCAGGGCACAACTGCCCCAGTCCCCATCCTTAACCTGGATTCGTGAATGCACAACACTCCCCTATTGCAGGGCAGGAGCTGGGCTGGACAGGGCTCATTGAGTTTATTTATCTATTTATTTATTTATTGCCATCCTGGAACAGTTCACATCTGGGATGAAAATTAAACATTGTGGTTTCAAATTGTAAAAAGAGCTAATAATTTGAACCACTTTAAAATACTAATAGGGCATTAATTGAATTGTTTGAGTCGACGAGGCGTCTCTGGCTAATTATTTTGGTTAGGGCAGCTCTGTCATTAATGCCTCCCCACTGCCCATGTTGTGAGCACACTGTGACACACTGTCTCTCTGAAGACAGGACTATCTGTAAGGTTGATGTACTGGAAGCCAGGAGAGGGAAGGACTGTTTCTTTCATTCAGTCTCCTAGCAAGTTTATTATATGCATAATAATGTTATAAGACACTGTAGTCTTGAAAACTGTCATCATGACTAGAAGCTACTAGTTATAGAAGGGGGGAAAAAAGGGTGTGCACTTCCATCCTTTCATGCTTTTTGTCCTATTAGTCATGTTAGTGCTGGGCTAATTAGTTTGTTAGAGTTAAGGAGTGATGGAGGGAGTGTTTCCCCTCTGCATGTGAGCTGTAAAACCCAAATAACACTGGAAATATAACAGATATAACACAGAAATATAACAAATATTTCTGCTTCACAGCACAGCCTGGCTTATCTTGGGTGATGCACACCTTGCAGTCTTCAAAAATGTATAGAATCTTAGAATGGTTTGGGTTGGAAGGGACCTTAAAGACCACACAGATCCAACCCCCAGCTATGGGCAAGGACACCTCCCACTCGACCAAATTGCTCAGAGCCCCATCCAGCCCAGCCTTGAACACTTCCAGGGATGGGGCAGCCACAGATTCTCTAGGAAAGCTGTGCCAGGGCCTCCCCACCCTCACAGTAACACCCTCACATACCTGCCTGTTTTGTAAATGCAAGCATAGAAGGTGAGTGTTGGAAGCAAAAAAAACCCCACAGCATTATGGACCCCAGTGATCTGAGAAAAAAATAGGGTCCTTTTGAAAGAATTCCTTAAAATCAGATGATTTTTATTTATTCTTGTCTCCTGAACAAGGAAATAAACGCAGACAGTGCCAAGGACTCCATAAATAAATTTTTTTCTTGGAGAATCTCTTTAATATGCACACAGTCCTGCTTCTGTGGTAGTGAACATTTGACCAGTAGCAATTAATTTCTTATCACAGCCTTTCTATGAGGTAAGAAAACATTAGAGTCTCCATTAGGAGGTGGAGAACAGGAGCTTTCCAGGAGCAAATGATGTGCCCAGCTTCATTGCCCTACCCCACAGCTTGCCAAGAGCTATTGGAGGGAGAGGGCATTGCAGGGATGCCTCTCCTGCAGCACAGCTGGATGTTTCTTTCCAGGCAGATCCATCCTGCTGATCAAATGATAGACTCAGAAAACGTTCAATATCTGTATGTTTTAGGAGAAGTATCACTGAGCTGATGAATTTTCAGCAGCTTACTGTGAAGCATACAGCATTCCCTGTATTGGCAAGTGGAAAAGAGAGGAGAAAAAATAATAAAGGTCTCTGGTATGAATCTCTTGTGTGTGGAAAGGGTGAAAAAGAAGGTTTCTTACAGAAAATACCATGGCATGTCAATGATGAGGCAGAGTGTCCCAAAGGTTAATAAATCTTTTCTCATTTAAATAGGTAAGATCTCCAGCTGAAAGTGCTGGACCCTGCATCCAGCCCCGGGGAGGGGGGGAGCAGGGAAGCAAAGGGTTAAATTTCGGGGCTGTAGAAGCAGATTGTGTTTTCCTTCTATGATGTGGGCTGACAAGACATCAGTATTCTATTCATCTGTTGGGAATTAGGCTGTTAATCCAATCAATGACTCTTGAGCTAGCTGCAGCCTGCCTCCCCACTGGGGAACAATCGGATCAGACGGGAGATTGTTTAAGAGCACAGAGCGCTCCCGGTGTCAGGTGGAATTTCCAAGCGTTCCCTAGTGAATTGGGGATGGGAAAGCTGTCTCAGCCCATTTATCCTGCCCCTTAAATAAGCAGGTATCTGCCTCAGCCATGCTAAAGTGATAAAGCAGTACAGGAGCACTAACTTTTATGCAGGGAGGGGGCAGGGAAGCACCCTGAGAAGAGGATATTAGCATCCTGCCCTTTGGAATATCATCCTGTCCCTAGCTTGGGATGGCATTTGCATGGTTTGCCAGGGGCTGGCTCAGCCACAGCACTGTGACACTTGTTACAGGTTTAGGCATTGACTTCTCCGAACACAATTTTGATCCCTGCAGCTTCCTGGCAGTCTTTTCTGTTGCACCAACACACTTGTTTGATGAGCAGCAAGATGCCTGGTGCTGAAAGTAACAGGCAGTAGCAAATATTATTTGGATAACCCATAAATATGTCCAAATACACAGCTGGGCACAGAGTGCTGGCTGCAAAATGGGTTGAAAATGCTCAACAGCAAAACATCCCTGAGAGTTTCAGTGTTGCTGCATGAGCTGCTGCATGGGTTCAGAAATCAGTTTGTTCTGCAGTTAATGACAGCCATGTCTGCAGTGGGATATTGAGAGCCTGTATCTGTGCCAGCAGCACTACATGCTGATCATAGTAGATGTGATAAATCCCACTGAAATTGCACTTGGAAATTTAGGTACAGCACCAGTTAGAAACTAGGGCGATGAGGGATTAGCATAACCCTGGCACACTGAACTCCTCGGGCTGGGGGCCTTTGGGAGCATTAGCAGATGCAGGCTTCAGGAGGGAGCCAGTGGTGGTTCCTGGGCATCCTCTTCTCTCTGAGCTTTCTTAGATCTGCTTTTAACAGCAGCTTTACAAGCAAAGGCTTCTCCAAATTAGTACTCCTAAATGAACCATGAGTATGAGCTCCAGCGGTGAATACGAGCAGGGAGGTCCCCAGACAGAAAAATCCCCAGCTCAGAGGTTTGGCTTTAAAGGGCTTCGACATCCCTCTTCCCTTGATCATAATTTTGAATCAAACAAAAGCTAATGCAATTTTCTTTGCCTTTCAGTAGCAGATTGTGCTGTAAGGGTTCATGCCATTAGAAATGTAATAATTGCTTCTCTATGCAGATCTAATTTATCTGTGAGGCACTTAGAAGATAGGCCAAATGATGGCCTGGCAGTAGGCTCTGGAGAAGGGCCCAAGAGGTGATGATAAAAAGCCAGTCTAGCACCTTCCATCCTGAGGGATATCTGCCTGGCACAGTGCAGGAAATGGTCAGAATGGGAGGAATGAGCAGAGGAGAGAGCTGAGAGCTCTTGGAGAGGGACAGATCAGTGAGAAAGGGAACCCTGCCAAACCTGTGTGCACACACAGGGGAGGTGGGAGAGTTAATTGAGGAACCAAACTTAAGAGGATGCCCTGGACTTGTCAGCCTGGGTTATTTGCAATCCCTAAATAACAGCTCTTCATGACCAGTGCAGGCTTTTTGGTTTTGCTTCTAGCAGGGGATGCCCTGTATCCTTTGTGCCATGGTATTGGTCCTTGGAGAGTGCCTGAGCTGCCTTGGAGTTGGGACCAAGGATGCACATGGGGATGTCTCCTGCTGAATCATCTGGTGGAGTTCAGACTGGTTATATTTGCCTGGTTTTAGTATTGGTGGGGATTAGCATGTAAATTCTGGTGTGTTGAGCCTTACCCTCAGTCTTCTTGGAGAGAAAATTTCAGAGAGAGAATAAGATGATGATGAGGTTAAAGTAAATTGTTGGGAAGTTGAAGTCTCAAGTAGAAACAAATGAGAAATAAAACCCTTTTTAAAAGTGGAGGGAAGTATTTTCTTGCTATTTTTCATCTCCCTGGCTTGAGTGAGTGTGTGAGGCTGCAGAGATTTATATTACAGCTCCTAAGCATCAGTGCTTGTTCAGAGTCTGTATTATTCTGGCCCTTTTTATTCACTCACCTTCTAAAGGTGTAGTGTAAATATTTATCTTCCCTCTGGCCCATCGTGCTGCCCTGGACTCAGTGCTGTTAAACACTCTTATCACATCATCGTTCTTAACTCCTGCGATCGCTGCCAGCATTCGGAGTCTGTCAATGGGAACGAGCCCTGCACCTTAAAAGGTGCCACAAATGAGCAGAAAGGAGATATGGGGGAAAAAAAATACCTTAAAATAAAGAGCACACGTGCTACCCCTCGAAAGGGCAGGGTTAGTGTGGAGGTTTCCTGCTGTGCTTGGGATGGTGGCTGAAGGTGTTGAGGTGAGGTCTCGGTGTGGAGCAGCACTCAAGGAGGTGTGGGGTCCCCTCCAGACACTTGTGCTGGTGTGGAGGGTCCAGGCCCAGCTTCATCACCAATATGGGGTCAGGCTGGACCAAAGCATGGATTTGTTTTTCCTCTTTCTCCACTGGTGCTGAACAAAACAGGTGAGATGGTGGAAGAGGCAGCGTCTCCCTCCGAGCCACCCTGCCACTGCACACAGCCTGGAGGGTGAATGAAGCAGCTCTGAGCTATCAGTGTTTATACAGCACTGCTTTTAAAACTGTCCCATGAAACCACAGTCAGACACTGGCCAGTCAAAGTCTACTTGAAATGGCAAATTGTGTCTTACAGAGTGCACAGCATCTCAGCAGGTTTAGCCAAGCCATTTCCTTGCCTCTGCCCTTCAGTCCAGACCTTGTGTTAGGTTAAGCAGGGAACAGAAATTCCCAAGGAATGAACATGGGTTGGCAGCACCAGTATAATCCCATCAGCTATAAGACAGAATTCATGTGCAGCAGCCACAGTGCCACTTAGCAGATAAGACAGTTGGTCCATCTGCGCTCGGTCCATCTTCTCCCATTTCTCTTGCTTAAATTTCTCAGGAGCAGAACAAAATCCTGTTATCCAATAAGTTATCCACTGGTAGTTGGATTTTCATTGAGTGACATCTGTCACAGACCATGCATGTAGGAAGTACCAGTGATTTTGTAGCATCTTTGTTTTGATGGGTTTGGTAGGCATGGACATTGGATTTTCATCTCCCTTAAAGGCCATGCAGCTCAGCTGTCACTCTGACATGGCCAGATGTGCCAGGAGGCTATAGAAGCCACCAGGGGTGGCACATGGCATTAGGAGGCAAGAGGAAATCTTGGAATCAGATCTGTTGTTGGTCAGTAACATGTCTGGGACTGAGCATTCCTACATTTGAATGTGTCATGGTCTTTCCTTCCTGGTCACTTTCTGTCTGCCTGTGTGGGTTCTGCCATTTCCACAAGCTCCTCCTTTTTACAGATGGAGAATTGCTAAAAGGGCTCTGGGACAAGGGCCTACCAGTGCCTTACAAGCCTTTACAGAAGGTGTATTGCTGCTTTGAGCCTGGCTGCTCCCCTCCTTTGTGTTGAAGTTCACCAAATCAGAGCAGGTTTCCTCCTTTTTAACCTGTGACAATAACATTTTCTCAGCTGATACAGATGCATGAAAGGGCACTTCTCAGAGGCATCCTGGCTCAGTGTTGGCCCAGAGCTGCCTATCTCCTGTTTCCCACCTACCTTTACTCAGCATCTTCTCTTTGGTCCATCTGCTGAGAGGATCCATCTGATCACTGCTGGCATCTCCTGGCTGCAAAGGATGTACTCCAGATCCCCTGTTCCTGGCTGATGCCAATGGGGTGAGGACAGAGGCTTGTACCTGCCCATTCCCTGTTTGGGATCATCCATTCTAACACAGACACATCTTGGGAGGAGGACCTTAAGATGCTCAAGAGGCCTCTGCTTTCTGTTGCACATCAGGAAATACCCCTTGCATCCAGGCCAGCTACAATTCATCTTCACTCATCTTCTGCACGTGGTGTTTGATTGCAAAACAGACACTTCAGTGCCTGGCAGGCAATATTTGTTTCACATAATATTTGTTTCACATAATTCCCACAAAGAGAGCTGTAATCCTGACTTTTACAGCCCATCTTTGATTAGTCTCCAGGTGTGACCATTTTGCTGTGAAGGCTCAGCGTGGCCATACCTGGAGCAGCCGGGTACATCAGGCTGCAATTAGCCACAGTGCTCCAAAAAGCCAAATCAAAGAGGGATTGAGATCAGCAGCTTCCCGAGGGCTTTCAAGGCCTTTAGTGAGTGACCACACTAGAGCTTTTTCCATTTACCTGGATTAAAATTTGTCACAGAGGAAATAGAAGCAAACAGCACGGCATCTGAGAAGTGTAACAAATAGCATTTGGCCATTGGGCTGGCTCAAAGCAGGGGGAAAATCCGCAGCATAAATAAAGTGCAAACCATGTTTGCATAACATTGGATTAATAGTTCTTTTTAAAAACCACACTGGGATTAAAGGGATGCATTTCCTATGCAGAGACCTGTGCTCCCTCCTTAGCCCAGCAGATGCCAGGAAGTACATCTAAGAGAAATAAAAAACCTTGTTATCCCCAGCCAGCTGCTGAAACAGCAGTGCTTTCTGCAGGCCTTTGGAAAAGGAACAAATGTCTCTAGGATTCCTGGAGCAGCCCTCTGTGTTTTAATAGGGAGTTCTGCAGCAAAGCACTCCCGTGGGAAGGGGTTTCTGCTGCATGGCTCCAGTCCCATTCACCTGTGGGTTTTGTTGGCTGCTGTCTTGGAGGTGGTGATGCAGAGGGGAGCTGGATTCCCATCCCCCAGCCCACACATTTGACATCCTGCCTTTCCAATAACTCATTCGAGCACTCCCGCCTCTCCTTCCCCAGCCCTGCTGAGTATTTTGCTGAAGTCAGTGCTGGCCCTGTCACTCCTCCAAGCAGCCATGTGCTTAAGGAGAGCTCAGGAGCACTTGCTCACACTGCTTACCTTAGTGTGGAATAATCCATGGATGCTGGCTGTGATTCCCTCAGCTCTTTGGTTTGTGGTACCTTCTAATGACACCATTTGCATTGTGCTCCCCACAGTTTGGGCAGAAATAGGATTCTGAAATGAGGCATCTTCAAACACTGCTCTGAGTGACATGAATGGGACATAGTGGCACATGGAAGGAAAGATCAGACCCTCCCACCCCCTTGCCTGGAAAAGACATGAAATGGGCATTTAGGCAGCAAATACCTGTTACATCTGGCTTTTTATCCCTGTTGCTGCCGTGGTTGTTGTGTTGGTGCAGTGTCCCAGAGCAAAGCATGGCACCTCCCACCCCAAAACACAGGTCATTCCTAATTCCTCAGCTCAACAGGCTTAATATCAAACAGAATAACACACTGAGAAACCAGAAGACTTCCAGCTATGAGTGGAATTTCTACCTGTTTTCTTGTTCTTTTCTCTTTCACCTGCTCCAGAATCTACAGCAAACTGTAGAATTTGCACCTTAATCCCAAAGATGATGGTAATTAAAAACTTAAGTCCCCATAAACAGATGCAAATAAATTAAGGAGGCAAAGAACTGAATTAGAAGCTAATCCTGGTTGGGGTAGTGAAAGCAGAGGGGCCATAATTCTTTCCTTCTGTGATTTCACCTGTTCTGGTGGCAGGATGATGCTGTGGCAGGGTGAGGTGCCTGGGTTTGCAGTGCTGGATGTGAAGCATCAACTGTGGTAGAGCCCTGGGGAGGGGACACAGGAGTCTGGGAAGGGGTCACACTGCTCAAAGCATTGCAGCTGATGCAGTGGCTCAAGTGTTAGCTGGACCAGGGAGCTGTGTGCCAACACCTACAAATCACACACTCTGCTTTGCCCTTGCACTGCAGGTGTTTCACAAGGATGAGTTTGGCAGCTTGCTCTCATCCCTGAGCACTGTGCCCTTTCCTGACTTGACAGAACTTAGCCTGGGTATCAGGGTGGACCTAAATTCTGAAGGCAGGGACCTAAGATTTATTCAGGTGGAAGAAACTGGGTTTTTTTTCCCCTTTGTGCTCCCATGTGCTGAAGAGCTCAGTGCACTAAGCTGTGTGAGCATCCCAGTGCTTTGCCCCTCTCTCAGGTAGTTGGCCAAAGCTGGGTTTGCACTGAAACATCTTGCACTAAAGCACCAGGAGTAGTGAGAATCCCAGAGTGAAGCCATAGGACTGAAATCCTTCATTTTTATGGGCTGGAAGTGATAACAGTATGAACTGAATTATACTCACGTCATGACGTGATCCACGCACTCTTATGGGTGGATAGATATTGATTATCCATCAATAGGGAGTGATGGTGGATGATGATTCAAATCCCAGCTGTCAGGTAGCTGGGTGTCCTGGCTGTTTGTCTGGTCAATTAAAACATTGCTGGGATTCAGCCTATTTATTTAAAACTGGGATGTGTTTGTATTACCACAATGTTACCTACACCTCTAAAATCAAGTCTCTTTCTCTTTTTCAGGATGGGGAAGGCCAGACTGCACTCCATTATGGTAAGCTGCCTCTAAGCTTGGCTCTTCCTTCTTAGCAGTGTGGGTTTGTAGCTGGAGTAAGTGCTTTATACACAGAAAACAATTTCCAGGAGAAAAATGAGCAAGGAAGCTGGATTTGATTAACCAGTGGCTACCTCCACTAGCAAATCCCAGGATGGTAGGGGTAGGAGAAAATTGCTGCCCTCCCTTCATTCTCCTCTGCAAATGTCACCTTAAAGCCTTCCTTTTCCCTCAATTAATGATGCAGATTTTCCCTGTACACCTCTGTGTGACCAGGATGTTTGTGTGCCACCTGCAGAGCCAGGAGTGGCTCTGGTTAGGGTATGCCAAATCCCTTGGCCTTCAGGGAGGGTCTGTGCCAGTTTTAACAGGTTACAGAGGTCAGGGGACGGGGACAAACAAGGTGGTCTCCACCTTCATGTGTCCTGGTGACAAACCTGTTTGATCACAGCTGAGAGAGCAGCAGCTTCTCTACTACCAAAATCAGCAGAGGCACATCACAGTTAGTGTCCCTCCTACAATTACAGGCTAATTAGATCTGTGATTTAATTGAAAGTTTGTTCTATCTCCAAATGAGAAAAGCAGAGACTGAAGTGATGTGCGTGGTGCTGATGTGCGGGGAATAGGAAAAAAGTATCAATTTAATCTGGATCATAATCTCTTTCCCAAAATTAAGACATAGCCAGTTATTGTCTTGTACTCTCTCTTGATGCCTGTCACGGTAATTAAGAGCATACTTGTCATTCTGAAGTGTTTGTGTCTTTCTCTCTCTTCTTGATCTCTCCACAAGGACATTAGCAGAATAGCAAAATTGCTTTGCAGACATCAGTCCAAGGCACAGCATTTGGATCTGGAGCTCAGCTCCCAGATTCCAGGGTCCCTGAACCAAGACTGTAGTTACAGTAATGTGTGATTTCTCCTATCTTTCCTGTAGGATACTCAATTTTTCAAATTCCTGTCACTGTGACAGGAATGGTGAATCTGTTGCTTAGCACAGCATTGTCCACAGATGGACAGCACTTAAAATGACACATTGCCTCTTTCTCTTCCTGAGCCATTCCACATTTGGGCATTCTCTCTCCTGGGAAGATGCTTTTCCACCTCCTGAGGGGTTCACAGTAGATTGTGCAAAAGAATAGCACATGTGTAAGTTATCCAAGAGCACTTGCTTCTAGCAAGCCCAATATGTGAAAGGAAAAGGTGGATACACCACCTAAGTTTAAATTCTATGCAGATGGATCCCTCTGGCTGGGGACTGAAGCAGTTGTTCAACACAAGCAAACATAACTAATATAATGAACATTATTTCAGAAATAGTTTCTCTGATCTACCCTTCCAGCTCAGGTGTTTCAATAACTACAGTTTCCCAGGATTTTCTCCCCAAATGTTTGTGAAGTCTTGAAATTTTTTCTTCCCCTTATTATTCCCTCTCTCCTCCCTGTATATCACCTTTGGGAAGCCTCTCTGGGTTGCTGGCACACAGGCCTGGTGTTCCCATGGGTGCCCAGCTGTCCCCAGGACATCCTCATTCCCTTTCTTGCTGATCTGGCCATAAATCATAAAGCTTGGAAACAGCTTCTTAAATGGGTGACTGGGTTGGATTCAAGTGGCTGTTGGCCTGAAACTGGAACTCACTGTCACCTCTCAGTCCCGTTTTGGTCAGCACTTCACAACTGAGTCATTAATTGCGGTGGGCAGGCAGGAGAGCTCCTATGGACGGACACCGGCTCTGAGCAGAGCAGTGCCTTCACAAGGCCCTCCCTTTTGCTATTCATGGAGTCCAGGGAAGGGTTAAATCCCATCAGCAAGGCAGCCCCTGCTTTTAGGGTGTCTGCATCCCTTTTTATGAGCCGGCAGCGTGGCCTGACAGCTGTCCTTGTGGTGACAGCTCTCCTGATTGCAGCCGGTGTCAAAGCGCATCCTGCTGGGGGTTATAAATCCCGGCTCCTTCCGATGGCCGCTGACCCCGCCTTTAATCGGGGGTTAAGCGGAGGCCACCGGGGGAGCCGCGGCTGCAGCCCGGGCTGTGCGCTCGGTGCTGAGCAGCCCCTTCTCCTCGGCTCCTCTCCATCCATCCAGCCACTCCCCAGGAACACTGAAATCATCGCTGCCGCCTCTCCCAGAGGAAATCAAGGCTTCTCCAGCAGCGGTGGCCACGTGGCTGTGGAGTGGGCAGGCTCCCTATCCTCCTGGGCACTCCGGCTTCCCTGCAAAGCACCATCTGTTCGGCTCTGTCTGCGCCGGGCAGGGCAGTGGGAGGGGATGCTGGAGGGGAAATAAATAATAAAAATAAAAAAAAAAAAAAATTCATCATCTGAACCCTGAGGATTAATGGAGTCGGGAGGCGAACTGCGCTGAATGGAAATTCATCTTCACCCGTGCCACTGTCAGGGCTGCCACTCTGGCCCTTGACAAATCGAGGGTCCCAGGGTGTGATAAATCCAGCAGCTGTGCTCGTCCCCAGGGATGTCCCCAGCCGGCTCAAGGACATGGCACCAGACGAGAAAGCCACCTTTCCCTGTGGGGAGCAGCTCCCCATCCCCAGAAGCTGCCACCGTACCTTCCTTGGCACCTCTGCAAGTCTGGTTTCTGCAGGGGGCTGTGCCCCCCTTCAGCTCAGCCTCACCCACACCCCCACCTGCTTCCTCACCAACCTGTTTCCCCTTTTTGACCCCTTTTTTATCCTTTCAATATAAACTCCAATCACACATTGAATTTATTTTAATGAGACATTACTGCTTGTCCTTTTGGATCAGTAGAAGACTGCAGAGTAATGCAAAAGACACTCTAATTACTAAAGGAGTCAGTCGGTTGCTTTATAAAAACACCCAAAATATGATTAAGACCAATTGCTACCAATGCAAGAGGAAGCTGCCAGCTTCATGGCCTTGTAAGGCAGGTTTGGCTTCACTAGGGTCTGAGTTGCACAGGCTGAAGGGAAAATCCAGGCTCTGGGACTTCTGCCGATGTCAGCCAAGTCCAGCTCTTCAGTGTAAAGAGTTTTCCTGATTTTCCTGGTTCTTTTTCTTTTAGCATCCTTAGGTAAGACATCCTAGGACAGAGAAGAGCTCAGGTTGAACTTGACTCTATCTTAGAGAAAATGAGGATTGAAAAAACAGCTACCAGTAGAGGTGTGGGGAATAAAATGTGTGCCATTAACAGCTGTCCCAGGCCATGGGCACAGTCACATGGAACTGGTGCTCCAGGAGGTGGTGGCCTCAGCTATAACCCATCTGAATTTTGTGCAGAGAGAAGGGAGGGACAAAAGCCAGGAGCGAGGCAGTACTGAAGATGTCGTGCCTGGGATGTGCTGCCTGCTCCCCGGGAGGTGCAGGAGGCAGGTGAGGGCCAAGGGCTTACAGATCCATTATAGATGGTGAATGCTTTATAAATTCTGGGTACAGAAGCAGGCAGGGAGTGCTTTCCCAGGTGGCACTTTGGGGTCCCTGCAGTGCTGCAGTAGCACTCTGGGGCCCTTCCCTGGATGGGAATGAGCCTTAGCCAAGCTGTCCCAGGGGATGCCCTGCAGATCCCTCAGCTCCCAGCACCTCTGACTGGACTGCAGGCTCTGGGTGCTGCTTGCACCCCCTCAGTACTCCTGGTTTTGCATTGCTCTCGCTCTGTCCTTTCTCCTTCCCGTGCTCTGTTGGATCCACAGCGATACTTTGTGTTCTGAGCTCTGCCCCGCCGTGCTCTGCCGAGCCGGCGTTTCCTGCCTCCAGCTACAGCCACCGCTCCAGAAACGCCCAGCACCGCCACCTCTGCCAGCATCCCCGCACTAACCCTTCCCTTTCCCCCCTCCAGCTGCCACCTGCGAGTTCCTGGACATCGTGGAGCTGCTGCTGCAGGCGGGAGCCGACCCGGGGCTGCGGGACCAGGAGGGCTGCCTGCCCGAGGAGGTGACGGACTCCAAAGCCATCACCCGGGCTCTGCAGCAGCACGGCCCCGGCCAGCCCTGAGCCCCGGGGCACAGAGATGCTCTGCAATAAACACCCCTTGCCCCGCTCCCTGCTGCCCTCCCCAGACACCTCGGGGGTTCCAGGGGACCTTTTAAAGCACAGGGTCTGGCTGGGCTCTCCAGAGCGAGGGCCAAGCGCATGCCCTGAGCAGGATGGCATCAGAGCTTGGCATGCTCTGACCTTCATCAGTATTGAGGGGGGAGGGAGAGGGGAGAGGGCCTGGAGGAGGCCCCAGGTGTTATTTTAATGTATCAAACGCAGTACTGTATGGGCTGTCTCACCAGAGCAGTGTGGGCTGACCTGTCAGCTCCTCCGTGGGGATGCAGGGCCAGGTGAGATGCTCATCTCTCCCGTTCAGGCTGAATTTTGGTTTGTTTGTTTTTTTTTTCCCTGGGTCCAAACAAATAATATAAATAAAAGCACAGTGTTGGGATCAAGCCTCGATGTGTTTGTTTGGTTTTGGGTTTGTTTTTTTTTTTTGCAGAGGGTGACTTGGAAGCCATAAGAACAGGAGGCAGCTCAGTGCAGCCACAACCCTTGGGAAGTTCTGCTGGAGCTCTTGTCCTGGGGAGGGAGAGCTGCAAAGCCAGCAGGGTCATACAGGTGTCTGTCTGTCCCTCTGATTCTCAAACAACTCATGTTGCTAATCAGCCTCTCCAAGCTGACAGGACTTTTACCCCTTTGCTGAATTGAATGGCTTTAAACACCACCTCAGCAGCTCCTGTTGTGTGCCCATCCCTGGAATGGCTCCTCCAGGGCTGAGATCTGGTAAGAGCTGAGCACAGATAAGCCTGCACCCACCCTGTCACCCCTCTGGATCTGTCTCAGACACTTCATGATCTTCTCAGCTGGTCAAGTACCCAGAAGGAGGGAAAAATTGCCTTGTGGCCACGGCCGAGTGGGTGTGGGATGATCATGGGGTTTGGTGCTGCCTCGTCAGAAAACCCCAGCTGGGCCCATGGAGCTGCCAGGGTGGGTTTGTGCTGAGGGAGGAGGCTGCTGCTCTGGGTGGGTGTGTGGCAAGAGGAGTCCATGGCTTCCCTGTGGGATATTGCCATGAGTTTGCTTTTCCCAGACAAGATTTACAGCCTGGGGGGAGCAGAGGAAATATCCATGGCTGTGGCAGGAAGCTGCTTGGGCACACGTGGGCCTTGGCCCCTCACAGTGTCTGTGGCTCCTGCCAGCATTTGCTGACGCTGACAAAATCACTGTGCTGGCTCCACCACACCACACACAGCACAGGCTCCCTGCTGGGGACACAATGGCTTGGGCAGGCTATTTCCCAATAACTTAATATTAAGCAAGACCCATCCATGGCTTCTGCTCCCCTTGGCCCTGCCCAGGGGAGCTGCAGGCTGGCTCATCACAGCCTGGTGCTTTTGCACCTGGATGCAGATGAAGCAAGGATGCCAACCCTAGTAGTGGGGTCGCACTGACTTTAGTGGCACCAAGGTTGGGGACAAGCAAGGCCACCTCTCTGCAGGGCAGTAATGCACAGCCACTGCCTGGCTTGATGGACATGCTGGGTAATAAAAAATCTCTGTTAAAGCCAGGATGAAAAGCAGCAGCCACGGTGCTGGTGCTTTCAGAGAGCACATTTGGGGCCGAGTGCTCAGCCCTGGAGATGTTTATAGCACTTTAGGTCTGTTTGTGAGGTTGGAGCCTTTCCAAAAAAAAAAGAAAGCAGGGGTGGGGGTGGGGGGGGAGGAGAGAAAGACATATATTATTGTTTATAATCTGCTTTATTCAGCCAAACCTTTCCCCCAGCAGCCTTGTGGATTGCTGTTAAATCCCTTGGTGCCTTTAACTACCGATACAGAAAGTGGTTAATGTGCATTCGCCCTAAGCTTGGCATCTACTCCAGGAAATCACTTTAATTGAGAAGCATTAAATGTTAAAATGATTAAAATATAGAAAGCCAACACACAGGTGCCCATGGAGGGGCTTGGAGCCCTCTGTCCCTTCCATCTCACCTGTGCCTGCTGAGCGCTGTGGTGGCACAGCCAGGCACCCACTGTCACTGCTGCCAGGGGGCAGGAAAGCTGTGCCACCTTGGGCTGCCATGTGGCACCCATGGGGATTCCCACCCAGCACAAACAGGACACAATGACCAGTGCCACTTGTTCCATCACCAGGGATGTCAGTGCCACCATCCAGACACGACCCCGGCAATCCTGACCCCAAAGAGCCAACAGTGCTGGGGCAGGTGATGCCAGTGGTGAGCACTGCCCTCCCACTGAGGAAGAAAATCCCAAAGACAGAAAATCCCAAAGACAGCAGCTGCTAAAAAGCATCCCGAGTTTATTTGCCATCGCTTTCCCTCACGGCGAGGGGTGACTGTACACATCTCATGCCAACACACTAGAGGCAGGGTACAAAAGCAACGCCCTGGGCCCGAATCTGGGGGCAATTTGGGGGGATCATTTCTCCCCCAAGACATGGCAATAAATAAGGTTTTATTCTTTAAAACTTTTTATTATTATTCTTTTCGTTGGGTTGTTTTATTTTTTTTTTCCTTTTTATTCCCCCAGGAAACAAGACTCTCACTTTCTGGAACTGTACAAAATTTACACAGCGAGGGGAGGAGGCATTTGGCCTTGTTGAAGGGGGATGGGAGCAGCAGGCACAGCTCTGCCCCGTCCCCCTCCCCACCAGGGCCGGGAGCTTGGCACGAAGCAGCACCCAAGGCTGGGGAGGGGGAGGCACGTGGATGCAGCTGGGGCAGCTCCTGCAGCACCAAGGCACCCAGCTGGGGGGGCAAGGAAGGACAAGGACAGACCAGTGATGTGCTTTCTCGTGTGGCTTTTCTTTTTTTTTTCTTTTTTTTTTTTTTCTTTTTTTTTTTTATTCTTTTTTTTTTTCCTCTGCTTCTGCAGCCTCCACAGCTCTGGAAGGAGCCTGGACTGACTGGATCCACCCCCAGCCCTCCCTGAAGGGCAGCCTGGGATCATCAGCATCACCCCAGAGACAGAGAGGGTGCAGGGACCCCATGGCCAGGGCATCCCTGTGGGGCTGGGGCAGAGCTGGGCACCCTGGGCAGGGAGTGTGGGGCTGGATCTTATCCGTGGGGCTGAATGTCTGAGGGTCGGGGGTGTGGCTGTGCTGGGGGACATGGGCATGTGGCTTTTGAGCAGCAAGGGCTCGTGCTGAGTGAGCCTGGCCAGGAGCAGACCCATGGGGCTGGTGGGATGTGCCAGAGCCTCCGGGATCCTTCCTGGCCACCTGCACTCACCCTTCAGTATCCACGGTACCGAAGGAGGAGGATGACCCCCACCAGGAGCATCTCACAGCCCAATCTCCCCTTCCCGCCACCACGCTGGTGCTTCTGCTGACGACATTCCCGTTCCCTTACGTGGGAGGAAATTCTTTTGCAATGCCCTCAGAGCAAAGGTTGCCCACCTCTCCCGCCCACCGCTCCAGTGGCTGCTGTGCAGGTGCCAGCCCCGGGCATCCCGGCTGGCCCTGCCATGGCACAGCGTGCCCAGCGGGCAGCCCGGGCTGGAGCCAGTTTGGTTTTATTCCTTCCCCTCGCGTGACCATGGTACAAAGCAGCGACGCTCCTGCGTGCCCGGGGTTGAATCACGGCCGCTGGGCCAGGAGCAGGCAGGATTGGCCCCTGGGCAGCGGGGACACGGCCCCGGCAAAATAAACCCTTCTACAATATAGACTTCTCTTTCTGCGGAGGCTCCGGGCAGCGCCGAGCTGCGTTTGAACACCGTATGGAAAAATAACTCTTGAGAACAGCAGCGGTGCTGGGCAGGGCTGCGGGGCTGGCGCGGGGGCCGGGACGGGCTCTGCCACCCCCGATTGTTCTTCTCTCCCTCCCGCCGGCCCCGCCACGGCCGGGTCCTCTCTTGTGCTTACACCCAAAGGCATCCGTGCCCCCCGCCCGAGCACAGCCGCCCCGGCCACGGCTGTCCCCCCTCCCTGCAGCCCTCCAGGGCCGATTCCCATGGGATCTCCTGGGAAGCTCAGCCGCCGGCGGGTGCCCTCGGTGCTGCGCTTGCGGGCCGGGGGGAGCGCGGGGGCCGGGGCGGGGGCGAGCAGCGCTTAGAAGGGGGGGTGATCCATGTCGTCCAGCCAGGAGGCCGGGCTGGTGGGAAAGTCTGGGTACCCGACGCTGCTCCCCGTGGAGATGTCGGAGGTGGGGCCCCCCCCGGCCATGGCCCGCAGCGTCTGACTCACCCCCTGCGCCCCGTGGGCCAGCCCCAGGCTGCCGTCCATGGCGTAGTCCAGCCCGTTGAGCAAGGGCCCGTGCGCCGGCAGGGAAGAGATGGAGGACGGCGACTGCGGGAGGCCGTAGGGGCTCCCGTCCCGCAAGTCCTGGTACGTCTGTCCCGTGCCCTCCATGGAGAAGCCGCCGTTCAGCAACTGTCCGCCCGCCACGTCCCCCACGGAGCCGTAAACCCTGTTGTTGTTGTTGTGGCCGAGCTCGGAGAGGATCTGCTCGTCTGCCGGGGACAGGAGGGAGAGCGGAGGCGGGGGGTGAGCGCCGGGGGCAGCCCCGCGTCCCCCCGGGCCCGCTCGGCCGCCGCGCTCACCGCGGAAGCTGAGCTCGCTGTCGCTGACGCCGCAGTCCTCGGCCGAGCTCTCCTTGTCCAGCTTCCCTCCCCCGCGGCTCCGCTTCACGCTCTTGTAGAACTGCCCCCAGCGATGCCGCCCCGCGTCCTTCTTCAGCCGCTTCTCCTTGGCCCGCCGGTTCTGGAACCACACCTGCAGCGGGCAATGGGGACAGCGGTGGCACCCAGGCACTCCCGCCACTCTGGCAGCCCTGCATGGCAGCACCCCTGCAATCCAGCGCCTCTGCAACCCAGTGCTCCGGCATCCTGGCACTCCTTCCATCGCCAGCACCCCTACATCCATCCCAGTACCCCCACATCCCAGCATGCCAGCACCCTGGCACGCCAACATCCTGCTATGCCAGCATCTACACCCCACTGCAACCCAGCACCCCCGAACCCTGCAAACCCGTATGCCAACCCCCCAGCTCCCACACCCCCCTGCAACCCAGCATCCCCGAACTCTGCAAACCTGCATGCCAACACTCCTGCCCCCCAGCTCCCGCAACCCCCTGCAATCCAGCAGCCCATCATCCCTGCAGCCCAGCTTCCAGGCGCCCCAATGCCCCTGTGACCCCTGCATCCCCTCAACCCAGCCCCCCAGAGGCTGCATCGCCCTTCTCTCGGGGCAGGGTGCAGAGGGGCACCGCGGCCTCACCTGCACGACCCTCATGTCCAGCCCCGTCTCGGAGGAGAGCTGCTCCCGCACATGGCGGGCGGGCTTGGGGGAGTTTTTGTAGGCGTTCTTCAGCGTTTCCAGCTGCTTGGCCGTGATCGTGGTCCGGGGCCGCTTCGCGCCCGCCTCGGAGTCATCTGCAAGCCAAGGAGCCGGTACCAGCCCCGAGCAGCAGCAGCAGCAGCACACCCTGGGGAAAATCTCCCCAAAAGCGGCTGCCCCGGAGCCCCTTCCCGCGGGTAACCCAGCGGGTACGGAGCCCCCGAGCGTGCCGTGCCCCTGGCAGCCTTTTCGGGGTGCCTACCGTTCTGCTTGGCCGTCTCGTAGTCCTCCTTGCAGACCAGCCGCCCGTCCTCCATCAGGTAGAACTCGTCGCCCGTGGCCAGCTGGCGGCTGCAGATGATGCAGGCGAAGCAGTGCAGGTGGTACACGAAGTCCTGGGCTTTGCGGACCACCTGGGTCGGGGGGATGCCCTGCTGGCACGCCGTGCATTTGGTCCCGAAACGCCTGCGGGGGGAAGAGGGCGAGCCTGAGCCCCCCGGCTCGGAGGGGTTTGCCGGGATGGGGAGCGGGAGACAGGGCAGAGTTGAAACCAGCGATCAACCTTATTATGCATGACACTTCACACGGCGGGGGTTTATCTTCCTCAGAGTGAGAGACCGGCCTAATGGAGCCGAGGAAGGTTTGATTTTAATGATTCTTTTAACTAATGCTTATAGGCTGCCTGATTTTTCCCCTGCAAGGACAGTACATATTTCATCCACATTAATACCAAATAAATTAATTACGCCGCCCCGCTGGCATGATGAATCCCGGATTAATGCAGAATGATGGGGCTCTTACACCATAACGATGGCCTGACAGGGGCGTGGGGTGGGGTGGGGCACGAGCAAAGCTGCCAGCAGGGCTGCAGGGAGTGTGCAAGGTGGGGGTGAGAGTGGGACGAGAAGTGTGGAAGGAGCACGGTGCAAGGAGGGTGGGAGCAGCGTGAAAGAAATGTGCAAGGATGGCACAGGAACGCTGCAGGGAGTGGGGAAGGTTCGTGCAGTGAATGTGAGTGTGCAAGAATGGTGCAGGAAGTGTGCAAGAGAATTCAGTGAATGAAGGGTGACTCGTGCCATGAGGAGGAAGACAGAAGTCAGTGGATGTTCCACTGGTGCTTTTGGTAACAGATGCTGGGACTGAGCTGGGGCAGATCCCCACCTCCCACTGGCTCCACAGGGCTCTGTGAGGTTTCCCCTGCTCCCCAGAGCAGCCCTAAACACCCCAGAGCAGCACAGAGCATCCAGGTGGCAAAGCTGTCAGAATAAACCTGCCCCGTCTGCTTTGAAGGAGCAGGAACAGGAACGCCCCGAGCAGGAACAGGAGCGCCCCAATCCCTTTGGCCCCAGCCCGAGGCTGTGGGGACAGGCAGTGACATTTGAGTGCCAGGGAGTGCAGCCACTCCAGGCACCTCTGGCTGTCCCCTGAGGCCTGAACAGCCCCAAAAATCACCCTCAAGCCCCACGACTGCTCATCCCCTCCGGAAATCCAGGGCACAGCCACCACAGCTGGGTCTCTGAGACTGTCCCTGAGCCACCCAGGGATGGGTGGCAGGTACTGGGCATGGGTGGTGCCAGGGGGATTTTGGGGTGCTGGAAGCAGAAGGTGAGAAGGGAAAACCTGATTTGTCTCATTTTCTGGATTTGTATCCTAAAGGGAGAGTCCCTGGACGTTTGCTGGGGACACCTCAGCTCTCCTGGAGTCAGAGGGGAGGGAAGGTGGGAGAGGAAGGGGGAAAGAGGAAGAGGAGTGGAGAGGAGATGGACAAGAGGGAGGGAGGGATGAGGAAAGGATGGAATGGAGGATAAATGGAGGAGAAATGGTGGGAATGGAGGGGAGGAGGAAGGAGGGTGGGAATGGAGGGAAGAAGGAAAGCAGGAGTGAGAGAGGGATAGGATGGACAGAGGATGCTTTTCTGCTCCCAAGGCTGAGCTGGTGCCCACTCTGCAGCCCCCACCCCCTGCCCCTTCACCCCCTCTCACAGAACACTGTAAAAGCCAATTTAACAACTGTCCCCACACCCCAGGGTGCTTCCACTTCATCTGGGGACACGGGGCCCGGGACAGCAGAGCCGAGGACCCAGGGCTGCAATTCGGGGGAAGGAAAAAAAAAAAGAAAATAAAAAAATCAGAAATCGATCTGATCCTTTCCAAAGCAGCTCCTGCATTGCCAAGTGCCTCCGAAGTTGGGCTGAAATCCTCACGTGCCCTGCAGGTTCCCAGCCCGAGATCAATGAGCGGTTAAGGAAAGGTGAGGTGCGAGCGCCGAGCTGCTATTGATTGGCACCAAATAATCCAGGCAGGACCTCATCTGAGAAAGTCGCTGATCTTTCAACTCCAATTAACATTGATTACCCGCACCTTTTGGGCGACTATTTAAATGACTCGGAGATTAATAGGCTGGAAAATATCAGAAGTGAAGTGTTATTACCCAGGCTGGAGTGGCCGCTTTGACCGTCTCCGGGAAGGAGAAATCCGAGCTGCATCTTTGGTCCTGATGCTGATGAGGATCTGGGAGAGCCTGGGGATGGGAAGGCAGGGAAGTCCTGTCTAGGGACTGATCGGAATGGCTTTAGGATTGTGGTCAGGGGCGGTGTGGCTGGTCGGGAGCGGGAGCTGATGGCACAAGGGGGTGGCTTTTAGTCCCCGAGGGGCAGCAGCTGCTGCATCCAAGCACTGAAAGGCACCCCCCGGCCGGGATCCAACCCCCAGCAAAAAACCTTCTCTATCCCTTGGGAAAACTCCCAAAATTCACCGGCAGCCAGGGATCAGAGCATCCTAAAGGCAAAGTCCATTTTTAATGGGGAACGGGTTGTCCTGTCTCGTGGGAGCAGGGAAATGCCAAGGCTGGGGCATCGCACAGCTCAGAGGCAGCTGCCAAGGCAATCAAATGAGGTTTTCACGCTAATGGGAGCAAAAAAAACGATTAAAAAAAAAAAAAAGAGGTAAAAGGTGAAGGTAGAGAAACAGCATCATCACATCCCGAGGAGGCGAGGGAGGCACTCGGGAGGAGGAGGCAGCGCTGCCGGCGCCTTGCGCGGGTTTCTCCTGCCCTCTAGCTCCGAGCGGGGCCGGGGCCACCGGAACGGCCGCGGGATGTCACCCCCGGGACCTGAGCACCAGCACGGGGGAGGGACCGGAGCACCGGGGAGAGCTGGGGCTTTGCCATGGTTACATCCCAACAAGCAGCACCCACCGGCAGCCGCTGCAAAGCGCCGACATCCCTTTATTGCCACAACAACAACAACAACAACAACAACGAGCTGTGTGAAGATTTTTGGAGAAGTTCTGCTTAAAACTGGGCTGTGCGCTTGCTCCGCGGGCAGGGAGGTGCTGCCTTAGGGGGGTGCTACTCACTTGAAGAAATCCTCCTTGCAGTAGACGCTGCCGGCGCGGGAGAAGCAGCGCTCGGCCAGCTGCATGTGGCAGTCGGCGCACTTGAGGCAGGAGCTGTGCCAGTGCCGGTCCAGCACCTTGAGGATGAACTTGTCCAGGATGTGCTGGTTGCAGCCGGCGCACTGGGGGATCTCTGCCCGGAGAGGATGGAGAGAAGAGCAGCGTCAGCCACCGCAGCCCCTCGGGGCTCCCAAAACCCTGCCCGGCCGCATCCTGGGGCTTTTGGGCGATGCCGCCCCGCAAATCCCCGCGCATCCCCCTCTGCAAAGCTTTGCCAAAAGCCGATCCCGGCTGGGTCGGACGGACACACACGCGGTGTTTTTCCTTCCTGCGCCCCGTTTTTCAGGCCGTGTTTTCCTCTCTGCCACGCGTTTTCCCTGCCTGCCTCTCCCCGCCTCTGGAATGGCACAACCACCAAGCAGGGGCACCGCTCCTTGCCCCCACTGACTCACACATAGGGAAGCAGATAGATTTGGGGGAAGAAAAAAATAAAAAGGAAAAAGGTTTTAAAAGAAAAAAATATTAAAACAAACGAACAAGCAAACAAACAAACAAAAAAACAAAAAAAACCAAGCAGAATAAATTTTTTTAAAATGAATTTTTTTTAAAAGAAGAAAGATTTTAAAAAGGAAAGAATATATTTAAAAACTACAAAAAAGGGAAAATATTAAGAAAAGGAAAAATATTAAGAAAAGGAAAATTATGAAAAGGGAAAGTATTTTTTAAAAGGAAAAAGGCATAGAATTAAAAAGGGGTTTTTTTAAATAAAAAAGGGAGATACGAAATAGGTAAAAAGCGAGGAAGATAAAAAAGGGGAAAGATTTTTTTTAAAGGGAAAAATATTTAAGAAGGAAAAAAAAATCACAAGAAGGAAAAATGTTTTTTAAAAAAGGAAAAGGAAGGAAAGGTTCAAAAAGGAAACTGGAAAAGGAGAACATTAGGCAGAAACAAAAAAAAGAAAAGCAAAAAGAGGAGAAACAAAAAAAACGTGAGAGAAGAGAGGAAAGGAATGGTACAAGGGAGGAAAAGAATAAAAGGAAAAGGGGGGGCAGGGAAAGAAAGGGGAAAGGGAGAGAAAAAGGGGAGAAAGGGAAAGAAAGAGGAAGGAAAGGAAGAAAAAGAGGGGGAAAAGAAAAGAAGAGCGGGGGGAAGGAGGAACAAACGGGCAAAGGAGGAAATAAAGAGCGGGAGGAAGGAGGAAAAGAGCACAGGAAAATCTCATCTTGCTACATCCTCGAACATTATTTCAAAATCCTTTGGGGTCCTGCCACGTACCTCAGGGGAGCTGATCCCATCCCTGCCCAGGCTGGACACTGCAATCCCCCTCAGACCACGGCTTCTGCCCCATGAACCGCGCCATAAATTAAAAATTCATAATTCTACGGCTTCTAGAGGTCCCTCTCTCCCTCCTTGGTTTGGGAACACCGGCTCCCTCCAGCACCACGATGTCCAGGCTGGGTGTGTGGAGCCCGTTCGGGGCAGCGCGAACGCCGCTGGCACCGGCGGGGGCACCGGCCCCAGGAAATCCTTCTGGGTCGTTTCATAAACGCGTGTGCATCTCCAGGAGACACGTTTTGTGTCTAAATGATCATTCATGTGAACACGGGTGTGTTTGCATGCACCCGTCCTGCACTCTCGCAAAGCCAACAAAGAGATTTCCCCTTCCTAAAAGCAGCGACGCGGCTCAGTTTCAACAAGCAAACAACCGCAGCCGAGAATAGGATATCTCCCTTCAAATTTCCAAAGAAAACTAATTTTTTTTTAAGAGGAGACCGATTTTCCTCCCAATTTCGCTGTAGATGCACGGCGCCATCCCCACGCACAGGTGCCTGTGTGTGCAATGATGCCTGTGTACGCACACGGCATGATAATAATAATAATAAAAATAATAATTTCAACAATAACAAAAAGGGGAACTGCCAGGGGAACCAGGAGATGTCCCTCTGGTTTACAGAGAGAAAATATCTCAAATTCAAGCCCCGCACCCTGCTTTGTGCTATGCCACAGAGGCAGCTGCCTTCCTGCCTCGCATTTATTGCGCTCGTTTTACCTGAATTATTTTACAGAACAGGAATAAAGTTAATGGGTACTACTGGTACGTCAGGAACGAGGAGCTGCCAGGCTGTGTTTGCCCACCAGCACTCCCTGTTGGTGTGCACGGGGTGCTTTGGATGCTCCTCTGGGGGGGACACAGCCGCGGGGTCCCCCCTCTCCACCGGGGACCACGCGGGCGATGCCGCAGCCTCGGTGCCAACCGGGGGAGGGGGAAATGTGGGGGTCCCCTCGGCCCCGGGAGGACACAGCCCACGCACACATGTGCATCCCGGGCGGGATTTGGCCGTATCCCCACGAAAGCCCGAGGGCAGATCCGCAATCCCCCCCCGCCTCGCCTCCCACGCACGGGCACCCGAGCCACGGCCTGGCCCCCGCCGCCGCCGCCGCCGCCGTGATTTATGAGCGGCGGGTCCACCTTCCCATTCCCCCCTCCCCGCCCCTCTCCCCGACGGGAAAAATTGGAGAAATATCGATTGAAACGAAACAAACTGGCCGGTGGCCGCAGTAATCCCCCAGACCGCAAAAGGGAGCGGGGGGAGATGCGGGGGCAGCGCGGGGCACAAACAGCCCCGGCCCTGGGGCTGAGTCCTGCTCCGGACTAACAAATCCCAGCTCTGGGGCTGAGTCCTGCTCCAGATTAACAAATCCCGGCCCTGGGGCTGAGTCCTGCTCTGGACTAACAAATCCCAGCCCTGGGGCTGAGTCCTGCTCCGGACTAACAAATCCCGGCTCTGGGGCTGAGTCCTGCTCCGGATTAACAAATCCCAGCTCTGGGGCTGAGTCCTGCTCCGGACTAACAAATCCCGGCTCTGGGGCTGAGTCCTGCTCCGCTCAGGGGCAGGGATGGAACCCATGGGGGTCCGGGAATACGGGGGAAAAGCGGAGCCCAAAGGGGCCCGGGCCGCCGGTACCGGAGCCTGCACCGAGCCCAAGGAAAGCGCCGGTCCGGGGATTCCTTCAAAAGTCTTTCTGCGGGGAGGAAACCTCATTCCTTCACATGCAAAAAGCTTCCAATTCATTTCTGTGCTGCGGGCAAACGACTTTCTCGGCGGCGATCAATCACTCCCCCCGCTCCAGCCCCTTGGCCGGAGCCTGCCGGCAGCCGGGCACTGTTCCCGCAGCCTTTGGCACAAGTTTTGACTCCGGTGAGATTTGCAAAACAATATTCATAAATAATATTGGGAATTTTATTTTGAACAATCCCGTCTGCAAGGCTAAGCGAGGCCTGTCGGGGGGGTGGTGGGGGGAGAGGCTGCTCGGCTCCCCAAAATCCTGCAGGAAGAGATGCTGTAGGACACAGCCGCTGCTAAAATAAAGAAGCTGGTGGCTAAAGAGAGAGGAAAAACTGTGATTTAATAGCGATTAAAAATTGAAATGTCACGGATTTTCCTCTCACACGCGATGAAATATCGAGGTGCTGCTGGGGGCTTCTTGGGAAGGGGTTCCCTGCCCAGGGAGAATTTCCTGTGGCTCGGAGGGGGCCGTGTTCTGTGGCACTGAGGCAGGATCAGGCCCCAAATCTGTCACGACATGAAAGCAGGTGGCTGGGAGCTGGCAGCGGCCGCAGGGCTCAGGCTGGGGCAGCGGGAAAACCACAGGAGGATGATTTCCAGCAGCCCAGCCTCATCTATTTTCTTTCTGCCTTTTTTTTTTTTCCCGCACAAATAAGTATAATATTAATTATTATTATTGTTGTTAATAATAATAATAGCATTACGGGAGATACAAATAGCAATATTCGTAATAATAATAATAATAATAATAATAATAATAATAGTATCTCGTTGGATTATTTCCTGCTAATTCTTGATATCCATCAGTCAGTACAGGAATGACAATGTCATAGGCAAGGGAGTTTGTTGGCCCCGGGAAGGGCCAGATCAGGGAGCTATTCTGGGGCAATGCAGCTCCACGGTGGTTTGGGCACCTCATTTTTCTCTTAAATCAAGGGATTCCGAGGCCATAGAAGTGACCCAGCGACCCGGAACCGGCCTGACTCAGGATACGGCGGTGGGACAGACCCTGCGTGTCCCCGTCCCTGTCCCCGCACCGGCTCTGTGCTCCTGACCGCGATTTCCCTTCCCCTCTGCTGCGGTGAAATTGGCTGAACGGGCCCTCCCGTGTAACCCTCCCGCAGCTCGGCAAAGGGACCGCACCGAACCGGGGGATAACGGCGACAGCTCCCGCGGCAAGAGGCAGCACCGAAAAACCCACAGAAAACGAATTCCAGCCGCCCGGGGGGGCCGGGGCCCGGAGCGGCGCGGGGGCTCCGCGGGGAGCGGGGGGAGCCTGTCCCGGAGCGGGCCCCCCGTGCCCCCCGTGCCCCGGCCGGGCCCGTCCCGCCCCTCCTGCACCGCCCCGGGTCCCTCCCCTCAACTTTCTCGGCGCCGCTGTGGGGAGGGGGCCGAGCATCGCCCCGGTGGCCCCGGTGGGGTCCCCCCCATTCCGGGAGCGCGGCGAGGCCCCGCTCTCGGGAACGGGGAGAAATAATCATAATAATAATAATTAAAATAACAACAACAACAACAGCAGCAGCAATTCCCGCGCAGGTGGCCGCCCGCGGAGGCCCCCCCAGCCGCCCGCCCGCAGCCCCCGGGCGCACCGGGGCACGGCCGAACCCCCCCGGGATCCACAGGGAGCATCCACGGTGCCCACGGGACGCCCCCGCGCGGGGCTCGGCCCTGTACGAGCCGCAGGGGGGACAGACAGCCCCCGTGGGTCACCCAAGCTCGGCTCCAGCATCCCCCCTCGGGGCGCGCCATCCATCCCCACGGGCTCCATCCAGCCCCGTGCGCGCCCCACGGACGCGCTACCTGTGGCTGCAGGGCTGCCGGCACCCACAGAGACACGCAGGTGATTTTTGGATGGACGCGGGTGCGGCGGCATCGCTCAGCCAGGCTCGCCATCCCGGTACCATCCCGGTACCATCCCGGTACCACCCCGGTACCGCGCACGCACCACCCTGGGCCCCTTCCCACCGCCGCCTGTCGCGATAAACGATATCAGCGGCTGTCGTGCGCTGCGCGGGGCGGGCGGGGGCCGGGGCCGCACTCACACTCATACTCACACTCACACTCACACACACACTCACTCACACACACACTCATATTCACACTCACGCTCGCACTCGAATTCACGCTCACACATGCACAGCCGGAGCCGCGCCGTCCTCCCCGTCGGGGCCGGGCCCGCATCGCTCCGCTGCCCGCCCGCCCCGGGGCACCGCTCTCCCTCCCGCACCCTCCGCATTTTCGCGGCCGTGAACGGCGCTGCCCGCTGGGGAAAACGAACGGAAAGTGCAGAACGGGAGCGAACGGGAGCGGAGGCACCTGCCCGCCCGCAGGGCGCTGCCCCGCCGGCCCGGGGCCGCCTTTGCGGCAGGGAGCGAAGGAGGGAGAAGAGAAAAGCGTCCTTACGTTGCACCGGCACACCGAGGATCTCGGGAAGCCCCTTGACAGCCCCTTCGGCAGCGAGCGCAGAGCTTTGCATCATTTTATTGGCCCGGGGGGCGGCGGAGGGGAGAGAAGAGGGGCGGGAGAGCCGCGGGCCGGGCCGGCGGAGCCCGGCGGCGGGAGGTGGCGTGTCCCGGTGCCGTGTCCCGGTGCCGTGTCCCGGTGCCGGTGCCCGCCGGTGCCGCCCGCCTCCCATTCATTCCCCTGCGGGGAGCGCGCCTGACGTCACCGCCCGCAGGGGGGCGGGGGCGGGACGGGCCCCCCGCAGCCAATCAGCGCCCGCTCCTGGCCGCCGGAGGCGGGGCCTGGGGCGAGGAGGCGGGGCTTATGCGGCGGGGGCGGGGCCTGCGGGGAAGGGGCGGGGCCGGTCCGGCGGTGCCTTTGGGGACAGAGAGGGACAGAGAGGGACAGAGAGGGACGAGCCCAAGGCCGCGGGCGGGCTCCGCTGCCGGGGCTCCGGGACCTGCTCCCGCTCCATGGAAGGCGCTGGCGCGTCCCCGCTCCGGGCACAGCCCCCGCCCTGTCCCTCGTGCCGCTGGGAATGGAGGCTCAGCCAAGGGGCTCTTCCTTGGCTCCGGCGGACGGCGGCGCATCCCGCGGCACCATGAGCTCCTGCCCAGCGGCTGTCACCCCACAGGGCGCTGTGACACATCCCTGGGGCCCGTGCCAACGGTGCCTCCCCAGGGACACCTCTGGGCACGGACAGAGCCGGCCCAGCTCGGCAGCGCTGCTGCGTGCCCAGCCTGGCCGCCCGCTGGCCGTGGTGGCACAAGGGTGGCGGTGCCGAAGGCCTCGGTGTGGCTGCGGCCATCGTGAGGATCCTCGTGGGGCTCTGCTGAGGGAGAGCCCCGAGACAACGCAGCCCCCAGCACTGATGTGGCTGCACCTGGCAGCCGAGGGCTGAGCAAGGAAAGTCGCCGAAATGGGGCTGAAGTTAGGGTGGGTGCCCCCAGCATCGCCTTTCATGCTCACCGTGTCACCAGCTCGGGGACAATGGTGCCAAATGTGCTGGGCCGTCCCGCTCTGCTCAGGGAGCAGGGCCGGAGTCCCGAGGTGGCGCACGGCAGCTTCTGGCAGGTGAGGGAGGATGTTCACCCAGCCCAGAGCTCAGCTCGGGTGTGCCCATGCCAAGCCTTCGTTTCCACACTGTTAGGATGAGGCTTTTCCCACCTGAAGAAAACCTGAAACCCTGCCCCGTCAGGAAATCTGCAGATGGGACAAGCCAGCAACTGGAAAATAGGTTTAAAAATAAAAGTAATAAAACCTAAGAAATGTATTAAGCTTGATGGTTCCTTAGGAAAAAAAATTGAATTTTTTCTATGAGATTCTGGGGTTTGACCCCCCTCAAAGCTCCATTTTTACCAGCAAACCCCCTTCCCCCTCATAGGGCAGCTCTGTGCAGAGACCGGTGTGCACTCATACAGGAGAGAGCTCAACCCTGCAGTTCACAGAACGCCAAAATCTGCTTCCCACCCCAGGGAGGTGGATGCCAACCCCTCCCATCCCATCCCGTCCCATCCCCTAAATCACGCTGCAGCTCCTAAGTGCATTAAGCACCGCCAGACCCCGGCCGGCCCCGGCCACCTGCGCTCCGCAGCCCCCTGGGGCAGGGGCCACCGTGTCCCCAAGTCCCCAGGCAGCCACAGCGTGGCTCCCAACACGCAGAAAGGCAGGTCCCGCAGGCAGATTGACGGGAGAAGTTTAGCCGGACGCGCGGACAGACGGACAGACGGACACTGCCCCATCGCCGCCCTGTCCTGCTGCTATGCATTTCCAACCTATTTCCCTAATTATCCCAGCGCTGCCGGGAGTCACCGCGGTCTCCCAGCTCTCTTGGCACGCTCTGATTTATCTCTCAGCCGGGATAAGAGCTCCCTCCACCCCCTTCTCCTCGGGGAATTCAATTTTCATTCATTTTTCTGCTTTGCCAGATTGATCCAGCCCCCTCTGCCCTGCTCTGGATCACTGCTGGCAGCGGTGAGCGGGCAAAGGGAGCACCGAGCCTTCACCTTGGGGAAGCATCGTGCTGACGGGGGGGAGGGAGGGAGTTGGGGGGCTGCCACCATCAAAAAAACCACCCCAGCAGCATCTTCCCAGTGCTGGCTCACACATCTCCCCAGCAGAGCCTTCATCCCTTCCTCTCCCGGTAGCACGGCTTTGTTCCCCTCCATCCTTCCTGCTGTCCATCTGGTCCTTATGTTGGTGGGGATCTTTTGGTCTCTTTAGGGATTTTTTAGGTCACTTTGGGCGCTTTGGTCTCTTTTGAGTTTGTTTTTCCCATCTCACAGGAAGGAGAGGGTGGTTGAGATGGGCATGAGGTGCTTGCCCAGCAAATCCTCTCTGTGCCACCCAAGATGCTGCTGGGTCCAGGTGGTGCCCAGAGAGGGGGGTTATATTTGGTGGGTGTGAAATGCTCCCCCTCCAGGCTTTCTCCTCCTCCCAGAGCTAAATCAGAGCTAAGGCTCGATGGTGAACCAGCCTGCAGAAGGGTGATTTTCATCAGGTTGCATTTCTGGGGCACTTTTGGGGGCTCTGGCCCCACACAGATGCCCTGCTCCTTCCTTGGCATTGCCTGGAGCCCTGTGGCCCTGCAGCCAGGGGAAGACAGGAGCAGCATGAGGCGATGGTGCAAAACCCACAGAGGAGCAGGGATGCTGCTCCCACCCCTTCCCTGTTAATAAAAGGCAGGTAAACCCCAGAGCCTGCGACAAGGCACAGAGCCAGCCTCCCCTTGTGTGCCCCGGCCCTGGCACATTGGAATTAGGGCTGGCTTGGACACTGTGGCACCGAGGGGGACATCCGTGCATTGTCCCCTGGTGCAACAAAAGGGTTTCTAGGCAGAACTGGGGGAAATGTAAAGGAATATAAGGAAATACAAGGAAAACTGGAAACTATAAAGTCCTGACTCGTGCCTGGAGGGTGCGAGTGCAGCTCTGCCCCAATCAGCAAACCCCAAACGGGTTTGGAGGTGCCAGGGAGCTGAGCTTTGTGCCACTCATGCAGTGAGTTTTCCAGGTGACAGCCCAGCTCCCAGAGTCCCCTCGTGTGACAAAAGCAGCTCCTCCAGAACAAGGTGGGGACATCCCTGCAAGTCCAAAGCAGCCACAGTCACCTCTTGGCATGAAGCCACCTCCCCTCTGGGCAGCATCGGCCGCAGCACCCCGAGCCCCACCGCCCCCGAGTCTGAATTATCCCAATAATTCCCCCCTCTCACTTACATCCCTATAGCAGGACAAGCACACCGAGAGCCGGGTACTCACCAGCAGCCAGGGAAAGCCTCTCCCCTCGCAGGCAGGGGCGTTGCTAATTGTAATTGAAAATTAATCGGCGCTCAGCGAACCCCCGGTGGTTTTATGGCTGCAGCGCGGGTGGAGAGGGGATGCCGGCGGAGAAAGGCTCTTCCCTGCCGAGGAGGGAAAGGGAGGACGGGCAAGGCTGGAAGGAGCGAGCGCTGAAGGGGTGGGAAGGTGCCTGGCTGTGCGGGGGGCTGGCCACCGGCCTGGCGGAAAATTAAATTGCACTTGAGGGTAAATTGTATTAGGGAATAGCGGCCGCCCCGCGCCAGCCCGAGGCCATTTGGGTAATCAGCCCCAGGGACCCGTGGCAGCGCCGGGAAGGGGTGACCCCATCAGGGAGGGCACCTCGGGGGCTTGGGCTGGGTCCCCGGGACAGCCTGTGCCACCTGTGAGTGCGGCCACAGCAGCTCCCGCCGAGCAGGGCTGAGGGGGCACCTGTCCCCAAGCCGTCCCGAGAGGGGGACACAGCGTGGGGACACAGCGTGGGGACACTCCGAGCCCTGCAACAGCCCCGCTGTGCCCTGCACTGGGGCTCCCCGGTGTTGGAGGGGGACACCCCGGCGCCACAGGCCGGGAGAGCCGGGGCCGGGAGGATCGGGACTCCACCAAACAGGATTACGGAAAGTCAATTTACTGGACTCTCTTTTTCCTGCGTGCACAGCAGCTTTAGGCTGCGGGCCTGCCGGGGATGCTAATCTGGGCATCCCGCTAACCCCTTTCCGGCAGCGCCCACCTCCCCGGCCCTAATCCCCCCTCCCTGCACCTGCTGCACCCCCTGCCCACCCCACCGGGGTATTTGGGGCTGAGGTGACCACGGGCAGCCCCGCACCGCAATCCCACACAGGGGAGCAGCTGGCGGGGGGGAGTTATTGATGCTGGGGGTGAACCCCCCAGGGAAATCAAGGAGAAGGAGGCAGCAGGGCTGCAGCGCTGAGCCCCTGCCCATCCATCACCCGCGGTGGGCAGGGCCGGCTCCCGGCTCGGGAGAGCCAGCCCCGCTCCGGGCCGGGACCGGCCCGCTGAGCACCGCCCAAGGGACACGGCCAAGGCCAAGGCCGGGCGGGACAGACAGAGCTGGCAGGACACGGGTGCCAGCCCCACAACGCCTGGAGGCGTGACCGCGCGCAAACACTAAAGGAAAGATGGAGAGAGACGATTTATTTGACGGGCAGGTGAGGGAGGAAGGGCTGCAGGAGCCAGAGCTCCCAGCGGCGGAGCTGAGCGCCCTCCTCCCCATCCCGCCAGCCCTCGCCTCCCACCTGGGCAAAGTGAAGATATCAAGAAAAAGGCTCCAAATCGGATTGACACCCCCCCTCCCCCTTAATAAAGTTTATTATCGGCCGGGCTCTAATCCTTTTAAATCCCCCACGCGGGGGGATGGGCCAGGATTAGGGGAGGGCAGCGTAATCCCAATGAATTTGTTACAGGGGGATTTAGACAGCGCTGGGAGAGCAGATGGCCCCGGCCCTAGCTCTGGAAAACAACCATTTTCCTTAATGATTCCTAACAAGGATAAAAGGGCAGAGAGAATCGGGGACAGGCACAGGGGGCCCACACCCACGGAAGTCCTGGTCCCCAGGGATGCTGCCGTGTGTCTCCCTGCTCAGAGCACGGGCACGGTCAGCACTGAGCTGCAGCTCCACAGCTCGTGCCAACTTTTTTTCCTGCAGCTTCCTGGCCCCACATGCTTCCTCTGCCTCCCCTTGCTTGAGGAGAAACCAGGAGCCGTCCCAGCCCTGGGGATGTAGAGAGGGCAGCTGCCCAAAGGTGCATCGTCCCAAGCAAAAGGCAGGAGAAAACATACAGTAGTAATTAAAAATATTGAAAGGATTTTTAAACCGAGTGCTCTTCTCAGGATGGGGTGGAGGCAGGAGCAGGGACATCAGGAATGGGGCGGGGTAGTCCAGCATGCCCACGTGGCAGGGACCAGCTGACACAGCAGGGCAGGGCAGGCATCGGCAAAAATAATTTATTCCACTAAGACAAGCAGAGAACGAACAACAGCGTGGGGAGGGGGTGAGCAAAGATGGGAAGGCCCCGGGCCACATCTCAAAGAGAAGGGACACAAATTGCATCTGAACCCATGACTGCTGCCCCCACCCAGCAGTGCCCCCTTTTTGGGGGGCTAAACCTGCCCTCTCCTGGCCCCACTAGTGGTTGGACCCCAATGGGTGCTCTCCAGCACGGGACTGGGCTTCCCAGGTGAAACCAGCCCAGTACCAGGGAGCGTCTGAGGGCAGCTGGGTGCCAAAACACAAACCACCGTTCATGTCCCAGCTCCCACACGCCCAAAAACATGGCACAATGACTTGGAAGGGGGATGCTCTGACACCTCCTGCCTCCCAAAAAGAGCCTTCCACCCCCTACCCCGGGTGAGGCAAGTGCCTTGAGCAGGACAGCTCCTGAGGGGGACGTGCCAGAGCCCTGCCCGCTGTGGGACTAAACGCTGTCCCAGGGCTGTCCTGCCTCAGCAGCTCACCCACCCTAGGAAGACCCCCGGGCCCCCAGCCCCTCTCAGGCCATGGGGAAGCCAGGGCGGCCTTTCCGGGCGCGGGTGCGGAGGCGGAAGAAGGTGTACATGCCCAGGAGGCACATGGAGGAGAGGAAGTACAGGGCCACGCACAGGCTGATGTCCAGGCGGGAGAAGCCCAATCCAAGCACCCGCAGCCAGGGACTCCTCCGCAGGCCCTCGCCAGCCTCCGCCTCCTCCTGATCCCGGAGCAGGACGCCGGGGGCGCGCCGGCGCTCCCTGCCCGCCGGCAGGGCCATGGTGTCCCGCTTGCTGATGCGGCGGCGCCGGCCCGCGGCCGCTCGCAGCGCCTGGCTCTTGAAGTGCTGCTCGCTGAAGGAATCCAGGTCCACGATGTCCTCGCCCCCCTCGCGCAGCTTGGGGTTCAGCCGCACGATGCTGGGGCGCCGCGGCTCGGGGGAGCCCGGGTGCCCCGGCACTCTCGGCTCTCCCTCCGTCTCCTTCTCCTCCTCTTCTCCTCTCCCCCTCTCCTCTCGCGAGCCCTCCGCGCCCAGCCTGGTGCCGGTCCCTTCCCTGGCCACGGGGATGGGGTCGGGCTCGGCATAGTCCATGTAGATGTTGGTCGGGGAGAAGTGTGCCTTGAGGAAGGTGACCACGGCCGGCTCCTCCCAGACATGGACCCCCCGCTCCTCCTTGTGGCACTGGGGACACAAGTCCGGCGGAGGCCACTGCAGCTTGGGGAACTTGGGGTCCTCCGTGTCACCTCCTGCAGGGACCGGAGCCAGCAGCGAGGGGGTTAGAGGGGACAGGAGGTGATGCACCCTCCCCCTGTATCAACAGCCCAGAGAATCCAGCAGCTGGGGATGGGGACATTTGGAGGAGCCTCCTCGGGAGGAGGGGTCCTCTGAGGGCACACAGCAGCTTTGGGAAGCTCCCTGTAAGGAGCATGTAAGATCCAACTGTATCTCTGGGGCCATCTGATGCTGCATGACCAGCTGCTGTCCCCTGGGATGGGGGACAATAACAACGGGATATCCCCACTGCTACACCCTGGAGCCATTTGCCAGACCCATCCAGGAGGAGGGAATGTTCCTCCAGCTCAGCTCCCCTGGTGGCAGCCCCCCTTACCCGCCAGGCGAGCGTTGACCTCGTTGTGGTGGGACCAGAGCCAGAGGATGGCCTCCTCCCTGCTGGCCACCTTGTCCATGGACTGGGCTGCCATGGCCTCAAAGTGCTCGGCGCACTCCTGGCAGCCGAAGAAGTGCCGGACGTAGCAGCGCATGGTGCTCAGCACCTCCAGGGGTAACTCTGGGGGAGCAGAGCACAGGGGTGAGCCTGGACCCCTCTGTGCCACCATCACAGTCCCACAGCTGAGGTAGCAACCCCACACCCCAATTCTCTCTCTTGTCCCCCCATGGAAACTGCCCCTGGATGAGATGAAGAAGGGGGGAAACAAGCTTTTGTCCACATGGAACATCCCTATCTATGCCAGAGCTCAGCTGGACACTCCCTCCCTGAGCCCCTGATGCCCCCCAGGGACAGCAGTACCTTTGTCAGGGCCGTTCTGGGCAGCCTGCACAGTCAGCAGGTGGAAGATGGTCCAGAGCCCACAGGGGTAGCCACGGAAGTGGCGCTCACTGCCCTGGCAGCCCACCCAGGTCACGTTGGTGGGGAGCACCGAGGGGTGGGAGGCCTGGTGGACAGATGGACATGGTGTGATGGGGGTGGCAGGCAGTGCCAGCTGGGGAGCAAGGGGCAGGGGTAAGGAGAGCAGGGGCTGGGGGTCCCCACGGGCATCTTACATCTCTGTTATTCTTCATGGCCTCCTTCAAAACCGTGCGGGGCAGCTCGGGCTCTGTCCAGTTCCTCAGCCAGGCATCCAGAGTCTGCAGGTAGGTCTGCACGCAGGGGCGCCCTGGGAAGTACTGCAGAGGGGGGAGAGGGCTGAGAAAACACAGATTTCATCCTGGGAGCACCAGCATCCTCTCTGCTGCAGAGCAGCGTGGTCCTGGCAAGGTTTTGGTGCCTATTTCTGAGGGGCTGGAGGCTGCAGCTCGTCCCCCCACCCCGGGTGGCAAGGCCCCTGTGTGCATGTTCAGGCTCCAAGCCCCATTCCCAACTGAGGGAGGCAAAAAGCCACTCTGTCCGTAAGTCTGGCAAAGCCGATTAGCAGCTGCACTTTAAAACCACTCCTGGGAGAGAAGCAGCCTGGCAGCCTGTGCCACCAACAGACAGACAGACAGACTGACCTGTGGGGAGGAGGGGACACCAGCACACAGGAGAAGTGATGGAGAAGTGAAAAGAAGGAGGAGTTTGCTGAGTTTGAGCTGTTCTTCCTCCCAGGTCCATGGGGAATCACATGAAAAGACCCAAATTTGCAGGGGAATTATCTGTGACCTGACAGTTGTGCTGCAAACACAGTGCCCCCCAAAGGAGTTTGCTGTGTGATTCCCTGCCTCCAGGAACCATTTCCCCCCCCCATTAGGACTTGTCCCCCTTTCCTTTCCTTTCCTTTAATACCTCTTGGGAGTGCAAGAGTTAAGGCTGGGCCCTGCTGGCTGAGCTCCCCCAGGCTGAGCCCTGGGCTGCAATCCTGGGGATGCTGCTCCGTCCTGTGGATGAGCAGGGCAATGGCAGTGCTGGCTCAGCGTCCCCGGGGAAGCACCAGCACCCACCACCCACTGCTGCAGCTCATCGAGGGGAAGCTTTACAGGAAGATTTAAAAATGGATCAAATAAAACCATTGCTGCTCCCCAGCACCCCAGCACACTTACACCCATGGGCAGGGAGCTGCTGTCACAGAGGTTTATTTCCCTATTTGTGTAGTTCACATTAAAGAGAGAAAGAGTGAGGGCAAGCAGAGGAGCCACATGAAGGTCTGAGGACTTAAGGCACATGTCTGGAGCTCTTTCCTGGGGGGCAGCAGATGGGGGTGGGAGCAGGGGGTGTCCTGAACATCAGTGAGGGCCATGCAAGGTCCAAACTGAGCATGAGACCCTGGGTGACAAGGAGGGAGCAAAGAAGGAGGGCATGGCCCCAGTCTGCCAAGCAGCCTGGGCTGTGACAGGGATTGGGATGGAGACAGGGCTCCTGCAGGCCCAGTGGAGGAACCAGCCAAATGCAGCAGGACTCCTTCACAGCAGGAAATTAAACTGCCCTGCTTGTGCTGGCTCAAAGCTCTCAGTCACTTCAGCTGTGCCAGGCCCAACATAGAAGAAAAAAGGAGACCTTAAATTAGACTTGTCTGGAGCCTGACTCAGAGTGGGAGTTCCTTTCCTGGACTATTATCAAAGGAGCCTGCAGAGATTGGCTCCTTGAGCTGAGCAACCAGATCAGAGCAACAAACCCCTCAGAGAGGTGACAGCCTCTCTCCTCAAAAGACCTCCTGCCTCAACACCTCCTACAAGCGATGATCCCACTGCCACCAAAACTGGCAACACCCACCTTGTTTGAAACACTCTTAGCTCCCACTGGCACTCTGGGCTGAGTTTGGAGATCCACATGGATGAGGACTGCCATGGGATACACCAAGCACCAGGACACAGGGCCCACACCAGACTGCCACACTTCACTACCTGTGAGTGCTGGGGCACGGTGGCCTGCACTGTTTGCATTTCACAGACAAATGGAGGCACAGGCAGTTCCCCTCCCAACACCCAGAGCTCCTCACCTTCACCAGCGTGGCCACGTAGCACTTGAAGGCAGCCAGCTGTGCTCCCGACAGCGAGGAGGGACGGGCAGCCTCCACCCGCAGCGAGTAGTGCAGCGCCGACTCCAGGTCGGCCATGTACAGCTTGGAGCTGGGGAGGGCAGCGCAACACGAGGCTCCATCAGCCACGGAGCTAATCCTCACAAACCCCAGGGCTTCTCCCAGCTCCCAGCCCCTCGCCCGCCCGGCCCCGGTTTGCCCAGCAGGGGGAGGGCTCTGACCGGTCGGCTCGCAGAGGATGTGACACGCGGTCGCTGTCGTTGAGGCTGCTGGCCGTGGCGTTCAGCTTGTAGGAGCCGCGGGTGATGCCCGTGAGCGTGCGCAGGTAGTAGGTGTAGAAGGAGCGTGCCTCTATGTGCCTGCCAGGAAGGAGAAGCACTAAGTCCCTCGTCCCTCCCAAACCTGACCCCAAGGAAGGAAGCCAAGGAGATGAAGGCTTAGCCAAGTGGGTAGTTCAGGCCTGGGGAGGGAGCTTGGGGTGCTCCATACTCTCCATCTGCCCCAGCAGTGGGTAGACTTACACACATCCTGGAGCAGAGCTGAGCCCCAGGTAGCCGTATCATGCCACCTCCAGGCAGATGTGGGAACGGAATGGCTCAGTCACAAGGATTTTCCCTTGTTCCAGCTCCAGCCAGGGCTGGCAGTGCAGTTCAGTGCCCACCAGCAACCTCCCACCAGCCTCCTCTACTCAGCCAGTCTCGTTCCTAATGCACCTTCCCACAGGTACAAAGGAGCACAGAGAGATGGGGCACAAGGCTGGCACCCCAGCAGCACCCCCAGAGGCACCCTGCCGTGCCCCACACTCACACAGGCAGGCGGGAGAAGGAGCCATTGCGGAGGAGCAGGTATCCAGAGGGGAAGGAGGTGACACCAAACTTCTGCACGAGCTCCTCCTCGCTGCTCAGCACCCTCCTCACCGCGATGTTCTCGTACTGCAGCATGTCCAGGGCCACCTGCAAGCCCCAGGGTCAGATTAGGAGGGCAGAGGGATTCCCCAGCCCCACCAGGGAGGCAGCAGAGCTGTTCAGTGCCCTGTGTAACATTTGGCACTGGCTAAGCTGTGTGCAAGCTGTGCAGGCGGGCTTTTCCTGGAGAGAGCTGCCCTGCCACAGGCACCCAGGAGTTATCATGCAGCAGGCACACAGGCTCCAAGAGAAGTGGGGGATAAATGGAGCTGTACCCACCTCTCTGCCCACGAAGGAGTTGCTCTTCTCAAAGATGAGTGCCAAGTACTGGTCCTTGTTCCTCTGGAAGAAGGTGCGAACCTCCTCGGCGCTGCAAGAGACAGGAGGACGGCAGCAGGTGCCCTGGAATCAGCAGGATGCTCTGCCCTCCCCCTCAAAAGGAGCTCCAGCCTTGCTCGTTGGGATTTGGCAGGGAATGCTGCTGCAGGATCAGCCCCACTGAGCAGGCAACTCCTGCTGCTGAAGTTTCCAGCCTAGTTTTCTGCTCTGGTTCACAGGCTTTGAGAAAATCCACTGGGCTTGGCCAAGGAGGTAGAAAACAAAGCAAAGGCAGGGCAGGGCAGGAGGGAGCTGTAGGCTCACCCAGGGGAAAAAACCAGCAATGAACTTGAACCAGGGCTGGTTTGTTTTTGTCTAAGACACAGAGGCACCAGAGTACCTGAGGCAGGTGCCTGCCTCGACCATTGCTCTGGAAAATCCAAAGGCTCCTTCTCAGGACAATGCAGCAACTGCTTGCATCCAGCAAGGACAACTCAGATACCAACAAAATTGTACAACAGAATCAGGAAAACCCTTTTTTCAGGACAGGAAAGAGCTTCTAACACAGCCTCACACAGCATGGTATGACACTGCCATGTCCCAAAGACCCTGGGGCCCAGGAATTGCTTGCTCTAAGTAAGTCTGATGAGCAGGTTCGTTAGGAGATGTGACAACATGGCCCATGGACACAGCTCTATACTGGCCAAGTCATCTCCCTGGGACCTGGGTGATGCAGTAGCTGCTCCTTGCTCATTCTGGGTTCAGGACTTCCCCAGAAACCTCCTCCCCATGGGACAGAGGCCAGGCTTGCCCCCTGCTGCCCCTACCTTGCTGGCTCCAGCGGAGGACAGGCGGGTGGCCAGGCATCCTGGCTCTGCTCAAGGTTGGTGATGATGGCATGGCGCAGGTCCTCGACAGTGGCACTGGGATCTGCAGGGGGACAGGACACCAAGGGGTCAGCCCTGGGGAAGCCAATCCCAGGGGCTGAGCCCAGGGAAGCTGCTTGGAAGCTGCTTGCCCCCCAGAGCTCCCTGATATTGTAGTGTATGGGAGGTGTGGGCAGAAGGGCCATTCACACCCAGGGTAGAAAACCCCATGGCTCTGAATACTCACTGGTAATCCTTATCCCATCCTCTGGCTTCTTGCTAAAAGCTCTGAAGAACTGCAAGGGGAAAAAAAACCACAAGGGGAAACTGGAGTGAGTGTTTGGAGTGGAACAGGAGGCAGTGCAACCCAGCAGGATGAGGCTCCCTGTAGACCAGCTCTGCCCCAGTTTCCCCACAGCATGCTATCTGACATCAGCCAGCACAGAGGGAGCTCCCAGCCATGTCCCCATCCTTTGGGGCATCCCCCCAGAGAGGAGGGATGCAGGCATGGGCTGGGAGCCATGTCTAGCCAAGGGCTGAGCACTGGCAGGCAGTGGAGCAGGTTTCTCCAGGAGTCCCAGGGAGGCAGCTGGAACCTTCCCAGTCCTGCAAACCAGTCTCCCTGCTCCAGAGCTCTGACAAGGTAGGAAAAAGAGGGTTTTCCCACTCCTGGCCTCCCACAGTGGCTCCAGTACCCAGGGCAGCAACACCAGGTTGCATCAGGCAGGTGTTTGCTTTGCAGGCTGGGCTGGGAGCTGGGACTGTTTGCAAAAGGTGCTCGGCAGGGACACAGGATGTGAAGCAAATGACATCTTGGCACGGCCACATCAGCACAATGTCCCTGCCCCAGGAGATGTTTCCATCAGTGTCCCAGGGCAGGGGGCACCCAGTGAGACCCCAGGGCAGGGTTGGGGCCAAGCCAACCGGCCTGAAAAACCCCAAATCTGGCCCCACCTGGAGCTGAGCCTGTAAGCTGGGACTGAGGGCATGTCTGATAAAACCCTCATCCCTGCCCATTCCATCTCAAGGCAATCCTGGTTTTAAATGCTGGTTGTGGCACCTGGAGTGCTTTGGTTTCATTGCTTGTGTTGGAGCAAGGCTCCGTTTGCAGTGGGAAGCTCTGCAGAAGCTGTGTTGACACAGCTAAAGGGCTGGGCACAGGCCCAGGAGCAGGGGTGGCTCCTTGCCAGCCAGCACAGGAGGCTCCCAGGAGTTCCAGCCTCCCGCAGCATCCCTGTGCCCTCCCTCAAAACCTGTGCCTGCAACCTCTCTCTGCCCTCAAGCAGCCTTTCTTAAGTGTTTCCAACTCAGGATTCAGAGTCTCCCTCATCCTAGCAGAGATCCAGCCCCTGTGTTTCACCACAAAACACCATTTTGGCTTTCCCCCCTCCTTGTTGCTCCATCGCTCAGCAGTTGCACCGGCTGCAGCCAGGACACAGCATTGTTTTGGGGAAGGGTGAAACAGCTTCATCCTGCAAAGCCCCAGGGAGAGTATTTTGGTGCAATACCCCTGTCAAGCCAATTGAGCAAGACAGGGACAGGCCAGAAGGCAAAGCACAGTGAAGCCCAGCCAGTACTCGGCACACACAGCCTCACCTTCATGGTGGGGAAGCCAGTTATCCCAAAATCAGAGCACACTTGTTGGTTGTCCTCGTCAGCACAGTCAATGGCTGCCAGGATCACTGCAGGCCTCCACTCTGTGGGGACAGAGGATGAGGTCAGCACAGGTCAGCACCCCCACGGCCCCAAAAACCACCCTCCTCCCTATGAGTGATTGCAGAGACAGGAGGGATCTCCAGGGGCAGAGATCCTCCTGTCCCAAAGCCACTGCTTGCCCCTCACAGGACAGTGACTGATGGTTTCCAAGCCCAAACACCAGGGCTGTGCTCTGTGCTGGTGTGTGGTGCCCTACTTTCCACGCAGTAGGAACACAGGGAAAGCCGTGTGAGGCGGGAGCCGGCTTTGCACGCCCTGCTCTGCCAGTGCTGGAGCACAGGCAGCTCTACCCAACACTGCCTGCCCGGCTGGTTCTGCCTGTCCAGCCTCTGCCCCAGCTCCCGGGAAGAGGACACCAGGAGAAGGGGAGGGATGGCTAGCCACAGCTCAGGGAGAGCAAGAACACAGGCTCCAGTTTGTCTCACCCCAGACCAAGGGCATAGCTGATAACCAAGAGGGAACAACCCAAAACCAGCAGCCAGGCCAGAGCACTGCAGCAGAGCCTGCCCAGGTTCTGAGCACCCACTCCCATTTGTGACTCCCCAGTGAAGACCAGCATGCCCCTGGGGTAAAACAAAAGGGGGCATGGAGGTATTTTAAGCAGCAGTCTCTGAAAACCAGCAGGAAAATGGAGAATAAAGCTCTGAAATGGTTTATTTTTAGTGTAAAGGACACCTTGCCTGTCCTGAGAATGGGAAGGGAGGGACATGGCACTGGCACGCAGACGGAGCCCACGCTGCCCTAGGCCAGGAGCATGCTGGAGGCAGGGAAACACTGTCCCGTGTCGCAGGTGACGGGACAGGTGAGCTGCTTCCCACTGCCCTGGCACTCGTGGCACAGGAGAGCTGGTGACAAGCTCTGCTGCAGGGAGCCAGGCATGTTCCTATACTCATCTGCACGTGGTGTCCACAGGTCACCCTAGCATCCTCCCCGTCCAGCCCACTCCTATGAACATCCACCCGTGGGAATGGCAGCGAGGCTGCTGAGCAGCACGGGGGTGGCTTCCCCGCCCCGCTCCATGGGCACACCATCCGCGCTCAGCCTCTGGAGCAGGGAGCCCTGGGGGAGCCCTCTTTTGGAGAGGGGCCAGGAGAGCCGGCATTGCCCCGCGGGGCGCGGGCACGCACCCCATTCCTCACATCCTGCCCGTTGGGGAGCTCTGACGGCATCCCCAGGGAGGGACGGCATCCCCTCGGAGGGACGGGATGCCCGGCCGGCCGCCTGACTCATGCGGCAGCCAGCGCGCTGTATCAATTAGTGCAATAACAGGGAGAACCCCGGGATGCCGGGGGAGGCAGGATGAGTCCCGGCAGGACGAGGGGCCCAGCAGCGGGGTGTGCGGGTCCCCAGGCGCGGCTGGCACCGGCCAGGCCGGGTATCAAGGTCAAAGCTGGGAACAAACCAGCTGGGATCAGCGCCCAGCAACCTGCCGTCCCTATATCCCTGCTGGCACCGGGAGCAGCGGGGCTCAGGGAAAGTCTGGAGGGCAGCGGGACGCCCCATGCCTGGGCAGGCTCAGCCTGAGCGTCTCCCTGCCAAAGGGGGTGCAGGGATGCTGCTAAGCCAGGCCTGGGTATCGTGGGGGGGAAACCTGGACACCGGGAGGGCGCAGGGCCTTCCCACCCGGCTGACGTTCCAGGAAGGCTGGAGCTGGGCCGCAGGGGGATCCCGGGGAGCTGACAGAGAGAGGGTAGAGCAGAGCGGATTGAGGGCCGGCAGTGGGAAAGACACGGGATGTAGAGATGCTCACAGGAACGAGGATGCAGAGCCCGGGATGCAGGGAGGATTTAAGGATGCGGGCAGAGAGGAGGAGGACGACCGGGCAAGGGCACGGGAGGGATTGGAGGATGCTCCCGGTCTTGGGGGAAGCGGGACCCCTTGTGCAGGGGCGCAGGGAGGAGGATTTAGGGGTGCTGAGATAAACAGAGATGATGTGAACAGAGGTGCAGGGGAATTTGAGAGTGCAGGGCCAGAGACACCGGGTGCTGACGGAAGAGGACAGAGACAGGGATAAGGGGTGGGGGGTAAGAAGGTCAAGGGCACGGGGGGATCGGGGAGCCGATGGGGAAGGCAGGCGGGGATGAGGGGAAGGGGGGCCAGCGCGGCCGGGGACTCACCGCGGATGTCGTGGGCCAGGGCCCGCCATGTGGGCGCAAAGTGGATGCAGTGCCCGCACCAGGAGGCGAAGAACTCGACGGCCCAAGCGCTGCTGGAGCCCAGCAGCCGCTCCTCCGCCCCCGGCCCCAGCAGATCCAGGGGGTCAGAGGCCGAGTAGAGGCGGCCGGGCCGCGCCGCGGGCACCCGGAGCAGCAGGAAAAGCAGCAGGAGCGGCGGGAGAGCCACCGGCCCCCCGCGGCCCCCGGCCCGCGACCGCCGCCGCCACATCGCCCGCCAGGCCGGCCGGCACCGCCCGGAGCCGCCTTTAGCGCCCGGAGCCGCACGTAGCACCGCCCCCGGGGCGGGGCCGGGACCGGGGCGGGGCCGGCGCGGGGAAGCCCCACAGCGGCCGCGCGCCCACAGCCCCGGCACCGGCCCGGGGTAGGCCTGCGGCCCCCTCACATCATGGAGAGGAACCCAGTACTGCCCTCCTCACCCCCCAGCCTTTGCTGCGGTGTTACCCTTCCGTGAGGGGGCAAACGGCATGAGGTGATGACTGCCCAGGGAGGTAGCGGAGTCAGGGTCCCTGGAGGTGTTTAAGGAAAGAGTGGACGTGGCTCTGAGTGACACGGTCTGGTTGGCAGGGTGGTGTTGGGGCACAGGCTGGACTCGGTGATTTAGGTCTTTTCCAACCTAAATGAATCTGTGATGGTGCAATAGTGAAGGCAGCTGATTCAGCCCCAAAATGTATTTTGTCACCAACATGAGCACCCCAAGGGCAGCGCCCTGGTCAGATGCCCTGACATCAGCCAGCGTCACTGGGCACCACTTGGACACCCTGTGGAATGGGCAGCCTGCAGACATCCCTGCCCTCTCCCCAAACCTGCCAGCAATACTCAGCAAGGATATCCAGTGACACCCACAAAATCCAGCTCTACATCTCAAAAAAGCAGCCTTCTCCCCCCAGTGGCCCCTTCAATGGAATATCTTAATGTCTTCAAACTGAGAGTTAGATTAGATATTAGGAAAAGAAATCTTCCCTGTAAGGACAGTGAGGCTCTGGCACAGGTTGCCCAGAGAAGCTGTGGATGCCCCATCCCTGGAAATGTTCAGGGCCAGGCTGGATGGAACTTGGAGCAACCTGTGGTAGCGGAAGGGTCGGCAGGATGACGTAGCTAGATTTTGTTTAAGATCCTTTCCAACCCAGGCCGTTCCAGGATTCTGGGATTCCATCCTCCCGGCCAGGCCAAGCCGTGCCCTCGCTCACGCACGCACACACGTCACCGGCTCCCAGCCCCAGACGGAAGGTGCCCGTTGTTCAGTGCCCCGGGGCAGAGCCAGGCACTGCCAGGGTGGACACAGCCCCAAAATCCAGCCCTCTGCTCCCTCCCCAGCCCCTGAGGCCAGGGAACCTCTGGCAATGGGGGTGCCCATGGCTGCTGAGGGCTTGTTGCTGGCTCTGTCCCCAGGAAGGCCATTATCCGTGCTGGGCCCCACCTAGGCATTTTAGGCGGACTTGCCATGCTAGAAAAACAAGCCTGCCAGAGCCCGGGCTCGCCGAGGGCAGGGGCTCCACACGGGGCACAGCTCCAGGAAACGACAGGGCTCCCTGACACAGGCTGGCCTAGGGGATGGAGCATGGTAGACACAACCCAGGGGATTGCTCCCACCCATCTTCTGTGGGCCCAGGCTGATGGGAATGGGGCCGAAAATGGTCTGCTCCAGTCCTGTCAGCTGTAATTAAGTCCTTAAGGGATTATCACGCCTCATTGTCTAACCAGGAGGCAGAGAGACACAGCCTAGCCTGAGCAGGGCTGCTCTCAAAGGTGGTACCTACTACTGACAGAGACTTTGCCAGGACTTGTCCTCATCCAGCTGGTGATTAAAATGCAAAAATCCCCAGGTTCAGGGAGATCACCACCGTTATCTTCCCCCTAGGTTAAAGCCTTATTTTAAGGGCTCATCAGCTTGATTAGGTTACCAAGGCAAGAGAGAGGTGCTCAGCACCAGCGTAATTGCCAGCATCCTCCCCAACCAGCCCACCCCTTCCTTCCAGGCAGCCCAAATTCCTTGAATCCTTTTTTTAGATGCAAAAGCAAGGTGAAGGGGCAAGAGCCCACAGCCCAGCCCGGGGCTCCGGCTCCTTTGGAGGTGAGCCATGCCATTGCTCATCCCCTGAGCCTGGGGTGGGGATGCTCCTGCTTCCTGCTGCCCTGGGAACAGCTGGGCTGCTACCCACGACCCTACTGCCCAGCTGGCACGTCCCATCCCCAAGGCTCCCCAGGTAATAGCCTCCTTCAGCAGCAGGGTGTGGAGTTTTCCAGGCACAGACTTGCCCAAAAATCCTTTTTTTCCTTTGAATGCTGCTGCAAAGCAAGAGATGAGGCTTTTCTTGCACCTCAGACTGGGAAGAGACATTTTCATTGCAGAACACCCTGACACAGGGCATGGCCTGTGAAGCCAAAGATGAAGCAGAGGCTTTGAAATAACTCTTTTTTAAAGCTGGATTTGAAAGCAACTAAGATGAAATAATAGCAGTCAAGAACCAGTAGAAGTCTGGGGAGGTTTTAGAAATGCCCTCCCAGTGCTCTCTGCCTTTGTGTCCTCTCTGGCTGCCAATGGAACCTGCAGGTAGCAAAACCAGGAGACAGGTGCTGGGTGATGCTGGATGCTCACCTGCTGAACCCCAGCCAGCCCTAAAAGGTCAGCTTTAGGCTCCTGCTGCACATTTAGGAACCTGCTTGGTTTTCACAGCAGAGCCTTCAGTCCCTACCTTAGCATCCTGAACTCTGGGGAGAGTTGTGCTTCATTCCGTAGCAAGGCCATGGGATGACCACAGAGATTCCTGTGCTGCACCATCTCTGTGCAGCAGCTGAGCACTGGCTTTAGTTCATTAAGGTCTGAAATCTCCTTTCCCAGACTAACACCCAGCAGGAATCTCCTTGAAGTCAGTGAGGCGTGGACAACATCAACAGGCTGAGAACCTCAAAAGGCGGCCACAATCTCACCAAAATAATTTAAGCCCTGCAGAACTTGTTTCGTGCACCTAAAATGGATCGTTTTCAGACACAAAGCCACTCAGCTCACCTCTGTGCTGGGTTAGACAGGAGACAAGGAAAGAGTGGTTAGATGTTATGTGTTCAGCCCTTGAAGCGATGGAAAAAACTAAATTTCAGAAAATGGAGAAAGGCTTTTATTGTCGATTTTTAAAAGCATGAATCTGTCTATAAAATGTTCTGAATGGCCAGGTGAGCAGACCCAGGACCTCCTCATTCCCCTTTAGCTGTGAAGGTTCAGGGCCACAGGTTGATCCTGAAATGGACTTTCTTCCTTGAAAATTAGAGAACACGTTCCTACCTAATTGTGTGATTCCAGGAACTGACTCCAAGGAAAACACGCAACCAATGCAAGACTCATGATACAATCACGGCAACCCCGTCACTGGCATTTCGGAGCCTGCTCTGAGAGGTTTGCATCCAACAGCCCTGCAAGCACCTTGGACATACCAGCTGCAGAAGAAGCTCAGCAGTTTTCCTTTCTCCAGACTTCACAGGATGGTGAACTCAAGGAAGTCCTCTTTGATCTGCAGCACGGCACTGCTTAAATCGTGGTCCTTCTGTGAATAAAAAGCCTCACTTCCCTCAGAGAGCGACAGAAAATTGCGTCACCTGCCACCTCCCTGACATTCCAATCCAGGTGGCACTTTTTCCTTGGTGGCACAAGTCACACCTCAGTTGAGACACGGCTTCTGACAAGACCTTTGGCAGCACCTGTGCCACAAACCTGCCAGCTTTGCTGAGACACGCGGAGGGGATGTGAATCCCGACTGCTTCCCACACTCTGCATTGGCTCTGCCAGGCTGCCACCTGTGGAGACCAGGATGGCCCCTCAAAGCCCCACTGGCAGCTGGGAATTGCTGACTCCACGAGACAGGCTTGGTCGGAAATTGTTGATTTCCACCTTTCAAGCCCAACCAGCCTGTAATAACAAGAGGCACAAAAGCAAATCTGGGGTGCATTCTCAGGATATGATGAATGTGTTCACGTTTGCATCTGCAGAGAGAACACAGCAGTACCAGCCTCCTGCTATTCACCCTCTGCTGATTCATCCCTGCTCCAAAGGACAGCAGCCACGCTGGCCTTGCTCTTTTCAGAAGAACCCAGGGAGACCAGGAGGAACTGGCACTGTCATTGGTATGTCTGGGTAGGAAACGTTTTACCTGCAAATTTCAGATCTACTAACAGTCATAAATGATTACCATGACCCAGGCTGCACAGAGCACATGTTTTCCAGTCCAGCTCATGTTCCCAGCTTTAAGGAGCAGATTGGAGGAGGCCACACCGCCCAGATTTGCCACATCATTATTTGGCAGGTGGTTTAATTGCAGTGCATGAAACTGAGAATACCACAGGGATGACAATGGAGCACTCCTCTCTTGCTCTGACAGTAGTCCTGCAACGTAAGCAAGGTCTCACCTTCCAAGGACTGCTGTGCCCAATCACAGGTTCCCTGAGCAGTGCTGGCTCCATCAGCCCTTGGAGCAGTGCAGCAGACACAGACACTGGACCAGGCTCCTTGCTGAGCCCCCAAGCCAAGCCACGTGAGCAGTGGGATCCCCTGCAGCCTCCTTTATTTTGCTGGAATAAAATCAAATCGTAGCTGTGACACCCCCCCTCCAGCAAATTCTCAGACAAAATCTGAGTTAGAGTCAGTCTAGACTTCATGCAAGAGGAAGCCACTGGAAACCCACATCAGGGAGGGAACACAGCCCAAGGGACACAGCAGGTCTTGTACAGGTGGAGCAAAGGGCTGGAAAACTGGGGCCAAGAGAAACACTCAGAGCAGGAACTAACCACCTGCTCCAGGCCATCAGCACTCTTGGCAGGCAAAGAAGGTATCTGTACTCCTCTATGCCCCTGAACCTGCCCAACCATCACCCTCCTGAACAGAGCTACTCTCCTCTCCTCCTTTTCCCCAAATTTCTGCAAGACCTTATTCATGAGGAGGCAGGAGGGTACAGAGCTGGGCCTAGGGGTTTTGTTTGCTCCAGTTTCCAGGTCTCACAGGGTGCCTTTCCCTCCCCCACAGGACCGGCATCCCGGAGTGCCCTACACTTTCAAACTCCATTACATCTCATCTGCATTCCTGCCAGGCAATGGCCCATGCTCCGGGCTGGGTGCCAGCAGCTGGGCAGCCCCCCTCCTCTCCTTCCTGCACTCTGAAGAGCTGCTGGTGTTCAGCAGCTCCCCACCAACTCCTTTTCTTCTCAGGGCTGTGTTAATGAGAGCCTGGACATTGCAGAAGCCCTTGTGCTAGGCAGAGCACAGCACGTCTGGAGCAGAGTCAACATTTCCAGCGCTCCAGTGCTCTGCCAGGCATTATAGCATGTGGGATGGCTGCAGCTGGCACCACATCCCCAGGGAGGCACCTGGGAGTGGGCTGTACCTGGGAAGGGAGGCACCAAACAGTCCTACTCAATCCACAGTCAAGAAGGCGGCTGCTGGCCATTGCCCAACCCAGGAGTTTCACCAGGTCCACAGGTGAAACAGCTGTTAAAGGTAACCATGCTCCAAGGCTTCTGGGGAGAGTTGCACAAACGCCACGGGTAGAAAGTCAGTGACAAAGTGAAGCAACATAGACTTGCAAATGAGGAAATGAGAGCCTTCATCACGCTGATTGCTGGGCATCCTGGGCAAGGACAGCAGGAGCAATGCAGCAGTTTGCTGCGTCACCCGCCGGAGCACCTTGGCAGCACTCCCACAGCTTCAGCCGTTCTTAAAGGAAGCCTCTTATTCAGCCAGAGATGCACAGATCAGTTTGGTTTTTTTCAGCATGAAATGCACTCTGAGCCCCTTCCAGGGATGGATGCAAGTAGACAATTGTCCAAAAATACAGAACTTGTGGAGTAAAACTGCTGTGGGGCGAGGAAAGGCACGGCACAAATGCTCTCCTGCTGCTCGCTAATGAGGCCACAGAGGCTGCAGCACCACTTGGCCCCAGATCTTTGGACACCCACCACTGTGTTTGGCCAGTTCAACCGCTGAGCTCAGAGGGCTGTGACGTCCTCCTGTCTGTCTGAGGGCTGTGACAGTGTCTGTCTGAGGGCTGTGACGTCCTCCTGTCTGTCTGAGGCTGTGACAGTGTCTGAGGCTGTGACGTCCTCCTGTCTGTCTGAGGGCTGTGACAGGGTCTGAGGGCTGTGACAGTGTCTGAGGGCTGTGACGTCCTCCTGTCTGTCTGAGGGCTGTGACGATGTCTGAGGCTGTGATGTCCTCCTGTCTGAGGGCTGTGATGGTGTCTGAGAGCTGTGATGTTCTCCTGTCTTGAGGGCTGTGATGACGACTGAGGGCTGTGACGGTGTCTGAGGGCTGTGATATTCTTCTGTCTGAGGGCTGTGATATTCTTCTGTCTGAGGGCTGTGATGGTGTCCCCAGCATGCTCCACTGAGTACCAGCCCTGCAGCACACCGGCACTGCAGGACTGCAGTAAAGCTGCTTCCATAATAGAAGCCTGAATGCAGCAAGTCCTCCTCCAGGATGAGGTACCTCTGCTAAAGAAAAGCAAAGAAGAAATAACTGCAATGGTTTAGCTCATACAGGTCCCCCCCATTTAATGCAAACAGCCCTCCCAGGCAGGTGAGGAGTTGATGGTCACAGTGTCCTCCAAGCTGGAAAGACCAATGCTGGGTTTTGTACAGGGTCTGCCATAAATGGAAAGCAAAGCCTTTTCTGCTGGGCTGTACATTAATAAAAGGCACCAAACACAGCAGAGGTACCAGAGCAGAGGTGGCCACAGACACTGAGGAGGCTCAGTAAACACCTGTGCTCCCTGGCTCACCCCTTCACGCTGCCACTCCATCACCATGTGCCCCCACCTGTGGTTTGGCACTGCAAGTGCTTGGCTGTCCTCTTACAGAGCTCCAGGACCTTTCAGGTGTTAAAGTGATTTGTTTTTTTCTTGTCCTGGAAAGAAAACAGCAAAGATTTAGACAAGTTCCACCAACACATAAAGTTTCCAGGGAGCAATATTTGCCCCTTGGTGAGGACGGGATTGGTGCTGCTAACATCTTTACAGAGATGTACCAATTTAGGAACAGAAAACAAGACTGAGGTTCTGAAGAATTTAATTCCAAATCTGTTGTTTAATATAAAAATGTTTTAAACCATGAGTTTTAAAAACATATTTTAAATAAATATGTGCAAGGAGTAGTTTTTCTCCCACTGTGAACTCCTGCAATGATTGTTCAATGCTATTTTCTGGTGTTATCAACAGTCAGCTTTAACAATAAAGAAATTCTAAAAAAGTTATGATTATAATTAGGGCAACTCTAATGGGATTTTGTAGACTGTGATTGGCATCCCAAGCACAGCATCAGACAGAAAGTGGAACGTACAAGTGACAAATCTCCAGGACACCGTCAGAATTAGCAACTGCTTGGGTAATTGGAAAGCTCAATTTTATAAAATCCAGGAAACAAGATTAATTTATAAATCAGTTTATTTACAGAATTTGTTCTCTTAAAGTACATTTCAGTTACCAAAGATATTTACACTGGTGTACACAGGGACCATCCTGGTTATTTTACAGTTCTTAATTACAAAAGAACCTCCCCACCCCCCCTCCACATCCTTGGATCTGTCTACTGTGCAAAGCTGCTGTGGATGTGAACATGAGCTGAAACTGGCCCAAACCCCAAGTTACCAGGTTATTTACACATACACAGTAAATGGGTTTCTTTTCAGCATCTCCACAACACAGTACATGGGGAGACCGAGCCTCCCAAAAGGCGGCTTTGCAAATGTGTATCAAAAGGCTCTGCAAAATCAAGGAATAAAACCCCCTAGTAAATGCAGGTTAATTACAGTATTCCTTTCTCATCTGTATATAATTTTGCATTTAACACTTAAATTACAAATAAGTTCAATAGTTTGCTTTTCTCCATTTTAGTTGGTTTGTAAACACTTCAGATGCACTAAATACCTTGTAAGATTCAACTGTTTGTCTGCTGAAAAGTACTTTGATTTCCTAATATTCTTAAGGTAGCAAAGAGATATGAAAGTTGGAACTGCACACAGTTCCTCGCAGAATATTCACTTAAAAGGTCTCTGTCACTGTGCTACTTCTGCAGGTACACACTTATTCAAGTATTGCAGAAAGCTAAGGCCACTTTTTCAAGAAAGGAAAAGGAACAAGATGGGATTTTTCAATCCCTCATTCCACCTTGTGAGCAACAAGCCTTCTTTGAAAGGCAGAAGCACTGATATTCCAGGGCCCGGCTCACAGAGCATCCTGCCGTTACAGAGGTATTCACACTCCCTGTTCCCACAAGCCTGGGCTTTCCCACCTGGCTCTGAGATCCTTCCAAAGAATGGAGCAGCATGTCCCCAGTGATGACAGCTGCTGCTGCCCCAAACAGCTCAGGAGTCTCAGCCAAGTGTCCCAGCCTTGAATCTTCTTATGTGGTTACACCAAGATAACCAGGATGCAGAAATATCATCTTGCTCTTACAAAGGGAAGGTTGGGGAGAGAAGCAGAGAATTCAGCCTGTTTGTGGGACCCCAGGCTTCCCCATATCTCCTCACTAGCAGCCTGACCCAGCCTGACCCTTGCTTCATCATCAGTCCACAAGTACTCAACCCACTTGAGGTTTTGAACATACACTCAACTCAAAGCAACTCAACACACGTGAGGTATTGAGAAGGTAATTCACGTACGTTCAAGTCATTTTAGGGTTGCTCCTAGCAAGGATTGCTACCAAAAATAAATCAGTGATGTCTGCAAAGGAACAAAGCCATTACTTAGATGCAGCTTGCTTCTGTCCAAACACCTGTTAAAAACAGTTAGTGCTTCTGTGGAGGGTACTACAGCCAAAAGACAACAGGCACATGATCTCCAACAGGCCCCCATGCCCTGTCAGGCCTGACTGCACAACCTCGCCACTCCTGCTGGACAGACCAGAAACACCCCATGAGCCCCTCAGAAGAGCAAAAAGCCCTGGGGATGCAGGACAACCTTCTCAACACTGGCCACAGAATCTACAGAACAGAACCTGACCTGATGCTCCAGGTACAACCCACTCTGCAGGTTTGTGTCCTCTTTCCATAATTGCTACCTATAAAAATAGCAATCCTTGCTATTGAAAGATACACACCCAGGAAAGGGAATCTGAGGTGGTGACCCGATCAGTGACACCATGCTGGTTAAATCTAGCAGCTTTAGTTTGCTTCTGTCTTAAGTATCCAAGGGTTTCTTGGTTCAGCATCATGACATTTTACATGAACAAATGAATCACTTGAGAAAAAAAGCTGAGCAATGCTCCACCAAGACTATTTGACTTCCAGCCAGCCAAAAGGCCCACCACTGAGGGACAGACATGCATATTCCCACTGGAGGTGTCCCTACCCACCATTACCTCCTCCTTGTTCTTCCACTCACAGAGCTCCCATGGATATGACTCACCACTAACTCATAAGTGAGGTGCTGGCAACACTACATCTGAGAATCTGTATGGACCTCTGGCAAATCCAACATTTCCCAGTGCTGTCCCTGAAGAATTACCAGCTGTGTGTCATTGTGCAAAATGCAAATATTCCAATGATCAAAAAATCCCAAACAATAAACAACCCAACCAAAAAAAAAAAAAGGTGGAATAGAGAAACCAAACTGGAGCATAGCAGAGCTATGCACAGCAGGAAGCCCAAGAACCAAGCAGATGAATGAAACAGTTGAGATGCCCCCTGCCACACCTGTTGTGGGCTGCAGCATCTCTGGGGCACCTCTGAGGGCTTCAAAGTGTCTGTCTACACTCCAGTGCCTGGAGAATCTGACTTCCCTCTGGGTCTTGTCCCAGGTTAGCAAACAGGGACATCCACTATTAAGGCATCAACGTTTGACCCTAGATTGTCTGTGTTCCTCCAAGAAAAACACAACAGGAAGAACAGGTCAGGAACCAGCACTCAGCAGAACGACACTGCAGATGAATCCAGGCAAATGAACCAAAATCAACCACATAATATGGTGCAGAAGTTCTAGGAAAGGAAGGGAATAGAAAGAGCTGGGAATTTTCACACAATTTTTCAGCTCAGCCCCCTCAACTCTCCATTGTCTCTGAACCAGGTGCTTCGGTTTTAAGCTCCACTCCTAGACCTGTCCTTGCATCACCCTTGGTCATTGAGGTTTGGTTGTTCCTACCTTCACCCCCTTGTATCTGCCTCATGAAGCTGGAGGTTTTGTGTGAAGAATATGGGGCTCTGGAACTTCCAAACCAGATGCTCTCTCAAGTTTGTCTGTCTCAAAACACAAGACAGTGCAGCCAACTGCACAGGACACTCTCCTGTAATCCACTTAATAAATTATCTGAAAATAAATAAAAAACCCACAAGCACAAAACATGCAGACAGTCAAGCACCAGACACTGCTTTCTTTGGTGAATACACTCTGTTCTCTAAATTGTTCAAGTAACAGCTTCTCCAATTTCATTAGGTGACAGTAAGGGAGAAAGCTGAGGGATTGAAGGCCAAATTTTTCTGAGGAAATATTTTCCACTCCTGCATGTCTCGTGCCTGAGAAAATCCTGAGTATCCATTATCTGGGAGCAGCTGGTGCTCCAGGAAGAGAAGTGCTACACAGTAGGAGGAAAGTTGTCCATGGGCTCATCTTTCAGGCTTGACATTAGGCAGGCTTTATCTTGCTCTGCCTCAGAGCAAAGCAGCAAGAATTCTTTACTTGTAGGCAGGAAGAAACATCATCTAATTTCCCTGGACTGGGCTGGCACCATGCTTGGTACCACATCATAGAAGAAAGATGAAAACCAGCTTCACAGAGAAGTGAATTAAATAGGCTCTGAAGCAGAAGGAACTGATGCACATTGTTAGGACTGCAGGAGAAGACGTGTTAAGATTATAACACTGTTCAGTATGGTAAGTCTCTGTTTATGACCAAAACCTGACCAAACTGTTGCTTCTCCAAATTACTCACATTTCTAAAGACAAGTTGAGTACTGATGGCTGACCACCATTCCAGCAAAACAGCCAATATCCCAACTTAACCCAACCCTTTCAGGGAACAAGCCAAACATATCAAAGCCCCAGGCCGGGGCCCTGGGCAGCTGCTGACAGTTATGTGACATAACTGCATTGGCACATGAACAGTCTTGAGCACTCCTCAAAGCAGCCTCAAGTGAGGGATCAGCTTGTTCCAAACAATAAATCTGGTGCGAGGTCTTGGCAGCCAGTTCAGGTTCTGTTCAGCCCATCTGAACTGGCTGGGAACCCCACGCGTGGAAGTCCAGCTGCAGCACGTGCAGGGAGGAGAGCAGGTCAGGAGTCAGAGAGGCCTGTGACTCCATGGTTGGCAGCTCTGAGCTCACTTCAGCACTGTCAGACAAGCAGCAGCCTCCTCTGTTTCTCGTTTATCTGGTTCAGTACATCAACAGTGTCTCTGATTAAGGCCTCGAAGATGCCATCTGCCAACTGCATCTTGACACACAGCTCGTCCTCGTCGTAGTTCACCCACTGCGCTTCTTCCTCGTGGAGTTCCTGCACCTTGGAGGGGAGAAAGGCAATAGAAACATTACAATTCCATTGCTTTAAAATAATATTGCCTGCAAAGTTCCAGAAAGAGTCCAAAGCAGAGTCTGTCTGTCAACAACATATCTGTCTTTGTAAGAGATTACAGGAAACGCTTGGAATAGCAAAACGAACACAGATCTGTTTGAACCAGGCTATTTCACTGTATGAATGTTTTCTACTTTTCACTCTAGCAACCATTTTAAAGGCTTTCATATTCCTGCACAAGTTTTTCACTTGAAAGGACTCAGCTAATGGGAAAGTCTTAGCCAGCAGCAGAAGCTCTATTAATTAATTAGTCCCTAATTATGTTTTTGCAAGAAGCTAATTCCTTGTAGCTTAAACTGGTAGGAAGTAATGGAAAGGCATTGAACGGGGCAAGGGGGAAAAGAAGAGATTTCACTGCAGTTCAGTTCAAAGTAATAAGAAAACTTTAAGGAAACAACTAACTTCCAGTGCTTCTGCATAGGAACAATGCTTAAATGTTATAAGACAGCATTACAACTCATTTGCACAGAATACTCCATGCTTCATTGGATTTGACAGCATTACTACAAATGGAGTTTTGCACCAGTACATTCAAAAAGTACTTATTTCCTTCTATTACTAAATTGTTGACAAAGAAAATTCCCTTTTACTGCTCACTGACAAATAAGTGGTTTAGTATCAGAATGAAATATATAGTTTCAATCAGCAAATCAAGTCTTATTGAGAGTCTCTCCAAACCGAACATCTTCAATTAAACTTATTAAAAATTTGTCTTACTGACCACTTCAGTATTACAGACAAACCTAAACATACTCAATCATTTTAGAAAAGAAGGAATGAATGCAAACATCTCTTGTATTTAAAACGACAACAAAAACCTGTTAAAAGCTCTGTCTCTGCTCAGCTTCAGCAGAAACCTCCTTTGCCCATAAATCTTACACTCTGAACTCAAAATACATTTACAGTGTAGAAGACACCTACACAATGCCAAACTAAGGTTAAACATACTGAAAAACCCACTAACCCAGGATCAGTATGTAATAGTGCTGTTTTCTGAGACAGAACATGAACTATAGCCCCAAGACACTCTCTTCCTTTTGCCTGAAGCTAAACCTCCCAGAAACTGGTCTGTTTTGAAGCTGACAGCTGCTGTGGCACAATGCTGATTCAATAACCCCAGCAGAGTGTGAAGCCCAAGAAAAGCCTGCTATGGCAACCCCAGGGAACTGTCACTGCTGCAGGGTTTGCAGCCATTCATAAGGTCCTGGTTAGACACGGGGCTTCAGGCTGACAGCTCCTTTCTCCCTCTCTAAAGAGAGCTTGGGAGAGGGGCAGGGATCTCATCCTGCAAACAGCTTTGCTTTGGAAGAGTCACACTGCCTGCTTACAAATCTGTGCTACCACAGCAAGTGCCTCTTTCCCACACAGCTGTCAAGGAAGAGGCATTAATGGCTTCATTAGGCTTGTTACTAATAAGGAAGAAGCAACACTATTTGCAATCAAACTTTGAAGGAGTGCTGTAGGTGAAAGATAATTTAAATGGAAGGCTAACAAGTGGTGGATAATTGGCTGTGGGTTTGTGTGGGGATGAATGTCTGAAACAGACTCCTGAAGTCTCACACAGAAATGTGCTGCCTGCAACCTGTATGTGCTGGTTGTAAATTCTGATAAAGTAAACAGAAGCATGTCTCAAGTTCTCCCATCAATACAGAAGCAGCAATTTGCAGACTGATCATGTGTTGTGTGTCCACTTCATAGATTATTTAGGTAAGGAAGAGACAGGGGTCATGAAAAGAAGAGGTGATGCTGGAAAAGGATTCCCTAAAAGCAGAAGTGATCTGGGAAAAAGCAACAGGGGGCTCAAAGGGAGAGGTGATGATAGCTGCTGCAGGAAAGATCCTGGAAATGAGGGAAGATCCTGAAGATGAAGGAGGTGGGTGGAGACAAATGCCAGGGGATGCCCAGGGACCTTGACCAATGACATCTAAGGCTGATAACCTGGAGCAGCTACACCGTAGGGATTTTCTGCCCAGCCTTCCCAGGCCAGCAGCCACTCCACTGCTGAAAAGTGAAGTCAAGACTTAGTGAAGGTAACACTGAGGGTGGGGGAAGCTAGTGAGAAAAATAATCCAGCAGGTTAAAAGCTCTGATCTCACTGGCCTTGAACAAACCCCAATGTCCAGATCCATGCTAAGGTGCTGTTTATTCTGTCTCCCTGACAACTGTGTGATGAGACAATTTCTTTACTGTGCTCAAGCAGTGAAAAGAGATACACGGGATAAAGAAGTGAAAGTAAACCAGAGACGAGAAGGTACTTGATCCCGGCAGAGAAAGGCTGAATGTTTAACAGCACCAGAAAGAAAAACAGTATCAATAATTAATTTTCTCTTGCCTGTATCATCCCTCCCTCTCTCAGAGGCAGAGTGCACAATTTCCTTTGGCATTAGGAGGACTTCCTCGAGCATGCTTTTGGAAAACTGCGAGAATGCACAATCTGCAGCTGCAGGCAAGTCCTGTTTATAGTGCATTCAGAACACGTGTGGAAACTGCTGTGCTGCTTTGCAGCCCTGGCTGCAACATCTGAGCCAAGGCAGTTGTGATTCCTTTGTCTGGGTTTGAATGGTTTGATCCATTTGTTGTGTTACCACAAACTGCTCCTAAGTAATTGATACAGTTTCTTTAATAATTGACAACTATCATGGATTGCATGGAAATGGATTTTGCCTTTTCTTCAGTACTTTGCACTTTCTCATGATAGAAGTAAAACTTCACATATTTGATACCAGGAAGCAAGATCTCTATACCAGAAAGAAATTGCATTTGGGTGAAGTCAGGAAAACTACAGTTTTAATGAATTCCATCTACATGAAAACATAAAGAGTGATGAAATGCAGAAGGCTGTGTGGTATTTTTTTCTCTGTACCCTTTCTTTTTGTATGCACACTTTTTATTTAAAATAAAACATTTAAAGGAGGGGGGCATGCACACAAAAGAAAAACTAGGAGATAACATGGTCACATGATCCTGCTGGCCCTCCACTAAATGGCACAGCACCTAAAAACCCCACATGAAGTAACATAATCAGAAGGAAATTTAGAGAGTGACTTAGCATGTTTTGATTTTCAAGATTCCTGTTCAAAACCAAGAATATCTCTAAAATAAACTACATTTAAGGAGTAAGTAGACTATTAGGGAGACTGAAAAGAATAAGCATCCAGATATAAAGTAGTGTCTTGGAAGAAGGCCAGCAGGAGGAAGGCAGGCAGGTGCATTCTCACAGCCCTTAGCTCTCAGAGTGCCTGGAAACCTTCAGACACAGCATACAAACAGCCTTTCACTCTCTTCTTACTGTGCACTCCCCTTGGGTTTAGATCTGGGGTGCTGCAGCAGTGGCACCTCCAGCTTTCCAATTAAGCCAGCTTGGTGGGAACAGTCCTGCTTTGTTGCAGAGCTTCTGCACAGAGAGAAACATTTTGGCTGTTAAATCAACAGGTCAGAAGATCAAGCACTTTGCAGCACTCTGCTGGCAGGCTCCTCAGGTGTGAAAACCAAACACATAGGTTTGGCAGTATCATGTGAGCTCTGCTTTCTCAAGCTCCACATAAAAGAGAAAGGGGCTGGCAGGGAAAGCAATGGCAGAGTTTGTTCTAGCCCCATGCAAACAGATCAGCACAGGGAGTTTTGGCTGAAGACCCAAGTGGAAAAAAAAGGAGTGGAAACAACCTATTGTCAGCACCTGAACTTAAATAAGGAGATATGAGGGTTCTTGCTGTAGTTTAAAAATAGGTTTTGAAAGATTGTGGCAGCCCTGATGTACTGAAATGTACATTTGACATTCTCCACAAAGCACAGACAGCACACGTGATAAAGAACAACATGAAGGGACAAAAAGGGAAGAAAGCAAATACTCAGACATTCCTTTAACTTGATTTTAAACAAAGTAGCTTTTCATAAATGTGAACTCCTGTACTTGTTTATTGAAAGCCAAGGTTTGCTGCAAATGTTAGTAACTGGAGCAAATATCCAGCATATCAGAGGGATCCCTGAAGAATCCCAATATAAATTCTTTTCTGAGGACAGAGATGCCTGATTGAAGACAAAAAGAATGCTGCAAAAAGGAGAAGAGGAAGATGTTCTTTTGTCACTGGCACTAAAACATGACTCACCACATTGGTGTCAATGCTGGGAAAGCACAGACCAAAGTGAAAATGCAGCTAAAAGTGCAGCCATTGGAGGAAGCTGCAAAGCTCAAGGCAGAGCAAGGAGGCAAAGGATGAATCCATCCTGTTCTCCCTTTTGTTCCCAGGAGTGGGATGGCCAACCTAGAGGTCCCAGTGTCACAGAGATCATCAGTGCTGCTTCTCCTGCTGTGCCCCTTCTTTACAGGGATGAACCTTCCCCTGGCAATTAAATTTAATATGAAAAACCCAGAACATTGTATCCAGGCATAATCAGGGAGAGAATAAGTTCAGTCAAACAGCCTGGAATTTGTTTCTGTGTCTGCAGAAGAAGTAAAAGTCACAGCCAGCTCCTGGGTCAGACAGAACTGGACAGTCAGGTGTGGTCAGTCTTCTCAGCATCACTAAAATACACAGTTGTCTCAACAGAAAACTGTGAAGGGATGTTTTCATTTTAAGGTTAATTTGACTTAAAATGGGAACAAAGAAACTGGGAAGAAACTGTGCCCTAAGTTTAAATGCAAGTAACAGAAGCCTAAGAATATTAATCTCTGTTTTAAAGAGATCATGTTTTATTTTAACAGTCATTGTCTTTACAAGCATGAAAAGAATGTGGGGAATCAATGAGCTGTATTCACATGACATCCCCTCCACACTGCAGTGGTGTATACTGGCTACACCTTCACAAAAACTGGAACTAAGTATTCTGAATTGTGATTTTCAAAGATGACTTCACAGCACCGAAACCTACAAAAACAATCTCACTTTCAAGAAATTTCTCTCTTGTACTCATTGAATAGAATTTCAACAAAATGTGAAGAATCCTAAACCTGGCCTCTCAGTTTAGGGCTACCTCATGAGCTACTGGGAATAGGCAGCAGGTCTTGCACCTGTATATCCTCTTCTGGCCTTGCATCTGTGTTACCACAGAACTCATGACCTTAGCTGGGGCTGCTTAGGAGACAGAGAAAGCTGTCCAATACTTCATACTTCACAGAGATTTTAATAAAATAGAGTTCAGTTTCTCTTGCCTTATCTCCTTAGGTTTTCAGTTAAAAGTTCCTCTGATAGTGGCTCACATCACAGTATAAATTTTTAAGAAATGCCCCTGGGACTGCCTTATTCCTAAAGCATGGCATGCTGCAACCTTCACAGAGATATTCCCAGTGTTCAGCTGAAGTTTTATTACCATATTCTTGTGAGAACAAAATAAAATTAAACACATTATTTATTAGGCCAAACTTGTCAAAGCTCCATTAATCTTTGATGTCTGGCTCTGCATGTAAATCACAGACTGGACTGTCTGAACTTCAAACATCATCTGAAGCACTCTGGATGCCTATGTTGCAAAAACATTAGGAAGTTGGTACACATGCATAACAGCTGTAATATTAGTTTCCTTGGAGATCTAAAGATAACTTTTTTGTGCATGCTTTAACAACCTCTATACCCCAGAATCAAGAATATCAGGATATATTGGGATCTATAAATATATATTCTATTTACATACAATTAAACCCCTGTGTTGGAAACCCTCCAGTGATGGGCAATTAAAAGACCACACGACCCACAACTCCAAATTACTCATATGTGCTTGCTGTGTGGAATCAATTCCAGGTGTAATTAAGTGAAGCAGTGTTAATGACGACTCATATTCCCAAGCACAACCTTCACTATCATTATAGCCAATAAAGATGTTAACCAGGCAATACAAGACAACAAAATAACTTTCAAAAACTGTACACAGCCAGACATGCTCCATCTCAGGCAGTTTTAACACTGAACTGTCTCTGCCCCAGTGGCAGTTGCATTCATTAGTTTAATTACATTCTATTACTGTCTCAAATTAAATAATATTACTTCAAAATAAAAATATTTTTTATTAAACTAAGAGGAAAACCATATTCCCATCTCAAAGAAAAAGTTTATTCTCAGTCAAGTATTTCATTGTTTCCTTCTGGAAATTCATGCTTTAAACTTTTTGTGAGTGAGTGAATTTATACTGCAGTCAAACAAGTAGGCAGAATTAACTCAATTCATCTTCCCTCACTGGCACTGGACTTCTGACAGCTCATGTACACTTTGTAGTTTTTAAACAGCATGACTGAATACTGAAAATACATTCATGTGCCACACTTCAGTCTGGTGGACAGCACCTGACAAGATTGTTTGTTTTCATCCACTTACCAGTATGTGATCCACCCGGTCTCGTTTCTTCCGCCCAAATTTCATCATCTTCTGCCAGTCTGTTTTGTGGTTAGGCTCTTTCCTCAGGCTGAACAGCTTCAGTACTTCAGCTGCAATGAAGTTCTACAGAACAGTAAAGGGGAGATTTATCACACTTGAGCTAAGAAATTAAAGGTATGCACAAAGCAGCTCCCATAAAAAAGTCACACTATAGAATTCACATCAGCTTGGCAGGACAATTATTAAACCCAGAAGTGGGGGGGGAAAACAAGACGCCCACTGCTGCTTCAACCTTGAGAACAGACACTTTATACACTACACAAACAGAGGATTCTGACAATTTATTTTATGGGAAAATATTAAAGAAAAGTAGGGTGGGAATTTGGTGTCCTTGTCCTGTGTCCCTGCTGTCCCCAGCCACAAGCTTTTGAAAGTCTTCTCAACTAACAGAGTGATTTAGATACTATTTCTTTCTTTTCTTCGCTTTCCTAGACAGTTAACATGCTGTATCTTCAGCAGCTTAATCAAAATTTAGTCAACTGCCTCATTTTCAGAAGAAACAGTGCAGGTGGAAGTTTTCCTTTGTGTCCTGATGAGGCATATGGAAGGTTCTTTGTGGAGGGCTTTAAGGGAGACAGGTTTTTCCCCCAATGTACAGCCCTGCAAGTTTAACCTAGGTCCAGTCAGGCTCTTGTTTGTCCCTCAGGCTCTGTGATTTTGTCCTTCCTTGAGCACTACCACCAATAACATGAAGGCCTCCTCCGGCTTGCCAAATACAACAATGCCCTCACAAGTCAAAGTTTGGGTTCCTCTGAGCAACTCCTGCTGTCCTCAGAGAGGTTGGTATAAGTGTGTGTGTCTGAGTGAAAAATCTAGCTCATCCCATTTGGCCCAACCCTACCGTTGGATCCATTCCAATACAGAAATCTGCTACAGCAGCAGGCTGTCAGTATACCAATTTTATAAGATCAAGGTCATCCTGGCAGTTCTGCATAGAGGACTGAGGTTTAAAAACAACCAGCAGCAGTCATAAGGACAGGGAGGCCAATCTGTTGAGTAAAAAAGGACCATTCTGACAAATTTTCTTTCTTTCTTTTCTCAACTCATCTCTTGCTGGATACACCTCTTATGATCTTCTACCACTCAGGTAAATGCCAGTTTGGTGTTTTTCATCTTACTTTCCCTGCTCAACAAATACTTTGTCCTACCTTGATTTCATCCAGATCATTTGGATCTTTGACTCGGCGAAAATAAGCAGATGCGATCCTACACGGTTTCATCCAAATGGGCTGATTCAGATTAGGATCCTCAGCAAAGATTTCCCCAAAGATCTCTTTTGTTAAATCAAATACCACCTGAACAAAGGAAAAAGTAAAGGTTATGGCTTTTTTTGTCCATGATAAAATTTTGGAGGGCAAGACCAAATGCCTGAAGACCGTACCTTTCTATAAACCTGCTTGTTTATGGTGTCTGTGTCCTGCTCTTGGAGGGTACCACTCAGATCTGTTTTAAGGCTGCAGCTTTGAAGATCATGACCCAGCTCTTTCAGTTTCCAGAGCTCCTCAGCTGCTGCATGCACCATCCCTTCCACCTCCACTGCGGTGTGAGGGACCGCCAGGGGCTCCTCGCTTGGCTTGGTGGGCACTTTCTGCGGCTCTGCCTGGGGCAGCACTGCTGGTTCCTCAGCCTGCTTCTGCTGCAGCTTGCGGGAACTCAGACCATAGTCCTCATCAAACCAGTCCTGATCATCTCCCAGCACACTCAGGAACTCCCTGTTGAGCTCCAGCTCTGCCAGTCTCTTGGCAAGCTCCTCCTGGCCACTGGCACCAAACACAGGACTCTCCTGCGAATCAAGAGCCACAGAGTAAATGTCAAAGTGGTGTCACACGCTTGTGTCCCTCAGCTTACATTTTTAAATGCTTTACTGATGTAGTTGGCAAGAAATGGCTACCAAAACAAGCCATGCACTGGGATACACAAAAACATATGAGACACATACAGAACATACATGTGGTATGAACATGTGGTAATCTCCACATCATCCAACAGAACCTGGGAGAACAACTGGTGCCACATCACATTCCTGATTCAATCATCCCCAGTCAAAGGCACAATCAACTTTTAAAATCAGTGCAAAATGTCTCCTACTCACCGGTCTGGGACACATGTCTGGAGAGGAAAGCTCTTCTCTGTCATCTTCCAAATCAGAACTTAGGAAGAAGTTATTCAGTCCATCTGGAATCTGCTTTTCCACCTGCTGGGGTGGAGTAGTGGCTTCTTCCTTCACATCACAGAGCTCCTGGTTGCTCAGCTGGATTTTCTCATTTTTGATCTTCTTTATTTGCTGTAACTGATTGACTGTGTCTTTCACAAAATCTCTTAGCAGACTATCTGTCAGCAAACTGACCTTTTCCAGTTGGTCTTTTGACTTTTCTTCCTCTCTAAGAGGCAGGCTGAGCTGTGCTTCTAACTGGTTCTTTTCTTTTGTCAGCAAATCCAGCAGTGGAGTTGCAGGCTTCTCCACAACACCAGGAGAGAGATCATCCAACTTTTCAGCACATTCCTCTCCCAGTGTCTTCTGCCTCTCCAGTTTTTCAGAAAGGAAATCCGATACATCATCCACCTGAACAGTGGAAATCTCATCCACAACACTAGAAGTGAGAGGAGTGTGGCCATTCTCCTCTTTTACAGCATCCTTCAGGTAATTCACCACTGACTGTTCTTGGGCAAATGAACCAGTAGATACAGAAATCTCTTTTATGCTGTTTGCTTTAGGTGACAACTCCTCTTCAACCCTTTCCTCAGCTGAGGCTTCTGAAACAGCTGTGTCCACAGGAGCTTTATCCTGGGAATAGTTCTCTGCTGCACTTCTGCTCTGGCTTTCAGCTTCTTTGCCAGGTTTAGAACTTTCTCTGTCTTTCTGCTCAGCTTTGTGTTGTTTCTCCAGTCTATCATCAAAGAATGAATCTTCATCATCCTTATTTGTGTCTAAGTGGCTATCAATACTTTCTGTAATGTGAGAGATTTTCTGAGGAGGAGCAAAAATACCATGCTTTTCTCTGCAATCAAAATATTTAATATCATCGTAAGTTCCATTGTTGTTCCCTTCAGGTTTATCCAACTCCACACCAGCCCAAAACCCTTTGGCAAATTTAGTAAGCCCTTTGAACCGCAGGGTTCCAGGCTGGACTTTACTCACAAGTACTCTGTCTCCAATGTTGAAATTGGACAAACTATCTGCTTCCTCTGTGATTGAAGCCGAGGCCCACAGTGGTGAACAAGCAGGAGCCTGTTCTTGCTCCACATCTCTGCGTTCAGCATTTTTCATGAGTTCTGTTGGGGACTTGAGTTCCAGCAGCCTGTCTGAGTGCGTGCTGCCAGAGACAGACCTGTCACTGAGGCACTCGCTGATTTCGCCATCGCTGCCCAGGCTGGTGGATCTGCTCCGGCTGGCCTGGGTGTGCTGGGACTGCCCCCTCAGGGACTTCCCATTAGCAGAGAGCAGGGATCCCTCAAAGTCATCTCTGTAGTGTTCCCCAGGCAGTGTTTCTTCAGCTGAACCTTGCTTTATGGAAGAGGATCCTTCAAAGTCATCGGGGTACGATGGCTCTTTTTGACTCAAGAGCTGCTCAGAAAGCAGATCACCTTTTTCCTCTGCAGATTTGCTGAGTTTGTGAGAAGTCTCCTCTATGCTTGGGCCACTTACAGCATCTTTATTTGACTGTCTCTGTTCTAAGATTTCTTCTGTATCATGAAGACCTTCCACAGCTACATCTAACAGTTCCTTCTGAGAGAGTTTGTTTTCAGAGCAGTGATCCAGTGAACTCTCCCGTCCTTCATCTAACGTCAGCAAGACGTCAGAACTGTCCACAGGCTTAACATCAGAACCTCCAGTCTCATATTCCTCTGACTTTATGTATTCCAGATCTTCTGTAATCTCAGATTTCTGGCTAATGGTAGGACCAACACTGGATGCATTTACCACTTTGTTTAGTGACTCAAGACTCCTGCTAATGTCTTTCATATCTTTGAGACGAGCTGAAGAGCTATCTGAGGAATCACCAGATCCTGCTCTGGAACTCTTTGGTAGCACTGAAGCCAAGGAAGCTGTTTCAGAAGGTTCTCCTGCATGGATAGCTGTCACAGCCACCTTCTTGGTGTGCACAGACACAGATCTCTCGGTCCTTGATGACACAGCATCTTGAAGGAAAATAAAAAGTGAATTTTAGCAGATTGTATAAACCCCCATTGTTTTACTGCAAGCTGTAATCACAGGGAACTAAATTAATATCAAGGTTTCTGTGTTAAAAGAAGATACAAACTGGTGCCTTGGAAACATATACTTCTGGCAGTTCTATGAACATGAACAACTTCCATTCAGTTCCAGGGTTACAAAGCTTGCTTTCTACTTCTGTTCCTTTAACCAGCATCCCAAGATAAGGACTCAGTTATTAGTTTGCAAGCCACAAATACAATGAAGATCAGAACGGGAAATAATGAGATAATCATTAACTGCAAAATAGTGGAAAGTGTCTGAACTCAAGTGGTAAAGGAACAAGAAACAAAGTAAAAAGGTTGTCACTTAATTACGGTTTCATATACACCTCAGAAAGAGTAAACTACTGAATACACAGGGTATTCTGCAAAAGCAGAATCCTGCTACATAAAACTGCAAAAAATACAGCTCCATCACTATCATTTCATGAAGTCTCCATCCTCTCTTAAAACCTCTTGGTGAATCAAGAAGGAAAAGGTTAAAGAATTTTAAAACAGTCAGTCTTCAAGATCTTAATCTGTGGTATGGATTCTTCCAGTTACCTACCTGCATGTTCTGAAACGGATTCCAAAGATGCTCTGGATCTCTCTGACTCAGTCAGTGATTTCCAGTTTTTAGCTGTCTCAGGCCTAAATTGGAAAAATCAAATGGCATGAATTACAGTTACACCAGTGGGTGATGTCTGGTTGGTTTTTTTAATAGATAAAAACAGAAATACAGGCATGTATAATTGTAACACCACACCAAAGTGGCATTATAATTATAACATAAGTAGTTTGCTTTGTCAACATACTATGACCTTAGAAAATGGGAATGGGGACAGAGGAGAGGCTGGAGAGTCCTGGAAACTATTTTTTAAAAAAGACTAATCAAACTTTATCTCTTTCCAGAAAAAGAAAAAAAAAAAAAGGAGAGAAAAAAGTTGGGTTGTTTCTGTTTTTTTAAAATTTGAATGCACTAAAATTGCACCATCTGCTGGAGAAAATGAACACTTTAAAATACAGTAGGAAGTGCAGAAGATCAGCTGAATTCTCTACCCTTTAAAAGCTAAGATCTAAACCAGATTTTAGTTGCAAAGATGAACGGTTTGCCTCACACAGTGCAGTGGACATAATGAGTGACCAAAATGGAAACAAAAAAGCCTTCAGGCTAATAATCCACACACAGTGTCTGGCAGAATTCTTGTACAACAGAAAATGATAATTTTTTAAAAAATTGAAAATAGAGCCTGAAAGGCAGGGCAGGAGAACAGTGAGGTGCATAAGATTACAGACATGGTAAATCTTCTCTGTTTTGGGTCTGGTGACAGCAGCAAATGGGTCAATTGGATACTGCCAATGTCCAGTGCTTTGAGTCACAGCAGTTAGCAGCTTTCCTTGCATCTATGATTTTGGCTAAAACAGCAGTCAGTTCCAAAATAATCTCAAAAAAAAAAAAAAAAAAGAGAAATCCAGCTACCTATGGAGTGGTGGTGCCTTGATCTTCGGTTTTTCAGCAGCAGCTGAGGATGGAGTTTTGATCTGAGGTTTGGCTGTTGGTGATGCCTCCAGATCTTGGCTCAGCTCTGCTTCAGTCTTCTTGATAAACTCATCATATGACTGCACATGGAAAACAATTCCAGCTGTTAATACATTAAACCACAACTACAATTCAACAATCAAAACCTAGTAAGTGAATAAAGAATACACTCAGTTTCTCTATAAACCAATCTATTTAACTTCCTAAAAGCTACAGCTGCAAATCCTAGAAATTTCAGTATTTTACTTCCAAAACCAAATTATATGAGCACTCATCTTTAATCTCAGCTAGGACAGTAATGTGTATAAGCACACATAATGCCCAGAATGCTGCTAGCAACTCATTACAGATACACATTTTAAAAGGAAATGGCATTTTTGCCTCAAGGCTCTGGCTCATGATTGGAAATGGTTAAATAGCCAGGTTGGATGGGGCTTTGAGCAGCCTGGTCTAGTGGAAGGTGTCCCTGCTCATGGCAGGGGGACTGGAATGAAAGGATTTTCCAGGTCCTTTCCAACCCAAACTGTTCTGTGATTCTGTGTAATAGTCACACTTCTATCACAAGAAGGTGTCTTTCACAGCTGTTGATACAATATCTTGCCAACAACATCCATACTATCAAGATTTATCTAAAGCTACCAGTCTGTTACTTAGCCCTTCTTTCTTCTATTCCTGACCTCCAGCTGTTTGATCAAACTGGCTTCCTGGGCCTTCAGTCTCTCCTTTTGTCTCTTTTTCTGCTCCTTTTTCAGCTGGTAAACCACAGATTTCCTTTTCCGTAGCTCATCCTTCAGGGCCCTGATGCGTCCTTCGATGTCACTTTGATCAGAGGTGGTTTCTGAAAAAGTGACTTTTAGTCTTTACAAATTTGCACCTCACAAAACAATTCTGAGCAAAGCATTAAACAGTCATTCAGTAATTACAAAATACACTCCAAGAAACATGTCAAAGAATGCAATGTCAGCATATTATTTAACATAGCAAGACTCTTAAGGTGGGATTTCAGGTTGTAAACACTACTATGTGTGAAAGATATAAAAAGGTGTTGCATCTTGCTTAATTTAAAAGACATAGTTAGGCTGTGATACAATAACTTGGTAACAAGTTTATTCACACCAACCACACATTTATGCTCTTCAACATTAGCTGCTTGTCATGTTGGGTATTGCAGAAATTCATTTTTATATTTAAAAATACAACTCGGAGCTGCACACCAAAAGTCTAAAAACACCAAATATCTGAAACACAGCCTTACAAATATAATACAGAGTTTCAAGTTGCAGAGTACACTTCATTGATGAGAATATCACTTGGGACAGTGTACTTCAAACCAAGTATGAGTTTCTGGCCCATGCAGATTTTCTGTCACCTAGACTAAATACATCTATGAATACAGAGCTGACTGGCCAACAGCTGGAAGGGAAGTCAACTTGAACAATGCAGAGATTGTCACTGTCCCCTGATACTCAGATCTAGTCTCTGCATGGTAGCACAATTCTACCAATAACTCTGCTGATTTTCTTATTTCTGCTGTAACAGCTTTCCTTATTTCCTCTTAGTCTCTCAGACTCCACAGACAGACTGCCTCAGCCTCTCATTAGTTGTTTTTTTCCACCCACCTGACCATGTCCACTTGTTTCTTGCTTTAAATGTATACCAACATAGTGCAAAACAAGATCCTTGTCCCAGATTGCTGCTACCACAATTAACTATCAAAAACTCTTCAAAGTGTTACCTGACATAGCCTTACTGGGGGGGGGCTTCTCCCTGAGCTCATGTGCCTCTTCCTCTGCTACAGCTGCAGCTCCCAAGATGAGGATTTTGGCTGGTTTGTTTTTCTAATGCTCAGTATCACCTGTCCTGTTTTCTGGATGCTTATAAATGCCAATTACTTGGTACTTCAGAAAGTCAGTTACCAATATGCTTTGGTCAGCTAGCAGGAGCAGCTGACATGTTCCTAATACATCTCCTTTCTGAACATAACAAACCACCATAATGAAGGATTCCATTCTTAACAACAGCCAGTAAATGCAATCAAAGGACTGTATTCTTTTTGCATTAACAACCATTTAAAGAATTTGAAAAAACCCAAACAAAAAGAATGGAATCTCACTTGCTAATCAGGAACACTTTGTGATGCCACTGTAATTAACAGCTCCTCCCTAGCAGTAAGTGACCACTATGTAATTACAGCATTTCTTGATCAACTCATAAGGGAAAGATCTGCACATGCTTTCATCTTTGACAACCTTGTCTACGCATGCATCAGACTGACAGGGCATGACTTCATTGTTAGTCAGCAGGCCAGAACATTTGTCTCTTTACAATGGAATGATTTATTGTGAAACCAGCACCATCCTGATCAGCTTCCCACCTTTTATACCGTTCTTTAGAATTTGAAATCAAAGACTGTCAATATTTTGTTTTATACAAGCTTATTTTTGTGATCACTGTTGACTGCTCTACACTTCATAATGGCTTCCTTATATGACTGCTGAGTCAGAGCTTTAAAATAACTTTTATCAGGGTGCTGAAAGCTTCACTGTGTTGGAAACTGCTCTCCAAACAGAATCCCAACATAGATTACTCAGTGCAAATACGTAGGTGTTTCCCACAGTAAGTTACCAACCATCACAAACAACAGACAGTACACACAAGAGAACCTGCTCATTCTTTTTCCACTGAAGACTTACTATTAAAAATCCCAAGAAGGAAAATGCTATCTCATTTGCTAAGAAGTATTTTGCTCTATCAATTGCACTGTGGAAAACAAGATGTTCTAGAGACTAAAACTGTGGAAAGAGTCAAAACAGACTTCCCAGGTGAACAGAGAGGATGATGGTGACCCACTGGAGGGAGCTCAGGAACCTCTGGACTCCATATGACTGAGAGCACAGCAGGGAAAGGGCTCTGAACCACTTCACTTTCAGTATTCCTCCCCTCAGCATTTACTGGCAGGCAGCTTGGGTAACTGGATAAAGGGTATAATGAGTTCATGCAGGAGATTTTATAGCTCAAAATACCTCCCCAGGCTCTATTTTACTGCACACAGACCAAACCCTCCTCCACAAATAAACCTCTCTGTCCTGAAGCATCCACTGATTCTGCACATGGCAGAGCAGCCCCAAAGGTCTCTCCCATATTGCCATGTAACAGAGCTGTTCTGCTTCTGGAGCTGGGTGCAGAAGGAAGGATTTTTAAATCCTAGGACCACCTTAACTATTGACTCTTATCTTCTTCACATGTGCTTGCAGAACCTGTACAGCTTTCTACAAGAGGATATAAAGTATAAACCTTCTTACATTAAGATCTTCTTCAGCTGAAGAGATCAAATTACATAATGGGAAAATACACCCACCAACCCCAAGCCATGGCTATTTCCAGGAATTTGTCTGCCTCTTCACACCCATGTCTGCATTTCAAGTTTGTTAAAAGCAAAATTTTGAAAAAGCAACATAAACCCAAGTGAGTATTACACTTACCTGACTGTGTCATGGATAAAGATTCATCAGACCAGTTGTGAGATGTCTGGTGGGACTTCACAGGTGAATGTAGCTGTCCTCCAGTTCTGTGGCTACCTCTGCTGGAGTCTTGCTTTGATACAGATATGCTGCTTTTGGGAGGAGACTGAGAGAAGAACAGGATAAATAAGTAATTGCAGTTTGAAAGTAAAAGATCACTGTCATCAGGAGCCACTTAAAAGGAAAGAACAGCAGGACAAGAGGACATCTCAAGCAGTGGTACCTATACAACCATTTGAAGAATTCAATTTTTGCTAGAAAATAAAACAGCAATATGAAGAGCAGCAACAGCTGACTGCTTACTTTGAGCCTAGATTTCAATAAAACTGCTTAGACTACTCTGCTACCACCTAAGTGAACTGACATGGCTCTGACTCACATGTGTTCAATACATTTGTGTCATCTGCAGCAAAAGGAACTCCCAGTAAATAAACGAATAAAATTAACCACTTCATGGAGAGGGTGCAAGACAACATTCTGAATCAGTGAAACAACAGAGCACTATTTTTCTGAGGCCAGGCAAAAACTCAAAGAGGAAATTTCTTCTAAAATGCTGCTTAATGTTTCAACATTATCCTACAAACCTTTAACACACCTTGGACATAACTTCTGGCACACATTAGACATTTTATTATTATCTCCTCAGCAAATTTTTGCCAAGAAAGTATTTGTAATAAGTCTAGATAAGCAGTTCTTTTACCCCACAGACATTGAATTTTCTGTCTTATTGAGCACAGGGCAAAGTTATCAGGATGAAACTCATTAAAATTATCATCCAACTAGAAATAACAATTGGAATAGAACAATAGGGCAGAATTAAGCAGCAAGCAGACACAATCTGAAACCCAAAGGACTGTGCATGAGGTTACAGGTCTGCTTCTTCATCCTACAGCTACACTTTGGGATACATCACTTGCAAATAAGGCAAAGTGGAAAAACAGAGCATAGATTCCATGGCCTCAAAGAATTTATACAATGGCAACAAGCTAGCCCACAGCTAATTCACACTGCTAAACTGGGTCAGTATTCCACCACTTAGCACTGCATACCTGCGTGACATACGCAAAATGTTTTGCAAGACTACGCACAATTTTAAAAATATCTAAACTCTGTGCGGAAACAATATTTCCTCAAGACTTCAAAGCACTTGTCTGATCACAATGATTACTCACAGTAATGTTAAATGGTATCATAAACACAGAAAACAGACTTAGTGAACAGTGTAATCTCTACTTTGACAACTGGGATGGCTATACCTGCCATTTCTCTGATAGTGTGTAAGAGTACCTAAGGCAGAATAGCTCACTCACCAGTTTGCCAGGTGATGTAGAGGACTTGAAATCTTCAGAATAAACAATTTCTTCATTAACTGTACTCTGATCTGGGCTTTCTGGCTGTCCATGGCCCATGGGCTCTGAGGGAACAGACTCAGCAACCAGACTGCCAAGATCTTCTGGGATAGAGCTTTCACTATTCAGATGAGAGCAAGAAGGCACTGGAGATTCTTCCTCACTAGCTGTTTCTGAGATTCAATGAGAGAAAAAACAAAGCACATCAGAACCATCTTATATGCAGAAGCTGAAGGCATATAAGGCTAAAGGCATAAGGTTGAAAGGCAAACTTTCTATGCTGTCTGCAGATAAAGCAGTAACTGCTAGCAGTACATGTCAAACAAGCACTATTTCACTCACCTAGACAACCAGTGGTGAAATATTTAGCAAGAACAAGCCTGTTTACCAGAGAAGTATGACTTAAAGCATGATTTGTGTTCAAGAAACAACTGGATGTGGCACTTAGTGTCCTGGTCTAGTTGACAAGGTGGTATCAGTAAGAGGTTGGACTTTATGATCTCACAAGGGTTTTTACAATCCAAATGATTCTGGGCATCTGTGAGAACTGCCCAGCATTCTTAGTGATTGCTGAATATCTAAAATAAAGAGGTTTTCAGGATATTCTAACATTTTCCAGACAACACACCCTGAAAAGATTATTAGGGAAACCTGTCCTTCCAGTTGACCATACAGAAGCAAGAGTCACTATTAGTCTGAAGAAGTCATGGAGGAGCATATAATCTACAGGCCAGATCTTGAATTTAGAATTGATTGCTTCCTTTACAGTAGCTGCAGAAAACATTTTAATGTTATGATTTCATCATGAGTCTCTCAAATGGCAACAAACAAAATAATAATTTAGGTTTTCAATATTCCTGTTTACTAAATTCTGCAGGAGTCATGGCATTACTGAGGCAGCCATGGAGAGCTATTCAATGTTTGAGTAAAGGCTGGGGAAAGGATTTTTCTTTCTGAAGCAGGGTTGTGCTCCAATGTTTACTGGTAGATACAAACAGCTCTCACTTATTGATAAGAATTCAGCATTTGTGCTGAATTTTTGTTCGTTGGAACTTACTGACCCATACACATATAATTTTTAAAATGTCTTACAGTGCCTAAAATCCACATGACTGCTTTCAGTAACAAGTGTAATAGGGCATTACTCTGAATTGCCTTTGTACATTCAAAGGATGTGCTTCCTACTTTCAGTAAAGTGGGGAAAAAAAGGAAAATAGATGTTTTTAGAACAATCCCTGAAATCACTTTCTCTCACTGCTATTCTGTTCCTTGTGCTTCAGCATGATCCACTTAAAACAGAACTGTAAAGTTGTAGCTTCCAACATCTGGGAATTCAATTTTTCCTCACAATAGCATCATTTATACTAATTACATCCTAGCATACTTTACCACAGCTACACATTTCAAACAGGTGGCATTAACAAGGGAGGGGAGAAAAAAATTCTTTCAATTTTTTGAAAACATAGACAATGGTAAAGCAGCCAGGAGCCATCCTCACCAACAGTACTAAAGCTAACAAGCAGAGATACTTTGCTCACCACTGGAGAAAATGGTTTTAACAGAGGAAGTTCAGAAGACTACCAGCAAAAGATCATGTGTGGGAAATTCAGGACTCCTGGACAACTAACTAATATGATTAAGTAGAAGCTGTTTCTTGTGCACTTATTTATACATTCTAACTCTACTGCACAGGCTGATAATGTATTTCTGATTGGTGCCTTTGTTTGTTCATGTGTTTTGCATGCACTTCTCAAAATAGGTGATTGGTTACAGTCCAGGAGCTTTGCTGCCCCCCCTTATCGAGTTCTCGTGGGTTTGGAATTTGGTTTCTCAGCTTCTTCTTTCTTATTTTAGCACAGTTTATGTCTTAGTAACCTTGATGAATCCCAGAGGGCCTTGAGAAAATCCTGGTAAGAACAGTAACAAGTGAAATGGCTGGTGCACCTTGTAGTCTAAGTTGTTCTGATACATTGCTACAATCATGCCATACTGTGACCATGGTCACAAGGGTTTTCAGGATGAAGAAGACGAGAATGTTGACTCCATGATCAGAAGGCTTGATTTATTATTTTATGATATATGTTACATTAAGACTATACTAAAAAGAAATAGAAAGGAAAAGGTTTCTTCAGAAGCTAGCTAAGCTAAGAATAGACAAGAATGAATAACAAAGATCTGTGTCTCAGCCAGAGAGCAAGAGCCAGCTCTGCCATGAGTGGTCAGGAAATCCCAACATCCACAGGAGACCAATCACGGGTCTACCTGTTGCATTCCACAGCAGCAGATAACCATTGTTTACTTTTGGTTGCTGAAACTGGAGCTTCTCACAAGGGAAAATCCTAAGAAAGGATTTTTCATGAAAGATGTCTGTGACGCCATACTGCAATATTTCTGCTTTGAAAGACAGAAATACAGTTTAAAAATTGTATATAGAAGTGACTGATGGGCTTATGCTGCACTGTTCACTTGGGAGGACACATAGCAAAGGAGAAATACACATTTAACTATGGTGTGAAACAGGCAACAAAGTGCAGAAATTGAGATTCTAAGAGTATCCAGAAAGCAACTAAAATATCAGAAAAGGAAACAACAGCAAACCTAAACAATCCTTCACTCTTATCATATGTGTCACTTCCCCCCAGTCCCCACTACCTTTGGGCTCAGCTCTCTGGTCCCCCAGGTCTTTCTTGGCTATCTTGGTTTTGAGCAGCTCTTTGTCCCAGGCAGCCAGAGCCTGCTTTTCCATCCTGCGGATTTCTGCCTCCTCGGCATCCAGGCGCCGTTTCCACTCCAGCAGCTCCTCCGCGTGCTGCCGGCGCTGCATCAGCTTCTGCTCCCGCTTGGTCAGGAACCTGCCAGGCAGAGCACAGGACAATGCCAAACCAGCCAGCCACACTCTGAGCTCCCAACACCCCGATGGCTCCACTGCCACCATTCCCAGAACTGCAGCTGTTCACTTTGTTTTCTAGGATAATAGCCACAAGAACGTATCTCCCAGACTTCTGATGTGCTGCTGCAAAAACCCCACAAGGAGACAAGGGTTCTTTTCTCTGCAGGAAGTAATCTCTACATCATACTGTAAAGAGGCTGTTTATATTTAAAAAATCTTCCAAATCATTAAAATCATATGCACTAAACTAAACAGAAAAAAAGTTCCCAATTTCAGGACATGAAATGTACCTGTGGTATTAAACTGGAACCTTCTAGAAAGCTGTGACCATTTGAAAAATGAACTTTTCTTTTCTGCTAATCCCAGTGACAGAAAAATTGTAACCTCAGCCGCCCCATGGCTTTTTCCAAATATGTTCTTATAAGAGAAGATGATTCTATATTAAGAGTCCTCTTGGAGCTTTAATCCTTCTTCCTTTAAGCATCATCTTAGCATCATCTTGGAAGGTTAATTGTGAGCTGACAGCATCAAGAGAATAACCATGCCAGACTGTTTCTTCCCAGCTACTAACATACCTAGCTGGTAGTTTAAGAAGAAATAAAAATTTAAGCTCATGCTGAAAATTCGTAGATATTTTCTTTCTGACAAAGAGCTCTTAAGTGATCCATGAAACCTTAGAATTGATAAAACTCTCACAGGATTTGGTAGGTATGAATAGGTTTGTGTGCACACATTTGTTCTCTTTGCCAGCTCCTGTCTCATTTCTGAGCACTGAAGTAACCATAGCACTTAACCTTTCAGACAGTAAATTGGAAGCAAGTTCAGCATCAATTGCACACACTTCCCCTGGCATGCCAAGTCTAGAGAAGAGTGTCTATCAATCTATTAATCTCCTCCACTGAAAGCTTTAAGATGTCACAGAATCACTCTGTACAAAGTCCATAGTTTGCCAGCTAGAGAGTTTGCCAATGGTACAGAAGTTGTGGTGCTATAGAAGGCAGACTTCAAAGACTTGTGATACTTTGTTTTTGCTAATTTGTCCTTATAATTTTCAAGCCATCCCAAGCACTTAGCATCAAAGTTTTTAAGCTGCAAAGCAGATAATAATCTCATTTGTGCTTTTTAATCTCTCATGTTTCAAAAAACCCTTTTATTTACAGAGTCTGGAATGGCCAAGTGACTAATGTGCAGGTCTTGCCTGCTAAGGGACATTTCTCATTTGCTCACTCAGTGTTTGTTCTGTTCCCTGGAAAAGTGAGCTGGCAGTTGATCAGAAAGAGAAGGACTTATCTGAATCTCAACCTAAGACAGATTCAGACAAAGGGAGCAAGTTATGACACGAAGAGAAAAGTTTCAGAAGCCAGTTAGAGACGCTCACAATCTTCTTTCTGATGGTCAAAACAAGAGGAGGTGAAAAACAGAAGCACCTCAGAATCTCTGGAACATCTGCCACCTTCAAGCTGACAGATTCCATGATTTTGTGCATAATTTTATCCTTTCTATAGACAAACATCAAACATCATCTACACTTAGGCAAAACTGACAGGCTGATGTCATTCACAGAGCAAACTACCAACAGCAATTGCATTACAAACATGACAGGGACAGTCATGATAATGCTGTGTCTTTCACCAGCACTATCAGATCTACCCACTCTTACTCTCACACACACATCAGTTCCAATTAGTCCAGCAGATCATGCATGTGGAACTTGTTCTAGAGGTCTTTATTACAATGACCTCAATGCAAAAAGCAACCTTTTCTTTTTTCTTCACCTACTGTTTGATTTCATCGGGAACTTTTGCAGTTCACCGGGTCCTGAGAGAGGCACTTCAAGTTGAAATAAAATGCAGAGAAAGGCTGAAATAAATGGATTCAAAAGAGCAGGACTCCCTAAAAGCAGATGTCAAATGAATTAACCCAAAAGACCACAAACAGGAGGAGAATTAACAAAATTGCCATGAAAACAATTACCACAGAAGAACTTCTTAATAAGAAAGATAAGTCAACAGAAGTGATGGGAGAGAAAGAAGATTCCAACAAAAAACCCACAAGAAGAGGAGGATCAAAGCAGCATGGCCAAAGATGCAGACCCTTTCATAACCCTGGGGTTTTAAAGGCCAGAGCCACAAAATAGCAGATGCATTGCCTTAATATTTACTGCAGTCTAGAGGGTTCCAGTTGCAACACCAAGCGTACACATTTATCCTCAAAAGCAGAAAAAAAAATTGCAAAAGCACATCTGGCATCTATGCAGCTGGAAATGTGGGGGAGCAATGAGGAAGCAGCAGCACTCAGATTACAGCAGCATGAATTCAAAGTCTGTTTCTCTGATGCTAACATCACACATTTTATCCATGCATTTCAAATATTAGTCTTAACCTGCTGCTCTAAACTGTATTTGCACATTTTAAGGTATATTGACTATAAGCCCAAACTATGAGGTTTCAGCAGCTATTCTGAAGTAGTAACCAGACAGTGGGAACAGAGTGAACTGTCTGTTTGCCACTCAGAACATAGCAGGAATAAGAAATTAGAATCCTGGAATGGTTTGGGTTGGAAGGGACATTAAAGACCATCTAGTTTCACTCCTCTACCATAGGCAGGGACTCCTTTTGCTAGACCAGGTTGCTCAAAGTTCCTGCTGACCTGAACACTTCCAGGGATGGGACAGGTTGTTGTGCCAGTGCTTCACCAACCTCACAGCAAAGAACTTCTTCCTTATATTTAATCTAGATCTACCTTCTCTCAGCCTAAAACCATTACCCCTTGCCCTATCACTACAGGCCCTGTCTCTCTCCATTTTCCCTATAATCTCACTGTATATGCTGAAAAGGCACAATAAGTTGTCCCTGGAGCCTTCTCTTCTCCAGACTGAACAAGCCCAACTTTCTCAGCCTTTCTGCACAGGAAAGGTGTTACCTCTCTTTCATTTTCTTGTGCCTTCCTCTGGACCTGCTCCTACAGGTTCATGTCCCCCTCGCACTGGGGACCCCAGACCTGGACAATGCACTGCAGGTGGGGTCTCAGCAGAGTGGAGTGCAGGGGTAGAACCACCTCCTTGGACCTGTTGTTTTTCCATGCAGCCCAAAACAGGAGTTGTTTTCCTGGGCTAAAAGTGCACACTGCAGAGTCATACCCCATTTTCTGGTCCATCAGCATCTCCAAGTCCTTCTCTGAAGAACTGCTCTCAATCCATTCCCTCCCCAGGCTGAACTGATAGTGGGGATTGTCCTGACCCAGCTGCAGGGCCTTGCACCTTGTGGACCTTCATGAGGATCACACTGGCCCACTCCTCAGGCTTGTCCAGGTCCCTCTGGATGGCACTCCTTGCCTCCAGCAAATCCCTGCACTGCTCAGCCTGGTGCTGAGGGCGGAGTAATCCCCCTGCCTATGTCACTGATAAAGATCTGCAAACAGTGAGGCAAGTGTCAACCATGTCCACTGCTGAAGAACCTCTGGACTTTCTAGGACTGAACAGAGCATGCTCTATCAAAGAGTCTATCACTGGAGAAATATACAGTTACCTGACCAATTGGTTGTAGATATACAGCTGGAATTTGGGGTGGAGGTTGGGAAAACAGACACTGAGAGAGGCCCAGTGGTGAGACGTAAAGACAGAGAAGAAGTAGTGAACAGGAGAGCAGTGTCTACAAAATAAGGAGGAAGAGTTTAAAACTAAGATAGCAATTAAGGCAGAAAGAATGAGAAAAGGATAGCATCTGGCAAAGAACTTTAAAATTAATTGCATTTAACATTGTATAGTTAATACCCAACATCTGCAGTACAAAAACTATACACTGTTATGCAGAAGGTTATAGAACATACACTTGCAACATTTGGTTTTCTGTTAATGAAAGACAAGCTATTTTCACACTGCTGTATTTTTCTTTAAATTTTGGAGAGTTTTATTACTTTGATGCACAGGTACCAGTTAACTTATCTCAGTCTGACCTTTCTCAAGCTATTCTCCCAAAAGAGTGTGTTATTGGTATTTAAGAGCATGCTGGTTTGCAATATCAACAATTTCCTGGTCTGAAACTTTAAACACATTTTCTTCACCTGGTGAAACCTCAGTAAAATTATTTCTACAGTAGTGTAAGCACCAGTGAAAGAGCAAAGAAAAAAGAGATTAAATAGTTTACTTTTAAAACACAGACAGTTCCAGATATACCTGCCATTCACATTACAGCTGCTAATTGGGATTTTTTGCAATAAAGTACAGACTTGATCTCAGAATACTCATATATTTCATTTGAAGTATTAACTGCAGAAAGATAATACCTATTGTTTTTTAAAAAAAATCTACATAATTGACAGCTCTGCTTAAAATGGTATTTCTTAAAACTATTACCATTTTAAGCTAATTCCTAATGAATTATCAAATTTATAGAAAAATGCCATGCTCCATTTAGCTCTATCAACCACAATGCAAGCTAAGAAGCACACTAAGGAAAAGCAAATGAAAATAAGCATTTAATTTGTTATTGCAAAAATTATCATTAATGCTGCATATGCAAGGAAAGCCAGGGGAAAGTGGTTAATTCTCTTTGACAGAGCATGCTCCTGTTCACATGCAGGCTACACAGACTCATCAGTTCAAATGAAAACAAAACTATCCATTCATTCCCCTTTCAGCACAAGACAAATATTAAAGCTGCCTCCTAAGTAAGGAAGCCAAAGGATTTTCACTTGCTGTGGAGTACAGCAAATCCAGCATAGCAGGCTTTCCCAGTTCCTTAAGTTCCTTTATATTTATCATCCAGCTTCTTCCCTTGAGCCCTATTTCCCACCCTGATTCCCCTCAAATGGCAGCTTGCTACCATTAAACCCCAAAACCAAACATCTCAATGCTATTTTTATGTGCTTTACAAATCAAGACATTAAAAAAAGATGCAAAGTCAGCAGTTTTTCAATCAATAAGCACTGCTATCACTACCAAAACACCTGCCAAAGGGGTGCAAAAACTGTACAAGAGGGAAATCAAGTTTTAGAGAATCATTTATGCTCACACAAAATACTTCCTCCTTTGAACATATACAACAATCCAAGTCTTAAAACCATAAAACCAAAAACACATGACCATATAGATCACACAATTTCCACTTGTTCTGCCTAAAAGTAATTGTTCCATCTCAAATCTTGGTATCCAGCTTTTGAAAAGTATTCTCCAGGTGAGAAATATTTCCAACTACATAAAATAATAATCAAATCATGACTAAAATATTTTTAAAAGTAGAACATACTTGATATCTGCTACTATCCCTTGTAATAGATAAGTCTTTTTGCAATTTTAAGTGTGGCTTAGGAATGAATGTACTTTGAAAAAATAAGATTTCAAGAACAAGATTGACAAAGCCACTAGCTGATAAAAAGTAGCAAAGGAAGTCCTGAATATACAAGTCTATTTGTCATCTCTTTTAGTATTAATACTGTATCTCAAAGTTCCTAAGCTGCAGATTGTTTTTTATCACCATTTGAAATTTGCTGAATTTGTTTGTGGGGAAAAAATAAGATAAAGACCCTCTTTTAACAGAAAAATAAGATCAGAAGAAAAACATTACTTTATTGAAACCCTAGAAGTCAGCATGGCCTACAACACACAAGCTTTTCAAGTCTCTATCTTAAGTCATTTACCAGTCTCAAAAGATACTTTGAGAATTCACCACTATGATGATGGGGTGGTTTTCATACAATTTGGAATGCCTTGAGTTTAGTTTTAGAAATATGACACCTCAGAAACTTTTAATTAGCATTGATTTTGGCTGTTCAGTTTATCAGATGCCACCAGAGGAGTCAGAATAAAACAGCAATCAACTCAGACTAGCCACAAAGGCCATGAAACTACAACAGGTTCTGAGTTTTCCCTGCTCACACCAAAGCCTCCCTTACTGCTGTTGGGTTTTATTTTCATCACACTCAAATATATGCATGGGTGGGAAATGTGCTTCTGAAATGATTGCAAGCAAACAGGCTGCTAAATGTGACAAGGACAGCTGGCCTTTCCATGGCACTGCTTGCTTTGGGATGTTTTATCCAGCTGTGTTTGCAGTCTCAAGAGAAAACACATTGCAAAGATCACCCATGTGGGGTGAAGTGCAGTGACTGTCTTGGTTCTAAGCTCAAAAGAATTGTTTAAGCAAAGACTATTTCTTGTGGCAACTGGCAGAAGCCAGACTTTCAATCAATTAGTCTCAAATAAGAATTTAGGACTTCAAACTAATGAGCACAAGCAGGTATAAAGTGTTTGGGATGTTTCATGCACACAAAGTAATTCCTACACCAAAAGGATGCAGAAACAATTTTTTGTCTAAAACAACTTCATAGGCAAAACCAGGAGATTCATTTTAGGTTTTCAGACACAGGAACTGCACACAGATTTTGTTATTTCCTCTGGAGCCTAACAAACATTTTCAACATTCTTCCAACCTGTAAACCAAATATATTCTCAGTCACATACACATCATCTCCATTAATAAAGAAAATATTTAAAGAGCTCATCCTAGTTGATTTTAATGCAATCAGAATTAAAATTCAGCAGCTGGATAATTAGATAGAAATCACATACCTGACAACCTCAGTGTCTTTCTGTAAGCCAGATCTGAAACTCAGTTACTAGTTTTTGCATAAGATAATTGCTGTTATAAACTACATTTCAACTCAAAAATTAGCACTGTAATTCCAGAGTCTCACTCCCCATATTTTTTTGCTCTTTAAGGTTAAAGGGGAGGTACAAAATACAGGCACCATTGTGACCATTTGACTTCAGGTCTCTCATTGCAAGAGAAACTCTGACAGGATGTGCTGTGAAGCCACAACCTGTCCATACTCCTTGTACCTACAAACATCAACATCTCTTAAGCTGATGTGCTTTTACCAACTCTATCAAGTACAAAGGAGATTAAACCAAATCTTCTTCAAGAAAATCTTGACTATGTGGCCTGCCATAATGCTTGAATCATGAAAGAACTGTAGCCTTTAAATTATTATGTTCAAAGATTAATAGTTTTATTTGTGCTTCCAATCAGCTGTTTTTCAGGCAATTCAGATCAAGGTGTGATATCAACACCACCAATATTTCTGATGGCCATTTTTAGTGCAAATTTGGGCCAAACCAACTTGTTCCATTAAAATAGCAGTATTTTTTAAAAGAAAAAAAAGAGATATAGTTACTTTTCATCCATTCTGCTGCGCATTTTTTTAAGTTTCTGCATAATGCTGCTGGTCTCACTGCTGGAGATGGAGATTGGGGAAGGGCTGCGTGTTTCTGCATCAGTTGGAAGTGGGCTGGAACCATTGCTCTGCTTGATGTCATCCTCACTGGGAAGCTCCTGCAATTAAAGGGTTAAAATAAAAATGAAGTATTACAAGACTATTCCAAAACCCTTTGTAAATTGTGTTAGTGTTAATTTAACTTGTAATTCTAGATTACATGAAATAATGCTTCTGTCCACTTGCAGATTTAACTTCATAACCTCATTTTTAATTGACACACAGCTTTTAGCACACCCTTTCTCTCCATAATTTAAGTTTTCCCCTAACTCTATCCAGAACAACAACAACAAAAAAGACAAAACAAAACAAAAAAAACCAAACCCAAGGAAAAAAAACCCACAAAAAACCAAAAAAAAAACCCACCAAACCCCAAAACAAAAAACCCCACCAAAACAAAAAGCCCCCCAAAGCAACAAACCAGAATTCAGCTACCCAAACAGGAAATCAACCTTTTCTACAGTACTACTATTAAACTTGTGTCTTCTCAAAATTTTGTAAGGAGGCAAGTAGAGGCAAGCAACTTAGCATAATTACATTAGCACACAGCAGGAAGTTTTGGGGTTAGTGCTTATATTTAGTACTTTGGGCCTGACAAATAATCAAACAAAAATCAAAGCCTGAGTGATCTAGGCATCAAAAAACTCATATTTCCAAAGTCATTAGTTCAGCTTAAGAAAGAACAAACATATCTACTGCTCATTTAAAGCATTTTGCAACTTCTCCACAGGCGTTTCCTTAAATGAAGTTCTAAAGAAATTAAGGATAAATTGCGGAGATAAAGGGGTGAGATCACTTCAGGCAGACAAAACTTCCAAGTGATAGGTCCAATCTAGCATCCCTCCATTCCTATAAACACTGAAGCTGCATGGTGAAGAGGGAAGACTCCAGTTTCTGTGCTGAACACTCACCAGCTTGTTTTCTCCTGCAGACTTCAGTTTTTCCTGCAGCTTCATCGTAGTGTGGCGGATTCGCTCGATTTCCGCCTGCTGTTTAAGGATGAGCTGCCTCTCCTTCCGAGCAGCCTTGTTTGCCTCCTGGAGACGTTTAATTTCTGCCTGTTAGGTGTAAAAGAGTCAGCATCAGAACACTGACAGACCTCTCTCAAGAACACACTCAAAGGTGCCACAGTGCCCTTGCTATGGGTTTGACATGACTGCAGTTACAGGCTGAACTTCAGTAGCAAAGAATTGGAGATGAATTAATCAGAGTCTCAATCATGAGATTACAGATAGAGAAGGACCCTGGAGAACAATGTGCTGAATATGACTGAAATGCAAATTAAAACTTACAGGTAAGAAATATTGCTGTAATCTATATTTCCAGTGTCTGAAACCCTTAATGGGTACACATGGCTTTCAACAGGACTTTCCTAAAGGGCATCCCTTACCTTTTCCTGCTGTAATCTCAGCAGCAGACCACGCTGCCTCTTTCGAATAGGAGGCATCTTATCATCCTCTCCCTTGTCTCTCAAATGCCTGCAAATAGATTGAAAGAAAGAAGTATAAATAAAGTAATAAAATTGCTTTATAATAATAAATAATAATAAAGCAGTATTCAAAAGTGCACAACAAGCCTTTTACTCTTTAAAGTGGAAAAAAAAAAGTTTACTTTTCTTATTCTGCAGAAAAGTATATACCTTAATCCTTGGCATGCTCTATGGTGGAATGTTTTGCATCGTTTGGTCAGACAGGCACAGTAAAAAGGCCAGCACAGGTAATAGGAGATCACAAAAGAATGGGCAGAAGCTCTGCAGAGGTAGCACACTCACCATTTGAGAAACACAATAGGAAGCACACTTGGCTCACTATCTAATACTCCTTTGTCAAATCCACAATAACAAGAAATTGTAAGAAAATGTCTGCTGAACAATGATACTGTCATGCAGAGAAAATTACTGATTAAATCTGGCCACTGCTGTTTACTAGTATCAGTGAGCACTTCAAGTGGACTTCAGGACAAAGTATATCTTAGATTGGAAACAAAGCACTCAGTACAACATGCATCCAGATTCACAAAATGTGCCTGAGTCAACTAAAATGACTTCAGATACACATCAAGCAAAGACAGGTCAAACTGATTGACAGTTTTATATCTTCCTGAATTAAGACGTGTAGAGGAACAGTTGTCAACTACCTCCTCCAACTGACAACAAACATCTGCTCTTCTACTGTTTCAGTGAAATTCTTAATCAAACCCCATTCAATGTAAATATCAAAGCACATTAATAAACTGGGTCCTGTTCTTCCCAAGTCCCAGTAACAACTGTACAGAACACTGATGTCAGAAGATTAGTTCAACCATTAACACTTAATAAAGGAGCAGTAAGGTGGAAACAAAGCCTTGAAAAGTAGAAGGAAATGGTCAGTCAGCAGTTATGTATATTCACAGCTGCCTCACTTTTTCTGGTGTTCCAGCCATGCCAGCTCAGCCTTGGTCTTCTCTTTGAGAGCCTTCTCCCGGAGCCGGAGCAGTGAGGACTGATGAGCTGCTCTCATTTCCTCCTCTTTCATGTACTGTCTTACCATCTCCATGGTAAACTTAGAGAAACTGTCCTGCCCCCCTGAGAACGGCATGCTTAGCTCCTAGAAGGAAAGATAAAGTTGGCACAAATACCACAGAAATGCCATGGCTTTTTTCCACTTACAAAATGTATGTCTGTGTGTGCATATACCCAGATAAACAAAAATAGATGTAGGAAGGGAAGCTGTTTTTAGTCTGAGCTTTGTGTAGCCCAGCTATTTTTGCCCTATGTGACAGTTTTTCCTAGCTCTATATTAGCATAGTTGGAGGACTTAATCCACTTTAAAACCTACCTCAAAAAGTCACTCCTCCTAAGCCACAAGGTAGAGGCCTGGATGGATTGTTCCATAAGTCATCACACTTGTTCAACAGTGACATACAGCATGATTCACACATCTCTCTGTTTTGAGATGCTCAGAGAACCACAGGGAGGAGAAGAACCCACAACCCAGCAAACACAGCTAAGGACAGCTCACTTGAAGCTTATCAGTTTAACCATGTCGGCTCAGTTAATTTAATTTAACTTAAAACATCTACCTTGATAGATGACAGAGCTGTTTTGTCTGGGGACACTTCCTCATCAGAATCATCACGAGTGCCTCGCTTCTTCTCCAGATTATTTCTGCGATGACTCTCAGAGGGCAGCAAAGACCGAAAAGATTTTTCTTCAATCTCATCCTCTGTCATGGACTCATCAAATTTCAGGGAATACTCTGTTGCAACAGAAGCGGAATCTGAGGGAGAAATCAGGGAAGCTGCTTTCCACTCAGTTTTGCACCCCAAATGCAATTTTAGTCTGTCTCATCTCACTGATGTTAGGGGGGTCAGAAAGACAGGGAGATAACTAATGTAGAAAAATGGGTGTTTAGGAAAGAGTGATTTTGAGTTAGAAGACATCTATTATTCAGCTTTGAGAGACCTAACAGATTTGTGTGCACAGGTATAAACACATCTGGAGTTGCTGAAACATTTGGTGTTGTGCCTGCAGGTTCAGCACGTGAGCATGTGGCTAAGCTAACACAGCAGAATCTCAAAGGTTCCCATCTCCCTGTGCCATTCTGTTACCTCTTCAGAGACTACAATTCACCTGGGGCTCAGCTTTCTTCACACACTTTCCCTCATTTATTTCAGAAATTCATTCTGAAACAGCACCACCCTCCCTCCCTCTCCACCTTCAGACCCATCACACACCAGCAGCAGAGCCAACCTTTTTCATCTGGCAGGGACAAAACACTGTCACTGGGCAAGGAATCATCTGCAGCAGTGTGAGCCTGCTCTTCAATACTGCTGGCTGTCTTCTCACGACGAGAAAGCTTCTTCTCATTCTCCTTAGAAGATGGAACTGAAGGGCTCTCCTGGCGGCTGCTGGTACTACTGTGTTATCCAGAGATTATGTTTTTAAAAACACTTTGCACATTTCAAAATACTTATATTACTGCTGTTCACACCATGATTAACATCACAACAATAACCAACATGCAGAGGGTTTGGTTTTGGTTTTAAAATGCAGTTTGGCTATTTTAAAATTCCAAGTTTCATCAAACTACTGATTGTTGGTTTTATTCTAGCTTAAATCCATGCGGTTGGAAGGTATGCACATCCTTTACCTGGCAATGAGTAGTAATGATAAACAAATGCAAACAAGTTCTTCTTCCAGATTTTAGAAGAATGGGTAAGTTAGAATTTCTGTTTTAGAAGTTAGGAGAACTACAGAGGACAACATTTTTCCAGTTCAAGATCAGAGAAGGGCTGTGAGAAATTTCACAGGACCTAACTGTATCAGGTAAGTGAACAGAACACAAAAAGCTTCTTACCTCTGATCATGAACCTTTGATCTTGAGGACTCAGAGTAACTATCAAACATTGGTGAGTATGTCTGTTTTGAGTCACCAGTCTCCTCTTTACCTTGTGATATGGCAGTAGACTCACATTTCCTGGAAATGAGAAGCATTTGGGGTCAATCTGCATTGTCTTAAACATAGGAGTAATACAGTTTTCATGAGTTTTCATCAGTTTACTAGAAGTAGTAACAGCTAAAATTTCTGCTAAAAGATTTCCTAAAGCTTAAACTAGCTTAAATCATCCCACAAAACATTTAGATCATCTTTTTCTACTCTTTTTTATGTAGAGTTTCACAGAACCAGTTAACGTCACCTTTGCTGTATGCTATTAAGGGCATAAAGATGGAATCCAAGTTCATCTTAAATGCTCACTCATTATCACATCTTAACATTTTCTGCACAAACAGATGAAGCAAAACCTAACAAATCTTACTTCCCCACTCCCAAGATGTGAAACATTAAGCCAAACCTGTTTGTATCAGCTCGGGCCCTCAGCTGCTTCATGAACTCTGAGTGGTGCTGCCGCTGGTGGTCAAACAAGGCGGAGCCGGGAGCAGCCGGGGCACTGACAGTGTCCCGTGCCGACTCTGTCACCTGAGTACAGCAAAAACATGGCAATACTGTCAGCTTATCAGCATCAAAATGCTTCTGGAAGAGAGAATAATCATTCTGGCAGCCAATTTAGTGATTTATAACAGCTGTGTAAGCCATGAGGTTACAATGGTTTGTAACAACACATGTCAGTCACTTCTGATGGTAAAGGTGTGCTCATACTGCTCTGCGAATGCATATCCCTCCATACTCCATCCCTTTACACATAATAAATTACAGTGTACATTCAAAAATATTCCCAGCACATTGGTTAAAGATGTTTCCACTGCTGCATTCCAGTTAAAACAAATGGCTGTTCAACTGAGTACCTGGAGTCACTTGTGAACAGAGATGGAAAAGCTACTCTGCTGATCCAGCATCAGTGACCAGGTCATCCCCATCAGCCTCTCCACCAGCACCTCTTATGCTCAGACTTCAAACTCCAGTCAAAACCTGATGAGGTTAAAACCCTACACCAAATAAAAGCTGTCTTCTCTGTTTCTTCTCCATTGTTTCTTAACTGGTTTCTGCCCATTACAGCTCTAAAAACTACAAATGCTTCCTTGTCTTTATCCAAGACTTCACTACCTACTCTCAATGACAATACACTGCATCTATTTGAGGTTTCTGAGCTTTTCTGCTCCTTTAACCCATTCTTGTCTACTCAAAAATTATTTAAACTTCCCATATTTGACAGAACCCAGAACAAGTACATCAGTATTATTCTACAATTCCATTACTCATCATAAAACCAGACTTGGTGAGCACCAACATGTGCAGGTGCTGTGAAGAAACAGTTCTGTTCACACTCGTCAGCCTTTTGTGCTCCATCCCATAATACTGACCCACAGTCACAGTGATTTCTAAACTGTGATGGACTAAGACCATTTCTTGGTTACTGTGTTCCTTATCCATGTTTGAAGCATCTGCTACATACTGGAAACAAGAAGTATAAAAACTGATAAATTGATATAAAAACCTGAAAACTAAGAAATATTCTGTATAGCACAAGATGAACAAAAAGATTCAAAATGAGGAAACTTCAAACTCTGTACCAAGTCAAAAGCTTTGCTGAAGATTCTCCCTTCTCCTTTTTTTTTAAATTTTATTTGTTGTTGTTCCACCTTCAGCAGTAAGTAAAATTGCAATTCTCTGCTTTTCTAATTTAATTTGCACACGAAACAGATATAGGATCAATGCTTGATGGAGAGCAACTCTTACAAACTGAAGATGCTGTGTTCACTGTCATCAATCTGTCCTGGAAGAACAAACTTCTTAACAGTTCATCAACTGGAAGATCATAAGAACATGGAACAGGGATTTAAAGCTGCTGATTGACTCCTAAGTAACAATGCCAGAGCAGCTCCTTTGAAGTCCTATCATTTGTCATGTTATGAAAGTGAAGAAGTTGTACCAAGAATGACACCAAACAGAAAATAACTTAAAAGGCAAAAAAGTAATAAAATAGCTTTTCTCTCTCTCCCTGGGGCCTCACCTCACGGAGCTGGTGAGTTGTATCTGTAGAGAGCAGTGCAGGTTCTGCCTGTTTGGCTGCAGCCTTGCACGGGGGCTCGTGCCCAGCCTCCTGCCGTGACTGCACCAGCTGCTGCAGTGACTCTGCATGGACCTAGGCAGAGCACACAGACAGTTCAGCTCTTCAAAACGGTCTGGCCATAGTAACTACATGTTTATTTCTCAAAATCTGGCAGAAAAAAAGTTTGAAGCAGCCCTTGAGAGTTTCTTTTAGTGTATTAAACCCTTTTAGCACTTTCATATGTTCACAGCTTCAAATTAAGAATATCTGTAGGCATGGATTTACTTACAACATTTTGCCTCTTACACACTCCATATTTTTAAAGGGCAGTCTTACCTGGGCTGCCTTCTGCCTTGCCTCTTCCATTTGTCTCTGACTTTCTAGAGCTTCTTGTTCAGCCTTGATTTTCCAAAGAGCCAAGTCCCGTTCGTGGCGCTGCTGTTGTGCCTACAGATCAGGAAAACAAGTTTTGACCATGCAAGTTAAACATGAAGATGTGATTTGCTTCAGCCACTGGTTGAAGCAAACTACCTTCTTAAAGATCTGGATCTACTCTGCTGGGGGTGTCTCTTCTGCTTGAAACAGAATTTTTAACCCACTGACCCTCTTCCTTTTTAAGGCAATGCACATTCCCCATACTCTTCCACCACAGTGCAGAAAGGAGTTTAGGAGATCAATTAATTCAACAAACTAGAATAAACAATCTTGTCAGCATAAGGAAACTTCAGCCAAAAATACTGTTTTTGTGGAATAAAACAAATTATCCAGCCCAAACAACTACACTGCATGGCACTGGAACTGAACATCAATCCCAGTAGGCAATCATGCTTTTATTTGAGGAACACAACCAAAACAAGAAATACAACCAAAACAGTGATTCCAGCTAAGAGGATATTAATGACACGTATTCCAGAGTAGCTCCTTCCTTGGTGTCAACTTAAAATAAGGAAGATAACTGATGTTCATCCTAAAAAATGGCCACTAGCCCATCATGCCCATTACGATTTCTCTGCACTGCTAACAAAAGCTTAACTTGCCCTAACTTGATAATTTTTTTTTTGCAAACAAACAATAAAACAAAAAAAGAGAAAGGTTAAGGCAAAGAAGTATTGTCCCATTACCTTGAGAATCTGAGCCAAAGAAACGCTCTCCTGCTGGGCGAGGGAGATGCCTCGTACCCGCTCCAGGTCCGAGAGCTGCCGCACGGACTCCTCGATAGCGCTCAGGTAGTTCAGCTCTGCTGAGAGCCGGTGCTGCAGCCCCGCGGGGGAGAAGCGCATGCACCCTGCAGGGCAACAAACACTGCTCACCCTCACACACCTCAGGCTCCCACACCAAAAACTCAAGGAAAAATGCTCTAGCTGCTCTGGCACCAGCATGGCTTTTACAAACACTCACCGCTCGCTGAGGCTGCTCCTGCTGCAGACCTGCTGGTTCCCAGGCCCCCGTCGGGGAAGGCCACGTTTGGCTTCAGCCCTGGGGCTGAACCTCCAGAAAAGCCAGCAGGTGACTTGACTCTTTCTGCTGTATTGCCTGCAGAATCCAACTGCAACATTTTCTGAGAGCCAGATGATGGGGAAGAAGTCGGTGTCTTCTGGGGTCTTCCCTTGTCTGAGAAACTGACAGTGAAACAAAAACCAAAAGGAGTCAATAATTCTCCTAGTCCAGCCACTTGATAAAATAAAGGAATAACCTTGTACTTCCATTCCTACACACAAACAGATCCATGCAAAGGGCACAGTCTGTTCAGTTTGCACAGGTCCAGTCTATTTTCAGGAAATGCCTCATGAGAGGGGTTTTGTTCCTAAATCCCAGTTCAGAGCTAAGTTTCTAGAGCACCCTATTTTTCCCCAATTATTAAGCCTAGTTAGCACATACACAAACACACACTTTTTTTTTTTTTTATAATTAACACAGTATCTTTATGTTGTACATGACTAGACAAGCAGTTTCAGTGCCTCCTGTTAGGAGGCTGGCATGAGAAAGTCAGGATGCAATCATCTGCATCTGCATTTTAAGAAGTGAACAGTTTACTATCAGCACATGGATGCAACTGATTGTGACAAGCCACTGCCCTGAGTCTTGATCTCTCTCCTAAAATGCAATGGAGACCAAAACTTAACTTGAACAATTCTTGAGATACTATGGTAAACTTTTTGAGAAAAGACATTTCTTTTTTAAACAGAGAAAATGATACAGATGCTTCTTAAATTTACTATTTCAATTTTAATAGGTTGCAGAGGATTAACAGTGGCTGTTTAAATCCTTTGGGAAGACATTCTGCTTTACTTGGCACATCGTGGGAGGTCAAAGGACCTTTCCAAGCCAATCCTGGATGCCAGCAACAGTCACCAATAGAAGCCAATACCTCAGAACTGCTCTAAACCAACACACAAAGAGAGATCATGCAAATTGTTTGATGCTTTTTAGAAAAAAGTGCAGTGAAAACTGAGTGTTTCATAACCATCTTCATTGGACAATTAGCAGAAAAACTGCATTTTCAGCTAGACAAAAAGAGGTTGCAACAGAAAACATGTTTCCTTCTTTTTTTAATACACTCTTTTCCAAGAATGGGTTAATCTCTGAAAAGGCATCAACTCACAGAGCTGGACAGACTTTGTGAGTATTAGCTGAACACAAGTACTGCCAAAACTGTCTGTGTATCTTCTGAAATAAGAAAGGTGACTGCACAGGTTGAATAAACCTTGACACATTCCTAACTGACCTTTTGTAGAAGAGGGAAACAAAAACTGTATTTCAATGCTTAAGGTACTGAACATGACAGGACACCAGGTTTCATATTTAAAATACAGGGAAGAAATGTTTTCTGCATGCACATCCTACTAACATTTGACCATTTCTGTTACTTCCCTTTTGCATATCCAAAGACACAGCCAGTAACATTACCAAGCCTCATTATATTTGCATAAAGTTTCATAACAATCCTGTTACCTCATCAGGGAGTGTCCAGACAAGTTTTCCAGTGTGCTGTCTGTATCTGGGTTCTGCTCATGCTCTTTATTAGAAATTCTGCTACTCAATAAGGATTTCTTAGCTTGTTGGGGTCCCCTCTCTAATTCAGACAGTATTTTATCTTCTTCCACAGAAAAGTGGTGAGAACTTCCATTGAAAGCATCCAACCCTAAGAAGCAACAATAGTGTCAAAAGTTTGTTTGGTTCTACATGTGAATACCTTACCATCACAAGCCCCAAAACAATGAATTTGTAGAAGTTTTTCCCCAACTAAAGAAGCCTTTGAGATAGAAGTCTATAAATCCAACAAGTAAGAAATGTAGAATTGGCAATGAATTCTCTTCTGTATATTGTGTTCACTGCCAAAACTCTCACTCAGCTTTTATTTCAGCACACTATCAGTTTAAATAAGGAAACTACATGTTTGATTCTTTACTACTAATAATCAGAATACAGCCTAGCTTTTTGGGGGAAAGGCAAAGAATTTTGAAAAAATAGGAAGAGAGATAATTTAGAATGCCTAATCCTAGTTTTGTCATGTTTCTATTGGCTTAAAACCTAGGGGGTTTTTTATCCATTGCTTATATACTATGGGTGCACCAAGGCTCAAGTTTCTTCATGCTTTTGTAATGTACAGGTTACCACAGAAACCAATGTATTTATTAATTTGTGCACTTGTAAAAACTAAGGCATTTAGGGAAATTTGCTGTCACCTTCACAAACATGGCTGTAACTCAGAAGCCTATTGGCATTTTCTCAGTACAGAATCTAAGGATAGTTCCCACACAATATTAAAATTAACTTATTGATCAGAAGGCTGGTTTAGGAAAGGAAACTTTTCAATGCTGTTAACAACCTCATGTTTATTCAACTTTAAATTACTGTATTTTAAGGTTAGAGAATAACCAGAGTAAAAAAGAATCTAAGAAGGAATCACTGAAGGAATGAATCAATCATTCTATCAGTATTAGATACGTAGTACTGCAATTTTCCTAACAAGAAAAGCTTTAATAAAAAAGGATCCTCCACACCCAAGTGTTGCACTTACTTTCCTTTTTCCCCCTCTTTTTGGAGGAAGCAGAGGAGCGGGAGGACGCTGCAGACCGGGGTCCAGACGAGTGCTGAGAACCAAGGGGAGGCTCAAGGGGAGACTTCCTACTGGGAATTTCCTCCTGAATGCTTGAATTACTGCTGCCACCAGCACTAGAAAGGAACACATTGTTGGTGATTAAGGAGTTCCAGCTCCCATGTTACACTGTGCACAAGGAAACTACCACACTTTGCATTAGAGAGAGATGACTAAACTGCACTACTCAGCCCATCTAGAAGAGCATTGGTTTTGAGAGTAAAAGCTATGACAGCTAAGGCATTGGGAAGTTTGATATGATATTGAACAAACTGAAACATGCTTCCAATAATATGAGACACTAAAAGATGGATAACAACTGTGCTCTCCAATTTTAACTCTTAAGAGCTATTTGACTCCAAACCTGAACAACATAAGAATGACTCAAAATGTGACTGCATTTCAGATAATCTCTGGGCATACAGATATCAACTGCCAGAAATAAGAGCAATTTTCAATAAAGGATTACAAAAGACTTGCAAAAAAGAGATGCCAATGCATCATACACTAAATAATACCAGAAGAAGAAAGAAGTTTTAATCAGAAAGAATCATTTTCAGTCTGCAAAGTGACATTTAACTTCTTTTCTTCTGAAGTATCACAGGTACAAACACACTTGTGGCCTTCCCCAAGGTGGCCAAAAGATATAAATATAGCTCCTTACAAAAAAAGAGGGTCTTGGAAAATTCAGGAAGCCATGTAGTAGGCATGGAGTCTATGATCTACAGCCTTCAAATTTTAATCTGAACAAAAGCTTTTAAAAATTCTTACAGACAGTTAATGTATCCATTACTAAGTAAGCACTGACAAATGCTTACTGAAAGCAATTACAGATTTACCACAAAGTTTTGAAGTACTGAAGGCATTTTCAGACTTAAAATAGCTTTTCTATTTTTTCTGAATTACAAGACTACCCAACTGAGCATTATTGCAGCCACACAAGTCAGAGAACTAATTTTCACCAGACTACAAAGGATAAGAATCTTGTCTAAAGCTACCTTTACAGGCTAAAGAACAGCAAAAATTAGACAGGGAACAGGAATACTGGACTCTGGAACAGGAATACTTGACTCCACCTTCTTTATGTTGGCTGCTCTATTAACTGCAAGGTCCTAAGAAAGTTTTTCATCACTTTGACTAGCACAGTACAGCATAGCAGAAAAGACACCCAGCATATTATGAACCAGATCTTGTATTAACTATTTTCTGTTGAATTCTGCATTTTTATTTTTCTAGGAAGTCTAACACAGTTACCTGAGGTCACGTGAAATCTTTTTGTCTGTTAAAGTGCTGCTTCCCTGCGAGGAGGCAAAGTCATCCTCATAAGAAGCCACGCTCTCTGGAGGGCTCATGGCAGGGAGCAGAGGGCGCAGAAGGGCAGAGCCTCCGTTCAGCCTTTCCTCAAACACTGAGGTGTGGAGAGAGAGGGGAGAGGACAAAGATTATAACAAATACAAACATACATCAAGTAGGTAATAGGAATTTAAATGCTCCCAACTGTGAGTTACAATGACTTCCTTTCAAACACAGAATCAGGAGAACAGCAGTACAGCTGTTTTAACACAATGGCAGTTTTAACACAACATAACGAGCACAGTCTTCCTCTTTTTGTAAATTATTGAATTCTTTAGTCCATTAACCTACTCCAACCAAAACATTCTTGAAGAGTACTGTGCTTTAGAGTAGAGCCATCTGCGGAAAATTTCATGCAATCATCTTTAAAGAAAATAATATGAAGGTAAAAAAGAATTGAGAAAAACCACAAGACAAAAATCAACTCCTTAGAAAACACTCCTCCTCAGAATGAGGAGTTCCAGGGTAGAGACAAAGTACTCATAAAAAGAGGAAAAAAATTGTACAAAAAATGAAAATAAAAGAGCATGCTGCATGAGACAGTTGTAAATCATGTCTTACACAGATTCGTATTTGAGACCTCTGAAAGAACATTCCTAACTGCAAAGTATGAAGTGCATGGAGCAGTAGGACTGGGAAAATTCACAAGAGCTTTGAGAAATGCTTCCATTTTTACCTTTTCCATGAAGTTGGTAATTCTTTGCAAAGATGTTGATGACACTGTGGGGACTTCCCTTTGCCAGTTCCTCCCAGGGCCCCTTGCTGTGTGTGTCACTTGGCTGAGTGAAAAGTGGGGAGTACCTCTCAGCTGCTTTCTGAAACTCCTTTATGGGCTCAAAAGCATTTCTCTCCCGAATGCAAAAATCCTTCTCTTTTAATGTCTCCAACATCTTCAGTGGCAGCTGCTTCTGCTGGCCTCCTTCCTCTTCGGAGAGGTTTTCATCACTCAGGAGAGGCCCTTCGCTGATGGAGTCAATGCTGGACTCGTGAGGAGTAACGGCTTTGCTCAGAGGATACGCCTGGTTCTCACGCCCTGGGGACTCCATCTGCCTCTTGGATAAATGTCCCAGGATCCCTTCATGCCTGTTAGCAGCAGGAGACCTCAATCCAAGGCTGATTACATCAGTAAGAGGTCTGATGGTCTCAGGCAGCTTTTTGAACTCACTAAGGTTGCCTACCCCAGGAAGGCTGTCATCAAAGGCTGTATGAGACACGCAGGCACCCAGCATCCTTTGAATTCTGGCTGAAAAAGTATTTTCATTTTCCTCCCTCACAGGAGGACTCACAGCCTTTGCCCACCGTCCCTCATCCTGGTTTTCTTGCATAAATTCTGAGTTCCACGTGGTACCATAGTTGATGCCAGCACCAGCCAACTTTTTGGCTTCAGTTTCAATCCTGCTAGAAAGGGAAGCAGCTGTAGCTTTTAAAGCTTCAAGGCGATCTAATTTGCTCTTATACTGGCTGGCAGAAGGTTTTACCAAGAGGTTTTCCTGTGCAGCAGATGAATTCATGTACAACTGAGGCATCAGCAACCCCACAGGGGCAGAATGGCTCCTCCTGCCTGCCAACATTGCATCACACTCCTTCGACAGAAGGTCCATCTGCTCCAGACTCCAGTGCTGGGAACAAGGGCCTCCACTTGAGCCCAACAGAGCTTGTGGGTGGGGGAGCTGGACTCTTGGGCTCAACCTGTCTGGTTGTACCCATGGAGGCTCCATCAGATCGCTCCTGAAATGAAAAGTCAACATTTAGTTGATGATTTACATGAGTACTGATGTCATAGATTAAAGCATTGTTGCCACAGATTTAATTTCAGGACAAAATACTTTTTTATGGGATCAGAGGGGTGGGGAATGAGACAGTAAGCACAATGTTATTTAGTAAAAAAACCAACAAACCAAACAACACAGCACCTCCCAAATCTGAAATGCCATTGATGGTGTACTCTTTGTTTCAGGGAGATTTTTTTTTTCCTTCTCACCTGCCCGTGTCCAGAACACCTTATAAGTCCCCCAAAAAAACTTCTCTGATGACTATGAGGGTCTCTGAATACCTTAAGCAGTCCTGGGAGTCTCATTTCTCCTCTACTACTAGTAATTATATCTTTTCTTTATGATGTTACACTAACAGTATTTACCATATTGTTTATTTTATTCTACACATGGTAGTACATGGCATTCCTTGAACTTTTGCAGAAGGGAAACAGCTCTCATTGCACTTACTAAGTCAGAGTACCCATAATGAAACAAGTATACATTTAAGAAGCAGACATTATGTAGTTAAAAATGAAGACACTTGCACAACAGGGATATTAAGAATATACAAGAAACTTCAGGATTTTTAGTTCCTTACATCTAAGTGTTTGGTCAGGCACCTTGACTTGCAGTAAGAAAACTTTGATAATACACTGAACAATTCAAAATTGGGAAAACTGCATGAAAAGAAAGAGGGAAAGGCTAGTTTCAAGCAGAAGCAGCCATGTTTGGTACTTCATAGAGAGTAACTAATGGCTGAATCTGAGACAATAGATCAAACAGCAACACTGAGCAAATAGAGTAAGAAAAATCAACAAATACATTCATATGATCTTGCCCAATGGCAGAGGAAATAAGAGTGTCCCAATATGAAATACACACCCCACTGATGTCAACAAAACATTATCAGCAATCACTATTAACTTTATTTACACACTGGCAAATCAGCCATAGCCGAAATTTTCATATGGTTTCCTGCATCAGCTTCCTTTTTACTGCCAGGAAAATGCTGTAATTGACATAAAGACAATTACTCTCACTGGAACAGGAACTCAAGAGCCAAGGCTATTTTCTCCTCCCAGGGATGAAAGCAGGAGAACTTTCCTCTCTCCCCCAAGGCCCCATCTGCTCACCTCAGTAGCGGCAGCTGTGGCTCTGAAAGGGACATGTCACTGCTGGAAGAGGCACTCGGAGGACGCTCTTGAGCCTTGTTTTCTTTGTCAGATTCCCCAGATGGTTGATAACCAGGTCTGGGCTAGAGATGAAGACAATCAGAAAAATGCATTTTCAACAATGTGTCAGAGTTTAGGAGCTCTTGCTTCATTACTATTGAGAGGGCTAATATCCACAATTCAGCTTCTCTTTAAAATAGAAAGATGATTTCCAGTCAACTTTCTAGTAGGCCTTGCTGGGCCAAAAAGCAGCCACTAGCAAAGAGGCTGTACATTGAAATCACTCTGTTTAAGCAAAGCTACACATTTTGATTTGTTCTTTTTTCTTAACTGATAACCACCAGAACAGCACAAGTCCCAGCCTCCCTAAACATCCGAGCTCCTATTCCTGCAAACAATGCAAGACCTTAAGTTAGTGAATCAGCTGTACCTGTGTTTCCTGCACCGTAGGCAGCTGAGGTGGCTCTTCTAGAAGTGTTCGTTCCAGCAAGAGTTTGGAATAGGTTTCCTGTAACCGTTTGGCTGCTGAAGGCTCAGGAGGAGGCACATTCTTCACTTTAGTAACAGCCTCTTTCTGCTTTCTGTAGAGCTCTTGGAGCCTTTTGTTCTTCTGTTCTGTTGCCTCCTTTTGTGCTTTCTTCTCTTCATTCTGCTTCTTCTTCCTCTCCTCCTGCTGCCTGATGATGTACTGCCGAACCTCATCACTGTCATAGTGGCGTTTCTTAGAGATCACCTGAGGCTCCTCACTGGCTGCTACCTTGTCTGGTTTCCTTTTGGTTGGACTGTGACTCCTCAGAGTTTGAGTTGGCAAAACAGATTTTTGATTCTGCTTTTCCACATCTGTCTCTTGCTTTGTACTCATGGAATCCAACTGCAGGTCATCAAGAATTCCACGTATCTCCACGGGCAGGAAATCCTTGTTTACAGAGGCATGATCTTCTTGGTTATCACCTGGAAGAGCAGCTTCCAGTTTTCTCAGATTGGTCTCAGACCGAACTTTACTTCTTGACCTTTCAGAACTTCTTGAAGAGCTTTTACGGGTAACATCTAATCTGGAATCAGAACCTGTCCTTCCAATGCAGCCTGCTAAAGAATGAGATGTCATATATGTCAGGTAACAATCAAATTTGGGAAACAGCTGCAAAAAGAAGGATGAGGGAGGAGTGCAGATCTCACTGTAAACAGGTCTTTGCTTCATCTGGCGTCACAATCTGAATGTGGCAGCCCTTGCTCAGACTGAGCCCACACCCTTTCTACTCTCACCATCCTCACCACCTCACAGGCATAAGAAGCACAGCAGTTCCCAGCATGCCTTATTTGTCTGTTTGAGATTCTGTATAAACTCTGAAAAAGGCTGGTGGAGGAATCAATGAATATTTATGATGCACACAGATGACATTATACTGTATCTGGAAAATCCACAATCCCTGTTCAACTGGGATGCTCAATCACAGCTTATGGATTATGCACAGCAAACTTACAAAATTCATCTGGCCTTGGACCATGCTAGCTATTCCTTTCCCACTAGCTTCAAGAGGCAAAGACAGATTGCAGGTGGTCCATTTTTTGGTTGCAGCCTATATCTCATCTTTTCCAGACACCCCAAGCACCCTTGCAGCACATACCACCCCTCAAGTCCCATGTGCAGGGACCATGACACCAAAAAAAGTCCATAATGCACCCAGGAACAGAGCTTATGCACCCCAGCCATGGTTGTGAGCAAAATTTCCCCCCACCTCCCTCAAATTCCAGGTTAAAAATAGGAGCAATTTTGATAAGAAACTCCTATCTCAGAACATTCTATCTCAGAAGTCTGCTCTAGTCTGCAGACATGCAGTGTTATATAATAAAGTAAAATGAAGTAAGTCCAGTGATAAAAGAACAACTTACCAGACTTGGCAGCTCTCTCTCGGCCTGTTCTGTCACTGGATACAGCTCTTCTGTCCTGTTCTATTCTGGGAGCTGGACCCAGGATCTTTTTTACCAGCTTTTGTCCCTCCCGCCAGGAGGATGCACTTATCACATAGTTTCCACCTTCAAAATAAAGAATAAATAAAAGCCAAGCTCTAGAGGATTTGCCATGGTATCAGAAAGAAGTATCATTGCAGCCATTCATCATTTCTGTACCATTTAATTCTGCATTAGTGGTACAGCTGCAGTTACACAAACAGCCAGAACACTGATGCCCCAGTGTAACACACAAAACACACTGCAGCATATTAAAGCCCTACAAAAACTGATTTAAAAAAGAAGAATGGGTTATGCAGGTCTAAAATATACAAATAAGCCTTATAGGGACAGGGGTAATATTTCTAGAGCTGTTGACCACCACTCAAATATGGAAAATAAGAAATAAAAACATAAAAGCAACTAAATTGTTGTAATGAGAGGAACAAAAATAAAGGTGAGTTATAAAAACCCCTTAAGCTTCCTATCAAAATAATATTAGCTAAAACTCTAGGAAAAAACCTCAAAACTACTTTAAAGGCTTTTACCGGTAATTAATTGGTGAGATACATGTGTTGTAAGGAGGTTAAAAAATATCAAGCACCAGATGTTTTACACCAACTAATGCTAACTCACTGTCCCTTAGCTGGGACTTCTGTTCCAGCACTGAAAACAGTTAAGAATAAACCCTATTAGTTGATACTTAATTCAAGGACAAAATACCTTGCAGGTGACAGTAACCCAATCAAAATGTTCTAGGATTCTTTTACCTAGAACATTCTTCCATATAATTAAATAATAACAACTGGTTATGGTGGCATCTTTATCTAATATTGGGTAGATTAAATGATAGGTTTATTCAACTCACCTTTCAACATGCTAACTTCCAATACTAATATATTTTTTTTAATAATGACCTTAAAAATGCTTTGGAGAAAAATACAGTATAAAATAGAAAATTTAATTAGGTAATTCAGATAATTAATAATCTGTAAATTAATCAGACCCTCCAGGGGTATTTAATTGTCAGAAAAGCACCTAACTTGAATATATAATTTGCAGTTGATTTTTAACGATTCCATTTCAGGTTCTACCTCCAAGTACTCTGCCTAAAGAAACCCAGCCACTGCAGCATGAGATCACCACAGCCAAACAAAAAAGGCACTGTACTGGGCCCAGGAGCACTTTGAAGACAGGATACCAACAATGTCAAGTGAACTCCAGCACAGCAGAATAATTGTTTTGGCAAACCCAGTCCTCAGTTTCCAACCCCCTTTCTTGTTGTTATTTTAACCTAGAAGTCTGCAGCCCACTACTCAACTCTTTGCTAGCAGAACTCCTTGCCTGCATTGTAAATTACCCAAGTATTTTATAAAAGAGCTGTCACTTGAAACATGTCACTTCAAGTCTCTGTAAAACAGAGGCATCAGCCAAAGGGGTTCTCCTGCAGAATTCACTGTTCTCCCATTAGTTCTGTGTGTGTTTAAAGAGCCAGGGTCAAGTGTCATCTTGCATCTCCAGTCAGCTGTTTAACTCCAACACGCCAATGGGGCAGAACATGAGCCATGGCTATTCATAGCCTGGGCCATGGTAAGCAGTTTCCTACTGCAGTCACTGGAGGAGGATGGACATGACACTTAGGGCTGGTTCTTGTCTTCCAGGGATTTCAGGCCATCATTTTCCATGGACTTAATCCATTATAACAGGGGGTGGCTTTGTACACAATAAAGGGGCTGGAGCTTACAGCTGTTGACTCCCTTGAAGGAAGAGAGGATTTCCTCACAAGGGAAAGCAGAGGAGTGGGCACTGATCTCCTCTCCATGGTAACCAGTGACAGGACCTGAGGGAATGGCCTGAAGTTGTGTCAGTGGAGGGTTAGGTTGGATTTTAGGAAAGGATTCTTCATTCAGAGTGTGTTTGGGCACTGAACAGGCTCCCCAGGGAACTGGTCACAGTCCCAAGACTGATGTAGCTCAAGAAGGGTTTGGACAATGCTCTCAGGCACAAGGTGGGATTGTTGGGGTTGTCCTGTGCTTCTCTCTCACTTGGAACTGTCATAAATACAGCTCAGTGTGATTCCTTAAGTAGGGATTGATCAGCATAGGAGGGAGTAAATCCATGCTTATCACTTGAAGTGTTGGTATTCCTTACCACAAAATATTCACAAGCAGGATTTACAGCATGCAGAAGCACATATTCACTCTCTAAAAATCCTTTGTAATAATTTTTAAAGCTGCTTTTTATTTCTACAAAATGTTTACAGATTATGGTCACTGTACCTAAGGAAAAATAGAATACCTTAAGAGGGGTTCAAAAGGTGCCTAAACTTGCATATATTAAAAGAAAAGAAATTGCTCTGTGATTGCAGCCATAGCTACTCACTTTGTATGAAAACTAAAACCAAATAGGAAGCATATCAGGAAGTCTTCCTAATTCTTTTGCTGCCAATATCAAACATTCACACTACTGGAAAACTAAGAAGCACTGTCAGAATTCCACATGTGCTTAATTTTATTTTCTTCTATAAGGCACTGCTCTACAGAAACCTGCTTGCATCATCTTCTCTAAATAATTAAATTTAAATTGTATTTAACAATCAGTGGGATTGTCAGACAACAGTGGGGGGAAAAGTTATCAGTTGGTAAAAGAAAGAAACATTTATTTAAAAATACCAAGATTTGGAAGACTACTCAGGGAATGTGTGTTTACATTATTTCACCAACTGAAAAAGCCAGGAGTGGGTTAAGGAGAAATGAAGGTGCAGAATAGCAATAACTCGAAACATGGAAGAACAACAACCAGAGAAAAGCCAGGAGCATCCTGTTCTCTGCTTCCCCACTGAGAAATCAGCCCAGAGAACACCTTTGACAGCAGCCCCTCCTCACCTGATGGGAAAGCAACTCAGCAAGTCCCACTGGCACTGATTTTAAGATCATGTCTCAGCATTGCTGACTGAGCCATGGGTCAGGCTTTATCCAGCTTCATCACACCCCAAACAGAGACAGGATCCAGAGCAGAGCTACTGCTTCTTTTTGTCTACATAACCCTGACAGGTACCTAAGGATACCTCTCCCCACAAGAAACTCACACTCTGCAGCAGTTTCCTCAAGGTGCACACAGCAAGTGGAAAGGCAAAAAATTAAAATAAACCACAAAAAAAGTGCCAACAACAAAACCACACACAAGCCCCAATGCAGCACAGTGCACAAACTCACTACAACAGCACTGTTGCACATCTAAGAAGGCTTTTAAAGGAATGCACTTCTGTTTTTCTTTCTTGAGACAAAACTTATCTCTGAAGGACATGTAGCAATCCTCCCTCCACAGCAGAAATAGTCACCTTGTTTGGACTCTGGACTTGACAACCGTGTCAGTTTTTGCACTTTCCGCACTGGTCTTGTAGATTTCCTCTCTTTGTTTCTCTCACTAGATTTTCCTTTTACTGTTGAATCCTCTAAAAACAAACAAAAGCTGTTAAGTGATATCCCACAGGGGAGAACATAGAATAACAAGCTTGCTTCAGCATCTGAAAAACCAGACCTCAGAGAAACATAATAGAATTCACTGACTTTCCCAGATTATACACCCAGATCAATGACTTCCAGTCCAGCACTTTAAAATCCTCACAGAATTTTGAATCAAGGTCTGTTTACCTATGCACTGGAAGGCAGTGAAGCCACAGCAAGGCCATACAGATATTTACAAAGTTAGTTTTCAATACTAAAAAGAAATGTTGTCAGTTTATATTAAACAGTTGCTGGTTCTCTTCTGCTACAGATACTGCATTTTACTGCTCTAATGTTCCACAAGGACATGTAGTTCCTGAACTCAAGGGCTGCTGCTTCCACATTAATGCATGACAGCACATTCAGCACATCAGGAACTCTCAGCACATCAGGAACTCTGTGGCCACTGTTCCCACTGTTTTTTGGTTCCTCCTCGTTGAAGAATGGGATCAGATAACCTAAAACAACCAAGATGTTGTTCAACCCCCTCTATGGACAGATCTGAAGCTTTATTTAGATGCCAATGTAAACATTTAGAGCCCCCAATTTCATGTGAATCCACTCTCTGATGGATGTCCATAGGAAGCATCAGAGGCAGAACAGGATGTCGTATTACAAAGATGTAAGAATGGAATTTTTGGAGTCTTTCTCACCCTTAGCACCCTTTCCTTACAGATTTTCTAGCTGCCTTTAAGGCTGACAACAAGAGCAGGTAAGACAATCAATGCAGTGAGTACCACAAGCCTCAGTGATTGCATTTGCAGAAAGTTAACTTCCTCCTCACCTCTTTTAGCAACAAACAGCCCTTTCCTGACTCCAGGAAAGTACAGGCTGCTTCTCACCCTGCTCCTATTACAGCAATTTTGTTCTACTATGGCAAATCCTGAACATCTTTTAGCCAAAATTACTGGAAACTTGGAGTCCATATCATATCCTTTAGCCCAACTGCTATACAAAGATGAAGACATCCTGTATGGTCTATGCTTATACATAAAAATCTTTTTGTTGGAAAGATGACTGTTGCTGTAGATATTAGAGATATAACAGATTATTTCAGCACTAGAGAGCAAAGAACAGTTCTGATACAACTGACTGTACACACCCAAAACACCACATGGTGTAAATTTAATACAGAAGTAACACATGGATAGTTAATCTGACAACCTAAAAATACACTTACAGTACATATTATGTGTAGCACCAGCATTTGTTTACTAGCAATCAGATATTCAGCATAATCTTTTCAGCTCAGAAAGGAGACACGTTCCACAACAGCTGTTCTACACATGGCATCAGGACAGAAGTGTGGATCAACACACACACAGCTCCTTCCTTTTGTAGGCACTGGACACATGATCCAAATGCCTTTTAATTGGATCTCTTCAACAGAGCTTTTGTAAAAAAATCTTGAATTTCTATAAACAGCTTGTTATGCTTGCCAAAATTAAAAAAATGCTAGTATAGATTAAAAGTCTGTGGAAATTTAGCATTAATTTCACAGACTGATGTGAACAGTGCAAAAATATTTGCAAAATAATTTTACTGGAAAGGAGCATCTCTTCTTTCTGAACTATTTTTTATGAGTGATTCCATAAAAAGTCCTCAGTAATTTATCGAGTTGTACAAGGAAAAAAGACAAATTGGTTTATTACTGCACAGATACCTACAGATTTAAATCTCAATGCATTTTCCTTCAGTCTTAAATGTTTTGAGCAAAGAGAAAAGTTATTCTTAATAAGTAAGCTCTTACTGCAAAACTAGAGGTTCTCTGGGGTTTTTATTTTCCATTCCCTTCCATTTTTTTCACCTGATCTCTTCTCCCTTCCCCTACTCAGTCAGTCAAGGCAATTCAAGCTTACAGCACTTCACTGTAACCAGCCTAGCAAATGAAAAAAGCACACTTGGGCATCCTACTCCAGCTCACCCAGAGAAAAGAGCTGCCAATGGTACTGCAGTTTTTCAGAGAGGAAGATGAATAAAGATTGTGTCTTGGAGCAGTACATTTGAAAACAGAAACCAAAAGTGGGTTTTGTCCTTTTAACCAGGAAATTGTACTCATTCATGCAACCATGTATAAAAAAGCCACAAAATTAAACAAAAGTTATTCTAATGGAGAGTTTTCTTTTTTCCTGTTTCAAAGAGATGCCATTACTTGGCATTCTTTGTGGTACTGTTTTTTTATTAGAAGTATTTGAATGAGAGAACTGGGAGAAGGACTAATTTTGTTGTTGTTTTAGTGTTCAGTAAATTCCTCCCGTGGAGAGAATTACAATATATTCAACACCCATTCCTTCAATTTTTTGTTCCCATGACTTTGTAGACTTGTACAAAATATATTTCTCTGCCTCTTAGAGAAAGTTTTGTGGCTTAATCAATTCTACTTGTGGCTCACCTTTTAACTGGAGTGCAATATCTCTGTAAAGCTCCCGACCAATACGAAACTCGTCTGTATGCCAGATCTTTCCATCTGGAGCGCGAATCCTTGTTTCAGCAGGATTGAAACCTGAAAGTAAACCATTCAAGAGCTGAAAATAACTCCATAAAATGGAAATACAGCTTTGTTAGAGTGGAAGGGATGGGAAACTGCCAAGTAAAAAAGTAACTGTGTGAATATCTAATGCTAAATTAGAAGAAAGCAATATACCAGTCTGCCACTTGCTCACAGTTGAAAAACAGCAGAATGGGTGAGGAAAAGATTATTAAAAATGTGAAAGGCTTTTTCAATAAGCTCTGAGACCATTAAAAAAATTATTGCAATCAACCCAAACACCAATACAGCAAGCTTCTTTTTATAGTAATTCTAATAAGACACAGGAAAAACTTCAAAGGAATTCACACTTATGTAATTTAGCAAGAATTTCTTTTTATTTGTGATCTGTGATCATACCATGCACCCCCATATTGCCCAAAGAGAGCTACGAGCCAGGTCCATGCTTTGAAACGCTGCTCAGTGGATTGAGCTCTCTCCCTCACCCTGTACCGCCACCAGGGAGGGGATCTGCACCTCCATACCTCTGTATGATGGAGCAGCAGGCACAGCTGTCACCTTCCTGACCTTGGGAGTCACCGTGTTCTCCACGTTAGTGACCACGACAGGTTGCTCAGCATAGCCCAAGTGCTGCCCTCTGCCACTGAGCTCCTCAGAATGCTCCCACTGCTTTCGGATCCTCTCCTTCAGCTTCTCCAACTTGGCATCGTGCTGCCGCTGCCTCAGGATTTCCAGCCTATGAGCACTGCAAATACTCGTGGCAGAAGGGGAAGACACTTTCAGTTCACTGTCCTGGGATGTGATACTCTGAGAAGCTCTAGTGCTACTTTCATCTCCCCTGGAGCTACTGGTTTTTTCTTCTTCCAGTCTTGAAAGTGCTGCAAGCCTAGGAAATGGCTCGTGACTGTGCAAGGCGTTGATTGTGGGTCGGTCATTCAGGTACCTCACGATGGTCTCGTCCGCAGCAGAAGGGAAAGGGCTGTCAAAGGCTCTGCTGTGCCGGTCCTGCTCGTGTGCCAGACAGGCTGGCAGTTCACTCTTCCCTTCTGCTTCACTCAGCTCCAAACTAGACAGCAGCTGCTTGGCCTCAAGCTGGCCAGAACTGTGGTAAGACAGAGAATTATATAAATCCCTGATGTAAGAGAAGGGGGGAAAATTCACTGTCAGAAACACAAATGTAGGACCCTCAACACAGCAATCAGCACATTCATCAACTAAATGAATGACTTCCTCTACCCTGGCTCCACTTTAAAGGCAAGTTCTTTTAAAGTCTGACCACCTCATATTTAATAGTGCAAGTCTGATCAAACAGAAAGAGACTTCTGTTCAAAATTTCATTTTTTGCACTCTCTGTCTGAAAAGAATATATATAACGTTGAAGACTAGGAAATCAGCAAGCAGTAATGTCACCCTTCAATTTAAAAGAGAAAAGCCTTAAATAACAAGTATAGACTAAAGAGAAGCATAATTAGTACATGAGCTATTCAATTAACAAAATTGACCCAAATCAGGGGTCAATTAGCCCCTGTCACATGCAACAAGGAGGATCACCTCACAGCTGACTCAAGTAATGGAAAGAGACCAAAACTTAGGTGTCAGGATAATAATCATGTTCTATGGGCCGTTCTGTGTTCTGTACCACTTTTGTTCATAGGAGTTTCTCACATTCACAAAAATGTGACTTTAGTACTAGCTCTCGTACTACTATTACTACTCTTACTCCACACTGTCTTGGTAACACCTTTGGGAACATATGCTGAAGAACTAATGAAACAAAGCTGGAAAAGCAAAAGTCTTTTTGGTTCTTATTACTGAAACTAAATACCTATCCAACCCATCAGGTCACTAATGCCATAGGCATATCACTTGATGGCCTGGTCCCATTTCAAAACAGTTGACTTTAAACTCATATTCACTAAATAAAAAAAAAATTTGTAATATTTACTAAAAAACTCCAACAACACGTGCTGTCACATGGGTAGGTGATGGGAGGAAGCAAACCAATTTTTGAGGAGGTGTCAAAAACACCACTGTTAGCTTAAATCTAATCTCAGCATGTTTTTCTTCAATAGGCAGCTGTCCCAGCACTGACCTGTACGAAGCCAATGGCTCCCGGAATTCCACACGACTGCATTTTTTCACGTTGCTCTCCAGAGTGGTTGCTCGAAGAGGGCTGCGTGAGGACTTCTCCTTGCTTGATTTATTCTGGCTGGAGGAGCGGGAACCTGAAGCAGAAAGCAAAGAATGCTCCATGTACCCACCTCTCCAGAAAGAGAAAGCTCCTGGGGCTGAATCATTGACATTGTCTTTCTTGGGTTTGAGCAGCTCTCTCTTTCTACAAGCTGATTTCAACAACCAGGAGCAAGGCAGTAAGTGCTTGAAACAATGACCATACTTAAAGAGAGATAATAATGCTTAAAGATTAATTAGAAGTAATTAAATCTGTGAAGTTGGCTGTGTTGCCACTAGAGGTCGATCTGTCTGGTCTTCAGTAGCACATTCCCAGAATGCTCTTAGTATATAAAATGAGGGCTTATTTCCTAAAAGCAAATGCTCTCCTTCAGTCAGATAACAGAAGCATCAGATTTATCAAACTTCCTGTCAGAGTGGGATGAGCAGTGCATGGGGCAAATCCTGTCATCCCTTCTAACCAAGAGACTAGGATGGAACACCCTCCATCCTAAGCTCAGTGAAGGAAACACCAGTTTCTTCTGGGCAATTGGAGTTTCAGGAATAAAGAGCACAGGCAGGAGACAAGCTGGGGGCAGGGAGAACCCAAGCTTTCCCAGAATGCAGTGGCTTTCTGCTGCCTTACACATTCTCTCCTCAATAATACATACCCTTCCTGCTGCTCTTCCTGCTGCCACTAGCAGAGGGCTTCTTGGCATCCATGACTGAATCAAACACAGCCGTGCTGCTGGGAGCTATTTCCAATTTGTTCTCTATATGACGTAGCTAGAATTGGAAGATAATGCAAATTAGAACATTGTTTTCTATTTTTAAGCTATATTTTTATTTCCCCCCCAAACATGACAAGTTTTTCCTTTTTCACAACGAGTCAAATTGCAGGCAAAAGCAACTTCACAAGGCTGACATTGCAAAACTGTATGGTCTTATGGCCAGAAACTACTATTAAGTTTTGTTTAATAAGATTATCTAAATTAGGTTTTGTTGCATAGTTTTCTTCCCTTAAATAGGCTGTTTTGAAAAAATTAATAACATGCCATTCAGAGACTTAATGCTTGGCCTGAATAAAATATTAATGCCACTTGGAAAAAAATCTGTAATACTCCCTTATAAATGGAGCATGATACAAATTCCACATGTAAAACCCCACACTGATGCTCAGCTACTGAGAAAAAAGAGGGACATGGCTATGGGAAAGAGCTGAATTCCATGCAAACCCAAACTGCTTGGCCTCACTGAAGCCAGGTTTTAGACACTACTACATCATCTTATGCACCTAATTCCCACAGAAATACAGCAACTGCAATGCTCAGAATGGAAAATTATTAAATACACTGGTGTTGTCCCAGTTTCTGACTGGTTTGAGTAAGCAGAGGAGAGGTATTTTTCCAAGTTTCCAGAAAAATGGGACATCATCACTTTGTTAAATAAAAAGGTATTAAGCTTGCTGTGGCAAAAGCTTCTCCTTGTGTGCAGAAAACTTTTTCCAAGATAAAGCAATGTTCAACATTTACATACTCCAATGGCTTTGTGCTATTCACAACTTTTTGAAGAGACAATCACTAAGTAAAATATTTTTGTAAAAGCTTTTGTAGCCACTAACTGATTTGAAAATGAGTAAAAAAACCCAAACCAAACAATCCTAAAGGAACAAAAAAGAAAGTAAAAAAAAGTACTTACAGCAGCCTTAGTCTGAGAAATAGAAGCCCATGCTGCAGTTAGATCTTCCAGGGCAGAAACAAAGACATTAATGTCTCATTAGTACATGAAAAACAATGAAATAAAATGTTGCTTCAAAACAATTTTAATTCCCTTGCTAATCAAGTTATTTTCACAGCACAGTTCCCACCTGTAAATCTCCTCCATGAAAGACTGTCATAGTCAAGGCTCATCCTAGCAAAGCTATAAAGCATTAAATGTATTTAATGTAACATATTATGAGGTTACTAACTTAGGTTGAATGCATGACGACCCCTGAAATCAAATCCACCACATACAATAGAGGATGTTTAGAAGATAAAATGAAGCTGGTTATCTACCCCAACATAAATACTTTCTATTTTTCTATTATACTACAGTTTAACTACTTTTTTTTCCCCCTTCCATTTTCTTCTTCAGTAAAATAAGCATGACCACATGGTCACTGAAAGACTCTACTCAAAACCCAAGCTCCGAATGGCAGAATTATGAACAGTAATCTTTGTGAACTGTACACCCTACAAACAAAACAGAAATAATGTTTGTGAACAAGCAGGGGGTACTAACCCAAGCCTTTTAGTCTAAACAGACAGCACCTTCTCTATAAGCAATTGTGCTCAGGAGGATGTAGTAGTGTTTTCCTCCATAAATATTTACTTCATCAGTTCCCCTCTTTTGTTTTCTAATGGTTCTTACAATCTAATGGTTTATAAAACACAACATCCTTATGTCAGAACCATGGAGAGTAGTAGTAACAGCTGAAAGAAATGATCTCTTCCTCACAGTAAAAAACCTGCCAATTTCATTTCAGGCAAAATACAACACCACAAAGGAAAAGGGATAGGGAAGCAGCACAGAAACAACTTTGCTTTGACTTCTAGAGATGGTGCTTCTTGTCCACAGAACACTACAGCTTCAAAGAGTAGGCAATTTTAAAAGGAAACTGACCATACCACAGGAAATAATCAGCAATAATGTTCTCTTACAGATAAAATAATAATCTTTCTCTGCTTTCAAAACAGCTTCTGGAGTCCAGTTTTGTCACACTGGAGATCACACGATTGATCTCGAACCACAGGCCTAGCACGCGACTCAGTTGCTCTACAGACGAGACCTTTCTTCCTTTCTGGGAAGATTTTTTCAGGGAAGTACTGTCATTTTAAAATTTTTCTGCCCCCTCCTTCCCTAAATTTGAGTAATCATAACAGTAAAAAGCTAAACAATTTTTCCAGCTAAGGGAGAAAACAGTGCTGTAAAAGTCATCCTAGCAGAGATGCATTGCTGCTACTCAAGTGTCTTCACCACTCTGGAACTGAGCAACTGGCAGAGGCTCTTCCTCACTTCCTTCAAGAGCCAACAGTTCCCAATTTCTGCTCCTGCACTGCTCCTCCTCTACAGCACTTTCAAAAAATCTGTCTCTGTGCCATCTTGGCAACCATATCCCAGGCTGGCAACTGCTAATGCAGATCAGCAAATACTCCAGAGATCAGAGTACAAAACTGCTATCTGCAAAAAGGAAGCCACAGAACACATGCTCTTACTCCCAAACTGAGGCAGGAGAATGCTTTCTGGAACAATTCCCCAAAGTTTCAAACAGCTCATGACAAAATATCTCCCAAAACAAGGCAGCAGAACAGAGAAAACCCTCACCTCTGGTAGAATCCTTGCTTTGGTTATGCCTCGGATTTTGTAGAGGCACCTCATTAGACTTGCTGCTCCACATTGTGTCAATTTACCTAAAAAAAAAAGAGTCCTGTAAGAATCAAAAAGGTACAAAGTAAAAGTAAATCTGTCTTGGTCTAAAGAGAACATAACCGTGATCATTATGATGAATGTCTACCTCATCTGATGACTTCAAACCTTCCTCATGAACAAGGTCAGATAACCAGCATGAAATCACAGATGTGGTCACAGCTCCCTGCAGAAACCATGTAATTCCATGGATAAAGAAGGGTTTGATTTTGTTCTCTGTCATCAAGAAACATTAACTTGATAAAAGGAGGCCTAGAGGCTGATGCAATTTAGATCAGAGTAACAAGTATTGCAGCAAGTCTGAAGAAGCCCACAGTGGAATACTGCACACACAGGCCTAACAGAGACAGCACCACATGGCCTGAACCTATAAATGCTTGGGGAAAATATCCAACTCCACCAGTGACAGAATGAATGTGTCACCAACCTCTGGAAAAGGAAAAGGCACAGCAGAACTGCATGGCAGGACACCACAGCCAGGAAAGAAGACAAAGCTGGTGCCACCATTGTTTTTCTGTGAACTTTGAAGTTAAGACTCACAGTGAATCTAAAATTAGTGGAAACTCCTGGCCACTATCACCAAAGCAGTTTTTATAAAGGAGAAAAGGAAAAAAAAAACCCAAAAAAACCCAAACAAACAAACAACAAAAAAGTGTCCAGTACATGCTTACTGAGCTGTCTTCATAACACAATGACAACACTTCTGTTATGGAAAGAAAAAATCAGCAGGAAGTTCTAGACCTCTGAAGGAGTCATAAAAGCACCTTCTCCTCTCTTCTTTCATCAACTCCCAGATGTAATTTTCCTTATTTTTTAATTACTGAAAATTTCTTTTCCTCTTACTTCCCTATACTGTGTGCCATATAAAAAAGCAATCAAATATAAAGATCAATCTTCTGGTAAAAGCAGACCAAAATTAACACTATCTACTACTTCCTGAAACAGATTTTTGCCCATATATTTTGTGACAAGGATGTTCATCATATATGGTTTTAAGGATACTCACAGTGACAGCAGTAAAGTTTCACATTCAGTCATATATCCTGTATTTACAGCAGTAAGTTATCCCAAAAAACTGTTCTTATGCCCCAGGAAAAACTATCAATAATAAGAACACAGGTCTTCAAAAGACCTTTAGTAGTGACTTTTTTTGATGAGTTCAAGTAAGTGCTTGAAAGAGTAAGGAAAGAATGCTTGAAAGAGTAAGGAAAAGGCATGTAAGCTTATATATGTAGGTACAGAAACACAAGTCCACAATAATTCAGAAATTCTAGAAAGGAAGGGTGGGTGTGTTTTTAAGTATCCAATAGTTATGGGCATTAAGCCAAGTGTAGTTAGAAAATTCTGCTTCTAGGACAGGTGCTGAAGAGCTCATTCATGCAGAACAGCACTTTGTGCCTCACATCATTCATGCTGTAAATCACAGCACTGCCCTGCCCTGGAAATCATCCAGCTGATCCCCTCCATTACTGGAGAAAAGAGCTGTTGGGCTAGAAATGGAGAAAATAAATATTAATAAAAATGAGGGAATTTTCCATAGAGAACTGCTGAAAAATACTGTATCATACCAGTATCAGTTTCTTGCCCAAACACTCATGTAACAAAACCCACTCAATATGTAAATTTAATTGGATAATTTCTGGACAAGCAAACATCTATTAAAGGATTAAGTATCCATCTTCATGTAATTGCTTGGGATTTATTCTTATCATTAGAATTATTAGTATAGATAAGAAAATTTAATCAGGCACTATAATTGTTCCTTTTATTTTACATGTACAGATATATACAGTTTATTTTAGGAAGCCATGCAAATGTAGAATTGCAACATTAAACAATCTGAAATTGCTTGTTGATAGCTTTCATCCTGACCCTCTAAACTGCCAGTCCTTGACCTGAGCTAACAGAACTCATTCAGACAGTGAAACACTTTAGAGAACACCTGATACAGTGCACTCTATACACAGTGTGAGCCACTGAGTTACTCCCCAGGTGTGTGCTGAGGATCACCAGTGGTCAATAATTCTATCTCAACTCCTTCAAAAGTCTCTACTGCCCCTCAGGAAAAGGCCATTCAAGCTCTCCTCCAAGCTGGGAAGAAATCAGAAAGCATCCTAAGGAAGAGCTGCAGTACCAGCTCCAAGTGTAAAGTTTGAGCCCCACTGGCTTCAGAGAGCCCCTGAGATTCACTGGGCAGTTGTGCTTAGCTCAGGCTGCTGCTGACTGAAACAAAAAGCACATCAGAACCGAGCACTCTGGAGCTGTCTACAGTTTCAGGAAGGCAACACTGCAGTCATTTTCAGTCCTGATGTAATCATAACTCTGAGGGTTTGGGGTTTATGTGTCCCTCTCCCAAGCCTCTGGAAGGGTGGGAGAAATTTATAAGCTTTTCAAAACCTACATACAAATAAATTATAAACTTTGAATTCCTACATATTTCTAAAAGAACTTCTCTCTATTGCTACAGCTGACATGAATAAGCAGCACTCTATTAAAAAAACAACCCAAATACTTGTACAATGCAATACCCTGCCTCTGCATAAAGTTCAACCAGACAGAGAAGATTCTTTAACATTACCAAGAGTACAAAAAGGGATGGGGAATAAAAAAGAAATAAATCCAGACAGTTACCATGTCTGTTTATAGGACTTGCATGCAGGGTAATAGACCAGTTAAACACTAAAATATATTGAAATAAATATTGATCAGAGAATAATACTAAGCAAAAAATTATATATTTTCCATCAATACAGAAGTTGTCTTGAAGTCCCACGAATAACTTTTAGATAAAATACGTAAAAACTAAAATCATTCTGAAATGATTGCTTCAAAGAGATCTTGTTCTGCTAAACTAAATCACCATCTGTATTAAATACTGACCTTAAGCAAAGAGACTGAGCTCAAAAGATGAAATGCCAAAGAACTTCTGAGAGGACAGCACTGATGGCACAAGGCTATCTGCAGGCTGGATAAGGCTTTGGGAATCTTAAGATTGTTGGAAAAAAGGTGGAAGACTGCAGAATCAACAGCACTAATCTGATGGTTACTGGATTGCTCCCTGGGACACACAGACATCCATCCCACACAGGTCCATTCAAGGCTGGCTGGCCAAGCCCCTCCTTGGGTGAGGAAGACACAAACACCATTGTGTACTGATGTTTCAATCCCACATTAAGTGCCCATCTCATTCTTTATTCACAGGTCCAAAAAAAATAAAAGTACACAAGAGAAGGCACAGCAGAACTGCTACAGATGAGGACTAAGAGGAAATACAACAGGAAACAATATACTCCAAACTGCTGGAAGAAACTGGACAGGGGGATGGATACAGGACCTGACAAGCACTCTCTTCCACAAACACTGCTCCTACAAGAAGACACTGAAGAGAACTGACAGATCAGAAAATGCATGAGAAAGCACCAAAAAGGAAGAAATGAAAACAAAGAGAAAACCACTGCCATGTAAAAAAGGAACATGAGAAACTCACACAATTAATACTAAACATACCAAGGATGGCACTGAAAGGTACAACAGACAGCAAATTAAGGGCTCAACACAGCTAAGAGCACAGCATTTTAAAAACAGTGGGAGATATGAAAGCAGAATATGCTTACCAAAGATATATAAAAATGTGAAGAGATTAAAAACAAGACTGGAAAAAAGAGAAAGAAAATTTTGAGAGAAGCAGGAAATAAAATGGAAGAGAATGAGAAAGCTAGGAAGGTGAGAGAAATGCAATGAACTTTTAAAGAACGGGCACAGAGAGCAGCAAAAAGGAAGAAAAGAAGCTTTTGTATTGGTCCAATTGTGAAGTTTTTCAAAGATCCTTGGTAAGGTTTTTTTTCCTTAGTAGCACCAACTTGGTAAGAAAAGGAAAGAGGAAACTCAGAAGTCATGGCACTGAATCAAGGAAACAGGAGAGGAAACCGAATTGTGCAGATTCAGAGAAGGAAGACAATGTGAGCAAGAGATCACCCACTGCTGTTTTCATTAACATTTCGTGGTTATGGGGGAAAAAAAAACAAGTATGCACAGGGAACAGTGTTCCTCAAGACTTGGTTTCTTATAAAAACACAAGGGATACTAAATGAAAGGGATACCACAAAAGAAAACATGAAAGTTTGCTAAGAGTATGGAATGAAACAAGTTATTAACATTGACTTCTATGGGATATTCTCAAATGTTTTATCCACATAGTGACAGACTTTGCTACAAACTGGGTACACAGTGCACAAGGACAACATTTCATGCAGTTTAAGCAAAAATAATGCACCAGTGCCAATAAAAGAAGCAATCTTTTCCTTTCTTTATGCCTGGGTGTCTCTTTGCCTTATTCAGGCAGAAAGTCAGTGGGTTTATGTGGTAAAGCAAAGTGAACTGAGAGTCTGGTACAGGCTAAGAGAATTCTGCCCGGTGGTTTCTTTGCTGTATTAGTTTTACCTATGTCATATGTAAACACCACCCTCCATGCATGAACAAGAAGGGGTGAAAACACTGGTGAACAGTTGGATCAGCCTCAGTCCTGTACTGGCTGCTGCTCCCCAGGAGCAAAGGTGTGAAGCTGCTCCTGCCTTTGCCTCGAGGAGAACAGAGGGGCTGGGCAAAACAAGAACCATTCATGCTCCTATTCCCAGTGGAGACAGCACTGGAGCCCGAGGGCACCCTGGCCAGTGCGTCCCAGTGCACCCACACCTCACACAGTGCACACTTGGCTGTGGAGGAAATGGACACAGACACAAATAATTATTTTTTCCTGTTTGCAAAAACATTTTAAGTTTCCATGTATAAATACAAAGGTGACTTTTGAATCTTGAAAGGCCCTGTGGAGCTGCTGTCTGTGCAGCTAAAACTCTGCACTGCTGGCAGTAACAGACAAAGGTGGACAGGCACAGGCAGACCCAGTTGAGCAAATTGTTTTGCTGAGCCAGTCCACTGAAAGTGATGGAAATTATATTTAAAGATGCCAGAAACACTTTCTATGTCTTCTCAAATACCACAAAATACAATTTATTATGATATGCTTGAGTCTGGAATAAAAATAACGTTAACCTACTCATTTTTCCAGAATCCAAGTCCTCACCATACTGCATTATCTCACTTAAATGAGAGTTAAAAATATCCATAATACATTGTTCTAAGACTTGTTTTGGTTATGTATATGGGCTTTAAAAATGTTTTTTTGATACAAGAGTGGCATAATTCTTTCTTTGGCCAGAGCATATTTTGAGCAAACTGCCTTTCAACACTATCAGATGCACACAATGTACTGACCTTCCTCAGGACCGAGGACAAATTCCAGCACAGCAAACAAATGCATGACATGTTTGTCCAAAAAGCTCCACATCTCCAGAATCTACAGCTGACACTGCAGAATGAGGCAGGTGCTCCACCCACCTTCTTCCAATGCTCATTTATACAATAAGCTTTCAAATGAAATGTAAAGGAAGTGAACACCAGCAAGGTCCAAGGAGCTCATGAATGTTAGCTGCTCTGAGTGATCTAATTTTAGATAATATTCAATATTTTGTCTTGTAATACAAGCAGTATATATACCAGAAGAACTCACATTCCAAATATCATTACTTTGGAAAATAATTAAAACAAAACAAAAGCTTCATAAGTAAAATAAATTAAATTAAATTTGATCTGTCTTAAGCTAGATAACAAGAAAACTTTAAGGATACTAAGGCAGTACAAAAAAAGAGCAATCAAGATACACCACACACTTGCAGAAAGAAGAGCACTTAAAAATTTCAAAGCATGTGTCACTACCTCTAGCTTTTAACCAGGAAGATAAATGATATAAACACACATCCATCAAATGTCAAAAAAACCCTGTAGAAAATACAAATATGTTTCCTGAGTTCTATGATTAAATCATTGGCACTAGTCAGCTACTAAATCTGCATCCAAACTACAGTGAAGATTTCTCTATAAATGAAACATTTCTGGATCTGATTTTTTTCCAACTGTATGCTGAGAATGGACATTTAGCACATTCTTTTGCTATGAAAAGACATGGCAACTTGCAAAAGTGTCTCTGCTTCATCACAAGTGATGGAGAAGTGATAAAAAAATAAAACTGGCCCTAAAAAGGGACTAGTGGTTCTACTGAAATTGAATGTCTTCCTCTGCTGCATCACGTGCCAGGAGGCACTCTGAGGAAATCTATTGAAATGAATGTTGTGACAGCTAGTGTAACTTGATTCATTGTTCATGAAGAAATCAGAGCACAAAGGCACAGAGAATGCATCCATTTATTAAGGAGATGCACACAAGGCTTTGCCTATCCATTCACAAGTTCTGTATTTTCTTTGACTTCAAAGATCTTAGCATTTATGACAGAGAAGAAAATACCCCAGTTCCTAGAAGCAATAAAGTATTCCTGCATTTTCCTTCCTCAGCCTTCAAAACAGGACTTTAACTTGTTCCACCTCCAGTTACCAGAAAGTGCACATTAGAAGATTTCAATTCTTGCAGCCCATAATAAATCCATTCAGCAGAATGTGCTCAAATTCTTCAAGCTCTGTCTCATCTCACCAGGAGCACTCCACTGTGAAGGAGCCTTCTCAGAACTTACAGGCAATGCCCTCAGCCAGGTACAAGGACCAGACCTGTCAATTTTGAGAAGGACAGCAACTTTCAACGCTTCAGCAGAGCCATGAGCACAGAAGCGACTTCACCTGCAGCTGTGTCAGCTGCAGGATGATTGCTATTTTCTTTCAAAGCAGAGTAAAGTGCGTGAAAACTTCATGGAAAATGTTCCAAATGCCACTTTCTCACCTGTGATGCCTCTGCTCAGAATTGCATTCAGAAGGAGCATCTAAGAAGTGCCTCAATAACAACACAAGGTGTCAAAACATCCCAAACACAAAAAGCTCACAACAAGCTCAACAGTGACCACCAGCTCTGTTTCTGACCTGGCATTACAAAGGCAGATACCAGGACTCTGCTAAAAGACTTTTTCTTGATCTAGCTAAATGTAGCAATAAGATATTTTCTCATTTCTAAAGAACACCATCCCTTTAGAAGTTTTTCTGTTTCAGTTTGAGAACTCCACCTGGTGCATGGCCATGGATGTGACTTAGTGAGAAATTCTGCCATCAGTGGGAAGTGCTCTTAGGAAGCTAAACCAGCCAGAATTTCTGTTAGCATTCACTAAGTTTCAATTGACCTGGTATAATTGATTGGTTCATTTATTTGCTCTATTCTTTCTCCAGCATATTGACAAAGGTTTCAGGCTTAGGCATACAAGTAATTTTATTCTCAATGGAGCAGTCCATTAAAGCCTATTATATCATTAGCACAATGATACACATCTATCTTCCAAGCACTTACATCTATGGATAAATTTTACACTTCTGGTGTAATCCAGCCACTTGCCTAATATATTGACTGCACTGGGAAAGTTTTCTTTCTGCACTCAACTACCAAAGTCCTTCTGATCATTACTGTATCACTACACCTGATCTTATATTAACACTCATATTGATTTGAATAGAATGAATTAGTTTAAGTACATCGATAGCAGAGTTAAACAGTTCTGCTGTACTGATAAAAAGGTGGCTCTCTGATGTAAGTTTTCAAGGTGGAGTTGAGCAGATTTAGCAGCTCCACAGTGATGAAGGAATCCAAATATTCCTTGCTGCCTTCTCTAGCAATCAAGTCACTCTGTCATAGATGCAATGCTCACCTGACTGCATCACAAGCCAGTTCAACTCACTAAACTGGCAGTAAAATAGTAATTTTTCTTTTATGGTGACTTTTCTTTCAGTTTATCAGGTTGCTGCCAGGACAAAGTGGGAGGAAAGAAGCAGCAGCAGCACATGACACCATTCATGTTATGTAGTGCAGCTTCACCCACCTCCCAGAGATGGTAACACAGAATAGATCCAGTGCTGTGTGCACTGACATTCCTGATTTCAAACCCAACTGGAATCACATTAATAGCACTGCAGCCTTATCTGAGCACTCTAAAGTCAATGGGACTAAACCCATTAATGACTTCATCCACAAGTCTGCTTGATACAAGGAAACCTTTTTAGCAGAAAGCAGCTGTATGTCTGGTAGAGGGGTGAAAGGAGACACAAAGTTCATCACATCCAAGTGAACAAAACCTTCAGTACAGATGTAGCAACTCCAAGATTAGATTCTTACCCATTTAAGGGATGCTTATGCTGTGGTGACAGAAATTGCCAACAAAGTTATTTCAAGACAGAAAAGACATGATCCACATTGGGACTGGTTTATCAGGACAGTGTTCAAACCTGAGCTATGCACCAAAGCTTAGTAAAACAAACCCACACAAACAAGATGTTCATAATTTTAAAATCACTTTCTCTCAGTCCCCACCACACCCAGCCTAGGCAGCCTGCAAGATGATCCATGCCAATCAGCAACACAGAATCCTACAATGGTTTGGGTTGGAAGGGACTTTAAAGATCATTTAGTTCCAACTTCTGGCCATGGACACCTTCCACTACCCCAGGTTGCTCCGAGCCCCATCCAATCCAGTCTTGAACACTTCCAGAGAAGAGGCAGCCACAGCCCTGCGAGCTCTGTGCCAGAGCCTCACCACCCTCACAGGGAAGAATTTCTTCTCAGTGCCTAAGCTAAACCCAGTCTCTCAGTTTGAAGCCATCCCCTCTTGTCCTACCTCTATAGTTCCCAACAAAGAGTTCCTCTCTGCTTTCCTGGTAGGGTCCTTCAGACACTGAACATGCTGTGAGGTCTCCATGCAATCTTTGAACAGCCCAGCATTCTCAGCCTGTCTTCACAGGAGAGGTGCTCCAATTCTCTTACCAACTTTGCAGCCTCCTCTGGACCTGCTCCAGCAGCTCCATGTTCTTTCTATGCTGGAGACACCTGAACTGTACACAGGACCCCAGGTGAGGTCCCACGAGAGAGGACCAGAGGGGCACGGTCACCTCTCTCAAGATGCTGCCCAGATCTCCTTTGGATGCAGGTGATTTGCACGGTACCCTGGCCCTTGCAGAAATGTTCCATTACTCCATAAATTAAGTTGCTCTGCTTAGTGGGAGCGGGATACCTTCTGTTTAAAGTAGCGTCACTCACAGAAACCGAAGCCTTCGACAGTTTACAGTGTTCACATGGCCACACCCTCAGTTGTATCTAATTATCTCAAGCATTACCTAATGAAACTGTTGCAGCAACCAGAACTATAGCAGAGAGACAGCAAAACTTAGCCCGTCGGTGCAGACAGCCCGACAGAACACTGAGAACTGACATGCAAAGCAGTGAATCACTTACAGCTCCACACGTTTGTCCCACAAACAACTTGGTCACTGTACTTTGAGTTTTCCAATCAGGAGAACAGTTGAAGCAGCTTAAGATGACAAACCCCCCCTCCCTCCAGAACCGATCAGTCAAGTGTTAAATTTTCAATTTCAAGACAGTGGATTGTTCATCTACACAACGAAGCTATTTGACAGACAAACCTCTACCTGCAAACTTACACAATGTGCCAGGAGATGCTCAGCTGCTAAGCTACAGCTTATACCCAGAGACAGAAACAATCAAAAAATCAGAAAATTAAGGTTGGAAGACACCTTTAGGATCATCAAACATCCTAAACACCTCTGAGGATGGTAACTCCACCACCTCCCTGGGCAACCTACTCCAGTGCCTGACCATCCTAACGATTCCACAAAACCTACACCGACAGCAGGCAATACACCACACAAAACTGCATCCACACGGAAAAAAACCCAAAAACCAACAAATCAACCCAGTCATACCCATCTAGAAGCCTTTATGCCTCCAACAGGCACAGAGAATGGCAGCGATGAAGCCAGAGAGCGCTCGGGGCAGATGCTGCCGGGGATGTCAGGAGGACTTTGAGCGGGCAGCCACCGAGCGATGCCGCAATGCCAGGGCAGGACGCCCTGGACAGCACAGGCACGCATTTAGCAAAGAGCACATTTAAACTTTAAAAGCGCCGTCCCGGTGCTCGGCGCGGCTCCGAGGGCAGCGGGGCCACCCCGGGCTGTGTTTCTGTTTGTCCGCGGAAAACACCCGGGATCGGTGGTTTCCCCCACAACGCGAAAAGACAACAGCGAAACGGAGCACCCCAACCCTCTCCGTTCACCCGCCACCCCCCAGTACGCCAGGCAGCGGAAAACAAATTAAAACTAGAAAAAGAAAGAGACTTAACGGGTGAAGCGGATGCCGCGGAGACGCCGGAGCCGGGCGGAGGGGCCGAGCCAAGTGACAGCCGGCAGCTCCTCAGGCCGGGCCCGCCCCGGCCCCACCTCGCCCGACGCCCCGGCGGGGCGGCACCGCCGGCCGAGCGCGGCCTGGGGCGGCGGCGCGGGCCGCTCCCGCCGCCTCCTCACCTGGTGGACGCCCGCTGCGCCGGCGGCAGGTTCGCGGCACATCCCGCGGAGGGCGGGCGGAGGGAGGGCGGCCCGAGCCCGGTGCGCGGCCCGTCAGCGGCCGCTCAGCGCCGCCATTACCGGCCCGCAACTGACACGGAGCGGCGGCGGCGGCGGCGCATCGGGAACTCTCGCGAGAACCGGCCCGCCGGCCGCCGACCTTCCCAGCATGGCGCCGGGCCGCCGGGCCCCCTCAGCGCCCGCCGCCATCTTGGGTGCGGCGCGGCCGCCCTGCCCTGCCCTCCCTCGTTCTCCGGGCTTTCACTCGGAGCTTGTCTTTTTCCCCTCACAGTTCTACAGGCTTGACCTGCCGGGTCAGTCCCCTCGCGTTTCTTAAGCAGAGCCCTGGGTGTTGGTGCAAGGCCAGGACTTGGCAATGCTAATTAAACCCAGCGCTGATGTTGGCATTCCTGAAGCGGCTCCAGCCGAAACTAGGGCACCGCTTTTTAGTCATTTGTGTTCATAGCCTTCATCTTTAGAAAAATAATTTTTTTTTTGTAAATGAAAGAGTCTCCGATTACACTCTCCCAAATTTAAATTTAAATAAACATTTGCAGAACTTCAGAGACATGACTGAGCTCCACGGGCTTCATTTCACTTTTATCACTCATTATAAACACGAATTAAGAATTTGTTAGTATACTGACTTCTAATGCATAGATTCCACCCCGAAGATGCATTAAAACCACCCACGCTTCAAAAATAGGTCTAAGATATTATCCAGCTATAGCAAATTATTTCCACTGAAGAAGGAAAGTTATTAGAATAGGAAAAAATAATTTTTTCCTACAGTTATTTTGGGAATGCTTCCTTCAGGGCCTGTCTACAACTTCCCCAGTCTGGTTTTCAGTCATTAGTGTGATGGTTTGGTGCCAAATTTCTCGGGGGAGCACGGGGGTGGAGAGTTATCAACACCAAACACTAAAAGATCATGGTAACTACCATGATAACTATTTTTTTTTTTAACTTCACTAGAAAGGATTAATCTATTTGTATATAGCCTCTCCTCTAGTAAATGGTCATCATTTTGCATGGAAGTTATTCCAGTGTGGGAACATCATAGGAAAACACCCTAAATACTGAGAGATTACAGCTATGAAGTTTAGGCAATGCAGAATTTAATCACATTACAATTACAGGATTCTCATTTAGCCTTAATTTGGGTCTTTTACATATACAAACTAATTACAGAGTACATTTTCCTGCATAAGCATACCTCCTTTGAAAGAAGAGGTAAACTCGAGATGTCAGTGGTTAAACCTTTGGAAATTATTTTTATTTCCAGCACTCTGCAAATTGGACTGGAAATGGTCAAAGTGCTCCTTGGGCACTTTTAAAATTTATTTTTATTTTATAATTATTTTGATTTTGCCAGCTGAGGGGAAAAAAATGCCTGAACATGGAAAGACAAGCACAGGTCTAGTGGGAAAGAGTGGCAAGCAGTGCCAAATTCCCTCCTGAGTTCTCAAAGAGCAAACTCGCTGCTCCCAAAAGCAGGAGACTGAAAGTAATAATAATATTAATAATAATAATAATGGCAATTTCAGTCAATGAAAACAATATTACTGCAATGTATGGGAGCCCTGATTGCAGACTAGGGCAAATGAAATTATTATATTCCCCATCATCACATAGTGTTTGCTTAAATTTACTGCTTAATATTGCTGGACTGGCAGCCTATTTAAATTATTCAGCACTTTCGTAATGTACTGCCTCTTTAATTATGCTTTTAAACAGAGTTTCTCTTTTCTGCTTGGAAGCAGTTAGTCTAGTTTCACGCTCCTCCTTCTCATCTCCAGGCAAACTAGGCATCACATTAGGATTTTCTCAAACATGGAAATCATTTGGTTTAAATGGAATTAAAAGGCAGTGTTTGTATTCTGGTTTTGCTCCTGTTTGCTCTCTGTACCTGCCAGTGGAACCTAACTGGTTTGAAAGTGAATCTTTGTCAAAGATTCCCTTGCAGTGAAGTGGAAAGCTCTGATGGCCAAACACCTGACACGAGGAGAGAGAGAAAAAGACATTCTCGTGCAAAACACAGTCCCCTTGTGAAATTCAGAAATAAAAAAAACAGCTTTTACCTGCACAGAGCCCCAGGTGAGAGGACAGGGATGGAAGCCTCTGCAGCTGGACGAGCTCCCTAGAGGGCAGAGCATGGCAGGGACCAGCAGCGAGTGCTGCCCTGGTGCTGGATGGAGGCACCCAGTGAGGGAAAAGCAAAGAGCCACACTCTCATCTTTCACTCACTCGCTTCTTGCAGCTTTAAGAAAGAGGTTTGGAAAGTTTTCCACTCCACACTGCTCTTGCACACCCCTCCTAAAATTAGAAAGGGGCAGCTGGCTCCTGCAGCCCAGAGCCCCCAGACTCCCTCCCCCCTTTCCCTGATTGACGTGGCTCCCAAGAGCCGTGGAGGAATTTGGGGAAGGGTGCTTCCACCTGTTGGACATGGAATGAGATTTTCCAGGCACACAATTATAAATCCAACTGTCAGGAGCTGACAATAAAACAGGACACAGCACAGCTGTGAGGACTACAGGATACCCCCCCCCCCCCCCGCTCTCTACTCCTACAACTTTGCTGTCCAGCAGAAACAATGCATGAAAAATTGTTCTCTTATGAAATAAAGGCATCACTTCAGATTTCTTCCCACAGTTTTCCAACTGTACCACAGGGTCCTAACACAGAATCTGGCAAGTTGTTCATGTTTCATTACACCCCTCCAAAATCAGATTCTTTTCCTAAATATACAGCATGCTGGCCATTGCATTGCAGGTAGTGCATATAGCTGTGTCCTGTACAGCAAATAATTTTATGCCTGCCTTAACATGGAGCTCTCACCTTACCTTTTGCATTCAGTTCAAGCTGGACTTTTTGTTCAAAACAAATCTAATTTTCAAAAACAAGGATATGAAAGTCACAACTTATTTTTTAATTTCATTTGCAGAAAGAGTATGATTTTGTTGATGTGGAAAAAAAAAAAAAAAGAGGGGAAAAAATTAATTATTTTTTCCAAACCTGCTTAGCATGCTCCACACTCAGCACAGCATGACTCAGAGCAGGGTGTGAGAGACAAGGTAACACCAGCTGGGCAGTGCTTTGTTCTGGGTCCCTTCCACAACAGCCCCTGCTGAAGGCAGTAAGGTTATTTCCATCCCACAGATGACAGCAGGAGAGGGGCCACACTCCCCCTTCCACCTGCAAGGGGCTCTCACCAACTGCAGCTCCATCTGCTCACAACCCAAGGAGCACTTTGACCATTTCCAGTCCAATTTGTAGAGTGCTGGAAATCTTGTCTGCAGCTTGGTGTGTAGCTGGTTCAGCCCTCCCCCAAAAGATCATGTTCTACTCCAAAGTTTTTTTGCTAAAGGCCACAGAAGAAGGAAAATCCCCTTCTTGGTCTCAAGGCCAGATCTGGTGTCTTTGCTCTGTAAAACCACATTTTTTCTGTCAACAACTAATTTCCTGATCTGCTGACAGTCAGGGTCACTTCAACTTCACAAGTCAGATTTCTCTAGAAGGAGCCAAACTATTTTGCAGTTTGGAAAACATCAAATGGCTCCGTTTGCCCCAGGCAATGAAATAATTATAGAAGGAGGATAGTAATCAGCTGCCTGTGAGGAACACAGACAGACATTACTCTTCACCTCTGGCTGAGTAGGAGTTGCTTAATGAGATCTGCATTAAGTACCTGTGGATATTTAATGAGAGCCTTTTAAGGACAAAGCCACAACCAGCTACCAAAGAACTTGCTGCTTCAAGAGCAGGGAGAGTCTTCTAATCCTGAGCCTTTTCCCCTCCTATGGGAGGGCCATATCATCTTGTTTTTAATTTTTTTCAGACTAAGCAGCACAACATATTTAGAAGTACAGCTCTGTGGGCTTTCCCCACAGTTCACAACAACAACAAAAAGATTTTCCTTTGGCTAGAACAACATTAAATCATCAGTTTCCAGACACCTTCCTATTTTCTCTTGAACCACGAATACAGCTCTTAATACCTACAAGGAAGAGGAGTTTTAGAAACAGAAAATGACCTGTATTAAGTGTGTTTTAATTGTATTTGTGTGCAATCTCCTGTCTTTGTATTGCAACTTTGTCTTCTTTTTTGTGGTGGCCAGTTCTGATAAATTTTTTAAAGTTACTTTTCAGTAAGACTGTCCCTCCTATCAGTTCACAGTGCACTGCTTTGTACACCAAAAGTACAGAACATGCAGCTAGGAGTGGAACAAGGATGAAGTCATTCCTTTTGTCAGCTACTGACTCTTGTCTTGGGCTAATGAAACAAGTGAGCCATATCTTAGCATTAGTTCCAGCTGAAATCAGAACTGGGAAATTAGTACAAGAACACCAAGTAAAAGACAATTCACAGCCATTTCCTGACATGTTCCCTGTCAGACCAAAGCCCTGATATTATGAAACACATGCATCTGCATCCCTGTATCTACCACTCCACTCAAGGTTCTTAAAAGTTCTGAATTTTGCAAAAAGTTGTATTTTAGGCATCTGTAGTTGGTCAAAGGTGAATGAGCAATTTAAACACGGGGGAAAAAAAGTCTGAGCACTTAAAATTCAGTGGGCAAGTCTTAAAACAGCTTTATAAAACAAACAAGTATGTTTATTTTGAATCATTACTAAAATAGTTTACATAATATACAAATATGCTATGAGGACAAATTTGAAAATAAGTCACAGTTGGTTTTTTGTTAATAAAAAGCATTTGTCCAGTGAAATGTTCAAAATGTAAATGCCATCTTTTCTTTCCTGAGCTATTAAACATCCTGAACAACAGCACTTCCATGTCTTCTTACTGTTTTTATTTCTACCCATTAAAATAGGAAGCATTATCCATTGCTGGCTCTCAATAGTTAGAACCAATCCACCTTTGGTTAAAGTGACCACAGCTCTGTGTCTCCCAAACTCTGCTCTTTTATTTGCTTCAGGTGATTTTGGTCAATTTCTCTTAACACCCCCAACCTTGCCTAGCAGAAAGAAGCCAGAAGCTCCAGCTCCTCAACAGGTTTTCCTGGTTGAAAATGTTTTTTTTTTTTTTTTTTTTTTTTGCAACAGGAGAGTTCAAAGGGCTTGTGAATGAAGGATGGGCCAAGTCTCTCAGCTGCTACAAGAAAACATCCTATTAATTTGAGAGCATCTTCACACATTCCTTCATACTCAATAAAACCAAATGGACATGGACCACTAACTCAGAGCATGAAGTAACAGCAATGAAATGGAAGTGCTGCTATTCTCTTTATTTTTTTACCCAAAGTATTTAACAATAGAAACAGGTTCTTGTGAGAAACTCTTGACATGAGAGACTAAAAAACATTTTAAAAGCATGCTCTGCAAATCTGTTCTTTGCTAGAAATTTATACAGCAAGCAGCCAGCTATACACAGATAATAGAAGTTATTTTTTTAGGATATCAAGTACCACAAATAAATAGATTCTCTCAATGCAAAAATAATGATCTTAGTAAAAGGAGAAATAAACTATGTCTTCCTAAAGTTTTGTTTGGAAAGGAGATAGTATGTACACGGGGATGACATTTTATCATTTCCATCCAAATTTTACAACTTGCAAAACCTTGAAAAAGAGTAGAGAACTCCTGCAAGCAGCCAGGCAAAGAGGTACTGAGGAATTATTTAACTGCCATTACTACTGAATTTAAGTAACCTTTGTACCTCATCTTTTCTCTCTCCCCAGAACTCTTTGGGGCAGGCTCATTTAAGGAAGAAATGCTTGCTGAAAGGTTCTCTACAGGTCACAGATCTTTCAAGCAGTTTTGCTACTTCTGCAAGTGGCCAGAGATAGCTGACACCTATGTTGTGATCCAATGGATCAGGAAGAAGCTTGTGCTTAGACTCACATCACTTAATCATCATTTTCAGTTTATTTCTTATGTTAGAAGTAAGCAATGGTGGGAGATGAAGGTGATAGCTTTACATTGTTACCTGGTCAAATGTGATACCAGCTTTATGCACCACCAGAGGAAGATCCTCACAGCAAAGCCAAGAGTGCTTCAACACAGGTTCAGAGGCAGATGGGTGACTCTGAACTGAGGCACAGCAATGTTCAGCTCCAGGATACCAAGGCTGAATGCATCACTGAGTGCAATTTACCAACAACCAACAAGTTCCTTGCTTACACTCTGCAGTTTACTTAGAGAAGTCCCAGTTACTTTGGCAGAAACAACTCTGCCACTTGGTGGAAAGGCTCTGCACAGAAAGAACTGGTTTGCTGCTGCCTGAGCTCAGCAGCCACACTAAGAGTTCTTCCCTGTTCTGCCTTGCAACACACGTTTTGTGTCTTCCTCCTTTCCCAAGTGCTCTCCAGCAACTTTTACGTGCACCCCTCCAGAGGGAGGCCCTTTTCAGGCCAAACAGGCAACACAAGATGAGATATCCGGCTCCACAGTCCACTCAGCTTATCTGTGTCCATGCCATTGTAAGAACTAGGAACATCTGAACTGGTGAACTTTGCCCAGAGGAAATCCCGGACTTTCTCCTCCACTTCTTGGAAGGTGAGGCTCTTTCTGAGCGACTGCTCGTCCAGCAGAACTGTCAGCACAAGGGCCACGTCCTTAAACGCTGCGTTCTCATGGTCACAGTACTTGTAAAAGATAAGGGTGGAGCCTGCAGGCAGTGACTCAAATCGATGCACCACTGCCACCTTCTTGCCTTCACTGAACCCAGAGCTGAGCTCTGTGTCCACCTCCAGCTTGACAGTGTCACTGTCCAGCACAGCCTTGTCCACCCCGTCGATGCTGATTGTGGTGGCGTTCTGGGATGAGGCGAAAGCATTGGCAATCTCATTGCTCAGGCACCTCAGGGCCTTCTCAGCTTCCTGGCCAGCTGTGAGCAGCAGGATAGCAGGCTCCAGATGCACATGGGAAGAGTTCAGACGTTTCTCAAGGGACACACGGGCTTTTCTCCACAGTCTGGGGTCCTGGCTTTGGTAAGTATTTTTTAGTTTCTCCATCCGGGCCCGAAACTCTTGCAGAATTTCAGCATCTCTCCTTGAGGAGGTTCCACCTTGAATTCCACTCCACAGGACATAAAGCAGTGGGACACAAATTAACAGAACCAGTAAAAAAGTCCACATCTTGTGAAATCCATTCTGTGATTGACTGTCTTCTATAGAGAGATGGAGCAAACAAGAAGAAAACAATGTTTTAAAAGGCATCAGAAGTCAACAAGTGAAAGGAAAAACAGTGAAATCACCCCATTCTCAATACAGGTACAGTAGTTGAAGAGCACAGAAAAGATGGTTTAGTTAAAAAAAACCAAACCACAAAACAGAGAACACAGTTTTGAACTCAAGCCACTTTGTGAAGTGACAACATTAAAAAAAAAGAACATTTTTACATATTCCCACATTGACTGAGACTAAATTAGTCCTTCTTCTGAAAAAGGAGCTCTTAAAGTTCATCAATATTCCATTCACTTTAATAAAATCCAAACTAAGAGCTTAAAATGGTTCTGAAAAAGGTCAAAGCTTCTCCTACATTTACGGCCTGCAGAAAAGATGCTACAGAAACCTGGCTGCACCAGAATGGTTTCTGTGTTATTTTTCTTTCCTATTCCCTTAGGATAAAAATAGTTCCTGCAGCAATTTTTGCATCTCAAACACTGGTGGTCAACACTATCAGAGAACATTGTGGCCTTTGGATCAGTGAGCTTCACAAAGTACACACAGCAAACAACGTACATCAAATATCAGAAATTTTGATTTGGTTTCATATTTGAACAGTTAAATTAACACTTGTTTCATGCATTGCAAGCAAAAGGATTCTGTTCCCAGTGAAATGAGTGACAAAACACACCAATCTTCCTGGAAACAGGAAGAACTGCATTCCTCTTGTCCCCCTTTTACACCCCAACTTTTATCAGGACAGCAACACAGCAATGGTTAAATAACACCACCACTAGCCCTGCCTCAGTCTTAATCTTGTAAACATTACAGATAAAAGACCTCAAATTCAGGTGCAAATGTTGTCCATTATACAACACCCTTCCTTCCTTCATGCTGATGACACATCCCAGCAAGCAAATCATCTGTTCTAGCAAGGACCTTCAGCTTAACACCAACTCCCAGGAACTGAAATACTTGGAAAGGCATAAAAATGGTTAAATGTTACCCAAGGATGAAACAGAAGTGAAAGCAGAAGTCTTACTTTTGGCCAAAGGCTGTGACTGCTTCTCTGTACTGGACTGATACCGAGATTTACTTCTGCCTGTTAAGAGATTAAAAAGGAATGTGAGAAGAACACTAAGACAACAATTATGACCAGTCTTCCAGCAGGGAGTTGAAATCACCAAACTGCATTATTTTCAACAAAAACTTTTACATGCAAAATTCCACAAAGCTTACAGGAAGGGTAACAAAGCACCCTATTGAACCAAAGCCAGTCCTGCTAAGCTGGAGCAAAGGTGAGGCTGTCACCTCATCCCCAGGTGGGACAGGGTCAAGTTCAGGGTTTTCAGTTCCTTTCCAGATCATTTCCCCCTTGTGCTCAACAGAATCATCTTGAACAAGAAAAATGACACCTTCACCACTGTCACCAGCCTGAGAAGTCTCACTCAACTGTCAGAGCAAATCTCAATCTCTGCCCTCTGCCAAATGCCAGCCCCCAAGGCATCCTCATGGCCTTGCCTAGAAAGCACAAGTCCCCAGCCTACCACAAATCACCGCCAAAGATTTCCAACTCTTGAAGAATTATGCAAATAAAACTCCATTTCAAGTACAAGGTGATAAAATGGAAGAGATTTAACAAGCTGTTATTTTCTGCACAAGGATCCCATGTCCCAGTTAAGTTTCCTGATTTTGCTCAAGAATTTGAGAGGCGTAAAACTGGAAACTTAATCAATGGACACACTAGATAAACAACATAATGCAAGACCTAAACAGGAAAAACAAAGCAATCTGTTAAATATCTTCTTTTCCCTCTCCATGTAGATTGAGTTGGAGGCCTGCTTCATCAGCAGTGAGTTTCTTGGGATGAGTTATGCTTTTAAAGCAAAGTGCAAGCTTTCAACTTCAAAATATACTTTTGGTCTATTTAAATGGGCTCAGACAGCAAAGTACAAGAGGCATTATCCATAAAGTGTTATGAACAACTTTCCCAAGAGAGCAGTATGAATATATACTGTGCAATTTTTGGTCAGCATGTTTTCTACGTTTAGCCAGTTAATTAAAAAGACAGGAGAATTTATGGCTCCTTGTTGAACAGCAACTGGTTCAAAGCTGAAGGCTCTTTAATATATAACCAAATCAGGACACTGTCAATGGCACTATTGAGAATAAATTGAACAAACATACCCTGCAGTAGTTATTTAAAGACACTGAAATAAACTCCATAACCTTGTTTCTGTATGAATGCAATTGCAGAAGGTGCTAAAAGCAGCTCTGGTTTAAGCTGGGGCTTAACTGGCTTAATGAACTGCCCTATTCTGTAATTTCAACCCCCTGCCCCAAAAGGGCACAGCCATGGAGCTTGTCCTGGCTAAGCTTATCTCAATCTTGTAAGAGTTAACAGCTCAAAATCACCTCAATTCTGTAATGCATCACAGTGCAGCTCTGTTTGCACAGAGCAGGTTTCATATTTAGACGACAGCTGTAACTCATGCACTAAAGGAAAAAATAATTCAATCAACAGTCTAAAACCAAACCCTACTCTGCCTAAGAATTGTGCATTATTTACAACACAATTTGCACAAAGGCCCAGTAAATTTTGTCTTGCTTAATTCAAAAAGTCTAACTTCTGCAAACACCTTAAAGATTTCAGAGTTTTAAGTGATCGTGCAAAGTTCTTCACCCTACACACAACTAAACACTCCTGCAGCACCTGGAGTGGCACAAAAAAGTGGAACTACCAGACAAGATAGAACTCTCTGCATCAATTCATTTTTCAAAGGCATTTCACAGATGTGCAGTTACCACAAGATGAACTTCTCTTCCTGATAGCACCATGGTTTTAAAAAAAACAAAACAAACAACAAAACCAAAAAGAAACAAAACCCCAAGCAACTCCTGCAGGTTGTTCAGACTGAAATCTGATTTATAGAACTTTGTTTATCTGTATCTAAACCTGCTGAGGATAGAAACAAGGATCAAGATTTTTCTAAGAATTCAGAACATTTTCTTTCAAGTACTCTTCCAACAGGAGGGAAAAAAAAAAAAAAAAGGCAAACCCAAAAAATCCCCCAAAAGTCTGAAACACTGGGAGTCATTAGATGAGCAGACTGGATTTTGCCAGCAAAGAAAAAATGCTGCTCCTTTTCAGGAATATAGAACAACTGATTCAATCACAGCACAGCAAGCCATCACTTCTGAGGGAAAGGATAAAAGGGAAAGTTTGTGTACAATAACATTCACTGCCACCAAAAGGTGAAGGTTTTGTTCCCCCTCTCAGCTTACCCCACAATGCCTCTACTCCATGCTCTGCACTTACTGTCCCATGAGTCAACTCCAAAAAGAAAAATGAAAGAGAAAGTGGAGCATTTTCTGTGGTCAGCAAGCTGAATAACCTCAGAGAGGCTCTGACTGGAATATGCTGCCTTCTCCAGTTTCTGTTTGAATCTGCCTCCTGAGTGCATGGCCATCTTCCCAGACAATGTCCCAGGGCACAAGAAAAACCAGAAGCAGAGGAAAGGAAAATAACTCTGAACTCTGTCCTTTTCATCTAATGACAGGGAGAGACGAGGTTCTCCTGTTTTACTTACTCTGTGGTGCAGAAGTTGAGTAGCACTCTTGATTTCTCTCAAGGAAGTCAGCCTTTATTTCTGAAAGCAAAGCACAAATGGAAGAACTCAGTCACCACATCAGAGATCAGAATAGGACAGACCAGCCACACATGCTTCTGGCTCTTTCTATGAAATCCTCAAGGCTTATCAGGGCAGGAGGATATGCTGTGCTGCCAAACCAAGCCTGCAGCATAGGCACAGCCTCTTGGACCTCCCTGAGCTGGAGAAAGTTACTTTTATCTATTAGAAAGGGCTTAATTTGGTCCTTCACCCCAAGGCTTTTGCCAACATGACAAATCATTCTTCTTATGGTTTCTTTTAAAAAGACACGTAACTTCCTTCTGTGGCTAAAAATAATCCCATTTTTTCCTCACTGTATCTCCCCATTGCTTTTGCAATACACATGGAGAAAAATCTCTGAGCAATGAGCAGAGTGCTCCCTTCACCTTGAAATTACTTGGTGTAGTCACTCCCCCTGCTGAAGTCAAAGATAATTCACCTCTTTAGAAAATGAAAATGAAGAGTTTTAGTTTTCCTTGCCTGAGGCAATTAAAGATCCACTCTCATAAGGCCTTTTTTGAAGCAAGGAAAAAACTTCTTTTCGTTTTGCTTTTCAAAAACCACACAGTTGGATATTTATCAAAGTTGAAATCTGCTTTTTCTTGAACTTTAAGGTTTTCCACCCAAGCAGATCATCATCCTATTATAACCAGTTTTACTTTGGCTCAGGCAGGAGTACACACTGAAACTTTTTTTTTTTTAAAAGAAACCCTTTTTCATCCATTCAGATTTCAACTCAAAAACTCCCCCTTTTCTAAAAAAACTGAATGATTGTCATTTTAATACATTTAAGCAATCATTTGTTACACCATGGAAGAAGTACTAATGAAAGCTGTTACCTTTTAATGGTGCAGAAATGGTTGGTTTCTCAGTTCTGTTACTATCACGAGCCTTTGCATTTTCCTTTACTGTATTCTCTTCAAAGTAAACTGTAGTACCACCTGTCAGGAGCAAAAAAAGAATAAAAAGAGGATTGACAAGATCATAAATCTGAAGGACCAAGTTGTAGTTTTGGAACATCCATGACCTAAATCACTGATTTTCTAAGTTGTGAACTCCCAAAAGTTACTCTCTCAAAAGGCAACAAAAAGCAACTAAGACTTGAAATGCTTATAATTTAAGTAATAAATAAGTAAATTTGAGTTCACTAGAAATACAGCTATCTACACCACCACACGCTTCTTTAAAAAAAAATTTAGGAGTTCTTGGCTTAAAAACATGAATATTAGGAGCCAAGAAATTTCTTACACTAAGGGGATTCAGTGTAAACACCATGGGAGTATAGAGAGTTTTCCCCACAGCTTTGGGAGCTCAACTTTTAAACAATAATTGTGCTGTCTTTCTTATGCAGCATTGGCCAGAGGGGAAAAGAGACAGAAGCAAATACAGAAAATAAGTTCCCTTTTAATGGAGTCCAAGCCATCCTTTAGTTAGGTCTCATTCTCTCCTAATCCATAACAGCAACCTAATTTCACCTCTCAGGTAGGTGGGAAGAAGATAAATCAACATTTTTCAGCTCTTTGCCAAATTACAGAGCCATTCAGCTGTGAAACCCAGCCTAGCTGATATGTCACTAACTAGAAAGAGTAAACCCTGTAGGATATCAGAGGTCACAGAGCAAAGGTCAGGGCTGGGAAACCAAATGCAAGAAAGGATAAAATGCAACCCCAGAACCAAGGGGCTGACAAGAAAAAGCTCAGGTATAGAATAAAAAGCTGTAGAACAGTTGGGGAACAGAGATTGTGGCACAGCTATCAAGCATCAGCAGAGGGAAGAATACAATGCATTATTTTTTTCTGACACACTCTGGGCCCTTTTACTCTTTAATCCTGCTGGGGTTCAGTGTGTTTCTGTAGCTCTTTGACCACATGCCAAGGGCAGTGCATAGCTTGCCACCTAGTGTTTAGTAATTTTACTTCAACTAAGGAAACAGCCTTTTTCTAATGTGCTCTGGCAGTTTCACACACCAGTGTATGTCAAACATACTAAGGAGAAAAATAAAACCACCAGACCCATCCAAACCACAAAAAATGGGAAAAAGCTGTAAGTTTTAAACTATGGTAAGTCACAAGTGCAACAGTTAAGTATTTGCACACACTTAAGGGGGCCCATGTTTTAAACCCATCTTAAAAAGCTGTTAAGTGACTGATCTCCCACAAAGCTCCTCACTAAATTATTTTCAGGAATGCCAAACTACATATCCATAATATTTCACTACGTACCCAGATTTTACAAGGAAAATCTCCCTAGTAATTGTGACCAGAAGACAAAAATATCTATGAATCTAAAGAGGGCTACTCAGGCAGTCCCTGCTCTTAATTGCTCTCCCCTTCCTGGTATCAATCACTATTTTTTGTGTTACAGAGACTTCTCAGAAGTTGTAGAAAAGAAAGGTCAATGTAAGACAACTTCCATGGAGATTGCTAGCATGTATCTTCAGCTCACTGATCTAGAAGCTGCCCTGATTCAAGGCAGGAGGTTTTAGGCTCTTAAAACTCTGCAAGCTCTTCTTAAAGCTCTTAAAGCTTTCCAGCTCCCCAGGCAAGATGCCTAACCTGTATTTAAAACCTCTTAGTAGGAGCCAGGAACCAGTTTCTCAAGGTGTGCTTTTGTTTCCATTCTCTTCTCAGGGAAGCAGGACAATAATGCTCCCCCAACAACCCAGCCTGCTTATTCCCCTGCCTCACAGATCATCCCATAAACTGCAGGAAAAGCAAAATACTGCACATCTATAGATGGGGGGGAAACTAATCCTCTGCTTCTATATAAACAATTAGAGTCTGTTATCATACTTTTACACCTGTTGTGCCTATGATCCACTACAGCTGCTAAGAGCTGGGGAGGCTGGGAGGGAGAGGAGCCTCATTTTTAGAGCCATCTAATTAAAAACCCAACCTTCAGCTGCACCTCCTGGAACAGCACAGCCGCATTTAAAACACTGAGCCTATTATACCCTGTTAGCCACCATGTGGGAGCAAAAGCTTTTTTCATAGACAAACCTCTGTACTTGCCTAAAGAAATACTCATAACCTTCTTCAAAACAAGATTTTTTTTTCCATGCCTCCTGGAAATTCTGCTTCTGGAGCAGAATACAGGCAGACAATTCTTGGTGACAAAAACACAGATGGGAATGGAGAACAGTCTCAGCTAGCCCAATGCATCCCTGAGCACTGCCACACTCCAAAACAGAGAAAAGAGGAAGGAAATACAATTTAATCATAGCTTCCTGGTGGAATGATGGGCTAAAGCCACATGGCTATGTTACACTGAGTTAGCATGTTTCTATAGCTTGGAGAAAGACACAAGTTTCATCAATAAAGCCACAAGTGGCTGCCACACAGTGCTAACACATCAGCTTGTCCAGTCCAGTGTCCAGGAGCAGGTCCCAGAGCATCCTTGGTGTTTCAAAGGAAGGAAAACCCCAGTTTTACATTTCCTCATAAACAATACTGCTCCCAATAAGGAGCACAGCCACTGAGGGATCGATTCTGCAGCTCAGCACACCTTATTTAAATCCTGCCTTTCAAAACCAAGCAGTGTCAGTAAAATTTGGATGCTGTGGTAAAAGTACTGTTCCAAGTGATGCCCTAGGAAAAAAACAGCCACCTGAGGGTTTCGGCGTGCCCTGCTGTAAAGGATCGCTTCACCTCCCATCCCTCGTCTGTGGGGTAAGAGTCACAGCGGGATTTCATCACCTGTGTGCCACGGTAACGCCTGCCGAGGAGCTAGAACCCAATAATTCACATTTCCCTGAGCGTGGGCCATCCCAGCCCCTCCGGAGCTCTGGGATCGGAGCCTACCTGGCGATCTGTACGCTTTTATAGGGGGCCGTGTCAGGGAGTCTGGGGTCCCGAAGTGATGCTCGTCCCCTGAAACGAGACACGGGTGAGGGGCACAGCCGGACACTCAGCTCAAGCCCACGGGCCTGAGAGCCTTCCAGGAGCACCAGGCTCACCAGGACGTTTCCAGTGGCGCGGTCCCGTCCCAGCACCCCCGGGGGGGGAACCACACGGCGCCCTCCCGCCCGCCCCGCTTCGCGCCGCCCCACCGCGCCCTCAACCACCTGATCCACCGCGGGCCGCTGCGCCCGCCCGCGCCGCTCACCCTGCGGGGCCGCGCTGTCCATCTCGTCCCCGAGCTCCTCCGGCCGCGCCGCCGCCAGCCGGGGGCTCTTCCGCCGCCGCTTCAGCCCGGGGCCGTCCGGCGGAGCCATCCCGGGGCCGTCCGGCGGAGCCGCCTCCTCGTCGCCGCTGCCCACCATGCCGCCCGCCGCCGCGCCGCGCCGCCTACCCCGGCCCCGTCCCCTGCCCCGTCCTCTTCCCCGTCCGCCCGCCGCCGCCTGCTCGGGCCTGCAGCTGCCGCCTTCCCGCGGCGGCGGGGGCGGCTCCGCGGGCCTCACTTCCCGCGGGGCGGGACCCGCGCCCGCCGCTTCCGCCCGCGCGCGGAGCGGCCGCCGCGGCGTCACGTGGTAGCGCGGCCGGTCCGCCATGGCCCCGGCACCGCCCGCGGGACCCGGATCGGGATCGGGATCCGGGATCAGGCTCGGGCCCGGGCCCGGCGGGAGCGGCCCCTGCAACGCCCGCCCGGCGGCCCCGCGGCTGCTGCCCCCCAGTGAAAAAAATGCGTGACGGGCACGGCCCCTGAGGGCAGCCCGGGCCCGGCGCCTCCGCTCCCCACCGCGTTATATTTTCTATGTGCGAACCGATCGCAACAAGGCCGGTTTTGCATTTCTCGGAGGCAGAAAAGCCTGTAAAATAAGCACAAATAGCAGCTGAGTAGCAGAGAAGGGAAACTTGGAGGTACTTCGGGGGACATGAGATCCTCTGGCACTGATAACGTTGCACTAGTCTGTTCCTTAGAGTGGGAATCGTTTTGGTGAATCAGATCTGGAATATCTCACTAGGCATTTCACTTTTCTTACCCGTTTGTAGCGATTAATTACTGCCAAACTGGGCTTTTAAAATGTGTTTGATTGCATTCTTGATAAAACTTTTTTACCCAGGCATGTGGGAGAGTTTCTATGGCTGGAAGTTTTCAAGATGCAATTTTTTGGGACTACAAGGTCTCCTCTAGACTCCCTCCTTAGCAGCTCAAGACCAGCTTGGAAATTAGTTGCTAAGTAAATAGAGACCCTTTTACAAATTCACAGAATCACAGAATTGTTCTGGTTGGAAGGAACCTCTGGAGATCATCCAGTCCAACCCCGCAGGCAAGGCAGAGTCACCTGGAGCAGGTGACAGGAACACATCCAGGCGGGTTTGGAATGTCTCCAGAGAGGGAGTCCTCATGCCCTCCTTGGGCAGCCTTTCCCAGTGCTCTGCCACCCTCAATGTAAAGAAATTCTTCCTCACGTTGAGGTGGAACTTCTTGTGGTTTAGTTTATGGCCACTGCTCCTTGTCCTGTCCCTGAGGAGAGTCTGGCACTTTATGCAATCCAGCAGGAAGGCTGGGTGAGGGAAGTGCCATTCAGCCTGCACTCCCATGCCTGTCTTCTCTGTACAAAGATTTCAAAACAAAAAATACCCTAAATTCTTTACTAACACACTATAAATGTTGCAGTTTCACCCAAAAGCAAGTGAATATTTGTGAGATACCTCCCATTGTACCAGCAGTAAATATTGTCATTCTTTTCAGTCCTAAAAGCAGAACACACACATTGAGCATTGTTTTCTAAAGCAAAAATGAAAGAGGATGTGACAAATACCACATCAGGAAAAAAAAAATCAACACAACAATGGCAAGATCCCTTTTTGTAACTGTTTTGTGATTACTTAATGGCCTAGGCCAGCCAGTTAATTTTCCTGCCAAACGATTTTTTGGGAACCAGGTTCTCAACCTGGAGAGGCTGAAATGACCCCAATTTTGTCACACACTTACCACCAGTATCATGACACTTGTGCTTCCATGGAAAGGGCGGCCCCTCAGCCCCAAACACTGTGTTGAAGGGACTGGATGGTTTTAGGGACAGAGGGATAGAAAATGCCTGGATTTCCATGAAGCCCTTGCCACCTGCAGCTCCTCTCTGCTGTTCCTGGGCTGTTCCTTACTGAGGGAGATCAGATCGTGGTGTGAGACTGATGGCAGCCAGGAGCAGGGCCCTCAAGGTGACCTTGGCCGCTGTGAGTCAGCCACGCTGACTTTTTCCTTCCTGCTTTTCCATTCCGGTTTTACAGCTTCTGCTGCCCCTGGTGAGAGGCTGGTCGTGACAAGGGAATGTGCTGAGTCTGCCACGGCCACTGTCCCCTCCCAGCTCTGTGGGTGACGGAGGTAGACACTGTCAGAAATGAGGTGTAGTGGCCAGCACACCTCACCTTCTCACCACCTTCCTGACATGAGCAGTGTCAGTGTTGATGCCTGTGCACATGCTGACACCCCAGGTAACATGGCACACACATTTTATTGACCCCTCTGACACTGCCTCTGTGCCCCCTGGGCCAGCATAAAGAAGTATTTTTTCCTTCCCATTTGAACCCAACCTCTTACCTGTTTTACAAGTGCCTCCAGTACTAGTTTAGGGGAGGATTTAGTCGAATTGAAACAAAACAAACACATTAGTCCCATCTCCCCTTTCAGCCCTCTGCTCCCCAGACTGAGGAGCCCCAGCCACTCAGTGCCCCCTCCTTTCCAGCACTGTGTTTGCCTTTCCCTGTGTTTTGTCTCAGCCACTTGCTGCTGGGCTCCTCTGAGGATGCTGATGAAAAGGCAGCAAGCAGAGTTCCAGGGGCATTGCTGTCTCTGCTCTGCTGCTCCCTGTGCTGCTGCCTTTCCCCTGGAGTGCTCCCTGCTGCTGCTTTCCATGAAACGTGTCCTGGGCAGGGGGAATAGGGAAGGAGTTGGAACATACCCATGCCTATACATGCCACTGTGCAGGCACCACGAGTTAGAATAGGATTTTTTTGGGAAAAGCATTGCCTAAATGAGGCTAAGGGCTGACTCAAACACTCTCAGACCTTTCCCTGCTTTGCAGCCTCTCCCTACTTCTGGGGACACTGGGTGGGCTCTGCATCCCTTTCCCCCAGGCTGATGCTGAAGATCCTCCATGTCACATCCTCCCCAGCCTCCCTGCACTGGAAACGTGACATTTCCAGCGGCTGGGCTTTGCTGCTTATGTGTTTGGGTGACTTTTCTTGTAGTACTTTTCCTAAATCAACTCGCAAACCAGTTCCCTCCTTTCACTATCGTTTCCTTGCTTCAAATCCGCAACACTGTTACTGAATGCGCCAGTCATGCAGAGTGCCTGAAAAAAAAAGCGCACAGCCACAGAGTCGCGGAAACACGGCCAAAAAAAGGAAGTTCCCGTTTCCTGAAGGCTCCCGAGAATGACTGCGGGAAGGAAAACTACAGCTCCCAGCAGGCAGCCGGGAGCCAGGGAAGGCCAGGGTTCACCGTCACGTTTCCAGCGGAGGATTCAGGGTGTGCGCTGGTGTCCTGCCACCAAAGGGCCTCTGGGACGGAGGGCAAGGGGAAAGGCCAGCGCTGGCCTCCTCCTGCCGCCTCTTTGCTCCTGATCGCCGCCCTGACCGGCTCCGAACCTGCCTGGGTAAGCGGCTCCACTTTGTTCTGCTGATTTCCTTCTCCTGCCGGAGCGTCGGCATCGGGAACAGGGAGGGGAGGGACGAGCGCCGGGGCAGCGACTGCACCCCATAGCCCCGAACCGTGTGTGGAGACACTGCTAGGGGGCGAGGGGCCCCCGAAAAGCTGCTGCTCTCGGAGGCTGGGCTGGAGATTCCTGTACGGAAAACCGCACGGACCGCTCTCCAAGCGGGGAAAGTTTCTTGGGAGTTTTCCATCCGCTTAGTTGTGCTCGGGAAAGCCTGGATAACACCGGCGAGCCCGGCTCCATCTGTGCCCTGTCCCAAAGGGCTTTAGCCGGGGGGAATCATGGCTGGGGGCGTGCAGGGCTCAGGCGGCGGCTCCGGCCCCGCGGGGTGGTTCTGCCGGATCGCCTCCCGATCCGACACGCTGGAGGCAGGCGGGGGAAGGACAGGAGGAGCAGGGTCATCGCTCCGTGCCCGCCTGGCTGCGAGCTACCAGCTGCCCAAAAGCTCCCGGGGCAGCCTGCCGAGCCCCAGACTCCGGCCTGGCGTCCGTGGGGATGAGACAGCAGTGCCTCACCCCCCTGGCGTGTCCCAAGATAAATGCGGTTTGCATTAACCCCTGCACTGACGGGAAGCAAAATAGCTGACAGCCCACGGGCTGAAGGTTCGTATCCTCCCATTTTCACCTTGGGAATCACGGAGGAGGAGCCTCCCCCACCGTGATTCACGGTGTTTCTGCTTATCAGGTTTGTGGGCGTGTAGTTGGAATTGGCCGGAGCAGGACGGGATGGTGGCTGTGAGGAGGGCAGGACTCGGTCAGCCTCCGGAACAGCAGGGAGATACAGCTCCCTGTGAACGTCGGAGAAAGTGAAACCAAACCGTGCAGAAGCCAGAGCTCCAGGGGAAAAGGAAAATGGAAGAGATTCCAAGCGTGGATCTTCTTGGAGGTAAGTGAATCCTTTGCTTGCTCCATCTGCTAGGAAAATCCCTTTGCTGCCAGTGACATGAGAAACCTGTGCAGAAGAAAAATAAACCAGTAAAAGAATCTCATCTTTTCCAGGCTGAGGAAAGCAAGTTGCCATCAGTTCTTAAACGGTGAAAGATGAACAAGTCACTTTCAGTTTTAGATTCTGATCTGCAACAGGTTTAGACTCTGTGTCCCAAGGTGGCAGCACAAGGAATGCTGAAGAGAGAGATCCAGACTGGAAGAGCTTTCTTCCCTACGTCCTGGTGCTTCCCATCTGCAGATGCTTAAATAATGAGCCAGTTTTCCACCACCTCTGGCTGGAAAAACTCTGGAAGAGGCAGGGCAGGGAGCAGTTTGTGCCCAGCTTGAACAGCAGGATATCTCCAAGTTCTTCATGTTTCAGTTTCTACCATGTAATGTACTTACATTATGTGGGAGCCTTGTTCTAATGTACTTACATTATGTGGGAGCCTTGTTATGACTGGTACCTATGAGTGTGTCAGTGATAAAGTGATGCCATCACCAGCTCAGGTCTGTCCTAGATAGTCAGAAGTGTCACTGTAATAATCAACGACAAAGAATGTAAAAATCATGTTCTGACAGGTGACAAGTGCAGCTTTTTCTCTGTTTTCAAATTAGAAGGGAGTTCCTCGCCCTTTTAATCAGTGTTTATTTTAATTATAGCATAATCATTTATGTAGTGCTTGATCATTCATAAGCAATTTTTCACAAGTAGTGCCTGAAATTTGAGCTGCACTTTGGTTCTGTGAGAGTCAGAATATGTCACAAACACTGTTCAGTTGCAGGATCTCTCTATTGAATTATGCTCCAGTGTTTGTTTCTAATTAAATGTTGCCATAGCTCTTTGGGAGAGCAGCTCCAGCACAGAAAAACAGAGCATGAGAATTATCATTTACATTCAGACAGATGCTTGAAGTGGATTGGCATAACTGTACTCAACAACAGCCTTAGGAATTCTTCAAATCCATTGCTATCTGTGAAAGATGTGGTAACATATTTTACCATTGAAGGAAGGAATTGCCTGCCCATCCCACCTAGGACACAAGCTGGGATTGAGTTAGCTTTAGCAAGGCAGCTGTAAGGTCTGTGGCTTGGATTTGTGGACTTAGAGAAAAAAAATTGTTGGAAACAGAGCAGTGTTTTGGCTTTTGATGAACACAGCATCAAGGCTTTCTGTCCCTGCCCAGCAAATACCCTGGGGTGTGCAGAAGATTGGGCAGGGACCCAAGGTGGGAAAAGAGTTGTTGAACACAATATAGCACCATGCTCAGTAACAAAACAATGGGGCAAAGACAGAAAGGGAGAAAGGGGGTGGCTTCCAAGGTGGCCATTCTGGGAGACTGGCCTGGCATCAGTCTGCTTGTAGGAGATGGTGAGTGATGCCTTTGCATCCTGATTCCCTCCTTCCCTTCACTCAGCTGTCTGGATCTCAACCCAAGAGTTTTCTCGCCTCTGGTCACTCTGTTCTCTCCTGTCTCACTGGGGGTAAATGTTTCTGCAGTGCCAGAACTGGGAGTTGTGTGGGTGGTGGTAAAGCACTGGGCATTCTTGACTCCTGTGTGGCTCACTGGGCTTGTGAACTCTGATCCCACCAGCTGGACCAGCCCAGGGTGAGGTGGGGAGCACAGCAGAGCGTCCTGTGCACCAAGAGCCCACCCAGGAAACACCTGGGCACCAAGGGACAGGCAGGTGGCCTGAGACATCCTGCAAACCAGAGGAGGACTCTTCAGTGTGTGAATCAGCTGCTGATGGGGGAGAGACAACACTCCTGGGTTCAGCTGGTCCCACACTAGAGGAGAAACCTGCCCAGGAAACTGAAGTGTTGCCAGAAGAATCTGACAAGACAAAAGAAGGTGTCTCAGAAAGACCCCTGGAAAAACAGGACTTGGATGAAGGTGAGTCTCTCCCCACCCTTGGGCCTGATAACTTGGGCCTTGGCTTAGAGGAGGCAGAGCAGGAGAAAGGGTTGTTGGTTCTTGGGCTAAAAGAGACGAAGTGTAGGTCTGTGAATTTTATTCCCCACAGCTGGGCTGGGCCATGAGAATGTGGAAAGCAAAGGAGACAGCCCTGTCCACCAGGAAACACGGGAGCACCAGGAGACAACTGGGCACCATGAAAGTCTCTGCAAAGCAGAGGAAGATGTCTCGTCAACAAGCAAGGCACAGGGCTCTGGCAGGGAAATGACACCTCTGGATGTGACTGGTGTGGAAGATGTCCCCAGGGGCCACTTGGCAGAGAAGAGCAGCAGTGCCACTCTCCCAGACTGGGAGCCAGAGGCACCCAGAGGGCAGGAAACACAGGAGAGTGAGTCCCAAGGCACGTTAAGGAGAAGACCAAAAGGTGAGCTGGTGGCTGCACACTGCTGCTCTTCCACTTCCTACATTTCCCACAGGCACTAGAACAATGGGATGAGATCTCTCAGAGCCATTTTCACTTCCCTGGAGTCACAAGGTATAAGAAATTAATTGGCTTCTCTCTTTCTCTTGCCTTTGCTCCTGTTGTGCTGTGAAAGGCGTGAAGCCACATTGCACTCTACATTGTCTTTCTCCTTGCCCAGCCCAAGAGGAGAGAGCCAAGACTCGGGGCAGTATTAACCCAAAGCAGTGTTTCCTCCTGCTTTGCTTACTACAGCCCCATTTACCTGTTCCCTCAGCACTGAGTGGCACATTTCTTTTCTCCTGTTGCAGGGGACACAGCCCCAAACCCAGAGACTCTGTCTTCCCTGCAGAACATCACCACCCAAAACACAGAGCAGGAGAAGGCCAGAAAGTCCCTCCTGTGGAAAGGTGAGGAAAAGAAGCTTCCCTTGCATGTTACTCATCGACCAGAAGGCACTGATCCTCCAGGAGCAAGTAATAAAGCACATTTAATTACTCTTCTCTCTCGAGACCTTTCACAGCCTCTTCTGAGGGTTTGAAAGAAAAAACATCCCCTTAAATACAGGCTCAGTTCAAGCCTATAGTGGCAGCTTCCCCTCCAGCTCTTCAGCCTCAAAAGCTGGCATATTGTGGTCATCATGCTGTGAGTGCCCTGGGAGGTCTGGGGGGGCTGCTGTGCTGAGGGTCCCCCTCCCCAGCCCTGCTCTGTCCTGGGGCTCTAAGCAGAAACACTGATGCTGGTCTGCATCAACACATTCCTCCTGTTAGAAGGAGACTCTGCTTTGCTATGGAGAGGGACACAAGGCATTGTGTCTGTACCTTCTGTTTTCTGAGCAGAAGCACGGTGGCCTTTGTTCACTCATAGCATGGAGAAGGGCAGTGAAAGCAGCACTTTACCTGGGTCAGACACCTCCATATGTGGTGCTCTAAACAGCCACAAACCTAAAAAAAAAGCAGAGGAAGGGGAAAAGAGGAAAGCTTGTGGGCAGCTGCAATTTCCTCAGGAAGGTTTGCACAATCCTTGCCCTCATCCCTGGAGCTGCAGCCCCCACACCTGGCACATTGGAGTGGGAGCCAGCAGCCCTTTCACCTTTCCTGCCCAACTTGCTCCACTTTCCTAGTGCAGGGGGAAGCTCTGAGAGGGGAGAAATAGCCATTGTAGCTACTTTCCAGCATGTCACTGCAGGTCACTTGGGACTGACTCCTGCTCCCCGTGTTGTGTCTCTCCCTGCTGAACAGGGCTTTTCATCCTGGGCCTCACAGTGCTGGGCTTCTGCATATTCTGCTTCGGCAGCCCCACCTCCAGCTCCCAGCAGCCCCGCAGGAACCCCACGGTGGAGGCATTCCAGTCCCAGTTTGACCAGCTGCAGCACAGCTTCCCGGGCCAGAGCCCCGAGCTGTGGCTTCGCGGGCGCAAGTTCCTGCGCAAGCACCTGAACGCGTCGCGGCCCACGCAGCCGGCCATCATCATCCTCACAGCCGCGCGCCGCGGCGAGCGCACCCTGCGCTGCCTGGGCGCCCGCCTGGCCGACTGCTACTCGGCCGCCCTGCACGGCAGCACGGTGCACGTCGAGGGCAGGGACAAAGGCAGGCTCCACAGCGACCAGGCCAAGCTGCAGGTGGACTCGGAGCTGAGCGCGGCCTTCCAGGCGGGCAGCCGGGCCGCGGTGGTTCACCGCTTCGAGCTGCTGCCCGCCGGGGCCACCCTCATCTTCTACAAGTACTGCGACCACGAGAGCGCCGCCTTCAAGGACGTGGCCCTGCTGCTGACGGTGCTGCTGGAGGAGGACGTGCTGGACAGCCACATCAGCCTCCAGCAGCTGGAGGAGAGGGTCCGTGACTTCCTCTGGGCCAAGTTCACCAGCGCCAGGAGCCCCGGCTCCTACGACCGCATGGACTCGGACAAGCTGAGCGGGCTGTGGAGCCGCATCTCCCACCTGGTCCTACCCATTCACCCCGTGCAGACCATCGAGGAGGGGGGCTGCTATGCCAAAGCCTAGGGACAAAAGTGGCCAGAGCCCCGAGGAGGGTTGGAAAGATGCTCATGGGTGGCCTCTACAGGCACAACTGGTGTTACTTCTCTTCGGTTTGTTTCTTGTAGGTTCCTGGGAAGAGTTTGACAGGTACAAGTTGATCCAGGATATTTGGGAAGCTGAGTCCTGGAGGTGATACACACACTTCTTTCTGGGAGATGGGAACAGGGGGTGTTTTAGAGTTCCACAGGAGAACATCAACATGTGGGGAGGCAGGAGGGAAAATAGGTAGTGTTTTGATAGTCAGACACAGTCTGACTGTATTTCTTGATAGAAACACTGCCTGGCAGGGAGCGTTTCTATCAAGAAATAGACAAATAATGTTCAGGATTAGTATGACAGAAGGATGCTGGGATTCAGCAGTTCTTTAATCTCTCCCTGCCCCTCAGCTTGCTAAAGTTGTGTACATCAGTCTCACAATATATTTTATCCAGGGAGCTGCTGGAACACAGAAAGGTCAAATTCCTCAAGGCCCAACCTTCTGAAGGCATGCTTCAAAAAGAAAAGCAGTTTGCCAGTCAAGGGTGTGACCCGTCAGTCCCAGCAGTGTCCCACTGGCACAGCCTGATTGACACCAAGCAAGCCCAGATCCTCAAACAAACCTGCAATTCAGAGATCCCCTAAACATCAATTACCAGAAATTCCAGTTGTCAGCACTTGAACACTACCGTAATGGCAGGGATCCCATGAGGATATCCCACGTGCCAGAGATCAAGCTCCAGAACCAGAGAGCAGTGAAACAGTTGCTGCCACAGTGATAGTGTGAAGCCTCAAGGGATTACACAGGTGAAAAAATGAATAATACAATGTAATGCAATGCTTCCTCTCTCTAAAACAAGTCCACTCTATCCCTTTACCACACAAAGGCTGTGACTCTCTCCTCAGGCTGATGCTTTGGTCCCACACAACAGATTGTTCTTCACCTGGATCTCTGGTCTGTGTGCAGGGCTGGCAGCCTGTCCCAGCCTCTCCCCAGGTGACTTCTGTTGATGAATGTAGATGTTAACATTGGTATTTCAAACCATGTAGTGTAGCACACCAGGTCCTTGCCCTCCAAGGGTACATTTGCCTCCCTGCCAGGCAGATGGAGCTCTGGCATCTGCCAAAGCAAGTAGGAGCAGAGCTGGGTTAGCTGGTAAAGACCAAATCTCTGCCATTAACACTAAAATTCCTTGACAAAGCAGATTAGTTTCTTTCCTTGCCTCCTCTTCTGCATTCTAGGAAGGGAAATCCAAGGTCTGGAAGCGCTGTGGTTTCTCCACACTGTGTTTTTGCAGGTGCTGTGGGGCAGGGCAGCCAACTCAGGAACACCTGGAGGGGCAGGTGCAGGTTACAGCATTTTTTATAACCCAAGGGCAGCCCCAGGGGCCAGCCCCATGTGCCTGTGCAGAAGGAGCAGCTGTAGCAGATGTGGCCTTGCAGAGCCAGGCTCTGTGTCCAAAAAGAACAAATCCACAGCACCACGCTGGTTTTTAGCAGCTGCACACCAGGGTGCTCCTTACAGCAGCTGGACCCTGGTGTTGGATGGGTCTCCTGCCAACAGTGCCTTGCTCATCTGCCCCACCAAGGGCTCAAGGAGGTGCAGCCCTGCACCCTAAAACCACAGTCTGTCTCTCTTTCCCCCTGCCATGTGCCTTGACCTGTCCCAGGACCTTAGTGGCCCTTAATTGGAGGAGGGGACAAAATGAAGGAAGAGGGAGGGTTATTTGTTCATGTTCTGACCAAAGAACAGACTTTTTGGTTGGTTGGGGATGTGAAGACAAGATACCACAGGGGTTTTAACTGTGATAAACACTGGGCTAAATGTGAGAACCACCTGCTGGAGCCCAGGGCACAGTTTGATACGAGATACAGATTGCTTCCTCTTCTCCCTCTTTTCTATTGCTGTACACTACTTTGGTGAGGGAAAACACTATCCTGCTCTGCAGGGTGTTGATCTAAGGACCAGCAGAGCATTAATCATGCTATGCCAATATTTTGGTGGAAATCTGTATTTTAATGTTCTCTCTCTCCATTTTGCATACTGTGTTTGCAATGCATAGCCCAGGTATGCAAAGGCAACTCCCCATTGCTGAAAGTGTCACCCACCTGAGTTCTTCCAATACAGAGATATTTTTATGGCCTTCTAAAGACAAATATCTGCTTGCTTCTGGAACAGGATTTCTATTTAAAAATAAATGGTGAGATTGTGAAAGAAGCCAGCAAAGTGAGACTGGAGTCTGTATTCCATTCTTTTTTTCTCAGCTATTTTCATTAAGCTAAAGAGATCATCATATTAGGCAAAGTTTAACTTAGGTCAGGGCTGTAGCTGTGCAAACAAAGTGAATATTTGCTTTTCCTGGAAAAACTCTTAACAACGTTTTTCTCAGTTGTTTGGGGCAAATATTTGCAGCTTTTTCAGCCGAGGCAAAATTAAAAACAAACCCCCAAAGAGCTGCTGGATTCAACCCAGGCTGAAGTATACTGGGGTTTGCATAATATTTAATGATAATAAATAAAACTGAAATCCACTGACAACAGAAATGTTTCAGAAATACGAAAAGCAAATATTTCTCATTTCAACTGATTGGTTCCACTTGATATTCCACCACTTCAGCACACTCAAACTTTTACTTTCGTGATGAATTATTTTACCCAGCTCTAGCTTAAACAGAGAGAGGTCAGGAAAAGAAAGTATTTACCCTGTTAGTTTGGATTTTCTTCAGTCCCCTGACAACAATAGCCATGACAATGGCACCTGCCTTCACATGGATGTCCACGTGATTGATTGCCAGAAGTAAACATCTCCCATCTCCTGTTTGATGCCAGAGGAGATTTGATCTTACACCAAAGATTTACATGAAAATCCAGTGTCCCCAGGTACAGCAATGCTGGGTTTTTATGCAAAAAGCACTGGTTTTTGATGCAAACACCAGGCTGCTTTTTAAAGTCTTGCAAATGAATCCAAAACTGAGTCCAAAGGGAGCAGCTGAACAAACTCAGAGGCAGAAAGGTGCACTGGTGGGGTTTTTTTGAGTTCCAGTCTCTGCAGGAAAGGATGTGTTGCCACGAGGTGTTCAACAATCCTAAAAATCACCTTGAAAATTACACAGGAGCACAACTCAGGGGCAAAACCAGTCCTGGAATGCCAGCCTGGTCTGCTCCACCACAAAATCACTGCTGATTATCCCTGTGAATGTGCTGCTGTCCCGGAGCTGATGCAGCTTTGCCACCCTCAGCCAGTGGTGGCCAGGTGTGGCACATCACCCTGAGCTGCCTGCAGCACCCCTGCCCCTGGCACAGGGACATTCCTGCCACATCCCTTCTCACCTTTCTGCACCAGCACGGGCTGGAGCTGGAAGAAGGCAGGGCACAAAGAGGAGGAGGAGTGAACCCAGTTCTGCCTCATCTCTCCTGTGAGCTCATCTGCAGCTTAACCCTCCACAGGGCTGCTCCCTCGGGGGCCACTTTCTGGCCCACAAAACCTCCATTGTAATTGAGATTTGCAGATATTGGGAGCTGGAAGCTGTTTTTATTTCCCACCTCAGCCTCTGCAGGGGAAGCAGCTGTACAATGAATCACACAAAGGAGCTTGGCCACAGCCTGTGGGACATGGATCCATGAAAAGGCTCAAAGAATGCAGCTGAAAAGTGTGTTCCCCACAGAGGGAGGGGGCTAAGCCATGGCAGGCATCCCCCTGGCCTCTCCCTGCTGTAGCTGGACTGTGCAGTTGTGCTGAGGCTGAGGAGAGGCTCTGCAGATCCCTCCTGAGGGCACTCAAGAGCTGAGGATCCTCTAAGAGCCAGTGCAGAGGTACCAGGACAGCAGAGCACAAAGGATGGAAACAGCTCACACAGCTCACAATCCTTTGAGATCTGCTCCATCCCCTGCCCCAGCAGCCCAGGGACCCCTCTGGGCAACAAAAACCAGGACATGGCAACGTCCACAGGGGAGCAGACCTGGCCAGACAATGACAGCTTGAGCTGAAGGAATCCCCTGATCTCTGGGTTAACAGAGCTGAATCCTTAGGGCTGCTCAGAGCAGTAGAAACAAGGATCAGCCACAGTCCTGGGCAAAGCTTGTGTCTGCAGAGTGCCTGAATCACACAGGTTCCTCTGTGATGGTGTTCACAGGGGTTCTTGGATCAGGGAAGAGATGAGGATCTGACTCCATGTTTCAGAAGGCTTGATTTGTTATTTTATTATATATATTACATTAAAACTATACTAAAACAATAGAAGAAAAGGTTTCATCAGAAGGCTGGCTAAGAATAGAAAAGAATGATAACAAAAGCATCTGTCTTGGACAGAGAGTCCGAGCCAGCTGACTGTGATTGGCCATTAATTACAGACAAACCAACATGGGCCAATCCCAGATGCACCTGTTGCATTCCACAGCAGCAGATAACCATTGTTTGCATTTTGTTCTTGAAGCTTCTCAGCTTCTCAGGAGGAAAAATCTTAAGGAAAGGAATTTTCATGAAGAGATGTCTGCAACAGTTCCTCCTCACAGGGAGAGAAAAGTCCAATTGTTCCTGCTCTGGGGCAAGCACCAGGCTCCCTCCAGCAGGCTGGGCAGCAGCAGGAGCACACACAGGGAAATAAAGAGGTGCCTGCAGACCTCTCCACACCAGGCCAGTCTCACATGCATCTTTCTTAACTCTCAACCTCTATAATTATGATCCCAAGACCATCCCCATGAGAAGGCAGCTGCTGCCTGTGACAAGTGAGGGGAGCAGAATGCATCAGGACCTGATGCAACAGCAGCCACAAGCACAGCTTCTCCATTCCAGAGGCCTGTGGTTCCCCTTCTGATTGTGTTTGGAAGGTTTTTTAGGAAACTGTTGGCTGATGGAACCAAATTCAATGAAACAAGAGGTTCAAATAATCCCAGGAGACTTCCAGAGGGCAGGGGATGAGTGTGAATCAGTCCCAAACAGGATTGGCATCCCATAGTGGAAAACACTGGCTATGGAGAGACAGCTGGGATGAAACCATGGGTGCTACCACAGGGGAGATCCTCAAACTCCTGAATCCTTTAAACACTGCCTGGTGGCAGTACAGACCTGCTCTCTGTTAACAGGACATGTGAAACTGGAAAGCAAAAAGGGGAAAGCCCCTTGTGAGGGCAGAGCTGAATGCAAGGCCACAGAGGGCTGCTGCACATGCCTCAGTCTGCTCACACAGAACTTACCCCACAGCAGAACCAGCTGGCCCAATTGGAAAATGGCACCTTTAGTTTATGGTCTGAATAAAGATAGTAGGGGAAAAAATGAGAGAATTGGATTGGAAATTATTAGGAGGCTGGGAGGAGGTTTTGGTGGCTTTGTTAACAAGATTTAAGATGTATTTAATCAGTTGTGGTACCAAACCTTCCCAGACACAGGTTAATGTTGGGAGTGTCTCAAGACTGCAAGGGAACCCTTATCTCCCATATCCTTGTTCCCACATTGGCTGAGAGTACTCAAAACCTCCTCTGCACCTAGAGGAAACAACCAACCACATTGCCTGAATTCAGGACGTGAAATGACAAAAGCAACATTTTAAACACCATCTTTCTGCCTTCCACACTGCACTTGTATCACCCCTGTGAGCACAGGAGGCTCAGGAGTGATGAAAGGAGATGAAAGCAGGACTAGCAAGAAGGGTCAGGAGAGAAGGGCACGGAGGGGCCCTGGAGGGGAGAGCACCGGGGGCCGCCTGGATTTGCCCCACCAGGCTCCCGCAGAGCCTCACAGGCAGATCCCGCTCTGCAAACCATCCGTGCTGCAGAGCCTCCCCCTGCCTGCCAGGGCTGCTCTCGGACACTGCTTTGGACAGGGGCTCAGGAAGATCAGACGCACTGAAACTGAGCTCAGACTGCTGAAACTCGCTCAGCTGGAGCCAGCCAGCCCCTTTTTCTGCTTAGGCACAGCCTCTCCCCCACCTCCGTGCCCCTCCACAATTTTTCTTATCTGCGGGGCAGGAGCTGGCTCCGGAGGAACATGACACGGGGCTGCAGCAGGGCAGGACCGCCAGGAGCTGGCTGAAGCTTTTCTCCCCTCCCTGCTTTTGTAGGCACAGCCGTGTTCTTTGTCAGTGCTTCTCATTTTCCCCGGCTGGGTCAGAAGCAGATCGCCCCCTCCTCCCCTATCCCCTCCCTGCCGGCAGACAGCTTTGATCAGGAGTCCCCCTGCTGACATCCCTGTCCTTCCCTCTCCTCCCTCCACCTGGAGGCTGAAACCCTGGGTGAGGGAGGGCTGAGGACCCGGTCGCCTCCCGCACTAAACACAGCACATCTGGCAGGCAGCAGCCGCCGCTGCCCGCCCCGGCCGGGGACACCTGATGCCATTTCTGCACAGCCTGTGTGTGGATCACAGCAGGCAGCTCCGGAGGGCCCAGCTGTGCCAGCACGGCCACTGGCAGCTCCCTGCCGAAAGCTGCCTTCTGACCACCAGCACGGCAACCCAGAAAGGAGAGGGCAAGAGATCGGAGCCTCTTCCAGTGCCTAAAGGGGTTGGAAGAGAGAGGGAGGGAGAGAGATGGTTTTTTAAGGGCATGGAATGACAGGACAAGGGGGAATGGGGTGAAAATGCCAGAGGGCAGGATGAGATGGGATATTGGGAAGAAATTCTTCCCTGTGGGGGTGGGCAGGCCCTGGCACAGGTTGCTCAGGGAAGCTGTGGCTGCCCCATCCCTTGAAGTGCCAAGGCCAGGCTGGACAGGGCTTGGAGTAACCTGGGATAGTGGAAGGTGTCCCTGCCCGTGGCACGGGGTGGAACAAGATGGTCTTTAAAGTCCTTTCCAACCCAAACCATTCTAGGATTCTGTGACTCAACCACCACACAGCAAGAGCAGCTCCCCGTGTCCTGGGGGATGCTGTACTCTGTCCCAGCACGGAGCACAGGCTCCTCCAGCCCGGGCAGAGGGATCCCCTGGCAGGCAGAGCTTGCCTCCAGAGGGCAGGAAGGAGGAATCGGGCAGCAAAAGAGTTTTGTGCGGGAGGAAACGAGCGGAGCGCTCCGCTCGAGAGCGAGGGGCAGCGCGGGTGGCTCCGCAGGGACCTCTCGGTGCCGGGGCGGCCGCGGGGGCTCGGAAAGGATCGCACAGAGCGCCGGGAGAGCTCCGAGCCCGGGGGGCGGCAGCAGGGCGGTGCGAGGGGCAGGCGGGGCGCGGCGGGGCCCGAGGAGCGCCCGGCCCCCATCTCCATCCCATCCCATCCCCATCCCCATCCCATCCCCATCCCAACCCCATCCCTCCATCCCTCCCCCGCCGAGCGGCCGCGCCGCGGGTCGCCGCCCGCCACCCGGCAGGTTGTAAAGTCATTAACTCCCCCAGCCATGCCGGGCCGCGCTCCGCGGGCCCCGCCGCGCCCGCAGCCGCCGCTGGTGGGGCCGCCGAGCCGCCTCCTCCTCCGCGGCAGCGGCAGCAGCAGCGCGGCATGGCCGCCGCTCCCCGCCGCCTCCTCCTCCTCCTCCTCCTCCGCGCCGCCGCCCCCCTCGGCGATAAGGTAAGCGCCGAGCCTCCCTCCCTCGCTCCCTCCTGCCTTCCTTCCCTCCCGTCCTCCCTCCCCTCGGGGAGCCGCGGCGGGGCAGGGACGGACGCAGAGGGGTCCGAGCCGCGGCCCCTCGCCCTTCCCCGCAGGTTTCAGGTTCCCGAGCTCCGGGATCCCCGCGCTTCCCTCCCGCGCTGCTCGGCAAGGGGGTTCCGTCGCCTGTCCCCCAGGGTGACCCCAGGAGCAGGCTTTGCCCGCTTGCCGTGCCTGGCACTAACAAAAGGCTGATGGGGGTGTGAGGATGCGCCAAGAGGGTCCCAGCATCACCAGAGGGACCACGGGGGCGCGGCGCCTTCCCCTGCCTGGGGGTTCGCCCGAAGCTGCCCACCACGTCCATCCCTCCACGTTCGTCCCTAGCAGGAGGCTGGCTCAAATTTAGGGCTGGAAACAAACAGATTTCCCTCTTCCCTGTCCTCCCCGCCACCCCGAGCACGGCTTTGGGCAGCTGCTTTCCCCACTAACCATGGGGAGCCTGTCCAGGCATCAGCGCCCCGCGCTGCCCTCATCTCTTCTCCGCACCACAAAGGAGCCCTCGGCCCGGCCCTCCTCCCGTGGCACTTGTTTCACCGCAGCACCGAGACCCCCGTGCCTGTCCCGTCTCCTTCCCGAGGCCCAGCCGGGGTGAATGGCCCCCGTGCCCGTGGCAGGGCGGGCAGAAATCCGTGTTCCCGGCAGGAATGCCGGCTTCGCGGGGCGCCGCAGTGCCCCTGCCTCCGCGGGTCACTGCCTGCATTGTGCCTCGGCGCTCCCGTTTCCTCGAGGGGAACCCGGCCGGATTTCTTTGCTGCCTAAGGAATTCTGCTCTGCTAAAGGAAGAGGGTTTTGGGCTGTGTTTCCCACCCCCAGACTCATGGCTGGGATAAAGCAATCCCACATGAGCCGTTTTAGACACAGAGAAGACCAGACACTGCAGATTTACTGGGGATAACTCAGGTTTGAGGAGCAGCAGTGTCTCCTGTTCTGGGGTTTGTCTTAATTTTGAAGCTCAAGTGTCTCATTCCCACTTTGCTTTCACCTCCCTGCACATCTGCTGCCTGTTCTGTTTACCCTGAGCTGCAGGGCTAAATCGGAAGCTTCAGGCAGAGCAAGCCAGGTCAAGCTAAACAGATGTGAAATCCTTCATTCGGGACTGATCAGGATGGACTGCTCCATCAACACGAGTGCACTCCCTGCCCCAGCAGCTGTGTTTGCACAACACCTCAGACAAGGGCATCCCCAGGTGGGAAGAGGGCTCCCCAGCATAAACACACACCAGCTCTGCCCTGAAGGTTCCCTTGCTCCCACGGAGCCCTCTGATCACAGATGATGTGCTGTGAATTGTCCCGGTGGCTGCTACTGATTGTTGTTGGTCTCTACTACAAGGCAGTGCACAAAATGCCCACTGGGGACCCTCACCTGTGGTTCCTCCTGCCCTCCCGTTGTCCACATAAAACATTTTACAAAGAGTGTCAGAAAACCTCAATCCACAGTTTGGGCAAGCAACTTCCCAACTAACTTCCTTCCTAACGGCATTCAATGCCTCTGCAAACCCTGGTGATAGAAGTGTCTCATGTTCACTCCCTCCTCTCCCTTCCCAGTTTTCCATCCTTTCTAGCAGCTTGCCCCAGGATAAGAGAGTTGTCCTGCTTGCAGGGAATGGCCTAACTGACTTGGACCCAGTGTTTTGTTATGACGTGCAGCACTTGCCTGTGAACTTTCTGTCATGGCAGGATTATGAACAGAACTTGGTCGTTTCTCCACTGACTTCTGTTCACTGGTTTTCTAATTTGCTTTTCATCTGTGCCTCATTACACGTCCAGATTTTTGTTACTTATCTGCTGCAATTCCACATCCTCAACAAGGATCCCCTTCCATTTTCCCACAGATTACTGTTCTTCCTGATCCCTTAAAAATTATTCTGCATTGCTTGTTTTACCTCAGATACCTGCCCCTATGAAAAACTCCTCAGGTACCTTGCTTCAGCTTTTCTAGGGAAAATTTGGGTTTGTGTCTGCTTCCAGTATTGAATCTCTCACACAGACTATTTAGTCTACACAAATAGTGTAAAACAATGACAGGATGAGAAATAGCTTTATACAAACCCCAATTCTTTTGTGAAACATCGGGGCATAATTGCAACTGCTATTGTTTTTTCTCAGGGCTCTGGTGGAGTGTATCACCACAGCTTTAGTCAGAGAATGAGATGGGGAACCCAAACCAGGGGCGTTGAACACGGTCATTCATTCCCAGATAATAATCTGCCGTTCATTCCAGGCATTCAGACATCTGAAGCTACTTAGTATTGCAGTAAGTGGTGTGGGTTTGCTGTAGAGAGAAGCCCTTCAGTAAAGGGATTGTGGAGATTTTTGGTTGAGGACATAGAGTTAACAGCCTCAGAAAAGGTCTGGGAAGAATTTATTTCATTTTCAGCTGCTGTTTCGAGTTGTCCTACACAGGGTTGAGCAGAACATTTTACGACAGCTACTGTGCCCTTCAGTGGTGGCCCAGCCCTCAAGGCTGCAGAGAGAGCCTTTTCCCCAGCTCCTCTATTAAGGAGGCATGTTTGTGGTCTCTCTTCCCAGACAGCTTTTTTTCCCAGGAGCCAGGCTCTAATGAATCTCAAGATTAGGCACAACAATGAGCAACACGGGGGACTGGGCCACCGACACGGTAATTGCAGTCATTCCCAGGTCTCTGGGAAAGCCAGAGTAGCTCTGAGCTGGTCCAGGGCATGACAGAGAGGCAGTGGAGAATTTATTTTATCCCTTTAAACTTCAGAAAGGCCGCCTGGAAATCCGATAGGACGTCAGGCCAGGCCCACCCTTCTGTGCAGGGCTGAAGCATTTTTTGCTTGTGGCAGCCTTTGTTTGGCAGGGGGGAGAGGGGAAGCAGCTGCTGGGCCTTGGCTTGGGCAGAGAGAGCTTTCAGTAGCACTGGCTTGGAGAGTGGTGTTCCTGTGTTACTGGCAAGGCTGGAGACAGGCATTTTATCCTGGAAAAGTTCCCTGCAGGTTGGGGTTGCCAGCTCTGCTCCCCCAGCGAGGGGATGGGAGGGCAGCCCTGCCATGGCCTCCAGCACAGGTGTGCAGGCACAGGAATTCCTTGGTCAGCCTCAGAGAGGAAAAGCTGCAGCTCTGCAACCACCAGGTGCCAAACCACAAGGACCTCGGGGGAATTCTTGTGGGGAGCACCTGGCTGAGCTGGAATATGGTCTGTCTTTTCTAGGGATGGAAATTCACATCACCTAAGGAATTATGTCTCCTCTAGGCAGAGCCCTTGGCTGGAGCCACGTGCATCTCCTGTGCTCTGCTGTTTCTAGCCTGCTCCTTTTCCATGATTCTGCAGCAGAGTGCAAATTAGAGCAGCTCCAGCATCTCCCATAACCAGGACAGTGCAAAAGAGTTCAAAATTCAGCCCCTTTTATTTCTCCCTCTGTGAGGAGTAGGTGGGGAGGGGGATTCATTTGTCCAGAATTCACTCTTGGGATTTGTTGAGAGGCTTGGGAAACTGAAGCTAGGAGTTAATCTAATCTGGAGTCTGTCCCACAGTCCTTAATTTATTATCTAGACTTTTGGAAAATGCATATATCTTCAATTAAAAACAAGAACCATTTGTGTCTTGTGGTCAATGCAGACTTATTTCTGACAATACAATAAATTCAGCACAGATTGGAACCAGCTGCTCCAGCTCCAAGTACCTGAAGTTCCCACTCCTAGTCCAGGCCTAGGACTCAGATGCAGTCAAGCCATAAGGGACATGGCCAAGGGGACAGCTCAGCATTGTCCTTGCTTATACAAGAAAATAAATGCTCCTAGGGAAGGTCTGGCAAGGGAGCTTGGTCATGGAAAACCTGAGAGCCAAATCAATCTACTTAAAAAGTGATTGATTCCTCCAGCACAGAGAGGAAGCAGGAGCAGGGATTATGGATATGGGAGAACACTTTCTATTAAAAGAACAAATCTCCCTGACCAGCATCTTCCAATAAATCTTCATCCTGTCACTGAGGTGCAGTGCAGAGATGTGTCCTATCCTATTTCTCATAGAAAGAAGCTCACAAAGGCAGGGATGCTCACCTCCCCCAAACCTCAGCTGTGCCCCCACATCCCTGATCTCCTTGCACCCAGGCAAAGCACCCCAAGAGCAGGAACCCTGGAGAGGAGCCTGCAGCTTCTCACCATTCCAAACACACAAACCCTGCTTTGTATCTGGGGTAGATACACAGAGCAGATGATTTCACTTCACCTGTTCTCCTCCTGCCCCTTCTCACGTGTTGGGATCACAAGATCCTCAGGGCAGGGCTGCCTTGTAGGTTACAGCTACTCATGTTTTTATCTTCTGTCAGTCTCATGTTTTTATCTTCTGTCCAGGCAGCCCATGTGCCTCATGGAAGGGGTAAGACACCAGCTTTGGCTTTTCCTCCAGCTATGGGAGAATCAATTTTGTGCTGAGCTCTCCACTCAGCCACCAGATAAATCACTGGAATTCTCCTTCCTGACAGCTGTGAAGAGCTCTTCCACCCCAGCCCTGAAAAATGTGTCACAAAGCAGCATAGGAGTGGTCAGGGAAAGATTTTAGCTGAAAATCCCTTACAATGAGAGACTTTTGGTTTATTTCCTTTGTAAGTGTGGAAGCTGCATAGTCAGAATTTCCATTTACAGTCTGATAATACACAGCAAGACAAAAATTCTCATAGGAAATTGGTTATGATGATAGTTTGGAAGAAGAGAAAAAGGTATTTTTGAAAACACGTCTGTTTGTTTTAATTTCACTTGCCTAATGAGCAGCTCAGCTGCTGGCCACAGCATTTGGTCCCTGTCAGCTCCAGCCAGGACACTGAAGTACAACAAAGAGTTCTGTTATCTCGTTTTTGAAATCAGCTCTTGCAATCACTGGAGAGCAAAGCATCAGGTAACACAGTGCTTTTTTGCAGCAGAGTTGGCCTGCAGAAAGAGGCACTGTGCACATTGCAACCATTTAAGTTACAACTTAAAACCATTTGCATAAAGCAGCTGCATCTCCTCTGCCCAGAGGCTGTTCTGTTGGCAGGCACTGAGGAAACACAAGTTCTCAGGCAGGAATTACATGACAAAATGAAGAGCACTTTGGCTTTACTACACCCTGAAAGAGCATAAAAGCCAAGAGACAGCCCAAGCAGTGAGCAGAGCACGTTTAGAGATGAGCAAACCCTGCAGAGTTTTCTCTGCCATCCATCAGTTCTGCTTTGCAGAAGGTTGTTTACAACAGGCCCAAGTAAACCCAGCATGTTTTGCTACCAGTAGCACTGATACAACTTCCCTGAGCCCTTGCTTTAAGAAAGCACACTTGACACACACAGAGTATTAATTTTTGTCCATTAATATTTAAACACTTGGCATTTTAGCTGGATAAATCCCTTCCAGTCACTGTCCTGTGTTAAACTCAGGGCTGCATTCAACACTACTCACAGCTGTGTTTCACTGAACAGCAGATTGGTTCTTGCTCAGGCAAGTTTGCCAAAGTCCCTGGGAGCTTTTAGACCATCAGACACTAAACAGGAAAATACTGCCAGGAAAAAAAAAAACCCAACTAAACCAGAGAATTGCTTACCTGCTGGGAATTGTGGAGGCACAGCCAACAGCAGCCTACTGCAAGGATCCTGCTGGGGCCAGAGGAGCTCAGGTCTGCCAAATTTAAAGGCTGAGACCCAGAAAGGTGTGCTGGGAGAGGGAGCATTCCTCCTCTGAGCATAGTGGGGTTTGTGGGGAGAGGCTCTGCTTCTGAAGCTCTCTTGAAAATTATTGGGGGATGAGGAGCCTGGATCTGAGCTGCTTTAGTCACAAAGGGAAGGTTATTCATGGAAATGCAGCTCTGAGGATTGACACCTGAGTAGTCCCAGCTCCCTGGCACGGCCAAGAGCTGCAGCTCTTCCTCTTCTCTCCTGAGCCAGGTGTGAGCTGTGCTGGGACTGATGCTGTGGGGCCAGGCTGCAGCTGGGCTTTCTGCCACATATGTCCAGCCCTACAGCCCTTCTCCATCCCATGAGACCCCAAGGCATCCTGCTTCCCATGCAGAACTCAGTCCTGGAGGGAAGTTCTGATTTTGAGATCCTGGTGTGGCCCCAGAGGATCAGACCCTGAGTTTGTCCCACCTTCAGGAGGTGACAGGACAGCTGCCTTTGGTGGTGAGGAGCCAGGTTCTCCAGCTAACAATGCTCTGTTTCTGTCAGGACAGTAGTGAGGCAGCAGATGGAGCTGGCACCTGGGATGAAGAAGTCACCAAGTGGTGGGGAGAGTGGAGCTCCTGGTCCACCTGCTCGCGCTCCTGCGGAGGGGGAGTCGCGTCCCGGGAGAGGCACTGCCTGACACAGAGGTGAGCTGGGGCCAGCCTGAGCCCCTGGCCAGGGCAATGGGGTGCCCCAGAGCTGTGCTGTGGGGCTGAGCCTCCTGGGTTTGCAGGGCCAGCCATTGCCTCCTCTGTGGCCTCTGGGGAAGGAAGGCAGCTGTGGTGTGCGGGCAGCGGTGACGGGAGGAGCGCGCTGCAGAGGGCAGGTGACAGGTTCCCTATGGCACCCACTCAGCTTGACTTGTCTGATGGGGAGCAAGGGCTTGGTCCTCTCTTGGAGTCCTGAAGGTGACAGGGTTATGGGCTGGCCCTGTTCCTCTTCTTTCCCTCACAAACCTTCACTGCCATGGCTGCTGTGGCCAGTTCCTGTGCTCAGGATGTGGGCACATGCTGCCAGACACCTTATGGGGACTTGAGCTGGCAGCAGCCAGCTCAGCCACATCTCAGCAATTGAGATTCCCCTTTTTATTCCCTGCAGAGCTGGCAAGTTTTTTCCCCTCTGTCATTTATCTGGCTGTCACCTGGCAGCATCTGCATTTGTCCCCTGCAGCTGTAACAGTGCTGGGATCAGTGGGATTGGGTTTGTGGGACTGGGGAGAGCAGGGGAACTGCAGCTGCCTGAACTTCTGCTGTCCTCTCTGGGCTACCTTGCCACCAATTCCCCCTCCTCCTCCTGGTCCCCAGCAGCTCTGTACCCTGCTGCCCCAGGCTGGTGGGCTGTTAATGAGAGCAGGCACCCTGCAGCACAGCCAGCTCTCCCTTCTGCGTGAATGCACTGCTGAGCAAAGCAACTCAGAGCAGGGCCCCTGGCCTGCCCTCCTTCCTGCAGCAGAAAACTTCCTTTTGGTGAGCTGGCTGACAGCATGGTGAGGGTCCAGATGTGCTGTAGGACCTTCCCTCCAGCTGTGGCCTCCCTGGATGTCTCTGCTGCTGCTGCTCCTCTCCAGCACCCTGGGAAAGCAGTGGGGAACAGCACAGGGAGGGAGCCTGGGGCTGTCCTGCACCCCTACAGCCAGAGCAGCCCTTCTGCCCTTTGCCTGCTTCCAGAAGAGAGATTTTTCTCTGCATTTGATGCCAGCTTTATCCTTGACTCCACAGCTGGGGAGGGAAGGGTTTGCTGTGGTGTTTTAGTCCAGGGATCAAATCTGAATTAAAAAAAAAAAAAAAGAGAAATCCCAGCCCAAAGGTTTTTGCAGCTTCAAGGTGAATGGCTTAAGTGTGAGCCAGGTATGGCCTTGAAACAATTTCTGCCTGAGTCTGCAGGAAGCCTCTGCTTCTGAAAGGCATGGTACTTTTGAAGTCTTCCTGCAAATGTAGGCTCTGCCTGTGTCATGTAGAGCATTGCTCTGGAGGGACAGCTGCTGTACCTCCACCAGGCCAGCCTGAATGTGCTTATGGTGATCTTGTACCCTCAGTTCCCAGTGCTGTTTACACATTGTCTGCTCCAGATCTTTACACACTGCCGAAATTATTTTGCAGATCATTACTGCTTTGCCTTAACCTGTGGTCTCAGCCACTCTCCATACACCTGCACAGCTTTCAAGAATTTTTTCTGTCTTTGCATCAGCCCAGTATCTCTGGCAGAGCTCACGCTGGCCAGAGTGAAAGATTCAAGTGTTGAGAAATTCCTATGGGTTTGGCTCATCACCTGTACCAAGCCTTCTCTGAAAATCTGTTGGGGTGGCCTGACAGGCACCATCTCTGCCTATGGCACAGTAGATTCTGAAATCACCTCCCCCAGTCACTGCAAATCCTGGGCACATCCATAGGAGGGATGGACCATCAGGTTCTGTTGTCTTTTGGTCACATCAGCCCTTCTGGAGCTCCGAGGTGAATGACACAGGGGTGCCAATACTGCAAGTGCTCCCTGTCTGCTCAACCTACCCCAAAACAAGAACAGCCTAAAATCCCACACAGCCCACCTAAAAGCACTGAAGATGTGTTTCAGAGGAGATGTTGGCCAGTCCAGATCCAGAGAGCTCTGATGAAACACCTGCCTTCTTCCTCCCACTTAAGTCAGGCCTGACTCCTGTGTCATCCTCAGTACCTGGGTACTTCACAGACCTCCAGTTCATGTCAGGAAACTTCTGCTTTTCAGGCTCCAGATGCCTCAGGGAACAAACAGCACCATGTGTGTTGGTCAAGCCAAGCACTACCAACTGTGCCAGCAGCAGGTGAGAACCACTGCCAATTCTGCCTGGTCCTTGTTGGGGGTGTGGGACTCATGGGGTCCAACCTGGAGCTGCAAAATCACCAGCACTGGGGGTGGGATTGGTCCCTCAGAGGATGGAGACAAGGGATATGATCCTCTCCTGGGGTGGTGGATGGTGTGCCTTTGAGGATGTGAGAGATGGGCTCTGTTCTTTGGGACGGGGAGATGGGACAAAAGGATGTAAAAGCATATTTGTTGTGGGGTGAGGGGAGGGATGAAGTTTTTCCAGTGTGCTTTTCTTGTTGCTGCTTTTCCCATTGCTGGAAGGAATTTTTGCAGGGCTGTTAAATGCAGCTGTTTGAGAGGCCCTTGCAATGAGGCCTGGCCTTTCTGCCTCCCTTAGGGGACCTCCAAGCCCATCACCAATTCCTTCCAGGGTGGACAGGGCATTTTCATCCTGCAAGGATGGAACAGGGACAAGCAGCTGTCACAAGAATGGCTGTGAGCTAGGGAGCTTTTTGATTGCATTTATTCCTTCCATAGCCCTGCCCAGCCAACACAGCAAGCTTCAAACAGCAGCAGTGCTCCAGCTTCAATGCCAAAGCCTTTGGGAAGCACTATTACCACTGGATGCCCCTCTATCCAGGTGGGTTTTCACAACTTCACACCAGGGGTGAGGGTCAGAAAACACCCACAGGATCTTCTGGGGCACAGAAAAGTAAAGTCCAAGGGGACAAGGAACGGATGCTCCTGGCTGCTCTGGGTTGCTCTGAACAGGCTGCTCATCCATTTCCCACACAGTGACTTCACATGGGTGTCCAGTTGGCCCTTGAGGCCCAGACTGAGTTCACCTGAGATATTACCCTGTTTCTGGATTCACCTGTTTTTCCATTAGCTGCCAAGGGGACATGGAACATCTGCAGCTGCTCAGGTGAACGGGGCAGAGCTGGCCACCAGCCAGCACAGTCAGTGCCCCTCTTACAGCCCTTTTTGTGCTCCTGTGCATTTATGTGTGGCCTGGGATCTGCTGATGCCCATTCCCATGTTGGGCACAGTGATGGCACTACAAGGGCATGGCAAGGAAGAGGGTTTGCCAGCAGGAAATATTTCTGCTTGGCACAGTCCTCAGTGCAGCCTCATACCGTGACCCCTTCGCTTCTGTAAAATCCATGGCCTTGGGGTGTCATTGCAAGTGGCAGGATCATCCAGGGTGACATCAAACCATCAGCAGGGACAAGGGGCAGGTCCCCTCCTCACTGCCCATCTCTGGGCACCTTGAGCTGCCTGGTGACCCTGTGCCTCTGTCCCTGCAGATGACTACACCAGCATCTCCAACAAGCCCTGTGACCTCCAGTGCACCACCCGCAGTGGAGAGAGGCAGCTGATGGCCCGAGCACAGGATGGTACCTCCTGCAAGGACAGGACCTACCAAGGGGTCTGCATCAATGGGAAGTGTGAGGTGAGGCCCTGGGAGGAAGCAGTAGAGAAATTGGGATTTTACTTGCACGGGTGGACCTCCTGGTCATGGCAAAGCCAAGGGGAATTGAAACAGAGGCCTTGCATTGGATTCATTCATTACTACCCCCCAGAACCTCCCCAGAGGAGCACACAGGATAAGATCCTGTCCCTGTGGAGATAAGCTGGCCCAGGAAACCCTCTCTTGTTTTGTCCTTTGCAGCCAGTTGGGTGCGATGGGAGCCTGTACTCGCCCCGGACCATGGACAGATGCAGGGTGTGTGGAGGGGACGGCAGCACTTGCCACCGTGTCTCGGGCACCTTCCGAAAGGCAATCTCACAGATAGGTACTCCCTGCTACCAGTCTGGAGACTTCACCTGCTACTTCTCACCACCAGCTGGCATGGAGGGGGACTGGCTTGAACGTGGGTAGGAGCTTTCCCAGCTGCTTGGTGGAAAAAGTTGAGGAGTGCCACCAGCCCTGCTTAAACGCCTGTGTTCTGTCCTTCTCACTTAATCATCAGAGGAGATTGGTTTGATGTGCTCTATATTAGGCTGGTAAGGTTTCCCTTCACCTGTTTAGAATAGGAAGCAGCTGGGGATCTATTTGTTCCTATTGATTTTGGCATCTTGCCCACCTCAGATAATGTGAAGAGATCAATGAATCTTCTTTTATTTGTGCTACGTGTTCATCTGAAACTTAAGCTGTGATGAGGGTCACAGCATCTTTTCAAGCTGCATTTAATCTCCTGCTTTCCCCAGTCCTGTGGCTGGCACAGCTGAGGGACAGACCCCTCTGAAATTGGGCTGAGGTTCCCTGCAGCCTGATGGCCCTGTCCTCCAACCACAGCAGGAATGGACTGTGGTATGCTCATTAGTAATTAACGAACTGTGGTTTGAGGATGTTTTGGAACAACGTTTCACACTGATGTTGTTTCACCAATTTGCCTCACTCCCTACAAAGAGCAGCCTAGAAAAGCACTCAGGCCCCTTTCCAGGGCAGGGGTAATGGTCCTACCCCTTGTAGCAGTATGGGTACAGTTTTGGGCTCCCATTCCAGCCCTCATAATATCTTACAGAACAGACAGGACCTGCGTTTCCAGCGGGAAAGACAAACTGCCAAACCATGCAACTTTAAAAGCCTCTTATTTCCTCTCCCTTTAAAGGTCAATTTTTATGTTACTCCTGAGACAAATTCCATGGAGTCAGGAGCTGAGGGGACCTATGCTCTTTTTCCACCCTCTGTTCAGCATCAGCCCTGATCACTACTAAGCTTTTTTTCTGTGCTCTTGCCAGAAAGAGTGTGAAAGCACATTCATCCACACCCCCAGAGCCAGACTGTTTCCTTGTGCAGTTCCTTCCCGACTCCAAACCCAGCAGTGCTCAGACTGACATCCGTAATGGTGATCTGTTAATGGGATTGCAGAGATCTGGGATGAGAGCTCACAGACTGGTGCAACGTGCATTTAGGTCCTTGGCACCCTGCTCCTGAAGGGCAGTGCTGCCTCCCTACAAACACACTTGTCCCATGAGCTGCTTTTCCCACCCAGACCTTTTTATTCTGCCCTGGGGGTCTCCTCATGCTCTGTTCTGTTCCTCAGGTTACGTGTTCATCACCAACATCCCTGCTGGTGCCACAGACATCCTCATCATTGAGCGCAGGAAAACAGAAAACATCCTGGGTGAGCAGAGGAGCTGGATGGGTGTGGAGACCCCAGTTCAGCTGTCTGGGAGCTGGGAGGAGGCTCTCTGCACTCCCACCAATGCTGTGAGAGAGCTACGGAGAGCATTTCCTCCAGGGTAGCTACATGGGAGCTTCATCTCTCCAAAAACCAAGGCCACCACATCTCCAGTGCCAGGAGAGACATTTGGAACCCAAGTTTGCTATGGGCAGGGCCTGGGGTTCTGTTTCTGCTGGGCTTTCCTCATTTGTGAGCTCTTTGCTCTCCTCAGTGCCAGAGTTCTGCAGAATCTCACATTTGTCTGTTTTCTCTCTCTTTGAAGCACTTGCTGATGAATCTGGACATTTCTTCTTCAACGGCAACTCTGCCATTGACAACCCTCAGAACTTCAGGGTGGCTGGCACCGTCTTCAAGTACCGGCGGCCCTCGAGCCTGAACTCGGATGGGCTGGAGTACATCATAGCTCATGGGCCCACTAACCAGTCTCTGAATGCCATGGTATGTGGGGAACCAGCTCTAGGCTTTCCTGCCTCCTTCAGATAACAGGAGTAGAACCCTGTTCCCAAGCCAAACCTGGGTGTAGGGGGGTTGAGGAAGCCAGGCAGGTGGGTGGGGGCTTTCCTTTTGGATTTATGAGGATGCTGTCTTCTCTTAACAAACATCACCAAACAGATGTGGCTAGAAAAGGCTTTTGGGAAATTCACACCCTTAAAATAAAAGCAGTTTTGTTTTCTTTCCCCATTTCCTCCAGTACTACAACTTTAATGGGAAAATGCCTCACATAACTTACGACTACACTGTGCCACGGACACCGCCTCTCCGAACTGCAGCCCCTGCTCTTGCCAGGCCTCTCTATCACCACCTACCAGTGACCAGCCAGAGCCATCCCATTCCAGCCAACTCCAGAGCTGCCCAGACAGATTTCAATGCCACGTGGCTCTCCCTGTCACCAGATGACACCAGTGAACAGCTTCCTCTAAGGGAAGGGCAAGAAGATTTAGACTTTGGTCCCTCACACTTCTTCCAGACCAACTCCACCACTCAGACCCAGGACTGGGGCTGGGAACAAAGTGAAGAGAAGGAGAAGTATGACTTTCAGATCAGACAGGTCTACCATGCAAACACAGCAGGAGAGGAAGAGGAGGAGGAAGCAGCAGCAGTTGGTGGAGAAACAGAGTTGGGTTGGTTGCTTTGTTTTCCCTTCCCCCATTGTATTGAGTGGAAGCAGACATTCTGCAGTGGTCTTCTTGAAATCTCAGGTGGCTTTAGCATCAGGGTGAACAGGAGGGAAGGATGGGAAATAGTGGGATGGAGACTCCTAGGGAGCAGCAAGGGCCACTAGCTCTGTGAGGGAAGGAGAGGCTGTGAGAGGGAGGCCACAGTGAGGAGGTGTTAGGACATAGGTTGGACTTGATGATCTCAAAGGTCTTTTCCAATCTGGTTCATTCTGTGGTTCTGTGATCCTGTAATATGGATTAGGCAGGGCACTCACTCGTTTCCTGAGCTTGGCAGGTAGGGCAGTGACAGCAATAGGGCCTGGCAACAGTCCAGTGATCATCAGGGGACAAGTCAAATCTGAGACTGATCTAGGAGAGCCATACAACAATTCAGGAATAAGAACACGTGCAGCATTGTGCAGCCCAGGACTGAAGGTCCAGACTGAAGCTTAAATGGGGCTCCAGAGTAGTGGGTGGACAGAGTATGGGCTTGCCTGAGGCAATTAAAGCCTGCTGATGCTCCCTGGTAGAAATTTTTTATTTTTAGGCTGAACACTGAATTTTTTTGCCTTGTTAAAAGCCACACACTGAAATACAAGCCATCCCATATAGTTAAAGCTTGTATCTTATTTCCAGCTCTCAGGTTCAACCAAATCTCCATCAGCACAGCTGTGCCCTACAGCATGAGGAGACCTGAGCTGTCAGAGAAGAGCCGTGGGACGTCCTCCAGGCTCCGTCTCCTCAGGCGCCTCTGTCACCGAGATCCCCACAACGCCGCCTTCTGCAGGGAGCTGCAGCCCCTGGCAGCCAGGCTGGCACCAAGGAACTCCACAGCCAGGCTCTGGCCCCACTGGCCACAGGGCCTCCACAGAGCCCTGGCTCGCAAGAACTCGCTGGAGGACCTGAAGGTGGAGGTGTTTGCTGGGAGCCAGGGGGAAGCAGCCAACTCCAGCACGATGGCATCTGTGCAGAGCCCTCTGCTCGGGGCCAGCCCGACTGCCAACACCAGCCAGGCAGAGCCTCTGCGAGCCCCTGGCACTGAAAGGTGGCACCTGATTTCCTGGGCATGGTTGGCTGGGGAGGGAGGGCCAAGCCAGTCCCCTGCTGTCCTTGATGCCCCCACTCACCAGTGTCTATCCATGGAAGCTGCTGTAGGTGCTTCCTCCAAGGACTGATTGTTACAACTGGCCTGACATGGAGCTCCTGGAACATATTTCAGGGTCCATTTAAATGGTGCTGAAGGGCCTGGTATGGCTGTAAACAAGGCCAGGAATCCACAGCATGTCACATATCCACATATACCATCGTGTCATACCCTTCCTGTCCCATTCTTCTGGGCACATAAGCTTCTGTAAACATCTGGCAGGAGACTGAGGAGCAGCTTTTAAATATTTCTGGCGAGCCACATATGAACTCTGCCCACCACATCATATGATATGAGAGGGACCTTGCTTGAGCTTCCCTTTCCAACTCAAATCATGCCTCGAGGTGAGGTACAAGCTGAGGCTGAGGGCACCCCTGTGGTTGGCAAACCATGATATACACAAGACTCACTATGAATGATGCTTCCTCCTTGCTAGTTGAATTTGGGAGGCGGATCAAGGCTTTGCACTCCCTGTTCATCAGTGGTCTGCCTTGCCCAAGGTGGGGGAAATGGAAAGCAGAAACACTGGCTTTCTTTCCATCTTCAAAGACAGCAAGGAGGAATTTCCCGATATTTCATTTTTGCAGCAATTTTTTTCATTTTTAGCTCACACCACCTCCTTTTTCCACAGCAATGAGTTTGATGTGAGCCCTGTGGGCCACGACGACATCAGCTTGGCTGACATGTATCGGTGGAAAGTCTCAGCTTATGCCCCCTGCAGCTCCACCTGCACTTCAGGTAGGTTTGGCTTCAGGTGACTGATCATGTGAGGTCCTTTTGGGCTATTAAGGGAGAGAATCCTGGTATGGATCTTTATATGGCAGGGAGAGTTTCAGATGCAGTGAGCACTCCAGCTGTTTAATGCTGGTGAGAGGAGGCTCTTGGCTCTGATGGAGCATGGCTGAGCATACCTGTTGCTGGCCCAGCAGGTATCAGCACCTCCTATGCCATGTGTGTGCGCTATGATGGAGTGGAAGTGGATGAATCCTACTGTGACGCCCTGACCCGACCAGAACCTACCCACGAATTTTGCACAGGGAGAGACTGCCAGCCTAGGTGAGTGGAAGTGACACCAGCTGTCCACAGGGAGATCTCTTTCTAAGGATCACTTTCTGCTCAAGGCATACAGCCATTTTTGGGCTGAAAGGTATCCTTAAACTAAGAAGACCTCACATCCCCTTGTAAGCAAAAAGAGGGGAAGAATTTGGGACCCGAATTGCCTGCTAAAGGCCAGAACCACATTTAATCAGATGTGATGAGCAGAGCCACAGCAGCAGCTGCTGGGTGAGGGAGCCCTGGGTGTGTAGCCTGAGTTTCTGCCACCCCATGCCCCTGGTCCCCCTTACCTGGGTGTTCCTTTGTGCCTTCTCTGCTCATGGAGGTGGGAGACCAGCCGGTGGAGCGAGTGCTCCCGGACCTGCGGCGAGGGCTCCCAGTACCGCACCGTGCGCTGCTGGAAGATGCTGGCGCCGGGCTTTGACAGCTCCGTCTACGATGATCTCTGCGAGGCAGCAGGCCTGGCCAGGCCCATGGAGAGGAAAGCCTGCAAGAACAAGGCCTGTGGGCCCCAGTGGGAGCTCTCTGAGTGGTCTGAGGTAAGCTTTGCTCCCAGAGCTGAGCAGCCAGGGCTGAGGGGGGCTGGAGGAAGGTGGCTGGCAGGTGTTGGGTGCTGAGGAAGCCCCTGGCCAACTGCACCCTGGTTCCCCACAAGGAGTGCCTTTATCTATAGCTGCCCTGTTCTGGCACTACTTAGCAGACAAAGCCCATTGCAAAACTTTTCTAAGGTCACTTCTAGAGCAGGACAGTAACCAAGTGAAAGCTCTGCCAGCAAGAAGCTTCCTCTTCTGGAGGATCCAAACTGAGGGACCATTGGGAAACAGTACCATGGAGATACAAAAAAACTAAAAGCCCATTGCAGTGCCTTTGACTGATTGCTCTGGTTGTGGCTCAGTGACTTTGAACAGCAGTTTGAGCATCAGCCCATTGATGTGTGGGAGCTCTAAGTCCCAAAATAAATGAGCAGCAAAGGTAGGGGCAGACACACCTTTTTCTGTCCCTGCTGGGGCCCTTCCCCTCCCTCCCAGAGCAGCAGGAGGAGAACAGGAGGCGGCACAGCCGCTTCCCCACCTTGTTCTGTGCTCTGAGCGCCGGGGCTGACTCGTGGTGTCCCTTGCAGTGCTCGGCGCGGTGCGGCACGGCGGGGACCATGAAACGCGAGGTGCGCTGCTCCGTGGAGGCTCCGCTGTGCGATGAGTCCCGCAAGCCCAGCAGCGAGAAGGAGTGCACGGGCCCGCCCTGCGACCGCCGCTGGACCGCCTCCGACTGGGGCCCCGTGAGTCCGGCTGCGCTGCGCCTCTGGCACCCAGCGCCGGGCTGGAGGGTGGGAGCGGCTGGGCAGATCTGCTGCAGAGCTCTGTCGGCTCTCCTCGGGCAGGGCCAAGCTACAGAAACTAACATAACCTCTGGGTTTGCCTCTCCTTGCTGTATATTTTGGTTAACTCTGAGCTGGGCTCTAGTCAATAATCTGGGAATCTCACGGCACCTAGAGAAGGGAAGCCCCTGACTAAATGAACCACTAAAGCCCCTTGGGATCCAGTGCAACAGTCCCAGTGCCAGGGCTGGACTCTGGACTCAACTCTACTGGCACCCCCAACCCTGACGTGTCCAATTCCCTGCTTTCTGATGTGTCTAAATGCCTTTTGCTCTCCAAGTGCTCAGGTTCGTGTGGCGAGGGGCGCATGAGCCGCTTCATCGCGTGTCGCAACCTGGAGGGCAAGGTGATCTCCAGCTCGCAGTGTGACCCCGCCACCAAGCCCCTGGCTGTCCACCCGTGTGGAGACAAGAACTGCCCCGCACACTGGCTGGAGCAGGAGTGGGAGCAGGTAAAGCCAAGCCCAGCCCTGCATCCTCAGAGCTCCTTTCCACCCCATATCCCTCAGGATGCGGTGGGAGCTTGGTTCCCTTGGCAGAGCACAGCTGTACCTCCAGACATAGATCTGTATCCTTGCCCCAGCTCCTTTGAGAAAGGGGGAAGGAGTAGTGAATATCCCAGCTTGTCCCTGCCGTACCCCATAAAAACCCCAAAGTTTGTGGCATTTGCTGCCTTCCCGAGGAGCTCCACGGGAGGGCAGCAATACCTTGAGGAAACTGCTCTCCCACCTGGCTCCTCAGCAGAGCCGTCTTCACTCACCCCCACAGAGGACATGACTTTCCCACCAGTAAAGAGAAAATCTGAACAAAACCAGCCTCGTCTCTGATAAACAACAGCTGGAGGTAAACCTGAACCGCAGCCCAGATCCCTGTGCTGGAACTCACATCCAGACCATAACAGCATACTTGCTTCAGGGATTACAGTCCAGTGAACGTGGTCCAGGTGCTCTGTTCCACCCAACACTCAGTCTCTGCACATCTTTTTACTCTCTTTCTGTTGCTCAAGGCCAAAAGACTTCATGCTTTGCCATACATGCTGATCCAAATCCAAGAGTATCCAATGAAACACATTGAGTCAGTTGTGAGGCTTGGGCTTTTTCTTTGAAGTCTTGAACAAGACAGGGATCCATATAGCACTAAGGAAGAAGGTTTCTAGGAAATAAGGGAAGCAGCCAAGCCCTCTTCCCTCCAATACGGCTAAGCCTCTCTTCTCACTTTGCTCCCTTTATAGCTGCTGACTGCATTCAGCTGAGCCTCCTCCAGCACCAGTAATAAGCACAGGCTGGTTTAACCTGGCAGTTCTGTAGCCCTCCCCTGCTCTGGCCCTCCAGGTGGGTCACACACAGTCCTGAAGTGCCATTTTCAGCTGTGACGTGGCTGTGAAACTCATTAGAGCTCTGAAACACCAGCTGAGCTCTCCACCTTTGCCTATGCCAGCTTCTTTGCTGTGTTTCTCCACTGATGAGCTCTGAGTTTTCAGGGTGACTAAGGGCAGAGGCAAGGCAGCTGTACTGGCCCTGCTGTGGTGAAAAAGAACTCAAAGCAGTGAAATCTCAAACTGGCAACTGCCTCCATGGGCATCAGGGAGCAGATCCTGCCTCCTGCTGCTTTTCCTGGTGGTGTCTTGAGGGAGAGAGCCCTCCCAGCTCAGCCTGCATAGCTCTGAGTTCAGCAGTGCTTGTCTGTGCACATCACCTGCACTGCACCACTTGGGTCCCCTTGGGCCCACAGAAAGCTTGGCAGTACTCCAAGATGTAGGATGCATTTCCTATCTGGATTTTCAGAACAGAGCTACACATAAAATAAGACAGGAACAGCCTCTTGCAGTCTTAGCTTGGCTGCTGCAGGCGCCCTGTGGTAGCTGCTCTCGAGGCCAGCCAAGGTGAACTCAGCTGAACACTAATTACCAGCATCTGTCCCTGCTCCTGTGGCCTGGGCAGCACTTCCCTCTGTTAGACTGGTGTTAGCACAGGCATTAAGCCTTCCTTCTGAGCAGAATGCCCTCTAGCCTGAAGCTGGAGCATCATTTGTCACCAGGCTGCTCTGTTCCCTTGCAGTGCGATGCCAGCTGTGGGCGAGGGGTGAAGACCCGGCTGGTGCTGTGCGTGGGGCTGGAGAACGGGCTGTACAGGGAGTACCCTGAGAAACGCTGTGAGACCTCTCCAAAGCCTGAGGAACAAGCTGTCTGCTTCAGGAGGCCGTGTTCAACGTGGTTCACCACCTCCTGGTCCCAGGTAGGGCTGGGGGTGGTGGGCAAGGGGCAGGGGAGGCTTTGTAGCCCTGGTTGGTGGAGCAGGATGTGTGCTGAGGCTCTCTGGCAGCCTGCTCTGCCAAGGATCTGCCAAGTCTGGATGGGACCCCAAATTCTGCTCTGCCAAGGATCTGCCAAGTCTGGATGGGACCCCAAATTCTGCTCTGTCAAGGATCTGCCAAGTCTGGATGGGACCCCAAGTTCTGCTCTTCTGCAGAACAGGCAGCAGGATGAGAGACAGGCACATGCAAGCTGGACAAAATCTTGGAGCATGGGGGTTATTGCCTCAAGAAGAGCATGCACCACACTCCAGGCATGCAGGACACAGCCATGTCTGCTCCACTGATAGAAGTCTATGTTTTGTCTATCCCTCTTTCCGTTAATAGTAACTGGTGAACATTTAGGGTATGGAAAGACTGGGGAGCTGTGGCTGGCTTATAGCAGCCATTTTCTCAATTTTCTGTCACAGCATCAACACTCCAAACAAAAATAGTTCTGAGCTGCAGCAAAGAGATGAAAAGCAAACTCACCCTTGTTCTGCCCCAACCCAGAGATGCTTTCCTCCAGCTAAAAAAAAGGGAGAGTAAGTTTGAGATCAGTGTGGCATTTGACCCAAACCTCCTCAAGACCAGGGATCTAAAGCAGGGATTGGGAGACCTCAGTAAAGCAAAGAACTTGGGAGCTGTAGAAAAACAGAAAATGCCTCTCATGCTCTCTCTGCTGTTTCTTGACCCCGACAGTGCAGCAAGACGTGTGGTGCTGGTGTGCGACTGCGGGAGGTGAAGTGCTACCAGGGGGAGGCGCTGGCTCAGGGCTGTGACCCCGCTGCCAAGCCAGAGGCCAGGCAGACCTGCCAACTCCAGCCGTGCCCCACGGAGGCACCAGGTACATCTGGGAGGGCAGGGAGGTGGAGGAGCCCATGGCTTTGTCCCTGAGGTCCATGCTGGGGAAGCACATCTCCTCTGTAACCCCTCCTGTGTGTGCTTCTGCTCCCCAGAAGATGTCTGTGAAGACAAAGCGATGGCCAACTGCGTGCTGGTGCTGAAGGTGAAGCTGTGCTCACACTGGTACTACAGGAAGGCCTGCTGCTGGTCCTGTCGCCTCAAGTCATCCTGAGCACTGCCAGGCCCTACTTTCTTTCCAAGTTCAGGGGCAGCAGCCCCCTCAACCCAGACTTTCCACTTGAAGCCACCTCACTCGGCCTGGCTGCGGAGCTAGTCCCTGTAGAGCAGCCTGCTCAGCGAGGAAGGATTTTTATGACTTAGTCATCACTGTTCCCTCTCCACCGAGAGGGTTTTACACAAGACAAACCATCAGTGCCTAGAAAGCTACTGAGGAGTGAGTTGGGAGAGCCTGTCCCTGCTGTCACCGTGTCCGAGGGCGCCGAGGCCAGCCTGCGGCAGGGCAGGGACAGCAGCATCCCTCTGCTCTGCCCTGCAGGCTTCCTACTACAAGGGCAACTGCCAAAACGCACCGAAAAATTGTGTCACAATAAAGAAATAAACTATAAAACTGTGGATTTGGGATGCATGTGCCTAGGCCAGAGCCAAGGGAGGAGCAGGGGACACAAGAGGAGCAAAAGCAGGAGCAGGAAGGGTGGGGAGGAAAAATCCTTGCACCAGTAGAGCTTCCAGGCAGCACTGGATAAAGCCCTTTTGGTGTTGCCTGCCAAAAGAACAGAAACCACTCCTGGTTTGTATTTCAAAGTCCTCATTTATTTCTGACATTGAATTTGGACCCATAGCTGAACAACAAAGACAGAGAATAGTAACAGGAGGAATCTGAAGTGGAAAAAAACCTGGGATCCCTGCCCCTACCCCATCGTGTTCTTCCACCAGCTCCCAAACCCTCTAATTCTCAGCTGCATCCCCCGTGTTTTCAGCCCTTCCAGACTCACCCATTTCCCTGAAGCCATGCCAGACCCAGGGTGTGTGTTGGCTGCAAGGCCAACCCTCATCTTGGCCATCTGGCTGCTCTGGAACTGCCTCCCCAGCCTTGGCGCCTCGTTAGCCCGCGACAGGTCATGCTTAATTTGCTTGTGACAAAGATGACAGTGGAGTGGCCTTCCTTCTACCACAAGGGTGACCCCCAGAAGTGTGTTACCCCCACTGTCTGGAGGTCATGGCACTGCCATGGTGGTGGAAAGCCTTTCTGTGTGCCAAGAGGTAGAGTTGGATGCCAGGAGCCGCCGTGTCCATGTGCTGGCTCTGCGCCCACCAAGGGGATGGCATCACGGGGCTGTCTGGCAGGGACCATGCTGGGACACATTAACTTCTCGTGGCTCCCAGCACGATGAGACCTAGCTGAGCAGATGCTCTAGTGGGAAAGAATGGCATTTAGCAAGTTAGCCAAGATTTTCTTCCAGTTACAGACCATTTTTCCAGGGAGAAGCACTGGCTAGATGGGAGGCAGTAGGAGCTACAGACTATTGACCAGTGGGATCCAGAGAGCTTTGCTGCTGGTAACTTTCATCTTCCCTCCTGCCTGCCCTTAATGTGAGAGGACATTAAAACCTGCTATCACTATTTGGAGAATGGAAAGAGACTCTAAAAGCAATGCAGCCAGACTGAGTCTCCAGATAATGGAAATACAATGTCTTTTTGGGCTGGAGGTGGGGGAGATGGTGCATAACATTTCCTCAGAAGTGTGCGTAAAATGCAGGCTGGGGCAACGTGTTTGGTTACAACGACCATCACCATGTTTTGTGATGTTTTGGCTCCTTTCTTCAGATCAGAAGTGCCAAGGCATGGGCAGGTCCAGTGTGTACATCAGCCTTTTGCCTGGTAGTGTGGATATTTGAGGCTGGTGCACTGTGTGCCTTGTGCTGAGACCTACTTTTTCTGTGTGTGAGCGGGGAGGTCAAGTCCAAATCCTTCTGTGAGCAGTGGGATCATTTCTAAATTGCAGTGGTGAAAATAAAATCCCACCACTCACGTTTCTGAGCAGTCCTACCCTATATTGCAAAGGCATGGCAAGGGTTTCCTGCCATTGCCTCCAACAGCATCCGCAGGGATCATTGCTGTCCCCATCCCTCCTCCCTGCCGTGAATGGGAAGTGCTCAGCAGAGCAGTCCTGCACTGGTTGCTATGGAAGTGCCTGGGAATGATGGAGATGTCCCTTTAGTAATTTTTCACCTAATTTGATTTATGGAGGAAGAAGAAACTTTCCCACATTCATTTTTGCAGAAAGGCAGAGTCACTGGCTGTCATTGCCGGCTGCAGTGCCTGTGAACCCATGTTCACATGTTCAAGACATATTTGGGTCTTGCACCCTCTTCTTCCAGAAGCAAAAGCAGGGGGACCCCAACCACCTGAACATCATTCTCCAGTGGGAGTGCCCTGCAAAGAAGACATGAGCCAGTGGGCTCTGCTGTTGCTGTAAAAAGCAAAATCCATCCTAAAGCCAACCTTCCTCTGGCTGTTGGAGCTGTCAGGGTGGGGCTTTGAAAGCTGAAGGTGACCAAAACTGGTTATTTAGGAATTCAATTCTTCCCATAAGTAAAATCTTGCCATATTCATGGGTCCAAGTTAAAATTGTTCCTAAGAAAGCTTGTGAAGAGTAGAAGAGGTGGGGCCACAGAAGGACTGGCCTGTGCCTGTTGGCATGGGTGAGATCTTTTGCGAGGAACTTTGCCTCCCCCGGCAGTGACCTAAATTCATGTCCTGAACTTCTTCAGCACGTGCAAAGACCGAAGCAGGTGGGAGACGGTGCCCTATCTTACACTTGAACAGAAAAGCAAACTGCTAGCGGCAGCTGACGCAGTACGAGGGGAGCAGGATGACCTGGATCTTCCCTTCTTCACTTCCCCATGGCTGAGGAGCACTGCCATGCCCTGCTGGGCACTGGGATTCATGGGGATGGCAGCTGGCCCTGGATGATCAGTCCATTGCTCCGTGTGCCAGAGGCAGCAGGCATCACCTCCACTGGCTGCATGGGGACACCGAAGGCCTCACTGGGCTCAGGGAGCCGGGGGTAATTAAATTAGGTTGTACTGTACATAGCCCTCGTTAGACAAGTCCCTTTGGGAGAGAGAGTAGATAATAATGACACTTATGACGGGTTCGGAGGTGGCCAGTTCAGCGCTGCCCTTTGAGGTCTCACTCGCCTTCTGGCCCGCGAGGCTCAGCCGTGCTGGGCGCCTCAGCAGGGCCGCGCTGGCCTCCGGCTGGCCTACGGGCTCCTCTCCTCAAAAACAAGTGAAAAGCCCCTTCCTTGGAGCCGGTGCCAGCCGGGGACACCCTGTGCTAGTGGCTATGGTGACTACACCTCCGTGCTGATGGCCCGCGGGTTCGGGAAGCTGTCGCGGAGGAGGCCGTGGCGGCTCACCGTGTAGCTTTGCAGGGAGGCCATGTTGAGGGGCGGCCCCATCTCCTTGTAGCACGCGGGGGTGTAGGCGACCCTCTCGCCCCCGTTGCGCACCATGTCGGCAGTCCGGATGTAAAAGGGGGAGCCGTAGGGGGAGCACGTCGGGCAGTAGGTGTGAGCCCCGTGCTGGTTGAGCTCGCCGGGCGGCGGCGCGGGGCTGCCCTGCCCGTCCACCATGCGGGAGCTGCAGGCGTTGCACATGACGAGGTGCGAGTGCGCGGGCAGGTCGGGCTCTTCCTCCTCCTCCTCCTCCCCCTCTTCCTCCTCCTCTTCCTCATCGGAGTCATTTTTCTTGCAGCAGTAGTACTGCAGGAGAGGGAAGGGGTTGTGTGAGGAGAAGCGGAGCAGCCAGTGGGGTAGCCCTGCCGCAACCCCACTGCCCTCATCCCCCTGCCAGAGGAACCCTCCGGGGCCTGTCGCTGATCTGCTCCATCATTCCTGCATCCTGGGAAGCGGCAGAAGCCAGACAAAACCTGGATCTGAGCGTGCTGCAGGAGGCACCTGCTGGGGAACTCACCCTCATCCCCCTGTGAGGTTTGCAAGGGGAGGGTATTTCATCCTGCCGGCTGCAAACTGCTCCAAGAAAGCGCTGTGCTTTTCATCACACGGGCATTGCTGCATGGCACAGACTTCACATTAACTTTTAAAGAGCAGGAGGTTGTAGCTAGCCGTTGTTGAAAGCCTCCTCGGTTAATTTACAAGGGGAAAAATTTATATAAAAATCTCCATCTGGTATTGCAAACCCAGCCAAGCCTGCACCTCAATTAGCAAGTGCTGCAGAGCCTCAAAAGCCTCAGGGCAGTACCCCCCACACCTGGGGGAGGGAAGGACATAACTGCAGCATCCTTGGGGGGATAGAAGGTTTCAACTCCCTGCCATCACAGGCAAAAAACCCCCAACATCCCGACCCTTCCTGCAACAGCACCTTGGCCTGGGGAGCACAGAATGCTAAAATATCCCGAGCTAGAAGGATCGAGTCCGACTCCTGGCCCTGCACAGGACAGCCCAAAAATCACACCGTGTACCTCAAAGCATTGTCCAAGCACTTCTTAAGCCCTGGGAGGCTTGGGGCTGTGACCAGTGCCCTGGGGAGCCTGTTCCAGTGCAAGGTGGGGGTGGCAAGGCAGAGGACACTGACCTGTAGCCTACAGTAGCAGAGCACAGCAATGATGCACAGTAGGATCACCGTCGCTAGGATTCCCCCGGTGATAACAACAGTTCCCGCTGTCATCCGACCGATTCTCCATCAAACTCTGCAAGGCAGGGACACTAAACTCACCTTCCCTGGTTTTGTCATCACATCATGGACGTGATGCCCACAAGCCATCCCAAAATATTGCATCCTCATTCTCCTCTCCTCAGCTGGAAAAGCATCATCCAATATTATTCTCCTCCTGCTCTTAGTGAGAGAACACCTGAGATGCAGCATCACATCCCCTCAGTGTTATTGCTGCACTGGCTTGGGGTCTTTGTCAAACACCCCACAGCCCACTGGCAAAACCTCACCCTTACTGAGCCAAAAGGGATGATTTCCACCCTCCTGGCAGAAAATCCAGTTTCTGCTTCAAAATGCAGGAACAAACCTGGACTTTTCACCAAGCAAAGCCAAAGGGGAGCCTCTGAACTCCACAACGGTCTGAGCCAAAAAACTGCACCCTGGCTGCCTGTCAGGCACTTACCAAGCAGCCCCCAGCCCCATTCCCATGCCTTGGCACCCAGGGGATACTCACGTTCAGTGACGGAGGCGTTGGACCTGCAAGAAGTGGAGGGAGAGGTTAGACATGGCCTGAGAGCTCCCCTTGCACCTGCCTGCCTTTCCCCATTTCCCAAGAATTTGCCTTGATTTGGGATGTGCAGGAAGCCCTGCTTCACCCCCGTGTCATTTTCTCTAATTTGAAGCAGGGAAAGGAGGCATTTCCCAAGCTTTACAGGAACAGGGTGCAGGCCTGGCTTAGTCAGCACTTGGCCTTTTCCACTTTAAAATTTATTACAAGGGAGGCGGATGCATCATCGTGCTGATGTTTTAGGTGCCGCTGGGAAAGGAAATCTCTCCTCCATCCCCTCCAGGAGCCCTGCCATGCCCCTCCAGCCCACCCCACAGACACTCACCCAGAAAAGGACAGGCAGGATGTCTCAGTCACACTGGCCCCGGGCCGGACAGTGGGGTCAGGCAGCACCACATGGCCACGGGGACACTCAGCAGCCCTGGGAGGGAGAACAAGGAGAAAAAGTCCACCATCAGCTCATCCCCTTTCCCAAAGGGGCTGCCCAGTGTCCCCCTCCCCACCAATGCCACCTCTGTCACCGCAGTGGGGCTAAATAAATTGTTTTTTTTTAGGAAGGCTGTCAGGAAAGGTGGGTGCTGCAAAGGTGGGTAAAGCAAACTGCCAGGAAAGGATGATGCCATGCCCCAAATCTGCCATTTCACCAAAACTGGGGACTTGTAGCAAGAAGCATGTGAAAAACACCAAGCACTTGTTTTTAAAATTTTAGGTTTTATAGCAATAAAATGGTTATAAAAATAGTAATATAATTAGAGTAATAAAAATTTGGACAATTAGGATTTAGGACAATATGAGACAATAAAAACAAAGAGTTACAGACAGTCCGGGTACCTTTTCTAGGAAAAATAAGCCTGAAAAAGGACCCACGTTAACAGAGGATTAACCCTTAAAAGCAACAGCCTGTTTCATATTCATACACCTCATCCATGATGCATACATTCTATTTAAACACAGGATTCTGTCTGGTCAGTGTCAGCTTCTTCCTCTGAATCCTAATGGTGTCTTCAGGGTTGAGTGAGGTGGGAAGAACTCGATAAAAGAGCAATAAATTCTTTTTCTCTGAAAGATTCAGGTGTCCTGTGGCTGCTATCTCAGTGTGAGTCCTCTCTTAAAAAAAGTATCTTACATAGCATAGTTTCTATTTTAACATTATGTTATAACCTAAAACTATATTTAACACACTACTTAAGAAAATTAATACAGCATCACTTTCTAACATAACACATATAATATTCATTTTAATATTTGAGAAAAACCAATCATAAAATACGCATTTTTCACAGGTGGGTGCAGCCATGGCCCCATCACCCCCGCCAATAGCAGCACAGCCACATTTCATTACTGGCCCCCGTGTCCCTCTGTGCCTGGTCCAGAGCAGGGATAATTGATAGGGCCCAAGTGCCAGCCCGTTGCAGCTGAGGAGATCTAATTACCCGCTCACCACGCGGCCCTAATTGACAGAGAGAGGTGGCAGCTTCCAGGAGACACCTTCCCAACTCTGCCCTGGCCCCTCTCTGCTGCACGTCCCAGCAGGCACAGTGTGGAACCCTCCTCCCCAAAAATCACCCACCCTCCTCACTCTGCTGTGGTGGTTTGCACATCCTGCCTGCCACAAATTGATTTTCAGCTCATGGGAAGTTCTTGTAGGAAGCCAAAGGCGGGCAGGCATTGGATTTCCTCCTTGAGCCGCTCTCACACATGAAACAAAGGAATAAAAAAACCCCAAAGAAATCAATATGTCCATAACCCAGCTAACATCACCATCCATCAGGAGACCCAGCACAGAGCTAATAATAGAGACCAACACACTCAGCTCCTGCTCCCTGTTACCAAACTGTACCCTGAACCACTGCCAGGAGTGTGAAGGGACACACACAGGGAGCCTTCGGTGCAGTTGTCACCTCCCCAGGTGCCTTCCTTAACAGGGAAAAGGTGGCAATGGGTGGCTGGAAATGGCAAACGCTGACCTTTGATGACCCCGAGACGGACACGCCGCAAGCTGGGCGGTGATGGATGATGCAGGCAGCTGTTCACATCCAGAAAACTTCATTTCATGGGAGCTGTGATTTGATTTAGAGCTCAGAGAGCAGCATCCAATTAGCCCGAGGATTGGAGTGAGCAGGCAGGGCTGGAGAATGACCCTGGGTAAGGAGGGACTAGCCTTGGGGTGATTTTGGTCACCTCTGAGACACTCGAGTCTCAGAGGATAGCTGGGCCTCCTCATGCCCCATCTCTGGTGTTCCCATTTCTGGGAATGCTGGGGTCAGCATTTCACTAGCCCTGCTCAGGAACTGAGCTCTTCCTTATTAAAATAGTGAATGTTAAACAAAGGGAAAAATGAAGCACAAGAGAAGTGCTGCCTTTCCTCTTCTCTTTGGAGGGGGTGTTTTTAAGAGGAGGAAGTCCCTGCCCTTCTCCCCTTCCCCAAACCCAGCCCACCAGCAGCCCAGAATTCATTTCCTACCACATTTGTGCCTACAAAATAGCTTTCTCTAGCCCACAGCTCTCTCCTGCATGGATGAAGAAGGGAATGTCACACCTCCCAGGGAAGGAGCAGGAGCCACAGTCTCAGGAGTAACTGGGGTTTTGGGAATTACAGGTTAAGTACGTCCAGAAAGGGGCAGGACAGCTACAGCAGCCTTTTCACATCTCTGCCGCTAGGAACCAGCCCATACCCCTTTTCCATCCACCCTTCCCAAGCACATCCCAACCTGCTGGGAAAGGAGCATTTTGGGCTCCACTGGCTCAGCTCCACCACTCCATCCCAGTAAAAGGATCCTGTAAATCCTAGGCTGCACTGTGAGCTGAGCTGTCCTGGAGTGGGATAGGACACAGAGGCATCCCAGGGGGATGCACAAATCCAATTCCCCAAGGCACAGTCCCATTTCTCCTTCTGGCTTAAAAAGGGAGTCGAGAGTTGTTGAAATATTTCAATATCCCACGTCGAGCAGATGCTTTGGCACTCGCTGCTCACCCGCTCCCGGGTGCCTCGGGATGGGCACAGGGACCCTGTGGCACACAAATCATTTGAATCAAACCAGGATTTACAGGAGCAGGGCTGCGTTACCGTACTCCCTGCCTTTCGGGGGGTGATCGGAGCGCTGTCACTGTGTCCCCGGCGCTCGGGGCGGGCGGAGGGCGGGTCCGTGACTCTATCGAGCTCCCCCGGGCAGGCGGGCAGAGCCGCTGGCTGCACAGATACGTTTTCTTTAATTGATGTCGCCTCACGGCTCAAAGTTAGGGCCTGAAAAGTGACTCTGGCAACGAGTAGCATCTCCAGCTTCTGTATTTATTCTCCTTCAATGGCGTCCATAGCAGGTTTACACGGTTTGCAAGTCCATGGTGAGGTTTTTGCCAGCCAGCAGCACTCCCAGCCCAGCTCACACCCTGCCATCCTTACTCAGCCCGGGTGTCCCCGCAGCATCTGCTCATCCCTGCCACCCGGCAGGGGTCAAGCACTCACACCAGAGCTCGGGAGCACGTTCAGGCTGGGGCAGGGCACCAAGAGCTTATACACCAAGAGCATCATGCCAAACCTTGCCACAAGGCCTGCCCCAACCCAAGCTCTGCTCTCCTGGTTTTGCTCTGCAGCTCACGGGATAATTCAATGAAATGTCTGCCTGGTAAATTAGCCCGGCCGCTGCCTCACCAGAGTCATCTCCCAGGGCCTAATTGGAAAAAACCAGCATCAGGGGCTGCCTTTTCAAAACAGATTATGGCAGCAGGCAACAGGGCAGCTCCCAGGCAGCTGTGACCTGCCCCACACAGACCCAGCCCAGCAAGATTCAGGGGGATCAAACCCCCAGCCCTGGGGCAGGATGGGTGCTCAGGCAAGGCTGGGGCCCCCAAACTCCCTGCATGTCAGGTGCTCTGTACTGCAAAGCACGAGGGGACAAACCAATCCATGGGGGGGCAGAGCCAAGGAGACCCCACCACACAAACGAGCTGAGCCAAAGGAGATCTTACCCAGGGCAATGGCAATGTGGGATGCAGCTGGCAGCTCCCCAGGAGCCTCCCTCTGGTCCCAGTGCTCGCCCCCAGGCTCCCTGCCCAGGTGGAAAACCCCTGGGACACTGTGAAGCCAAATCAGCTGAACCTGCTGCTGGTTCTGCTGGAGTTATACTGGAGTCTGGACCAGCCTGCAGACAGAAATCACAGCAGCAGTTGGGAAAACTTTTATTTCTGCCTGCTGCAGAAAACTCCAGATAAGGTTTTTCCCAGCAGAAAAGGTGTTTCATGTGGCCCATTTCCTGCCTGAGGCTTTTTCCTGCTGTGATGCCTTTGGTGCCTTGGGCCACGTGGGGTTTTCCCAGCAGTTTTGCTGCAGCCAACACCCTGCTCCCAGCTACCACAAGGGCAGCCAGGTTGCAGAGGTGACACTGTCCCCCAGCTGAGGCTCCAGTGACTCACAGTCAGTCATCAAAACTAAAAATTCTCTGCCCTGGTGCAAGTCTGCCCTCACTTTCCCTCCATCACTTGGACCAGCTCCCCAAGGCTCTCCACTGCCTTCTTCCCAGCCCAGGGATGGGAAAGACAAAATGCCAAGGATGTGAAACCAGCTCTTTTCTTGCAAAAGCTTTGTGGAAAAGGCAAGACATTAATCTCAATTAAAAAAAAATCAAACACCTTCAATGGTGGAAGCTGCCAACCAGATCCCAGCTCCCAGATGGGCAGAAGGGCTGCACTCCTGCTGTAACACCCTGCTCCTGATCCTCCAGCCCAGGACATCCCTTCTTCTGGCCATCAAACTCGACCAAAATCCACCTTCTTGCCCACCCAGGATCACTGCCTCCCACACCACGTCTCGTCCTGCCCTGTGGGTGCCCAGGAGACCTTCCCTGCCAACAGCAATTTCTCTTTACAGCCACAAGGGACCAAGCATCTCCTCCGATCTCTGTCCAGGTGTGTGAAGCCCTGGCACGGGGCTGGCACCAGCCGTGGTCCCATCCTGGCACCAGCTGGCACATCCTCATTCCTCTCCCTGGGAGCCCTCTCAGCACTCCTCAGACTCCTGGAGGAAGGGCGGCTTTGCAGGCTGGGACGTCTCAGGCACGGATTATCCCGGTATCTCGTTACTTGGGCATCTCATCTGCCCTTTATCTCCTTAAGCGACTATTCAGATCCCTTCTCGCCTGCCTGAGTGGATTAACTGCAGCCGTGGATACGATGGAGGGGCACAAAAGGGACTGTCACCCCACCCTGTCCCCAAAAACACACACAGACACCAACCCGTGGGCTCAGCCAGGGCCACACCTGGATCAAGGCAAGTCTCTATATAATCACAGCCCCATTTGCAGCTCCTCCTCATTGCAGGGCGCCTTAAAGCAAGGCTGGAGAATGGCAGCTCCCTCCTCATCCCCCCACACATCTCCTGCCCGCTGTGTTTGCTCAGCCCGGGTGGATGCAGTCCCGGGAGGGGGGTGAGCAGCCTCGGGCACAGGGAAGGTGTCAGACATGGGCAGCCCAGAGTGGGATGCAGGATGGGAATATCCACAGGGCTCATCTCCCGGGGCAGCTCCTGGCAAAAGCCCCGTGTGGCCAAGGCCAGGAATGCGTGCCGGGGAGCTGCTGCTGCGCCCTGCTCCCAAAATAACCAGGGACAAAACCGGTGGCATGACGCCAGGGCACACAGAGGAAGGCTTGTGAGATTATCCTGCACGTCAGATCCGCACGGGCAGCACCTGGCCAGCATCCCTGCTGCAGGCACCGTCCCTCCCAGCACCCACACGTCCCCGTGAGGAGCAGCTGCAGCAGCCGGCAGGGCAGCGAGCCAGGACGCTGGGTGTGGCCCAGGTGAGACTCACCCTCGCCAAAAAGCTGCAGAATTTTCCCACACACGTGTGCTAAAGGCTTGGGACCCTGCCTATGGCCACGGCCTGAGGAGAGCCAGAGCCCAGGCTGGATCCTGCTGCACTGTGGATCCCTGGAGGACACAGATCTGGAGAGCAAGGACTTGGATCTTACTTGCACCCCATGTTGCCCTGTCACAATGGGTGCTTACAACATCCAGCAAAAGACATGGATCCTTGTGAGATTGAAAAGGAGCAGGAAAGGTTATTTCCTTCCACCCTGATTCCAGCACCTGGCACTGCTGTGTGTATCCCATGACTGATTTAACCCTGTGGCAAGGCACCAACACAGCACAGGTATTCCCCAGCCTCAGCCAGCATTCCCAGCGCTCTCTCCAGCAGTGTGATGGAGCCAGCCTCCCACCAAGGATGCTCCCTGTTCATTCCCAGCCCTGGGCAGGTCTCTCCAGCACCCTCATTGCTTCAAGACAAAACCTTCAACCTCACACACCAGTGGGATCTTCCCGTCAGGACAAGGACATGAAGACCTCGGCCAAATCCCTCCATTCCCTGGGGGCTGGAAAAACACTCTGTGGATCTTCTCCCTGGTTTGATTGTCTTGCTCCTCCCCCACAGGAAGGTGCATGCTCTGCTCTCCAGTGGGGGTGATTCCACCAGGACTCAGGGACACCAAACTCATCTTCATCCCAGGCACAGTGGAAGAGGAGCATCAATCCCAGAGGCATTGTTCAGAGAAACCCCACAGAGCATCCCCAACAGGATCCAGCCAAGCAGAGCAGTGAGTTTCTCTCCAAAGATTTTTTTTTTCATTAAGCCAGTTTCTCAGCAGCTTTCTGTGAAACAACCCCCAGGACAACTTCTCCTCCAAGGCACCACTTCATTGTCACCCTTCTTGCCCTGGACATCTCACCCTTCCCACCATTCCCATGAAAACTCTTTCCCCAGTTTCCCAGTTCCCACATGGATCTGTCCTTGATGCCCTCTCCCAGTTCCTCCCAGCCTGCCACATGAAACACAACTTGTGCAAAACCTTTGCATGGAGCAGCAGCAAGCTCTGCTCCCGAAAGCAAAGCCCAGGGGAAAAGCTCTGGATGAGGCTGGAGCCTCTGTAATCCCATCAGCTCCAGTCCCCCTGGCATGGCACACCGGGGCGGATCCCTTGTGCCACAGCATCGCCCAATTTACGTGTTTTGCTAAAATAAAACACAAAATAAATTCTCTGTCTCACCCCCTGGGTTTAACCCGTGCCCTCCCACAGTCTAGGGAGTTGTAGTTGAAACAGTGACAGGTGTTTGAAGGGTGCTGCTCTTCTGGGACATGCATGGGATGTCCCTCTGTGTCCTGCCAGCATCTGCCCTCCTGCCTGCAAGTGTGCCAGCTAGACAGCCACTGTGGAGGGATTCAATTAGCATAGACATCATTAGGGGTAATTGCACTGTTTACCAGTTAAGAGGAATGACAGGAGATGAGCCTTGTGTTTGCCCATAAGGTGAGGGGCCACCACCACCCCTCTTGGCTCAGGAGGTCTGTAAATCCCACTTATATTACAGTTAGGAAAACTATATGGGTGCCTATCAGTGAATCACTGCACTTCCCCTTTCACATTTTGCTGCTTGCTTCACAATCATCTCCATCCAGCCATGGGGCCAACTGAGATCTCTCCCAGCTGCCTACCAGATCCAGGTAAGGGTTAAACAGGACATGGCCATCAACATCTCTAACAAACCAGGTACATCTCTGCTCACTTCCAGCTGGCCAGGTGCCCTTTGGCACCAGGGAACAGACAACCCCCAGATCACAGCTCCTCCAACAAAAAACCCAACCCCAGGGCTGGTTATAGTCTAATCCTGCTCTCACAGTAGCTGCTAATCTGCATGGTGCTTGGGAAATGTCTTTTTTTCCAAGGGAAAGGGAGATGGTGGGTGCCAGCCCAGGGGAGGAAGGCACGGGGAAGGGCAGCCTCTTCCTCTGCATGATGCAAGACCTGCTGCTCCGACTGTCAGCATCCCCCCAGCATGTTTGCTTGGAGTAGAAACAGAGATTTATTTTAATGACTCATTAAAGCCTAATTGCATTCAGGCAGCAATACAGAGAGAGGAGCCTCCCACGTGTACCAGTACTACAGGCAGGAGGGCTCTCGGAGCCTCCCCGAAAGCACAAGGCAGACAGACTGTCTCTTTTTGGGGCCAGACATCAGGGCCAGCTGCTGGCTCTGGAAGTGAGGCTTTGTGATCAGGATCCAAAAAACAACCCAGAAAACTCTCTGATCTTCTCTTCATTTGCCTCTGTCTGCTCAATGTGGCAGCTGCTACCAGCTGCTCATCCCTGAGCTCCAGGGAGGAGACGTGACTTGCCCAGAGCTTGGATGCCCAGAGCTTGGATGCCCATCTCCAGGGCTTCTGGGTGACCATTTTCTAGCCTTGGGAACACAAATGTTTGTAACTTCCCCCTGGGCTTCCAAGGAAGGATAGCAGGAGCAGGGTGGGATTGGCACAGGAGCCACTGCAGGTTACCAAGGCAGAGAGCTGGACATGCCACAGGGATGAGCTGCTCCTCCCATCCTGAGGGCACCACGAGGTGGCCATGCTGGAAACCAGCCAGCCTGGAGGGGAGCCAGTCCAAACCCCACCACTGGCAATCCACGGAGTCTGACACCACCCATGAGGAGCCCACGTACCTCATCCTTCCCAGTGGGATTGCAGACCCAGGGACAGCCACATCACCCATGGAAACAGGAGCATACATCCACTCTGACCTCCAGAATTCCCCATCCTCAGGACACATGCTGGGAAGCCCCTCCTGCCCTTCTCACCAGAGTGAATCCACTGACATCAACCTGAGGGTCTCTCCTCCTGAAAAGTTGCCCCATGCAGGGATGGGAAAGCCACGGGTCCCCTTCCCTGCTCTGCAGTTCAGACACCACAGTACCCACAACGATGCTGACAGTGTGCTGTGGGAGCACAGCCCATCTGGAAACAGACACCCCATGGCATGGACAGGGTCACCCAGCCACAGCTCTGCTTTCCCAGCCACCAGGAATCCATCTCTCAGAGACAGCCCATCCACTGGGATCCTGGAGCACGGCCCCATGGCTGCACACACCAGGGAAAGCTGGGGCCACAGCTGGCTCTGGGGTCAAACACAGGGCACAGCATCTGAACCAAACCCCACTGTTTGTGGTAAATCCAAGTAGAGTCATTCCAGGATCAGGTCCAGGACTGACTTTTCCATAAAGCTACAGGAAAAGCTCACCTGCAGTTGCTACTCACACTCCTTTCACCCACTGCACCCAGGCAGAGCAAGGAGCCACAATGCAACCAGGCACGGGCCAGCCAGCCCTGCAGAGCTAAACTCTTTGCTGGATTTCAGACCCTTTTTTTTTTTTTCCTTGTTGATTTATCACCCAGCAGGGCTACAGACTCATCCATCACTCAGGATGCTCCACCTCAGCAGCCCCATCAGGCAGGAGCGGGGCTGGCCAGGGTGGTCATGCACACACTGCCACACACACCCAGCGAGCAGGAAAACCCAACGTGAAGCCTCTAAATGTCTCCTGCAAATGAAGTGTGAAACTCGTTTTCAAAAAACAAGGGTAACAGAGCCACGGTAAATATTTCATCCTGGTGGGAAGGCAGCGACAACAAAGGTTAGGAGGGCAGAGATGCCAGGAGGGATAGGGTGCAGCAGGGATGGAGGATGGAGGGGGAGAAGTTGGAGGCAGCTGGGGCAGGGAACAAAGAGAACACCACAGCCTGACCTTATTTCTGTTTGCCACTTGCCCTGGGGGCTGTCAGATTTGAGGCATGACCACAAAGCAGCTCCCAGAAATAGGAGCACATCTCCTATTGTGTCCATGGCTAAGCTGGGTGATCCTGCACCAGCTGGGAGCAGCTCAATGCTCCATCCTGACTCTCCCAGCAGACACACACAGAGCTGCCCAGCTCTCCTGTCAGTCCATGCACCCAAAATGCCCATGCAAAATGGCTGGAGGATGCTCTGCATTTCTCCACAGAGGAGGGTTTGCCAAGTGGAAAATCCTTCACACCTGATTTCCACCCTGCAAAGGGCCTTTTGGGCTGGAACAGTGCAGGGCTGGGCTGTGTCTCCTAAGCAGGTCTCTGGAACTGGCTGCCCTCAGGCCTGTGGCCAGGCTGAAATCCAGCACTTTGGAAAGAGATGGACAAGGATTTCACATCCCAGCAGAGATAGTGCTGGAATAGGATCAGACTCACTGATCTGATATTCACCATCACATCCAGAATGGCAGCCTACTGATGCTCTCCCCTCTTGGACTTGCAACAGGTGACAAAGTCCTTCCTAGGAAAAGCCTTTTCTCCTAACCCCTGGCAAAGCCCAGGTTAGAGCCCTTTCGATCCTGCAGGAACAAAGCTGAATGCCAACCAGCAGCCCCAGAACACACAGTATCCTTCAAACAGCATCACAGGGAATTCTGGGGCTTAGGGAAGCAAGGGGAAATCCTGGGGAAGGGGGGAAAAAACCAGCCCCAGAAACACAAGCCTCTGTCAGGGTGGAATATTCCACCACCCCTTAGAAAATCTCTCAGCTGGAGAGACAATCAATAGTACACAAATGAAATACAGCTGAAAACACTAAATGTTTCCACATGCCCTTTTGGAGGGAATAAAATCCTCCAGGATAACCTTAAGAGAAAACAAAAGCCAGGCAAATAGCTCAAGCACAGGTCTCCTTTAATTACTGCAGCCCAATGAGAGATAAAACAGAGATCCTTCGGAATAAACAAAAGGATTTGATTTCCTCCACTTCAGCAAAGGCAGCCACCATTTCTCTGGAGAGGTTTGGTGGTGAGCTTGGGGATTTGATGGGCTGACATGTCCTTGATGAATGGCAAAGCTTTGGGCCCCAGGAGAGGGAGCAGGAGGCTAAGCCCCTGGCTTGGGACTTCCAAAACTTCCAGTGGCTGCAAAGAAGTAGGTTTAGAGATGGGAAAACTCTGTCCTATCCACCCGGGCTGCCATCAGAGTTCACAGGGACTGAGCAAACCCAGCACAGCACTAAGTTGGACCACACAACCCTGAGAAAACGAGTCAGGATCTTGTAGGGCACCCCAGCCCCGGAGCTTTGCCCAGACGAAGCTGTGGCGCAGGGACCCGGAGCAGCCCCGGGATGCAGGGAGGAGGATGATGCTGGCAGCATCCCACCCGAGCATCCCAGCCCCTTGTGCCCGGCGCCCCGCACCACTCGGGCTTCCCCCTTCCCATCGCAGCCCCCATCCCTGGCAGAGCCTTTCCCTGGCCCCGACGCCCCTGGAGAGCCGCGGAGCGGGGGCGCGGGGTGCCCGAGCCCTACCTGGGCGCCCGGGCCGGGCAGGAGCGGCGGCGGCGGGTCCGGAGCGCGGCGGCGGCGGCGGCTGGGGCGGGGACGGGCCGGGACGGCGGGGGAGGGCCGGAGGAAGAGGAGGAGGGCAAGAGCAATAACAGCGGGAATAATAAATAATAGGAGGAAGAATAATCACCGGAGCGGTGGAGCGGGAGCGCCCAGGCGGGTCCGGCCGCGGGGGAGGAGTTTGTCGGGGCCGGAGCTGCCGCCCCCAGCGCCGCCCCCGGCCCCACGGTAGGGGAAAAAGGGGGGACACCCACTCGACACACACAAAGCCTAATCCTCTCCCGGGGGAGCACACACTGGCAGCACCCTCGAACTCTTGGGTACCTTCAGGCTACCCCCAAAGCCAAGCCCTGCAGCACCCCGGTCACTGTCAACCCTGCAACGTCCCCATGCCCAGGTCCTGCAGCACCCCAAGCACCCCAAAGCCACTCTTGCAGTCCCCTGAGCACCCCCATCCCTAACAGTGTCTCCTGATGTCACCACTGCCTCGGCCCCATGCTGGGTGTCCAGAGGCTCTGGCTTGATCCATTCACCGTGTCCCAGCTACTATTCTGCCTCTGCAAACAGCCAGGACAAAAACCCATCACACACCACAGAGATGAGCCAGGCCCAGGGGTGGGGATGCCAAGCCTGCCCACCATTTTTCAGACAGAACAACGTCCCCTCCCCATGACTCCCTCTAAAACACATCTCTCAGCAGACACTGGCTCCCCAGTGTGAGGCTGGAGGCACTGCTGGCTTTGCTGCAAGCTCAGCCCATTGCTGTGTGCCCCAAGCCCATGCTGGCACTGGGAAGCCACACACACATAAACAATATTGTCCCCAGTAAGAGTTTCCAGCTGCTGGGAAGCTTTGAAGCTCCAAAGCAAGAGTTTAAGCTGGAGAAGGTACAGCTTGCAGTTGGCATTGCCTTTGGAAGCAGAGAGCTGCTCACTGCTGCGAGCTACGATAAAGATAATTGAATCTCATGCCTTGCACCACAAGCTGACCGCTGCGAGTGTGAGGATTGCTGTGCCAGGAGAACATGTGTTTGCCTGTTTCTCTCTGATTTTGGTCTCAACAAGGCACAAAAACTATGGCAAGGCAGTGCAGCTTGGTGGGATCAATGCAGAACCTCTGCTACAGCGAGGCTGTCAAACTCTCCTGTGCTTCAGTTCCTAAGGACAAGACACCACTGATACTTTTCCTCCCTGCAGAGCAAGCTATAAAGCTGGGCAGAAAACACCACTCACCTTCTCCTCCGTCACCTTGCCGTCTGTCAGGGCATCCTGCTGGGCACGGATTGCTCTCCCTGTTCTTCCAGCCCAGCCCTTGCAGCTGCTGGTTGTGATGCCAGGAGCCTGACCCGCTGATTGCTCCCCGGGATCCAGCAGCAGAGCTGAGGCAGGAGGAAATGAACGCTCGTTTGGATGCAGAGGGCTCTGTGCCTTCAGCAAAAGGGCAGGATGAATTATGAAATGCAAAGGCCAGATAAGTGGATCCTGCCACAGCACTTACCCTCTGTGCCTGCTGGCTGTGGGATGCAGGGCTGCTGTGGGATGCAGGGCTGCTGTGGCACACACAAACACCTGCACTCAGCCCGGCCAGGGACAGCCTCCCTACTCCCCTGCTGGTGGGGGAATCCACATCATCCACTCCAGCCCATCAGGGGGCTGGCGAATACAGAGGAGCATGGAGCACGCCGAGTGTTTCTGCGCAGGGTAGGAGAGATGCATTTTCCCGTTAGCTGGGCTTCAGAGCTGCTGGAGGGATGGGAATTAGAGACATCCAGGCGAGCACGGAGGAGGAGGAGGAGGCCAGGAAAAGTGACAAAGTCATTTCCTGGGCTGCTCTGGGCAGGATGCAAGGAGGTGATGACAGCCCAGGCTGCAGGGAGAGCCACTTCTCTCCTCAGCAAGCGCTGCCAGGGCCATGGGAGGCATTATTACAGCTAATTCAGGAGCTGACATTTTGCCATTTCCATGGCTGGACATGGAAAAGAGTTTCTTTGGGCTTAAAGAGTCACTTGGCTTACACAGAGCTGAGATTGCCCAGATTCAGATGATGCTCCCCCATCAGCCCTGTGGCTCTGGCCCAAAGCTGGCAGGCACTGCAGGAGATCACAGCAAAGCCAGTGTGAAGCAGCATCGCTCCAGCGAGCAGGTTATCAGCTCGCCTGATTCCTATGCTGGTCTCATTTTTTTCCCCCTCAAGCTGTCTTTCCTATTGTTGTTACATTATTTTTTAAAGCAATGCATGAGTGACCAAACAGAACAGAGAAGGTGGGATTCCCACTTTGTGGTGGCTGGGAAAAGCTCAGAAACAGGAGCGCCAGATGCTCCGCAACGGGGAAGAAAATTAAAGCTGAAGTTTTTGTTTTCAGTCGATGTGGTTTTAAATAAAACACAGGGTTTGGGAGGCTCAGCTGGCATGTTCAGAGTGTTTGAGGTTAGCACTAGTGGCAAATCAAGCAGCAGCTTGATACAAAATACTTGTCAAGTTATTTCAGTTTGTTTTGGGGCAAGAGCAACACAAAGCACCTGCAAAGCATCCTGCCTTGTTGGCATCTCGGGACCAGCTGCTGCCAGGGCACCACAAACAGCTCAGCATGCCAGGCCCCAGGTACACAGGTACCCTAGCAATAGAAGGATCATGAGCCTGCCAGACTCTCACCCTCTGCTACCCTCAGATGTTGCAGTACCCACATGCACAATTGACTCTAAACCTTGTAAGTGTTGCTGCTAATCCTGATTCAGCACAGGAAGTTCTTGTGGGTTTTATGAAATTCCATCTTTCCCATGCTGGAAAGGATTTCACTGACTAGTTTTAAAACAAAACCATAAAATACTTTTGGTTCCTTCTGGATTTTTCTCTGTTGTAAAAAAATCTAAGCCCCTAGACTTCTCTTTCATACCTTTATTCATGAGGATGAACATTCAGGTAAATAACTCAGTGAATCCTTAATTTAGGTGCTTCTTCCACAATATCTGCACATGCAAACCCCATGAGATGCCCAGGTGTGTGCACAGAGCCCCAGCCCTGCTGCAGAGCCCTGCTCCTGGGTGCCCTTGCCTTGGTACACCTCACCCCCCTGCACTCCAGCACATCAATCATTTCCTTCCTGTTCAGGCCAGCATTTCCACCAGCCCAAAATGCTGATGCTGGAGGATGCTCAGGAGCTGAACCTGCAGCTGCTGGCAGGAGAATTTATTTCATTCTGTGCTAGATCTTGCTTTTATTTTCATTTTAGCAGAACCCAAGGCTGCTGTATCAATCAGAAAAGGCCTGACAGTGCCAAATTCTGTCCTTACCTGCATCTAGCCTGATCCTCACAGGTTTCAATCTCTCTATTTGCTTTGTGCTCTCAACATCAGGGATTCTGGGCTGAAAATGGGGGATTAACACATGGAAAGGTCCTCAGGAATCAGCCAGAGCATGTTTCTGTGTCTCTGCTTGGGGGGTGAGTGTATGCATAGGTCACAGTGTCCCAGCACGATCCTGTGACACCCTCACCCCTCACTGGACCTTCATCCCTCTTATCCCCTCCCAGGAGCATTTGGCCACAGGCTCCCAAGCCTGCCTGCTCGCTGGGGAGAGCTCAGGGGAGCTAATAATGCACAGCCTCCCCCTGCACAGCACATTTCCCATGCCAGATGTGCAGTCATTAGCCATGGAACACCTCGGTGGGTTTGCTTTGGCCTGCACAAACGCTGGAAAACGAGCTCAGCCACATAAGGAACATTCAGCACCTCCTTTATCTGAGGGATGTGCCCATCCTGCAACCCAGGGATCACACATAACCAGGCACCAGTGTCACAGGAAGGTCCCTGTGTGGCTGCATTCCCCCCAGTGTGATGTGTTTGGGGGACTGCACACCCTCTGAATGGGCAGGTGGTTGTTTTCCCTCAGGAGCTGGTGAAGGGAGGGTGCATTGCCCAGAAGAGAGTCCTTCCCCATCACTGCAGCTATCTAGGAACTGCAGCCTGGGTGTTGAGGACCAGGGCTGCCCACACTGCTCAGGGACACACGGGGCACACAGAGCTGCCCATCCATCTGAGCTGCAGGACAGACAGAACGAGCCTTGGCTAATATTGTTAGCCAAGAGTTATGCTTTCTCCTTCCCAAAGATAAATATCATTAAAGCTCAGGCTTGAGTATTTTACATCCAGAGCTGCAGTGATGCTCCCCCGGGGTAGGGGTTTACAGCTTTGGGCTGTCATTAGGCAGCAGGGTAGTATTAACCCCTTGCACTCCCAGAGCATCAGCCTGGGAGCAAGAGCTGCTTTCCCTCTTTAGCTGGCTCAGTCTGTCCATCTCAGGGGCATGGGAAGAAGCTCAAAAGTCCAGAAGGATCAAGGGACAGGATATAAAGCTGTGGAGGGTAAAATCTGGTTACTTCACCTGTGTGCTCCTAGACCCTGCCAGAAGCTAAGGATGCACCTTACCTTACCTTGAGATAGTTCAGATGTGGGGAAAATACCCCATATTACATTTTGGACTGTTCAGTCTAAAACTGGGATGCTTGCTGAGCTGAGTAAACACATTCCTCCAGGTTCATCCTCCCCAGGAGACACAGAGTGAGCCACACAAAGGGAACAGGCTCCCTCACATGGAGTCTGGGAAAGTTGGGATAAAAAAGGGGGAAGGGACAGCACCACCAGCTCTATCCACTGGGACAGCTGTGAGAATGGTGGTGCCTGTAGAAAACTTGGATAAATCAAACCTGTTGATTTTCACTCTCCTTGCCCAGCACGTGTGAGGAGGCAGGGTTTTTCCCAGCCAACACAGGGATCCCATGGGGAAAATGCTGATGCTCTTTCCATCACTGGTGGATACAGCTCTGGCATGAGACACAGCTTTCCTTTTGCCCACCCACAAACATGAAGCCTAAATATTTGATGGATCTGAACCACTTTTCCTGGCTCCAGGAAGGAAATGCCCCACCTTGTGAGCAACCTGGTTTTACCCTGCAAGGAGGTTTTACCCTGCTCCAGTGCTCCCCTGGGTAGGGGAGAGGGCTGCAGGGAGGTGAGGCTCTCAGGAGAGCCAGGGATTTCCTTGGTGCATCGATTGCTGAAGGGTCTCTGTGCCTGCCAAGCCACAGCCCTGCTTGTCTTGGCAGAGGCCCATCAATCACTGTGGGCACAGACACAGCACTGGCTTGGTAGGGAAAACATGCCCAGTGGGATTTGTGGTTCATGTGGCTCCAAGCAGGGCCAGCAGCAGGCACAGGGAAAAGCCCATCCCAGCCCCAAAAGGGGGAGTCTGGGGGATGCTTAGACAGAGCAGAAAATAAATTCATTGCAGCCAAGCATGACCTTACCACACATCCACCAACCACCCCTCCAGGCTCATAGGAACAAGCTCCATGGTTTGGTTGGAACATCCTCCCAGGGACCATGCACATGGCAGGGCAGCATGGGACAAACCCACAGGGAAGAAGCCAGGCTCATGCTGGCAAGCTTCAGGAGCCATCAGAGAGGAGCAAGGGGTGCAGTGGCTCTACCCCAACCCCAACCAGCAACCCTAAGCCCCAGCACAGGTCAGGGCTAAGACCTTCACTGGAAGGTTCCCTCCCCTCTTTCTTTAAGGAGCAGAGCTCTCCCCAACCTTCCTGGCTGCACAAGAGCCTTTCAAAGTCACATTCTGGCCATAATCAAGACAGCAGTGCCTGCCCAAACCCTGGCACTGGCTGCTCCTGGCCGTGGGCTGCCAAGCCTGGCTCTACTCTGCTTTGGCACAGGTGAGAGGGAGGTCAGGGAAGATTGAGCCATTACCCCAGTGACCACCCAGACAGCCCCCAGGAGCCTGTATGGCTCTGGCTCTCTGCATTCCCCCCTTCCCTGCCCTTCCTCATGTCCTGCTCATATGCCAGCTCCTTTCTGGGTAACTGCAAGCACATGGACAGACAGAGCTTCAAAACTGCTGAGAACAAGCCCAGGAGAGCAATGATGAGCCAGGCTGCTCCTAGGATGGCCTCCTGCAGCCTCTGGGCTTGGAAATCCAGGGAGCTACTCACGGGGCATCGGTGGCCAGGACAGAGATGAGGGACAGCGCCTTCCCCTCGCCCTGCCGAGCCGTGCAGCCCGGTTTGTGAGGCTGGGAAGGACGCTCAGCCCCAGCTCCCGGCCCAGCAGCTCCCCCTCCGCATGCAGCAGCAGGGCAGGGATGCCCGGCCCCGCACGCAGCCCGGCCACGGCCACACGTGTGCGGCAGCAGCGGGGGGAGGTCGGCCCCGGGTCACCCGAACGCAGCTGGAGCAGCGCGTGGGCTGAGGCTGCAGCACTGAGAGCTTCCCGAGCACCTTCGGTGCCTGGGGAGCGGCTCTCACCGGCATCCCAGCTCCTCTCCATCCCACTCCCAAAGCGGCCAGGCCACCACAATGAGCTGGTCTCACGCTTCTTGCAGCCCCTTCCTATGTCTGGAAGTGCTGGGGAGAGCAGTGGGGGCAGCCACGGCCCCTAAAGCATCCCTGGCTGCCCGGCCCCTGCTCGCTCCAGCATAGCCCAGACTTGTCCTCATTTCAGGCTGGGCAAACGGCAGCCCAGCCCCAGAGGTAGGGAGATGATGCCAAACCTCCTAATGGAGCTTGACAGCAGTGGGATTAAAAGCACAAGTGAGATCACAACCCCTCTGCAATCAGCTTCTGCCCTGGAAGAGCTGAATCAGAAAAGAAACCTCCTGGCAGCAGGGAGGGGATGAGGAGCCCGCCCACGCAGGGTGAGGGCAGCAGGGGCCAGGGGGAACCTCGTCCATCCCAAGCCCTCTGCACTTGCCCTGCCAACTCATTGTCAGTAGGAAGGAGCCAATCTTCCCCTCCTGCAGCAGCACCAGGAAAGGGTTTCCCAATTCCAAGTGGTCCTAAACTTTGGATGCAGAACAGCCCACGCCATCTGCCCCCTTTCTTCTTGCTGCCTGCAAGGTCAAAGCATTCCACAGCATCCACAAGGAGCTCCCTCCTTTCTCCCTCTCCTTTGAATGCTGTGCTTGGAGCAGTGCCACTTACACTGGAAACACCTGAGCAGCTAGGTCCAAGATGGAGAGAACACAGGAGACCTCACCTGGAGGCAAGGGGTGCTCAGGAGGGCACCTACAGCCCTGTTTCTGTGGGACAGGGTGTGCACAGATCCTTGCAGCCAGCACCAAGCCCCAGAGCACAGCTCTGGTCCAACCAAAGGCAACACTGACACATTTCCCTCCGAGGGATGCTCCAGCAGAAGTGCTGCCCCATGTTTCCTTCCCATTTCTTCCTGCCAGGGGAATATCTTGGCATTTCCCTCAAAGCCACCCAAAGGGCCTTTGCAGAGATGCAGTGGTGGCCAGCTTGCATGAGCCATCCCAGGGATGTCCTCCAAAAGGCCAGCAAGGCACAAGCACTGTCCCCATCTCTGCTCATCCAAAACCCAGCAGCCAGAGGCTGCTCTCCTGCCTGGCAGTCATTTTATCCCAGCAAAATGCAAGGCAAAACCAGGGCTTTTTACTGCAAGAAAAAGGGAGCCACTCCAGGGATCAGCAGGAAGAGCTGATGGGTCTTGGCACAGTGCTCAGGCTGAAAAGCTCCAGCTCCAAACCTTATTTTGCAGTGACCTGTACCAAGATTTGGCTTTTCCCTTTTTCTTGCCAAATGGAAAGAAAAAGAAAGCCTTCCAGGTCACAGGAAAGAAAAGCATTTACTTGTGGGTCAAGTGAAACAATCTGATGCAGGGTTGAATGCACTTTTATCCTCTCCTAACAAGGAAAAGATTTAATTCCCATCTCAAAAAAACTCATCTAAAAATAAAACCACAAATGTTTTTAGGGTCAGACGCACTCAATTTTGGTTTTCAAGCCCAAATGATTTTCTCGACTGAACCCCACGTTGCAAAGCATGGCTCGACTCAGAAGTGCAGAGGGGTGGGGAGGGCTGGGCTGAGGCATCCATCTGGAAATGTCACCCTCGCTGAGATGGCACAGCCACAGCGACCACTGCAGGGCCAGCCCGGGACCACCCGTGTGCCCGGAGGGGAACCTGAGCTCCGCTCCTGCCTGGCTGCAGCGCCGGGAGGGAAGGAGGGAGGCACGGAGGTGTTTGGCCACCTCTGCTGCACGTTGCTCACCCAAAGCGAGCTGTCACTTCCCATCCTCCTGGCCAGGCAAATCCTTCCTGACATCCCGTTTAAAACTCAAAGTACCCGATTACCACTGTGGCCAGGCAGCCGGGAGAAACTCTTCCATAAACACCCCCCAAAACCAAAATCCCTGCCTGGAGCACCGCTGCTCGCCCTTCCCAGACCCACCCAGTGCCAGGGGTACCGGCTCCTTCTTGAGGTGGCCCAGGTGTGGCTCTGCTGTCACACACGTGGCCCCAGCCACAGGAGCACGGCGTTTCCAGCCCCTGCTTCCCACCAGCCCTGCAGGGGAAGCGCCACCGGCCCCACAGCTCCCTCCACCTGCCAGGGCTGACCCCGGAGCCTCCCGTCCCCGAGTCCATTAGCAAATCCCTGGAGCACACATCTTGCTGCTGTTTGGCTTAACCCCAGCTTTTAGGGAGAGCTGCAGAGCTGCGTTGCCTTTCAATTTTTAATTTCCTCTAAACATTTTGGTCCTCTCCCCAGGGACTCTGAGTTGATCACCTCTGCTGGCAGCACAGCTATGGGGAAGGGGGAAGCCAGAGGCAAAGGAGGGGAAAGCAGCTCCACCCCAAGCTCCTTTGGAGGAGCAGGACCCCTTTACATGCACACCCTGGGATGAGGGACATCCACACCAGGCTCCCCAGTGCCCCATGGAGATGCTCCACAAGGAGGAGGAAGGGGGATGACTCCAGATTCCTCCAGGAGGGTCATGACACCTGCAGGGACAGGGTTGTTGCAGAGCAGAGCACCCTCCTTCTTCCATCAGACACCTCTGTGGGTCTGGGTTCCCCAAAAATTGACAAGGTTTACCCCAGTGCCTGGCACAGCCACCCCTCCTTCCCCACCACCTGGCACTGGCACACAGCAGTGCTCAAGAGCAAGGATATGAATGCAGCATCACTTTGCAGTCCCTGAGGTATCTTTGTTCTTTTTTCCACTGCCTTAGGCAACAAATGTACAAACAGGGACCTGCTGGGCATGAGGAATGTGAGCTGAACTGCTCTGGGAAGGGAGATGCCATCACACAGCTGGGAAGAGCAGCTCAGATCACCCAGAGCCAGAGAGCAGCTCCAGGTGGGTTTTGTATCCCTCAGGTGCTGGGGGGGGTCCAGGCTCAGGGTTAAGGTTCAGATCTTCACCTTTTTTTAATCTTGATTGAAAGTGCATGGAAAACTAACCAAGCACTAGCAGACAACATGTGAATGGCAAAGCCTCAAAGAAAAAAGAAATCCTGATCAGCATGAGGAAAGATACATGGAAAAGCAGCAAAGCCCTGTAGCCCACCTTCAACAGGTACCCAGGGTGCAAAAAGAGTGATGTGCCCAGAATATGCTCCCTCCATACTCAAACTGGCAGCAGGGATACTGTTTGACACTTGCTGCCTCCCTCCCACAAATTTGCTGCTGCCTTTCTGTATATATGTAAGCTCCCAGTATTCACACATCACCTTCCAGACCCCATGGCATCTCCCCATTCTCAATTTCCTGAAACAGCACTTGGGGGACCCATCCCCAAAGCTCCCAGTTGCACGCCCAGGGGGCAGGGAGTGGGATAAAAGCAGGGAGTGGGACAGAGGCAGCTCCTGCAGGGCACGGGGACCTGCCCACGGAGCAGGAGGTTCTTCAGCTCCTCACCTCCCTGGCCCTCCCAGGTCCCCGGAGGAGTTTGAAGCTGCAGGGAGCTGAGCTGCTGAGCACTGGCCTCGGCTGCCACCTAGCAGTGACCCAGCAGCAGCAGGGACACACTGACAGCTCTGCCGAGATCAGGCTCCTGCTGCAGCCCAGGTGATGCCTCAGGTTTGAGCTTTTATATTTTCAGATTTTTTTTTATATTTCAGATTCTGTTCTGCTTTAGTGTGTAAATCTAGGCTTCGTATTAGGAAGTCTAGGCTTCATATTAGAGGATGGTGAGCTCTGTGCACAGAGCAGGGAGACAAAACAATTCCTGCTCTAGCTGGGCACCAAGGACAAATGATCCAAATCTCAGGCCCAAGAGCATAAACAGCATGGACTGAAGAGAGAAAAACAAGAAAGATGAGGCTTCATAGGCTAAAGCTGTAATTGGACAATTAACTCCAATATGCAAATGGATCAGAACTTATAGAAGTGTTTTATAAGTTCTGATACCTTTATAAGTGTCAGAACCCATTCTGGGTTGTGCTGCCCAAGGTGAATCTATTTAGACCTCTTAATAAATCCCTACTCTGTTCTTTAATTCCATCTAGTCTCTGTTCTAGGTCAGCCTTCACAAGGCTTCACAGGAAGGTGGCAGATGGGGTTTGGGAGACATCCTGCACCATTTGGAATTTTGGGAGGTGGCAGCCCACTCAGGGCCACAGGCCCCTGGTCACAATGCCCAGCCCTTTTCCATGGGACACAAAACTCACCACCCCATTTTCCTGCTGTCAGTTTGCAGGAGGCACTTGGCACTGCTAGGACAGCCCAAGTAAAAAGAGGATCTGGGGATCTTCTCAGGACACCCCACTGTGGCCCCAGCTGTCACCTCCCTGAAACCAAAAGGGGGTTCTGCAGCAGAGGGTGAGCTCTGAGCAAGCTCAGTGATGATTGACAAAAATGTACAGTGAGTGCCAAACGTGGCACCAGAGAAGTCAGGAAACCTCTGAAGCTCCCCACAGGGTTGGGCAGCCCCTGCTCCTCAGCATTCTCCTTCCATCTCCTTCATTAGCTTTCCCAGCAGCTGCTTTCTAACCAGCCACAGAGTTTTGGTTTTTAGCTGTTTCACATCCCAAACCACCCTTAAATGCTAAAAAAAAAAAAAAAAAAAAAGTGAAGGAATAATACAATGGTTTGGGTTGGAAGAGAGCTTTAAAGATCAACTAGTCCAATCCACAAATGTCTTATGCTGGGCTTTTACCCATTCCAGTATTACTGCTAGCATAACTCAGCTTTTCTTGGTGGTTTGCAGAGGAAACCCTCTGGCATGGTTGCAGGTGGGCACAGAATGGCCCTTGAAGCCCCTGAAGATGTGAGGAACACTCCAGGTATCAGAAAAGCAGCTGGATGCCAGCATTCCTAACCAGGGCACTTCTGTTTTCCCAGCTTTTCTCTGCATTAACACCCTCTAGGATCACTTGCCACAGGCAAGGAGCTACACAAACACTGTCAAGCTTCAGGCTCTCTCTCACTGGATTCCTTACAGATTTTATTCCATTTCTTTAAGATGAGATTCCTGACACTTTGTACACATGACAGCCAACAAATCACAGCATCTTCTTCTTGGGGAAGGAGGTTTCTTCAGCTCTTCTCACAGCAAGGAGCGTGTAGAGCAGCCACTGTATTAAAAACCAAAATCACATCCCCACACAATGCCAAAACAGCTCATGCACTGAAGGAAGGAGGGATGGGCAGCCAATTTCCCTCTCTTAAAGGATACATAACACAATGTGACACTTGGATGTTCTCCTGAACCATTATATTAAAGAGCAGTAACTCAGTACACCACTGGTACAACAAAAACTTTTACCTGAAAGTAAAACTAACATTTATCACACATGCTGGGCACACCTGAGATACCACACTCCAGGTTTTTTCAAGGGATTAAACGTTTCTGAACAAAAAAAACAAAACCAAAAACCCTACAGCAGGGTCATACAGAGAGCCTGTGCTGCTCCAGCCAGCCTTCCTTGGCAGCAGCTCCAGCTTGTCCCCTCCTATCACACCTTCCTTCTCAGGCTGGGCAGCCACTGAAGCAGGCATGGGAAGTGGCCAATTGTGCAGCTGCCAACACTGCAGAGAGCAGGGCAGGAGGGACACACAGTTCCTGAGGTGGCCCTTGGTCACAGAGCCCAGGGCATGGCAGAGGCCAACCATGAGACTCCTGGGAAGGTGTTGGTCTTCCTGTTTTCTTCATCTGCATAAAGGAACACAGAAAAGAAAGATCAAAGCTACACAAGCAAATCCAAGAGCTCCAGTGTAGACTGAAATCCTTTTTGCCTGGACTTCACCAGGCCATGGAAAGGAGATTTGCTACTGCACACCTGTTTGATGAGTCTGACATGGTTTAATGCAAGGAGCCCTCTCCTCCTGCTGCTCCACCTCCACTTCCCCAGAGGTGGGAAATCAGATGTGAATTCAGTAGGTTTTACCTAGGGAACTCTAGAGAGAAAGTCCCAAGGCATAAACAGCCACTGCCTTTGGCAAGTCACTTAATCCACCTTGTAAACTGAGCAACTCTCGTATGGGTGGTGTAAATTCTTCCATCATTTGGAAGATAGAAGACAAGCACCCACCCAGGGAACTCACAGGGTTTACAAAATGCTTTAGTTCCCTATGACTGAGAGACTGGGAGACTCAGTATGAAATGAACACTGGAATGGAGAAACAAATACTTCTGCATGCAAGCAGCAGAAAGCCTAGACAAGAGAACAAAACCCAACAATAAGAGAACTAACCCTCAATTCATTTTGTTCCCATTAAACAACCAGAAATCCATTTTGCTGCACAAAGGTCAACCCAATACCTTGCATCCAGCTGTTTATTATTGTGGCATCTCCAGCCCACAGAAACATCAACATTTCCATCTGTTCCAGCAGCACCAGCCTCAGGATACCCAAGAGGGGCTGCAAACTCACAGCACAGTAACAGACTGCTCAACTTTCTGCCAACCAATTTTGACTGATGAATCTGTTCATAGTGTCAAGGGGGCACAGCATGAAAGGGATGGATAGCTTCACAAAGTTGCCCCTGCTGGAAAAACTTTCTATCTGATCTGGGTCATCTTGTCTCATTTCTGCTGGTTGCCTGGAGTAAATAAAGGAGGTGTAAAGGTTTTTCACTGACTTGACTAAGACAGCAGACACTGAGGACTCTCCAAGAGAATGAGGTGTCTGCAAATGTATGTTAAAAAAAATAAAATTGGGAGGGTGCAATTAGTGCACACTCAGCTCATTAGCTGCCCTGATCTTAATTATCTCTCAGAATTTTCAAAGAAGTGGAAGGTCAGCAAATGGATAATTGAAAAACCAGAACAACAAGACTACACAACAATAATCCCCCAGTCCCCCTGGCCAAAGGGCAGCTTTTCCTCCACAGCAAGCAGGAAGGAGCCACAGATTATTACAAGACACAAGGCATTCTATCTTAGCAAAGAATTAACAGCTGTCTCATCTCTCAGCAGCCCCAGGCAGAACCAGTGATGGCAATGACAGAGGGAGTTTCTGCAAGGAGGCAGGAGCTGAGTCAGAGGAAGCCCCTCTGCATTTTTGCTTAAGAATTCTAATTAAATTTACATTTCAGGGCTGCTCACTCACGTCTCAGCCACAGATGAGAGCTGATGCTTGTATTTTTTAGCTCAGTATGAAGGAGATAACTAGTGAAATGACAGACAAGCAGCAATTCAACCCCAGCTGGTCAAAAACTGGGTACTTGCAGTCTAGGCTGCTTCAGTTGTCAGGGCACAAGGGGACTGTGAGGCACTCCTGCAGCAGCAAGGATGGCTGGGCAGCAGGAATTCAGTGCTGACAGGATGCCAAGACAGGCATCACTAGAGCCCAATTAGCCAACTACTCAGCTGGATACCAGCAGCACACTGAAAACCTCTGCTTAACATGCAGGAAAAAATATGAGTGTTAGGACAAGGCTACAAGATGATTTTTTTCTCTTCTTGCCACCCACACCATTCCCACTGAGGGACAGGATGCATTTACATTCCTCTAGTCTTCAAATCACCACCTGTGTCTGACATTTATGAATCTTGCTTTAGTCAGCTAGGCAAGGAACTCTCCAGATTCCTGCATTTGAAACACAAACTCAAGATTTGCAGTCTTCCCCACATTACCTTCTTCCAAACACACACAGTAACAGGATGGTTTGTGTCTTTCAGTTCATTTGATAAGCTGACAGGGCAAGGACATTAATATCCAAGACACACAGCTTGCACAGAGTTTCTCTAGCACAGAAACCTAAAAAAAAAAAACCTAGAAAAAAAACCTAGAAAAAAAACCTAAAGAAAATGAGTACTTTACAAATTACTAGCATTAGACTTGCTTTTACTGTTCTTTCAGAGCAGTGTCAGAAACAGCCCCAGAGCAGCCCCACTGCTGAACACTTCAACAGCTGACATTGGCTTGAGAGGTGTTTTGGTGCCTGGAGTAAAATGCCTCATGAAAATACTACAGTTTAAATAACACAGAAAAGAGGAGAGATCACCTGTAGACAAGTGCTCCTGGTGTTTCTAATGGTACTACCCTAGACTGCACTCAAGACCTGGGGTTTACTCCCTGCTTAAGCTCTCTGTTCAGCAGCTGATCAAACTGTTACACAGCCAAGGGCTTCTCTTTGAGCATGCCCCAGGTGTAAAGCACACACATATGCTGTACATTCACTTTTAGAGTTATTTTGTTAACAAACCTGTAGTTGTACAGAACCTCATCCCCAGCAACAACCAGGACTGCAAATCACTTCCTTTCAGGTCAGCTTAGCATGAGCAAGACCCTTTACTGCAAATATTCACCACTAGCACTTGGGGACTTTCCCTGCATTTACAGACTACTACCCTGAATTATTACACATCCTTGGCCAAACCCCAGAGATCTAAGAGGAAAACACACAGCCCCTGCCTCCCAGGGGTGCAAAACCACGGAAGTGCCAAGTCAAACTGATCACAAGAGCCTGGCACTGCTCTGAGTTCTCAAACTGAACAATTCTGGTGCACATATGGGAGGTTAGAGAGAGCACACAGACTCCTGAAGTCTGCAAAGGGATCAGAGGACAGGCAGCTAGAAAGGTATTTATGGTCCACATAAATAATAGTTTTCATCTTATGTTTCTGCTTGCTTTTTATAGAAGCAGAAAACCAATTCCACAGAAAACTTCCAGGGGACTAAAACAAGACACATCTGCTGAGCCCTGGAGCTGATTTCATGGAATGACAGCTGTGCCAAACTCTCACCTGGTCACAGTTCAGCCCCATTCAGCTTCAAGGTTGCTGTTTCACGGCCTGCATCTCGAGATTCCTGCTGCAAGCGAAGGTCTGGCTCCACCACTTCAGCATTCCCCTGCTTTCCACTGGGCTGAACATACAAGGCTGAAGGATTCAGTTCCTCAAATTCCTAGAACAAATAAAAACCACACCAGAACAGTAAAAACCTCTACATTGTAATTACCACAAAGAATAAAAGGATGCAGCAAATCTCTAACAGGTCAGCAAATGGGTGAAGGTGCACAACACCCAAGAGTTAGCTCCAAATTCTTGCAGAAATGACCTTATTAAGAAAACCAACTCCTCTTTTGCCAGCAGCAAAATTTCTCAGCAAAGCCCCTCTCCCCCAAAATTTGGCCTACACATACAAAAATACCATCACAGGATCTAATCCTGCCAGAACATGCATTCTGCAACAACAGATAGAAGCACTCCAGGCTGTAATACTCAGCTTTCTGCTGAAATATACAATTATGGCAGTACCTTTCAAAGGGTTTGCATAATCCACACAGTTCTTACTGGAAGTGAGCTGAGACATGCAAACAGTGCCACAGGTAAGCCTAAAGCACAAATGATCTGGCTTACAACAGGTGTGACAATAGGCAATTACCATGGTTATGCCATCCAGCACTGTACATTTCACTGGCAAAATATGATAGTTTGTAAACCAAAACCATTTCCATATCAACTTTTGATCCATTGCTAGAAGACAGGCTGAAAACAGTTTGTTCTCCTAAACAGAACATCTCTGCTGCACCATCAGACTCCACCTTAACCAAAAAGCAAGCTCTCAACAGAGTCAGACACTCTGGGATGCAGTCACATAATGAAAAGCTACAGGAAAGCAGGGAATACCAGTTTTGCTCTTCACAAAACCACTTGCTTCAAGGTAAGAATCTTCTCACTAAGAATCTTCCCATGCACCCAGGCAGGGATCCTTCCCTTCCCCTTCCTTTCAGCAGCACTGGCCTCCTCCCTCACCTGGGAAGGGATGTTCTCCCCACAGACATCAGCATATCCCATATCCCTGAGGACAGAGTGGAAGTAGACATCCTCCTTGGTGGATGTGTCACACAGGAAGAGGTACAGAACACCATCCACGTATTCATCCACGATGCCCACAAGCTCCTTGAAGCGACAGAGATGCTTGAACAGGAGAATTGCTGCACTGGACCATTTACCCTGAAGAGGAAACAATGTAAAGTTACCATAAACAGACCAAAATCCAACACTTGAGACTTTTCCTTGTGGTGGGCACTTGTCAAAAGCCAACTGAGCTAGGCCAGGCTAGTGACAAATACAGGAAAGTCAGGCAGACAAACTTCCCAGCATGAAACTAAACCAAACTACCCCAAAATTGCTGCCTGCAATTCTCATTACACTGGGAATGCCTTTTCACCCTAAATACCTACTTCCAAACATAGTTCCATGGCATTCACCAGTGATTTTATCCCAATTGCCTAAAATGCAGTTGTTTGTTGGGTATTCTTTTTTAATTCCTGGAATCACAAGACTTTACAAACATTAAAAGTATCAAAATTTAGGAAGGTGCTGCTAAGCCTCACCACAAGGAAAACTGTGATTAACCCTCAAAACCCAGGGGAAAAAACTGTTTAAAAGCAACATCTTTAAAAACACACAGGCAGCAACTCTGCTCACATGCTTTCCTTCAGAGATTGCACTTCTCAGGCTTCTTCACCAAGAAGTTTCCCATCACAGAGAAACTTTCTTATGACCTCTATAACTCTGGCTGTGCATCTAACCAACTCACTTAAAGCTCTGTTACAGAATAAGTTTTTAAAACAGAGGTTTGGAGCTACCAAGGCTTCAGAAGGAGCTTGGGGAACTACTGGCAGGGAGAGGAAAATGTTTGCAGTGCTGCTTCACAGTAGCCATCTGTTTCTGCAGGAATAGAAGCAAGAATGCTCTGATGGCAAGGAAAGCACAGAAAGGGTGATTGCCTGTAGAGCAGACACTCACCCAGCACACTCTGCTGAACATAACAGCACTAATTCTGCTGTAAATATCAACAGGACCTGACTTCATCCAAATGTTTGCCCTTGGCAGGAGAAATAGGCAACCTCTACTTGGTAACTCCTCTACATATGTCAATAAACAAAACTGCACATGGACACCCACCTCCACAGGTTTCACCCATGCCAAGGAACACGGGATGGCCTGAGCAGGGAGCTTCAAGTAGTGCCACCTAAAATACAAAGCAAAACCATTACAGCAAAAGCAGGGATCAAGCAGCAGAAGAGCAGAACTTCCTCCTCTTCTGGTTTTACTACCAGTTTAGGAATGCAGAAGCATACATTGGATTGTGCTCTCATGACAAACCCAACAGCAACTTCAGAAAATACTCCATATCCAGAGAATTGGCACAGCAAAACCAGCAATAACAAATGGTCCCTTATTCATTCCCTGGCCCAAGCACATTCCCATCAAAACCCCTTGTGGAGACAAAGTTACAGATAGAGAACCATTAATTTTGAACCAAAGAATGCCAACAGCCAGGCATGAGGAGAGGCAAATGAGGGGGAAGACACAAATATGGAAAATGTGCTGAAGTGCAGAGAAAATGGACCTCTGACATTGCTACCTGGGGGATGTGCCTTCAGGAGAATGTTTGTATCCATTCATGCAACCCAGGAAGGAGCATTAGGGAGCTTGCCCTGAGGTGACAGACAGCAACAAGAGGACAGACTGAAGAATGACAGGAAAGGATTTAGCAGTGCACCCCAGGGGCCAGTGCTGGGCCCAGTATTGCTCTATGTCTTCATTTTCAACCTGGGGGATGGGGGAGAGTCTACCCTCAGTCTGCTGATGACACAAAACTGGCAGGAGTGGCTGATGCCCTTGAGGGTCAGGTGGCCATCCAGGATAAAGAAGCGTACAGTCAGGAACCTCACCAAGTTCAACAAAGTTCTGCACTTGGGGAAGAACAACACCAAGCATCAGCCCAGTGTGGACCAGCTGGAAAGTGTCATTTTTACCAGGAGAGTGACCAAGCACTGGAATGGGTTGCCCAGAGAGGTCATGGAATTGTCATCCTTGGAAACATTCAAAAACCATCTCAGCATGGTCCTAGGCAGCCTGTTCTAGGGAGCTTGGACAGGATGACCTCCAGAAACCTAACCCAACCTCAGCTGTTCTGCAATTCTGCTGCCCATGTGCAATTCACTTACTTGAGGAATCTCAGCCAAGACTTCTGGACAATCTGGAGGTGTCCATAGTCTGCACAGAACACCTCTACCTCCTGGTCATTGATGACACGGTGGATGATGACACGGTACCACCACTTGGAGACCATGACACAGCAGAGCTGCCCAGGCCTCACTGCAGACTCAGGCATGATGTATTTATCAGAAGCAACTTTATGTGAGTAAACGTGTCTGTAAAAGATGACAGGGAGAAACCAGCCTTAGGAGGATGCAGGAGATGGACAAGGAGAAATATATGGGGCATCAAAAGAATCCTGACTTTTTAAAGTCCCCATGATATGAATTTTCAGGAGCTGTTTTAACAGACCCTTTATATATCTCTGTTCTGCCACACTTAAAACTGAAATAAGAATCAAATTGTAACCCCAAAATTTCAACATTTGAATGATACTCTTGGGGATCCAACAAAAAGTTAATTAATGGGGATTAAAGGCTAAACAGAACCATCCTAATCATTACTTTTTTACCATTACCTTGATATATCAGCATTTCTCATGAACCAGGTTCTGCACTACTGGCCCAGGTGCAGTGTTGGAGGTGGAAGTAAAAGCCTTTACTGAGCATATTAAAAACAGCTGCACAGACAAGGCAGGAACCCTCCAAGTTCCTTTCCATAACCCTTCCAGGCTTACAAAGTTCAGAACTGCTGGGACACAGACAAACCACAGCAGCTGCTGTGACCACACTTAGTGCTTGCTAGTTAAAAGGATGCACATTTTGGGGACAGCACCAGCATCTCTGTACCAAGCCAGGAAGCCAGCAAAGACCATCAGCAATGCTGGGAGTCCTGCCCCCTCAGCACCAACACTGCCACAGCATGCTCCCACCTCATCTCAAACATCAGATCCTGCAGTTTATAGGATGCTTCTGTGCTGCAGACGTGGATGTAGAACTGGCTGGGAGAGACGACGAATTCCACAATCACTCCCACCAAGCACCTTCTCCTCAGAGGAGGCAAACTGCAAAGGCTTCTGTCCTGAACAGCATCTGGAGGGATTTCTGGAGTCGGTGGAAACTGCTCAAGACCTTGATGCTACAAGGGGATAAGGGGGAGGTGGCACTCAGATGTCTCATCATGCACTGAACACACATAATTGGCCTTCCCATTAATTTAAAAAATAGTTCTGCTTTCCTGGGGACTTGTGAATTACTGAGTAGCAGAGAATCACAACAAATTGGGCAAACTTGGATGAAAACTTTCCCTGTGATAGAAACAATCATTTTCACACTCTATTTCTTTCTTCCCTCCAGTGTTAAGAGGGGTGCAACAAAAATACCTTGCTCATACTCCTGCAAGGAATAAAGGAGAGGAATTGAAGTCAGGTCACATATTTAGACAAAAGTAGTGAATGACTATTGCCTAAAAAGCAAAACAAAATCAAACCCCAAACCCAACCCACCTTTTTGCTGGATTTTACTGAAAAGGTATTATTTCTATATTCCATAACCATGAAAAAATACATGGTTGAACCAGCAAAACTATCTGAAAACAATTCCCAAGTGACAGAAGACATGAATGCATCCCACTTTCGCACTAGAGCTACTTCCCAAAGACAAAATCAGTCAAAATCTACAATTTCTGTTCTTTTCTCACTTTAGACACATCTGTACAAGTGAACTGTTCAAACAGCTTTCAATTTTTCATTATTCTAACTGCTGAAAACATTATTTCACTTGAAGTAGTATGGATGGGAGCCTCAATCCAACATCAACTACTTTCACTGCCTCAAGAGCTTTCCTTTGTGCCAGCAGAGAGCCCTTCTCCAATGCTTCAAGTCAAAACTACTTCAATTTTACTTATTGTGAGCACAGTACAAATTATCACTGCATCAAACATCAGGCAAGGTGTGGGTAATTCATATTCCAGCACACTCCTTGTTGCTTATTTCTAAATTCATCTGCAAACAATGGAGTTTTGCAATAGTGGCTCTCTTAATCACTTTGTAAAGATGCAGATCATAGAATCATAGAATATTCTGAGTTAGAAGGCACCCACAAGGATCATCAAAGTCCAGCTCCTAGAGCTGCAAAGGACCACCCCAAGAATCCCACCATGTGCCTGAGAGGATTTTCCAAATGTTTCTTGAATTCTGGCTTGGTGCTGTGACCACTTCCCTGGTCTCTCCTTCTGCAGACTGAGTAAAGCCCTCCATTTTTTTGGAGCTAGAAATTTTGACTAAAACCTTTGAGTTAAACAGTGAGTTAACATTTTTGAGTCTCAGAGCAACTGAGGGAATTCTGCCTGAGCAGCAGCATCACCTCTAGAAACCCCTTACAAATTTCACAGATTTCCTCTATGTAGTCCCTGTAAATGGTGGCATTTTTAAGTGCCAATTTTGCTCTGATAAAGCTCTTCAGGTCAGATTGTTAAGGGCACACATGAGCTTTATATGCTTGCTCACATATTGTTAGTGACAACAGACATTTATTTGAAAGACTTAGGGGATGTGCACTTGAAAAGAAGCTCACAAAATGCAACAAAGCTATAAAGAGATAAAGCAAGTGTACACAATGTAAAATCAGGCTTTGTAAGAGGCTCGACTTGCAAGAGAGGCTGACTCCTTGCTCCAAGCTGGACTGGCAGCTGCCAAGAGTGGTGTGGGTGACACTTCTCCTTCTGTCAGGGCAGCAAGAAAAAGCTCCTGAGAGCAGCAGCTCTGTCTTCTTTATCCTTCTTGGAACTGAGCAGATGGACTCAGCCCTTGTGCCCCATCTGACCCTGAAAACACTTCCAGGATACCTGGCAGCAGGGCAGGGATCAGGCTGCATCGTTCCCCTCTACCTTGCAGCATCCTGATGAACAAATGTCCACTACACACTCAAACAAACACATTCTAAACTGCTTTCCTCCTCTTTAGAGCTTTTTAAAAACAACACAGCACACCTGGTGTTTCATAACAAACAGGAGTTGTACAAACATCTTGCAAATCTTGTCTTGCCAGGATCGTTAAATGGTCTGCAATACCTAGGAACAAAAATCTGGGGCTACCTAGACCATACCCTCTCTTTCATTGCCTTCACACAATCAGACTTGTGGTTTGACCCAGGGCAATTCCTTGTGGACCTCATCACACCAAACTAAAATCTCTTTAAAGGATCAGAACAGGCTGCCAAAAATCTCTCAAGTGCTACACAAAGTCCAACTCCTAGCTGCAGGCTTCCAAGCTCATTAGAACACAAAACACCAAAGTCAGGAAGAACCCTTGGGATTCTTTCCCTGCCTCTAAGCTCCAATTGTACAGCTGGGTATAGCCACAAGACAAGCTTGGCAGAGGAAACAACTCTAAGCAGGAGGATTTTCCTGAGAAAAAGAAGGCCTAAAGGTGCTCAAAAGAAAAAAAAAATAAAGGAGGAACAAATAAATTCTTCCAAAAAGATTTGGCAGTTCAAAGCCTCTGCACTGCTATTTTCCAGCCCCTGCTAAACAAAACAAAATAATGATCATTTCCTACCAAATAGCAGACTTGAGACTGCAGGAATCAAAGTCACTGAGGAACATTCCCCAGCTCTGTCAAACTGGCTGACACTGAAGCCCTGGCAAGAGCAGCAGGGGAAATTTCACATAACTGGTCTCACAACGAAGTTATCAAAGTCCAGTTACAAGTAACTATATCAAAAGGTATCACCACTCTTGTAAGTGAGAAAGATAACACTTAACTGGCCTGGATGATCTGACAGACCTCAAGATCAGAAGGAGACCAGAAAAAGACTGCCTTTGGATGGCACATAAAGCTATCCACCAGGTAATTGTGAGTCTAGCTGCCTCCAGAGACATCTAAAACAAAAGTTTGGAAGCAGTGGTGCCTCAACCATGCAAACTCAATAGAAACAAAGATAGTAAAAAGAATATCACCCCTTGAAACGGCCATGAAAAATCTACAGATCATTTGTCCAGCCACTTACCTGTTTGAGGTGATCACCCAAATCTACTGCTTGTGTTTGCACTGGCTCTGAATCCATCAGAGCTGCTGCCTGGTAGCAGCTCTTTGTCTCACAGGTGGGTTCCAAAGAAGGCACCTCAGCTGCAGATGCTGCTGCAAAGACAATAATTTGGCTGCTATTCTTTGTTGGGCTGATACAGTGTTGCATATTAAGCAGAAATGAAAAACATAAAAAAATGGAAGTCTGAAAGCATTAGTGTTGTTTTCCTCAATACTGGCAGCATTCACAGTGAACACATTAATGAGGATTCACTGTCAGCAAGTTAAAACAAAACAAGAATCACTTGCTCTTGTAAGCAAGCTGAAGGTTAAAATCCATTGCTAGAATAATGTTAAAATGTATTTTCCCTGGAAAAGCTGTGAATTTGGGAGGAACTGTATGTGATTATCCACCCTCTCCCATAGGTTTTATGGGAACGATGAGGGTATCTGCAGTCCTGTCTCTTTTGTGGAACACTGCAGCCATGCCTTTCAGGCCAGTGCCAAATCTTCAGTCTCAAAAAGTGTATGGCAAAAGCTTTACCAGCCTGCAGAGCAGACATTGAGAAGACCCTTTTTCACCTATCACTGGAATGACTAGAAATTCCAGTCCTACACACACATTCAGCAAGTCCATACTCTGAATGGGCTAATCAGCCCTCCTTTCACCTCACACCACAAAACAGGGCCAAAAACCTTCCTGGAAATTCTCTGCTACCAGGACAACTGCTTCTGCAGCACTCAACAGCCCTTCTGTGCCAAAGCCCAGGGGAATCAGGACTTCTGCAGCAACTGGAAATGCTGCTTGGCCACAGAGCTTGGAAGAGCTAGGTGCTTTCATTTAAACATACCACCTCACCTTGCAGCACCTCCTCTTCCTGAGCCTCATCTTGAGGCACCTTTTCTTCCTGAGCCTCACCTCGAGGCCCCTCTTCCTCCTCAGCTTCACTTTGAGGCATCTCTTCTTCCTCAGCCTCACTTTGAGGCACTTCTTGCTGTTCTATCTTGCTTGCCAAGTACTTCCTCAGGACCAGCAAGGAACCTGCCTTTGTTTGCTCAACAGCAATGGAATCAGACATGCTCCTGAGGACTTCAAACATGGACAAAAATCCGTACTGCCTGTACTGGAACGCCCGGCCAAAGCGTCTGAGGAAAGCCTTGTCCAAGTCTGCCAGCAGAAGTGGTGAGGAGCTCAGCAGGTCCTGCAGCTCAGCCTTCACCACTGCTGGCAGGACAGGAGTCCCAGCACTCAGAGTATGGAAACTCTGTGGATTCTTAGAGTTTTTAGTGGGAAAAGTGGAATTTGCCTTCATAGAAGTTTTCTTTGATGCCTTGCGGGTCTTTACTTTCTGGTTGGCAACCAGCCTGGCAATGCCTTTGGTGGAGTCATCTGCAATGGCTGCAACAGAAAGAAATAAACAGACAACCAGAACAATGAACTGTTAAAAGCTCTACACTGGCAAAGCTCCTCTTCATTCCTTTCTTTCCTCTTCTCCACACCCCTTCCAGAAGCACTTGTCTCCTTCAAAAGCAATCACACTAAACCACGGCTGATTTCCAGCAACCTTGCCCTTTGCAAACTGGACTGAACTATTTTTAAAAGCCAGCAACCAGTTTGCACCCTCATCCCCAGAAATTCAGACCAGGCAGGAAGGCAGGTCAAATTCTTGGATGCAGGATAACAAACAAAAGCCAAGCTGCTGAGAGTTTTGCTGGGGAAGCAGAATCACAGTAAACTCTCACTACAGAACACCCTCTGCCCAAAGGTCTTCCTGGAGAACAGCCCAGGTCTTTTCCAAGCTTCTAAACAACTTTTTCTTGTGTTACTGTAGCACTCAAAAAGCCCCCAACCATTTCACCTTTCCCAATCAACTCCTGATAACTGCCATTTGTTGTCACAACTCTTCCCCAAAGAAAAAGAAAATGAAAAAGGTTATTTGATACAGGCTAAGCTTCCTATGGGGTCAGGTACAGAAACCTTCACAGCTGCTCTCAAGAGGCCCCATCCCTGGTTTTGGCTCCTGTTGTAGCTTGCATTTACAGGAAAAAGTGATACGTACCAGTTCTAGTGTACACACAAGGAAATGTTATCTCAGTTTCTAAACTAAGTGCAGGGTGAAAAAGTGTGCAAAAATAACTAGAAGCATGGTTTTTTGAGGAGAGAAGAGCACCAAAGTGTTAAAAGACAGATCAAAATACAAGAAGAAATATCAAAGACAAAAAAATTAACCAGAGTTGTATGAGAAATAGATTAACAGATATGTGACATACAGTTCTGCACATCTGAACATCACTCCAGTATGAGGCTCCAAACAACTCCTCCACCCATTTGGAAACAAAACCTTACCTTTGAGGATTAAAGCACCATTCTTAGAAGAACAGATTTGGACAACTTCAGGCATTTGTGTCACCAGCTCCAGGGTGGACTGGAAGCCCAGGTCACGCAGAGGGAGAGGTTTGCAGACCATGGCCATGTACTGCTCCTCCAGTTGCTCCGGCGTCAAGCCCGCCTTGGCAGCGATCAGCATGGCCCTCACCTCCTTCTTCAGCACCTCCATAAGCTGCGCCTGCTGCTTCGACGCCTCTGTGCTAAAGGGGAACACAAGCGAGCAGATAACAACTTGTACCACAGCTATTCGCAACCACGTGGAATTTTACCTTTTTCCCACTTCGCCCCTGAAAGCTGGCAGCAGGTTCACGAACAACCCCTGTATTCACCTGCCAGCACCCCTGGAGTTTAATGCACCATTAAACCTCTGCCAGCGCAAACACCCTGCACGTCCACACCGCTGCCCGAGGACACCCCACCCACCGCCAGTGCTCCTCGCAGAAACCCCAGTGACCCCCAGCGCGGGGGTTCGCCCCTCAGGATCTCTGTCCCCACAGACATCCCCGCTCCCCTCAGCCCATGCCGGGACCCCCCGCTCCCACACGCACGGCGCCATTGCTCCGGCCTCGCCCTGCGCCTGCGCGGCGCCTTTCCCGCCTTTGGGGCGTGAGGGCGGGGCGGGGCCACTCCTCGCCCCCTCACGCCGGCCAGGGCCGCCATTGCTGCGCCGCTGAGGGGGAGTGGTCGGCACCGCCCTCAGCGCTGAGGTGGGATGGGCTTTCCGCTGCCTCGGACCGGCAAAAAAAACCAAAAAAACAAAAAAACCCCAACAAACAAAAAACCAAAACCAAAACGAGAAACGATTGGAGAAGATCTCTGAGATGATCGAGTTCGACCCAACACCACGACGTCAGCCAGACCAGAGCACCGAGTGCTATGTCCACTCTTTCCTTAAACACCTTCAGGTGATGTCCCCACCTCCCTGGGCAGGCCTGTTCCAATGTCTAACCACTCCTTGCCGTGAAGAAATTTCTCCCTAGTCCAACTCAAACCTCTCCAGGTGCAGCTGGAGACTATGTCCCTTTGTCCTGTCTCTGATTGCCTGACCTGGCTACACCCTGCCGTGATTGTGGTTGTAGAGGGTGGTAAGGTCTCACCTGAGCCTCCTTTTCTGGAGTTCCCAAGAGCTCCCTCAGCTACCCCTCATCAGGCTTGTGCTCCAGACTCTTCCCCACCTCCATTGCACTTCTCTGGACTTGCTCCAGAACCTCCATGTCCTACTGTTATTAAGAAGAGTCTTGTATTTTGTAAGAGGAGTCTTGTATTGTAAGGAATCTGTATATTTTTTTTGTCCCATCTAAGAGGAAAACACACAGTGGAGACACAAAAAGTGTGTTAGGAAAGAGCCACACACTGAACAGGACCAGTTCCTTCAACATAACAATATTTAAAACCAGATGTGGTTATTAAGAGGAGTCTTGTATTTTTTTCAGTCCCATCTGAGAGGAAAATCCACAGAGGAGACATTGACTTTCCAGAGGTCACAGACTGTAGTTAAAGAGGGGTGCAATGGCTGTTTCCTAAGGGCTCACAGATATCTGAGAAACCCCCTCAACTGCAAAGCTGATTTCCACACAGGAGTACTTTTCAGACTAAAACAGGAGCTGAACCTGTGAATTTTGGGACACTCATCAGCATGTGCTCTCAAAAAATCTCCTTGTTTCAAAAGTTAGCAACGAAACATCTGCCAGGCACGGTGGAGTCAGGACCCACTGGTTGAATAAAACATCAGACAAAACCAGCATGTTGCAGGTTTGAAGGTGTTAAACATCTTTTGACAAGACACCAACTGGAATCCAAAACCAGACCTGAGCTGCCTTTTCCTGCTTAAAACACCACCTGCCTTTTCAGCAGCTGGAGATCATCTCTGCCAGCCCCATGTTGGCCAAGTGATAAACAAAAAGTGGAAAGGGTTTCTGGAGCACTTCCAAAGAATATACACAGTATAAAATTATTAATTACACCCCATTTATACCCAACTTTTCTCTGCCTTTACCCCTTTCCATCCATCACCTCCCTGCTGACCTGCTGACACAGCGCCCAGCACTGCAGAGAAAGCAGGCAGCTGCTGCTCCTGCCCTCCCTGCCTGCAATATCCTGACTCCAGGTGGAGCACAAGTCTCCAATAAAGCAGGAATCTGTGGAAAAACAAGATCAGCACCTCCCCAGCTGTCCCAGCTCCCCCCAGCCACTCCTCCACAGCAGGGACTGGAATCCCTGAGCTCAGCCCTGCCCTGCTTTATGTCCCAGATGTATCTTTCTTTCTACAGTGTAATTTCTAGCCAGGTGCTGATTTCTTTAATACAGTGGGTGACTTTTTAGTGTTTCTTCCACAGGTTTCTGCACAAGTCAACACAGGCTGAGCAGCATGAAAAGAGAATTCTCCTATGTTTGCTCTGCTAGGCTCCTGCTGTGGAAAACTAGGGAAGCATTTAGGCACAAACTCTTTTGTCAATTTACAATTCAACAGCTCTAACTCTATGATGGCTCTCATATTAACACCCATTCAGGAAAGCTGGGACCAGTTACTTTCCCTCCTTGCCAAAATGTGACCCTAGAGAGAGGGGGGTTGCTGCCAATGTCCCTTCACAGCGCCAGCCAAAGGGCTTCTGGAGAGCAGAGCAGTGTGAGATGGTACTTACCCAAATGTTCACCACAACACCCTCTCCATCCACTCCTGAGTAAGCCCCTGGCCTCACCAGCAAAGGCTTTTCACCCTGGTGTCTGTTCTGGACCACTCTCACCTTTTGGTATCTTTTGGACCACATGCCTGACAGTTACTTTTAGGTTGCTTTTCAACAGCTTTGCAGAAACTATCTACTAAAAATCACTGGAATGCTTCTGATTGCATTTTATTTCCAAAAGCATAGATGCAAATAGAATATCCTCCTGGGGTCCACCTTGTCCAGGTCTAACTTTCCTTCCCATCTCCACAGCAGTGCATGCTGAGAGCAGAGCAGCTGGAAGCAGCTTGCTCACTTCACTGTCCATTATGCCTGACAAGCCTGTGATGAACTTGAAATGAGCCTCCTTGATGTGGCACCTCCCCTTCTCTCCTCCCCTGCCTGCAGCAATAAATTTGGGCACATCCTCATCCTAGCCCCGGGCAGCTGTGTGCTCCTCCTGGGCAGGGATGAGGATGGAGAAGAGGGCCCGGAGCTCTTCCAGGGAGCCCCAGAGAAGACGCCGAGAGTCCCCGGCTGCACAGAGCAAACGAGAGAAGAGAGAGAGCAGCAGAGAAGCTGGCAAAGGGAAGGGAGATGTGAAGCAGGAGAAAGCCAAGGAGACCAAGAGCACTGCGGGGAGCGATGGTAGGGTGCACACCTCCACGGTGGTGGACGTGGATGATGTGGTGTCTGATGAAGAAATGGAGGCAATGGCATTGCTGGATAGTGAGCAGCAAGAGGAAGGTATGGCTTAAAGAAGGGAAGGGGTTGGGAAACTCTGGGCTCTTTGGTGCTGCGTGGGTCACAGCGTGACTCTGCTCTCTGCATGGTGTTATCACACCATCACACCATGCACAGGTGTGGTTATCCTCAGGACAGGATATGGGAGGCTCCAGCTAGCCTCCCAGCCAGCTTCTGCAGGCTTCTTAGCCCCATCCAGCAAAGCAGTGAACCTGGATACAAGCAGTTACATTCCAAGCACCTTTCACGCTTCAGCTTGCTATTCCCCAGTTCTGTTCATGCTCTGGTCTCTTCCTTTTCTTGCTTGGCCTCCCTTAGGTGGATGGCATTGGCCTTCCTGCCAGCTCATAGCCCAAAGGACCTTGCTGCAGGGAAGAACTGCCCTTGAGGTGCACACTTCCCCTCACCTGCTGGGTAACCTTTAAGAGCAGCTCCTCTCCACGTGCTTGTTAGGCACATTCCCAGCCTGCTACAATAGAAGGGAGCAGCGTGATCCTTTTGGCAATACAACTGGGCCTGTTTGGACCCAGCATCACCACAGGCATGGCAGGTGTCCATTACAAGAGGCAGCACCACTTGTGCTCTTCCCTGCTAGCACCTCTGCTGCCCCAGAGTGACACAAAGGTTCAGACTTGCTCCTGACTCCCTGGGAACAAGCTTCATCTTTCTGCCTCCATTACAGGAATTGTAGCTATTGGGCAGAGCTTAGGAGCTCTAGTGACTACACAGGTTCTTGGGATCTGAAGCTCCCTCAGGACCAGATGTTTCTATAAAATATTTCAAAGGCAGAGGAGCAGGGATGGAAGGGTTGGAAGGGATTAAAAATGGGAAGGGTGCTAACTTCACAGCTGGAAATCCTGATCCACTTTCTGGCTCCATCTGTTTTCATGCCATACCTGTCAATTTTTCCCTCAGACAGAAGCACAACAAAGGGCAGCCAGAGCAAGATGACCCACACTCACTTTGGGGAGATGTAGAAAGTAATAATAATCTGGACTGACCATGCCAGTCACCCTCCAGCACCTTGAGGTGACTTCTTAGAACACAGGAAGATTTTACTGGCACCAGAGGCATATGGGAACTGGGATGCAGCTAAAATCCTATTCCAAAACAACCTGAAATACTCTGATAGAGAAGGGCACTTCAGGATGTGCATGTTTAAAGCTCTCTCTTATTTGTGATCTTTGTCTTTAGCTCATCTTTCCAGATAAACTTCAGGGATGCCAGCTCAGCAAAGCTGCCCATTCCAAGCCTTTCAACCCTGCTTTGTAGCCCCAATTCTTCAAGATGAAGTCTGCTTTCTAGTCAAGCAACCATGGAGAAGCATGGCTCAGTTTTTGCCAGTAAAGCAGAGACAAAATCTGTCCATCCATCCTTGCTACTCCTGGCAATCTGGAGCAGGGAGTGTTCCTTAACTCAACTCCAGAGCCAAGTGGTTCATTTACAATGAGTCCAGGCAAACCACAGCAGTGAAGGTGATGTGTGCAGGCACTTGTCAGGCTATCAGTATTTTGGAAGCAGTCCTCTTCTAACATAGTCCTGTTGGATTTCTCCCCAGGTGTAAAGTCTCCTGGTCTGGGTGTCTGTGAGTGGCTTTTGACCATCTTGTCTTTCCTGTTCATCATACTGACCTTCCCCATTTCTGTCTGGTTCTGCATGAAGGTGAGAATTGCCATGGGGCCTCTCAGGATTTGGTGCCTGATCTGGATGTCACACACTGATTCAGCCTGTGTTGGACATAAGCATAAAGTGTTTTTTGGTATAAGGCCCCTATTTATACCTCTTCAACTCATCATTAGTTTTGATTTGTCCTTTATCACATGTTGCTACAGCACAGGGGTCCTACCATTGCCTATCAAATATTCCTGCTGAAATACCAGCAGGAAGGAAAACTTGCAATTTTTTTACAACAAATTGCAAGTGTGTTCACTTTCAGACACATCCCTCAGCCTACCTAGCCCAGACATGGCTGCATTACAGCAGCAGGGTAAATAGGCTTTAAATTTAAAAATTTTAAGAGAAATTGATCTCTCAGTTAATAGCAGATTTTCCTTCTTCGTCTCATTTTTATTCAGATTTATAGCATGGCTACAAGTAGGCACTTGTAGGCATTTGATTCCCGCTTCTCAGGAAATTTCACATTTGTCTCGTTATCAACAAGAATGTCAGTATTGCTGCTTAGCTCTTAGGATGAGCATGTTTGCCTTGGAGGGAAACAAACAATGTGGAATGTTTTAACTTGGGTTATTTAAGTTTGGCTATAGGGAAGCAAAATGCTGGATCCTCTTGGGAAACTCTGAGTGGGTCTAACATGGGCTGCTCTCCCCAAATCTCTGTCTGTCACAGGGCTGCTGATATACAAGGCTGGCCAGTAGTTCTGGGCAAAGGGTAAAGTAACTCAGTGACAGGTGATGCCACAAGCACTGAAATCCTCCCTTTTCAGAGCTTTTCCAGAGTAAACTTCCTCCCATGCTGGTCAGGCTGCTTTCCCCAGTCCTACTTCTTCCTCTGCAGCCTGGATTTGTTTCCCTCTGCAGGTGGTGCGGGAGTATGAGAGAGCCATTGTTTTCCGACTGGGCCACCTCCTTCCTGGCAGAGCCAAAGGACCTGGTGAGGTGTTCACTGAGCTCCCCCCAGCCACACTGCTCCTCTTCTGCATGCCTTACCAGAGCTCACATGCTGGGGCCCTCCAAGCAGACATGGCCAGACAGGAGATTTGATGGATTTTGTTCTCTTCCTTTTAAGGGCCAGTAGTTTCTGATGCCTTTTCCATCACAGAAACAGCCTGAAAGTTTGAGTCTATGTATTGCTGTTCTTTTGTAGTTCTGCATGCTGAACCCTCTCCTGTTCTCCAAAACAGCAGAGGTAATTTTTGTAGTTCTGATGATGAACCTGATGTCTTTCTCTTCCTCCCACAGGCCTTTTCTTTTTCCTTCCCTGCTTGGACACCTATCACAAGATAGACCTCCGCCTCAAAACCCTAGAGATCCCCTTCCATCAGGTATGGCTGACACCCCCTCTCTATATTAATTTTGGTATCTTTTAAATGTTAAATCATATGCTTCCAACCTTCATCCTTGCCAATAAAAGTTTATAAAAACATCTCAAAGTAACCTCTAGTTTGCCCAAGATCAGTCAGTAGCAGAGGTGGAAGCTACAAAGACTTAACCATTCAGCCAGTCTTCATCATTCTCTCAGTTGTGTGCTTTTCTTTTCTGTGCTACCTTAGAGTTGCCAGAACCAGTTCCATCTCCCCTAATGTCTTCTACTTAGGTGGTGACCAAAGACATGGTTACTTTGGAGATAGATGCTGTCTGCTACTACCGGCTGGAAAACGCCTCTCTTCTCCTGACCACGCTGACCAGCATCTCCAGTGCCATCCAGCTGCTGGTGCAGACCACCACCAAGCGCCTCCTGGCACACCAAGCCTTCTCTGAGCTTCTGCTGGAGAGGAAGAACATCAGCCAGGAGATAAAGGTGCTTCCGTGGGGAGGGAGAGGGCAAAGCAAAGGGTGAATTGAGGCTCCACAAGAAGCTCAGGTGGCCACTCCCTCAGAGTCACAGACACTGGTTTGAAGAAGGCTTCCACACTGGGAATCAGTGTGGACTCCAGTTAAATCACCCTAAACTCCTGGGGTTAACACAAATGGGAAGTGAGGGCAGTAATTTTATTTCTGAGGGGCCTTGCCCAGTAGCACACTGGACCTGATAAATCTGCCTTACATTCCTGCAATTAAATCCCTGCCCTGTGTTGCTCCCTGTAAGGGGCCTAGGCCAGGTCTGCTGTTCTCCCCATGCTCCAAAAACATTTGTCTTCACAGGTGGCTTTGGATGCAGTCACAGGCTGCTGGGGGATCAAAGTGGAGAGAATAGAAATGTAGGTAGGAAATGCTGGTAGAAGGGAATTCTCTCTCCTTTTGCAAGTACCTGTCCTGTGCTGCTTGCTGTTGCCTGCTCCTCTTCCTGCTTTGCCTCTGGCTCTCTCCCTGCAGGTGTTCTGCACAAGGTAGAGCCTCACCTCCCACCTTCCTATTTTCCCTGCCCTTTTCAGCCTCTGCCTCATGTAAAATTTCCATATCTGTTCTTTCTCCTGCCCTGACAGCCAGAGCAGGATCCTTAGCTGGGATCTCATCAGCCTTTCACTGCTGCTGCAGGCAGAGTTTGCACCCAATTTTGGTAGCCCAAAAGGCACAGCAAGGCACTGAACTCTTCATGTCCCACTCTAGATCAAAGGCCCTGGGGGCTCAGCCCTGGTAGGGATGGGCTCATCACTAAAGTCTGTGCAGAAGGGTGGGACACACTGATCACAGAGAGGGACATGGAAGAGAGAGCCAAGCAGTGAATGAATAAATCTGTGAACAGAACATTCCTGTGCCTGTCTTGAGAGCTGTCTCCTAGTGGAGTCTCTGCTGCCTCACAAAGAGTGAGCTTAAACTATGAGCCTCAGAGACACAAAGAGATCTCCCTGCTGGCTGGTGATCATGCCTGGTCACTAGAAAACCAGGCTGAAAGAGAAGGTTGGGAATGGAGATAGAAGGCTGAAGTGAGACATGCAAAGAGGGACACCCAGGGACAAAGAATATGAATGAGCTGCTCTGCAGAGACTGACTGAGCCCATCCCAAGCCTCAGCCTGACCATCCAGTGCTGCCAGGAGAGCCAAGAGCCCAGCTAATGCCTGTCTTTACTACCACAGCAACAACGTGCAGCTGCCTGCTGAACTCCGGCAGTCCCTGGCTGTGGAAGCAGAGGCCCAGAGACAGGCCAAAGTGCGGGTATGCCAACATCTGAACGCTTCTCATCTCCTTCCAAAGCATTCCTCCTCCCTTTCCCACCTCTGGTTTGAGGGCCCTGTGTGTGCCCACAGGCACACAGCTCTGGGTTGAGGTGTTTCCTTTAATTCCTGAACAAGAGCTGAGTCTATCTAACAAGGGGAACTCAGTTGTGAGCTCTGATGGGCCTGGTAAAAACATCCAGACATGAGCTTCCAGACTTCTGGCAATGCCAAGAGGTTAGTACATGCTGTGATCTTCAAGGAGCAGGAATATTATAATCACACTGACCCCCAAAATTTCATCATGGCAATCTTCCTCTGTACCAAGCAGTCTGTGCCCCCTCACTCCCAGCCTCACAGAGCCTTCCTTCTTCCCCTGCTTGGTAGGTGATTGCTGCAGAGGGGGAAAAGGCTGCTTCCGAGTCCCTGCGGATGGCAGCTGAGATCCTGTCCAGTGCTCCAGCCGCTGCTCAGCTCCGTTATCTCCATGCACTGCACTCCCTTACCACAGAGAAACCTGCTGCTTTCATCTTGCCCTTGCCTCTGGATGCCATGAACCTGGTCTCTCCAGCTACCCACAGCTCTCCAGCTGTGAGCAGCCTGCTTACAGACACCACAAAGCTCCCAGAAAATCCAAAAGACAAGAAGGACTCACCCATGCTCTGAGAGAATTGATTCTCACCTTGCTCCTGCTCAGAAAGGAGCAAGAAGGCTGGCCAACCATCAGGTTGTGACCTGGAGGCAGGAGGGAAAGCAGCCCATGCCTGCAATATAAAGTGGATTGTACATGGAAAAAGCCTCTACTTGTTTTGGAAAAGAACAAATGTGGTGTGCAAGGAGCAGGCCTGGCAAGTGTGTGAGCAGGGAGTTGAGGGAAGTGGGGTGTCTCCCTTCCCCTCCACAGAGCCAGATGCACCTTGACACGTTACAGCCTGGCTCACATCATGGGGTGTGATCCATCTTGCCCCATCACCTTGCAAGGAAGGACAGACCTTCCCCTATGTCCTTACATGTGCCCCATCCACAAAGCAGACAGGTGGGAGTGGGAGCATGACAATCTGTGGGGGAACAGCACACAGGCAGGGTGCTGGGTGCTGCCATCCTGTAAGGAGGGAAAGGTCCTTGTGGTGTCCTGGATATGGGATTTCATTTACCACCACGTACATCCCCATAACCAGGCGTTTAGCCCTAGTTCTGAAGTAGGACAAAAAGGAAGAAGGTGAGAGGGAAGCCTTTAAAGCTTGGTGCTTCCCTGCCGGGCACATCTGCTGTGCAGAGGAAAGGCTGTGCTGCTGCTCGCTTCCACAGGGTGGTGAGGCAGGACAACGTCTGAGCTCGTGGGCACTTCAAAACGTTAGGGTGACGTGACCAGTTTAACCAACGCCCCCTGGGCTGACAAGGGGAACCCGGCACCACTGGCTGAGAGCCTCGGGAACCGTAACACCTTTGCCCGCAGGCAGCTGCCTTGGTAATTTTCACACACAGAAAACAGAGTTCTCAAAAATCCTAGAAGCCACAAAACTCCATCTTTCCTGCCTACAGCTGTTTGAAATGGCCAGGAACCTACAGGAACCTACAGTCCTTTCCCTTGGCAAATATCTGACGCACTGTCAAAGGAAATATCCCTGCACTCAGGTTTTCTGATCCTGGTGCCCTTTATGTGGGCGTCAGCTCTGGTCCTGCCCTTTTACTTGACCTACAGTATTTCCCCTTGCTTCAAAGCAGATCTCCCTGCACAGCCATTCCCAGCACCACTGTTCTGCTGGTGGTGTCCTGTGCAGGTCAAGATAGAGGGCGCTTTGTTGCCTTTCTTTTAATTGTCCCACATTGCTGGTCATGATGCCGGTGCCTAGCAGGGGATACTCAGCCAGTCGCTCACTCTTGAATTTTCATTTATTCACAGCTCTTTACCTGCTGGTAACTCTAACTGCTCCCATGACTGCTCCACAGTCTACAGATATTTGCCAGCATTTTTACAGCAAGGACAGCTGGCCAACCAGCCCTCTTACAAGTGGGTGGGAAGTGGGACAAATCCACCTCTGAACTGGGCGGTGACCACACAAGCACCTGACCTGCAAGTGTAACCTCCCAGTTACATCGTTTGCCACTGTAACCCTCCCAGGGGAGGGGGCAGCAGGATCACTGTGGCTCCTGCTGGTGTGGCTGTGATACACCTCAGGAGTGATCTGCTCACAGAAAATTAGCTCCGGGAAGTTGAATGGCTCTGTCATCTTCCACTGGGGAACATGAGCTGTGCAGTTACTCCTCTAAAGCTGGTTCTGCTTATTTCTCATGCTGCTGGAATAGGCCCTTCTTTCCCAACCTCAAGGACATAAGGGCAAAAGGGCCTAACATTACAGAGTGAGCTACAGCTGATCCTTTCTCTGGACACTTCTTTGGCTGCATTTCTAACTCCGTGTAAAATGATCCATCCCCACCAAGATCATTGGCACAGGAAGGACCAACAGCTTTACAGATAAAGTCTCAAAGGAACAACACTTAGCCCAAGAACTGATGTCAGGAGACACACAGCACTATGTCAGGGCACACCCATCACCCTGTTTGCACTTGAATCTGCAGAAGCCAGGCATGGGTTTTTCAAACTTTCTTACAGAAAAGGCAAATTATAGCTAAGGGCATCCTCAGTTCCAAAAAGCATGCCTTGTTCCAGTAGGATCTTCTCTCTTTTACATGTACAGAGCCAGCAAAAACTTGTCATTTTACCACCTGGAGATACTATGCTCAAAAGCCTCGCAGAAGGAAAACCTAGTTTAAAAATGTACTTAAGGATTAGTGATAGAAGAAGTTTCCAAGGGAGAATTTACTCTGAGGGAGTTGGCAGGTGTTGTCTGCGCCAATGTGATTCCTGAGAGTTTCACTGCCTGCTCTTCCAAGCTGAGAATGGGTCAAATTGCAGTCATCCCAATTCTTGTACATTTTCCTCCTAATCAGTCAGACAGCTGGTAGCTGAATCATCTGAAGCTCAGAGGATGAAGAGGGTACTCACTATCAGATACATAACCAGGCCATGCTGGCACTGAGGTAAAAAACCCTCTTGATATGAGAGGGAAGAGCTGCAAACAACTTGCTTGCATGATCCAACACGGATGAGACAGAATGAAATAAAGCAGCAAGAAGAGATTGATGAGTGCCAACAGGAGGGTCACAAGCAAGAGAGGTGTGTTGAGTAGAAATTTGAAGTAGCAATTGTTTTACAAGGATGACAAACTACAGAACTGTGGGAGGAGGCAGAGGACAAGCAAGACACTTGTGGAAATGGCAGAGGCAGGAAGAAGAACAGCATAAATGCTGAAATGGCAGAGACATGTCAGGGTAGTAGGTAAGGAGTAACAGCAATGGATCAGGGTGAAATGCCACTAGGAATGAGCACTAAGACACTACTCAGTCATTGCTGTTCTTCAGTGTTTGCTTTTTATGGATCTCTTGGGCTGGCCAGAGGTAGAAGCTTTGGGACTTGAGCAGGCCATGACTTCTGAGATATTTTCTTGGAAATTTTTCAGAAAGGAAAAACAGCAAGCCAAAGCCATTAAAAATACCACAAAGTTAAAATATACCCAAGGTATCACATCCTTAACAAACAAGTTAGCCCCTCCTCTCATTCTGAAGTCAAAGGGACAAGATACACTAAAGGACTAAGGGAAGAAATTTTAATTACCACTCTTTCTCCTTCTCCACATTTAAATCTTGTGGATCTAGTTAAGAAAGAACACAAGGAAATGCTTTCATGCCTAATAAGCTTGTGACCTAAGGAACTCACTGCTACACCATGTGGGCAAGAACAGTAGGTAAGCAGTGTTCAAATACCTCCTAGAGAAAGCAAGAGTGTTGTGCTATAAACACAAAAGATCTGAGGCCTCTGGAACATAATTTCTTTCTAATCCAAAATCAGTGATCCTAAACAGATCTTCTTGACTGTCACAGGGAGTACTCACTCACAAGGAACATGATGCCAATTACAGTGATCTCCTAGATATAGACCCTATGTTACATGTCAAAATCAAAATTAGTTTCTCTCCAAACCAGACCATGTTCAGCAGTCTTTTTCTGCCCTGATCTAGAATCATGTTAAAAGCCTCTTTGCTTGACCACTGACACAGTTGAGACAAAACCCCAGGATGTGTCCAGCAGGAGAAGGTTCTGCATTAGGGTTAGATGAGTGAGGTGTCCTCAAAGATTGCTTCAGTCTCCAAATCTGGAAAAAAGTTCAGAATATTGATTATCCTGACTTTGCCTTTTCTTGTTTGTTGCTTTTTGGATGCCTTCCTTGTCTTTCTCCAGCTTGCTCTCTAGCTCTTGATTCCCTGCAGAGCTTCTTCCTGCTTCTCCTCAAGACCTTCAAATCTTTCCTCTGTATTCTGAGCACGGATCTCTGTTTCTTTGAAACACAGAGGCAAAGTCAATGCAAAAACATGAAATCTAAGGAGCTGCTGTCAGGAGACCCAAGAGAAAGATCTGGAGAGCTGAAGAGTCCAGTGGGATTGGCTGACTCTATAAAACATGCTTATGGTTTCAGAGAAGGGCATTATTAAAAGATTTACAAAGGATTTTATGGCACATCTATGTAAACCTTGCAAATTTAATTAATTATAAAACTTGGTGTTTGCTAGCAGAGGGTGAGATGCTGATCTTCAACTGTGAGAGGATAAAAACAGAGCAGAGTTTGTTCTATTAGCAGGGCTAATGAGATGGGGTTTCCCTGGTTAATGCAAGCTCTCAGACAAAATAAGCACCTGCCTGAAATGAAACCCTGCCCTGCTCAGGCCTCCAGCACAGGACCAGTACTCAGAGCAGCTGCACTTGCAGACGTTCCAGGGCTGCCAGGACTTCAAAGTCTTCCTGAGAAAAGGAAGTGGAGAACTTGTTGGCAGCCACCTCCCTCTGGTTGGAAAGGGAAAAAACCTTTGTTTAAGTGAATGTGAAACCAACAATGCCACATTTCATCAGCAGTGTGTGCCTGGTTTCATGCCAGTGTCTCAGCTCACAGTCCCAACCCAGGCTAGAGCTCTTGTCAGCAAAACATGGAAAGCCAGAGGCCAGGTCAGGCACTGAATGAATCTTGGCATTAAAAACAGACTAAAATCCTTTTCTGATGCAGATATGAAAATCTCACTGCCTCATAGTCTTGGATTGCTGGTGTAATCACTGGGTTACAGAGGTTGGAGAAGGCTGTAGCTCAACCAGGAGCAAAAGAAACCTCAAAACACTCACCAAAATATTTGAAGAACAGAAAGAAGCAGCTCCTTACAGGGTCCAACAGGCATAAGTCAGCTTTCAACTATGATTTTTCAGTAAAAGTAACTCTTGAGAGGCTCCTGCTCTAAGCCTTGGAAGGTAAGTGTGATTTCCAGGGACTTATATCTGTAAAACAAATCAAATCCATAAAGAAATGCTCCTGCATCTTCCACTGGCATGCAGAACTGCTGCCCTTGGTCAGAAAATTCATACCAGCACCTGGCTGCTGCTGAAAGAGAAAAGGAAATAAGAGAAAAGGAAAAAAGAAAAAAGTAGGAGATACCATTGGCCTAGTGGCATTCAGGGCAGTTGTAGGGCCACATGTCACATCACATACTGTGAGTAATAAATAAAAAGGTCCTGCTGGAAAGTAGCACATTGCATCTACTACAGTCACCTGCATAATAGCATCTTCCTCTTTTACTTCTAATCTTTCTTTCTCTGCTATGGATTTCCTATTGTTGTTGGCATCTTCACCTGCAAACTGTTCTTGAGTTGAAGAAATTATAGTCCTTAAAGTCCCTGAAGTTCAGCTTTAGTTGCAATTCCCGTAAGGCACCGTCAGGATCAGGTTAGTGATGTCCTCCATTTGTCCATGCAAATAACCCAGGCAAAGCCAGCTGGTGTCTGAGTTTCTCTTGCATCTATCTAGACTTAAACTCCAGCCACCTAGGGAGTCCTGGCTGTAGATATTTCTAAATACAAATGAAAAGGCCAATTACTTAACATTACATCAGCAGCAGGAAAAAGAGAAGCAGCACGAAAGCTGCAGCACTGGCTGTACACTGGAGTCAAGAACAACATCACTCTGCCTTGGGACTGAGTTCAGAATCAATGGGAACAAATTATCCTAGACAATAAATCTAATTCCATTTCCTTGTCATCTGAAAGCAACCTGCTTTTTCATGAAAGCAGACTAATGCCAGGCCAGCCATCTATATAATGCAGCCCATTGTCATAGGCAGTCTCAAACATCCTTCCACATAAGGAATTAAATCAGAAGCTCAGCCTGATCTCCTGGGCAAGGCAAGCTCCAGGACTGCAGCAAAAATCCACCTCAATGGTGAAGCAAAAGCCATCATGCACCATGGGGAGCTGATCTGGGAGGGTGGTAAAACTGAGACACTCACAGGACAAGCAGTCTGCTGTCACATCACAGCAAATCCACCAGCCACAGGACCAGTTTTCTGTGCAGCTCAATCACCTGCACAGAGCATCAGAGCAAACCTAAAACCACTAATGAACAACTGGTCTTGCTAAGTAATCAGAAGTCAGTGTATTTCACATAAATCAATGTCCTACCTCATTCGATTTGCAAACTGGTCCAATGACAGAAATGTTTATTTGTACCATTTTTTTCTTCCATATTCATTACAAACACATCTTTTCCAGCTATGGATCTACCCTTCTCCCAGCTCTTGTTTAGGATCATATGCTGTTTATCAGCCATGTTCTCATATCCAGAATTCAGCAACAAACCAAAAATCACACACTACACTGCAACCCTAGAGAAACACTTCCTAGGAATCTACAGCCTTAGGAGAAGGAAATTAAACCACAGAGAGCCAGCAGGCCCAGCTGCTCTCTGAACAGGAAACATCAGTGCTATTCCAGAGGAAATTCTTACTAAGGGTGAAACAATAAATTTGTGCTCATGCACTGTACAGCAGACCTTGCAGCTACTTTTAGAGGAGCTCTCCTCTGCTCCTTTGGCTGGCAGACAAAAACCACAACTCAAACAGGAAAGAAAGTATCGAAATAGAAACAAGTGTCTTCACAACTGTGCTCTGGCCAGAGGGAGACCAAAGGAAAGACTGGATTCTAGATAGAAAGCTCTTATCCCTAGCAACTGGAGTCTTGTGCTTCCTTTTTCGGGAAGAACATCATTAATTCAAAAACAGAACGCACTGTTGGATCTGACAAAAAATCCCCAGGTACCACCAAAGAAAGCCCCAAACCCAGAAGCAAAATGACCTCCAGACCTGAAGGATCTCCTGTCTCAAAGATATCTTTTGCTTCCCAGCTCAAAACCCCCCAGTATATTTAAGCACACCATATGCTGGAAACCTGACACAGGCTTTTTTGTTAATGCCCTGGTTGTGGGCAAACCTGGCATTCACAAGGAAACTTGCACATACACATTATGGATGTGCTCTGCAAATTATTTATTTCTTGATGATATTTACCAAAGACAATGGAGCACCATGGAGAAGAATATGCCCCCACATATCTGACTCTGTATGAATCACTCATTTTGGTGGGTTTTTTTCCAAATGTCAAGATTTCCAAAGCAGGTGGCAGTTCTGAGGGAGATGGGGGTGTTCCAGGAAGGATATTGAAATCTCCAACTGTTTCCACAGGGGTTGCCAAACCAAAGCAAATGAAAGGCAGTCACCAATCACTTTAACACTTCAGCTGATTACGTTTATCCCACTGCACCAGAAGCCTCACAAAAGGACATTTTGCAGGTGCAGTTTTCTGTACAAGGCCAGCCCAGATCCAATTAACACCTCTGTCTTACAGGAAGTGTGGTTTATCATCACTCTCAGCTTCCTGCAATGGGCTGGAGCCTGTACAGCTCCTCACTGCATCCACCTGGGCCAGTCAGGCAGGAATCTTGTGATAAAATACTGGGAGCTTGGCTTCGTGCATGCCAAAACCTCACTTCAACTTTCACACCTTGAATATTTCTTCCCAGTGCTGTTAAAAACCTAGCTGTGCCTGCAGGGGAAGAAAATACAACCTTTAATCATAATTCCTTCAGCCAACAAAAATAAAACTGGATTCTGTGAGGGATGCCAAGAGGGGTGAACAGCCTATGTGGGAGCTGGTTACACTCAGGATTAAGAATGAGCTGTTTAATAAACACTGGATACAAAGCTGCTGGAAGAAAATAGGCTTGATGCAAAGCCCTGACTTCTTGTCTTGGCAGATTTGGCTCCCTCATTGCACAAAGGCTTAATATAATTCTTTTTAAAAGAGCCTTGCAGTCACAATCACATTCTTCAATGATGCAGGTGATGCAGATGTGCAAAATGCCTGGATGAAGCAGTAAATTACTTGTTCATTCACTTATCTAGCCATGCTGATGAATATTCCCTGTTTCTTGGGGAATATGCTTGAGATGTAACAATGCCTGCTCTTGATAGCCAATGTTTAACCTTAGTTAAAGCCCTGAGGAGGTCTTGGTCTCTGTAACATCTTGTAGCAAAGTTGGCACATTAAGCACATGGTGGGAAGGACAATCCTTTTGTGTTTCAGTGATTTTGATGAACCATGCATGATTTTAATGCATGGCTTGGTTCCCCCTCTGCACAGCTGTGGAGTAGGGCTGGTTAAATTCACTTGTTTAGGAGAAATGCAATGAAGCAGAGTTGGGATGTCCAGACTGGTAAGAAATGGAGTCATTTACCCTCTGTAGGATGGAACTTTTTAGAATGCACAATGGGAGCTCCACAACCAGGCATTAGTTTTGAGTTATCAGGAGGCCAAAGAGAAGCGGTAGGAGTGATTTTTGTTTAAGTTTTCCTGCTGTGCAGCAGGAAAGATAAGGCAGGTGCCATGAGGGCATGGGATGAGGGAGGACAGCCACTTGGGAACACTTCCATGGGGTTTGGCCATATTACCCCTTACAAGTATTTTGTCATCCTTACTAAATAGCAGCTAGCTTTCAGAAGGCTCTTTGTGTCATTGCATTGATCTTAGCACTTAATAAAGCCCAAGAAAAGAGAGACCTAAATGAAGTTCACTGGAGAAGTCACTCTAGTCCCAAGTGCAAATTTCAGGGTAAAACCACACCTTGTTCCCACAATGAGGGTACTCTGTGAAGGCTTTAAGAAGTGATCAAGGAAGACTGAACAAAAGCTCAGACCTCAAGACAAACCTTTTAAATTTCCTGCAAGTACTTTCTTACATGTCCTTTCTAAAACAATCTCATCTGTCATTGTTCTCTCTCCCTCTCCCATCCTTGTCATCAAAACATTTGTATTTCTGTCACATTCTGCTTGAGACCAGGTAATTGGATCATAGAAGATAATAAATACTTCAGGTAACTGAGTGCTCTTGCCTTACAGGACAAAATTACCATGTTCTAGTATTGTCTCTTACCTATTCTTTATAATCTCTCTCATTTTCACTGTTTCTCACCAAAGAGCCATGTAAAGAGAAAGGATACCTTGTGTTTTCTGTTGAAAGGCCATTCATTACATTACAATGCAAAAATGAACCCAGGCCATTCAAAACTCCTTGCCTTGTATGGATCAAGAGGATACCTTGCCTGTGGCCCAGCTCCCAAAGTCTTTGTGAAAATGAGCTAAGATTTCTTTTTCTGGGCTCCACTAGCTGAAGCAATTTGGGATCAGATATCCATGCTGTGCCTGTGCTCAGACCATGGCTAACTATGACAATCTGCTGTTAACCTTTTGCTATGCTGCTGTCTGGCCAATTCTGGCCCCATTTCTTCATCTTGCTCTCCCTTTCTTAGGACAACAACTTATTTCTTTCCTTTAGCTGTCTCATCTCCTTTTGTAGGCTGAAATATGGCATGTAGCATAAGCTAATGCAGGGACAAGGACAGGATAACCCTGAGTGAAAGAATAAGATGACAATATGAGAAGCAGCTCAGCAAACCTGAGTAACACACGTGCAATTTAGTTTTAGTCTGAATAAAGGAAATAAGATGATTAAAATAAACCAGCAGAGATGAAACAGTTTGGAAATCAGGAACAAGTCAAGGTCTTGCAGAGGCAAAGGTTGAGAAGGTTAGTTGCAAATTACGCAACAATTGTTTGTTATCTTACACAGTAGATGATAAATTTGATAAAGATAAGTAGATGATAAAGATGATAAACAAAGAAAACATTTATTGACATACTTTATTATCAGGACAATTCAGTATCTAAATGAAGATAACTTTGCATTACTGATAAGGTAAAAAAAATATTACCCTCAGAGAGTGCTGCTTGGTTAATGATCCTCAAAGTGATGTTTTACTCTACATTTTAAATATCCATCCTTTCCTTTTATTTTCTTTTCCATAAATCATCCACATAATCACAAACCACACACTCTCCCACTGAACATATGACTTCCCCGTGTCATATCTGCACTGCATGTTCTTTGCACTGTATTACATTTAAAATTACAGGAATTCTTTTCACCTGTGACTGCAAATCAAGTTTCTTGGAGTTTATCACTGGAATGCTCTTGATTCCCAGCACATATCTGGGGGTCATACTTTAGCTTTGGAAAAGGCCAGTACACACTGTGTCAACTGGTCCTTTATTACCTGCTACTTTCCTGACATCCCCAAGTTAAGACTGAGCTGCAAAATTGGCCATGCCTTACCATTCCCCCCACTTTTCCTTCTACTGGATTCCCAGTAATTTACATGCCCTTTGGTTTGTTTCTTCCAGGGCAGGCTGCCATGGAGACAATGCCTCCCTACTGCTCTAGGTCTGCTTTTAGCATCTGAAAGAAGAGCTCAAGCCTGCTGTGCCCCTAAAAGCTGGACCAGCCTTTGGCTGTGACAGAAAGGTGATGGAAATCAGGTAAGAGAAGTATGAGGAATCCATGAGCATAAAGATGCTACAGTGAGTAGGAAGCACAATAAATTGAAAATCTGCTGGTGACAGTTCTGAGCATTTCTACAGATTAATGTAATTTATCAGTCACCAGAGCTTTTGATCAGATAGTGCTCAAATGGGACTGAGTTTAATGCACTGCCTGAACTATGGCGTTGGTCAATCATAACTTCTCATGTGGAGACTCTTGAGCTTCAGCACAAAAGGTTTGAGCTGAAGTGGTTTTGTTCAGACTGGTGAACAAAACTGAACTGGTGAACTTAGATGCCCCCTGGGACTCAGCTAACACAGTTCAAACACTGTTTGAAAATATGTTCAACCCCCAAAATCTTGCATTTATCAACTCCTTGAAGTCTTGTAGGATTTCATCCAGTGCCTTTTCATCATCAGAGAGTAGCTAAAGCAGAGGGAAAGAAGGGATGAGAGCTGAGGAAAAACTCTGTTAGAGTTCAAGGACTCTTCCAAGAATGGGGCAGCCACAGCTTCTCTGGGCAACCTGTGCCAGTGCCTCACCACCCTCACAGGGAAGAGCTTCTTTCTAATATCTAACCTGAACCTACTGTCTTTCAGTTTGAAGCCATTCCCCCTTGTCCTGTCACTTGATACCCTTGGAGAAACATGAAAGATGTGCACATACTCCTGGTTGCCTCCCAAAGAGGACACAGGTTTGGCAGCTGGGGGAGGGAAGCTCATGTAGTGCTTTTCACTCTGCTTTTACCTTTCCCACTACATGATTCAGAACCTGACAGAAACAATCTACATCTGAAAGCAGATGGAAACAGCCAGCTCTGAACTGTGCCAGGGAGGCTGATGAGTTTTAGGATCAGGGTAACACTGGGACACATGTATGAGGCTGTTCCTTCTCCCAGCTAGTGATAGGCCCAGAGAAACAGCTGAATACAGCACTGATGGGAGTAAGTGTGAGTCTGCAGCAGCCCAGCACACCCTTACTGCAACCTAAACCATGCACCAGTCTGCACTCAGCCTGAGCTCCCTCCCTTGGGTCAAGAAAGATGGATGAGATCATGTTTTTTAGGCAGATTAAGCTTGCACTGCCTGTGCTTGGCCAAAAAGCATTTTTCAGTCTGCTGCCAATACCCTATTGCCTACAAACCAAAACATTCCTCCCCTCCTAGGGCTGTTAAACATCTCTTATGTACAAAGAAGTGTAAAGCTAGTCCCTGCTAAGTCAATTAAAGCCAGGAGAGCTTCTTTTCTTAATCATGGATCACAGAGCATCCCTGCCAGCCTGGCATCCTTTGGAAAGATGGTTCTAAGAAGTTGTCATTTAGCAACTCTTTTGTTTATTAATCCCAAAATGTCTTTCCCTCAAATCTCTTGGCCCAACAGGAGACAGCTGGTCCATTCATCCAGCCACATCAGCAGCACCAGCCACCTACCAGAAGAGACCAGGGGAGAGACCTTGCTGTGTGTTCCCAATTCTGTCTTCCCACTGCCCTGGGCTCCTTATCCCTTCTTTGCCAACCTTCCAGCACCCATCAAACTGACAGGATGGTCTGTCAGGTACCTGAATTTGCTCCAGCGATTAGGATAATGCCAAAGCCGATCTCGCATTTGCAGGCAGCTCTGCAGACAAGGCACACGTGGCTGTCACTATTGAGCAAGAAACGTGTCAGGGAGTGGGAGAGGTCAGGGTGACCATCTAAACAAGCTCTGTGTTGTTATTTCTTGAGGCTAAAGAAACCAGCGTGGACAAAACCTCAGCAAGGGAATGACACAGCACAGGGCGTTTCTGAGCATGTTTGCAGGGAGTGGAAGGTAGCATTTCAAATCTGAGTCAAATAGTGTGGTCAGCAAAGTGATGCAATATAGAAGAAATTTATCTTAGGAGGTCAGCAAACTTTTTGCCCAGGGAACAAACACATGCCCTAGAGAAGACTATTCTACACAGAAAAAAGACAGAAGATGGAAACACTCACCCCAAAACCCCCTGGGGCTCTGGTGGTTTGTGGGGACTGTAAGTACCCTGGGCTGTGGAGGGAAGCACTAGTACAGGTCAGGCTTTGGAAACCTCCTCTGGAACAAAATGAGTTGCCAGAGAGAAAGAAAATGCCTTCAGCACCCTGGAGGTATCCCTCAGCGTGGGGATTTCTGGAGAATAACACATCAGAACCACTTCAACAGCGTTTACTCTGCTGGTGAAAAGAGAGAGCAAAACTGATGATAAAATATAGGGCTGAGAAAAGCTGTGGCAAAATTCCTGGCAGTCCCTTACCCCAAAGCAGCATCTAAACCACAGGCAGCTAATCCCATGTTTAGTGGTTGTTAGGTCTTTGGTGAAGCCTAGGACAAGTTTCCTGTGGGAGATAAAGCTCCAGGTGCATGGACACTAAGGGATGCTCTAAATCAACTTCAGTCTGTGTGCCTGTAAAGCCATTTTCCTTCTGGTGGACTGCGCGCAGTCAGCTTCCTGCAGAGTTGGAAGTGCCCTAAAACACCAGCAATTGCATACAAAAATGCAAAATGTAATGCAGGGAAAGATCCCATTACTAAAGGGAAGCTGGAGGGATGGAGAGACAAATGCAGAACCCCACAGCCTCCAGCCCAGAGCTACCTGACAAGTTCTCACCTTATGGCTCCTCTCATCTTCTTTCCATTGCCTTTTGGTCCAGGAACAGGCATTCCATGTGTAGGCATGGTGAATGGATTTTTTTTTTTTTATTTAATGCTTAGCCAAGAAAATTTGCAGTAATGAAACCAGTAGCAGAATTAAACCCACATTTGTACTTCATAGGGTTGGGGGTTTTTTTGCTCTTATTTATTGTGGAAACCCCCCTTACACCAGACACTGTGCATCTGTTCAGGAGCCCCCAGTGCTTTGCTGTACCCTCTAAAGGAGCACTTGCTTGGTTTCCACCTACAAGCTGCCTAAAGCACCACTGCTTCTTTCATAGATCTTACTGGGCCAGATATTTAATAGATTTAATGGTATTAATCTCACCACTTTTTCTTCTTGGAGGTGTATCTTACTAATGAAAAAGAAATATATTTCCATTGGTCTCATAATCCCCATGAATTCTCTTCTGAAGCCTTTCTCCCCCACCAGCCTTGTCAATTGTGTAAGTTTTTATAAATGCTTCTGCTATGAAACATTTATAAGTGTTCTCCTTATCAGCTCCATCCCTGTACTGTAGGTTTTAATTACATTATTACATTTCTTTGCTTTCAGATACATGTTTGTGGGTGTAGGTATAATCTAGGAGTAGCCCTGACAGGTAGTTTCTTGTCTTGTTGTGCAAATGGTTCCTTGGAAAGAAAATACAGAAAATTGCAAAAAAAAAATCTTGACAGAAGTTTTGTTTTCCATCTCGTGCCTCTTTGGCAATACTTGATATTCCCACCAAAGAATGGGAAGATTAATGGCCTTGTTCTGTAGCTGTTACAGCTTAAGGACACAGACAGAACTTTGGAGCATGTGGTACACAGCTGGAATCACATTAAGTTCTTGGCTCACAAACTCTTTTTGGGCCCAAAGTAAAGGCAGAAGTCACCAACATGATACACATTTGGCAGCTACTCCAATTTGATCAGGAAAGGTGAGAAACTCTGGTCTGTTCCTGGAGCTATTGACTCCTTCCTTCCCTGTGCTCCTGTCCTGCACATCAAGGATATCCTTTCCCCTCTCAGTGATGATACAAAGTTTAGAAAACCCCAACTTCCCTTCTCACCCGGTGTTTTACCTTGGACATTTCATACTGGTTTCCAAGACCTCAAGAAGGGCTTGTGTAAAAGTTTCTCCCCACACACCCAACCAAGATCTCTCCTCTACCATCCTGTGATCATGCCTGGTGTCTCTAAGCCTGGGTCTGCTATGGCATTAATGTCTCCATCCCCCTCCCCTCCCTGTCCTTGGGAAAGTAACAGACACTTACAGCCCCACCCAGGACACAGCTGTAGGCACAGGCAGCTTCAGGCTTCCCTTCCTTCATCTCCCCACAGCAGCCACCTTTCCCAGGAGAGAAACCTCACCTATCTTACACTGCTCCCAATCCCATCCTCTGTGCCCTCTTGTAACTCCCCCCAAACCAGACCCCTCAGAGAAAAAAAAACCAGGCCAAAGCCATTTCCTTTCCTCCCCTAATAACAAAATATTTTTTAACTGCTGTAATACAGTAGATTATAAACAGCTCTTGTATGTGACAGAACATGTACAGGTTACATCATGGAATGGCTGGTGCCAGTGCCAGGGACGGGCCACCGTGGCTGGGGGCACCTGGAGAAGGGACAAAGGCCAGGCTGGCTGGGAGGTCTGTGGGGAGCTGGTTCTGAGGCTGCAGAGCACATGAACTCCTGGAATCTGCTGTCCCTCTGGCATGTCTGCATTCAGAAGCAGGAGCTCAACCAGTTGAGTTTGCCTTCAGCAGGTAGGGCAGGTGCAATCCACACAACATCATACTGAACAAAGCCAGCAGGAAGTCCCCCAGCTCCCACCACAGCACACACTGCACTCTGTATTCTCCTGTGACAGCAGTTTACAGCTCAGACCCAGGACTGCTTCACCCCCACAGCTGGCAGCCACACACCCCAACAGAAAGAACAAACTAGGCATGAGCACTCCACAGAGCTTTGGTCTTCCCAGGAACAAACAGTTTTCTGCATGAAAACCCCAGGACACATTTTGATGGAGTAACATTGATTTTCATGAGGTTATTGAGCAAGAAGCTGCAGCTGTACTGGCTGCCATTCCAAAGCTGGAGGTTTCCCACCTCACAACTCAGGGAGTTACCATGGAAGCAAGCTGCACAGTTCTTGTGTTGGAAAGAACCACAGAAAACAGTATATATTATATTACATTATATTAAGAGCTTGTAAAGGGCAGGTTGGGAACCTTCACATCCTCACCACTGACCAGAACATTGCACTGTTCTGGTCAAGTGCTCTGGCATTTGCAGTCTAAGAAACTCAAACGTGGTGCAATTGACTTTTAATTAAATAAGCAACGTGCAAAAGACTTAGTATTTCCCCTCCAGCACTCTTGAGAAAAATGAAAATAAGCCCACATTCAAAAGCAATTAAAAAACCCCACAAAATTGAAAGTAATCCAAATTGTTAATGCCCTGACAGCATGGTTGCCAGATGCCTTGATCTACAAGGCTGAAAACCTCAACTTGTCAAAAACTAAGACTAGTTCCAACAGCTGAGCATCCCTTTCTGGTTGCCTTTAGCTTGCCAGATGCTCAAGCCCTCAGGCTTCAAACAGTGATGATGCTGACACAGTAAATGCTGATATTCCTTCTGGGCACACAACAGTGCCAGGTGTGAGGGAAACACCAAAACAGGGCACAAAGTGCCATCCTTTGGTCTCTTTTTGAAAACACTGAAACTGTATCAAGACCTGCCACAGGTTTCAAGATAGCAAATCAAGTCCCTAATCCATCCCACCCTCTTTGAGTGCAGTTACCTCTGTAAGTGTTCTGAGCACCAAACAAAAAAGAATTGGACTGAATCTCATCCTGTACAGGTGAAAAAGCTGTTTGGCCAAAAGGTGTTTTTTTGTATTTTTGACCGTTTTCTCAATAAGGAAGCGTAGTTGTTCCAGAACTTCTATTCTCTCCTCCCACAAAAGGTATGGTGAAAGATTTCAGATTACTCAATCTGAATGATGATAAAGTAATCCATTTAATTCTCAGGATTTTATGTATGAATACTGCCAAATTTGAGCATATAGCTCCTCTGAAATTACTTCAGTTTCATCAAACAATTTTTAGCAGGAAGTGTTGTCAGATGAGAACCTCACACAGAAACACTATTTGGCAAATTTGACCTGGTAAAATGTCCTTTCTCAAGAGCATGATTCCTTCTGACTGAAGACTTGGGGGACTTGAAGTGTTCCCTAGCTTTCATGAAATTACTTCTGACTGAGGTTAGTGAAAACAGAAGCCCAAAGGAGAGTCTGAAGTGGCTTGGGAGACAAGTCCACCAATGGTCCCAATACTGCTGGTATGAAATCCCCAGGGCTGTAGGTAGTAAGGATATGCTGTTCTTCATTGGCAGTTTCTGATAACATTTGAGTAATTCTAACATATTTGTCACCAAAGTTCTGGTATCTCTATCAGGTGACCCTTTTCACCACAGTTAAAGTATGTCCATCAGGTGAGCCTGTCTCCAGTAACGGGAACTACAGTTCCAGTAAAACTGGAGTGATCTGTACCCAGACACTCTGCAAGTTCCCTGTTCTGTTTAGCACCTGACAGAACAAGGGAGCTGAAGGAACTCTGATCCATTGCTATGGAAACACCAAACTCACACAGGGCCCCTGTCTTTATTGGTGTGTGTGGGAGGATGTCCTACCTCTTCACCAAGAGGGCAGTACCCAGGTGGCTGATCTCCACCTGAAGCCCCCTCTGATGTCAGGGCAGACACAGCAAGGTGACAAAGCAGCTCTGGGCCAATCCCCAGCAGCACTAAAACTTCTCCAGTACTTCTCCAATGGGCAAGGTGTGCTGGCACACTGAACTGCACATGGCCATTTCAAACAAGATCATGCTCTGTACCTGTCAAATTCATCCCATTTTCTTAGAGTTTGGTCATATTATTTCAAGTTTTTTTTAGTAAAGAAACCCTTAAGAACCTGTGTACCTTAAAGCACCTGCCAAATTAAAGGAAAAGCTCTTTTACAAGTTAATCGTGTTAAAAGAACTGATTACCTAGAACAGGAGAAAGGAAGAACAAGAAGAAAAAGTACTCCTCAAGTCACAAGGGCCTTCAGAGAACAAAAATGCTGTAAGGCAGTTGGGAACTAAATGAATACAGAGAAACAAATTTTTGGTGTAAAAAGTCAAATAAAGACTGCACACACCATGCCCTGCTTCTGAACCTGACTCAGCACAGCGACAATCCCTCTTCCTCTGCCCATTTTATATCTGTTGGCATACACAGGATGCAGTTTGAAGCCAGCCAGGAAAACTTTGGCCATCTTCAGAGCAAGGAGGTAAACACCCTGTTGCTCTGCCACTTGTCCATGTCACAGTGGCAGGCAGGATCATGAAGAACAGAAGTTTTGTAGACATCCCATTACCAAAAAGGAGAAAAAAATAATTGCAAATGATGGCTAAGAAAGATGGACGGATACCAACAATGAGCTACCAGCAAATCTGACTAGCTTGCCTCTTGTCCAGAAAAGCAGCAACTTGGGGGGATCCCTGGATGAGTAGGATTCCAGTAGATTCCACCTTCAGCTCAATGTTTTACTGGCATGGAAATGGCTCAAAGTGGGACAGCATGTTATAGATGCTGCCTTTGAAGTCTGTTGCAATCCAGGTCAACTGGTTTGCTCCAGCAATGTTTAAAAAAATTACAGTTTCTCCCCAATAATGAGGAGGCCCAACTTCCCTTAGAAAAAGTCTGTAGTAAGTTAGATCATTGGTCCAAATACTTGGAGGACACCTCTGTTTTTCTGTGATGTCATGGCCAGAGCACCCCATTTTCACATCTTCACATGGCAGGACCATGAACGTGGCTTTAAATAGTCCAGGAATGTGGGCTGCAAAACATGGAGAGGCAGTAAATTAGTCACAAGCCAACAGCACCAGCTGTGGTACAAGCTGCTGAAATCAAACTTCTTTAACAGGAAAGATCAAACCACATTTCTGCACCCTAAAACCCTGTTCTTGCCTTCACTAAGCAGGTGCCTGGAAGTGTAAGTGCAGCCACAAGTTCTGTTACATCAGGTAAACACTGTGCCTAGTAGCCTGCTGTATCAAGAAGCCAAGTAATTAATGATGGCAAACTCTTAATTGAGGAGAATCAAACTTAAAATAGAGGCTGCCAAAGGATACCTTTGGTTAAAACTGAAATCAGCTGGGACAGTGGGAAGTTTTGTCTAGAACAGCACCTGGTACCAAGAGAATGAGTCAGAGAAAACAGCACCCAAACCCCAAACTATCTACAGGTAACCACTTCTCACCACCGCCCACTCTAGCCTGGGAGAGGCACAACTGGCACAGTTTCTGTGGGCCTTCTACAAAAGTTTCTCCTGACTTCACTTACCAAGTGCTGCAGTTCCATTGCCACAGCCTAAATGAGTTCTAGCATATCCTCAGAAATGGGCTAACACCACCCTCAGTTTCAAGCAGTGAAATCCTACCAAGCACAGCAGGAGCATTACTGAACACACTTCTGTTAGGCAGCCTCTAGGCTAAATAACTCCTAAAGAATGGATGTAGCACACTGCCAGAAAGGTTTGTGCCCTTTAACTCCCACTCTTCCTGCACAGCAAGGCAGGACAGCCACTCCCAGAGCTGGTTATCCCAGGGGAATAAGCAGGCACTCACATTTTCCGTGGGGCAGTACTGGCGGGCGTACCACTCCTGGCTGTAGAGGCAGATGATGACACCTTGGCCCAGGAACAGGGAAGTCCACATGATCACATTCCAGAAGGGCCCTTTCCGACGGTCATTCAGGGTGAAGTTGAAGACCACTGAGAAGGGGAGGAATGAGAAGAATTATTCAGAAACAAACTCAAGATTCAAGAATCAAAGATCAACTGATTTTAATGGATCTTCCCCTCCTTTCACTTCATCTCTGGAACAACAAGGCTACTGCGTGAAAATCTGATTATGCTTGGCAATAGAGCAAATACTCTGAGCTGATTCTCACATTTACTTCCAATAAATTTGCCAGCAAGCTGTGTGCCTCTGGGGAATCAACATTATTTCTGTTACACTTGTCACCAAGGCATGGCAGGGATGCCCTAGAGTTTATTAGAGCCCTCCAAAACACAAAAAGAAATCCAAGAGCTCTGACTTCTAAATGGGCTCTTCTGTTAGATTATACTCTTTTCTGACCCAGAGATGAGGTAACAGAGGTGTTTTAAAAACTTTTATTCTATTTTCAGTCTCATGAGAAGGGTGAGACAAAACAGATATTATAATTCATGCCATCATAAATCCATTTCCCACACTCTTCCTCACTGCAGTAGTGAACTAATAGTTTCCTTATACTGTGAATAGAGGAAGACTGACAAGCTGCTGACACAGTGATTCAACTACAGCTTGGCAAAGAGGAAGCAGCGCTGTTAAACTCTGTGCAGTGCCACAGGAACAGCAGTGTATAACATAGATCCCTCTTCCTCATCACCAAGACCTTGATCATCTAAGCCCCAAGCTTCCAAACCCTCTGTGTGTATATAGGTGTGTATCTCCTGAGCTGCAAAAATCCATTCACAAAGCTTGGACTCACAATTGCAACCCTTGGGCAACAATACTGTGTTAGTGCTGAGGGAACAGCTGGCATCATTACCAAAAGCACAAAGCATGCTTCTCTAAAAAAAGCCACACACCCCACAGCCACTCCCACACTCTCTTCCTTGGAGCTTACCTCCAAAGCATGAAAACAGGCAGAAGAGAACTGGATAGAAGAAGCCAAAGCAGATGCTGAGGACATACTCGTGCACAGCAGCTGACACGGTGAAGACAGACAGCATGGCTGCTGCTCTGAACTTCTTCCCAAAAAACTGGGAGAGACAAGAATGCCAAGTATTAGGAGCTATTCTGCTGTGGTTTTTGTTTGGTTGTTGCAACACAGTGAATGTTCTTCCCTGAGCTAAGAAGGTTCTCCTCCAGCCAAGAGGCACGTGTGAAACACCAAGTACCTTGCAGAGCACCTTGGGCTTTAGGGATTCCTCTTCAGCTACATTTCTGCATTAGCACTTGTGCTGAGCCCACTCATTAAATACCTACCACAGCTCATGGAAACAGTGCAAGATGGGTTCTGACTGCTGAGGCAGTCTCTGCATTCCTACATCTCAGCCCCACGTTTTGCACACATTAAGGACTTGGAAATGAGCAATGGATCTCTCTAAAAGCACAGCGGCTCCCCACAACAGGTGACACAAAACATTTTTATGCTTCTAAACAGACAGGGATGCTGCATCTTGACAAATGTACCATTTTGCCCAGTAATTGAATGTTTAATTAACAAAAGAATACATCAGCTTGTTACTCACCCAAAGGAAGTCCCTGTAGGCATAGTAATAGAGCCAGTCATGTACTACCACATTCCAGGTTCTGTAGTAGTTTGCATAGGATGTGGAATTCCACCAGTCCTGAAAGCACAATGGAAAGACAATAAATCTAACTATAAAACATTCTAGAGGGCTTTTCTAGGATATCAAATTGAAAAATATTCAGCAAAATAATACCAAGCTAACATAATTTGACCAAGCTTTCCATCACGCTTCCAACATTCTACTTGGAGTATCAAGGCCTGGTTTTATCCCAAACTGCAGTGGCTGACTTGATAAAAGAACAAAAAGAAAGCTAATGGAGCTATTGGGTAGGTCTGGTGGCTGCTTCTGTTTGTGCACAGGGTGTTTCACCTTAAAGCAATTCAGACTGCCAACAGAAACCAAATCTGTTCGACAGCACAGCAACAAACTTAAGCCTTAACAGCATAAACCAAGCAAAATCCCATGGTTGCTTTGTTTGGTAAAACAATCTTCAGTTTCCTCCTTTTTTTTTTTTTTCATTATGACAATGACTTTCAGAAGCTTTATAAACTCCAGCTCCTGCTTCTCACCTTGTAGAACATCCTGTCTGCAAAGCGCAGCATCTCGGCAAACGCGTTCAGCCAACAGTGAAGGAACGCAAAGAACACCAGGAAGAGAATCAGGACACCTGGAAACAAGGAACAGCCACACCAGTCTGGCAGTGTTTGCTCTCAGCCACAAGCAAGAGCACCTAACACAGCCAAAAACTGTTCTTTATAGGCACTGACACAGATGGGCTCTACTCTTTTGTACAGGTAGCACAACAATATTTCAGTTTCTCACCACACCAGGCCCTTCTTGCCCCAGAGGGTGAAGCAAGGCTGCCCCAGAGCCTGCAGCTTGATTTGAAGCTAGTTAAATTCAAACCCAGCTTTTATTCTGTATTGCTGATTTTCAAGTTTTACCCCTTAATGCTGCAGTCTGCTCACAAGATCTCCTTTGTTGATCTCTGCCTGTCATGAATGCATCTCAAATGGAGCACTTCTCCCTTCCACAAAGATGAGAGTCACTCAGGGATCTGGGCCTTACCTGGCAGGATGGAGTTGAAGATACAGAGGACCAGCCCTCGAAGGTTGAAGGTTTCCTGACTACTGTTGCGAAACTGAGGAATGCAGAGTCTCACAAAGATGTAGTAGGCATAGAAAAGTGAGCCAAGCACCTGGAATAAAAATACCCCAAAAACCTGACTTCATAACTGGAACACACAATTAACACATCACCACCTGCCAGCTCTAGGAGAGAACGGCAGCTGCCAACACAAGCCCAAATAATTTATTTTACATAGCTGCCCATAAACCTCCCCAAGGATCCAGACAGAAAGAAAGCCACAGCAATTGCTGGAGCACACTGAACAGGCAGCAGCAAAATCAACTTTTCTATTCTACTACAGCAGCTGTCAGTTCTGCCCAGTCCTATCAACTCACACGTTTTGACACAAAAAATCCATGCCACTGCCAAAGTGGGGAAAATACCCTTGATCTGCATCCAAGATAAGGGCAGAAATAATTGAAAAATACTTACTGTAATTAAATCCAGTATTAAAGCTGATTTTTATTTTATTCCAAAGTTGACATTTGCAGGCCAAAGCACCTCAGGCTTTCTCTGACTCATGAACTGATGTTGTGGATGTTGAGGTCAAAATGCCAATGTTGAAATACTTGGATGTAAGGCAGGTATGTGCTCTGTCCTCTTTGTCCAACAGCAAGCAGCCAAAGGCCTGTTCATGCTGCCTTTTTTTTTTCTTAATTGTTTTGCTTTTTAAACCATAAATGCATTGTGTTACAGCAAAAGTTTCAGTCACACAAATCCATTACTTGGAAACACATCCACAAGAAGCTACTGGACCTCATGGCCACAAATGTGAAGAACCAGTCAATCTTGAACTCAAATAAGCACTGGGGATTTGGACCTCAGGCCTCATTATTTCAAAATTGCTTTGAATAACTGCAGAGAAGAAGCTGTGCCCCTGCACTACAATCAGGGTGAAGAAAGAGGGCATGGGTATTGCTCTACACACACACAGAGTTTTTTTTAATCTGAAAGCTTGTTTAAGCAAAGATTTAATTTTTTTTTCTTTCTTTGGCACAACCATTAGTGCAGCAAGATCACAGTTTGTTAGTCACTGAAAAGTATTCTTTATTGGTAAGGCCATGCCAAGTAGAGCTGTTGAGCAACACATCTTAGATGATCTCCAAGAGTGTATTCTGCAGAAAACTGCACCACTCACCTGTGCAAATTTGGTAGCTACATAGCCCCATCTTATTGTGGGATTCCTAGGAAAAAGAACAGGATAGCACAGCTAAATAGGACCTCAAAGCAGTAAATCCCTCCCTTCAATTACCTGAAGGATTTTACAATTTTACTGATGTATTCTCTGAAAAAAAAATAGCTTCTGAATTCCAGAATTCTTAATCTTCAGATATCCAAGGGATGTCTGCCCAAATTGCTGGTTCCTCACTTTCAACTACAGCAAAACTCCAGCAATTCCATAAATGGGAAGGTATCTGGAGGGCAACACTGTACAGTTCTGTAGGAGGTGGGGATCTGCAGACAGCTGTGTGAAGGACTGCTGACTTCACACAGCCAAAGTGCCACCCAGCAATGCACAGAAGAGTCTGGGAGTTGTCACTCATAAAGGCTTCAGCCTCAAACTCAGAGACAGGGCTGCTTATTAGCACCACATAAAACACACAGGTTCCTATTGCAGGAACTGTCTATCGTTACATGATCTGTAGCAAGTTCTTAATTAGTTTGACTTAAGTGAATTTCCCAAAGAAATAAAAGCAGAACTCCATGAGCAGTCCTGCCCTTGCCAGCTTAACCACATCTTTGTGAAAGCTCTAACTTATAAATTGATCACACACAGGGATGCCTAATGTTGGCTTCAGTTTTCAGACTGCTTTAGTGTTCTGAGGTTGCTCACATTACCTGGGATAGTTGTCTCTGTAGATGAGGGTGGGAGCAAAGAGGAAGTACAGGTACTGAGAGATTCTGGGAATATGTACTGTGCCTGGAGAGAGGGGGAAATAAAAAGCAAAAGCAATCTTTTTACTGACAGTTCAGTTTGCCCCAAAAAACAGAACCCTTCTCACCTCAGAAACCTTTCAAAAACAGAACCCTTCTCACCTCAGAAACCTTTCAAAAAACAGAACCCTTCTCACCTCAGAAACCTTTCAAAAAACAGAACCCTTCTCACCTCAGAAACCTCAGTCTGGAGCTAAAGGTATGGGATTTGCAGAGAATATAACAAACTCGACCTTTCAGATGGTGTGCATGAAGGACAGTTAGCAAGTGAGGGTAACCAAACTATCTGCTAACACCTTGGTATCACATTTCCTGTCCTATGAGGACATGGGTTCAGTCCAATCAGCTCTAGCATGCCTTGCTTAAAAGGCCTTTTGTTCTATGATTGCTGTCACTTCAACTAGAGCACTGAGCTGGAGGTCTGCAGGCAACATCTAGACAACTTTTACTCCTAAAAGCAGAAATAGGGAATCCTGGAGAACAAAGACTTAAGATGCAGAGAGGACTCAGACCTGAACTACAGTCTAGCTCATTGTCTAATATAACTGAAAACAAATGAAAAGGTTCAGGCTGAAATTATGATGCAAAACGTTCAATCTCCCCATCCAATGTCACCAATTCAAATCCCACCTCTCCAGCTCATAAGAGCAGCTCAAAGCAATGGAAGGAAAGCCAGAGCTGGCTATATAAAATGGAGCAGGGCAAGTTACTCACCAGACTTGTCCTTCACTGAGGACAGGACTCTGGGTACGTTCTCCCGGATGAAGGAATGAGCCTTCATAACAAGGCGAACCTGAAAGGCCAAGACAAGAGCAGCTCAGTGCTCTCATTTTCACAACCTTCCAGGGAAGATTGGATCAAGCACTTTACAGCAATACCTTCAGCATCTTGGTTTCTTTCCCATTTAGCCCTTTTACAAGCAAAGCACTGCTTCCTCCACCCACAAGCCTGTTTAACTGACATGAATTCCAAACTCTGCAAGGGGAAACATGCAGCAGCAACTATGGCTCAGGAGAATCAAAACACATCTCATCTACACTTGCAGGACCACCACATTCACAAGGACTGAATAACACCAGCAAGTCACTCATCAGCTAACATTAATTTAAAATTGAAGAGAAACCCCTCTCCATTTCAGCAGGCCAGGATGTTTCAGAGTCTAGGTGTGTCCTTGAAGTTACCTGTGTTGAACAGCAATTATCATTACCTGGGTATAAGGTGGTGCCCGACATAAACAGTCCACAGCTGTCAAGCAGGTTTTTCTTTTAATTTTGTTTTAATACTTAAGAACCAAAAGTAGGGCCAGTCCAAAGTTAATTCTTAAAACTCATCCCTGACCAACCTTGTTTTAACCTGATGGACTGACCAGACGACCATTCCTGCACTTTTCAGTTCCCCTCACCAAAAAAATTCCACTTCCAAACAAGTCCTGATTACAGAGCCAAGAAATTTACTTCTTGAGAACAGAAATGCCAACAGGAACCGCTTCCTGACCATAAACTTGCTTTTTTGAGTTTTGTTTTTTTTAAAGAGGAACATGACAGCTTCCTTGTGGACTATGGCACAACACATTCTTAAAATTGGTTTTAAGTACTTAACTATCCACAAGACAACCAGAATTAAATGGAATGTCAGTAAAACCCACAGTAAAATCTTAAATACTGGGTAAAAACCCATAAGTGGTTTCAAGGTCAAAATGAAGTTTATTCTCTACTCTTTCTTATTAGATTTGCTGCATGTAACTGTCCTCAAGTCACAGAGATGCTGCATTCACAGCCTTGGCTTAATTTAATGAATAAAAACAACATTTGAGTTCTTTAGGAAAAAGGACCCTTTCCACTTTGAAAATAAAATGCAATTCAATGTATCCTAGGATCCAGAGGATGCAGGGTAGGGACTTACCTGTTCCAGGATTACAATGAAGCGGGAAGCTGGAGGCAGGGCATAGGCTACAGCAACATAGGTTGGTCCAAACCCAAGCCCAGCTATTTGGAAGAGTGTGAACAGCATCCCATAGAAGAAAGAGTGGATTGCACGATGGGAGGAACTGGAATAGCCTTGGGCCCACCACACAAAAAGGTTGTATGGAACAACTACTGTGGCACTGAACATGCACAGCCAAGTACAGAAGACAACTGGGAACTTTCCAAAAACGAAGACCAGGAGATCAAATCCAAGGACCAGCCTAGAAGGCACAAGGAAAGAGACAATTTTTGAGTGTCCATTCTTTGATTAGAAATACTTCTACTCCACTAAGTGGCCACAAAACACAAAGCTTCCACATCATAACTGTTTGACAGTCTGGGATAGGTGAAACAGGAAATCACACTGCAACAAGTCTGGATAGAAGTGACTGTGGCAATTTCAGCTCAGGGCTGTCTGTGGCAGCTTCAAGTGGCCACACTCAAGTATCCCAGAAATGAAGAGAGGGACTGATGCCATCAGTGCTGGCAGGCACAGCTTACCTTCAAATCCCACAGGGCTTAAGCACATCTCTAAGATCAGCATGTGCTTTAAGAGCAGGCTCAAGCTCATCCTCCCAAGAACAAGCACGTGACTGAACAATCCACTGCTGGACAAGGGTCCATGAGAGCTTTTGGGGAACACTCCCAGGACATTATCACCACTGGACTGAAACTCAGCTCTTCCCAGGGGTTTGAGCCTAAAGAGGCTTTTTCCCTGCCTCTATAGGCACGGAGTATTTAAACATGCAGCACTCAAAGCTAGTCTAATCCTTTTCTGTGGGCATTCCACACAGATTCAGTTTAGAAGTTATCCAAAAGGCTCAGGGTCATTAGAAGGTCAGTCCAAATAAAACCAACTGGTGTGCACCAGGTGCTTTAGTCCATTAATCAAGCTTAAAACATAAGGACATAAACAAAAGGTTGATCAACTTTACTGCCTCAGACTCATCAGAGCTTACTCCAACCATAACCTCTTCTAGACTAAGACCAGAGAGGATAATAGAACAGAATACACCAACAAAAGTTATTCCTTCTCAGGTGGAGGCTCAATTGCAAACTGGATCCAAATTATCAGATCTAGCTAAAACCATAGATATTATTTTTAAAGTAGTAAGGGTATCCAGCCCTAGTTGATTTTAAGGTAAATACCCATTGTCCCCCAATGTCCACTAGTAAGGAGCAGCTAAACAACATTCAATAGCACACAAGCCTGTTCTTAGACTAAAGGGACAATGATTATAATCAAGATACAGCTCTGGTTTTGTAAACTGAAGAGCAGATAATCAGCAAGATAAACATGTAATCCTACTTGTGTACATGAGATACAGCTTGCCAAAATACTATTTAGGCAACAACTGAGGAAAGGAGTCTTTCACAATCTTATTCACAACTGGCTACCTGCAAAGCACTATCTTAGCAGAGGCTCTGCCAACATCCTTGAGATTTTTCCCCAGGAAAAACAAAGTTCTATTTTTATTTGAGTACAAGTACAATGTTCCAGAACTGTCATTTTTACACAGGGGAAGGACTGCTGAAGTATTTAAAGTTTTTCTAAGCAGAGTCCTTCTTCAAGCAACAGAAGCAGTTGAAAGCTGCTGTTTCATTAAAGATACTCAACTAAAGCATTCCACATTCCCTTTTGCCAGCCTCGTGATGAACTAAGCACGTTAGGCTGAACTGCGTGGCCACAACTCTCCTGTAACACAACAGTTAGCAGTGTTTTCCTAATATCCAAATTTCCAATTTGGAATGGTCATACTCTCTCAACAGGAATTCCAGCACATATTCTAAGTATGCCAAGTTGAAACCCACACTTGCAGCAACACCCCAAGAACAATTCCCCCTTCTTTCTGCACCATTCTGCAGTTTCATGTGCATGTGGCACGCTGGAAGAGCTATTCCCAGCCCTTACCCCTGCCTTTCCAAGGCATTCTTACCTTCCTTCATCAATGAAGTCTACTAGAAGTGTACTGAGGATGAAGACGATGAGAAGGGCGATGAACATGTGGTAGATTGTCCTGATGTGACTCACTTCAAACAGCTCACTGAGGGAGACACCAGAGTTAAGGTACAGCTGGGGTGCCACAGACACAGACACTTGCTCAGCTTATCCTCAGACAAAGGATAATTAGCCATGATCCCAGTGGTACTGAGATGGCTGTAATTAAGGTTTATATTTGCAAGATGTAGTACAGGTATTTTAGGAAGAGAGAAGCTTGAACAGATTAATCCCCATGGATTTGAACATAAGACCATGGGTGGTGGCAGGGAAAGTACCTCAAAGCAAAAGCTCATTAGTTTGCTATCAAGGGTATTTTCAGTGAATTTGATGAAATTACTTTGATGAAGTTAAGTTACTCACTCCAAGAGGGACCTCCTGGCAGTAAAGATTTTCCCGTGTTCTGGAGGGGCCCTTGAATTCCTGCAAGCAAAGAATATTTGTTTGACATTTGAGCCAAAAAAGGAAATAAAGCTTCCAGGAAACATAACCTTGTTATAGCAACAGCTTAAAAGGAACTTACTTGGCTTTGTGCAGTTCCTTCTCTGCACAGGAAGCTGGGAAAAGGGAGGCTGGAGATGAGGAATCCAGGAGTGCTGATTTTGCCACCAAACTGTTCACAAACTCTGTGAAGTGACTGTCCACCTCCTTCATGAAAGCTGGCTTCAGTTGCTGCCAGAGTAAAAACACAGCAGCAAACTGTTTACCTTGCTGGATACATTTTCATAAAATATTTATATTCCTTTTTATCCTGGAGCAGGACAGAGCAAGGCATCAAAAAACATCTCTGTACCATGTACCAACAGTTGGAGCCTACTTGGATAACCTGGGGCTTAGCCTGGTCAGTTCACACACCTCAGGCCAGAGGACTTTGAACAACATTTATTTTCTCCATCAGATTCAACACAGAATTGCTCTGGCCTTTCAGAAGACTTATCAGAGTTCTGAGAATTTAGTTCCTTAATGTTTAGTCCTCAAACACTAAATGTGATGGAGCCAAGTGATGAAGCAGAGCTGAGAGCCAGCCCCTGAGCTCCTGAACACTCTGTCAGCCATCACCTTCAGCACAGGCAAAAGGCAAGTTTCAAGAAACTATTTAAAATCTAATTGCACATTATATTTTGTTTCCTTAATGCAAGTGTTTACTAGCCATGTTTGTCTGACCATCCTTTGCCTGGGATTTTTCCAGTTTGCCTCCAGATTCAAGGTGCAAGTCTTCCTACATGATATCCCAGATCAGAATTCCCAACTCCTATCTACTCATCTTGACAGTTGAAAAGAAAAAAACAAAACTGTTTTCAAGGAGCTTTCTGGAGGAGAGAGGGTTGTGTGGAGACCTCACAGCACCTGCCAGGGTCTGAAGGGGACCTATAGGGAAGTTGGAGAAGGACTCTTCATGGGGAACTGCAGTGACAGGACAAGAGGTGATGGCTTCAAACTGGCAGAGGGTAAGTTTAAATCATATGTTAGGAAAAAATTCTTCCCTGTGAGGGTGGGCAGGCCCTGGCACAGGGTGCCCAGAGAAGCTCTGGCTGCCCCTGGATCCCTGGAAGTGTCCAAGGCCAGGCTGGATGGGGCTTGGAGCAACCTGGGGTAGTGGCAGGTGTCCCTGCCCATGGCAGGAGGTGGAACAGGATGATCTTTAAGGTCCTTTTCAACCCAAATTATTCCATCATCCTATAAAATACATTAACAGATGATGTATTCTTACAAAATGCTCCTATTTAATGTGACAACAGCCAAGTAAGTTTAACTGTCTGGCAGAAAATACAAGACAATCTGAAGTGAGACCACATACAAGCAGAAGACCCTGAAGTCACAGTGGATCAGAATTCTACATTCCTCCCATTTTATAGTGGTCAGATCCAGAGAGATCTCTTGAAACAAAAGCTGGAGTAGGAAAAGGAGCATATTAATATTTAACTTTAAAAAACATTTTTCTCCTACTCGGCAGCTTCCAGAATAGACTAAATAAGCTTCCCCAGTGCTTAAGAAAGTTCTTAGGATCTGGCTACTTTTAGATATTGCTTTCCTGGGAGGCAGAGGATTGTCTCTGCAAGAGATATGAGCTTGTTCCTTTCAAAACAGGAGAAAAATATAAACAAATATTGTGTACTTGTGAAATAACCTGTAACAGAAGACACTGGTGCTCTCTGGTACAGCCTAATTTTACAGCATACATGCACACATCCCTACAAAAAAGTCAAATAGAAATTCCTACTTCTGTTGGAGGGTCAAGTTTCCATGCTAAACAAAGCACTATTCACTCCCATCAAAAACCAGGTATTTTTTTAGTAGTGTTTCCCCATTTTTAGCCTCATCTCTCCTCAAGTGAGGTTTTAGAGATGATATTTTCTTAAAGTACCTCTTCCATTTGACTGGCACTCTGCTGAGATTGCCTTCTCCTAACACAGCCCTCCAGGGCTGATTTCAACACGTGCATGTGTTTGGATTGGGAGAGTAGGACATGAGTTCTTAAAAGATTAAATCAAATACAAACCAGAGTACAGACCCTACAGTAATTGTAACTAACTGTAATTACAAACCAAAAACCCTTGAAAGAATGCTATGCCATCAAAAGCAGAAGATGGCCAATAATAAAAAAATTGATGGCAAGTCAGAAAGTTGAGGGAAGTAACCCTTTACTTATAAAGTTGCAACAGCTCCCCAGAACTATACTCATTCCAACAGATTCAGTAAATTTTGTCACCTGCCAGCCCTGACCTCGTGAAGAACACACCATTCTCAGCTCCCTTTAGAATGAATTAAAGACTGGACTTTTAGACTGCAGATGCTTGAACACCTCCTATACATGAGTAACACCCAGCTCCTACTAATCCCATTTATACCTCAATGAGGCTTTTCACAAGTCAAGCATCTGCCCAGAATTTAGATACCCATCACAGAAAAGGTAAACTGCAATCCAAGCCTCTGGTCAGTGGTTCCCACAACAAAAGGGCCCAGCACTCCAGGAATTCTCAGGTATTTTGCAGTAGGGTGTTTTTGGTTTTGTTTTTTTTTTTTTTCCTCAGCCTTAAGGCACCTGAAATAAATCTGTAAGCTGCATAACCCAAAGCTTAAAATCTGAACTCCCTGTGTTTTGGGAGAAACTTCAGCAATTAAAACACCACTGGTTTTCTAGGATTCTCTTTGTGGGTAAGAAAACTCCTTCTGTGAATTGTGTCTCAAAGCTGGTAACCAGGAAAAAAAAAAAAAAAAAAGGAACAAGAGACACTCCTGAAGAAAGAAATCCAAGGTCAAGTTGTCCCCTTGCAACCAGCTAGTGCTCCTGGAACTTCCAAAGCTACTTGTGCTTTACAGTGAAAGCCTTCTCCTGCAAACACCCACTGCCAACAGTGATTAACAACAACTGTTCTGTCTACAGAGAAGTTACCAGGCTTGATCTCCTGTTCTCAGTAAGGATAAACAGGATAAGACAACGTCCAAAATAAAATTCTGAGCTGACTACCCCTCTAAAGGGCTGAATTTAAGCAAAGTTTCAGCAAAAAAAGCAGCACACCTTTTGGAAAAGACTATTTAAATACAACCTTAGTTATGCCTGTTATAAATGACACACCACCTATAAAGGTAGGGAGAAAAAGGAAAAAAAAATGAAACAGGAAAATATTTCAAAGGTCCATGGTATTTTTCTCTAAGTATCCACTCCCTACTATTCACGTCAAGCTGGCACAATTAGATTACTTCAGATTTACCACAGAATTTTCTGCAATAAAATTATGCAAGAGTGCAGGGCAATTTGCCCTGAAGAACATGGGTGCCACAAACAATGGTTAACAAGGAGGGTGCAGTTCATCGTTAGCCAATTTCATTTAATTTGGGCATAAATCACCTTAATATAACCTAAGACAAAGGCAGCCCACACAGATGCAGATGGTGCCAGAAACACCCAGTGCTATTTTCTATGAGGATATTGTTCACTGACAAAAAGAATGAGACCAAAGCTCAGGAAGGTCATCTCCACAGCCAGGGCAGCAGAAGCTGAGGGGTGCAGGCTCCATGCTGCCCTTTATTCAATGGATAGCAGGACACAGAGCATTTTAAAGGCTCAATATGCAAGCAGGCTGGCTAATCATCACACTGCAAAAAGTTAGTGGTAAGGCAATTTCCATTTTATTGACAGGTTTCAAAGTTCATGCTTATCTTTGGACTTCAACCTATTGGGTCAAGTAAGACAGAATCCCATTACATAAGATCACCCCTCTCATGCTAAGTGGGACAGAGAAAGAGGGCTGGGGAAAAGTCACTGCACTCAACCTATGACTGAATAGGGCTATTTGTGTTCCAGGGCTAGTGACTCTCCAAAAGACTTCCAGGGTCAATTGTTCTGCTCCCCACCACAAGCAAGTATTGTGTTTACCTCAGCTTCTGCTATGAGCTGCATTTTCCTTGTTACCACGTGGTCCACATCAACCCAGCCTAAAGAAGGAAAGCAAATATTTAATATTTTTTGTTGCATGTCTGAAAATACAAAAAGCACAGCATACAGTAGTTCAGACACCATTTTTTCAACAGCATTTCTGACTTCTAATAGGGTCCCACTAAAGTCAAATCAAAGCTGCAGGAAGTTCATAAACTACAATCACATATTTTAGGATCACAGCACTGTAAGGCAGTCAACAGCTGAGAACATGCTGGATTTTATTTTTCATTAGCAACTCTGCAAATTTTTCCAAGGTCCCTAAACATATTCAGCCTTGAAGCAGCAATCAGAATGACCCTTAGAAGGTCATTTCCAAGTGTGCTGATTTTTTATCAGGGTTTTATCTTAAGCAGACATAAGCTTAGTTTGTCTGGAGGCCTCTACATTGCCAACAGACAAGGCAGTCAGCCACAGCTATTAGTAAAATACCATGATCAGCTCTAAGACAGGCTGAATGGCAAGTTGGACAGTTATCCTGTGCTCAAACCTGGCTATTCCCACTCTTTTTATCCCCCAGGAGAAGTGCTAGATATCAGTGTGACTGTACTCCTTAATATGTTTGACTGTTTAAGTAAACAGGTGTAACATGCCATCAATATAATCTGACTTTTGTCATTACTAACACCATTGGCCAATAGGTAAAGCCTCAAATGCCACCTTTCTTTCACATTAAAAACCACACATCTGAGATGCCTCTGTGACATCAAGAGGAACAACAGCCACAGGTCAGACATTTCAGACTAGTTGTGTTTTAGGACAAGCACCAGCTGGTGTTTCACTTCTCCAATAACAACAACACAGAAGATAAAGTTACTTAAAACAGAGAGTCTTGCACATGAAGGAAAATCAAGATTGAAGCAGCAGCATCCATCCCCCTAAAATACCAGTCAGAGTGAAAAGATAGCAGCAAACCTTGCCTTGTTCTTGTCCTTTGGCATTAATAGCTGCAGCACCACCTTACACACCAACACACAGCCAGCATTACAACTTGCATGTTTGGTTTCTAAGACAACATTACCACTTTTAGAAAAAGAAGGTACTGAAGTGATTCCCTAATAAGATTCCAGAGCAGCATGAGCTAACAGATTTGCTGTAGAGGTGCCAAAGTTGTGCTGCTGTGAGACAAGAAAACAGAGTGAGAACACTACCACCATGCATAATGCGGCCGCCTTGTATGAGCACAGCCTCTACACAAAAAGCAGTTTCATTTTCAGAGCAGGAAATGCTTCTGTGCTGCTCAAGAGCCTCAGTCAGCCTGTTTGAGCAACTGGCTTTAAGTATTTTAGGTAGGCCTGCTTGAGAGGTGACTCCAATTCCAGTACTGGAAAAAAGTACAACAACACAAGGAACTTTAGCTTCAGTGCAGCTATGATCAGTTGTTAGCATTTATTCCCCTTCCCACCGATCAACCAGGAATTTTGACTTTTGTCTGTCTGCAGGAATTATGTTTTTTCCTATCTGCTACACAAGCTGTAGATTTAAGGACAGACCACTGCCGATCACTTAGCAGACTTCTGATGTAACAACAAACAAGGAAACTGCTTAACACCATTGATTTTGGCTGCATTCAAGACCCATTCTTGCAAAAACAGAACTCCTGGTTGCTAAGCATCTCACCTCCAAGACAAAAATAAAAAACAACCAAACACCTCAGCATTTAAGCTCATTGTGCTGTCATATTTGCAGAACAACAGCAGTTTGGAAAACAATTTGAGAAGAATGTAAGATACCCTTGACCCACTCACCTCATGCACTTTGATGCTCTCAAATAGGTTCTCCCTCAATATATTAAAAAAAAAAAAATAAACTGTTTCACAAGCAGCAGAACTGTATCCCCTTCAGATGTTCTCAGGGGCTCTACTCCCTCACTGTGCCACTCCACAATTGTATTCCTGGCCCACTCCTTCTATTACTACCATGGGAAGAACCACCTTGTGCTGACCTGCTAGAAAGCAGAACAGAGCTGCTGAGCTCAAAGAACAACTAACCTTTCCCTTCAAAAAACCTAAGAATTTGTGTCCCTTACTCAGCTGACAATCTTCCAGATAATATCAAGTTTGCTTGAAGCCACCCAACAACAGCCAAAGAGAACAGGACACATGGGACTTAAGGAATTGCATTATCTCCTTTTAAAGATAAGCTAAAAATCAAATAACCAGTTCTTTGACCATATATGTCCTGTCAGATCTTGCCTTTGAAGCCTCAGTAATTAAAGATCACATTAAAAACTACCCAGACAAGGTTCTCTTTGGAAATAAAACACCCTTGTAGACTACAAGGCCTTAAAACTGGGTATAGCTTTACATATACCAAATGTCCAGCTTTAATGGTTGTACAAGAAATGAGGATAATCTCTGACCTGCTGATGCTGCAATTGCTAAATTGGAATTTAAAGTGTCCTCCTGTCAGTTTAGTTGGCCTCATACTAGTGTGCATGCACAGAAAAGATTAGAAACACAGCACCTTTTAATAGGTTTTAAAATCAAGATCTCCATGGCTTCAGTCTAAGCAACTCATATGACAAAGTAAACTCACCTGTGAGCTTGTCTTTCTCACCACAAAATCGTCTGTAGAAGAAAACTCACCCCAAACCAACCCATTCTGCTGTATTGCATCACCCCATAAACCCAGCTGTGTCACAAGGCAGATACCAGAGAAAAAGCACATCATCTTTAATCACTCAACTTCCCTTGCACAAGACACCACTTATGGCCTGTCAGGTCACTGGAGAAGAGATTCATCACATGATTTTGAGTCTAAAAGGAAATGTGCATTGCTGAGAAGTCCAAATCTTCACTTTCCTTTGACCCTGCAAATGAAGCCTGGGTCCCTCTGTATCACTTTGGGATTGCAACAGCATTATAGAAAAATTGACTCAAGGAAGCACATCTTTGCATTTAAAAGAAGTTGAGATATGCCTTAAGAAGACAGAAAATATATTTAAAGTCATGAGAAAGGTGTCTTGAAGACTGGTATGAAATAGTGGCCAATTTCAGAGGAAGCTTAAGCAGGGCTTGCTTTGGAAGAGCTTTGTTCACAGGGAAAAGATTTTTATTTAATGGTCTTGGGCTCCCTTGCCATCAGCAAGGACATTAACAAGATCTTTAGAGGCCCACTGGTCTTGAGCTTGATCCTTTTAGAATGTGACTCCTCCATACAGACCGAATTCCAAGCAGGTTCCAAAGTCAGAAGAAACAAAACCACAGAACAATTTAATTGTAAGCTTTGTTTCTCTCTGAAAACCAAGCCAATAAAAAAAAATCACCTGAAGATTGAGAAAGCTTTTTTAATTGTTGAGAAGTTGAGCAACTAAAATTTCACAAGATTGACAAAGTACCTCTTCTAAAGGATCTTGTTGTCCCCTTTTCCAACCCACTCTTGCACATTTTACAGATAAGTGACATTTGAAATGGGTAGAGCAGAGAATCACTCACATGGATGTTGGGGCTGCAGCTTGGGATCCAAAAAAACCCAGCTTTGTCATTTCTTGATAAGATAACTTCCCATTCAAGAGGTTAAAGCAACACAGGCAGAAAGAAGGATTTCATTATTGTCAGTCACCTGGATTTAAAGGCTCCCTCTCCAAAAACACTGAAGATGTTATCAGAAACAAAGCAATATTAAAGCCAATCTAGTGCAGGGCTACTGTAAAGAGGGGAGGAGTTCCATAATGCTACAATACAACACACATTAATAATTTGAGCTAATGAGCCCTTATTCTTACTTATGGTAGTTTATTTGGCCACTCAGCAATTAGAGGCAAGTTATGAGTAGACTCAGATGATCTGTTTAAAGAATTCACAGGCCATAGGTCATTGCACTGCTAGGCAAGCATTTAGCTTAAAAATTCAGTTCTGCAGGGACATGGAACCCAAACAGGCTCTTCACTAGCAGGAAGGAAAATCAGCATTCTCTACATTATGCTACCATGTCCACAGGCTCTTCACAAGAAACTGCTGAGCCTTCACCCAAACCACAGCTTCCAAAACATGACAGCCCCTAGAATTATCAGAATCCACCTAGACAAAACAGCTTTTTGATCTATCTCTCAGAAACACATCCCAGATACTCAATTCAAGCAGCTGAATCCACAAGAAGCAGCCTGTTGAAACACTGAACACTCACTGCTGTGAGTCATACAGCAAAGGCTAAATCTTTCCAAATTGCTCCCCCTTGGAGAGCTCTCTCCTCCTCCATCCCTCTGTAGGCACACAGTTTGTGCATCACCATGAACTTTTGCACCAGGGATGATCGATAGTAACCTCACTGGAAGATAACAGCCCTTTTCTAAGATCAGCATTACCAGTCAGGCTTACTCACACCAAACAGATATGCCACACAGCTTGTTTGCAGATCAGCCTCCAGAGACACTTCCAGTCCTTGCCTGATATCTGGGCAAACAAGAACAGACTCCAAACCCACCTTTTTACTGCTCTGAACACACTATCTGAGCGTTTTAGAGGCACTCATGTGCACACTCATGATCCATGTCCTCTCTACCCTTTTAAGATCTGTCCATGCAGTTTCTGTTATGCTCATTCCAGGTGACTGGTACAGTCTGATACCAATATCCCATTAGGCAGAGCAGTTTTCTATTTCTTTATGTATTTCCTGCTGAAAACATATAAGACTAATCTTATTAAGGAAGCCTGGCTTTTGACAGGGGATTATTGCCACCTAGATCATCTGCTGACTCTAAGCCAGGACCAAATTAGTTGTTTAATTACAACTCTGGAGCTAATTCAAAGAAGAGAAATGATGTAGAAGACTGAAGTTCAGCTACTCTGTCAAAGTGAAATTGCAGGCTGAATAATTACAAGATAGAAACAAATCAAGGCACAGAAGAAATCTTCTGGCAATCTCCAAGTTATGAGTATTTTCCACACTTCTATAAAATTTGGCATACCTGAGTAAAAACTATTTGACTCTTAGAACCCAAACAATGAGACAGTGTTCAGAAGCACTGCAGAACCAAGTAAAAAAAAATCAAAATCACCTCAACTGTACAAAAGGAAGATTCAGACCTACTGTAGCTCAAAAGCCAATACATGTATTAAAATTATTCCTCTAAGCAATTTCAGATCAGCCAATGGATTTGAGTTTTAATAAAGAAAGGATTAAGGGCCCAAAAGTTCCTGTAGAAAGTTCACACACTTCTGGAAACAAGTCAGCTGGCCCTTGACACCTCCACTGTTACTGTAGAAAGCAGATTGTGTTTGCTCTAATCAGAGAGGATCAAGGGTGGGTAATCACGTTAAAGGTTTAGTTTTTCTATGGCAATAACTGCCACAAACATGCTACAATATTTACTTCTGTACATTCTTGGCTTGGCTAGAATCCCTTGACTGCAACAAACATGGATTTTGTCTAGAATTCCTCACAAGACCCAGCATTCAGTTGTTACAATACAAAAAAGCTGTTGCCAGAGAGCAGACCATTAGCCTCACACTGCCTTTGTGCACATGGGCACTAATGCCTTAGAAACAGCTATTCAGGAGAGAATGGCCAGGACAAAAGAAAGAAAAAACATCTATGCCAGCTTCTTCTGAGAAATTCTCCCACCTCAGTCATGAAAGTCCTACCTAGTTACACAGACACCCTGAAGTACCTGAAGAGGCCACTGTCTGCAACTCAGGAACACTTCAGCTTCATAAATCTTCAACCTTTGGGTCACAGAGCTGCTGATTTAACTCCCCTGTACAGAGGAATTCCTGACCAGAGGGATCCATCTTTCTCCCATGCCTCGAGGCATCAGATTCATTCCTCCTACCTCCCTGTGTTATTCCTGTTGTCACCAACACTGAGCTAAGAAACACTTTGTGACACCTCTGCTCAACTGGCAGCAGCAACCTTGGCAGGTAAGATGCACTCAGGTCTTGGATTAACCAGGATGCACCAGGATCCTTAACCAGGATTTCTCCCTGCTGTCCTTCACTGCAGTTTGTGTGGGATTTAAACCATACTGCACTGTTCCAAGCCAACCCACCAGGCACATGGACACTTTCAAGAGATCTACCCCGAGATGCTGGTTTGCTCCACACTCATAGTATCTCATCTGCAGTGAGGTTCTGTCACATCTCAGAGGTGTTAAAATGAACGGCCTGTAAAGACAGACACACCCACCCATCAAGTCCTAATTATCACTGCTCTGTTTATTACTTACCCTTCATTTATTACAATTAAGGAATTTCCACATATGAAAAGGTTAAAGTGGTAGCAGCATCACTGTATTCCAGTAGACACCAACTCCCTGCAATTTTCTAATACAGTCCCATTTGATCCAATTAAAATTATGTGCCACCAAAATCTTAAAATCCCAGCTCTCCAAGCAGTTTGAGGGATGACTTTCTCTCCAATGCATCTTATTTTCAATAAGAAATCTGACTTGTCCTAAACTTAAACATGCTCCAACTTCCATTTCAGTAGAAAGAAGTACTATTGAAATTATGATGAGATCCAGAAGCATATCAGTGAGAATTATCTCCTTGAATCCCTGGCACCAGGATTTTGGATCTTGTACTCACATGGCACATTGTGATAACCTACTTTAGCTTTTTGCTTAATCTACCTCACAAAGAGAAAGGAAACAAGCTGCAGTTTCATCTCTAACCTCCTTATCACGGGCTGGAATGTGCTACAGCATAAACCAGGAATTACAGAGAGTCACAGGCAAAACCACTCATAGTGCCACACAACTGTCCCTGCAACCCAAGGGACAGGGCATGGCAGCACTGATCCTTCCACAAAGCCAACTTTAACCCACATAACTTCTAAGGTGACCACAAAACAAATTAACAGACACAACTGTGCATTGTTCAGTTTTGTGGCAGCCAAGATTTAGTCTGAATGAAAGGCAGCTGTCCTGACATGAACAGAATCCCAGAGCATCATTCTGTGTGCACCCTACCTCCACCTGTCTGTCAGGTGGACACAGAACCTTAGCCTGCCATGTTAAAGACCATTTTCTTCCATCTTGAGAAGTCACATACTTAAAGGTTGTAAAGGAAGTGAGATGAAGTCCCAAAACCAGCATTTACCAGGATTACTCAAAAGTGTTGCCAGGAGGCATTTGCACCATTTACAGCACTAATGAATCTCTTCCTCCTGTGACAGTTAATCACTGTTTTAGATCCCTGCAAGCACTGCAGTGCACAGCTCCTGAGGGAAAGCTCTGCAGGACAGCACCCCAAACAACCCACACCTGCTGCTGAAGGGGTGCAGCTGGGACACCTCCAGCCCTCCCAGAGACAGAAAAACAGAAATGAAGGAGCAAAGAGGCACAGCCATGAGTAAAAAGGGCACCTTAAAGGAAATCACATGCCAGAGATGCAACCAGTGCTGAGCCACTGAGTCTCACCATTGCTTGAGTTTTGAAAGGACCTCTCACTCTCAGGTCTTCTCTGTGTTTCTTCATTCTCAGGGGTCTTGGAGGTTGCAGTGGAGCCAGCCTGGCGCTTCCTTACACAATCATCACCTGCCATGGTTACCTAGCTAGATCAGAAAAGGAGAGAAATAATGATGACAAAAATCTCATTTATTGTTCAATAATATATTTACATAAAGTTGGACTTGCATTGTGAATTCAGAGCGAGGATAAAGGAAATTCAGCACACACTTGAATTAGTCATTTACTGTAGATCACACACACTTCCTTTCCCTTACCACAAGCAGTACAGGAACAAAGTAACTAAGTAAGTTCCCCTACCAAACTTGTTCCTACGACCATCTCAAAACATCTCCCTACACCACCCTCTTTTCCCTACAGATTTTATAACTACCTAAAATAACTTAAGCTTTTTCAAAATCTTTAAAATTACAAAAAGCCCTTGCAATTCTTTCTGACAGCCAGGTGGACACCAAAACTTGTCTTCCATGAGCTGTGGCAGGTTTACTTTGTGGAATCACCAGCAATATTTGACCTGAGCCAAGCCCCTTCCTTGTCAAGTTCTCAGCTGCTGCTGCAGGAGCAGCTTCCTCAATGGATCCTTCTGTTCTGCTTGGCCAGACAATGGTTGTGTTACAAACCAAGGAAAAACAGGAAGAGAATCAGGTTTGAACTACACCAGTTCCAATGACAAAGGTCACTGCTGAGGACAGAGTGGCCAGCAGGGAACACCTGAAGCACCACATGCAGGATGAAAACAGAATTTTCAGCTAATGAGAAGTGGACAAAAAGACTCTAATTTGGTCACAAAGTGCTATCCCAGAACACTCCATAAAATTAATCTCAAGGACCTCTTGGCAGTGTAGCTACAATCAAGGACAATTTGCAGATTTTTTTCCAGAAGACCTCACAGGCATGCATGTAACCACATTTTCAAACTTGATATATTTTTCATCTTGGCACAAACTCTGCAGCAGATGTGTTTAGCTGCTAGTGAACAGCATACGTGCACCAGCACATATGAGCTGTTACAGACAGGCCAGGGAAACTCGGGAACTGGTGAAAGAACAAATTAAGGATGGATTACCTCAGAATAAGGAGGTTGGCACATCTGCAAAAGGGAAATAAAACTATGACCAGAGCTTTTCAGAACTCAACTTCCTGTGTTTGTCCCTCCAATAGGAGAGTCTCCTGTTCTCCTTTCAGGCTACACAGCATACAGGGGAGAAACACCAGCCACCACCAAACAACAAATCAATAACTGGGTGAGTTTTCCAGCTCAAACAGAGGACCAGAAGTTTAACTCTTGTCTCAGGACACTTTTCACCTTCTTCAAGAGTTTAGGAAGTCATTCCTTCCTCACCGGTGCAGAGTGGTTACAGTATCTAACTGAAAGCTTAACAGAAAGGAGCTAAAAATAACCAATCTTGGAATGGGGGGAAGGAAAAGTCATGTGTGGCATAAACTTTAAAACAATTAACTTAAAGAGTTAATAATTCAGATAGGCTAAGTTATCAAAGCACAGCCTTTTTTTCACACCGCAACGCGAAGTCTGCTAGGGGAAATCAATGAAAATAAACTTTTTCCTAGTCTAGTTCCCATATGAACAGAGGTGCAGCATTACAGTACCTGAGCAATTATCAGCACATCAGAACCTAAAGAGAGCATCAGCCCTTCCCGCCCATCTCTACTAGAACCGAAACATTCATGACACAATGCCAGGCTAACTCCAAGATGTTCACCACCCCCCTCACAAGAGGAAATCTCTCCTCACAATAGTAAACACTCCTTTCACCCCACTCTGAGGACATCCACAAGTGCAGATGAAGTTTGTAGAGCTACAAACCCATTAACATTTCCTAGCAGAAACTCCCTGATTTCACTGGCACCTGATTTACGGTACTCGCAAAGGGTACTGCTCAGAGACCTTGACCTTCTCCGCCTTCCCTTTGGACAAAATGATAATTAATCAGAAGATGCCTTGGGAGAAAAGCAACACTTTACAGTTCATCTTTGCATTTCAAAAAGCTCGGTGAGGAACAGCTAAGAATCATGAAATGGTTTAGGCTGGAAGGGACCTTCAAGATCACCTAATTCCAAACCCCTGCCTCCAATACCAATCACAACCTTATCCCAAAGAGTTTCATCTCTCTAAAGTTTTCCTTCGAAAATTCCTGGCCCTCGGGCATAGCCGCATCTCGCAGACCTGGACCCTCGGTACCTGCAGAGCGAACCGGACAGCGACCAAAACAAAGTTAAGGTCACTCCACAAACCAAAGTTAAGGTCACTCCACAGCTCATCCGCAACGCGCACGACACCCGGCAGCAAAAGGGTTTTTATCCGAGGACACCGCTGGGAGCTGCCCAAAGCGCTGCCGAGGCTCCGAACCAGCCCCTGCCCCGCTACCTCCCCGCACACCCCCGCGCCTCCGCCGAGCCCCAGCCCCGAGCGGCTGCGGGAGCCGCTTTCCCCGGGGGTGGGGCGGGACGGCGCGGACACGTTCCCGTGGCCGGTGCCGCGGTCGGGACGGCCGCCAGCCCGCGGAGCGTCACCTCAGGGGCGGCCGAGCCGCTGCCTCCTCCGCCGCTCCGCTCGTCCCCGCTCGCTCCCGCCCGCTCCTCCCGCCGCGCGCGCCGCCGCCGCCGCCTCTTCCCGGGGCTCGCGCACGTCACGGCGCAGGGGGCGGGGCGAGCGGCGGCACCGCCCATTGGCCGCGGAGGCGGCTCCGCGGGGGCGGGGCCGGAGGCGCGCGCCGGAGCGGGGAGGGAGGAGGGGGGGTATTGGGGGGGCGGCACGTGAAGCGCACGTGGGGCGCGGGCGCGCCCCCCCCCACCTTCCCCTCAGTTTCCCGCCTTCTCCGCCCCCCCACCCCCTCAGGTATTGCTGCCTGCTCCAGGCGCTCCTGAGGCGGGAAGTCCGAGTAAGCGAAAAGAGACGCCAAAAATGGGGTGACCCTGCGTTAAGGGTGAGGGAACACCCGAGGCTGGTAAAAGCTCGGAAGTCAGAGGGGCCGCGAGTAATCAAAGTTGTATCAGTAAGCTACACACTTGGCGTGGAAATTGGTATGCTGGTACCTGACCTGCTATAGGAACTGTGGGTTCTGGATAAAGCAGTTGGGAGTGGGTTTTGGATAAAGGGGTATGGGGTAAAGGGAAGAGAGAGAGAAAGAGATTAATTAAAGAGAGAGAGAGAAACAGAGAAAGAAAGAGAGAGAAAAAGAAAGAAAAAGAGATCACTGGTTCTGGCCTCAATCCAGCTGAGGGAATGTCAGTCCTGTTTCCAGGGTGTTGATCCCAGCTGTGACCACCCAGCCCAAGGTCCAGCTGGGCTCAGTCACCCCCACGGGCAGGGCCTGTCCTCACCCTGAGGGCCCCCCCTCCATTCCCCACAGTCCAGGCACAAGGAAAACTTATTTAAAGGAACCGGGAGGACACTGAAGTCAAGGCTGGGAGGTCCCAGTGGTGTTATCTGTCCTCGTCCTTCATGGGAACACACAGGTTGCTCAACAAGTGCTTCCCCCAGCACCCAGGCTCTGCACAAATGTGTGTCCTACCCCCTGAGGTTCTTTCAAACGGTAGCCAGGGTAGGCATTTTTACAGGGGAGTAAAAATGGAGTGCCCCCCAATTTGAGTCATCCCCCAAGAAGTGGTGTTTGTGTCGAGGGGGTGTTCTCCCTCACAAATGTTGCCCTGGCGAGTGGGAGCTCAGCTCCAGTTTGGGGGAGCTGAGAACAGGCTTGGGTGGAGACCTCTCCTTTTAGTCCCAGCTGTGCTCCACAGGCACAAAAACTGGGACAAAGGCTGCTCCAGAGGGCCAAAAATGGGACAGAGGCTGGGGTTTGTACCTTGCTTTCTCTCTCTCCCCAGACAGACACAGGCTCGTGATGGAGGGTGAGTCACAGAACACGTCACCAGCAAACAAACTCTAGTAACCTCCTGTGAGCTGCATTTCACACTGCAAATGGGAAAGTTTCCCCAAAGCCAGGAGAACTTATCCACTAATCTCTTACTGGCAAGTACACTCTCTCCTCTTCCTCCTCACGACATCAGGACTGTGCTATGCACGATATGCCCCCAGGTGCGCCTTAAAAGGTCACCTCAAAACAAGGTACAAAGTTACAATGGGGTAAGAAAACATTTCTGTCACTTTTGACAGGTGTGTCAGACCTGTTACTAAAATTTATTTTGTTTAACACACACCTCAGACACACATTTTAATTGTAGCTGCTGGAACTTTCAGAAATTGTTTTAAATATCTGTGGGGACTCTTGAGCAGAGCCACTGAGTGAAAAAGTCTGAAACTGATTTATTTTGCAATGTGTGCTCACACTATTATCCCATCACTCATCTTTCATGCTGCTTAATAAGAAAACTTGTAAAAATGAAAAGAAAAAACTAAAAGCCTTATCATTGCTGAAATGCAGTGGTGAGAGTAGCAGGAATTTTCACATAAACTCATCCCTGTTCGTAAGAAGTCGACTTTTACAGTGGTGCTTAGAGATACTTTCAGGTCAGGCTGTATGTGATCTGTGGTGCCCTCACTCCAAAGATGCTGTGCCAGCTATTTACAATGAAGTTGTGGGGCCAGCATTGGCTGGGCAAGCAAATGTAAACAAAATAAAAATCAAAACCCAACAAAATACTCAATGCACAATGTACAAAAATATCCTAAGGTTCAACAACTCCTTGTTGAAACTGTTTCATCCAATTAGTAAAAGCCTGACTCTGGGTGGTAGGAAAAGGAGGTTACTTTAATAGAAAGAAAAGTGCAGCTAACCTTCAGAATAAATTTGCTTTGCTTATTTTGCCCTAAAGAGGCTGTACAGAGGTGCCACCAGATTTTATTGGCACTCTTGACAAATCTCTCAGGCCAAAGCAGCGCAGTGTGACGAGCACTGAGCTCCCTCCCCAGTCTCTGGGTTTTTCCCTGGAAAAGCTTTTTCACAGCCTTCCTTCCCTTCTCTTCAGAGGCTATTTACCTGCAGCTTACCGAAAAACAAAGTGGCTGCTGTCCTTACCTTCCTTCCCACTATTTACAAGCAGCTGGGAGAAGGCTCTGCCTCCTCTGCTTCCTGCCACTCACACCCATCATCTCCCATTGTCTTTCCCACTCTAAATTGCTGCATTGTTTCATCAGCAGCATCATTTACCCCGCTTGTCACCACGGTGCTTGTAATCCTGATTTTCTGGAGTGTTGTACATTAATCCTCCACTTGCATTGCTCAATGATTGCCCAAGCACAGCTGTTCTGAGCACTCCTGCCTGAATCACCGCGTGGTCGTTCCCATTGTTGACACGGGAACCTTGACCCTGATACCCCAATTTCCTCCCTCAGCTCCACTGGCTTTCACCTTGCCAGCTCCAGGCAGCAACTTGACTTTAGCAGCACTGCTTGTTTCCTTCTTTTTCTTCTCTTTTCTCTTTTTTATTTTCTTTTCCTTCCTCCTTCCTTTCCTTCCTTTCCTTCCTTTCCTCAATGCTCTCATGCACAAGGTGTGATTTTTGGGGATCTCCTGTGCAGGGCCAGGAGTTGGACTCAAAGATGCTTGAGGGTCCCTTCTAACTCAGGACATTCTCTTTCCTTCTCTTTATATCTGTCCTGGGTCGTCCTGTCATTTTTTGGCACTGCTGTAACATAGATGTGATTAATACTGCCTACTTATAATTCTGAGTCACTCTAATTTATTTTCTATTTTAAGAATTTTGGTATCAGTCAGCCTAGGGAGTGAGCAGCTGTGGCTCTTTCTGATGGCCACATTTATTGACCAGGATGAGGAATTCCTTTAAAACTTCTATCTTAGCTTTAAAGTCAGTCACTTGAGATCCTCAATGGCTTTCACATATGTCAGCAGATCTTACAATGAACTGTTGCAAAGTGTGGTTTAGAATTTCCCCATGTGCAGAGGCAAGGGGAACATCCTGATAGATAAATGAAGGAGCTCCCTCAAGTGGTGAAAAATATTGTTACCTGTTCCACTTAAATGTTTTCCTTTTAAAAACATTAAGAAAAGGACAGCAATGTCAGATTTAGAATGCAGAGCCAGTTATAAATGAGGCATTGAATGAGCTTCCATTTTTACATAACCAGAAATAATGGTGTGCATGTAAGACTGAGGCCAGAATTCAGTCAGGCAAGTGCTACAGTTAAAAAGGAAATAATTCAAGAACCTGTAGAGGACTTCAGCCTGATCTGATAATGCATGACTGAATTTTGGCAGGAAAGCCAAAAAGTAGCTCCAGCAGATATCACATTTTTCAGGATGCCTGAAGTGTTTATAAATCATAAAGTTTGCTTTTTAAAAACTCCGGCTCAAGCTTTCACAGTTTCTGCTATCATGTCAAGATTTTGTGCATAAATAGCCTTGCTCCTTTTTACTCTGTGTGAGGCATGGAGTTTTCAAAATATTTGGTGTGAGAGATTTAGAGCAGTAAACTTTGGAGAAAAGGCAGAAGCAGCAGCAGTAGTTACACTCACTTTCCAAGCCACAAAGGTGCTGATTTTGCTGGCAGATGAGTTAGAAAGAAATGCCCCCATCTCTCTCAGCAGAGGGCAGTGGTAACCTTACTCAGAATCACATTGCTTTTTGCTACTGAACTGAAATCATCCCTGGGAAGAAAAAAAAAAAAAAAAAAAAAAAAGTGAAGCCCTACTGCAAACCCTCGTGGCTTCCTCTCCCAGCTCAGAAATTCAAGTGATGAACTTGCCATGACCAAGCAGGAGGTGCAACAGCCAATTTAATTGCTGCAATTCCATTGCTGAAAGGGAAACCTGCATTGTTTTTTCGAGGAGTAATTAATTTTGCCTTTCCCTACCATTTTAGGTAATAGAATGAATCTTGCCAGCTGGGATGGTGTAATAGCTGGGGTTATATTTGTTTAAGTTGAGGAGGTTATTTCTCCAGTATGTTTAGAAAGGAGGTGATCCTTCTAGTCTGGCTAAACATCAAACTAGGAGAGGCATTGAACCTGTATAAATAATGTCTCACCCCACTAAGCTGAACTGTGTTCTCTGAAGCTGTTCTTTACCCTCTCTGCCACACCAGCTTTCTCTTTCTGCTGGGCTCAGAAACAACTTCACCTGGGTCCCAACCACATTATATAAAACCATTGTTCTCCTTGTGTCACCAGCTCAAACCAACCTCAGATTTATTCTGCAGCATACTCTGCTGCTTATTAAAAATGCATGAAAATATTGAACTGCTTCAATGAGAGGGTCTCTGAAGTTGTTTCAGCAGGAATACATGGAATTAAATGTGCAGTCAACCCTGGAAGGGTGACTTCAGAGAGATGCATTCCAGAACAAACAGATCTAGTTACCAGTACTGACTCTCCTGCATATAATGACTTTCTAAATATTTTTGTGGAAACAGGGCACTGAACTTGGCCAGCATCTCCTTCCCACTCCTACAGCAGCAACTGTACTGTTCCTTGTGACCCCACAGACTGCCAGCTGTGTTACACACCTGGGACCCTTCCTTCCTGGTGAAGGCCAGACATTTTATACCTAATTTAATGATGGCTTTCTGCTCTTGTGATAATCTCTGCCTCTCCATTTTTCATAAGCATGTGCATCCTTTCTCTTTTTCCTAAAGAAATACAAACCAGTTTGTATTTCTTTGTTTGCTATTGCTCTCCCCACAGCTGCTGAGGTGGAGAAAACAGTGTATGCCAGTATTTTGTATCAATTCCTTGTCTCCCATTTATTTGCTACAGTACAAATGTGCTGACTGCTGATGGACATGGAAGAGAATCCTTATGGAATGAGAGATCCAGGATGATTCCCAAGACAGCTCTTTGCAGGTAATCATGCAGTTCTACCTGTTCTGTACTTTGCAAAGTGCAGGTTCTGGGGACAAATAAGTTTCTGTTTGCAGTAATCAAGTGGGAAAGATGTGAGACAAAAACCACTGATTTGCTATGGTGAGACTGGATCAGCCTTTTTGGGTATGAGATCCTCGGGGTCATCAAGGAGAGACCTTGCAGAGAAATGTCAAGTAGGGAATGTCACATGGGGAACACCATTCCAAGAGCATTGAAATGGCAGGTAGAATCAGAATGCCAAAAGTGATTGATGAAAAAAGTATAAGGACAGGGGGAAAAAAATAATCCCCATCAAAACCATGATATATTTCTCAGAGGAGGACAAATATCTCCATTAAGCCACAAAAGATTGACTCTCTGCTGTAAACTATGAAAGAAAACAGGTTTTTACTCTCAGTGTCAGACATTTCCTCTTATCTACTTTGTTTTAATCTCTGCAAAAATAGATGACATGTACCAAAAGTTGTCCCAAGCAGGACACATTTCTAAATCTGCCCAGCCAGCTCTTTGGTTGTCTCCATGGCAATGGAGGCAGCACATCCTGCTGCTCTCCCTTCTGTGAGTGCCTTTCCCAAGTTTGACACGGACTGACAACACTGTGCCATTGTAGCTCCCCTGCCAAAAACCTCCCTTTTCTCTGCTCAAGGCCTGTCCCATCTGTTCCTTTCTGCTTCTCCCTGATTTTAGAAACACCTGGCTAGAGGGGGAACCCATCCATTGCTTCTCTGCTGCAATGATTCAGGCCAAGGAGGGACTGGAGAGGGCAGTGCTTTCCTGCTTGGGAAGAAGTTTTGGATGATGGTAAGGGAGAGCACTGCAGGGGCCAGGAGCATAAACAAAGCAGAAGGAAGGAAAATCCAGAATAGTCTCCCAAAAGAATCTCACTGAAACTTGGCACCAAGGGCCATAGCAACAAATAGAGCAGTAAAGAATGTACAGACTTGGTACAAGGCAGTGCTTATTGAAGGAGATGACAAGCGTGAAGGAACACTTCCAAACCTCTGAATTCAGATAGATCTGTGTCACAGCTGAGTCTCTGGCAACTCTCAACAGCATTTTGCTGAAAGTGGAGAAAATAGGAGTTACAAAGCTGAAAGAGGCATTTTTGCTATCAGCTGAGGACTGGCAGATATGGGAGGTTCTAACAGAACTATACCAGGAGGTGAAGCAATCTGCAGGGTTTGCTGCAGTTGATCTGCCTTGGGCTGAGTTGATGTGGTTACAAAAACATCTTTGTGCTCAGCACTATTCCGTTGTTGGCCTAGTGCCTTGAGGCTTACAAGCTTTGGAAATATGGATGAGGAGATGAAAACTTGAGCTTGTTTAAAGGATTTAAATCTGAAGATGGCAGGCCCAGGAGAGGGATTCTGAGTTCAGGCATGTAGGTCATGCAAGAGAGGTCTTGTCTTCACCAGAAAGTTAATGTGAAATATAGTAAAAGTGTTCCTGTTAGTTCAACCCTTGCCCACACAAAAAAATCCCTCATTGCAAAAAGTGGCTGGAGAGACATAAATTGACAAAGCAACCAGAGAACAAGGTAAACCCTGAGTGAATTCACTTTGTCCTTTACCACTGCTGTTTCTCTACAATAGGGACCCTCACTAAGGACCCCCATCAAAACATCCAGCAGTGCTCACTCCCCACAGTTTTTCCACTTGTGCTTTCCTTAGGGGCTGCTGACTCTGCTTTCTATTTGTGAGGTGCAAAAGGCTTCCAGTGTCCCCAGTACAAGTCACCCATCTTCAGCACAGAAATCTTGGGTTTATTATTCTGCAACTGTGTCTAGCAAGACCTCAGTTTCCTGTTGCCTGCTGATCAGACAGCAAGTTATGGAAGAATCTCTGGCATGATGCTACTGTAGTCTATGATTTTCAGAGCAAGGATCCAGGCTGAAAGCTTTCTGGTGACATTCCAAGTAAGCTGTCATGAGAAGAGAATCCAACACCCAAGACCTCAGTGCTTAGGGAAAATCAGAGGGTTTCATCTACTCTGAAGAAAAGATTAGAACTATAAATGCTAACTCAGTAACTCCCCAGGAATGAGCATGTGCCATGCTGAGACTGAATGCATCATTAGCAATTCCCTGGGGCCGGATGTCTATTTCAGACTGCACAGTATAACAGCTCCAGGGAACATACAACCAGAGGATGCTGATAATTTCACAGTTTCTGCTTCCCTGTGAGGCAGAAAATAGAAGTGCTCTGAAGCTCTTTCCCAGGAACACAGAAGTAACGTTTTCCAAAGCCATCAAAAGCAGAGGAAGATAGGTGTGTTCTCTGCAATCTGGGAGAGAGGGAAACAGAATAATCTGCTGCTCTGGCTGCTAAAGGAGGCTCTTGACTGATCAGCAAGCTGTGTGGACTGAAGCTATGGAACCTGGCCCTTGTGGAAAAGATTTTGGGGAGGCATGTAATGTTGGCTCCAGTAGATGGATATCTCAGAAGCACATAAGGTCCACAGTGGATTCACACCACACCAGTGCCTCCCCTCACAGCACAGATTAAAATGCTTCTAGTACATTCATTTCAGGATGACAGTGAAGGCACAACTAACACCAGAAAAGGCTCCAAGCATCTGCAACTCTTAATTGTTCTACAGTACAACCTTTTATACTCTGCATCTTACATGCATTACACCTGTGTGCCTCTGTACACCTGGCACTCCATGTCTCATTACCTGTAATGCTGGTCACCTGTCTGGCACAGCTGTATCCCATCAGGGATGAGGCTCAGCCACAGCCCCACTCCCAGTTACCACAAACTGTGTACCTACAGCACATTCACACTTTATCACGAGCAACCCATGGGAAAAGCTTCCAGGACAGTTGACTCAAGGTAATTTGGTAGTGTGACTGCATCCTCAGAAAGAGCAGACAAAAAGGGAAAGGCAGACAGCCAGGCGGTCTCTGCACGCTGAGGTCAAATTCCCCTTTCTGTCACTCTCGGCTATGGGAAAGCTGAGGACAACTGAGAGGTACCAGACACACTCTGGTGTCTGCTGGCAGAGATGGGCGAGGCCCCAGGCAGACTGAAACACAGCTCCTGTGAGCACAGCCATGCAATCTCTGCCATCAGAAAGATGATGCCCTGCTTTTAGGGATGCTCCTGAATGTCTCAACTTCTCTGCATAGTTTGGATTGCACAGTAAATGCCTCGGCTGCATGAGATGTGCTGTTGGCTCTGGGGAGGCATTATTTCAGGTTGGCTGCAGCTGGGAGTATGTAGCATGACTTCAGGCCTCATTAGATGCACACTTGACAAGTTTTCTGCACTAACATAAAGGGAAGAAAGGTTTCCTTAACAAAACAAGGCTTGTACAGTTGTCCTATGTGTATGAGGAAGGGCGTGTCTTTCTCTCTGCCCCAGCTGTCTTTTTTCTCCCAGTAACTTTTGAACTTCTTGGCCAGTTTTATGCAAATTGGATGGAGAGATGGAGGTTCAAGAAATATTCAGTTCCAATGGCTTTTGTAAAGAATCCAGCCTAGTTAGAGGACAGTCTTAATTAATGCCCTGAATGGAGGAAACTTTTTTTGGAACAGGAATTTCAGTTGGCAGCAATCACTAGTCCAGTCTCATGCTGAAAGCACAGCCAGCTTCAAAGTCAGATGAGGCTGCTCAGGACCTCCTTTTGAAAACCTCTGAGGTGTCGGGAATCTACTCTGGACCTCAGCTTCACAAAACAAATATACTGAGAGCAACACCTTTGGCTCTGCCAATCAGAGAATTCATTTCCCCCGCTTTTAAAGGAGGTATAGAAGTGGCAGCCCATGGTAAAGCCTGTGACAATCCCCACACCCTGCAGTCCATAAGGCTCTGCTTATGTTAAATATATTTAAGCAGCAGCTACTTACTTTATTTTGGCATTCTGTGGTAGTTAATGATTCCAAGTACAAAGGTCAGACTCAGAGACACAAGGCTTTGTGTATCCCATTGTTTGATTTACCAGAAGCTACAAGGGAAGGAGTGCTGCTCTGTATGAGTGGGAACTGCAAGCTACACATCCAGCCTGACAAGCTAATGAGAACAAGTCATTCATTAACAGGAGACTTGCTGCTAGGCAAACACACACAGCTGGTATGGGAGAAGAATTTGGATGTGAAATGAGACAGTGTAGTTGGTTTCTTTATAAGACATTTCCTATTTCAGCAAGTTTACAGTCTAAATAAAGACCACACAGAACACATTAAGAGCCTGATCAGAGGAAAATTTGGGCTTATGCCTTTTCTGAAAGGTTTGGTAATGAGCAGAGAGGAAGAATTTGCAAGGAAAATGGAAATATTTGCATGTTTAACAGAAGGAACAAGTTTTAGATTTAAGTGAGATTTGATTATAAATGTAAATCCTGCTCTCTTGAGTACCAGTCTATTCTGTACACACACACACACAAATGCATTCACAGAAACATCTTACAAAACTCTGGTGCTTTCTCCTGCTTCAGTGGCTACTATTATTATTTTTAGAGCTTCACACTAGTAAGCATTTTTTACAGGATTAACATTAAAGTTGGAAGCTGCAAAGCATGGCTATGTAATAACTGTTTGAGGAAGGAACACAGTGTCATTTGAAAGATAAAGTAAGCATTTACAATTCTTGCATGATCAAATGAAAAAGCCTGTCAAGGAAGAATCTCTGCAGACTTTGTGGAATGGAACAATAACAATATTTTAAAACATACTCTAACTCTCAATGTGATTTAACTGTTTAGGAACATTGCACAGAGCATGACACCATCCATGGCCAGGGCACAAGTGGTCCAGAGCAAGGCTGGATCCCTACCATCCTAAATGTGTAACACAGAGCAGCAATCCTGCAAAAAGCTGTATCCTCAGGCTTCCTTATGAGATCAAAGGTTATATTCACAAGTGTCTACAACTGAAAACAATACTAGGAGTGCAGTCACTGTGGGATTCCTTATTGTAACAAAGGCATCTTCTGAAGATGTGGTTTTCAGCACAACTTAGAAAAGGGAAGTGAAGGTGCTGGGCAAGATGAAGAGGAAGGAGATATTAGGGGAGACACAAGAAGCAAAGAACATGGAGAGGAAGCACTGCTGACTCCAGACTCTAATGATCTTTTCCAGCCTAAATGGCTCTATGATTCTAGTTCCATCTTATTTTAGCTTCACATCTTGTTTTTAATGTTTCTTTATTTTGTTTTGGACTGCCACAGAGGTTATGCTAATTGAAACCCAGCACAGCAGTCATCAGAGGAATCTATGCTGGGACAAGGCTGCTCTCCAAGGCACTGGTGGAGGAACTGCAGTACAGCACTGTGCTCTGAAGCATTTGCTATCACTTAACTAAATGTCAGCTCTCTGGATACAAACCTCTCAGTGAGAGGAAACAGAAAACGCATGAAGGAAAGCTTTCATCTGCAAATCGAGAGAACCCCCTCACTGTCCAATGAGCTACTAAGATTTTAAATTAGGAATCATAAAAAAATTGGCTCCTAAACATAAATTAAGGCAGCGCTAGAACTCTGGTGGCAAAACATTCCTATTGACCCACCTGCAGCTGAATGCCTAAAAGCCTGAATCATCATCAGCACAGTCGAGGGACCTCATATTACCTCAGCAAATGTACTTTATCAGTGATCATTGTGCAAGCTTAGTACTAATTTGCAATTCCCAGCAGATGCAGAGACTTGTCATCATTTTTGTTTGGTAGAGGCAACATGTTCCACAGAAAAAGGCAAACAAACAACATTCTTAATGTTCTTATTAGCATACTCTTCTACAGCCTTTGGTGCCTGGAACAGATGTTTGGGAAGGGTGGTGCAGCTGTAGTACTTAGAAAAATATATTGGACAGGAAAGAAATTCCCGAAGAAGCCTCATAATCTCCTTAATTCCATCTCTCCCCACCTCTGGCTCCACTCTGCTGGAGGCTGTGTGAGGTTATGTGTTATACCCTGATGGGTACAGCTCCTGCAAAACCTCAGCAGGGGTAATGTGCTGCTGTTGACAGCTGACAGATACATGCACAAGCTACACAGTTCTGATCCGTGAGGGTGCTTAGTTACCCAGCATACCTAACCCCAAAACACAGGGCCAAATAAAAGAAGAATGGGGATGCCTGAGATGCTGTGGTGAGCTGGCTGTCTCAACACACTCATCTTTTCCACTACAACACCGTGTGCCCAGTCCCTTTCCCCCCTATGCATGGAGCCCTTCCTTTGTTGGCTCTCCTGGCTGGCATCAATGTTTAGACTTGTGGCAGTGTCAGAAGAATGGTTTGAATGAAGACAATGCTGAAGCAGCAGAAAAGACAGAACAAAAGGCTGCTTCCACAGAGGAGGAAGATGATTTGGGTGGTGGGATACACATTTGTGGGACTGTGTATGTGTAGGTTTTTTTTATCTAGGGTGGAAGAGGGTTATTGACAGAGGAAATTTCAGCTGCCAAGGGCTGCATGTGAACCCTTCTGTACTGTTGGGCAAAAACTGCTACTTCCCCAGAAAGCTTTTATCTTCATAGACTCTCACTCAACAGGCATGAGAGTACCCCAAGCTATCCTGCATGCACTGTACATAAATGCTAATTTAAATCATAGTAGTGATTCAAAATAACTTTAAAGACAACACTGAAACACTACCTATTGTGCCAGGACAGATCTGTGCAGACATTTTAAGAGCTGTCAGTCAGAGATGAAAGGGTGAGTGTTTGAACAGGTTACACCAAGAAACAACATCCTCCTTTGATACAACTCAGCACTTACAAGCTTTCAACATTTACTGCAGAGTAACTAACCTTGTGTCACAGAGCCTTTATCAGATTCTTAAATGTCTCTTTTTAGTTTTAAAGCCTTTCCCCAGAACCCCATGGTGGCTGAACCCCAGAAGCCAGGAGGCTGCCTGGAGTCAGGTGGGTGCAGCCTGGAGTGGCAGAGGGACACAGAGCAGCACTGCCCTGGGCCGTGTGGTGGGCAGTACCCATTGCCTTGCAGACACCCCAGGGGAGCTGCAGCTGTCCTGAGCTCCACAACTTGTTCTGGCACTGAATAAAGGCACAAAAATCTCGACATGCTGTACACAGGTATCCCTCAATCAGGCCTCTGCTGTTCTACTCACTTAGCAAATACCTTAACTAAATCCTAAATACCAGTCCAATATTTCACACACATCTGTACAGCTTTGGTATACAGAAGGTATATGATCTGGAAGAAGAACAAAGATTACTGCTAGAATTAAATTTTAAGCTGCAACCAGCATCCTTCTATCTAATTTTTCCTAAGTTCCAAGTAGAAGCTGCCCAGTTAATTCAACACTCAGGCTCAGGAGTCTCCAGTTTGTCCACAGGCTCCTTCTGGCACAGAACCCACACTTCAGGCAGATGACAGCTAGACTGTCATGCACAGTATGATGTAAGACTGCTCAGGCAGCAATTTTTTTGAGTGTGTGATTTTTGGAGCACACTGTGGATGAGGAGCAAATGCATCGTCAGTGCTTATAAGAAGCTTTAAGAAATGGATATACCATTAATATTTAAAGTCAGTTCAGAAGCGTTTCTAGAAATACCACATTTCTTGTCAGGCACATGACTATAACCTCAGTGATGTCTTGGTCCTTTTTACCCCTTACTTGAGCAGCTCATGAATGGCAGATTGACTGGAAACCCAAAATCACCAGGACAGTAACTGTTACTGATGCCTCATTAACACATGGTGCCAGACCTCTTCACAAGAAATTACCCTTGAAAAACAACCTGTTCCTGATGCTTCATGAGGCTGATAACATCACAGCTGATAAAAATAGATAGCATTGGTGCAGGTTTTACCTCTTGGCTTTGCATGCTTAATAACCATGACACTCTGTGAAGTAAATACTTATTTTAGCCTCCATTTTAACAACAAGGAATGGTGTGGCTCAGTGTCATCAGTAACTCAGCAGCACAGAGTCCTTTTCAGTTTGGGGAGTTTCTTGTTTATATCCCCATTGCTCTTCTAGCAGGGGCCAGAAGAGCTGTCACCAACCAGGGCATCCCCTGTTTATATGACACCATAAAAACAAAGTTGATGAGGGGATCAGTGGACCAAGGGGACCAAGTGGGGCACAGTCTGAGGGTCTAGCTTGTTTAGCACACATCAAAAATTGGCTGGAGCTCTGGGTTTTCTCTTTCTACAGGGTACAGCATGATCTTTAAAAACTATTATACAACAGCAAAACCCCCATGCTGCTGCCCTCTTCTCCTTGCAACAGGCCTTCTTAAAAAGGCCCTGCCTGACCCCATCCCCAGGGAAGATGGTTTTGTGTGTCAGACAAGTTTCCTGCAGCTGGACATTAATGTAACCCACAGCAAGCTGTTCTATGGGCAGAAGGTGCTGGGAGAGAAAATGAGAAATTTCATGAGATCTGAGGAATAAGAACACTGCTTAAATCCAATTCTCCTTGGTGCACTTGCATATCACAGTCTCTTGACACTTGTATCTTCTTTTAAAATACTAATAGCCTTCCTCTGGATAGTTCTTCATGATCAGCAAGTAAAAAGCATTAGGAAAGAAAAACAGTATTTCTGTTGATTTTTAAAGAGTGGCTCTATGCTACGTGGCAACTGCAAATGGCACGAGGGAGTTCTGTGTTTGTTGTCTCTACAGTCTCCAGAGAACATATATTTTGTTTACAAGGCAAACCATTTATAAATGCCAAATCCTGCAAATTCTAGCTGGAATGAGACCAGGAAATAGCTCCACTGCAGAGTTTACCATGGGCTGGTTGTGCCCGAGACTGCCCATTCTGTAGGAACACCCTCTGCTCATATCCACATAACCATGTCTGTACAAGGTCCTGACTTGGCACCATGTGCCCCATGCTGCACCCTGGATGTTCCCAGCACTATTTTAAGAACTGTTTTGTTGTGTGTTATTAGCAGGTCTGTTTGGAAGTCCTGATCTCCCAAATGTTCTTAGTCCATTAATTTAGTGAGTTAAGGCATTTCTGGCTCCTCGTGCTCCTCATTCCCATTTACTCCATCCAGCCTGTCAGAGTACACATCAATCCAGTAGAATGAGCCACCCCTATTTTAGGCAGAATTATTATTGCAGCAGGGCTCAGTTTGAGTACATACACCAGTATGAACTCCCTGGAAGGTAGAACATGAGTTTAGATTCCTGTCACTGAAAGCTGGCTTTCACAAAGCTCTGAGAGAAATGTCTCCTCACCTTCCCACCATAGGACAGCGACAGAGGTTGGAAGCTGGTTGGCTCTGAGTGTTACCAAGCCAATTTGGCACTGTCACATCAGTTCTCAGGAGTAAAGGCATCTGAGGGGAGCGGCACTGTGGCTCATCCAGGATGAAGCAACATTACCAAGACATTGCTGAAATAGTTGCTAGCATGGAGAGAGAAATACTTCCAACTGCCCAGCTCCTCTGAACTGTGACGAGCACCATTATCTTTCAGGACAAAACCTCCTGCCTTCTGCTTTGATTGGAGCACCTCATGCTAATATTACAGAAGGTGAAAGAAGTTGGTTTACTAATTAGTTACAGAATTGTATGTTCACTCAACAACAAGATGCTGCTGCTGCCAACCACTCCAGATGTTATTCACACATGCCCTTGGCCAGGACAAGTCTAGATGGGAGCCCAAGGAATCAACCCACAGCCTGGCAACCCATGGAGATCACAGAATCAATTAGGTGGAAAAAGACCCCTGAGCTCATCGGGTTCGACCTGTGACCTGACAACACCACGTCAACCAGTGAGTGGTGAGTGCCACATCCAGTCTTTCCATAAACACCTCCTGACACTGACTCCACCACCTCCTTGGGCAGTCCATTCCAATGTCTAATCATCCTTTCTGTGAAGAAATTCATCCCAATGTCCAACCTGGCACAGCTTAAATTCTTGCCCTGTCCCTGGTTGCTGGGGAGAAGAGGTTGACCCTCACTTGGCTACAAAAACCTCCTTGTGCACAAGGAAGACAAGCCCATCGTGGCTCCCTTCCACAGCTGGGCACACAGCCCTGGCTTTACCCTCATGCCTGCTCAGTTTTGTAGGCAAACCAGCCTGGCTGTAGCCTAAAGGGACAGTGTTGCTCGGGCTGGGGCAGCCTTGAGGCCACAGCCATTGCTTGACAAAGTTCAAGAAGTATTTTAGACGACAGTGTCAGGTTTTGGTTCCTGGGGCAGTCCTGTGCAGGACCAAGAGATGGACTTGATGGGTCCCTTCCATCTCAGGAGATTCTGTGATTCTCCTGGGCTGCCCTCACGGCCGAGATGGGAGGCCTCTCCTGAGGTGTGACCTGGTGAGTCACCCGGGTGGCTCTTGCCCCTCAGCCCGTGCCCATCTGCATTCCCTCGTGTGCCCGTCCCCACTGATGTGCCTGCCTGTGGCAGTGCCAAGAGGATGGTGCCAGACTCTTCAGTGGTGCCCAGAGACAGGAGAAGGAGCAATGGCCATAAACCAAAGCACAAGAAATTCCACCTCAGCACGAGTAAGAACTCCTTTATGTTGAGGGTGGCAGAGCATTGGAACAGACTACCCAGGGAGGGCATGGAGTCTCCCTCTGCGGAGAAATTCAAAACCCTCCTGCAAGCCTTCCTGTCACCTGCTCCAGGTGACCCTGCCTTGGGCCTGGCTGATCCGCAGAGGTCCCTTCCAACCCAAACAATCCTGGGATTCTGCGTGCCACGGGAGGGCGGTCTGGGCTGGGGGGGGGCAGCCGCCCTCCCTCTATCCCAGCTTCCCTTCCTCCCTCCCTCCTTTCCTCCCTCGCTCCCTCCCCTCCCTGGGCGGACCGGAGGCGGCTGTGGGAGCCGCTCTGTCCCCGCTCCGCCGGCGCTCTGTGGTTTAAGATGGCGGCGGGGGCTGCGGGGGCGAGCCCGTGAGCCCCAGCCCGGAGCTCCGCGGGAGCCGCCGGGACCGGCCTCGGGAGAACCGGGACGCGCCTGCCGGGCCGGCAGCGGCGGGAGCGGCGGGATGTGAGCGCGGCCCGCCATGGGGCAGCAGGTGGGCCGCGTCGGGGAGCCGGGCGCGGGGCTCCAGCACCAGCCGCCGCCGCAGCAGCAGCCGCGGGGTCTGCGGGGGAGCAGCGCGGCCAGGCCGGCGGGCCGCCGGCGGGAGGCGGCCGGGCGCTCCGCAGAGGGAGGATTCAATGTCTTCACCCAGCACGGTGAGCGGCCGGGGCGAGGGGGAAAGGGGCGCGATCGGCCTTCCTCCCCTCCCTCTTTTGTTGTGGTGGGTTTACTGGGGGAGGGGAGAGGCAGGCGGGGGGAGCGGGGCAGCCACGTCCCGGGGGATGCTCGCCCCGGCCGCCACGTCCCGGGGGATGCTCGCCTTCGGAGGAGCTCCCCCCCCACCCGCTGGAGTTGGGGATCGGGACTGCCCGCCAGCCCCAGCGGGAGCGAGGTGGCACCGCCGGGAATCGGGACCTGCGGGGTTCCGTGGCTGTCACCGCGGCGATTCCGAGCTCTGGTTTTGTTTACAAAGGTAAAGGTAACATGTGCCTTGTCCGACTGTTTGCCGAGGCGTTTGTGACTTGCCGTTGGAGATGTGTGCGACTGTCTCGGTCCTGACAGAGCGAACAATTTCGTTTTCACTGGGGTATTACAGCTGCCATCTGATTCTAGGTTGAAGTTTTTGCCTGTCCACTTCTATTCTTATTGCTGTAAATCGAGACCGGAAATGTTTCATGTATACGTCTCTGTAACCTCTCCTAGATGGACCCACACGCCTTCAAATCTCCTTTGTAACCATGTTTCTCTTTTTTTTTAAATATATACTTATTTGTGCATTATGTTAAGATGTTGCCAAGTTTTGGAATGTAAGATCAACTGAAACCTGTCTGCCTTGACAAGCATATTGAGAGTAGATATGTGGATGCATCTCAAATTTTAAAGACCTGAATCAGCTCTGGAGAGCTTGGCTGGCTTGGCTTTAAGTGGAGAGAGAGTTGTCAGTGTTTATAAAGCAAGGCTGCTTCTGACAATACACGTTTTCTTTTGCTCAATAGAATGAGCTCAAGCAAAAAGATTAAGGAACGTGCAACCAGCAGTCTAAAAGTAAATATCATCTTCTGTGACTGCTGACATGTAAGTATCTATCAAAACAAGAGCACTGCACTAAATCTGGTTCTTAAAAATCTCAGTGTTATCACAGCTTCTGAGTTCAGGGAGCAGTATCAGCTTTAAAACCAAAACAGCACATGCTTGCTGAGTGCCTGACCCACAGTTAAACTAAGAAGTTATTTTATTGCTACTTCACGTTTTACTCTTTGTAAAAGAGACCTGTTTTAGTACGTTAAAAGGCACTTTGGCTAAAACATTGCTGTCACAGACTGCACACTCACAGTGTTAAGGACATCTCAGAAGTTATGCACATACCCCACTTCTTTCAGTGGGGTGTGTCTAAGTTTTTAGTAGCAGGGCAAGAATGCTGTAGAGACTGCTGTGTACACTCCTGCTGATGTCAAACTGTCTCCCCATGCTTTGGTACCAGGATGACTCTTTGGTTCCTGCTCTTACAAGGCAAGGACAGAAAGGGCGTTTGGGGAAGTGCATTACAGCATATGGGGATGTGTAGTGACTTCCCAATAACACATTTGACACTGACTCAAGCACTTCTTTTTGTTATTGCTGCATGTTTTAGTGGTAATTTACTTCAGCGTCCTGAACAATTCCTTCTAGCTCCTCCCCACACCCTACTAAATTTCAAAGGTAGATGGTAGGGAGAATTATTTACATGTAGTGGCAGGGAAATGGAGAGGAAAAGCTTTCTGAAGCATGCATGCACACCAAGAAGACAAATTATGTGCCCTGCCAGCCCTTCTGCTCTGTCTTCCATAGAATGAGAAACAAGAATGAGCCTGGAAGGCCAACACACTGAATAAAACTGTTCAGTGCCACATAAAGAGAACATTGCTCTTGGATAAGAATGATGGTATCTATCAAAATAATTTCTCTACTATTTATATTGCTTTGGTTATCTGCTTCAGTGGTAAGGTAATGGATGTAGTTTTACTTAGGGTCTTTACTTAGGATTGTTTTTGTTATTTTCCTTGTAGACTGTAAAGGAAGGTGTGCCTTAAAAACAAGAAACAGCTTTTTATTCTGTTAGATTATGAAGAAGGGGTGGGACTTTTTGGCAACCCAGCTTCTGAGAGTTTCAGAGCAGGTTTCAAACTTCTCTTCCATCTTGGTGAATGCCTCAGCTATGTTAAATTGTTCCCTGATTCCATTCACATTTTACTAGGAATGAGTTAACAAGTCAGTATTAATAATCTGTAGCAAATGCTAGTAAAGTTGGGTACCTTTCTAAATACTTGTCTTGGGCAAAACCTAAAATGCATGTAGTGTTCCTAAATCTGGAGTTCACTTCCTTTGTCAGAGAAACTCCTTCCTGTGATCCTGACTCTCCTTGTCCAAGGGAATTTTTTATCATCAACTTGTGTTCTTATTTTTCATTTAATGACCTTGCTCTCCTGTTTTCCTTAGCCAACAGCAAGCCAGGTTTTCTTTAAGTGAGTCATATGCTTCTGCTGCTGAGATGCTCTGGTTGCTAGTGGTGTTACTTGATCCAGATGCCTCTATTCTAGTAATTTCCTTCTGAACTCCACCTTCCATCCTGTTTCTGGGACGTGTATTCACAGGGTATGGAAAGTGATGGCAAAAGCACAGGATTGTGGGTTAGCACTCTTGGACCAGTGGCTAAAGCAGCCAGTCCCAGGATGGGGCTGGATTATCTCCCTTCCTTGGCTTTCCTTGATGCAGCCATGGATGTGAAGAAGACAACCTGTTTATAAATCCCTACCTCGTGTTGGCAGCTTTCTTACCACATTGTGCCAGCAGCAAACCTTGCTGAGTACTCCTGCCAAAGTTCATTTTGAGGGGTTGCTTCTTCTGGATTGTTTATGAAAAGAGTGGAAATAAACAATGTTTTCAGCCTCAGACCTGTTTTGCTACAGGATTTTGAAGAGCAGTTTGACTCAAACGGATGAAGTGTAAAACCCTTTTTGCTAAGCTACTGGAAATCTGAGACAAACATTTTCACCCAGCTGACTTGAACCATAGATGTCCTTGAAAATCAAGAGATTGAGTAGAGCCAGTCTGTCCCATGATTATTTGCTGGGTTACAGTTTGTGTGGCAGAAGCTCTACAGGAGAGGCACTTGGAACAAAGAATTTGAAGATGTTTTATGGAAAGAGCAAGGGATCTGCAATGTGGCACTCCACTATTCCATCATGAGAACAGACACCTGGACTGCTGGGGCTTTCAGCTCACTGTGGTATTGAGTTCTGTGTGTGACATTGAGCAGAAAAGTCCTAAACAAGCTGATACCCTCATGTGATTCCATTAGTTATGGAGCAGAGTTCTCCAGGATGCAAGAAGATAATAATGGAATTTGCAGCCTTCTGCAATTAGCCCTTCAGAGCACCCCTTTGGGAGCATTGCTGCCATGTTGTCAGTGACTAACAGAGGCAGGCTAAGGATTGTAAGCAGGCTGGTTGCTGTTGGTGTAGTAGAAAGGACGAGTGTGAACATGAGGATTGTTCAAACAGTGCACTCCACTGGAATTCATGAGTCCCACAGCTCAAGAGGGAAGAGCTGCAGTGAGCAGTACTTACAAGCAAATTCTTACAGATCACTGCTACCAGCAAAGACAAGAAGTGCTTGCATTACAGGATGAGCTTTCCCTTCTGGAGAAGGAACAGGAGAGTGAGGAGGGAAGTCAGTTATCTCCTTATCCTTTCAGAAATTTGTTTGAGGAAAGGGGAACAAGCAACAACAGCCAACAACTTCCAAGCTGCACGGACTCTACTGAGCTGGTTTGACCTTTGAACAGTGACACTTGTAATTTTCTTTCAGAAGAGCACTGATAACAGCCTACTGTACCAAGATACTCTTTGGAATGGTGTTAGCATGCTTTTCATCTCCAAAAAGACTTGCTGAGTGTTGTAGAGCACATACTGCAGGAAAATCAGATTATTTAAATCCTGGCTGGGAAGCCTTTGCAATACCTGTTTGCAATACTGCCACAGTTGCCTTGGTGATATATTTTGGGGTAGTGGAAGGCTCTGCCACACTTGAGCTTTTGATCCAGCAGGCACAGGACATTTGTTCCCTGTTTTGTTTTCTAGAGGAGGAGTTTAGCAACCTTTTATTATGTGCATCAAGGTCAGGCTAGATAAGCCTATACTTTTAAAAATAAAATTATCATTAAAGCTCCCCTAAGGCAGTCAGAGTGCTATGACACATGATAAAAACATTCTAAAATAGGAAGAAGCATAAATAACACTGTCCCTTTGAAATTCTGAAACTGAAAAGCTGGATGCAGGAAAATGGAAAGAAGGAGAGAAAATAGGGTCAGTTTAACAACTGCACTTTGTGGGCTGCCTAAAATGTTCTTTATTCTTCATCCCAGTGAAATGCAGCAAGCTCAGGCCAGAGCTACTTGCCCACAGACTTTCCTGTCAGTAAATGCCCTGTGCAGATGGAATATAATCACTGTATTCAGTGCCTGGCTTTTTGTACTGTAAATCAGAAATCTTGTGGGACCACAATATATAAATAACTCATAACTAATTATTTGGGGAATAAAGGACAGTTCAGCTGAGTGTCTAGGGGAACATCCCTTGTAGAACATGAATTTGTAGGCGTGTTCTCTATTGCATCCTTCTCCATGATATCTAAATTATTCCTGCAGATCCATTGCATTAAATATTGATTTTTATACCTTGTGTTAAGCTGGGATTTTTGTATAATGAATTTTGCAAAAGAGAGGAGGCTACCAACTCTATGGAAGGGACAATATAATACTGACTACTGATCTAATTCTTTTCACATAGATAGTGAACACAGTCTGAACAAGGTAAGACTGAAATGAAGTTACCTCAAAAGGTTTTTTACTCAGAACCAACTTAAAAATCAAATTTCAAAGCCCAGACACATCTCTAACTTCTCAGTTCTCCCCATGTAGCAGATGGTGTGGTACAAGTTGTTCTAGCAATATTTCACAAACTTGCTATTGCTTGCAAGTGAAATGTTTTGCAAAAAAAATTTGTGGGATTTTTTTTTGGAATTAAGGACATGGCCAAGTGAACAAATCGGTGGGAAATGAACAGGGACACTACAGGCAAATTACTGCAAGTGTCTTAAACCATCCTTTTTTAATCTAGTGGCATCACCAGCTCACATAATGAGGGTGGGGAGAGTTGGACTGTCTCCTGGAGATGCTCTAGCAGGCTTGGCTTCAGGAATATTTCATGGCTGGTACTTATTACAGATTCTGGCACAGTAAGCCTGAAACCATGTTTTCTCTGGTGTTCAGGAGGAGTGACCTGCTCTGTGACCCACTTCAGCATAGATCATGTTTGTTTGTTCCTAAAGCAGGCCAGTCCTCGCCCAAGTCAAACTGTACTTGGTAGATCTTTGTTTTACAGCTAAAGCCAGAGGATCCTTAGCATGATTTATTCTAGCTCATTTCTCTTAGTTGTCACAACCTAATGTTTCCAGGATACTTACTATCCATAAACTGCCTTCTAAGTACTGCTGACAGCTGGCTAATTTACAGCCATAAGCAACTATCAAAATCCAGCTAAGACAAACGAGGAACCAGCACTTTGTACTCACTCCAGTAGGGAGGAGTGGGGAAGTTGTTAAAAGTAACACAGCTGGGTTTTGTGTGGTGGCTTGCAGAGCTCGTTTTCACCTGGTTGTGTTTCAGAAAGCCAGGGAGGGATGGATGGATGGGTGACCACAGGCCAAAGCCTCAGGTACATCCTGTTTTCAGCCTGATCTCCCAAATCCCCAATCCGTTAGCAGTGCTTTCAGCAGCCTGTAATTACACAAGGCTTGCAGTGCAAATGGCCCCAGGACTGGCTCTGCAGGTGAATCTGCAATGTAGGCATGAGTTTCCTCCTTAACAGCCTTCAGCACAGTATGGACTGGTAAAGAAATACTTCTCTCAGTTGTTTGGGCCACTGGCAGCCTCCTTCCCTCCCCACAGCAGGAAGGAAAACTTGTACTGAGGGGCAGCAGCATTGACTTGCTGGGTCTGAGGTCGTGGTTTTCTCACCTTACTGCATCATCCTTCACATTTCTCTGGCTTTGTGGTTATGAAATACTTTATTTTAAAGTATTTCTTGGTATTACCCATAGAGATTGTTCTCTCTGGAGTAAGTGACACTTACAAAACCATTGAGGCTTCCTGTTGGTAACGCTGCAAACCACAACAACAAAGCTTTTTTCTATTACCCATATCTGCTTAGGAAGTTGCCTGTGCTTTGTGGGCTCTCTATAGAGACATGAGCATCTCTCACTATGATTACTTGTCTGCAGCTGGGTGTAAATTAACTTCTTAATAGGTGGCTTTCAGTACCAGTTAATTCAGCAGAACAATTACAAAAAAAACCAGCCCTGAAATAACTTTGCCTTTTTTGAAGAGGAGACAAAGATATACAGAAGTATTTCACAAAAAAATTAAATTAGTTTTGTTTCAATCTTCTGGTGCTCTTTAGAGGTCTGTTAAACATACTTCTTTACTTCTTTTTCAAGAATTTCCCTTCCTCTTCTACCATTAACCTTATAATCTTAATCTTACTAAGAGACTTCAATTAAAAATAACTACATGTATTAATAAACTTGGAGCTTCACTTATATTAATTTGAAAGTTTTCTGTGACAATAGTGATGCAAGAATTTGGACTACAGTTATGTAAGAAAAGTAGCTCTTAAATGAAGGAACACTCATTTTTCTATAGGACAGCATGCCTCATCCTTTAATTTATAATGCTGCTGGGTTGGATCTTGGCCTCTTTCCTGGTTTATTTGATGTTTTCTTGGTTTTATTATTTATTATAAGTGAAATGGAAGTAGCTGCTTCTTGTTATAAGCTATAAATGGCAAAGGCATAGGAACCATCTCCTGCTGCTTTTGGGTCAAGTTAGCAATTGAATTATAGGATAAGAGGATGAGAACATTCTGGATTTGTGACCCTGTGCACCTCCATGTCCATTTCTCCTTTGTTTCTCTAGTGATAATCCCAACAACAAAGCATCAAGCATGTCTTGGCTATTCCTATTTGTTGTCATCTCAGCTGAGATCAGCAATGTGGCTAATTTTGAAACAGGTTTCAGGCTTGCCTCTGGTTGAAAGAAATTGTGGGAATATTGGCTAAATTATATGAATATTATACATTTTGGAGCATGTAGCATAGATCATGAAGTGCTCCTGTTTTTCAGATTGTGTTTTCAGTTGGACTAATTTGTTTTCAAAAAGTTAACTGCAGAGAGTGGTGTTCCTCAGCAAATACACACCAAAACCTACAGGAACTGCAAAGTGAAAGGACATTTCCCCATCACAAATCTGTGTACACTCCAGCATGGCCTGGGGCAGGAGCTTGTTTAAATATTATCATATCCAAGTAGATTGGTATTACCTCCTATATTAACCCTAAATATCAGAGATCTAGAAGGTGCTTACAGAGCACAGATCTGTTTTCTAGACCAAACCCCAAAATATTTGTACATTTGAATTTCATATCCCCTGGACTGTGAAGATAACCCTTCAAACCCAAGCTGGAGTGTAAATGAATATAATGAGGCCTTCCTTAGCCTGCAAGGTCAGCTCAGTTTCTCAAGCTGATTTGCAAGCCTTTGCTGCTCAGGGTTGGTTTTGCTAACCAGCAGTGTCACAGAGTTAACAGGACTGTTCAGTTTTACTGCTGCTATTCAAAAACCCGTGGGAGGCTGCACGACTGATGAGAATATCAATTTTGGGCTGCTGCTTAGGAGAGCCAAGAGCAGAAGTTGAGCTAAGGTACAGCTGTAATGGTATTTCTGAAAATTGCTTAATAATAGAAGGAAACTGGAAAGATTATTTAGATTAGCCTTAAAGGGTTTTTAAAAAAAAGAAATTTTCAAGTGTTATTTCCCACCCAGCAATCTGTCAAAACTGGCCAATTAATGAAAGTGTACTGCTGTTTAGCAGTAAAAAAAGCCTTTTTACACCAGTCTTTTAAAAATTGGTACAAACTGGGTCATCTAGGAAGGAGGAAATGCACTCTAAGAAATCTGAATAACCTTGAAGATGTTTTGAATAGTGACCTAGCTTCCTTCTTCCATTAGGTCACTGGGTGCAGCAGAACTCAAGGTTATACAGGCCTGACTGATTTGCATAAACATGGACTTAATGCTTGTGTTTAATGCAATTTTTTTGTTAAAAGACAAGTTTGAATTACAAGGCTTTTTCTATGTTCACCATTCCCTTCAGTACAAGTAAAAAAGAAACAGCATCCATTGTCTGAGAGCTGATCTGTGGTTCATTTTCTCTTGCAAATTTAGTTTTTTCATCTATAAACTGACAAATAAAAATTTCAGTCTAATAAGTGGCAGCTCTCAGGCTCAGTTCCTAGATACTAAAGTTAAAATAGGGAGTTTTTACAACTTGAACTGTGAATTGCTGAGTGTCCTTTGTGTGCTCTTTGGAATATTTTTAATAAGCAGAGTGTTGGTAAAGTTGCTCTCCCAGTGGCACCTTGATCAAGGCAGAAAGGCTGGGGTGGAGGTGGGACCTTGAACAGGTGCTCTGAAAGTGCTTTCTTTGATCATTTTGTGATGATATCATTCAATTCTGGTTTGTTTTCAAACCTGCTTTTCACTGACATGGATGGCATCAAGCAAGCCTGATGAGCTTTATCATTTGTGGCAGTAAAATATCAATTAAAAATAAAATAGTGAGAGCCACCTCTCTGCAGGCTTCCTGTGCTCTCCTCTCCTGCCTGGGAAGATGAGTAGGGTTTGGGGAGGTTTTGGCATCTCTTTCTGAGGCAGGGAGATGAGCAGAGCTTGTGTGATCAATACCACTGTGGAACCTGTGCTCTGGCCTGATTGCTCACTGAAGCACAGCAAAATAGTTTTTCACTAGTCATCAATTGTATGCTCATTATTCAGGGTTATGTTTGTTGGGTTTACATAATTTTATGTTGAAAGAAATAGAGAAAGCAGAAGTACTTCATGAGATTAAAAAGGCTTTATCTACAGAAGATCCTTAGAATAAATAGGAAAATGGTAAGGTTTTGTAGTGTTAGTGTTTCAAGTTGTATTTAACCTTTTTTTAAATTCAAGATCTTAACCCTGTGGATATAAGGTTTGCAACATAGATGTTGGGAAGAAGCTGGTTTTTCATGTTAGAAGAAACTATAATTAAAATTTTTTTTTACTAATCTAATAAATTTGAGTCTGATATGAACTACAGAAGAACAACAAGCCCATTTTTCATATTTTTTTTCTTCCAGAGGTGCTGTAGATGCCTTAGGATTGCTTTGCTTACTCAGTAGGTGCCCAAATGCTGATTGGAGTGGCTTGGCCTGCCATAGCTATCCTAGGAGAGAGAAGTCCAGTAGGTTGAACCCTTACTACATCTGCTTTGTTAGAAAATGTTTTCACTTTTAGGTCATCATAAAGAAATATATTTGAGTTTTTTAGGGGTAAAATGTACTTAAAGAAGGCACTATCCTATCAGACTAATTGTTTATGTGGTAATTCTTGCACTTAGTTAGAAATATAGATGTGCTTAAAAAAAATTGAATTAGACCACAGGGCTTATGTCTGTCAAAGCTGAGGTTGGCTGTAGTTTTGTGCAGAAATTCAAATTCTTATTTTGAATATGCCTGTATAGCTTCCATCTACTTTGTTGTCAAAGGGTTGAGCTAAATTTGGATCAGACACTTGGCATGTGTCTTTCTTTCCATCCACACACAAGCTTGCACTGTGACAGCAGCACAGGGACATTTTCTGTGTGCCATGGCAGCATTTCTGCTCAATAAAACCCCTTGCTTCTCATTTCCTGCTCGTTGGCAAAGCCTGGAACTGCTCCTAGGTGCAGCCTGACTCTGGAATAAAGCTCAGCTGGGCTCCCAGTGCCTGCTCTGCCCCAGGTGGGGACTCAGTTTCAACTCTGAAATTTTCAACTTACATGGGAAAAGGATTGATCACAGCTGCTCGTGCCAAACGCTATTTCCAGCCTGCCACGAGAGGGTGCTCCAATGCCTTCACTTATCCTTTGCTAAAAGGTTTTTTCCAGTAAGAAAAGTGGGGTGTGTTATTTAACATGACTGTGTTACAGTGCAGTGCTTTAAGTAAGTGTTGGGTTATGAAAGCAGGCAGGATCCCCACGGCAAAAGGCAGATGTGGCTGTATTAAGATGTAACAATACATGTTTATTTTGGTTTTGCCTTTAAGAGCTGGGCTGTTTCCCTTTTAGTTGTTTTTGTTTCTGTTGGGCTTTATCCTAAGTTCACTTCATCTGCCAGCAAGGGAAGTTTCCCAACTTGTTTATGTGCAAGTATGCAGACAGCTTTCGTGCATGGAAGGACATTAAATCTGATACTTTTGCTAGGTAATCTGAGCACTCAAATTAAGAATCACTTCTCATTGCTTCTGTGCACTTCTCATCTGTAAAATCACAATTATGCTTGCTTGGTTTATGGAGCTGTTTAGACTTAATTTTGGCACAAACAAACCCAGGAAAGCTGTCTGCAGGCTAAATTAAATGTTCAGTCATACACTCTTGTCTCATCCTGTAGGCTTTGGAGAAATGTGTTTGTTGTGGCTCTAGCCTGTATTTCAAAACATTTGTGGCGTGGTAATAGGTCCAAGGGAAGGGTAATGTTTGTGTTAATTGTTGGACTTGAAAAGGAATCCCAAAGCACTGCACTTTGCTCAGTGTTATCTCTCAAATATCCATAAAGAGACTGAAGCTCCAGTGAATTAAAACAGAGACAGAACTGTAGAGTAATGGCTTAGGCTGCCCAGCAGTAGGGAAATGCAAAGGGAATTGCAGTAAAGCATTCATGCACTTGGGCTGGTGTGGGAAACAGGATCTCTGCAAGGACATCCCAAACCTGGTGCTAAGGGCAGGTAATTACCAAAAAATAAAATCTGACACAGCAGTGGTGTTAGCATAGATAACACCATTGACTGCTGTGTTGTTACACTAAACTGGGATGCATTTGTGTTTGTCTATAAGTCATGTATTAATAGTAGCCAGTGAAAGGCCATGCTGAAAGAAACACATTAATGAGTCCTAAACCAGACTCCTACCAAGGAGATATGGAAACCTGTTTAAAATACAACCAGGGGAGACTTCCTCTCTGCATACTGTCATGCAAAAGCAAAGGCATGACTTCTGGCATGCTGGAGATGCCCTTTTATTCTCCCACAAACTCTCCTAACTTGCTACAAAGTTGAGATCTTGGGTGCATTTCAGGCCTTGGCATCTGGTTTGTTGCTTCCTCCCATCAATTCTTCCTCTCACAGAAAAATACTTTTCATCACACAGTTATCCCCTGAGCTGCAGGGAGGTGGGCTTGTAATTTTTGAAACCCAATTAAAGCCATTAGGCAAAGAACACCTCTGTTCACAGTTAGTAGAGAAGTAGACTCTAGTACATAGAATTTACTGTTTTCATACAGCAAAGTGAAGGCTGCGACTCCAAGGATTGCTCTTGTGCTTTTAGAAATGAGATGGTGGCCCTGTGTTGGGAACAAGTGTCATTCCATGGACAATACTGTGTGAAATGAGGATGGTTGAGGTTTAAGGGGAAACAGAATTGAATGTCCAGGAATTGATGCTGGTGACTAAGTAGGAAGAAAAATTCCCTTTCCTCAGAGCATTTAGCATTCTTACTCAGCTGGTATCTTACTTGGAGCCATATCTATTCTGAAAATGAGACAGGTGATGCACAGTGTCTTTCTCTCTGACTGTGTGCTCCTAGTTTGTTCCCAAATTCTTTGGCTTATTGACAAAGGATGTCAGCTCTAGAACCAGGAATACAGATGTGCAGGAGCTGGAGAAAATAGCTTCTCCCTATGAAGGTACCATCTCTCTCTCTCCCTCTCTGTGTATATATATATATATATATAAAATATACATATATAAAGATACTAGCATGAGTAAAAGTCTCTGCACTTAGGAAAACTATTTTCCATAGTAGCTATTTAATTTTTTTTCTGCACTGACAGGGTAGTCAGTTTATAAAAGGAAGACTGTTTTGTCACACAGATGAAGTGAGGCATGAGCACACAAGATGGTTTATGCAGCACATCTCTAGCAGGACTATGGATGCAATACCCTTTCCACAAGCCTTTTTTCCAAGTTTGACTGTAGAGGTTTTCTATTATGCTTTGCCCCATGGCAGGTTTTTTAACCTTTTTTGATGCTTGAACTCAAAGCTGTTTATTTTAATCCTACTTCATGAGTGTGAGTAAGAGTAGGAGTTTTTGTTTAGACAACATCAGGAGTTGGGACAGTAACTGTTTTCAGAGTCTTTTATGACTTTGAAAGTGTTAGTTATTAATTACACAGTATTGAAGGTTTTGTAATAAAAACTCTGAGTATTGCACTTTAGGAAGGATCACTGATCAACACCAACTTGAGTCCTGCTCTGCCATAGCTTCCAGATATTTAGGAAATTACTTGTGCTTTGCTTTAGACCTTCTTCATAGTACAAATTTATCCTACTACTCTGTAGGGCTGTCAAAAGAATAAAATACCAAAACTGCAAGACACTCGATATATCGAGTGCTACAAAAATATCCTGTATAGTATCAAGCCACAATATTAGCATGCCCTGACTGAGAATGTTGTGTAGGCTGTGAATTTAATGTGTCTGAGAATAGGCATTTACTGCTGGGTAGAGCATGGTTAGCAGCAGTGAGAGGAGTCACCCACAAAGCAGGTACAGCCCCAGCAGAAGTCTGGGATTTAACACATCCTCTTGCTCTTCCATCCTTTAATTGCTCATAAAACATTTCAGCAACAATTGTGGATCTTACTGTTTAGTTAGTTACCTGAGCAGGGGAGATGGTTACCTACTAGGAGGTTTAGAAATAAATCTTACTAGAATTCATATCCTCAATGGAAAAACATCATTGCCTCTTGTGACAAATCTAGAAAGCAATGATCCAGATTTAGAAAAACCTCACAGTTTGGGATGAAATACTCATGCTGCTGTTTCCTGACTGCCTCTTGACTAAAAGAAAATCAGTGGGTGGCAGGTGAGCCCTCTCAACTTTGTATGGTAGCCCTCATGCAACTTTAAATCTGAAAAAAATGTGCCTGCACACCTCACGGCAAGGAGGAATGCCTGGTCCTTGCTTCCAGAGACAGCTGCACAGCTAGCACATGTGTCTGCACCATGATCCCCACCCCAAAGCTCCAGACAAAACCAGGAGAGGAATCTCAACAGCTGCAGAAGGTTCAGTTTATGAATCTTAATTAGGGTTAGGAATTGGTGGAGGTGTTTCTTTTCATAATTGTCTAGTGGTGGTTGGAAGGGCTCCAAATCCCAGTTCAGGTTGTCTGGGTAATGCTGTGTCTTCACAGGGGAGGAGTTCTGAGCCTGTGTGAGTGCCACATCCCTCTAAAAATACAGAATGCTTTTATGGACCATAGGGTTTTTCTGTGCCCTACCAGGGTGCTCTTAGTTCTCCTTCCTCTTTTCCCCTGCCCAAGTTACACATGTTTTTGCACAGCCTCATTTTTCCAGTTGTGTTTTTTCTTTGAGAGGAGGGTACCACCCTTGCAGCTCTTATGACATTGGCAAAGCTCCCACAAAAACTGGTTTGAGTCCTCCACACCCAGACCTGGTTATTTTCCCTCATCAGTTTAAAGGAAAAACCTGTATTTTATGTATTTGTCTTAGATTACAGCAGCCACCTTCATGCACTAAAAACAAAGCAAAGACTGGCAGTTTGCCTGTTTTTCTATTTTACCTGTTACCATGTAGGATGCCTTCCCCTTGCTTTAGAAACAGAATCATTAGACTCCATCTATTTTGAGTAACTTAGTTTCAACCTGCTTCTACAGCATGTATGTCTTGTATGAAGTCTGTTATAAATAATCTGCCTGTAATATTCACCAGACATAATTTCTAAAAGATTGACTAGGAATTTTCAACATAAGAGGAGTAGTTTGGAGTTTTTTGAGGTTTTTTTGGTTTTTTTTTTTTGTTTTTTTTTTTTGGTTTTTTTTTTTTTTTTTTGCGTTGTGGTTGGTTGGTTGGTTAGGTTTTTTTCCCCTGTGATAGGGAGGAGTTATAAGTTGATCTAGGGAGTAGCTAATCTCAAAGTAAAGTTTTACAGGATATAGCCTACTTGTATCCTGGTCATCTGAATGACAATGTGATAAGGCTGAATGGGTGGAAACTTGTCAGAAGAGACCAATATTTGTGCCCAAAGAGTCTGGTTCTGCCAATGAATCTGTTAGTCTAGTTTTGTAGTAATTAGGAATGAAGTTCTTACCCTGGTAATCTTTCACTGCATTTTCATCAGACCCAATTCAGAAGTGGAAGTTTTACTGAGCAGGCACGTTTGATGATGTTGCTGGGAAGAGGAGACACCATCCCAGATTAGTCAGTCCTTCTGAGGGCTGATTCCACTTGCTGGATTTGCTCACAACTATTTGATGTTTGCCATTACTCAGTCTCTGGCGTCAGAGCACAAGGTGTGACCCTGTGTGTTTAAGTCACTGATCTTTCTAGAGGAAAAAAAAAATTCATAATCTTGCTCTATGCAGGTCCCTGCTGGATATTCTCCAGGCTCTCATTTTTTGTCTATCAGTCATTGATTTGGGTGCTGTTCAGAGGCTTTCCCTTTTTTGGGGCACCATTCATGATGAAAGCATGACCTTAAGGGGTGTTGGTGCCACAGCCTCTGCTGATGCATCGTGCTGGAACTTCAGCATCCTTGTTGGAGGAACTTAGTGTGCTGGGTGCTTCCAATTTACAGCTCTTGGCTCAGTTTTTCAGGGACTGATCATACAGGCTTTTAAAGAATTTAACATGGTTCTGCATGTGTGGTTTATTTTAGACTTAGAGACTTCACTCCCAAAGCAATAATAAGTCCATATTTCCTTGCCTCACTGTTTTTGACAGTTTTGGCACTTGCTCAGCTCTATTACCTATCCAGGTTACTTCTAAGCAGCAGCAGCAGCTCTGTTATATTGACTTTTAAGTGCTTCAAGTAGCTTGAAAATAGTGAGAAGACAGTTTCTGGCAGTGATGTAGATGAACAGGAAACATGTCATTAATTCTAAAGACCCTTCAAATAACTTTCAAATATTAATTAGCTCCTTATTCTTCTAAGCAAAGTCCTTCTAAACCGAAAACCCATTTTAAACCTGAAGCACCCCAGCTTTCAGTCAGGAGTTAATGGGATCTGCCTCTGATGCTCCATGGCTTGCCAAGGAGCAGCTCCTGGGCTGAGGCATGACTTGGAGTTTGCCTCAAGGGTACTTTTTCCAAAGAAATTTGCAAATTAAGTAACAGTCACAGCAGCTTGGAATTGCAAAAGAGAGCTGCCCTGAAGGGCAGGTTTAGTGGCATCTCCAGAAGCTGGCAGTGACTGACTGGCTTGTAGTGAATAAGGGGTGTCCATAAGGGTGGGGTAGAGAAGCCCTTGGCTGCTAACAGGATCTGCATGGGATGGTAAATGTTCTGATTCCTAACTACTGTACTGAGGAGAGCTGTGGTCATTTAAATAGCTTCAAAATCCAGCACTGTCATAGGTAACTGCTGTAAATAGTAGAAATGAAACTGAAAGATCTCCCAAGCTGCCAAAAGCTTTGGAGTGGCTTTAATTTCCAGTACCTGGACAAAAGACGGAAGACAGGATCCCTTTGCTCTAAGAGGCTGAGTCAGAGTGAGTACAAGTTCACCATGAGTTTTGGGAGCTTGAGTAGCTGATTTGGAGTAGGTTTGTACTTTGAGAGGCTCAAGAGAGAATGCTTTGAGAGGAGCATATGGAGGACTGCCTGTTGTCTTGGGATTTCCAACTTCAAGACAGCACCTGGCGTGCTGGTAGAGCCTAGCAGTGAGCCCTGATCCCACTTTGTGTGGCTGGGTCCTGCAGGGATACAATACAGCCCTGTGTAATCCAAGCAGTCAGCTGTCTGACAGCCAATACAGGCCAGCAACAACTGGGAATGTTTTTCTGTGGAGTGGGAGGAAGAAGGAATGAGGTGGAACTCTGTCGAATTAGAAAAAAGAAAATATCTCAATTGAGCAAGAGAAAGGGACCGACCTTGGCCTTTCAGACCAGAAGATGTGGGGATGCTGCAAGTTAGCACAGCCAGACTTTGGTCTCAATTTCAGTTTTAAATGGACATTTCATAAAACAACAATCCCAAATGAAGCAGCTCCCTGGAGCCAGCTGTATGGCACAACTGGCAAAAGTCTGGGCATGAATGTAGCAATGTCCTTCTGTCAGAGCCTTTTATTGGCTCTGTGGAAAAGCATCTTGCTATGCCCAGTAAAATCCACCCAAGCTGCTGTTGTGGATGGATGCAGTTTAGGAGCTAACCAGTGCTTTCCAGGGCAAGAGGAAACCAACTGCTGAGTGAGCCACCATGTTACACCTCCCACTGGGAATTTCCAGCCCTTTCCCTCTTCCTTCCTCCCTCAGAGTATATATAGTAAATACACTAAATTCAGCACTGGGGGAGGTGCACCCAAAGGCAGGAGCTGTAGCAGAGGCTGAGTGGCCCCAGTTAAAAGTAGCTGACAATACCATGGCCAATCCTGAGAGCATCCCAGTCATACCACCCGTCCTGGCAGCAGGGGAGATGTCTCAGACAGCTATGCTGGTATTGAGTGGGAGGAAAGCTCCTTAAATAACCACCAGTGGCTCCTGTTCCCTCAGTGTGTCAACACTAAGTTGTTGTTTTATTCTCTGAACAGGAAAAATTAGTCAAGTCATTGTGTGGCAAGCAAGTGACAGAAATGAAATAATGTTTTTTTTTGCTTTTTCTAGCTGCTGGATCTGTTTTAGCACACAGCAGATACTTTCCTTGTCATTTTGCATTTCTATTCAAAAACCTCCAAACAGTGGATGAAAACCAGAACAGAAGAGGAATAGATTTGGGTAAAATCAGGAGAGTAGCATTCTATTGGACCTTATCACTGACTGCTCCAAAAGAACACTTATCTAGGTTTTGGGTTTGGAATGTCTGCATTTTGAGGGGGTAAGGCAGCATTGGTGCATTCCCCATCATAGTTCATCTTTGCATGTGGTTAGATTACAGTTCATAATCCATTTTTGAAAAGCCTTACTCTTAATATACCTTACACTGTCTGCTGCTTCTTATTCCAGGTGAATAGCAAGTGTTGCTGTGGTGCCAAATCAATACAATAGGATTTCATTTAATTAGCATTGTCTCACAGCCTGTTACAATCCTAGATAATGCCAAACAACTATTTCCCTCTTTCATATTTGCCCAGCACCAGGAGGGGATGTTGGCAGAGGTATAGAAAAACAAACCATTAGTATTCAGGTTAGCATTGTAAATTGGCAACAGATCTCAGCTCTTTAGGGGATTTGTCTTTTGACAAATTGTTAGATAAATCTGAAATTGTAACTAGCTCCCTTGTGATGTTTGTTTGTCTGTAGACCAGATTCTGTCCTTGCTAGCCAAATTGAAGGTTAATCTAAGCATTTTCCATGCAATTTCTGCTTTTTGAAATGGCAGTCATGAACCCAGGCAAAAGATGTGGCTTAATGTGTCTGGGGAATTAAGTCACTCATTTCCACACTGTTGTACTTTGTTTGCTTTTCTTTACTGCTCTGAAAACAAATTAATAGAAAAAACATCATCTGCAGGATGGTTTTGCTCTGTTGGCATCTAGGGACAGCCAAGTTTTCCTCCTCCTGGGTTATTTCTCCCTAGAATAAATCATGCTTTCTTTAACCAGTCTTCTAGTTTCCTTTGCAAGGTAATTTTTATCTTTTTTTTTAAAGTGCTCCTCACCTTAGGATAGCAATATCTGCCATACACTACTAACCACTGCTTGGAGTATATTACTTGTTAGAAGACCTCAATTTTTTTTAGTGAATAGGGTCTAGAAATGAAGAAACTCTCAAACAGAAATAAAGTCTTTTACTCAGCTTTCTAACTTCCCTTAAATTCAACTCTTTGTTGGGTTTTTTTAATTAAAAGCAGACAAATGATGTGAAGAAGAAAGCAAATGGAAAGTGCTAAACTTGTTTGCAGGAGGTTGAAGAAGCAGAACAGGATTCAGTGTGATCATGTAGAAGGTGGGACCCAGAGGAAAATGATTCTGCCTTTGCATGTGAGGTATTAAGTTCTGAGCTGCCCCTGTAACAACAGGAATCCCTTTCTGAGCTGTAATTACACATATCATGACAACATTTATAGGCTGTCTTCAGCCTGGAGGAGAGGTGGCTGAGGTAGAATGAGATAAGGGCTTATAAAAATCATGAGTGGCAGAGAAAGTACCTATGGGTACTGTTATTTGGGATTTGCCTTGTAGAGACTGAGGCTCATCAAATGAAATGAGATGTCCTGAACAGTCAGAGCCTGTTCTTTGTTCTACAAGGTGCTGTGAGCTCTTGCTACTGTGGCAGCAGAATTTTGTTTATGTGTGAGGGCAGTTTGCAATACTTCAGACAGCAACTGGACAAAATAAGGCCTGTCAGGAAGTTGAACTGCAACAACACAAACTCTGGCTCAGAAACACCTTGAGTACAACATGTTGGAGGCTTGGAAAGTATTCTGGAATAATATGATTACCCTTTTGTCAGGCAGGATGCTGGGCTGTAAGTGACCCAGGACAGTGGTTGTTGTGTGCTTGAAGAATCCCAGTTGTCAGCTGGCTGACTTGCTTTTGACATTTTTAAGTGTTCTGCTAAAAATGAGGGGCAGGACTTGTTTTTCCTATCATAACTTCCTTTAAATGTTTGATAGTTTTGATGTTAACAGTCAAGAAGTGCTGTACTCCCTAAAAGATAATCCACATCTTTAGTAGCAGACAGATAAAATGTGTTTGCATCTTAACTGAATAAAGTTCCATCAAGTTTAATACATTGGCTAGTCTTACCTCTCTTGAATTAATTTTAAAAAATATTGTTTCTTCCATTATTCTGTCTTAAAATATCTGACCTACTTTATAATATCCATTACAAACATACTAAATTATATCAACATTTTCAACCCAGCTCCACTTAGCTTATGCACAATTTTGTCTATTCACTTGCTGTTATCTTTCTTTGTAATAAAACTTCCATTTTTATGAACTTTCACTTTCATGATTTCATTTCTACATCAGCAAGTCAAACCTTTTGTAGTTTTGAGTACTTTTAGGAGTACTGAACCTGCTCAGTCTTACAGTGACTTCTTTTCCTTCAAAGCTGTATTAATTCTTCCATAACCCAGGTAGGATTTTCCAAAGACATTATTTCAGTGAGTACATTCTTGACTTAATACTGAATTCAGATACATGGGGGTCAAACACTGCAGTTAGAGTTGGAAAAGCAAACGTGGGGACATAGTCTGAAACTACAAAGCTGTGGCAGCACTGGGCTCAGAATTCACCCTTTGGAGAGGCTGAGCTTGGAATTCTCCCTCTGGAGAGGCTGGGGCTCAGAATTCTCCCTCTGGAGAGGCTGGGGCTCGTGTTACCCTGGTCCCTGAGCAGCTGCTGGGCTGGTGCTGGTCAATGGAGCCCCTTGTCTCCTTGGTGGAGCCAGTGACAAGTGTCTGGCTTTCACCAAGGGGAAGCGGTTCCGCAGCCTGAGCTAAGTTTAGTGCCATGGATTTGTTCCTCTGACTTCACATTCCCGCTGCCCCCCTTCTCAAAGGAAATCAGCCCAGAGGGCTGAGGAGGAGCAGGACAACTAAACCTCCCTCAGCCAGGGCTCAGCTGGATGTCAGGGGCTTTCCAACTTAGGAGTTTTCCCTGGTTCTGAAGTTCACAACACGGCATGCAATTTTTGGGCAAGTATTCACGCTAAAGCTCAGCTTTTCTGGGAGGAAAGGAAACACTTGCCTGTTTTCTAAAATGTATTTCAAAGGAAGCAAGATCACAAGGGTATTTTAGTCAAATGAAGTAAATATTTCAAAAAGGAACCCCCTTCTTTGTTGAAGAGAAGAAAATGGCTATGGACGATAGTTTGAACAGCATATTGGTTGCTGACAAATGAGGTTGAGAGTTCTGTGATTTATTTTTAGCTGGAGAATTTTTTTTTTAAAACAGAAGCACTGTGTAGCCTTGGCAGTTGCTGCATATTCGGTGTGGGTGGATGGAACTGAGAGATCGCATCTGTGCTAAACAAGCATTTTGGGATTCCATTAAAAAATTAAACTCATGTACTGGAAACTGAAGCTGTACCAGCTCACCTGGGGAGCTCTGCCCTCCGAATATCCTCCACAAGGTAAGCAGTGCTGCCTGTCCAAGGCACTTGCAAAAATACTTGGGCCTCAAGATGTGGCATCAACTCAGATTTGGGCTATTAGATTGACATTTTCTTTCTCTCCTGAGATTCCAGGTCAATGAGTTAATCTCTACCCTTTCCTTCCAAGTTTTCCTTCTAACTAAAAAGGCTAAAAATAAATTTCAAAAAGGCAGCTGAGAAACAGTTTAATGTGGTCGTTGATCCAAGTGCTGAGTCTAAGGAGAGTACCTAATACTGTAAGGTATCCAATAAGATGTAATTATGTCACTGGGAAAGCAGCTTGGACATTTATATCATGTTAGCTCCAAGGTCTGATCAGTTAGTGCTTTCCAGCTGCAAAATAAACCTCTCTCCAGCTAGACTTTGTGAGTGTGGGTATTTCTGGTTTATTCAGGGATCAGCTGAACTGTGATTTCTCAAGTAGCCTTTTTGCAGAAGAGCTCTTACTTAAAGTGTTTGTGTTACACTGCGAGTAAATAAGTACCCATTTGATTTGCTTAGAAGTAGATAATATCTGGCTTTGATGTGGCCAGTAGTAGCAACTCCCCAGGAATTCTGTTGCAGTGAAGTATAATCCCCATTAAGTAACTTCTCTCTCAAGGTAGTGATTTAAAGAAGTGCTACATGACTTGCTGTAAACTGTCGTGTATTTGGCCATCCCACCTTTCCTGGAGCAGGACTGGGTGACCTAATCCTCCTCACCCTTCACACTGGAGAGGTTTACTGGAACTTGCCAGGACAGAGGAAGAATGTCAGACACACTTTTGATCTACAGTTTCCCAGTTACCTTTGAAATCTGTGTCCCTTCATAGCACTCCTTTCCCCAAATCTGACATTGTGGCAGTAGTTGCTGTCTGCTGTGGGCAGCATTGAGAGGAAGAGAGACTGGAGCTTCAGTACTCAATGGAAGGAGGTATGTGATACAGAGCATTTGCACTGGCTGCTCTCTGCTTGTTTCTAGACTCTTGCAGTAGCAAAGCTGACTGCCTCTATAGAAGCTGAGCAAATCCTTGGGAGTTAAGGGAAAAAACACTTGGATACAATATTCACAATTTTGCAAAAGGGTTACATTTGTAGTTTTTTGTTCTAAGAACCTCTTTAGATTTCATTTTAATTACATTAAAATCTCTCTTCAGGAAAGGAAAATGTTCTTTCCTTATCTGCTGTGCTGTTGGGTTTTGATTCCTCACCCAGAGACCCATTTAAAGAAGTCAGACTTGAACTGTGTCTGGTCTGGTGCTTCTGACCATTCCCAGTACCTCTGCCAAGATACATCTGTTCTACCTTCTAACATCTGTTAGGTCCAGCTCTCTTGTGCTCACATGGGTACCTCACCCTAAGGTGCTTTGTAAATGCTTCTAAACCCCTGCATCATTTTGCTGGCTGCACTTACCAGAATTGCTTTCCTGACAGAGTTCTGTGAAAATCATAGAGGTGATGAGAGCCAGACTATTTGGTTAACAGTATTGTACTGAACATGATCAATACTTCATCTACTTCAAAATTCTCTCTTAAAACAGCAGAGCTACCAAATGCTGCTGTAGATGGTTCAGTCACAGCCTATACTTTGTTCTATGAAGAAATTGATGCATCTTGGTTTCAAGGAATAAAGATTTTCAACTGAAGGCTTAGGAGTTTAAGCTTGATTTATTTCATACTGGATTCTGCAACAAAAAGCTACTTCACCAGAAATTAGCTGGGGAAGAAATAGGGAAGCACTGCATTATGTTGGTAATGGGAGAAATGTGTCACTGACATCTAAGCAAAGAAATGGGCTGAGGGACACCTCTGATTGCATTAATAACAAAGGGAGGGGATAACTAGGACCAGGGAAACAAAAGACGGGCAGTTTTTCTAAAATCTTAACACAGCTAACCCCTTGTAATGTTCAGGTAGACAAACAATGTCTTGAATTCTTCATACATTGGTGGAACTAAATCAATTGAGATCAATACCTCTCTCTCCTTTTACCAATTAGATTCAGTAACACCAAATGCCAAAACCTTGTCTTCCCTTGGATTTTTGTATTAAGCTAGCCAAGAAGCCCCTCTCCTAGGCAAAGACCTACCACTTTAACCCCTGTTTCATATCAGGACTTCCTCATGTTGCAAAATTAATCTGTTTGCAAGGGATGAAGCATATAGAGAACTCTTTCTCCATGTATTTTTCACCTGAAACCAAAGATCACTTTTATTCTATGTCAGATATATTTTGATAATTGAGGCATGACAGTGCTGCCAACTTGAAATATTTCCTTTTATATGATGTGAGCTGTTCATGATGCAATTTTGTCACTGACTCTAAAATCTCCTCCCTTTCTGTCTCTCCCAGCCTGGTACCATAAATAGAAACCTACTCCTTGCCCATCCCAAGTTCTTGGCTTGGAGCTGTATTTCTTGGCTTTCCTCAGTGGGTTGTTTACAACACTTAAACCTTGCCCCACTCTGTGGGAGGCCCAAGGACTAACTATGGGTCTGTGCTTGGCTCTAGCAAACCACATTATTAAGAGTCTGGTTGCTTGCAGGAGAGGAACACCTAGGAATGGCATTTAGGTAGTGCCTGCATTTTACCAAGGCCATATGTGAGCTGTCTGACCCCTTCAAACCAGTGTTTTGCCTGGCCACATGGATGTCAGCAGAAAGTCTAGGTGGTCCATTTAGGTAAAGGCTGCAGTCTGTTACAGGGTAAAGGAAGTTCACAGGTCTGCTTCAATACTACCACATTATTAGACAGCAGAAACTTGGCCTGTTCAGCACTGGTTGCTTTTCAGTGTGTAACTTGTCTTGAGTATTTTTGGTTAGCAGGAAGCACTAAGACTTGGCTTCAGAAACAAAGCTGCTGTAGAACTTGATACTGTTCCAATCATGTCAGCAAAATAGGAAACCCACTTGCTGCTGTGTTATCAGTTTTGTTTCCTTGTATTCATTAAGGCAGAAATCCTCCCACTAAGAAGCCAGTTAAAGATCTGAAGGTCCAGTGGTGCAATGTTTTGGATGTGATGTATGTTTTGAAGGTGCAGTGGAAAATACCAATTATACCAGCCCTTATTAGGTACTTGATGGTCTACTTTCCATGAGTTGATGACCAATGCCTGTTCTTTGGTGGTCTTAAAAGCAAGCAAATAAAATGAGTCTGTCTGTAAAACTGCATCCTACATAATTTATTGGTGTTTAGTTTAAGGACTCAAGAGTGAAAATAAAATGAGATATGTGGCATATGCAGGGATCTTGGTGGCTTTGTGCTTGAGTTGTCCCTGAATGAAGAAATACACACAAGTCTACACCCTGTGGGTTTTGTTGGATAGTATATCAGATTAAGACTGTATGCAATAACCAGTATTTACCCTATAAACCTTGTCTCTTTCCTTCCATTGACAAACCAGTCACTTTGGCCTATGGCAAACAACACCAAATCAAGTTTGGGGCTGTATTTTCATTAACACATTCTTTTCTTTGATTAAGAGACGATGAAATTCAGAGTATAGCAAGTTTTTTAGAAGCTCCCTGAACTATACATTAACAAGTAGCATAGTCAGCAAGATTTCCTTTTATTCAACTTTTCCCCACTGCTGGAAGAACTAGAAAAATGCTTTAAATGGATGACTTAAGTTGTACAGGAAGGGTAACCACTCTCAGGAAACAGCTTTGAAGAGCACCACAGGGAATAGGGTAAAGAGCTGGGAAGAGCTGCTGTGCCTGAAAGGTGGATTCTTCCACTGAGGAAGTTGAGTGTGCCAGAATTAAGATTTTATGTCATGCACTTACTATGAAGAGCACAGGAAAAGGATGCAGATGTGGTGGATGCAGGTGTCAAAGTGATGGCCTGTTGTGTAAAATATCTATCTAGGAAAATCAGTTTTAAGAGAGAGAGAATGCCCATCTAGAAGCCAGAAAGATGCTTGATTTTATTCTGGCTGGGTGCATTGGACAGGACCTTATGAACTGCTTTGTACTCTGTGTCCTTTCTACTGGAGAGCACCTTCAGGAGGGTGCCTGGAAAGAGTGTAGGCTCAAAATTACTCTGCTGCAGGAGACTTACAGGCAAAATGTTTCTCACCAATAATGCCACTGCTGGCAACTACATGGTTCCCATCAGGAGCTCTTAACACACCAGCCAGCCATTAGGCTTTGGCTACAGCCTCTTCTGACAGGGGCTAAAATTGATGGGGTAAGTAGGGATATGTGCAAAATACATTATTAATCCAATTTAACTTCCTGCTAATCCTTCTTTGTTTGAAATACCAATTACTCATCCCTTGTACTTTAACTAAGAAGTAAATGTGTTATTTTAGCTAAGGCTAGCAACTGCTACAGCTGAGGCTAATCTAGCCACAAATCCATACATAGCTTGCCCTTTCCTGGTACCATTTTAGGTAAGGGTGATTGTCACAAAGCTCATCCATGTCTTTCTGAAACTCTGCTGGCTTTTTCCACAAATTCTGATTATTCTTTGTGTGTTAGCAGATATGCTAAGCTTAGTACAAATGCCAGTGTAATTCAGAGTACTTAGAGCAAATGCAAACTGAGAAAACAATAAACTGCAAGAAGCAAAACAAAGAGGAAAAGAGAGAAAGCCTAGCAGCTCTCAAGTAAAGGTGTCTCAACCTCTGACCACTGGGTAGAACGCTGCAGGATTCACTGAGCTTGGTTTTGGAAGAGGAAGAAAAGAGCTCAACCCTTCCTAAAGTCAGAACTTTAAGAACAGCAGTATTCAGGTGTCCTAAGTTAATTCTTTGCCTAGTTACTTTCCCACAAATGTCAGGTATTGGTTGCAGGGGAAATGACTCTTGTCAGAAGCAATATGGGAAAGGCACCTCCTCATCATCACAGCATCTCCACAGTTCTATATACACCTTTTCTACATTCACAGCCTTACAGAACACAGACATTTGGAATAAGCCTGCTTGCTTACCTTTAGTCTGGTTTGAATCATCATCACACGGTGCAGCTGCCCCATCACAGAAGGTGAAGCTCACAGATCATGGAAGTGCTGCTTTCTTGCCTCTCTGGACTACAGTAACTCCTCTCCCCCTACCAAAGCCCAAAGCACAGACTTCCCTCTCCCTGCTCCCTTTTATACCCCTCTGCAGGCCCACCACCCTCCCAGGTGTGAGGCTGCCATGGTGAGTGCTGGTTTGTTAACCCTTCCATGACCAGGAAGGAGCCTGTTGTGCCACAAGGCAGCTCTACTGGAAAACCAGGGCTTTTAAAGAATTTATCAACAAATCTGGGGGTTTTGAGAGGTAATTTGATGGAGCCCTTGTGGAAACTGTCCCATATTATTAAATCAGCAAATGTGCAGCTCAGACTGGATGCACTGTGCTGGCCTTGCTTTCTGTGTCTTTCTGAATTCCTGACACGTCCAAGAGCATTCACGTGCTCAGTGTTTGTCCCTCTCCAAGATGTGGATTTTCACCAACATCCTTTGCTGTTGATTCCTGTAAGTAGTGCTCCAGCAGTGGTATGTGGAGTGGAAAAGTGAATCAATCTGGGCGGTCCCCTTAATGGGTGATCTGTTTTGTAATTTGTGCAAAGGAATTTCTCCAAGGAAACTGTTTGCTTTCTTCCCAAACACTTTGTTACCTAACTCGTAGTGGAACAAAACTGTCTCTCCAGCTCATCTCAAAGTTGTTTCAACTTGCAGTCCATTCCCCACATCCTCTGTGTGTTCAGCAGTCCCTGGAAAGCTCCACCCTCCCATCCAGTTAATAACCAGTTAGCCCAGGGTCTGATATTTCCAGTCTCTGCTCTGCCTGCCCGGCAGCGCTTCCTTTCCCCTTGGCCCCCAGCCTCACAGGCAGTGACTGCTGTGTGTGGAGCCCCTGTGCTCAGCCTCGTGGTGCCAAGCAGCCTCTCTGGGAAGCACAGCAAATGAGTGTGGGGACAGTCCTCTTCCAGTCCAGCAGCTATGGCAAGGAGGGCAGGCTGCTCTGCTGCCTCAGCGAGGGCACCTCTGAACCCGCTGTGAGCTTCACAGGTAGGATGCTCGGCGTGGAATCCTGTCCTGTCCCTTTCCTGTGTTTTTCCAAGTGCTTCAAGGAGGATGAGGTCCTTTCAAGTTTGTGTTTGTCTTGTAGTATGAGGCCAGCCACAGGCAGGTGTGAGATTGCCAGCTTTTATTGGGATTTTAGGATTAGTGAAATGCTTATTTTCTACAAGTAGTTACACAATATTTCAGAAATAGAGACCGCTTCAGCACTTAATATGACTCTGAAATTTAAAATTTAGCATATTCTACCTCCTGCTCTGAGACCAGAGAGATTGGTAATTATAGTGTTTGAGACCAAAGAGATTGGTAATTGGAGTGTTTGCAGCAAAGGTGGGGGACAAAGCACCCCTTACATGGTGGCTGGATAGGAAAGCTTTCATATCCGGAGAGAAGCAAATTGTATTGTGGGAATAAAGAAAAGGAAGGAGATGGATGAAGCATAACCTCCTTGTGTGACTGTGTATTACTTGTTCACTAGGTGATGATGTCAGTTTTCCATTGCATAGGAAATGAAAGTGATAATGTAAGATTTATGGTAGGCCTTGAAAAGGAGCTGATATAAAACGGAATTTCCCAGCTCATTTCCTGACTCTTGGTGTGGACTGAGCTCACAAACTGTTCAGCTGGAGGGGCAGCATTGGTGACATGCTTTGGTTATCTCTGTGGTGATCATATTTCTATTTTGTGATGGATGGTGTAGATACCACACTGTATGGAACAGGGTGGGCTGGTATGGAATTATAACCTGCAAGAAATATTTTTGTGTCCTGGTAAAAACCCCTTTAGGTGTTTGGGTAACCTTTCCAGTTATTTAAGCATTCAGGTCACTTTAACAAGTAAAGGAAGTTAGTGAGACGTGAACTCTTAAAAGCATTTGATTTTTAGGTAATAAGATTTTTAGGTAAGCACTGTAGCTAAGTGATTGAAGCTTCCCATCAAACATTAACTTCTGCTGGCTTTTTTGTCCATCAAGCGGGTGTTAAGAACCTGTGCCAGCCTCCCAGGCATTCCCAAGAAAATGCTAAGAGTCCCACATGTGCTTTGACTTCCCACTTCCAGTCCAGCACAGCCCCACAGGTTTCCATGTGGGCAGAACTCTTGGTGCTGAGCAGGTGGCATTTCTGCTGGCTTCACCTTGCCTGCAGTGGGCTCAGCTGGGCTGGCCCTGGGCTGCTTCAGGCTATCCATGGGTGCATGGATGAACACCTAACTTTGTGTCTGTGAGCAGGGCTTGGCTGCTCAGTGTGTGAGCTTGTCTGGCTGGAGAAAGAAACTTAAAGGATGCTTTGACTTAGAATAAATGCTATGTTTTTGTTTAAAGCCTTTCACTGGCTGGCAGATACATAATTGAAAGTAAGAAGGTAATTAACACCATTAAGGGGTTTTGGAGCTGAAAGGTTGGGTATTTTTTGGAAACTGCCTACTTTTGTGTTTGCTCTCTAGCAGAGATGTGTAAGTCTCATACAGCACATTTGACTTTGCTTAAAGCATTGAAACACTCAGAACACAAGTCACTGTAGGAGCATAAAGAATGTATTATTTAATTAAATAGTATTTTTACTCCATAAAGGGAGCTGGATTTAGGAGCTGGTGTTCTTTCGTGGAGCTGAGTATGCACACATCCAGCCCCAAGAAAATACAGTGGGATGTTGGCAGCCATGCTGTAATGTAGGTGGCTGAGCATTGGGATTTCTTATTTTCCATGATAGCTTCCAGCCTGATGGGTTAACATCTTGTAAAACTAATTGCAGTTGAAAGTTAGGAATAAGAAGGGTATGTAAATATTGCATCTGCAGGCAGTGCAATCAAGGAACTGACATTTTGGTGCCTTAGTCTGTAGGCTCTTCTTTTTGTGCTGGGAGAACCTTGACAGAAGGCTACTTTTAGGTTATTAAGTAATTGCAAGATGAGCAGGTTATGCAAGAAATAGAACTCTGAATAATTGCCAGAAATGCAGTCAAAAGCCACTTAGCTAAGTTAAAAATGGAAACAGAGCAAAGCTCAACCACTTACTTTCTCATATACCTACAATACAGTTAAAAAATTACATTATAGGCTGGAAGCCCCCCATAGAGTCCTCATTTTCCAGGCTTGAGCTCTGTCCTGTGACACAGATTTGGCATGTTACTGTTCCTGTTACATGGCACAGGCTTCTTCCTGTTTTGTGTCTCACTGACTTCCCAGTTTTCCTATCCTGTGCTGCATTTGCACTCTTTGTTCCTTTTTCAAGTGCCTTACAGAGCAGCTCTTGCTCAGGAGTGTAAATCTCAGAGGCTTGTGGAGAAGGGGGTAGGTGTAGCCACACACATTCTCTGGCAGTGTCTGTTTAAAAACATCCCAAGCCTGACTTCTCAGCCCATCAGAAATGGGCCAAACCAATGACTGTAGAGCAAAGAAAGCCTCAGATTATTTTAGAGAGAACTTTTTATGTTTAGTGCATTTAATGAAATCTCTTTGCAGTATACATTTATCTAAGTAAGTTTCAACTAGAGAATTCAGAAATAGATATTGGGACAGGGACTTAGATCTTTGCTGTCAGAGAAAAAATATATAACTTTAATAAGTATATACCTTTACACCTCCATGTGTTGTTGTTCCCTTGAGCAGCCCTCATGTATGAAACCACACCATCGCTCTTTCTTTTCTTAATATTGACATTTACTCTACTACATGTTCCTGGAAAACCTCTCCATGAGCTGAAAAGCCAGTGATGGTCTTGACATAGCATTAGCATGAAGTGTTCACAGTTTTGCTTCTTACTACAGTTCTTCCTAAACCCCTGTGGATTTAGATTAGTTTTAATCATCACAAGAACTGTAGGAACTTTTTTCTTTTGTTGCTAAAACATGTCTGATTCCTCCCCCCACTCCCTTGTAGTGACAAGTTTACACCAGTTGTCCATTGAAACAGCAAAACAGGAATGCTGCTGCTAAATACCCAGCATCACCTGTACTGCCTTCTGTCCCTGCTCCTGTCAGTTTTCCACCTGTTTGCACAGTCTTGAAATGTATTACAAATCACTGTCATTCCTGTTAATATTGAACCAGTTACTGTCCCAGCTTATACATCTCATTTGTGCCATAATTCACTCTTACTTGTATTTGTAATGTTGGTTTCAGATCCAGGCTGTGTCCACCACAGAAACAATAACATTTTGTGATTGAAAGATTTTCTTCACTACTTCATGTAATTTTAAAAAGTGCTTTTAGTTGGGCACCTACAAGTGTAGATATATAATAAATATTAAATAGAAATTTTATATACATAGCTTGCTCTTTGGCTTATAGCAGTTAAACCACCTTCTCCAGGAGCTGGACTGGATGATCCCTGTGGCTCCCTTCCAGCTCAGGAAGGGAAATGATTAGAGCTGTACACAAAGTGATTGCCTCTCCTGTCCTTTCCTCAGAGGCCCTGCACCGCCCCTACGGCTGCGACGTCGAGCCCCAGGCACTGAACGAAGCCATCAGGTGGAGCTCCAAGGAGAACCTGCTTGGAGCCACTGAGAGCGACCCCAATCTCTTTGTTGCACTTTACGATTTTGTAGCAAGTGGTGACAACACACTCAGCATCACCAAAGGTAACACTGGGAGTGTGGAGCACCTTTGGGCTTGAAAACTTAGCAACAGAAATCAGGAAGTGGAATCCCTGCCTGGATAGGAATGGGAATAGTGCACTTAGAGAAGGTGATTCCCTACAGCAATGGTGGGAAGCAGACAGCCCATCTCTCATGGTGCTGGAGGGACACCTGCTGGGCAGTTCTGCTGGGACAGGCACAGTCCAGTCCTCTCCTGTGCCAGGCTCCCCACATCACTGGCCCTGTGAGGTACCTGCTGTAGGGAGGGCAGGGGGAAATGGGTACATCATAGATGGTAACAGAACTCAGCAATTTCAACTGGGGGCAGAATCAAGAATTGAGCTTGCACAGACACCTTCTGATTCTGGTCAGCACATGTGTCAGAAGTGTTAAATCATATGGCATTTAAAGCTTCAAGAAAAGAAACATGAGCCCTCCAAGAAAATAAAGTCTTCCTATTCTAATAAGCTGGATATGAGAAGCTTTTTGAGTTCATCTCACTGCACTAAATTAGTGAACAGTATCCTAGGTATGCTGTCTGAGCCTTTGCTTCATAAATACCTTGTATGTAGCAGTTTATTTAGAAGATGATTTCTTTTGTTAAGCTATAAACCTAGGCTCAACTTGTGCTGAGTTCCTCCCTCAAGAAGGCCCAGTAGCTTGCACTGTGCTTATTTTGGTTTTTCCTTTCTGGTCGCAGGTGAGAAGTTGCGAGTCCTGGGTTACAACCAGAATGGCGAATGGAGTGAGGTACGTTCAAAGAATGGGCAAGGCTGGGTACCAAGCAATTACATCACCCCAGTGAACAGCCTGGAGAAGCACTCGTGGTACCACGGGCCCGTGTCCCGCAGCGCAGCCGAGTATCTGCTCAGCAGCCTCATCAATGGCAGCTTCCTGGTCCGGGAGAGCGAGAGCAGCCCGGGGCAGCTGTCCATCTCGCTCAGGTACGAAGGACGTGTTTACCACTACAGGATCAACACCACCTCAGATGGCAAGGTAAGCACCTCTGCACAGTGCTGTGGGGAGAGGAGATGGAGATAACATCTTGCAGAATCTCAAGTTGGAGATCCAGTATTAATATAAAAGAGCACGTGTGCCGAGGGTTTGGTAGTGACTTCCCAAAAATAACTTTGGAAGAAGTGCAGATAGTTCTTGTCTCGGCTGAAAGTAGCTGGGTAGCAAGGCAGCTGTGGTTGGAGGTGGGGGTAGCCTTCCACTGATCCCCTTAGAAGCAGCAAAGCTTTGGTAAGTGTTCTGGTTTAGGGCAAATTTGGGAGAAAACCTCCAAAGGGGGCCCCTCCAGAAAGCAAACCCACATGGCCCCTCCCCCCATCTGGTTCAGGAAGGATTCCTCAGAGAGAAGTGGAAAGAACCTGTTTATTTAACAGGCACAGCACCCCCAGCACACAAAAGGAACAATACCAGGTGACACCACTCTGTCACCGCTCTGAAAAAGATGACAAATCCAGAAAGTCTCTCCTGGGACTGGTCACTCTGTTATCAGTCCCTCGGGTGCTGGGGCAGCTGCTGCAGCCAGCCACAAGGTGCAAACTCTCAGTGTTCCCAGGTCCCAGTCCAGAGCAGGTTTGACTGGTTCCAAAAAAGGGAAAGGAGAAACAGTCCAGGGAAAATTTGGACTGTTTAGCTAAACTAACTAATGAGCAGGAAGCAAAAAGCAAGAGCAAAGCAGGAGCAAAGCAGAAGCAAGAGCAAGAACAAAGCAAAAAGCCAAGCAAAAAGCAAAAGCAGCACCATGCACTGCCCTGTCTGTGTCCTGCCAGCCGTGGGGGAGAGGCTGATAGCAAAACCAAAACTAAACTTTCACTCTTCAGAGCCAGTCTTGAAGGCACAGAACATAATATCCAACATAAACAGAACACATGAATGGGGATACAAGCATCATAACATCACCCTAGGACAGTAAGTTAGGATTCTTAACCAAAGTAGTGGCATGTTGTGTTCAGAGACCTAAGAATTCCAGCTTCTAGTCCTGTAAAGCACGAGGCAGGAGACATTTAATTGTCACAAGAACTGACACAGCTCTTTAGTGATGGCTTACACGTAGTTGCCTTCTGCAGGTAAAAATCCCATAGATTAATAGTTATTTGCCCAACAGGAAGAGAAGAAATATTTTAAAGTCCTGGTTTTCTGATAAAAAAAAAAATTAGAATGTTTGTACCTGTTTTCCAACATTACTGAAAACTTGCAGCTGCCTTTATTTAAGCAGATTCCTCTTTGTTGCTTTGCAGGTCTATGTGACAGCAGAAAGCCGTTTCAGCACCCTGGCAGAGCTGGTGCACCATCACTCCACGGTGGCAGATGGCCTGGTGACAACCCTGCATTACCCAGCCCCCAAGTGCAATAAGCCCACCGTGTACGGAGTGTCCCCCATCCACGACAAGTGGGAGATGGAGCGCACCGACATCACCATGAAGCACAAGCTGGGGGGAGGGCAGTATGGAGAGGTCTACGTGGGGGTCTGGAAGAAATACAATCTCACAGTGGCTGTGAAAACGTTAAAGGTGAGTTTTCAGATTTTGGGCACCGTTCATTTGGTCACTGTTTATGACATGAGTAAGGAAATTGTAATGTTCTCAACTACACCTCGTGATACCAACATCAGAGAATAGAGTGTGCTGCTCTGCATTAAATCCCTGCTTGGGAGTAGCTTTGCAAATCAAAGTGACCCCAGCAAACTTACACCAGTGCACATGGCTTAGAAACAAATTGGAATTTTGGCCCAGCAGGAGCTGCATGTCCAAGTCAGACCAATAAAATGGTTACAAACCCAACTTCCCTTCCTCAAGAGGAGTAGGAGCTATGGAGGCTTTAAGAAATCAGAGATGTAGAAAATACCTTCTACAAGCTGTCCTCCACTCCTGAAAAAATTCAGCTTCTCCATATCTCTTCCTTTTCAAAACCTTTGTTTCAACATTAACAACTGCAATTCTAAGTGGCCCCTGAATAAGTTAATTTTTATAGCTATACAGGGAAACAAAGTCAGTGATCCTGAGAGTCTTCCTCTCACCAACCACAACACCAAATGGGCAAGCCTGGCCCTGTCAGGGTACTGCAGATCAGCCAGGCAGCTGTTCAGGGATGGTACAGTTTGCTTTGGTAAAAGCCAAAACAGCAGAATGGAGACAAAGATGTCATAATTTATATTCCGCCAGGATGTGTGGTGTTAACCAGACCTTGGTCATGAAAATAAATGTTCCCTTCTTTTGCCTCTCTGTCTATCTAGGAAGATACCATGGAGGTGGAAGAGTTCTTGAAAGAAGCTGCTGTGATGAAGGAGATCAAGCACCCAAATCTAGTGCAGTTGTTAGGTGAGTGAAATGCCTTGCTCTTTGTGTTCTTACTTAGTCTTCATTTGGGCAGAAACTTGCCTGGTTTAAATGCAGTGGCAGCTTTTCTGTATTTATATAACTTTATGAATCAGGTCAGGTTATTGGGTGGTATTTTTGACAGCTTTATGTAATACTGGAGCTAAGAGACACTAATTTTAAATAAAACATCAAATACAGTCACTTACATTAGTAGACAATTTTGCTGTTGAGGCATGACTGTTATATAAAAGTTTGTAATATCAGCCTCCTGCTGGTTTGTGTCCTTGCCCTTAACATGCTCCAGGGTTCAGTGATCAGGTACAGATTCCTTCTCTGCTGTGTTAAATCAGATTTACAGAATAATTTTCTGTGGCTTATTTTTCTGAGAGAACAGGAAAAAATAGGAAGAAAATTCAAAGTGAAAGGAAAAATTCTATTGGAAGCACAACAAATACTATTCTCCATACTTCTTAAATCAGAGGCATTTACAGAAAAAGCTGCATTGAAAAGAACAAATTAGGCCATAATTAGGCAGAAGACACCAGATTCCTGCTGCTGTGAGGAACTCTGTGTATCACCAAATAAGTACATGAGATCAAACAACTTAGGACTGGAAAAAATCCACAGGCTTTACATGGTGACTGTGCCCTGTTGTCTCACTGGCAGATGCATGATATGATGATCATTATTAAATAGCTTGCATAGCTGTTAAATCCACATGCACAAAGATTCTTAAGGAGACACCCTAAACCTTTACTAGTGTTTAATTGCCTCTGGATTTCTGGCACTTTCAGAAGTAGAGCTGTCAAGCCAAGCCTAGGATGAAAGGAGAAATGTGAAGAATGTGAAGGCTTTTACTAATGGCAACTGTTCTGTACCTACTTTAAAAAAAGGGCACAGATGAAGTGTGTGCCAGCCCTGTCTGGTTCCAGGAGCAGCAATTCAGAGATTTGTCATCAGAGAGGTGCACTTTTGCTCTTTCTGGTGCACAGTGCTTTACTCCTGAATGTGTGAAGAGCTGCAGGGGGATCCCAGAGCTGTGACAAGAGTATCCTGTTGCCCTCCTCCTCCGCCTTGACATGCTTTGTACAGTGACTGTAGCAAGGAGTCATCCCAGGAATGTGTGAGAATGCTGCTCTAGGAGCAGGTCCCACCGTGCTGATTCCCTGCCCAGCACATGGGAGTGCCTCACATTACTCTGCAGTGACATTTCAGTCTGGAAATCTTGCCAGCTGACAGGTACCTGCTTCCAGTTGGCCACTCTTCAGCTTTATGAAGGCAGAGAAGGGAAGAAAAGCAAACTGTGTGTTCATAATTCCTCTTTTTTCATTCTGTAACCTTTCAAAGAACAGAACTACTGCTTCATGAATATTAGATAGGAATAATGGTGCTTTCATAGACATGTTTCTCTCTATCCATAAAGAGGATGGAGAGAAAAACAGACAGAAGCCCTGAGTTTGGGCTGCACTGACCTGGGTGTTGTACATGGAAGTCTTCACTTTCCCAGAGGAGCACTCAGTGGTACAAAATGCAGTGTTAAATCAGGAGCAGTGGTGAGGAAGGGAAGCTTTATTCACCTGCTGCTCCCTGGCAGGTGTGTGCACCCTGGAGCCCCCGTTCTACATCGTGACAGAGTACATGCCCTACGGGAACCTGCTGGACTACCTGCGCGAGTGCAACCGCGAGGAGGTCAGCGCTGTCGTGCTGCTCTACATGGCCACCCAGATCTCCTCTGCCATGGAGTACCTGGAGAAGAAGAACTTCATCCACAGGTGGGGAAGGTCATGTTGAGCTGGTACAGTTTCAGATTGCAGTGGTAAACAGGCCACCAGAATGATGGGCCAGGAATTCCAGCTTTTGGGAAGGTTTCTTCCACAGTTGGGATTCACACTGGCTTATCCATTGGCTCTGGTGGCTTCAGTACTGTTTTGCAATAGCTTTTCCCCAGGACTTTCACAGCAATCTTGTGCCCAACTGCCTGGTAACACCTGTGTTGCAGACAGTGCCCACCCAAAGTCCTGTTGAAATGCAGATAAAGCCATGCCATAAACCTGTTACCACTGTGTGATGAGCTGCTGATCCCATCCTGTCCCATCCTGTCCCATCCTGTCCTTGACACCCTAACAGCCACCATTACTGAAAACTTAATAGAATTTAAAAAGTTAATCCTAATCCAGATTTACCTCATTGCTCCTAAGAATAAATCCACTCAGTTTCTGACACTGTTCAGGGCAAAGCTCACCTTGCCTCTGCCTGCTGCATACAGAGAGCACTTCCTGATCCAGGGGAGCAGGGCCCCAAAACTGCATTCAAAAGCCCTGCTCCTGCTGCAGTGGTGTCCTTTGTTCCTTTGTGCAGGGACCTGGCAGCACGGAACTGCTTAGTTGGAGAAAACCACGTGGTGAAGGTGGCTGACTTTGGCTTAAGTCGACTCATGACTGGTGATACCTACACAGCCCATGCTGGGGCCAAGTTCCCCATCAAATGGACAGCTCCTGAGAGCCTGGCCTACAACACCTTTTCAATCAAATCAGATGTGTGGGGTAAGAAAACTCACCTTCAGAGTCCTTTTCTTGTTCATTTTGCTTTTTTCTGCCAGCCCAGACAATAACTTGCTTTCTGGCCTGGGCAGAAACCCTTGTGAAGACAGTCACAGGCCAGGCTAGAACTTCATGAATTAATAATATTTTTAGCATATGATGTCTCCACATAGACTGGCCTGAAATACTTGCAAGGAAACAATGCTGCCTCAAGCTGCAATGAAGGCCACAGAGTAATGAACAACAAAAGGGCAGACTTATGACAAGGAATTTTGTTTTCCTCCTTTTGCAGCCTTTGGGGTGCTGTTATGGGAAATTGCTACCTATGGGATGTCACCATACCCAGGCATTGACCTCTCTCAGGTGTATGATCTGCTGGAAAAGGGCTATCGGATGGAGCAGCCAGAGGGGTGCCCTCCCAAGGTGTATGAGCTGATGAGGGCATGTGAGTATCTTCTTCCAATTGTGGGGACAAAGCCTGGGAAGGTGGGAGCAATCTGCAATTAACAGCAATACCTGATCCTCAGCATGTCAGAGTTAGGGTGGGCTTCAGTTATGAAACAAAGAAGGTGGGGAATGATGAAGGATATTACTGCTTCAAAAACCTTAAGGAAGCTGACAAAAGCCCAAAAGCTGGGAATTCATATGATCATAATGCAAAACAAGCAGAATGCCAGTCACTTTCCAGACCTTATGGTGATACCAGCAGACAGTGCTTCCAGAAAACATCCTTCTAGTGCAGATTTCTAACTGCAGAAATTACACTTTTCATCATGATACTCTTCTGTAACTTCCCAAGCTCCATCTAGGATCAAGGCACTCTCCTCCTCTTTCCCCCAGAGGGTCCACACATCCTTCTTTTGGAAGGGTCTGCCTGAAATTCAGTATTAAGAGCATGGGAGCAGGATGGTGCCTGAAGCTTTACACACTCAGTTACCTGTGACTGGGCTGGATGTGTTCTGTCCAAGCAGCCAGGGTAGCGAATACAGAATTGTCCTTTGCCCAAACAATTCAGAAAGGGGGATAGGGAGATCAGAAAAACCTGCAGAGGTGGCAGAGAGCTGGGATTTCTGGACTTGGTTCTTCCTTCTCCTGATTTGTTTGTGAGGATTCAGTAGGGTGCTAACTGCTGCCAGGAGTCAGCACCTGTGAATGACTCTAAAGCCTGTTTAACAGTGGGTCAGAGTGTGACTACTTTCTGTCTGCTTGGACAGAGGAAAAATTCATCTCCCTGTTTCAGGCTCTGAGACTTTGCTTTGTGGCATTGCAGGCTGGAAGTGGAACCCACCAGACCGACCTTCCTTTGCTGAGACCCACCAGGCTTTTGAAACCATGTTCCATGACTCGAGCATCTCAGAGGGTGAGAGCTGCTGTTGTTTTCTTCCTGAAACAGCACTGGAGGTTATCCCCAGAGTGCTGTGTCTCATGGATGGGCCCTTAAGGCTCATCTGCTGGCAGTGGGGGTAAAATGGATCTACATCCCTTATTCTTTTAGCCATAATTGGGATAAATAACTTGTTTCACAAATATTGAATAAAGTTCAGACACATTCCATCTGTGCAGGGAACAGTGTAATTTCATTTGAGCAGTAAATGCCAAAGAGCTGATTTAAAGAATATTGTCTCCTCTAGCAGAGGAAATCTCTTGTTTTTCAGGCTGAAGAGTGAGGAATAGTAAGTAATGGAGAGAAAGAAAGATGTATGCATATCACAGTCCCTTGCTGACTGCAGCAATTAGGTCACAAAATATTATTCTACCAGCCTCCACTTTTAACAAAGTGTGCTTTAATCTCTGGATTTTCTGCTTAGCTACTTCTAGGAGCAAATCTGTGCAGCTCAAGTCTGAAATATAATCTACCAGGAGGTAAATACTGGTGAGGAATGTGATACTATTCAGCAGACAAGCAGAAATGTCAGAGCATTCTGCTCAATTTTTAAATTAAATATGCAACTGGTCCATCAACTTCCCTACCACAGAAAAAAGATACCAGATGGAATTTTACCAGTGAGGATCTATAATAGACACATCCAGTGGCCACACAAATGCCAAGCTGGCTGTGGCCAGGAGGTTGTGGGGTTTTTTCTGTGTTTGTTTTCTTTTTGTTGACCTGTTGTTGACATGCAATCTTCATTTCTTCACCTAGGGGCATGCAGTGATTTGCCACAAGCAAAGCAACTTAGGTCCAGATCCAGGGAGGACACAACTTTGGGGGTGCATCAGTAGGAGGCACCTTGATTAAAGACAGTCAAATGCATCCAGTAATAGATCTCTTGTACAGATCCTACCACTGTTGTTTTTTTTTTTTTTTCCTGAATTTATAAAGGTGTAAATGAGTTTGAAATCATTAGGAAAAACATCTGACCCTAAATACTTCTAGACTTGAACAAAGACTAAATCCATAAATTATGTATTTCTCAGTCATGGATCTCTTCCTTGCCAGTCTGTGTTTGCAGGAAAGACCCAGGTTGTTCTTTTTCCTCTTTCTTTGCTGGTCTCTGTTTTGACTATTCCCTTTTTTCCTTACAGAGGTAGCAGAGGAGCTTGGAAGAACAGCCTCATCCTCATCCATAGTTCCTTACCTGCCCCGCTTACCCATGCTTCCCTCCAAGACAAGAACCCTGAAGAAGCAGGCAGAGAACAAGGAGAACATTGAGGGAACACAGGACACTGTGGAGCACTCAGCATCCAGCTCAGCACCAGGTATGGGCACAGGGTGTAAATTCCCAGAGAAGCAAAGAACAGCCTGACATGGGCATGTTTTGTGCTGCTGTGTCAATTATTTACTAGCAAATAGAAAACACTGTGGTTTTTTCAATGTCCTCTTAGTAAATCCCATTGTATTTTTTCTTTCAAATTTAGTTTTGCTGCTCTTTTTTAAGTGACAGCTTCAAAAATGCAGCAAGAGATTTTCTCCTATACTTAGCGTGTTTGGACAGGAGCAGAAAATTATGGGAAGGGAGTAATAAACTGAAAGAAAAGAGCAACTCTTTTCTGATCTCTCCCCAAAGTGGCCGTCTCAGTATACACAACAGATAAGTCACATAGAGAAATGAAAAAAGGTGAAGAAAAAATAAAATACAAGTGCTTGCTTCTTCCCTCACTCTATCTCTGCAGCACCTGGGCAGGTAAATACACCAGGCCTATAAAACCCAGTGCAGGACAGGGAGGTGGAAATAGAAATAGAATGTCCAGATTGACACGTGTCTCTCCTGGCCAGGTTTCATCAGAAGCACACAGCCAACAGGCGGGTCCCCCGCGCTGCCCCGCAAGCAGAGGGACAAGTCCCCCAGCAGCCTCCTGGAGGATGCCAAAGAGACCACGTTCACCAGGGACAGGAAAGGGGGCTTCTTCAGCTCCTTCATGAAGAAGAGGAACGCTCCCACGCCTCCCAAGCGCAGCAGCTCCTTCCGGGAGATGGAGAACCAGCCCCACAAGAAATACGAGCTGACGGGTAACTTTTCCTCTGTGGCTTCCCTGCAGCACGTGGACGGGTTCTCCTTCGCTCCCGCGCAGCAGGACACCAGCCTGGCACCCCCCAAGTGCTACGGAGGGGGCTTTGTGCAGAGGACCTTCTACAGCGAGGAGGGCACTGGGCCCAGCAGTGCTGGGGGTGTGAGCACTGGTGGAGGGTGGTCGGGCATCACTGGCTTCTTCACGCCACGCTTGATTAAAAAGACGCTGGGTTTACGAGCGGGAAAACCCACTGGCAATGAAGAAGCTTCAAAGCCTTTTCCAAGGTCAAACTCTACATCTTCCATGTCCTCAGGGCTTCCAGAGCAGGATAGGATGGCAATGACCCTTCCCAGAAATTCCCAGAGGTCAAAAATTCAGCTGGAACGGACTGTGTCCACCTCCTCCCAGCCCGATGAGAGCACAGAGAGGGCCAGTGACCTGATTCCCAAAAGGTTTGAAGAAGGCCCTGCTTTGACCAGAGAGAGACCAAAAGCAAAACTCTTGCCAAGGGGTGCCACAGCACTCCCTTTTCGAACTCCCTCCGCGGCGGAAGAAAAGGAGGGTCCGGGGCTAGTGGCAGCTCCTAAGGGCAAGGAGAAAAACAGCGGCCCACGACAAGGGGCCCTTGAGGATGGCGAGAGGCCGGGGTGGTCATCTCCGGTAAAGGCTGCAGCAATACTTCCAACCACTCATAACCACAAAGTGCCAGTCCTAATCTCACCCACTCTAAAACACACTCCAGCAGACGTGCAGCTCATTGGCACAGACTCTCAGGGTAATAAATTTAAGCTCTTATCTGAGCATCAGGTCACTTCTTCCGGCGACAGGGACCGGCCCAGACGGGTAAAACCAAAGTGTGCTCCACCTCCACCACCGGTGATGCGGCTCCTCCAGCAGCCGGCTGCCTGCTCGGACGCAGCAGAAGAGCTGAGCAGCGTGGCGGGAGCGCAGCACGGACTGGAACCCAACGAAGGGAGTAAGAAGGCAGCAGCAGCAGCAGCACCTGTTGGTGGAAAATCCGGGAGGCCCGCGATGCCTCCGCCCCAAGTGCCTCTGTCAACGTCTTCCACCTCCCCAGTGAAAATGGCCAACGGCACGGCCGGCGCCAAGGTGGCGCTGAGAAAGACCAAACAGGCGGCTGAGAAAATCCCCGCAGACAAGATCAGCAAGGAGGCGCTGCTGGAGTGCGCGGATCTCCTCTCCAGCGCCATCGCCGAGCCCACGCCCAACAGCCAGCTGGTGGACACGGGGCACCAGCTGCTGGATTACTGCTCAGGCTACGTGGACTGCATCCCCCACACGCGCAACAAATTCGCCTTCCGGGAAGCCGTGAGCAAACTGGAACTCAGCCTGCAGGAGCTGCAGGTGTCCTCGACGGCTGCTGGCGTCCACGGGGCGAACCCCGTCCTTAATAACTTATTGTCATGTGTCCAAGAAATCAGTGATGTGGTGCAAAGGTAGCTACTGTCAATCTGGGTAAGAGAAACACACACGGGGAGGGCGGGACTGTTTTTCTGTACTGATGCTTTCAAAAGGAAAGACTGATACTTGAGTATGTGAAGTACCTCAGATCACTGAGTTCTCCTCACGTTTACAGGTTCATCTCAAAAAATTGGGGATGGAGAGGGTAGATTAAAGCTGTAAGGGGCAGAACATCAAGGATCTGTCCCTACCTAATCAGGCTGATCTGCTTGGTATGGCGAGGAAAGAAAGTTCCTTCTCCTCCCCTGGAGAGGCAGGAGAACCTATGGCAGGTTCTCCCTCTGGGCAGGACGGTGGTGACAGCCAGAGCCCTGGGCTGGCTGCAGCTGCCTGGCTGCACAGATCCCACCCTGGCTGCTCTCACCTGTGCTTTGCTGTCCTGACAAGGCCAAGGAAAGGCACTGGGGCTCTGCTGGTACCAAGGGCAGAGCAGCTCCGGAGGGGGGTCATGTACAGCTGGGGGAAAGGTCTAATGCACTGACAGTATTCAGAGCTGCTGGAGGTGGATGCACTGGTCTGGATGGCTTAACTTCCACAGCACTGTTGCTGCTGTAATGAGAACTGCAAGATTAGTTAATATATGAAACTGTCCCTTTTCCCTCCTGTCCACCTCATCCACCACCTTCTCATCGTCATTGTATTGGAAGTGTCAGGGATGCTGGGCAGACTTACCACTGGAATTCCCCCTTCCCACCACACAGCCTTCACTCAGCTGATACCTATTTCTAGTGGTCGAGCACAGGTGCTGCTTGATGGTCATTTTTGAGTAGTTTGGGGCTCTTGCACAACTTGCCAGTGTTGTTGTTGGGGTGGGTGGGTTGTTCCTTTTTTGAAGTTCTAGATTGTTTTTAACTTGTTCCCACATTTACCCCCCAGTTCAGTGTGATCACCGTGAGGACCCATGGTAGGTAAGGCAGAGCCTCTGCCTCCCTGGCCGTTGTCCACATTCCTTTAGCAGTCACAGCACTGCAGGGCCAGCTGGAGAACCAGAAAGTACAGCCCAGCCTGCCCACTATGTGTCCTTACTGCTGCAGGATTCCCTGCACCTGTCCCTTACCCTTCACACTGCCAGATTCCTGGGATTTGTTCTGCTGTTTACCTGTCTCACAAGCTTCTCAGCATCCCAAGGTGATAAAGTATGGCAGCACACAGGAAACCCCACAGGTATCTCCATGGATTTGTTCCCATATTTTAAAGGCTAGACCAGAATCCTACACTGTGGTGTAGGGAATGTGCACAGAACCTGTGCACTGCTGTGCCTGAGGTGTGGCAACAAAAGCTGTGGCTCTGCCTTGAAGGGCTCCCAGTGGGTCTCTGATGCCTTCTACCAACCCCAGAATGAGAGCAGCTGAACAGTTGGTGTTATCATCCTTGGTTGTGGTGCTGTTTGCAGACTGTTGTGGCCTCAAAAAGCTGGTCTGTGTCTATGCACAGCTCCCCAAGGTGTGAATGTACTGGCAAGTAGGAAGAGCTCAGTTGCTGTTTTGTGAGAGGAAAGGAAACAGGCCTGAAACCTGGCTCCAAATACACCTTACCTGCATGCTGCTGCTCACTGCACACTGCTGGTGATAGAGGATCTTGCTTGCTTTGCACCTTAAGCCTTTATTTTTTTGGCTAAAACGCTTTCTAAACTTGTTTTTGAAGTGTGGCTGTGCTGCTTTTAGTCTGAGCATTTAGAATGGAGCTGTGGCACAGGTGTGACTTTAGAAGATGGGCACTTTGTTTCTGTCTAGAAGCACATGGTGGTGCTTGGAAGCAGGCTGGGTGTCTCAGCAAGTGTCCCTGTTTTTTCCACAGAGCATAGTGAGACAGGCCTGGAAAAATCTTTAGAAATGGGCTGAGAATCCTCATTTCATTTCTGGTCTGAGCTAAGCAAAGTTGTTCCAGGGTGTGTGGAGGCACAGCAGAGGAGCAGCATGTGAGGTACAATGGACCAGTGAGCTTCTGGCCCAGTAAGTGAAGTGCTGGGGGGGAAAAGAACCAGGCAACCCCTGGGGATGTCCCAAGGGCCTCCACAGGCAGAGAACCACCCCCTTATCTCCCAGACTTTACTGAGGGCTTGTGTGGTTTACCTTATCTCTTTCAGTCATCTTCATGGAAGGTGTGCATCCAAACTGACTGCCTTTGGAAAGGTGACCTGCAAAGGGAAGGTGGCTTGTGGCATTGCTTCACAGGGCCTGTCAAACAATCAGAAGGATTTAGAAGGGGGGAGCTCTCTTTTCTTGGGGGCAGAAGGGCAGGTCTTGCTTACCCTGGTAGACCATCACATGGTTCCATGATTGTACTGCTGGGACAAAAGGGCTGGAGCTGAAGGGATTCCAGGGGAAAGGAATTTTAACCAGAACATTTTAAAGTTTAGCCCAATTCTGATGAGAATTTTGAAAGAAGTGGTTTTTGTTTTTGTTTTTTCTTTTTTTTTTCCCTAAATGCCAGTCTTCCAGAAAAGCTACAGTAAAAGTGGTAGAATAGCAATATGGAATTTCTAACTACTAGAACTCCCCTCTTGCTGAAGAAAGCAGCTGTGTCCCAATGAACACTGTGGGCCATCCCCACTTCCTTTCAGGTGCCCCATTTTCTCCTTGCCCCTGCAGCAGAGATGGGCAGTGGGACAGGGCAGCATCCAGCTGCTTTTCCAGAGTCACAGAATGGCTGAGGTTGGAGGGAACTTTGGAGATCACCTGGTCCAAGCACTCTCCCCAAGCAGGGCCACCAAGAGTCACCTGTGAGGACCATGTCCAGGCAGCTTTTGGGCATCTCCAAGCAAGAGACTACAAGCCCTGTGCCCAACACAGGAGTGTTTAGTTCTCACCCCTCCTCTGGGTCAAAATCAAAAGCTGGTGGAATTTGGGGATTGTCACTCTCATGGGAAGTATTTTCCCTGCCCTTACCTATTATCTAACATCAGGTAGGCAGATTGTGGCAGAGGTAGTGCTGATTTGACTTTGATTTAGGCTTTTTCCCCCCTAAACTGAAGGCTATGGAATTGCTGGGACTTCTGCTGCCCCTAGAGTGTTTTGTTCCCAAAGTGCAATGCTCCCCTGTCCTCTGGCAGGATAGCAAAAGGAATCTGGGAAAGCTGCTTCTGCTGTAAATTACCATCCAGTTGTCTTTCCTTCCACTGCTGCTTCTAAAACTTGTACCATTCCCTCTCCCTTTAGCTAGGTCTGCCTTTCTCTTCAGCCTTAAAGGTCTCCACTGTGGCCAATTCTCTGTTTTCAGCCTGGCACCAGATGTGCAAAGGAACAAATGTGGGTGCTGACACCCCATTGTTTGTCCCAGTGACTTCCTGCTCCATGGTTTGGGGCAGGGGACAAGGCAGAAGTGCTGTTGTTTCTCCTCAGCACTGTCAGACAGCTGTGGGGGCACAGCTGGAGCTGGGCTCTCTTGCACTGCTGTGGGCCAGAATTTAAATTTGTCTTTGCCATGGGGAAGGCACCCACGGGCCTGGTCCTGCCAAGCACAAAGCACAGAGTGAGCTCAGGGGGGCACTTTCTCTTCCTGCCACTGAGGGAATAGCTGACTCACAGGTGCAATTCTCTCTTCTTCCTGCACTCCACACCCTTCTTACCCCAAAGTGGTGCACTTGATTTAGTCATGTTCTTCATTACTGTGGGCAGGGCTGAGGATGAGCTAGGAGTCTGGGTCTTGGGACTGCACCAAATTCAGCCAGTGGGAAAGGAGAATTGAACAGCAGGGAGGGAGAGAGGAGGGCTGTGCTTGTCCTCCTCAGGACTTTCTCCTGGGTGCCACTGGCCTTGTGTCTGTGAGACACAGCCAAACACGAGGGCTGACATCTGTCAGGGTGCTTTGGGGGAGTTGTGGGGCCCAGGGAACCGAACCCCACAGTGGAGGCAGAGCAGCCCCTCCCCACCAGGCTGAGGTGTGGGTGGGTCACACTGCAGCCACAGAGCAATCCCAACCCTCGTGTCCTACCACTTACCTGAGGCAGGCTTTTCCACAGTGGAAAGGGTGACTGGAGGCACCAGTGACTCCACAGGATGGTGGTTCCAAAGCCATCAGGCTGCTGCCTTCTGTGGGACACACTCAGCTCAGCCCTGCTGCTCACCAGGAGCTGGCAGGGAGACTTAAAGGGAACTGCAGCATGTGTGGAGGCTGCTGGGGTGGTGCTGCACATCCCTGGAGTGGAACAAAGCCCTCAGCTCATTCTCTGGTAGCAGGTCCCAGGAGGTTCTGGGACACTGTCTTGTTTCTCCCAGCTCCAGGCTAAGCAATGTCTGTACCAAAGGAGGTCGTTCTTCCTTCCCCATGTGTCTGTTGTGCACGGGAGGTGGAGCCTGCTGGGCTCACATGGCACTGTTTGTATTGGTAGTGAACTCCTTGAGGGCAGGAATGGATTGAAATGAATCACGTTAATCACCAATCACTCTTAGCAGTGTTGTCAACTGTTTTTGTTTTTTAATTGTTATTGTAATATATTTTGGTTGTTTTTCTAATTTAATTCTCTCACTATCGTCTGACTGTGAACTGCGAACAGTGTTAAACTTGATGTAAATAAGGCCTTGGAAGGGCCTCTTTGCCTGTCGTTCCACAAAGTTTTGCCAATTTGCATTTTGTTTTAAATAAAGGTTGCAATATTTTATTGGCAAAAACCACTCAAGTAGATGCTGAGGGGTTTTTTTTCCCCCTCAGTGACTATTTGAAACTGCTCAGTCCTAACCAGAAGCTCTTTCTTTGGGTAGAAAAAATTGTTAAAAGGAGAAATAATATAATTCCACCAGGCTGCAGGAAAAGCAGTATCTTTATTTATGTGGTATCTATTTAGAACCAAACCGTTGCCCTGTCAGAGAGCAGCTGTTGCTGTTGTGGGGCTGACCACAGCTCACCCGGCTGTGACACACACACACTGGTGACCCAGCAGAGCGCAGCTCTGGCCTCGCCCTTGTCAATGTCACCACCACCTCCCTCAGCAGCCACAGCCAGAGCTGCTCCATGCCCACCTCCAACCAGTCCCCCACTGACCTCCTGCCACCCAGCCTGAGGCAGCCTAACCCAGCTGAACACTTGCTGACATTCAGGAAAAATCCTGGGTTATCCTGGCTTGCACACACAACCTTTAGGCTGCTGACCTTCAGCACAAAGCTTGCTAAACTTCCTGCCCAGGTGACCAAACACAAGCTGAGCTGTGTCCTGTGAGGCAGCAGCCTCCCTGCCCCAGCTGGAGCATCACCCCAATGGTTCCCAGGTTTCTGACACCTGAGATTAACCCTAAACCCAGTCTCAGAAATGCCTGATCACCCCCACTGGCACAGCCCCAAGGTCTGTTCCACACAGCTGGTTTAAGGCACCTGCACTGGCTGAGCAGTGGGAGAGCAGCTGGCTCATCTCTGCCTGGGACTGTGACACCTCCTCAGGTAACAGAGCCAGTGCACCCCAGGGAAGCAGGGACTCAAAGCCTGCAGGGCCTGGACGTGTCTGTCTGGTCAATCTCCCCGGAGGCCACACTGCTCATCACTGGCACCACAAAACGGGTCAGAGCTTAAAATAGACCAAAGGTCCCCCGTGGGGGTGGCTGGGAAGCCAAGCCCTGTCCTTGGCAGGGGCTGTGTCACTCCTGGCCAGCACAGCCCTGTTGGAAGGGAGTTTTGACCCAGAGGTCACAGAGCGATTCCCGTAACACTGATGAAATGTTTTGGAGCTGCTGCAACACACTTATCACCTGGCCAGTACCCAGACAGCAAACAGCCCCTTGTAGTAGTAATAATAATAATAATAATTAGCAGCCAAAAAGCCACAGCATGAAATGTACTGAAGACAAAAATGAAAAAAGGAAGGAAAAAACCCCAAGCTTTTACTGCATCCATGAAAACTCACATTCAGCTGCAGCCTGATGCTTCAGCCACCATCCTCCTCACCTGCCCTTTGCCCTTGGGCAGAGGAGTTCTGTCCCCTTTTTGGTTCTGCAGTGAAGGAAATGGGCTCTTCACCAACCTGCTTAGTAAAGGAATTGCAGCACAGGTTCCCCTCACCCCGGCAGCTGCTTCCATACAACGGAAGGCTCCAGTGAGAGGTGGACACTCCAAGGTGGGAGCTATGGATTTGGCATCTCCAGAGGAGATTATTCAGTCCTTTTTTCCCTGCACAGACTACAATCCTGGCACATGTCCCTGAGCACCAGACACCTTAGAAAGGCATGAGAGCAACAGAGGGGAAAAACTCTTCTCCAGCAAAGCAGTTCTGTGTGATGTTGGAAAATGACAGAGAAAAGTGGGGACAGGGACGTGGCTTTGGCCACACTATCTCAACAGGACCAGCCTGTCCAAGTCCTCCCTTCAACACACAGCAACAAAACAAGGACTTGGACATTCCCAGTCCCCACTCATGTGGAACAGCATCCATCAGCAGAACCACATCACCCCTCCAGCTAAAAGAAGGGACTTAGAACACCAGACAGGCTCCAAAGGCTGTCCCCACGTCCCAGGAGTAAGGGATGCACCTCTTTGCCTGCAACAGCTCTGGGGGGCTTAAGTCTCTGTTAAGTCCCTGTGCAAGTGCCTGGGCTGGGTCATCTGCCTCTGACCCTGTGCAAAGAGAGCAGCAGCTCCCGGAGTGCAGAACCACCTTCAGCACAAGAACCTCGGCCGCTCTGGTCCCCCTGGTGTTCAAGGAAGGAAGTAATTGATGCGCTGGGGCACAGATTTGCAGCCCTGTGCAGAGAAAAGCTTCTCCTCTTTGGGGACAAACACCATCATCTGGGCCACTTGGTCGAGCATTGCCTCGGTGTAGGGAAGGCCCCGGGCCAGGAAGGCGTCCCGTGCACAGAGCTTCACGTGCTGGTACTCCAGGGGCAGGAACGGCACCACGAAATCAATCAGGTTCTCCCTGAGGAGCTGGCTGTGGGCATAACTGTTCTCTGGAGCACAGCACAAGAAAGGCAAACTCAGAAACTTCACCTGAGAGCATCATCCCTCTGCGAGGCCAGGCTGGGCTCCGAGGGGCTCATCCAGGGGGACCCACTTGTGCACAGCTGCTCAGCACTGTGAGCACAGAGCATCTCTAGGAGTCACACCAAGAGATGCCTGAGCCCCAGAGAAGCCTCAGCACTGCCCTGTGAGGTTCAGCAGCCTCTTGCCCCAGCCATTTTCAGGGCTGAAGGTGCCTGAAGGCCTCTTGGATCACAGGGACCAAGGATGGGGCTCTCATTGTCAACAACCCCCGGAGTGAGGGCCTGTTCCCCCAGCACAGCCCTGTGTGGCACACACTGGATGGACACTGCAGAGGGGCAGCAGCCTGCCCACAGCCCCCAGGCAAGCCCAGCCCTTACCTGCAGCCTCCTGCAGCTCCAGCCGCAGCCGCTGCTCCAGCAGCTCCAGGGGGATCTCCTCCCGTGCCCGGCCGGCTCGCCAGAAGTCCAGGGCCACCTCATTGATGGTGTTGCCACCAAGATTGCTGTGGACACAGAGGGAGGTCACTCAAGATTTCCCCCAGAGAGCTGCCAGCACCTTCCCTGCAGACAGACCCCAGCAGTTCTGTTGGCAACAGAGGATTTGCTGTCTAGGATCAGCACATGGAGAGCCAGCCTTCTTCCCAAAGAGCCCCTTTCCACAGGCATCCCTGCAGCTGTCTGCCCTCCTGCCAGCTCAGACCCAGGGGCAGCAGGATCCTCCATCTCCCTCAGTCCCCTGTCCTGTTTTGGGAAGCCACCAACCTCGCAGGTGACACTTGGCTCCACACCAAACGCTGAACAAGCCACCACAAAGTCCAGGTTAAAGGGCAGAGCACGTGGCAGGAGTCCCACTGGAAGTAAAGGTCCAGGGCAGGGATTCAAGAGGCAGCCCAGGACTTGGCACAGCATCATCTGCCCATGGGACAAAGCAGCAACACAGCTCCCACCTAAGGGCTCCTCTGGACACCCATGGGGGCAGCTCTGGGGTGGGGTTTGCAAGGTCCTGCAGCTCTTGAGGGTCCCAGGACAGCCCTTCAGCCTGGAAAGCAGGGCTAGGAAAGGTGTCCCCCCTCCCCAGGTGCTGGTGAGGGGCTTGTCCCCAGCCCTGAATGCCCCAGTGAACTGGGAAGCAGCTGGATGCAGAACTTGTGTGGGTGGGAGGCAGAGAGGCAGTGGGAGGCACAGATCTTGCACCCCACCCTCATGTCAGAGGCTCTGGACCCCAAACTGGAGGCAGAGAAAATTGAAAAGCCACCACTGTTTCTCACCATGCCCACACCCACTGTCAGGGAGCAAACAGCTTGTACTGCTCCTGCTCCCAACCCAGAGCCCCTTTAGGCTGGACAGGCAGGCAGCCCCAGCCCATCTGCAGCACCCTGCCAGTGTCCACAGGAGCCCTGGGGCAGAGCCATCCCTCCTAAAGCAGGTCAGTGTCACACTGCCACCAGGAGTGATGAAACCCCTGGGGTGACACACTGCTGCAGTTCAAGGCACCCTGCTCCCCTCTGCTTGCTGACGCTGTGTCCATTCCTGAGCTGCATGGCTGCCAAGCAGGACACCAGGCCCTGTGCAGCTGGCAGCACGTCCACCCTGCTGAGCAACAGGGCAGGACCTGCCCCTTCCACCACAGCCCCCTGCACACAGGTGGGACCAGAGTGAGGGGAGTTCCACAGGCACTGGGCACTCACACAGGGAAACCTCTCTGAGGGAAACACCAAACTTGGAGGTTGGAACCCTTGCCTGGATGGTGGAAGTGGAGGAGGAATGCTCTGCTCACCTCCAACCACGAGGAACAGCTCCTGCCAGAGCCAAGCCCAAAGCTGCAATTCCCAAACTGAAGGGAGCCCAAGATGCTGATCTCTGACTCTTTAGGGGCATTTCAGTCAGGTGCCTGCCTCACATCCTGGTTCTGAGATGTCCCATTTCTCCCTCCAGCTGCATCCCACACAGAGACAGTGCTGGGGTGCACTTCCTGGGAAAGGAGCCAACTAAACCAAGCTCTGCTGATGCCAGGATCAGCCTCACAGCACCTCAGTCTGCAGCCACAGCCAGGCAGTGGGAACTCCCCAGCTCCTAACAATGCATGGGAACTTCCCACCAAGACCTTCAGCCCCAGCTCTGCTCCCTGGGGTGTGACATCTGCCCAGCTGGGCAGGGTGACACTATGTTAACTGACTGTGCTTCCTTGCCTCCAAATATAGACTCAGGCTCAGGTGTCCCAACCTGGCTGGACCTCAGCTCCTCCTGCAGATGTTCCCAGGGAGGATGCCCAGCATCCACAGGTAAAACCGAACATGGAGGCAACCACCACGAGGGAATGAGGTACCTGTGCCCTCCCCTGCTGCCTCAGCCCCTTGTATCACACCTCTGGGGACAAACACCATTACTTGGGGACCAGAAATCACCTGAGGAAGAGGAAGATGGATCTCTGCTGATCTGCCTGGCCCTTGTTGGTGTGTTGAGCCATGAAGGGTGTGATGGCATCCATGAGGTTGGAGTGCAGCTTCTCGGCCTCGTCGAAGATGAGCAGGGCCTGCCTGCAGCGCTGCAGGGTCTCGCTGATCTGCCTCTGCAGCTGGGCCTGCAGCAGGGAGGGCAGTCAGGAGCCCCGGGACCACCCAGCCAAGCACCACAGCTGCTCCATCCCCTCCCACCCAGCCCGACAGAGCAGACAACGGGAAGAGCAAAGGCAGGAAAACCAGTGAGGTGAGATACATTAGTTTAATAAGTGAAGGAAAGAGGAAAGAAAGACATCAAGTGGTGCAAAGGCAGCTGCCCACCCTGCCACAAACAGATGCCAAGTCCATCTCTGAGCAATGGCTTCCTGCCCCCAAACCCCCTCCCTGTAGCTTTTATTCCTGAGCATGGCAGTAAATGACATGGAATATCCCTTTGGCACTAGGACTCACCTCTTTGGTGTGTCCCAAACTTCTTGTACTGACGTCAGGGACTGAGTGGGAGAGGGGGGAAGCCTGAGGCTGTGCAGGCACTGCTCAGCAGTAACCAGCCAGTGCTGTGGGACCCAGTTTCCCTCACAAACCCAAGGCACAGCCCCACAGGGGCTGCTGGGAAGGACATGAACTGCAGCCCAGCCCATGGGACCATCCCCTGTTGTTGGCTCTCACCTTGTAGGAGTCCACATAGTTGTGGTGTGGGAAGTGGAGCAGGGACACGAACACCCTGACACAGTCACTCCTCAGCCCGTCCCGGTACAGGTGAGTGGCCACCATCCGAGCCACAAAGTTCTTCCCCGTGCCAGACCAGCCATGGAAGGACAGCACCAGAGCCTTGGGGGGCCGTGGGCTCTGCAGGAAGCCCTGCACCGCCCGCAGCACCACGTCCTTGGCCAGGTGCTGCCCGTGCAGCTGCCCATTGAGCTCTGCCTCCAGCCCTGCACAGAGAGCACGAGCTCAGCTCCACCTGCCAGCACAGCTACTGCACGTGGGGGTAAGAGGGGAAAATGTGCAGGGCTGCCTGGCCAAGAGGACTGTGAAGTGGCATTAAAGCCACAGGCTACCTGTGCCTGCCTACATCAGCCTCTGGCCCCAGAAGGACACAAAATCTTCCACTGACTCCTTTTTTCCTTTAGGAAAGGGCAGATATGCTTGGCAGCTGCAGAGAGCACCAGTGCCCCAAGGCCCTCTCAAGCTCCCAGCACAGGGTTTGCATACCAGGAGTCTCAGGGACAGCAAACACAAAGACACCTGCTCATGGCTTACACACAGGTCTCAGTGTGCCCTCCTGACCTAGGGCAGGGTCATGGGCCAGTTTGGGTCCTGCTATATGTGCCTGGAAGCTATGGGATGCAGGCAGGGCTTCTGGCAAGCTGGAGCAGATACACTTATGCAGTAAGGAACAAATTCTTTGGTCTCAGAACTTCAAATGGGACACAGGACTGAGCTCAGCCTCTCACCCTCCCACAGCTCAGCACCCCAGTCAGAAAAGACCTTTACTAACATCACTTTCTAAAATACACTTTAACAGGAAAAAAGCCTCAAAACAAGCCACAAAGCAGTACAGTCCCTACCTGTGATGTTGTTGATGATTCTGCAGTCTCCTGTCTCACAGCACTTGCCGAAGCTGCAGTACCAGGCAGAGAGGATCTCCAGGTAATCCTGGCCCACCAGAGGAAAGCCCCAGCCTGGAAACGGGAGCGAAATGAGCAGAGAAGTTACAGGAAAAGCTTTTTTACACTTTGGGCTCACGGCAATCCTCTCCCAGGTGCACGGACTCAGCCATGTGCCTGCGGGCAACCCTGGCTACGGGGAGGGACAGTGAGCTCGGAATTGGCAGCAGCCCGAGATGGCTCCGAGTGCCCAAGAAGCGCAAGAGCCTCATCCCGGGGTGTGCCAAGGAGGGAGATGCCCGGGGCAGCCACCTCGGGAAGGAAGGGCAGCGCCCCAGAGCCGGGGCCACAGCAGGGTCCGGACCTGCTGCTCCCTCCTGGGCACGGGAGGGAACAGAGCAAGGCGCTTACCTGGGATGGGACTAGCCTCTCGTTCTCCTTGCTGCTTCTCCTCCTCCTCGCAGCCCTCCTGCCACACCTTGCACGCCAGGTACTGCCAGTAGTGCTTGGACAGAGCTCCCAAATGCTTCTTCACGGCTTCGTACCTCACCCTGCCCCACGGTGCCCCCTCCGGGGCGGCTCCCTGCTCCTCTGCCCAGGGCGGCCGGGGCGGTGGCGTTGTCCCGGGGCTGCCCGAGCCGCCCAGGAGCAGCAGCAGCACCAGCACAAAGCAGCCGAGCCCGCGGGGGCCCGGGAGCCTGGCCGGGCCCATGGCAGCCATGCGGGATCGGGAACGGAGCGGGCTCGGCCCGGGAACGGAGCGGGCCCGGCCCAGCCCCGCTGGGCCCCGCGGCCGGCCCGGCCCGAGCCGCTGTCACTTCCTGAGGCGTTGCTGGGAGCAGCCGCGGGCAGTGCCGGCCCCGGCCAGACGTGGATTCCCTGTCGCCGTCGCAGCCACGGGGACGCGACAAAAGCCGAGCCCGGGCCAGCGGCGGCTGCGGCCCCGCCCCGGGCCCGGCCAGCCCCGGCTGGGAGGGGAAGGACCGGGGAGGGGCCCGTGGAGGCTCCCGGCCACCGCCTCCCACAGAGCTGCGGCAGCGGCAACGAGCGCCGGGGGAAGCAAATAACCTGGGTTTTAAGGAAACCAGCGGCTCGGCTGAGGTTTTGCAGCCGCAGGCACAAGAGCAAATGGCAGCTGTTCCTCAGTGTCCTTTCAAAGGGGACACAAAAATAACAGGTGAGGAAATAAAAACAAGGGAGCAGCGGGGGAGCGGCAGGGCTGTCCAGGCTGCGTTGGCTGCCTGCTGTCCTGATATCCTGACTGAGCCCAAGGAAAAAATATTTTGGAATTGGAAAGGATTTCAAGGTTATCTCGCACGCTCAGAAAAATAAAAGTAAGGAGGATCATAAATAGAATTAATCCAGCCTGGAGTTGCCTGGTCCAGGTGGATGGGAGGGGGGATGCAGGCGTGGAGGAGAGTGCATCCCCATCTACAGGTGCCTGCAAATATTACACAGCAACATTTCACTTACTGAGACCAACAAAACGGCCCCTTCAGCTACAAAAACAGTGAGGCCGAAACCTGAACACCACTTGCAACAACTTAAACAGAGCTAAAAATAGTGCATTAAGGAAATAAAATCAAACTTGATGTAGCCATAGCAAAAAAACCCTGCTGTCAGCCTTTAAAAACTAGTTGAGGTACCTCAAGCATTTATACAGAATTATAAAAAAATTCATAGCTGGAACATTCAAACTTTGCCCACCCAGGATAACTGCTCCAGCTGAAAAGGGCTTATTAAAAGGGACAAATGCTGTAAAAAATAGATGGTTGCTGTTATTCAATGATATTATCAGACTTCTAGAGTCCATACCTCTTCAGTGTATTCTCATGGCTGCAGGTCTTCGCAGACTCCTTCTGCTGCATGCTGCTCTCTCTCAGGTCAGGGCTCCTCCAAGGCTCTCCCTGACTGGCTAACCCTCCCCCTTTTGTCCCAGTATCTTCATTGGTCACAGCTGCAGCCCAATTAAGGACATCACAGCTGCAGCCCATCGAGGGCAACCGGGACCTCTGGGGCAAAGCCTCCATACAGATATTCAAATACATTTCCTCTACTATAGATGGTTTTGTGTTCCAAAGGAAAAAAGAAAATTTTGAAGGATAAACTGACTGTCCAACAGTGCACCAGCTCAGGGTATAATTCCTGGGATGTCAGCCCTGCCCAAGTGCAGCACACTGTCAGAGCCAGAAGGAAAAACAGCTCTTTAGGAGGCCCTGGCACAGGGTGCCCAGAGAAGCTGTGGCTGCAGCAGCCCTGGAAGTATCCAAGACCAGGCTGGATGGGGCTTGGAGCAGCCTGGTCTGGTGGAAGATGTCCCTGCCCATGGCAGGGGCTTGGAACAGAGGGATCTTTAAGGTCCCTTCCAACCCCAGTCATTCTGGGATTCTCTGAAGGGGCATAGGATGCCCATGGGTTTTTCCCTTGCTCTGCTGAAACCCCAAGTGCAGTTTGCTGATCCTGAGGTGAGGCTGGAGGCAGAGGCAGCTGCAGGGACCTGCAGAGCCCTAGAGCTGATGGGAGGATGCTCAGCTTGTCACTCACAGCTGGTTATTCCAGGCAGTCAGTCCTGGTGAGCAGCAAGCTCCTGATTAAGGCTCCACCACCTTGGCTCGGCTCAGCTCAGCTGCCATCTGAAGAGAAAACAGCACCAAGAAATGGTTATGCCTGGCTTATTCCACACCCCAATGCAGCCTGGGACAAGCAAACACTCAGAGGGAATCTCACAGTCCAGAATTTCATTTACAGGCTCTCCAGGGAAATGCCATGCACCCATCTTTTAGGTTTTTCCCCATTTCCATACAGCAATTTCTTCTGCACACCCATCTCTGCACTCTGACAGAAGGCAGGAGGAGAAGAGCCTCTCTCCAGAGCTCAGTATAACACAGTTATGGATTAGATTACTAAATAAAAGAAAGATCTAGAATAAAGGGTATGAGAGGAGTCCTTTTCCCTCCTTCATTTTCCCCCCACAAAGTCCTATCTATCCCCAGTCTCTTAAAAATACTGAGATTCTACAAAGAACAAATCACCAGTTCCACACTTGGGATATATGAACTAAGGACTTCTTTTCCTATTTTTTAGATTCAATTTAAAAAAATTGTAGGGAAAGGATTTGAGGACTTCAGGGAAAGTGCTTATTTTCAACACCCTTTGGTTCTCCATTGGCTCAAAGTTGTTTGTGTTCATTCTTTTGTAAAAGTACATTCATTACATAATCAGAAACACTAAAATCTCTCAGTTATACAAATTCTCACTCTGTTACTATGGCAAACCACTGCAAAAATTCAGAGCAGCAGCACAACAAAGTGCTTGGAACAACAGCTCTCAACTGCCAGTTTCTGCCTGTCAGAACTTAAAAGCATCTGTAGCTGTTGAACTGTTCATACACAAGCAAGAATCCTGTCCTGCTCCCTGAGCAAATTGGCACCTCAAAAATAGAGATGGAGGAAAGGAAAAGTTACTGGCAGCACACAATGCTAGGAAACAAAAAAAACCCAACCAACCCCAGAACATCCTCCCCCACAAAACCCTCAAAATAAACCCCAGAAAGCAGTTCTTATAGAATGCAACAATGCTGAAATCTGAAGTTTGAGTGAGAAACTCTAGTTTAAAGCCAAACAGGTTTCACACCGCCAGTTGATGCTACAGAGCAGGTGAAAGATGCCTGAATTCAGAGGTACCTCCTCTCCTGCCTCTGAAACGCTCCCTGTTGGGGCACTAAGAAAAACCTCTGCAGCCTGAGTACAGCCCTGCTCCTGGGGGAGCACTGACCTGCCCAATCCAATAAAAGCTCAGCAGAGGCAGCCACGAGCACCTGCCAGCTCTCCAGACACCCCTGACAACCCAGCATTCATCCCTGGCTCCAGGAACCAGCTCCTGGTTTCATGCCCAGCAGATGCAGGGCCATGGGATGCATAGCAGAACCACACCTCAGTCTAGGTGTGTGTTTTATTTCTGTATCCCTTTGGGATCACTCTTCTTCCTTACTAACAAGGCTCTGGCAAACAAGCTGCATTTTTTGGATATACATGACTGGAGTAAATGCCATTGACAGAAATCAGCAGAGGAGGAACTGGGAGTCAGCAGCAGCAAAACACTTCACACATTCAGCCCACCACATGTTGGAACTCCAGACAGACAGACAGGGGAGGGAGAGAGACACTTAGGCAATCCATCAACGTTGCTTTATTAAAATCTTTATTCACACAATGTTGCTTTATGTGGGATCTGACCCCGGGGGATAGGAGTAGAAAGTCATAATTGCATTCTGTTTGCTTATTAGCAACTCCATTTGTGCAGCAGCTCCCAGGGGCCTCCTCTGGCACATCCAAGAGGGGGGTCTGTTTCCAGCATCCTGCTCCAGCTGCTGCACTAAATAAATTACCTTCTTAATAAATTAGGACTTTTGAGTTGAAGTTTGTTTGGCAAGACACACTCCAGTTCATCAGCTGCTGAAGGAGAGCTGACTCGAGTGTCTCCTCCCCCTGATGGCTGACTTGGGAAGGAGGAGGAGGAGGGAAATAGCAGATGGCTGATGAGACTCTTTAATTAGTTCTTGATTTCTGTGCTTCCAGTGCTCTGATATCATTGATAGCCATGACACAACCAGTGTGTAACATCTGGGGCCAGTGGGTGACACGTGCACAGTGAACAAGCATCAGAAGGTGTCTGCTCCTCCCCAGAGCACCTGCCTTGCAAACAATGCTATTTTTCAGAGATTCAAGCAGACCCTGTTGGCACGTGGATGCTGCTCCTCATTTCCTTTGCAATGGTTACAATTTAAAATCTCCCAGGGTTCTGTATTTGAGCAAAACGACCATCACTGCCAAAGGGGCAGAAATTGTCACAAGGCCAAAACCAGATCTTCCTGATTTTGGTTTAAGAGAGGAATTTATTTTTCTTTCCTGCTGCAGAACACCAACCTCCAGTAGTGTTTACAGCAACAAGAAGCATCAATATCACAAATAAAAAACCAATCCCAAAAAACAACCATTTCTTGCTTCCTTCTACTGATAATGCTGGACTTCATGCCCTTTGTCCACAAGTAAACCAAAATAAACCAATACCCTGCTTTAAATCTTTGACATTTATACTGGGAAAAAACTCATCCCCAGGTTCCATCTGACAGCAAAAGCTTTAGCTTAGAGCAATATGTAAATCCTCAACATTAATTTAATTTCAACGACTGAAAGGCCTTTTTTTGAGCCCATTATTAAATAAAATGTAAATATCAAGAGTGATCATATAGAAATCAAAAATTAAATTTTGGTAGATCCCTCCCAAAATATTAAGAGCTCAAAAAGAAGAATATGCTTTTAGAAATACTACAAGCCACCAATCATGTGCTTCACTATCTCCCCTTTGGGTAAATCATCTGATATTTCCTGGGAGACAGCTTAAACCAGCACTTGCTCCTGCCACACAGGCACCACCCAAAGTGTGTTCTGTTATCAGGTGATAGAGGCAAGAGCTTCACAGTGTCCTCAGAGCTGGCTGTGTGTCACCATCCTGACTAAGAACTCCAGTAAATAACTCCAGATCCCATCCCATCATCTCATTGCTCTATGGCATCTGTGAGTGTAGCCAAGTCCAGAAGAGAGCAAAAATAACAGAGAATTCAATCCCAGGTAAACAGCCACATTCTACTTTCAAGATACTCTGCTCATGCAACGAGAAAAAGACTTCAACAAAACAAACCAATGCCTGCATTTTTCAGATAAACTCTCTCCCTGACACCTCCTGGATCAGGTGTGGCCAAGGTGCAAGAACAAAACAGCTCTTTACCTGCCTGCCACACTGCAGTTAGAGAAGAAGTTAGATTTTCCTGACAAGAAAATCAAGGAAAAGGGCTCAAACTGACATTTTGGTGCTCTTGCTCTCAAGTTCAGTAATCTGTAATCACTTGGGGAAGGAGCTCCTTCCTTACACTAAGGACCATGCTGGCTGAACACTGATGCAAAGCTGTTCAATTTGGAAACAGTGATGAAGCTGCTTCTCTTCTGGAGACACAAACTGAGACCTGTGCCAAGCTGATCAGCTTTCTGACACAAACTCAGCACAGTGCTGAAGGACAACAGGACTAGCACAAGGTGAGTGTTGCAGGCCTGTCCTGAAAAGCCAACTTTTCTCTATCTATGGCCATAGTCCATTAGTGAGGACTCCTGGATGACCATCCCAGGCAGAACTTTGCAGTGGGGGTTGCAGGAAGCAACTGGGGAAGGCAGAAAACCTCCTGGAAGTAGTCACAGCTTCTGAGCAGCCACAGCCAAAGCAGGTGAACGTGGGACCCCAACGCTGGTGTGCCCAGAGCAGAAGTGCTGAGCTGTGCTCACAGGGAGCAGCAGGAAGCTCTCTCAGGAGAGAAGAAGACAGACCACAGCTCAGGGATGTCTGCACACCTCAGGTGACTGCTGGTGACTGGGGAAATCCAGCAAACACCTCTTCCCCCAGTCCCACATGCCCAGAGGCTCCACAGCTCTCAGGGCTCACAGTAAAGCAGCCTGACCCTGCTACACAGAACTGCTGCCAAGGACAGATTCTGTCCTCCTCAGCTACAAGAAAATGAACATTTGTTTATAATGGACACAGGACTGCAAGGATAATTTCTCTACTCAGACCTTGCCAGATTATTTTAAAAAAAAGAGGGACAAGACACATGGAAACTTACTATAACCCCTTAATTATCAAGTGCTGTATAACCACCCTGTCCTCTCCTAAATCTCCAACCTTGTGGATAAACCTTTGATAGGACTTCAGCAAAAACACTGAAGCATTACACATATGAGGCAGCCCCCTTTCCCAGCCTTTTATCAAGGAAAAGCCAAGTGAGCAGCAGAGGTCCCCTCTCCCACCCCTCAGACAACCAGAAGAACATCCCACCCCGGGGGGTGGCACAACTCTTCAGTCCAACAGTTATTTTATTCACCCCTGCTCGTTCTCTAGAGAAGCAGTAAAATGCCCAACCAGCTCAGAGCTGATTGTGTACAACCCTGAATGAACAAACTCGCCAGAGTAAAGGGGGAAGAGAAGGGGAGGGGACTGTTCTGTTCATCTCTGAGGGTCCCCTGCAATCCAGTCCACAGAGGAGCTCAGTATCCAGACTCTGCACAGCACCCAGAGCGGTGCCCACTGCCGGCAATGGCCACGGCACAGTGGCCACCACGGGGCTGAGCCATCCAGGCTCCTTGCCACCTCTCACTGCTGCCAGCCCAAGGAAACAGCCAGTGTCACCTCCCTTCCTCTGGCTCGGGAGCTGTCCTGTTCATGTCAGTCCATCGTGGCCACAGCCCTTCTGAACTGATTGTGCTGTTTTTCTATCGCTTGTTTGTTTGTTTGTTTTTTAAAAAAGGAGTTTCATCTCGTGTTCTGCTGGGATTACAAGTGAGACAGAGTCATCCTGTCTTCCACCAGCACAACATCTGGCCCAAACTGGTCTGTGCACTGCTTCACTGTAGCCAGGATGCTGAGGAGCCGCTGGTCCAGGGCGTCCAGGTGAGGGGTGGAGAGCACAGGTGAGATGGGGTCATGAGACATGGCAGTTTTTAAGGCAGACTTCAGGACTCCGTTCTTCAGGTAATTCAGCCTGTTCCAGGTAGAAACCCGGATACTGCAAAAGAAACAAACACACATCACCACACCAGGCTCCTGCTGCATCCCACGGGAATACCGGCTCACCAAGAATGGAGACTTCGTGCAGAAGTGGGTTTGGGATGGCAGGGTCCAGGTGGAACTGCATCTCAGACAGGATCTAATGAAATTTGAAAATTCAAGGTGATGAAGAATCAATCTGGTGTGACAAAACTCTGATGTTACACAGGAACGCTTCCAGCTGAGAGCACAGAAAGTCTTCAGTCCTGCGGCCTCCCAGACACAGTTTGGAAAGGAAAGAAAAGGAAGGAAAATCAACAAATTCAACAAAGGTCACCACAGGAAGAGCATCACTGACCAATAATGAATCACAAAGGACAAAAGGCAGTTGGCCAAACTTCAAGAAAGAGAACACAGCAGTGACTTTTCCTCTTCACTGGCCACTGAGCTTGTTTGTGTCAGCCCATCTCAACTCTCATGTTCTGTGAAGTCTCTTGGGATTCTCCCCCAAACCTTTAGCATCCAAATCTTTAGCATCCCTGGTCTAAACTCTTGGGTTTGATGGCTTCCAATAAAACCAGCAAAATAAGAAAGTGTTGTAACAAACCTATAGTTAAAACAATTATGCAAATTAATTTATCATGTGGCATTTGCCCAGTACCAGAAAAAAGGAAAATCTGAAAAGCAGGAAATTGCCAAGTCTCTTACAGAGATAAACTTTTCCTCTGGTTGCATTTGGGGGAATCAAGATGACAAAGACTCCAGAAGAATCTCAATAAGGCACAAAATTAAACATACATCTACAACTAATGCAGGAAAACGAAAGAATTTAAAAGTTCTTTAACTGTTCTGCATGTGACTTTTAAAAGGATCCTGCAGAACATGGGCCAGGTGTACTGCAGGGAGCTGTGCTTAGTGCAAGCAAGATGAGAGCTCAGGCCCCAGAGAATTTGGAAGACAGAACCTTTCAAGGACAAGTTTCACAGACAATCTCCATTTGGAAGGCCTAAAGGAGTTCATGCTGAAGTATCAGAGTTGGGAAATTTGTATCTCAGTATTTTTCTTCCTGGAAATTTTCCCAGAAGCCCAGAATGGCTTGGACTGGAAGGGCCCTTAAAGAACATCTCATTCCACCCCCCTGCCAAGGGCAGGGACACCCTCCACTAGATCAGGTTGTTTCAAGCCCTGTCCTACCTGGCCTTGAACATTTCCAGGGATGGGGCAGCCCCAGCTTCTCTGGGCACCCTGTGCCAGGGCCTCCTCAGAGGCAGAATTCCATCCCAATGTCCCATCTAACTCTGCCCTCTGTCAGTGTGAAGCCATTCCCCCTGGTCCTGTCACTGCAGTCCCTTGTCCCAAGTCCCTCTCCAGCTCTCTTGGAGCCCCTTTAGACACTGGCAGGAGCTCTGAGGTCTCCTCAGGGCCTTCTCTTCTCCAGGTTGAACACCCCAGCTCTCTCAGGCTGTTCCAGAGAAGAGCTACTACAGCCCTTGGAGCATCTAATTCCTAATGAGAAACAGCAATGGCCTGGTAAGAGACTGGAGACAGAACAGAAATCAGAAAGCCACAGCCTCTGAAAATAAAACCACAGCTCACAAGGCCAAAGCAGAAACAAAACTCTGCAAAGAAACTGCACATTTTACTTGAGAGGAGACCCCTGAGCAAGGCTGCAGGCTTTTTATGGAAACCATGTTTGAAATTATTAAATTGCCTTTATTAAATTGCCATCCTCCCCTACTGTCAGGGAGAACTCAAGCAGGGATGTGAATGTTGATTTGCCAGGAGCTGGGTGGGACAGCTGCAGATGCAAAGTGCCTGTCACACTGACTGTGGACACAGCTGTGACCTGGAGGTGAGAACACTTTCTGCAGCCAACCCTCTGCCTTCATGAAAATGGATTCCTCAGCTTCTTGGGCAGTGCCCATCCATCAAACAGACAGTATCTCAAAAAGTACAGCACTGTGGACCCAAGCAAACCTTTTCAGGTTGCCAGAAGGCTCCCAAGTTAATGAAATTGCAAACCTAAGGACAGAATTACATAAGTAAAGTGAACAGCACCTCTGTGTTTCACTTACATGCAGCACTGATAGAGAGGAGCCAGGATGCTTCTTTCATCCAGGGCAGGGTTTCCAAAGCTGAAAAGCAAAATGAAAACCAAGTGAACCAGCTGAACTCCTAAGGTTCTCAACATAAAGGGCTTTGTAAAGAATTCAGAGAAATCAATATTAGGCAATTTCATGCTCCAAGAGATCAAATAATTTAAATTAAAATATAAACAGTCCAAGACCAGTCACTGATAAAACTTTCATCAGCATCAGTTAAGCAGGTAAACAGAAGCAGCACCAGCATACCCAGTTCTTTATCAGAGCAAGGCCCCTTAGGAAGGCATTTCAGAGGAGTTCAGAAATGGTGCAGGGGTAAGGAATAACTGCTATTCTGGGCATGCAGAATGGGAGCCTTGCCTGTCTGACACAGCTGGTCAGGGAAGGAACCCAACAGCAGCAACAGTTCACTGACAAGGTGATTAACTTAAATATTTCAAGCCAAATTCCATAGAATTTCAAGCTTCATCCAAACACATGCTGGATTTATTTTTCATAGTTTCACCTTCCTCATAATACTGTTTTCAACTAAGAACCTTCCCTTCAATAAAGATAAGTTGCTGCAGGGGCCTGGCCTTATGCTGCCCAAATAATTCTGTTATTCATAGCTTTAAAACTCCATAAGCTCCCAGGGAAGTGGTCATGGCACCAAAGAGCATCTGCTCTTACTCACATGGTTTAGTTTTAGGTAGCCCTGTAAGAAACAAGGAGTTGGGGTCAATGATCCTTATGGGTCCCTTCCAAATTGAGATCTACCATGGTTCTATGAAAAACTGTCCCCTACCCATTACTTCAAAGAAGCTGAAAGTAATTTAAAATTTTATTATAAATAAATCACTCAAATTTTCAAGAGAACAATTTACTGTCAGCCTGCAAAGCCCCACCAAAAATATTTTCATAATGCCATAGGAAATGGCCATAACAAAAGGACTTGACCTTCAAACCCCATATTCACTTCCAGTGACTAATCCATTACCTTCCTTCCTGCAGCACATTGTCAGTGAGGAACAGAAAGAGCATTTTTGCCAAATTCTCCTAAAGCAGCAGTAATGAAGCAGTCCCAAGGTGGAATACATCCTGCTGTCATACTGCAGTATTACTGAACAGGCTGATGACAGGAAGGACGGATGGAAAGGTGGAAGGAATCCACTATACAAAAGATAAATGTGAAAAGAAAGGTAACTCCAAGCCTTGCAAGGATCTCCAAGGTCTCAAGTGGTGTGGACACTTGGTACAAGTGGTGTGCAAAGGCAGAGCAGAGCTGCCACAGGAACTGCTGGTCCTTCACAGAAGGGAAACTCACTGCCACTGCACATGGGAGGGCACACCAGAAAAATAAACAATCCAGAATTGCTGGACTAAATGATGAGAAATGCAAGTAGATGACCTTTATGTTTTTAAGAAAAATTAATCAAATTGTTATGATTTAAACAAGGCTGTGTCTTCAGTATGATTTTTAACCTAAACTATAGTGGACAATATACAAAAAACCTATAGCAAGGATAGAAGAACTCACATTCTAAACATATTTTTAAAACATTTTTGTTCAGGTAAGAGTTAATGTCCATATATAGAACATGATCATTTTTGTGTTTGGTATCACTTCTACCTCCATTCTAAACTTCTAACCTTTCAAAGCCAGAGTAGGCATATCCAGAAGGCAGGGAATGCCAAATTATTCAGAAACACATTTTAGAAAGATCTGCTTTTATTACAGCACTCACTTATGGTGATACAGCACTTACGGTGATACAGCACTCACTCACTGGTGATAAATAAAAAAGCCAAAATTTCCAATCTTCCATTAATTAAAAGCCTAAAAGGAAAGGGCATTTCTGGGGATAGGAGGAGAGACTTGAGCAAACCTTTGAAAGTTGCTTTGGGAAATACTGTGTTAACTGGGGAGTTTCTGTAGATTGAGTAGGACTTTGGCAGGACAGAAGGGTCTCTAGAGCACAGAGTAGAATCAGAGAGTCCTAAAATGGTTTGAGTTGGAAGAGTTGGGCTAAAGCTCATCTTGTTCCATCCCCCTGCCATGGGAAGGGACACTTCCCACTAGACCAAGGTGCTCCAAGCCCTGTCCAACCTGGCCTTGGACATTTCCAGGGATGGGGCAACCTGTGCCAGGGCCTCCCCACCCTCAGAGGGAAGAATTTCTTCCTACTATCTGATCTAAATCCACTTTCTTTCAGTTTGGATCCATTCCCCCTTGTCCTGTCAGCACACAGCCTTTGAAGCACCCTAAGATTTAGCGATTAATTTCTGATAAAAAGGAGATAGACTATTACAAACAATACTAAAGAACAAATCAGCGAGAGAGAGAAAACAGAGAGGGAGGCAGAGCAGATCAGTGTGTGCCCCTGCAGGCAGCACTGCAGGCAGCACTGCAGGCCAGCAGGGGTGAGGGCAGGCTCACCTTTTGGCATTGTCCAGCAGGATGAGCATGCTGGCGCCCTCATCGTCCTGGAAGCTCTCGTAGTGGTGCCGGTCGGCGTTGCCGATCAGGTAGTCAAAGATGGCCGTGTCGATGATGTCCAGCAGGCGCGGGCCCGAGTCGTACGGGGACGTTTTCTTCACGGCGTCGCAGTAGCTCTCGTCATACTCCCACCTGCAGCCAGAGGGAACCAAGCAGCCTTAGGGAACCGCCCTGCACAGCAACAGCCCCTGGGGCACTTTGAGTGCACCAAGAAAGGGCAGCAGCCCAGGCTGGACCAAGAAGGGAGAGCTGGACAGAAGTGTTTAGGAGAGGAGTAAAGCCTGCAGTGACATCCCAGCCTATGGACCAAACTGTTGCAGACATCTTTCATGAAAAATCCTTTCTTAGGATTTTTCCTTGTGAGAAGCTGCAGTTTCAGCAACCAAAAGTAAACAATGGTTATCTGCTGCTGTGGAATGCAACAGGTAGACCCTGGGATTGGTCTCCTGTGGATGTTTGGATTTCCTGACCACTCATGGCAGAGCTGGCTCTTGCTCTCTGTCTGAGACACAGATCTTTGTTATTCATTCTTGTCTATTCTTAGCTTAGCTAGCTTCTGAAGAAACCTTTTCTATTTCTTTTTAGTATAGTCTTAATGTAACATATATCATAAAATAATAAATCAAGCCTTCTGATCATGGAGTCAACATTCTCGTCTCTTCTTCATCCTGAAAACCCTTGTGACCACGGTCACAGCAAACTTCAGTTCAAAGATACACAAAGATCATCTTCCAATGGAAAACAAAGTCAGGGTTTGCTTCCTCACACCTCCACAGTGACTGGGCTATGTTAGGGGAAGATTACTGCATGCCTTGCCTTCCTCAGCTTCCCAAGGAACACTTCAGTTCTGGGCCACTTTCCATTGCCTTGAGCTGTTTCCATCCTCTTCCTTTTTTCTTTTTAATGCCTCTGCCCCCAGAAGGGCTTCACAGTGGTCACTGTCCCTCACTCACAGCTGTCTCTTTCCTCCCCTCCTCTCACCTTCTTCTCCACTGACATGATTTCAAGCTTCCCTCTTATCTCCTTCTCCACTCATCTCGTAACATGGATGTCATGTCTCAATTCTCCAAAGCTAGGATTTTAAATTTCCTCATTTTCTTCTTTACAGCTTTCAAAGCTATTCAACACCACCACCAAAAGAGCCAAATCTCTGGTGTATATCCTTTCCATCTGTCCACCTAAATAACAAGGACATCTTCTATGTAAGGACTAAAACAATCCTTCACAAAATAGCAGTTAAATTGGAAATGCCTTAAACCATCTGTGATTTGGAAACAGAGATGGAAGAAACACAAGCTGGAGAGACTTTCTGACATGCTCAAAACTGCAGATATTCATAAAAGTAGGAAGATCAGAATTTACTGACTACAAAAGCCACATATCCCACTTCATCTTTTAGTGGTCTGGAACCAGAGATCCCAATATCCCACCTTTCTTCCAGGTATCCAAATCAGAGAGCTTAAAAATTTATCTTCTCAATGTGCTTAATAACAGATCACCATGTTCCTCAAACACTGTGCCTAAATCCCCCTAGGAAGAGGGATCTTTGCACCAAGGTCCAACTCACACTCAAGGTGTAGCACGAATCCACACAACAACAGTCTCAGAACCTCTTCTCCTTGTTCTGGATACATTTCTTATGCTGCATCCCACTCTCCCTCAAGTGTTTCTTTTTCTCTCATTTTACTTCAGAGCAGTACTTAATCTCCTTGCCACAATTTTTCAGATATGCTATGCTCTCTCTCATTTGCCATGCAGTCTTTCAAGAGACACTTTCATCCAACACTCATTTCTGATAATTTACATTGTATTAGCACAGGCCTTGGAAGGTCAGGGATTTTGTCTATTACACCTCCATTAAAAATTACAGACACTAATGTGCCTGTGTGAATTATGTTCAAAAGGTCAACTCAAAACAGCAGCTAGAGCAGGAAAAAATTCTTAGAGAGTTATTTTTTCACAATTACCAGGCGCAGAAAAAGGAGAGCATGACACCAAGAACCTTTAATTCTGATTTCTCAAAGTGAAATGTGCAGCATGACATGGTGAAAAACACCAGAACCTTGTAACCTCATCTGCAGGAGGCAAGTGGGAGTTTAAATACACCAAATATCAAATCAGCACAGGAATCAAGGTAAACCCCTGTGTAAGCAGGCAGGGTGTGATGAAAAGGAGCCTCTCAACAGGAGGAACACCTCCAAGAAATTCATCCTGTTCATCACTGCAATGTATCATGTACTGAACACAGCTGATTTTCACCTGCTGGGAAAGAAAAAACATCTGCTGCTCAAAATTCAATCTGTGCATTTTATACCCTAAAACAATCCAACAGAGCTTTTGGATGAGATTCCTTCTGAGAACCATCACACTGGAAATCAATGGATACTTTAGATAAAGGACTGAAAATCTCTTCTAATCACTTTCAAGTTCAAGACAGAGTCAGAAAAATTTACTAGGCTCAAATTCATTTGTTCAAGTCATGGCAAAAACATCCCCACCTCAGGAACTCAGATGTGTTACATCTATTATAGAATGCTGCTTACAGAAGGACAAATGTGGGATTTGGCATTCTTTACATGCTGAGCATGGTCACCAAATACTGATGGCATTCAAAGTAAAGGGCTTTCCAGGGTGTGTTGATGTGGCACTGCCTGATTTTTGGTAACAGGGGAAGGCCACAGGTTTGGCTTCTGTGAGAAGCTGCTGGAAGCTTCCACCGTGTCTGACAGAGCCAATCTCTGATGGCCAGCAGTGGAAGTAAGACAAGTGACTCCCCAGCACAGAACCTGGATGGGATTGACCTCTGGGCACTGTGGGATCTTGCAACAGTCTTTGAATTGGTGCAAGTTGACAATGGTACCTACAAGCAGCAGTTTTTCTTCTAGTTGGAGAAGAGGAGGAAGTGAGGACATGTGAGGGAAAACAACATGGAGACACCAAGGTCAGTGGAAAAGAAAGAAGGGGAGGAGGTGCTCCAGGCATCAGAGCTAAGATTCCTCTGCAGGCTGTGGTGAGGACTTTGATAAAACAAACTGGCCCCTTGTAATGCATGAAGTCCATGGGGGATGCAGAGATTCATGCACAGCCCATGGGAAAAGTGCTCATGGCAGAGTGGGTGGTGCCAGAGAAAGCTGTGGTCCAGTGAGAGACCTGAAGAGAGAAACAGGGCCCCTGCTTCCAGAGAAAGAAAGAAAGAGCTTGCTTGCTCTCTCCCTGCTCCCAGACTGGAGCAGCCTACCCTCATGGACAAGGGACCCACGCCACAAGGGTTTTATGACAACTGTTTGCCTGTGGGAGGGATCCCATGGCATAGCAGAGAAAAGACTCCTCTCCCTGAGTGAGCAGGAAAAGATCTCCAATGATGAACTGACCAAAACTCCCACAACCTGCCTTCCTGTGCTGTTGGTGGGAAGGACGGAGGGGTTGGGGGAAAAAAGGTGTTTTAAAGGCTTATTCTACTTCTCATTATCCTCCTCTGACTCTGTTAATAACAAATCTACTTTATAAATTTGGACCTGTTTTTCCCTTAGAGTGGTTTTTTTTTTGTCCTAGTTCTTATCTCAACTCATGAGCCCTTTGTTAATTTTCTTCCCTCTCCTCTGCCCAACTGTAACAGAAGAGGGTCAACGAACAACTTTTGTGAGTGCCTGGTGTTTGGCCAGTGTCAAACCACAACACAGGGCCTAGCTTAAGTTAAACCAGTTCCACAATTCTGAAAATGAACTACAAGGATCATGAAATTAGGTATGATACAGTGAAATTAGGTATGTGACAGTGCTGCCACATTTCAGGGGCCACAGCATCAACATGAGGTCCAGTGGCACAAGAGAAGAATCTTAGCTTGCCCATAGACAAGATTTTCAGAGCTTGGAGTGACTGCATTGTGGAGTTCTGTTCCAGCCAAGGTACAGGAAAAGGACAGTGCTTAGTATGTGGAAAACAATGAAGATTTTTTTTTCTTCCTCATTTTAATTTAAATTTTATTCTGGACTTTTCAGCTCCTACGGTTGTGCTAAGAAAGCTGTCAACACAATTAGTTTTGTGTTGTGTAGGTTTTGAAACCACTTAGAGCTCTTTAATTAACCAAGGGCCATTTTAGTGCTAATGATCATCTATAAGGAATAAGTCTGCCATGTTCTCTCTCATACCTGGCAAGTTTTCCCTCACGGTAGGTCCTGCCCCAGGGGTGCCGGTGCTTCTGGAGGGGCCAAACGTCCGGCAGCCACAGGGTCACTGAGCCCTCCATGATGTCCCCATCTGCACAGGCTGGCTCTGTCTCCCGACAGTAGTAGCACTTCCCATAGAAGCAGGTGTTATTGCCTTAAAAAGAAAAATTTAGAGGTATCAAATGAAGAGGCATTAATCCAAGGAATCCAACTGAAATTCAGGAGCATGTTGTTACAGCAGAGGTTTCCCCATTACAGGATTTTACTGCACTTGTCTTTGTGGTTCCTGTCTCTGAGAGGGAGAGGCTCAAAAGAGACTACACAGACATCCATTCATTCAGAGCAATTAAAGAATAATATGAAAAGGAGAGAGCAATCATATTTTCTAATGACTTTATCACTCTGAGAATTAATACATTAGAATCTCAACAAGTTTTTGTGATCCTTTCCTAGTCCTGAGGACCCTGACTTTGCAATGTTAACACTGCTCGTTTTTCACTTTTCATACTTCATGTGTCAGATTTCCCACAGAGACACAGCAGAACTCAAAGGGATTTGGTGCCCTGAGACCTGCCACACATCTCAGCTACTTGAGCTGCCTCAGCAGAGGAGACAGAACCAAGTATCATTCTCACATGAGCCAGCAATGCAGATCTGTCAAAGCTTCATCAGTGTCTTCTGACAGGAGAGGAGCAACAAAACACTGCAGCCTTTAGTCCACTAACACTGATGCATCCTGGAGCATCAAGTAATCTGCAGCAGCCTGCATAAGTAATTTTAGTTTAACCTTTTCTATCTTCCCCTTCTTAACCCACCTTCACTTGAACCTCGCCAAGTTAAATCCAGGTCCATGCTCATGGATGTTCTTCCAGAATATTCTTCAGGTATGTCTCACTTGGTTGTCATTACTCTGTGTCATTTCTTCCTTTGGTTCTACATGCCATATCCTCCCCAGAGCAGGCTCAGCTCTCCAAATGCCATATTCTTCCCTTTCCACCCTCACACATCCCTGCCTCTCAGCCCTCCATCCAGAGCCTGTGCTCCCAGTATCCTGTCAGACAAGCTGAGGATGTCACAGATCATCACCAACACAGAGCTTGCAGACCAGATCTCTTGTTTGTATGGAAAGCCTGCAAGTCTCTCTTCCCATCCAGGGGCTGCAGCAAGAGACAGAATTCTTTGAGATTCTAGCTGTAACTCCAGTAAACCTGCACTGAGTATGAATGAATTCTCTCTTCTTCAAAACCTCAGGAACTTGGTCAAATTTGGCCTAACAAAATATCATAACCTCCTCCATAGATCCACTCATTTCTTTAGCTCCTGCTTTGCAGAACAGCAGTTCCAAGGAACCTAAGGAGCAGCAATGAACATTTCTGGAGCCTGACTTCTCAAGTCAGCACTGCTGCTAGCAAACAGCTTGGTTATCTTGGCTGAAATTGGAAAATGTAAAGCCTGCCTGAGGCAGGAAGCCCATGTGAATGCCAGGAGAGGCTGATGAGGCTGAGCTGAAACTTTCATCTGGAAGTTGTACCTTGTAAGTGGCAGTGTCAGGCAGCAGTTGAGACTGCCAGCAGTACTGCTAATAGGAACATTACCAGCAGCAAGGAACAATCATCTCTGGAGCCTTCTGATTAGGAAATGAAACAAACAAACAAAAGAGTAATAATTGGATGGTTTATGGAAGCCTCAGGGAGTTAAGGCTGCAGCATAAGTAATTTCTTGGTACTTAATGACCACCTGGTAGGAGTTCACATTAATAGCTTCCATTATGTGTCCTTCACAGCATTATTACTGTAAACAACACAGGGAAGTTCTGCCATTGGTTGTAAATGCTCTGCAGGCTCTGATGCAGCACAAACAACATCTAATACCAACCAGTGTGTCAGCTCTATAAATTATCCCAAATCACCACTCTCTTCACATTAAATACAACTTTATTCTTTTCTTTTCAGGTCTAATCACAGACTTTTCTAACCATTTTTGACAGCAGAGAGAAAACTCTTACTCAAAAAATAAAAATCCCATCTGTAGCAGCAGCATAAGGGAACACTATTTGAAGAAAACCAAGTCCTCCTTGGGTTATCCAAGAGCTCTCCTGGCACAGAAAGAGCTTCCTGTATCATGGTTAACTGCTCTGTAGCTGTGTCAGGCTCCCACAGCTCCTTTCTGCCATGAAGGATTTTCCCTTCCCTGGGCAGCACAGCCCATGGAATGCACTTACCCACAGTCATGAAGGTGCCCAGGAGCTGCTCCGTGGCCACGGGTTTGATCTCGGTGCGCAGATTCACAAACCTGCCGACCACCAGCGGGGCCCGGCGGAAACCCAGGATTCTGATTGGGGTGAAAAAGCACAGCCTGAGAATCTGCAACGTAGGCAGCAGTTCAAAAGTAAACCAAAACATCCTCACAGTCTCTGTCAGAGATGATAGAGACCAAAGAGTAAAGCTGAAGCCCTGCAGCAACCTCCTCTCTTCTCTGAGGCAAAGTAAGGAAACTCATTTTTCTTATGTGCCTGGATGTGAAACTTACTTTATAGGCCATCAGTGACACTCCTTTATTAAAGCATTTGCAGCAGAGCAACAGAGGATGCACCATGCTCCAACTCTCAGAACTCAGACCTCACACCAGAAATATCCATCATGTGTCTGAAGCAGGCTGAAGCAGTAACTGGTCACCTGGAAAGATCATTTCTAATTTGTGGGAACCACTATTAAAATGTTATGCTTAAGCCAAATTCAATTACACTTGAAAGCAACCAATCCAAGAGTTGTTTTGTTTGGCACAAAGAAGGAGAAGGGAAGAGAGAATGGTAGAACAAAAGTGAATGCCTGAGAAGGGCCTGGAAAAGCAGAGGTGGGAAGAACAACCATAAAACTTGCAGTTACAAGATCCAGGTTCCACTCCCATGCCTGCCACCACGGCCTTTGCTCTGTGACCACAAATGACTTGGGTGTTTGTAATGGAATTTCAAAAGTGCTTAAAGTACAAACATCAAAGGAGTGTCAGCCCCAACTCTCTTAATGCACTTTTGACACCCTCTGGATAGTCTTTGCATCTCAGAAAAAGATTCTGAAAAGGTATTCCTGAAGAATAAAGAGGTGCAGAGCCATAGACAAAGACCAGAGAAAAGAAGCACAAAATCATGACCAAATGGACAGCAAAGAAGAGTTAAGTGAGATTTGGACACTTGAAAGAGGCTCTGATTGAATGTTCAATCATTACTTTTTCAGGGAACCTGAAGCCTGTATGCTCCTTGAAAGCACTAATGGACTGACATCTGGCTCCATTATCTTTTTATCTTCTTTATATACCCTGATTTTGGTCCACCAGCACAAGCTGGCTGTAGCAGCAATGGGTATTACTCAACTAGTTACCATCCTAGATATTCTAATTCTTCCTAGAATTACTGATTTCTACTGCCTGTGCAATGAGTTCCACAGGTGAATCAGGACTAACAGACATCACTGTCACCACCTGTGACTTTAGTCACAGTGATAAGGCTCTTATCTATGTACTGAGAAACCTCAGTCTCAGTTTTTCTATCCTTTGTTATATTTGTCCCTCCTTATTCCTTTTCTCAAGATTTTATGTGTTTTCACCTCCAAATCTTCCTATGAGGAAACAGAGACTGTGCTCATCTATGTTATGTGAAATTGCAGCTCTAACAGCATTTCACAACTATTGACATTCAGTGTCTGGTGTTTTCTGTCCCATTCTTTGAACATCCTATAATTTTCATTTTTTCCTGTAATTGCACCTCCAGCACAGGTCCACAAAACCACCTGGGTACCCCAAGCACAATTAGGATATGAATAACTGGATTTCCTCTAGGATGCACTGATTCATATTTACTCTAGACTAAATTGTTAGTCTAGACATCACTCTTGACTTTTTACTGAACTGAACATGAACTTAGCACACACATTTAGTATTTCAGACTCTTCCACAGCATTTAGCTAAGCTCTTTCTCCACTGTAATATTAACTAGAGTGGTTGCAGGGCTCATTCTCCTTTCCAAACTTTTTACAAGTATCTAAAATGTTACACTCTTGACCAGATCTTAAAAACGAAGTTTCACAGAATAAGCTGATTCTTATTTTGGCTTCAATGTGGTAAATTGGCAGGTTAGAGGTAGCTCCCATAAAGAACCCCTTTTTTCTGGTGCTTTACAAAGACAATAAAACCAGAGAAAGCAGTAATTCCATACCTATCCAAGTGAAAGGCTGCCACTTCTGCGTTGTGTCGGTCGTAGCCAGCGTAGGGCTCTCCTTCCACTATATAATCCCTGGCATATCTGGAATTGAAATAAGTCACATGAAGTGAGTCTATGTAGAATCCCTGTCAACTCTGCTGTTCAGAGGAACAATTTAATAATAGTTAAAGAGTCTCTGGGTCACTTTGCAAGTGACTGCCAATGAGAGAGTGGGAAAACATCAATGATATTAAAGTGTCCAGACTGTTGAAGTGGTAAATAAGGAGGAAAGGTCAGTGATGTACAGTGGTGTCCAGAGCCTGTGAAGCAGCTCACATCCCAACTAATAAATTTTAATCCAACCATATGCCAAGTCACATCTTAGAACAAAGAGCACAGACCCTGCTATGGAACAGGGGGCTATTTATCCTGGAAAGCTGCAATTCCACAGATGATTTTGGGGTTACAAAGAATTGTACATTAACAATTCTCAAATACAATCTTATATTGTGGAAGAGATGTCAAATGCAATCTTTAGTAGACAGAAAATCAGCAAGTGTGAACCTGAGGACAATAATGGGTATAAACAGAGAGAGCCTTTAATCTGGCAGAGAAAAGATATCATGAACAGCAAAAAACAGAAATTACACACTCATTGCAACAACAATGGTGTATTTTGGTGAAGTGCAAGGCTTTTTGCTCCCCTTTTTATCTTTTGGTAGATGGTACTCAGTCAAGGCAAACACCAATTTCTCAGCTGCCTGCCATTTGGATCAGTGTAGATACTGCTCTAGCACCACACTGCAGCTGAGTGTGAAACACCACAACCAATACCGAGCAAACTGGTGAAATGCAACATGTTTTCAAAGAAAATAAGGCCAAATTAGGTAATCTATTTTCTTACTTCCATCTACGTATCAAATTGTGTAAACTGGATTATTTCCAGCAGAATTTGTGTTCAAGCAGTAGCAACAACAGTGTAAGAGGAGGCACAAGAGCTGGACCTCAATGTTTTAGCCCTGCTCAGGGAGGAAGTGGGGTGAGAAGACAGCCCACTTCCCCAGCCTGAGCAATGCTCCAGCTTCTCTGCAAGGCAGCTTAAAAGAGAATTCACCAGTGCAGGATTCCTGCCAAATGGGAGCTTTCACCAAACCAGCATCTTCTGCCCCATATACCACCAGATGTGATGGCAGCCAGTATTATTTGTTAGTAAATTAGGCTGGATTTCAAATAAATTTGAAGTGAGCTCATCCTCAGAACATGTCCTTCAAGGCAGGTCTTTGGTAGGTACTTACAGCTGGCTTTTGGAAACAGGGTCACATTTTGAAAGCTGCAGAGCTAAAATTTATTAGGAAATCCTGACCAAACTCTTTGTTTCCATGCCCAGTAGGCATCCAGTCCATTCCAGAGCAGAAGTAATGATGGAATTCCTTCTTCTCCTGCTGGTAAGTTTGCTCAGAACTGTTTTAGTTTTTAGCAGTAACTTTGGCAGAGCTTTCAGGTCCAAAGCTGGTTAAATAGACTCTCTTGCAGTGCCAGAACAGGACCGTGCTCACCAGCCTGGCTATTCAGCAGTCACAAACAAAACATGGGTCTACCAAGATGGCCAAGGCCACCCTCTCCAGTGCTCCTATAAACATTCCCAGCTGCATGTGTCCTTGCTGGAGCTCAGTGCCTGTGTCTGCCTGCACAGACAGGGCATTACAGAATGCAGTTTAACTCTCAGTTAATGCTTGACTGCACTCCCTGACACAGAAAGCCCTATGGGAATGCTGTGAATCCCCAGTTCTTTCACTGGAGGAGATCCCTCTTGTACCACCAGGACTTTGTGTGCAAGGCTGACACTGCCTGGGCCTGCAGGGGAGCTCCACCCAGGGCAGGAATTGGCTGTACAGAGATTTTTTTCTCATTTTCTAATCATAGAATCACAGACTGGTTTGGGTGGAAAAACATTTCATTCCAATCCTGCTGCCATGGGCAGGGACACCTTCCACTAGACCAGGCTGTTCCAAGCCCTGTCCAACCTGGCCTTTGGACACTTCCAGGGATCTTCTTCTGGACAACCTGTGCCAGGGCCTTACCACCCTCAGAGGGAAGAATTTCTTCCCACTATCCTATCTATCCCTGCCTGCTGTCAGTGTGAAGCCATTCCCCTTGGTATTGTCACTGCAGGCCCCTGTCCCAAGTCCCTCTCCAGCTCCCTTGAGCCCCTTCAGGCACAGGAAGGGGCTCTAAAGTCTCCCTGGAGTCTTCTGTTTTCCAGGTGAACAGCTCTAGCTCTCTCAGCCTGATTCCAAGCAGAGGTGCTCCCACCCTCAGAGCATCTTTGTGGCCTCTGCACTCGCTCATTAACAGGACAGGAAACTTTAATGCCTGCTTAGCCTAAAATCTTTTTCTGCGATTACACCTCTCATTTGCAGTGAAATCTCCTAAAACACAGCCGGTGCTACTTTTTAACATCTTTCTTCTCTTTTTCCCCAAGGACACACAGTTCAAAAAGCTTTACAGCCAAGACTCTTCAGAAAATTCAACCATATCAGTTTTTTCTGAGGATCACTGTACACTGAGGCTATACCAAGGAAGTATCACTTCCATCACCCTCCATTCTCCAGTACTCACTGCTGGCAGACAGGAGGCTCAGTGGCTCTCACTCTGACCTACCCAAACCATTTTACAGTCTACATTCAAGTACACCAGACAAAGAGATGTACTTTTGAGACCACTGCCAAGGTTCCTTCGTTCCCTGCTCCTGAACTGCACCCTCTCCTGACAGTCTGACACAACAAGGAGTCAAAGCTTGTCTCCAAACTGCCAGAAGCTGCACTTCCAGAGTCAGGAAGATACTGCTCAGAAACACCAAGTGTAACCAACATCCTCTCTCAGGACTGAACACAGTGATTATTCTTTAATCTAAAGACAGGCTGTATCAAGGCTGTACAATGCTGCTAGAGCACCAGCAAGGTTCTATTCTGTGGATGCCATGGGACAGAGAGAGAGAAATGGCAAGCGTTTCTCACAGCGGCTTGTGAGGAATTTTAGGGAGCTGGAAAGATGTGATAACCTGTTGACTATAAAGAATTTGCAGGTGCTGTTTTTCTACTTTATTTTTCTGTTCCTCTCAAGGACAGTGCGTGAGAAAGATGTTTCAGTTAGTCAGCCAATAGAATAGAATCTATCGTATCACTGTATAAAAACCACATGGTTCTTTTGGATAAAGCCTTCTTTGCCTTTGCTACGATCCTGCCTCTCGCCCGTTCCTGCCCCGACCCCAGCACATGAGTGACACTATTCTGTCTCAAAAATAACAGGATGGTCTTTCAAAATTCCTAACTTCAACACTAACGTGACAGCATGGAGAAAAATAGTATATGTAAATGAAGCAGTTGTTAATGCAGACATTGAAAGCAGCACTTACCTCTTGGGCTTGAAGACAACCTTCTGTCCTCCTTCAAGTATCAGCAAAGCTTTCAGCTGCGTCCCTTTGTAGCCCACATCAGCTTTGATGATCTTCTTGGTGCTCATGGCGTGCATGACGGCGCCCAGCTCGGGGGTGTCCTCGGGGTACACCTCGCGGGGCACCACCCACTGCGCAGCGATCTCCCAGGGCGACTGCAGCGTGTGCTCCAGGCGCGGCTCCAGCGCCACGCGCAGCCCCGACAGCATCCGCTGGAACGCGCGCTGGTCCTCGCGGTGGGCGGCCGACGTGTCCAGGTTGTCGATGAGGAAAACCTTGGTGAAGATGAAGATGACGAGGAGGATGGCCAAGAGCACGACTCGCTGCTTCAGCTTCATGGTGCCTTTCAGCCCTTCTCCCCTGACTCTTTCTTCCGAGCGCTACGGGAAGTCTGTTGGAGATCAGGGTGAGGAAGGGGGTGTTAGTTGATGAATTTCATGCCTAACTTGCATTGTAAAAGATGTCTCAGCACTGAAGCGTCTCCTGGTACCCCTAAAAATAAACAAAACACAAACTTACAATCCCGCAGATCCCACCAAACTCAAAACCAAGTTTATGCTCGGAGCATAAGCCTGGACTCAGGGAAACCTGTATCCTAAAGCCTGAACACCTCTGTTAAAACACACTGGCTTTGCTGCCTTCCTGCAGCCTGTCTGTGATCTGCACAGAAGGGGAAATTGCCAGATAGCATCTCTGCACAGCTGAAATCATAGCAGCTGCAACCACCACAGGCAAGACTTTTGCAGGGAACTGTAGTTTAATATGATTGCTGCAATTTCACATGCACTCTTCCATTAGTGCAAGATCCCATGATTGCTGGTGTCCTAAAGAGCTATCCCTCAGAAAAGCTCCCAGGTAGATTTTAAGACAGCTCACAACAGTGAGAACAGCTGCTCAGCCTTCTTTCTTGAAGGTACAAGACATAAGGACAGAATAGACTCAATTGTTTATTGCCTTTCATTTGCTGCCATTATAATTTACTCAGATTTTTTTCCATTCTTAAAAACCTATGAGCTGGGGGGGGATGACATCTTTACTTCCTCACAGCTAACCAAGTTCCTTCTGCGCTCAACTGTGAAACCCATAACCACAGAAAATATACAAAGTGTCTGCAATCTCAACCAAATTAACTAGAAAAAATACCCTAGAACACGTGCCTGTTCTCACATCCTCACCTACAACAGTTAAAACCACATCTGTTTCTATATTTACCGTGGGCTCCAAGACACATCTGGCCCCTCAAGAAGCCTTGGCAAGGGCAGTGTTTGCATGTAAGGACCAGAGAATGCACCATCAACTGTATTGGGTTATAAAGACAGAATTACCTTCCTAGTATTAGCTGAATGCAGTCAAATGCCAAAGAGAAAGGGGACATGAGGCACACCTCTGAGGGGCACTGGAGCCAGCAGGAATTTCTCTTCACCAGGCACACTGATCATGTAAACCCCAAAGAGCACCCAGAGCTGGGGGAGGACTGACACAGAAAGCCTTCTCATGCAATTTAACAGTAAGAGTATAAATCAGCCATAAATAATCATGGCACTGGAAAAAATGAGCTGCCACAGGCTCCTTCACCAGCAGCCACCACAGGACAGCCAGGCCATGGCTGGTGAGGCACACACAGGTCACAGCCCTCAGTGCAGAATCAGGCTGGCATGGTGTAAGAGTACAGTATAAAAGTATAAAAGGACATGTATAAAAGGAGATGCAAAGGCACAGAGGACTCCACAGCACCCAGAACAAATTTACATGAGGTCTAGAGCAGAGCCATCCACGGCTCTCCCTGTTAGCACTCACAGCAGGACAGAGACCCCAGCAAGGGCAGGGGGTAGAAGCCTCTGGGATGCTTCAAACTAGAGCCACAGTCTGCTGTTAACTGTGTAATACTGATTTTAATCTGCTGGAAAATAAGTGCTTGTGCTCATACTGAAAGAGAACAAATCACATGTTTATATGGAAATTAGAGCATATTATTATTCTTCATCTAGTTTTGTTTTGGCAGGCTGTTCTTCTCCAGACAGCACTGCCACCTGCACATTACCCACTGCAAGCACAAGAATGTGAAGCACAGACAAGGAAGATGCACCTGACCCAAAGGCTCTCACTCCTGCAGATACAGACTCACCCAGGAAGAGATCCTTAAATAATAATCACATTATTCTTAAATTTAAACAGACAAGCAAAGCGGATTGGCTGCACCTGCACCCTCTCATTTTAACTCCATAATTCACCTCTTTAAAACTACTAATTCTGAATCACTTTGAGCACTGCTTAAATTCATTTTTAAAATCCATTCGAGTTTGTAAGGAGTTAGGCAGAAGAACAGAGGTCATTTCAGAACAGTAACTGCTGGCTGTGGGATATGTGTATGTGTACACTCACATTTAAAGAAAGCCTCGCAGTGCAGTGCTGCCTGACTAAAGCACTAAAGCTCAGGGCAGGATGTTCCACACCTCTGGAGCTCAAGGTGAGCACTCACTTTTCTACATTGATTTCCAGGAATACTGAGTTTCTCTAGGGATATTCTTCCTGGGACTTGGAGGGAGAATACAACTACAGTCACTTAAATGAAAGGTAATTTATTTAGTTAATCTCTTGTGATGGCTTTGAAACTAATTTTGGCTGAAACCCTCCAATGAGGTAAACAGAATTTACAAAAATAAATAAAATTCAATATTTAACTATTTGCTGGTGAGTTGGCTCTCACTTTTTAGTGACATCTGAGGACATGAGTCATTGGCTGCTTTCCTCCAAGAAACACCAAGGCACCCCCGAGGTTGCCATGTAATCAATTTCCCAGTGCTCCAAGCACAGCCTGCACTTTGCTCCTTGGTGCCAACATTACACTCTCTGCTCTGCAAGCCAAGGGAATTGAATCCTTTTATGAACAAGTTTACCACGGACAGCAAGAACTTGAGTTTACTGTTCTAAATTGAAGATGGCAAGGGTGACAGCGTCAAGGCAATGTAAGAAAATATTTATGCCGTTTTGGAAGAAAGTAATTTGAAAAAGACATGTCTTTGGCAAAGTCTTGGATTGGAAAGGAAGATTATGAGAACTCCAGAAGTGTCAAGCTGGCCCTGGAATGAGGTCAGAGATGAGAAAATTGAAATAACAATACACCACCAAAATTTTAAAAGGGAAAAAATAAGGTGAGCGTGAGCAGAACTCTGGAATGAACAGCAAAAGGGTTTTGGACAATGACAAAAGTAAACCCAGCCAAAAAGAGAAAACAGCCAGAAATAAACAGCCCCAGCAGCTTTTTAATGCTGTAGTCAACTGAAAGGTTTGCATAAGAAATGTTTCTTGTTTTTCACTACCTCTTTGGGAAATTTCCTGATCAATTCCTTCTCTTATTACAACCAGCTCTGTATTCTCAGCAAGTATGAGTCCCCCAACTCAATATACAAATAACTGCATCTCCTCAGTATCATGGTGGGGTCACTGTGCACACAAACACACAAATTAAATCATGTCTGCTGGCATTAAATACCAACATCAGACCACTTCACTCCCAGTTCAAAAAACAACATGCAATTTGCCTGTTACAAAAATTACAGCTACGATAAGCAGGCTGCAAAGTTACCAGAAAAATCCCACAAGACATTTTTTATTGAAGTCACAAAATCAATGGCGTGTCTCATATCACAATCTTATTTTGATATCATAAAGCTTTTTAGCTGCTATGTCAAAAATACTTGTGTGTACGATTTGCCAGGATTTCATTATGCTCCAAGTCACAAATCAGGTCCGGGGGCAGGCAAAGGTTTAGTTTGGCAGCATAAGTACACAAAAAATCATAGCTCAAACAGACACTGATCTGAAATGGATATGGTGAAAGTAGAGTCTAATTCCTGTTTAATGCAAGGGGTTTTTCTTATATACACTATACCTTTTGGGATCACCTATCAAAAGGCCTTTAGAAGTTCTCCAGTAAATCCTGGAAAATGCCTTGAAGAAACATCGTACACAGTAGTGACATTTTCCTCTTCCCAAAACATCCCTCAGTCTCACCAGATCAATCTTCCTTCCCATCCTCCCCTCCCTGGCCAGCTCCTTGGTGGCTCATGCCTCCCTTCTCTGTGTGAGCCTTGTTATTCCAGTTTCCACAGGCAGGCTCCCACAGACCTTTCCTTGGATTTCTCAGACTCATTCTGTCACTTCCACTCTCTGCGTGCTGCCTGCCTTGTGTACAAGTTTAGTCATCTAGTGCTCAAGGCTTCCCACGTATTTACTTCTCTGCTGTTTCTCCATCTCCTTTCCTCTTAAAACCTTTGTTATCTACAGGCAAAATCTGTGACAGTCTACACTCAAACTTTCCACAAACACAACTGCACCCCTGGTTGAGAGCTACAATACTGATAAATGTGAAAGACCACGAGCACTTTAACCCCTGCAACATCTCTGCCTGCAGCTGCAACAATCAGTAACCGCCTGAAATATTCTCACACAGCTTTGGAAAGAAACAAAATCATTTTGTCCATCTGTCTGCCCACCTTGGCCTGTTATAATCCTTAGTAACTTAAGAATCTGTAACCTGCATTTCTGCCAAATTTGTCAGAGGACTATTTGCATGAGCTTTACAAAAACCACAGGCCAGATAGAGGACAGAAGCCTTGAGAAGCCAAGGACAACTGGGTAAATATCCTGAATCTTTCCCAGCTGCCGGCACAGCAAACAGGAACACCTGACTCAGCTGGCTGCACAAATAAGGACAGGGTGGGTTGGGATCCAGGCAGCTCCTGGGTGCAGCCCTGGGGAAGGGGAAGCCACCAGGCACTGAGCCCCCTGGGAGCCAGGCAGGAGCTGTTGGGGTAGGATGTGGCAAACAACTCCTCAGGCAACCAGGCTGCATGAATCCTCCTTGCAGAATGACTTTCCACCAAGCACCGTTTCCTATGGAAACAAAGTTTATATAATCACACTTTTCACTTAGATCCACCAGCTAATTCCAAACGCATCTGAGAGGACAGTAGATGTTTTGAAGACAGGGTTTATGTGTTTATTGGAAGCTGGCAGCCAGGGGTGCTGCAGGAAGGGCCCCAGCATTGGCTCAACAGTTGTCTGCTTGCCTTGGCCATGTGGGCAACCCAGGGGCAGGGAGCTGGGAATGCCACGTGGGCAGGGAGGGATTGGGAACACTGAAATGGGGAATGCAACAGACAGGGGCTGGAGCCAAAGGCACTGATACAGAGGGTGCTGGGACCTGGTCCGAAGACGGCCGGAACAAACCTCCCTTGTTCCCATCCCCGTTACTGACATTCCCCCTGACCACTACAGGTCAATAAAGCCAGCTGGAAATGCTTTAGGGAGCCTTGTTCCACTTGGAAATGAAGCCAAGGCAGTAAGAAAATTCTGCAGTTTCCCTTCTCCACTTGACATGTTTATTCATCTCCTACATATGACTGACATTAAAAATTTAGCGAGGGTCCATGTACCCATCTGGATTTTAGCAGTGCTGAGCCTGTTTCTGCTGTAGGATGGTGCCAATCAGCCTCCTCCACTCCTGAGGAGAGGCCGTGGGATTCTGGTGACAGAACCAAGCTGACAACTTTGTACCATGAAGCGAAATAAACTTTCTACCTCAAATGGAGGCAAATCTTGTAGTGACTATGTAGGTCAGACTTAAGGACACGATGGGTGCGTGGAGTCATTTTCAAATTAAAACAAGATACAAGAACATCTGTTCTGTAATAAATACTAGGTGGGATCCACTCACAATGAATCCACTGCAAACCTAGGATCTGCATTTTACAGTTTATTCTGTTTGCTCAGCCCCTAAAGCACTATGGATGTTGTAGGGCCTCAGAAGGTACAATGAAACAGCTGCAGTGCTTATGCACATCTGTATCCAGAAAAGATCCAAAGAGAGACATCCTTAAAAAAAGGGTTAAACCCATGCCTTTGACAACCACAGTCAGCACTCTTCTATGGACACACACATTGTATTTTTCCACCAGTAGACAATGACCTTCGCTAAGCTGCGACTGGCACTGGGTGAGAGCCCACGGTGCAGACGGCTGTTCCCAAGGGTTAGCAGATGGCCAGAGAGGCTTCACAGCTGGACGGGGCTCCGTCCCCAGCTCAAAGCGAGCATCCAGAAGAGGAATGAACCTCAGGAGTGCAGATACAAATCCCATCTACGAGAGCCGCGTCCGTGCAGCCCCCGCCGACCGGGGGTGTCCGGAGCCGCGGCTCAGGCCGGACCTGTCAGGAAGGACGTGGAGGGGCTGGAGCGAGTCCAGAGAAGGGAACAGAGCTGGGGAAGGCTCTGGAGCACCACTCTGGTGCTGAGGGAGCTGGGGGGGCACAGCCTGGAGAAAAGGAGGCTCAGGGGACCTTACTGCTCTCCTCAACTCCCTGACAGGAGGATGCGGCCAGGTGAGGGTGGGCTCTACCCTCAGGTAAAAAGCGACAGAACAAGAGCACGGAGCCTCAAGCTGCGCCAGAGGAGGTTCGGGTTGGACACAGGGAGGAATTTTTTCGCGGTAAGGGTGATTAGACATTGGAATGGGCTGCCCAGGGAGGCGGCGGAGTCACCGTCCCCGGAGGTGGGTAAGGAAAGCCTGGACGTGGCACTTGGTGCCATGGGCTGCTTGACAAGGTGCTGCTGGGTCACCGCCTGGGCTCGACGATCTCGGAGGTCTTTTCCAGCCTCACTGACTCCCGGATCCTGCGATTCTCCCACCGCCGCTCCGGCCGCAGGGGCCCCTCCGGCGCTCCGCGGGGCGCAGCCGCCCCTCCGCCCCCTCCCTCCCGCCGCCAGGCCCGGGAGCCCCTGCTATACCCGCCCCGGGCCGCAGCAGCGCCGCGTCGCGTCCCGTCTCGCTCCCGTCCCTCAGGCGCCGCCGGCCCGGCCCCACCGCCCGCGCCCGCCGCACTCACCGCGCCCGCCGCCCGCCCGCCATGGCCCGGCCACCGCCGGCCCCCGCCAGCCCCACAACATGGTGCCGCCCAGCGCCCCGCTCCCGCCCCCCAGCCAATGGACGCCCGCTCCGCCCGCCGCGCGCCGCCCGCCCGCCAATCAGCCGCCAGCGCTGCCCTGGCCGGGGAGACGCGGCCGGGCGCCTCCAATGGGAACGGCGGGGGGGGCGCCCTCCAATGGGGCGGCGGCAGCGGCGGCGGGGTTAACCCCGGTTCGGCCGGTGCCGGTGCTCGGCTGCGGGGAGGATCCCCGGCTTTAGGGGGAAAGCCAGCGAATACACGTTTGTCACACACTTTTGTCTAGTGCATATGGAAAATACTGAGCCGGGGCTGCGCGCAGCAGGAGCAGGATGCTGTGGCAACGGGTCCTGTAACAACGCGCGCCGCCCTCAGAGGCGCTCGGCTCCTCGGACTTTGGAATTACAGAATTATAGTTTAGAATTACAGCCCTCTTAAACAGTATTATTATACTATATAGCCCTATTATACTACACATTATGACTATGTGCAGTCCTGAGCAATACACCTCCTTTTATAATCTAGCACCACCAATAAATTGGATGCTATTCAACCATAACATCCATAGAATTTTATCTCTCCCCGTTCAACTACAAATAACATATTAATTTTAAAATTTCCCCCGTTCAACTACAAATAACATATTAATTTAAATTTCCCCTCTACGCTCACACACTCCCAATATGAAATAACGCTCCAGTGTCAATTCCATCTGGCAGGCAGCGCTGGAAGTTTGGCTGGGAAGGCGCCGCTGGTGCAATGCCAGCCTGGCTCAGCAGGAGCCACCACCCAGCAGCACCGAAATGTGCTCGCAGAAACTCAGGGCAAGGACGGCAGAGCCGAGCAGGGCTCACGGATATTCCAGTCCTGCACATCCCACCACAGCTACAGCCCCTGCATCCCCTTCCTCCACAGCTCCTTACTGTCCAGGACGTTTTCTCCATTGTTTCTGCTCCACTTGCTGTTCCTCATCCTTTTTTGGTCCCCACAGAATCATTTAGGTTGGAAAAGAGCTCTCAGATCATTGCATCCAACGCAGTATCTTCGGCTACTTTAACACTGCAACAAATAGCACACTTGCAGACTGGCCTGAAGTGGAAAATAAATGTATTTCTTTCCAGGAATTTTCCCTTTCCCTCCTCCATTTTTAGGACTGGGAACGAAAACTTTTAATAGGACTTTTAAAAACCCCTTTGAAAAAAAAAATAAAAATCATACCTAGTGCTTTATGACTTCTTGCTGCAAGGTTCCAAGTGCCTCAAGGAAACATCTTTGCAGACATCCACACTCAGGCTACTTCTCTTGTGCAATGCTATTGCTAGAAGGAAAGATATTGAAACATATAGATATATAGATCTATAGGTATATATAGATATATATAGATATAATATCTATCTATCTATCTATATCTATCTATCTATATATATAAAAAAAACATAGTTTCATTGTTACAGACTGCTCCTCTGCCAGCTCCTCACCCAATTAAAGTTTTAAACCTAACTACAATCTCAGCTTTCATTATTAATTAGCACATTAATATTTAAGTGCTGAGCAATTGTCTACAGCTATAGAAACATTAAGGGCTAAGCAGTGGCCAAGCGTATCAGGTTGCAGACAAGGCAAGGGGCTGAGGTGTTGGATGGCCAGGGGACCAGCAGGACACAGGGTGGTCATGAAGGGCCATCATCTTCCAAAGGTGACAGGCAGAAGAGCTTTGTTATCCCTTGCCAAGAGCAGAGCCCAGGAAGATCAGGAGAAAGAACTGGGATAAGGCAATAAGGACTGTCTCAGGCTGGAGAACAAGGTCAGGCTGGGGAAGAACAGCAGCCAAAGGGCCATCTCAAAAGCTGGGGCTGGTGTGGGAAGGAAGCCATAGAGGCTGTGAAATAATTCTGTCTGCTCCAGGAAAACCTCTCCATGCTCAAAAGAAGAAAGCTTTAAATCAACATACACTCTCACCAGATACTGCACAGATCTTCCTGTTCAAAGAGCTGTGTGATCCTGGCAGCAGGCTGAAATCAGATTAATGGAATACAAAAGAAATTCCCGAGTCAAGGGTGGCACTTCGACCTAGCAAAGCATGTTAAGCGTGGCTTTGCAGAAGATACCTGTACAAAATAAAGCCACGTGTCAATAAACTGAAGGCACAGAAATAATTTGAGGCAGAGTGCCTCTGAGGTCAGGTATCAAGCACTGACTCTTGGATGGAAAATCTTCAGCTGAAATGATGCCACCTCCAACTCTCTTCCTCCTGCCAGGCAGTGGAGAGACAAACAGGAGTCACTGCCTTGACTCACCCAGGAGGAGGAGTCCTTGGATCCTGTGAAATGGGAAAGAGCATAAGAGACATGAGACAGACAGCAGGGAAGGACAGGGCAGGTGAGCTGAGGAGCATTTAATGTGCACCAAGACTTCTCACACCAGTGTGAGAAGTTCACTCAGCTCAGAACCCAACTCAGTGCCCACCCTCCCCTGCCTTCCCTGCAGTGTGACCTGTGGGAAGAAGGAAGGGCCACAAGGACATTGCTCAGTGGAAAGGTGCCACAGGAAAGCTTTCACTGGGACTACAGAGTGGCAAAGAGGTCCCTGAGCACATTGCCAAAAAGGCCAGATCCTTATCACTGGGGTTAGATGGATGGAACCAGGTTTGGACAATGTGTAAACCCTCAGGAGTGCCCCAAGCACAAAACCCCAAGTGTGGCTGTGCTGTCTGAGTCCAGGTGACCTCAAAATCGGCTGAGAGCAGCTCTGCCTGCACCTGAGGAGCAGACAGGGCACCTTGGGCTGGCTCCTCTCTCCTGGACCTGACCAGAGAGAAGGACAGCAAGAGACTTCTCTCTGCAGATCCAGCTGCTGGAGCTCCATCACTTCATCTGTGAGCAGATGAAGGCCCTAGCACCAAATGTCTGCTGCTCAGCATTTCTGCCTCATGACTCCTTAATCTGTTTCAGGGAAAAATCAACAGGGTCCGTTTGTATAGGTGCTTTGAGCCACCTGGGTGATTTTGCCTGGAGCAGATTAGGAAATGCACACCCCAGTTGCTCCCAGACAATGCTGGATACAGGAGTTACAATAAGAAACTACATGTGTCAGTATTTTAACAGAGCACCACACCCTGAACGTGAAGTTAAAGCAGTTATGTGAGGCATTAAAAATCTTTTTAAAACTGTCAGGCTTATTTACACAGTTGTAAGTGTGTAATTAAATATTTGGGAGGTTTTGTCCCTCCAAAACTGTGTTTAACTGGAAAGACAAAAACACACATTTAACATTTAAACTTCCTTAATTGCTTTTAAATGTCACCACAAATTAAATAGTGTTTATTCTCAGTTTAATTGACAGCACCACAAGACATCACCTCTCCACCTGAGCACAAAGGCTTTAAGGGAACAGCAATGCACATTTGCATTGCACAAAGCTGATTTTATTCTCCCTCCCTCCTCATCAGCACCTCTGTGTACCTTTGATGGCCCTGTGCCTGTTCTCCTGCATGGGAGCTGACAATCCCAGCTTCATTCACTGGAGGAGCATCCACCAGCTCACTACAGAGCAAGTCTCCTCATAGAGAGGAGGAAGAGTCCTGGTCCTTTGGGAGAAGAAAACCAAGAGCAGTTAAACAAAGCCCAGATGTTTGTTGGGGTCCCCTGGAGGACAACTAACTCCCCTCTGCATCCTTTCACCAGAGACTGTGGCAGGAGAAGACAGAGAATTTGGGGATTATTAACATCTCATCACAGCTGCACATACTGGAAACCTGACAAGGGCACTGGAGTGGCCATTTCAAATTGACTGAAATTGGATTAAATAATAAATAAATTTAAAAATCTCTTTTTAGAATTCAGACTCACTTTAAGCTAAAATGCAAGACTAGTTTGGCAATTTCATGAAGCATCAGTGCCCAAAATCAACTTTTGGAAAGTAGAATCCCTGCCCATAGCAAGGAGTTGGAACTAGAGGATCCTTTAAGTCCTTTTCCAACTAAAACCATTCTGGGATTCTATGATTCTAAAAGCAGTGGGCAGTTGTTCTGAGCCTTCTCTAAAATATTAGGGTTCAGCAAAGCCTGGGAAAAAGAAAGGGAGAAGAGAGACTGCCTTGCTTGGAAACCAAACTCCAGAGACAGATGCTGCCAAGGAAAAAGGGCAGTACCCACAGAACCAAGATTTTACCTTTCTTTCTCTCTAGAGAAGTGTTGGAGATACTGGATTAAAGCAATTCTCAAGCTTCTCACAACAAATCTAGCTGGGGGGTTGAAACAAGTCACTGTGCTGTGACAACATGCCAGCCAGGCTGTTGTGCATCTCCTCTTGTACGTGGGTATTAGCCCAAAATAACTCAAGATATTTAAATCACAACTAGCTGACTTCAGAGCAAACCAAGTAAGCTGTGCAGAGACTCTGATGGTTCTTCCTGTCACTTTCTCAGGCTGTCACCAGAACATGGGGATTTATTTTTAATGTATGGCCTTTATCAGATTCCTGGTATGAAAGTCCTTCCTTCTTCTTGTGAGCCTCGTGAAAGAGAGGGGTCACAGCCAGGATCCTGAACACAGCCTTGAGAACTGACCTGGAGAACTTCTAAGTCATTTAACCTGGACCCCAACTTGGCTGCTAATACAACAGCTACAGAATGAGAACTGCTTTCATGAAAAAGGCTTCTAATTCCTCTCCTGGTGATTCAAGACATCACTCAAATTTACCCAACCTTACTAAAGGAGTAATTGATGCTGAGTGTCCTCCATGGCTACCCAGCTGACACTTCCTTGCAGATAACCCCCTTGATGGTTTCCCTTCAGGGCTGTAGGCAACTGCTGCAGAATGCAGGGTGAATTTCCCTTTTGTTCAGAAGGTTGTGGTGTTGTTCAGTGGCAGCAAATTCCAGAGACAACAGGAAGGAAATGCTCCTCTGTGAACAGCAGTCCTCAGGACCAAAGGTGGTTTGTGAGAGGGGCAGCCTGTGTGAGCCCCATGCACAGCTGTGGATATTGCATCTGGAGCACAACCAGGAGAGCTTTCAGTGGGGTAAGGACAAGGAGAGAGCAAGCCCAGCCTTTTTGGAGCTAAGCTATTCACATGTCAAGTCTAATTCTATTTCCATGTCTTTCAGGCTGGATCTTTCAGTAAGAATTTTTTCAGTGTCTATACTTTTAATCTCAAAGGTTTTTCTGGATGGACACACTGGCTCTGTGCAGAAATCCCTTCCTTGTTCACTGGGATGGGATCTACAGGGGATACTGCTCCCAGGGCTGCAGCTCTGCTCACTGATCTCAGTAGGATGAGAGCACAGAGCTCAGGGAGCAGTGACATTGCTGGAGGTAAAGGAAAACCGTACCACAGTCTGAAACTGCTGTGATTTTGAGATGGGAGATGGTATCACTGATACACTGGAGCTTGAACTTCCTCTAGGATGGAGTGAGGCTCTAGAACTGAGGCTGATCAACCAGCACCATTCCTTCAGTGGGAAAATGGTTCCTGAAGAGTTAGACTAATGATATCCAACCTTGCTCACCCACAAAGATGAACAGCTCCAGCTCCAGCAAACTGAGTTTATGTGACAACCCATTTCTACTGCACATTCTGGCTCTGCTCAGCCCAGTTTGTTTCAGTTTCCCCTTCTGCAGACAATGTAAATATCTGGGAATTAAACATCCTATCACCCTTGGAGGAAACCAATTAGACCAGGCAACTCTCAAGGTGAAGAGGGCACTTGCAGCACTCAGGTGCTCCAGACAGCAGGTGAGGAATGGGACAGCTCCCAGGCTGCCATGCCTTCCCCTGCAGTGCTGGCTGCTCTCACATCACCAGGAGCCTCCTCAAACACCCCCCTCCTCTTCCTGACCTTTAATCCTGTGCTCAATCTGCAGTGAGAAGGGAAACTCACCCCTTTCTAACTGGGATGCTCTCTGCCCAGAGTCAGTCCAGAACACAAGCACAGAAGGCATCCAGGACATGTTCCAAAGGGCCAGACCATCCTGTGAGTGACCTGCAGCAAGAACAAACACAAAGCTGCTGCTCTGCATATTCACAGTGCACATTTACCATCAAACTTTGCAGCTCTTGCATTTTTAAACAAGAGTCCAGACTGGAAAGGAAATGATTACCACCCTGACTTCACCTTGCCATGAAGAGCTCCCTCCAATGCTTCCAGCTGTGCAGAAGAAAGTCCTTCAGGAAACTCAACCCACTGCAGGCACATTCTTCAGATCTTGTTAGAATATTCCTCGTCATTCTCTTTTTGGTAAATGAGCTTTTGTGGTTTAGCCACAGGACTAAAGAAATATTTCTAATAGAAAAGATACAAAGGATTTTCACTTTTTAATCTGACTTTGTAGACAACAAAACCTCCACTGGAAAAAAATAAAAGTTTCTCTAAAAGATGACATGAATGAATCTAATCACTGCCCTATAGTATCAGAAACAAAAATCAGCAAGACCTAGAGAAGGTCCCTCCAAACATCTCCACAGGGTGTCAGTGTTATTTCAAATTTGGGTCATTTTATGCTGGAATCACACTAATTTCTCACCACATTATTTTTATGAGTCTGTTCCTCAGAGAGCAGCTGCCAGCACAGAATTTTGCCCATGTTTTTCATTCTATTTAAATTAAATTCCTTTAATTAAAACAAAACGTCTTAAAACGGGGAGATGGAAACACACACTCACCGTGGTCTGGGGACAGCGGGATATTTCAGAAGGATCTGCAATGGGATTACCATTGTCAATCTGCTCCCAGTTTGCTGGTGGGATTCTCAATTGCTGCTGGGCAAGGAGCTTCCAGCAGCTGATCCAGAGCCCTTCCAGAGGCACCAGCCCAGGATTCCATGTCCTTTTACTGACATGACCACCACAAGAGCCTGCCACGACTCATTCAGCGTTTGAGAGCTGTTTGAGAGCTGACTCTGAGGCAGAACAAAGCTGTTTAAGTTGACCCTTGCCAAAAATTATTTTCCAGACATGTTACTACCATGGCTGTGCTGGAACAAGGTCCCACTGTGCTCTGGCAGCTGTGGCAGCTGTGTCTGTGGCACACAATGTCCCCCACTGCCGTGGGTGCCCTGAGTGACAGCACAGCCAGCTCCAGTGCCTCTGCAGGGCTCTGCTGGGACACCCTGGGCTCTCACTGATCCTTGGTTCTGATCCAACTCTCCTCTTCCCAGCAGCTTTCTTCATCTTCCAGTGGCCCAGCTTTCTACAACATTCCTATAACTGCTCCTCTTCTAATCTGGAATTATGAGAGTTACTGGAAGCACTGCTGGATGTCCAACAGGGATGAATCCCAAATCAGGAAGTTTCTACAACTATTTTCTACTCAGCATTTCAGTTCTTTATCATATTTTTCTAAAATTTGCCATTTCTTATCAGTGTAAGGGACATCATCCCAAAGAACTTCTCCTGAAAGCAATGCTCAGGAAGGTGCCTGTAAGAGGCAGCAAACAGGCAGCACATTGTGTTAGCCCTGCACAGAACATGTTCTGCCTCAGATATCAGGCAGCAGTTGGACAAACAGGGGTGTTTTTCAGCAGGAACATCAATTTTAGCTGCTCCTGCCACACTCCTTGCCATTTATCCTCCCAACCCTCTGCCAGCCTTTCAACCATGGCCTGTGAGGATGGGCAATAAGTTGAATTGCAGAACTGACCTAAATTAAAAATAATCTGGCATCAAAATCAGTATATATTTTTAACCCAGGTTAATGATCCCATCCAATTCATCAACTGCCCAGTCGTTGTGCCACCAGGACCAAGTTTGGGAGGAGCACTGGGTGGGAAGGAGGTGCTGGACCTTTAAATCAGAGCAGTTCAATTTATACCCCTGGAGTCTGACTTGCCTTAAAGTAACAAAGAGATGACACCCCAGATCTCCAAAAATGCCTAAAAATTCAACTTTCCATAGACTACAAAATGGTTTGGGTTGGAAGGGACCTTAAAGACCCTCTCATTCCATCCCCCTGACATGGGCAGAGATACCTTCCACTGTCCCAGGCTGCACCAAGCCCCATCCAGCCTGGCCTTGAACACTTTCAGGAATGGGGCAGCCACAGCTTCTCTGGGCACCCTGTGCCAGGGCCTCCCCACCCTCACAGGGAATAATTTCTTCCCAGATTTCAGGATTTTCTTGTTCTAACATTTTTTGTGTTTATGTCCTCCATAAGTAAAGAAGGGCAACAAACAGCACCATGTCCAGAGGAGGGGAGCAGAGCTGGGGAAGGAGCTGGAGCTGTTAAGTCTGGAGAAAAGGAGGCTCAGGGGACACCCTGGTACTCTCTACAACCCCCTGACAGGCAGTTATAGCCATGTGGGGGTCAGACTCTTCTCCCAGGTTAACAAGTGATGGGACAAGAGGAAATGTTGCACTAGGGGAGGTTTCCATTGGCTATTAGGAAATATTTCCTCATGGAAACTGTTGTCAAGCCATGGGCCAGGCTGCCCAGGGGAGTGGCAGAATCACCATCCCTGAAACTGTTCAAAAACTGTTCAAAAACCCTGTATGTGGCACTTGAGGACACAGTTCAGAGGTGAGCACTGTGGTGGTGTTGGGGGAACAGTTGGACTTGATGATCTTAGAGGTCTTTTCCAACCTTAGCAATTCCATGACTCTAAGACAGCTGCTTCTTTCTGCTTTCCCCCACCACAGAGAGCAGGGCACCAGGCAGGGGACCAGCCTCACAGCAAGCCCAGCTCCTGCTCAAAGCTACCTGGTGGTCTGCAGAACATAAAAATATTTTGGAACAGCTGCCCTGGATGATGGCAGAGAAGGAATATTGACTGGGACCGCTGCGGCTGTTTCTTAAGTCTTTAAAAACGAAACATCATGGCAGCTATTTAGCATGGCTTTTGAAAATTCAAATATTGACAGAAGGAAGTTTTCCAAAGGATGCCAGCAGCTTTTGCAGGAACCCCAGCAGTCGAAACACTGCGGTGTCAGATGTGGGCAGCAGCACAAGCAAGCTCCACAGAGGCAGGAGAAGTTCCAGCACTCTGCCCTCTGCAAGGCATGCACTGGAGCTGGGGGTGGCAGGGCTGCAGGGTGGAAGGGAGAGGCTAAAATGCCCTGAGGAACTACAGTCACACATGCCAAACCTGCATTTTACTGGGAGAGAGTGACTTCACTCTTTACCTCCCCTTCCCCACTTCCCCTGCCCCAAATGGACAGATGTGGCTTTGCAAGAAATTAATTACAGATGGAGGCTAAATAAAAAAAAAAGGGGAACCCCCTCCCACCCCTCCCCACTACCACAAGGCTTTTTCCTCTGCAGACTTGAGGATGGATGGGGCGACCTGGGAAAACTGGCAGATGGAAAACCCATTACAGATGTGAGGTTTGGAGAATAAGGCTGAGGGACAATTTGAGAGTTGTAAATTTTAACTTTGGGGGTTTAAATGCATTGCTTAGCAACACAAAACAAATAGGAAACAAGAAGCCTCATGAGAGAGATGCTTAAATATTTTAAAATCCCTATTTGAGCTGAAGACTACATTACCAGAGACCTGAGGGGCTGCTATTCTCAACAGCTACAGTCAAGTCAAAAAGAAAATAAGGACTGTAATCTCATTTTCACACCAAAATGTACATAATTTATTTTGCTCAAGGAAAACAGTTATTTGTTTGTTCCCGCTCCTGTTTTGCATGGTACAAACCTGAATAAGATCAGAATACACAATGAAATTTTAAGCATTTTGCTGCCCAGGAAAGGATATCATAACATGTTCAAATACAGGCAGGGAAGCTGCTTTACTGGGCATGTATATATTGGATATGATCATTGCTACCATATGTCTGACCCTCACTACATGGTCCAATGCCATTTTATGCTGCTGCATAAATCATCTCCTAAAACTCCTGACATCTCAAAGGATGGCAGGGGCCTCCATCTCCAGGGAGAGAAGGAGAGGGATGAAAAAGAACAGATCACCTGGAAACAAATGTTGAACTTTTTACACTATTTCTTCACCATGAAGGAAAAACAACAACAAAAAAAGACATTACCAGATTTAAAAGGTCAAATATTAGTTTTGGCCTTTTTTGTTTTTTTCATCTACTGAAACAGTGGAAATACCAAGTAAAGCAAAGTATGAAGCTTCTGAACAAGCCTGTGGCCAAAGCCTCACCTTCTGCAGCAAAACATGAAGGAAAAATTCGTTAAAGATTAAAAAAGAAATTCCCAAGGAACCAAAACTCCTTTCAAAAATCCTCTTCTTCTCAGAGCCTGTAAAGGCAGTTCCCCAAACACATACATACATTTTTAAATACAAAAAAAAAAGCAAACAGCAGGTAGCTCTTTGCCTTATTCTGGGGCATCAGCCCATGGTGTTACCTCTGGGGTGTGCTGAGCTGGATGCAGCATGCACTGATCCTCTCCTGAACTGCTGAATGTGACATCTTCCTGCTGCTTTCATGGAGGAGGGCCACATCAGTGGAGTTCAGAAACAACCCACACATTCCCACTTGGTTTTACTGCTTGAGCAAGAAGGGATAAGGCAGGCCCACAGTTTTGGAGGCTTTTTCCTTTTTTTTTTTTTTCTTATATGAAAAAAGCCAAGAAGCCCAACCATAAATAACTATGGTTAGTATTAATAAATACTAAATATTTAGTAACTAATATATGAAATAACTAATGCTTGCAAGAGTTAAAATCAGTAGAAAAGCTCCTCAGTGGCTTAGAACTCCAGGCCAATAAAACCAGCTGTTCATAGAAAAACTTCAAAATCAATGAAAAAACTAGAGGCATAATGGACACATCTTGCTTAATCTAATGGCCAGAGCAAAGAGCACTTAGAGAAAAGGCATTCTGACATAGAATCATGGAATGGTTTGGGTTGGAAGGTACCTTAAAGATCTAATCTAAGCCATCCCAATCCTAGTGGGCACCTTCCACTAGACCAGGTTGGTCCAAGCCCTGTCCAGCCTGGCCTTGGACCCTTCCAGGGATGGGGCATCCACAGTTTCTCTGTGCACCCTGTGCCAGGACCTCCCCACTCTCACAGGGAAGAATTTCTTCCTAACATCCAGTTAAAATCTACTCTGTTAGTTTGAAACCATTTCCCATTATCCTGTCACTCCACACCCTTGTAAATAGTGTCTCCCCATCTTTCTTGCAGGTTTCCTTCAGGCACAGAAAGGCCACCATGAGGTCACCCCGAAACCTCTTTTCCAGGCTGAACAATCCCAATTCCCTCAGCCTTTCCTCACAGCTCCCATCCCCCTGATCATCCTGGTGCCTCCTCTGGATACTCCATCAGGTCCTTGTCCTTCCCCAGGGCTGGAGGCAGCTCTGCAGGTGGGGATGTATTTCTGTACAGACCCTCAGCAGTTTATAATTAGCACTACATCAGCTGAAATTATCAGAGGTAAAGACCATGGAGAAGACTCAAAGATCCAACTGCAACTGTGGTCATCTCCTGGCAGCAAGAGATGTTCCAAATGCAGCTGAACACTGTTTTGTGGGCATGGCACAATGATGGTGTAAATCAGCAGTGTCTGCTGTCTGTACACCTGCCTAAAGCCAGCACTAAGCCATGCCTGCAACAGAGGCTTTTGGGAAACACCTTCATCTTGGGCCAAAAGAGGCATGGATGAAAATCTCCACCAGGAGGGATTTCAGATGGATACTTTTAGCTTGGCCAGGGACAGGAGCAGAGACCACAGGCAGGCTGATGGTAGAAACAGTGTGTGTGGTGGGTGAGTGTTCCCTTTCTTCATGCTGCATTTTCCCATCTCCCTATCCACACCCATGGCACAGGACTATCAACACTTCTTTCCTCCTCCACTGTCCTTGCAACCTTTTTTTCTTTTGCTTTGCAATTGAGAAAGTGAAGGAGCATCTTTCCAGTCCCTGAATTATATACTAGGTTATTAAATCACCCACAGGTCTCATTTACCAGACCTAATTTGAGAAAATACCTATTGAAAAAAATCACTTGGTGGACAGCACCAGCAGATGACCTTACACAAGGCCCCAGCAGCTCCCAAGAGGTTTTTCTACAATCAGTTAAAACTACTTGCCAAGATGGTAAATACATGCCAGAAACTGATGGTCTCATCTAAGCACAGACTCCCTGCTGCTGCTGGTACCTAACCTGGGGTAACATTGGCTGGAAAGTTTTCCAAAATTCCCTTGGGCAGCTAAGGGTCTAGTTTTCCAGGAGTAAAAAGGCAAGGAAGCCTGGCATCTTATATGGTAAAAAAAGCCCTTATAATTTCCTTTATTCTACTCTCTGCAAAATTCTCATGGGTATTCAATGCACAACATGGAAAGCAAAATGAAACACAAATTCATTATTTCCCCTTTGCCAGCTGCTTTTCCTTGCAATGAAACTTCCTGTCATGTTTCCATCACAGATGTGCTGTGAGACTGGCCTGCTGCAGCACTGTTGCCCAGCTTGGATTGCATTTTTTTTGGAAGCAAGTGGCATAAGAGAAGGCACAGTGAAAAGTGAGCCTTGCTTTGTTGGATTCTTTCCTGGATAAAGGCAGGAGTTCCTAGCAAACCCCAGTGTTTGTGGCCAGAAGGTTCCCCTAGCCAAGGATGTGACACCAGGTCACTTGACACAGGGAGCTTAACAAAGGGAAAAAGCCCTCTGAGTTTACTCCTGCTCTTGGCTGAAAACAGGCTGCTAAAAACCACACTGGAATTAAAGGGCATTGTGGTGTGGAAACTGAAATCTCATCAGATGTTCCAGTGGAAAACAGAAGGAGCAGCTTCTCCAGGCACGAGGCAGCGCTGCTGCTCTTGGAGCGCCCGAGGCAGCCAGAGCCAAGGGGCTGGGCAGGCCCTGCTGAACAAGACTCACTTCTCTGCATGCTGCTGAGACTTTCACTGTTGGTGAAACCCTGGCTTTGACAGGAGCTTCAGGCAGAGGAGATAGATGTGGGGCAGGAGAGATGACAGGGAAAAAGAGCACGGAGAGAGATAGGAGGGGAAAGGGGCTGCCTTGTTCCCAAGCCCACTGCCTGCCCCATCCCTTGTGAAAAGGCCCCTTCAGGCAGACCTATCTGTCAGCCTCTGACCTGCCTTTCAACATTATGATGCTCTTTGATTTTATTCATTCCTGCTGGAGGTTTTGCTTAAATATAAACAGCAGAGCATTTCAGCCGGAATTAAAAAAATACAAATAAAAGAAATGAGAAATTCCCCAAGCCTCCAGGCACATTTTAAAACACATTAAAAAGGACAGGACAGTACCAGCTTCATACATACCACAGCTGCAGTGACTCGCAGCAAAAGTAAGGAAAGTTGAATGTGCTAGTGTTTTGTTTTAAAATATGGCCTTCACATTCAAAGAGATCTCTGCAACACCAAAACCTGAAGGAGAGAGTGAGAAATTCAGTGATTCCCACCTTCCCCACCTTGATATTTCTGCTTCTCCATGTGCAGGGCAGGCCGGACTGCGGGAGAGCAGAAGCTTTTGTGAGGTCCCCAGGACTCCTGGAAACACAGGCAGCTTTACACCAGGATTTACAACCAGTAGGTAAAGAACAACTCCAAAGGTGTTTTATTACTTGTGATGAGGGACTATCAAAGAAGCCACAGGCTACTTTGCCAACTGTTTGGTGTTACTCCTTTAGTTCTTATTGGCAACCCTCTATACTATTGCTCTATTTTTCTTTCCCCCTCCCACTCACTTATCTTTCATCTTCCAGTCTCCAATATTAACTCAATTTCACGTTGGAAATTAATCTGCACAAATGCTAAAGAAGTTCAGCTGCTAAAAAAGAAAAATAGAAAAGAATAAAGGCAGCAGGTCAAGTACCTGACACACACAGAGGCCAGGATAAATTACACACACACACAGAGGCCAGGATGCTACTCCAGCACTTCATCACAACACTGGTTGTGCAAACAGAAGACAAGTTCTTGAGTTCTTTTAAATGAGTAACCAGTAAAGCCTTTTTTAAGAAGAGCTTTTTTGCACAGATTTTGACATTCCTATTTTCTGGTTTGAAACATGGCCAAAGGATGAACATGGATGATTTTCCTTTGGTAAGCACAGGGCTTTAATGACATGCCCCACCTTGTGATTAACAGTAATGTCTGGGTTTCTTGATTCTTCTGACACGAAGACCAAACAGTGTTGGAAACTGTGTATATTTACCATATCCTTCTGCTTTTAGCAGTTTTCAAATACTGCCCAAAATAGAAGTTCAGACTTGCACTGTGATTGACACTTGTACAATCACTGTGGGAGACAAAAGATGAAGAAATGTAAGCGAATATTGACTGACACTTGTTTGCCCTGGGTGAAAATAAAGAGGCCCAGGCCAGGGCAGTTATGTGCTGCAGCATCAGTAGAGATGGACTGGCTGCCTGTGTAACTTAAACAAAAATGGGGAGAGAGAGTGGTCTATGCTGTTAATCTATACTGGAGGATTTAGAAGCAAATAAAGCCCTATTAATCTTTTCTGGCTTGTAAGTACAGATGTTTTACTTTTTGTAACACTATTTCAAGTTAAACCCAGATGGTGTAAATCAAGCTGTAATGCTTATTGAAGATATTTTCAAAAAAAGCATTTTTTCCATCCCTTCAGCATTCCAAGCAGTTCAGCAGGGCAGAGCACCCACCCTGAGCAAGGATTGCACATGGCATATTTGACTCTGGCAAGGGAACACAGTTCCAGCAGTGGCTCCCTGCAAATGGCTCCTGCAGCCAAGACTGAGCCTTCCAGACCAAGAGTCACTGGTGGGTGTGAAATGCACCCAATTTCTAAGCTGACAACAGCCACAAGTACTTTTGTACACCAGTGTACAAAAGATGTACACTAAGGTATATATTTTTTGAACCAAATACATTTTTTTCCTCTCAACAGAGAGTTATACAAGGCATTTTGGGAACCAGAATGGAATCTTTTAAGTATTAACAATTTTTCTTCTTTTTTTCTTCTCTTTGTGAATTGTACCTCCACCAAGAATTCTTCATGTTTACAAAACTGCCCATACATCTTTTCCATGGATTACACTGTTTATAGTAACAATTAAATTCTACACAGACCACTATGTAAATGACCAGTTAAGCCTGGGTAAACATCCACCTTGTTTTTCCAATCCCACCACTACTTTTGCATTTACTCTTGTTTATCTGCTGTCTTGCAATGCCTTTTCTTGGCCTTACAACCACATTAACTTGCTCCTGCAGTCCTTTCTATGAGCAAATTGTTTAAAAGAAATACCTATGTTTTTATGTAATAAAATGTGAAAAAGCAAAACCCCAAAGATGCAGTCCAGTGTAAATCATGATGAAACACTGATAATAAACGAACCTTATTCATGCCAGATAAAGCAACAAATCCTAATTTAACACACCAAATAATTCATCCTTAGCCAGAAAGACACTCAGACATTCAAACAGCCGTCTTTGTACATATGGAGAAGCTGCCAAGTCTCCATACTTGAATGATCTCATAGACTCTGGAAAAAAAAAAAAAAAAAAGAAAAACAAAACATTTTGCCATACTACCTGAATACACAGGGGGAGAAAAGGACCAAAATGAAAGCATTTTAGTGGTCTGGGTCCTAATACAGATCTGCAGAGAAGTGTGGGGAAAAATTACGACCATAAAGTCACAGAGAAAAAACAGAGCTAAGCAAAACCTCTTAAGTTTTCTGGCCTGTAATGGTGCTGTCTATGAAGCAATGATGAATAACCACCCCTAAATATCTACTGCTGTTGTTCTCTCCCCAGCTCACATCAAGCTTAACTCACACTTCTTTCTGAAACAAGGAAAAGAGGGACTGTTTACAAGAGCACAGAGTGACAGGACAAGGGGGAATGCTCCACACTGACAGAGAGCAGGGTTACATGGGATATTGGGAAGAAATTCTTCTCTGTGAGGGTGGGGAGACCCTGCCACAGGTTGTCCAGAGAAGCTGTGGCTGCCCCATCCCTGGAAATGTTGGATGGGGCTTGGAGCAAGCTGGGATAGTGGAAGGTGTCTCTGCCCATAGCAGGGGGTTGGAAGGAGATGAGCTCTAAGGTCCCTTCCAACACAAACCTTTCTGGGATTCTGTGAAAAGGTCTGCAGCAAATGATGAGCACTGTTGGAGAAGTTAATGTGTAAAGGCAGTAAAGTTTTCCTCTGAATCATCAGGAAAAGGTGATCAGTTTTCACCAACAATGCCTTTTCCTTTTGGTGTGAGGACTGCTGAGTTAGAAGGGTAAGGAGAGCAGGGGACAACAAGGATACAAGCAAACAAGAGGACATTGATCCATGTGCTGCTGCCTAGGAGAAATATCTGTGTGCAGCCCAGTTGGCTTGGGCTGAGGACTGAGCACAGATAGTTATTGAGCTCAGCTTGGTTCCCAGCTGTGTACACTGGACCTGATCCTCCACTTGGGTAAATTTCCAGCTCAATTAGGCTGTGGATGATGACAATTTTACCAGCTGGAGACTGGCTGCATTTGGGGTTTGCTGCAGTGCCTTTTATCAGACAGCTGCACGTGTAAAAGCAGCTCTGAGAGATCACACACCTTACCCTGCTCAGGTGAGACACAGGCAAGCACAAATCTCAGGTGTAAACAACAACTGAGAAGTTGGGATTTCAGCTTTGTCAATTGGTAGGTCAGCATGGGCCGAAATTCCAAATGTGCCACATACTCAAACTCCCAGCTGACAAGAGAGACCTAAAGAATTCATTACAGAACTGAACATGTGAATTTTCTTAAAGCTTTACATCCTGTTATCTACCTGTAACTCAGTACCTCCCTACACTGCTGTTCATAAACAAGCAGAATGACCCCAGATTGGAGACCCAACCCTGTCTCAGCATCTCTCACCCCATCTCAGCCTCTCCAGGCCTCCTGGATCCCACGGCATTCCCCCCATGTGGGATGGCACGGGCAGGGCCGTGTTTGCTGTGTCTGAGCGTGCAGGGCACAAGCCCAGCTCTGTGTCTGTGTGGGATGGAGCAGCCCAGGCCAGGCCATCCCAGCCCACCACACACCTGCAGGGACTCCACACTCAGCCCACAGCTCTGGAATCTCTCTCCTCAGCCCTCTCTGCATAAATCAAGCAGCAGGGAGGCTCAGAAACATGACGAATACGTTGGCTAGAATATCTCCCGCTGTAAAGACACAGGAGGAAGGGGGATACTAAACTAACCTTGCCTTGGATGGAAAAGCAGCTGGAATTTAATGTTCTTGGAAGCCAGCCCTGGCTGTTCAGACATGGATCTGCCAGGGAAGTCCCCAGTGGAGGCATCGCTCATTCTCCAAAACTGAAACGTCAAGAGAAAGCCCTGGAAATCATTAAGCACTCTGTTCAACATTTCTTCAACAATCTCAGGCAGGGGAGGGAGGAAAAAACCCAAAAAGTCTCTCAACCAGACAAATTCTCAGTGTTAATATAAAACAGAGGGGGGATCACCAGCAATCTGAAGTGGAATTTTGCTTAATTGTGTCAATCTGAAATGATTACAACATTAGACCAGCCTCAAAAAAACAAAAAAAGAAAAAAAAAAAGACGAGAAGGAAAAGAGCGGGAAGGAAGCTAGGAAAAGATAACAAAACAGAAGTGTGCTTGGCCTGGGCTTTCAGAGTCCTCACTATCACAGCCCACCCTGTGCAACTGCCCTGCCCCAGCTGCACCCCCACACGTGGCAAACTGTGCTCGGCCACCAGGGACTCCCAGGGGGACAGAAATGGTGCTCAAACAGGAGGCAAAGAGAAAACCCTCCCTGGAGAAGAGCTAGCAGATCCCACAGAAGCTGTGCCTCACTGGCACCAGCCCCACTTGGAAGTACGTCACTGCTTTTTCCTAGGGTTCCAATTAAAAGGAAAGGAGGTAATTTTGCCATCTGCCACAGAAGCACAGCTCTAGAAAAAGAGTGTGTGTGAGTTTTAATCCTACACCAATTTAGACACACACCCCAAGTGGCTTTCATGAAAATGCATTTCTGGAGTCTGTTCTTTCCAGCCCTTCCTTTCTCACAGATGTCCTGAATCTCCAAACACTTTGCTAAGTGAGGAGCCTCCTAAATCACTGACACAGAGTGAGTGTGGAAACACACCCCAGGCACCACCACCTTCCACTAGAAACACAAATGATTCAGTCATGCCCACTGAAAGAACTAAAAACCCACCTGCCATTTTTGTAGAAGAGAAGCAAACTTGGTAAGCAGCAGGTGGAACTGGATAGGGTTTTTTGTTGATGTTGTCCTAAGAAAATAAGGTTCTGCAATTTATGAGTTGGGTAAACAGGTTGCTTATTGTGGGCTGATCCAGTAGGTGCCAGAAACAATTTCTCTTTTTCTGTGTGATCCAGAAAGCATTTGGGAATCTCTTCTGGATGAAAGCTGTATCAAGGGAAAAAGAAAAATCATTCTGTACTCAAGTACCAGACTCAGGAGTCTGAGAGTGCTAAGATCAACCAAGTGCTAAACTTGATTTTGTTTTTTCTTTTAGGACCAGTAACATTTCTTACAATGCTGGAAAACACAGGTAACAATGGTCCTGCTGAGGACTGCTGCAGGCTGATGAAGCTGTTAACTCTGGTGTTTATTCTGTTCCCTGGCTGCTTGGACAGGTCCTGCCTAAAAAGCTGCTATGGAGCAGATGGAAGGGGCAGGTTTTGAAGCAGGCTGGAAGACAAGGAGCAGAAGGATCCCCAAAAGCAGCCCTGAGGGAAGCCTGGTACAGCCAGGCACTTCCTTGAGGGCTGGGGAAAGAAAGAGAGAAGCACAAGTCTAAGGTACTAGTGAGAATTTCCCAATTTGTTTATGCACATCTATTATTGGACACTTTTCAGCAGAAAAGACAGACATTGCTTTAAAAAAAAACCACAATAAAATGAGAAACAGCCTTTGTGCATTGGGATGAGACACCTCTTCCTAAACCAGGCTTCCCAGCAGAAACTAACCACGTTTATTCCAATATCTTGCAGCATACATTGGATTTAAGTGGACAGAAATAAAGAAGTTTTATCCTCCCACAAGTTGACTGCTATAGCAATTTTCATCTAAAGCAGCAGCAGATTACCAGGACAAACATATTCACAGGGATTTCCTTTCAAAAATCACTCTAAGACAAACATATTTTAGTGGCAGAAGGAAAAAAAGCTCACTAGTCACACCAGCAAAATACTATTTTCATTTAAATGAAGAGCGTGGCAGCTCCAGTTTAATGGAAATTAAAGTGTGTTGGCACTGTCAACTTACTGTAAACCACTTGAAAGCTTTGTTTAATTTTTAATTTAAAAAATAATACAGGAACAGGACATTCTGTCAATACTTTTCCAGATCCAATCCCACTTTCTATGTGTGCTAATGGAACCCTTACAGTTCTCGATTCACATGACTTCAATTTGAGTTACCACAAGAAATGTGTCATGACTTCAAATCTTCAGCCTGGTCTTTTAGGGGAAATTAAAAGAGCATTTTTCTGTGGCTTGTAAGTAATTATACAAAGTTAATAGTACAAAATATCTGTTTTCCATTCATCTTCAATATAATCTTTAATAATCTGTTCTGATTAATCTTTAATACCAACAAAGAAACTGGAGTCCAGCTTTGGAGAAACTGTATCAGTTAAAGTTTATTTTCAACACAGCTGAGACCCCCATGATTTAAACTAGGATAAACAAAGGCTCAGAGGTATTTGAAATCTCAGATTCTTTCATGTTCAGATATTCTAATCTGAATTCTTATCTTGCAAACTCAGATTTTGATAGAAGGTGTAACCAAAGGAAACTCTGGACTACTCTCACTAAATGGCAGGTTTCAGAGTCGCACCATTTTGGCCCTGCAGTACAATTGCACTCAGTATTTTGCACTAATAAATTATTTTAAAAAGAACTTTTAGAGGATTGGTTTTGCTTTTCATATTTAACAGTCTGAGACTGTTCATAAGAACCCAGAGCCCAGAGCAGCCTTCTCACATTGCCAAGCTGTGCCTCGTGGCACTGCAGACACCTCACTAAGAGTGGCATTTCTCTCATGACCTGATTAAACCCCACAAAAACCCCCACACTCATGGGTTTGCTCCCCACTGCTCCTTTGAGGAGCTGTAACAGAAACTTGCCCTCCTTGCTGGTGTGAAACCTATCTTTAATCTATAGCCAGATTATACAGATTTGCTGCTCATGTGACAATATTCTCTTATTTTAGATGTTTCTTTTCCATTCTTGTGTTCCAGGATATGCGTAAGGAGCAGCTTCAAGTTTCACAATGTGGGAATAATACATTTTTGAAACACTAAAGTGAATTAGGAAGTAGATTTAAAACAGTAACATAACCTTAAAATATGAAGTGTTGTGTTTGCCTAAACTGCTCTTTTAAAGAACCATAAGAAATTAAAATTCATCTAGTTACCAACATTCAAAACAGCATTGACCTAATCCAATTTGTTATTTCCTTGCCAGCAGCAGATTTTTACTTTAATCTTACTGCCTATTACATTTCCATTGCATATCCTTGACACTGAAGGAAAAAATGCTGGGTTGATATTATCAGAGCATTCGATGTCATCATCTAACTAGAAGTGACAGGCAAAACAATATATTAAAGAACTCTTGCTTAACTAAAGCACTGGATGGGCTCAAGGTGAACCAGTCTGATGCATCCCAAAAGCCTCCTTTGGAAGTTCTTGCTTGGCAAGAGGCATGTTCATGCATGGCAGGAGGGAAAAAAACCCCTCTATTTGCTCGTTTACATTCAGTGCTGAAAAAGCAGCACTTCAAGGATCAAATGGCAACACAAAGCACTGAGTTAGAGAAAATAATAAATGTATAAGCCTTGCAGGATTTGTGACCTGCTTTTACTCTTGAAAAGGATCAGAATATGGGGGTGAATTGAGAGTTTTGCATACTTTCCCTTTTAAACTTGGACCTAATAAATAGTTTTTCCTTACTGTTTTATTTGAATAAACTATTTTACTCATATTTTCCCTGGCCACTTTTATGCAGACAGAATGGCAAGAGGAACACAGAGCTACCCCTTCTGAGGCTGGCAGGAGACTGAGCAGGAGCAGTGGGCTCAGTCATCCAAATGCATCATTAACCTTGGGAGCATTACTGATGAGCTATTGGAAACCCTTCAGCTCAGTCAGCTTTGTCTAGAGAATTGTTTTTATTTTTGATACTTTAAGCTTCTTTGAGTGCAAGAGATTGTTTTGTCGGCACAGAGCTCACAAAATCCTTGAGGTTCCACGTCCACAGACACCCCCCTACAGCCCCTGGCACTACCAGGATTTAAATGATTTACCTTGCCCTGAATTTTTCTGGGGCTGACTGTCTGAGACACACAGCAAGGTCACTGATGGGCTCTACCTCCACACATCATCAGTGTCAAAAAGTGATTTAAATCAGGGTAGCTGATGGATTTTGGCTAGAAACACCAGAGCAGACCTGCTCTGACAAATTCTTCCATTATTTTATGCATTTATGACCCATTGGAAAGTGCACTGGATATCATTCTGTTAGTGCTGCACAACGAACACAACATTTACTACTCTGCTCTGCCTCAGTTTCTCCACTGTAGCACAGGGACAGGATGACAGCAGCTCCCTCTCTGGAAGGCACTCAGACTGATGGATGAATCCCATGGAAGAGCAAACATATGAACTGCTTGTTGATGTTCTGAACTAAGGTACCACCACACTCTTGAGGAACAGTTTCCCCTAGAATCTTATAACCAACAAGGTACTGAATTTTTCAGCTTAGATTTGGACAAATGGGACTGGAAGCAGAGCAGCACAACAGAGAGGATTTCAGCAAGATGCTGTTTAGTAAATATTCATTAGATACCAGAGTAGCAAGCATGGTATATCCATGTACAATGGCTAGGAGATAGATAACCAAAATGGCCACCTACCCTGAAACAGTTTCCTCATTCCATTTAAGGTCTCTGAAGGAACCTCACAAATGTCATTCAGAACCTGAAGGGAGCCCACAAGACAGATGGAGAGAGACTGTTCACAAAGGTGGGGAGTGACAGGACAAGGGAGAATGGCTTCAAACTGGCAAGGGGCAGGGTTGGATGGGATATTGGGAGGAAATTCTTCCCTCTGAGGGTGCCCAGAGAAGCTGTGGCTGCCCCTGGATCCCTGGAAGTGCCCAAGGCCAGGCTGGATGGGGCTTGGAGCAGCCTGGGCTAGTGGAAGGTGTCCCTGCCCGGGGCAGGGGGTGGAATGAGATGATCTTTAAGGCACCTTCCAATCCAAACCATTCTGTGATTCTATGGAAAGCTAAATGCAAAGTTGTGTGCAAGAACCCTATGTGTCATTGACATTGCATGAACGATTTTAACTCCTAAAAGTAATAAAATCCAGATGTCTCTGTATGACAAGATGTGAACCAAGATTTAACACAAAGTCTGGGGTACATTTCACATTGGCTCTGTGTTGGTGTGTTCATACCACATTCCTTCTGCTCTTTATCATCTTACAGCTTCTTTTCAAAGAAACCAATAGATTTGCAGGAACGTTTTCACCATTGAGTCATTATCCTATTGCATGAAATTGAGAAAATGAAACTGTAAAACTTTCAATACACAGAAGTCATTAGAGTCAGAACTTACCTGGCTGAAAATTCACTCACTGTATGTCTACTCCTTCCTCTGAAGCCTCTGATACAGGTGTCAGAGAGAGGGAATGAGAACAAAAGCAGCACTGCTGTAACAGCACAGAATTTAATACTGATGGGGACCTGATTCCTGAGGTGAGAGTGACTCAGGTTTGGTAACTCCTATACACAGTACTTTGGGTATGTAATTCTAATCAGAAAAAAAAATGCCAACACCAAATATCCCCAAATCAAGAAATTATAGTAGGTCAGAATTAGCCCATTTTGACTGTCTTGCTTTGAGTAAGTCTCAGATTCATGTTTATACTCATTAAAGAGAATCCTGCTGTTCCAGCACCAAGAACTCAGGGTTTGCATTTGCTTTTCCCAGCTCTACCATGACACATAACTGAGCTACTCCCACCACCATCAGTCTGTCCCCAAGCCACTGCTTTGGGACTGCTCCTGAATGAGGGAATGGCTCCCTCCTCTCATGAGCTGTTTCATATTCCAGTCACTCTGGAACACTGCAGCAGATCTGCAGAGTCAGGCAGTGAGAAACATAGGCCACAGTTTACCCTTGGCTGTCTTGTGCCATCTCCAACAAGCAATGCTTTGGTTACAGGTTTAGCTGCTGCTTTATTTGACCTTAGAACAATTCAGCTCCTTATCCCTTTTCCACAATGAAAGTGACACATTTTCCTACCTGAAAAGAAAATGAAAGAGAGATTAGCACTTTGTTGCTGGCTGGGTTCTTGTATGAGGTTTCTCCTTAGCCTAATAAATGCCTTGGACTCACTTTGTGTTTTCAAACACATAAACCCCACACTTTTTTAACCTGAAAAAATATGCTTTTATTTTGCTGTTTGCAGATCTTCTTTGAGCAGGCCCTTTCCAATGTTTTAGAATTAAAACAACATCATCTTAAACACTGGAATTATTCATCAGGTGCTTGACATGCTCTATCACACTATACACATAATAGAAAAACCACTTCTCTTACAGAGCAAGACAAAGACATTCAGTAAAGGCAAGTTTTGCAGAGTCTCTTGTACCAGCTCAGGGAGACAAGCAGAAGGTTTTATTTTGGATCTACATTTTGTCCTTGAGCAACAAATTGAACTAAAAATGAGCAACTGAATGAGGCAAAGATAACTATTACCCATGTAAGGATGTATGCTTCAGTATTAATGCTCAATTAAAGCAAAAACCTAATAAAACTAAGAAAAACATTACTCACAAGTTAGAAGCACGGATTCAATCTTCTGTATTCGATTTATCTGTTGATATAAAAACCATAACCCTGCTCTGTTCTGTGAAAGCATGTAGGCCATGCCAAAACAGTATCATCTGTTTACATCTGGCTGTCTTCTGCTCACATTTTTGTTACCTAACATTCTCACTTACAAAAACTAATATTAAAAAAGAGGAAAAGATCATCTTCTTCCAGCTGGGTTATTTCATACATCTGTGGTCTGGTTTCTCTGTTTTTCCCACAGATGTGAATCCCTCCCCCAGCACTGTGGCTTCTTCCCATGCAAAAGGAAAAAAAAAAGGGAAACTGAAGATGAAGTTACAAAACCAAGGCAATTTCAATTCTTTCAGATCTTACAGTTTCACAAAGAACATTCAGTTGGTGGATTCAGCATACACACCTGGGGAAGGAGCAGAAGTGTATCTGGAAATAAAATCATTCCAGTTGGGAAGCAAGGGAGGGATCAGGTGCCTTTCCCCCACCTCTTTTCTCACTCTGTGGATTTGGAGGCCATCTCCAAATGTACACAGCAGCCTGAGAGGCAAGAACACAAGGAAAGGGGCAAAAGGAGTCCTTGACATGCTCCTTGACTTGGAAAAAAGCTAAAAAATACACAGAAGACTGTCACTCCAGCCACTTCTATCAGGCTCTGCAGGGCTGCTACAGCCTTTCAGTATCTAAAGGCAAGGGAGAACCTGACTGACAAAGCCAAGGATGAAACCAGAGCCCGACTTGGAATCTTTGCTGTGGACAGAGATGCAGTTCCAACAGGGGAGAGAAAGTCTTTTCCAAGAAGGAACCAAACCAAGAACCTCTTTGCTCTGTGCCTCCTACCTTGCAGAGCCTGGAGTCAGCTTTTAAGTTAATAAAGCAGCTTGCCTGAAAATGTTTGCTATGAAATGAGCATCTTTCAAAAGGGGAAGAGGAGAGGGAGGAGAGGGAGGAGAGGGAGGGGAGGGAGGGGAGGGAGGGGAGGGAGGGGAGGGAGAGGAGGGAGAGGAGGGAAAGAGGAGAGAGAAGGTCACCAGCTCATTAATTTTTTTATTTCTTTTCACACTATTGACGAGAAAGCATTTCTCAAACTCAGTAATCTGGAAATAAGAAAAAGGAGGGGGTTACAAAAATCTACTTTATTCCTTCTCTCTTTGTAAATACATTTGAAATGAATGGTTCCATTAAGGAGAAAAGGTGAAGGAGCCCAAGGCTCACATTCTGACAAGCATTTCACGGCATTTCCCCCAGGGCTGTATGATCAGTAAGGCTTCACAGCATTACAAAGGCACAGAGAGTAGGGAAGCAACACCAAACAAAGAGCTAAGGAAATACAAGGCTTTGCATGCTATTCATTCAGTCTTCATTTTCAATTTATCTTCCATGTAGTTGCTCCTTAAGAGCCAATCTGCCTGATGACTGCTTTCAGTGAGTTTAAATTTACCACAACTTTAAGTATAGAAACAACAGACAAAAAAATCTGATAAACTACCAAGGAGAGAAAAACCACATCATTTAACAGAAAGATCTCTGAGACCAGACATACATCTCTTCAATGAACTGTACTTCCCTGCTAGTCTTTAGATTTCCTTTGCACCAGTGGACAATGGTATCTTTACATGCTTCATTTCAAAAGTTCATTGAAAAATGCCACCAAATTCCAGCTGATCTCAGCACCATTCCAAAAGACAGTCAAATTCCACCAGGCAGGAGTTTCGATGCAGTTTTTAAAATGAGAAATTAAAACTTCAGACACAGGCCATCTTTTAAATCATTTATTTCAGTAGGAAAGATTTTTGAAACCTGTTCTTAAATTCAATTAAACTAGCTTATGCAAACACACAATTTTCACACACACACACACAGAGAACAAAGTATTAAAAAAGGTGAAGGAAGAGGCTTGAGGACAGCCAAACTGCACATCACTCAGAGAGATCATAGTGCAATCCCTCCATCCCTGGAATGCCTCACACCAGCAGGGAACATTAAAAATGGCTTGTGTTTACTGCATGACACCTTGACCCCCCTTCCAGTGATGGCTGGTCCTTACAGGATTATTATAAAACACTTCTATGTTTCCTGGTGCTTCTCCCACTCCAGTACAGTCGTTTTTGAATGGATACACTCCTGCACACAAGGAGCCAGAAGTGCCAGTAAACCAGGCACCCAGAACCCTTTATTTCAACATTGAATTGATTTATACTGCTTGTCTGCTTTGCAGCTTCAGCTGTGAACAGCTTTGGAATGGTAAGAAATTACTTCAGCAAACACACATGAAGGCCAGAACCCACCCAAATAAAGAGAAATAATAATAATCAAACACACAAAGGAAACAGAGTATTTATGGTGGTTTTAGTCACTCAAGAGCAAGACCAGGCTACCAGCCAGAACTGTGCCATGATCTGCAGGAATTTGCATTTCATTACATTTTATACACCTTCTTTTCCTTAGCAACTCAGTAACTTGGAGAAAACTTGTCAGCTCAGCTCTGCAACAGCCAGAGCTACACCAAGTCATTTGTATTTTCTCTTCTGACTTTTCTGCTCTCTTTGAGTATTCTTAGAAAGAGTAAGATTAGTTTTCAAATTAGCCTTCCAACATCTGAATTTATAAAAAGACTATAGTAAAACTGCTGTGTTTTTGTAAGGATATATTCCAGGAAAACAAATATTTACTTGCTTAAGAACAACACATTCTTTCTTTCATTTCCCCTTCCAAAGCTTCTGAAGTCTTTGCTGCTAAAACAGTCTCTAGCAGTTGTTTCAGTGAAGGACAGTGCTCCCTACACAGTGTTGGCACTAGAAATACAACATACAAAACTGAGCTTTTGGGATATTAAGATGAAGATTTAGCTAAGCCTCCTCTTTCCCCAAGCAGTTTTTTCCTGTGGTGCTTATTTAGAACCAAAAGCTTGCAAGATAAATTGTCTCCTAAGAATGCTCCTCAGTGTTTACCTCAAAGTGGGACAGACAAAAGCAAACTCCTTTCTAATAATGTGAGCTCCTGAGCTCATGTGGTCTAGACCATGACTTGGACTATGCTCTTCATTTCCCCCCCTCACTAAATCTACTCAAGAGACATACCAAAATAAAAATAAGTTAATTTTTAAGAGGTCTGAGCTACTTCTGATAAAAACCGAACAAGCCCAAGCTACCAAAAACCTCTGCATTTTTTCCTAAAAAGAGGCTATTCAAATAGAGAAATAATACTAAAGCAACTCAAGCACAGCTATTTTACACTGACCAAAACAAGTGACTGCTGCAGAAAAGCAATGGCTGTCAGGAATGTCACCTCTTGGAGCACTGAGGAGGACACAGCCTGCAAGTCTGCGATGGTGGGACTCTCCACTGAAATAAAGGAATTGGTCTTCAAGTTCATAATAAGGCACTGACAGAAGTCCTGCTCCCATCCAAGCACTCACCCTCCTCATGCACTACAAATCAGAATGATGGTTTGTAAAAGAAGGGATAACCCCTAGCAAAGAATTCCATGTCCACTCGTACAAATCCTTTTGATGGCAACTTTCCCAAGCCAAACCACCTTATGAACAAGCTGCTTTTAGAGAAAAATTAAAGGAAAAGGCTAATATTAAAGAATAATAATAAAACTTTCACAGCTCTCTCCTTGTAGGATGAACAGACAATTCACTCATGTGATTTAGTACCAGTCTTGGGGTTTTGATGCTGCAGCAGGCAGCACTAAGAGCTGGCCATTAATAAGGTTGGAACTACTAGTGTTGGTGAGTTAGAATACCAAACAATTAAAAAGGACAAGTAATGAAGAAAAAGGCCACTGACAGAGCCAGAAAAAAAAGCATCCCATGTTTTTTACCTTCATTTGGACAATATTTGTTACAGTTAATTAAAACCGTAATATCAACTTGCCTTTTGTCAAAAGAGACCTCTGCTTCTCATGTGCCTCAGCAGCACAAAAACCTGCAACTGCTTCTGCTGGGAGAGAGAGATTTGCTGTCACCATGTGTTAGGTCTGATACCAATAGAGGAGCACTAGTGTTGAAAATACAGAATGCAAATACGGGGGCTGATGTTGCAAGAAGCATTAAATTTGATTAATTTATTCCTAGTGAGGAGTAGATAACTAATTAAACCCTGCTGTGTTTTTTTATGCTTCCTTTTGTTTCCAATATGTTTTCCAATGTGCATACTTCTCTAAACATGATTTTAAAGCAGGGTGCTAAAGCTCATTCATTAAGTATTTAGGTGACTCGTTTAGTATTTGTAGTTTTAATGCCTATAATGTGCACCTAAATACTTATTGAATCATAATAGCTTGAGTAATACTCTGGCATAAAACAGACATCTAAAAATGAAAAAGTGTCTGAGCTATGTTTATTCAAACTACCAGAATGTTTTAAAAATAAAAGTTATAAAAACTATTTGCTTTAAAGGGCACTGGAATAGAAATCAGGTTTGAAAATCCTAGCCAAAAATAGCAGAGATTAATTAGATAAAAGTTAACGCTAAGCAGTGCAGTGTTATATATTTTTAATGCAATGCACCAATTTCATAAACCAGACATTCGCTGTTGCTTAATCTGTCCCAAAACTTTTAGTTTAGCTAAAAGGCTGGTTATCAGTCAGCAGATAATTAATATTCACATCTGAAGTCTTGCTAGAAGAGCTACTCTAAATAATTTTTGCTCAAATACAGCCAAAACAAGGAATTGCAAGGGGCATCTTTAGCTTCAAAACCCAAACATTAAGGGATAAAGTGACAAATATTAGCTGATGTGATTCAGCACTCATTAACAAGATAAACAATTAGAGCAAGACATTAAAAAAGAAAATCAAAGAGAAACTGCCAACTGTCTGAAGCAGTCTGGATGACAGCCTTACCTGAACACCATGAGCTCGCTGCTCTCCTTGTTTTCTCAGCAATACTTTCAGTTATTTAACGTTTTAAATGCCTTTTTTTTTAAAGAAAGAGCATTAGTACATTCTTTACAGTGTGTCATTTAACTTGTCTGAGTCTTTCCACAGCTTAGCTGAGGCAGCTTTCCCTGAGGGAGCAGACCCAGCACCTCTTTCTGAGCACCATTTAGCTCAAGCTCTAGAGATGTCAGTGTTTGTGCAGGACTACGTGGCCATAAACAAAGGGAAAGTACTGAACTACTCACTGTGACAAGTGCCAAAAATACTTCCTGTGTTGTCATTACTCACTCCAGTTATTCTGGCTACACATTTAAAGAAACTCCCCCCATAATATTCAATCTCTCCCACAAAAACTCAGCAGATCTGAGGACAGAAAACAAGGAAGAGTAGGAGGCCCAAGGACAATGAAAGCTGGTAACAGCAATTCATTAAATGATGATTTGTGAATTCTTTTCCCCACCATCCTCCTACCATAAAAACCTAACTGAAAACAGCTGGAAAAATGCAAAAATCCAGTGATAAATGACATGTCCTGACCTGGCTCTGTCCTTAGCAAAGCTGAGGGCTGTCAGGCTGTGGCTCCCAGTTGCATCTTTCCTTTCACTAACAAAAGAACAGACACAGTTATACTGCAATGAACCTAGAATAGCTTATTTAAAAATTCAAAATCCACAGGCTATTATCCACAATGCTTAAAAAAAAGGGCACAAATTGTTAATAAAACCCAAACAAACACATAGTCATTGAGGAAAAACAGACATTAGGTAAGTTTGAAAACGGAAAAAAACCAAACTCAAGTTGTGCAAAGTCTACTAAAGTAACACTGCTGGCTGTCAGGATGTTGCCTTTACTATACACCCAAAGTGGGTAAACCTGGGAGATGTGTGAATTGCAGAGGGATTCAGCACAAGAAACCCCTTCCCAAAATTCATGACTTCAGAACAGACTTCATTACCAATATAAAAAACAGCAACAAAAGAACTGCAAGGGGAGCCAAATTCTCAGAGTCCTTGTGGTGTAATTCCAACAGAAGCATCCTTCTCCTGTTTTTCTTTCTACCAAGAGCCAATTCAGAACAATTCTTGGAAACATAAACCACCCTATTAGCCTTTACATTACCAAGTGGTTGGGGTTTTTGTGTTTTGTTTTGTTTACTGTGAGACTGGATTACCCTTCTTTTTGCCTGCCAGAAATCAAAAATTAATCATTTCCATTACACGATTAATTTGACTCTGGAAAAAAAAAAAAAACCCTCAAAAGTGAATTTATAGGCTTCTACTCAGATGCAATAAACAAACTATACATTTTCAAAATAACAACTACTAGTAGAAACCTTTATTAGACAGTCAGAGAACTCTGAAACAGACTAGTAGGTAGCTTGTTTCTGTTTAAAAAGGAGAATTCATCGTGGAATCTGCAAGCATATTTACGGTCACTAAACCACAATGTCAATGGAACAGTTACTACTTTTTCACAGACTTCAAAGCTCCAATATCAGAGTCATATTTTGGACAAAGTTTCCTTGCTTTACAAAGATCATATTTTTGAAGATTAAAGAAAGACCAATCATCCAGGAAACTAGGTGACGTCAAGGAAACCCCAATAAAGCAAGAATCAAAGTCTTAAGCATCAAACACACACATAAAGCACAGCTCCCTTTTTACAACCATTATGTTTTTCTCTGTGAGTAATTTCAGTGACCAAGAATGATTCCTGTCAAGGATGGAATTTTGATGGCCCCACACCTTTTCTCTCCTTAGGTTATCCTACCTTCTAATAAATTAGTTAATTGTCTGAAGATCAAAAGAGCTTCTGTATGTAAGGTCTGCTTTAGGCCATGTTATCAACACCACACAACGTCAACTACTTTGACCGAGACAGATACTAAAATCAATTATTGCCAAATGAGAACATGAAAGCTTGAAATTGTGCCTCTATCTTTTTAAAATGTCCATCTGAAGTGATATTATGAAACACCACACACTAACAGTGGTCCCTAACTGATAATTAGCAGATACCCAAAGTCAAACATCTCAGTGAGCTGTACCCAGGTGTTGGTGTTTTGTCATTCAGCTTTTCTGTGAAGGAGTCACAGGCATAGAAACACATGGGATGAAAACACTCAGTTCTGACCCAACGGTGCTTTCAGTTTTGTCTCATACACACACCCCCCTGACTGCCCCAAACATGTGTTTTTCACCAGGAATTAGGGCTAAACGTACCAAACTGATTTTTGGCTCAGCTCTGTGCCCCTGTGGAGTCTGGCTCCCATACAGGACCAAGGTTTGCAAGCTCAGTGCTGCTCTGAACTTGCACTTGTGTTGCATTTCTTACAGGTCTGAGAGAAATAACACTGCTCCAGGCCGTGTGCCTGGGACAAGCTCCCCTCCAGGACTCCTGGGATGGCCTAAACAACATCACCAGAACATGTAGTACCTTTTACCTGGTTCATACACAGCTTTTGATACAACTCTTAAATACCAGTTTACCTGTTTTCTTAAGAATGCCTAAAAATGTGAGTTATTTTCAAAATTAGTATAAAGTTAAAAGAAACTCAAAACTAGCTACAATCTATTTAACTCAAGCACAGCACCGCCAGAAGTTTCACACACACTATTTGGTGTTTCATGTTGTTTTTCCTTTCACTCTTTAAGGCAGTGGTTTCCACAGGTCAGTTCTCAGAACATAATGAAGCATGGTCCATGGCAATTCATGTTGCAACTCCATTTTTAATTTGGGGGACTCCACTCCCCAACCTTTAGTGGTTTTGTTCAGGGCTCCAGAGTTCAGAGATTGAGTTGACAGGTTCTGTTCTGGCACAGAATACAGCTGGCACATTTTTCATTAGGACCTTGTTCTCAATTATGAGATGGTTCAAATTGTCCTCTTTTATTGTTTTGAATTTGCCTGTTATTCAAAGGTCATCAAGTTGGCAGGAACCTGAAAACAAAAATATAAATCATAGAAGAATTTACGTCAGGTAGTAGCTACTTGCATTCAACTGTTTCACAGACTAGACCCCTGGTTGAAATGTACATCATTCTGTCTTCAAAAAAAGGGAGAAGGAATGCAACTGCCATCCAGCAGGAAAAATATACTTAGAGCTGCAGAAACCCCAGGTATAATAAAAACATTAAACTCCTGTGAGGGTTACAATTTTCTTATATGGTTGTAGAACTTCTTAATTTTGATGACATTTAAGATTTGTCATCAAAACAACCTTAACATGATAAATCTCAGCTCTGCTAGACAAGGAGAACCCTCTCACTTGAGCCTCAGCTAGAAAAATCTTGGCACACAGATCAGTGATTGATGTGGGCCCCTTGGTCTTTTTAAAACTAATTTTTTAAAAAAGAGGCATAAACAATTTTTTGGGTTTTCCTATAGCAAACCTGAATGCCTGTTGCAGCTATCACTCACGAAGAGATTAAAGCCAATGTTTGCAATATATTAGTTTATATCCCCATTTTCCCTTCATCAGGAATGTGTCTGACACCAACATCTCTCATTTAGTCAGGTTATTAAAGAGCCACCACATTCCTGACAACTGTCAATAAATAGTCAGTTTGGTCAGATATGAATCAAGCATTTCTTGCTCTGCATTTGCCATTTACCTGTAGGTGCAAGAATGCTCAACTGGGCTAAAGCTGCACCATGAAAATCACAAATAGTGTTTATTAAAATAGTTCTTACTATTACTCAGCTATTAGTATTAAACAGCCAAGGTGTTTATATTCCATTGAAAACACATTTGAACATCCAGTTTTTCTAAGGCAGTTACACTGTTAACAGTAATGAACAGTGTTGCCAACCCTCACTGAACCAGAGCTGTCTTTAGAGGATAGTTTTTCACCATTTACTTATAAACTCTTTGCCACTATTTGCTACCATCCCCACTTTCTCCAGCCAGGAACACAATTTCTCTCCTTTGCACTGTCTCAAATACCTTCACAGGAGCTTCTGCAACCCTCCTTACTTCTTAAGATCTCTCTCAGAGGCAGAATTGAACAAGAAAGCACAGAAGGATCAGGAAAAGCCTTTTTGTTTCCCCTTGAAATTCAGTAGGATTTCTGCTCTGGGAACTCCATAAACAAATGTGCAAAGAGAAGGAAGAATTCAGGGAGACAAAGTAACTTCAAAAAGATTTTGCTGATGAAAAAGGTCAGTAAGAATTTATACAACAACTGCATTTAATAGGGGTTGGAGTCTTATCTTCCTTTTTGATGAATAGAAAATGCTACTTTTGCTTTCCACGACTGGAAAATGTACCAAGGGCTGAACTACTTTCTGTACATTTTAGGAATACAAAATACATACACAGCAGAAAATATGTATGCCCATGACCTGAAAATAGGCACTTCAAGAGAGTTATCTGGAATTGATACTGAATGCTGCAGTTCACAGCTTTTTATGTAATTGTGCAATAGCCTTTTTCAAATGGGCAAGACAAAAATACTTCACTCAGGTATTTTAGAGCATTCCTTGCATTTCCTCAATTTCTTTAAATGAGTCTCAAGGTAGCCCCAAATCTTTCCTCATTACTCCAGAAGCTCTGAGGACTTGTTTGCAAAGGGCCAAACAGAAAAGCCAAGGGAAATCCATCAGCACATGAAAGGGGTGGAGAGGCTGCTCAGGGAGCACACAGAGCCCTCAGTGACAGCTTGGTCACCTCAAAAATCCATCAGCTCTGAGCTCATAAAAGCTAAGCTCATTTCATTTCATTTCATTTCATTTCCCTGCCTTGCTCTCACCTGTTGTCTGTTGCTTTGGCAGGCAGCACTCAGGTGTTTAAACCAGAGCATTGCATTCATTCTGTTTCCAGCTTGAAATTTATATGAATTTCCTAAGAAAGAGAAAAAAACTGATGAAGAAACATTAACAGTGCTCCTTTTTAAACACTTAAATCCTCTTGAATACCCATATTCAACCTCTAAATTGAAATATTATGAGAAGATTTACTAATAGATGGTCCATATAACTTTACACTTTGTCTGGAATAGGTGCAATTGCTTGACCAATTGAAGAAAAGTTTCAGCTTTCCTCTCTTCCTTTCCAACATTCTAGATTTCAACTAATGCCTGTCTCAACTAGGAAAGAACAAAATATCCCTTAAAACAGAAGTGGTTTTGTTCCTCTGCCATTACTGTAACTGGTTTATAATATCAGGATTTTTTTAAACCAAGTGCAAGGTATCACTGAAATGCACCCTGGAAAGCTACATTTGAAAATATCTGAAAATCACTCCTAAATGTATTGATACATTTCAGACCAGTATTTTCAGTGGCTGGAGTTACACAGTGCTTGTTTGGGTTCAGGAAGGTCAAGTGTTACAAAAACATTTCAGATTGCTGTTGCAGAGTTTAAGCTGACAAGCACTCACAATTTATATTTCATATCAGCAGTGCTAGGAGAGATGTTTGGAAATAAAATGTACTAAGACCTGAGGCAGACAAAGCAATAAATAATTTCAAGCTCCTTTATCAGAACTTCTAATAATGTTCTTTCTGCACAATTTGAAGTGCTGTGGAAAAGTAACATTTTCTTCAGAGTTTCAGCTGAAAGCAGCCACTGTGTTGGAGTAATGGACATCCACAGGCTCCTCCACATAACAGTCAAGATCTCTGAGGGCTTTTTCCTGCTAATAGCACCACATTTGAACAGATGGTTTGGGTTTTGGTTTTTACTTGGAGAGAGCTGCTCAAGCAGCTAGTGTTAGCTGAATCTTTTTTTTTTAATTGTTACTTAGATTTCACATGTGAAAATGCTTTGAAGTGTTCTAAATATATTTTAAAAGAATACAGATGAATACGTCCAATTAAAATCACATCTGAGGTTGTTAGGAGTTTGGAGAGTTCTCACAACTCAATGTTGCTCCCATGCATTCTAAAGGAGAAGATGACATGATGGACAGCAGCTGAAACTGGAAGGATGTCACCTTTCACCTGCTGGTTTTTATTCTGTGCACTACTTACCCTTCTCAGAATCAGTCAATAAGAAGAGATCTGGATGCTCAGGGTCATCTGCCATCATCACCATCCAGCCCACCACTGAGACACTCTTACTTGGTGTGGATTTGAACTGGAAACACAAACAGGGATGAAAATGGAATTAAAACAAGAGGCCAGATCTGCCCAGAACAAGCACCCAGCAGGGCACTTCCTCTCACTGTTAAAGACTGGGTAACTTCAAATGAAGCAGAGCACTTCACGAGATTAAGAGAATTAACAAATGTTGTATGAAATTAGTGCAAACAGAATTTAAGACAATATATTCAAAACAAATTAGAAGGAAGATCACATTCTGCAAAAGCTTGTTAGACATCTAATCTGCACTGCATGATTACAGCAGCATTCCTCACCACATTAGTTCACATTTCAATGTACAGTATCATTCTAGAGCATATTAATAAAGGCCAAACTATTCCCTCCACTGTTCACAAACAAGAATTGAACTTGCCTGTGCTATAACTATTCACAGTTAGCATGCAGTAATTATTACAGCACTCTGTAATTACACATAACATGAGTCCTGGGGACAAGATAACACAACTGTGTATTTAAATATGATTACCTGATGAAATAAATGGATGAAGTGAGGATGTAAATTCAATGAACAAGTGCCCAGAAATGGGCAGTCATGCTCATTTATCAACAAGATGTTCAAAATGATGGTGTTCTCCTGTTCCAGGTGTTATTTATGGATTGACAGGTAACTAAGCACAACACTTGTCTTTGCTACACCAGTCCCTTTCCTGACAGCTCCTTGCCCCCACTGTTTTTCATTCACCTGGTCACAGTATAATTTTCTTCTTCTCATGCTTCTCTCAGTACCAAGCTCTACTCACCCATTCAATCCCACTTATCTCTAGAACATAAGCTTCCTTTCTCCCTGACCTACTTTTTACCTATTCATAGACCCACCCAATTCACTTCTCCTTGCTTGCTCAGGCAGTCCCATCCACGCCCCAGCTCTGGATTAATTCAGTTTCTCTCATGTCTTTGGCTGCCAGATCTCTTCTTCCCAAGTTCTTGGGTCCAACAGAGGCTCCTCCATCAATCCCTGCACTCTCACACTCTGCAGTGCTTTACCCAACTTCTCTGCCCAGAAAGTCCAATTCTGGTGTCTGCTCATCCTCATCAGATGCATCCTCCTCCTATCCTGTGAATCCCCATTCCAACCTCTTTATTAACACATCAATTTTGATGTCACTTTAATTGTATTATTAGAAACAATAAAATATCCTTTAGATTGTTGTGGCTTGAAGTCATTAAAATTAATCTATAGCTCTAAAATACTTTTATTTTTCATGCTAATGTGTCGTGTCAACCCACTACATAATGCCACAAGGCAGATGCACAACATTAGGCACCAAGTTACTTTTGTTTCTTTTAGAACTATTGCTTTAGTATTACAATCCTGGAACTCTGGTTCAGCCATGGAAAGAGTTACTGGTAATAAGTTTGAAGGTAACATGAGCAAAGTAAGAGTTTATAAGAATGTTCTCTGCAGGGGAATACAGTTGCTTTATAAATAAAATCCCACTGCAAGTCTAATGTCAGCTATTCTAATCTATGCCACAGATTAACTGAAGACCTGGAAGGTCACAGAATCATCACAGAATGTTCTGGGTTGGAAGGGACATTAAGGATCATCTCATTCAATCCCTCTGCTACAAGCAGGGACACCTCCCTCTAGACCAGGGTGCTCCAAGCCCTGTCCAACCTGGCCTTGAACACTTCCAGGGATGGGGCAGCCACAGCTGCTCTGGGTATCCTGTGCCAGGGCTTTACCATCCTCACAGGGAGGAATTTCTCCCTGATACCCCATCGATCCCTGTGAAGCTATTGTCTAGGTAAGATTATCTGTCTGGGACCTGCAGAACTGGCTGCATTTTAAACCCTAGTTTAAAATCCATTAGAACTTGGAATGAACAAATGTTAGAACAGAAGTTGAAAGAAAAATTATTTAAACCAAGTTCAAAATAGTTTAAGAGTCCAGGCTCTTTGTATAGACACACTAAAGTTAAGTATCTCAGAGAGGTGGACAGATGTGGTAAAGCTTCAGAAGAGGAGCAGGTAAATTATAAAGCTCTATCAGCTAAGATTTCATTACAGTGAGGGCTGTAACTCTTTCAAACAGAAACTGAAATTTCTTTGAGGAGGCAGTAAGTAATGTCAGTCTGAAGTAAAAATTATGGCATTTTATCTGAAAGAAGTAATAAAGACAAGGAAAGAGAATAAAGTTAAGTCTACAGCTCATCATTCTTTCAAAAAAATGAAGTGTATATAAAAGATTTGTTATGGACTCACTGACAACACTGCCTCAAAAAGTATGATGACACAATTTAACACTGCAAAATGCAAACTTCCAAGTAGTCCTAAAGCATTAATAGGTCTTTTTCACAGAGGTGGAAATTTGAGTCACAAAGCAGTTTTAATGGATTATAGATCAAAATGTACCTTTTGAACAACACTTATTTCTAGAGTTTCATAGAAACAGCACTTTGGGCTTTCCTACCTTAGTTGTATATCCCAACAGGTATCCAGTATGTGACACTGCCATGCAATCCAAACTGCCAGAGCTCCTTCCCTTTACTTTTCACTCCAAACCATCAGTTAATCATGGTGCTTCTCTATAAAATGAAAAGCTCCACACAAGGAAAGTGTTTCCTGCCAGCATCAATCCATCATCTCTAGAAACACATGTCAGCCTTCCATCCCTGTGCTCAGCTGGATTTGTATTCCATGTTTACACAGTCCCCAGGGCAGCTCATTCTCTGCTGATGCACAGAGCCTTGCTAACAGCAAGCCTGCTTTGTTAACATGAAGGGAATGAAAGCTTCATTGTAATTTAATGTTCCTGGTTCCTATTTGCTTTTTGTAATACAGGCCACTGGAATGACTCTTATTATACACATGGAAAACTGCACAGCTCTGGCACTAGGCTTCACATAATTGATTTTTGCTGTTGTTGTAGTTGTTGTTGTTGCTCTGAGCTCAAAGGCTTTTACAAGTAAATCTTTGAATCAAAAACTCTGAATTAATATGTGAACAGACTTTTCACTCCAACATTTTAGCACCTACAAATCTCCTCCTCCACATCTCCTGTTGAGATGCTACAGATTTATAATATTCAAATAATTTTCTTGGTGGCTGAACATCCTTCCCAGAATGACAGCATTCTTCATCAGGGTATTTCAGTGAAAGGGCCTGACCACAAGTACCAGGTTTTCTACCCTACAAATAAATTGATCTAATTTTGATTATAGCATGCAATGGAAGGCTTAGAACTAACCAGGGTTTGTACTCAAGCATGAAGCATAAAAGGTCTCTGTTGCTTTTCAAGCACCTACAAACACAGAAAAATCTCTCATGCATGTTATGTTGTCACAGAAATTGGCAAGGCTCTCAGTCCAATCACTATAAACAGTTATTTTACAGGTGTATTCACATTTTTCAAAGTGCTCATTTGAAGTCTAAGTTCAAGTGGCTATTCTTACTGTTGCCCTTTTCTAAATGTGCACAAGTGCTGCAGTTTTTCACAGAGGCTTCTCTGTGAGTTCCATTTCAGCATACAAGATAAAACCATTGTCCACACATTCCTCTCAGACTGTGCTGCACTACATTTCTGGGCTCTCAAGTTCACATGCTTATTTATAGACAATTCTCCATTACTGCAGTAATAACTGAAACCTGTGCACTATTTAAACTCAATGCTGATTTTATGCTGTTACTCTTAGGAGGTGCAGCACACAATGCTGGATGCACTCCTTGGCCTTTGACCACAGGCAGGAGAAGAGCTGGCTTGTCTGTGTCTAAAAGGGAGGGGATTTCTTGCCCCTTTTGCTGAAATTACTCTGGGATTTTTATGAGGTAATTTTCCAAAGAGGCTGGCTATTATAAGCCTGGAAGAGCTTTGAGTGTCGATGCATTCCAAGCTGCCTGGAGCAATTGCAGCAGCAGAATGGTCAAAAGCATGCCTGTAATCAAGACACGTTTACCCTGAGAGCTGCAGCCAGGAAACTTTATATAGCAGACTGAGCCTTTTGTTGCCAGGGTTCCTTTCCATGTCACAGAGGGCTTGAGAAAGGAAGCAGAAAAGACAGATGTTTAAATGGCTCCAGAAGATGCCTGGAATATTTTGCTGAGGTAAATCTCCAATGTATCAATCTCTGAAAAAAAAACCTGCTTCAAAATAGATGGCATCATCCTTTTTATCTGGGAAGTAAAAAACCCCAAAGCCTAAATCTAGCTTTGGATCTCTTCATTTTGCAGAGTGAACCTCTTGGGAATATCACTGGACAGTATCTGGAGCATTTACTCATGCTCTTGCTATCTAGGGATGATTGACCATCTGCAGTTCATTCTCTCCTGATTAACTTTTCCTGAAAATGCAACCAAACGTGAACTGAAGCATGACCCTTGACAAGTCACCTCCACAGACTCCAGAACCAAAGCTGAGGCTCTGACAATAACTCTGCAGTGAAATGGATGCAAACCTAAGCCATCAATAGCCAGGCTCCAAGTACAACACAGGCAGAGCAGCTGAACAAGTTACTGACCACCTATTATTAGCCTGTTTAATGAACTGGAATCCATCACCCAATCCCTCTGTCTCAACAGCAGTGACCAGGTTTCCCACTCTAATTTCAACATAAAGGTCATGCTCTGTGATATAACAACCTCTGAAGCAGAAGTTTTCTGTGACTACTCACTGCAAATTATTTGTTTAAATAAAAGACAACCCAAACTGTAGTAAATAGTTATTACAATAGATAAACCTCAACTGCACCTGGGAAACCAAATCAGAGACTGAGCTCCACAACAGGCTTAGCATCCACAAACAGAACAGAGCCTGTCTGCTGCCCTAAAAAGCTGAAAGCAAGACATGAGCTGTGTACAGGCTGTGCTGGACAGTTCAGCCCAACTTCACAGAGCCAACTATTGAAAAGAAATTAATGTTCTTCAGCACTCATTGCTTTTGACTACCACCCCTCTTCCTCTTCCTGGGAATTGCCCTGCTCAAACTCCTCTCAGTATCTGCAAGCCACAAGGCTGGTAAGGCTCCTGATGGGGAATCCTGCAAGCGCCCTGGACCCCAACACCCCTCACCTCTCCCTGCAAACTTCCTCAGTGGTTTGCTGGAACAACAAGCCACCTTTTATTCCTCTTGGACAAAGAAACACAAGCACACAAGCAAGTGAGACAGATCTTGGCTTCTAAGGCCTCTGTTCACCAGCAGTTTAGATGCTGTAGGTGCCACAACATATCAGAGACTCAGAGAATATCAGAAGTCAATTCAAGAGGTTTAGAAAATAATCTCTGAAAGAGCACTGTAAATGGATGTGACTGTATTTCCAGGCAAAGAAAAGGCCTTTACAGGAACAGGGACTCAAGAAGGATCAGGTACCAGATTGTTTACCTTTTTCTTTCATTTACTTTTGCTAAAGAAAGGGCAAGACTATTTAAATTATTGAAATTGTTATTCTGAAGGAAACAGGTAAACAATGCAAATTTTATATACTTAATTTCCAATCAATATAATTCCTTGCTAACCAATTTTTTCAAATTCTCTAAACCTGCATGTTATTTAGATTGTTTCAAAATGCTAACACAGAAGAGTGAAAAAGCTTCTGAATAAATAGATACAAGTCTGGTAAAGTCCTCCATAATTTTGTAAAGAAGAGTGAACCAGGGAGACTTACAAATACACATTCTATTCCAAAAAGAAAACAAAATGCAATTTTGGCACAAAGCCCAAAGGAATCACAGCAGTAACAGGAACACAAAGTCTGACATTACCACAAAAATTTCTTTTCCATTTCTCAGTGTTTCCAGAAAAAATAGGCAACTAGCTGCGAGTGACATAATGCCAACAAAAGTTCTCTTCTGGTTCCTTCTTTTTTTTAATACTTTGCATTTCTACTCATAAGAGCTTACAAGTCTGCTCTTTTCTTTTAATGAGGTGGAATCCTTCCCTGAAGTTTTCACTGAAGCCAGAAACAAATGCATCCAAACACACACACTTCTCTCAAGACACCCAGAAGACAGAAGGATTGGCTGATGAACCTTCAGCCTGAAGGTTCAAATTAAGTAGGATCAGTTTCAATCTTACCTAAGCAAAGCTAGTAGGGGTGGATGGCCAAGAAACCACATAAATAGTTCTGAAAGTAAGGAGTATTAGAATACTGTTTCCTAATGAACTTCCAATAAAAAGTGGGAAATAATCTCTTAGATTAAGGGAACTTTATACACAAACTTTCCACACAGCAACTTCAAATATCCAGGAGCCTGCAAACCAGAGATGTTGAACTTCAAATCTCCTCCCTCTGCACATAAAAATGTTAGGATAAGAAAACAGCATTTTGTACCAGCGTCCCCTTTACAAGGATTTCAAAAACAGAACTCAGTCTGCAAAATTCCATAAGCTTTATGCAAAGCAAGTGTTCTACAGTGACAGTTGGCATAAATTAACCTGAAACACCTTCCAAGGCAACCAAGTAATGATTCAGAGTAGTGAATGAACTCAGATTCAAGTATCTCAAATTTTACCCAGTTTCTTAAGAGAATCATTACGATTAACTAGGGACATCAAACAGGAACAATGCACATCTTAACATCCATACAGAAAATTCTCTTGCTCCTTCCCCACATAAGCAAAACATTTTAGCTTCTTTCAGATCAAATTGCAGCAAATAAGAGGAACTCCAGCATCATCTGACATTGCAGCTCTCTGCTGAGCAGATGAAGTGTTTGGTACTCCACTGCAGTTAATGGCTTACAGGATTATACAGAAAAATCAAATGGTCTAATTTTACTACACAGATGAAATCAGTGCATGTTTAATTCTTCTATCTTGTGACTGCTCAATTTTTCCTCATCAGGGCTTGCTTGGATTTCAAACCGTGACAAACTGCTGCAAGACTGAAATCATCCAAAGACAGAGATTTGAAAATGGACAGACCAATGACACAGTTCCCCTCCTAAAAGACCAGCAAAGTCAGAGACACATGGCAGATGCAAAGCAGATGTTCTTGGTGTGGCATACAACTGTAAATGATATTTCCCTGGGGTGCATCCATATGAGGTGACTGACTGACTGGGAGACAGGATAGTGCTGACTAGAAATCAGGCAAGGCATGAACTACTCTCAGTGTTTACACCAGGAAATCACATTTCAGTTTTGGCAGGTGATACTGGAACGTGCCTGCATACATACATGTTTTCTCTCTGTAGCCTTCAGGGATTTTGCAGCGTAGTAGAAGAGTTGGGTTCCACACAGTGCTACCCAGTATTTCGTCCAAGATGCTACCTGCAGAGGAAACAAACAAACAAACCAACCCAGAAGTGCAATGGATAAGTGAAATGCTTCATAACACTGAGCTGTGAAAGAGGAGGCACCATCCTGCAAGAACATGAGAGCACTGACTGTCCAGCCAAGCATCAGCCATGTTTCCAAAGCTGCTGTTTGTTATTCATGCAGGCCTATGAATGCATGAAAACTCCAGAAAGCAGAAGGAACATGTGCCTTTCCTCTCTGATCTGACAAAAACGTTCTGCATCTTGCTCTATACTTCCTGCAATCCCTACAGAACACTTTGTGCAGAGTTCATCTGTCCCCTTCCTTTTCCATCTTAGGTGCTGCCATAAGGTATCCCCCATCATCCTGATTTATAATTTATCATCAAGTATTTGCAATGTAAATGCTAAGGGTTATCATCTATTGATAGATTGCTGGGATTTACCTACTGTTAAGGAAGACAAAACACGATTCTCTCCATTTTAAAGTCAGCAGTAACTGTAGAAAATTCTATGCAGCATCCTCTTGCCTTCTGCTTCTGGTTTATATGTATAGCCTTACAAAGTGAATAAATGCACCAAACAAAAGGATTGAAACTCTGGCAATGACCCTAAATCTTAATCAGCAAGGCAGAGGAGATCTCAGACACTTGAACTGGTTGCCCAATGGCCATTTTACTGTGTTTATAACTGGGCAAAGGAAGAAGGTGAGAAAATTGATTTATTAAAAAAAAAATCTTACTGTAGGTTTTTTGCCTTCTTTCAACAAAGTCTTCCTCCTGAGAACACCTTGAATAGTAACTGCTCCTGGATACAAATGAACAGCCAAATCTTCAGATTCTAGGGAGCTGAAAGGAGCATGTGAAGAGTTGTGTGAAAAAATACTTTTCCTAAAGTAATTTTCCAACCATTATGAAAAACTAAAGCAAAGACCTTTATTGTAATTTGAAAACATCAACTTTCTATTTATTTGACTTCATTGTGGAAAAAGACTTTGGCTGTTACAAAGAATTGCTGTTGTGGAATTAACACTCGCAAGCAAAAGTGATCAGAAAAATCAATTAGCCAAGCAGGTAATCCTTAATTAAAAAAATTAAAACTCAAAACACTGAAAGACAAGAAAAATTAATGTTTAAAAGTAAACATTTGAAGTATATTGGTAAAGTTGCGGTACATGTTAAACCTCTCCTTCAGCCCTGGCAGGAAAGATTTGACTGTTTTTTGGTTAGAAACACCAGAACCATTAGCACATCAAAAACAAAGCACAGCTCAAACATGCACAATCCTTAAAATATTTGAAAGCAAGGAGAGTGGGAGGGAGAAGGAATAAAGAGTAGAAACCCAAACCACAGCTTTAAGGTGTTTTAATGCAACTGGTGCTCTACTGATCATCTGCCCTACAAAGGATTGGAGAGCTATGGGCTGAAACAAAGGCCAGGTACAGCACTGAGGAAAGAAAATTGTGCTTGATTAAAATTACAAAGCTGACTGGCTTCAAAAATATTTCCCATCAGTGAAAAGTTACACCAGGAATCATTTCAGTGAATGTCAATCAGAGCATGTAACTAAAGTGCTGAACCCAGCAGCTTTCTAGAAAAGTCAAGAGATTGAACAGCACCCACAAATCATTGTGAAGGAAGCCAGGATTTGTTGTTTCATCCATCCTATGTCCAAAGTAAACTGGAAATGTGACAAACACTTTCACTGCAGCACCTACTGAGGATGATGATATGAAGACAATTTTGGACACTGACAGATGTGAACATGGGTTTAATTCAGTGAGACAATGCTTGCTTCTTAACGTGACAGAGATTTCACAGTTAATGGCAATTTCTTTCCCAACTACAGTGACACAGCTGGAGACAGAATCTGTATCCATAAGAAATCAGAATAATCAGTTATGTTACTCTGTCAGCTTGCAAATATTACATATACTAAATTGGGGGCAATCTGAATGTGTTACTCATTTTAGGCATCTCTCTGATTTCAGGGAAAAGGAGCAAAGAAATTCAAAACAGAACTGCCAGCAAAGAAAACATCTGGAATGCCAGCCATTAGCACCAGGAGCAGCTTTGTTTCCCCATGAGAACTATCAGCACTGCTCCACAGTGGCTGGCAGTTCAAAAGCTACCCTGGCAAAACATATTTAGCCTCGATAGAAAGATCCAATGGTTCAGAATTTGGATTTGCAGACTGGAATGAACAGTCCTTATGCTGATAAAGAGTAAGTCATTGAAGGGAAAAGTTTAAAGTCTGAAGAAAAAGGTCTCTACCTTTATTTTGACACATAAGTTAGAAAGGGAACATCAGAAAACACCCACTTAATTATTAAACCAAACCAAATCACCAACAGCAGAGGGAAGGTTTGACACCTCTGTGTGCAGTGGGATTGTACCTGCTGGCCTTCATGTGGCCTCGATGGCCATTTCGTGACACTCTTGTCCCCGGGCCGAGAGAATGGTACAACCTGTTCCTGTTGGATTCCATTATAAATTGGATGTGTTACATATACTGTCAGTCACACAAACAGCACCACTGCTACAACAGCACACAACTTGTCTCGTGTGCATATCACAAAGCCACTTCTTCCACGTAAGAAAAAGCAAATCATTTTATTTAGAAAAAGGCATGCAGAAGTAAATAATATGGTTTTTCATTTCATCAGATGTTCTCTTTGTCAGAACTCACAATACTGAAGTGTTTTACTGGCACTGAAGATTAACACATTTTTAGAGCAAAGCCTGCATTTAGCTTAGACCAAATAAACATAAAGGAGCCATACTGGTAAAACTTATATTGAAATCCAACTTGAGATGTTACTACAAAAACAGTTTCACTTCCATGAATACAAAAACACAGAAGCTGATGGGCTGCAAGGAACCACAAGCTCTGTCAAAATACACCTGACATTGTTTAAAATCCTGTTGTGCTAAGTAACATGGAAATCAGCTCAGCAATATTTCAATTTTCCAGTTCATCTATGGTGTACACTTTACCTGTAAGCTCCACATTTTAAATTCATTTACCTGATCCATACTGTTATCCCTATTCAGTCACTGTGCCCCAGACCTGCCTTTAGAACACTGCTTTGCTTCACTGAACTTTGTTTTCCTGAATCATATCCTCTTTATTGACTGAACTCCATTTAAGTCAACATAAGCATTGTTGAGGCACTTTGTCCTCACATCCTTTTTTTTATCCATTTTTCTAGCTGCTTGTATTCTGTTGAAAGACTGAAGATCAGCAATTCTTTGGGAGCAGGCAGTTAAGTACAAACCTTATTATCAAAAAGATATTAATGAATCACCATCTATCTACTAACCCATTCCACAATTTGCCATCATTTGTTTCTAAACATACCAGATATCTCTGAACTTATGAATTACTTTTCAGAACACACTCAAGATATAGGCAAATAAAACAATAAAGAAAAATAAAGTAAAATGAGCTGTTTATTTTTGAATACATATGGCATGCAAATTAAGTATGTTTTCTTCTTACCTTCAAGCTTGTTTTTTATTGCATAACAAGGAGGCTACCACTCTTGGAATCCTGCTATTTCAGGGAAATCTATTCAGAGACACTCAGGATGACAACCAGTGAGACTGAAGTGTCACTTAAAACACTGCCCTTAACAGGATATAACTGTAAGGACTTGAAATTTTAGTCCTTCCAGTAATTTTGATTGGCCTGAAGGGACACTCCAATGCTGAAACCTCTTTCTCAAGTTTCAAACTAAGATTCTGTTGCACTTTAAAAAAATCAGTGGCTTTAGTTCTCACCCCTTCTGCATTCCTCAGCTACAAGCAGAAAGGCCAGGAAAAACAAGAATACATTTTACATTTCCTTCTGTTACTTGGGGAATCTGTGTGTGGAGGAATTGTTTTCTTCCTCTTAAGGGGTACAATGCAGATTTAAGCCTTCCTACCAAAGATGTTCCTAAAACCCACAGAAATACTGAATTCCTACTTGCACTGCATAGAAAACATTCATTAACACTGGATGTATCCCAGTTTTGCCAGAGTTGATAATTCCAGCTAACTAATGCCTCTCCCTCACTTAAATATCTTTATAAAGAATGGAAACCACTGTGCTTCACTGTACAGACCAAAACCAGAGAGAGACATTCTCTGCTTATCTTAAATTTTGACACTTGCACATCAGTGTGTTACCTATTAAATTTTAAAACATGCCTCATCATCTTATAAAGCAAGGAACAGACTCAAGGTTGCTGCAGATCTCTAGGAATTTCACACATGGTGTTGGGAATGTTTGTAAGGAACCCTGTCCCTCTCCCTGGAAACAGGCAAGAGAACTCACCCTGAAACACCAGAAACCTCCAACAGGGTTCCCAAAAGCTCTCTCAGGAGAGAGGCAAGTACAGAAGGCAAGTGGAATTTGGAGGAGGAATCTTCAGTTTGACTGAAGCAAACATTTTAACTGGGGGAGCCTGGGGCTGCCAGCTCTCATTAGCACAGGGAGCCCCTGCTTGGTCTCAGAAGTCCACACAACATTTCTGAAGAGTGTTATCCTAAGTTTAAACTTAAATTTCAAAGTTGCTTATGCTGCTCTGGGTAACAACACTCAACTCACAATTTTTTCTAACTTAATAACTTTTTATCTTTGAGAAACAACTTGATACCAATACACAATTCCCTAAGGCAGCAGGAAAGGGAAAGAAAGAAAACCTTTTGAATGTTGTATGTGCTCTGTGATGCAGCCTGCAAGTTATGAGATTGCCTTTCTGACCCCATTTGTGGTCTCTGCTCATGTGGAATGTTACCTGATGAAATTGTTAAGGGCCTTTCCTCATGCATGCATTCATATTTAAGGCATGAGGCATCCAGGAGTTCACCTTTGGCACAGAGAGATTTTCAAAGACTTCTTCCAAAATTAAGACAGAACTTTTAACTGCTTCAATGAGTTCAATCAGAATGTTTGTGGTAACAGCTCCCAACTAAAAAGACAAAGTTTTTTGACAAAAATTCCTTTTACATTAGGAAAAATGTAAAAGCATGGTAGAAAAAGTCATTCATGGTAACCCTGAAGCTGATGGATTACCTGAAACTGTGTTACAGAAGCAAGCAATGCACTGTACTGTGCATCTTAGCTGTGGGAAGGTGAATATTGCACCTTTTTCTTTGTAAATTACAGCTGTTTGTCTTTTCCCACATTCTCAAATACAACATGAGAATGGGCTGAAGTGGTCAATGCCACCTGAGCACTCACAGGTGCTGGAAAAGGAACAACTTGTTAATTCTGGACCACAAAGTCAGACATTAGCAAGGGGCATTGTTGTGTAACAGTGAAGGAAAAAGAGGTGACAATGTCAATGAAAAGAGAGCAAAGGGACTATGAACAGATGAGTGTCTCAGGAAAAGTGAAAATGAAAATCAAACACAAACAGCACAAGTGAGATCCACATATATAAAACCTTTGGGGTCTAATGGTTCTTTGGCTGAGCTCCTTCAAGGATGTGTGCACTGAGTAAGCACCTCATTAGATAAAAGTCCTAATAACCATTAGTGAGCAGAAGGTGTTGCTATGCTGCTCTAACAGATCCAGTGAACTTCCTACAGCTTTTTAGTGTTCTTAGGGGCAGAACACTAGTTCTAGTTCAGTGAAAAAAGCATCATTTTCAGGACTGAGTGAGAGACTCTAAGTAACAATGTAGATAGAGAAACACAGAAACACAATTTTTTTTTACCTTTCAAATGCTGGCCAGGAAGTCTCTTCACTGAGTTCAGAACCATCACTGCTACCTAGAGGAGTATAACAACAGATTTCTTCATCTACATTATTATTATTTCTTCATCTACAAACCATCTCTGCCAATTGCATCTAAACAAATCAGAATATTTGAGATTCTGAATATCAGAATATTTAAGATGAAATGCAAAAAAATACTTCAGTAAAATACTACAAGGAAAAACATTTTGTGATTTGCTTCAAGAATTTCACATACACTGAGATGGAGATTGAAGGGACAGGGTCTAGTTCCACATTAATAAGTTGAAGAAAAGGAGCACTAATAAATGGGAACCTTATTTTCAAAATATAAAGAACATCCTAAACACGGATTTGTCTGCATTTAGAAAAACAGGTCACTTTTTAAATAATTTCTTATCAAGTCACACACAGTCATGACACAGAGGTGTAAATTCATTGCTAAATCTCCAATACATGATTTGAGAAGCCTTAAACAATTTTTAAAGCTGTCTCCCACTTACTCTATCAGATCACAACAGTATTAGTTCCTTCTGTACTTTGTAAACTAATCCACAAACACTTCATTTTAAACAATGAAAATAGAGGACAATCCCAAAACCCAGAAGTCTGATGTATCCACTCATGGCAGTCCCATAAATAAGACAATAATTTTACAATTCCACTAAATCCCATCCACTAAATCTCACTGAAAATGAGCATTTAAATATAGAGACAAGGTGGGTGCTATCTGTAATGTTAAAAAAATCAGTAAATAATTATCAATAGAGATGCTGTTAACAGAAATCAGCAGCTTCTATACACAATTCCAAGCTGTTGTCTTGCTGCTCTGCACCTTTCTGACCACCCCAGCTGCCCACAGGAGCTATTATCCTTTTTCACTACTTCAAACCAACATTTTTGGCTCCAGATAATCCCAAAGCCTAAATATCAGTGCAATTCAATGTCAGTCAATGCTTGAAGCCACCTTTTAGCAAACTAACTTGCCACCTTGTTTGCTCTGCTGCCTGAACACCCATATAAAAAGGAAAGTAATAAAATAATACAATAATTTTGAAACAAACCAGAAAAAAAAAGAAACAAAAAATCTGAATCAATGTTCCTTACTCAAAAGTTCCCTCAGAGAAACAGAGGTTGAAAATGGGAACCAGTTCCCTGTAATTTTACACAGAAAATCAGCAGGGAAAAGCAGTGCCCTGAAAAATCGTGTGTACAAAGTAGGTCTGGATATTCACTGAGTAAACACAGAGTAAAAATGGAGGCAATAAAGATTTACACACAGCAGGGGTAATTCCAGCCAAGAGCCATGAAAATCTCAGCATGGGCTGAAGTTCCCTCTGTGCAAAATTTAAGAGAAAATACAAACCTTTATCTGCCAGCCAATTCAAGTGAGATGCCTCTTCTGCAAACATTAGCTCAACATCCACATATTAACACCATCTCTGTGGGATACTAGATCATTTGGTCTCAGCTTATTCTGAATTTTTCCTAAAGGCAAGTCCTAACCTGGTTCACACCAACTCTACAGTAAGAGCCATTTGTGTAGTGGAAGGAGCTATGAAATACAGAATTGATGTTCCAGTGGAGGCATAAAGGGCTGCAAGCAGGGAGGTAAAATATTCAACAGGTAAATTGTGTGTCTTACTCAGCTGTGGGAAGGTGAATATTGCACCTTCCACTCCTTCCAGTGGAGGCATAAAGGGCTGCAAGCAGGGAGGTAAAACATTCAGCAGGTAACTTGCATTACTCTCTAGAAGTGCCTTTAAGTTTTTAGTGCTTCCATGTGCAGATCACTGATCCTTAAGCATTCAGCTGCAGGGAGGGTGACAGCAGCTGGTAGCTCTGTGCACAGAAGAGTTCAGCACAGTTACTCCTGCTTGAGTTACACCTCCTCTGAGCTGAGTAAGTGCTGGCACTTCATGTGACCCTCTCAGACTGAATCTATCAGCAAACATTCAGGTGCCACAGGGCAGGTGAGCAAAGGAGTGGCCATAACAATAATCAGAAGTTTTGCTCAGCACAACTCACACCTGAGCTGCAACGTGGAAAAGAGAATGTGTGGGTTCAGCTCCACGTTATCCCAGGCACTTCTATACAGAAAGACTACCAGGTAAATCATGAACTATCCCAGATAAAAAAGGAGTAACCAGTGCAGTAACCTGTCCAGGTGGAGCCTGCTCTTACAGAAGAAGTTATTGCAAAGTCTTTATCACTTCCTGGAAGAAATAACTGTCACACAATACTTTCAGCAAATTCTACAATCCACATCACAGTGAAAAGCTCAGTGATTTATTCCATCCTAATAAAACCACAGTTGCATTCTCTGCAAGGCAAAACATGAAGTCTCTTCTCATTTATAAGTAGCATGGTTTAGGAATGAGGAGACAGAATCAGATGTAACAATTCAGAGACAACTTTAGGCAGGAATTTTGGGTAGGACCTCCCAGCTGACTGTCTTTGAGGAAGGCTGTTTGTGGTACCATCTCCCATAGTAAGACCTTAAGTGCTGAAATCCTTTTAGCAGTTGGAATGACAATTAGGATGGCAGAGTTCAACCCCAATATGAAAATAGTTTTCCTTGCATAAAATTGAAGTTTTCTTTGTGGTTACTTGGAGCAATCTGTCCTGCAAAATGGTGCAGCAATTTCTGTCAAGTCATTCAGCCAGCACTGAAAGCATTAGGGATACTTAGAATCTTACTTATCTTCTTACTACTGCTTAGATTTCACTTTATATTAGCAAGAAGTACAGATTTAATATGACTAAAGCTCTACTTAATTTAGGCCCACGTGATAGATCCACACAATTAAAACCCCCTAATAAGACAGTATTATGAAGTTATTGTTTGCACTGGAAGTAGGCTGATACATTAAAATTCTACCTAAAATGGTATTTTGATGGCAACTGTATCAGCTTTGCAAACAAAGTTATAGTCAACTGCTGTGCTAAGTACACTATAGAAAGATTTAAAAGCTAGTGTTGCTTTGTAAAAATGCAAAGCAATCTAGATCAAGAGCTAAAATGTCACCTATAACAAAGTGACAATCCTTGGTACAGTATCAGTACAGTGAGAAAACCTACAAGAATTTGGGGGCTTTGTAAACCAAAAGTTTCACTTAAAAAGTTAAATCTATACAGCAATCACCAATTACACTTAAAAGGAACATCAATTTGTATAAAAACTGGACAAAACATCATAGCAATTGATTTAACATTGACAATGATGCCTTCAGGGGTTGTAAAAATTGTAACAAAAACCTGGAAAAGGTTGAATTTTAGTGTTTGACTATTCCTCTGACATTCACATAAAAACACCTCCAACAGGATTTTTTAGATTCTAAAACCCTCTGGGAGATACTTTGCAAGACACAAGTTCTGATACAAAAAAACACCCCTTTCCTGAAAAGCAAAACAAAATACCTGACATCCCTCCTTCCAAAACAAAACAGAGGTAAAAGGGACTGTTTTTAACTTAATAAAAGTTAGATGTCTAGCCAAGTTCTGTTTAAACATTAAGTGCACTATTTGAGTGTCACCTCAACTGGAAATATTTCATTCATTCAGTACTCTAAAAATATATCACCTTCTTAAATTCTTCTCAAGTATGTACTCAATATTTGAGTTTTTCCAACAACCTCAAGCAAGTTCTTCAGGTTAAACTTAATAACAAATCCTAGGTAGTATAAGCTCTTTCTGTTAGTTAAAGCTCTAAACAAATTTTGGCTTTATGTAAGAAGCCACTTAACACAAAACACTATCTTCCTAGTTTTCTACATTGCTAATAAGTTAATGGTGCAGGATTGAAACAAAATTAAATCTTTATGAAGTTTTTTTTTCGCTATCTTAGGAATAACAGCATTTGGCAAGATGGCTTTTTTGCTAACTGTGCTGGTGATTATCTGAGAAGGCTCAGGATTGTCTGCAGAGCCCCAGCTCTGCAGCTGTGTTCAGATGTGAATTTTCTGCTCACATCTGCAGATGTGCACAGGCAGATGGATGTCTGTGAGATGTCTGTGCTCCAGGCACACAAACAGCATGAGGTTCCCAGTTATGGGATAGGGAATGCCTGTGCTATCCCATATCCACTCCCCTGGTCACGGCACCCACTCGCTGCCCCAAGTCTGGGGATATTGAACACTTAACACAGGCTTTCTTTATCCAGAAGTTAGTCCCCAAAGTTAAACAGGTGTTAATATAAACAAACCAACCCCAAAGAGTTTAAAAAGTCTTCAGACTAAAAATTCTTTCCCTTTCCCAAATCTGTCATCGACACTCTCCTGGCTCCGGTTACACCGCGTTTCCAGAGCTGGGGACGGACCCAGCAGAGCTCCAAATTCTGCCATGAAAACTCAAAAATTCTACCACACAGAACTGGTCAAGAGGCTGCAGCACAGCCCAGCCCAGCCAGCACCTCAGAGATGGGCTCCATGGTCTGAAAGCTCTGCCCTGCTCTGGTGAGTTCACAAGCACACTGCAAATCCTCATATGTACTTCATGACTATTTAACTATTTAAGTTCAGTTTAAGCAGCTCGGTTCTGGCTCCCCAGTTCACCAACTACAGATGGCAGGAACTCTGGCAGTATCATGCCAGAGAACTGATAGAAACTTTTAATACTGAGTTTCATGTTGAAAAATCAGCAAAAGCAAATAACCAAATGGATAAAAATGGGGCAGAAACGGGGTTTGTGTAACTACATTGATGTAAACACACCCAGAGAGTGAGCCTTGGAGCAAACAGCACCAAAAAAGTATCAAGTTCTTCTTGGGGAAGAACTGGAGTGCTAGACTGTATCTTCCCCTCTCAAATCCAGGCACCCACATGTGCATTTTTAACCTCTAATATTATACAGTTTTTTATTTATCCTATCACTAAAAAAGCACTAGTTCACAATAGCATGTCTGGGTATCCAGATTTAAGGCAAAAGACAGGCATCCATACACTCATAGAAAGAAAATATATATATATAAACCTGACATATTTCTTCTGCCTGAAACCCTACCTGAAATCTGATCTGATGACTCAGTCCTACCCACCTGAACAGCACAGTACAGGTTAAAGAATCAAACAAACACTGGCTGTGTAAAGGTCTTCCCTACTCTACAGGCTGCCAAGACCCCTGAAAGTAAATGCATACACTGTACACCTACACCTATACTTCATTTATTTAAAGAGAAATATAATCCCTTGTAGAATTCAATAACTTCGAGGTGGTGACTTAATAGAGGAATTCATTAAAAAGCTGATTTCTCATAAGCATTTCATCCAGTTTAGTTTGGAAATGTACTGTTCTTACAAAGGCACTTTCTTACATTAATTCACACTGATTTAGAATTTCTTTCTTTGACTCTAGAGCATTAATTCCTCCAATTGCATTAGAACAAAAAGGCTGAAGTTATCCTCCAGTGATTGCAACACACAAACAAACACAAATGTTCAAGAGTTCTAGTTTTTCCAGAGCTTTCATCCATATCATTGCAGATCAGGAAAAATAAGTGGGGAAAAAAATAGCTTAAAAAGAATTTTAACCCAACACTGCTACAAACACAACCCATTATTGTTTCCTTTGAATTTTTAAACACCTCAAGTTACAATCTCAATTTCAGCAGTGTTCCTGTGCTCATACCTTGACTCTGTTTTGAAGTGGTATACATGAGACAGCACTCTCAAAGAATAACTTCCTTAGTAAAATGACCTTGCATCCTCTAGGTTAGATGCTCTAAGAGGAGAAAAGCCACACAGAAGCAATGTGTGGCTTCTTGTTCACCTTCCTCCACAAAACAGATTCAAATAATCTACTAGGCATTCCCTCAGGCTGTGACAAAATCCCCTTCCACCCTACTACACCATTACAGACATTCTAGGATTTGTACTAATACTTACCCTACTTGTCTCACAAAAGAGGGGCCCATTTTACACAGCTCCCTTTACTTCTTAAGAATTATCTGAACAATTTGCTGTTCTAACAAACCCAGATTAAGAAATTCACTAATGCAGCAGAGCCAAACTGGTAGAAAGAAATGGTGGAAATCCAAAGCTTCTGAGAACATTCTTGCAAAGATACTTAAGAACACACTTAAGCAATAAATACTTTAAAACTGTAAGAAAATTGGGAATTAATAGAAAACCATATATTCTTTGGAAAAATATCTTATGAATTAAAGGAAGTTTCATGCTCTTTCTGAGTGGAACCAGGATCTAGTAAAATCATCTTAATTTATCCTACTTTTAGGTGAGGAGGTGACAGGAGGCAAATACAGGCACGAGAACAGGTGGTACAAGTGTGCAGGTGGTTCCTTGAAGGCAGCCAAGAGCAATGCTCACACCTCAGGAGGGCAGAGTGTACACAGTGACCTCACCAAAACAGTGACCTCATCCAAACACAGCCCTCCAAGAACAAAACCACCTTGTGGCTGTAGGCCTGGCTGATAGTGAGCAGGGGTTCTCAATGAACTTCCTTTACTGCAAAGTAAAAGCATCTGTCCCAATCTACTGAAAGCACATATTCTGGACTCTCTGCACAAAGCAGGCATTTTCAGCACTATTCATCTGGCTGTATTTGCTTGTGCTGTCTCTCAAAAGTGTCTGCAATCAACAGAAATAAAGTGGGGTTTTAAGGACTCAAGCCATATAACCTCTTTTTAGCCACCCACCTAAGAATGAGATTAATCATATCCTTGAGGATTTAAATTCTCTATGTGATTATAAAGAGCTCCAACTGTAACCAGCTCAAATGTAGTCATCTACTTTATAAATACCTAAAACTTAAAGAGACTATTTTCTCTTGTTACACTCCTGAATTCAAGAGAACATTTCTCATCTAACACTGTATATGGGACTGGACAGGTGTTTCTTCCCTCTTATTAGGATAGCCCTGGCACTGCTGGAAAAAGATTTCTCACTTTTTAAAATCTTCTGTCCAGATAACAAGCACCTATTTATAATATAGGAGGATGGCAACAGAACCAGAGGTACAGCTCCCTGATTCCAGCATAACACATGAGCATCAGCTAAGGAACACCTTCCCACAGCTCTGGGAACAAGAACTGTTTTGATCCAAGCACAAGAAATCAATGTAAAAGAGGCTGTATCTTTAATATTTTTGAGTTTGTTTGTTTTCAGAATGAGTTGAATGTTGAGGCACACTCAGCCTCCAACAGCTGAAATTAGGAAAATAATCTGATAAAGTTCTCTGACCATGGCTGTCACATCACACATCAGCCTGTTCTGAGTAAACCCCATACCTGTCTCATTTTCTGCATTGCTGCTGCTTTAGGAATCATTCATTGCAATAAAAACCACCCAGTTAGTATATTCTTCATCTGTGAAAGCTTAATGACATGGATGTAAAAACTGTGACATGCTCTGCACCCTTCCCAGAGTGGACTGTCAGCCTTTCCCAGCAGGGCATAACCAAAATGTCCATCACCACTTCAATGTGTGCTTTAGGTTACAGATTGCTGATGGATTCCTGTGGACAGTGTTGTTACACTGGTGGTGTTTTGATATTTAACAGAGGCAGATCCTATCAGATCTCCAATATGAAAGGACTGGAAAGGTCTAAACACCTCTGAGCCCTCAAAACACAGGAGTGATTTAAAGCAGCATTACAGTTGTCTTTAAAGGCACATTCAAGGTGCTGACATAGCAGAAACTCTGTCCATGTTTTGAAGAAGGATCATTTACCCAAAAAGCAAAGTCCCATATAGGCTTATATGTAAAAAAGGTAGTCCTGTTTCTAGAGCAACAGGTTTAAATCCACATTTATGGGCAAGGTGAGGAATAACACTCCTTTCAGTACACACATTCAGGAGACATTTTCCTGACAGTCTTTTGAAGCTGTGTTGTAGAATACCATAAACCTCCTCTCTGCTGCAGTGACTGTACTAATTCCAAGTCCTGAGTAAACAGACTACTTCAAACATGATGGAGGAACTCAGCAGCTTCAATCAACTTCCTTAAATCCTGCTGAGGCAGCAGCACAGAATGCCAGACAACTTACATTTCCAAGAATTCTGCAGTAATAGATACTGCAAACCTCCAGAACCTACCCTCTTCTTCCATATATATTTCTAGCACCTCTATCAAACTTTTCTGTCATTGAAATTTTCATCATCAAGGAGCAGCAAAAATAACACCGCTGCTGGACTGTCAAAACAGTGATAAAACTGAGTATGGGGAGGCTGGAGATGAAAGAGAATGGGAGAGGGGAATTTCTAACAACAAATGCTGATCTTGCACAAAATGCCCAAGGTTGCTGTTTTACAAGTCATTTATGCAAGTCTTCTGAAGTGGCAATTTTGTTCCAGCTTGTCAGGTCATGCTTGAGCTAGAGAACAGAATTGAAAAATTCAGAGAGGAGACAAAGTAGGAAAACCCTATATTCTCCAAAATATAAAAATGGTGACTGGGTCTCAATTGTACCTTATGAGAAATTGCCTGTCAGTTCTGGCAAACCTTCCCTGCTAGGCTCTAATGGAAGTTCAGAAATAATTTACTCAGGAGAAAAAGGATCGACTGCAGAGAATTTCTTAGCTATTTAGGTAGAAAACACCCATAAAACATTGCCCTGAGAAAAGGGCAATGCTACATTTCAGCAATGGTGACAAAAGCTTGGTTCTCCTGCACCATGCAAACCCTGGGAATGGAAGCTGCCTGGATGCTGAGGAGAAGCACCATTCCTGATGGATGGCTTTGAAATGGAACACTTTGCCACAGCAGAGAGCCTGCAGGGAACAGAGACAGGCAATGCACATTAAATACTGGAAGCTGTCTGATGTGAACAGGTTCACTTAGACCAGCTACTTTGGTCTAATTCCACTGGCCTTCTCCTCAAGAAAATACATGTACAGCTCCTGAAAGCAGCATCATCTGACAATCTGTGACCCTATTTCCTTCCACAAAGGCTAAAAAAACAAAACTGCTTTTAAAATTCAGTTATCCAAAGAAATGTGAAGCACTACAAGGATCTTTCATCAACATAAATGCATAAAAATTTAACACCATAGAATTCTATCAAACAAATAATTCTGAAGAAAAGGACTGCAGTGAGAGGTTCCATTTGTCAGCCCTGGCTGCAAACAGGTGGATTTGAGAGGCACTTGTGTCCTGTCCTCCCTCCACCTAAAAGATCTGTGTGCAACATGAAAAAAGAGCACCTCTTCTCACAGAGGAAACCCAGGAAGCAGAACTTCTCAAAAAAAGCATCACCCTAAATATATGAAGATAAATAATTTATCAAAATTTAGTAGATTCTGACAAGTTTTGAGGTACTTCAAAGTTAGATTTCTATCTTCTGTCGAAGTCAGAAGCATTTAGAAATTATGCTCTTAAAACTGTCAGCAATTTACACTGTCAAGTCAATATGGCATTTTAAATAGAAATCCCACTATAAAACTTGAATTGATTTAGGAGCGAAAAAGATAATAGAAAATGATGTCCTGTACTTCCTTTCACCTCCACTGAGGAAGAGGAGTATCCGAAGCTGTTACCACTAACGGGGATAAAGGAAAAAAAACCAACCAAACAAACTAAAAAACCCCAAAAAAAAAAAAAAAAAAAAAAAAAAAAAAAAAAAATTTCATAATTTCTCAGTTCATGGTGTGTAAACGAAGTCACCCTCCTTCCCCTACATTTCTCAGATTTGTTGGACAACAGAAGCAGTAATTTGGAACAGCCCTGCTGCAGGCTCAATCACCAGCTAATTGTGCTAAAACCTTCATTAAAAGGCCAGGCAGTGCCTGGGTGTGTTTGCAGCTCCTACCTATTGAAATCCCACTGGACAGGGTGGAGCTCTCAGCCTGCCCTCGGGAGGGGACGTGGGGCTCCATGACGCTGTCATCCAGCAGGTGCCGCGGCCCCGCGTTGGGGAATGTCGCGCTTTTGAACTCCGCCGTGTTCATCTTGTGGATGAAACTGGAAATCAACGAGGACACAAGGTGACAACCTCGCCTTTGGAACCTCCCAGGAGCTGCTCTAACATCCTGAAGGATTGTGTGGCAACCTAAATCATGGCCAAGCCATAAACAATTGTACGCAAATTGATAAATTAATTTACCTAAATTACTGGTAGGAATTTCCAGTTTTAAAACTGCACAAAGTAGTAACAAAGAGGAACTCAGGAGTACATTAACAATTACTTTCAGTATCTTATGCTATTTTTGTTTTCTATAACACTGTATTTTTGTCTTCTATAACACTCTATTTTTGTCTTCTCCAACGCTATATTTTTGTCTTCTATAACACTTCTATAATTCAACTGCAGTGCTGCATTCTAGCTCATTAAAGGTAAACAAATAATAGAAGTTATTCCTTACTGAGTAGATGCAACCTTGCATTTTGAAGACATGACAAAGGAAATTATGAGATAATGATCAAGATATTATTATATGGAAAAAGCCTGAAGCCATTACTAAACAGAGTCAGTCTACAAAGAAAGTCCATAAAGGAGGTCTCCCTGTAAAAATGCCAATAAAGCAGTGATATACTTTTGAATTTGAAATAATTACAGTGGCATTGAATTACTAAAAAGTGACAGTTTTGTCATTCAGAGACAGCCATTCTGGTTAACTCACTGACTAGTCTTATCATCAAAACTTCAGCCTTCCTATTTTGATTAATTCTCTTTGGTTGGGATACCAGCATTATAGCTCTGAGCTTGCTCCCTGGCCACAAATTGCTCTGTGAGTGAAGTACTGTGTACAAGTCGTGCTGCTTTTTACAAGCAAAGCTTTTGTATTGAAAGATGATATGTCACTTCAAAAAACCAGAAAGCTCAGGATTTTTAGGTTAAGCAAAATGCTGACTTGTATCCCAGACTGTGACATTTCCTATGTCCGTGGGGTATCAGGTTTCGAGGTGAAGGGGGTGTTGGTGGTAGCAAGGCTCCTTCAGCTGCAACAGTTTTCCTTCCACTTTGTGGAGATGCTCCAACTTCAGAGCCTGGGAAGAAAAAAGACATTACTCCCAAGTCGTGTCAGAATTACTGTCAGGGTGACTTATCAGAAAATCATGGAAAAATTGCACAAAACTTCCTAAACTCCCTTTCTAACAGATAGCTTCAGTATAACTCATTGATCTATTGATAATTAAACCCCTCACTTCAGGATTTTTGCACAGGATCAAAACCAAACACACTTAGTTCAAACAGACCATCCAGTGGAAGTATTTTGCAAGTCCTAAAGGTGGCTGCATTTACTATACCAGCACTGGGCATGTCCCACTGATTCTACATTTTCAAACTCCTGCCTTCAACCACTTTTGGCATTGACCAAGAAGAATGTTCATTTTTGGAAGCATATTATGCCATGAAAAGTTTAGATGAAGGCCCTTCTGTCTAGACACAACAAAGAATGAATATTTAATAGCTCTTCACCCCAAATGACATCAACAACTTAGTGCCACAATACCTACAAGAACCTAAAAAAATGACTCAATTCCTTCTTTACAGATCACCTTTAGACTTTTTATTACAAACATGCAGTGTTTAAACTTCACACTTCTTTATAGCCTCAGGCAAATATTTTCCACGTCTGCAATTCTAAAATAATGCACATGACAACCTCAAGTCTTCTCACATTTATTAAGCATTTACCTACTAAATCTTCTCTGGAAGCAGCAGAGTGGGGGGTGCTGGTCCCTGGTTCTATCTTTAATGAAAGTCTGCATTAAAGAAACATTAAAAATTACTTTATCAGGAAATAAAAATATAAGTTTATGAAGAAGAATTTTTAAAATTTATGATTGCAAGCTGCCTGATTCTGTGATTGCAAGGAATACTACGAAGGTAATACAAACAGTGCAGAGTTATCTTTAGCACACACTATTTCCAAACTTGATTTTTCCTGCCTATTGCTTTGGTTCACACAGACCACCAGGACCTTCAGTGCCCTGGGATGGCTGGCACACACATTAAACTGCTACTCCAGCTAAAACCTGGGAAAAATAAAACTGCAAATAATACACAACTTCTCCTCCCACCTTGGCTAAAATATTTATTCTTGGAACACTTCATATTTTAAATTTTTTTATGAAGTGCACTAGTGTGCCGAGCACCAAGCCTTTTGTCTTTGCTGGTCCAAAAGCCAAAATCCTCTTCTGTGTTTTGGAAAATACATTATCAACTTGATTTCAGCCATAATTCAAGCTTTTTCTGTAGCTTTTTAATGCCATTTCCAGCAGGCCCAAAGAAGGCAGACTATAGGGGCAGATAACTCCAGGAAGATTAAGTGTATCTTGTCCATACAGTTTGCAGAACTAAAATCTTTGAAACTACTAACACTGAAAAAGTATCTATTTAATTTTGGGGAGAAAGACTTTAAAGTTTGACAGCTCCTCTCCCTCCCATTCCAGACAGTATAGCAATGATTCATTACAATTTTATAATTTAATTTTTTCAAATAAAATCTTTTAGGAAGAAAAAAACATGTATTCAAGTCACAGTTGCTTTTCTCTAACTTCAACCTTTTTGCTGATAGACACCTTAGGGGATGAAAAGTAGAAGAGCCACTTTAAGTAAGAACAATTCTTCAGATGAAAAGAAGAATTTGACCATAAAAACATTCAGTCTGGAGATGAACAAAACCCATCAGTGCAAAACCAGACATTGTGAACAGCAGCCACGCTTCTGATTTATGTGCCATTGTCTCCAGTCATTGCCCTGCTACCAAAACATGGATTGTAGAGGATGAAGAGACTGCAGCTCCTTCATCAATCAAATTCCCACTGTTAGTGAGTCCTAGCCAGTGAAGGTGAAGGAAGGTGGAGAGTGGAATTAATGAATACAGGGTCCTAAGGAGACACTGCAGGTAAGAAACTTGGGTTTGGGTTAGCTTTTTTTTTTCCTTCCTTCAAATGTTTGACCACAGAGCTTTACTCTCAGTGATAGACAAGTGGCATTTCCCAAATCAGGCTGTAGAACATCCCAGGAAAAAGGTGAAGCTGGATGCTTCCACAGGGACAGGCAGAGAACAACTTACAAAGCTCAGAAGAGAAGCGAGGTCTGAGTCCTCGTTAACTGTTCTCTGACATAAACTGAAGGGTCCCCATTTGCTGCCTTTCAGTAAATCCAAGTCAGGGCTGTTAAATGGCAAAGCACAGCTGCTCCTGAAGTGTGCATCCCCCTTCTGCCATTCCAAGGGAGCTGCACAAGCAACCAATTCAAGCCCTCTGAGGTGACAAACTTCCCGGGCGGGCAGGATGGGAATGGGTGGGGAACCTCCTCGAGCACATCAGCCAATGAACAAAACCCTCCTTCATAGGCAACAGATTTGCCTCAGGGTGTTTCCTATCCTCAGTTCCTGTCTCTTGCCAGAGATTTCCCTCCCCCAGTTTTGCTGGATGCCAAATCATTTATTACAGTAATAATCTTTTAATTAAGGACATGGAAACCTTGGGTGGGAGGCTGGGAGGAACAGGCAGAGAACTTGCCTCTCAAAAACCAAGTGCTTACATTTTACTCACACTTTATAACCTAATCAAGGAGGAAAGTATAAAATGAAGTATTATCTGCAAGTGAAAGCTGTAAGTCACCCTCAGTAAAAACCTGGGACTGGATGCACAGATGGTTTTGTTCTGATAAAGAATGACTTAAGCCATCTCCAACCACAGGATTCCTCTTAATGACAGAGCAGTGTTACAGGTGAGCCATGTGTAGAAAGTCTCTTTCTCAGCAGACCAAACCCACCTGAAGCAAGGGCTTGGTGCAGTCTGGCATAGAAAAAAAGGGAGCAGATCTGCCCTTCAGCATGTGGGAAAGTGCCTTGAGCACAACATCCTGCTGGAACCACAGCTGCTCACAGCTGCTGTGTCTGAAGGGCATCATCACAGAATGGTGTGGGTCAGAAGGAACCCTAAATCTCATCTAGTTCTACCCCCCTGCCACTGGCAGGACACCCACATAATATAATACAATTCTCCAATGCAAGTGCAATCTCATAAGTGACAAGCTTTGAGTTATAGAAGTAATATTGTAATAAGTTATGGTCACTTTACAGCATTTTGTACTTACTTGTAATTGTCATCTTCTACAAACTTTTGTAGTTCTTCTATGTACTGAACTGAGTTTAGGTATTTTTGGACATGAGGCAACATAGGAATATCTGGAAAACAGACAGCATTCATTGACACTGGGCCACTCATTGGTAAGCAAAGTTTTTTTTCCAGAAACTGTTTGAACAGATTCCGATTTCTTGCCTTTTTATGTGAGACAGAGGTACAAACTACAGGCCCTAACGATACTGAAATTTTAGAACTTCATAGCAATTCCCATGCATTGAGCTGACACTCCCCCCACACACAAACCCCGGAGCTGCTCATCAGAGCACACGAAAGGGAAAAGTAAAACAACATCCTTGGCCAAACCAAAGGCCCAGACCTGGAACATGGAGTCTGAGGACTCCTTCACAGCCCCCATTGTCTTTACATTGAGCTTTCAGGGAAGCCACAATTCTGTGCTAATTCACATTCCACCATCACAAACACAGCACTAGGACTTTACTAGAATAGGAAAAGGACTGTGAGGGAAACCACCTTTGAAGAAATAAATACATTATCTGATCTATGGACAGAACTATAAATGTCCAATAGACAAGCTGAGTGTATTTTATTATCTCCAGTAAAAGTACTATTCCAAAAGAAATCCTATTTTTAAAATTCAGTCATAAAATTATGAACACAGGGATACAAGCTTATAAATACCAGTAAAACTACTCTTGAGTATGATGTACTACTACACATTTATCATCAGAAAATATATACTACAGTTTGCTCTATGTAAGAGAAAGGCAATTTTATTCTGTCTCCTCACCCTGATGGGTGATTGTCTTAACCAACAATACCAGAATAAACCCAGACTTTTGGGCTCAGAGGATGAGGGAGGGTGTTAATGGCATGCACAGAGGTCCAGCCCTACTTAAATTGAATCACAGCAGACAAAAATTAAAGCTTTTTAAATTCTTCTCTTTAACACTGCAATATTTACACACTAGCTTACCATATTCACACGACTGCTGCAAATCTGAGATAATTCGAAGGATGTTGTTCATTAAATTTGTTCTTTGCTCACTTTCCAGAATGCTTGCTGTTGAGGGGTAGGCAGAGTCAATATATGTCAAGTCTGACAGATAAATACCTGAAATAAGATTAGAATGAGAAGTTTCTTTGTTTAATGTCTTTCACTGAGCAGGAAAAAACCTGTCATCAAGAATATCATGAAGAATTTTTGCTTGCACTAACATTAAAGCAGGTTGACAAAAGCATTGCCTCAGAATAGGATTTTGGACTTACCTGGAAAATAATTTTAGAAATCTAAAAGTAATTACAAGGACATGCACAGCTACTCATAAACCTCATCTTCTCCACAGCACCAATTTACTACTCTCTTGACAAATATGAAGCACACTAAACACACAGTACTAAAATACACCATCAAAATTAACTGTTTAGGAAGTCTACTACTTCATTCCTCCAAAGCAGCAATTAAAAAACAATAGAAGGATTAATTATACCCAAAACACTTCAAGCTGAAAAAAACTCAGGCTCAGCAACATGGGAAAGATTACTTAGAGAAAATGGGCAGCCAGACTGAAATGAATGAATCCTGCAGTTTGTAATAATCACAACTCCAAAGAGCCAACAGCCTGCTAGATAAGTCACTTCATATTCCCTGTCTGCCTTTTTCCCCTTCACTGCTTGCAACCTTACAGCTCCTTCAACCCGCTGATGAAGAGGAAAATCCTCCTTACACACTAATGCTGTAGATAAAATATTTATTTTATTTCCAACCACTACTCCATTTCTTGAACTTCACCTGTTTGTCTCAACTAAGTGAAGCATATCCTGACCAGCTCTGCTGTTCAAAGGAATTGGCCTGCATACCTTGCATCTTTCACAGATATCCCAATTTAAAAAATGACACAAACTTAAATAATACTATTTAAGAAACTTGTTTCAGTAACAGGGAAATTTTCTAATTATATTTTACTTCACCTCTCAGCCTTGTACAACCAAAATCATAACAAGGACTTTGGCTTTACAGGTGGAAGACTATTAGTACAACCTCACAAGAACAGCAGTTGTGTTTGTATAGCACCTAACCAGTACAGTCCTCAAATGTGAGCTGGGAAACTCTGGGCATCCCTCCAAAACCAACACACACTCACACACACACACACGTGTGTGCACACACACAGAAACAAATTAAAATACTTGTGGTTGAAAGGTGACACATAAAAAAGTGAATAAAAAGGTATTATACATGACCTGATATACTACTAAATCTCTCAATTTTCTGTTCTGCTAGAAACAGATTGCTAAAAAACAGAAAGGATAATCAGAAACATCAGGTAGTGGCATTTAATTGCTATACTACCTAAAGTGCATAAGCTGTCCTGAATCTGAATTTACTAACCCAGGTCCTAACAAGCCTTAAAAATCCCAAACCCACTCAATCTTCCACAGAAGGAAGTAAATCATAGTTATTAACTATATTTAAGGAAATTCCCTGTAACAGGCACCTGCACTATTATGCAGGATTTTATAAACCACTCTATTTGTAGAATTACCTCTGAATGACTTGTACTGATGTTTTCTTTTAGCCTTCTAAGTCTTCTGTAAAGAGCAGTTCTCTAAACCTATTGGATGCATTTCTATGAAATCTAAAATAATTTTGAAAGCATACAAAGGTAATTCTCTTTCAAATGTACTTGGCACTGCCATTGTGAAGAAACCAGAAAGATCAATGGCAGTAAATTGAACGCACTCACGTGCTGGCTGAGCATGGACAGGACCAATCCCAGATCCTGTACTTCTTGTAGAGCGTAATCTCTGTGGCTTTTGCTACTTCTAACACCAGTCAGATGTTATCAAATATTCTGATACCTACCCAAAACCATCACACACAGAGTTTTAACGTTTTCCACATGTATTGGAGAATTCATGCCTTTAACAACTGGAACTGTTTCTTATTAAGTGAACGTCAAGAATTGAATGCGACATTCTGTTGAACATTCTTCTAGACTACAAATGCTTCATTTTTCCTGTTGTATCCAGCCTGCCCCTTTTATTCCCAGCAACACAAATCGAGTTTTATCAGCCTGAAAGAATCTTTCTTCTAAATGAAGCCCAGTACTGTAATAACTTGAAAGGCATCTTTAGGCAGCATAGTAAAAATGTTTGATTTGTAATTGCCTGCTGAACTCTTGCACAGTCCGTTGCCATATGGTACCTCCCTTCTACTGGCAAACAATCTTTCCTTGTTCCTAACTTCTCAGCCTCCCTACCCCCTCCTTTTCTGGAGGGTATGGATAGGAAATCCGAAGGAGGAGTTTCTTCTGCTCTCTGAGTGCTCGCGGTGACATCATAGGTGGGCTGAACGGCTGAGCCGAGTGTGTGTTTGTTTAAAAAAACACTGTCCAAAAGTGATGTATATGGAATCTGGGTCAGCTGTAGCTGGTTAGAGCACTTCTGCATGTGAGAATTAAACACTGCAGTTTCAAAAAACATCTCTCTCTCTCTCTCTCCTGGAATAACGTATATTGGAGCATTTACTTTTTTTTCTTTTTTTTTAAACTGATTAGTTAGCTTGGTTATCGTATGGAGAAACCCAATTCCTCAATACAGCTTGGATCTAACAGAGAAAGACAAAAGCAGTTTTCAGCTCCAGCTGCAGATTAACACTCCACACCATCGGGTAATATAGGAAGCAAAAGCAATTTGGCCTCTGGATTTTCCATCTGCCACAGAAGCAAACCAGCTGGAAGACTTTATTTCTTGGTAAGTTTTAAAGTTATTCTTACTTACAAATTTAATTTTGAGCTATTTCTGAATGCTACACGCATCTCCCTCAACATACAATTGTGAGGAAACAAATCCCTCTCAGCCTGAGAAACATTTGACAACTAACATTAAGACTCCTTTTTGTGGCATTTGGTAGACTTTGGAAAGAATTAAAAAAGGCACTGCATAAGAGCACAGACTAACTTGTTCCAGTTGTAGGGATGAACAAGTTTCGGTTGTTTAGCTGTATTGTTATCTACAGTTACAGAAAATTAGCACTACCAGATTCTTTGCTAAGCATGTAATTTGGGTACTGTGAACATACTCATGTGAAATTCTGATCCTACCAGAAGGCAAAAGCCAAAAATCCTATCGATTTCAGGGCAGCTGGATTTCACCCAACACCAGAGCATAGACCTAGCATTACTAGAACTAGAAAATGGATACCTCAATAAAACCACTGTGAAAAGTCCCAAGCAAATCAATGCACATCTGTAAGTAGCAATCATTGTATATCGTTTCAAGTATGTTTTTATTTATGGTACTACTGAGGAGCTGAAGTTGCCTGAGTCCTAGAGCCAACCAAGAAACCAGAGTCAGACACTGATTCAGAACATAATCGAGTTTGTAGCACAATCAATTGTGCAGCTGAAAATCCAAAGGCATTGCTGCAACAGGCACCAATACCTTCCTTATTTGTACCTCAATTGAACTGCAGTTTGTTTCTAAATAAAGATCCATTTCATAAACATGAAATGCAGTGTACAAGGCAACACTACATTAAGTGGAAAATTGAGGGGTTTGTTACAGTTCACTAGTGGAAGAAAGAGAAAGAATGCTGCTGCTAATCGATGATTAAAACAAGAAAGTTGTTTACAAACAGAAGAGTACAGATGAAAACCAAAAAATACTTGCTTATACATGGGAAAAGCATAGAAAACTTTCTTCATGCTGACTTGAAAATTAAAGTACAGTAAATAATCCAGAACAATGCAAATGAACTTCAGTGATGTATTTGCATTTACAAACTCAGAGCTGCCTGACATGGTAAGAGAGAATGAAGGGGCTGATGCTAAAAGGAGAGAAAGTGTTACAAAAGACAAACTTAATTAAGATTTAGTAGCTACCAGAGGAAAAAAGTCTGAAGCAGTCTTGATAAACAAGAAAGATGGATCCTTTCCAAGTTCTTGAGCCCTTTTCCTTACTATCCTTTTGTGCTGATTTACATAAGGAGGAGAAAATAATCTAAACAACAACACAACCCCACTTTGAAGCACATAATGTGCTTTGGACACCAGGCTCCATTCATTCATCATCAGCCAAGGGCTTGATCTACACTGCTTAGAACAATTCCTAAACCTTCCACAAATGAAAACAGCTGAGTCAATAATTTTAAAGCAATAAACTGACTGTATACAAGGTTTTAACTCTCTCTCCTTTGCTGCCTTCCAACTTTAGAGTTCAAATTTTCAAATGTTTGTTTTAAAACAAATAATGCAATACTAATATTATGCTGCTGCCAAAAGAATGATCTGAAGTACAGTGAAAAAATATACTATTTGAAGTTTTAAAGGAACTTACTAAAAAGAATGGAAATTCTGAACATTTAAACTTTAGCAGTAACTACATGGCTCTGTTGAGTTTTAGTTATTGTTTTATTGGGCTTTGTGTTTTCTAGCGTGCCCTATTGGTTTGATCCTTAAAATTTATACACCAATGAATGAAGTACAATTTCCTACAGCAAGCATAACTGGATGCTTAATATCTTCAGTATCTGTTCTAAGCAGAACTCTGGAGCCCCAAAATCACACATTTCCAACAAAATGCACCAGTGCATTGTACCTGCCTGTTCAAACAATGCACATGCAGAGTGGCTGCCAACAAATCAAAGGAATCAAACCCCCATGCTAAAAAAACTTCACCAAAAAATCTGGAAATGCTGTGAAATTGTGCTGTGCTTTCAGAATATCTACTGTGACAAGATTAATAAATCTCTTCTGCAGAGAATTTCTAAGAAGTTATCATTTTTAAAAGGGGCACATTTCCATTGACAACCTCAAAACCCCCTGAAGATTTTTAGATTGCCTTTTCTAAAAGGAATCAGATTGATGGCAATCTCTGAAACAGAATTCTGTGACTCAATACATCACATATCTGATGAACAAAACCCAAGAACATATTATTCCTGGATCCCAGTCAATACAATTGAAAGTAATCCTGTTATTTCAGCAGAGGCAGAGGGAAAAGCACTTGTTTATATAGGGAGAAGTAACTTAAATCCAGAGATATACTGAAATCCATGGGAACATTTCCCCTATAGGAAGAGGGTTTTCTCCACCTTAGTATTACTTCTAATGTCATGGACCCTGCTTTAAGCTAAAAAAATCTGCAAAAAATCCTCACTTAGCCTGTGCAGACATAGGGGAACACAGCTGGGTTTATTGATTTCAGCTGCTAAGGCAAAGCTCAACAGAAAATGAAGTCTGTGTAACATCAATAACTGAGCTCCCTGATTAGCTGCTATCATGGGCAGAGCATCTTCAGCCTCAGCATTGTAATTTACTTTCCTGAAGAACCCAGTCTGTTTCTCTTCCTACTACACGTAAGAGGGCACTGCTGGCATTTATCACTTGACCATATTCTCTTAATAAATATTTGGAATACAGATAAGTAGTGATACTGCATTTTTCATGCAAAAGGAATCCTATATTCTCATTTATCTGCAACAGCTTTGTTACATTCACCCATATCACCCTACACTGCCCAGGGAGAACGAGCCTTTGTCAGCTCTGGAAGAACAGATTCCAATTTGTGTTGTGGGTTTCCAAATTTTACATCCTGCTGAACATGACTCACAGCAGTACAACAAAGAACAAATAGTTTGTTGGGCAGAAAACTAAAAAATGCCAAATATATACCAGCTTCCCCACATCCTGATCTATGCAATTCTGTACTTGTGATTACAATATTTCTAGGGGGGGGTAACACAGTCTGTGTCACAGCAGTTAAAAATAGAACTTACTGGCTTGTTTTGCTCTTTTAAATTGGAATTTTGGACCTTTAAACACTTTTTAAAGTAATAAATCAAAAACTAATTTTGAAAGCAAGTTGGGTTTTTTTTGCACAGGGATCACTCTGGGAAAAGAAAGAAATCAAAAGAAAGGGCATTAAATATAAAATAGTATTGAAGCCCTGTCTGCAGCTCTGAGTGTTTCTGACAAGCTGATGAAGAAGCTTGTGTTGCTGTGAATAACTGCACATTTTCTTCTGCAGAAGCTATAAAACATCAGCAGGCCAGCACATACATAAGGAAACTTCTCCAGAAATCTGAGGCCCAAAACTGGGTGGCACAGAAACACGACAGAACCAGCTGAAATGACAGTTTGTTCTCATCTAAAAAACATGACATTTAATAAAGAGTTAGATAATGTGTTTCAAAGCAATGGTATCTGTAATCACAAGATATTTGCTGCATTTCCAAGGTCTGCACCAGCAGCTCCACTCAGCAGAGGTGACTCCAAACCTTCAGGGACTGTTGGAATTGGCTCGGCCCGAGCTGATCCCTGAGCTCAGCTATCCCCTAACAGTTCTGCCACTACCTAAACACCTAAACCTGGGGATCCAGCACAAAATGTGTCTGATCTAAAAACTCTAAAACTATTTCCCAACCCTAATTTTAATTTGTCATTTAGGTCTTACATATTAGGCTATCATTCTGGGATACTTTGGATAAACAGCTCCTATTTTTTTAAGCTGCTTGCCCAGAACATCAGGAAATTTCTGAAACAGTATTTTCATTTCCTTCTAAGCTGATTAAAACTCCAGGTAAATATCTTGCTCAGAACCTATTATTGTAGAACAAGTTAGGCATTAAGCTGCTCAAACTTGACAAGCAATATTTTAAAACACTTAATTTTTTCAACATCAGCATTTCCATGGAAGCATATACATTCCTACCAGGTAGATTCTCAGAAGGAATTCATCCCTGCTTATCTGAATGTCTCAGTTCACTACAAGATATTTCTGAATTTCAAATTCTAGGGCATAATCTTATGCAGCTGCTGGATTTGGCTATGTTGTATTAGACCCCTTAATTCATTTAATGGTCTGACAGCACATGTATAGACACAGAGCTTGAAACTTTAATACATAAGGGTAAAAGTTCAAAATGAACACATTTAATATAAAAAGAAATGCAGAAAGCAGACTGCAGCAGAATACATGGCTAGAATGTGGACTGTGTTGCAAAGTGATTCGTTTTGAAAGATTAATTTAAGTTCTGTGTATTTCAGGGGGGAAATGTGCTGCTGTGGGGAAAAATCCCCAGCCATTCATTATTTCAGTAACTCTGCTGGGTCTTCAAAAGTTCCCAAGAACTAAAATCTTATTCATTGTCTTGGACTATGAGGTACCTATTACACCCTGTGAAATGAAAACAGCAAAATACTGGACTTGTACTATGGCTTCATCCTCAAGCATATGCCACAAAGTCTCTTTCCCTCAATCTGCAAATAGTAAATGCAAAAGTATCAAAAAATTAGTTAGGAGATGCAAAGAGGTTTTAAACTGCAGACAATTAATTCAGCTCATCTTTGTCAAATTGGAAACCACACAGAGACCAGTTTCCCATGTGCTTCCCATGATGCATGTGAACATTTAACCTAATGAACTACCAAATCTGAGCACTGTCCAAGTGATTAATATTTTAAATGCCTGAAATTACCAAAGAAAAACACACAACCAGCTCTGGAGAAAAGTGATACTTTTTCCTAACTTTTTTTTCTTTAAACAGAAGTTACAGTTTCAGCAGAGAAATATTAACAAAATTATTAAGTTTTGTTTCTGATAGTAGACACAAAAATACCTATTACTGCAAACTAAGATAAGTATTTTAAAATAAACTCCTCAAACTTATGGTGCTCCCTCCATTTATGCAGGGTAAGAAAGGATTTTTAGTACATGTTAAATGTGCCTTCTTCCCTTTATAGAAGCAGGGCTTGCAATACAACCATCAGACAAACAAAAAGTTACCAAACATTTAAGCAGAATTCCTAGCTCTAACTCCTGATTGCATGTACATCATGGTTTAAAGCTTGCAACCACTGCTCTTAGTGAAGCCAAAAAACAAAGACTTGACAGGTTTGCTGAGGCTGAGCAGACACCATTTGTTACAATAATATTAAAGCCAGTAACAGAACTGGGAAAAGGGACCTGACCCAAAAGTCACCTTCTCATTTGTAATGTGAATGTAAAGGAAGCAGCAGAGCGCTGCTCTCCTCTGGGATCACTGTGTCAGGATTGCCAAATGCACTTCAACTTGGACCCAGCAGGAACAGAAGGATAATTAACTTTGCCTGCTCTTACTGTATTACTCTTTGTAATTATCCAAAGGCCACTGTAGAAAGGCTATCCAAAGGCTGGCAAAAGGGGGCTGGAAAGGAAAGCCAGATCAACAGTTGAGAAAAGAGTGATTTGCTTCACAAAGCAAACAAATAAAAAATGACTTTTTTTTCTTTATTTAAGTGCTACCTTTGTTTATCATCTTAAATATCTAAAGCTAAAAAACAGGTCTCAGAAAATATTCCCAGATCTTTATTGCTGCACTTTAACTCTTTAGAGTTAAAAGAAATTTCTAGTTTTCTTTAAAAGAGGAATGAAACCCTTCAGTATGGTTTTTATAATGACAACATACCTGATACTTCAGCATTATTTGGATAAAGATGTTTTGAAAGATACAAAAATAGTGTAACAACGATTCTAAGTGTTCATCTCAAGGCAACTAAATAGGGACTCGATATGCAGAGCAAACAGCTCTCCTTACAAATTCAAGTCATTTGAATAAGTAATTTTTGATGTTTGCAACAATATCTAATCTCCTGCCTAACACTCATGTCCAAAAATAGTCTCAAAGATGCGTTTTTCAAGCCTACTAAAACTCTGCATATATAAACTTGAAAAATGGGTATATATATGAATCAGTATGTACATACTATTTAACAAATTATACATATATATCGATATATAAAGCTAAAGGAGGAGCAGAAAAGCTTATACAATCCAAATTCCAACATTTATACAAATAATTTCATCTCCCTACTTCCCTTCCAGGAAGGTATTTTGCAAGCACTCCATGCTCCATAACCTTGTGCAGGTAATTGCAGTGAGCACAGATCTGAGTGATCTGGTAAGGGAGGATCTAAGCACAACAATGTTTCTGAAAAGTTACCCATTGCAACAACTCCTTTACTAAACCCTGTATCTAAATTATAGTGTTTCCTGCTCAAAACAGCCAGCCAATGGAATGGAATCTAACTCCAAGGAAGAGATGCCAAAGGCTTGGCTACATACAAACAAGCAAGGCAAACCCATCAGTTTAGGCAGTTTAAAAATCCAGGAGCTTTAGTAACACCTCTGGTTTGATGACTTTATCTTTAATCTGCTCAACAGGCTCCTGGCAGTGGTCACACCTGCTTTACAATGAAGATACTGAAGTGGGCTTTGGGTGTCCTGCTGTTCCTGCTGCTGTCCATCGGGCGCTGTGCAGAACAATCCACGCCGAGCAAGACGCCCCAGCAGAGGCAGCCTCGCTCAGCAGACGGGCCAGAGGAAGGGAAGAAATGTGGTTACACCTTCCTGGTCCCAGAACAAAAAATCACAGGGCCAATCTGCGTGAACACGAATGACCCAGGCACTGGGAACAGGAAAGATGAAGTCACCAGGATGGACATTGAGAACCTGAAGGATGTGCTGTCCAAGCAGAAGAGGGAGATCGACATTTTGCAGCTGGTGGTGGATGTGGACGGAAACATTGTGAACGAAGTGAAATTACTGAGGAAAGAAAGTCGGAACATGAACTCTCGTGTGACCCAACTGTACATGCAACTCCTGCACGAGATCATTCGCAAGCGCGACAACTCGCTCGAGCTTTCCCAGCTGGAAAACAAAGTCCTTAATGTTACCACAGAAATGCTGAAGATGGCAACAAAATACAAGGAGCTGGAAGTAAAATATGCGGCGCTAACTGACCTGGTGAACAACCAGTCTGTGACTATCTCGCTGCTGGAGGAGCAGTGCCTGAGGATCTTCTCGCGCCAGGACCCCCACGGGTCCCCGCCCCTGGTGCAGGTGGTGCCCCAGCACATCCCCAACAGCCAGCCCTACACTCCTGTCCTGCTGGGGGGCAACGAGATCCAGAGAGACCCCGGCTACCCCCGGGACAGGGACGCACGGCCAGCGCCCGACCCCGCCACTGCTCCCACAAAGAGTCCTTTCAGAGTGCCCCCCCTGGCTCTGATCAACGAGGGTGAGTTACCTGTCGCTATTTATCTAACCTGAGATCTCTCCACTTCTGAGGGAAACTGTCCCGACTGCTGAGTCTTTGCCTCTTTTTTGCCAGGGTTGGGATTAAAAGTGTGAGATGGTATTTCTTGTATGGACTCAGATGTTTATTAGTCCTTGTAGCCGCATTTCTCTTCACAGAGAAAAGCAAGGCACAACTTCCCAAGGATATTTTCTGGGATTCACATTCTCTGAACCTCAGAGAGAGAAAAAACAATTCTTATCTCAATTGCTGCTCTTCTTGTTGTTCACAAGTGGAATGCACTGTGGAAGATTGTTCACCTGAAGGGAATTGGTAATTGGATTCTGGTGGTGGTGTTTTGAATCATTGACCAATTGAATCCACATGTGTGTGTCAGGACTGTCAGCTGACAGTCACGAGATTCTGGGCAGTTGAGAACAGTTGAGTTGAGTGCTTGGCAGATTCAGTGTAATATAGTGTAATATAGTATAGAATAATACAGTACAATAAAGTAATTAATTAGCCTTCTGATAAGATGGAGTCCTCCTCATCACTCCCCCATTGTCAGGGTTGCCCTGCTTTTACTATAAGTTCTTATCTATATTCTATTATTAAGTCTGAGTTCTACATCACTCTAACAAATGAAAAATGGAGCTGTGTTTCTCTCTCTACAAGGCTTTTTAAGGATCAACTGTCCAATTAAGAAATGACACCTAAATTATTTTTACTTTTAACCCAATAACCAACCACCTGTGGCCTGCAATGCAGACTTTTTTATCCAATTACACCCAAATACCACCCAAACCCATGGAGAAGGTGAAGAGGAAGGACCAGCCTCTGCCCTAAAACCTCCATCTTGCTTTATATATATTACTATAGTCTAAAACCTTAAACTCTTCAGTTTTCTACCATGTGATAATACACACTTCTATTCAAACTCCACACCCACAATCCCAGTTCTATCATTCCATTTTGGAAGCCTTCTCCAGGGCCTCGGGTCAAATGCAGTGAGTGTTCTCTTGCTCCTGGATTTTCTCTCCCTCTTCTACATCCCAGGGAAAGCTTTAGTTTGCCAATTGGCCTAAACCTCCCTAAGATGAATTTGTTGAAATGGCCAATACTCAGAAATTCAATCTGAACAATACTCACCTTCAAGTCACAATGTGTTGGGGTTTCTCTCTGCAGCAGGATTTGAGTTATGAAAATATGAAAATTCAGTATTAGCATAAACTTTCTAATACCCATTTCTTTGATGATGCCTGCTATCTACATGTTACAAAAGTTAGCAAGAGTGAATAAGAGGAACTAATTAATCATAAACAAATTAAATAATTTCAAGTTTTTGTCTTTTATACTTACATTTGAAGAAAATTCTATTAGAAGAATTTTCATCCTTCTATTCTGACCTGCTTTAAAATGAACATCTAAATCCACCAACACAGTAATGCAATGAAGTCTCTAAGTGTTCAGCTGAAATATTCAAGAGTGGTAAGTTTGAAAGGATAATTGAATTGAGGCTGGATCCAATCAGAGGCACTCAGCTTTGAAAATTTAAAATCAGTAACTACACTCCCAGTAACCTGCTGTCAGTGGGGGATGGCAAGTTAAACTAAAACCATAAATATTATGAAAACACATTCAGGAGACTGTATCCCATCTTCACATGTTACACTCTTTAGGTCATTAGATAAATTCATGTATCACTAGGAATCAAAATTAGTGACAAGACAATTAACTACCTCTGAGCTGCCCTGAACTCTATCAGGTTTTTCACTTTATTGAAATTTAGACAGAATTGCTATTTTAAAAAAAAAAATCAGGATTCAGAAAAACAAGTTTTTCTCAGACTTCCCTTTCAATGCTTGCTCTTGGTTTCTGCTAGCACAGCAAAAGGGTTTGGTGGGGGGTTTTGGGTTTAGGTGGCTGTTTTGTTTTTGTTTCTTTCAAATTGCCTTTAGTCACAGCTGAAGGTTGAACTTGGTTCCTAAGATGAAGCCAAACATTCATTTGTGACTGCTCTGCAGCATTACACCCAACCAGCTGCTGATGTAAAGAACAACTATTTTTATTCAAGGTCTGCAGAAAATTCAGGCATGAGCCCAAGCAAAATGCCAGATGTCATGTGAATTTCAGTGGCACATCATGACAGAAAGGAAACAGTCCATATCAAAGCATTGGCTGATGTCTGGTCAGACAGCACAAGCAGAATTCTAAAAAAAGCCACGACTTCCTGCTTCCCAGCAAAGCCTCCTTTCCAGGTTCTGCTCTCAACACATCTTTTTCTCAATTCACGCCTGCTGCACGTACAAAAAGAGGCAACAGCACTAAGTATTGCCCTCTGAATTATCTACCCTGGTGTTCACTGAGCCTTCCATCCCTAGGAGTTCAGAGTTTGAATCCCTTTTTGGAAGAGAACACACAGAAATTTTAGGACGCTTGTTGTAACATTATTCACCTTCCTTTAACACTAGATTCTTGAGTTGGAAGTTTAAGTGTTTCTTGCAGTGCTTGGGAAAAGGAGGGTTGAGAATTGCTACAGCTAGAGCATCAGTTATCACAACCAAAACTGGGACATTCCAACACAATGCCCAGTTACTATCCCTGGTTTTTAAAATTAAGGTAAACAGATTTCATATTGCACAGAATCAAAACCACGTCATAGAAGAAACATCTTTATGGTTAAAAGATAGAGATTTTTTAGAATGTATAAAGATGTCAAAAAAGACCAATGAAAACCAGACAGTCCCAATTAGAAACAGGCCTGTTAAAGACTGATGTCAGAATAAATACCTGCACCTCCTCACAAATACTTGCGTGCAGCAAATGGGTCAGAAAGGTCAATGTGCATCTGAATATTGTGAATGGAGAGTAAAAGGCAAAATATATGAGGAACAAAAGGATGAAGTTCTGTTTTCTGAGTATAGTGGTTCTTTTGTACAAAAATTGCTCTAAAAATGGAGGAAGGCCAACCTACCTGTGAATTGTAGTTGTCACAATTACCTTATTTGGAACAATATCCACTCATCCCCAGAATTAGTGCCACTATTTTTGCAAAAAGTAGTTTCAAGTTAGTTAAGTACTTGAAAATTAGACACTGCCCCAGACAATAATTTCTAATACCTCTTGGTTAACAACATACCTTATTTTTTTAATATATGTCCAATTTTATTGTTGACTTTTCTTCTACTAATGCCCCCAAAATCCTCTCTTATGAAGCTTATACAAGCACAAGTTCTGTATCATCTGCTCAAGATAACATTTGGCATCTCAAAATGGGATTCAGCCATCAAGTTATCAAGCTTTCAACTTTAAATATTTAATCACTTCCCTTCTCTACTTCATTTAATTTAGCACAGAATATGATCTGCACTAAATCATACATCTAAGCCACAATTTTGGAAGTGAAATATTTAACAGATATCTTCTCAGAGTATTTCTGACTTATCACTGTCTCAGTGACTTACATACACAGACTGTTACAAAAGACTAGATGTGCATGAGATACTTAACCCTGACATAAATTATAAAACCTGTAAGATTTTAAACAGAAATTCATGTTTTTTTCATCAATCAGACCTCCACCCACACCAGCACTATGGAGAATCTCTCACTTTCACAAACCTCAGTATTTCCCGAACAAGATCAGTTCTTATAACATGAACATGAAATAATTATACCTAACAAAGAATTTACTTCTGTAAAAAGATTCAAGGCTATACACCAAAAAATTATGGGATATGTTGGATTTCCTTACATTCAGAGCAGAACTCTCTTACCTCTACCACAACATTAATTTATGTTAATACATGCAGACAAAGCTGAGCATCAAAGCACATGAGCTGTATCCTGTGAACTTAAAGCCAGCTGAACTCCAGAAGTGATCCAAGTACTACATAAACAGACTGGTACAATTCTGTCTGTCTTAAAAACTGCTTAAAATGACCCCAAACATCTGCTTGGGTCTCTCATGGGAAAAAACAAATGCTCAAGTCATCCTCCACCAATAAACATGTGGGATAACACACAGGTAACAGCAGATCGAATTAAACCATTCTTAGTGTTCAATTAACACTACAAAATATAAGCTTTATTTGTTTATACTTTTCCTAAAGCAGTAATTGTTTGACAAAAATACTTCTGGAACAACATCCCTGTTCAGTTATAGAGAATTCAAATTTACTTCAGAGAGATCAGGGAATGAGAATGAGACCCAGCTTAGTCCAGGAAATTACCTATGCCCTGGACAAACTCTGGGAATTTTAATTGTGAACAAGAGGGGCAAAAAGCACTTGTATACCAAAGCTGCAGGATTTCTTTCCTGAGGTGCCACAGCTCAGGTGTCATTGGGTGACAAAGCCATCCCAATGCTGACAGTGCACAATACCTGGAGCAATGGCTCAGTGTCTGTGACATTCCTGTCACAGCCACAAACTCTGAGTACTCCTCATTAGACACATGAGCTTCATGCACTCTCATTATGCTGTACAGATTTCTTGCTAATTACATGGTTGTCCAACTGACAACTACTACCTGAAAATCTTAAAAAAATGCAATTTTCAGCTTGCTTTTGTCACACAAGCTTAATCTGTAGTGAAGTGCCTTTCCCTCAGCCTCTATTTTTGATTAAAGAATAACCTCAACAGATTTTTTCTATGCTGTTTTGCACATGCGCTGTTTCTGTGACTGATGGGTTCTCTCTGAATTTCCAAGAAGATTTGAGAAAATAAACCCTCTGGAAGGAGAGGAAAGCTGTAGCTAATTTATTTTCAGATATGCTGAGTTTTCAAATACATTTAGGGCATCCACCACTAACTAGTCATCAGAACACACTTTGCTTTTCATTAGTAAATTACCAGTTTCTCTAAACCAACTGAAGCAATGACACACAAACAAATTTTTTTTTTAAAAAGCAGAAAATAAAAACATTACCAAAAATTGAAAGGCAAACTAGGCAAGGTTTTCAGAGACATGTAAGCTGCATCCTTCTCAGAGAATTACGAGATGGTCTTCCCTAAGTATTATTTGTAAAACCACTATTCACATGGACTAAAACAGAGCTTTCAAGCAGCACTCACAACAGCAACAGGAATTTTGTGCAACCACAGCCTTGAGAACAAATATGTGAATCCTTTTAGCTGCTCAAAAATCCTTCTCCAGTGTTTGCTTATTCCCTTCATCAGTATCTATCTACACACATCACACCAGGATGACACAGGAAACTTCAGAAGAGTCCTATCCACAGTTAACAGCCAAATCCTCAAAGTGCCTAAGTACATAACAGCAGAAAATAATGCAGCATAAGAATTCTCTCTGAATTCCATGTCTGTAGTCTCTGGCAGTAGATATTTCTTATAGCAGCTCTTAAACTATGTATAAATTCAGAAATAGGTAGGGTTGGTTGGGTATCCTGGGTTTGTTTTGGTTTTTACTTCCACCAGTTTCAAACTGGTGCGCCAGAAAATGAAGGAAATTGATGTCTGCCTTTTGCACAAGAGAAGAAAAAAATGAATGACAAAAAAAAACCTTATTGTTTCTCATTATCAACCTTTGCCACAGTAGACAAAAAAATCAGGTGCTGGTAACCAAAGTCCACTATTTATTTAGCAAAATGAAATTTTTGTTCCAAAACACATGGAGAGAGGATACTGACATGTTTATTTATATATACAATTAATCTCAGACAGGAACTTTTTGCACTGTTTATACCTTAACTGAATTCCTGACTTCCCATTACAAAATATTCCTGGACAATGGGCACTGCACAGCCAATCTTGGAGGCTTACAGTATTTCTTCTCCAAAAGGTCCATTCAAAGACTGCCAACAAGCCAGGGAAGCTGGGCATGCCAACAGTGGGATTTACATGATCAAACCCAAAAACAGCAACGAACCAATGCAACTCTGGTGTGAGAACAGCCTGGACCCTGGAGGATGGGCAGTTATCCAGAAGAGGACAGACGGATCTGTCAACTTTTTCAGGAACTGGGACAGTTACAAGGTAAATTCTAGAACGTAGAACATCAGTGGGCAAAGAGAGATAATTGAAAAGAGTGATCATCCCTCAGAGGCAAACACATTTCAGTGAGAATGTCCCATTTCCCTCCATGCACAGTTAACTTTGTATGAACCAACCTGGCTGAGACAGCCTGGGCTTGTAATGCACAACACAACTGGGAGACATGTTATTCTAGACAGTGCCTGGGAAGTCATTAATTATAAAGTTCTAACTGAACACATGATTTTTATTAACACACTGAGAACTACAGTGAGTATTTGTAAAGCTTCATTTGTCTCCCTTATGAATAAGCAACTCAGCCAGCAAAATTATTCATTTAAACACACTAAGAGATTTGCTGGACTGGGGGCTTAGCTTAAAAATAGTTCTAATAATGAATTAAAGGAAGTAATTTCCACCCATTAATTTAGGTTAGAAACTTAACGATGTCAGGCTGGTGAAAGGAAGCCCATTGCTGTGTGTTGCTGTGATTTTGGGCACTAGCAGGCAGAATCTCTAGGATGACAAGAGGATGCTGCCCTGGAGGAATTACATGCTAAATGGGAAATTTGAAAAATCATTTGTTTGGGCTAATAATAATGATAGTAATAATATTAATATTAATAATTACATATAGGACACAAATTAACATGAGGATTTTAGCTTCTTGCATTTTTGGAATTTTGTGATCCAAATATTAATCCCTAAATCAATAATAACTAAAACAATTATTCAATAATCAGTCAAACAAATAATTATGCAAAGCCTTTACTTCTCAGAGCAGTCCATGGTTGGTTTTGGAGTTGTTAAATGTTCTAAAGTGTTTAAAGGCAGTTATGGAGTGCCTTATAAAGCAGTCACAAACATCCTGAACCTAATGCAACACCAAACATTAACAATACTGGTTTACTTGGGGAAAGCAGACAGCAGATAGGAACTATCACTTCAGAGCTACTGTGCTGGTAGTGATTTGAAAGAAAATATGTCTTTATATTTAATTTCTAATAAATGCTGTAAAGAACACAGAGGAATAGTGTGATTCAAGTAAGAAACAACGCCAGTTGCAATACAGAAGCAACAAGAAGTTAATTGCCTTGAATGCTGAGACTATGCAATCAAAAATACCTTTTTCAACCTGGAATTGTAACCTAAAATTCCATTATTCATCCATTATTACAAATCCTCTTAGCTTTGTCAAGAAATACTGCTTCAGTTTCCTTATTCTCCCTCCCTTTACCTTAAAAAGAGGAGGACAGCAAGAACAGAGATGGTTTGCCACCATTAATGGTGCTGGCAGCATCTCCTGCAGCTTAGCAGTCCCAGTGCAGCAAAATAAAGCACTTAAAAGCATGGGTTGAAGTCAGAAGTTTAGAGGCTTTTAGTACCAAGTTCCCCTGGTTTATCACACTCGTGCTGATGAATGTTTTAACAAACACGGAGAACTAAGCTAACAGCACCTTCCCATCTTCTTTTGTACAGAAAGGATTTGGGAACATTGATGGAGAGTACTGGCTGGGACTGGAAAACATCTACATGCTCACCAATCAGGATAATTACAGACTCTTGATTGAGCTGGAGGACTGGAGCAACAAGAAGGTGTATGCAGAGTACAGCAGCTTCCGCCTGGAGCCCGAGAGCGAATTCTACCGCCTGCGCCTGGGCACCTACCAGGGCAACGCTGGAGACTCCATGATATGGCACAATGGGAAGCAATTCACAACACTGGACAGGGACAGGGACATGTATTCAGGTAAGCAAAGCCGTGTGCCTGTGAAAAGTGAGTTAAGTGTGTTCCACCAGTGACACTGCCTCAAAAAATAGAGCATAGGACCATAAAAGTGTGTAAATTCTGGTAAAATAACCCTATTGGGAGATGCTTTGAATCACTGATGATAAAAGTCACATTGGCAGGGCCCCCTTTGAGCCCCTACACCTGTCAGAAATTCAAAATCTATCACCCTCACTGACAATACTCTGCAGCAATTTTCTGTTTAGCTCATCACTTGCATGTGACTGCAATCAGAGCATCTGTCCAGGTGATGTCTGAGTAGTCCTGCCACCACAGAATCACCAGGAAGTAAAGCCTATGAAGAGCATGAAAGGAACTGCAAGTGTGCAGAGGTTAATACTTAAGAAAGGGGCCCATCATTTGGTTTTTGCACTCCTCAAAGCTCCCTTTCTCTCATTTCCGCCAGTTTTTCCCCTTACAGTAACAAGAAGCTTGGGGAGTGCAATACTTCAACTGCCTTTCCTCAGCTGTCAATAACCATAAAGCTGGACAAATCCTGCAAACTCTTAGACAAGCCTGTAACAGTAAAAACACAAGTTACAAGCAGCTCTTTGTGGAACCCTGGCCCCGCGTGCTGCTCGGGGCTGTATCAACTCACGTTGCTTCCGCTGGAGTATTTCTAAACAGCACATAACCCGAGTTCCTTGGGTGTTAGCTCATGGACAAGCAGTGCTGGCAGGCTGAGAGGAGCTCTCTCCTTCATTTTCAGCTGTCATATTAAAGACCATGTCAACAACCCCCCCTCCAGCTGCTGTTACACCAGAATTCATAATTTAGCAAGAACAGCAAGCTGCGACCACAACAGGCTATGAAATACTTCCAAGCTGCCTCTGTGAATAAGGCCCAATAGGAGAACATTTAGCAAACCTCCATTTGTACTGCTTAAAGCTGAAGCTCACCTATGTCCTTCTGTTCCACAGGAAACTGTGCTCACTTCCACAAGGGTGGCTGGTGGTACAACGCCTGTGCCCACTCCAACCTCAACGGGGTCTGGTACCGAGGGGGCCACTACAGGAGCAAGTACCAGGATGGAATCTTTTGGGCTGAGTACAGGGGAGGTTCCTACTCCTTGAAAGCAGTTCAGATGATGATCAGACCTATAGACTGAGGAGGAAAATCCCACAGTGCTCCCATATAAAATTCTCAGTGTTTGAGCTCCCGAAAAAAAATAAAATGTTACTTTTTAATCATTATTTTGCACAATCTGCCCCTGCAAAAAGCAGGCCTACAGTTTTCCTGTCTTCTTTCCCCTGTCATGTTCCCCTCTCCTTTATTAGGACCCTTCTCTACTGTGACAGTGTTTTTTTTAAACACACATTCACAAAAGCAGATGTTTGTGCTTGCAAAGCATATTTATCTTTTTTTTGAAGATCAACATGCTTGATGTAAACAGTCAAAACTGGTAAAAAATTCCAGGTCTTTGACATAATATAAGCTTTTCCAGTTCAAAAAGCTTATGCTTTTTCAGGTTAGCTCAACCCTTAAATGTAAATATGTGAAATGACATTGTCTTGCTTTAATGTGAAAATTGATTAGTTATTTAACAATTTATTTAAAAATGTTGGTATTCCTTTCAATGAAAAATATGACTTCACATTACTGTTTGATATTTACTGCAAAAACCTACATAAAAAATTTTAGCTTTGCCAGCAGAGAAAGATTTTTGCAACAAATAATTATTTCAAAATGAAGAGGCAAATTTAACACAAACCACAAAATTTCTTAGGGCGTTCTCTACACTGCTAAGATCTGCAAGTTCTACCTTCTGTAAAAAATTTAGGCAAAATGTTCCTTGTGTAAGAAAATTAATTGTATGAAATTTTAGATAAACCTGAGACAATCAAATTACTTGGTACTTTTTAAACTTTCAACCTCCATATCCAAGCTTTCTAATTAAACTTTAGACTTAAATGGCAAAACCTAAAGTCCTGGTATGAAAATCATGACTTGACACTTCCCTGCTCCAATTAGGAGTGATGAGAGTTGACCAAGCCTTCACACATAGTCATTGAGATTTGAGATGTGAGATATTAATCCCTGAATATCAGAAGTTTTCCTTCAACACAGCCTTCAGCTCCCACAGTAAAACAAAGCTTAGAAATCAGCTCTGAGTGTGTTCTTCCTGACATCCCAAACTTGGGCTGCTCTTATGACACACACATTTCCCTTCCCTTATCCCTATACAAACTTTGATACTGTTTAGACTAAATTTTAGCTTTCAATATCAGATTTATATGGCATTAATATGTAATTTAGGAAATTAAATAGAAAATACTTTCCCTAAATTTAACAAAAGCTATACCACACACTGACTCAAAACAAGATATTTCCAAAATCAGATGCAACCAAACATTCGCTTTAGGTACCAAAATCTTTCTTCCTGTTATATAAAATTATTTAATAACTGCACTTATAGCCATACAGGTTGCTTAATTTAATTTTATATTATGTAAAACTGAGTATGCTGTTCTGAACTGTAATCAACGTGTTTGTTTAGCAACCCATAGGTGCCTTCAGGATTGTAAGGAACTTTGTCCCTATTAAAAATAAGGAACCATAATAGCAAAAAGAATAATCTAGTATTATTGTTATGTTAAATTAGTCAATATCAATTACCAAGCAAAGCCTTGGATGTAATTCAGAGGAGAAAAAGCAGCATTTTGCTTTCAGAACACACCCTCTGGAGCAGAGATAAAGCTTCATTGATAATGTATGGCTGCAAGGCTTGTAGTTAAATCTTTGGGCAGAGATCAAAGCCAACCAGTTCCACCAATATTTAATTGGGGTTGGCAGCGGTGGGGAATCAGTCCCAGCATATTCCATCCCTACATTCCAAGAATTTTAACTGACACAAATGTTTATGATTACAATTCTGAAATTGTTCTTCATATAAGGAATATTTGTTTGTTACAAATATCATACAGACCTCATTGATTGAGTGTCTTGCAAAACATTTTTTAATTGCAAATGCTTAAAATTCTGACTCTCTATAGCTTGTCCTTTTTTCTCTATGGTAGCTGGATAGAAGAGCATTTCAGGTAGACTTAAAAAAAGAAAATGCCATCCAAAACATTCCTTTAATGATCACTTCTGACAGCTTTTAGTTCATTCAACAGGCAGATTTCCTCTCCTTGGCAGAGAGCATATTTTACCCCATGAATCTCTTGCCTGTTACAAAAACAGTGTTTGTTTATTCAGTGCACTCAGTGAAAGGTGTACTTTGCAGAAACCCCAAAGTAAAATTAGCTTGCACTCAGCCTTTTAATTAAATCTTATATATTAGACATCTAAAAAGCAAGCCTTCCCCAATCTAAAGCTGCAGGATGACATTAATTAAACATCATTACAAAATCCACCCAGAAACTTCAGACTGTGCAAATGCTGTGCTCTGAAAGGAAGGAGTTAATTAAGTTGCCAATTTAAGATTATGAAGAAGGAAAGCACAGCATGTCTTCTTCAGGTTGGTTCATACTCTGTACAATAATTCACTTTCAAGTGCTTGTAACTCTAATAGTTTGCAGCTTTTGGGCTGAATTTTCTAAGCAGGGTGAATGACTTTAAAAGTTGAATGTTTTCGTTCACACCTGTTCTTTTGAAAGATTTTCAGAAGAGCCTGTAGCATCCCTCAGGCTTCTTGCCCTGGGCATTCAGAAGCAGTCTGTCTGGGAAGGATAAAGCCTTCACCATTCCACTTCCATCAGTCCAAATTTAACCAGGCAGACCTCAAGAAAGTTCAACTCATACAAAACCTGAAACATGGTGTTCACATCTATTTCCAAAATCTATTGCAAACACTATCAACTGAAGCAGCTGAATATTCCTCAGATGAATACTTAAGAACCTGTTTTCAGCTTTTCTCTTTCTGCATATCACTCCTCAAAGACAGCTATAAGAAAAATATCTCACAAGGTAGTACTGCTTAGTGAAATAAAAATCTTACTTCTCAAGATATGGCTCAGCTGTTTCATTGTGCAATCTCAAATGGATCAGAACTCTGGAATGAGACTCCCTTGGGGAACAGGGTTTTACTCTAAGGTGAAATATAACATCACATACACAGCTCCCATTTGTTCCAGCTGCTTCAGCTGTCTGGGTGATGCAACACTGATGGCATATCCCACACTGTGTATCAAGGGCCTGCTGCTGAACATATTTATTGTATTTATTGGTGTTGCACAGCTTTTCACACTCACATTTAAGTAGGTGAGTGCACACTGATGATGTGCTGCCCCCACCTGCATTTCTAGAATTCTGGAATCACATCACAATCATTGCTGCAAGGAGCTGAGAAACATTTTTATTTCCTCCCCCCAGCTAAATGTGGAAGCACATCATTATCTTGTCCACAGAGGGTGAGCTGTGGAAATAACACAACAATCTATACTTCTGTGGCTCCACTCCCATTGGCAAAACCTACACCAAGAAAGCATTTCAGTTTTTTCTTATAATGCCAAGATGGACATAAAAAAAAATCTATACCCATATCTGGTATTTGGCTGCATAAGGGTGAAACATTCATCCTTGAAATTGCGATGAAATTCCTTTATATTCTCACTTTCCCTGTGACCTTCCAAACAGAGGTGTCCATGACCAGTGTTTCTCTAGAGGGGATTTGCAATTGCAGATTTTATTTTATGGCAAGTCTGATGCCCTACACTCTTCCAAAGAGCATTTTGAAGGAGTGTGGCAGCTGCTGGCTCTCCCCACCAGGAGTGAAGAAGCCCCCACTCCCCCTTTTACCATGAGAGGGAATGGTTCTCCTCAGGAATCCCTGCCCTGCACATGCCATGATCACCATTTCCATCTGCAGGCTTTCCTACATGTTTTACACCAGGAGCAGCACTACTCCCTCACAGAATCTTACAGCAGAAGTATTCCTTTTAGGATTTGTAACCTGGAACTGTAAGCTTAAAACAGTAAGTTAAACAAGCAATTTAAGTCATTTCTGTTCCAAATGACTCTTATACTAGTAAAAATGCCTTGGGAAGAAAATGGAAGAAATAACAAATCTACTCAGGTCTTAGCAGAGATTAAAGCTTTTATCAAATGAGAAAACTTGGACTCAGCTATCAATCCTCCAAAGTGGATCCAGATTTAGCGTGACTGTATGTTCAGGGCAAGGTTTTTCTTTTTGCCACTTTTTAAAACTGCACAAAATTAATTTTAGAGGATGTGCACCAGTGGGGATTCACTATTCCTTTAGAGAGTTAAAAAAGGCTTGGGGACATTTCTTATGTCACTAAAAAGAACTGGTATCACAGGAAACCAGGTCACAACACATGCTTTAACTACAGCAGGTCACAGTAAAGAGCATTTCTTTCTAAATAAAGAAGAATTATATATTTCACTTCAAACTATCAAGTCAAGCCCAAAGGTTTTTCTAATGCAAAAGTTACACAAGAAGCTGCAACTTATTAGGGAAAACATCTGTAACTGAATAAAATTTAAAAACTGTTTCCCAATATTTGGCTTGGGATTTTTCCAACCAGCAACAAAACAATTTGATGCTGGCTTCATGTTTCAAAAATCATGGCATACAGGTAAAAAGCATCAGAATAAGAAGCATTTCAGAACTATATATCAAGTCTCTATATTGTCCATGTACACAAGATGGCAAAGCTCCATGGTTCATCACATTACATAATGCTTGGTTTCCTTTTTGTGCCTTAGTGCTTGTGCCAAACAGTACAAGGCATTAAAATCTGGTCCCCCACAGTGAAGTATTTTTTTTCTATTTCCGTAGCAAGCATGTAAAAGTCAACCAATATATCCTGGAAAAGTTAACAGCCCAGCAGAGTAAAGGAAGTATCAAAATTCAGGAACAGAAATTGCAATTTAATAGGCCTTAATGACCACAAGAGCTCATCTTGAATTCAGGTATAAGAGCAACTTATCATCTGCAAAAATACAAAGAATTAGATGTACAGTGCCTTAATTTTGTGTGATTACCAACATCTCATGGAACAAAAGCTATCTTAAAAACAGCACACTTATCATTTTAATGCCTGTTGAGCACTAAATTAGCTTGACAACAAAACCAACACATATTAAATGCATTTATCTAGTTTTTAGATACATAGAATTATAATTTACTAATAATTATTCCAGAAGGCTGACTCAGTCCTAACAGCCTAGTTTCTCTTGTCACGTTGGTGTATATTAAATGCAGCAGTATCTCCACATTTTACCATGTTCCAAACTCTAAGATCTATATTTATTTCTCTCAGAGGCTTGTGATTTATAGCTTCTCATAAATTAAAAGCCATTGTTACTAGAACAGTCAAGTATTCAGTATTTAGGAGGGTTACCAGGCATAACAAGGGAAGTACTTCTCCAGAAGCCATTGTATCTCTACAACATGTGGCAAAATAGTTTCCTAGAAAACTGATACTGGATGTAAAACCTGCAGTGTTTGTGAGCTTTAAGAGGTATTTTCTTTTTGAGGTTCTGTCCTGCCACATACAGAGTGTTCAGACTCACCTTGGGTTGTAGACTCTCCACTGAAGTCCTCAGGGTTTCCTGAATGCTTGAAAGATGGTGTTTAGCTTGTGTAATTACTGGAGAAAGAGGCTGCTTACCTAAGTAGGGAATACAAGGAGTCATCTTCAAGCTGCTGATATAGTCTCTGAGCCTTTTGTAATTATCTTCTTTACTCATCACATATTCCAGCTTGTCAAAGGTGGCTTTATCCTTCCGACTCAGTAACTAGCCAAAGGAAAAAGAAGACAAAACCAGATGAGTTTAAGTTTGATCATTAGGATTTCCTCTTTTACCCTTACTGATTTCCATGTCTCCATTGTTGTTGCTGTTTTGTTGGTTTTTTTTTTTAACTCGCCGCCTTCAAAATTACATCATTTACTTCTTAAAGAGGAGCACTTAGAAAGTTTACAAAGAAAAGCAACAATTCTGGGGGTTAAATTTAAAAATACTTCTAAAAACTAGGCAGGTAAAAATGCTGGAGTCCTGGAGGATCCCTCTGAAACAATGTTAGTTATCAAAAAAACAAATCTAGCCAACCCACATCAAACTTCATGTGCAGTCCACTTCAGCAGTATTCATGCCAGTAACATTTTCACTCTGATTATCCATAAGTGTGCTGGCTTGGAATGGGATGGAGTCAATTCTCTTCACAGTGGCTAGTATGGGCTATTATCTTGGATATGAGTAAGGATTTTATCCATGTTTTTTACAGAAAACTCATGGAGTTGTATTTGTCTGCCACCTGGCAATTTTACTGCCTCTTAATATCACAGAACACAAAACTTAAAAGTCATGGTTCTCCTTCATTATCCATTCCTCCTGTTCTCCTTCATTATCCATTCCTCCTGCCTCTAATCCCTTCCTTTGACAGAATTAACAGCAACTAGGCTCTCTTTGTAAGATGGGGAAAGTAAGTCAAAATATTTTCCAAACATCTTGCTGAACTGCTGCTGAAAAACTGCCTCAAAGTCTTCACTTCAACTCAGAGTCAGAATTTAACAAAGAGTGTAAGATGTTCCCACCAAACATTTTGGCAGGAGATTCAGCATTCCAAGTGCCAGTCACAATTTTTCCCCTGCAATGCAATGACAAGGGCCAGATCACTGAATTTCTACATATATTCCCTTTTCACTTCAGTTAAAGATCAACCTAGGTGAGCCTGACAGAAGTGAAATCTTCCTTCTGTAAATTCACCGTTGAAATAATTTATTTTTACTTCCATTTCTTACATCCAACTCTTTATGAGGACAGACAAACTGAACACTGGATCTCAGGAGAAAGCCACTAGTGGAAAGTGAATTGTCTCCCAAGACATACTCATCATTGACATTGCAGCAATTAATTTGCATCTTTAATTTAGGTTTGGTTCCAATAGTCAAATGAGAACTGCAGACTCTTCCAGGAGAAGGAAGCAGCAGACTGACATGACTCCAACCACCCAAATGTGGTGGTGGACATTTTACTTGTGAAATTCATCTTAAAGCTGGTTCCAGTTTTATCAGCCTGGACTAGGCTTGCTTCTAATATCCTAAAACATTCTGACATCATTTAATGTTGAAAGGTTTTTGTAGTTTTGCAGACTGAAAGGTGAGACAAGACTAACACATAACAATTTTCAAACTGGAATGAAATGAACTGTATTTTCCTCAAACCATGCTGATTGGCACACTCTTATTCAAGTCTGATGTATCTTTTCAGGCTCTTTGGATCATCTCATAACAAGCTGATCCTGCATGACTTCCCCTAGGCCAATCCATGCCATACCTCCACCTCCTGCACTCAGGGAGAAAAGCCCAGAGAAGCCAAGAACATTAGAAGTGTTTCTGTGAGGGCCAACTAAGGACCTATTTCTTAGTCCTTCAGTTTTGGAGCTGCTTCTTTTTTAAATAATGTTTCTTCTTCTGTCTCTTGGATGAAAAGAACAGTACAGAGCTGTACATGTGCAGAGACAATAAAAGCTAAGGCTGACAGTTTATAGCAGCAGGGAAGGATTTGAAGCCTTCTAAATTGCTCTTGGCTTTCTAGCTGTAGTGTGCCAGCACTGAACACAACTTTTGGAAATGCCAGCAAGAAGAGATGAGGTCTCAGGATGCTGGCTCACCCCACTTCACATATTTAATGATTATTTGCTTTATGGCCCAAACCCTCACTGGTCATCAAGAATTCCTTTACATTAAATGGAGAGAAGCTGAATATTCTATGCTGTGAACTTTCTTGGAAAGGTTCACAAATCTTCTCAAGTTTTGAATGGGGCAAATCACACATTAAAAGTAGCACTTATTATTCCCTAGAGTTCAGAGTGTGTGCAGGCAATGGGCGAGACAAATTTCAGACAAATGCAGACATACCGTCAGAAGACATGAATTCCATCTTTTTTAGGAACATTAGATTACCAAGCAAGTATTTAATGGCTCCTTTAAACTCTAGATTCCAACCATTTAAGGTGGCTTTTTTTTTTTAGGGAATGAATATACTTGCAGCTATTTTCCTGACTTTGTAAATCGAGTTGATTGAGGGTTGCTACAAACCATCTCAGAAATGGAGAAGAAATTCTTCCTCGTTGAAGGTTTTGGAGGGTTCCTGTGCAACTTCCCCAAATCCCTTTGTGATTCAAATAAAGGCTTGGTGTGCCTTTTCTTGCTTTTAATATACAGAAAGCCAAAGGCTTAGAATTATCTTTAGGGATTTTTAAGCTGAACTTTCAAGAGAAGGACAACTAAATCAGTTTGCAGTGCACATTGCTGGGAGCTATCCTGCAACTTGCATTTGCAAAGGCTCCTGTAAGATGATGAAAAGCACAGACTCACTTGGGAGTGTATGAGGAATCAAACACCTGCAGAAATGTGGGAGAAGTTACCTGGAATTTCAGAGCTTGGAAGAGGGATGAGCTTTAATGACTGATACATATGTCAAGAGCACACAAATAAACCTTGCAAGTGAAAACCACTGCATAACCAAGCATCAGAAGAAACTGGGGACTCCCAGTTCTGAATGGCATTATCATGGTAGTAATGAATGTGGTTTTTATTAATATATGGAAACAGTTACATTTAATTTGGGCTGTGCACAAAAAGATTTAAAAATTGACTCAGCCTCACAGTTACATAAAACTGTTGAGGCATCAATTCTAAAACATGAAGTCTGAAAACCAGAAGTTCCCCTTGAGATAATTTTGAAGTGTTAATTTCACTAAGATTTCCTCAGAGAGATTTTTGGTATTTGGAAGCAATGTCAAACTTAATTGTGCATTTGCAAAATACGACCAGAATTCTAGAGGAGTATCTTGGCCGAAGTGAATTATATTCAATTTTGGGAATATTTATCAACTGAATGACATTTTCATGCAGTTATCAGACAAATAAACTTTTTGCAACATCCAAGGATGCACTGATGTGTGTTCAGGGAAAGCCTTCAGCTTTGTTTAGTGATATGTATCCTGTGCACAGGAGGATCTCAATCACCTCATTTTTTCTGTCACACTGAATGTCACATTTATCTGAAACAGCTGAAAAACTACAATATATGGCTGAATAAAGCCATATATATGGCTGAATATATAATATATAACAATATATGGCTGAATAAAGACTGTTTTCTGAGTTCTGAGGCATCAATGAGCACAAATAATTCCTAATATTCTTCTTATCGAGGATACAATGATAAACAATATTACTGCTAGCCAAAAAAGAGATGACAAATAAAAATGATTCCAAAGAATACTCTCCTTTCACAGCTGTACAAAGGTAGAATTACAAATGCACTGTGTAAAGGAGTTGTAAGTATGAAATGACAATGAAAAGTGCTAGAGTTATCAGTCAGAGAAACAACAAATCTCTTTATGGAAAGTGAATCAAGAGTTTCTGAACATCTGCTCTCCATAGCAAAAAAAAGAATTCCAATAGTATAAACCCCTAAATGATTAAAGTATGACCCACTTTGGCATTCAGAATTTTCCAGCAACTAAATACAAAATAGCTTCTGGCCAAATGAGAAGCCTCTGCATTTAGCAGAATCTGCAGGGAACTATTTTTCAGAGGAAAATATTTCTACAGCAGAATGGAAAAAAAAAAAATTAAGAGGAAACCATAGATTTCAGAGGAACTAGAAGCATTATGTACACAGCAGAACAAAGTTAAAGCTCTCTGCAGTAACTGCTGCATCCTTGAAAAGAAGCTTGAGGGTTTGTGTTTGCCTGAGAAGAGGTGAACCCTCTCCCCCCCCAGGCTGCTGCTCCTCACTTACCGCCCACGTCTTGGTCAGCCTGAAGATGGGAGCGCTCTGGAGGCCTGACACCACTGCCATGAGGGCATGCAGGTTATTCAGCTCATACAGCTTCTGAGGACAAAAAAAATGAGAAAATAAACAATAAACAACATTCCAAGCGCTGCTAATAGTCAACACAGAATAAATAACAATATAAAGATGGAGAAATCTCGCATGGTCTAAAATGAAGTGTTACAGTGAACTGCTGTGCACACAGACCACTTTTATGGCACCTCCTAATTTTTCATTACTGCATCTCTATGCTTTTGGATTAGACTAACTAGCTGTTTCATAGCCCATAGAGAACCCTTAAAAATATCTACATAGACACACATCTTGGGGAATATATTAGAAGTGCCAGAAATTTTCTGACATTCAAACCCAACAAATTCCTTTCATAGCATTTGACAGTATTTTAAAACAACACACCAGAAAGGACAACCCAGTGGTCAATGATGTAGTCATGTCAGTACCTAGAGTTTATGCAATGACCAAGGCTACATCAAAGCACCCAAAAAATATCTTAGCAGGATGAAATCAAGGAGGTAAATTTCAAAAGCCACATCCCTGGAGTACTCCCCTCACTGAAAGGCCATTTCTGGGGTATGACAAACTAACTAGTGGAAAGCAACAACCCAATCAAAATTGAACAGCAAAAACATTAGGGTAAAAGAATTCCCTTAAAAACTCTATACAAAACATTGGGTTTAAGTGCATTTTCTCACACATTTGGAATTTCCCTCCCTTTTCTTTTTCCTTTCCCTCTGTCTCCAAAAGTATCCACTGCCTTGGCCAAGTAACTACTGGTACTACTGTCATGAAAGCTTAAAAACAGTCTGGAGGAAAATGTTCTTCCTGAAGCTCTTCTGCAACATCAACTGTTCTGATAGCTGTGAGCTCTCAGGGATCCAAAATACACTCATTTTTGGTGCACTGCACCCAAATTGAGGTTTTAACCCTAACAGAGAGACTTTGCTAAGGAGAAATGATACTCAATCACAGTATTGCAAATCTTGCTTAATCCATTTGGAATATTCACCAAGGTAGGTTAGGATTCCAGCAAGGAAAAATAAGAAACCCTTCCTATTCAAAAAATGGTGGGAATCCTTTTTCCTACTTGAAACTCAGCTTACTTCTTGCTTAGGAAATCTTTCATGAAGGAAAAAGACAACAAAACTAGACCAAAGGAATACTGGCTAAATGCTGAACACCAAAGGAGAGCCTCTATTTGGAAGGATGAAAGCCAAAACCAAGGATGGTTTTCTGGCTAACAGTTTTGGAACAGGGCAAATGATTCTCTCTCCACTTAACACACTGCCAGGAAACTTGCAGCCTTTTATGGAACAAAGTCCTCACAAGTATTAGTCAGAAATGCCACTTTTAATGGCACCCCAGTAGCATTTCCACTCTGTGTGCTCAGACCTCCATGATTCCAGCATGTCCTGCTGACAGTGGAAGTTTGCCCACACCTTGTGATGAAGTGCTCCCCCCTCCTCATCCTCTTTTGGGAGATTTTTCAGTAAACAGTGTAAAGGGTAATCAGTATTTTGTGGGGTGAGGTGGAAGGGGTTGACTGTTTGTCACACACCACAGTCCTGTTATCCTTCCAAGCAGTCCTGCTGAAGTTTGTCCTCCACTTACACAAGAACTCTTTTTCCTCCCACACACATCCCAAGCAAGGTAATAAAGTTCACTGTCCCAAAGGACAGTGGAGCTGATGAGAAATGAAAAGAAGGGCTTTCCCAGCTGCTGCCAGCAGTGAAACAGAAGTCATGATCCACCAGGACAGTCTGGGAACTTCAGGGGAACTGTTAGGTCTAATTACCTCATGCATTAAGCAGTGTAGGTGAGATAGCATTTAAGCTATGCAGTAGGCTGCCAGCACAAGGAATCACTGTGGAGTGGATTTACAGCTCCTCTAGAGGTAATTAGTGTGACCCCTGGCACCAAGCTGCTTTGATATTAGCTCTGGATAACAGAAACTGCTTCCAAGAGTTTCCAGTGAAGTTCCACTGCAGTAACTTCATGTCAGCAGCCATATGTAAGCAAAGCCAAGGTAACAAGCACAGAAATAAATAAACTGATATAAAACCACCCCATACAGAGCTGCTTGCTTTTGTAATTGTGATTTTTACAGGTGACAGGTAAGCAAAGCTCAATGACCTGATTGTTAATTATTGCTGCCTCCAAGCCAGCAGCATTCCAGCAGCCACTGCACTGCAGTGCACTGCTGAGGTCAGGCATGCTCAGGGTGCTGTGCCCAAAGCTGAGCCTGCAACACCCAGCACTGCCCAGTCCCATCCCAGTATGAACCAGACCTGAGCCCACCTGGCTTCCCACATCTGCACTGTGGCCACACAGAGCTGGACCTCCCCCTCCTATGCAGGGACATGGATCATGGATTCTTTTATGTTTGTATTTCAAACAAAAACACAAGAACCGACTTTTAAAAATACATGAGATGAAGATACATTAACTCACCAGATATCAAAGGATGTCTAAGAGAGATCATTAACACTTTATCACCACAGCATGATTACTGAGCAGAGCCTGTGCTATCCTACAAAATTAGCTCTTGCTTTGCCCAAAGTTGAGAGTCAAACCCCGCAGGACTAAAATCTTGCTTCATTAAAAAAGGGCTTGTCAAGACAGGGAATGCACTTGAATACAAAATTAATTAATTAACAAATATTTTACATCTTTTTTTTTTTGCAGGTAACCTGGGGTGGTCACAGCAGTCAGTTATAGTAAAAGGCAGCCACCATCTGACAGCAGAAACTTGAAAAACATCCCCTTTTTCTCACTACTGTGAAGAAGTTTCACTCTGTTTGAAGGGCTATATGTTACTCCAGATTTGCTGACCCTTTTCTTATGAATGTCAGTCCAAAAGGCTTTAGGAAAGACTGAGAACTCCAAAATGTCTTCTGAATCAAAGTCTATTTTTCAAACCGCATTTTTAAAGTTGATATTATTTGAGTAGAGATAAAAGATCCTTTCCTTCAAATGGCAAAAGCAAACAAACCATTTCTCTTCTGACTAAAGCTGTTTAAACTGACTGCACACTTGGTGACAACACAGAAGCCAGTTACAGATGTCAACAGAAACAACCACAGCTAAGTCAGGTATCAGATAGGTATTTCCCAATGTGTATTTCTGAACTGACCAAACTGGGTATAAAACCTTGGATCATGGTGAATCCCACACTCCCTTCACAATACAAATTCTTACCTTTGCAGTTTTGATGTAGTGGCTCAAAACCTCAGCTCGTATTTTTAAAGTCTGTGCATGCAGAATCTCTCTAACAACCCAGAAGCTTACCTAAAATGGAGGAAAAAGAGCCTTTTAAAAATACAGAGTTTCAACACTATGCTTTTAAAAGTTTTATTTATTTTTATGGAAGTATGGTCTATGGAAACAGACTTGAGTTCAATGTAAGACTGGGGGTGAGATCACACACAAAGCAAATGGCAAAACACTCAAACTTTGAAGAGTGCTCTCCCAGGAAAATAAAATCATGAAGAAATGTTATGAAAAGCCTACAAAATGAAGGAATATAAACACCAACACTGAATCATATCCACTGGTTTGCTTTCCCACAACATAAATGCTACATTACATGAATTGAGCAGCTTCAACTACAGTTCACTGACATTTCCAACACCTTGAACAAAAATTAACCCTGAACAAAATTAGAATGTAAGGTAGGAAGCTCTGCCATAAGCCAGCTTCTAGTTTATACTCTTATTTCTGGCTGTGCCAATTACCTGCTGATGTACAGCAAGAATCACACCCTTGGTTAAGCTCTCCAGGACTGACTTCACTGCTGTGGAAGAACCCTGCTAAATTCAGTATAAAGAATGGTTGCTGCATGTCATACTTACATGAATGTCTCATAAAGGCTGTACTCTAAAAGTGTTTGGGAATATGTCTAAACTCCACTGTTTTCTCTTCACTGCTCCCTGTCACCCTCTGCCCTCACAAAGAATGATAAAAATTAAACACTTTTGTAACTGTAATAAAGCAGTAGTAAAGAATTAGCAAAGGTTAACAAATACTGCAGCTTTTATTCATCTATTTGCTACGAGTTGGGAAAAAAATTATCATCATGATACAGCATGACTGGTATTTACAAAACTACTGAAAACAGTGTATGAAGAAATTTACTACAAGTTTACTCATACATGGAAACCTTTCAACATGTCATGGTGCTTTGATTTTTAAGTGATGCTAAACTCCTTCTTGTAAACAGGTTCCTGGCCAAAATCTCAATTAGAAAAATGAAATAACCTGTTCCACTTTGTTAGTATGATAGCTCCTAACACAGAAGAGCACAAAGAAGATCCACACCTCCAAAATGATTGCATTTGCAGTGAAGCTACAGGGATCTGATGAAAACTGGGATGTTAAATCACAACAGCTCTTTGGAAATGAGAAATGGAAGAATGACAAGAAAACCCACAAAAAATCCCCACAAACATCTTGCATAAGAATCACTTCCCTTTGGTCTGTTTGTCTAAGGTTGTATTAGCCAGGAAAGAATTAAGAATGGAGCTCAGGTTTCTATTTCTTTTCATTTTTCTTCATTTTCTTTCCTCTTTTGCTTTTTTGCAAAGCAAAATATCTCTTCACAAACAAAAAGTGGTTCCAGTTGATTAAAAAAAAATCTCAATATGTGGCCATGCTCAAAAATAGCAAAGTTTTGAAACCACTGTTTAAAGTTAAAAGGAGAAAATATGGAAAATCGTCTCATTTTTAAGGGTACATCACCAAATTGTAATAATCTGAAAGTCACAGTGACAGTAGCTGTATTTAAATGACAGATTGCCATTCCCTTTGTTTAGTTAGGGAATAATTTTCCTTTAAGGACAGGGCACCAAGTGCTGAGACAATCTCAGGGGTAGTGAGAGTACAAAAAGAATTGAAATTCTTGCACCTTCTTCATTGTTTAGAAAACAAAAATACATGTTGGATTGTTTCCAGGTCTTCTCCAGTATTTTCTTTAATGAAATATTCTGAAGGTGTCCTTACTGAGTCCTGCCAGGAGCAAGGGATTTGCACTCAGTGATCCTTATGGGCCCCTTCCAACTTGAGATATTCTATGACCCTATCAAATACAGAAGTACTGAATACATGAAAGATTTGGCAGTACTTCAAAATTTTGTCATAAAAAGCTTGACCTCAGTTTGGTGCTCTGCTGTAGTTACACAGCTTGAGAAAAAGAACTTTTTTCCCTGATTGATCAATGAGTTTTTAAGGAGATGCTTTCCCACTGAAGATCAAGGGAATTTAAATTTTTAACACAGATTTCTGTATCATAAAGAATCAGGCAAGTACAACACACACAGCACTGCACCTTAAGATCCCAAATCTCTTTGAATTGAGCTTCAGAGATTGCTGATGTAACAGGAGAATGCCTGTGATGGGCCAGACTGTGCCACTTGCTCAGAACACAGAGCAACACCCCAGCATTTTCATCAGGACAAAAATCCCCCCATCTCCTCTGTCTGTCCTGACTTCTGTGGAAGCTCCCTGGCATCACAGAGACACAAACGCTCTGGTTTGCCCAAGGAAACTTGGTTTCTGTCCCAGTCCCAGCCAGACCTCAGCTCAACACTCCCAAGCTCTTGCAGGAAAAGAAGAAAACCCAAACAAAGCAGAACAAATTTCCTTTGAAGCTTGGAGCCCTCCAGTCCCTTGAGTGACAGAGCAGGCAGGTGATACAGAACCAAACACACTTAATCACTTCCACCTAAACCACTTCCAGTCCTCTCTGATGTGTTTTTACTGACACAAACACTGGGTTTTGGCTGGTCATGTCTATCAACTAGTATCTTTAGACAGCACCATAACCTAATGCATTGCACATATTGAAAAAGCATTAATTTAAAGAAATACTTTTTCTTTACACAAATAATGCATATTTGTTCCATATAGTCCTCTCTTGCTGCATTTAAATGTTATTATACCAACATCAATCAGCAACATGACTCCCAGCCTTTGGGTGTCAATAGCTCTGATACCAGTTCAAGGCAGCATTTAAAGCCTTGACATATAATTGTATATTTATATTCTTCCCTATTAAGGTCAACTGAGAATAACAGGCTTAACTTTGAACACATCTGTTCTTGAAATCATATCTTAAGATTTTTAAGTTATCCCATGTTTGCCATATCTAAAATACCAATTCTGTTCTACTGGTGCTATTAAGTTCACAGTCATTGCTTCAAAAACTAATCTTTGCTTTCTGTGCTAATCAAAAAATAGGGAAATTCAAGAATATTCCTTTAAAAGTTTCTGGCTTTTCCTCTCAGGTATCTCCCATGCATACTAACCATTCCACTCAATTTCCAAGTTAAATCCACTGCAATTCACCAACACTACAATATTCAAGAAGAAGTTCTTCATACTATGTTTGCATTTGGGTTAAAAAAGGATGCAAAAAAAAGTGAAAAACACCTATAAATACAGTCAGTAAAACATAAAATTTTCCTTTGGCAAGTGGCATCTCTTCCTTTAAAATTCAGTTCCAATATACTGAATCTAGATGACAAGTTTCTCTAATATTTTAAGATCTCTGGCAGCACAGTTCCAACCCCATTTAAACAAAAATCTCAAGAAAGAGGTTTTCAGTTGAAGCACTCATAACCAAGAGACCAATAGTGACCTCTACACTGTCACCTTCAAAAAATTTTTATTTGAAGTAAATGATAAAAGTTTATTTTCAAAATGTAAGACAATGATTTAGTAAGTGGACTTGGCAATTGTACACTCTGACAGATTTACCAGTAACAGCAAGTCTACAGCTCACTTTCAGAAGAAAGCTGAAAATGAGGGATCAGAGTTTAGGAAAAAAAAAAGATTCTTCCCTCCTCACTAAATATAAAATAATGCAAAACTAGCACATAAAGTTACATATTTAAGAATATATGATATGAGATATGTAGATCTATATGGAGTACCACTCAACAATGAATTCTCCAAGAACAGGAGAGTCCTGGCACGGAAGGATTCCACTGATTTCTGTTGCCTGAACTCAATGTGTTTTCACAGGCACACCCAATGATCCCATAACTAATGCTGGAACTGCCTGACTTCATCCTCAGTGGAATGTAATCAACTGCACAGAATCATCACAGCTTCCAAAATGCTACCTGCACATCACTGTGCTGGGAAGCAGCTGTTAGTAATTTCATATTCTCTTTATTTAAGAAGTGAGAGCTGTTCATGATTTTCCTTTGGCAAGCTGGGGGCAAAAAGAGAAGAGACAGATGCATAAAGCTTAATTCAACCCCAGTGAAATTTCAAAGGTTAACAAAATTTTGCTGACATGTATTCCTGCCTGACAAGGCCACAAGTCCCTGTGACTTTGCTGATTATTTATTTTAGGAGCATTAGAACACCCCAGGTAAGTGGAGCAGAAACAATATCTGTCCTTTTCCCTCTCTACTCCTGTACTGAGGGCTTCCTTGCTGCCAGAACAAAGGCTAAGATAAACTTTATGGAAGTCCTTATTTCCCATGATAAGGTTTCTCCTCCTTCCTTCTGGCTACTGAGCATATTTTACCATTCTTTAGTATGTCTGAAGCTGTTCCTGCAGTTCTTCAGTATAGCACATAACAACAACTGAGAAGTGAAGTCCTTGATGAGTTACTCTGCCTCACATGGTTTTTACCACAAAATTCAGCAAAACTAAAATTTCATTGAAGAGTCAACTTCCATGAATAAGCAAGGCAGCAAATGTTGGAATCAGTGAGATTAGTGTCAAAGTCATGAATGTTTTTATAGTAGTCTATACATTCTAACAGGAGCAACTTCAAAAGCTAGATCAGGAAAATTTCAACTAAATGCAGAACAGCAGCAACAACAAACAACAACAAAACACCCCCACCAAAACAAACAAACAAAACCCCACAAAAACAAAACAAAACCAAACAAACAAAACCAAAACAAAACAAAAAAAACCCACGAAAAAATCCCAAATTCTTGACCAAACCCCCCAGGATCTCAATCGATGGTACAGTCATGGAAAGTTTCAGTGTAACATTCTCTTTTCAGTCCAGTGCAGAATCAGGTAAGTGTCCAAAACCCAATGCCAGACAAGCATTTCAGTCAGTAGGTTGAGAAATATTCTAAGTGTTATCAGTGAAAAGTAACAGGATTTGATCATATCCTCAATGAGAGCAACCATGAGAAGTGAGAAATTACACAAGAACTGATAGGGAAAAAACCCTGAAGAGTTGACAGGTTTGGTCTGAGTTTCAGATCATTAACAAAGATCTCTGTAAGTCTGAGACTGGGTACAGAGGTTAATTCTGCAAAACAGCTTGTAAGTTTGAGACATTATTAAACATTTACAAGATGAGAGAGGACAGTAATAGAATTACTTCATCTGAAAGAGAAAATATAGCATTACTTAAAAAGAGCATCACAGTTTTGAGACATGATTGGGTAACTCCACAGCTAGAATCCTCCAACTTTATTTGTGGAGAAAGGGAGAATTCTGTTCTTCTTTTAATAGTTGATTTTAACAGAGAAATTGTTGAATAAAAAAACCATAAATCTCAAATATACTACCTAAAAATTGCGTGAAATAAAGAGTTAAAGAACAAATCTTTTACAGAAAAATTGTTTGGAATTTTTAAAAGTTTGCTTAGAATCACCTTAAAAAGGTACCTATGCTGACAAGAGGCTTCAATTTCTAGGGACAAAAATATCTATGTGAAGCATAAGACACTCAACTAACACAGAAGGAAATTACATCTAATTACAAGTCCAGAAATCCTGTATGGCAAGCCTTTAACCTGTAATTATGATTCTATCTTCATATAAAAGACAGCCAGCAGTTCTTGGGAAAATGTGCACTTTGCATCGATTGCTGCTATTTAAAACAGAATATTTCTTCAACACTGGTTTGGGCTTTCTGCATATCCTATAGATAAAGTATTTGCTAAAAGGAGTTCCTTAAGTTGTCAAGCAATCAGCTGTAATCCAAAATAAAAGTGATGTGCCAGAACACTTAATCCCACAGACTTCCTCAAATGTGTACATTTAATAATGCTGGCAAAAAATAACTCACATGATTGAATCTTCTGGTGAAAGCAACAGCATTTGGTGCAGAACTGTATTTCTCTTTTTTATTCCAGCCACAGCTTGCCAGCTCCTGGGAGAACAAGGATGAAAATTCACTTCTTTAATTTAGTGCATAACACATGTTCAGAGACAAAGGCATATAGAGACACAAATCTTGTAAGTTTTAAAATAACAGAGCAACAACACATTGAAGTAATACAGTTACACTTGTTCTGGTTCCTTCTGAAAATTGAGATTCCACAAGTGTCATTTCTGTATTGTGTTGAGTTATTGATTATTGCCATTCATCTTTTGCTGAATTAGAGCTTTCCTAATTTTGTTACCACAGAAGATCCTGCTTCAAACGCGAATCTGAGCTAGAGAGCCAAATGTCCTTTTGTTTTTAATCACTTTCTGAAGATATTTATAGAGATGATACACCTAGTTAACTCAATCTAAGACATGTTTTTAACTTGGCACGTTGCATTAAAGAAATACCAAAAAAAGTCATCATTTGCAATAACAATAAAAGAAACACTATTTTCAATTTTCCCTTCCAAAGGAGCCTATTTTGGGAAAATGCATCATCTTGTTATTTACTATCACTTAATTTCAACAAAGAAGTTTTCATTAAAATCATAAATAACTCCATGTACCAAAATGAGCTCTTCCAGTTGTATACATCAGCACATGAATAGATGCAAAGACATTCAGCACACAACCTGTTCCACAGTGCTACCAAGAAAAATAAAACAGACACAGCTTAATTATTCAAAAGGCATAATAGCAAAGTACAGCCCTTCCTTTTTACTTATTCAGGTCTTCCTTCCAGATCATCCACTCTGAAGTGATCTCAGTTTTATTACCATGCTGAAAACGCCTCACTGAAGCCAGATTCACACTACACATCCAGCTACCACATAACTTAGATAAGATGAATCAACATGTAACCAATAATTGTGCCATTTAAGACACAGTTTAAAAGAATTTGGTATCTGATTAGTCTAAGCTCTAATGTTTTTGACTTTTTTAAGTCAGAAACTTCTTAGCATCTTTCTAACCAATGACCCAAAACTACTAAAGAATCTCATGCCAGTTAAGAGCACCCTGAATTCTTCTACTTGAAGTTTGTGTGCTGCTATTTGTTAGAGAAGACCCAGAGATTCTTGGCCAGACACTGGAAAGAATGCAGAATTTCTGGCTTTGTACTTAGGGCTATTCCTTCAAATTTCACTAGAAAGTTGTGCCACCTAAATCTGCCCTGGAAGATCTGGAATGTTCAGCACAGGAAAGCACACGCCCCTGCCCTTACACCTCCACTTCAATGAGTATCCATGAGACAACCACACAGCCCTGAATTACTCCTGCTCCAAAGGAGAGCAGGCTCCTGGAGAAGGGAGCCCTTCAAGAAACTCTTGATTAAATTCTCTATCCCTCAGCATCTCTGGTTTCCACTAGAATCACAGCTCTGCACTCAGAGGAACACAAGGGAATTCATTCACAGGCATCTGATAACCCTTCCTTAATAGCAGGAAAAAATTAGTTGTCACCTCAGGTTTAGGGAAAATCTGTGAATTTCTTACCAATTCAGGCCATGTCCCTCAATTGCAATTCTCACCACAGAGTGAAAAACTCCTAATGCTTCAGGCAGAAGCTCCCCATTGCCCTGGCCCTGCACATCTAAGGGCCCACAGGGTACAGACATCAATGGCAACAGATCTGAGAATACTGCAGAAGAAAAGATCCTGCTCCTGCCTGGGAAGACACACATCCAAAGCTTTTTCCAGAGGTGTTGAGGCACAGTCCCACAGGCACTCAAGACCTGTGCCATCCCTTCTGATTCTTCAACAGCCTAGGGTGACATCCACACCACTGTTCAGGGATAGACACAGGAGATGCAAAGTTTTGGGAATTCCCAAAGCATTCCCCCCTCCCTTTAGGAAGTGTAGGAAATATTTCATCTCACTTGCAAGACCCCTCTCCCTTGGGCAGCCAACTTCCTTTTCTCTCATTTTCAAACTAAGAGTGGTTTCCCTTTGCCTGTCAGGTTTCCCAGATGAGCACCTGACCTTTCTGCCTCAGGGGACCCCTGCTCAGAGCACTCCTGCCCCTTGTGTGACCTCACTGCCCGTGGCACTGCCTCAAGATGGCACCTGCAGAAGAGCAGCCACCAAGGTGTTTGCCCTCCCTGGATGTGGCCTGGAGCAGTCCCACACAGTCCCAACAAGGGCACATCTGACTGCACTCACAATGGCAATGAAACACTCACACCACACTGCAACTGAGAAACCACGATTAACCTTCTATAAACCTTCTATAAAAATACTTCTCTGCTAAATAGGCTGTGCTGCCCATTTCTTACTTACTCTATTTGATCTTCCTCTAGGATTCTACTTTTTCCACCAGAATTTTCAAACCTGAAGTATTCCCCAGGATTATTTCCTTAGTCTGCCAGTCAGCTCAGGAACAGGAGCTACATCACTACAACCACAGTCTCTTACTTAATTTACATTTAAACTGATCTGAAAAACTGAAAGACATAGGATCAAGAATACAAAAACTGAACTTTCTCTGTAACTCATTCTGGTTTTTATTCCCTTTTGAATACATAGCATTTTAATTTCCTTAACAAAATACTGTGGGAACATTTAAATTATAACCTGTACCACACAGCAGAGAGCGAGATCGTGTTTCTCACAAAAATCTTTATTTAGGTCAAAGGGAAAGTTTCAAAAAGAGGAGAGAAGAAGCAAGGATTAATAGCAGAACCATTCTATAACTTCAGAGTAAGCAGAGATTAAGAATACTCAGTAAGTGAATTTTTTTTCACTGCCTAGTCTGGTGAAGCAGAGGGGATGAAGAGGTTAAAGACAATAAGCCAGCAGAGATTTTCAATATGAACACATGGGCAAATAATTTTGGATGACATACTAAAACATGTAAAGCAAGTGATCAGATTTTCCAAAAAAAAGCAAGCTGATGTGTTCTGCAAGGGGTCATGTGGCCGTTATTTAATGTTAACACAACTACCAGCAGCACAGCCAAGCAAGTCTAAGATTCCCTTCTTTTACAGTAAAGCAGAGCTTTACAGTCTCTGCTCTCTAGAAAGCCACAGCCACTACAAGAGACAGAACAAAAACCAACACACCACTCACCATTCCCAGGGAAGAGAAAGAAATCTTGTGACTGACTGGGGGAACTCTGTAATTTTTTTCCCCCTTAAAATTAAAATGCAAATTGGCTGCATTCATACAGATGTTTATGTTAGAGAGGTGTGTTCTTTATAATCTTTATTTCTTCTACTGCAGCCCATTAACTATTAATTAACAAACAACTAGGAATTCCTTCTCCTTTCTCAGAAGCAACTTGCAGGTGTTTTTACTGAAGAAGGAAGGTGGTTTCCAGAATCCAGGAGTGATAGAGCCTGCACACAGCTCAGGCAGAGGATCATGTCACTAAAGATGATCTAACCATGTTCAAGTCCCTGCTTCTGGCTCACCCCCAATGTAAAGGGATCCACCACTTCCCTTAATCCCAGATTCTGAGGGCAACACTGAGATTCCAGTCTGTTCTTCCACAAGCATGAAATGGTGAGTTGTAGTGGGCAGTGTGTAGAAACTTGAGCATATGTGTGAAACCACAATATTGCTAAGAAATTTGAATATAAACAGAAATAATTCTATTTACTTGCTACAGATAGAGGCAAAAGGCTGCTGAAGTATTTAAGTGTGCTGTGAGCATGTTCATTGATTTTGATACTAAAACAAAAACTACTACATATTGCTTTGGAAAGTGTTATTAGGCTCTGTTTTTTGTTAAGAAAATCAAGATGAAATTCTGGTATTGCTTTTTATTAAAAAAAAAACCCTACCTGTAATAATTTAATAAATATTTTAACGCAATGAGGAAGGTGCAACACAATAATTTAAAAGATATTAAAAGAATACTGCTCACACAGCCTAAAAATGAAAATTCATCTCCAGCAATTAAAAAAATAAAGCATCTCTGAGTACATCTTTCAGAAACCTTACTTGAGAAAATAAATGAACACACATTAAAGGCTAAAAAATTTCATTCAGATACCATTCTGCACTTTGGGAAGCAAAGTGCACAACCCATGTGACAAAGATTTGCTGGTGAATTACAAATTTCAATAAACACCCTGTTTTTAAATCTCAGCACACTGGGGAAAAACATTGCACATCATCTCCCACCATGCACACAGATGAGAGCTGTGAAATTCTGTATCAGTATTCAGAATAAAAAAACCCAAGTCCATCAATGCCTTTCAGTCACTCATTGAAGACTCAGTTTAGGAGCCCTTTCATACAGGTGAAATCAGCTCAGTGGTGTTTTGTTTTCTAATTACAAACTCCACAATGCTTGAGTGCACATGCCAAGGGATGGATACAGATCTACAAGTTAAATCAAGGCATGGATATTGCACAGGCTGGTAGAAACTTGAAGGAAGCTCAGAAATCTACACCACTTCATTAACCTGCTGTCAAGATGCCTTGAGGTAAACTAAGCCTTCCACATCTGATATTCCCTTCTGCAAATCAAGAGAAAAGCAATTTAATTGTATTTAGCCTTTTCTGATGTGAGAGCTGATCTTTACAACCCTTCTCCTCAGAGGATGAACCCAGTTTAGAGACACATCAGCCACCCTTCCTCATGGGTATTTTCCAGTGAAGGCATCACACCAATTTTTCTTCTTATTTTTTCTTATTCTTATAGAGATTTTTTAATAAATAATTACTGTGCAGGTATATCTGCCTACACTCCCATATTTTTTCTGAATAGCCTTGGAGTGCCTTTAACTGGCAGAATATATTTATCCTGATCTTCCAACGGGATCTCTCTTGTTTAAAAGCTCTTCTCCCAAAGCTTTAAAGCATTTGCCCTTTTATCTGAGTCTTTTAAATGTTTTTCTCATATGTATGTCTGTGTACTACTCTAATTGTTAATGTTAAGTACTGCTGTGATGTAGGTTCAAAACAGATCAAATGGAAAAACTCTCTGAAGGACTAAACCAACAAAAAACTCCAAAAACCCAAACCAACACACTAAGAAATGAACCAAAAATCACACACAGATCCACAAGTGCTGGGAAACATCTTGTGGAAATACTATGAAAGCTGAATCATCTTCAAGTACAGACCAAACAGCAGCCTTCAAAAAATTCCCAGGGAACACAAATGATGAAATCAATAATCACAGCCAAGAGATTGAGCTGGTTTCTCCACTTGAAGCAAAATATTCTTCAGCAGTCACAAGAGTGACATAACAATCCTGCTGCCAGTGAAATAGTTTGTGATGGACTGAAGTGACTGATGACCTGAGAAAGACTTCCACAGCACTGATAAAATGCACAACAAACTGAAAAATAATCCCTCAAAGTGCAAAACAATGCCCACAGGAAAATGCTGATGGTACAGAAATGAGGAAAAACAAATTCATCATTTGTTATAGTCACTGTGAAGATGCTGAAATGAGCTCAAGTCAGCTAAAATCTGAAAGGAATATGGCATTACATAAAAACAAATGAGAGAACACAAATCATCAATGTATTATCCCAACAGATCACACACATCTTGAATGCCACTACAACCATTTCCATTTTGCCAAAGGAGAAGTGAAGCAGTTATGGAAACAAGGGACAGGATGAAGTATTAAAACACATATCAGTAGCTGAAACCTAAAACATTATAATCAGAATTATCAAATCAGGATGTTTGTCATTCAGAAACACTAAATCCCACATGCTTCATCTCCAGCACAAGCTGAATTAAATACCACTATCAGTCCCCAAACAGGCTATTAGTTCCAGATATTTTTCTGTTAAAAACAAACCATCTGCTTCAAAAATGTATGAATTGGGACAAAAATTAAGATTTCTAGACATACACTTGGCAATTCCAGAATTTATACTCTGGCATCACTTTTCTTATTTAAACTGAAAAACAAAGCTAAGGAAATACTCACCTCTGGCTGAATTGCTTTAAATACAGGCACATCCATTAGAGTTATTTGACCCTGGAATAAAAATTTGAAAGAAAATATAAGTTAAGATCAAAATTAACCTTGCATTCCATTTAGGTGCTGTGCTGCTTAAGAGCTGCATTTGTTCTGCTTCCTTTCCTTACTTGGCTTTCATTTGCTATCTAATTTCAGAGGTTTCAGCTTCTACCACAGGGTCATCCTGCAAAACCAAAGAAAAACGTGCTCCCAGCTTTACATGCACAAATAGTAAACAAATTATGAGAAATTATCCTCAGGAGCACAGTCCTGCAGTTACATGGGCAAGTAAGAGCTTAAACTCAGAAATAGAATATAAGAGCCTCCCCAAAAAGACAAGGAACTGACTGCAGTTGCTCAAGGGTAGCTTCTCCCCAAACTCTGAATGTTATCCCAGCTGCACAGCTTTACTGAAACATCCCTAAACTTTTCAATCAATACTTGAACCATATTTGAGTAACAAAGCAAAGCAATTGTTCAGTTGCTCGGCAACAGTTAAAATTCAACACAGTCATCTCTTTTCCAGCAAGGCAGAGTCAATAAGAGCATTTTCATTCTGGGGTGTTTGCTTAGCTTTGAAAAGAGTAAAGTCAAAGACCAGGTTCTGCATTTTGAAATATATTCACAGAGCCTTATTTTAAGTTTATTAATCCTGCACCTTTTAGGACTGCTGACAGCCTATACATCTAGAAAAGAAAAGATCATTTCTTTCAAAGGTAGCCCAGAAAGACCAGTGACATCTGAGTTAGATATCACAAATTTTCTTTAAATAATAAAGCCAGGGACCTCGTTCTGTTCCCTCAGCTGTCAGCTGCACGGCTTTATTCCCAATTCCTTGAAAACAGCAGTGCCCCAGATATACACTCCAAGGTTCACACTGACAGCTTTGACTCTCCCAAATTGCAGCTGCCACTGGATGCCCTGTGGATGGGGGAACAGCTCCTCAGAGAAAGCCAACCTCGCAGGAAAATTTTAACTGGGATGCTCTAGGTGAAAGTCAGCAACTACAGAGATGCACCTGCTCTAATGAGGCAAGATTTTGTGTTTTGCAAAGACAACCCAATTTATATTTGGTAGCACATCTTGACCTCTAAATGCCTTTTTAGATAGGAATTCTGACAATCAACGATAAACATAAAAAAATTACATATATAATTTGTCTGTAACCAACACTCTGACACAATCACCTGGTGCTTTGCAGTACAACACCAGAGAAGTAACAAGTATTTTGTTTCACTTTTACACACTCTCTTTCCTGGTCTCTGCTCTAGTGCTCTTTCCCCCAGACACCCCCTGGTGGGGCTGCAATGTCAATGTGCTGGAGGGCAGGAAATCTCTGCAGAGGGATCTGGACAGGCTGGATCAACGGCCAACATCCCTCTCTGCAGAGGTTGGATCAATGAGGGTCAATAAAGCCAAGGGCTGGGTCCTGCCCTTGGATCACAACCACCCCAAGCACAGCTACAGCCTGTGAGGAGAGTGGTTGGAAAGTGAGGAACCCAGTCCTGGAACAGCAGCCACAGAACTCCATCTCCAGCCCTCCATTTGTGTGTTCAGTTTATCAAGCTTCCTCAGAAATGTGTTATTTTTGGTCAATATGTGGCTGAGTGGGTGCAGCATTATGCTTCTCAGTGAAGCAAATTAATAGCAAAATTGGTTGGGTTTGGGAAGATGAAATGAAAAGAATGGGCAGTTCAATAAAATTCAAACAGAAGGCACATTAAAAGATCCTTACAAAAGACACAGGCATTTCAATAGTTTTTGACATTTCACTGCAAATCCTCCTCACTGAAACAAGACTGCAATAACAGCACAATAAAAAAAGCCAGGAAACTGATTATTTGTTCACACTGAAGAGAGAAGACTTAAAAATAAATGTTGTCTTTCGTGCTAGCCCTCCAGAATCCATCCTCTTCATCAGCCTGAACTGCCTTAGCTAAATTGACTTGCTTCACTAGTGACTCCTAAACAAATTACTACATTAAGACAGGATCAATACAAAATACTTATGAAATAAAAAGTATTATTAGAACTTCACAGCAGAATTCATATATAAAAACAAATGCATACATTTTAAACAGGAATATTAAAAAGGACATTTTAACACCAAAAAATACACAACTGTCAGGGTTCAGGATTAGTGGTCAATATTAAAAATATTTGAAATTGCTATTAAGTACATTACAATATTTTTAAAAGCCTGACAATCATAGAAACCTCTGGAAGATTTAACAGAGAAACCTCTTTCTTCTAGGCCCATGTTGATATTAGGCTGATGGGTTTTTTTCCTTGCTTGGTTGACACATTTTTGCTTTTATTAAAACCTTAAGTAACACTGTATCACAGAAGCACTAGTTCAAGAAACACCCCTTATTGCAGTTCCTTTCTTAGAGAGCTTGAAATTTCCATTATGAGTTCCCAGGGCTTAGTAAATTGCTCATAATTCAAAGGAACCAAGCCACTGAGAGCTGAATATCTAAGCTGATTGCTAAAAAGCCATTTGAGTTTGTAGATATGACAGTAACTCACATTAGAGTCTAAAACTACATTTAACAAAACAGATTTTTTGAAACATTAACTTGCTCATATCTCTAAGTCTATATCTATAAGTCTAATGATTGAATTTTTATTCTTTTAAAACATGCTCACTCACTGCTAAGTAAGTAAATAAAGCAGACTGAAAGGCTGGCAGTCTAATTAATAGCACTTGAAATTACAAAGCTTCAAAAATAATTTCCGAGTTTTATGTTATGTACCATTGCTCAACTCTAACAGCAACAAAAAACTTCTGCCTTGACCCTCTCAAGGAGGATTTGAACCCCAATAAACAAAGCCCCTAGTTTGGTTTCTGCAAGTGAGAGGGATACAATGCACTAACTTTTCTCACTCCAGCTCCTTAACCCAGCCAATACAAATTCTTGGAGAGCTTCCCTCTCCCAAATGTGGTTTAATGCTTTAATATTCAAACCAAAAATTATAAGTGTTCAAATCAACTTGTTACATGAAGCACGCCAACCATAACTTCTCTGGTTTTAGAGCTGCCAGCTGCAGATTTAAAAGAAATAAAAATAATTACATGTGCAATACAAAATTGTGAACTTGTCCTTACTTATTTAAATAAGCATTCTGATTATGTAGAGATAGGGAAACATGGTATTTTCTCTCTTTCCAGAAGTGGTATTTCTACCAAGTTCATTTAGATAATAAAGTATTTCATCATTGCACAGGGTGAGCTGAATGGAGGTTTTGTTTCTGTTTGCCCTAGATCCTAGATAACAGCTCTAGAATATAAGTAGGAAAGGTATGCTTTTAATATATCACAATTATATTTCCCAATTCTCAACCACATGAACAGCTGTACAAGGCAAAAACATCTTTTAAAAGTGGTGCATGATCATTTTCCAATTAACACAGTGAAATGGCTGCTGGAAGACACCTCCCCACCCCTTCACAGCCACGGGAGTTCTGCATGTATAGAAAAGACCTTGCCTGGGGAGTCTCCAACAGCCAAGTGTAAAAATATTTTAGCTCTCATGGGTGCTGAGAAGTTGGACTTGTGAACAATTAAGTACTTCAAAATACTAAAATTATTACCACACAGCTTCATATAAAGAGGTTTTACCCCTCTCCCGGGGAGGTCTGCCGGGTCAGAAATTTTATATTCAAACAGCTCAGAACTACATTTCTGCGTGCTGCTTCTTTGAAGAATATGAAGAAGCCCAATGAAATACAATTCAAAAATATTTCCTGGTTCTTTTTCTTTACTATGAGAATACATGGATTACCCTCCTTTCACAAAGACCTTAAGAACTTCTAGTTCCAGTTAAGACCTCTGCATTAAGCTCTTCTCCACACTTCTATATGAAAGTTCTCATTGGACCTGGGTTATATCCCCACTTCTTTAGTCCTTCTCAAGCATGAACTCTTTCTACCAGGTCACTTGCTGTATGTACTGTAAGTTTTCCTGCCATGTACCTACCCTAAGGACAGGGCACTTCCCCCACTGCTCCCTCCCAGACAGAAAACCCTCAGTCTAAAAAGAAATTTCTGTTTGAAATTTAGAAAGTCAAATGTCTGCATTCTGGTCATTGAAGAATGCTGCCATCACCTGATTTTACTTGAAGCCATGTTGGTTGAAGCAGCACTTCATAAATTGTTCCTTAATCTGAATTTCTAGAAGGAATTATATTTAAGCCTTCCAACTTGGCTTAGTGTTGTATCTCTAGGCTGCCAGGATATTTTCTTCACTGAAAAAATAGCTAAGCCTCTGTTAAGCATAGCATCAGTAGGAGAATAATTCTGCTGTCCAGAATGAACACCAGGGGATTCCAGTTCCTGTGTTGAAGCTCTACTTGTTTTCTCACAAAGTCCACTCCAAAACTTTTATCATTAATAGTTCCTCCACATGCTGTAATTAAGTTGCTTCTTCTTGCTCTCATTGGGAACATATTTACTCTAATATTCTTCTGCAAAGTAAAGCTAGCAGGAAGTAGATAACCTGATATTTCACTGTCATAAGAGCTTCTCCTTGTTTCATTGAAACCATTTTAAAATAAACTCTATTTTCACATTGTTTCCAAAAGAAGCAGTATTTTCTTCCAACAATCATCTGACAAAGCTTCACAGGAATTAAAAAGAAAGAAATACACATACATTTTAGCATGAGCTTACTCCATAGCACTTCCAGGGACTGGGGCAAAGAATAAAGAATCCTTCTTAGATAACTAGGTGGAAAAAAAAAGCAATGGATTTATACAGCTGCGCTTCCCTTAATTCTACCTCAAATATTTACACCACCGTGGCTAAGTCAAAGTATAAAATGGAAAAGTGAGTCAAAAAGTAATAAACAGTCTAATAATTAAACAGTAGCTGTCTAAGGAATAAGAATTTACTGTAAAGCAAAAAATAAATATTTCCTCAACCTGAGGTTGGCCAGCACCTTAATTTGGAGCTCATGTCCCCAAGCATTCTCCTTCTTTCCTTCAGCCTCACCAGCCTCCCCTTCCCACTGCCACTGCACCACTAACAGATCCCTCCCCCACAAATTGTGTGCTCAAAACCACACTTCTCCCTGGGATGAAAATGGGGAGCATTCACTGCGACCACGCCGACCCCGGGCACACCACGGCCCCCCCAGCAGGGCCAGACACCACGGGGCAAGGCTGGCACCAGCCTGGCTGTGGCTTCCAGCCCAGCAATAAAGAAGTGAGCAGTGACCAGCCTAACAGCAGGGCTTTAAATCAGAGATGGTCTCCTTCCTAGTTCCATCTACAAAGCTGGCCATTGAATCCTTAAATGTGTCCTACTTTGTCAGGACCCAGGACATCCCTCTGGCTGTCCTGAGCAGCCCAGACCCCTGCCAGGGGGCTCAGAGACCCTGGCACAGAGCCCAGAAATGCCTGTGGGTTTGATCATGACCCATGGAGCAAGTTACCAACCTTAGATGAAGATCAGCAAGCCATGACAAATTAAGTAGAATGATAGTGAATTTATCACAAGGTGAAAAAGCAGATTTTGGGGTTTCTAGAATGGGGGTTCAGGGGGGCAAGATGGAGGGATCTGGGCTTGTCCTGCCTTTCTCCTTCTTCTTCTTGGCCTCCATCTTCTGCTGTGATGTTGGCACTTTCAGATTGGTTTAGAGTAGAAGCTCACTGTCTAACATAGGTGATAGGTATTGGAAAGTAATTGTAAACATTGAATACGTAGTTTTTAGTATAAAGACATAACACTGCCCCAAGGGCACACAGTGTGCCTGGAACTGTCCTGGTGAGTGGACCTCGGCAGGGCAGGAGAAAATTTTTTATAGATAAGGAACAATAAACAACCTTGAGACCGAGAAATGAGGAGCCCTGACTCCTTCCTCAAGTGCTGGGCTGGGAAAAGAGACTTTGTAATGCATCTTGGGGTCACTCTGACAAGCTAAAGAGCCCGACACTACTTCACACTTATTGAATGGGATTCTTCTTCCCCAGAATCCACGCAACACTCAGGTATTCAGTACATCCCCTGGAAGCTCTCTGTAAGCTGCAAGGTGATAAAGCAAACTATAAATTTGCAACAGCAGCAGCAGGGCCTGAAGATCTCACCCATTTCTAAAGCAGCCTTCAACCTTAGGAAGAATTAAAACCACCCAGCTGCTAACAAGGTTATAACTGACTCTTACACCTCTATTACAACAAGAATTTCCATTACTGTTCCAACTGGCCCCCTTGAAGGGCTGGAAGACTTTTGCTTATGACACAAAGGACCATTACATGAAACAGCACCCCTCCTGTGTACTCAGGACAGCGTTAGATGACTGCCAAAAGTGAGAATATGGAAATAAAATCACCAAAAATATCTGCACTCAGATTTCTCTTTGGCTTGGTAGCAGCTACTTGAAAATACAGGATTATAACCTTTTGTTGTCCAACTCATCTCTTAGCCACTAAATGACTAAACAGAGAGAGTTTTGAAATGATAATGATGTCTTTGAGACAGTGGGAACTGAAAATACACCTGTGTCTCTCATTGGTACTGAAATCACTAGGATGGATCTTATTTCCAGTGTATCTCAAACTTCATTATCTTTCAGATTTTTGTTCTTCTTCATAATTGTACATCTCCCATGTGTGCACAGGGACCTGTTCTAATCAAAACAGATCACACAAGCTACAGGATGGGACCTCATAATGTCTGTGTTGACTTGATCCTGATCAGTGAACTCTCACCTTTACACCACCTCTGTTCAGGAACTCTCTTCATTGGAGCCAAGGCTTCCTAACCACTATTTAGACAGCTGCCTAACTACCTCTTGTGCAGCAACTTACTTTTATTGCTGTTTTACTGGCTTTTTCATGTTATCTTTCCTCTCAATCAAAAGCTACTTAGGCAGCCCATGAATTATTTCATCAGTTCACCACTTCAAAATAAATTACATTATTTTAAACAGTATTCACTCTGCTGTCACAGAGACATGCCTGCATCCATTTTAGAAGAGCTATCAATAAATGAGAAGCTTTCTCATACTTTGAAAAAGCAACTGGCAGCATATCCATGTCCAACCCAAGAAGTACTACCCACCACCAGGAAACCTCACACACTTTTGCATCCTCTAGAGTTCGGCCCTACTGCCTCACTCTGGTGGTCTTCACATCCACAATGAAACTCAGACAAAGATTTTACACCTCTGTGTTACAGCAGAACTAAACCCAGGAAGAATAAGGAAGTGGCTGAGAAAATAAAAACAAGGGTTAAAGATACTTTTCCTCCACAGTACCTAAGTTTTTGGCAAATTTACTTATTTCTACAACCTTCAGCAAGAATGATCAGAAAAAGACAGAATTCAAAGCAAAAAGTGCTACTGGAAAAGCAGATACATGCTTGGGGAAACAAACATTAACAAAGAAGTGCAGCTGTGTAAAGAAACACTCAAAAAGAAATGAAATCAATTATTTCCTTGCCAAAGGACTGAATACTGATGATTTTGTTCAATTGTTCAGAATTCTACATGCAAGATGTTTCATATCGATTTATAGTAAATCAAACCTGCTACAAAGAACCAGATACTTTAAAAGGAAAAAGGTTAAAAGCAAAAATGCTTCTTTTGAGGGACTGAGAAAACAGCAAAATTATACTCAGTAATAGAAACCAAAAATACAGGCACAGCTTCATAAGTGTAATGTGAAATGCTTAATTAAAAGATTCCTGTTGGTGAGTAGAACTCTACCCACTTTGAGGCATACCATGAAAACAGGAAAAACACTGGATTTGGATCAGATTTTTTCCTAACCAAGATTTCTTAAGTGGGTAACATTTAGAACACACGGAGTCAAAGGTTGCTGCATTTGAGAGAAGAAGGATTAGATGGTGGAGCACAAGAATTATGAAATGTGATTCAATGACAAGGCACCTCTGTATATTCTGCTGTCCAAGGGAGTGACAGCAGCTCCACAGAGACTGACTGATCTATTCTGCTGCCCAACAGCATCTACCACTGGTAAATAGTAGAGCCATTCAACAAACTCATTCTGGCCTGAATGCACATTCCACTGGAATTCATGTCCCTAGCCCCAGATTTCCTAAGTTACATTTACTTTATGTACAGGAATCATAAGATAAAACTGGAAGGACAGCCAGCTTCAAAAAAAATCTTCCCATGGAAAGTGGGTGATGCATTGCCCAGCTGTTCCTGACAACAGAGCAAGGAAGAGGCCCAAACCACATGACTTGAGCCTCAGTCAGGAATAAATCCCATCATTAATTATGATCCTCAGCCAAGAAGAATTTAATGTTGAAGTACCACTTCATAATCCAGCTGCTTTAAATTTTCAGTGTTCTCATTAAAATCAATTGTGCCATTAATAATTAACTGAAATAGTTATTAACAATTACAAACCAGAACAAACTAAATGGGGATATTTTGTGACATGTATTACTCCATATCAATAATCTCCCCAGGACAATTCCTCATCAATCTCATCACTTGAATTGGAAATATATTAAGAGCTTAGCAATCTTTCTAGCAACATACTTGAATTACTTAGAGGGACCATCTGTTGTCCTCACCTCCACAGGGAGTAAAAGCAAAACTAAACAATCACCCAACATCTTAACCAATGAGATGTTTAACCAATTAACATTGGTTAAACATCTCATTATTCTGTGCAGCCAAAAGAAGAAAACTAGAAAAGCTTCCTAGAGCAAGAGCTAGCAGAGCTAAGAATTAAAATAGCTCCAGAAAAAAAACCCAAGTACAGATCAAATATTGCCTTGCAACTAAAATATGCATGACAGAATTAAACTGTCACATAGAATAAAGAATCTTTGGTCTATGCTACATATAAGAGTATGAAAATTATCTGGACAGCAGAGCCCAAAAAGATAAATTAATTTCAATTCAAATTTCAAACAGAATAGAGACGATGAAGAAGTAAAGAACAGGATCTGTTTTTAAAATCCATGGATGACAGAAATTAGGCGAGAAAAGTGCAGCAATAGAGAAGCAGAGGAAAAGCTGCAAAGCAGAGTCACACACAAAGAAATTGGAATTCCTGGACTTGCTTACCGCATATTCCTCTGGTGTGACCTTTAGAACATCAAATACCACTGCATCAAAGCTCTTCTTCAGTTCAGATGAACCCTTGTCACTCAAGGACTCGGAGCTGCTACTCTTCTGCAGAAACAAAAAACCACAGATGATGTTTTGGACCTGTCCTTTTTGTCTTCTCTTTTTTACACTCTGTCCAAACGTCATTGTTCACATAATTTTTCAATTCAAATTCAGTCACAGAACAGACTTTTTCCTGATGTGGACGGCAAAAAATCAGACCCTCAAAGTGACAACTGGATTTCTATGGATTTCCTTTTAGCTGAAGGAGGGCAGGGTTAGATTAGATGTTAGGAAGAAATTCTTTGCTGTGAGGGTGGGGAGGCCCTGGCACAGGGTGCCCAGAGCAGCTGTGGCTGCCCCTGGATCCCTGAAGTGTCCAAGGCCAGGCTGGATGGGGCTTGGAGCAACCCGGGACAGTGGAAGGTGTCCCTGCCCATGGCAGGGGTGGCACTGCATGGTCTTTACCATCCCTTCCAATCCCAGTAATTCCATGGTTCCAAAGGAATTCCTGAACACAAAACAGTTATATTTCAATGAATAATTAAATTCCAATTTTATTGACAGGAAAGGTAATAACAGCAACTATATCAATAAAAGCAATACAGTCACAGTGAAATTCAATCAGAAAAAAATATCACAAAGATAAGGAAAATGGGTCTCCCCCAAGGGAATAGTTATCAATTCTCTTCCTCTTTCTCTTAAAAACAAGGAAGCTTACAAAAATTACACTGAGCTACATGTGTTCCTGTTGAAGACATTTAGCAGAAGGAATTTTAGTGTTGTTTTTAAATTACAGTAATTCACATTTGCAAAAAATACCAGATACTAGGATGTCATTCTATGAGCATTTATCTACAAAATAAAGATTTTGCTTCCTTGAAAAATACAAATGTGGCTCAAAAAATAAACACTTCATATTGGCTTCATATGTTTCATAGACAGTTTTCACATTAAAGCAATACATCTGTGTTATGAGCAATCACTTCCTCTAGCACAGAGATGCAGACCTACATTCTATTCATTCATTGCTGAAGTTGTGTCAGGGCAAGTTAGGCTGGGGTATCAGGGAAAGGTTCTTCCCCAGAGGGTGCCGGCACTGCCCAGGCTGCTCAGGGCATGGGCACAGCCCCAAGGCTGCCAGAGCTCCAGGAGGGGTTGGACACCACTGCCAGGGATGCACAGGCTGGGATTGTTGGGGTGGCCAACACAATCAAGGCCCTTTGTGACAGTCTGTGCCATTTCACTGCTAATGTTGAAAGCTTTCAAGGCTGTGGACATGGGTCCTTGAGAATTCAGCCAGTTGAAATAAACTCATGTCCATTTTCAAGCACTTTTGATATAAGGATACATTATAAAGAAAATGCTTATTTAATAATGATGTCCACTTTTAATCAGATTCTGATATTACAATCTCTCTGAAAAATATGCCTTTGAAAACACCAACAAAAAGCTCCACACCAGACATGCATTTTCAGTAACCAGTATGCTTACAGAAACATTTCAGTTACAAGTCCTCTTTCCTACTTCTTAGTCAAGATAGGGAAAAAATACCACTTGCTTAAAGTAAATTTATGTAATTTTGCCAAAATATATTTTACTCATTTTTATCAGACAGCACATAAACATTCAAGACTATTTTGCTGAGTAAAAAGGTTGCTTTCCTCCAAGAAAATTTTTCAGGTGCATGCCAAAAAACAGTCAATGATTCATGAAGCAATTATAACAGGAGTACAAGAATCTATATAAAAACAAACAACAGTCTTGGAGACCGATGCCAGCTCTCTTGACAATAGTTGTGAAATTGTGGTGGAGATTATTTGGTTCCTTTTGGTAGCACAAAACTCCAATTTTCTTTTGGCCTTGTTTGTGGTACTCCCCATTTCCATATTCAAGTGCACACCACACATAGCTGCTATCAAAACTCATCTGTAAATATGTAAATAAATAAACAAAACATCTTTGCTACATTGCAGAGATTCGTGGAGGAAGCAACTTCAGTCAGGACTTTGTGGTGTTCTAATTTCAGCCCAAGCCTCTTCCTTAACATGCAGATGACAAATGGAAAACTACATTCACTTCAAACTAAGAGGCACCAGCAGATGAGGCCAATCTCCATTGCTTGGCTGATGCACACACTCAGCTCACAAGCTGCTCATTTCTAGAGGGCAGAAGCTTTGATGGGCAGGAGAGATCCCCACCTATGCCAGAAGAGAGTCCAAGAGACAAAGGGAACAACTTTATTCACTGCTGCTGTGTCAGACTGCCCCTCAGTACACACACACAAGTACCTGTCAAAGAAAAGAACATTTCCCACCGGCCTTGCCAAGCCAGCTTAATGTGCTAAGAGTGTCTATTCTTGTTAAAACTTGAAAAGAAAAGCTTCCTTGTCTAGATGTGATGGAAGAGAACATGGAAAAAGTCAGCTTTGGCTATGGTATATGCAAGTTCATGCTCTATTTTGGTATGCCAAGTTCAGGACTTTACATTTTATTCACACTGAAGTGGAGTGTATGAAACCAACACATAGAACAAGAATCTGTTGGATGACAGCTGTTAAAAGAAAAACTCACATTTTAGTGCACTTTACAGTAAAAATGGAGCAGAGAGTTAGCCAGTAAGTGAGGTTTGCAGTCCTTACCTCTGAAGCAGTAGCTGCAATGTTAACACCACTGGACTGTCCGTTCATTAGCTCCATACTGCCCACACCATTAATCTTCAGCCCTACATTTACAGCAGCAGGATCATCTCCAAGGCAACCCAATAACCATTCCTACAAAGAGCAAAAAGGTGTCAGAAACCACTTGCTGCAGGGGTTTTCATCAAGATGCAGTGCCTAAAATCCTTAACAAAAATAAATGACTTCCAAAATGGCTACACCACTCTGAGGTCCAGACTTTGGATTCTAACCTGTATTTTAAGATTACCAACAGACTTAAAACCAACATAAACTGAAGGTTCCATTAAGATCCATCAGTCACTGGCAGTATTGACTTACCATATTTTTTCCCCCTATTGTTTTCTCTATGCCAGGAATCAATATGTAAATAGATGCAGTATCCCTAACAAATTGAGGTTTGCAACATCAGTTCATATACTCTGCTTTTCCTTTTCTTACCAGCTTTAAAAGGTATATCCCAGTATATATGTTAACTCTATTAGGTAACTTTAAGGTGTTATTTATCACTTCCTGTCTTATAGGACTCTTCATTAGCTTTAAGCAAAAATTATTACATTGAAAGCAATAAAAAGTAAAAATGGAATTTATACATTTCTCCACAAATGATCCAAACTATTGTTTAGTAAAAAAAACCAAAAAAACCCAAAAAAAACCAAAAAAAAACCAAACAGAAAAACACACAAAGGAAAACTCCACACACAGACTTTTAATGCATCCTTGCATGAACACTATGACTTTCATTTCTGCAGAGAAAAGGCTGCAAAGAAATGGAAGCCTTTGGCATCCACTATAAAAACAGTGAGACTACCCAACCACAGTGTTACAGAGTAAAAATTGGTTTGTGCTTAAATTAATGAGCTGTTAGTGCCCTCTAGTGTGAACACTCTTATAAATCAGCTTCCATGGATCTATGTCTGAAGCACAGGTGACTGCTTCCAAAGTTGCTGCTGTTTATTAAGTTCACTTTTGGTTTGTAGTTTAATTCGGAGCTATTGCATGGTCTGAAAACAAATAGAGAGTGACAGGTAACTGGGTAATTCCACATGACAAAACAGTTTTACAGCAGCTCATACTTAATGCCTCTAAGGAATGCAATAAAATAATCTGAAAAGCTTTATTTCCAAGTGACCCAAAACAAGTATGTCAGACAGACAAGCTTGGAAGGCAAAAAACTGCAATATTTAAATAAGAAAATATCCCAAAAAAAGAGCAATATTTAAGCAGTAAAATATCCTCAAATTTTCAAGTGTCACCATAAGAATGCAGAAAGGAAAGCAATGAAAGGGAGCAATGTGGCAGATGTCAGTCAAACACAACAGGTATTTCTGAGTATGCCAGTCCCATCTGAGTTGTTCAGGACACCACCCACATTCCACCCTTGGTTGTTTTGGGAAAACTGACAGAACTCTCATTCCCAGGAGAGAGGATGCTACATTTCACTAGAATGTTACACTCCCAGTCCTCGTGCTTTAATTAACACTGATTCCTCCACTGAAAATGCATTCAACTGCACTTAAGCTTTAAATTACAGACCACATAAAAGAAAAAATCTCATCTCTGGCTTCTGAGTGTCACTGCTGTCCTGTCCTTCCCTATCTCCATTACCCTTCAGATTGTCTTGTGGAATATTGCCAAATGCACAGCTCCCCAATGCCTCTCTCCTGCAGCTTTTTCATTTACAGAAGGGAAAAGCACAGAAATAAAACTCTGATGTGTTACAAGTTTCATTTTTGTAGTGACAGGAGAGGACAGAGGTATCACATCTTCAACACCACTGTCAGGTCCCCCCACATGCTCAAAATGGTACATTTATCCCAAAGTAATCTCCTCTGTTTAAAAAAACCCCACCCTTTAAAAATTTGGGGTTTTTTAACCACTACATTTTTAAGAAAAGTTGGCACATTGGCTTTGTATGATACAGTTATGTAGAGTATGACAAAATTGTGTATTCTTAAATAAAGGTTATATATTTGACCCTTGCCTCACATCAGCTTCAACTGTTCCCCTTCTCCATATCAATGGGAGGTGAAAAGGGAAAGAATTAGGGACGTCCTTCTGTGCAAGGAAAAATAGAAACCTGAGCTCTGAGGGCTTTTTTTCTGGCCATATTTGGATGGTGTTAATTAAAAGAAATTACAGCTATCATAGAAGGCTACGGAGTTGGCAGCTCAGCCTCACATCAACAAGAGCAAATGAATTCTTCTATCAGCAAATGCTCAAGCCCAGTTTCCTCAATGACTCCTCTCACATAATCTACAGGCACTCACAGGAACTTCCTCCCCATATTCCCTGACAGATTTTCCACCTCACAGGACCTGCCTGGAAGGGACAGCAGTGCTGCACACTGATCCAGGTTCTCCTTTTCTACCTGGTTACTGTGATGGGAGTTGAGAGAACTCTGCCTCAGTTAGGTGTGGGCCACCATGCTGAGAAGTGGCACACAAACATTGGTTTTTTCAATTTATTTTTTTAATAAGCAGAAAATCACTTGGGAAAAAACCCTCCATGCAAAGGAAATGGAGTTTACAAAATATAACATCTGCCATCAAGCTGTATCCTAAAAAAGCTGTCCACACAATGATAATTTTGTGCCCACTGCTACATTACAAGAGTATGTCTGAATATATTTATGCTTTTTCATATTGTGTGAAGATACAGTAAGGAGCTGAATTAGTACTGAGCTGCTGTAAATATATATTTATCAACTTTAAAGTTCCAGAATTGGCAACCTTCACAATGTTCTCATGTCTAGCAGCTTTCAGAAGTACATCACCACTCCCCTAACAGGAACAGTCACAGCAACAGTTTTGGTCAATGCGCTGCCTGAGACAAATATTGAAAAAATCCTCACACTGGAATAACTAAATCATTTGCTTCCTATACTATCCATCTGCTCAACACCCAAATAATCTGTGAACAGCAATATCAGGAAGTGATCAAGAGCAGAGAAGGTCAGAGCAGCACAGCTGGGTCTGTGCAATGACTGTCACCACGCTGCAATAGAGTCACAGTGTTCACTGCCTACCTTGCATATCCAATTACCAAAACTGAGTTACACTGAGTCATTTCAACTTCCACTCAGTTTCTCCTCTCCAATTCAATAAATGCTTTTGTGCTCAGAAATGAATTACATGTGGAACTGAGAGTGTTTCCTATGATGCACAAACACCTAAGCATTTATGCCAGCCTGAAGCCTTGACACGCTGTGTGGCATCTTCCTACCACGCCATTCAGACTGTACAGCAGAAAGCAAACTAAAAGTACTGATACAAATATTCATCACACCCAAACAATGAAAATATCTAGACTGTTGTTGTGGTTTAGCCCCAGCCAGCAATTCAGCCCCATGCAGCCACTGGCTCACTCCCCCACAGTGATGGGGGAGAGAATCAGCAGAACAGAAGTGAAAAATCTCATGGGTTGAGATGGAGACACCTCAGTAGGGAAAGTAAAACATGTATGCTTGAGCAAAGCAAGGATTTAATTCACTGCTTCCCATGAGCAGGCAGGTGTTCAGCCAGCCCCAGGAAAGCAGGGCTCTACCCTGTGTAACAGTGACTTGGAAAAGTCACTCCAAATGTCAGCCCTTCCAACTTCTTCCTCCAGATTTATATTATTATATATCTATATGTGACCTAGAATTACCCTGTTGGGGTCAGCTGTCCTGGCTATACCCCATCCCAATTTGTTGTGCACCCCAGCCTCTTTGCTGCTGGGATGAGGAGCAGAAAAGGCCTTGACTCTGTGTAAGCCCTGCTCAGAGTAACCAAAATATTGCTGTGGTATCAACACTGCTCTCAGCACAAATCCAAAACACAGCCCCACACCAGATACTGTGGAAAAATGAACTTTATCCCAGCCAAAGCCAGCACAGCTAAGCAGGGTCTGCTGCCTTCAGTGAGTTTTTCTGCCAATTCACCCAAGGCTGTGCTGCTGACCATTCCCACGCAGGCACTGCCCCGCAGATCCCCCCAAGGGAAGGCAGCTCCGAGCAAGGGCAGCAGCAGGGTGTGCCCGAGCCCAGCTGCTGCAGAGCCCACCTGATCTCAGCACAGAGGGGAGCAGAGAGTGCCCTTTGCTCGGACAAACAGCTCTGCCAGACCCACTGACTGCATCCCAGCTGAGAGTGAGTCAATCAGCTGGTGCTGGAAACGCTTCTTTCTCCCCGAGTTCTTTGTCCCAAGTGACTGTCTGCTGGGGTTAGCTGCAGCACCACGGGGCAGCCGACACTGCCTCTACAAAACCACAGAAGCAAAGAATTGCAGAGAACTTCAGCTGGCTCCAACCCACGTACTCCTTCCTTCCTGGTGTCACCAGCATCGTGACAGTGAGCACACTCCAGATCACACACGGGGATTGTGTTGAAAATTGTATGCTGCAATTGCTGGAGTTTGCTAGGTTGAACTCGCATTTGTATCACACTGCAAAATCAGAAATCCTTTGTAACGTCAGCTACATTCAAATGGTTAATCTAGCATTAAGCATTACATGGTTAATGCATCAAATGGTTAATCTAGCATTAAGCATTACACCCTCCGTGTGTGGAATATCTGAAAGAACCTGAGCAGAGAGGACTGGACTCTCACAGACATCTAACAGAGCATTGATGTCTGACTCCCTTCCACAGCAGATGTTCTTGGCTCAGTTCGGGTCAAACACTGTTCCCAAAATACTGTATAAACAGCATTTTAAAAGACAACCCTAAAATTAAAGATACATTTGAAACTTCCTGGCCAGAACAGTACAAAAGCTTTGAGGAAACAGTGAAATTTTAGGAAGAGCTCAAGAGTCAAGATGACCAATATCCTCTTTATTCTTATGCATAATGTGAGTACAAAGTGTCATTTGTTTTGATCCCCATGAAGAAAACAAAAGTGCCTTGCATGGATCATCATTAACTATAAATGCAGAGTCACTACCCAAGACTGTAGGGACCAAAAAAATCTGTTCCAGACACAATGAACCTGAGCCCCTGATCTTGTGGAAACTAGAGAGTGCAGAAAAACTTCTCTCTAAAAGGTAAAAGCTGAGACAACTGCTAAGAACCTACACAACCCACAACAAAAAAAGGGAAGAAACCAGACATACTAAAAAAAAAAACAAAGCACACACTCCACATCTAAAGAAGACCCAATGAACATAAAAGCCCCACAATGAAGCAGAGAGTCACCAAGGAAGAGGCAAAGAACAACAAAGAAAAAAGAAACTGCACCTTCCAAACGGTATCCTTCAGTTCCACATTCCAGCCACCAAAGCAGAAACCCACCCAAGTTACTGCACTGTACAAGTAAAGACAGCATGGAAATACCCTTAAAGAAGAGAAGTGAAAATCACCCAAAGCCACACTTTAATTCAGTTTTCAGCAGGCATGATGATATTAAAATAGTAAAACTGATAAAAATAGTAACTTCCACAAAAGACATAAAAGCTCAAGCAAGTTAATACTACTGCATTCTCCTGAAGGAAATTTATCATTAAAAATAATAAAATCCCAGACCTAAAATCTCACACACTATGAATCTCCAGATGTGAGTATCTTGGCAAAGCACTGCCTAATTTACCACTAGTGAAGACTGAGATAAAAGAGAGAAGACACACGTTGGGTAGAGGCATGACAAAAGCAGATAGGGGAGCATAATATTAAAAAACCAGATTACTAAGAGTTATTAAATGTGCAATACCACTACAAATATTATAACAAAAACCATTTAGAAATACAGGAAAACAATGTAATACAGGAGAAATAAAACTATCTGATGGACAGAAGAATGAAAAGAAAAAAAGTCAATCATTAAAGGACTCTTGTAGCTGACTCCTGTAAAATTTCTGCTGTGAATTTCAGCTGGAAATGATGCCACTAAAGCTGTAAGCATGAAGTAGCCACATGAGACCCAGATATTTACATGAGTTATGAACCAACACTACCTGCAAAACATTGCAAAAGGGACACTGATGCTGTACTCTATGCAATTCTGGTCACCTTGTTCCCAAAACGTTTTTCCATGAAATGCATGCACAGAAGGGCTTGCAGGTATTCTGAAGGCACTGAAACTTCTTTCCTAAGCAGAACCCACGAGACCTCAGCTTGCTTATGGTAGGAAACTGAGATCTGCATGAGGACACAACTGCCATATTTAACTATCAGGAAGATAAACCAGAAGTACATAATGCAGATAAACCAGAAGAATAAAATGCAAATTTATGCTCAAAATCTGAGTACCAGCAATTGGGTTCTTGAACAGTTTTCAGACACCACCACTAATAGCAAATATCTCTCAGCTGCTTAAGTTGATGCTGGATTCCTTCCTGACAGAGACTGTCACAGCTGACCCAGTGACACAGACTCCTGCTGCAAGCTCAAAGCACTTCTGTGCTCACACAGCTCACTTCTGTCACACACACATTCTCTCCCCAAGCATCTGTTGCACAACAGTCACGGCAGTATCAGCTGGTTAAGCTCCAAGACAGATGAAATTAGAATCCACGGAATAGCAAGAAAGGGAACAAAAAGTTCTTTCATTAGGTTTGACACTGAAGTCTTATTTAAAAATGAAGCTTCATTTAAATTTAGATTCTCTTTTTCTACCTTAGAAAAAGGCATTAGCTGTCAATTAGGCAAAATTATTATTCTTTAAGACACTATTCACAGAGCACTTTCACTATAATTTGTTCTGAATAAATCCTATTGCTGCTTTTATGCACCTCATTCCCCAACTTAGGGAATGGAAGGAGGCTGGGGGAGAAATAAAGAGAGCGATAACAGCAAGGTAACAGCAAGGCTCTGTCTCATTCATATCTTGGTTTCCAGCTATCTAGGCCTCTTCTCCGTGGTTCTCCAGTACCCATGCCCCCCTTTTTAATCTCAAAAACTGGTACAACTTGTAGCTCCCATGTCCTAGGATGAGATAAAGAAAGAAGAACCAAAACTGAAAGCCAGAATATCCTTCTCCAAGGCACAAGTTACTCATTTACCAAATCCTATTACAAAAATCAAACCATTATCTTAGTCTGTCATCAACAATCAAGAGGTTCAGCTCAAAATGGAAATTTTTCCAGGTTAGTTACACACAAATAGGAAGGAGATCCTTACCACTCTGACTTCCACCACTCCAAAGCAGCTTTCCTCAGTGGACTGACTCAGGGCCAAGACTTAAGTGGGAGATATTCTAGCAGAAGGCAACAAATTGGAGTATGAGAACTGGTACACAGCTGCAAGCAGTGGCAGATCTGGGCCCTCACAAAGGCATGAATCAAGCAGAAGGAAAAGGATCATTGCAGGCAACAAATGGAGTAAGCCAAAAATGTGAACATGTGTATGTGCTATTTAAGCCTAGCATGAGGTCCTAAGAGGTTGGCATTCTGCTACCTAAAGGCCTCTCCAGCAGTGTCTGAGTGTTAAAAGACAAAGTGTGGGCACACTGAGACAATACTGCACAAAACCTGAAGTACTTTCTGCTCTCAAACTGCTTACAAATCATCAGGTCCCTGGTGCTTCTTCTTCAGAGATCACCAAGAAGCCTCTGACTGTAGTTCTTGAGAAAAGTGCACAGAACAAAGCTTTATTTCTTTGGATCTGCAATTTTTTAACTTTGCAATTGTTACCAGAAGAGTGAAACTCTTGGATTTATGAGACATACTTTGGTTTCCCTCCCATATTGCAAAAGAGGAAGCAGTAGGGAATTCTTTTAGCACAGAAAGTGTAAGGTTCTTCCTTCCTGATCTCCCTCCCACAACTAAAACAAACCCAAAGTTTAACCTCTTGGAGCAAAATCTGTTTTCATCCTGAAGAAGAAATCCAGGTTTGCTCAGTAAGGAACCAGAGCAGAATCCCTCCTTGCCCCAAAGACACAACAGGAGAAAACATAACCTAGAGACATTGCTGAAGGAAATATTTATTTTCAAGAATAAGAAGTAAAAAGATTGCAAAGAAAATAAATAGGATTTAAACTAGAAGCAAATAATTTTCATTAATTAGGCAGTTCTATAAGAAGATAATCTTTCCCCAATTGGATTTTCAAGACCTCCACCACTTAGCCATACAGTTGTCATTTTTGTTTGCAAACAAGAAGAGAAGTAATTGATTAATGTCCCCTTGATTAAGTGATGCTCAGTTTGCAAAGTGTTATTCTGGCTAAGAAGTGCAGGCACGAAATCACTGGAATTAATAAACAACACATCTGTGGAGACCATTCTGAACAGGGACATCATCCTTCAGAGCATGCACCAGTGGAGCACTGAATGCTGCTAACATGGATTTCAGCATCCAAAACCTCTTTTCAGAGGTAGTTAGATCCAGTTTGGCTTTGTCTGAGGATAACACAAGTAACACACAAATGGGGAAGAATTATTAAAACTCTGCATCAGCAAAAATACCACATCTCACAGTGAATAGTCTCTAGAACTGCCTTCTGTATTCCCAGCTTCTTTATTATTATTTTCAATAAAGCAGCACAAAAAATTTCAGCAGAAGGCAGACTTGAAGAAAATCATTGTGATGATCTGCAAATGGATCCATGCAGGTGGCATGCCTTCTCTCAGAAGGAAAAAAAAGTGGGAAAAATACTTGAATATAATTGTATGTAAGTGGCACACTTGTAAGTTCTGAGATAGGAATGACAACTGACAGCCTGAGTTTTGTTACTGCAAACAGACTCCAGGAACTCTGACACCAGCAAATCACCAGCCTCACATGCCAAAAACACATGGAAGAAAAAAGCTGACAAAAACTAAGCCTGAGGATCCACACTGAATTTCCTGTGTAAACCTACACATCATACAGGGTAAAGAAAATGTAAAGAAAAATGTAAAGAAAATGCCTCCAGGAGTAGGCATGGAAATTTGAGTTAAGTGCTAGAGTCAAAACTGCAAACAGCCAAACCAAAATTAAGATGATCAAACCATCCTGGGACAGATTTTTAACAAGAGAGAAAATCCCAACTGTTGCTGAATAACAGCCTCCAAATCCACAGAATTAAGGACTTGGTTCATCCACCAGCCTTGGCTGCACCCTTGGTTTGTACAGGCAAAAAAGGAAAAGAAGTCAAAACTCCTCCCCTGTTGAACACCTGAGTTTTTTACTCAGAAGAAAATACTGCTGAGAGAACATTTTAATGTATTTGTTTATTAAGCCACTAATAAACACTAAGGACCTTTCTCAAAGAGGACACACAGTATCTTAGTCTGGTTTGAAATTCAGCTTTCAGAGACATGAGTACAGCCTCTATCAGTAAAACCTGGGACAGCAACATTTCAGCCATGTTCTCTATAATTATTCTGTCCTGAACATCATGCATTGATATGCACTGTTGCTATAGAAATGGTGCTAACAGGGAAAAATCTATCAGCCTATGAATTGCCTGTTTGCTATGATGACTGCTATGGGAAACTACCACAGACATTTGGGGGAGAGAGGGATCTTCTGTGCCACCTGTGTCACCATCCCTGCATTCATTTATGGAAGTGTGTCGAGCCCAGGGCACACAACTTCAACAAGCAAACAACACACAAACCAGTTATTTCTGAATCTGAGCATCCCATTCACCTCTTTTCCATATTTCTGTCTCACTTTGGAAGGGCCTCAGTAAATCAGCCAGCTCAGGAGAGAACAGATAAAGACCCAATTAGCCATCACTTAAAGTTAAATACCTTTCTCCACCCAAGATCAGTCAGCAACCAGTGACCACCAAAGCACCAGCCTAATAAAACACCTGGAAACCAAGTCACACAGAAACCTGGAACCCAAGTTAACTCAAGTACAGGACTCCAACAGTCAGATGGCCTGACCATTTATCAGTGACCCACTCCAAGTGCTTGAAACTGTTGACCAAAAATATGTTTCCTTCAACTGAAACAATTCAGAGTGCGTATTTTCATGAAGGAGGAAAATGTATTTCTAAGATGGCATCAGACTTTTTTTCTTGTTATCAAAATACAAACTTATAGTAGATCACAGGACAATGGTGTCTCTTTAGACACTCAAGGTAGACAGGAATTTATTTGAAGGCCTGAAATTCTGGTAAACCCATTCATTGTTTGTTCACAAACAACAACAGTCCAGTCACCAGAAAAATCTCAATGTGATTTCAGGTAAATGGGCATTACAAACAAGAGCCCTGCTGGAGCCATTTCTAAGCCATCTATCTGCATTATTGATGAAAGGATGTGCCCTAAAGAGGGAATGACATCATAAATATCTACAGAACTTGGGTAACTGCTGGAGAACACAATGCTTTCCAGAAGACATCAAAAAGACACTGAGATGTAGCAGCACAAGCATTAATTTGAAGAGCACAGCTGGCAAGGAGTAAGAACCAGCTATACAAAATCATTTGTATACCTCTAAGGGCAGTAAAGGCAAGCCTTAAATTCTTGTTACAAAACCAAGAGAAAGACACTGCAGGGGTAAGATTAATGACATGCCTTCGATACAGACTGTCAAGAAGGATTTTTAAGATTATTCCAGCACTGTGAATTCAGCACAGTATGTTCACAAGTGATATCCTAGCCAGCTACTTGGATATTTGAGCTATTCAGTGGATGACTGGATAATTATCACTCAAACATATCCTTAAGCTTATGAAACACAGCTGTGTCCATTTCTGCCAAATCAATGAAACCAGACATTAAAGATTGATTTAAGTGCAGACATGTGCAAGCTGGAAACTTGGGTCCAAGAGTAATGACAGAGGTACTCTGTACACAATAGAGCTGTCATGGATTTGAAGGAAAATGGTGTTTTGAATATAAACTACTGGTTTACAGCAGGTAACACTTTCCTTTTAAGGAAACCATGCCATTTAACATTTCATTGAACTAAAAAGAGAATTATATTCAACTTTTTGTTAATCTTTTAACTGATGAAAAGTAAAACTAGAATGCTATAATGCAAGAAAGTGCATGACAGGGCAAGCTATCACAAGTAGGGATATAAAACCCATTGTCATGGGACCACAAGGTGATGGTAACTTTATCTTTAAAAAGCTCACAGACGAGAACCTTCCAAAAGAATCCCCTACCTGCTACTTCACTAATACTAATAGCCAAAATCTCTGATCTTAGCAAAATGATTGGAAATTGCTTTGCTTCCTTTCCAGGTTCACCAAAACCATCACAGCAATGAAGCAGCACAAAGCTCAAGGAAAAAAACACAAGTAGAAGAATTAAAGCAAAGATCCTCAGATCCTAAGATCAGGTTAGGATTCCCTGGCAACTTCTGGCAGGAATCCTGCGGGAATTCTGTCCTAAATTTTGTACAAACATGTTTTTTCCCCCTTCTGCAGAGAGGACATCCTCTGGCTCAGAATAACCAACAACACTGGCTTTTTCTAAAGCAACAGACATTGGTCATTGTAGACAAACCAATGGAAGCTAATTGTTCACCTCATCTAAATGAAAATACAGCACTTCTTTGAGCCCTGCCATGCCCTGGATTGCTGCCTTAAAACAAAAATCCAGTCATACAAATATGTAGCTTTGCCAAGACAAGCATTTTTGCTCTCATGCAAGATTCACCTTGAATAGGAGGAAAAAACATGAAAGAAATGCCCCTGACTAACACAGAGAACTGAAAGGGTCTGAGCAATTGTTTCTAAGTATTTGGAATGAGTAGCCCAAGTTACAGTTTGGACAAGGATTTGATACTGCCTTGTCATTACTACCATTAAACTGTCCTTGTTCTGGAGGTACAAGGAAATCTGTCAACATTAGAAGGATGAGTGGATGCTGCACACCAAAGCAGGAGCAGCCTTGCCTGAGCAACAAAAAAGCTGCAGTGAAGAGAAAGCTGTGCTGGGAAACAAACTCAGCTGGGAGAGCTCAACAGGGAGCCCAATTAAATATATATGTGTGTGCATGTGTGTATACATATAAACTAAACTAATTAAGAGCTTTCAGTATTATCTCAAAGTCAAGATCATCCATATCATCAAACTAAAAAACCAAAGCAAAACACAAATTAGTAATGCATTTCCCCATGCTAAACTAGCAAGAAGCAAGTTGCCTCTTACCTGCTGAAAGAATGGCTGAAAAAGTCAATACCTTGGCTGCCCTTTGAAAACACTTTAATCTTTTAGTTTCACGTTCAGCTTGCCAAGTAGGGGAGGTTCATGCTGGTCCTGCTGTTATTTAAACATAAAAGAGAACCAGCCACATCATAAATAGGGTATTAGTACCTTACTGTTGAAATACCCTGAAGTCACCAGCCACAACATGGTTAGTGTGTTTTGGCAAGTGATACTTCTGAAACAGCTTTATCACTTAAAAGCAAAGCTATTTTAATGACCTATACAAATTCATCTTTCACTACCTCCAAGTCAGCCAACAAAAACTGCCTAAGCAAAAACAGGCAACCCAACTACTAATTTAAATGCAATATTCATATAAGGATTTACAGGGTCTTTCTGACAGAAGAATCTAGTTTGTTCACAAACAACAGAGCAGGGCTTTCCAGGAGAGCTGTGTGTGGCTAATAAACACCATCAATCTGACAGAGCTGGCAAACATCAGACAGCAGGGCTGCTCTACCAGAGACTGCTGCATAAAGCAGCCCCCTCACTGACAAATGGAGTCAATTCAACATCAGCTCACCCTGGGACCCAAGGAAATGCTCAACCCGGCCCCAAAAGAGAACACAATTCCTAAGTGGCATCTCCAACCTAGGCAAGACTCCTGTACCTCTTCCATGACATGTTCTCTCTAATTTAAAGTATTGTTACATTAAAAATAGCAGCCTCCTCATCTTCAGAGAAGATGTTGATTATGAATTCCAAAAGACAGCAATTTTTTTTCCTGTAAGCATTTCTACCAACTTCAGGAGAATCAGAAATACAGAAAAAGCAACAAAGAAACAGTGATCAGCAAGTCTAATGATAAGATCATAGAAACACACCCTACTTCCCTGGGGAAAAAAAGATATCCAATTCTATTAACAGGCTGGAACATAATAGGGAAAGATGACACCAGAGAAAGAGACAAACAACAAAACCTTCAGTTGCTGAAGTCCATCACTTCTCCTCATCTTCCCTCCCTCACTTCGAGTAGAATCAAAAAGATATCCACGACATTCAGTACCAGACACAGAAATCTGACACCTGAAAGCAGCACAGAACTCAGGCAAATCCCAAGGCAGCAAGGGAAGCCTGTCTTTTCCTGGTCCCTGCAGAGATCTCACCTCTGTCCATGTCCTTTAACTTCACTACTGCCTGATTCTGTTTTCCAGTTAAGATTATTACCTCATAAAAAGAGATGAAGAAAAAGTAAGTAAAATAATTTCTTAGGTCAGGAAAGTAAGAGCTACCTTTAAAAAAACCTCCCAGGTACAGCTGAAATAAAGGTCGAAATTCTTCTACAATATATCTTTGTTTGCAAATGAGGGATTTAACAGAAGTTTTGTGGGTGCAATAGCTTAGCAAGACATCTCTTATGTTTGTCTGATAAATAATGCAAGGAGCTATCTTCCCTTTTTAGCAGTATCACTTAACAGATGCCAACTGGATTTCTGTGTGTGTCTAACAGTGCAGCACAAATACAGCACACCTCTGAATTGTATCAACACACAGATCTGCACAACAGATTTCACATCTCCCAAACCTACTCTTCATAAAAGACTTTGGCCTCAACAATGCCCTTTCAATTAATGTCTTTACTGTCTTATAAGTGATACAATTCAGATCAAGAATTATTCTTCAACAAAACCACATCAGCCTCAAATCAATAGTGCATATTGTCAACTCCTTTTAGTCTAAACATGCTTAAAAGTTCATACCTGTTTTACACAGTTGCTAAGTTTTGCTATAAGCCCTGACATTTTGTCACCTTAAATACTTTAAAACTTTCTGTTGTACATACAAAAAAAAAATAATATAGCAAAGTGCAACAACACATACGTGGATATTTCTTTCCCCTCTCCCTCCCAGTCATATGGCATTGATGACCAAAACCAGAAGAAATTAAAAGAGCTCCAACTGCTGGTCTTGAACAGTTTTAGACCTCTCTTTTTAACAAACCTGTGTCCCTGAATACCAGCTTACACACAGCTATAGAAATACCTCTTTGAAGATAAATTAAATTGCTTTATCTGAAACATGAACTAGCTCCTCATTGAAGAAGCCTTCCCACCAAGAGAGCTTCAGAAAAGAGTCAAGACTGACTTTACAGAAGTATTAAAGGCAAGTCACAGCATGAAATACAGTTCAAGTTCTGTCATCACATAGACCCTATCCACATTAAAAAAAAAGCCAGTGAGTTAATTAGGTCCAAGGGCAAGTCATTACATGCAGGCACTGAGGAAGCTGCTCCCAAGCAGGTCCTAGAGCACTCCATCTGCTTACCTGCCATTCCTCAAAGGTAAAGAAATACTTTAGTACCTCAAAAGTAGCTTTTTTTGCTTCATATTGCTTTAATGTGCCTTCAGCTTTATAAAACACTGTACCTCTGGCACACATCAATAGTGAAAACTTACCAAGCTCGCTTTTTTGTTTCATCTCCTGACTACAATTTGGTTAACATCATTTTCCTCTCTAAATTCCTTTAAAATTATTCCAGGTGGACACTCAGCCACTTTAATAGATATTGGCAGTAGAGCTGAACAACCTCCACAAATAAAATCATCTTTTGCCAGCATACCTACAGCTACCTAAGGGTATAAAAGATAATCAAAGAATCACAGTTTCACACTGTGATTAGATTTGGCACTGCTACCTTCCTTTGTCCAAGGTAACACAATATGTGCTTGTTTAAAGCACCATTAAAAACTTAGCAAGGCACATCACTATGAATACCAAACTCTGTTATCAAAGAGCTACCTGGCAAAATCTCTTCAAAATAAATGTAAAATAGGCCCAGGCTAGGAGGGGAAAAAAATCCCAAAGGAGGATTGTAAGAAATTATGTATGATCAACAGAGCAAACAACCAGCAATGAGTGGAGAGCAAAGCCTATTTCAAACACAAAGTAGCAAAAACATTTCTATCACAGAGGGACATTTGCTCTGATATAAAGAGCACAGGAAACAGTTTCCTAAGAAACCACACACCTGACACCAGTGAATGACACATTAAAAGGTAATAATAATAAAGCCTCAGAGCTAGGTAATGTTTAACTTCATCTTATCTTGAGGCAGAGCTGCAAGGGCCAGGTTTTACCCACCCCAACAAATGCCCCACATTTCAGGCTGCTCACTGTGCACCACACTCATGTCTCTCAGGAGCAGAGGGTTCACGTGTAGCTAAGCAGAAATCTTGCTAATACTTCAGTAATTTTGCACTTTGAGCTCCAGAAAATACATGCAAATCACTTCAACTGCATGGAAGGACTGAACTCAATGGATTCTACTCTTACACATTATTCTTTTCCAAAATGCCTGTTGGCATAGTTCTGTAAAAGTCTGATCAATAATTGTATCAAAATTATTTAGAGGCACTTACCAGACAAGCCTGATGACTAATGCCTAAACAAACTGGTCAGTCTAAAAGTACATGACTAATATTCTAAAAATACACGAGATAGCTGCCCCTTCTCAGGTAGGCTTACCAATAAAGCACATGGGAAAAGTGGCTGTTGGCAGAGCGCTCTGGACCTGCCAGCAACAGCAGCACTGTGCAGGTGCCCTTGAACCACCCAGGGAAAGTTAATGACACGACACGGGGAGAGGAAGTACAACAATCATGAGTCATCCATGTAACCCTGTGCTTTATCAATACACTTCATAACATGAAGTTACCAATTAGTGACAGCACAAACCAGTGATGCAGTAATGGGAAAGTGAGCAGCTGGAAACTTTGGACTTTTTTATCTTTTAGTGGTCTGGCACTTAGAATTTGTGCATTTTGAAATCCACAATGAGCACACAGGAAACTATGCAATGCTACCAGCATTCTAACACCTCACATCTGCTAACTGCACATGCTCTTGGAATCCCCAGAATACTTTACAGACTTCTGGACATGATCAGCTGTATGAACAAGTTTCCACCAACATCATCATCATCACTGCCAACTCACTTCACCAGCCTACTCTAAAAGATGCAACAATAGCAGAGTTAAGCTCTATGCAAAATGGATTTTCAGAAGTGCCACAAGGATCCTAAAATGCCTTAAATTTTCCTGCATAAAATCTGAAACAAAATTTCAACTTCATTTCAAGCTCCCAGACTTGCACACCCAGCTAGGGATTCAAGACAACCACTCCACAAGCTCAGCTAATAAACAACTGACATTTGATCCACTTTTGATTTCAGTTGGTTTATAGGAACTTGATTTTATACTCACCATTCATCTCCATCACTCATGCTTTTTCATGTTCCTTTCTGTGCCATGAGATTAGCCCAGGAGTTTGTATAGCTGAAGTGAACAGCTTGGGGGAAAACTATCAAACTGAACCACAAGGCAAGGACCAGGGGGGGAAGTTTAATTTCTTAGCTGGGTACGTTTCCTGCAGCTCTCTCTGCTGCATTATCTCTCTGCCAATACAGGGAGAGGAGGGAGCAGTCAATAAATAAGCTGCACATGGGGTCACAATCTAACTCAATTACAAACCAACTCAGATTAGTTACAGCTGTGGAGGACCCCAAAGTTATCAAGCAAGCAACAGAAATTCAGAGCAATTAGAAGATTACACAAACAACCTGGCAATAAAACAAGTGGACTAGAAACAACCATTTACAGAGTTTATAGATTTGAGTTTTACATAGAATTCACAAGTCTATCTGTGCTTACACACCTCCTCAGAAAGATTCATATATGAAGCTAATAAAGAAAAACAGTAGAGATGAGACCTTCAGCTCTTCACTGGAGGCTTCTGCCTGCTTACACATTAATCTGAAAATGATGTATCACAGCAGAAAATGTGTTTTGTACTAGTCCTGTTTATTCACTTATTAGTCTGAGTCCAGTCACTCTGTGACACTATACCACTAATTCTAGATCTAAATGAAAATATAATACTAGAGTCTAGACAATTACCCCCAACCCTGGGCACATAAATAATGTGATAAAAGCAATCCAATTTACAAACTGCATTAAGATCACTCTTTTCAGGATCTCTGCCAGTTTTATCTAGCCACTATTATCTAAGAAATACACCTTCAACTTCTGAAAAAGATCAATATCCCTCTTCCCCAGCACTATCAATCTGAGCCCATTTCAATGAGAGCTGATTAGAGAGTCTCCAAGCTGCCCCTTAATGAATAATGAGGGAGGCACAAATCAAACAACTTTTAATGCCACACTACTACAGCAATGGTCAGAGCATGGACAGCCAGACCTAGGTCACTTCAGACTGAATTGATTGCTGCCAATAGCACAGCTCCATTAAAGAGGAAAAGAGGTGACACATACATATCCCAAAGCCCAAGTGCCACTGAGGCAGCTCCAAAGCCAGCAAAGCCTTCTGCATCCAAATCACTTTAAAATGGAATTACAGCCTGAGAGCCAGGGTACCTCAAGCTTCTCCTCTGCAAACCCTGTTACCCATTTCTTCTCTGAGCACTTCAGCCCTCTGACAGCTGATGGACACACAGGACAAGCACTGTAAGTCAAGAGATTCACGAGCTTCAAGACATTAATAAATTGGGCCAACCACTTTTTGGCAGAGGAGCTCATAGCAAGCTCCACAATCAAATTCCCTCACTGGCAGCTCTGCTTATGCCTTGGCCATGCTGGTTTCAACTCCTTAACTGACCCAGGCTTGTTACAGTTCCCTACTTGCACTAGGAACTACACTACTATCTAAAACCCACGGGAGGAAGGGCAAAGACAACTTCCAGTGAAAACTTGCCAGGTCTAATCAGCTGGTGGGGGGGGTCTCAGTTTCCAGTCAAAGGCTTAAAACAGCCTGGTTTTACTGCTTCAGTATGACTGCTAAGAACAAGTAATAAACGTGAGTCACCAGGGGGCACTAACACTTCTACCAAATGGAAAATGCAGCCCTTCAATTAGAGAGGCTGATAATTACATCCACATCATCATGTATATTTTATCTGGATTGAACTTCAGCCAGCTTGTTCTAATCCATGTTCAAATCTCAACTACATACTGATGAGGCACTGAGCTGCACTAACTGTTGTGGTCACACTTGAAATACATGGGACAGACTCACAGTCTCCTCAGACAGAGCAGGGAAAATAGGCCGGGCACACGTTCACATGCCAGCTCAGGCTTCCCGTGCCTACAGAATGGATGTGCACATTTAAATACAAATGGAATTCTGAAACAGGCATGGAGAACAGGCCACAAGTCCTGCATCTCAAAGAAACAGAATAAATAACTATTCTTAGGAGTTTGAATCAAGATCTGTCCTATCCTAGGGGACTGCAAGGAGCATCAGCCTGGAGAAAAGGGAAAGGCTTTAAGCCTGGCATCAAATCAACTGCCATGTTACAGCCTTAATCTGTAACACAGGTGGCTGCTCTTTACCACTGAGAAATAGGCAGGTTTTTAAACCACAAATATGATGCTCAGGAGGGGCTGATAAGAGAGTTTCTTGATATTCTGACCTAGCAGCTCGAGAGCTTCTCAGTGCCAGCCAAAGCTGTGCCTACAGCACAGCCAGGGAGTTTCTGGGGAAGGAAACCCTGACTTGTTGATGGAGTTGATACAAAGAGCCAAAACACACCTAAACATTCCAGACATATAGAAATAACAGCAAAGCCTCTAGGTCCTGCAAGGTACACAGCTGCTTCTTTTCCCAGTTTTACCTAAACTGTCATTCTTGTCAGTCAGGACTGTAGGACAACAAAGCCATGGGAAGAGAAAGGGAACCCTACCCTTATGGAAAAGTACACCTCACCACCCAGCTGTGGTTTGTCTCTGCTGAAGTTACTGACATGTAAAAAGTTACAGGGACAATAAGGCTGGGGTAGGAAGCACTCAGTGAGCAAACTCAGGGGACCTCCCAGGGCTCAAGGCAGACACCACTGTGCCACATGACAGTCCACAACCCATCTGGAAGCCCGTGGGGAGCTCTGAGAACACCAGCTGAGAGTGCACTAAAGCAGCACACCTCAGAGCAGTGAGTCCAGGAGAGTAAAGATCAACCTTAAACGCAGGCCAGGAACACTGCATTTTCAAACTCTTTGTGATGACTCACTAGGCTTCCCAGGGTTTTATTTGCCATACTGTAAGATTCACCAAACAGGTCCCTTTCGAGACAAACTCTCCTATGAACTGAAACCCAGACTGGGAACAGCCTCCCTTGGCCACAAGCCACTCCAATGCCCATCACTTATTTATATAATTTCTTTCATTTATTTTTATCATTTATATAATTTATTTTATATCATTTGTGCCATTCTAACTCCTGAGTCAAAGCCAACAGCTCCAGTGTTCACAACACACCACGATGCAGGATACAGCCTCCCTGTTTAGGGCTTTGGGCACCCTCTCCCTACTCCTGACAGCTCCTCCTGACTGCAGAGCCAGCGCTGGGAGCCCTCCCACCCTTCACCCCCTGCCTTGCTCCAGCTCCCATCTTGGATGGCCCCATGGTGCTGGGCAGAAGCCCCGGTGGGACCAGCTTGCCCAGAGCCAGGACTCCAATGCCATTCTCCCTAGAATCCTACCAGGCTTTTATGGATCTGTGTAAAACAAAAGGAGTTGCAGTCACACATCCACACATTCCAGGGGACTGAGCATACAGAGAACCTACTTAAAACGCCCAACTGCAGCATGAAGACAGCCTCACTTCAGCAGTCCTTTAAGGTGATTAATTCATAAACAGACCAAACATGAAGCCCACAAAGCTTCTGTTCATGCACTAACTATGACACATACACTTATATTAAAAGATGATTCCTACTGCAGCAGTTCCAGGTATTTAAATGCAAAGATTTTTAACAGAAATCTTTCATTATTTTGAAAATGCATTTCTAAGTCTGTTTTCTAACAAGAGCTGTAAACCAATACTTAGAAGAGAAATATATTATGCCTTTGGTGGCTTATTCTTTGAAAAAATGCAACCAATTACACTCCCCACCCCTAAAGGATATTTTCAACTCAGCTTTAGTTATTGAATGAAAGGAGGAGCTCAAATGACTCAGCTTCAAGCAAATATAAAGGCAAAGATTAACCCCAAATCTCAGTGTAAAAAAAAATGAGGAACAAACTGATTAAGATGGAGGTGTGGCTTGTCAATTCAAATCTTTTAATATTCAAAGACATCAAGCAGAACATTAGCACACTATGACTGCATTACTTTTCTGTACAAAAGTAATTTTGTCAATGTCAGTCAATTTCAAAAACCCCAGTCATCCAAAAATCACAGTTAATTTCAAAAATCAAAGTTTACACAAGTGGTTGTAGTTAAAATTAGCCTTGTGTCTTCATTCCTGTTCCTTAGTGCCGAGCAGCATAAAGATCAATAAAACATCTAAACACTGGCAATTTTAATCTACAGTCACAAGGCAAGATAGAAGTGTAAAATGGAAAAGACAGCTCCAAAATTCTGCAGGAAAACCCCCACATTTCTACAGGAAAAAACCCCAAAAAATCAAACAAAACCCAATGGTGAGTAAAGAGGACAACCACATGAAGGGTTTTTTTCTTTTGGGGTGGGGGGAGGCATTGTCTCCACTGGACTGAGTTAAACATTTCATATTAAAATGCAGCAAAATAAATTACAAGGTAGAATATTTCACAAGGGCGCTCCCAGACACCAAGGGACTGCTGTACATCCTCCACATGAATTCCCAGGTGCTTGTCCCTCATCTGAGCCAAGCCAGCCCAGCTTCTCCGAGCCGAACACACCCGCAGCTGTGCTGGGAGCAATGTTTCACTCCAGACTCGCTGGAGCGCTCCTTTCCGTGAAGCCCAAACGCCAAACACAGATGTCACCAGAGGGCACCCTCTCAATTGCAGTGACCCAGCTTCGGCCAACTTCTGAGCAGGACTGCAGACAGCCCACGAGCAGGGATGTGCAGAGCCTGTGGAAAGCAGGAATAACTCTGCTTCTGCGAGGAATTTCCTTTAAAAAAAAGGAATTCAATCCTCCATCGAAATTTAAAAAAAAAAGGAATTTACTTATGTAGCCCAGAAACATAAAATAATTTCCAGAGTAATCAGAGACATTGCTAGAAAAAAAAAATCACTATTATCAACTTTTGTACAACATTATGCTGTGGCACTTGATGGTGCCAACTCAGTCCAGCTGTTTTGGCACCCATGTGGATCATATCAGCTCCCAAAAGCAGGGTCCAAGGCAGTACAGCTCATGCAGAGGTGCCTATGGAAATCCCTTGGCTCTGCTATCAGATACTACACCTTACAACAATACACCGAAAAAAATGCATGAGTCGTTCTCAAGCTTTGATCCATGTATTATTTCTAATGCCCTGTTGAGAGTTAATAATGTTTTGAAACGAACACCTGACAAGTTGAAATTCATTAAATAAAATTATGCACAACCAGTAACACATGCAATAGGTCTGTATACCAAAAAGGGTCTCAAACCACCAGGTGACACGAAGAGAATGTTATACCCATTTTGTTTAGAAATAAACACTACCATAATACAACTAAAACAAAGTCAGCTGCAGAAGCAAGGAGTTATACGAGAAAAATAGGAAATAATCATTGTGCATCCCATATTTTCCAATCCTGAGAAAACCTAAAAAGCTGTAGGCCTATCAAACATTTGACTGCCTGATTATCTTCTGATCCCATTTGATAAGAAAAAGTCTCCACCTCTTCTAGCTATCTGTCATTGCAAAGCTCTTTAATTCAGCAAAGGCACAGAAGGAGGGGTGCAGAAATAAGACCTGTGCAAAAGCACCTTTTTCAGTAGAGGGATCTCTCCAATAGTGTCAGTATAGGAAACCTGCAAATAGAGATACACATCCACACAATTTCACCAGGCCTGTAACTGCTATTAAACCCACAGGGCAAGTTACTCCAAAATATTACCTGTCATCACCACTCATCGTGGTTTGAAATATATCTACAGAACTGCCTTTCCAGCATCTGCTGCCAGGAAAGAAATAAAGCTAAACACACCTCATGTCTAATAAACAGCATCTATTTGTCCATCCTCTAGAGCAGATTCCCATCCACTGGAAGGTAACACGCACTGAAATGACCCTGGTTTACATCAAAGTGGTGCGACGTGGTGTTCATCCCCTTCTTACAGCCACTGTCCATGTTGTCACTTGTGTCCCCATGCCTGTGCACTGCCCTGTCCCTCGTGTCCCCATCCCTGGGCACTGCCCTGTCCCTCGTGTCCCCATCCCTGGGCATTGCCCTGTCCCTCGTGTCCCCATCCCTGGGCACTGCCCTGTCCCTCGTGTCCCCATCCCTGGGCACTTTCCTGTCCCTCGTGTCCCCATCCCTGGGCACTTTCCTGTCCCTCGCGTCCCCATCCCTGGGCACTGCCCTGTCCCTCGTGTCCCCATCCCTGGGCGCTGCCCTGTCCCTCGTGTCCCCATCCCTGGGCACTGCCCTGTCCCTCGTGTCCCGGTGGCGGGGCCCATCCCCGGGGCAGCACCGATGGATAGCGGTATCTCTCAGCCACAGCCTGCGCTCCGCCCCGGCCGCCCTCCGGCCCCGCGGTGCCCCACACGCGGACGCGGCTCTGCCCGTCCCCACGCACCAACCCCCCGGTCCCTGAGGGTTCCACAGACAGCAAGGGTGGGGTGTCCGCGTTATAAACCACTCTTCAGCCCCGCAAGCAGGCACCGGGGGTCGAACATCTCTCCCGAAGCCCCGTAACCCTCCGTCCCGCAGCCAGGCTGGAGCTCCGCCGCGTACACACCGGCGAGAGGGGGCTCCGCTCCTCGCCACCCCCGTGTGAGGAGGAGGAGGAGGAAGGGGAGGACGAGAGGGCGGCAGGTGGGCGGCGGAGCCCCGGGGGGGCCGGGACCCTCCCCGGATCTGGGAGGGGACGGAGCGCCTCCAATCCCCGGCCAGCAACAGCCCTGCAAGGCCCGGCGTGCGAGCCGGGGTGAAGCCTCCTTTCTTCTCTCCTCCTCCTCCTCCTCCTCTGAGGAGCCGGACAATGAGCCCCGCGGAGGCGGGCGCCGGCTCCCTCCTCCTCCTCCTCCTTCTCCCCGCCGCGACAGCGCAGCTCACCTGCGAGAGGGGGGATGGATGGCGGCGGGGCGGCCGCTCGGAGGTGCTGCCGGAGGGGCTGCGGTGTCTGCGCGGGTCGCCGCGCGCCGCCGGCTCCGCAGGCGCGGGGCGGCCGCGGCCACAGTGCCCCTCACACACTCACTCACTCACACACACACACGGCGTGGGGGGGCGCCCGCCCCGCCCGCGCATGCGCGCAGAGACCCCCCCGGCCCGCCTCCTCCCGGCGCCGTGCGCGGGCTGCGCACGCGCCGCCTCAGCGCCGCCCGTGCCGCCCCCAGCCGGCGCTGAGGGCGGGGAGATGCGGGGAGATGCGTGCTCGCTCCCTCACGGCAACACTGGGGTTGGGACGGAGCAGCGGGGCCAAGCTGTGACCGGCACCGCGGTGTCAAACAGAGCAGGGTACCCATGCCACGTCCCGAAACACCCGCAGGGATGGTGGCTCCGCCGCCTCCCGTTCCACTGTCTGATTACAGAATCCTAGTATTGTTGGGGTTGGAAGGGACCTCTGGACATTATCCAGTCCGGCGGAGCAGGTGACACAGGAACGCGTCCAGGCGGGTTTGGAATGTCTCCTAGAAGCGAGGCTCCACGCCCTCCCTGGGCAGCTGTTCAGCGGTCTGCCACCCTCACTGCAAAGTTCATTTACATTTACATCGTCGTCCTTTCTGTGAGGGAAGTCCTGCTGCTGTCCAACCCAAACCTCCCCTGGCGCAGCTCAGCACCATTCGCCCTCGACCTGTCCCTTGTGCCCTGGGAGCAGAGCCCGACCCCAGCCTCCTGTCAGGGCCTTTGGAGAGCGAGAAGGTCCCTCCTGAAGCTCCTGTAATCCAGGTTGAGCTCTCCGTGAGGCGTCGCTCCCTAACGAGTCAAAAGACAACGGGGGCAAGGAAAGGAGCTGGCCCCAAAATAAAAGCTATTACATTGCTAAGAGCTCTGTTCTGAAGGGATGCAATGCAATGAATTTTTATGATTTGGACAGTGAGAAGGTCCCTCCTGAAATTCCTGTAATCCAGGCTGAGCTCTCCGTGAGGCGTCGCTCCCTAACGAGTCAACAGACAACGGGGGCAAGAAAAGGAGCTGGCCCTAAAATAAAAACTATTACATTGCTAAGAGCTCTGTTCTGAAGGGATGCAGTGCAATGACTTTTACGATTTCATTGTCTGCTCTCACAGTCGTTAGGGAATAAACAGGTTATGAGGGGAAAGCAAGGCCTTCAAGGTGTTGGCACCATTTCTGGAGTGAAAGCCCTCAGAAAACCACAAGGTTTTGCAAGAGCTGCTCTACAGTCACCAGAGCTGGCAGTGCTACCGTCGTGGGGACAGGAGCTGGCATCACCACCTTCCCATCCACAGCCCCAGCCAGACAGTCTGCAGCCCCAGTGAGTTATTGCAATAATTAATAGCTACCATTTATACATATTCTGAATGCTTTGAAAGCAATGCCTAATCTCATTAAATTGTGAATTGACTTATTTTCATCCTTTCGTGGAGTTAAGACAGTCACTGCTTCCTTCACATCCATGGGAGATGGAGTTGGTAATTTGTTCCTATACTGGAACTGCTGCCATTGGATCTATGGCCACCTGCTATGGGTTTTAATGAAACACAGAGCCACCTGCTATGCAGAATGCCTGATTTTTATTAGACTTGCACACTGGTGAGAATACAGGTACTGTGATCCAGATTGAGCAAGTCCATCAGGCTGGAAAGAGGGTACCAGCTTTTAAATCTGACAGGGAAATAAGGCAGGCAGGATTTGTGAAACTACAGGCACAAATTTGACAATAAGCAAAGAACAGCATTACTTTTAGGTACAGTGCCATTTCCCCAATTTTAATGAAGCTTTGTGCCTAGAAAGAGAACACTGTCTCCTCTTGTTTTAGGTTTTGTTTTTCTTTTTCCTTGATAATCTAGCACAGTATCCAATTCATTCTGAACCAGAATAAATGAAAGGAAAATAAAATGCCAAACGCCAGCCTGCTGCAAAGTTTTTTCAACAGGTGAGTCAGTGGATGGAAAGAATGTTTCACCATATTTGGAAGCACAACAATTTGTAATATAAAAATAAGAAAATAATAGAAAAATAGAAAAAAATATAGAATCATTAAGGTTAAAAAAGAACTCCAAAATAATTGAGGAATAAGAGAAAAGAAAAAGTAGTAAAAACACCTCAGAAGGAGGAAACAATGGGATATTTTTTTTTTAAGCTATTCTCCTTCACTTAAGCGGGAGACAAACTACTTTACCTTGTATAACAAGTTTAGGGGTGTATTTATGGATTAGGTGACAAATTTTCAAAGATATTTTACAATCCTCTCACTAAAAAGCTTCCAGAAAAACTGCCTAATGGGTTGTGAGGAAAAAAGCAATGTCATAGACCCAAAACTAACAGAGATTGAACATGTAGTCATTCATAATCAAGGTGAAAATCCAAAAGAGGAAGGTGTTTTTAATTTTGTTGTAAATACCCTTAAAATAATCCAGAAAAAAAGTGGTACAGAAGGAGACAATATTTGTAGGAGATGTAACATTACTCCTAATTTTGGAGCAGGTGGTGAAGATACTTGGGAGTGACCCAGCTGTGTAGGAAAAAAATATGGTGACATTCAATATTAATAAATAATCATCAGTACAATGCAGAGGATACTGGAGGAAAGAATTCTGAATAGGCATCACAGAGGGGTCCAAACCAAAGGAAATAGTTCAAAAAATGCTCAGGCATCCTGGGCAGTGTTTCAGTAGAAATCTCTCCTCAGTTTATGAACACAGTGATGGACACAACACATCAAGAAATAAAATGAGAAAACAAGAAAATGTTGTCTGTCTTGCCTTCATTTCATATAAAAAAGTTTTGCAGAATGACCAGGGAGGAGAATGTACATTAGAATGTGAAACTGAAATGCCCAATTCCACTCAAGTTTTACACCAGAGCCCCACATTTATCTGCTTTTCACCTACAATTCCAGAATCTTTTCCAAGAAACACCTTCCAATACTCATTTGCTAACTCTATACACACAGCTGATGTTCCTTATTATTTTACAGGAATAGATCTTCCCCATTTCCCTAAATAATCCATTTAAAATACATTATTAGTTAAATATATTAGTTAAGTATTCCATTTAGAATACATTATTAGTGGAATGTTGCAGCTGTGCTGTTAGATATTCAAATCACAAGAAGCAGTGAAAAGAGGAAATGACTAGATGAAAATATGTGGCAAAACAGTCAGTTAAAATGAAGAAAGCTGCTGTCAAAAATAACAGGAAACCACTGTCCCTTGTGACTGGCAGCTTGTGAGGGGATGGGTGCAGAGGCCAAAGCTGAGCCAACCCAGCCATGGGAATTGCTGTGAACACAGCTGGAAATCTTACAGCCCACGGGACACCACACTTGCCATGATCAGCTTTCACCCAAAAGAGCCAGTTGAGGGATGGTATTTGTCTGGCCAGCTTGCAGTATTCTTCTAGTAGTAAATAATTATTTACTATGGATCTCATAAGTTCTTTTTTGGACATGTCTATCTTAGATTTTGTTAGGAATGATTATTTTTATAATTCACTGCCCAACGAGCTGCATCTCCCTGCAAGACTGTAACCAGCTTCACTGTACCTAACCCTCCCAAATTATAGAGGATATAGCATTTCCTTTTGAAAGCAGTATCTTGCATCTTCAACATAATCTTCCAATTGAGAGGAGGCAATTTATCTGTCTATTTTTAATTTCACACATGAAAACCATTTTTCCATTAGGCAGCACTGAAGGTGCATGCTTCCATACACAAGCTGCAATGTGCCTGCAGGAGTGGCTGTAATGAAATGTTGACATTGCAATCCAGGGCACTTGTTGATGTAAATTTGAAGTCTATAAAAATGCCAGCAGAGTACAGTTTATTATACTTTTTCATTACCAGAAGGTAGCATAAGCAATTTAGAATAGAACATTCCTAATGTAAGTTACTTTAATGTAATCGGCTTTACTTGTGTGGATTATAATGCAGATTATTCTACACCATTTAAGAAAAAAGGAGAAATAGTACTTTATTATGGGTGCACATACCATGTTCTGGGATTAAAACTATATATTCATATAAAATCAAATTATTTTTACTGCCTTTCGTCCAAGCTTCCTCAGTACTGCAGAAAAGTACTCAGGAAGTACCTTTTTAATTATGTAACAAATGATTTGAAATAGTATATCTTATATTTTGGTTAATTAATTTCTAATTGCTTGGCACTAAGTAAAGTTCTTCTATCATTGCCTGAATCTAGAAACAGTTACTATCATAAAAAAAATCATCAGTTAAAATCAATTTGATATAAGATGTCCCAATGGATGTCTGCATAAGTATTTAGTTCCCGAAGGAATGGGAATATAGTAGAAAATATCTTATTTATATAACTGGTAAATGTTATTTTCTATTCTTACTCTTTGACTAAGTTATTCTGTGAGTCTGACTGCACTTAATTCACAGAAGTACATCAGGGTGAGAAACACTAAAGAAATGCAAAATATTGCTAAATTTACTTGTCAACTTATGAAAAGAAAATGGTATAATTTTTTGTTGAAACTGCATAATCGTTTCTAACAATTGCAGCACAGTTCTGGTATCTGCCACCTTAATTCTGTTATTTCCTGATTTTAGAGTGCTCACCTATACAGGTCTTTTATAAAAGCAGTGCCATTAATATTAATTGTGCAATTAATATTCAGGTTCTAGTAAGGTGCACAATCTGTGCCATTTACACCTACATACTCCTACTTCTTGATCTGTGATCCTGTGTGATGTCCTTGCCTTCATGACAGGGAAAATAGGAGTCAGAACTGGATAAATATAACATTGCTGTAACTATCACCTTCTTCCTCTTTCCTTTTGGAGGATGTTTTTGCTTAATACATAATACAAATATATTAGCTTCTAGCCCTGAATAAGGAGGATGAGCTTCCTGCTTCAGTCATAACCAAATGAAATTTTCAGTCCATTCAGTTAAATTTGAAACCAAGCATTAAGAAAATATTTTAATTGATAAAAATGTCTGTACCAGAGAACTCTGGTTCAAATAGACACTAGACACCCTATGTGTTTAGAGTTTAGAACTGGAGGAGAAAAATATTCCTAGGAATGCTGTGCTGGAGAGTAGATGGATGTTTCACAGCTCCTCTCACTCACTGTGTTCAGCTGATGTGCTAATATTTGCTCCCCAAGGTGTTGGGATTAACACGAGAACACCTCCTTAGGCTCACACCTCTGCTTGTTTCTCATTTCCCGCAACCATGAAGTGAGGAGCTGGAATTAGAACAACACAAGAGCACTCTGAACCAGCTTGGGATTTTTCTTAATATTTTAAAAATCACAGCTTTTAAAGAGTGTATCCAGGGAGCAGCTTCTGAACTCGCCCAAGCATACACGTAAATATTTATATTTACATGTAAAGTGAGTATATACACGCACAGCCGCTTTAAGAGGACTTCCTCTACATCTGCAAAACATTGTTTTCCCAAGGTCAGCAAAGGCTCTTCCACCCGTCTGAGCAGCGAGGAAGCTGCCCCCGGATAACACGGATACCGCGTTATTTCCTCGCTGTCTCTCCCACAACCTATGGATTTTTCCACAGAAGGAGGAGGCTGTTCTTTCTGTGCTGCCTTCCCACGCTGCAGATGCAGGAACTCAAACCGCGCTTTCTGTTGGAGCCGTTTGCGACAGGGACGCTGCTGGCAGCGCCGGGGAGGGAGCCAGAGGCAAAGCCCGGATTGGCAGCACAGAGGCTGAATGCAGATGTCCTTCTTTTTCTGCTTCCCTGGTCCATCACCAGAGACAGCACAGCACTGCTGCTAAACTGCTTAAAAGGAAGCAAGCACCATTTTTATGTGGTATCAATATCTATCTACACATTTTCCAAAAAGCATGGAGATGCTGGGATGCCTATATGATTTATGCACAGTATGGAAGTAGCACAAACATGATGATTTACAACAGATTTTAACGACCCTCTGAAAGGGGAAAGATACCAAATATGGTCAACAGCAACTGTTAATTGAAACAAGTCATATTTCATCTATGTAAACAAAGTAATGATCACGTCTGCCACAAGATTGCAAGAGATTTATCTTCCAGGCTCCCTAATATGGTTACATCTGTCCCCTCCTTAAATCCTATGTTCTTGCCATCTGCTCCTATGCACTTCTTTTCACCCTAAAGCAGTGATTAAACAACTATCTGGAAAAGAAACAAAAAGTACTTTTCAATTTTTGAGCAAAATGTTTAACAACTGGTAAAAAACTAGAAAACCAAACCCACAGCCCCTTTGGGTCTCAATGGTTTTCTGTGGTTGGGGATGTCACTAGTGAGATGCTCAGGTGAAGTTTCCAGGAATCTTTACATCTCGCTGTACAAAAGGAAACACTGCACCCATAGACTGAGATAGTTTTGTTATGGGGTGTAATACATTTGGAGCAGATTAAACTAGCACTCAGTCAAATTGTCACTGAGAGGTAACGTTACATGGGGAGATCAGGAAGCATTTTGCTTTAAAAGGAAGGAAACTTCCTAGAATTCTTTATTTGCGCTGTGGGAAGCCTTGCTAGTTGTGTTCCTTTGAGATGTGCTTTGTACTTACCTCTCCTTGTCCAGACATGGAGCAGCAGGAAGGACAGCTGCAGCTCGCTCTCCTTTCTGTGTGAGGAGGACCAAAGAGCAATTCCACAGGTGCTGTGCTCCTGCCTTCTGGGCAAGACTGCAGCCTGCTGGTCCTCATGTGGCTCACATGAATTAGGGGAGCACTCTGCTCTGCATCCCTCACCCTCTGTAGCCACAGAATGGGCAGTCATAATCCATCCCTTGGTGTTTATTTGAAATCCTGAAAGGTATTAGAGATGCACTGAGCATCTTTTTACCAGAGAGACTTGATGCAATGACAATACTGTCATGATAAAAAATTGCCTCATCCCTTAAGAGTTTTGTTAAACTTTCTTTTATTTGCTTGGGCTGCTGCTTTCTCCTATATAGAAGAAATTATGGATATCACCTAATCATTCCCTTGAGCTTCATAGGAAGTACCTGGACTTGGTAGCTCTGCTTTTCAGTCTTTGCTGCTTTGCTGGTTTACTCTGCTGCTTCTATCCCCTACCACTGTAATTGTTACTGCTTGCAAAGATGGGATACCAGAATTTTTTTGTACTGTTTGTAAGACATTGTGAAGTATTTTCAGAAATAATGCATAAGAAGGCAAATTTACCATGGCTTTTTTATCCACAGGTAGTAATCCTTGTCTGAAAATCTAGGCCTATAATTTTAATTTCTACTGGTATAAATAGGTGCAGCTTCATTAAAGGCCTTGCCATGCACTAGTGGAGGGCTTTGCTATGAAGGATGTGGAGAGTTAGGCAGTTCAGTTTTAGATTCAATAAATACCATTGCTTAAATTACTAAGATACACAAACCACATTGTTTTACAGGCAGCATTTTTAAAGCAACTTACACAATTTTCTTGGGAATAACTTTGGGATGAGCAGAGCCCCCAGCCATCATCTGCTGCAGTCTGTGCATCTTGTCTGTAAGTCTGAGCTGTTGGTAATCCCTTTGGTACTGTGCTGCTGTGTGCCCCAGGGCTTTGCTGGCTGCTGCAATTAGGTGAATGTTGTTTTTTTAGGTGGATGGATGATGTTTTGCTCCATACCTGCCTCAGTGAAAGTCAGAAAGTTACAGTATACTCACTCATTTTCAAATGAACAAAAAAGGTAATGCCTCAGCTAATCCAAATGCTGTGTTTTTTCCTGTGTATCTCAGGTATTGTCAGGATAATTGGGTTCAGTTAAAGAGTCAGGACATGGAGAAAATGTCGAATGTTTGGATTTTGCAAACACCGTTCTAGACAATTTACATTAAAAGGAAAAGAAAACATTGAGGAAAACACCTGCATAAGGTTTCAGTATTCTCTACCCAAACTAAGAAATCCATGTATAAAATTAATGCATGTTTCTAGATCAAAATTCTGTCTTAAGGCATGAAATACTTTTCTTACCAATACAAATACTGTAGGAAAAGTAAAGAGTTTTCAAAATTTCATTTTAAATAGAAAGGATAATAATGACATTTTCACATTCTTCTAATACCCAAGCTGAACAGTCACTTTAACATTCATCAGAATAGCTTCTGATAGATGAAAAAACCACACCAATAAATATATTTTTAAAGTAAGTAAGTCAGTGTGTACGGAAACAAGGCTGTTTCTTGAGAAAAATCTGACCTGGAGCACTTGGACTAAGCGGTCCAGTGTTTATAAATGTGACTCAGCTGGAGATGGTTTCTGAACTTCTGAAATTTTCAAGAGATTTTTCCTGTATACTCTGGAAAGGCTTCAAAGTCCACTCAGCCAGCAAATTTCAAAAATACAACGGCTGTACTTTAGCTGGTTTTCACCTTAAGTTTTAGTGCAGTCTGATGGAGTCTGTGGCCAAACCTGACATGTATGAGCTAATTATCATTTGCATATCATCCTTTCCCATTGCAGTCCTTGGAAAGAGGAAAAGATTTATTTAAATACTGAAATCTGAGTCTTACAAACCTAAACAAGACACATGCTGACTCTGAGAGGATGAAATCTCTGTTTCCAGAGTTTTCTTTTACTTTTCAACAAGAACCCATCCATCATGAGGACAAGGAACCTCATCCAATACTGATTTGAAAAGAGAGTTTCTGACAGTTTGTGGTTAATACTTTCTACAAATACATTAGAAGTAAACATTCAACAATGCTGCAATCTAAGTTCATCACTTTAAAATGTCCTCTCCAGCTACTTCTGTATGTCATGTAATGTTAGGAAAAAAACATACCTGAGACTCCAAGGAGCATTGTTACACCCTGAAAAACTAGACATTCATTATAAATTATTCTTTGAGAGCTGCAGGAGAAAATACTTTCCCACCAATTATCCTGACATAATGTGGGACTGGAGTAGTTTATTCTGTGCCACAGTTTATGACATTGCCTTTGCCAACACATGAGGTGAACACTTTTCAGCCCATCATGAACAGCAACTAAAACTGGACCAATTTATTATCTTGTTCTCCCTGGAGGAGAAGGGTAAATAAGCTGCATTGTTTTGCAGTGCTTTGTGTTTTAGATGTTCCTCAACATACTCTTAGTTTTCAGTAGAGAAGATTAGATTGAAGAGGCACATCCTGGACTTGAGTCAGAAATTAGAGTTTTCTAATGGTCCTTCACTAGGACTGTTCTTCTGGACACTGTTCAAACAAACTGAATTTGGGAACCTCTGTCTCAATCAACAGCAGCTCAGGTGGAGTTTATGGAGTTACAGGAGTATGATATAATGTAGATCTGGTGTTGGGAGCAGATTTTAGAAGATGAACTTAAAATCAAGCAGTTTGCTTAATTATGGGCATATGACAATAAAAATTGAATAGAATTCAAGTATTATATAATTAAACACAGCAAAAGGAAAACATGAAAAATATTATCATATTTTTAGCAATAGATCCTTAGCTTAAACACTATTTTGCATTTTGCCTTCTGGCTTAAAATCCATATCAAAAAATAAAAGAGGATTATGAAGAAGAATTTAAAAGAGCTACAAGAGAAGATTGTAAAACAAGAGAAACTAGAAACAGTGTGTTTAAGTGTTTTGTTCTGTTCATGTTACTGAGAATGAGAGACAAATTTCTTCCCTCCATTATCATCATCATCCTCCAGTGACACCAGGAGGCCATGCACTTGTAGGTACACACATCTGCAGGTAGTGACAGTTTCTCCTCTCTTTAGTTGCATATTAATGCAACATACTTTGGCTCTGGGACTGTGTGCCAGAGAACAAATAGCTCAGCCAAGGAAACAGAGCTTGGAAGATTTTTATAATGACTTGACACATGCATGTATAATAACAATGTGCTGACAGTGCCAGCCTTACTGTTGGTGATGCTTCACAGCATAAACTGATCCCTCACTAGAGAAATTTCTCTCCTTTATTTTACATAAAGTTTGGGTTCATTATGCCTTGGTTCTACTACTTAGAGTTTTTATCACCAGTTATTTATAATAGATTATTAAAAAGTCAGACTGCATCAATTTTGCTTGGAGGCAGAGGGAATAAGCATGTGCATATGTGAAATTTATGTCACTGCACATTTGGAAAAAGAACATTAAGATAGGATCTTAGAAAAAAGGTCATCTGTTTCTTCACTGAATCCTCTAATCCCATTTGAGTTAACTGCTTATTTGGATCCCTACAGGTAGGAAACATCTTTCAAGACTTTTCCCTTTCAATTCAATAAATCTCTTCTGCTGGTTTCTTTCTATTAAGTAACTGGAGACAGGTACTTAAAGCAATTGCTGCACAATGAGCCATGAGGAAAGGCAGCAGGTTGGATGGATGCTTACAGAAGTACACTGAAGATATTACCCAGTTCCCAGCTCTTATCTTTGTGAGCAGAACAGAATGAGGGCAACTTGACTTCCTAGCTGGTCTACTGACCCTTGAGAATAAAGGGAATAAAAATGCCACTGGGTGATAAAACAGGCAAGACTTGCAAAGCAATAACAGAATATGCATAATAGCTCAGAAAACATCCTTAGGAAAATAATTTAGTAACTTCATGCTTCTCTTTGTATTAGGAAAAATATAAAGGGAGAGAACCACTAGCAGCTGTGTGGAACAGAGCTAGCTTTTCAGGAAAATACACAGGGCCAGATCTTCCCTCCTACTTCTTCACATGTTTTCTGCTCTTCAGGCCCATGGAAACATGCCAGGAAAAATGAATTGGCAGAGGACCATATTATCTCTTCTGGACAGTTCCCATGTAGTGTCTCAGAGAAAGACCATGCAGCTAGGGAGCTGGCTAGAAAAGCTGCCTGCCTGGGGAAAACTGTCCTTGACTCCCACAGGTCCCAGAGGATATGTCAGATTCCAGCAGGACCTCTCTCTCTTGTTGTTCTGAGACAATCTGAGGAATTCTCTGAGATTTCCTTCTATAGATGAAAAGCTGGGGCTCATTTGAGCATTGGGGTTTTCCCATGAGGAGGTTTTGGCTAGAAGGATGAATGCTGATTTAAGGGCAGCTCTCTTAAAGCAAGCACTACTGATGGGTCACTGATTGAATGCAAGGTCAGTAAGTCTGCAGCTGCCTCAGAAATGTGGAAGAGGATTTGATCCTGGATAAATGAAACAAGGAGAGTATAAAGTCCTGCTGTGGCTTGCTCCCACACAACCCACCCCCTCCCCAACCCTTCATATTTGGAGTTTCCAGGTTCTTGGTACCCAGGAAGGAGGATGGATGTTGTTAAAAGTGGCTGATTCCCCACTTTAATATATTATGAACAGAAAGCTGTGATCCAGCCTACTGATTTACACAAGAACTATCAACCACCAACCTTCATTTCAGTTTCCTATTAAGTAATACACATCCTTCTCCTTGATGTCCAGTGGAAAACCCCATGAAGTAGAAAAAAAGGAGTTCACATTGATAAATTACTTAGGCTGCCTCTCCAGTTGGGGTCTGTGAGGCATATGGAAGGATCAGAGCCTCCATGTCCTCAGCCCCTCATCTCCTCAGGGGATTTCTGCATCCCTTCCATTAAGTGCCAATGGAGCCCTGTTCCCTCCTCCATCATTTCCTGCTCCCTTTGCTCTCCAGGGCTCCTGCAGCAGGGCTCAGTTAGGAACTGTTCTGCATGAGCTCCCTCCCATATGGCCATGCACTAATCCCCCCTCCCACACACAGCCAGGCAAACAGGGAGGAAACTATGGATGTGCAAGAGATGCTTCCCTGAGCAGCAGTGTCTGCTAGCCAGGCAATTAAAAGGTGCAAAAGATTCCTGCTGAACAGTACTGCTGTTTTCTTCACCATTCTTTGCAACATCTGCAGAGCTTCCAAGTATCCTGAATTTGCAAATAAAGATTCTTTATTTTTTTAGGGGGAGTCTTAGAATTGGGAGATAGCTTGCAATCATCTTTCCCATCCACTTACAATGTCAAGGTACTTTCCACAGGTTTTTTAATTATTAATTTTGCTCCCTTGTCTCTTCTGATTGATCAAAAGAAAAATCAACCCTGGAACTTACTGAAGAGTGAGAGAAGATTGAAAAGAAATAAATCACTGACATCAAAATTTGTGAGAGTTTTTGAAAAAGCTCTGCTCTTGCCTATTTACATTGAAGCTTTTTTTGCGTATGCATAGAAAGGCTGTCAGGAAACAGACCATTTGTCAGGTCGGGCTGTCAGCCCAGTGCCCAGCAGCTCCCCGTGCCTGCACAGGGATATCCTGGCATTACAGCCACTGTCACATCTCATTGCCTAATGCTCGCCCTGACGCCGCCTCCTGCCCGAGAGCGTGCTCCATCAGGCTCTCACTTGGGAAACACCGAGCGAGCGCCACTCGGTGTCACCCGCCCCGCTGAGCTCACCTAATGACACCAACAGGAACAGCATCAGGATGGTTTCTCCAGGTGGCAGATTTACCTCACTACACAAGTCACACGGTATTAACACACAGTTTTATGTTAAGCAGAAACTCAGCATCAGTGTAGCATATACATCCTCGAAATGTCAACAGGCATTTTGAAACTTATTTCTCAAAACCCCTTAGTGATTCCTGGGAAAGAAAGCCACAGTCTTCAAACTAGGAAAAAACAACCCTCCAAGCACATAAATAAACTCCCTTTGCTTTACCCACATCAACAGCATGGCAGTGGGATTTGGGGATTAAATGAGGTGAGCAACATTTTGACTCGAGAGGTCCTGGGTAGGAAATCTGAGGCTGGAGCCTTAGCAATGACAGCAACCAGGGCCTCAACTGGCTGTCAGGTGCCATTGACTGTCATCTTGCAGGTCACAGCCTCCCCCTCCCAGGGCATCCTGTTCTTCAGAGCCTCTCTTGTTATACAGTGCAAAAGGAGAACAGAACTGAGGATCAGAACCCTGTATTACTCAAACCCTTCAAGAACACATAAGAAACCTTGAATTGAACTCAGCAAATAGCAGCCAGATCTCAGAGGTCATGAGAGCACCAATTTTGCAGGTGAAGCCCTTTGAAAAAGCCACTCTGCTGTTTTCAACACAGCTGTGTTCAGGCCTTTTATTCCCAGATCTCAAGCATTTCAGTGAGATTGGTAACTGTGGCAAACAGCTAATGCTTTTTTACTTAGGTCAAGAGTTTGGAAATACAGGCTTTAATATGATACTGAAGAGAGAAATGACTTCAGTAAAAAGCATTCTAAGCCAAACAGAGGTGTGTGACTGCCTCTTTCACTGAACATAAAATAAATATACTCTAAGCTTGTGGATTTTATGCATACATACAACTCAGTGCATGTACATTTTTAATTGACTACTCATTTCTATATAACACTATGGGAAAGAAAAATACAGAACTTTTCAAACATTCATTGAGAACAGTATCAGGAGTGATCAGGACATGAAGCATCTCTAACCAAGAGACAAAATCTGCACATTAGAACAGAAGACTGTCTGAAATAAGTTCCTCCAGATGGGACAGGGAAAATAACATCATTTTGAGGAAGTCAAAATCTATGGAATCTTAATTCAAAGATATCTTCCTTCCCATTAACTCTTTTGGAAATTACCCAAATAATTTTCTCAGTCAGTTGTCTTTAATACAATTTTTCTGATGAATACCCCTTACACAAAAGGATTTCCCATAAGAAAACTGCTAGTGATAATTGTAACTTTTGTATTATTCAATACAGTAAATAAGATAGTCAGTGAAGGTGGTTTTAATCTAATCAATTTCATTTAGGTTTGGAACAAGGCACTTGGCTGGTTATACATTATATGTACCTTCACATAAGTAGCAGTTGATGATCTATATTGTGGCACTTCTGGAATACATGTGGACACTCAGCTCCATTTGCAGGTCACTCTCTAAGCCACCACTATTATTTTCAATAATTTTCATTTTCAAAACTAGGGATTTTGTGGTACAAATAAGAGAGGAAGGCACACTTGAAACACTCAAATGGAAGAATTATCCATGGCAATGTATAATGTTTGCCAGAAAAAAATGCAAATAGTACTTGGACTCCAAACAAGAAATCTGTCTCACAGATCATGCATCATTGTGTTAACCCAATAATTTCCCAATTCCATAAATGTTGATAGTTTTTCAGCTTGTTAAAGAGACCATCAGATTTAGAGTGTCTCCAAGGTGATGCAACCGCATTTCACTGGGCAACCCATCGAGCTGTCCCTTCAGTGTCACTCTCCTCTCTGCTCAGAGGAGCAGGCTGGACATCAAGGATGAATTTTCCACCTCTGAACCCCTTGGCACTGCAGAGCCTCCCTGCTGAGCAAACTCTGAGCATACCAAGTGCAGCTCAGTGTGCTTGTCTAGACACTCATGACCCAGCCCTGCCACATTGTCCCATCTATCCCCACACAACAGACAGGCCTCTCTCAATGATTATTTCATTCCTCATGTCTCAGACAGCAGATGGGACCCAAGGAACAAATTAAAATTGTTTTAGCTGCAGTGTCTGCAGGGCATCTGCAGAATGCAGCAGTGCTCCAGCCATGCCCTTTCCTGTGTCAGAGAAATGAGGGTAATTCCCAGCTGTCTACACAGCTGTACCCTTTCCAGAGCTCCCCTGACACCTGGGAAATCCTTCTGCAGCCAAAAAGAACAACTACTGACAACTGCTTGGCTTTCTCCTGTGCTATTCAAGGGTCTTGGGCAGGATCACTGCTGCCAAACTCCACTTCCCACCTGGCACCTCTGCAGTGGAAGTGAAAACACCCCACTGGAAAGGAGCTGGAGCTGGGATGTCTGCCGTGGTCTGGGCAGCAGCTGCCCGAGGAACAGCCCAGGCCTGCACTGCAATGCTCTGCCAGAGCTCCAGCACAGCTTCATTCCCAAGGTGTGAACACCCAGTGCAGGCCTGCACTGCAATGCTCTGCTGCTGTGCCAGAGCTCCAGCACAGCTTCATTCCCAAGGTGTGAACACCCAGTGCAGGCCTGCACTGCAATGCTCTGCTGCTCTGCCAGAGCTCCAACACAGCCTCATTCCCAAGGTGTGAACACCCAGTGCAGGCCTGCACTGCAATGCTCTGCCAGAGCTCCAACACAGCTTCATTCCCAAGGTGTGAACTCCCAGTGCAGGCCTGCACTGCAATGCTCTGCCAGAGCTCCAGCACAGCTTCATTCCCAAGGAGTGAACACCCAGTGCAGGCCTGCACTGCAATGCTCTGCCAGAGCTCCAGCACAGCTTCATTCCCAAGGAGTGAACACCCAGTGCAGGCCTGCACTGCAATGCTCTGCCAGAGCTCCAGCACAGCTTCATTCCCAAGGAGTGAACACCCAGTGCAGGCCTGCACTGCAATGCTCTGCCAGAGCTCCAGCACAGCTTCATTCCCAAGGAGTGAACACCCAGTGCAGGCCTGCACTGCAATGCTCTGCCAGAGCTCCAGCACAGCTTCATTCCCAAGGAGTCAACACCCAGTGCAGGCCTGCACTGCAATGCTCTGCCAGAGCTCCAGCACAGCTTCATTCCCAAGGAGTGAACACCCAGTGCAGGCCTGCACTGCAATGCTGTGCCAGAGCTCCAGCACAGCTTCATTCCCAAGGTGTGAACACCCAGTGCAGGCCTGCACTGCAATGCTCTGCCAGAGCTCCAGCACAGCTTCATTCCCAAGCAGTCAACACCCAGCTCTGGAGGCGCGGCTGGGCTCCCGAGCAGGCCCAGACCTGTCCTGGGCTGAGCACACACCCTGCTGCAGCATGGATGTGGCCATTACATGCCAGAACTCTGCAAAAACACCTGGCAACTCCTGCCTTCTTATTCTAGTGTTACCAGAAAGAAATGAGACAGCACATGGCTTTTGCAGCTTTTTGGTTGGTGAAGTTATAAAATTTTCCAACATTTTCACAAAATGGTCCGGAAAGAGGAATATAAATCTTCTCAAGTCATACAACAGTAAAGACTGGCACTCCTTGCAGTTTTGCCACAGGAGCTCACAACCACTGTCTTTTGCCCTTGCCTACTCCAACTGCTAACACAGCCAACAGTTCAAATTTGGAAGGAATTTGCTGCTGGTTTTCTCTTCCAGACCCTGAGCCCTCATGTGGGTTACTATGCTTCTTCTGGCTCAGGTTTCACAGACACCTGACTCCTAAGGATTTCCAAGGATCCACTCTTGAAGAATCCACACAACTGAGACTACACCATGTTGAACTTAGAAGGAAGGGCAGAGTAGATTTTATATTATGTGGATGACTCCTGTGAGTTTTCCAGTTTGGTTTAATCCAGATTTTAATGCTTATTATATAGAGAAAAGTACAATCATGAATAATGGGAAGAAGTTTCTTTATCTCATTTCTCCTGCATTTTAAAATCCAAATAAAAGCTTCACAAAGTTCTGATTCACATACCTGGAATCTATAAAACCAGAAAAACATCAAAGCACCTCTAAACCTGATCCAAAAGTGGTGTTCCCTGGAGTTTTGTCCATGACAGCTTGGCCCAAAATCATGATAGGTATTGGGTCTTCTGACAGCAACAATCTCTCTTAGAAACACAGGATTTCTTAATTGCACACTCTTTTTAAAAAATAAAATATGTTTTAAACCAAAGATAGGTGAAAAACAGGAACAAAAAAGAACCAGAACACGGTATCACAACACAGTTAAGATTAGGCCTTCAGATGACCTTAAAGCTGCATGGTAATACAAAGGCTTTGACCCAGCTGTATGGTATTAGCCCTTTTCTACATCTGCTATGCAGCTGCAATTACAAATAGCCTCAGAGGATGTGCTGATGCTCAAGGAAAAAAAATGGGAATTTTGAGTTGCAGAAAAGGATATTTGCTCGGCCAGTTCTGTACTTGCCATGAACTCTAATCTGGACCCCTTGCTTACAGGAGATAAAAATAATTACAGATAAAAGCTTCATAACCCAAAAAGTCTCTGTTTCTACAAAGAAATTACAGCTTACTAATGTGAAGTCAACAATTTGTCTTAATTGTTTGCTGGATTTTTTACATTTTAAAACACATAAACAGAGCATGTTTGTTTAATCTGAGGTACTGCCAGCAGTCACCACCTCAATACAAGTTGTGTAAAGTGCCAGCTGCGTGCCCTTTGTGTGACAGAGAGAAGTCTGACACCTCAAAAATATCACAGGACAGAGAATTTGATAAAATGGGTTATCTGAAAGTTATGAGACTTTAAAATGGATAATTTTCTCATCCACTTTTCTCATTTATATATTGTGCAAATTTAAACACATATATTCGTGTTCCTTACACATTCCTATCTTACAGCTTTCTCAGTGAGCAGGTTAAAGTCTCCAGGAATGTTCAAAGTACCATGTACAATGTCACATTTTCCTGTTGGCTCTGATCCTGCCACAGACTTCAGAAGAAACTGCTGCTGGGGTGGCAAGCTGGACAATCAAAAATATCTAATGAGAACCAAGAGAAAGACAGTGTACCTGGCTAAAACCACATACCAGTGCATGCAGGCAGAATGTAAGGGAAGCTAAATAGAGGGAAAAGATCTTCTTTGCAGTGGAAGTCACAAAAATTTGGTCACTCATGGAAAAGGAGCAGTACCAGGGGTTCAGTGTCAAGCCTGCCAACAGCCAGCAATGTGCAGTAATGCACTGCACTCACTACAAATTGTAAAGGAATTTAAGACCAAAACAAATACACTCAGAATTAGTTCTATTTACAATAAAAAGCATTTTTCCTGAAGTGTTTACAAATTAAAAGAGTAAAAAAAAAAAAGAAATTTTATAACTATGTAAAGAAATAAACAGGAATGAACTGAAATCTGAAATGCAGCTACTGCAATGCAAGGCAGAGTAATTGTATCAAGAGTATAAAATTTTACTGGGGGGTCTACTTTAAAACAAAAGAAACCCTAATAGTCTTTGAAATGTAAGCATGTGGCAAGCCACATTCCCAAGAGCAAATGTAACTCCCCAGGATTTGTAAGAGCAGATCAAACAGTCCCACATGTGCTCAGGTTAAAAGCACCCCCCAGATAAAGATGATCAAATTGGTACACAAACCTGCCTGCAGCAGAGGATGCACAAGATAATCCGAAGGAATTTGATTAAGTGCTTAAGAGCCTATAATGAATTCAGGAAGTAAAACACAACATTATTACAGGTACAAGTGCATTTATGTGTTATGTAAACACTGCTGGCACTGAAAGTTAACCTAAGGAGTGAGGCTGACCAAATCCTAAAATGAGACTTTATTAAGAAAATAGCACTATTGCCCAGATGAATTAATTATTTGTTTCCTATAATAACATATATAAATAATGTTCATAGTTTCACTGCAATAAAACCAGCCAATATTTGGTGTTATTTCACAGGGCCAGCTGGGAATACTGATATTTCTGGATAATTCCAGTACATCCTTCTCAACAGAGAAGCTGTAAAATTGCACTCACAACTCACTTTCTAGAAGCTTAAAAAAGGCATCTCAGAATAATAAATTTTATACAAAAGCACTGAAATAAGAGTATGGTTTTAAAAAAAGAAAGCAACCCTAATATTTCTATCATTGTAAACACTCATGTGCTGGGACCCATCCAGCAGGAATCCTGCCCACCAGCTTTATGTAAAACTGAGGTTTCTATAATGTAGAACACTTCCTGCTGCTCAGAACTGAGGCTGGGAAAGAATGTACCAGCTGTGGAAATACAGCAGCTTCTAACACCTTATAATCCCCCATTAAGAACCCAAAGCTGTAGGAGAAAATGGGGGGTTTTAGAAATATGACTTAGAATATATCTTTCTGAAACACAAGGTGATGCCATGAGCTCAAATGTGACATATAAAGTGACCCAAGCTTATCAGTGCTTGCAAGCTCCTCCTGGTGCAGGTATGGATTGTACTGCTTTAGGTGATGGGATATACAGGGCAAAATCCTCTGTGATGTGCTCTTCTACCCCAGGAAAACTGTCCCCTGGCCTAGAAAGGAAAGATGATAGGACTTGGCCTACCTTCTAAGCCTGCTCTGTCTCCACACTTATTTGCATTTGAGCTCTCTAGTTACAGTCACTGTGCCACCTTTTTTACTTAAAGAGTGAAAACTTACTACATCAATACTTCTCCCAACACCAGCCATGTCTGGAGAAATATTCACCCCACAAGCACTTAAATGCATACAAGCTTCACACTGCTGAGGTGTTGTGGGATTGAGGAAAGAAAAGTGACTTGTCAACACCTGAGGTGCATAAAAACAAATCCAACTGAGCAGAAGATGAGTCTGCTGTGTCCTGTGAGGTGCTCCCAACTACTTCTCCAGAGATGGATGTGCTGCTCGTGCAGAGATGAATGCACAGTGAGGAAGTTTTGGTAATAAGTGGTTTGGTAATACATGGTTTGACCACAACAGCCCCACTGGCACAAAGCACTAAAGGAACAGTTGCAGAGGTCCTCAAGCTATCCAGGAAAAAAAAATAGCACATAAGGCAGAGCAATTAATTGGCTGCTATATCCATATTGTACTGCTGTATACTGGGAAATAATTGAGTGGTGTGATTTAAACATTTAATTTGAAAAGTGGTCTTTCCTTCACTAGAATTGTAATATATTTTTACAAATGGAAGTTTTCCTTTTTAACATGATCACTCTTGAGAGATGCTGAACATGCACAGCCAATGTCACAACTCAGTTTTGCATTTTAAATAGTACTCTTAAATATAAACAATATAAATGCTCTGTTGAAAGCAACTTTGAATACCCATGATTCACACTGCCAGCCTGAAGGGCAATTAAAAACCAAAAGAGAGAACTATTTCAGAGCTAATAAAGGCTGCAGCAGAATGGACAGCATGGAGCACAGCACTCCAACCCTTTTCAGAGCTGTATCTCTCCCAGCCTTTACAACTGTGTATCAGCCCAAGCTCTCCCTGGCACTACTACACTCTTGTCTCACAGAGAGGAGCACGTGAGCATTGCTCACATATTTTCTTTTCAGAGAAATAAATGATAAGAAATAGTGTTTTAAGATGCTGGCTTGGGAAAATGACTCAGAAATGACACCAATCCATGGCAGACAGCCTTGTGGAACTACGAACCCTCTGAGCCAAAATGTGAAAATGAAGATGGCTCTTGAAATCCTCACAGAGAGACTGCCAGCACAGGAACACACAGACCAACTCCTGTGAGTGCTTGGGGAGATCATCAGCGACCTGTCAGGCCTGGAGCAATCCTGTGTGAGAAACCTCATCAGTTACAGGCACCTACTTGTGCTGCAGAGCAGGAGAGAAAGCATTTTCTTCTTGCTAAAAATATTTCCTTCCCCTCTTCAAAATGACACAAGTATAACTGCACCTGACCTATTTTTCATCCTTATTCATTCGGTGGAAATCCTGCAAAATTGACACCTAATTTCCAGGTGCTGTTGCTTAGCTTCCTAAATTATTAATGAGTGTAATAATGATCCCTTTGCATCATCACCTGGGTCAGGGAAGAGATGCAAAGATTACAACCACATCAGCACCCTCACATCAGAGCATTTTTATGGTATTGGAAGATCTCTCCACCAGTTTCAATCCATAAGCTTGCATTTGATACCGTGGCCCGATGATACATTATGTTATATACAGGGGAAATAGGGAGCAAAACCACGGATGTCTTACTAATTTGGTGTGTTCAAGAGTGGTGCCAGCTGGAGCCAGAAGCCACCAGGAGTGGGGGAGCACTGGGTGTGCTGATTCTGACATGGGTTAACACAGAAGTGAGGAGGAGAGGAGAGATGGGACTGGTGATGGGGTCTGACAGGGAGCTACTGACTTACAGGAAAATTTCAGATGTCTTGAAAATGTCCAGAAGTATTTCAAAAGTGAAAAGCAGGGATGTTTCCACAGCTGTACCCTTACCTGCAGAGCTGTGTCAGCTCCTATTAGGATGTGGCCAACAGGGAGAGCTTTTCTCCCAAGGCCAATGACAGACTTCTTCTCAGCACTTCTGGCTGAGCTGGCTCAAGATGTTCTGCTTCACAGGTGCCCATCAGCACCTGCCAGCTGGGAGCTACCCCCAGAAACCTGTGAGCCCTCTCACACTTTGGAAAAGGCTGGATGAGTGAGCTGTAACCCCTTTGATCAGCACCTGAAGTCTCACCTGGGGTGGGGCAGGGCACAGTCTCTGCTGCTGGCACATAAAGGTGACTGCAGCCTCCAGCAGAGCCCTAACAGGTACAAGAGGAGAATAAGGTCTTCCATAGTCACAGCTGCTGTCAGTGTGTCTTTTCATGACCTGAACAAAATCCACGTAACAAAAGCACAGCTGCTCACCAGTGGTAGATGCACACCTACACCTTCTCCTGGCACAGCTGACCCTCACAGGACTTGGAGCCACAGGCCCAGCTGGATTCTGGAGATGGTTTTGCTCTCAAAGCATGGAGACATTCAGCCACCGTAGCTAAACTCAACAGGGATAATGAAATGGAGCTCCTGACCAGCAGGACACACGCTTCGGGAAGCTGCTCCTCAAGGAGAGGCAAGAAACAGCCACAGTGCCACCTCGGCTGGCACCGGGCACCCTCCAGGACCGGGCAGAAGGCTCTTAAATAGTCCCCAACACGTGGCCAGCCGTCAGGAGATCAGGCTCTGCTGCGAGCCAGCTGTGGGAAAAGGGCAGTGAGAGGAGGAATCGGTGAGATAAGGGGAGTCTGGTTGCAGGTGGAAAGCAGGGAACTGGAGCCCGAGTAAGCAGGACGGGACAAAGAACAAATAACGAGCACCAAGTGATCTGAACAACCGCGTTCGCCCTCCCGCTGCTCGGCCCATCTGCTTGGAATTTGTTTTCAAAACAAGTCCTATTTTCCCTACGCCTGCCCCATCCAAGCTCCCATCCTGTCCTTCATGGATCCGGTGCTGTCACTCAAAATCATTTCGAGCAGAAAAGCTGAATTGAGAAACAAAGAAAACGTACTGTTTAACATACACATTCTTCACCCCGATAAGTTCCTCTCGGCTGTGTTTTCCCTTCACTTATTCAGGTCAGAGCCTTTATTACAGGCACTCAGAGACAACGATGATTTCACATGACTGACTGTGCTACGAATGCATCACAAGTCCTGTTTGTGTGGAGATCCAAACAAGAGCACCCTGCTGGAGCACCCTCAGCCCCCGAATGCGTTCCGTGACCTCCCCTAGAGCGGAATGAGGTCACCGCCATAATGAGCGCTCCAGAGGGGGCTGCCAACAGCCCGAACCGGCTTTTCTCCGAGAACGCCGAGTTACACAAGGAACGGCACGAACTAAAAGGGCTTCAGCTCCACCCTGTGGTCGTGAGCAGCTTCCCAAACCATTGCTCTGCCCCTGCTCCGGGACCAGGGAGGGACGGCACACGGGATTTTTAAACTGAAGCGCTGGACGCCTCTGCATGGGCACTGCCGTTTTACAGCTTGAGGTGTTCCAGGCCACAGTGGAACACCGTGGTCTGTGCCTTCATAAACGGGGGTTAATCCTTACTCTGATTATATGCACCAACCATCACCATCCTCTTTGGGATTTGTGAATTTTGAACATTTCACTCACCACCTTACAAACAACCAGCTGGCTGGGCTTAGCACCACGACCTTGTCTCTCCCTGCAGTGATTTTGGGAGCAATTAGGATGTAAAACTTCTCTTTTCTAACTCATGTTCCTGCCTTTAACCACTTTTCATATTTCTCTGATGAGACAATGCTTGCATATAACTCTTACAAATAACTTTTAGAATTGGGGATGCTTTTAAGGAACGTTTATCTTGCCCAAGTTTTAAAGAAGGGAATGGCTCTCTAAATGAACTTGCAATGTCAATGACAGGAACCTTGAGAAATTCAAAGCCAGCTTCAGCTCTGTTGGTTGGCCAAAAACTAAATAGTTCATGTCTGACCTAATTAATACTCAAATACACATCAGCAACTTTCAGGCTCTAAGGCACAAATTTGTGATGAGTGAGGCTCAGGAAAATACTGTCTCTTCACCCAGCACAAAACCCCCTCAGTATCCCTGTCATGCAGAATACTTTGGGGTGGCACTGAAATGCCTCTTTGTGACTCTGGGGAGCAGGCTCTGGGTTAGACAGACTCAAGTCCTGTGTAAAATGTCAGAGCCCTTTATTCTAGCTCTCATCACTGCTCTGGTCCCTCCTACCTGCCCCAGGTGCTCTTCCTCAACTTTTCAGAAGGTGTGTCATTTTTACCTCTTTATTACCCCCATATCATACTGATACTCCCATATCAGTATCTTTACTGTGGCGTTATTTACATTTCAAAGTGTTGAGCCTGTAGCATTTGTCTGTGAGTTTTGAGAGTCTAATTAGATGCAGTGCCTCATTTTTAGCTAAATACTCAAAAACATATGCAAAAGTTGAAATACATTTTAACCAATGTGTGTTGCATGTAAGCAAAGCTGTGGATTTTTTCCAGTCTGAAAAGCTTCCAAACCTATTCATTTCAAGCATTCCCTTGTGCGTTCCCTCTCACCTACTTAGAGAGGCCCATATTTATTTTCATTTTAATAATATTTTCACCACAAAACTGGTTTGATATGTTTATCTTTCAAACTATATCGCATTCATCAATTAAGGCTTGGAAATGATACACAAACAACATGAAAAAAAAAATGCAGCCATCTTTCCTTCTCCCACGCAAAATCTAACTTGTAAAACCAGAATTTCATGGCATTTTATAGCAGCTATTTAATTTTTCAGTTCCTCCCAGATCAAACTAAGTTTTATATGCAGCAACAACTTGGACAATGCATTGAGTACAGCACTGCAATGGTTTCACTTGCAGGATGAAGGGAAGTAGCCAATGCATGGAGGCTCTAGCACACACCTACCACTGCCAGTGTGGGAAGAGGGAGGAAGGTGAAGAAAAGGTGGATGCTTCTGTCCCATATGAATTCAGCAGGCATTTTATCACCAAACCCCTCAAAATCTGACCCCTTGTTAGCACAAATGCAATGCCAAGGGAGTTTGGGAACCCTCTGATTTGAAATAATGGGCTCCATCTGTGCCCATCTCCCCACCTTTTGGGTAGTGCTGTTGGTGGTTCAGGAGATTCTTGTGAACTGAAAGTATTTCTATAGTGCACAAATTTTGTTTTTATGGAAGGTAGGGGTTGTTCCCCCAAGCTGTGTGTAGGTAAAACAAAATCTGCAAGAGACATGACCAGCAAATTTCTAAGGAAAAGGGTTCACTTTACAGCTAGAACAGTCATTATTTCAGTCTTCCCTTTGCCATGTCATATAGCAAAGCCAGAAGATAAATATTTTGGGGTTTGCCATTTAGTCACTAGCACAAGCACCTCATTTCTGGCCTTTCATTAAATCTTTAGCCAAGTACAGCCTGATGTATTTGGTGCTCTAAATACTGCTTTAGCACTCAGGAGAATTTTCAGGGAGAAAAAGCCATTTCAGAGCCCCTCACCTTCCAAAAGATCACCCACAGTTCATATTTTAATAAAGCTCTATCAGGTAGAAACAAGCATCCAGCTGCCAAGCATTTAACTGTTAAACCACAACAAATGAGGAAAAAAATCTGTCTTCTACCAAAATCATGGGCTGAGGGGCAGAAATGCTTTGATGATACTTTTATGAAACATTAACCTTCAAACATAATTACCACAGGCACTGAGGTTGCACCTGAAGGCTGCACTGCTGGGGAGAATTGCTGCAGAAGTGGCCTGCAGGGCAGGAACATGGCAGGTAAACACAAGGAATGTCTGCACAGAGATAATGGGATACAGGGCAGCAGGCAGAGCATGGCTTCAGGGGATGGAAGTGCTGCCACTGACACTTTCCACATGCCAGCAGAGGTGATGGTGACTTGGTTGACATTGCATGAACAGTAATCTTTGAAAACAGACACTGAAGCATAAAGCTGAGCTGGAGAGCATGAAACCAATGCTATCCCTGCTAAAATCTTGTAATGCTGAAACCATTTTAGTGGCAGAAGAAAAGAACTGAGCTAGATTCACTCTGAACAGTTCTACATCTACATTGTACCTTGAGATCAGAGATAAAAGGAGCAGGTATTTCAGTCTTTGCAAGTTTTCCATCCCTATTTTGCAGATCCAGGAGTTAAGGAAGAGGCATAAGCATCCAAAATCTGGTATGGCTACATGATCCTTATCTCCTGCCTGCATTACCTGGTGTCTGCAAAATGCAGTGACTGAGACTGTGTGCTGTGCCTTCTGAAATTACAGTGAGGGGAGGGACAAGACAAGACTGAAAATCAGCTTTTTAAAATTTCTGGACCACAGCACTGTTCAGTGCCAGTACACTCAGATGTGTATCAGGACAGTATCTAGCCCAGAGTGATTTCTTCTTCTTCAGACATCTGAGGTAGACTGATCTATTCAAACTCCCTGCACTTCCCCACTCAGCCTGACCTTTACAATCAGCTCAAAAGCATTCAGAAGTTGTATGCAAATATAAAAGATGTAATTGTTGGAGCTCGTGTTTCAGGGAATGCAAATAAGAGCAGCAGGGAAGGGGGCCAGGCCTGTTTGGGGTGTGATTTGCAGAAGCAATTGATGTGGAAGATCCCAGTGTTAGCAGGCACAAGAGAAAAGACACACAGCCAGTTTTGAAAGGCAGCAAATTCCAAGTTCTTCTTGGCCTTCCAGTTTTTTCTCCCTGGGATGAGTTTTAGGGGGTGTGCCAGGGATGAAGGGCCCTGCCTCACACCACTTGCATTGCAGCCTGGACTGGGTTTCTGCCACCGTAAAGCAGAAGCAATGGGTTGGCTTTAGTGCTTAGTGTCTCAGAGAGAACATTTCCAAAACAGCTTCTCCAACAGTCCACTGAACCAAACATTAAGGGCTTGGCTCTCAACAGCCACAGCTGTGTGTCCCAGGATAGTGCAGGGATAGCACAGTATCCCTTGGGATTTGCTTACATCATCTCACAAATCTGCATGCTCTGATGGCTGTGATAAATTTGTGCTTTAAACCACTAATGCTTCAGTCAGAGCTGAGCTCCAGGGATTTTACAGCACTATTCCTGTCTGCCTCCAGCTCCACAGGGGGCTTGTCTGCCTCCACAACAGGGAGAGAGGCACCAGCAGGAAACACAGGGAAGGAACATGTCTTACCTAAGTTTGTGCCTCCACAATTCACAGCATACAATCCAGACAAGCCTGAGTTTTGCTTCTCTGTTCCTGGCAAGCTGGGTGCCTGAAGAGGGAGAGAATACACCAAATTCCATGGTGGAAGTCATCAGTCATGGTGTTCTAGCTCAGTGTGAAGCCAAGGTAAGCCCCACAAAGCCTCTGCTGGGAACATGGCAATAAAATCCTCACATGGAGATAAACTCCCTTCATTCAGGGCTGGATCTGTCCTGCTTGCCTAGCACACACTTTGGATGGAGCTGCAAAGGCCATGCTCAGAGGATCCTGCCCTCTTGGAATAACACCCTGAAATGTGCAATTAGCATCCTCCAAAATGCTGCCTGAGATGGCACAAAAGCTGAGCCTCTTTTTAGCCCAGCCCATGTAACAACAGTTCATTCTCCTCAGGATTTCTGTTGGCACAGGGGAGAAATTAAAATCCCTGCTATGTGTAACAAACTTCCATCCCTGCAAAGGAGATGCAAACTGGGTGGTGCTGCCATGGCTCTGCTCTGGTTTGCATGGCTACATGTGGAACAGCCTTTCTGTGCCTGCTATCTGGCTGGCTGATAGGCCAGGTGGGATTCCCTCACACATTTCTGCACAGTGAATCACTAATTACTACATCCAAACCCAGTCACAGTGTTACTACAATTTGTAGTTGTATAACTTGTCTAACTGTCTGTACTTTCAGTACTTTTCTTCCTTTTCCCACACCTGAACCATCCTCTTTTTATTCCAGCCCATTCAGTTAGTTTTCCAAGATGCTCTAGTCCTCACATGCTTGAGGATAGCTCCCAAATTTGCATCCTCCAAGTCTTGTTAGCATATCCATGCTGTTTATCCTGAGGTCAAAATCAATAAATGCTAATCAGTGTCACAGTTGAGACTCACCATACAACTTCAGAAGGTTTTAAGCATTTGCCCACACAGAGTAACACCAGACCACCTCAGAAGGCTGCAAGCACCTCCCTTCTTGTTCTTTAGCCCAACCTTTTATCCCCTCATGTTCACACACTGCCCCTGTGTGCCCTCTGTTCCCTTTGGTGGTTGCTCAGTGCCCCTGGGCACTCCATGGCTCATTGCTGCCAGTGCTGCTCACCTGCTGCTCACAGCTGTAACCCACTCCCAATCACCCCAAACTGTGTCCCTACAAATCAAGGTCTTGGAAGTGCATTTTATGACAATTTACTGCCCTCCTTTCCAGAGAGATTCTTACCTTCCAGTCTGGTTGTAATCTTCTGACCTCCACTTAAAGCAACAGCTTTCCATGTCTTATCCAGGATCCGTCCAAAGCTGAAGTAGCAAGATCTGCTGCATATCCCTCATAGGGAATGCCCCCAACTCCCAATTACCACTCTTCAGTCACAGAAACATGAAGCCCTTTACTCACAGTCTCAACACTTGACCTTTTATGCTGGGGTGAGAATTTGCCAAGGGGGAGTAGGTTCCATGGTGAAGAGCCTTCAGAAATACAAACATGAAGGCTACAGACACCAATATTGTCACCTCTTCCAGAATCCAGATGTGATTCCTTGAGAGGCCAGGTTCAGAGTGAACCACAGCGTTCTGTGGCAGCTGCCTGACAGCCCAAGAGAGATCCTTCACCACAGTTCCCAGCAGCCAACTTCCCCACACGGGGCCCTGCTGCTGAGATGGGCTGTCCTGCTGAACCCTGACATGGGTTCCCAGCTCATCCCCATGGGTACAAGCAAAGCCTGTCATTATTGCTCTCTGTCCACTTCTCATGCCAGGCTCTTTACTTACATCAGTGTGTTATTGCACAACCATTGATCATTAGCTCACTTTTCCTAATAATCAGTTCTGTAAGGGAAATATTGCAGCCCAGTGCTGTGGGTAGGAAGGAGAGATTTGTTTAGCTAGGCAGCATCTGCTCTGTCCTGCTTTTTATGTTCCTAGTTCTTCAGTGGGACACAAATTAGAGGGCAGCATGAGTGGGAAGTCTCCATGGACAGTGTCACAGCAACAGATTTTGATGTGATCTCAGAGAGGTCTGGAGTTAGCAGGGATGGCCTAAGGCTTTCAGGAAAGATGAGCATTCTACTGACAGCCATTCCAAGTGGATTGAATTGCAAATGTTACTGAACCTGTTTGCTGATAAGGCTTGTAGCTCTCCCAGCATCTGCACAAGTGTATTTGCCCAAGATACTCCACATACTTGGTTTTCATGCTGATAAGGGAGCAGTGGTTAAGGAAACACTTGTAGCAATGAGTGTGTTCATGTCATGCCTGCGTAGGAATCATTTATCAAATTCATTCCAGACTCACTCCAGTAGAGGCCCCTCTGATAGCTGTGACCCTTAGGAGACAAAAAGTGTAGCAGGAACGTGAGAAATGAGGAAAAACTGGGCTTGAGTGTGGTATGTACCCACCCACCACTCACACAGCTATTAGAGAGACTAAAATGAAATTAAACACTTGCAGTTCCCTGTGGAGCCCTGGCAATGAAAATGCCAATCCCCACATGGAAGAACTACAGGCAGGTTGAAATAGTGATGCCAAAACTTTTGATTCACTGCATTTTCTCCTTTCCCATGGGGAAAGCAGCCAGCCTGCCACCAACTGGACTGGGCCAGATCCAAGTTAAACAGATTCCAGGTCGCTGGGTTCCTCCAGGTTTTCCATCAGCTGATAAAAGCATTACCACTCTGATGAGCCCACCAGGATGGTCTCTCTATGATGATGCACCTTCAAATCCCTGATCAAAGTCAACTGCAAATGTTGCATTGGAAGGTGTAAAAGCTTCATTGTCACTTTAGAACTTTCAAACTATTTGATTGCACCCTGCTTTGTGTCTGGGGGGTGAGCCAGCAGCCAAAGTACTGGTGCTAATGCTCCAAAGACTGTAAGACAACAACCCCACCTTTTACCTTGTGCCAAGGTGTGCAGTGAACGTATCTGGAGCAAAAATTGCTTTTACTGTTTAGGGCCAGGGCCAGGCCAGGTTAGTATTTATTGCCCCAGTCTGGAAGGACATCTGTTGTTGGGGAGCATGAGCATGAGACCAGGCCTGCCCCAGTGAGAGAATGAATCAGTACCAGCACAGTCCTACACCTGGGCAAACTGCAGGAAAGCTGTGAATCCAGGAAAGCTGCACAGAGCCAAATCACCAGGGAAACACCTGCCCAAAGCTTCACATCCAGAACCAGCCAAATACTTGGATCCTAAAATCATCCTGAAATCAGATGCCTGTGTATTTTTGACCCAAGGACCATCTGAGCTGCTCCCCAAGGACAAATCTGCCAAAGGAGCTGATTCCTGCCCCACAGCATTGCAGCCATTCCTGCCCTGGGCTGAGGGCAGGGCAGCAGCTGTGCTCCCACCAGAGCTGCTGACAGGACACCAACCCTGGCTGGGACCCACCCAGCTCCTCTGGGAGTGGAGTGGCTGCCACCAGCTGATGAGGTCATTCTAGTCGTTTGGAAAGGCAGTTGAAAAGCCACTATTGACAATAAATTGTTCTTTTCCCCCAGGATTTCTGATCTCTGGGATAACCACTGCTGCTTGCTGTGAACTCCCCAGGTGCCCCTGATAACCCTGAGCCTCTGTCCCTGGCCAGGACAGGAGAAACCCTGCAGCCAAGTGGGAGCAGCAACTGGGGACATGATGCCAGCTCTCCAGGGCACATCACCACAGCAAACACCCTCAGGAAAACCCCCAGACAGCAGCACACGGGCAGAGCTCTCACAACAGCTGGGAGCCACGAGGGAGCAGAGCATTGCTGTGGTGAGCTGTGAGTGGGACTGGGGACATGGCTTCCTTCAGCCTTTCCCTCTTCCCCCTTAGGCACTGATTCCAGTGGCTGATTCCAGCAGCACACTTGTCAAGTCAGCAGTTGGGGCAGATGGACTTTCCATTTTAAGATCCCTGTTTTCCCAAAGCCTGTCTGGACTCTGCCCACGGGGAGATTTTTCAAAAAAAACCCCAAAACAAAAGCAAAAAACCCCAACACAAAACAAAACAAAAGCCCAAAAACAACAAAACCCACCAAAACCCCCAAAAACAACAACCAAAAAATCCAGCAAAAAACCCCAACAAAAACCCATGACAAAGAATATGTAACTGAGGGAGCAACAATCTTTCCACCCTTCAGTCAACCCCAGAGGAGATGGCAAGTATTTTATCTACTTTTTGCTGCAGCAATGACTTTCTAAATGCTTCCCAGTAGAGCACAGATCCTGGCATGACAGGGAGCTGCCAATCAGTTTCCTAAAGAATGAGAAAAATCTGAAAGGCTCTACTTAATCCCAGTTATGACAGTCTCTATCACGTCCAAGATCTTCTGGCCTTCCTGATCCTAAATAATATCCAACAATATAAACTAAATATTTGCAGTACCTTCTGGTACTGAGGACAAGGGAAGTCAATCCTCCACCAATCCTTCCCACCAGGGAAGTCCTGAGTCCTGGAAAAAGTCCTTTGAAAGTGCTGAGGGAACCAGTGCACACAGAGGTGTCACTTAGGACCAGAGCTTTGAACTGTGAGACACACCTATGATCCACACCTGCAGTCCAGGGAAAAGGGACTTGTTCTAGGTACAACCCCATGCCCAAAGGGATGTGTGCTCCCAGGCACTGCAGCTAACTGGGAGGCCACACTCTCACTGGTAAGAACTGAAATCTGCCAAGCATCTTTTCAAAGCCTTCAGAGAGCTGTTTTTTACTGGACATTCCTAGTTTGTGTCCCTGGTGAGGGCAGTTCCTCCTTTCAGAGACGCTGTTGGCTCTGCAGCAGGATGTTCTGCACAGCTCTGGAATGCTCAGGAGTAACAGCCCTGCTCTCTGAGGGAAGAAGGGCAAATCCTCACAATGGCCCCTTCAACACCAGTAACAATCCATAGTGGAGTTCAGGTAGGGTCCAGCATGGATGGTCCATGTCAGACCCTCGTGAGGGCAGGGAAGGGCTGAGTACCTGCATCCTGCAGTACCTGCATCCTGCAGCTCAGCTCTAACTCCTCCCTCACTGCAGGCAGAACTTGCACCTTGCCATGCAGAGCAGGAACTGCTCCCACTGTCTGCATCTGCTGGACAGCAGAGAAAAGGTGGTGAGAAATGTCACTCGTCTCTGTGCAGGTCACTTTTCACTCTGAGTTAGATTCTGTCATCACTGTGTCATTCTTCACTGGGGTCAGCACTGGGTCCCTTGTGATCCTCCTCCACTTGTGACACAACAGCCCTTTGGGTCCCATTATAGTGTGAAAGCTGGAAAACTTGGAGGGTGCTGGGACCATCCATCCCAAATGCCCTGCTCCTGGCAGCCACCATGGCATCTGCAATATTAGTAATAATTCCTTCCATTTCAGCCCAGGCTGCTCAGCTACTGAGCTGGGCTAAGGAGGGTCTTGAAAAGTGGGCTCAGCTCCACAGAACTCACATTTCCAATCACATTAGCAGGATGGAGCTGAGTAAGGACAAGGAATTCATGCTGGCTGCAGGAAGAACAGACAGGTAGCCAGGTCTCATGCCTACAACCAGGATATTTGATCTACCCCTACAGCAAAAAGCAGGAATTTAACACATCTTCTGGAGACATGAGGATATTTAATCTGTGGGAGCAGGAGAAAGGTGAAGGGCAGCAATGTGAGATGGGTCCTAGCAAGACCAAGTACTCTCTTCTGACACTCATATCTCAGAGTAAGCAAATTGCTATTCCATCTGCTAATGGATCTAAGCAGCAGCTGCTGTTCAATGTAAAGCAGCAGCACACATCCTTGGAAATCAGTCAAGGTTGCACACTTGCATCCTTTGGGCAGGAGGACTCTTGGAGGGGAGCTTCTCCCAAGAAATTTCCCAAGGGAACTTGGGAAGAGTGGCAGGACAGGCTCCAGAGCCCTGTGTGCTCTGACCAGAGTGGCTGGAAATGGGAGAAGAATTTGCACATTCACATAGAGTTTTACACAGTGGAGTAAAGTGGAATCCAAAGCCCTCTGCCAGGTAGAACACCTGGGTTTGGGACAGAAAAGCCCAGAGTTGCCCCAGTTTTACTGCTGTATTATCCCAGTGCCATGCAACAGCTGGAGCAGAGCACATGGGGTAGGGCCAGCCCCAGGGCACTGTGGGTCTGCTGTGGGCATCCTGCAGGCTTTGAAACTACGGAGAAAGAAGAACTCTGTGAAATTCAAATAGAGAGACTTTGCCAAAACACTCCCTTGAGTATGGATTTTACACTCAGTAAGTTCTGTGGAAGGTTTTCCCATTCACTATTTCATACATATATGAAGAATAAATGTAAATATCTTAGAATCCAGCATCTGATGTGAACCTGTAAATAATATCCCTCTGCATGTTCATGCCTCCAACTCTGCAGCTTTGGGCTGCTGTGTGAGAATGTGTAATTTAGGAATGGACTGAACAGGAAAACCAGGCTGATCACATTCATTGGTTTGGTGTGAGGGGAATAACCACAGTAATTAACACACAGAACTCTCTTTTCAGCACTCAGTGAAAAACCCCACGGCTAAAGGAAGCAGAGAGCAGTTCTCAGTGTCTCCACAGCTTGTCGCTCTCTCACTCCACAATGCCAGAGATTTCCCAGCCTCAGGAGGCAGGAATTGATCCTGTTCCCCTCAGCCCTTGGTTTGCTCAGGCTGCTCCAGGTGGGAGCTGCTCTGTCCCAAACATTTTGTCCCGGTGGGAATTCCTTCCCCTGCACCCCCTGCATTTACACGAACACAACCTGAGCACAGAAAACAGGGGGACTTAAAATCAGTGTAAGTTTACAGAGTCCAAACTGTTTAAAGTTAAAGTTTATTTGTATTCTTTGTAGGAATATCAATAAAAGTCCTCAAATGTATCTATATCTGTACATATTACAAGAACCTTCAAAAATTATTCACAGAACAAAAATAAATCTTCTTTAGAACAAACCCAGGCAATGAAATGCAGAAATGGATCTCAGAGACCAAACAGTCCAGTGCTACAAGCATAAAAATACGGCTTGAAAAACAAGTTTATTCCTTTTTAAAGGTGTACTTTGTTGAAATAAAAAATAAATTATTTAGAGCTATCACTGTAGAACAGTTCTGTGTAGTAACACTCTTATTAAGGCCCTTGAGACAGAAAAATCTATTTTTGCAGGTAGGATTCCTGGCAGGCATGATCTGTAAGGACATGCTCACTCTCCTGGGGGTTAACTTACTGTGGAGAAGGAAAACATTTAAAAACTTCACCCTAAATTTAACCCTTTTTCCTCTGGCAGACCATGCCCACCACTGATGGAAATGCACGTCATGGTTCAACTGGGACAGGAATTGTTCTCCAGGAACAACACAGACATTTTTGCAGAACACAAGCAGAATTCATCCACACAAGTAAGTATTGCTGACACATTCCATGGACATGGCTGTAAAATTCATGGACTTTTAAGTTAAAAGCTGGTGGGTTTATGCAAGCATCAGAACATGAAATGAATATATCATGGGGGAAAATCTCACAGGCAAACCAAAGCAATTACATGAATGCAAAATACACCCCATTTCTTTGATGATTTATTAGATGGATGAATAATTTATTAGTGGATACACCTCATATTCTCTAACTAGAAAATACACACATCCCTTTCCACGCTCCTGTAGATTCCCTGCCTGAGTTATGCCACTGAAGAGGAATGTGGCAAAATGTGTAGCTGTATGGATCTGTGCTTTTGTAAAAAGCTACCCATTTTGGATACACCAGGGAAGTAACAGTTGGTAATTCCTAGATGTGAAATCTATTTCCCCTAGAAAAAAAAGGCCTGAATTCCTACAGTTGCAAAGAACAGGGATTTACAGGATTTACTGCCTAGGCCATGCTCCCTCTGTCCTCTCAGAGCCTGTCCCTGCTCACCTCACACCCTGCAGACACCACACACAACCTGCCAAGAGGCCACACACAGGAGGCTGCTCCATCTCCCTGCCCTGCTGTGCTGGCCTCAAGCTTTTCCTGAGCACTCAGGAAGCCCAGGTGGCTTTGGGGTTTGGAGAGAACCCTCCTAGAATGGTACCAATGTGGCCAGCGTGGACTGAGACACCAAGATGGGGTGACTTTCCTGTTCAGTCTGAGGAACATGAGTATTCCTCCTCCAGGCTATCCAATTTTTCCTGCACTACTTCATCTGTTCCCCAGTGAGAGCAGCAGCCATCAGCCTTTGCTCAGAGTGTGAACACAAAGCCAGCTCCCCATCACACATTGCACCATTCACTCCCTCAGAGCCCACTGGCCATGAGTCTAAACCCAAATGTGATCAGGCCCAGGCAGGGCTCCTGCTCCTGAACAGAGCATGGATTTTATCAGTCTGGACAAAATGGAAACTGGCATTTTCACATATTGTCAGCTTGAGGCGGCTGAAAGTTTTCTGGCAGGCTGCTTGGTAACAAACTAGGAGAGACAGCTGCCTGCAGGACTCAGGAGCAGTGTTTTGTGCTGCAGCAGATCAATTCCAGTCTAGCAGCACTGACTCTGCAACCTTCATCCCTCGGTGGCAGAGCTGGAGGAGCACCTGAGGGGAGAAAGTGGAAAAGCAGAGAAACAACCAACCTAGAAACGAGCTCTGAGACCACAGTGAGGGGTCAGGCTCTGAGAGAGCCACTGCTTCTTCCTACAAGCATTCTACAAGCTTGAGAAACACACAGGAGAACGTACAGTACTGGAATGATGCACTACCAAAGACCTCACCAATACTGAGGCAGGGATTTTTATTTCCCCTCTAAAAATCCAGGCTGAAATGCTGCCCCTATTGCAGAAACCAAAGTGGACACCTCAGCATCAAACCACACAAGTCAGCCAGTGACCCCTGACATTACCAGAGCACTGGGGAGCTTTGGGGAAAGGTATTTCCCAAAATAATGCTGGAATAACTCTCCTAGACCAACACATCTGCTTCTGCCTTGTTCTGTCAGGGCAGCCCCACAGGCGCTTGCTCACACCTCGCTCACAGCACACCCACATCACCTGCACCGTGCCACAAGGGGGGCAGCTTCACATGCCCATCCCAAAAGGGATGGGAACACGTTCCCCCATGCTACAGCTGTACAATTACAGTACATGGCTCCAGGGACATGCAGATCCCACAGAAAGAGCCCACAAAAAGGGTTTGTGTAAATGAGGCCCTCACATGACAGCTCAACACAAACTGGAGAAGTTGCTACGGCTGCGATGCCTGAAGGGAGAAAGGAGAAACTCAAAGGCACAGTTTGAGGAATAAAATATCAGAGGTCAGCAAGGATCTAGAGCTGGAAGACGGTTTGGAAAGTATGGAAAAGTAAGCACTGCTGAGCCAATGCAGAGCACAACCCCAGGTGTGTCAGTGCCACCAGCACCGAGTCCCGGCCGAGCAGCCAGAGCAGCTCTGATCCCAAAGAGCTGAGCATTAACCCCACATCCCAGCTCACTGCTGTGCTCCAGAAGGCCTGGCTAGGATTGATGCACACACATCCTACAGCACAGGGGCTCTGCACTGATGCACAGAACACACGGGGGTGGTGATGGTGGCTTGAGCATCGTGACAGCAGAGCACACACACTGCTCTGCCACCTCCTGCATCAGCCAGAGGGCTGGGATGAACTCATTTCCAAAAACCAGGCAAACTTAGCAACAGACACCAGGTTTGGGTCTTGGTATTGCCAATAACTCATGTGCAGGGAACTGGCTTAGACACTCCTGCATTTTTCATGAGACAATCCCACAGTGAGGCACCTCTCAAGGTTTTGTCTCAAACTGAAGTAAACTTTTCCAATTTCCACAGCATGTGAGAATGGTTAATCACACTTGCTGTTATCAGTATGTTTCTGTAATTAACAATTTCAATCAGTGCTGCAATACTTTCATTTACTGTGAGGGTTTGAGGGCTAGAAATGCACAGCAAAAGCTGAAAGTAAAAATTCACACTTGACTTCAGAATCTGAGATTAAAAAAAAACCAACCCTCTCTCAGATTAAATATCGTGGCACTTGATGAATCATGAGAATTGACAATACCAAGCCATTTAGTGTTCATCTGTTACAGGTTGTGAATGTCACTGTCTCCCAGGAGAAGGTCACTTTGGAGCAATATCCCATTCACACACAGTCTGGAATCATGCTTCTATGAAACACAACTGAAAGAAACTGGAGACAAAAACTTAGTCAAAACTCCTGAAAAGAACTGCAGTGTACAGAACTCAAAAAAATCCCTTTAAATTATCCAGAGAAAAGTAAATTTCAGCAGAAATGGAAGATCTTTCAACAAAGGTGCAGAAAGTACCTTTCATTGGAACTACACTGGCTAAGCAAGTGGCTGAAATAGTGAAAATTAGCGAGCATTAAAATACAGAAATCCTCTAGAAAAAGGGACTTTTGCATATGGAATTTCCTGTGCTGGGCATGGGCACCCTTTGGTTAGCCCTTTCCCGAGAGGATTAACCTGTCTGTTCCTGATGGAGAGCAGAGAGGGAATTCAGGGTGCCTCTGCAGGGGGTGTACAGTAGGGATTGGCTAGAAATCGTTAAAAAAGTATTTACAGGTCTGTAAATCCTCCAAACAGAAGAAAATATAAAACTGCATCAGAACTGGGCTACAAAAGAAAGAATCCTACCACAAAATCCTGCAGATTCCCTCTGTCTGACAGGAAGCCTGACTGTGCAAATTCCAGGAATCCAGCTTGCTGCTCCCACTTTGTACCTTCTCCAGAAAGGCTGTTTTATGACAGAGCCCTATCAGAATTAGGTACAGGACACAACAAGAGCCAGTTCTCGTGCTAAAACATTTGCTATCAAGTTTGCATTCAGCTAAAGACCAGCTGGGGAAGAGGGGAATAAACCCAGCTGGTGAGTTTTCCTATGGAATTCATTTCACTCCATTCATGTCCTTTGATCAGCCAGTTGCTGCCTCGGGTCACCCGCTGCTCACGTCTCACCCACAACACACACGCACACACACCCCCCTCTTCCTCCTCCCAGGACTGCAGTGCTTTCAACAAGAGAAAAACAACAACATCAACAATAACAACAACAACATAATAATAATAATAATAAAAAAAATAGCAATAATTAAAAAATCTACAGTATTCACTTCCTTTTGGTATATTACATTGGCATTTTCTGTACACAACCCAAGAGCTCCCTCTATTTACACAGTGATCCACAAGGACTTATTCTGGGGAGCCTGGTTCTCCTGGCCCTGAGTGGGGAATTAAAGCCCACCCTTCAGAGTTGCTTTTCAATTTTATTGAATGTACAATACTATCTTAAAACAATTTAAAATACAATTTTAAAATACAACTCTAAAACAATTTTAGAACAATCTTCAAACAATACAATCTTCAAACAATACAATTTTCCTTTTACAGAAGAACTATGTGCAACAATCAGTGACGGTGAGGGGTCTTGGCTCTGCTCCGTCTTGCTCTTCCACGGAGGTGGTTGGCAGCACCTGCAGAATTAGAAACTGCTGTTCTTAAATTCACCATTCTCCGTGATGGAAAGCTTGGGAGGGTTGCCATTCCGGACGTGCATGGTGTAGCGCTCCTTTACCTGCGTCAGGGCGCTCATCAGGCGCGTGTTGGCCGAGTCCAGGAACACGATCCGCTTCTCCTGCAAAGACAGCCCACAGTGTCAGAGCTGCTGCCCGCCCTGGCTGGGAGCAGCCTGGGCTCTGGCAGAGGCAGCTGGGCCAGCGCTCCCTGCCCAGATGGGCTGTCTGCCTCTTTCTGTTTTCGGGGTGCCACGGGCTCCTCTGCGGCCGCTCCGGCCCTCCGGGGCTTTTTGTGCGACGAATCCGAGTTACAGCCGGGAATTGATCCGGGCATGGAGGCTCCACCCAGCCAGGCAGGGTTTCGCCACAGGGGAGTGGGAGGGGGTTGGTGTTAATAACAATGGTAGCCAATTTCCGTATTACATTTTAGAAGTATATTAGAAAAACAGAAACAGGCAGCAGAAAATAAAAGTGGTGGGGAGGTTTCATCTGGCAGAGAAAAGTGCAAGTGGTATCTGCCGACCATTGTCTCTGTGCTTTGGATGGAGTGTGCTCAGAGTAAACTCATGGGATGCTTGAAATAAATAAATAAATAAATAAACAATAAAAAAAAAAAGCAGATAATGGCAGCCTGCGGTGACGGTGCAACAGCAACACAGAGAAGCAGCAGCCAAAGCTAACGCTGAGGGTTACTGGAGGTGAGGGGGAGAGGGCACTGTGGGTGGAGGGAAGATGCCATCGACAGAACACAAAGAACAAACATGGAACACGCTGCTCCTAAACCCATTCCAGCTTGGGGGCTCCTGGGCTCCTCAAATGCACGTGCCTGGTTGATTGTCCTTGCACAGAACGTGCCAGCCTCCACTTGGAGCAGACAGCTCAGGGATGTGTGCAGCTAAATTGACATAACCCATCACCAGACCCAGCCTGCTAACAGTGGGATACAGCACCGGAGGGGCAAGCCAAGGAGTTCTTGGCATAATCAGAGATGACGATTTCCATCTTTCCCCCAAAAAAATAATAATAATGCAGCTGCAGAAAGCAGTGCTGGAGACAGCAGGAAGGTAACTGTGCTCTCCATGCCACCAGCTGACTGGCTTTTGTTCTTTGAGAAGGGAAAATGTCTAATTTGCTCAACCAAAACAAGTTGCAGATAGGAACTCTTCCCAGTCCAGCCCATTGAGAAATAAAATGGAGGGAAGAACGATGCACAGAAGGCATAAACATTAAGGAAAGTTCAGACACACTGCTCAGGAGACTCATGTGCTACCACAGCCCCTTGGGATTCGGATCCCAGCACATCAGTGCGTGCTACAGCACTAATCAGCAATGCCTGCTTTTCTCAGTGGGCTGCCCCACAGAGCTGAGTGCTTGGGTGCAAAAACAAAACAGAATTTAAGTCCTGCTTCTGTTACAGCCCTCAAGATGCTGAGTTCTGTGTAAAGCCAATAGAGGAGGAAGAGGCACAAGGCACAGGGCCTGCCTTAGCCCTCATCCCAATGCAGCTGATGGGAGCAGGGAGAACATGGAGCCAAGGAGTTACAGGCCTCTCCTCCCAGGCTGAAATGAGCCCTGCAGAACACAACTGCCTCAGAAGGAATGTGCTCCTCAGCCAGGCAAAGCTCCTATTCCTCCAACTGTATTTCACCTGGAACATACAATTTAAAATGAAAGTTTTCCTTCTGAAACTTTTCCTGAAAATTTTCTAAAAATTCTTTCCAAAGAGCTGAGAATGAAGGGGTGGGTGTTTTCAGACACTGCTGAGCACTCACTGAGCCAGTCTGCAAAACAGCTGGAGATCCACACTTGGAAAAATCAATCTGAAAAGCACAAGGCTGGTGAGCTGAGGCATCTTCTCACTGAAAGGAAAATTAGATCTACCAGGCACGTCTCTGTAACATGCTCAGGGCACAGGGAGCAGGAGGAGCTGGAATGGGTAGGAGGTCAGTGTGCTGGGCCAGGACTGGGTACTGCTCAGCTAGAGAACTGATTGGGTTTACTTGCCTGTTGGAATTATCTCATCCCCATTTATGACCTGTAATTTAACACAGCGGAGATGTCACTTGCAATAGCAACCGGGCCAGTTCTCTTTGCAGCTGCGCCGCTCCGAGGAGAGACTCTGGCCAGACCTATCCCTGCTCAGCTCCAGAGCCAGGGGAACAGCTCGTGTCTGTGTGCATGGGGGCAGTGCTGGGAGCTGCACTGACCCCTCAGACCATCCCAGGCTGGTGTCCCTAGGCACAGATCCCAGGTCACTGCTGCTCCTGGCAGCCTTTAACTCTTGAGCTGGGTGCGACGAGCCGGGGTCCAGCCCCACATGATGAAATCTCACACAAAAAACCACCTTTCCTTTTCTAGCCACTGAAGGAATCAGACTAAATAAAATCTTCCAAGCACGACTTCAAGGGATTGCTACAGAACCCAGCAGACCCCTGGGCTCCCCTGGTGAGTCTGTTCTGAGTCTTTCACCCATTTCCTCCTGTGTTCAGGTACTCGAGGAAGGACAGTGACAACTGCACTTCCCCCATGCACTGCCTGACAGTGAAGCAGTTGAGGTTTGCCAGTGACCTTGCTTGACCAAGAAAAAGAGAAATCATTAATGCTGCTGTTTTGCTCCTGTTTTTTCACCAATTTCCACCACAGGTGATAAATGCTGCATCACTTGATGAAGTGTGACCAAGGCCTACACCCTTCCAGCCCTGAGGGTCTGAAGGTCTCACAGGTCAGTAGAGGTCCCCTCTGCCAGCTGGTGACACTGGGATCACAATGGTCCATGCTCCACCTTGCTAGCCCATAACCAACACCAAGGCTGAGAGCCTCCTGGCACGCACAGGTAACAGGCAAGTTTCTTACTCAGTCACAATCTCTCCCCTCCAAAATCACTTTGCATGTTTGCCCAGTGCCCGTCCACTGTCTTGAGGCAGATGAAAAATGCATCCACCAATTTCAGAATCCAGGCTGCTGCCTGGATGAGCTGCCATTCCATGCCTGTAACAGCAAGATGCCCTAACTGTGCCTATCTCCAAAAAACACAGCTCTTTGCTGCTTTATATTTTCCCTACAGTTCCACAGGAGTTCAAGTATTTCTAATACCCCAGTGCCATGTTTAACCATGTTCAGATGAGACTCCCACCACCACTCTTTGTGTAGGGAATAACTTAGGTTATTCCTGAAAAAATGGTTAAAGAAACTTTCCATATGGAACTACTGAAAAGCCAGAAGCAGGAAAGAGACCCTCCAAATGCAAATACCACAAATGTAAACATGGCAGGCAGATACAAACCAGTCCCAGGTTCTGTTGTGGGATCAGCACAGACACAGAGGAAAAGCTGGAATGACCCCACAGGATACACCCACATGCACTTCCCACTGGGTTGCCCTCCCCACAGCTGCCCAGGGTGACCGAGGTGGGAGCTGCAGGTTTGTGGGAAATGGGCATTTCCCAGGACTGCTGGGGATGGCCAGGGGGTGAAATGCCACACGTGACATTCCCAGGACAATGCTCTGGTGCAGCATTCTCTTTCCTGGACTCCACTGTCCAAAGCCATGCTGTTGCTGGCACAGCTGAGATGCATGCACATGGCAGCTAAACTATGCTGGGGTGAGGCACAGCTTTCCCACAGGTGCCAGGCCCACGCTTGGAACAGCATCTACACAATGCACTGCTAATCCTTTACTCCCTTGGGATCTCACAAAGCAGCAAAGGTTTTGGAGACATGATCAGTCCTGGGATTTGTTGCCAGGCTGCCTGGCTGCCTCAAAGCCCAGGTCAGACAGTATAAAATAAAGTCCAAAGTTGTCTCCCAGAGGCAATAAGTGACCTGTGTCACACTGAGGGCTGATATGGCTTGGAAGGTAGAGAACAGTGCTGGGGCAGGAGAGAGGGGCCAAGAACAGGTTGTACACACAGGTTCTGGGAGATCCCAAGCTCTTTACCTACCTGTGCATCAATGATTTTCTGCTTTGCATCAATGACTGCTTGCATCTCAGCATGATCCTTTTTCAGCTCCTCTTCAACAGCCATGAGTCTGATGAGCAAAGAGAGGGACGAATTAGGACAGTTTAATATCATTCCCAAGTGTTTCAGGTACTCTGGCCTGTTGGTTTGACTTCTCTGCTTCTCTTGGCTCTCCAAGAGAAGAATTCTGCTGCTCTCAGGAAAGCTTATCTCTCCATATGACACTCCCAGTTGCCCAACCTTGCTATTTTCAGAATGGACATTGCCAAAAACGCCACTGCTCTGAAAAACTAATTTCACGTACAGATTCCAAACAACAACAAAAATAAAGACCTGGACCCAGAGACCTAAAGTAAAAATTCCTAAATATTTTCTTTTACCTTCCTGACAATCTCAGGCAAGTTTCCACACCTGCATCCCCATTTCTTCAGCTCTGAGGATGGAGCTGCACAGGGGAGCTGCTTGTTTTGTTTGGAAAGCCCAGTCCTGAGCTTCCCAAAGCCTCACCTGCTGATGATACTTTTCATCTGGCTGTCCTTCTCCTCCTGCTGCCTGCGCAGCCTGTCCTCACTGTCTTCCAGTCGAGATTTGTAGTCTGTGAGCAGCTTCTGCATCTGCTGCTCCTGCACCAGGAGCCGCCGCTCGTACTCCTCCAGCCGGCGGCTGGACACGCGCAGGCGCTCCTTCAGCTTGGCGATCTCCTGCTCGTACTGAGGGCCAGGGAGGCACCAGGGAACCAGGGGCAAAGCAGAAAAAAGTAGAGGTCAGATCCTTATAATGCTCTGCTGCTCCTTAGGGGAGTGTTGTTGTTTGGTTTATTTTTAGGGAAAAATAAGCTGATGGAAGTAAAGGAAGTGAGAAGCAAACATAGGGGTGACCATAGAGAAGGAGCATCCAGCTGCTCCCACGCTGTGGGGTTATCACCCTGCAGCACAATTCCAGCAGTCAGAGGGCTCTGACATGGCTCCTCAGCCCTGACTGGTCACATCCTGCCTTACTCCAGACTCCAGCAGTTCTCAGGCAGATGCTGCTAACAGTGCTCAATTGCTGGCCTGGGCTGCCCAAACTTAAAGACCCAGACTTATGCAGAACCCAAAAAACTCGCTCTTTAGGACCTAATCAATCAGGGCAGGTCAGAGCAAACCAGTCACTGCAAAGCAGAGCCTTACTTGGCTGAGCTTTTGTTCTTCTTGTCTCTCTGGGCAATCATTTCTGCAATAGTGCCATGAATCTCAATATGTTGCTTTGTTTTGGGTTCATTCCCCTTTCCTAACAATCCTATGTTTCTGCTTCTTTGTCCACTAAATGTTCTTCTCACTCCCTGCCTTCTCAAAATACCAGACCTCTTACACAACAACTCCATCCTCAAGCAACACATGGCTATGACTGTATTTGGAAAAATGAGATCTACTCCTGAAAAAACACACAGTTTCAAAAACAGACCATGCAGATTTCTGTGCAGCTCAGAAACCTTGCAGTACCTGGGTGGCAGGCATTTGCCTCAGGAGAAGTCCAAGACAAAATCTGACTGCTGCTACTGGTAAAAGCTGAGCTGCAGCCCTGCATAGTCCCTGTGCATGTCCTGTGCTCAGTGGGGTTAACAATCCTAATTTATTTACAGAGTTAGTGATCACTGTAACTAATATAACCTGTGAGAGAATGTGTGATGCTGTGACAGCAGGGCCTGAAAGTCCCTCTGAACTCTCACTGTGGGGTGCAGAGCACTCAGAATCAAATCTACCTTCTCAGCATGCTTGACTTCATCCAGGCTCTGAGCCGTGTCCTTCTTGGTGTCCTCGTACTGGCCGTTGTTGAACACCCACGCCGCCGTCCTTTCCACCGGGGACAGCGTGGCCGAGTCCACTGGTGACTGCACCTGGGGCAGAGACACCTGGTGTTGGCATCCACCACAGAAACTGCACACCTACCAGCTCTGACATCCAGCTCAGCTAGAGGAGAAAGATACCCATGGGTCTGGCAGCCTCAAAGGAGCCCCAGAAGATCTCCTGCAGGGATACTCCATCCTGCCTTGACTTTGGACCTACAGCACCTACCTGAATCCCTCTAAAACCAATGCACTTTAGAAAATTTTCTTCTTCTCTAAGTGAGTTACTCTCTGAAAAAGTTCTTGTTTCCCAATCCCATTCACATCCACCTCTACCCTTTACCACACTGCCAGGAAGGCTTTCTCACCCTGCCACCTCTTGCACAGAGAACACACAGTGACAGAGCTCAGCTCACAGCATGTTCAGGTGAGACAGGCTGGTTTCCCTGAGTGCTGAGGAGCTCCAGGAGCAGCCTCCTCAGCCAGGCTGGGACAGACTGCAGTGGGGCATGGGGCTGCACAGCCTGGCAGGACTTGATGTGGCAGGGAGGTGTGACATGATCCCAGCAGTGCCTGCCAGGTTTGCATGGTCCATTGCAGCGTAGCTGCCCTGCCAGGACCAGCTGTGCTGACTGGGAGAAATGTCCAACCTCTCTGGAGGCTCTCTCTCCCCTCTTCAAGGGAATCCAAAATGGGAGCCAAGAAAAGAGACAAGAAACTCTCTGCCTGGCTGGGGAAAACATGGCTTGCTACAAATTCCAAGCAATTTTCACAGACAAATACAAGTTTATAAGTGCAGGAATTAGCATAATTACTCCTGAAAGAGCAACATTGTCTTACATTTTTGAGAAATGCAAAAAAAAAAACCCATCAACTTCTCCCCAACTGCAGCTTCTTTTTGTGCCCAGGCAGCTCTTCAGCTCCCTGCCTGGCCCAGTGGTGCACCCAAGTGCACTGTGCTCCCTGAGCTCTCCATGGGGGAGGAAGAGCTTCTTTAGGAGCCAGGGATCATGCCACCCTCTTGCTGTGTTTCTCCTGTTCAGGAAGACAAGGCTGGTGCTGGATCTGCTCCCACAGCTCAGCTGTCCTGAGCAGCCATAGACACTCCAGCACGGGAAGAAACCTCAGCAGAAGTGTAAAGGCAAAGAAAAGGCATAGGAATTAGGCAAAAATTCTTGGATTTAGGCAAAGGCCTTTTGCATAGAAGGAAGTTTTCACAACAAGTTAACAGCCCCTTAGGTGTGGTGTGGCAGCCTGGCAAAGCTCATGAATTCAGATGTTTTTGATGGCATTTGCTGTCAGGCAGCCAGAGCAAGGGAGACCATGGCCCATGTGTGGCTGTGAATGGCTGGAGAAATCAGGAACAGGAGGAATGAACACTGTCACCAGCCACTGGAGCTGCAGGGGACTCAGAGAGCAGAAAGGTGACATCCCCAGCCCTGCACCAGATTGCTGAGCAGCAGCAAACCTGGCCAAACAAGCTTCCAAGTGTAGCACAGAATATTTCCAGCAGCCAAATTGTAGAAGCCATCAAGACCAAGGGGATGGCAAGTCACACATGCTAATGGGTTACAAGTTATTCTCTAATAAAGGGCAAAAAAAGAATTAGCCTGCTAGGATCACGTATTAATTCCCCTCTTTGCCTCTCTTCCAGAGGAACACACTGACATTTCTGTTCCCACCTACCTCCTAAATGGAAATGGAAGGCAAAAAGTGACCTCTCCCAGCAAACAAAGGGCCCAGCTCTATATTCAGAAACAAATGGGACTTGTAGAGAACAGAGTCTAATAATTATAACGCCCACAAAACATGCCTAGAAAGAACATGCCCAGAAAGAACATGCCCAACTTCTCTTTTCCCTTTCTCTTTTTTAAACAAGAACCGAATTCCACAACAAGATTTGCAATTAAAAGAACCCAATGGAATTTGCCTTGAAAAAAATGTTGGCCACTCTATTTGGCACCATTCAAGACATTGTTGATGGGTGTGGGGAAGGAGAGAACAAATTGATTTCTCTGAATAAAGCAGGAGCAAGAACTCTAATGAATCCAGTGGAAACAATTAGTACAGAAAGTACAGTGGGAAAACAAGCAGATGCACATCCCCTGCACATTTATCCTTGTTACTGGCCTAAACTGTGCTATCAGAACCACACAAGGTCTGGTTGTATTCCACAAAAAACCCTTCATCTAGCCATGCCCCTATGCCCCACTGTAAAACACACACTGCAGGGAGTACAAACACACACACACTTCAAATAACAAACAATTACTTCCTTGGGTATTACTAACTTGGCATACTAAGCTTTGGCTTGTGATTCAGTGTTTCTGGTCTCATACTTCAATGAATTTGAGGTATCAAAGTAGTTTTGAAGCCCTGATTGCTCCTGGGTTCCCAGGCATCACCCAGGGATGTAACATTCAGGAGTTTGCCAAGAAAGCTCCACTGTCAGGGAACACCAAGTTTGGGCACAGCAGAGGTTCTTCTGCCACCTTCACCTCACAGCCCAAAGCCTTCCCTCTGCAAGAGCTCTGATCTGCAGATCATGTTTTCCACCTTCACTGCAGCATTGAAATACTCACTTCTTCTGTAAAATTAAACTAATGTAGGAAAGTATTTTCATACACAGCAAATCACAACAGGATTTTTTTTTTAAAGATAAAGGAATGTTGGCTTTTTGACAGGAAAATCTTGATTTATAGTTGCCTATGAGCAACTGATAATGTGCATTAGGAGTTGGTAGATATAAGCACTCCTTTCCACAAAAAAATTTGCATTATTCATAGTTTGGGATGATTAATGAAAAAACAGCACTTTTCTGAGGAACAGCAAGAGATTGCTTCATCACGGTGAAATATGGATTTCTCCACACTTTAGACAACTGTGCTTATTTGTTATTTTGGCAGCAGTTATCCTGTGATGTTTTATCTTTGTTCATTTCCCTGTTTCGAGGCAGCTCTGCTTTTAAATTAGCACCACAGGGCAAATGCAGTCTCATGTGGCGATCTGAACTACCACTACAAAGCTGCTCCTGTTTTTTTTCCTTTGTATTCAGGGAAATTTTCCAGTTTTGTTTCTTTCAGCAGGTTTGCTGCTACCTTAGTTAAATGGAAAACAGTTGTTTTTTTTCTTCAGATTTAGTACAAAAGCATCCCAGTGGCACAGATAAGGTGGCTTGCCGAGCTTGTGAGAGCGACAAGCACAATTATTCCTTACACTTGCTACTGGCCACTGGTGTAAGTGCTGCTGTTATTGATTCAGCTTGGAGGTCAAGAAAGCTTTGGAGGCCAAGGGCTGAGCACCAAAGCAGAGGCCTGGAGGCAGGACTGCCTTACCTGCTGCGTTTGCTGCCGCTGAATGGCCCGCACCTTGGGCACGGGGCTTTCCCGGGAGGACGAGGACTGGTGCCGGGAGCGGTTCCCGTTCTGCACGGGCTCCGTGCCCAGGGCCGCCGAGGCGCCGGAGACGCTGCCCGTGCTGCGCAGGGAGGGGCTGTGCGTCAGCGTGTGCAGCGTCTTGGCCCTGGTGCCCAGCACGGCCTGCTCCATCTTGCGGATCTGCGCCTGGCTGCTGCTGTTCTGCCGCGGCAGCACCACGGGCACGTGCCTGTCGGGGCGCCGCGCCGAGTCCTCGCTCTGCGAGCTGCGCTTGGCCGACTCCTCCAGGCTGCTGTTGCTGCGCCCGCTGGGCTTGAAGTCCTCGCTGTTGCTGCGGCTCCGGGAGCTGGCCGTGCTCAGGTTCTCCGGGCTGGAGTCCACAGAGGCCTTGGCCGTGGGGGGGCTCGGGTTGTTGAGCTGGTAAACCGGGTTTTGGAAGGAGAGGGGCCGGAGGCTGCCCTGTTGGTTCCACGCCGGGTGCAGCGGCCTCCGGACCTGGGGAGCGCTCTGGGGCGTGCTCTGGGCGTCCCACAGCTGTTTGATGTTGGCCACCTGGGTGACGGAGAGCTGGCTGCCCGCCAGGCGCAAAGGCACGTCGTGCATCATGGAGGCGGCGTCGCCATGAGCTGCGTGGGGGTCCTGCAGGTCCATGAGGGAGATGCTACGGCCGTTGGGCAAGACACTTACCTTCTCATCCTTCTCTGAGCAAGCCATGCTCTGGGTGGATGCCTGCTGAACCAGCAGTAAGGTCTTGCCCCTAAAATGTCCATCTACATTTTCCTGGGTTGGAGACTTCATCTTGTTTATGTCACTGTGGAGTGGAAAGGAATTTGGTTAAATTTTTGAGCAGCCAAGACCCCGAGAGATCTGTCCCAGAGAAGTCTTTCTACCTCACTTAACCTCCCCCCACTGAAAGCTTCAAGGAGCCAGACTTCCTTTTAAGAGCTCTTTGTGTGCAAGTCAGAACACACTCTTCCTTAATTATCTCTTATCTTGGAGAATGGTGTTTGATTCAAGACATCCTTCATCTTTATTTTTTTTTTAACAGGTGAAATCTAAACCATTCCCACTAAATCCTCCCCCCTTAGTCACTTCTGTCTCTAGCAACACTTCAGATGCCATTTAACCCTTTGCCATTACAAGAGATGGGACAAAAGGAAATCGCCTCAAGTAGTGCCAGGGATGGTTTTTAAATTGGATACCAGGAACCATTTCTTCACCCAAAGGATCGTCAACACTGGCTCAGGCTGCCCAGGCAGTGCTGGAGTCACCATCCTTGGAAGGTGTTGAGATGTGGCACATGAGGACATGGTTTAGCGGTGGCCTTGGCAGTGCAGGGCGAATGGCTGCACTTGAGACTCTTAGAGGGCTTTTCCAACTTGAATGATTCTGTGTATTATGGAGGTCTTAAAATTCAGCAGGAGCTGTGTGAAGGCTCCTTCAGAGCTGGATATAAGCTCAGGGGGCACGTGCCAAACTGGCCCTTGTACCTGACAGCACAGGTACTGCAGCAGCTGAGCCCTTTGGCAGCTCTGCCATGTCACAGCTCCAGATTAACAGCTGTTACAGTGTGAGAAATGCTGCATAAAACACAGGAGGGACTACTTCTGCTGTTCCACAGGCAATACATTTCACCTACAGCTCAGTTTTTCCATTAGCAGCCTGATGGCCAGAAGGAAACACCATGGCTGACTGTGCACTCAGGCTGGCAGTAAATCACAGAACTGGTTTTTTTATCAGCTCAAGTCACTGACTCCCAGAGATGTGGTTGAGTCCTGGGTAAGTCCAAAGCTCCAGGTGCCCAGTGCCACCTTGTGCACCTCTTACTGGGATGGTCTATTCCCTGTGAGAGAGGCCCCATTCCACAGCTCAGGTGATGAAGCCCCCAACCCTCAGAACCACAGAAGGATTTTGCTGGAAGGAGACCTCAAAGATCATCTCCTTCCAACTCCTCACAGCTTTACAACCCCACAGCTGGGACGTACCCATCGCTGGGGTCCTCAGTTATCTTCTGAAGTCCCGAGGAGAGACTTCCAGCGACGTTTGGGCTGGAGCTGTGCTCCGTGAAACGCTTCAGCTGCTGCTGCGTGGGTGTGGGGCTGGTCATGGATTTTGTGATATCCGCAAGAATACGGGGGAGAGGTCCCAGTTTTGCCACGGTTGCCTGTAGGAAGGAATTTTCACCCTAATTGGATACAAGCACCACGACATCCGGCGGGTTTGTGATTTTTTTGGTACCGATGCACAGAGGCGGAGGGATGGAGTGGAAGGAAGGAGGGTGGGTGGTTGTGTGCGGGTGTGCCAGGATCGGAATGCAGTGTTATGGAGCAGCGCAACGACGGCGACCAGATGGATGGAGGAGACGAAACGGGGTGCAGCAGACATTGAGGAAAGAAAAGGAAATAGAAAAGAAATTAGGATTGACCCCCAAAAAATAAAAATCATGCTCAATAAAACAAAACTACTGCCATTCCAATGCAAAACTATCATGCAAAGCACACTGTGTCCCGGGTGGGTGAAGTCAAAGTGAAAACTACGGCATCTGCTCATTGAAGGGCATTCAAAGGCTACAGATTCAGCTGGTGGGGGGGACTTTCCAGGCAAAGGGGGTCATGTGGTAAAGGAAATGCATGCCAACAGATGAGGGGATCATGAGAGGATTGAGGGTGATGGGGAAAGGGAAGGTTTTCATTTCATAAGCCTTTCAGTTTTGGTATCCTGCATGGATGCCATCTCCTTTCGCACCGTTATCAACAATTAATTAAGCCATTCTTCCCTACCCAAACTTGAAAAAGAACTGCATGAGAGCATCAGTGATCCTCATCCCAGTATCACCCCATCAGCATGGGATGAAATGTGTGGCTCCAATTACAGGTTAGCTCAGTGCTGGCCAGGCTGAGGGTAAGAGCAGCTGGCCTTCAGCAAGGAAGGCTGCTCCTCCAGGCCCTGGCTGCTCACCCCTTTGGGCCACTGCTGGGAGATCAGCTACAGGGCATCTCCAGGCTCTTGGGACTGCAGGAAGAAGGTGAAGGAGCTGCAGATTTATTAAAAAATTAAAATTCTGCTACAAAATCAATGTTCTTCTCAAAGATACCCTTGTTTTCCCCATAAGCAGGTATTCAGCCAGTTTGGCTCCAGAGAAAGGTCTCTTTAAAGACACTTTCATACAGCACTGTGGCTATTAAAATCTCCAAGGTGGCTCCTCTCCTTATTTCCCAGCCATTCCCTACAGTAAAGCCATAATGCATGTAACTTTACCCCTTAATTCTCTTTTTAGGAAACCACTGTACCAGCTCCCAAGGGCCTGCTAGGATAGATCCATACATGTAACCTACAGAAAGGGCCATGCAGATCCATACATTTGGAATCTACACTGTCTACATGGATGAGGTAAATTGAAAAACAACATCATAACTTATTATCAAACTAAGATTAATATACAGACTGTCTTTTTGAGTCAAGGGCACTTCAACTTACTCTGACACAACAAGCTCAGATTTTTGTTTTTTTCTTTTAAGTAATGTACAGTGAAAAAATAGATACACAACCAGTAACTACTTTGGCAAACCCTAATGCAATAAAAATTGAGTACATTGCTATTCACCTTACTTCTCCAGTTTCAAAAGAAAGAATAATATACATGGAACATGGACAAAATAATGCACCTCTAAAAATTGAAGTATGGAACAGTTCCAAGCACTTAAAAAAATAAAAACACTCAGTTCAGCTTTTCTGGGCCTTATCAGCTACCTTTGCTATCAAGATTTTAATGATTTTGGTTCCTGCAAACCCACATAGCCAAGGAAGATCAAAGCTCTGTCTTTGCTGCTTCTATAGCTAAATGGAAGCAGTGCTCATTGCTGGTGGTGTCTGCTGAGATCAGAAGAACAGAACCTGGACACTGCACACGAGCCCAGCCCAGGGCACAGCAGAAAGCATCTTGCTCTGCTGCAGGATGGCACTCGGAGCAGATCCAGCCTCTTACACGGCATTCCTTGTGTGCCAAAACCAAAGACTACGGAAATGAGAGCATCTCAGCAGGCTTTGGATCGGGCTCTTGATGAGAACAGCTCCACAGGGCCAACTCATCCTCCATCAGAACCAGGGGAGGGCCTGCTGTGCAGCAAAGCACCACAAGGCACAGCAAATGTGGCCTTTTCCTGTCCAAATGCCTCACTTATGAGACAGGACCGGCTGCCCAGGGATTTCAGGTCCACTTCCAAGCAATCCCTCAGCACCTGACCTTCCTAAAGGCTCTGCAAAGGGTCTGCAGGGCTGCTGAAGCCCAACCACCTCACACACCCTGCTGCAGGCCCTGATCCGAAATCCCAGAAGGAGCAGCTGTGAAACAGCACCATCACACATTCCCCTCCAAAGCTCCTGCCTTCCCCTGGTACTCCCCAGTGTTTGCTGTTGCCATGGAACCATCCCTGTATTCACCTTCCAGGGCCTCCAAACAGCTTTACCTTATCAAGCTGGGACACAACCTCCCAGAGGAGGGAATGCAGCACCGAGAGCTCCTTGCCCAGGTCGATGTAGCCGTCGTATCCAGGCATGTTGGAGATGGTATCTGGGTTAGAGAGCTCCCTCAGAAAACGCTGCATTCCTCCCCACTCGTGTTCCAAAAACTCATTCATGAAGGCCATGTACTCTTCCTTAATACCAAACCTGCAGGAAAGGGAGGTGGGGGGAAACCCAGTCAATAACCTCCACACAATATACAGAGTACAAGTGCTTACAGACAATGACTTAAACTCTTTACTTTAGACCTGCCTTCCTGAAGATTTGGAATATCTTCCAAAAAAACAAAAAAAAAAAATCAAAATCTGAAGATTTTGAAGTCTTGGAGGGAAAAAACCACATGGACAATTTAAGAGATACACTGCTTTGTTGTACTTATTTAAATACTACTACCTCACAGTTTATATTACAAATCACAGCTCTCCCTGCTCCCTCCCACAGATACTCTTTCTCTCCTCCCATGTAGGAGATGTGCTATGCCCTTTGTATCATTCAGCTGAGAATTCTGGAGGGAGAAAACATGAAAATCATGATCCTTGAAACAGCAAGGATCTTCTTTCCCTTTGAAACAGCATGGACACTATCATGGTAGTGCATAGTTTTATGCTGTGTCCCCTCCACAGAATTCAGCACACTCCAGTCTGCACGTAAGGAGAATTTATCTGACGTGTCTCAAGTGTTCACACCCAAGTGAGAAGATTCCCCCTGCGCTAAATCTGCTTTCAGTCTGCCACAGAAGCAGCTGCCTGTGAGCACAGCCAGGAATGGGGCACGCTGCAGGTTTTGGTTCCCCTGGCAGCACCTACTTGGCAAAGTTGGCGAGGTTCTGGATGACCTTGGCGATGAGGGTGAGCGTGCGGGAGGTCTGGTCATCAGGGTACTCCTGCATCAGGTTGAAGAGGCTGGGGGACATGATGGCAGGGCACAGGAAACGCAGGAACAGCGAGGCACTGATCAGGCGCTCACTGATGTCCTGCTTGCCCCTGTTCAGGCACTGCTGCTTCCAGGATGCAAACACCTCCTTCAGCTCGCGAGGGAACACGCTGAAAAGCAAAAGAAAACAAAAAAAAGGGAAATAAAATTGCACTGGCAACGAGATGCAAAAAGTTGAACTGGCGATCAGTCACCCAAAACACTTTATCTGTGAGAAAACATCTTTTTTTACCTCCCCTTTTTTCCTCTTTCTCTCTAGGCTAGGTAATGTCATTAAGCCTCTATTCATAGATCCCCATTTAATCTGGTGGCACTTAAGTAGTCTTTAAAGCACCCCTTGTTCATCTGTGTTAAGTGAAGCCATTTCCAGACAGGCTGATTTGCAAGCTAGAACTACTTATCCATTGCTACCCTGGAGCAAACAGGCTATTAGAATACTGAAAACAAACGAGCCAAACTGAGCTCATCTCCATATCTGACAGTTTTACCTTGCTTGTTAAGCTCTCAATATTATGCCTTTGCCTCATGCCAAAGCAGAAAGGCCCCTCTTCTTCCACTGCTACTCAGAAACAGAGATGAATAGAAATCTCCCTGCCAGTGCTTCCTCCCTGTGATTTCCTGTTCAATTCCACATATCTGAAGGGTCTAAAACTCTTCTGTACACATCAAAACTTGCAGCTTTTTATGCCAAGTCCAAGCTAAGCTATTATCTTCTGACTTTATTCCCTCCTTATCCAGCCACTCTCAGTATGTGCTCCCTTGGCAGGGGATTTGGGGAGGTGTGGTTTGTGGGCTGGGACCCCTCAGTCTGGGCACAGGTTCCACCTGCAATCTGGAGGCAGTGAGGAGAGGGCACAAAGGCAGCCTGGGAGGATGGAAGGGGCTGTGCTCCTTCCCTGTCCCACTGCTGCTCCCTCACCCTCAGAGGAGGAACAGGCACCCCTGAGCAAAGAGGGACAAAGGGAGGGAAGGAAGGTGCCTTACCAGTAGGAATTGATAATCTTGCAGAAGACCAGCTCACAACACATTTTCAGGTTGCACTGATGATCTGCTAATTCACTCTGTGAGCACCTGCTGGGATCTGCTTCACAGTTTTCATCTGACTCATACACAGCCTTGATAAACTCCCCTGGAAAAAGGGAAGAGGAAGGAACCAGGGTAGTTACAAGAAAAGCCTACTTGACACACCTTTAAATCCTGCTTATGTCTTTCCCTGGAACTGCCTGTCCTGCTCTGGGTGTCTGCAGCTCAGCCTCCAGACACCAGCTGTTGGGGACACTCCTCCCAGCCCTTTCCCAACAGAGCACAGCCTGGGCTCTGATGCTGCAGCCTCCTGTGCCCTTGTGTCCCCAAGCACAGATGCAAAAACAGGATGGCTCTGCTTAGCAACCCTACAGGCACTTCCCTTATGGCCTAGAGAGGAGGATTTGACTTGGTATTCAAACAGTGTTATCAACTATGAAATTATCCACAGTCCTAGGAATGAAGCTGTGTGTTATTTGTCTTCATAATTTCCCCAGAAAATGCTCTGGCAATGATATTTATTTATATTATTGCTAAAGCTGCCCTTTTTTTTAATTTTAAAAAGTGTCACCTTGCTCTTGAATAGGAGTAATACCCAAGCCCTAGCTAGATGCTGCTGACTTTCTCAACCTCTTATATCAACACCTTACAGCGTTTTTATGGCCTGCATCTTCAAGCTCCTTGGCATTTCTGTCACCCTTCCCTTTCAGCATCACAACAGAAACTGCTCACATACAAACCACATGAAGCTGGCTTTGTTTGACAGACTGGAATGAGCTACTCAGTGGTTTCCCTCCTCTATATGCAGGCATTCCAAGTGATTTTTAAGCTGCTGGGTGTTCACTAGGAAAAACCCTTTATTCACTGGTTTAATGATTCAAGGTCTTTCAAGTTCATCTCCTCAGATGATCTCACTGGCTCTAAGCTAACACAAGGTTTATTTGTGGAAAAGGGGTTTGTTTTCAGCCTTTGCTTTCCTAAAACCCCTTAAATACCTCTCAGCCCCTTCCCAAATCTCAGCTTGGTGTTGTTGCAAGCAAAGCAGGCACATTTTCTTAATTTTTGCTTACTTGCAAAACTGCTGGCGTCACTTTTGTTGAGCCAATTCTGTTTTAACTCTTGTTTACTGGATAATATTTTTTATCCTTAAACATATTTGAAACTTACTCTTTGTGGCCCAAAAGACCCTGCTATAATCAGATATAAGATTCCCTTCCAGACATGTTACATTGCTAACACCAACCACAGTGTCATTAATCCTTTCAAAGAACAGGGCAGCTGAGTAAAATGACATTTAAAACCTGACAAAGAATTAGATGGGGATATTGTCATGAGTGAAGTTGCCCTGAGCTGCAGACAAGCTGGACAGCCTTAGGGGCATTTTCCATCTCTCCTGCCTGTGATTTACCATCTTATCACTCAGTGCTAAATGATGTATTAGAAGTCATTAATGTTAGAATATTTTATGCAATTACTGCACATTAAGGAGCTTACAGTCAGCTGTAATGGAGTGGTCCCACAGCTGATGTTCAGCCTGCTGGGAAGGACAGCACAAAGCACCAGGCTGCTCGTTTCTCTGTACCAGGTGAGAGCCTACAGCGGTGACTTACACTCAGTGGTCCCACCCAGGAGAATAAGACTACCAGAACAGGCTCATTACACTCCAGAAATGGCCCAACTGGATGTAATCCCAGAGCTGACTGCAGTGACCCTTGGAGCACTAATTTAGCCAGCTATCTCCTTGATGCCTTGCCAGTGTCTGGGATTGCTGAGGACAAGTGAGACTGCTGGGAAAGCAAGCAGCTTGGCTTTTTTTCCCCTTTTTGTGAAAGGATGTGGTGTGGGACTTGGCTTTGGCCTGATCTTGTTTCTCTTGTATCAATTTCCAAAGCTTTCTTCATCCCAGAAACAACAGGGGGTGGGTGGCTCATTGTGCAACTGTGGAGAAGGAAGATTTGTGTGGAGCGGCTGAAACCCGACTGTGGTGAGGCTGTGTGAGGCAGCCAGCCTGGGTTTGGTGCCCTTTGCTGCTGACTTTGTGTGGCCAGGAATTCCCCAGGCACTGGTTATGACTAGAGCAGAACCTTTTGGTGGAGGGGGGACAATAACAAAATTTTCAGAGTCCACCCTGGCGTGTAACAGTGGGCATGAAGACCCTGTGGGGAGAAAGGAGTAGGAGATCTCAGGATGGCCAGAGAGTTTTAATGAGTCAGTGAATAAAGAGCAGGGATAAACACAGGGAAGAGGCTTCCCAGACAGGATGCATCTTGACCTCCTGTCCTGGGATGCTCAGCAGCCTTGCAGCCTCACTCCCTGGCCTTGTCTCTCCAAGGACTATGTGTCAAAACCCCTTTTTCAAGCTGTTTGTATATCAGATGGAACAAGCACCATTGCTCACAAAGAAATTGCAGTGTTAAACCTCTTTAGCACGCTAGAGACACAAAAGAAAGCTACCCAGAAAACCAGAACATGGTAATACAAACTTGAAGAGGGACTGAGCTACATCAAATCTTGCCTTGCCTTGGGTGCTACTCCTGCAGGCAGCAAAGAGCACCCTCCTCCCTGTGGAGGAAGGGCATGGAGAGCAGGACAGTGTGCTATCTGGGAATGAGACATCAGGCTGAGTGCAGCTCCTTCCCATCCCACATTCCCAGCTGCAGCCTCAGCTCAGGGTCAGCCCTTGCTGTGCAAACAGGTGGCAGATGGAGTTTCTTACCCAGTGCATCCTGGAGGTACTTCTGTCCTACCAGCTTGAGGTATTCCTCAATAGCTTTGGTAGCAAGTGTGTTCTCCCTGAAGATCAAGACATCATGTTCTGCACAACGATCTACCTCAGCCATCACCAAATCTGTCAAGAAGTCCTGAGGGAAAAAGGTCAAATGGCAAAGGTGATTTGAACCAGCTCACTTGTGCCAGGCTAACTGCAGAAGCCAAGAAGGAAGGATGTTTCAGGATAATAAATAATTTCTCAGCCTGAGACAAGGGGTGCAGCTGTTACATGAAGTAAGGAGTGAGGAAATAGCCAGGTCTCCTCTTGGGTTTATTATATTTGTAGAATGATATAAATCACAAATTATAAAGGGTGAAGCAAAAGTCTCTAAAAAAACCTTTATAGCCAAGCTTGTGTTTCAGTTTAGCTCCAGAACAGAACCTCTCAGCAGCTTGTTTATCAGAGGCTTTGTCTGCTGAAAGAAACTGTGATATCATATTTATCCTTATCTTTATAAGCAATATTCCATAGAAACATGGATTTAAAAATCCAAATTGGAAGTGACACACAAATTATTAGAGCCTGATGATATTTGAATAAGAAGAATGGCTTAACAAATTAAATTCACAAACCAAGACTGCTTTAGGATTTGGAAAAAAAGAAGTTAACATTCAACTTGCTGGTTATCTACATGACTTAACTTGAATGTATTAGACTGTTCAGGCAGGAACTGTCAGCAAGCCTTGATACAGAGAATAATCTCTTGATATAGGGTCTAATTCTACAGTAATACTTATTTCCTCAAGTGGTAACTTTATGTGAGTAAACAACATTTAGTACTCTTGGATTTCAGTCCATTATTGCTGTTCCTTTTCAACAAAATCCACAAGAATTCTTTTCACCTGGCACAAAGTGGGAACATCCAGCTGTATCCCCATCAGCAGAAGTACGAGCTGGAAGTACCCTCTTAGGAGCTTTATGGCAGCCTGAGCCACCTGTGCCTCCCATAAATAGAGGTTCAAAACTTCACACACCAGGAATGCCAAGTTATAACACTAATTTATTAACTTATTGCAGCAGGCATTGCAGCAATCCAGAGCCTGTTTTCCAGCAGGGTTTCAACATAATCTTAGCTACCAGCTTCTCTCATCAGATCACTTAAGGAACATGTTCCTGTCACACACACTGTCACAGAGATGTTTCCAAGGAGCAAGCAGAAAAGGGCCTTTGCTGGAATAGTTAGGTGAGGCTGTCCCTTGGGTGTTGTCTGCAGCCATCCTTCCACATCTCTATCCCTCTGATTTGTGCTTTACTTGCTCTAGCTGGATTCACTGGCACTACTCACCCAGCAGCAGCAGCAGCCAGAGAGATCAATCAATGCAGGCTAATGCTTCCAGAACTTCCCATGACCTGCAGGACACTCTCCCACAACCCATCTGAAGGAACCAGTGTGCACCCAGAAGCCCTAAGAGCATCCTTGGGGCAGGTGGGATCACCATTAAGTCGGTACAGATCCCCCAAATGGCTGTTCAAACACTGACCAGATCGATGCTGCATTGATCCGCTGACTCAGCGCTGACTCAGCACCAGCACCCACTGCTCAGTGTAGTACAGTGGGTATTTATTTATAGAAGTTTACCAACCTCCTGTTCACTCCTCTCTTAACCTACATCCTGATTTTAGAAATGCAAAGGACACTCAAAGGTAGGTGCTGATTTTCAGAATAACACGAAGTTACAGAGTCCTCCCGCTTACACTTTGTACACAACATCTATTGTAAATCAGAGGTGACTCTGATCAAGGGGAGAGAATTATGAGGAGGACTCCATGGATATCAGAAGGCTAATTAATTACTTTGTTATACTGTACTATAAACATTTCATCTAAACTGAGTCTGCCAAGCACTCACTCTGCACACACCTGCTCACACTGCACAGAATCTCTTGACTGTCAGCCACAGTCCCCACACACACTTGGCCCTGATAGGCCAAGGAAACAAAACACCATCACTTTGGATAAACAATCTCCATATTGCATTCTACTTTGGCACAACAGGCACAGCAGGTGATAAGAATTGTGTTTTCCCTTTCTCTGAGGTTCAGAGAATGTGAATCTTAGAAATCCTTGGGAAGAATTGTGCCTTGCTTTTCTCTGTGAAGAGGAATGTGGTAACAAACATCTGCTGCTGCTGCTGCTTATTGTCGTTGCCCCCCCAGTTTCCACCGGGAATCCCTTATCAGTGGCCAGAGTCACTCCAGCAGGAGCCAGCTGTGCTTACCTTGGCTCTCCCAGTGCTCTGAAGGATGTGCACCAAGGCAGAAGCCATCTCTTCCTTGTTCTTGACACTGATCACGGGTTCCAGCACGGAGCACAGCAGGGCGTAATTGCTGGTAACATACTCCCCAAATTCTTTGTACTGCTCCATGGGCAAGATGGTGATGGTCTGGTAGCGGGATTTGATGCGAATGGAGGGGCCCCCTGCCTTGCCTTTGTTGGCTGTGGGGGTGCTCACTGGGTACCATTTCTCCACAAACTGGCGGCCGGTCACGCTGGCCGTGGGGATGTTGACCAGCCCTACGTAATTGTTCTTGTCCTTTTTCTTCTTCTTCTCCACGTCCTTGTAGATGTGAACCGTGATGCTCTGAATGTGTGGGAGGCTGTAGAACTCAAAGTGCTCCCCCCAGAAAATGTTATCTGCTTTTGCTTTGCTGGTGGTGCGGGCAAAGAGGGTGTCATCAAGGCACAGCTCACAGAAGTATTTCTTCTTAGGGGTCAGGTCCTTGGCCTCTATGATCCAGAGGCGAAGCACGTTTTCAGCTCGACGGCAATTGTCCTGTGCGGGAGAAAGAGATCAGTTCTGACTCAAACCCCCTAAAAGTTGAATATTCCATCTTCTGAAGCAGCAGCAAAGGTGCTGCCTTTTCTGTCTGAGGCAAGGACAGAGTCAGAATTCAGAATCAGACAGTCTGATCCAGAGAGAATTGGAATCTCTAGAAAAATTGACATTTTCTAAAACAGAGGCAAAGGGCTGTCTTTTGTATGTCAAGAGTGTTGGAATAATTTTCTTCTTCAAAAGATGTATCTGAAATGCTTTAGAAAACAAACACTCTGCACAAGGGCCTGTCCAAAGCTGCCAGACTGGTGAGGAACCCCAGAGCACTGTTATCCTGCCCCTGGAAGGTAGGATTGCAGCTGTGGAGTGACTTATCAGACATTTCCAGCTGATCTATAACTTGATTCCTTGTCTCACTCCAGCTCCAATTGGTTTAATGTTGGTTTTTTTTTGGGTTCCTAGATTAAAACATGACCCTAATGAAGGCATGCCACATCTTTCCCAGGTGCATGGCCTCAGGAATCCAGCCTGCATCCCAGGCTGGCACTGGGCAGGGATCAGGAAGCAGGCTGGTGTGTGTTTACTCATTAAAGCTCTGCCCTGCTGCACTCCTGGAATAGCACAGGGCAGCTTTAGGCACACGGATGAGCGGACGGCTCCCCAGACTAAATTAATTGAGGATGCATCTGTGGGAAGGCCTGGTACACTGGACTAAAATCCAATCATCCCACCTCCATTCCCCTGCTAATCTCATTTTTGCAGTTCCCCTTACCTTCATCGGCTGCGATAGTCTGCGTATGTTTTCCATCCACCAGTCCCTCTCTGCTGCAGAGGAACAACTGAAGCATTTACTGCCCTTGGAGTAGGTTACCTGGAATGAATAAATGACAGACTGAGCTCAGGCAAGCCTGGGAGACATGGAAGAGGCTGCAAAAAGCAAGGAGGAAGATAAACAGTGCTTGAGTAACAAAGTAAATCTGAAAAAAGGAGGCAAAAATACAGCGGCCTAGAAGGCAGAGAGGATAAAAGGCCCACAAAACGCAGAGAGCAAAAGAAGTTTGAGGTTCTATAAAACTAGAGAAACTAAAGAATTTATATAAAATTAAGAGCACCAGAGGCTCCTCTTAAAGACTTTTAAACAAAGCTTTAATCAGCCAGTTAATCTTTCTTCTTTTAAAGAGTTGTTAATTGATCTGTGGCTATTAAAGCATGCTGATTTCCCTGTGAAGGCCCAGGGACACAGGATTTGGTTACCGACAGTGTAAAGACAGAACTGACAATGCATTAGCATAAGGCAAAACACACTGGCCATAATGACTTCAGTAAAAACAAAATATTTCTAGGGGTCCATAAAGACAGCAACAGCCTAAACAAACTGAGGGAGTTGTGCTCTGCTCCAGCCCTGACAGCTCTGCTTTCCCACACCAGGGAACCGCCTCGGTTCCTTCCCCTCTTACGTGGCCTGACAAGCCTCATTTACTCTTTCCATTCATTTGTGCTCACAATTACAAAGCAGTTTGAGGCAACAGCCTCAGAGCTAAGCTGTTGCCAATGTTTTCCACCCAACTCCCCAAGCCCAAGCAAGCTGCAAAGAGTTTCCAACCAGATGAATGAGGCTGAAGCAAACAGGAACAGTTTCTGGATGCATCATGAGGGACCAGAGCCTGATATGCTGGTTTACTGCCAGAATTTTCCAGTTGTAAACAGATCTTTGTTCCAGAAGTTCAGACACATCTGACTAATCCTGCTGAGGACAGAGTGACCTGCCCCTGCCACGACAGGTGACGTGGCCTCAGCTGCATGCAGACACACAGGGCTGCCCTGCTGGAGCTGTGATGGCAGGACTGAGCTCACACAGAGTCTGTGCCTGTGTCTGGAGCAGAGCTCAGAGCCACAGCCTGCAGCCTCTGCTGAAACAGCAAAGGGAGCTTTGGATCCTGCTTCACGGAGCCACGGACACGTCCTCAGCCACTGAGGCTTCTCCTTCAGCAACTTGAAAGCACTGAGCTAATGGAATGGGGCTCTGACTGGAGAGCTCATTTCTTGGTTACAGTCACTTTTCTAAATTCAATTTCAGGTGAATTTGGAGGGGTGAACACACAGCTAATGTACTCACTATTGCATATCCATTGTGCTGTATGTATCAACCATACATTTGCATGCACACTACAAATGCTTATTAAGCTGAAGAGATTTTTCAATTAGAAAAAGATTTCTCTCTGTTGAGTGACTGATGCCATTAGCCTCAAGGACTTCAAAAGTCACATGGTGGCTCAACAGCCCCCACCCAAACCTCAGCCAGGCAGTGGCTGCTGCTCTGTTTTCCAGTCCCAGTCCTGGAGCAGCATTCCCAAGGGTTCAGGGGGATGGCAGCTGCCTGTGTTGGAGCCTGTCCCTACCTCAAAGCAGAAGTCTCGTCCAAGGATACTGTTGTGAAGTGGTTTGACAAAGACTGCTTCTTCTGCTGCAAAGTCCAGAGTCTCTATGGTGCTGGCTTGGTTCAGTAAAGACTCATGGGAACGGGACTCCTTCAGCTTGGGCAGCTCACGTGGTCTGGAGGACAAGGAGGAAAGGAAATGTCTTGGTTTTTTTCACAATTACCAAAAAGAGCTGGCAAGATGCCAGACAAAGCTGCAGCTTGTCTCGGTGCTTATTCAGAGCAACTTCCACAATTAGTCTGCAAACCTTATGAAAATAACATTAGGCCAGCAACCCCAGACTCCCAAGGCAATATCCAGCCTAGGAAGTCCATTCCCACTGACCTAGAAATTATAGCTGCCAAGCTGTCAGTGAAAGAACAGCAGCAAAAATTTCAGAACTTAACTGCTGAAATTTTTTAAAGGCCCATACAGGTAGCTTTGGATGTAATACTGGAAATACTTGTTACTAGCTAGATTAGTAGACAGATGTTGTGTATTAGCAGCAAAGAGCACATGGATCCCTAAATCTGTAACCAATGCAGAATGAGGATTATTCATTAGAGCAGATGACCCTTCACAATATACTTGATTTTTAACATTCAAAGCCTTTACACTAAATACACAAATACACAAAACACACACAATTCCATCCCACTTCACCATTGCTCAAACTAGTCATTTTGCATTTTCCTTTTCAGCTGCTTCTTCCAACCTGAATTTCCAATTTTTTTGGATACTTTCTTTCTCTTTTAACTTCTCACTAACACATACTGCTTCTCCTTTCCAGCTCATTGTCCTGTAAATCCCTGAGCTCCGCCAGAGCTGAAATCTCCCACATTCACAGCATCTTTTTATCAAGGCAGTTTTCTCTTTGTCCCCACCAGTTCTTGAACATTTCTCAAAGACACTTCCCTCCCTCCACTATGCCACAGCTTGGCAATCAACAGTGACATTATCAAATGTGTTTTAACCCTTTCTGTAATCTCCCAATATGATTTAATGCAACATTTGTGCATGGTGGGGAGCTCTGCTGTCAAGCAGAACTGCAAAATGTGCCCAGTTTAGAGGTGATGTGGCTTCTCCTTCTGCCTCCAAACCTGCCCTAGAGGCTTCTGCAACAGTCACATAACACCTGAGGCACAGCTTCCATCTCAAGGTAAACATCACATGCAGACACGTCTTATTTTTCCTGTGGCAGGAATTCAGTCAAGTCCTTCACAGCTGACCAGCAAGGAGGAAGAGCACAGAGTCCCAGCTTAGCAGAGAAGGAGCTGTTGGCCTGGCAGGTCTAGCTTTTGTTAAGATCATGAAGTCCCTGTGCTCAGTGATCCCTGAGGCAGGTCCATAAATGTGGCTGCCCATCCAGCAAGTGTGACTGGGCACAAGGAACAGATGTGGAAGCAGAGAGGCATCAGCTCTCTGCACACCACTCAGAGAAACACAGTGCTCCTGTGCTCATCCTCACAGCGTTTCCTCTTTGATTCAGTCCCCAGTATCAAATGGAAATTGTTAAAAAATGTTATTTATAGAGGAAAGAAAAGCACAGCTACCTCTAACAGCTTCCCTAATTTTGAAAAGTAACTCGTTTCTCTACACTTCTCTCACATATACAAAAAAAAAAAAAAGTTCCTCACATTCTTTATCCTTAGCAAAATCAAACTCCTCCTACCTGTGAGCAATTCTATAGGGGAACTCAGAGGCAAAAAACCCCAAACATTTGGAAAAGACATCTGAATGAAGGCTGCTTAACAAAACCTTGGGTACCACAAAGGATCCAGGCAATGCAACAAGCAGAGCTCACCCAGCTGCTCTTTTGTATGGAATGAAGTGCTGCAGGTATTGGAGCAGATTCACACACGATCAGATTTATTAAACAGCGAGGGAGAACTTTGTTCCCATTTAATATACTGAATGACCTGAGTGCAGGCAGCAGAACCCTTTGATGGGAGGAATATTCCAAAGACAGATTTCAGATGCAAAGCAGCAGCCCTGGTAGGAGCCTTGGCTGTGCTGTGCTTTGTTCTAACAGGTTCCAGCAGCAGCTGAACCAAGGCAAACCCAAACCTCAGCCATGTATAATTGAGCACTTGCTGCAGTTAAGGTAGGGCAAGTCTAAAATAAACACACCACAATACACCACTCTAATGTCATCTCTGCAAAACCCTCTCTAATTTCTCCTCTCAAGAAAGCACTGCTGAGGTCACTTGGCTTCTGTCCCTGCCTCAAACTGAGCAATTCCTGTCCTTACAAAGTACTGGGAGCCTGCAGCCAGCACCCACTCAGTGGAGGAAAGCATGGACTGAGCACAGAGAGGGGGAAGAGGAGAGAAAGAGAAATAATTACCAAAGAAAGGATGAAAAAAAGAAAAAAAAAGATATGTAGCAATTTCCAGTTAGGCAGAGGCTGCACTTGGAGCAAGACAAGGTGAGCAGACCTACACAAAACAACTGTAGAGCCACTTAGCAGAGCATCTCCAGATCATAGCGGTGCCTCATGCCACAGCCCTTCCCTCCAAACCTCCTGCTCCCTGCTACATCTCACACAACAAATCCTGCCCAGAGAGGAAGAAAGGCACAAACAAATCCAGCAGGAGCTCTTCCTCAAGCCTCAGGTTACAGATTTCAGAGGAACACCGTGCCAGGCAGATAGGCTGGGGCCAGGAGAGCAGCCACAGCTACGGTGAGGAAAGCTCCCTCCTTGGTGAGCAAAGCTCCCTCCTTGGTGAGCAAAGCTCCCTCCTTGGTGAGCAAAGCTCCCTCCTTGGTGAGCAAAGCTCCCACCCCACAGGGCCAGGAGAGGCTCCTGCCTGCTCCTGGGTTGCCAAGGCACAGCATCCCCTAAGGAGATTAGGGAGGCAGCTCTGCAGGCATGGCTAAGGTGACCTTCCCAGACAGAGAAGTTCCCCCTTGTCCTTTCCGAGAGCTTTGATGAGATCCAGACATTAAAGGCAATGTGAGAGAGCAAGGAATCTTCCAGGAAAACCTCCAAACAGCCTCTGGGAACAGGGCAGGGGCAAAGGCAGGTACACACAGCAGATGTACTCCAAGCCTGCACATCCCATCTTGCAAGTCACACCTTTTAGGAGCATCTCTGCTGCTCCACTGCTCTTCTGACTAGTGGGCTGTGAGCATTTGGGTTTGCTGCAGAGCAGCTGGAGCACTGGTAGTTTTGTTGACTCAAGGTCCTGTGGCAGACAAATGTCAGTCTGTTCCAGCAGTCCTTTGAAGTTACCATATTTAAAACAGCTCAATAAACTGATGAAGTGGCTTAGAACTGGCACTTTATCTTCCACAAACATCAGAACGTCCTAAAGCTGTTGGTTAGATGCAACCACATGCATTTACAAACACAAGTACATGCATTTGTGAGCACCACAGCATAGATTTCATCTATTGATAGATCTGCAAAGCAAATCTTTGACTTGTGCCTGTATCAGCAGCATCCCAATCAATACAGGCAATAATTATACAGAAATAATACTTCTCTGCTGCTTTAAAGCCTCATCTGATATGCTGAATCTGTAAAAAGGAAAGAAAATTGCTTGCTGGCTTCCTTTTGCCATAGATGCCACTAATTCATGTCCCAGTGTCCAGCAAAGGGGCTGGATTAACAGGGTCCTTCCTGTATTAGGTAGGAAGCTACTGGGAAAATGAGCATTGCTCAGACTCTGTCAGCAGAGAGGTAATCCCAGGGAAGCAGATTACTGTAAACAGGAAGATCACACATGCAAAAAGTGGGGGAAGGGTTGTTTGTACAAATCTGTTTCTGTTAAACAGCTCCATTACCAACACAAATCCTGTTTTAAATTACAACTAACCTCCCATGATCAACTTTTCATCCTGTTGCTTTTTCTGTCTATGTCTGTAAACAACAGTGATTGCAAAGGAACTACATGGGAGTTCAAACAGTTATCAAGACACCAAATAATTCTTATATATTCTCCATAATTTCTTTCCCACAGGAAAAACAGAGGAGGAGCATGTCAGGGAGCATTTTAAACTTCTCACCTCTTTTCACATGTTTTGGAGTACTGGTCTTCAGAGCTGCATCACTTCCTTGTAAATCAGAGCCCAGACAATGCCCTAAACCACTGACCTGGCAGCAGCATGCAACTGCCACTGGAAAAGAGCTCTCCAACCACTCCATCTTGCCGGCCTAGCCCCAAGCTGACCCTTTCTCCTTGCACACCATAATTCAGTAATTTTCCATGACAGGAAAATCTCGGTTGTAAGCCGGGAACTGGAAACCTCTGGCTTTCAGTGGCTGCCCATGGCACACAGCAGCCTATTAGCAAAGTTCTATTATATTCTACTGTCTATAAGGCACATAGAATAAAGGGTTAAAATCCTAATTGCTCTGGTTATGAAGCTCTCCTGCTGATTTTGACCTATTTAAAAGCCAACCTACAAGGCACAAAAGACTTCCAATTACCGAGCTTACCAGGGAGAGCTCTATATTACTTGTAAAACAAGCCTGTGGACATCAATAATCCAGAAGATTTGAAAAAAAAAAAGTTTAAAAATGAACTTTCCTTTACCAAATTGGTGTGAAAGGAAAGAACTCAGCCCGAGCACCCAGCTGCAGCCAAGTCTCCAAATTGCCTTACACCAAGCTGCTCGTCTGCGTGCTTCAAATCATTCCAGCAATCCCCATGTGCTGGGAGGCACTCCCCGAGAGCAGAAAGTCGAATTCAATACTCAGCCACTCTGCAAAGTCACAGGGGAGAGCCTGGACTGTAATGTAGAGAATTTTCTGCTGTTCTCCCAGCTCCCAGCCCCGTGGAACGGGACCCTACCGTCTCCAGCATCACCTGCAATTCACCCGGCTCTGCCCGTGCTGCAGCACCAGGATTTTCCCTGTCCAAATGCTCATTTTGTAGGCACCACACCCCTCTTCATTTTCCAACTGCCAATTATCTGAACATCCTATTACTTGGTCAACAATTCTACAAGTCTAACCAGTTTTATTATTAATTTTTTTTTTTAATCAGAAACTTAAGGTAACTTATTTATCTGCAAGGTTACTCTCAGGTGTGATTAAACACTGGGTTTTTCTGAGTATATTGTTCTAGTCTTCCACTGAGATTCTGGTCTTTTCTGGCAAAGTCCTACCCAAAGCCTCATTGTTTGAATCCTGGATTTGCAAAGCCCTTCCCTGCCTGCCTGCTCTCCCTGCAGATCACAGCTTGTCTAGCAGACACCTCTCAGGGCTCAGCCAAGCAGACTGCTGAATTTCACAGCAGGAGAGTTCTCCTCTCTCCTCTGGTCTCTGCTATTAACGTTTCCAATTGGTTTGTCTTGATGGACTAGAAATGCTTAATTGATGCAGTTTCATTTCCCTACTAATCTCAAGGTGAATGCTTCATGGAGGAGCCTTTGCAGAGAAGCATCAGCCATTAGGAAATATCTATTTATAAAGGGGTCAAGTGAGCTTGCAGGTGGGAGAGAGCAGCCCAGCACTAAGGGGAAGGTCTGTGACAAATGCTGGGGTCCTGTTCAGGTCTCAGTGAAAAACCAAACAACTGCTGAAAGAAATACGTTCACCAAAGCAGGAGTGAGGCATCCCTCCAGAAACAAACCACTCCTCCCTCCCCTTTCCCCACACTCCAGAGTGCTGATAGCTACAGATATGCTGAATGAATGCAAGCTGGGAGTGAGTCAAGCCTTAATAAGGCATTGTGTAACACAAATTTCCATCCTGACAGCTAAATCAGGGTGAAAATCCCCCACCCTTTTTTTCAAAAACCGGCGTTAAATTAGAGCGAACCTGAAAAACACGGCGGGATTTGCTTCTATGATTTACACGAGCCCTGCTATTTTCTCACTGCAAAGAGGCAAGGAGGGAGGAACTGGAACTCACCCAAAGTAGAAGAAGCTGTGGCTGGAGGAGTGGTACCTTTTGACCATGAAGCCCAGAGCCATGGCTACCTGCTTCCCTGTGCCCTGCCGGAGCCCATTCCCAGCCCCGCTGCCACTGGCTCATAATGCCATAAAATGACTTTTAGCAAAGCAGGAGGATTCCCACGTGGCAGTAAATCCCAACAGGGCAAAGCCCTCCCAGCTGTCTGCAGAGCTTTGCTGCAGTCACTGACACCATATGCAGCCAGTCACAATCATCTTTTCTCCCTCTCTGTAAACAAAACTGCTGGTCCTCTTGCAGATACCCTCAAATTCCTGGCCACAAACTGGAAATATTCATTTGGTCTCTCCTTTCAAACAACATTTTCCTTAAGTCTTTTTTCATGCTTTTTAAACATGTTTTATATATTATGGACACTGAGAAAACATTACAGATGAATGTGTGAGTTGAAAAGCCCAAAGGAAGCAGGAGGAAACAGGCTGGAAAAGCTGTGAAAGATGCCACAGTGACACGGTGCCAGGTTCCCTCATGGTGAGAGTTGTTGGCACCTGGTGGGATGCTGCACTGGCCACACATTAAAGAGCCTCACTCCCACCTGCCCTGGCTCACAAAGGAGCACAGTCTAAGTCCTGCCACAGCAGTGGCTTGTAAAGACAACATATTCAAGTACAAAAAACCACCAGCAAACTACCTGAGTATGAGAAACAGGAGGGATGTGAATTACAGACTGAGAGGTTATGGATTTATTCTACAGGACACCTGGATGCTGATCAGTGTTTCTAGAGGGGCACCAGAACTCTCTCCTCTCCCTACCCACTAACCCAGACACACTGAAATAAAGTTAAAAACCAGAAAAGGTACATTGGCCAATTGCTTTCTGCTGAAACAGAAAATCTGATTACAAAAAAATCTGCAACTCATCTCCATCCCTGCTCCCTACAGCATTCCTAACTCCCTTCTGTTTTAAATCAACTCTGAACAGAAAGCATCCATCCTCTGTCATCATGCAGCATGGCATGCAGTGTTACAGTATCCCAAATCTTGATGTGCACCAGGATAACCAATCTTCCTTAGTCCAGAATTTTAGAGGTATTTATCTGTAAAATCTCCACTTTCTTGACAGGCCCCAAACACCCCAAAAGCATGAAAAGGCAGTGTGACAGCAGCCTCTATTTCCTTCTAATCCATGCAGGGTTTTAATTTATAAAGCTGTATAATACTTTCTTTGAAGGCAGGGCTCTTGTGTTTGTCAGAGCAAGAAAAGGGAGATGCTATCAGTCCTCCTGAAAACCTGTGCAACACCATGACATCACCTAGAATCACCTGCTTGAAATGGGAAAGGGCTGACTCACCAGGGCAGGACAGGAAAGTTCTCACTGCCACAGATTGAGAGGCTCAAACAGAATGGGGGAGAACAGAAGGTGAGAGAGTGGCAATTCCTCCTCATGAATTTAGAGTCAGCTCTATGTTCAGTAATTGCCACCATGTGAAGAAGTACCTGGATTTTATGCTTTTGTGCTTTCATGAATTTAATGCAAGTTTTTGAATTTTCATCAAAGAAAATTCACATTTCATTTCAGTCTAGTTGAAAATTTGTGCCCACACTGGCAGGGAGTAGAAGGGGATCTGCTTTTTAAGAGAAGGCAGCTTTGCTGAATGTTACATCATGTCTTAAACCAAATATATAGGAATTAATTATAGCTATATTTATTAGCTTTCCCAGAACAACAGTGCTTCCCTGACACTACAAAAGCAATCCAGCATGAGTACCAAGCTCAGGAAAGACAACCAGATTATTTATGGCAAAGAAATCTTCACATTACAAAAATTTAAGCAAAGCTGCTTTCAAACAATGGCAAAAATAACAGGTACTTGATTGCCTGGTGGCATGATTGAAGATGCTTATGCTCACTGAGTTGCTATTATAGCCACATTGCAACACTCCGAAAGTAGAGATTTATAGGAAAACTTGCATCAAAGCAGCCTGGGTGGACTACAGGAGCAAGGCTATCTAGATGGTTAGTCACATCTGGTAAGCTGCAGGCTTTTCTGTAACTCCTGATGTTAACAGACCTCCAACATCCACAGCCTTGCTAGCTCTGTGATTTTATGGTCTGCCTTTCAGATGGAGAAGGCAGCACCATTGATTGAAGCAGCACAGCATGACAGATACAACTAATGAATGCAGCTCAGCTAAAGGAGAAGGGAAAACGCACTGAACAATGTCAAATCACAGGAGCCTGCCGTGGCCTCGAGTACAGGCCAGCTGATTTTTCACTCTATCTACTTCTCCTGCTGGGCTACTGTGGAATGTAACACAGAATATGTTTAATAAAAACAATCAAGGGACTTTGCAAACAGTTAGGAAACACTGTGTGTAAGAGCCTTTGCTTGCCTTGTATACAATCCATTCCCAGCCTGGTTCTCCAGCCAAAAGCAAAGATAAACCAAATGGAGCACTAAGATGGTCAGAAACTACTGAGTTTTCCAGTTTTCTGAAAAAACAGATCATCTGTTCCTTGTGGTAACACTGCAATAACCAAAACACCAACACTGCAAGGGTCCTCAGAGTGCCTGAATTGCACTGCACATCTCTGGGCTGTGCCAGCACTGGTGGAACCACCCTGCTCACACCAACACAACTCCTCCTCTCACTGGCCTGCAGGCAAGCCCTGCATGCAGCAAGGCAAATTTCTCTCCAGCTGATCAATCCCATGGTTTTGTATCATAAAATTAGAAGTCTGCAGCTTATTTGAAACAGATGCAGGACAAGGTACTGGAGTCCATCTGCTTGACCTGAGCTTTTGGACAGATGTGAAGAGCAGCAGTTTCCCATCCTGTATCAGCAGCACACTGCACACTAAGCTTAAAGGTACAGAGGCAGCCCCACAAACCCCCCTCGTGCCAGCTGGACAATAAATCCCCTTCCTGCCCCCTCCCCTGAGTGCACCCACGTGCTGGTGTCAGCTCTGCACCTCACCTGTCCTCAGAATTGTTGGGAGAGGGCAGACGGAAGCTGATGTTCCTGTCCAGCTTGGATTGGCTCTTTGTCCTCTTGATGGATCCTTTCAGGCGCTTGCTGAAGAAGCCCTGCAATGAGAAGGTGCAGGAGTGAAACAGGGAAATTGATGCCAGTCATGAATCACTCAGGGCTCTGCCACTGAGCCCAAACACAGAGGTTTGGTGGCACTCACAGGACGGGCTGGACTGGGATTGCTCTGAGGAGGGAGAAAGGCAGGGCTGGCTTGGCAGTGACAGTTCCAGGAGGGGAGAGCCTCAATTGCAATAATTAGCACTACTCACATTACTGGGGCCCTTCAGTGGATTCCAGCTATTATACAAGAGACCCAAACCCCCCAATTATCATTTATAAAGGAGCAATCTTCAATATCAGTATTTGTTCCTACTTCCCCTCTCTATGCCATGTTTTTAATTCTTGGTGAGCTTCAAAGTACAGAGGTTCTTATATTATGAGCCCACAGTTGCAGCCAGGTTTGCCTTTTTAATTGGCACATTTAATAGCACATTAAATCTTTAAGTAATTCATAATTTCAATAATCTGGCTAGCCAGAACAGAAAATTTCAAAGCATTTCCCACACCAGTGGCTTCAGATATCAGTTATAATATTGGTAAGAAGCAAAGTTCAATTCAAAAATCTGCTTAGGATCTAAAAATAAAATAAATCTTCAAAGAATCTGTCTTCAAACTACAATTTTTCACCCAACAATCACAGCCCAAAGCCATGTTAGTTGGAGGGAGCCTCTGGGATCATCTCCTGCTCAATGGGAGTGTGCTGCCTACACTAGGTCAGTCTAATTCTGAGTTGGTCTAGCCAAGTACTGAAAACCTCTGGAGACAGAGGGAACAAAGGAAGAGGAATCTGCTTTCTGCATCTGAAGGCACTGCTACATTTAAGACTGCCCTTCAGTTTTAGTTTCTGAGACAGAGGCCCCTCAGGGGTGAAAGCTGCTACATTTTCCTGATAAAAGTGGAAAAGAAAAGGCCTGATATCTAAATATGAAAAAAAAAAAATTAAACAAAACCAACAACAACAACAAAACCAAAAAACAAACAAAAAAAACCCCCACAAAAAACCAAAAAAAAAAAAAAACAAACCAAAAAAACCAAACCTCCAAAACCATCCCCAAACAACAAAACCCACAAAAACCAAACCCCACAAAGGTATACAATGTGTTGGGGGGAAAGGTCCTGTCAAAAGAGAAGAAGTGTTTTCAGCTGTGTGTGCCACTCACACTCTGCCCATGATGCTGCACTTCTCTTGGTCCTGGTATTGAAAAAGTGCCTTTGAAAAAAGCCTGTAATCAATAGATGCTCCTGGGCTTCTCTTGGGGCAGTTGCTGGAATTCAAGTAGAGGATGTACAGCCCTTTCAAAGGCACTTTTGTATATTCTGACCTCTCAGCATAAAAGGTAACAAACCCAGCCACAGGGACTCAGATCTGGTGGACTCTGGCTTCAGCCCAGTACCTCCCAGTCTACTCCAGCTACAAACATCAAATAACAAGGCTTTTTCCCCTTAAGGGCAAGTAAGACAAAGCTGACCCAATTCAGCAGGGGTCCAGAAGTATTTGTACTGAATAATTCCAAATCCCACCCAGAGAAGGATGGTGAATATTCATTTTTGTGTGCATGTACAGTTTTAAATTGGTACTGTTTTAACATGGAACATGCTCTTGGTTTAATTGAACATAATCTATACCCCAATGAAACAAATGTTCTATCTGGGGTTGAATAAGGCTAGCCAGAGTTGACTATACAAAAAACCAAAATAAAACAAAGTCAAAACCCAAACAGGGTAAGAACATATTTAAAGACAAAAATTTATTCAAACAAAGGGTGTGCTTATTGGTCATCCTCAAAAGAGTTGAAAACATTTCCAATATTTGTTCTGTGCTGGCAGTTCATGCAGGGCCAGTGCTTACAGATGGACAACCTGGGAGCAGCATGAAAAATTCACACGTGCCAGAACTGAGCAGAGTTTTTTGACTCCCATTTGCCAAAGGAAATAATGCAGATAGAAAAAAAAATATACTGATGAAAAATAAACTTCTATCTGCAACAACACCACCTAACTGAAAGTTTTATTTCCTTTTACTCCTATAGACAAGAAATCCCTGCCAATGTTTATAAAGCAGCTCGAACCATTAAAAGAACAAAAACACCTCTACTGCTTTTCTTATTGTGCAGGTATTTCTCCTAAATACTTATTTCAACACAAAACTCTTGTGGTTCCAGGAGTTTCTCGTTCTTATACCTAAATGTAATGGAGTGTCTGAGCTTTAAGAATAATCATGGAGCCTCTTTAAAAACAGTGAGAATTTTATTGCTTAAACGAACACCCTCAGACAAAAAGATGTAAATTATTACCCAAACTGCCTAAATTGATGAGACTATGTTCTTAATCAAAAAAAGTACAAAATATTTGGTAGGACTAACTAGGTAGGATGAAATTTGAAAAGAGATAGATTTGAGGTTCATACTTAACTGCTCTCAGAATCACAGGTTTAGGGGAACAGGGATAGAAAAGAGACATGGGGAGAGAGCAATGGTGCACAACCACACACACACAATCAGGAATAGATCAGGGCTGGTTTGTCACCTCATCCAAAAGCATCAAACACTGGCCTAAGAAAACCCAATGATAACAACCTCTAAAAATAATTCAATCCCACTGAGAATTCTATTCATCTCATTTGGAAGTGAAGCCACTCGACTCTGCCCCTCTTCCAAGAAACAATCTCCACAGGAGAAGGGATAATTCAGCAGGCTGTTGGAACCTTCCCCTCATAGCTGCACAGGGAAAGCACAGAAACTCTCACCCCCAAGTATTTCCAACCCCAGAGTGGTGGCTGTTGAGGGCAGTTTAGGCTTTAGGAAAATATGACTTTGTCCAAACATGCCAAGTGGCTGTTTGTCCTTAGCCTGAGCAGGGCAGCACAGAACTGTCTGACAAATTCAAAGACAGCCCAAGTAGGAGCTACTCAGCTCCTGGACTGCTGCTCCCTATGGACATGGTGATTCTCCACTCCAGGGAGAGCAGCCCATGCATAATAAATAATGCTTGTCCTGGCTGTTTTAAAGGGAAAGGTGAATTCAGCCATGAACAAATGAAACTGTGTATAACCATAACACAGATCAGCCATCTATAAAAGGCAATGGTATCAGTGGAAGTTTCAAAGCACTAAAAGTAGGGTAAAGTGGGCAACAAAAAAGGTCCATCTTACACACAGTGCTGTTACCTCCATTAGTTCTTTCTGGGGACAAACACACTGCATCTGAGCCTTGCAATGCTTCTTGAACATCTGTAATTGTTGATGAGGAGCACCAATGCATTATTAATAACACCAGGTGGGTAACTTCATTTACAGAGCTATGAGACTCATCTTCTCGGAGGGGAAGGGCTGGATGGGTACAAAGATAACCCTCAAGTGGCTGAGGATGACAGCAGAACTGCCTCCCCATGAACGTGCCTGGTGAGGACATGAAGTATTTTATTCCTTAAGCTGTTCACAAGCAGCTATCAAGGAAAAAAACAATGTCATAGCCAAGTGAAAACAGTGTCCTGTGCCAGCAATGTTGTACAGCTATGGGAAGGCAAAGAAGCTGGGGAAGATGGCCAGGTGGTAAAATGGAAAGATCAAACTAGAAGGATATTCCAGGAATGAGCAGCAAAATGCTGAAGTTTGCTATTCCTTGCAGAACAACAGCAGAAGGCCAATTTAACCAGCAAGGGAAGTGAAGTCTGCTTATGAGCCCAGTAACACTCAGCATTAAAATATCAGCAGTGACTCCCTTTGAAAAGCCTCTGGACCACTCACACAGTAGCAAAGCAGATGAAAACAAGCCTGGATACACTTTGGAGGTGATATCCAGAACAAGACAGGGACTTAAAACAGCCACGTTCCACCACCCAAAAACCTGGCTCTATGTCACTGAAGAGGAGATTTGTGCACAGGCACAAAACAATAAAAAGCATGTTTGAATGTCCAAACAGAGGATAAAGGCCAATAAAAGCAGAGTGGTGTTATGTAAAGCTGCTGTAGCTTTCACACTAATGCATCACTCTTCTGATTTTCTCATCTCAGCAAGAAAGCTAGAACAAAACAGAACTCCAGAAGTATAAACTGATTAAAGGCAGACAAGAGGGGGATTTACAAATGATATATTTTAGAGACCAACTATTTATTTTAGGAACAAAGGCAAGACAGGATTATAGATGTATAAAACAAATAGAATGGAAATTATCTAAGCTCCTCATGCACCCTGTTACATAAGAAAACCAAAGGGCAATTTAACATGAGAGGCAGCACGTTTCAGATTGTCAGGAGACTTTTCCTAATGCTATCTATAAATGAGCCCATCCAATTCACCAGCACAAGATATTATACACACATTTTTTTTTTTCAGCAAGATTAAAAAAGGATTATGTGTTTATATAAGGAAGAATAACATATGTAGCTGCATTAGTCAGGTTTAAAAATAACAAGAGTGAGCAATAATCATGCTTCAGGACACAAGCTGATCAACAGCAAGGATCAGGAAAGATATTTTTCCCCTGATGGGACAGCACTGCAGATTTGGCCAGATAACAATTTCAACTTTCCAATGAAAGATGGTCTGCAGCCACAGGAGGGATGCAGAATAGGAGGAACAAGTTTAGGAACAGTAATAAGAAACCCAGGGAAATGCAGAGGATACTGTAACAAGGGTACATTGATAATACACCTGTTAATAAAATGCATCCTAGCATTGTGTGCACTCTGCATGATGTGCAGCCAAAAGTCCTGCAGGAATCCAATTTCCAAGTCCCTGGGAATTGTACTGAAAAATGCATGAAGGAGCAAGAGCTACCTGATAGCCAAGAGGGCCACATCAGCTTTTCAGATCCCAGTTCAGCAAAGTGCTTAGCACAGACACAACTGGGAGCAGCACCTGGCTGCCCACAGCAGGGACAGCAGATGGAAGGAGCATCCTAAAAAGCCCCTATCCAGGAATTAAGAAATAAAGGTAAAAAGTCTGTCTGGAGAACAACTAAACAACAGTGATAAAAAATTAACATGATAAGAAACGGGTCACCTGAGCCTGTCAGGAAGGGCAGGCAATGATTTCCTGGCCCTGGCTCTTTCCCTGGCATGCAGCCCAACACTTCAGAACACCTTTTGATAACACAGCACACATGCTAATTACAAAAAAGTTATTAAAAATGAGCTTTGGTAAAGCTCGTAACATGAACCTGAGGAATGGCTGCAGGAATATCTAAAAAGAATAATTACAACAAGTGATAAGGTATCAAGGCAGAAGGAAGGGTCCAATGGGATGTGGTGGGATAGTGGCCTGACTGCTTCTGCTTAACATCCTTGTTAATCATCTGGAAGCAAAGTTAAACAGCACATTAATTACACTGAGCTATATTAAATTAGGAGGTGAAGCGAGGGCCAGGGAGGACAGAGAAATAACACAAAGGGTTAGGAGGAATTAGGAACTGGTAACACACATTCCTGTGAACTTCAGTACCAGAACTTGGAGAATCAATTGAAGGGAATTAAAAACACAAGAGCAAGAAAAGTGATAAAAGGGCCAGAAGGACTCATTTGCAGAGGATGAATTAATTAAACTTTGCATAACTTGACTAAGTCATGATTTGGAGGCGAAGAACAAAATGAGTTGGTGCATATTTAAATACTACTAAGCCAAGGACAACTGGAATGTGAGCAGTGTTTAAAGCTATGTACATTCATAGCTCCCCTACAGTAAGTAAGGAATAAAAGGAATTGGATAAAGTCAGGTTTACACCAACCATGAGAATAATGCTCATGCTGTTGAGGTCCACCAGACAGTGTCAGAGTCTGGATATCCCCATCATTGATGCAACACTGGAGTTTGATGTAATGAACAAATCTGCTGTGGCAGCAAGACACTGTGAAGGTTACAGAGCCTATGAGCAGCACTACCCCAGAATAAATATATGGATGAAAGTGTGGTGAGCACCCTGGAGATAGTCAGTCACCTATTGATGCTTTCTGACACAGAATTCATGGAATAGCCAGCACATCTAAGGCATCACAGCACAGGCAAGTGATAAAAACTAAAGGAGATACAAACAACCATGTTACAAGAAGTAAAGAGTAGAAAGTGGAAGGAAAAATGTAAATTTCAATGGAGGGGACAGATTTGAGCACAGTGTTTTTCATGGGGGATGCTGTGGTGCCTCACATTGATGCAAATCAACAATTCCATCTCTGCATTGGTGCTGATGCAGAATTAAAAATGTGTATTTGTATGCCACAGGGTCACACAGGCAGCACAGCTCAGCCTTGTCCTACCCTGGCAGCACAGCAGGAGCAGAGCAGTGCTCTGGAGAAGCAACAATCTTGCTGACTGCATAAAAGATGAGGCTGGGCAGCCACGAGATCTCATCAAGCTTTGACCTTCACTGGGGCTGGCTGCATTGTCTTCTGTTCCATTTAGCAGTACTCTTAAAGAGCAAAGAGGCAGACAGCACTTCTATAGATCCAATTATACCCTCAGCCAGAAACAAACCAAGGAAGGCAATCTGCAAGTATCCTACATCAGGGTTCCTATAAAAATCATTGTATTTACTTCAAGGATTCTGCTCTGGCTTTCCTGTCTCATTCACACTTGTTCCTTTGCCTCTTTCTCATCTTTCTCTCCCCATTAGCCAGCAGACAGGGATGAATCATATTATTTGTAATAACAACTCTGAGCCAAAACTGGAGAGCTCAGCAAGAGTCTGAAGGGTGAGTTTAGAGATTCCTCTCCATCCTGCAGGAGCTCTGAGGATGTGGACAGCCCCATATTTACCCAATTCCAAGTGCAGAGCAGTGAGGGAATGTGCCAGGCTGCAGCAGTGCTGCTGGGGCTGCACAGTGCCCCAGCAGGGAAGGGGCTGCAGGGAGATGGAGGCAGTGCCAGGACATGGTGTGTGTGGGAAGGGAAAAGCTGCTCTCTCGCCCACCCATGCGTCACAGATCCCACTGGGAGCCAGCTCCCTCTGCCTCCCTGTTTGTTCAGTCAAGTAAGATCTATTATTAAAAATATGACTTCTTCTATAGGTGTATTTATAAACAGCACACATCTGTCTGTATGTGAGTAGAGGCATTTCTTCATCTCTGTTTTGCTACCTTTTGTGCCCTTCCCTTCTCTCCTGACACGCCTGGAAATTGTCAAACATCAATGTACACAGCTGAACTTAGATGGAGAATAATGCTTCAAGTGCAAACAAGAAAATTTGGGGCAATGGGGAACAAAAAGAAAGGACAAGCACCAAGAGCTCTTCTCTCTGTATGTGTTGTGCAGTGTCAGCATTTGCAGAATACCCTTTACTCCCCTTGGTGGGAGATAACCAGAAGAAATCATGGAATCAGAGAATGGTTTGGCTTGGGAAGGACCTTAAAGATCATCTCATTCCAAACCCCCTGCCATGGGCAGGGACACCTTCCACTACCCTAGATTGCTCCAAACCCCCTCCAGCCTGGCCTTAAACACTGCCAGGGATGGGGCACCCACAGCTTTTCTGGGCACCCTGTGCCAGGGCCTCACCACCCTCACAAACACGTAGGACATGCTGGTCCATGGAGTGGTTCATCCTATGAAAGAGCATAACTACTGAAATTCTGCATTTTTTAGTAAACTTAAATATACATCTTTTCCTCCAGTGGCCATGTAGGAAGTAAAAAGGCAAATTTCCCAAACTTTACACATCAGCCCTTAAAAACAAATCCCTCACTGACCACCGCCGCTGAAGAGACGACTTAAAAATGCATTGTCAAGGAAATGTTTGCTTAAAGGCAATTATGCTGTTATGAATCAAAATTCCAGATGCTAAAGCAATGCCAATTAGCAGTATTAAAAAAACAGATGCCTTGTTCTGAGTGAGTACCACTGCCTGTGCTTGAAAGGAAAAAACCTGCACAGAACATGCTGGAAGCCACTGTCCTATTGAGAAGACAGCTTTTAAATAGCTGCTCTGAGAGACAAACTTAAAAAGCTGCAAAAGCAACTTATTATGAAAGTCTCAGCATAATTTTCCATCAGGATGGAAGAAGGTTAAGCTGTCCCCTGCCTTAAGCTGCTTTCTGTTAGAAATCCAAGCAGTGAGTAGACAAGGTATGGCACAGGGTCAGGGCCAGGGGAAGAATCACTGAGACAGCACTATGCTGCAGCTGCCTGTAGCCCTCCAAAGCCTGGAAAAACAAAAAAGCAAGTTCTTTTACTATTAATCTCCTTTATATGCAGAATAAATCCCTGTCAACTAGGGACAACCTCACAGACACAAATTTGAAGCCATCTTTTGCATCCTTCACTTGCAGCTCTTCTCAGATCAGTGATCCAAGACTGAGACTTTCATGAGGTGCACAAGTCACCTTTCCTCCTTCTGAGAGCTGGGAAATTCTTATTATCAGTCAAAGGCAGGAACATGATTCCTTCCCATCTTCTCAGCCACCTATTAGGTGTGTGCCAATCTACCAAGTTAACAGTGGGTTTGGTTTCAGCAGTTTTGGCTTGAGCTCATCTGTATTGTTAAGAAAGCTGACTTCTAACTGCAGCTTGCTCTTTTAAACAGCTCACAAGGTGCCATGCTTTAAAACAGGGTGATCTCAGCCCCCATTTAGGAGTAACAGGGTATAAATGGGTTACTCAGAACAAAACCTCCAAAGGCAGAAGCCTTGTCCCCACGAGGAGGACAGGAGGGTGCATTATGCTCCTGGGTGTACAGGTGGTCAGGCAGACAAAGCAGCAGAATCCAGCTCCACGTGGCACAAATAGCTTCTAGCTCTCTGCTGGTTTGTGCCCAAGAAAAGCAGCCAGGTACTGCTTCCTGAGCCTATTTGCCAGAGTCCTAAAAGCACAACACACCACCAGGGGAAATGAGAAACATTCTGCAGGGTTCTTGTTTTGAAAGGGAACAGGAGCTAAGAAATATCAGAGAACTATTAGAGAAGAATTAGAGAGCCATTAAAACATTACTTAAGAGATAAGATCATCATTAAAAGGAATGGTACAAAAATGAGGAAGAAAAGGAGGCATGTAAAATAAACAATACAGATAGTCATCAAACACTTGTGACACTTGTTAGACAAAGGCTACTACAAAGCACATATACATCTAAAGGATTGAGCTATTACTTATAGATGAAGGCAAAGAAAACAGAATTTCTGATAAATGAAGACATAGACAAGACTTTTTAAGGTTCTCAGAGTTCAGAAATCTTCCTGGAACTCTGTGAATCATCGACTCTATCAAAATCTCAGAACCTGACATAACAGAATATTCTGGTATCAACTTCACATACAACTAGATCAAGGCCCTTTTTTCCCCAAGTACCATCTAGAAAACAGATCTCTGAAGTGACAGAGGATCATTCACAGAACACAGAATAGCTCAGGTGGGAAAGCACCTCTGGAGATTGTCTAGTCCCTTCCAATCTGTATTATTCCATAACTCTGAAAAAAGCCCAAGTAAGTATACCCCCTGCATTCACTGCTTCCTTGGTCCCTTTCTGCATTCCAATATATCATGAATTCACAGGTTGCTTTAAACACCATGTATTCTATACACTCTGACCAGCCTTAATACTTGAAATATTTAAATAACTCTCATTAAATCTTTTGGCTGTTTTTTGAATTTTATTTTTAAAATGACATGATGCAGGATTTATTCTGAAGTACGAAGATTGCTTGCCAAAAGTAAAGGAGAGCATGAAAACATTCACAATATTCAAGTTAGATATTTCAAAACATGAACAAATATTGTTGAAAATTACTGGGCACCTCATTTTAACTTGATGATTTGTCCTGAGTCTAATAATAGAAATGCCTTTGTGCTCCTGGACACACTGACCATAGACTGCCCAAGCAAAATCCAGGCTGTAGCTGAACAACTCTCATGCAGACTCACAGCCAACCAAACTCAGGACAAACCCCAAAGAGCTAAAGAGGAATTAACACACCTGCAGAAATTTCATCAGCTTCTGAATAAACTATAAAGCATTTCAATTTTCTATGTACTTCACTGGCAAGAGGGAAAAATAACCAACCTAAAGGAACTTGTTTCCTAGTCAGGATTGAATATGGAATGCAATCCCTGGAGGCGACTTCAAAAGTATTTATATAGGTCGCTGCCTACATTAACTCTGATGTTTCTCTATCTGCAACTTTACATCAAGGCAATGAAAAGGAGCAAGTTAGGGATACATCAGGAATCTCACTGATAATACATGACACTTGATAGTAAAACCTCTTGGTCAACTGGCAATATTAACCAAATATTCCTCTGCCCCCAGGCTCCCCCAGCCTGGCTGTACACTTGATATTTGAATGTCCTCCTCCCATCCAATGAGACAAATGCCCCTGAGCAGGGAAGGCACACTTACTGGTACTCTGAAAGGAGAAGTGTTCGGGACATCCATGGAGTTGGTTTTCTCAGAGGTGCTGGTCCCCGAGATGCTCCGTCTGCGAGGAGATCTCTCTGCTGGGACCTCTGAGGAAGAGAAGGAGAAGGTGGTGAATGGGTGCCCGGGGGTGGGGAATAGTCAGGCTTTGTGCTCTCTAGGACAGGAGCCTCAGGAAAGTTTTGAGTGCATTACTGAACTGCTGAATGAACTCACCTCTATTTACCTGTATCTCACTCACTTACTAACCTACAATGGCATTTGCACTGGCAGATTCAAGGCTGTGAATCTGATTTGACCGTGGAAGATTAAAATAAAAAGTGCTGGTAAAGATCAATACCTGGACATACTTAATATTCCGTTACTGTTTGAGAGACAGTATTCAGAGAACTTAAATCTATTTTGTTTTAGATTGAATTTTTTTATGTAAGCAGGGCAGTAATTAAGAGAAAACTCCAACCAAGACCCAGGGAAGCTCAGTTTTAGTCCCAGCTGAATGCAATTCAGCAAAGGTCAAAGTTCGGTCGCGGATGATCCCACTACTTGCTCAAAGCATGCAACCAGCAGAAGACTTATAAGTGCCTGGTAATATGACATATATATCTCTGCAGATAAAAAAAAATAGGTCAACTTCTCCTTGTTCTGGCAGTATGACCTTACTAAGACACGACTTTGGCATCTTAAATCCATGCAGACCAATCTGATGAGCACAAATATTCATAAAAGCTGCACTAGTCTTTGACTAGTACAAATACTGGAATAACAGCATAACAAAGTACACATAGCATTAAAAACCTCTGCACAAACACACATCTATGCATTTTTATATAGAGCTAGATATGCATATGTATGCATACAGATACCTTTATCACAAGTGCTGCCCATCTCCAGCTCAATTGCCAGACTTTAAGAAATCCAGCTTCACAAAACACCCCCCGACACGGGGAGGGAAAAAATCACTTCCTAGCAGAAAGTCCATTGTTATCTTCTGAACCTTAAAGAGCAGGAGCAAGCCGTGACTCCGGGCAGGGACATTGTGACTCCTGCCGTTCTCCTCTCAAGAAGAGCCAGATGCTGCTTCAAGTTCCATTGCCGGCCCCGGGGATCCGTGACTCGCCCCGGAGGGATCGCGGGTGCCTCCGACCGCCCTCCCTGCCTCCCTCCCTGGCGGGGAGCAGCGAGCGGAGCAGCAGCAGCAGCGCCCAGGACTGGCTGCAGCTCCTCAATCAATCGCTCCGGCTGCACATCCTCATTAGTTACTTTCAGGCTATTAACAGACGCCCAACTGCCGGCTTCCCTCCGCTGCCGAAATTTTCCCTGAGCATCCTGATCCGCGGCAGCGAAAAGCAAGGTTTATGGGGAGAGACAGCCAGCTGGTGCCACGAGAGCGGCGTTTTCCTCCAAAGAGCCGGGGGGAAAAAAGGAGAGAAGCCTTCTTCAGGGATAGCATTACTTGTGATGCCTTTGCACGCCGGATTTTGATTTCAGCAGAGTTATGATACGTCTCTCCCATGGATGCTCGGAGACTGACAAAATGGAGCACAGAGGAGGAGAGGCGAAGGAATCCGGACCCTGCAGTATTAGTGTCTCACTCGGCAGATATTTATCTTTTAACAAAAGCAAACTGCTGACATGGAGCCCCTCGGTGTTGGGGAAAGGAGTGCCAAGAGGGGGAGCAGTCTGGGGGCCGGGCAGAGCCCAGCACACAGAGGTGCGGTGTTCCACCGAGGCACAGCCGGCTGAGGGGGCGATGCCTGAGCCCTGCCCGCACCCACCGAGCCCATCCCGGCCCGCCAGAGCCAGCGGGAGCAGCAAGGGACAGATGCCCTGTGGGGAGAGCCCTCCTCCTCCTCCTCCTCCGGAGCAGCACCGGCTCTGCTACAGCATCACCTGCTCCAGAGCTGCAGGGTGAGTCCCCATCAGGGCATCCTTGGAGAACAAAGCACTTGGAGCAGGGCCAGTCCAGCCCAAGGTTTTTGAGTCCGTCAGTCCCAGCAGCTCAGGAGCCTTTGCAGTGCTGGCAGTTTTACCTGACAGTGCACTTTCCTATCACCAGCTGCCTCCCTGGCCTAGATGAAGGGAAACTTTATTTTCTGCAGCACCTGTAAGTACTGCTCTGCCCAGAGCTGTGCTAGGTAGGATACAAAGAATTGCTGCCATTCCCATGTCCATGTAACAAAGGCAAACGGGATTGATGTATTATTCCATCGGAACAGGGCTAGAGTGAGCACCTTTGATCTCACTCTGACTAGGAAGCAGTAACGTAAGAGGTTTGGCTTCCTCTGCTCCTCACGAGCAGGAAATCACATCAAAGCTGCCCCGGTAATTTAAAACACTCTGTTAACTTTGCTGAGTCATAAATGGAAACACCAGCACTAATTCCCCACTATTTTCCACAACACGTTCTGCAGGAGGGGCAGTTTGGGGAAGAGCTTAACTTTAAACTGAATGGAGTTGAAAAGCTGCCACAAGGAATGTGCCTGGCTCCCCCACCTTCCCTCTCCTCCCCAACATCCCCCCAGCAGCAATCCAACTTTTCTGCAAATAAAATGTTGGCATTTCATCAGGAAAATGAATTTCTTCTTTTCTCACACCATCACAGAAGTGTACCAAATGAAGAAGGGAAAATGAAATATTCACTAGGTGCCTACAGTGAACTAAAAATAAAAACTACCTTTCCCTCTCTTCTCCTTCTAAAAAACAAGAGCAAATAGACACACTTAGTCCCTAGGACTCACATATGGCAAAATTGTTGGGATATATTAACTGGAAATCAAAAGCTGAAGCAACTTGCTATGACGCCTGTAGAACAGCATTTTTGCTGAGTCTTGAGAAAGAAATCTATACTGTCACCACCAGGCAAAAAACTAAGACAGTTCCCTCCCCTGCTCCACTAGTAATGCTTGAGGCTACTCTTGCATAATCTTCACCTGCTGCAAAAATCAATGCACCTCTCATCAGCTTAGTATTAAATTACAAGTGCTTTCTGCATTGCTCACTCTCAGGGACCAAGGCTACAGATAGATCACATTGTTTATCCATCAAACCAACCTGAAAGCATTTTTAGCCTGTCTATTTCTGGGAAGAAAAGGAAAAAAAAAAGGCAAAAGGGAAGAAAACCCACCTGACAGCTCCTCCCCATTTCAACCTTCAACAAAAATTGTAGAATCTTACAATGGTTTGGGATTGAACAGGCCCTAAAGATCATCCAGGCAGGGACACTTTCCACTATACCATCAAACAAATGAGTTGTAAACATCCCAATGGGTCACTTTTATCACTTGATAACTTGGTGATACCAGTAATACTTATGGAAGTAAGCATTTATCCAAATAACTATTTACACACCACATAGCAACAGTCAGTTCCTAATTAGTTGAGCCAATTACTCTGCAGTGGCAGATGCCTCTGAGGAGGGAACTGCCCAAGGATACAATGCAGGTAGGTCTCTTCTCCCATCCTGTTGAGCCACTCTCTACCCACAGCAACACCAAAGCTTGTTCAATAGGCCAGGAGGAAGGTTTGTGTAAGCCAGGTGCCACTTACTACATGGAGCAGTGGTGAGGGTTGCCCTCTTTTGAAGGGAACCCTCTCTGCCACAGTGGTGTAGCCTCAGTGCCCTCTGGTCACAACAGAGCTCTGGGGGCTCCTAAATGTCCTACTGCTGGGTGCTGTGGCCACTTGAAACATTTGCTGTGGTGGAAATTTGTATTTTCCCTGTGAAGAGCTTTTTCTCCAGGTGGGAGAAGCAGACACTAAACAAACCTCCCAGCTTTGTGGGACAGCCACACCAGGTAGGAATTATTTGCAGATATAGAGGGAAGAACAAGAAGAGGAAGAAGTGTCTCAACAACATTTTTCTGATGGGGATTACCTAGTGAAATATGAAGCTTCATATAAAAGTAAACAAAAATGTTAATGTTTCATCTTGCAATAAGCATTCTATCTCATTTTGCTCACTTGAGGAGAATTCAGACTTGGGCCCACTCCACAGATTATCATAAAAATTTCATTAAATGCCTGTACAAGAAACCTAAGGTAAAAGCAAACTCAAAGCCCCCTAATCTGTTTTAAGTCCTGAAGTCCAAGTTTGTATTCTGACTAAAATACATTATGCAAATTCTCCAAGATATAACTTAAAGGAAAAAATGGAAATTTACAGAGATAGCTTTTCCACATTTATCAAGGCAACCAGATGGGGAAAATAATCACAAGAAGATACATCAGAGTGAATGCAACCAAGTTTCAGGACACTGAAGTGCACAAAAGCTGCCAAGCCTGGAAAAGGAAACACAAAGGGAAGCCTGCAAAGCTCACTGGCTGTAGAACTCCAGCATCAAACAACTGCTAGATACAAACTATGATCAAAAACTCTCCCAGTCCATCAGCAGGGGTTTGAAAAGAAGTTACTGTGCTTTACTAGGAATTGAATCAATCAGATAAATCTTGGAAGATGATCCAGGCAACTATAAAAGATTTTTAATTTACAGACAGGCAATTCTGTTGGTGTTAGACACTTGCATTGTGCTGGCATATAAAAAAGGTGTAATTGAATTAGTGCCCAGTATGGAAGGTGCATAGAAAGCAACCTAAATTATACAAAAAGTAACTTAAAAGATTCTTAAGTCATTGATTCCTAAACAACTTTACAGTCTGAAAGACAAGACCTAACATGTGGAGCAGAGGAATCCTACAGGAGGCTGGAAGAAAGGGCACAGATATCACAGGAGAGAATAATTTAGGTGTTTCAAGTACAAACTCCCACAATTTATTTTCCCTGAAAGTTTGGAGGAAACTGTACATGGCATTGAGTGAGTGCAACATCAGCTGTGCTTACACTGATGCATTCACTTTAAAGCAGAACAAATCCTCCAGCTCTGCAAGTCAGAAATGAAGCAGATGCACATCCCTAAACTGCTCAACACATCCTCTGCCTGGCTGTACAAAATTTGGGATAGTTGCTCCTTTTTGACCTCCCCATGCAGCAGCCTCTAAAACCTCCCTTAATGGTTGACTCCACACACAGCCAAACAAATTGCCTGGACAACAGCGCCAACACAAAAGCAGAGACAAGGAGCTGCTGCCCATGACCTGGAGATGCTGATGTCCTCGTTAGTTGCTAATGATCTTGGACTGCCCCTGCTAATTCAAATTACCTTGTGTTTGCTGCAGAGATTGCACACAGACAATTAACACGGATCAGCTGAGGCATGGTAACTTGTTCCTGCAGCCTAATTTGTTTAGAGGCTTATGACTTAAACACACATTAGTATGATATCAATATTTATTGTCCTCATTATTAAACAACAGCCTTGAGCCACAGCTTTCCAAACCAATCTTTTTACTGTCTGTAACAGGGCTGTGAATAGAGGCATTCTCTAAAAAGCAATCCTTTGGGACAGCCTCACTGGCTCCTGAACACACCAAAGCTCAACAGCTCCTGCCTGCTCCTCTCCATGGCCCAGAAAGCTGCTCCAAGCCTCAGCACTTCTTGCTCTGTGGCAGGATTTTGTCTCTGAGCAGTAGGAATTATTGTTACGGACACAGGAAAAGACACAATGTACTGCAGACATCCAAGAGGTGCCACTGAACCCTAAACGTGGTCCCAGAGTTAAGACACCACTTGGGAATTTTTATTCTAAATGCATCTGCACATTTCTCCTAAGAAGAAAAACTTTGAGCAGTCTCCCCTGATTTATCTTGCTACCATCACACAGTTCAGAAGTCAGGCAAGCTGACAGAAATGAGAGGAAGTGGACTGAGCCCAGTGATCAGCTTGTCAAAAGGCACAGAGAAGAAAACCAGAGCAGTAAATAACATTGTTTAGTCCAGTTTAGTTCATTGGCTGCAGGGCACATGCCCATTTATTTACAAGGTACCCCTTGCCCAGTGTGTTTGTAACTATTTCAAACAGGCTGTAACCAAGTTTAATTAAAACTGCACACCACTTAAAAGCTCTTAAGAACAAATAAGATCAGGTAACTGAAAGACCCAAGAAATTAAGCACAAAAGTGGTGAAGTTTCCCAGTAAAGTGTTAAAACCCCAAAAATGCAGTTTGTACCCTACCGTACCAAGGAACGAGAGAAGGCTTTTCTCATCTTCCGTGCTGCTATCCAGCCATTCAGCCACATGCCCAGGGGAAAGCAGACTTATTCTCCAGCCAGAAAACTTTTCCATACAGAACACAGTAAGGGAACGAAGCAGGGTAGGAAGGATGGGGAGGAGCTGATGGTCTTGGGATTCCAGCACTCCACTTACAGCCTACACTGGCAAACATGGGAGTGTGATCCTGCCCTGTTCTCTCAACCCTACCTCTGCCACGGCAGGCATGGGTGGGAGCAGCAACTGGGACTTGGACTTGTCCCTTTGTGTCAGGTTTCAGTCCAAGCAGGAACAGAGAGAAGGCAAAAAAGGGGAAGCAGGGGACACCGAGGTCTCAAAATCCAGAAGAGGCAGCAGGTTATGACAGAATCAACTTAAGTAAAAAGTAGAAACACATCAGTGCTGAAGAAGCTCAAATAAGTCAGCACAATAGCTCATCAGCTAAGTGCAATGTAGCCCTACCACTCCTCACAGTGTTGGCTTTGTTTGAAGGCTCAGGTATTGTGCTTTATGCTAGGAAGAAAAAAAAAAAAACACAACCCAGCAAGCTCAGAGGCAATTTAAATCCCCTCCCCTCTACTAACGAGCCTGCATTCCCCTGTTTACAAGCCCCTTCCTGCTCCAGCTATTATCCCAGCATCCCAGCCTTCCTTGCAATGAATTTGCTCATGCAATGGCAGGTTGATCAATGTGTGAATAGGAAGCTCCCACCCCTCCCTCTCCCCTCCTCCTGCATGGCGGCGGCATTGATCGGCAATAATGGAATCTGCTGCTGGCTGCCAACAGCAGCACGGACAGGGAACTGCTCCTCTTCCTCAGCACCAGGACAGGGGGAATCCCTCCTCTTCCTCAGCACCGAGCACAGCCACAGCCCTGCTGGATTCAGCCCCCACTGCCACAGACACAGGTAAGGACACAGCAGCAATCTTGGGGGCTCAAAGAAGCCAGCAGCACTGATGGGTGTTATTTATCTAAAAAAATGAAAACCAAGCCAGCAGCACTGATGGGTGGTTATTTATCTAAAAAAAAAAAAAATTAAAACCAAGCCAGCAGCACCAACGGGTGGTTATTTATCTAAAAAACAAACAAACAAACAAAACAAGCTAAATGGGAAATAACTCTGCCCTGCACGGACAACGAGCTTGCTCTGCAGTGAAGCCTCGTTGCTGTGGCTTTATGAAGGGTCACATTTAATGGTGCAGGATTTACAGTGTAAGATTTATTCCACACAAAAGAGCGTTTTGCAGGTTTACACATGCAGGAGCAGTGACGAATCCTGGTAAGTGAGGGACTCCTGGGCCCCACAAATCAAAATTGCCTTTGTCCTCAGGGGATGGGGCTGATGCTCTGATCAAACTGCACTCTTTAAAGAGACAGCTGCCTTTTGCTCACCGGTTTCTGAACCTGTCTTTATTTTAAATAATTCATACACTTGCCAGTCCCTATTACAAATAAGGATATTTGCTGACCACTGACTAAAACCCAAGCTACACCAAAAAGCCATTAGATCAGCAAAGCAAAAAATGAGATACCAACCAACAAATGAATTGGAAAAAAAAAAAAAAAGAGAGCTAAAGAGAGCTATCAAGTCCCAGCAGGGAGGAAAATTCCAATTACTAAGACAAACTGTAGCAAGTATTGTTTGTGCAGGACAGATATTTTCATAAAACACCTGCCAAGCAGGGCAGATGCTCTACAGAATTCCCAGTTAATGAGGGAACATGGGACAGGCAGCTCAGGAGCCAGGTACCCCAGCAGCATGCCAGACTGAGCAGAGCTGTCCTCCTGTTCCTGCTGAACAAGTGCATCTGTATCCCATGGCTGGGATGGAAACCCAGAAACATTCCCTACATCATATAAAATCCTGTGATAGATAGATAGATTTCCCACCTATGCTAAATGAGCTGATTTATTATTTTTTAAATTAACTGTTCCAACAAATTTCCCTCTGTGTGTGGGAGGATCACATTTTGTCCACCTTCCACAAGTAAAACCTTTTCTTTAAGACTGTGCAAACTGATGATGTAAATCTACTTGCAATAAGAATGGAATTAAATAACTTTTAGAGAAAGGATTAGATAGTTATTTTGGTCTATCTTGTTGGTCATATGAAATGAAAATTTCAACTCCTTTCTTTTAGTTCCCTAATCGAATACTGTACTCACAATCACCTGGGTGTCTTTCCTTAAAAACTTGCAATATTAACTACCATCTCTATAAATAAAAGGTTCTAGAGAAAACAGAGTTATGAGTATTGATTTCCCATGAACACTCACCAATTTTGTATCCTTTCTAGGAGTACAAATCACATACAGATCCTGTTTTCCTCCCTGGCTGCCTCATCTTGAGTAATAATTTAGCTTTATTAATCCCTTCCAATATTTTAAAATGTTCATGATAGCAGGGAAAATATATTGCATATCAAATAAGAAACTGGCTTATTGGAGTATTTTAAAATATGGGAAGATAAAAAGAACTTTGTTAAAAATGTAGCTAGAACTGGCAAAAACTTCAGCCAGGAGGATGCAACTAGGAACTGAAAGGACAGTGAAGTTTTTGATAAGCAGATTTTCCTGGGAATTAACATTCCTGGGGAAACCCTGCATAAATACATCCCTATTATTTATCTTACTTCTGTGTGGTTTAACAGGTCACAGTAACATGCAGTGCAATACAACAGTCACCTGCCTGCAAGGGACTGTCAGGAGGTGGAGACAGACATCAGAACAAAAGCAAGAATTAAAAAGTCCTTGTAAGAGAGTAAGTCATGAACACAGTCCCCTAGAAGTCCTGGGAATTTGAAGTGATAGAAAAGATGTAGAAGAGACACCAGATCCATCTAACCTGACTTGAAACACCTTTAGAACCTCCCCCAGTGACTTCATCCATTCACTGAATTATCTCTGAACAAAGAGCTGGTTCCAGAGAAAAGGACCCCCAGTTGTCAGCACCCTCACAAAGACACAAAGAGCCTGTCTGATCCCCTGTAAGCTGTTCCAATGGTTAACTCCACTCTGCTTAGCAAATTGCTCCTTAGTTCCAGGACTGAATTTATCAAGCCTCATCTCCCAGCCATGGGCTCTGGCTGAGGTTTGTGTGCTTTGACAGACCATTATCAAACACTGGGATCAGAAGTGTCCTCACTGCTTACATCCTTTGAATACCGAGTTTCAAACAATCCCTTCAAATATATCTTCAGACTCCTCTGGAGCATTGATTTTGATTTTTAAACCTTTGCTGTGTAAGAAAGCCAGAGACACAGCTCCACAGCTGCAGGAGGTGCTGCTCACAGGAGAAGTTTTATTGGGAATAGCTTCTTCAATTTGTCTTAAAGGAGATCTTGTGCTCTAAAGCTTCCCAAAAACCATAAAAAAAGTCTTGTCCAAATTTTCCAGGACAGCCAGATTGTAAGATAAAATGCAAATCAGCATGAGAAGACTATTCAAAACATGACTAACTTATTTTCATGCTGTGGGACCTACCTACACTGGGAGTTTGTTGAACCAATGCAAATCCAAATACAAATGGCTCTATTGACCAGAGCAGAAGTATGGAAAATATGAAAATATAGAGAGGTGGGAAGCAAAGTAGTAATTAAAAAAAATACCAAAACAAAAAAACTAATCAAAAAGCAGGGACAAGAAGCAGTTAATATCCATTTGAGAGAATGCTTTCCAAAATTAGCACCAGTAGCTGTACAGAGTAGCAGGTGAGAACATGAGAAAACCTGTTCAAAGTGTTTGGGTTTATCTCCCTCACCCCTGAGTTCTAAAAGCAGATGAATTCTCAAGCCTGGAAATTAAACCAAGCCCTTCTGCTTTGGAGCATCTTACAAAAACCAATCATTTAAAACTTTTCTACATCCCTCCCTGGTAATTCCTGCATTACAGCCACTGACTGAACTCTGCAGTTGTCACAAATGTCACTGTCCTGAAGTTATGAGTCTGAAACCTGTGAAGCTAAGCAGCTTTGCCATCCTGTGAATTTAAAAATTAGCTTTCTTGATCAGTGAAACTACCCAGAAGCATGAGTCTCAGAGTTTTCTACAGGAATTTTTAGTAAATGAGAATTCATAATATATGCAAATAATAGAGCAAAGATGACTTGTGATGCAGATGCTTTGTAAGCACATAGTCAGTGTGGGATTATAAATCATAATGTATTAATGTTCTCTGCATGAGGCATTTTCAAGGGGAGGAAAAATGGGTCTTACATGCACTAGGGACAGGTGCTGACAGACTGACTGATGGATATTGCTTTAGGCAGGAGATGATGTCCTCACAGCAATATATGTTAGATATTGTACACCCAAACCATTCTTAATAAAATGTCTTACAGATAATTTAGGAGGGAATAAGAAACAATGAGTGTTTGTTTCTCCAACCCCTGGAACAATGTCATGTGTCAGGCAAAACTACTCACCTTCATACCTGTCCATCAGGAAATAACAGGAGTTATCTGAGCACTTTGCCCCACAAAAATGCAAAGCAGTACTAACTTTCCAGTCCTATTCTCAATGCCACAGCATGGAATAAGCAGCTGGCTTGAAAATAAGTTTCCCAGACACCTAAAAATGTCAATTCTATATGCACAAGGCTCCGTTTCCTTCATTAAATCATTTTAAGTGCCTATCTATAATGAAAGTAATTTTGCTTTGAGGAGCAGCATTACAATATAACAGCCTCCTAACCAAGCTGTGATCTAGTTCAACAGGATCCCAGTGGACAAGGCTGAGTAACTCAATCTGTATTAGGAAATCATGATGGGAGTATTCACAGTTATTTTGGAACATGGGTAACTTTTTTGGCTTAAGCTACCTGAGCAAAAGCAGTGTGTAGTGAGTGCTGTGACAGGATCCTGTGAACAAGCTACCAGCAGAATAACTCTGTTGCAGTGTAAATCAATAGCAGATTTATGTCAGACATGACAAGATGTGGGCAGCCCCAATGGAGCATGGCAAAGCATACAGAAAGCCCTTTTTAATCAGAAAAAAAAAAAAAAAATATGGATGGACACTCAAGCCTCTCTTCAAGCCAGTTCATTTATTGTGGAAAGTGAAACCCTGCTGATGAAGTGCCAGCCCACACATACACATTATATCCCAGTGTTTTATCCTTTCAGATTGCTTAATGAAGTGATTTTAGCACAGTCACTGATCTCTACACTTACTCTCAACAGCTCTTAGCCAGCTGCAGATGACAACCTCTGCACACTGATGTAATATTGTCACTTAGCTGGGTAATTGTTCTCCTCCCTTCCAGAGTGAGCACCACCAGCCTTCCCAGCCCAGCTGGGATCAGAGACTTTAACCAGTGGTTACTCAGGAGGGAGGCAGAAAAAAAGAATTTCCTAAATAACAATTTCTGGAGCACAGAGGAATCCAGGGGCAGTGAAAGCTGTGCCTGCTGACAGCCTGGAAAGATAAATAGGGACAGAAAGGCTCAAAATGAAGGTGAGAAAAACAACAAACCTTGAACTTCTGTGGTATATAACAATACAGGTAATTCAGCTGGGCACAACTGTTGGATTTTCAGAATTTCACTGATGAACAACCATGGGGTATTTTTTCCCACTTCCACACCAACTTAATTACATTTTTGTACTCAAGCCAACTTCCTTGGTATCCTCAGAATAGCCAAGGGATTCAGCTAAGTTACACTTCTAGCAGGACTGCAAGTTTCTAAGTACCTATTAATGACCACTCCAAAAATATTAAGCTAATTTAATTCCAAATTAGGGCCAAGATGTTATTTACAGAGCCATCCACTCTGGAGTGCCTTTCCAGACTGTGAACCATATGCCTCATGTCAACAGAAATCTTGTATTAAAGTATGAATACACCCAGCTATATATATTTAATGAGCAGAATGTAAAGGGTGCTTCATTTCTGATGCTGGCATTCACAAGATGTCATTTTTCCCAGGAATTTTTCTTGCTCACCTTGCAGGCCACATAGTTTGCACAATTCTTGTCTTCACAAGTGCTGTATTTTGTGAAAATAATTGATTAAGGCAGTTTTGTTGGCATGCTGCCACCATTCATGTTGGTCTCTACTATTATTTCCTGACCTACTGTTTTTCCTTGGGCATAGAGGCTCAAGCAGAGCTGGGAAACACCCAGGATAGATTTTTCTTATTTAGACTCATTTGGATGACATCTCCAACAAGCAAACAAATGAAAGAACAAGTTAGTGAGGGCTGGGGTTTGGGTGGTGGTTGGTTTGGAGTCCTTCTATGACCTCATTGAATAACAGCACTAGAGTTTTGACAAAAACAGTTCACATGGAAGAGAACTAAATATGAGAGAGAAATAAGTATCTTATCATTCAGTCTGCACCATTCTGATTCCATCAGAATGCCTGACACCCACACAGATGGCTTCCAAGTGCTGTGGGATGCCATTAACCATGACCAATGTGATGATCTACTGACCATGACACTTAAGCTTCTGGCCAGATCACACAGGAACTGCCCAATCAACTGAAGCATTATTTACCCTCTTCCTCCAAGGTTTGGCTCCAGGTAACAGCCTCACAGAGCACTCCCACAACGAGTCCAACTTGTTGCTTTCAGCACAACCTAAATACCAGCAATTCCTGCAGAGCAGGGTTGAGGGTGCCCTGCCAGCAGGGAGCTTTACTCCACCCTCAGGTCACTGCTTGCTCCCTTTATGCATCAAGAAACCACAGCTTTGCCAACACCATCAGGTGGGAGCTGAACTCTCCATGACTGGCACAGACTAAAAAAGAAGTTACCTGCATTTTTAACACCACATAAGGAGACATAAAACCACCACCAAAAAGCTCTCAGTGTGCAGTGGCCCCAAAGCACGTGGCTGGCACTTACCAGGTAAAAAACAGCACTTCCCAGGCAGCAGAAAAGCAGGAGCATTCCAGAGAAGGAGTGACTGTGACCAGCAACATGATTCCCTACCCCTGCCCATGAATCATGGTCTCCCTGCCTCTCACCACTCAGTTCCACCTGTGTTTATAGGAAGACTTTGTTAATCTCTGCCTGAGCACCAAAATACAGCAACTGGCAAAGCCCAAGGCCCTGCAAACACTGGAGATTGGTACAAGAAAGGCAGCATACAGAAGGGATTTTTAATCTGTTCCCAAATTAGAGACCAGATTTGGTGGTGAAGGAAGGAAGCACAGCAAGGGAAGAGACTGCAGAGTTGAAGGAATTTTTACAAGGACATACCAAGTCCTCCATCTTGTGGACATGACCTTAATTTCTGACTGATGCAATATCTTAGAACTTCCTCCTGGACACTCTGTATGGAGAAAATACAGCTGACATTTTGGAGTGACCTTGGGACATACTGGGCCAGGGCTTTAAGGGCATGAATGCTTTAAGGGCATGAATGCTGTGAAAGCTGGCATTAGAATTATGCTTTCTTTTGTATAGTTTGCATTTTTCTGTAGCCATTACCCCTGGAACCAAACAGATGTGGAGACAATTACAACATCTATTCTAGAGAAAGGACCTGTCTGTAACAGTTTCAGTGAGACTGAGCTTGGGAATCTGACTGAAGCCTACTCCAAAATGAATCAAAACAATTAGGAAAATGGATAAATAAATAGAAAAAAAAAATAGTTTCAATCCCATCTTTTTAAGCCAGACATTGATTTTTCAATGCTTGGGAGTTGGCAACTTTTGAAGGTTGCCCAGAGACTCGACTCTAAGGAAACATGTTGGCAGAGCTGTTTCATTTCTCTGGCAGGTGTTCACATCACAACATTGCCCTCCTAAATTCCCTGCTCAGCACACTGCAGGTGCAGGAGAAGAAAAATGCAATATCACACTTTACCACAGCAGACCCACAGTCCAAGGATCAGCACTGTTCTGCTAGGCCAGAATGCATCAGGAACAATTTCTTCACTGAAACAGTGGTCCAGCACTGGAACAGGCTGCCCAGGGAAGTGGTGGAGTCACCTGGAAGTGTTTAAAAAATGTGTGCATGTGGCCTTTAGGGACATTGTTTAGTGGTGGCCTCAGAGGTGCCAGGTTAACGGTTGGAGCTGATGATCTTGGAGATCATTCCCAACCTTAATAATTCTGTGGTTCCACACAGAGTCACCACAGCCATTCTTAGCTGCCACCACCTGCTCAGAGAAGCAGCCATTCCTCTGTAACCCAATTTTTACAGTCATGTGTATGCACCACGACAGTTTCACCATCATTTCCATTAAATCCATTTCCCATTAAATACACACTCCTAGCCTGTAGACAATTTCACATGTGGAGGTGATAGTGCTGAAACCATGAGTTCTGCCTGTAGTTGCATTATTTGCTTGCTGACTTCCTGTGCAGATTTCCCTCTCCCTTACCAGAAGCAGTCACCCATAGCTAAAGAAAATTAAATGGAAGGGGATCATTAGGTCTCCCTTCTGCCACTGGCCCAGTTTCAAATCCCACCATTATTAGCCCTCCTAAAAAACATTTGTGCTGTCTGATGCCAATTAGGCAAGAAATGTAGATAAAAGGAAGCTCTCCCTTTGTGGAGAATTAAAGCTTGGACAAGGTACATACCTCTAGAGGCTGGAGAATGAATGTCTCTTGATGCCAACGAGCCATTTACACATGCCATCCACACCCTGTAATTTGCTGCAGCCCCAAATTCTTTGACTTCCAATATTACACGTTACACTGACTCCCAGATATCAGAAAATGGCAAGATAAGGCTCAGTGTAGCAGAATGTCCCTTCCTCCTGCTCATGCACAAATGAAGCTGATTTGTTCCCATGAGCTGTAAAGAGCCATGACAGATCTTTCTGACACAAGTCACCTCAAGTATTCATTGCAATTACACTTTTTTTCCCTCCCTGGAGATTTTAAAGAGAGAAAGAGTACCCACAGAGTATCAGATAAAGCTGGGCAACAACATGAAGAATTTGCAGGAATGTAAGTTGCTGCTCACATCTGCCTTCCACAGCTCCCCAGTATTGTACTTTTAATTCTCTACCCTATTAACATGTTAATCGTATGAAAGAGCCCCAAAAAGAGACAGGAAATTCTAAAGGCAACCTCGTGGTAACTACTCCAAAAATCACTTAAATGAAATTTGGAAGGAATAGGCATTGTGGTGCCTTGAACTTTTCTGAGCAGTTTGCCAAAAGTTTGCTTTTTCAAAGAATTGCATGTTTGTCTGAAAAAAAGCTGAGGCAGAAGGTTTTCATTTTCTGATCATGTAATTCAAAAGCAGCTGCAGAACAAGCCCATTGGTTCAGGCTAACAAAAACAGTCTCTCCAAGTTAGTAAATTAGTATTCACCCTGTCTATGGATGAGGAGGAAAATGACTAAGGAGGAGGTCGTAATCAGCACCTATTAAAGGAGGTTTCCAAGGTAGAAAACATTTGACTCAGGAGATTCCATTCCCTGGTTCCTTAGACAACATTTATTGGTTTTGTACCTACTGGAAAGTGTTCAACCATATCAAAAGGCAGGAAACTTCAATGCTTTCTAGCTTGCTATCACTTAATACATTTTAGCACAAAAGCTGCTGGAAAAGCAAGTGGCATTGCTAACGCAGTGTGCTTTATATTGAAAGGAAACCAAATCTTCTTGTTTTTTATGTGCAACCTGTAGGATGCCCTGAACTGCTTGATTTACCATCACTTTCTGGGGGACAGGAAGCAAGGTTGGCAACATCCTTCCTATGCTGGAAACATCACATAATGCCAGCCACAAGTAAACTCTGACAAATGTTCCCACAGGGTGCCCTTGAATGATGATGTCTGGCCTTATCTAGAAGCCCAATGTCATTTAAAAATGTACTGACTTAGGTAAGGGCTTTCAGTGAGAGGGAGAAAAATAAACCTCATTATTTTAGTGGTAATAAACTAGATTTTAAGCTGTTCACAAAAACCTGTTCTTCATCTTTGCATCTACACGTTGTTCTAATACTAACACCTAATTTCCGTACCAGTGAGCAGAAAAGTACCAATGTAAACATCTCTTTAAAGGAATGTATCTCTTTAAAGAACTTTGCACCAAGCTGAAACAACGAATAAAAGGAAAATGCATAAATGAATAGAAAATGCACAGCCATGCAACAGGGACAAAGCCCCGGCAAGTTTCTAGTCGCTTTGAGCCAAGTCATTTAAACCTCCAGCAGAACACCTCTGTGCCTCCAGCCAACCCCGCCCCGCTGCGATCGCGGCAGGAATCACGGTAGGAATCGCGGCAGGGATATCGAGGCAGGGATATCGCGGCAGGGATATCGCGGGCAGGGATATCGCGGGCAGGGACATCGAGGGCAGGGATATCGCGGGCAGGGATATCGCGGGCAGGGACATCGAGGGCAGGGATATCGCGGGCAGGGACATCGAGGGCAGGGATATCGCGGGCAGGGATATCGCGGGCAGGGATATCGAGGGCAGGGATATCGCGGGCAGGGACATCGAGGGCAGGGATATCGCGGACAGGGATATCGCGGGCAGGGACATCGAGGCAGGGATATCGAGGGCAGGGAATATCGCGGTTGGGATATCGCGGCTGGAATATCGAGGGCAGGGATATCGAGGGCAGGGCTATCGAGGCAGGGATATCGAGGGCAGGGACATCGCGGCTGGAATATCGCGGCTGGGAATATCGCGGCTGGGAATATCGCGGCTAGGAATATCGCGGCTAGGAATATCGCGGCTGGGATCCGGCCGTGTCCGGAGGGATCTGTCTCACCTGTGCCCTGCATTCTGTGGGGATGCTGTCAGCTCCACCATGGTCCTGCCAGGATGCCAAGCAGGGGCAGCGGAGGCTCCGCGCTCTGCTCCCCGCGGCCGGGCAGGAACGCAGCGCAGCCGGAGCCGGGGTCCAGCCCAGCCCAGCCCAGCCCAGGCTCCCTATGGAGCTGCCCGGCTCGGGCTGGCCCAGAGCCGCCCCCCGAGAGCCGCCTGCCCTGCCAGCCCCACGGCTGCTCCCCAAAAGCGGCGGCAGGACCCAGGCGGGACGGGCACACGATCCATTCTCCCGTCCCCAGGAGGCAGCGCAGGAACTCGGGGTGGGGTGGGAGGGGTGTGGGCAGCAGGAGACGCTCCTGTGAAAAGGCGCCTGGTGCTGAGAGAACTCAGGGATTTCGAGCAGCTGGCTCCGAGGCTAAAATCAGCGACAGGGAAACTTAGGAGGGTGATAGCTCACTGCAGACGCTGCCCAGAGTGCAAGAAGCCGGTTTACATGAAAACATCTCATGAGCTGGACCAGGAAATGTATCTGAATCTGCTCGAAAAACTGCACTTCCTTTGAAGACGTTTCCTCGCTTCAAATGCTTCTACAACTTAGGAAATACACAGCAGCACAAAAGCCCCAAGAGTCACTTAGGCAAACAATAAACTTCCCTCCCCCCTCTTTGTTTTCTGCACTGCCTTTTATTTTTGTCTTTAAATTCAAAGATCTGTGGCTTTGGGAGTGAAACGGTGCAGTCTGATACCAATTGCCTTTTCCTGAGCTCTGTTCTTTTTTTTTTTTTTTTTTAGAAGTGCCGAGAGCTGAACTTGCAGGCATAGCATTTTCATTTATTTATAGCTCTTTAAGGCACAGAAGCAAACCCTACACAGTTTGGTTGCTGCTGCCACCACGTTGTGACACCCCGACAAAAGAGTGTCATGTTTAAAAGCCCATTTTTAAAGTCTGCCCTCCAGCAGGTCCCACCTGCCAGCCAGGGGCACCAGAGCACACACACATACACACACAAGAAGAATGTGAAGTTGCTCAGCCTGTTGCTAAACAAAAATTACTCACCAAGAACTGAGGGGCTGCCTTTTGCTGTTGTCAAGAGCAAGAGTTCTCTTTATTTTTAATTTTCTTCAATTTTTTTCCTAGTTTTCTCTAATTTTGCCATTTGATTGCAATACCTCTGATTCACCCCTTTTTTTCCACTACCTTTTCTTCTTGCAGGGTTACTTAAAACAGCTCCTGCACATTGGCTCAGGTAACAATTTCCCACACCCTCAGTGTCTCCCCTGGAAGAAACAGCTTTGGTCACCCTGCCTCCTGCCAAGGCTCAGGTGGAAAATCTGTGTAAAAAAGCAAGCCTAACCCTTGGGAAAGAAACTTACTGAATGTGTGCTCAAACAATACTGACTCCAAAATAAATAATAAAAAATTGTTACTGCTCCATTGCCCTCTAAAACCATTCACTAAATTACACCCAGGGATCCTGCATCAAGGGTAGCACTGGAAGAAAAGAGAAGCTCCAAAAAAAATGCATTCTCCCCCAAAAATAACAGAGTAACATAATATACAGTCCCTCCAAGGGACAAATTGGTTTGACCTGCTGCTTGGAAATGCCAAATTACTGGAAGCAGCAGGGAAAACTTGGGACCAGGTGGAGCCAGACTTTGTAGAAGGGCAGCAACAGCTCCTAAGGGCCCATGATCTCCTCTCTCCAAGGCAGAGAGCCAGGAATGCTCAGTAATTACACAGCATCTGCATTCTAGAGCTGGGCATCAGCACCACAGAAAAGCATTGCTCCAGAGGGTGGAGCAACAGCACACAATACACGAGGGAAAAAATAGAAAAATTAGGGACTGGGACATGAAAGTTAGCCTGTACATCTCTACAGAGGGTTCTTGTGCTTTTTTGGGCAAATCGTGGCTTCTTGTTTTTATTATTATCATCTTCATCTTAATTATCATTATCATTACCACCATTCTTATTACCATTATTATCACAATTATTATTATATTTACTTTTAATTTTTTATTATTTTTATTTATTTATTCGTGATTTGGATTTGTTCCCATGTTTTGCTTTTTTTCTTTTTCCATCATTTAGAAATCCTCTGTTTTAAAGTCGGGTTCTAACAGAAGGGTTAAAGCTTCAGATGAATCTCTGCAATACGGCCATAATCTGCCTATTTCTCCCAAAGAAGCCATTTTTAGTGATGCAGAAAGGTTCCATCCTCATAGCTATTTTTGTCAATCCTACAACTTGCTGTATGGGCCCCAAAAAAAGATTTCTGAAATGGTGAAGAATCTGTCTGACTCAAGCAAAGGCCTCTGCTAAAGACTTAGGTAGAAAGAGTGAATGGGGCAATAAATAAATAAATAAATTAGAGGTGGAAAAGGCAGATTATTACACGTACTTGGAATTATTCTAGAAATCTACCCAGATTCGGAAATTCAAAATGCAATTTGTAAAGCCTAGGGATAAAAGTTGTTTCCAAAAGACTGTGACAGTGACTAAAAATTATTAGAAACCCCTGATAATATTACATGACTTCTGTTCAAATAATAGGACTTTTATGCTACTGCTTTAGCTTGTCCATGCCACAGAGCAGTGGAAAAGACCATTGGTGAGGAGGAACAAGGGGGATGACTGAGTTTTCAGTGGTCAGATCCTCACCTATACTGCATCCAGCTTACTGAAAGGTCAAGGAAATATTTGCAGTTTCAACTGAGACAAAAAAATAAAGCAGAAAAATCCTTCACTGGGTGATGCATGAGATCAAGCAACCTCAAAAATCAAGAATTATTAGTTTTTATTAGCACTTTACTGGACACCAATTGTACCTTAATGGGCACTAATCACTGCTGGAGTGTACAGTCCTCTCCAGCTCCAAGGCTGCTTTTGGGACTCCAGGATTAGCTTGCAGCACAGAGGTGCCTGCTGGAAGAGTTCCTGATGAACTCCAGTGAGTTCAATAGCCCAATTTCCTCTTAGAGGAGTTCAATTTTCCTCTGTGGCTTTATTATTTCTCCTTTAAGTAAATGATCTCTCTCTGCTGAGCTGCTCAAACGTTTTTTGTCCATTTTGCAGATAAAAATCACAGTTCTAATCCTTCCCTCCCCTTGTGCCATTCAAGAGGGATCACTGACAAAGGGTGGCAGGTTAATAAAATCCCCAGTACACACTTGGGCTGTGGCTCCACTCCTACTGTGAGAGCACTGGCTCCATCAAAGCCAGCACAGAGAGCAGCTCTGTATTACACCCAAGCTCCTGGAACTCCAGGCTGCTGCTGGGGCTGATTTGGAACATCTCCCATGTCAGACTCAAAGCCAGCCCATCACCACAACAAGGATGTGAGCCGGATTTCTCTGCATGGAGCCGAATCCATTCCCCTGGCAAGCGACAGCAGCAGCCTCGAGGAGGGTGGGAGAGCAGGGAGACAGGAATGTCACAACCCTGCACAGAACAGCTTGGTACACTGAATTTCAAACTAAATGCACCTAATCCAATCTCATCAATACCTGCATTTTTGAGCATCAATTTATACTAAAGCAATAAACTGATCAACAGCTTATTCTGTAAACTAAAACCCAACTCTGAATCAGTATGTTTAAGTTCAGCTCAACAGTTCAAACTAACTCTAGACAACACAAGGTAATTCAGGCAGTAGGAAGGAAGGCTAATTGTCCATTAAGTGTTAAGCCAGTTGTTACTGATGGAAAAAAGGTAAGTATACATGGATGAGTGAAGTGTAATTACTTTTTGCCACAAGATAAACAACTTGAAAAGAGAAGCTACAAAATTGAACAATCCACAGTGAGTTCATGTATGATTTAAGGTAGATTTCTCTAAAGAACTTCAAAATATTTTTATTGTTATTCCTGAGAAAACAAAGGAAAAATCACAGGGTCCTTCATAAAAAACCAAGGTTTGGTTAGAACACAGGCAACACAGGCAACAAATCTGCCCCAGATGGCCCAAGAGCCACCAGTTCTCAGAAATTACTACATTGCACAACATGCTCTCCTTACAGGGTGCTCTTTATACTCTCAACATAAAATTAAAAAATCACTAAAGTGATTTTTTTTGTGTATACTCTCGAAGCAGTGGGCAAGGATGTAATATACATTTCCAAGGGGAAAAAAAAAGCCCTAATGGATTATGTGTCAATATTAAAAAGCTGAGATTATGTGTTCTTACCCTTTATCTCTGCCCTAAAAAGGTTTAAGATCTAAACAGATAAAATTTGCTTCATGATGAAACTCAGCTTTCAGCACAGATGATCTATGTGCAGGGGAATAAAGTTTCAGCAGCATTCAGAACAAACCAAAATCCTTTGGCTTCGCTTGTGTTATAGAAGAAGAAAGATAGCAGCTTGGCAATTTTCTGTATACAAATAACTCCAATTGCCCAGGGGAATGTCACTGAGATCCAGGCATCCTGTTTGTTACATCCAGCCTCCCTGGAGTCAGCTTTAATTTCAAGCAGAGTTGCCTAAACTCTCCATCCTTCCAAGGCAGGCAAATTGCACTGTACACTGTCCAAATTTCAGATCACTTCAGGGCTTTTCCCAAAGTTTCCTAACCTCTTTTGTGGATGCAAAAGATAGCAGGGCACTTTTTGCACAGTAGATGTTTCCCTCTGTAGCCTGTAAAGATGTCCAAGATGTCCTGGATTTCACAGGAGGTTTTTTAAAAGGCAACTCATGTTTTGCATGCATTTGCATTTTGGGATAGACCATGATGGGTAAACAATACCATCTAAAGACTTAAAAGTTTTAGAATTTCAATTGATCTTGGCATAATTACACTCCCTACTCCTCATATCCAAATCACAGCACTAAGAGATCATGACCCAAGGCAGCAGACAGTGAAGCAGGCAAAGGCTGTGGTTGTCAGCAAAGCCTTGTTTGTGTAATTACATGAGCCAAAGGCTTCAGATCCCAGCTTGCTAAAGGCTCCCACACATGGGTTCTGGCAACTCTGGCAGGTCTGGGCTGAAGGGAAGCAGAGAATGAAAGCAGAGAATGCATGGGAGCACCTGCAGCCTGCGGAAACACAGGGAGGTGTCACATCCCCAGGGTGCAGAACCCTGCTCCCTGTCCCCCCTCAGTCCAGCAGCACCTTGCAGCTGCTGGGGCCACTGCAACTGAGCTCTGTGATACAAAGCACAGCTCAAAAAGGAAAAGAAGATCCCCAACCACTCAGTGAGGCTTGCTAAATGACATGATAAAGGGAACTGGCAATAAGGAATCTGATTCTCCTGGGTCTGCAGAGAGGAGGATGGGAGTCTCTCACAGGTACACACAAACAGGCTCGTGCAAGACCAGCTTGGGCAAACCCAGAGAGCTGCAAACATGTCAAGTCAGCACATCTGAACCCATCTTCCTGCCAGAGATACTGCCAAACACACCCTCAGTGTGAGGGCTAAACCCAAGCCCTGTTTTGTATCCCTGCCATGCACTACAGTTGGCAGTAGATGGTATTTTGCACATGGCAGCAGGGTGAAAAAGCAGACAGGGCTACTGGGAAAATTACTGCACCAAGACACATCATAGATCCCTACAGATGAGATACAGGGAGCTGTGAAGTACATTTTTGCATCCCTACTTTCTACCAGATATTCTTTTTGGCCAAGCTGAGTGGTGGAAGGGGAAGGACAGCCCTCTTCTTGGCACACAGTTTTCTCAGAAGTTACAGGGCTTCCATTATATCAAATTCCTTCATATCTCCTAAATAAATCTTTGCTGAACATAAAAACCTTTCCTGAGTGTAAAAACTGGTGCATTGCAGATTCTTCCATTGAGCAGGTCACAAACAATCCATTTTGTTCCAATACAAGCTGTCTCCCTCTCCCCACCTCTAAAACTAGTAACCCTTTCCAGGTATTTATCTTAGCTGTTACTGCACAAGGATCTTAATTATGTGGTGAGCACAGAGTAAATATATTTTTTCTTTCATCACAAATACTCATTCCAGCTGGAATATACAGAAAGCAAAGCTCAGCTTTGATAGTTTTAGTTGTAAACAACTTTGTCTTAGAAAAAGAAGTTATTAAAATCACCCCAGGAATCTTTTTGGCTCTTTTCTGCTCTCTCCTGCCAGGTTTTTACCTGAAGGAAGAGCATGGGCTGGGTATTGGAGCAATCCTCCCCAGGCAGGAGGGCTCAGCAGAGACTTGCAAGAGCTGTTCTGAGAGGCACACAGCATGCAGCAGTGAAACCAGATGCTGCTTAACTCATCTTCTGATGCTCACTCCAATCCCAAAGCCTCTGGATTTTTAGGAGAGTAGAGAGGCAGGATTTCTGCCCAGTTAACTGCTCACCTGGTAGCAATGCAATTTAGGTCTGGCATCAAAACAGATCAGAGCTTCATTCTCAATGCTAGTGACTCGAGGTGAGGACAAAACCAAAATTTGCAAGGGGCACCTTCATCTCTGACCTCCTTTCAGCAACCCTTTTTCAAAAGATGCATATTCAGACTGAGAAAAAGCAGGGTTAACTTGTTTCAACAAGTGAAACAGTCTTTTTTTTCTTCTTGGATGATTTCACCTCCAAATATAAAAAGATTTATTTGCATCACTGCTAGCCTTTCCAAACATCAGAGAATCTCAAAAACTCTCACTGATGATGCTCTTTCCTAATACTTGAAAATTTAAAAAAACAACAGCAACAAAACCAGACCCCAAAGCCTTTCCTCACTTTCAATTCCCCCTGATATTTTCACATATTCAGGCAAAAAAAAATCTCTTATTAATGCCACAAAGCTGCCAGAATCCAAACTTTTGCTGTGTAGTCTCCTTAACAACTCTCATTTAGAGTGAGCAGGTGGCAAGAAGGAAGCAGAGCAAGAAAGAAGACAATTATTTTGGGAAAGGAAGTGGTAACTGCTACTAGCCTGTCAAACAGCATGAATGGTGAAAATCTGAATCATGCTTTTACTGTATGAATGGGCTAATTCCAACACACTGCTATAAACAACAATCCTCTAAAAGGAAGTAATCTCCCTAACAGGAAAAAATACACCTGTTAGAAAAAGAGCAGGATCTGAAGCAGAAATCAGGCAAAACAGAGATGGGCCAGCTTGAGTGCCTCTTCCTGTGACATTTAGGTGCTGGTCTCCAGGGCCTGCATCACACTTTGTGACAGAATTACCCCATTGCAAATAACACTTGAAAGAAGGTTAGAGGCTGTCAAGCTGGAGTTAGGAAGAAATTACAGCTCCATTTTTAGCTTTCTTGAATGGAGGCTCCTCTGAGTAAGTGCTGCCAAGATGAAATCCTAGCAAGCAAATGACATATTTAGAGTGTGCCTGTTCACTCACAGAGGTATTACTACAACGACAGGGATTATGCACCAAGGAAATTTCAGGGCATATATTTAATGGATGGCTTGCTGACACCACTCAGGCTACAGTGTATCTTCCAGACAGGAATTAAAAATCTCAGCATTAGCAACAACCTCTCCCCTGGCCTGCAAGCAGAGGGCAAGTTTCTAAGCTAGTTGCAGATGCTGAGTGCCTCTGGAGTTAGAGTTTTTAAATGATCTTATTAGTTTTCAGTGTTTAAACAAGTCACTTTCTATCTTGTGCTTTTTTTCCTGTGCTGCCTCTCTGGCCCTCGTTTGAGGGTGACCACAGTGGTTTGTGCTGCTCAGAAGGGATGGCTCAGCTGCTCCTCTGGCAGCTGCTGAACCATCACAAATTACAGCTTGCTGTACAGAAGTATGTGGAAATTGGTGTCTATCTTAGTACAAGGGACTGTAACCACAGTGGTGCAGCAGCTGCCTCCCAAACAGCTGAACCAACCCTGCAGCAAGGGGGAAAATGAAAGACACTGAGAGAATGACTTCAGCAGCCCTTGGGTGAAGCACACTTGACTGAGTGCTGAACTTTGGGGAGCTACACATTTCTTGCTTCCATTTCTCAGATGTAACGTGGGTAGTTTGTCTCCCACACACTTCCTAGGAATGGTGCCACACGGATGTGTGCATAATTCTGTAAAGAATGCCACAGAAATCTGCAGAATGGGTGCTACAGCTGATGATGCAAAGCCCTTGAATAACACACACTGTTCCACTTGCTCCAGTAACAAAAAGACTCTCATACAAGTTATAACTTTATTGCTACCAATGAAAAAGAGCCCCATCACCTTATCCCTCCTTTTTGATTTTCAAGAAATAAATCTATTAATTAGTAAATCACAAGAGAGCAAATGCCTTCACCTCTGCACTAGAGCCAATCCTAAGGAGCTCTTGTGCAAGGAGTAATTTCAGATATCACTGTCAGATGCACGGCCTGCAGTTACCATGTTATCCACATGCTTCCCTGGGACAAGCTTGATATTCTTATCAGCTCTGCATAGCAATTTCTCTACCAGATACTGTAGCTGCCTCTGCTGTGCCTTTCAGCTTTTGGTGTCCATTCCAAAGCTATTTTAGTGCAGTTGTTATCTGTACTGCTTGTGATAGGTCCTGGCTGCCACCATCTGCTTCTTTCTCTGTATAAAGATGTGCAATGGTTCCCTTCACTAATGTGTCCTCTGGCTCAACATCTTGACATAAAGCTATTCCCACTGCTTGCTATCAACCCACTTTTTTCATTAGCAGGAATTCTGTAATCATGACAAGAGACATTTTTAACCAGGATGTGAGAACAAAGGGACTACCTAGGGCACTGCAGTCTGAGATTATATATGACCTTCCCGCCACTCTCATCCATACTCACAGAAAGGGCATTGCTCAATTTTCCCCTTCCCATTGCATGCCCAGTTCCTTTACCCACACACTCTGTGACATCTGTATTCACTACAGTTGTAGCTCTCACATGTATCTTGTACTTTTAATATATTCTTGTCAGGCATATATCAAATAACACACTGCAAGATGCCACTTGCATCTAAAACTAAAGCAAGATACACAGCAAGGCAGATACCAAATAGCAGAGTCATCCATTCTTTGTGGCCTTCAGGAAAATCAAGAATGTTACAAGGTTCCATATAAAAACATAACACTGGGGTTTCCAGCTATTGAGATACTCAGAGAAGTCTAGAAAATCCACTCATTTTTGCACATGGTATAGAAGAAGAAGGAATTTAAATCTTAAATTTTTAAAGGTCTTTCTAGCTTGTGAAGCTATAAATCATATTCACTGCCTAGTGCAGACTGGCTTCAATACAATTCTTTATTCCCCTCACTAGCCATATACCTGGAGTAAGTATTTTGCCTACAACACTATGTAAAGATGATTAATACCAGGTTTAGTTCCAAACAAGAATGAACATTTAATCATCTGGCAAAACAAAATGATCATTTAGAGGTATATTTAAAACTCCACAAACAAATCCAATCAGGGCACTTTTCATGTCACTCATCTCAAAGTATTTTGCAGTTTTTTCTCCTAAATCCCCAACTTTGCCCTGTTTATTTTCAGACTTCCAATCCGTAATCTAAGAAATAAAAAAAGAACCTTATCTGCCTTCCTCAAATGAGGAAGAGTTAAACAGTGCTATTGACAAGTACAAATAAATAAGCACTATAATTCAATGTATTAATTAACTATCTACAAGGGTGGGATTTTCCTTACTTGTGTGCAATATACTCAGAAAATAAAATACTTAGTAAAAAAAACCAAAACAAAACAGCCGAGGCTGTGAAATGAAAAATACCTTATCTGCTCTTTACCTTGGATAGCAACTATCAAGGCTGCTTTACTATTTACAGATGCATGTTCATTCCTCATAGCTCAGTCTCCCAGGAGTGACATTTTTCACAGCTGAACCAGGGAAGAACTGCTGCTAAGTCTCACCAGCCTATGCAAAGGAAAAGCTTCTTGCATAGGCTGGGAAGAGAAAGAAGAGCTCATTTCAAGTGTGTGGTTGCTGCCTCTTCCTTCTTTTCTGGGAAGAGCTGGAATGGTGTTCTTTATGCAGCCACAGGTGGGGTGAAAAACAGGGGGAACTGGGCCAAACTTGGACTTGGGGAACCACTGCAACTTTGCCTGTCATTTTTAATACTTTTCTTATGCTTTGCTTAAATTTCAACATGTATAATTATAGCCAACAGCAGGCAGATGGCTGCTTCTTTTAGGAACAGCACCCTGAACAGGTAAGCTAGAGAAAAACCTGTTATTGGGTGCTTGTTGTGAAAACACGAAGCCAAGGAAATTCCAGAGGTGAGGTAAAACATAACCAGCTACCAGTTCTAAACCAGCAGGAACCACTTAGAGCCATCCACAAGAGCTGCATTCCCACTGACCTGCATCCAGCAGCTCTCACCTCTAAATCCCAGGGCTGCCTAGTGAGTTTAAAAACACAGCTACAAAGCTCCCCATGTGTCAGCATCCCATAACCATCCCCCTGATATCTGGATAAATCCTGGTGCTTGGCAGTCGCTTTGCTGGAGGCATTTTACACACAACGCCTGGGCTGTGCGACCTCTGCATCCCTCGGTGGTACCCGCCTGGCCAGGCTGCTCTGGCAGGTGCTGCCCTCTGAGAGCTCGCAGCTCCCGTGATACATTTATTTACTTCTTTCCTTCCCGTGGTTCTCTTACCTAGTTGGGCGGCCCCCTCTGCCGGGTACTCGGGGAACTGGCCCTCCGAGGGGACGCTGACCGTGCGGCGCAGGCAGCGCCCGCGGGAGGCATCCTGCGGCTCCTGGATCCCTTCTGCAGGCACCTGCGGAAAAACCAACAGCTGTGAACTCGGCACCAGCCCACCCTGTTACTACGCCATCTTGATAGGGGACTGTCACTGCCAAGTCTTCTGAAAAATCCTCTTTGCCCAGGATTTCTTCTCCTGGGAAGCTGAGAAGCCTCAGAGAAGAATAAAAACAATAATTATCTGATTACTTCTCCAGTGTTTTGCTGCTTTGGAATGTGGTCTGGAGATTGTTATCCAACAGGTGGTTGTTTGATTGGTTTTATATGAATTGTTTTGACTTAATGACCAATCACCATCCAGCTGTGTCAGGACTCGGAAGCAGTCACGAGTTTTCATTATCATTCTTTTATAACCTTCTGCCTGTATCCTTTCTCTAGTCTTTAGTATAGTTTCAGTACAGTATATAGAATCAAATTCTGAATTCCTCCTTCATCCTGGGAACCCTGAAAATACCACAGGGGACTTAATTTTCTCCTCATCTGCTAATAGCTCTTAGGCATAGTGTGGCATTTGTGGCCTTAAGACAAAATTCCAGAGGTTCCCTGGGAAAGTGTGGTGGCAGAGGGCACACTCAGCCCAGCGATGGCCACGAGCAGGTGCCAGCATCCTCTGACCCCAACTACCAAAGCCCTCCTGCCTTTCCAAACTGCTTCCCCAGTGCCAGACCACGGCTGCTTCCAGAGGCTGCTGCTCAGATGGCTCCAGGCAAAACTTGGAGAAAATAAAACTTGTGCCAGCTACCTGGTGCACAGAGGCACTGCACAGGCACTCCCAGGCTGCAGGGAGCCTCACCCCGAGCAGCAAACTCAAGGCTATGGCCCAGCAGGTCCTGCCATGCTCAGGTGGTAACTGAGCTCAGGATTGGAGAACCACTGGTTCACCAATTGGTGAATTTGTGCTTCACCACCATTGGTGAATTTGTGGTTGCTCCAACCCAGAGAGACCTGCAGCCACCTGCAGCACGCAGGCAACGGCACCACTTGGTGCTGGCCACCATACCCTCTGTTGGTTGCCACCACACCTTCTGGTGCTTGTTTCCATGCCTGGAACCTATGGCTGGGCAGGCTCTCCCCTGAACCTTCCACAGCTGGAAGGAACCTCAGGGATGAGGGAGATTCAGCACCCAGGGGCTGAGTGTACTTTTGATGAGGGCTCTGGTTCCAGCAGTACATGTAGCATGGCACTTTCTTTTCATGTGGCTACGTAACACACAGCTGGCACCTAAAGAAATAGAAGCCCCTGTCCTATTTCCTGTGCTGCTTCTCCTTTCATATCTTCCATCAATTCTGAAAAATGAGTATTAATAGCAAACAAAAAGCTATCATTCATTTGCACTGAAGGTTGTAAAAGACCTCAGAGATACTGCATTTTTTAGGCTGGACACTACAATGGCTCTGAAAACCATTTCTGGCATTTCCTGATTTCTAAGCACTTAACATTCTCTTAAGGTCATTTTTTAATGCTATTTATTACTATCCCAGTCTGTTTGTCTCCTTCAAACAGTGCCCATTTTTGAAAACAAGTTTCCCAAACTCCTGGTGCTTATTCTGATCAGACTAATCTCTCCTCTGGTGATTTTTACAGCTGTATAAGCTCTGTGCAAAAGCACATTGGTAAGTTAACCAGAGACTAATTTTGTTAGTTTATGCCACATTTGTTCAATCAAATTCAGGTATTAAATTTTTGGTTCTCATCTGGAGGCTCCATTTAGTCTTACTCCCTTCTAAACATTCTCCTGATCCTCTGCCTCTCCTGATTTTCCTGATTTTCTTCAGAGAATTTTTTGGTGGGATGCTGCGAGCCAGATTTCCAGATCAGCTATCCCCAGTCACACCCCACACCTGCTTCAGCAGCCCTTAAAGCCCTGCCCCACTCCTGTCACAGTGAACTCACTGCACCTACACCCACCTGCTTGCTCTAGACCAATACAGCTACTGCAGCATTTATTTCCCCCCTAAAGTAACTCAAAAAAGATCCCCTTAAGTCTGACTTGAAAATGCTTTGTCATTTACAGTAAAACTCCTCCATTTATATTGACAAAAAGAACCAACATAGTTTCCATTTATATTGACAAAAAGAACCAACTCCAAGACTGCAGGACCAGTATTTATTGCTTAGCATGAGACCAGCCTGCTCTAAAAAAAAAAATAAAATAGAGATTTGTGAACATGTAAAATGAGCTTGGCTCAGCAGCTCTGCATCCCTTGGGACTGGACACATTTTAAACAGTTTTATAAAGTGTTCTGTGCTCAGACAAATGGATTCATGGATGGGGAGACACCAAGCCACAAGGAAGTGCACAAATAAATACCATGTGAAAACCAAGGTAGACATCTGCCACCTTCCCAACACTCCTGTAGTCCCTGCCATTCCAGCAAGCACTTCAGCAAAGGATTGAAGGGAATGACACAGCCTTGAAGAGTCAGGACTCTAATGGTGATTCAGTCTTTCAGCTCCTTTTTTTCCCCCATCCAGCTTTATCCTCTTCTTTCCCTGCCGAGACTTCACCACCCTGGGAATTCTCTGAGCCTGAGCTGACATGCTGAAGCTGCTGGTTCAGGACTGGGGTCTGAGCAGTGTTAACTCTGAGAAAAAGGCACACAGGGACAGTCCTGATGCTGAGCATTTCAGCAATCTTAACAATTTTCATCACAGGTCATCTTTTCATGGAAATTTCACAATTTAACGAGGATGGGTTCAGAGCTCAGACTCTAAATCCGTGAACACCATCCCAGCTCACCTGCCACTGAACATACTTTTTAAGTATAAAAAGTCTGTATTGGGGATTTCTAACAGTTTGATGATGAGGAGATTTCAGAAGAAATAGGAGCAAGAGCTTTCCAAGCATTAATGCCTCTTATAGGCAAACTAAGATAGTCTCTTTTTAAAAAAGCAGATTAAAAAAATGTCTTCATTGCAGGTAACATTTTTCCAGATTGGAAAGAGTGGTTCAAGACAAACTTGAGAATTTGCAGACTCTTCTGATTTAACAGTCAGCAAGTTTGGAATCATGTCAAAACCATTAAATAATGCATTTTAATTTCTACCTTCCTTCAGAAAGTTTGAAGCTAGCTAAAATTCTGACATGGAAATCCACTTTAAAAATGTTGACAGCAAACATTTCTCTGGGCTTTTGGAAATTAAATCATTAAATTGCTTGGGAATTAAGGCAAATCTTACCTTATGGCTGGGTTCAGCCTTGACAAACTCTTATTTACAGGTGAAACATGTTTGCTGTAAGACCCCCAACCTGACAAATCCTTTGAGTAGGGCAGTGAGATCTGGGAAGAGCTTCCCCATGGGCCCCATGCAGCAGTGTTTGCTCCCTTGGGATCACCACTGTCACACCACTACTGGTGTCAGTCACAGGAGATGGAAGAGTAGGAAAATACCTCCCAGGTGTGCTGCTGCTGCTGGCCTCTGTCACCAGCACCAGTGAGCAGCAGATCTTGTCACAGTGCATGTAGGTCTTTGCTATCCTTTGCCCTTGATTAAAACCGTCTCTAAATCCAAGAAGAAAGATGAGGTTTGGGTGCAGGGAAGGGAAAAAGGAGAGTCTAACACAGTGAAAAGTGTTGTTCATCTTCATTTCCAAGTGAACACAAGACAAACATTTTGCAGGACTGCAGCCAAGTTGCTGACAAAGCCCAGCTGAAAAGCAGCCCAGAGCCAGGTGCAGCCATTTGTCACATGCCTCCAAGTGGAAGTGCTGTGCACAGGGTTGTGTGTCTGGAACCACTCTTCATGAACACTCATTCCCTTTCCTTGTTTCAAATGGCTCTGATTTTACAGACATGCCTACTTGTTGGAACCCAAGAAATTCCCTGGCTGTCCTGGAGGACTCAAGCCCCTACCCAGGGGGCTCAGAGACCTTGGCAAAGAGCCCAAGACCCCTGTGCCTTTGATTTAGCCCTTGGAAAAAACAATTACCAACCTTATATGAAGAATTACAAGTCAAGAGAGTTTAAGTAGAATGATAGTGAATTTATCACAGGGTGAAAAAATAGATTTTTTGAGGTTTTTACCATAGGGGTTCAGGGGACAAGATGGAGGAATCTGGGAGTGTTCAGTCTTTCTCCTTCTTCTTGGCCTCCATCTTTTGGGTGATGTTGGCACTTTCAGATTGGTTTAGAGTAGAAGCTCAGTGTCTAACATAGGTGATAGGTATTGGAAAGTAATTGTAAATATTGTACATGTGGTTTTTGTATAAAAAGATAACACTGCCCCGGGGGCAGGCAGAATGCCTCTGTCTGACCTGCTGAACGGAACTTGGCTGGACAGGAGAAAAAATTTTATAGATAAGGAACAATAAACAACCTTGAGAACGAGAACTGAAGAGCTCTGGCTCCTTCTTTGAGTGCTGGGCTGGGAAAAGAGACTTTGTGACACATCTTGGGGTCACTGTGAGCAGCAGAGAACCTGAGACCTGCTGTGCCCTCACAGACCCTCCCACCTGATGGAACAGGTTTCCCAGAGCAGATGACAACATCTACACCTTCCTGACAGGGAAAACTCTTCCTTGTAGAAGAAATACCTGATTTGTATGGGCATCAATCTAGGCCTGTTTTCCTTGTCTTGGAAAATGCTGTTAAATATTATCACACTGTGTAATAATTGCACACCTCCTGTCACTCAGGACTCCTTATTTGCTAACTCATCTCCCACGCTCCTAGAGGGATTAATTTTCATTCTACTTACTTTTTAGGCATTGAACTCTTCCTTTCATTAATAATTTTCATTCTTCAGTCTCACCTATTCTCACTTTATAAAGTTGACAAGGTGTCAAGTAATTAATGTTTTTCTACACTACACAAGGTGATACTGCCAGACTATTTTTGTCTAAGTAATTACAGATATTTTTGGATCAAGTTGCACTTCAAAAGGCCTCTGATTTTCAACCTAGTCTTGCACAGCACAAAATTTCTTTTGCATATTCTTCATTCAAACTGCCTTGACAATAAATCCATAGTGGTGGGACACTATGAGAAATGAGTTTTCTCTACTACAATGTTTATTTCTGTAGTGTTCCCTTGGTCTTAAAAATCTGCTGTATTTTTTGCAGGACTAACTGTAAAAACTCCAAATTTAGCATTATAACTGAAACAGTGGAGAATTCTTCCATTTACCTGCTTACATTTTGTATATATTTTTCACTTTCTGACTTGGACACACATGCCTGCGGAAGGATTTTACAAAGCAGTATAAACACACATTTCTGTTCCCTTCCAGACTCACATGGGCCAAGCTTCTTGGATTTCATTCCATGAAGTAACAAAGCAGATGGACAGAGAATAAAATGAGAGGTTTCAGACTTACACCTTTGAAGTTATGTCAGCCTTGTGATGATGCAAGTGCTCCTAACACCTTAAGTTTGAGCTTTCATATTTTCCAGATTCTGTACTGCATTGATATATAACTCTGAACTTCATATAAAAAGTCTTAGCAAGTTCTCTTCACAGTTTAGTCAGACAAAACAATTCTTTTCCAGCCCCAGAACCAAGGACACCGTTGCAGCTTCAGGCCCAAAAAGTTTAAAGAACAAGGAATTGAGGAGAGCAATCTGGGAGGATGGGACTGCATCACCTGAAGCTGGAATTGGACAATCAACCCCAATATGGAAATGGACCAAAACTTATAAAAGTGTGAAAACTCATGACCCATCTTGGGTGTAGCCTCAGCCAGGCTCTTGTGCTGCCAAAGGGGTATCCTGTGAAGGCCTTTTTAATAAGTACCTATTTTATTCCATAACACTGCCCAGCCTCCATTCCAGGCAGCCTCTCAAGGCATCCATCACTCCCTCTGGGCTGCAAGGGCACTCTGCTCTTGCCATCTCTTCCTTCTTCCCCCACTGGTGGGTGTCCCTCTGTCCTGAACATGGTTTCTAAGATTCTCCTCAGCAGACTGTGTTCAGAGCAGGAATCTCTCCTGCTTCTGTTCCCTATTGCCTGGTTTGAGTCAAGCAAACACTTCCTCCAGCATCACCTTTCCAATAATTTTACTCTGAACATAATCCTCATTTTTTTCTTAAAGTAACCTCCCTCTTCTTTGTTCACCTGGTCGTTGCTTAGGCTCCCTGCACCAGTGGTCCCACCCAGGATCCTTTTATGATTCCCCTTATACAGACTTTTCCATCATCATGCTCTTAACAAGCATCTCACCCCACTGCTGCCTTAGGCCTTTGTGCACTCCTGTTCCTAGATCACATTTCATGGAGCCTCTTTCAACTCTGAATGACTTGCCAAGAAAAATTTAACTGCATTGCCTCCCCTCCCCTCTCTCAGGAAGGCTGCAAAGGGATACTCCTTGTTCAGAAAAATTAGAAGAAAGTGTAAATCCAGAGTACCAGCCCCGTGTCTCTCTCCTGACTGGCAGCTCTACATGTTGTGTGTTTCTGTAAGGGACTGTGTGTCCAAACTCAGAAGCCAGACTAAACCAACCTCTGATTTTCCTACTGAACACTCATGGCTCTGCAAGGAGATCCTTTTTTCCTTTCATTTCACAGTAGCCACAAATTACTTGAAAATCAGAATGGCAAATCTGACTCCAGCTACAGGCTTCTGAAACAAATCCCATTATCAGCATGTGGAGTCACACCTGCACCAAAGGCATGTCTGCTTGGCCCATCTGCATGCAGCATTTCCCAAAATAAGATATTTCTCATTGTGGTAGTGCAGGAAGATTCCTTTGAAAGAGCACTGCGAGAATTTACACTACTGCTTGCTTTTTTGGGGCTTATTGCTACCCTTAAACCTCAGGCCCTCTATAGCCTTTGTTGAATTTCCTCAGCTTCTGACAAAAAACAGAATATAATGTGATCCATTGGACTTCCCACATTTACTCCTCAGGATCTAGTCAAAGGACTCATCTTACCCCCAGCAAAATGCTTTCAGCTGTCTGTGGTAGGGGAAATAAGAGCCCTAAATGCATGATTATCACTTTCAGGTAGCTATTTGTGATATGAACCAGTGTTGTTTCAATTACATTTCTTAATGAGATGCATCCTTTTGGTCCAGCCATGCTGGAACAGCACTGTTTTAGAAATGATTCTCACATCTCCTTAAGTTTCTTCAGTGTACACTTCAATTCCTCGGGTGTCAGTCCTGTCAGACTAGAAAAGGAATTACATAGTAAATAAATACCATTAAATGGGCCTTCCATTTTGCCTGCTTTTGATCACCTCTCCCACACATCAGCATTAATGCTGTTCCCTTCTAATAACTCAAGTCCTTCTCTAAACCACTTCCTCCCACTCTCCCTATGCAAGGCAATATTTCATTGCAAATAAACCTGAGCACAGCTGACTAATATTTTGTTCCACACCAGAAACAGGTCTCACTGTCAGGCTGTAACAGCCATACAAAAAAGCTTGAAAAGAATCAAGAAAAAAACACAAAAATTGGGATCATCACCAAATATAGGAAACTATGGCATTAGACTAAAAGTCATGGATAAAAAGCCTTCACTTTTCTCTACCTTTATGCCTGCACTGCCATACAGAGGCAGCTTTACACACCTGTGGTGGCTTTAACCACCATTAAAAGAAGTGCTAACACAGGAAGACACAGTGGCAGACAAACACAGGCTGCAGAACTCCAGGAGGGGGTTTGCACTTTGGCTGCTGTCACCTCTTCTGTGCCACCAGCGCCTGGGCCAGCTGGATTGTAACTGTGTGTACCACCCCACTCACACACAGGAGAGCTTAGCTCCCCTTTTCATAGAATGGGAAGGGGCTGGAAGGGACCTTGAAGATCACCTGTTCCAACCCCCTGCCATGGGCAGGGACACCTCCCACTAAATCAGGTTGCTCAAGGCCTTATCCAACTTGGCCTTGAACACCTACAAGGATGGGGCATCCACAACCTCCCTGGGCAGCCTGTTCCAGTGTCTCATCCCTCTGGCAGTAAAGAATTTCTTTTTAAATTCTCTTTTCCCGATTGCATGTGTTTCAAAGGATTTGTGAGTGAAGTAAAGGGGAGAAGAAGAAAGCTGCCTTCTCCTTTTACCAATAAAGGCTGATGCCTTCTGAAGGCTGACCTAGAGCAGAGACTAGACAGAGCTAAAGAATAAAGTAGAGATTTATTAAGAGGCCTCAATGGATCCACCTTGGGCAGCACAACCCAAAATGGCCACAAAATGGACAACTGGTCCCAGGTCGTCCATTTAAACTTATAAAACTTTGATAAGTTCTGGTCCATTTGCATATTGGAGCTAATTGTCTATTTACAGCTCCAGCCCATGAAATGTCATCCCTCTTGTTTTCCTCTCTTCAGCCCATGTTGTTTGTGCTCTTGGGCCTGAGATTTGGATCATTTGTCCTTGGTGCCCAGCTGGAGCAGGAATTGTTTTGTCTCCCTGCTCTGTGCAGAGCTCACCATCCCCTCATATGAAGCCCAGACCCACACACTAAACAGAATCTGAAAAATACAAAATCCAAAACCAGAGGCATCATTTCCCCCCTGTTCCCAAAGGGCCCCAAAGTGATCTTGTCTCACCTCCTTCTCCCTGTTGAGCAGCACCAGCTGGCTGTCTGTCAGGATGCAGTATTTCCTCTCCCATGTTGTCATCTCGGTGTAGGGGGACTGGCCACAGGACAGTCTGTGGGTGGGTGGTCCTTTCACATCTGGGAACAGAAAACCACCACCTTGTTAGCACGTGGCATTAAGACCTTCTTTGCTTTCACAGCTCTGAACCAAAAGCTGCACTCTGTGCTGAGTGGGGCCTGTTTCAGCATTTTAAAAGGTGAAATGGGAATCCTGGGAGGCACCCATGTGCTACTAATATTTATTTACTTATAGCATGACTTACAAAAATAGCAATACCAGGGATGAATATGAACGTCTTTGTCAAAGGCTGAAATATATTGAAAAGACCAAGAGCTCTTATGAAAACTTAATCTTCCTTCCACTCCCTTCTCAAAACCATGGTTCAAAGGAGTACAGCCCTGAATGTACTCTAAATCTTAATAAAGTGGATTATTTGAGACTAAGGATAGAGAGATATAGGAAAGAAGACAGGGATCAAGGAAGGCATGATTGAAGAAGGGAAGGAAAAATTCAAAGGGATGAGCATTTAATTGAGAAGGGCTTACTAGGCTTACTAGCACCTTTTGGTAGGGAACTACTTGATGAAATTGTGCATTTTCATTTAGCCACAGACACTATAGTGACAAAAACTCATACTTGAAAAAAACCCCAAACACCACAAACCAAACCATAACCCAACTTGTTTGGTTCCCAGTCCTGATCTATTAAAATTTATTTTAAAATCTATTTCCTGTAAGTTTCTTATGATTGAGCTGCATATGACATTGTGCCTGTCACTACTAACAAGGTCCCTTCCAACCCAAACCCTTCTAGGATTCTATGATTCATCTCTTTGCAAAGTTTTGATATAAAGTTCTGATTGCTTTATAAGATTAGGCTTCATTTTTATTTCACACTCTAGTTCTATACAATTTACTTGCAATGATCTAAAAATTATCCATTCCCAATGGATGTAGATCCCTCAGGTCCCAAGGGTCTAAAACAGACACTGCAAAAATCAAGGGACTTCCTGCACAGGAGCCCAGGACGTCCTTTAACTGTTTGAGGAGCAAAGTGAGCGTTCAAACCCGAAATGTTTTGCAGCACCACCTGCCTTTTAGCGCACCCAGCAGCACGCACAGCCAGAACACGGCTGCTTCTCGTAGCTTCTCCCCAGCGTCACCACTAGAGGCCAGCGAATCCTCAATCACCCAGCACCTTCCAGGGACAGCCAGCCCAAAGGCCAGCGTTAAACCTGGCCTCAGGAACCCCCTCAGCTCACTTCCCTCCTTGCAGACCCTGCTTGTGCCCCCTCTTCATCAAAAACGCTGCAGCATCTTCATGCTCTCCTCCTACAGCTCTGCCTCTGCACTGCGAGGGATGTGTCAGACTTGGGAGATGCCTTTCAGTGCCTTGCTCAACCTCACATTGCATCAGGATTTTGTGATCATTCAGGAAAGTGCTTGGAACAGGCAACCTTTAAGCAAGAAAAAGGAGAGGGCTGCATGGCTCCTGCTGCTCTGAATAACAAAGAACGGCACCTTTGTGCCCTTAATGTCAGGTAAAATCATTCAGGGAAGAAGCTGAGATGAAGACTCAGATGACACAGTTACTTCTGATACAACTCAGTTTGTGAGAGTGACAACAAATACTGTGTGGCTCAAAATTGTCCAAAACTCTATTTAAGCATAAAGATAATGAAGAGAAACCACCATAAGCTCTGTGAAGCAAAAGTGTATTTGTACAAACCCCTGCAGCACAACAGACTCACCCACAAGTTATGTATTAGTCCATTTTACAGACATGAGCCCTCCAGGTAGATTTTTGGCATAACTGCAACTCACATTTATCATGGTGTCCAACCAAAAACCAAACCAGATGTAAAACAAAACCACTGCTGCTCCTGCTTTGACCTTGGCTTCCCAAGCAGCACATGAGCCTTACCCCTTCCTAGCATGACAAACCTGACAGAGAGTAGAGGAGAAGGATGAAGCCATGAGCTCCTGGTATAAGAGTGCAACAGAAATGGGAAGATGAGAGCTCTGGGGATCTGGTCTCCTGGGTAAGAAAAGCACATGATAAATCTGCAGGGGGAGAACAGGATGAAGGCATGTGTGCCCTGTCCTGCTGATGTGGGTGGGCTGGCAGTGAGAGTGCAGCCAGCTGCACTGAGCACTAACCAAGGAACTGCATTTGGAACTGCTGGTAAACTTTGTGATGGCAAAAGAAAACCCTCCTGGGCCATCAGCTCCAACGCAGAATTTACAGTCACGACTTGCCCAGCCCCAAAAGATCTTTGTGTTATAATTTCTTCTAACTACAGGCCTTGGCAGGATACCATCCAACAGATCCATGGGCTGCACAAAAGGAATTAAAGAACAGAACGACTTCTTCCACTGCAATAACAACTCCAGGACTTAACTGAGTCATCAGGCACTGTGAGCCAGCCATGGCTGTGTTGCCAAGTGGGTTGGCTACGTCAGAACAGCTTTCCACAGGCTGCTGGCAGAGTGACATGCCATGCCATGCTGTGTCTGGAGCTGTCAGTCACCCCTAGGGAACACCACAGTGGTACCATTTTGTGTTTGCATTGGGGTCCTTTTGAACACAAGTTGGGGCACAGCCCAGCACCCCTGCAAGCCTCTCTTCAGCAAGCTGTTTTTCCAGAGCATGGGACACCATAACTTCAGTCTGATGCTGTGAGCACATTGCAAACTCCACGGATGTGGAAGCATTTCTGCAGAGACAAGAAAGAGCCACAGGAAGGGAGCAGGTGATGAGACAGTGCCCACAACAAGCTCCAGATGAACAACTGAAACCAAACAGGCTGCCTTTCCTTGCAGCCTGAACTACATCATGCAGGCTGTCTCTTTTAGAATCTTTCACCTTTGGCTTTATTTCCAGAAAGCAGGTATTTTCATTGTCACTGATGTCACCCTATAAACTTCATTTCCCAGAAAACTCACAGCAACGAGGACCCCAGTGTAGCTTTGGTGCCTCAGTCCCACCTATTTAAATTATTTCTCAGCTCTCCCTCCTGCATGGCTGATATCTTTGGAGCCTCTCACAACAGCTGTGACTTCAAAATTTATTCTGAAGTATGTTACCAGTTTAGACAGAAGACTCTTTGGGACTTTGCACCGTATCACATACACGCTTGGTCGCCTCACAAACCCTGTTCTGCTTTCCGGTGCTCTTCATCTTCGGTTTTCATTTTATGTTCTTGGCTCCAGCTTTTCACGTGAATGTAATAAAACCCACCGACCTCTTCCACTAAAGCCCCATAAAACTAATTAAGCACCATGCTTTGGATCACTACAGAAGTGAATTGCAAGAAGTCCATGTGTAACGAGGAACACTGAAACTTTTGGGAAAGACTGCAGGTAAGGATTGTCCTTTTTAACGCTCTGTCAGCTCACACAGCAAGGCTTGAGCTTTGGAGATGAATGATCACTCACTGATGAATGCAATGATCACTCCTTCAGACAGGAGCTAGAGAAGAGATCAGGGAGGTGCATCTGAAAGCTCTGAGTTTGCAGATGTTACGTGTGGGATGGGCTCATGCAGCCACACACCTAAATAGGCAAGTTCTGGTGACAGAAGATTTCTCTGGGTCTGATGCAATCCCTTCATTCTGCAGCACTACAATGAGGCATTCAAGTAAGCAGATCAGCAAGTCTACACATAGGATTAAAGGTCAGGCCTTATGTGCCTTCAAATGCTAATATCAGTTAAGTAACAGCTTGGAAAAAATCCCTTTTTTGGTACATCCCTGCCGCTGCCTCCTGCCACATCCGACATCACTGAAGACTGGAAACTGTGTTGTTTTTCCTCAGGGCTCTGAAATGCCACTAGCCATGATATAAATACCCACAAAGCTCCCTTTCTTTCAGTCAGATGACAACTTGTACCTTATTATTCTTGAAGTACAGGGCTTATTTTTAAAGAAGGGGAAAAATAGAGGGGCAGTGATTCCATAATCACATATCAACAGCAGAAGTGTTGAGTGGTGCAGGGCAAGGAAACGTGGAAAGCAGCAGCAGCCAGTGCCAAGCTAATCCCCACAGACAGGGAAAGACATCCCAGGAAAATGATGGCAGTTTAGTAGTATTTATGGAGCAGAGCAGTCCTATCAGATGGGAACATTTCTGAATGCTTCCATAGCAAACATGCAAAAATTATTTTCCTTAAAATTCCAAATGTGTTCATGAGCGGAGAATATTTTCCAAAAAGCAGGCAATGGGCAGAATCAGAAAATTATTTCCAAGAGATAATGGGTGCTTCAGTGTCATTAAGTCCCCAACAGCTCTCCTACAACCAGAAAAGCAGTGAAAAGAACAGAATTACCAGAAACCAAGCCAACAAAACTACATTAAAGGCAAATTCATGCCTTCAGTCTCTGCCAAAAAGCACTCTCTACTTACCATCAATAAAAACACAGAAATAACCCTCCATCCCAGTGATGACAAGAGCACCCCTGGCACGCCTCAGAGCTCCTTTTTCTGAACTGCACTATTCCTATGGTGAAATCAAGGGCTAACTGAAGTACTTGCCAAATTTTCCTCCTCCACTTTATTAGGGTCCATATTCTGTTCCTAGTATTTCCAGCAAGGAGCTGCCAAGCAGCTGAGTAACTAATGTGGTGGCCAAGTTTGTATGCTGGGAGGAATTTTTTTCCCCTGAAGAGAGATTAGTAGGAGCCCTAACACCTTTTGACAACAGGTCTGCTTGCCCAATGTCAATGTTTCCACAATGTTTTATGTACTTGCCATAGAGACAGGATGAGAGAAAAGCATTTTAGGTAAGTGCTGTCATCTGAGAGCTTGTCAGAACCCCAACCTACCCAGCTGTGCATGACCACACAGTCCAGTTTGAATAACCATCAGTTCCAACCTTAATAAAGCAGGTTGAAACAAGCCTTACTACTGACAGGAAGCTTCAAAGATAAGTAAGAACCACAAGTCCTTCCACTGAACTTCCACCATCTCAAAGCTCATGAAGGGATTCAAGTGCAAGATGTGGCAGAAAAGGAAATACACAGTGTCTCAACATGCTCCATTCCCTCAAATCTTGGAACAAGGCAGGATTTCTGCAAAAGGAGTCACTAATGGGAGTGAAAAGAAGCAGCAGCAGTGGCTCTGTGACACACAGCTGGGTGGGTATGTGCACTCAGTTCAGACAGCTGTTGAAGGTGAAGACCTGCACAGGCATTGGAGCAATGCTGGCCCAGCTGCAAGAGGGGCAACATCCCAACATCTGCACAGGGCAGAGGAGGAGAGAGGTCAGCCACTGAGGGGCTGCTAGAAAAAGTACAACCAAGGCAACTCCTGTTTTCTCTCATGCTGCCATACAGAGCCCTTGTTTGCATTTCTTATTTCTCAAACCAACTCCCAGCCACGTGCAATGGTTTCTGATCCAGCCAAGACCAGAACAGTGCAGACAAACACTATCAAAAACTGCTCAAAGAGAAACTTATCACAATGCCCAAATTCACCTGGAAGAGGAAGGGACTCTCCTCCTCCAAGTTTGTACAGACAATCACCACACTGCCCCAACACAGAAAACACAATGCTCATGGTAAAATATTAGGAAAATTCAGCACATACTGGGTGCAGCAATGCAGACTGCCATGCTACAGAGAAACATGATGCTCTCAGGGTTGGTTAATTTTTTCTCTGAATCACAACACACTTAGAAATATGACCTGCACACATTATACTAATTTTGCCATTTTGTTTCAAAGCACAATGTGGGCTTCCTTTCTAGGAAACCTCTCATAGCTACTGTGAGATCCAGCAGCACTCACTTGCCCCTCTAAATCATTCTGTGGCATGGCTCCATTTCAGCTAAGAGGTACCTACATTTTCGTGGTCAGCAACAGATCCCTGGTGCAGCAGGTGGCATTTAAAGTGTAGAAAGTGTGAGCAGATCCTTTGGGATGAGAGGCATGCCATTCACGTAGGATGTTATTACAGAGGTAAGTATCTGGTGTGAATTCTTCCCATTACATATCATAGCCACACTCAACAAAGTTCAGTCCACATGTAATGGGCAGCCCTCAATTCAGCTGAATCCAGTTGCTCTCCTCCAGCAGCTGCAGGCAATGATAACCAAATTCTTAGATGGAAATCTAATATCCTGGGTAGGAGGTAGAGAAGGCTTAGTCAAACCATCAGGTTTCAGAGATCTCAGAAGCTCTCAGGCCAAGCGCTTACAGCCAAAACACTACCTGGAAAATCCATTCTGCACAGAATAAAGTCATAAAAGGTTTAAGTAGGTGAAAACAGTATTTTAGAAGCTGGCAGAAGCCATGACCAGTGCCATGGCTTTCTCAGATTCCAATGTATTTGGCACTGTAACACACGTTCTTCACAAGATCTTTAATTTTTCTAGTATAGGCCAATCTTGCCAATCTAACCTATTAACTTTCCACTGCTCTTTTATTGAGTGGCAGTGATCAGACACAGTCTTAAGACTGGTTTTCCACTCTCCCAGTGAAGAATCTCATGAGCCACAGGGAGATTAAAGTAAAAACTGTTCAGTCAGGTGCAATTTTCATGTCCTGTATCCTCAAAGAAATGCGACTCTGGCAATTTTCGTGCTTGTTGTGTGCGCTTCCATTTCCCTACCATCAGTTTGTCAGCTCTGGGAGAAGGAATCTCTTAAAATTTAGAGATGGGAAGTCTGAAGGTATCTGCTGTTCACTCCTTACAGGTGAGGTTTGAAAGATTTTCCCTTCCTCTGAATGAGGACTGTGTGTCTCTTCTGCCCTCAGCTAGAGGCATAGCTTTTCCCCAGCAGCTGCTGGGAAGCTTTGCTGAGAGCTGTGATGGGCTGGGAGAAGGGTCACCATGCTGCTCAGAATTTCTCACATGCAGCAGTCTCACCTTGACACCAAGAGGAAAGATCAACCTTTAAAACTCAAAGAGTGAGAATCAACGTTTTGTCCACTACCAGAGCTGCCAGCCAGATTCTTAAACTTCTGCACTGAGAAAACATGTCAGGAGCAATTTTTAAGTGGGGAGGAATAAACCATCAGATGAGCGAATGCCTTAGCAGCCAAGGGCTGTCTCCTCTGCAACCAGCAGGAGACAAAATACAGAATGCTACTGTTCAAGAAGCCTGGCATCTCCCAGCAGGACGGGATCTCTGGCTGACATCATTCCCACCCCTTCAATTCCTTCCCTAGGAGAGATCTGACTTGTTTGTGCAAGAGTCGGCCGGCGGCGAGCAAGGTACAGCAGCCTCCCTGCTGCAGCTGAGCTCCCAGACAGCTCTGCCAACTTCCCCTGGGCCCAAGTCCATACATCTGCCCTGTTCTTGCAACGTCACCACTGTGCCTATCTCCAGCTCGGGAGATTTCACACCAGGGCTGAGACTATGGCAGAGATCAGCCAAGATTTCCCTTCTCACGCAATTCCAAACCCAAACCTTTCCCAAGGCCTGTGCTCACACATTTGCCACCCTGACGTTTCCTCAAAGGCCTCAGTGTTCCCTGGTACCCAAGGGCTCTGCAGAAGCTCCAGAGCACAAATTCAGTTAGGCCACAACCGTGCGAGCAGTTGCACCGAGATTTTATTTTCAAAAGGAAAAATTATGGAGCTGTTCCAAAAAAGAAACCGCAAGTCTTAAAATCTTACGACTAGTTTAGTGAGCAGATGCTGAGTGTGCCAACAGTCTCAAGCTTTCTTGCAAAGTCCTAAAAAATGAGAGCTAAGGAGCTAATGGCAGAGGCAAAAATTAGGCATAAAGCTCACAGGGTAATTCTGACTAGAAAGCAGAAAGTTGCACCAGCTTGCTGTCATCGAGCAGCTTCTTTGAGCAAAAGGTGTGGGAGCTCTTAATAGCAGTTTAAAGCTACCAATTAGCTTGAGCACTACTGAGCTCCTCTAAGCTTCTTACTTGCTGCATAGCCGATTGCTAAATGTTAAACTTACAGAGGGTAACTGATCCTCGCCTTGCTCTCTGTCCCCGTCCTCCTGGGCTGTGCCCAGCCCGGCTCAGGGGACACAGCGTGCAAGATGTGCCTGTCAGGAGACATCAGCACCTTCTCAGATGGATCAGTGCCAGCAGCTTCCAATCAGGCAATCGGTGAGCAGTTGGTGGCTCAACAAGTGGAACCAGAAATGACAGCCCAGCCAAGGTGGGGACCTTACAAAGCACGCAGGTGCGCCCTGCGCTCGGCCTGGCCTCCCCGCGCGCCCGCGAACAAGGGGCTCTTTGTGCGGCCTCGTCAATCTCATGACATCACCGCAACAGAAGCTGCTGTCCCTGTAAAAAACCAATTTGGTTCCCAGGATAACTAAGATTTCAAATAACCTGCAGTTGCTTGAAGCCATGGCTGTGACCCTTCCTTTCCTTCTTATTCAGGTCTCGTTCCCTGCCCAGGACCACTCATCTTTGCTCCTGAATATTAAGTACATTTTTTTCTCACAGTTAAATTCCCACTTGGCCTACAAAACACTTTGGAATCTCAAAACAGAAATGGTTATTACAAACCTGTAGAGAGGATTATAAAAGATTACATGCCCCTATTACATAGCTGCCAAGTTCTGAGAAGGTTCTCAAGTGACACTTCTCCCTAAAGCAAGGAGAGGCTTTCATGAGAGGTTTAGAAAGCAGAAAATGGCGAATAGCAGAAAAGTTAATTATTCGTGGGAGGAAAAAAAAAAGTCTGCAGTTTTTCCTCCTAATTTATGCATGGTCCTTTTCTTATCCAGCTCTATGCCCTTCACCTTGCTCTGTCCTCTGCAGTGCTTGCTCTCACCAACCCCTAATCTCCATCTCACAGCCTCTTCAGCACCAGGCATCCAGAGTGGGCTGTTCCCTTTTCATTCTTTATTTTTTGCAGCAGTGCAGGAAGAAGACAAAAGAAAAAATGTCCTGAACTTTAAAAGGACCTTGGTCCAAGGCAGCTGTGCAAAAAAAAAAACCCAACAAACAATTTAAAAGCAAAAGCTGCTGAGTTCCTGCACACATTTTTGGTGCACACACACAAAAATGTACCAGTGTACCAGGGGTCACAATTAAAGATGTGTGGCAAAAGCGGTGCACAGAGCCTGGCAAAAGCACCAAATCACAAAACCACCAAAGTTCACAGACTGCTTTACCCCCCACCCTTGCCAAGAAGGCATCAGCCAGATGGCATTCATCTGTCACAGACCACTTTCAAAAGAGCAGGACCCTTCTGCTTTTTCCTGTCAAGGAGGGAGGTATGGGATGGGCAAAGGTAGGGAAGCATTTCTGCAGAGACAAGAAAGAGCCACAGAAAGGGAGCAGTGATGAGACAGAGCCCACAACAAGCTCCAGATGAACAACTGAAAACCAAGCAGGCTGTCTTTCCTTGCAGCCTGAACTACACCATGCAGGCTGTCTCTTTTAGAAGCTTTCACCTTTGGCTTTATTTCCACAAAGCAGATATTTTCATTGCCACTGATGTCACCCTATAAAATTCATTTCTCAGAGCAATTGCAGGATGGCTGAACTCCCCAGCTCTGAAACTCACCTCTAGAGAAACACACCCTATGTTATCTCAAACCAACCCTCCCTGTGTGTGGTGGTGTTCATGACAAGAAAGAATAAGGGAGAAATAACAAACAACATATTACAAAAAACCCATGAAGGTCTCACATGATGCTTTAAACACTTGCTCACCCTGCCACCACTGCACAGTCAGTTGCTGACGTACAATTTTAGCTATTTTCAGTCTGAATGTTTCTTGACTGTTTCTGGGTAGACACACAAGCTATTAGGTGCCTTTTTTTGGGTTTGGGCTTTTTCTTGCCTCAACAGATTATGGGGAAAAGAGGACTGTGAGCACTGCTGCTGTCTCATAGAAGGAAGTTTATTTCCCTTGTCAAAGGAAGAGTTCACAGGACACTAAAATCTGCTGCAATAATGTGCATGTTTTGCATATTTTGCAGGTCATTCAGGCATATAGGCTAAAGTTAGCTTTTGTATTTTAACCACTTAAAACAAATGACTAAGGGACCCCCTCAAGGGATTCAAATATCATGTACAAGAAGCCCTGCAGTACTCCCCTTGCTATTTAGACAGACCCACTCTGCTTCCTTCTGGCATCTTCAAAATGTTTTCAGAAGGACCTGGAACCACCAGGTTATTACACACGAATTTGTTGATTTGACCTACTTAGAAGCAAAAGCACCAGAATGCTCCTCATTCCATTTTCCTCATTAACATCTGAAAAGCCTTCCTGTATCTCAGTAAATCAACATTAATACTCAAAAGATGGGACTTTTTTCATCATTACTGAGAATGGCACAAAACTTTATAGAGGAAGGAGACTGGATCTCATAAAAGTGCAATGGGGATCCTGAGCCACATTTACATTTATGCAAAGAGATGTCTTGTGGCAAATAACCTGAACCCCACATTTAATGCAGTATGGCAATGACCTGTAGTACCTCTTTCATCAGCTCTACCCTTTAACCTTCAGTTAGAGGTTATGTGAGGTTGGTTTCCCTGTGTAATTTAACCCAGCTACTGCACCTGGTTTAGGGAGGGAAACTGGCTTGGGGAGAAAAATCCCTTTTGGTTCAGCATAAGGAAGTCACCACCAAGATGGTCAAAGCAGGACACTGAGCTGCAGGCTGGCATCAGGGCTCAGGAACACCCTGACTCAGAGTGCTTTGCTCTCCTCATTACCACACAGCGTCAGGATTGGCAAACCAAGCTTCATTTTGTTCCAAAATTTCAGAATACAGTGGGTGATTTCTTTCTTCTTGCTTACTCTGCATGATATTGCCCAGAGAAGCTGTGTGGAAGTTTCAAAAACCAGGCTGGGCAGGGCTCGGAGCAATCCAGCCTAGAGGAAGATGTCCTTGCCCAGGGCAGAAGGTTGGAAGTGGAGGATCTTTAAGATCCCATCCAACCCAAACCCCTTTGGGATTCTGTGCTGTGGGAAGCCAGCTGGGAAAGTAAGAGGCAACACAGGAAGAAGTAACAGTGCCAGGCAGAGAACTGCAAGTGCTCAGCTAACCCTGTGCCAGGGGAAGGATGTTTCCTGCAGACCAGCCTGGTTGGGACATTTTTGCCATGCTGAGCTCCAGGCTCCTGAGGTAGCACCTGAACAGGAGGAGCAGGCTCCCCACGCTTTTGGCAAACCCCAAGCAGCATGATTAATGTATCCTTTGAGCATGGGCTGGCTAATTAAAAGGATCTGGAGGTAGGGTGCAGTATTTCAGGTATTCTTCAGCTGGGTTTTCCCTCTACTTAATGTTCCCTTCTCCTTTCAGTAGCTCAGGCTGTGATGAACAAAGGCCACATCCTCACCCCAAACACTCATTACCCTTGAGCCCTCACCTTCTCACTTTCTTCCTCCTTACTCCTGCTCTGTTCCTCAAAACTTGTAAAATATAAAGCTCATGAAGGCCAAGCCTTTTGTTCTTCATTACACTGCTTTTTAGCTGATTTGTATTTTCAAGACGGATTTTTATACCTAAAAATTTGTATTTTAAATTATATTTTAATTTATGTTTACATCTAATGCCTAAGCACAAACATGCACTTCTCCCCAGTTGTCCTCCCTTCTGAATGTTTTGCAAACTGACAGCACAAAGCTCCCAGGGCAAATCCAAGCCCCCTTTTATCTGAAAGGTACTCCTCTCCAAAATCCTAGAAGGAGAACACAAACTCAGCAAGGATAAATAATAACCAGTAGAGAGAAAATGTCTGTCCTACAGCAATGCTAAAGAGAAATTTATAGGTCACAACCTTGCAGAAACAGGCCTGGTAACATCTAATTAGCAGTCCTACTGAGCAATTGCATCTCATAACAGTGAACCCAACCAGACTGGAGGAAAGGGAGAAGGGAATTTTTATAGAAACACAATAATTACAATATTTTGAAGAGATTTGCTTTATGTTGCTGTTTTGTGGGGATCCCCTCCCCAGTAGGAATAATCAACCCACACAAGTGATTTAATGAGTTATAACTGAATTACATTTCACTCCTATGGGGAAACAATTTAGAAGGGCAGCACAGATTTTTATTAATTATTTTATTTTTAAATTGAAATGCTAAGAATTCTGTTTGCTGCCAAAAGATGGGTGGAGGAGCCAAGGAAAGTTCACATACCCAGGAGACTGTTAACTAGAACCAACTTGGACAATGCATTTGAGAAGCATTTCCTTCCAGCTACTGTAGAGAGCTGTCCTTAACATGCCTTTACTTAAGCAGCCAACTTTCCACCACTGAGTACAATGAGATTTCAAAACACACAAGAAATCAGACTATAAACAAACACAAACATCCCACTTAGTGACATAACAAAAGAAAATCCGGGGCAAAAAGCTTCAGCTTCTCTATTTTGTGTCCTTCATAAAACAGCTTGGCATTTTTGACAAATTCTGCTCCTCTTTTTTTTTTTTCTTCCCTTTTCTGCTTATTTTTTTTAGTGACAGTATTAGCACATTACTGGCTTAGCTGCCTAAGTAATGGCGCTCCTGAGCAAAAAATTATTTCTGGGGGTTGAGGGATGAATCTCACCCAATATGGAATTGGAGGGATGGAGTTCCAGAGGAAACAAGCAGCTGAAGAGCAGGAATGAGGCAGCAGCAGCAGGGCCAGCAGGAAGGAGTGGTGAACTGGGCAGAGCTGGTCCCTGCCAGCTGCACAAAGCAAGAACGTTGAAAATACGTATGAAGATCATGTCACAGAGAGCAGGAATGGCAAACAGATGAGAGGCAGCCCCAAAGAGTGAAAGACTAAGGAGCAACTCCCTTTCTTCAAGAGTTTTGGTTTGCCAGAGACAGATGGTGCTGCTTCCACATGGTTAGAGCTGGATGGTACCCTACCTCCCAACCCTTGATGGATGTCAAGCTTATTTTTGTAAATCTCTGGTGATAGAAACCATCCATGGCTTCTTGCTCATTTCCCCCTCACTACTTTGCCAAAAACTTCCAGCTCTGCTTTCCTTGCCACATCGACAGTCTGGTATATTTGTCCTGCTCTCAGTGACTAATGATGATTGTGCACATCCCTTGTCTTTGCAAAAGCCTTTTTTAACAATAGCACAAGAACTGAAAACGGTACCTCAGTACCTGGGACCATTTTTGTTAGCCCTGAAGCAATCAGACATGATGATGAAAAGAAAAGAAAAAAATCTATTTTTTTCCCCCCAAACTCTCATGTGATTAAAATCCATTAAAATGCAAACAGACATGAATTTTATTTTATCCATCAGTGACCACACTTCACTATCCCTGGGCTATGGCTGTCTCTTTGTGAATTCTCTGCACGTAAGAACAGCCAAGCTCTAGGTTTAGGAGCAATCAATCTGGCAAACCTCACTAAATATATATGTGTGTGTATGTTTTATAATGATTTCCATTTTTCACGTTGATTTACATTGATCATTGGAAAGCACATTCAGCTTCATGTTTGCTTAGCTCTGAATAAACAAAGCGAAGGCTGTTGGGTATCCAAAGACAAATGAGACATTACAGATGTAGACAAAACCTATCATCACCCTGAAAGCATTTCTCTTTGAAATTATATAGCCATGCAGAAGTTATTCAGAGTGAGATTGCTGTATGTGTTTTTAATTCAGGCTGGGCCTGTTGGGGGCAGGGAGGGAGTCTGATGAGCCTCTCTGCTGTCACTTTCTCCCTTCTGCATACCTGATAATTCAGAAATGTCTGACTCTCCAAGGATGTTATTTCTTTCCCTTGCATTCCCTAATTTCCACTTCTCAGGATAGGTCTCCTTAGGTCCATATGTCTCACTGCATTTACAACACACCCACCTGGATTTTTACCATTGAAATTACAATGAGCACATCAGCATCCATTTGAACACGCAATTCCACATCAAGCTCAACCATGCAAATCCAGCACAGTTAGTGCCCCAGCTGGCTTCACACTGCACAGGAGTATTTCTTTCTCAACTGCAGACCTTGTCCCCTTTTGCAGATAAAGCCCCCCTGTTTCAGGGCTGTGTTGGAGATTATAGTTTCCACAGTAACAGTAGGAAGGTGTCAGAAGTCTGGGTACATATGCTGCACAGCACAGCCAAGCTCCTGCATTTGGTGGCTGCTGGCTCTACAAGATGCTACATATGCACCCAATAAATTGCTTTGGTTCCTGTGCAAACAGAAAATTTTCAATTAGTACGTTTGAGCCATTCATGTCTTTTGTCAAAGTAACTCAAAACTCCTGTTCTACACATATCATTCCCCCCCGAAAAAATAACAATGCATTTTACAATTATATTTAAGGACATTCACTTCTCTTTATAGGCATGAGGCATTCACAGAAAACTCAAAAGAAACTCCACAATGAAGAAGGGAAAATAGATTTGCTGGAAAGAAGTCTTTCCCTTTTAGAATATATCCAAGCAGGAGCTAAGGAACTGCCATTATAATGAGCTCCTTAGGCAGGTTTGGTGGCAGCCTCCTCCCTGCTGCTGTGGGTCCAGCAGCTGAAAATACCTTGTTAGCACAGCTAAAGCAGTGAACACAGCAGCCACAGCAGTGTCTGTGTGAGGAGGGGGACAACAGCATTAGCAGAGCTGTGTTGGGTATGGACAGACCCCACAGCAGCCCCAGCTCCCCAGCCCTGGCCTGTGCTCAGCAGCACTTGCGTGTAGGAGGGCACCAGCCTGATTTTGGATTTTTCAGGATTTGTCTCTGCACTGCCAAGATGCAGAAAATGTTGCACCACCTTTTCCTGACATGTGTTGGTTTGCTCTTTCCTTAGTATTAACAACATAGACTGATTGTGCTGAAGTACCAGGGGGACTGCCCCGGACGTTTTCTTGAGATTATGTAGTAACAATAAAAGATAGAAAAAAGACATATAAAAGATATACAAACCTCTTGATGCCCAACCCCACAAAGGCACAAGGGTCTCACCTGCCAGGGTACTCAACACTCTCCTAGATGCCCTGTGCTTTCAACCAGCTCTTCCGGACTGAAAGGCTTTTACCAACACAGATCAGCCCTAACACTGTTTTACCATAAAGAAGAGCCAAATTACCACATGACAGTTGCATATGCAAGTGGGATGGGAGTCACAGTTGGAAATAATGAAAACCAACATCAAGACAATTTGTCTCTGCCACAAAAGATGGAACACTTATCCCTTCTTTCCCCCCTCCTGTTCAAAACTTTATCCCAATTTCTGTAAGAGTAAGTCTCAGTATCATTTAAGTACTATGTCAATAAAGGAACAGGCTATCATACAAGACATCAGTGGCTTGAACCACACATTTTATCAGCTACAGGAGGGCTGACAGGAAACCTACAAATAAACCACAGTGCAGCCAGAATCCCCCCCTTGCTGAGCACCACGCGCTCAGCCGGCCCAGCCTGCACAAGCAGCACCACAGTACATCAGGCATGCAAGGATCCACTGCTTCACAAAGCTGGCAGAGGAAGTGGTTACTGAGAGAGGCTATTTATACAGGACACAGCCAAAATAGCCCATCAGAAATGTTAAAAAAAGCCCTGCGTGAGTGGAGATAACTGAAGGCAACTGGGAGCTGTTTGGATCTGTGTGTTCACCTTCTTCCCTTCACAGGCAGTTCTCTCAGGGCCACTGCCTGGATCTGTGCTGCCAACAAAGCCTCTTCTTGTGTACAAGTGCAGCCAGAACTAATAGGAGAGAGAAGGTAGATGGAGACACACTGCAAGAGGTTGGCAGATTTTTTTGTAGTACTGTGTCAAAACCTGCCAAACCTGCCTGCCAAAGCATCTGTGTCACTAAATGACTGTTAGAGGAAAATTGCTTTTAAGAGTATCTACATCAAAAGGGCTACTGTTTTTTCTATGAAAATGGGTTGTAAGTTCATAAGTGTAAGTAGAAGAAAATCGACAGCAACTCATCTTAGGATGAGTGAGGTGAAGCTAAAACTCTGACCACATTATCATCACAGAAATATCTGATAGTCTCAGAAGATTTTATTTGGGAGCAGTAAGGAAAGCTCCCAGGAAAGAAAGTTTTATAGTTTTTAAAGTTTTATTTATATATGTAAAATATGCAAGAGCAGCTGAAGTCAGACATAAAAGGTCTGCTTACAACTTGCCATTGGACTTGACAGAGTACTTTCTTGCACCTTTTAGAAAGAGGGATTTGTCTTTGGCAAGAAAGGGCTAAAAGAATCAGAGATCATTGCATGACTAACAAATCTCAGGAACTAGAATTCAAACCTCAAAAAACATATAATTCTGATCCCTTAAGTCTCAAACCTATAGACAGCATCAACAGCAATGTGTGGTGACAGCTGACACAAATAAATGCATTTGACTGCAGCAGTGGCTTTGCTCACTCCTGTTCTCACACATCACTGTCACTCATCTGGCTCCTCTCTGCAGCAGTTTCCAGACAAGTGGTTTTTCATAGAACCACAGAACCCCAGAATGGTTTGGATTGACAGGGACCTTAAAGATCATTTTGTTCCACCCCCTGCCATGGGCAGGGACACTTTTGACTAGACCAGGTTGCTCCAAGCCCTGATCTGGCCATGGATGCTCCCAGGGATGGGGCAGCCACAGCTTCTCTGGGCACCCTGTGCCAGAGCCTCATCACCCTCACAGAGAAGAATCTCTTCTGAATGTGGAAACTAAACCCACCCTCTTTCAGTTTAAAACCTTTACCTCGTATCCTATCACTACATGTCCTTACTAAATTCCCATGTTTTGAGAGAGATCTTCTATACCAAATGCACAGATTAAAATGACCAGCTTATTCCCCACATGGCACAAAGACAGGGAATGCTGACTCTCCAAAACATGAGCTTCTTTAAGAAGCTATTTTGGTAATTTTTTTTCTATCACCTTCTCTGTAGGAAATATTTTTTAACTTCATTTGAACAAGCGGCCCCATAAGTTGTAAAAAGCTCTCTCGCCCACAGAAGAGCAGATGTCAAGCTTCAGCTTTCCTCAGAGAAAGAGGAAAGGAGAGACAGTTGGTTTCGATGCTAACATGTCAAGAGTTTCATGCATTAGCCTATTGTTTACATAAACAGCTTCCTTTAAACAAGTGATGTTTTACAGGATTATGAAGTATTTATTTCAGAAGAGTCTAAAGAGTCTCTTGAGTAACTACCACAGAGAAAGTATCACCACAGAAAGCATAAGGCTAAATGATAATACAAGTTAATTAGTTAAAGCAGGCAATCAAGTAACTCTATAGCAAAGTAATGGGATAAATAAGTGCACAGAGATAATCTTGCACATGTTTACATCTAAAATGCCATCGCTTTGAGTCCTAAATCACATACTGTTAGCACTGCAAATCTGCACCATTTGTTATTTGGAAAAAAACCAAAGGCCTAAACCCCAAATACTTTGCTCTGGGTTTGTTATTTTAAGGAAAAAAGGGTCAATGTGCCTCGGAAGCGTTCGCTCTGTGAGCACACAGGCAATTCTCATCTCGCGCCAAGCTCCGTCGCGGGCAGCGTCTGTGCAAACGCAAACCAGGGAGCTTTGCCTGGAGAAGTCACCCTCTCACTGCAGGCCCCAAATGGGTGTGTGTCAGGAAGAGTTAAGGCTCCCATTTCCAGTGTCAAATAAGCTTAGCTGGAACTGAACCACTGGCTACACTTCCCTTTTCTGTACCCTCTGGCAGCTGCGATTTAGGGCTGTCTTGAAGAAGAACACATAATTTTGAGAAGAGTCTAACACAGTTTCTTTCACACTTCCCAAGCCTGGGCTTGCTGACCCCTCAAGGGGATTGGCAAGGACCAGTCTGGGCCCCTCCTGGGCTGTGGGGCAGGTGCTGACATCCCTCAGAAAGCCCTGGGATGTGAGCATCTCCCGCTGCCCTCCAGGACATCCTTCCCTGTTGGGTCTCACAGCCCAAGTTTCCCTTTCTGGAGACCCCACAGCTGGAACACAGAGCTTTGTCAGAGACTCCAAACCCGCCTGCTCCAGACACAGCTTCTCCTTTGGAAAGCAAAGACTGTTTTTCCCTCCTCCAGCCACCTCTTTTTGACCCTGTCTGGCCTGTTATCAAAGGAAAAGCTTCTCCCACCAAAACCCCAGAGCTTTACTTCACCGGGAGTCCTTTCTCCTAATCTCCACACTTCCACTCTTTGGCTGCCTCTGAGAAAGCTGCATCTCTTCAAAGCCCTCTCTCCCTGCTAAGAAAACACAGGAGACAAGACGTCTCCAGGACATGATTACCCTCTCCTCAGATAATTCCCATGCAATAATTTCTCATGATCAAGGCAATCACAGATAATATTCCTGCATGCACCAGCTGTCAGACTGCTCTGCACAAGCAGCACAAAGTACAACGTCCCAACAGTCCCACAGATACAGGCCACAGAAATGGCAAAAAGGAACATAACACCCTGCCAGTCACTTGCCATGATTTCATGAGTCAGAAAAGAGCTCTCACAAATAGAAATATCCTCATTCATCCCACTGAATGTGAATTTTTGGATTCTGACAAAGTGGTGTGGGGATTAAATACATGAAAATCACAGGTCAACGCTGAAATTACTGCAACTGCTTGCACAGAGACATTGTCCGTTAAGTGGAATTTAAATCAGATCAGCATAATTTTATTGGCTTCAGATATTACAGTAATTATCTTGTGTTGTGTTCATAAATATTCAGCTGTTAGCATTAGCCTATAGCCCACATTAAACATTACAATGGTTGGGATGAACCAGGCAGAAGGAAGTAGTGGGGAGGGATGTTTAAGTGATACTTAAAGCTGTCAAATGCCAGAAATGTTTCCTGTGCATCCCCAGATCCCTGTAATTTCAAAGATACCATGTTAACAAAACATTTACTACCATGAGACCACACTACAGTTTAAAAAAGAGAGAGAAACCAGGCTGCAATGTGTTATTTTTGTATTTATAACTACACAATTATTTTAATATTTATAACTACACAAAACTACAGTTTAATACAACGAGGGATTTTGTACAAGCAGCTATCTTGAATCTGCTCTGATAATTAAAAGTGCAGGAGTTTGAACATTAAGACTACACCTTTCCACAAAAACATCAGGTTTCACAGCACAAGGCATTTGCACAGCACTTAAAGGAACACTTAAATAAGCTCAATTGTGTAAAACTTCCCTAATAAAAACCCCACCAAAAATAAACTACTTAAGAGCAAGAGAGGTTTGGGAGTGGAGGAACATGAGTCAGTAGAAGGGCTTCTAAAATGAGCAAGTGGTTTTAAAAACATGAATACAGAAAAGCTGCTCCAATGAGTAATAAATACTGAATTCCTACTCAGGAAGAAACAGCTTTGTATTTTGGGAATTGCTGAAAGAAACTAAACAGGGAACTGCCTTGGTTTTGAGTTATAAATGGGAAAATATAAATCTCTAGATAAGTTTATATGGAAATATGTATGAAATGTAATTTAGTAAACCTACAGTGTAAAGATCTTAAAGAGGGCAGAGTTCAAATTACTTTAGTGAATTATAAAAAAACCCAAGCACTTCTGGAAAAGCAAGGATATAAGATATTCTCTCACTCAAGGCACAAAAAATCCTCTAGAAAATGAATGAAAGCTTGAAATCAAAATTAAAAGACCAAAGAAACATATCTTTATCCAGGTGACAAAAGAGAAGGAAGGAATTCTGAAGAACTGTCTTTATAAAAACATTAACAAGAGAGTGATTGTGAAAACCAAACACACACTAAGTAAAAGAACCCAGTGTTTACCCTCATCCTCTCAAACCAAACCAGAGATACCCAGGGAAGATATAGGTAAGGCATTCTACTGGAGGATTATTTTGTCATCAGTCTACAATTAAACACACACCACCCTGAGATCCAGATAAGCAACAGTGAAATAAATGTTATCTGAGAACTCTCTCCCAAACCCATTCTCAAGAGTGTGAAAGGGTCACTGGTATTACTCAGAAATAATAAGAACAGGTGCAGCTGCTCACCCACAAGCCTGGATCCAAGGCTTTGTCTGCATAGCTCCTTCCTTATCTTCTTCTTTCCACCCATATCATGGTATGTTCTCAATCAACAAGTTTATCAGAACCACACTTCTCCTTCCTCAAGCTAACATATTTACTAGAAATTAATATGATATTAGATTTCTTAGGTCGTAAATTGCTGGATTAAGTATTTTCCTGACCCAGAGGTGGGGCAACTGAGAGGGATTTTAAAATATTTTATTCTATTTTCAGTCTCATGAGAAGGGTGAGATGTTATAATTCATGCTATTACCATCAGAAGCCAACTATTTCCTAATTACAATACAATAAAAGTGTTAAATAATAATAGTAAATAAATAGTAGTAATAAATAAATAGTAATATATATTTTATAGATATAGTAATATTACTATAAATAGTAATAATAATAATAGTGAGTATAAGGCCTTTTACCTTCAGGCTTTGCACATGCCAGGGGAAATGCTGGTTCCAAATGGCTGGCTCTAGAAGTGGTTAGAAATCAGCAGATATGCACCAAAATCACTTCATTCCCAGCCAAAGCCAGCCCAGGCTGCTCCTGGGAAGGCCCACGCAGCACACCAGGAAGGAGCTCTGCTGTTCCTGCTGAGTGCTGCCTCCATCTGTGCCCTCCTCCCCACAGCCACCCTGCAGTGCCATGCACTTGGGGGAGGCTCTGCAGCCAGCCCAGGCTCTGGGCAGAGCCAAAGGATGCAGCTCTCCTGGGGCTCAGCATCCTTTCATCGCCTAAGAGGATGAGTGAGTCCATCCAGGAGGGATTTGCACAGCCAAGAACTGATGAAACAGTGTCTGAACATGCCTCCTAGACTGTGAGACCAACTGGAAAATATTTACCCAGATCTTGTTTTTTCTTTTCTTTTTAAATCCCACTTCCCTCTTCAAGCTGCCATAAAAACAACTGCTCCTCTTTTGGGAGTTAAGCATTTCCTGAAGAAGGGAACCATTCTGCCATTCTGGCACAGAGATGAAGCAAAACACAAGGAGCCAGGCAAGCATTAGAAGGAAGACAAACTTTTAAAAAAGTTGATAATCTCCAAGTATTTCAGAGGAAAGTGGAAATACTTTTAATTGAGTGAGGCGGTGGAAGTAGAGGACTTGGCTTTGTGGACAGAAGAGGGATGGAATGTGCACCCCTGGGTTCTCCTGGTCCAAGTCCAAAGTGTGCCTCTCCCACTGTGTATTTCACAACACAGAAAAGGTCTCTTGGGTTTCAGTCATTGTGACAAGAATTTCTGTCCAAACAGACATTTCCTGGGGCACTTTTGATCAAGCTTTTCTGTGTAAAGCTGTTTGCATACTTTGGAGAAACCCCATGTCTCACACCATCCTGTGGTTAGGTTTACCACAGATCTCAGCTGCATGAGGATTACCAAGTTCTGCTTCTTGAGGAAAACATCCCTTTACTTGGATTTTTCCTTGAACAGCAAACAGGACTATAGGCATGGAAAGACACCCTCTGCCCACCCAAGCACCAAAACAGTCAGTGGACAATTCAGTGACCCTCACTGAATTAAACTAGTGTGGTTTTTGGAAGAACACGAGATTTGATCCCTTCTGAGCATCTAGATTGTGGTTGAAGAACATAACAGATGGACATTTCTCACCCCTTTTGTCCTCAAGTCACCTCCCACAGACCTCAGCTGTAAACTCCAGGAGCTCACAAGTTTTCCCACTGTTTTAGCAGGACTCAGCCTGCAGCCTTGCACAGGGCAGGAGCCTCTGCCCAGCAGCTCCAGCTAATGTGGCACAGGCAGCACTTCAAGGAAAAATAAAACCAGTGGAGAGCAATTACAGTCCTCTGACTGTATATCCCACACAGCTGCACCTCTTACAGAGTGAGCTAGCTCTGTTAAACACAAGCTGGCATCCACCTGAAGGATCAGAGATAGAATGTTTGTGATGGCAAAGGGTAAAAAGAAACCCCATGGAGGTGTTTGTCCATCCCACCAAAAGCTCTGTTTTCCTGTGAGGTGGCCCAAGCAGGACCTGGCTGTTGCAAGTGATGTTATGGGTGACTTCATCAAACTTATTTCCCCAAACACCTTCTCAGCTACAGTTTCCTCCCTCGAGAGAGTTTGACTTTTAATCTAGAGACCCATTGTTTTTCTCTCAGTTCCTGAATTGTGACTCCCTTTGCAAAACCAGTTTTGGCAGGCTCAGACAGAGGTTTGGCCCACCCAAAAAAGAACCAAAAGGATCTGCCACTGTTCCATAACTGACATGAAGTATTTACCAAGTGGTGCCTTCTCACAAATCGTCCTTTTCCTTTGTTTACTTTACACACTACTAAAAAGCAAAGCATCCCAACAACACAGAGACTGGCAATACTTGTGAATTATGAGAGAACCATTTGGTATCAAAGAGCATCAGAACAGAGGAAAGAAGGATGCTCAGCCCTGCATACACTGTGGCATTTTGATCCAAATGCTCATATCACATAGAATAACTTCCCAGAAGGTCTCACCAACAGTGAGAGCCTGTAGTAGAAACCTTTGTTCCTAATCTGAATAAATACAGAGAAAAAACTGAACTAACTCCTTAATTAGAAGACTTCAACAGAAAAGAAAAACAGGAAAAGTAGTTCTGTTACTTTCTGTTACCCCCACCATGTGTTCCACACAATCCATTAAGCATCATCAACCCAAATTTCTACTGAAAAAGGTCCTGGAGAAATGAACCAGTGACTGCAAATAAATAGGCTTGTACAGATATAGTCCTTCTTAGTTATTTCTTGGTTTTGGTCATTTGTTTTTGTTTTAAAGCAAGGTGGCAGCTTCCAATGACAAACACAAGCCTGTCAGGGACATTTCACTGTGACTGAAAGACTGAACACCCCTGCAGACATAGTATATTCTTCTTTCACTACTACTACTGACTTTTTTGGAATATTGATGACTTGTCCAGCAGCCTCAACCATATCCAGATGTTATCAGGTTTTTAATATGATAATCTGGAGGACTCTGAAAGGTGCTGAGGTTTTGGGAAGCAAGAAAGTTTAAATTTGTAATAAAACCCAAAATAAAGTTTGTGGATTTTTTTCCAGGCATCATCAGTTACTGGGTTCAAGCTGGGTAGCCCACTAAAAAGTTCCAGAAAAGCCTGAGAAAAAAGGCAAGCTTATCCTCTTTTTCCCCCACTTTTTTTCCCCCACCCTGCCTTAAGAGTGTTATCAGCAGGGTAGATTGAAATGAAATCTCAGACTGGCATCTTGCTGACCTCAATCCCAGCTGGCTAAACCCTCACAACACGCCTGTCCTTGGCATCTACCAGAGAGCAGACACCAATCCAGCTGCTTGATTACGAAATGGAGAATCTGGTATGAGGAACTAGATCCACTCCACTGTCTGGAACTCTGTTTAAAAGACAGCTTAATTTCTCTCTCTCCCTGGTACTTCATTGACAGGAGCAAGCTTGATATCTCAATCAGGGCAGCACAACACCACAGAGGATACTGTGCCTGCAGGACTGCATATACCACACACTTGAGAAGGAAATGCTACTGCTATGAGCAGGTGATGCTTGTTTTAAAGGGACCTCTGAGTTCTAAAGCATACACTGAAACATCTCATACCACTTCCTTATCAGGAAAGGACCTTTTTTCAGTTGCTTTTAAAGTTAAGACAGAACATCAGAGCATCACTGTCACGATGATAAAGACAAGTTACAAAACAGTTTAAACAACTCTCATGTGTCTCACTGCCCTCACCTGTTACACAAACAGAACCAAACAAAAGTGAGCTCATTACCTGGACTCAAAACAATTGCATTGTCCTCTGTCTTGCCTTCAGTTATGGGCTCCCCTTTGCGGCTCATGATCTTTGCCAAGCCACTTGAGAGGGAGGAGAAGATGCCCTGGATGAAGTAGCCCTGGGGCTCGGCTGGCAGGGACGGCGGCGCGGCCCCACTGCCGTGGGGCTCGGACAGCGAGCGGCTGAAGGGCACCCGCAGAGGCCTGCTCCTCATTGGGAAGGGTGCCTCAGGTGGGTCCTCCAGGAGAGTGTCAGCACTGGCAGCATCCATGCTTGCAGAACTTTTACCAAGACTTGGGTCACTGCATTCCCCTTTCAAACTGGAGGAATCTGCTCTTCTGCTCGCCCTCCAGGGAGGCCAAGGATGCATTTGCCACCTGTACGCTCCAAGAGGTTTCTCTGAGTCAAAACTCATCTGTTTATTCAACTTCTTGCTTTTCATTCGGTGGTACCAGTGATAGTCCTTCAAGGCAGCTGTGCCAGCTTCTTGTTCTGACAAAGATCTTCTGAAGGTCCTGGGAGAAAGACTGTGATGCTTTTTGAAAGCGCTCATTTTCCACCCTTTGGATTGGACACTTCACTTACACTCCTCGTTGCTTAGTAGTCACGTAGCTGTAGTTCCTCACTCACCATTTTACATCCCCAGTGACTTGTTCATGGCTGTGAACTGCAGAACAGCAGAGGCCCTTCCTGAAGACCTTGAGCACCAATCCCAGAACCAGGTATTCCTACATCTCCACAAGAAGGACATGCCCTCACCTGTAGCACACCAACTTCTAACAGCACACGAAGCTTTGCTGAGCGTGCTATCGCTTCCTGGGCTGTCACATTTCTGCACCAAGCTCTCAGGAAATGACTAAAAGAACCCAGAAATGAAAACCCACAGTGCTGTTCTGTACCAATCACACTTCACTTTTTTCAGTCTACATTAAAGATTTGGTTAAAAAAAAAAAAAGGAATGCAAAAGTACTTTGCTCTAGAGACACAGCGACGTCTCAGAAAAGCGTTGAAAAATTGCAGTACTCAACTGAGAGTCATGCACACGTTCTTCAGTTAAGTAGCAAAGTATATTAATATAGATATAGTTAAGTATAAAGTTTCTCTTTACCACAGGTATGTTGTATCACTTAAGAGTACCTCAGAGCTGCCTTTTGGAGAAAGGCAGTACAGACAGATTTATCAGAATTGAGACAGATTTATCAGAATTGTGCTGGAAGCACGAGACAGGAAAGCAAAGAGGAGGAATGAAGGAAGGAGAACAAACCCTGCAACTCAATGCAGTGAGAGTGTAAATACACTGAAGGGAAATAAGTAAAGAGGAGGAGAGAAGGGTGGGTGGGACTTCACCAAACACAGACCAAAGGGAAGGGTTTGAGACATGGCAAACAGAACAGGGCAGCAGGAAGATAGTCCTTTTTCTCCTCCCCCTTTCTTCCCTTTTTAAACAGCAGAATAGGGGATTATTTTTTATAAATCTAGTTGCAATAAATGAGATGGAAAAAATAGTCCTATCTGCTTAACCAAGAGGAAAAACCCCTCTTGCACTACAATTTAAGAAACAGCTGACCGTTCTAAAATCTCATAAAGAAAATATCCGCTGGTGAACGAAGAGCACGCTTGCCAAGTTTTAGACCAGAGCACTTAAATCTCAAGTCTACACAAATCCCTGAAAATAGGGGGTTTATAATGGAAATGCTGACACACCCTTGGCAATAAAGGAACAATGAAAACAACTCCTCTGGTTAAATAAAATGATAACCTGGTCTGGCAGACCAATAAAGCTTAACTGACCCATTATGGGATCCTTCCTTTAAGCTAGGCTGCATTCATCAGCCAAAGTACATTTCTAACAGCTGCAGATGCAAAAACTTCCTTATTTATGTGTATATGTGGGAAAGGGTACCACTGCTCCCTAGAACAGAGAAGGAGTTACCCTAAAACCTCCTTCAAATCAAAAAATAATTTCTCTACTCAGTAGCAAGTTAGATTTTTCAATTATAAACCACAGAAGCAACTAAAAATGAGCATGTTTATGAAGTCACAACAAATAACCCCAGAAACAGAAACAGCTCAGACACTGCAATGCAATTTCTGCATCAAATAATGATGCTGCCTCTTGTGCTTTGTCAACATCACACTGCTCAGAATGTAAGTCTGGAATGCCAAAATGTACCTATACCACATCTCTGCTACAAATTTCCATCCAAAGCAATCAAAGCACAAGCAGTGAACACAAAGATACTCCCATGAAAATGAGACATGGACTTCACCAGAAGATAGTTAGCTGGCTTTTGTCTTCTGCTTCTTCATCCCAAGGGTTGCTGATCACCTTTGGTTGCTGCCCATCTGGCCCCATGGACTCACACAGGTTCTTCAAAGTAACTCCCACCTTGACCTTCATCTATTGCTGGTAGCTGTTCTCCTCCCTGATCCCTTCCACCAAGCACAGAGGCCACAGGTGTCCATGTTCTCAAGACTGAGGCAAATCCAGAAGCACTGAGAACCCCAGAGTTTTTTTGGGTCTGCTGTTACTGAGTCCCCAACCCCTTGCAGCAATGGGTCCTCCTTCTCCTTGTTGAGCCTTTTGCTGCTCATGTGGCAGCAGTGCCTTGGCCAGAATGAGGCAGGCTGGTAAAGCAGGCTTTGTGGAGCAGCAGGAGCATGAATAAATCTGACAGATGATGATGTGGTTGGCTCCAGTGGCACAAGCCATAATCAGGAGGGAAAGCTGAGAATGTGAGGCAGGTTTCTGGTCATCTCTGCAAGCTGGGTTTGCACAAGTTTCCACTAACACATTGACATCTCCTTCTGGGCTGGGAGCACAGAAGGGCAGGAGAGGACAGAAACCACAGACAGGCGGTGCAGGAGCTGAAGCCCTCCTGGGGTTGCTTGCTGGGGATTTCTAGTGTGCTTTGTAACTGCTGCTGATCTCTGCCAGGCTGGGCACCCACACAGGCTCCTGAAACAGCCCTTGGAGAGCCTTTACCTGCCCTATCAGAGCACTTGGTACCCCTGAGGAATGACTCAGCTTGGATAATACGAGCCCAGCAGCACCAGGGCAGGGATTTAGCACAAGAGCACTCTGCAGAACTTCAGGCAAGGCACATGTCCCTGCAGGAGGACAGAGATGATCTCCAGGATTCTCCCCTCCTTTTCCACCACCATCCTGTGGACACCTGACTGTACAGAAAGATCTCTCTATCCCCTTCCCAATAGAGCTGGCATTGCATTGATCACTGACTCACACAGACCACCCATTTCAGCCAGGGAACTCACAGAAAGATTACCCACGTCTCAAGTTACAGCACAAAGCAACGTGCAAAACCAGTAATGGGTTAACTGCTACTCAAAACTATTTTTATTGGTGTGGCCAGGGGCTGGACCACAGCTCTGTACAGACCTAACAATACAGAAAAAGGCTTCAATAAGCACTCTACATGAAGCCCAAAACATCAAAGTTACAGTTTAGTTTAGGTTTGAATAATATTCAGAAGGCTTTTTACTTTTTTTTCCTTCTGGTTTCACTTTTTATTTCATGTTACCACTGCTCAGAAGAACACATTTTGTGATCAAAGGAACGTTATCCTTGGCCTAGCTGAGGTTTCAGAGTGTACTCTAGAGAGGGTAAAAGGGTCTTTCTCAAAGTACTTCTAAAAAGGCAGACATGGTTTACATGTTTATTAACACAAAAACACTGACAGACAAGTTTGCTTAGTCTACCAATAAGACAATTCTTTAAAACAGCTAACTCAAAAATTTTAGCCTGGGCTTCGAGTCAAACTGATCTCTCCCTCCCTTACACACAGCAGCAGCAGCAATGGTGATGTTCAAAAAACCCCTTTGTCTACACTAATTCAGTGGCACTGAGTTAAAATTTGTCTCAAGTGGCTCCAGCATTTCTGGTGTCCACAGAACATGCAGTGAGTAATCCAGAAGGCAGAACTTTCTCCTTGATCTCCAGGCCAGTTACTCAGGCTCCAGCCCAGTCCTTCCATGCAGACTGGAAGCATTTCCCAGCCTCAGTATCACAAAGAAATCAGCTTACAGCAGAGACTGCCACTGCATTAGTGATGTGAGATCCCAGCCATACTGAGCCTCCCACGCAGCTGTCAGCAGGTAAAATAATGTCAGGGGAAGAAATGAGTTTGTCAATTAAGTTGAGAAAATTTGAAATATTTTTACTCTTGTTTCTAATACCAACTGCCTACAAACGTGATCCTCCACCAGCATATTTTTCTCAGTTTTCTTTTTTTTTTTGGTAGTGTTTGCAGTTCATTGTGCCAAATCATTCATTTAGCTTTTCAGAAAATTACTATTTTCTTCCTAACAATCCAGTCACTTAATCATCACATTTGACATGTTTAACAGCATTATATTTCACTACTCCTAGATATTTAAGTAATTTATGCACAAAATGCAGATTTGCTGTGTTGGAATGTAACTGTATTTCAGCTTTAAGATTGTATTGGGAAAACAATCTTTCTTAACTTTATAACATTTCACAGAAAATATACACAAGCAGCCTTACATTTGCACCAAGCATATGAAGATAAATCTTTGCCAAGGGCCTCCTGTGTGGGAATTCTATTCTCCATCATTCAGCTCTCCAGAAAAAAACTACCCAGGTCTACTGCAAGGAGCTTCAGCAATTTCTCAGAGTATGTTGTTTAATAAATACTACCAGCCAATTAAAAAAGTAAAAAAGCAATACCACAGAAAACCCCAAGTGCACCATTGCCAAGCAGCTGGAAGAAGGAGAACCTGGCTCTGATGTTACAAATTAATCTTTAATGCTTGCTTGCTCTCTGGAAGCTGTCTAGTGCTTGAGTAAAGGCACTACAAAGTGTAAAATTGGAGTTCATAGCTTATATTGTAAAAAAAGGATGAACTACAATCTCCCATGACCGAACTGCTCCTTTCTAAATTAGTTTTGGACCAAACAAACTTACCAGCTTCTCATTTTTTACCAAGCCATGGAGGGGAAAAGGGGAAAGAAGAGAGTTAAAAGAGAAAAAAAAAACAAAACCAAAATGCCACACAACCAACATCCATGATAAACCCTGAACATTTATTCACCACACTTGCTTTCAACCAAATCCTCTCTTTTAATTGAGAAAAATCAGCAGGCTAAGCAAATACCATTTGTGAAAAGATCCCAGCTTAAGCCCCCAACAACCAGCCATCAAATGAGCTTTAACCTGTAGAAAAGTAAATGAAATTGCACCCTGTATCCTCCCCAGAGGAACCAAAAGTAATACAGAGGGTCAGGGATATGGATTTAGCAGTCTGGCTCTCCTTAGCTCTTCTCCCATTTCAAACCAGCCCAGTGCTCAGTGCATTGGAACAGTTCATGGAGCAGTAATCAATATATAAAGCAGGAATGAACACAGAAGTTTCCTAATTGACCCAACTTGACATGTAGTTAAATAGCACAGAAGATGAAAGATTTTTCCTTCCCTTTAAATTAGAGACTTTTCAAAATATTAAGTTTTGTTTATGCAAGGCTAAGTAATTAATGACCTAACATCCCCTTCCCATCTCCTATCACCAAGATGCATCTGTTTCCCCCTGCAACATTTCCTGCAGGTGGATATGGCTTTTCCTCAGCTCAGGGCAGACCAGTGCACCTGACTTACCCGACCTCTTAATATTTAGTGCTAATTAATGTTTAGAAGTTACACAGAAGACAAATGAAACAGCACCTTAGAAATTGTTGCATTTGGGGTTAAGAGTGACTGGAATTCACATTGCTGGAAGTCAGAGATCCCTTCCTGAGCCAAAGCAGAGCTCCTGAGAGCAAAGATGCCCCACGTGCCTCTCACAAGCCTGGAGCTGGCCAAGCCTTCAGTGACCAACTGCAAGCCCACCTGTCCCACATAAATCAAGATGTGCTGTTTCCACTATCACTATGCTGAGACTGAAGTGCCTCTGGGCAAGCTGCATGGTGACAGAAGAGCATTTTAATGCCACCTAAATTTTGGTGTCAAGGCAGGCTGTAACTGCTGTCCCTGCCCTGTGACTCCAAGCCCAACCTGTCCCTACAGCTGCAGCAAGCCAGCCTGAGCCAGCTCTGCTTCTGCCATGGTCTAGTTTCTGAAGGCAGGTACTGAAAACTCCTCAAGACAGGAATTTCCACCTGAATGTGAGGAAGAACTTCTTCACTGTGCAGTGACCATGCACTGGAAGAGATTGTCCAGAGAGGTTGTGGAGTCTCCCTCACTGGAGATATCCCAGACCTGCCTGGATGCAGCTCTGTGCTCTGGGATGACCCTGCTTAGGCAGAAAGGCAGGATCAGATGACCCCCTGTGCTCCCCTCCAACTCTGTGATTTCTGCCCTCTAATTCCTTGGCAAAACCCCTACAATTTCTCTGCTGATACAAACTCCCCATGTGAAAGTCTCCTGGTTTCATTTTTCCACGCTGTTCCCGTGATCTGCATGAGAAGCTGCTACAGCCCTGTCAACTGAGCAGAGCAGAGAGAGATAATATAAATTTATGAGATGCTGGGCTTTGGATGGATGCCAGGAAACGTTAGCAAGAAAATCCCATTTCAATACGTCGCGAATAAACCTGGAGAGCGGCGATGCCAGGTTTTAATTTCACTAGCAATCTTTTGTTGTTGTTGTTGACGACCAAACACAGCTCGTGCCAAGTTTCAAGGGCTATAAAAATGTACATTTAAGAGCCAGCCAGACACAGGCAGTGGCTGAGCCCACACGCAGCTGCGAGCCACCCCAGCCAGCCAAGGATTTCAGCAAATAAATAAATAAATAAATAAATAAATAAATAAATGCATGACCTGGAGGTAAACATGCCAGCAACTACTCTGAAACAGCAGAATCACCTGTGTGGAGAGAGTGGAGGCAGTGCCCTCAGAAATTTGGGGAGATTTAGGGATTTCTGTGAGGAAGGGGAGCCCTCAGCCCTGGCCTGGGAGACACACAGGGAGCTCAGGCTGGAGGAAACCCTCTGGAGGCACAGATCACCAAGCAGAGCCCCTGGAGAAACACAGCTGCACTGACCTACCCCACTGTCAACTTCTGCAACTCCACAAATAAATCAGTATGTTTATATAAATATATAAATGTTGACTGCATAAGAAAAAGCACTTATGCCCAGCCTGACATCCATTTCTGTATGATTACAGGTTGGGCTTCATACCATAAGAAATATCATCCACAAGCTGCTCATTTCAGTTTGTAATAGCCTTGCTTTTCAGCAGGCAAAATTAACTTCCCATCACCCCTCTTCTTTCCCAACTGAAGTGTTTGGGATTTTTGTGGAGAGAGTGGGGAAAAAAAATCAATACTGCTGCAATCTTAAAGCAAGGGTTTTACCAGGAAAACACAGTTTTATTGCTAGATGTGATCCCTGTGTTCATCAAACCAATCACAGCTATGCTACTAGGGGAGGAAATACAGTTATAGTATATAGGCAACTTAATGGATAAACATCCCAAAAATGGTCTTGGTAACTCTGCCCAAATAGCAGGTGCATTTATTTGAACTTTGCAGCCTTTATTTTTATGTAACTAGAAAGGAACATATGCAGACCACTGCAAAAATAAGACCTATCAACTCTCCACCAAGGACCTAAGGAGCTGGGATTAAAAAGTATCCAGAATGAAATTATAATCAGTTGCTGCAACTGTTATTTTATTTATAATTTATTATCTTATTTTCTCCTTTTTTAGATAAACTATCTTTATATAAGCAACTCCTTCACACAATACTAGCTCTGTAAATAAATTTTAAAATGTAAATATCTTTTAAAAGCTTCTCAAACCCTGGAAATCCCACTGTAAGAGCCAACTGGCAGCAAAAGATAACCACCAGCTAATTGACAGCACTCTTCAAAATCACTGGAGAGTGTACTCTTACAGTGTATATAAACAAAGAACTTCAGCAACATGCATAATTAAATTCTTGCATTTATCATCTGAACACCACCAGTAATAAAAATACTCTGTCTGCTGTGACGACCTTTCAGACTGAATCCAACCATGAGCCCAAAACTGTCAAGAGCATCACTAAGCCATGTCCCTAGACAGCAAAACACAAGGGAGAATTTACAAATCCAGAATTATTTTAGGCTCTGAATTTAGGTAGGGAAATTCCTTGAGCTGGATGAGAAATATTCTAACACCCACCTTGCAGCCCCATTGGGATGTTGTGTTAATATCAGCAAATTAAAGTGCAACAACTGACAACAAATCAGTGACAGCTGGAATTTAGAATCAAACCTTCATCTAAATGGAGAAATAATCTCCAGAGGGGAAAGATTAAACATCCTGGTATCTCAAAATGCCAAAAGTCTGAAATGAAAACACTTAGGAGCACTGGGAAAATGGTCTGTGTAAAATTTCAGGTGCCCTAGCACTGCATTGAGAAAGTAGTAAAAGAAACAACCAAGAAAGAAATAAAAAAAGAGATGGGGGGCAGGGGAAAAAAAGAGCATTTCTTAAATGTAAATGACCTTCTGAGCAGCAGAGATTTCTCTCCACAGGTTGTCTGTCAAGAACAGCCTTGACTCAGTGCAGAAGCCACATGTCAGGGACACTGATGAAGATGTCCCTGCTGCCAGGCCTGGAGGAGATGCCAGCCCTGCCAACAGAGCCAAGGGATGAAGCAAGGTGACCTGCAGGCACCAAAACAGCACAGAGAGAGACAGAAAGGAGCACACCCTCTTTGGCTGAAGCTCTGTGATTGCAATTTAAAGGGTGATTAAAGATGTCCAGTGTAGGACATGGCTTGTGACACACCATGTGATCTCTGAGATGAACCTGTGTGTCCTGGGAGTTTCAGGGTACCAAAAGATTCTCTCCTCAAAAGGGAGAGATACAGGAGAATTTCAGCCTTTGAAGGGACAGGAAGGAGGGAGGAAGAGAAAGAAGATCATTTCTCTTTCACAGACTATTTAAGGAACTCATTTGTGACACGTGCACACACTTCCTCACCACAGGACAAAACAAAGAAGTGGACATTGTGGAAAAGGATTTGCATGAAGACCCAGTCCTTGCATCCCAGGCCACCAGGGCCACCCCCAGCACTGCTGTGGGTGTCAGCTGCACATGGAGCCCCATCCTTCAGCAAGCCATGCACAAGCACTTCAGCTCTTTTGTGTCTTTTCATTCATTATTATGGTACCAGAGATCACTTCTTTCAAGCTCCAAAATGACTGGTTTCGTTTCATTAGGTGTGAACACCAGATGACTGGAACTGCCTCTCTCTGAGGTCAATCCTTCCCAAATTTAGTACAGTCCCATTTGTAAGTCTGTACAAGCAGCGTTTTCAGTAGGCAGCCGCTGTTTAGCAATCTCTTTTAAAAAAAATACATTCTCAATTATTTACATTGCAAAAAAATGAAATTTTAACCAAAAGGTTTAATGGAACCATGAAAAAATCAAAGGAAACAAACCCCCCAGACCTGCATACTCCAGCTGACATTTCTGAAATGCCTTTTTTTTGTTTTCTCACTTCATGGGTAAAAGGGAAAATGAGCTGATATTTGCTATTTTTACCTTAACCACACTTGCACTGTTAGTAAACTGTGCTCCACCCTCACCAAGCAGCACGGAACTGCTGTGAACAATAAAGCCTGACTTTGAAATTGTACCTTGAAATTGTACCTTGAAGTCTTAAACCAACCTGCCAACAAGTCCAGAATATTTGCTCTGAATATAAAACACAAAGGCACTCTGGGTTTTATAAAGACACAAGCAAGCACCAGAGTTAGACTAAATTAATGAGCATGTGTATTCCAATTCCAACAGACAGGACAGCACCCGTCTGGCTTCACTTAGGAACTTGTTATAATCTCTGCCTTATAAAAAGGTTTTTACACATATGATACACTCACATACCAGTGAGACATAAAATCAGGATGTAATCAAATCTCCACAGTTTTATGTACAAATCCCTTGGGACTTTAAGCTGCAAAACCAAACGTGAATAATTGCATCTATTTTCTAATAAAGACCATGTGCTCTGGGGCACAAGTACACAAGTTTTCAAGAGCTCTGCATAATATATTTGGAGGTATTTCTACTTCAAATAAGCAATCCAGTTAAGCAGAGATAAACATGCACACACATCCCTGACCTTGTTCAAACAATGCACCAATTGCTGTGATAAATCTGGTTGCCAAATCTAAATATAGACTTTCAGGAAAAAACAATGGAGTTTGGGCAGAAGAGGCCTTCTCCTATTTACTGTTTACCTAATTATCCAAATGAATGTGCAGTTTGGCCTCTGTCCCCTGTTGGAGCAGCTCTCCTGTCCCAGTGGGAGCCAGGGGAGCTCTGGCTGTGCCTGGAATCGCAGCGTGCTCCGGCACATTCGACGCTCCCGGTGCACTTGGTGCAATTTCAAAGCTTGTCTCACAGTTTGGGTATGTGCACACTCTGCTTCCCCCAGACAGCCCCATGCCTGACTCAAGGCAGATAGGCACTGCAGGACTGAGTCACTGCTACAGAAACAGGCTTTGAAAAAAATTCCTTAAGAAAAATCCCATTCAAAACCCACTCTTAAGTTTCCAACTTCGGGTGCCCTAGCAGGAAACGAGGGGAGGAGGGAGCACAGGGCAAAAGGAGGAGGAGAAAGTTCTATTCAGGGTTGTATTTTTAGACTATTACTAATTTTGTTTTGTCAGTGTGCTACAGAGGCTAGAGCTGGGTGAATTAATGCAGCATTAGCCTTTCTAATTTTTGCTCAGTCCAGGCTGCAGTCTAAACCTAATCTCCTTACATGGGACCTGGCAGGGCATTTGCTCCCCCTGCCCTGCTGTGGCTCCCATCTTTCCACCAGATATTCCTGCCTGCAGCACACATCCAGCCATGTATTTCCTCTCTTCCCCAAAGCATGTAAAAAAACAAGGAGAATTCCCCCCTTTTGTGTTTGGAAACAAAAATCTATGTACTGAGGACACCAAACCTGAAATCCTGATTTGTTATGGAGTACACCAAGATAATGGGATTTATAACCACAATGTATGGGAAGGAGCACCACTGAAATGCTTTTCCCTCTTGCTAAAAATACATCTTAAAGTGTCTTAGCCCTTCTTGATTTATGGATATTTATAAGCCAAATTTTGTTGGGCAGGCTGAGGCTAGAGGAGAGAAATCTGTGCCCTCTATTCCCTGCTCTATTTTAGTCTGTAACAGTTATGCATCCCATTTATTCTTATTGTTTCAAAGCAAGTTAGTTTTAACTTGTATTTTTTTAACAAGTTTCTGTCCCCAGCTGTCATTATTAGGGTTATTGTCAACCTATTTTTTTATTTCCTTTCTCCACGTTTGCACAGCACTGGCCCAACCCATTTCTGACTTCCCTCCCTAGATGCAAGTTGCCACACATAGATCAATTACACAGAAATACAATGCCTTACAGTAAAGAAATCATTGGGGAAAAAACAAACATGTGGACCTCAACTTATTTATAAATATCTTCAAAAAGGAGCCTGGAAACATCCCACCCCAGGCTGGCAGTGCACAAGGCAGAAGTTGCAGGGAGTGGCAAGGGAAGAGGGAGACAGACAAGGATTTTATTTTTTGTCTTATTAAAGTTTTGTTTTATTCTTTCCACAAAAACAAGAAAGGCCAGGAAATCCTCAGAATTTGGCATTCCCAACCCCATCTCTTTAGATGAACACAAGGTCCTCACTTCCTGCTCCCTCCTCATTTCACAGCAAGTGAGGACAGAACAGGACAATGCCAATGTCAGGGGCTGGCATCAAACAACTGTTCTACAAACAGAGAAGAAGCCCTGTAAGCCAACCCTGTGCCAAACTGGGGTTATTCTATTTATTTCTATTCCATACTAATGCACCCACGTTTTTTTAACTATGAAAACCCAGGTCAGGTCTTAAAAGTCACTAAAGCCCCCCCTACACTTCTCATCTCTGGAACAAAGATTAACCAGCCCAGCTTCCTGCAAAATAGTCTCTTCTCTGACCATCAGCAGCCAGAATTTAGGGGTAGAGCTGGTTAAACAGGAAAGAAAGAGGAAAGGAAAAGATCCCAAAGCTCAGAACAGCCCTCTCCCCACACTGCTGCAGGGGAAAGGAGGGGACACAGGAGCCCAGTTATTGCTTCTCCTGTTCACACCAGGCATGGAAATGTAGCAAAGGTGATGGAACACATAAAAGTCTCTTTTCCAACCTGTGCCTTAGGCTACAGCTTTGGAGCAGCTGTGCCCTCCTGCATCTCAAGCAGAGTGCCAGGCACAAACAGCTCTGGACTAAAAGGTGCTGGTGCTCAGGATTGACACAATTTTGGGACCCATGAGAAGCTGCTGTGGTTTCACCATCATGCAACTGGCATGATGTCCAGAAACAGGGGCCAAAACTCACCTCCCTGTACAAACACACATTTAGGGATAACTGAAACCAAAACAAAATCAAGTTCTTCCTGTCTGAAAAGCTGTCAAGCATATCCTTCTTTTACCTTCTTGACTGTCTAGAAAACTGACATAAGAAAACTGATTATTACTCTGGAATAAACTGTAGTAGAAGACAAGAAAAAAAAAAAAGGGCAAATCTGAGTTTATCTTCCTAAAATATAAGCCCCTCAAGGAATATAATTTACTGCAATTAAATACAAAAAGCCAATCCTCAAGATAAGCCTTAACAAATCACCTTGAGAGTTTAATAAATTGTGGTTTGGTTTGGGGGATTCTTCAGTGCATCTGTTAATGCATTTACCTGGCCTGTCAAAGATATTCTGAAGTTCTCACACCAGATGAACACAGCAGCCAGAGTAGAAAGTGGGCAAGACAGTCTGGGACCACTGAAAGGACTGTTTCAATAAAGAGCGTTTGAATATTTAATAATTAAACTAGAAAGAAGTCTCAGGTATCAGCTTGTATCATATAAAATTTCACTGAAGTTAGATGCACAAAGGGTAGGTTTAGATTAGATATTGGGAAGAAATCCTTCCCTGTGAGGGTGGGCAGGCCCTGGCACGGGGTGCCCGGAGAAGCTGTGGCTGCCCCTGGATCCCTGGAAATGTCTAAGGCCAGGCTGGACTGGATTGGAGGAATCTGGGATATTTGAAGGTGTCCTGCACATGGCAGGGGGTGGAACAAGATAAGCCTTAAGGTCCTTCCAGCCCAAACCTTCTGGGATTCTATGATAAATCCATCTGCCAGATGCAGCACTGTCACCGTGGGAAGCTGCACATCTGCCATCTAACTTTTGGATTATTTTAACTCTCACAGATGAGCAAGAAATTACTGATACCAAAGTGCTTGAAAAGAGCTGATAATGCTACAGATATTTACTGTCCTACAGTATATACACAATTGCCTTTACACTTAAACAATTTTAGTTGTTGATATTTAAAATAACTCTTCATATCTAAAGACTGAATAAGAGTTATCTTAACAAGCTCTCTTTTGAGTCTGCAATTCAAATCTTTCCTTTCTGGATCTCTAAAGATTAGATGCAGGCCATATTTCTGATGCACAGAAGGCATGAGCTCCTCTTTCTCTATCTTCTTATTTATTTTGTTCCCCAGATGATGTTCCCCAAGCAGCTGAGAAGTGGAATGCTCTGTTCCCAGAGCCAACACCATGAGTCACTGTGTATTCACAAGTCAGGGTACACAAGATCTCCCAGCACTTTCCCCCCAAATCCCAACCACTTTGCAAACTTCTACTGTGCCTAAATTAAACTGCTTTTGTTATCAAGTGCATAAAAATTCACATTTCCTGCCAAGCCACTAAACCACATTTAAATGGTAGAATGTACACCCAATTTAGCATTTCTTAGTGGTTTAGGTGGAAATTCAGGTATGCAGAGAATGACTTGGCAAAGCTGCAATGGTCATCTTGACAGAAGAAGGATAACTAAGCCTGTGAAGTCCAGAGAGAATCAACAACTCAACATTTCCTGGATCTCAGAAGTCAGGCAAAGGCCAGCAAATCCAAACCTCACTGCTGCCACTGGGCTCCTGTACCCTGCAGGAGCTCTGGCTGTGGGCTGGCCTTGTAGGAGCACTTGGTTGTTCTGAGCTGTTTAAAACCTTTCACTTTGGTGCTTGTGGTTTTACAATTCCACAGTTTCAAGCAGTTCATCAAAGGAACCTGTAAGCAAAGGTGGGAGGTCACAAATACCTCTTAAACTGGTTTTGTTAACTAATCAGTCTGCAGTGGAATCTGAAGTCTGCAAGAAGTTTTCCAGAAATAGTGCATGATTTATGCAGAGATGATTGCACATCCATTTCTTATTCAGAATCTTTGTCACATTCACTGGGAAAAAAAAGTTTGGTTTATTTCTGTCCTTCATTCTTCTCCCCTACTGGGTTCTTTCAGTTACTTTTCCCACTTACTCTCCTCTGCTCTTCCCAGGCAACAAACTATCAAACACAGCCAATGAATGGATTAAATCCCACAAGCTTTCCTGCTGTAGTCACTGCACTTTTCACAGCTGAATAGTCCATATCTATTCAATTTCCATTTACAGGGACTGATCACTGAATTGAACAGGAGAGTTCATCCACCTGCACCTCTCTGCTTTCAGCCTATTTTTGAAAGTCCTTCTTATCTCAACTCTAGACTATCAAATGAATCACAGTTCAATAGATTCTATACTGCAAAAAATTTCTATTCCAACACCAACTTACATTTTCTCTTTTTAAAGCTGGCAATGAAAGAATATTAAAATAGAATCTGCAGCTCTTCTATCATTAAGACATCTAAATTTTGTACTACACAGATTTCAAGGGAACTTCTGAATGAACCAGAAGGTGGCAATTTCTGGGTAATCCCACCAAAGCCAGGAAAAGGCAGGGGGAAGGGAAATCACTGCTCTCACATTCTTTTCCTATTATTAAATGCAATACAATTAAATGCAAGGGTTCCCTGTAAAATAACTGAAGCCAATCACCACAAACTACACTAGAGGGAAAATTAGGCAGAATTTATGCAGCAATACAGAAGAAAACAGTGACACAGAACACAGTGTCTCACTAAAGGATGAATAAATGTGCATTTAAAGCTCAGAAACTTAGAGCCAGAAATAAGAGGCAAAACAAGACAGAGAGAGGAAGGGCAAGGGAAGAGAAGGAAGAAACATGTGCTCATTATCTCAAGAGCTTAACTCCAGAGATTCCAGGAGTGAAGAAGCAGCAAAGAGACTCCAGTGCAGCAGCTTCTGACACAGACAGGTCTGGTGCTGCCATTAGCTCGCCATACACATCTGAGGATTGATGTGGAGCTCTTGAAATGTGACAGGTAGAAAGGTGCAATTTAGCAAGAATAGTTATTTAAAGCACTTACTCAGGAAAAAGCTGGATTTAGCTCAAAGAAGAGGCCACTGCCTGTGACTGCCCCAGAAAATACCTGGCCATGGCAAGAATTTCATACAGGGACTTTTAAGACTTTAAAATCTACAGACACCATCAGGGAATTAATGTTTGTATTTTTTTGACTAGCCTAATTATAACTTTCAGCCTCAGAGTTACTTTCAGTATCCACAAAACTCAGTTTAAATTCACTCTTCCTACTACCTAAGCTATCATCTAATTGTTATCTCCTCTCAGACTGGAAACCTCATTTTCAAAACTAATTCTCTTACTGTTACTGATAACAACCCTCAGGATTGTAACAAATTTAACAGTAACAAATTTAATCACAATAATAACTGAATACACTGACAGGTGAACACAAATACTTCCACTGTTTACACCAGCAGCAATAATTAGTGTTTTGTCATGTCATGAAAGTGACTGCAAATTTACCTCCACAAGGAAAGTGACTGGAAAAATACAAGTAGCAGTCCCTTACTGAAGAGAAGATACAGAGAAACAAGTCGAGGAAAAAGGTTACTTTAAATACAAGGTACCTTCAGAGACAATACCATATATTGCCAAAGTGATTTATTTCTAATCCAACTGCTTTTTAGAGGCTAAAATGTTTTCATTATTAAAAGAAAATTAAAAGAAAAATATATCCTAAGTTCCCAGCAAACAGAAATAGGAATTTGCTCAGATTTTTTACTTTACATGGCTCAGTTTCCTCCCCCTCCTGCAATTATCTGTCTGCAGAGGAAATAGCACACAACATTCTGTGCCTGGCTGGGAGGTTCATAAGGACAATGAATATACAAGGTAATACATGTTATTTTTAAACAGATTCTTTCCTCTCTTGGTTTTTGTTTGTTTGGGGTTTTTTGTTTGTTTGTTTTTAAAGAATATTAAAAGCCTTTCTGTGGACAGGATTCTGATGGCTCCATGACAGAAGAATGCAGCACTGCTAAATGCAAAAGAGATTTGGAATATTTCTGACACCTGTGCTGCAAGACTGTCATTAGAGGGGATGCTTTTCTGGGTAAATATGTTCTATAACATGTTCACTTGAAGGGGCAGCATAAATGTCACTGCACTCAGGTGATTAAATCCATACTGAAACTCCCTTAGCCATGGGTCCTGACATCTCAGCTCAGGGGCTACCACCCCTAAATCCATACTGCTGCACATAAAGGCAAAGGTCCCTGATTTATCATCCTCAGCACTCTCAGACAGAAAATACTCCTGATGCTCAAATAAAACTACCCAAGATCCCTGTTACTGCCATTATTTACCTGCTACCAGACAGAAATGTAAAGATGGTGCAAGCATGAAGGCTGTTACTTTTTTTGAGAGCTTTGATGTGACAACTTGAAAGTTCATTTAACAGCTCCTTGCAGCCACTGTCACCCTGCAGAGCCTCCAGGTGATGTGGCAGCATCAGCTGTGGGGATGCAGCTGAATCAGGGCTGTCACAGTTAGAAAACAAAGGATACTGCTTAGTTAAGTCCTTCTCAATAAGTTGTTGCTGCTTTGCTGTTCTTTAACGTGTTGAGTTTTCATTCAGTTAGTATTTTTATATAAGAGAAACAATAATGCTCAAGAACAACCAATTTCCATTGACTTAAAAGTCTCTTCAGCTAGGGCACAGCTCAAGCTTGTTTCAGTTTACCCCTAATCCAAACAAGGGTTTGCATCTTCTCTGCAGCTGCACACCAGCAGACAGGCAAATTAAAGAGTATTTAAAAGTAGCAGGGATCTCAAGAGAGGAGAGATAAATCCAGCAACATTTGTTAGGCTGGCAAAATGCCATTTGCTGATTCTGACCATGACGTTTTATAACCTTTTTGTTTTAAATCAAGATCAAAACCTTAGGATGTTCAGTTTCACCACCACTTCAAAAAATGCTCTCAAGTTCTCTGCTTTAACCAACCTTAAAGATATTTATACATTAATAGGAGTCATTAAAAATATTTCATTATAATTAAATACTGCATTCTAAAGGAGTCATTAAAAAAAAAACCTACTGTCTCAAAGTATGTGGAATATAAATCCTGCTGAAATAGTATCTGACCACATCTGTTCTTATACAAAAGTCACCACTTAAAAGTCCCTTTTAAAGTCTGATATTTCATGTACTTCATTAATCCTGAAATCTCTGAAAGCTGCTGTAAGTTGTTAGTGGCTAATCAAATGCATAAATTGGGACCACACAAACCCATGATCACTTTCAGATCTCCTTCAAGTAAATCTCTCCCTAACAACTAAGAATGAAAGAAAATATTATTTTTTAATTACACGAGAAGCACTAAATAAAGAAGAATGGTCATCAAAGACAACTTAGTAAAGACAAAATCAGCATCTTTTGCAGCAGACTTTTTCTGCCAAAATTAAATGTGGCAGCACAGAATAAGGTGTAGATCTGTATTTTTGCTGCTCCCCATACCATAAACACTGGAAAATAAATATTCTAAGTGTCATTTGTGCTCCTTTGAAATGTTTCCTTCCTGTGCCATTTCTTTTTCCATCTGACTGCTAATTGCAGTGGTCCTTTCATCCATGGGCTGGTATGGAGACCTGGGCAGCAGGCTGGGATTACAAACCAGAACTGAGGTCCCAGCACTCAACTCCCTGCAAATGGAAACCAGACTGGTTCAAGCACAAGCCTTCCCTAGGGCAGGAGGAGTGCCTGGATTTACACACCCTACCCAAGTGCTTTCTCAAGGGGTACACTTGCTCCAGGATCACATTCCCCTCACCTCATTCTCCCAGCATCCTCAACTTCCTAACATCCTGCAGGCGTTTAAAAAAGCCATCTAACACACCTCCCCACAGTGTAAACAGTGAGATTTAAGGGAAAAAAACCCAACCAAACAACACAGCTCTCCAGGGGTTCTGAAATCATGCTGAAAGTTATCAAAGCCAAGGCTATTTACATGTTGCCCTCTTGGCTGTGTTTCCCTCAACAAAGAATTGTGCTTTCAAACACTGATGGACTAAAACTTCTCTGAAGAAATGTACACAAGGTATGTACACAAAGTACACTTTACACAAAGTAAATGTGTGCTCTAGTCACTTAATACCTGCTGGACTTGCCATAAAAAAAAACCTCTATGGTAATTCTCAGACTGACTAAGTGAAATTTCAAGTAGAATAATTCCATTCTCCTTATCCCTAAAGCAAGTACAAGAGGCCTAGAAGAAACCTGGAGAGGGTTTTTGACAAGGGCATGTAGTGACAGGACAAGGGGGAATGGCTTCACGCTGACAGAGGACAGGGTCAGATGGGATATTGGGAAGAAATTCTGCCCTGTGAGGATGCTGAGGCCCTGGCACAGGTTTCCCAGAAGTGCCCCATGCCCAGAAGTGTTCCAGGTCAGGTTGGAGGGGACTTGGAGCAACCTGATCTAGTGGAAGCTGTCCCTGCCCATGGCACAGAGGTTGGAATGAGATGATCTTTAAGGTCCCTTCCAACCACATCATTCCATGGTTCTATGACATTTCTTTTCACTCAGCTTCTTTTTGTAAAGACTGGTTAATTTACCCAAAGCCCCAAGCTATTTATAGAGAGATCAAGGAGATCTCCTCTACAGTTTCCTGTGTTTGTCACACGGCATCTGTCACAATGCAATCAAGGAGATTACTCTGTTCCAACTCATATTTCAAGGCAGAAAGTCATGGATTCTGAGAAGTCCTGAGCAAATAGGGGGAGATCAGTAAGTTTGGGCTAGAAGGGAACTGCATTTGCCAACAAAGCCTCCTTCCCAGCAAAAGGCAACACACAAATAAATAATTTGCTAAATACTTGGCACATCCAGTCTGTAACTTTACACAAGAGAAGTGCTTGTGCCTACACTGCTCCCTCCACATTCTCAGCTGCAGCCCTGGGAGAGATGGGCAGCAGCCAGTAACTCACACCAAAGTCCTAATTTCAAAGAGCAATTTTTCATTAAAATTCACACCCTGATAAAGTTGGCACTTGGATAAACTTTACCACATGTGGCTTAGGTTGTGTCCTCCTATCCTTATCCCAGCCCAGGGCAAAGAAGTTTCCTGCTTCAGGAGGGCTCTTTCAGTCTTTGATAATTCGCCTAATCAGTCCTAATTAGTCAGAGTCATTGAAGAGCCTTCTGCCCTACTAAAGAGTCATTCCCTCAAATATGGCACTGCAGAAATTGTTTCCTGCTGAGGCACTTTGGAATGTCTGCTTTGCAGAACAGCAGCATGAAGAAAGGTGCTTGCACCAGAAAGACACAAGGCTAATAAAATCAATTCTTGACATTTGAGACAGCCTCTTAAAAGCAGTCACTGGGTATGCATATAATCACACTCCATAATTACACTAATTTGCACAATTAAGAGCTTGATAAACACCATAAATTTAAATGAAAAACCCCAGGCACAGGCTGGTGCTGCTACCGGAATATTTTAAAATCCAAAATATCCGACACTGCTGATGACAATTTCTGTAACCACGCAACACAAGAGCACCTCACTGAAATCCAGAGAGATACTTGCCACCAAATCAAAAGAATAGGGACAAAGCAATAAAGTAGCTTCTTCTACAGCTCATCAGTGTTGTTTTCTTCTGAACCTCATCATTTGGTGCAGTCACAACTGACACAACAGTTTAAATGCTCCTGAGATGCCTGTCTCCTGCAAACTGCCCACTCCCTCCAAAACTTCCAAATTACACAGAGTGCTGCTATTAGAGAGCCAAGCTGAGGCAGAAATCCCAGGGCAGGGAACAGACTTTAAACAGAAACAGACTTTAAACACACATTCACCTGGATAACCATCTTCTCCACGGACAATGCTTTGGCATTTTGTTGCCATCTCACACTGGAGATGAGAGATGAAAACAACAGCAATACCCAACAGCTCCTGCCACATTTCTCCTCCCAGGCACCCAAATCCCTCTGAGCAGTTATCTCTCCCATCAGACAAGATGTTTCCCGCACTCACCGCTCCATGTCTTTGCCTGCATCAGCATTTTCCTCATCAGGCTTGTCATACTGGAATTTTTACCCGTGCTGCCTAAACCTGCTCAGGCCCAAACCAGGTGGAAGAGGTAAAAAAAGCCACCTGCATCTTGTGTGTGCCAGCAGCGTGGCTTTCCCTGCAGAGCTGCCCGGGCACTGGAGCAGCAGGGCTGAGCACACACGCGTGCATGCACACGCACAGGAAGCCTGGGACTGAATCAGTGTTCAACTCACTGACTTCCTTCTCCATGCTGCAGTATCTGGGCTGTAAACAAGCACTGCACATGAGCTGAGCGAAGCCGAAAAGTCCAGCAGTGAAGGACAAAAGAAGGGAGTGGCTCCAGCAAGGAATAACTATTTTAAATACACAAACATCTTCCCATCAGATTAAAACTAGCTTTTAAATTAGGCAGATTCTGAAGCCATTGTTGTGACAGGGTAACACAAGACAAACAGGAGACGCTGCTTCCTCCTCTGGAGAGGTCTCCTGGATTTCCAGGACGAAGAGTCCCAGAAGCATTCCAAGTGCCTGGTCAGAAAGTCTTCATGAAAAGAGTTTCAGTCACTCCAGGGATAGAAGCAAAGAAGGGGGAGGCAGGTGTAGAAACAAGCTCCCAGAAGAGGTACCACCAGCTACAGCTGCTGCACCTTGCAGTGCAGGAGCAATGGAGGAGCAGAGGAGGATGCTGAGCTTGTGCACAGGTCAGAGCATGTGGCTTTGGCTACCAGCCTGCCCCACAAGCCAGTCCCCACCCCAGCTCTCCAGGAACAAGGTCAGCCTGGCAGAAATGAGTGTGTGTGCAGGGATTTGGCAGGAGTCAAACACATCCTCCCCAGCATGGTTTCAAGCACAGCCTGCTCATGCTCTGGGAGATCCCCAGCTCACCACACAAAGCCTCAGGCTCCTTCAGCTTCCAATGGCTCTTCTCCACCATTTTGTGGCATTTCCCTCACACCATCTCCATGTCTGAGCAAGCAGAGCACGCACCAGCATACATCAAACCCTTTTGCACAGGTCCAGAGGGCTCTAACATTTGCTCCACTGCTGGCAAAAAAAGCTCTGTTGATGGAGAAGACAGCAGACAGGTCAAGTTCTACTGACCTAAGATGCTCCAAAGGAAGATGCTGATTTCTTTGACAATTCCACTGGCTCCCCAGCAGGTCTGTGCACTTGGCAGGCATGATGAGCAAGGGCAAGCAGAACCCATGAGAGACACAGCAGCAGGCAGTTGTGTCCAGTGCTACACTCACAGACTGTGACAAGCTGGGTGGCTCTGGACAGTGCCCTCCCTGGTGTGTGAAAGGAGAGAGACACACACAGACTCTGCCCATTTGCTCTCCAAAGCTGCATGTCAGGGAAGCCTGCCACATACAAGCATCCTTGGAAGGAGAGAGGATGGACAGCAGAGCCTTGGTCTATCCCTGAGGATCAGCCAAACAGTGACCACTCTCAGCTTGGCTGGGACACAGACACAGCAGCCCTTCTGCTCACAGTATTCCAGTGCTGGGAAAATGCCAGTGCAAAGGTGGACCTTCCCCAGCCACCTGGGGTGGGAAAGGCTTTGCAGCACTAGAGACCCTTCCTGTGTCTGAAAGCACACCAGAGTTACAGCAGGTCTTGGTCTGGAGCCTTCAGCAGGCTGTGTCCTCACTGAAAACACCAATGAAAAGGTGCCTGACCTCCATGTGGATTCTGGAGCCAAGCACACTGTGGCTGGGACAAAAGGCTGAGTGAGGAGAAAGCCAGGAGCTGGGCAAGCCTCAGCCTCAAGATGAGAAGTGCCTGTCTGAAAGAGCTGCTATCCTATGTGTTTTCAGATATGCTTTTTATTTGTCCTTCTCTCAAAGACCACTTATCTCATAAAAGACCTTTTTAACATCTAAACTAAAACATTGAGAGATCTGCAACTATTCAAAGACCCTTTTTATCACCATCTTGCAAAGCTGGCTACTGAGGACCCCCATCTTTTCTTACTCTCTTAATGAGGCAACAGCATATTCTTCTCCCCTCCTCCTTTCACCTTCTTTCAAGAAATTAAATTCTTATAAAAGTACAATAAATTGCTGATATCCCTTAATGTTAACTGTGAGATCAAGGGGTTGGAGTCAATAAAGAAACAGTGCTGCTCTCAAAACCAGAGAATTCACATGAATCTTTCCAGGTACAGTGCAGAAGTTTGACAGCAATCCTCCACATAAGAGAAGCACAGCTGCAGAGAGGCAAGGGAGCACAGGGCAAGCAGTGTGAAAGCTGAGTGAAAGCCCAGTGGCCTTTTGCTGAAGGGCTCCTCCTCCTCCTCCTTCCACCACCTAAGCCTGAAAAGCAACACTTCATTGTGGAAGGATTGCACCCAGTTTCAAACCTCGTTTCCATTTCAGCAGCAAAAACTTGCCAACACCTAAGAGTTGGGCTGAGCAAACATCCCTCCACCTTTGTTCCCTTCACTTAACCGGGTTTGGGTTGGAAAGGACCTTAAAGATCATCTCATTCCAAGGGACAGGGACACCTTACACTAGGTCAGCTTGCTCCCATCTGGCATTGAACATCTCCAGGGATGGGGCAGCCACTTCTTCTCTGGGCACTCTGTGCCAGGGCCTCCTCACCCTCACAGGGAACAATTTCTTCCCCATATCCCATCTAACCCTGACCCCTGTCAGCCATTCCCCCTTGTCCTCCCTTTGTAAAAATTCCCTCACAGCTCTCTTGAAGCCCCTTTAGGTATCAGAAAGTGCTGTAAGATCATCCTGGAACCTTTTCTACTCCAGCCTTTCTTCAGAGGAGAGGTGCTCCAGCCTTTTCTTCTCCAGATAATTTCCATGGCCCTTCTCTGGACTTGCACCAACAAGTCCTCATCCTTCTTATGAGGGAGAGGTTGGTGTAGTCCAACATGCCACTAACTGCCTCAATACATATTTTTATGTACACATCTACCAAAAGACATTCAGAATTTAATTCTTCAAGTGTAATGAAATCACTACTACAGCACAAAATATAAATCATTTCTTTAATCAGCCAAAGTAGGCTTCACATTAGCGCCCTTACCTCTGCCAAGAACCAAAACAATTCCCCCATAAATACTAACAGGGTTCCTTGGCAGGGTGATGGGATTATCACAGGGAATCTCAGGAGATCCTGCAGGACACTTCAGATTTGCACCAATGTACAGCTCAGCTCCTTCAGGCAGCAGAGGCTCCTCAGCCTGGTTGTGGAGGGGTTCCATGTAGTAAAAATAAAAAGCCCTGGGATGAGACCACTTGGGAGCAAAGGAGAGAAAACATTGCTGCTCCCAGAAGCAGCACTCTGAGGAATCAAAGCTCTCCATGCTTCAGAAAAGAAAATGTGATAGCAACTGTGCAACTCCTCACTGTCCCATCAGGAGAAGAAAAACAGTCTTGAATCTGTGACCCATTTAAGGTCACACAGAAAGATGAGTTTGGTCAGTTAAGCCCTTGAAGAGCTTTTCTGGGACAGACCAACACTAACATATGAAACGGCAATAGGAGAATGGAGAGCAGCACACAGGCTTCAGACCAGCAAAGTCAATGCTCAAACTCTTCCACTTTCAACACCACTTCCCCAGTGCTTGGGGCATTCACCTGTTACACACCAACTGAACAGAATGTTCTGCACTTCACTGGTGAAAAGTCAATTACAGCTCCTCACCTGGCTCCAGAAGCACCAGGAATCATGCAATTTCCTGAGCTGAGCCCAGGCTTTCTTCCAGCCAAGGCTTTCAAACAGGCTTCAAAGATTTAAACATTAGACTAAAGCTTCACCAGCTGCACTTTAAACCTGTGCATCTCCCATTTGCTTCCCATGTGGTTACAGAAAGTTGTGGTCAAAGCTTGTTTCAAACAGAACTATAAGACCAAATATATTTTTAATATTACATATAAAAACATCAATTAGAATTTTTGCTTCAGTTACAAATATACTCAAAACCAGAAAAAATTATCACCTTGGGTAGGTAGAATCACAAGGTATATTTTAAGGTTGGAATCTCATATGTTATGATACCTGATTTTGGACCACAACAAAGAGGGTGCAAATTCAGATCACATTTGTACTAAGGATGCACCAGCTCCTCTAATTTTACAGGCTTTACCAAAAAGGAAGGACATCCTCTCCCCACCCTTAGACACTGCTCCTTCTATAGACTCTACAAAAAAGAAGAAAAAGAAAACAAAAAAAAATCCCCAACAAGTTGACACCCAGCACAGTGACCTGATGTTTTCCAGGCATTTGCCCTCTGATAAGCACAGAAATGCCTTCTGCTGGGCGTTTTCCCTGTTAACCTTCCTGAGCAGAAACATTAGTGCTGCAAGAACACGGAACCCAATGCAGTAGGTAATGATACTAAATATAAGCATGAGTCAAATCACTTTGTTTCTCAGGCAGGCAGCTCAACAAGTTGCTTCAGAACAGCAAAAATACAGTCCCTGTGCAGACCCTAGAACAGCTGATCATTCCTCATTTTTATGGGGTTTTTGGGGTTAAGCAGAATGTATTCCTAGAAATAGAGTTTCACAGAACTCTGTGAAACAGATGCCCTTCAGCAAATTTTTTACAGCAGCTGCTACTATGAAACACCCTCATCACCAGTGACCATCTAAAAAAACATTCTTACAACTGGCCTAAGGAAAATGAGGGACAGAAGAAAGCACATGGTACATATCCAGGGCACTGCTGAGATTGGCCTCAGGTTGCTGCTGCCAACAAAACCACAGACTCATAGCATGAACTGTTTGGGCAGGACAGATTAAACTGCCTTGGTGGCCATGCCATGAGTGAATCTGCTCCCCAACTCCTCCAGCTCCAGCAGAAAGGCAGGATAAGCCCAAAGTGTTCAAGCCAAGTCTCAAGGCTGGCACAGTGACAGAAAGCCAGCAGGAGATGCTTCCCACCATGCAAGGGACAGTGGGAGGCTGCTTTTGAAACAGAAAAATACACACTTGTTAAAAAGGAGAGATTAAATATCTAATGGACAAGTCAATGGAGGAAATCAATGATGCATTAATAGCTTCGATCATTCTCAAAGTATTTGCACAGTCTGCATTCAAAGATTCTCTTGGGGGAAAAAACCAACCAAACAAAAAAACCCCAAAACATACCACAGATCAAAGTATTATTAAAAAAATTAATAAGTTAGTTATTTAAAGTCTACCTCTACAGATACTCACAAACTCCCTACCTACCATCCCCACAAATTGCATCCAATCTGAAAAAGCCATCTAATTGAAAAACCCCATATTTTAAGCATCTCCAATACCATGTCTCTCTCTGTACATTAACTAGGAATTAAGATAGGCAAGGAAAAGAACACTGAGACTACATGGGAGATCACTACTAATTGTCTCCAGAGACAGTCTTTATTTGGGAGCAGAAGTTTATTTATTTACTATGTTTAAATGCCAATTGCAATTCCATATCTCTGTTTTGCTTTAGCAAAATTTAAAGCAGAGTGAAAATGATCAGTACCTGCAGGCAGCACTGGCACTGCTGTGACTGATAGAACAATCAGGGTTTATGGGCCATGGAGAGCAGGGATAGGGGATGTGGGGAGAAGCACATACCCTTCCAGAAATATGCTAATAAAATGACATATTGTCTTCTTGAATCCAAGACATCAAAACCAAATGTCTCTAATAACTCTTGATAAGACAAAAAAAAAACACCATAAAGAAGTCACAAACATGGAGTCACCCTTTTTTGCAGCAGGAATTCTCTAAAATGCAGCTCACTACTAGATCCAAGTCTCTGCAAAAACCAAAACTTCCCAGGAGCTGCTCTGCAAGTTCTCAGTGCAGGGCTGAGGTTCACCCTCCCCTCAACAATAACACCCACCTTGCCTGTGGAGGTCTGAGCACGTGGCACAGCCTTCACCAAGGTTTCCAAGAGCTGTTTTAGCTCAACTTTGTCAAACCTCAGTCTCCTTCCCTGAGTCAGGTGTCCCCTCCTTCCCCAAAAATGCACATCCTCTGGAAGAAGTCTGCTGTCCCTGCAAGAATTTCTGCAAACATCTTATCCATGTTTGCACAATTCATAGTGATAAAGAAAAGGAGAGAGGAGGACAGGGAGATCAAGTCAGGTCCTTTCACAGAGGGATATGGGGGTTTCATGTCCTTAGTGGAAAGGGACCTCAAAGTCCATCTCATTCCACCCTCCTGCCATGGGCAAGGACATCTCCCACTATCCCAGATTGCTCCAAGCCCCCTCCAGCCTGGCCTTGGACACTGCCAGGGGCAGCCACAGCTTCTCTGGGCACCTGTGCCAGGGCCTGCCCACCCTCACAGGGAAGAATTTCTTCCTAATACAAAATTTAAATCTACCCTCCTTCAGCATGAAGCCATTCTCCCTTGTCCTGTCAGCAGCTACAGGTGGTGGCAGAGCAAGACAGGCAGTCCATGACTGCCTGCAATTGTCTGCTCTACCTCCACACAAATCCTGCAAGGATAAGGCAAAAAATTCCCCCAAAATATGAGCTATACACAGTAACAAGTATTTCTCACCTCTTACACAACAGTCTCAATGAAGAAATTAAGTTTCTTGGAGTTCATACAGTATTTTAAAGTGCACTCCAAAAAAAACCCACAAAAACAAACAAGTGAAGTTTCAATTTCTGTCAAAGGGTTTTGATAAGGAAGAATTTGTAGATTGTTCTCTCTTCTCCCACTGCTCTCCCTCCCTTGGGACACAGGCAATTTTCTACATAAACGTGCAGGAAAGACATACTAAAGACTGCTTTGAGCTGCAATTTGAGCCAGACAGAAAAAAAAAAAAAAAAGAAAAAAAACAGAAAAAATACAAAAAGAAGAAAGAAAAAAAAAAAAAAAGACAAGAAGCTAAATTCAGAAGATGGGAAATCTGAACCAAAAGATGAAAAATAACTGCACAAATGATGCCATTGCCAGTAAGGGGTAAAGCCTTTGTGGCTGAGCCACAGCAGCCAGTGCCAGCCTGGCAGATCTCAGCCACAAGGAGCTTTCAGCAGCTTAATTGCCTCCCTTAACTGGTGAGTGAATAACTCAGCATCCAGACAAACAGGAAATTCATTGGAAACTGAACAAGAGACAGCCAGTGGCTCATTCTGCAGGTTAATGTGCTTTTAAATGAAATGAACTATAAAAAGATTACAGCTTCCTAATCAAACCACACTTTTTAAAGATGAAAGGAAAGGAAAAAAGGGGAAGTCAGAGAGGCTGAGGATGGGAAGCTAAAATAAGATGAGGTATCTACAATAGATTAAATGGGGCAAAACCAGAAGAAATATGCACTTGGGTTAGTCTTTACATACTCTCCTGGGTCCTCACACAGGACTTTGCAGTCCTTCACCCAGAGTGAGCAAAGCTGGGAATGCAGAAGGCATTTCTCTAGAAAAAAATATTCTGGGCTGCATATCAGACAAGTGCACTTCTATAACCCCGTGCTCAGCACAAGGAGGAAATGCTGTTTGCACCTGCAGAACATCCATCTCACTTCTGACCACTGTTACCACAGCACTCTCCCAGTGTTTGCCACCAGCTCTGCTGGGAGGTGAGATAAATGATTTTCTTGTCAGCAGCAGTGCAAAGAAAAGCACATCAGATCTCAGCCTCCCCTGCACTTCTTGTTTTAGAGGAGGATTTCTAGCCAAACTATGCTAAAAAGACAAAAGAACAAATGTCTCCTCACACAGTTTACTTGCTGGTGCACCACAGAAAGAGTACATCATTCATTAGCATGCTAATAAATTTTCTGTTTCATTGCAGGATGCTGCCAAGTTAAAATAACAAAATACTGTTATTACTCTGTTAGTTCACTATCTTATCTTTGTAAGTAACAGAACATCCAGCTAACTGACAGTAATTGCAGCTTTGGCTACTCTGCAAGGTACAAGAGACTCAAAGGTATCCATTTCCCTCCTTCTCATTCACCTCCTGGTGCTATAAAATTTATTCATTGCAGCTCTATTGATAATTTGAAAGTCTGAGATTTATCATATTGGCACCTGCAATAAATATGAGAAAGATGCAGATATTAATCTTTAGTTAAAGGTTTTCTTTACCAAGAAGGTAAGCCAACCAAAATGACCACTTTAAAAAACAAACAAAGAAAACAACTCCCCACCTTTCTCTGGGACAGTGCTGGCAGTGAAAGGTCACACAGCTTTCAGTGGGAGGTGATACTGCTTTAGGAATATGATGAAACCAATCCAGCACAAAACAAACAGAACCAACTGTTCTGTCTGTGGACTTGTGGGAGAGCACAGTGCAGAGCCACCCTCCAACCTGGAGTGATCCTCCCAGCAGGAATTTATAATCTTAGAGGCCAGACTGCTGAGTTCCTGCTCAGTAACAGCAGAATAAGTTTGCTGGTCTCTTCTTTTCTCCTCCTGGAATCTCCCTTTTCCCCACCACAGACCAGACATGCTGTTGGCAGACAGCTGCCAGAAACCTACTCTTAATCCCTAAACTTGGGCACATCAGTAAGGAAAACAGGAGATCAGAACCACAGGAGAATCTTGTAATTTGCTCTCTGAAATAACCCTGAAAGCCCACTGCAATCCACGTGCAAAAGAATGTGTTTTCCCTCAAAAAACCTCAAATGAGCATTTCAGTCCCATGTCATCGTGGGAATCACAACTGCCCCTTTTGATAACTCATGGATTCCCATGTTGGCTGTGTGAAACTCTGAACAGGCAGCCCAGTAAAGCAACTGTTTTTCCTTTAGCAGAACAGAAAGACAGTTGTTTTCAATTGTTTTGCACAACTCTTCCTCATGGCCCTTGTATTTTAGTGTTGATGAGAGATAAAAAAAAGCTACAAGATGTGATTTGCTTTTTTGGGCTACCATGTCTTCACACCAGATTTCAGGTGTGTTGCTGAATGGTATTTTGTGAACTTTCCCTCCTATGTGCTGGCATTCCTGGGCTTTTTTAGAATTACAATTAGAGGACACTAAGCAGGAAAAAAAAACCCACCGACCTTCATCACTTTCCTTGTTTTCAAACATTTGTCTGGAGAGGAGGAAAGCATGAAGCAGCATTTATGAGATGCCAGTTTTACTGCAGAAATCAGGAATACCTTTAAGCATAAGCAACAGCTGCCTTGTTTACTGGGGCAGAGTTGACCCAACCACTCCTTGCTGTCTTGTGAGTGGGACTGAGTCACCAGTCGGCTGCAGAACCTCAGCTGAGGGTTATGCCAAAGCTGCTCAAGTTTTTCTAAGAGGGGGTAAGTCAGTCAGACATTTGACAGCCTGCTGGACTGCAACCAGGGCAAGCAATAGGCAGACAAAAATGCAGTTCCCAAGAGAGAAGCTCTCCCCCCAGCACAGAATAGCTCTGGGATACCATTTTTGTGCAAGGCAAAAGGAAATCTGGACCCCCAGAGCATGGATTCACATGCAAACTCACCACTGGCATGTCAATAACTGCCTGGAACAATCTGTGCAAAATGGTTTTATGTAAAAGGACTCTCCCAAATAAAAGTACAAACATGGAATTTGAGAGAGGGAACTGTGGAGATTGTCCCCTTGGCCTGCAGAGAAGAGAAGGCTTGGCCTCTTTGGGGCAGCTCCTGCAAACCTTTCTAATTCTGCAACAACCTGAAAAAGAACGCAGACAAAAGATGTCCTAAAAAAACATCCCTCTCAAAAGGATAAGAATTTTAATCTAAAAATGAGCAAGATGGCACTACTGCTGCACGTGGGGCAGCAATAAGGAAGGGAAGCACACGGACAAAAGAGACAGGATGAGAAATACCATGAACTGCAGAAGAAGGAAATGAGAGAGGAGGAAGAAGAGAAATAATAAACCAGACTGATTGTTTTGGGAGTGGAAGAAAAGATGAAATATAGGAAGTGTCATAATTAAAGTGCACATTATTGCTTCTTTCCTATAAAACCACAGGGGACAGGATCATACAGGTATTTTCCATCTCATCCAATAAGCACACATCCCCCAGCTAGTGAGTGCCAGGTGTATTTTTCCTATGACTTGAGGAAACGCTTGTATTAAAATTAAAAATAAAAGGGAATGCTCACTTAATCTGCTCTGCAACCTGAATCCCCACTTATAAATGGCAGGGCTGGAGACAATGAGAAATTGCTAGATTACAGAGGCCTCTGCAATGCAGTGAGCAACAGCTGAGGGGTAAAGTTGGAACACCACCAGCGGGCTTCAGAATGCCAAATTAAGTTTGCTTGCACAGTTGTTGCTAATAAAAACCACAAAGCCTTTCTCCCTGTCTCTGCACCACCTCATTCATCCTGCTCCATAATGCTGAAACACAACTAAAATCAACAGAAGAGTCTCAGCAAAATAATCCTGTCTCCAACACCTTCCAGTATTCCCTGCAGTCAAGGGAACAGAGATGCTGCAAAGCCAGGTATGGCTTTACCGAGGATCCAATGTAGCCATGATATTTTCTGAAAAATCTCTTTGCCAGGATTTTTCTCCTGAGAAGCCTCAGAGGAAAAGAAAAACAATAATTATTTGCTGCTGTGGAATGCAACAGGTGCACTTTTGATTGGTCCATGTTGGTTGTTTCTAATTAATGGACAATCACAGTCAGCTGCCTCAGACTCTGAGCATTACAAGCTTTTGTTATCATTTCACTTCTTTCCTTGCTAGCCTTCTGATGGAATCCTCTCTCTTCTATTCTTTTAGGATAGTTTTAATATATCATTTTCTTTTAATATAACATATATCATAAAATAATAAATCAGCCTTCTGAAACATGGAGTCAAGATTCTCATCTCTTCCCTCATCCTGGGACCCCTGTGAGCACCACCACAATCCTTCACCATGGCAGTGAGGATCCTCCACAGTGGTGAAGTCCATGACTGACACAGGTGGGATTTGGCACTCCAAAGACAAAGCACCCCAGCAGGAGAGGCACTTCCAAAAGTGCCATTGCAAGCCAGTGAAGTCACGACACACAATCAGACAGACAAATATTTTCATACTATGTCATGGATAAGCAGAACTTGCTGATGTTTATTGAGAGGCCTGCTGGGAGCTACAAATGATTTCTTCATTTTTTAAAGGCACAAACTCCTCACCAAGAAGGAAGGGCTGTCCTGCGACTCAGAGCAAATGGAAAGCAATAATGGGCACTGAGCTGCTCTGTCAGAGCTCAGTAATTACATGAAGGAGCTGATCTGTTAGCAGCCAGTCTAAATACAGCCCCTCAAGGGGCTGCAACTCAATCACTGGCACTTTGAAAGGCACAGTGCTGCTCCAAGGGAACTGCAGCAGCAGAAGGGAACACCAGACATGTGGTTATCAGCAAAGAGGAATTACCTACTTATGGAATAATAAATTGTGCTATAGAAAAAAAAAGAAAAACCATCATGCTGCAAGGAACTTCATTTCACACAGGCCACATTTAGAAGCACATCAGTTAACTCTAATTTGCCTTAATATAGCAGATTAGCAATAGAAATTCTCAGCTTGCCTCTAAAGTGGAGGATTTCCCAGCTGCATTAGCACAGTGAAAATCACAGCACTGTGATTTTCCTAACAGTTTTATTGTTGGGAAAATGGTTTTGGCTTTAGAAGGGAGCTTCTCCTGCAGTAAGGAAGATGTCTCAGGGAATTGTTCAGCCCAACAGGTCTTTGACACTGAACCCTACCAGGCATCCTCCTTCAGACAGGGGGAATAACTACCAGAGTACAATGCATTGTGCACAGCAAACTGATCCCAAGAGCCCCCAGTAAAATTGTGCTGTGGCCAAAAGAGTCATCTTTCAAAGGAACACGTGCTCCTGACTGCTTTCTTGTGTAAACAACACTGTAAAACAGGTATTTACTTTCACAGGTCAAGCTTACCAAAATTCATCACATAAAATATGTGCATGTTTTCTACAAATTCAGATTATTTCCATTTTATTACAGTCCTACACCTAATGACCACAATTCCACAGAACAGAAAATATTTGGGGAAATACTTAACTTTGCTAAACAACATCACATTTTTTTCTTTTTGCAAGGAGCCACTATAGATGTCATCAAATCCATGCATGGCCCTCAGCCCTGTTTAAACCCTCCCTCCATGGCACAACATACTGTTCTTCACAAAGAGCAGCCCTACTTGCATCCTAGACTTGTTCAAAATTGTTCTGGCTTTTTAACCATGGTTAGAAAAAAGGAAATGCTTCTCCATCACTCACCTCTCCCCATTGCAACAGGGAGAAAGCACAGAGCAGAAGCTGCTCTTTTTTTTTTTTTCCTCAATCTGTATTATATGCAACCCACAGGAAAAGCCCTTTAAAGGAGGAGAATCATTTGCATGTAGCTAAGCCCAAAAAGTCAAAGAGCAGACATGAGGAAGGCTGCCCAGTCAGATGTGGTGCTGCATTCCTTAGAAATACTATCATTTCATTACATTCCTCTTCAAGGAATTAGGCAAAGCTGCAGTACTTCTGAAGATGAATGAAAGGAAAATGGGATAAAGAAATGAAGGCGTGGCAAACCCTGGTCAGAAACCAAAATGACAAAGACACTCCTGTAAATAAACATGCTTTGTTGCCTGCCTTTTATTTTGCATCTTTGACATACTTCTCTGCTTATATTCCAGCATATGTTTGTTTTTTCTTTAGGAAAAAAAAAAGAAAACTGCACACAGCTTGGATTGTGTCTGTGAAAGTGTAATTCTGTATGAGCAGGGAACAGCCACAGGCCAAGTCAGCAACTTTCAACACAGCTGGCATCAGGGATTCCACAGACTATGGTCCTTTTGTTACCAGAGCTGAAGGATGTCAAATATTTTGCTCATTTGACTAGCACATGTTGCTCTATCCTACTTGGATTTTATGCAGTCTAAGCCTTCAGTCTGAAATAGAAAGGAAGTTTTCAAAATCTGTAATTTTATATTTCCAAATGTGACTGAAGGATCAAACATGAGTCCACCACAGAAAGCAAACTGATTGCTTTTACAAGATGTTCATGGTCTAAAATTTTTATCATCAAGTCTGTAGTAAAGCAGGATACTTTAATTATAATTTTTAATCAGCCATTTTTATGAGGTTTTCTTCAACAGAAAAATAGAGGAGATGGAAAACCCATACAAGAATATGTTTGAAAGATCAGATATAAAAGGCATAGCAGCAGATCTTAAAGGGAAAACTTCTAATTGAACAATGCTAAATGTAAATGAAAACAAAAGTTGAAAGAAAAAGGTTGCTACACAGTGTCAAGTGTTCATTCATCAGTAAGGGACCTGCTGCAATGTCACACTTGGGGCTGTGCTCAGACACCCCAATGCCCCATGGCAGCAGGTGCTTGCAAAGGAAGAAGCTCCTGCTTCTTTCTGCCTTTGTGTTTTCAGGTGGAAAACCCACCCTAAAAATCACTTCCTTTCTAATACACAGTGTCAGTTTGTGATATTATTTACTCCAAACACTAACACAAAGACCACTCCTTGTGCTCCTGAGAACAACAGTCTCCACATGCAGTTCCTCGGCACAAGAAGTCACCACCATAAATCACACTTTTATTACCCATGGTTTTCCCTTTAGGTTCAGTTATGCTGCACCACCATCAGGGTTCTTTGGGGCACTCACACTCCATGATCCCAGGGACTCTCTTACAGTCCATGAGGTTTTTCTTCTGCATTATACAATTCTCAAGCTTTCCACTAGTCATCCTTGGGCCAAGTCCAGCTATCTTGTTCAGTATCCAGCATCTCTCCAGGAAGAACATACACACCACACTTACAGAGACACTTCAGACCCCATCCCTGGGCAAAAGTCACAAAACAGGACACAGGTGTGCATGAACATCCAGTCAGAAACCTTCTGGGACTGCTGCCAGTAAAGAAATAATCATAAGAACAGGTTTATTCAGCAAGAGAAACTATACCAGTTATGCAGGAGGCCTTCTTGTTCCTGTTGCCTATTTAGGCAGTAAATCTGGACTGGGTTTAAGGTACAAGGCTGACTCCTGCATGGCACTGCATTCATAAAATAGATAAGGAAAATCTCAGCTTGCAAACTAAAAATGAAATTCAAGGCAGCTATAAGTGTAAAACAATGAGGAGGTAGAAGAAAAAAGATAAGGACACTTCTCTGAGGCCAAGTATTGAGGCAACTGTTGAGGGAGGTTTTCCTTCATGCAATCCCTCCTTGGTGCAGAGGAACACTTCTAAGCTAAGCTCCCACTCACTGAAATTCATCAATTAAATTGGAGCAGATACTTTGAAACAAGCTTCAAATTACAGAGAGTGGCCCTCAAGGCTCCTTGTAAAATTTATTTCTTTAGGTAATCAATAAAATAATAAAGACTGGAGACAAAGGGGCAAGACCAGCACAAATATCCTACTTGAAAAAAGACACCCACAGTAAAAATAACTACCAAACTCCTCACTTCAGCCTTCAGAAGTCATCTTTCTGCTGCCCTGGAACAATAGGGCTGTGTTCTCTTTGTGAGATGTTTTATTTCAGCCACCACACCCAGTTCTGGGAAGGGCAGGACGATAGCCGCTGATTTGTTTGCAAGATGGTGCAAGGTGAAGTCAAAGTTACTGTTCCTGTATCCTGTTCAATTTATTTATTTTTTTTTTTAATTTCACACTAGTAAATATGGAGACAAAATTCACTCATTTGCTAAAAGGAAAAGGGTGCACAGCTTCCACCACCTCACCAGCTCAGCCTTAATTGGCACAAGCTTCAAAGCAAGAAAAAATTTTTCCCTCCCTACATTCGAGCCTCAACTTCTGCAAAATCAACACCCTGCACAGAACTTTCTTCAGGAGGGAACAAGTCAAAAATCAGATTTGTTTTGCATATAATACCCTGAGCTTATTTTCACTTATGACCTAGATAGCCAAATTATAAAAATCCAGACTAAATCAAAATAAACCAGCACATGCACTGGGGGAGTGTTTGTCTAATGTTTAAGTTGTACATCACATGGTCCTTTATCCAGACTGGGGACCTGAGGAGGACAAGCAGAAACCTTTTTTAAAAGCCTGTTGTATTAACCATCACTAAGCTGGCCACTTGGCTGAAACAATAAAAGGATTTCAGCCAAGTGAGCATTACTTCCTCTAGACTGTCTTTTAAAAATTAAACTCTGGAAAGATAACAACAGTCATGCTCAGAGCTAATTATAGCAGAAACATTGCAGCAGCTAAAAATGCTAAAAAGAAGTGCTGGGAAAGGAAGGAAGGTAGCTTAAAGGGAAAAAAAAAGCAGGGAATGACAAGCCTGTCATATGTGTGACACTTGGCCTTCGTGCAGTGCTCAGAGAGAGGGAGGGTAAAACCTCATCAGATCTGTGCACAACCAAAGTCCCAAACTCTGAGAAAGTCAAAGACACACAAGACCCAAAAATGCTGCAAGAAACCAGGAGATGTACGAGCAATGTGCAAATTAAGTGGAAAAATTAAGAAAGGATTCTCACTATGTTTTTTATCCCAGCTGAGAGCACAGCTCAAAAAAACTGTGCTGCTCCCATGCTCACACCCAACTGTGAAAGCCCAGCCTGGGCAGGGCACAGGTACGAGGCTGTTTTATTTTAGGCTGTTTTATTTTAGTGATTTTAACAAGAGAACTGTAAGCCTGCAGAAATCCCAGAGCCATGGAGCCTCGTGAGGAGCAGCAGAGTGTGCTGCCAGCCTCCCAGAGCAGCTGATGAGCAATCTTGCTCTCATGTATAATCTCTACTTGTGTTTTCTTGTCATATTATTTTCTTTCCAACCCTATAATCAAACGTTTAGAAGCTACTTTGACAGCACACATACTACTTTGTCCTTCTATTCCTAAACTTTGGCTAGTAATCAGGTGATCCAAACAAGGGCAGACTACTCATTTGTTTGGGAGTGGCAAATCGATGAATGGAGGAAATTCACAACACCCTTTGCCCAGCACTAAACCAGGTTAGTAGAACCTTCCCTTCTGGCTGTGCCTTGGGGAATCACCTCCCCCCCTGGGATCAGCAAGTGTGAGAGCAGTAAAATACCAAGGAGAAAATGAGAAGGCTCTGGTTAATGAAGCTTTCCAACAGAGCAGAGTATGTGCACAAACTGCCTTCCAACACAGGCCCACCAGAGGATCTAACACAGGCTGCAGGATGCAGGGGGATCCACCAGCATGAAATGACTGTAGAAATGACTGCAGAAATGACTGATGCCTCCCTGCCCTCCCCCAAAAATCCTCCAATCATTAAGGCTGGAAAAAGAAGGCTATTTCTTTCTGCACATTCAAGTAGCTGTGAATTCATAACTTCTCAAACCCACACACACTAACAACTGTCCTCATTTAAAAGATTTCTCACAGTTGCTACAAGCCAGGAATAAAACAGATATGAAAGTACTGCAAAAGGCACTAGAACAAGAAAAAAATGTCAGCAGAAAAGATACTGGAAAGAGAGGGAAAAGTTTTGATGCTTACTCATGCTAGTTATATGGCAGGATGATTTTCCCCAAATATCTGTAAAATCAGCTTGTAAAGTTGGAAAATAAAGTTTCACCATCTGTGAAATCAGCATAAATACCAGAGATTCTGATCTGAAAAAAAGTTCAACTCCATGCTAGGTGGGTTAAAAAAACCAGTGGGTTTGGTTAACTGAGGATGCCTACTCAAATGGGACAGTATTCAAACAAATGTACCCTAAGCTGCAGCACATTATCATTCTTTATTCTGCATGGGGGAAAAATAATCCTTGAGACTGGTCAGGAAAAGGAGCTGGGACAATGTTTGATCACAAAAATAAAATCCAAAATTTAAACAGAGCTGAAATTGGGAGAAAAAGTAATTTATAATCAGTTTTGAGAGAGGGTTGCAGTCTCCTCTGTAAGTCACCTTTCTCTGTATCTTGTCTCCAACAGCAGGTGCAGCCAGGTAGGATATTGCTCTAAGTCCATGATAAAATGCCATTTGTCCCTGCAAACACTAATATTCATCAATTCTGCCTGCAGATAAAGCAATAAATGTTTGCTTCCACAAATGGAGGCGATGTTATTTAAACCATGATCTATTCCAGTAAATCTGAGCCAGATGGGCCAGGATTCAGGGATAACTGAACTTGCTGTGCTTATGATAAGGGATTTAGAGTGACAGAAAGCCTCGTGCTGGGACATGTGGGATCTGGTAGATCTGCATTTGCTCTATGGAGATGAATGTCCCACAAATACACTGCTCAAGGTCAGTGAGCCAGAACAGTTTGGAGGTAATGGGTCCATCCTAAAAGAGGGGACCCAAATTCCAGGCTGTTCTACCAAGGAACATCCACAGCATCTGGCAGGTCACTGCAAACAAACCTGATGTAAGTTTTTGACATATCCCATTTTTCTCTCTCTCTGGAAACACTAAGTAAAAGTTTGGGGAGAAGGGGGAAAGTAGGAGAGAAAACATCTCTCAGATCACAAGCATAAGAAATAGAGGGAAAATGTATTCAAAGCTAAATTTGAATAATATTTTTCTTTAGAAAGTGATACAGTGTCTGTGATGTACTGATACCAAGTACACACAGAGTAACTTAAACTTTTCCATCTCATATAATCAAAATACTGTTGAAATGAAGACAGGATTAAAATATCCTGTACCTCCAGCTCCAACTTGGCTACAGCTTACTTAAACTGTTGGGGGTTTTTTTGAGCCAGCAAAGAAAGAGTCAAAGGTGTTAACAGAAAAGTCAGACTTGTACTCTGTGACCACGAAAGCCAAATTTATCCCCTCCAGCAAAGGCTGACAGAGCCATTACTCAGGCAAGGCTTCAGATAAGGCAGCACTGAAGTGGAGTCCCAACATAATGCAGGGGTCCCTGCTCTTGGTTCATCTACCACAGCTGTTAATACAGTGGGGGAAAGGGAAACAAAAGAATATTAAAAAAAAAAAAAAAGGCAAGCTTGCATGCACTATTTCTACAAAAAAAAAAAAAAAAATAGAGGCACAAGGCTACATTAAGATGATGTTAAAAACCTGGCATTTTTCTAATGAGCCAGTATTTTAAAGATGCTATCTGAAAGAAGGATCAGACTAAAAAGGCTGCAGGGCAAAAATGAAGACATGAAGAAACCAATCACATGTATATTAACTAAGGCAGCTGCCAAAAGTTACTTAAAATGTTTAATTAGACAGGTAAAACTAGGGTAAAATCTAAGTGCCCAGGTTCAGTGAACAGAATCTGTGCAATTTCAGGCATGAGAGATGCTGTGCATCTTTGTATCCTCTGTCAGTCTGCTTTCTAATTGTGTAACTTCAAACCCCAACACTGCTGATAGCATCTTGCTGAACTTCTAACAGGGAGTTTTATTTTTCCACTTGAGAAAAATTTTAAATAAAATAACAGAGCAATTCCTTTACACTCTCTATTTCTCACTTCAGCATCACCCTATGAACTTCAGCCTGCTGATAATATTAATATCAGTGTTACTAAAGGCTTAGAGCATGCAAGAGGAAAGACAACTCCTTTTTTTGGGCTTTGTTTGGAGTAAATGAGGAAGAAGCTGAGATACTACAAGTTGAAACCAAGGACAGAAAAAGCACAGAATGAGTACATGTTGCATAGCTTAAAATAAGCAAAAAATATTACTTCCTCATGGTCAACCTTCAGATCCAAGGAGAAGGAGGAAAAAAAAAAGTCTCCTTCCAACAGGAAATGAAGGTCAAAACCACTGAAATCAACAACTTAACATTTGAGATGGGGAAAAATAAACATATTGTTATTGATGTTCAGAGGGACAGGGTCAACAGGCAGCAGCAGTTTCCTACACCACTTGTTAGGAACATGGCAAGTTTAAAAGGCCATCATATTTGTATGGATTTATGCCTTCCCTGATTTTATACAGCAAAATTGCAACTAAACTAAAACGGAAAAACAGTGAACAGCTCAGGCTTAGCAAAACAACCTTCTAAACCTGTTTTCATCACATCTCCTGATTTAATGGCTGGCATGACATGTCAGAAGTAAACGAGCTTCATGTAATTATCATGTCTCCTGCTTGATCTCTGTCTTCCTCAAACACTTCTAAAAGAGCAAAAACATTGCTTAAAATACAAGTGCAAGGAGCATTTCATCTTTACAGCAAAACCTGTTTCTTCTGGTCTTATCATGAGAGGTGCTTTTACTCCTATCTTCTTCCATCTTTACTACTTTTATCCACGTTGGTGTTGAAACACTGTAAAAGTGTGCTGCAGGTCACAGGCTTAAGCACTGCTCTTTTCTTCCTCCTTTTTTCCAAAAGTTTCTTAGAAACCATTTCTTCCTGCAGCAATGAATCTGTTCCTCTGCACCAGACTGGAATTCCAAAGCCTCTTTGTTTACTCCCTCATTTGCACACAATCCCCAACCCTCTATTTTTACAATAGTGCAAGTTCTGAGAGTATTCAATTTCTTAATAAGCTGTCACTGGGAAAGCCTCCAGACAGCAATAATGCTGACACTTACCAGCAAGCAGGTAGTTTCAAAAAAGAAAAAGAATAAAATAAAAAATATCTAGACTTGGCTGTCTATCCTCAGTACTAAAGGATATAATCACTTCAAAAGTGTCATACATTTTACCCATGCTTTATTTCTGTTACAGAGGTTTTGATAGGAGGCTTTGACAATTATTACATTATTCTTGTGCTCTTTTCTTAGCTCAGTAAATTTAGCTAGTGCATTTAATGCATCTTTAAAAACAGGTCTCCCACCCCCAAAGCCTAAACAGCAAAAAAAGGGAGGTGAGGGGGAACCATATGCAGAAAAGGGATAGGTTAGAAAAAATCAGCTTTACACGCTAGAATTGTTGATTATGCCACTATTTTGCTGGGAGATTTTATTTTGATTTCAAATGCTCACCTAGCCTTCCCATACCCAGCTTTCACATCTCCTAACTGATGTGCTGCAACTCTTCTACTTGCTGACAACGAGCTTGGGAGAGTGAGAGACACAGAAGAAATGCTCAAGGCATGAAGACAGGTATTCAAAGCTACTGGTGGGAAACAAACTAGGGAAGCAGGAGCTTTGGAGTAATCATGGGCAACATACAGAACAGGAGATTGTCATAGAAACTGAGCCAGGACAGGACTTGGATGCAAATGAGGGATCCCAGAGGATGTATGTTGTGATCAGTACAACAGTTTTTGACATTTCTGGTGCCACTCCTGAGCTGTGAGTGAAGAAAAGCAATATAAGAATGTTGAGTTGCAAGGCTCAAAACTATGTGGTGCAACAGCCTGAAACTCCACCAGCTTCAAGAAGCTGGCAGTTGTCTTGAGCTGTAAAACCATAGAATGGTTTGGGCTGGAAGGGACCCTGAAGGTCATCCACTTCCAGCTCCTTGCCATGGGCAGGGACACCTTCAAATGTCCCAGGGTGCTCCAACCACGTCCAACCTGGCCTTGGAGCAGCCACAGCTTCTCTGGGCACCCTGTGCCAGGGCTCCCCGCCCTCACAAGGAAGAGTTTTTACTTTACATCTAATCTAAACCTACTCTTTCATTTTGAGCCCATTTTTCCTTGTCCTATCATTCCATGCTCTTGCAGTAAATAGTGTCTCTCCATCTGTCTCATGGGCTCCCTTCAGGTACTGAAGGCCACCATGAGGTCATCCCAAAGCCTCCTCTTCTCCAGGCTGAGCAATCCCAATTCCCTCAGCCTCTCCTCACAGCAGAGCTGCCCCATCCCCCTGATCATCCTGGTGCCTCCTCTGGATACTCCAACAGGTCCTTGTCCTTCTCCTGCTGGAACTCTGCAGCAGAAGGCAGCTCTACACAGATTCCTAATCCCAACAAATCTCTGCCATTTAACAATGCTCTACTCCTACTTTCTAGATTCCCTCAGCCTTTCAGTCACAGCATGAGCAGAATACAAGGCTTCAGTTGTTATTGTCAGCAAATAACACACATACCAAACCAAATACTGCAGCACCAGCCTCCTTGTTCAAGGTGCTGGATGTTTGCTACAGCAAATTGTTTTCCAGACACTTGAAATATTTAAATAGAATATGATGTGACTTCTTTGCATTGACTACCAAATAAAATTATAAATTCAAAGCTCTCAAAACTCCCTGAGTGTTTTCTGGGAACACCCCAAATGCACAGAGAGAAACTGCTGAAGCAGCATAACCTGGAACATGAAATTATAGTGGAAATACCTATAAGCATTCTTGTAAACAGATCATGCATGGCTGATTGGGATAAAAGCTGATGTGAAAGACCAGATAACCTACTGAAATATTCAGCTGCTGAGGATATGAGGGAAGGAAAGGCTATTAAAATGTTTATTATGGTAATCATAGAAATTAATTTGAAAAAATCAGCTCCCACTGTACAAGCCTCATAATGAGCTTATAGCCTAAACACTGATGCTTTGTCAGATTAAGCAGACTTTCTTCCTTTGTATTTTTTGATGTGATATAGCTACATGCTGGGTTTTTTCTTTAAAAGACATCTTCAATATTCTATTACCAGAGAAATAGGGCTGGAAGACAGAAGTGTCAGCCTTTGAAAGGCAACAGGATTTAAAAATGAACTGAGGGGGAAAAATGTCCTGTAATCTGTTAATATGAGACCTTTTAAATTTTTTTTTAAGCAAGTTAATGTCATTTTACAGTTCAGAACTTGGGTTACAGAGATAACAGGATTTACATGATCATGACAATTTTTAAAATACCCCATCACTGCTACTAAATTTTACTTGTCCTGCAGACAAGTCAAAGCAATTTTCTACTTGCCAGAGATGATAAATCAGTTGTCGGGTGACACTGACAGGTGGATTTGTCAAATCTCCCATGAAGAGCTTTGGTCTCTGCTTTCAGGCTGCCTGTGAACTCCTGAGAGGGCAGTAACACAATTGATTAAGACACAGATTAGGAAGAGTTTGGATTTCTAGGGCTGCTCCCCCTTTCCCTAGCTTCTCTGGTATTTTTCTTTCTGCTTTACCATCCAAGTGGGTGCACAGCATCAAGCTGCTGCTGGGTTTTATTCTAGCATTTCACCCACAGAATTCCAGTTAAAAGTAGAACAGTTTAAAAAAGACCCTCCAAACCACACACTGCATTTGAAAATACATTATTTGGTTTAAAAATAATGATTTCTCTTTTCTTCCAGACAAAGGCACACCTTCAGAAAGATAAGAATCAAGCCCCATTTTTTCTCCCCATTTTCTTTGCCACTATATAAGTTACTCAAAAGAAACCACTGGTGTTTGAGTGAGAGCAAAGAAGCTATGGCAGAGATGTGTGAATGGAAGTTCATACCTTGTGTGTACCAGCCACAAAAAACATCCACTTACTATGAGTAAAGGTGGAAATGTTCTAGTGAAATACTTTGTGTACTGACATTAAACAAGTTTGACAAGACAACTGAGGCAAGCTGTTCCCTTTTTAGCCCTTTCTTCACAAAATAAATGAGGATGGTGTTAATATTCTGTCTGGGCTGCACATCTAAATTTGTTTAGGAGCCATGGCAGGTGTAGCAGACTAATTTGGAAAAACAACAAGCTACAGATAGTAGAAATTAGAAAATGCAGAATAAGAAATGTTTCTTCTTAGTACCCTTGGGAGTCACACCCCTTGGGCACTGGGGTGATGCTCCAGTGCTCTGCAGAGACTTTCCTGATGCAAAGACAAATACAAGCAGCAGCTGACACTAGTCCAGCAGATAAGAAAAGATGGGAAGGCTCAAAGTGAAGCCCAGAGGTAGAATCTCAAGTGGAAGGCTCCTCCCAGGCAAGGGAGTCTGTCTGTGAGGCCTCTCCAGGAGCCATTGAGCCCCACCTCACCTTTCAGATCTTTCATACAGACCTTGGAGTTGAGTTTGACCTCTGGGACTTGCTCTGCTCCATCTCCAGGACACTGCAGGCATGGCTTCCCTAGGATTGCACAGAACTCTGCTGTGTTTGACATGCAATTCCACTGCTCTGAAGTTCACAGAAGCAGGAGATGGAATTTCCATCCTGCCATACAAAATGTGAGCTACTTCCCAACTAAAAAAAGGCAACTCCCTACTCATGAGCCTGTTCACTGAACACCTGAAAAGAGTAAGTTTTTATTTTCTGTCAGCAAGGAATGCCAGAGAATTTGCAGGTTTCAGATGGAGCATTGGTTTTGCTGTGTCCTAGGATAACATTTTACTGTCCTCTAAATATCCACATTCAGTCCTCAAGATTAAGGACTTTTTTATATCATTTTGACAGGAAGGTAGTTCATCCTGATTCCTGAGCTGTTGTAAAGCAGGTCTTCTTCCTGCATGTTATGCTCAGCATTACAGTAAGTGGGGAGAAAGACATTTCCAGCCAGTGACAGAGCCTGAACAAACTGCCTGGCAGCAGCACTCAGTTCCCTGTATTCCCATTTATCCAGGGCTGAGTCAGAGCTGCCTCCCCCCACTGAAAGGAGGCAGTGTGGAAATGATGACAAACTGTTTCAGAGGCTACAAGATGAACTAAGACCTTTGGCATTAGTGTAATGCAGACACAATTCTAATTCTAATAAAGTCATTTATTGGAGCTGCTAAGTGCAGCTGTTCTTCCCTCACTGTACTACGAGCAGCAAGAGTGAAGCTGAGGGGTGAGGCAAAGAAACCAAGAGGGAAAATGAAATAAATCATTTGGAAAACAGCTGGACAGTAAAATGGCCAGCCCTTATGCTGGAGAGCTCTAGATTTACACTCCCATTAAGATGAAACTAACTGCCATTTGTGTAAGCAAGCTGGATTTTAAAAGACACGTGTCTTTTAAAATTAATTTGCAGTTATTTCTAAAGATAAGCTGTAACTGGAATAATACTCTTGCCAGAGGATCCAGAGCAGAGTTGCTCAGTGTCTTGAGAGGCAAAAAGTTTCTTCCTTGGAAGAGCTGTGATTCCCCAGGAAAAATATCTGAGGATTTCTTCCTTGCATGAATAATTTATGTGCTTTGGTAGTCATAGTATTAGAGAGACAATTATGAACAGGAGATAACCCTTCAATTTTAAAAGTTGTTACTAATTCAGGCTTCATTTGTACTACTGTGGAGGAAAGAGAATCATACTAACCACTCTCCTTCTTTCTGCTGTCACAGGAAAATTGTGCAAAGCACAGAGCCAGCCAATATCTCTTTTAATCCTAAACCAACAGCATTCAGACTGCAATATGAGTTTCAAGGAAAAAAAAGTGAAAAAACCCACAGAGGAATAATACCCATGGTGGCTCATCAGCATATTAAGGAGATTGCAGATTGTCAAATCTCTGGAATCAGATGCTGATAATTCAGAGCTCCTGCCCAGCTCAGATTCCAAGCAACAAATATATTCTGCACGTGTTGGGGAATAGATTTGCATTCATTGTTTCCTATATGCTGATGAAGGGAAAGATTAAAAAAAAACCCAAGGTATGAAACTCAGTAGCTATCCCTCATGGACACCAATGTTTCACTTGCTTTGCTGGATATTTCAACCAGAGAAAAAGAACATCCTAAAAAGCCCCAAACCACTAACAGCTTTCACATGCTGTGCCTCTGGACCAGCATGGTCTCTGGTACCAAGCTTGCTTCCAACAAAAACAGCACCACCCCGCTTTCACCCAGCATCCTGCTGGCAGGAGACATGGAGAAATGGATGGTGTACCCAGAAAACCACTGGGTCTCTCCAGCTGGCACCCCCACTTGCTGAATTCTGCATTTTCTCCCCAATCACACAGAGCTCCTTTAAGCTCAGAGTCCTGGTGACGCTCAGCACGATGCCAGAGGTTGCCTTTTGAGGCAAATGACTCCAGTGCAGCTACTTTTAGCTGTATTTTTAGCCCCCAGACTCTTCCAGCACTCCATTTTCAAGCAAAACTCCCCCTCCTGTTTACAGCAGCACAGGAGCCCATGGCTGGTTGGACAGCAGGCAGCAAGGGAGGCAGGGAGGACTCTCACAGCAGTGCCTACCAGCACGTGTTTCTCCTCCAGCACTGCTGAACATCTCTTGTAGTCCAAGCTCTCCATTCACCTTCTGGTAAAGGTTTTCCTAAGAGGCTTAAGGGCACTCTGCACCCAACCCCAGATGAGCAAAGACAAGTTCAACTCCAGACCCCAATGGGAAATGAATGTCACCTCTGTTGAAATTCCTTTGACATTGACACACACAAAAACAATTTCCCTCATGGCTTGAATTGCTGTTCCAAGCAAAAACTGTGTAGTTAAAATTAACAGCATGCTCATTTTATAACAGAGTCACACGCACACAAAGCTGGCTAATCTTTGCTGGAAACCAAAAAGCCACCAAGGTTCCAGAAAAAGGACTGGAGTAGATTTTTCTTTTGGGTAACCCAAGTGAAATGGAGCAGGGAGAAAAGCAGCCAGTTTTATGAGATGATGATTACAAATGCTGCATCAGCTTTGTGAAATTACAGGAGTGATTTTTTTTTTCCAATGAGGTATTAATCCCCCCATAAGACTTAGCTAAATGTTACATATCTGCTGCAAACTGCACATCTGCATCACACTACCTGTTTTTGAAGTGTCCCCACAAAGAAGTAAACACACACCTCCTGCCCCAGATAAAAAGCAAAGGCACCACTAATTGAAGAGAGATACAGCCTCAAACTGAATCACCACCAGTGGAAACTACAGAGAAAACCACAAGGAGCAACAGAGATGAAGAACACCCCAGAATGAGTAAAAGGAATAACAACTGGGATGTTGCTTCCTCCAGCTGTGTAAGTGCTTGAGTAATAAGCACATGACATACTGCAGGCCCCTGCAAGGACAAGAGGCCAACACAATGGCCCTAAAAGTCACAGGGCTGGCCAGTTCCATCATGAGTAATGAGAGCTCCAAGGAAACACAGGCATTTCCTTCCCTAATTCTCCAAACACCCAGCTCCAGGGTCTCCAAGTGGTCAGCAACAACTCAGTAAGGAAAGTACCCAAAAGTCAATTACATCATCTACCCTGGCTGTAAGCAGAAGGCCACTCAGGCTGGTCCAGTTTTCATAAACAGGCTAGTGAGCTTCCAGCATTTCTCATGGAAGGCACTTCCTTTTGGAAGGGAATGAAAAAAGCTACCTTAAAGCAGAGAAAGTAGGTCACAAAGAAGCCACATCAATAAAGTCTGGAAACAAACCAGGGAGGGATACTGTGTCAGCTACAGAATTGGGTGGTTCTTAGAAATGGAAATCAAAAGTACAGCTAGAACATCTCAACTGGCAACCTGATGAAACACATTAACTACACTCCAAGTGATACATTACAGCTTTTCCTCTCTAAGTCTCCTGCAAAGCTATCTAAGTTTAAACTTAATTGCATGCTCTTTAGACTGAACTGGTGATAACCCTTCTGAACTCCATCAACAACAATAGCAGTCTTGACAGCAAAGATTTATGTTGCTGGGTATCAACCTCCCAACACCCCTCAGTCACCACAGCTTTCATTTGAGACTCATCCCAAAGCTTTTTTCGAGCCATCCAGGTAGAGACTGATCTGCAAACAGATGTGGTGGTTATGTTTTACAGTTTTGTATATGTCAGCCAAGAGATCTCATGGCCTGGCCAGCAGATGCCAGTGGTAATCCTGCAAAGATGGCTGTAAAATCAGCCTGAACCCACAGAAAACTAGGGCCCAGCAGTCCACGCTCACCTTTTTTTCTTCCCCAGAATTAAGTGAAACATCAAAGCTAATGTAACCTGTAGTCAGAGCCAGTATTTCCTCAGCATGGAAGCAGCAGGTTGATTGAATTCCTGGCACCTTTTTACAGGAAAACCTATGTGCTCAAAGGGGAAACTACCTTAACTCCTACCAGAGCACTTGCTGTGTCCCAGGCTGTCTGGTTTCCAACCCATTCTGAGAAGAGATTTGGACACCACTGCAAAGAAAACAGTTACTGTCTTTTGATACCAACAGCTATTGCTCTTCAAATTATCTAGAAGAAAGGGATTATAATCTATTCTTATAAAAATGCATAAGTCAAAATATAAGACTGGTGAAAAAGCCTCCTTCTAGTTGCTTATGTACAATTCACAGTGGCTTACTGGCTCCCAAATGTAACAATTAGGGATGAGCAGTATTAGATCACCATTTTATATAAGCAGCAAGTTAAAGGTGCCAAGAGAGCCAGTAAACCCAAATTACCAAAAATGTACAATTTGAGATAACTGGCCAAAGACCCTGCTGAAGTCAGGATCCAGATAAATTTGAGACATGATGATTCAGGTGAATGCTGCTCTCACAGCAAACATATATTAATCACTGACAGCCATGCTGCATTTTCAGACAGTTTTGTATTTTCACCCTTTTCTGGTTTTTAACACAGAAAAAGCAATGTATTCTGACAAAATAAAATAGCAGAAAGCAAGTTGTGCCAGAATTGCAAAGATTAATGCCCTTTCATACCACTAAGGTTTTCAACTATTATTACTGCATTCCTCTCAATTTTTTTTTTTCAGCAAAGTTTCAGACATATTTTGACTTTTACAACATGCAAATTCCCCATTTCTAGCACTGGTCTGGAATAAAAAAAATATTTGCTTCCTTCTTATCATCCTTCCTATTATCCTGTACATTCATCATTTCTACAAACAGAGGCTGTTTACTTCACATTCCTGACTTCCTATTAATAAAGTCCAAAAAAAAGAAAAAAACAGAAATTAGAGCAGAAAATGCTTAATTTCCGTCCCAGGCTAAAAAAAAGAAAAGAGGCTTTCTTCCTAATTTGATTTAATGGTTATAATGATTTAATGGCTATAAATTGAGAAATTAGCAACCACTGGCATCAAAATGAGGAGAGTTGAATTAGAAATGGCCTCAGTTCACACTGCTCTGACAGTACTTGCAGAACTGGACATGAACAGCCACAGGAGCTTCTTTAAGCAGAGGAGTCGCCAGCCAAGGGTACGTGGAAGCAAACTGACATAAATATTTATGGCAAGACCATAAAACTTTTTTTGCTACTTCACTACATGGGATATAAAACTCATTATCTCTAGGGAGTTGAGGCACTTTGAAAACTTCAGTGAGCAGGGCCTGAGCTAATGGAAGAAGTTAAGGAAGGACCCCATGAAATCTATTCAACAGGGTAATTAATCACACCACACCTCACTGACATCCTAAGCAAGTGCTGCCAGAGAGTGAGAGAGAAAGGGACCCCATAAACCAATGCCATTTAGAAGATAAATCTTCCCAAACCTGGTTTAGAAGGATGCTGGTTTCTTTCCTGACTTCTTATTTTCCAGGATACCTATCAACTACTCACCATTCTGAACAAAAAAAAAAAAAAAGATGGAAAATAATTACAGAAACATACCTCAAAATAGGAAATACTTGGTATTATTTGACGAGGAAGTCTAATGATTTCCTAGCAAGTGTGAGCCCATTGTGTTTCTGCTGCGTGATGTACGTGTTCCAGTATATTTAAACAAGTGGGAAATGCAGCAGAGGCAGCAGCTTGTCTGTACAGCTTGAGGTATAACCTCATCATGTAAATAAACATCTTCTCAGGAAGCATTTTGTCTCCTCTTCTTTCCTAGAGCCTGCAGTGCACTGCACTCCTAAGATAAAACAGCTAATTAACATGGAAAACTACTATGGATCAGTCAAGTGTTGGCAAAGCCAACCAAATTTGTGTTATGCACTGGCACTGGGTCCCAAACGCCACAGGAAGGATGTTGGAGCTCAAAGGGGTTTAACCATTGTTCTATGGTTTTGCAGCTTTGATCTGTGAGGTATTTGCTTCCCCCAGTCAGCAGTGAGGAGTTACCCACCTGAAATTAATGGTTCAGGCACCACCCAGCCCTGCTTACAAATCAGGAAAAGCTAATGAGTGCTGGCTATCCAACACCTTCATCCCAGTGGTCCAGCCTGCTATCACTGTATTGAGACAAGTTTATTCCATTTTGAAGGCCAACAAAGCTTCACCTTTGGCTTCTTGGGGAGTAAGAAAAAAAAATATAAAAGGAACAAGTAGATGCAATCACCTGAACAGAAGTCCCCCCCCTCTGAGGGCATCTTGCCCTGCTGACCTACAGATGTGACAGCTAATAGGGTGTTTGAGAGGATTATTAATAGTTACAGAGGTTCCAAGTAAAGCAGCAGGCTCAGAGGCACCCCAAACACAAAGCAGTGCAACCCAAGGCATGCAAGCAAAGCACTGTAGGTGTCTCAGGAGATCTGGCTTCTGTTGCCAAGTTTCTTGTATGTCCTTGGACAAGTTACCTGACCTATTTGTGCCTCTTTCCTCACCTTCTCAGCTCAGAGCAGCCCTCTCAAATAAAACCATTAATGCTTTGGATGCACTCATAGAACAAGGCAATGAATGGTGCAAGTCAGTGAAACTGATCCTCCTTTAACCCTGATGGAATTGGTAATAAAGCAGTCACCATTTGTCACGACAAAATGGAACAGAAAACTGAAGCAAAGCGATCATTTAATTTCCAACTGAGATTCAAGGACTGCATTCAGCCCTCCCAGCCTCTGCTGCTTTGCACACATTTTCCTGGAAGCCTCACAGCACACACTGTGCTGAGTAGTGCAGCATCTGTCCCCTATCTTGTTGAGACCAGTATCAGAGCACTAAAGAGTCAGCTAAATGAGGGTGTGAATTACCTCTGCTTATCTCAAGCCAATCCACTGACTCAAGTAATGAGATCCTGAAAAAAGCAAGCAGGTTTTTAACTCTGTCCTGCAAGCATCAAACGGGGGGCAGAAATCCCTCCAGAAGTTCCAAACCCACCTATATTTCCTCCAAGCCCTTACTAGCAAAGGATGATGTACATCCCAAGAGGAGAAATGTCGTTACACTGTTGTATTCCATGGAGTAACATCCAGTTCCTCTGTGAGGGATCTCCCAAAAAACAGATGTGTCAAATTTCCAGGCTTTCCAGCTTACTCAGCCTAACCCTGAGGACTGCTATTCCAGAGCTGGGGAACATCAGAGCTCTCTCAGGAGAGCATGAAGCTGTTGTTGGTGCAGTTTGGCTCACTGCCATCCAGTGCCTGTCCCACAGACCCCACTGCTTTAAGTTTCCTCCCTTTCCCCACACAAAACATCTCCTCTTGAAGCCCTAGAACAAAACCAAAACATCTCCCCTGAAGCCCTAGAGGAAAAAACCAAAACATCTCCTCCTGAAGCCCTAGAGGAAAAAAACCAAAACATCTCCTCCTGAAGCCCTAGAGGAAAAAACCAAAACATCTCCTCCTGAAGCCCTAGAAGGCGGTAGTGGGCATCCAGCATTTCTTACATTATGTTACATGGATACAATGGACACAAAATGCTTATTCCCAGGAAGTTTTGTCTCCTTGTTGGAAATTTCAAGTCATAACCCAAGTAATGCTCCTCTTTTTCAATTCCCTGGCCCCCAGTACCTTGCTTCAATCCCCTGCTACCAGAGTTAAGACAGCTTTCTCAGAGTGAATGGTATGATCTACCTGAGGAAATTTCCCACACTCTTTCCTTGCCACCCAGACTGAGAACAGGACCAAGGTGAAGAGGTTCTGCTGAATCTCTTGGACTGTTACTGTGAAAGCCTAAGGCTGGGAGGGATTAAGGCTGAGATCATTTTTAGTCACAGATTCCTCAACACTTCTTTTCCTCTCATCACAGCACCGATTTCCATTCCCACACCGCCTTGGAAGCTGGGACTGAATACACACAATCCCCTCCCAGCTCCTGATACTCCACCGTGTAATCCTCCATCCACTTTCAAACACATTTGCCATTTTTCATGTTTGCTGTATCCTTTATTCTCTGGTCCTGGCTACAAATTCCAGAAGACAAGCAAAGCACCCTCTGTCTATACGGCACCAAGCACATCTACAGTGCAGCACTGTGTAAATAAAATGAATTATCTTAAGACAGAAAAAACCGGGGTATTTTCAATTAAACCATTAATAGCCAAGAATGCAGACACAGCAATAGAAGAAGAGAAAAGGTGCCTGCAAGTTTTAATCAAGGCAGAAACTCACAGAGAAGCATATGCATTCTTATGCAAATCTACACCAGACGCATGGCACATCTGCTGAAATGGGTGTCGGTTTTCCCACAGTTTGCAGAATTAATGTGTTTAACTAAGTGCCTGCCAGTGCTTGCAGTCTAAGAGCTAATTTCTAATGGGGTATTCCCAGTTGGAAAAAAAAAATCCCTTTAGATAATAAAGGATCTAAATCCAGGACTTGGTTTTACATTTACTTAAGTGCAAAGACCCCTTCACCTCCAAGAGCTCCTTGCTCGCACTGCTCCAGCTTGCTTTACAATTAAAAATAATCCCGACTCCTGGAGAAGAGCCTTTCTACATTTTTGTGACCTTTGGAAACCCTATTAAAGTGAATTGACAAATGCTATTCCCTCCTGATCAATTTTATAAAGGCTTTCTGAGAGAGGAGGGTGTCAAAACACACAAAGAGCTTTGAGAGAATTTTACAAACCAAAACGCAGCAATATTTCTTTTCCCTTGGTTACTTTCCTTGCAGATACAATTTGTATTTCTGTGATTACTATGTGTCTTCACAGAGGATTTTGAAAGAATTCAGATGAGATCTTAACTTCTGACCCTGAGGCTAAAAAGGCATATATGTCAGAAAATACCAAAGTCTCAACTATTTTTTATAAAAATCTATAAATATCAGTTAAAAGGAATCCATGATCTCATAATAAGTCAACAGGTCACAGTTATGCTCTTCTTATCTTCCCTTTTTTTCCCCTATTGTTTAAAAATAGGAAACAGCACCACATGAAAATGTTCAGCCAGAGATAAATCGTGTGACTGAAATACAGGAGTCAGGAAACCAGTGTTTTAAAATAATGTCATCCTCATTTTCCCCAGCATACTCTAGTATTGTTGATGCCTCCAAATATTTAAGTGACTTAATAAATTAGTAACCTAGGCAACACTTGCAACAACACAGCCAGCTGAAGGAGTCCAGCTAAAAACTCCCCCCCCCAAAAAATTTTAAACTTCATTTATGTATAAACTCCTGTCAGTGTTCCTTAAAAAGAGGAAAGACAAGCAGTTTTAATGTCAAAGGGCTGATTATGCAATAAGATTTTGGAGTAAAGCAACCAAGGAGAAAACAGGCTGCGTCCAGCCCTCAGCTCCATTTCAAGTCACCTCTGTCACTGCACAGGAGAATGAGCAGAGAGGATCTGTAATTCACCTCCTGCATGCTTGTCAGAATTCCCTGGAGTCAAAAAGGGCTATTGGAGGAGCTGTCACAGAGCAGGCATGAGCAGATCACCTGTAAGAGCACTTCACTCATCTTCTGATATGATATCTTCCCTGCTGCCGGCTGGCAAGGGAAAGCAGCATCTCTGCCCACAGCACACTCGACTGTTTTTCATCTGTAGCAAATGCAGTCACTTAAAACCTTGCTTTTGATTAAACTCTGCCTTTTACAATGGGGCTCCAACTAAAATTCATTGTTGCTTATCAACAAAGCCAACAAAAGCTTTATGCTGTCGGCATTCAACGTCTGTCCCTCATTGGGTACCTGAGGGCTACGATAAGGTCAAATACCACCACAGCAGGCATTGTCCAAACACTCAGGAAATGACATTTCCCGGCCCAACAAGGTTTATCTTCCAAGCCTGCTTTTGCACCAACTTTCTGGGTGAGTTAAAAATAAACCTATTGATCAGAAGGGAAAGAAATGCTGGTGAACACTGACCTTCTCTCCTTTCCAACACAAGAGTGGCTGCACAGATGCCGTGCAGCTCTCCAGATCCTTTTCAGCTTTCCAGGGCTCTCTGCACCTTCACCTTATCTCCTGTTAAACCTTTCCTAAAAGCAAATGTTCTCCTGCAAGGAATTGCAGCTCCATACCCGCTCAGAAAGGCAGCAGTATACAAACCCCAGCCCAGCTCACATCCCAAGGAGGGGAAAACCTTAGTGACAGTCATCTCACCTAGCAGATTGCCTGGCTACGAGGGGTTTTATTTGGTTTTTACATTCACTACACCGTTCCTACCTCCCCCTTGTTAGACGGCCTCTGGAGTAGTTTGTAACTGAGCTGGTGGAGATGAGCGATAAGGTTTGGGAGGGGAGAGGAGCGGATCCCCCCGCGTGTTCCGGGCATCCTCGGCAGGTCCTGCAGCAGCGCAATGAAGATGCCGCCACCTGGTGGGACCTGCTCGGGCTCGGCTGGAGGCCGGGGGGCAGGAGGGACCCCGGGCAGGGAGGGTGGCGGCTCACACTCCCCGTCCCCGTGCACACATCTCGGGGAAAAGCCGGCCAGCAGCATGAGCAGGGCTGGAAGGAAAGGATCTGCTGACAACAAGATGCTACTCGTTACCAAAGCCTGTTGGTACTCATCCAAAGCAGGACGCTTCAGAAATGGATAATCTTTGCGTTTTTAGATAAAACTGCAAACAGTGGAATAAAACAAGAATTTAAAAAGAAAAGGTAGATAGAAAAAGCTACTTTCAAAGTCATAGCGAGGCAGGCTGTAAAGAACCAGAAACCCCTCAGAACAGAGTTGAAACCATTGATATAAAAGAGGCAGATGACAAACTGCTGGAGTAGATAGCTCACAGAAATTGGGCTTTTGAACTGATTTCACATGATTAGGAGATGCTTCTGCTCAGTGCCCAAGCCACAGCTATTTTTTCATCTCTGCATGACACCACACACATTACCATGGCTTCAGTCCTGAGCATGAGTCTGGTATTTTCTGAGAGCCAATACTTAAAAGCCTGGAACTCAGGTCTGAGGCAGCCAAGAGATGTTTCTGTCTGCTTGCACGGGGACTAGGGCTTTTTCTGGAGTTAGAAGCTCTGTCTGCAGATTGATATCCATGAAAAGGCATGGAGCCCTTCTAGCCTATGCTTAGAGAGCCTCCTCCTCCTGCCAGGAGAAAGGGGGGCGAGGAGGGTCATTCCAGCAGTGAGGAATGTCTCCAGGCTGCCCGCAGGATTAGAGGACAAGGTGATGAAAGAGTCCACATCCTATCTGCACTCGAGTTTGTACAACCACCGTCAGCTTTTAGCACTGCTGCTAAAAGAGAAAGACATTTCCTAGTCCAGATAAGGCCCCAGAGCAACAATGTCTGTTTGCAGGATGAGCACTCAGGAACAGACTCTTCCCTGTGCTATTTTTTACATATTTCAGCAACTCTTCTTTTGCGATTTTAGCACAGGAGCTTTTGCAGCGAGCTTAGAGCAGGCACCCCATCAATGAATCTGACAACCCCATCACAGAAGTTTGCAACCTGTGATGTACACAAATTGTACATCAGGCAAAAACCGATCCTACCCCCATCACATGCAACATTTAACACCAATGCTGTGATGCTGGCTTTAGAATTCATTCCTGCAAAATCCATGGATGTTCAGTCAGCCACACCAGGCAATGTAATTGCTCTGTTTCCACAGTTAGCACTGAAAATGCTGTCTATTCAGTTATTGCCCTGCCTCCTCCTCACAAAACCTGTTTCACAGAGCACAGAAAAAGACCTTGAAACATGGGTGGATGCTTTCAAAAGTCAGTTGTCACTTTTAGAGAGAGGAAAAAAAGTAAAAAAAAAAATCATAGCATTAATCCAGGCAAGACACCTCCCCCCTCCTACCCCCTGCACACATGCCACGAGCCTGAATGGAAGCCGTCACCCAGAACACATGTCGATACATATTTTACAGAAACATTAGTTGTGTGTCAAAACCAGTTCTTGGAAACATCATCTAACAGCACTCACATGATTTGTGTTTCACAAGCAATTAAACCTATCACTCTGACAAGCAAATCTGCTGCTCCTGTCCACTATTCAAACATCAGGTTAGAGGAAACTAATTACATTTCAAACTCCGTCCATGGGTAAGGAAACTGTATTTCCATGATAATGTCCTGGCTAATTCACTTAAGCAGAAGCTGCTGAACCTCCAGAACACAGAATGAAACAGCCACCCTTGGAACTAGTGCAGCTAAGGCAGGAAATGCAAAAATAGCCAGACTGTGATTTAGACCTCGTAGTGAAGTCAGACAAGACCTCAGTGTCACACTGAAATCACATCCCAGACATTGTAAAGTCCTACTGTATTCACATCACTGTCATACTGCTGGCAAGCCACAGAGACCAGCAATGATGGGATTTCACTGCTAAATTCTTTTCTCTGTGCTAGCAGATGAAGTTTTACAGGCTCTGCAAGCAGACCAGCTCCCCTCATGGCAGTAATTACTCCTTTGGACAGAGACAAAGTGGATGGCACACCACTGCCAAGTAGAGATGCACAGAAATAAACAGCTGTCTGTCTTGAAGTGGCTGCTGAGCTCTTTTTCTTTAAAATACATGCTTCCACTACTAGGGACACTTTTCAGACAGTCACCTTTCATTTGGAACAACACCCCTACACAGAGGTTCACATTGACAGAGACACGTGGAAATGAAATGCAGTGACATCAAAAGCTGCATTTCTCACCGTGCCAGAAAACGCTTCTCCACTTTTCATGTGCTCGATATTCCTTCCCTCCCCCAGCCATTCATGGTGAAATAATTAGTGTTAGTGTTCTCATTGTTTATCAGACAATACAGACAATAAGGCTAAGCTTTCTGCTCCTGTTTTCTTTCGCTATGCTGCTGTGGTTCCTCAAACAACTGTGCAAGGCTTTACTTTTAATCCTATGAATAACACTTGTCACTCATAGGTTTGTAACCCATATTTAGCTGTGCACAAACACAGTGCACATGGCACAGTTTCAGCTTGATTCATTGTCTGCAAACTTCTCCAGATGTGCTCATGCAAGGAAAAAAAGCTAATAAACAGGAGGAAACAAACAAATACCAGCTAATCCGATTGCAATTTCTTAGGGAAGGAGAGAAGACACTAGCACATCAGATTCTTTATGAGGGAGAGGGATAATGAGTTGTTTTTAAACACAGACTAGGAATAATTAGTTATTGTCCTTGGGCTACAAGATGTATTTTCATGTGCTTGAAGTGCATGGTGATTTTTATAGCCTGTGAGCTAGCTGGGCCCTGTCACAGTGGATTTTCCCCATTTATCTCCACGTTAACGTCAAACTACAAGCACATCACAACATATGACTTTATCAACAAGCAATGTTCCTCACTGTGGCTAATTTTGAAACCACATTCCTGCTTCCACTCATGGAAGATACAACCTTGGGTAACAATCAGATAGGCTGGTGCCAGACATCCTCTCCTTAAGTACATTCTCATTTTACCTTTAGAAAGTATTCTCAACAAACAAACAATCGAAGACAAATGGCTTTCTTTGGAACTCCTCTCAACAACAGCAGTGAGATATTTTTACATAAGGCTGCATTTTATAGTCCCAGCTCTAGGCTGGGATTAACAAAAGCAAGGTAAGCAAGAAGCAGCAGGCTAAACAGTGCAAACGACTAAAAATCCCAAACTTCTATTACAATTAATTCTGCTAAGTATAACTTCACTCATTGATGCACCAGACAGAAAGCAGACAGACAACCTCATCCCACTGCACCAGCTTTTCAAGCTTCCAAAATAAACACAAAGGTCTTTGAACAGACCATGCTCTCCAGAAAACCTGCAGCCTGATCTTCCTCATTTGATATGTGTGAAGGCTCAGGCTGCTGGTACTCACAATAATTACCTGCCATCAGCCAAGAAATGCAGCAGAGTTGTTGCAGATAACTTATTCATGTCATCGTTGTGTTTCAGGAATAACACAACCAGTAACAGATCAATGACACGGGTAACAGAGAGCATTTGCTTCTAGTTTTACAGGTAGGGCAAACCTGGAGAACCTCGTTGGGAACCAGGACAGGGCAGGAAGAAGAAAGGGACAATCACCAGCGTAAAACATGTTTAAAAGTCCCAATAAAAAATGTTTTTACAGGTTCTCCATCATCATAGAAACATGGAAGGGTTTGGGTTGGGACCTTAAAGATCATCTCATTCCAACCTCCCTGCCATGGGCAGGGACATTCTCCACTAGACCAGGTTGCTCCGAGTCCCATCCAACCTGGCCTTGAACACTTCCAGGGAAGGGGCAACAATAATAATATCAGACAAAGGTAACATGTGCACACACCACGACCTTTTCGAGGCTGGACCATCAAATTTGTTACAGGAGGGAAAACAAAATAATGCCTGCAGTACTCTTCACTCTGAAACGTGGGAGTAATTATCCTCAGATTACCAAGACAAACAAGAGGGAGAGACAAGGAAAAGATAAAACAGAATTTCCACTATTTAGGTGCTGATCGAGAGATAAAATCCGACTGCACTTCAGCTGGGAGCCTAAACAAACCAGAGGCCCGGCCACATAAATCAAGCTAATTTAAAAAGGCTACATACCAGGGAGAGTTTGACAAAGAAGGGGAAACAAACCCGCGTCCTGCACTGCTGAAGACCCAAACATCCTTTTTATAAATTACAAAGGTGCCAATGTAACACAGACCAGTAAGTCTGGGGCGACGGGACCCACGGTATAAGCACCTCGCGGGCCTTTCGCAGCTCATTAATACTAATTAGATCCGGGAGTGCTCAGCCCTGCCGGCACCGCATCCCGGGCACACATCCTGGGACTCCGGGCACACAAAGCTTGGGACGCGGATCCCGGCGCCGGAGCATCCCGCACCTCGGCGGAGGGGAAGGCGTGGCCGGGGCGAGCCCGGGGCTCCGGGAGCCCGGCGGGGAGGGGGAGGCAGGGAGCCGCGGGGAATTGGGAGCTTCGGGCGCCGGGAGAAGAAGAAAGGGAGAAAGAAGTTGGGGCCGGGAAGTTTTCCGCCGCTCCCCGCCCCGACGCCCCTTACCGTAGACGCGGACCCAGCCCTGCTGCTGGCAGACCGACTCCCGCAGGACGCGGTCCAGCGCGCTGCCCGTCTCCAGCTCCTCTGAGCCCGGCTCCGGCTCCACGAAGGGCTCTGCCGCCCATGCCGCCGGCTCCGCCGCCGCTCCCGCGGCCGCCTCCATGCTGCCGTGGGGACGAGGAGGCGCCGCCACCGCCCGCGCTGCACCCCGGCCCCGCTTCGCCTTAGTGCGGCTCCATCCCTCCCTCCTTTCCTCCCTCCCCCGGGCCGCCCCTGCCCGCCCTTCGCGTCAGCGCGGGCGGAGCCCCGCCGCCCCGCCCCGGGCCTGAGGAGAGGCGGGCGATGGCGGGAGGCCCTGCCCCCGCTGCCCCCGGAGCCGCCGGCGGCCCTTTCTCCGGCCCCCGCCTGCCCCTGAGGCCGCCTCGCTGCGCCGGCCTTCGTGTGGCAGCCCGGAGGGGACTCAAGATGGTTCCTCCCTTCAGCCCCACGGCGGCTCGGGAGAGGCGTCCCGAAGGAATACGAATCGGGATGGTCCGGCCGGGGCCCATGCCCCTCACAGCGGCCCGTGCCCCTCACAGCGGCCCGTGCCCCTCACAGCGGCCCTTGCCCCTCCATGCCCCTCACAGCGGCCCGTGCCCCTCACAGCGGTCCATGCCCCTCACAGCGGCCCATGTCTCTCACAACAGCACGTGGCCTGTGCCCCTCACAGCGGCCCGTGCCCCTCACAGCGGCCCTTGCCCCTCCATGCCCCTCACAGCGGCCCGTGCCCCTCACAGCGGCCCATGGCCTGTGCCCCTCACAGCGCCTCATGCCCCTCACAGTGGCCCATGCCCCTCTCAGCAGCCCGTTCTCCCAGTCATGCTGGGGTGATGGGGTCAGTCTCAAACAGCCCCGGCTGCTGTGGGGCTCCTCAGGCTCAGACCTGCGCTCACACGCCTGACTGAGACTGATAAATCTTTCATGCCCTCACACAGGCTGTTTCTCTCAGGTACATGAGGAGATGTGCTGCAGGGAAAGGAGGGCAGCTGGCTTGATTAAGTGTGTTTCATTTAGGGGATTTGCGGGCTGGTTTCTCCTGAATGTGTATTTACTGACCTCTCCCAGTACATCATGTTTCAGTTTTCTATTTCCCGTTTGTATTTTGGTGAATTTCCCAGTGCTTAAGGTACATGCTGTTTAAAAGTCTAGACTAGAACAGCTGTGAATAAAGCATGCATCCTGCAGTGTCTTTTAAATCGTGGCATTGTGACTTGAATTTTCAGGGAAGGTGGGCAAAGGGGTTCAGCTTGCTTTGGGTTCCATCCCTGTAATCTCTTGGACTGAGTCTGCGCCTGTCCATGATCAATATAGACTGTGTGGGTTCACTCCAGCACCCAGATCCAGTGATTATCTCCACTAGCACAGGCTGTTTCCAAGGACTCACCTCTGTACACTACTTAGAGGCACTAACAGTTTTTTTCTTTATTGAAAGAGCGGTTGATTTAGTGTGGACCTGTAGCAGTTATGCTGCCATAAAGCTGCTTTAAAGTAGATAACAGCTCCCACACCTTCTAAACACACTTCTGTCATCTTGTTTTGTTTCGCAGCAGAGCGGAATAAGAAGGTTTACACAGCAAGTTGTGGCTGAAGAACAGCAGCTTCACTTAGAAAGGAAGGACTGCGACTGTGTGAGTTCTGCAGCTTGGCAGGTCCCAGTCCATTGCCTGAACATAAAGGTTTGTCTTTGCAGTTCCCAAAAGCTCCTCTTGGGAGTGAACAGTGCCCTCCTGAAACACCCGAGTTGCAGTACCCTCACACCACATAGTTGTGTCTGTGATGGAAGCTGCATTAACTGTTTCAATGGAGGAAGAAAGTCCTGCCAGTCCCATGATTAATTGATGAAACCTCATTTCTGTGAGTTTCTGTCTCATGCTTGACTGAGAGCTTGACCTGAATCTTGCCCTACAATTGGGTTATTCTCTACCCAGCTGGGAGGGAGCAGGATGGGTGGGCATGTGCACCCTGCTGCAATTTCCAGGCTGAGTTGGAAAATGAAGTAACCTCCTTCTTCCAAATATTAGGTTGTTTCATGATTGGCAGAACTGGTGTAGTCCAGTTTCCTACAGATTCATCCCTGGCAGAGGGTGGACACCCTCAGTGAAGAGGCTTGGAGGATCTCACAGCACCAGGATTAGCTCTTGCACCTTTATCCTTCTGTTTGTTTTGTTTAAAACAAACCAGTGAGTTCAGCACTTCCTGAGGTTGTAGCAGGTAAGAGACGGGACCAGGGGAAAGAAAGATCCAGTGAGTTTAATGGTGTCAGCCTCAATTCTCTGGGTAAAAAAAAGGTCTTTAAAACTACCCTTTTAACCAGGAAGAGTTAAACTAGGATGAAATCTGGTGAGGATTTGACCTTCCACCACTGTGACAGGGGCTATTCTGCACAGAAGCAGCACAACTGGGACACCCAGTAGCATTTCCTTGCTCCTTCCCACCCTAAAACATGTTCTGCAGCCTGGTTTCCAAAGTTCTGGGAGTTGAGGGTGTGCAGGATACTCCTTCCAGAGCAGACATCTGCATAAATTGCCATAATAATACTGTAAAGCAGTAGGGAAAGCAGTTTTCCCTCCTACGTGCTCTCTACCCCTGCTCATTCCCAATGCTCCTGATAATATAAAATGTACATATTCTCCCAGCTTATCATTTAGTGGCCACAATCCAATAAACTCCTCAAAGTTTTCCCCTCCAACTCTCCCCACAGCCTCCTTCTTGCCGCCAGCCTCCCAGAGACATCCCCATCCCTGGGCTCTTTCCCTGCTGCAGGAAACTCACACAAGCAGACACGGGGGGAAAGGGGCATGAAGCTGCTTTGAGAAGCAGGAGAGGATCTGGCCTGTAGTGAGGGAAGGATATGGCTGCTAAGCTTCTGCCAAAAGTGGAGATTGAAAAAGCTGCCACACAATCCTGGGATGGCGTTTATACAGGAGCAGTGTGAGGCAGCAGCAACTGGTTCCCATCAAGTGAGGACTGGTTGGATCTGCAAGTATGATCAAGCCATCCCAACAGCAAGGTCTGGAAGGACTGGCTAGTGTGGTTTCTGAAATTCTCATGGCACCAGAAGACAAAATCCATTCTCCAGCCTTTATTGGTGGGGTTCAGGGCAACATAAACAATAATAAAGAGCAGGGATGACTAAAATAGGAAGGCTGGTTTTGCGGGCCTGACAGGAGCAAAAATAGACATATTTTATAAATAAAGATGTCCTGGAAATCAGAGACTCCCAAGTTTCATGCTCACCAGTTCAGCTGTTCTGGCTGGGGGTCTTCTCCACCAGTAGTGCTCAGGGGATTTGTGAAGGCATAAATGAGCAGTAATATAAGCACATGCATGAAATTCCCTTCGTGTAAACCAGCCCCATTAGTCGATGGACTTGTGGATGTCATTTTAACCAACAGACTCTAGTTAAATTAGGGCTGGGGGTTTGCTCAGAATAGGTCAAATCCAAGTATTTGAAGAGAGCTGCATATGTATTTTCATTAACTGCTGTATGTGTTTTTAAAGAACTCAAAGTACACCAGTGTGGCTTGAGAAAAGAAAGCTTTTGAGCTGACCTTCTTCCAGGAGAATGAATTCATGCCTTCAGAAGCGAGCAAGTCTCACTTCAGTGATCTTATCTCAAAAAAAAAAAAAGGCAATAAGAAAATGAGAAGAGACACAGAGGAGGGCGGTAAGGACAGTGGAAGTGATGGGATAGATACCATATGAGGAGGAAAGACTAGAAAAACAAGGAGACTCCAGTTTGGAAGAACAAAACCTTGGGGCAAATAAAGACAGAGAAGTCTGGAGAGGTCAAGAGAGGTCTGGTATGGACCTGGAATTCTTTTTCCCTTTTCTTCACAACACAAGAACATGGAAAGAAATGTTCAGGAGCCAGGTCTCAAGCAGACAAAAGGAAGTACTTTTTCACACAACACATAATTACATTGTGGAACTTATTGCCACAGGATGTCATGGAGGCCAAAAGTATAAATGAATGAGGGAAAAAAAAAACAAAAGGGATTACACAAATTCATGCAACCTCCGGCTTAGGAAGTCCCTCAACTGCTGATTACCAGGAGCCAGGAGGAAATGCCGGAGGAAGGATCACTTTATACTCTCCCTCATCCCATATCCCTTCCCAAGCATCTGCAGCTGGCCACAGCCAAGCCCTGGTTGTTGCCCAAGGTGGACGTTTATTCTGACACAGTCTGACAATGTTTGGATCCTCCTCCATCCCTTAGGGATGGAGCCTTAGGGACCGGAGGTGTCTCCTGCAGAGATACAGCACTGACTCCTCATTTTGTTACCTGCAGCCCGATGTGGTCACACTGAGGTCCGTGGTGGCCACTCTTTGCTGATTTAGGCTGCTGTAATTGAGGCCAGATTGAGCCCTGGAACCTTCAGAGAGACTCTTCCACTTTCCCTGCCCCTGGGATTAAGCACTGAAATCTCTGTGCTAAAACCCTCTTTGAACAGGGATGGCAGATAATGCACAAACTGATTAAAAAAAAAACCCCAGCACTGGGGAAAGTTAAATATTAAAGAGCCACGGCCCAGTTTTAACTGCTGCTGCCGTCCCTCCTTCATCTCGTGCCAACTGCCTCCAGGATACATGTGCTGACACTGAATTTCTACCTCACAAAAGCGGCCACAGCACAGGCTTTAAAACTCAGCCCATTAATACTGGGATAGGAAGCAGAAAAATAGAGCAAAGGCAGCAAGGGACTCCTCTGGTTCCCACTGTGACCATGCCCAATCCATCCCTGCAGCATCACAGGGCACGGTATCCCGACCCCAGTGAGGCATTTTGCCCCTTTGACTTCCGAACATTATTTGGTTGAAAATATTTTGCTGCCTGCTTTGCCCTGCTGTAACTAAACTATAATTTTCACTAGCAGAGAGGAGGGATTTGGGAGAAACATCTGGTCTCATTTCATCAGGATAACAGCTCCGTCTCTATTTATACCCGCGCCGGGATCGCGGTGCCTCTCAGCTGTTCTCCTCCCGACAGTCCCTTTCAAGCTGCCGTGTCCTGCTCTGTTGGGGCAGGCACCAGGTCGAGGCCAACCCTGCTGCCACATGAAACAGGAACCAGGCCCAAAAATGTGAGCTTGTGGGAGCTTGTCCCCTCCACACCTGGGGCTTGCTGTCTGCCACGCTGGTGACAATGTGCCTTGATGGATGGTTGCTCCTGTCCTTGTATCCTGCTGGGGAGAAAACAGGGAAAACCCATCTGACTTAGACAGTTTGCTGAACTGGATGATCTTTAAGGTCCCTTCTGACCCAAACCATCCTTTAACTGGAAAATAATTTTCTTGGTAATCCCAGAGACTTTGCTGGTTAGGGATCAGGCCTGCAGTGAGTCAGCCTTATTGGTTTGAATACACCAACCTCAATAGTCTGAATTTTTCTCCGAAATCACAGTGTGGATTTTGGAGGAAAGCTCAGACTATTGAGGAAAGACCAGCCAGGCTTTTCTGTAAGGTGTTAGCAAATAAACTGTGACCCTACAGAGACATGGGAAGGTCAGGGACTCTGCTTGGGAGGCAACGCGTCCTACTTAATTCACCACAGTGGGGAAAATCCGCTCTGCTGCCTCCCCTCCAGTGCTCACAAGACATCACATCTCATCCAGCATGTTTAAAAAAACCCTCAAGTCAAATGGCCAAGTACCTGGAAAATTCCCACGTAGCACGTTCAGCAGTGCAAGTCAGGGTCTGAAAGGAGCTCGTACCCTGAATGATGATGGGGTGTCATTCATCATCTCAAGCAAGTCTATCCCACTGCCCTGCTTTTCCCTCAAACAGGCTGTCCCTCTGCTCCCATCCCAATCCACTTACAGCCCCATGTGCCCCCAGCACACAGCTATTTCAGCATCACTCCCCCTCCTGTTTTCAGCAGCTCTGGACTGTTCATTAATTATTTTCTTACACTCAGCTGCTAAAGGAGGAGTCACTCAGAGGCACGGGGTTTTTGTAACCCAAATGAGACCAGCGTTTTCAGATGCTCCTATTGATTGTACTAAGGCTGCAAATTCCCTGGAGCAGGGTTGAATTTCACCCTGCATTTATATCCTCTGATGTGATCCTGCCCCTTCAATATACTCCTTCAGAACGCTCTTCTCAGCTGTGACCTGAGGTTGAGTAGATCAATATTTGTTTACTCAGCTTGGGTCTAATTTTCATATGTGCTGGGTAATCCAAGTCCACCTGAAAGCAGTAGAAAGGGCCACTCCTGCCTATTGTGTGAATCAGACTGAAATGTGGACCCTGCCTGAAACACCAGCCTCTTGGAGCAACTTGAGGCAGGAAATATGACTCAGTCTTGGGGGAACATCATCCAGATATAAACCCTGGTGATGTTGTGGACAGTTCAGGCTGAGGGGTCACCAGCTGAACCCTTGTGAGCTCTTCACTTCCATGACTTTTCTGGCTGAGAAACATTTTTCTTCCTCATTTGAGTCACTCCTTTTGTGGCACATCAAATATTGTTGCAAAATGTGTCAGAAGTGCACCAAACCAGCCAATTTCTATGTAGTTACTGAGAAATGTTCTCTCAACCTAAGCAAAACTATTCAGAGGAGACTGAGGGAGCAACCTGAGATAACAGCACCTGATCCTTCCAACAGGATGTTCTTAGGGTGAAATGTGCCTTCATCTCCACCCCTTTATAAAAAGCAAATGTGAAGGCATATGCAGCACTAAATGTAATTTTTTTTCCCTCCTCATAGGATTTGGGGAGGAGGGAAATGAAGAAAGGCTGTGCTGGCATAGAAAGGTCTGATTTGGGAACTTTTCTTTGGAAACAAAGCTTGAGGAATGAATGGATGTGGCCATGCCAGGGTACCTGAAGTCTGATTAAAGGCTCTCACAAGTCAGCACAGAGCCCTTGTTAAAGAAGGTGGAGGTTCCTCTCTGTCTGCTGGAGCTGCTCAAATCCTCTTCCATGACAACACATCCCCTCACCTTGCAGGTCAGGAATATCCAGACATAAAAAATCCTTCAGCCTGTCAAAAGCAGTCAGCTGGCTTTAAAGCCCAAATGACTTTTCTTTTTTAAATTTCTCCTTTTAATAGTGGATACCTGTCTGCTGCTGCCCTGACTTTAAAACAAAATCACCAGCCTCCAGCAACCTTCAGAACAGATCTGTAAAACTCTCCAACTGACTGTAACAAGCAAAGGCAAGACTGTGACAAACCTGCCAGCTTTCTCTTCATGGGCTGGATCATCTTCAGGGAGCCCAGGACTGGCATTTAAAAATGCAGCCTTTGAACAGGTCCTTTTTTTGATGATAAAGCTGGTCCCCAGGACACTGGGGGGGTGGTGGCAGCAGATGCTGTGATGAGTCAGTGCAGAAAAGGTCATGGGATGGACATAGGGTCAGTGCTGTAACTCAGCCAAAGAGGTTTGGGGGTTGTCTTTGAGCAAGAAGTGAGGCCAGTAAGGAAGGAATGATGTATTTGTCTCTATTTTTCTTGTCAGGCTCCTGGTTAGATGACTTGGCTTGAGCTTTGAAGGAAGAGTAATCACTGGATTTATCTCCATCTCTAGAATCATGGGCTTCTTTCTCTGGGCAGCCTGTATTACACATATAACCAACTTCCCTCTGCTGTACTTTTGTTCTCCCTTGCCCAAACAGATGGGTTCCCTTCCTTCACTATTGTGAGCAGAGGCAGATGCAAATAAATTGGCCCTTGTGCTCTGCTGTGTGGTTACCTAGAGAGGCTGTTGTTTGCAAACAAAGGCTGTACCAGCACACAAATAACCTCACTTGGTGTAGCCTGGAGATGGCTCTTCATTACAAACACAGCCTGGGAGTTCTCCATGCTGCACTGCCACATTTACCACAGCATCCTTCACCAAACAGGAGTGATCAAGAGCACTGTGAGATGCTGAGACTTCAGAAGAAAGGAGGAGCAAACTCCTCTCCCCTCCCAGTCCAGCAACCTATTGTTCCTCGAGATGTTTGAATAAATAAGGGAAAAACGCTGCTCTGGAGCTTGTAAGAGCTCACTCACAGACAAATAGAACATCCAGCCTTCTCCTCTGTCCTATGAGCAGATCCTGAGAGTTGATGCACATTCCCTTGCACCACAAACAGGAGCTTCTCCTGGTTTTACAGGGCATGGATGGATGCCAGTTTGGGGAATTTCCTCCTGGCCCACACAAAAGTGCTTGACTGGAGCTGCCAGCTCTCAAAGGAAATCCAGCCCTGTGTCCCACTAGGAGGGCACCTGCAAAGATGCTGGGTTGGAGATGCATCCCTGCCACTCACCTGTGAACCTCCTGGGAGCAGAGCTTATCCCACAGCTTATCCATGCTGGGTCCTGGTCCAGGAGCAGGCATCACTGTGACATGGATGAGATACTCAGTCCCTGTTAAAAACACAGAGATCATTAAAACTTTCTGCTGATGCTTGTGGTTGTTCAGACCACCTTTAAAATAAGATGTAGGAACCCCAGAAGTGGGCTGCACAAACCAAAACTGAGTCTCAGTGCAGGGATGATGGAAAATGGCTGTATGGTGCTGGCCACAGCAGCACTGAAGCCCTAAGAGTGCAGTCAAGGTGTAGGGTTGTGAGGAGGAGATTTGGGACAGTGGTACAGAGGCAGGCTGGAAATCACAGAAACATCTTGGGAACTTGAGAAGAAGCACCTGAACAGCTGCACCTCCACTGAGCACAAGGATTTAAGCACATGACAAGAGCCACAATGAGAGCTGTGATGTAGCTTTGTGTTTCTCAGCAGTGTTGTCTCCTGAGGAGAAGGTCTGGGCTCTCTTAGTTACCATGTGACCCTCAAATCTCATTTCCTAGGTCTTTGTTTTTCCTGCCAGGATCTCTGCAAGGATTTTGATGCTCTCTCCCACTGGCTGAGAGAGTACTAACCTACCTGGCTATTTATTTTACCTCCAGGAGGCACCTGCTGCTCATGCTGTGCCTACAGGGTGTTTGGGGCATCAGGTATTCTACCCAAGTCAATTAAAATGTCCCAGGGAAAAAATACATCCATGCTTTTCCAGGAATAAAGCAGGCAATTTGGAGCACAGGTGACAGCAGTGCTATCCATACAGGAGGGGAGAGAGTCCTGAAGGTGCTGAGCAGACTGGAGAGCTGCTGCAGCACAGGAGAAGGCCAGCAGCACAGGATGGTACTCTTTTTACAGTCCCTATTCTTCCCTTAATTACAAGCTTCAGTGATGGCTAATAAAGATGATCCAAAACAAATAAATTGAGATGCTGCTGTAATTAAGTGGCTTTTGCTGCATGCAGTGAGCCAGACCCATCTGTGTCGTAGTTCAGCAGAAGCCAGGAGGGTTCCACAAGGGATTCATTCCAATTGCATCTGAGCTGCCTCAAAGGTGGAGCTGACCATCCCTTTTGCTACACTGCTAGCCAAGAAACACCATTCTGTCCCCCAGACAGTGATCCTGGGCAGGGGCACAGTCATTCTCAGACATTCAAGCTGGTTGCATCTGCCTTCATGGCAGGTACATCCAGGTGGGACCTTCCTTGTTTATGGGAGGGAAGCTGGAAGCTGGTGGGAAGCAGCATTTGTTCCTCTGGGCAGAAAATACCACAGTGATGACACTTGGTGGCTGTGGCCCTGGTTTTTAATCAGGGCTGTACAGCAGAGACAAGGAGCAATTACTGCTGGCTGTGTGCTTCTTTGATGGATGAAATGAGCTGACAGACTCCCTGTGGCAAAGTGCAGCAAAAGGCTTTTCAGGTTGTCCACTTGAGCTCACAGGTGAGGGCTGATGCCTGGCAAGGGCAGATGTGAAGGGCAGTGTACACAGAGCCCTGACTGCCCTGCAGATGTACAGCTTGGATTGCAGGAGCCTGAGCTCCCAGAGCACAGCTAATGCTCCTACAAACCTCCCCTTCTGGATGTGCAGTGCCCACTCCCCTCTGCAGGTACAGTCCAAAATGTTTAGGGTTTCCTGTGCATGGGTGCAGATTTTTGCCTGAGAAATACTGAGCATCTGGGAGCTGCATTGGCTATTTTCCTCCCATTTCTGTATTTTCTATTGGAGTGTAGTCTCAGTACTTCTATAATCACAGCTGATGTTTTAAAATCCACTTGCCCCCAAGAAGAGCCAGTTCATGGTCCTTTTGCAGGATTCCAATCCAAGTTGTGAATGATGTCTAGTAACAACCTGGTATATCTAAAAATGGCACCAGCACTCAGCTAGAGCCTGCTCCCCTTCTCTTTCACATCACCACAAGGCACCAGGGCTAGTGGTCATGACCATAGTAAGAGAGGCACTCTCCCTAAACTACTAAAATCCCACCTACTGGAGCTAATCCTTGAAGGAAAAAGGGGATACTCAGAAAATCTCACACCCATTGTCTTACTGTGCATCCCACACTGTGTCACCGAGCACAGGGCACAGATCCTGTCTCTCACTCCCATGTGCCCTTTAGAGCTCTTGCAGGATTTTATGAGAGGAGTTCACCTCTCTTCCTGATCCTGAGTGCCAGATAAAAGAGTGCTCATATGCAAACCTGCTGCTTCACTCCAGATAAAGAAGCACAGGTGGTGTGATCACCACTGCCAGCCAGGAGCTGCCTCCAGAACAATCAGCCAGCCAAGTTTACCCCACACCTGGCAGGACACAGGCAGGACAGCCACGCTGGCACTGCCACACCTAAGCCCAGCCCTGGCTTTCTGTCAGGCAGCTGCTGTGTGGAGCAGTAACACTGGGTGGGCTCTGGTCTTCCTCTTAGGGTCACAGCTGTAACAAACAGCCACACTGATTTCTCCACTCCCAAACTTTTTGTCTCATCATCCCTCCCCCACATGCATTCCCATCTGCCTTCTGGACAGAGAGTTTTTATAGGATGTTTCAGCCCAAGAAGCACATTATTTTCTCTGAAAATAGTTTTCTCCAAAAATCACGCGCAAGAGGCAGCGCAGCTTTGGGAGTGTGGGATCCCCTAGGGGAAGGGACAAAGCTGTGGTTAAACTGTGGGCTGGAGAGTCAGCAGATCAGGGTTCTCACCCCCTGCTCTGTGAGCTCTGACTCAACCCATGGCCCCTGAATGTTTGGTTTCCCCTTTGGGAAAACCGGTGTGATGACACACTGTGATGGCATCACACAGCCCTTTTTACTGCTGGGAACCACCACAGGCTTCTGCTAAGGCACATTCTCTCAAAAAATATATAAAAAATTAAAAATAATTCTTAAAAAAAAATCAAGCTTTTGGAAGCCAGAATGCTCCTCTGCAAAGTTTTCATCTGGTGTGGTTCACTGAAGCTGCAAAGATCTACTTAGATACTTTAAATATTTACCCAGAACTTTTATATTTACCCAATATTGAAAGCACCAGTCAGTGCTCAGTCCCCTGGGGATGCACAGCTGTGCCCTGGGGTGCTGTGCTGGGAGCAGGACTGTGAGGAGCTGCAGCGACCCTGTTGCCTCTCAAGTCCCCCCAAGCTGGGACAGGGCATCCTTTCTTTTTTATCATTCTCTTCTCTCCATCATTCATCTCTCCCCTTCAGCACCCTCTGGCTCCCCGAGCTGTGCCTGCAGCTCAGCCCTACTGCAGGGCTTCCTTTGCTTTCCCCCCAAGCCCAGCACTGAAGATCTTTGCTCTCATACCAACATTTGGAGCACCCCAAAGATGCTCCTTGGCTTCAGTTGTAAGAGCTTTATGAAACACTGCCCTGGCAAGAGCACGGTGGAGTCTTCCCTCTTGCAGGCTCTGGGACAGCCCTCCTGAACAGGAGATGCTCAAGGCTACCAAACTGGCAAAGCTTCTGCTCATGTGGGATGCCCCATGCCCTGCTCTGCAGCCCCACACAGTACAGGGATCACTGCAAGGGCTTGTGTGGCACTTACTGGGTCACTGAGGATAATCTAACACCCTTACACTGAGGAAGTAAATCAAGTCATGTTTCTCAAGGGGGCTTCCAGCTGCCCTGCCTGTCTTTGCTGTTCCTCTGCTCCCTTCTTTCAGCTCCAATCATCTTCCCCTCCAGCACCCCCTTCCCTTTGCATCTCTCCTTGTCCCCTCTACAAGATTCACACCCTGGAGAAAGCCCTGGTCTGGGAATTTGATTGTGCCTCCAGCCCTCCTCTTCAAACCCTCTGCCCTGTCCCTTTGCCCTGAAAACCTCCTTAACATGAGAACCTGCTTATTTTTTATAGCATTTGGGCAACACCTTGCAACAGCATAAGCCCTGTTTTCAAATCAGCCCCTTTAAATGCTTCAGTAGTCAGAAAAAGTTCCCCCTCTTCACTGATACATCTCCAGGCTCTTTACCAAGAGGAAAAAAGAGACTTTGGCTCCCTTTAAGAAGTGTGGATACTGAATTTACACAGGTGACTTGGCCAAGATCTTCCAGAGGAGGAGCAGCAGCACAGCTGAAAGTTATTTTAAGTCCCATCCCAGTGAACCTTGCTAAGAACAGGAATAAACAAAGTTACGTGCATGTTGCAAAAAGTGTACAAGAAGGAGGAAAAGAGGAAGGTTAATCCAGGATGCGAGGCAGTGATGTTCAGAGCTCCCTCCTTTCCCACATGTCACTTCCAGTGTCAGCCAGCACATCCCAGACTACACCCCTACCACAGTGGAGTGTTCAGGATCTACTTGCCTCATTTTTTGAAAAGCAGCCTCATTTTTCCTAAATATTTCCACTGGGGAAAGAGGAATATCAAGCTTAAAATCCACAAGGCCCCATGTACCTGCACCCAAATCCACACAAGCCTCCTGCAATGATCAAAGACTAAAAGACAAAACCATCCAAAACTGTCCTAGCACTGCTGCTCCTCAATGCTTGCTGCCGAATTCCCACCATCTCCCACGGGACAGCATCACCTGGATCAGGTAAATGATGCAGAAAATCTACCTGCCCTAAGGATCTAAGATCCATGGAATTCTCCTGTAATGATCCACCCAGGGAGATGGATCATTCAAAGGAAGAGCACCTTTCAGGGCCTGGGTAATGCTTACATGGTCCTTCTCACACCAAGCTCTTCATGCTGAGCCATTTCCTTTCGTTTTCCAGTCCAGATGTCTCTTGTGCCTCGATCACAATCCAAAGGGGTGAAAATGTCTCCTCTCCTCTGCAAAACCACCCCGGTGTTCCCGGAGAGAGGAAATCCCTCTCCAGTGAAGCAGAGCTGTTGCTGGGCTGTTGCTGCCATCTTCTGGCCATCTGGAATTTTGCTGCTCACGACTTCCCCAGCCTTTGGCTATCAAGGGAAAGGAGGTAAAGGAAATGCAGGGATACAAGGGTTTAGGAACGGGCTCGTGTTCCCTCATCGGTCAGAGTGGGTGGAGATCCAGGGGTGTCTCATGGGGGGTGCCCTCTTGAGCCTTGGCACCTTGAGGGATGCCGAGCTCTGCCGATGGAGAGGCACAGGCTCTGCCTGAGAAGCCGCATTCAGGAGATGAAGGGGCTAAATCCACTCAATGCAATTGCTAAGTGGACTGTTACTAGACACAGCATGAGCTGTTCACGGTTCTTCCTGAAAACATAGGGAAATCAAATGTTTAATTCAGAGAGAACAGCAGGACTATGTGATTTCTCTCCTGACACCCATCCAATGAGGGATTTTTGGCAGGGAAGCAGAGTGAGTGGTGTGACTGCCACTAAAGTTGTGGCAGCAGAGTGTGTCGTTGATCAGAAGGTGAGGATACAGAGCCATTGTTTTCCAAAACTGCAAAGACTTTTGTCCATTTGTTCAGGGCTTTAGTCTGCCTGAACTACTGCCTTGCAACCCTTAGATTACTTTTTTCCCCTTACCCTGTCATTTTTGGCAGAGAGTGATGCTTGGGGGAGGTTTATCCTAACAGTGGGCTGTTAAAAGATGTAAAAAAACTACTTAATACCAAGTCTTTTTAAAGGCTCAGTATAAATATAGTATTTTTAACAGGCTCAAATACCAAGCTCCACCATGGGTTCAGCTCAACAGATCTTTGGCCCCATAACATTTGGGATTACTTGTGTCACAGGTCCTTAAGCAGGTGCTGTAGCAGATCCCTGGAGGTGTAGTATGAGGACATGGTGCAATTTCCAACCACCTGTGGCACAATTTCACTGGTTCTTGGCCATGGCACATGGACTTAATCAGTGTAAACAGCAGCAGCTGCTCAGGGGGCAGCACATGAATCACAACCCTACACCTGGGTATTTCAGCTGTCAAAAATTTATCCAAAAAGCTGGCATCTTATCTTTTTGGCACCTATCTGTGTAAGCTGAGGTGATAGTTTCAGGTTTGCACCTTGATTCTCCCTCCCTCTAAGCAGGGGAAAGCATGCAGGCCCCACAGAGGTGAGGATTGCAGAGGGTCCAGCTGGGATGCAGCCAGTGAGAGACTCAGTCAGCAGCCCCAACCTGTTGAATTTCAACAGCCTGAAGGTGTCAGGGGCTGCAGGAAAGGCAATTCTTACAAACCAAACCCACACAGACACAGTGCAAACTTCAGAGCTGCTCAGCACAAACTTCCTACCCAGAATGTGACATTCCTGGTGAACCTGTTCAGTGCTGAAACAACACAGGCCACGTGCAATGGTGAGTTAATTCCCCATTCCCCTCAGTGGGGAGCATCCTGAGCTGGGCCTGTCACAAAGCTGTCTTACCAAAGAGCAGCTCAGGGTCCCTTGATGGGCTCCAGGGCAGCAGCTCTGCTTGTGAGCAGCAGTGTCTGTGCCACTCAGCCCTCACCAGGGAGCTGCAGCGGGCGTGTCCAGCTCCTGCAATATTCAGCAGCAGCTGCTAGCTGAAATGCCAAGTTCTCCACTCCTCTGAAAGATGGGAACATCCTGAGACAAAGCCATTGAAATGAAACAATGTCCTGAGACTCGCAGGACATACAGAGAGACAGCAGCAGAGGAGGGGACAGGCTGCAGGAATCATTTCTATACCTTGACCCATGCCACCCTGTGGTATTTTTGGGGTCCCCTGTGGCAGGAAGGAAGTGATGAATCTGACTCCATGTTCTTAGAAAGCTTATATTATATTATATAATATTATGTTATATTATATTATGCTATACTAGAACTATACTAAAGAATAGAGAAAGGATACTTACAGAAGGCTTAACAAGATACTAATGAAAAACTTGTGACTCCTTCCAGAGTCCTGACACAGCTGGTTGTGATTGGTCATTAAGTTAAAACAATTCACATCTTGGATAAACAATCTCCAACCACATTCCAAAGCAGCAAAACACAGGAGAAGCAGATGAGATAATATTGTTTTCCTTTTTTTTTTTTTTTTTTTCCTAAGTCTTCTCAATGTTCCAGGAGAAGAATCCTGGGCAAAGAGGATTTTACAGAAAATATGACAGTGACACCTCCCTCCTCCTCCTGCCTCCTGCAGAGGCAATTACATGGGCTGTGTGAATGGTACAGCAGTGACATTTTCAATACAGCCTGGAGTTAATGTACTCCTGCTTGTAAAGTTGGCATCAAACACAGGTCCTTGCCTAGCAGAATGTTTCACTTCACCACATCAAAGCTTTGTGCTGAGGAGAGGAGAGGGGATGAGGCTCCTTTCTGTAGAGGTCTTACTTGCGTAGTAGCACCCAGCACATCCCTGATGGCAGGGGAGTTCCCATGGCCTGGAAACACTGCACCCTTCAGAAATCAACAATGTTTTTTTCCACTGTGCCATATACACATTTAAATATATACAGAGGAAGAGTTGGTCACAGCCCAGCTTCCTTCCCACTTGCTTGAAAAAACCTCCTGTGTATAGCCTGAGGTTCTCTGAGCAGAGCAGCTCTTGCACAGGGTGCTGCCTTCAGTCTCAGGTCACAGGGGCAGGGGAATGGCCCCAAATGTGGGGTGGCTCTGGAGGGCAGCACAAGCCACAGCAGGAACTGCAGCTGGAGCAGAGAGGAGCTGAAATGCTCACACAGCCATCGAGGCCTGTGGTATTTGCTGGGTGCCCAGGACAAAGGAGGAATTGAGAATCTGACTCCATGTTCTTAGAAGGCTAATTTATTATTATATTATATTATATTATATTATATTATATTATATTATATTATATTAATGCTATACTAAAACTATACTAAAGAATAGAGAAAGGATACTTACAGAAGGCTTAACAAGGTACTAATTAAAACGTGTGACTGCTTCCAGAGTCCTGACACATCTGGACAATGATTGGCCTTTAAGTCAAAGCAATTCACATGAAATCAATCAAACAACCACCTGTTGGATAAACAATCTCCAACCACATTCCAAAGCAGCAAAACACAGGAGAAGCAAGCAGATAATTATTGTTTTCATTCTTCTCTGAGGCTTCTCAGCTTCCCAGGAGAAGAAATCCTTTTGAAGAGATTTTTCAGAAAATATGACAGCTGCTATCAGTGGGGACAGAATCACAGAAAGGGTGGGGTTGGGAGGCACCTTAAAGCTCATCTCATTCCACCCCCTTTCTTTCTTTTTTTTTTTTTTTTTTTTGTAGAAACAGAGGTTTGTGAGCATTTAGGCCCCTGGCACAGGAACTCTCCTGGTTCTCTAAGAAACAAAAATATTAAATCAAGAAATCCCACGTTCCCCTCATCCTTTTAAATCTTCTTTCACTGGGTTGGAGCCAGGGTGTCATTAACTCCTGGTTGGGTACTGCAAGGCCAGAATTGTGATGTGCTTAGTGGCAATGCCATAAAAACCCTCTCATTCCCATACCAAAGGGCTTGTGTTCTTAAAGAATAATGTGTTGGGATAATGCCTTAGAAGTGGATTAGTGGATCCTGATGCTCCTTCATTTGCATTTCTCTCCTGGAGCATGTTTGAAGGTGTTCAAATAATTTTTTTAACTTATTCAATGGCATTTTAATCCTTAGGTAATGGCTGAGCTCCACAGAAATATTTACATAGCCACCATCCAGCACACTCAAGGATGTAGAGCAGAGGGATAGCCAGGAGCTGGTCTGGTCCTGAATTGTTTCAACTCCAACAGTGAATCCCAGGAGTGGAAAGCCCAGGCTCAGCTGCAGACTTCTTCACACACCCCATTCTGCCCCCTCCCTCCCTGCAAAGCCTCATGGCCATCACCACAAACACTTCTGACTGAATTTGCAGCTAAATGAAGCCTTCAATCACCTGCTCCAGCACAGGGCCACAGGAAAGGTCATCATCTCCAGGTGTAAGCTGGCTCCTCACACTGCTTATCCAGCCCCATCACAAGGCTGGGGGCCCTTTCCCCCCTGAGAGCAGCTCAGTTCTGTGTCTGGGCTGCAGTCAGTGGCTATGGCAGCAGAGCATCACAGCTCACTTCCAGCTGCTTCTTCCAGCTTGAGGTGGAAGTACAAAGAGCAGCTGAGGCTAATCAGGGTCCCACTGGTGCCCATTTGGGAGCCCCTGCCATGGGGGGTGAGGCACAGGGTGCCCAGAGAAGCTGTGGCTGCCCCTGGATCCCTGGAAGTGCCCGAGGCCAGGTTGGACAGGGCTTGGAGCAGGCTGGGATGGAGGAAGGTGTCCCTGCCCATGGCAGAGGGGTAGGACAAGATGAGCCTTAAGGTCCCTTCTGAGCCAAACCACTCTGTGGCTGTGTATCAGAACCGTGTCCCACCAGGAGCTGCACAGAAAGGTCTGAGCTGAAATGAGGCCCCAAGTCAGAAAGATGGCAGGGCACAGGTTTGTGTGCTTTGATCAGGGAATGAAATCCTTCCAGCCACCAGCAGAGACCAGCAAGGAAGAAGGGACAGTGCTCTCCTGCCCTCCCTGCACACAGCCTGCCACATTCCCAGGCATTTTTGCCTGGGGAGAGTGAATGTGCTCCTGACCCTGCATCAGCCCAGCCTGGTCCCAGGAGGGGCCATTACAGACTCTGTTACCTCTGAAAGAGCCGCTGCAAACAAAGGGACCCTGAGACGCCACTAACGAGCTGGCTGTTACTCTTTGAAGCTTAACGAGAGAAACCTGAGCTACAAGGGGCTGTGGAGTCACAACAGTCAGACCATTTCATCTGTCAATGCTTCAATTTGTCTGTGCTGTGCCCTGCTGTTCCTGCATCACGGCAGCTTTGGCTCCTGAGCTGCTCCAGCACTGCCCGTGCTGCAATACCCCTCCCGGCTTCCTTCTGCAACTCCAGTCCTGCTTGGCAGTGCCTCAGACCCCGGAGGAAGTTTTTTTTAACTCCCATCCATCCTTTAAAAGCTTTGCAAATTCATCACATCATGCACAGCTTCTCATTATGGAAGAAAAGAAGTGGGTGTTTAGCTTCTTTCACTGGTAATAGCAGAAAATGGTCTATTGCAGCAAAGAATTTGTCCAAATAAGCTGTGAGCCATAGCCTTCCTGCAGATAAAATCCAGCTCATTTTAGTGCCCTGGAAGCACTCTACAGGTATCCACTATTGAAGCATCATTGTACTTTAGATAAATGTGCTGCTTAAAGATAGCTGTCAGCACAGGCTGCTGAATAATGCCTTCATTTTATACACTCAAATTGTTCCCCAAGTTATTGGCAACACCTAAAGTTGGTAGTCTGACAGCAGAAAAATAGTCAGCATGATGGTGGAAGAGCAGGACCCTGACCCTGTGGCACCCACTGAGCTTCCAGCAGTGTTAAAGGGCTTTAATAGGTTACACCCAAGTTACTGCATTTATTAGTTGTCAGTCATCACCCTTCCATCAATCTGCTCTGGTGGAGTCGTGTCTCTGCTGTGCTCAGGTCACACCACTGGAGGTTCCACACTTCAGTTACACACTGTACATACAGAAATCCCAAATAAGCAGATTTTAAGCCTACCTAATAGCATATATTCTTATATAGTATTAGAGTTACAACAAGTATTTATCACAGAGGGAAGGAATGCTGCTTCTCTCTGCCATTTTTTCTTTTGCTCTTCCTTAACTCACCTAAAAGAATCTTTGAGCCTTGAGAGACTACTAAATGTTATAGCCTTACCTCTTCCAGGACAGGGGAGCCTTTCTAAGGCTCCTATTCCTCTTTCACACATATTTATTTAAATTAAAGTTATAAGCCCCTTTATTGGCTCATAACTCTCGGTTATTTTTTCAGGTTTTAGCCCCTACTTCTTCATCTGATCTATAACTTCAATAATAATCTCAGTTCAGCTCTTTCTTCAACAGCCAGCCCTAGAGCACAGCAGCCTTTAGCTGCTCTACCTCTCCCTAAGTGCCTCTGGTGCATCCCCGCCCTTGGGCTGGGGCTCTAAATAAGCTCAGCCTGGGGGCTTTGCTGCTATCTAAGCCTTGAGTAGCAACACAAATCTCTAGCTCAGCTCAGCAGTCAGCCTGGCCTTAGACCCTGCTGCTCTGGGCCTGGCCAAGCCTGTTTGCTTCCCTGGAGCTGATCCCAGCCTGGGGATTCCTTCCCAGACTGACCACCTGGACTTGAGACCTGTTTCATCCCTGCAGAGTTGCCTGATGCCTGCATTCTCAGGGGTGCTCAGCACTCTCTCCTCCAGCTCCAAGAGGAGGTAAAACCTTGGCTACTTATTTTATATTCCAATGCCAGCAATTTATCACAATTTGTTGCTCTTACTGAGTATTTTCCACCATCCAGGTGGCTCCTGGGTGGTATCTTTCCTGGAGCAGTGCTGTTTGTCCCAGTGCTTTTCCCACTGAGGGCAGCAGGGCCTTTGGTAGAGCTGGGGGGCTTTTGGGGGGACTCTGTGGGATGTGATGCTCCTCTTCCCCCACATCTGGATGGCAGGAGGCACCCTTGGGATCCGTTTCCCATTTGAGCTCCTGCAGCTGAGCCCTAGCACTGCATGTGGAGGCTCCTGAGTGCTGTGGGAAGGCTGTCCCCCCCAGCCAGGCTTCCTTCAGCACATCAGGGGTGCAGTCAGCTCTGGGGGGCAGTGCTGGGTGGCTGGTCCTGCCTGCTGAGCACTTTGTTATTGCTCCTCCTCAACAGCTGCTCCTCAGCCTCACGCTGGGGTCGCTGAGCAATTTGGGAGAGGAGGGGGCATTGTTGGCCCGGGTGTTTCACACCCCTGCTAGGTAGAGTTAACTGAGGGGGGGAACATTGTGACTACCCACAGGGTGTTGCCTTTTTCAGCAACTGTGAAGGATTTCTTTAGTTCCTCAAAATGTCTGGAGTTTTAGTACTTACAATCAGCAAAAATTGGCGTGGAATATCAACGGCGCACAGCTTTCAGAAACTCATTTTCTTTTTCCTTTCAAACTGACAATGGGATTTTAAGAAAAACTTTGAATAATGGATATACTTTTGAATAATGGATGTTTCACAGGCAAAGTCCCTTGACTTTTCTTTCTGTGCCTGAATGAGAAGCCTTTTAATTGCACAACACGTGGCGAGGAGGTACAAAACGCTTTGTGTCTTGTGCTGCTGATTAACTGATGCATACACTCCCATTAAACATTCAGAGAGGGCTAAGTGTATCCCAGCCTGAAGCTGTGTGCTATGCACGTTGGGTTTTTATCAGCTGAGACTCTGGCATGAGATGTTTTGTGATTTTCCTTGTCTCTGTCATGGCTGCTCATTATTTTCCCTCTTTTGTGTGTGTGTGTGTGTATACTTTGGATCTTTTCTCTTTCTGGGGAGGCATTTTCTACCTGGAGAGCTTGTAGCTTGAGCAATGGGCTGTGAGGTCACCTTGTGAAGTGAAGAAGACTCCTGAGCTGAGAGTGTGGAATGAATCCTGTTTTCCAAAATAGCAGTGGTTTTTTTTTTCTTTTTATTTCATTGATTTGGTTTTTTGGGCTTTTTTTTGCAAGAGTTTTCCTGAGAAATGGTGAAAGAGGTGCCTGGTGCTTTTGCCAGGCTGGATGTTCTGTCATGGTGAGATGGAGAAGCTGCAGTGCATGGAGCATTTGAGCCCCCTGGAAATTACTAATGTGGGATGCAGGCAGGGGAATTAGCAGGAACAGCAGTGGTCTGGGTCTTCGTTGCTCTCATTCCATCATGTTGCTGTCTGTCCCTGGAGCTGGCTCTTCTCCAAGTTAATTCAGCTTTCATGAAGGTTTAACTCTGCTGCAGAAGGGAAAAGACAAGTCACTGTGCCCCTGAAAAATGTAAAGGGTGGTTTGGGGTCAAGTGTTTTTTGTCCTCAGTTTCCCCAGGTCTTGGTGCAGTGCCCAGCACTTCGAGTGAGCCCAGATGGGCTCAGCAGAGTGAAACCCTGCTGTGTTAGTACTTCTTTGTTTGCACAAAAAACCCCAGCAAACCCCAAAACTTTAAACAATGACCCCATCAGCTTCCCAGTTTTCTTTCCAAGCCCAAATTCAGGCTGAGGACCAAGCCTCAATGAATAAATGCTGCTGGAACCTGGCTGTGTCCTGGTCCCAGCCCTCTGTGTCCTGGCTGTGAGGGACTTCAGCTCAGTTTATGAGTGAAATCCCCAGAGTCTGGACTATATAAACTCTTGGGATTACCCCACAGAAGACCTACAGAGGCAGCGTGGGGTGGTCCAGAGGGTCCTGTGAGCTCCCTGCTATCAGGATTTTCTCTTTCACTGAGGGGTTTTTGTGGTCCTTGCCTCTTCAAGCCATGGGAGGCTACCAGCAGGGTTTCTGGCTTTAAACAGAGCTTATTCTCTCTCAATTTTGCAGCTTCTTGCCTTTGAGTACAACTGCAATTTAGCTTTATTTCACAAAATCTGACATGACTTGAGACCGTGATTTACTGGCCTTGAAGGATACGGTGTATGTAACTGTGCAGGGCATAAGTGGCTTTTCATGGCAGAGGAGTCATAAATTGAGATGAAAAAAAACAGAGGGAAATGGGTTAGTGTCCAACTTTACAAGGCAGCAGTAGGAACAGGACACAGGCAGGTGATCTGTAACTGTCAGGGGCTTTATTGCCCCTGATTGCCTGCAATAAAGCTCCTCGAGCAGGCTTCAGGTGTCTGGAGAGACACAAGGTGGCAATGTTTTCAAAAGGACACCCTGCAGCTTCCCGGGGCTGAGGGTGTCCAGCTGAGTAGCTTTCCCTGCTCTGGCACTTGATGGGGACCTTGGGCAGTGGTCACCCCTCCATGGCCACCAGGAAAGGAGCCTGGGGGTGGGTGGGGTGATGTGGAAGTGTCTGGGGGCACCAGCTCAAGGAGGGCTGGTGCTGCCCTGGCCTCAATCCAGAGCTTGGCATCCCTGCCCTGCTTCTCCATGGCACACACACCAGGAGGTGTTGTGGCAGCAGTTGTGGCCACTGGGGTTTCTTCTTTCAACATCTGCATCCCCTCTTTGCCTTCTGTGCCCTCCACAGCTTCCAACAGACCCAGATCCAGAAGGACATTTTAGAGCAAGGAGATTTTAGACATGGAATAACAACCTTCTCTTGGCTTTATTTTTCTTTTCTTTTCTTTTTTTTTTTTGGCTTGGTTATACTTAATGCCACAAGAATAGCTGCAGGATCTGTCCCACTTAAACATTAATTTTCCCTGGTTGAGCAGGGGGTGGTGTGGGGCAGGTGGAAGAATTGCCTCTGCTTTGTTGTTTTTTTTTGCATTTGCCTGACAAATATTTCTGGGTCCCTTGGTATTATATGTTAATTTTCAGCTTAAAGGTTGTAAGGCATTGCAATGTGGCACGGGAAGGGGTGGTGTGACAGTCTCCAGGCTGCCTGTGCTCGTTTTATCCGCAAATGGCTGCATTTGCAATGTGTAATGATCTCTGTAAGGCAGTTAGAAGTGAGATAAACATCAATTTTATGGCTGGGAAAACATAAGGGGTGTTGCACAGGAAAACGAGAGGACCTGAATACTGAAAACTCTCCGGCCTCCTCCCTGCTGCTGGGTTTAGCTCTAGGTCCCTGTGCATCCCAATCCCTCCCCATGCTGGGTCCAGGCTGGTGAGGTGCTGCAAGCCAGCCTTGAAGGGATGCAGGAGGAGCTGCACAGCCTCTCCTTTAAGGGTGGGGGATGCAGGTAGCAGGACTTGGTATTCCCAGCCAGGTGTTAAGGAGGGTTGGTTGGCTGAAGTGGGAATGAAGTAAGACCAAGATTAGGAAGTTTTTTGGGATTTGTTTTGTAACAGGAGCTCCCACACAAGGCTAAGGTCACGGTTCTGGTGCACCCAGACTGGGGATGTGTTCTGAGTTTCACAAATAACAGCTTTTTGCAGCTCTGTTTCTTCACCAGATATGATGCAGAGCACAAAATGCTTTTTCTAATATGCTGAACACCTCTGGAATGCAATTAATATTCTTGCCTAAGTCTCCAAAAATTAACAGGCGTGTCTGGAAGCTGCTGAACGTGGCTGTGTGTGTGCAGGGGGGTGCTGGGGAGGGACAGCTTAGTCCATCCAAGCTGGAAATGACCTCACATGGGGTAGGAAGGTGCAAAACCATGAGAGGGAACTGGAGCTCCCAGAGTGGCTGCAGGAGAACATGGAGAGTCCCACCATGGCCAGATCACAGCCACAGGATGGTGCTGAGGCTTGCAGGTGGGAGCAGACCCCATCCCAGCTGCTTTAGGTGACACCACCTTCCTCCCACCTGCATGCCCGTGGCCTGGGAAGCTCCAAATGCCACCCCCTAGCTGGAGCAAGGGCTCTCCCAGCTCCTTCCCTTCGAGCCTGACAGGGGTGATCAAGGTAATTATTAATTAGCTGCCGTTGAGACTGATTGGGGATGAGGGCTCTCCCCATGTGGTGCAGGTGCTTAGCCTGTCTGGGAACCTGAGCCTGGGTGGTTTTTGTTTTCTTGCTGTGTGTGACGTGAAATAGGCTGCCAAAAGCTGGCAGCACATTCAGGGCTGGTGTTTTTTTGCTGTGTAGAATATTTAAGATGAGTTTTCACATCTTATAAAGCTCATCTGCTACTTGCATTTTTGCCCTGCATGATGCTCAAGACATCTCCACCAAAAAAAAAAAAAAAAAGCATTTGTTTACATATATATTTTTCACATTTATAAGGGGCTGAAGCTCAGAGATTAACAAAGCTTCCTATCAATTCTGCTTAAAAAAAGAATAAACCTCATCTCAGAACCAAGTAGAAACAACATAAATCACCTCAAAATAGCTTCAGGTACTGAAGACACCTGAATTTCTTCTCTTGGGTTACAAAGGTTTCAGATGAGGTTGGGTTTTCTGTGGGGGACTGACCTGAGAGCCTGAGGCTGGCTGTGATCAGGGCCCCAAGGAGCTGCACAAACACACCGAGGGCATGAAGAAAAATGTTTTCCACCTAATCTTGTTACTGTAACAACACCAGTGAAATCTTTTAAAGCAGAAAAATGTGATGTTTTAACATGATAGCGCTGTCCCTTCAGCTCTGTGACAAATGCTCTCTGCTGCCTGCATTGCAAGAGTCCTGTAAGCTTGATGGCAGTCCTAGGGCACAGGGCTTCCATTTCCAAGAAAGCTATGACTCCTTTAAAATAGTCATTTTTTGGCTAGATGTGATGACTTTGAAAGGTTATCCTTTTCTCCCCCTCTTTCTTGCCCATCTGAGCCTTTTTTCTCTGTTTTTTCTTCTGTCACTTTTCATTCCCCAGCTCCTTTCCATAGCTCTTTCTTTTTCCAGCACACTTTGCTGCTTTTGCCTTAAAGTTGGTGCTCCCCATCCATTTTAAACCACTTCTGCTCAAAGCTTTGTGTTGGTGGTAGAGTTTCTCACCTCTTCTTCCCCTAGCAAGAACAGAATTGAGTTTCCACACATCTCAAACACAAGCATCACAAGCTGCAGCTGTTTTTATGCAAGACAAGCTCCTAAATCTTCCTTGTAATCCAAAACTCCCAGGTTAGGCTGGCAACAGCAGCCTGAGGATCACAGAGATGGAGTAGTTTGGGTTGGAAAGGACTTTGAAAGGTCATCCAGCCCAACTCCCCTTGCAGTGAGCAGGGACATCTTCAACCAGATCAGCTTGCTCAGAGCCCCATCCAACCTGACATTCAACACTTGAGGGATCCATGGGCAGCCACAGCTTCTGTGGGCAGCCTATGCCAGGGCCTCACCACCCTCACTGTAAAAACTCCTTCCTTATATCTCATTTAAATTGACTCCCCCTTTCCAGCATCTTTATGTGATGCTGACTGAGCCCTGCAGGCTCCCAGTATAGATTTGTGTTGTTGCTAGAAAACAGGTTGCAAACATCCAGCAGTCACCTCTTGGCTAAAAACCCTAAAATTATTAGCCAGAAACCAAGTGGAATTATGTTATTTATATTTATATTTATGAAATATCCTATCAATTTGTGTATTTTTAAAGTGTGACTCTCATAGTTCCTAGGGATCCTTTCTTGCTTCCCCTGAGCCCTGATCTGTCCATGACAGACCCTTTACTTCAAAACCTCCTGAAGTTTTGAAGGGCAGCTGTGAAATGAAGAGGAGATGCTTAATTTCATTCTACAGCAGCAGCTCAGCAGCACGAAGACAGCTCTGCCCTGGTTTGTGTTTCTCCCAGTCGGGTTTCTGTATGGCTGAGTGCTAAGGATATTTTTTTACTTGAAATCTTGAATTCTGCAGAGGCTGAGTGCTTATTTCTCAGGATCACCAGGGAAAATTTCTTACTCTCCCAGCAGGGTGGAAATTTCAAGGTCTGAAGCTATAATATATGTAGTCTTTCAACATCATTAAAGGAGGGGGTTTCTGACAGTGCCACCATGATGCAAAGCAAACTCTCCTGCCTGTGAATCCCCAATCAGTCAGTGCTGTGATGTTCCAGTGGAAGTAATTTGGAGGCTCTGGGAACAGGGGAGAAGGTGAGACATCACTAAACTGCTGGGTGGTAGATGATGGACCTTATATCTAGCTTTTAATGTGGTTTTCTGTGATATCATTTGCCTTAATTTGCTCATTTTCTCAGTTCTTAAGGAGCCAGGAGGAGTTCAGGATGGGGTCTCCAGGCAGAAAGAAAGTCTCTCTCACTCTGGTCACTTAGAGAACAAGGCCATTATGGTGTTGTAATGACTGAGATGAGGCAGTGCTGGGGTGGAGCCCAGCTCCATCCTGCCCAAATTCTGCCCTGGGCAGGACATGGTGGGGATGGACCTTATTTGCTTGACTTGTGGCTGGGTCTGAATGAAACCAATCAGGTTTAATTAATTAATTAATTAATTTATTTATTTACATTATTATTCTTGTCATTGTTGTTGTTATTTAGGAGATGAGAGGATGTATTAAGGAAGACACTTCATAGTATCCTGAAATGATTGGAGTTGGAAGGGACCTTAAAGCCCATCTCATTCCACTCCGTGCCACAGGGCAGGGACACCTTCCACTAGCCCAGGCTGCTCCAAGCCCCCTGCAGCCTGGCCTTGAACACTTCCAGGGATCCAGGGGCAGCCACAGCTTCTCTGGGCACCCCATGCCAGGGCCTCCCCACCCTCACAGGGAAGAATTCCCTCCTAACATCTAATCTAAATCTCTGCTCTTACAGCTTAAAGCTGTTCACCTTTGTCCTTGCACTATCAGCCCCTACTCACTTCACAGCATTAAAAAACTCCCCAGGAGAAACTTCTGGGTTTTTCTGAGCTCGGAGGGCTGCATGCTCCTTACCTTGGGTGGGAGGAGACCCCAGTGATGGGAGAGGTGACCCTCAGGATGCAAAGAGCAGCAGGAATCCCCCAGGAGCTGAGTGCAGGCAGCGTGGGGCGGAGGAGCAGGGGCTGCCCTTTGCTCCCTGGCCCATGTGGAAGTGGACTTTGGAAGTGGCAACAGGGAGCAGAGGAAGGGCCCTGACAGCCTCTGAGCAGGTGTGTGTGGCTGCTGAGGGGGGAGGATGGTGGTGGGAACCCCTGGCCAAAAATTGGGGTGGGCCCTTGGTGGGACTGGAATAATGGGTGCCTGGATGTTTGTGGCTGGGGGCTGTTTAGGGGAAGGGTTTACCTGGATGTCACCTAGAGAGCCACAAACTGAGCCAGCTCTGTTCAGACCTGTGTGCTTTCCAGTCCTGAAATTACCCCAAAGTGCCCTAAACTTTGAAGGGGACGAGTGAGGAAGGGTTCAGCCAGCATCTGGCCATCTCCCTGCGTTGGGCAGGCCTGGAGTGGTGGGGGCACTTTGGGTACTGATGCTGCAAGAGGAGATGTGAGGGGCTTGAGGGTGACATCCCCCTGGCAGCTGGGGCTTCACCCATGTGCCACCTTGGGCCCTCCTCAGGATTTCCTCTTCTGCCTGGCACTGCTATAACCAAATCTGGTGCCCACTTGGAATTCTTGCTGGAGCTGAAAGGCAGGAGGAAATCCCCATTTCCACCCCATCCATAGCTCACAAGAACAAGCCTCCATTTCTCCCTGCTTGCTCTTTCCTTGTCCTGCCAAAGCTTTGCCAATGTCCCTTCCCTCAGTGCATATCAGATGGGGTTTCACTGCCTGTCACAGAGGGGAGGGGGATTTCTCACCCTCTCACAGCTTGAGGGGGCTGTGAGTGCTGGTGCTTTGCAGCTGGGAGTGCAGGAGGATCCTACCTGGGTATAAGAGGGCTTTTTAAGGTAAGGACACATTTTATAGCAGGGCCTGTAGCAATAGGGCAAGGGGTGATGGTTTTAAACTGAAAGAGGAGAGATTTGGGTTAGGTATTGGGAAGAAATTCTTTCCTGTAAGGGTGGTGAGGCCCTGGCACAAGTTGCCCAGAGAAACTCCTCATCTCTGGAAGTGTTCAACATCAGGTTGGATGGGGCTTTGGGCAACCTGGTCTAATGGAAGGTGTTTGGAACTAGGTTATTTTTAAGGTCACTAGATTATTTTAAGTTCACCAAACCATTCTGAGATTCTTGTTCTGGGAAGAGATGAATGTGTGCTGCTTTCAAAGACAGACCATTTCATCCTGGTGTTTAAAGGGGAGCTTCAAGTTAAGGAAGATTTAGAGATGACTTTTCCTTGCCTCTGGGTATTTTGGAAAGGTTCCTGGGTTTCCAGGATGCTCCCAAAAATCAGAGAGTAGCTGGCAACGGGCTTCAAAGGGGGCTTTGAGGGGGTAGAAAAGCTGCTGATCAAACACTTTGTGACTTATCATTTGCAGGCCACTAAAGCCATTTGGGGCTCAGGCTCCCCAAACCCAGAGAGGATTTGGCTGGTGATGGAGCCCTGGGCCCCTGCCCAGCTGCCCCAGCCCCAGGAGAGGCCGGCAGCCCGGGGCTCATGGGCAGAGGGGCTCCCCAGCCCCCCGGCCCCGCTGCGGCGGCACCTCCTGCAGGCAAGGCAGGCTCCAAGGCCCGGCTCCTGGCACGGGAGACACGGCCCTGGTCACCCCTGGGATGAGGGCCACCAGCCCCGTGGTGACGCCCGCCGGCCGGCTTCCCGTGCCGACAGCACCTACCCCAGCCAGCCCCACGCCAGGTGAGAGCCCTCTGCTCCCTCTTCCTGGAAACCTTCCTAAAGTAAGAACTGCCTATTGCACTGCTCACAGGTCTGCCCTTGAGACTGCACAGGGACACACAGGGTCAGTAGGTGATGTCCAGCTATTCAAGCAGCCCCATGACTTCTATATTTAAGGCTGTGTAGCATTTGCAGCTCTGATTTCTTCTTAAAGCTGTGGCTTCTGTGGTTGCTGTTTGACAAGCTCCGTCTCAGCCCTGAGGTGCATTTTTCTTACAGGTTTGATTAAATGCAGTTCTTTTTTCCTAAGTGCAAGGTGAACAATAAAAATACAAGTGGTAATATAGGAGCAAGAGGCAGCCTGCAAGCTCAGCTGCTGAAACAGTGAAGAGTGGACAGATAAAATGTGGGCTGGAGGATGTTCTCAGTGCTGAGAAAGAGCTTCCAGCAAATCTGGGTTGATTTGCCTGAGTTATTGCCCTCAGTGAGTTATGGAGTCGGTACGTGGGGTTTTGTGCTGAGGTCGTGTGATGCAGATGGGATATTAGGAAGTAAATTTTCTCTCTGAGGGTGGTGAGGCTCTGGCACAGGTTGCCCAGAGGAGCTGTGGCTGCCCCATCCCTGGAAGTGTTCAAGGCCAGGTTGGACAAGCCTTGGAGCACCCTGGTGTCCTGCCCATGGCAGGGGTTGAAATGAGATGATCTTAAAGGTCCCTTGGAACCCAAACCATTCTTGGATTCTATAAAACTGGGCATCACTGAAACTGCAGTGCACAGCTTTCTCCTAGCTGGGGGCAACAAACCATCCAAACCTCCTCCTGCTCCTTCCAGGTGTGATGCTGGACCAGTTCCTGGCCCTGCCAGAGCAGGGGACCTGGCTTTATTTCCATCCCTTTGCTGCCTCCAAAAGTCCCAAGCAGAAGGGACCCTAGGTGTGACCCTGGAACCCTTTCTCCCCCAGATCAGTGTGTTCTGTTGTGTTGTTTTCCAGGCAGGGCTATGAAGATCCCCACTGGCAGTATCCTGCAGCTGGCAACAGGGATGGCTACTCCTACCAAAGCCACCAGTGGCAGCCAGTGGCATGGCAGGATGACAGAGGTATGGGCTCATCCTTTGGGTCTGGAGGCAGCTTGCAGGGGAAGTGATGCTTTCCCCAGGATGGGTTCTTCTCCCAAGGCTTGCACACATCCAGGGCTCTCTCCTGCCCATGCTCCTGGGTGGTGGTGGGTGCTCTGTGCAGCACTGGCTCCCTGTCTGCATTTAGGAAATGTGAGCAGGAGCTAGGTGCACCCAAGGGATGTTTGATCTTCATTACCACAGCTAAAAACCTGTGTCATTCCTGGTTCCAGCCTGAGTTTGATGGTGCTGTGTGATCAGGATGGCCAGGGCCTCTTCTTTGCTGTTTCTGGACGGAACAGAAGAGGAGGGAGCAAAGAGAAAAGGACATCAGTGTGTGTTGGCAAATGTGCACAAGGCATTATTATCATATCTCCAATGTGTAGGGACCATTTGGAAGCAAACTGAGTGGGCATGGCAAATTGCCTGATTCATGGATTTTCTTCTGCAACTTCATTGTTGCTCTGGAGGGGTAATGCTGACTCTTGATTCTCTCTAGACCTGAGGCAGGGAGATTCTTATGGCAAGAGTTACCGGGACCAGCACTACTACAGGGGCTACCACCCCAACCTGGCCACGGGCCCCCCAGGGCACGACAGGTAAAGCTGGGAGAGTCTGTGCAGCCCTGTGAAACCACCTGCTGCAAAATGAGTGGGTTTGTGGGTGGTTCAAAAATCTCAGACCTTCAGTGTGTCTCCCTTTGCTCCCACCTGCAGGACCTACAATTTCTATGAGGAGAGCTACACCTCGACTGCCAGGAGGGAAGGAACCCTCAGCAGTGATTCAGGGGAGGCTGGTGGCTGGTCCAAAGAGGTAACCTCAAGATGGGCAGGGGTGGAGGACAAGAATCTCTCAGAGATTTGGGAACAATCCATGTGTCCCCCCCAGCTGAGAGAAGGGCCCCTTTGCAATGTTGCACTCAGTGCCTGACAGTCCCTGGGGATTATTGCAGTGGGTTTTTAGTGTTTGTGTTCTCTCCCTCTGCTGGGCTGTCACTCCCCCAGGTGCAGGCCTGTGTGCTCAGCCCAGGAGCAGCACAGAAATCCAGGCTTAGTGGGATGTTCTGCAACGGAGCTGGGGAAGGGTCTGGTGTGGTGGTGTTCACAGGGATCCAAGGATGAGGGAAGAGACAAGGATCTGACTCCATGTTTCAGAAGGCTTGATTTGTTATTTTATGATATATATTATATTAAAACTATACTAAAAGAATAGAAGAAAGGATTTCATCAGAAGGCTGGCTAAGAATAGAAAAATAATGAAATGATAACAAAAGCTTCTGTCTTGGACAGAGAGTCAGAGCCAGCTGACTGTGATTGGCCATTAATATGAAACAACCACATGAGACCAATCCCAGATGCACCTGTTGCATTCCACAGCAGCAAATAATCATTGTTTACATTTTGTTCCTGAGGCCTCTCAGTTTCTCAGGTCCTAAGGAAAGGATTTTTCATAAAACATGTCTGTGACATTCTGGAGCACAAGCCTGATGAGGAGAGGCAGAGAGGACTGTGGGGGCTCAGCCTGGAGGAAAGGAGGCTCAGGGGTGACCTTGTCACTCTCTACAACTCCCTGAAAGGAGGCTGTAGCCAGGTGGGGATCAGGCTCTTCTCCCATGGAACAAGTGACAGAACATGAGGAAACAGCCTTAAGTTGTGCCAGGGAAGGTTTAGGTTGGATACTAGGAAAAAAAACTCTTCAACAAAAGGGTTGTCAAACCCTGCCATAGGCTGCCCAGGGACATAGTATAGGCACCATCCCTTGGGGAATTTTAAAGACGTGTAGGTGTGGCAGTTGGGGACATGGTTTAGTGGTGAACATGGCAGTGGTGGATAAATGGTAGGACTCAGTCTTAGAGAGCTTTTCCAACCTTAATGATTCCATGATTCCACAATTCTAGCCCTCCTAGGTAGATGACAGCTGTGTGTCATTGTCAGCTCTGTCCACCAAGTCATGCTCCATCACACTTGTGTCCTGACTGCTGGGTTTTGCCAAGAGAAAATTAAAAGATCAAATCAAAGCTGCTCTGGTGATTTTGCTCCTGGGTGGTGCTTTTTTTGGGTTTCCAAGCCCCATCTCCTTGGCTGTGGTGAGAAGCTCATGTAAGGGCTAGGAAAGCTGTCAGACTACAGCTATGGCTGATGTAAATTACTTTTCTAAGCTGTTGGGTGAACCCAAGCTGGTGTAGGGTGTGAGCTGCTGGGATGGGAATTGGCTGTGCTGCTCCTGCTGGGCACTTCCCTGCAGCAGCAGAGCCTGCCCCACTGCCTGGGAGCAGGAAATCAGCAATGTCCCTAGTTTTTGAGCCAGGTTTGTGTGCTCTCCCTCCCTCCCAGCCCTCGGGCCAGCCCAGCCTGCTCCTGCAGTACCAAGAGTCAGGACTCAGCTCCAGCAGCCATGAGCTCAGCCAGTACATCCGTGACGGTGCTGATGACTACAGCCCTGGAATGGGGTCCTGGAGCACGGGACAAACAGGTCAGGTGGAATGGGGGGCTCTGACAAGGGGGAAGCAAGGGAATAAATGGCTGGTGGTAGGGTATTGGCTGTCCTCTCCTGGAGGAGGTTGTGCAGGCACAAGGCATGACTGGGGGGCTGCAGGGTGGGTGAATGGTCCAGGGGCTCTGCCTGGGTAGGTGTAGGAGCTTCTGTGCACATCTGCTGCTTTGGGGGACAATTCTTGCACAGAGGGGTCAGTGCAGGGCCACTTAGTTGGGCGGACAAGTTTGGGACTGGTGAAGCCCTCCACAGTGGATGTGGTGTGTGATCAGTGTGAGTGGCTCACAGTGGCCTGTGTGTCATTGCAGGGGAGCCCTTGGTGTCCACCCCACCCCCAGCAGTCCCCCTCAAGTTCCCACAGCTGCACACAGCACTGTGCTTTGGAGCTGGGGGCCACCTGGTGCTGGTGTGTCCCCACCACCCTGCTGAGGGACAGCTGCCCCGTGTCGAGCTGCACAGCCTGGAGGTAGGACACAGCTGGCCCTCCAGGCCCCCCTGTCCCCTCCCTGGAGTGGCTCCTGTCTCCCTGAGGGATGCAGACATGGTTCATAACCCAAGCAGCCTCCTCAGCAGCCTTCCCATTCCTTGCTCCCATCTTCTGTCCATCCCATGTGAACTTTTGAGTCTCCATCGTGCCAGCCTGTGCCTGGGTGGTGCTTTCAGCCTTCAGCTCTGTAACCCTGGGTACCAGTGACCTGCTTTCAGTGATCCCTTCTCATGGGGACAGATGTGGTGTGTTCCTCTCCAAAGGACAAGTCCATTTATCTTCCTGAAGTGCTCCAAAACAGGGGCCTTGTCCCTGAGTCTCCCACAGCATTCCAGTCTCCTATTTTACCTCCAGAAGGAAGCAGATGCCATCTCAGCAGACATTTCTTTACTGGACCTTAGCACTGGGGTCCATGTGATAGCTCAGGGTCTGTGCTCTGTGGTTACCTGATGACAGCACAGGGTTCACTGGCACTGTTCAATCCTTGGCCAAGGCACTGGCTTCCCAATAGCCCAGCTGGGGCTGGTCTGATTGCTGGAGGCCAGCTGCTGGATTTACTTTTGTTTTTTAGGCAATCCTTCATGGCACAGAAGAGCTGGAGGAGCTGCAAGCCTTCCCTGGGCCCCTGGCCAGGTACGGCAGCACAGACAGGTCCAGGAGCTGTGTCCTCCTGGCTGTCTCCTTTATGAGGAGATGTGAGCTCCAGGCAGACTCAAAGGGTCCCTGTGGTTTTGAGTTATTTACAAAGGTCTAAGTTCAGGCAGGGAGCCCAGCCCCTTTGATGCAGTCTGGGTTGGTTTGGGTTGTGGGATTTGGTATTTTGAATATTCATAGGATGTGGGTTTAGTGTGGTTTGTACATCTGACCTTATTTTGTACTCATTTTGTCTCAGAAAAATGATTTTTTTTTGTTTCTTTGAACATCTGAAGCTCTGGGTCAACCTGTGGCTTAGCTTTTCCCAAAGTTTTTGTCCCCTGAGATGGCTGAGCCACAGCAGGGTCAGACCCAGAATGTTCCTTCATCCAGTGTGAGCCTGGGGATGAACCAGGGGTGCTGCATCAGGTTGTCTCTATTTCTGGCCACTCTCAACCAAAGCAGGGAGAGAAAAGGAAAAAGTATTTACCAAGCAAAAGAGCTGTGCATACACAGAAGCTGGGGGGAATATCTGGAGCTTCCTCTGTGAGCTCTCGTGAGACCCACCTGGAGTGCTGCAAACAGGTCTGGGGCCACCAGCACAAGAAGGACATGGAACTGTTGGAGCAAGTCCAAAGGAGGATAAAGGGACTGGAGAAACCTCCCTATGGAGACAGGCTGAGGAAGCTGGAGTTGGAGAAGAGAAGGTTGTGGAGACAGCACCTTCCAGTATCTGAAATGGCTGCAAGGAAGCCAGAGAGGGTCTCATTGTCAGCAACTGTAGAGCCAGGACAAAGGGCAGCAAGTGCAAATTGAAAGAGGGGAACTTTAGGTGGATATATGGAAGAAATTCTTCCCTGTGAGGGTAGTAAGGCCTCAGGTTGCCCAGAGAAGTGGTGGATGCTCTATCCCTGGAAGTGTTCAAAGCCAAGTTGGACAGGGCTTGGTCTAGTGGAAGGTCCCATGGCAGGGCGGGGTGGACTAGATGAGCTTTAAGCTCCCTTTCCAACCCCCAGACCATTCTATCATTCTGGGTTCCCACTTGTGCCAAAGGGTACATTGGGAATCTCCATACAATATGTTGGAATGACTGAGTCAGGATCAACATCTCCACCTGCAGTTTCTCTCGTTTTATCCACTCTTCCTTCCTAACTGAATGGTTATTTTATTGTATGGCAGCACTTCTGCCTGGCTTGCACATAGCTGAAGGGTTTCTGTGGTCACACAAGTGACCCTCCCACCCTGCCTCCACAACAGATTGTGCCTGCTTCTGCAGCCTTGGACATCCGTGGATGTAATGGCAGCACAGCAAATCCAAACTGTTTCTTTGCAGATGGATTGAGGAAAATATTATCAGGAGGGCAAAGAGTGGGTTTGAAATGTACTTTGCATCCCTGAAACGCAGATCTGCTAGGTGTCAAAATAAATCTGAGTGTGTTTGAACTTGAAAGTAGTCATTGGTCCTGGGGATCTTTTTTCCTCCAGCTCTTGCTTGGAATTTTTGTCATCCCCATCAGTGAACCTGGGGACTGAGCCCAAATGATGCCCTAGGTTGCTTTGCCTTGGGTTTCTTTGATGCTTCTTTCTGCTGCTGTAGGGAAGATCTGCACAAGGTGGATGTGATGACATTTTGCCAGCAGAAGATAACCACAGGCTGTGATCTCTCAACACAGAGGGGCAGAGATTCCTGTCTCCTCTGGAAACTCCTGGTCCTCCTCTGCCGGCAGAATGGGGTAGGTATCCCATGGAAGGGGCTGACCCTTTTGATCTTGGACATGAGACAAGGAGTATGTCCCTTAGGTGCCTCTTGATCCAGTTGCTATTTTTGGGGGGAAGGGGTGTACCTTAAGAGGATCTGATTTTCATTCCTCAGTTTGATGCTGCCTGGATATTTGAAGCAAATCCTTCTCTGTGATTGCTTTTTGTCCTTGGGAACTACCGACAGCCCAGTGAAGGGGACTGGTGCCACCTTCATGGAGGAGCCAGCACTTACACTTAAAAGGGGGTTGTTCCCTTAATCCACTGAAATCCACCCAATCCAGACTGCAGCTGCTTGTTGGAAGCAGGTGGATAAGGTCATCAGAGGGAGTGTTGTGAAGGTCTTGCTAATTGTGCTGAGTCCTTTTCCTTCCAACTCCCCGTGCTGGTGGCCAAAGCTGGTCTTGTTTGGGGCATGTGCTGGGACGAGGATGCAGGTGTAAGAAGGGGGCAGACTGGAAGTGCCATCAGCCTTTGCTTGTGGGGTTTCAGGTTTCTGTGGTTGAGATGACTCCTGAGGTATTAGAAAGTCTTTTTTCTTAGCTCTGCGACCAAAGAAGAAGTCGAGATTCCTCGGTTTTGCTTTTCAAGGTTGTTTATTTTCTCTTATCTGTTACATTCTTTCTCTAACCTGCTGAGGTCTGTCCAGCAGGTCGGGTTGTGGCACAGGGACTGCCTTTGGGGTGGTGTTAACTTTTTATACTACAAACTACGTGTACTTTATTTACAATAATTTTCCAATACCTATCACTTATGTTAGACAGTCTGTCTCTATTCTAAACCAATCAAAAAGAAGACACTATCCCAGCAGAAGATAGAGGACAAGAAGAAGAAGGACAGGACATGCCTAGATTCCTCCATCTTGCTTCTTGAACCCCCATTCTAAAACCCAAAAATACTACTTTTTCACTTTGTGACAAATTAACTATCATCCTACTCAAACTCTTGTGGCTTGTAAATCTTCACACAAAGTTGGTAATTGTTTTTTCCATGGGCTAAAATCAAAGGCACAGGTGTCTTTGACTCCATGCCAAGGTCCCTGAGCCAGGGTCTCAAATCACCCAGGGCAGCCAGAGCAATGTCCTGGGTTCTGACCCTGGGGCAGCCTCCAGGTGGCTCCTTCCTTCCCATTCACAGTCCATGGTGGGCTCGGACACGGCGGAGCTGCTGATGCAGGACTGCAGGCGCCAGGACCGGTACAGGAGGCAGGAGCCTGCAGCCAGCCTGCTGGGCATGGCTGATGACGAGTGGGCGCAGCGGCAGCCGCTGGACCTCATCACCGGGGAGCTCCCGCCCGTCGTGGAGACACAGGCACAGATCGTGGAGAAGTTCACCAAGCTCCTCTACTATGGCAGGAAGAAAGTAAGTGGTGAGTGGGATCCAGGATGTGAGGCTGGAGGTTTTGTTCTTCTTGGACCTGTTGGCCTCTTCAGGCAGGTTTTAAAGGGAAGGGTGCTCCTTCACCCTTCAAGAAGTGACTTGTGGTTGTGGGATCAACCCTCCAAGCTGTGGCAGTGATTTCCCACCACTGGGAACTGGGATGGGAGACCCAAGTGAAGATGAGATGCAGAGGCTTTTACCAGCGCCTCTACCACATTTAGTTTCATAGAGTCCTAGAATGATCTGCTTTGGAAGGGACCTTAAAGGTTGTCTTGTTCCAAACCCATTTGCAGCTATGTGATCTCACAGGATACCTAAGGCACAAGGAGAAGAGAGAGGAGGGCTGCAGACTGGGTGCCCAGACTGGGATCCCACAGCTTTGAGGGCTAACAGGCAGCACAGACCTGGAAATGTAGGGGACACAACATTGATTTGAAGGTCCAAGTTCTTGTAAATTTTCAGGGTAGAAAGACAAAGGGATGCAGAAGATGCTAATTTGGAGGATGCTAATTTAAACCAGAGCAGTTATTGGGACTCTCCTCTGAGCTGGGGGAGCAGAGGAGGGAGGAAGCAGAGTTGGTACAACCCCTCTTTCTTCTTCCCCTCACCTGCAGGAGGCTTTGGTCTGGGCCATGAGAAACCAGCTGTGGGGCCATGCCCTGTTCCTCTCCAGCAAGATGGACCCTCGGACGTACAGCTGGGTCCTCACTGGGTAAGTTGGAGAAGCTCAAGCAGGGTATGATGTTCCATGGCTGGCTTTCCAAGCCTGCTATTCCTTCAGTGCCCCCTGAATTGGAAAAGAGCATTGATTCCAGCTGGAGCCTTTCCAGAGGGGGCAAAGGGGACAGAGGACATCCATCCAAACAGGCCTGAGTCCTTCAGGCTTCCCAATGGACAGGAGAAACCAAGTGGGGGGCTGGAAAGCAGGAGGAAAGCCAATCCCTGGAGATGGAGGGTGAATTTATTCTGAGTCTTTGGTTTTGCCCATGCTGCCCTAGCAAAGACAGCCATGGGGCAGGGGGAGCTGAGCAATTTTCACTGTGATCAAGTCTAGTCCCAGCTGTTCACCCCACTTGTATGAGCATTTTCTGGTGAAATTTAATGTACTTAGTCTGGATTGGGTTGATCCCTTCAGGGAGAGTTAAGCAGAAATTTTCTGTCTTGTGGAACCCAAATCCTTTTAAGGAGGTTTTATGCAGCGTTGTCCTGGAGACCTGCCTTCTCTGAAGGTAATACAGATCATCACCCCCAGAGGCTGGTGATCCTCTCTGCCTCCTATTTACAAGGGCATGGAGGGATAGGATAGGGAGGAACGGCTTCAGCTGACAGAGGGTAGATTTAGATTAGATGTTAGAAAGGGAAATCCTTCCCTGTGAGGGTGGGGAGGCCCTGGCACAGGTTGTCCAGAGCAGCTGTGGCTGCCCCATTTCTGGAAGTGTCCAAGGCCAGGTTGGACTGGGCTTGAAGCACCCTGGTCCAGTGGAAGGTGTCCCTGCCTATGGAAGGAGGGTTGGACTAGAAGGTGTCTTCCAACTCAATCCCTTCTTGGATTCTCTGGGAAACCCCTAGAGACATCAGTTTCCTGGGGCATTTGGGCTGTGCTCTGGGAGGTGAATGAAGGTCTGGGGTCCTGGTGTGCAGCCTTCTCTCTGTCTCCTCACAGGTTCACCAGCACACTGGCCACCAACGACCCACTGCAGACCCTCTTCCAGCTGATGTCAGGAAGGATCCCTCAGGCAGCTCTGGTCTGTGAGCAAGAGGCTGGCCCTGTGTTCCCCTGTGCTGTCACCTGCCTGTGACACCCACCTTTTGGTCACCATCTCTCCTCACCTCTGCTCTCCTCCTCTCCCTCCAGTGCTGTGGGGATCCCACCTGGGGGGACTGGAGGCCCCACCTGGCTGTGATGCTGTCCAACAAGGTTGGAGACACAGAGCTGAACCACCGAGCCATTGTCACCATGGGGGACACTTTGGGTGAGCTGAGATCAGTGGGAGCAGCCATAACAGGGGTGGGCACTGCAGTGTCACCGTGCAGGTCCACACTGAGATGGTTGTGCCTGCACCTCTGGAGCTGCAGTGCCTGTGTGGTGGAAGGGGTGAGGTGCCAATGGATCCTCAGGTGAACTGGGCCCAGGCACATCCATTAGATGCTCTTGTGGAGACACCTGGAGCAGTTGGGGCCAGGGAAGGTGTAGGTAACTGCAGGGACTCAGCCTTGCCACCAGTGGTGGGATTCTGTGTATCCTGCAAGAGTTGGAGCTGGCCTTGCTCAGGCTCACCCAGCTCTACCATTAAACAGAAATCTCCTGAAACAAAAAGCAGCAACTGGGGAAAACAGACAAACAACAGGGACAAGGGAAGGATCAGGATCTGCATTGCCAGGAAAGTGAGGCAGTTGGTTTTGTATTTTATGGGTGAGCTTGAGGGCCTCCAAAGCAAAGCAGACCGTGTGGTGATGTCTCAGACTAAAGGTTTGTCTTTTTCCATGCAGCCAGCAAAGGAGCAGTGGAAGCAGCTCATTTCTGCTACCTGATGGCAGATGTTCCCTTTGGTTACTTTGGAGCAAAGGCAGATCGCATGGCCCTGCTGGGCAGCAGCCACCGGTGAGCAAGCACTGCAGGCTGGCGTTTTGCCAGGGTCGCCTGCCCCTGGGGTCTCACTTTGATGCAGAAGCAGTCCCTGGTCGGGGCTTTTCTCGCTGCTAGTGTGCATTCTGTGTGGGGCTGTTTGGGGAGGAGCTCTGCTCCTGCCCGCTGACCCCGCCCCTCTCCCCGCAGCCAGGCGTTCTCCCAGTTCGCCCGGACAGAGGCCATCCAGAGGATGGAAATCTTCGAGTACTGCCGGCAGCTGCGACAGCCCGAGTCCTTCCTGCTGCCCTTCCAGGTAGTGCATGTGCTCGACTACATCTCGTGCGGAGCTCAGACTTGCCCCAAAACATGCACCCATCTCCCTGAAGCCTGGAATTCAAGCTGTTCTGAGGCTTGTCCCTTTGGGAATGATGGAGAGGTTGCCTTGGCCAAGGGACTGATTCAGGGCAGGTTTTGGGATGCACAGTGTGTCTGATCAGTGCTTGCTCAGCTCTCATTGCCTTCCTGCTCTCTGGGTAACAGCTATTTATGCTTTCCTATTGCAAAGCAGCACCCAGCTGTTGCTGCCTTGGGGTGGACATATCCCTGGAAGTGTTCAAGGCCAGGCTGGATGGAGCTTGGAGCAACCTGGTCTAGTGGGAGGTGTCCCTGGCCATGGCAGGGGGCTGGAACTGGATGAGCTCTGATGTCCCTTCCAACCCAAGCCATTCTAGGATCCATTCTGCTTCAAGGAGGGAGGGCTGGATGACTCCATGGGGATGGGTGGAAGTGACCTCTGGGTGCACAATCCAGGGCAGAGGATTCTTTGAAGCTCCCTGCTTCAAGGAGGGAGGGCTGGATGCCTCCATGGGGATGGGTGGAAGTTGCAAGTGACCTCTGGGTGCGCGATCCAGGGCGCTCTGAGCCACGCTGGGGCGATGTGCCTGGCACAGGGCACCCACAGCCCTGTCCATGTCCCTGTTCCCACCCCTGGCTGCTCTGCCTCTCTCCCCCAAGGTGTACAAGCTGCTCTACGCCTCCCGCCTGGCTGACCACGGGCTGCCAGCCCAGGCCCTGCAGTACTGCGAGCTTGTGGCCACTGCGCTCCTGCGCTGCGACCCCACCGCGCACCCCGTCCTGGCACAACAAGTGGTGAGGGTGAGTCTGCACCTCCTGCATCCCAACCTGGGTGTGATCCCTGCTCAGGAACTGCTGGGGTGGGAGTGGCTGGCAGCTCTGAGCAGCCCCCTGGGATTTGCTGCCAAGTACAGGGTTTCTAATCCCCGTGGATTTCGGGTAGAAAACAAAGGTGTTATGTTGACTGCCAAGTAGGAGCAGAGTTATTTGGAAACAAAGGATGTTTTTAAGTCTGGTGGGGTTTTCTGAACTTCTAAATGTCACAGGCTTAAGAAGTGAAGTCTAAGTGCACATTTCCCCTCCAGCACATCTTCTACAACTCTCTTTACCTCCTGAGGGGTGTGTGCTGGGGTGACACTGAGAGGGAGCATGGCCCAACGTGTAGCACCAAGTGCAGCCCCTCTACTTCCTGAGCAGGGGGCTGGGGTAGAGAGGGACAAGGCCAAGTGTCCCAGGTCCCAGGGCAGTGCTGAGGCTGCTTGTCACCTTCCTCCAGCCTTTAGGACCAGGTTGATTGGGGCTTTGGTGGGTCTAGTGGAAGGTGTCCCTGCAAATGGCAGGGGTGTTGGAACAAGATGAGCTTTAAGATCCCTTCCAACCCCAAACCATTCTGTGATTCTATGAAAGGCACTAAAGCCGTGGTGCTGTGAAGTGAGGGGCAGCAAGATGCCTGTCTGAAGTGGGTGCTGCTGAGTTCACCCAAAATTTGGCTGGCACTGCTTCCTCACCCGATCTTCGAAGCCTATTTGCTGTCTAACAGCCTTTTAGATCTGCCATTCAGCTGGGGATAATGCTTCTCCTGGGAGAAAACACTTTCATCTGAAAAACTAGTGCATTCGTAGATGCTCTTGTCTTTGATGTTCTAGACTGTGTTACAAATTATGATACACATTAGTGTTTGATTAAGACTTCCCCTCTTTTGAAGCTGGGGACGATATACAACCAGGTGCTGGTTCATTAATACTGGATCAAAGTGCACATAAGCTTTTGGATTAAACATTCCCCCTGTTTAGGAGTAATCATGCTTATAATTTCCTTTTTCCTGTGATTGATTCAGGATGAGCATAGGTGTGTTTGTAAAGAGATGGGACAGTGGGTAGTGCAGGCTCCTGCTTGGCTGCAGGGTTGCTTGGCTCTCGTGGCCAGTCCCAGTCCCAAGCTGGGGTCCAGTTGTGCAGGTCCTGTCTTGCTGTAAACTCACAGACCTGAGAAGTGTGCTTTGTGCTGGTTTAGAGTTTGTGTTTTAAAAGCTCAGGAATAGAAAGAAATGGCTGCTAGGACTGGTGCTGGAAGGAATAGCTGAGTCTTGTATGGCTGTGGAGGGTGGCTGAGCTGCAGTCACCTCTGGGTGGCTTTTGGTGGCCCTCAAGGTGGCAGCCTTGTAGCAAAGCATTGAAGATAAGGCAGCATGAAGTAGCCAGAGGAATCTTGAGAAATCCCCAAGAATCCTAGAATGGTTTGGGTTGGAAGGGACCTTAGAGATCAGCTAGTTCCAACTCCCTTGCCATGGGGGACCTTCCACTAGATCAGAGGCTGATATCAGAGAGAAAATTCAGTAAAGATGTGGATGAACAGCGGTGCTTTGAGGGCCATCTCCCCTCACCCAGCTGTCTTAAAACTGGATCCTTGTCTAAACAACTCCTTCAGGCAGGGAATTAGCTCAGCAGGGAGCCCTGCATCTCACTTTGGACTCCTGGATCGCCCTGGAAGAGCCTCCTGCTCCATTGATGGGAGCTGGAGCCCCAAGTCACTGAGATGGCTGCAGCCAGGGCAGCACAGACCCCTCTTCTGCAGGAGAAATTAAACACACAGCAGCAATACTGCAGAGAGGGACCTGGGGGAGATAGTGGAGCATGGAAAAAATACTGAGCAGCAGCATAACAGGATGCTGTTACAAAAGGAAAAAATACCTCACCGTGTTATAGTGTTATTCTGGGTTGTGAGAGTACAACTGTCATATCTGAGACAAGGAGGTGATAATCCCCCCATGCTGGGGTCTCAGGGGTCTTGGCTGGGGCCTGTTTGGGCTGCTGCATGTGGAGACAGGGCTAAATTGGAGTGAGTGTGGGAGTGGAGAGCTGGGGCGATAAGAGACTGAGGGGAAAATGACCTCTGGAGAAGGCCTGAGGGTTATTTCTTCTAGGCAAGATATGGTGGGGGAGAAAGGGGTTTGAGGGATGTGATAACAGCCCTCAGCACACAGGAGGCTGCTCGTGGGGGATGCTGGCTGGCTCCTCTCACAGCTTCCATGGGAGCAGGGATAGAGAGGCTTAATTTGCAGGAGGGAAGATTTCACTTAGATATTAAGAAAATACTCTAGCTCTAAGGACATCAAGCATCAGGACAAGCCTGGGAGGCTGTGAAATCTTCTCAGAGATTTGTAAATGCAGATCAGAAAAACACCAGCTCCCATCCATCCTCATGGGGTAGGTGAGGAGCTTAGGAGCTGCCCTGGGAGTTGGGCTCTTTCCAGGGCTTCTGGTGGGGTGTCCTGCAAACCTGCCAGTGCCCCAGGATGCCTGTGAGGGGGTTGATTAAAGCCACTCATTTTCCTCAGGGGGGAGAAGGGATGCTGATATTTACCTGTCTCTTTGATGCAAGGAGCACCTTTGACACAGTATTTTGGCATCTCTGTGGAGGTGCTGAGCCAGCCCTGCTGACACTGTGGGGCATGGGATGGGCCAGCACCTCTGTGGGGGTGTGGGAGAGGGAATAAATCCTGCACAGGAGGCTGGTGTTATTTAACCCCTGTATTGTGAAGTGATGCTGTTTTCCCAAGCCCCTGTGTGACAGATCCCTGTGGATCTGACCCTGTGCTAATCCCTGCTGTCCCCCTGGCCTGCAGCTGGCTGAGAGGCTGAAGCTCTGTGACCCTCTGCTCCTGGAGATGCCAGAGCAGGAGCAGACACTGGAGCCTGACTGGCTGGAGCAGCTCCGAGCCTGCTGCCAGGAGTGGGAGGTAAGGAGAGGCAGTGGGACAGCTGCTCTGGGCTGTGCTCTGTCTGCAGGAGCATCTCCTCCTCTTCCCTCAATCTGAGGGGATGGAGGTTCAAAAGCTGCTGTTCTTCTCTGCTTGTGAGCTCTGAGATGTGCTCTCTGCTCTGGGACCTGCAGATTCAGTGGGAGCAAGGGGCTTGCAGTGCCTGAGGGCTGCAGAGCTTCACACAGGGCAAAACTCTCTTTGATTTGGCTCGAGGGGGGCAGGCAGGGGCTGGTGGGGGAGTGATGGTCTCCCTTTGCAGGGGGGCATTGCAGAGCTCACTGATGGGGTGTCACCTTGTGGCTGTACTTTGGGGTCTTTTAACTATGGTCTGGTGCTTGGATTAATGCTTTTCATTCAGATTTCACACCTGCTTTTGGTTTTGTGGCCTTTTCCATCCTGTTTCCCCTCCTGCCTACTCTCAGGGGTGCTGCAGCCCCTCTTGCTTACTGGGAAAGAGCTGGTGTGGGTCTCTCCTGCAGCCTGGGGTGGGCTATGAGCCCCAAATCCACAAGCACTGTGCTTTCCTTTGCATTGGCTTTGTGATTTCCTTAGTTTTTGTCCTGTTCCACCCTTTTTCCTAGCCATTTTACCATGTTTTACTCTGCAGGTGGAAGATGATCTTCCTCCAGAGGTGGCACCTGCTCAGCTGGAGCTGCCCTGTGCTGTTCTACCAACAGCAGGTAAATACACCAAAGCAGCAGCTTGTGGTCTCCCCAGTGGGCTCTCCCTGCGTGGAACTGTGCTGCCATGGGCTGGGAAGCAGCTTCCCAATCCCTGGAGTTTTTACCAGCAGCAACTCCTTGCTCCTTGCATCCCCCCAGAGCTCAAAGGCTGCTCCTGCCTGGATGCATCCCTCATGCATGGGCTGCAAAGTGAGGGCTCAATGCTTGGTGCTCATACAAAGTCTGAGTAATTGGGCCTAATTACCACAGCTTCAGGGTCCCTCTGGGTGCTGTGGGAGGAGGAGAGCAGCTGGGGGTGGGTGCTGGATGAGCCTCCCAGCTGAGCCTCAGGGGAGACAGCCCCATTCTCAGGCAGTCCTCTGAGGGTGCAAACTGGAGCTGAACTAAAGGGATTTCACACTTAGACAGCAAAGGATTCAGGAAGGAGCTCTGTGCCAGGCTGCAGGATGCCTGTTGCTGAAGAATCAGCATTTCTCCTTCCCTGCTGCCTCTTTGATCCCTTTTCTTCACCCTTTGGTGACCCCCAGAGTCCAGAGGCATCAAGAGGAGGGGCACAGCCATCCCCTGGTGTCAAGGAAAGAGCAGGGGGGTTTTCTTTCCCAGATGGACAGGCATCCATTGGCATGTCCCATTGAGGAGAAGTCAGGGGGAGGTGTTGCTTCACATCCAGCTCCATCAGCAGGATGCTCCTGCACAGTCCCCTGCTCCTTGGATGTGCCTTTGCCTGGGAATGCTGGCACTGAAGTGTGGAGAGTAGAGGCTGGTGCAGACAGGATGAAACACAACTAATTCCTTCAAGCCGTTTCTTCCTATCAGCTTTCCCTGTTGCTGCCAAATTCCTTTTCAAAGAGCTCTCCCAGGCAGTAAAAAGGATCATCAATCCTGATTGCCTTCTGCTGCTATCAGGGCTCAGACTATGATCTTCCTTCCCTGGAAGGAAATTGCAAGTATGATGATCCCATTGGCCTGGCTTCTCTGAGCAGCCAGGTCTGCTCCATGTGGTCTCCACAGCTCACCTTCCCTGTGCTTGGCCCTTTCCTCCATGGTGAAGGCCATCCAGAGCCACCACCTGAGGGACCTGCATGCAGAGAAAGCTGGCTTGGTGCTGAGTCCATCCATCTTGGAAAGACAAAGCCCAACTCAGGTGCCAAGCTGGGATCCACGTGGTCCTCCCTGACTTGTTCCAGCTGAGCTTGCTAGGCAGCATGAGTTTGAGCATCCATCCTCCTCCTTGTGGATCTTGAGCATCTCCAGGCCATGTGGGAGCAGCTCATGGTTGTGAAGCCAATCCTGAGTGGGCTGGAGGTGATGCTGGCAGCAAAGCAAAGGGTTTGACAGCATCAAGAGGTGCCCCAATCCTTCCCTATGGGATCTGGGTCCTGCCTGCCATGCCTCACAGCAATGGAAGAGGAGTTTCCCAGTGTCCAGTGTTTCTGGCAGGAGGCTGCTGAGCTGGAATGAGCAGGAAACACACCTGGGACCAATGTGTGTGTGTGAAATAAAACCAATCCTGCTTGCTCAACTTGCCTTCCAAACAAAAAAATCCCAACCCTGAATAACTCTGCCTAGAGCAAGGAACTCATCCATGGGTGCTGCTGTGGAACAGGAATGAAAGCTACCTGCTGAATATTTCCTGCTCAGGGTGTGCAGCAGGAGTGGGGGAAAAGGCTGGAGACCTCAGCCTCCTTTGAGCTGCTGGTGCATGCTGCTTGTGGGCCCTTTGCTTCCATAGCATTCTCCTTCTGAGTTCATTTATAGCCTCAGGTATATTCCCAGGAATAAAAAAATAATTCCCCCAGTCTTTCCCAGCCCACCTTCCTTGAAATCTCTGGAAGGTTCCTATTGCTGTGCTGTGTCCTACCTCCTCCCTTGCCTGTGCCTGAAGCCTTTCCTCACTCCCCCAGCTCCTGCTGATGTTTAATGGAAAAGGGGAGAACAGCCCAACAGAATTATAAACATTACAAAAATTATAAATTCCTGAGGTGTGGGGTTTTTTTTTGGCAGATGAAGAGCCTGGCAATGAGATTCCCCAGAGTGAAAGCTACCAGTATGACCAGTGGTTTGAGCCTGTGCCATCCCAGGGACTGAGGTCCCAGGAGGATGTGTCCCTGAGGTCCCCAGCACCTGCTCAGGTCGTGGCATCTCCAGTGCCCAGCGTTGGGAGAGAGCTGCAGCCCCCTGTTCTCAGCCAAGAGACACCTGCCCCTCTGGAAGGGGGTTTTGCTGAGCCCCCTCCACAGCCAGTGCTGCCAGCAGGTAAGTGCTGCAGCCTTGTTTCCATGCAGAAATCACAGAATCCCAGAATGGTTTGTGTTGGGAAAGGATGGTAAAGATCAGCTGGTTCCCTGCTACAGGCAGGGACACCTTCCACTAGACCAGGCCCCATCCAGCCTGCATTGGACACTTCCAGAGATGGGCAGCCACAGCTGCTCTGGGCAGCCTGTGCCAGGGCTTTACCACCCTCACAGCAAGGAATTTCTTCCTTAGAAGTTGCCTTTGAGATGCACCACTTCAGCTTCACCACTTATTCCCTGGTTCTGGCAGGGATCAGAATGGCCTTTTGCATCTCTTGGGGGGACATCTTGGCCACCACGTGGGTGGCTGTGCTCTGGAGAGGGGCATGGTAGAAGCTCTGCAAATACCTCTGATGGATAAATCCATAGCTCCACAGATCAAACCTTGACTGTGTCCTTCCCTCTGCTCCACAGGAGAAGCTGAGGAGCCCTGGGGTGCCAGGCTGTCCCCTGGAGGGGTGCAGCCAGCCCTCCCCACAGAGCAGGTGAGTCAGAGGAGCCAGAGAGACCATCCCACTGAGGGTCCTGGCTGGATCTGGGATGTGCTGCCCCATCCTTCCATGCACTGAACTCACATGGAATCCCCCCATCACGGTGCCACTTGTTCCCTTGGGTGAAAGCTGTGCCCTGCTGTGTAAGGCATGTAGGAGTCCCTAAGGATGCTCCCCACTAATCTGGGTGTGGAGCAGTCCCAGGGGGGCTCTCACCATGCTCGGTGCAGCTCCTGTGGGAACAGCACGTGGCAGCTTCCATGTCTGATGGCAGGAGGAGTTACCAGCCAGGACTCGGACTCTGTCAGAGACCTCCACTGTGTCCCTGGGGGACAGCCAGCCCTCCCTGGACAGCGCAGGTGAGGACACTGCTGAGGAGCAGGCAGAGGCCATGAAGCCAGAGGAGAACAAGGTGAGCATGCCAGAGCCATCATGAGCCTCATGCCCTGAGCTTGAATGGCCCTGATGCCAGCCCTGCCCCTGGAAAAATGATGCCCACTCCCAGCAGGCACCTGGAGGAGCCTGGCATCCATCCCTTCTTATTCCTTTCCACTCTTTTCCTTCATTTCCCAGAGCTCTGGATTCAGGTGGTTTGGCTGGTTTCGGTCAAAACCCACCAAGGAAACTTCTCCCAAAGCTGAGTCTGACACAGGCTCAGACTCTCCCACATCAGGACCACAGGTAGGGGACAAAAAGCCATCCTGTCCCTGGTGACGTGCAGGGTGCAGCTGTGAGAATGGGTGACACATCTCCCCATTTCTCCCTGTCCTCATGCAGGGGCCATGGCCATTCCGTGTGGGGGGACATGGGGACTGGGAGCCCTTTTAGCCTGGAAGTGAATCCTTGATTAATAATAACTGTAAATTCATATAGCCTCTTTCATATGTATATATATTTAATATAAATTCATATAGCCTCCTTCAGCCATGAGGTCATCCAAGCCCTTGGCAAACTCTGCAGGGATCCCTCACCCTCCGCTGGAGCGGAACACAGCAGCTGTGAGCAGCAGCGCTCTGGCAGGCTTTAGGAGATGCAGGGAAGGGAAAACCTCTTTAATTGGAAGTGCAGCAGCAAGGAGGAAGCAGCCATGCATAGTTATCCCAGACCTAGCCAGTTCCTAAGGGCATCACATCCCTGATGGCTTGGAGCGAGAACCTCCCCTGGAAATTTCTTCCTGGTAGAGAATGATCTACAGTCCCAGAGCAAAAAAAAATGTTGGGATATTCTTCTCAAACTAGCAGGAGATGAAGAACAGAAGGGGACCCATGGAGCTTGGCCCCTCACACTGTACCCAGGCTTGGTGTCCAGCCTCCTGCCTGATTTTGAACCCTCAGGCTGGTTCAGCTTTATGCTTGTGTTGCTTGCCCTGACCCTGTAGCCCCTCCTTAGCCATGATTCCTGCAGCTCCTGGGGTACCTCTGCAGCAGGAGGGGTGCAGAATGGGTACCCCAAAAGCTTGGTGTGGTGTCTGGTGCAGAGGTCTTCTCCCAGCTCAAGGAGCTTCTGCTCTAAACGGGTGGATGTGATTTCAGGAGCGGGCATCACCATCCCCACCCATTGCCCCTCTGGCAGCTGGGACAAACCCTTTGGCTCAGCCTCTCTCCAGAAATCCCGGTAAATATCGCACAGTTCCCCTCACCTCTCTCCCCCATCACCCTTTCACAAGCTTCTCCTCTTAATTTTAAGTGGGCTTTTGTTTTTGGTTGCTGGCCCTAGGAGGAATGGAGGGTGAAAGCACCTTTGCTGTTAATCCAGTGTCTGCAGAGGTGAAAGGCTCGTGGGATGGAAGGCAGTCAGCAGGACAGCAGGTGAGGAGGGGAGGGAAGTGTACCAGTGTGTGATGGGGGACACCTCTCTGCTTGGGGTGTCTGTTAAGGTTCTCTCTCCTTCGTCCTTCCAGGCTGTCTACCGTGGACCTCTGCCACCAGTGGCTTCAGTTCCTCTCTTCAACCCTGCCCAGGTCGCTCAGGTGAGAGTATTTTTATGAGGGTGGTGCTGTATGAGACCTTGGGGTGCCTCCTGATTTTGGGGTGGTGCCAGATTTCAGGTGATCTGCTATGGGCAGGGGGGTTTAGGTAATACCAGTTTTGGGAATAAGGGTTTTTTATAAGTAAATCAATGGAGGGAGGACAGCAATGGGAGGGTGTGATGAATGAGCAAAATGTAGGGAGGATGGTTGTGGTTGCATCCTGATGATGGCAAAGCAACATTTTGGGGTACAGCCCATTGCTCACACCACCTCTCTCTCTGTGTTTCCCAGCTTCCTGCCCGACCCACCCAACCCAGGCTGCTTTCCCAGCATCGCTATCCCAACCCACTCTGAGGTGGTGGGTGGGGACAGCGGCAGAGACGAATTACACAAAGTTTTTTAAACCAAAATGGTGTTTGTGGTTATTGTGGAGGGTGTTGTAAAATAAGGGGGAGGTTTCTGGCTTTAAAAGCCAGTAAATGGGGGGGTGTGAGGCTGGGAGGGGGGTGAATAATTTGGCGATTCAGGTGAGAACACAGGCCTCTACCTTCCACTTTCACAAAATTTAGGTCTGGTTTGCATGATTCATTATTGTCATCCCTTATGTGTGGTTCCTGAAGTCCACTCCAGTGTTTCTTTTTACCTTTCTTTGCTATACATTTAGGTATTTAAACATAGATGATATTTAAACGAAGCCCCCTCTCTTCACTCACTCACCCTTTCCTCATAAGCGAGATGCTCCTTAATGATCTTGGTTGCTCTCTGCTGGGCTCCAGGTTTGGGGGGTTGAAGTCAGTAATAAACAGGGGGAGGAGTGGAACACTGAGGTGTGTGGGGAAGGAAGGGAGGGTGGAAGAGGAGGGTAAGGAGGGTAGGAAGGATGGCGAAAAAGTGAAAGTAAAAAGGGTGTCCGGGGGAGAGTAGTCTGAATTGGGTTATGGGGCACTGCCCCACCTCACCCATTGGACTCAGCGCGCCGGCCGTGAGTCTGTCTCAAAGCACCGCGGGGCCATGAGCATCCGCCGGGGCTCCGCACAGGAACCGCCGCGGCTTCTCCTGCCCGGGCCGGCCCGCGCGGCGCCCCCCCTTGCTGGTGGCTCACCCGCCCGTCGCGGGCGGGGCCCTGCTGGGGCCGCGGGCGGCCCTTCCCTCAGACCTTCCCCGAGGCGGGGCGCGGGTGACGCGCACCCCGTGGGTGGCCTCGGCAGTGAGCTTCCCCCGGACGCGTTTTAGCGCGCTTCCGCCGCTATATAAAGGCTCGATGACATGGCTGCTTCAAAGTTAGGGTGAGACGCTGGTTCTACCCGGCCTGCATTGCGATTATATGCTGATTAAGAGTCGCGCATTGGTCGGAAGGGGGCTGAGGGCGTGTCCCGGTGTGAGGGTTAAAGCGCAGGCTCATGGCGGGGAGGGGAAGCTGCTGCCTGAGGGGCTGTGTTGGGAGCTGCGGGCACGAACCTGTGGGGTAGATGTGGTTATGCCAGACCTAGCCAGCTCCTGAGGGTGTCACATCCCTGATAGCTTAGAGCGAGAACCTCCCCTGGAAATTTCGTCCTGGTAGAGAATGGTCTACAGTCCCAGAGCAAAAAAATGTTGGGGTATTCTCAAACTAGCAGGAGGTGAAAAACAGAAGGGGACCCATGGGGCTTGGCCCCTCACACTGTACCAGGCTTGGTGTCCAGCCTCCTGCCTGATTTTGAGCCCTCAGGTTGTGCCTGAGGTGGGGCTGAAGCCTGCCCATGATGGGCTGTGGGGACTCGGTCTCCATCTGAAGGACTGCGAGGCTACAACTTGGCTGTGGTGGGCTGTGGGGTGGGGATCCCCCCGTTAAACGATGTGGGGTTGTCTGTGGGGTTCGTGCCCCTCTGATGCAAGCCCTGTTGGTAGCAGGCTGTGGGGCTGGAGCCCTCTGGGGATGGGCTGTGCGATGGAGTCCAGGCTCTCCTGCAGGGAGGTGCTGCAGGTGAATAGTTTTAACCGCCCTCCAACCCACAGTGCAGGGACTGCCGGCTTTTAATCATATCAGGGTATCAAGGCTGTTATAAACTTGGGGCACCTGTGTGGTTAGATCCAGGTGCTGTCACCTGGCTGTCCCTTCTTCCAGGGCTGCTTGGCTCCCAGGACCTGTAAGTGGCTGGCCGAGCCCAGGATGCTGCCCTGGGGTGAGTCCGGCTGCCTGCAGCACACACTCCAGTGGGTTTCCTGAGGTTGGAAACCTAAATCTGGGATGTTTCTGCCTCTGTGGGTGCAGGGGGGGGGGACCCCCATGTGGCTGGGTGTCCTCGCAGCTCTGTGTGCTGCAGCTGTGCACCCACACACCTTTATGTCCCTCAGTCTCAGCCAGAGGACGCTTTGGGCAGCTCTTTGGGGGGTCTGTATGTTGCTTTTTGGCCTGGCAGAGGCTTTTTGCTGCCCTACGGTCCTTTGAGTTGATTTAATGGTGTATGAGTGTGCAAATCTCTCACCTCAGGGCTTAGACATCCTGCTCTTCCAAGACTGAACATGGTCTATCCTGCTGCTCAGGCAATCTCTTTTTCAGAGAAAAATGATAAATACAGGGGACTTCTTGCTTATGGAAGTTGCAGATCTGGCAAATAGTTTTAGAAATAAATCCTGTGATTTTGGATTTGTCCCTCAGATTTTTGGTTTCTGACTCTTCTTCTACCCCATTCACCTTGACCCTGGACTCTCACAGCAGGAGCTGTATAAGGATTTAGAGCAAGACCTGGGGCTGTCTCTGCCATTCAAGCACATATATTAAATATTACTCTTCTTCTGCACTTCATCCCCCTGAAGTTGTAAGGAGTCAAATAGTAAAACTTTTCTGAAGTAGAGAGTGCTGCAAATCCCCTTAGACTCCGTGTGCAGCCATGCACGTGGGGTACAGGAGCTTCTTTGCTTGCCTGTTGCTCTCTTGATACCACATTTGGACATTTGGAGATCAAGGCTCACAGAAGAGTTTAGAGGCTGAATCAGCCTTAACTGATGCACCTGAGTTGGGTATCAACATCAGTTAAAGAAGTAAGAAAAAAGAGCCTGTGGCATCTTCCACCCCTGAGGTTGTCTCATTTTTAGTGAGGGGTGATTTTCCATTAGCTACTTTCTTTATGTGGGAATGTGGAGGTAGAGCAGCTGTCTGCCTCGATAAGGAGGGCTGAAGGAGTTGGTTTTTTTCCTATGGGGCTTTTTCAGAAGTTGGAAATATCCCAAGGAACCCGGGTATGTGGAAAGTTTGCCTGTGAGTTGCTTTCTTGTGGCCTCCCAGTGAACTCGAAGTAAACTGGGACTAAGACTCCCTTTTCCTTCTCCACCCTCTCCTGAGAGCAGTGGAAATGCATGAACATGATGCTAATTGTTAATGTGATGGATGGCAGCAATTAGGGTCTGTAATCCAGTCTCTGCATGTGGAGTGCTGTAGTGTAGCCTGGGGAAGCTCTCTGCTAAACACCCTGAGCTGGGATGCAGCATTCCAGGAAGCCCTGGGGTGCTCCTAAATGCTACTGCCCTTGGAGGGAGTTGTGTGTGTTCCCTGCAGTGGGCTAACTGTGCCTAAAACAGCAATTTAATTCAGATTTACTGCCCTGTTTTGGTGGATGTTGCTTCCTCCAACAGCATCCCCCTGGTCAGGGTTGCTGAGAGGAGGCACATTGCAGTTTGGGCATCCTTGTCCCTGATGCTTCCAGTCTCACGTGAGTCCTGCTGGGCATGGCAAGGCCATGCTCATTTAGAGCTGTTATTTATTAAAAGAAGTGCTGGGTGATGACCCTGTCTCTGTCCCTTCAGCTCCTGGTGACAATAGTGATGCAGCTGGTCCTGTGAGGTCACTCTTTTCCTTTGTTTAATGATCTGCTGGTGCAAACGAGCTTCCAGTGCTCTCTGGGGTGTCACTAGGACATGAATATTGATGAAACCTCGGTGGTCCTGGTGCTGTCACAGCGTGGAGGGCTCATTTGGAGCTGCCAGGCAGTGTGGGGAGCTCTGTGATGGAGTGATAATAAAGTTGTGCTGAACTCTGCTCCAAGGTTCTGCTCGGCACTTGGAACTTGCAGGCTCCTGGCACAGCAGTGAGAGGCTGGGCTGGTGTTTTCCAAAGCAGGGACACAGCACTGTGACCATTAACAGGGGAGGGATTCATCCCTCAAACATCCATGGGGGTGCTGCAGGTACAGGAGAGTTTGTTTGTTGCAGCTTCAGGTGGCAAATGGTCCAGTTAATGAATGTAATATTTTCCTATATATTATTTTCCTAACATAAATATTTTCCAAGGTGGAACTGGCACGAGGACAGATGCAATGCAACATCTCTTGAAATGACCATTTTGGGCTGTTGGTATGGAAATCACTATAAGAAATGGGATGTAGCTGTTATAGATGTGCAAAGGAAGAGCATGATTTTAAATTTGCAGACTGCATTAGTCCAGGTGAGTCCCTTCCAGATTCTGCTATCCTGTGAAGAAAAGTCAATGTGACACCTGAATTCTTGTAAACAAAACAGTTTTTCTTTGAAAAATGAGGTATTTTACATGCTAATTTAGAATAGATCATGCAGTGTGCTGTGCCTTTAAGAAGAGTATATTTAATATATGTGCTTGATTGGCAGAGACAACCCCAGGTCTTGCTCTGAGCCCTGATGTAGCTCCTGCAGTGAGAGTCCAGGGTCAAGGTGTATGGAGCAGAAGGTTGATGACCTTTATTTTCCTAACTGTGGAGAAAGATCTGCTTCACTCTTGGTGTAATGCAGATCTGACCTGCTTTTGCTTACAGCAGTACCTTCCCTTCCTGCCTCAGATGTTCTCTGTCTAGAGAGGTTGCAGGAGAGCCCTTCTGCAGGGATTTCTGCTGGATTGAGGCCATAGGATGTTGGCAGTGTATGGTTTCAGTAATGGACACTAAAAGATACACATTCTCCCTCAAAACCTTCATGTAACAGTGTCTGTAGGAGCTGCCTCTTGATCAGGTTTTTGCACTGTGTTATTTTGCTGTGCAGCCCCTTGCTACACTGAGGGACTGTCCCAAACTCCTCTGATCAAACAGCATTGCCATTCTTGCAGGTCCTGCCAGATGTGGCAAAACTGAGCTCATTCAGGGTTTTTTTTTTAAAGAAAAGTGGATATTGGCTTGTGATCTCCAAGCTATTGGTCAGTGGCAGCTGTTGTGTCTTAGCAGTGTGGAAAACCTGCTCTAGTAGGAAGACTACTGGGCTGCCTTTGGAAAGGGTGCACATGGAAACAGATACAGTTGGACTTGATTGTCTTAGAGGTCTTTTCCAACCTTAATGATTCCATGATTCATATTTTCTCATCTTTGCTAGGGCACACTGGACATCCTCAGCCCTCTGAGGATTTTAGGAAAGACTGTCCCATTAAATCCTTTCAGGGCTTGTGCCCATGCACAGGTGTTTCTGGAGCATAATCTGTATGAGTAATAAGTAGCAGGGGCCGTGAACCATGAGGGATCTGTGCCACTGCTCTTGGAGATTTAAGGGTCTGAATAGTACCTTGAGGATGTGGATTATATTCATGCTGGGGGGAAGGAAGCAAAAAAAAAAAAAAAAATTATCATGCTTTTGGCAGCGTAGGGTAGAAGCATCACCTTTCCTGACATGTTTGTCTTGAGAGGAGATGGTATCCAGTGGTAGGATGAAGAGAAGTTGCATGCTGTCTGGTGTTAATTACAAAGGGAAAACCACAGGAAAATCAAACGAAATTGAATCCCACTGCATTTGATATTCCCAGAGTTGAAGGCCTCAGTACGTCTCATTAGTTTAAAACCCCTGATGGAGAGAGCTCAGCTTCGAACAGGAAAATTGATATGACATTGAGACCTGGGAGAGGATTAGCTGCCTGCCTCAGAACTTGTCCAGAGGAGTCGAACATGCAAATGTTCCCACAGAGCAGCTCCCTGCAAGAAGGATCCTGGATAATTAAGGCCCCTGGGACCACACAGTTGCAGCGAGGGAGGGATGAGGTCTGTGTGTCTGAAAAGTCCTTCCACTGCATTCTCTCTGTGGGGGAAATAATGTCTGGGCAGTACAGACAAGCCCAGAGCTTTGTGTGTGCTTGACTGCTGGTCACAGAGATGCTCTGTTCCACCCCTCAGTGGGATTTGCAGGTGCTGGATTAGGATCGAACTATGCAGGGTACAGCATTCTTGGACTGATGAATTGCCTTATCTGGCAAAGATGTCTGTGGAAGGTGGGTGTGCTGAAGGCCCAAACACACCACTGTCTTTAGTGGTGTGAAAATCAACACCGAGGCAATGTGTGTAGAAAGGTGTAACTGCTTTTGTAGGGCTTGAGCTGCTAGGAGGTGTTTGCTGGGGAATGCAGGCCATGGGGTGTACTGTGCCTGTCAGTTTGTACTGTGAGTCTGTGCTTTGGGCCCTGCTGGGTTTCCTGTTGTGATGAAGTGTTCTCTAAGAGCTGTATGTGGAGAGAGGATAGTTCCCATTTTCTCCTGCAAACCCCCCCAGCCGTGCTCTGTGCGCTCCTAGGCAAGGTGCTAATGATGAAGAATCCATGACTTGGCAGCACACCAGGGCTTTCAGCTTCTGAAAACAAAATGTGTTGGTGGACTGGCTGTGATCTCTGTGGCAGGTGGAGCTTGCAGACCATACCAGCATCACTGTGCTCCTTGTGTACTCAGAGGGTTGTTTCTGGCTGGGACATTGCAGTCCTCAGGCAGGATTACTGGAAAAGGGCTGGCAGGACCCCCTTCTTCCAGCAGGCTGATGGAGGCTGTGGGAGCCTGCAGGAATCTGGCCATCAGCATGTTGCCTCTTCTCTGGACAGAAACTCCTGCCCAGTTAGCCAGAAGGTGACAATCTGTGCATCCCTCTGGCACAGGCTTTCTCAGAGGGAAATCTTGTCTCTTGTTGAAGCAGTGACCTGAGGCAGGGATCCTCCTCACCCATCTTCTGCCTGTGCCTCTCTCTAGCCTGCTTAAAATAAACAGACCTTCAGATTCTCCACTGGAAGAGCAGCTCCAGGGAGGGGCCCCAGAGGAGAACACTTGTCCCAGCACAGGGCATCGCTCACGCTTGATGTTGCTGCTGGAGAAGATGTTGGCAAGAGCAAGGAGCTGTGCTTTATATAACTTGGTGTCACAGCTTCCATCTGAGGGTAGCCTAGGTCAGGACTCACCAGCTTGGGAAAAGCATCAACAAGGAGGACTTGAGACATGGATAAAATCACCCAAGAAGATCAGAAGGTAATTGTTTCCTGCAGGGTAAGAAAATAATGGACTTCAGGGTTAAATCAAACTGCTTTACATGCTGTGTGTGTGTGGGGACCTAATTCAGCCTTGGAGATGTGTTGTCCTGGGATGTTGTGGCGGCCAAAAAATATCATGAACCTTTAAAAAGGAACTTGGCAATTTCATGGCAGATAACTCTTGATGATGGGCCTAAACACAGCCCTGAAGCAATTTACAGCTTGGGAGTTTGTAAGTGCTGGGCTGCTAGGAGCTGGAGAATCATCCTGGGAAAACACTTCCACCTTCTCTTCAGTTCTTGCCATTAGCATCAAGCCCAGTTCCTGTGGGAGACAAGGCTGGGTTAGAGGGACCTACAGCCTCTTGGCTGATGGCTTTCACGAGTGGACAAAGGTGGGTGAGTGACCCTATCACACAACTTCTGAAGTGAGAGCCTCCTTTTTTGAGAGACTGGGATCAAAAGAGCCATTTTGGCTCTAACACTGGTGGCACGTGTTCCTCGGTACAGGCAGATGCTTGAGTGACTCCTGCGGTGCCCACGCCTGCCTGTGCAGGAGTGGAAGTTGTGTTGAGGGAGTTGCTTGGTGACAGTTCCTCTGGGAAGGTTTAGAGAACCAAACAGTTAAGTAGTTTTAATAAAAATGTATCAGAATTTGTAAACATATGTATCACATCTCTTTGATAATGAAGGAGCAGTTAATAAGTATTTGCAATCAATGTTCCTACCTGGAAGCTTTCTCTGAAAGCATTTTTGAGGCTGCTCAAACAACCCATTTATTTCTATCATTTTAACAACCTGTTTTCTCAAGGCAATTGAAATTATTTGCTCAAAGAGCTGTCTCCCCTCCTCTCCACCTACGACACGCTCTATTTTACAAAGCTTTGGCTCAGGCTCTGCCTTCTGGCTGTTTCCTGAACGGCTGGGGAAGATCCTGGAACTGGTGCTGGCTGGGATCCTGCTCTGCTGGAGGTGTTGGCAGGGCAGGTGGGCAGCTTTGGGTGACAGTGATAAGCTGGGCTATAATCACTCACGTGGAGATCCCTACCTAAAAACCAGCTCATGTGGGAAATCAGGAGCTGCCTTGATGCACAGCTTGGGTGTATGTGTGCACTAGAAATACTTGCACTGGCTGGAGGAGCCTTGGTTTGGCAATGTGGGGAGCAGGGCACTTCTTCAGCTGTTCTTTAGAATAAAATGATGTGACATCCCACTGATGTGTTTTGAAGACTTGTAGTACAGTTCTTAGTCATTTGACCTCTGTGCCTGGTGCTTTCAGCATCTTGATGAGCTGTTGTTGTGATATATGAAAACCATATATCCTGGATTTCCTCTGGCACAGAGGTCCAGGGCCCTACCTGCTGCTTCCAGCATGTGTGTGGGCATCATGTGGGTTTGGATGACTTCTTTGAGCTGTTGGATCAGTGTTTCTTTCTCTTCATAGCAGTGTGTGTGAGCGGGTGGCTGGCTCTCAGAGCAATGATGTGCCTTCTTGAAGACTGCAGGATTAGTTGGGCTTGGTGCAGGAGTAGTTTAGGTCTCCCAGCCTGGGCACATCCCAGGACAAGGCTTAATAGGTCTGTGTTGAAAGTTCCTGTTACAGAAGCAGCTTACTTTTGTCTAAGGAAAGATGGCAGGTGATGAGTGAGAGCTTCAGCTTCCAGGGTTCTTCCCCACACACTTCTTGCAAGGATTTGATTTCTCAGGCTGTACTGGTGCTTTGCCTTTCCTTGGGAAACTTGGAGCCATGTGGTTCTGACATTCTCTCATTCCCTGGGGTTATTGCCTGCCCTCCTCTCTGGGGCTGTGTTAGGGCTCTGCTTTGTGAGATAACTAATAGGGCTGTCAGCCCCCTGTGTCCCCAGAACCTGAGAAGACAAATAGTCCACCATGTGTAGCCACCTTTGCAGGTCCTGGGGCCCTGGCAGGAGGCAGCAGGGTGACGGATGAGCTGACGAGCGGGGCTGACACAACTGGCTCAGCACCAATGTCAGAGGGGTGGAAGCTGTGCCTCCTTCTCCCCTCTGCTTGGCACCCCAGTGCCTCTGGGCCAGACAGTGGCCACTTATCACCCCTTCCTTCAGTGCCTGCTCTAAGCTGGCAGCACCAGAGCCTTGTCTAGAAGAAAGACACGAGTCATGGTCCTAATGCTCTGCTGTGGAGCTGCCATCTGTCCTCTCCTTGGATGCCGCTGCCAGGGCGGCCTGGGAACATAACCCAGTGCTGAGGCTCTGTCAGGCAAACATCTGGTTAGACTGTGCTCTGTGCCTCTGCCTTCCCAGCATGCTGTGGTGCTGTGTTCCCTCAAAATGCTGATCTTCATGTACCTGCACATACAGATGTGGATATATATCCTTTTTTTTTAGAATTCCAACTCTGTGCTTTGCATCTTAATGCTGCTTTCCTTGCCCGGCCTCCTACAGCCTCTCCTCTCTCATCTGGAGCCAGCTTCTGTGCTGTGGGAAGGGTTTCTTGTTTGGAGAGGACCGTGCAAATAATCTTATGAGTGGGTGAGGAAAATTTGGCAAAGTGGCTGCAAGTGAATCTTGTGAGCATTCTGGAGGGATGAGCTGAGAGCCCTGAGCCAGTCTCAGTGTGCAAAATCCATTAGCCACGAGCAGAGCTGCTTCTGGACTCGGCATTCAGTACCTGTTACGGCCTGAATTAGTCCCTAATTTCTGTCCCTTACAGTTAAAATTACTCAGACATTTCTTTTTGAGACGGGATATTGCTTCTGACTAAATACCCTAAAGCCATGGCTCTACTGACTATTAAATTGTTCTCAGGAATGCACTGATCCTCTTGTCTCCGGGTCAGGGTAGGCTGGTGCTGTCATCTGCATGCTGCTGTGGGGTTGGAAGAGGTACTTTGCTTTGCTGTAGGCGAGCAAATGCTGAGACACATTGGAGGACTCGATGGCTGCAGGTTTAATAAGATCAATACTACCTCTGGAAAAGATTATATGGTATACTAGGCAGCAAATAGAGCACTTCTGCTGGATTTGGAACCGTTTATTGAGTCTAATAGGGATGGTGAGCTAGAGGGGATATAGCTGGAGTGAATTGCACAGTCGCAGTAGTTGAGACTCCCACATTAAGGGTTTTGCAGTCTATTAAATAATGGAATTAAAATCAAAATGAATGAAGAAGTTTCATCCAAGAAGTCCTACCTGCAGCCACATCATCAGCCAAAGAAGAGAGGAGAAATATACTGCCCAGAAGATGAGTGCTTGCTCCTGTATCCATTGGCCTGTGCCGCCTTCCTGAAGCCCTGAAAGATGTCAGGAAAAGGGGAGGGATGTCTGTCAGGCTTTGTCAGGACAAAGAGCCAGTCCAGGTGGAAGCTTGGAGATCCTCCTCGTCCCACCCAGCAGGCTGTTGGCTCTTCCACCCGCAGCTGGCAGGTCAAAAGTTGTTTTGTGCTGTGCAACATCCCTTGTGCCACCCTGTGTGCTCTACAGCCAGGGTTAATGCTGCTGCCTAACGCAGCCCACAGTGGGCTGGCTTGAGTTAAGGAGCAGCTTTTGGGAGCTCTGTGGGGCTTGTCTGAGCTGCCCTTGTGCTGCCATCACCTCCTGTGGTGTGCCCTGGAATAATTAGCTCTAATCAGACATGAGCAATAGCCTGCCTGGTCGCCCTCTCTGCTCCTGGGGAGCACGGCAGGGCACCTGACTCCTGTCATTTCTCTGGTGCTCTGTCCAGTCTCATTTGAAATGCCTTGCAGGATGAATTACAGTGCTCTAAGGGAATCTGCAAAATAGGATCACAGGCCAATTGAATCCATCTGCAAAATGCGGGAGGATGATGGATCGCCCTACGGATGCATTCTGCTCACCCCTTAATATTTTTAATTTTATTTTAAAACTCTTGGTGAGAGTAAGAACAACAAATGCTTGAGGAATGAGGAGCTGGATCAGGCAGTGCTGACTAAAGGTGGGTGATGCAGAAGGGAAGTAGGGAAGCAAGGAGAGATTCACACTGTCTGCTGGCCAGCCTGGTCCCTCTGAAAGCAGACTAATCTATGGGAGTGTTTCATGGCATAAAATGTGCTGGGACAGGCTGGAATTACCACCCATGGGGAGGCTTTAGGGACAAATAACAACCTGCCCAAGTCAATCAAAGCAGCTTCTAGTAGGAGCCGTGCAGGTGCTGTGAGCCGTGTGGATGTTGCAGGTACCCCAGGGCACAAGGGCAGCTGAATGCAGCCCTCAGGATCTGATGTAGCAATTCCTGGCCGGCTGGCCTGGCCATGCTCCCCCAGGAATGTGGCCAAGGTCACCCATCTTGGCCCTGCTGTGGTTGGACTGCCTGGGACGATGTTAACCCCCTGCACTTTGGGTGGATTGAGGTTGGGCTGGTGTTACTGAGCTTCCTCCTCCTCCGGCTGGGATGCTCCAGCCATGGCCTGAGGGGGAAGGGAAATGAATTAAACCCATCTTCAGACACGTTTGTATTGATTCTGTCACTTTCTTGCTGCTTGCTGACAGGTGATGGATGGCTCATAATGCGACTGGCACAGTACATTACGTTTCCCATCCAGGGACTCCTAAATCATTTCAAATTTTCAAATTCCCTAATCAATATTTTATCAGTAGCAGAAGAAAGCGGAACAGACCCATTTCTCAAGAGGTAGAAGAATGAGTGTGTGTGGATGCGTGCCTGCACATACATAGGCATGGGAGTTTGGGTATTTATAATCACAACTAAGGCACCCTTAGTATAACAATTATATCTGCAACCAGAAAAATAAATACAGAAGTAGGACCAGGAGTGATGCTTACATTTAAGTGACTTCAGGATGAAGTAAATTAGAGATTTGGATTTCTGATATGAACATGGAGGATTAATGCCATGTGGGCTTTGCAGTCATTGCTCAGCTGGTCGCTCCATCCTTATGCAGGGTGCAGGGGGGTTGAGGCAGGTGCAAACATGCCTCATTTTTTGGGGAAGGAAATTGGATTTTCAACCACCTCTAATGCAGCAGGACTCAGATCTCTCACATGGCACTGAAGCAGTAATGGGGAAATATCCCTAGCAAGCCTGTCTGGAGCTGGATTACGTGGCCTGGATGGTTGTTTGTCTGGCACTTTAACCAAGCATGGTGCTGCTTGCTTGGGACTGGGGTGGCCAGAGAAGCACCTTGTTGCTGCCATGGTGTGTGGGCTCCTGGGGCACTGTAAGACTAGATGGGAATGTGCCTGCAATGATGTGTGCTTGAACTGGTCCTGAGCAAACAGGGAGTGCCTTTCTATTCCAGTGCTGGCACTTCCTGCTGCACTAGGATGTGATTCAGGTGAGGATAGAGAAGGAAGGACTGGGGCATTTCAGAGGAGGTGCAGGTGGACTCCGTGATGTTAAGATACTGTGTGGAGTGGCTGGCTCCAAACTGAGTCCCAGATTCAGTGACTTTCCATGTCTTCCACACTGGAGTTCCTTCAGTAGCTCCCAGTTCCTGCCTGGCATCTGGCTTTCTGCTGAGCTGTGGGATGGAAGAGCCCGGGGAGGAATGGAGCTGGTTCCCCCTGCTGTAGGAGGGTGGTCTGTGCAAAGTGGAGGCAGCACAGAGCTTTGTTCTTTCCCCTCCAAAAGGTGATCCTGGTGAGACAGCTGGAGTCTGCCCCAAAGATGGCTGCTTTCCCCAAACCCTTCCTGTGCTGGTGGTCCTTCCTTTGTGCTCCTTGCACACCCTGACCTCGCCTGCTCAACAATCTTTCTCCATCCAATTACTCATTCTCCTAGACTCTTGTTTTTTATTCCCAGACTGGATGTTTTCCAAGTAAAAGATTTATTCTTAAGCTATTTTTTCCTTCCCTGTGAAGAGAGCTTCCAAACAGCACAGATGTGGAGCTAAACATAACCTTCCTTGTTACTGTCACCTCTCCTCAGCGTTTGCCTGGCTGATCTGGTGTTGCCTTCACTTGCAAGTGTTGTTTCACAGCTCAGTTGTAGCTTGCTGATGGAATACTCAAGGTAGGCTTGCAGGGGGGAACAGGGCTGCTGCTCTTGGGGGCACAAGGTGCAGCTCAAGGGTGGCACTTAAACCCATGCTGACTTAAACCTCCTGGCCCTTTCCCAGGCTGTGTGGGGACCCTTAGCCCTTTGGGCTGGTGTGGTGGCATGGGCTGAATAACAGGAGAGTCAGGCTCTCCTTCTAGAGGTAGTTTTAAAAACTAGTTTTTACTCATAGAAGAAACTTCTGTGCCTTTCCATCCTGACCTCTCTGTGGTTTAGGGAAGACACACAATGCTCTTTCCCCAAGGCAAGAGTGGCCTCACCACCAGCAGGGAGGTCTTATGCTGCAACACTTCTATGCCAACGTTTTTTCTCTATGTTCAAAGTTTTCTGTGGGCTTGGTTTCAGAGACTCGATCCCTGCTGCGCCCATGTGGAGGTGAAGTTTGCAGCTGTACCCTTGTCTCTCTGTTATCACAGCTCAGGGTTTGTCAGGGATGGGGGAGGCCTCTGCTTTGTGCTGTCCACACGGCTTCCTCCCCTGGAGGCACTGTGTGTAACAGGAACCTGGTTGAACAATGCAAAAAAATGTGTGGAAATAACTGATTTTCTTCTTCTGAAAGCCTGTGCCTGATCTACAGGAGCAGAAATCCTTTTGAAGAGCTCCTGCATACTTCATGTGTACCTGAGGCAGATTGCAAGGCTGTTTTCCTTTTTCTTGGTTAAAGATAAGATTTAATTGAACCAGGGAGAAGTCAGTGTTTGCAGTGTCATTTACTGATCTGATGGCTGTTTGGAGTTGGGTCTGAAAGTGTCTGGAAGCAGAATTCCTTCAACCATGCTGCTCTGGGCAGTGTGTCCATGATTCCTGGAGCACAGCAGGAGAGAGGAAACAAGCTACTGAGGTGCCTCCCAGAGAGACAAGATATTTGTCATGTAGCTGTCACCAAGCACTCTTCAAACAAACTTGGTCACCCAGACTGCCTGCTGCTTTCCCTCTTTTAAGTACAACAGCAGAAATTGCCTTTTCCCTCCTGCTTTGGTGTTAACCTCCTCTTGTTCTGGTGCTTTTTGAGGACACAGCATGTGTTTCACTGTGAGCAGGACAAGACACAGACCCAGGCCTTTGCAAGACACATGTGAGTCCCTGTCAATGACAGCATTGGGCTGATAAACTCAGTCCTTCTGCACAAGAGGTGAAAGCCCATTGTTTGGGCACAGATGGCTATAAATACTGTTTCCCTGGATGAGAGATGTTCTGAAAAAGTCTGTACCTGAGAGAGAAATGGGCCCTTACCACCTGAAAAAGTTTTCTGTGTGTTGCAGTTCTTATCTTTGTGGTTGCTGTGCCTGGGAAAGAGCAGAGGAACTGGGAAACTCTCTGCAAGCAGTATTAGGATTAGCTCAAGCAGGAGGGGATGGGGTGAACTGGCTCCCCAAAGGCAGTGCTTAACCCCCATTTGTCCTTAGGACCAGAAATGTATACACCCCTAAAGCTCCAGGATGCAGCTTCACCCTACATCTTAAGAGGTCTTTTCCAACCTAAATGATTCCACGATTCTGTATCTTACACGCTTTAAAATATACTTGGGTGTCCTGAAAGGATCTCAGGTTAGGAGCTGGGATTTATGTCCCTCAGGATAAAAAGCCTGGGGCAAACAGATCTCAGCTTGGCTTGTCCCCTCTCTCAGCTGGCAGTGCCAGGGTTTCCTGTCCCTTTTGTAGTGGGACAGAGCTGCACATGGTGGCACAGCTGCTGTAAGGAGGAGGAGCTGCTTGGGCAAGGAGGATGTGGGCTGAAGGTACCTTGAGACTTCATGCCAGAGCTGTCACTTGCCAGCCTGACCAGAATACCATGCAGGAAAGTGAAATTTGGGTAACTTAGCAAAACAACACAAAGGCTCTGTGTGCTTTTCAAATGAGCTGTGGTGGCATGAAGGGGAAATGCCCAGCTGGTTTTAATATCCAGCTTAAGGGAAGTCCTTTTGTTCATTTAGTCTTGATTTCAAGTGGTCTGAGGAGGTGTAATCCTCTTGCCTCATCTGGGTTTAATCTAAGCTGGGTGCTGATAAGCAAAGAGCTGTTTTTCCCTGACAGCCACTTCTGCCAAGCCAGAAATAGCCTGCCCGAGTAAGCTCACCATAGCAGCATTTCTCATTCAAAAGTTAATAAGCTTTGAAATTGGATTTCAATCAACTAATCTTTGATCCTAGGCACTGGAGCTTGATTAGGAGTGTCCAGTAAACCAAGTTACATCTCTCTTCCCTGATGTCTTCCCCCCCAGTCCAGCAAAGAAAAGGTTGAGAAATGTTTCAGCATTTGAGGATCTCTGGATTTTAGGGTTTGTGTTGTCCCGGTTGTTTTGATCTGATCCATTCCATTCATGAATGGAAAAATTGATCTCTGCTCAGTTTGCTGACATTTGCTCTTCCAAGGCTGTAAATGTCTTTTATCAGCTCCTTTAGGGAAAAGGGATGGACCCCTTTTTAAACAAAGGTTTGGATTCAATCAGATGAGGTGGGACGAGGAATAGAGATCTGCTGGGGTCCTAACCATATCCCTCCTATTCCCAGCATCAAAATAGAGTCCCATTTCTTCTGCATCCCACAGAATCATGAAATAGCTGAGGTTGAAGGGGCTTCTGGCATTTTGCCAGGCTGCAGAAGAAATCATAGCTGGACTTCAGGGTTACACTTCTGCTCAAGGGATGGATTCAGTTCAGACCTCTCCAACTCACTCCCCCTCCCCATAAATCTGAGCAAACACTTCTGTCTCAATTTACCCTCCAAACAATTTTCTCTTGATCAGATAGAGGCTGTCTTTTATTTTTTTACCTCTATATTTAGATTTGGAACAAACTTCTCTTTCCTAAAGAAACACTGGCTTAGTGAGCTCCCCAAGGACCACACAGTTCATCCCTGTGCTTGTGGAATGGTCAAATCAAATGGGGGAGAGGATTTGTTTGGGCAGCAGAGTGAGCACACAGAGGCACTGCACTGCTCACATGCTGTTGTCTTGGTATCTTGAGTCACCCCTGACACTGCCATGGTGCCAGGGTTGGGATGGGCTGTCACTACAGGACACAAAACAACACAATGCTCTTTCTAAGGTAAAAAAGGGACTTCATTTTTCTGACTCTAACATTTATAGATTTCTAAAAGTGACAGTGGATTGGAGGGTGAAAGTGCCACCTCCCCAATGACACTGGACAAACTAACAGTCTACCAAATTTCTCCTCCTCTATAAAATAATGTAAAACACTAAGTTATTTACATAAAGTGTGTGAGAAAGTTCATTACAAGAATGTAAACATCAGAAGGCTTAGAAAATCTGAAAAAATCAGGGTGGGCTCTCTGAGGGGCACACTTGGGATGCTGGGAGAGTGGCACAGAGGCCCTGGAGTGGGCTTGCCATGGGTGGTTTGGGTTTGATGGGATGCTGGGGAAGCCGGTCACACGGGCTCCAAGCAGAGTCTCTGCTCTCTGGTACTTCTGCTCACTCCTCCAGAGGATGTTGTATTTCCCTTGCCCTGGGCTATGAACATCTCCTGGACATTTATCTTCTTTCCTCTGAGGAAAGGCAGCCAAGGGAGTGTAATGATCCTTCCGAACACGCTTTACAACCTAGAATATCTATTCCATATAAAACTACCCTAATGGCCAGCTTTTACCGTTTTCAATGCTTTACAGGGATTTAAGCTCTGTGATAGTGCTTGCCAGGAATATGAACTGTGGTGTGTCAGCTTTTGGGGGCTGTCCAGCCTGTGCTGGGCTGACAGGTAGCTTGAAGGGAAGCTGCTCTAGTGGGCAGGACTGGCTGAAAATTGTTCAGAAAGCAGTGTGCTTAGGGTGAGTCAGCTTCCTCTGGAGGTGATGCTTCCAGCCAGCCACAGCCACATGATGAATGAAAAGTGACATTAATCTACTAACCCTCAGGCCAATACAGTTAGCAGAGCTGATTGTACCAAGGGAGGGATGAAGTTAGCCTGGTTAGGATCCTCTGAGGCCTTTGGATTTTAGAGACCTTGAAGGGTGCTGATCCCTAAACCTCCCAAGCTGTGAGTGGAATTCAGAAGCCCTCAGTGGGCTGATCCTTAGAAGGAGTCCAGAGCAGGTCTGATGCCCCTCAGAATGGCAGGTGGTGTCCCAGAAGCTTTTTCCAGGCCACACTGAAAATAGAGGAGGTCTTGCCTTGTGTAGCCCCAGCTGTGAAGAGATGATGGCTTTGTACAGGGAAATCTGCAGAGCCTTTCAAGTTTTTCCTCATGTTTTCCATTCCTACTTTATATTTCTACCTAGGGCTAGTTTTCTTCTTTTTAAGTTCAGATGAAGACCTGCCTCCCAACAAACCTCAGTCCTTTCTTGGGTAACCAGAGACCAAACTGTTCTCACTCTGGTGGCATTTGGTGGTCAATTATTTTGTGCAGCTTTTTGCAGTGAAGTTGCCAATCCCATAAGAGAACAGCAAGTCTGGTGTAGCCAAACAGCATTGCAGGCCTCAGCTTGTCCTCCAGGCTCCATGAAAAGTGTGAACAAGATGCTAGCAGCCATGGTGGGTGTGAAGACCAGATCCTGCTTACTTTGGGATGTGTGAATGTTTTGACCTTCTTAGGGCTTCCCATTGCCATGTTTTAGGGCCTGATTTCTGACAGGGCTCTGCATCTCCCAGCTTGTGTCCAGCTCTCTTGCCCAGCTGACCCCAAATCTGAGCATGAGATTGTGTTTGGACACTTCTCCATGTGCTGTGGTACATGTTTGTGTGGCTGAAGAGAACAGGCATGGCTCAAAACCTCTAGGAGAGAGTAACTCATCCTATTCCTTCCTCCTGACCATCTTTTCAAGGTGATGCCTCCTTGTTGCTTCCAGCAAGCCACTGGAAGGACTAGAATCTCTGGAGATGTCCCTTCTGGAGAGCCACCCAAGTTAGACCCAGCTGGTGAGCTACAACTTTCACATTTGAGATTATTTTTTTTTATGGTGTTTAAATGGAAAGGTTGGTTGTCCAGTGAGTTGTGCTTATGTTTGGTTTTGGTTGGGGTTTTTTTGGGGAAAAATGAAGGCTAAATGAATTATGTTGTGCAGGTAGAGGTAAGCAGCTGATGATCATGGAAGTTCAAAGTCTTGCAGACCTACATGAGTTGAGAATACAGGAGAAGCAGTTTTGAGTCCATGTTCAGCTTGATTCAGAGCAGTGTTGAGCTTTTTCCTTCTGTTAGGCTCGTGGCCTAAGGCACCTCTCTTTTGATTTGTACTTAAACTCACCTAACATGGATCCATCTCCTTGAAGAAGGCTGGAAATATTGAAAGAGCATTTTACTGTCTTTTTCATGGTTGTGTTGTGTTGGGGCAGGTTTGGTTATGACTGAGGGAGCTAGTAGGAGGATGCTATGGAAATGCAAGCCTGGGCAAGGAGGAGGAGGAAGAGGAATGGAAATTTATTGTAAAGCCATTGCTGCAATGGGAGGGGAGGGTGTTTGCCTAGGAATATTTTGAAGGACTGGTGCTCAATGGGCTGACTGTGATGAACCACTTGGAAGATTTGGTGGTGCTTAGAAGTTTAGACTGGGGACCCACCAGTGACATTATTCTTTCCTTTTAATGAGGGCAGAGTTTGTCTGTATCCTTAAGGAGGAGGACCAGATCCTGGACTCGTGTAGGGATGGTAATGCCCAGCTCTCCCCTGGGCTCTCCTGGATGAACTACAGAATTTACTTGTTTGCCCTTCTCCCCATCCCAGCACACAGTGACCTCCAGCTCAGCCCAGGATCTGTGGCTCATCCCTTGTGAAGGACACAGTGAAATCTTGCCCAGGTGACAATCTCCAGGGACAGCTTTGCAAAGACTTGCCAGAGCCGTGGCAACCACAGACTCACTTAAATTCCAACAGCGAGCTAGTTGGTGCCAAATCCCATTTGTATCACTGAGAAAAATGGTAAAATCATTGTTAGGTGTTCACTAAAATACTCTAAATTTTAGAGAACATGAAGCATGAGTCAGGCATTGAAACCAGCATCCAAAGGAGGGAGGGAGTGGCGAGAGGCAGCAGGAGTGCTTATGAAATATTTTGTTTCACTGGCAAGAGGACAAGAAATAATTGGGCCTTAAATCAAGGAAATGGGAGAATAGGAACAGCAAATCAAGGGAAATGGTGGAAAATTAGGTCTTAGAGTAGAGAAATGTGTACACATGATCACCTGGTGGTTCTGGCAGAGATATATGCCCATAAATCTTCCCTTTTAACCTCTTCCCTGTTGCTTTATGGGGAATAGTGTCAGGCTTGCTGGCCCCATCCATCTTTTCTAGAGACTACTGGTTTTGGTTTCAACTTGCTTGGTGGCCTGAATCTGCTTTAGAGCTGGAGAGGGAGCTCCCAGCCTGTCTGGACTCCTTGAGCAGCCTGGAGACTGTGACCCCCAAGAGAAGGTCCATCCTGTATGTGGGATGGGATGAATGGTTGGGGTGAGCCATGGAGCACTCTCTCCTGGAGCTGTAGTGTGTGGGTACACACTCACAGGTGTTGAAACACAGAACTCACAGACGTTAAAACCTAGAAGAGCAAGGTAACCTCTCTGGAGACCCAGGCACCTCCCTCCTATTTAAGCACAGGACATCTCAGCAGGTTCTTCCAGCTGAAAATTCTGCTATTAAAAAAAAAAATATTAAAAATCCCCTTTACACCTCCCTTAAGGTCCCAGGCTTCTTTTTCTTATAAAAATAATGAAATGTAAAACTAAAGCTTCCCCTGTTTGCTTTGTGCCAGCCATCCCTCCCTTTGCACAGTGCTCATTAACTCCCCTAACGCTCCAGTCAGACGCGGCCTCTGGTTAAAAACAGCAACCGCCCTCGTGCCGTGCCTGTTTCCCAGGAGCTGACAGCCAGACAATAACACCAATGGGATCATCCTCATCAGAAGATGTCAGCCCCTCCGTGAAATTTGCATAACTTGAATTTGGAGTCGGTGTCGGGGGGGAGAGGAGGGAAGCAGATTGAAAAATAAATAAGGAAGGTTGGAAAAAGAAGTGGAAAGAGGGAAGCTGCTGTTCAGGAGAGGCTACTGGGGAAGCTGCCTCTCTGCATGTCCCTGCTGAGGGATCTTTTGGGCAGGTGGGAATTTCTGCTCCAGGATCACAGGTGATGTGAGTTATGTGGCTGCATCAGTGGTTGGACTTGATCTTGGAGGTGTTTTGCAACCTTAATGATTTTCTGGTTTTCTCCAGCACAGCTTTTCTGATCCACTCTGGTACCTGGGGTGAGAGTACTCAGCAAGAGCGGGGTGTTAAATTATTCTGTCAGAAACAAAAGTCTCTGCTGAACGTTGTTTTAAAATAGCCAGCCTGGGCCACATGGTTTGAGGAGCTCTATTAGTCAGATAAAAACATTGTCTTCTGGTATTTAGGCAGAACGGGGGTGTCCAGAAATGTCTTAACACAAAAGCTGCTCCTGCAAAGCCTTTAATCTGATTTTGCATGGCTGTTGGAACATTCTGGTGGGAATCTGATGTTGGCCCAGCTTTGGCTGCTCCAGGGCAGCTGCCCAAGGAAGGCAGGCCCAAGCCCAAGGTGTAAGGACTGTCAGGGTGACACTGCTGATCCAATTCCTGCTTGAAATGGCTGCATGCCCAGGGACAGCCTTCCCCAGAGGAAAGGGGAGACAGCCATCACTCACTGCTTTGGTGTGGGAGGAATTGTATCTGATTTGGGCACCTGGGATGAGGCTCCTGAGCTACCTGCAGGAAGCTCCTTCACCTGTGGCTGTCAACATGGCCCAGTCTGGTGTTACATGGTTTTGGGGTTCAGTGCTTAATGCTATTGTGGAGCCCCTTTCAAGGCCTGGACATTGGGGTTTTTGTTTTGTTTTTTTAGTTATCATCTCTCCAGAGTGATGCAGAGGAGTGAACATTTGTGCCAGCAGCAGCTGAGGGTGTCAGCAGCTGTCTGGGGCCATTATGCAGAAGTTCAAGTCCTGGCCAGTGTGCTGAGTCCTAACAATCCCTGACTGAAGGCACATCTGAGACGTGTCAGGCAAAAATTTATTCTTTATTAGTGTATGCTTTTTTGAATGTGGGAGATGCTGTTTGAAACGAGTGTCTGGGCACAACAGCATTGCTGTTCCTGCCTGCTTTTCCATCACCTCACTCTCTGTGCCTGTTTGTTTGCTATTGTGGCTGTACTATTTTTTTCTCTCCCCCCTTGTTTCATCTCTGGCATAAGAAGTTATTCAGCCCCCGAGTGTGCAGGAGCCTATTGTGCACAGAGAGCTGCAGCACAAAGGATTCCAGAGACAATCTTGTTCCCTCTCGTCAGCACTAGCTGCCCAGCCAGATTCAGAAACACAACTGCAAGTCTTAAAAGGAGTTGTGCTCTGCTTGACTGCAGCTTAAAGCATGGGGAATAGGGGGGGGAGAGGCCTTTCAGGAGCCTGGTGGGTTTTATCAGCCCGCTCATGGTCCTGTGGCACAGCTGCAGCCCAGCCCATGCAGATGTTAGTGAATGCCCATGTTTGAGATGGAGATTTACTTTGCAGCTGGTCTGAAGATAAGCAGTGGACAAAGTCTCCCCTTGAGAACCTCTGGTTTGTGGGGTATGGAGATGCCCCCCAGGCAGGCTGCAGTTTTAGCACCAGAATGGCTGCCTTGGTGGTGTGTGAATGCTCATTAGTCCTGATGTTCAGCAGGGCTCAGATGTGGGTGCAGACCTCCTTAACTGCTTTCCTGCAGTGGCAGCTCTGAATGGCACTGTGCTCTAGGCATGGATCTACTTCCTCAGCAGTAGCTTTGTGTTTTCCAGGGCTCCCAGAGAAGTGCCTGTGCAGGGACACCAGAGGCTGTGTTGCCAGCCCTGGCACATGGTGGCTGTCAAGAGCACTGAAGCACAAGAGATGAGTTCAGGAGACCTGGGTTCCTACATCTCCCAGAGCTGTTCCAGGTAAGCCTGCTTGAATGCCTTCCTGACACTTGGCATAACCCCAGCTTCCACAGCAGGGATGGGAGAAGCTCTAAGCTTGGGTTCTGCAGGTCAGTTTAGTCACTGCTCTGTTTGAGTACAGCTCTGGGCCAGCTGGGGCAAAATGGGGTTTTTCTGACTACAAAATAACATATAACATATGTTAACATAAATAACAAAATAACATATAACATATGTTAACATAACAATAAGGATGGTTGGGATTGGAAGGGGCCTTAGAGATCTCCCCATTCCATGGGAATTCCAGTGGGTAATTCCCATTGCAAGGACACCTCCCACTGGACCAAATTGCTCTGAGTCCTGTCCTGCCCGGCCTGGAACACTTCCAGGGATAGGGCAGCCACAGCTTTTCTGGGCAACCTGTGCCAGGGCCTCACCACCCTCACAGGGAAGAATGTTTTGCAAATATCTAATCTAACCTCCTGTCTTTCAGTTTAGAGCCATTCCTCCTCTTCCTGTTGCTCCAGAACCTTGTCCAAAGTCCTTTTCCAGCTCTCTTGTAGCCTCTCTCAGCATGGGAAGGGGCTCTAAGGTTTCCCCGGGGCCTTTTCTTCTTCAGGCTGGACAGCTTCAACTCTCCCACCCTATCTCCAGTGGAGAGGTGTTCATCCCTCTGAGCATCTTTGTGGTCTTTCTCTGGACTGGCTTCAAGAGGTTCACAAAAAACTGTGGAAAACCAGGGAAACCCCTCATCTCCAGATCTGCACAGATGGGGGGGTTGGTTAAAGCCATGCCACTAATCTTTCCTTGCTCCAGTCTTGTGAGACAAAGTATTCCCAAGCTCGTGGATCAACCTTCAAGCTGAGACGTGCTCTGTGAAATGTCAGGATTTGGGTGACCTCTTCCATTTCACCTTGGATGCTGCTGGAGTTCAGCGCTGCACCGAAATAGGAGAAGAGGAGGTGTCCAAGCAAGTGGCAGGGACAAACAGCTTTAAGAAAGCCCTGCCTTTGCAGAATGCTGTTTCTTTTAACCTTTAAAGGCTCTTCCTTGCTTCTTTTCAAAGCCTCCTGCTTTGATTTCCCGTTCACAGTTGTCTTTCTGGCCGCCTGTGGAAGAAAGGAGACACGGGTGAGGGTTAAAGAACAGCTGCAGGAACATAATTAATGCTTTGCAACATTTCTGAAGGCCTTTAGCACCTTGCCGTGACCCAGCCTGTAACATCTGTGCGTTGGCAGCAGCCAAGCTGTAAAACTCCCCTCCTCCAAGTACTGCACAGAGCAACTGCAGCCCGCCCGAGGCGTGCAATCAGGGCAAAAACGTAACAAATCAGTACAAAAGGCAGGCTGCAACACAGATGGCAGCTCCTTGGGTGCTGGGCTTGGCAGTGCTAAGGGGCCTCCAGCTGTTGATCCTTGTTAGGTGTCCAAGGGGGGAGGTGGAAGGATGCTGCTATTGCAGAGATTTGATAGGAGAAATAGGACACAGCCAAGTGTGAGCATCCCTGCACTGTCCTGTGTTGTTCCCCACAGAATGGGTGTGGGCCACAGGCAGAGCCCCAGCCTGTCAGGATGATTGCCTGTGCAGCTGGCACCTACCCCGAGGGATGCAGAGTGTGTCCCCATTTGGATGGTGTTTTATCAAGGTCTGTCTTTGCAGCATTTTCCCTTTTTGTGGCTAAAGGGCACCTTCAGGGCTTGCCACCCTCATTTTTATGTGAGCTGTAACTCAGTACAAAGAAGACACAAGTGACTTCTAACCCAATTCCCTAGGGTTCCAGTTGGCGTTCTCCTTTCAGTCCCAGACCCAAGGCACAGCTGGAGCTAACTTGGTGACCAAAGAGAAGATGAACAAAACCATTTTGTTTTTGAAGATTAGCTTTTTTCTTCTTCCATATCTCCCTTTGCCTCCCTGTTTCGCTGCAGCCAGCCCTGCTGAGTTTCCAACCTTCAAAGCCCATTGTATCCAGCTGGACAGGAGCGAGCTTGCCAAGGGGAACTGTTCATCCTTTGCTCTTTTTGGTTTTCTCTGAGAGGCCTGGCACTGTAGTGGATGCCAAGCAGCCCTGACCTTAACCTGACTGGAGTTCCCAGCTGCTGCAGTGTTATTACAGCACCTCTGCCTGATAAAAATTCAGCTTTGTTCCTTGTACCTGGAAATTTTATATGACAAATGTGTCTAATTTCTAATTCTAGCCTCTTTTAGGTGGACCAGAATGTCTGCTGCCTGGGAGAGGTTTGTTGATCTGAAAGGCTGGAAAGGAAGCACTACATTTCTCTCCTTTGCCTCCTGTTAGAAATGTGCCAGAGACACTAATCCAGCATTTGAATTCCAGCCAGGTAGCTGGAAGGGACTGCATCTCCTCAGCACCTTCCTCTGATGGACTACCCAGCTTTGCTTCTCGTCACGCTTCCCTGTGCTTCTCTTCCTCAGGGCAGGAGGGAGGTGTTGCTGGAGAGACCAACTTTCCTTAAAGAAATCTCTTGCTTCACAAGTCAGATGAGGATGTTTTGCTGCATCTCTGATGAATTTTCTCCCCTTTGGAAGGAAAAGTGGCTGGGTTTGCAGTGGGCTCCGTCCTGGTAATAAAAATTATGGGATTACTTCAGGGACTTCAGCTGGGGAATTAGGCCTGAGTAACAGCATATTCTAACATCTCAGACATCTTTGTTTATGCAGCTTAAACAATGCCTGAGCCATGACATCCCTGTGGGCTTGGTGAGCCCCATCAGCTCTGTGGGCACCTAGGGCACCTTGGAGGCAGATCTCTGCTTTTGCAGAAGCTGTGGGTCTAACTCTGTGTCTGTGGCTACATGCCTATGCACTACTTTCCTTGGTGGGGAGGAATACAAATTACTGCCTCACCGAGATGGCTTGGCTATGTTTAGATTTCTGGTGCTGAATTATTTTTCCTTTGGCTGGCATTCAGAAGGAGGTGTTGTGGGGTTGTTTTCCCTGGTGTTAGTGCCCTAGGGTCCTAATTCTTGACCAGCTCCTTTTGCTGGATTCTATGCAATCACCTTCTCACCCTGCAATCAGGGTGTTTTTTAAAGGGAGCTGGAAGAAGCCATAGAGTATTATTTTCATTTGGGAATTCCAGCTGAAATAGAAAGTGCCTTGCTCTGGTGGTCAGTCCAGTGTCAGATGTGTCCAGCTGTGCTGGTTGGAAAATGGTAAGCAAGTTGCTGCATGAAGGAGAAAAAGGAGAGAGAATAATCATGGGGGAGCAAAAGCTGAAATGCTCTGAAGATCTGGTATCAACAGTCAGGAGTATGAGGGAACACTTTGGGCTCTGCAGGCACATCAGAGGCAAAGAGGAAATAAATGGCATGCCAGAGAAGAAAGGGCAGTGGATTAACAAGTTACACAAATAGGATTGCCATCACTCCTGCTCTTGGTTTTATTCCTCTCAGCTCCAAGACAGTGATTTTTAAAAGAAAATTAATGCCAAGACTGTGTGTGGAACATACATGAAATCCCAAGTGTTTGGTTAGGAAGCTTCTTGTTTCTCTCAAGAATATTCTTTCTCTCTGTGAAAATGTATATGCTCAGGGAAAATCCCCTTAAAGTTACTCTGTGGTGAAGGCCCTTGAATACTGGTGGTTGAATGAGAGCATATTTCACTTTTGCACTGGAATTTCTAATTGTGTGGGGAAAAAACCTCATGTTTCTACCCAATTCTCCTGAAGCAAGGAAGCGTTACATTCTTCTGTTTTGCCTCTTATTAACAGAACTTCTAGAGGTGCTGAGCTCCTGCAGTTCCCAGTGACGTGAGCAGGGCAAAGCAACCTTGGAAACTAGATGTGAGAGCTCTCCAGAGAGAGCTTTCCTTGCAATCCCAGTGCATCCTGCAGGATCCCAGATGTGGGACGTGCTGTGTTTGCTGCATGTCAGTTTGCCTTAGGATTCTCACCTGCTTTCTACCCCTGTGTGGTGGGATACTCAAACCAGTGAGTCACTGCTCAGGCCAGATGATGGGACCTGATCTGAGCACTATTACTCTTGGGTGGTGGTTGTTTCCCTTTGATTGCTGGGCATAAATCTCCTGGGGGTTTATAATAAATATGTCAGTGAGACCCTGGCTGTAGAGTCAGAGTGAGTGTCTGAGGCACTGCCCATGTGCTTGTCCCCAGTCCTGTTGATGTGGCAGGGTGCAAAGGACTAGTTAATCAAACTGCAGAGATTAGGTGCCACCTGGCCATTTTTCACTTGTCACCTGGTGATCAGACAGAGAAGCTGCTCCAACAGCCCCAAGCACTCAGCCTGTGGTGTTTGACAGTGAATTAAACAGCAGGACCATACTTTCTGCTCCTTTGCTCTTACAAATGGGAACAGAGTCCTCAAAGCAACTGTTCACCTGTGGAGGGGAGGAGGAAGAACGGGGATTGTAAAATAAAACAGACTGGTCAAGTAATTTAATTCTTAAATCTAGTCTCCCTTGGGCTAATCTACTCCAAGCCATTCTTTGCTCAGGTCAACTGCTTTTAATTAGCAAGCTTCATTGATCAGGGCAGGAGTGGGAGCTGGTGGGTTGCTGTCCAGGTCTTTTTAATTAGAAGCTTTTCTTCCTTGCTGGAGGAATGGTATTACCCAGAGAGGAACCTGGCAAGAAGGCCTGCAATTGTTTGAAGAAGGCTGACCTATGATTGCCTTCACGGCGTCTCTCCTGGCAGTGTCAGGGGTTAGCAAATTTTCAAGTGGAGAAAGAGGGAGGAAAAAAAAACCAAGCCTGAAAGAAAGTTGTGGTAGCACTGGGAATTACTGTAGAGATATAGTTGCAGGCAGGAGTGTGGGAGTGTGTTTTTTGTCCTTCCTAGGGAAAAGCAGAAAAAACCAAAGGTCATTGCAGACACCTCCAATTTCTCCAGCATCTTCAGTCTGCTTTCTGAAATGTTGCTGCCCAGCAACAGGAGCAGTGGAGCACCTTTGTGGGAAGGAGAGTAAAGAACACTTGCTCCCTGCCTTGGGGAGGAATGCCCTGCAGTCCAACAAGGCAGGGGTTGCTATCACAGTTTTTCCCTCTCACAGGGATTCTCTGGGGCATTGATAGTAGTGTGGTGGGGTTTTTTTGTGCCCTCTTACAGGGGTTCTCTGGGGCATTAATAGTAGGGATGGGGCTCACCATGTAACTGCAGCTTTGGGCAGCGGTGGTGTTGTGTTGCTGACTGGCTTCTCTAGCTGGTGTCCCCTTAGGGTACAAGACTGAAAGTGAACCCCTAAAATCTTCCATCTTCTTGAAGGATGACATTTTACTCCTCTTCCCTGTAAATGGAAAACAACTGATACTATCTGAATTTAATCCTTCTTTACTCCATTACCACAAGTGGTAATTTCTATTAAGTGTAGATGCCCACATTTCAAGGATGTGGATTCACCTGTGTCTCTGTTCTCTGCCAGGTCCCCTCATGGTACAGTGGTCCTGAATTTTGGATGTATTCTGGCACAGGTGGTTGGCTGTGTGGTGACTGCAGGTGCAAATCTATGGGCTGTCATGATCTGGTTCCTAGGTGATAATGCTCTCAGCCTCTGGGCCTCTGCAATTCATGGCTAAGGAAAATACATCTAATATTAATTAATTAGCACAAATTTTCTATTTTATGTATTTGATCAACTCAGCCATGAAAATTCTGAAATGCAGTTAAATCAAACAGAAAGGAAGTGGCTTTGTATCAAATGACTGAATTAATATAATTATCTTATTGATTAAATCATCAAATCAACCTGCAGCTCCTTTATCTGCTTTACCTGGCCATTTGGGAAAGCATCAGCTCTCAATCCCTGAAGCCCCATTCTCAGTGCCAATGCCTGCCTTTATATTCCAGTCAGAGAGCTGATCTGCAGGTGATCTCCAGCTGAATCTCCCCTGGAGAGCAAGGCTCTGATGGCCATTACAGCTGTCAACCAAAATTGTATATATTTAGGCAAGAGGTGATCTCTTGTATCCCCACTCTATTGAGAATCATAGAATGGTTTGTGTTTCAAGGGACCTTAAATATCATCTAGTTTGTTGTTCCAGGGGTGGAAAGGCTGGTGAGTCATGACTTTTTAGGGTTCCACGTTCCATAGGAGCACAGGAACCTGTCTTGCAGGCCAAGGGCTACTTCAGGGGCTGCTTTTGGAGCTGGGGGGGTGCCCTTGAGTGTCTTCTCTAATACTTTGTGTGCCTCTTTCTTGCAATGGGTTTGCTGTTCTTGCATCTTGAGGGACAAGTACATGAGTGGAAAGATATTGGTATTATTATTAATAAATACTAACGTGGTCTAGCTTAGGGAGACCTTCCCACAGGACTGATGTTCTGCTGCAAGTAATTTTAGCCAGTGGGTTTAGTTGCTCAGCTATTTAATGTATCACACTGGTTTCCTGGCTGGAGGTTGCTGTCTTAGTCCTGTCAACTACGAGGCCTTGCTATAATGGCCCTGATTCTTGGTGCCTCACCAGAAGTGTGAGAGGAAACAGCAATGTCATAAAGAAGTTATGTCAGGGAGAGCCTGGCAGCTGCAACTTGGAGCTGTAAAATGTGGGCTTAAGTTTAAATGAGGGTCAGCTTCCCATTGGAGTAATCCAAGTTTCAACTAGGCAGCCAGCCAAGAGCTGGCAGTGATTAGTCAGAGCCATTATGATCTGTGAGCCCACTTCTGTTGACCCTGCAGGACTCTCAACTTGAAAACATTAAAAACTTGACACAATTTGGTCCTAAAATTATCATTGAGCCCCTCAAACTTTTAATCTTCCATAGACATGTGCAAGAGCCAGTTGCTGTCTCTGCAAGCAGATAAGTTTAAGTTGGTTTTAGGCTTTGAAGCAATGCTGAGCTTTGTGCAGGAGTTGGACAAAAGGTTAGGTCTTTTGAGAAAGTCCCTGCTTTGGGCTCTGTTTCCTAGTCCCAATCTGTGGCTGTCTCAGTGATCCTGCAGCCACCTCAGTGCTGATAAGCGATGCCATTTCATCCTTAATCATTCCGGCTGACAGCGGCGAGGATGACTCACCCACAGCACTGTTGTTGGAGTGTGAGTTTAGCCTCCGATTGTGCTGTGAGGAGAGAACAAGCAGGAAGGGTTCCCAAAGAGGCTGTGTTGTTCCTGCCAGCTCAGGGCTGCTGGCAGGGGTCTCAGGCACTGACAGTATTGCTGGGCTCTCTGAAATCTCACTCCTGACATGCCTCAGTAGGGGGTGAAAGGGTAGAAAAAAAAAGGGACACAATCCAGGTTTGGCTTTGTGCTGTGCTGAAACTTCTCCATGGTTCCTCCTTCTCCAGGAAACAGTCGCTCGGCAGGTGAGGCGTGAAATACATCCACTGAAGAAATTGAAAGAGACTGCCTCAGCAGGGGAGGGATTCGAATTCTGTCAGATTTGGGGGGGAGGTTTCCAGCCTTCCTTGGATGCAGATTTCCCAGGGGTGATGCTTTTCGTCCTGCATGTGATTTTTGCTTTTGGCAAGCTGCCCTTTGGCGCTGTGTGTTGCTTGAGATGAAAGGCTGGAGTGAAACATGTTCTTAACACTTAGGAAACCAGCTGTGTTGTCAGATTCACCTTGAAATACTGATGAACAGCTTTGCAGGGGCCAGCCCTTGTGTTGCCCTGCCTTGTCCAGGCTGCTGCCTTGGCTGGAATCCATAGATCTGAGGAAGACCATGGCCTCCCTTTCTGGTGGAGGCAGCAGCAGTGGATTGGATCAACTCCTTCTGGTGGAGTTGATTGAGGACACAAAGAAGGAATGGTTTGGTTCTAGCCTCTGATTCTGGAAGTCTGGTTCAGCCTTTGAGCTTGCACCCTGTAATGATGTGCCCTCTGTGATAAGCCAGTCCTACCTAAGCTGTCCCTGAGCAACACCATTTGTCCTGGTTCCCTCCTGGAGAGCTGTCACATTCACCCACCAGTGTCAACTGATGGGACCTTCCTCTTGTTGTCAGGATTTGCTTTCTTCTGATAATGTTGAGACATGGGAGCTTCACCTTGGAGAGATACTTTAAAGTGGATGGGATTAATAATTTCTAGGTGGATGGAAATAGCTGAAGAAGCATCACTTGGAAATGTGTGCAGGTCAGGCACTGAGAGCACCCTTGGCCTGGCATTAAAGTCAACATTTCTGGCTGTGTACAGCAAAGTGATGATGGGTTGTTATTACAACTATCTGCAGTGCAAGGGAGACCCTACTGCCAGAGAAGGTCACTCTGTAGCAGGTGTGTGTGGTTCTGATGGCACCTGGTGTGATCCCTACAGTCAGTCTGGTGTCAGTGCTCTGATTTATAACCCTTACAGTGCCATGGTGCCTGCACTGCAGTGTCAGAAACCTCACCCCCCCTTCTCCAATGCCTTGCTTGCTTTGTGCTGGTAAATTTTAGGAGCAGCTCCTATAGATTTGTGTAAGATCAGATGCCTTCTCTTCTTCCTCCTTCCTTCCAGTATGCCTGAACAGTGTGCATCTGACAGGTTGATGTGCCCCAGGAAGATCTGTCTGTTCCCTGTTGGACATCACAACCCTTTTCCCTCTTTGCTTCTCTCAACCAGTCAAGGTTTGTGACAGGAGAACACTCTGACTGCTGGACCGTGCTGGTGTTTGAGCATCACTGGGCTATGCATCAGCTGCAGGTGGGAGGGTGCCCCAGGTGCTTGAAGCCTTTGTTTTCCTTGCTTATCCAAGGAGGGTGCCATGGGGGTTTGCTCCCCTTGCCCCTCTGTATTCCCTCACCTGAGAGTACATGCTCCAGCACAGGATTTGGTGTCAGTGCTGGCACAGCTCGTGACACTGCACATGGTAGCATTCCAAACTGTTCCAGCCCTGCAGCATCTCCCTCCTCTTTCCCTTCCTTGACCTCCTTGGGCTGCCCACGTGTCTGCATATGGCCATGGCCATTCACCCTGTGGACAACTCTGAGTGTGGACTACTCTTTTTTGGCAGAACAACAATCTGTGCTTAGGTCAGCTGTAAATTTAATCAAGCAGCACAAAGGATTTAGAGCACCTTGTGGATAAAAATTGCCTTGGGCTGGACAAAAGAAACACACGTGGCATTCCCTTTCTCTCTTCCTGCTTAGGCTGTGACTGCTTAGGCTGTGGTTGTTATTTTCCCTTTTGTCTCCCACTCCATGACATACAACGCAGATGTTATTTGCATCTTGGTGTGTCTCAAAACACTATGAGGCTTCTTACTAGCAATGATGAATTCAGTGTATGCAGCATAGAGCTGTGATTTCCCTCAGGGTCCTTTGTAGTAGTAATTTCTGTAAATAAAGGCTGGAATTGGGATCTCTGTTGTAATAGGATTTTATTTGTGCAAGGGCTGGTAGCCATGTCCCCCTGATGCTGCACTGTATTAGGTTTGTAGAGTTTATGACAGCTTTGTGTGTGGGATGGGAAGGGTGGGCTGGCACAGAATACCCTTGAAGAGAGGGAGAGCAGTAGGATTAATCTATGGGAAGTGCTGGGAAGTTTGTGGGCCAGAAACACAGTGCTGATGGGCACCTCCACTGTCTCTTGAATTGCTGGATCTTGCCAGGCTGGTCTGTATTCCTGACAGGGGGCTGGCTTTCACTAAAGACCCCATGGCCACGGTCAAGTCCCCATCCTGCATAAGGTGCCAAAGCCTGGGAGTCTTGGAGGAGAAGGAAGAACCATAGAGGGTAAGTCTGAACAGGCTCCAGCAGCTCTTGCTGCTGCTGCTGTGGCTGCATTGATGTGTGGAGGAAAGCTGCAGCCTCTCAATTTGTCTCTGGACTTGCAGAACTGGCGATGCCGTGAGCCCGTGACTGCGGTGACCTGCATCCCGAGGCAGCTGCCTTTCCGAGAAGCTCACCTCCATAAAACACACACCACTGCTGAGAGAGCAATTTGTCAGCCTCCTGGAATGAAGAGTGCAAGGAAAGGGTGCCTTTAATTATGGCTGCTTGGGAGAGAGGTGAGCGAGGAGCGCGTGCGATCGCAAGCCTTGGGGGCTGCTAGATTTTCTTCTCACCTGTTCTGTCAGTAAGAGGCGCATGGGGGAAGCACATGCCTGTTCACACATTCACTCTGCTACCCCTGCTGGGTGCAGTAACTCTTCCTGTGCTGCTGAAAGGATGTTGATGGAAACTTCTCTTCAGTGGGAGGACTGGTGGCTGTGCTGGCACTGATGGGGGCTTTTGTGCCTGGGCTGCTGCAGCGCTGCGGAGCACTGTGGCTGCAGGATCCTGAGCAGCTGTGGGTGGATGCAACATGCTTTGAACATACCTCAAACATGTTGGTAAATTAAGATTTCTATTCTTGTGCTGGCTGTATCTCATCCTGAATTGGTCCTGTACCCAGGTTAGGTGGGCTCAGTACCACCCAGTGATGTGAAGCTGAACTGTAGCTCTACTGCACTATGGAGGTGAGAGGCTTTTCCTCAGGCAATGATGGCAAAGGATGTGTGCCAGCTTCTGTGTCAGCAGCACAGAGTTGTGCTGTTCTCAAAAATAACCAGGTGCCAGAATTGTTTGTCACGTGCAAAGGTGTACTGGCGCTTCATCCCTCCCTGGCATCACCCAGAAGGCTCAAGTGAGTTCTGACAAAGACTGCACACCATTCACAGTGTAATTAGCACCACAAGTCTTGCTAATTGCTGAGGGTTTTTTCTCTTCCCCCTCCCTTTTTCCAGCACAAAATTTTTCTAGTTATCTTGGGTTATCATCATGGTAGACAGTGTGCTAAGCCTGGATGCTCCTTCTGAGGGCTGGTGTCAGGAATAATTACTGCCATAGTAAGCTGATCAGCCTTTCCTTATTAGCTGCTGTTGTTGTTACTCGACATTGATTAGTAATTTGTAGCTGCCAGTGCTTTCCTCTGTCCTCAAAGCCCAGGGTTTGCTGGTGCTGTTCTGCCAAGGAAAAATGAATGTTTTCCCCCCTTGCCACCCCGGAGCCTTCCTGTCTAGAGTGTGGTTTTTAAATCTCCAGCTCATGGCTGGGAGAGCAGCAGCAGCCCTGCCTGAATGCTGACTTGGCAGGTGAAAATTGCTGAGGGTCCCAGCTGGCTGCAGTGGTGGAAGATCCTGTGGTGAGTAACCCAGTGGTGGGACACTGTTTGTAATTTTAGGCTGAGAGCTTTGCAGTGATGCCCTCGAGTCCTACTGGTTGGAGAGGTCACTGGAGACCCTAAATATCAAATGGCTCCAGAGAGATCTGTGATGTTGTAGGTGGCTGCTCACACATGTTCATGTCTGAGCTGGTGAGCAGTGGTGAAGGCAGGTTTTGGAGGGGAACAAGGAGAAAATACACCTGTAGCCTCCATCTTGTTGTGAGGTGTTCAGTTTGTTTTGAAGTGAGGCCACTTAGCAACTTGAAACTGCAAATGCTGGGAGAGGGGGAGCCTCCCAACCAGGACCTGGGGTCAGGGGTCCTTGCTCACAGTGCTGACTCTCTCTGTGGTTGGGTCTGATCTGTCTCTTATGTCGTTCAGCTGTTCCTAGCTAGCTCTGAGAGCCACGTGCCATCACTTGTTTGTCTGACCTGCTGCTCTGTGGGCCAGCTGTGCCTGTCAAAGCAGGGTCAGGGAGCAGGAGGCAGGCTTGCAAGCCTTTGCTGGGATGGAGAGGGAAGTTTGGGGAAAGGAATAAAGGAATGCAGGTGCCTTTTATGTGATCTGTGTCTCTTGTGTCAGCCTGTAGCCATCTCACATATTGTCTCAGGACCTCAGCAGCGAATCTTGTGAGCATTTTGGCTTGTCCAATGTGGCCCCTTCCAGAGTGACATCCCAGGAGATGCTCTCCCATGCAAACAGTAATCTACCCTGGGCAAGCCCTCTGTGGAGGAGCCATGGAGGAAGTCTGGTGCTGGCCTGGAGCAGAGCAGTGCCCCATCCATCTCTGCCAGCCGTGCCGCCAGCGCTGGGAGGCAGCGTGTGCCATCGCTGTCCGTCTGTCGCTGTCCGTCTGACACAGCAGGTATAAATCACGCACGGGCAGCAGAGACGGCGGGGAACGCGCCTCCTCTCACCCCTACTCTGCCTAGCATCCCCGTGATGCCAGGGGGCAAAGCCTGATGTCACTTCTTGGCACCGTACAAGACGTTATTCAAAGAGACGCTGACCTCTCCTGGCACGCCGAGCGCTGCCGGGGACCTCCAGCCCCGCGTCTGCGGCAAATCAAATGATGTGCTGTGGGAGAGGAGGGCCGGCACTCAGACATCCATCACCAGCCTCCTGACCGTGCGGGAGAGGAAGAGAGCTGCCAGGAGCCTCCCCTCCATCAGTCCTCGGAGGTGCCGGCACCTTAAATCCCGGGGTGTCTTCTTACTCATCCATTAGTGGGCACTAACCACAGCGCCCTGTGCAAGCACCTTAATGGCTGCCTCATCTGGACAAACCCTAATTAAGACTGAGGAGTGGTTTCTTTTCAAAACCTGTGCTCAAGTGTGTTTTGCTAGTTTCTCACCTTCCCAGATGAGATTTCCAGGGCTCAGGCTAGGTGATTTTTCTTTTCTTTAGTAGTTCCAGTGATTCACCAGTTTAAAAACGTGAGAGGACTGCAGGACACCCGATCAGGCTTCCTTTCTGATCACACATTCAGGGGATTTTATTATCTTTTCTTTTCCTCCCCAGAGAGCTCAAGCTCCGAGGTAGCTCAGGTAGAAACCTGCAAACCACAGAAATTAATCTTTGCTGACAAAAGCTTTCTGACTAAGCACTGGTCTGGATTTGAGGATGTGCTTGATGCTCCCAGGTGAGCTTGCAAAGGTGGAGGGAGCACTGGCATGTGGCAGTGGATCACAACAGGCTGTGCACTGGCCATGGGGCAGAGTTAGGGGGTCCAGGCCACTCTCTGTATGTGGCAGTGGCTGTGTAGTGTGCTATTGCTGGGAATCTTGGAGGGTGAGACCAGTGAAGTGCTAGAGATCTGCATCTTGCTTGCAGGCTGCTCTGCAGGGCTGAGAGGTTGCTTCAGCTTGGAGGCTGCATGCTCCAGCTCCTGTTCTTCACTGGTGCGACCCAGTCTACACCAGTGACTTCAAGGGGCCAGCCTCAGTTTACCTGGCATGAGGATGTTACCTTTGACCTCAGCTGCATCCCCTGGCTCATCTTCTCCCCTGTGATCTACCCAGCTTCTTGTCCAGCTTGCCCCTGCTGTGGAGCCCACCATCTCAGCCACAGGAGCAATGCTGGGCCTTGGCTGCTGGTTCATGTACCACTGGAAAGGGTAGGGGCTGTTGTGCTCTCCCCTTTCCTTGTGCTTTGGGGTGGATGTGGTTTCACAGCACTGAACGCATCAGTGGAGGACACTGCAGACAGCCCTTTGAGTGTCCCCTGTGTTCAGGGCCTGAACCCTGGCTCTCTGTGGAGGACCTGCCTCCCTCTGCTGATGAGGAGGTGCTGGTGATGTGCCACTCTGGTCCTGTGTGATAGAGGCAGCGGCATGTCAGAGGCTGTGGACTTGGAGTGCAGCATGGGGAAAAAATGTGGTGGAGAATGTCTCTGGTTTGAAGTGGTGTCTGCTGGAATCTGAGCCTGGCTTTACAGAGCACTTTGGGTGGTTGACACTTTCTTGTGTGCAGAAAGAGTCTGAGATGCTCAGTTTTCACACCCATTTCCATTTCTCAGGCACTGCAGTGGTGCTGCCTTGGTGTCTCCCCACCACACAGTTCAGTCCCCTCATCAAGGGTGCCCAAGGGTGTAGAGACCCTTCCCCAGCTCACATCTCTCCAAGTGGGTTGCTGAGGACAAGACAAGCTTTCAAACGCCCCAGAGCAGAAGGACAATTGTTAACCAAGCCCTGGCCAAGCTGTCCTGAGGAGAAAAGAAAGAGCCAAGTGATGCAACATCCCCTAAAGCTCTCTGAGCAATGATGACTGCAATCTCCTGGAGTCTGGCCCACGCTGTGCTCCCAAACGTCAGGTTCCCTGTCCCTTCTGACAGCTCTCTTCCACACAGGTGCCTGGGGAGTGTGGAAATTCCTGCCAGGTTTTCCCAAGCCCTTTCACAGGCCAGGCAATGGGCTCTAGATGGCAGTGTTTCTGTTCAGGAGCCCAGCAGCGGCTCCCAGGCCAGCTCCACGGATCCCTTTCGTGCCAGGCTTTGGAGAAGCTCCGAGATTAGGGCTGGGCTGAAGTGGGCAGCTTAGCACCCCGCTGCCTCTTATCGCTCCCTCAGTGAGAGTGGCTGGAATTCTGTGACCTTAGGGGACCAGCGGCTTTAGCAGGCTGGACAGCAGTTCCTGGCTGTCCTTCCCCACCACTTGATGAAATTGGCTCAGGATTGATTGCTTGGACGCTTGCCTCTTGGTCAGGGAGGTAGCAGGGATGTTGGTGGTGGTGAGTGTCCTTTGCTGTGACAAAGCCCAGGTAGTTTTCTGTGTGTGCTTGAGGATGCAGACAGGGGGTTCTGCTCTTCCCAGTGCCTGTGTGGGACTAGGGCCTTGTCTTTGGCTGGAGGAGAGCTGGGAGCTTAGGGAAGGAAAATGTTGCTGGAGAGAGGACTGTAATTGCTCCTGCACACTTGGAGCTGTCACTTGCTGTCACCTCCTCCCTGCACTTGTCTCTGCTCACTGCCTGAGTGATGGGGATGCTGGGCTCAGTACCCTCCTCCTTTCCTTTCCCTGTGATGCTGAATGGAGACCACACCTCAGAGGCTGTGCCTGTGTTTATCTTCTCTCCTGGATGCCAAGGTGACAGGTACTTTCTTTGTCCATTTAAGTGTCAAGGGAGAAAGATGGAGGGAGCCTGGAGGCTGCTGTCCCTCACTGGCTGCACTTGATAGCTTTGCTTCAAGCTTGGGGCTGATCTCACTTGGCTTCTGACCACATTTTATCATGGACTCAACCCATTTGGGGTCAAGAAGAGGAGAGGAAGACTCAGAAAACCAGGGATGTGTTCGTGCCCCTGGGCACTGTGAAATGCAGCACATGTAGATTGCAGTCCTGTGCTTGTCTTCCCTATTACAGCCCTCCTGGAAGCTGCCAGCAAAACTCAGCCCCTTGCTAAGGTCCCCAGAGAGCTGAGCAGGGGGGAAGGCAAGCACCATGTTCAGCAAAGGTCTGGGCCATTTTACTCATGCTGCTCCTTGGGGTTTTATGTGTGTACCCTCTCGTGGGACAACTGGGTTTACTCTGTGGACCAGAAATAGAGGCTAGACCCAGATCTGCTTGAACTTGGCTGGTGTGGTGACAACAGATCTAGGGCAGTCTCCTCTTCAGCTAATTCCTACCACTTCCACTAAGGGAAGGGTTGAGGTGGGTGTGACAGCGTTTCCTGCCTGTATGGCAAGGATGGAGGAGCAAGCCTTGCTCCTGAAGCTCTCCTCTTGTACTCCATCCCCTCCCTCTCCCCTCTGCCTCTCCTCTGCCTGGCCTGGCTGTTCATGCTCCCCTTCAGCACTGTGGAGGAGCCTGAGCTGTTCCTGAGCAGCAGAACAGTGCTGGTGCTGCAAAGTGTGGAAGGGGTACTGGATTTCAGGGGCTGCAGGAGATGCCAATTGTTTCCCATCTCTGCCACAGCAGAGGAGAAATCATTCCTATCTCCCTGTGCATCATTTCCCTCTGCATAAAGCAGTCAGTGATCCTTTTCTTGCCTCCTTGAGTCGATGCCAAAGGAGAGAGACTGGTTCCTGCTTGTTTTCCCCCAGCACAGATGAGTCTCTTTGGGGTTGGCGTGGCCATGCCTAGGCTTTCCAGTCCCCCAGGAGACCCTGACCCCTGGCTTTGCAGGCATGTAGCAGGAGAGATGAGCTGCCTGGCTGTCCCTCAGCCTCTCAAGGCCATGAGACAGCTCCTCCCAGCCCTTGCAGGAGCTTTCTCTGCCAGTCCTGCACCTGCAGCTGGGAAAATGGCTCCAGTCATGCTGCAGCGGGCATGGACAATTGATTATAAGTGGTCATAGATTACCTGGAGCAATGCTATTAAATTTAATACACTTCTCCACCGGCTCTTGGGGCTCAGCCTTGGGTTGTGTAACTGACATCTTGTTGCAAAGCATTTTGGGCACATTGCAAGGGGCGGGAGGCAGAGAGATTCAACTGCAAAAAGAGTGAGAAGAAGATGAGTTTCTGTTGAGATTTATTTCCTGCCCTATAATTGCCCAGAAAAGCTGTGTAAACCTTCTCTGTTTGTGGAACAAATACTGCAAGAGTTACTGCTCTGACCTTTTTTTTTTCTTTTCCACTGGACAATTGTCTGTGCCCTTGCTATTCTGAAGCCTTGATATGCTGCTGGCAGATTTATGCCATGTTGAAATCCACTTCTTATTGCCTCAGAGTTGATTGGAAGAAAGGAAACTTGCTTGCTGGAAAAATAAACCTGCTACCATGTGCCCTGCATGCCAAGCTGGGGTTGAAGTTTAGAAGTCTATTTTTCCTTGGTAGCTCCTTGTCTCCTGCCACTGTGTCATCTTTGAAAGGTGAGGGACCATCTCCAAAGAGGATCACCACTGGATTTAGGCAAGAGTGAGGTACCTAATGAGCAACCCACACTGTGATGCAGCGAGGCCACTGCTTCCTCTTGAGGGAAGGGTTGTTCAGCGTGCAAGTCCTGCCCTGGCTTAACAAAAGCCTGTGGCAAATCCCCATGTGAACTCTCACATTGATTTGGCAGCTGCTAAATTTGGGAATAAATCCACCTTCCATGGCAGCTGTAGTAAATCAGATGAGCCATGTCCAGAGAGGGTTTGGAGTCCACTGCAAAAATGCACTGCACTTGGTTTGTGTGTGGTTCAGAGCTTGCCTGTGCTGAAGAGGACTTGGTGCTAAAGCTCTCTGGAACAAATCTTGGAATTTTAATCCTGTCCTGGGTGAGATCCCAGGTGAGATCTCAGTTACTGCTTTTTGGAGTCCTCATCACTCTGCAAGCCTCTGATATTGGTGCTTAGAGCCCCTTTTCCCTCTGTATCAACACAGAACTGACAAGCCAAGAGGGTTGTACAGTAGCCAGACAGCCTAGAGAGGCTGCTCAACAAAGGGCACTTGGATTCATCAATCCTACCCTGGAATGCCACACAAGAGCAGATGCCACTTGCCAACCTCAGCTCCTCATAAGTGCTGGATGGGTTTGAGGTCTTTTGCTGCTGGCCCTGTCCAAGCAGGGCTGGTTCTGTCTGTAAGTTTTATTCTGGGTAATACAGGATCTGGTGGTAGCTGGTAAATGTCAGCCCTCATTAGGGAGTTTATCTTCTTGGGGGTGTGTTTCTCCTTGTGTTGGAGGCTACTGGTGTTTCACTGAGTGTCTGAGTGCAGAATCAGGCCTGGATGTGTGTATATCTGTACGTCCCTGTGCAATTCCTCTTGCTGGTGACAGGAGAGCAGAGGGTGTGGGGTTTAATCCCTGTGTCTGTGTGGGCAGCTCTGTTTGGCTGTTTGTCAGCTGGGATCCCAGCACAGGGCTCTGCAGCATCAGCCCTGGCTTTCTTTTTGCCTTCTGTCACATTCGGAAGGAGGGAAGATGTAGCTGGGTCTTGCAATAGTAGGTCAAAACATACTGCAGCACTAAAGATCAGAGCAAAAGCTTTCTTGTACAAACACATGGCTTTATTCATCCTGTTATTTTCTTTATCAAATGCTTACTTGCCTTTATGGAGCAGCTTTCAGCCCCAGGGGAAAGAAGTGTCTCGGGGAGGGAAGCTGGGCTAGTGACTGGAGTGGGTGACAGTTATGGAAAATGGGCAATCTGGACTTTTATTCCTGATTCTGCTCTGGCTCCTGTCCTCCAGAGCTCTGTGAAGAGCTGCAAAAATTAAGTGCAGGGGCTGTCACTGCATGTGTACGTGGCACAGAGCGTGCTGGCACCCCCAGAGCACCCTGGGCACAGCAAGAAATGCCAGTCATGCTTGCAGCTGTTTCTGGCTGGGAGCAGCCTGGTTAGGGTACAGCCTGGTTAGGGTGCTGGAACGAGCTCTTTTATCCAGGCAAAGCTTTGCCTGGGATTCTTCCCCGTCCAGACATGCAGACAGCTTCTTTTAAGGTCTCATTTGAAAGATGTCAGCTCCCCCTCCCTACTCTTCCCCAGGCAGCGAGAGCAGAAAACTAAATTTATCTGCATTGGGACAGAGAGAGCTGGAGTAAACCAGCCAGGCGCTGCTCCAGATCTGCTGGGTGGAACAAGTGGCACAGAGCTGTCTGTCTGTCTGAGCCAGAGGTGCTGGGGTGCAGCTGATGCTGGGCTGACTGTGACACCTGCACAGCATTTTCCATTCCTGTCCCCGGGGTTCAGAATTTGCTGGAAAGTTTGCCTTGTGTAGGTGATGTTTTATCAGTCTCTGTGTTAAAATAGTTCTTCTGTAGATGAGGCAAAGTGGTCCCTCTGCTTGTTGGGAGACAGATGAGGAGCTACACTCCTTGCCTTGCTTCCCAAGACCTTGTGAGAACCCCAGGGTGGAAACAGTGCTGGACAAGAGGTGAAGCCTTTGCTGCTCAGGAGCTTTTGACTATCCTGTAGGTACTGCATAGGAATGGGAGCTCTGAAGGACTCAAATATTTTCAGTTTGAGGGTTGCCCTCCCCACAGGATTGGTGGAGGGGAACACAGGGCAGATGTTTGAATGGGTGTGTGCTGCATGCTGCTGTGTGCCTGAGGTGAAGAAGAGACTCTTTACTGTGTTCCTTCCTGAGGCTGGCTGGGGCATGGGCAGGTGGGGAATCAGCAGGATCTGTTTTTTCTTTTCCCCTTCCTAAAACTGGAGCATCCTTCTCTGTCAGGCTGCTGCTAATGAGTTAGTTAAATAGCATCTCCTTACTGGAAACTCTTTTCAGTCCAATTAAGATCTTGCAATATGTCAGTTGTGACAATAAAAGTGAATTAAGGCTCATTTCTCCTTTTTTACAGTGTTTATTAGGAGATGGGAATGCTCATTTAGGGGAGCTAATCGTAGTTATTTATTTGGCAGTGGCACCAAGAAGCCCCTGCTCAGGCTAGAGACCCAGTGCCAGATGCTGTGTGTGCTCGTGGAAGGAGTGGGAGCCAGCCTTGGAGAGACATGCAGGAGGGGCCCAGGTGAGGTGGGGAGGCTCCTGTGACCATTTAGCCCCAGCTGCAGGACTTGCTGCTGCTTGGAGCTGCTGTGAGAGCCACTGGGGTCACAGAAGGCAAGAGGAGAATGTGCAATCCATCTTCCCTCTCTAGCTGCTTTGATTCAGTGGCTTGGCCAAGACTTAAAGCAAGCTCTTCCAGGAGTTGGGCTGCTGGTGAAGATGCTTTCCAGCACACCTAACAGGGAAAATGAGTTGTTTTATTGCTGTGAGGAAGCCAGGCAGGTGGATGTAACAGAAAAGGCCCGTAGGAAGGTTCAGTGCTTCACCTTGTTTTCAAGGGGAGCTTGGTTTGTGCTTCTCAAACTCTTAACCAATAAAATTAAAAGATCCAGTAATTAACAGCAGAAATCCAAGGACATGGAGGCACAGAGACTGAGAAGTTGGCCAGGAAGGAAAAAACCAAACTAATGATCCTCCCCTGCTGCCTGTCCTGCAGAGAACCAAGAACAGTCAACCCTCAGTGCCTCTCGCTGTGAGGGTGACCCTGTGCTGGAGGCAGGGGTAAGGATCTGGCCCCCCTTGCCCTGAGGCTGCCACGTGGGGAGGGGCAGAATCTACTGAAGGCAGGGGCATTGAGCACAATCAGAGAAATTGTCCTGTGGGCACTGCAGTCCCATGCTGGCAGCAATAGTCACTGAGCTGTGGGCTGCTGAGCTCTGTCCCTAGCCTTGTTTTGGGCTTCCAGATTCTGTCCTTCAGTCTGTGCTCCTGCCTGGCTTGTGGGCTCCTTCCTCAGGACTTTTTGCTTTGCTTTGTGCTGTTATGCTTATGAGTGCCATCCACAACCTGAGTCAAGCCTTGATGCCAGCCTCACAGAAACATGGGCTGGGGCTCTGAAGGCTGCTGTGTGGAGGACAGAAGCTGAAGGCTTTGATGATCATACTGGGCATGAGAATGGAGACAGCTGAGGTAAATGAGGCTGCAGGACGTGCTGACTTGCTCCCAACCTCCTTGTCAGGATTTGCAGGCTGGGGTGAGCCAGCAGCAGCCTGTGGGGAACTGAGACTTCCAGCCTGGGCTCCTGCTTGTGGCCACATGGGTACAATACACTGGGGCTCTTCCCTGTCCATGAACCCACCTTGATGTGTTGTAGCAGGCTGAATCTCTGTCTTTACTGCTGTAAAAACGTCACTCTTCTTTCAGTCCTGCAGCTGTTGATGTTTTGAAGTTATGAAAACATTTAAATGATGAAAAAAATAATACCCAGCCTTGGTTTATCAAGGGAACTTCTAATGAGGAGAAGGGGAGGGGGAACAGACCCAGGCAGGGCAGCAGAGACTAACAGCCTGGCAGAGCACTTGTCATCTTGACAACACAGCGAGTTTCAAACTGGGCTGGCTCCCGACGTTTGCCTGGAGGTATATTTAACTAGTGCGGGAGCACAGGCCTGCACCTCTGAGCCCAAGGAGGCCTCCACGGGGGTGAGCCGGCTTTGGGAAGGGGGGAGATGGACTCCAAGTGGAAAACGTGCTCCTTGCCTGCCTGTGTGTGTGTGTGTGTAGCCAGACTGCGAGGCTGAGCTCGCAGCTTGGAGAGAGAGGATGCTAATGAGGCGTGAGCCGGCTGCGCTCAGTGGCGGCTCCGTGCTCGCTGCCGCCAGCCCACCGCTTCCTCTCGCTGCTTCTCTATCTGCATCTTGGGGTTGACGAATGGAAATGCGGGCTTCTCTTTGAAGCAGGAGGGATGACAAGCAAACAGATAGGATGAGAGCTCAAATTCTGCTTTCTCAGGGCTAGGCTAAATTGTCAGAGGATACACAAAGCTTCTAGGAGAGATTTGCAGCCTTTGGGACTGATGGGAGACTCTGGGTTTTGCAGGTTCAGTGAGGTACAAAGAGGGCTCTTTCAGTGGCTCTATACTATGGCCAGAAATCTTTTACTGTAGTTTCTTGTCTTTTTTTTCAAGCCCTGACTTAGAGTGCTCTGTGCTCCAGGGCTGCTGCTCCTCTGTATGGAGTTCCAAACCCCCAACCCTTCTTACTGCAGAACTTCCAAAGTGCACTTCCCACCTCCCTCAAACACCTTTCATCTCTCCCTGCTGCAGCAGGACCTGCTCCATCTTTCCTGTCCAGGTATTCCTGCCCTCTTCCCCACAGCCCCTGGCTCTTACCTCCCCTTCTTCCCCCAGTTTTCCCTGTTTTAGTCAGGCCTTTGCTCACTTTCTGTCCCCAGAACCTGTGCTGTGGGATTTCAGAAACAGAGACGTGAACTGTGCCTCCAGAAATCCCAATGTGGTGCTTACAGACCATAGGCTTGTGTTGAATCTGCATTGCCTACCCATGGGAGTGAAGAGTATCATCTCTCCTCAAACTTGCCTGCAACCAAAATAATTGAATTTCTAAGGTTGGAAAAGACCTCTAAGATCATTGAGTCTGACTGGTAACCCAGCACTGGTATGCTCACCTCTAAGCCATGTCCCCAGAATAATCCAGCCAGCCACAGGAGAGCAGGAGGCTTTATGTCTGCTCCTGTGTTGTGAGAAGGTTCTGTGGCACAGCTTAAGGCTCATACATTGACACTGGATGCTGCTGAAAAGGAATGTGATTGGTTTTTTCATAGTGAATGACTTTTTGGCATTTCTGAGAAGCAAACTCCCAACTAGGAGGCAGAACAAGCTGGGCATGTGAGATGGGAGTTGTGCCATGAGCCAGAGCATCTGCTGTATTGGAGGGTCTGAACTGTCCTGTTGCTTTCATCACATCCCCAGGCATCCCATGGCACCTCCCTGCATGCAGAGAAACATCTGGAAGGGTGCAAATGCCAGTCTGTGTTTGTACTGGCCCTCTGTAACAAAGCCAGCCACATCCCAGCATCAGTTGTACCAGGAAGAGATGGAAACACAGTGTTAGACACTGGAGTGGGAGCCTTGCCTGGGAGCCTTGCCTGGGAATGGGCTAAAATCAGGGATGTTAGTCCATGCTCTCTCTTGCAGCTGTGTGGTTTTATCTTCCTTTCTAGAATGGCTTTAAGACATGAGAAAGCGTTGAGATTCTTCCCACAGGAGAGATTTGCTGAGGTCCTTAGCTGGTGCAAATCAATCAAGCTCTAACTCACAAAGCACCCTATGGGGACACAACTTCGATAGGAACCTTCCCTCTGAAGTTTGATGTGATTTCCTTTTCTTCCAGCCACACATTTTCCTCTTTTCATTGCAAAAATAAAAGCTGTGACAAAGCCTGGCACAGCCCCAGAGCTGGTCCCACCTCCCCTGTCCCAGCCTTCGTGCCCTCCATCAGAAAACCCTGAGTCAACACCTCTTGGCTCCACCAGCTTTGTAATGTTTTTTTTTTTCCTCCTCCCTGTTCCGCCATCCCAGCTGGGGTGAAGAAGCAAGAAAGCAAATAGGAATAAATACCTCCAGCCATAAAAGTGAAATAAATCAATACCTCTTCTCTGAAGCCAGAGATGCTTAATAGGCAAGGATCACTGCCAGATTGTAAAAAATGTGTTTAGTGTGCGGCTGGGGCAAGTTTAACCCTTGGACATAAACAGTGAGCAGCTTCTCTCACCTCTGAATTAAATAACTTTAACTGCAGAGGGCTGTGATTAATGGAGGCTCCTCTGCTTGGGATGCTGCAGGTATTTGGTGCCTATGGATTGTCTGGGAGATTGGGATGGAGAAGTTGTGCCAGGTCCCTTCTGCAGGCTCAGTGATGCTTTTATCCCATGAAGGTATGGCTCTATTCATGGGTAAGGGAGCTCCTGGGCACTGGGCTGAGTTGGTGAGACTTCAGCTGCCTTTCCCAGGAATTAAGGACTTTTCCAGCTCTCTGTGGTGGGAAAGCAGAGGGGCAAAGCTTGGCTGAGACAGTGATAGGACCTGAAGGAATGGCTTGAATCTCTGTCAGGGGAGGTTTAGGCTGGATATTAGGAAAATGTTCCTCATCCAGTTGGACACTGGAACAGGCTTCCCAGGGAAGTGGTCACAGCCCCATGCCTGCCAGAATTCAAGGAGCATTTGGACATGCTCCCTGAAGTTTGACAGCTGTGATGGGTTGTTGGGGATGTCCTGTGCAGGACCAGGAGCTGAACTGGATGATCCTGGGGGATCCCTGCTGACTCAGAATATTCTGATTCACTAGGATGACGAGACACAGCCAAGGCTGGAGTAACAGGGATTGCTGGAAGCCCCAGTGAGATGCTGCTGGGGGAAATGTTAGCCTTGCTGTCAGCTAGACTGGTGAGACCACACCAGGAATAATGGGGATACTGTGGCCAGTCTTTCTGAAACCAATGAGGTCAAATGGGAGCAAGTAAATTCAGAATCACACAAGTCCTATCACACCCCGAGTTTGGCTTCACAAAATCAAAATTAAGAGGTGATGCACTCTGGGGGAAGAACTGTTTAGAGTAAACAGATGTTGGCACAAGGACGGGTATTTATGGACTGTCTGTGATCTTGGGAGACTGGCAACAAGCAGAAAGACAGTGATCCCTTCCAGCAGCCATGGAGCAGGGAAGCACTGGGACTGGTTTAAAGTGAAGCTGAGCAGGAGTGATTATTTGACATAACTCCAGCACTGCTCAGAGGCTGGATGCAGGGATGTGGGATTTCTTACTGCTCTTATTTATGATGTTGTGTGTGCCTTTTGTTGGGGCTAGGAGCTCAAAGATAGCCAAGGCATTTCAGGAGAGGATTAGGGTCAGTTTCCCACAAAGCCTTCGTGCACCTGGATAAACTCTTTGTTCCCCTGGCACACAGTCTCACACTCAGTTAAGTGCTGCCTGACACACATATGTTTTCCTGAACTGCTGAGGAGAGCCACATGATGGAAGTTAACTTGGTGTTGAGGAGCTGGCAGCATCTGACACAACTCTCAAAGCCAGCTGGTTTCTGTGCAAAAGGAAGGCAGGTTCTACTGAGGTGATCCTAGAAATACACTTGTACTGTTTTGCTGTTTATTTTCATGGGTAGAGGAAATTGCATATCTTGTTAACATAAGCTTGCCACAGGTGTGGGAGTTATTAAAGTAGCAGTGGAACAGGCTATTCCAAATATGCCCTGATTTTGCTCTTCTCCCATGGAGAGTGTTGCTGTGAGTTGGGGCAGAACAAACAGGTTGAGGTCATGGTTGGCAGAAAATGGGCAGGATTGTCCCATCATTTGTGCCAGGCTTTCCTTATGGGAAGCAACAGAGAAACCTGGGTCATACACAGAAAAAAAGGGCTTTGCTGACTTTTGATGCATTGCCTCTTCCTTGCTCTGCAGTCTGTCAGGCAGCTTCTACTCCTTCCTGCCAGATTCCAGGTGTTTGGACCTGAAAGTCTATGTGGTTAGGCCAGGTGCTGTCACAGGTAGCTCTTTATACCTAAATCCGCTTAGTTAAGGCCAGAAAAGATTTCCAAGTTCATCAAGTCCAACCATTAACCTAGCACTGGCTTTTTTCAGTCTCTTGAACCCTTCAAATATGAAGAGATGACAGCATTGCCTTAGACAGTAAGAGTCTACTGCCTCCAGGACTCCAGTGTTTTGGATGAGGTGGTGTCCTGTGGGCATCCAACACCTCTGTGGCTTTGTGTGCATCATTCCTTGCCTGCTTGTCCAAATGTGGGAGAAAATTCTCTTGGTGGTGCCTGCAGAGTTGTCTGTGAAAGGCCAGCCATGGGAGAGCTGGTGAATTGTTTTTCTGCCCAAAGCAAAGGAAGTGCTCCTGGTGGGATAATCAATCTTCACAAGAGCTCCCCCAGCCGAAGATGAACGCCCTGACTTTATGGAGTGTGGAGCAGCTCCCCTGCAATGGCCAGGAGTGCCCCTCCCAGGCAGGAGCTCACCTGTGGGATGGGGAGAGAGTGTGTGTGTGTGTTTTAAGGTCATAAAAGGCTCCGTGGAGGAAGGCTCTGGCTGTTACACGTGCTGACAGCAGAGCTCCCGGCACTTCAGCTTCCTTGGCGTAAAATCACAGCGGCGGATAAATCCTGGAGAAATAAAACCAACCCAATCGAATTAGCCCGGACCCGTGTGCAGGAAGTGGGAAATGTTTTCACAGGGTTTCATACTCTCTTGCGGGTACTGAATCACTGAGGGTAATTTCTCAGCTCGGTGCAGCTCAAACCAGCCAGGGCTCCTTGTTGGTTAGTCCTGATGAGGGAGAGATGCCCCTCTGTTGCTCTGACAGTACCACGCTGCTCTTGTGCTCCCCAAAATGGTAAGGAAAGGCACTGGCAGTGGGTTTTTTGGGTGCCCTTTTCCTTCCTCTTTGGACTTTGTGGTGCTGTGCCTTGGGTTGGAGGGAAGGATGCTCCCTAGTGTCAGCCAGCACTGGGCTGGGTATGGTCTGCCTTGCTGGCTGCCCCAGGGTGGGAGCCATCACCCAGGCTGGGGTTCCTCCAGAGGCTGGGAAGTAGCTGCCAGGCTGGATCTGGGATGGGGGAAGGGAAAGACTTGGTTTCTTTCAGTATCTGAGGGTGGATTAAGTGGAGCGTTCCTTGTTAGCTAATTGAAACAGTCAAAATGTCAAATGAGGCATTTCAATAATAGTGATGTTAGGAGCTTTACGTTTTTATTTCCTTCCCTCTCTCCTTTGTATCATGCCTTCAAGACATGAGGACCTAAGTCTGCTTTTACAGAAACCCTCTTAAAGAGGGGCTTCAGGGGGATGGGGCAAGGACTGAAGCTGTTTTAATCCCCTCCAATTCCAACATTATTGTGTTTCAGCAAATATTTTGCAAAAGGATTTTCAGGCTGAACTTCAAACAGGCAAATTCCTCACTCCAGTGACTCGAGTAGCTTTGCAAATTTAGAAAAGAAAATGAAGATTGTTTTAGCTGACATTTAAACCTCTTCTCTTTTCCCAGCCTGTCAGGAAGCTTCATACACTTTGGGTCAGACGCTCTTTCCCTGAAGAAGAAAAGGATATTTATAGCTGGGTAGGACCTTAAAGGGGAAATCTCTAGGCTGCAGTACCTGTCAGATGGAGTTACACATAGCCCCAGTAGGAAGAGTCAACCTGGAACCCACTAGATGGAAGCAAAAAGGTGATGGTCCAGCCCTGGGCCACACAGGAGGGTCTAGCCCAGGTAATTTGGCCAAATTCCAGGAGGGTTCTGAAAGTAGGCTTGGCTGGAGTGTGGTATTTTTTGGGTTTTCTTTATGGCTGACTGTGTTTTGTTGCCCTTCTGAATCTCGGAGAGTGTTGACACACAGAGACATTGAAATTTGGTTTGGATCATTCCTGCTCCTTGGGGAGGTAGGAAAGGGATTGGTGAGAGAGGCAAACCCAAAGAAAGCCAGTTTGTCACACAGAGAAGCTGTGGCTTGCTTGCCCTGGTTGGCTAGGAGCTCCTGAGGGGCTGATGGAGCACCTGGCTGCAGGTCTTGGTTCCTCCTTGCTCCTTCAGGCAGGGCTGAATCCAGGCTGGCAGTGCCAGGCAGTGAGCAGCTGTCTGGGCTGTGCATGGAGCAATTTACTCCCAGGGATTAGAGTGATTGGGGTTTCTTAAGGTAAAGACAGCTTGCAAAGAAAAGCAGCATGTCTGGGGACAGCAGAGCTCTGCCACAACCCGCTCTTACCCACAGCTTGTTCTGCACAAGGAGTTTCTGCTGGCACATCACCTCTCCTCCAGAGGTGGTCAGGAAGGAGGGGAGTCACCCTTTAGGGCTGGGGAGTGGGGTTGGGGTTATCTTCTGCAGCTGATGGGGCTGCACAGGAGGCTTTAGCATAAGCTTTTCTGCAACCTGAGCCCTGGGGCTTGCTCTGAGGCCCCAGGTAGGACACCAAGGGCATTTTGGTGTAGCCCAAGGTAGCTGGAATCTGGATGAAGGTTGGTGTCAGGCTAATGTAGCTCTGGGGCTGTTATTTCTGTGTAGTATTGGCTTCTTGGACTACCAGAGTGTGGAAATCTCTGGTAAGCTTCAGCTAGACCTGGGAGCATCTCCCATGGTGTAGGTCCAAGTGTTCTCCTTTGGGCCAGCATGGGCTGGGTGTTCTGTGCACGCTTGTATTGTCCCAGATCTCCCTAGATTTTAAGGGAAAGCAATCCAGGTGCAGTGTCCGGAGAAGGAACCATGATGTGTTCTGGCCAAGAATGCTGATTTAGCCATAAGGGTGTGGTGGCCCATTCTCCATGGCATGGGCATGTAGGTATCACCCAGAGCTGTGTGGGGTTCTGCAGGCAGGCTTTCCTTGTAGGAAAACCTGCTGGGCTGAAGGAATAACAAAACCCCTCTTACAGACCATGTCTCATGGAGATGAGACCCAGAGGGATCTTCTCTGGAGCCCGCAGGTGACTCTCAGCTGGTGTTGCTCCTCCGGGCTCTGCAGGATTGGGAGAGCCCAGGGCACTGTGCAGGATGCTCTGGGGGGTATCAGGTTTGCTCTGGCCACACTTGGTTCAGCTTCCATCCTCCTTCAGATACCAGCCCCAGCAGTGCAGTCCTGGAGCCACGCTGCCCAGGCTTTCACTATCCCATAAAGAAAAGGAACAAATCTCTTACACACGGAGCTCTCCAACGGGGTTTTCCCACCTTCTGCCCACCCTGGTGGATGTTAACAAGCTAGTAGATCTAGACCTGCTGATAGAAAGATTTATTTTTAGGGCCTTGATATTTAAAATGATCTGTTATAATTTCATGCTTAAATAACACTAAATAATGTTCCCTGTTTGCACAGTGTAATTGGAAGAGGCGAATAAACCAAACAAACCAGCTATGACTGAGCTTCCTTAGTATTTTCAGACTGAAACAAACAGCAAAAAACAAGGGCTTAGCCAATTTAACACTTTGGGGGTATTTTCTAGTTGGCATTTCACTTTTTCATTTTCACAGGCCAAGAAACATGAGAGTTCTAAAAAGCCAGTGGCTTCTTGCCAAAGAAAACTCAGTTGATCTTAGATTGCAAAAAAAAGGAAAAAATCAGAAGTGAACTTATTGTTTGTTTTTTAGGAACTGGCAGGGCTAATGACTCTGCAAGTGCCATGGGATTTTATGCAAGTGCAGAAAAGACTTAGAAAATATTCAGCAAGTTCATTTAGGCTCCTTTCATGCTTCTCAAATCCTGAGGCTTCTTTATTGCTTCTTTATGTCAATTTGGCACTGCTTGATTTCGCTGCCGCCCTCAACATTATTGCAATGGCATTGCTGTGCTCCATGTGGAGCAGGTCCTGCACTGATCACATCCCATGTAACCTGCCTGGGCTTTTAGGGGATTGAATTAAAACTCCAGCCTTTGGTTGAACCTTTTTGGGGATAGGGAGTTCAGGCCAAGCTGCCATTCCCTGTGTGAAAAGCTCTCGGTGTCATTATTTAGGCAAAGAGATTTTGTGATTAGTCATGAATAGGTTGTGTTCCCTTCTGGAAAACTGCCATTGGAGAGGGAATATAGCCTGGGCTGATGAAGCTGCAGCACATCAGCTCATTGGTGTGTCCTTATCTGGCAGGATCCCTCTAACCAAGTGTTCAAAAAGTGTTAGGACAACATTCTTAGGGCGGGGCCAGGAACTGGACATGATGGTCCTTGTGGGTCACCATGATTTTGTGATTCTCCTGTTTGAATGGTGTAAGTTTTCCCTCTGTGTCCCTGTGCTGAGATGCCCCATGGAGCAATGCTCCTGCAGGCTCAGTGATGATGCTGACACACCTGATGAGCCCTGCATCCTCCTCCTGGTTCTTCCCTTTCCTTGCAGTGCCCTGTCCTCCCTCTGCCCCGCCTATCCTGGGGTGAGCAGGCTTCCCCCAGTGCCTCCCCTCCTTCCTGGCTGGTGAAACCCTTCTCCCTCCTCCCTTCCCTGTGCTCCACACAAGCCTCAGCTCTGTTTGTGCCCACATTAGCATTTCTGCTGACTGCAAGGATCGGTTTAATTTCATGGGTGTCATTTCCTTCAAGAAATCTCTCTCTGAGCAGCAGCCCGACGAATGCCTGATAAAACATATTTTCCTACGGTAATGATTTTATGGACCCATAAGTCATGAATTTATTATGATCTCAGCCCCTGCTGCTGATTGCTGTAAAATGCAAAGTAATTAACAGCGAGCGGTAGCAGCTATTCCCACCTGGTAGCGTGTTCTTGGGCACGCTGATGGCTTTGATTAAAGTAATGGCTAAAGTGTACAGCCTGGCTGTAAAATATTAGCATGATTAATGCACTATCCTAAATAAGAAACAAAACTAATGGGCATGGTTTAAGGAATTAAATATATATATGTATATATACATGTATATATAAGCATTTCTCTCACACCCTCTAGCTATTGTTCTGGCTCATTTGTGCTTTCTTTTCTGTTAAATAATGTATGGGCTGGAGGACCGGGGGCCAGGCTACAGATGCATATTGCAGTTTCATAACATCTTAAGTGCTTGTGTTAATTTTTCACTCCTTCCTCCTCTTTCCCCTCAACTTGCCATCTCCCATCGCGTAGGGGGAGAAAGATAATCGAGTTTCCTGAACTTGGCCTGAAGTCAGATGTGATTTGATTTGGATTGCAGACAGCCTGGGGAAGTGGCTCCGAGGCTACTTGGAGAGTTGGACGTGGTTTGTGGCCTCTCAGAAGAGAAACTCTGGTGCTGTGTTCACATTCCTTTGGCTGGGGGTGATCTCTGGGCTGTCTCAACAGCCGGGAGCCCAGAAGCTTCTCACACATGAAGAATAACCACATCTGTCCAAAAAGCTGCAGTGCTTCTGCTGGGAAAAGAATGCTTCTGATTTTCTTTTTCTGAACAGCCTGAAGAAGTCAGTGACTGGATTTTAGTGGAAAATAAGACCCAAGTCAGATTTCTCCCTGCCACCCTTCCCAAAACCATGATGAATTTGGTTTCTGGCATTTTCCAATGGGAAATTTTCCAATCAGAAATTACTTTGGCTTGGGTGTGAGAGAAGGAAATACACTTTTTTTAAAGACCAGCACTTGGAAAATTTTATTTGGAAATGGAGAAAATATCTGATTGGGAAAAAAAAAGAAGAAGAAGAAAAAAGGCCTTTCTGACCCATGCATTTTGATGAGCTCTTCTTTTCCTATTTTTAAAGATGTGTACACCAATGTCATCTAATTCCCTCTGATCAGCCTCTACCTTTTCAGGTCTATTGATCTGCTCTAGTTTATGAAGCTCCCAACTATTGGAAAGAAGAGCTTATAAATAACTACAGAGAAACAGGATTCTGTATCACAGGAGTTCCAGCTGTGCTGCTTTTGTTTATCACACAACACACATTTTTTGGAACTTTTCTTAACCAGGAGGTTGCAAAAGGAAGCTCAGCATGCCAATGTCCCCGAGAACCATTGTGTTGTATTGTACTGTGCAAATGGTGTTTTCTCCCTCATGGGATGGAAAGGTTTCTGGGTTTGTTTCTGTAGATAAGATATAAACTCAGTAGTGGTTCTGCTAGTAAATACAAGTAGCCTCAAGCTCTGGTACGTGTCTTGTTGGTCCCTGCAGTAATTTGACAAAGTACCCTTCCAAGAACCTCTTGAAAAGTACAATATGAGCAATTTTGTTGATCCCTCAGTATCTGGAATAGTAGGAAGGGACACTTTGCCAGCACTGGTGTGGGGTTTGGATGTCTCACCCATGTTCAGTGCTGGCCCATCCCAGGAATCAGATGTATTACTAGGAGGGTGAGGAAAGTTCTCTCTCTAAAACTGCCACTTTTTTGGAATTTTGGCTACCTTTGGTGGGGAAAAGTGTAGAAAACTTCAAAAAGGTAGAGTCTGTGATTTAAAGTACAGGGGAGCTTCCACACAAGGAGAGATTCATCAAACTGAGATGTGTTGTTTGAGTAGTGAGGCAGCTGGGAGAGAGGGATGATCAAGCCAAGCCCAGTCCAGAGAGGAGTAGGATGGTTTGCTGTATCTTGTAATGTGGGTTACCCAGTGAACTCATTAAGCAAAAAGTTTAGAGAAAATGAAGGTAAGTCCATTCTCCTGACATGCATAATTACATATATATTCCATCATCACTTGCTGCTGTGGAGTCCAAAAGAGGAGGGTGAATAGATGTGAAGCAGCACTAGATCATCATGGAAGGCAGATCCCTGAGGATGCTGAATGTAATCAAAGGGTTTGCAGCAAGAAGAGAATCATAGATATCCTCATTTGCTTTCCCCCTCTCCCTCTTGGGAAGGCTGTGGCCATGTTCTTATGTCTGCTTTGGCTTCTAGTCTGGTCTCAGAGACTGAGTGCTGGAGGGTGTGGTTGGACTGACAGCACTTCCCTTCCTCAGGAATGGACGTCCCCAGTCTTCTCCCACCACGTGAGACCTTGTGTGCTGGATGAGGAGGGCAGGTGGTGAAGGAAGGGCGATGATGCTGGAGTACATCATGATTCCCACCAGGACCATCTGGCCTGGGGGGCGTGGAGGACACCACAAGCCCATGGGGCTGAGGCTCTGGCCTTGAGAGGTAAGAGCCAGATGTGTGGATCCCATGGCAGCCCCGAGCTGTGACAGTGCCACAGCAAACCCTGTGAGGGTGGTGTGTGGTGCCTGGGCCAGGAGAGGCTGAGCCTTTTCATCCCTCGTTTGGGCGCTGTTTGAGTCGGCTGCCGCAGTCAGGCTGCAGGGTCATATTTGGAAGGCTTTCTCAGCAGTGCACACATGTTAATGATGTTTGAGGAGTAGTTTCTGTGGGAGACCTGGGAGCCAGGCAGCTCTGCAAATCAGCCCATTAGTATTTTTAAAAGAAAACCTCCATCCTATAGGAGCTGCTTTGGCCTCTGGAGACGTGCCAGAACTGTATCCCAGACTGCACTGCATCCGCTTCTATTAGATCTTTCCCTCTCTCCTTTTATCCACCCCTTTTCCTTCCCTCCTGCCTAGAGCTTTCTCTTGCTTTTCTATCCAAAACACACTTGAGCTGTTCCTTTGGAAGTTTGCACAAGGATAGGTTGGCGTTTACTTTTCCCCCTGCCGTCTCCTTTCTCCTTTTGGAGCTAATCACCCCGGCGAAATTGAGCTGTAATTCAGTTGGCAGTGGTCAGATTGAGCTGAACATGTGTGCTCCAGCACATACCCAGATTCTTGCATCAACAAAAATGAGCACAGACAGGCACAAAGCAAAGGAGAGGTGGCGTGGCCTTGTTTAAAACACACTCGTGCAGCAGCGTCAGCCACCTGAACAAAAGCTGCCTGTCTGCTTTTTGGAGGTGGGTGAAAGAAGAAGTTATTTGGCTTGATGTGCACAGCAAGAAGGGGAGATGGTGCTTCCCCCCTCCTCCCCCTGCCATCTGCAGCTTGGTGGCAGGTAGAGGAGGTTGCTTTGGTGGGGAGGATTTGTCGCTGCCGTGAGTCAGTCAGTGTGTCAGGGTAAATCAAGCCTGACGTTTTTAACATCTTCCCCACACAAAGAGGGGGAGCAGGGGGGAACAGAGGAAGCAATTGTAATTTTATGTCTATATCCTGCTCGACTAATCAAGGTGAGCAAGAGACTTGCCAGCCAGAGGTTTTCCTCTTGTTAGCTTGTTCATTTCTCTGCTTTGCCTTTCTCCTTCCTTTCCTGGACTACTGTAGCAATCTCCTTTGTAGGGAAAGAAGGATCCAGCTGATCAATGCTAGAGGCTTGGAGACAAATGGCTCTTGCTCTTCCAGACTGTCTCTTGCAGCAGGTCTCTAATTAGATAAGTGAAAACTCATGGAAAAACACATTTTGGCAGAGGTTTGACTACCTTTGACCCTGTGTCCTGCCTCCTCACTCCTATTCAGACCCTAAACTTACTGTTAGCCCTGCTGGCAGGGCTGTAGTGCACCACTTCCTCTCCTGCCCCTCTCGGCAGCACCTTGTTCAGGTTGGACAGGCCTACAGGTGAGCTATGGAAAGAAAGAATATCTGCATCATGAGGGGAAGGTAATTCCAGGAGATTTCCAGCAGCAGCATGCCTTTAGAGCTGTGCTTGGTATGCCTCTTGTCTTGCCTCAGGCACATGCTGCTGCAAAGCCTCCCTGTGCCTTTTCCCTTGCTGCCAGCACTGCTCTAATCCCAGGTGGGCTAATTCCCTCTGGAGAGCAAGGAGAAGAAGGGAAGCAAAGTAAATTCATAGACAGGTGCCACCTTTCCATTGCCACAGCCCAGAGTATGGGTGTAACACACTAGGTGCATCCTGGTTTGAATACTGGGATTAACAGGGTGCTCTTCCTTGTGCTGGGAGCCACGATCCATGGGATACTTGGTGGCAGTAAGAGGGCTTGTGCTCCAGGGGAACAGCCTGGCAGCTTCAGAGCTGTCTTCCAGCCCATGGCATGGGCTGTCCTGAAGGTGAGTGAGGTGGATCCTCATGGTCCTGCACTGGAGCTGTTGAGCAGCATTAACTCTGGCCTCTCTCTGCTGTTCTACCCAAGCAGTCAACAACAGATTTTGACTTTTGAGCCAAGGCTGACAATTTCCAGTCTGACTTGCCCAGTGCCCTTTTGTGCTGCCCAGCTTAATGCAGATGGAATGTATTAAATTGGTGAAAAAGCCCAAAAGCTGCCTGCTGGGTCCATGTGCTGGCAGGGCAGGGCAGCATCATTAAAATTCCTGGTGTGCACAGAAGTGGACTAAGTCATCAGCACAGGGCAGGGAGCCTCCGAGTCCTGAGTGCTCGTGCTGATTTACACTAGCTGGGGAACTGGGCCAAATCTGTCTCGTTCAATGAATGATCATTCAATTTTTCTCTCTGCTATCAAGCCCTTAAACAAAAGCCAATTGAAATCAATGGGAGACTTTCATCATTTTCAGGGTTATAGGCCTAAAAAATTGGATGCTTCAGGAAAAAGCAGGCAGGGGAAGAGAGAGGGAAGAAGGAATAAATGCTGCTGTAACATTATGGCTTACAACAGAAACAGATGGAAGTGAGAAATGCTTTAGTTACGATTCTCTGGCAGCAACAATTCAGCAAAGCTGTACATGGAGATGTGTACATTGAAGAGCATCCTTCCTTATGCAGACTGCTCTGTGGGTGCAAAGGGAGCCTGTCCCTCTGTGAATCCCATCTCTGCGTGTCCTATTTCTATATGTGATTAACTTCTCCACTCTTCCATTGCAGTTAAAGTTATTATTAGTGGTAAGCACATGCTCCACAGCTGGCTGTTCCACACAGAAATGCAGGAGGAAGTGCTGCCTTCTGCTCCCAGAAACCAGCAGGATTTTTTTCTTTTTCTTTTTTTTTTTTTTTTTTTTTTTTTTTTTTTTTTTTTTTTTTTGCAGTAGCTGGAAGAGAGGGAGGTTAATATCTCATCCAGCCTCTGGCTGTATTTTGATAAAATCCTTTGTCCAATGACTGCAAAGCATTTTGCACATACAGCAGGATAAATCCCCTTCAGACAGGTATTATCTGGCCTATTTTTACAGCTGAGAATTTGCAGCCTTCGGAGCCATCCGAAGGCGCTGCCTGCACCTTGTGATCTCCCCGGCTGAATGAATGTGTCAGGATGGGTGCTTCAAACCCAGCCCCAGTTCCAACACAGCCCTCCAGAGTGCCTGGGTACCTTAGATCCTTCCTCCTCAGCCTCCCCATCCCTATCACAGGTATGACAATCATCCCTTCCCCCGGGTAAACATTTCATTATGCGCTGCTGCCGAAGCACCTTGGAGGGGAGAAGACCTACAGATAAGTCTGCATTCTCATTTTGGCTGTGTTTGTGTGCCTGTTTTCTGCTTTAACTGCTCTTCCCTTTCTTTGCCTGCTCATTAGTTCTGCCTGAGTGCAGGACCTCTCCAAAAAATGCAGTGTTGGCAGTGGGCATGAATTCTTAACGACTCTTGTCTCTAATGACAGAATCCAGGGCCAGGCAGGCAGTCTGCTTGCTGGGAGAAGGAGAGGCAGATGAGACTGTGGCTCTTCCCCTTGTCATGGGGGTGAGTTTGCAAATTCACGGGAGGATCTGCAAAATATGCTCAGGTCTTGGACTGCCTCTCATGCTGCAAGGAGAATTACTTGAGATGGCAGATGGAAAGAGATGCCTCTCGGGCTGTGGAAGGTGTTGGATTTGTTTTTAAAGCTCACTCTGGCCTCTCTCTGCTGTTCTACCCAAGCAATCAACAACAGATTTTGACTTTTGAGCCAAAGCTGAAAATCTCGAGTCTGACTTGCCCAGTGCCCTTTTGTGCTGCCCACAACTTAATGCAGATGGAATGTATTAAATTGGTGAAAAAGCCCAAACAAAACAATACAGCAATCAGTTCACAGGAGAAAAAAAACAGCTGCCAAGGGTTCAATTTTACTGAACAGGAGAAGGACTTTTAATAATGGAGAGATTAAAACTTATTTTTAGTAGTGTTTTTGTTGTCTTCCTTTGTTATTCTGTCCTTGATTCAAAGTTTCCTTCACTTTTTTTGCAGATGCAGCTTTTAATGTGAGTTTGCTTTTCTTTCACAGGCCATTTTATTTTGTTTAAAGAAGAAGGAACTCTTCACAAGTTAGAAGAGGTGAGAAGAGAAAGACAGGTGAATCCTGCCTAGGTGCCATTCTTTCTGTTTCATTTAATGTCAGGCATAAGAAGGAAAAGACCCATTAAAAATCTTTGATTTTTGATTTTTAAGAGCCAAACCAAGGAAAATTACAATTTTCATACTGGTGATGAAATCCTAGATTTTTATTTTGGTGGATTTGTGCTGAAACGTCATTTGGTGGAATTGTTATGTTCCTGATGAAATCTCAGTAGGCACTGAGAAAATTTCAAGTTGATTGTGGGATGATCAATCCCTCTTGAGGTTCTGGTTATTTCTTTTGATTTGCCCTGGTCTCTCCTTCCCACTTCCAACCTTGCTGATGCATTTTTCCACTCCTATTCCTGTTGCACTGAAATTTCCAGCACCAAGACTATTGAAATGCCCATGAGGTATTTCCTTCCTTGATGGACTATTTGGGTTAAAATCTTTGTGAATCCCAGAGATGTCATCTTATACTGAGTTACCTTCATTTCACACACTGTTGCTGGAAAACTTTTCATTTTTATGCTCAGAGTGCTTCACTTCTTCTATAAGGAAAGGCAGATTCTGGCACTGGAATATTCCATGTGGCCTGTGGAGGTTGGCTAGGCAGGCTGGATCTCTACCTGTGTTGACTGCAGCGTTAATTTTGGCTTTTCAAAAACTGAAGTTCAGCTTTTTTGCTGGTTTATTGTTCCTCAGTACCTCAGAATTGTTAAATAAATAAGTAAATAAATAAAAATGGCAGGATTCATTTGGGGAATCTTCAGAACCATAGGTAAACCTTTGATTTGGAGCAAAGAGAAAGTTGGGAAGTATCCTGTCAGGGTTTCTCCTTCCTCCCTCAGTCCCACCTGTGTCCATGGGCCCAGGGAAATGAGCTGGGGTTCACCCAGTTCTGGCAGATGAGTGCATGCTGAAACACCAGTGTCTTGCACCTCTGGCAGTGCTCTTGGCAGAGTAATCTGAAAACCAAAGGGTCTCTGGAGCTCTCTTCAGAGCTCTGTGAAAGCTTCTTCTGCATGAAGCCTATGCCATGGCTTTGGAGATGAGACTTGGCCATCTCAAGACCGGAGTGTTCTGCAGGAATGTGGAGCCACCACCTTTTGTGGCACCCTGATGTTCTAGCCCAGCTCTGGGATGAAATATCCAAAATCCATTTGTGATGAGGTCTTTGGGACTCTCTTCTCCATGTGTTGCTGGCAGGAAGTCCCCACTTTCTGTGTGTGCCTCCATCCCCTCAAGCAGGCATGTTGATTCCACATTCCTCTTGTTCTTGAGGGCAGGTTTTAAAATCCTGTCGTAATTATTCACAAGCTTTGATTGGAGCCCACGCTCAGAAACACTATTTGCATCCAGGGAGGATCTGATTATAATTGCTGCAGAGAAGTTTGTTTGAGACTGATTCTGTGTCAGCTTGAGATTTCTTGATGATGCTCTTTGGGCATGAGAACTGTGCAGGCTCAAGGTCCAGAGAAGGGCAGTGGAAGGGACTTGGGATGTGAGGCTTGGGGATGCAAATTGCTTTTTCTTCATAGAAGATGGATATGGAAGGAATGCTGGAGAAAGAGCAGAGCAGTAGAAACTGGAATTACCTGACTGGTCTTTGGGGCACCACTGTCTTCTCCACCCTAAAGACTTGAGGAGGCAGCCTGTTTTCTTCAGGGTGGTTGATTTGAATTACCCATTTTAATCATGATTTAAATCAACAAGCAGGAAATCTTGATTTTAAAACCACGTTTTAATCTTGTATTTTAAAGTTCATTTCCTAATGAAACATGGTTTTTCATTGGTTGGCATAATTTGGAACTATTTTTGGCAAAGCAAAAGGGGACGCGACACCCATACATATTTATTGGTGTGACTGTATAGCTCAATAAATATCTGTTCTAACTTTTACATCTTTTTATTACATTGAAGGAATGGAAAGCATGTAATTTCTGATATAATAGCCATGGCTTTGTTTTTTTACACTTGTCTCAAGCTATATGAGGACAAAAATTAAAATGCAATTAAAAATGCATGAAGAAAGCAGTTAAAAAGTTTGTTGTTGGTATCGCAGAGGGCTGGAACAAACCTCTGCAGATAATCTACTCCATGTGTTGGCACTGAGGCAAGATCAATTACACCTTTCCCCTCCACACAGGTGTTTGTTTAACCTTTCCATAGATGTCTCCAGTGAAAAATTCTGCAACTTCCCTGTATCTGTTCTAGGTGGAAAGTTTTAAATCTTTTTTTTTTAGATGTCTAAACTTAAGCTTTCTTTGCTCCAAGTTAAATTATTTCTTCTTCTGTCACTGAACACAGAGAACAATCGACTGCTGTCTTAATAACCTGCAAGCTGCTGGAAGATTGTTATGCCTCTGTGCCTTAGTCTTCTCCTTTTTTTTTCTAGGCTGAATGAACCTAGTTCGTTTAACCTTTCCTTGCCAGCTCTTCCTAAAGCTGTGATGGTTTAATTTCTTCTCCTCCAGACTGCCCCCTGCTTTTTCATCTCTTTCTGCATCTGCAGTGAAATTACTTTGGGGGTGCTTCAGGAGGAGAAATTGCTTGCCATGCCGTGTAGGCAAACTGTGGAACTCATTGCTATGGGATACTGTGGAGGCTAAAGATTAAATAGGTTTGGAAAGGGTTTAAACAAAGTAATGAAAGCTGTTCCTGAGCTGTGCGTTGCTGGAAGGCCTTGGGAGATTGGGATAAACAAAGGGTGAAATGCTATGCTCTGCCTTAAGGTTTCATTGCTGGCTTTGGGAAGCTACCAACCCTGCCAGGGGTCATGTTGCCATGCACTGCCCTGCATCCATGCTGTTGTGATGTACTGGGAGCTTGTCCCACTGCTGTGTTTCAGGGAAGTGCTGCAATGTGTCCATGTCTTCCCCCAGAGCTTGTCTTTCCAGCCTTTCCAGCAGCTGCCTCCCAGCTAACTGGAAAAACAGAGTCCAGCTCTGACTCGAGCATGTTGGGAATCAGAACCTCAGAAAACCTGGATGGCAGCAGGGGGGGTATGAATTTCCTGGGATTTGAATGTTAACCAGATGCTGTTTGGGTAATGTTCTGCTCCTCTGGCAAGCAGGAGCGTGGGGTGGTGCTGGTGACTTTGTGGAGCACCAGGGTGGTTAATGACCCCCAGCCAGGCTGCACCAGTCTGTAAACAGCCACAAGGAAGCAGAAATCTCTCTCTTCTCCAGAGCCACTGCATTCGACAGCTCCCCTTTCATCTGCTCAGAAAGTGCTGAAGTGTTTCTATCTCCTCTTCAAAAGCAATTCTGCACTGCCCAGAGGGGGCTGTAATTCACATGGGGAGCCAGGAAAAAATGATACTCCCCATCTCAGCAGATGAGCATAAACCATGTAAATTCTGACTTCAGCTCCTCAGTGAGATTTAAATGTGATGGTGGGAATGTGGTGACAAGGACTCTGTGGGTCACCAGCAGGATAAAGGTGTGCCAGGAAGCCATTATTTCTGGAAAGGCAGGGTTTGGGGGTAGCAATGCTTAGCCCTGGAGCATCTTCAGGGGTGTTTAAAAAGGTAATTGGAATCTGACTTTCCTGTTTGCCAAGCCTCATGATGCTCTCTGGTTTTTGTAAGAATACCCTGTTATTGAAGGTCTTTATAGAACAGTCCCTCTTTGTTCCCATCTGCTCTTGGGCTTCCAAATCCCTTTTTCCTTTTCAGTTCCCCTTATGGAGGGGAGCACTTTCTCAAAAGACCCTGCCTGATTTTAACTCTGCTGAGGCCACTGAAGCACAGCAAGGATTCAAGGGTAGATTCACCATTCCTTGGGGGGAGAATGAGACCAATTCAACATTTAAAGGGAAAGCTGGGATGTGGCTTTTGGTAGGCTGGGGATCATAGAATCCTAGAATAGTTTGGGTTGCAAGGGCCTCAGAGATGATCTGGTTGCAGTGAGGGTGTGTGGAGGTGGAATTAGGCAGCAGTGAAACAGTGCTGATGGTGTTTGCCTCACCATGGTGGGAGGCCATGGGCAGAGGGGCCAGGGCCAGCTGGGATGGGCAAAGTGAAAAGCTGCTCATCATCTCCCAGGTGATGGTCCCAAAAGGAGGGTGGTTGTGTCTGAAAGGGACTCATGACAGTCATTGTGTCTCTTGCACCTCCTGAAAAACATTTGCACGAAGAGGTGTCTTTGTTTTAAGAAATAATAAAGCTGGGCAGCTTGCAAGCCGCGTGCTTGCTTTCTCCCTGGTGTTCCCGTGCTTGGCAGTGCCTTTGCTTTTGCAGAAGAAGTGTAGATTTGTTTTTTAACTCTTGCTGCTCTGTGAAAGAGAGCAGCCAGAGATTGAACACTTTGGGATTTTGCAGGTAGGCAGGGGGTGGACACCAGTCCTCTTTAATCTTGGGTGCTGAAGGTGATCAGAGCTTTTTATATAGAGCTTTATCTGTTGGCAACTTAATTAACTAATGGTCCCAGAAAGCTCTTACAGAACAATTGATTGTATTCACTTCAATATCGTTATCTCTGTCCTATTGGCACCCAGGCAGTTGTGCAGACTTTTTTGGGTGGTGAAAGCTGGTCATGGTTTCCTTTCCCGACCCTGGTTTTTTATCCATAGGTTTTTGGATTAGAGATTTAGCTTCAGAGAGAATTAAATCCTCTCTGTCTGTGGCTGTGTGGGGAGCACGTGGCTGCAGCTGTAACAGCCTTAGAGTATGAATGGCACAGGGCAAAGGAAACATGATCAGCATTGTTTCATTGCTGCCTTGCCTCACTGTCTGTGCTCCCCCCCTGACCCGAGGACACACGTGAGAGCAATACAAGATATTCAGCCCCTCATCATGCTGTGTCTTGTCTTTGCCTCTGGCCTGAACCCAGGTCTTCTGGTTACCAGCTTTTGCAATTCTGCTGGTAGCCCTCCTGGTGATACATGTCACGTTGAACTCCTGTGTCGTGGGTGCATGTGACAGAGAGAATCACAGCCCTTATTTTAATAAAGCTTAATTCCTCTGCCTCCATAAAAAATATCTATCTAAGAAGACACAGCTGAGCCCTCAGGTCTAGATATGAGAAGGTAGAGGGAAGATCTCCCCCCAATGCTCTGTGTGTATTTAAAGTGCTTTCCCATTGCAGGGGTGTGGACTCCTGGGCTCATTGGATTCACTGAGTTCTGTGACAGGAATTGCTGGGGTGAACTGGGATTTGATGGGAATTGAAGCTGGCTGTGAAAAAAAAAAAAAAAAATTACCTGAGTCCTCCTCCAACTTCATACTGGGTTGGATTTTGCATCATCTTTGCCAAGGTCAGAAGAAATTCATAATGGCAGCTAGGACCAGAACAAAGAGCTTTAAGACTTGATGGAAGTCTTCCCCTTTTTCCATCCCTCCAGCTTCCTTGGACACCTGGTCATTCCCCCTTCTACCTGCCCTTTAACCCAGCAGCTCATCACCCTGCCTGTCAAGCACATCTTCCTCTGGTACCTCTGTCTGTCCCCATTCTGTCCCTCTGTCCCCATTCCCATCCCAAGGTATCCTGACCCTACTGGCATTGTGGCAGGCTCCTTTCTGGGGCTGAGGGTGGTTGGGTCAGCCCTTCCTGTGTGTGGTGCTCTGCAATAGAGGGAGCTACTTCTCTTTTTATTAAAACATAATCAAATAGGCCAGCACATATGGTGGCATCTCCATACAGATAAGATTGTGATCCTTCAGACCTGGAAGTGAGAGCCATCCAGATGCTGGAACAACCAAATATTACTTTCTTATACATTTTAGTCCCTTAGTGGGGTCTTCTGGGCTGCTGGTGGCTGGGGAGATGCTTTGTTTGAAACCCACAAAAGGTGGGTTTTAATCAGTTTGGCTTCCTGTATGGCTGGGTGAGAGCACCCCAGAAATGTAATGGGCTGCTTTCACGGGCAGCAGCTCATGCTTGATATTTATAGAGAAATGGTGCTTTGAAAAGACCCCGTTTTTCAGCCTCTCCTGCTGTTCTCCAGCTAGGGCTGAGCCTTGCTGTTAATAAGGGAAATGCAGACATTTCTTCACAGTAAAGACAAAAAAACCTCCCCTTTGCTTTCCTTCCCATCTTGTCAGGAGCACCCTGCTGTGCCCCTCTGCTTTCTTCCCATATCACAGAGGGAATGGATTCTCTCTCTCAGTTGTACTCCTCACCAGAGCCCTGGTTGCTGAGTGTGTGTCCATGCAGCCATATCCCTTCAGCTGGCTTTTATTAGCAAGCAGAAAGCAAAGTGCAATGGATTGTGGGGGGGGGGGGGGAAGGAGGGGTTTGGGAGACCTGAGGTTAAGTCTCAGTTGTGTTTTGGATTTACTGTACAGCTTTGGAAAAGTCATTTGTGTGCATCAGCTCTCTACCTGTAAGCATCAGTGTGGTCTGACCGACTTCTGCAGTATTAAATGGTAGTTATGTGTTGCTTTTAACCATATTCCATCCACAGAAGAAAAGGAGTGGGTGTTGAAGCAAGGGTCACTTTGAAGCTGAGCCTCAGCCGTTTGTGTTTCTCAGGTACTTCCAGTAATGTGACCCATGCTTTATGTTACAGGCTGCAAATGCTGCAAAAGGCTATTTTGAGCCCTGGTAGCTTTAATTGAGATCCAGGCTCCTAGCAGTCCTTGCAAAATGAGCGTGACACTCTGTTGTTCTAGTGAAAAAATGGGTTTCTTAAGCTTTTTGGCTGTGCTTTGGATAGACATTTGTGGTCTGAGGTGTCACCGAGAGAACTGGGGCTCTGGCTCTGCAGGACTCTTCAGATGTGTCAGAATTCTGATTTCATTTTCTCTCTGGAAAATCACTGGCCATACAAGAAACTGATGAGAAAATGCTTGCTTAAAAACTCAAGGGATGCTCCATGGCAAACCCATGGGAGGATCAATTTCCCAATTTTCCTCCTGTCTGCAGGGGCTATTAGGAGATTCATTTATTCTGCTTGAAGCCTGTAGGTTTATAAACATAGGCTCTTCTCTTCAGCTGAGCTGAGAAGAACAGTATTTGAATTCTTTTGGGACAGGAGCTGCCTGTCTTTACCATTCAGTTTAGGAGTGTAGCAGAGGGAAGGGGGGAAAGCCAGGGGAGCACCAAAAGGGTCTTGGTTTGTACTGGACTAGGAAAACCTGCATCGAGGTGAGGATGGGTAAAAAATATCACAATTAAACTTGTGCTGCTGCAGTATAGAAGGATTAGAGCTCCTACTGCAGCATCCCTGGTGTAGTTGTGTCGATGAGGATGGGCCTGAGGACATGACTGGGCTTTTAGGCTTAGATAAACTAATTGGCTTTGGAAGGTGGGGCAATGGGCAGCTTTCCCTGGGCTGTGGCAACACTCAAAAGAACATGTTGGCATTTCTGGGGCCTCTGAATGTCACTGGTATGTTGCAGATGGCTTTGGGCTCATGGCTGAGAGGTGCTATCACAGGGAAACCCGCCGTGTCTGAGAGCTTGCAGAGCTGAGGCTGAGGAAACGTGTGGGATGGCTTCTCTGTCTGTTTTCATTTTCCTGTGCCACACTCAGGAAGATTCAAATATCCAGAGACCTGTTCAGTTCTGAGGCCTCAGCCAGTCTGTAGCTGCTGGGGTCACTTTCACCCTGTGGGTGGATTGGAAGGCTCTCACTCCTTCCTGCACACGGGTCGAAGGGTTCTGCTCCTTGCCTTGTGAGACAGAATGACTGCAGCCGCTGTGAGAGAGCAGGAAATCATCTCTGTAAAGCTGTCCAGAAAGCCTTGAATTCAGGTACAAGCCTCATGTTTATAGGAACATAAAAGGAACCATGGAAACTAAATATGGGTCAGAGCACCCGCAAATAGAAAAAAAACAGAGGGATTGCAGAGTTACACTAATTTTTCTGCCTTTTGATTTGCTGTGGTGGTTTCAAACCTGCCTGGGGTCCTAGGCTCTGAAGGAGGCTTTGGGATCCATAGGAGTAAGAAATATTTTTGGGAAGGCAGAGGGCAGAAGACTTCATTTAAATGCCTTCCTTGAGTCCATTTAAGACTTCATTTAAGGGTCATGCTGCTCAGTGGTATGTAAGATGTGCTGGCTGTGACATTCCCATTGAGCCCCAAGGGACATCAGGTACCTGGAGAGGAATGAAGAGCTTCACATGCATTGTTGACATGGAACTTAAACATCGCTTCACTCTGTTCCCTTGTTTGGAGGATTACCCTGTGGAGCTCTGCATGCCCTCCTGGGTCTGTCGCAATGATTCAGCTGCTCTGCAGTCCTCAGCTTCATCACAGGGAAACTTCTTCACCTAGCTGCTGCCAGCATGCTTTTGGCGACCCTGGGTGTCCTGTCAGCTGTTCCAGGCCATTAAAGGATTTGTTTCTCGGTGTATGAAAAGGCTTAATTCAATTCTCATTCTCTCCTGGCATTCCTCGGAGGTGAGTGCGTCCCCTCAGCATGAATCCTCCAATGCCGCTAATTGACTTGAAAGTAGCTCGTGTCTCCTTGGAAATGTCACCCAGCCCTTTTCAAGTGCAATTCCAGGCAATCAGGATCAATATGTTTCTTTAGCTAAGGGTATTAGCACATGACTGACAGCCCTGCGGCATTAGCTTATTCATATGGACTTTCAGATGCTCATTTTTCTTCCCTGTCTCAGCTCCAGTCCCAGTTAGGAGAGCTTGGAGCAGAGCCATGCTCTGAGCTGCAGCTGTTCCCAGAGAACTGGTGGGTCCTGGGCTGGCTCTGCCATCCCTGCCCCAAATCCCTGGGCTGCTCTCATTCCCTGCCTCTCAGGTGAGTCAAACTGCATTGCCCCACCCCCTTGCTCATCACGTCGTGGCCTCGAGGTGCTCCAGAAAGGATGGGGCTGGATTTCTCTGCCCCTGTTAATCAGCCTGGTGCTTCTTTGATGAAAGAAAAGGTGTCAGCATATTTTGGCAGCGCCTCTGCCCAGAGAATACTGTCAGTGTATCTGTCCCTCCTCAGATCCCTGCCCCCTTGTGCTCCCAGGGACGCTGCAGTCAGCAGCAGAGGAATTCCCTTGCTTTCCTCCTCTTGTGGCAATTGTGAGGTGGTCAAGGTGCCCAAAACATTTGGGGTTTTCATTATGTCTTCCATCAACTGGACATTCTTCTGCTTCCTTGCCTCAAAAATGTTCATGAATTCAAATTCATCTTCCCAGCACCCCGTGAGGAAGGGGCGTGCTGCTCTCTCTGCTTAGGTACAGGGGTGAAAGTACTGGGAAATTAATTTAGAGGAGCTTACAAAAGCACTTGAGACAGTGAATTTAATCTGAGCCCAGGTGCCCCTCCCTGAGCCCTCTGCCCCTTCCTTGCCTCTCCTTTAATAAGGCTCCCACAGCTGATGCATCCACACTGCTCCCCTGGAGAGACCTCCCATCCCTTCTGCACCCCAACCCTGCCTCTTTCCTTGGGAAGCAGAAGGGAACTCACCCCCTACTTTGGGAAACACTCAGAAGTCTTACAAGCAACAACTCAGGAACAGATCATAGAATATTTAATGTTTTCAAAGGCAGAAGCTGGGTTGCTGAGAGACCAAGAGCCATGTCCTGGGTGAGATGACATTTCTCAGGCTTGGTTCTTCTGGGTCCCTGCTAGCAAGCAGTGCTCCCAGCTCTCCAAGAGCTCCTCCCTGGCATGCTAGAGCTGCAGGGAAAATGAAGCTAGCTCCCAAGCAGCAAACATTAACATACAGAAGGATGAGATGTGCTGCACTGGAGTATTAGGAAAACTTTGAGGACTTCTCTGCCATGCTGTGACTTGGAGTGCAGGGCTGGTGACGGCACAGAGGATCTGCCCCCACCTGGGATTTGCAACTGCTGCCGAGGCAGAGGTGGGGAATCTGTCAGGGAGCTGCTGAGAGCACGATCCCCAAGGGCACATCAAGAGAGAAACAAGAAATCCTGGAAGTTTTAACCTGTCTGGATACCTGCAGGTGTGTTAGCTTTCCATGCCCTCTGGAATTAGTCAGTAAGGAGTTAAGGTGTGTGCCCTGTGAGACAGCCAGAGAGCGCATCCCAAACTCCAGCAATCAGAGGCAAAGCAACAATTATTAACGCCTCGGCGTTTAATAATTAATTTAATTGTGGCAGGTTGCTTACGCCCCCGGTTATATTGTGAGCTCAGTTCCAGAGCCCTCAGAGTTGTCAGTCAGCAGGTCCATAGATCATGGCAGCCTTAGCATCATGTCAAGGGGCCTCACTCCATCAGGGATAATGAGCATCTCCCACCGGTTCCTTCCCATCATTCATGTGAGATCCAGAAGTTCATCATGTAAATGACAAACAGTGTTAATTTTCTGCAAATAATTCCTCCAGATGTCCGCAGGATTCCAGCACTCCTTGCCCAGAACAGTAAAATATGTTTGTCTTCCTCCCTTATAATTCATCACCAGGCCCACAAATCTCCCCAAAGTCTCTGTAAACAAAGCAGGATGCAGAGTGCAGAGGATAATAGTTCACTGCAAACATGTCTCTGGGTGCCTCTGTGCTCCACACAAGAAAAGGAGTGGTGGAAGAGGTCCAGAAGTTTCTTCTCATGTGAGCTGTGTTTGACTGCATTTAGTCTTGCAAATACAGTGAGTGGTATGGTCTGAGCCAAACCTCCCACAAGCAAAGTCATTGTGGGAGGAGAAACTCAGGAGGAATTTTTATGGGTTTGAAATTCAGGTCTGTCATTCTGGAATGGTTCAGTCAGGAGTGAAACCTCCTGCAAAACATATCTGCATCACTAGGGGCCTCTCCAGGAGATCCATGCTTTATCATGGATCCATCGTGGATCTGCATCATGCCGTGTTTTCTGATGAGTACTAAAGCAATTAGCCAGAGCTTTGTTTCTCCAAGCATCTCTCAGCTTACTGGATTCCAGATGCAACCAAAAAATACATGGAGAGCTGAATTTCAGGGAGGTTTGGGCCACAGAGCACAAGAAGTTTTGGATGAATTTGAAGATGTGATGCAGGAATTGGCTCCAGCCAGTATATCTGGCCGGGAATAGGGCAGACCCACGATGAGGCAGACAGAAAAATGACTGTATTTTTGACTCACACAAGAGGTCAGCAGGCAGCTAGGACCCAAATCCAAGGAGGGTGGTGAAAATCCTGGACTCCTTCCCATCTTCCAAGTAAAGTTCAAAAGAATTTGAGGGTACCCAGCTTGGCCACAGGCTTGAAAAGCTTCTGTACTTGAGATCTATTTGGTTGGATATGCACAAATGTATGTATTGTTTTATTTAGTTGGACATGGGCAAAAACAAGGACATCCCAAAACTCCTCCTCCTCTGGCTGCTGAGAACACCCAGCCATGTGCTCCTGCCTTGCCTTGACACCCATCAAGTGCTAGAGCCAGCCTGGGGGCTCAGTCCTGAGCTCCAGCATGGAAATGGCCTGACCTGGAGACACAATAAGGATGGAGCCACCAGCTCACAGTGAGGCTTGTGTGTGCAGGAGGAGAGAGCATCCCAAGCTCTGGAAGGTCCTGTGAGGCCAATGGCACAGGGGGGCAGGGTGAGGCAGGTGTGTCACCTGACAGAGAGCAGGTGGGCATTGGTCTCTGCTCACAGAGAGCAGGTGGGCATTGGTCTCTGCTCACAGAGAGCAGGTGGGCATTGGTCTCTGCTCACAGAGAGCAGGTAGGCATTGGTCTCTGCTCACAGAGAGCAGGTAGGCATTGGTCTCTGCTCTTCTCTTTCCCACCAGGCTTAACAGGCCCAGCTTTGCTGTGGAATTTTCCTCTCCATTCGCCAGCTCCTGCCAGCCCTGGAAGCTGCTGCACCCTCTCCCTCCCTCACTGGCCTTTTCACACTGGAAGGGTTTTTAAAGGTCCTTCTAAGCAGCAGCTGCTCTGTGGTTTTTTGTTTTTTTGGTGTTTTTTATGATGGGCTGGAAATTAATTTCTTTTTCACTGGCGTTGGACTATCCATTCCCCACGTCACAGAGCAGAATGAGCTCGTAACTCTCCTGACTGCCTCGTGGCTGAGTTATGGGGTCTTCTGCAGGGTAGCCCAAAGGGTTTAATTTAACAGTGGATGTTGGAGGAAAGCAATGGAGTTCTGACAACTGTCTAGTGCTTTTGCTGTCAGTGCACTTGGAAAATTTTCCTTAATATCTGACTGAAAGGTTCCTTGCTTTAAATTAAGCTCAGGACTTGTCTTTTCCAAGATGGGGAAAGGTGGATGTTGGTTTTTTTCCCCCCTCCCTTCTCCTTTTGTTTGTCTGAAGATTGTAACCATGTCTCCATCCTCTCTAGACTGAGCATCACCAATGCTTTCCACCCCTCCTTGCCAACTGTCTCCTATAGATTTCCAGTCACTGCTGTCTGTTTCCCTTGGACTGTCTCCAGTTGCTCACACCGTCTGGAAGATCAGCATCCCAAACTGGACAACAAGTTCCAGCTGGGCCTGGAACAGCACAAAGACACACGAGGGTAACTTGGACTACTTGCTCATGACATCTTTTCTGTGCTCTGATCCTGGCTGCCCTTGGCATGATCTTGAACCTGTTCTGGGGCAAGTGGGGTGAAATGCTTTGGTTGCTGTCTGGGCCACCTGTGGTGGTCTCCTTGTCACCACATAGGGACACTAATAAGGCCATCTGCTGTAGGAGCCTGTGTCTGGATCAGGGATGCTCGGGTGAGCTAATGGGAAAGGACAAAAGATGCCTGCTGCTTGCAGGAGCTGGAGCTTGTTAACCCCCCTGCAGATGCTCCTCCGTGTACTTTCCTTCATGAGACTGTTCACAGCCTGGTTTAATGTGCCTGTTAATGGTGAAATTGGTGGGGCTGTGTCCACTGGAGCACTCTTCTCCTCACAGAACTGTGGAGGAGCCATGGGGAAAGAAACAAAGTCCTTGGTTTTTCCTCATCCCTAGCTCTGCTTTTCTGTAATTTACCCTTACAGCCGTCACTAGACTTCATTTTTTTTAAAGGCCCAGCTCATTTTTGGTCCTCTTAATGAGTAACAACATTGTAAGGGCACTGTGCCATGGCTTTGTCTCTCTCAAGGCAGCACCTAATCCTGTAGTATTTGCTCAGCAGAATGGTCACTGCTTTTCCTGGACTTGCATGGAGGACATGGTATGGATCCAAGTGCAGTTCAGCAGCTGGGCTCTTGCACGAGAGTGATTATAAACTGATAGAATTTGTTATGGTGGAAAAGACCTCTTAGATCATCAAGTCCAGCTGTTAACCCAGCAGTAAAAAGCCCCCAGGTGTCTTGTGGACTAAACTATATCCCCAGGTGCCACATCCACAGGTTTATTGAACACTTCTAGTAATGGTGGTTCCACCACTTTCCTGGTTTGCCTGTTGCAGTGCTTGAACACCCTTTCAGTGAAGGAATTTCTCCTAATGTCTAATCTACACCTCCCATGGCACAGCTTGAGGCCACTTCCTCTTGTCCCATCCTTATTCCCTGGGGACAGAGCTTGACCCCTACCTGGCTACAGCCTCCTGTTGGGGAATTGTGGAGAGTGAGAAGATCCCCCCCTGGGGCTCTTTTTCTCCAGGTTAAAGAGCCCCAGCTCCCTCAGCTGCTCCTCATTGGTCTTGTTCCCCCTTCTTGACTTTGGGGTGTGGAGAGCAAAGCTGAGGCATTGGTTGTGAAGCAGGATGGCAAATAAGAGTCATGAACAAGAGAGAATTTGTTATGGTTGCTTGTAGGCCAGCCTGGTTGGAGGTGGAAGGAAGGGTGGGTCCAGCCAACAGCTGGAAAAGCAGCCCTGAACCTCCTGAGGGAAGGAAGGACTGAGATCTTTGAGTTGTTCTCCTCCTGTTCAGGATTGGGCATGGATCTGGCACACCCTGGAGACCTTACAGCATTCTAGCAGTAGGGATGGAAATGCAGATGTATTATTCTGAGGGTCTGGAGTTACAGCTCCTCAGGTGATGCTTGTGTAACACCTGTCTCAGTGGAAATGACCAGAGAACCTGAGAAATCCCTCTTGTTTCTGAGGAGTTCACCCCCAGCTGGGGAAGGAAATCAGGATAACTGGCTTGGCTTGCCTTCAGCAGTGTATTTTAGGCAATCATCTATTTCTGGCACCACTTGGGCACCACAAGTTCTGTGGGACAGCCCCTGTCTCTATGTCAAACTCATCTCCTGGAGTCAGGCGATTAGATGATGCTCTTTTTTCATCTAAGTGCTTTTTGTTTTGCTTTCTAATCTGTGGAGGGAAGCTGGCAGATGTCATCTTTAAAGGTGAGGAAAATGGAGCCAACATTTTGTATTCCAGAAATCTCATTATTTTCCAACTAATATACTGATTTTGGATGCTTGGGGTTTGGCAGCACTGCAAGGGTCATTGCTGAACAAAGCAGAAGCAGGCCCATCCTGGAGAAAGCCTGCCTGGGTAAAATAAGCATTTTCTAAGAGTGGAAAACATGAATTCTCTGGGTCATGTCAAAGAACGAGGCCTTGTGGGTAATTTCCCTTTGGCTCTGACTTGATGAAAGCTTTTATAAAAGGAAAAAGTGTGTTTTAAGAAGTTACTTGATACTTATCTGTCCGGAGTGCTTTTCCCAGGCTGGATTTGGGGAGGGATTATCTCAGATTTTCATTTAGTTCTGAAATCCTGGGTATTGGTTTTATAAACTAAAACCCCTTCGCAGCAGGTTGCTTGTTCTGTCTTGTTGTTTTAGCTTGATGCCTGGGAAGGAATTTAAATTTCCTGAACGGATGGAGCCTGCGCCTCGCTGGGGTAAATCAGCATCGTTCAAATATTTAAAGGCAGATGCATCAATACTGGCAGCTGAGGATCTGGCTTACTTTGATTAAAATCTGATCAAGATTACTCAGCCTTGCCAAGGGACTTGGATTACCAGTCTATAAAAAGAAGAGGAGGAGAGGAGAGGACATTAAATATAAAAATAATCCAATGAAGGACGTTAAGCTAAACTCACTGCAAATTGAACAATAATGAAAACATCCTCCTTAAGCAGGTGGAGGGCAGCAGGGCTTGCAGGCAAGCAGGAGGCTTGGAGGTGGGGTTGAGGTAGAAATATTGCCCTGGGGTTTCTCATGGGCATGGCCTCATCTTTTAAAGGCAGATTTTTTTTCAAAAGAGGGCCTTGCTCATTAAAAAAAACCCCAAGGAAGCGCTGTGGGAGGAGATGTGGGTGACAAATCCTTCGGAAAATCCTTGCCTCTGCTTCCTCAGGAGACCTGGGCTAGTGCCAAATCTCACTAGCAAAGAGGTGATTGAAGCTGAGGAACAGAAAATCAACTCTTACAGATTGCAGAATGTGAAATGTGCTTTTGTCTTTAGGGCTTCTTACAGGGGTTGAATTTCAGCTCTTCCCTTCCATCACAGCATTTTTTTCACCCTGGTTCTTCATTACTTTTTAAATGTAAAGCATACTCAAGGAATGTTATTTTGCCATGGGATTAGGCTTGATAGCCAGTGACTGATGGGGACATTGCACCAAGCTCATTGCTTGCTGAGCCATTTCAGGAGCCTGTCCAACCATTTGGCACGTGTCTAGATTTCCCAAGATTTCTTATGCTCATGGTCTCTAAACCCTGGTCTAACGGGAAGTGTCTCTGCCAATAGCATGGAGTTGAAACCAGATGATCTTTAAGGTCCCAAACCATGATTCCCTGTGCTCCTCTGAAGTGCTGTAGCTATTATTAGGTCAGGCACACTTGGATCCTAAACTTGTTGGGTTTTGAAGCCCCCAAATCCCACTGAGATCAGCAGATTTTCCCCTCCTCTTTATGGAGCATGCTGGCTAGCTGGAATGGGAAGGAAGCACATCCTTGGTGATCTCTGTAGAAGGCATGTTGATGGAAGGAGATCTGGGGGGCATGCAGGACTTGAGTGTCCTTCTTACAGGCCATGTAGGGGGATGGAATATAAGAAAATAAAGGTAGTGTAGAAAGTAATCTCACCCCTAAGGAGTTTCAGCTGGGCCCATTATCAAAGATTAGGAGCAGGCCTGACTTTAACAGGCCACAGCTGTACCCAATGAGAAGAAGAGAGCTATAAAGGAGTGGGGTGGGTGGGTGAGAAGGGAACTGGAGTCAGTGGCTGCTTTGGGAAGAAGAAAGAGTCAGTGCTCTGAGGAGCTGCCCATGAGAAACACCAAGGAGGTCTGGAACTTTTGTGATAAGGAGACAACAGCATGGAACCCCTGCAAGAAGATGACCCCAGGCCACAGTGAGCAGGATGCACAGAGAGCTGGCTGGTCTGAGACTGGAAGATGCTCTGACCGTGTCAGAGGAGTCTGGGAGCCTGAAGATTAAAGCAGCTATAGAATCCTCAGATGGTTTGGGTTGGAAGGGACCTTAAAGATTATCTTGTTCCACCCTCCCTGCCACGGGTGGAGGAGGTGACTTAAAGTGACACATCCCAGACTGCTGGAGGGAAGGAACAGGATGGCTGTGGGCCCTTCTGGGCAATTGTGTACAGGATGGTCAGGGACATTGCCCCAGCAGTGATGGCAGTCTGTCCCTTTTTCTGTAATCAGAATGAGGGTCGGATGAGGATAAGATTGTGTTTTAATAAATATTTGTTAGCAAGCGCCTTCCCCTCCCCCCTCCCCTGTAATATTGTTCATTCTCCTTGCAGGAACACGTGCATTGTTCAGCTTCTGTTCCTCCATGTGTCGTGCTCCATTACTCCATCTCACAGAGCAGGAGGAACAAGGCTTTTTCTGGGAATTTGCTCTGGTCCTGCTACTTCCCTGGTGGTGCTCAACTGATGTGGTTTGTTTGCAGGGGGAATAAAATGCTCAGCTGTCAGCTCCTGAATGGCCTGTCAGAGACCAGGGCAAGGACCAGCCCCTCCTTCAGCTCTCTGTTACACAGCCATGGTAAGTTTTGGGCCGTGGCTTTTGGGAGAGAAAAGTTGCTAAGCAATAAATGTGACCTTCTCACTGTGTTTTAAAAGATGTGAGACTTTGCTTAAGGCATCCTTAGGATAAAGGTTCTTCCCCCCAACCTTTCTCCGGTGCAAAAACAGGTTCTGCAAGTGGCTGTGATACCCTGTGAAGAGGCAGCCCTGTCTGAGGTGTGATTGTACTCTCATGGGGTGTGAAACAGTGTTTAAAAACGTGGATAATTGCAATGCACTGGTGAGCATGTTTTTTTCAAACCCTTGCTTTCTTGCTGGAAACAAGATTATCCTTACCCAGACTGAGTGGCTGCAGGGAAGGTGGAGCTGCAGTGGTGCCTGGGCTGTGCCTTGGGTAACTTGAGGCTGAATTTTCTGATGACTCAGAAGGGATCCCAGCAGCCCCTCAGCTGTTTGCAGGTCTGAGGATCAGTGGCACTGTGCTTATGAACCAGCACTGCATTGAGCAGGGCTGGGACCAAAAGCCACCTCAGTCTCAAACTGCCTATAAAATGAAGCAGTTGAGGGTTCCCAAGTGTCAGGTTTGCACTCACAGGCAAGTTCCAGAGAAATAATAAGGTAGATGCTTATTATTTAATAAGAAGGTTCTTGCTGCTTGCTTCAGGTTCTTTCAGGCCATGGGAGGGAGCAGGGGAAATTTGAACCACCTGATGTACATTAGTAATGAGATATTAATGTTGTGCATGAACAGGGGCTTTATTACTCCAGGAGCTGGTGGTACTGAGTATCTTATACTTTCTGATTTATAATTCCTTCCTGATCTAGAGTCTTTGGTCAAACATCTTTGAACACAAAGCCTGAGGAATGGGATGGGAAAGCCCCTTTTTTCATGGGACATGCCTGCAAACCTCTGCTGCCAGGTCTCAGAGCTTCAGAGCATTTGGTAAGCAGTGGTCAGCAGTTTGTGTAGCTCCACAACCCACACCTGTGCCTCCAGAGCTCTGTGCTCACTCAAGAAGTGTTTCCCCTCAGCTCTGACTCTTCAGGTTGTTCTCTGAGCTGTGCTTAAACCCTCTGTCCCACCTGGATTTCTTCTCTCCAAGAGCTGGACAGGGCAGCTGCCCATGTTCTGTTGTAGCACCCTTCCTTCTTGCCTTTTTTCCCTGAGAAAAGAGGGTTAATGTGGGTTTGGCTCCTTTTTGCCCACCCCTAATCACTTTCCACCCTGATGGCTGATTGCAGCTCTGTATGTCAGAGACCTTCAAGATAACGAGCTCCTACCAGCTTGATATAAATAGATGGCCAGGGAGAAGACTTTATCTTTGCCCCTCTGTGCCAAAGGACTTCAATCCTTATCAGTGCAAGAGCATCTGTGCGTGAGAGAATGAGGAACAGAGATGTCATGAATGCCTCTGGGGAAAACTGTTCTTGGAGACAGTCCCCTACTGCATCCTGCAGAATCCCACTGGGATGTGTAACTCCATGGGAAATGGAAGCATTGCTGGCCCTGCTAGGGGCTGAGCACTGTGTGAGGCTTTCTGTTGTTTGTTTTCCCTGCATCCTTTAATCAGAGACTAGGAGAAGTGATGTGTGTGGTGTTGCCAGCTCGACTTAGAGCAGGAAGCACAGGGACAGGAGCCTGGTACTGGAGCAGAGGATTGCAGCCTGATTCCCAGGGGGGGTGAGGCTGTTTTAGCCTCTAGCTGGTTGATGGGGCATCTTTCTCCTCCAGCAGCCCTTGTTTTCTCTGGGGAATAGCCCCTGTTTCTAGGATGGTCCTCCAGCTCATCACCCAGCTCCCTTCCTGCCCTCTTTGCCTTTTGCAGAAAGCTGTTTAATCAAGGGTGTATCAAAATCCATCTGTCTACACTGGTGTCAACAACTTGGCTTCAGGGACATTTTAAATCATTTTCTAACTGAATTCTGTAATGGATTTTATTGCTGAGAGAATGGAAAGCAGGGCAGCAAAGGTGTTTTAATTACATCTGACTGTGGCATCTTGCAGGCTTGCCCTGTCAGTCGTTCTGGCATGGCACTATTTAGAGCCTGCTTCTGCCAGCATGGGCACATTAGCTGGAGGGGGGTTACTGATCACAGAGGAAATCATTGATATTTTACTACTGACATTATCTTGGAGCTGTGTCTTCTTTTTCTACCTTGCTTTTGTGGCATCAGCTTCTCCTGCTTTAGAGGATTCCAGTCCTGTATCATGTCATTTGGGGGCAGTGAAAACCAGCCACTTGCCCTACTATTGTATGGGCATCACACTGGGGTGGAGCAGAAGTGCTTTGCTTGCTCTGAAGAGAAGCTGTGTTGCTGCAAGGGAGATGTCTCTCTGAACCCTTTCCCCAGCTCACAGCTTGGTTTCACAGCCTGTTGACATACAAACAGCTCCCCTTTTTCTGGGTCAAGCAGGGGAAGATTGAGATGCTGTCTCCAGCAAGACTATTTGGGGGAAGAAGGAGGGAATGTGACAGGACAAGGCCGAGGGTCTCACTAGGCTGAAACACCCTTGTCAGACCCATGGGGTGGGATCAGCAGGTGGAGTAAGTCCTGGACAGGCAGGCTGGTAGTAAATGCAGTAAAGCACATTTTTGGAAGTGCCTGTTCACCACACAAGAGGAGCTCCAGCTGGGTATGTGTGGGAATGCCAAGAACTCTTGTATCTGTACACATTTAAGGTGTATTTTCACTGATGCTCAGGGCTCGTGGTCTCTGCAGTGATGCCTGTGTGTTTTCTGGAGCATTCAGAAGGTAGCAGCTCCCAGTGGCCATACTTTGAGTTGCCATTTCAAACTGCTTAACAGGTTTGAGTCTAACCTGGGGTCTGGAGGAATGAGCGTCCCAGGAGGAGGAGAGCAGAGCTGATGTCATTTTTCTACATGACTGCTAATACTGCCTCCCTTCTTTCCAAAGCTTTTGGCTATGATTTAACAGGTAGCCCAATCAATATCCACAATTTTTCAATGTTGGAATGTGTCTGTGTTCCTGACAACGCTCATCTGTGTCATTTCCTCCTCTTAATAGTTGTAAGCTCAGCTGCAGATGACAAGTGCTTTGTTTGTGACTCCTGGGTGCTCTGCACTTGCATCTCCCAACAGATGCAGGGCAAACTCTGCCCCTCCTGTCTGGCCTGGCTTGCAGTGATGTATTAAGTGGGTAAGAAATAGAGTGGTAATGAGATAACCACTGACATCAAGCATTAACGTGGGAATAAATGAAGTTACCAGCCAGAACTAATGGCTTGAACTATCACTGGGTTGTAATTAATGAGTGTGGTGGCTGAGATTTACAAGGATATTTTAGGATGCTCCTTGCATGCAGCTTTGGGTTTTATGGCTTGCTTGGAGAGAAATTGGTTAATGCCAGGAACTTAATGAATGGGCAGAAGCTGTTCTTTGTCAGTTGGAAGTGCCCCTCTTGTCGAAGAGGCCAGAATGGCACATGTGGAATATCTGCCTTTTCATTATCTCAGGGACTGCAGGAGGGTAGGATGTTGTGGCCTCTCAGTGTGAGGTATCTTGCAGCTCATTTCTGCTGTTTTATTAGGTCAGAGTAGGAGGAGTCCTGGTGGAAGCAGTGCCTCTGAAGAGAACCTATGGACAAGTTCACTTGTACGTAGAAGAGATTGCCATTAATGTGGGTTCTCCACCCCTGAACTGAGCAATGACAAGCTGCCCTGTTCTGCCCCATGTGGGTGGGACTTGTGGTTTCTTCTTCAGGTCTTCTTCTTCTTGCTGCTCTGATGTCCATGGGATCCAACTGCCTGTACCTCATGCAGGAGTTTCCTGGAGCAGGAAATGAGGTGTCCATGCCCAGAGGGCTTTGCCTGGAGACCCAGCCCTCCCTGCTCCTGCAGCTTTCTGGGTGTGTGACCCTGCTTAAGGCTTCTCAGACATGTAAGAAACATTTCAGGGGTGGTTGCTAGGCTGTTGCAGGAAACACAGCAGAGCAGTCAAAATTCTTCATGGTAATTGGTGGGAATGCTCCAGCCACCTCACTGCTGCCTTCCTCATCTTTCCATGGCAACCCTCCCTCTACAGCAGCCCAGGTGCTTGTGCTTGGATAGAGTAGGAGTTTGAGTCCTCTGTCTTCCAAATCACCCCTTGGAGCATGGAGGGAACATCTGTACTTTTAAAGAATGGGCATCATGTGATACAACAAATAACTTCACTTGCTCTAACCATGTTCTTTTTTTATGCTGGCAGAGACAGAAAACCTTGGAAAGATGCCTGAATCAGACCCTTGCATTTCTTTTGTGGAGAGTTCTGCTACCTTGTTTTTTAATGGGGAGAGAAAGGTGCAGAAAGACCTGAGTGTTTCTTTTCCTTCCCATGGTCTGAGCCACCACACCTCTCTGTGCTGGAGAGAGGAGTGGGACCACACTCAGCATCTGGTGAGCAAAGGGAAGGACAACCTTTCTTTCTCTGTCAGAGACAGCCTGGATGGGGCTGTGATGTCTCCTACAGGAAGCCAGGATGGTGGCTGGAAGGAACAGAGATGAGAGAGAGGTCAGGCACTGTCTTATCCTCATTTCTGCTCCCTGCTGTACACAAGGGACACAAGACACGCAGGGAAACTGCCTGTTGGATGGTGCCCAGCTCTGCCAGCATGGGCAGAGTTGGGCATTGCAGAGCAGAGGCATCTTCCTGCTCCCCACTTCTCTGAAGCATTCTCCATGCATGTTCTAGTGCTGTTATCTTTTCCCAGACTGCTTTACAGGCATTTTTAACGATTCCAAGGGAAAATGAGACTCAACTGGCTGCTGGCAAACCCAGCCCAAAGCTGCCCAGACTCAGGGAGGTTACCACTGTGTCTGGAGGCATTACTCATCCTTGGTGCGGGCTCTGTAGTTCCCTTCCATGTTGAAAAGGAAGAGGAAGAAATTTCCATCAGGCTCAGAAAGTTCCTTTCCTCCTGAACAGGAGGAAGAAATTTCCACTTGCTGGGCCAGCACAAGCCAAGACCCAGAGTGAACAAAGAATGGGAAGTGTGTTCAGGGATATATAAATCCTCCTCCCCCAGCCTTGGGGAGTTTATTGCCCTCCAGTGTGGCTGTCATTCCTGAGCAGCCCAGGCAGGCTGTTAAATGACAAGGGAAAATTACCCAGTCTGTTCTCCAGAAGGCAAGTGAGTAGGAATTTTCCTCCAACTGGTTCAGGACAAAGTTAATGTAGGGAAAGCCATTAAAATTAATGCTGGTAAACAAGAATAAAAACCAGCAGGGTTGTAACGAAATTTGGACCAGACTGGGTTTCCCAGCTGTCATGCTGCACACTGTCTTAAAGGCAGGGGGCAGAGAGAAGGGGGTAAGCTGAGCTCAGGAAAGTCTTGCTGAAGAGGGCTGTAGGGTTGGGCTGGGGTATCTGGGCTCATTTGGCACCAACTTTATGGTCCAGCCCTCTAATTCCCTCAGGCTGGCTGTCTTTTTCTGGGAAGCAGTGATGCTGCTTTCTCCAACAGTCACTACATATTTTATATATTCTTGTTATTCATCTGCTCTTCTCCAGAGGCTGCCCTCCCCATCCAAGCCCTGCTGCAGGGCTCTGGCAATGTGAACACATGGTTGCTGGCTGCAGGTGTTTTGTGTGAGCTGGTTTGGGAGCAGATCTTGGGCTGTTGGGGCAGCGACTTGCTCCAAAAAAGTTATCCTAAGTTCAGATAAGAAAGGTATAAAGAGACACAGCTGTGTGTTACCGCTCTCTTCTAGGTAAACTGCTTTTTCCAACCCCACAGCATGCTAATGTGAGCCAGGCAACTTCTCCAGAATGTTTGGTACTGGATATTCAGCTGACTTGACACACTTTGGAGTAAGTCAAATCTAATACAACCAATCCAAAATTTCTAGCCCCAGACTAGAAGTAATGCCCCATATTTTCAGGTGACTGGTAGTGGTGAGAAGGGAGAGGTAAGAAAGCAGTCAGCCACTTTGTTGCAGTGTCGGATGGAGTTGAATTGTTATGCTTGGAAAAAATAAGGCAAGAATCTGAGCACCTTCAGCACAGATGCCAACATCTATAGAAAACTTTCTGCTCTACAAGTCAGTGAAAACAGCAGAAATACCCTTTAATTCCTCAAAAAATATCATATCCCTTGTATATCTTCCTAATGAGGCTGCGATTGCTTAAAGCTCAGTGCTTTTGATGGTCAGGTTCTGCAGGTTGGGTGGGTTCTGGAATGTCCATGCAGCAGCTCACAGAGCCAAGTGGAGCTGCTGAGATAAGGAGCTGTGATGCCTCCAGCCCAGGGCAGGGAACTAGAGCTGGATGTCTGAAATGATCCTCTGTGAAGAGAAGGAGGAGAGTCTGGACAGGTCACACCGCTTGCTGGAACAGAAAGCAGTGTGGAGAGAGGCCCAACACACAAACCTTCTTTTGGAGCCCTGTGGGAATCCACAGGCTGCCTCTGTGGGGAGGCATCAGCCCCTTCTTAGCAGTCAAGCTGCTGTCAGGTTGGTGTCTCAGAGGTGGAGAGATTTTCTTTTGTTTTTCATGAGACATCACCAAAGAATAGGGGTGACAGAATTATTTTTGTGGCAGTAACTGTGCGAACCATTTTTTTCTTTATTTGGATTATTTGAAAGCTAAAACTGTTCATGGGTTTTAAAATGTATGTCCCCTCCAGGTTGCTTTACTTTGTTTTGTTTCTTATTCCCTCTCCCTTATTCCTCAGAGGGAACCATCCAAACCCACACAGTGTATTATTTCTTTGAGAAATGCAATCGTTTTTGCAGTCAAACCTAGGCTGGAAATGCTGCTAGTGATTCATTTGTCTGAGAAATTTAAAAAGGCTTGGATGGAACAGAAACTAGGCTGGTTCAGGGAGAGTTTTCTTGTGTATGAAGACCCACTTCAGCGGGGGAGTTCTTTTTTATTGGAAAAAGAAGTTTTTATAGGCTTGGTTTGGGAGACTTGGGCTCCAGCCATTCTTCTGTGGCAGCTTTTTGTATGGTACCAAGATCTGGAGCCTGCCTACCCCAGTTCCTGCTTCCCACACCTGCTGCATTGCAGAGCTCCATGATTCCAGTGCCAGTTCCATGATTCCTTTGTTCTCTAGGGTCACTGCTTCTGCAGGGTGGGGTGGATGCGATACCATTTTTTGCCTTGACTTTATTTTGTCTCACAAGTCTTTCCCAAACACAAGTATCATAAGGATGCACTGCTGTGTCTTGAGGGCAGCAGGCATCTCCTGCTATCACATGCTGAGGGGTCCAGGCCCTACATTCATCTTTAGGATCTGCTTAAGCTCCTCCTCACCAAGAACCTCTTTCTGAAGTTCCCAGCATCCAGCGAGGTTCAGAGCTAGGCAGGAAGGCAGATTCATGGCTGGGAACCACCACAAGTCCCCTGCAGAACACCTCTGTGGCCTCCAGTTTCCCCATCTATCAGTCAGGCATTTTTAAATGGTGTGCTCTTTGAGACATGGCTTTCTGTCCCCTCAGACAGCAGGGACCTGTGGAAAAACCTCTAGGCAGTGGCTGAAATCAGATGAGCTGATCTTGGGTTTCTGTGGTTGAGATGACTCCTGAGGTATTAGAGAGTCTTTTTCTCCCAGCCCCGCGACTGAAGAAGTCGAGATTCCTCAGTTCTTCTTTTCAAGGTTGTTTATTTTCTCTTATCTGTTCCATTCTTTCTCTAACCTGCTGAGACCTGTCCAGCAGGTCAGGTTGTGGCACACGGTCCCCCCTTGGGGTGGTGTTAGCTTTTTATACTAAGAACTATGTGTACTTTATTTACAATAATTTTCCAATACCTATCACCTATGTTAGACAGTCTGTCTCTACTCTAAACCAATCAAACAGTGTCACCATCACAGCAGAAGATGGAGGACAAGAAGAAGGAGAAGAAGGACAGGACATGCCCAGATTCCTCCATCTTGCCTCTTGAACCCCCATTCTAAATCCCCAAAATTCTACTTTTTCACCCTGTGACAAATTACCTATTATTCTACTCAAACTCTTGTGGCCTGTAGATCTTCACACAAAGTTGGTAATTTTTTCTGTGGGCTAAAATCAAAGGCACAGGTGTTTTTGACTCTGTGCCAAGGTCTCTGAGCCCCCTGCCAGGGTCTTGAATCACCCAGGGCAGCCAGAGGAATGTCCTGGGTTCCAACAAGCTGATATGTCCCATGCCAAGAGTAATCCCAGTTTTGGGGGGCTGTTCTTAAGATCTCCCTGGATGTCCCAGAGTTAGCTTGATTGGAGGCAAGGAGTACCATGGAAGCAGGACTGGGTGAGAGGCTTGGCAGGGGTCAGGAATGGTGGCAAGTGCCAGTCTGCCTGGAAATAGAGCAAGAAGCGGGCTGGATGGAGGAGACCACCACCCCTTTAATGACTGCTGAGAGAGCTGCCACCTCTGCTGCCTAGAGCTGGCCAGACCCATGGTGTGGCTGCTCATCCCCAGTCCCCTGTGCCTCCTGCCATGCTGCTGTTCCTATAAATAGCCCGGTGGGAAGCGGAGCATGGAGCCACCACAGATGGCCCCCGGTTCCACGTGCAGTGGTGTGTGAGATCCCAGAGAGGAGCTGTCAATACTTTGCCTCGAGCCAGCCATGAAACCTCATTAGAAATGGTGTCCTCTCTCTTCACCCCCCTCACCCCCTGGCTTCCCACTCTGCCTCGCCTGCGTTCAGGCACCCTTATTAAACATGCACTCCCAAGCAAGGAGCGCTGACTTTCCCTTAATTGAGGCATAATAATTAGAGCATTAACACATTAGGAGGGTGAGACAGCATGTTTAGCTTTTGTGATTAATTATCTGAGGATTGTAATAAGTTGTTAAGACATTAATTACTCTGGCATGTTTATTGCTCTTTATTGCAGAGCAGACACTTGGTAGCAGCAAGTGCTGGCTCGTCTGGAAATAAGAGTGAGGAGTGGTCTGGTGGGAGCAGACCACCTACTCATCCTCCAAACTGTGAGCTGCTGCTGCTGGCAACAAGGTGGGGAAATCCCCCTGGCTGTGCCTGGTAACCAAACAGGTTTATTTCCCACAGATGGATGTAGAAATGGTACCGGAGTCCCTTAGGACAGTCCAGGACCTGGAAAGTCCTTTCTGATCTTTTCATCTGGATTTTTCTCCTCTTTCAAACGAAGTGTTTCCTTCCTGGTGCTTTGAGCTCCCCCTGATTTGGATCATTGTGTTGCCAAGTTTGGTTAGCATGGCTCAGTCTCTGTCTGGATCTTACCAGGAAGATTGTCTGTATTAAAGACAGGCTGAAGTTTGGAGCATCAGCAGAGGCCTGATCCAAGACTCCACTGGCCTCCCTCACCCTGCCATTGGATGAGTTTTCCTTTGGAGCTTGGGGCAAGAGGTTAGGGGAGGTGTTGGAGAGGTTTGCACTCCTGTAGCCTCCTGTTTGCACAGCAAGCTCCTCTGTGTACCCTGGACAGCTCCAGGTGGGTCAGTCATGCTGGGGCTGATGGTGGAGTTCAGGCCTGGAGGATGAGTGGTTCTTGTGTGTCCCTGAAACTCTGAGAAAGAGAAAACACAACATCATAAAAACACGTGTCATCAAACCGGCAGGGTGATGTGGTGGACCTGTTCCCAGTCTTCTGCTCTTCCCATGAAATACTCATGCTGGTGGACCCTCCCTGCCCAACCTCTCCTTGCAGTTATCTGGCTGGGAGGAACACAGGAGATGTGATGGCAGCACCAGCACCTGCCACAGATAAAGAAATTTGGGAATATTATGAAAAACAGAGGAACACAGGAGATGTGATGGCAGCCTCAACACCTGTCACAGATAAAGAAATTTGTGAGTATTATAAAAAACAAGAGGGTGGGGAAGCCATAGGAGCAGTGTGTTGATATCCATTTCCTTTGGGACCCCTGGAACCCAATGTTTCCTGTCTCTAGGCTGTTCTGTATCCTTATTGCAACACAGGGGGATCCTCTGTTGCCTCTTTTTAGAGTTAAAACACAAGATGATCCTGACAGGTCTTTGTCCTTCCAGGACTGTCCCAGTGGTCACTTTCCCTGTGGCTTCCACCAGCTCAAGTCAGTGTCACTGTCACTCAGTTGTGTGAATGGCTGTGGAGGAAAATTCCCTTCCCTGTGCATAATCTGGGACCTGTCCTGTGTCAGCTGAATGTGATTTGCTGCCTTCAGCCCCTCAGAGCCTGGTCTGGGACTGGCATTCACTGTCAGGGCCCTGCTCTATGCATTCAGAGTGTGGGATGTGCCAGCCTGGCGCTCCCTGCTCCGCCCTGGGGACAAGGCAGGTCATGACTTATGCATTTTATCATTACAAAGAGAATTTCCTCTAGATGTGTGCAGTAAGGCAGCGGGGCTGACCTGTGATCCTGGCACTGAGCAGCATTAATGATTTCCCTTTGCAGGTAATAAGCAGCAAATGTACATATTTTGGGGAGATCTGAATATTTTTTTTCTCTTTTTAAGACTGCTGTCTTCCTAGGCCAGACTTAATTAGCAGACCTCATTATTTCCTGAAATGTAACTTGACTTCTATTGAATGAGAATTGTTCAGTGGATGGGAAGCAGCAGAGCAGTGCTGCAATATTCATATTGTTTTAATTGCAACATTAACATTTCATGCCGCTCTTGGCACACTTTCAGGTGCGGCCCTTCAGCTCAGTGCCACACTGTGAAAGGTTGGATCAGAACAATTAGGATAGAGTGACTGGATTTCTGGATTTTCTTTTTTTTTCCCTTCTATTTTAATGAACGTAAGCTTGAATTCAGTCCCCATCCCTTCGTCTGTTGGGCAGAACAGGGAGTCACCATCCCTGGAGTGTAAATCCCTTTTTTTTTAGTAAAGGATGTGCTGTAGCACATGTTTAAATTGTCTTTTTGTGGAGCTGCAGCCCCACAAGTACAGGTGCTATGTGATCCACCAGGCTGAAGGCGCCTCCTGGGACTTGACCTTTACCAGGTGACTCAGAGAAGTCCCAAAACGTGTCTGGCCAGCTGGGATAGTGTCACAAATGAGCTGGAGGGGAAAAAGGTTATTTCTCACTTCTCAGTTTCTGCCAGGGCTCTGGAATGCCTGAGGCTGGAAATGACACTCGAACAGATACTGACTGGGTTAGCAGTGCAGATCCTAAATGAGCACAGGGATCACCCTGCTCCATCCCCAAACTGCATACAGGGCTGTGCTTTATGCCAGGGGGGTCAGACAGCTCTGAGATGCTGGGCTCAGCCTGAGCAAGGCTGTATCACACTGGGGGTGTGGGAACATTAATTGATCTAAGGGAGAACCAGGAGGCTGCTGTATCCCCTTCAGAAGGAAGAAGAAATGTTTCTGAGGCTCACTCTTTGCTCCTGAGGGAAGGACACCCATGCTGTTCCCTGCCTGCCCCGTGCTGGCTCTGGCAGGTCTGTGCTGGGGCTGGTGGGCAGCAAGGACCTGAGTGTGGAGGAATGGGCTCCCTCTCAAGTGCCACCCATCAGTCAAGAGCTAAAAAGCAGCTTGATGTGTAAGTGATCCTGCTGAGAGCTCAGCAGGCACTGCTTGACTCTGGGCTGCCTTCCTGGCATCTCCTGGCAGCAGTCTGTGGGTGGAGCATCTTCCTGGAAGGTGAAATCTCTGTCCAAGCAGTGGAGAGGCAATGGGAGAGCTGTGGGGGTGAGGGAGCTGCTCGGCCCATCAGTTCTCCCCCTTGGAGCTGGGTATGACACTTCCAATTTAGGCAGCAGCTGAACTCATCCAGAGGTCTGGGGTGGTAATTAAGGATGGTAATTAAGGCTGGAAATGCAGAAGGACTTCAGCTTGGTCTCTGGAAGGAGAAGGGAAGGGCACACATTCCATTTCCATGGGCTTTCCAAAGGCTCACATGCCATCTTAGCTGGCTGGATCTCCTATCAGCCAAACAGGCCTGGCACCTCTCCTGTTGGCACAATGTGCCATGGGATCCATGAAAGCTCATCTCCTCTGGATGTACCATTTGGGTTTGGAGTCTCTGCTGTCCAGTAAGTTATTTGTGCTGAATGGTGGAGCATCTCCCTTCCCTGGGATATCTACAGCATCTCTCCCACACAAATTGTCTGATGTCTAATAAGGGATGATACGCTTCAGTTTGGATGGTGCTAATAATGTCTCTCCTCTGTTTGGTAGTCTGTTCCCATGAAATTTATAGACTCTGACTGCCTCCAAGACCTCCGTTGCTCTGTCACATCAGCTTGAAATCTGTTTGCAGTGTCAGGAGTTGCTGGGGAGTGGGCAGAGGACAGACGGATGCAGCAGGATCGCATATGCCTTGTGCTCCTCGGGAAACCGGGCTGGGAATGCGCAGATCCGGGCACGGGGGCAGCTGTGGCTCGGATCATGGGGCTGGTGCTCGGCAGAGCAATCGCGCGGTGTGGGAGGAAGGTGATGAGCACGGAGCACGTTCCCGGCGTGGCCCCGAAGGGAAACAGCCCCCGCAGAGGATGAACGAGGATGAACGAGCCAGCCCGGAGCTCCTGGCTGCTGTGAGGAATTGCCTGGCTAAAGGATAATGAATGCCACAGCAGGAGACAGAGCGTTTCTCTGAGGCCATTCATCCCCTTTATCACCCTGCTAACAAGCCCCAGAGCGGCTCTAGAGAGGCTTCTCTGGAGCAGCAGCATCCCTCAGCCCTGCTGCTGGCTGGGTGCTGCTGGTACAGGGGGTACTGCACGGGGCAGGAGGCCTCAGCAGGCAAACCACGGAGCACCTCTCAGATTACACCTCCAGGTTTGGATCTCTGCTCTGGGGACTGTGCCTTGGCTTTGGTTGGGCTGGCATGGACACCATGCCCTCCTTCAGGCCCTGCGTGGTGCCAACTGGGAGATCCAGATGTAAAAGCCAAGCATCCATCTTTTTTAAAGTACTTCTGGGCAGCACCCTTAGGAGGATTGCTCCATCCTAACTCCCAGCTTGCCTAAGATTTAAGATCTGTAAGATTTATACAAGACCCAAGAGGAGTTTGGGGCTGCCAGCACGTAGGGGTGAGTTGGTTCTGCTTCACTTGCAGCACAGCTGAGGCTGTGTGTGAGCCTGGTGAGAGGAGGAAAGGGCAGGAGTGATGTGCTCTTCATGAGAGCTAATAAAAGCTAATCCATCCCTTTGCTCCAAGACAGTGGGAAGCATTAGTGGCTGGCTGAGTGCCTCCTCCACTGCTGGGTGCCTCTGCCTTCCTGCTGGCCGGGAGCAAAGCGTGTCCTCCGTGCTGGGGAAGGATCTCTGGCAGAGCTGGGCTGCCTGCAGCTGCTCTCTGTAGCTGCCATGCCTCCTGGGAAGGAAAACTGCCCGAGAGCCCAGACAGGTGAGGCTGGGAATGAGGATGGACAGCCCTTGGGCAATCTCTCATGGCAGGCCTCAGCTCCAAGCAAGTGCCTTGCCTCTGCTCCAGGGCTTGGGCCACAGCTTGTGGGAGCAGAGGAGAGCATCACCTCTGGTTTTTGAGGAACATTTGAAGGAGCTGGGGTTGTTTAGCCTGGAGAAGAGGAGGCTCAGAGGTGACCTTATTGCTCTCTACAACTCCCTGAAGGGAGGCTGGAGACAGCTGGGGTTGGGCTCTTCCACTGGGCAGCACTGACAGAACCAGAGGACACTGTGTCCAGCTACATCAGGGAAGGTCTAGGTTGGATATCAGGAAAAAGTTTTTCACAGAAAGAATAATAAAGTAGTGGATTGTTCTTCCCAGGGAGGTGGTAGAATCACCGTCTCTGGATGTGTTTAATAAAAGACTGGACATGGCACTTGGTGCTGAGAGGAATAGCAGATTTGTCTTTACAAACAAGCTGTGGGTCTGCTGGGAGATAAAACCAGCACTGGGAGATAAAAGAAACAATGGGAAAGATTCCACTGATTGATGAATGGAAAAATATAATTGCTTTTACAAATAAACTTTAGGTTTGCTGATAAAATGAAATTAGACATTGAGACATGAAAGAAACAATGGGGAAGAAAACCCCCTAAATTCCATAAGAATTAAAAATGAAAAGGGAGGGTTATACATTAGAGGGAAATCTCTGGTATCAGGCATTCTGGGCAGTCTGTACCTCTCAAGTACCTCAGCCAGTGGGGCAAGAGAGAAGGGAAATGTGGCTGGGAAATTGGGATAAAAAGGAGGCTGTGTCCTCCAAAAATTTGAGAGATCCCAGGGGAATGCCCCATGGCCTCTGCCTTTACTCCAATAAAGCCAGAAAGGACTCCTCTGTCTCCTTTTTGGACATAAACCTCTGGTGTTTGTGGATTAATTTTCTCAACAGCGCTATAGTCTAGTTGAAGTGTGAGGGCATAGGTTGGACTCGATGATCTTAGAGGTCTCTTCCAACCTCATTATTCTGTGTGATTCTGTGTGACTGGTGTATATGAGACCCTCAGAAAGGCTGGAGCCAGCTGAGCCCAAATTGATGCCCAAATAGGTTGGAACACCTTCACCAAACAGCCTGTGTGCTCACCTGTGCACTGTGTGTGCAGGTACGAGCTGTGCCACCCTGCCAAGAGTGATTTGTGTCTGGGGCACAGTGGGTGATCAACTAGAAATAATTGCCTGTAATTGGAAGGTTTTACTTTGTCATCCTGTGTGTTTTCTTAATTTCTCCTTCTCCTCCTCCAGGTTTAGCTGTTGGGGAATGCATTCTGTGTGGTCTGTGGATAAACACCCCACAAACAGTGCTGTTGAGAGAAGGGAAAGCAAGCAGGGGATAACATGCTGGTTTTGGGTGTCCTCAACAAATGCTGGTAGTGGTTTTATAGGGGCAAAAAAAAAAAAGAGGAGAAAAGCTGCAAAGCTTTGCAGATAGAGGAGGCAGAGTGCCATGAGAGATAATTGGGTGGTTCCAGTGAGGGGAGAAACAGCAGGAGAGCAGCAGGTGGTGGGGATGGCCTGGAATGTGTTTGCAGAGCTGTGGAGCAGAGGAGAAAGTGTATCATGGAGCCAGGTGTCTCCTTGAGTGTGAGCAGCAAGAGGATTGTAATCCTGAGTTTTTTCTCTCAGGTTTTTTTTTTATCAGGAGGGTCTTCAAGCATTTTAAAAGGAAGCTAAGATCACAGATTGAAAAAATTCCCATCTTGGGGCTTCAGTGACTAAGTTTGGAGCCAGCCAGAGGAACCTGTGAGTGTTGAGCCTTTGTCACAAGCTTTCCTCCCAAAAATTCTGCCCTCTAGACCTTGGCCTCTCTCCCAGACCCCTGTGCTGACCAGAGTGATGATGGGGAGCTCACTGGAGGCCAGTCATGTCCCATGGGGTGGCACAGGACATGCTGCCTCCTGAGGCCACTGCTGTCAGCTGGATTGCCTCTGGAAGGGAGGAGCTTGGCAAACCAAGTGGCCTTTCAAAGCAGGCTGCAATTTAAAGGGGTGCCAGGCCACGTGAGGCCCCCTGACCTCTCAGTGTCTTGGGAGGAGTTCACTTTCAGCCCAGAAACATCTGGTGCTTTTTCTTCCTCTGCCAGCACCATTAAATGTCTTGTTGAAGGGAAACACAATTCATCACCTTCCTCGTGGGCTGCCATTCAGCCAAGAGTAACAGAGATTAGCCTTCAATCACACGAGGGCTGGAGCTGAAGGAAACCTTCCCGAGGACACGCTGGAGAAACATTTTCATTAGCAGAGGAGAACATGATGGAGATGAAGTGGCCCTTCACCTCGGCTGCCAGACCTCTGGCCTGCCTGCTGTTAACAGGGAGTGCTGGCTGAGGGGCTGGGGCCAGCTGCAGGGCTCTGAGTGCTGTCTGCATCCAGATGTGAGCAACAGCTGTGACACAGCAAAGCACTGCTTTTATAGGATGCTGAGGGGTGGTCTTGGTTGTCCTCCTGCCTATCAGCTCTCGCTGCTAGGAATAAACTGTCTCTCCTGGCTGAAAGGAGAAAACATGTGCTAGGGCACACACCTGAGTGGGTATGGGCCAGAGAAACAATGTCCTTGGGTGATAGTGTCCATGGGGCCAGGAGGTATCACAGCCTCTGCCTCCTGCAATACATTTTGCAAATTTAACAGGTCTGCCTTGGTGGTAGTAGAGGCTTTCTCTGCTCCATGGCAAGCTGCTCCACAGCTCTTTGCTCTTACTCTGCATCTCCCCAAGGCAGCTGAGGTGCCCAGGATTCACTTCTGCTGTTGATGTTGAGGAAACACCCCCTGGACCCCAGCTGGGTGCCTGGCACAGCGCTGTCTGTCCCAGTTAATGGGAATTATCCAGCAGGATCCCTGCAGCCCTGGCTGCCGTCCCCCACCACCTCACCTCCCCGGGGCTGGCGTGCTCCTGACAAAGGCAGGCTCCATCTCTTTCACTCACAGCTGAAGGATGCCTTGCCTGCTCCTATCTTGCAGGTTGCAGGGAAATCATTTTAATTTGCGTGGCACATTCCTTTGGGCGTAAGTTGGGGGAAGGAAAGAAAAAATCCAAAAGAAACTCTGGCCATTCTGGGTATTTTTAGTTGTTTGCAAAGGACCATTAATATCTCTTTCTCTCTCTCTCTTTTTTTTTTTTTTTTTTTTTTTTTTTAATTCCCTGCTGTCTGTTCTCTCTCAGGGGCTGCCTGTGGTGCTGCATTGACATCCCATTTCTGTGGTGAAGGTAAGCTGGTTCTCAGTGCTCCCTGAGACACAGACTCAGAGGGAGCCCCATCTCTCACTCTCCCTGGGTGCCCACCACATGCCCAGCCCTCTGAGAAGGAGCTCCCTGGCTGGGAGGGTGAAGGCTCAGAGATGTTTAGGCCATTTGGGATGGGTTTTATCAGGAATGGGATTTGAGCTCCCTGAGAGAGAGGTGACACAGGCTGGCAGCTGGGGAATTGGTTTGGAACATCAGAACAAATGGCTGCTGTAATTCTGGAGCATTCTCTTAACAAGAGAATGCTCTCTCTCGTGTCGCCCTCCTCCATTTTAGAACTGAGAGGAAAACATGGCTCCTGAGCATTTTTCCCCCTATGATGCCTTCACCTTGCTTGTATTCCCTTTTCTCCCACGATCTCAGCTGGCTGGGTCTCACTGCCAGCCTATTGAAAGGAAAGGCACGTGCTGGCTTATGGAGGGAGAGAGACCTGAGACAGGATAAATCTGTATGCAATGAGAATGGGGGGAAGCAAGTCAGCTGCTCTGACACTTTTATTATGGAGCCAGGCTGCTTGGGGATGAATCTTTCTTGAAACGTGTTGCTGGATGACATTTCTACCAGGTCTCAGAGTAACCTTCACCAAGCCTTGCTGCCCAGCTCTGTGCTTGCCTTTTCCTGGGACAAAAAGAACGAATATCAGGTGGAAATGCCACAGGCAGCAGGGATCAGTGGGGCTCGATGAACCTCCAGCAAGTCTGAAAGCACCTGGAGCTCTTCAGGCTTTGGTGACTCCAGCTTAAGGCTGCATGTCTTGTTTTGCAAAGGACTTGTGGGCTCCTACACCAGTTTCTCATTTCAGAAACAAAGAGGATTCAGCAGAGACCAAAATGAAATCCTCCTCAGAGTTGTCCAGAAGGATGGATAAGTGCAGAAAATATGATTCCATGGCTCTGGAAAAGGAGTATGCCCTTGTTTATCAACCTGGTAATGAGGTGCTGGCTGTGCTCCGTGCAGAGGCTGGAAGCCACAGGAGATTTGGGGTTACAGGGAGGGCTGGACAGGGTTTGCTGCCCTCTCAGCTCCTTCCCTGTATCACTGTCAGTTTAAATTTCACATCAAGAGCGTGATGTTATGGCTGGCGGTGACAACAGCAGAATGTCACTGGCAGAGGTGAAATCTTTCCCTCCATGAGGGTAATTCTCCCTTCCCTTTCCCCTTCCCCTTGGCTTGTGTTGGGCCCTGCTGGCTCCTGGTGCTTTGCAGGGCAGGCCCTCATGCTGCTCAGGGGACAGCATTTGCTGTGCTGAGCAGCAATTCCTGCTCTCTGGGTCAGTGGCTCCCTGTCTCTGATGCCTCTTGGCTGCACAGTGACCTGGGACAGAGGGAAACCCCCTCGTCACTGCCTGAAACAACCTGGGGCCATTGGATCACTGTTTGCCATCGTGGCAGCACTGCACAGAGTGGTCCTCTGCCATGCTGGCAGGCTTGTACCACTGGAGGTCTGCCAGGGCTGTCCCTTCAGAGCCCCCCTGTGCTCCTTAGGGCCAGGCTTAAGCCAGGTCTGGGTCTGAGGGGCAGCCCTACATGTTAATGATTCGTGTTCTCTGCAGGCTGCCTGTCACCTCCTCTGAGCAGGGGCTGATCTTGTGCAAAGCTGCCTGTGCCCCCCTGCTCCAGCAGCCCCTCTGCCAGCATCTGTCCCCAAGGGCCAGTTCAGCAAAGCCTTGGACCCTTGGGGACAGATGCTGGCAGAGAGGCTGCTGGGGCAGGAGGGCACAGGCCCCCCTGGACCCTTGTTCTGGGTCCAGTTTTCACGTTCCAGCTGGTTATGGAGAAAAGGATGAAGGTTCCTGCTGCCACCAGGCCACAGTAGAAAACAGAGGAAGGGGACTGGCCTCTTAGTGTGCTTAAAGATCCAAAAGTTTAATCTGACTCTGCTTCTCTCTCAGCCCTGATCCTGTTGTATCTTTTCCATCTGATGCCTGAGCCCTTTTTTGTTTTGCAATTTTTTTCTTGTTCCCTTTTCCCCCTCACTTTATGAAAAATGGCTTTCCCATCTGCATCTGTCAGGAGTCTGCCTGAGCTGGGTGCACGGCTCAGTGAATATACAAATGTGTGGTTGGGTCATGGCCCCCCTGACAGGCCAGAGATGAATTCCAAACAGGAAGAGCAGGGAGAAGAGCTTCTGCTGCCTCTCATGGTTGTTTTTGTTATCCCAAGGAGGTGTGAGAATCGCCTTTGGGAGCAGTGCTTCCTTCTGCTCCTGCTCTGCCTTACCAAGGATCAGTTCTCTCTCATCCATCATCAGATGAGTCCTCCTTGCTCCCAGCTCAGCTGCTGATGGGAATGCTGGGGAAAGGGAAAACTTTTTAATCCTGCTTTTTACTGCTATTCTTTTCCCTCTGCCTTTTGCACCCCACCTGCATTAGGCCCATGACAATGCATTTGGCAGGCAGGGGCTTGAGGACACTTGCTGGTCCAAGTACTTTTAAAGAGAGTTAAGGATGAGGTAGAGGGAAGGGCATTGTTTTGTAGAATCATAGAATATCCTGTGTAGGAATCCACAAGGATCATGGAGTCTAACTCCTGTCCCTGCACAGGACACCCCAACAATCCCACCATGTGTCTGAGAGTATTGTCCAAACACTCCTTGAGCTCTGGCAGCCTTGTGGCTATGACCACTGCCCTGGGGAGCCTGTTCCAGTGCCCAATCATCCTCTGAGTGAAGTTCATTTTCCTAATACCCACCCTAAACCTCCCCTGACACAGCTTCTTGCTGTTCCTCTGGGTCCTTTGCTGGTCACCACTTTGACCTAAGCCCCTTAAAGGGCTTGAAGTGCAGCTTTGGAATTTTTCAGCAGTGGTGCACGAGTCCACATGAGATGCCCTGAAATCACCCAGATGCTCCTGCACATTTCAGCCTCTCTGTGTCCCCTTTCCCCGCTGCAGGTGAGCAGTGCTGTGGGGCTCTGCAAGGAGGAGTTCTTGTGTGTATGCTCTGTAACTCCAGGGTCTCTCAGGTGCCCAGAGGGAGCTGAGAGCCTGCCCTGACACCCAGGGGTTTGCTGAGCTGCTCCTGCTTCTTGGCTTTGTGCAGGCTGGTATGGGAGCTGCGTCCCTCAGCCCCACGTCCAGAGAAGCCAGGTGGGCTCAGGGGAGCAGGCAGGCAGAAAATGACGCAAGTCTGTCCATCCACGCTCTTGCCACAGCTACCTGGTCAAGGAGGGGAGGTTCCTGGGAGGGCAGACCCCCACTTTGGCAGGAAGAGAGAGCAGACAGCTTGAGCTGAGCTCCTTTTTTCACCAAGCAGATGGATGTTCAGTGGGGCCCCACCAAACCCCTCTCGCTCCAGGCTGCAAGCCCACCGAACCAAAGCGTTGTGCTGACATGGAGAAAAGCATCACTCCATTGATGCTCAGCCTGAATTGCTGCTTCCATTGGAGTCAGGACTCAGCAGCAGCCTCCTCCTGCCACCAGCTCCCAGGAGGAGCCAGCTGCACACCTGCATTCAGGCGAGCAGGAGGAGCTGTGCAGCCACGAGGAAGGCACCGATGGCGGATTCCTGCAGCATTCCCACCCCGCGGGGCTCTTGGCCAGCGAGCTTTGAAAGCTCTCAGTGCTCCTGCAGGTGAGAGCCAATTTGTGCGCTCTCCTGCCCAGGTGCCATCTGTTCGTGGGATTGCCCGAGCGGTGGATGAGCACGGCGGGGATGGCGAAGGGAAAAGGGCTGCTGGGCTGGGAGGGATGAGTTTTTTAAACTTTCCTTCGGTATCTTCAGCACTTGTGGCTGCCGTCGTTGCTTCTCGTGTGCGCCGCGGTGGGGAAATCACAGGCTGTCATTTGGTGTTCCTGGAGCGTGATGGGGAGGCACCGCTAATAGCAAACCATCATTTTCATGCTAATTTCCTCCCATTAGCTCAGGCTGGGGGAGGCTCAGCCTGGGTGGAGGGAAGCCATTAACAGATGGAGAAAGGGGGGATGTGTGGGGATTTTTTTCTGCACCCCCAGAAGGGACTTCCAAAAGGGCAGATGACTAACCACCACTGGGAAAATTGGTAGGAGGCACTGGGGTCAGTCTGTGGTGGGTGTGTGGGAGGGAGGAAGAGCAATGCCTTGTTCCAAATCATCTTCTTGTAGGGATTTCTGGAGCACTTCAGACTTTGGCTTGAATTTGGTGTTGGCTGCTTGTGGCCATACCTGTGTGCCCTGTGACCCAAGGGATGCTCAGAGTGCTGGCAGGGCTGCAGCTGGTGGCATCGTTGTCCCTCCAGCAAAGAAGACAAGCAGGGGTGGGTTTAGCTGCTGTCATCCTGGGAGGGGCTCCTCAGTGCAGGAGCCTGGACACCTATGTTGGGTGATGGACTCAAAGCAGGGAAATTTGAAGCTGTTCATGAAATAGCCAAGAGCTAAAAAAAAGAAACCTGCCCTTTTGCCACGAGAACAAGGTTAGCTGTCCCAAGCTGGAGAGCTGGCAGGAGAAACCCAGGGGCTCACTTTGGAGTCAGGAAGGAAACTCAGCCATTTCCCTGCCCTTTCCAGAGGTGGTAGTCCCCAGTTCCAGCCTCTTGGTCAGTCTCCTGTGGCCATGCTTGCCAAGTGGAAGAGCCTGGGCTGCTGTAGGTGCCTGGAGCTCTGGGGGTCTGAAGACAGATGACTGGCTGCAGGACTGTAAGGCCTGTTTGGGACCGTTTGGGCAGCAGCCAGAGAGGTTCCTCTACCATTTCTAGACCAGCATGGAAACGTTGGGACTGAAGGAATGTGAGCTCAGATGCTTTGTCTGTCTGGAAAGAAACTGCTTGCCTACTCATGAAGGGACAGCACTGTTTGAAGTCAAGGGCCAGTGGTGTCCTGTCTGGGTGTGACACTTCTCCTGAAAGCACACCAGCCTGTGCTGACCTAGACCCCTGGCTTCATCATTTCATATGGAAGCCTATGTAGATTTTTTTAAAACCCACTTAAGGACTGTTTTAAAACTCTTTTGTCATCTGGCAGAGGAGCAGGAGAAGGACAAAAGCAGCCACAATAAACCAGGAACTGGTTAAATGGCAAAGGGACTGAAAGCCAAGAAGGGACCATCCTGCCAGGAGGACAATAGCACAAGGCTACATTAGTGGAGTACCAGCTATCAGATCCCTCTCAGTGTGGAGCATGACTCACTGTTTTTAAAGAAGCTATTTCCATCTGAGAAAATGGCTCCTATATTTTATAAAGGCTTTTCCCAGCTTTGGTTGAGGAGAGGAAAGAAAAAGTGAAGGGCTACTTTTTCCTAGTTGAGGAGAATCAAACTTTCCTTCAAGCAGCTGAGCGAGGAAGTCAGCACCTTACGTGTTCCCAGGAATAACACAATCCAGTAGTTTTGGGGGGAGGAAAGAAGGGAGAATGAAACAGCACTGCTGTTCCCAGTTCAGCACTCTGAATAATGAGCCTGCAGGCTGGAGGGAGAGCTGCCTCCCCAGAGAGGCCCCTGCGTGCAGGAGATGGACACAGCAAGTGTCTCACGTGGGTCGCTGTCTGAAGAGATGTCTCTCTAATTTTCTACATCACTGAGAGCACAGCACAGCAGCATCAGTCATTGTCAGCCTCCCTTCTGAAGGCCACCTCCTACCTGGCTGTGCTGTGCTGTCCCCTGGGCTCCTGCCCGTGCTGGGGACTGCAGGTGTCCCGGGCAGCAGCACTGCAGGCACTGTCCCCACCAGGGAGTTCTCACTTGTTCTGTTACAGCCTGCTTGGGCTCCTGCCTCCACCCCTGGCCCCTGCTCCTTGCCAGCGCTTCATTTCCAGAGAAATCTTCCCCTCCTGGAGCCAGAAAAGGCCAAATGCTCCCTTTATCCCCACTGAGGAGAAGGTGTGGGGCTGCCTCACTCACTGTGTGCTGCCTGAGGGTGGGCTTGGTGCTGCCCATCTGAGGATGGGGAAGTTGGGCTTTGCAGTTCCCATGGAGCCATCAGGGCATGCTCAGGACCAGCTTCTTTGCCCCAGCTCTGGGCATGGAGCAGCTTTCATGCAGTGCAGCAGCTCTTGGTCCCTCATCTCTCTTTCTGTGAAGCCCCCTGCTCCTCCTGGGCTGGCTGTGTTTGTCCAGGACCCAGGGACACTGCTTTGGCAGGAGCAGAGGTGCTGGGTCTTCTCCTGGCCAGGCACACTCCTAGGCTGGCCAGAGGGCTGGTGGGACACAGACCTGTGCCTGGGGCTGTTTCTTCTGCTGCAGCACAGACACAGCTGGTGGGTTTGCTGCCTCTTGCTTCTTCATCTCCATCACGTGCTAAATTGGGTGCTCTTCCTCAGCTGTGGTGGCTCTTGGACCTACCAAAACCTGGCTGACTTGTTCCTGGTTCCATGATACAGAAGTTGATTGCAGCCCCCTGTCTGACTCCGTGGGCTCCAGCTCCAGCTAGAGAACCAAGGACTGAGCTGCTTTCCTGAGCACAGCCTTAGAGAGAAACATTTTCAGAAGAAACTCTTGCAATTGCCACCTCCCTCTCAGCCTCTTCACTGGTTCCTGAGAGCTGCTGAGCATCCTTGACCTCTCTCTCAGGATGGTTCCCTGCATGTGTCAGCCCTGCTCTGGTGTTGTGGAGCTGTTGCTGGCGCCTGTAGCAGCTGCCTTGTTTACTTCCCAAGTGCTGCCCTTTGCGTAATGAGCTGTAATTCACCCTGCTTTATGCAGGGCTCCAGCACACCTGGGGGGCAAGGAGGGTGTGCCATCAAACCACCTCCTAGGCTGCTAGCTGGACCTGGGATTGCTGATCTCCTGGAGAGGTAAAACAGGCAGGACAAGGGGGACCAGATGGAAATGGGGAATAATTACCTGGCAGGGTGAAGGGGCTGGCTGGGTTGGGAACTGCTGGGAGCTGACACACAGGTGCAGATGGATGGTTATGGCAGGCAGGGTGGAGGGATGAAAGATGCCTTTTTAAAGCATCTGCCTCCCTCTCTTCCTCTGCTTTATAACCTGTTTTTATAGAAGACTGCATGAGGAACACATTTTTTTTTATTAGCAGCTTGGGAGTGGAGGGTAATAAAGATTAATTTTTAAAAATAATTCTTTGCATTATCTTTTAATTTCCTGTGGCAGGGTTTGACTTTTAAATCTGCAAATGGACTTAACTGCTAATGTGCTCATCAGTTCAGAAGTGGCAGCCAGAGGAGCCGTGGGACTCAGTGAAGGTGGGAGAGGCCCCAGAGTTGAGCCTGGAGCCCCAGGAAAGGCTGTTGCACAGTCTTCCCTGGCCAAGAGGACCCATTCAGGTCCTTCCACTGCTGTATCTCCATCCCAGCAGACTGGGAGAGATCTAATCCATGCTGCAGCTCATGGTGTCTGAAAAACCCCATTGTGCTTCCTTCCACTGATGGCAGTGATGAAGCTCCTGTGAGGAGGCAGGAGGGAAGCCTGATGTCACCCTGCTGTGCTGCTGTGGGTGACAGCTCCTTGCTGGACCTGTGCTGAGCTGTGTGGGATGGTGGGCATGGAGCTGTCCAGGCCAGCTGGGCTCCAGTGGTTACAGCCCTGGGGAGTGGGGATGGAGTGTGAGGAAGGGGATGGCGTGTCAGAGAGAAGTGACAGCACTGGGGGTCTGACAGGAAAGGTTCTCCCTGCCCCACAGCATCCATCCCAGCCCCCAGGAGCACAGACCAGCTGATGCTCTGCTCGGGAGTCTGGCTTGCCCTGGAGCTGGAGCCTTCCCTGGCTTGGGTGAGCTCTCACATGCCCTGTAAGGGCACCAAGGTGGCTCTGAGCTGGGGACAAGGGATGCCTAGCATGCAGATAGCCCAACCCCACCTTTCTTTGACCACTGGCCACCTCAGAGCTTGTTTTTCATCACACAGCCCTGTGGCTGAGTTTGCTCTGAGTTTCTGATCTCCCTGTAGACAGCATGGTGAAGGCAGAGAGCAGCTTCAAGGAGAAGCAGCCAGGAGCCCTCTGGCTCACACAGGTATGAAAGCAGCTGTGGCTCAGGTGCCTGGGATGGGCTTTGGGAAGGCAGAAGGGGAAGCCCAGTGAAGGGGGGAGCACAGCTGGAATGTTGATTGAGCCCTGAAAAGGCTTTTAACGGGACTGTATTGCTCCTGTGCTGGAACCAGGAAGAGGATGAGGGGTTTTGGAGATGCCTGGGGATGGGGAAGAGCCAAGTCCTGCACGGGGAGGGAGCATTGTGACCCAGACTGCTCCCCGTGCCAGATGCCATCTGGAGCAGGCTCAGGGCATGCCTGGGTGTCTGTGTGTCCTGGCAGCCCTGGACACCCCAGCTCTGCTGACCCAGGGGCTGTGCTCCCCCTCCTCCCTCTGCACACCTGGAACAGGCATGCAGGGCAGCTCCAGACTCAGCCTGGCCTCACTGCTGCTCCCACAGCTCCCCTGGGAAGAGGAGAAAGCCACCTGAGACCATCCTGGGTCACCCCTTGCCAGGTCACCTGTGTTTGTTGGCATTTTGCTGGGCAGGGCTGTCCTGGGTGAGGTCTGGCTCTGTGGGCACCGTGCAGGGGATGTGGGAGCTCTGCCTTTGGATCTGTGCTGCTGCCTGGCACCAGGAATCCTGCCTGGCACGAGGAATCCTGCCTGCAGCAATCAATGTGGTCTGGGTTCCAGTTTTGTACTTTGGCAGCAGGCTGAGCTCTCATCCTGCTGGCCAGGCTTCATCCAGCTGGATCCTCTGCTGTCCAAGGGAATGCCAAGAAGCTTTTGGTGCCTGTGGCTGCTGCATGTTTGGGGTGGGAGAGCTCATTCCTCAGCCTTTTGTTTGAATTCTCCATTTATTCAAGGCTCGGACAGAAAAGGGACCCTGCCCTCTGCCAGGAGAAGTTCTCCTGATCTCAGGAGGGAAACTGAGGCTCAAAGAGCCTGTACCTCTGGCACCTGAGCCACACACACATCCACCCCTCTGTGTACATCTGCCAACCCCTGGGGCCCAAAGTACTCTGAATAACCGTAACTTTGTGTTTTTCAGCCAGAAGAAGCATCATTTGTTAAATTTTCCGGGTGTCAGGAAAACTGGGAAGACAGCAGAAGCCTCTCCTGTCATGGTGGGTTCTTCTTTTTTTACCTTGTGAATTCACAGAGAGAAAAATGGAAATAAAAAGCAGCAGGGAGAGAGCTGTTAAAAAGCTTAAAGCTGTCACAAGGCATTGGTTAGTTTATGTGCAGTGAAGTATACAAACAAGTTTTCAGCTTGTTGGTTGGAGCCAAGGAGCAGGGTTTTTTTGTGTGATAAATATGTTTTATAGGTCTTTTATGGGATTTTTTAAAATGCCTGTCCCAATAAATTATTTACCAGGGTAATAAAAGATCAAGGAAATTGTTTCAACCATATCACTGAGCATCTAAATCCCAAACTTTTACTGGGGCTGGAAGGACCCTCTGAATTCCTGTGTCCTTATGAAAGATGGTCCAGGTGTGCTGTTTGGCTGTGGTGTCCTCCTGGAGGCCAGCTCCCCAGCCACCCTGGCACTCTGTGTGCATCCAGCAGGTCCCACAGGCTGGACTCTGCTTTTCCACCCCCTCAGCCTCTTCTCCTGGGGATGGATAGCATTTCCTTCCACCACTGGCTGCAAATCTCTTGATAGGCTCTGACTTTTTATTTAGGTTTCCAAGAGATCTCAGAAGCTTAATGGTCCTTGCTGAGATGAAGTGGGAGTTAGGAATGACTTAGAAAGCAGGGGGGAGCTTAAAGAACATCCCTAACCCCTGTGGGATGGGCTGGGAGGGCAGCCAGGCCATACTGCAGGTAGCAGGGACCTTTTCCCATCCCGGGTTTGCTCATCCTTGCTCGGCAGCAGCCTCTGCCCACAGGAAGGGCCAGGTTCTGCTGGCTTGGTCTCCGTGGCAGACAAACCCAAAATAGCCTCGGTGCAGGAAAAATAAAAATTGATGGTGTTTCAGCCACAAAGTCTACAAATGCCTCCTTTTTTGGCATTAAACCAGGCTGTAAGATACCCAGTCCCTCTCCCTCCCTGCTCCTCCCAAGAGGAAGGAGGGGGCTGGGTGTCCTAGCAAAGGTTCCCCTTCAGGACAGGGCAAATCCTTTGGCTGAGTCCCAGACTTTCTGTAGTAAGTGGGATTAGGTGTAACCCCAGTAGGGTTTAAAAGACAGCCAGTTGTTAATGCATTGGCTTTTGTGAGGGCTCTGGTCAGGAGAGGTGCAGCCCTGTGTGATAAGCTGGCCATAAATAAATTTAGATGGGATTTTAAAAGCAATTTTTGATGCTTGAAAGATATCCTTCTGGAGTGGCCTTCAAAAGGGCTGGTGGGTGGGCAGAGACAGCCACTGTTTCAAGATAGCTCTCAATATTCATGGGGAGGATTATTCATTCAGAGCCTTTCCAGAGGGGAGAGTCCTTGTGTTTCTGGTGTGCTGAAGCGAGACTGGATTGATCTTGGTTTGTGCTGCCTTTGCTGTGTGTTAATCCCCCCTTCAGGGTGTCTGCTGTCCCCTGCAGAGTCCAGGGAGGAGCCCTCACCTCCCTCGGTGCCTCATTTGTGTTTGGTGGTGGTCCTGTCTCTCTCTGAGGTGGTGAAGTGGCCACAGCTGGAACCACATCTGGGCACAGGGAGCAATTTCCCTGCTCAGCCCACAGGGAGCACAGGGCTTTGTTTGGCTTCCTCCTGGTGCCTGGAGGCTTCACAGGTCTTACAGTCTCCTGAAATAATTCCTCTGCAGTTGCAGGGCCCTAGGGAATTCGCAGAGCTGTTTATCTTCCTCGATTGACCCCCATGCCACATTACAGTGGTGGCTTTGGACTTCCCATGGGCTTGTCTGACAGCTTGGGGCATGGCCACGAATCCAGGTGTAGCAGATGTGCTGGGATGGAAATCCTGGGTGCTGCTGGATATCCTGATCTGCCCTTCTGTGCTGTCCTAAGGTGAGGACAGGCAGTGAAAAGGGGCTCATTCCTCTCTGTGGGAATTGGGACAGCAGGAACAGCCCTGCAGCATCCATTCACCACCTGGGCTGGTGGCTGACCAAGTTTTGGGGTTTTTTTGTTTGGTTGGTTGGTTTTGGTTTTGGTTTTTTTGGTTTGGTTTGGGTTTTTTTGGTTTTTTTGGTTTTGTTTTTTTTTCCCTGATGTTGCCCTTTGAGATGTAAGTGCACAGTGGTGACCCAGACAGGTGCCTGACCGAGACACACCCAGAACAGTTTTATCCATAAAACCATCTTGTTCCCCGCTCAGTCTGGTGATGGAGGAGCACACTGACCTGCCTGGGTGCTGCCTGCACCCCAGGGTGTGCAGTGCTGGTGCCCACCTCTGTGAGTGGGCTGAGCTGGGCCGAGGGCTCCGAGCCCAGGAGCCATCAAGGCAGAAGTTTAAATCAGTCCTGTGTGCTGTGGTGTTTGCTGGGGTCGAGGGCTCCAAGCCCAGGAACCATTCAGGCTTTAAAGTTCAAATCAGCTCTGTGTGCTGTGATGTTTGCTGGGGTCAAGGCCCCGTGGTTTGGCTCTAGGCTGGCAGCTGGGGACCAGGTTTTGGAGCAGGATTTTATCACAGGGAGCAGAGGCTGGAACACTGTCTGATGTTTGGCTTTAAAGAAGAAAAAAGGACACATCTCCCCACGTCCCTCTTATTAATTATAGACTCATTCTGCTAGTTTGGGAACGGATGCCATAAATTTAAATGAGGATTAAGCAGGCACGGGGCAGATAGCAGGGACCTGGGTGATGTGTGTAGGCCAGGCCTGGCCCCTCCTGCTCACTCCAGACTGTGCAGCGTGACTCTGCTGACTTTGGTGGCATTTCCTCCTGGCTCCCCTCCTCAAGATGGGAATTGGACTGTGTGTAATTGAAAAGGATGGGGAGCCTGCCAGCAGCCTGTGAGCCACATTCCCCTTGGCAGCTTGAGGACAGGGCAGACAGGCTGGGGCAGCCACCTGCGTGGGGTGGCTGCGATCAGCATCGCGGGGATCCCAAATCCCTTCCCCATCTGATGCGGTGAAGGTGAAAGGATTGCCCGTGCCCGGAGCGGGGCTGGTATCTCCAGCTGCTGGTTCGTGGGCAGCAATTTCCTCTCGTTCCTGATCTCCCTGCCATGGCACCAGCACAGACACGTGAGGAGCTTTCTGAAGCAAGGACTCGAAATTGAACAGCATCCTCTGATCCCTCCGCTGACCCCGGGCTGTGCACCACCGCATCTCCTGCCTGAGCATCGGCCGGGAGAGCCGGGGAGGCAGAAAAGGCTCCCGGGCTTTGTGCTGCTGGGCTTTGCTGCTCCTGAGCACGAAGCAGAGCTCATCGCACACGGGGCCCTGGTGGGAGGCAGCGACCCAGGTGCGAGGGCGCTGTAAATGCAGCGCCACAAAGCGGGGCAGGATCTGCATTTCAAAGCGCCACTGGAGCCGCCGCGTTCCCGCTGCCCAGGCACAGACCGAGCTGTCTGAGCAGCCTGGAAGCGGCAGCTCCATGCTCAGGGCACAGCTAAAGGGAGGGTTTCTGACCCCGCGCCGATTGCACGGTGAGGTGATGCCGACCGGGCACACGGGCTGCAGCAGAGGGAGATGTCTCGGAGCCGTGTTTGGCCTGCAAGTGTGTGTGGTGCCTCACTTGCCTGCTAATGACAGAAGCGTCCCTACCACAGAATCACAGAATCCTGAGAGAATCCAGAATCCAGAGCATCCTGAGTCGGAAGGGACCCATAAGGATCATTGAGTCCAACGCCCAACCCAAGTGGAGGCCAACAGCAGCAATAGGAGATTCTCTCAGGGAGAGCCAGTTCCCAACTCACAAGCCTTTGGTCCAGGCAGGAGAGACAGCCATGGGAGCAGGAAGTGAAATAAAATGCAGTGGCATTGAAATAATTTGGTTTTGTATTCCAGTTATAGCAAGGATTGAGTCAGGAATGACAGCCAGAGCCTGGCCATGATTGCTGGACACAGCCTCCTTCACCACAAATGGCTTTTTTTTTTAATTTTTTTTTTTTTTTTTTTTTTTTTTTTTTTTTTAAAGGGGGTTGTTTTTTGCTGTGAATTGGGTTATTTCTGTTAGCATTTTCTGGAAGGGGAAATTCTAGAGAGCGTGTGGGTTTGGGCAGCACGGCACTATTTTAATTTCTCTGTGCTGGCCAGTAAGAGATGTAGGAGATGGAGCATCTCCTCCACAGCACTGCTGTCAGCTCCCAGGGCAGCTGCTTCCCTGGGGGGCACCAGCAAATCCCAGTTTCTGAGAGATTCCAGCCTGCCCTGCCTGGCTTGTGGCTGTGACAGGCTTGGACCATCAAGGTCTCCAGATGATGGGTTAGCAGACCTCCACATTCCTTGGTGGCCCTGCTGCTGTCCAGATCCTCCAAACCCAGACTGGGAGCAGCATCCTGATGCTTGGCTTGTGTTGGAGCCTTGTGTGCCTCAGAGGTGCCGGAGTAAGCAGCAGTTAGAGGGAGAGATGCTTCCTCTGGGAAGCAAAATTAAGTAGAGCAAAGTAGTGGCTGAACATAGCAAGTAAGGCAGGTCAGTGTGTTCTCTCACCACCAAACTGAGTGGGGAACAAGTTGGTTTTATGAATAAAACTGTTCTGGGTGTGTTTGGGTCACCACTGTGTACTTACATATATCTCACTTACATATATCTCAGAAGGCACCATCAGGGAAAAAACAAAACCAAACAAAACAAACAAACAACAACAAAAAAAAAACCAAAAAAACAAAAAACAACAACAAAAACCAAAACAAAAAAAAAACCAAAAAAAACAACCCAAAACAAAAAAAAAAAAAACCCAAAGCAAACCAAACAAAGACCCAAAAACCAAAACCACAAGCAAACAAAAAACCCTAACAATAAAACAACGACAAAAAAATCCCAAAAAACAACAAAAAGGAAGGAATAAAGTGCCATGTGTGCCCTGAGGCCGCTCAGTCCACTTGGGCTGTGGTCCAGACAAGCACTTAGGCTTGTGCAGATGCTGCTCCAGTTGTGCAGTGTCCCTGCCTGGGGCAGGCAGCAGGGTCTGGCCTTGGGGTTTGGGAGCCAGGGAGCCCCAGCCTCTCAGCACCCTCATGAGATGCTCAGCAAGGTGACTCCTCTTGGCCCCTCCTGATCCTGTGGTGGCTGAGCCTGGCCTGGGACGTTGGTGTATTTTTATTTTACTTTACATACACCTGTGAGGAGTGGACCCCTTCCTGGAAATGAGGACTCACTCCTTCCTACTGGGATGGCTGGAGGCTGCAGGAAATCAGGCAGGACATCTTTTCTCAGACAAACAGATGCTTTGGGATGTTGAAGCAAAGTCCTTTGGTCACAAGTCTGGCTTTAGGCCAGTCTCACTTTCTGGACAGCATTGTTTCATAATGATTTCAATGATGCAGCTGCCAACACTGGTGTGTCTGTGGGACTTGCACGAGGCTTTGCTGGGATCCCTTTCTTGGGGTTCCTCTCCAGAAACACCCATGTCAGCAGGAGGGAGAGAGGGAGGGACAGGCCTCTCCTGTGGCTCATGGAAGTCATGCAGAGAACAGCAGGATGACAAGGAGCCCTACAGCTGAGAGCAGAGTGGATTGCCACCATGGTAACGAGTGACAGGACAAAAGGAGATGTCTGCAGGTTGCTCCAGGGAAGGTTTAGATTGGATATTGGAAAGGAATTTTTTCAGTGAAAGAATGGTTGGAGCAGCCATGGGGTGAATCATCTTTCTTGGAAGTGTTCAAAAAACGGGTGGATGGGCACTTGGTGGGTTTGGCAGTGCTTAAAGGTCCTTCCCAACATGAACAATTCCTTGATTCTCTGGTTGCCAGGCTGCCCTGTGTCACCATAGGACACGAAAGAACACAAGCACACACCGCTGTTCTTAAGGTGAAGAAAAAAGGGAAGTTTATTTTCTGACTCTAACATTTATAGTTTTCTAAGAGTGACAATGGATTGGAGGGTGACAGTGCCACCTCTCCAATGACACTGGACAAACCAACAGTTTATCAACTTTCTCTTCCTCCATAAAGGAATGCAAAACAATGAGTTATTTACACAAAGTGTGTGAGAAAGTTCACTACAAGAATGTCAACATCAGAAGGCTTAGAAAATCTTAAAAAACTAAAGTGACAGCCCTGCTGTGGCAGGGCACGTGGCTGAGGACCACTGAGGGCTTGTGGATGCCCCTGTGCCAGGTGCCATGTGCAGGGCACCATTCCTCCAGCAGCCACTTGTGCATTTGCTGTTCTACAAACCTTGGCCAGGTCGTTAACAGAGGAAGGAAATAAAAAAGCAAGGGCTCCAAATGGATCCCAGGGGGATTCCCTGTAGCAATTAGCTTTATACTTGAAAACATATTTCCAGTCTTTACTGCCTGCTCTCTGTATTTGAAATAATTTTCTACCCAATAAACCTTAGTAGCCCCCAAACATAATTTCAGCGGAGCATTAATTAACAACAAGGTGACCTGGTGGTTCAAAGCTGAGCAAAACCTGATGCATCTCAAGGCAGCATGGCAGCATTTCCAAGGGGCAGCAGGTGGAGGCAGGAGCTTTATATAGGATATTACCTAAGGCTGGCTGGCCCCAGGGCAGTCTGGGCTCTCAGGTGCTGAAAGGCACCTTCTGCTTTGGATAACCACTCTGGAATTTGAGACTTGCAAAGCTCTTTTCTGTTTTTTAATCCTTCATGAAGAGTAATTTTGGATCTCTTAACAGAGAGTTAGGCTTAGGAAGGTCTCTAAACCTGAATAAACCATCACTTCCTGGCGCCCTGCGTGTTTCAGGGCTTGGACATGTGCAGCAGATCCCTGGAGCTCTGTGCAGGTGCCTACCTTCCCTGAGAATTCCATGCCTGTGGGTGTGTGAGTCAGCAGGGCCAGCTGAGAACCCCTGGTCACTCCTTGCCCACTGCTCCCTCCCTGATTCACACAGGAGGGAAGCACAGGACTTGAGGTGCCTGGCTGCTCCTGGGGGTGCAAGCCATGGAGTCAGAGCTGGCGAGGGCTCCTGGGCTGGAGAAGGCACCCAGGGGAGAGGGCACGTGCATGCACCCAGAGCTGGGCTCCTGTGAGCCCAGTTAAGCCAGTCCCAGGTCCCTCTGGGATCTGTTCCCATCCAGAGATGGGCAAAGATGAGGGAGCACCTTTGAGAGGCTGGATCTGCAGATCTGGAGCCTGCTGTGGACTCCTGGAGAACGATGCAATGTCTTCAGCAGGTTTCAGCTGTCTGCCTGGGAGATGACACTGTCTGGCCATGACCAAGAGGATGGGTGTGAGAGCCTGAATGAGGGATGTGGGACTCCAGGCAGCTCTCCAAAATGCAGTTTATTCCATCCAAGGTGTTACAGCAGTGCAGGGTGGTGGGTGACAGAGCTGTGCCCACAGCTGTCAGCTCCAGCTGCAGGCAGCCCTGCAGACCCTTTGGTTTAGGTTACAGTGCATTATAGACTTTTCTTTTGGTTACAATGCATTCTAGACTTTTCTTTGCTGAGCATCTTAATACAGAAGAACCAATCTATACCTTAACTTGTATCTATAGCCTATCATAACTGCTATAATTACCATATTCATGTTACTGTTCTCCAATCACTAAAAGTCAGTACATTACAGTTTAAGCTGGAAGTTGTTTTTCAGTTTTCTTGCAGTGGAAAATTCTGAGACCTTTTTTCTACTTGCCACATTGGCAGGCTTGTTTGCCTGTGCTATCTTTCTGCTTGGTAAAAACATCTTCTTGTTTGGGGTGGGTTTATCCTTTGCTCTAAGCCATAAAAACCCCTTCTAACTAACACACCCTTTGCCTCCTTGGTTATCCAGTAAGACTGGCTCAGCAATTCCTTTCTTCTATATCAAAACTTGCTTCCATCTCTATTCCTTCATCGGACTCTACATCCAAAAATCTTTCTGCCAAGCACACATATCTGTGAGACTTTCCTGTCAAACTTTCATCCTTCCCAACAGATGGGGACCCTGCTGGCTGCTCCACCATCCTGGAGGCAGCCAGAGCAAGGGTCCAGTGCCACCCAGCCTCTGAGCATGTAATCTCCTGCTTACCAGGAGATGGGAGGCAGCATTAGAGCTGCTGCCACACTCAGGGTTTGCAGCTATCACGGGCTCATCCTGCTTTATCTGTTGCATGTTAAATATCCCATGTAAAGCTACACAAAGCTACCGTAATCCTCCCTAAAGCCAGCCTGCCCTTCCCTGCAAATATTACATTAGATATGCTTATTAAACTCACTCAGCTGAAGTTTTACTTCCAGCCCACGGTGATAGTCTTGAAATGCCATTAAGGTGATAATTATATCACCTTATACTTCATCCAGATTTTGGGTGGTAATTGTTCACAGCTGCTGCCAGCTATTGAAGATGAAGGGAAGGTTGTGGCATAGTGGGTGGTGGGGTTCCAGCTGGATAATGTGAGGGTGCCAGGCTGGTCAGGGACCCCCCAGGCCATGTGGGATTCAGTGCAAATGTCTTGGGGTGACTGAGACAGCAGCTCTCTGGGCTTGGATGATGGGTGAGAGGTTCCCTGTCCTGTCTTTGCATATCAGGCTTGTCCCCATGCCTTGGAGATTGAAATGGTGCCATTTAATACCTTCAAAAACTGCCTGAAATTCTGCTGGAAAACAGAGTGATGAACTTCATGACCAGAGGAGGAGAAATGGAAGGGCAGTCTTTGACATGAGGCTGTTGTGGCTCCTTCTTACTGTCCATGGTGGTGTTGGGTCCCTTTGGTTTGACCAGTCTGTGAGAAGTGGCTTGTTAGAGAGCCACAGATGGCACTTTGCTCCTGCCTTCTCCACTCAAATGGAAAGTTGGATTAACTTCAGTTATTTCTATGACTCTTACATGGAACTCACTCCCACCAATTCCACATAAATATTTGGGGGGTAGGAAGTTGAAATTTAGCAAACATGCATAGGTGGTTATTTTGTGATTGAAGTGAACTCTGTTTATCCTGCAGTCAGCTGTAATCCTGCTGCCTATCCCTCATCCCTCCTGCTCTGCCACAGCCCTGCTGGTTTACCTGTTTCTGGGTAACTCCTGGGAACACAGAGTGTATTTCCTCCTGGGTTAAAATTGGATTTAGCAGAGATGAAAGTCTCCCCCCACTTTCCTGGTGTCAAGCAGAGCACAACCTGACATCGTGGCTCAGTGGGATCTGGAAGGCTCAAGATTCCCAAGACCTGTTGAGGTGTCTCCCTGGGCTGTGGTGGCCCTCCCAGGGGAGAAATCAGTTCAGATTTTGCATGACATGGGATTGCTCTTGGTGACTTTGCCAGTCCCAGCTGGAGCAGGAGGATCCCCTCCCTCCTTTGGCCTGGGGAGATAGCAGGGAGCCTGCTGGGCTGCTGGCTGGCTTGGACAGGGGTCCAGGAAGGCCAAGCCAGGAGGGCTTGTGGCTGTGGGAAGAGGTAGCACTTCATTCCTGCACTTGGCACTGCTGAGGCACCTCAAATCCTGTGTTCTGTTTTGGGTCCCTTGCTACAATAAAGATTTTGAGGTGCTGGAACGTGTTCAGAGGAGGGCAACAGAGCTGGACAAGGGCTTGGAGCACAATCCTTGTGGCTGAAGGAGCTGGGTGTGGTTATCCTGGAGAAAAGGAGGCTCAGTGGCTCTCTACAGCTGCCTGGGAGGAATCCCAGGGGTAGCATAGAGGTAAACAGTTGGGCATGGCATGGCCCTGGCCTGCAGCACTGGGCATCCCATCCTCTGCCTTCATCCTCCCACTCCTCTGAACCTCAGGAACTGAAGCTCCTGGCAGACCTGTGCCATCAGTCACGGGTGGGGAGTGATCTGGGTTTGCATGACACTGATGTAAATTTAAAGCCTTCTTTTGCTCTCTCCACTAGCAGCCTTGTATTTTCAGGAAGAAAGAGAATGGGAAACAACTTTTTTAATGAAGTCAAGCATTTAAATTCTCTTTATACTTAGTCCTATCTGGAGCTCTTTACCCAAATGAAGCAGAAAGCATTTACAGCTGTATTTTCCATCACACCAACCAAGGAATATATTCATTTGCAGTAACATGGCACTCAATGAAGTGGAAAATAAGCTCCCAAAATTGAGCTATGGAACGGTTTCAATGAGCAGGAAAAGCCTCCTTGGACTCCACTGACCAGTCACTTTGGTTATGATAGAAATTAATTTGATTGAACACCTGAGCTGTGGCAGAGATGAGGTTGGCCCTGAGATAGCTCTGCTCAGGAATGGGCTTGGAGCATAGCTCCCACCTCTCCTGCTCATGGCTTTGCTTGCCTGGAAGACCTGGAGCCTCCAAGGGATGGCACAGCAGCCAATGTCCCACGTGTCCTGCTGTCAGAACCCAGGAAATTCCTCTGGCTGCCCTGGAAGGCTCGAGCTCCTGTCCAGGAGGCTCAGAGACCTTGGCACAGAGCCCAAGACCCCTGTGCCTTTGATTTAGGCCTTGGAAAAAACAATTACCAACCTTATATGAAGAATTACAAATCAAGAGAGTTTAAGTAGAATGATAGTGAATTTATCACAGGGTGAAAAAATAGATTTTTGGGGTTTTTAGAATGGGGGATCAGGGGGCAAGATGGAGGAATCTGGGAGTGTTATGTCTTTCTCCTTCTTGGCCTCCATCTTCTGGGTGATGTTGGCACTTTTAGATTGGTTTAGAATAGAAGCTCACTGTCTAACATAGGTGATAGGTATTGGAAAGTAATTGTAAATATTGTACACGTGGTTTTTAGTATAAAGACATAACACCACCCTGGGGGCAGGCAGTGTGCCTGAACTGTCTTGCTGAGCTGACCTTGGCTGGGCAGGAGAAAAGATTTTATAGATAAGGAACAATAAACAACCTTGGGACTGAGAAATGAAGAGCTCTGACTCCTTCTTCAAGCGCTGGGCTGGGAAAAGAGACTTTGTGACACATCTTGGGGTCACTGTGAGCAGCAGAGACCCCGAGATCCTGCTCCACAGGGCTGCAGGAGGGCACAACGCCAGCACCATGGCAGGGCTGCTGGTGGCAGCACAGCTGCCCGTGCCCACCATGCCCAGTCAGGGCTGTGGCAGCTGCACAGAGCAGGGATGGGGAGCGTTCCTGGTCCCTGGTCCCTGGTTCCCGGCGCCGCAGGACGTGAGCGGAGCGCTAAGCAGGTCCGGCCCAGCGCCAGCCCAGGCCCTGCTAATTGCTTGTGATGTCTGCTCCAGCTCCATCGGCACGAGCAACAATTGCTACTGGAAATGCAATTAATAATTAAGCACTCAGCGCTGGCAGGTGTCAGCAGGAGCCCGCGGGGCCGGCATCCCGCGGCTCTGCCCAGCAGGCGGGAGCAGCAGCGCCGGGTGGGATGCAGCCCGATCGATGCCGGGAGAGGCAGAGCTGTGCCTTGAGGAAATAACTCGCTGTGGGATTTCCCCAGCGCGGATGAGGGCTGCCTGCTGTTGGGCAGCAGGATGAGGACCCAAAGCTGCCTGCCCGGCTGGTCAGACCCGTGTGTAGTCCTGTTATCATCGCAGGATGCTTCCCAGCGCAATCCATCTCCACCTGAGACGTTCTGTGGGTGTTTTCTGGTTTTGCTCTACAGACAGAGGGATTTTGGGTGGGGATGACTGAGAGCATAACCCCAGAGCTGGCACCCAACAGCTGGATGATGCTGCCCTGTCCCAGCCACAGAGGCAGCCAGGGAGGATGGCAAGGAGCAGAGGCATCTTGGTCCTGGCTGGAAACAGCAGCACCCCAATGGATTAAAATGTCTTCCTGAGATGCTGCTGTGGCTCAGTGCAGCCTCAGGACCCCCTGTGTCCCTGCTCACAAGTTCTGCCAGCATCGCTTTCACTTGCAGTGTTGGCTGCTGCTTGTGATGACTTACAGCCTTCTTCAAGCTGGCTTTTATTTTTAATTACATTTTGCCTCTGAAGATGGGCTGCTTTGCTGGTTCATTATTTTCCTCTGCTTTTTTTTTTTTTTTGCTTTTTTTTTGCTTTTTCTTTTTTCTCATTTTTCCTTTTAAAGCCCAACAGACTTTTGGCTCCCTGAGAAATAGCTTCACCCTTTAGGAAAGCGCAGAGCCTTCTCCCTGAGTAACAAAATGTTGATTTGCTACCACAGGGCTGAGTGATGGTGATTCCCTTATTAAACTGCACTTAGAGGCAGCAACTGTCAGGCAGGGATGGAGAGCTTCTCCAATAAGTTGGAGCTATTCATTATTAAATTATCTTCATTCACTTGAACATCTCATTTTCATTGAATTAGATGAAAAGTGCTCAAAGGCAGCTGCTGCAGCAGCTTGGAGGCTGCCAGGAGCAGCATGCCAATGTCACTGCTGGCCTTTCCTCCTGCACCAGCCACATCTGACCCTTCCCCACAGATGGATGGTGTAAATCTCTTGGAGTTGCACCTGCTGATGGCCTGATCTTGGAGACCTCTGAGAGCTGGAGCTGGTGGGGATTGACTCCACCAGGGAATGAGGTAGTGTGGCCCCAGCTGCCTGCCAGCTTGGCAGTGGGTGTCCCCAGTGACTGGGGGCCAGTGTGACCTCTCAGGAGGGCCTGTCCCAGTGTTTTGAAGGGTGTGTGTGGGTGCAGATGGATTTGGTTGAGTTACACCAGTCTTTGCCCCTACTCCTGCTGCTCCCTCCCCTCCTGGGACACCCTCTTGGAGCCACGTCAGGGCCAGCTCCAGCCCTCGATGGCAGATGAGCTGTTTGGTGTCCCATGGTCGTTTCTGTGGGAGGATGCTTTGTGTCCATGGTTGTTTTGGTGGGAGGATGCTTTGTGGTTGTTTTGGTGGAGGATATTTGGAGTTGTTTTGGTGGGAGGATATCTGTGGTTGTTTTGGTGGGAGGGTATTTGTGGTTGTTTTGGTGGGAGGATGCTTTGTGGTTGTTTTGGTGGGAGGACATCCATAGTTGTTTTGGTGGAGGATATTTGGGGTTGTTTTGGTGGGAGGGTATCTGTGGTTGTTTTGGTGGAGGATATTTGTGGTTGTTTTGGTGGGAGGGTATTTGTGGTTGTTTTGGTGGGAGGATGCTTTGTGTCCATGGTTGTTTTGGTGGGAGGATGCTTTGTGTCCATGGTTGTTTTGGTGGGAGGACATCCATGGTTGTTTTGGTGGGAGGATGCTTTGTGTCCATGGTTGTTTTGGTGGGAGGATGCTTTGTGTCCATGGTTGTTTTGGTGGGAGGACATCCATGGTTGTTTTGGTGGGAGGATGCTTTGTGTCCATGGTTGTTTTGGTGGGAGGATGCTTTGTGTCCATGGTTGTTTTGGTGGGAGGATGCCATCTGGCTGCCTGATCTCTCCGCTTTCACCTTGGCACCAGCACCTGGCACGCAGCCCCAGGGCTCGGCACGGAACCAGGGGCTGCTGTCAGGGCCTGCCAGCCCTCTGCTCTCCAAGGCACTCTGTGCAGTCCAAGCTGCTTTAGGGCTGGCCCCCGGGAATGGGGGGCTTTTGTCTAGAGGCAAAAGACCTTGGACACTGCCCATTGTGCCCAGGCGTTATTCACCTCTGGCCCAGCCGTATGCGAAGCTTCATCTTTCTCCAGGAGAGCTCAGAATTAGGAAATCTGGCTGCTGCTCAGCCCCAGATACCTTGGGAGCAGGCAGCCCCCCTCTGTGCTGTGACAGCCTCCAGCCTCACCGGGCAGTGAGAGCCCTTTGCCACCCTGCCCTGGCTGTGTGAATCCTCCTCCCCTCCTGCCCGCCGCCACCTCCTTCCTCCTCCTGGCAAGGAGCCGCCGGCCCTTGGAGCAGCTCCTCAACAACTGTTGCTTTTCCTTGCCAGAGAATCTCGCCCGAAGAAGCTGCTTTGATCAATGCACTTGGATTCCAGCCTTCAGCCTTGATCAAGGCAGGAGGAGGGACGAGAGGGAGCGAGTACTCGCGGGCTCTTTGGGGACGGCCGGGGAAGCGAGGCTGCTTCTCCAAGAAAAGCTGCTTCAAAGTAAGAGGCGGTGCTGCCACAATAAGAGTGAACCAGGCGGGCAGAGGAGGAGGAGGAGGAAGGCTCTGGGTGCCAGCACTCCAGCTGGGATGGGGCAGGTGTGAGTCCAGCAGGGAATGGGGATGGTGGCGTTGCTGTGAGGCTGGAGCAGCTTCTGAGAGAGGGCAGGAAAGCAGGTGCAGAGAAAGGGAGGAATCTGTGCTTCCCCCTGTGCTTAATTCTACACCAGACCTGTTTTTCTGTGCTCATTAGCTTTTTCAGCTCTCCAAACTTCCCCAGCCCTGGGGACTTGGCACTGAGAAAGTTTTTAAAGCTCTGCATTTTCTTCTTTGGATCAGTGCTTTCCTCCCAGTCTTTAACTGGTGGGGATGGTGCTGCAGGTCAGGTTCTATGGACCTAAGGATGGCTCTGGGACAGGGACAGGGGGACCAGAGCATCCCTTCCTCGCCAGCTTGGTCTGGCTGTTTCAGCTGCAAGGGCTTTGTGTTGTTTGAAGGGATGCACAAAGCACTGCTCAAGGTTTGACCAGATCAGAGCTTCTGGTTAATGGTAATTAATGGCCAAGAGGAGGCCTCCTGGGGCTTTCTGGCTTTGTTTCCCCCATCAGTGCCAGGGAATTCTGTGTCAGCAGCTCTGGAAGGCATGGGCCATTCCTTTGTGGGTTATTACCTGGGAGAGGAGCAAGAACTGAGCAGAGATGCAAAACCTGGAGGTCCCCGTGAGCAGGGAAAGTCTCTGGCCAGAAACCACCCTCTGACACCAGCCTGCTCCAGCAATCCTCCTCCTCTCTCCTGCTCCCTCTCTAGCACTGCTGCCTTCCTCAGGTGCTCACACATGCACCTCTTGCTTTTCCCTTCAGCTACAGATGGCAGGCAGGAAAACCAGCCAGCCAGATGTGCTTTTCATAGCTCCCAAGCCAGGCATAACTAAACATTTACATTTATTACCAATTAGAGGGGAAACAGACTGTAGTTTTATGTACTGTATGTGTCTGGACATATTTCAGTTTGTGACCTTACTACACCCCACCCCCAGCAACTAAATCTCTCTTGGTTAGGGGCAAAACCCTGGAAAACATTGGGATCCCATCCCAGCATCCCATCACCCCCTGATTAGATGATGTGGATTCCACCACTTTGTAAAAAGCCTGCACAGGGTTTGCTCCTGGGTGAGGCTGCACATCCCTAGGGATGCCCTGGAGGGGTTTCCATGGTGGAGTCCATATCCTTTGAGTCCATGTATGGATGTGACCACAGAGCAGCTGTCAATGGGTGGCTCAGGAGTGCCAACATCACAGCAGCTCTTTAATGATGTGTGAGCCAACAGCAAAACACAAAACAAATCCATAACCAGACACTGAGCCTTGCTGAGAGCTGGGGAAGGAAGCAGGGGGTGAGTGTGCATGGTGGCAGTGCTGTCCCAGCCTCCACCAGGAGGGTCACTGAGGGACTGATGTCCTCTCAAAGTGCAGATCCTGGCTGGCAGGGCTCCATTGCTCACCTCTGTGAGGCCAGCACCTGAGCCTGGGCTCTTTGAGGCGGTTTTTGAGCTCAGGACAGGGTCTGCAAGTGCCCATCAGGCCTTGGGCAGGCCATTCAGGTGGAAATGAGGATTTCCTGGTTCTGTGGGGATACTGGCTTTGCTGTACTGGGTCAATCACTCTTGATTCTGCCTCTGAGCAATGGTTAAGCTGCTAAGAAAAGCACCTCAATCTCCTTCTCCAGGTCACCATCCTCTTGGCAAGAGAGGAAGGAGCCATGTGGGGAGGCCACACTGTGGTGAGAGGATGTTGGACAGCTCTGTTCTTTACACCAGGCTGTGCACCCCCAGCCTGGCTCTGGGACTGTGCCCCCCAACAGCACCCACTGTTGGGATGTGGGGTGCTGCAGGCACTGACCCTGCTCAGCCTTCCCATGCCTCCCTGTGCTCCCAGCAGCTCCCACAGCCATCTATTCATGCAGCCACATCCCAATTCCTTCCTTGCTCCCAGTTTTTGTCCCCGGGGTGCCTGGAACCCTCTGGCACCTCTGCCCAAAGCTCACCTCTGGCTGTGCCCCCTGGATCCCTGTGCCCATCTCTGTTGTGCTCAGGCAACAACCTCTGGGGTGGATGCAGGGCTGTGTTCCCTCCTCTTTCCAGGCTGCTGCTGCTGCTGGGGAAGCAGCCCAGCCACAAAAAGCCATGGGCAATGCTGTGCAGGGGTTGTGTGCATCCCTCTGGGCGTGCTGGGGGGAATTATTCCATCACAGGGAGCTTCAGAAATACAATATTTTATTAGAAGCCCATTAAACTGTTCAAACAGATGATTAGGAGAGGGGGGGGGTGGTGCAAATTGAAGCAAGGTGGGGGTGGATTCCACCTGAGCAGGGAAGTGGATTCCACCTGAGCAGGGAGGGCTGTGGCTGGAGGGCTGAGGTCAGCTCTGCAAGGCCAAGATAAGGAATGAATAAAGCTGAGAGACTTGAAGGGGGTGAGGGTGGGATGAAGGGCTGCAGACACTCAGGCCAAGGGTAGAAGGGACCAGCCCTGAGGTGGAAATGATGGAAATGATCCACCCCAGCCTCAGCCCATGGAGGACTGTGTGGACATGGTTATCCCAGGGAAGGCAGCATCCTGCCTTCATTGGGATGGGAAGCACCAGGTACAGGATCAATCAAGGGTGTTACAAACCATGGCCACCAACCTTTGGGTCCTTCTAGGAAGGAACCAACACTGGGATGAGGCACCCTTTGCCCAGCAAGGGCAGGAGAGGAGCAAGAGGGAGGTGCAGGATCTACTGCTCCATACATGGATTTGTCCCACTATCCTGCTGATCAGCAAAAGCAGGAGACAGTTTAACTGGAGAGTTGGATTTAAGATTAAAAAAAATCATAGTTTATTTTTTTTCCTCCTCTTCTGTAGCTGTGTTGGAGTGTGACAGGGTGGGAGCTCTTGGCAGCTGGGATATTAAATGTTTTTCCACATGGTCTCTTGATTATTAATGGATTTTAGCACTTGACAAAGTAGAAATTAGGAGATAAAAGCTATTAGAAACTAATTTGGGTAATCACTGATTCTGTTCCCCCAGGAGCCTTTCTGAGAGTGTTGCTCCCAACACCACTGCCAAGTCTCAGGAGAGAAGGAATCTCTTTCCAGCAGTTTTGAGGGCTTTGGGAGAGCCCCCTGATCTATGGCCAGTGAGGGGATGACTTGAATGGAGCAGGCCTGATCCAAACAACCCTCTCCTCCCAGCAGCCTCCTGGGATTTATCTCACATCACCTCCCTGGACACTGTTTGGGGTGGTTTATGTGCCACATTTTTTTACTGTTATGTTGGTGAAACAGCCATAGAAAGTAGCTTGGGAAAACAAGGTGGGAGATAAATCCTGGTGGCGTGGGCTCTCCCAGCGATCAAATGGGCTACAGGTGGAGAAATAGGCCCTTGAGACCCTTTATTTCCTTCAATTCCCATCCTCCTGAGTGGATCAATACCACTAGGGGCAAGGGAAGGTGAGGAGCCACTGCAGGGAATCACTTCAAGGAAAAAGCTGGAAGGTGGTAACTGATGTAGCAGCCACTGCTGATTTTCGAGGCAGATGGTCTGGGAGGGTTTGTGTATCCCAAGAGGGTTTGTGTACAGAGAAGAGGATGCCTGTAGGCTGGGAGAGCACTTTTAAAAATAGTTTGACTGATTTTTCTCCTTCTTTCTTCCCATCCAGTCAGTCTCCACTCCTGGCATATGCAGTAGGAGCAAAAGGTCTGGCTTGCAGATTATTTGGGGATTTTATTCCACCCTACAAGAAAATCCCTCCAAATTACATCCCATTGTCCACCAAATTTTGCCCATCTCAAGCCTTGGTCCGGGAGCACAGCCCAGAGGCCCTGTGGAAGCTCTGAGGGTGCCAGGGGAGCTGTGTCCCAGGCAGGGGCCAGGGTCCAGGGCATGAGGTGGATCCTCCAGCCAGGCTCCTGCCTGTGGCTCAGCTCTGTCCTGGCTCCAGCAGGGCTGATTTACACTGCCTGTGGTGACACCCCAGGGCAGGGCACCTGTGTTTAGTGTCCAGGGATGTTGCTGCTGGCAGCTCCCAGCCAAGAGCTCAGGGAGGAGAAAGCAATTTGCCATCATCCCTGGTCCTTGCAAATTTTTTCTGCTCACAGAATGGGGTGCAGTGGAAAGACTTCATTTGATGGTGTCTAAAAAGGTCTCCAGGTTCTCCTCAAGAGCTGGGAGTGGCTGAGGGCACTCAAGGAGGCAGTGGGGTTGGGTGGGTGAGGTTCTGCTTTCTGATCTTTGCTTAAGGAGGAGCTGGTGGGGAGGGAAGAAGGGAGCTGAGGAACTGGGGCTTCCTGAGGTCCCCACCAGTTGGAGTCATCCCAGGTTCTCACCGAGCTCCTGTTGGGGACACAGGAGGGTGGCTGGGACATCTCCTGCATGCCTGGGCTTGCAGAAACCTCCCTCTTGCCTGCTCTGTGCTGATTCTGCTGCCTCCTTCAGAGACTGTGGCAGGAGGCTGAGGAGGAGGAAGAGGGAGGAAGAAGCTGAGGTCACCACCACTTCAGGAGGTTGTGAATTTTCCCCTCCTTCTCCTTAACCATTTACCACAGACCCTGTAAATCCTCTCTGGAGAGAAAACACCAGGGAGCGTGGCATGGGGGGATGAGAACCCTTGGTGGCTTTGAAAGAGATGGCAGAGAGGAAAAACAGCCCAGCATTGGCAAAGGGGGGAAAGAGACTGAGAGAAAGAAGCTGAAAATGTGCTGAAACAGCTGATGACAGCCCAAACAGCAGGAGAAGGCTCCTGCCTGCCAATTAATGAGGCTCTGGTGCTAATTTGCCACCTTGACTGCACTTCTGAGCTTGTCAGGAGAAGGGGGAGGAAAAACAAAAAGATGAGGCTAAAAAAGCACCAGCAAGGTTTTGGTTTGCCTCTTGGCCATGCAGATGTCACTGGGCTTGGGAGAGCCAGGGGAAACAGGGGGGGCTGGTGGCAACCCCCCAATGCCCAAGCCTGGAGTGTGGAGAGAACGAGGACAAGTTTCCATGGGCTGGTGCTGGCAGGGCAGCTCTAGGCCACGGTGCTGCCCAGCTTAGGGGTGCCAACTTCCCAGGGATCACATCCCACCATCTGCTGGGTTGCTGGGAGAGTGAGAGGTGGTCCCAAGTGTGCCCAGGAGCATCTCTGGTACCTGTGGTGACTGAGTTATGAGGAAGGAGCCAGAGCTGTGCTGGGGCAGAGAGGGCAGCTTGGCATCTCCTGCCTCCCCCAGCAACGCTGTCAAGCACAGAGCAGATCTGCTGGCAGCTGCCTGGTGTGGCTAACAGAGCCACAGGAGCCCTGGGCAAAATGCTCAGCCTGCAGCTTCCTGCCAAGCCAAACCCTGATTCCCCCCTCCTGCCCATCCTGCAGCCCAGACCCAGAGACCACGGGGATGGATTAAAAGCAACATCTGCACCAGTGTGCTGTTTGCATGCAAAGCAGGAGAGTTCCTGCCAGCTCCAGCCCGTTACCTGGAACTCTCCCAGCCCTCCCTCCTCCCCTGGGATGTTTTCATTCCTGTGCATCCACGTTCTTCTGTGCCAGGCTGGCCCAGTGTTAGCTGGGAGCCACAAGGGGTAAACTGAGGCAGGCTGGAGCAAGAATGCAGAGTTGGGCTCACAGCCTCTCTCCATGGCAAAGCTGTCCTTGCTGTTTGGGCCCAGCCTGAGGCAGAGGTGCCTTTGGGCCACCACCTCATGGCACACAGGAATGGAGGCTCAGCCAGTGCTGTGGGAAAAGGGTGTAGGTTACAAAGGGGGAGCTGTGGGCTGTTTGCTCAGGTGCAGCCCATCCCTGGCTGTCTCAGGGTGGCAGAGGGAGGTAGGACCAGCCCCAGCCTGCGGGCTGTGAGCTCTCTCTGCCCTGGGAGAGCTGTGCAGGTAACCCCATCCTGCTCTCTGGGCTAGGGGTCAAACATCCTGGCCCTTCCCTGGCCTCCTTTTCCCTGGCAGAGCTGCTAAACAAACGTGTCTGGAGGCAACCAGAGTGTCTGCAGTCAAGCAAGTGAAGAGCTCAGCTTGTTATTTAAAGGCCATTTTCTGGCTTTCATACTGCAGAGAATCTCATATAAACACAGAGCCTAGGAAGGGACAACCCCAAACACAGCAGTTGTTAAAACCTAATGGATTTGGTGCTGAATTCCTGGTTCAGGCTGGCTGTTCCCACCCTGAGGCCAGATCCCAGCTCTCCAGCCAGCCCTGCTGCCATCAGCACTGCTCTGTGCAGGGGAAAGCACTGCAAGGTAATCAAATGCTGACCTCCAGTTATTAACCTCGTCCTTTTAATCACCTCCACTGAGTGCCTTAATTGCTGGGCAGGGATGGGAGGCCCTGGCTGCTTCCACCTGAGATTCCCACACAGCCTGGCAGTCCCTCCCAGGGCATGCTGCTGCTGCTCTTCCTTTAACTCACACACATCCCCCAGAAAGGTGGAAACATTTCTCTCCCAAAATACAGCAATTTAGCAGCCAAATTTAAGGAACCACCTCTGTCTGTTTCTCTGAGTTAAAGAGGAGGTGCAGCCCCATGGTTTGGGGGTGGGTGACCAAGGCCTTGTGTGCCTCTCCGTGTGCTTCCCAATGGGAAGTGCTTTTTGCTGAGACAGGGCTGTGCCAGCTGCCAAGCCTTGGAGTGCCTCATTCCTAATGGGAATTGGCAATTTGGGCCAAACTCGGTGCCTTTAGGCAATAGATTATGGATATTGCTGGGAGGCTGTGGTGAGAGGAGAGTGCAGCCCCAGGGACAACTGCTGAGGATGCAAAGAGCTGATGGCTCCTCCTTCCAGCTGCCTGCCTCCCCCTGCTCCCTGCTTTTTTGGCATCAAATTAGAAGTAAATTGCCTTTGTCCACTTCCTCCTCACACATGGGACTGTTAGGGCATCACCTGGCTCCATCTGGAGCCAGAGAAGTGCAGGGTGCATCCCTTGATGGGTCCTTTGCAGTGCTCCCAGTCATCCCAACAACTCTTGCATTCATTTTGAGGTGTGTTTAGGATGTGGGACTGGTTCAGGGCACCAAAAAACATGGTAGGAAATGCTCTGTCTAGAGGAGATGGGATGGAGTTAAGGAATGTTAACCTGACACCTGGCCCACAGGATGATGGGGAGAACCCCAGAATGGTTTGGGTTAGAAGACACCTTAAATCTCATCTTGTTCTAACCTTCCACAGGCAGAGACACCTTCCAGTAGAGACCAAAGCCTCATCCAACCTGGCCTTGGACACTTCCAGTGATGGGGCAGCCACAGCTGCTCTGGACAACCAAGAAGTGATGGAATATGTACAGCAGAAGCCAAAATAACTTCTCTAGCCAGGAATCCTCCTGGCAGCCCTGCCTGCTCAGGAGCACTGCTGGCCTTCATGCCTGTGCCCTCCCCATCCCCAGGCTGAGCCCAGAGGATGGCTTTGACTTTTCATTTCCTCCTGGTGTGTTTAATTGCCTGGGTTTTTTTCCCTTTAGGACTGGGAGAGAGAGGAGAGGTGGGCAAAGGAAGACAGATGTGTGGAAAATAGAAGTCTAGGTGACAGATTGAGGGCTGCTATAACCACAATAGCCAGCCTGATGGATTGATAGATTAGACAGGGAATATAAATAGCAAGTATGGTTTATCTGTCCCTGTTTTATTTTCCTCTTGTCTGTCTCTTTATCTCTCCTGGTGTTATTTTCCTCCCGCTTATCTCTTTATCTGCCCAGCCCGAGGATGGAGGAGAGGTGGGTGACAGGAGCAGGATGGATGAGTTCAGGTTTCCACTGCCTTTGCACATCCAAGCAGACAAGTTTTGCCAGCTGTGGAGGATTAGAAGGCGTTCTCAGACCTGCACACTGATTCACTTCTCCCATCCCTCTCCTTTCCCTGCACCACCCCCTCAGTCTGCACGCCTCCCTTGGGGATCCCTGCGGTCACAGGGTCGGCTCCTGCCTCTCTCTGCCTCATCCTTGGCCAAGGAATGAGGGCAGGCACTGGAGCAGTGAGCTCTGCTTGTCTGGGTACCCGACATTCCCATCTGACAGCCGGGCAGCTCCACTGCTTGATATTCCAGTCAGGCACCCAGCACAGCAGCACCGGGAAGGAGGGAGGGAAGGAGGGGAGCCACACAGCACAGGAAAAGCCAGGGCTAGGGATGACAGTAACTGTTCTCTTCTTTTCTTTCTTTTTTTTTTTTTTTTTTAATCTCAGTTGGTTTTGGTAGCTCTTTTGCTCAAAAAAGGCATTTTTTTAAAAATATATTAAACAGATACATTTTACTAAGATGTCTCTTGGCTGGAGCCACTGACAAGAAATGACACTCCCCAAATGAATAGGCTTAAAAAAACCTGTCCCAAACAAACCAAATAAATAAATACATAAATAAAACATTTTCTTTTTCTTTCTTTTGCATTAGGGTGGGGGGTTTTTTTGTTGGTTTTTCTGTTTTGTAGGGAACCTTGGCCCAGAGGTCTCCGTGGGTGTCTGTGATGGCAGCATCCCCGGGCAGGTGCCAGGTCCTTCCAGGCAAGGGGTGAGACGGTGCCTCGGCATGGCAGCAGACACGAGGTGCTCGTGGAGAGGCCCCAGGGGAGACCTGCTGGGTCTGCAGGGCCTGTGCTGTGGACCCCCCCCAGCACCGTGTGCGAGGCCACGGCTGCAGGATGGATCGCGGGGGACGCAAAGGCAAAGGTGCCAGTAGAAACCTCTTAAAAACACTACAAAAGTTGGGGTGGCGAGGAGGCCGCCGCTGGGGGATCCTTACAGTGGGTTAAGCACCTGCTCTGGTGGGACCAGCAGCTGCCTCTGGCCAAGCCACATCCCCCTGGGCTGCTGGCACACCTCCCCAGCCACCTCCGTGGTGGCCACAGTGGCATTGTCCCCACGCTCAGAGCCAGTTCACAATGCCATGAGCCATCCCTCCTCCTCAGTCCCACTGGCATCCTCCATCCGCCCGAGCCCTGCGTCTCTTTGGCCAGTTGCTGGGTGTACCATGGAAGCACGCAGTTGGCACTAAGGTAAGGCCTTGATTTCAATTTTTAGGGTGGTTCTTTCTCTCTCCTCCCCAGGAAGTCTGTCCTGCCAGCCCCCTGGGCCAAGGTGTGAGCGCTGCCAGCTGTGTTAGCTGCACAGCTTGCCCGTCTCCTGCTCCAGGGCGTTGGGCAGCTTGGCATTGAAGGCCCTCAGGGAGGACTGGATCCTCGCCACCTCGTTGTTGGCCAGCTTGAGCCGGTGCCGGAGCAAGCAAGTGAAGAGGTCGAGGCGGATTTTGCCCGGGGGTGAGAGCCTGTTCACCCTGTCCCTGATCTCCAGCAGCTGGAGCATGGCTGAGTCCTGGGAGCCCTGGGTGTAGGGGTAGTCCAGCTGGAGGATCAGGTCACGGATAGCGTCCGGCTCAAAGGGCAGGCTGTAGCCAAAGACTTGCAAGCTGTTGATTTTCATGTAGCCCAGGTTCTTGGAGGGATCTGACATCTCCAAGGGCTCGTAGTAGATTGTCTCGTTGGAGCTGTCATCCAGAGACTTGATGCGGCTCCGCAGGTAGACGTGGACCGTTTCAAAGAAGGTCTTCCACTTGTTGCCCAAGGTGATCGTCCAGTTTTGGCACTGGGCAGAGGCATCTACGGTAGTCCTTTCCCAGTCTGGGAAGCTGCCCTCGTTGACAGGCATGAACCAGCTCTCTGAGTGGCTTCCCCCAAAGGGGTTAACATAGATGGCCATGACGGGCTCCAGGGTGCTGTTCTTGGTGAGGCAGATCTGCAGAGAGAGGGCCAGCATGACGTGAACCAGCCCAGGCTTGTACTTGTTGCTCTTGAGGGTGAGGAGCATGCGCTTCCTCCAGGAGGGGTCGAACCAGCTGCCCAGGCGCATGTCGTTGCTGATGAAGATGGAGTGCACCTCGATGCGGCTGTCCCGCTTCTGCAGGAGGTACTTGAGCTCCAGGTCCTGCAGGTCCGTCTCCAGCCCCAGGTAGTGCTCCAGGGAGTCGGCCACCTCAGGGCGGCAGAAGCCCTGGGTGAGCGCGTAGCCGTGGTGGCAGGTCCCGCAGCGGGTGCTGTTGTCCTGGTCACAGCTGGCGCAGGCTGGCCCCTCGCCCAAGGCACACGGTATGGAGCCCTGGCAGGAGGGCTGCTCCAAGGGACAGCTACAGCTGTGGCTTTCTTCCAGGAAGGTCCCAGGCACGGTGGTCTCGCTGCAGTACAGGAGCGACTGTGCGCGGCTCCACCAGTAAGGGAGGGACCTGGTGCACAGGAAACACAGAAGAGAGGCTTAAATGGCATCTTCTGGGATGTGACTGGCTTTCTCTAAGGATGGAAGAGCTGCCCACCTCGTGCTTGTTTTCAGCTCTGCTGGTGGCCCCCCCATGAACCCATTTTTCACCTTCAGGTCTGCACCTGATCTCTCAATGCGACATTCCAAGCTGGTACAGCCACTCCTGCTGCCTGCTCACCCCCTCCTCGGTGGGAGCTTCTCCAGTTGCAGGCACAGGGAGGTAGCCCTGGCTGTGCCCCACCCTCGGGGCATGGGGCAGTGTCCCCAGCAAGGGCTGCCAGGGCACCCTACCTCTCCTTGGGCAGCTTGAAGCGAGGCTGGCGGTGGCAGCGCTTGCTGAGGTTGAAGAGCCGCCGGATGAGCCGGAAGGTTTTCCTGGAGAGCAGCTTCAGGCTCGTGCCCAGCTGCTGGTAGCGATGCTGGACATCCAGATCCATGCTCCAGAAGTGGGAGATGGCTGTCCTGTTCAGGAAACGGTCCGTGGGCAGTCTTTTCACCAGGGCCTGAAACTCCTCTGTGGGGAGAAGGAGATGGCATCAGGGACTCTGGAGAGCAGGCAGTGAAGGTGGAGCTGAAAGCAATCTCCCTCCACCCGAGCTCTTCACGGTGAGAAGACCCAGCACCCAGCCTGGGCTGCTCACAAGGGGAAGGAGATGCTCGGTGGGGTCTGCCCAGCCTCACCTGACTCCTCGAACTGGCTGTGGTGGCTCTCCCAGGCCCGCCCGAGCTGGGCCAGGCTGCTCTCCAGCGCCTGGATGTCGGCCTCGGGGCAGTTGCAGCGGGGGAAGGCGGGCTGGCACTGGCAGCGGCAGTCGCTGCGGCGGCACACCAGCTCCCCCGCCGAGCCGCAGGCGATGTAGCTGAGGGCGGCGGCCACGAACCTCTCCCGCAGGTAGGAGGGGAGCACCGTCTGCAGCCCTGCGGAGGGAGCAGCCCCGAGGGCATCAGGGCACGCACGGAGCCCCTCAAACATCGCCTGGGCGAGGAGGGCACCAGCCTCTCCCCCCTCGCCGGGCTCCCACCCTCGCATGATCATCATATCAATTTGCTGTGGAGTCGCTTGTCTGGGCTCTGCATCGATCTCGGCTCCTCTTGGCAGACAAGCAACAACCTCATCCTGCCCAGTTTTCATTATTTTCCTCCCCTCTCCTCCCCAGCCCTGAAATTAGAAGCAGCATCTCATGCCAGCATCCTCCCCTGCACCCCCCCGTGCACCCACAAGCATCCCATGGCAGCACTTGTCCGCCCCCACATCCCCACGAGCCCAGTCCTACCTTGGAGCTGCACTTTGTTCTCAGGGCTCTGCACCAGGACAGAGCTCACCGAGTCCAGGTTGTCATAGTTGCTGCAGCCCAGTGGCCCTGTCCGTGTTTCTGTCACCTAAGGTGGGGACACAGAGGCGGTCAGGGTACACAGGAGGGGACACAGGGCGCCCTACCCAGATGAGAGCGCTGCAGATAATCCCTGACCCGCTGGCCAAGCCCCCCTCCTCATAGCAGGGCGATGGTCGGAGAGGAGAACTAATTATCTGCTAATTAGCTGTTGACAGGCGGCAGCCCGCTGAAAAATGTGCCTTTATTAGCGTGCCCAATTTCCCACAAATAATGGGAAGGTGTTAACTTTCCCGGCTCTCTCCTCTCTGGGGGATGCTGTTCCAGCTCGGGCCAGCTGCGAGGGGCCCCTGGGGAGTCCCGGCGCTGGCCCCTGCTCAGTCCCTCTCCTACCTTGATGGCAGCCGTGGCGATCTGGATGTGGTGCAGCCGGCGCAGGGTGCTCTCCCTGTCGATGAAGTAGGAGGCTGCCAGCTGGTGCAGGGTCTCCAGCGAGACCCCCGAGCTGTTCCCAGCCCCCGCCGCGGGCTCTGCCCTCCGGCTCAGCTTGCGCTTGTCCACGAAAATGGTCAGGGACTCCTCTCCTGGGGGGACACGCGACACTTGTGGAAGGCTGTGGGCTCCCCCCATTCCCTTTCCTGGCCGTGCAGTGCTTCTTTTCCCACTGCCCCTCCTTGTGCGAGGGGCTGAGCAGCCCAGCACTCACCTCCCAGCGTGGCAGCCAGCAGGAAGTGTGTCCCATACTTCTTGATGAGGCTGTCGGTGATCTGCTGCGGGCTGGGCCGCCGCCCCAGCAGCCGGATGTTGCGGATGAATTCGGGGGCCAGGGGAAGCGGGAGGCTGAAGAAATCTTTCCTCTCCAAGGCCAAATTATTCACCTTCCAACGGGCAAACTCTCTGTGGGAGGAGAGCAGCAGTGGGGAGAGGGTGTGAAGTGGGTCTGGCCACGGCACCACATGCATGCTCTCCTTCCTTATGTCCCTGATTTCCATTCAGGACAGGTGGAAAACTCTGGTTACAATCATCCCGACCTGCCCATTGGAAGTGAAGGACCTGCTGCCAGCTATGGATCCAGGCAGGACAAAAGCACCGTCCCTCCCTAAGCCATTGATGGTGATAAAGAGCTACAAGCAGCGGAGATGCCGGCTATTGATTAACCCAGCACCTCCGGAAGGCATTAATCACAGCCCAGGGCAGGGCTAGAGCCTTTTCCAGCCCTTTGGGCTGCCTGCAGCTCATCCCTCCCCCAGCCTACAGATCCAAGGGAAAATCCAGCATCTGGGGGTGTCATGGTTTTAAACATCAGCAGCATTTTGTGGGAAGCTGGAGGTGTTGGGATGTGGTGGGTCCCCTCAGAGCCCCAGATGCTGTGAATGTGCCACCCAGCCTGTCACTGCCTCCAAAACCCCACGGCCTCATAAACAACCAGCAGCAAATTTCAGCTTAATCTTTGGCATTTGGCTCTAATTAAAACCAGGCTGTGCCTCTCAGACAGTTTCACCAGGACTGGCTGGGAAAACAGGGAGAGGGAGGGAGAAGGAGGGAGCAGTGGATGGGTGCAAAGCAGCAGCTGCTGGGCTTGGCAGATGACAGGTTGCCTCCCACCATGACTTTTGGGCCCAGAAGATGCAGGAGCCAGTAGCAGAGCTGAGGATGAGGCAGGGGGGATGCTGCCTCTCCCCTTGCACACACACACTCCCTCGGGGCTGGGGTGCCAATTTCCCCCCTTCCATCTCAGAGGCAAACAAGCCCCAAAGGCTGAGAGCAGGTTCTCTGCCTCTGGGGAGGTGTGAGCCAGCTGCTGTCCCTCTGGCTGCTCCTTCCTGTCCCACCACCGTCACCAGCAGCATCCCTGGAGGATGCAGGTCCCTCAGCATGGCAGCATCACCACACAGGAAAGGGGAGAGGAGCTCCCTGGGGGTGCTGGGCTGCATAACAAGGCTGCAATCCCTGCACCCACGTCAGCATTCCCAAGAGGCTCTGGTCAGGCTTTGCTTCGCTGCTGGAAACCCCCAGGGCTCAGCACTGGTGGGGAGTGGAAGGGAAAGGGCTCACTAGGCAGAGGTGGTGGAGTGGAGTGGGTTTCCCACAGAGGTTGTCACGGGGTGGCCCTTTGCTGTGGTGAGGGGACCACACTGCTGCCAAACGTGGTCTCTGCTGGCAAGAAACCCCCTCCAGCCTTGGCCCCCATGCATATAGCATCCCACAGTAGACCAGGGGCTGATGGCACTGGGGACATGCCAGGGGGTCAGTCAGGCTGGCTTTTCTCAAGCCCCAGCAGCATCCCAGCCCCAGAGGACTGCCAGTCTAGGCAAGTTCAGTAATTTGGCACAGAGACATCTTTGTGCACAGAAAAAGGACAAAAGAGCCTCTTTGTCCAAAGGGCCTGGAAGGTGGACACCACGTGCACACTGTCCTTTCTGCTGTCCCCAGCCTCCACCCCAGGGCAGGAGATTGGTAGGTGGAGGATGTCCAAAGGGACTGGAGCACACGAGACCCATCCAGCCCAGTGGGCTCTGTGCCTCCTGCCATAAGGGCTGATCCCATCTCAACCTGTGCACCAAATCCCTCCCATCTTAGGGCAAATCCTGCCTGGTGTCAGGACCCAGGACATCCCTCTGGCTGTCCTGAGCAGCCAAGACCCCTGCCAGGGCTCTCAGAGACCCTGGCACAGAGCCCAGAAATGCCTGTGGGTTTGATCATGACCCATGGAGCAAGTTACCAACCTTAGATGAAGATCAGCAAGCCACGACAAATTAAGTAGAATGATAGTGAATTTATCACAAGGTGAAAAAGTAGATTTTGGGGTTTCTAGAATGGAGGTTCAGGGGACAAGATGGAGGAATCTGGGCGTGTCCAGCCTTTCTCCTTCTTCTTCTTGGCCTCCATCTTCTGCTGTGATGTTGGCACTTTTAGATTGGTTTAGAGTAGAAGCTCACTGTCTAACATAGGTGATAGGTATTGGGAAGTAATTGTAAACATTGTACTTGTAGTTTTTAGTATAAAGACATAACACTGCCCTGGGGGCAGGTAGAATGCCTGAACTGTCCTGCTGGACAGGCCTCAGCAGGGCAGGAGAAAGAATTTTATAAATAAGATACAATAAACAACCTTGGGACTGAGAAATGAAGAGCCCTGACTCCTTCTTCAAGCGCTGGGCTGGGAAAAGAGACTTTCTAACTTCTCTCAGGGTCACTCTGAGCAGCTAGAGACCCTGACAGCCTGGAGCCCAGCCTGGCCTCACCATGAGCATCCTGGGGGGGGCTGCTATTACATTCCCTGGAAAAGCAGCATCTCACACCCACCCAATGGACAGCCTCCTCCCACTCATGGGGGTCTGCTCACATGGATTAGAGAGGGTCTGCCTCCACTTTGCCATGCCCCCACATCCCCCCAGCCCCTCACAGCCTCTCACCTGTAGATCCTGTACCTGGTGGTGAAACCCTGCCGGTAGCGCTCCATGAAGTCCACGTACTCCTGGGCTCGGTAGAAGGGTCCCCGGTCGGTGAGGAGCCAGTCGAGAGGCGCCCGGGCCGAGGGAGAGGAGGATGAGGAGGAAGAGGAGGGCGTGGCGGGGGCTGCATGGCCCTGGGGCACGGCGCTGCAGCGGCAGCAGGCGCTCAGGGCCAGCAGGGCCAGCGGCCAGGGCAGCATGGGCGGGGGCCCGTCAGCACGGGGCAGGTCCTGCCGCCCCATCCTGCTGCTGCCCGGCCGGCTTCTTCATTCTCTCACCCCGCGGCAACCGTCCGGGACAGCCCCGCCCTGCAACGACAAGAGGGGAAGCCCGTGAGGACCGGAGAGAAACCGGGAGCAAGCTCTGGAATGCTGGCTGGGATGCTGCTGACAGAGGGAAAGCTGCGCTCCTGGGAGAGCCTGATCATGCCACAGGAAAGAAGAGATTATGGTGCTGGGGGTGCTGGAGTTAAATGAGATCCTGGTTGATGGCTGTTTGAGGAATTTCTGGCTTTTTCTTTATGTTTTTCTCTGCTGGACATCAGCCTGGCATATTATTTATTTATTATTATTATATGACACAGCTCGCTGCTGTGGGCTGCCCTGCACCCTGCATTGTGGGGACAAATGTCACGAGCACGCAGCTCATTTCAGGTGGGGCTAAAAATTATAATCGTGGGGAACTGGGAAAATGAGTTTCTCCAGGTATGGACTGAATAATGTCTGGTTGATGTTAGACCTGTCTTTGTGTCCTGCTAGTGTCTGGATGGATGGATGGATGGATGGATGGATGGATGGATGCCCACTCCAAGGCTGCCTAGGCTGATGGAAGTAGTGTTTTGAGTGCAAAGTAAAGATGGAGCTTTTCTGGCAGCAGCAACCACAAGGACAGAGCTTGACTTTGCCAGCAAAGGTGGGAGATGGGGATCTGCAAGGTCTGACCAAGGCCAGGTGTGCTGTGAGGCAACAGCAGCTGTTTGCCTCAGAACAGGGACCCCCTTGCTGCAGTCCTGCCAGGGAAGGTGGTTTTTGTTCCAGGAAGGCGGCTGGAGCCCAAATGCCCATCCCTGCTGAGCTCACACCAACCCTGCCTTCTCCCTAACAGGGCTTTGCTGGATGAATCATCATGCTTGAACATGTAATAATATGTTTTTTTCAATTTTTTTTCTCCCTCTCTTCTATATTTAAACCCTTAAGGGTGCCCTTTGATTACACTTTCTCAGCTTCTCGCTCAGCCCTCGAGGCTGGGGCCCTGTGAATTTTAAACAAAAGCTGAGACTTTCACATCACCAGGCTGGGGTGCCAGAGCAGTGGGGTGGGCAGGAGCAGCAGGCAGGGCTTCTGTTCCCCCACACTCTTTTTTCACATGTCACCCTGGTTTTTCCCAGCCTGGCAGGCAGCCACATGACAGCCCAGTCACTGCCTCCTGCCCCTGGCACGTGGGGCAGGATGAGACCAAATCCTGGCCCAAACCTGTCCCATGCTGGCCTGGGGGGCAGGCAATGCCAGCCTGGTTTCCTCGCTCTGTGCCTCAGGTGTTGGAGGGGGCATCTGTCACCCCCAAAACGTGGCAGGACCTGATGCCAGAGGCTCACAGAGCTGCTTGTGTGCTGCCATGTGTGGGTGGTGGCTGAGCCAAGGCATTTGGCTGCCCCCTAATCCTCCCTGCCTGCAACCAAGGCTGGGCTGAGGGCAAGCAGAGAGATGGGATGCAGAGTCTGCCTGAAGCAGACCTGCAGCTTGCTCCCCTTCTCAGGAATATTTGCTGGTACAATTAAAAATTGATGTGGCCTGGGGACCAAAGGGATCCTCAAAGCTCAAGATTAACCCCCCAGGTTCATGCTGCCTGCAGCTGTGGGTCCTGCTGCTGTGTCCAGGAGAGAATGGTGGCAGCCAGGGTCTGGCAGTAACCTCATGGATGGTTTAGATACTGACCACAGGCTAAACCCTCAGTGATTTGAGCCCTTTCCCACACAGCAAGGAGGAAAGCAACACTCTGGATCTCAGCTCAGAAGCTGAAGGAGGGTAAAGCCTCCTTGAACAGCTCCTTTTTCTAAACCCTGCCCATGGAAACACACTGCTTGTAGCATTAAATGTGGCTGTGACAGCAAAACAGCTTGTTTAAATATCTGGTGCACTGGAACTCTGCCTGTTGCCCCACAAACAGGCTTGGCACACCCTGTCTCCTTGTCTCCCATCATCATCCATGGGTTTTAAGTGGCTCCTGACCCAGCTCCAGCTGAGGTGGGGCTGGGCAGGGGCTGCTCCCTGGCTGTGTCCCTCTCCCCCCTCCCTCCACACGGGTCTGTAGCAGCCTGGGTCTCACAGGGGATGTTAAAGGGGGTTTTAAGTGGTTAAAGGAGATGCTTTTCCACAAGTGCCATGGGACATTGGCCTCATCCATCACCACTTCACACCAACACAGACTGGTTTTGCACCAGTCACTTCACCACCCTCCCTGAGGCTTTCCTGGTGTAAATCAGAAGGACACAGGAGCTTTCTTCCTTTGATTCAAAGCACAGAGGGGATTTTTTTTTTTGGGGTGGGACACACCAGGCAGAGCACTGTCTTTTCCATCAAACCATCCTAGACATTAAATGCTTCCCACCAGCACTAACCATCCTGGAGGGCATCTCCACGTGCCTTGGCCAAGAAAGGCTCCCATGCTGTCCTTCCCCTCAAAATCCCCTCTCCCACCACAGCACCACAGCTAAAGCAGCAAACATCTGGCTCACCATCATCTGGGGATGGATATTATGGGTAGACCCACTTTGGGTCACCTTTTCCCTCAGGCTGTGGTCCCTAGACCAGCTAGAAACCATCTCAGCCTGCTCTGACACCTTCCCTGGGGAGCTGGTTCTGAGATTCCAGGCTGAGCATGGCATGTTTCCCTATGGCTACTTCATGTTTTACTACAGAGCAATAAAAATAGGATTTGATATTTCCAGCACATGGCCGGGGCAAACTGGTACAAAACCAGTGAAGAATCCCTCCTGGTATGAAGCAAAGTTTCCAGCCTTGCTGAGTGAGCTTTTATTCACACTTCCCTCCTATTTACACCGCGTGTGGTGGCACCTCCGAGGGAGGCTCCTGCCTGGGGACGGGTGATGACGCACGGCAGCATCCTTGCCAACAGGAGCTGGAGTCCCAAGTCAGGCAGAACGGGCAAGGAAAGGCCTGTGTGGGGGCTGCACTGAGCTCTGCAGCAGCTCATCCCCACGGAGCAGCTCTCCTGCACCACTGTCAGCTGGGGTGATTTATTTCCTCCTATCGATCAGGAGTTATAGAGAAGAAATATGTGCAGATATTGCCATAGCTCCGCACATCCTCAATCCCCACAGCTGGGGGGAACTGGCTCTGCTTTGAGGGGAAGGGGGGCTGCACTGCAGCTCTGTGGGGTTGGGGCAATGCTTTGCAGGGTGCACCTGCACATGCTCACACCAGGATCCTCCTGGGATGCTGGGGAAAGTAAAGCTCTTAGAAACAAGTAACCCCCTTGACCTTACTACTAGAGCTGGAAATAACTTTCTAATCACTTTTCCTTGATCCAAAAAAATGAAGATTTGATGAGAAGCATCTGACAACTCTTTTTTTTTCTTCTTCCTTTTGATTTAGAGTTTTGCATCACAAAAGTTGGAAAACTTCCAGCTTGTTATTTTTTTTCTCCTCTTCCCTCTTCTGTAAAAACCCCGAAGCAAAGAAGAAGAGTACCAAAGTAAATATTATTGGCAAATTTTCCTAGGATCACAACCTCTTTCAGGGCCAAGTCTTCCTGAGCTTCTTGCAGCCCACTGTGTCCCCACTGCCTGCAGCAGAACATCCTGATGTTCCTCCAGTGAGGCTGATGCATGGCCCACACTGTCACATGTCATGAGCTACATCTTAAAAAGAGCTCACGGCAATTTCTAGAGTCACTCACTCCCCACCCTGGCGATGGCAGTGGGTCACTTCTGCGGTGGTGTCCTCATCCAAAATGGTTTGAGAGGCTGAAGGAGGGATGGGGGTGCTCAGGTGATCTGCAAAAGCCTCCCTCTGCTGCCCTTGGAGCTGACAGTGACAGCAGCAACACCCTCAGCACAACATCGGAGTTATGCCAGGGTCCCGCTTGCCTCCATGCCCACGGCATCTCCAGAGCCACGTGCTCCACCACTCATCAGGCTGAGCTCCATAATTAAGACGTTAGCTAATTGTTAGGGACATTAGCATTGATTTGTGCCCTTTCATGCTGCAGGAGCAGATCTGGAGATACAGAAACTGGGAAGCATGCACTGGGGAGAGCAGCAGTGGTATTTGCCAGGAAGGTTCCAGATGGACCCTGGAACCACCTCTGTGCACGCTGAGCTGAAGCCCAGAGCCAAAGCCAAGCCCAGTGTCCATGGCAGGTACACAACACCATCGGTGGCAGGGCTGTGGGATGTGCCCAGTCACAGGGAATGGTCCCTGGGGCACAGTGGGAGCCAAGGTGCATCCGTGCAGGAGCAATGGGGAAGGGTCTGGAGCTCCCTGGGGACGCCTTTCAGTGCAGACAAACATCAAACCCAGTGACTGAGTCACCTTCTCATTAAACATGGAAAAGCTTTATCAAATTAAGGCCACTTAAAAGAGCCTGGGCAAAGGCTAAGTGCAGTTTAGCGTCTGAAGTGGATTGACTCAGCTGAGCCGTGCCTATCTGTGAATGCACGCAGGCACCCAGGCCACCTCTTGCTCTTGCACACCTCGGGACAGACAATCCCAAAGGGCTCAATTTTAGCAGGATGCTCCCATTGCTCCGGGGCCACCAGGCTCACCTGGGGCTTCGTGAAACTTCTCTCCCCTACATCCAGCCCTGCCTACACTGTCTGCCCTACACCTCTCCCCTACAGCCAGCCCTGCCTACACTGTCTCCTCTGCCCTACACCTCTCCCCTACAGCCAGCCCTGCCTACACTGTCTCCTCTGCCCTACACCTCCTCCCCGCCCCGGCTCGGCTGTGGCTTGGGAGGAGCTGCAGCGCCGGGCTGGTACCCGCACGCTGCCAAGGAAGCTCCAGGGCCCCATTGATCAGCCGGGGTAATTAAGAGAGCGAAGCAGGCACCGCCGGAGCGACAGCAGCGCGGTAATCGCTGGCAAAGCGGGCACGGCGGGGTGCTGGCAGCCACCTGGCAGCCGGCCCCGGCCACACGGCTCCGGGCGTGGGGACAGACAGACACCTCGGAGCCGTGGTGCTGAGGATCGCAGCCGTGGCTGGGAGCGGGTTCTCCCGCTGCCACCCTCTGGAGCCCGATCAGTCACCACAGCCGAGGGACCCCAAGTCATTGCCGGCCCCCTCCTCCTCTCAGCTCATGAGACCGGTTAGAAAACCTGTAGGACTCAGCGACCTGGGTTCCTTTTATTAGCTTTTCTTCACATCCTCAAGAGCGAGACACTCGAAGATGAGAGTAAAGGAAAATAGCAGAAAATCCCAGAACTCAGGGAGCCGAGGATTTGCATAAGACATCAAATGAGTTGAAGCCTGGGCCGCTGTCAGGGGAGATGGCAGCTGCGTGCAGAGTCGCACCAGTGCCATGTGTTCTGCCCTCTGGCTTTGCACACCCGAGACTTTCACACCTACGGGCAAAAAGCCTCTTAAATAAAGCAAATAAATGTGCAAAATAGAATTTCCCCCTCAGCACAATGACGGCAGCAGCAGCTCCGGCTTCCCCACCTTGCGCTGAGCTCTCAGACCAAAGAATCCCTGCAGATGGATCTTTGGGACCGGGGAAGAGCAGCCCTGCTGCACACGAGGGGATGGGGAAAAAGAGCAACCCTGTGCACAAGGAGCCAGGGAAAGGGAGCAGCCCTGCAGCCTCCTCACTAGGGAGGATGGCTCCTTCCTCCTAACAGATCCTGCAAGCCCAGTACCATCCTCATGCAGGAGGCAGTGCAAGGTGAGGAACACTGCTTCCCTTTCCTGCCTTCACACGAGTGACAAGTGTCACGGACGGGCAGTGATGCACAAGTGTAGCTCAGCGTTGGCAGTGCAGGATAAATAAGGTGGTGGGTGGCTGGTGCTGGGCAGAGAGAGGGAGCGCTCCTCTGAGGTGTCAGAGCGGGGCTACCCCCCTGGAGACCCAGCTCCCCAAACTGTCACTGCACGGCCACCAAAGGCAGCTCCGCTTCGGAAAAAGTGCAGGGGCCTCCGGGGCTGGCAAGGACCCTCCTGGCTCCTGACAGAGAGGGGACACTGACATCTGCCGGCGGGTCCCACCCGCCCCGAGCGCCCGGGCTCGGAGTGCCCGGCCCCGGGACCGCGGCGGGGACACTCCGGGAGCCGCCACCGCCGCCCCCGGGCAGCCACACGCGGGTCCCTGGGGAGGGACAGGGCAGCGCGGCGCCCGGAGCTGATGCGATCCAGCGCCTTAAAGGCACTGAGTTTTGTTTGTTACTGGAAAGATGAGTGTGAAGGGAAGGGAGCCTGGCAGAGGGGAGCTCCCTATCTGAGCTGTGCCGGGTAGGCGAGCAAACATCTCCCGACGGTCACGCACCCACTGCTCGACTCGATGCTGCGGAGCGGGGCCCTACGGTGCGGGGAACGGGCGATCCCCTCACGGAACTGATCCCCCCACAGGCCACTGATGATCGGGGCCCATCGGAGAAATGCGCGTTTCAACACTTGCGGGGGCATCTCCCCGGTCCCTGCGGGAGCGGGGTGTCTCACACGGGCATTTCACATCGGGCAGCGCACTCAGAGCACAGCAGCAGGTCCCAGCATCCCGGGCATCCCGTTTAACCCGGTAGCCCGCCGGTACCCGGTCCCACCGGGCCGGTGGCAGCCGCCCCTCACCTGTGCGGCCCCGCGCCGGGGCGGCTCCGCCGGGCAGGACTCGGTGCCTTCCCGTCACCCGAGCTCGCCGGGGAGGATGCGAAGCGAGCCCGGAGCGGGGACACAACTTGACCAAGGTCACCGAGCGAGCCGCCGTCGGTACCCGGGATCTCCGCCCTTGCGGAGCCGCCGCTCGGCCCACAGCGCTCCCTCCCCACCCCACCACCGGCGGGACCCCTCCGCTGCCTCAATCCCCGTCCCCCAACTCCTCCCCGCGACCCCGCGGACTCACCCCAGGCTCCAAATCAGCGCCGGCGGGGCACCGGCCGCCTCTCCTTGGCGTCCCGCTCGGATCGGCTCCGGCTCAGCGGCCCCGGGCGCTGCCCCGCCGCCGCCTCCGGGCCGCGCCATGTGCGGGCGGCCGGGCGGGCCCCGGCGGCGCCGCCGCCGCCACCATCCCGGGCTCCCTCAGCCGCGGCCGCCGGGTCCGCGCGCTCCGCGGGACCGCCGCGCCGATAATATATGCAGCGCCCGCAGCCAATCACAGGCGCCGCCGGCGGGCCCGCGCGTCCCCATTGGGCGAGCGGGGCGGGGAGGGGCGGGGCGTGGTGCGGGGTTGCCGCTCCCGCCTCCCGACCCGGGGTGAGCGAGCCCCGGGATGTGCGGGATCGGGAACGGGAGAGAGCCTGGAGAGCATCCCGGGATGTGCGGGATCGGGAACGGGAGAGAGCCTGGAGAGCATCCCGGGATGTGTGGGATCGGGAACGGGAGAGAGCCTGGAGAGCATCCCGGGATGTGCGGGACCGGGAACGGGAGAGAGCCTGGAGAGCATCCCGGGATGTGCGGGATCGGGAACGGGAGAGAGCCTGGAGAGCATCCCGGGATGTGCGGGATCGGGAACGGGAGAGAGCCTGGAGAGCATCCCGGGATGTCCAGAATTGGGGAATGGCGGGATTGGAAGGGACCCTGGAGATCATCCCATTCCCATCCTGGGCAGGGACACCTTCCTCTAGACCAGGTTGCTCCAAGCCCTACCAACCTGGCGTGGAACACCTGCAGGGATCCACATTCCCAGGTTCTCTGGGCACCCTCCTGTGCCGGTCATTCCCGGTGAGCAGCAGGAGGATGCTGTCAGTGACACCAGATTTAGTATTCTCGGATGGTGTTTTAATGTGTGTTCCATTTATCCCTCTGTGTTCTTCACACCTCCCACCAAACCCCTTCCTTGCTCCTCTTCACACCTCCTTAGGCGTTCCAGGGCCACCGCTCCTGGGGGTGCATCCCTTCCCTTTTCCAAACCTTGGAAGAACCTTGTTGGAGACATGCTCTAAGTAATGCAATTTTAAAATCTATTTTATTTTTCAGAATGGAAAAGCTCCTTTTAATGAGTTTATATTCCCTGGTGAAAGAAGAGCAGTGAAAGGGCCTTGTGGAAGTCATCCAGAGGGATTTCCCTGTGCTCCCCAAAAGGAGCACAAAAGGAGGGCCACATCCTACAAGACACCGCTGCTTATTTTTCCTTATTTGTTCCTGATTTTCCATCCCAAATTTACCCCCCCCCCCCCCCCTTTTTCTGATTTTTACTGTTTTCTCCTGATCCTGAGCCCGTTGCTGCTGGAGGGAGACAGCACTGCTGAAGCACCCACCACTACATCCTCACTGGTTTGGTTCAGTGCTTCTCTCTGGTTGTTGAAAATGGGTAATTTCTGCTCAGCACAGTCCTTCCTGCCCAAAATGTCATGGAAGTTAAAAATACAGGGCGTTAAAAAGACAGATCAGCCTGAGGAAAAGCACCCACTGCTTGGGGTGTGGGGGGCACAGTGCTGTCCCCCCTCAATGCCATCCCTGGGGCAGGTTAAGCTTCACAGCTGGCACACATGAGGGAGGAGGAATTCAGGGAAACCCTCAGAAGAGGAGGTAGAGAGCACTGCAAAAGAAAAATAATTTTAAAAAATCAAAAATCAAAATATCTGCAGTGTGTGGTTTTTTTGGAGGTGCCAGGTGGGATGGGGCGCTGTCCCCATGAGGAGATGGTGTGGGAGCTCTGTGATGCCTCCACACCCTGTTCCAGAGCTGGCTGCCATCAGGAGAGTCCCGTTGGGAAAACCACACCAGCAGAACTCAGCCAGGTATTCCTGCTGGGATGAGGACTGGGCATTTCCCCTGCAGTGGAAGAATAGAACAATTTCCATCCGAAGATTTGGGGTGTCTGGAGGAAGGTGTGGTTATCAGATGAGCTGTCAGTGCTCCTTTGTGCTCACCTAAAGAGGGTGAAAATAGAAAGCATCCAGATTCGGGAAAAAGATCCAGATCCAGTGGTTTTGGGGTTGCCCTTACACTCCATATGTATATATATATGTGTGTACACACATGCACACATACAGACAATGATATCTAAATGATATATATTTCATGTGGGCTTGAGGGATTTGGAGGTCTGTGACTTCTTCTGGGGCTTTGGGCTCCATAATACCTCGTGAGGTTTTGGAAGCCTGGGATTTCCCCGGGGATTTCTGGAGCCTGGGATTTTGGAGGTGCGGGATTTTGGAGGTGTGGGGCTTTGGAGGTGTGGGGCTTTGGCGGTGTGGGGCTTTGGAGGTGTAGGGCTTTGGAGGTGTGGGGGTTTGGAGGTGTGGGGTTTTGGAGGTGCGGGGTTTTGGAGGTGTGGGGGTTTGGAGGTGTGGGGTTTTGGAGGTGTGGGGTTTTGGAGGTGCGGGGTTTTGGAGCTGCGGGGTTTTGGAGTTCTGCAGTACACCCAGTGCAGCGGGGGTGGTACCCGCATGCTAGTGCAGAAGGAGGCCGGGCAGCCCCGCATCCCTCCCGCCACCGCATCGCTCCGCGCTTCTCCCGCTCTCCCAGGGGATGGGGAGGCAAACGGGCGAAGATGCGGAAGGGAGAGGCGGGGGCCCGGAGCAGCCGAGCCGTGCCGAGCCGCGCCGCACGGGGAGGCGCCGGTGCGCGGTGCCCGCCCCTCGCCGCCGCCTCCCGCCCGGCGCCGGGAGCGCGGCGCGGGGCTCCAAGATGGCTTTGGCCGGGCTGTGCTCGCTGCTGGCCGGCTGCTGCCTGGCCGCGGGCAGCGGCCCCGCCGAGGCGGCGGCGGAGGCGGCGGCCAAGGAGCTGGAGTGCAAGCTGAAGAGCATCACGGTGTCGGCGCTGCCCTTCCTGCGGGAGAACGACCTCAGCATCATGCACGGCCCCTCGGCCGCCGAGCCCAAGCTGCTCTTCTCGGTCCGCAACGATTTCCCCGGCGAGATGGTGGTGGTGGACGACCTGGAGAACACGGAGCTGCCTTACTTCGTGCTGGGTGAGCCTGCGGGAGCGCGGCGGGGCCCCGAGCATCCCCGGCGGCGGGGCCCCGAGCATCCCCGGCCGTGGCCGGGCTCCTCCCTGCCGCACCGGCGGGCGGGCGCCCTGCGGCGGCTCGGCCCCGGGGCCGGTACCCCCCGCTGCAGCAGCTCGGCCCAGCCCCGGGGCTGGCTCACCCCGGGGCCGGTACACCGGTACACCCCGCCGCAGCATCGCGGGCTCGCTGCGTGCCCAGGTTGTCACCCGCGGGGCTCGTCCCCGGCTCGATCGATGGCCACCGGCGGCTGTGCTGGCAGGAGGCCCACAGTCTGGGAGTGAGGGTTTCTGCTTTGTCTGCCCCTGAGCGGAGTCACCTTCCCTGCAGCCTGATGGAAAAATACTCTGCTGCTCAGTGTATCCCACCCGGCCTGTGCGTGCAGCCCCCGGTGCTTCTGCCCCCAGGTTTAGGCTCTGGCCTATTCACATGGTCTGGATGGTTCCCACCTGCCCTTCATCCACTGGGTGAGGCTTATCTGCCCTGATCTCATGGGCTCCTTAAGCCCCAAAAAAGCCAAACAATTTCCTCCTTTGTTTATGCAGAGCAAGGCCTCCACCCCTTCCTTGTGTGCAGGGACCTGCATCCCTCCTCACCACCCTGAGACATTTCATTTTTGGTGACATTGGTGCAGAATGTCCCTTCCTTGCCCACACATAACATCCTGCCCTTGCCATCGCCACCATCACTTTCCTAGCAGCCCCACAGTGGCTGTGTCACCTCCTGCAAGCCTTGTCCATCTGTTGCTTCTCCAGCTGCACCTTGGGTGTCCCATGAAGTTTTTAAAATGCCACCCTTGTTTGGAAGCTGGCCCAAAAACGAGGTCTTGGTGTGTTGCTTGATGTGACATTGCCCCACTGTACCACCTTTGTGTACAGTGGTGACCCCAGACTGGGTTTTTTTCCCAGCAACTCATCACTTCCATGCCCTGTGGACCCCTCTATGTGCTAAGACCCCCCAGTCCTGGTTGCTGGGTGGGCTTGGGGCAGCAGTGGCTGCTGTGTGGGCACCTCCCTTCTCCCGGGAGAGAGGCAGAGACAGCCATGGGGCCGCTGGTGCTGTGGGGAGGCTGTGTGGGGACAGCCAGAGCTGTTCTGCCGGGCTGCAGGGGCTGTGTGGCAGGATCACTGGGCTGTGCTGTCCCCTGTATCCCAGCCCAAGCCCTGGGATACTGCGGGAAGCTGCAGCGAGGCCCAGAGCGTTGCTGTGGCAACAAGGCAGCAGCGCTGCTGCGGATGCAGGGGACGCACGGCCGCCAGCCCCAAAGCCACCTTGGTGCCCCAAAGGCCACCTTGGTGCCCCAAAGGCCACCTGAGCGCTCGTCCTCTGCCCCCCTCAGACCCGATCCTGTGCGGCCAGAGCCCGGTGGGCCCCGGGAGCTCAGTGCAGCCAGCAGGGAGCACCTGGGTGGGGATCAGGAGGAGCTTCCTGGGCATGACCCCAGCCTGTGCTGTGGGGTTTTCCTCAGGGGTTTTTCAAATCTGTGAGGTGCCACACACTGGGCAGTGCAGGAAAGAAGCTGCCTGCCCTGGCAGCCCGTGCTGCACTGAGGATGCCTGGCAGGGGTTTGCTTTTGCATCCTTCTGATCTCTGCTGCCAGACAAATACAAGGGTGACAAGCCCTGTGCCAGTGCAGCCTGGTGTCCTGCTGCTGGCCAGGCTCTCTGGGGCATTGCTGCTTGGGACATTGATCCCCCAAAAACATGGCTGTACATGGTGCTGTGCCAGCCCCCAACATGCAGGAGTTTGGGCTGTGGAGACACAGAGGTGATCCCAGTTCAGGTCTTTCTGCCTGGAATGCTGGGGCTGGGCTGGCAAGAGGGGGGGACTGGGACTGGGACTGGGACTGGGACTGGGACTGGGACTGGGACTGGGACTGGGACTGGGACTGGGCTGGCACCTCGTGGGACCCCTCTTTGCCAGGGGTTTGGCTTGGTGACTTCTGGGAAATGCCATGTTACCTCTCCCTGTGACACAAGGGCTTGCCTTGAAGCTGGCATGGCCACTTTGCCATCTGTGGGTATCACTGTTTTGTGCTGCTTTACTGTGTGGGGTTGTTGTTTTTATTATTATTATTTTTATTGTTATTATTGTTATTACTACTACTAGCACCACTATTAGCCTGGACACTGCTTTTGCATGGCAGAAGCTCTGAAATGCACAGAAGTCTTGCAAGACCCAGGCTTGGCAACTCAGAGGCTGCAACCTCTGGATTTGGAGGTTCCCCATCCCAAAAAACTCAAGAGCATCAGTGCTGTCACTGCACACACTGCTCACTCACTGGGACATGGCTATGTCAGGTTGATGCCTGGAGCTGGTGTGAGTGGCTGTTTGTGTTTTCACAAGCCCTTGTGCAGGGACTGGAGGGTGTGTTTGAGCATCTTCCCAGAAATGGGGCTTCACACAGTGCTTCTTGCACCATCCCTGGCAAAACCCAGACCCCTTGAGTTTGAATGTGCAATAAATAATGTCTTGGAGTGGGGGATGATCCCCACAGACTCCTGAGCCTGGTCTGGGTCAGTGTCTGAACCAGGGGCAGCTGCTGCTTCTGTTCTGGTGGTTTCCAGATCTCAGGCGTGTGCCCAGGGCAGGGGCTCCCAAGGGAAGGTGAGCTACCACCCTGGCTGATGGGCTTGGAGCAGACCCAGGTGCTGCCCCTGGGCAGAAAGGGCCTGGCTTTGGGCTGGAAGCACCATTGTCTCTGCCATGTGGGCTCTGGGTCAGCTCCCTTTGGTGGGGGGGGGGGGGGGGGTCTCTCCATGCCTCAGTTTCCCCTCAAAGAGGGTGTGAGCATGCAGGAAAGTGGCTACAGTAGGGGGATGAGTGAGGGGAGCATCTGAGAAAGGGTCTGGATCAGGGAGCCCAAGGATAGTGGGATATCATCTGCTTCTTGTCCTGGTGTCCCCCTCAAATTCTTCCTAAATAATTCAGGGGCTTTTGAGCTTGGCTGGTTTTCATGAACACTGCCATGTGTGGTTCCCCTGCCTTGGTGACACCTCCCTGCCACCATGGCCAAACCAGGGAACCTCCCACTGATGGATGCATGGACTTTTCTCCCAACTAAAGATGTGCTGGGATCTCTGGAGAGCCACAAATGGTGCTTGCTAGAGCTGAGGTGCTGGGGGGAGCTGTTGAACTGGGCATGCCAAAAATGGCTGTGACTCCTGACCCCTGATAGCCCTGATGGGGAGCTCTGGTGACATAAATTAATGATGAGTTTTATATTTACCTTTACACAGGAGGCTTGCTGCCTGCTTTCCATGCACATTTTTGGGTCTCACCCTCCCTGCTGTGTCCATCCCACTGCCCAAGACAGCTGTGAGTGCTTTGGTGCTCAGATCTCCCAAATTTGGGGGCCTGCTCTCTGCTTCTCTGTTCCTCCAAAAGCAGATGGGCTGTCTGTGGGGTTATGACTTCTGTGAGGTGCTTGGACAAGGCTTTCCCCTGCTTTGCAGCTCTTTTTGCTAATGAGTGGAGCGAGTTTTAATTGTGCACATGCTGCCTCACTGCCTGCCTGAGAGCTCAGGGCTCTCACCAATAAACCCCACACTGGGTTACATCTTTATCCCCAAAGGGACTCCAACACCATCTCCCCATTTTACTGTAGGGTTTTCCCCCAGCTCCTGAGTTTTTGGGAAGTGCTGAGGGTGTGGGAGCTGGGCTGAGGCCGCTTGCTGCGCACGGGGCTGCCCACATTTAAAACCACCTGCTTTCATCCTGCTTTCATCCTGCTTTCAATCAAGCAAACCTTCATTTGGAATGGCTGCCTTTCATTTCATTTTCTGTTTGTTGCATTAGTTGTATTTTTTTCCTGAAGGGAGGAAGCATTTTGCTGGTTGGTGCCATTAAGAAATGCTAATTTGCAGCTCAATATTCCCTGTCCGCTCCCCTTCACACCCCCCTCTCCCTCGCTGCTTGGCTCGGCAGCATCCAGCCACATTTGATATGTCATTAACTGGATTCACACTCCTGCAGGCTGCTAATTTTTTGGGCCCCATCCTTTGCAGGTTATAAAGTAGCAAGAGGGGTATTTATGAGCATCCTGGCTTCCCTCAGCCCCTTGGGGTCGACAGAGATTTGTGATGCAATTAAAAACCGCGCCAAAGAAGGAGTCTTTGACTCCTTTGCCTTCTTTGTAATGCAATAAATGTTTGAAAAGTAAAGTCTTGAAATACCTTTTTGAGTGTAAAATCGACTTGAGAAATGAGAAAGCAGAGCTGACAGGTTGAACTCGTGCTTTCTGGGTGCCAGATATTTCAAGATCTTGAAATACTGGGTGGTTTTTGCATGCTGGCTTTTTCCCCCTGAGTGCAGAGGAGCTGAAGGAGGTACTTCTGCCTCTCCAGGTTTCCAGCCCAGTTGGTTTGCTCTGAATTAGGGCAGTGCAGCCCCTCACCTCCCCACTTCCCACTCCCCACTGCCCTCCCGGGAGCCTCAGCCAGCAGAGGATGGGAGATGGTTCTTAACTTCAATGACTTTAATAGATTATCATAAACTCCAGCCTTAATACAAGCTGTCATGATTTCAAATTATCTTACTTTTAAATTAAATAGATTCCTTTTTAAATACAAAATCAATTCTAATTTTTTAGAGGGGTGAGATTTTTCAAAGGCACCGATGAGCTGGGCATATTTAACTGCTCTTGAATATCTCCCCGAAATATCTAATCAATTTTTTTTTTGTTAAATCCTAGCTAAGCTCTTGGCTCTACTGCTGGAGGCTCTGGCCCTGACTTCCCTGGGTTAATAACAGGATTTGGAGGGGGGGGTTGCAGGGATGGGAAACAGATCAGGGAGGCATGAGGCTGCTGCTAATGGGGGTGACAGCCACCGGAGCGCCCGCCCGCCCCGGCTCTGGCCAGATGTGACACCTGCCAGCTCTCATCCTCGTCCCACACACCTCCCTGCTGCTGTGTCTGCTGCAGATTGTGCCCTCCCACTCTGCCCTCCACCCCCAGCTCCTAAAAGGCCCTGGAGGAGGGAGCAGGAGCCAAGGGGCTGCAGGGTTGTGTTATCCCATACTTTTTTCCAGTTCCATGTCAGGTGAGCGGAGCATCCTCTTGAGTTTAGCTCCTCTCACCTGCACCTGGATGCTGGCTGGGGGTCCCAAAGCTGTTGGCACACAGGGCAGCTCTTTGGTCCCAACTGGGAAGCAGTTCTTGGGGTGTTGTGGTGCCATTCCCTGGCTTGACTCGATTCCCAGGGGCATCACCCCCTTTCCATCATGTGCCACCATCTCACGAGAGCAGAGCATGGCAGAGGGCTGCAGCAGGGCTGCCTCCACCACGGGGCCCACAGCCTGAACCCTGCACCTGGGAATGGGTGTTATGGTGAAATAATGAAGCAAATATTAAGAAATTCTTAAGTACCTAGAGAATAACCAAGTTAAATGATACCAGGGGAGCTCAATTGCCTTGCTTAGATTGATTGAATTACTAAATGAGCCTGACTAATGGAATGGAGTGGATATATCGGACTTTTACTCAAGATCCTGCAATAATTTCTCTAATAAGATTGTGAGCCATTAATTGGACTTGGCTTTGATCCTGGGCACTGTCTCATGCTCTGAAACCCGCGGGTGTGATCTGTGCTCTGCCAGGCCCAGAGAGAGGACAGCTGCTGTCATCTGCTGCTGGCTGGCTTGGAGGGCAGCAGGGGACTTGCCTCAGGAGGTCCCAGGAGCTGTGGTGGGGAAGGAAGCCCAAAACACCCCATCTCAGCTGCCCTCCTGCCCCTTAGCAACACCATCCTGGCAGTGGAATTCACTGAATTCCTTCCAGCTGAGCTGGCTGGGGTCTGAACCCCTGTCTCCATGAATTTGGGATGGATGCTGGGGGTGTGTGCCTGCTGGAAATCCACGTTCTTGCTATACCTCCTCATGGAATGGGTGCTGCTGCTGGTGGAACATTGATGTAGCACCCAGAGTGCTGCTGGCTGTCTGGTCTGCTGGGTGAGATGTTTGTCCCCAAGGCTTGGGGGCTTCCAGAGCTTCCAGCAAAGCGGAGAGGGATTGATGAAAGGGACACATCCTCCCCTGTCCCCGCCCTGGAGCCCCTGGTGGGGCAGGACTAATAGCTTGTCTAATAGCAATAGCTTGTCTAATAGCAATAGCTAATAGCTCATCTAATAATTGGGTGAGAACTGCTGGTGGGACCCCTCCTCTTGGCCATGCAGTGTGACCACATCCCTTTTCCTGGGGCTCCAGAGCCTGGAGTGGGGTGAGCTGCTCAGAGCCCCTGGAGCACAGCCTGTGCCTGGTAACATGCACATTCCCTCTGCCAGCCATGGGGCCCAGCACCAACCTCAGCTGTGAGTAGGGGCAGCCCTTAAAACCTCGTGGCAGGGTGGAAAACACTGCAGGAAAGCTGACAGCATGCCAGGGAGGAGCAGGGAGTGCCCATGGCCAGCCTGGGGGCGATGGGGGCTCGGGAGGGAGGCACAGTGTGCACGTCCCCATCCTCACGGACACCTTGTCCCCATGCTGTGCCCAGGGCACGCCTGCTCTCTTGCTGGGCACGGATCTTTCGGTGCCACAGGGGATATACAGGGCCTCTTGTATATTTTTTTTTTCCTTAACCAAGGGAAGAAAAAGTAAGAAATAAGGATTTGGTCTCTGGGAACCCGTTGCCACAGCAACCGTGCATCCAGCTGGCTGCAGCGGGGCTGGGAGGGGATCTCACTGACCCAGAAAGCAGAGCAGGGAGTGGGATGTGGGGCTGCTTGGCCTTTCCAGGGGGGTGGCAGGGTCTGGCTGGGAACCAGCACTCAGCCAAGGGGGCTGCAGGGGCTCCTGGCCCCCTGTTTTGTCTCCCTTCCTGAATGTCTCAACTCATGTCCAGGCAGGGATGCTCAGGCTTGGTCCTGTTCCTGCCCTGAGACCTGGCCCTGTTTTGGGGGCTGGGCTGCCCATGTGGGCACTCCTCAAAGCCCCACAAAGATATCTGGTGGGTTTTACACCCCTGGAATTGGCTGTGGTTCCACTGCTGGAGGGGACCCTTGGGCAGCCACACTGATGCCACTGCCTCAACTCTGCCCTCGTCTCCATGTGCCAGGGGCATTTGCTCCTGGGCTGCTTCCCATACCTTATTTTATTTTATTTTATTTTATTTTATTTTATTTTATTTTTTATTTACTATTATATTTTATTTTATTTTATTACTATTTTATTTTATTTTATTTTTCACTATTTTATTTATTTTATTTTATTTTTTATTTACTATTTTATTTACTATTTTATTTTATTACTATTTTATTTTATTTTGCTATTTTATTTTTTTACTATTTTATTTTATTTTACTTTATTTTACTTTACTTTATGCTCTTCCTTGCTATTTTATTTTGTTTCATTCCGTTTAATTTTATATCCTATTATGTTTTATTTTTTTCATGGTCATTTAGCCAGCTAAACAGAGACTGAAATCATCTCTCTTGGAGCCTTGCTGCAGAGCAGTCCTTCAAATGAAGGAATTTTTGCCTGGTGGGATTAAGGCAGTGCCTGGATGATGACAGCTCTGTCATTTAGGACTGCTTGTCCTTTTTGCTTCCAAATTGCTGGGCTCTGGCATCTCTGCAGCTGTGGCTGGTGGCTCACCCCAAACAGCAGCTGGGGGATTTGAGTAGATAAGGGAAGTTTTTGGATTGCCAGGTTCTGGCTGTCCCACTCCAGCTTTTTGCTGAGAATTCACCCAGCAGTGATCACACCCTGCTCCCATGGGCTGTGCTGGTGTTTCTGGTCCTGCTTTCCTGCCCTGCAGCAGGATCATCCATCCTTGGCATGGATGCTGAGCTGGTGCTGTGGGATTGGTTAAGCTGACCCCACAACTGGCTTTGCTGTGGGGTCTGCTTTGCTGGTGATGGGCTGAGGAAGGCTGAGTCTGTTCCCTCCATGGTTCCTGCTGCAGAGCCTGAGATCCACAGGGAGGTGGGCAGGCACTTTTTAAAACATTTATAATGAAAGGGAAGTAAGGGGTTCTTGAGGGACCCTCTAGCTGGTGGTGGCTCACGGGTCACAGAGGTTTGGGGTCTGCAGCCCCAAGGTGAGAGGGGACAGAGCCCCTTTTGTGGCCAGCTCTGAGGCTTCTCAGTAATTAGGATGACTAACGAGCACAGCAGAGCAAGCAGCTGGGGGGATGCACAGAGCTGGCTCTGCTCCTGCAGGGAGCTGATCCAGCTCCAATCCAACCTGGTGGAGGAGAGAAATGGGAGAATCCCAGAACTGTACAATGGTTTGGGTTGGAAGGGACCTTAATGCTCATCTCCTTCCACATCCTTCCATGAGCAGGGTCACCTTCCATCAGCTCAGGCTGCTCCAAGCCCCATCCAGCCTGGCCTTGGGCACTTCCAGGGATCCAGGGGCAGCCACAGCTGCCCTGGGCACCCTGTGCCAGGGCCTCATCATCCTCACAGGGAACAATTCTTTCCTAAGGATGAAGGGGTGGAGAAGGGATGGAGATGGATGAAGGGCAGGAGAAGGTGGCAGAGGGTGCCAGTGCTCTCAGCTGGACATGGCCCATCTGCCTGGCCCAGTGGGGGCTGTATTGCCTTAGGGGGGGCTGTAGGCCAAATCAGGCCAGTGGTCCAAGGAAAACCACAGCCTGTTTGCCAGAGTCCTTTGGTTGGGATGGAGGCCTGCCTGATGTGTGCAGGCAGGACCCTGGCCTTGTTTTTTTTTGGTTTTTTTTTGGGAGAGGCACCTCCTTTTCCTCCTTTTCCTCCTTTTCCTCCTTTTCCTCCTTTTCCTGCAGCCCTGCCCTCCTCCTCTGCCAAAGCCCCCAGCTGCCATGTCCCCGTCACAACACAGTGCCTGCCTGGGAAGGGAAGGCAGATATCAGCAACCCCGAAATATCCCCAGGACAGGCTCCTCTGTGATGGGAGACAGTTGCCATGGAAACCTCCTTCAAATAAAAAAAAAAGGCAAAAAAAGAAAAAAACCCGAAATTTAAAGCAGCCCTTGTAGCTCAGAGGAACTGTAGACCTTATTATGGGTTTTGGCAACCCCCCTTTTTCTTTTATTTGTTCCAGCTAAAAGCTCCAGGAGACAAGGCAATTAATTTGGCATCCCAAGGGGAGTGAGAGAGCGAGGGTACCGTGCTGGGAGCCAGCTTCCCTGGCTGGCAGGCACCAGGAGCTTCCTGTGCCCCCAAACACCCTCCTCCCATGGGGCTGCTCCAGCACAGAGCAAGGAGCAGGGCTGAAAGGATGGAAAGTCCCTTTCTAGGTCCATGCATGGAGTGTTTGGGAGGGGATGGCTGAGTGGAGGGCTCAGGGCACTGCAGGAGGGTGAGGATACAGAAAAGCAGCTCAGGTTGTGGCTCCAGCATGGGGATGGGTGGCTCAGCATGGGTTGGGGGGGCTTGTCCTCGTGAGGGTGGCAGGAGGAGGCAGTGCAAGAGGGGCATAACATGGCAGGGAGGCTCCTGTGTGGGTCAGGAGGGCTTTGGTAGGGAAGGGGGATGCTTGGCAGGGGAGACATCCCACTCCCAAATTTCCCTGCCAGCCTCTACTGTGCAGCAGTGGCTGCAGGGTCTGCAAATTGCTGCTGTGCTCTCGGCCCATTTGCTGCCCTAATGATGTCCCCAGTGTCTGCAGCCTCTGGGAGATCTCCTGTTTGCACTGAGGAGAGGCTGCTGTGCCTGCCACTGCCCTGGGCTGGCCCCAGGCTCCCCCAGACTCTGCTTTCCCAGTGTGGCTGTGCCAGGGCAGAGCTGCTCTGCCACCCCAGTGCTGCCCCTCCCAGCCTCTCCTGAATTGCTGAGCCAGAAATAGCTGGGCTCTTTGTGTTTTTTGCCTCTTTGGGAGAGCTCTGCAGAGGAGCAGTGAGGGGAATGGAGAGCTGTCATGCTGCTGTGGAGCTGCTTGGCTTTCCTGCAAGCCAGGGGTTTGTCTTTGCAGACATGGCATGTCTGGGGGGAATTCTAAATGTCTGCAAGGATCTCAGCCCAGCCCATGCCAAGGTGCAGCTTCAGTGGCCTGAGATGTGTGCCCAAGCACCTGCAAGCAAGGCAGAGCCTGAAGCATCCTTCCAGGGAAAAAGGAAACCAGTTTTATTCGTGTTTCAGCAGGAGCTGCTCTCTCCTGGGTGTGCCATGGTGGTGGTGTGCTCAGGCTTGGTGGGCAGGAGAAATAACTCATGGATGGTGGGAGGGGAGCCAGCCTTGGGCTTGGGCTGGCTTCCACAGCTTTTATTGCCACCTTTCTGCCTTTTTGTGCTTGCAGAGTAAGGCACATCTCTGGTTAACCCTGGAGGACTCAGCCTCAGCCCCAGCATGCCCCCACAGTCCATCCATGCTGGGGCACAAACTGCAGCTGGGGCTGGGGGCTGAGTGGGGGGTGTGGAAATTCCTGGGAAGTGTTGGGGTGGGCCTGACCTCCTTGCAATTGCAGCTCAGGGCTGGGTTTTCCCAGCTTTCACATGCTGGGGGTGGAAGGCAGTGTGGATGTGAAACCACAGTGCCAACAATAGGGAGGTATCAGGGTAATGGAGGGAGGGCAGGTGTCACCCTGATTTTTTAAGATTTTTTAAGCCTTCTGATGTTTACATTTTTGTAACAAACTTTCTTATATACTTTATGTAAATAACTTATTGTTTTGCATCCTTTTATAGAGAAAGAAAAATTTGATAGACTGTTGCTTTGTTTAGTGTCATTGGAGAGGTGGCACGGTCACCCTCCAATCCACTGTTACTTTTGGAAATATATAAATGTTAGAGTTAGAAAAATGAAAGCTCTTTTTTTTTTTTGCCTTAAAAAATCCAATGTCTGTGTCTTTCTGTTTCATGTCCTAGAGTGGCAGGCAGGAAAGGAAGGACCATGAGGTGGCAAAGAACTGCAGGAGCCTCACAGAAGCCCAGAGGCATTAGGAGCAGTAATGGCAGAGCCCCTTGCTGTGGGTGTGAGCCACAGCATCTCTGGTGGATTCTTGAAGCCATTGCACACAGAGCCTGGTGAAGTGACCTTTGGAGGGAATCCCAGCAGGAATTAACGGCTGGTTTCACACCAGGTGGCAGCATCCAGGGCCTGGGAATGGCACTGCCAGAGACACGGCTGTGTAGTCAGTGGGTTTCTGGCCAAGAAAGGGAGGAGATGCCAAGAAAGGGAGGAGGAAACAGCAGGAGGAAGGGGCAGGATGAGCCCTGGACTCAGCAGCAGCGAGAGCTGGCAGGGTTAAGGCAAAGATGTGGCTGCAAACGCAGGAGTTTGCACTTACTGGTGCTCAGAGTCCATCAGGGCTCTTTGCTCTTGAGATACTGAAAATGCAGCTGGCTCCTCATCTTGATTGGGTTTTGTTTGCTGAAATGAGCTCCTGCTTCCCTGGTGCAGGGGCAAGAGACAGCAGCCCCTGGCTTAGAATCTCCCTGGTCATGACCATGGTTATTCACTATTTCTCACTTTGCAAGGATTTACACGTGTAAAAGCCAACAAAAGGTTCTTTTTCATACACCATGAAGTATGAAAAAGTGCTGTCCTGGCTAGGGCAGCTTTCTGTGCTTGGCTGGCCTGAAGCACCCTGACTCCATCCCCTTTGTTCTGCCCATCTCCAATTTCAGCACTGGACCAAAAGCATGAAATAGATTTTCCTTCCTTTTTTTTTCCCCACATAAATGCAAGGGAACTTTCTGCCTGTGGCTGTGACATTGGGATTCCTCAATGCCAGGGGTGTGAGCCCTGCCTGGAGAGACAGAAAGACAGGCAGGTGAATACAGGCAGGGCTCTGTGAGGGCACCAGGGCTGATGGGTGCTGAAACCCAAGAGCAGAGTTACATAATTGGGACTGCAATGCAGAAACTCTTCCTTAATTTTTAATTATCCAGTTGCAGCACGTTTGTGGAGCTCAGCTCGGGATGCCAAGTCGTCCTGTGCACGTGGGAAGGGCCTTTTTGGAACCCAGGACATTCCTCTGGCTGCCCTGGAGGATTCCAGACCCTGGCAGGGGGCTCAGGGACCTTGGCATGGAGTCAGAAACACCTGTGCCTTCCATTTTAGCCCATGGAAAAAACAATTACCAACTTTGTGTGAGGATTCACAAGCCACGAAAGTTGAAGTAAAATGATAGTTTATTACAAGATAGAAGAGTAGAATTTTGGGGTTTTTAGAATGGGGGCTCGGGGTCCCAAGATGGAAGAATTTGTCTTTCTTCTTTCGTGCTTTGTCTTTCTTCTTTCTCCTTCCTAGCCTCCATCTTCTGGGTGATAGTGACACTTTTGGATTGGTTTAGGGTAGAGACAGACTGTCTAACATGGGTGATAGGTATTGGGAAATTACTGTAAATAAAGTACACCTAGTTTTTAGTATAAAAAGCTAACACCACCCCAAGGGCAGGCACTGTGCCACAACCCAACCTGCTGGACAGATCTCAACAGGTCAGAGAAAGAATGTTATAGATAAGAGAAAATAAACAACCCTGAAAACCAGAACAGAGGAATCCTGACTCCTTCCTCAGCTGCCAGGCTGGGAAAAGAGACTCTCTGACACATCTGGGGGTCATCCTGAGCACAGAGACCCCGGGAGGCCTTGGCTGGTGAAGGTGACAGGAAAGCCTTCCCTGGTGCTCCTGCCCCTGGTGGCACTGCAGGGAGAAGGGAATCCCCATGGCACCGAGCTGGGCTGTGGTGGCTGGAGGGGATCTCTGCACCCACCCTGGGGGCTCAGGGATGTCACACTGGGGCAGGGGACAAGGTTGGTGTGCAAGTCTGCAAAGGCCTTTGAGGTTTCTCTGGTTCAGTGTTGGAGAAGTGGAAGGGACCATGGTCATTTTGCATCCAGATTTCCCACAGAGCCCCAGCTGCTTTGTTTGGTTTGTTGGGATGTGGGAGAAACTGCAGAGGAGCTGTTGCAGACCTCTGGGAAAGGTCCTTCCTTCCTTCCTTCCTTCCTTCCTTCCTTCCTTCCTTCCTTCCTTCCTTCCTTCCTTCCTTCCTTCCTTCCTTCCTTCCTTCCGCCACTTCCTTCCGCCACTTCCTTCCGCCACTTCCTTCCTTCCGCCACTTCCTTCCTTCCGCCACTTCCTTCCGCCACTTCCTTCCTTCCGCCACTTCCTTCCGCCACTTCCTTCCGCCACTTCCTTCCTTCCTTCCTTCCTTCCTTCCTTCCTTCCTTCCTTCCTTCCTTCCTTCCTTCCTTCCTTCCTTCCTTCCTTCCTTCCTTCCTTCCTTCCTTCCTTCCTTCCTTCCTTCCGCCACTTCCTTCCTTCCGCCACTTCCTTCCTTTCGCCACTTCCTTCCTTCTGCCACTTCCTTCCTTCCGCCACTTCCTTCCGCCACTTCCTTCCGCCACTTCCTTCCTTCCTTCCGCCACTTCCGCCACTTCCTTCCGCCACTTCCGCCACTTCCTTCCGCCACTTCCCTCCTTCTGCCACTTCCTTCCTCTTTCTTTCTTCCTCTTTCTTTCTCTCTCTCTCTCTCTCTCTTTCTCTCTCCTTTTTTCTTTCTCTCTCTCTCTTTCTCTCTCTCTCTCTCTTTCTTTCTTTCTTTCTCTCTCTCTCTTTCTGATGGGAAGCCCCATTTCCTCCCCTCCCTGTTTCTCCCCCTCTTTCAAATCCCCACTCTGCACTTTCTGTCCTTCCTACAAAGGCAGCTGCCTCGGAGCAGCTTAGGCTTCAAAGTTCCCAAAATAACAAAGGTTAAAAGAAATTAAAAAAAAAAAAGAGGAAGCATTGCTAAAAGATCAAGTCAGTGCCCCACTTGCACCAGGGCTCAGAGCTTCAAAGCAGCTGCAAAGAGCCCCCCATGATCTCCATGGTCAGGCTTCCCAATGCCTGTGGTCCTGCCTGCACCCTCCTGCAGGCACAGGAGATTTTGTAGTAGCCAGGATGGGGCTGCAGGTAACTGGAAGGGGTGGAGGGTCCTGCAGCTTTTGCTGCCTGTGGGGGCAGTTTGGGGCGGTGTCTTGTGGAGGAGGAGGTTGTGGTGATGGGCAGAGCCGTGTGGGTGAGGTGGGTGCCCCTGTCTCCTGGCCAGGCAGGGGGGCAAACAGCTCCTCTGTGCCCAGGGTGTGCTTTGTGCCTCTGCTGGCTCCTCTGATTTATACAGATCATCAATATTACAATTATATACACCTGCAAATTTAATTACCTCCATTTTCATCAGGCACTGACAGATTTATGCCTCTATTCAGTTCCTGTAAATCTCAAAGAAGCTTGACTTGACCCAAAAGTCTTCCCATCGATTGCTGTGCACTGGCTGGGCTCTGGCCATCTTGACAAGCTCTTCTTTCAAGAGTGATAAATTCGAGATGCACGGTTAACTTCTCCCCCTTGTACATCTTTCTTCCTTTTTTTTTTTTTTATTTCCTTTTCTATTCTGCCTTTCCCATCTTTCAAAGCCTCCTCACAAACTTGAAAATGGAGCTTGAAATCATGTAAGCACCAAAGAGTTTATGATGTTAGGCTGCAGCCCATGCCTGCTTTCTCCATCCCTTCCTCTGAGCCCAGCATTGTTCCCTCCAGGAGGATCACCTCTTGGAAAAGCTCTCAGCCTTGCTGTGCCCAGGAGATCAGACAAGGTTGTTTTGGTCCTATTTGGGCCATCCCATGTCTCAGAAAACCAACAGGTCGTGGCTCTCCCCCCAGGGGAGATGAGGAACAAGTGGCTGTGCTTGTTCCCTGTGCTGAGCACAGAAATGCCAAAATAACATCTCATTTTCCCGACCTCTCAGCCTTGGCACAACGAGCACTCACACAGAGGAGTGTGTAGGAGTGAGCTGGAGTTCACCCTTGATGTGCAGCCCATGTCATCCCTGTGGAGCATCCCCTTGCTGGTCCCAGCACCACTGCCTGACCTCCCCTATAGGATATGCTCTGATGTTTTCCCAAGTGCCTGGCAGATGGGCTGCAGTGGCCAGACATTACCTTCCCTGCCAGCCCCTGATGGATATAAATAGTCCTTTGCCTCCCTGTGGAAATTGCTGGCTGGCTTGTAAAGCTGCAGGGAATCTTGGCAAGTTATCTTGGGGCTGTAGGGTCTGACAGCACGGAGGGCTGGGATTTGGAAAGGGGGAGTTTCTGGCTGGGTGTTAAAAGGATCCCCTCTGTCACTAGGAGGGAGCTGCCCTGGGGTACCCCTTCCTCCCCTGAGGAGTGCCTGGGGCAGCAGAGGGTCTCAACCACTCCCAAAGGGGCACGGGGATGTGGGAGGCATCCTTGAATGCCTGCCTGGGTAGCACAAAGCTGGCTTTGCAGTCACTGTGGAACCCCAAGAGACTGGGCAGCGTGGGGTGGTGGGTTGCTGTCCCTTGGCATCTGCAGCCTGTACTGATAACTGAGAAAAAAAAAGTTCAAACTGCAGGATACCTATATATGATCCTCTCCCTGCTGCCCAGGGATTTCTCGACCTAGGATGTGCCTCTGGGCTCTCTGGCTCCATAGCTGCTGGTGGCTCTGTCTCCCCTGAATTAAGCACCTTTTGCACTGCTTTCATACTTTATGGTGTATGAAAAAGAACCTTTTGTTGGTTTTTACACATGTCAATCCTTGCAAAGTGAGAAATAGTGAATAACCATTGCCTTTCCCACTGCTCCACGGGCCTGATGGCTTTACAGGCTTTAACCATGTCCTCACCCTGTTGTTTGATTCCTTTACTGAGGAGTCCTCACACAGTTGGTCTCTCCTCTTCACAAAGCCATTTGCAACATCTCATCTTCCTTGTACCCCTCCTCCAAACCTTCCAAGCTTTGCCTCCTCCTTCTGGAGATGGTTGACCTGAATATCACTTGCAGCATTCCAGATCAGCTTGCTCTCACCAAGGTTGAGTTTCACCTGCCCACTTCCTTGCCTGCTTTCCTCCTGCACTTCTCAGCTTCAGCTTTGAGAAGATTAAATTTAGCCTTGGTGACCAGCTTTGTCATCCTCCTCCCCTTCCAGAGTGTTTCTGAGCAGCCGAGGTCCTGACAGAGATCTCTGTGGGGCTTCTTGGTAACCTCCTTTCATCCTGAGAGCTAAACCCTTGCTCCTCCCCCACCTGGTGGGCTTCAAGACGACTTTCCTTCTCATCCCAGCACCACTTTGGTGCTTTGGGAAACTTTGAGGGTGGATTTTGACAAGAACTTTTTGAAACGAGTCTGTCAAATAGGATCACCCTTATCTACTGGCTTGCAGTGTTGGGTGACCTGTATTTACTGATGCACCTACAGGTTCCTCTAACAAAGCGTCCAGGGCACAAGCAGAATTTACTGGTCTTTATTTTCTTGATGCACAACAGCTTTTGTAAGAAATTGGGGTTTCCTCTGGCAGGTTTTTCTTCTTGAGTTGCTCAGCCTTTTGGAGTGATAGTGAAAATCACTTGGTGATTCTCCACTCCTTGGTGCAGTTCTGCAGTTCGTAGGTGAGCACCAGCTGAGCTCAGGGGTTTGTGCCCTCCTCACTGATTTACTGGGAGACAGTTCAGCCAGGGTGGTAATTTTCCATGGCTGACTGGGAGCATCTCCATCATTTGGAGCCTTTCCATGGAGACCTGATTTTCCCTCTGGAAGAGGTGACGTGACAGCATTGCAGGGTGAGATATCAACTACAGATGTGGTTCTTTCTGGGGTTTTTATAGCAGCATGGCATCTTGGAAGTGTCTTCACACATTCTCTCTATTTTCCTTTTGCTCCCTGTCGTGGGTGGGCACTTGGGTTCTTTTGAGCATGACCGTGTCACCCGAGTGTTGGACCAGGAGGCGGATTTGCCTCTCTTCCCACATTTCCTCTGCAGTTCACAGCTATGGCAGATGGGAGCAAAGTAACAAGACAGGAGTGAAAATCAAACAGCAGTGAATGTCCCAATCTGCTTGGTTCTCCCCCCAGCTTTAGGTCGGAATTGAGAAACGTGATGGAGCAATGACCTTGGAGGGGAAGGTGCCCAGGTGTGTCCTCGGGCTGGTGGGGAGGAGCAGGGCAGGGGGGGGCTGTCAGCTTCTAAAGTCAGCAGCTGCAGAGCAAACCTGGTCAGCTCAGCCCCACCAATGATGGATCAGTGTCCTCTGCTCAAAAACAGCTCAGTGTCACCCCCAGAGTGACGGAGGGTTTGTTGTTGAAGGAAGGGAGGGGTTCGGGCTCTGGCATATTTGGGACAGAAATCCCAGTTCAAGGCTAAAGCGTGGCTACAGCTTTGAAATGTAACTCCCTGGTGACCTTCCCAAAAGGAAAGGCACCCTGCATTGCAAGGAGAAACCTGGCTAGCTGTCAGCCAGGCTGGGGCAGGCACCTCATGGCTTCACGTGTACCAGCCTCAGGCACAGGCATCCTGGTGGGGTGATGTCTCTGACCTAACCTGAGAGATCAGCACTGCCTCTTCCTCAAACCTTCATGTTCTCCCATATCTATGAGTCTTTTGGAGATTTTCCCCCCAGGGGCCCTCTCCCATGAAGCAGGTTCTTAATATATACACTGAGGTTTGTGTTTGCTGGTATGGAAAAGCTGGATTGCCTTGAAAAGGCAGAATGACCTGCAGAATGAGCTGGTTTTGCTACCTGAGACTGGAGACAGGAAAAAATGCAAATGAAATATGGATAGTCAGTGATGAATGTGAATTTTTAAAGCAGGTCCATAAAAACATTGATATTATCCCATGAATTATCTGTCACTGAAACCCTGGAAGTATAAATGAGTTAAGTATCAAGATAAGCATTTTTGACATGTGAATTGATAGAAATCAAGGCCTGAGGTCCCAGCAGAGAGAGCAAGTGACTCATGGTGGGAAGGTCCCCTGAGTCACTTCAGGCATTGGAGACCCTGGGAGGAGTGCAAGGCTTGATTTAGCTGAGTTCAAGCCCTTTAAAGGATGTGTGTGGTTTAGGTGTGGAGCAAAAGCCTTAGCTAATGGGGAGCTTAAATTAAACTACAGTCAGGTTCTGGCTGGAAAATAAGGCAGGTTTAAATGTTAACGAGGAAATACAAGTCCAAGTCAAAATCTGGGCTCAGCTCTCTGAAATGGGTCTGTGGAGACCAGCATTATGGCAGAGTTCATTTGACTTATTGGAGGCATCTATTAGTGCAAAACGCTTCCAAATGGAGAGGAAAATTGTTTTGCTGGGTGGTTTTTTCCCTCAAAATGCCTATGTGAGTTTTTAAGGCGAGTTGCTCTCCTTGTGTGCCACCATGCCAGGTCTCAGTGGGGTGATGAGGACATGGGAGGAGGTCCAGGTCAGCACCAGGCTCATGGGCCATGGTTCTGATGTTGCACCAGCTCACGTGCAGAACTGGGCTGTGACAGAGGTCCCAAAACCAGGACATGCAGAGGTGCTGCCTCCAGAAGGACTGGGTTTGCTTTGTGTGGGACAGCTGTCCCAAGGGAAATGAGGCTATTTGGATAATGTAGAACAAAGCAGGTATAAATCCACACAGCTCCAGCACCTTCAGTCTGGTTTTTTGTCCTCTCCTCAAATTGCTCCTGTAGAACCCTTCTGTCCCCACTGCAGATGGTCTGGGAGGGGAGCAGCCAGGGCCCTGATGTTAAAAGCAGCAGCTGGGGCCTTTGGAGGCTGCTGCTCCTGCAGATATGAAGGACCTGGGCCACGTTTGATACCAGGTGAATGTGGCACAGCCTAATTAGTGGCCTCCTACTGTTATTAACCTCTGACTCAGACAGGCTATTTTTTAACAGAGGTGCAAGAAGTTAATACTAGTGCTAATGGCTTCCTATCCAAGGCCTTAATGAAAGCCATACAGGGACCAGGCTTTTCATCAATATCTTTCAAACTTTGAACTTGAAATTATCTTCTCCCTCCACTGTTTTTTTTTTTTTTTTTTCCTCTCTGCCCACTTTTCTGCCTCCTCTGGGACATCCTGGCCCCAGTGTACAAACTGCTCAGCAGGGTTGGCACCTGCCAGCTCTGTAGCAGAGCTGACACCCTACAAGATCCAGATAAATCATCCCAGTTGGCTACATGGGTCACTGTAGCATCCCACCAGGTGGGGAGATGTCTGCTTGGAGAGCAAGACAAAGGGAAGAGTGAAATCTGTTGGACTGGGAGAAGAGAGAGTAAAGAGATGCTATGTTAGGGAAGAAGCTTGGTCTTGATCTTGTCTTGGTCTTGCTTAAGCCAAACTCCAAGAGAGCTTCACAGATGCAGGAAAACATTCATATGTGCAAAATTTTCATGGAGAAATGGAGTAGGATAGAGGCAGCTGACGTGTTGCTAAGACACTTGAGGAGGCTGAAGCTGAAGCTGAAGGCTCTCTCACCCAGGCAGTGCCTCGAGAGCCTCTGCCAGGGCAGGAGCAGAGGTGGTGGTGGAGCAGCCTTGTGCTGCAGTGTGGTGGAGGGCCCATAGCCTCCCAGTTTGGGGTGATGGCAATTGGTTTCTGGGGTGTTCTCCTTTGTCTCTTGCACTTCTGACCTGTGTGCAATGCAGCTGCAGGGTCACATCCTGATGTCTGGTGAAAGAGGAAAACCTGCTCAGGCTCTGTGGCTGGATTGTGCTCTTCTAAAACAAAAACCCATTTTTTATTGAAATATATTTTTCTTTAAAAAAAATAAGCCTGTTTAAATAAATTTGAAATTATGACAACCTATTTTAAGGCTTAAATTTACTATAATCTATTAATCATTTAAATAACTTCCATCAAGGATTTCTTCTCAAATATTAATGAGCTGAAGGGTGCTGCTTTTACAGTGATATGTCAGATCAGGGGGAAAACATCTCTTACTCTAGCTTTCTAAATGTCACCATGTCACATACTTAGTATCTATTATTTTCACTCTTTACAATGGAGCAAATGCTGGTATTTACATTTTTTCCAAATGTCAGTATGTTGAGTTCCCGCTGTGCGGGAAAGTTCTTGCCTTAATTACCCATAATTTCACGTTAGCAGGCAGGTGCAGGGAGAGTGTTTTCCTCCTTTTGAGCTGGTTCATACGAAGTTGAGAAGCCGTGGGGAGCTGGGAAAGCAGGCAAGCTTGATTTCCCCTCTCAGTCCATGAATAAAGACCATGTGGGAGAGGGGGAGATCTGCTGCTCCAAATCCTCCTGGCTCCCAGGACCAGCTTTTCAAAGGGGATCTGTGTCCCTGAACACACAGCTCAGCAGTTAGGGGGAATTCCAAAAGTGCTTCTGGCTTCCTGGTGACTTAACTCTGGGTTTTGCTTCCCCCCCAGCCTGGTGGGGTGCTCAGCATCCCTGTGCTGGGGACACTCCAAGTGCTCTGATCCCCGCCAGAAACTCAGCCCGTGCTGAGCACAAGCACTCTGCCAGCTCACTCGCCGGGGCTGATGGTTCTTTTGATTAATCAAATCAGTTTGGGAGGATGAACCTGGTTCCCCATGCAGATTTTTGCCCCCACCTCCCCTGGCAGCCAGCTCACTTAAGGCAGCCTAATGAAATTAATTAGCAGCAAATTTAAAACGTTGTTTTTCGGCGCTGTAATTGAATTCCAGTTTTCATCTGAAGGCAGCGTGAAACAAGCAAAATAAAGATGATAATTTGCAAAGTGAGAGGAGTGCCCTCCCATTGCCAGCAATGGGGCAGATACAGGAGGGAAAGCTGTGCCTCAGTGGGAAGTTGATCATGTTTTTCCTGGTCACCCCAACAAAATCTCCTATTTTCACAAAAAATAGCTAACAGGCAAATGTCAAGCTGATGGCTGAGATCAAGGTGGTGTGAGATGGTGATCAAGGTGATCTGGTCTGAGGGGGACACAGTGATTAAAACAGTGCCCCTTTCTCCTAGGGACAGGTGCTGGTGTTACCTGTCTTTGGCTGAGACCCAGCTGTAGGATGTCCCTGAAATTTCAGAGTCAGCCAGGTGAATTAGGTTTGATTTGGCATTTAGTGTCCTGGAGCATGTGTGGTGTCCCTGCCTGGTGTCCTCTACTTCCATGACAGCCCAGCTTTGTCCATGTGTCTCACTGCCCCAAACTCTGGAATTAAAGGTTCTTAGGGAAAATTGGGTTTCTTGGGCAGAAGCTGCAGGCACCTCTGCAGGTCTCTGCGCTGAGTCCTGGGGGGAGAGCTGTAGAAAATGTTTGAAAACTGAAAAGCTCAGGTTCACATTTCAGTGCTCACAAAGGACAGTAAATATTTTGTCTGCAATAATTTGTGATGGGCTCCCAGTGATCCCATGATGCTGCTGTGAAGTTGTCCTGTATCCTATGCTCCCAATTTCTGAAGCTGTGTGGGTGAAACCTGCCCAAACTAGAGCTGGAAGGAGACTTCTGGGTTACTGCTGTCAGTCAGTGCTATCTCCCTGCACCACAGCTGGAGTTTTGGAGGGCCCACATCTGGATTATAGCCAGAAATATGGCTTTACTCCCCTTTAGCCCTTCAGGTTGTGATTTATGTAGGGGCATCCATGGTGCTGGCAGGAGATTCTTAGGACTTCTGCTGGTCACAGTGACCCTGAGATATGTTAGAAAGTCTCTTTTCGCAGCCCAGTGGTTGAAGGAGTCAGAATTCTTCTATTCTTGCTCTCAAGGTTGTTTATTGTTTCTTATCTATAAAATTCTTTCTCTGGCCTGCCAAGGTCCGTTCAGCAGGTCAGACACAGGCACTCTGCCTGCCCTCAGGGTGGTGTTATCTTTTTATAGTAAACACCATGTGTACAATATTTACAATAACTTCCAAATACCCATCAGTGAGCTTCTACTCTAAACCAATCTGAAAGTGCCAACACCACAGCAGAAGATGGAGGCCAAGAAGAAGAAGGAGAAAGGCTGGACATACCCAGATTCCTCCATCGTGCCTCCTGAACCCCTATTCTAAAAACCTCAAAAAATGTATTTTTCACCCCATGACAAACTAATTATTATTCTACTTAGACTTTCGTGGCTTGCAGATCCTCATATAAGGTTGGTAATTTTTTCCATGGGTCATAATCAAAGTCACAGGGGTCTTGGGCTCTGTGCCAAGGTCTCTGAGCCCCCGTGGCCGGGGTTCAGAATGGGATGTCCTGAATTCCAACACCAGTGACTAGAGGCTGTGCATCCTTTGGTCCCTCCAGCCATTTTTTTTGGGAAGGGCTGAGCATCTCCCACGAACCCTCTGCTCCACACCCCGCCCTTGACCAGCTTTGCTCTTGCAGAGATCTCGGGCAACACGGATGACATCCCCCTGGTGCGCTGGCGGCAGCAGTGGCTGGAGAATGGCACCTTGCTCTTCCACATCCACCACCAGGACGGGGCCCCCAACCTGCCCGGCTTCGACCCCACCGAGGAGCCCCAGACCGAGTCGGCCGAGGAGGAGCTGAGGATCCTCCACATCTCTGTCATGGTAGGTTGTGGGGGGCCCAGCTCCCGGGGTACTGGTTGTTGATTTCTCTGGGTCTGGATTGAGGGCACTTGAGACAGTAATTCATGTTTGGGAATCAGGGGTTTATTATTTTTTATCAGTAAAACAGTCTCACTGCTGTGAGTTTAGCAGCAAGGCACAAAATGGCCAACAATCTCTTGTTACAAGGTCTTTTGAGACTAATCTGTCCAATTAAGAGCTGACACCTGGATTATTTTCCCTTTTAACCCAATAACTGATCCCAAAGAGCCCCTAATGCAGACTTTTCTGCCCAATTGCAAAATGCCACCCAAACCCATGAAGAAGAAGAAGAAGACAAAGCATGAAGAAGAAACCCAGGATGACACCCTGTGCCCTCCATCTTGTTTCCATCCACAACACACTAAAAATCCCCAAACCTAAATTTCTCACCAAGTGATACACCCACACTACTCTCTATAATCTATTTCACATTTTTATGGATTCCAGTCTATCTTGAAGTCTGGGAAACTTTCTCCATGAATGAGGGTCAAAGTCAGTGCTGCCCTGGGGGTCAGGGCACCCCAGAGCAGACAGAGAAATATTCCCAGTGCTCTGGGTTTCCACAGTATGTGATGGGAAGGCAGCCCCTCTTCAGCTGTCCAGAAGCCTGTAGAAAATATAGTGGCTTTCAAAAAGGAATTTATTTCCCCATCTGGCTCCAGCTGCCCTAGGATGTGTCCACCTGCCCTGGGCACCTCTGTGAGTGTTGAATGCTAAGTGCCTTCACAGGCTGCTTCAGAGCTCTCCCTTAGTTTGCATCACTTTGAAAACACATTTGTGGGGTGCCTTTATCCCCAGGGGTTCTGTGCTTTGAAGGTCTCAGCCACGTTAACCCAGGGTTAATTCCCACTGACTCGTCAGGAGCCCTTTGCCAGTGCAGGGTGCCTGCTGCCCTCTGCCCTGGTGCACAGCTTGTGTCACAGTGCCACCAGGCACTGTCACCACCACTTTTATCAGCCTGGCAGCTCCCTGGCCATGGTTTCATGTGTGGGGGTCACACAGCAATACTCCACCCAGCTACACAGGGGAAGGCAGAAAAAGGAGAGATCTGTAGGTTGGGGGAAGATCTGTGTTGCGTTTGTTGATTGTTTGGGGGTTTTTTTTGTCGTGTTGGAAAAAACTTGAAGAATCCTACAATTTTTGTGCCACTGGAAGATAATTAGCCAGAGACAATGTGTTGCAGAGGCTGCAAACAGGCTGTTCAGTGGTGTCTACCCTAATAAGAGCTTCAATTGCTCTTCCAGATTGCAGCCCCAGGCCAGGTTTCTCCTCCATCATTTGTGCTTGATTAGTCCGAGGGAAAAAAAAATTGTTTGCAAAGCCACTCCCCAAAACATCTTGCACCATTATCTCAATTTTCCTGTCTGCTCCCAGCTGCTCCTGAGATGGTGCATCACCTCTGGAGAGGCTGGCCCTGCTGTGGTCTTGATCTTCTTGAGCACTGCTGTAAGCCAAGATCAAGGCAGAAGTGCCTGGCTGAAGGTTTGTTATGGAGCTGATGAAAAGGATGTCTGCAACTCACGGCTGTCATCCCAAAATGTGCAAATGCAGCTTGAGTCCTCCTCTGCCCTTTTTTCCCCATCACTCTCAGCTCTGCTCCGACAGCATCCCTGCTTCCTGACAAACAGAGGCTGGCTTTTGTGCCAGGAGTCAGGACCACGTGGGGTTCTCAAGGCTGATTTTCTTTCTTTGCTGTGTGGTTGCCAAGGGAAGAGGTGTGAGTGACGGTGTTCACAGGGGTCTGAGGATGAGGGAAGAGACGAGGATGACTCCATGTTTCAGAAGGCTTGATTTATTATTTTATTATATATATTATATTAAAACTATACTAAAAGAATAGAAGAAAGGATTTCATCAGAAGGCTGGCTAAGAATAGAAAAAGAAAGAATGATAACAAAGGCTTGTGGCTCAGACAGAGAGTCTGAGCCAGCTGGGCTGTGATTGGCCATTAATTAGAAACAACCACATGAGACCAATCCCAGATGCACCTGTTGCATTCCACAGCAGCAGATAACCATTGGTTACATTGTGTTCCTGAGGCCTCTCAGCTTGTCAGGAGGAAAAAATCCTAAGGAAAGGATTTTCCATAAAAGATGTCTGTGACAGGTGTGAATGAGGGATTGTATCCATTGTGACCAAGGTCTGCTTGTGGACTGGGTGAGGAGCACTCCCACACCCATCCCAGACAGGGCTCCTCTCCCAGCACTCACATGGATGCTGGGCTGGGGGAATAAGGCACAATGGGATTTCAGTGCTCCTGTGCAGGGAAAAAAGGGGCTATGAGGTGGTGGTCTGACCCTCTCCAATGGGCAGTAGGTAGGGGAGGCTTCAGTTCTGGCTTTCATCCTCCTCTCAGAGCCTCTGGAAATCTCAAGAGTCCACAGGCTGCTGTTCTCAGGGATAATTTGAGCTCTCAGACCACTGGGGCAGAAGAAACTCATTTTCAATGAAATAACAAGTCTCTTTTGTGAACCCACGGCCACTGCCTGAAAAAAATGAGCATCCACCAGGTTTGAGCTCCAGCTTGGTCTCTCCTGTTCACCTGCACAGGTGTATGGCAGAGCTTGCTGGTGTTTGGGGGATTTCATGTGCATACAGAGGGTGAAGGAAAGCCAGGAACACCCTGGAATTCCTCCTACCTGCTTGTCATGCCACCTGCAGGTGGGCTTTCTCTAGGGTGATGGAGAGCCATGACAGAGGAGGCCACCCCTGGTGGGGATGGGGATAATCCCCACTAATTTATGGACCACAGGAACTCATAGGGACTGGAGCATGATACAGAATTAGTCTCCCACTTGGCCACTAAAAATCCTGCATGACTATGCCAGGCACTTTATACAGAGGCATGTAGAGATGGAATCAGACTGATACAGAGATTAGATAGTGGGAAGAAATTCTTCCCTGTGAGTGCTGAGGCCCTGGCACAGGGTGCCTGGAGAAGCTGTGGCTGCCCCATCTCTGGAAGTGTTCAAGGCCAGGTTGGACAGAGCTCGTCCCTGCTTTTGGCAAGGGCATTGGAATGAGGTGATTTTAAGGTCCATACTAATCAAAACCATTGTAGGATTCTGTGGTTTCTATGATCCAGGGCCAGTTTTCAGCCCTAGCAAGATTTTCTGACTTCCTGGCTGTAGAGTCCCTGTCCAGAAAGGTGCCAGCCAGACCCCTGACCTCTGCAGGACTGCTGGTCTCCTGAATCACTGAGTTTGGTTCCTCTTTCTTTATTTTTTTTTGGTTTTTTGTTTGTTTTCTTTTGTTTGTTTTTTTTTTTTTGTTTTGTTTTGTTTTGTTTGGAGTTTGTGTTGTTGTTGGTTTTTTTGGTTTTTTTTTGTTTCTAAAGAAAGTTGAAAAGGAGGGTGGGATAGTGCATCATAGCTCCATTATTCTGGAAATGAAAGTGGGTTAAACTGTAATGGCCATTAAACTTCCTTTTCCAGCTGCCTCTCCTGCCTCTCATTCAATAATTCCCTTAATGTTTTATCCTAATGGAGCGGATTATTACTATTATTTTATTTTCTCAAGATCACCTGTTGCATAGAAAAGAGGAGGGAGACAGGAGCTGTGGATGGGCTCTGAGCTCTTAACTGGCTCCACATGCTTTTTCTTGTTATTATTGTTATTATTCTTGGCAGATTGTGCATAAAGGGCCAGTTTGGGGCTTTCATCTCACCACCCTCCATCTGTGACGTCTTGCAGGAGGGTGATCTTGGGGACAGTGGCAGGGTGGCAGGGCCAGGTGCAGTTTTGGGGTCCATGCCTGTGGGACAGGAGCTTTTTCAGCCTCTTTCCCCAAACATGCTCCCCAAACAACACTTCAGTCATCTGCCTGTCTCAAGCTTTGATCTCTTTTAATCTGTGCTGCAATTTCTGCCGGATACCCTGGGAACATCTCCCGAGATTGAGAGTGACAGCACTGAAACTGGTTGGAAATGGGTCAGAAAAAGTTGCCCGTAGGAGCATTTGCCTGGAATAAAGCTGATCTCTGTTTTCAGAGGCAGGAGAGTGAAACAAAACATGCTTTGCTTTAAATGCTGCTTTTTCATGCCTCGCTGGCAACTTCAACACTGGTCCAGCCCAGGGCAGGCTCCAGGCCAGCACTGGGTGCTCCTGGTGCCAGCAGACTCTTGGTGATGGGCTCTCCTTTCCACCCTGGAGCATCCCTGGGGTGTTTGAGTCCCGGGGGATGGTGGATGCCAGCCCCTGGCTGTCACTATAGGACACGAAACAACACGAGCGCACACACCGCTGTTCTCGAGGTGAAGAAAAGGGAAATTTATTTTCTGAATCTAACATTTCTAGTTTTCCAAAAGTGACAGTGGATTGGAGGGTGAAGGTGCCACCTCTCCAATGACACTGGACTAACCAACAGTCCATCAAATTTCTCCTCTTCTGCCGGGATCTTTAGCTTGTCAGAGTGAAAAGTTAGAAAGTCTCTTTTCCCAGCCCGGCACTTGAAGGAGTCAGGGCTCTTCATTTCTCGGTCTTAAGGTTGTTTATTGTATCTTATCTATAAAATTCTTTCTCCTGTCCAGCTGAGGTCCGCTCAGCAGGACAGTTCCAGGCACACTGTGTGCCCTAGGGGTGGTGTTATGTCTTTATACTAAAAACTGTGTATTCAATGTTTACAATTACTTTCCAATACCTATCACCTATGTTAGACAGTGAGCTTCTACTCTAAACCAATCTGTGAGTGCCACCATCACAGCAGAAGATGGAGGCCAAGAAGAAGAAGGAGAAAGGCTGGACACGCCCAGATTCCTCCATCTTGCCCCCCTGAACCTCCATTCTAGAAACCCCAAAATCTGCTTTTTCACCTTGTGATAAATTCACTATCATTCTACTTAATTTGTCATGGCTTGCTGATCTTTATCTGAAGTTGGTAACTTGCTCCATGGGTCATGATCAAACCCACAGGCATTTCTGGGCTCTGTGCCAGGGTCTCTGAGAGCCCTGGCAGGGGTCTTGGCTGCTCAGGACAGCCAGAGGGATGCCTGGGTCCCCACACTCTTCCATAAAAGAATGCAAAACATAAGTTATTTACATAAAGTGTGCGAGAAAGTTCATTACAAGAATGTAAACATCAGAAGGCTTAGAAAATCTCAAAAAATCAGGGTGACACCTTGTCAGAACTCAGTACATCCCTCTGGGTGTCCAGAGTTGCCGGGGCCCCTACTGGGGGGCTCAGAGACCCTGGCATGCAGCCCAGAACACCTGGAGATTTGATTATGACCCATGAAACAAATGACCAGCTTTGTATGAGGACCTGAAAGTCACAGAAGTTTAAATAGTGTAATAATAAAATTATCACCGGGTGAAAAGGCAAATTTTAGGATTTTTAGAATGGGAGTTTTGGGGACAAGATGGAGGGACTTGGGCGTGTCTAGTCTTTCTTCTTGTTCTTCTCTCCCTCCATCTTCTGCTGTGATGCTGGCACTTTGGCATTGGTTTAGAATAGAAGTTCACAGTCTAACATAGGTGATAGGTATTGGGAAGTAATTGTAAATATGTTATAGGTAGTTTGCAGTATAAAAAGACAGGGTGGTAAGAGTGCCGCTGAGCGGACCTCAGCTGGGCAGGAGGAAAATTTTATAGATAAGATACATTAAACAGCTCTGAGACAGAAAACTGAAGAACTCCGGCTCACTCTTGGGATGTGCGGGCCGAAACAGAGACTTTTCACTTATCTCGGGGCTGCAATTAACAGCAGAGCTCCCGAGGACACCTGGCTGAGGCTGCTCGGTGTGTGTGCCCGCAGGGAGGGATGATCGCCCTGCTGCTGTCCATCCTGTGCCTGGTGATGATCCTGTACACCCGCCGGCGCTGGTGCAAGCGGCGCCGCGTGCCGCAGCCCCAGAAGAGCGCCAGCGCCGAGGCCGCCAACGAGATCCACTACATCCCATCGGTGCTGATCGGGGGCCACGGGCGGGAGAGCCTGCGCAACGCCCAGCGCGTGCAGGGCCACAACTCCAGCGGCACGCTCAGCATCCGCGAGACGCCCATCCTGGACGGCTACGAGTACGACATCACCGACCTGCGGCACCACCTGCAGCGCGAGTGCATGAACGGCGGCGAGGACTTCGCCAGCCAGGTCACCCGCACGCTGGACTCGCTGCAGGGCTGCAACGAGAAGGCCAGCATGGACCTCACTCCAGGTGGGCTTGGGCGGAGATGGATCCTTTCCGGCTTGTGTTCTCCCCCGGTTCCATACGTGTGTTTTGGAATAATTACCAATATAGCCGGACGGGACGTGCCTGAGCTTGTCTGGCTCTTGCTGCTGAGCCAAATAGCTGCAACTGTGGTGTTTCACCCCACAGACACTTTTGGCTGGCTGGGTGTGTGGTGTTTCACCCCAGACACTTTTGGCCAGCTGGGTGTTTGGTGTTTCACCCCACAGACACTTTTGGCTGGCTGGGTGTGTGGTGTTTCACCCCAGAGACACTTTTGCCTGGCTGGGTGTGTGGTGTTTCACAGACACTTTTGGCTGGCTGGGTGTGTGGTGTTTCACCCCACAGACACTTTTGGCTGGCTGGGTGTGTGGTGTTTCACCCCACAGACACTTTTGGCTGGCTGGGTGCTGGAGCTGGGCACTGGGAACAAGTCCAGGCCTGCAGGAGCTCTGGTGGTGGTGGGATGGAGCTTCCCCCCATAACAGGGGCTGCTCCTCTGGTTTCCCTCTGTGGAGAAGCTTAAAGGCAGTAGTGAAGGAAAGGAGTCAGTTCTGATAGAGGGTTTGGATCCAGAGCTTTATTCTGGCCCTCAGGCCTCTGAATGCAGCAGAACTCCCTGAACTGCGTGGTTTACTCGCCCTTTTACCCGGGAGAGAAGGGGAGGGAAGGAATATGGGGACCACCAATGAAGTACTTAAGGGACAAAGGACACCTGGATGGCCCAATGTCCCCCCAGGGGTAGAGGGCATCCTTTGAATTCTGCCAATCACTCGACGCCCTTCTGGAATGCCAGGATTGACAGACAGTGCCCAGAGGTGACTGACACACCTGGCAGGGAATTATCAGGGAGGGATCCGAGGTTATGAGGTAAATCCTAAAATCACAATGCAACACCGGAGCATTTTCCCTGTTTCTCTGGGGTTTCGTTGGGTGGGAGGTATTGGTGGTGCCCTGAAGGCACTTCCATCACTGCAGCCAGTGGAGAGCAGTCCCTGCTTTGTGGTTTCCATGGCCTGACAGAGAACCAGAATGGGGCTCCTGGTGTGTTGTGAGGTCCCCAGGATGAGGTGAGAGATGAGAACTGATTCCAAGTTCTCAGAAGGCTGATTTATTATATTATGATATTATATTAAAAGAAAAATTATATACTAAAACCATACTAAAGAAAGAGAAAGGATACAGACAAAAGGCTAGAAAAGAATGCTCATGAAAGCTCATGACTGATTCCTCAGAGTCCAACACAGCTGATGGTGATTGGTCATTAATTAAAAACAATTCACATGCTGGGTAAACAATTCTCCAGACCACATTCCAGAGCAGCAAAGCATGGAGAAGCTTAAGTTTCCCAGCTTCCCAGGAAAAGAAATCCCGGTGAAGGGATTTTTCAGAAAATATCATGGTGACATGGCTCCCTCCATGCTATCCCATTGTGACCCCCAAACTTCCCTTCTGTGTCCCCAGATTTCTGGTGTCTTCCTCAGGTGAGGTTTTTGGTAGCAATTTTTTACTTGCCATCAGTATGATTCAGAGTTAACACTGCCTTCTGATCACCAGCAGGGATTCTTTGAGGCTTGTAACAAACCTGTTCTTTGGTCATATCACTAACTGAGCCATCCAACTAGGGCCTTCCCAAACAGTTTGGGAAGATCATGGTGTGGTGCCTGAAGCTCTCCTGCATATGAGGAAGTGCCCTGAGACGCTCAGTGTTAAATCTCAGCTTTTGGCTAGTTTGGTGGAGGTGCCAGTCCTCTTCAGGATTTCAGCTGCTCATCAGTGTGCCTTGGGGGCTGCTCAACTCATTAGCTTCAGCACCTTGATCACCTCAGGGTGATCTGGAGATGGACCCAAGGAAACCTTTCTCTCACCTCACTCCCTTTTAAAAGTCTAAATATTTTGCCTTCAATCCTTCCTGCTCAGGGAGCGACAACGCCAAGCTGTCCCTGATGAACAAGTACAAGGACAACATCATTGCCACCAGCCCCGTGGACTCCAACCACCAGCAGGCCACGCTGCTGTCCCACACCTCCAGCAGCCAGCGCAAGCGCATCAACAACAAGGCGCGAGGTAGGGCAGTCCCTGGGGTGGGTGAGGAGCCTTGGGCTCCCACCCACCCACATTCCACCCACCCACCCTCTCCTGGGATGGAGAGATAGGACCAGAGCGTGGAGAGAGCATGGGAAAGGGGGTTTGGGTGGGGAGAAATGGGAAATGTGGTGCCTGCAAGGATGCGAGTGATGTTGGGATGGTTGTGAAGATGCAGGTGGTGTTTGCCCCAGTAAATACTACAGGATTCTGGCACAGCCATGGGGAAAAGGTGCAAGGTATCCTGTGGAGGGGGGGGTCTGGCTGTGTGTGCTGGGAAGGGGAGCAGATGCTGTCCCTGCTGCACCTGGCAGATGGAGCTTCTGCTCTGTAGTGCAAGGCTTTCCCTGAAGGGTGCTGTAGGATGCCAAGGTTTGGGGTGGCACGGTGCCAACCCCTCCATGACTACACTCAGTGTCCCCTGCAGCTGGCTCAGCGTTTCTCAACCCCGAGGGGGACTCAGGGACAGAGGCAGACACCGATCCCCAGCTGACCTTCTACACGGACCCCTCGCGGAGCCGCAGGCGCAGCCGAGGTGGGTGCAGGTGCAGGGGTGGGTGCAGGGGTGGGTGCAGGTGCAGGGGTGGGTGCAGGTGTAGGTGCAGGTGCAGGTGCAGGGGTGGGTGCAGGTGCAGGGGTGGGTGCAGGTGCAGGGGTGGGTGCAGGTGCAGAGGTGGGTCACCAGCCACCCCTCTTGCCTCATTTGCCGTTGCTTCTCTGGGTTTGGCGACTTTGCATTGGCAAAAAGATGGAAACCCAAGTGCAACCCCAGCTGCTGCAGGCAGGCACAGTCCCTGCTTCGCAGCAGGCTGCTGCTGCTCTCCGGTGGAGCTTCTCAGCAGAGGGTGAAATGTATTCTGATGTTTTGCTGGAGGCTCCTGCCGGGCACTGGTGTATATTAATGAGTAACACGCTTCAAAGGCTGGCCCGTGCCTTGCCATGCTGCTGCTGCTCAGCACCGTGCACACGCCAGCTGTACGTGCACCAGAGGATGGGAACAGCCTCGCTCCCCAGGCTGGAGTCTTGCCCCACTGCCCTGCTCTGTCCCTCTGGGAGGTTTCCTCTTCCCAAGAGGAAAGTTAGTGTCTGTTTTCCCTCGTTGAGCCTCGTTTGCTGGATGATGCCTTGTTTTTCTGGGAGTGGCAAGACTGGGAGCCATCTCCTTCAGCTGAGGCTGGAAGGCTCAGAGACAGACAGACATGAAGGCTTTGTCTCCAGACAGTTTGTTTCTGCTCAGCTTCTTCAGCTGAAAGATTAAAAGTCAAAGACCTGCATGCGCTGAGCAGTTAGGGCTCTCTATTGCTTTTTCAAGAGCATCAACGAGCCTGTTGTCATGACAAAATTAACCCCAGTGAAGTGCCAAGAAGGAGGGGGGAAAACCAGGATACTGTATTTACCTTTGTGTTCCTAATATTGCTGCTCTGCTTTAAAGCTCTGCTGCTGCAAAGCTCTCAGCATGCTGCAGTGCAGGGTGTGGGAGAGCCAGGGCTCTGGGGGATCAGGAAGATCTTGGTCACAATGGGAGAGAGGGATGGAGAGTCCCATGGCAAAGGCTGCTTCATGTTCTTCAAAGTGCATAATGATTCCATTTGATTTGATTGATGCTGGGTTTCCAGGGGGCTGGGCAGGGTCTCTGCATCCTGGGCTGCCCTGGCTGCACCCAGAGACTTTCCTGGGTGCTGCAGGTGTCAGGTCTGATTGTGCTCCTGTGTTCTGCAGTGGGGTCCCCCCGAAGCCCTGTGAACAAGACCACTCTGACCCTCATCAGTGTGACGAGCTGTGTCATCAGCCTGGTGTGCTCCTCTCACATGAACTGTCCCCTTGTGGTCAAGATCACCCTCCATGTCCCTGAGCACCTGATCGCCGACGGTGAGCACCCCCTGCTCTTCCTTACCCACTCCAGCACCCCCTGCTCTTACCCACTCCAGCACCCCCTGCTCTTACCCATTCCAGCACCCCCTGCTCTTCCTTACCCACTCCAGCACCCCCTGCTCTTCCTTACCCACTCCAGCACCCCCTGCTCTTTCTTACCCATTCCAGCACCCCCTGCTCTTACCCACTCCAGCACCCCTGCTCTTACCCATTCCTGCCTGCCCCACTCTGTGAGGATTGATGGAGGAGATGGACAGGATGGGTGCAAGGCAGGCGGGACAGGTGGGGATGGAGGGCAGCAGTGTGGGACAGAGGGAATGGGCATGGGATGGAGGGAATGGGCATGGGATGGAGGTGGGGATGGGTGGAACACAGAGGGGGATGGAGGGTATGGGTCCATGACAGAGGGGAATGGTGTGAAATGGAGGGTGCCATGTTGGGAGCAAGGGTTGGAGTGGTACAGGGTGGAGGGGATAGGCACTGTCACTATAGGACACGAAATAACACGATGTGGACACGCAGCTTTTCCAAGGTGAAAAAAGAGTTTTTAATTTCTGACTCTAACATTTATATATTTCCAAAAGTGATAGTGGATTGGAGGGTGACAGTGCCACCTCTCCAATGACACTGGACAAACCAACAGTTTATCAAATTTCTCTTCCTCTATAAAAGAATGCAAAACAATAAGTTATTTACATAAAGTGTGTGAGAAAGTTCATTACAAGAATGTAAACGTCAGAAGGCTCAGAAAATCTCAAAAAATCAGGGCGACAAGGCACAGGACAGAAGAGACAGACACAGGGTGGAGATGGTTGCTGTGGGACACAGGGCTTGCTGCAGGGTGGAGGGGATGGGCATAGGGCCAAGGAGATTATTGTGGGTTGGAAGGGAATGGATATGGGATTAAATGGACCATGATGGGATGAAGGACATGGTGGAACAGAGGGATCTGTGAGGGGTGTGGGATGGAGGTGGCTGCTGTGGGACACAGGGGAAAGGTACAGGATGGAAGGAGATACCGTGTATGGAATGGAGGGGGCTGTCATATGGCAGAGAGGACGGGCACAGGACAGAGGATTCCTTGTGGCACAGAGGGGACTGTCGTGGGACAGAGGGTACTTTCTCAGGATGGAATGAGTGGGCAGGGGCTGGAGGGATCCATCACAGCATGGGGGGCAAACATCACGGGATGGATGGGAGGCAGGGCACCACCGTGGGATGGAGGGTGCAGCAGTGGGGGGCTGTCACTGACTCCCCTTGTCTCGGTGGCAGGGAGCCGGTTCATCCTGCTGGAGGGGAGCCAGCTGGATGCCAGTGACTGGCTGAACCCAGCACAGGTTGTCCTCTTCTCCCAGCAAAACTCCAGTGGGCCCTGGGCCCTGGACCTGTGTGCCCGGCGCCTCCTGGACCCCTGTGAGCACCAGTGTGACCCCGAGACCGGTGAGTGTTCCTGAGGGAGGGCTGGGTCTGTGTGCTGGTGTGTGGCTGCAGGCTGCACTCGGCAGGGAAGCACATGGAAAGCCTTCCCATGAGTGTCCTGCCGTGCCCCTGATGTCCCTGTCTCCACAGGGGAATGTCTCTGCTATGAAGGTTACATGAAGGACCCTGTGCACAAGCACCTCTGCATCAGGAACGAGTGGGGAACGAACCAGGGGTGAGTGCCCAGCCTTGGAGTGTCCTCACAGGAGCTGCTGGGCTTCCACAGCCCCTCAGCACAGCTGTGGTGACTTCTTGGATGGCAGAACTGTGGTAAATTCTTAGAGGCACCTCGGTGAATTGTAAGGTCAGCCCACAGCTGGGCTCTGCAGCAGGTATGCAGGAGGCAAGAATTTCTGTTCTTTGAAATAATCAGGAATGATGTACAAGAGGCCATTGTCACATTTCAGAGCCAACACCCCCTGGAGGAGATCGAGGTTGTTCCTCCCACCTTGTGTGCACTATCCTGGGCATCCTGCACTTTGTGGGGCTTTCTTTTTGGGTGTGTGAGGCATCAGAGGAGGGCTGAGGTCGGGCTGAGGTCCCCAGTGAAAACTGGGGAAATTAAATGCTTTGATAGTGTGCCTGGGGGAACAGAGGAGTCACCGTCTGCTCCAAGCTTTACACACCTGGAGGTGGTAAAGGAATTTTTTCTGATGTTTCAGCAGCGATTCAGTGGTGGATTCCAAAAGTTCCCACCTCTCTGTGACCCTCAAGGGGGTGCTCCATCTGTCCCTCAGCACTCGTGGGTCTGTGACACGCAGCTCCCAGGAATGGCTGGAGGTGGCGTGCACAAAGCCAAGACATCTCCAAATTCAGAGCTCCCACCAAACCCTTTTGTCCCCCCCCTTTTCTCATTATGCTGCAGCTGGATCAGTGGTGGCCCTGCACGTGTGAGGATGCCCTCTCTGAAGTTATTAATGTTCACAGTGGGAAGAGAAAAATCATCAAAGGCTGGGCTTGGTGTCCCCCCTGCCGTGTCACTGTGCTGGGGGCTGGCAGCAGTGCGGGCTGTCACTGCTGGCACAGCCCTGCTGTGTCCCTTTGAACTGGGGCCCTGGGGAGAGCACTGCTGCTCCTTCTCCAGCCCCCTCGCTGCTTTTTATCATTTTAAAGGCCATTTACCACCAGCTGTGTTACACAAGCTGTTGCTCTGGGTGCCCTGAGCCAGGGCCGTGCTCGTGGTGCAGGTGGCCCCAGGCTGGGGATGTGCTATGGGGTGTGGTGATGGTCCCCAAACCTCTGTGAGGTGCCACTGCTGGGGCAGGAGAATGCAGGCAGAAACACAGCTCCCTGTGCTGTGTGTCCCCAGGGACCAGTGTCCAAGAGGAATGTCCCAGCTCCTCTGTGCCATCTCATAAGATGCATTGAGTTATGGGCTGGGGGGTGTGGGGGCTGTTCCCCTGCCTGTTTTGGGAGGTGCTGTGTTTAGGAGTGTCTCACAGTGGGCTGGAAAGAGCCCACAGCCACTCATAGCCACATATGGTTTTGGTGTGTTGAGCCCAACACCTTGCAAAAAGCAAATTGGCAAATAACTTTGTCCATGGAGGGTAGTAACAAAAATGGATAAGCACTGTGGAGAAACATTTGCTTCCTGACCCTCTGCTTTTCCTTTGCTCCTGAGCGTGGGTCTGCAGCTTCACACTCTTCTTCCATGCACACTGCTCTTCTCCAGCTTTTTCCTGATTTAGCTGCTTCACTTTCTGAAGGCAAAGTGGAGAAAAAGATGCTGCTTTCAGGTAAATTGGGAAAAATACAGATGGTAACAAGCAGGAGAGAAGCCAAGGGCAAGAAGGACCAATACATTCCTAAAGCCCCTGGACCTGTTTGCATCCCCTGACCCAGCTTTGGTGTCAGCAATGCCCACCTGAAAGGTGCTCAGGACCTGCCCTGCTCCTCTGGGGCATTTGGGGCTACTTTTTTAGACCTATCTCCACCTGAGGCTCCCACAGGAGCCTTTTCTCTGCCTGAAACAGGATCCATAGCTTTCCAGGGTACCTCTTGTCTTGTGTTTCTTCTTCTGTACCAGAGTTGGCTATGACAAATTATGTGCAGCATTTTCAGAATATTTTTCTGTTTGAGGCAGAGAAACCTGGCAGTTCTCTTTCTCCCCAGGGTGCAGCAGAGCCCTAGACCATGGTAGGGTTGTCAAAGTCCTCTGCCCTTCTCTGGGCTCTCAAGAAGGCTCCAGTGCTGCAGCTGTCACCATCCTTAGAAAACTCTCTCAAGCCTCTTGAAACTTGGGGTTGTTCTGTGTTTCTTCATGGAACCTGTCAGATTTTTGTTTCATAAAAAGACCTGTTTGCATCCCCTGACCCAGCTTTGGTGTCAGCAATGCCCACCTGAAAGGTGCTCAGGACCTGCCCTGCTCCTCTGGGGCATTTGGGGCTGCTTTTTTAGGCCTATCTCCACCTGAGGCTCCCACAGGAGCCTTTTCTCTGCTGAAACAGGATCCATACCTTTCCAGGCTACATCTTGTCTTGTGTTTCTTCTTCTGTACCAGAGTTGGCTATGACAAATTATGTGCAGCATTTTCAGAATATTTTTCTGTTTGAGGCAGAGAAACCTGGCAGTTCTCTTTCTCCCCAGGGTGCAGCAGAGCCCTAGACCATGGTAGGGTTGTCAAAGTCCTCTGCCCTTCTCTGGGCTCTCAAGAAGGCTCCAGTGCTGCAGCTGTCACCATCCTTAGAAAACTCTCTCAAGCCTCTTGAAACTTGGGGTTGTTCTGTGTTTCTTCATGGAACCTGTCAGATTTTTGTTTCATAAAATGGTAGCAGCTGAAACCACACTTGACCATCCCTACCTGCAGCTTCCACTATTTTTAGGGGCTCTTGAAAGCATGTTCACACTAAGCATGGTGATGCTGAGAGCAGCTTGGTGTTTAATGAGTTTTTTTTTTTCCTTTTCTGCTATCTGTTCCTGATGTCCAGGCGCTGCTTAGTGCAGCTCTGCCTGGAAGGGCTTGTGATGGTGGAGGTCCCTTTTGCATGAACTTTTGGCCTCCACAAGGTCATGGCTGTGATGAAATCTCTTTAGCCTAGGAGAACCATCCTGTCAGAGCCTGTTTACCTGGATAACTTGTAGCTGTAAGCTGCTATTAATGTTTTTTGGGGTGGAGGTTGAGTGCTGTGCTGTTTTTTGTTGGGCTCGTCAGCTCACTCCCAGTTCCAAGCTCACCTGAAAGAGATGTCTGCAAATCTTTTGCTCTCTCCCCCCATCTCAAGGTGAGATCAGCTGTGCCTGAAACATTTCTGACTGCTGTTTGTCCAATATGCTCTGAACCCTGCAATATTGGAGCGATGTTCTGCTGCCACAGGTCAGTCCCCAGAGAAACCACACTGGCCCTTGGTCAACAAAGCAGGATTTGCTAAATCCCTTGGCAAACCTGGGAGTGATGTGCTCTGCATCTGACCTCCTCTGTTTTCCCTGGGTGGCCTTTTTATCTGGAAACTCATTTCAACCCTTTGGTTTAGATAGTTTTGCCGCTGGTTCATTTTTATTTACAGTGAGGACAAGTTGCCTCGGTGTCTGTTCACTCAGTAGCATCTAATTTTGCTCATGAAGGCGAGCTCATCTTTGTACTTTATTGGTGATGGCAGTGAGAAGCTTTTTGTGCTGGGTGTATTTTGGGTACCAGACTGAGATCCACGCCTCCACACTGCATCTTTTACCCAACGTGTCCAGACCCTAAATTTTCAGTTTTTCAAAAACTCAGATCTTTTTGATCATGGATAGCAGATACATTTGATCAGCTGCTTTTTTTTTTTTCTTTGCTTTTTTTTTTTGGTGTGTGTGTGCTGCTCTTTGCCTGTTTTAAACAAATCTGTCTGGTGCTGTTTGTGTGCTCACAGTCTGTCTCCCTGCTTTGATATGCATTGTTAATTAGCTGCTTTTCGACTCTTACTCTCATGTTCCCTGAGCAGGATGCAGTTTCTAGCAATCCTACCAGCCACGCTTCATCTTTGCTCATCAGACCAAATTTCTGCCGTTCTTTTTGTGGTAAAACGTGGCCAAAAATCAAATCAGCACATTCTGGCTTTAGTTAATAAACTGTTACCTGCCTGCATCCGTACTTTTTCATCCCAGCCCTTAGATCCATCTCACACGTGGCTTTGCCCTCCCCACGGTGCCCTTTTCAGCCTCCCCCGTTGGGATTTGAGGTGCTCTGCATTGAAGGAGTCTTTTTCAATGTCCTCTTTCAACTTGTAATGGGCTTCACCGTGGCCTGGGGAGGTTTGAAGGCAGTTTAGGGTGATATGGTGAGCATGCCAGGCTGGCTGCTCTCATCCTGCTGTGACTATTGGGAAACTGTCCCACCCCAGCCTTGCTGCCCCACCCGCAGCCTTGCTGATGTTTTTCCCAGCACAGGACCCGAATTAGTTTATCAGCCTGTGCCCTGCTCACTCCCTTCCCTTCCCTTCCCTTCCCTTCCCTTCCCTTCCCTTCCCTTCCCTTCCCTTCCCTTCCCTTCCCTTCCCTTCCCTTCCCTTCCCTTCCCTTCCCTTCCCTTCCCTTCCCTTCCCTTCCCTTCCCTTCCCCACACCATATCCCCATCCTGGCAGTGTCCCTGCTCCTCTTATCCCATCCCCATCCTGGCAGCGCCCCTGCTCCTCTTTTCCCATCCCCATCCTGACAGTGCCCCTGCTCCTCTTTTCCCATCCCCATCCTGGCAGTGTCCCTGCTCCTCTTATCCCATCCCCATCCTGGCAGTGTCCCTGCTCCTCTTTTCCCATCCCCATCCCACAGAAGAGCGAGGGACACACTGAACTGACAAGTACAGCACTTTTCCTGCTTGAAGTCTTCATTTCTCTCTCTCTTTTTCTCCCCACACCCCTTTTTCTATTTCTTTTTTCCCCTTGCCTCTCTCCATCACCTGCTGCGTGCCTCTGCTCTGCAAGCTGAAGGACAGCCTTGTAAAAAGCTCCTGGTTCTTTCAGATCCTTTCACCAAGCCACCCATCCGTCTCCTCCTCCCGCCCCATTCCCCTGGCAGATTTACGGGCAGCCCGGGAGAAAGTGCCGGCATTTGCATTTTTAATAAAGAGCTGCTGGCAGGGGCTGGCAGGGCGGGAGGGCAGAGGGTCGGCAGCTGAAACCCGGGCAGAGCTGGTGCCTGGCAAAGGGGAGCTGGGGAGGAGCTGCCCTGGGCATTGCTGATTGGAAATGTCACTCGGTGTCGGGTGGCATCTGCTCTCTGCTCTTCTGACATCAGGGTTGTTAGGAAAATTAACCCACAAACATCAGAGGTTTGTGTCCAAAAAGGAGACAGAGGAGTCCTTTCTGGCTTTATTGGAATAAAGGGAGAGGCCATGGGGCATTCCCCTGGGATCTCTCCAATTTTTGGAGGACACAGCCTCCTTTTTATCCCAATTTCCCAGCCACATTTCCCTTCTCTCTTTCCCCATTGGCTGAGGTACCTGAGAGGTTCAGACTTCCTGATACACCTGATACCAAAGATTTCCCTCTATTGTATAACCCTCCCTTTTAATTTTTAATTCTTATGGAATTTAGGGGTTTTTCTTCTCCATTGTTTCTTTCATCTTTCAATGTCTAATTTCATTTATCAGCAAACCTAAAGTTTATTTGTAAAAGCAAATATCTTTTCTCATCAATCAGTGGAATCCTTCCCATCGTCTCTTTTCTCTCCCAGGGCTGGTTTTATCTCCCAGCAGACCCACAGCTTGTTTGTAAAGACAAATCCACTATCGTTTATATATTACAAACTATATATTGTTTGTAAAGACAAATCCTTTGTTCCTCTCAGGGTGGTTCTGGGTCTGCATGGGTCCCCACTTTGGGGTCCTGGGTGCATCAGGGGTGCTCTGGTCTCCTCACCCTGGCATGGCCATCCTTGTGCTGTGCACTGGTTGGAAACCCTGAAAAGCACAGGAGGTCAGGGACCCAGGTGTGAAGTCACCTATTGCAGTGTGTAACAACCAACCACTTTCTCCTCCAGTGACATTTCAGTCACATTCCCCTGCAGCAGCTTCTTGAACCTTCTCCTGCAGCCCCTCCAGCCTCTTGCCAGCTCCAGCTGCTCCAGGTTAGCTCATGGTGGGTGATCACATCCTGCCAGCTCTGGGATTATTCCTCACTCCACCCATCTTGTGTGGAAGAGTTTTTCAGGCAGTGGGGACAAGCTGGAGCACAGCTCTTGATGCTACAGGTCAGTCTGGCCTCCTCCCCCAGGGGCTGCAATTTAAGCATGGCCAGGGCCCTGTTGAGCAGGTCCAAAGCATCTCCAGCATCTCCAGGAGGGCTTAGCCGGTGTTTTGTGAGCTTCCACTCAAGCCCAGATGTGGAGCAAATCATCCAGGTAATGGTAATGGTCCCTCTAGAAAAGCTGAAAGGCTTAAGGTTGTCCTGGGGATCCACTGGCAGCACTCTGGCCTTGGGAACTTGCTGGCTGAGTGTGGGGAATTTGTGCCCTGGTGATTCCCCATTTTGTTGTTTCAATGCCCACCTGAGTGCCAAGGCTTGCAAGAAGCTGAGAGCTGTCATTCCTGGCCCATTTAATCCAACCTGATCAGCTGCAGAGCTGCTGGTCATTCCCACTTTCCTTTGTGAGCTCTGAAGGCCATGCAACCCTGACTCTCCCTTGCCATGAAGGGATGTAGCTAAAGGCTGAACATTGCATTTAAGGGACTTGTTTTGACCCCAAGTAAGGGAAAAGTGTGGCAGGCTGAGGAGATGCCACACATCCCCCTTCCTGGAGCACAGAAACCCCTTCCCTGCATCACAGCCATCATCACTTTTTGCAAGGGCATGGAGCATTAGGAGCAGGGGTAATGGGTTCAAACGGACAGAGGGCAGGTTTGATTAGATATTAGGATGAAATTCTTCACTATGAGGGTGGGGAGGCCCTGGCACAGGTTTCCCAGAGAAGCTGTGGCTGCCCCATCCCTGGAAGTATTCAAGGCCAGGCTGGATGGAGCTTGGAGCAACCTGGTGTAGTGGAAGAGGGGTAGAATGAGATGATCTCTAAAGTCCCTTTCAACCCTCTGCCCATTCTGGGACTCTGTGATTACAGGAATTTTAGCCACATTTGGAAATTGCATCCTGGGTGGACACAACATGGCTTGGGTGCTGATTTCAATCTCCCAGGTGGGTCCAAATACACTGGCTCCATGTCCTGGGTGTGCCCACATGTGCCACCAGGTCTGGCAGTCCCTGTGCATCTGCAGCACCTGCCCCAGCACTGAGCTCTGCTGCAAGCCAAGAGCAGCTCTCCACAACCACTTTTCCACCTGAATTGATGGGGAACAATGCCTCGCTTCTATACAGCCTCTGCCTTTGTTCCCAGCCTGATGTGCTCCTCAAAAGCAAGAATAAAACCCATCTGCAGGAGCACTGGAAGGTGGGGGAGTGAAGCATTCAAGGTGTTGGTGAGACACAAGGAGCACATCTCTTTCTGGATGAAGCTGACCTCATTCAAGGCAATCCGATTGTGGGCTGAATGTAATCCCCAGCTCCCAGCTGACCAGACAGGAAAACAGCATTGTACCCCAGCAAAGGAATGCTGTAATCCTGCAGGCAGGATTTTTGTATTATTATTATTATTTTTGTCCTTGCTGAAACAACTTCAGATTAGAAATTAAACTGCTTGTACAGGAGAGCTGTAATTGCCTCGAGAGAAAATCCCTGGGCTTGTCACTGGCACCTGACGCTCTTGACTCTGAATTTCAGCAGCAGTGATGCGATGGGATGGAAAATCTCCTCTCCCCAGCTCTGAGCTCTTGCAAAGGGGATTTGGAGTTTTAGGGTTTGGGAGTGGGGTCTCTTGTCTGTGTCACTCTGCAAGTGGTGGTGTGCCAGCAGGGCTGTGCTGCTGGGGGTTCATGTCCCAAAGGTGTCATGGCCATGGGTGTCCCACTGAAAGGCACCAGCCTCCAAATGTTAGTGGCTCATCACTCATCACCCTGTGCTATCTACAACAGCAGGGATGGGCCAGCTCTCCAGCCTCCTGCTTGGCTCCACACTTCCACCTTGTCTTCCAGCCCACTTTGCAAAGCTCCCCTGCCTGGAACAGTGATTAAAAGGGTGGTAATAAGGCAGGTGGTGAAACTGGGGTCCCAGGCTTGATGTGCTGCCTGGCAAAAGCCTCACAGAGAGAGGGTCCAGCTGTGGTTTGGTTTTCTTTTTGCAATTCAATAGCTGTGATGCAAATCCCTAAAACAGGACCAGGCAGGTGGTACCGAGCACGAAGATATGTGAGCATGGCTGGAGTGCATCCAACCCCAAAATTACAAGTGCAACACACCACTGGCCTATTGGCAGGTTGGAGCTGGCATGAGAATCTGATGTTGTAGGAACCCCAAAATTAAGATCTTGGATCTGAGGCTGTTTTGTTGTGTTGTCCTGGCTACCCTTGGAGTCATCCTACCCCAGGACCCTTCTACATGTGAGCTGAGGGCTGAGCAGGCATTTTGGGCTGTGAGCAGCTGTGAGGACATGATGCTGGTGTGATGCTCCTGGTTTTCTTTTCCAGGCCCTGGCCATACACCATCTTCCAGCGTGGCTTTGACTTGGTGCTGGGTGAGCAGCCCTCTGACAAGATTTTTCGGTAAGCGGTGAAGGAAACGTGCTCAGCACATTTTGGGGCTCAAATATGACTCAGAGCATGCAGGTAGCCCAGCTGGCAGGGCTGAGCACAGCTGTCCTGTGCCACCTTCTGGGGACATGTGAGCATGGCTGGGAAGATGCCCCTGCAGCTTCATGTGGGTGCTGGATACCCAGCAGCCAGTTCCTCCTCTCTGACCGTGGTGAGAGTGAGTTTTAGGCTCTGAAGGAGGGTTTCTATGGAAAATGGAAGTGCCTTTTTTTAAAGTAACATGCAACTTTTGGGAATCATTGGCTGTATTTGGAGGAGCCACCTTACTTTCCCCTGCCCACACACCTTAGTTTGGGCTGGCATCCTTGCAGGATGAGCAAGGAGGCTCAAGGGCTTGGATTTGGGCAGAGACAACCTTCCAGGGTCAGCTTTTCCCTCTGTCCCAGCCTTTGCTGCTCTCCCTGGCAGGTTCACCTACACCTTGGGGGAGGGCATGTGGCTGCCCTTGAGCAAGAGCTTCGTCATCCCACCAGCTGAGCTGGCCATCAACCCCTCAGCCAAGTGCAAGACTGACATGACGGTGATGGAGGATGCAGTGGAGGTCAGGTAGGTGCCATGGCAGGGTCAGGGAGCTCAGGAGGGGCTTCAGCAAACATCCCCATCCCACGTTTTGCAGGTGGAGGTTAGTACAACCATGAACCTGCCCCTCTTTAGCCCTGCAAAGCCGAGCCTAGGGCAGTATTCCCCCTCATCTCAGGAGCTCCTGCATCCTTCTAAAAGCTTGGCTGCCACCCAGCTCACCGTCAGCCCGAGGAAAGCCTGAGCTCTGGAAAAACCCACGCAAACATCCACAGTCATGCAGGCATCCACAACATCTCATGGGAGCAGTGACACACCTCCTCTTCCTCCTCCTCCTCCTCCTCACAGGGAAGAGCTGATGACCTCGTCCTCCTTCGACAGCCTGGAGGTGCTGCTGGACTCCTTCGGCCCCGTGCGCGACTGCTCCCGGGACAACGGCGGCTGCAGCAAGAACTTCCGCTGCATCTCGGACCGCAAGCTGGACTCCACGGGCTGTGTGGTGTGTGACCCCAGGCTCCTGGGATCCCCCTTGGTGTCAGCAAGGAAGGGCAGGCCACAAAGGGAATCCTGCCTCCCTTATTGTCACTTCGGGGTGCACATTTTGAGGTTGATTTTGTAGCAGGGAGATGTTTTTGGGCTGGCAGCTCCTCTGTTGCTGAGCACACGAGGCAGTAAGAGTCCATCTATTTGTTGGCTCTGTAGGAGGCTGCAGATCACTCAAATGTGTGCCCTGTCATCACCACAGCTGCTCTGCCCCAAAACAGGGGTACTGTGTGGGGCTGCAGTATCACCAGAGCTGGGCATTGGGGTGAAGAGGCTGTGAGCGTGGGGCAGAAAGTGTGTGCGGAAAGGGCTGCACAGCTTTGTCAGTCACTGGAGCTGAGTTGCTGGAGAGTGGGATTGATACCAGCACATTGCCTTGGTGGGGTATGGCTTGGGGGGCTCCCACCTCAGGGTATACACTCCTGAGGGTGCATAGAGGCTTTGGTGCAGGAGGAATATCTGCAGATGAGGATGTTGCTGCTGTCCTTCCTGCAGCCCCCGAGCGCTGCTCAGGCTGCAGTTTCTGATGGAGAGAGCAATGCTGGAGCCCTGCCCTCCACCTCAGCCTCAGAGACAGATACTTTCCCATGGGTTTTCACCTCCTGCTTCCCCCACCCCACCAGTGCCCCACGGGACTGAGCCCCATGAAGGATGGCACGGGCTGCTACGACCGGCACGTGGGCGTGGACTGCTCTGACGGCTTCAACGGGGGCTGCGAGCAGCTGTGCCTGCAGCAGATGGTGCCCCTGCCCGAGGACCCCCTGCTCTACAACATCCTCATGTTCTGTGGGTGAGTGACTGCCAGAACCCAGGAGATTCCTCTGGCTGCCCTGGGGCACTCAAGACCCCGACAGGGGGATTGGAGACCTTGGCACAAAGCCCAAGACCCCTGTGCCTTTGAATTTGATACATGGAAAAAACAATTACCAACCTTTATGTGAAGAATTACAAGTCAAGAAAGTTTAAGTAGAATAATAGTTAGTTTGTCATAGGGTGAAAAATAGATTTTTGAGGTTTTTAGAATGGGGGCTTGGGGTCCCAAGAGGAGGAATTTGGGTGTGCCCTGTCCTTCTTCCTTCTTCTTCCTAGCCTCCATCTTCTGGGTGATGTTGGCATTTTTAGATTGGTTTAGAGTAGAAGCTCACTGTTTAACATAGGTGGTAGGTATTGGGAAGTTATTGTAAATAGTGTACAAGTAGTTTTTAGCATAAAAGATAACACTGCCCCAAGGATGGGCAGTGTGCCTCAACCCAACCTGCCAGACAGACCTCGGTGGGTTGGAGAAAGAATTTCATAGATAAGAAACAATAAACAACGTTGACAACAATAATAGAAGGGTTTTGACTCCTTCGACTGCTGGGCTGGGAAAAGAGAACTTTCTAACACATCTCAGGGTCGCTCTGACCAGCAGAGATTCCGAGAAGTGACCCATGCTCATCTCCTCCCTGGCCACGGCGACACCTCCAAAGCGCTGCTGTCCATTGCTGCCGCCACCCTGAGCTGGTGGGGTTGGGATGGAGGGGGTCTCCTCTGTTCTTGTGTCTGTCCTCACTGTTTGGGGGGCTGCAGCTGACAGGGGACCCCGTGCTGGCTCCCCAGGTGCATTGAGGACTACAAGCTGGGTGCGGATGGGCGCTCGTGCCAGCTGATCTCGGAGTCGTGCCCCGAGGCCGGGGACTGCGGCGAGCCCCGCGAGCTGCCCATGAACCAGACCCTCTTTGGGGAGCTCTTCTACGGCTACAACAACCACACCAGGGAGGTGGCACCGGGCCAGGTGCTCAAAGGGACCTTCAGGTGAGTTGCAGACCCCAGCAGGGTCAGACCTCAGCATCTTCTCCAAGAGGAAGGCGTGGAAGGCGCCTGGGGCTGGACCTTGGCAGGCTGCCTGTCCGTCCATGGCTGGCTTTGCTTTGCAGAAGATGGAGGGGCTGGTGGGGAGGGTGGGTCTGACACTTTCCATCAAGAGTAGACATCTTTTTAATCTGTTCCTGAAGGAAAGGAGAAATGCCAGGTGGATTTTTGGGGTGGGTCACTTGTTGGCAGTCATTTCTGCTGTCCTCCAGCCTTGTTCTTCTCTCTGCAATTACCTTCCAGGCAGAACAACTTTGCCCGGGGCCTGGAGCAGCAGCTGCCCGATGGGCTGGTGGTGGCCACAGTGCCCTTGGAGAACCAGTGCCAAGAGGAGCTCTCTGACCCCACTCCTGACCCTGAGTTCCTCACTGGTGAGTGAGTCCAGCTGCATCCATGTCTCTCCCACTGAGGCAGCTGCCAGCATGTCCAGCTCACACCCTAACCACCCACAGGATATATCTACTGGGGGATAGATCTACTCTGGCTTTAGCTGCACACAAAGGAACCAGCAGCTGAGAGCTGGTTCCTTTTTCCAGTAAGAGGAAGGCATTAAAAATTAAGGAAAGGCAAAGGTTGTAAATTAATTGTGGAGTAATTGTGGAGTGTAAAAGCTCAAGCATCCATTACATCCATTAACTATTTGGGGCATTTGCAAAAGGATAAAAGGATTTTTCTTTTTTTTTTTTTTTTTTTTTTTTTTTTGAAGACCAAAAAGGTTTTCCAACTACCTTTGATTTCTTTGCTGATACAGTGAAGCATTCAAAATCCAGCACCATCAAACTAAAATGTTTTGGTTTGTCATACCAGAGCATCATGGGCAATGAGTGATAGGTTATCATGGGTTCCTAGACAGCCTTCAAGGATTTGCCTTTTTTTCAGGTTGCCAGTACCCATAAGTAGCCTTCATTTCCTTGGTGTTTGGTGTTTGTTGCTGTTTATCACTCAGGATTCCATTTCTTCATGGTGGAAAAAGCCATTTTTTATTCACATAACTCCTTTTTATACAGTTTTACAGACCTTGTGTGGGATTCCAGTTGGTCAGTAGCTTTCTTGTCAATTACTTTATTGGTTTGTAACAGGCTGTTATTCTGTATTGATTGGTCACTCAAACTCTTGGTGTCTATGTGCAGGGACAGTTGTTTGTTAAAGACAGTTTTCATTTTTCTATCTAATGGTGCAAAAACAGTTAATGCAGGTGCAAGTAATTTTTTAACCCAGGAATAGTTTTGTTATGTTAACAAATTTCTCACAACAGGATTATTTTCACATGGGAGCTTGCAAAGTGCTAGCTTGACAGGCCAGCCACTGATTCCAGGAGAGCAGGTTGGAATTTATGAAGCTTTCTCTATGATTTTTCTACCTTACTGCAGCACTGTTGGCTGAAATGGCCCTGACATCGAGGAGCTGCTAAGCACAGGATGTGGCTACTAAGATGTTTTTGTCTCATAGGAGACTTTGTGCATTCCCTTTGTCTGGCAGAGCTCCCAGGAGGATTTGGGGGAGCCCCCATGGACTGTACCCAGGGTCTGGGGGATGCTGGCTGCCCTGACAGGGTGCATGGCAGTGAAGGTGCAGGCAGGTTCAGCAGGGAGGAGGGTGCTGGTGGGTCTTGGGGGGCTGAGCCTCCCCAGGAGAGTTGGATGGGTGGGTCACTCCTGCTTCCCTGGGGATGCTCAATCCTGCCTGGAGGTGCTGAAGGACACCTGCCTCCCAGTGGGGCTCTCCTGCCTGTGACATGGTTACATGGATGTAAGGAAGGCACTGCCACCACAGCCTCAGCATCACAGCGGTGTCAGTGGGACTGGGATTTCACTGGCAATTTCGCTGGGGAGGTAAAAGCCAGTAAATGATGCTATTCATTTCCCACTCTCTGCTGGCTTTGTGGCTGATTTAAAAGGAAAAAAAAAGAAGAGGAAAAAAAGGAAAAGAAGTAAAATATTCTCTGCTTGTCAGAAGCCTGGATATTGCTGTGAATACACGAGAGGCAGAGCTGCTGAGTAAGGAAGGGCTGTTTTTGCATAAACACTTTGCAGGGAAGAGCAAGGCTTTGAAGCTGTCGGCAGCAGCCAGCACTGAAGAGAGAGGTGCTGGAAGGCAAAGGATCTTATCCTGCTTATACTCTGTCTTCAGGCCTTGTTACAGAGGGGGGGATGCCCACTGTTATCCTCCTGAACTCCTGCTGGGTGCCTGTTGGCAGCAGAGTTTGCTGTGACGTGCTGGCTGTGCAGCACTGGAGCCGAGAGGGGAGAGGTGGCCTGTGCCAGCATCCTGCTGTGGCACTCTGGGGATGCTCTGGCCACCAAATTCAGAGCCATGAGCACCCTCCAGTTCCCTTGCTGGGGCTTTGTGTGAGGCTCTGTGGCCTCTCTGTCCCTCTGCTCATAGAAGCTGAGCTGCCTTGTGCCTTGGGCAGGAGTAAGTGGCCGCCCAGCCCAGGTCTCCATGAATTCCTGGCTTCTGCAACTCACAGCTGAACGGCTGAAGAACGGGATGTCTTTGAAGGAGAAGGACAAACTCTGGGTCCTCTCCAGCCCCAGCATTGCCATAATGTCCTGAGAGAACATTACATCAATAGGAAGTGATTTCCCCGTCCATCTGCTGCCCACTCAGCTCAGTCCCAGCTGAGGGGGACCCAGAGCCTCCTCATCGCCCTTGGGCACATGTGGCATGAAGGTGACCCATTCCCAGGCCTGCTAACAGCTCATTAAATAGCACAGCTCTCATTAGTGACATAATTAGCACACCTGGGCGTGCCTTGGGAGTGGGCACTGGGAAGGAAGCAGGAGGGGGTGCAGGAGGAGGCTCATTATCTTCCAGCGCAGAGCAAAATGAAACAAGCCTACATGCTTTCCTTCAAAGCCATCATTTTAATTGCTGGGGACCACCTGGCCCTCAGCTCTGAAAGCCTCCCTAGGGGCATGTGGTGTGTACAGAACCCTCCTTGCTGACTTCTTCCCACCTCGCTGGCGGTGTTGCCCAAGGCACGAAGGGCTGCAGCCACCCCCATGGTGAGGTACTGCTCAGCAGTGGCACTGAGTCCCTGTGTCCTTTCTCTGGCAGGGATGGTGAACTTCAGTGAGGTGTCTGGGTACCCCCTCCTGCAGCACTGGAAGGTGCAGTCTGTCATGTACCATGTCCGGCTCAACCAGATGACCATCTCCCAATGTAAGTGTGCAGGGACACGGGGAATTAGGGGAGAGAAGATGGCAACAGGTGACACAGCCTGCTGCTGGCAGGTGATTGTTGGAACCCAGGGAATTCCTCTGGCTGCTCTGGAGGACTTGAGACCCTGCCCAGGGGGCTCAGAGACCTTGGCACAGAGCCCAAGACCCCTGTGCCTTTGATTTTGACCCATGGAGCAAATTACCAACCTTTATATGAAGAATTACAAGTCAAGAGAGTTTAAGTAGAATAATAGTTAGTTTGTCACAGGGTGAAAAATAGATTTTTAGGATTTTAGAATGGGGGCTTGGGGTCCCAAGATGAAGGAATTTGGGCATGCCTTGTCCTTTTTCCTTCTTCTTCCTAGCCTCCATCTTCTGGGTGATGGTGGCACTTTTGGATTGGTTTAAGGCAGAAACTCACTGTCTAACATAGGCGATAGGTACTATCACCTATGATAGTTATGGTAAATAATGTGCACATAGTTTTTAGTATAAAAGATAACACTGCCCCAAGGATGGGCAGTGTGCCTCAGCCCAACCTGCCAGGCAGATCTCAGTGGGTCGGAGAAAGAATGTTATAGATAAGAGATAACAACCTTGAGAATGAGAACAGAAGAATCCTGATCTTTGGCTGCCAGGCCGGGACAACGTATCTCAGAGTGACTCTGACCAGCAGAGATTCTGAGAGGTGATGGGCTCAAAGGCTGGCTGTCCACTGCAAGCCTGTAGGGGGGTAGCGAGGGCTGGGTGGGCTCTGGGCACTGAGCATCTCCTCCATCTATCTCCCTGCCAGCCTTCAGCAATGCACTCCACTCTCTGGATGGAGCCACCTCCCGTGGAGATTTTGTGGCACTGCTGGACCAGTTTGGCAACCACTACATCCAAGAGGCAGTGTATGGCTTTGAGGAGTCCTGCTCCATCTGGTATCCCAACAGGCAGGTCCAGCGGCAGCTCTGGCTGGAGTATGAGGACATCAGCAAAGGTAGGAGCTTATCCTTGGGAAGGGTACTCATACCATCCCCTGGGAGTGGCAAGTGAGGTTTGCTTTTGGCATTTTGGAAGGTGCCCAGCCTGTGTCAGGACCAGTCATTGCCTCGCACCCTGCTCTCACACCCTTTGAAGCCAGCCAAAGGATTCCCATGGATTGCAGCAGGCCAGGCCAAAAAGAAAGATCAACACCCACAGCCCCAGGGAAAGACAAGTGCACCAATCCCACCGAGCCACCCTGCCTCATTCTGGACTTAACTGTTGTCTTTAATCTTATTCTTTCCTTCCTTTTGTCTCTGCCATATCTACTCTCTTCCACCTGCATCCTGCAGCCAGACTTTTCTCCCTCCAGAGTGTTTCCTTCTCCTGGGGAGAATGCTTTTAATGCCAGGGAACCAGTTAGGAGCTGGGAGGTTCCTCATGGTGCACAGGGCCTCTGGCACTGCTGCATCCCCTCCAGTGCCCTGTCTGCAGTAAACAGTGATGGATGCCCTGTGGAAGAGGTCCTGCCCACTTTGAATGGCAGCTTCACAAAAGCTGAGGCAGCCTAACCCCTGCCTGCTGCCATCTGTCCTCAGGTCTGTGCAACTTGTCTAGTGGAGGGTGTCCCTGCCCATGGCAGGAGGCTGGAACAAGATGGTCTTTATTGTCCCTCCCATTCCCAACTATTCTGTGATTCTGTGATTCTGTGATCTCCTGTGCTGGCCTCAGCAAAGCTGCCTGTAGGTATTTTCCTGCCTATGCTGGAGATGGTGGGTTGCAGCATCCAGGCTTGGGCAGCAAACAAGAGCCAGCCCCCTAGCCTGGGCATGGGGGATGCTGAGCAGAGCTGCTGCCTTTTAGATGACCTTGGTTTGCTGCTGCTGCCCAGGAATTCCCAGGTGCAGGCAGTGTGAGCTTGGAGCTCCCAGGCGCCACAATGGGCACATCATTTCCATCATGAGGCTTCATAATTCTCAGTATTGGCACCAGCCTGTGGTGCTGCTCTTGCTATGTCCCAGCCACAGAGACACTTATTATCTCCCCAGGGCTCCTGTGTGGGAAGGGCTTCTTTCAAAGCCTGAGTCTGCATCCTGTGGGCTTAGGTCTCCTGGAGCCTGGACTTCTTCACAAACCCACCTGGGGAAGCACAGGCACGGTGCTGTTTGGCTGAGGGCTGTCTCCAGATGTAGCACCTCCTGATTGCAAGCTCTTCTTTTTTTCTCCTGCAATTTCCTCCTCTTTGATTTTCGTGCTTAGAGGCTTTTCAGGGCTGGCAGCCTTTTTCCACCCACAGTATCACATTTAGGTTTCACTCTGGCACCTGCCACTTTCCTTCCTTTGCTTTTTGTTTGCAAACGTCAGGGGCTGGATATCGATTGAGAAATTGCAAGAGACAAATCATTCCCTGGCTCCTCTGCTTTTCCTCAGTGCCTGCTAAGCTGCAATTCACAGCCAGCCTAAAGTGATCCATCTCCAGCTTCCTGGGGGAGCAGAGCAACACTTTTCTATCCCAGGTTTTGTTTTAACAGCCTTGTTTTCTTTCAGGAATCTCAAGGATGGGCTAGTGCTGGCCCATTTCTCCACAAATCCTTGCTATAGGGAGATTTTCCTATTGAATCATGGATGTGGTCCATGGTGGCTCCCCACATACCAGGTCACCACTAATGATGGCCTGAGCCTGCCCTGGGGGTGAGGTTTTGCCTGGGTCATCCTTCAGCTTCCTCCAACCCCACCAACCATCTTCAACGGTCCCTCTAGGCCCCTCTTTCTTCTGTATCAATCCAGGGACATCCTTTGGCAGGGATTTCGTGTGAAAAGCACTGTGTCCCTTCATGGCAAGGCTCGCCATGGCAGGGTGATGCTGTCCAGGGCACAGCAGTGATGGGCAGATTTCACCTTTTTGACTTCTGTGCAAGGACTGCTCCTCTTGTGCCAAAATATTTCCTGCTCTGTAGGGCCAGGAGGGCTTTTGCAGGAGAGTGGTCTGGCAGGGGTTTTGTTGGGGAATCAGTGTGATGTGAAGGTGCCCAGGCAGGTTCTCCAGGAGCCTCCAGCCACATGAAGGGGGCTCCCTCTCGTGGGGAGCTGCTGTAAGGCTGGACTGTCCCAGTCCAGCTGTAGGGATGGGGCTGGGGAAACTGAGGCACAGGGAGACCAGAGGACCTGCAATCACAGAGGCCAGGGTGGGCTTTTTAGTCCTGATTCCTCCTCTAAAGATCCCTACACATCTTAATCCTTAATCCTAATCCCTACAGAGCAAAGGGATGCAGGGGGCTCTTTGGAAGCCCTGCCTCTCTCCTGGGTGGAAGGCAGAGCTCTGGCCCCTCATATTCCCCTACCAATGGCTTGGAGCCCACTCTGGTGTCGCTTTTCCCCCCTTCTGCAGGCAACTCACCCTCGGATGAGTCAGAGGAGCGGGAACGGGACCCCAAGGTGCTGACGTTCCCCGAGTACATCGCCAGCCTCTCGGAGTCGGGCACCAAGCGCGTGGCGGCCGGCGTGCGCATGGAGTGCCAGAGCCGCGGGCGCTGCCCCTCCTCCTGCCCGCTCTGCCACGTCTCCTCCAGCCCCGAGGTGCCAGCTGAGCCCATCCTGCTGGAGGTCACCAAGGCAGCCCCCCTCTACGAGCTGGTCACCAACAACCAGACCCAGCGGGTGAGGACAGGAGCGGGGCAGGACAGCGCTGTGGCTGGCTTTGGAGGCAGCTTGCCCAGAGAGCATCGTGTCCAGCCGTGGCAGCCCTTGCCCCTTGGCCAGCCCTGCTCTCCAGGGTGGATGGGCTGTGCTGAACCCACCAGGGGACAGATGAACACAAGTGGTGGTGGGATGGGAGTGTTGGGGAAGATGAAACAGGAGAGCCTTATAAATATGATTGCCTGGCAAAAGATTTTGAGAATATGGAAACTGTAAGCGAGCTTGAAATGAAAGCAAGCTTTCAGATACCTCAGTTACTGAACAACGAGTAAACAATGGCATGGCCAACTGAAGGTGATCCCCTTTTGATGGAACAGTACCCTCTGCCTGAAGACAAGTCCAAAGGTCAGAGCAGACCCTACAGCTTGGCAGAAAGGGTCCAAAGTGTAGTTTTTAGAGTTTAAAATGTAACACAGTATGGTAATGTAATGATTCTTATAGGTTGTATGTAAATGCTATAAGATTTGTATATTGTACTAAATTAGTAAGAATCAGAATATTCAAGACAGAAGAAAATTTATTGTATTGTAACAAAAACTTCGCTCTCTTACCCCTTTTATTCTCTTATGCTTTTGCTCTCTTACGCTTTTGCTCTCTTACCCTTTTAAGCTCTTACCCTCTCATCCTCTCTACCCCTCTCTTCTCTGGGGCCTGCTCTGAGCTGTGCCTGGCAGCTCCCAGCAGGGCCCTGCACCCAGGGAGCTCACCTGCCCGGTGCTCAACCCCTTCTCCTGTCTCCCAGCTGCTGCAGGAGGCCACCATGAGCTTGCTGTGGTGCTCAGGCAGCGGGGATGTCATCGAGGACTGGTGCCGCTGTGACTCCAGTGCCTTCGGGGCCGACGGGCTGCCCACCTGTGCTCCTCTCCCACACCCCATGTAGGTGCCCAGCCTGGCTTTGTGGTGTGTGGGTCTGTGAAGAGGTGGTGATGGCCAGCAGTGTGGTGGCAGGAGGTGGTGGGGCTGTGTGCCTTCGTGGGGCAGGTTTGCAAACTGATGGGTGACCTGGGAATTGAGAGTGCAGAGTTGCAGTTCTTTTCTGAGTTCAGCTGAGGACTGTGGGGCTGGTTGTGGATCCATCCTGGTAAAGCAACCCTAAGGAATGAGTCCTTTGGACCAACATGCCCAGAACCTGGAGGGGAAAGGGAGGGGGAGTAATTTCTCTCCTGAGTTTGCTGTCTCCTGTGAGTTAATGGCTTTGAATCCCTTTTGTTGTGAGAAAGTAATGCAAAAACTGTCCCCCAGCCTGCGTCTCTCCACTGTACATGAGCCCAGCAGCACACTGGTGGTACTGGAGTGGGGCCACTCAGAGCCCCCCATTGGGGTGCAGATTGTGGACTACCTCCTCCGTCAAGAGAAGGTCACTGACAGAATGGACCACTCCAAGGTGGAGACAGGTGAGTGGGGACTCCCCTGGTTCTCCAGGGAGAGTGGGATGGACGTGTTAGAAGAGAGCCTGTCTGTCTTTGCAAGGGGATGCTGCAACAAATCAAATATCCTGGGGAAGAGAGAGCAGCCCTTCTCCTGCCCACCATGCTGCAGAAAGGGGCAGCTCCATACCACAGGGATGAGCTTTTCTGGAAAAGCAGTGGGTCCAACTTTACACCAAGTTCATGCCTTAGCCTTGTTCCCCCTTGGCAGCAGGCAGTGTGGCAGCAGGCACAGGCTCTCCACAGCCCCTGTGCCATCACCAGTGGCACATCCTCCCCTCTCTCCCTAGAGACAGTGCTGAGCTTTGTGGATGACATCATCTCTGGTGCCAAGTCCCCCTGTGCCATGCCAGCCCAAGTGCCTGACAGACTCTCCTCCACCATCTCCCTCATCATCCGCTGCCTGGAGCCCGACACCACCTACATGTGAGTGCCCTGTGCCAGGCCTGTGGCAGTGCTGACATCCTGGTACTGTTTGGTGCTGCCTGTATTTCCGTGTGGAGCCCAGAGCTTTGTTTTTCCCCTTCCCATCCAGGTTCACGCTCTGGGGAGTTGACAACACAGGAAGGCGTTCCAGGTCAAGTGATGTGACGGTCAAGACACCGTGCCCTGTGGTAGATGATGTGAAAGCTCAAGGTGAGATGGAGGGAGCTGCTTGGGACAAGAGGGAGTTCCCCCTTCCAGCATGTTCCTGTACATGTCTCATGTCCTGGCTGTAACCTCTCCCTCACCCATAGTGGCCCAGGAGCTGCCACATGGTGTGCAGGGCTGAGATGGGGGCTGCAGGAGACACACGTCCTCTCTGAAAACAAAAGGGAATAAATGGTGTTTCACTATCACTACCTGATGGCATCACCCATTAATTTTCTTAATTAGACCAAACTGTGGGAAGCTAACCTGGACTGAGCCCAGGTAATGCCATCTAGTCTGTTGGAACCTTGTCCTGATGTGATGTAAATCACATAATATAACAAAATAACTCAGTGGACAAATCTTGGTTCTGGTCCTGGCTTCCCCAGAACTGAGCTTTAGCTGTGGTGGGCTTTATTCATGCCTTTCCTTGCACTCCCCTGAACACCCCCTGTCCTTGTGCCCAGAAATAGCAGACAAGATCTACAACCTCTTCAATGGCTACACGAGCGGCAAGGAGCAGCAGACAGCCTACAACACCCTGCTGGACCTGGGCTCCCCCAGCCTCCACCGAGTCCTCTACCACTACAACCAGCACTACGAGAGCTTTGGGGAGTTCACCTGGCGCTGTGAGGATGAGCTGGGGCCCAGGTAGGCTTGGGAGCTGAGCTGGCTAAGCAGGCAGGCCTGCCCTCCAGCAGGCTTGTCCCTCAGGGATTCTGGTCACCAGGAAGGTATCTCTTCAGCAAATCTTAGGATATGATGATGGATGATAGACCTCAGAGTGTCACAGTGGGGTTTCTGTTTTGCTGGATGCTGTGCATGTGCAAGGACCACTAACATAGGACAAGGTGGAAAGTGGTTGACTGTTGTCAACCCAACCCTGCTGTCCATCCCATCAGCCCTGTCCTGTCTCTGGAGTCTGGCCCAACATGTTCATGCTGTGCAGAGTGGCAAAGGGGTGGGATTCTCTTTTTCCCTTCATAGCTGATGCCACAGGCAAAAAGGCAGAAGATCTTGGAAAAATAACACGCCTACAAGGGATGGAGATTGGATTTTGCTTTCTACCTTTTCCTGAGCTTTGGCTTGAGCTGAATGTACCTCTGTGTGCTGAACCCTGTCAGCTTGTGGTCCCCAGCAAGCAGAGGACTGATTTTAGGTCTAAATTGTGCATTTCCTCACTTTTGATCCACATCTGTGGTTGTGTGTGGGTGACATGAGTGTTTTTGGTGCCCAGGCAGTGCTGAGCTGCCACAGCAGGTTTTGGAGGAGGTTCCTGTCTAAAATAGTCTCTTTGTGCCTGAGTAAGCACCATGTCTTCTCTTCAGGCTTCTCCAGGTTGCTGAAGCCCCTCCAGCTGCCTGAGAATGTCCCAGGCTTGTAGAAATAGCCAGATGTTCCCTTCTCCCCCTGTCCTTCAACATCTGCTTTAGTCTGCGTGGTTTCCCAGTAATGTGGATATTTCCAGTCAGTTCAGCAGGCTGGGCTGAGAGCTTGCGTGTGCTGCAGTGGTGTTTCATAGCATCTGGCCTCCAAACAACCAGAGCTGTGACCTCATCTGGGAATCAGGGGTGCTTTCAAATGTACATCAACAAGAGCTCCTACTCTGTGGAATTCATGGCCTCTGCCTTACACCGTGCCCCACCCCTCCTCTTGCCGGTCTCACCACTGTCTTCCAGCCCTGCTTCTCCAGGTGATCACTTGTGTACTTCTAGCAGAGGATAGGAGATTCTCCATGTACATTCTGTGTCCTCCAAACCTCTGCTAGGCAGTCAGAGAGACTCAGCTTGTGCCTTCTTGTACTTAGTGCATTGCACTTGTGTCCTGGCACAGCTTTGGTGGGAAACTCTCAGGAGGCCCTCCATGCCCTGGAGTGGAGGTGGGGTCTCCTCTCTTCTCCCTTGTCCTATTTATGTCCTAAGAAATGTGAACTCTTTGAGGCACAACCTCAAAGCTCAGTAGCAGCATTGCAGCACATGGAGCCTTTTTAGGGCAGAGGCTCCCAGCAGCTCCTCTGCCCAGGGGTGCCTCATTCCCCCGACACTCAGTGGGATCAGCAGGCTTGGACTTCAGTCTCACCTTTGTCTTGATCCCAGCTGTGGTGATGCCGCTCCATCTCCATTTCCAGATGTGAAATCCAGCCCCAGTTTGCACAGACCATCTGACATCTGTTGTGGTGATTTGCATGAGGAACACATAAAATTCCTTACGTGACAGACTGGAGTTGTCACGGAGCTGCTGCCATCACCGAGGCTGAGTGCTGCCACTGCTGCTCCCTGCCCCAGTGAGCACCAGCCAGGACACGGCGTGGAAGCTGCTTCCTCGAGCCCCATGAGGCAGAGGCATTGCCACGGAGCAGCCAGAAATGCCACTGAATTACCCAAATGATACCATTTTCTGTGTGAATCTACGAGCCAGAGGGTTAATGCAGCCTCTGGAAACGCTGGAGCGCTCGGGGTAGGATGACGCAAGTCGCTGATGAAGTGTTTGCAGCTCGCGCTCCTTGGAAAGAGGCACTGAGGCAGCTGCAGCGGGCTCTGGTGATGACAAATCTTGGAAAGCAGACCTCCTGTTTGATCGTCTGCGAGGGCGAAGCACCCAGACTGGTGGTGACAGGACAAATCACTTGCAGATGACATTATTTAGCCAGCAGACAGTGTTTGTTTGACTGTTGCTGATGCTCCTTTGAAGTCGGGGATGCGGACCCACGCGACTGACTCTACCATGTCCCTCCTCCTCCACACGTCCAGGGCACCTCCTACTCTGCTCATTTGTGGCACACTCAGCTCCCTTCTTGGCAGTGCTGGCTGCTGGACTGAAGAAGCAGAACTTGTTGTGAGTGCACAGATAACTTGTCTGAGGCTGCGAAGGCAAATCGCTCCCTCACGGTCCAAGAAGGGCTGCAGAGAGTCCTGGTCTTTGTATAAGGAAAGGAAATGGAGAAAAAAGCAAGCAGTAAGTGGAAGTTGGATTTGATGCAAAGCCTAGTGAAGTCTGGTGGTGCCTATGGGCTTTGAGCCAAAATCTGTGGGATAATATCAGGCATTCCTGTGAGGGTACCTGGAGGAGGAGAGGCACTCGTGGCATCTTGCTTGGGTGTCACATGCAGAGACCAAGACAAGTGAGAGCTTGGCTGTTTTCTCATGGCTGGCCAGCCTGGGTGGCTGTCTCCAGAGCCAAAACCATTTAAACCAACTTTTCCTCTCTGGCATGCCCTGGACATGAGCTCTGGGGTGGCACTTGTCATGTGGCTGCAGAGCTGGACAACCTTTCAGTGGCTCCAGACTGGGCCCTTGGAGCTGCAGTCACATCCAAGGTTTTCTCTCCAGGAAAGCCAAGATTGGCTCTGACTGGACTTAGGGTAAATTAATTCCTCTTCAAGCAGCTCTCCCATGGTGTGCCTGGCCTGGAGGGAGGTGTGGAGAGGCAGTGGATGTTCCTTCATGGTTGGTACACATATCCTGGAGCTGTCACACCAGCCCAAGGTGCTTATCCTAAGTAAGAATGTCCAGTAAGAATGTGATTTTTTTCCTTCAGAATCATGATTTGTGACTGCTGCCTGTTCTGGGCTGAGCAGATGCTGAGTTAAAGCTAGTGAGGGGCTGTATCTTCTTTTCCTCGACTATTCTAACCCAGCAACTGACCTTGGAGCTGGGTAGGAAACTTATCCCAGCTCATCAGACACTGAAACTTTGGTCTGGGTTTCCAGGCACATGAGATACCTTCAAGATGCTTTATTTGAATCCATTGCCTCCACAGTGGCCACATTCCCTGGAGATCACCCAAAGTGTGAGACAAATTTAAAATGAACACAATGTGTTTTATCTGTACAAACTGATTTTCTTGATAAAAACATTAGCAGCGCAATTTTATGAGGACGAATTTGAAAAGAAGAGAACACAGCTTAGATCATGTTTGGCCATGATCCTCTGTGCTCTTCCAATATCTCAGCCAATACAAGAGGCTGGTGATTTAGCACTTCCTCACTACCAGGACAAGCCTGCACGGAGGCTATGATGCCCTGGGTGTGCTGGATGTCTCTTGCAGAAGATGGATTGATCCTGGACCTGCTCTGCCTCTGTCACCTGACCTTCTCTCAAGGCTTCCTTGGCTGGGTTGTGGCTCTTTACAAGCTGCTGCTGCAGTGACTTGCCTTTCCTCGTCTTGTTCTCCACAACTGGAAGATACAAAGTGCACATGCAAAGAACCAGGAGATCTGCCACATCCCCAGCTCTCTCAGAGCTTTTTGGATGGGTTTGATGTGTGCTCCAATGTATCCCTTCTGGTTTGCACGGTGTCCTGTAGGACACATTTCCTAAGCTGTTCCTAAATATTGTGAGTCATGTAGCAGGAATGTCATTCACTGTACTTATGTCTTGTATGGATCATAATTCTTATCTCACCTTCAGCCTTCCATACAGACCCTCACAAGCCAGACAAGACATTCTGGTTTGGATTTTTTTTTTCTTAAATCTCCCTCCTCCTCAGTGGTATCCTGGCTTGCTGCTTGCAATACTGTGTGCATTTCTGGCAGTGGAGAAGTTGAGGATGCCCCATTCCTGGAAATGTTCAAGGCCAGGTTGGGACTTGGAGCACCCTGGTCAAGTGGAAGATGTCCCTGCCATGGGACAGGGGAGTGGAACAAAATGATCTTTAAGGTCTCTTCCAACCAAACCATTCTGTGATTCTGTGATTCCTACACCAAGCCATGAATGGCCAGCATAGCTCCTGAATATGCAGCACATACACTTAATGGAGAGGATACACATGGTGACACTGTTCTGGGCTGGCCATATATGTCATGCCTGACACGATTTAGCTTTTATCCCCACTGCCTACACTGCTATTGGCTCTGTTTCCCATCCTGTTATATTTGGGGTCCAGTAGCTGCAACAGTGACTGGTGGTGCCACTTGAGTCCTTGGTGATGTCCATGCAAAGGGTGCTGGGGGTTTCACAGCTACACCTGTGACTGTCTCCATAATAAACTCTCAGCAAACCTGGCCTTGTTGTGTGAGTGCTACAGGGTGGAAGAAGAAGAGGGGACAGGACAGTGAGGTGTGTGTCTCAAGACCAGTGCAGCAGGTGCAGCACTGCCATGGAGACCTGGGCATCTCTGCACTGGGTAGGGGCTGTTCTCACATGGATTTGACTTGCAGTGCTGCCTTGGGAATGGTGTGTCCCCACAGCCCCGCCATCCCTCCTTGTCCTGGCAGCTCCTCACAGCTGCTCTTGCATTATCTCTTCTCCCTTCAGGAGCTCCCGTGGTGTCCTTAACTGTCTTTACTTTTCTCTCCTCATACATTCCTCCCGCCCTCCCCGCCATCCTCTCCGTGGTGTCTCCATCACCCCTGCCACCCCTCGCTGTCCATCGCCCCCCTGGCATCTCCCCTCGCCCCCCCTCGCTGCAGGAAGGCTGGCCTCATCCTCTCGCAGCTGGGGGACCTCAGCAGCTGGTGCAATGGCCTCCTGCAGGAGCCCAAGATCAGCCTGCAGCGCTCCTCCCTCAAGTACCTGGCCTGCCGCTACAGCGAGATCAAGCCCTATGGGCTCGACTGGTCGGAGCTCAGCCGCGACCTCAGGAAGACGTGCGAGGAGCAGACGCTGAGTGTCCTGTACAATGACTATGGTGACAAGGACTACTGAGGCTTCTGGGCACCTGCTCTCAGGCTGGCCTTCCCATGGGCGTTTCTGAGGGTTTCACACATGGACCCATGGAGGGGGAGGGTGTCGCTGATGTTTCTGGAGGCGAGGATTTGGACTGGGGCGCAAAACCGGCTGCTCTGTGCAGGACTGACTCAGTATTAGTTTCTTCTTCAACTTGGCCAAAAGCCTTTCTAGTTAGAAGTCTTGTGGGACCCAGTTTTCTTGGTTTTGTTTTATTCATTTTGCCAAGAGGTTCCTCAGCATTGGTGGAGAAGGCAGGCTGGGAGGGCACAGCCCTCTTCTCCTGCCCCATCCCTGCCTTGGCTGTGGGGACTGTCTCCAAAGATGGGCCACACCAGTCGTGGGAGAAAAGTGGTGACACAGCCAGGATGGGAGAGCAGGTGATGCAGGCAAAAATGGAGGCAGGGCATGCAGGTCAAGTTGAGATGCTTATGGTTATGGCTGAGCTAATCAGCCACTGGGAGGCCAGCAGGGTTGGGATGGGGTTTTTTGCAGTTGTAAATCATGAGGTCTGGGTGAGACCTGAGAGAACAATGGTGCTGTTGGTGGGCAGAGCTGGTGTGGTGTCATCAGATGGGGCGAAGAGGCAGGGGCATTGTGACCCCATCTCCTCAGGTTCTTCTGCCATGGCCAAAACCCACATGTGCTCCAAGATACAGAGTCCTCCAGAACAAAAGCAGCTTGGCCTCAGGGCCAGTAGTCAGCTGGACATTGTGAGCTTTCTTCTTGAGGGACCACATTCCCTGGAAGTCAACCTTAAAATCCTTTCTATTATTTTTTTTTCCCCACGATAATAAAAACTTAGGAGCAACATCAAGCTGCTGCTGAGGAGAACTCAGCTAGGAGAGGAGCAGCCAGATGACACAGACAAGATGTTCTGCACCAGACACTTGCAGCTGTGGGATAGCCCAGGCTCTGTGTGGTGAGGGGAGAGGGATGCAAGGTACCCCAATGCTGTGGTGCAGGATGGTGCTGAAGGTTCTGGTCCCAGAGAGGGCATGGAGGACAGGCTTCTGGGGGTGTTGCTTGCCTATGTTCAGGGCTCACATCTGCCTCTTCCTCTGGTAACTTTTTTTTTAAAGCTAGAGAGCTGGGGTTGTACTGGGACACTGGGTTTGGTTCCGAGTAAACAATTCTCCAAATCCCTGTCCCTGCTGATGATGTTGGAGGCAGAAAACAGGTTCCTTTTAGCTTCAGCTTCCTGCCTGATTTGCAGAGGAGGCACCTCTGGACTTGCCAGCTGTGCACCTTTGATCTAGACAAGACCAGAGCCCTACAGTGGGATTTTTACGATGCCTCCAGAGAGAAATTTCCTTTTCATTTTTTTCAGTCTTGGCAGGAACAGTCTTCAGCCTGTCTCATATGATTTTCTGCCTCATTCCTCCTCCTACCTGCCAAGGACATGGCTTGAATATTTGTGTGGTGCTGAGAGGGAGGCGGCTGCGCTCTGCACCCCGTCACTGCCGACAGCGCTGCAGCACCGGATTCTCTCAACAGCAGCTCAGTGTCTTCCTGCAGCACCACACTGTGCTTTGCTCTCTCCTTCTCATGGGCAGACATCTCTCCAGGGGCAGCTGGCCTGGACTGGGGAGCTGCTGGGAGGAGCCACCATCAGTCAGTATGACCTGGGCATCCCTGTGTCACTGCTGTACTGTGTGTCTGGCAGGGGTGATCAGACAAACGTTTGCTCTGTGCAAGAAGGAAGTCTCCTGGATCCTTTTGGCTTTTTCTTATGTGTTTGTCCTTATATTTTGATGTGCCTGATGCTGCCAAGGGCTTAGGGCTCAGAGTGAGACCAGTGCCACCTCCATGCACAGGTATAGATGGGCAGGTGATCTGTACTGAGTCATCACTCCTTTTCCTTTTAGCGAGACTCGTGGCCAAGACACTTCTGTTTATCCTTTTGCTTATCCCAGCAGATGCTGAGACAACTTTTAACTTCCAGCCAGGCAGCCATCCAGCCATGGGCAAAGGGCACCTCTGCTCAACGCCTCGAAGGGACGTTTGAAGGAAGGCTGCTCTGGCCCAGACACCAGTTGGTTTCTCGCCAAGTAATACCGTGTACATGGCCTTTATGTGAAATGCAGACTGTTTTCCTTTGGGTAGCAGACTCCTCTCTTTTATTGCTTACTAGGTGCAGCAGCAAGGACAGGAGCAGTGCTGTCTGCCAGCCTCTCGCTGTGACACTGCCAGGAAAACCCTGCACACCCCATGCATTCACACCTGCCTAGGTTACTTTTTCATCTGGCCCCAAGATTTACACCGAGGCTCTGCAGATATTTCTGTTCTGCTTCTGTGCTGACACTTCAAAGCTCTTGCATGGGCAACCAAAGCCCTGCAGCATCATCAGCCAGCTGTGCTGGGCTCTGCTCCCCGGGTCCTGGCTTCTCCAGGGGCTGGGCTTTGGAGAGTGAGGGGGAAGCCAGCTCTCCTTTGGGGTCCTTTGGGAGCACCCTTGCACAGCTGGATGTGGCTCAGCACCCTCACCCTGTGACAGACTGTGCAGGCTGCTGGCAGGGCTGTGCTCTGCTGATTTGCTTGCCCTGGTGCCCCTGCAGCTGCTGTGCTGGCAGGGCCTGGCAGCCTGGCACGTCTGTGGGGCCATTTTCACAGTGACCCTGGCTTTGTGAGGCTTCCTTCTTGGTATCCTCACTCTAGCTTTGCAAGTCAGAACCTTGCCCAAGCTTGGATTTTCTTGTCCAAGTCTCTCAGCTACCACACGAGTCCCTCTCAGACTCCACCATGGGGTACCAGACCAGTCCACCATGGGGGCTGTCCCTTGGCTGCAGACCTGGCCTTGGTGAGATGTGCTGTGTGGGGCTTGCTCACCCAAAATAAGCATGCCCTGGTCTAGTGGAAGGTGTCCCTGTCCACGGCAGCAGGGTTGGTACCCAATGCTCATTAAGGTCCCCTCCAACCTAACCCATTCTGTGTCTCTGAGATTCCCTGCAGGGCTGACACCACCCACATCTGCTGCAGGCTCCTACTGTTGGGCCTGCACAATATTTTCTCTCTTGGACTCCTGATTCTTCCCAAGCTGCCAACAACAGGAGAACTGTTTTCCAACCATTTCTGCAACCTCCTTCACCCCCCCTGCCCTTTCTTTTTGTTTTATTTCTGAATTAATGAGCAATCATTCACCTGAGATGAACCTCTGGGTCGTTAACTTTTCTTTGCTGCGTCCGTACCCCTGTAATAGCATTACTACCTTTTCCTTGTCGTGGAGTTATTTAACATATAAAGACAGTTTGGTCCTTTTCTTTACAAAGATGGCTACAATTCATGTTCCTTGATGTTCTATTAAACCTCTAATGTGACGTTTTACTACTGTAGATTGAAAGTAGGGTGCTTTAGGGTGAGATAGCCATGTGGCAAGAAATACAAAACCCTTCTGGATTACTTAAAAAAAAAAAAGAATTTAAAAAAAAGGTTTTAAACAACAGCAACAAAAATCATTGTACCACTATGTAAAACTCCAGATGATAATTTAACTGACTATTAAAAGGAGCTGTTAGTAATCCCTGGCTCTGGCAAACTAGAGTGTTTGTTTATAGTTTTGGTCCAGTTGATGTCATCTTTGGTTGCAGATGAAACACTCTCAGCCTTTGAACTTGGGTGAGTCTTCACACAAGTTTAGCATTAGCCTGTCTGTCCACTGGGTTAGCCAAGTCCCAAACCACTCAGCACACACAGATGGAGCCATGTCCTGAGCCCTGTCCTGCCCACCTGCTCTGCTGGATGTGGGAAGGTAAAGATGTCTCCAGTCATCCCTTTCTTTGGGGAAAAACTGCATTTACACGTCCTCAGCAAGGGTCTCTCAGCCCTTCATTTGCAAACCTCCACAGAGGCTGGGAACTTGGAAGCAGAGTCCAAAAAAGCCATTTTTTCTGTCTATAAGGTGATTTGCCCACCTTTTAGCCATTCTTTTAGTATATTAGGTAGATGAGATGGTGCTGTCTGGTGATTAACCACCCCTGGACAATGTCCTGGTCCATCTGGCAGACTTTTGACAGAGGACTAGCAGCAACATGAGTATTAATGTCCCACAAAGAATGTGAAAAGCAGTGCCTGGACAGAGGTGAGATCTGCAGAAGATGCCAAAAGCCACTTACAGTGCTGTGTTGTGTCTAATGGTCAGGCCATCAGGACTTACAAGGGCAGGTCCCTTGGCCAAGCCCAGTGTGCATTGCCACCTGCCCTGCCAGATGGGTGGAAGACCCAGGGACAGCCTGGGCAGACAGACAGGCAGACAGGCAGGACACTTGGAAGGACACAGGAGGGGGATTTAGGGACTATAGCACACAAATCCATAGGAAACCAGACTTCATCAAGTCTCATGGAACAACTTGATTTTTTTTTTTTTCTTTTCCCAGTGCTAAATTGCAGGAAAATAAGCTAAAAATACTCCCAATACTTTCCTTCTGCTATTTTCCATGCAGTTAACCACCATCTCATTGCACAATAAGCTGTGGCTATATAGTGAGATGGAGGAGGAGGAGGAGGAGGAGGAGGAGGAAGAGAAGACGGTCTGTGTGGCAGCAGGGTGTGCAGCTGCAAGCCTAAACTGCTGTGTCAATATCTCAGCACAAAATCTTCTCAGGGGTCATCTGGCTTGCAATCCACGGGGGTTTGGAGAAAGGCACCCCAAAAAAGGGTGAAGTGGACTGCAAGGGGTGCATCAGCAGCACATTGGTAGGTTTTTAGGAAGGGTTTGGTAATGTGTGTGTGTGTTTTGGAAGGGCTGCTGTTGGCTCCTCTCCAGAGTGTGTGATTTGGGGAGCTTTGCCCTAGAGAGGACATTTGATGTCACCAGGAGATGCTGTTCCTCCTCTGGGACTGAGTCCCTGTGCAAAGACCAGACATGATGAAAAGACTGATGAGGAGCATCAGAGATGGCTGGAGGAAGAAGAGTGGGGTTTGAACACAGGGCAAGGGCTTTTTGGTGCTTCTCAGACCATAGGTACAAAATTTACCTGGTCACTGAAGAAAACGATGAAAAAAAAAAATCCAAACAAATCTAAAGCAACTTTATTGTCTTGGGGTTTAATTTTCTTGCCAGGATACCACATGGTCCTCTGGCTCTAGTGTGGGCCACCTTCTGCTCCCCATCGCCAGGGATGTGAACATACACACACACACACACACATTTCCCCTCATTTTAAGTGGCTTAATTACAAAAAGTGGCCAGTTTGTAGCATAACCAGGAGAAGACCTTCTGCCAAAGTGTTCTTGCAGCTGGTGACACAGCAAAAGGCTGCCTGGGTAGCAGCCTTGAATTAGGAGGTGGCATTGGAGCTAAGTGTCCCCTCACACCCCAAAACCCAAAGGAAATCTCCAGTTGGGCTGTGACTGTTCTGGGAGAGTCTCTGATTTGGGAAGAGAGGAATATGTCAGACCAAACCACCTCCCTGGCCCCCTTTGGGGTGAATCAAAGAGGCAGGACAGATGGAGGATGAGAAGATTATTTATTTTTCATAGATTTTTATAAAAAATAATTATCAAATACAAAAAAATAAAAATAGCAGCAGCCTCCATTGTGAATAAAACCCTAAAGGGGACAAAAACCGCTCAGTGTCGCTATAGAAGAACAATATTTCAGTATGTAGAAGCTGTCTGGTCATAAGAAGCACAAATGTCTACCAGCCAAGCCAGCACTTCCTGTCCCAACCCCCCAGTTCCCCTGTCCGTGGGGCACGGTCCCTTCCCTGCACACACAGGTGAGCAGAGGAAAAAAACAGGATTTTCATGCCAAAAGGATACAAATTTGGTATATAAACACATAGGCATCCAGGTAATGCTGAGACCAGGCAGGGAAGGGTTTGTCATGGCAAGATGCTGGGACTTGAAATTCTGCTTCTGGGTGTGATGTTCATGCCATGTCCCCACTGCCCCCACCTGTGGGGGCTGCCAGAACCCCACTTCTGCTGTGTTGGAATTCCTGGACTCCTCTTCCCTGCACTGGTGGAGCAGGACAGGCTGCCCAAGCTGCACATCCTGGGAGGGCAGCTATTATTTGAATTTCCTTGGGTTGCTTGAGGGTTGTTTTTTAAGTGAAAAGTGGGTATCTGACAAGATATTGCTGCTATCTGCCCAAGTGACAGTGAATTCTGGGGCACTGTCCCTTGTGCACAATGAGAACAAAAATGTCGGTGTCCCAAGAGGAGATTGGGCTCATTGTCCCCCACCTCCCCTCAAATCTCTGCCTAGGCCAGGTGGATGGGGACACCTGGGGTCAGAAAAGGGCTTGGAGAAGGACAAGGCATCTCCTGCCTGGATGCTGGTAGGATGTCCAAGCACCTCTGCCCCTACTCAGGTCCTCCAGTAAAACACAAGCATAGGAAATTCCTGCAAAATAGGATGGGGTAGAGCTAGTGGAAGCTCTGTTTTCAACGATGCCTTGAAAATTCCTGGTCTCTCCACACCGTGTCACCCTCTCTCCACCACTCCTTCATCAGACAAACTGGCTGGAAGCCTGTATCCAACAGCACAGGCCATGCAGGCAGGACACAGCCTGGAGTCCTTTGGTCCCAGCCTGCAGCTCACCCGGGGACACTGCCATCAGTTCCTAGTCTGCGGTCCCTTCTCTGCTCTCCTCTCCTCTTTCTATCCCTTTTCTCTGCCTCTTTACAGCACAAAACCATCAGTGATAATCCCAGCTGGAGCCAGGCACCTTCCCTATTGCTGCCTTTATGTGGCTGGGTCCAAGCTGAGCTTCTGGGAGTCAATTATGGGGGGCAGAGTTTCTTGCTGGGCTTCTTTGAGGCCAGAATTGAATCTGCAGATTTTCACTTAGTGCCTACAGGGGCAAGAGCCTCTTGGAAGTCAGCAACTGTATGTCCAGCCTGAGGGGCTGGGACAGAGATAATAATAAGGAATACTAATACTAAGGAAAACCTCAATGAGAAAAGATAATTCTCAAACTCTCCTGACAGTTTTTTTTTGGTCCTTTTGGCATTGCAGGGTCTAGTCTCCTCTGAGAGCTGCTGACAACACAACTCAGTTGGAGCTCAGATATGAGGGAAAGAGAAGAAGGACCACCACAGCATCCTTCATTCAAGCATCACACAGCTACACTGGTTTGGCCTCTACACCCAGCTGGGTGTGCAGTGGCTGGGGGAGTGAGACAGAGAGGGAGCACGCTGAGTCCTTGCTCCTATTGACCATGCAGTGATCCCCATGGACACATAACCCTGCCCAGAGGGCTCTAAAATAATGTGTGATGGATGCCTGTGGTACCCTTGGAATCTGTTGTGCTCACTGGGATGATTCAAGGGCACAATAACATTTTTTCTCAACCCCACAATCCTGATCCAGATCCACACCCTAAGAAGAACAGGACAAAGCACTGGCAAATACCAAGGGCAAAACTTGGTCCCTGCCAGATGCCCAAATCACCGTGAGGTGGGAGCCTCCCTGCCTGGCATGGCCTGGGTGTTTGGCTTCTCTCTCCGTCCTCCTCCCAGCTCAGCAAGGAAGGGGAAAATCCCTGCTCCTCCTGCCCTGACCTGTGCTTTTCCCAATGGTTTGTACTTCACAGCAGCATGGGTGTGTGATAAAGGATACCCTTTCTCAGCTTCATCGAGAGCAAAGAAAATATAATATATATTTTTATATATATTATATATATGTATATAGATATAATTAAGTTTAAATATTTGCAGAGAGATCACAACTACCTCGACCTTGCTAAAAGAAGTCTGTACAGCAGAGAGGGGTGAATAGTGACAAAGACAGACACCCAGGAGCGCACCAGGACACACATCCATGGCAGCACCCGGGCTCCCGGCGTGGACGGGCCCTAGCCCAGCGTGTGGCTGAGGCGGCCCCAGACCCCGGCCTGAGCGCCTCGTGTGGCTTCTGGAGGGAGCAGCGACGGCGAGGGGGCCACAGCCCGCCCTCCGGGGCTCCTCGGTGGGCTGGAGCCGTCCCCTCAGCCGCAGCCGCCATGCCCCGCCCGGCTCTCCCTCACGCCACGGCCCCGCCGCTGCCCCTCGGCTCCTCCGGCGCTGCCTGACCCAGAGAGGCCCTCATGGCGCCGCTACTGGTTCTCCTCGGCCGCCGGGTCGCGGCAGGTGCACTCGTCCTGGTCGCAGTCGGCGGCAAAAGGGATCACCTAGGGGAGCAAAGTGTAATGGGTCATGTGTCGGAACTCAGTACGTCCCTCCGAGTGTCCAGAGTTGCGGAGGACCCTGCCGGGGGGCTCAGGGACCCTGGCACGCAGCCCAGAGCACCTGCGGATTTAAATTACCAGCTTTTGTATGAGGACCTGAAAGTCACAGAAGTTTAAATAGTATAATAATAAAATTATCACAGGGTGAAAATGTAGATTTTAGGATTTTTGGAATGGGGTTTTTGGGGACAAGATGGAGGAACTTGGGCGTGTCTAGCCTATCTTCTTCTTCTTGGTCTCCATCTTCTGCAGCGATGTTGGCACTTTGGGATTGGCTTAGAGTAGAAGCTCAGTGTCTAACATAGGTGATAGGTATTGGAAAGTAATTGTACATATGATATAGGTAGTTTGCAGTATAAAAAGACAACACCGCCCTGAGGGCGGTCAGAGTGCCTGTGGCTGCCCTGCTGAGCAGATCTCAGCTGGGCAGAAAGAAAATTTTATAGATAAGAATTAATAAACAACTTCAAGACCGAAAACTGAAGAGCTCTGACTCGTTCTTTGGATGCGCGGGCTGAAATAGAGACTTTTCACACATCTCAGGGCAGCAATTAACAACTGAACTCCGAGAGTCATGTAAAGTAATTCATGCTTAGGTGGAAAATGTATGAAATAAAAATTGTAAAATAAATTAAACATCCAACGAGCTTCGGACCACGGAGACAGATTACCACACTGAAGTCGCGAATCTCCTGGTGGCAGTGGGAATGAATGCCTCATTAATAAATAAAAAAAGAACATGGTTGGTGAAGAGATGGGCTTCCTCCGGAACCACCCAGGAACACCCAAGGACAATCAGCACTTGACAAATATCATCAGTCAAGATAACCGAAGTAGTCAAAAACGTACATCTGAATACATGACTTCTCCTAACATGATCAGTGCCCGCCACCACCCAAGAAACAGCAATTGTCCAGCCCTGCACAGTAAAAAGAAACTTTATACATATGGGGGTTGACAAAAGAAATCGGGGCACCTCTGCCTCGGGCATAAAAATCTGTGTAAAACAGCCCTGCTGGAAATGGCATTGGTGAACAGAGGGAGATCTGATGCGATAGAGGTTGGATCCAGGTTCGCCCAGCGCTGATCCCGGGCCCGACGCTGTCTCTTTGACTGTGGTTTTTGAGGAGTGTATTTTGGTCACGAAAATAAAATCTTTCGCATTTATTAATTTGGCTTTCTCCTTGATCATTTATAACAAAAGGGACAGCTCAGCTCCGCCCTGGGACACCCCTCTTCCTGCCTCAGGCCTCTCCACACTGCTGTGGACAAACAGACATTTTGGGCCGTGCCCTGTTGTTGGCAGTGCCAAGCTCTGTGCTCACTGAGCAATGGGCTCTGATACCACCTGTCCCCAGCTGAGTTTTGTTCTTAGCCTTTTCCTTTTTGTTAATGTGTTTCGAATTTTGCAGCCAATGGTTGGGTTGAAACTTGTGCCCCAAATGTCAAACCCTGAGAAGAAGTGTCCCCTGATGGGTGTAAGACATTCAGACTAGGCCTGGCAGTGCTGAGGCACCTCCCAATTAAATCTTACTTTGGTCTATTAGTTTCAAAGTTTTACTTGCTACCATTAGAAAACCTCCTGAACCTGTGGACCTGTCAGCTACTCCTGGCTCTTCCAGCAAAGCACAAAGATAACACAGCCTTGTCTTCTGCAGCTCTTAGAGGAACTCAACCAAGCTTTCAGCTGCAAAGCTGACCTGCACACTGACCAACATAAAAGCCAAGGTGGGTGCAGTGTCCTTGTGCATTGTGGAAAGCCAAGCAGGAAGATCTGTGAGCAGGAACAGCCTTCCATGGGGCAGGCAGTGGGTTCATCTAGGGCCACTCACAAGCTGTGCAGCTTTGAGACAGCTCGTGCAGGTTGGGAGGCTCATTTCACATTACTTTCTCTACAGTAACTGTGCGTGACAGAGCAAGCCTGTGTCCCCTTAGCTGCTGGTAGCAGAGAAAGGAGGGAGGGCATACACTGAGCAGCTGACTCCTGGTTGACAGTGGCCTGGTAATGAGCCATGGGAGCCGAGAAAACAGTTTTCTTCAGAGGTTTTATACACACCAGGCTCAGAGCCAGGAGTTTTTCTTGCTGTGAAAACATTTGATTTTTCACAGACTGGATCAGCAAAGGAAGGGCTGGAGTGCTTTGGGGATTTTTTTGATGTTTAAACCCGGTATTTCTCCATCTGCCTTAACAGGGATGTGCTGGAGGCTTGTTGAGCGGAAGATCTGGGACCTGTGGGGGATGCAAGCTGGGTCTGGGAGCTATGGGACTGAACCCCCCCACTATCTACTGTGAACCCATCCTTTATTTTGGCCATGCCTTGCTCCGAGATGTCATGATATTGTTGTGGGGATTTCACTCATCACTTGGGTGTAAAGCCTCTTCTTTCCTATCTCAAGTGGATCTTCCCAGGATTTTATTTTTCCTTTTCTCTGTGTATGTATGCGTGATGAAAGGAGAAATGATTCAAGCTCCACAACAAAGATGAGAAGATCCAAATTCACATATTTTCGCAGTGAGAAATTATTTCATGCCCTGTGATTTGTTTTGCTGTTGGATATGATTAGGAAGAATGGGCTGTGAGTGCTGGATAGCAAGTTAGGTGGGAGGGAAGATTGTGATGGGAGACAAAGAAGGGTCTGTGCTACCCCAATGCCAAGCTGCTCCCTCTATACTATTCTTCCTTCCTTAGAGAGGGAGGAAAACATCACTTGTAGCAGATGCCAGTGGATCATAGCAAAAATCCCCTGAGACAGCTCAATTACACAAGGTGACTTCTGACTCACCATGTTTAGCACAATGTCCTATGGAAGTCATTTCTTTGGGACACTTTTCCCAAAACGAGAGGAAATCCCATGAACCTCAGTGGGAGCTGGGCTGAGGTTTCAATCCCACTGGCCTGAGTCCAAACCCCGCTCTTAATCAGTGCGATGCTGTCCATCAGCTTCAGCTGGCTTTAGTTTAGAACCGTGCGTTTGTTCTCCGTTCATGGGAGAGTTACACTGCAGGCTCGGTTCCACAGCCAGCAAAGCCAAAGAACATAGCTAGCAGTCACCCCTGAATCCACAGATCCCGGCCAAGGCCACGGGAGGTGCTCTCTTACCTTCCTGGAGGACAGGGTGGAGGAGCAGCAGTCCCCGCCGTCATACTGGCAGTACGCCCGGTTGTTGATGGTGTCGCACCAGCCGTCTGCTTGGAAGGGCTAAGGCAGAGGAAGAAGGCTCTGTGAAATGTTGTTCAAAAGCATAAGGTTGCCCCCAAAAGTGGGTCCTCACCAAGGCCCACTTCCAGCATACACAACCCCCTCTTCAAAGCCAAAGGGCACCAGATATCCCAGCTGGTGTGGATGGAGCAGCGGGTGCTCCAAGGGCAGCAGCTAGAGGATCATGGAATTGTGTCAGAAGTGTAAAATGGCATGAGCCATTAAATGGCATGAGCCATGGAATTGTGTCAGAAGTGTTAAATGGCATGAGCAGCCTTTCAGAAAATCAGTTTATTGTTTAGTTACATGAGTCATCTGATCAGAGAAGAAGCGACCAGGGCTGAGGAGCAGCCAGTGATGGCTGAAGGACTCTCCCGTGCAAGGGCTGTGACCAGCGCCATGCATGGGAAGCACTCACAAGAAGGCATCAGGAGCGGTCAGCAGCCAAGGTTTATTTATCACAGATCTACACCAGCACTGCCAAGCAGCCACTGAACCAGCTACAGGATGGAGAACCCATTTCTTCATAGAGTGATTAGTAATGAAATGCTGCTTTCACTTCAGGCTCTGTGATTGTACTTACTGGCTCAGCAACCATGGCTGACCTCCAGGACGTTTTCCATCAGAATCTTGGAATCATTGAATAGTTTTGATTGGAAGGAGCCTTAAAGACCATCTCATTCCAACACCCCTGCCATGGGCAGGGACATCTTCCACTAGACCATGTGCCCAAGCCCTGTCCAATCTGGTCTTGAACATCTCCAGGAATGGGGCAGCCACAATTCCTCTGAACAACCTGTGCCTGTGTCCCATCACCCTCAAAAATTTCTTCCTAATATCTAGTCTAAACCCACCCTCTTTCAGTTTAAAGCCACTACCCTTTCTCTTATCACTCCATTCCCTTGCCAAAAGTCCCTCCCCCTGACCCTTTTTAGTCCTGGAAGGTCCTTTAAGGTCTCCACAGAGTCTTCTCTTCTCCAGACTGAACAGGACTCTTGGTGGAAACCTGGCTATCCCATTGCTCATGGAAGCAGCTGATCCATTTCATTGGATCTGGTTGGCCCCAAACAACAACCCGAAATCCCAAAAATGCCCAGACTCGGCCTTTGATGATGGACACTCACATGTAGCACCCTTAAACTGAATGAGAGCCTGCTGAAAAATGTCACTGCACCGCAATAGCCCTGCATCCACTGTGCCAAAGCCAACATGTGGGCCTAGTGATAATACCAGTAATTCACATGAAAAAACCATGCCAAAACCAGAGAACCCATGTGGCTTTTTGTCCTTGTGACTCAAAAGGAAGAGAAATGGGCTCAACACAGGCTAATAACACTTTAGGAAGTAGCAGCAGGGATTATGGCAAACCACCAAGTCTGGTCTCTGCTATCAGTAGCACAGGCCACAGGCCAAATTCAGGCAGCCACAGAGAGATCACATTAGCCTGGAAGATTTTGGAAGAGCACAAGAAAGAGCACACCTTCCTAGAGCTGGGAAATTGAAGCAGAGCCGAGATAGGTAGCTCACTCCAAAACAAGAAGGGATTTGACTCCAATCAGTGCTGTCACAAACCGTGTCCACAGGAGACCAGGGTGCAATTTCTTCAAGGCAACAGTGTTAACTCTCCTCTTCCACTAAAAAGCATCAGGTGGATCTTAAATGATTGTGATCAAAGAAGGTTTCTTAGACTCAAAGCAGCTCTGAGCACCGTGAGGGCCAGGGCAGGGATGTGGGGGCCGGCAGGTGCCAGGATGCAGTTGGGACTGGCCAGGGCCGCTGGCAGAGGAAGGCTCTTCTGGGTGTGATTTGCTTTTGCAGCCTTCCACACGGTGGAGTTTTTCCTTGAGCTTTGCTCCATGTGTCATGACTCACTGACAAAACAACACCCGTCGCTTTGGTAGTTTCCATACAATTATGGGGAGGTTTGCCCATCCCGGCTGCACAGGTCTGAAACGATTTCCAGATCTTGCGTGCAAGGTGGGGGGAGGACAGAGGCAGGGACAGCATGGGGAAGGAGAGGCTCCCCATCTCTCACTACACCTATCAGGGCTAACTGCCCCCTCCTCTCACCCAGCCGGAGCCCGTACCCCACCCTAAACAAATACAGGCTCCTATGGCAACACTTGTTGGGGAAACTTAACAACTCATGCTCCAAATTACATTGGAAAAACACATGAAGGGAAAATAAAAAATGACTAATTGGACTCGAGGCTCAGGAGAGCCAGGCACAGGGTTTGGGGATTTCTGTCCCTTTCCTTGCCTAGAACATGGTGACTCCTGTGCCTTTGCCTTACTAAGAACCTCCACATGGTTTTGTTTTTGCAAGTAGAAAGAACAAAGTAAGGTGCTGGTTACCCTCGAGGGCACAGGAGCCCTTGTACTTGCATCAGTCTCATTTTGGCCTTGCAGGAATCATGGCAAGGGAGAACACAGGCAATGCAATCTGCTAAGGGCAGGTGATGTGAGAGAGCAGACCCCATACAGCGTCTGTTCAGCCTGTGCTTGAGATGTGTGCCTCTACAGAAAGCAATGCCAGTGGTGGGAGAAGGCAGTTTGTTCACGTCTGCAACTCACAAAAACACCTGATGATGTTTTAAGATGCTGTCAAGAAAAAGGAAAACACCAATGCCCAGCTCTGCCACATGAAGGTGATGAATGTGACCCAGGGAAATGGTCAGCTGGGTCTCAGCTGCCAGAATACCCATCCTCCACTGAGGGGAGGGGGGTGGTGGGCTGGTTGAGAAGTCTCTTATAAACAGGGAAAAAATGAATAAGGCAACTGCAGCAGCCGCTGTGTGCTGTGCTGAGTGGTGGGGAGCTGCTGGGCCAGGCATGCCACCGAGGCAGCCAGGGAGACGGGCTGTGTCAGCGGATCTCCCGCTCGCTGGGCCATCCATCTTCCTTGTTTGTTCAGACAGGAGCTCCAGGGCATGTGGCAGCACGTGGAGGTGCAGCAGCTGGCACTGCCGGGCCGGAGCCCTGCGCCGCTGCCACAAAAATAGTAACGGCAAATCGAGTGCTTGGCAATTGAAATAGGCTAAAAAAACACAGCCTCTAGAAGCTGGGAGCAGGCACAGATGAAAAGAGGAAAAAAAAAAAAATCAAAGGGGAAAAAGAATGAAAGAGGGGAAAAATATTGCAGGCAAAGGAAGGATGCAAGAAAGGACTGGTTAGGTCCCAGTGCATCCCAGCCAGAAGCATCTCCGAGGGCTCAGTGGTGGAGTTTCTCTCAAGGAGGCTGGGAGATGTCATGCAGGGAGCAGTGCCTGTGCACAGTGTTTTTCCACAACCTTTGAAGAGTCCCAGGCTGGCTCCATCCCTGGGGCTGTTGTCCTGCCCAGCAGAGAGTCCCCAGTGCCATCAGTGAGGCAAGCAGGGTCCAGGCATTTTTCTTCAGATCCACCTTACAGAGTTTAATTCAGTGTGAAAGAGCACACAAGGGTGCAACAGGTGAGGGAAAGGTGGATCATGAAGACTCAATCACAGATCACATCAGTGTTGGACATATTTCAGTGCTACACATTATTTTTCAGGAATGCAGGTTTTGCTCTGGTTGAGCACACCTGAAGGCCCAGCACCTTGCTTTTGGCCATGCCCCATTCCAGATGCTTTGGAGGAAGGTGGAAAAAAGAAAAAAAAAAAAAAAATCAGCATTCAGCTGGCCAACTGTGTAACTGAGGAACTGAAAGACTTCCCTGATCTGCCACTGAGGTGGAAAGTGCTCATCATTTCTATCTGTACACAGCCATTGAAAAGCTAGAGTCCAGTCTCAGGGAGTCAAGTCCAGCCTTAAGAAGCAAAATGCTTTCTCCCAGACCGGTCCTGGGCTTTGTGACTCTGCTGATCCATCCAAGGAGGGTGCATAGTTTGCTTTCATGGAGCTTCTAAGTCAGCACAAATTTTGGTGTCATTTTTCCCTTTGGGAATTGGTATTCTGGGCATCAAGCTCAGACTGTTTGCATGCTAATTCAACCACGTGGCTGAGAAGATGCATGTGTTTTTGCTCTCCTCAGCTGTCACTTTGAAAGCAGCCCTAGAGAAACAGGGGAACCACCATTTGGGCAGGGACCAGCCCTGGAAAAGCTGCTTCTGCTGCCCTCAGACTCATGCCTTGTGCATCAGCTTCACCACCGGTAATTCTGCTCCTGGGACCGATGAGTCACTAGTGGTGGGAAGATGAGTTGGAAACCCCATCCCTTTGGTGGCAGGGGGATGTCAGCCCAAACCAGGCTTCACAGAACCACATGAACCTGAGTTGCCCCAGAGAGTGCTACAGCTGCAGGGGTCTCAGGCATGCAAGAGAAGCTGTGTCCCAGGTGAAGGTGCTGCCTGTAGCAGGGAGGAGCAGGCAGGATGTGTGGGGACAGGAAAGTATGGACAGGCTGGAGTGGCCCTTGGAGAAGCACAGGGCAGCTTCTCCCTGCCGGATGTCTCCCCTTCCTCCCCACATCAGTCACTAGCAAGATCTTTCCAAAAGCTCTGGGAGGTCCCTGGGAGGACTTGAAGAGTGCCCAAAGCCTTGTTAAACATCTGGTTCGCTTAAAGCCTCTATACATCCACCACCCCAGCTGGGGTCCCTGAAAATTCTCCCTCCCATCCCTGTCCCAATCCCTCCAACATCCTTCCAAACCACTGTTCCCCTGCAGAAAACTGTCAGTCCTTAAAGCCAGAGATGTGACAGGAGCTGGCTAAAGTGATGCTACAGCAGCGTGTCCCCAGGACACATCCCTTTCCTTACACACACTCACGCTGGTGAGGCAGAGAGCCCGGTCATTCTTGGCTCTCCCTGCTTGCCCAGGGAAGTTGACTGGGAATGCAGACTGTGGGAGGAAATGACAATGTTCATTGTTTGGATTAAATATTTTTCTTGGCCCTCTCTCTGTTGCAGTGTCTTTTATTTTATTTTTCCTCCCCCCCTTGACACCCCCAAGCACATTCACTTTCCTTCTCTCTTTTTGGAGGCTCTTTGGCACAAGGAGGAAATCAGCTCTGAAAAACAGAGAGGGACAGAGAGGGAACAGGTTTGGCTTATGCTCAGAAAGTTTTTTGGGATGTTTTTGTGCCCTGAGCCACCCTGAGCAGTGAGGAAGGTCTACCTGGCCCATTGTAAAAAGGGTGAGCACTATCCAGAGGAAGAGACCTCTAGAAATTTGGGAAGAGGAACCTGGGACCAAGTGGCCTGAAAAAGAGAAATAAAATCCTACAGACTTAGTGCTTCATTGTCCATTTTATGTTTTCTGGTTTCTGTCCCCTGAGCCATCCCTCTGCTCCTTTTGAACTGTGGCAGCTGTCCCTTGGAGGTAGATGCTTGTTGGAGACATCATGGACCTGCCCATCACCTCAGACACAGACAGAAAGCAAAACAGAGAAATTCTAACTGCTTCTGAACCTGCTGGTGTCCCTGAGCCACTCATCAGCTAAGCATGCAGATAGTTTTTACCACATCTCAGGTCTCCAGAAACATCTCCTCCAGCTCCAATGTCTTCTCCCCAAGTCTCATTACAGAAAAACAGAGGCTTGCTGCTTGAGAACATTCTCCATGTACCTGAATGAACACTGCAGGGAAGAGGTGGTGGGCTGGAGGGTTGTGCCTCATTTCAGCTGATGGACCATCACTGTACTGCCATAGCACCTCCCAGCAGTCTTGGTGTGGAGTTCTAGGTGTTCTTCAGGACACTGGAGTCCCTTGGACATGGATTTCCTGCAAACAGCTGGGCCCATTGGAACCAGTCTGTGCTGAGGTTGTGCAGGATTGGTGTCTGCAAGGGGGATGGAGTGCACAGAGGCTCCATGGGCTGCTGTCAATGGCCATCCTGGGAGAGCAGGTCCTTGCCTTCATGGTGCCTGAAAGTGCTTCTGTGTCCCAGGCCAGGACTTGGCTTGGACACACTTCTGCTGCAGAAGTGAACATGTGGCACTTTGGACCCCCAAATGGGGATGTGTTTCATTATCCCTCTGCACTGTGCTACTCAGAGTCATGCTACTCTTCCTCATGCCACTCTTCCTCATGCCTCAGCAGAGAGCCATCTGGAAAGGTCTTTGCACCGTCCAAGGGATGAGAGGGAAGAAAGGGATGAAATGCTGGTGTAGATCCCCACATCAGAGCAGATCTTTGCTTCCATCTAAACATCCATGTCTATGATCTATTCATGGTGAGTTCCTCGGCCTTGTCCTTTTTACACCCTGATCTCAGTGCTAACAGAAGAGAAGCAGAAGCAGGAAAGAACAGGGAGAGAGGAGCAGAGGAAGTTGCTGTGTGTCATTAGTGCTCCTGGCAAGCATGGTGGCTCACCATTCACAGGGATACCACTGATACACACAAGAGAAGACAGGACTTCCTGTGCCATGAGCACCAGCCTGCCATCCTGCCCTCAGTGGCTCTCCTGCTGCATGGATTAGATCTCCTGCCAAGCCATTTGTGCAAAATATGTTACAGGATAGAACGGGTTATGGAAAACAAGCCTTGAAAACCACAAGGGCCTCCTGACCCACTTGTATCTGATTTCTGCCAAGTTCTTGTTACAGATCTTAAACAGAAAGAAAAACAATGTACAAGGGATGAAGGAGCTGAAGGGGAATGAATATTCGTGTTGGAAGAGCAGTTGGCTGGGCTGTGCTTGGGGATGTTTATTATCAGAAACGACTCATTGATTTTTATTTCAGCGGGTGCTTTCAGTGGTTTTCCACTCCGTCTGTACCACTGGCTGCACGACTGTGACTGCTGGGAGGGGGAAATTGGGACATGGATGGGGATGAGGGGAAGGCACCTGAACTGGAGAGGGCAGAGAAGCAGCCATAGGTCAGTACATCCCAAGTGCAGGGCTGCTGCCACAATGTGGCTTGGGGAAGCTGAGGCTGCTCACACCCCTTTGGGGCTCCACCACTACTGGTGGTGTGTCTGGGTGCTGGAGCCCTATCCATGCCAAAAGACCCTCCCATCTTTTGGGTCCTGTGAGCCTCAGCATCTGTCCCTTGTCCTTGCTGCTGTGTGATCTATTTCCCTCTGCTTTGCCTCTTAATAAAACGATGCTGCTACAATCACACTCTGTTTGTGCAGGGGACAGAGATCTTCTCGCTGTTTAGGAAAAGCACACCTCAGCTGAGATTTTTGGAAGAGGAATAGATTTCTTTGGGATCATCCCCTGGCTATATCCCATGCTGAGCAGCCCACACCACCCATGCCAAAAGCAGCATGAAAATGTACCCAGCAGGTATGTGAAGAGCTCCCCACCTTGCCTTCCACCTCTCCAGCATGAAGGGCTTTGCCTTCACCAGTCAGAGGTCAGGTCTGATGCAGGAGTGACCACTACCTGCAGTCCTTGCTCCTCATGCCCCCTCACTGTCTGTACAAGCTGCATTAAACAGGGTGGAAGGTACAGCACTGCCTGGTCCAAGAGAGAAGAAGGATGTGTGAATCACGAGAGGGTGACTAAATTCTGGCCACACAGCTGTAGTTGCTCTAGAGAGCCTCCTTGGTGCAGCTGGGGTGCCTGTGGTCCTCACTGCCTTAGGTCTCAGAAGTACAGAAGACAATCTTTCCTGGAGCAGAGCATTCTGCCAGCACCACATTTCTTACAGTTTCCTGTGTTGAGTTCTGCCATGGTACAAAATCAGAGACCCACAAGCCTGGGATGAGTGAGAACCAAGGGTCTCCAGCCCCACTGATACTGAGGAGCAGAGGCAGCTGGAGCTCAGCTGCAGTGCTGTCCCAGGGGACAAGTCTCACCCTGTCTCCCATCACATGAAAGAACAGCAGAGTTTAGGGGACACTCCCCACCATCCTTATTGCATATGTCTTCCAAAGGGTTAATTCTGACTGAGAAATGCTGGACACAAACCATGGATGTGCTGAGTGAAGGTTTTGTGCATGCTGGTGGGAAGAGCTAAGGATCCTTCAGGGTCCTTCACTACCTGTTGGATCAAGAGACTCAGGAACAACTTGCAACCACAAACACACTTCAGTCCCTATTTCATCATTTCCATTGTAATACCTCAGGAAAACCACAAAACAGAGAACAGATTCACGTTTTACGATTGTGATAACATGACCAGCAACACGAGAGGGCAGCGAGACCTTGTCCTCATGCAGGGCAGGCCTGAGAAATTCCCAGCAGCTCATGCTCACAACAGTGTTCTGTTCTCTGCCCATCTTCATCCAGAGCATGAGGCAGAGACCTCCAGTCAAAGTCCATTCCAATTAACCCTTTGCTACCTGCACACAATGACATGAAGCTCGAGGTGAGAAGGAGGCCAGCATGGTGCACAATGCATTGGCTGCCCAAAAAAAGCTGCCCAAGTTCACTCTGGTCACTGCAAGAGCAGCCTAGCTTTCCCTGAGAGCATTTGAGCAGGACAGTGGTGGTTACCCCATCCTGTGAATAACACTGGGTAAACACAAGGATGATGAAACAAGTGAATTTTTGCACCTAAACCACATCTGCAGTGTGAAGCACAGGAGCCCCTGTGGTGGGAGACAGAGGGGTGCAGGTGTAGGGCATTGCACAGACTAGGAGGTGCTCTATAGCAGCTATGCTCATGCACAGACTGCTTTGGACCATGGCAGGAACAGTCCAAGGGAGCAACCTGGATCTCTGTACATGCTGTCTCTTCCTCTGAAGTCAACAGTCTCACTTGCTTTTGAGCACAGGAGGATGATGCATCAGAGGTGACCACCTTGGGATGGCTTAGGAGAACGTGACCCAGACGCTGCAAACAAACACCTCCCTCACAGCAGTCAAACACACCACCAGGACCAAAACCACCTCCTCCCAACCCATGGTGGGGAGGAGGGGTTTCTCTCCTCCTCCACTCGCCTCTCCTGACAGCCCCAAGCCCCCTCCCTTGGTGCTGCCATCTGTTTTTCTACTGATGGCAGGGGACGAGATGTTCCGCTGGCCCTCGAAAGGCAAAGTGCGCTCGGCGCTAACTTGAATTCCTGACGGGCTCCTGGAAGGGTTTGCATCCCTCCCTCCCTCCTTCCCTCCCTCCCTGACGTACGTGCCTCACTGCTCCAGCACTGGGGAACTTGGCAAGGCACAGCAAGAGAGAGGGAGGCAGATGGATGACCAGATTAACGGAAAGAGAAGGGAGGTGGGAGAGGAGTGCAGGGATGAGCAGGCAGGCTGATCCACCGCCAGCAGAGGATAAAGATGCGGTCCCTCTTTAGGGAGGGAGGGAGTGACAGTCCCTCTAATGCCATTGCATGGTGACCTGGACTTTCCAATAAGAGGCAGAGCTCCAGATGGAGCTGGGAAGGTTGAGCCTTGGCTACTGCTGCCATGCCCCGGCCTGAAGTGACTCCACCAGAGAGAGACAGTACGAGCTGCCAGGTGGCCTGGATTTCTGTTATGTAGGGTTGCTCCCCTCACTGTGGCATCCAGAAGAGAAAACTTCCTGATCCAACACACACTTGGCAGTCAATGGAGAGACAATAGAATCTCCAAGGTGTGACTCAGACTCGAGGTGACAGGGACAGCCCACTGGAACAGCATTTCACTGCCCAAGGATGGCAGAGTCTGGGCTCTTAAAGGAGGAGTCTCCATTGAGGGGCTCCTATGAAATGAGAAGGAAGCTGGGACTAATATGACCCGTGGCAAGTGAATCTGAACCATGTGTGTGAGGGGGGCTGCAATGCAGTGAGGACAGAGGACAGGTTATATTCTTTCTCTACCCTGCTCCTGCTGTGGGATGCCTCCATATCCACAAGGGACTGGGGGAAGTGAGCAGCCTCTGAGAACTGCAGAGTTTTTCTTCACAAGGAGGAGGGCAGAGAGGAATAGGAATGAAGATGGAAGGCAGCACAGATGAGGTAGAAACAACATTCAGAGTATTCTGTGGTCAGATGGGGAGACTGGTGAGATCTCCCTGCAGCAGCTCCCAGAGCAATACTTTGAGGCACTTTCAGTAAGAGTTACTCTTTACAACAAGACAATGACTACTATGAAACTCATGTGGGGGGAAAAAGTTATCTAGGAAAATTTGGATTATTGGTCCAACCTTTACAGCTTGCAGCACCCTAGGAGGAAACACATAGAAAAGAATAAACCAAGACATGTATGAGAAGTGAGGAGAAGGAAAACAGGGATGAGGAGGAGGCTGGGAGCTGTATCAAAAAGGAGAGCTTAAGGGTGAAAGACACTATCTGAGGATGAATCTTCATTAGTGCTACAGTGAGTGACTGTGACCTTAAGAACAGGCCTGCCCTGATGCAACTGCTAACAAGGAAGAAGGCACTGTTCCACAGAGGAGGATCAGGATATCTAACAAATAGTTAGATGACCTGAAGGACTGGAGAGAGAAACAAGATGACATTCTCTTGTATTAAATGGAAGGGCAAGCTCTTGTACTGATGGCAAAACATCTGCTGTTAGCTTGGTGCTCATCAGTTGGAAACAAAGGAGGAAGAGAAAGATCTGGGTGTACTTGCTGACCTCAGGATATCTGAACTGCCAGACTGATGCAACTGCAGAAACAACAGATATAGTCCTGTGTCCCATCAAAAGAGACATTTCCAGCAACAAGGAAGCTTTATGGAGGGCTTTGGTGGACCTGGGATGGAAGAACATGTACTGACTGCTTGGTCATTCCTGATGAAACAATAATTGAAAGCAGAAAAAGCATTTAAAAGTCTACAAGGGTGAAGAAGGAACATGGAATCTTTCCATCTTCTGGTGGGACACTGCAAGATTTTGGCTTGGTTAACCTCCTGTGTGCCAAGAGTCCTGCCTGGGGCTGCTTTCTAAGAGTAAAGGAGGGTGACAAGCAGATAGGAACAGAAAGAGCTCATGTTGGCTGTGGGCATGTTTGGGTGGTTGATGAGAGCACAGTGACTTACCCTGGGACTTCAGGTACTCAGTGTGTCTGTGTCTCACACACACACACAAACTGGCACTTTTCATCATTCCTTATGGGATCTCTCCCTGAACACAGAGACCTAAGGTGAAGCACAGGAACCACAGAGGAGGAAACACTAGGGTCAGTCTGGTGTACCTGAGCCTAAGGGAGAGGCCTCACAATTGTGTCAGCTTTATGTTACCTGAGCTGCACAGGAAGGGAGGAAGAAACACTTCACACTCCATTGGCTTCTTTTTTTGAAAGGACCTAGTCCCAGAGAGCACAAGAAATTCTCCCTTGCTAGCAGAACCACCACAGAGACAATCACTCAACCATCTGGTCTGCTCTTCCACTTAAGCCATCCCATTTCAAACACATTACCCCAGATTTGTGCTAAAAGATGTGGTTTAGAAGACACAGAGCTCCCAAAATGTCCGAGGATCACTAACTTCTGGTACTCAATCACCAAACACCTCTCAGGCACACAGCACCTCATTCCCCTGCTCTTTCAGGCTGTGTCTCACAGTAGACAGGCACAACACCGGCATCAAATTTGGGAAATAATTGCTGCACCTTCTGTAGACCATGAGGTTTCCTTCCTGGGGACGTGCCCCCTGCAACATTGCCCTTTCCCCCACACTCCAGTCCACAAAGAGCTGAGCTCAGCAGAACCAGCGAGGAAAAGCAATCATTGCATTGAAATGAGCACAAGAAAAAAATACAATCAGCTAACCCCAAAGCTATTTTTGGTGTGCAAACTCCATTTACATTTTCCTTTTTGGTAAAAATCCCAAATTTTCAGCATACAACATTCCAAAATTTCCCCCCTTTTTCCTTTTATCCTCAATCATAATAACAACTAGTGCTTGACAAAGACTGCCTATTTTTAATTTCCTTTGTGAACTGACTCCAGGCTGCCTATGATTTTCTCCTGCCTGGTCATTATTCAAAGCTAAATGAGTGGCTAACCAATTTCTGCAAGGAATTCTTTGTCTGCAGATTCTTCAGAAGCAGTTTGTTTTGCATATACAAGGCTGGAAATCCTGATTGTTTGATTTGGACAGGTGAGTCACACAGGGCTTTTCTGGACCCATGTTACTCTAGAACTGCGGTTCTGGTTAGGGAAACATTCCAGCTTGGAGTCAGCTCAGGCTTTTGGGGGATACCCCTTGCCAGTGAAATCCTTTTGCTAGAATATTCTGCCCAGGCTGGCCAAAAAGAAGCAGGCAAGGAAGGAAATGGGTTATTGTGCAGCTCTTGCTCCCCAGCACCATCCTGGCTGTGGGGACTCTACCCAAGGATGCTTCCTCTGCTATCTCCGCTCATCCAGCAAGCCCAGCTCGGAGCAAACATAAGGTCAAAGGTGTCTGGTTTGTGCTGGAGCAGGTCTTCACTGGCAGGAGCTCTCCTGCAAGGAGCAGGCAGCTTGTGCTGGGGCCAGGGAGGGCTTACCTCACACGACTGGATGCAGTGAATGACAGAGGGGTCCGGATACCACCGCAGCCTGCCCGTGCACACAATGTTCTGGGAGAGGAGGAGAAGACAGCAGTTAGCTCAGGTGGATGAGGCAGGGAAACAGCCAGCAGTGTGTTCTGGAGCCACAGGGTCTCCTGCAGCACTGCATTACTCACTGCAGGGCAGAACAGCAGTGACACCCCCAGGACCCTCCTGGCCCAGCATACCCAGGGTAGCTGCACCCAGGAACCCACACACCAGGGCACGTTGTTCAAGGCAGAGGCCAGATATACACACACCTTGTGTGTGTCTATCTGTGTGTGTGTTTTGAGATGTATATTGGTTGAACTTGCTGATCCTGGAAGTTTTTTCCAGCCTTAGTGATTCTATGTTTCTATATTGATACAAAACTGGAAGAGGACAAAGAGAAAGGACAGGGACTACCTGAGAAGTGGGTTTGGCTGGCAGTGCCACCATTATGTCTGACTTGGCCAGGAGCTGCTGCTGGGGGTAAGCAGCCACAAGAGGCTGGAATCTACCATCATATCTCTGTGTGATGCTGAATTCACCAGCTGGTCATCACTCAGTGCCTACAGCTGGCTCGCTGATCCCTGCTCAGGCTCTGAAAACTGCATCCTGGGAGGAAGGACTCATCTCCCCAGACCTGACTTGAAGTAGATACACCAGGCTGACGGTCACTCTGAGGTATTTACAAACTCTCACTGGTATTTACAAACTCAGCTGTTGCAGCCAGATGGACACAAGAGCGAGATGTGAAGGGCTCAGTTTCCCAGCCCTGGAACACACCACGCTGCTCATTTAGCTGGGGTTTGTGGGGAACACTGATGATTACACAGGGGGAAGAAAAGCCCCACCACACATGCAATTTCCTCCTTGTAAAGCTCAGGCAGGCTTTGAAATCTGAGGCCCCATAAAACAGCATCTGGCCTGTGAAAGTGTCCTAGGATGCCCTTCACAGCACAGGAATTGCACAGAGAGGTGAGTGTGTTTGCTCCCAGCCTCGTTTGAGATGTTCAGGGGCAGGAGGACTGGCTCCAGCATTCCCAGGTGGCATGGCAGCTAGGAATAGGGCAGCTCTGCCCACACAGGTCCTTCTGCAGCATCTTTGGTCAAGACTGTGACGAGGCTGGAGCAGGATGAGGTCCTGGCCCTCCTCGGCCAGCCCCAGAGAGAGCCAGCTTAATGGGGCAAAGACTGGGGAATTCCAGAGCCCACCAGATCCTGCTCAGCCAAGAGGATGTGTACATCCCAACCCCATGGAGCTGCTTTGTATGTGGTTGTTGTGCAACTCAGATGCCATTTTAGCATACTCATATTAGTATACTCATATTCCAGGCTGGGAAATAAGGGCAGAGAGACAAACCTGCTCAGCTGTGGCATGCAATGAATCAGAGCTGAAAACAAAACAGGACTGTGCCCCTTCTCTGAGTGGCCTGTGCAGTTCCCTGTGTTGTTTGCCCCATCCTCTCCATCTCATGGAGCATGGCAGCTCCCGGGAACAGCAAACTGTTGGAGGCTTGGGGGAGCCAAGCGGGGAGCGGAGACAGAAGCCAGGACAGAGAGGAAAACAAGATGGTCTAGGGAGAGAGAGCTCCTGGCAAGGGACAGAGCTCCTTCTTAAAATAGTGTCTCCTCTCTGCAAAATGCCTCCCTTGCACGAAAGCCTGCAGTGGTGGTGAAAGGGAAGCTGAACACCACTGCCTCAACGGGCCAAGCCATGCGATCCCTCAAAGGCAAGGACTCCTTCCAAGGCTCGTGCTTCACCATCCCACATGCCCCAGGCATCCTCGCCCCCCCGGCAGCCGTGGGCCTGATTCAAGGCAGTGCACAGTAGTATCCACAGGCATGATGCTGGGCCTCCTGCGGCTTCCCAGGAGGAGGGGAAAGCATTTGGATGGGAGCACTGGCTCCTGGGAAGATTGTTTGCTTTTCTTTGTTCCACCTCCTTCCTTATACATCTCGTTTTTATTTTAAGAAATATTACCCCGGCAGAGCTGCTTTTTGGTAAAGTCGTGCCACGAGGATCCAAAATATTTGAGCTATTTGAGCTGCTTTGCCTACAAAATGAGTAAGAAGTGGGGAGGGGAAGGCTCCCCTGTTCCAGCAGCAGAGGCACCCAGCCGGCCAGCAGGTCCTGGCAGCTGGAGACACCTTTCAGCTGACAGCGCCCTGCCTCTTCCTTGGCAGGGAAATGCCTGCCTAGGATTGCATCTCTGCTGCCAGGTAAGTGGGGACCCAGGCTTACACTGTGCCAGAGGCAGCTTTTGCTCTCCCAGAACACTGGCTGACAATAAACAGTAGCTTAACAGGTCTAGGCACACCACACATCCTGAAAAATCAGTGGGATTCTTGCATTAAAACTTCATATATTGTGGTATCATGCAATTCCTGGAAAGCTGGCTTGGGAGCTGATAACTCTGCTGAACTTTGGTATACACTGCTTGTCTTTACAAGTCTTACCCTTCTTTACCTGAGGCAGAGATTTTGGGTTAAAACACCAGATGGAGAGGGAGGGAGGTTCCCTCTCCATGCTGCCAGCAACCCCCCTGCTAGAAGAATTCCTCCCCCCTTTTACCTGGACTCTGGTTGGCTGCAGCCGGTGATCCATTGTCTCAGCAGTGACATTTTTGGGCAGTATGACAGGGTCACTTGGAGGAATGATACAGGAAGGAATGCACACAGCACCTGTGGGAGGAAGGAGAGCCTTGAGGACCTTACCTGGAGCCAGGCATCAATGTCCTGTAGGAGGCCACACTGATGGTAGAGAAATGTAAAGAGGACCCTTTATCTCCCAGCCTGAGACAGCCATTCCTCCCCCAAATCCTGAATTATCCAAGAGCCAACAGGAGTTGTGCCCAATTCTCTTCTCCCAGATGAGAGGAAAACTAAAACACAACCTAAGAGAAAGATTCCAACCTTGATGGCAGGACATGGGACCCAGCATGAAAATAAGTCTGGCCTAGATGTTATATGATGTTTGCTGACCTGTTAAGAAGCATCTCTCTAATTTTTCTACCACAGAGAATTCCCACTGCCTTCCCATAACCCAGGAAGAAAAAAAGCTGCAAAAACCACCTTGGAAAAACAAGTGGGATCCCATTCCTAATCCTAAACCTCAGTAGTCCCTGACATTAGACTGTCCTCAGCCTGGTTGGACCAGGCTGGTATGACTGGTGTGTTTGCTTCAGAGTAATATGGGCTGAGCTCAAGCATGCTGCCCAGTGGGATGCTAGACCAGATACAACAACCATGGCTGAGTGTTGCAGGTTTTCCTGAAAGCTCAAAGCATCCAGGTCCTGCAGACAGAAATGGATGATGCGGTCCCTCCTCTGGTCAAAGTGCCCTGTTACACTCAATTGTCACTGCAGCTTTTATGGCTTTTATCTAGGACTTGTCACATTAACCCTGCAAACAGCAGCAGTGGTAGCAAGTGGAGAGACCTCAGGAAAGATGGAGGGCTACAGATCAGGAAAAAGTGCAAAGAGCTGGGTTTGCCCTAAAGACAACCCCTGCTGCTTCTGAAAAGAGAGATGCTTAATGCTGGAGACAGCTTTAGATTTGGGTCTTGCCCAAGAGTGCAACCAGGGTGAGCACAAGGCTAAAACCTTCCTGGCTCTGTGTTTATAAAGATCATGGAAGAGAAAACAGGAATTTTTCTGTTAATTGGGGATTGGTACAGGGAGAATCTATCTATAGTCAATTGTGACTATCAGCTCTCTGGTATGACTGAGTCAACACAGTTTGGTTTTCATCTGCCCTCACCTATGCCATGCCCCTGCTCACACTTGTACTCCACGAAGTTCAGCTCTGGGGGTGGTGGGCAGGAGCCCTGCAAGCTCTCACACAGTTTGAACTCCTCTGTCCACAAGCCCTCCTTAGTGCAGACGATGGGAACCTGCAAAGCAGAGGGAGAGCAGCTGGTATTACCCACTGCCTGGCCACCACCCATCTCTGGGGGAGCACTGTGCAAGGACACCCCTCCCACCCACCAACGTCCAGAGAAAAGCTCCCCAAGGCAGCTGGGCTGCAGCCACCTGGCCCAGCCTATGTGCACTGACCAGAAATGCAATTGTTTCCCAGCTGTTGCTGGATCCCACCAGAGGGAATCAGCCACCCTTCTTTTGACAAGCCCCTTTCCAAGCATTGATAGCTGGGTGGAAGAGCAGGCAGGCAGCAGCCTCCATGCCCAAGGAAGCCCCTTGGAGAGCACAAGTGCTGCAGCAAGCTTGCCCATCATCCTAAGTGAATGCTTTCACAGCAGCTCCCAAAACTTACTGGAAACCCTCTATTTATGCTTTCTGACCCCATTGACACAAGATAAGCCAGCTTGCTTAGGACCACTGCTTTCCAGGGAGCAGGTGAGCATCCCCAGGCAGTGGTGCACCTTGTGCCATGTATGGGGTCCAGCAAGACCAGCCTTTGGGCTTGTAGAGGGACTGCAAGACCAACCTTTGGGCTTGTAGAGGGACTGCAAGACCAACCCTTGGGCTTGTAGAGGGACTGCAAGACCAACCCTTGGGCTTGTAGAGGGACTGCTCTTGGTGGTAAAAGGGTTTTTGGCCTTGGGGATGGGCCAAACTGCTGCAGGGCCCCTCTGCACAGCAGAGCACAGGGAGCCCTGCGGTTTGTAGCTGCTCTGAAACACGAGGTGTGGTCAGTGTGTGCCTCCCCCAGACTCACCTGCTGTCCCTGCTGCTCACAGCTGAGCACACACTGGCTGTCCAGCTCGAAGCCCTGCGTGCAGTTGTACATGCCCTCGAAAACGGGGGGCGGGGGCTGGCAGACCACGGGCACACAGTGCCCCTCTTCCCACTGCCCACTCTCCAGGCACTGCACCTTCAGGAACTTCCTGGGGAAACACAGACACCAGGCTGGCCTGCAGAACCCCCAGCACTGCTCCTTGGCTGCACCAGGCATCCCACAGATGTCAGGAGCAGACTGAAGACATCTCTCCTGGAGCAGAGTCATGCCCATCCTGTGTAGGACTTTCCCATACTGTACAATCCCTCACCATGGGCATGTCTTCCAAAGGGACACCCCATGCTTAACCAGGACCTTTTCTTCTCCTCCCTGGTGGGATTGTACTGATCTAGGAGCACTGGATGCATTTCCCTTGCACTCACCACCCCACTGCCCCTCACCTCTTGTGGTGCCCCCTAAACCCTTCCTTCCCACAGTCCCTGCAGGTCCTGCTCTGCTTTGTCCCCCAGCCAGTAGCTGCATTCTTTGCTGGATGGAGTTTGCCTCCACCAGTAAATCCTCTGGCCTGTGCCCAGCTGTTCCTGAGGCTCCTCTTTGTACTCCAGCCAGATCTGTCAATCCTGCTCTGGCCAAGGGGCTGCAGCAGACCAGTACCACCCTATGCTGCTAAAACATGAGCTACTTGCCAAGAAAAGAAAGAAAGAAAAAGTCCAGGAGCAGAGCCCACCCACTTTTCACTGTCCCTGGCAGTGATAGAGACACCACATCTTTTACACAGAGGCATCAAAACTGCTGAGGTATCAGGCTGGCCAAGGACTGCTCTCTCAGCAGAGGACACATCACTGCCCTGATGGGCTTTACCTGAGCCAAAGCTGATGGCTCCATCCTTAAGGAGGCTTTTCCCCCCCACTCCTGTCCTCCTTTACTAGACAGCCCACTCCGGTGCCTGCCCCTGCCCTCTCCCTCTAAGCCCAGCAGGCAGGGCTCCAGGCCACGTTAGGGAGTTTATGGCCTGCCACAGGTATGTGAGGGGGCTGCCAGGGGTTAGAGGAACCCCTGGGGGAAGGCACTAAATTGCCCCTTGTTCTGAGAGGCAGCAGACAGAGTGTGGGGCCACCCATGTGCCCCTTAACACCTGGAGCAGGGTCATGACATTGTGTGGGGCCACCCAGCTGTGCCTCCACACATGGTACAGGGTCACACAGCCTGGAGAAGCAAGGGGACCCCATCTGCACCCTGCTGCCAGACCAGGGGTGTTCCCTGTCAGATTTCTGCTGGGAACTCCTGGATGAGACATTTTAGAGGTTTTTGCAGCATTCTGATATTTTAAAATATTTGCAGCTCTTGGAGAGTCCCCTTCTCCCTTCAGAAATCAGGGATCTGTTTTTTCTCAAGACTGTATAAAGGGACAGTGGGTTCCTCCCAAGGTGAATGCAGGCTCCAGCAGGTAACACAGGCAGGCAGGGTAGGGAATGGGATGCAGCAAGTCCACTGGCACAGAGCTCTGCACAAATCTTCCCTCCAGCCCACCTGGGAAGTGAGGATGGTTGTGGTGTGAGCACCTGAGCAGTGAGGGTTGCTGCAACATTGCTCTCACAGCAGCAGCCTTGAATTAACTAAGGGAACTGTAGCTATGAAGTATTTTGGAAAGCTGATGAGGTAAAGGGACTGGATTCCATTGTAGGCATCTGTGGTTTCAGTCCATTCCTCCTTTAACTTCCTTGTTTGCCTTCTCTTTCCATGAGGATGATAGTCCCTGCCTTGCAAAGATGTCCCCCATAAGACTTTGCCTTCTCCCAAATCTGACTGAATGCTTTGCCCTGCCCAAGTTTAAAGGTAAGCAGAGGCACATGCCAAGAGGTACTAATCCATGCTGGATGTCCAGCTCCACAAGCAGCATTTTCCCCTTCTTGAGCTTCCTGGCTCACAGGGTGTGATCCAGCTGCAGGACTTGGAAGGGGTAAAGCCCTGGGGGTTATGGAGGTAGAAACAAACTGCAACAGCAATCCCTCAGGCACTGAGCAAACTCCTTTAAAGACCAGGAGCATGCCAGCCACACATGACTTTTCACTGGCCACTGCACCTCCCTGTTGCTCTCCAGGTCATGGCAGGGGCCCTGTGCCCAGGGAGGCCTGGGGAGATGGGTCAGGCCTGAGGAGGACACGCTGTGGCAGCTGCAGTTTGCTCAGGTGCAGGCTGTGGTTTGCAGCCCCATCATCCTCACAGGGGCTCCTCTTTTTGATGTGGTGTCAGAGCCAGGCCATGTATGGCCTCTCACACCTCCCCCCAAACCTGCACACCCCCCCAGACCACCTTGCTGTGGATGCTCAACCCATCCATCCAGGGACTTCAAACACAGCCCAGGCTGACCCCAGGGTAGAGGGTGGGGTGTGGATCACTCCCACATATGTGAAATAAGCAGTTCATGTGGGAGCATGAACTGAAGGGAAAGGAGAGGCTTTAAAAAAAAAAAAAGTATATACATAAATGCACACAACTTCACAGGAGCTTGACATTTCTGGCCCCCCTCCCATCCTGCAACTTCTTCTGATCTGGGTTAGTGGCACTTCTTGAGGATTAACAAGGAAGCCAGGAAAATCAGAGTCAGCCCTCCAACCAGGCAAGCCTAATGGACAGAGGAGGCAAGGGAGATGTTTGAGGCCAGCAAGGGCTGCATCTGAGGTGGAGGCACAAGCACATGCCCAGCTCCAGGAGCTGAAGATGCAGGGATCCAGCCATCTTCTGAGGCAGCCAGCTTGGGGGGAGTGGGTTTGCTGTGCAGGAATGGTGACAAATGAGCCTAAAGCCTCATCTCCCATGGCAGGAGACTGATGGCTTCAAACAGAATAGGGGGAAAGGAGAGAGATTTGTCAGTAAATTCAAAGAAAGTTGCATCAGCCTGTAGGACCCTCCATTGCTGTGCTCCCTCAAAACAGCCTGGACAACCTGGGCTGTAAATACTCAAAAATCTTGGAGGTGGAAGTGACAGGAACCTGGTTGACAGCCTGGGTTTTCTTCACCTGGCTCCTTGGCTCCCACAGCTGTGTGTGTTTGTCCTTTATCTGGAAGGGGCCAGATACAGGCAGAGGCAGGGAGTGCCTTTGTGCCCACCACACGTGTGCCTGGTGCTCCTGGATTAGGCTGTCCTGCTTGCCCTGCTGTGAACTTTGTTTTGTTTCCAGTCCCCAGTTTCTCCTCTACATTCTCCCACCTCCTCTCCTTCTTCCATGGTCTCTGCTGTATATAAACAGAGGGAGAGGGAAGAGGGGCTGACATCTCCATAGAAGCTGACTGAGGACTCTGCTGGGCTCCTTGATCTCTGGTCAAAATGCAGGCTGAGACTTTCAAATCTGCCTTAAAATACCAAAGTGGTTCTTTGCTTCATTCCCTCAAGCTAGCAGAAGGAGCTCAACTCCTCACAAAGGCAGCTTTGAGATCCCCAAATCTCTTCTCTCCAAGGAATCATCCCACATCTGGCAAGTGAAACAAGTCCCCTGAAGGGTCTGACCTTTTAGATCCCCAAACTGAGAGTGTCCTCTCAACATCAGAGTGCTCCTTAAAGGAGCACAATCACACAATCATGGAATTGTTTTGGGTTGGAAGGGACCTTAAAGATCACCTTGTTTCAACCCCCCTGCCATGGACAGAGACACCTTCTACTAGACCAAGTTTCTCCAAGCCCCATCCATCTTGTCTGTTCCTGTCAGAGATCTGCTTCAGATGGCACTTCATGCTGGAAGCAACAGCAAGGAGCACTGTGGGGGTGATGCTCTTTCCCCCAAAGTATCTGACCCCTGGCTTTCAGGCCAGCACTTTTCACTGTTACAGCTCTGGGTGATGCTGAACATTTCTCCTTGACAGTTCATATCTTTGTGTGATCCAGGTGTGGGTTTGGTACTGCCATGGCACAGGTTCTGCCTAAATGCAGAAAGCTCCCATCACAAAGCACAAATGCATATTTTAAGTTCCCTTTGTTACCTTACACTGGAATTAGAAATGAAGTAGCCTGGCAGCTGGGAGCCTCTCCAGGCTAACAGACCTCCTTTAGGAAGAGGCAAAGCAGCTTTACCCTTCATGTCAGCACTGTCAGTCAGATGAACCTGCCAGCAGGAAGGCAGCAACTTTCTGGCAGGATCTTGATTACACAAGTAATCAGTATTTCCTCAAGGAACCCTTGTTGACAAGCAGTGATTTCCCAAGGGCCTTTTCTCACCCAGGTTAACAGACAAAAGCATCTCTGGGACAACTGATTTCTTCATCCCCTTTCTCTTTCACTTAAACTATGGGAAATTAATTTCAACTATGTCCTCAGCCCCTTCTAAGCATCCTTACTGCTCCTGCAGTAAAATTCAAATAAAAAATAGAAGTGAGGCAATTGCATGAACATCTGTGTCCAAGATTATCTTCACTGGCATGGAGACAGCTGGATCCCAAAGAGGTTTAGGCCTGCATAAGGTGGGCAACTCCACATGAGGAGCAAAGCTAGAGCTAGAAGAATAATTCAAAGGAAGCCTGACTATTTCCAAGGGTGAGCTAGTTAGTGGGCATGAGGAATCTTCAGTGTCAGTCACAGATTATGTTTGACTTTTGTCCAATATGTAGCACACATAGAGAGTCTTGCTTCTTTATGTACCTCCACACCTGCATGGCACTAAATCCTTTAGCAAGGTTTGTGCTTGCTGGGTTGGTGGACAACAGGAGACAATAGATAAAGAACTCAGTTTTCTGAACTCAGAGACACAGAAGAAGACCCTAAAAACCTGATGTCCACCAGCTCAGACCGAGCACATCAGGAACCTGCACCTCACCAGAGCTGGTTGCTTCCAGAACTCCCCAGCACCGCCCTTTCTCCAAAACTGGCATGATCAAAGAGATCAACCTCTCACTCTGGCAGCTCCCACCCTCTCCTTGCCAGGGCTGAGATACCAGAAGGATTTCCAGCAGTCCAGGAACTGACTTAATGGCTAAGAGCTGCTACACCACACCAAGAGGTTGGTACTCATGCTGAGAGTCACCAAGAGCTCCTGATGAGACAGTACAATGACATTTACAAGCCCAAGGAAAGGTTTTTGCTTGGGCTGGGCCACTCACCTAGGAGTTAATCTGCATGATAGGAAAGCAATACTTTTTCTGGTTTTGTTAATGTGGTTTTTGCATTCCACCATCAGAGATGTCTGATGAAATAGCAGCAGTGACAATTGCAAAGGGGAAAACACAATGTCAACATGCATTGCTATGAAAATGTAAACCGCTTCACATGATTTTCCTTGACTTGTCTCACAGGCTGCTCAGACCCATATGGGAGTTACTCACACATCAGAGGAGCCTCAAGATCTCCCAGGGGTCATCATTTTCACCAGCAGTTGCTGCAGCAGGACAGAGGGGGCCTCACTCTGCAAGCTGAGTGGATCTGTTTGAATGCCCAGTGCCTGAAGCGCCACAGGCACAAAAGCTGCTCTAGAGTTTGCAAAGCAGTCCATGTGATTGCTGCCATAATAATCATTTGCTCAGTTCCCTTTGGCCCAAGAAATGCTCCTAACACTGTGAAAAGCTGTTTACAGAAACCACTTCCTTCATTACTAGGCAAGAAATTTGGCAACTGCTTCCCACTACACAACAACTCTACCCCAGAGCAAAGAAGAGATGAAGTCTGCATCCAATTAAAACTGGAAGGGGGCATTAAACAATTAACACATAATTACCTGATCTGGGCTAGAATCAAGACTCTGGGGAGGACCCAGCCAGTGCCAAGGAATCTTTAGTGACCAAACCCAATGGGGACTTTGGCTGGAGGAGTCACACACAAAATGCTGCTTTATCCCCCAGCATCGAGATACTGGCTGAGAGCAGGGCTAGTGAACCACCAGGAATTTTTCCCCGAAGCATCAGGAAAAATCTTCTCCCATTGAAATGCCAATGCTGGAGATATTAAATTTAGCCAAGAGGCACAGCGGGTGAGATGTTAGCCCTGACAGAAGGCAGCCATTCATTCTTACAGTGCCTCTGTTCCATGTTTTATCGCTTTTAGGAAAGACAGAAGCTCCAGGAATCTGCCAACATCTTGTAAATGTCTAATTACCTGGGATTCCACAAACACTTAATTTGCTGCTTAACTTTCACAGAGTGACAAATACGTTGAGGTGCACAGGAAGATCTGCTTGTTTCAGGTTAAAGTACTTAACACACTCATGTATGCAACAGCACCTTGTTCCCACCAGGTTCACCTAGTGAATGCCTCTTGTATTTCAAGAAATCTGTGTGATCAGAGCAAGCTGCTCTGCCCTCTATCACCTATCAAGCCAGGTCTTCGAGACTGCCAGCGTCCCGTCACCTCTGCTCCTTGCACACACTGGGAGGAGGAAAGAAATGGTGACAACAGACCTGCCACAGACTTACTTCTTAGGCTTGTCTGCTGTGCTCTCGGCCACGTGGTAGCCGGGCTTGCACTTGTAGCGACAGACTGAGCCCACGTCGTGGCTGCCCTGCAGGCACCGCGGCACCAGGAGCTTGGCGTTGGCCACGGCGGGAGGCGCCTCGCACTCCAGCTTGCAGAAGGCTTCGGGCAGGGACCAGAGACCATCCTCCAGGCAGGTGAGCCACTGGTTTGTTCCTGACCCCAAAAGAGAAGCAGAGTGTGTGTGGGGTTACATTTCAGCCAGGAATGGAGAACTGCTGAGGGGAGCTCAGAGCAACCAGTAGAAGTCCTCTTGTTAGAGTGTACACTGATATCAAAAGGGTCAACAAACACAAAGGCTGTGGACTCCATTGCCTGCTTGGTCAGGCTGTAGCAGAAAATTCTTGAATGCAGACAAAAGTATGGCAGGGTCAACTTCTAGAGGCTGGAGAAAGGATCTTGGGTTCTGCAAATCTCCCCAGATCTTTCCCTTAAAATTGCCCTCTTTCATGGTGCCTCAGGACAGCCATGGGCCTTAGTGTAGGACAGCTCTGTCATGTTTAGTTCAGCCCCTTCATCCTCCCCAAGGGCTTTTTGCAGCTTGTCTTCAGCTATGCTGATCAAGCTGTCATAGCCTACTACAGATGCAGTGTAAGATCATAGAATCATGGAATGGTTTGGGCTGGAAAGGACCTTTAAAGCACATCTCGTCCAACCTCCCTCTGCCATGGACAGGGACATCTTCCACCAGGTCAGGTAGCTCAGAGCCCTGCCCAACCTGGCTTTCAATGTTTCCAGGGATGGGGAATCCATCACCTCTCTGGGCAACCTGAGAGTCAGAAGGATGAAAAATGCCACAAGGACAGGTGTGGGAGGATTCACTGGTGTGACTGGGAATTCAAAGCACCCATCATTACAGGTTTGGGTTGAGTATTACAGCCCAGCTCTTTGCTGTTCCTGATAGACACATCTAAATGGGGGGCCAAAACTGCACAGCTCTGGATACCTGCAAGAAGTGCCCAGGACTACATCACCTACATGGTGTGGATGATGGATTGGATGATGGATAGTTCATTGGGAACTGATGAGCCAGGAAAAAAGCTGGATTGGAGTGAATGGGACTATTCCTAATGAGAGGTTTGGATCAGCATGTTTGTGGTGCAGCCAGGCTGCTCTACAGTTCCTTCAAGCAACCCTTTCTTTTTACAGAAACACTTTTGGGCCAGGGACAAGATCACATCTCTACTCAGCGCCTGTGTTCCTGATGGGTCAAGGCTGCCAGGGGTCATCTCCCACCTCCAAGAGCCACACAGCCACATCATCCTTTCCTTGCCTACTCTTAGCATTTGATGGCACTGACAGCTTGCTTGTAAGGATGCAAGTCTTTGGGGGGAGCAAGCATAGAGCATGTCCCTGCCTCAGTGGCTCAGTTGTGTCAGCTGGACTCCAAGAGTTTACCCCCATGGCTTGGCAGCCTTGGCTGAGCACCTCCATCCATCATGCTGGAAGGCACCCAGGGGCCCATGGAGGGGACCCCTTCCCACGGAGGGAGCCCACGGCAAACTCCCAGGGACTGCAGCAGGACCAAGAGGCAGCTGTGAGTGCAAGATCAGATTAAAGCTCTGCCTCAGTTGACCAACCCAAGGCAATGGGCATCAGTTCATGCAGAATTTGTGTTGTTGGCATTTGCGTGCTACCCATTGATCAGCCCACTCTGGGGATCTGCCACCATCCTCCCTGTCATGAAATGGGACCTTAATTCTCTGCAGCTTTTGATCCTTAGATTTAAGTTTTTTTCTTTTACAATAAGTAAACAATTCTCATACATTTCAGCTATAAATGTCTCCATAAAGTAGGGCACCCATTAAAATGATTTGTTGTATGTGATTTTTTCAGAACAGAGGCACTGGTGGAAACTCACAAAGTCCCAATGCTTGAAGCTGTCAAGGCAATTACCCCTGAAATCCCATCCAGCTCAGCCCTTGCATAGACAGAACAGTAGCTCTCTTTCTCCTACTTGGCCTAAAAAATTCCTGTGGCTACTGATGGAGTCGTCAGAATGAAAGCCAGGCCATGGTGTGTCTGGGTGGTGACCATCTCCCAGACTGCTCTACAGCTGTGGGCATCAGTCTCTATGGCTTTATACAGCCCCAGCCCCCTGAACCACAGGCTTCCCCACAGCCACCAGGCACAGAGCCACTGCTGGCTCTCTGAAGTTCTCTCTGTCTGCCTGCATGTTTCTTGTCTCCATCACTGTAATACTGGAGGCTGGACCAGTTATCAGGAGAGGACATCACTACACCCTGAGGTGGATGGATCAGGGCTGCCTGCCAGAGGATGGGAGTCAGAGGGAATTATCCTCACACTAGGATGTCTCTGTTCCAGGGGGAGGGATACCCATCATTTTGGGAAGTATCTCAAGAACTCATCCAGCTGGCAAATCCACGATAAGTGAGAAATTCCAAATTCTGTTTGAACTGCTTGGGACGGGCATGGAAATGTGGCATCAAAAAGGGTGGTTAAATGTCTTGACACTCCAGACCATACCTTGAAGCTTGGCTGGGGGGATGCAGGAGAAGGAGCATCTCTGCAGGTAGGTGGTCCCCAGAGGGCAGGAGAACTCGGCATAGTACACGTGGGACTGGTCAGGGACACGGCAGTCAACAGGGTCACAAGTCACAGATCTGTCCCACTGTCCCCAACTGCACGTCAGCAACACCTCCTGCTGCAGAAAAAGCAAAGCTCCATCAGACTCCTGAGGAGAGCTTTGATCTATGCTGTGCCACCACAGCAGAAAGGTCCAATCAGGGTTCAGGATGAGGAGAGCGCTCCAACATTTTTCCTCCACCTTTCTCCCCACTCTGGACAGCGAATCCCAAAGCCCTGACCAGTTCACAGGGGGATGCGTGGGGTGTGAGAGCAGGAAATGTGCCTTGGGGTAACAATCCAGGCACTGTGCATGCTACATTGTCTGGGTGGTACCAGCCCCCATTAGGGATAAAAGGAAAGTCCCTTCAAGATTCACTGAAACCTCTTGAGCTAAGCTATTTCTAGCTGGATGTGCTGCAATTTCCTCCCCAAAAAGATCAAGTTTTACTTCAACTGTTGTCAGAGAGCTCTTCTGTTGATTGTTTTTCCCTAAATGTACCAATTCCCTCATGCCTCAGCCCACAGACCCCAATGAAATCATATAACCTCATTTACAAATCCTAATTGTACAGCCCTTCTTACTCAGAACTGCCCAAGATCAAAAACCACCATGGTCCCACCACTAAATATGGTCAACACGTGCTACAGACTTCATCAAAATTGAGTGGTGGATGATGGTTTGCTATGAGCAACCTGGTTTAGTGGAAGGTGCTCCTAGCCACAACACGGGGGGGTTGGACTAAGTGATTTGTTAAAGGTCCCTTCCAACCCCTGCTGTTCTATGATTTCCATTCCCAAACTGCAAATCCCAGCCCAGCAGCCCTCAGCCAGGGGCTACAGACCAATGTTCCTGATGTCCCTTCATGGATGGTACAGTCACACTGCTGGTGCAGCTGAACATATGACCTATCATTGCAACCAGCACGTTTTGGTTGAACCTGGCTGTGGTGGCGCTGAAGGACATCACTAAATTTGAGTCTGGATCTCCCAAGTGTATCTGAACGAGCTGGAGAGGAGCTCAGGAGTAGAGCTGTGTGCATTTGCCTAAATAGGGTTACAAGCCAGACATCACTGCAATACCACTGGAGGGCTCAGGGCAAGGCCCTTGCAAGTTGCCCTCTGCTGTGACAGCCACTTGGTAAAACTGTTCAGAAGTTTCCCATCTCACTGCCAGACACAGGAAAGCTGTCACCCCAGGCAGATTCATTCTGTGCAGTTTCATTTCGGAGAATGGGAACATTTTGTTTTCCCTGGGCAGGCCCTTGGCCCACAGACCCAGTGGCCATGTAATTAACAACTCCCAGTGATGAGCAGTGCACCTCCAGCTGCCCTACTGCACTTCCCAGTGTCCACCTCTCCTCTGGCCAACACTGCAGCACAGGGAACCTGCCTGCCAGGTGTCATAAGCAGATCTCCAAGGAAAGGAAATGTCACCTTCCTGACACAGCCCAACTCACTTTTGTCTGTCTGCCCCAAGCAAGTTCATGCCCTCACTCAGTCTGGCATGTAAGACCAGCTCAGCCCCAGAGACTCCTGTTCCCCCCTCCAGAAACTGCCCAAGGACAGGACACTGTGTGCCTACCCCCCTGCCAAGGTGAGTGCCTGGACCAAGGCAGCTCAGTTCCCAAGGACACATCATCCCAGGTCTCCTCAGTAAATAGCTAAGAGCTGTGCTGGCTCCTGGCTTTTATGAGGTAACCCCCAACCCTCTGGAAAGTGGGACAAACTCTTTCACGGTGACCTCTGTGCCATTATTGCAACACAACACAAAGGAAGAAAAGCTCTCCATGCTCTCAGCTGCCTCTAAATATAGTTGCTCTGCCATGACTTCATTTTTTCCTGAGCCACTAACTTCAGCTTTAAGAGAGAAAACATCCCAGGGATGTTTAACCCTCCAAGCAACGCCCATCTGGAGAGCAGAAATATCCACCTCTCCTGCTAGAGTGCATCACCTTGACTTGGGACATGCCCTGCAGCACCTTTCAGCCTGGCAGAGCTGTGCTCTGCAGACAACAGTGGACTAGGAGAACTAGCACTGCAGCAAGGGAAAGAGAGGGATCTCCAGAGCAGAAACACCAGCCATGAGCACAGGGATCCAGAACTGGAGTTTCATTGAGCTGGGATGAGTTGGGAAAGCAGCAAAAGGGCTGGGGCTGGAGGAACAAAGTGTTCTGTGCTCTCTCCAACCACCTCAGGGTGGTTAAATCTTTTTTATCTAAGTCTTGGTCCCATGGGCCATCCTGCGGCCACTCACCTGCGTGGAGCCCAGCCTCTTCCCACCACTGGAGTGGAGGACAAATCCCTTTTCACAGGAGACAGCACACACCATGTGCCCTGGGCCATCTGAGCTGCAGTTGAGGGTGGCAGCGTGAGCAAGCAGTGGCTGCGTGCAGGTTCCTGATCCCACACAGGCACCGTGGGCACAGCTGTGGAGGAGAACAGACAAGGGATCAACCAGGGGTCCCAGGACTAGTATAGCAAGGAAGGGCTCTCTCCAGGTGGCACTTGTGTGGAGTGAATGCTCAGCAGGTCACAGGTACCTAGAGATGCTCACCTATCCTTCACAGCTTCTCCCAGGCTTGAAGTCTCCTGACAGTGATGCCAGAGACTTGATCCCAACCCCAGCCCACACCTTCCCACCAACCGCCACCGTGCTCTTTCAAGCGGATGAGAGGAAGCACAGCTCAACAATATTCCAAAATTTGTGCCACACAGGATTCAGGGCAGCCGCTGCAAATTCTTTCACTAGCTTATATCTCCAGAGTGTGCACACAGCCCAGCACCACAGGGGAGCTCACTGCAGGTAGACCAAGAGAACAAAAGGAGGGAGGTGACAAGGAGAGGGAAGGCAGAAGGAATACCTTTGCATACCTTTAGAATCAGGTATGTCAAACTCTGTATAGGACACTGGAGAATCCACAGATGATTCTCCAACTGCAAGGAAAGCTAAGAAGAAACCTCTGCAAATATTAGGGGATAATCCATGAGATGTTCTTCAGATCCTGCGCAGTCCCCCTTCACATCCATACAGCTACACCACAGCCTGTGGTGGAAGGGAGAAGTTAGATATACAGCTGGCTCCCCAGACCCACTCCTGTCACCTTCCCCCTCTGCTCTGATGGCCTTCAGCACCTCTGCTCTTCCCACAGGCCAGCACAGCACCCCAAACCTGTGCATGCCAGGCTCTTTGGGATCAGCACCATCTCAACACACACCTGTCCAGCTCTACAGCCTCAGCTGTGGCTACCAAGGTGAGCTGTAGCTAAAGGGAGGAATAACCTTCCCCTCAGCACTGCTGCAAGTTACAGGAGGTGCCAGGAAAGTTTGAAATGCATCGTCCATCCCTTGGTTTGCAATGCATCACCCACACTGCCTCCTCACTTCAGCAGCTTCCCACTGAGGAGCAGTCATTAGATACTGATTATTTAAGCATCACAATTCCATAATGAGAACCAGTGTGGGTCAAAGGGTTGTGATCTCCATCAGTGAAATGCAGCCCATTGATTAATTACCTGAGATGGAATTAGGAAAAGACATAGAGCAGTACAACAGCTCCCATGCCCTGGTTATCCACCAGTCTGGCTTTATCTGTTACCAAGTGATATAGGTGCAGCACCTGATCTCAGCCCGCCCTCCTCAGCCAGGGGCAGAGGTGCTGCACTCCAGGCAGTAACTGGGGAGAGAAGGGAGGGAGCTGTACCTGAATGCCTCACTCTCCTCTGCTCCCTGCTTGGCACAGGGCTGCTGCTGTTTTCAGGCACTGCCTTTCTCCCAGCGAGGCAGAGGCCTCTGCCTCCAGCCTTTACTCAACATTTCCAGCCAAGGATGCACAGAGCTAGAAATACCACAAAAGACATGCACACAAAAAACAAAAAAACAACAAACCCCAAAAAAGCCCAGATCGGTGCCGACGCAGACGTTAAGGGAACGCAATGTGCTGTTGACTCTGGACAAGTCCACCGAGCCAAAGGCATGGTGGAAACCTGCAGGCCACAGCCCTGAAAGAGCCGGTGGGCACAGGAGGGGACCACAAAGGAGAACAAGAAGAAAGGGGCTGTTTTTTCAATGCAGACCTGTTTATGAAGTGAGAAATGGTTTCAGGGCAGCTGCTGCAAATTCTTTCACTAGCTTATATTTCCATTTGCTTCCTTTTTAAAGAATTTGTTTTATGAGTGCAGCATTTGTCAGGTCATTAGCTTCTGAGGGCATCTGTTACCAATTGTAGCCCTCTCCCCTCCCCTCCCGCAGTCACCTTCTCTGGGCAGTTGCTCTGCTCCCTGCCTGTGCCCCTGGCTCATACTTGCTCCCATCCCCAGTGATGGAACCACTGTCCTAAACTTCCTTGTGTGTTTGCCTCTGGACACACGTTCTCTTTCCAGCCTTGCTTCTCCCTTCCATCTCCTTCCTCGCCAGTCATGGGCACAACATGGAGATGCACCTTTCCACTAGACCAGGCTGCTCCAAGCACCCTCCAAACTGGCCTGGAACACTTCAAGGAACGGGGCAGCCACAGCTGCTATGGTCAGGCAGTGCCAGGGCCTCCCCACCCTCACAGCTGATGGTCAGGGCGTTGAGTTTTGGAGCATGTGCCCATCACAGCACTGGTGATGTGCCAGGGTGTGCCCTGGCACCTTCCAGATGCATCCAGGCCAAGTGCTTGGCTGGAGCAGCCCTGCTGGTGCTGATGGAAAGACAGCACGTTGTCTGGGGCAGCCTTGGCAGCTGGGACAATGCTGTTATTAAATAAAAATTAAATGGAGTGCTAATCCTTTTGAGCGCTACTGGGGACACGTTGGTTTTCCACCAGTTCAGAAATGCAACCAGCAATGTGGTACAAAGTAGATCAAGATATCAGCAAGTTTCTTAAGGATTGTAAATACAGAATGTTATATAGGGTAGTTATGCATAAGAGATTGATAACTACAGCTCATAACAACAAAATATTTCTATGTACATCACATATATATATATACACACTCATGCACACTTTCCATATGTGCATATAGACATATTCTAGAAATAATAGAAAAGTCTGAGTTAGAATAATGACCTTTCTCTTTGCCCCCAAAGATGACTAACTTAGCACTGTTTTCTCTGTATTTAACAACACACCTAAACCTACAAATACCCACCAGATTTTATTTTGGAAATGATCTGAGCCCAATCAGCTCAAGTTCTGAGAAGCTGTGCTCATCCTACACCTTGCTTTGAAGTCTGGTGCTGCTATTCCAGACCTGAAAAGGAGCTCACATCACTGAATGCTGATTTTCTCAAATATGTCAACAATCTTTAAAAAATATATACCAACCCTACCAACAAACTTTGCCTTGATTCCTTCCTTTTTATCAGCACCATCACTGCTATCCCTGCTGTACTTGGGGCCAGGACACTTCTGAGCCTGATGATGGACAAGTGCAGGTCAAAAGAGAAAAGAGCCCTGTGGCCTGGCCCCATCATGATCCACATGCTATGCCAGGGCTGGGGTAAAGTGGTGGAATAAATCACAGCTCCCAGGCCCTGGAGCACCCTAACAAAGGCTGGACAAGGAAATGGTAAAGTTAGCCCAGTTCTGATCTCAGCATGAAGGAGCTCTTTCTGCTTTTGATGATAAATGAAATTCCTGTATCACAGCTGCAAACTCCTGACTTCTGCCCATTTCTGATTCAGGCCATATAAGATGTGGGACAAGCCAATATTTTTTACTTTTTTTCTGCCCGAGACATCAAAAAAAAATTTCCACTTCTATCCCAGCATCTTTTGAAGCTCAAACTAACGATTTGTCAACAACATTTTTACAAAATACCAAGGTTTTTCTCCTAACTTATTTCATGTCAGCACAAGCCTGCACGATGCTTTGGGCTCACCAAGTTCCATAACTTATACATCAAAGAAAGTTTCAGGTCTGGAAATCTGTGAAATTCTGCCTAGTGATGGCCCTAAATGCTCCAGAACGGTAAGAGCTTTGTTCTGAAATGGGAACAATTCTATAAACTGGAGCAAAACTTTTCCTTTGGGATCCTTCATCCTTCTAGAACAAAAGCAGGCAGCCACTACCAGCAACAGATCATGTGAAGCCAGTGGTGGCAAAGTAAGTATGGTAACACTACTTTGTTGTGACAAATCCCAAATTCCAAAAAGCTGAAATTTCATGTTTTACTGCAACTACTTAATGCAACACAGAAAATACTGATGGATTTACCCACATCAAACTAAGCCAAGTCAAAAGCAGTGCAGCTGTCTGAGTATAATAAATCATCTATACATTGCTGTAGTGTCTACCCAGGCTTTCAACCCCAAGACTGCTGCTGAAACATCCCTTATCATCAAGCTCCAGCTCTTAACAGCAGAAACTTCTAAGTTCTTCTCATGGTGCAAATTTTTGGGAGAGGGGGTTATAGGAGATGTTGACAGAAAAGTACAGGCTTTGGCCAAATCTCCTGAAGTTAGAAGTCATCACTGCACATACTCTGGTGGAGTCTGGATTGCAGCACTCAACATCAGAGAGATAAAAAGGTGTTTACCCCAATGCGGTCTAGCAGGAGAGAATAGCTAGGAAATGAGAAAAGGTGTTTTGGAAATACTTGGGAATGTCTCCCTTCAGGCAAGGTGAAAGGTCTCACTTTTCCAGTAAATCTGATGGCAACCATCCTTGTGGCAGCAGGCTGCGTGTACAGACCCAACGGTGGTGATGCTTCTTGATCACAATCTGCACTGAGGTTGCCATCTCAAGAAAAGGTGTTTGCTTCTGTACGTGACTCCAAAAGAAACTTGGCAAAAAGTACCATCCCTGTGAGTCATCTGCTGTCATCCACCTCAGAGACAGAGAAAAGATACCAGCAAGACATCAAATGACCTGTTGGCCCCTCCACAGCCATAGTGGAAAAGGGAAAAAAAGAAGCAAGAGCACATAATATATTTCCAGACAGTTCCTCTCCATGTTTTTTTTTGTTGTTGTTCATGACACCAAAATAGTTGCATGGAAAATGAGGTTGAATGGGATGTCAGGTTTGGTGTAGTCACCTTCCCAACCTCAGCCAGGACAGACTGTACCCAAAGAACATCTTTATCCATATCCCATCTCCACAGGACCACGCTCCACCTCATTTTCTCATCTTGTCCAGAGGAATTAATTTCTGAGCCACATCCATCACCATGAAAGACATAAAAATAGCAGAAGGATTTCAAAAGGGAGCTGGAAGCAGAAGCCATAGCTGGGCTGCAAGACTTATGCTGTAAGATTTAAGGAGGAAAAAATATTTATCATGACAGAGAGGAGATAGTGAGGGGATCTGACATCTCTGTACAGACACATAGACACAGAAAAGTTGTCTGTCTGCTGGCAGGAGGCAATCAGACCTTTCTGACAAGGATGGAGCAAAAGCAACAACTTTCATCTTGAAATCAGAGGCACCTTCTCAGCAGAGAGGGTTACTGGATATGAGAATAGCTCAGCAGGGGTGATGGTGTGCTCATCACCTCCTGCAGCTTGTGAAAGGAGATAAGAGAACCTTCTGAAGGATGCATTTAATCCAGCGCCTGTGAAAAATCCCTGTGCCTGTGTATGACATCAGGAAGGGCAGGGCAGAATGGGGAAACTGGCTGCTGCAGAAAACCAAGGGCTCTGCTGGCAAACTTGGGGTGTCCCAGTGATTGCTCCCTTCCTCACTGGATATGGGAACTCAACTGATCTGTGTTGGAACTCACGTTCCCTCGATGTATCTGTGAGGTGACACCACACACCCTGTTTGAAAGCTGTTCAGTTACTGTGTGTGACTCAAGATCTAACTGGTGAAAAACCTGTGCTGGGAGATATTTTTTCCCCTGGCTATTCTCAGGGAAAGGCAGAAGACATCTTGAGCATTCCCAAAAAAGCCCACATATAGAGCACTAATCTCAAGAACCTTACTAAACTGAAGAGAACAAATGGAGTGGGGCAGTCCATGAAACGGTGTCTGGCCCTCCAAGGGTTACCTGTGACACCTTCCAGCTGGACATAAATTTAAATTTTAGTTTAAATTAACATTAATAACATATTGTACAGCACAGTCTTGGCCACCACTGCCCATCAGCCAGTCAGGGCTCCACAAGAGATGTGCCAGAGGTCAACAGGCCTGGAGGATGCTGGAGGAGAAGCACCTCTAGAAGTCTCAAAAGGCAGAGGTGAGCCCATTTCCCAGGAAATGTGGTTAACAGGACCCTGGAAACACAGAATTATTTAGGTTGGAGAAGCCCTGTAAAATTAAGTCCAGCCATTAATCCAGCAGTGCCAAGGCCACCACTACCCCATATCCCCAAGTGCCACATTTATGTGTGTTTGAAATCCCTCCAGAGACAGGGACTCCATCCATGGGGCACCCTAAGCCAGAGGCCAAGAATCAGGATTTTATGGTCCCTTCCAACCCAAACTATTCTACATTTCTGTGAAATAAGACACCAGCATGTCTACCAGGGTGCCCATAAATCTTCATGCCATCACACATGCAGCCCATAAATTGACCCTGCATAAATTTGGTGCCTGGAAGAAAGAAAACAAACCAAACAAAACCTGTTTGGGAAACAGCCCTCTCTGCTGAATAGTTTGTAAGTTGAAAATATGTAAACAATTCCCTCCTCCATCTAATTTTTTCTCTCTCACCTTGATTTTTCATACTAAAGGAATCCAAACCTGACTCCCCTTGATGCCTTACACCCACTTTCTCACTTTTGGGGAAGCAGAGGAGAGCTTGCACACAGGAAATACAAACACAAAGCAGATCACCTATTGTAGCACCTTTCCTGTGAACCCACCCAGGCATTTCCCAGCATACGTGAACATAAAATAAAACACAATGAAAATAAAAGCAAGCTAAAAATACACATAACAGAGGAAATGAAAAATGTTCCCCTGGTTCAGTGTACCAAGTTAAACATGAGGGACTGTGGCTCAGTTTAAAAATGCAAAGAAAAGGATGAAAGCCATAAGCTTTGGGTCTCCTGGGTGGAAGTGTGTTAAAAGTCTCATTTCTGCTCGACCTCATAAGGTTGTGACTGGGAGCAGAATGCACAGACAAACCCTGATCTGCTGGCAGAGACAGCACAGAGGGGCTCCTGGGGATGGCAGTGAGGACACTGCACTGCTTTGCTCTGCAAGTGCTCTGCCAACCTTCAGCACCTCAAAAGGTGACACTTTCTTCAAAACAAGCGTGTACTTTTCTAGAGGCACACACCTGTTGCACCCTGGCCTGGAGAAAGCTGCCATTTCATCAGCATAAACACCATCTCTATGTTTTCCCCAGCTTGCAAAGCACTGCAAGATCCTTCAAGATGAAAGATGCTACAGAAATACCAACCTGTCATATATTTATTATTTTGGCAGTGAGCATTTCTAGGCTGAAGGCAGGAAATCTCATTTCTTTGTTGCTTTTGTTACTGTCCTTTCTCAGGTTATTTTGGGAAAGCCCTCGCCCGCACGTACTGTGTACATGAGGCTGCTGCGTGCACACGGTCAGTTCAGCTCTCTGCTGGAGGAACATCCATGTTCTGAGCTCTTTCACAGTCAAATGTCTCTCAGCCTATGAAGATTTTTCTATTCCTGGATTTTTATAGGGGATTTCTCCCCCCTGCCCACCGCCAGAATCCACCTACCTTACGTGAAATGAATTGTTAACCTTTGAAAATACTGCAATGCATTACTTTTGGAGATAGAATAGATTTTAAAAATATAATAAAGGGGGCATACTTGAATGTTTCCTGACTTAACAGAGGAAGATCCTTTATTGTTAGTGTGGCTACTCCAGGCTGTAAGCCTAACTCCCCCCACCCTGAATATTCAAGACTTTAATTCTGAAGATCAATACTCTAAGTAGAATTTTCTACTCTGAAAACTTTGGGAATCTGATTTACTTTGAGTATTTGCTAAGGGCACACACAACCTGCAATTGAGCATATTGATGTGAACTCAAGGCCATGGGAGCCTAGGGGAGGGCAACAAGAGGAGAGGAGACATGAGGATCCTGCTGTGCCCCTGGAAAAGCTTGGTGTGCCTTGGCAATACAGGAACTGCCTTGTGCTTCAGCTATAATGCAACCTTTATGAGGAAAACATCTATTTTCCTCTCTATTTGCCCCTATATGGGGATCTCCTCATCCCCAGTCAATGCTCAGCTGTGTCCAGTGAGTCTTTTCTTCCTTGCAGTCACTTCTCAGGGGAAGGGGAAAGCTCTCAAGCAACAAGAATGCAAGATTATTTTAAGGGATGAGAAAATGTAATTGAAAAACCACATCAGTTGGCCACGGTCTTAGAAGCATGTGGGTACATTGCTGTAACAGCTACCAGGAGGAAACACGCTGCATTTCAGGTGAACACTGATCTTTTAATGTAAGCTTGAGAATAATATTTATATACTGACTCACTAAGATTTATGTTTCTGTATAAATCACACATGCACTTAAAAAAAAAAAAAAAAAGGAAAAAGCAACTTCAGGATATTCATGGCTTCCAGAATTCTACATAAATCAACTGTAGCACAATCCTACAGGCTTTAAGAGAAACACATACTCTCATTTGCTGTCAGGGATGTTCACCCATCCAGGCCATCAAGAGAAGGAACATGACAAGAACAGTGATGGGATGACCCTAGACAAAACCCTTCTGTGCTGAAGAACCCCAAAGCTCCAGCAAAGCTCAACTCAAAAATCAGCATTCCCAGTGGTGTGGTTTGAGTAACTGGCTGAACTGGAGCCCTGGATCAGCACATGTGTGTAGCTTCAGGGAGCCTGGGAACTGAAAGCAAAGCCAGACTTGGCAGATTTAAAGTGCTGAGGCCTCTGTTGGCATTATCACCATGTTCAGCAGGGCAGTGTGAGACTCTGAGAGGGGCCTGGATGGAGCAGGAGTGAGAACAGAGAGGATGAGGGGAGCTCCATCCCCACCTTAACAGCACAGGGAAGACCGGATGGAGGTGGAGCTTCTAAGTGCTGAAGAAGCTTGTAAGTGCTGAAGAAGCTTCAGCTTTCCAGTGATAACTTCAGAGCCATTTTAAAACTTCTCTTGGTCTTCCCACCAGGAATCAGTCCTTTAGATGCAGAGGCCATGCACAAAATCTGGTTTCTGCCTTCCTGCTCCCTCCAGCAAGATAAGCAAATCAAGACTCAACACAGCAGATCTTCCAACAATACCTCAAAATCCATCTGAGGATAGTCACAAAGCACTCAATAGGAAGATAAACGCTCCAGAACTCAAACACAAAGTCCCAGAGGAGAGCAGCAACCCTGGGTGCCCTGAGGAGACCATCCCTACCTGTAGCACTGATGGTCACATCCCTCCTGGTGCTGCAGGAGGCAGGTGCTGAGGGGCTCAGAGGAGCCAGGCTGAGCCAAGGTCCTCAAGGCCACGGCTGCAATGCCCACAAGGGGAGAGGAGAAGTTGAAAAGCACTGAAGCAACCTGGGGGAGTGGGTCCTCCTGGCTGTGGGTCACGTTGATGATGAGGGGGTTGTGCTGACACGACAGCTCGTACGTCCCTGCGAGACAAGGAAAAGAGAGAAGTGACTAGGCCAGCTCCAGGGTTTACAGGTATCTGCTCTCCCCACACACCTACAGACCAGCTTGGAAGGCAGGGGACAGCAGTGAGAGGCCCCACCTGTGGTGGTGGTGGCTCTGGTGTCCCCGTTGGTGTCACCCCAGAGGTTCTCACCCAAAGAGCTGTTCTGTCCATCTGTGTCAGTCAACTGCACGGCAACCACCGGCTTGGGCTGCTGGCCTGGGACAGAGCCAGAGGAGGCCAGGAAGAGCAGGAGAGACGTGGGCACTGCAGGTCTCTCAAAGCAAACCTAGAAGAGAGGGCAGGAGACACTCTGAGAGCAGGCACAGCAAATACAGCTTCTCAGAGCCCATACAGGCAAGAGAGAGGAAGAGGGACAGCAGAAGTAGGGATAAGGGGTCAGAGACCTTGCAGGGCTGCAAAGGTGGGGAGGAGGAAGGAAGGGAGCCAAAACAGTCCTTTCCCTCTGAATTTCCTTTCTTCCTTTTACTAGCCCTCTCCTCACATATTCAGCCCCACCTTGACCTAAATTTATAGCATCTTCAGAGCATCCACATTGAGCAAGACCTGGATAAGCTCTTTCCTGCTCCCCCTTCACCAAGCTTGGACTCCCAGCCCACACAGATCTGGCCAGGTAAGTGAGACACCCAGGCAAAACAGCTACCAGCCTTGCCACCAAAATATTTCCAATAAAAAAAGCCCTCAAAAAAAGACAAAAATCAAAACAAGCCCAAAGAATGCCCCCAGTAGCCACTGCAACAGCAAACTGTCCACCAGCCAACACGTGGAAAGATTCATGGGAAGAAACCCTGCCTGCTAGGAGAGCCAGCAACTTGCTACAACAACTTGTCTACAACCCTGAAGGCAGCTGGAAGTAGCTGGGAAACACATGGCATCAATCATGGCAGAGCAGATGTTCTTTGGAAGAGGACAGAAATGTTTTTCTCCCCCACCCCACTAGTGCTGAGATGTGTTTTGATCGAGATCCTCCCGATACAGTGTTTTTGTGGAATGCTGGCGTGGAGGAAGCTCAGAAATTCGAGGCAAAGGTGTATTTGGAAAGAAGACAAGTCCTGGCTGGCCAGGCACAGCCCAAGGAGCAGACTGTGGGAATGGAGGGGACAACCACGCAACCTGTGATGGCATCCTTGCCTCAGGGTGGTTCGTGCCACGTCAGGCATTGTTCACACACAGGAACAGGAGAAAACCTTGGGCTTCAGCCCAGGGCTCCCACCCTGCAGGAAGGTGCTCATCAGCAAAAGCCCCACGAGCAAGGCCCCACTGGTGTCTCCTTGCTCCCTTCAACAGGGCTTGCAGGTTTACAGAGCTGCCTGGCTGCAAGGAGTGGACCAGAGGGCTCCAATGTTTCTATTTGGTATATCCCCACTGTCTCCCCTGGTGAGGTAAGTGGGGGAAGAAGGAAAAGAAACTGGAAAGCAAGAAGGCAGGAAAAGAAGGAGAGAAGAGCCAGCAGTGCTCACAGACAAGGAGCCCCCCAGGACAGAGCTGTGAAGTCCCAGGGACCTGGAGGATTTGAACCCAACCTCCAAGTGGGTTCCTCAGGGAAGGAGAGGTAGCTGGAAAAGTCAGGTGAGGCTTTCCCTGGACTACACATCCTGAGGTGAAGAGTTCAGTCTTTCCCTTCCTACAGTGCATCTGCATGAGGGTCAAATGCTGCATGAGGCCCCAAGCTAGGCCAATAGCAGCTGCCTTGATTAACATCCCAATTCTTTCCACTACATATTACGTGCTTGGCCACAGCAGGCTATCTTCTTAATTTTTCTCCCTCCCTCTCCCTGCTTCTTATTTAATTTCCTGCATTACACATCCTGACTTGCTTACAAGTGATTTTGATGTCTTTCCTCATCAGGTGTATTAAAAACTGAGAACAAAGCATGGCTGGAGATCTGCAAAGTGTAACAATTCTCATGTGCAGACAGACCCAAGGGGCATGGCAGATGCTGTGTGCAGTGGCACAGACACACATACCTCTGGCTTCATTACAGCTCATTACAGTGAGCACTGTAAAACACTGGCACTGGCTTTCCAGAGCAGTTGTGGATCCCTGGAAACACTCAAGATCTGATGGGGCTCTGAGCCACCTGGTCTAGAGGAAGATGTCTCTGCTCATGGCAGTGGGTTTGAACTAGAGGGCATTTAATCTGCTTTCCAACCCTAACCATTCCATGACCCTTTGACCCAGCCCTTCCTCTTGTTCATTGGTCCCACCTCATCAGAAACACTGTAGGAAGTGATTCCTACTATCTGATGAGTTTTGTGGTGCAGCTCTAACCCAGGAAACACAGGTGCAACAGCTTTAAAATGGCCCTGGGAGCTGGTGGACACCAAACACCCCGTGCACATAGGTACACATGTGCACCAACAGCACCACTCCTGTCTGGGCAGGCAGCTGTGCTAGGCAAATTGTCAACAAAAAGCCATCTTTCCTAACCCAATATGTTACCAATCAGGCCAACTCTTAAAAAAAAAAAAAAAAAAAAAAAAGGAAAAAAGGGCATATTTATTACTAGTCCATAAATAATTTTATGGGCGGAAAATAATAGCACTCCTAGAGAGAGCACAGAGAACCAGTAATGAAAGTCTTTAGTATAAACATCCATAGAGGAAGAGGACTGACCACAAGCTCCTATAAAACTGTAACATGTTTTAACCCCTGCTGAGAAGTGGAGAGCAAGCTTTCATCTAGGTAAGGCCAAGGGGGAGGATTACTGCTTTCTCCTCAGCACAGGAGGAAAGGAGGCACGCTTGTCATGGCCAGGGACTGAAGCCACAAATTGGGTTGTGAGCACACAGACAAGGAAGAGAGGGAAAATTAGAAGGCTAAAGAAGTTGTTTTGTAGAGTCAGAGGACCTCAGAGCAGTACCCATGTTTGTTGACTGAGGTTTGATGAATCACTGAGTTGTCTGAGCATCTGGGGGAAGAGGCCTTCTCTAGAGAACCTCGAGCAAAACAGGGTGAGCTGCCCCTCAGAGTGCAGAGGGAGCAGCATGCCAGAGCCTGGCTTTCCAGCAACACCAGGCAGCAGCCACAAAACCTCTAAACTGTGCCTGTGGTCAGTAACCCAACGCTGTAAAAATCCCAGCGGCCCAACCCTCAGCCCTGCTCTGTCCCTCTCCTCTACCTGCTGGGACAGAGGGGTTGGACCCTCCCAGGGGCAGCCCCCAAGCCCCTGTTGGGCTGCAGGACCAACATCCTGAGGTACAGAAGTGCCATCCTCGCTCTGGAGCTATCAGAAGGACCTGGTTGCTGTGGCCTTGGGGTGCTCATGACCCCTCAGGATGGCAGAAGATATCCAGCTGCCCTCTGCTGCTGGAACAAAGGCAACCAGGACTTTAAACACAGCCTGTGCCTGCCCTTTGGGGGTGTTAAAGCACAGCTTGACTGCAGGGGAGAGTCAGGAGCAAGCTGTTTCTCAGCCTCCAGGCATTTCTGTGGTATTTTGGTTTCATGCAGAGTCCTTCTCCTGGCAATCTGCCCCAGGATGGGTTTGCTGCTCACAGTGGGAATGGGGCAACTAGGACAGATCCAGACACAGGTATTTTGGGACTTACAAAGAGTGCAGTAGCATATAGAGTACTACATGAGTAGTTTTAGAGGCTGCTGTAGCTCCTACAGGACAGGAAAGGATGGGTTTTGTCACCAGAGCTGGGTAAAGACAAACAAATCCTTTGTGCCTGACCACACATCCTCACTTACCTTGAGCCAAACTCCCTCGTCACCCAAAAGCATCTTCTCATTTGGGTCCTGAGCATCCTCTTGGCTGGGAGCACAGGGAAACCAAGCAGCCTGCAAAAGGTCCCTTGGCACCTCATGAAGGTGGGATTTACATACCTGAAAGGAGAGATTTATTTCAACCCAGAAGGTTGCAAGGAAAGGAGAGAAAAACGGCATCTACAAAACTTCAAGGAAGATTGAACAAGTGCTGGGAAGGACCCCAAGGTGGCTCTTAGCATGAAGACAGTGAGGATGTGACTTCCTAAGTGACATCTCACTGCCCACACACATGCAGAGACCACTTTTGCCATTTTGGAGTGCTGTAAATGTGTTGTTTAAGCACCTCATGGTGTCTGTGGGGCTGAGCAACAAACAATGAGCCAAGCTGTGAGCTGGTAGGTGAGACCATGGCATCCTGGTTTTGGCTGGGCTCACGACATACAAAGGTGTGATCCATTAGCCTGAATAACACTCTTCTGTTCCATCCAATGCCCTGTAGCATCCCAGACATCCCCACAGGCCTGGCAGACAAAACCTGGGAGATGCAGGTGTCATTGGGAAGGAATAGACACCTGAGCCCAAGGCACCCCATCAGACATGTGTATCTGGGCAGTTTAATCATGCTGCAGGTCTCAAGATCATTCTTCCTATCAAATCAGTAGAAACACATGTGTAAAGGGCTAAATGTGATCTCTTTACATATTTCTTGCCTTTCTTCAGCTTGCTAGGAAAGAACATACACACCACGTTAACACCAATCAGGCAAAATCCCCTCCAGGCTCTGCTCCAAAGCCCATATGAAAGATGGGAATTCTCCCATTGATTTTTCCTTGGCTTCAGATCAGAGGGCTTGGGAGCAGTACAGATGCTGATGTGTGTGTGATTTCATCCTTTCAGGCCCTGACCTTATAAGGTATTAGACTGACAGGATTTTTTTTTAAGCCAACAGTGGGACAAGTCACACACTCCAAGCTGAGCATTTGGCTGGTGGGATGGGGTGGCCACTGTTCAGTGAAATGATGGCTGGGGGAGGTGCTCCCTGCCAGGATAAAGCACCTCTCCATGAACTGCAGCTCCTGAACTCAGGGACTGATGCAGGAGGAGTGTGAGAACTGCCCAGGTCTTCCACTCAGTCCCTGGTTGGGAAGATAATAATCAAGGAGTGCTTCCAGAGCTGATTTTGTGTATTCCCCAGCACAGAGTTTGTCATTTTTTTCATCCATGCCTTCACTCACCTTCACAACAGGCTCTCCAGTGACCAGGGAAGCAGGGCAGGACTTTGTATCCTGATGGGAGGAGTAGGCTCTCACTGCCCACAGATCCACAAATCCCTCAGGAGTGTGGGGACCACAGTCCAGCATGCTGCTTGTCCTCTCAAAGGGCTCACACACACCATCCCCATCGTGAACGTAGCACAGGCTTGGCTCCCCTGCAGGGAGAACAGGGATGAGCTGCTTACAAACCAGGCTCCAGCCACACACCTCTCTCATTATAAGAGATTTGCTGTCTCATTAGCCTAGGGTTTTTCCCACCACAAGACCCATGGATCACTCCAGCTGCAAATCCAGGTTCTGCTGTGATGAGGTGCATGGCCCTCTGCTCTAAGGAGCAGTGTGAATAACACACAGTTTTGGCTCCTGCCTCAAAAGGAGTCAATCCATTTGGACCTGTCTCAATCCAGTTGGACTCACCAACACAGTTGAAGCCTTTTTCCTTTTTACACTTCCTGGAACAACCATCTCCATCCAGCAAGTCCCCATCATCACATTCCTCCTCCAGGCTCCTAAGAGGGCAACAGCCAGATGTATTATTACCACCTTTGACTCAACACCCACCCCTGTGCTCCTGCCCAGTCATCAGTGAGGACCCCTTATCTTGGTTCTATTTCCACAGAAGCAGTTCAAAAGGAAGATCCACACATGGAATTAGACAGAGAAGAGAAAACACCTTGCCAGGGGACAAAAAGAGGTTGAAGTCACAGCATTTGGGAGCAGACATGATTGTACTGTGACTTTGCTGTAAAACCTGAGCAAGAACTCTGGGAGAATGGAAAAAGTATAGAACTAAGCACCAGGAAGATCTGTTGCTGGAGAAAGCAAGTGTTGGAGAAGGCAGGAGATTCTGAAATGGGGCTGGGGTTTCAGTGGGAGCTGGAGAAGGAGGCAAGAGAAGGGAGAGACAGAAGGTTCCTCTCCCTTTCCCTTTCCTTACCCTGCTAAGAAAACTGATTTCAAATGAAAGTGATCCTGAGGATCCTGGAAACTGAAGTCTGAAAAAGCTCAAATAAGGAAATCTGAAATAATTATCTCCCAGGCAGAGCAGATGAAGCATTGGGCTCTCTCAGTGTAGAGGTGGTGCATCCCTCATTATTTGGGGTTTCTGAGCAGAGAGGGAACAGCTTTTTAAAGACACCACACCATGTAGGACTATGCCCATTGCAGAAGCTGCTCCTGCAGGGCCCTGAGCAAAAAGTTATGCTGCCCACTTCCAAAGGCAGATCCTTTGGGCTGGACTCTGCAACAGTTTGCTGAGATGGGCCAGAATCCAAGCTCTGAAGTCAAGAACAGAGGATGTTCAGGTTGGACCCCTCATGCAGACCATCTCCTATGCACATGGCATTTTACAAAACACAAGCTCTACAGCTCAGTCTGCTGGAGGGATTTTGTAAAACAGCTTCAGCCATGTACCCATGCATGGAGGACCCACCTGCTGCTTCCCTTTGGGGCAGGATGACCTAACAGCTTAAAGAACCTCAGCTGAGAGCTTGAGGAGCTTTTCAACTTACGTGGCCACCTTCCCATCCCCACAGTAGGGTGCTCCATGCACATGGACGAGCGGCGGGGACGCTTCTCCTGAGGTTGTCCCAGAGACCACCTGCACCTGGTAGTGGTACACCTGCCCAGGAGTGACTTCCCTGCAGGGACAGAGAGAACTTGAGGGAGCAGCAACATCTGCAGCACTGAGATTTGCTCACCACAACTATAGACATCACGTGTATATATCCATGCAGTATCACAGTCTGATGTGTCTTCATACTCTGCCAGAGGCAGAGCCTGTGGGAAGAGAGTCTCTTTTAGGTCATTATTTCCCAAGGGTCTGAGCTGGGGAGAAGTGGAATTAGCTTGAGTAATCATTTTACTTGTTGTATTGATGGGGAAATGCAATTTTTTGGGTTGCATTGATGGGGAAAATGTTTCTGGGTTTAACAAGCTCCTTCTAGTTAACCTGGGCTCATGGACAAGGGTCATGCTAGCACAGTGGGTCTGCCACACCCTTGCTCAATGGCACTGGATGCAGCAATTCCCAGAGCAGGGGGACAGCAGGAAAAACAACACAGAAGCAAAACCATCCAGGGATTCAAAGGGAGAAGACACAAGGAGGTAATCAAACCCGACTCAGCCACCCCTGAGCCCAAGACAGAGCAGCCTGCGACTCACGTGTCCATGAAGTGGCGGTGTCCCTGCAGGGGGGTGGCAGGGGACCCATCTGCAAAGGGGGGGTCACGGAGCACCCGGTACTGGATCAGTCTGCAGGCAGAGCACAGGGAGCTCTGGGGCCTGGAGGTCAGCAAGGCTGTGTCTATCTCCATCCTCTCGTCAAAGGTGTAGATTTTAACTCCAGACATCTTTTTAGGGATATTGAGCTTCACGGTGAAGGGGATATCACAGAAGGTGTCCAGGGGGCCCAGGTGGATGGAGTCCCCTTGCTCTGTCAGGATTTCAATGTCAGACAGGGCCTTGGGAGAGCCTGTGGAGAGGTAGGTGGTCCAGAGGGTGAGGGAGTCGGGGTAGACGGGGTGCAGGAAGCGCAGCTCCAGGATGCAGCCGTGTGGCTGGGGACATGGCACCGTCATGTTCATGTCATACAGGTGCAGCTCTGGGCTCCAGGCCTGCAGGCTGGGCTCACAGGGCTGATCCACATCTGGAGGACCTGGGACAAGGAGGAAGATGGTGTAAACCTGGTTTCACAGGAGACCCACACCCTATAGCCTGCTTTAGCACCTCCTGTAGGCTGCAACTGCACACCCACATGCCCTAGACCTGGTGGCACCTGCCCTAACACCCTGGAAAGCAACAATCCCCACTGGTCTCCCAGTTCCTGGGTACTTGCACATATGCACAAGGCTCAGCAGACCTGGTGACTCACAGCCCTCTCAAATGGGAACAGTGGTATCCACACTACAGCTGGACACAGCGCAGAGACCTAAGGACTAGACACAGCTGAGGAATGTCAAGTTTGCTCTGTAGCCTCACAGGTGTAGAAACTTTGCCAAGGGCACCTGAATGCTCCAAGGAGAGTAGAGACTGAAGCTCTGCACAAGCAAATGCTAGGACAGGTCATAGTCAGGAAGGGGCCAGGTCCAAAGCAGGGAAGCAGGACCTGCTGCTTTTCCAGGCTGTTTTTCCAGAAGATCCTCCAGGACAGTACCCAGGCTAACCTCAGAGCCCCAGCCTGCCTTCCTTCATGGTGGATAAGCACTCAGCAAGAGAAATGGAGTGCTGGCCTTTCAGACCCAGTGGAATTTATCATTCTGTAGTAGAAATACCTTTGTCTTCATTAGCCACTGGAAGCATTTCTTAGGGCCCAGCACCAATTCAAAGCCTTCACCCATATAAGACAAGTCTAAAAGTTTCTGAAACACACAAACTCTCTCTTTTTATCAGAGCAAACAAGCACTTGTGATAACTACAGACACACAGAACCACGTCCCCTGGCTCTGCATGGTTCAGCAGCAGCACATGCACCTCACACAGCTCCCAGGATCAGCTCTCCTGGTCTCCTGCCTCCTCTACCCTGCTCTTGGAGGAGCTGAGGCAGCAAGAAAAGCCCAACACCTCCTATGGCAATTCAGTGTGACCCTGAAAGTCGCCACTGTGCCCACAAGGTGGGTCTCTAAACCAACATCTGGGTCTCAGCACAAGAGAAGCTGTAATGCCCAGCTGCTATTGGCATGGCTAGGGAGGAATGGACTGCCCAGGGCTTGGCACAGACTCAGTGGGACTCAGCACAGAGCCCCTCTTGCTCCCTGTGGACAAGACTACATTAAAGTCTGTGAATGTCCCTGAGGTTTCGAATGAGGTCCCAAGATCTGTATTTTAAGACTGATTTCAGTTAAGTGCTTTTCCCTTTGGTCAGTATCTTTCAACAACACCTGGACAATGATTTGATGATTTGGCGTAATATTGGGGTGCCAGGTTTTTCCCTAGGCACCAAGAAATCCTTCCTGCACTACAGAACCCTTGCAAAGGGAAGACAACTGTTTCTCTAAAAAAAAAAAAAAAAAAAAAAAAAAAAAAAAAAAAAAAAAAAAAAAATATATTCTTTTTCTTCTACCAGAAGGATTCTGTCTGGGGACTCCCAGACAGGAAAAGAGAGGAGACATTTACCTTCTGCTTCTTCTGGAGTCCAGTAGCCAGAGGAGTCGCAGACGCGGGGGGAGGAGGCCTCGTGCACGTATTGCCGGAAGGTGCCATCCTCAGCACAGCTGTCACACAGCCTGTCCTGCTCCCTGCTGGCACAGCACACACCCTGCCATGGCTCAGGAGGAACAGGCAACTCCCTAGACACGTGTGTCCAGGTGGTACCAGACAGGGAGGTGGAGAAGCAGAGCTAAGGTCTCAATCTCTCTGGGTATACCATGCTGCTTGCAATCAGCTTCTTCCAAGACAGGGAAATATGAGCGCCCATGGGACAGGCTGGATTTAATCTCTCCTCTTCTCCATGCTCTCTAGGTAGTCTTGGATGGATCCCATCCCTGCCAGTCAGAGCTAACAGACCCCACACACCCCAGGGCAATGCCTCTGGACTAGAGTGGGTGCAAATAAGGCACTCTCTGCTAAACCCAGGGTCAGGGTTTGGCTTTCAGCATTATTGTAATACAAACCAGTCACAATATTATCAATTGCCATGCTCTCCAGAAAAGATAAAGGCACTTTTCTACTATAAGGCCCAGCCCTCAGCCACTTTCCTTGACCAGTTCTTCTCAGGGGATTCAGGACTGCCACAATGGACCAGCTCCTGAGACAACTTGGGATGATTCAAAAGGGCCTCTGTTCTAGACCCATGTTTTCCTGCTCCCAAATCACTTCTTTCCCCAACAAAGCAGTTTATTTGGATGACTCAAGGCTACCCAGCACTCTGAGCCTCTCCTGTCTGTGGGGTGACATGCATGTATTGTTACTCCTGAGCAAAAGAGCCATTGTGGAGAGCACCCATTCTTTGAAAAGTCAGCAAACACTGACCCAAGAGTGACCCAGCTGCCATCAAACAGCATTTTCCTTTTAATTATAAAAGACAGCTTTATGAAGCAGCTTCAAAACAAGTTCAAAAGCTCTTTATGTACGTGCTTATGATCCCATAAGCAAAAAAAGGCCCCTAAAAATAAAGTCTCACCACCTAAAACATGGTGGACACTGAAATATATTAGTAAGAGGGGCTGCTCAATAGAGACACTGGTGGTGTATCCAGGTCTTGGTGGCTCCCTTAGTGGGGAGAAGACAGACATCCACCCAATACTCATGGCTGTGCACTCCTCAGCAGCCAAACAGCTCTGGCTCCTTGGCATCATTTCTCTGGCTTGAAAAGTTTCCTGACTTACCCCCAGTTAGCTGCTCTGCGAGCCCATGACAGCGCTGGGAACGAAACCCAGCTCTTGTGGTTCGAGCTCCCTGCCTTAACCACAAGGCTGCATTTCCTCCTGGTAAATAGCTACTTTATACAATAAGTGCTAAATGAAGCTCATTTTTCATTCCCTGATTGCACTCTGGGGTTTTAGGGCTGGCTTTGCCTGCTGATGCTCTTTGGCTTCCCCTCCCGGCACCCCGAGAGCGGGAAGCTTGCAGGAGAGCCTATCTGCCAGGGGGCCATGGCAGCAGCCTGGCTCTGGTGCCCGAGGGCTCTGCTGGAGACCAGCAGGGTGGGAAGGGGACTGGCACCGCAGAGATGCCTTGTCCCTTCCTGTGCAAGCCCAGGAGCACAGTGCCTCACCTCTCGTGGAGGACGCCGCTGATGGGAGGCAGCCAGTAGATGCTGAGGGAGTGCTGAGTCTGCCCGGTGACCATGGGGGGGATCGGGATGGGTGCTGGCTTCCTGCTGTGTCCCCAGCGCTGGTACACCAGGTCCAGGTAGCAGTGCATGCGGGCCACCTGGTTGGGGGTGAAGCTGTTGGTGCACTCATCATCTGCGGGACGAGAGAGGCCGGGCCGAGGGTTAGGGCACGCCAACATGCGCCCTTTGCTCCTGGATAAACCTTTTCGGGGACTTCTAGGGAGGGCTGGGAGGCACCAGCGTGCGGTGGCTGTGCTGCCGGGGCTCTCTGGTGTCGTGTGTCCCCAAAGCCACAAGATGGCACTGCCACAGCGGCTCCAGGTCCCCGCACCCGCCCGGCACCCGCACCTGGGCAGTGCCACCGCAGGAGGGTCAGCCCGGGGCATGAACTGCTCCTCCTGGCATGGCAGGAGAAACGCCAGCCCCCCCGCGGCATGCCTTGGGAACCACGCCAAAAGGGTTCAGGAGGTTAGATAATAAATAATAATAATAATAATAATAATAATAATAATAATAATAATAATAATAATAATAATAATAATAATAATAATAATAATAATAATAATAATTCAGGATGTTACTAATAATAATATTAATAGCTTCAGGACTGAAGAACAAAGGCACGCACAGACAAGAGGAGCCTTGGTGCATGTCCAGCACCACTGGCAGGAAGAGAGGGATGGATAGAAACAGCCTGAGGGAAGAAAATGGTTAAGCAGCTACTGCAAGCACTGCCTGACCCATCCCAATACACCAGGAGGGTCTCTGTTGGTTAGGGAGTGAGGTAAGGCACTACTGATGGAGGTAAACCCAAGTTTTAAGGAAGGTGACCCCTTGTGACTCCCAGCAAGGATGACTCATTACCTGTGTAACTCATGTAGTTGTTGAAGGGTGTTCCTGTGAAATGTGTCTGGCCACAGGTGTCATTGGTAGGGTCTGGATCCCGACAGAGTTTATTCTTTGGGGTGGGGGCAGTGTCAGCACAGAGGTCTCCTGTCTCCATGGATGGAGTGGTCTCCCTGCAGGGATCCTCACAAGACTCCCGCTCGCTCACTCCCTTGAAAACGTGGTAGAGCCCCAGGACGTGCCCCACTTCATGGATCATGGTGTTAGTGTGGCCAGGCATGCCGTAGTAAGCAGGGTTGAGGACAACTCCACCTGGAATTGCAAGTACAGAGAGCATCATTCCAAGAAAGGGACAGTGGGCATCTGTCATTACTCACCTGTGAGAGGTAAAACTCCTCTCATTGTGCTTCCAGGCCACAGATGAGGGGCCAGATGGAGACCCAAAGATGGACACACAAAGATGGACATATTCAGCCTCTTATAGGATAGGAAGAGGCTCCTTTGCCCTCTTGGGTTGGAGCAGGGTGGGTGGTTTTTCTTCCCCTCCTCCCACTCTATTCCCCCCTCAACATCTTCCATCATTTCAGCTACTGTTTCCCTCTGCATCTTTTTGCACAGCTGGAATTCAGTGTCTGCTTTGGATCACACAGCTCCAAAGGAGGTTTGGAGCCAGAACACCAAATCGAGCCATGCTGTGCCTTTACATGGATCATCTTTTGAAGCAGAGGACAGAAGTCCTTCCCTGGCCCAGACAGGTGTCTAAGGCAGGCCAGCTCCCATGGCAGGTGAGGACAATGAGGTGCTGAGCAAAGTCCCAACACACTCAGCTGTGCCAACTAGAAGCCAGATTCAGCAAAAATCCACATGAAGATTGAGGTGCACTACCTCCAGCCCCTGCTGAGAAATCACCCATGACCTATTGCTTCAACTTCCAAACCAGACTCTGTGAGGTAAACTAAAATTCTCACAAGGTATTGTTGAAATCCACTAAGCTCCCGCCACAAACCTGACCCAAATTTAGTGTATTTTAGAGTGGGATTTCCCAAGACATAGCTTCTGAAGATCTCTTCCTCCCCTTCAGAGGGGTCTGCATGTGAGCAAGGGGCAAATGAACCCAACAAGATCCTTACAAACCATCACAACCTACTCCTCTTCACTGGGGTACCCAACCCCTGACTCAAGGGGACACAAAGCTTGTCTCCAACCCAGTTTGGTGCAGGTTCAGCTGTCAAAGATGTTGGAGCATGGGCACAGGTAAGTCCCCCAGAAACTGCCCCAGAGCTGCCACCTCTTACTGAGAGCAGCAGCACGGAGCTGGACAGGATCCATGATCATCCTGCCCTAAGCTGAACTGTGGCTGCAGGGCAAGTAGTTTTTCCTTTCCTGTGAGCCCATCTGTGATGGCAAGAACAAGGATATTGACAAAAGCCAGGTGGAACACAGCCTTCCCTTTGCTCACTGCCAGCATCTCCAGCCCCTGACCCGAGATGCACACCCTGTGCTGATGGCTCTGTACCACATCTGCTAGGAAACTGTCCACAGAAGGTGCTCAAGAACAAAAAAAATCTGCTTTGCTGGCCTCCTTTTATTCGCCTCCTTTATTTTGTCCAGATTAAAATTTCTTTGGAATCTCTTCATTTTTCTCCTTGTTTTGAGGTTTTTCACTGGCCATTTCCCCCCTTTTTCTCTTTTCATTTTCACACTCCATCCACTTTTCCATGCTGCCTTACAGCGAAGGAGCAAGGGCTGGGAAGCATCAACAAGACAGGGGTGCTAAAGGCAGACCCCAGCATGTGCCCAGGCTGACTCCAGGCAACCTCTCCATGCCTCAAGAGGCTGTTTTTACACAACTACTTTTAACCCAGACAGCTTGGATGGCAGTGTGGTGAATAGTTGGCTCCAGTACAGCTTGCTCCCTCCTTTGCAGGGCCCTGGAGGATTTACTCTGCCAGCTACCTCACAGCAGAGCCTCTGCTACTGCATCTCTGCTGATGATCACTGCCCTGCCAGCAAAGTTAGAGCTGGCAGGTGGCCACAGTGTGATCCTGTCTCCAGCCACACAGGCTGCTTGAAATGTGCTCCTGGATCAGCTCCGTGCACTCATGTCCTCGAGTGCAGGGCATTCCTTCCAAGAGAGGGTTTTCTTCAGATCGCAGTGTCCCTGGCAAGGCACCAGCAGGTCTGTGACTCCCATGGGGGAGCCATGCTGGGTGAACACTGAGCTGGGGGCTGGGAAGGGACCTTCAGAGACTCCCTGAGCAATTCTCCCGAGCCCTTGCAACAAGGGGTGGAGAAATGAGGGTGGCATCTTCTGTGGAGCACCCTGCGTGTGTGGCCCATGGAAGGGCTGAGAGGCACCACTGACCTGTCAAGTGGCACCGTTTCTTAGCTCAAAATTCATGTTTATTGCTCTTCCTTCCCACAGTGTGGATCTTCTGTCCAGGGCTTGAGGCAAAGGATGGGTCACACAAAGTAGCTGCATTCCCTTTCTTCCTAGTTGTGAGACAAGAGAGCAAAGGACTTTGCATCCCATCAGTCAGCTCTTGACCCTTTAGTTGCCTGGAGACGGACAAGAAGGCACAGAGGCTGAAAAATCCTTCTGGGACCTTCGTGTTCTGTCCTGTCAACTCTTGGGTTTCTGGAAGCCATCACCCTCTCAATTACCACCCTAGTAAATGCTATAGATAGCAAAGGGCATCCCATTGATGGGAAACCCAGTGGGCACATAAAAGAAAAGCTGCTTTTCATTTCAATCAAAACAGGGCATGAGAGAAGAGAGAACAGAAAGAAAAGGCATCTCTACAGCCAAACCCAAGCCTGAGCAAGGCAGGGGGCTGCCTGCCCAAAGGTCTGAAAGGAGGAATGTGCACAAAGAAAGAAAATAGTGTTCATAAACAAGTAAATGAGACGTGAAAGCCCTGCATGCATCCTGCAGCAGTAACCACAGGGAAAAGGGCTGAGCACCAGGGGCACAGGGCATCCTGGGACCAGGCAGCCCAGCCCTTCTCCCCAGCAGAAACCCAGTGCTCTTCCCATGTGGTGCAATAAATGGGATTCCAGTACAGGGGGGCAGAAAACTGTCACAAGAGAGGGATGCCAAGGCCACAGTACCCTGTCCCCTCCCCTCTTCTCTGCTGGCTTCCCCTATTCCATTCCTCCCCCACGCTCCACAAGAACGATCATATTTTTAGTACTCATTTTAACAACTAATTAAATGGCAGAATTAGAAACAGCCTGAGAACTCTGCCTTCCAGAACATCCCTATCCCTTCATTCCCTGTCCCCACTGCTCCCTGATGAGCTGGGAGTGCTCCCAGCTTTGGACCAGGAAGTTCTGTTTCCCCTCTGCAGGATCCTGGCTGTGAAGGCAAGATGTGGAAGTGTTCCCAACAGGATCACCCTCCCCTCTCTCTCCACTGCAGATCAGGCATTCCCTTCTCACCTCTGCCTCTCCCTGCCCTGGGCAAAGGGCTAAACTGGGCTTTCAGTGCCTGAGAATCAGCTAAACTGGGCTTTCAGTGCCTGAGAATCAGCTAAACTGGGCTTTCACTGCCTGAGAATCAGCTAAACTGGGCTTTCACTGCCTGAGAATCAGCTAAACTGGGCTTTCAGTGCCTGAGAATCAGCTTAAGGAGGTTCACAAGGTCATCATTCACACAACAAAGCTAAAACTTCCATATCCCTCTGGTATCAGGGCGTCCAATACTGCAAGGCAGGTGAGCCAGACACTTCTTTGGACTTGCTCACCCAACCACATCCAGGCAGCTGGAAAGATTCAGGTCTGGCCTCAACATCTCAACAGCTGCAGAGCTGGTAATGTCCCCAAGGCCAAGCCCCCACTCTGATCAAGCAACAAGAGATGCCCAGCCCATCAGATTTGTGCTGGTCTAGACTGTGCTTCTCCTCTACTCACACAGCCCTGGAAGCTCCTGCTCCCAGGACATTCTCTGCTGCTAGCCAGGGTCTATGGCAATGCTGAAGGACTCCTGCCCATGCCAGTCCCAAAGAAGCCAACCTGCTCCTAGGTCAGGGCTATCCCAGAGGACATTCCCAAGTAACCACAGGACCTTTAAACAGTGAACCACAGAGCTGAACCTGCATTGCAGGGCCAGTCTTCCCCAAACACTGAGTCAGAGCAATTAATGGAACAAATGCATGACAGTTAGTCAGACAGGAAGATGCCATTGCCTAAGGTACCTCGGATGGGAGGGCTGGCCCTCCTTCAGCATCCACTGACCTCTGCCAGATATATGAGCTGGCCTCAGCTTATATAACTACAGAAAGTATTTATAACATCAAATGTTCACCATTCCCTTGCCTTTTGACCACGTTTATGCAGTTCACATGCAGCTACACACGAAGTTCAAAGCATCTGCATTATTACATTACTGGGTTTATTGAACAAGGCTTTCCACCACAGAAAGTTAAGGATTTTTTTTTAAAGGAATTTCTTCGACTCCTTCTGCTTTGTAGTTAAAAATATTTACTTCTAAGTTCTCAGAAAACTCATTCCAGACTCCAAGAAATCTGAATTTGTGAGGAACTCACTGTGATTATGGTGGAAAGACTGAGACAGACAGTATAGTCACAGGGAGTGGTGCAAACAGACCTGAGACCTACCTCTGCTGCTTGCTGGCAGCAAGTTGTCTTTCTCTGGGATCTCCACAGCAGCTGAAACATGGTCTATAGAAATTTCATAGACCACTTCAGCCTCTCCAAGCCAGTAATTGTCTTTTATGCTTCATTGAAAGTAGTTGCTCTTGGCTGTACTATTGGTAAACTATCCCCAAGTCTTCAGAAAGGCTGCCTGAAAATTTAATTTCCTCAGGAAAAAAAGTCTGGAGGAGAGCAATAGAACTGTAGGTAATCAGCATATGAATGGTCATGTAACTTCTGGTGGCCCCAAAGAAGCATTGTGAAGAGAAGGGGATGAAAAACAAAGTTCACTGAAGACTTCCAGAAGGTGATGACACCAACAGGAAGGTGAGGTCAACCTTCCTGAAAAACACACTCAAAGATCATGAAGTTTATAAGGAGATTAAAATCCAGGTGGCAGATTAAACAACTTCGAGAGATGGAGATGATGGAGAACAATAAATCTAGTGATCTTTGGGCTGTGGCAAAGTATTAAAATAGCAGAAGGGAAGGCAGCTGGAGAAGAAAAAGTCACATGATGCTTCTCCTGAAAACATCTAAGAAAGTTCAGTTCAGAGAAACAATCAGAGCAAAATCTGACCAAGACTCTCTGCAGACAAGAGGCAGTTTGGCTTCTCAGAGAAGCCAAGGAACCAGTTTGATTCATACAGAGAACTAAAGCATGGAGGGCCTGTACGTATGTAGGGAAAAATCAGCATGGCATTTCTGCTCCATGGGAAAAGACAGTGGCATGAGGGGTGCAGGTCTTGTGTGATGACCCTAAAATTTTAAGGTCAGGATAGACAGGAGATTAGCAAGATTTAGCACAAGGAAAGGAGTCTGTCTTTTTGGAGCCATACCCCTCTCTTGTGTATAGACCTGTCTCCACCCCTGGCCATAGCTAGGTCCTTAAACGCAGGAATTTTTCACAAACTGCCATTAACTCCTCCCAAGGCTTTTCCTTCTCTTTACTCACTGCTTTCATTTCACATCTACTCAGATTCTCCATTAGCCTCTCGTGAGAGCTTTTGTCAAAAGCCACACATTCATGGCCTCCTCAGTCCTGAGTTTCTTCTGTGTGGGACAGTAATATACATTGTGCAGGGTACAAAGCAAATGATGATGTGGTGAAGCTCACTGTTTAAGGAGAGCAGAGTCCACCACCCGCCCTCCCCAGCTCATTAAATCTAAAACCAAGGACAGTCTTGAACCAAAGTCTTCAGCTCATGCCAGAGACTCAAAGAAGTTCAGATCCAGCTTCATACTTCACAGCTCTGGCACCAGAGTCAAGACAACACCCCTTTTCCCCTGAACCTCCACGCTAAAGCCCTGATCCAGCATTTCCAGATGGTGCCATTTCTCATGTCCCTGGCTGGACACAAGCTCAGAGACTGGAACTAAATGCAAGCTTTTGATGAGACCAGTCACCCCAATTACCCCTCTGTACAATGGCTTGCAGGCCATTGGGAGAGGTCTGAGGGGAACGTGTGTGCGGCTGAAGCACTTGCTGCAGTCAGATGATTGTCAAGCTGAGCCTTGGAAGTGGTTTCTGGAAGCTGAAAGAATAAATTTCATGGAGATTTGCCTTTCCTCAACAAGCAGCTGTAGCAATATGCTATTGAAAAAACAGCCCTGAAACTCATTGAGGGAGGGAAACTGGCACAAAGGAACTTTGAAACAGGTCTTTAACAGCAGTATAAAACTTTTCAGGGTTGAACATCACGCACTTGTAAAAGCAGAAGATCTAGGTCTGCTGTGCAGGTGTCAGGAGTAATTATTTCCAGTTACTTATTGAGAAACGCTTTAGACATTTTGACTGCAAAGTGTAAAGGGCTTTGCCAGAAAACTCCAACAACTGAAGAGGTGGTAGGAGAGGCAGGAAAAAGAGAAACAACAGAAATAGCAGAAAATGCACAAAACAACCACATTCTAGGGAACCAGTAGACATTTTGGCAGCTTTGCAGCCTACGAGGACTGATGACCTTAAGGGTCCACCCTGAATCCTCTGAGGCCAAGGAGAACCTTGCCTCCAGCAGGTAGTAGGCCAAGTTATAAAAACATGGTAAAATTTGATAGTTATCCTCACACTTGCAGCTGGATTCGGAAGTGGCCAGTTCTGGCTGCTGCCTGGGCAGCCCTGGAGTTGATGAAATCTGCCATCTCAGCTCTGAAAACACTGACACTTGTGGTTTGTATCTGTTTGCTAATATGTGCTGCAGAGTGAAGTTCACTGTCTCCAGAATCCTACTAGATAGACCTGGAAGGTCCAGGAGAAACCAAATGTGAGTCTAGAACTCTCTCCAGAGCCTGCACTTATGGTAAACCTGTGGTCCCACTACCTTCACCATCAAAAGTTTCTCATAACAATGTTGAAGCCCCTTGTCAGTGGGTAATCTCACAACCTTGCCCACATAGATTCAGGGAGCAGGCAGCTCTTTTCCTTACAGCAGCAGCTGTTGGAACACCCAAACCCTGTTATCATGACCTTTGTATGAAACATCCACAATGTTGAGGCACAGCACATCCACCTCTATTTGCCAAGTCGAGGAAGAGAGAGAAAAACCAGTAATTCTGATACCCCAGGAATGGGATAAGTTACTTACCCAGGTGACTAAGGGCCTCTTTGTCCCATGGCCAAGTGGCAGCACCAGCCAACTCTTCCCTCACTGAACTGGCGAAGTAAATATTGAGGAAATGGGTGCTGTTCAGCTTCAGAGCCTCCTTCAGCTCCTTCACGCTCATGTAAGCCCTGAAAGGTCAAAAGAGAGGAAATATTCATCACACATTGCACACAGAGTGAGGAGGAAAAGTGGGAGCCACCCGTAGACATCCTACAAAGGAGCATTGGTGTTCAGGGTCCCGTGGCCATGAGTGGGTGGCCAACACGAGAAATTCCGCATTGCTTAGGATGCCTCCCAGACCCAAGCTGGCACCAGTGCCTGCTTGGGCTGGTTTGGCAGTGCCAAGTGGCTCCTGCAATCTGCCATCAGGAACCTGGAGATGGTGAGTTTTCCTTCTCATGGAGAAGGGCTGGTGTTGGTTTTCTGGGGCCTGTAGCCCTGTGTGGGTGGCTGCTTGCTAGGGTTCTGAAATCCACAAAGCTCAGAGCTCCAGGCAGAGTGTAGCTAAAAAAGGCATGCCAAAGGGAACACAAAACTGCCACAACATGCCTTCCTCCACAGCTTTTCCCTTGGATCCAGCCTTAGCCCAAGGCTGCTTTTACTGCCTAGGGTTAGGGTTCCAAAATCACAGAGCCCAGAGCTCCAGGCACACTGCAGCTGCAAAAGACATCCCAAGGGGAACCATAAACAGGATGCCTCCCAGACCCAAGCTGGCACCAGTGCCAACTGGGGCTGGTTTGACAGTGCCAAGTGGCTCCTGCAATCTGCCATCAGGAACCTGGGCTGCTGAGTTTGGTTTCAGAGGGAAAAGTGTCTGGACCAGACCTAGAGACATCATCAGCTCTGAAACCAAGAGCGTGTTAAAGCACTGAAATATTCAGCAATTCCACAGGATGTCCCGTGACACTGCAAACTCTGCTCTGTAAGGTGCAAGTTCACGTAGTGAGGGGTTTGGGAGTGGGTGGAAGGCACTCATGCAAGCCTGAAGAAGTTTTGCTCATTACAGTAGCTTTGTTGGTGAGTTCTCACCCCAGACAAAGCTTTCCAATCATGGCAACAAAAGAAGCCCCACAAAATATGAGAATAAGTAATAAAATATGATAAAACAGGAGAAGAAAATATGAGAGGAGGAAGGAAATGCAGAGGTTGGTCCTGCTGGGGAAAAGAGAGGGGGTTTGGCATCAGGAAACTGGAATTTGAGTTGGAAGGAGAGAAGAATTAATCCAGAACTCCAACTGCTTCTAACAAGGATTTTTCAGGGATTGTCCCTGATACAGGGCAAGAGAGGAATGGACATCACACCTTACTGTTGGGAGCAGAGAGGGTTTGTCAGCTGGGGCTGAGAAGTGTCTTCTCCAGCTTCTCTAGTCTATCTGGACTTCCATTCCATCCTTTTCCCCGGGAAAACCAGTATGCCAGAGATGGCAGTATGTGGTAAAAACAAGGGTGTCCCAGCAGTGCACAGCCACATGTCTCATCAAAACACATCCCAGGGAATTGCACAAGGAAGAATATGAGCAAAATTATCTTGGAACATGCTCAAAAAAAAAAAAAAAAAATTTCTTGCAGCTCTGCTCAAAATGGACCTTGGAGAAGACTGCCCCCTCTGCTCATGATCTGTATCTTTCAGATGAGGTCTGGGATGTCTACAGGAGCCAGCAGAGGAAAAAAGAGCAAGATTTCCCAGAATAAGCTCAATGAGGAGAAGGTAATCTCTGGAGCCAGATTCATCAAAGGGCAAGTTTAGAGGGGAAGGTCTCCTGACAACACTGCTGGCTGTCTCTCCTCCTGTCTTCAGGGCTGGGAATAAAGAGTTGAAAGAACACAGGAATGTGAAATCCAAGACCACCATTTCTAAAGGCCACAGTAAGGTAATGGGCTAGGAGAGGTGGGTAGCAGTCAGGAAATTTAGGTTTCACTCTTCCCTCTATGTGAGTGTTTCTGCACAGATAAAAAGACTGTATCACACTCACCAGAACATCAACAGTCCCAGCATTGGTCTTTAGGGAGTTCATGTCCTCAGCTATGCAAGACAATCAAAGTCCAACCTAATATCAGCAATAATAATTCCAATAATAACAGCAATGGAATTATAAGGTCTTGGACTGTGCTGCAAATGCCAGGTACCCTTTTAAATGGACTTCAATGATCCTTGTGGGTCCCTTACATCTTAGGATATTCTCTGATTCTATAAATTAGGTGCTACCATTTCCACCATCTGTGCCATTATCCTCATGGGCTGAGACAGGCTTAGGACAGGTAGCAGACATTGTCTCCACATTTCTGTGACTTGTCCCTAAGTCTTCAAAACTTGAAGACCCTGACCCACAGTTTGTGAAGCCATTCATTTAAGAGATTCTGAGCAAGAAAAAAAAAAACAACTCATGGAAAGGCTTTAAATACATCACTGTGGAATGATGATGGAAACACACCATTGTGGAAATATGTCATAAGAATGACTAAACCTGCAGCATGAGGCCAACAGCAACATTAAGGTGGTGGAAAGCATTTCACTTATTCCCATGCTTCCAGGAGCAACTGGCATCTTTGAGCTGCGTGGATAGATTATGAAGGGAGCACAGCTGTTTCTTTACATTGGGCTCACCATGAAGGAGCACCAGCTCTGTTTGAACAAGCTGCTTCTGGGGGTGTCCTTTAGCAGTGATGCCCATTAGTGCATTCCTCACTACATGGGATGACACACAGGAGGATGGAGCTGAGGATGGGCTAAGGGGAAAAAGGCACGTTCTCATCTGAGATGTGAAGTGAGAAAGGAAACCCTTTTCCTTTCTTGTTTGAAATGGCAAGATCCCTAGTCTTGCTGCTACACCAACAGGCTTGTTTAGAAAGAAAGAGGTTGCTACAGCAAATTGAAGAGAAGGAGGAAAATAATGAAAAAAAATAAAGGCTTCCAGAAATAAACTAGAGCAGGGTGGCATGTGGAACAGAGCTGGGAAAATCAAGGGCTATTTCCCTGGACCTGGAACAGCAGAGGCTTTCAAAAGCCACTGCTGATTTGGGAGGTGTCAGATAATCAGGGTCTTCTGACTGCCTCTCTCCTACCAGTCTGCGCCAAAGGACCACACCAGGCTGGAGGCATCTCACCCATCTTCCCAGGAGCTCTGAAGATTCAGTTACTTCAGACAGATCTTGGCTGGGCTATGTGGCGAGATGAGATGACCAGCTTGTCTTCACCAGGCCCCGAGATCTCCCACCACAAAGCAGCATTCCCAGAACACTTTCCCCAGCCACATCAGCTTGTGGAGAGAAAACTCTCCCAACCGGAAAGGACAAATTAGGAGAACTTGATCCCTTCCCTGTGATGTCTTGCCTGAGCATCCCAGACACGCGCCACGCTGACGCCACCCCTCCAACCCAACCAAGGCGGGAGCAGGCCGGGAGGAATAGATAGTGAGAAGGATAAACAAACCTGAAGGACATACTTGTGGCGTGACTCGGAAGGAAGAGAAGCAAAAATTTCATAGAAATAGAGCATAAGGAGGGGGAGGGGGGAGAGAAAGTCTCCTTCACTCATCAAAGCTGCTCGGGGGACACAGACTTAAAAATAGCATCAATTCCTGACCTATGATATCTCGGAAAAATAGCCCCAAAGCCTTCCAGGCTGTCCAAATTCCAAGAGCCGACATCAGCCCTATTCAGAGGGATATTCCTGCAGTCCCTCTTCTGGAGACATGATGTTTTTCTGGCTGTCGCCTGCCATTCCCTTGACATTAGCAACATTTTTTGTCAAGTCTTAATTATAAATAACTGTAATTTCCTCCATTGAGATATCTGGATGGTTCAGGGATGTGTAAGGGTTAGAGGGAGCAGTTCCAGCACTGAGAGCTGTTCAGATGGGTTGGATGGGCAAGGAGAAGAAAGGACCCTAATTTCACCTGCTATGGCACAGAAAGCACAAATATCCTGTTAACATCCCAAAGATGTGAGCAGAACAATTCTAGAATGGGCAACTCCAATTCCCCTCAAACTACATTTCCTGCTGGCATCCTTAGGTTAGACAAGGAGCATCCAACTGGCACCTGACCCTTTTGCTTCCTGCCAAGGTTAGGCTCTCCTTCTCCTTCAGTGCTTCTGTGATTTTACTGAGGCAAAAGCAGAGCAGCCTTTGGTCTCCACAAACAGCCTAAATGACAGCACTCTCGTCTGCTTCCCAAATAATTTTCCAATGCCTACAAGACTAGAGTATTGCAAACTAGGTGACATTTACAGGAGGATAGGCACTGCAACCCAACATGGAAGCACAAAGGAAGGACAGAAGGATAGGTGAAGGTACAGCTGTCAGCTGAGAAGCAAAACACAAACCAACCCCAAAGAACAGGGTAGAGGACAGAAGAGATAGAGATGGGACATCAGGTTTGCCAGATTCAAAGTCAATGTTTTTTCAAGGGCATCCAAGAGCAACCAGCTGTGTGGTGATGCCACCTGGAGCTGGGGGAGCACTTGCAGCCCTGGAAGAGCAAAGCTTGCAAGAAGAGTATGTGCAACAGTAGAGAGGGATCAGGGGTGGGAGGGCACAGAATGACATTATTAGACATGAGAATGGGAATGAACACCATCCAAAATGATGGTATTTGAAGGGGTGAGCCCAGAAATGGTGGATTCCCTTACAACAGGTGATATTGGCTCAAAGTTCTGTTGGATGGCACTGTTTGATGGCCTGACACTAAGGCACCACACTGCATCCTGTTTTACTTGCATGGGACATAACTAGGGGCTGTCATCCTCTGGTGCCTCTTGCTGCTGGAAAAAGAAAAAGAAGATGGAGCAGCTTTAGTGACTGTCACCACAGAACAGCAGATTCAGAGACTCCACTGCAGATAGAGAGGATCTCCACAGGCCATTCTGACCCTTGTTCAAAAACAGGTCTAATTAAATTGCATTGTTCAAGGTCATCTGGGGCCTGAACAGCCTCAAGGACAGAGGTTTCCCAAACCTTCTGGGCAACTTATTCTAGTGTTCAAGCATCCTCAAGTTAAAAATAATTTCTAAAGTCTAATCCAAATTTCTTACATTCCAAATTGTGTCCATTGCTTCCTGACAATTGTCTTCTTGGCATCCTGCTCCATCTTCCCTGTGCCACCCCTTCCTATCAAGGGGGGAAAGTCATCAAATGACAGTAGATTTTCATGGTAAACTCTTACTGCACTAGACCTTACCTTATTAAAGTCTAAAGAATGAAAGCTCGCTTTCTGAACAGTTGAAAAATCACACTCCACCCATGATCCCAGACCTCCCTGGAGAAGTCACATTCTTTTCTTATGCTTTTCCTTGGAAACTTTTGTCCTGACCACAGGGGAGACAACACCTTCCTAACCTGGTTGTAAGTCAGGCTCTGAGCTGGCTTGGTCAACAGAGAAGACTTGATGTACCCAGGAGAGACAGAGCTGTTGCAGCTTTTCCAGCACAAATCTCTGGGAGCAACAACAGGACCATCACTGGTGGGCAAGTGGAAGAGATGAGAGGATCTGCTAATCCATGGGGCAGCAGAAAACACAGTCAAGCTGTCAAACAAGCCTAATATGGGAGAAGAAGGGCAAGAGTGGCACTTTTTAGTGACAACTACACCATAACAGGAAGCCTGGGGGCCACAGTGGCCATGATGAGCAAGACACAAAAGATGGCACCTCCAAATGAAAAGCAAGGCCAGCACATACCCCCTGCAGTGCCATGAATCAAACTAAATTCTCTGGGTACTGCAAAGGGTGCAGCATGTAATGCCACAGGAATTCCACTGCAATTCAAAAATAGGAGTCTTTTCCCTGTAGACCTTTCAGAGGGGATGTGGGAGTGGGGTTGGGTGGAAGCTGTCCAAGTGCCCTCCATGGACAACTGGAAAATACTTGAGACCCAGCCAGCGGCAGCTAACCATACAGCCTGAAGAAGTCACAGGGGATTCCTGGCTCTGCTTTCATGTTTTTCAACCACTGCAAGGAAATTCCTCTTCCTACTTCCTGCAAGCAGAGAGGCTCCCTTTTCCCCCAAACCTCTGCTTGACAAATGAGGAATCCCCTCAGACTTCCCAGCAATGAGCACCAGTCTGCCAATACATTTTGAGCATGTGGGTAAAACATTTCTCCAAGGCTGCAAAGGGTTAATGACAAACACAGCAACCTTGTCTCTGAACCAGAGCTCAGTCCATGAAGACAGGTCCTGATCCAAATGGTGTGAACATTTTGGGAGAGCAGACTCTCTAAATTCATCTGTGAAGGAAGATGCTCCTCCAGATGGTGAGCCAAAGTGGGTATCTTCCATTTTGGCCCACTAAAGGACTCCTCCTTCAAGGTGAATCTTCAGCAGGGGGTCTGAATAGGTGGGGCTCCACACCTGGGCTCTCTGCTTGCATAAATGAATCTTCCTTGCTAGAATCTGGGAACCCTCATCCCTGTTCTCATCACACCTCAGCCTTGCCTCCCCTTCCTGCCTGCCACAGGCAGACAAAGCCCACCACCACAGCAAAAACACAGTGTGACCCTGGAACAGAGGATGAGCCCAGATGAGTTACCTGCTCTGCTTCCAGACAAGGCTGATGGTCATTCTTATACCTGCAGCTGCCTCACACTCTGGGTGAGGCACACTTTTACCTGCCCGAAAAGTTCTGGCATTATTAACACAGCTGGGGGGATGCTGTGTTTTTGAGTCCTTCTGTACTTACTGAGACTATTTGCATCCCCATGACCATGTCTGGGAGCTCTGACTCCAGTCCAGCACGCTGCTGGTACGCCACAAACATTCTCTGCCAGCATCATGACAACTTGACAAGGCAGTAACATCCAAATGACTCTCATCTGGACAGGCTTTGGTAACACAGCCAGATACAAAACACATGCAAGATGGGAAGGGAAGGCTGAGAAAGAGCCAGACATTCCCCTGGGATCACAGGAAGCACAACACTGCTGGAATAATACCCTCTGTAGTGCTCAGGAGCCTTTCATCAACTTCACTGGGTGCTGGACTCCAGCCAAAGAGCATTTGAGTCCACAAGGGATGAGGATATCACACAGTTCTTGGACATGCCTGGAAAAATCCACCTCTGAGGCACTGGCGGCACGAGTAGAAGAGCAGCCATCACTAGCAGGGCAGTTTAAGTTTTGCATGGGTGGCTGAGTATCAAGATGCCAAAGAGGGTGAGAGGGCAAAACAGGATCCTTCAGGACCAGGAGGCTCCCTTCTGTATGAGCCACTCCTGCTGCATTCAGAGATAACTCTCCATCTCCACGTGTGAGCATGGGACTGAAGCAGTAGCAGATGCTGAAGGGTCAGAGAGCTGCACTGGCAAAAGCTGCAGATGGGATCAAAAAGACACATTGTAGTTCAAGGCTGTGACCCTTCCACGAGAGATTTACAGGGGACAGGGAGCTAGAGGGCTGCAGATCGCTAGCACACAGCTCTGTTACGTCAGAGGGCAGTACACAACTTCTTGAGGTCAGATTTGGGAAAGAAATACATTAACATTAGTGTTAGACCAGAAAGCCTGCAGGGCATTTTGCCCTGAGATAGGCTGAAAAATAAGTGCTGCTAACAATGGCATGGCCCAGATATTCCTGGAAGTGTTGGCTAAAAGGTTGTTCACTAAATCATCACTGAATCAGCCAAAGGCAATGCTATTTTAGACCTGGTTTTGGTAAGCAGTGCACAAATTATGAAAGAGCAGATGAGAGAAAGAATACTTGGCCTTAACTTGTAATGAGTGGATTCAGATCAACTTAAATGGAGAGATGAACACAGGTCTTGAAAGAAGAATTGAAATCCAGGACTGACCAGCAGACACTGCTGCATCATAGCTGTCAGGGCCATGGAACTCCCTGAAATTAAGCTGACTCCAGTGAAAACAAAGAGTTAAAGATCCTTTTAGAAATAAGGGCAAAAAAAAAAAAAAAAAGGAAGAAGCAGATCTGCTGAGGAGCTGAAGCTCAGTGTAATTGAGATGTATGCCTGGACAAAATTACAGTATGGTCCCCACCTTTATTCCAAGTTAGTTTAACTACATGGTAGTGGAGCAGAGCTCAAGATAAAGACAAAAAAAAAATTAAAGGTGGCAGCAGTTGGATGGGGACTAAAGTGTCAAGTGTCAGTGGGACTGGGTGGATGACAGACCACAGGGGAGGTGGCAAGTCCCAACTCCAAAAGTATGGGATGTAGGAATATAGAGAGGGAGCAAAAAGCAAAAGGGAAGAGTGCAGAAATATAAATATTCATAGCTAAAACTTAGTGGATGTAATATATTTGCAGGGGAAATGCCAACTTGGATCCAGAAGGACTGGAAAACAGCTGATAGGATACTTGCAGAGATGTCTGAGAGGGTGAACAAGGATCACAATGAAACACTTGTTTCATTGAGTTGTCCTCTCTCTAAAGTCCTGTTCCCACCTGGTTATCTTACCTTTAAAGGGGATGAACTGTTTTTGTGGTTCTAGGAGAGTGCTCTTGAAAACTCCCAGCACTCACTCCTTTAGCCTGCATGGAAGTGAATCCCTCCCAACTGAGCTTTGAGCCAGCTGCAATTTACTCTTCAAAAATCTCAAACTTTTGTCTTAGCACTAACCACCAGCACTGCAGCAAAATCCAAAATCCACAGTATTGTGATCACTGCAGGCAAGACTACCACTAGCCAAGCTATTACAAGCCAGGTATGATTGGTTTGTGAGTAGCAAGTCCAGCAGTGCCTCACTTCTGGCTGGCACATCCAACACTTGTGTGAGGAGCAGTCCTCTACACACTCCAGGAAACTTATGGATGACCTGTGAGCTGCTGTGTCATTCTACCAACAGATATCTGGGTAATTGAAGTCACCCAGAAGAACAAAGTTCTGATGACTCAGAGCTTAAATTACTCAAATATTGCTTTGCTGGCCTTATCATCTTGGTTTGGAGGTCAATAGCAGATCCCTACTGTAATACATCCCTTGGAGACAGCCCCTCTGATCTTGACTCAGAGGCATTTGACAGGACTTCCACAATCATCACAGCTGACTTCCATACATTCAAAGTTCTCCTTAACACAGAGCAAAGCCACAGTCAGGCCTCAAGGAGTTGTCTCTGCCTCTGGCATCAGAGCAGGACACCTGGCTTTAGAGGAAAGCTGTGTTAATTCCTCCCTATCAGCCTGCCCAGAGACTTTGCTTTTCTGCCACATGCTGCTTTCCTCTCTGGATCTTGTTATACTTCTGTTGACAGCTTACATGCAGGGCAAGAGGGCAGAGATCAATTTTAAGGCTGGTTGCATGTTGGTACTCATGTTTTAGGGTCTGAACTGAGGATGAGTGCTGAATCCATGAGAATAAGCCTCAGGAGAGGTTAACCCCCAGCTGTGCTCTCACACCATAGTGGGCACCCTGAGGACACCAGTGCCAACAGGGTGCACATGTGCATCAAATGCTTGGATCACAGAAAAACACTGGGTTTGTGATATTTGCACCCCGAGGGCAGGGCTGGCTCACTGCCTCGCTCAGCTGCTTGCTGCCATGCACATAATGGGCACCACAGCCTGTCCAAGGGCCTCTGGGGATGGCTGTGCTGGGAACCCCAGCACATCTCCATGTGTCTGTGTAGGCTTCCCAGATGGTACTGAGCTACCACCAGCCCTAGCAGAAGGTTTTTGAGACATACCCACTGGGACTCAGACAGCATTTTGTTCAAGTTGCTTGTGGCTATTTGATAGACCTGTAGTCATCCTCTCCTGAGCTCCTGAAGGAGTCAGTCCTGCGCTGCAAAAAGCACCAAGGCCAACCACCAATCACCCCAAGAGGTCCTGCTGCCTGACACAGAACCCACTGTAAGAGAAAGTGCCACAACACTGGTTCTAGGGATAGCTGTCTACACTTCACCCAGGAACAGGAACCCACATGCTCTTCTCCACCTGCCTCAAATTAAACTGTCTCAGGGAGGAAAGGACCAATTCACTCCATTGCCTCCTCCACTCCCATCACAAATACCATCCAACATCACCACACTGTTGGAGGGGAAGAGGTGTCTTTTCCATGAGTGGCCTCATGGAAGCATCAAGACATGGCTCCATAGCACAGACATCATCCCCAACAAGAGAGGTCTTGGGGAGACAGCAGCAGGAAGGAGTGCTGGATCAGGCATACACAGCAGAGAAATCCAGGGCTGTGGGAGGGAGCAGAGTGAAGCTGATTGAAGGAGGCATGAAGGGAGACAAACAAGGGAAGCTTGGCCTCTGGCTCTGCAGGGACTGCCTGACCTCTCCTGCAAGGGGCACGGCAGCTTCGGGCTGACGCCGGCAGCGAGCCTGCGGCCCGAGAGCTGCTGCTGCTGCCAGAGATGGCAAGCTGCAAAGCCCTAATCTGAAAGGACAGCTGCAGCACAAAGCTCCCCATGCTCCTCTGCCAAGCCAAGATGTGGGACCCCTTCCTTCTGCATTGCTCTTCCCCCAGCCTTGGTGCATGTCCTGGAAACCACTGCCCGTTCCCCTCTGCTCTGCTCTTGTGAGACCCCACCGGCAGTGGTCCAGAGCAGCATTTGGGGCTATCAAGATAAGGAAAATGTGGACCTGTCAGGGTGAGCCCAGAGGAGGCCACAGAGGTGATCAAAGGGCTGGAGCACCTCTGCTGTGCAGACTTAGGCAACATAGGAAACCCTGTGCCACCAAGAACTGGTCCACAGATTTAGCACTTCTTACAGCACTTCGGCCTAAAGCATCATTTGTTTCTGCCAAACAACCAAACTCTACACACACTTGAAATTTAATTCAAAATAGGCTAAATGATCCCAAAAATCTCCTACAGGAGTCTGGCTTTGAGCTTGTGTTAGCACTAGTGATTCAACCCATGAACCTTCCTTTTCACCCCTCAGGGAAGACAAATCCATGCAAGTCCCATAAACTTCCTGACTTATATGACAATTCTCATGTTGCTTAAGCATAATGGGCCATCAACTTTCCCCTGGGATAAATTTGGCCTGGCAAACTGTCTTTTAGTGCTCTACATCTTGGGGGAGTTGATAGCATTTAGGGTTTATTTTAATGGGAGTCAGTAGCCATGATCAATTGTAAAAGCTCTATTTCCACGGAAATGGGAATTTAATAGATTTTTGAAAATGCTGGTTATTGACCCAATGGGCCTTAATGGCTTAAAAACAATCTGATTGTAGTGTGTATGAGTAAATGTGTGTGATTTTCAAATGAATACTGGAATAGGTAGTAAAAACCCATTTAAATGGCAGGAACCTGGTCAATAGGGAGTCTCCATTTGCGTGCTTGGCTTTTCTATTTCTATCTGAGTGAATCACGGCCATCTCTTCCTCGGAGAGGCTCACCATTTCCTCATGGCTGAGATCATCCTAAAGCACATGGCCCATCTGAGCCCCAGGAGGGTCTGGGGATGTCTTTCATTAGACCAGGCAATGATGCAGAGCTCTCAGAACAGCCGGGCTCCCAGATGCTTCCACGGTGGGAGCGGAGCATACACGGACCATCTCTCACAGATGATGCACCCATTGCTCACAGGACAACTCCTGGGGAGCTCAAAAGACATGTGTGCCTCAGACTCTTGGGTTTAAACTCAACCTGCAGGCTCCCAGCTGACAATCCTTCAGGGAAATTCCCAGGCAGAAATCTTGGTTTGTCTGGGATTGACACATATCAAAGACGTCAACAGGAGCGAACTCCAAAGGAATGCACTAATTGCTAAGAAGCAATGAACAGACTAAACCCTGATATTCATTCCACTGACTGAAGCCCCCCTGCTGCAACTAGGGCATGTATTAAGGGTTATCACTCCCAAAAGCCCTCCAAGGTCTACCAAGCACAAGGCTGCAGTTATTCCTCATTTTTCTCACCACTGGAGCAGCTCCTTCCTGGCTGCCTTTTTTGTGAAGCTGCAGAAAAACAGAGGCCCAAGATTTTTACATCTTTGAAACCAAAATGTGGGTTAAGCGACCACAAAGAGGAGATCCAAGGACAGGTGTGCAATACAGCAGGGTTGGGTGAGTGTCATGGCAAGATCCCTTAGAATAAAGCAGAAAAAAAACCCAAGGACCTGAAAATTCCCAAATTTCAAAGGGACATCTGTTCTCCTGATCCCTCTAACCTTCCCCTTCCAAAGTACAGTGACGCAGCCCTTCAAGAGTTCAAAGCCACAGACTGTTGCTTCTTCTGTTGTCCTCATCACTGGAATAAGCAAAGGAGACAAACACCACAGCTCCCCACCTGCTTCCACCCCAGTAATGCCTCTGCCACTTCCATGTTCAAGTACCATGGGTTGGTTTAGGTTGGAAATGACCTGGAAGACCATCTCATTCCACCCCTCTGCCATTGGCAGGGATACTTTCCATTAGACCAGATTGCTCCAAGCCCTGTCTAGCCAGGCCTTAAACATTTCCAGGGATGGGGCAGCCACAGCTTCTCTGAGACATCATCCTTGAAAACATGGAAAGAGCTGTAGTGGCTGGGAGTTAGTAAAAAAAATTCAAAGGAACGAGTTAAAGATCCAGTTTGGAACCATGGAGGGGATGAAAAAGAGTTCTGCCTGGGAGAAAGGCAGTGAAGCAGCAGCTCAGGGAAGGAGAGGGGTCCAGCCTTGCCCTCCAAAGCCCAGCTGAGGCAGCATCCCAGCTCCAGCACCCACCAAAAGCTTGGGAGAGACTTGCTATCCACAGCACAGGGTGAACACTCACCTTCCTTTGGCAAGGCCAGTGCTGGCTGGAGTTACACAGTGTGTGGGAGAGAGGGCAAGCAAGAAGCAGCAGGGGAAATGGAGAAATATGCTTGCAGCCCTGTGTGGTTTTGGGAGGCAGAACTCAACAGTGGCAAGTTATTCTAGAACCTGTTCCAAGCCAAACAAAGTCAGGGATGGCTCCCTTTCTGTCTGGATTGTTTGTTTCAAAGCAAAACGAGAAAAAAGACCCCAAGCCAGGACAAAGTTTTACAGGTCTTTTTTGCCTAAGGTTGCACAGATCAGCCTTGTCCCACCTAAGCTACAAGAACAGATCTGTAAATCAGTTATCTAACTTTTTGCCTAAAACAAATAATGTTCCTGGCTTAGGGAGGCCTTATGGTTTTTGAACATAGGTGACTGAGGTGTATCAGGAGGGCAGCTTGGTCACCCCCTGACAGAAGGCATGGCTGACAAAGAGGGGCCAGACCACAAACTGGTTTCTGCATGGATGCAGAAGGCAGAACCCTGAGCTTGAGGCCATCTCCAGAAACAGCCAAAGTGACAAGGAGGGGAAAAAAAAAACCAAAACAAAAAAAATAATCAGTCTCTCTTCCTCATCCAGCCTCAAACTGACAAACAGGGCAGCAGAAAAGGCACCACAAACACTGCAAGGTTGGGAAAGGATTTCTGCTGGTTCCAGACAAGCCTGCAGCCAGCTGCAATGGGCATCCCCATCCACCAGCAAGGCAGCATAGGCAATAAAAGGGTGGCAGAAGATCAGGGTGCCACCCTTCCAGTGCCTGGCCTGTCACTTGTGTTCAGATTCCTTGGCACTGGCAGGATAAGGATGCTGTAAAAGGCAGGCAGTGGATCAATTTGCTGAGCAAGGATGATGCTCCCAGGGCATTAAGCTAACTGCTCAAGGGGAACCACACAGCCCTGTGGTCAATAAGCCCCTCCTCATGCACTCTTCACCATGATGGCAATGTCTAGTCTTCCCAAAAGATCCAAAACTTTGCTACATTCACCCTAAACTTCTCACTGAAGGGCAAAAACTTATAACCATAATATTGGTAGGGAAAGGGATTGAGACAGAGGAAGAGAAATCTGTTCAAACCAAGCATTTCCAACTTGCTTTTTATATGCCTATTTTTTTTTTAGGGTAAAACCAAATCCCAAGCCTCCAACTTTTTTTTAGATCCAGGCAATTGAGCGTCTCAGCCAGAGCACAAAGTGCACAAGCCAGTATTCTAAAAATGCCTTCCTCACAGATATAAAAAGGACATGAGATAATTTGTTGGGGAAATTCTGTAGTGTAACAATCATACATTAACAGCAAAAAAAAAAAAAAAACCAAGGCTGCCTCTCATCCCTAGCACAGCCCTTGTGAGGCAACAGTCACAAACATTCAGCACCCTCATCCATCTTCAAGCCTCCAAAGCAAGTCCTGTGCTTCACACCATCTCAGTTGGTTTGGGTGGTGCTGGACTCACTCCCTCTCACCCCACTGCCCTCTGGAAAGGGGCAATTTGATTTCCTAAATAACAGTGGTGTCTGGGCCAAGGCAAGCTAAGAGCACTGTGTTATACTAAGAGCAGTCTGACTCCCCTGGCTCTGGCTGAGGCTGCCAGCCCGAGGCAGATGGAATCATCCCAGAGCCCCTGTCAGCGCCAGCCACCGGGGGTCCCTGCCCATGGCTGCCAAGCTCCTGCCACCCTGGCTCCTGGGGTCTCACGGGCCCGGCCAGGGCCTCGCTGGTGTCCCCCACCCACAGGCGAGGGTACAGCAGGATGAGGAGGAGCCCTGGGGAGGCCTAACAAAGGGTGACCCCTCCCAGCCGTGGGACACACGCTGTTCCTTCACAATTGCCATCCCAACACAATCGGCCCCCCTCGAGTGAGCCCCCGAGTCGGCGGGGTTTGCGAGAACAATAGCTCACATCTGGGACAGATGTTTTCCCCAAAAGCACCCGGGCTGCCCACAGCCACGGGGCAGGGGTCTGTGCCCTCGCTCACACGCAGATCATGTTCTCCCTCTCCCACAGAGATGTGGTCACCCCCGGGGGAACCGAGCAGGTTCCTCCAGGAACTCGCTGCCTGGCAGCTCCATGCTCACAGGAAGGCTGGGGAGTGAGTGAAACTCATCCTCCCACAGAGGCTTGTTGGGAATTAACCCCAAGCTTCCTACCTTGGCAAGAAAAGAAGTGCATTACTGTGATTTTATTTCCCGATTTAGCACCCCCCAAAAAAAGCAGGGAAGATTTGTGCGCATCAAGATGGGACTGGGAACCTCCCCTTGTGGCTAAACACCTCTAGACTCTCATGCTGCTCTTCCAGCCCCACAGGGTAACAACAGAGCTCTGGCCCCACCAGAGGGTATCACATGGAGTACTCTGCCTTTGGAAAGTGCTCCTGAGAGCCTGCACAGGCCCTTGGATGGCAGCACCTTAGTACTTTGTTATTTCCCTCTGGAAATAAGGAATTTTGATTTCCACAGTCCCACTGCCCTCCAGCTGTTGGATGGGCTGAGTCAGACCCTGGTGTGCCTCCCTTAGAGGGGGTCTCCCTGCTGGAGCCCCCACCACCCCCTCCTCTGCCACAGCAATCCAGTTTCTCACCATCCCAAATCCTCTCTCTTGGCAGCAAAATCCCAATGCTGAGCTCCTGCAACTAAGCAGGGGTAACATGCCAGATATTCTCCAATCAGAGAATATCTATCTCCATACTACCCAACATTTTGAGAAGGTCAAAAGCAAATCTGGGGTCTTCACCCCCAAGCCAGGGCTCTGGGTAGGCTGAGGCACCCACACATGGATGCAGCCTCCAAACCCCATCACAAGTAAGTGACTTGGGAGACATCCTGCCCACCTGATATAATGGGCTCTACCAAAAACATTCCCTCCTACTTTTGCTAGGTTTTAAAACTGTTGATCCATAGGAAAGCCCAGAGAGAAGGGACTTTCCTACAAGGAAAGGAGAAGTTTTCCAATAAGCTCAAATCCAAGCAGTCACAAAACTTAAAAGCATTCACCAACCAACCATCATGCTGCAGCAAAAAGTCCTGTTTACTACTGCACCCCCACAGTCCCAGCAAGTGTATTAGAGACTAGAAGCAGCAAGCTCAGAAGCCAGTGAACCCATCACTGCCACTTTTGGTGCTTCCAAAGCACTCCCCTCCTCATCACTTTAAAGCCCCAAGCCCAGCAGTTGAGGTTTTTTGGATATAGCAGGACAATATTTGGGCACATGCCAGTAAGACTCCAAGAGGTGCCAGAGGGAGCTCAAAAGCAGCCAGAGCTCAGGTTCTGAGCAGAGAACCTCCTTGCCATGCATTCCTCATGGGACCAATACAGTCTCTGCCACTTTCAGGCAGTGAAAAATCACTGAAAACACCCTCTCCAATCCACCCTTCAAACAATCAACCACAAGCAGCAGACACCATCTCCAGCTGAGTGGAAACCCAGGGCACCAGGAATATTTCTGTCTGCTCTTGGGTCCCCTGACCCCAGGAGAGCACTGACTTTGATCCTCATTCATGGAGAAAGTTTCCCAGACTTCAAGATAGACTAGAACCCACAAAAGTGTAAAATAGATTATAGAGAGTAGTGTAGGTGTCTCACTTGGTGAGAAATTGAGGTTTGGGGTTTTCAGTATGTTGTGGATAGAAGCCAGATGGAGGGCACAGGGTGTTTTTTTCCTGGGTTTCTTCTTCATGCTTCTTCCTTCTTCTCCATGGGTTTGGGTGGCATTTTGTAATGGGGTAGAGAAGTCCCCATTGCAGCTCTTTGGGATCAGTTATTGGGTTAAAAGGAAAAATAATCTAGGTGTCAGCTCTTAATTGGATAGTTCAGTCTTGAAAGACCTTGTAACAAGAGATTGTTGGCCATTTTGTGCCTTCTACTGAAAAGCTGCAGAACTCACAGCAGTGAGACTGTTTTACTGATAACTAATAATAAACACTTGAGTCCAAACATGAATTACTGTCTCAAGTGCCTTCAATCCAGACCCAGAAAAACCAAGGACTGGTACTGCCACACAGCTGAATCTGTTCTCTGCAACAGATGGCCTGAGGTTGTATGCAAAACTTTTGCAGTAACTTTGCACGTTCCTGCCCTCTTTCACAGTAAGGAAGACCTACTAAGGTTTCCTGTGGCAGGGGAAGAAGAAGGGGAAGGGAGCAGCTAATTGGAATGCTGTTTTACCATCTGGGGTTGGGATTAAGGCCTAGGCAGGTCAGCTCTGCCTCCAAGATAGCTCATTGCCTCACCTGCTCTCAATTTGACACCCTTTATGCTCTCAGGTCCAACAACATTCAGCTGAAAATCTCCCGACAAGGCTCAGGTGCCCCAGGATACCTCGGAGTGATTCCTTCTTTCTCGTGGCTGTCCACCAGAGACTTTTAGGGAGGTTAATCTGGATCAGCTTTTGAAGGCAAGGCTTAAACTGCAGGAGGCTCCCAAGCAGCCTTAACCCAATTAAGCACCAGTCCCTTAGGAGGGAGGCCAGCTAAGCTTGTGTTAAAGCCCATCAAGTGTCCAGTTAATCAGGTACATTTTAACATCACAGCTTTGGTCATCCCAGCAGAGGCCACCAAGCCTGGAGACACCTCATCATTTTTCACCTCCTTTTGTCACTTAGGTTATTTCTGCCATTACTTTGGGCAGCGAGATGAAAGGCCCAGCAGCTCTGCCCTTACCCACTTTGCTCTCCAGACTCCCCTCCGGTTTTTCTTTTCACATTAACTGTGTCACACACCAGATTCTCATTGACTAAGTGCCCGAGGGGGACCCTCGCTGAGTGTTAATTGCTGCTAATGAGCTGTTGCTGCTTTCCTTCCAAGAGCACCAATTACAGCAGCACTCAAGCTCTGCAAGAGGATGGGAGCCTGCTGAAAATTAAGGCAAATTTTACTCCAGACCCCGACATTGGACTGCCAGCAACTCCTGGAAAACACTTGAAGTCATGTGAAGGGTGAAGGATGATAGCCAGTAACTCTCCTGATGTTGCCTGTCCCCTTGTTCCTCACAAGGTGGAGCAGGGTGAATGGGAAGTGTGTGACTTGCTTCCCATGTCTGCTGTTGGGCTGCCTTGCAGGGATGTCTACACACAGCTCTCCACCTGAGCTTTAAGTCTCCCTCCAGCCACAAACGCACGGTCCCACTGGTGGGTTTCACCCGTGGGTGGTGGCCCAGCTGTCTCCTAGCTCAGCAGGACTTTTCTGGTTCCATGCCCTGCCAGAGCAGGTGCAGGAGGGACTCAGCAGTGTGTTCCAGTGCCCACTGACACCATTTCAGCATCAGCTCTTATCTCAGCTTCTGCCTCAGCCACAGCTGGCTCCATTCCCACCAGAGCTGTCACAGAACCCTGGCATGGTGTGGGTTGGAAAGGACCTTAAGGATCAACTCATTCCTGCCCTTCCAAAGGCAGGGACACTTTCCAGTATCACAGGTCCATCCAGCCTGGCCTTGAACACTGCCAGAGACAGGGCAGCCACAGCTTCTCTGGGCAACCTGTGCCAAGGCCTCACCACCCTCCCAGGGAAAAATTTCCTCCAGTTATCTAATCCAAACCTGACTCCTTCAGCTTAAACCCATTCCTCCTTGCCCTGTCACTACATACCCTTGTAAAAAAAAAAAAAAAAATTAATAATCCTTCTTTCCAAATCTCATTTCCCTCCCCTGGGTGAGGGTATAAGCTGGCACCAGCTGTAGCCCTGGAATTATAATGAGATGTTCACCAGCTAAGAAGCACTGAAGCCACCACTGTTCCTCAGCTTTTTCCTCTAATTTACCTCTCTCTAAGCTGCAACCAAAGAGGGAATTTTAAATCAGAAATGTGTTAAAATGGAAAAAGCTTCTGCTCGAGTGCTTACAATTGTGAAGGACAAGACACAGTGTTGAGACCCTTCACCAAAATACATTGAATCTGTCTACAGTGCTGGTAAGAAATTGCCCAGCATCTCGCTCTGTCTCAATTCAATTATTTTTGGCTGTACTAAGAAACTTTCACATCCAAATCACTCTTTGAGAAAGCCTTGACATGAAGTAGAGATGATTTAACCCATGAAAAAAGATCCTAAGATTTTCAGTGTTGCCATCTAGACCTGCAAGGAGATGCAGAGATCACCTGCAGTGGGGGTTCCCTCTCTCCCGATTGTCCCAAAGCCACAGCTCCCTCCTGGGCTCTGGCACAGGTATGAGGAAGCAGAGACAACTGGGTGAGCAGCAGCCAGCTTGCTCTCCTTCAGTTACACACCCAAAGCTGCTCTTTGCATCAAAGCACCTGGCTCCTATTGTGCTGCCTTTCTGCAATTTGTTACATTTTATTTCACATTATTTCTTCTGTTTTGGCTTCCACCCTAAAAATCCTTCTGTAAGTTCTCCAGCTGCCCTGCTCGTTTAAGTACAATTCCTTACAGCAAACGCAGCAGCACTCAGCTCTACCTGAACAAAGCCCCCCTGCTTCTGTGTCTTGGGGTTCACCCACCAGTTTTGGGGGAGCACCACAAACCTGGCCACGCTCTTTGGAAAGCACAAGTTCACCTCACTTTTCCCCAAATACACGCTACCATTTTCTCAGCAGTATTCCCACAAATAGATTTATTCTCCCCCAGAAACCATCCTCAGTAGGGATGGGCACAGGGAGGGTGGATGTCCACCAGCATCACCAGACTGGATGGGGCTTTGAGCAACCTGGTCTAGTGAAAGGTGTCCCTGACCATCACGGGAGGGGCGGAACTGGGTGCACTTAAAAGTCCTTCCCACCCAAACCATTCAATGACTCCTTTTTCCTGTGATCTCTGAAGGAGCCAGCCAAAAGCAGCTCAGAAGACCTCAGTGGCAGCAGGATCCAACCCGTGCCCCCTCATTTCCCAAATGCCAGGCACACTGGATTTCATTTTTCTGAGTTTAGCCTACAATCAATCATTCTTGTTCTCTGCGCAGACCAATGAGGTCTGCGGAAAGAAAATTGCAAAAGATTTGTTATTTCCCTAGTGTTCCCATTTTCCCATTCCTTTCCCACAGAAGCAAGGGGTTTTTCTGTTCTGTTTTGTTTTGTTTCCCAACTTTCAGGGGAAAATCCTGACAAATGGAAGCCCTGATTCATACCAGCAAAAATTTGGCCTTTTTCAATTTAAGGTGGAGCCCTTCTTGTCTGAGGACGAAAACATTTCTCTAACTGCACACAGAGGCAAGGACAGAGCCTTTGCCCTGCCAAAACCAAGGCCAAGTGGTGCTGGGTGCTGATGGCCACCACAAGTGGAGAGTTGTTGTGGAGGCTTTTCATCTGCTCCATGATCAGAAAAGCACTTCCATGCTAGCTCACAGCATGGGAAACAAGGGGACAGGTGGTCACAGGGTGGCAATGGTGGCTGTCACCAAAGAGACTTCCAGAGGTGGGAAAACATCTGGGGAGGGCTGCTTGGGCAGGGACACGGAGTGATGCCTCTCCATGTCACTGGAAGAAAGGCTCCCCATCCTCCTCCTGGGTGTTCTCAGGCAACTTAAGGATGGGTGAGAAGGACTCAGGGAGGAGGGAAAGTGCTGCTCCTCTCTATCACCACTGCCCAAACACAGACGCCTGCTTCCCTCCTCCCTCTGTGCCCTGCCGGGGAAGGAACAGAGAGAAGACACAGACTTGGCAAAAAGGGATTCACGGCTCACAGCCTATCTGCTCCCACAACCCAGGGAAAGAAAAGTGAAGGAGAAAGAAGATCAAAGGGCAGATGTGTCCCTAAAACCCTCCCTTGCGACTTTTCTTGACAGCTGCTGCCATCTGTGCTGCACCGCTCCTGCTCTGGTGGGCACCTCTGCCTGTCACCAACAGCAGGGAATGAGTTTACTCTGACACTGAGACAGAAACGGCTTTAAATAAAACGAAAAAAAAGGTAAAGCCATGACTTTTTTTTTCTCTTCCCCATCTCCATACAGAAAGTACATTCAGCCGAGCCCTGAGGGCTGGAAGCCATCAACAGGGCTGTTGACACCTCATGGCTCCAGCAAGGAGAGCAGGAGGGTGCAAGTCACCGACTGCACCCAGGACACTATTCCTGGTCTCCCATCATGTGAATGGACCTTCCTCTCCATCTCTCCCCTTGCTGCTGCCTCCAAAGACCCCTGGGAGAGCAAGGGTCCCCTAACACAGCATGTTGATGCTCCATGGGTTTTAGTCCATGTGGGTTTTCAAGGTGTTTTGCACCTGCAGCACACAGTAAAGGCACACATCCTCCTCCAACCAAGGGAATCTCCTTGTGGGCATCACTCCCTGGGGCAAGATTCAGGAAGGCTTATGCACACCCACCCACACCTTTCCAAATCCTGCACCTCACATCTAGCACTGCTGGCTTGCCTCCTCCCCACTCCAGCAATCACAAAAAGGTATTTGGACACAAATTAAGAAATTAGACTTGAGACACACCCAAGGCATGTGGGAAAAGGCAGCAATTCTTCAACTACATGCCTTGCCGGGGATCAGGGTAAGCAATATCCTTTGCAGGGGCTGCTCTGCCTCCATTTCCACTGACACATAACCAGAAGCTGGCAGCTCTGCACTGGGAATCCTCCTGGGCGAGGGGGCTGGAGTGTCCCTGGGGGGCAAAAACACTCACAGAAGGGTGCCATGTCACACCGTACGATTTACTTCTTTTGATGGCAAACACACCCATCCCATGGGAAAACGCCCCTCTGCCTTCCCAAAGCCGCTGGTCGGAAGCAACACCCAGGCGCAGAGCAGCGTTGGGGAGAGGGCGCATCCCCTCCCTTCATGTACCCCCCCACACACACAGCCCCGCGCCTACCGCTGAGGCGAGTCCGGGTCGAAGCAGGTCCTGGCCACGTCGGTGGCCCTTGGGTCGCAGCAGTCGCCGTCATCGAAGTCGTCCAGCATGTTGTTGCACTCCATGTGGCAGACGCCGTCGCGGCGCTTCCACGAGAAGCAGCGGCCGGGCCTCCGGCAGTCGCCGCCGTCGTAGCCCGTGAGGGGGTGCTCGCACTCGGGGTCGCAGCGCTCGTTGCCCACCTTGCTGGGCTCGCAGCCCAGCAGCACGGCACGGCGGCGCAGGGAGGAGTTGTGCACCTCCAGCAAGCTGAGCTGCCAGGAGATGTTGTAGGGCCGGAAAGCTTCGCTCAGAGCGCGGTGCTGCCGCCAGATCTGCTCCCAGCTGACCGTGGGCCGCCCGCCGTCGTCCTCGGCCAGGTTCACCACACGGTACCGCGCCACCTTCCAGCTGCGCAGCGGCCAGTGCTGGTTGTAGTGGGACACCAGCTCCACGTTATCGCAGGCGGTCTGCCCGCAGGCCGGGGGGCCCAGCGGCCACAGGATGGGGGCTGGCGGGGCCAGCAGCACCCACTGCTGCGGGAAGGCACCCTCCCGAAAAGGCGTCCAGCATTCCTCCGGGGTGGCAAAGCCAGAGGCCAGAGCCAGCCCTGCCGTCTGCCCAGGCACCTCCTCTAGAAAGGAACGCTGGAGGTGGGATTGGGACAGGGCACCACGCCACAGGGCCAGCCCGGCCAGGTGTCCGCGGAAGGTGTGGCTGGTGCCCCAGGCGTCCCCGCCCAGCAGCAGCGTGTGGCAGGAGGACATGAAGGCGCTGTGCAGCGGGCCCTGCTGCCCGCCCGAGCGGCCCACCCGCACCCCATCCACGTACAGGGCCATCCACCGCCCATCGTAGCTGGCGGCCAGGTGTGTCCATGCCTCAGGGCGGTAGCGGTGGTGCGAGGTCACCTCGGTGGCTCTGGCTGCCCGGTCGGTGCGGAGCGAGAAGAAGAAGCGGGCGTCCTTCTTGCCGCCGAGCTGCAGGCCGCGAATACCCAGCGCCCAGCCCTTGTCGCTGGCTGAGTGCGAGCAGTTGTTGAAGACACCTGCAGCAGGTCGGGGACAGGGATGGAGAGAGAGAGAGGAGAGCTGGTAAGGACCAAAGAGCATCACCACTGCTCCCTGGAGTCCTCGGCAGCAGGTAAATGAAGGTGGGCAGAGGCTGGGCAGGGGGTGCTCTGCCGTGGTGACACCCCAGCCCCCATTCCAAATCATTTGGATGAGTAGGTGGAGCAGGCAGGGAGAATGGCAGAGCCAGAGAGGTAGGATGGAGAGGGGAGGAAGAGTGTGGATGGGAGGAGAGGCTGAAGAGCGAGGTGTTTCTGAGTTGCTCTCTGTAGGAGTGCTCTGGCAGGATGGGATTAAAGGCTAAGCTTTTTATCTGTGAGCCAAAGCTTTTAAGAATTAGAGCACAGCAACCCAAAGCAATACAGGCTCCTCCAGGGACTGCTTCCCCAACAGCTTCCAGACAGATTTACAGCTCTGGTTTATGCTCCAGTTTCCCTCCCAGTCATGCATCCAGTGCTGGCAGGAGAGGGCTGTGCTGCCTCCAGCCTGGCGAGTGCACTCCTCAGCCCCTAAGGTCACCTGAACACAAATCCGCTCCCAGGAATAGCCTCTCCCTCTGTGCCCAACATGCTGCAAACCTGTTTTAGGCTGGGCAAGACCTGGAGCTGTGCTGACTTTCCCCCAGACTGCTGAGTGCCCACGGCAAAGAACCAGAGGCTTGCAGGCACGGAATGCCATTGGGAATCAGTGGCCGTAAGGCACTTAAACACTGGTAAGGATAAAGCGACCTGCTGCTTGAAAGAAATGCCTCTGGGCTTCTAAACCACCACAGCCAGGACGTTCATGCAGGTCATTGGCTGAGGTGAATGAGCTTGAAGTCATTCTTTGAGCAGTGGTGTCTTCTGGGGGCACCCTGTTCTCCCATTCATCACCCCAACAAAGTGTCCCAATGCTGTCAAAACCCGCTGCCATGCACAGAGACGCTTTTTATGTTTTTGCTGAGGTATTCCTTATCCTCCATCCTGCTTTTCCTACCCCTCACTGTGCCATTCCCATCCCATACACTGCCTGCCCATCCTCATGGCATCAGGACCTCGTGGTCCAAAACAAAGCACTCCTGCCTGTGCCTGGGGATGCCCCACCTGCTGCCAGAATTGTGAAGAGGCAGTAGAGAGAAGCAGAGGTGTAGAACAGAAGGAGCTCCAGGAGGATCAGGATCTCCTGGCTCTCACCCAGGGGATGTGTCTGGAGCCAGGTTACCATGACCCCACATTTCCCCCATATGAACACGGCTGGCAAAGGCCACACCAAGCCCTGCTGCACCCCAGGAAGCAGCATCCCTCCCCTCCATCCATCACTTTCACCAAGGGCGAGCTGGGTGGTGGCCTCTAAACCATCCCAGGGCCGTCACCACCCTGGGCAGGGATCCCTGTCCCTGCTCACTACAAAGGCAGCCACGCACAAAGCCTCCGTGGGCGGATGGGCTTGGGCCAACTCCTGTTTTCTGGTGGATTGTGAAAGGGAGGCACAAAGACCAGGAGAAGCCAAAAAGCAGGAGGCCAGCAAAGGAGCCTTGCAGAAGCGAGAAGGCAAAGCTGGAGAGTACTTTTGGGCTGAAATGTGCTGAGACATGCACAATCAAAAGCTATCTTTTGGTCCTCACTGGGGTTAAGGGAACAGGGCTTGGTACCTTCTCTCTTGGAAAAACTCATGCAGTTCACCTTGAAATGATTCAGAGTGCCCCAAATTTGATTAAACCCCAAGACAAAAATGGGAAGAACAACATCAGGGGTGGAACAGCCCCTGGGGTAAGTGTAAGCTATCATCCTCACAAACCCGTGCTGGAGCCAAGCCATGCCCTGGCACTGCCTGATGAGTTCAATGCTGGACAAAAGAAACTTAAGTGAGTCCAGGTATAAGGGCTTCATCAAAGTGCACAAAGGGATGTAAGTAAAGCAAAGGCCAGCTCTACAGTAGGGGAGGAAAATCAGTAAATCAGCAGCTGGTGCATCCTAGACATGGCCAGGGATGACATCTCCACATCAGCAGCAGTGAAGGTTCTGCAGGCAGAGCAGCACGTCCCACAGCTGGCAACCACTGCAGAATAGTGTAACAAAAAAGATCTAGCACCAGGTCCTGACATCTCTCAAGGGCCTTCACAAGAAATCATCAGGGGAGCAGTTTGAAGACCCCAGAGTTTGCCAAGGAGCTTGGCATTTTGTCCTGAGGCAGCCCACCAGAAGGGAAAGCTGTTTGTAGAAGTGTGAGGTATCTCCTCAGCAGCTCTAAGTACAACTCTGCCTCTGATCCCTCAAGCAGGAAAGGGGAGCTCTAGCCTGGTTTAGGCTGTTCACCTGTGCCTTATGGGAATTGCCTCTGGGCTGTGAAGCAAGAGTTGTTGGTAACAGTGCAAAAAAATGCAAAGAGGAAGGTAGTGGAGAAAAAGCCCACAAAGAGATCAAGTGTGCCCCTTTGTAAGGACCAGACTGCAAGCAGCCTCTCCCACTGGGGCCAGGGGTTTTGCAGCACAAGGAAGAGCTTTCAGCCACGCTTTGAGACCCAAATACTGGGGGAAATTGGCTGCAAAAGCTCCAGAAGGTCTGACAAAAGCCAGGAGCCTCTAGTTACAGTCACCCCTCAGGGTATGCAGTGGGAACCAGCTCAGGGACCCAAAGAGAATATCTGGATTTAGACACAGCAGATGTCTTGGATGGTCTCTGGTGAAGGATCTGACCCAACAACATCACCTACAAGCTGAGTAAAAACAAACCTCAGCCTGGCACAAAGGGAAATTCCTTGGGGTTCACCAGAAGTAGAGCAGGCATAGATGGAAGAGAGACAAAAAAGGTGGAAAAGGAAACAGCATCACATGAAAGGACTCCCATCTGCTGCCCAAAATGAGTAGGACAGGGAAGGAGAACCAGTTTCCTTCCCTAACAGTGGCTGTGGCAGGTTATACCCCAGCAGAAATCCACTCATGAAGGAGTGACTAAGAACCATGAACAACCCCCTCCAGTGTCATCTTCTTGCAGGGGTTCCATGCTGTTGTCTCCTTATCACAAAAGTTCCATACCTCCTTGGTGTTTCTCATGGGCAGCTCCTCAGAGCACTGCCTCTTTCTTCTTCACAAAGCAGCCACTGACTCCAGTTCCCCTCTCACCCACCCACCCCACTCTTCTATAGCATCTTCTTCTCATTGGGTACAGCTGTGGCCTGTTAAAGTCAGGCCTGTTCCTAATCTTTGATAATTGACCTTGACCCAGCTGAAACTCCTTAGGGGTGAGATTACTTTCTACACTATCTTTACTTTCTTATATTCTATCCCACTACAATTCAGGGTGGCCTTGAGACAAAATGTGGCATCTAGGGAAAAAAAAAAAAACCAGCGACTCCTGAGCCTTCAATCCAAGCAGCAGCCACACCAGCTGGCAGGACAGCTTTCCATGACCAGAGCTGCTTAACCTGCCCTTACTTCCCAGATACTGATGCTGGGAGAGCTCAGCTCTGCCCTGCTTTCCTCCTGCCTTCCCTCACACATGGACACTTGGAGCATCTCCAGCTCCTCCACACCTCTGGATGACCCCATGCTTAGTGGCCTCTCTTTCAGCAGAGCAGGAGCAGCAGATCAGAAGCAGAATCAGCACCTGCTGAGGGCTGGCAGCTGCTTCTGTCACCTGCTCACACAAAATGCCAACAGCACTGGGCTGGCCCCCTTTGGCCACCCGCACCCAGGCCCTTTGGTCCCCAGTGCAGGGAGCCAGTGGGGAGTGAGCAGTGACTCAGACAGCCGGAGGTGCCTGGGGCTGACTCAAGCCCTGGAGCAGGGAAGCTGGGGGACATTACTGGAGTGAATGCCAGCGCTCACTGGTGGTGCTTTCAGCACTGACGACTGTCCCACCCTCCAGAAGGAAATTAAAAAATAAAGAATAAAAAATAGTAATTAAAAAACTCCGCTGGTTAGCTGGGAAATTCAAACCCCAGCACCTGCAGGCCAGACCTCCAGATGCAAACAGCTGGGCTGCTGCTGTGATAACTGGGAATTGTGCTCCATGCATCCCAAGGTGCTGCCTGCCAGCAGGGGGGCATCCAGGATGCCGAAGGGAAGGCAGACAGTGAGGTGGATGCTAGGGAGTTTGGTAGTTTCCTTGTACACAGCTGTTTTTCCCCTCTGCCACACACTCCAGCTCATCTCTCCTACCTCTTGCACAGCACAGGTGTGGTTATTGCCCTATAACTGAGGAGATAAATCAGTGAAAGGGACCAGGCAAAGCAGAGGGAGGTTCAGTGGGATGATCACAAATCAAGGGAGAGTTAGGATAGAGAGGGATTCCCCAGTCAGCTTGGCTGGGGCAGCACAGGAGCCTGCACTGTGGGGACCCCAGACATTGTGGCACTGCCATCTGTTCCCAGCCCTTCCTAGCATCCCTGCACTGCCCTGCCGAGCTTGTACCCAGACACAAACACCCATCCTGGCACAGCTGAATGAGGCACCACTGCAGGAGGTGGCATCTGCCCCGCTCTGTGCCTGTGTGCCAGTCTTCTCTGTCTCCTCAGCTTCTCCATCACAGGATCATTAAGGTTGGAAAAAAACCTTTAAGGTCAACTCCAGCAGTTAACCCAGCACTGCCAAGCCCAAACAAACCATGTCCCTAAGCGCCACTTCTATACATTTGTTAACAATTCCAGGGATGGTGATTACACCACTTCCCTGGGCAGCCTGTTCCAGTGCATGACAACTCTTTCAGAGAATAAATTTTTCTTACTATTCAGTATAAAAGTCTCTTGGCAGCATTCAAGGTAATTTCCTCTTGTCCCACCACTTGTTACTCAGGAGAAGAGACAGACAACCACTACACCCTCCTCTCAGGTAGTTGTGGAAAGCAACACGGTCCCCCCTGAGCCTCCTTTTCCCCAGGCTGAGCCCCCCCAGCTCCCTCAGATGCTCCTCATCCCTTGGCGGTTTCTCAGCAAGCTCTTGAGGGGTCAGTTTTGGGTAGAACAAGCCCCTGGAGCTGCCCCCTGTCCCGCAGCGGCCCCGCCGGGCGCTCGGCGCCGCAGCCCGGGCGGGGACGGGGCGGTGAGCGCGGCTTGGCTGCCACCGTGCGGCCACCGCCCCGGGGAGCCCCGGACCGCTCCGTGTGCCCGGAGCCCCGAGCAGGGGGCACTGGCTGGTGGGCTGCGGGCAAGGGCGGAGAATCGGGGCGAGCGTGTCACCCGCAGGGACATTCCAGCTCCTGGCGAGGGGAGACGGAAAATCCAGACGGAGTCGGGGCGGGATGGGGGGGATGGGGGAAGGGGGGCGGGCTGGGAGGACGGGGCGGGTGGGAACAGAGGGGAGGGGATGGTTTAGGGTTTGGTCTCAAGGGAAGGAGGAATATTCCACGCCCGCGGTGCTGACAGCACGGGTGTGGGCGCGGGGTGTCACCTGCCGGAGCGGGGCAGCCGGGGAGCGCCCCGTGCGGATGTTTGCGGAGGGTCGGGGGGTGCCGGGTCCCCATCCCTCCCTGCCGGGCTTTACCTGCGATGATGGCCGGGTTGTTCTGTCCGCCCTCCGCCTTCACCCACAGCTCCAGGGTGAACTCCTCCCGCGGGACCGCGGGCAGCGCCTCCGCCCGCGCCGCCAGCTGCTCCCGGCCGCCCGAGAAGTACAGGGCGGGCAGCGGCCGCTCCCGGGGAGGGTCCGGCACCTGCGGCTCCCGGCCCCGCCGCCTCTCCCCCCGGCTCCGGCCCCGGCCCTCCGGCTCTTCTCCTCCTCCTGCCCTGGCTCCCCGCGGTCTCCGGCCCCGCGGGGATGCGGCTCCGAGCGCGCCGTGCGCGGCGGGCCCGTGCGGGTACAGCCCGTGCGGGTGATGCGGGGGCGCGGCGCGGCGGCTCGGAGCCTCCATCCCGCAGCCCGGCACCGCCGGGGGCTCCCCGCGGGCCAGGCTGAGCGCCGCCAGCAGCAGCGCGGCCAGGGGGGCTCCGCCGCGCAGCATCCTCCTTGGGAACGAAGTTTGGGGGCTGGGAGGTGCGGGGCGAGTGGCCGCGGGGGAAATGGGGGTGTTCAGGGGGGCGGCAGGCGGCAGCGCCGGGGCACAGTCCCCCGCCCCCCGCCGCAGCCGCTGCCCCCAACTTTTCCCCGGCACCGCTCTCCTCCCTTCTGCTCCTGCGAGAGGAGGAGGAGGAGGAGGAAGAGGAGGAGGAGGAGAAGGAAGGCGAGAGCACGGCGGCGGGGACCCCCTCTCTGCCTGCAGCCGGGGCTCCCGGGGCACGGCGGACCCGGCGCGGCTCTCGGCGCTGCCCGGCGCTGCCTGCGGGAGCGGGGGATGCGTTAGTCGCCCTTATCTAGAAAGCCCCGAGGCGCTCCGCTCCCCACCCCCACCTCGAGGAGGGGTGTGGAGGGGGGGCTGCCCTTATTTAAAGATGATTATGTCCAATCTAATAAACCCCGAGCGGAGCATCGCCCTCCCTTCCCTCCGCCCTCCCGGGCGCTGCCCAGGATGCTGGCGGGGAGGGGATGCGGAGGAGACACAACGCTCCGAGCGCTGGGTCCCCTCCGCACCCCCTTCCCGCCCTCGGGGTTTTGGGACGGCACCTGCCCTGTCCCTGCCCGTGTTTTCTCCTGTTGTAGCTCCCACCTCGCCTCCATTCTCTGTCTCCGTCACCTAGAGGGGAGGAAAAGAAGCTGAAAGGAGGGGACAGCCTCCCTCAGCCCTGCCCCAGGCAAGGGGAGAGGTTTCCTTGGACTCGGGGTCTCTCCTGGGCAAGAGATTTTTCTGCTTTTTCTTGTTTCTATTATTTTTTCCCTTTCCCAAACAATGACACGTGCAGAAAGGTGGGGTGGAGGTGCCTTATCTGAGCAAACCACATCCAAAAGCCAAAAAAACCCCTATGAATGCACCAAGGCAGTGGGCAGCAGTGTGAGAAGCATCTCACCCACCTTCTGCCAGAGGCTACAGCACCAGTGCTGCCAGGGAGAGTTTCTCAAAGCATGCAGGTGAGAAAACAAACCCCCAAAGTTTCCTCTTGGTTCCCAAGACTCCCTCACACCAGCACATGGCATAGGAGATTAGGAAAACTTCAGCAAGGAGATTGAGTGAGATGAGAAGCTTTTTCGTGCTTCTTTTTCATTATTATTATTTTATATATAATTTTTTTTCTCTCCCAAACACTATCTGTGGCGGTCAGTGTGAAGCAGGGTTGCCAGCGAAAGCTGGGAGGCCCATTCCAGGGTACAGGCTTTCAAACCAGCAAGGCAGGAGGGAAGGGATTGAAGAATAAACGGCAGGAGCTGGCTCTGTGGGGCTGGGGCTGGGCGGGTTTTTTGTCTTCCCAAGGTGGGAGGGTGATGGGAATAAGGGTGGGGGACTGGTGCCTTTAGTCAGGGGGAGATAGAAAAATACAGAGCTGGAAAATCTGAGGGTTAGGAGGGGTGAGCACAGTGCAACTCCTGCTGCCTGGGAAGGAGGAAGGTGGGTGTGAGCACACAGAGAGGTGAGGGCTGGGCTGGCAGGGTGTGAGGAGGAAGGGAGGACACAAGGGAGCCAACAAGGCCAGGCAGAGCAAGGATGGCTCATGCAAAGCTGCTCCAGCAGCTCCCGAGGACATTTGTGGTGTGAACCACATCCAAGCACAACACCAACACCCATGGCTCGTGGGGAGGTGCTGAGGAAAGGTCTGCAGCTCTCCTGCCTGCACCCCCTGACCCAGAGCCCATCTGCTGGCAGTGGGGGCACAGAGACAGCCCTGCTCAGGGCCTGGCACTGGTGAGGTGGCCCAGCAAGTGTTGTCCTGGGGCCAGTGCCAGCAAGCACTGCTCACAGTGAGTATTCATTCAGGAATGAACCAGGCTCCTGATAGCTCTGTCTACCAGGGCCTGATAAGAGAGGATCCCATGGGATGGCTAATTTTGAATGGTGGTGACTTTATTAAGAGGCTGTTTGTCATCTTGCCACACAACATTCTCCCCCAGGTACTCCAGAGAAGCAAGACCCTCAGCAAGACCCTCAGCTGCCATCCAAGAGGTTCAGCAGCACGGCCTCCTCAGGGACAGCCTAGCTGGGACAAATCCAGCACCAAAGCAACAAAAGCCTCCAGAAGTGCACCCAGGCAGGGGCTCTATATATAGGCTCTGGCCTGGGCTAAGCTGCTCCCTTGACAGAATGACACCCACAAACAAACAGCTCTGCTGTCTGCAGGGTTGGGATGCACCAGGAGCTGCAAAGCCCACCAAGGAAACCACTTCCTGGGGGAAAGATGGGCAATAGCAGAGGAAGGCTCCCTGCCATGCCAAGCCCCTGTCTTCCCCTGCTCTGCCTGTCCAAGCCTGAGTCTGTCCAGATTTAGGAACTACTGGAGCAGGAAGCTGAGACTATGAATCATTATCCCATGTTGGCTCCTGAGCACTCTCCACCCAGGCAGGTTCCCTGGCAATCCCTGCCAGTGTGGGGCTGGTGAGGATGAGGATGGCAGGACAATGGGGGCACATCACTGGGCTGGCTCTGCATCAGGGGAAGAGACATGCTGGGATGCTGTTCCCATCCCAGCACCACTGTGGGCTGCAGAGTAAATCCCTGTCATTTGGGTAATTTTTTAATAATTTGCTTTAAAAAACAAAACCAAAACCGAACACAAACCAAAAACTCAACAAAAACAAAACAAAGGACCCCACAATTAACTGACCACTCAGATGATTTCCCTGCCTGTGAACCTGTGAGGGGAAGACTGGTCCTGTGGATAAGGTGGGGATTCCAGGGTGACCAACTAGTGGCAGTGTGCCCTCAGCATGTTTTCTGTAACTCAGGGAAGCAGAGTGGGCATCTGTTAGAGATCCCAGCTCAGAGCCAGGCCCTCTTGGCTAAGGAATGCAACAGCCCTGGCATCTTCCATGGAGATGATCCTTGCAGGCAGAGTGCCACTGCAGTTCAGATCTGCTAATGATGCTCAGGAGCAGTAAAGGATGCTGGGTGGGAGGAAGGAGGAGGGCAGAGGGGTGTGAGAGGGTCACTTTGCCTGGTTATTCCTCAGCCCTTCCCCACTCGTTGTCCTTGCTGGCATGTCCCTGTTCTTTGGACCCTCTGGGCTGTCAGTCAGGGTTATTTGGGGTGGGGATTGGATAAGACAGGCTGATGATGCTGGGAAGGAGCAGGGGGCCAGGAGCCTCTGGAAGGAGGCAGGAGAAGGGGGGGAGCCCCATCAAAGTGAGTGAGGGCTGTGGGATGGTCCCAGCACAGGAGTGAGGTACCCAGGGCAGGTTCAGCCCACACTGGGGGAAGGAGAGGAGCAGCTGTGGGGCGCACTGCAGGGGGAATGGACAAGATGACCTTTAAAAGACCCTTCCAGCCCAAACTATTCTATGATTCTAGGATTTAGCTGGAGCAGAGGCTGAGCCTTGCTTTTACCCACGCCTGTCAAAAACCATCAACAAAAGCCTTCCTCTCCCTCCACTCCTCCTCGGGAAACCACCAGTGATCTTGACATGGGAATAAAGGCTCAGGGAGAATCCAGCTTTTTTGTTCACGGCCAGGCAGCCAAATCCTGCAAGCCTGAGACAGCAAGCCTCAGCAATCAAAGGCACGGGCAAGAGCTGAGCCCGCTCAGGGCACAGCCCCAGCCCTCCCTCCTCTCCCTCCCCAGCTCTCCTGCTTTTCCCAAGCAGATTAGGAGGCTGTTCAAACACTCAGGACCCCTGGAGGTCAGAGACGCTGGCCTCCCGCACCAGAGGTTTGTTTGGGAACTCGCTGAGTTTCCTGCTTCTGGTGGGTCTGGAGATAAGCCCTGGTGTGCAGCCACTGTCTGCTGCCAGCGCCGCTAGGAGCCCACAGTCACACACCGAAAATCCAGCAAAAAGCTCCAGAGCCATGCAATCAAAGGATCACAGAACGGCTTGGATTGGAAGAGGCTGTAAAGATCATTTATTCCACCCTCTTGCCATGGGCAGGGACACCTTCCACTATCCCAGGTTGCTCCAGGTTTGCCTGGACCAGGTCCTGTCTGACCTGGCTTTGGACACTTCCAGGGATCCAGGGGCAGCCACAGCTTCTCTGGGCACCCTGTGCCAGGGCCTCCCCACCTAATATCTAAATCAAAACCTACTCTCTTTCACTTAAAAGTCATTCCCTTGTCCTATCACTAGATTCCCTTGTCAAAATTCCTGTCCCCTATGTGTTTGTGCCTTGCAGATGGATCTTTTTACACATCTTGTAAAGGATGAGAGACAATCACAGAGACCCCCCGCAGGCACTCCCCTGAATTCTCCATGGCCTGAGGGGCTGGGTTCCCCTCACCCTGCAGCACCAGTAAGGTGTTGTTCAGTCCCATGAGTTTGGTGACAACAATTCCTCTGCTGAATTCAGCTATACCTGCCTCAAGGCTTTAACAAGCCACATACATGACCTCAACTCCTTTGGCAGTGGAGCCAAGGAATGAGTTTAAATAACAGCAAAGGATATGTCTGCTGCCTCATCCTCACCCCTCACACCTGCCTCCTCCCCTGTGCTCCACAGCCTGTGGGTTGCCCAGGGTAGCAGGAGTGCAGGGAGCCCATGGAGGAAGCCAGCTAGCCAGGCTGTCATTGGGGCATCAGCTGAGGTGCCTGGAAGCTGCTTCATTGCATCACCATCAGCTGCAGCAATTTCAGAGCAGCCTTGGACATCATGCTGGAGCCCTGAGCTGCAGCAGAGCTGTGCTTTGGACAGCTCTGCAAGCTTCCAGTAAAAACCATTTGCTTCCAGCTGGGAGGTGAGGATGGTGAAGATGCTCAGCAGTTGGCTCACATCTCAGCATAGGGAAGACATTCCCTGCACAACAGCCTCCAAGGATCTTCCTGCATCCTGAAGTTTCACACTTCACCAAGAACTTGCAGGTGCTAAATTAAGATCTGCTAGAGAACAGGGCATGACCTTTGCCAGACAGGGTGTCTCAGATATTGAAAATTTTTCCAGCTGCTGACAAAAGGCAGGGACTTATCTGCCTTTATGTAATGTAGCCCTTCCAGCAGCCAAGGAGCAAAAGCATACATGAAAAAGCAGGGGGGAAATGGAATCTAGCTTCTCACTTCCATTCTGCTGCTGTTATTGGGGAGTTTCAGCCCCATTAAGTCAGGATAGTCCAAGCACAGCTCTATCCCAGCTCAGTGGGAAGTGCTTTGCCAAGAGATGCTACGCAGCTCCTGTGCCTGCAGCAGAGGCAGGATCCCAGAGGAGCTGTGCAGGCTCCAGAGGGAGAAGCATGTTGGTACAAACACAGCAGGGATCCTTCAGACTTCCAAAATCCCACCCCAGCAGAGCCCAATCTGCTGGCAGGAGCTCCAGGAGAGCACTACTACACTCATGGCAGCTCTGGTGGCCAGGTGGAATAATGACACAACTTGCTGCATTTTCATCACCCGTGTGCCCCCGCCAACATCTGCTCGTTAATTCCCGTTGGAAATGCTGCTCACACGATAGCATCACTTCCTTAATTGAGCACGACTTCCCCTGCAGGAGGGTCAGAGCAATAACCTGTGCAAAGCTCCACCATCTCCTGATAGCCTTCACCCTGCTCCTACATTTTCAGACACTTTCCATGTGTCACCCAGACAGAAAAGCCATTTGCTAGAGCCAGCTGATAAGGCATGAAGTGAACACATTTAATCTGGCACTGGTATCTGAAGGACGAGGGAAGGCAGAAATGGCTTGTGCCACCTCAGAGCAGATGCAAAGCTCAGCAGTTCCTCAAAATTCACATTTTAAGATCTCTCATCTGACCCCAGCCAGGGAACAGCTGCAGCAAGAAGGAAAGGAGCAGAAGTAAATGAGCACAGTGGCTGGGGTGGAGGCAAAGGGGCTGTGTTTAAAACAGAATTTTTGGTACTGTGAATCAGAGGTGCCACTTTATTGTTGATCCAAAACTCACTGTCATTGGGACATCCTCTATCCTGCAGAGAACCTGCTTTGTCATTTGGCAGTGAGCAATAAAAAGAAGCACGAAAGAGCCAGACTCAGCTCTTAAAAGCTGGCCAGCAGGGTTTTAAGTATCTGGGGTTTGGACAAGTTCATCACAACAAGGAAACACCTCTGCCTTCCCCATTCATTTTTAGAACAGACAAATAAAAATAGACTTTCCAGAAGAGCCACAGACAGGGGAGAGAAGGGGATGGAGCCAAGTGCCAGCTGCCAAGGAAGCTCACAGCCTCCAGCTCACAACTGTGCTATGGACCTGCCACTCAGGCCATTCACGTCCCACCTTGGGGTAGGCTGGAACCCTGGTTAAAATGTGGAAGAAAGGATGAGCACATACACACATTCTTCTCAAGCAAGAGAAAAAAGTGGTTATCCCAGGCTGGGAATATGACACCTACTGGTTTTTAGTGGACAAGGAAAAAGAGCAAGAGATGAACTCTGGCACCACCCAGTATCCATCAAGTTTTCAGCTGCTTTTTAGTTTCTTTGTTGGATGTTGCCCACAGCGTGGTTTGGCACCAGCACTGTAGGAAGTGGCAGCAGCCCCACGTGTGCACCCCCAGGCCAGTGGCATCCTGGTACTTGTGAGTCCACACTGAAGCAGGACCTGGAGGCACCAAGAGCATTGGCTCTCTCCAGCCTTTCCAGACAGACTGGGTACCTCCATTTCCCATAGGACTTGCACTGGGATGTGTCCTGCCACATTGTGCCTCCTGTGCCAGTTAGCTGAAGCCCTTGAATCTTTGGTTTCATGTTCCTGAGCCCTTCAGTATCTCTATCAATGGTGGTATGATGATGGTCCACCTCTGTGGCCCGCCTCAAGCACAAAGAAACCTTCTAAGGATGTTTGGTGTTCTGCTCCTGAGATGTTTGTGGCATTTTTTACTCAATCTTAACCCCAGTGCCACCTTAAAACCTTCTCAATCCAGAGTGTCCACCACAGCTGTTGAGCAGAAGAGGGCAAAGCACAGGTGTGAAAGCCTTGGTCAGGACAAGATCTTGCTGGCAAGGACTACCCCTTCCAAATCAGAGCCCTCCTCAGTGCTAAAACCCATTGGATGTTTGCAGCCTGCTCTCATAATCTTTATCTGAGCTCAGAGCTAATTAGCTGTTTTATCTTTATCCCTAGGTCAGGTTTTCCCCTCAACCATTTCTATGACTTCTTTTGGAGCTGTAAATGCATGAGTGATCCCTGGTTGAGAAGGGTTACTCAAAGCCATCTCTGAGCTCCCTTTTGTGCCACTGGCAGAGCTGGCCAGCAGCACTTCCAGCTCCTGCCAGACTCACTGTGCTGGCAAGAAGAGGAAAAATGCAGCAATTCCATTCTGAGGAGAGCCAGTAAAATCAGTAATCTATCACTTGGGATGCAACAAGGTCTTTCCTGTTAAAGATGAAGAGGAGAGGCTGTTTGTGCCATGTCCTCCCTGTGCAAGCCTCCAGCTCATGAATCTGCTGCTGGAGATTCCCCTGCAGCTCAGTGTGGCCATGCAGTCAAGATCCCACATTATCTCCTTGCAGCCCATTGCTGCAGCTCTACCACCATCACCCACAGTGATCCTTTCCCTCCTTGTCTTCTCTAGGGCCCCGGAGAGTCTGGAAACATGCCATGTCCCACACTGCTTCCCAGCTGGGCCTGGGGGCCCTTGGCCAGGCAGGAGGAGCTCAGGGATGCAGCAGTCCCTTGAGCATCACCCATTGCCCAGCAGGGTCTGTGCCTTTGTGCTGTTCCTGGCTCTCCATTATTGCCACCAGGGACTGTGCAGGAACGTGCTGCTGCACTGACTGAGGGCAGCTGAGAAGAAAGATAAAGCTAAAGCCTCATTTTGCTGGGATATTGGCACGCTGGCACTCGTGCAACCCTCTTAGTTCAAGTTGGTTTTCTGTGAAAAAAACTCAGATCAAATTCATCCAGCAAAATCCCTGAATACAGAGAGAGTTGTCCCTGTAGGAGGCTATTTGGCAGCACTGCTGTCCCAGGCCAGTTTGAGGCATTAAAACAAAAAGACCCTTTTGCCGGTACAGAAGATCTTCAGCATTGGCTGTATTTTCCCCGTGCTGGGGAAAACAAGCTTTTCCACCCTGCTGCTGCCCCTGGGCTCAGAGGGCACCCTGCCCAGATGGGTTTCCCGGCTAACCCCTGCCCTCACAGGACTGATTCCGCCTGCCAGGCTGCCAAAGCAGCAGCAGCACTGGGGGCTCAGAGGTGTCCGCATCCCACCACGAGGGAGCGGCGTGCAGGGAACCCCCGGGCGAGGCGGGGACCCGGCACCCACCGGCCCCGGAGAAGGTGCTGCGGTTCTTGGTCTCCCCCCAGTGACCAGACCACATATGGCAAAGCAGCAGGTCTGGCTCATGCTGGGGATTTCCATCCTCACGAGCAGAGCTGCTGGTGTATGATTACCAGGTAATTATACTAATCATTATTTCCCGGAATCCTCCCCGTGAGCAAAGCCCTCTCGCTGGGTGCGCAGGCTTGTGTTGCCACTTTTGGAAACAAGACCCTATTTCTCCCATACACCAGCACTAGAAATGTATATATTCATTCATTAAGGAGCACTGACACCACTGTGGCAAATGACCTGTCAACAGATTTACAGCAGGAAGTAAGTCACTGCCTCTGAGCCTGCGCTCTTAATGTAATTAAGGTCCTCTGTTTGGAATTCGTTGTTAATTAATATTCATGCTCTGTTCCCCATCTGCCATTCCATGTTACTGGATCCTTCTGAGATTGATCAGAGGGATATTAGGGCAGCAAGCAGATAGAGAAAGAGGGATTGCCTGGTGGGAAGGGATTGAATCAGTTTTTGGTACAGGAGCAGAATTGCATCCAGGACCCCAACTGCTCTGGGAGGGAATGGCTGAGGCATCATCCTGGCTTGCTGTGTTGCTGAGGGCAAATGAAATGGATGGTGAGAATGATGGATCAGAAGATAGACACCACTGGCTGGCTCCTGGAGTCTCTCAGGGCTTGCTTCAGCCCTCAGAGGGAGGTGAGAAGCATCTCTGGAGCTTGGTACTTAGGATGAGCTGGCAGCTAGTGCTGTGAGTGAAGTGTAATTGAGATGAGTCCAATTGCTGGCCCTTGTGGTTTGGCCTGGGGGAGCAGCCAGGGCAGCCCAGCCCCATGAGCCAGACCCAGAGCTCAGTTATTTGGGGGTGGAGGCTCAGAGGGAGTTCCCAGTGAAGCCACACTCACTTGGGCACATGCAAGGAAGACACAGACGTGTGGGGTGTCAATGGGTACCAAAAGATTTTCCCAATCTAGTGCAGGGCATGAGAGGATATCTGCAGGGGAACAGGCCCGCTTCTCAGTGTGGGCACAGCCTTGCAGTGGCAACACACCAGGTGCTCCTCTTAGAGCAGGTCATGGGCTGGCCCTGGCCCTGGATGGGCCCTGAGAGCTTGCCCCAGCCCTGCACAGGCTGGAGGTCTCCTCCTCTCTGATCTGCAGCCACTGTAGCATTTCCACAAGTGCTCAGCATGGATCCCAACACAGTCAGAACACACACAGGAACACCCACAACTCCTGTACCAAAAATACTGAAACCAGGCACACACTGTCCACTGCTCTGGGTGGGAAAGATGTCCCCATGTCACAGCCTGAGAGCCTAGGGGTTGCCATCCCACTGAGCACGTGGGCTGCTGTAAATGCAGAGCTCAGCAGCATGAAGAGTCCAGGCTGGAGATGTAATGGCCCTGGTAGTGGCCCTGTAACACCCCATGGCCCCATCTCCAGGTGCTGGGGGTATGTCCTTAATACTGACCCATCTCACCCCACCACCCCATAGCGAGATGCTGGAGATGCCAGAGCTGAGCATCCTTTGAAATTAAGGGCACTTCACACACTGGAAAGCCTCCTGAAGACCCCTCCTGTTCCTGGGATAGCTGGGGGTCTGTGGTTGGTGCAGATAGGTAGGCAGCTGGAAGGCAGGCCTTGCAGTCAGCCTCTCTCAGCAAGAGGGCACTGCCCCTCTCCCTTTCCTGGGCACCTCTTCTTCCCCAGGAAAGGTGTCACAGGCACAGGTTATCTCAGGATGGAAGTTCCCAAGGGACCAGAGGGACTGGGGCTCTCAGCCAAGCCCTGAGTGACAATGGCTCTGTCACAGGAGCATTATACATGGGGTTTCCTCTATTAGCAAAGTCCTTTTTGAATGGTTTTGAGATCCTTAAACACAATCATAGGGTTCAAATTGGACTCACCCTGCTCTGAAAGCCGAGTCCTCCCGGTACCTCCTGTTTATATAGGAACAATCAAAGTGATTTATTCATCTGCCTAAAGCATGGCTGCTCTTTGGGCATCCATCCATTATCCTTATCTATGTGTCCTAGCTAGGAGCTGAGCAATCCATCTTACCCACCCTAATGCATGCCAAAAGGCTCTGCGTGCTGCAAGAGGGCTCTGCTGGGGCTGGCTTTCAGCAGCGTCAACGCAATTCCATTGACGTCAACCAGAGCCACCTGGTGTCACCCTCCCAGACAATTACAGCCCAGGATGGGCAGAACCAAGGTGGGCACTGAAGGGATTTGTGGCTGTAATCAGGACTGAGCCACCTGGTGTCACCCTCCCAGACAATTACAGCCCAGGATGGGCAGAACCAAGGTGGGCACTGAAGGGATTTGTGGTTGTAACCAGGACTGGATGTGCCACCAGGCTTGCCGTGGAGCGCGTGGCCTCAGTGTGCAAGGAGCACAGTTAACCCAGAGAACTTCTTGATTCTCCTGATTAAATGGCAAAAGGGGACCAGGGTTGTGGTCATGGGGCATCATCTTCTCATCTGTGATGGAAAGATCACTGTGCTCCTGTGCCACATGGGTAACCAGCTGCACCCTGGCTCCCCACCATCCCTGCCTGGGGTCACAGACACATTTTATGAAAAATCCTTTTGCTAGGATTTTTCTCCTGAGAAGCTCAGAGCCTCAGAGATGAAATGTAAACAATGATTATCTGATGCTGTGGAATGCAACAGGTGCATCTGTGATTGGTCTCATGTGGTTGTTTTTAATTAATGGCCAATCACAGTCCAGCTGTCTCGGCCTCTCTGGTCAGTCACAAGATTTTATTAACATTCCATTCCTTTCCTTGCTAGCCTTCTGATGAAATCCTTTCTTCTATTCTTTTAGTATAGTTTTAGTATATAATTTTCTTTTAATATAATATATATCACAAAATAAGAAATCAGCCTTCTGAAACATGGAGTCAAGATTCTCATCCCTTCCTTCATCCTGGGAGCCCTGTGAACACCACCACACTTGGGATGTTGCAGAGGGGCTCAGGGGGTGTCTCAGGTAATAGCAGGCTGCTGCCCTCCTGCCTCATGGGGAAGAGAGGTTCCAAACCTTGTAGAAAGTGTAGCACTGTGAGGATGTTAAAGCCCTGGAAGTGTTGAAGGCCAGGTTGGATGGGGCTTGGAGCAACTGGGTCTAGAGGAAAGTGTCCCTGCCCACAGCAGGGGTGTTGTAACAAGATGGTCTTTAAAGGTCCCTTCAAAACCAAACCAGTTTGTGATTCTATGATCTATGGTCATCAGAAATCTGCTCATAAAATGTGTTGTCACCTCCCTTCTCATCTTCCCTCAGGGACAAATGGTTGTGATAAGCTGAAGCTCCTTGTATGCAGCAGGCAGGTGCCCAGCAAGGAGAAGTGGGATTTGTGCTCTCTGTCCCACTGTCTGCTGCTGTTCTGGGCTCTTTGGGGACTGTTCAGTCCCACAGCCATGGACTGGAGAGTGCTGGGACTCAGTCATGCAGGAGACATGGAGGGTCCATCCTGCACTAGGGCTGCACACCATGTGGTGGGCACCTCTTGGTCAGTGGGTTGTGTGACCACTGCAGAAACTGTAAACTAAGGAAAAATAATTTTAGAAGCTTAAATAAACTGCACAAGGCACAGTGTCCTTCCAAAGAAACCAGGAAGGGTTTGCAGCTCCCCATCCCAAGAGAGTACTCTCTCACCAAATTTCACCTCTTCAGGTGAAGCACAGGGTGAAAGAGTTTTCCTAAGGAAATTCAGGAAGAATGTTTGGCCACAGGCAAACCAAATGGCTTTCCTGGCTTCTCTCTCAGAAAAAACCAACCCAGTTTGGCTGAAATCTTTCACAGAAATTCAGGTTGAGGCAAATCCCTGAGAGACAATTTCTGCCTAAATGTCTGTTTTTGGCATTGTCCTCACTAATGGGAAACACAGCCCCATAATGGGAAGTATTGGGCAATCTCAGTAACAAGCAGTGTTATCTGCTCTGTCTACAAGAAATCAATTTTCGTTGATTTCCCTCTTTGAAGAGGATTTGTAGACTGAGGGGCAGGGGAGAGAAAGAAGACCAAAAAAAGGGAGAAGCAATGGAATTAGCCAACCATCTTCAGACTTGAATCGCTCTTGATCTGTGGCAGCACCTGGCAGAGCAAAGAGAGGTGTTAAACGTTGTGGATGGGAGACCTCTGAGCTCATCTAATAAAGAAGGAAAAGGCTCCTGCCACTGCCATCTCTAAGCAGGTTGGCTAATACAAAAGGAAGTTCCTGGCTCATGGAGGACAAGTACAGGGTGGTAGGAGTAGGGCAGCAGCACTTCCAAAAAACAGTCCTGGAGAGGGAAAATCAGGTGTTTTCACAGTATTTGAGACCATTTTCATCTGTGCAGAGTGGACAACCAATGCTCGTGTTGGGATTCTCTTTGCATTGGTGAATGTGGTTTGCAGCCTGCCTGAAAGCAGGACGCCCACAAATTTTTGTGAAAGTGCTCATGTTGGAAAGATTTCCAGCCTGAGGAATTAATGGTTTGGAATACCTAGAGAAGCTCTAGGTAAGCACCTGAAATTTGGAGAACCAAAGCAGACCCAGACCCTTCAGACCAGTGCCTACAAGTGGGTACCAAGCAGCACAACTTATTTCCCCACTTCTGCAGCCAACTTCACTGGTTGAAGTGGGGTGAAATGACCCCCCTGACCATGCACCTCCTTCAGTGTCACCGTGGGTGGATGGGACACAGGCACTTAGCATCACTGCTGCTGCACTCGTGCAGTCTGACCCAGTGAACCACCAAGACGTTTTGAGCCCTGTCTGGCTGTCTTCTGGAAATTCCTGGGTAGATTGTGCCAAAAGATCACCCAGGTTTGACAAATTTAGCTTGCTGTAGTGTCAGATGACTCTGTCCACAAGCCAGGTTGATTTTATAGCCACTGTAAGAGCAGGGACAATAACCACAAGCTTGGAGAGAAACCCACAAGCCAAAAAGATGGTTTTGTGCAAAGAAACACCCTTCACTGAGCTTAAGTCAAGCAATGAAATATTCATAGGACACTAAAGCAGTGGGCTCCCTGGCTGCCTCCTTATGGGAATCCAATAATACTGGAGACAGCCTTAATTCAATATTCAAAAAGCCTCTTTCTCTTTCTCTCTCTTTCCATCTCCTCAATGTCTCTTTGGGTTCAGAGATCTTCTGGAAACCTCAGCTTTATATGCTGGATGCATTAGTGGAGAGGAGGAATGGGGGGAGAAGGAGTGGGAGCACAAAGATGGGGATCACACACAGGACAGCTGGGGATTTCTGCTCCCCAGGCAGCCTGAGGATGCTTGGCTGCAGGATCTGAGCCAGTTCTTCCCAAAATATTTCATTGTTGCATGGCTTTTTTGAGGCAAGGCCCACTCTTGTGCTCAGACATGTCTGGTTAGGAGTCAGCTCTGGTCCAAGAGCTGTGTGACCATGGTTGTGGGTGTCCCCACAGACAGACTCACTGCAAAACAGGATGCCTGGCTCAGCTGCAGGGGATGTCAGCAGGGCTGAGACCATTTTTGTTTCAGCATCTATTCTGCAAAAAGAAGTCACTGAAGAGGGAGCCTTTGTCCACCAGCATAGACTGAAAATTGGGATAGTTGGGCCCAGGTGCTCACAAGGATAAAGCCCTGAAGACCCAATGTGGCTGCTGTTCACATGGACAGTCAACATCAGCCAGGATGAGGACATGGATGCTGGCAGGGCTTGACTGAGCTATTTGGGTGCTTCCCAGTTGCTGCTGATGCTACAGATCTTGATCCCTAACCTGGAAGAGCAATCCTGACATCCTCCTCCTCATTTCAGAAGGAGGCAGAGGTCATTTTTTGGATGGAATTGCACTGAGCTAACCTCCAGAAGTCAATACTGACATACAGCCCCTCCAGGCCAGGAGATGGGAACGTTTCATGCTGCAGCTGGGTCCTACCTACTGCTGGTAGGACCTTTCTTCCACTGTTGGAAGGGACAATACCCAGGGTTGCAAGCAAGGCACCTCCAGCTGTTGAAGGTCCAGGGAATTGCTTGCTGATCCCACCCATACAAAAATAGGGGCAACAAAGGATATGAGCACTTGGACATGGCTTTCCACACCATCCATGGACACCATGGGTGCTGGATGCTGTAGATGGTGAAGTTTCACACATCTCAGACAAATTCAGGGAAGAAAGTCCCCCATTTGTCATCTGTAGCTTTGAATGACAATGCTTTATCCATGTTGCAGCAAAGTGAAGATTTAGAAGAGCAACAAGCTTTCCAAGCACTTAGTGCAGTATTCCCCCCACTCCCCACCCTGCCCGGAATTCTTTCCCGGAGAGTATTTAAAATCCAATTATTTACTCCACAATGAACTGGTTATTTGGTTTCTTCTGGCATCTCCCAGTCACGAATGCCCTCGAGCAGATCAGTTTCAACCTCTGGAAAACCTTTCTATTAAGCATTTGATCTTGTCAAGCTCTTTTTATAGCCACTCTTAAAGCTAAGTGGGAGCCACTAGAAGGTTACCTGCCATGCTGGAGCATGCAGTCAGAGGCCAGATAGCAGGGACAGGCTACAGTCCCCATGCAGGAGGCTCCAGAGCACCAATGGTGGTACAAACAATTCACAAAAATTGTGAGAAATTAACAAAGGTTCGCACTCATGTGATGAGGCAAGGATGGAGAGTTCCATACTGCTCTGAGCTGCTTCCCATCTCCAAGGCAGAGCAGGAGCCCTTTGGGGAAAAGAAAGGTGCTCATCCTGTTGGTACCATTCCCCTGGTCTGGGGGCATCCCACAAAAGGAGAGTGTGAGCAGGATGCCTGCAAGTCCTTTCACACCTTCTTCAAGAGCCTGGCACTAGTGAGGCCCCAACCAAACTCCATCAGGAACCTGACATGCTGTCTCCCCTAACTGTGTTTTCCATGGCAGAAAAGAGATTTCTTTCTCTTTCTTGTTCTAGCATCTCCAGTCCTGATGCTGATCATGCAAACACAGTGCAGACACTCTTTCTCCTTACTGGTCTTTTATAGATTCTGGTTGCAGCTACACTTGCAATTATTTTAAGACTTTCTGGCAAAGAACCAGTCCCACAGATTATTGCTTTGGAGCCCATTTCCCTGGACATTTGAAGCCAGTGCAGGTCTCCTGATGGGATCTCAGGAAGCTTTGTCCCTTGACTCTTTGCTGGTTCTCCAGCTGCATCCAAGCCCTGTCACCCCATAACACTTCCTGCCCCATCTGCCAATGCCTTGGGGCCACCCTCTCTCCTTTGTGACTTCAAGCCAGGTGAGACAGCCAGGCTACATCTCCTAAGTGGAACAGGAACTTTCTGCTTCTGGAACACTTGGCATCACCTGGTCTCCATGAAAAGGAGCAACCGTTTGTTTACCGTGCACCTAAAGGAAGTTCCCAAAAGGCACTGCTGATTCACTGTCAAACAGGAATTTGATGATGTCAGGCTCAAACTCTTCCCTGTCTGAAGTAGAATCTCAGATACAGCATGGCAAACCACAGCCCTCACACAGATACAGCTGCAATGCCATAGCATTGTTGTGTGTCTAGGCTGGAAAGGCAAGGCAGGTGTTTTATCCCATGGCAATGTGTCCCTGGAGTTCACCTACTCAAAAACCAGCTGATTTGTGGTGAACAGAGATGACAATGCTTGGTTTTCTCCAGGTTTTGAGTCTTTGACTCCCAGTTTCAGAGGTCCAAACCAGGCTTTTTCCAGTATATGCAGTACTGTTCCATGATGACTGTTGGTGAACACCAAGATTTGGTTGATGGATCTTGCAGACTACACTGGGAACAGAAAGCAGAGACATGCACTGATGCTTCAGGGGGGAAAGTAAGGTATAAAGAACATCCAAACAAGGTTACATGGGAGATGTGTGGCAGAACAGGGACAGGACATGGGGTCTACAGTTACAACCCCCTCGTCTTGATCCATTTCTTCTCAAAGACAGCTTGAAAATCCTGAAGGTCAGGATTTCAAAAATCCTGAAGGTCAGGATTTCAAAATCCTCTTGGGTTGCTGATGGGTGAAGGACGAGCTCTGCCCCATGCAGCAATGGGTGCTGGGGTAGCCCCACAATCCCACCTGCTCCCAGCTTCTACCTTGATGAGCCCCCCTGAGGAGGTGGGGCCACCCACAGGCCCATAAGCCTTCCAAGAAGTCCTTTGCAAGGAATAATGCCTCTGATGGATATTGCCTGTCTGCATGAATCATCTGCCAGTAGGTCACGAATTACTCAGATGTGTCTGTTATCCCCAATTATTCCCTGATTCACGTGGCAGCTTACGCAGGAGTTCCTTGATTAGGCTGATCAATATCGAGCGCCCTGGCTTGCTGGCCTGACATTCTCATCCATGGAAGCCTCCAGGCCATAAACCATTCTTATCCAAAATCTTGACCTCATGTTTAATTTTATCACCGTTGACGTTAACGGAGGTTAGTTAGGCTTGAGCACGCACTGGAAGTGAAGCTTTCCTGTACCAGGGCCTCCATGCATTTCCCAGCCCTGACTGATGACCTGAATTCAAGGATGCCTTTTCCCTGGCTTCGACAGGCTTCAGCTTGGCGCACGCATAATTCCTGGAATCAGTTCTCCACCACTGATGATGAATCAATCATTTGCTTTCTGAACGTGTTCCACAGAATTCCCTCAGCCTTCAACATGCTGGCAGGCTTTCCCACCACAAAATTAGTTGGCTCTACAGCTTTTGGGATAGTGAGCACCCCATGTATGGTTCCTGTCTGGAAGCAAATGGATTTAAACATTTGAACTTTTGTGGGATGATCTTTTTCAGCAAGCCTCAGACTTGGTGAGAGCCAGACTCAACAAAAAAAGCATTGGTGGGCAGAGGGTGGTTGAGGAGAAGGAATGGTGCATAGGGCTGGTGTATTGACATCAGTCAGCCTGATGTAGTCTAGAGAGGGCTTTTACAGAGCAGAGCCCTTGACCTCACCTGAGTGGTTTGATGGAGAATCCCTGCGATGCTTAAGTTGAACACACAGCACGTATCTGTAAGATTGGTTGGTTTGCTTTGTTGTGTAAAGCCAGAAAATCATCCAGGCTCCCTCTCTGGTGAGTGAAAAGACAAGCTATAGTTCAATCCAGGAGTTAATTTATCCCAGGTATTTGGGACAACTGGCACAGATGGGATGGATAACTCTCACATAGCTGCTCATTCAGTCCTTTTGTCACTGGACAATAGCTTTTGCTGCCATAACTAGTTTCTGGATGGCTGAAGCTATATGAAATGAATCCTACCTCTTGGTGCCCACCTGCACCTCTGCAGATCTCTCCCACTGTCTGCACATCCCATTCGCCAAGGTCCACTTCCACACATTATCCCCCACAGCTGCTGCCTGAGGAAGGCTGCACCTTCACAGCCAGCAGTGGGAGAGGAAAATGCAGGGCACCCCAGTTCACAGGGCAAACCTTGTTTGGCCTTTCCCATAGAGGATCCTTCTGCCAGGAACAGGGACCTCCCACAATATCCCACAATATCTCCTTGTGCTTCACTAATTTTACTGGCAGAAAGCTGTTTCCTCCATTTTTCATAACTTTTTTGCTGCAGTTTAAACCAATAGCTTCTTGCCTGTTTCTCAAGAGACAGGTGGTTTGTTTTTTTCCTTTTGGGGTGGTTTTTGATATATTTGGAGACTGTTTCTATACCCTCTCCTCAGTCTGCTCTTGGTAAACTGCCCCAGCTCCCTGGTCTTCCCATGCTGGTTAATTTTTCCACCCTCACACTCTACGTTTCCAGTATTTGGGAGGCCACTGAAAACCAAGATTCATCCATCTCCACAAGCTGATTGTCAGCATCCAACAGAAGAGCCCAGAGTCAGATTGAGAGCAGCCTCACAGAGAAGGGCTTGGGGGTAGCAGTGGGTGATGTGCACTCACTTGGGGACAGCAGTGGGTGATGTGCATTCATAGCCTCCCCTTTGAGGAAAGGCTGAGACAATTGGGGTTGCTCAACCTGACAAACTCTGGGGAGACCTTATTGTAGCTTTTCAATATCTAAAGGAGACTTAAAAGAAAATGGAGACTTTTACCAGACCATGTCATAATTTGACAAGGGGGAATGGCTTCCAACTGACAGAGGGCAGGTTTGATTAGATATTAGGAAGAAATTCTTAATTATGAGGGTGATGAGGCCCTGACACCCTGGTTGCCCAGAGAAGCCATGAATTTAATGCCTCATCCCTGGAAGTGTTCAAGGCCAGGCTGGATGGGGCTTGGAGCAATCCAGTCTAAGGTGTCCCTGCCTATGGCAAAGGTTTGGAACTATATGATCTTTAAGGTCCCTTCCAACCTAAACCATTCTGGGATCCTCAGACCATGATTTGGACTTTAGAAAGGTGTCCCTGCTTTCCTAAAGACACACAACTCCAAAGCCTGGTACGGAAGTTCAGTGGGGCAGGGGATCCCCAGCATCTCTGGAAATCACATCACACTAGCTTGAGTGCCAAAAACAGGGCTGGGGGAAGCTGAAGTCTGAACATTGGCCCAGTGTGTGGGTGCTTATGTATTGGCATAATAGAGAACACATTTCCCAAACGGAATAAATCATTTTTTTGCCAATAAGTTAATTGTTGAACACTGCCTCTCTTCAAATTATTCATGAACAGATGACAACTTTCTCTAATCATTAGTCCTAATTATTCACTCCATCTCTCCTATTAATAACATGCAGGCAGCAGATTGACAGTAAACAGCTCCATGCAATTATTTTGCTTAGTGAAGTTTGAAACAGAAGCAGTGCCAGGTATTTCTGATGGGGCACAGATTGCATGGCACATCCCTTCTTACCCACCACGTGGCTATGAAATTGTAGAACTGCATTTCTGGTGTGAATGCCCCCATTTGCAAAAGAAACGTGTGCCAAAAAGCTGCTGGTTCCCAGGCTCAAAGGCATTTGTTTGAATATCATTGAACAGTGAACACAAAGAAGGACCAAAGCAAATATATTTTACTGAGCTCAATAAATCACCAGCCTCAGTTTTTCAGGAAACAGCTTTCTCCAAGTCCACAGTGTAGCTGTATATTGACAATGAGAGAATTTCCCACCTGAAACTAGGAGTGATTTATTGCAAGGGTACATGCAGAGTATCCAATATTTAATTAGCATGATGTCAATTAGCTACATCACATTGGTTTCCTCCATTCACACCATTATCTAAACATAATAAGGCACCTGAGCTGTATTTGCAACCCTCCACCTTTCTTTCCTTGTTACCTGGACAAGTGTGCTGGACAACACCATATCATCAGTAAGTTGCTTAAAGCTTAATGGTTTTATGAGGCATTTGAGGTTGTAGCCCTAGATTTCACCTTTAGCAGGAAATAGAAATAGGAATCTCCTTTATGCATAGAGACCTAAATTTAAAGCCTTAAGGCAGGCAAAAATTGACTGCTCCCAAGCATGCACTCATCCCCTGGAAGCAGCAGCTGCAGCATTAACTCAGGACCAAAATCCCTGCAAGAGAAAACGTATTGACTTCTGATGGGGAGAGCTCCTGTCTTGGTTTTAAATTCACTCAAGATGCAGAGTTTATTCAATTATCAGCTGTCTTTAAACTGGAATGTGGCTTCACTCCAAATATCAGCTGGGCAGGGGAGATGATGACAACCAGGTTAACCCTTTGTTTACCTTCCAGCTAGGCTGAGGGTGGGCAGCAGGATGGCACTGAGCAATTTGTCATACATCCACCATGCATCTCCAAGGTTAAAGCTTTTGGCTCGGTCCCTCACACACAGAAAGGGATTTGACACTGGCTATGCCTAGGAGGACAGGTGGGAAAAAAATCCATGTGGTGTGGTACCCAATGGGAGGATGCTCTGTTCACAAGCCCCTTTTTGTAAGGAGACCCCATGCAGTACAAAGGACTCTCTGTCCTCAGGGGAGACCCAGGGCTGTAAAAACAAAGAGAGACACCGGGAAAGCGTCTGGTTCATTATTCCCCTCTGAAAACCCCTCCAGCTTTTTAAAGGAAGTCTCTGGCTATGAGGGGGGTGTGGATTAAGACTGAGATTCATTGGAAGAGGCAAAGGGGAGAGCTGGCAAGATTTAAATCCTCCCCAAATGCCTTGGGAAGCATGGAGGGTTTTGGGCTGGCAGCCGGGCCCACATGCCAGCAGATGGGGCTCCTGGGAGAGGTCAGAGCTGCAGCAGCACAGAACACTTTGCTCCTCCAGGATGCATCTGAGAAGCACCACTTCCCTAAAGCAGAGGTTACTTTAATGCCACTGGTTTTGTGAGGCTGTAGAACCATAATCACCAGTGGCTCTGAGAGCAGCAAGAAGCTGGACAGAAAGGAAGGACCAAGCAGTACAGTTTTTTGAGTGCTGCTCAAAGTCTATATTGAGCCATAAATACAAATTCTGCTAGAGCAGGAAGGTTAAACTCTATTTGGGATGTTAAAGCCCAGAGCTGCTGGTTTCTGGGAATCCCCTCTGTGTGTTACACTGTGTGGTGGTGGAGCAGCAGGCCAGAGGCTTTACAAACTGAACCCTGACTTGAGCCCACAGAAGCCATGAGAAAGCTGACAGCTCTTAAGTGAGAACAGAGTCTGCAGCACTGAAAAACAACTTTTTTTCCTTCAGAAAAACTCTAGGATTGTGGAAAACAACCTGCTTTCCCTGAGAAAGAACTCCAGGACTGTGAAAAACACTAGCCACCTGTATAAACTGTTTTTACACCGTTAGGCAGGAGAATGAAAACAATATGTCACAAATAACTCTCTGTGCACGTACACACAGGGGGATTGAGTGACTGATCAATACAGGGTGACAACTTGTTACTGATCAACTGGGGACAGACAGGGGATGTTTTAAAACTCCATATGAAGAGATGCATAAATAAACTGGGATTTTCTTCTTTTTTGCCTCATAAAAAAGTGTGCCCTGCATCTTTCTTAAATGAGCACCACAGTGACACACTGTTCTGACCTGAAGCTCACAGCACCATCCTTGCCTCTTGCTGCTGGCAGGATGCTCCTGCAGAGCAGGATTTGCTCTCGAGGGAGCCGGGGAGCAGAGCCCTTCCCGGCAGCAGGCAGAGATGGGAAGCTGTCCTCTGTGGGAAGGACGGTAAATGGCCTCTTGCCTTTGTCATTACCTCGCAGAGATGAGTCTGGGAAGCAGCAGGCTGCAATAACCGGGTACGGAGCATCTTCACCTGGGCTGAGTTTGCCCTCTGATGGCAAGCGCTGGAACTGAGAAGAAGCAGCTCTCAGAACCTTGTCTTCCCTACTGCAGCGAATCTCCCGATGCTAAAGCAGCATGTTAGAGTGCTGCTGCCATGAAGGCATCCTCAGCTCCTGGGATGAAGTCTTTCCCAGTGAAGGAAGCTTCTGCTCGGCCATGACAGCCTAAATTGTGCCCTGCCTTACACAGGGCTGGGGGGACAGGGGTGGCAGAGGCCAACTGAGGCAATGCAGGGATGCTACAGCAGCTCAAAGGGGGTAAGAAGGCCACAGAAAGTTTTTGTATGGACTAGTTTAAAAAAATCAGGAAAACAAAGGAAACTAAACTCCTATGAAGACAGGCTGGAAGAACTGGGAGTGTTCAGCCTGAAGAAGAGAAGACTTCAGAAAGACCCTAGGGTCTAATGGGACTCCAGGAGAACTGGAGAGGGACTTTGGAAAAGAGTCTGGAGTGGCAGGACAAGGGGGGATAGCTTCACACTGACAAAGGGAAGATTTAAATGGGATATTAGGAAGAAATTCTTCCCTATGAGGATGGTGACACACTAGAACAGGTTGCCCAGAAAAGCTGTGGTTGCCCCATCCCTGGAAGTATTCAAGGCCAGGTTGGATGAGGCTTGGAGGAACCTGGGCCAATGAAAGTTGTCCCTGCCTGTGGCAGGGGTTTAGAACTAGATAATCTTTAAGGTCCCCTTCAGCCCCAACCATTCTATGACTTTCTACCAGCCATCTAGAGCTTTCCCCAAACCAGCAGCTGACTCTTTTGGGGGGGTTCTTGCAGCACTAACCCTGTAACCTGGCATGCACCCAGCCTAGCAGAGGCAGCAGGCAGGGGAAGCAGCCAAGGAGCTGAGGGCTGCCCTATGCAGGGACAAACCAGGAGCCCAGGGTAATGCCAGCACAGAAGGGCACTCATCAAAAAGGCTCCAGCCTGAGCACAGCAGGGAGGGCTGGGTTCTGGTAACAGGGTCCACCAGCTCTCAGACACAGCAGTGGAATCAGGTCCTTGGCCCATCCAGAGGCAGCAGCAGATGAGGCAGGACTGGAAACCAGCTACCAAGAGCAGAGGCACCAGGTCCCACCCACTGAGAGGGTTAGGCATCATCACCCTACATCCTAAGGAGGGGAGAAATCCTGGGATTACCTTAAATGTAGTGCCTGGGCCAAGTGCCAGAGGATGTGTGCATGGAGCTCCCAGATGAGGCTGCTCAAGGCAAGCAACACTTCTTGTGCCCACAAGGTCCTGACAGCTGGCAGGATGCTGCCTCTCCTCTGTTTCTCTGCTGAAAGAGAGAAGCTGTGGTTGCCCCAAGCCTGGGAGTGTTCAGGGCCAGACTGGATGGAGCTGAGAGCAGCCTGGTCTAGTGGAAGGTGTCCCTGCCCATGGAATGGGGGACTGGATGATCATTAAAGTCCCTTCCAATACAAACCATTCTGTGCTTCTAGGACTTTTGCTTTCCATAATAATAAAGGAGGGAGCTTTCAGAGATAGCAGCACATGCTCATGTTCAAAGACCCAAATGCAGTCCACTAAATAGACTTGTTTCATACTGTAAGGGCACATAACTACATCAATGCCATCATATTTTGTGGGAGAGAAATCAGCCTAAGGATTATTACAGTTAGACAAGAAGGTAATTAGACATGGTGTGTTAGCTGAGTGGGAGTGACAAGGGGGGTTGAGTTTCTGGGGTGTCAATGGGAGCAAGTAAGGAACAGCTGAGCCTTGCTGCTGCACTGCATGAGAAGCAGAGAGCTTGGCAGAGCTTCAGCATCCCAAGACAGACCTGGGGTTGCACAAGCTGAGTCTGGGTCAAGCCTGTGTGTGTGAGAAACCATCTCTATCCATGCTTATGCTGAGCAGAGGGTTTAGTTAATATTTGCCTAGAAAACCTCCTCCTAATAGGAGGTCAAACACTCTTGGAGCAAAAGGACATGCCATAAGGGAACCTTCACTCTACCCCAGGACACATCCATTGCACTATGGTGTCTAATAATAAGATGGTATCATCATTTTTTCCTGTGTAGAGGGAATTCCATAATTCTGAGCAGTGCATCAGGTATTTCTGCTGCTGCAGGTCAGGCTCCTCTGTAGCTTTGCTTCAGTGCACACACATTAAAATAGCAGTTCTATGGACTTTTCAGGTCTCTGTAGAGCCTAGAAACTTTGAAGGCAGTATTTCAGTATTACAGAAAAATCACCAAATTATTTTAACCTCATTTTGTTCAATCAAGTAAAAATTTTCCTCAGAAGAGCAGAATGATGTAATTGTTTGCAGTGCATAGGTGACACTTCTACCATATACCTCTTTTTTTTTCTTCCCTTTAAAACAGCTGACCATTTTAAACACATAAATAAATTTAAATATTTTATTTTTGCTGATTCTTGGTTTCTGAAAGGGGTTAAACCATTTTTGCTTAAAATCCCTATATTAGCTTGGAGCTAGCTAAGGCTGAGGCATCACATTTCATCTTGCAAGTAGCAAAGGTGTTGTTATAAAGTATTGAAAAAAATCTTTATTTTAAGAACTCTGTATAATCTTAAATAGAGCAGATGTCTCTAAGCATCCTCCCTCCTAGCACTACTTGCTTTTGCACTATTAAACTAAAAAAATAACCAACCAGCTCAGTCTCCCACAGCTCCTGCTCTTCTCATATCCCAAGCAGCCTGAGTTAACCTAAATTGTATATTTTAACAACAAAATAATCTTTCAGAGTCAAGTTTCAGGTGGTGAGAGTTTCTATATGGCCAATTAGTTCCTATCCCTGTATCAAAGCGTGGTCACTCAGTGCATCATGCCCCTCCTCAAGGATCTTCTCTGTGGAGAGATGTCTGCTGTGGGCAGGGAGCCCTGAGCTGCGTTCCTCCTTCCCCTCCAGATCCCCAGTCTCTGTGCCTGGCTGCAGGAATTGAAACTCAGAGATGTGTCCTGGTTTCTCCCAGTAAACTGGAGAAGGAGACACCTGATGGGTAGGAACTAGGTCTCCTGAATGGCTTTGCTGCAGGTTCACTGCAGAAGTTGCTGACAGCCTAATTTTCAGATTTATGGAGCATTAAGAATTCCCATTGACTCTGTAACCAGGTGATGAATCTGTCTACGCTTCATTTTTCTCAGCTATAAAATGGAAGAAATGGCATTTCTATCACCGACTAGCTGAGAGGTTAATGCAATGATTATTAATAAAGTTCCCTAATAACCTCTGGAGCAGCAATTCCCAAGCCAGGGTGGCAGCTCCTAGCAGGGTTTGCTGAGCTCCTGAATGGACTAACGGACCCAGTGGAAATTAGGTGGCAGCAGCAGGCTCAGAAATAGAAGTAGAAGCAATTTTCCTAATGAGTCATCAACAATGCAGAGCCTGGAGCCTGGGAGGTGACTGTCACTTCCCCAGACACACAGCCCATGGATCACTCTGTGTGGAAGAAGTCTCAGACTCCCTACAAGAGGATCCATGCAGAGTATCTTTAATGATTTCCATGGCTGTGCAGCCACTGGACAGCACAGGCTGCAGCTGCTTGTTGCACAGGTAAATGGAGCTGCAGCTGCAAATGTCACTAACTCAGAAGTTGTATTAAGTAGGGTTTATGTACCCAAAAGAGCAGAATCTTACACTGCTATTAAAGATCATTCATCTATAGACAGCACTTGGCTTCTCCTTCCTTTAATGCCATGGGTAGTGTGCCTTTTCTCTTTGCATAGGATCAGAACTGATACTTTGCTGGGATGTTGACAGTGACTGGCTTCAGAGGCTAAAAAATACAGAAAGTTAGAGCAGATTCCTCTAGTCAGTCTTACAAAATGTACATCTGGCAGAAATACCAGTCTCTTTGTGTAAAAGAACCACTAAGGACTACAGCTGGAGACAGCTTATCCCAAAGACACTGATTGGTTTGCAGCCTAAGTTTCAGGCCACTTGGGAATAGGTAATATTTGCTTTCTGTGCTGGATCCACACACCTCTGAAGGCAGGCAGACCTATCTCCATTAAGTCTAAGTGAGGAAACACAGGCAATCCCCTGAAGCAGGACCTATGAAGGTGTGCTACAGGAGGCTGCAGCTGTCCCCACACCAAGACCTTCTTCCCCTCTGTGCTGAGCCCATGATGAGTTGTGCTCCAGTGCAGGATTCTGGCCTGCAGGCAGTGCACAGGCACACTGCTGGCTCCAGGAGACAGAGAAACCTCTCACACTGATCTATCCTGTTTCACTCTTGCACCCTGGCCACTCAGAGTAATCACAGTGCTGTTGATACCTGGACTAAATCAAACTATTTCTTAGAGCTCATCTTGTGCTAACAAGAACTAGAAGATAACTGACAAATCACTGGTCCAGCTGCAATGAACTTTAGAACTGGAAGACTTTTTCCATGTCCTTTTTCCTGATACAGCACACAGGTATCTCCAGTAAGTGGCACCTAACCTCCCCTCAGGAATACATGGATTGTGGAAGTGGTAATGCAAGGTAACCCCAGGAAAGAAGTGTCTCCAGGAGCCAGAGGGTGCTCCCAATGCACCTGGGCAGTGAAAAGAAGGTGTTCACTCAGAGGGTCTCCAAGAGCTCATAATGGCTATCCTAAAGCTCAGGAACCAGGGAGATCTTCCCACGTGCTGGGAGTCACACCCATTGCCAGGGCTGTGGGTGCAGGGAATGTTGTGAAGGCCAGTAATGTACAGGCATAAGTGCCCCTATATTTGATCTTTAACAGCTTTTGGCTGTGTCATTTTCTCCTCTCTGGAGCAGTCAGTAATGGCATCAGCAAGACTTGTCAAGGATCAGCCAGTATTTCAGTGTGAAGCATGGGGTTGTGCTATTGCCAGTACTACTGCTTTCTACTTCTGAAAGTTTGTTGTAGGCACTCATCCATAAAGGTTTTGATCCCTCTGGAAGAGGAGAAGGAAATGAGACTTCCCTTTCTCTTAGCAATAGAAAATAAGATGCACACAGACACCAACAGCCAGGCTGAAAGAATGGTCTAAATAACAGCAATTCTCTTTTGCTTCCACTGAAAACAAGGGGAATCACTACACCTCAATGACTTTATGGAGCTAGTCTTGAGATCTGCCAGGCAGAAAGCTATTTACAGAAAGCAGGGGAACCCAATGGCTTTTAAAAAACTCCAAACCCAAGAGAAAACACCACAAAGAGCCCCCAAAACTATATTTAAAATGTTTTTAATAACAGCAACAAAGAGTTAAATCATGGGAGTGACTCTAATGGCAGATGTCAGCTTGTAAAGGTGAGACTGCTGAACTGGAATCTCACAGGGACTCTAACTTTGAATTTCCTGGCTTGAATCAAATTCCTCAGAGATATTTTGGGTTTTGCTGACTGCCTTGGCAATTTTTCCCAACATGAGGGGTACACCTACAGAAGCAAACACCCAATGGCATTCCAGCACCTCTGAGAGGGGAGCTCAGGAGGAGCACTGCACAGCTCTGCCCCTTCAGCTGCATCTCCAGGGTAAATCCAGAGCTGTGTTTTGCCGTGCTGCCTTTGGGACATTTGTCATCCTGCATCCCTGCCAGCCTGCTGCATGCCTGGGAGATCTCCTGACCAATACTGCCTACCTGAAGCACCCTTTTCTCTCTCTCAGACCAGTTTTACCAGCTCCCATACTGGTTTGACAGCTCGCTCTGCTGTCCCTGCTGGGAGGAGGGCTGCAGTGCTGATCTTTCTGGGCGTTTTCCCATACCTGGGTTTAGGATTACCCTCCTCAGGGAATGCCCCAGTGTTTCACCAGCTGCCTCCTCCACTCTAACAAGTAAAGCTGACTGCAGATAATACAGTTACTCAATGCACAGGATGCAATGTGTTTCCATAGGCTGTTGAAAGAGAAATTAAAGGGAACAGCAGCTATCTCTCCTCAGGACTTCTGGCCCAGCCAAGGAGTTGACAAGTGCTGTGTTTCATGAACTTTTCAGTCTGGTTTGCAAAAGGCTGGGTCTGGGGATGACATTTCTCCTAACACCCAAAACATCTTTGGGGCATCCTTTATCAACACTTTACTAATTAACCTGTGCAGAAACTGGTCTGTCCTTGCTCTGTAAAACTCAGGCCTGCAGTTGGGAAACAGGAACCCAACAGGCTGTGGTCCTGACCATTGGGATTCCCATCCACCCAGGCAGCAGAGAGCTGGCACAAACCTGGGAAAAACTGTTCACTCATCACCAGACATCCTTCACAGAATTATAGAATCATTTAGGTTGGAAAATACCTCCAAGATCATCTAGTCCAACGTGTGGGTGATTGCCACCTTGTCACCCAGACTAGAGCACTGAGTGCCATATCAAGTAATTTCTTGAACAGCTCCAGAGATGGTGAACTCCACCACCTCCTTGGGCAGCCTGTTCTAATGCCTAATAACCTTTTTAATGAAGAAATTCTTCCTGATGTCCAACCTTAACCTACTCTGACCAGATTGTGGCCATTTCCTCTTCTCCTGTCACTTGTTACCTGAGAGCAGAGCCTGATCCCCACCTGGCTACCCCCTCCTATCAGGGAGTTTTAGAGTGATAAAGTCGCCCCTGAGCCTCCTTTTCTTCAGCATGAGCACCCAGAGCTCCCTCAGCTGCTCCTCAGAGGACTTGTCCTCCAGCCTTTCCCAGCCCTGTTGCCCTTCTCTAGAGCCACTTCAGCCCCTCAAAGTCTTTCTTGCAGTGAGAGGCCCAGAACTGGACAGAGCACTTGAGGTGAGGCTGCTGCACCCTCAGGTCCTCCTGCATTTCTCCTCCAGTCTGTTGCATTGCCTGGGTTTGTTGTAACCCAGGTGCAGACTGGGCACTTGTTGAACCTCACACAATTGGCCTCGGTCCATGGATCCATTTCTTTGTGTGGGGCTGCATGGCACAGGATAAAGCTCAGCATGCTCAGAGCTGCCTTTTGGGGTAGGTATCTAAGGTGAAGAACATCCTGTGAGAGACAGATCAGCCCTGCCCTTCACAGGATCTCTTTGTGGTGCCAGGGGCTCAGGGAGAGTCTCTGAGTGACAGCCTGGCACATTTCCCTCTGAGGCCTGGCTGCCTTCCCCTCAGTGCTCTGAGGGAGATCACAGAATCACAGACTCAGTTAGGTTGGAAAAGACTCATGATGAAATAAACAGGGCAGGAGATCTTTCTCCTTTTTTATGCCTTTATTAAAAGTGATCAGCTCGAGTGGGAAGAACTGACAGGTCACACTCATGCCACCACTGCTTCCAGGAGTGGCACGGAAAAGGAGAAAAAGTGCAGCTTTGTCTGCTGGTTTGCAGGCAGAGCTGGTGCTTCAGTCCTCACCAGAGCATCAGGAGATTCCCGATTTTCGGGTCTAACATTCGCGGTCCTCTGTCTAGCCGGCATCTTTTAGGTTAGGGGTAAAAAGGGTCTTAGCAGATACTGGATTCTGTTCCTCACATCTAGACATCACTTTGATTCGTCCATTTTGGGTTGGCTCGTTGTTTTTAGGGTTTTTTGCTAGGTTTGGTGAGGGGCTTCTTCCTTTGGATGTCAGCCCCGATGTCATTTGCATGTCAACTCCGATGTCCCCTCCTCTTCATGGTGTGGGTGCCACCCTCCAGGAAGCAGCAGGGTGTCACTCGACAAAAGGGGGAATTCTTAACCATCAACGACAGGTACTTAATGAAAACGACAGGTGATTACAACAACAAACAGTTAGAACTCCACCCTGGCAGCACTAGCCCAACCTGTGAACTCTGCGACCTTTTAAAAAAAATGGGCAGCTTTTCTACTCATAACACATGAGGTCATTGAGCCCAACTTATGACCCAAAACCATCAACCAGACCATGGCACCGAGTACCACGTGCAGTCTTTCCTTAAACATCTCCAAGGACAGTGACTCCACTACCTCCCTAGGCAGCCCATTCCAATACATAATCACCCTTTAGCATGAAAAAATTACTCCCCTGGATCAGCTTGGGACTACGTCCAACCTATCGCTGCTTGCCTTGTAGATTCCCACCCTCACCTGGCCACAACCTCTTGTCAGGTGGTCGCAGGGAGCGAGAAGGTTCCCCTTGAGCCCCTTTCCTACAAGCGGAACTCCCCAGCTCCCTCGGCCGCTCCTCAACAGACTTGTGCCTTAGGGTTGTGCACCACTAGATGTGGTGTTAGGGGGAGCAGCTTCAGGCACGGCTAGGAGCTCCTGGCCTACGCTCCGAGGCTGTGAGAGGAAATCCACAGCCCCCCAGAGCCCCCAGCAGCCCCGGCTGCTGCCGCTCCGTGAGGGGAGCGCGGCCTGGCCCCGCCCCGCCCCGCCCCTCAGGGGCACGGCCCCGCCCCGCGCACGCGCGGCCGCGCTGTCCGCCTGTCAATAAAGCTTGAACAAGCGCCGCGCCGGGGCCGCCGTTTGGTTTTTTTTATTTTTTTTTTTTAATTGTGGGATTTTCTCCTTTTTCTATTTTTTTTTCCTCCCTCCCTTTTTTTTTTTTTTCTTTGAAGGAACTTTATTTTCCCCCGCGCGCACGGGGATGCGCTGAGGCCGCTCCGCCCGGCCCGGCCCGGCCTCGGCATGTCGGGCAGCCGCCCGCCGCACCCCGCCGTGCCGCCCGCCGCCACACCGGCCTCCTCTTCCTCCTCTTCCTCGTCATCCTCATCCTCCTCCTCCTCCTCTTCGGCGGCCATGGCCCCCGGCTCGTCCTCCTCGGGCGGCGCGGCGGCGCGGCCCGTGCTGGTGGCGGCGGCCGTGTCGGGGTCGGGCGCGGGGCTGGCCCGGCTGGCGGCGGGGGCGGCGCGGCCCGGCGGCTCCTCCGCGGCGCCGGGGGGCGGCGGCAGGAAGAGGCCGCTGCTCACCCCGCTCTGCAACGGGCTCATGAACTCCTACGAGGACAAGAGCAACGACTTCGTGTGGTGAGCGCGATATGTCGCGATATGTCGCTGGGGGAAGCCGGGGCGCCGCCATGCCGTCGGGAAGCCTGGGGAGTGTGTGTGGAATAGCGGCGGGAGGAGGGAGCAGCCGGCAGCCCCTCCTGGCGCTGGAGCGGCTGCTGCCCTCCGGGGATTGTGGCTTTGGGGTTTTCCCTCTTTTGTGCCTCTCTCTGTCAGAAATAGTGTGGCCAGCAGGGCTAGGGAAGCGATTGTCCCTCTGTGCTGGGCCCTGGTGAGGCCACACCTCCAGTCCTGTGTCCAGTTCTGGGCCTCTCAATTCAGGAAGGACATGGAGCTGTTAGAGAGGGTCCAGAAAAGGGCAGCGGGGCTGGGGAAGGGGCTGGAGCACCAGGACCAGCTGGGAGGAGAGATGGGGAACCCAGGGAGGAGAAGCAGCTCAGAGGGGGACTTTATCACTTTTTAAAACTTTGTGACAGGATGTTGCAGCCAGGTGGGGATCAGACTCTCCTCTGATAGCTAGCAACAGGATAAGTGGACACAGCCTTAAGCTGTGCCAGGGGAGGTTTAGGTTGGATGTTAGGAAGAATTTCTTCCTAGAAGGGTTGATTATATATTGAAATGGGCTCCCCAGGGAGGTGGTGGAGTCACCATCCCTGGAGCTATTCAGAGAACAACTGAACATAGCACTCAGCTAGTTGACACCACTAGTTGACATGGTGGTGTGAGGTCATAGGTTGGACTTGATCTCAGAGGTCTTTTCCAGCCTGATTCTCTGGTTTTGTCTGGTTTTGGCCCTGTGTAGCAACATTGCCTCCACCCTCTCTATTTTTAAGCAAAATCAGGTTATTCCTGGCAGGTTCCTCCTTGAGTGCACCCAAGTTGTTGGAAAGGCCCTGCAGCACGAGATGTTTCCTCACAGCGTTCTGACAGCACAGCAACTGCCCTGCTTTCCTGGACAGTGTGACCTCAAGTGGTCTGGAGCCCTCTCATCTTGGAAAGAGGATTCAGCAAAGGGTTCAGTGCCCCTCTGGAAGGGACTCCAAGGAGCCTCATGATGGTTGATAGCTTCAGCAAAGCTGGCTTGGTTTGCCCCTGTTGCTGGGAAAGGTTGTCTAGTTTGAAATAGCAATAAGTTTTGTGTCAGGCAGGCACCTAAAACCAGATTAGTAGGGAATTTCTTCTGTGATGGTTTAAACATTTTTCAGATGTTGTTTTCTAACATCCAGCCAGAGCTGTAGCTCATAGCTGGAAATCACCTTTCAACACAATTGGCAAACTAAGGCCCATGGTGTGAGAACTGTTGGTAATTTGCAGTTTTGGAGAGAACCTGTTGCTGGTGGGTTTCAAACCTCCCAACCTAAGAAGTAGGTTTGATCTTTTTGTAGCTGGCTGGATGTGCTAAAATGTGAGAACAGGAAGTAAGGTTAGGTCCTTAGAGAAAAAGGCAAACAGGGAAGAGTAGTGGGAAAAAGATCAAGTTGTAGGAAAGTTATGTATGGAAAGGAAATAGTAAAAAAAAGAAGATTATAAGTGGGCCACAGCTTCCAAGATGATTTTGACAGCTCTAATGTAAGCTCTGACTTACAGGTGAGGATTGGATGTGAGGCATTTCCCAGAGGACAGGTATTGTCTCAAAACCCTGTAGCTTAACTTTACAGCTTGTAAAGTGTTTAGCAGAGTTGCTAGGAAATACCTTTGCTGCTGAAGTGAAAACCTGAAGCTGCTAAGAAGTTACTGGCAGAAAAAAACAGTAAGTAATTCTTGTTAGGAATAAGTAATAGTCAAAAATTACTGCTTATTACTGCAGTTAGTAGTTTGCTCAGTAGCTGAATTGGGATGAGAGGACTGCTGTCATCAGCTGATGCCTGCTCTGGTTCTAGGCCATGTTAGGTGGATTTAAGAGCTCTTGGTGTGAGCACAGGTTTTCTGGTGGCGGGGTATGAGCACAATTACAAGTCCCCATTCTCCTCTGTTCCCTCTACTCTTACACTCTGGCAGTAGAGTTCTGCCAGCATGGCTCCCTGCCCTTTCCAGTCAGCTCTTATTTCCTATTTTGTTGTCTGTTGTAGAAATGAGGGGTTTGGAAAGGAAATTACACCCATAACCAATTTGTAGACTTGACATATTTTTAGATGGCTCAGAAAGCTGAGGTTCCTGCTTTTTTTCTGCAGGTAAGTACCGTACATGCCTTAAGGAGAACCTGTAATTAGCTGTTTTCTCCTCATTGAGAAGCACTACTGACTGAACAAGTGAGAGGAAAGAAATCAGCCCAGTAGTACTCAGGGCAAAATGTCTTTTCTTAGTATTTACAAGAGCCACATTGGGCATACTGAAATGAGGGTCAGAAGCTTTAAGAGCAGACAATGATTATAGTTAACTTGGGTTTTTCACTGCTCTGTATTTCTGTGGGCTAAAGGGCTTGTTTTTACTTATTATTGTTCTAGCTTCAAATAACAGTATCCATTTTTTTTTTTTTTTTTTTTTTTTGAGTTAGCAATACAGTTATGTAGAAATAAACCAAACTGGGCAGCTCTGGAGTTTTGAGCAATGTCCAAGAAGGCAGGTGTGTGTTCATTTAAATAAGTGATTTAAACAAGCTTTATGTACCTCAGTGTGAGAAACAGGAGTTTCCCCCGTGCCCTTTTTGCCTCTATAAGGATAATTCAAGATGCTGTCAGCTGCAGAGAGCACTTGATAATTTTTCTGAACATGAGCTGTGAGTTGCTGTTAGCCACAGCTGTAAACTCAGTGGTAGATTATGCCTGTACCAGGTGGAAGGTGGGAAAGAGTAAAGAAGTTTGGGTGAGTTGTGAACATCAAGGTACAAGTGCAAATTCCTTCAGTAATGTTAATATTTGAAATCTCTCTGCCTGTCTTCTGAAAGCACTGTCTCAAGTGAGGCAGAGGCTCTAGGGTAAACATGGCCTTGTGTTGCTGCTTTGGGTTGTGAAACCTTTAGCAAGTGTGTGCTCAGGAGTTTGCAGGTGTCTCCTGTTTGTGGTGTGTGTCACCTTCTGCCTGGAAATGTGTAACTCCAGTCAGGACTGCAGGTAGGTCTGACTTAGTGGAGAACTTTAATATAAAAGGGAAAAGTTTGTTTCTCTATAGTGCAGGCTATAAATATTGCAGAATATAAATATATGCAGAATATAAAGGTATTTTTGTGCTGCTCCTGTAGCCAGGTGTCTTTCCACTTGCCTGGAGAGTGTCTGAAAGGGACTTCTCTAATCAGACTATTTTCTGCTGCCCAGCAATGTAATTGCTTAGTTTTCCCAGGCCTTGTACTAGCCCTCCCAATTAGTGGTTGACTAAACCTCGTTAAAACCAGTTACTATCTCCTTGGCTCCCTGGATGGAGTGGCTCTTACCTGGCTCTTCAGTGCCTGCTTCATAGCAGTCCTTGTTTCTGAGCTCTGGCACAAATCGTGGATGGAAGAGGGGGGTGCTGATCTGGAGTTCAGCACCCAAGACCACAGCTCAGCTGTGGGCAGGGCTGTGTGCCACCTGGACTTGCAGGTTCATGGCTTTTTAAAACCAGTTCTTTCCTCAGCTGGTTACCTGTTAATCCAGGCATGGGCTGAGTGTAGTCGTTCCCATTTTTGTGGTCTGGAAAGCAATTTTAGTAAGGAATATTGCAAATTTGCCCTGAAGTCACAAATTAAAAACACAGCAAGCTGTTTGCATACCGCGTACAAGGAGTTTTACTACCTGTTGTTACATTAGAGCTTCATAGTGAGTAGATAGTAACAACAGTGATCTTTAACCTGGCCACCTTCCATGGGAAGGACAGAGCCTGCAGCAAGTCCTGGTCCCTGATTAGACCAGAGAGGAGCTGAATAGGAGGCAGGCACTATAATAAATCCTGTTTGCTGTTGAAGTGTGTTTAAATATCATAGTGACCACTTCAGCCAGGTGTTTGTGTAGCAGGAGGGTGACATTATCACTCTTGAGAGGTGCCTGGAAAACAACTGGTAAAACTTAGAGCCATGAACTTGATTAAAGTAGATGTTTAAAATGTTTGAGGTCTGCCCTGCAGAGAAAGAATGGTAAACCTTTGCAGTGCTGGATTAAAAAATAGTGTTTATTAGATACTGCTGCCTTATTGCCCAGAGATCAGTGACATTTTTGTCTTGCTTGACTTGAAGTTGTTTGCATTCTTTTAACCTAACTCTGCTGCTTAAGGCAAGTAGAGAATAAGCTACCTCATGCACAGAAGCCTTGATTTCACCATACTTGTGCTTCCCTGTTGCAGTGTACACTACAAACTGTAATATGTCGCAAGTTCCCATCCCTCCACTTCTTTCTTAACTTTCCCTTTGTGTTAGGTTAGCTTCAAACAACTGTTGCATAGCAACTTTCACCAGTTGCAGTCAGCTTGGCTTCAGTATGTATTAAAATATATCAATCTTGTTTCCACTTGTAAATCAGGGAGCATTTCAGGGGAAACAGTTCTTAGTGGAAACTTCAGTACCTTTAATGATGTCCCTGGTACTGAATAGCTCTATTTGTTGGCTCTGATTGCTTTTTCTCAACTATTTTGGCTCTGTCACTTCTCCAGTCAAACTGGTATGAAGGAGTAGTTTGGGAACAGTGATCTCGTGTGACTGGCATGTTAGGAGGTAATCTTCCTATTTTAGCTCTAATTTGTGATGTTCTCCTGCAGACAGGGGAACATTAGAGCCTTGTTGATTGCTGCAGGGCATTAGGAGCATCACCTCTGGCCCTGCGGGGAATAGCAGTTTCTAGCATGACACACAGCATATACCTCAGTTATACAGTGTGAATAGAAGAAGGTCAAGAAGTTAAACTGTTCCTCACCAGTGCCAGTGGGGAGAAACTACCCTTAGATACTCATCTAACTCTAAATCTTAGGCTTCCTCTTTTAAAGTCCTCCTAACAGAATTCAGAGATGCCTTATTCTCCTGCTAATAATCAGCCCATGCTGGCTGAGTTTGTGATTTACTCTGACTAAACGGTGCCTTGAAACTAAATAACTTGAAAAAAGTGACTTGGACTCCTGAAGCTGGTGCTACTCAAGGTAAGTGTAGAAGAAGGTCTGTCAGGGTTCAAGAGGAACAGGTGTGTATTATTTTTGAGGCCTTTTTTGAGATAGCTCAGTTGCTTCAGAGAGTAGCATTCTGGTTTGATTCGTTTGCCTTGACATTGTGTGTAAAAGGTGATTTGATGGAATATTTAGGACAGCCTGGCTTGTATGTTAGGCTGGACAAACCTTTCATGACAGCTGTGTTTTCCAGTATGGTGATTCAGAGCAGGGGCTTGCATTAGCAGGGGCCATAGCTTCACCTCTACGTGCTTTAAAAGTATTTAAGAGGGGTTTCCTCTCTCCTGGTTTTGTTAAGATTTGTTTTCTAATGAGGTAACAGCTATATGTATATAGAGTATAAGTTAGTATACTCTGAAATAGATTACAGAATGGGGAATGCCTTCTGTGGAGATGCTCCCCTCCCCTGCTCAGACAAGCATTGCTTTTTTCACTCTTATCTGGGTTTTGGATGCAGAAAAGATTCCTGCTTTGCAGAAGTTGTTAACAGTTTATTAACAGCTCCTTCGGTGAGAACTGTCTTGTTGGCAGAAGGTGGGAGGAGGCTGTTTCTGAAGAAAACAAGTGCTGGTGAAAGCCTCTGGGAACTGAGATTGGTGTGGACTTGAGGGAGTGAGAGGAGAGCGTTTGGGTCTCTGTAAGGCACTGCAAGCAAGCTGAAGCTTGTGACCCAGCTGATTCATGTGTTATGTGCAGAATTGTGGTGTTGCTGCCCATGGCATCTTGCTGGCTAGCTGGCCAAGACCTGGAGATGAGTATTTATGTGACAGCAAATCCCACCAGTTAGCAGGGGGACCAGCCACAGGAGTCACTGGAACTATGATGGATGCAGCTTTCCTCTTCTTTCATTTGTGTTTCATTTTCCTTTCAAACATGTCCCAGACAGAGGAGCCAGATTTCTTCCACTGCCCCTCTCACTGGATTCCTGTCTCTTGCTGTGCTCAGGTTCCTGTGGAGCACTGACTGCTTTGCTTGCACATCCTTCTCTTCAGGTCCCTGCTTGGTTCTTGGTGATCCCTCACAGAGAGCTGCCTGTGCTCTGGTCACTAACTAGTTATTCCACCTGTTCCACCTTTGGCTTGGTGTCACCTGCTGCCTGGGGATTCATCCTGCTCTGCTGCAGCCTCAACCCTGGCAGTGCTCTGCAGGCACACCCCCTCGTTTGCACCTTCTCCACCCATTTATTAGTCCTTGTTCTCATGACATCATTCTATTGCTGATCTGCTCTGCCTCTTTGTGCCACTTTAAAAAATTATACATGGCTGTTGTCTGAAAAAAAGGAGAGACTAGTTTTGGTATCATTTATAGATACATTGTCTATTCATGTAAAAAAAGCAGGGTTTTTTACATTTTGTTTGAACCGTAGTACAGATAGATAGAAGGTTCTTCTACAGCCTTGCTTGTTGAAGATTCTCTGGCTTTGTTTGGGTTTCTGCAGGTGTTAAAAGCTTAAGGGTGAACACTTACTGGTTCCTAATTGTAGCAAACTACAGTATCATTGAGAGTTCAAAGAACTGTGGATTGCCCTTTTGATCTTTACACTGCGTGGTTGCTGTTGCACTAGTATGTCCTTTCATTTTACATATAGGAGATTATTACCTAAGCATAATTAGGTGGTTGCTTTGAGTTAATAATACTTTTCTTCATATTTTAAGATTAAAAAGACCTCCTTCTGATATTTGTTTTGCTTTGTTTTCAGCCCCATCTGTTTTGATATGATTGAAGAAGCCTACATGACGAAATGTGGACACAGCTTCTGGTAATATTTGGTTTCTTGTAGTGCATAAAATGTCCATCTCTTACAGCATGTGCAGACAGGTGTTGCTGTGATACCCTTTCATTCTGAGTTTGTTTCTTTTCTGTCTTATGTCCCTACACTGAAGAAGGTCAAAATAAATTTTTAAAAGATGGATACCTGTTAGATTAAAAAGAAAAAAAATCCTAGTATCTTTAAGAAATAGTGCTGTGCCACCATATTTCCTCTGTAAAGAAATAGAATGTTCATAAACTGCTGGTAACACCCACTATCCAGAGTCAGAACAGTTTGTTAATTCACCTGTGTTGGCATCACTTCTATGGAGGTGCTGAGAGCAATGTTGGCAGCTCCTCCTTGCCTTTGTGCAAGACTGTGCACAGTTTGAAGTGGCTTGTACATTGTATATTGCAATTATTTTAAACCTTGTGAGAGAGGATGTGCTTCAGGCTTTCCTGTTGTATTGAATTGGCCTGGCCCCACTCACTTTTCAGTGTGTTATCTCTGGCTGCCATGAGGAGCAAATGTTTCATGGAGAGGTGCAAGAACCCTCTAGGGGCATTTCTGGAGCCACTTGCTACTTCTCCTCTCCTCTAGGGATTGGTATAAATGTTGAACCATGATGTCCTATAGTCTCCTGTCTATGTTATACTCTTATAATGTCTGCTAATTAGAAATAAACCTTGTAAGAAGTAATATTATAGCAGTATAAAGCACTTTCTCAAGCAGCAGATTCAGGTAACTTTCAGAAGAGTTGTGATTTGCAGCAGGTAAGATAATAGCTGATTTTGTGCCCTCTCTGGTAACACTTTATTGCTGTGACCTGTAACTTTTTACAGGGCCAAGATGAGAAACACTGAAATGCTTTTATTTAGGAATGGAGCAATGTTTCTATCTGGTGTCTCTATCAGGAGCTGACATCAAGCAGGCTCTTGGTGAGGTGCTTAAACCTGATGCTACAGTGCATCTTCTCCTTCCTCTGTCCCTCAATTTAAGAGTGAACAGCTCTGAAGCCACTGATAGTGAGAAAAGCAGCTGTGGGGGGAAATATGAGAAGTTGGTGAAGGTGTTTCCTCTGCTCAATTACCTAAAATGCTTTTAATGTTGATTGCTAAGTATTCAGCTAATCTAGAAGAGTTACTTTTGAGTAATTCAATCTGTTTGCTACCTCTGCCTGTGGAAGTGGTGGGGAGCATGAATTTGAGATGATGTTGTGGCTGGAGTATCCACATTGCAGTAATCCTCAGGGAAATAAGAGTGAAGTACTTGACTAAATTTTGTAATCCTTGCCAGAAACCTTTGCTTTCTGCTGTAGCACACTCTGAGTTCAAACACTGGAACATTTTGATTCCACTGTAGGTTCTTGGCAGCACAGCTGTTTGCTGGCAGCACAAACAATGCACCTTGTCTAAGGCTGATATTATTTACCTTGGGCTTATGTTTTGTTCCTTCATGTGGGCTCACTTGTTTTGTTTCTTGCTTTTTGTTTTTGAACAGCTATAAATGTATTCACCAGAGCCTGGAGGACAATAACAGATGTCCCAAATGCAACTATGTTGTGGACAACATTGATCATCTTTATCCCAACTTCTTAGGTGAGCTTTAGGCTTGCTTGCATGAGAAACATCTTAGTTGTTAAGGAAGGCAGGCACTTGTAAATTTGTCCTGTAAATTACAGTCTTCTGGATGTTGAAAATAAAATCCAAATATCAGCCCCTTGGTTGTCATTTTTATATAAAAAAGGTTAGTGCTCTAAATTGTTAATACTGCACTGCCTCCAGCAGTTCTGTATGCTTGGTGACAGTAGTGAGATTAACTTGCTGCTGTTTCCATACTGTGAAAAGCAAAGCTATTTTTCTTATGTCTAGAGATGTGAATCTCTTTACTTTGATTTTCTTGCACTCTTGTCTGGCTAGTAATAAAGGACATGCCCTGTTTACAAAGCTTGGACACTGAAAGGGTGGAGGTATTAGATACTGTGCTGTTTTGGCTGCAGTAGTGAGACCCACGTGATGGATGGAGGTGTAAATTAGATACAGAGAAAATATTCATACATATACCTATATGCAATCCTAACTGCCTCTTAAAGAGGGAGCACATGTTGCTAGGTGGAAATAAAGTTTAAAGCTTATTTTTGTGGAGAAAATATTAAAGGAAAACACATTGCAGTGTGAAATAGCAAATTAGAGCAAATGTTGATTTCATGTGCTGAGATACTCATTTAATAGTAAATATCTGAAAAGCCACAGTAGCCAAGGAATGCTTCAGAAATGGGCATCCTGATTTAGACTAACCATGTTGTGCTGGAGATGGTGCTCAGGCAGGTCTTGGAGTGCATGTTGGGCCAAAGAGTGTTTGCACACTTCTGTGTCCAGGGATTTGAGGTATGTGTTGGAGGGGGAAGAGCTTGTATGTATATATGTGTGCAAAGGATTGAAGTTATCTTTCTCTTTGCATTCTCTGGATTGGTGTAAAATTAAAATACAGCAAAAGTAGATCTTTAGAAATGCACATGATAATTCAAGGAAAAAGTTGTTATATTCAGCTGTGCTTATTTTTTTGGCCTATAATAGAACATTACCTGATTTATCTCCCTCATACTGTGATGTGCTTTTGCCTTGGAGTTGAAAAACTTTCTTAAGGAACCCTGGGTGTTTAGATAAAGGAACTGAATCAATTTGGAGAATGTGTAGGTGTTGTATTTGTTGATGATTTTAAAAAGTCTTACAAAAAACCACCACAGAAGAAATTGGTAAGGAAAACAAGTGGAGACATCTTTTACTGTTTTAATTACTGAAAAGCATCTTACTGTGGAATTAATAACTAAAGATATTGAGGTAGAATCTTACATACTGTTTTAGTGAACTTTAAATAAATCTCTTTGACATCTTATTTTTTTTTTTTTAGTTAATGAATTAATTCTTAAACAGAAGCAAAGATCTGAGGAGAAAAGACTCAAACTGGACCATTCAGTGAGTAGCACCGTATGTTCCAACTTTTTTACTTCATATTTATTTAATGATTCTGTGCAGCATTTGTAATTACATGGCTTAACTGAGAAGAGATTGCACTGCTGAGCTGATGGTTTAACTTGCTTTAAGAGGGAATAATACCAGTATCTGTGGTGGTAGATCCCTTCTACCTTGTTAACTGCTGTTCTTCCTCCAGCAATATGCAGAGAGAAGCTGTGTTAGCATAGGCAAGTGTCCTTTGATGTATTGCACATAACCTGGGAAACTGCCCATGGAAGTACACTTGTTTAAAGGTAATAATTTTCATTGAGTGTTGGAAATTACAGCTACAATGAGAGCAGTGAATGATTAGAAGTGCCACGGGCTTGTCTGATCACATGTGAGGAGCTGTGTTCTATCAGGAAACTGCAGGAATGCTGATACCAGCCACAAGAGGGAGAAAGATACGTTTGGAGTCTGGTGTTCTGGTTCAGATGCCACAAAAAACTGCCTGGATATCTTCTAGACTTGCTTTATGTCATAGAATCAGAGCAGGATCTGTGTCCTCAGTTCATCAGGGCCTCTCTACAGCACCTGTGGATGCTCTTGTGCATTAAAATCAAAAAGAATATATGACATGAGCCAAAAAACTTACATGTTTGACCTGCTATGTCTGACATCCTTGTCTTTTATAATTCATAAATAAGATTGCAAAATAATATTAAAAACCATGGAGCACCTGTTTTTAAAAGCATATATTAAAGTGGTATTAATTTAGGGGCTGTGTTGCAGGAGCTGGTGCTGTCAGTGTTTGCAAAGAGCATTCTTTAAAGATTCATTGGTTTACTCACAGTAAGTTTTTATATTCATTATAAAATATGCATATACCATGTTTAATATAAAATATGCATAAACCAGATATGGTTTGAAGTGCACACAGCTGACCTGAAGGCATATACAGTAGCTTCTTGGAAATTGGTTTTACCCTTTAAAAGCTCTGCTTGTAGATGCAGAGCTATTTTTGATACCTATCAATAAGTGGACAATCTACCATGACTTCATGCCAAAACAGTGGTGTGTTTACCTTTTGGCAGCAAGTAAAAATACACACATCTAAAAAAGAGTAATGTTGCTCCTGTGCCCCTTCTCTAATGTGCCTTGTACTACTTTTGGTGTTAAGGGAAGTCATCCAAGACACATTGCAGCAAATGCAATAGTCATGGTCTCATTAAGAAATCATGTTAAGGCATGTTTGAACATTTGAGTAGTTTAGCAGTAGCACAATTAACTAGTGCTTTAGTCTGTTAAAATGTGTCTCAAATCCTCTTCACTTGCTTAAAAACCATGGGGTTTTTTCCCAGTTACTCCAGATTGAAATTGAGTTTTTGGCCTGAGTAGTTTCCATAGGTTCTGTTGAGCACTGTATGAAAAGTTGTACATTCTATATGGATATTATGTATTTTATTTTTCTTAATGTATTTAACACAAAAAGGCTACAGCCCTTGAGAAAATATCTGATTTAGACTGGACGGTATTTCTAGTTCTTGCCAATTTAAATAAATTGATTTAGTGTCATAGCTTCTTTAGGACAGGATTTTTTAATGCAGTTATGCTTTTTAGATGTTCTTTAGGTGTCTCAGCTGTTCCTGTTGGTTCCTGAAGCTTTTTGATGTAAAGCTGTGCTAGCATTAACCTACTATTCTGATTTTCCTGTGCTTAAAGATACCTTTTTTTGCTTTTTTTATTGATAAGAAGAAGAGAAAAGAGCCTTCAGGGAAGAATGGGCTATATGGTAATATTTTGGTTCTCTGAGGAGTCCCCCACAGCTCCAAGCAGTTTAAATGAGATCAACCTGATGAGCTCCATCTTCTTCCCAGCTTTCACATTTCCCTTACACTTAGGAGGAGTAATCTGAAAGGTGACAGTAGAAAAAATAAGCTGATACTACCCTCTTTGATTTGAGTTTAGCATGAGGGTTTTACCTATTACTTGATCTTAAAAAAATTAAAAGGTATTGGTGCATAACAGTATTTCAGATGTGATCCAGCTAAGCTTGGATAAATGTGGAGGGGTTTTTTTTCTCTCCAAAGAAACATGTTCTCAGAAGCTGGAGCACAAATCAGATAAAATTGTTGCTGTGAAATAATCTTTTCCCAGCAGCAGCAGCAGCAGCAAATATGCTTTCATGAAGCACAAATATATTCCAAATAAGATAAGAAGTTCCACAGTAGGTCAGAGGAGCCATATCCTGCACACATGGCAGAATTGGGAATCTGAGTGTATGAAAACTGGGTTGCAGTTTTACAAAGAGATTAAATATTGCTGTGTTGCTTTTAATAGCTGTTGTTGGATGACTTATGCAGCCCTGGATGGCTTGGACTCACCATTTCTTCCACATCTCTTGTTCTGTTTTTAGAATGGCCACAGGTGGCAGATAATTCAAGATTTGTTGGGAACTGATCAAGACAATCTTGACTTGGCCAATGTCAACCTGATGCTGGAGCTGCTGGTGCAAAAGAAGAAGCAGTTGGAAGCAGTAAGAAGTTTATCTTATTTAAATGAACACTGTGTATTTAGAAGTTTTTTTTCTTTTGATACCTTTTCCTGGAAGCAAGATTCTGTTGGTGAATTAATTGCCCAGTATTTTCTCTTGTGTTTTGGTGTTTAAAAGGTGACTGTTTTGCTGACCTTTGTAGTGAAGTAACATTTCAGCTGTGATGCCCATAACATGCTTATAATGCTGTTGCTGGCAGGGTTGTATAAACAAGCAGGGAAAACAGAAAAGGATAAGAGAAAATGACTCACAGGACACGGACAAGCACGTGAAGAAGTTTGCTAATTGTCTGTTGCACAAGTAAATGTCAGATCTTTCTTAGTAATAAGGATGAAGAAGTGCAGAATATAAAGAATAAGCACACTGTGAAAAGGATCACACCCTTTAGTTTTTGCTGGAACCAATATAATCTGAATGACCACCTTTCCTGAAGGCTTTTTCAGTATTTAATGCTTGAAAGAAAAGTTGAGATGTCTTGTTGATGAGGCTGGTTTGAAGATTTAGCCAATATGAAGCAAGCTGTTCCTATGATTTAACTGAAATGTGGTTGGTTTGGGTTTGTTCTCTGTGTATTTGGCCATTCCATGCTGTTCATTTCAAGTGATCATTTTCAAGTTATGAGAGCCAGACTTTATAAATTAGACTGGATTATTACAGAATTTGACCCAGTGAACTTTGAATAGGAGGGTGGATTTTGAGAGTGCTTTGAAGCAGGTGAGGAAAAGTTGTATCTGGAATATCTTAATTATTCAGTCTTACAGGGTCAATATTTACATCTTGTGGTTCTGATGGAAAGAAAGTAACCCCAAAATATTATGTTATGTTGCCTTATTGCAATGGGGATTGCAATAAGGCAATCTGTTAATTAATAAGGCAATCTAAGACTGTTATGTTGCCTTATTGCATGGGGACTTATAAATATGTTTCTTGTGGCTCAGTGAAGTTTTGGTGGGGAAAAAGAGAATAAAACTTTTTTCTTCTGTAAACCTTTTTGTATGATTTGTGACAGATCTGAAGCAAAGAAGGCATATGACTGAGTGTATAAGTATTTCTGAGTATGAATATCTTCTAAGGATGCTAAGCCTAAAAAGTGAAATCACACCTGACATTTAAAAGAACAATTTAAAAGCATTTTTCTTGTCTAGCTTTACTTACTTCACACTTATTATCAGATCATGGGGAGTAAAAAAATAACTGTAGAAAAGTATTATTTTTGCATTCAATGTCTTTACTTTCCCTGTCCCCTCCTCCTTTCCTGGATTTTATGTGCTCCTATATCTTGATCCTTTTTGACTGTATGTTCATAATCCTTTAATAATAAATATTTTGATAAGTTGTGAAAATAACTTGGAATGCTGTGATATGATTAGGGCTATATTAATGCTGTTTTATAGGTCTTTGTTTTTTTTCCTCTTATGGTTCTCTTTATCTTGCCCTGTCAAGTTCTTGGGTGAAAATACTATGCAGATGGCTGAGATAAAAAACTTGTTATGAAAAATATTAGAAAAGGATGGTTTAGTTTCATCAGTGGCTTTATTATTGTCTTTCACTCTGGAGAAATCTTCAGCAGTAACTTCTACATAAGCATAAATGTAAATTTTGGGGAAAGTGTTTTTTGATATAAATACTTCATCCTTCATAGTATGTTGATCATGAAGTGGATGCTAAGGATCTTCCAGGGTGGAAGGACAGTCTGTGAGGAACCTGTATTCCAAAATATATTTCAGGTGCAGTAGCCAAAGAAAAAATAAACATTTCAACTTATTTCAACTTATTACTAATAACTGTTACAAGGACTGTTGCCTTCACATAAAATCTTGTTGTGAACCAAACAGAACTTTAAGACCTTTGAGATAAAGTAAAACTTCCATTTCAAAAATCCTCCTTAAGCTATTTTCTTCTTGGTAACCTCTAAATGAAAGTAGTTTCTGTGCTGTGTGGATTTCTGTGTGTAAAATGAGTATTTGTTTCTCTTGATGTACATGGAAGAGTTACACTTCCTTATTTGCTGTGTTACAGGAGTCCCATGCTGCCCAATTGCAGATCCTTATGGAATTCCTTAAAGTTGCCAGGAGAAACAAACGAGAGGTAACTTGGTTTGTGTTTCAGTTGGTGAGATGTTGTATGCTGCTTTCTCCCAGTGCATTTCTGTTGAAGTGATGTGTCAGCCTGGCATTATTTCTGCAAAGAATAACTCAAGGCGTGTTGGGGGAAATCTCAGACAGCAGACACATGGGTTTGAAGGAAAATTAATCTCTTTATGTATGACAGCTTCAATTTTTAATCATTTGCCTTCTCATCTCAAGCTGGTGAAGCATGTGGGAATACAGAGACTCCTTGGTGTAAATGAACATCAATTTCTTGAAAGAAGATTGTTTTCCCAACACAGAAAAATATCAAAGATTGGGATGGAGTGAAAATATTTTCACTACCAAGTTTTTCCTTTAGTTTGTCAAATAGCGTGACTAATATGGTGACATAAAAGAATTAATATTCTGTGCTTCTTCCTTATTTGTCCTAAAATGAGCGTCTCAAGGAATATGAGAGAGTTCTATAATCAGATACACACGGCTTGGGTCTCTTCCTTTATAAGGTCATGCAGTGCATAAACCCTCATACCACAAATAGCCCAGAAACCTAGAAAAATGATCATGAAAACAGTAGAAGGATGAGCTCTTGTGGTCCATGGTTTCTGAGAAAAGATGTTGAAGAGCAGAAGACTCAACAGTGTGCCTGTAAGGCCAAACTTGAAATCATGTATGGGTGTAAAAAGCCTTGTCCAGAATGGATTGAGGGTCTGGTTATGGAGTCATTCCAAAGCAAGTCTGGAGTCTGTCCACTAACAGATATCCATGGCCAAAACCAACAAGGGTTGTGGAAAGTCCAAAGAAGGGCAAGAGAGCTGGTGAAGGGTCTGGAAAACGTAAAGAGCAGCTCAGGGAGCTGGGGTTGTTTATTCTGGAGAAAAGGAGGCTCAGTGGGGATCTCATTGCTCTCTCTAACTACGTGAGAGGAGGCTGTAGTGGGGGGAGTCAGGCTCTTCTGCCATGTCTCAGGTGAAAAGATGAGGGGAAATGGTCTCAGGTTGCACCAGGAGAGGTTCAGATTAGATACTAGAAAATTTTTTTTTTTTGCTGAAAGAGTGGTCAGGTGTTGGAGTAAATTGCCCAGGGAACTGGGGAGTCACAGTCTCTGGAAATGTCCAGGAGGCATCTGGATATGGATTGGAGCATATTGTTTAGGGGTTAGTACGGTGGTGGTTGGACTAGATCATCTTGAAGGTCTCTTTCAACTTTCAGTGAAGGTTGAAGGTTAAAATTCAGTGAGTTTCAGTACCTCGGAAGCCTTTCTCATCTGCATCAGTATCAATCTCTTTGGCTTCAGTAATAATTTTTAAAGGATAACATCTTCTTTTAAGGCTAAAGAAACTTAATTGTGGCTGCAGATCTCTGAAAACAGCCTTCAGAACACCCTGAAGGCAATTGGGACATACAGTTTATTTCAGACCCTCCAGGTCCCTGCTTAGGTATTCCCTCTGTTTCCAAGACTTCCTCTATTATTTTGTACCCCCCTCTCTATTCCAGTGTGAAATGCAGACTGTCACATCTGCAAAGATTTCTGTGCAGGCCTGTCAGTTCTGTCCTTGCCCTAGAGCTTAGTGTCTGGCCTTGCCATTTATTTTGAGGGAAATGAGGACTTGTCAGACTTATAGCAGCCTTTCCTCTCACTTGATAAGAGTAAGAAAGATAAAAATCAGTGGGTAGATGCATGCAAAACATAGACCAGTCCTTTATATCTCAAAATCTGTCTTGGGCAGACAGTTTACACATAGAGTAAATTGGTGCTTCCTTTTTGGTGAGTGATGAGATGCTCCTTGTAGCTGGTGGAGCCTGTGGCAAGCACCCCTTCCTGGAGGGACTTCTGTGGGGTAACAGAAGAGTTACTGCCTGGGGTAAGGCAGTGGGGATGTATGCAGACTGCAGAAAGCCTGGGAGGGTGGCTTGGAAGGAGATAATGGGGGGTTAAGTGACCATATTAATAATGCAGTGAAGGTTATCAGAGCTTCTGAAGTTCACTGTAGTTTCTTTTGATCCTGTGAGAGGTGACTGGAGGAGGTTTTTGGTGTTGAGATGACTCTGAGGTGTTAGAAAGTCCTTTTGCTTAGCTTCGAGACTGAAGAAGAAGATGGGATTCTTTGGTTTTTGTTTTCAAGGCTGTTTATTTTTATTTAATCTATAACATTTTATCTCTGACTTGCTGTGGTTTGTCTGGTGGGTCAGATTGAGGCATACTGACTGCTTTGGGGTGGGGTTATTTTGTTATACTAAAAACTATGTGTACATTTTTACAATAATTTTTTAATACTTACTACTTATGTTAGACAGTTTGTTTTGACTTTAATCTATAAGTGCTAATACTACAGGAGAAGATGGAGGACAAGAAGGAGAAAGACTGGACATGCTTTGATTCTTTTATTTTGCTTCTTAAACTTCTATTCTAAAAACTTTAAAATTTTACAGTTTCACTATCATTCTATTTAAACTTTTGTAGTTTGTAACTTTTAGCACCAAGTTGGTAATTGTTTTTACAGGTTAAAATCAAAGGAATAGGTGGTTTTGATTCTGTGCTAAGGTCTCTGAGCCCCCTGTCAGGGTCTCGAGTCCTCCAGGGTAGTTAGAGGAATTTTTTGGGTTCTGACAGTGACTGTTTAAGGATTGAGCTCAAGGAATATGTGTGGACCCTGGAACAATGATATATTGCACATAACTGTGAGTTATACAAGCAGCCTTATTATGGGGACGAGCATGACTTTTTTTCCTTTCTTAATTCAAGCTTGGATAGCTGCAGAGTAAATGCAATTTCACTCAGTAACATAGCTGTAAAGATGAGTTCTTAATAAATAAAGATTTTTTTTAAATGTATGCTCCTGAGTTCTTATTTCTAATTTTTGGCTTAAATGTTTAAAGGAACTTTTGTAACTTTACTTCCTAATATGCCTCTTTGAATACTATTTATTGCAAGATTTTATTAACAGGTTTAATTTACTGCATACTGCAAGTTCTTATATAGGGACTAAGGTACTTTTGTAAGTGAATACAGGTATTGCCTCAGTTAGTGTACCTGTATAGCATTTCCCAAGTTCAGAGTAGATGATTAACCACCTGTAACCCTCCTTGCCTACTTCACTCATAAATTATGGATTTTTTTTCTCTTGCCTTAATGAAATGGTGACTTCTGAGCATATTGCAGTGGGTTTACAGCTAGAAGAAAACTATCTTTTAGACTTGTACTTCAGAATATTGGTGCAGTCAAGTCTTTTGACAAATGCCTCTTTGCCGCCTTCTCATAATTTCTCTAGAAGATAAATGTGAGGTTCAGCACCTGCAGCAGTTTCTATTAGAAATCCTGTTTTGATCTCTTCATAACTTTTCAAAATGTTGATCTTTCAGGCTAGAATTTACTGCATGTTTTTTGCACAAAGGTGCTTGCAAGCCCTTTTTCTTTTGAAGTTTATGTATTTTGTTTTCTTTTTGACCTAGAGCAATATGGCAAAAATCCCAAATCCTTGGCAATAGTAATAGAAAAAAAAAGTCTTACTTTAGAAAAGATTGAAAACAAATGGCTAAAGCTTAAAAATACTTTTTCACATGAACAATAGATAGTTTTGGGGGGGAGGAATGTATTGATCACTTGCAGCAGTTGGATGTCTGTCCCTAAGGCAGACTTAGCATGGCTGAGTGCCTTTCCATATGTGTGCACAGTTAATTGAATGCACACTCTGCTTTTTTTTTTAATCCAGAGTCCTCTTCTGTTGATACTAAGGACCCAAAAAGTCTGGAAGGTCAAGTTTAATAATGAAATATTATATCTTGGTAGTGGTGGGTGTTTATTACTATTTTCCAGGGAAACCAAATGCAGCTGCCTGTGACTTTATAAAATTCTTGCTTTCATACGTGTGTTGCATAAATGCTTTTGCAAATTTAACTTTGTTAATTTTAAATGTTCACGTGTTCTTTCATCTTGAACACTTTGTGAGAAAACTGATTATATCAGTTAATTCTCCCCACTTTAAGTTCAGTACTTTAAGGAAGAGGCCTTGCTAATTGTCTGGTCAGGATTTGAATGTCTCCAAACAGACAACACCATATATATCATATAGATAATTTATGCTAAAATATTATTAGCTCAGCTACCTGATGGTGTTTCTGTCAAGCAGCACCATTGCTTACAGAATACTGAGCTTGATGATTGGTATCACAAATGAAGTTCTATACAGGTGCTATTCTCTGGGTGCATTCATGTTTCCCCTGGCAGATATCACTTCATTTTTATATTTTCTTTCTAATAATGTGATGTTAAGTCTCTCATGTCTAACAAACAAGGCCTCTTTCATGCCTGCTAATGCATAAGGCTGGTTTTTAGCTGATAAAACACCCTGGGACAGAAAAATAATCCTGAAGTGTCTCAGGCTTGTGGCACTGAGTGCCTGCTCAGCATTTCAGAATCATCGTTGTTCTTTGCACTCTCAAATGTTAGATACTAAAAATAAGTGGAGTTATTAGTTATTGTGGGGTAATTGCTGGGAATTCTAAGCATGAATCCTCCAGGGATGTCATTACCCTGTGTTAATCACTTCACCTGTCAAGCCTTATGTTCTGCATGTTCACACTTGGATGAACTAATGAGTAAGCAAGAGGAGGTAACAGAACCAGGAATCAGTCATGCCCTTTTGTTGTCATGTGGTCTTGATTACATTTCAGGACTCCTGAGAATTTATAGCTACTGTAATCTGGTCCCTATCCACTGCACTTACCTGGTATTTAAATCTATTTGCATTTCTGAGTTACTGAATGAGAGATGTGAGCTCCAGAAGCAGTGATAAGAAGCCCAAGGATTTTTTAGTTTGCTGCTCACAGTGAGTGTGTGAGTAGCAAACTAAAAATTATCATAGTGGTATCAGTGTATACAGCTGGCTCTCCTTGCTGCACTGGAGAGGTCTTGCAAAGAAAGCACCTATTTACTGAAACATTAAACTCTAAGGCAATTAGTCCAATTGTTTAGGCAGCTTTGTTCCCTTCCCCAGGTGTCCTTACCTTATCTCAGGAGGCTTTTCTATCAGACCCTATCACTGAGCTTTCAGAGCATATTTCCTCCATACTGTAGGATGTAAATGAGGGGGAGGAGTATTCAAGATATGAAACACACTTTATCAGCCTGGCATCTCCCTTCTCCTGCCTTTGGGAATTCTGTGTGTTAAACAGCCTGGATGTTCTCAAGCCTTTCTGGTAGCTCTCCCCCAGCTGTGACGAAGTATTTATCATTTGGAGGAAGTATTGATCAGAGGAGAAATATTCTCAGCAGATAAATGTGTTATAGATGGACTGTCCACATGTTTAAGAGGCTTGAATGCCATATTTCACTACTGAAACTTGTGGAGGCTCAGGTGTCCTTGTCTTCATACTAACAAAAGTTTTGCACCTGCTTCTAGTTGTGCAAAGACATTGTAACAGAGAGGTATTTTGTCAAAATAAGTGATATTTGCAATTAGTTTATAAGACTAAAATTTCTCTAAGGTCTGAAGATGACTTTTGTGCCACAGTTGCCCTGTACGTTGGAAAAGGCTCTGCATCCAAAGCAATAATAGAAAGAAAACCCAGAGACAGACAAGACTTCCAGAGAGAGAAACTGATCTTATTATGCATTGTCATTGAGGTATTGTATTCTACAGATAGAAATTAATTTCACTGGGTACCTTTAGAAAAGCTTCAGCTGTTGATAGTGCAGTTTGCACTGTGGTTTGTTAAAGCAGTACTTGGTGGAAGAACAGAAGTAGGAAGATTCGGATGTTGGATGAATGAGGCTACAGGACAGAATTAAGGGTTTATTTACAGTGACTGCCTGGTTTATCCTCCTTGGGTGGGCAGGTGATAATTTTTGTCTCATCCTGGTTGGTGCAATGGCTTTGTGTGTCTGGGAAAATGATGTTCCCTCTGGTAATAGTCTCATCTGTTTGTCTGGATCTATGGTACCTATGGATCTATGATAGATCTGTGGATCCATCTATTCCACAGGGAGTCTGGATCAGAGCCTGGAAGGTGTGTTACTGTACATAAAATGGCCTGTGAGCTTCCAAAAAGGTTGACTCCAGATGCTCTGTTTAAGCTGCTTATTAGAATAGTGTTGCTGATTTTGCAGTATTTCTGTAGAAAATAACTCCTGCTGTTATTTGCTTTTTCTAGCAAAAGTTTTTTGGGTTTTTTTTGTTTGTTTGTTTGTTTCCTTTGCTGTTCTGTGATTTTTCTAGAATTTGAAAGACAGTGGTCAAGGGGCTACAGCTCCTTCCCATGTGCATTTTTCTAGGCTGTCTTTGTGGCACTGGGAGGCTCTGCTGAGCTTTTAGTTTTTTGCAAACACTTAAAACTGGCACCAGGAGACCCAGTCAGGAGTGCTTGTTGTCCATGCTGTACAAACAAGGCAGGAAGTTGCTGCCTCCCAAGGGGGCCTTGCTCCAGGAAAAACAGGAAGCTCCAGGATAAAACCTTAGGGCTGTACCCTGTTAGACTTGTTAGTAGATGGCCAACCAAAACCAAAATGACCATGACCTGGTGAGGTCATGGTAAAATGTAAGTTCTTGGTAGCTTCTTGAACATCTGAAATCCTTTTTCCAGGATTATAAGAATGTTTTGAAGTTGTAGCTGTTGTTCTGTATATATGCCCCTATGTGAAAAATGGGACCAGAATGTTACACACCTGCTTATTGTAGTTCATTCGCTGGAGTTGGAATTGAGGTTTAACCACTGAATTAAGGACTTTCTCCTTGTCTATATTGGTATTTTAATTTATGGGAAAGCATCTGTGTCTGAAAAGTGCTTATAGTATGGGCTTCTCTCTAAACACACATTTCAGTGTTCCAAGGAAGTGCTTTTGCTGACTTCATCCAAAGTCTTACAGGTGTGATTCTGCCCATCACTGGGACAGGACTTGGCTTGCTTTCTGTGCCCAAGAGTGAAAATTAAATTAAGGGCCCTTAAATCTGAATGTACTGCAAGAACTATAATTCATTTAGCTTTCCTTAAATGTCCCTCAAAGGCTGGCAATTATAAATCTGTAGTCTCATTTTTCAAAGTTTAATTGGAATGAATGGGGATTGATGTAAGGTCTTTGGTTTCGTGGTATGTTAGTTGAAGTGTTTGAATCTACCAAAGGTTTCAGTGTAGACATTAATTCATTTTATGCTGATGGCATGAGAAGACTCCTCCTAAAACAAGCATGAAACACTCTTGCCTCCTTTTTGGAGTTGCTGCTCTTGGGTAAGTTTATGGTAGGTTGTAACTAGAAGGAAGAATTGGTAAATAAAGTACCAGATCTCATGCTCTTGGCTGTGTGCAATAGTTAATGAAAGCTGGCCAATAAAAAGTCTCAGCTCTTGTTCCTATAAAAAATATCCTGTTTATGTCATGGCAACAACTGTCAATTATTTTTCAGAGGCCCAGTTTGGCTGGGAGCCAGTACATTGTAGAATAGCTGATTTCCTCACTGTAATTTTGGAACTTGTAAGTGGTTTTGTAACTTCTTTTTAAATGGGATTTATGAATGTGGGGGACTAATGGTATTTTCTAGAGCTGAGTTCAGGCAGGACCCATGCTGTGCAAGTGTCACTTAACTTTGCCACTAATCTTGGAGCTGTAGCACCACCTGCTATTCTTGCTGTAGGTTTCGAAAGTGAAAATGGAATTATCTGTTATGGTGTAGTGATTTGTAAATTATCTGTGGCAGTCTAGTTCTAAACCATTAAACTTGTGCTGTCTGTGCCTCAAATTAAATGTAAACTGAAACCTTCAGAGTACAGAGATTAGGATACATTTATAAAGTCATCTTATTCAAAGAAGCAGCCATGTTAGAAATAGGTGTGGACCCAGCAGCCCTTTCTTCTCCTGTTTTCAGAGACAAAAGCCTTTGTTAGTGTTTAAAAGGAAAATTAAAATGGTGGGTTATTTAACGCAGAGCACCCAGATATTTGGAATGCTTCACTATGAGAGAGGTTTAAATTGTGTTTTTTGTTTAAGCAAAAACTTCTGTCTCTTAAAGGATCAAACTTGAGCACTTGAGTAAACAAGTTTTTGGGAGTAGCTTGCCAGATATTCTTTGGAATATGTCATACTAAGAGTAATATGTCTTACCAAACTAGTGACTTTAGATTTGGGTAATTTAATTTAATATTCTTTTGTAAAGCTGAAAGTACAAAAATTTGTTTTTGTCTTTGGAAAATGTGTTGTTGAAAGCTTAAGCTTTCAGTGGACTTAACTTAGCAAATGCTTCTGGTCACAGGCCACCTTGCTGGTTGTCTGTAAATTTTTACTGGAAGCTGAGGAGAGTCAGGTGGATTTCCAGTTCGCCTTGTATTTATTCCATTTATGTGTCTCAGTGAAGCAGATTTGCACTGGAGCTGAGTTTTGCTGAGAGCTCTCCCTAGAGGAGAATGTGTGTGTGTGTGGGCCCTGCAAGGCTGGGTTTAGGCTCTGTGGGTGTTTGAGTGGGACATTGCTGCTGGATAAACAGGTAAGGAGATGATGTCCTTGCTTAGGTGTAAACAATTGTCAAGTCTGTGGCTTCAGTTGCTTGAGGTGAGTGAAGCCAGCTTGCTGACTGACTAAAAACCTGAAAGATATTATATGTGGCACAAAGAAGGGAAAGGAAAAATTGGCTGGTGAGAGGGGAATTTTCCTTCTTACCCTTTCAGGTGTAGCCCTCAAATTGACTGGAGTTTATGGTGTAATGCAAGGTATCACACCTTTGGAAGGAGTGATACCTTGATACTGTGTGGTGCTTGCTCTCTGCCAGGAGCAAATCTTACTCTGGTCAAAACAGGTTTTTTCCAATCCAGAAACTTCATGGCAAAGTTTAAATTGGCAAGTGACAAGTTAACAAGTAGGATGAGAATTAGTCTTGATACCTTTCAGCAACACGTTTTGTATTTAGTTGAAGGGTGAAATGATCGTTGTCTTTTACTATGTTTTTTTCTAATTGTGACAGGCCAAGTGGGAATGGTTTGAAAGTGGAATAGTGTGGGTTTAGATATTAGGAAGAAATTCTTCCCTGTGTGGGTGCTGAGGCCCTGGCACAGGGTGCCCAGAGAAGCTGTGGCTCTCCCTGGATCCCTGGAAGTATTCAGGGCCGGGGTTGACAGGGCTTGGAGCAACCTGGGACAGTGGAAGGTGTCCTGCCCATGGCAGGGGTTGGAATGAGATAATCTTTAAGGTCCTATCTAACCCAGACCACATTGTGATTCTATACTCAGTCCTTGCAAACCAGTTACACCTTACCTGAGACATCTTAAAGGAGCATTACAGTATTACTTTGAATTATGTGGGTCTCTGTGATTGACATCCAAATACCTCCTGCTCTTGTTTTACATTTTCAAAGTAACAGCTTTGTCTTGAATGTGGTTTGTGTGCACACTTATGTTAATATGTACATTTGAACTTCCTGCCTGGTGATTTTGAATTGTGTGGCACACCAGTGAAGATAGTTCAGGTTCCTCTCTGGAAAGATTGTAATTTATCTTGGTGGTGGTGCACTGCAGATTGATTTAGACTTCTCCCATTCTCTTTTCCACAGCAATTGGAGCAGATCCAGAAGGAGCTAAGTGTTCTGGAAGAAGATATTAAACGTGTAGAGGTGAGGTACCCAGACATTGTTCTGACTCTGGCAATTTTTCATTTTCATCAAGCTGTCTGCCTTGCTGTGAGGCTGCTGGCTTAAATTTATGGCATTTAAGTCAGTAATGGGAAAATGAACAGATGATGCTCTTTCTTTAATTTGTTCATTTAGTTGATGTGTGCAGGCTGCAGTTAGGTAGCTCTTACATAATCATTTCTTTGTGTTGGTAGTAAGTATTTTAGAGTAGTTGCTAGAAATCAGCAGCTGGTATATTGATCAGAATTTAAGATTTTTGTACGTTGCTGGCTGTTTGCACAGGCTGTTTAAACCTTAGCAGCATCTAAGTCTTAAAATGGAGAGGTGTTGGAGACTCAGAAGAGGGTTTTTATGCAGAGACTGGAACAAAACCAGTCTCTGCATAACAACCCTCCCTTTTGACCTGCATGTCAAAACTCATTCCTGCTACCTCCTGGTATAGTTCTCTTAATTCTGTACTAATGGGAATCTCTTGACATTTTTGCTAAGAATTATTCTCCAAGAATTTGTAACCCCGTCAGTGCAATCCTTCTGTCTTCAGTGACTCTTTAGGTTTCTCTTGGTCCTTTCCTCTAATCATTCTAGTGTTCAATCTTGCAGTAGGAAGCTGATGTTTCAGGAATACTGCCACCTCTCCAAATATCATTCCCTTAAAACTTCTTGGGAATCTGTTTGCAGGTGTGCTTCTCACTGCTTGCTCATCTTGAGCAGTCAACATGTGTTCCCAACTACCTCCCAAAAAGCCTTTTAGGTTTCTTAATGCAATTAATATGTGTGCTGGTGGATTAGCAAAATATAAATATGACTGACAACTGCAAGAATTCCTATTTATCCGACAGCTATTTGGAATTTTTCAGATTTCTTTTCCCAAATGTTCTCAGCTTTGGTGAGATAAATATACCTTAGCGTGTTTTCTTCAGACTGGTAAAATAAGTCTTGAGATCTAGGAAAAACTATTCCCAAAAGCTGTGGGGATCTCTCAAAGAGCATCCAGGTACCTGTTTCTGTGCTCTTTAATCAGGCATTTCAGTGGGCTGCAGCTGGGCTATATTCCTGGGGTGTGATGCTGACCTTGGCTCTGACCTCTAAAGCCTGGAATCTCTCTTGTCATAAAGATCCTTCTTTCTACCTACCAACTAATAGGCACCTAGTGGGAATTTGAAAGCACAAGTAATAATTGTCCTGAGAACACTTTTCCCCTCAACTAATGAGCTGCTGCATCCTGCATAGCTTCCATTTCCCAAACAGATCAAAGGCAGTTTCATACTGGGTACACAGCAGTGACTTAGGCTGGGAGGGACAAAGCCAAGTTTATGTGCAAGGTTTATCTCGTGTGCAGTGGTCCCACAGAGGACTGACAGATCCTCTTTTAAGTCTGTGGCACCACTTTTGCCCTGTTGCCTTGTGACTATTCTTGCCATGACCCATATCCAGCTTTACTTTCCAGTTCTGAAGGCTGTTAGATAAGTTTGCACATATCTCAAAAATGCAGTTACAGCTTGCTTGTTCTGCCATGTTTAGGGGAGATGCTGGGTTAGAGGCAATTGGATGATAACCAAATCTGCTGGGTTTTTTGGAGTATAAGCTCCAAAACTGCCAGTCTTGAAGCACAGAACACCACAGCTGTAGGATTTTTGAAACCTGGTTTGAATGGTAACTGAAAAAAAATCGAAGAAAATCAGTGTTTTCTCAGGTGTAGGTTAAGATTTTCAGGTAAGAGTTGAGTAAATGTAGACACAGTTGGTTATCTGCATGGAGAAACAGCAGTAATCTATGAACACACGTATTAGACATACATGTTTTGTCAGGCCTGATGTAATGTGGCTTTCTGTTTCAGGAGATGAGTGGCCTGTACTCCCCAGTCAGTGAGGACAGCACAGTGCCACAGTTTGAGGCTCCCTCACCTTCACACAGGTATGGAGCTTGCAACTCAACTTGGATTTTAAACTGTACATGCTGCGTTCTACTTGCTAGTGCTTTCCAAGCAGTGCCCAAAACACAAGCAAAACTGGGTTTTGAATGCTGCACAGTATTTTCCTGTTGTGTTTGTAATTGCTATAAACTTTATGTGAACAAAGAAGTGAAGAAAAAGCCATCTGAGCCTGCATTTGGATGAGAAATCTGCTCTGAATCAGATGCCATGGAAAACCGATGGCTTTAAATGTCATGTGAATTAGTAAACTTGAGTCATGAGCTTTTGCTATGGAATAAAATATTACTGTTATTTATATGCTACCTTTTCTGAACATTGTGCTGTTCTGCTTGGCACATGAAAGGTCTTAATTTTGTATGATATTGGAGTGCTCTGGCTTCCCTAATCAGCATGGATAGCTAAAGGTATGGGCTCAGATCAGAATTTGAAATGTACAACCTATTGATTCTGTTTATCTGCTGTCGGGTTTGATTTAATGAAATGCCTTTCTAATAACATCATTTCATGTGTATTTTTGCCTCGAATATTGCACAGTCTGGTTTCTTGATAATAATAATGCAGATGCTTCTTGTATCCAAGTTGTAAGTGCCAGAGTTTGAAGTGCTCTACTTTACAGGCATGTCTTTTGCTCTAATTTCAACAGGCCAGGTTATGTTATTAAGTGATCATCTCTGCTATCTCTTAGAAGTAGAGTTCTCTGAACTGTCATTTTCTGTTATGAAATTGTACTGGTAGATTTTTTTTTTTTTTCAGTTAGTAGCTCTAAACCTAATAGCCCAGAAGTAAAAAATTATCAGATTTCTTCCCTTACAGAGACTTAGATACAGTGCTGTTGTGAGGAACCCAGCAATATTGGCTGGAATTTCCTACCAAGGTGCTGTTTCTGTACATAGAGACCAATATCTCTCATATTTCTGTGTAGCTCTGGCTGCCCTGAGGGAAAGGACAGGAATATGGTCACAATGGATGGGAACAGCATTTCTAATTCAGTTCTTCACTGCTTCTTCAATTCTTTTTGGGTACAGATTTGTTTCTTGATATGGGGTATTGCTGTTTTGCCAAGAAGCAGTTTTGTGAAACTGATGAGATTCTTGTCAGGTTCTACTGCTTTTCTGGTTATTGGCTATTAAATAGATTGGTTTTAGTCCATGGTACAGATGCTTGGGGTAAACTTGAGCACTGGTTGGGCAACATCAATTTGTTAGATCTTGGATGCCTTCAGGCCTAGAAACCTTTCTCTTTTAACAGGAGATTCTACTTATGAGTAGAAATGTATCTCTATTACTTGAGCTAAGCTAACAAAGAAGCCCCCAAAGAACTTTTTTATCTGTTGAAGGCTGGAATAACATTTTAAACCCAGGAGTTTTAGTAAAGGAGTTGAGGGGGGAACAGTCTGCAGTGAGAACTACACTGGTTTCAGTCTACTGAGAATTTCTTAATACTCCTTTATGCCTATTTTTCTCATGTCCTAGGGGTCAGTCAGTCTCAGTTCTTGCATTTGAAGCTGTAAGCTGGTATCAAAAAGAATTGTAGTGATCTGTGGATTGATGTGCTTCACCTGGGTCTGCTGGCAGGGGGCAGTGGGATGGAGCCATGATGGGTGCAGAGACCATGGGCTCTTCCCTGCCTGTCTGGGTCCATCTTGGCTGTGTCTTCAATTTTGGGGTTTTCCCCCAGTACAGCATGCCAGGGGTGTGATATAATAAGATATGTAGGTGTTTTCTAGGGAATGTGGGATTGCCTTTTTCTCTCTGCTTTAAAAAACCCCTTATCTTTTCTTGGTGACATTCCTGTGTGGGGAAGTAACCTTGAGTGGTAGAAGAGAAATCAGTGTGTGAAGGAATTATCTGAACAGGCATCAGTTGTTCCCAGAAGTTACTCCTGTAACCTCTATCCCTGCCCCATTTTGACAGTTTTATATAATTCAAGTAATTGCATTGGTGTGAATTACCATACATTAGATTCCAGGAAGGTCTACCACTTAAAACTAATTTTATTTTCAATATTAAGTGAAAGTTTTGAAGAATATCTCAACAACATTGCTCCTTGGCAAGAATGCTGCAGAACAGCTAACATGAAATATGCTGATTTTTTTCTCTTAACTGAAATATTTAATCTCCAGAGTGCATTTTAGAGATGCCATGAACCACTAAGAGTGAAATACAAATATAGTTTGGGATGGATTCACTTCCATGTTAAAATGATATTGAACTTGCAGAGACTCTTTAGCTTATCAGTGAATTAAAATTGTGTATTTAAATTGAAATATAACTTCACATACTTAACACACTGCTAATGAAATATAATTGTATAACACTTTAGTAATGTTCCTTATAAATAGTACAAGGTTATCACAGACTAGTGCTGAGAGGAAGAAAACTTCTTTAGCCTTTGTATTTAAAGTTCAAGAAAATAGAGTTCTTTGGAATTCAGTTTTATCTGGTCTCTGGTGACTTGCCCTTATTCATCTGCTTCCTTTAAATCACACGCTTGCTTCATTAATTTTCTGTTTCTTTTCATTGTTTGTAGCTTTTTTCCTCCCCATTTTTAACATCTTCAAAATGTGAAATTACTTTTCCTTCCCCCAGCTTCCTTCAGAAGCTCTTCAGCAAAAGCCCTAGCACAGTTATGATGCTCAGTACATCCTTGGCTGCAAGAAACACGTGTTTTCTCTGGTGCCTACACAGGGTGTGATGAAACATTAAATTGGGTAATAGCACACTGCTTGTTTACAGTGTTGCCTATTGCTTGGTTTGTATACTAATAGAGAACAAGAGGGGAAGAATAAGGGAAGAGAACAAATAGTTCTGTGTATGGCTTTTCTGAACAGGCATATGTGTTATTTCTGCTCCCAGTAAATGGTGCAAACAGAAGATAGGAATAAGCAGCTTCTCAGTGATGCTATCCAGGACTAATAGCAATAACAAGCTATCACTAATAGGAGTCTGAAGGAAAATTCTGATCTAGAAATGAGTTGCTTGGTAACTCTGGTTCAGTTATTGAAATCCTGATCCTCCTTCCCCTCCATTTATTCTAATTACCTCCTCCCATCCCTGTAATGGGATTTATAGTCTGTGGGTTGCCTTTGTTGTTGTTGTTGTTCTGGGTTTTTAAATGTCATATGAGTGTAGCTGAATTTCCAAATTGAACCTAATGTTACATCTTTTAAAAGAGAACTTGGAGGGTGCTGTAATTCTCTGATTACTTGCTTCCCATTTATTGAAGGAAAGAACATTCTAGCATATATGAGTTAACTCAGCTATGGGCACAGCACAGAAATGTCTTTGAATTTTTACTCTGGTTAGGGAGATGATGCCTACACTCTTGAAGGCTTTACATCACCAGACAAGCTGCAGCAAAACAAGACCAGACACTCTAAGTCTCAGTGTTTTGCTGTTAATTGCCACTGTACCTGTCTCAGAGTGGAGTAGTTTTTCATTGCTTTCTAGCTGAATGTGTTATTCCTGCAGTTCTGGCAGGATCTGCTGTCCCTGTTTCCTTATGTCATGTAGCCACATTCTAATTTAAAGTTCATTGTCCTCAGCCATGCCTGAAATGGCTCTGCTGTTTTTTCCCTAACAATAGCTTCTGCAAATAATGATTTTTATCCCTCAGATTTTCTTTGTTTGCAGCTTTTGTCATGCCTGGAACAGAAGTCCAATCAATCTCATTTTCCAAGTTAATTTAAGTCTCATCAGTGGTTATGTCTCATCTTCTGTTTCCACTTCCAGGGGAGCTTGAAAACATTCAGAGAAATATTTAAACATTGGTACCATTGGTTCATTCTTCCAAACTTACAGGTGCCCTGCCCAGCACTTTAACCAAACCAATTTGTTCATGACCAAGATTCTCAAGTTTGGGCATAATTTTTGTCAGCTGCTACATAAGCAGGAATTGGTAAAATTATCTTTGACAAAACTAAGACCTGCAGCAGTGTTCTAGAAGCTTTTTAAAGAAACATTCAGCTTTCCCAGGCAATGCTTAAAGTCTAAGGTTATCTCATAAGAAAGACTGAGAATAATGAGAACAATGATCCCAGCTATTTTCTTCTCTGTCCAAGTCAAATGACAAAGCAGAAACAAAGCAGTTGAAAAGAGTTTTTTAGAAATTAATCATGATGATTTTCATAATGTATTCTGCATAATCAATAAAATTATGTTATTTTATGTTAATCTTTACCTGTCCTGGAGGTAAATTAAATTTAAGTGATAAGTGTGCTTTTATCTGGCTCTGGTGTCTTACCGTGGGAGCTGAATTTTTTGCCTGTATGTACAAGAGCACTGAACCACCTGTTTTCTGCTTGGATCACGAAATCTTTTTGCAGTTTTGAAAATTAAATTCCATTGAATTTGCTTGTCTTTGCTGTGTTTTGAAAACAGTGATTTAAAAGGTATGTTGTGTCACTATAGATACTATAATATGTTCTAGTATTTTCTACTAATAGTAATCCTGGCTGTCAGTATTTTTTTTAGGTTATTTCTGTATTTCCTTAATTGTCTATTTAGACCAGTGTCTGTCTTACACTGATTTCTCTAGTTTTTCCCTTTCCAGTGTTGATTCAAATGCCAGAGCATTAGACTTCTCTATTTTTTTTCCTTTTTTCAGGAATTGAAAACCAGTGGTAGCATGTTATTTTCAGAATGTCTTGTGCTGCATATTTCATATGAAAGATATGCATTTGCATTCTAATTAGAAATTATTTGACTGCACTACATATAATTGTGTGTGACAGCATTCTGCTCTAGGAAAACTCTGTATTTTAAAAAAAAATCGCTGCTAACCCTCCAAACAAAATAAAACCTTGTGTTCCCTGTCTGTAAAATGGATTTCAAAGGCAAGTATGCTGCAGAATGTCAAGGAGGGAATAGCAAACAGGTTAAAAATGATAAAGGATAGCTGTGCAGTGATTTAAGCAGACTATTTCTTTTATTTTTGCAGTAGTATTATTGACTCCACCGAGTATAGCCAGCCTCCAGGCTTCAGTGGCAGTTCTCAGGTAAGATAATATATAAATGTCTGCATGGGGGGAATGGGAGGGTGAATGGGGAGGTTGGGCAGGGCTGAGGTGCATCTTCATCCATCTCCAGAGTACTGGTCAGCTGGAGCCTTGAACATGCTTTTAACTGGGCAACTGCAGCTGTAGGAATGATTGTGCCCAGTTGTGAGAGACCTGGTGTAATGTGTTTTGACATCTGACTTTTTCTTAAAGCTGACTTCCATGGAAGAGGGGATTTAGTTTGCTCTTCGTGTCCCATGTGGGCAGCACTGGGGAAGGGACATAAATCCCTGACCCTTTGCCTTGGCTTAAATAGCTGCAGATCAAGCTTAGCTTTGAAAACACAAAAAGAATCTTCAGGCACAGTTATGCCATTTGTCCTCATCAGAGCCTTTTACAAACCATTATAAATTGATATAGAGGGTAAAAAGTTGTATATAGAATGGAGCTGTTTGGCAGGCAGCCTCCAAACTGTCTGATCCATAGGGCCTCCCAAATTCCAAACAGCACTTCTGTAGTCTTGCACCTTGGAGGGATTCAGCTGGGCTGGGGAGGTGACACTCATACCCAGCTCACAGTTCCAAAAAGGGTTCACAGCTTTCATTTGGGCAGATGGACTGCTGGGCACATTTCAGCTGGGCCTTGGGTGCTCTCTGGTGGTGCTGGTGGACTATCCTTGGCACACAACAGCATGGAACTGGTAAATTAACAGGTTGAAGTGCTGTTGGATCTTATTTGATTTAAAGAAAAAAAACACCTGGGCACATAAATGTTTAAATACAGCTGTGTAACTAATTGATAATTAGAAAATTCCATCTATTAGTCTGTGGGAAAATGCTTGTTGTTCCTGCTACTCTGGTCTTTGGAGGTTTTTGCTTGAACAGAGTTATAATTCTACCATATTTCAGAGGGCAGGTGTAATGTAGATGGGGGTTTTATGTTCAGGACTCTGATGTGCTACAGTGTATTTGCTCTCCAGTGACATTCCTTGTCTCAGTACTTCCTATTTCAAAGCCAAAATTAATAGCATAGCTATCCTGCTGGTGAGCTCACAAAACAAACAACCCAGACTTTCTATGGCAGCCTATTTGTGTGAGAATAATCTTTTCTGTATGACAGCTGTATTTCTGTGAGAATAATCTTTTTTGTCCTCAAATGTGATTTCTTGTCCTCAAGAGTGCAGGATATGTACTCTCAAGTACAAATTTTCAAATTAAACTTTAATATATGTTTGGATGGGGAGTTCAAAGAGAACTCTTGAAGTTAAGCACTTCTGTTCAAAGGTAGTCTAATTTCAGCAAGACTTTAGCATAAAAAGAGTTTTAAGAATATAAATTAAATTGTGGGGTTTTTCCCTAATTGTCAGTCATGGCAAAAATCACATAATGGGCACTGCTGGCAGTAAGAGTTATCTAGGATGGACTGCACAGCTTTCCTTTCTCAATATAATTACACTGCCCACAAACATGTTGTTAGGGAAGAATTTATATACCACAAAGCTCTAGGACAGTTCTCTTCCAGAAGATGAGCTTCAGAAGTAAATAGTGGACAAGCCATTTAGGCCCTGGGGAATTCTGTGGGTAGTATTTAATGGCAGTACCTTTTTCTGCTAGAAATAAGGAGCTTGTGTGCAGCTTAGAAGCTTTTTCACAGTTGTTAGAGCAGTCTTTAGAGTATCTGATGGAGTTCAGACAGTAAAATCACTCCTGATAAGAGAGGAGTCCTAGCTGATATTCTCAGCTAGGGCAACCATAGTAGTTTTAGCCACTGAATAAAAATTGCTTGGGTATCTTTTCTATCTTTTCTAATTTTTGCTTCCTGTTGCCCAGTATTGCTTAGAAAGTAGTCAGGGAGCAAGCTTCATAGAAAATGAAGATCTATTTTTTGGGCAAAATATGAGCAGGTTGCCAGCCTGAGACCAGCTCCACAGGGATCTTCCTTGGGAGGCAGTGGGCAAACTCTTACCTGCTGGATTCCATCTCAGTGTGGGCTGGGATCTGGCAGATCAGGCTTGGGTTTGGGTTGTGTCACTCACTGTGGTTCAGGCAGCTTGCCTTGAGACTGAAATGACTGTTCAGTGCCTGAAGTTGTCTTGAGCCCAAATCACTACTGATGTGCTCAGAGAGACTGAGACATTGGAGGCTGGTGCACAAAAAATATGGGAAGGGACTATTGAAGTGTTCTGTTAAATGTTTTTTAAAGATGTAAAATTTTAGAAAATGGTACTTGAAGAAGGTATTGATGTAGGAACACTTCCCAGTGTTGTGTGTTGAGGTTGGAGCTGTTTTTGAGATGAAACAAGCTGTGAGGACCAAGGGTGCTGTCACAGGCAAGTGTGAGCCACCATGTCAGTGTGTGGGAAGTGCTGGCTTGGAGGTTTCACTGCTTGGGGTTTGCTTTTTTCCTAAAATGTTAGATTGCTTTTCATACAGGTACAAACAAATTGGAGTGGGCTGTAAACTTACTTTGTTCTCATTGGCTTGGTGGGTGGCTGTAATGAGGACAGGCTGTTCCCCTGCATGGATTGAGGGGGAGTTGGACACGAGGTGGGTTTTGTTAGTGCCATTGAGTAGCACTACAGACCCTGTACTTGCTCAAGGATGTTGCTCATTAGGGAGCTTGATGGTTCTAAAATCTTTTAAAATGGAGCTTTGAGGATGTGGTAGGTGAGACTTCTTAAATAAAACCTAATGCAAGGAGCTCTTTGTGCTTCTTGTGTAGTAGAGGGTTTCATTCCTTTTCATCACTTGTGATTAAAATGGTGAGTACTGCATTTTCTGTGTCTGCTCCTGCAGGAAAGATTACTCACGTAGTTTAAATCCTTTGCTCCTACATCTCACTATTACTGTTTGGGTAGGTTGGGAAATGGCTTTAATGATGAGCTTCAGGAGCTTCTTTTCAATTAACCTTTGAACTTCATGCTGTCTTCTGCTTCTGCTTTATTTGCTTAGTTTTACAGAGAGTTACTGAGTTGCTTCAAAAGAAGTAATTCAGTAACTAACTCATTAAAATAAACATTTCCTTCTCTTTTAATGAGCTGTCTGCCAAGGATCTGGGGAGTATTTGTTGTACAATCTGTTTGATTTGTGAAGCTGCAAGTTGGTCTATGCTATCTGTATAAATGCAAGACAGGACTCCCCAAGGTTTGGGATTGCCTGTCCTGTATGTGAAGCCAGAATCACTAAATTTTCTAAGGTTCAGGAAACAAAAACTATCTAAGAGCAGGGATTTGTTTTTGTTATTTTAAAGGGTGCAGCGTAGAACCCTAAGAAATAACTGTTGACAGTGCCAAGATCCTTCATTTATTGTCACTTTACACTTCTGACCTATTGCACATATTGTATAATTTCTTATAATTGGGTAAAATCTATAGAAGTGAAACCCAGGCCTGGCTTTTAACTTTCTGAAGCGTTGTGCTTTCCCCCCTCAGACCAAAAAGCAGCCATGGTATAACAGCACGCTGGCCTCGCGCCGCAAGCGCCTCACGGCCCATTTTGAGGACCTGGAGCAGTGCTATTTTTCCACCAGGATGACTCGTGTCTCGGGTGAGTTCTCACGTGGTGTTCCACCTCTGCTGTCAGGTACATCTTGAAGAAAAGCTTTGCTTTTGAGAGAGCAGTTTTCTCTTCTTCCTTGCATGAGAGTGTGGCTGTACACATTTGTGTTCCTCACATCATCCCATTTTGCTAATCTAGACCAATCTTTGAAGTTGCTAAATTTGGAAAACTTAATCCTGTCACTTTGGAGGGGCACATGTATTGCTTTGTAATCCCTTACTGTGAAGGGCAACATCCACAATAAACAATTTCTCTGGTGCCTGTTCTGAAGATGAAAATGCCTGAAAGCAGTGGTTGAGCTGTCTTTCCACTAGATGTGGTATAAACCCAGTAGTTAAAAACATTGCTATTGAAATGCTACAGAGGTACAAACATAAATGGATACATTGTCCTGTATTTAGCATGCAAGAGGACGTGTGGAGGTTATCCTTTGTTATCTAGATTGTGTCTTGGTTAACAAATGGTTTGGACTACAGAAGCTGAGTGTGCAGCAGCGCTGCTGTCCCATGGGGCACACCTTAGATTTAAGGCTTGTTTTGGAGAATTAGAAGCTGTTTTCAAAATTGCCTAGATTGCCTCATTCATAATTGAGTAACAGTGTGACAGCAGCTAGAGTAATTGCCTGCTGGATGCATGGGTCTTAATTACACACAAAATTCTCCTAAGAAATGAGAGGGTCAAATAAGTGTGTCTTGAGGATGAGGAGGGTTGTTCTGTAACCTCTCTGGAGGAGAAACCAGCTTGGCAAGAAAAGCTTCAGGCAATGGCCTGTAGCAGGCAAGAGATTTGCAGCACCAAGCTTTGAGCTGCAGCCCATATTGAGTGTGACAGACTGCAAGGAAAGCAGCCAGCCCTCAGGGGGTGGGAGACACCACTTAGGGGTGAGAGGAAGCCAGGCACAGGTTTTTGCAGCAAAGTCTTTACTGCAAAACTCTGTCTTTACTTATTGCTTTGGAAGGCAAGGACCAACCTCCCAAGGCAGGATTGCTGGGGTAGAAACCTCTGCTTTTTTCTTCTCCGTGAATTTCGTTTTAGTCTCTTTAAAATAAATAAATTAAAAGTAATTTTAAAAGTTAATTTATAAATGGCTCCAAATATAAAGGCTGCAGCCTGTCTGAGGGGAGCTCACTCTTTAAAGTAAATAAATCTTCTACCTACTTGAGAGCATGGACTGGCTCAGTTCTCATTGTGCACAGCAAAATGATTTTAGCAAGGAATGCAGCATGTTGGGAGGTTACTTCAATATCTGAAAGACTGGAGAAGCACATTGCATGTGTCCAGCCAGATCCCTGTGAAGTGCTAGCAGGTGCTTTGCAGAATGCACTTCTTTACAGCTCACACTGAGATGTTTTCATGCAGAGCTGTCTTGGTGATGCATAACTGTGTTTATGTAAAAATAAAACTTATTAACCAAGGATAACAAATGGGGCTTTTCCCAGCATTCCCTTGTAGAAGGCATTCTTCTTCATAATTGGAACTATAAATATGAATGCAGTGAAATTGTTTTTTTGTATTTCTATGTGTCAGTTGCACCAAGAGCAGAGGATTTGCAAGTGTAGGTTTTCTCCTAAATAAGGGATAACCTATGATACTTGATTAAGTTTTCCTCTCCTAAGTCATTCCTGCATCTTGACACATTTTAAATGGGATTTAATGTGGATTTAAAGCTTTTTGCAACAAGTGCCTCTGACTGTTTGAGTAGGGAGTGGAGACACAACATTACTGTAATTATCAAATGGCCTTGCACTTCGACAGGGAAAATGTCTTGAGAAATAATATTCGGTTTTCCAGGCACACACAGGGAATAAATTATAGGAGGACTGTGTGCTTGATCTCTAAATGAGGGAAATAGGAGGGTAGCAGCTATTTGTCCCTATCACAGTGCTGAAGGAGAAGAGAGTCTTTGAAAAACCCTCACTGATGTTTGTGTTGCTTCTCGAGCTGTTTCCTGTAGTGGTCAGGGGCTGATGATGTTAATTTAGAGCAGCACTTTGTTCATTTTGCACCTTTTCATCCCTCTAACATGGATAATGTATTTGCTAGTACCCCTAAGCATGCTAATTACTAGCCTTCACTGTTCCTTTATATGCTCAAACATTAAACAGTGCAAAAGAGGGACACTTCAAAATGCCTTACAAGTATAGAGATAACAATTTCTGATGGCAAGGAATTACCAGAGTGCAGAAATGATTATTCTCTGTGTTTTCCCATAAGAAATCACAGCTGGATTTTGCTTTTATAAATCAGCCTCTCTTTTTTTCACCCTGGTATTTCCAAGCCTTTCTAATAAATGGATCTTGTTGTTTCCTTATGCTGCTGATAAGGCTGGCTTAACTAGTGGGTGGAATTTAATCTCTGGTGTGTGTATGTGTAAATGTGTGGTTTCTCTGCTGCTGCAGTGGATGCTGAGGTGTGCAGTACCTGTAAACCAGCAGTGTTAGCTGGAGCCCCCCTAAAATGAACTGGTGCAAAAAGAAAGTGAGGGTGGAAACATTAAAGAAAGGATTCTGAGAATTGCTGCAAATTTGGGGCTTCATTATGAAGCCTGAAGGCACTACCTGATGTTTGGCTGTGGATATGTGATCATATTGGGAATCCAGATTTACTTTTCAGGCATTGCTGTAAGTTAGGAATTTTTCCTTATTTACAAAATACTAAAATTTAAAATGGTTTAAATAAAGTTATGTTCCTACCAAGAAAAGTTAGGACTTCTGAGAATTCAGTGAATAACTTTCAACTATCTACAATGCAATTTGCTTTTAACTTTTGCAGTGAACTGTTCCATTTCCCACAGAATATTTATCATCATTATTCAAGCTGGCTCAATTTCACCTTGTCTGTTGAAGGTCATAATTTTCACAAAACTTCTCGTACAGGGAGCCTTCTGGTTTCATGCTTGTCTTCTTTCTCCAGCCCTGAAATGATTCTCCCTTAGCTCTGTTGCTTTTGGAATAACAAGAGAAGTATTTTTTACTAAAAGTATTTTGAATGTAATTGACACCAAATGTAGACATACTGTAACAGAACAGGGAAAGGGGTATACTTTCACCTCTGTTGAAAACTAGACATGTCCTTTGCAGTGCATTTTCATATGCTTAAAAGTTTTCTGTTAATAGTCTATGTGGGCCACAGGCTCTGAATGTGAGTAAAATAAATGAGCTTACAAAATTGTATTTGACTTCTAGGCAGATTCTCAGCACAGTAGGTTCACCCAGCATTGCAGTGGAGAGATTTTATTTGTGTTCTGAAAAGCTCAGAATGCCTTCAGAGAACGCTAGAGATGAGAGAGCCTGATTTTAACCAAGAATCCTCTCCAAATTAATAGCATCACCCAGAGACATAGATCTTGATCTTTTTGTTTGCTGTTGATTTTACCTTCTTACTCTGTTTCTGCCCCCTCCAATGTTGCTGCCTCTTCCTAGATGACAGCAGAACCACCAGCCAGCTGGATGAGTTTCAGGAGTGTCTGTCCAAGTTCACGCGCTACAATTCTGTCCGACCGCTGGCAACGCTGTCCTACGCCAGTGACCTCTACAATGGCTCCAGCATAGTGTCCAGGTAGGGTGCACTGGGTGCTGACCATCTGGGTGTGGGCTGCTGAGGCTGACTGAATAACCCATATTAAGCAAGTTGCTGTTGGTGTATATGCCACAAATATATATTTCCCAAAAATAGTTTTGCCAATGTGTAACTGCGTGTGATGATTTTGTGACTAACATTGATCTGTGAAGGCACTCGGGTACCTCAGTAGTACTTTTGATTCCTTTTGGTATTGATTAAGATCAAATCCAGAACCTTTGAGGTGCAAGTATCAGCAGCTGTTGTACAAAGCCTGTTGTCTTCATGTTGGCTTAGTTGTGTTGTAAGTGATGCAGTTCTAGCATTTTAAAAGCCAACCATCTTGTTTGGTAGTCTTAAGAATCTGTGGTGGTTTTACATTTTGTTGGTCGGTCCAGTCACAATGGCAAATATTAAAAAGCTGAGTTGTTTTTAGCTGTGATTGCTTGAAGTCTTGGGCTTTGGAAGGTGTTTGTAGTGCTGAACACTAACTTACAGCAATGCAACAGTTCTGTTCTTGCCAGCAATTCCTCTGTATCCCAGCTGTGCCGGGAGATCATGTCCTGTGTACTGCTGCTGAAGCTCATCTGAGCCTCCTGTGGACCAAATTTGACACATAGCTGGTGAAATGCCTTTGACTGTCTTTCAACAGAATCATTTTCTTCTAGTTCAGGTCCATGAACCAGCTCCCTTAGGGATCAGGCTATAATAGAGCACATGAAGAGGATGAGAATTGCTGCAGCACTAACCTTAAACTGGTTTCTCCCACCCTGGGGGTTTTGCTTATTTGTGGTAGTTTGTCTTTGGAGCTCCTTGGGGTGGAAAAATGATGGAATATCTTAACTAGGAAATCTTCTCTGCATGGCATATGTACAGGACCTGTTTGAGCTTCTTGCAAGCACATTTCACTGATTTAAATGTTTGTTCACAGCAGTCTCTTGAGAGAAGGAGTAGTATCATCTCTGTTTTATATATGGGGAGAAGGAAATCCAAAGAGACCATACCTGAGGTTTTGGAAAAAACATTATGTTGACAAGATAGATAGATAGATTAAACTTGGGTTTTCTGACTTTTCATCGAGTGCCTTCCAAATGGGCCACACAGAAAGCGACAGGAGAGCTTAAATATTTGTTGAGCAACTCCAAGAAATTTGCACTATTGAAGAAATTGGAGGCATTGTGTGGCACAGATTTTGTTTAAAGCAGCATTGATTCCTTAACTAGTGCAATCTGTAGCAGGAATGTGTAATGTCCGACTTAGGCAGAGGTCAGAGCACAGTAATCAGGAATGTGACGTATCTTTAACCTGCACTGATTGGGTTCACACCAGCTGCAGTGAAATGCAGATGGGAATCTCACTGCAATGGAGACAAACTTTCTCAACTACCAGTTCAGCATGGATTGGATTTTGCTCCTTTGCCCTTTCTTCTCCTTGGCATTCTGCAAGAGCAGCATTTTTGTGGTATTTGCTTAGAAAATGCTGGAAGGACAGTAAATCACACTCATGTTTGAAGGCATTCTAATTCTTGGGTGAAATACAAGTTTGAAAAATGTTTATTACTGTCATAATGAAGTTACAGTGAAGCCTCTTCAAGCCAGTCTTAGAATTGGTAATTAAATGCATTTTACTGAAAAGTAACTGGGTTTTCAAGTCAGTGTTCTCCCCTGCTCATGCTTTTTATTGATCAAAGCATTTGAGAAATTTTAGAGGTTTTAGTGTGTAGGCTAAGACAGCTCACATCTGAGCATGTCCTTAAGTGCTTTGGTACAGCAGCTTTGCTGAATGTGCTGCTGCCATTGTTCTTGTTGGCTATTCTTGTTCTTCTGGCTATTCAAACAGTTCCTGTAAATCAGGATTTGTTAATCAAGAATTTACACTTAATATGTGTTGGCCAATGCAGGCTAGTGTTCACCTTTTTTTTTTTAATTTAAACTGATATAGTCTCAAGTTGAGAGAGTCTGTGAAACTAAATCAGAGCAGCTTTTAGGCATTCACACATGAGCCAAATTAAGGTACTTAAAAAGTGAAATAATGCTTTTGAAGTGCTGTGAAAAGTTTTATTGTTTATTTGGAACACTACACTGATTTTTAAATGTTTTCCTGGGCATGCACTAGGAACCAGTGATGAAATGGCAGAAGGTTAAGTCTTGGTGTTTAGCTGTTGAGACAAATGGATTTAAATACAGAGTTAATACAAGACTAACACATAAGAAGTCTTCATAAAATTCTTAGGCAGTATTTTAAAGGGATATTTTAAGTATACTTCAATATACAAATAAAACTGACCAGAAGTTAAATTTCCTTTTTTTTTTTTTTTTTAATAAGTTGCTGTTACAGATAGACAAAATACAAGAGGTTTGGTTTGGTTGCTCTAACCCTACATAAAGTTCACAGATGACTCCAAAAGATCTGCTGACATAAACAATTTATTTTTTTTAATAAGATGTATTACCTTTAGGTTCACAAAGGAGAAGGATGTAAATAATCCTTATCTGCAAAACACTGATGTTTAGAAGTGAAATAAAATTGGGTTTATGCTAACAGGGTGAAAAGTGTAATTAAAGACTGTGTACAAATAGGCTGAAAAAACTGGAACTGGGCAGCAGCAATACCCTCCTGAGAGCCTTGTGGTAGGAATGTTAATGGATTCTGAACTTAACTGTGGACTAATAAAGAACTGTAAACATATGTATGTTGTGTTACTAAAACAAATCTGATTAAATGTTTAGGAATGCTCCAGTTGCCTTTTAGAAAGAGGAAGCAAAGAAGGAAAATTTCAACCCTTTGTCCTTTTTCCCTTATTTTCTTCAAGAAAAACCAGATTATGAAGAAGAATGTTCAGGGAAAGCACATTTGAGGCTTTGCTGTTGCAGGTTACTGAGTTTGGCTGTAACATCAAGGGGGACTTGAGCACGCTTGCAGTATGAATGTGCAAATATCTCAGCATGCTAAATGGCTTTTTAATACACTCACTTCTCTTAAGTACAAAGTATTTACAGTTTTCACAAGTATATTAAATTTTGTTAGAATTGGGCCAAGGAATAAATTTTCCATTTATTATTCCCCCAGACAGAGCAGTTGTCAGAGCTTAACTTTCCTTCTCTCTGCTGGCAGTGGCAATAAATGTAAAGTCTTTCTTTTAAAGATGAGTCTGTAAACTGCTGCGTTAGCATTACAATGATTTATGGAGAAAATTGCTTTACCACTGTCAGGGGCCTTCAGAGAATAATGTGGCAGTCTTTCATATTTGAGAAAAAGAACAGGAAAATCCAAGAAATGTACCACAATGAGGTGTCTCTCAGAAGCCTGGGTATGAGAAAGCTGGTTGTCCCTGCTCCATGATTCCCAGCTTTGGGAACATGAGTAAACGCTAAGGTTTGGGGGCTTTGTGCGGGTTTTTGTCATTGCCTGACTTCAAATTGTTCTAGATTAGTTTACTATTTCTCTGAAAGATCTTAAAGTGACTTTGAAAACATTTTGGATAGGTGACACTAGCTATCTAAATCTAAAGGCTTTCTCACTAGCTAAAGGCTCAGTGATTTACAGAGGGGGAAATAAACAACTTGTGGTTTTGGCTGGAGAAGCCTTGGTCAACTCATCTGTTGAATCATGATCCAGTGTTCAAAAACTTCATCTTACCTTTAGTGTCCATTTTATTTTTTCCATTGCTTGCTCATTGTTCCATTGCTTCTTAGGAATGAGATGTGAAGAGGTATCTCTTAGCATCCAAACAGTATGATTTTCTGTTTCAAGATGGCATTTTTGTTTGAGTTCACCTTTTCAGTAACATGACCTGAAATCCTTTCTTCAAAGGTGAGCTTAAAAGAAAAAAATCCATTATGAGTGAGTTTTTAATGTATTCATTGAACTGTTTGATTTTTCTGTTGCCCTTTTTACTTTGGACTACAATTATTTGTCCATATAAATTCTCAGAGCCAAACTTTAACAAGATACTTTTTAGTTCTGAATCTACCATAACAAGCTTTATTTTTTTTTTATAAATGCTTGGGCTGCCTGGGATTAGATGAGCCATTTTATTAAGTTTGGGACCAGCAATGCTTCTTTATCTTGCAGGTAAAGATAAATGAATGAAATGGAAGTGGGTTTACCCTTTACAGGATTATGTTTGAGTGTAGTAGATGCTGTTCCTTAAGAAGTGAGGAAAGCTGGATTTTACTTATAGCCTGTTAAATAAACCATTTTTTAAATGGAGTCTTTATTTACAAGTGGCAGCTCAAAACTGGACAAATCCATCTTATTTGAACTGTTCCCAAAAGTAGAAGGGAGCAAGAAATGTTTGGATAAGGAGACTTAAATTGCAGAATTACCAAGGAAACTTGAAGTATAATTCCCTAAACTTACTTGAAGTTTGTGCTTCTCCCATGGTTCTCTTACTTTCCTTCATCTGAAGTTCTGGCCTGTAGATCAGACATTGTCTGGGGCTGAAATGGAATTTTTATTTAATTAAAGCTGAGTGAAGTACAGAGCCTTTCCCTTACTTTCCCATCTTTCTCTGGAGTGCTGAACTGATATATTTCCTAGTACATGATTGTGGTCTGGGTCCCTTGAGCAGAAGCTAAATGTGACTTGTACCCAGCAAAAGGGTTATGCAGGGGTCAGTGCTGATCTCTGAATTCAGAGTTCAGGGACACTCTGCCCTGGAACACAGCCCTCCAAGTCCCAGGATGGGCTGCTGGTACCAAGGACTGACACCAGAAAAGAGCTTTTAGAGGCTTCTATCTCCAGTCTTGACCTGCAGAGTAAACCTTCTGCTGACCACAGTGATGCTGCACAGAGAAGTTTTTTCTTTCATCAACATAAGAGCTAAAACTTAACTTGAAATTGGGAGGTTAATGAATGGAAGTGGCATGGCTGCCAGTGGGACCTCATTTTTTTCCTACTAATTTCAGACAATTTGGCAGTAGGAAGATCTTTTTCTCATTAAGCTCTCTTAGTACTTGAAACCTGTCTTCATCTGCAGACAATTAGATGAGAATTTTTAGTTGAATTTCAACTTTATGAATTTTCATAAATGATCTGTTAAAAGTATTGAGCAATCTTTTGATTAATTTGGGAACTGGCTTTTAAACAAAATGTTTTAAATAGTGATTGTTCTTCAGGATTTTTCTTTCAATATCTTGAAGGATCTATATGCAGTTTATGCAAGGATCACACCTGAGCAACCTGGTGTGATCAGAGCTTCCCCTGCTCTGGCCAGGATATTGGACTAGAGACCTCAGAGGCTTGGAACTGTACTTGTGATAAAGGTACATGACCAGAGCATTAGAAATTTTACTTTTTGCCCTCACTTTCTACTGAGCATTTCCCTCTGGCCTTAGGTTTTAAGAAGAATTTAAGGAGGAACTCTCTGTGTGGCTTTAACATGTGTAGTGCAAAGTATATTTCACTTCCTACAAACTTCATGATCACTACTTACAATTTCAACAGGATTGTATTTATTGGATTTAAGACTGCTTTTCTTTTGAAGAGAAGTTTTCCTGAAAGTGCAGGAACTCACAATGGATGCTGTAGTGTCAGAAATGTACTTTGAGAAATCAATATTCAGGTAGGAGGATGGTACTGATGCCTTTTTCAACCTAGAGATGAAACAACACATGCTTTCAATATAATATAGAAGGTAATATAAAAGTGGATCTTTATTTTGAGGCCTCCAGGGGTAGTCATGGAGAATATCCCCAAAGCCTGTCCACATGGGGCGAATACAGTTTTTATAAATTTAACAAATTAGCATAATTGACAAAAAAGCAGTTAGGAGGACAGGTGGTGGTGCAATTCCCCTCTAGGTCAAGCCTCTTCTCTGGACCACCCCCCCTTAGTACTGGCTGTACTTTATGAAAATGTATCTTGAAGAGTTCTTCTCAACACTGATAACCAGGAAGAACTAAGATACTATAGGGGCCCTGGAATTTGTTTTATCTTTCTGCCTATGGAAAGGGCATGGAAAATTACTGGAAAACTAGCCACTAATGCAATAGTCTCCAGAGCTGCAAATATATGTGCAAAGAATACGGAGAAAAAGGGATATAGGAAAATAAGCAAAAACAAAATGGCATCATTACCAAATGAAATTGCCTTGCATCATTGCATCCACCCCTCTTGATTGCTCAGGATGAAAATCTTTTCAGTGAGGCTGGAGGTAGCTGCCCTTCTGTTTGTGGTGATGTTAATGTGGTAATGGGTGTCATCTGGCAGCAGTGCTGTGTCTTGGCCTCAAGAACTGGACAGGCAAGCCACAAAAAGCTGTGCTTCCAGCATCTTAGACACACAGTTCACATTCTGACAGTGTTTGTAAAAGTCAAAGATGGATTTCATTTAATCCCCCCCAATTTTATAGCTTTCATTTGGCATTGAGTGTTGATACAGTGAATTCTTGTTTCTCCATAAAGACAAAAACCTCATTAATAGAACATGGATTTCTGTATCTTATTACAGTATTCTTTTTAATTTTCTAGCCATATTTGTTGTAAATGCCTGATTTTTTTTAAGAGCTAATGATCTGAAAAGTATTAGCATGCCTTTGGATTTTTTTTTGTTTGTTCCTGGCCAACTAGAGACGTTAGCCTGTTAAATGGTGGGTAGTTGAGCAATATAATAAGAGTGTGTTAAAGCATCAAAGATGTATGGTGTGGGCTTAAACGATTCTGAGAATAAACCTTCCAAGCAGCTCAGCCTGGAGAAGAGGCTTGAGCTCATGCTTATTAATATATCATCGTTTCCATTAATAAATACAGTTTCTGAGGCATGTTTGGGATTTATGTGCTGCATAGTTGTTTCATAGAATAAGGTAATAAATTAACACAGAACAAGCTATGAAGTGATGTTTGTTTTCATGGGATTACATAAAGTGTGTGCATACATTTGTGCAAGTGAAGTCAGAACAACTTCTCTGTGAGACTGTGGAATTAGGGGTATACATAAATCATGTTTAGAAAAAGTAAAAGAGAATAGCATTCAAAATACTGATGAAATAAGATTCAAAGTGCCATCAAAACAAATCTCATTAAACACTTATGTCAGTTGGATGAGAAATGCTTCAAATGATGCTTTAACCTTGTTCTGTCATTACCAGGCAGTAGGAATATTGCAGTTAATTGCTCAAGCCCATCCTCTGGCTGCTTGGGAAAGGCTCATCTGTGGTGTATGGATTTGAGGTTTAGGAAGGCTGGTGCCCTGACTCATGGTGCCTGTTGGATTGAGCTGAGTTGTCTAAAGAGATTACTGTCTCCAGCTGTCCCTCCTGATTCTCTGCAGGGTGTCTGGCAGAAGAACTGGTGGCAGTGTCAGGAAAAGGCAGAGGCTTGAGTTATTGGAGTGCTAGGCTTGGGGTGGTGATTTGTCCTGTGAAATGGGACAAAATGGCAGTGTGGTCAGCTGGACACAAACATCCTCAGCTGCTGCTGCCAAATCATGGAGGAAGCGTGAATTGGAGCCTACAGACAGAGTGCACTGTTTAAAGTCCTAGTATTGATGGAGATCTCACTTTCAGATCTATTTGTTCCCCTGCCTCATCAGCTCTGTCAGCTGTTGCTGTGCTCAGTTTTAAAGAAACAAAATCCTTGTTGGTGTAGTAACAAAAGGGTGGCTTGGAAACAAGCTTTTGAATGGCACTTCAGTGCTTGTCACAACTGAGTTCCTTCCTACTTAATAGTGTAATCTTGATAAGATGGTGCTGTTGTTCAGACCACCTTGCAGGCTGTCATGGAGCAGGGTTTCCTCTCTAAAGCCTCAGCTTGGGTAGAGGCTGCTATATTCTGTTCCAGCTGAACATGAAGAATTTGTTTCTTGTGCAGTGATGGTGCACTGGCAGATTGCCCAGAGAGGGTGTGGAGTCTCCTGAGATATTCCAGAACCATCTGGATGCAAGCCTGTGCCATGTGCTCTGGGATGATCCTGCTGGAGAAGGGAGGTGGGAGCAGATGACCCACTGTGGTGGATTCCAGCCTTATCCATTCAGTGATTCTGTACTGGAAACACTTCCCAAACTTGAAGGCAGATGAGAATGTTTGGATTGTTGTAACCTCTTCCACCTTAATGTTTGAAAATGTTGACTCTGTGCCATGGCTGCTGCCAGCTGTTCATAACCCACTGTGTACCAGCCCAGCTGGGTGAAATGGTACCTCCTGGATTTCAAATACAGATATAGGTTACCCAAAATACTGCAGCAGGCAGACTGATCATTTGGCTTGAATTTTAAATAGTGTCATAAGGAACTCTCTGCGTTTAACTGTTGGCATTTTTAGTTAAATTTCTCCTGCTCCAGGAAATTATTTAAAATGGTGTTTGTGGAAAAACTGAATCTAATCCTCATTAAGTTGCAGGGTAGTCGTTTGCAGCAGCTTTGGCTCATTGTACTTCTGTGGATCTGGCATAGCAGCCCTGGCATTGTCGTCATCTTCTGTTCAACATGCAGAAGAGCATCGCCCAGCAGGAAAGTGGCTTTTTATCAATACGCTTTTTATTTGGTGGCTTGCAGAATTCAGCAGTTCCCTATAGGTTTTCTCATCATTAGTGTTAATTAAGCCAAGTTCCCCTAATGCATGTATGGGAAAAAAACCTTATGCAGCAGAAGAGACTGTCTCTAGCTATAATTTTATAGCCAAGACAGGGACTCTGCTGTGGCTTTCTGGGATATTTTGGGTTGTATTTAGAGGAGATTAGGTTCATGGTAACTTCTTTGCAAAGTAGAGAGGAGCATGGTTCTGAAAACTGAGCTAATGCAAGGAGCCCAATTAATCTCACAGCATACTATATGCTCTCATTGGGTTTGAAAAAAGAACGACTCCGTTTTATCTAGAGATGACAAAGCATAAAAGTCACTCTGTTGGGTTTGATTTCCGAGCTGTGAGATGGATCTGAGCCCACCAAATCTCCTCGATTCAGGTTTAATATTCTCCTTTAAACAAGCTCTTTATGAAACAGGAGTATTATGAAGTGGTCTCTGTTAGAACTGATGGCATTTCATTACACTTAAAAGGATTTTTATAAGCAAGAAGTGGGCCTGGAACTAGGTCTAATGACATTACTTTGTTAATGTGGTACCTTTTTATGCCTTTCTTCAAACAGAGCAGAACAGCCCTCCAGGCTACTGTGCCTGTAAGAGAGATCCTGAGAGTGTGAGTGCAGCATGGCTGTGCAATGATATCTTTCCAAGGGAGCCCAGAGCTGAGGACTGTCCTTCCCTGTGCAGTGCAGGCTTTGCTGGGCTGATGCAGCAGCCTTCCCAGCCTGTTTCCCAGATGGTGGGGGAAGGTTAATTAACACACAGAGCTGACTTTCTAGTCTCTGGTTTTTGTGCTTCAAACAGGGGTTTGATTAGGGGTAACATTCTCATTGGATGTTTGGAGCCCGGAGGAGGAGAGGAGATGGGAAGGGTACCCTGGGTGCATTCAGTGGAGCCACTGGAGCTGGGATATTCCAAGCAATTCCAAAGAATAGCATCAGTCTGAAATAACTTAGGGTCCTCTGTCCCACAGTGTTTATTAGACATCCATTACACTTGAATCTGATCTACTGAGAGTAGCTAAGATGACTTCACCTTGATCAAAGGACAAATCTGGCAAATTTCTGGTGGTCTGGGGGTCACATCTAACCTAAGGTAACGTGATTCTTCAGGATAAAATTGTTTGCTGTCTGATAGAATGACTTTGAGTGATGATCTCATTTATACATTTAACTTATCTATCCAAATAACAGTGTACAGAGAATCAGGGTTTAAGTGGTCCTTTCTGACTAGAGATAGCAACAACCTGTCTGGGATCATGACATGCTTGCTCAGTTTATATTTTAGAAAACATTTGGCAGCCTGGGAGTTTGAATCAAGAAATATGTTCTGCAGTGGTGCTCTGTCCTTGTCCCTATGGCACAGATTAAGGAGACTCAGAAATGAAAGCAGTGACCTTACTTAGGTGGTGGTGCTCTGGAGTAAGGAGTAACTAATGGAATTGCTGCTTTATTACAGGGAAAAACCTCAGTGGTTTATTTCATCCACTCACAGCTTTAGCAAAACCAGCTTTTGGTACTGAAACTTCATATCCTTAGTTTCAGTAGCTTTTGTTTTTATCTGTGACAAAATGTAGGCTTTGAGCTGATAGAACACAAAGTCTGAGTGCTTTACTGCAGCTTCCTATGCCTGAATATAGCTTTGTTTTTAAAAAACCATGTTAGTATGCTAGTAGTGCATACTTAGTGACACTAATTACCTTACTTAATTACTTAAAATATCAGTCTGTTATAAGCAGTCTCTCAGGTGTGTGATATTAATACCAATTTCTGTATTGGCCCCGGGTGCTTAACAGTCTACAGTGGTGCCCACAGTGTTGGATTGTAACCTAAATATCTAATCTTTGGCTTTGGTGCCTCAAAATGAGCATTGGAAAGAGATAGCCAGGCTTGGGATTGTTAGGAGTGACAGGACATGCCTTGGAGGCCATGCAGTGGAAGCAGAGTAAGAAATACTTTAAGAAATATAAGTGAAGGACAAAAATTGCTGCTAGCATCTCTCATTCTTCTCACCAATTAAGTCCCAACAATATATTCATGTTGTCATTAAATATGGAATTCCACAGCAAGACAGGAGTTGATGTTAGAGATACAGAAATAGAAACAGCACTAGGCTGGGGAGAAACAGAATTGAAAGGCTTTGGTACATCCAGAAAGGACAGTATGTCTGTATGTGTGTCTCTATTTATATATCTATATAGATATATACAGCTCCATGAGAGGGACTGAATCATCTACTTTGTAGAAATGGCAACTCCTACAGGCACAGATCTTGGTAAGGAGTCAGGGCTGAGGCATTTTCGATGACAGTGGCAATTATAGGCTGTGTATGGGAAGGGGAGAGGAGCAGTTGGCTGAAGACCTTTACCTGTAACTGGTGGGGCATTAAAGGCAAATGCACTTAGATACCTTCTCCCTACCTTCTCCTGTTTTCAGGCAGTGGGTACAGTGCATCCCTGTTAATATCTGCTATGACCCAGCTGGACATGGATTTCTGTTGTTGCCAGGAGTTACCACCTGAAACGTGTGTGTGCTTCTTACAAAGTGTAACTGGGAGGGAGGAAACCCTCCTCTGTCCCAAATCAAATCTTCTGGCCAGTGCCTCCTAGCTGTAGTGTGACTTGTTGAACACCAGTCTTGCTGTTGCCTTGTTCATAACCCTTTTGGGGAGGCAGCTGCTCCATTCCTTTAATCAATTTAGTTGCCCATCTGTATGCATTCCCTAACTCCAGCGCATCCTCCGGGGATGTGGAGAACAACTGCACACACCAGCAGGATGCAAATGTACCAAGGCTCTACACAATGGCAGAGCTGCTAAATACTCCTGCTTTACTCTCTCCCTGCTGCTCTATCCTCAACACCGAAGCAGGCTTCCAGGCATGTTTCAGAAGCAATTTATTTCATAATTCTATTTGTTAGCTATGAGTGTTCTCCAAGGTCACGGGCTTTGCCATTAAAATAAAGCAACTGATTTATAATCTCACAGATTGGGAATTAAGATAAGCAGTGGAGAAACCAGAACCCTTGAGGATGTGCTTACTTTCTAGCAGCTCTTAGTGATATTTCCATAAGATGTTGGTTGTCAACTTCTTAGGAGAAAGAAAGCAGTGATTTGGGAATGAGAGGATGTCTCTCTTCTATTTTCCCTAAAACAAAACTGTCAGATCCTTTCAATTTGATTTCTGTAAGTAATTCTGTGGCATGTTTATAAAGCTCTTTCAAGTATCCAGCAGTTCATATGTCCCCAAAAGATTCTTTATAGAAATTTGGTTAGTCTTGGTTGGTCAGAAATGTGGAATTTGAAAATAGGCTGAACAAAAAGGAGCAATTGATAACTGTTTTTAACAAGTACATCTTTGAGGAGCAAGGACCACTGCTGGTCCAGAAGATAATTTCACTGGAGGTTTTAATTATTTTGTATTATTCTATTGCATGTTATTGTGCTAATGAGAAATTCACTTGGACTGTGGAAATGTATCACCTGCAAAGCAGAATGTTGTCTTTCTGAGCTGGCTCTGTTGAGTCTTTTGACAAGACAAAACAAAACTTCAATTCTCCAGTGAATTTTCATATAGATAAGCTTGTGTATAAGCAAGAGCTTACATTGACACAAAGACTTCAAGCAGCAGGTGACAGGAGTACCCACGAGCCAGTTAAATGCAAATAAGGCTTGCATAATACTAAGTGTATTTAAAAGACTTGCAAGAAAAAGCATAAAAATAATGGTTGCTGTGCAGGTAGGCTGTTTGTCCTAATGCTGATTAGTCCAGGTGTAAGCAGAGCTTTGCAAATACTAGGAACAGTTTCATATGGTATATAATGCACTTGATTAGGTAGTTAGATTGTTCCTATTTTTATTTGTAAATCACTGCTGAAAAGCTGACTGGCAGAAAGTGAGAACACTGGCTGTTCCAGGGCTGAGCACAGGTGATGGGAGGCCAAGGTGCAGGTGTGTATTGGTCTGCACTGTAGTGGTTTATTTCTGCATTCTTTTTCTCCCTGCAGTGTCTTTGATGCTGTTTGAAGGTCACAGGTCTGACAATTCCATTCCTTAAGGCTTTTTATTTTTTTAATGATGTGTTAACTTTTATGGGCATCTTTAAATACTAATTTGTTTTGTCTACAGCATGTCTCTATTAAAAAAAAATTGAATTAATACTAGAGAAGCAAACCCAACCCAAATGAGAGAAGTTCTATTCTGCTCTAATAACTTGGCTTTTTACCAGACATTGTAATGCATTATTTTTCTTTCTTCAGCAGAAGGCTGAGGGTTTAAATTGAATCCAGGCAGATGAATCACTGCCATCACTTTAGTTGTGCTTTACCTGAATCCACAGGGCAGAGAACAGGAGAGGAGACAGCAGTTCAATTAAGATTGTGGTACAAGTAAATCCTTTGTATTGTTATAGAGGCTTTGATTATAAAGTTCTTCCACAGAATAGGGTGAGCTGACAGAACAAGACAGACCTGAATGGTGTTTTCATCCTGTGTGTATAGAAAGTGATTTCGATTAGTGTAGATCTGGGGAGTGGGGAGAGCAGCCTGGATGCTTAGGTGACTTCTTTCCCTCTCCCATTTTATTTAAATAGATGCCTGCATGCTTGTTTAATTCCCCAGCCATAAGCATGTTCCTCCCTGCATTTTGGAGGCTCATGATTTTGTAGGCTGCACCTGATTAGGTTCTCTAGCAGTCACTTGTGAGTGGGGCCATCTCCTGCCACTCCTGGGAGAAGTTTGGGTGCCTGAGTTAAATGGCCAAGTTTCAAGTTGCTTCATTGAATTATTTTAAAGCCACAGACTGCATATCAACAGTCTTTTCTCTCCATAGTTTAAAAATAACTTGATGATATCTCCTTTACAAGGACTTGAAAATTCTGTTGGTGTTTAAATTTATCTTCCCTTGGAAACATTGCATTGCCTTCGACTTCTCAGCTCTGTTGAGGAGCAGGAAGCTCTTGCTGTTACAACAATGGGGGCAGCCTGAAGGGCCCTTTCTCTTCTTGTAATTGGTTTAATGCTTTCTAATTTTAAAAAAAGGTACCTTAAATACCCCTGCTCTCAAGGTTTTGAATGTGGAATTAGTGTAAACTCAGTTTTTCCTGCTGCCATTAAGAACTTCCTCCCTGGTTCATAAACACTCTGGATTCTTAAGGGGGGAAAAAACAAGTGATAGAGACAGCAGGGATTTAAATGAATTAGTGAGTGGAAGAACTCCAAAAGAGACTTCTCTAAACAGTAGACTGGTTAATCAGAAGACTTGGGGACAGCTGGTTACTGATCATAGAAACCTCCTGACTGAGGGCAAATGCTGCCCCCGCCCTTTCTGGGGAGGTGTCTGTCTCATTGAGGCTGAATGCTCTCCAAGGAGACAGGTGTATGTGCACCTGCCCTGCCAGCAGTGCCATGGGCTGCAGGAAAGCAGGGAACTGGGAAGTAGGATTACTTCCCCAGCTGCTGGATGTCCAACAGATTTCTCTCAAGCCTTTCCAGGCTGTGAAGGTAGGAATAACATTAGCTGTTTGTAACCTGCTGCCTGCCTTTCTCTTAGATGTGTTTCACGTACAACCTCGGGCTTTTCTCATTTGCAGCTTAACTTTGTTATAAGTTGACTGCTTTTACTTCCTGCTTCATTGATATTTATTACAAACTTGCCCTGCAGGTCAAGAAAGAAGGTGCTTCTGTTTGCACAAGCAACCCTAAATGGAAGTCATAGTTGTTTTTACAGTACTGATGATCTGATTTCAACCCCCTGTGGTTACCCAGGGAATTTAGAAAGGTTTTTTTCCACAAATACCGCTTTGCTCTGCGTTAGCACTTGAAAAGTTCCTGAAGCTGTTATACACAGGGGGAATCAATGGGCAGTCATGCCATGGAATGTTAACACCTTTCCAGGACAAGCTGTTGGCTTTGACCTTTGGGTACCACAAAGTGTAGATGGTGTGGCTGAACGGAAAAACCTCCAGAGCATGTGAACAAATATCCTGGCTGTGGAGGGTGATTGTGCTGCCACAGAAATGGAGCTGTGTATGTTGTTGGGGGGTGGATTGGAGAACAATGCTTAGAGCAAGAGCTCCACACTGTTGGGCTGTGTGCCAGATCTGACCAGGGTGTTCTGAACTGAGTATGTCCACACTGAAAATTGTGATTTTCAACTCTGCCATACCAGGATGTTTAGGAGGTAAAATATCCTCCTGCTAAGTATGTGGGGTATTTTTACAGAGTTCTCAACCTATGTTTTTGTTTCTCAGTATTGAGTTTGACCGAGACTGTGACTACTTTGCCATCGCTGGAGTGACAAAGAAGATTAAAGTCTATGAATATGGTACAGTCATTCAGGATGCAGTGGATATTCACTACCCTGAGAATGAAATGACCTGTAATTCCAAAATCAGGTAGGCATTGATTTGTGTTTGAACTCAGAGTGCCTTTTCCACTTGATTGTTTATGTGTAGCAATTGTTCTGCTTTCTTTATGGGAATTGGAGAGGAAAGGAGGAATGCAGGCACTGATGGAGACTGGGTGGCACAGGCACTGTTACTTGTGTGTACTGGGTTCATCCAAGGCTGGATGAAGAAAGCCCACATATCTGGAGGAGAAAAGGCAATAGGGAAGTTAACTGCTGTTGTGTTCCTTGCAAATGCTGTTGGATACCTGCTCAAAATGGTGGATCCATGCACCAGGTAAGTCATAGCTTGTCCAAGCTCTGTACCCAGCTCTTGATAACAGTTACTGGTTCTTTGTGCTCTCTTCTCTTCATTGACCAGATCCTTTCTGTTCTTCTGAGAGCTTGCTAGTTCTCAGGAAATGTTCCTCACTGGCATGTTCTACCTAGGAATTTTTGTCTGCCTGAAGTATTGTTCTGCTGGGCCTCATAATATAAAGCTCCTGAGAAAGGACCTTTCTTGATTTTTTTTTTTTCTTCTGGGCTATCATTACTGTGAACTCATTTTTTTTATCCATTTAGATGTATTAAACTAATGAAATATAGACCACTATGTTAGAACCTCAACTGAAAGAATTCAGCTAAATAACTTTAAAATCCTAATTCAAAGAATCTCATAAAGCTCAGAAGAAAATAATAGAGGCAATCAAACCCATTCAGTATTATAATACAAGTCTCCAGCATTTCTGTTGTAATAATTTGTTTTTATTTGTTACTCTACATTTTAAAAGCAGTAAAGCACCCACGAAAGTGCAAGTAATAAATTTATGTAGCAGTCCGGCTTCCGACGAACAAAATGTTGTGCAACAAAACTAAGAATGTTTGTGAGTCTATTTTAGAGCGTAAAAATCACGCTTTGTTTTGTAGCTGACACATTTCTAAAGATAGCTCAGTCATTCCTGTGTTGCTATTGCTCATTATTCCCAGGAATTACATAACACTATTTTATGAAGGGGAAGATGTAAATGCAGCTGACCCTGGGACTAGATTACACAGTAGGTAAAAGCAGCCTGAGTGGTTTGTATTGATATGCTAAACTGATTATGGAGCTTGTGTTTGGCTGGGCTGGTGAAATGTTCTGCATTTTTACCCGAGTTTGCACCATTCAGCTTTATTTTTGTGGAGAGATGAGCAGAATAATAGGAGAACCATCTCACAGTCTATTAATACCTTTTGCCTTAATTAGAAGGGGAAAAGCAATGTGTGTTTGGTACTTCTTGGACAACTTGAAACAAATTCTAAACTTGCAGTTTCAGTTTGACAGGGGAGCTACCTTGACTCTCCTGCCAGTTAGGAAGGTTGCTAATTCTCCCTTCTCCCCCAGCTGCCAGTGAGGAGAGTCACATTAGTGCCTTCTGTGGTGTTACTCATGTTGGCTTTGTGCTCCAGCCAAGATGCTGCTTGCTTTCAAGATTTTTCTCATTTTCAAATTTCATGCACATATATATTTTATGTATATGTGACATGCTAAATGCACTGTCCTCTGACCCTCTTCCTCAGCAAAGGAGGATCAGGTCCTCTCTCATTTTCTTTCCCTAGTTTCTCTCATTCCTTTGAAGAAGTAAATGGTGGGGTTTTTTTCCCCCATCAGCCTCCTCCAATTATATCAGGCTTCCTTTGGCAGGTAGGTGCTTTTGGCTTTGACAAATAAAGTTGGTCTGTCAGTCAGAGGCATCCTTGCTATATCCATTAGCTGTGCTGCCAGTCACCGGTGCCGGGGCTCGCTGCTGCAGCTTCGAGCAGCATAATTGCTTGCTTTTCTGAAGTGGCATAGCTTGAGGGAGAAGTTAGAGATGAAGGCTGCAATTTCATTATGGAATATTGCAGTGTGCTAAAAATGTGCCCATATTGTAATAGAAAAATCTAAGTAAGTGGAAGCTGCTCTTTGTAAAAAGCCTCAGTTTAAAGCCGTTGATCTTAATTTGGGTGAAAGTGCAGCTTCTCCAGGAGACTTTACCTGTGAGTGCCCCTTCTGATATCAAAGACAAACATATTTCTACTCTAGCAAGTGGGTGGTATTTTTCTTCCTGGCAGAGATGCAGGGGTCTGTGTGCAGATGGGATTTGGTGACATGTCTCTCCTGGTTAAATTGATCCTGGTTAACCTTGTTCAGAGCAATGATGCCGGAACATAAATCATTAGCGATGATGTTGGTGACTCAGCTTTCAGAGGAGCAGAGGCTCTGATGGGCTTTTATAAAAGCAGACAGGTGACAGCATTTGTGAGGACTTGTGTCTGGCCAAGAGCAAGTCTGGCCCAGAGCAGCTGCGGGAAGGGAAGCCCGTGCCTGGGCCGGGGCTGGCGCCAGCCCAGCCCTGCTCTGCCGTGTGCCAGCTGGGTGCCTGCTGAAAGCTTGAGCTTCATGCCAGCAGTAATTGATTGTAGGCTTTCCTGGAGCAGAGCCCTGGTACCAGCTGTAGCTGAGTCTCTTCCTCTTTTCCAACCCCCTTTTTTTACACCCACCTGCTTCTTAAATACATTCTTTTTTCATCATCTGCTAAGCCTTCTTATCCCTATTTTGAAGAGCGGGGAGGAAGTCGGTGTGTTGGGTTTCTGGTAAATGTGCATCGCATCCCCTGGGAACAACAGTGGCATAAGCTTCCAGGAAAAACACAAGATGACACATAAATCCTCATAAAAATCCCATTTACAGATTCATAGCTTCAGTACAAGAAACAAATCCTGGCATTGTGTAGTAGCTATAAACAGCACCCTGTGAGCTAATTATGACTTGCTGTGTCCCTAGCTATGGCAGGCACTAATCTGCAGCTCCCCCCGTGCAGGAGATGGGAAAGGACGAAGAGGAATGGCTAGCAGCAAGCCACAGCTCTGCTCTGATTTATTCCAGAGGCAGATTTGTTGTTTTGCCATAGGTCACAGGGGGAGAAAAATAAGGAGATCTAGCATTCAGGTAAAAAATTGGCTGTAGGCCTCGTTAATCTACAGCAGGTGATGTGTGAGTGTGGTTAGGTAAACATGCTTTTGAAATCCATGTTTAGTATTCTGCATGCTCACCACCGTGTGTTTGCAGCATCTGTACTTCAGTGATAGATGTTACCACAAACCTCCAAAATCAGCTGCATCTGTTTAGTCAATTGCAGTAAAAGCAAAGCATCAGTATTCTTTCTTTTTTAGGAGGCTGATAATATTTTACAGTTTTCATTTTTTGGTCTCAATAAATCAAATATGTGATTGCTATATCCTAATAGTGCTTCATGGGTGTATTGCTGTCAGCTTTGAAAATGGCAGCCACTTCTTGCTATGAAGTTTAAATTAAGCAAAAACTTGTCATATTGTCTTTTTCGTTGTAGACTCTGCAATTTGGAATGGTATGAGCTGGTTGTGTTGGGTGCCTGTATTTCCAATGCAGAGGATGTTTGACAATAAACAGGTTATAAGGAAATATGCCTTCAACTTGCATTAATTCAAGTTTTTGGAATCACTGATTCACTTGCAAGAAGATGAATTTTTTCTCCAGGAATATTTGTCTTTAACCATACCAGAGGTTTTCTTTGAATTGATTAGGAAAAAAGGGGTTTATTTTAAAACATTCATCACAGTAATGTAATTCCATATGTCTCTGAAGTATTTGTTTTGTGTTGTTACTCATGTGGATGTCCTTTGCAGTAGTAGATCATGCTCTTAAAAACATTTCAGTCCTAAAATTACCAGTCATCAGTTGGCTCATGGTGACAGACTGGCTCTGAAGCACTTGGTGCTCAGAAGCAGATCAGACCACAGGAGTTTGTGCCTTATTAAAAGCTTTAACTTTATTTAGCTCTCACTGCCAGAGGAGTGGTTGACACTGGGTAGCTTGAGCCTGGATTTAAGACATATTAGCCATAAAAATACTGTCTCATGAAAGAAAGATCAGCATAACTGACAACACTAACTGAGCTGGCCCACTTGTGTGTCTGAATAAAATGAAGGATGCACATGAATCTTTACAGGGTCAGGATTTCTGTGTGGCTGGATCAGATGCTGAGGTTAGGAGGGTTTTTCTGAGGTTGATGATTAGCTTTCAACTACAGTTTCTCCAGCTTAATCCCCTAGGAAGGAAAGCTATCACAACTTCTGATAAGAAAATCTCTGGGGTGTAACTATCACTCTGTCTCTGGATTAAAGAACAAAGCACAAACTGAAAAAAAAAATACAGCTACTGTACTTAAAATAAAAGATGGCATCACACAATGCCTTTTAGTCCAGTGAATTATACATTCTCTCAGCCCTAAACAGTTATTTTTATATCATATCTCAGAGCCTTCATACTTCAATTTCTCCTGGATGTGGCTGCAGACCATCTAAAGGTTGTCTACAAAAAGTTATTTTTATGAATTTCTAGGGGTTTGATAGTTAATCTGAGGACTGTGTAAGCTGCATTTTTGGTTCATATCACCTTTGACTTTCCTTTGCCCTTCTCCAGCTTGCTCCCTATGCCTTTTTTGAGTTTGTTACTCAATTTGTTACCTATGATAGCATCTCAAGGGACCCAAAAAAAAATTGATGCGTTTAAAGCTTCAGCAAAATTGCCTGTGTTGGGCATGGAAGAAAGATCAGTGCTTCCCTTAAGGGGAATGTGGCAGAGAGTTCTCAGCCCTCTGCAGGTCCCAGGAAAGCCATATGGAAGAGAAACACATCCCAGATCCAGGACAGCCTTCTTCCTGGTGTGGATTGTCACAGATGCCAGAGGATACAACCAAAGGACTTCTTACAAAGTGACTTTTAGAGGTGCAAGAGAGTGAAAGGACAAGGGGGAATGGTTTTAAGCTGAAAGAGGAGAGGTTTAGGTTGTGTTAGGAAGTTGTACAACTCAGGTTATCAGAGAAGCTGTGGCTGCCCCATCCCTGGAAGTGTCCAAAGCCAGGCTGGACAGGGCTTGGAGCACCCTGGGATGGTGGAAGGAGTCCCTGCCCCTGGCAGGGGAATGGAATGAGGGGATATTTTAAGGTTTCTTCTACCCCAAACCATTCTGTGATTTCTATGAAAGGACAGCCCTTGGTAAAATCTACCTGCAAAGGGAGCTCCCCTCTTCCTGATCTAACTCTAAATTGCACTCTACAAAGGTTACTTTGGAGAATTTAAATTAGAAAGAAGCTCAGGTATTGCAATGTCTAGTTTCAGACTTTGTAAAGAGAGTTGGGTGGGGATGAGGGCAGAATTAAGGCAGAGAGCTGGAACAGGGTTGATTTTGTCTTACTATGATCTTTTAATCATATTACTTAAAAATGAAAGATTTATGGTGTGTGTGACTTTAAAGGGTGTTAATTGAGCCACTTAGTGGCTGCAAATCCCTAACCATTTTTCACCTGTCAGTTCCTGTTTTCCCCTCTAAGTCTGTCTATTAATGCTTTCCAAATGAATGTTAACCCCTTGTTTAACACCATCACGCTGCAGTGGGATCTTTGCTGTGCCAGAACTAATGAACATGCTTTTGGGCACAGAAACCATGTTTTTCTCCATCTGTACCATCAGTGAAGTATTTTAAATCTATCACATCTCAAACAGAACTGTTAAACTCTTGTCCTTTACATCTTTCTACCTACTCAGTAATTCTTAATTTTCATTGTCTGGGGGTGATTTCTTTTTTGACAAGATGTGGTTGTGTAATTGTTCCACCTGAGTATGAAGAGAATATTCATCCTCTAACACCCAAAGTGTGTCACCAGCACATCAGCCTTCCTCTAGCCCCCTTTTCACTTGCTGGTGCTGTCTGATGTCCTCTCAAAGCCATCCAGATAGGAGATTGCTTTTTAAGATATGGCTCTAGGTTGTATTCTTTCTGCTTGTACATGATGGCTTTACTTACAGATTATTTCCTTTCTTCCTTAAGCTCCTTGAAGCGCTGACTTGAGAGGAGATAATCTGGTTGGGAGGACAGGTTTGAACTGATAAAGGTGTCCTGTGGTGTGGTTTCTACCTCCCTGCCAGTGGCTGGAGACTGTTCCCAGCCCACAGCTCAGGGTGGTGGAGCTCTAGGCCTCTGAACTGCTTTTGCTTCCATCAGGGACTGCTCCAGCTGGAAACATGACTCCATGTGTCAGATGTGGTTAACTCTGGGCTGCTGCAACCTTCACCTCATGGAACTGGTGGGCAGTGCCTGCCAACTCCATTTGGAACTCAGGGATTCACTTAAGCCTCTTGGAATAAGTCTTCTAGTAAATCATAGGCTGTCAAGACCTGCTTTTCTGTGTGGGTACCTAGTGGAAGTAGAACTGAAATAGTGATGGCTCCTTGATGGTGCATTTGTGGACAGCTCTCATGCCTCCAAGGGTTAGGGATACTTAACATTTTCTCATTAATGACACATCATGGAAGAGGTGAACCTAGGGAAATCATTGCATGAGCTGTATCACTGCAACCATCATCTTAGCAGCTGGTGGTTAAAAACAGTGACTTATATTGGGTAAATTAAATTTTAAGTTTCTGAATGTAAAGTTTAAAAACCAAGGAATGCTGTTAAGTTTCAGCATAGTCAGGAGCAGAATGGCAATGCTCCTTACTGTTACTTAACTAATGGAAAAATGAATGTTTAACTACCATGAGCAAGGAAAAGGATTTTTCCTCTTCTGTGTGTAAATTATTAAGGAAAACAGGATTGAAGGGTAGGTATAGTGGAACCAAGAATTTAGCAAGGTATAATACTGCTAAATCAGTATCCATGTATCTACATCATATTTCAATGTGTAGCTGCTCTGATCAAAGCAGTACTAAGAAGTTACAGAATTGTGGACTTCTGGTTTGTATTGTTGGTTAAAACTTGGCCCCAAGGCTACCATGATCCAGTTATCCGTGTCAGAGCTGCTCGAGGACCTGCATGAATGGGATCTGTCAGCTCAGCTTCTGCTCTGTACATCACACTTGATACCTACTGGCATGCTTCTTGGCCAGATGGTCCAGAAATTGGTGAACAAGTATTACAAATTTTCTTACCTCTGTCATTGGGAGTCAGAGTGGAGGCACAGTGCCAGAATGCTGCGAGTGTGACTTGGCAGTGTTGCTGCTCTTGTTTTCTCTGCTGATCGTTAGAGTTTGCCAGTGGAACCATCATTTCATTTTGCACAGCCCCTCAATTCAGCTTGAAATAAAAACCTGTGTGCTATATTTCCCAGTTCTTGATCAGAAACATTTCCTAAAATATTCATAGTAAACAAATTGCTGTTTCCTCCTGGATATGAAGGCATTTTTAGCATTTACAGAAAGCTGGAAGTAGTTTCTCAGAAGTTAAATTTTCATGTGCACATAGTTACATATATAGAATATTAGCTGTGTGCTGCAGGAGAGGTTGATTTTTCTGTCCGTGCATCTATGCATTTTACATATACAACTACTCTTAGGTAAGTAGTATATGGTATAATAGCAATTTGGTATAATAATATGGTATAATGGTGATTATTATTATTGTTGTTGTTGTTAATTTATGGTATAATAATAATTTGTTTATGGTAATAATAACAGTAGTGTCTATTGCTGAGAGGTATCAAGGCATCAAACCTTGAGCTCTCTGAGAATTCGTGTGGTACTCAAATAGCAAAAAAACCCTCAGTGTTTGAAATAATTGCATTTTTAAAAAGCTCTAGACCCTAGCACTTCAAGGGAGAGATGTCTCTTCAGCAAATAAAGTTTTGCTTTTAGTTTGTGGAATAAGGTTTTATTTCTGATGGATTTTGTATTTTTTCCCTAAGTTGCACATTTCAGTGGGGTGGTTTGATCAAGGTGCTGTGTGCTTTGCAAAGATACTCATTGTTTAATGTATTGCAAGAGTGATTTTTGTGTTGTACATGGATTTACTGCAAGACTGACCAGGGTTTGCTCTTTTTAAGCTGTATCAGCTGGAGTAGTTACCACAAGAACCTGCTAGCCAGCAGTGACTATGAAGGCACTGTCATCCTTTGGGATGGATTCACAGGACAGAGATCCAAGGTCTACCAGGTAACACACAACCAGCCAGGAGCATTTCCTGTTGCATGGACAGCACTGAGTCTGAGGTGCTGCTCCTAGTCCAGCAAAAGGCTGTTCTGTTCCACAGGCTGAAATGGATATTCCTCCTGTTTGGTAAATGCCTCTCATCTGCACAGCTTTATTGAGCTGTAGTCCTCCAAGGGGGGCAGCTCTGTCTTCCTCTCACAGTTGTGAGGCAGTTATGTTTTCTTGCTGCTGCTTTTGGGTAGAGAATCTACACAAGGAGAAATCAGTTCCTGGGAGCTGTCTCACCTTTCTTTAGAAGCCTCAGTCTCTCCATACCTGTTCCACTTCTGTAGGAGGATAGAATATAAGAAAAATAAAGATAGTGTAGAAAGTAATCTTACCCCTAAGGAGTTGCTGCTGGGCCAATTATCAAAGATTAGGAACAGGCCTGACTTTAACAGGCCACAGCTGTACCCAATGAGAAGAAGAGTGCTATAAAAGAGTGGGGTGGGTGGGTGAGAGGGGAACTGGAGTCAGTGGCTGCTTTATGAAGAAGAAAGAGTCAGTGCTCTGAGGAGCTGCCCAGGAGAAACACCAAGGAGGTATGGAACTTTTGTGATAAGGAGACAACAGCATGGAACCCCTGCAAGAAGATGACAACACACTTGAGTCTTGTCAAAAGCCTTTTGTAAAACTCTGCAGTGATGTGCTAGAGATGCAGAAGTGCAAAATGCAGCCTTGAATGAGGCTGGAGAAGGGAGCACAAAGCAGAGCAAGGCAGCTCCTTCCCCACACGAGACCTGGTCAGGAGAAGTTTCTGGCATTTTGTTTCTTTGTGAAACTCCAACACTGTGTTTCTATCTAATGGCTTCTGAGGAACCCGTGATCAGAACAAGAAGGTTGGAAGAGGGCTGCTGTGTTTGGGAGGAGGCTGGAAGTGCTGCAGGCTGTTGTGTAGGTAGCACAGCCCATTGAAACTGGTCAGTGATAATGGATGAACTACAGACTCCTTGACAGTTCAACATAAGCTTTATGTCTAATCAGCAGATTTAGAATTTATTGATTAATGCAGGTCCTCATTTCCAGACAGAAGGACCCTTTTTAACCCCCATCCTGTAAGCTAGTGAAGAATTGGGCCAGTCTAGGAAACTCAAGGTTGTTGTTTCAGTCCTAATATGTCACACTATGGGAATTTTGCAGTTGATTTCAATGGTAATTATGAAACCAAAGAGGAAGGTTTTTAAAAAAGTTCCTATTTAGGCCACCGTTTACCTTCTCATTGTTTTTTAGTCATTTTATAATGCTTGTTTTCACTAATCCTTTGCATATCTCAATGAAAGAGAAATTATACTGGACAGAATAAATCTAGTCTGTTTTCCCCTCAGATACATTTTGCAATTCTTTATGAGGCTGAATAATGAACCTAGAGACAACCAGCTGTTGCTTATGTTAAATCAAACTCATTTTGCTTCCTATCAGATTACTTGAATTTTTTATTTGGATTTGGATAGAGGCATTGACATCTGCTTTGCATGTACTGAAACCCTTTAGTGACTTCATCCTTGTGAGCTTTTTGTCTTGTAAGCCTGTGTTGAAGGCTTTACACAAGGGGTTTGACTGAATTTCAGATTTTATTCAATGTAATGCTGTGCTTTCATGTGGGATGGATAGCATAGCAATTACAGCTCTGCTGTGTTTTGAGGAAGAGTGTGCAGTCTTAATAATATTTATCTGAGTGGTAAAACAGAGGATTAGACACCAGGAGACTTACTTAATAGCTCAGCAGGAAGGTGAGGATTTCCTGGACTTTCAGAGAGGAGATGTTTGAAATGAGCATCTTGTCAGTATTGGGAGATACTTAAAAATTGCTTATTAATATTGAAAGATACAGCTACAATCTAGGATAAGCAGCAGCTCATGGTGGAACCACAGCCAGTCAAATACTGCTGCAAAACCAGGTTTTTGATGTGTATATCCTGAATTACTTTCTTTCTTTCAAAGTAAAAATGAAATCAGTTTTAATTTTTAAAAAAACTATTCTAGTGTTTTCTGCTTTCCTGGCATGTCTAGCATATTGGTAGGATCAATCTGATTAGGAGAAAAGATATTTTTTGAAAAACTGATAAACATAGTAAACGTCTCCCTCCAGGTCCCTGACAATTTATACCAAATGTGTGTTTTCCTTTACTGTTTTATCACATTACAGCTCACTCCCTTGCAATATCGTTTCTCTCAACAGGAGCATGAGAAAAGGTGCTGGAGTGTTGACTTTAACTTGATGGACCCCAAGCTATTGGCTTCAGGCTCTGATGATGCCAAAGGTACTGTTTTATTTCACATTCTGTGTAGGAGACATAGGCTCTGTGTATTCCATGGGAAGAACAAAAATGTGCTATTTCAAGTAGCTGATTCCTCAGCTGCCTTCAGTATTGTAATTGCTGAGGTAATGTGGCAAGATATTACTGAGCCATTTGGATCTTGGAGAAGGAGAAGCTTTGTTTGGATTAACATCTCTTGCTTCACGTTTTTTTGTGTAATGTACTCTCAGCTAACATTCTCCTGAACTCCAAACAAACCAAAATGTGTTTTAACATTAGTTAAACTTGTTGAGTTAAAGCCTCAGGGCCTTTCAAAAGAACAGCATGTATTTATATTTCAAAAACAAGGCTGTCAGTAAAACAGCAGCAGCTAAAAATGCCTGCTGCTCTTTTACCTGTAGCTCTGCATGTTAAAGACTGTGTTTCTTGGAGCTTTAAGGAGCTGGATTGAGTAGGAGTGCTAGGAGCAGCTCTCAGCCTTCCACACTCCTGGGTCCATTTGAAAAAGCACTTTTGGAGAACCCTTCAGCCAAGCCCTTTACTACATGGTGGTAAGAAATGTTCCTCTTCTATACAGGAAGCTCCTGAAGAAGAGGATGACACTGAGGGAGGTGTAGAATTCTTCCTCCCTAATGAATGAGAGCTTTATCTGGAATGTTTACAGTATCAAATCAGAGTTATTTAACAGTAAGAGTTTAAAAGTTCCTTTCCTAAGCAGTGGGGATCACTTCTCCCAGATGGGCTGACAGAGCTCTGGACAGAGCTCTTCATGATTTGCTTTGAAATGATAAATTAATTTTTCATCACTGCTAAACTTTGTAAGCTGCTTCCCCCTTCCAAGAAGCTTTTAAATGCTGTTCCAAAAAGAAATTAATGTTCCTCAATTACATTTGGCAATAATATAATCATAGAATCGTTTGGGTTGGAAGGGACCTTTAAAGCTCATTTTTTTGCAGCCTCTGCTGGAAAAAGGGACACTTTCCACTGTCCCAGGGTGCTCCAAGCCCCATCCAGCCTGGCCTTGGACACTGCCAGGGATCCAGGGGCAGCCACAGCTGCTCTGGGCACCCTGTGCCAGGGCCTCAGCATCCTCACAGGGAACAATTCCTTCCCAAGAGCCCATCTCACCCTTCCCCTTGTCCTGCCACTACAGTTCCCAAAGCTGGTAATTCCATTTATAAAATTTTAATGATTATTTTATATTTAAGGTGAGTTTAAAATGTTTTCAGTACATTTCCCCTTCCTTTTCTGGTGGAAGACAGGTGTGTTTTCTATGTGCTTAAATGCAGCAGAAGTGAATATTCACCTTGTAAGTTAACAACCTCTTCATCAGTGCTCCCCACTCTTGCCATGCATATAAAAAGCTAATCTGGCAGGTGGATCTGCATTTATTAGCATGTTAACAAGGTGTCCAGTTTTGCAAAGCCCAGCTGCAAGCAGAGCTTCTGTCTTCAGTTTAACTGTTCACTTCTTCAGTAATTGTCTCTAAAAGTGTACTGTTTACTTAGAAATTATTGTAATAAAGCCTGCAGATCCACATAACCTGCATTTCAATTCACAAAGGTCTTTTGAAGGTGTATTGGGGTTTTGGTGGATAAAACTGGTCTGGAACATTTTATCCTTTATTTTTACCATGACTTGCCTGTGATTTGCATATATTAAGAGCCCTTTAGAGATAAATTGAGTCTCAACAGAGATTTTAGAAGTTTTTGAGGTACAGATCAATAGCAGCAAAATGTCCACATTAATGTTGTACTGTCCATCTTCCATTTGGGTGATCACACTGAAAGGAATAAATGTGAAGGAATGGTAACACTCATGACAAATATCTTCATTGTAACTTGCCTAACTTAAAATTTTGTCCTTCTGTTTATGTTCATGGTGGTTTGGTTGAGTTCTGGTCAGTTTTAATACACAATAATACATGTCTGGCCCAGTAGAGTGTCTGGCAGGAAAGATCTTTTATCTACTTTTCCTGTCCTCTTTGATTTCTCTGCTCCTTTGAGGCCACACCGGGTGTGCAGGAGCTAATCTCATCACAAAGCACAAGTATCACATTTCCCTGTCAAGTAGTCAGGACAAGGCAGCCAAAAAAAGGGACAGCTTTGCCAGTTCTTCCTGCTTGCCTGTGTACCTACCTGTCTCTCCTCTTTTTTTTCAAGTCAGAAGCTAATTCTGAAAGTAGATGTGTGTTGGAGAAGGTGCTTATGAATGAAAAATCCTGTGCTTTTCAGCTCTCTCTGCCAGGGCTCAGGCACTGCAAAGGGGATGCTAACAGTGCTGTTAGGCAGAAAATGATTCTCCTACAATTAGCAGCAGCATCCCTGGACCCCAGGTTCTTGCATTGTCCATCTTGTGAGATGAAAATAATCCAGAATATGCTTATCTGTGGAAGATCTTCCTATTTTCACAGCAGATAATGAGAGCATAAAAGCATTATTGTACTTAGAATAACTAGTGTGTGTACAAACCCTTCACTTTCATCTACAGTTGTTATGCACTCTCTTTTTCAAGGGCCAAAGGTACTTGTGTATGTCTGTAGGGACCCAAAGGTATACTCCAACTAGATAGCAGTGAGCAAAATTGGTGTTTACTTGTTCTACAAGGAGCTTGGGGAGTAGGCACAGCCTTAATTTAAATTCTTTTATGCACATAATAATGGCAGGAGCTGTGATACTCGTGTAAGTAGGAAAGGGTGAATTTCTGCTCTTGGAGAAGAAAAGATGAATTTTGTGAAGGCAAAATGATGCCATCAAAGTACCAGGACAGGGCTAGAGCTAATCCACTTAACTAATGACTTTCAGCTGTCTGTTCCATATTGGGGGTGGAGTTTTATAGCCATGGTAAAGTTAGCAGATGAGGGACAGTGAAATATTTGGTGATGCTCTGTGGGTAGAATTTGTCTTTAGTGGGATAGATGCAATTTTTTGGAGTGATCAAATGTTTCTTTGGTCTGTTTTTGAAGCTCTCTGAAACTGAAGAAAATAGAAGAAGCAATGATCAATTCAAATTAAAAAAGCATCCTGGTTTTACATCTGTAGTTCCTTCATTATTCCTGGCTCAAAAGTGAGAAGTAGGATAGAGCCAGGAGCACCTGAGAGCTCTGAGTTTGTAGCAAGTGTTACTTTTCGTTGTCTCATGGCAAGAAGGAATGCAGGCCTGTGTCTCATTACATCTAAGGAAGGTAATTTCCATGCTGCCTCAATAAATGAGACCCTGTACTAGTCCTGCAGCTATTTTTTTATAGTGCACTTAATTCAGCAAGGCAACACAGATATGCAGATATGGGTTCATTAAAAAAAAAAGCCCTCTACAGAGGGGAATGGCCTGAGAACTGCAGCTCAGTCTGCTCCATCAGCTTCCACAGGATTGTTTGGGACTTCATTTTCATTGATATTTCATTCCGTCAGTTTCTGTTGACTTGAGGTGTAGGTATTTATTGCCCTCAAAATATCAAGTTAAACATTCAGTTTGGTCATTTTTCTGGCTAAAAGTTTAGTAATTTTCTGGAGATTTGTGAGGTTGTTGGATTGGTTTAGTGGAAGTGCCTTGAAGAAGTCAAGATGATGTTGATATTTATTTTTTATTGACAGTAAAGTCTGTGCCTTATACAAAGAGTGCCCTGCAGTCACTGCCTACTGCCAGTCATCAGTTTACACCACCTTCCTGACCCCTGCATGAGGCAGTGGATCCAAAATTTTGCCTAGCAGTACAATTCAGCAGCTTTCTCCTTTCCTAGGGATTCTACTAATCTCTGCAAATGAATTTTCTGGTAGCAAGATCCTATTCCTGGCTTAGAGCTTTTCCAGAGTAGCAGCAGATGAGCAGATAAGAACTCACAAGTGACAGGCTGGATGAAACATCCTTGCTCTGTGTGCCAACTGTGAACATCAACCTTCAGCTATTGTAGTACAGGCTTCTGCCTCTTCTAGTCAGTGTTTAGACACAGAACTGATGCATGGAAAATTAACTGATGAACTTGCACATTTGGTGTAAATCTTCAACTAAAAAAAAAATCTTGAAAAGACTGAAATATTTTAAACTGGAAAAACTGTTCTGGAGGCATCTTTTTAATGCAATAGTGAGGGGTAGGTATTTAGCCACATAAAGATGTCTCTCAGCAGCTGCAAAATGAGAGAAAATATGCTTTGAGACCATGTGTTTCAGAAATAGTCAGTCTCAGATAGTTGCTTGTCTCATCAACACAATTCTGGATGCTACCAAGACATCTGTGTTGGATAATTACTGCCTCGACCTCAGCAAAACCCATGAAAGCTACAGCAAATAAACTCTACCCTTATGAATTATGCTTTATTAACCTGTCAGTTCTTTTTAAAAAATAATGGGCAGTTCTAGGTAAAACTTGACATGTTTCATTATGTGTTGTTATGTGTCCCATCTATCCTTTTTATGGTACTGACTAAGATATAATTGGAGCCCTGCATATCTCACAGCAGTTAGATCACAGAAATTGCAGGCTCTAATCTGTGCCTGTCAGTTGTAACAAATATTATGATGACTTTAGAGCACATGGATTGTCTCTTCACCAGATTAAATAGCTCAGCTTATGACCTGCAAGCTTGAATGAAAAAAAGGAGCCAAGCTGAAGCATAGCCCTCAATTAGCTTTTGATACTGAGCTGGGACCAGATGGCCATTTGTTTGTTGGGGGGGGTCAAGGAGAGACTTGGCTGCTTTGGATGCAGCTTTAAATACCTGGGTGGAAAGCTTCAAAGAAAGCCTGTGTTGTTTTAATACTAGGTTTTGGCAGAGTATTGCTCTGAACTTGAGATCATGTACCCACCCCACTCTCCTCAAGTTGAAGTGGTGTTGTCTGCTGACACTGTTCTCTCATAAACATGTTTTATTTGCTTCTTATCTCATCCATTAACTTGATGGGCTTCACTGCCACCAGAACTTACACTACTCATCTCCTTGTGTCTGTTCATTTAAGCAAAACATAAATATTTTCTTGTTCTCCAAAATATTTCCCTGTTCCCCTCTGTCCCCAAGTGCAGAATATGGTGGAGAAGCTTTACCATCCCATCTTGCCTGGAAGAAGAGAACTTCTTAAGCCATGCTTCCAAAGCTTTTATTTCATTTTAAAATGTAGCCAGGTGTTTAGGATGAGTATTATAGCTCTGATCAATGAGAATGCATTTATTTCTGAAAACCAACCTGAGGCTGGGTGCTGTTTTCATTGAATTTTACATAATGCTTCTGGGCAAATAGAGTATGCCCCTGGGGTTTGTATTTCTGCTGGTGTCTGTGTGCTGCTTTCTGATGTTCCAGGCAGCTGCCAGATACCCACACAGTGCTGTATTTACAATGATTCCTTGGTGTGCTCTGAGCTGTGCTGGTTCCTCCATCCTTGTATGGTCAGAATCAGCCCAGCCTTGTTGCTTTCAGTGCTTGCCATACTATCAAAAAGAGCACTGGAACCAACCTGCCAGTATTCCTCCTTTTCCTTTGTTTTCTAAAACATCCTTGGATAATCCAGCTGGAAACCTTGCTCCTCCCTCTAAGCCCCTGAGAAATGCTGGCCAACAGGTGACACAGAGGGCTCCTCAGAGGGTGGGGGACATCCCATAAAATTGCTGATCTCTCACGTGTTGATCACAGTGGCTTGCAAATTTTCTGTTGTTTGTTTTTGCTCACTTCCCCTCCAAAGTGATCTTTCAGTAAGAAGACTGGAGGTGCTGTTGGCCACGGATCTGAAGGAGCCCATGCAGCTCAAGGGGTTGTCTTGAGGGGATTTTAACCCTTTATGTAGCAGCTGCATGTTTAACATTGATAATATGCTTAACATATGTTAATAATATGTTTAACATAGCTTGCTCTGCTTCCAGTCTCAGATTGTGATACTCCAGTACAGCTTGATCCACTCATCAAGAAAAGAGGGAGGGGAGATGTTTAGGTCTTTTCTGCCTTGTATGAATCAGTGGGGCTTGATGCCAATCTGCTGCTCCTTTATCTGGGCCAAAGGCAGTGCATTGTTTAGCTTTTAATAATAAGATTAACTATGTGAGGAGCACCTGGCACTCTTCATCTTAAGATTAAATGGTGCTTGAAGTGTTTCTGGCAGGTGGGGAACACTATGTTTTGAAAAGCCCTGGTGTTTTTTGTTGGTCATTCTCTGAAGCACTGGAGTGCTTGGTGGAAGAGCCCTTTCTAGCACATAGTTTAATCAGTGTTCATGTGGTACTCTCATAGAACAGTGAAGTTCTTGTACCAAGGGATTATCGCATCATAGGAAGCCAACATACTGATTTCTCTCCTGTCTGTGCCAGTTTCTCAAGAATAAAACAAGTTGTTCTCACTCACTGTGCATACAATTAGGTATATTTATTCTGTGCAAAGCAGTTTTGCTGTGGATCATGGAGTTCTTGCATCCCAGCACAGGGAGGAACAAAAAAGAATGTAAGCCTTCCTGTCCTTGGTTGTATGAATCTGCACTGCAGTAACCTTAAGCACTGAGATTATAGCATGTGGTTAATCAACTGCTCTGATATTTACAATGTGGACTTGAGAATATTCTCAAACTTACCACCAGTGACAGCTGACCCTTCAGACTCACTAGCATCTTAGCAACTGAGGCTTTCCAGAATGTTATTCATGAAACAACTAGATTTTAGGCCTTTCAGATAAAGTTCATGTTGTTGTTGTTTTTTGCTTATTCATGTCTCTCTTTCCCTTTCTCTAGTGAAACTGTGGTCTACCAACTTGGACAACTCAGTTGCAAGCATTGAGGCCAAGGCTAACGTGTGTTGTGTCAAATTCAGCCCATCTTCTAGGTACCACCTAGCATTTGGCTGTGCAGGTAGGTAAAAGGGATTTGGGCAAAGGGTATTGTTTCTTCTGTCCTTTATTCCTTATTCTCCCCAAAGATGTGAGGTTGGCTGCTGTGCCCAAGACTGAAGTGTTTTTGCAGTTGAGAAGTTTTACTCAGAGACATTTTAAGTGCCACAGTGCTGTGTCAATGTCATGCCCCACCTGGCTTTTTCATTTGGGTGCCTCTGTCAGAGATAAAGCAGGTAAAGAAATCCCCCAGTGCATTTATTGGGATCGCTAAGGCAACCAGGCAGAGCTCAGCTCTGGGAGTCTCAATGTGTTATCATGATGAGAGCTGCTCTTTCTGATTTATAATATTGTTCTATAAATGCTACAAAACCATACTGGGGATTTTAGCTGGTTTTACCTGAAGCATGCTGTAAAGCTGTGGCTGTGCATGTTCCCAGAGCTCCAACTACAATCCCTGTGGGTGGGCTCATGTTTTCCTAGGCTGGGCAAAGATGGCTGTTAACATTTTTATTTTTTTGAATTAGTCAGTGGGGAAGGCACAAGGAGCCTTTTATTCACTTAGATTAAATGGTTCTTGGTGATAACACCAAGATCTGGGAGCAGAGCAGGTGTTGTTTTGGGAGGAAGCTGTACTGTGCTATGCATACAGTAACTAAAACTCAGAGGTGCCTATAAATGTTTAACCAACTCTGCATTTTCTTTCTCCTTGGGGAGTTTTAATGGACTTGTAACTACTTGCTCTGACAACATTTGTTCTCTCTGGACTCTGGGAGATACGTTGATCATTCTTGCAACCACTGGTTTGCCATTTCACTCAGGTGTTCTCATTTCCAGGCCGGTTCTACTTTGGTTGTAACTCTTATGAGGCAAAAAATAAACTTGCATTCTGAATCCAAAAATGGATTCAAGCTGGAGTGTAAAATATTGACTTGCTTGACAGGCATCTCTCTGAAGTTTAGTGAATTACATGTAAAAACAGTTGAACAACAAAACCTAGTAGCAGCATTTGAATGAGAAGGGACTCTAGGGAAAGATGAGCACTAGCTCCAAATGGATCAGCCACTGATTAAAATATTCCTGTAAAAGCACTATGAAACAGAATTCTTCTTGATAAATAGGTAACTGGGATTCTGTGCCACCTGAAAGGCAGAGGGGAGGTAAGGCACAGACTGATCAAGGAAGGTTTTTGGAGCTGGAGGGCTCATGGGGTAGGAGCAGGTGGGAGTGTCTCTGTCCCCACACCCAGGTCTAACAAACTGGGTTTGTCTTCAGCAAGTGTGTTGAGAAAGAAGCATTAGGAAGCCCTAAAAGTTTCATGGAGGTTTTAAGGACTGCATGTGTGCATCTGTGATTTAGAGGATGCTGAGGGGTAAAAGGGAAAGAAGTACTGAAAGAAGTGTTTACACCTGCTTGATGTTTGGTAATTGAATCTCTAAATAAAAATTAAAATGGATATTTGACTGATACTATGATTGCTGAAACAGCTACAGGGGGTAATTGAACCAATGGAAATTACTTCCCACAGTGGAATTCTAATTGATCTTTCAGCCATAAATACATGTGAGGAAAATGGGGCATATTCAAAGAAATACTGGAATCTTGAAAGGCATTATTTGTGAACTCCTAAAAATAATCAGAGCAAAGAAATGAGTTAGTGTCTACTTTCATACCCCATATAGTAAAACAGTCATGTTTAATGTGTTATGATGGAGACAAAGGTTTTTCTTCTCCATCAGCTTCAGCTAGTCTTGCTTAATAATTTCATTTAGTTTGTGGAAAAAGGACCATAACTGTTGAATAGCATGAGTTGTCACATAGGCTATAAAATTAATAAAGGAAGAGTCAAAGCTGACTTCCTTGAGTAGTACTAAAAAAACAAAAAGCAGGGAACAGGGCACACTGACTTGATCACTCCTGTTTGCCCCCAGCAGAAATAAAAATGAGCAGTCCACAACACTAAACACTAATTCAGTGATCAGTGTAGTGGCCAATTTCAGAAAGCTGTCTCAGCCCTGCCTTGGCTTGCTCACATGCTAAGAGGATTTTCACATTTTGAAAACTGTTTCAGTTACTCAGTGATTTATTCAAGGATAGAAGAGCCAAGACTTCTGAGCATTTCATGCCCCACACAGCTTTGTATTGTATTTAAACAGAAGTGCTGTTTCTGTATGTACTCTCAATTTATTTGCAGATTTGATGGAGCTTAATGCTATATATGTGTCTGTATTTTTGTGTGTATATATATGTATATATCTATAGTTTAAGACATGATGAGGTAAGCAATTCATAAAATGGTTAGGGAGGAAGTATTGGTATGTAATATTTGAGCTATAAAAGGAAGAAGTCAATTTATTTACTATGCTATTAATTACATACACATTTCAGTTCCTTTTTTCTATATGCAGAATAGCTGAAAGCCAGTATAACTTCTTTAAGCAAGGTAATTTTGACTGAAGTAGAAATTTTTTCAGGGTTGACATTTTTATTTTCTTTAAAGGTTCTCTCTTAACCATTCATAAAGCTGGAGCATCTTTTCATAACGTCCTGTTCTTCCACACCTTGCTTAAGAAAAGCTCTTCTCTGCCCTTGACAAATGCATCCTGCCCAATTGCATCCATCTGTTCAGAATGGCTCCTTGAAGTGAGTTCTCCTAAATAGATGCTTGCTAGATCAGCATCTCTGTGCTGGTTCCTCCCTTGCCTTCACCACAGAAACAGGATGTCCATCTTAAGGTCCTTGTCCTTTCCACCCTGTCCCCACCTTACATTTCTTCTCACTGGTTTGTAATATTTTGGCTCTTGGCCCACACGGCCCATGATGCTGCTGCACAGGTGAAAGGTTGAGAGGTACCTTTCTGCCTTCTCCAATTTTAAAACTCTCTTTTACAGAAAAATTGTAAGGAAGGTCCCAAAGTCCCTTAGAGATCTACCAACACATGGCATGCATTAGTGGGCTGAAGCAGCACAGGGTTCACAGCCTGACTTTGCTTCCAAATCCACCCCTCCAGTCCTTCAGTTCCCTCCTTTTATTTGGCAATGCAGCATGGAAACTGGGTGCAGGTGGAAATGCTTTTATTAAACCCAGATCTCTGGTTGAAGATTCCCTACAGAGAATGAAGCAAAGTCAGGCTGTGAACCCTGTGGCACAGTGAGTGAAATGGGGGGGTTCTGTCACAGGATTTGCTGTGATGCTTCCATTTAAATGTAACCATCTTTAAAAGTGCTGTTAGACTGTGTATCTCCATGAGGAACACTCTTCTCTAGTAGAGAGCACTGAGTTGGCTTCAGATGATGCAGGAAAGCAAGCTTAGATGCCACTATAAAAGCAAATCCCAGGATTAGCATCTAATGTGGATGATATATAAGTTTCTTTTCTGGACTCTTCACTCTGAAGCTTTTAGATGACCAAAAAAAATTATCTTGGGTAGCTTAAAACAGAACAAATGGGCCATAAACTAGAAATAGAGCCTATAGAAGAGAGAAATGGATATTGGTTTGAGAAGTAATTCACTTAAAATCAGGCACTTCAGGTGAGAGGAAAGCTGGCGTGTCTGGCTGCAGCCTGATAAAATCTGTTGCAGTAGAGAGGGCACATAAAGAAGAAAAGACCCCTTTTGTCTGTTACTTTAATAAAATATTCTATTTGCATGCTTACTGAGTTGAAACATTGTCCAGTATAAACTGCAATCACTGCCAAATACAAAATCAGGTCATTCTGTGGTCTTTTTTAAAAAACAGATAGGGATTTATTCTGAAATTAGCTATATAAATCATGGCTGAAGTTATTATTGTTCTGCCTCAGCAATAGCACTGATGTCCTTAACCCATATATTTTCTAGCAGTGCTGTTTCCCTGCTTTAAAAAGAAAACTAAAGGCTGAAAATGCATCATGCACTTTGCAGCTGGAATGTCCAAGTAGTGCAGTCTGGGTGAGATCAGACTGTCTGCTAACTCCAGTGAGCTCAGTGTAGCTATTGATAGTAGGAATGTTTTATTCCCAGCCTGCTGTAATAGTGTCAGCAGCTACCACTGCCTTTTTATTTCCCATATTTTATGCAGAGGTTTTGTAAGAATTCAGAGATCTGAAGTTTCTATGACATTAGATGCATCATCTCCTCAAACACTGTATTTTTTCCCTGTAGGACCCACAAATCTAGCAGGTGGGATTGAGGGCTGAGAGAGGTTTCTCAGGGCTGCAGAGATGCAGGACAGAGACTGTCTCCTCTCCAGGAGCTTCACAAAATAAGTGCAAGCAGCAGAGAAACACATATGGACAGGATAGCAACAGAACAGCTACAGCACAGTCAGAACTTAAGGTTTTGCTGCATTAGTTTTAGCTTTGATCAGTCTCTAAAACAGCTTTGCTGTGTTGTCACAAACTCCTGATATAGTGTGGGTTCAGATGAAGTGACCACAGCAGCAAAACAGTGGGGTGGTGCTGATTGATGCTGATCTTACTACTTAGAGCAACAGAGTTTGAGACTGCCTGCATTGGAGATGCCATGCTCCCTCCTAAACACCCCAGATTTTGTTCTTCCATCTCTTCTTCACTCTACCAATTGCTTGGCTAAAACTGAACTGCCTTTTTTCTGGATTAGGTTATTCCCTGATCCACTGAGCACCAGTGCCAGCCCCAGAGAGGCTTTTGGCAGCCTTTATCAATGCCAGTGTTCACTAACAAGGGGCAAACCCTCAGTGAATATGAGGTGTGCTCTTAATGCTGAGCTTCTCCTCTCTTACCAGCTCTCTCTCTTCCTTATTCCCTTCCCCACTTTCTGCTTTTCCTTTCAAGGTGATTTTGCCCTTCCCCACCACGTTTTCCAGGCTGTTTAAAGATGTTTCATGTGCACCATCTTCAGCATTGCACAGTGGTCTTGTATTCTGGTTTTGAATGGTCACAAAGCTAATTTAAAGCTAGGGATCAGTAGCAGCATTATGAAGGACTCCAGTTGTTGTGTCAACAGCTTTGTTTTCATTTGCAGCTATTTACCCACCCCTTAAGGTCTCTGCAGCACCCTGATGCACTTACAGTTCAGGGTCAAAAGTGGCTTTTTTATCATCATCATTCCATTTTTCTAATATACCTGGTGTCCAAGTGGGGCCACTTTGGAGGCTATCCTGGCCAGTGAAATATTGATTTTTCTGCTGCAGTAACTGGAGCAGTGATTTCTCTTTTCCAAACACCTCCCTGTAGAGTTAGCCTTGTACATTGTCTCAGATCTGGGTGACTTACCTGCCTTGTCACTCAGCTCAGAAGAATGATGGGATATTAATGACCAAGAAGGTATAGTGTGCCTTTTTGGAAGAGAATTAATGTTTTCCAGCTGAGAGCAAGGTCTTACCTTAATAGATTCTCATGGCTGAGCAGTGTGTTCTGTTGAAAGCCTGGAGTGGCTCAGAAAGGATCTAGTTGTGTGAATATATGACATGTTTAGGGTGGAGTTAGGGCTTGAGCTACGAGATTACCTTCAGTGTATGAATTGAGCTCAGTGTTTAAAGGCACAGACAAAGGTTAGGCATTCCTTTCAAACCTGTGGAAAAACTTCACAGCAGTGAGTGCTCAGAATTCAACCTTGATGAAAGCAGTGGCATGCAGCAGTTCAGGGCTTGCCCATTACCTGCATAGGACTTTACCTGCAGTGTGTCTTTTCATTTTGTAGGTAGGTAATAATAAACTTTCCTCTAGTCCATGATCTCTCAGGCTGTTGGCAGGGGAAGTAGGGGACAAGATTTGTGTTTTGGAAGTGCACATTTGTCACCTTTAATTCAAGCTTATTCCAGAATTCACTGCAAAACCTTTATTTTGCATTGGAAACCATTTACAGCACTTCAGTCACTTAAGAGTTGTTTGGAGGAATCTGTATTTTTGGCCAGTAAGGCTGTGATCATATTTCTGTCCCAAAGTACTTATTGTAGTGGAAACACAGAGCTTAGTGGGATTTTTTAGATGAGGACAAATCTTTGAAGGATTGACTTCCATGTTATCCCTCTTCATGGACCGTGGGATGTAAAATGAAGGTGAGATATCAAAACCAATCCTTCTGCTGTCCTGGTGAAGGACAAAGGAATGAAGGACAAAGATTGGTGAAGGCAATTTTTCTGGCTCTGGTAGGTGGATCATATTGTACTTCTGCTTGGGACTGACAGTGAGAAGAATTGCACCTATACCATGTTATTTGAACTTAAGATCTTTGTAGTTAAGCTGATTTTTCTGTTCCTGCACATCAGAGATGCTGCCAGATCTGTCACATAGTGTCTTCCTGCCTTGCTGCCACTGCTTCCTAGGAAATCACAAAGGGACGTGAAACCTCTCATCAGTGTGCAGGATGTGTCTCATGTGCAATTTTCACATAAGCCTTAAGAGTTCAAGAGCTGATAGGACTTTTTTACTTACACAGAAAAAGCAGTATCTGACTTGTCTTGAATAAAGCAATTGCAATGAATAGTGACTAACAATATAGAGACCTACTGGGGAGTTTCCTAACTTTGTCCCAGAGGTCATCACACTTCAGTAACAAGTGAATGAATAAAATGAACTTGAAAGGCTCCATTTGATTCTCTAGAGAAAAGGATAAATCTGTCATTGGCAGAAATGAGTGTGCTAATTGTTTGCTTAAATATTCTTTTCATGAACATTTTGTCTTACAACTGGCACAGAAGTCATTTAGTCAATGTGACGAAATTCAAATTTAAATTGAAATGAGCCTTGGAATTCAGGAACAGATAGCCAAGTCCAACATTCATCTTTTTTCTCAGAATGCTAAATTGCTCTTGCTGCTAGCTGTTGCTGTATCCCTTAAGAGTTTAATGCTTTCCAACCTCTGCAGTTTTACTGGTAGCTCGTTCAAAGGAATTGCTCTTTGGAATTATATCCTCTGTAATGGCTTCCTGTGTTTTCTCCTGTTCACACTGCATGGATTAACTGCTTCAGCCTTTTATTTGGGTGCTGTGCTTCTATACTAACTGGTGAAGATTGTCACATAGCACAGGAAAATCTGTAACCAGTGAGTGCAGTGTGGGCTCTCATCTCAAAGGCATCTTTTCATAGTGTCGGAGCATCTAAACATTGCATGAGTCTTAAAGAGTAGAGTTTTAAATGGTAGGGCAAGGTTCATATCAGCCATTTAAATCTCAAAAAAATGACAAAAAGTGAGACAGTAGATGCATGTGCAAATCCAGTCACTCTTCACATTATTTGTTTCATTGCTCAGTTAGGGTGTGTAGCTTCTTTTCCACCTTGGATACCTGTGTGTCATCACTTGTTTCCCTGTATACACAATCCACCATACCTTTGGTTTAAGCCTTCTTATCTGAAGCTTGGATTTTAGCAATTGCAACACTTCTAATATCCTTCCTCTCTTCCAGTGGAGTCTGCTGTGAGGTCAGTTTAGAGAATGAATCAGATCATCATCTCCAGAAGCTAGTTAAAGACTAATATTTCCTCAGGCTAGTGAAGCAGATTGGAGTTCTGGACTAAAATCAGGTTTGACTGATAATTTGACCAACTCAAGTTCTTAGGAGCCTGCACTTTTCTTTCCTTAGAGCTGCTTTGACTGCTCTGAAGCCTGTTTGGTTCTCCTTGTATGATATCTATTAATATAACAGAAACCTGAAAGCTGTTGCTTCATAAATGCACTCTTAAAATCCTAGGGAGGATGTTCCTTTCACATCCATTCTTTGTAATGCCTCAAGCCCTTGTCTACATGATCTTGACCTCTTGGAGTGTGTGATTCCAGGGAATCTGACTGTGCTACCCTTTCCCTCCATCACAGCTCTGTGACTTGTGCAGCTTTGATTCTTTCAAGAACCAGAGCTGATATGGCTTTAGCATTAAGAAGAGTGTTTGTTGTGTGCAGTATGTATCTTGAATTGAGAGAGATGTGTTCAGCAAGTGCCATGGTATTTTTAGCTTTGATAGATGTACCCAGCACTCCATGTACAAGTCTGGCTCCTGTTGCTCATGTAAGAAGTTGCATCTCTTCCAAGGTCTAGTCCATTTAAGCAGCATGGATTGAAGCACCTTTTTCATAAAATGACTGTTCTTCACATGTTATAGGTGTCATAAAATTTATTTTGGACATCAGCTTACAGGCACTAGTGCATGTAGAGTTATGCATTTACATAGTCAGTGAGAAAAGCTGTGTTAGGACCATAACTGAATGTTGCATCTGAATGACCAGTGCATAATTTTTTCCTCTTTCAGATGTAAAGAATGAATTCTTCCAAAACTGCAGGTTATTACTGCTGTTTCTTCATTAGTTTTGTAGCATTAGTAAATCTTGCTTGTGTGTACTGAATATTTTGTTTTCTCCAACAGTATGATAGACAACAACCCTTGAATTGCACAAAAACCATCTATCCCTTACTCCTGTGAGAAATTGCTGTGGCTCTTTAAAACCATAAAGGTCAAAGTTTCAAAAGAGCTCTAGAGAAATCTGTTTTACTTCCCTCTCCCATCAGGGCCCTTTTGTCAACTGATTAATATCTAATGTTTTATGTCTCTTCCTTCTCTCCTTAATGTAAGACAAGTTATTTAAGGTGAAGGCTTTATGGGCTGCTGGATCAAAAGCTTTAGACAAGTCAGTACCAAAATGTCCCCAGTGTGTAAAGACCATTATCCATAACCTGGCAAATGTCATCTGTAACTTTGAGCTATAGGGAATCTGTGGAATACAAAGGTTAAAAACCCAGTTGGCAGTTCCCATCAAGGCTGCTGTTCTCTTTATCTGTTCAGCAGAGGGAGATATAGATCTTTCGAGGAATGCTAGTGTTGGTATGGATTTTTTAAAAAATAGTACAGCTGGTGTGAGTAAGAGATGCAAATCCCTGGCTGAAGCAGGGTATAGTGTTTCCTGCAGAGCTCTGTCAAAATATTTCAAGTGCTGACCTGAAACCCTGTGCTGGGACACCCCTGAGCCTTTCTTTTGTGGAAGGGTCTTATTGTGCTGTTGGTTTTGCCAGAGATTAAACTGACAGACATTCAATCTAACCTCAGCTCTTTATTTCAGTTTTCATGGAGTGGAGCTTGCTCATTGTGCCCCTTTTATCATCCATTTTGCCAAACAGAACACTGTTGGTCATTTTCCTTCTTCTCAAAGCTGTGTTCTTTGTTTGTTTAAATGAAAACCTCAACTGGATTCGTGTTGAATTCCCTAAATATGCTTTTTTTTTGAGGGTGGATTTCCGTTGGATTCCTTAAATCTAATCTTTGGAGGCTGTTGCCCATCATCTGTATTGCAGGGTAGGAAAATGAGATTAAGTTGTCATCTCCAAATACCCATGTGCCTTGCTCTGCTTTAGAAACTCCTTTCATCTCCTCACTAACATCATGGGCTCTGTGGCTTCCTCACTTTAAAGAGTTCAGTTGTTTGGGCTTTTTTAAGATTTTGCTACCAGCAAAATGAATCATACAGACCTTGCTTAATCTTGTATAGTCTTTGGAGCACATGGGGGAGGTTTTCACCTGCAGGGAAAATATGTATTGAATGCTTTTCCCAAGTTCAGTCCCTTTTTGGGTGGCCACTGAATGTTTGACACCTGTGAAGATGGGGTGTGCAGGACCTCCCCAGGAGTCTGCTACCACTTGTCTAGACAGAACTCTGAGAGCAAATATAAATGAAGTACTGCATCCCAAATCATCTTGGACACACACCTGAAATACAAAATAAGGGCATTGTTACAGTTTGCTGCTGTGGACCAGAGCATTGCTTCTAAAAGAGATTGCTGAGATTTCCCCAGGGCTGCAGAAAAATGGTTATTCAAAGAAAAACTGTTCCTTCACTGCAAAGGAAACTCCAGGTAAAAAGAAGAGAAAAAAGCAAATGCATCAAATGAGTAATTTTGTCTTAATTATAGAAACAAAGCATTTGCAGTTTCTGCTGGAAGAAAAAATTGTGAATACAAAGCCATATCCAGCAAACATTTGAATGTGCCTGTGATAATGGCTGTTGGGTTAATTTTTTCTTGCTTTATTGGGGCTTTTTTGGAAGGGAAGGTACAAACAGGAAAAAATTAAAATTAGGTTTTTTTAGCACAGTTAGCTTTACCTGTGCTGCAGTGTCCTGGGGGGAGGTGTTGGAGTGACATGGGTCATGAGTGACAATCTGCTGTCTGCTCCTCATGTGATTTGTCATGCTGCAGGAGAGAAGCAGCACACTGCATTCTTCAGCAGGATGCTCCAGACAGTTTTCTCTGCAAAGGTTCTTTGCTTCAGGCTGTATCAAACCCATTTTTAATCTCTTGCCTTTACAGTAAAGGAAATTGTACGGAGGGCACTGATGTCAACTTACTGTTGTTGATATTATCTAATTACTTCTTCAGAAAATTCTTGTGCTAATTTTTAGTGCAGGGCTTTGTTCCTGTGAATTCAAGTCCACTTCTCCCTGTCCCTAATGCATTGTCATCTCTTTTCTTTTCCTGAAGCATCTATTTCTTTTATGTAGTGGAAACTATCACACTGTCTTTCCTCCCAGAAGTGGTTTGTGATAGGCCAAACCCTGTGCTCATCATATCCCATTCCAGTATTACTCTCTCAATTGAAATAGATCTCTTTATAGTGTTTTGTTGGCTAGAAGGCTTCTTCACCATTCTTTGTCAAATACCCCCCTGCATTTCTGTTGCTGAAATAAAGATCCTTTTTTTTCCTCCTCGCTGTCTCTTCTGCCTTGGAAGAGATTTTTGGGGGGGAGTTGTCACTCCACGAAATTTCTTTTGTCTTGTTAAGTTGAATTATTCCCAAAGATGGAATGTTCAGCTGTCCTATGTCCCCAGTCTTCTCTCCAGAGCAAGACCCACATATGGATGTTCAAACTCCAGCCTGCCTTTCTGCTGTAGGGAAGATTAAATCTCCACCCCAAACTTTCTGAATAAAGCCACCTCAGGCACATGAAGATCTGCAAGTACTGCTTGGTATTACAGGCTTGGCAGCAGTTAAAATTGCTGTTCATTTTCTCTTCCACTAGTAAGAAAAAAAAAGTGAATTAAAGGAGAGCCAAGGTTGTATGACAGTGCTTCATGCCACCCCCATTGTGTGGGTGTAGATAGACAAAACCTGAAAGATCTGAGAAGCCAGAAACCTGTGCAGCAAAACACAGCCCAGACATTGTTGCTGTAGTGCTGAGAGGTGGGCTAATGCCTTGCCTTTCTGATGTCAAGAGCAAATAGCTTAAGCAAGTTTGTATTAAAAAAAAAATCTCCCTAATTCTTTGACATAACAGCACTTTCAAGACAGCTGAGGGAAGAGTTTATAGAATTGTCTTTGGAAATGCTTGGAGTGTGAGTAGGACTCTTGAACACAATTATTAACTTGGAAATTGAATCCAACTTTGCAGTTGTCCCATCCTTGACTGGGCAGTTGGACTGGCTGGATTTCAGAGATCCCTTCCAACCTACAGGACTCCATGACTTTCAGGGCCCTTGAGCAAAAATGGATTTCTGACAGATATGGCATTTTGTATAGGATTAAGTTTCATTTGAGCTTCCTCATAATTAAATTCTAAGTTGTCTTTCAACCAGCCTTTGATATCATTGCCTTGGCAGGGAGGCTCCATTTCCTGGTGCACAGGTACACAGAAGATCCACTGGAGAAGTTCCACTTTCTTTATTAATGGCTTTTCAGTAAGTCTGTAAGTCATTCTGAGCTAGGTATATGGCTTTTGTAGATTTCCTCTGCAATTTAAGGAAATGTGTTTTCAGACATTTAAATTGCAGGGTTTGGGCTCTGATGGCTGCCTTTTCTCAGGTGTTGTTTACCTGGCCCTTGTTCAGGTGTCTCTAAGGACCAAGGTACCCTCATGTGCCATGTCATCCTCAGTGTACTGTATGGAAGTACAGTGATTTATTTTTAAACCAGTGATTTATTTTTAAACCATAAAATTTATTTTTCCTTTTTATCTCCTTCCTCTTTCTCCTCCCTAACAGAAGAAAGGTTTTTCCTGGTGAAAACTGAGTTTTTGTCTGAGTCTCCTGATCCTGTTTCCATTTTTAGTCCAGCCAAAGAACTTTACCTTTGTGGATTCAAGCTTCCTTTTTTAGAGCAAGAAATCAACTGAGCTTGGCCAGAACAGAGACTTCTGGTTAACCCATCTAAAGTTGTGTTGTTCTACCTCTTGTTTATCTCTGTTCAGCAAATACTCATCAGGATGGCTCATCCCCTCTTTGATGACACATCAGGCAGGGAAATAAGAGTGGGTGCTCTTTCCTTTTACCCAGAGACACTCAGAGCAAGCTTTGATTTGAAGCAATGTACTCTGGACACTTGAATGCATAAGGATGTAGTTATATTTTCCTGCTAAACAAGTTGCCTAGATACAATTCTCAGAGCCCTGAAAACTGAGTGATCTTGCTTACACTTGGTATACAGAGGAGAAACGAGTGAAAAAAAGATCAATTTGTGTAGGTAGATGTTTAAATATATATATAATTGGATTTCAGCTAACCCCTTCAATGTTTGAGTGATAGAGGCTTCCTCCAGGAACTCTGAAATCATTTTTTTTTTTAGGCAATGGAAATAAAACTGAAATGAAATGTTACAAAGTCATGTCTCTCCTCTTTCATTCTGATGAAAAGCATTTTGTGGGCTTGTTTTATACCCTTTTGTTTTGCTGTTCTTTTGGTTTCCCCAGCATAATCTAATTGATGGCAAGCAGAAGTATCTTGCACCAAATTTGCTCTGACTCAATTTGTCTTGTTAAACAGGTCATTTAAATACACCCCCTCAGACTATAAACGTCTCTTATTGTTACTGCTGATGTACAGAGTTTCACTGGTGAAAACAAGCCAGCCTTGATCCAAGCCTGAAGTTCATCTGGAGGAAAACAGACAAATGAAGAACATGGGGCAATCATGAGCTGAGGACATGAGTTACTAAATGTAACAAATCAGGCCATCATGGTGGAGAAGCACAAGAGCACATTAAAGATTACACTCCAGCCTGAGCTTCTCTTTCAGTGAAAGGTCTGTAGCATGAGATGTGCAGGACTGCAGGCTGGAGCCAGAGCATTAATGTATGAAATTATTTTGACCTTTAGGTTTGTTATTGAAGATGTATTTTATTTTAAAAAAGTCAAAAATGTGCCTTGATCACAGAATAATTCTACCAGACCACTTAATTAACATCTGGCTGCCTACCTGACAGCTGTGCATTTCAATATGGGCATTTTCTTGTCCGTGACATTTATCTGCTGTGGAACAAGGAGCATCATTATATTCTCAAGTCTGTGAGTGCTGAGAAATCCAAGTAATGTAAAGGACTTCTTTTTTAATGGATCAATAATCTAAATATTGAACAGTTGAGAAATGTGCATTTTTAAATGATTGAAATAAGAAAAATGGGCATTGATTCTCCAGCAATTTAATTTTCCAGAGGAGAGCCACAGAACCTTTGTATGCAGCTCTTGGGTCTTTCTAGTGGTTACATCCTTTGAATATAAAGCTGTTGCATTGCAGGTAAATTTTTGTTTTGCTGTCCTTGGCTTGATATTCCTTCAAGTAAGTGGTTCTTGGTTGAAAAAAGCCTGGAGGGGGTCTTGTGAATTAGCTGCTGCTGATTAATGTTCATGGTGAAAGTGGGTGCAACACATGACCTACAAGATGAATATTACCTGGAGAGTGGGGTTGGTCTGCTCCCTGGTTTTTGTGTGTGCTGGTGCTCAGTGCAAGGCAGAACTGCTGCTGTGTGACACCCTGTCATAACCCTTGCTGCTCTCTGTGGAGCTGCTGCACATCACCACACAGTAAGAGCTTTACAGTAGGTGGTGTTGAACCTAAAGCCTGCTGGTAGCAGCAGTTTTGTAAATTTTTTTAACAAGTCTAAATATAAGGAAAATCACTTTTGGGAAAAACAGACTCTGCCCTTTTCTTTCTTTTGTTTAAACAACTAAAAACCTAAGATCAATTCAATTTTTCTAAATAACTCAGAGATTACCTATGATGCTGCTGGCTCCATTAGCAATTCCCAATTCTCTTATTTTAGAAGTTCTGAAACCTGATTTTCTATGACTATGTAACCACATCATCAGCTCATTTACTGCACCCCCACCCCTGCAACCAAGCTGAGTGTGAGAATTGAGGCTGAGGAGGTGCTGATCCCTTCACCTTGTTCAGCACAAACCCATCCTTCTCTTTTGCCCTTTTCCTGCCAGCTGGAGTTGTGTGAATTTATGAGCAGCTGAGCAGAGAGGGATGCCATCCTTTGCTGACATGAGTTGTATTTACTGAAGGGGTGGCAAGATCTCAGGAGTTTGGAGAAGTCTGAATCCTTGATTAGTTGTCACTTGATGGCTCAGAGGTGAAAGCAGCAGTATCTTAAGGGAAGTAAGCTGAGAGTAATGGAAAAGCACTATTTAAACACTCAGGCTTGTGGTCAGAGACCTCTCTGCAGCAATGGCAGAGCTCAGCTGTCCTTTTTGCCTTCTGAGATCACTTAAAATACATGTATAAAAAATAAAATGACTGCCAGCAAACATTTGAATTCAGAAGGTATAGGAGCAGATTTCTGTCATGCTCAGCTTCTGCAGTGACATTGAACTAGATGAGAATTGTTCTGGAGTGTTTAATTTGTTATGAAATATATACATGTTCTTTCCCTTTATTTCATCAATATTTAAATTAAGCCTGAATGCAGAAGAAAAGGTAAAGCAGGGAGCTGTTGCTGCCCAAGGGCTGGGCAGGCAGGAGGCTTTAACTCTAAAAATGTGAATTCTAAAATGAACTTGTTCTGAGTGAGTTTTGTAGTTGGGGTAGAAATTAGCTGAATTATGATATTAATGTTCATTTTGAGGAGCAAACAAGAAGCAAATACTGGTGTTGCTGGTTGGCAGTGGAGCATGCTCCATGGTCTGCCAGGGGTGCAGAGGGCAGGAGCCAGCCCTGGGCTGCTGGATGAGCTGATGTTCTTGTGGAGTTCAGGAAGTGTTTGATTCCCCTCATTGCCCACTCCATTTTCTGAGCCTCCCAGAGCACCCTGCCACCTCACCTCTGACCTGCTGGTGTGCCAGAGACGGTGCCCATCCCAGGCAATTTCAGCTCATCAAAGTCCACCAGGCAAGGCTTCTGCTGGGGTCCCTGGGAGTTGTATTTTTCTCATTTCACTTCACTTTGGGGCTCTCCACTTCCTCAGCAGATGGCATTTTTATCATGTTTTTTGTGAAGTCCATATGGCCTACAAGAAAGAGTATCTCTTTAATTGTAAAACATGACCACCTGTTCAGATTTTAATGAGTGCAGTGAGCATTCATCTTCATGTATCTACTTAAAAATAGCTGCTTCAATTGAATTTAAAAAAACAAACAAAAAACTAAAACCCATTTGGGTGCCAACACTTTGTCTGCTGAAATAATCAATTAATAATTAAGTGGCTAATTTTGGAGCCCAGTGGCCTTGCTGGTTCCCTCAGACCTGTTGTGATGAGAGCAGACAGTGATTGATTGCCCTGCTGATGCCCAGAGGTACAGCCGTGCTGGGGCCAGATGCTGCCAGGCTTTGAGCTGTTTACTGGGATGTTTGGAAGGTGAATGCAACTTCATGCTTCTCTTCTGCAAATAAACTTGTCTGCCCTGCCCAGCTTTCTCCTCTCTGCATTCCTCCCTGCTATTTTCATGAAGGATAAAACCTGGTACTCAAAAAGGTGCCCTAATGATGGGCCAGTGTTGAAACTGTAAGCAAAAATAGACTTAAAAGGTTTATCCACTAACTGATTCCTAATAAAAAGCCTTGCTAGAATCATTCTGCTCATTACAATAACAATTGCCAGTTAACTGTTTCACAGCTCCCACAGGTCTGCTGGATGATGAAAAACTGTGGAGTTTCTTGGCTCCAGCTTTCAGGGAAGTAGAAGAGACCAAGATGCCCAGATCTTGTTAGAGTGTTAATGCTTAATTCAAAGTCCCTTAGAAAATTAACCCATTGTGCAATTAGCCTGTTGCAATATCATGTTGCTCTATAGCTAATTAAAATACCCAAATGGTAGGAGCACACTGGGATTTTGGTTGTTTGGAGGTTTAGTATTTCAGAGGTGAAAGACACACGAGCTGTTTGCAGGACTGCTTGGGGCACAGCATCTTCAATGCTGATAGTAAGGGGTGTAACAGCTGCTGGGTTTCAACATAAGAGTAATTTGGCAGTGTAGGTGGTGGAGAAAACTTGGTGCAGCTGCTTGGAGCATCTGCTTTTACATCTTGAGGAGGGAGAGCCAGAAATCCTTACCCAGAGAGACCTCTGAGCTGGTTATCTGCAGAGAATAGTGCTGGAAGCAGTGGGAGGGGAAGGTGATTTGCATGCCCACCTTATTTTATTGAAGGTGTTTCTGACACAGTCCCCACCCCATGGCCCCCAGTTGGCCCCTTAATCTGGGGGAGGAGCTCTCCTTGCTGGTCTGGTGATTGATGTAAACCTGGTTATCTCTCAAACCACATGGGATTTTGGGATAGCAGGTCTCTCAGTTGTGCAGAGGACAACACTCAGCTTTGAAATGCTGTGCAAATATAAAAATAGCTGTAGCTGTTGGCTTTTAATTCATTTCTATGTAGTCTTTGTGATCAGCTTCCACCAGTGAGATATTATTTCAGTGGGAGGAGGGTGAGAGCAGATTTCAGCTGATGTCTGGCTGAAAGTTGCTCAGTGAGAGAGATGTCCAGCTTGGTTTCCATGAGTGTGGCCTTCCTTGGCCTTCCCTCCCTGTGCTTCCAGAATAGCAAGGGGTAATTAAATGAAATTCAACATTAAAGGCTGAAAGTTGGGAAGGAAGAAGCTTATTAACCTTGTTGAGCTGGAAGGAGCACTGTGGGGGTGTTTGGGGCTTGGGTCTCATGAGGTTTTCTCTTCTTGTTTTTCTGGTTTCTTGGGAATTGACATTTGGCTGTGTAGAAAAGCAAACGTATCACTAATTCTGCTGTGATCCCTTTCATATGGTTGTGGCACTGGGGCACATCTGTGAATTAAACCTTAAAATGAACTGGAATTTAGTCTGTTCCCTCATTAGCAGAAATGCTAATTCTTTCTTGATTGGTAATAAAGTCAGAGGAGAGAAGCAAAAAGCAAAGGTAGGAAGGTTATCCATCCAGAAGCAAGCATGCCAAATTTAATCCTGTTTTTCCACAATCCAGTTCAAGTAGCAGACTGAGTTTTTACCCTTGAGTTCTTCAACAGTTTTCAAAGAGGGGACAGCTTGAGGAAGGAAAAGGAGGCTGGGATTTGGAAATGGCAATTGGAATGGCTGGGCAGGGAGCTGAGAAGGCAGGCAGAAGAGGTGAGAGTCCTTTTAGCTGCTGCCTTGAACAGGGTCATGGGGTTTGCAGGAGGACACAGGTACAGGCACACACATGTGAATGCACCTTTTTCCCTTCCTGACCCTTTGAAAGGGAGCATGGACCCTTGTAGAATGAATTTTGGGGCTCTTTTAGGAACTATCTTTTGCTGTAGCACAGACTGTTTATCCTAGACAGGGCTTGAAGTGACATGTGCAAACTGCAGGCAGGATTTTTGTTGTGATCATTCCAGCTCCTGTGCATCCTTCCCAACTGATTAAATGTGGGAGTGTTTGAGGGTCCCTAGGACGAGGGAAGAGATGAGAATCTTGATTCCATGTTTCAGAAGGCTGATTTATTATTTTATGAAATTATATTAGATGAAATTATATGATGTTATATGATATGGAATATGATATTATAGTATAGTATATTTTGGTATATTACAGTATGTATGAAATTATATGAAATTATATTATATGAAAATTATATACTAAAACTATACTAAAAGAATAGAAGAAAGAATTTCATCAGAAGGCTAGAAAAGAATGAATAATAAAATCTCGTGACAGACTCAGCAAGTCCAACACAGCTGGCTGTCATTGGCCATTAAGTAAAAACAATTAACATGTCTCAGAATCTCTGCTGGACAGAGTGACTCTGAGATATGTACAAGTCTCTTTTCCCAGCCCAGCAGTCGAAGAAGGAGTCAGAACTCTTCTGTTCTTGTTCTCAAGATTGTTTATTGTTTCTTAACTATAACATTCTTTCTCCAAGCTGCTGAGGTCTGTCTGGCAGGTTGGGTTGAGGCACACTGCCCACCTTCAGAGGTGGTGTTGTCTTTTTATACTAAAAACTATGTGTATACTATTTACAATAACTTCCCAGTACCTATCACCTGTGTTAGACAGTGAGCTTCTACTCTAAACCAATAAGAAAGTGCCAACATCACAGCAGAAGATGGAGGCCAAGAAGAAGGAGAAAGACAGAACATGCCCAGATTCCTTCATCTTGCCTCCTGAACCACCATTCTAAAAACCCCAAAAAATCTATTTTTCACCCTCTGATAAATTCACTATCATTCCACTTAAACTCTCTTGACTTGTAATTCTTCATCTAAGGTTGGTAATTGTTTTTTCCAAGGGCTAAATCAAAGGCACAGGGGTCTTGGGCTCTGTGCCAAGGTCTCTGAGCCCCCTGGGCTGGGGCTTGAGCCTTCCAGGGCAGCCAGAGGAATTTCCTGGGTTCTGACACACATGCAACCAAAGATGTACCTGTTAGTAAACCATCTACAGCCATCAGATAATTATTGTTTGCATTTCTTTCTGAGGCTTCTCAGGAGAAAAATCCTCCTAGAGAAAGGATTTTCATAAAAAATGTCAGTGACAAAATGTAAATTCCTTTTCTTCCTGGCGTGCAGATCACTGTGTTCACTACTACGACCTCCGCAACACTAAGCAGCCCATCATGGTGTTCAAGGGGCACCGCAAGGCCGTCTCCTATGCAAAGTTCGTCAGCGGCGAAGAAATCGTCTCTGCGTAAGTGTTGCCTCTTATGTGTGGTATCCCCACGCCCTCTGAACAGAGAGGAGCTGTGAGACAAGCAGAGGAGAAGGAAAACACAGTTCTTATCTGGCTTGCTGTGCCTGTGTTGTGCCAAAGTAGAATGCAAGATGGAGATTGTTTACCCAGCGTGAGGATGTTTTGTTCCCTTGGCCTATCAGTGCCAATGTCTGTGTGTGTGTGTGTCGGACTGAGAGGGAGAGAGAATCAGAGATGAGTGCAGTTCTGAGCAAGAGTGCATGGCACATTCAGTTTAGATACAATGTACATAGTATAGTACAATAAAGTAATTCATTAGCCTTCACATAAGCTGGAGTCCTCATCATCATTCTCTCTCCCCTTCCTCGGGGATGCCTTGCATGGATACTTTTGTAGGCTAAAAACTGTGCAGCCCTTGCTTCTCTGTGCTCTTCAGAGCTGCTGAGCAAGTTCACCTGTGTGGGTGGCTGCTCCCACAGGCTGCTGTGCTTTTGGGAGGCAGATCGTTGCTTTTCTCCAAGTCAAAAATAGAAATTCATTCGTGGTGTCACTTGGCTCTGCTCTGTCTTGTGGAGCTAAAATGCCTAAGAGGAATATGAAGACAACTAGATGTGGCTCCTGTGCCCAAGTGCTTCCTTTGGGAAGCTGCAGGTGGACTTTGTGGGCAGACTGAGTTTTTGCCCTTGAGTTCTTCAACAGTTTTCAAAGAGGGGACAGCTTGAGGAAGGAAAAGAAGGAGGCTGGGAACTGGAAATGGCAATTGCAGTGGCAGGGCAGGGAGCTGAGAAGGCAGGCAGTGTGTGTGCACTGAGGATGCTCCTGACCAGAGCTTTGTGATAGAGAAAGCTTCTGGCAGAGCCCTGGGGATAATAATCTGCAGTAGAACACAACTGATGAGTGACAGAGGAGATCAAATAGTACTGCTATGTATATGGTCTGAAGAGGAGGTTTAGCCACAGCCTGAAAGCAGCTCAAGTAGGACTGACTGTTTGATCTGTTCTCTGGTAATTTATTATCTGCTCTGTGAAGGCCCTTTTTGGGCTTATATTTGGGTAAGAAAGGGGACAAAGAGAAGCTGTGTTTTGTGACTTTAATAGCATACAGCTCTTCAGCCAGGGCAGACCATAAGATCTGCTATGGAGGCCCTGAGGAGCAATATTCTTCAGCTTCTGTTCAGTTGCATGGCCAGATGTGTCTGCCCCAAAGCCAGATGTGGCTGCCTCTCTTCTGGATAGGATTTCAATCATATGGGAATTAATGTGTCAGGTCACCTAGGGAAAATTGGCAGTGGCTGGCTACAAGCCTCTTCAATAGAGCAGAGGTGAAGCCCTCTTACCTGATGGGGAGGGTGAGGGGCTGCAGGGGAATCCTGGATCTCAACACATTCATGTCTAACACAGGGATGGATCACAGGGGCAGATCTAGCTGCCTTGTGCTGAGCCAGTGGTTATCCAGCTTGGTTCTGCCCCATGTTTTTACCCAGTGAAACACAGCATTTTAAGGTGTTTTCAGGCTGCAAGGGAGTTACTGTGAGCTGAGCTGCATGATGGAGGATTCCCTGGTGGCTTCTGGTACTGTTTATATTTAATCAGCTTCTCTCTTCTTACTTCTATTAACATTATAACTCTATATAAGGCTGCAAATTCATATCTGGAACACAGAGAAAATTAAATTTAATGCTTTGAACCAAATCTCTGTTAGACAAAGTGTTTAATAGAAGCAGGAGGAGGCTGGGAATGTTTTACAGCCATAATCGAGTGGAGCATCATTTATGGGATGTTTTAGGACAGAATGGCCCTGTTCTGCTTGGACCAGCATTCAGAGAAAACATCTCCCAAAGTTCTGAGAGGAGTTATTGATTGAGCTGTTAGAGCTGTCAGACTTGGACAGGCAGCAGCAGGCTGAGGGGACTGACTGAAGGGTCCACCTGCCTTCTGGTGTGTGAACAGGGAGAAATGTCAGAGCAGATTATTTTTCCTGCCTTTCCTTTTGCAAACTGAGTAGAGGCAACAGCAGTGTAGTGATTCTCAAAAATCAAGCACTGATTTAAGAAAAAATATATATGTATATTCAGATTCTCTAAATTTCTAGCTAAAGCTGTTTTATGGATTGCATTGATTTTCTTTGCCTTGTAGAGATAGGTTTTGACCTCAGGGGTGTTCAGAACTGCCTGGTATTTAGCACAACACATTGATTACAGTGCTGATTTACAGAGGGACAGATTTAACAGAGCAGCACATCCAAGATGTTTTTTGGAGAGGATATGAAACCAGAAGAGCAGTGTAACACCACCAGGATCAATGGCCTTTGTCTCTCATTGCAGTTCAAGGGTGAATAGCTTTCTACTTTCATGGCATGCTTATCCTAAACAATATAAACATGGCTAGAGCTTGATGGGAATTCATAAACAGTTAAAACTTCCCATTAGTAATAGCCTTAAATGCTATTATTTTAATGAAGACACCTAGTAGGTATGCCAGTAAAATATAGAGATTAAGTGCCTGTGTGTCTGAGGTCTTCTTGATGGGAAGCAAAAAGCAGCAGCTGTCACAGGAATCTGACAGCTTGTGGACCAGGGATTAGTCTTTTGCTGGTTTTTTCCTTCCTGCAGAAAAGTTTAGTGTCCAGGCAACTCTGAAGCTTTTAAAAGCAGCATTTTAAAAATACACCTGTCCTAATAACATAGGAAGCACCTGCCTGTATTTGTGGGCCAAAAAAAAGAAAAGCAGGAGCATACCCACTTTTTGCTTCTGTGAGTTGTTCCTCTGAGAGTAAGGACAAGGGAAGGGAGAAGGAGCAGCAGTACAGGGCAGGCACAGACGTGGAACAAGCACCAGGCAGAGAAGCTGAATGCTCTGTTTTGGGCCTCCTGTCTCATCCTGGGGTTAGGAATGCACTCCTGCTTAAGTCACAGTGCTACAGATAAAATTCATTCCTCCTTTCTGATCTGACCTCATACTAACTAATAATACTGCCTAACAAATCTTGCTGCAGCTCCCTTATCGCTCCTTTGTCATTCCAGCTGTCATTGAGGACTGAGATAAGCTTTTTTGCAGGATAGCACAAGGTGCATCTCTCCTCTTTTGTGCTATATTTTTAGGTAAATGGGACGTTGGTGCAGGGCTCATGTCTTACGTCATTGGTAATATTTGACGGATGTTGTGTGATTGGAGTTTTTTTCCTTTCTCTAAATATTCAGGGAGCAGCAAGGTTGGTGACATGACCTGTGGGGAGGAGAATGGCCTGCTTCCCCTCCCTCCCATCCAGGAGGCTGACAGGTCCTGCTCCCAATCTCTTTCAAATTTAGGGATCAGAACAGCACTATCCCTTTCTTTAAAATGGCTTCGTGGGGCTTCAGTTCCACCTTATCACCATTTGTTCCCCAGCTGTGTATCTCAGTGAGTGCCAGAACACCAGAGCCATGTAAGCTGTGATTGCTGGGAAATAATGCCTGTGAAGTGAGAGATTATCTTCATGTCTCTTCAGCTTTGGGGGAAGAAGTTAATCCTGTATCTCCTGGAAATGTGGCATCTTCCTATTTGAGATCTGCCAGGCAGCAGATTAGTAACCCCAAAGGCAGAATGTTTTCTCACAGTAAACAGAAAAACGTTTTGAAGGCAGGTATATTTGCATTTTGGGGAATCATGGGAAACAATGATTGTGATTCAATCCAAACATGTTTTCTATATTTTGAATAGTAATATTTAACTTTCTCTGAGAAGGTGAAAAAGGTAGAAGCTTGAGTTCTGTAACCATGCAGTCTTGATTACACATGAGAAAAACAGATTTAATTTTAACAGCAACTCTGAGCCCCCATGGGTTTTTCTGTGCTGCTGTTTGGTATTGGGCAGGAGGAGGAGGAGAATGTGCTTCAGGGCACCTGGGGAGTGAGGAGACTGCTTCCTACCCAAGCCCTGGAAAGACATGAATGAGAGTTGCAGCTGGCACGGAGAAGGGAACAGATTTTATCCGTGCTGTAAAGGTTTAAAATATAAATAACTTTGGTATGTCTTGGATCTGTGAGGATGTGGAGGAGGCAGTGATAGCCCAGAGGCCGTGCAGTTCAGTGGAGGGCTCTGCAATTGATAGGAGAAAGGAAGAGTAATACTTCAGGGAAGTTTTTATTCAAACGTGTAATGTGTTTTGACAGGCTTTTAAAATAAGGTGATATCTTTCTGAGCTCAAGCTGAGCTGCAGATGATTGAAAGTGGGATAAATCTCCTGTTGTGCACTAAGGCTTCCTACATTTACATTGTCATTGGAGCGATGAGGAGCAGGGTGGCCAGGGAGGAAGGAGTTCCTGCCATATGGCAGCAGGGTAAATTTAAGTGTTGTTTTCAGGTCAACAGACAGTCAGCTGAAGCTGTGGAATGTAGGGAAGCCTCACTGCCTGCGCTCCTTCAAGGGTCACATCAACGAGAAGAACTTTGTGGGGCTGGCATCCAACGGAGACTACATTGCCTGTGGTGAGTAGAGCAGCCACCCTGGTGTGCTAACAGGGTTCCTCTGAGCTGGGGCCTCACCAGTAGCAAAGCACACCATCACTTGTGCTATTTTTCTGAATTTCCACGCTCCTTCCCCTCCCAGGGAATGGCATTGGCAGTCTTGACCTAAGGGGCTCTCTAGATGGTTTTCTTCTGTTGCAGATGAGTTGTTTGTGCATGATGATTCAGGCTTGCTGTCATCAAAATGAACTACTAATGTCAGTGCTGCTGATATAATTTATGTATTTCAAGATCAACAATTGGCACATCTTTATGCACCACCAGTAGCCTGGGCCACGTGAGGATCCAGTAGTTGTCACTTAGTATGGCATTCTGCATGGTGAAGTGAAGAGTGCCCACATTGCAAACAGCTCCTTAGAAGACTGAATCATTAGTTACCCCTTTGGCTGTTCTGTCCTTTCACTGCTTAAAATCTGTAAAGCTCTGTAAATCCACAGCTCTTGCTGGGAAGGCAGTGACAGGCTGATAGCTGTGGGATGAGCAGGACAGCTGTGCCAGCACTGAAGGGAGGACCTTAGCTTCTGTGTTCTCTGATTGCTGTGCAGCTTGCAAGGCAGAATTTGGGATGGATTTCTAAATAAAGCCTGTACAGTCTGGTCTCACTTGCTTAAGCCTCCACAGACCAAGTTGTCATACTTGATTATGGCAGGCAAAACTTTGATAGTGCTACCTGCCTTTGAGCTGTGGCTCTGAGCAAGCTGGATGTAGCAGTGATTGGTGTGATGGTGCAGATGCTCTGCCCAAAATGCTTTGCCTTGAGGAGTTTGTGGAGGGTTCTTGGAATCCTGTGTGTTTTGCAGGTGTGCTGCATGCTGCAATTGTCTTGTAATAAAACCATATTATTAAGTGTGATGGAAGTTTGCTGTGGAGCACTTCCAGCTGCCAGGGCACCATGACCATGATGATAACTACAAGGAAATGTCTGGGCTTGTTTTAAACAATGAAAGAGCTAAGAACCCTCATTTCTGCTTATTTTAAGCAATGAAACAGCTTCGAACCTCTTAAGCGCTAAGAACCCTTATTTCTGCTTGTCTTTACAAAACCTGATCTTGTATACTTGTATTTTTTATTTCTAGGAAGTGAAAATAATTCCCTTTACTTATACTATAAGGGCCTCTCAAAGACACTGCTGACATTCAAGTTTGATACAGTCAAAAGTGTCCTGGACAAGGACCGGAAAGAAGATGACACAAACGAGTTTGTGAGCGCCGTGTGCTGGAGGGCACTTCCAGATGGGGTAAGCTTTCTGCTTGGGTGCAGAAGGAATGCCTCCTGCTTTCTCACAAAATGGCCTTGCTGAGGGTTTGACTATGCTTGGTATTTTCCTATTCATGGGAAAAGTAAGGGTACTTGCAGGTCATTGTGAGAACCTTGATGATTTGCAGGGTAACTGAAATGCTGGGGGAGAAGAGACTGCTGTGATTTTAACTCTTCCACCTGGGTGTTTGAATCTCTCCATATGGTATCTGAAATCCCAAAAGCAGCATTGTATTTCTGGAATTTGATGGTTTTTGTGGGTGCATTAATGGGGTTTTTGTTGCAGATACTCATTGTGAAGCCTCGCCTCAGTGTTCCTATGTCTGTCTGGGTTTGCTCATTGGAACACAGCCTTTGTGTTTAGATGAGTAGATACGTAAAGTGCCTGTTCCAGTGGCACTGAATTCACATCCCTTGCATGTGTACTAATGTGGCAGGCAGACCTGATGCAGCTTTTGTGAGTGTGGCCTTTCAGAATGCTGCTTTTGAATCCAGGGTGCTCTTGAAAAGCTTGCATTAAAAATATGGAGCAAGTAACCCTTGTATGTACAAGGTTTGCAGATCAGATACTTAAAAGAGGCCTGTTGGGAGGGGGCAAAATGGAGTTGATCTTAAATGCAGTCTTCCAAGTAGATGAAGTGAAATGTTGCATAATTGCTGTCCTGAGATGTCCTATTCTCAAAGACAATGTCTACCAATCTGCTTTCTGCATGTGTAGACACTACCCCAACAACTGTGACCTAAAGTCACTTCAGATGAACACTTCTGAGTCAAAATCAAAATAAAACCGTGTCTGGAACTGCTCTTTGTGCTTAAAAGTAAGAAGTGGGCTGCTGTGGTTTGAATAGGGGACATTAGAATCAGTGATGTAGCATCACCAGCTTCTTTCTGGCTGGGGATTTTCTAGGGTTTGGTGTACACACGTCTCAGGTGAAGAGTGGCTGTTGTAAGTTTGGTAATTTGTCTTTCTGCTGGATAAAAACATGCTGTGGGAACCAGAGTGTCCAGAAATGCCCTTCTTTGAGCTGCCTTCACTGCAGTGCTTGGATTGTCTTGCCCACTGCTTTTCTGGGTATCTCTTCTCCAGGCAAAAGCAGAGTGTCTCACCCCTGGGCTTATGTCTGTTGCTGTCCACTCCTCAGCAGTTTTTCCTCTGATAAATGTGCTCTGATAGACCTTCTGCTTAAGTGGCTGAGAAACTTCTAAGCTGTCACCATGGGCTGTGAAACAATTCTTCATAATCAGGATGAAAAATACCTTACAAAAATGTAATAGTTAAATCAGGCCCGTCAAGATCACACCAAATAATGTTCAGGCTTCACTCCATTAAGCAGCATTCAGAATCCATTGCTGTTCTGGTCTTTTTTTTTCTCTCTAGCGTGTGTCTGCTTTTCCCTGGGCTGCTTCTAAATGAGCCTGTTTCTCCTGTGGCAGCCTCACTACCTGGCTCTAGCTTTCAAAGAGAGCAGCAAAAAGCTGCCTGCAGGTGGTTTTTGCCTCTGCCTGTGGTACATACCAAGCAAGCAGCCTCACTTGCTTCTGCCAAGAGGCCTCAATGTTTACTTGCACCATATCTTCTCACTGATCCAGCTGCACATTCCTCTTCTACTGCTGCAGCAATCCTCTCTGACCTAATTGAGGCTTTGCTCATGTTCTTAGGAAATTAAATTACTGCACAGCCAAAGTTCACTTATGTCCACAAAGTCTTACTCAAATGATGAAACTCTCCTATTCTTCATTTTGATAATGTTTCTTCAATTTGCCATGATTTTTTTTAATGAGCTTTGCATATACAGGCTTCCCTAAAAGCTGATTTATTTTTTTTTCCTGATACTGGGCTGAACCAGACAAGGCCTGTGCCTTAAAGTGCTGTCAGCATCTGCAGGATTTGGGGAATCCATAGCCTATTTCCAGCTTAATTACAATTTTGATCCTGGTGAGCCACTCTGCCTTATTACAGGAGTTAGCACACATACCTCTGAGTGCTGGCTGTGATCCCACCTGCTCTGCTGCAGGACTGTGTGTGTGGAAGCAGCTCCAGGCCAGCAGCCATGCAGAGCCCCAGCACAGGCTGGGAAAGCTGCCCCAGATCCAGAGGCAGCACAGGAAGCAAGTTTTACAGTGCTGTGGGCACACTCTTCTCCATTTCCTGCTGGGCTGGGTGAAAGCATCTTGTTCATCTCCATGCTGTGGTCACAGGGCAGCATCTTCAGTTTGTTCCTGAGGGGTGGGAGATGCCAGCACAGCCTCTCCCCAGGGCTCCCCAGTGCAGCTGACTCTCAGCTTCCATCCAGTGTTGCTGTCAAGGATTGTTCTTTAATTAACCTTTTGAGATGAGATGAGTAAGTTTCAGATCTGTCAGTTATCTTGGGAAGCATGAGTACATGTACTCCTTCACTTCATGCACTTAAGTGCAAAATCTCAGATCCTAATTAAAACTTAACTAAAACTTTCAGATTAAATGTCATTGATTCTTTCTTTAAATCTATTTTTATGTAATTCAGACTTTTACTTCCTCCTGAGCCTAAGTCAAGCTGTGCTAGTGGCCCTTGCCAGAACCCATCTTTTTATTCTTTTCCCTTCTGCATTGATTTTTCTTTACTTACAAAGATGCAGAGGCCTTTTTTATTGGAGCTGTCACCTTTCTCACTCAAAGGTCCAGCAGCACCTTCTTTTCACCTGTATCAAAGCTATAACAAGGAAGAGAAATTATTCTCTCTGAGTGCTTATTAGCATCTTGCACCAGGTTTACTCACTCTTCAATTTATAAAAGTGTTTAGAAATAAGCACTAGCTTGTAGGCTGCTTGTTCTGTTAGACTCTTTGGAAAAAAACAGGCAAATGAAAAGCCTCCCAGCAGGCTGACCATGAAGCAAACCTGATTCTTGCAATGCTGTGTTTTGGACAAAGGCAAGCAGGCTGTTGGATATTTTTAAAATAGCACCTACTTATTGTTTGTGGGCAAAAACATTTCTCCCTTCTTGTTTTATGCTAAAAGTTGATCAATATTTAAAAGAAGAGAAAGCTTCAGGATTCTTTTAGCTAAGTGACTTAATAAGCATGATTTAGACATGGAGATGCTTTTCAGAACATTCCTTGGACTAAATCTTTTAATTTCCCAAGTGTAGGATTTTATAATGTACCCATGCTGTCCATTTTAACCAGCTTGATTTGAATCAAGAATCTGGTCTTGAGATTGAAAACAGTCTTCTGTTTTAGTAGCATGCAAACAGGGAATGCTCTTGAATACAGGGAGACTCTTGCATAGGAAAAGGAAATTATAGTAGTGGTGGTAGCTCAGTGCATTGAAGTGGGTAGAGATGTCATCTCTCTTAGAAGGGTCACTGCAATTACATCTGGGTATGTGGATCATAGCTGGAGGAGATTGGTTTGTGCTTTTCTTTCCCTTGTGTGTCCTACAGGATGTTTTCTCCTTCCCTAAAGGGGACACTGGTTGTTTACACCCTCTTGTAGAGTTTATGTACCTCAAACATGCTGTGTTAAATGACTGCACCTAAAGTAGCCCTTTTCCCAGGCATGGTTAGTGTTTCTCAGAAAGCAGCTGTTGAAAGAGAAGCCAAGGCTGAACCTGCTCCCAGGACAGCAAAAAGGTATTACAGTGAACACAGAAGCAATTTGATTATGTAGATTAAGCATGGCTCAATCTATCATAATCACTGTAAAGAAGCCATTTAATTTTGTACCTGTTTGCACAAGTATTCATTACTGCTGATAAGCAGGTTACCAGGGAAGGATTTCACAAGCAGAAATGTCAAGGCTTTGATACCAGTGAGGAGATGCAGATAAGAACAGGAGAAAGCCATGCAAATTAGCTTAGGTAAAGTATTATGTACATTTTTTTTCTTTTGGAGGAGTAAAGAAGGGGAATCCATTAAGAAGAGTGCTGCTGTCTTTAACCAGAGATGGGTGGGTGGTGGGATGTACTGGATGGGTGAATTCTCCTAGGAAGAAGGAAAGCATCTCTTCCACCTGAGTAGAAACCCATGTGTGTGTTTTCTCACTTCATCACTCCTCAAAAGTAATTTTAAATTTATGGGGGTCTCAAAACAGTCATCTAACCATGGGTAAAAGAAGCAGCTCTGGAACTCCAGGCTTCAGGTTGGCTTTGGGCATTGCCCTGTGGTGGAAGTGTATTCATAATTAGCCTTGCACATCTAAACTTCTCTTTGTTAATCTAAGAGGATGAAATATTCCCTTAAAATAGGTTTTTGGTGCACCTTTTCAGAAAACAAGCTTTTCTTCTGTTTAGTTTTCCTTTCTTCTGAACATCCAGCTTTGTTTCTTAATGATGTCTGGCTTGGATTCTTTAAATAGAAACCTGTAATTGTAGCACTGTAAGTTAGTCACTTAATAGGGCTGCAGTCTTGTTCACTGATGAAAAGTAGCCATCCTTTGTTTCCCAGTAGTCTTATAAATGGTACACAGTGTACACAGGAGCTAGTCAGGAGCTCTTATAATTTACAATCAGCAAATTGGCTCCCTTCACAGGAATTAATTTAGCCAATACAAATTATTTCAGGAAATGATTCATTGCCACTTTAAAGCGCTAATTAATTTGGGTGACTTATGAACATTAAAAATGAAATCTCCTTTGTCATTCCCAAGTAACTGAATGGTAATTCAGTGCCATTCTTAAGTAACTTGTATCAGCTGTAACTATGCCTCTTATAGCTTGAAGTACAAATTCCAACAGGATTTTGGGGGGAAAACAAAAAGCACTTGAAACTTCATTGTCTCTCTTTGCTGCTGAAATTTTAAAATCTCAAAATTGGTGAGAATTTTGACTTCCAGCTTCAACTCAGCGGTGTTTTATTTTCACAGCATCCTCAGCTTACCTGTTCAGATGTTAGGAAATACTTAGGTAGAACCCAAAAGCTTAGGAGCTCAATGCCTGCCTGGAGTGATCAGACCCCAGCTGTGCCACAGGTACAGCATGAGTAGCTCCAGCTGTGGTATTTTCTGGAAGGACATCTGCTGGTTTCTGACTCCTCCTTTCTTCCCTAGACCAGGACTGGCCTGTAGCATATGTGTGCAGCATCTCCCAAGCTAGAATCCTTGCAGGTTCTCCTCCAGTGCAATCCCACACCACTTCTTCATGCTGGAAACACAGAGGTCTTCATCTTCATTCTTGTGCTTGAAATGCACAGGAGTTTATGGAAGGCTGAGAAGGATCAGCTTCTTAAAAAGCAAGTTGTGGCTTTGATCAGGTTTATTCTACTGGTTTTTTCTTCCTCACCTGAAAATCTTCAAAGGTCTCTCTCCCTCCTTGGAAAGCTGTCTAGTCCCCATAGCCTGCATGCTGCAATGCTCACAGCTGTCTGTGTGATGGCTTCCCACTCCTCTTGACATGCCCTCTGCTCTCTGGTCATTGGCAATGCTTTAAACACGGTTTTCTTTGACTTTTATTTTGCCCTTTCCTTAGGTAGTAAATGTATTTGATTTTTCTTCCATCCTACCTTTTTCATGTCTACTGCTCCCTTACTTTCATTTGAAAATCTAAAATTTTCTTTAAAAACAAATGGGACCCAGAACATCAGAAGATGTGTCATGCTTGATTTTCCCCCCCTCAGATTTTAGCATATTAGTTATGTGTACTAACACACACTGTATATATTGGTTTATGTGCTGCTTGAAAACTGTTTTCTTATGCAGAATAATTTCTACTTGCAGATAAAAGATGTCACAAGCTATGTATGATCCTTTGCTCTGAACATGCTCATATCCTTTCATATCCATAGATCTTCAAATGCCCTAGTTTGGGCTCTATTTTTTCTGTGGCTAAGGAGAATTAATTAGAAAATACTTAGGTGACTGGCAATATTTTATTCCCTGTGAATTTCAAAAACTTGTGTCCAAGTGTGGAGAAATTTGTGGGGGGGAAAAATCATATTTTATTATTAACAGTTCATGCACTGTATTGACATCTCAGTCTGTTGACACTCCAATCCATATGAAAGACCATCTTGATGATGTGATTATGCAAGTGACCAGCTTCATGAGGAAGTGCTTAATTTTGAGTGTTCTGTAGAAGAAGAAAAATACTGGTAAATTTTCTTCCCTTCCTGTCTTCTTCCTGCTTGCAGGATACCCTCTGAGCTTCCTCCCAGTGAGGCATGACCACAGTGAAGGGAGCCAGGAGATTCCCTGAGAACCCAGCCTCTGTCCACTATGCTCCTCCCCCCCAGTGTGTTTGGGGCCAAACAAGTGTATTGCCCCATTTCTGTTGCTGTTTCAGGCTCAAGGTGGCACACCAGGAGCTGTGCTAACTCTTCCTGTCCTAGGAGCAGAGCAGCTGCCTGTGCCACTGCTGAGGACAGGGGCTCAGTCTGGCACTTCTGTTCATCTCTCAAGTTCAGGTCCCCTGTGGTACTGCAGCATTCTGATATCATTGTAGCTTCTATTTTAAGAATAGCTTCTTCAAGAAATGTAGGTGGCTCAGGTTTTTCTTCTTTGTTGGTTTTAGCTTTGCAAACTCAGTTTCTCTCCTTCTGCAAGGTGAGGCTTTTTTTTTTTTTTCTTGCATAATCACAGAAAATTGCCACAGGGTCAATGTTGTCTTGAATTGAAGGCAGATGAAAGTCCATATTTCTTGAATGAAGACAGTATTTACTCTTTCAGACTTTTACAGATGATATTTGCTCACTAGTGCATCTCTTCTAATGCCAAGAGGAGTAGAGTATGTGCTGTAGATAGATCTGAGGTCCTTCTTACTGTAGTCACCTTTCCTAGACTGAGTGAATGACTGAGTGGCCAGCATCACTGAGTGCTGTTGACATTACCATTCCAGTAGCTGATCCCAATGGTACAGCTGTAGAGATAATGGATTGCAAATCATTGCTGGTGCAAGCAGAGGTGTGAGCAGGCTCTTGCTGTTTCCCAAGCCTAAAAAAATGAGAGCATCCCAATGCAATTGCAAATCATATTGCTGTGTTACACACGGTGAGCTGGGGATGCAAAGAAATCTCTCTGTAGCTGTTGTTAAATGTGTAAGTGGATGTTTTTCTCCCATGGGCACTTAACTGCTTTAGAAACTATCAGTTCTTTATTCAAGTATCAGTTTTATAACAGATGAACCAAAGTCAGGAATTCACATGGAACCTAGACTTGGTTGCCAGCTCCATCCTCAGCTTGCTACTGAGCCATAATGTTGCAAGGTGCAGCAGTATGTATCATGTGGCACTTACATAAGCTATGTCCCAAACAGCACAACTTCAAAGAGAATTATTTGTCTTACTTATACTGGGGTGGAGAGGAAAAAAGAGTGCAGGTTCATATTCAGGAAGCACTTACTTTTAGAATTAAATGATTGGACAGCTGTATTTCCTTTCCAACTAGTCTCAACAGCTGGGCCCCTGGTATGACCCTACTGGGCTGTAAAGCCACTGATAAAATAACTGATTAGGCTGTTGTAAGGTTTGGGGGGGTTTCAAATGATGCCTGGAAGGATATTTATCATTAAGTGTACACTTCTCTCTTAGCATGCCTTATCTTAGCATTGTGCCTTTGTCTTGGGGCATTTCAGCTGCTGTGGGAATTACAGGTGGCAGGTGTTCTGTCTCTGCTCTCCTACACCTCTCAGCCTTTGGGGAGGAAGGCTCATTCCTAGTATTTTTGGGGGGCCTTATAATCTCAGAATAGTGAGAGTAGTTTGGCTTGGAAGGCACATTTAGAGACCATCTAGTCCAACTCCCTGCAGTAAACCTGTACCCCTTTGCTCAAAGTCCCATCCACCCAGGCCTTGAACACTCCCAGGGATGGGGCTTCCACCACATCTCTGGACACCCTCAGTATAAAGAAACTTCTTCATTACATCTGTTTTAAATTAACCCTCTTTCAATTTAAAACCATTTGCCCTTGTCCTGTTGCAACAGACCCTACTAAAAGATTTGTCCCCATCTTTCTTATAGGTTCCTTTTGAATACTGGAAGGCTGCAGTAAAGTCTTCCTGGGGCCTTCTCTTCTCCAGACTGACAATCCCCACCTGTCCTCACAGGAGAAGTGTTCCACCCCTGTAATCAGCTTAGTGGCCTCCTCTGGACCCACTGTATCTAATGTATATTCTGTGTAGTCTCCTGGAGCAGAGCCCCCTGAAAGCAGTAGGTCACAGCAGGACCCTGGCAAGCTCTGTAGGTACTGAGCCAATATTGCCTGATGTCAAGCTCTCACTAAAGCTGGTTTCCTCTGAGTCAGAGTATCTCCTGCATGAGCAGCCTTTGCTTTATTTTGCACTGCTAGGCTCATGCTGGCTGTTTTCTGTGTGAAGTGCCATCTGCTGAAGTCCCTGGCTGGCACAAAGTGCCAGTGAGATGAGGCTGAGTGCTGGGAGCTGATATCAGTCGGGCAGTATTTGGTGTGCTGCAGAGCAGATGAAGGGGGGCATTAAATCCAGGAGCTGCAGGGGTAGAGCTGTGTCCCAGCACTTACTGCTAAAGCAGGACTTTGGTTTCAGAGCAGCAAGAATGAGGTAGGTTTTGCATTGCCATTGGCATTGTAACCACTGCCTTTGAAGCCAGCTTCCGTGCAAATGCAGAATTGCCCCTCAAGGGTGGTGGTCTGCTGTCAGTGCTGTTGGAATTTGGTTTATAACCTCATTCCCTCTGACAAGTGACACTGCTTCAATTAAAGTCAAACCAACTTTGCAATATTATGTTTTTCTTTTTTCTTTTCCCGATTCTTCAGTGCTAATATCTATGGCAAGTGCTGCCAGGCCACCACCATTCAGCAGTTACAAATCATGAGCTGCATCAACCTTTTGCTCTAGCACTCCTAATTAAGCAATTTTAATGACAGAATTTAATGTTTTACACAGTCTAAATGAAGTGGAAAAAATATGAACGGATTTTTTTCCTTTCCAGCACAAGATTTTGATCAGATAATTTAACCTCTGGGTGAAATGGAAGTAGGAGCATTTATGCATAGGTGGTTTTCTCTGCAAAAGCTTTGCTTTATGTATATCTGTGCATTAATAGAGTTACTGCTTGGCTTTGGGCATCCATTCTGAAGTTCTTTGTGTGCCCTCTGCCCTTCTGTTGACAGTAACAAAACCCCAAAGCCTTTTACTATCCACTAATTTGTGACCAGCTTAGTGCCAATTGTGTTGCATGTTAATAAAGTGAGAATAAAGGTTTGCAAGAAACAGCTGCTCAGACAGGTTTTCGAATAGCAACACAGGTTTGTATCCTTTAAAAGTGTTTAAATTTCTTTTGGTGGTGTTCTGCTCTAATTCTAGCTAATACTAGATGAGCTAGGTATGTGCATGGAGTGAAAATGGTCCCTCCTTTAAAGGCAATCTTGTGTCTGAATTGAAACTACCTGATCTGTGGTTAGGAGACATAATTATTTTATATAGGTTACACACAGAATTATAATAATCAGTCTTTTCTAAGGAAGAGAAAGCCAGTATGACAGGAGAGTTATGTTTAGTAATGTAATGAGTGCCTTTTTTGACAGAAATGGCACTGTTAAATTTGGGGTTGTGCAGCTGATGGGCGTTCACCCTCGCACGAGGTGTTTTGAATTCTGTGAGGGAAGTGCTGCTTTAAATAATTATGTCTCTTATGGTATTGTATGTCATAATCACTTCCAAAATGCTTATCTAGTTGCTAAAGCTGAAGAGAAGTGAGCTGTTTGGTGCAGTACTGGATTTTTTTATTTTACTTTAGTATGTCTAAAGTGAATATTAAGTTAAGCAGAGAGGTGTAGCTGGGGCAGCCTGAAGAGCTGCAGATGAGGCAGAGCATTGTTCCCCAAGTATTTATAATAATGAGAGATACTGGAGGGAAGATAAGTAATAGTCCATATACTGGGAAGAAAGTTTGGTTCTGATCCATTAAATAAATAAATAAAAGTTCCTTTCACCTGTAATCTGCAGATAGCACATAAAGTAACTGCAGTGGGAGCAGGAGAAGCTGTGTCCCTCCTCATGACCCATGCTGGCAGAGTCTCAGCATCCCCAGCCAAGAATCCTCATGTTAATCAGGCACACATGATTCTTTCTCCTAGTTTCTAGGTTGATCAATTGAGACCTTGCTGCCTTTTTTTCCTTCCAGGAAAGACCTTCTACAAAGCAGATTGCTCTGGCCAAGTTTCTCCAAAGACTAAGTAACAGCAAGCTGCTCTGGTCTGGAGAGTTTGTGCTTGGGGGAGATCTTGATTTGTTTAGAGTGACATATCCTTGATTAAAATAGGTTAATAGTTCTTCTCTGCATGTCTTGCTTCACAACTTGCACATTAGCTCCAGCATTTGAAAAGATAAATTTGGGCCAGCAGGAGTAAAAAAACAGAGAGAAAATTAGTGAAAGTGAAATACAAATGTCCTTATTTAATACAAAAGGATTCAGTTTGCTGTTGGCTTTCTGTTTTCCCAGGTTCACACTTTGCTTGACAAGACAACAGAAGAAATTTAAATTGTTGAGAAATGCATAGAAAAAGAAGTGGTTGTGGGGAAATTGGAAGTAGAACAGGATTTAGCAACTTTGCTTCTGCTGTTATAGCAGGCAGCAGCCAGCTTTGGGAGCTTGGGCGTTTTCTTTGTTTCAAAACTTAAGAATATATATTCTTAGCTTTCCAAAAGTAAACAAAGGCTCAGAAGTTTAAGAAAAATACTGCTTTGGAGATTCCTTACAGATAAATGTTTGCTGAGTGTACTGTTACAGGTGAAGGGATGCAATTTGGCCACAGCTCTCCCAGCATATCCTTGAGTGTGAGCTCAGACCCTTTCTGTGCATCCTGGCCACCCTCTGCAGCCACCCCTCCTCTTCCTGTCATAATTCCCTTGGGTTTTCCCTCAACAGCAGAGATGTCTGAACATGGCAGCAGGGACAAGGACAGTCTTCTCTTAAGCCCACCAGTAAATTTTTGGATTTTGCTATTCATTGTGAACCTGTGAATTATCCATTCTGGAGTGAGAGTTAATAAAACTCTTTATTGTACAGGTTTTTGACGTTTCTGCTGAAGTTCTGCTGAAGTTTCTGTTTTGAAGTAGGTTTATAATGTGTTTTCAGTCAGGCTGAGGCTTCTGTATTGATTTCAGGTAACACATAAATGTGAAACTTGAGCCCAGCTCATCACATATCAAAGTTAATGAAGTAATGAATGTGACACCAAGTGCCAGTGTCTTTTTCTCTCCTTATCCCCACAAGCATGTGCTATGTGTGTGGCTTTGTTTATTTTAGAGGCCATTTCATTATACATTCCTGGATCTCTTCCTGAATGGTTTAGGTAGGGCAGGACATGATCATGAGCTCTTTGTGAGAGCTTTTCTACTGATGTTCATAGCACTACCTGCAAGTTTGCTGTGATGAGAAATAGGTTGTGAAGTCCTGACAGAGGACAGTAATTTTTATTTTCTTATGTCCCCTGTATTTTGTCCTGTATTTCTCCCCATCTCTGCTCTGGAACATTTTAAGCATCATCAGGCTCAGAGAAAAGCAGAGCACCTACCACGTGCTTCATCTCTGTGGTGTCTGTTGAGGAATGAGTCAACAGCAGCAGCTCTTCAGAAAGAATATCTAAAATCAAGGGAGGATGAAGCAGATTAGCTTAAAAAAAAAAAAGAAATCAAATGCCAGAAGTGTTTGTCTTCCCTCACCCTTTGTCAGCAAAGGTGGGGTTTGTATTCTAATGTTTACGTAGCTGAAGGGTATTAGAAAATCAGAAGTACTGTAGTGCAACACAAGGGGTTTTGTTCACTCCTGTAATCCCAGTAGGTAATTCTTTTCTTTATATACAATACTTGAGTCTTTTTCAACTTCGTTTTTTTTTCTCTTAGTCATTGGTAGCTTAATGGATTTCGTGATTGTTGAGCTCTTCTTTTTGATGCAGTATTGTTAGTCTTAGCATGCATTCAGAGTGACAGGGAGCATTAAAAATAGTCATTTCCATTTCAGATATCTAGAGATAATTTTTTTATAGCCACTGTGTGAAAATAACTTGAACGCTAGCAGAATTATCTATTGTGAGAGAGATGATTTTACTTGTGAATTGGGTTTAAAGATAAAATCTGCCTACTTCCCAAGTCATGGATTTCCTATTCATTGCTCTGTTAAATTTAATCGGGAGCAAGACTTAATCCAGAACAAAGATGATTGAATTGCTCTTAAACAGTGATGTAGAACATTACCCAGATCTCACTTCATCCTCACAGTGCTGAAAAATCACAAGCATGAGAGTTGCTTGTGAGTACATTATACAGAGAGAGATGCTTTTACTCATTTGCTGGCTCATTAGAAAGTGAAATGCTTTCTGGCTTTTGGAATAAAGTTGTTAGGAGGTGTAGTACAGAATGGGTTAAATCTGTTTAGTGTATCAGCTAGAAATTACTTTGGTATGCAGTAAAAAAGCTCACTCAACTTGCAAAAGCCTCTGTTGGCTTTAAGTTTTGCCATAAATTGAGCTGCTCGTGAGCTTGTACAGGATGGATTGATGGATGAAGTTCCTTAATGCAGCTTTGATTCCTCTTTGAGAACCCAGGGGAGGACAAGCTCCAGCACTGGGCAGCAGAGCCACAGTGTGACCCACTGCTCCCCTTTGCTGCTCACCCCAACAAAAACATGCTTTCAAAAATTACTGTCTTTTTTTAAGCTCCTGTATTCTACCAGGAAGTGTGTACACCTCTAAGGTCATCCTAAATCTCCAGTTACGGCCTGGAATGGAGGTAGGATGGCAACTGGATTTTTCTCTTTAAGGGCAAGGAGAGAGCATGGGATGAAAACAGCTAATTAAAGGATTTCCAGGCTGGGACATGGAAACTCAACAGCCCCTGTGTTCCTTTTAGGGCTCTTACCTGAGTGCAGACTTTTACCAGTAAAGTTTGGGAGCTGGCATTGCTTATTTCAGGTGCATAGACCTCATTTAAAATAATTTTTAAGAAAAGGGGATGGGGTCAGGGAGTGGTGAAGCAGCATCTTGCTGTAGGGACTCTTGCAGACAACACATTGGCAAGAGCTGTTCCCTGGAGTTAAGGAGTGTATTCAAGGCCAAGACATTTAGGGACTTATTAATGGCACTGCAGCTCCAGGCTGTGCTGTTGGCTGGCAGTCACTGAGTGAGTAGGAAAGGCACTGTCAATGCCACATTTTTAAGGCTTTGGGGCATGTGAGTGTGCCCCATGCAGCATCTCTTTCTTCTGCTTAGAATGATTTTGACCTTCTGAGTTAAACTTTTCCACTTAATGATATTTTTCTATTATGTGAATCCTCTCTTCTTTGGCTTATTTGCATGCCTTACATCATGTTTCATTTAGGATTTGATACAGTCAGGAGCCCAGGATAAAAGACAGTGTATAAAAGGCTGGTGTAATCATGAAATTTCCTAGGACTGGAAGCTGCTGGGACCAGTTGGGACTGGTCATGGGCAAAATCAGTATTTTTTTGTCCACTGTTGCAGTCTTCCTAGAGCAAAGTGGAGGTCTCTGTCTGCTTTAGGACAGCCAGCTAAATCAGATCGTTCCCCTCCTTACACACATGTTATTATCCTGCAGTGTGAGAGCTCCTGCAGCATCCTCAGCTGCCATGTCCCACCCTGTGGGGACAGCCCTTGGGCAGGATTGTTTGCAGCATCCACAGCTAAGTATCATTGCCAAGTGTTAATCCAGCTCAGTAGCTTAGAGCAAGACTGTAATCATAGTTATTGGGTTTTGTATTAAAATGGTCTTTTTTTTAAAAGTTCTTTTTAGGTTTAGGAAACTGGCTGTAGAGGTGATTGCATTCTGGTTGGAGGGATGTGCTTGAGTGGAGCAGGCTGCATGTCCTGAGATTTCCCTCCCCTCTCCATTCTTGCTGCTTCAAGAAACAGTCATTTGCTTTAGAGTCAGGTTTGCAGCTTTGATTGAAAATGACTCTGCAAAACCCCATCAGAACTGTGCATGCCACAGAGTGGTTTAAAAATAAAAAATTCTAAAAGGCACCTTGAAATGTATGAACTTCCTGGGATGCCAAGAGCCATCACCTGTGGTTTGCTGGTATCCCCTGGTAGGACCTAGTAAATCTTTGTCTGCCCAAAGAGCCCAGAAAAAAAGGAAAGAAAGGATGGAATTGTGCTGTCTGAGGTTTGGGAATGATTATTAAGTGCTGGCCCTCTGCCTGACAGCTGTCACGGGTTTGCAGAAGTGAGACAGATCTGGGAGAGGCAGCTGCAATTGCATAGCTGGGAAGTTGGGCTTTTAATTGCTAATTAAAGTTACCATTTGCATTTGGGGTTTTCCTTTCTAAAGGACGACATCATATTCCACAAGAAACTGCAAGCATTGTGTATTTATAGCACAACCAAACTGGCAACTGGCTCTTGCTGCTTTGCTGGTACATCTGTATTTCACCTACTGCCTACTTTTGCTTTCCCATCTGTATTTTTTATGACTTCTGTCCTGACAGCCCTTGTTCTCCTGGTCCTTGACTCCCCTCCCGTGCAGACATATGATCCTGTAACGTTTTCCTTTTTGTCTTTATAAACAATAGGCAAGCAGTCTGATAGCACAAGTCCAAAGTCAAGGGAGCTTTGCAGATTCAACTTGACAGCTCCTCTCTGAATTATTTAAAAGCTGTAAACAAAAGAAAGCCCATCTTACAGCTTCAGGTGCCTTCTCCTCTAGTACTGTGGAGAATGCCTGATAGGTGAATTCAGCTAATTTTGCCCATTTAGATCTGTGGGATTTAGTGGAATAGCAAATGCAATTAGAATTCAGGGGCTGCCTCCTGGTATTCCTTAGGGGAGGGTAAGTTGCAGGGAGGTTGAATGAGCAAATTGAGGAGAGGGAAAGTTGGAAGGTGAATGAAAGAATAGACAATTTCTGTCTAGTATTGTCTAGAATTGTGTGTTGAGTTTGGATTTTTTTTTTCCCTTTCACAATCAATGAACTTGTCTTAAGACATCCTGTATTTGCTTCTGACTTTAATCTCAGTCCTTGGAGGGCTTCCTTGTTTGTTCTTTTCACATCCTTTGTTTTCAAATCCAAAATGCTTTTCTACACCTGAATGATCCAGTGATTTCTGACTTCTTGGATACATTTTAGTTGCTGGTTTCCCTCATGCTTCTGGATTCAGGAGTGTTTTAGATGGCTGAGATTAGGGAAGCAGGCAGAAGGCACAATTGACTCCTCTAGATGATGCAAAGTTCATTATTATCTTTTGAATAGTTCATTCTGCAGAATGAAGCAGGGAATATGCCATGCTTTGCATTTATTGTACTAAAGCTATAAAGCTGTACTCTCATCATTCTTAATGCCTAAGGCACAGCTGTCTTCTCACTCCCTTCTCCCCTCAGATAAATACAATGGGGAAAGCATCAGGAGTGGGATGTTGAAAGCAACTTCATGTGTATCATCTAGACTCTGCATGATTTTGTTTACTGAAGTTCTTCACTTTTTATGTACATTATTAAAATGCAATTTACTGTATTGTCTTTATCAATACCATACAATATTGTCATGAAAGCTGATAGTTTGCATTGTGGCTTTACTTTGACAACTGACCTGCAAAAATGGCTTTGAAATATCTTCTTTCAGAGATCCCAGCATCTTTCACTGTACAAAGCAAAGATCCCTGTCTTCCAAACAGCTTTGCAGGCATGACCTGGCCACAGCTCAGGTCAGCTCCCTCTTCCATACAGTTATAATAGATTTACAGAGCCCTCACTGGCTGTGAGCCAAGCCAGCCCTAAACCCCCTCCTGGCCACAGGTGTGTAGGAGATGGTTCTGCTGGCTGGGGAAGATACTCTGCTCTGCTGCCCCATCCTTACCTGTACTGTGGGAACAAAAAAAGGAAATGTTTTTAATACAAACTCTGTGACTTGAATTCACACAGGGAGAAGATTTAAGTATCACTGGAATTTTACCTGCTCAGGAGAAAACTTGTGCTTGTGACATGAGATGCATGCTATCAGAACCTGCCTGCAGGTCTTAGGCTCTGGCCATTTTTCTTTGCCATTCTTAAGTTTATCAACATCTCTTCTTCATTTTCCTGTGTGTCCTGGCTAGTGAAAACATGTGCCTGCTGCACTCAGGGCATTTTTGGAGCAATATCTTGAGGGGACAAAGTGTCCTATTTCCCAAGCCTGGGGAGGGCCACGTGCTCTGGTCCAGCTTGCCCAGCCTTGTCTGCACTGCAGGAGGTTTCAGGTACATAGGGCTGCTCTTGATCCTGTTACAGCATTTGCTGAAGTGGATGGTGAAGGAGAGCAGCAGACTACGAATTCTATCAAGATTAATGGAAATTTTTGTTTTACCTTAATTAAACTTTCATTCCTCAAATCAAAGTCCTTTTTCCCAAATCAGCATGTATTATAAATAGCATTAGTATAGGTATAATTTCATGAAGCTTCTCTGCATGCTAATGTTAATGTTTGTGCCTTGAGTTTTCTCCACAAGAAACCATTTATTATTTCTTTTGTCTCACCAGGTCCTGGTGAGGTCACTTCTCTGGCACATGTGTTGCATAGAGAATAAAAGGGAAAAAATTATAAATATATCTTTTTATATAAATAGTGGTTTATGCAGCTACAAGCTGGGCCACCTTGCAGGAATCCTTCTCTTGTCTGTTCTTACCACCAAGCAGCCTGCAGCCCTTTGGGTGGAAGCAGCCTCCAGGGGTGAGATATTTTTGCTTTCCTGGTGTGTTTCTTCCTATTGCTGTAGCCCTGCTTTCCTCACAGATGTGTAATTCCCCACACTCCCTGCCTGCAGCTCAGCTTGAACATATGCTGTTGTTCCCTGCCTCAGACAGCACCCTCAGTGCTGACACTTGGAACTGTGACTCCATTCCTGTTGCTATTAAATATACTGTTCTTGGCCTAAAGAGAAATGAAGACTTTGATTTCCATGGCTGCCAGACTTCTGGCCCATCCACTAACACAATTAGAAAGCTTGCAGATGCAGTGAAACCATCATCCTTCTTTTTCAGCTGGCATAAGCAAAACATTTAGAAGAGTTAATGTGTTTATTGAGCACTCAAGTCCCCCTGCAACATTATTTTGAGACCCACTAATGCAATGGTCAGGATTTAAGTGCATGTCCAGAACTTTCAAAGTTGGTTGGTTTAGGATACTGTTGTATCAGGATTTGGCTTTGGTTTGGTGGTGGGGTCCCACTTAAAAATGGTTGGGTATGTTTAAGGGATGTTATTACAGATAAAGCATAGAAACTAAAAATGTCACAATTCAGGCTGGCCCTTTTTTGATTATCTATGTCAGATCAGGCTTGGGAGTGGAGGTGGTTTTCATTAGAATGGGGCAAAAAAGCTACAACCTGCAGGAGATGAGATGTACTGGGTGGGTTTGTGTGGCAAGGTTTGGGGTGAAGGGGTGGCTTCTGTGAGATCTTTCCCAAAGCTGAGCCCATCAGCAATGCTGGCAGCACCTCTGGGATAATGTACTCAGGATGAGTTGAGTGGAATACTGCACAAGGGAGAGAGGAGTGAGGATATGAGAGAATAAATTCTGCTGCAGACCCAAAGCTCTGTGAGGAAGGAGGGGGAGAAAGAACGTGCTCCAGGCACAAGGGAATTCCCTGCAGCCATGAAGGTCCACCTGCAGCCCATGGAGAACTCTGTGCCAGTGCAGGTGGATGCCCAAAAGGAGGATGTGGGACCCTGGGGGAAGCCCCCACTGGAGCAGGCTCCCAGCAGGGCCTGTGGACATGTGGAGAGAGGTGCCCACACTCTAGAACAGGTTTCTTGGCAGGACTTGTGACCATACAGGGACTAACAGGGGTTTTTTGGGGTTTTTTTTGGGTTTTGGAGGGGTGTTTGTTTGTTTTTGGGTTTTTGTTTGTTTGTTTCTGGTTTTTTGTTTGTTGGTTTTTGGTTTTTTGTTTGTTGGTTTTGGTTTTCTGTTTGTGAAGAACTGTATTTTGTGGGAGGGACTCCCACTGAAGCTGTTTGTGAACTGTCTCTAGTGGGAGAGACCCCATGCTGGAGCAGGGGAAGAGCTTGAGGACTCTTCCCCTTGAGAAGTGAAGGAATGGCAGAGACAATATGTGATGAGCTGATTGTGGCCCCAGTTCCTTGTCCCTCTCTGTCCCTGAGGGGGAAGTGATAGAAAAAAATCAGGAATGAAGCTAAGCCTGGGAAGAAGGGAGGAGTGGGGAGAAGGTGTTTTTAAGATTTTCTTTTATTTCTCATTATCCTACTCTGATTTGATTAGTAATGACTCAGATTTGCCCCAAGTTGAGCCTGTTTTGCCTGTGATGGTAATTGGAGAGTGATCTCTGCCTGTCCCCATCTTGACTCTCAGCCTATTTGTCTATGTCCAGCTGAGGGAGGGGAGTGACAAACTGGCTTTGGTGGGCACTTGGCTTCCAGCCTGGTCACCCCACCATATATTAGGTGTTGCCCAGACAGCTTGGCTGCCCCACATTGTTGACAGCCAGCCATATAAAATGAACAGTAGCAGAGTATGTATCCATTATCAGTTTTAAATAAATTGATATCATGAATTTCTGCCAAAGTGTTTCCCTTTTGCTGACCCGGCCAGCCTGGCTCAGCTTGGTCCCTTCATCATTCCTGACATCACCTGTGATTAACCCATCTTCCTGTATTGATGGCCACCATCTCTGGTCGTGATGCATGAATTATTCTTCCACTTTTGCCTTGAGGGAATGGTGTCATGTGAAGGGTTTAGGAAGGTTTTTTTTCCCAGCCTGTCCCACTAGCAGTGGCCAGTATGTAACCCAGCAGTTACACAGGAATTCCTGGTGTGAAATTCCCCATGGGCTGGTTGAGATGTTGAAGCACCTGGAGCTACCAGACACTCATGTACATTTAGGACCTCAGAGCAGCAGGTGAGTGTCCAGCATCCCACGAGCTCAGGTGTGTGTGAAGGTGGGAACTGTGCTGTGGGAAGGTCATAAAGTGTCCTTCAGAACCCCCAGCTGGGGTGATGTTGAACCATGACTGGCTGTCACAATTTAGGGCTGGTTTTCAGCATGCTTGATTGCAGTGGTTTGTGCCTCAAGGTTTTTTTGGGAAAGGAATGCAACTGGAATGGATTTCCCACCAGCAAATAAGTAAATACTGCAGTTCCAACAGGAATTCTTATGAAAAGAGTTAAACCTCATTTAAACCTTCATCCCTGCCCTTTTTGTTTAACACCTCATTGGGAACATCTGGATTAACCTTGGGCAAATCCACCAAGTGTTTTGCCTCTGTTTCCCCACATGTAGGATAATATTTCACTACCTCACCAGGGCATTTATTACACCTAATTAATGTTGTAATGTGTCTTTGGTTCCTCTGATAAAATGTGTGGCGTGAATGCAAAGTTGTTTTTACTGATTGGATTGTTAATTAAATGTGCACATATAAATGATTTATTGGCATTAGAGAACTAAGACTTAATAATTTAAAATATTAACATCAAGGTGGTTGGATCAATTTTAAGCCTGTTATCATTCAGCTATTTAGAGACTGATACAAATGACACTGGGAAAGGAAAGGAAACTGTGCTGTAAGCAGGATTTTCAAAGGTGAATTCACTAGAGGAGGAAGAGGAGATGGAAAGATATACCTAGTACTGTGGAAGAGGCAGTTGAAACCAACAACAGAGTGCTGAAAGTAAGGTTTTGATGAGAAATGCTATGCCAGGGACAATGATCTCAGAAATATAAAAGCCCTGAAGAATGTGGTACAGATGGTCTTGGAAAGATCCAAGTGTTCTTGCACAAGTATAAGGGAATTGCTGATTCAAGTGTGAAGATGATTTGAAAGAGGGAGCTGAGGAGTGTTGGGTACAGTTGAGCTGGAAGAGAAATCACTGACTTGGAAGAAGAATAGAGAAGATAAGAGAGGTGGGAGAAGCACACCATGAGTGTGAAAGAGGCACAACAAAACCATCTGAACATGAAGCAGGGCTTTAGCAGATTGAAGTTTGCCTTTCACAGTAAGGGCAAGGGGAGTGTGCTGTAAATTAAAGAGGACCAAGCAGCTGGGATAGAATCATAGAATATCATGAGTTGGAAGGGACCCCCAAGAATCATGAAGTCCAACTCCTGGCTCTGCACAGGACACCCTGACAATGCCACCACATGCCTCAGAGTGTTGTCCAAACGCATCCTGAGCTCTGTCAGGCTTGGTGCTGTGACCACCTCCCTGGGGAGCCTGTTCCAGTGCCCAGCCATCTTCTGGGTGGAAAACCTTTCTCTTATAAGTCTCCCTACATCCATTCTTTCCTAGTGCAGCAGTTGAGAGCTGTGCTCCTTGCTGTGCTTTGGGACTGGGCTGCATAGCTCTGGTGTTTGCAGGGTGGATTGCTTGTCTTATCTAATTCAGGGTAGCTTGAACAGAAAAGCCTTTTCACATTCTACTGATTTCTGTTTACAGCTCTGATCCCTGATGGTTTGCCACTGGTATGCGCAAAATCAGAATCTAAAAGTACCAGATTTAGATGATATGTCTGAATACTCTCATGCAGCAGATTGGTGGCTGTTTCTCCAGATTGTGTATTTTGTTTCTGGTGTGAGTTTGGAAGGGAGACATATGCAATAGCAATATCAATGATAGCACCCTGAGGCTTGGTTTTGCCCCACACTGTACTGCTGGGCAGGGCAGCCTGACCTTGGCTAGGGAGAGATTAAATACATCACCTCCAGCATGATGTAATGACTGACTGCAGCAAACAATAGAAGGGAAAGGGGAGAGACATTGGCAGTAGGAATGCAGGTCTTAAACCATGCAATTGTCAAGCAATGTGGGGCATTGCATTGCCAAATGAATATTTAGGAGTTTTAAGTATTTAAAGAGTTGATGCTAAAAGCTGCCTTCAATAAAGTAATGCCTTGCCATTTCCTGTGGTTTTGCAATATTGATATTAATGTTATTGTATGTTTATGTATATGGTTTTTGGATGCTTATTGTAAGCTGTATTTATATACTGCTGCCACTTCCTTCAAGGTCTTGACCACATTGTTTATGGGGAGCATCTGATATCCCAAGATTTATGACTTTAGGGACAAGTAACTTTAGACACCCTGTCACAGATAAATGGGCAGTGGAACTCAATATTCCTATCCAGAGAGGAGGGGAAGACTTGTGCTTTGGGCGTGCAGGGCTAACACCAGAATAATTTGCTTTTAACTTATGTGTCCCTGCCTTGCCTGATGGGGGAGTGTGCAGCAGCTGTTAGAGCTGTGTATCTTGCTTTGCAGTAGATGCAGAATAATAAGTGTCTAATGAGATTTTCTCATCCTGGATTCTAAATAAATTAGATGCTCATCAATACCAGTTTTGTTCTAGAATGACTAAATTGCAGAGGCAGTAATGTATCACCAGTACCTGGGGTGGGCTTTGCTGGCTGGCTCTCCTGCCTTTGCAGAGCTTTCTTTGCCTTCTCCCCATCAATCTCATTGGCCTTCATTTCCATCTTGAGTTCAGAAGATGGCATAGAAACAAGGAAATTGATGGCTGTGTACAGCACTGGATATGTGTGTACTTCTATGTTCTTCTAGCCCTGACTTCAGTTGCCTTGTTGTTACTGTTTTTTGAGAGGTACATGCAGAAATGAAAAGGGCACGTCAAGATGAAGGGGTTTCTCACTTGGCTGAGAGATAGCTTACTGCTTCTTTAAGTGTGTCATTGGAGCAAGCCTTGCTGCTCTCCTCAGGGCTCCCCTGAGCTGTGAATACAGACCTGGGGATGTCTGATAACAAATAAGCTTCCAGTTACACAGCATCGTCTTCTGCTGGGTTGGATCTGAATAGAAGGAGAAAAATGCATTGTAAAATCCAAAATGAGAAGATTACTTCAGGGAGTAGGAAAAAGAGCTGTAGTCATGAGTATTGAGCTGCAGGTAGAAATACCAGATGTGGAAGTGTCAGAAAACTTGATAAAGGTATCCCAGGTACAGAGATTAAAGTCTGGAATTGCTGAAAAACAAGGGAAGGGATTCAAGGAGATGCTGAATTTCTGCCTGGGCAGATTTCCTTGTGAGATGCACTTCATTTTGTGTGGAAGCTGCAAACTCTGTATGATGCAGGATGATGAAAACACTAATTTGTTTGAAAAATTTTCTAAAAAGCTTCACAGTGTGCCCATGAATTCTGACATAAGAAGAAACTATGTATGTGTATATGATTGTAGGCAAGTCCTTCTACAGAAAGTGAGTCAAAGGAGTGCCATAATCTTTAAATCTGTGGTTTAACATTTTAGGAAATATCCTTGTTATGCTGGGTGGGTATAATTGTGTAGCATTTGTGAACTTGAAAACTCAAAACATTGTGTATTTGCAGCTGGATCTAGAAAGAAGCACAGACAACACCTTTTTCATATGGATTGAGTTTTCTCTTTTTTGCTGGGGCCCAGATAAGCCTAAAGCCTAAAGAGGCTTTATCTCTCTGTGTACAAAGGAATTACCGTCAGAATTAGATAAAAATACTGTTTCTAAGGATTAAAAGACACAGTTTAGGTGTGCATGTTCTGTTCCAGGTTTAATACCTAAAGAGTTGGGTGTTGCTGCTCCTAAAATATTTTGGTATAACATCTTTTATATATTAGACCTTGTTCTGTAAAGAAGCACTTGGTGTAAAGTAATTAATTTCTGCTTAAGCCTGATGTTCACAGTATAGATAATAAATATTCCTTTAAATTTACTCAGAAGGGATTAATGTTAGGTGAGTGTGATGGCATAGAAAGCAAATTGTGGTTTACAGGGATAGAGGGTTGTGCACCACTTCAAGTAACCCACTGTGCACCTTTCATTGATAACACTTGTATCACAAGAATGGGGAAAAAAACCAAAATTTGCACATTGTCCCAGTGGGAAGGGATCTAATCAGTTCAGCTTTTCAAAACCTCTTGATTTTTGTACACTGGACATTCATTGCGTTTCCTGGGTTAGAATTTGTAATTTTCTTTCAAAAACAAAAAGCTGACTTGTGTCATACAGCAAGAAAATAACCAAGGCTCAGGAGAATTAGAGTGAAAAGCCATTAGAATCTGCTAATTACAAGATGAAGAGCAGTCAAGCAGTGGTGGTCTATTGGGGAACCACTTTTGCACATTTAGATGTGTAGAAAAACTTTGTGTGTGACATTGATGGGAAAAGTTTTGGTGAAATATGTCTTGCAGATAGTCTGCAGCTCAGCCCTAAAAGCCAGCACCAGAGCAATAGTTGCCACCTTCAGTAAGGAAGGAGTAAATTTACTTAAATAATGGAGTTTCTGTACAAACAGCACTAGATTTAGTTCAACTATATACTTTTATTCTACCTGTAAATAACAGAAGACAATTGAGTGCAAGCTTTCTCACCCAAGTGACTTTCCCACTGATTCAACAGCTTTGCTTAATTAGGCTCCAGCTCCTTGGAATAAGTGTTGAAAACACAGCCATTTGTTAGCCAAAACATCTGCTGGGGAGGGAAGGTGAGAAGTTGTTAATTTAAAATAAGATCTTGAAGAACCCTAGCTCTGAATCCATAGAACAAACCTAGCTGAAAATCCAGGAAACTCATGCTTATCTGAGTGATGGCTGTGCTGGAAGTTTGAGGTGAATCTGCTTTATTTGTGTAGAATGAGAGGCATAACAAAGAAGTGCAAACATTGTGGCCTGTAATTGTTTACAATATGGTGAAAGAGCCAAAAATTATTTCCAGTCCTTCATGTGAAAATGTTCACATATAACTTGGAAACACATCCATCCTAAGGAATGATCTCTTCAGCTTTTCCTTCTGATTTCCACTTCAAGGATTGATATGTATGGGATAGCAAGGGAGGAATAGTCCCAGAAAGGACCGTATTCAAGGGAAAAAAAAATTGTTAGTGATTTGTGCTCATCTTTTTTGAGCCCTTTTGGGACAGGAATTGATGTCAACAGAGGAAGACTGAAATGCTCAGCTGTGATTTTGCACAAGGCCCCTGGTGAGAGGGATGTGTAGCTCCTGCAGCTGCAGTGAGGCAGCTTTAGTGGTGAGGAGGGGTAGCAGAGAGGAACCCTGCAGGTACTGGAGGCTGGAGGGTCTGCCCAGAGCTTTTCCTCACTTGGGTATCAGTGGGTGTCCCTTCAAGGAGATGTGTGTGTGGTTTCCAAGTTGTCCATCTGGGATCACATTAATTTAGGCATCCTCTCCTCCCAGCAATGTTTTCTTACACAAAGATATAAACGGGTGGAAGAACTCCAACCTCAGCTGTCACTGAGTCCCTGTTGCCCTGGAGCAGCTCTGACAACTTTTGAGTTGTTCAGCTGAGTTTCTTCAAACCTCACAAAACATCCAGAGCATTTCTGATTGTCTTAATGTTGACTACTCTTGCATGAATACCAGCAGTCAGGCAGACTTTAATTCTCCTCTGTTCCTTTCCTGTACAAATTGCTTCCCCAGGGCCATCCAAAATAGGGCTCATCTTGGAGGGAAGGAAATCAGTGTGCTTCAAAACCCAGCTGTCACCAGGTGAATAATTCCTTTGAATGATGAATCTAGCAGGTATCTCATATCCTCTGGAAGGTCCTAAACTTGATTTTGTTTTTCATTGCCATCAAGAATGTGCTGCAAAAATTTCTCCTTTTTTTGGTACAATCAGTGAAAGTCCCTTCAAATCCCATGGGTGAATGCTCTAAAGTTACTGTGGGTCCAGCAGTCATATTCAGACTGGAGAAACAGGGATGTGTCAGGTTCAGAGGTGCTCCTGACAGGTCTGTCTTTGCACTCAAGACCAATTTACAGCCTCATTTTACATAATGGATACCTCCTTGTGAATATGTATCCAGCCTGTGTAATAACAGAGATTCATGGTGGTGTCAAGTCCTTCCCATGTCAAGGAACTACCCTTCAGATTTCCAATAATACTGTCTCTACTGTCTCTGTAGTCCAAACAAATTTAAAAAAAGGCAGGCAGATGCAGGAAGTTCTTCATAGCTCTTAGCACAGAACTTCAGCCCTGAAGCATGTTAGAGCAGTTCTGGAACTGCACTCTGCATTAACATGAATCCTGACATGCACCTACCTTTGCCAATTAAATTTTTAAATTCATATGTAACACTAAAAGACAAGAAGATGCATAATTTTGATGCCCCCAGAGCCTTAAGAGGACCAAGATTCTAAAGGTTGAGATTAGCAGCCACACAGAACAAAATGCTGCTGTTTGCCAGGCAGTAAACCTTAATCTCTCAATCTTTGCTATGTTTGTTCATTTTTCTTCTTCAGTCTTGTTTTAGCAAAAGCAGCTTGTTCTTTCTGCCTCTCCTGCTAAGAGGGGCTGCAGGTGCATAAAATCTTCTCATTGGAGAAGATTCATGTGTAGAGGAGTCATTTTAATAACTGCTTTCTTCAGAGCAGGATTACTCACTTGGGCTGGGTCTCCCACATTCCCAGTGCCTCTGCTTTGGGAATTGCTGGCTCCTGCAGGCAGCAGAAATGGAAGGGATGAGTAAGGCCAGTCCTTAAACCTTCTTGCCCTGCACAAAAACACCAATTGGTTTTGCTGAAGTAGAACATGCAGTGGATGGTGAGGGCCTGTTTTTCATGCCTCAGTGCTACAGGTAGTCACAGTAGTGTTTGGGGAAATAGGTGTTCTGCCAGTTCAGTGGTGATGGTGGTTTTCTTTCCATTCATACATGTCCTGGCAAAAAGATTGGTTTAATGTGCACACAGCTACAAACCTGCAGATGTAAACAACTTCATGTCTTCTTTAGGTGTTTAACACATTGAGTATATTGATTGTTTTACAGGCTACACAAAAGGAAGTGAATTGTCTCTTTGGAGGATTAAAAACAAGTTACTTAGCTGTGTTCCTGGAGAAGTAGTGCAAGAGTGCCTTAACAAGCTAGTCACTGTTCAGTGACAGATTTGGTGCTAATTTTGCTGCTGTCTGCTCCTGTTTGCATCTCATGGTTGTGGATGAAAGCAGCAGAGCAGTGATTAGCTCAGACCCTGCTGAAAAAAACCCAACACCCAGGGGCTTCTGAAGAACAAGGGAGTGAGAGTAAATTACCCTCTGGCATTTTCTATTTTATTAGGAGGTAAAACTGTTCATTGGAACAGAGTTCATTTACAGTGGCACCCCAGCAGACTGCAGCAGCAGGGTGAATTGCCAGTCACTCACAGTGCAAACAGGAATCACTCAAACCCTGCATCATCTGCACTCAGGAGTTCAGGTTTCCTGCACTGCACAGTAGATTGCTGCTGGTCCCTCTCCCTTGCTTCCAGAATCCTATCAGGCATCCTGGTCCCTGTTTCAGTGCCCAGATAATATTTATATATATTAAAATCAACCCCCCCCTCCAGTGGGTTTTGATTTTAATGTTGTTAACCAGAAGCTGAGAGTTCACTGCATTAGATTCTTAGCCACCAAATTAAAAGAAATTGCAGTATATTCTTCCTTTGAGGATATACTTTCTTTTCAGGAGCTTAGACTTGGAGGATCATTAGTGAGATAATATCAGGAGTTTTAACTAATCCTCTAATGATTGCACCAGGGTGAACAAATCTGTCTGTGTCAGTTAGCCCAGTGGTCCACCACAAGGCTATTCTTACCTGATAAATGGATTTTCACACTGAAGGGGGTTTTTCTTCCTTTGCCCCAAATCCTGAGGCTGTGCCAAGTCCTGAAGTTCACGGTGAGGCAGCACAGAGCCAGCTTGGGGCTGTGCTGAGCTGCCTTCCCACTCCCTTCGGAGCAGGGCGTGTTCTAGTCACTGAGTTCATTAAAAATGCATGTGCTAAGCATGGCATAATTACAGCAAGTTTGTCTGGGGATGGGTAGCAGCAGTGAGAGAAATTTCAAAATGTGTCTCAGAGAAGATATCAACTGTCTTGAGAGAAATCAGTTCTCTGTGGGCGTTGAGCAGCGTGCGACGTCTGCTGGCACCAGGATGGCTGCAGGACACCCCTCTGGCAGCACTGCTCCTCCCCACATCTCTGGGGCTCTTGCCAGCACCCCAGTGCTTGTGTGTGGATTTTCCTGTCAATTTTGGATAGGATTTTGGCTGGGGAGGGTGCATCTGTGCTTGCTGGTCACGTGAGGAATGCAGTCTGGAGAGAAGATGCTCTCTCTTCTCCAGCTTTTGCCTGGGGGTTGCCTGACTGATGCAGCAGACCATTAATTTGCAGTCAAGCAGGATATCTCCAAATGCAACTCCATCAATTGGCAGGAGGTAAATAGATGCTGCCTCTCTGCTTAAGGCAGGGCTGGAGCCCTCTCTGTTTATCTTCTCTTTCAAACTGGGTGCATCTGCTATTGCTCTCTAATCTCTTCTCTGTTTTAGTCATCTGAAGCCTCTCGCCCTCAGAGCTAGAGGGGTTTTGTAACGCTGATTAGTTGGTTTAGTTAGGGTGCTGGAGATCTTTGTCCATGTGCTGCCAAAAGATGAAATAACCATTATTTTTATTAGTCCACCTCACAGGGAGGCTGTGAGAATTAATTCATGTTTGTAAATTGCTTTGGAGATTTAAAGCTCTGTACAAGCACTAAGGATTATTGCTTTCTAATTCTTCAAGGTAGTATAACTTATAAAGACTTCTAGCCTTGAAAGCATCTTGGATATAGGAAGAGTTAAATCCCTTTGAAATTAGATATACTTGTAATGTTTAAGATAAAAATAACTTCTTCTCTGGTGCTTCATCCAAAATAAAGGGGGGGGGGGGAAAGCAATGGCAGGTTCTGATAGTGCCTCTTTTTTTTTTTTCCAGGAGTCCAATGTGCTTATTGCTGCTAACAGTCAGGGTACAATTAAGGTAAGTTATTTTACACATCTTGCATTTAAACACTTGAATCTGTTGATAGTAAAGAGCAAGGTCAGAGACACTGAACAGCCAGGAGAAACCATTAGAGGAGGTCATCTTGGCTGTGGAGGTCTGCAATTTAAATGATGTATTTGCCTGTGGCACACAGTGGAGTGAGCAGGCAGTGCCCCAGCAGTGAAACCAGTTGCAGTGAGGTGTGGAAGAGGTGCTGCCCCTGCTGCTGCTCCCTGGGGTCCTGGCAGCACTGAGGGCCTTGCACAGGCACCTCCCCAGGCTGAGTGGCTCCCATGGCAGCAGAGGCTGTGTTAACTCACCAGCATTAACCCAAGCCTGTGAGCTCTGGCTGCTGCAGGGGCAGCAGGGCTGAAAGCTGAGCTCCTGGTGTGCAGCTGGCTGGAGCAGCACTGAAATGAGCAGGGATGCTCCCTGCCTTTGACTCTGGTGCTCAGACGGGTGGTAACAGGCAGCAGCTGCCAGCATGGGGTTCTGTGAAAGCATCAGCCTTCCCTGTGCACAGTACCAGGTTTTCAGCTCTTTAATTAAGTCTTCCAGAGTGTCTGTTCAATGTATTTCTGTCTGTGGAATGTCAAGTGATGTGGAGAAGACTGTCCTTCTTTATGTGTGTGTCAGCCAAGCAAAACCAGTGCCTAAGGCAGTGCCAAACTCAACCCAAACCTAGAACTTTATCCCACATTCTGCACAGCAGCACTGACCTCTACCATGCTGTTAGGTTTGGTGCTTAATGCCCTAAGCTTGTAGCCCAGACCCCTGGCAGCATTCTGGAGCTGCTGGTAAAGGCATTTACTTGCTGTGTGCAGAGTTTTACACTGCATTGTCACTGTCACGAGGCTGAGGTCCTGATTGTCCCTCACATCCCTGTGGCAGTAGCAGTTCTCTACCTGACCTGCTGCTCTGAACCTGGGAAAATCACCAAAAATGCAAGACTGGTGAAAGACCTGAGTGGTCTGGGTTAAATTGCATGTCAAGATTTACCCACCTTTTTTAGGACACAAGTGGCTGGGTTACTCCTCCTGCTGCAGGTGATGCTGTAGCCTCTCATTCATAGGGGATTTGTTTATATATCATGTTTTGGAATTGGTTGGTGGTTACTTTGGTCAGCTACTCCTTAGGAAAATGGGCAAAATGCACAGAAGCTTTTGATATTTTGAAGTGAATCCAGCAGCAAGAGCAGTGATTAGAGGGGAGAGGTTTTGCTCATGCACTTTGCTTGTTAATGAGAGATGGTAGACAGAGAGAAATGTACAGACAGCCAGGGCTGTCAGAACTCTGCTATCTCCATTTGCCTTTGACAGGAGGCAGCAGGAAGGTGGGATGGTCTGGGAAAGGCCTGGGTGTGCCCAAACCCAGCCCACTTTGGGGACAGATGCCATTCTGGGCATCACCCATGAGCTACAGCTCTAGAGCTTCTCCCAGGGAAGCCAAACCAGGTTCTTGCAGACTCTGGCAGCCCCACAGGCACTTTTCTGCTGTCTCTAGTCCATGCCCTCAGATGCTGCTGTTCCATCCCAGCCTGCACAAGGGAAACAAGAGCACACAGGGCTGGGATGACAAAAGCTCTGATCTCTGTTACAAGATTCCCAAGAGCTGTGTGACTGAGATGAGGGGAAATGAGGCAGCTGTGGATGGTTTTGCTTCGTGGCTAATTTATCATCACACAAGCAGACATCCAAATTGGGATGCTTGCCAAGTGCTTTTCCCATCTGTGGGATATTATTGCATGCTGGTGAATAAAGGGTAAGGGGTGGAGATGAGATAGAAGGGTCAGTTCTGTCTTAGAGATCTATATGCTGACATAGGAAATAACAAATGTCATAAATTCCTATTCTAAATGTCTCATCTTCCTTACTAACCAGGTACTGGAGCTGGTATGAAGGGTTTTCTCTCAAGGCATGAGGTACTTGGTCCTGCTGATATGCTACAGTATTCATCTGGGAACCACAGTGGGACAAGAAACCAAAACCACCTTGATGTTCCTCCCCAGAACGATCATGTTTGGGTTTTTTTCCATTTATGGACTTCCTAGGACATTTTGAGACACTGGTAACCCCAGTAAACTGTCTGCCATCAACATTAACTCCACAGACTTTGCTGGTGGTGGTATGGTTGTCCAATTTTTATGATAGGAAAACAAATTCTTTTAAATAAAAACAAAAAGGAATAATAAAATTTATTGAGCCACAAGCTGAAGCTGGAAGATTGTCTTGTTGCATAAGAGAACAGATTTACTTGTGAAGGGAGCTCACAGGAGCACACAGGGCTGTCCTCAGTTGCACATCTCGAGTTACTTTCATCTGGACTCTTCTTCATCCCCACTGGAAAAAGAAAGTCTCTAAGCCTTACCTGGACATGCAAGCAATCCACTTTGAAATCCCATCATGATACAGTTCTGTTGTTCCTTTGATTTATTAATTCTTTTTTAGATGCATTACATGTTGACAAATGTCACCGAGGTTGACACCACTGGAGACTGAAGTCCTCTAGTCATCAAGAAGAGAAGGACACCTTCCCTTCCCTCCTCTCCTTAGACCCCTTCCTTGCCCCAAAGGGGCAGTTCCAAAGGAGAGGATGGAGCTGTCCTCCTGTCCATGTGGGCCACCAGCAAGGTGCTGAGATGAGGGAGCTGCAGTTCCTGGGACCTGGACTGAGCTTGCCAAGACAGCGTGGGATGAAGATCTGCCTCCCACTCACCTGGCTGTGTGTGACTATCTCAGCTGGAGGAGGAAGCTTCTAGATCCAGTTACCAAAGCCCTGCACCACTCAATCACCTGTGTGGTCTGGTTGTGTTTGCCCCTCTCTGCACACCATGGAAGCCAAGCATCTTGAATGTTGGAACAAGAGAGGGGATGGAGTTGGTTTGTAACGTGTTTCAGAGCCATGATATAAGTAGCCTTATTTTTAATGGTCATGCATACACTTAATTGTACATATGGAGGGGGAATAAACCATGAAGCTGAGAGTTGTTGTTGCTTTCTTGGCAGGATAGCAGAGCAGGTAAGAAGGTGCAGATGGTCCTCACGAGCAGCAGCCAGGTTAAACTGTCAGGATTGCTGCCAGAACTCTTTAAGCTCCAAAGTGCATTTGGTGGGCATGGCATCTTTTCCCTGCCATGGGTGTCAAAGGTGCAATGCAGACAGTGATACCTGTGGGAAGTGTTTTGTTCAGCAAACAGAATTGTTTTCCATTCACCGACTGCAGAACGTGTCTCCTTCATGCCACAGGGACTGGGATTGATGCAGGGACTGTGCACAGCTCTCTTGTCCTCCACATGTTGTAAGCCTGACTCTCACTTCCCAGGAGGATTGTGTAATCTTCTCACGCCCTTTGGGCACAGAGCAGGGAAGAAGAGCAAGGATAATCTTGAGGATATGAGTAAAGAAGCAAGGATGAAGCCTTGTGGCAGAACTGGGGACAGGTCCTGTCCTGGTTCAGTGCTGGTGCATGTTTCTAGGGGGTCAGCTGTGCTCATGCAGAGGTAGGAGGATGTGGGACAGTAACTTCTGGAGAGTGGGGAGAAAAGTGATGCTGAGCTCCAAGGGAGGAGAGGTGGATGCATGGTTCTCAGATGCTGCATTCTGGTTTTCTTCCATGATTCCTGGTGTGTCAGTGGGGGAAGAGTGAGGAGAGAAGGAGAGGAGAGAGAGAAGAGACCACAGCAGCTTGTGTCCTGCTTGGGAGTGCTACCTGCAGGTCTCCCTTGTATGAGTAACCTGAGTCACAGTGGCAGAAGAAAACAAAATTGGTTCCTTCTGCCTGATGGCAGCTGTCTGACACATCCCACTGAGCACTAGTTTGATTTCCATTTTGCTGCATTTTAAGGGAATTTGGTGTGGAGTGTCTGTGCTGAGCATGCTCCCCAGCCAGCCCTCTCCAAAGGCAGGCTGATGTGATGATCCATTACCATTGCTCTTCCTGCTTCCCCTGCTTTCAGGTGTGGGTCTCCCCCAGCCTCTGGCTTGTTTATCAGTGCCTACTAATTTATTTTGCAAACTGCCCTGGCTGCTGTTGTACCCCAGCCTGTTGGCAGGTGACCTCATTCCTTCTCTCCCCCCACTTGAAGATCCTGTGTTTTTTAAATTGAAATTGCTCTGACAAAGCCAAGATCTTTAAAACAGAAAAAAAAAAAAGCAGCTGTTTTGAATGCTGTAAGGTTACTCCTTGAATTAAACAGGGAAAGATGTTTAACATTGGCTGCCTTTATTTTTTCAGTTTTCATTCTGTTTCAATCAAGATAAATGCAAATTTGGTGTCTGGCCCTAATTAGAAACACAGCAGCTCATAAACACAAGTTGATGGCAATTTTTTGCCTCTGTCTCTTTGTCACAAGAGGTAATGCTCCTTATTTTAATCCCCTTAATTTTCTTGCCTTCAGGTAACTCTTCACAGTTGATAAATTAAGTCGCATATAATTACTGTAATTTTGTTTGGGTTTTTTTAAACAGCTTGTGGTCAATATTTTTTTTTAATTAGTCACCAACTCAACAAATGGTTCCTGTCAGGTTTTCAGCCTTTTTAGAGTTGGGGGGTGATTGACTTTGGGAGGGATGTGCAGAGGTCTTTGGTCCAACCCCCTGTGCAGAGCAGAGCTTACTCAAATTTGGATGAGGTTGCTTCAGGGCTTAGAGATGTTCACAACTCAACCAAGCAAGGATAGAAGATTCCCAAGTCCCTCTGGAAAACCTTTTCCAGCACTTAACCATTCTCCCTGTGGAAATTAATTGCAGATGGTGGTCACTTGGAGTCTTTCTTCTCACTTTCTTCTTTTGAGAAAACCAGGTTACAAAGCCTTTGACTGGAAGCTGCCCCAGAATGGTTTTGCCTCCAGCTCTCGTGTCCTTTCGAGAGGTGTTAGGTGAGTCAGATCTTTTGAGAAAGGAATTTAAAATCTTTCTTGGCCAGCCAGCATCTTCAATTAACTTTAAAGCATTTAACAGAAGAGTAGGAGGAACATGCCTCAGTGCTTAAAAAATTCAGTGCTGGAGGGAATTGAAAATGATGGTCAATGGGAAATGTAAATTAATATCAATATGTCAGGGCTCCCCTGCAGTGAGTGTGGCCAGCTGCTAATGCCAGTGTTCCACCCCAGTGCTGAGCCCTGTTTGTTTAGGGTAATTTTGTTTAACTATGAAAAGTCATAATGACATCAGCAGATAATTGAGAAGGCAAATTAACTCCTTTCCAGCTGAAAAGTCCTCTTTCCTTTCTCACTGCTTTTCTGGAGGCCAGAGATACCTAGCAAGGACCTGCAGCAGTCCAGGGTGAGTAGAGAGTGTGAGTAGCTTCACTGTGGAGAGCTCCTGTGTCAGCAGCTCCTGGTGTCCTGGCAGGCAGCCAGGGGGGTGATGGCATCCTGCCTCCTGCCAGCCTTCACCACTGCCTGCAGAGGTTTTCCTTGAGCCCAGCCTCGTGGGATGCTCCTCACCTGATCTCAGAGGGGTTTTCCTTCCTCTCAGCAGTGTGGAGACAGTGTCCTGCACTTGTTAATGGAATATCTGTAGAGATCAGGGAATGTCACCTACCTTAAATGCTGGGCATCTGAGAGGTTTGGCTTGTGCAAGATGAGCTTGAGAACTTGGGATCCACAAGTTAGAGCAGCATCAGTGGCACAAGGACCAGAGCCCACATCTGTCTCCTGGAGAAGCACCTGTAGCACCAGTCCCCCCCAGCCTTCTGGTAACCATCACCACATGGTTTGCTTCAATTTTGCTTTCAGAGCAAGCTGCAAATTCTTGAAATGATGATCATCTTGTCTCTGTTCAGTTACAAGGCAGTATTTGGGTATGTTAAGTCTTTAAATTCTTCTTAATTTAAAAATGGTTAGTTGGGTTAAAGCAAGATTAATTCTCTGCTCTGTGTGTTAACCAGCCATTTGAATTAAGTAGGTCTTGTCAAAAAACTGTTTTAAATCTCTTCAACTTAGCTTTCACATGTTAAATCTGGCTCTGGCTGATGGCTGGCCATTGTTACTCAGCACAGGCAGGACAACAATTTGCCCTCCAACATCCAGCAGCAAGGATAATTTCCTAGGAGGGGAAGGAAAGAAAGTGCTGGTTTTTTGACATCTCTTAGAGATAAACAGTGAGAAAGAAAACTAGTATGAACTTTCCTGACCAGTGTACAGGGGATAGGCAGAAGGTGGTTCCACCTCTCCCAGCCCACAGCATCTCTCAGGGCTCCCTGCATCATGAACATTTCAGGTGAAGGAAGGCTCCACATGCACATCACAGCCTCTCATCTGCCTGGAACAGAAAGTCTGCAGTGTGCCTGCTGCCATCAGTGGGCTGTGGTGGAAAATAGCTCATCAGGGAGTGAGGGGACAAAGCCAATCTCATCTGATAGCTGCTTGCCTGAAACCTCTGATCCATGCAGAGAGAGACAGGTTTTATTTATCTCTCAGTTCTGCCTTCTCCAATGTCTCCCAAGTCTGTTCATCTGGGAGTTGTATTGCCTCAATGCTCTTGTTTGACTCCCAAAATTTGGGGGTGGAGACTTGCATGAATAACAGAGGAGTATGAGTGCTGTGAGCATCTCTAACACCATCATCCTCCCTGAAATCCTTCCAGTGCCTCCAGCCATCCAAGAACTGGGGAGCACACTGTCTCAGATAATAATTTGGGAAGATGAGAATTTGGGAAATAATTTTGGAGGTAAAGGCTGTCTTTAGGAGCCCTGAGTAATAGCACATGACAGCTGAAACTGAGCCAGCAGCATGAGCACAACACCAGTCCCAAACCCACAAGCACTGATGTGCCCTTGTGACTGTTCACAGGGCTCTGAGGATGAGGGAACAGATGAGGATCTGACTCCATGTTTCAGAAGACTTGATTTATTATTTTATGATATATATTACATTAAAACTATACTAAAAGAATAGAAGAAAGGATTTCATCAGAAGGCTAGCTAAGAATAGAATAGAAAGGAATGGTAACAAAAGGCTTGTGGCTCAGACAAAGAGTCCGAGCCAGCTGACTGTGATTGGCCATTAATTAGAAACAACCACATGAGACCAATCCCAGATGCACCTGTTGCATTCCACAGCAGCAAATAACCATTGTTTACATTTTGTTCCTGAGGCCTCTCAGCTTCTCAGGAGGAAAAATCCCAAGGAAAGGATTTTCCATAAAAGATGTCTGCGACAGTGCCCTTGCAGCCCCAGGAGCCTTTAATCCATTAATTAGAAGTGTTTGTTCCAGGATTAACTCATCATAACCCCCTGAACATCAGGAGCCTCCCAGAGAGGGCCCCCAGCACGGTGTGTCTGCAGGGAGCCACAGGCACAGTGCTGGGCTGGAATGGGCTCAGCCATGGAGCTGTGAGGGCAGTGGAACCTGTGTGTCCCCTCCTCCATCCCACAGTGACCACTGGGGGATGAGCAGCTCATGCTGCAGGATGATCCCAGCAGCTCTCTCCACTGTGAGATGGGCAGGGCTGGGAACATGCTCAGCAGCTCTGGATTTGTCCTTAGGGGACTTATTTCAACAACAAGTTTGTCTTGATTACAGTGCTTAATCTGACTTGTCAGAATCTCTGTAAAACCGTTTAGGTTGTTTAAGAGGGAAAATACACTCCTTTTATCCCTCAGACCTGAGCAGGAGCTGGTCTGAAGCCACCAGGGCAGCAGCTGCTCCTGTCCCGTTGCGAGGGTCCTGGGTCAGAGGCATGTACCAGGGTCCTGCCTCCAGGGATGAGCCCTCACACCCCCAGCGTGGTGCCACGGCTCAGCTCCCATTTTGCACATTTTAGAGTCATTACTCAGGGCACTATCAGACTGATTGGAAGCCCTGATGTCTCCTGTATTCCCATTCATCTGGGAAGCTGGTTTTTCCTCAGTCACAACTCCGTTTTTAGCCAGGGATCCATCTGAAGACACAAGTGAGGATTTAGATTCCTCAGATTTTGACTTAAGTTCTTTGGTTACTTCTGCTGAAGCAGCATAAGGAGATTTGCTATAAACTACAGAGACTTATTTTGTTTATTGCTTAATAGTTACAAAAACAATTACCAAGAGCCAGTAGCTCTTTCCTGGTCCTGTGGTGACCAAAAAACATCCTGAAGCTGGCATTGATCTGCAGAGAGCACAGCAGCCCGTGCCTGACTGGGGCAGGGGATGCTGAGGGGAAGGGAAGTGGGGCTGACCCCTCAAAGTCAGCAGAGCATCACGCTCCAGTGGCACCAGGCTGGGCTGGAATGGGCCAAAGCCCAGCAGACCGTGATGGCACAGCCCCAGGGAGGGCTCTGAGTCCTGGCAGGGACAGGGGACAGCCCTGCCTGGGGCTGTGGGGATGGCAGGGGAGGAGGAGAGCTGATTTCCAAACTCTTGGAATGGCATGAGCAATGATAGGTTTATGTTTCTAGTGAAGGGCAGTGCGGCCAGGAAGAGCTCAGAGCACCACATCTGTTTTGTGAGATCTTAAGAAGCAGCTTCTGCCTGGTGCTAGTGGAGAAGACATCCCTGCATGCCCCAGAGAGGAGAGGAGAGGAGGGCATGGATTACAACCTGTCCCCACCCCCTGCTTTCCTCCTGTTCAGTTTTTTTCCCTGTAGGAGATTAATGGGAACTCTTTGTCTTCTAACATGACTGTACCTTATGAATTCCCTGTCTCGTCCTCATCCTTTAAATTATCCACATAATAAAATATGTATTCAGTGATTCCAGGTCATAATTTGATCTGCTTAGGGAAGAAAAGGAATGATAGAGAAGGGTTGCCAGCATGTTCAGCTCTCCTCCATTTATCTTTATTTATCTTCTTTTTTCCTAACAACTTGTGTGCAGCCAAGTGATGGAAATTCCAGTACCTGTGTGCTGGTTCCTTGCAGGACAAGCATCCCCTTCATGCCCTCCAGCTGGGCAGGACCCACTGAGCTGCTGGCAAAGGAGATATTTGGGGTGGTGACCCATCCCAAATAAATGGATTTTGGGATTTTTACTCCTGCCTTGCCCTCACTGCTTCTGGGATCAGTGTTATCCAAACTGTAAAGTGGTAAAATCTTGCCTCCATGCCAACCCCACATGTGTGCTGGTTGCTGCAGGAAGTGGGTGTGCAGGAGTGAGCCTGGAGAGGCACATGGAGCACTGGGGATGGGCCCAAACTGCTGGCAAAGGCACAATGGCATGGCCTTACCCCAAGGCAGAGACATGGGGTTAAGGTTCCTTCCTTTGTACAGCTCTGGAGCTGCCAGAGTTTCATTTTAATACCAGATTTAAGGTCTGAACATGGGTTTAAATTATTTCACTACATCCCTGTGACATCTAAAAAGCCTCGTGCATGGCAATAGCAGCGCTGAAGGGCATTTTTGCACTTTAAAAAACCCCAGGAATCTGTAATGTCCTGATGTTGCTGAGGTGTGCTGCAGTCCCCACCAGAGCTGGGAACCTGCCTGTGCCCCACAGGCAGGAAGAGGAGGAGGAGGAGGAGGGAGAAGATCCCAGCACGTCCAGTGCAGTGTGTCCCAGGCATGGAGCACCCCCAGGCTCTCATGGGGAGGAGGTAGGAGACAATTTGGGGTGGGAGGGGGCTTGGCCTGTGCTGCACAGGGGCGGGGAGGCTGTCCCTGCTGGGCTGCACCAAAGCAGTGATTGTGCCAAGAGCACACAATGCTTGTTTGCCATAAGAAATCAGGATTTAAAATCCTTGCATGTAGCCAGGGACTCCTGTGTATCCATTTCCCCCATGGCTCTTTTCAAAGCTGTTTGCCTGCCTGGGGGCCTGCAGAGCCTCCTCTGGTGGGATGCAAAGCCATGGGATTCAATGGCAGGGGTGGGGGGTGTCAGCAGTGCCTCTTGGGAGGCAGGAATTTGGGCAAAAGCTTCCAAAAGAAGGGTCCAAGGAGCTTCAGCACCACTTGTTTTGAGCCCACAGAGGATGTTTGCCTCTTGCCTGTGCTTTTAAGAGCTATTTTTTCTGCTGGTAGAGATGGTCTGCATGTCTGGGTGAGAAAGCAAAGGCTCATCACAGGGATGCTGCTTTAATGATGATGATGAAGTGTTACCATGACCCCAAACAGGCAAAGAGGGACAAAAGCCAGATTGGAGCCACCTGCCATGGGGCTCCAGGCATTTCTGAGCATCCAAGGCCTTGCTGCTGTGGGCAGTGGGACAGAGGGGTGAAGACAATGTCCCAAAGCTCCCAGGGTGTTTTAGAAAGCTGGAAACTGTTGTGCTTTGCCAGGCTAAATGTGCCTGGGCTTAGATAAACCCTATTTTTGGCTTGGCCCTGAGAGCAGGGGGAGATTTTCAGCTTGCTTTGTATGGAAGAACCTCAGTTTACCAAAGGAAGGAGATGTTCTATCCAATGGATCTGCTCTCATCCCTGCCTGCCCAACCTCCCTGCTCCTGCCTGCAGCCTGTCTCCATCCTGCTGAGCCAAGGAAGCCACTGGTGGCTTCCCCAGCCAATGTTTTAAGGCTGGGGGTGACAGCCCCCTGGGCAGAGCCATCAGGGGCAATGTCTGCCCCACAGCCCTGCCAGCCTGGCCACAGCTCCCTCTGGGCTCCAAGAGGAACCCTCAGAAGAGAGAGCCCCTGCAGGGTGACAGCTCTGTCCCCTCTCTCCATGTGGCTGGGCACCAAACATCTCAAACACAATGGAGAGGGGGTTGGGAATGTGTCTGAGCACAGAGTGGCAATAGAACAACTGTTAAGTGCAGGGAGACACAGCTGATGCTGGGGAGGAGCAGAGAAATTGCTGCCAGCAGCAGCCTGAAGCCCAAGGATGGGGCAGGGCTTTGCAGTCACTTAGCCCAACCTCAGTGATGCCCCATGGGTCTCTGTCTTCTCCTGAGCATGCTCAAGGAGGGGCTGGAGACAGAGAAAGGTGGACAAGACCAGCACTTAATGCCAGGAGCTGCCACATCCTTGTGCCCCTCAAGGATCAATGTGTCTCCATGCTCTCAGCATCAAAGCTGGGCCTGTCTTTAACATGCAAAACCAAAGAATCCATCTGGTTTCTTGTGTGCTCCTGGTGATCCCTGAGCACAGGTCTATGGGATGTTTTCTGAAAAGCCTCCTCTCCTAAAAGGGTGTTACATATACAGGCATGTTGGCTACACACACCTGCTGCAGCAGCTGGGCTCCCCATCCATGCTGTTCCATAATATTGATATTTATTCACATGTAAAACATTGGAAACTGCTTGGTCACTACAAGACAAACTTCCCCTGGCTGCACAGCAAAGGTGTTTGCTTCTCCCCACAAGGCCAAAGCTGGACACAGCCTCAGGGGCAGCACAGGTCATCACTTCACCCACCTGAGTTTGCCTGCATTTCCCACCACTGGAGCATCTCAAGGTCTTTCTCCTCTCCTTTGGAAACACAACCTGCACTGAAGGAGCTCTCTGCAGTGCACTGGGGAGTGGCTTTCCCAGCCCATCCCCAGGAGGATTGAAGCCCTGGTGCTATGGACTAACACAGCACCTGAGCTGCCTTGCCATCAAGCTCACATCTGTTTTGTGGGACAGTTTTTTGGCTCTGTTGCCATTCTCCACACCCTTGCCAGTGCTCACATTCTATGACAGCAGATAATCTGGAGGCTTTGATTGAAGGGTTTATTGCTCTTGTGATCACAGTCAAACCTTTTTTAATATCGCTTTAGTTTATATCACAGTGTGCTGCTCCCTCTTATTACAGCCCCTGTGCATCCTGCAAGCTCCTGCTGCCAGCCCCCCATGGCCCCTTATTCTGAGCCAGGGCCCTGAGCACCCATCCATGGCTTCAGGTATCTCCCCAGAGCTCCAAACTTCCACCCTGGAAACTCAAGAATCCACAGAGAGCCCTAAGAACTTCCCCCCACCATAACCCCCATCCACCCGAGGTCCCCAAATATCTCCACAGCCTTGAGCATCCCCTCCGTGGGGTTCCAAGGGGCTGCAGTGCCTGGGATGCTGCCCTGCCCAGACCGAGCCCTGCGGGCTGGAGACCTCTCCGGGACTATTCAGCCTTCCTGAGGGGAAGGCGGTGCCTGTCCTTGTCTATAATTGAAATAGATGGAATCAGGACGGATCAACATCTAATTCCTCGCCTGGGTGAGTGGAGACATATGTTTAATTTCGTGGTAATTGGGGCTGGGAGCCGCGCTCGGTTCCTGTGTGCGCTGCCGGGAGGGTGGCGCTGCCGGGGGGCGGCCCCGCTCCGCACACGCAGCCCCTCACAAGAGCTGCTCGCCGGCGCTGCGCTCCCCAGCGTCCCTCCCAGAAGGAAGAACAGCCATCTCCCGAACTTCTTCTGCACAATTCCCATTGCCACGCACCTCCAGGGAAGCGGCAAGGATGCTGAAGCCCAGGGAAGTGGGCGGGCGCTGGCTGCAGATCTGTTTCCACACAAGTTTTTTTTTGAGGGATGGAATGAGGGGAGCAGCAGGAGGGGAGGGATGGGAAGAGCAGCGTTTCACTGCTGGGCATCCCCCCAAGACTGCACAGGGAAGGGATCCTGGGGCTTTCAGGCCAGTCCAGCGGGTCTCATTCACTGGAGAGTGCTTTTCCTGTCACTGGAGTGATGGAAACCCCTGAGGCTCAATCCCCACTGGCATCAGCAAGGCAGGTTTGTGAAACATGAGGGGGCCTGTGCTGTGTGGGTGATTATTGCCCAGAGTCCCAAAGTGAGCATGAGCAAAACAGAGAGAAAAGGGATTTGAAATGATCTCCCAAACAACTTTTCTAAATTAAAGTCTCTAGTTCTTCCCAGCATGGCCCCCAGGGACCCCTTCAGGCCATCCATGCCTCGTGCAAACCACATGCTCTTCCCTCCAGAGACCATTCCTTGGAAAACTTGTGTTGGCTACAAAACAAGCTGGTGTCCCATTTTGGGGTGCACTTTGCTCTGAAGTGCATTTAAGAGCAAGGGGGTTTGTCTATCTCTCCTCAGCATCATTAAGGTTTCATTAAGGACCCTCAAGCAGGGTTGACAGCTCTGGGCTCTGCTTGACCCTGCTTTTCCCTTGCAAAAAGGAATAACCTTCACAGGAATTGGAGCACAGGGAGCCAGGCACCCTGCTCTGAGGGACTTGACTGAGAAACTCCTTAGTGTGTGGTCACACTCAAAACAGGTGGGTTTTGGGGACATTGCCCTTGACTTTGACTTGCAGGCTCATTGCTGTGGCTGGGCAGTGACTCCTCCCGCTGGAGAAAGCCAGGAGGGCCTGATCAGCTGTTCCAGCTTACATATGGCTCCTTGGGCTTTTTTCCATCAGTGTGGTCCAAGGAAGGTAAGGGATTTTGGTCATGCTGGTTCATCTGTAAAGCCAAAGCTGAAATACCTCATTTCCAACTTTTGCATGATAGTGATGCCTTAGGCTTTAGCTTTTCTATTTTTCAGAGTCTGTGCTGCTTTAGTGTGTAGTTCTGAGCTTCATATGAGGGGATGATGAGCTCTCTTCAGAGAGTAGGGAGACAAAACAATTTCTTCTGTAGCTGGGGACCAAGGACAACCACCCAAAATTCAGGCCCAAGAGCACAAACAACGTGGCCTGAAGAGAGAAAAACAAGGGGGATGAGATTTCATAACCTAAAGCTATTAGACAATTAACTCCAATAGACAATTAACAATTAAAGCTATTAGACAATTAACTCCAATATGCAAATGGAGCAGAACTTATAAAAGTGAGAGACCCTGTGACCAGTTGTGCATTTTGTGACCATTTAGGTTCATCTTGGGTGTAGCCCTGGCTGGGCTCTTGTGCTGCATCCATTGAGGCCTTTGAATAAATCCCTGCTTTTTTCTTTAGCTCTGTTCTAGGTCAGCCTTCTCAAGGCATCAATAGTCTGCAAAGTTCCAGTCCCACCTCACTGGTGGCACTCATGGCGTAGCTCAGCCAGATCTAGTTATCTCCAGTGTCTGAGACCATCCCCAAATCCCTGCTGGCCTCCTCAGGGTGGTGGGTTTCACTCTGTGCAGGATGCCTGTGGGCAGGCACAGGACTCCCCACACATCCACGTGTGCAGAGCTGAACAGCTCATCACTTACCTACAGAGCTGAACAGCTCATCACTATTAATGGCCTTTACACTTCTCATTGAGCTTCCCTTTTATGGGGGTAGGAGGTAAATTAGGTAATTTACCCAAAGCAATGTGGGAAAATTGGGACATGAAATTGTACCTGAGGAGTCATGGACCATTTAGGACCACCTTGTTCCTTTGACTGAAAAAGGTCTGTTTTAACATACCAGGACAGAGTCTCTAACCTGAGGAAGTAGCTTGCCAAGAAACCTATCCAAGTTTTGTGCAAAATCAGGTGGAATTGCTCTTCTCAACTTCGGTTCACCAGCTCAGCTGCGAAAAAATACCTTCTACTGTCAACAGTGCTACTCATTGTTGAGCAAAAAGCTTTTGGAGGCTCATTGCTTTCAATATTCAGGTAGGTTATGATGCTAAAAGGAATTAGAGTGCTCCAAATATGCTGTGGCTACCTGCTCCCTCCTCCCCAGGCAGCTCTGTTCCCCTGTCCTGTCACGTACAACTGATACCCCAACCTTCCAGCTGGGTAACAACCTTCCCCCCCTAATGTTAATTAAACTCTGGGGGGCTGGGGGGTGTCAGAACCCAGAGTTGTGGGTACTATCCACACCTCTTCTGTGGTATTACAGAACTCCAGAATGGTTTGGGTTGGAAGGGACTTTAAAGACCATGTAATTCCACCCCAAGAAGACCAGGCTGCTCCAAGCTCCATCCAGCCTGGCTTTGAACACTTCCAGGGATGGAGCAGCCATAGCCTCTGTGAGCACCCTGGGACAAGGCCTCAGCACCCTCACAGGAAAGAATTTCTTCCTCATATCCTATCTATATCCTAGTATCTCCCATTCCCCCATGTCCTGTCACTCCATGCCCCTGTCCAAAGCCCTCTCTTTGGAGCCCCTATAGCCACTGGAAGGGGCTCTGAGGTCTCCCTGGAGCTTCTCTTCTCCAGGCTGACCAAGGCCAGCTCTGCCAGCCTTCCTTCACAGCAGAGCTATTCCAGCCCTCTGACCATGCCTGTGCCTGTATTTGCACCCAGACCCCCAGCAAGGCTGAGAGGTCAAACTCAGCTGGCTCTCACTTTGTTTGCACCCCATTTTACCCTTTTCTCCTCTCTCCCTCTCGTTCTCTCCCACGGCCGTGCCCCGAGCACCCTCCTGTTTTCTAAGTCAAATGGGAGGAAGAGGATGGCTACTAGGAAGAAGCAGATTGAGAAGGAGAGTCGAGCAGATCCCAGGGGGTCGAATTCGCATTCGTATGGGGATAGTTTTTCTGAGTCAGGGGTTATTTGGGCGAGTCAAAAGTTTAGTGCAGTTAGGAGGATGCTTGGAGTCAGTGATAGGGCCAGTATGAATAGGATTATGTTTATTACTCTTCTCTGGGTTTAAACCAGATTCTAAGGATTGGAAGTCGATTGTAATTAATACACTAGAAGAGTAAGATCCTATATAAAGAGGGGGTGCGGGGGCCCGGCGGGCGGTGGGAGGGCTGCGGCGGCGGTGCCGCCCGGCTGTGCGGGTGGGATTTTCCTGCCTGCCGCCTCTGCCCGCTAGGCGGCTGCGAGCGTGCGGGAGAGCCCGGAGCGGGGAGCGGAGAGCAGGGGAGAGCCAGGAAAAAAAACGGGGGGCGGGGGGGGGGGGGGACCAAGCTGCTGAAATTTAAGGAGAGGACGGAGCGGCAGCGAGGCAGTGCCGGGGTCGCTGCTCTCGGCCGCAGCAGCCACAGGGGCTGCGGTGCCAGCGAGGGCGCCAGGCCGAGCCCGGGCACCCGCGGAGCGGGGCCGCCCCACGCGCATCCCGGCGGCAGCAGCAGGAGCTGGCCCGGCTCGGCCCGGCCCGGCCCGGTGAGTGTGCTCAGCACCGCGGACAGCTCCGCGCTCCGCCTTCGCGTTCCGCGCTCCGCGCTCTGAGCTCCGCGTTCCGGGCTTCGTGCCCCGGCTCCGCACTCCGCGGCGCTGAGTTCCGTGTCACGGCTCCGAGCTCCGTGTCTGTCACGGCTCCGAGCTCCGTATCACAGCTCCGAGCTCCGCGTCTGTCACGGCTCCGAGCTCCGTGTCGCGGCTCCGAGCTCCGCGTCTGCCGCGGCTCCGAGCTCCGCGCCGCTCTGCCCCGCGCTCCGCGGGCACAGCTCAGAGCTCTCCGCGCTCCGCTGCCCCAGCCGCGCCCGGCCCCGGCTGCCCGTGCTCTTTGCCGTGTGTGTTGCCCCTGTCCATCCCTCGGCCGGGAGTTGAGCGCGGAGGGAAGCGGCGGAGGGCAGAGCCGCTATTCCCCCGCCGCGCCGCGGCGTCTGCCCGGCCCGGCCGCGGGCGAGGGGAGAGAGAGGGTCTGTTGGTTGTTTTTGGGGGGTGGCAAAGGCTGCCTGCACTTTCTGCAAGTTCCTTTTGTGGCTGGAATGAGATGGAAGAAATTTGGCTCTCGGCACCTGCGTCATACGGAGACAGTTCGTGGGCGGAGGAGGCTCCTTGCTGCATCCTTGCAGGCAGCGCTGGGGGGCTCGTTCACACCCTCTCCCCGCCAATGCCAGGCTCCATCTCTCCTTCCCAGCCCGCTCCCTCCCTTCTGCCCACGACTCCCACTCCCCGCGGGGGCAGCAGCATCCCCAACTCCGGGAGCCGGGAACGAACCCGAGCAGCCTCTCCATCCCTCCCGCCTGCGCCTGGATGCTGTCGGCGAACGCGAAGCCCACCCAGGCTCCGCTGAGCCTTAGCCCCGGCTTTCTGCTTCAATTCACCAAAGTTTGAACGCGGTTTTTGCCTGCTCAAGCAGCAAGGCTGCCTTTCCATAGGAGAGCTGACCCCTGGAAGAGGAGAGAGCTTTGGGCTGAAGGATGCTGTTCCCTAAACCTGTGCACAGCTGCGACTTTTAAAGGCAGGGAGCGGAGCCTGCTTGGCCAGGTCACGGCTGGCGGAGGGGAGGGTGGAGCACCTGGAGGAAGGGACGGCGAGGGCGTGTCTGAGGAACGCATTAATTAGGCGGGCTTCATTAGCAGTCACCTGCTGCGGCTTCTGACAGAATCCATCCAGCCGGAGAGGCGGAGAAGGCTGAGCCCAGTGCGGGGACCCTTTCTGGAGCGGCAGGTGGCTCGAGGGAAGGAACATCCCTGTGTCCTGCCGTCCTGGCTGGAAATGGGGAGCACCTCGCCTCTTTAAGTTCCTGCCTGTGTATGGGCTGGGCAGCTGAGAGCAGACATCTCCCGCGGTGAGGGCTCAGGGAAGGGTCAGATTTGGGCATTGCTTCCTGCCCCTGCATCCCCGTGGGACTTGTGTCTGCAGGCAGGGAAACTGAGGAACGGGCAAGAGGAGGAGGCTTGGCAGGCAGGCAGGAGGCTCAGAGGGGCTTTTCCTGCACCCCCGGAGGAGCATGAGCCTGGCTGTGTCCTTGAATCTCAGGTGCTCACAGCAATGAGCCACGAATGCCCGGGTTTGTAGGGGAGGCCGGGTGGAGGAGAGCACCGCCAGTCCCACCGGGTCCTGCTCCCCCCAGGGCATCTCAGAGGTGGTGTCTGCTCGGGAGCTGGGCTTCTCCTGCAGCCACAGGGCAGAGATGGGCCCTGGCGGGGGATGGATCCATCTCTAGGACCACAGAGCCAGGGAAAGCCCTGCTGGCTGCTGGGGCTCATGGTGCTGCTGCTGGGTTTGGCTGTGAGGCCTGGCAAACAAGGATGAAGAGAGAGTTTGTTTCTGGGCTGAGCTTGATGTTTCCCCTGGGCTCCCATGTTCGTGGGGCTGTTTGTGGGGTGCAGAGCCCTGCTCTGCCCTGCCCTGCACCCCAAAGCTGCTCCCAGGACTTGTCAGGTGGATTTGAGCATCAGCAAGGTGAAGCTGCAGGGACAATTTGCCACCATGGATCTCTTGCTGTTCTCCTGATGGTGGTGCTCCAAGCTCCCCAATCCCCCTAAAACAGCTCAAAACTGTGTTGAGAAGTGGAAACCAATCCTGTGGGAGCCCTTCCCTGACACAGCTGCAGCTCTGACCCCTTCACCCACGGCTCCTGGGGGGTAACAGGTGCCCAAACCTGCTGGGCTGGGGGGCTGCAGCTCCTGCCCTGGCACAGGGTGTCCGTGGGGTTCCCAGCCCTTTCCTTGCTGCTGTTCATCTTGCCAGAGCCCGTAGCAAAGGCAATAAAACTCAAGAAAAAGGCTAATTAACAACTACAAGCATGTAGGGTGTAAAGTAGATGTTTAACCTTATTATATAAACAAACATAAAGGAGACATAAATTAGGCAGGGGAAGAAGTCAATTCATTGATGGAACTGCCCAGGCAGAAGAGATAAAGGCAGCAGGAGGCAGCTGAGGGACGGGGACACGATGCAGCCAGAGCCTGGAATCCTCTCGCCTGTTAATTGTGCCACTAATGAGAAACAAAATGTCAATGGCCTCAGATCCTGCTCCATCCCTAAGGTGGTCCCAGCCAGGGGAGCAGCATCCCACAGCCAGGTCAAAATCCCAGAGAGGGTGAAATCTGGGCCTGCTGGGTGCTCCCAGCTGTGTCTCAGCCCAGTTTCTGGCTGGGGTCATGGGAGGTGGCTGCTGAGTGCATGGCAGTAGGTGCTGGAGGCTCAGGCTCTCTGCACCCCCTGTTTGACAGCACCATTGGCTCCTGCTCTTCCCCCACCCACCCCACTGCTCCAGAAATAAAGTAGGGAAATCAGAAGGGATGGGGATAGGATGTGAAAAAAAAATATATAGAAAATAGAGGGCAGGTTCAGCAGGTGTCATCATAACTCACAAGGCAGGTCCGGTCTCCCTTACAGATGTGCCTGAAATGAGCCCTGGGATGCCCAGCACCATCTCAGCTGACTCTCAGTTCAAGATTTTCCCTGTTGGCTGCCACAGCCCCAAGGGGAGGTGCTTCAGCTGGGTTCCATGGGCACTGAGAGGGCATCTCCCCCTACATCATCCCTGCCTCACCTGGCCAAAGGAATGTCACTGAGCAATATTTCCCACTGGGAATATTCAAAGGAACATCCTTCCTTGGCAAAATCTCAGCACCAAACATCCCATCCTCAGGCTGAGACCCCTCTCCTCCTGTACTTTCCTCTTTCCCCCAGCTTGTTGTCTTCATCCCAGAGCTGGAATTAATTTTCCCTTTATAATTAGCCATCACAATTTCTCCCAGCAGCTCCTTGATGAGCCCCAGGTAATTGTTTGGTTCTTTCCCTCCTCCCCCCCTCTTTTATTTTCCTTGATACTTTTAAATGTCAAAGCCTGGTATTTCCATAATTCCCATCCCCAGGGCAGGAACCTTGGCAAGGTGCAGGCAGCAAAGCTGCATCCTGGCTCCCAGCAGCTGCTTTCAGTAAAACACAGTGCTTCTAACCAGCCACCATGGAGAGCTTGTCCTGCTGGCACTGAGCATCTGGGATGGCAGAGACTGGGAGAAGATGAGCAGGTGGGGGATCAGAGCTGGGGGATGTCCCATCTTCTCCTCCTCCTGTGTGGGGCTTGGTGCTCTGGGGGTGGTTGCTGCCAGGTTGACTGGTGGGATGCTAAATTCTCCCCTCGTGCTCCCTGGGGTGGCTGGGGTTTAGGAAGGGGTCTGGGTTCCCCCAAAATCACCAGAAAAAGCACGGTAGAAGGTCCCTGCTGAGGTCCCTTTAGGTCTGGTGAGCAGAGATCTTCATCCAAACATTTTCCTGCTGAGCTGTTTGGTTTTGTGGGCAGCTTGACCCAGGACATGCTAGAAACCATCCCAGCTCCAACCCCAGGCCTCCCTGCCTCTCTCTCTCTCAGCTTTGCTGCTAAATAAACCTTTTGGGGAGGGATTTGTGCTCCCCATCTCTTTCCTCGAGGTGGATGGAGCTCCAGCAGCTCACCATGGGGAAGATGAGATCTGGAGCCTGTTGCCAGGGTGTGGTGGTGTGGATCATTGCTGGAGAGATCATCCAGGGGTGTTTAACTGGCACCTGGTTGGGTGTGGGATGTTCCTTTGGACCAGCCAGAAATCCCTCTGCTGCTGGAGATCACAAATCCCGCACACTCTGGGGAAATGAAATGCCTGTAGCTGCTCCAAGTGGAGGAAAGTCCTTTGGTAGTGGCTGCTCTCCTGAAGGATGGTTTGGCAGAGGTGAGGGATTTGCTCTCTCCTTCCCCTCCGCTCATGAGAGCCATCAGAGGAGGGAGAAATCAATTCAGCTCTCTGTCCTTCATCCCCAGGGCAGCTCCCTCCTCTTTCCCCACTCCTTTGGGGAGAATGTCCCACTTGAGGGCACTCAGGGCTGGGGTGCAGCTGGAGGGGGCCTGGCAGCAGAACTGCTCCCCTGGGTGCTGATGTCCCTCTGAAGTGCAGAAACCCTCCCTGGTGGAAGGAAGAAGCCTTGCCCTGCCCTCCTGGCATCCTGGGACCCAGTGTGGCCATGTCCCAGGGGAAAGCTGCTCTGTTTGCATCAGAGCTGCTGTCATTGCTGAGCCTTGGCCTGGCTGCCTGGGTTTGGGGATTGATTGCCCACTCGATACTGATGCATTTGGGCTGCTGGCAGTGGGAGGAGGCCCTGGGGGATGGCTGTGCCCACCAAGCCAGCATGGGAAAGGCTGGGCTTGGCTCTCCTCTCATGGCTGGCATGGGAGGTGACCCTGAGCCCTGCTCACACCATGCTGGAGCAGGATGGAGGAGCTGCAGGAGGAGCAGGGCATGCCCTGGCTCACACAGTGGTCCCTGTGCTGGATCTCCATCCCCATCGTGTTCCTAAGAGCTTCATCCCCAGGAAGGAGATATTTCCTAGGGAAGCCCTTGAGCTGTTTCCCTGATGGCTCCTTGGTTTTGGCTGAAATCATGTTAGTCAGCAGAAATCACCAAAAACGTGGATTCCTAAAGTGCGATGTTTGTTTTCCTCCTTTTTTTGGGTGGACGAGTCCTCGAATCCCCGTGGGGTTTTGCAGCCTCGCTTGGCTGATCCCCACCGTGGGGAATAGGTCCCGTCGATGGATGGAGCCCATCCGTGTCCCTGCTGAATCCGACGGGGACAAGCAGGGAGCTTTGCCCGAGGCCATTCTGGCTGCTCCCACTGCAGGCGGCTCCGCTCCCTGCGGAGAGAGCGTGGTCGGTAATTAAAATGCAGATTGATTTGATTCGATCTGCTCGCTGTCCCTTGGGCAAGCCAGGGACACGTTTGTCGTGGGGGATCGGTGTCCTGCCAGCCCCTCACCTACAGCGCGCTCTGCTCGCAGAGAGACTTAAAAGAAAATCCCTTTGCAAAGCATCAGCATTAAACTCGTCTTTAATTACGCAGTTAATTTATTGCGTAGCACTAGCAACAATGTAAACCAGGCGAACGGCTGCGAGATAGCACGCCGAGAATTGCCTCGTTTGGTAAATAATTCTAACCGAAGTAATTATTTCCTGCAAGGGGGAGGATGCTGGGAGCACCCTGGGGGCTTTTCCGGCCGCAGGAGGGATGAGCTGGTGGTGTAATTCCTCATTAATCACTCGGTGTGACATGCACCCATCACCCCAGCACAACCCCGGGCTCCCCGCAGGTGCTTTCAGTGCAGGTGCCCTCGGAAACCACTGGCAGCACACCTGGGCACAGGTTGGTTGGTTTTCCTTTGGGATGCTTCGTTTTTTATTCTTTTCCTCTCCAATTTTAACCCGTCTGCCTGTCATGCTATTAAGGCAGCATCCCCTTTTGCCAGCCGTGCTTAATGAGGACCAATTGCAGTGATGAGGGTGCGGGGCTCTGCCCCGCTGGGTGCTGCTGGCAGGGGCTGATGCTGCTCCAGCATCCCTGCTACCTGATGCTGGTGGCACTGCTGCCCGCACCCCAAAGTCCTCCAGCTGCCTCATTTTCTGTAGGAAACCCTTTAGACGGAGCTGCTCCATTTGTGTTCCTCCCCTTGTGCTCCTCTCCAGCTCATCCCGCTCGCCCTCCTCCCCCGGCTCCATCCCCGCTCCCCTCTGCCCTCCCCGGCTCCATCCCCGCTGCCCCCAGCCCTCCCCGGCTCCATCCCCGCTCCCCTCTGCCCTCCCCGGCTCCATCCCCGCTCCCCTCTGCCCTCCCCGGCTCCATCCCCGCTCCCCTCTGCCCTCCCCGGCTCCATCCCCGCTCCCCTCTGCCCTCCCCGGCTCCATCCCCGCTCCCCTCTGCCCTCCCCGGCTCCATCCCAGCCCTCCCCGGCTTTCCCCACTCGCTCTCCCTCGCTCCGAGCTTTTGTTCGCCCCTGGGCTTCATTTAAAAGCGCCATTGATGCCATTGGGCGCTGATATGAACAGAGTCTCTCTCCGGCTCTCCAGATGGGCACCTCGGCTCAATCCACGTCCTGTTCTCCACTGGGGAATGACAATGAACTCGGGCGGCACTGAGAGTCGGAGAAAGGGCTGCTCTGTGCTCCGGGAGACAGCCCTGTCCCCGGGGCCAAAATAACTCCACTTGTTTTATTTATCAACTCCGGGGGGACGGGCTGTGAGTGGCATACAGATGTTGCCACAGCTGGCTCTGCCTGGGACCGGTCCCAGTGTGGAGCAGGGGATGCTCTGCAGTGTCTGTGCCTCGGCATCCCCTGGAGGGTGTTCTAAAATAAAACCCAGGGCATCTCTATGGCCAAGGGGGCTCCAAGTGCCAGTACCCCCGACCCTCAGCTGGCCTGGCACCCCAGTGAAGCTCACACAGAGCCTGGGCCAGCTCAGCTTCTGCTCAGCAGCTCCAGAGCTGGCAACAGGCAAGGAAAGTCCTTCTTCATGGTGTGTGTGCACACACCAAATGAAACACCAGGTGATGGAAGCTGAAGTGATTTTCTCCTGCTCCCTCCCCTCACCAACGCAGGCTCCCTGCCTCCCTCCCTCCCTCACTCTCTGCTCTCCCACGAGTGAATTGGATTAGTCACCTTCTTAATTAACTGTGCTGGTGTGAGCTCTATTAGGTATTAAATGTTTGTCACAATCCAATTTAAGAAATCCATCCAGCAGGGCAGGCTTAGGAGGCACTGGGTGGCTGCAGCTCTCTCTCTGGGGCTGGGGGCACTGCAGGGACTGGGGGTGTAACCCCACCCTCGGCTTCTGGGTACCCCAGAGGCTTCTTTGCCCTTGGGAAAGGTCATCCCAGCCCTCTCAGCACGGGATAGGCACAAAGCTGGCACTCCAGGGAGAGGCAGAAGTGTCCCCACAGCAGCCCCAAGAAATCAGGCTGGAGCTGGGTGTGAATCCCTGCTGGATGGAGCTGTGCTCCAGGGGCCCTGGCTGGCAGCAGCAGTGGGGCTGGGCTGGGGGAGCCTGGCAGCCCTTTGGGGGGTTTGGGCTGCCCTGCTGAGCCCTGCAGGATGCTGTGGGGGTGGTGGCATCCCCAGCATCCCCAGCAGCCAGGGCAGGGCTCCTTTTGAATGAGCGCCCACCCTGGCAATGAATGAGCTTTAGCTCCTGCTGTAGAGCCAGCCCAGCTCCTGAGAGGGGGCACAGCTCATCCTCCTGCAGCCCCAGCATGGCCCAGGGCCCTCTCCAGGGGGGGAGGTGTCCCAGGCTCCCCAGCTCATCCTGTGCCTTCATCACTTCTCAGCTCTTTCATCTTTTCCTCTCTTAGACAGCTCCTAATCCATAACAAACTTTCACCTCTCATCTTAGTTCCCTTAATAGCCTCTGCAGAAGGACTTTATTAAAGCCTGGTGGAAACTCTGAATTCATTACAGCTCCTTATGCTCCACCACACCTGCTTTGCTGCTTCCCTGGGCTCAGGGCTCTGGTGCTTTACATGGGCCCTGTGGAGCACTTGGGATGGTTTCTTCCCTTCCCAGATTATTATTTATAATTTTTATGTCTCTGTTAATGATGTCTCATTCATTATTTATTCTTTTAATTGAATTTGTTTTCTCCCTGCACTAAATGGTGAGGCTCACTGGCCTCCTGTATGTTTTGCCACAGAGGAGATGAAGCACTGACTGGACAGGGGGGCAAAGCATCATTTTGCACAGTAAATTCTGTGCTGTTCAGCATTTTGGGTCTAAAAAAAGCCTCTTGAATGAATCCTGTAGGTACCCAGGGGCCTCAGCACGGGTCACACACCTCATTCATGAATCCCATGCATTCCAGGAGGGGAGACCACCATGGGGAGCACCACATTTGCAGCAGTGGCAAAATCTCTAATCCCTTTAAATTCCTCTCCATCGATTGTGGCTTTGCAGCTGAATCACTCACTCAGAGGCACAGGAGCTCCCCCATGGGCAGTGCACTGACAGCCTGGGGCCCTCCAGCAGCACAGCAGGCTGCCCCTCACTGCTGTCCCCTCCCTGCATCCCTGGTTTCCAGCCTGAAATGGGGATGTTTGCCCAGCCCCAGGCAGGAGGAGCAGGATGCAGGGGCTGAAGGGCTGGGGCACAGCTGGGAGGGTTTGTCCTCCGTGGGGGCAGCCTGGGAGAGGCCAGGGGCATTTGCAGGTTCCTCATGTCACACACGATCCTCAGGTGTCACATCTTCCATGCAGCCCTGCCTCCCCCCTGAGGGCGATGGAGGGGTTTGGAGGTTATTGATTCCCAGAGCAAGGAACCTGCTGCTCTGGAGGGCTTTTTCTTCCCAGCAATCAATGGAAATGTGTTTATCATTTGACCTGGACAAGTGTTTTAGTGATGCAAACAAAGCTGGGGATGGAGATGGGGGGAGAACAGATAAGGAGCGTTGGGAGAGGAGAGGAGAGGCAGTCATGGGAAGGAGCCAGAGCAGATGAGCAGTGTTGAGATAAGGAGCAGTCCTGCCTTTCCCTGCTCAGGAGCAGGCACCCACCCTGAGCTCTGCATGGCCCTGTCAGGGGCTGGGACATCCCTGCCTGCCCCAGTGCCCTGTCTCCATCCAGGCAACTCCTCAGAGAGCAGAAAGTTGATTTCCTTAAATTAGCAAGAGTGCAGGCAGGAGGAGGAGTGAGGGGGGCAGGTTTCCATAGAAATGGGAGGTGGAACAGGCACTGTGAGCCCTGGCAGGGGTGATGCTCTGCCCTGCCCCTCACTCCCAAGGGAGGGCTTCTCCCTGCAGTTTTCAGTGTATTAATTCAAGCAAAAATTAATCTCTTTGTGATGGAGGTGATTATTCCTCATGCTTTGGTAGATTATTTCTTCTTCCTCCATAGTTTGATTTATGCTGTAAGATCCTCAGGAATGACAAGAGGCAAATGCCCAGCCTCAAAACATTGGGTTGGCAATGAGAGCAGGCAGTGGGCTTGGAAAAAGGAGCAGTTTCAAATGTCAGGGGAGTTGGTGTGATGAGGATGTGGTTAACAGAGGGCAGCCAGGCCAGCAGGTTAATGTGCCTACCCTTTGCAGAATGAACCAGGGGACATTTAATGACTCTAAAGAGCAAGGGCTGGGGTTTACATCTGCTCTTTAAAAAGCCTGTTAAATCCCAGGCAATCTCTCACTCATCATACCCCAGCCTCAGCCCTTGTATCCTCCTGGGCAGGAGCGGAGCTGCCTTTCACTCCAGCCTTGCATGTCCCAGTCACATCCTGGTGTAAGTGCAGGAGAAACCCTCCTGGGGGCTAAAATTAAACTGGGGTGAAAATTCCTGAGGGATCCCGCGAGGGCAGAGCAAGATGCAGCTGGAAAAAGCAGATTTCCAACAGCACTGATGGGGACAGTGCACCAGCAGCACCAGGAGCATCACGAGGGAGCTGGGCAAGGTGCATGTCCCCCTTGAGCTGGGACAGCAGCACTCCTCCCTGCCCAGGGCTGGGCAGAGCAGGGCAGAGATGGAGCTGGGGGTGCCCCAGGGAGAATAAAGCATTGTGCTGGCTTTGCAGGCAGCTGCAGGAGGGGTGTGAGTGCTGTCCCTGCATCCCGCACGTCTGGGTGCTGCTCACTCCTGCCCAGCTCCCTCCTGTGCAGCCTGCCTGGCAGGGGGGGATTTCAGGAGCAAATCAGCAGCCCATGGGTGAGGATCCTTGCATTTGCAAGCCTGGCCCTGCCCCAGGGATGTGCTCTTCTCCCACAGGCAGCAGGGTTTGGGACAGGGTGATGCTGAGTGCAGTCAGGGTTAGGTTGCAGAGCTCCCTGCCCTCCTCTCCCCACAGTGCTGCTCTGAAGCCATCCAGCCCTGGGTGGACCCCCCATGCTGGGGAGGGATCCCACCCACACCCTGTAGGACAGAAGGGACCCCCCAAACCACACACAGGCAGTGCTGGCACCCCCATCACTCCACACACAGCCCATGGCACCTGGCCCTGATGGCTTCTTGATGAAGCCACTGCCTGCCATGAGGTGGGTGGGTGTGACCCTGCTCACAGGGGTCTCAGGTTGAGGGAAGAGATGAGGATCTGACTCCATCTTTCAGAAGGCTTGATTTATTATTTTATGATATATATTACATTAAAACTGTACTAAAACAATAGAAGAAAGGATTTCCTCAGAAGGCTGGCTAAGAATAGAATCAGAAGGAATGATAACAAAGGCTCTGGCTTGGACTCTCTGTCTGAGCCAGCTGGGCTGTGATTGGCCATTAATTAGAAACATCCAACATGGGCCAGTCAAAAATCCACCTGTTGCATTCCACAGCATCAGATAACCATTGGTTACATTTTGTTCCTGAGGCCTCTCAGTGTCTCAGGAGGAAAAATCCTAAGGAAAGGATTTTCCATAAAAGATGAAAAATGTGACAGGTTGGCACTGGCAGCTTTAGTTCCCAAGCCTGCAGGAGTTTGGGTCCCACAGCCCCAGGGGCAGGCAGAGCTCTGGTTGAGTTTTGGCAGGTGGCCTGGCACCCCCAGCCCCTGGGACAGTCCTGCATCCTCCCAGTGTGGGATCCAAGGTGTGTGGACTGAACATCATTTCTGAGCAATCCTGAGGTGTTTCCCCAACCTGGCAAGAAAAGAAAAGAACAAGAGGCAGCAGGGAGGTGGGGCAGGCAGCACATCCCTCTGCTCCTGCTTCTGCCAGGGGCCCTGCAGAGCTGGCCCAGAGGAGCTGCTGAGTTTCAGCCCAGCATGGGCTCCCTTCCTCCTAAAATAAGTGTATTTGGGGGATGCCACACCACAGAAAACAGCAGGCTTCATCATTTACCTGTTCAGTGCCAACACTGAGCTCACATTAAACAGGACTCCAACAGACTTAAATCTCTGGAGTACAAATTGACCCCAAGCTGGGGATGCTTTCTTCAAAATTATTTTCCCTTTCAAGTCCTTTTTGCCCGTGAATGTGTGCACCTCTCTACCCAAACTGGGGAAAAATCTCAGTTTTTTTTTAGGGAAAGGCACTGGCTGCAGCCACATCAGTTGCTCTGTGTACCTGGCCCCAGCCATAAATCACAGTCCCAGAGGGAACCTGCCTCCCCAACCCCAGGCAATTAATATTTGCCTCTCATCCCCATGTGCCAGGGTCCTTTATCCCCACTAATCTTTTATCCTCTCTTGTTATCCCCTTTGGTGTCTAATCCTCTCTCAAATCCCACTAAGCTGCTGACGTGGCTGTGCCCAGACCCAGGGATGAGCCCTGCATCCCAGGCTGGGATGTTTTGGGATGCTCTAGACTCTCACCTGTAACTCAGGAGGGACCACCAGCCAGCCTCATGAGGCTAAAAATTAAACTGGGCTGAAAAATCAGGTTTTTGGGGGTATTTCCTCCTGAATCCTGCAGACAGCTGTAGAAATACATTCCTCAGTTGGGCCTGATAAAAATATTCACTCCAGATGAGAGAGGCAGCAGTGCAGTTAATTGCTGGCTTGGGCTGCACGCTGAGGGCTCAGTGGGTGACACCCCAATAATACGAGCAGGGAAAGGGAACTCCTTGCCTTGCTGCATCTCCTGCAGGGCTTTGCAGAGGGGGAAGCTCCCCCTTGCTCCCCTTGGAGCTGTTCTGTCCTAGCCCTGGGTTCACCACGGCAATGGCACTGCAAACTCCTGACACTGCTGGGTACCAGCCTTCCCCACCATCACCCACAGGAACCTGCGTCCTTTCTTCTCCTTTCCCTTTTTCCTCGCTTGGAAATAAATTATTTAATGCAAAGATGGGGGGGAAACGAGCCAGAATCATCCATTCATGATGTATTTGTGGTGTATTTGATATGGAAAGTGTCCCGTGATGTCCCCATCACAGGCGCGCTCACCGCCCTGTGAATCACCCGTTAATTACTGTATTTTCATTCCCTGGCCTTCCTCCCTGCACCGCGGCAGAGCTGTACCCGCAGCTGAAGCCTCTCTGAGTGAGCGACCCTGGGGCTGGTGGCTCCAGAATTGTTCCCTGGGCTCCTCAGGACCATGGGGGGGACAGGAGATGTCCCCTGGTGTGGGAATGTTCCTCATTAGGGGTCACCACGTGTGGGATTTGCAGGCAACCCCAACAGGGGAAGAGATGAGGATCTTGACTCCATGTTTCAGAAGGCAGGTTTATTGTTTTATGATATATTAAATGATGATAATATACATAATATATATAATATATAACATATAACATATAATATATATATTATATACTATATACTATATACTATATATTATATAAAATAGATAGTATATATTATAATATATAATATATATAATGTATCTTATATATAATATATATTATAATATAACATATATATTATACATGTTATATTATATATCTTATATATCATATATTATATATTACATATTATATGTTATATATTTTATATATATAATATATTATATATAGAATATATATAATATATAATCTATATTATATATATTATATATATAATATGTAATATATATTTTTAATATTAAATGATGATAATAAAGAAAATGATATACTAAAACGATACTAAAAGAATAGGAGAAAGGATTTCTTCAGAAGGCTAGCAAGGAAAGGAATAGAAAAGAATGATAAAATCTTGTGACTGACCCAAGTCTCAACACAGCTGGGCTGTGATTGGCCATTAATTAGAAACAACCACATGGACCAATCCCAGATGCACCTGTTGCATTCCACAGCAGCAAATAACCATTGTTTACATTTCATTTCTGAGGCCTCCCAGCTTCTCAGGAGAAAAGATCCTAACAAGAGAATTTTTCATAAAACATGTCCATGACACCTGGGATGGCCATCGCAGACACGGAGTTGTGGTGGCCCAAAAAGGCTCAGTGGGGTTTTCCCATGCCAGGCAAAGCCAGCAGGCAGGGCAGGGATGCTGAAATTTGGGTTTGTTTGGGCAGGAGGATGCTGCCTGAGCCTTTTCTGCAGCAAGAAGCAAAAGACAGCTCCCAACATAGCAAATTAATTGAGGAGTCCTTTGGAAGTGCTTGTTGTGGCATGAGGTGCTGCTGCTGGTGAGATCCCTCTGTAAGAGGTGGAATGTGTAGGGAGGTGAGAAGCAGCAGAGGGAAGGGTGACATTCCCACAATTATGATTTCCAGGAAGAGTTAGCAGAGGTACAAACCCAACCCAGCTGCTGAACCCCACAAAAGGGGCCCATGGGAGGTTCAGGGTGCTCCCCTTGCCCAAAACCCTTCCAGAGCTGCAAATGGCTCCATCCCACCAGGGATGCAGGTGATGGCCATGGGGCCCTCCACATTTTATGCCACTCTACTGGTCCAGAAGGAAAAGCCAGAGGGTTTTTATACTAAAAAATGGATTTTTTGAGGATGGAGGTTTGCTGTACTCAGCATGAGGAGTCAGTTGGGAGCCCAGGGTTGGGATTAGGGAGGCAGGGAGAAAATGAACCCCTGAAATTTCCCTTATTTGACCCCTTCTTTGGGTTTGCTCAGCACAGATGCAGGTTTTTTTGGCTGAGTTGGCAGCACGTGGCTGGCAGAGGGCCAGTCCCCAGAGCAGCAGCAGCAGCAGCCTGGGGTTTTAGCCTTTCCCTGGGGTGAGCACAGCCAGCGTCAGTGCTAAAAAAAATCCAATGTGACGTGCCAGAGGTGTGAATCAGCAAGAGGAAAATTCCCACCACTTGGGGAGGGAGAGCAGGCACCAAAATTACAGCCTGGACTCTGTGAGGCAGCTTTGAGTGGGAATAGGGAGGCCAGGGAAGGCAGGGAGCTGTGGGACCAAGGCAGCCAGAGGGGTGCAGGAATGGGACAATGGGAATGGGAGCTGATGATCCTCCAGGCTGGAATTGCAGCTGGGGAAAGGTGCCAGCCTCAGGACATCTCTGAAATGTGAGTTTGTCCCCAAAACCAGTGTCCTCTGCAGGGTGGAGCATCCCCAGGGGAAAGGATGCAGGAGGTTGGGTGTTTGTCAGCTGCAGTTTCTTGATATCTGTACACAGAGCAAAGTCCAACCCCCAAAATCAGACAAAAAGTGCATCAGGGAGGGGATGCTCCCACAGTGTGGGGTGCTGAGCTCCTGCACCTGATGCTCCTTCATCATCTTGCTTTCCAGCTCATCTTGCAGTGTGGGGGAGATGGAGCTGAGGGTGGCTCAGGAGAGAGGGCACAGAGGTGAGGCAGCAGTGGCTCCCTCCTGATGGAGGCCATAACAAGATTGATGTGTGGGCAAAGAGACAGGAAAGGGAGGCAGAGGTTAAGGATATAAATAGGTAAGGCTCTAACCAGGAGCACAAGGTAGAGACTGGGCAGGAGAGACAGTGAATAAAGCAGTGGGTGCCTGGAGGGCTGGGTAAATGTGCAGGACTCAAAAGAAAAGGCAGGGGGATAAATAAGAAGCAGAATGAGAGCACCAGCAGGAGCTGAAGGTCAGGGAGTGTGGTACCCATGGTGCTGGCCCACTTGGCATCTCTGGAGGGCACAGAAATACAATCAAACCCCAGCATGTCCCAAATGCAGCTCAGTTCCCCCACCAAGCTTTATTTGGCTTCCTATTTTCCCAGCTATCTGCTCAGACATGAATTCTATGCCCTGAGTGGCAAGAGCTGTTTGAAACAAAGCAAGAAGCTCCTGAGTGCTCATTCCTCCTTTAATGGGCCCCTGGCAGGCTGCACTGCTGGTGGCATCACCTGGCACCCTGCAAAGATGCTCCAAAATGTGTCTGCATGCATGCTGCTCCCAGTAACACTCATCATGGGGGGTTCTGCTGGTTTTAGGGTGGAGAAAATGCAGGGGTATCCTGGTGTTGGAAAGATGGAGAGAGGCAGAGTGAAAAAGCAGATCCCCTCATCAGGCACAGAGGCATTTTTGGCATCTCCTGGAGGAGCAAATCTCCCCTGCCACAGCTTCTCCATGCCCAGCTCTGCTCTTGGCTTACTCCCCTCTCTCCCTGACACTGGCTAGGGGATTAAATGCACTTTTTACAGCAGGTCTGGAGTGGGAAAAAAACCCACCTTGATGATTCATTGCTCTCCCCCACAGCCATCAGGTGTCCACACATCCCACAGGGTCAGATGCTGGTGGGGATCAGGGACAATCCCCTTGCTCAGGACCCTGCTGGGACACCCATGCCCCAAGGACCTGGCAGCAGTCATGCTCCCCTCATCACTGGAGACAAGTTTTTACAACCACTTGGACTAAAAGTAGTTTTTTACAACAGTTTTTACAACTTCTAGAACCACTGAGTTGCAGTTCTGGTGTCTCAAAATAGGCTGTCATTAAAGTGTCAGCATGGCAGGTCCCACTGGTTGTCAATTATTCTTCTTTATTGTATCAGAGGCACACAGTGAGAGGCAAAGAATGAAATCATCTGTGTGATACACTCCTCCTAGAGGTAGCAACTGGACTGTCCTTCACAAGATGCTGGTGTCCAAGAAGTGTTGGTGATGTGAATCCTGCCAGCAGTCCCACCCTGAGACCTGAAACTGTGTCCAGCTCATGCAGGGGACCACAGGGACATTGCAGCACTGTCACTAGCACACCTTCAGTGGAGGAAAATTTTGGGACCTTTCTCCTTCATTGCTCCAGCCTAGGATGCCTCTTGTCCATCCCAAGGCAGGGAGGACCTTGGAGCACCAGCTGGGTGTTGGTGGGACCCAACAATTCCTATGCAGTTATTGAGAACATACTTGAGAAAGTGGGAACAACCAAAAAATAAGTAAGAGAAGAAACATTTGAGGGTTTTCTGTTATTCTGAGTCTTCCTGGGGAAAACAGGGAGAGAGGGGGCACCAAACACAGGATTTGCTCACTGCTTCCCTCTCAGTGCTCACAGTGATACTGCTGGGGATGTTTTCTTTGGAAACACACTGGCATGGGATTTTGCTGCATGAAAAATCGTCTCCTGCTGGCTCTCAGTCCTGGAGCAAGCTCTTGTTGGGATGGTTTTATCTGGCTGACACTTGAGGTTTGGGACTTTGGCTTTTCCTTTGGATCTACTGACGCCAAGGCTCTGCTGGGCTTGCTAAAAATAAGAGAGAAATGTTAAAAAGTCACTTCAGCTGACTCCAATCTTATTGTTTTTATTTCTTTTTTATTTTTATTTTAAAATTTTAAAAGGGCTCTGTTCAAGAGGCGAGGGACTGGATATTAGGTTAGGTTATTTAGGTTATTTTAATTAATCTGTATCAGCATCCCCTTTATCCCTTAGGACTCTTACACCTGGTCCTGCAACCTCTCCATGGAGTGAGCATGGCCAGGTTTCCTATTTCATCCTATTTCATCCCATTTCATCCCATTTCATCCTATTTCATCCTATTTCATCCTATTTCATCCCATTTCATCCTATTTAATCCCATTTCATCCCACCCCAGGTCCCTGTCACCTGCTTCACCCTCAGGCTGGGATGATTTCTGCTGTGCTTGCTCTGGAGTCTTTGGGGTTTATTGCTATTTTTATTTTGCCCCTGAATTGGGAGAGGGGAAGGGATGTTTTGGGACTTGTTTTCCATTCAGTTTAATTCATTTTTAATCGGCTGGCAGCAATGATTTGATACAGACAATCTTCCCCAGCTGAGGTTATTCAGGACAGAGCAAGCCTTTCACTTGCCATTATTTAGAGAGGCATTTTATAGAAATACTGTTAGAGAGGTTATTTAACCATATATTTGTTTTCATTGTGTACACAGCTTTTTTTCACGGGCTTCCCAGTATTTAATGCTGAGAGATTTTATTTATTTTTGTCATTTTGTCATTTGGAGGAAATTCAGGCCTGCCAAAGTGCCTGGGATGGATAGCCCAGGAGGCTGCAGTAATCTGTTCAGACCATCTGGGCTCCAGCTCCCAGAGCAGCCTTGATGGGGGCTGGAAAGCTCTAACAAGCCTCAGCCACATCAGCATGGGATTTTTTGAGGGATGGTGATGGAGAGATGCCCTGATGGGGACGGGTTGGCTCCTGTCAGTCCCTGCAATGCAATCCTGCTCCCAGTGCAGCAGCAGGGCTCAGTCCCTGATGGGGCATAATAAGGTTGAAGGTTGGAGCAAAAATTAGATCAGAAGATGGTGCTAGCCCCAAAAAAGGTGAAATTTAAACCATGAAGCAGCTGCATGTTCCAGCAGCCAGGCTCCAGAGCAAAGCTTCCCAGCCAGTGGGGAGCAGTGGGGGCAGAAGGGAGCAAACCCAGCCCCTTGCACAGCTGCTGAGCAAATATTAATTTATCCCTACAGTCAGAGCTGTACATGGGCATTCTCAGGCCAGGCACATGCAGAAAACCACTTGTCAGCAAAGCCCCTGGGGCTGGTGCTTTGCAAGGAAAGAGCAGCAGCAGCTCTTGGCACATCAGAGATGTCCCCAGCACCGGCAGCATCTGCGTGGGGGTTTCTTTCTGTCTTGTTGCAAGGAGCAAAGCTCAGTCTGGAGACACTGAATGATCCCTCAGCTGCTGTAGCACTGCTGTAATTGAGCTGCAGTTAAGGGCTCCCAGGGGCTCTCCCTCCTCAGCCCAGCAGTTTGTGGCATCCCCTTGCAAAGGATGGGTGGGAAAAGCTTTTCTGCCCCCGGCCCCAGCCAGGAGGTGATGGATTGTTGGCAGTCTGCTCTCAGGGAGTGTAGATTCAGGATCAGCCCCTCACAAGGGGCTCTGTGGAAGATGGTGCTGCCTCACTCCAACCCCAGAATCACTCACTGAGCTCGCCAAAAGTTTCCGTCTCGTTGGAGCTGGGGAGAGCCTCTGTGCTCTGCTGCCCATCATAGCTGTGTTTTACAGCGAGGGAACCTGTGTTTTCTTTTCATTTGTAAAGCTCCCAGATGTTCTGGCTCCAGCTGTGCAGCACAAACCTGCTGGCCAGGGCCGACTGAGGGTGTTATTTTAATCCCAGGGTTGTTTTCCACCACGCTCTCTGCTTCCTGCCAGCTCCTCGCTCCTTTTGTTTGGTATAAAACCCAAAGTGCAGGTGGCAGGTCATGGTAGAGAAGCAGCTCCTCCATCTGCTCTCTCAGGTAATCCCAGGCTATGCTTTTTAAGAGGAAAACTGTGGGTATGGATTAGACCCAAAAGCCAGAAGAACCAGTCTCCATCCTCATGCTGCTTCCCAATTTTTCAGTTAAATGTTTTCCCTTGATCCCAGAGCAGTTTACATTTCCTGCTGTCCTGTGTTGTGTTCAGCCTTTCCCAGGCTATTCCCGAGCTGTGGAGAGGCCATGGCTGGGTGTTGAAATGCTCTTCCCAAATCCCTGTAGGAATGGCAGAGCAATGGTGCCCCACATCCCTCCTGCAGGGCACTGCCCGTGGTTTGCAGCAAGCTCAGCTCTCTTAGGCAAGTGAAGCAAAAAAACAGCAGGGAAGTGATGCTAAGTAAGTGCTTAATCTCTATTTCTTTGGGTACCTTTAACCAAGCTTGAATTAGGAAAATTTCCCCCAGATTTTGCAGGGGAGGGCACAGTGTGGTGCAGGGAGCTGCTAGCTGTCTCTGCATGGCAGTGTGAAATACGCCAAATCACTTGTTTTTAAAATTTTAAAAGTTTAATAGTAATAAAATGGTTATAAAAATAGTAATGCAATTAGAGTAATAATAATTTGGACAATTTGGATTAGGACAATATCACACAATAGAAACAAAGAGTTAAGGACAGTCAGGGCACCCACTTTAACAGAGGATTAACCCTTAAAAACAACAGCCTGTTGCATATTCATACACCTCATCCATGATGCATAAATTCCATTCAAACACAGGATTCTGTCTGGTCATCATCAGCTTCCTCCTCTGAATCCTGACAGCGCCTTCGAGGCGGGAAGAAGTTCTTTTCTTCTGATAATGCAGCAATAAATTCTTTTTCTCTGTAAGATTTAGGTGTCCTGTGGCTGCTATCTCAGTGCGAGTCCTTTCTTTAAAAAAGTATCCTACATACCATAGTTTCTATTTTAACATTTCTTATAACCTAAACCTGTATTTAACAACACTACTTAAGAGAATTAACACAGCATTACTCTCTAACACAACACATGTAATATTCATATGAATATTTGCAAAAAGCCAATCATAAAATACGCATTTTTCACAGCAGCTCCCTTTGCCTTCATTAGCTTTGAAGCATCTCTCCCCTTCCAGAGCTCCCCGGAGGTGTCTGTGGGGCAGCTGCACAGCATGGGGGTGACCCAGCCTGGCCTCCCTGCCTGTGCCTGCCCCTACACTGCCCTGCATTTATTTATAGCTTCAGTTTTCCCTCCCAGTCCTGTTCCCTCTTAGCGTGGCTAAGCCAAACGAGTACAAAATCTGATAAGCGCAAGGTAGCTGTTCCCCCCCCGAGGGATACATTATTTATGAAGCTTATCGATTGTGGGAAACAACCCAGGGGCGTTCCGACACCACTACATCCCCTCTTACAGCAGGGCTGGTAATTACCTGCGAGCTGCTCCCAGCTCCCCCGCCCGCCGGGCTCAGGGATGCCCGGAATATCGCTCCCACCTCCTGGAATATCACTCCCACCTCCTGGAATATCGCTCCCACCCCCTGGAGCCCTGGGGATGCCCATTGCTCTCACTCACTCCCCTCAGCCTGCATCAGTCACCCAAATCTGCCTGCCTCAGGGCCCAGCATTGCTCCTGTGCTGTACTAAAGGGCTCTTTAGTACCTTTTTTAGTTTTCCCCTGCCTTGACAGTTCTTATAGGAAGCCATGAAGCCAGCTCTCAATCTTGGTGATGAACTAAGCAGACTGAGCTCTCCAAGGCTGGCAGTTTCCCCATCCTTGAGCAGATTCCTGGCTCTCTCTGTAACCACTCCAATCCCTCAGTGTCCCCTCAAGGAGCAGGGGCACTGCTCCTGCTCTCAGGGCTCTTGTCTTCTGCTGGGTCAGGATATGGCAGGTACCCAACCCCTCTGTGGCATCCTAAAGGGTCCAACCCACTCCAGGCCACTCAAGGAGCCTTTTCTCCCCCCTTAGTGCTGATGGAAAAGCTCCCAAGGGCTGCTCCTGTGCCCCCAGAGTGGCTTCTGGAAGATGAAAGAGGCAGGAATGGAGCAGAGGCAGGTCTGGCAGCTCTTGAGGTGGGCACGTGGAAAACGCCAATCACTTGGTTTTAAAATTTTAAAAGTTTAATAGTAATAAAATGGTTATAAAAATAGTAATTCAATTAGAGTAATAATAATTTGGACAATTTGGATTAGGACAATATGAGACAATAAAAACAAAGAGTTACGGACAGTCCAGGTACCTTTTTCTGGGCAAAATAAGCCCGAAAAAGGACCCACTTTAACAGAGGATTAACCCTTAAAAAACAACAGCCTGTTGCATATTCATACACCTCATACATGATGCATAAATTCCATTCAAACACAGGATTCTGTCTGGTCATCATCAGCTTCTTACTCTGAATCCTGACAGCGCCCATTTCTACTGATAAGAGGGCAATAAATTCTTTTTCTCTGAAAGATTCAGGTGTCCTGTGGCTGCTATCTCAGCATCCTTTCTTTAAAAAAAGTATCCTACATATATAGCATATATCCTAATATATAGCATATTTTCTATTTAAACATTATGCTATAACCTAAAACTGTATTTAACACACTACTTAAGAGAATTAATACAGCATCACTTTCTAACACAACACATATAATATTCATTTGAATATTTGCGAAAAGCCAATCATAAAATACGGATTTTTCACAGGGACACAGCTGAAACCATGGTGACAGCAACACCAATGGGATCACAGAACAGTTCATGTTACAAAGGACCACTGGGGTGATCCAGTCCAGCTCCCTGTTTGAGCAGGCCCTCCTGGAGCACATTACCCAGGATGTGTCCCAATGGCTTTTGAGTTTCTCCAGGGAAGGAGACTCCACAGCCTCTCTGGGATGTGATGCTTCGTGTTGCACCATGAGAATTTATGAATCCTTGTGACAAAACCACTTTTGCTAATGGCACACAGGTATTCTTTTAATTGTAAAGGGTAAAAGGTCCCTAGAGCCATTGTCCAGAGCCAGGGGTGGAAAATCAGGCAGGGTCAGGGATGCTCCTCTGCCCAAGCAGGAGGTTGTTAGGAAAATTAATCCACAAACACCAGAGGTTTATGTCCAAAAAGGAGACAGAGGAGTCCTGTAATTTTATTGGAATAAAGGGAGAGGCCATGGGGCATTCCCCTGGGATCTCTCCAATTTTTGGAGGACTCAGCCTCCTTTTTATCCCAATTTCCCAGCTGCATTTCCCTTCTCTCTTTTTCCACTGGCTGAGGGACTTGAGAGGTACAGACTGCCCAGAATGCCTGATACCAAAAATTTCCCTCTAATGTATAACCTTAATTTTTAATTCTTATGGAATTTAGGGGGTTTTCTTCCCCATTGTTTCTTTCATCTTTCAATGTCTACTTTCATTTATCAGCAAACCTACAGTTTATTTGTAAAAGCAAATATCTTTTTCCATTCATCAATCCGTGGAATCCTCCCCATGGTTTCTTTTGTCTCCCAGTGCTGGTTTTATCTCCCAGCAGACCCACAGCTTGTTTGTAAAGACAAATCCACTGTTCCTCTCAAGGTGGAGGGGCACCCCTGCCTGGAGGAGTGGTCGTGCCCCATTCCTCATCTCGTGCACCAGAGATGAGCTGAAGGATAACACAGAGATAACAGAGAGATAACATCAGTAATTAGGGCTGCAATGGAGATGAGGTGCTGGAATTGCAGAGCACAGGGACGGGCTGTAATTACCTGCTCAGGGCTGGTGCAGATCAGTTATAACATCACTGACCTGAGCCTCAGCTCCCACTCCAGTCCCCACTGCAGCTATGATACTTTAAGGAGATGAGAATGGCTGATGAAGGAAGCAATAACAGCAAAAGGCTATAAAACCATAATGAAAAATAATTAGAATATAACCATTGGCTTGGGGATAGTTAGGAATGCAGGGAAGGTGGTGGAAAGCAATGAGGAGCTTGGAGCAGGAGAAGCTGGAGATGGGGCTGATGGAGACACCGACTAGCCTGGATGGAGATGCAGTTCTCAAAATTGTAATGGGAATAATTATGACTGTAATGGGGTGGTAATAAAGATAATGGAATCGTAATTGAAGAGGGGATGGCTGTAAAGGAGGAGGTGCAAATAACAGCCTTGTAAAGGAGATGATAAGAAAGATAATGGATGGTAATGGGGTTGTTGTTAAAGGTAATGGAGTTATAATGAGGCGATGACTGCAGCAGGTAGAAGGGGATGGTCGGTTTAACCGGGACTGTGGTGCAGGGAAGATTCTATTTCTGATTCATCACGACAGGCTGTGCTGGAGGTGACCATGAGGCTAATAATAACTGAAGGGTCAATCCTTGAGACAAACGAAGGCCTGCCACGAGCACGGCAGGAGCACCGTCCCTGGAGAGGCAAGGTGGAGGAGCAGATCCTGGGGAGGAGGGAGGCTGTGCTCCAGCAAGAGCTACAAAGCAGAGGGGACCATAAAAAGCACTGTGACAAATCACCTGGGCAAGTCCTGCAATGTTTGCTTAAGGGCCGGGCTGCCCTTCAGGTCTTGAACCGAGGAGACTGGGATGGGATGGGATGGGATGGGATGGGATGGGATGGGATGGGATGGGATGGGATGGGATGGGATGGGATGGGAGGAAAGCAGCTGCTGGTGGGCTCATGCCCCCAGTAAGGGCAGCCCAGCACAAAGATGGGGATGAAGAGCCACTGCAGCAGAGCTGAGGGTGATGGGGACCACCTGGTGACCACAGGCAAGAATTGGGAAGGGCAGAGCTGGGCACAAAAGCGAGCACATCATCCTGCAGCAGCACAGGCACCACCTGCCATAGGGGGACAGCTCAAAAGCAGTTGATGATATAGTGCACTGAGGTGGTTGTTTTATATCCTGTGTGATGAGACAGCTCTTCAACTCCCCCTGAAGCTCAGCTCAAGGTCCCTAGCAGAGCAGATCACCCTCCCAAGGCTGCTTGGCACTCTCCACCAGCCAAGCCCCATCCCAACCATCCAGCACCATTGCCCTTCCACGAACCTGCTTCTCCTGTCAGAGGAGAAGATTACAAATTCATTTCACTTCACTTGCCCTTGACAAACCCATGCCAGGTGTCACTTTCTAAGCTCATTACCCTCCAGATTCTTACACATTCATTGCTTAATAACATCTTCTTGCACTGCTCCATTTTGGAGCCTTTAACTCCTGAAGCTGCCCCACTGCAGCTCCCAGCAATATTGGAAAAACCCTGAACACTTCCAGGTTGGATGAGCTCTGGAAGTACACCCAAGGGGGAGTTCAGCAGGGGCTGCTAACACCAGCACACCTGGCTGCTCTAAATACCCTGGCAGCTCTTCTGCTCTCTTCTATTCAAACTGGACTCCTGCCCCCTTTAATCATCCTGTCCTAATTAGCTGGGTGCAAGGGAAGGCTGAAGCAAAGTCCACAATGAATCCCTTCATTTGAGCAGCACTCTGGGGCCTTCCTCAGCTCTCCTCCTTCCTGTGCATTTCCAAAAGGGTTTTGCCCAGCCTTAACATGGACAACTACTGGAGCTTGTTCTGCACCCTCACGTCTCCCATTTGTAGCTGCACAGCTGCTGCTCTGTGGTCCCATTGCCAGGTCTCTGGCATCAGGGCATCAGATCCCTTTTCTGCAGCTCCTCTCTGTGTCAGATCCATCAAGTCCCTGCAGCACCTTCCCCTTGTTCCTTGGGATGGGCTGTTGTGGTGCCCCTCACACACTCCCTTTAAGCAATTGCCAACTTCCCTGTGCTCCTGAAGCCCTTGGATTACTTTCCCAGGGGCTGCTGCCTGATTCTCAGAGATTTTTGCAGCCCATTATCCTCACTCTGCTGTTTTCACTCCTTTTCTCACGGCATTCTTGGCTCCGCTATTTCGTGACTTATTTCCCAAATCACCTTCCACTCCTTTCAGCCAGTTCTGCTCTATTATTCCAAACCAAGCTCAAAATAGCAGCTTTTCCAGCCATCCTCCTTGGAGAGGAGATGTTGCCCTAACACACCCAGGGAGTTGAACAGCTCTGTCCTCTCTATCGCTCACAAGGGAGTTTAAGATGCCATTGACCACCAAGCTGGAGGTTCTGGGTTCTGAGAGTCACTCACATCCACCCACCTCCTCCTCTTAACCCACATGAGCTCTGTCCCTTCACTCTCACCCCTTTTAATTTGCTGTTCCCAGCCCCTTGCTAACCTACAGGACAAACACACCCCATTCTTGGTACATTTCTTTCCTTCATTCCTCACTTCTCTTCCCCAGCAACTCCTGTTCATCCTCCCAAATCCCTGTAATGCTATTTAAGCCCTTGTCTGAGCAGGGTCCTGTCTACATCAGCCTTTTTATTTTGCCAACACTCACACAGACATCACCCTGCTATTTTTCTTTCTCCTCCCTTTTCTGACCCCACCACCACAGTTTTTTCCCTGCATTTTGTTGGCATTTCCCCTGTTCTCCTGTGGATAAGTGGCACCTCCTTCCTTTGGTAGCCTGTCAGCAGAACCAGGTGCTTTTTCCTGCCAAGGTGATCCTGACCTCCCTCACCAACAGTAAATATCCAGTGTCTCTGGTCCTGTTGGTCCCCAAATCAAATATCCAGTGTCTCTGGTCCTGTTGGTCCCCAAATCAGCCTCTCTCCATCAGCCACCTCTCAGCACATTTGACCCAGAGCTCCTCAAGACTTTTGGATTTTGCCCATTTTCAGCACACAGTATTTAATGGCCTGAAGTACCATCTGTACACATCCAAGCAGAAAGGGACAAGAAATATCCTTCAAATGCAAAGAACCAGGGAAATAAATAGGAGCCCTAACAGGAGAAAAAATATTAAGGGTGAGAAAAAATGGGAAAAGAAGAATGCTGGAGATTGCAGCAGCCTCAGAGATAACCCAGGGACATTTTTTATCACTAAAAGTCCATTTTCAGTCACAGATGGGACTTTTTTCTCTTAATCTCTTTCCCAACAGCAAACCATGAAGTTGCAATAACCTAAATCACCAAAGGACAAAGCAATTGGAAGTCCTTGCTCTGCTGGACAGTTGCCAAATCAAACTCTGCTAGATACAGAGGGGGAATAAAAAAATTCACTGCAACAGGTCTCCCAAAGGGAGAGCAGAACAAGGGTGAGGGATAGGAGGGGAAATTGGGAGTGAAGCTCTGCTCCACTTCAGGATGAACTCGTGCACAGAGCCCTTAATGACTAACCTGCTCTGGCTGCCTGAGGAAGTTTGTAGAAAAACCTCCCATTTTTGTCATCCCCACAGGCTCCAGCCCTGATAAATAACAAGTTGGAAACTTTGTGAGCAGTGCTATGTAATAGAAATCACGGGAGGCAGTGGAGGTTTGAAGAGGAAGTGAAATAGTCAGCTCTCCCTTGGGAGGTCTGTGCCAGGAAAATGTCCCTTATCACCAGCACAGGGGAGGCCAGGGGGATCAGCAGGAGTTTGTACAAGGATTTCAGTAGATCAGGGTATTTGCTGCTTATTTTGGAAAATAGCTGCTTACACTGCCTGATGGAGGAGAAAAACCTGAAAAAAACCTACTGCAGAGAAAAAAATACATGAAAATCCATGGTAGTGCATGGGAAGGCAGCAGGACACAGAGCTGGAAAGGATCAATGGCTTGTCCAGAGCCCTAGAATGAAGCATTTAAGCTGTTTGGAGACTGCTTTCACTCAGAGCTCTCTGCCCACAGCCTGTGATGCTGCAGCACTGTTATCCACACTGAGAAATGCCCAGCCTGGGGGCTCCCACCACTCTGTGCACCACTGGCACAGTCTCTCCAAGGGATTTCCCTCCAGGGATGACAAGATACAGACAGAGAACAAAAGCCTAAAAAACATTATTCTGGCCTGGTGCTGGCTGCCACAGGGAGAATCAGAGCAGGACTTTTCTTCCCATGGAGTAAGAACTGAACTCCGCCACCTGTTTCTCACTAAAGTTCCCAGATTTGTCTCCATGATCTCCAGGCACCTGCCAAAGCCCTCCCAGGCTCTGTGAAAAGCCAGGGATGCAAATTTGGGTGCAAGGGTTGTGTGTGAGGGCTGTGCTGGCACCAGAGGCACTGGGGTGTCTGCAGCAAAGGGAGCAGCTCCTGCTGCTGGTGGCACCATCCACGATTTCCCTTTGTCACAGGGACACATCTGCTGCCATCAAGGGATTAGACAGCCTTGAAGTGAGGCAGGAGAGCAGAAAACTCAAATGTGTGAAGGCATTAACATCTGGACATAACCTCAGGGTGCTTCTGAAATGGAGGAGAAATCCCCATTCTTAGGAGAAGAAATGATGTTATTTTTAGTTTTTGTAGGTGCCTGGGTGTTGGGGTACAGAGAAGCCATACCCTGTGGGGAAATCCTACAGGATGCAGTAGCAGTGCAGCTAATGGGATTACCCTGAAAGCTGCAGGACTTCACAGCTCTTTCTAGGAGTGGTTTCAACCTGAGCAGGTTTTCCTAGGGCAGGGAGAATTATTCTTGCCCTTTCATAGAGTATGATCCACAAGAACCAGCAAGAAAGCCATTTTCTACTGAGATCTGCTGCTTTCAAGGGGATAAAAAAGGCCAGGAAACATCACTCAAGATACATTTCCCCAAAGTTATGGTTTCTTCTTACTTCTTAGTTAGGATTTGAGAGTTGGGCTCTCCATCCATTCAGTTTGCAATAAAAATCAGGTATTTCACAGCCAAGAGCTTACTGGGACCCAGCTTTGGACTGAACACAAATCTTCAGTTTCCAGTTCAGGGTTTTTCAGACAGACAAACAGACTGAGGGGGTTTACATGGCATTGCTTTGGTGCCCAAGCAGTGAGAGATACAACCTGCTTTATAAAACAGCCAGTAGGAAAGGACTTGGTGAAACTTTACTGGTGTACATTTCAAAAATGGGAGTAAAAACATCTCAGCCTTAATCTTAGGAGGAGAAGGAGGTTTTCTGATACAAAGGAGGTATCCTGCAGAGATGGGGCTGCCTTTAAAGTTCCTGCAGCATCACAGGTCCCTAATAAAGAGGGCCTTGGGGGACACCTGGCCCTTGGGTTTGTCACTCTGCCTTGGAGCTGCTCAGGGTGAGCAAAGCAGAGCAGCCACCCCAGTCACTCACTCACACACCCCCCTCCAAGGGATGCTCCTTGGCAGCCCCCTCACTTTAAAACACAGCACAGGAGCTGCAGAGAGAGCTCCACATGCTGCCAGGGGTGCAGGTGTTGTCTTATATATCAAGAATTCTCTTATCATTATGGTGCAAGGGTGCCATATCGCCAGAGTTTTGTACCTCCTCAATGCTTCTCGTGGGCATCTCCTCTAAGCATTGACTGTTCCTGGTGCTTGCAGTAGATATCTAACTCCAGAATCCACTCTTTTATACAACTGTTCTTATTGGCTACAGGTGTGGCCTGTTAGGCTCAGGCCTGCTCCTAATCTTCAGTAATTGGTGCAGCTGAAGCTCTTTTAGGGGATATGATTACATTCTATACCACCTTCCTTTACCCATACTGTATCCCCCTACAATTCCCCCTTTTTCTTTTAACCACAGAGTTGCAGCATTCCCAGAAGTACATATTAACATTATGACATATATTTCATTTAGAACTAAGAGTTATACAAGTGTTCAAACAGCATATTATATAGTACAGAAATATGTTAGTTCAGTTTTATAGCTTTTCTCAGTTGACAAAGTACCCATATTTAACAAACACTAATAGCTGTAATTGATATATTTTGCCGATAGTTTAGTACTCAAATCCTGGTTCCCTGAATCCACAGGTCATCCCAAATCCACAGGGCAATACAGTTTAGTCCCAAATCACGTTGGGGTCACCATTTGTTGTCTTATATAGCAAGAGTTCTATATCCTTATAGTGCAAGGACTCCATATTGCCAGAGCCTCGTACACCCTTGATGTTTCTCGCAGGCGCCTCCTCTAGGCACTGACTGTTCCTGGTCCTTGCAGCAGCCATCTGACTCCAGAGCCCACCAATCCATTCTTTTATAACACTCTTCTTATTGGCTACAGGTGTGGCCTGTTCAGATCAGGCTGCTCCTAATCTTTAGTGATTGGTGCAGCTGCAGCTCTTTAGGGGATATGATCACATTCTATCCCACCTTCACTTACCCATACTGTATCCCCCTACATGCAGGTGTGGGTGGGGACACCCCAGGAGCTGCTTTGGGTGGAAATCAAGGCATTCATCCTGCCCTCTCTCCAGGGAACCTGGTTTTCCTCCTGTGGTGCAGAAGCAGAGACACACACAGGGGCTGCAGAGCACATGGCACCACCTGGAGGGGCTCTGTGCACAGCTGGGGAGGAGATTGTCTGCTCCCAACACTGCTGAAGAGCCCATGAGCAGATAGACAGACAAACACCTGCAGTGGATCCAGGAGCTCTTTCACCTGGGCATCAGCTCAGTCTGAGTCATCCTCCAGGCAAACACCAGCAGCTCTGACACTGCACCCTCAGGGCTGCATCTAAAAATAAAATTACAAAGGGAGAAAAGTATTCTTAGCCTCAGCCCTGCTCCAGAGCCCCCAGGAGACCCTGGGAATAAGGGGAGAGGAGAAGGCAAGGCCCAGAGTGGGAAGCAGAGCTCTGGACTGGGTGTGCTGGGTGTGCAGCTGCTGAAGGGATGCCCTCTCCCCTCTGTTTTCAGGGAGGAAAGAGAAAAGTAAGCCCAGCAAACATCCCAAAGGCCATGCCAAGCCCCAGTGATCACCATGCTGTACATCCCCACCTGCATCCCTCAGGTTCTGGGCTGGTGCTGCCTCCTGGCAGGCTTTGCCTCGCTCTCTGGAGCACTGAATGGGGGAGATTTATCCTCCCCTGGCAGGCTCAGCTCACAGGCACATCTGGCTCTCCACAAAGGTCACTCTGCTCTGGTGGCAGCAGCACTTCAGCCACATTTGGCAACAGGAAGCCAAGACCCACCAAAATTTGGCTTTGCAGTAGTTTCCCCTCCTTCCCCTTAGTTTAAGGTTACTTAGAAAACAAATTCCACTGAAACATGGCTTGAGAGATTTCCTTTAAAATAAACTCAAGCCTCAAGGCCATTTCTCAACCAAAACTACACAAAGCTGAACTCCATAGGAGTCCATAAGTGTGTGAGCTGATTTGATATTCCTCCATCTGCCTTTTCCAACCCACACCATGCTCCAGCCTGGAGCCAGGGGCTGGAGCTCTCAGGATGCTCCCCTCCCCTCAGCAGGGCTCAGAGCTGCTGCCCAGGAGCAGATTGTTCCCAGGCTCCATTTCTCCATGCATTTGGCAACACATGATGATCCCTTCCAGCTGCCATGGCACTTTCTCCCAGCCCCAGGAAGGAGGGACTTTCACAGCTAATACAGTTTTATGGCTATTTAAGATTTGATTTAAGTTCCTGCTGTCACAGCAATTTAAAAAAGTAATTTGTCATGTTTCAAGGAAGGCTGACATGAAATGCAGACAAGTTTCCAGTCTCTATCTATCGCCCCAAAAAACCCCAACCTAGACTAGAAATAAAGAAGTTTTTCCATAATTAGAGTGGAGGGCACTGGCACAGGTGACCCAGAGGAGCTGTGGATGGGCTGTCCCTAGAAATGTCCAAGTTGGGCAGGGCTCAGAGCAGTGTGGTCTGGTGGAAGGTGTCCCTGCCATGTTAGGGACAGAGAGATAAGCTGTGAGGTCCCTTTCAGCCCAGACTATTCTGTGATTCCATGAAGACCCTCTGTGGACAAGAACATAATCACAGACACAGCCAGAGCTGGGTGAACCCCCCACAGCTCTTGGGTGGATGGATCCCATTGGCACCAACACTTTTTACCTCAAAACTCTGGGCTCCCCAAACCAGCAAATCCCATCATTTTTAAACCCAACATAAACTTGCATTTCCCTGGGGTAGGAAGTGCCTGCCCAGACCATGAGCACCTCTGCTGCAGGATGGGTGGGCCCACCATGGGTGCACCTGTGGCTGTGGCCTGTCACAGACATAGTTTCTGAAAAATACTTTTACTAAAATTTTTCTCCTGAGAAGCTACAGAAGCCTCAGAAACAAAATATAAACAACAATTATCTGCTGCTGTGGAATGCAACAGGTGCATCTGTAATTAATCTCATGCAGTTGTTTTAATTAATAACCAATCACAATCCAGCTGTCTCAAACTCTCCAGTCACAAGATTTTATCATTCCTTTTCCTTTCCAGCTTTCTAATGAAATCCTTTCTTCTATTCTTTTAGTGTAGTTTTAGTATATAATTTTCTTTTAATATAATATATATCATAAAATAATAAATCAACCTTCTGACACATAAAGTCAAGATTCTCATCTCTTCCCTTGTCCTAAAACCCCTGTGAACACAACCACAGTGGCCCAACAATAGAGCACTTCTAGATAACAGGCAGCTGTGAGAAGGTTAAGGCTGGATGCTGGTTTTTAAATGTCATTTTTCTCAGGGTGTGAAGATGTAAGGACAATACTTGAATCTTCTCCAAACTTGTGATTAACTGCTGTGTCCTTCTGTGACCCTGGCTTGGCATAGATCAGGGGTTAACCACACATCCTCCAAGAAACATAAATATTATATATATTTTCAAAAAATAGAAAATATATACATTGATATTTTATATAAATATGAGATACAGAAGACAGCCCAGCACTGTAGAGAATGAGACAGCAGAAAATCAAGCAGCACATCTGAACTGCAAACACAGGAGCCGGGCCACAGGAGATGGATGCATTTCCCCCTCTGTGACTCCCAGGGAGGCAGCACACAGGTGCCATGCTGATGCACACTCTGGAATGAGACAGAAGCATTCCTAGTGAGTCCTCTGGCATTTTTTCTGCCCACTGTGAAAGAGAACTTCCCATGGGCACCACAGCAAACTTGAGATGTTCCTCTTGAAGCACAAGCCCCAACAAACATCCCCCTTTCCTCTCCTTAGTGCAGAACATCACCAACCCCTCCTGCAGCACGATCCTCTGCCCCTGACCCATCCCAGCTGGCAAAAATGAGCACAGAAATTAGTGCAGACACACAGGCTGAAGGATTTGATCCTAATTAGCTGTGGCTGGCACCACCCCTCTAATCACCCATCTCACCTGCCAGACCTGCAGCAGATTGAGAAAGGAGAAGCACAGGGAGAAGGAGGTGGAATTTCAAAATAACTCTTAGCAATGCTTGGTGTTTCTTTAGTTTCTCCAGAGCAGCCAAGGCAGGCTTGGGTCTAGCAGACTCATTCTCTGCTGGGAAACAAAATCATTATGAAAATGATGAAAATGACTTACAAGCAGAAAACCTTCTGTCAGAGCATCCTGCAGCACTGTACAAGACCCTCACACCAGGACACTGAGGGCAAACACAGCCCTGCTCCAGCTCTAGGGTGTCCATCTCTTTGGGCAGAAGGGCTCTGAGATGAATACAGGGAGTCCTGGCTTGCTGCCTGCCCCTGGCCACAGGATATTTGTGATAAAAGCCCAGAACCCAGCAGCAAAACTCGTCGTGTCCATGTGCTGCATGAAAATAAAGTTTTCTCCACATACTCCCCAAGCCCTACAAAACTGAATATTAGGGGAAAAAAAGAAAAAAAAAACATATCAAACTGCTATTGATCTTCCAGCCAAGGCTTGCATTGAAAGAACATTTTTTTTCTGTGTACTCCACTTATAAAAGAAGACAAGGATCAGAGACATCACAGCTCAGTTGTATCTCCTAGAGAGCAGCTAAATACCACATTAGACATGGCAATGCCAGCCAGGATAGGAAGAGAACCCACCCAAATTTCAGACCAGACTGTAAAATTAATTTGTTTTCCACAATTTGGGCAGTGGAGTCATCCCTGTCACCCTCCCAGCCAAGCCCATGTCTGAGGGCTCTGTTTTCCTTTCTCACTGGATTTTAGTGGAGTATTTTGGACTTTGAGAAAGAACAGTGCTACACAGAAAGTTCCACCGAAGTAAGAGGGCTTTGAGTTCTAAAATATCTGTCTAGAGTGGAAAATTAGATTGACAGCTGTTATGGTCCAATTTATAAAGTTCTTAGAAATGCCTCTGCCTGAATTAAGGTGCAAATGGGACCATATGCCAAAGTCAATAGTATGGATTTGATTTGATAGCAAGTGAGAGACAGAGAGAGGGGTGAAGAAAAAAAAAGGAAAGACGTGGGGGGACAGAAAGAGAGTAGCAGAGACAGAATAAGGAACATGTCACCCCTCCATGGATCCCACTGGTGTCCAGATGATCCTCCAGCTGGTTTTCTGGTGCTGAGGGTGCCCAGAGAGCACAGGATGCAAAGGGTTAATGTATATTCCCACCTCGGGCCAGGTGGGGATGCCCAGGTGCCTCTCCTGGCAGGGGATGCACTTTGACTCTGGGTCTGTGCCATCACTTTGCACCCTGGGAGTCCCGGGGTGCAGGGCCTCTGGGGAGCATTTTGGGGGCTCTTTGATGGGTTCTGACATTTTTTCTGTCAGAAAATATGGCAGCTGCCCCCACAGGAATGCCCCCTGGATGTGGGGATAGCTCTGTGTGGGGCTGGGGGCTCCCAGCAGGGCTGCTCTGTGTAAGGGAGGATGGGAGCTCAGTGCCTCTGGTTCCCCCCCACACCCAGAACCTCCTCCTCCCCTCGTTTTGGGGGGTCTGTGCAAACCTGGCCTCTGTGGGCTGTGCTCCCCCAGCCCAAACCCAGCCAGGGATGGTTTCCTGCTGTGTCTGGCTTTCCTGTGGATGCATTCCTTGCCCCCAGCCTTGTCTGCCCCTCCCCAGAGCTGAGATGGTGGATCCAGGGTGTGCCCTTTGTCTGATCCAGGCAGTTTAACCCACAGCCCAAGGCTCCAGGCAGGCATCTCCAAGGATGTGGTTTCTTTACACAGTTCTTGCTGTCATGGACAAAACTCCTTCACAGCAATGTTTAAGGCATGAACCAGTTGAGTCTCTGACAGCAGCACCAAGTAAACTCCCACCACCATGGTGCTGTTCTGTGGGCTGTTATTTCAGTATTCCATAGGAAACTGCTCTTGCAGTTCTGAAACCATTCCCTGTGTCCTGTCACTCCAGGCTCTTGTCCAGAGTCCCTCTCCAGCTCTCTTCAAGCCCCTTTAGGCACTGGAGGGTGCTCTAAAGTCTCCCTGGAGCCTCATTTTCTCCTGAAACATTCCCGTCTCTCCCAGCCTGTCTGAATAGCAGAGGTGCTCCAGCCCTCAGAGCTTCTTCATGACCTCCTCTGGACCTGTCCCAACAGGTTTTCTTCCCTGTGCTGAGGACCCCTGGGCCAGATGCAGCATTCCAGGGGTGTAAAGGTGCCCTCCAGGGGTGCAGCACTCCAGGGCTGGGGTTCCTCAAGCAGAGGGTGGGCATCCCCTCCTTGACCTGCTGCCCACACTGCCCACCAAGGGTGAGAGTCAGTGTCTGGGCTGTGAGCCTCTCTGTCAGCCTGTGCCCAGCCTCTCATCTGCCAAGAACTTCCCAGGGCTGCTCTCTATCCCTTCTTTGCTCAGCTTGTGTTATAGCAGGGGTTGCCCCAGCTCAGACTCAAGGCTTTGCTCTTCACCTTGTTGAACCTCATGAGGTTCCCATGGGCCCATTCCTTGGATTAAATCCCTTTGAACCCTCTCCGGTTTGCTCTGTTTCAGGTGTGTGAGAAGCAGTCCAAATCCACCTCAATCTGCAGGTTGAGTTTGCCTGATTTGACAGGGCTGTCCCACTCCCAGCAGGCATCAAGGGGCATTTGCTCCTCACTTTCTGTAGGAATAGGATGCAGCCAGTAATTCCTCAGTTCTAAACTGCTGTGCTCCAGCACTGGTATATAAATATTTCTGGCTGTTTCCACTGCTGCAATTGCTGCCCAGGAGATTTCATTTCTCAGTTCAGCAAGCCCTACTGAAATGGCCACAGTGTGTCATTTGTCATCATTTATCTATTGCTTTGATCAGAAGTGAACAGGACAGCAAAGAAAGCGTGTTTCAACTGACTCTGGTTAATTTTGGATTAGAAATTATGAAAGTCTTGGAAATGCAAAGTGCTGAGCCCAAATTCTGGGACACTGGGGACCACAGGAGTCAATCCAAAGGTGAATTGTGACCCATTCATGAAGGGACTTCATCACTGTCTGTCACAGGATGTGGGAGCTCTGCTTCATCCTGAGTCTTAGATCTCCACAGAGTTCTTCAGCATTAAAACAGCCTTAAAATTGATTTTAAGTGTTTGCTTGTGAACTAATACAAGTTGGAGAATTAGAGTGAGCAGAACCAAGCTCTCACATATAATACATGGCAAAGCAGTGGATTGGCTTCCAAGCTCTCATGCTGTGCACTGGCTCCATGCAATTATGTTTTGCATTTATATCCATTCCTTGATGAGCCACTTGCCTATTATAGGGCAATAAAACCCTAACCTAACTCCAGTCTTTAGCTGGTGCAAGCCCACACTGACTAGAGCTATTTTCCCCTCACAAGGATCTTTTTTATCTCTGCAGTAAAAGTGCTGAAGCTATTTCCAGTTCTTCCACAGAGATGTAAAATGGGAAGAGAGATGGGTTTTCTCACTTACCTTCATTAATATGGTAGCCCAGGTTTTCCACCAAATTCCAACAGAAACGAATCTATTTTTAACCAAATCACTCCAGTCAAAGCCTTCAAGGCCTGCTATAAAAATGACTAAACAGTATTTTCTCTGGTGTGCCTTGATGAAAGCCAGTTTATATTCTTGTAGTGGCTCCGTGCAGGTGACCAGCCAGCTCCTCAGATCCAGACATGTCCATGGAGGCTATCACAGCTGGCAGGAGGACAAAACCTAAGGAAATCTCCTTTTTTTGCTCCCTAAAGAGGCCAACCTTCAGCCCCCATTTTCCCATCTCCATGGCTTGAGATGTCACACAAGGGAGGACAAGGATTGTAGTTTGGATTGTCCCATTGTGATGGGGAAATGCTCTAAGGGGAGGAAAACTGGGCAGGGAAGGTGATGGGAACACCTCACTTCATGCTGTTGTAGCAGCAGGGTGGGATCACAAAGGATAATCCTTGCTCCAGTGGATCACAAAGGATAATCCTTGCTCACCCCCAAGGTCCTGGAGGTGACAGCTAAATCTTTCCTGAGGGAACCCACCTGTGGGAGGTGCCATGGACTCTTTGGAAAGCATCCCTGAAGACAAAACAATTATTTCAGTGGTGGCATGGTGGCCTTGGTGCTGGGATGGGGAAGGCAGCTCTGCAGCACGGGGCTGGAGCAGGGTGAGGGTGCAGCTCAGGGTGCAGCATCCTGGTGTTGGTGCCCATGTGCAGGCCCAGGGCTCTCGGGGGTCTCTGTGGTCAGGATGACCCCCAGATGTGTCAGAGTCTCTTTTCCCAGCCTGGCAGTCAAAGAAGGAGTCAGGATTCCTCTGTTCTGGTTCTCAAGGCTGTTTATTTTCTGTTATCTATAACATTCTTTCTCTGACCTGTTGAGATCTGTCCAGCAGGTTGGGTTGAGGCACAGTGCCTGCCCTTGGGGTGGTGTTAGCTTTTTATACTAAAAACTACATGTACACTATTTACAATAATTTCCCAATACCTATCACCTATGTTAGACAGTGAGCTTCTACTCTAAGCCAATCTAAAAATGCCATCATCCAGAAGATGGAGGCCAAGAAGAAGGAGAAAGAAGGACAAGGCACACCCAAATTCCTCCATTTGGACCCCCATTCTAAAAACCCCAAAATTCTACTTTTCACCCCATGACAAACTAACTATCATTCTACTTAAACTTTCGTGGCTTGCAGATCCTCATATAAGGTTGGTAATTTTTTCCATGGGTCAAAATCAAAGGCTCTGTGCAAAATCAAAGGCACAGGGGTCTTGGGCTCTGTGCCAAGGTCTCTGAGCCCCCTGGCAGGGGCTGGAGACATCCAGGACAGCCAGAGGGATGTCCTGGGTTCTGACCCAGGGCCACGCATCTCCTCTCAGCCATACACCCCTTAACCTCAGGAGATCTCCCAAATGTGCACCCCCAGCAAATTTCTTTCCTCCTGCCCTGTCTGGGAATGCCAGCTCCTTTCCACACCCACAGTGGTGAGAAAAGCCCCAGATGAACCTGTCTGACAAAACAGGGTCTGTCACACTGCCTGGGAGGAGGAATAGATCCAAACCCAGCCCGGCTGCCTGGGTGGGAAGAAAGCAGTTATCACTGGAAACTCCATATACATTATTTATCAAATGAAGCCTCTGCAGCAGGACTGTGATTCATGTCTCTGCTCCAGCTTGCTCATCTTCTCTCTGTCTTTTCAATGGGATGTGATAGAAAATCTTTGCAGGCTCCTTGTGGTCACTGACCAAAGGTTGTTCCCACTCCTGAGGAGATGCTGCAGGTCCCCAAAGGGGCCTGGAACAAGCCTTGCCCAAGGAAAATCACCCTTCAGCCAGGTCCACCGTGGCAGCTTTGTTCCAGCCTCAAATCTGTTCCACAAGTATCTGCTGCTGCTCTTGACATTCCAGGGAAATTACAATGGGAAGGCAAGTAGAAAATATCAATTATTGGAAGGTTCAAACAGCATAATCCCTGCTGCTGCCTGCCAGGTTGCATGTGCATGCAAATTGACTGTGACGTGCTGTTTAGTTTGAGTAATACATTAAAAAGAAAGGAAAATCTGAATTTTTTCCAGTATGGGGCTTATAAAGCAGGTGAGGGGAAAGTCACAGCATACTCAACTGTGATCACATCAGCTCTGCTTCATCTCTGTGGTGTAAAATTACATGTGAAGGGGAAATTAATCAAAAATGCACCAGATGAGCATTCCTTTTCCACCCCCCTGACTTTGGGTAAGGGTATAAACGACCTGGCAAACCGAAGAGCAAGTAAAAAAACCTGTGCTTATTTGACTTCAGCAGGTGGGTCTGCTCTTACTGAAAGCAAACCGAGTTCCTGTGTGCTCCTGCTCAGAGTTCCCAGGGGAACATGCTGCAATGCACTAATTATGGTTTAAAAAAACAAGGAAATAGTAAGGCTCTTCCTCTGCTGGTCCACAGCACTGCTCTCCATTTAAATGAGGTGGTTTTTTGTATGGGGTGACAGAGGCTAAGGTGCATCCAAGCTCTTCAAGGTGACTTTGTGCTTCATTGCACTCCCCTTAATCTTCATCAAGGCATATGCTCAGTCTGTGCTGGGGGTAATGGGTGGCAGCATTTTGGCAAAGAGGCATCCCAAGCCAGGTTTGCATCCTCTGCAGCTCAGCCCTGAGGAGCTCTGGGGTGATTTGCAGGCTCTAATGCAAGGTGACAGCCAAGCAGCAGCCAGATAAGCACGAGCACTCACTGCACCCAAGCAGAACGCTGGGAGCAAAGGGGGAAAAAAGCCCAAATGGCTGAGAGTGATCCAAATCCCCATGGCTGGTCATGGGATGGGAGCTCACAGCATAAGTGAGGTGGGATGAATGAGCCATGGGGTAGAAATCACATATCTTCTGAACAGAGAGACATGGTTCTCCCAGGAAAATCCTGGGAAGCTGTGAAGAAGCTGTAGGAAACATAGAGAAAAGAATTGAAACAATTATTATCTCTCTTTCTGTAATTATTGTTTATAGATATGGTTCTCTAAAGGGTGCTATTCATAGTCACCAATAGTACCAATAATATGAGATGTTTCTACTTTGAGACCAATCAAGTGTCACCTTAGTAAGTCACATTGTAAAAAGACCCAGCTACTTTCATTAAACCCTTTTGCCCTCTGATCCACCTGAACACTGGAGTCTTCTTTCCATCCCTGACTCAGCAGTGTCACCATGGAGGCTCTCATGCCTGGTTTTCTCCATGCAGGAGTGCCTTGGTTTGAACAGACAGGTGTCTGCTAAGAAAGGCAGCAGCCTAATATCCTTGAAATGGAAAATGTAAACCCTCCCTCCCTCTGAATTATTATAATTTTGAGATTAAAGGGCTCTCAGGCAAAGAGATGGGAATAGGAATAACAGTTCTGTACTAGGAAAATTAAAAATACAAATGAATAGTACAAACCAACACTGCCAGAGTCAGACCATGCCCTGTCCCCCTGTGTGTCAGGGGGTGGCACAGCCCCATCCCATGGGGGCTCAGCCCTCCTGCAGTGCCAGCTGTGGCTCTGCTGGAGCAGGGATCCTGCACAAGGGGGGAGTTTTCCTCTGCAGCTCCAGGGCTGCTGGAGATGGGCCTGGGCTCCCTCTGGCAATGCAGGGCAGCAGAAGCTGCTCCTCTGGCAATGCCCTGGGCAAAGGCTGCTGGGCTGTCCCAAAGCTCAGATTGGATCCAGGTAGGAATGCTTGGCTCCTCCCCTGGGCGGAGCATCTCCCCATGGGATGATGGGATTGGATCAGCCCTGCAGGGACACTCAGTGGCCATGAACAGAAGATAATTAATAATTAATGGCCCATGGACAGAAGAGATCTCCTGGAGGGAGGATTGGCTGTGGGAGAGATAAAGAAAACTGCCCAATGAACAGAGGAGAACTGCCCCACCTCTGACAGATGGGGATAGAACACACCCCCAGCCACATCTTCCCACCTAAGACAAGGAGGATGAGTGGACACTTCACTGACAGGTCCTGCCTTATCCTGACATCTGCAAGTCTCTGCCTGTGCATCACCATGTAGACAGACAGACAGAGGGATGACACTGAGTGGGGAATGGGAAGAGGTAACCAAGTCGTGGCTGTTGGAGAGGGAGAAGAAGGGAGGTTTGTCTCTCCTGGGCAGCAGCACCTTTGCAGAACTGTGTCAGTGGAGTCCACACCACGCAGGTCCTACATCACCCTCCAAAATTAATTACCAGTGCCTCTGCTAAAGATAAAACTGAAATCATATTTATTTTTGTGCTTACATTCTTGTTGCCATGTAATTAAGTGCTACCATGTAATTAAAGAGGATTTAGAGGGTATTTATGCCCTGTGATGCTCCATAATTGCAGCTAATTTCTCATTTACAGCTTCTCAGCATCTCCAGTGGAACTCCAGGAGCTGCTGGGGCAGGGACAATGGCCACCACAGGGCTTGGGAACACAGTGCAGAGCTTTAGCACTGAAGGCTAGCATCTTGAAAGGTCTGTCTCCATCCCAAAATCATTCTTCAGAAAGTTAAACTCTCCCCGGGCTCAGGACAGGAGCGATGACCCAGAAACACCTCTATGTGCAAATGGAGGTGCTGGTGAGAACAGCAGCAGGAGCTATCCCAGCCTCTGTCCCCAGCCCTCCCTGGTGAAACGCCTTAAACTCCCAGAGACACCATGTAAGGATGAAATGAACCTTTCTGCAACATGCAGGCCTGCTGAGGGAGATTCATTTCACAGCTCCCTGTGAATAAATGCATGGTGTGAAGTGTGGATGTGAGGAGTTTGCCAAGGCAGGAATCCCAAAGGACAGGGCTGTCCTGGCAGCAGGGCAGCTGAGGCCATCCCCAACAGACATCAAATCCTAGTGCTCAAAGGGCCAGGCTACCAAACACTCACCTGTCACATCTCAAAGCACATGCCCAGCCTCACAAGTTGGTGTGGAAGTGTAAGAGCCTGAATGAGGGATGTGGGACTCCAGGCAGCTCTCCAAAATGCAGTTTATTCCATCCAAGAGGTCACAGCAGTGCAGGGTGGTGGGTGACAGAGCTGTGCCCACAGCTGTCAGCTCCAGCTGCAGGCAGCCCTGGAGACCCTTTGGTTTAGGTTACATTGCATTATAGACTTTTCTTTTGGTTACAATGCATTCTAGACTTTTCTTTGCTGAGCATCTTAATACAGTAGAACCAATCTATACCTTAACTTTTATCTATAGCCTATCATAACTGCTATCATTACCATATTCATGTTACTATTCTCCAATCACTAAAGTCAGTACAGTTTAAGCTAGAAGTTGTTTTTCAGTTTTCTTGCAGTGGAAAATTCTGAGACCTTTTTTCCACTTGCCACATTGGCAGGCTTGTTTGCCTGTGCTATCTTCCTGCTTGGTAAAAACATCTTCTTGTTTGAGGTTTATCCTTTGCTCTAAGCCATAAAAACCCCTTCTAACTAACACACCCTTTGCCTCCTTGGTTATGCAGTCAGACTGGCTCAGCAATTCCTTTCTTCTATATCAAAACTTGCTTCCATCTCTCTTCCTTCTTCAGGTTCTACATTCAAAAATCTTTCTGCTAAGCATGCATATCTGTGAGACTTTCTTGTCAAACTTTCATCCCTCCCAACATGGAAGAGCTCAGTGTTAGCAGGCAGCAACTCCCATCAGGAGCTGGGATTTGAGGCACCACTGGACCAGGCTGGTACACCTGGACCCAGAGGAGAATGGGTCACCTTCCTGCAGGACACTGGGCACTGTGGGTGCTTCTAGGTCTTCATATTTGTGTTGGAGAAGAGAGGGAAGCCTTTACCCATGAGCCATCCTGTGCCACCCCATTGTTCCCAGCCTGTGCTGCATCCCAGCATTGCCCACAGGGCACTGGGGCTGGTGAAGAGGGAAGCAGTGGCCAGACCAAGCTCACTGCTAACAGCTCTCACTGTGAAATTGGGCACACACCTTGGTCTTCAGTGTAAAATTAGGTGCCCACCTTGGCAAGCCAGTCACAGAAGCCAATTTTGCACTGAGCAAAAATTCCTTTGTGGCGTGTGTTTAAACACACACTGATAACGTACCTGTAAATATAAATATAAATATATACACACACATATATATATATATAAATAAAGACAGCACCAAAATTTGAGCATCTTTAAAATGCTAGGATAGGCTCAGATTAAAGCTGGCACCCTCACTAAAATAAAACTTAACCTGGTGATTCGCAGACTTCACAGGAGGCAGCTGTTGAGGTGATGTGAAGCCAGTCGTGCTGGATGCAGACTGATTGTGAAAATAAAAGGAGATTCCCCCCAAAACCTCTGCACTAAGCTGGTGTTTGCTTTCCTGTGGGAGTTTATAGAGGCTATTGATATATTCCATGGCAATTCAATAAAAAAATATGTACTGAAAGCAATACATAACGTAGGTGGCAATGACAGAGGTGTGTGTGAATTTTTAAACTGGCAGAATTTGCAGTCAGTTGGGAGACTCATACATCTATTCATCTGCATATAGTTAGGGAAAACTGGTAAAAGTTTCAAAGTATTTCATCCTTAAACATGTCACTGGTCAGCAGGGTGAAAATAATTTCTCCTCTGAGGGCTGATGGTGACAGCATGGGATGGAAAAGGAAACACTCAGTTGTGGTTTTCTGGCGTGGTGCACGTTTCCTTGTTGGTCCTCAGCTTCAGCCCCATAAATCCACAGGATCTGGCAATCAAGAAACCACTGTTAGAGTGGATGGTTTGCTTCTCTAAGCTTTCCACCTCCTTTAATTTCCCCAAAATCCTGCAACAGGCTGTGTTTAGAGAGGTGATAAGGGTTGCAGTTAAGCAGAGGGTGCAGGAGTTGATAAGGGAGAAGGCTTCATTTACTTACACACTGCAAGGACCTTCACTCTCCCCCTGGAATTAACACAATGAAACCCTTTTTAAACAGACAAATTGCCCATCAGTAGATCAGTCCTAACTGGGCACCAGGGCTGTTTCCCCTCACAAGGCTGCAGCAGGGAATTGGCCTGCAGGACGTGCTGCACCTCTACACCTGCTCAGGAGGATCCTACTGCTGCAGACCAGTCTAATGACACAAATTTGCAGCAGTTTCAGCTGCTGAGGAGAATTATTTCCACTATTTCTCCATTAGCAGCTGCTGCAATAAAGAAATTCTTCTTTCCAGTGGGAAGTGCAAGTTCTTTCCAGTGGGACAGGAAAATCACAAGAGTTTCTTGCTGAATCACAAAGCAAAGCAAAAGTAAGGCACACACCACAGGGTCTGAGAATCCTAGAATTGTTTGGGTTGGAAAAGACCTCTAAGATCAGGGTTCAACCATTAATTTGGCACTGACAAGCCCACCACTAACCTGTATATATGGCAGCTGGAGACACCACTATGTTTCCAAGTGCCATATATACAAGGTTTTTAAAATCCCTCCAAGGATGGTGATGGACCCCTTCCCTGGGTGCCAGTGCCTTGCCATGTACACACCCTTACCTGTTGCTTTAGGATACAAAATAAAATGACATGGACACTGGCCTCTCCAACATCAAAAAGAGGGAAAGTTTAATTCTGACTCCCATCATTTATAGATTTCCAAAAGTGACAGTGGATTGGAGTGTGACAGTGCCACCTCACCAAGGACACTGGACAAACCAACATTCTATAAAATTTCTCCTCCTCCATAAAATAATGTAGAACAATAAGTTATTTACATAAAGTGTGTCAGAAAATTCATTACAAGAATGTAAACATCAGAAGGTTTAGAAGAACTTGAAAAACCAGGGTGACCCTCACCTGCCATGGCTGAAGGACATGGCACCCAGGAGGGATTTCAGTGTCAAGGCAATAATGATGCTGGGGGATGGGAACGATGAGTTGTCCTAAACCAGAGTCCTTCAGCCTCACTTTAGAGATCCCAAAAAACTCCAGAGCTGGGATTCTGAGCTTGCAATGCAATCCACATCAGTTTTCCAGCTGTGTGATCACCTTGGAATGACAAGTCTAAGGCTGGGAAGCCAACCAGGGACACCATGGAGCTGAATTTCCTTCCCAGTGAACCCCAGAGGAAAGCTGCATGGGCTGCATCCTGCCAGAGCATGGAGCAGGCACCATGTGCACCAAGCACTTGGTTTTGGCAGCCCTGAAATCCATCCATCAGCAGTTTTGGCTTATGGAAAGCCTGCAGGACACTTTTCAACACAAAAGCCTGTGGTGGTGTTTGAGAGCCCCCAGGATGAGGGAAGAGATGAGAATCTTGACTCCATGTTTCAGAAGGCTGATTTATTATTTTTTGATATATATTATATTAAAAGAAAATGATATATTAAAACTATACTAAAGAAAGAGAAAGCAGACATCAGAAGGCTAAACAAGAATGATAATAAAAAACCTGTGACTGACTCAGACAGCCTGACACAGCTGGTGGTGATTGGCCATTAATTAAAAACAATCCACATAAGACCAACCAAAGATGCACCTGTTGGTGAGCAACTTCCAAACCACATTCCACAGCCATCAGATAGTTATTGTTTACATTTCTTTGCTGAAGCTTCTCAAGAGAATATCCTATCAAAAGGATTTTCATAAAATACGTCAGTGACAAAAAATCCCAATAATACACTCAGAGGATTCCCACCTCACCATGCCCTGGGGTCTCTCCCACCATTAACAGCAGTGGGAGCAAATCCATCACAGAGCTCTGGCTCCTGCCAGCTGTGCTCCAGCAGGGAACACACCACAGCTCTGATCACACACTTCAGGGACTGCTGGCTGCCAGCAAATACCTGCCTGCCTCTGTCATGCCAAGGAAGCAGGCAGCAAACTCTGTTTCTTGATGGTTTGTTGGTCAGCATTGAGGATGAGCACAGGCCTGAACTGCAAATAGATCTGATTTTCCAGTTGGGCATCTGCACCAGACAGCAGGGCTTGGCTTTACCTGGTGTTCAGAAAAAGGGAATGCAATAAATGTACATAAATATATATACAGACATATCCCTCTCTATATGCTCTGGGTGGATTAAAAGGTTTCTCACTCAAACAAAAACCCTATTTGCTTCATTTTCACACCTTTAGTGCCTTAGAAAAATATTTGTTTCTTCAGCCATATATTGTGTGTTAAAATGTTTTTTTTTCTCAAGCAGCTTCCCAGGCAACATTTGACTTTTTTTTCTTTTAACCAAAGCAATTCACCAAAACTGCCACGAAACTAGAAATATTATTGGACCATCCAAATGTTAAACTGTCCCCACAAAATGCCACAGATAAAACTGCTGGCATCATAGTCATTGTGCAGATCTGATGTCTCTGCAGCCATCCTGCAAGAGCCCAGCTTGCATTTGCTACATTCACATTGCTAAGTTATAAAAAAAGGGCTGCAGATGCTGCATTTTGGGGGGATGCTGTTTCCCCACCCCCCAATGACTTTCCCCACCATTAATGACTTTCTCAGCACAGCTGCTCCAAGCATCCCCACACACAGGTTTCCTTCTGCATTCATCCTCATAAAGCTGCTCACACAGATACAGCCCATCAGCAAAATGTAAAAATAACTGAAAAGATATAATTAGGGTGGATGTGCTGTGGATTTAATGGGGTTTTTATGTTTCTTCCTTTGCTGGCCCATAAGGCACAAATCCTGGATGGAGAGAGGCTGATGGGGAGGGAAAGAGAGAGCTTTGCTGTGGTACATGTTTGGCAAAACCCTCAAATATTTTTCTCAGTTTTCTATTGCCTGTATTTTTTATTGAGCACCACAGAGAAATTGCAGCAGATTGATTCTTTCACAGCTCCCCAAAGTTGAAATGCTTTGGAGCCAAAAGCTCAATGCCTGCCAAACTTCATAATTAACTGTAATAACTCTTTAATTTGAACTTTAATTCACACACCCATATTTTAGGGGGACTGGAGGGAAGAAAAAAAAAAAAGGCAAAACAAACCAAAGGTAACCAGTTCTGGTAAAATATAGAAGCAGCCCCAAGCTTGTGCTGTGCCAGAGGCACCTGGAGATCAGCTGTCCCATCCTGGTCACACAGAGGCCCCTCTGGGATGGAGAGGCATTGTCCCAGTCCAGCAGAAAGTGAAGGAGAAGGGCATTGACAGCAGACACCAGCACAATGACAGGCCCAAAGCTGCCTTCACTGCCCTGGGTGGGAGCTTTTCCAAGGCCACCTCTAGGGATGAAGGGATCAAAGCCATCCAGAAGGCCACCAGCTGCAGCTGGGAGCTTTAGCTGAACTTGGGGACAACAAAGCCATCATTAAAAAAAAAGACTAAAAGCAACCTAGGTGAATTTGCTCTGGTGCAACCTATTTTACACATTAAATTACACAGAAATTGGCTTCTTTTCCTTGTGAAGGAGGGATGAAAAACATCCAGTCCTGGCTCTGTTCCCCACATCAATGGTTTTGAATGGTTCTGTCACAGCAGTGTGAGCTGGACTGGGAAGCATCAGGAGCACAGGAAAATGAGGAACCCAAAGGAGGAATATCCATGCAGCTTCTCTTCCCAGGTAGACACAGCTGAAGCTGTGAGACTGCTCCTGCAGCCCCAGAGCCCTCCCAGCCCACCCTGGATGACCTCATGGGTCCTTTAGGGAAAAGCAAACTGTTGACACCAGGAGCAGGAGGCAGAGCGGGACCAGAGAGGGAATGGAGATGACAGAGCTCAGGAATGCATTCACAAACTTGGCAGGGCTCCAGAACTGCCAGCCCAAGCCTCTGGGAAGAAGCTGAGGATTAATAGGGATCTCTGGCCTGCTCTGGGTTGGAGGACTCCAAGGAGCATCCACCTGCCCTGTGGATCAGCCTGGTTTGAGCTGGGGCCAGCCTGAACCGTGGTGACTTTTCACCATTTCACAACTAAGAGCCCAACCAGTGATATTACAAGAAATCCCCTTAGCATCATTCTGCCAGCAGGGATGCCAGCACTCCCACAGCATCATGCCCTGCCCAAGGAGCAGGAGGGAATGCCATGACTTGCCACTCAGAAGGGAGAGCTGGGCAGCTGTAATGAATGTACTGATAAAGAGATTCAGATCAATAAGGCTGGCAGGTCCTAGCAGCAGATGAATGGGCTCAGTCTGTGGGTTACAGAGTGGTTAAGTGCCCAACCACCCTGCTCACTGTCATTAGTGCTGTGTGTGTCTGCTCGCCCTCCTTTACCCACCATCCATCTCCCACTCCCTCACACTCCTGCACCCACACAGAACCCCTCTCCCCCATCCAGCTGTGCTCACAAACAGGCTCTGAGGTCTCTCTTGAGGCAAGCTGGATGCACAGAGGGGGAGAGGAAGGATTTCATTTCCCCGTGCCTAAGCTGCTCCTGTAATCCTGCAAGGAGTTTTCCTTTGCAGCACTGGCCTGGCTCAGAGCAGCTGGCCCATGGCCACAATTACTTCCACTCTGAGCACACACAAAAAGCCAAGTGAGAGGCCAAGGAGGGGGTGCTGAGATTTGAGCACCAACGAGTCAATCAGAGGCAGTCAGTGTTCATTAGTCCCTGTCCCTTCCCCTGTCATGCCTGTGGGTCAGCCAAGGCCACCCAGGAGCCCAGAAAGCAGAGAAGGACTTGAGGGACTCAGGGTCTGAGAATGCAGCCCCAAATTGCAACTTACAGAGCCTGTCTTCTGTGAGCATGGTCAGAGCCATCCCATTGCAGAGTTATTTCCATTTTTCTTGCTTTTCTTAAAACCAGGAGAAAAAAAAAAGAGAGTTCCAGGTGTTGTTGTGGAGAGAAACCAGCAAATATATATTTTCACTCAGCAGCAGGGTAATGGGGGAAGCAGGGATACTCCCCAGGGAGCTGGAGAGGAGCTCCAGAGCAGCATTAGAAGCAAGAGGTAGCAATTGCTCAAGGTTGCAGCATTGGCAGAGGGTGGCAAAGTAAGGTGTGGTAAGTAACCCAGAGATGAGTATTTGGTGCTTTGATAGCACCAGATTAATTGTTTCCTAAATAAAAAAAAAAAAGAAAAACAACAACAACAACAAGAATCTGTCTTTATCACTGCTCAAGGGCTATGACAAGGTGCTCCCACCAGCCATGGGTTCCATTGAGGGTTGATTTAGGCTCCAGCAACATCACACAATTTCAGAAAGCTTCAACCCATACAGAGTAACACCACACCACTTCAGAGGGCTGCGAGCATCTGCTCCTCTTGTTCTTTAGCCCAGCCTTTTATCCCCTCCTGTTGATGCCCTGCCCCTGTGTGCCCTCTGTTCCCTTTGGTGGTTGCTCAGTGCCCCTGGGCACTCCGTGGCTCATTGCTGTCAGTGCTGCTCACCTGCTGCTCACAGCTGCAGCCCCACTCCCAATTACCCCAAACTGTGTCCCTACACACCAAAGCCAGCAGGACTGCTTGTGGGTGAAACTGGCCCCACATGTGTCTAGATAAGTGGCAAGAAGGTTTTGTCTCTCCGTGCTGAGCACACTTTCGAGGCTAACACCAACCATGCTCTTTTGCTTCTGTGTTCCCAGGTCCTCCCTACTCTTGGCTGACCAAGACTAGCTTGGAAGGCTCTTCCTTCTCCCAGGAAAATGGGGACTGATGGTGAAAACCCGATCCTGAGGAGTGTGGTCATCAGCTTCAACTTGCTTCTGCTGGGCGCTGTCCTCAAGCCGTTTGAGTGCCGCCTGGAGGTGACGACAGAGCCGGCCCAGAGGACAGCGGTGGATGAGGCAGCTGGCCTCACCAACTGCAGCCCACCCACCAAAGAGCAGCCCATGGTCTTCCACCACATCTACAACATCAACATCCCCCTGGACAGCTGCTGCTCTTCCATGTTCAAGTCTTCGGGCGAGGAGGTGAGTTCAGAAGACGACCGGCTGGCAGAGTACACGGAGCAGACCTCCGACAGCGAGAGCCAGGTCACCTTCACCCACAGGATAAACATGCCCAAGCAGGCCTGCAAGTGCTCCACCTCCCTCCCATCTCTGCAGGAGCTGCTGAGCAGGATTGAGATGCTGGAGAGGGAGGTCTCCATCCTCCGGGACCAATGCACCTCCAATTGCTGCCAAGAAAATGCAGCCACAGGTAGTAACGCCATCCTGTTAGCTCTTGCTGGGGGCTGAGGGCTTGAGTGAGAGGCAGGAGAAATAATGCAAAACCTGATGGTGCCATTCAGAGTGTGACAGAGGAAAACCAGTGTTTACCCACGATGGGGCTGTGGATTTAGTGAAAAGACTTAGCTGAAGTCCTCTAAGGCAGGAAAAGCCCTGGGAGGGCTTTGGTCATTTGAGTGCCCATGCCACACTCGCTATGAAAACTCCATAAAGGAGAGAGAACTCCCTTTGGGGATGAACTTACAGCTGGTTAGGGGTGAGCAGGGGGATCTCCCAACTCTGCAGTCCTCCCAGCACTCTTAGATATCTGCCACTGCTTGTGGGACAGGAGGCAGAGATGCAGCTGCTGCTCTCCTGGGCTGAAGGCAGCCCCATGGGAGCTGGCAATAAGCCCCTTCATTCTCTGCAGGGAGAGTGAACACATCTGAAAAGCTGAGTTTAAAAAAAAAAAAGGATTAAAAAATACATTAAAGAAGCAAATTAAAAAAAAAAAAAGGCACAATACCATCAACATGATACTCCATCTGAATAAAAATAAGTGCTTTTGTGGGGACTTCCAAGAGGTCCCACAAGGGTTACTCCATTAAAGGCAGCCCCTCGTTCCACCTCAGCTGTCCCCCAGGGTCAGGAAAGCAGCACGCAGCTGAAATGACATAGGTCAGGAAGGTTTGGGCTGGCAGCTGCATTTCCATGGCCCAGGAGCCAGCATACTGATAGCTCTCCTTGTCTGGAGGAAGAGGGGCTGTCCCAAAGGGCATCCATCCCAAATGCAGCCCAGCCCTGCTCGTGGCTTCAGCACACCAGGGCTCCTTGCAGGGAAGAAAACACTAAGCAAGGAGAAGCACATAGAGCATCTTTCCAGGGGAAAACTGCTTTTCACACCAAGAACAGCAACAGAAAGGAAGAGAAATTAAAACTAACCCTTTTACCCCCAAGATACTCACTGCATTTTTTTTTTTATTTTAAAGTTTTGAAGCTATTAGTGTGATTTTTCCAGTGGAAGGACACATTTTTCTGTGTGTAGGACACACTAAAATGAAGTGGGTGCAATCAATCCTCAGATCAAGAGTTCCACCAAAGGTGTGCTGGTCAGGGAGGGAGAAACAAGGATGGACACACAGCAGGGTGGCTTGGGCTGGCATCTATCATGTGGCCAGTGGAAATCAATGTGTTCCCAGCCATGGCTTCAGCCCACATCCCTCCCAGTGCCACATCCATCAGCTGCATTAATAACTAAGGCAAAACAGGAAACACCAGTCTGTGCAAAGTGAGGGTTAAAATCACACAGGAAATGCAATGGGGAAACCTTTTTTAAAGGAATTAATTTGAAACTCTGATGGGCCTATTTGGGTTACTTGCAACATGCATAGACAGTCCCATTAAATATTCATTGCTTGGTGGAGTCCCCACTCCCATCACAGATGTGCCGAGCTAAAACTGGAATAATTTCATTTATTTTTACCAGAGTTGCTTTCAATTCACTGCACTGCAAAGGAATCAGGATCCCTACCCCACCACCCAAGGCAATTTTCCCTCAGGAAAGCCTCTTTTCTCCAGCACACTTACAAGCATCCTCTCTTATCTTTTGATAACTCAGCGAGAGGCTGAGATCTGAAGAGATCCTGACTGGCACTCCCAACATTTGCAGTTTGGGTGGGAATTGTCCTGCAAAGTAACCCAAATGTGTCTGTCTGGCACAGCATGTAACTGAGCTGCTTTTACATGTGCATCTGCTACATCCCCCACTGGAAAAGCTGCTCAGAAAGGTCAGCTAGGATGGAAAATTTAGCTGGGGACAGAGTCCTGGGGCCTGGGGGTCTTTGGGGTGCAAAGGTTTGGAAGAAGCACAGAAAGGGTTTCTGTCCTTCCTTGGTGGAAAAGCAGTAAAAATGAGGAAAAGCAGTAAAAATCAGCAAGGAAAAGTTAGCCTGCCTGGGATAAACCCTTTGATGGAGCAATGGTTCTACTTCAGGGCAAAACAGGGGAGCATTAGCAGTGTCAGTGGCTGCTGCCTTCATCCCCATCATCCCTCCTCACCCCAGAGCATCCTGTGCAAGGCTGCCAGGTAAAGAGGGGGCATTAGAGGTGCTGGCCTTGTGCTGTCCCTGCTTTTCCACAACCTCAGTGTGCCCAAAGCCAGCAGTTCTGTCCCAGTCAGGTTCACCAGGATAGCGATGAGGATGCTTGATGCCTTTGGGTACATACCTACTTTGTAGAGGAGAGAGAAAGCAGCTGGGGATCTCTCAGCTATAAAAAGGAGATGTGGGTAGATGTGAGACCAGAGGAGTCATGGCTGGTGCAGAGGGTTTCTCCAGGGAAGTTTTTCCCCAGTAAGAAGTCTAGGGAAGTGCCTGTTGAGTGCTGAGCTGGAGAGAAACCAAAGGGAGCACCTGCACCACAAGGTTATGGGGGCACTGCTCCCTAGGGAAAGATCCACCCAAACCCCACCAATTCTTCCCCCTTCAGCCCCAAAGCCACCAGTTTACCAGAGACAGAACTATCCCTCCCTTGCCCCACACCTTCTCCAGCCCTTCCGAGGGCTGACCCGAGACCAACCCCGACCTTTTCCCGCCTCCCACTCGCCGGGTTCTGACCCTCGCTCCCGCATCCTTGCAGGGCAGCTGGATTACATCCCTCAGTGCAGCGGCCACGGGAATTTCAGCCTGGAGTCGTGCAGCTGCGTGTGCACGGAGGGCTGGGCGGGCAGCAACTGCTCGGAGCCGCTGTGCCCCGGGGGCTGCTCCAGCCGCGGCGTGTGCCTGGAGGGACAGTGCATCTGCGACAGCGACTACGGGGGCGAGGACTGCTCCCAGCCGCGCTGCCCCGCCGGCTGCGGCTCCCGCGGGCTCTGCGTGGACGGCGAGTGCGTGTGCGAGGAGGGATTCACCGGGGACGACTGCTCGGAGCTGCGCTGCCCCCGCGACTGCTCGGGCCGCGGCCGCTGCGTGAACGGCACCTGCGAGTGCCAGGAGGGCTTCGGCGGCCCGGACTGCGGCCGGCAGCGCTGCCCCGCCGGCTGCGGCGGCCGCGGGCTCTGCCGCGACGGGCTCTGCGTCTGCGAGAGGGGCTACGGCGGGCACGACTGCTCCGCAGGTAGAGCAGGGCGGGCGGGGGCTTGTGCCAGGGTTAAGCGGTGCATAAGCAAGGGTTTCCAGGTGCCCAGAGTCCCCTAGGAGCGCCGTGGAGCTGGGAGGAATCCTTACCTGGCTGAGAGCATCGCTTAGGATTGATACACTGAGGTCCCACAGTGTGGCTACCTCCCTGTTATCCCTGTCCCCAAAGACACCAGGGGAGGTGAGCAAAAAGCTGGTGAGGTTCATCCTATTGCCAGCCAGGGCTATGTACAAATCACAAACTGCTAGGAATGTTCCTTGAGCTGGTTTATTTTCCAGCATCAACTCCATACCCGCAGAGAGCATCACTTAGGACACACTGAGTCCCCTCCCCCCTGTTATCCCTGTCCCCAAAGACACCATGGACAAAAGTCTGGGAGGTGAGCAAAAAGCTAGGGAGGTGAACAAAAAGCTAGTGAGGTTCATCCCAGCAAGCTGGGACTATGTACAAATTATGAATGGGATGAGACTGCTAGGGATGTGCCTTGAGCTGGTTTATTTTCCAGCATCAGCTGGTTTATTTTCCAGCTTCCAGTCTGGGAGGTGAGCAAAAAGCTGGTGTGGTTCATCCCAGCCAGCTGGGGCTATGTACAAATCACAAACAGGATGAGACTGCTAGGAATGTGCCTTGAGCTGTTTGTTTTCCAGCATCAGCCTCATTACATGGTTATGACAATGAGAAGATGCCAGCAGCTCACATCCCAGGCAGCAGAAAAAGAACTTAATGTTACAACTTACTTTAAAAGTTTTTGGCCAATCACACAAAGCAAAAGCACATTGACAGTGGTTACATCCAACCACTATAAGCACACATACCTTTGGTTAAAACAATGCTTGCTTATTTAGAATATAATACCTGCTTGTAAGCCTTAAAACACAATGCACAAAACTCCATTATTAAGCTTAGAAATTCCTAATATCTTACTAAACATACTTTTCTACAACTTAAAAAATTATTCTAAACAAATGTTAGCACACAAACCACTGTTCTATTGATCCTAACTTTTCTACTTCTTACCTAATTTTTCTACTAACCAATTTTATAGCTACTACTTAACTCTAATCACTATTCTACTGTCTGTAAAACCTATCTTTTACAATTTTCCCAAAACTCTCTAATTTTATAAATCCCCACACATCCCAGCATGGGGGCTGAACAGTGCAACAGGTTCTCCTGAGCCTTTACCTTGTTATAACTGTCCAGACAACCGCAGGTATCACATAACCCCCAGTCTGTGCCCACCAGCAGACCTACACAGCCTCCCACAGGAGTGGAAGAATAAGCCAGGCACACACTGACACTCTCCATCCCTCTGTCCTTCCCACCAGTGTCTCCCCCTGAGAACCTGCGGGTGACGGGGATCGGCGACAGCTCCATCGAGCTGGCCTGGGACAGCCCCGGGGCAGCCTCTGAGTACGTGGTGTCCTACCAGCCTGCCGTGCCAGGGGGCACCCAGCTCCAGCAGAGGGTGCCTGGGGACTGGAGCAGCATCACCATCACAGATCTGGAGCCAGGTGTTGCCTACAATGTCAGCATCTATGCAGTCATCAGTGATGCCTTCAGCACCCCTGTTACCTCCAGGGTGATGACCAGTAAGTATCCTACTGCACTTGTTGCTTGCTGCCCAGGTGTCCTGAGGGGATGCTCAAGCTGGCTCACTTTTTACATAAAAACCTTCTAGCAGCAGAAACTTGAGCCTTCAAAAAGAAGAAGAAAAAAAAAATTGTATCACTATAGGGATATAGGAAAGGAAGAAATGTGTCTATCCTCTTCAGAAAGACTCAGTTTGGATGAAAATCTGAATGTCTAAAAAAAACAGAAAAAGCTTCCAGAGTTTGATTGAAGCCCCCAGAATGTGGCCCAAAGCATAAATTTTTTTTTCCTCAGAGAAAATACTACAATATAACACAGAAGTCTCAGGTTGTCCTCTCCCTCCTGGACAGATGATTCCTTGTGATGCCTCCCCATGATGGTGCAGCAAGAGGGGATGCTGCTGTGCATCAGGAGAAGCACAGTCCTGGCCAGGACCATGATGCACAGAGGAAAACAGGAGTATCAAGCTGTAATGCCAGCTTCCAAAGGGGTTTCTTGGAGATAAGGATAGATACAGAGGGCAGGGAAAAACAGAAACTATCCAGACCCATCATTCACTCTGTTCACATGATAATGCAGTGGGATGCTTCAGTGTCCATAGGTACAGGCATTTCCCTCTTTTCCCTCCAACCCACGGGTGGAGCAGGGAAAGAGGAATTTTGCTAAGAGATACCAAAAGTTTCCCTGTTTTTGTTGCCCAGATAACAAAATACCCACGGGGAGCAGGGTGGGCACAGCATGTGCACACCCACCCCGCTCTGCTCACCACCCCCTGCTCCCTTGCAGACCTGGCCACACCACAGGGGCTGAAGTTCAAGACCATCACAGAGACAACAGCAGAGGTGCAGTGGGAGCCCTTCTCCTTCCCCTTGGACGGCTGGGAGATCAGCTTCATCCCCAAGGTACTGCTGCCACACCCCTGGCACTGCGGGGTGCACCCAGTGAGAGCATCCTAAATTCATTTCCAATTATCCCCTTCCCCAAACACCCAGCCTGTGTCTTCCATTTCTGTGCTGCACACCAGACTCCTCAGACTGCCAGCCTGCATTTCCCCATTAGTTTTTGTGTCAATGCATGTCCTCAAAGAAATGTCCCTCCCAAAAAAATCCAGTGATGTGAAAAAAATCCTTCCAGCCTCACTCTTGTTGTCGCACCCTCTTTTTCCTTTCCATCTCCTCTGCAATGACTCTTCCTACTCCTCCTCCTCCTTTTCCTTGCCCTGCTCTCTACACTAAGCTCCCCAAAGCAGCCTGGATCAAAGTGAGCAGCTGCTGGCTCTCAGACAAGAACCTTCAGCCCCCCCCTCAAGTCACATGCACAGTTCATTCCTGCCATGGAATTTTAATTTTAATCGCAGTGACGAGCAGGTAGAAACCCTGCCAGAAAAGATGAAAGGATAAAAATGTTGCCCTAAATACCCCATATTTTCTGTGCACAGCAACAAAAATGGTACATCAAGTATTTAGTCTATATTCATAATTTCTACACCATTTAGCCACAAGTACAGCTTCAATTGTACATGGAGCCTCTTTATAAGAGCATTCAAGCCCCAGCAGTAAAAGAAATGCTGATTAAGGGCTCAATTATGATGTTGTCACTTGTACAAAAACCTGCACTGGAATCAAAGGCAGCTCTGGGCAGTGGAGAACTGCAGAATTTGGCCCCAAAGTTTTAAATACTCTTAACTATGAAGTATCATTGCACAGCACAAAACAAGGGCCCAATTGCCTTAAATAACTCAATTCTGTCATCTCCAAAGAGTTGCTGGGAGATTATTGATGTGATGTTGGCTACATCCACATGCAAATTGTGTCAGAAGGTGAAGCTCATGCAATGCAGGTATAGACCCTGGGATAATTTGCAGTCACCATCAGCTGATCATTCAGGATTAAAGCTGAAAAATATCAGAGTAAAGCTTTTGGTAGGAAAAAATAGCTCATTCCAACATTTTATTACTCAGGAATTTAGCTGAACAGCATCCCCGTGAAGCAAATAAATGCAAACCATTGGTTCTTTTTTCTGTTTTTAAGCTTAAACTTAAAAATACATGGAAACATTTTGGGATTTAAAGGCAGATAAGATGCAAAAGGATGGCTGTTCCTGGATGCAGGGTTTTGGGTAGGGAAGGAATGTAGTTCTCTGGGCTTTAAAGTTCTCAAATCCATGAGTTAAGACATAAAGTCACAGTCATGTTCCTGCCCATCAGCTGCCAAAATTGGCCTTTCTAGAGTCTCCATCATTGCCTTTTCCCCTAAAATTAGGCAGAGGGTGCTGTGTCCTTTACTGCCCTGCAAGCAGTGCTTGCTTGGGTATATGCTGAAACATTGCCACACCTCAAACAAACCCAAAACCCATTCCCAAAGGCTAAAAACAACAGAGTTATAATTTATAACTGCAGCATCACAACCTCTATGAGAAAAACTGACCTGTCTTCCCAAAAACTGGGTGAGAAGATGCTAATTTGGTCCTCAGCAGCCCAGTGAGGATGCTTGCAACTTCCTGCAAAGCTCTTTCCACTCTCCTTCCATGGTCTCTGTGATGCTCTCACCCCCACAAAAGCTGGGTCAGGCAGGATTGCCCATCTGCTGCCTGCACTGGGGATGGGGTGGGAAAAAGACAAAGAAAAGACAGATTTAGCAAAGAAAATTAGGAAAGGTAAAATGGTAACTGATGGCTAAAATGGAAGGTTTCCTGTTTAATGAGAAAAGGGATGAATATGAATTGAGAGTTATGTGCAAAGATTTGTTTAGCATGTTATTAGTGAAGACAGCAGCAAGAAAAGATCCTTTGTCCAAGCTCTGGCAGGAAAGGTGACATGTGCAGTCGTTTAAAGCCTCACAGTTTTCCAGGGCAAAACCACAAGGCATAAATGAGTGTACTAAAGATGGCTAAAAAGCAGGTGACAGCAAAATAAAGACCTCACAGCTTCATACCTATACATCAACAACAAAAGGCTCCTGGCACCTGAAGAGCAGGGAAAACAAGCCTAGCCAAGGTTTTGGTTTAATCATCTTTCTTCTTTCTGAACAGCACAGGCACAAATACACAGAAGCTGGGGAGGGAGGAGGGATGGGGAGGATTTTGCAGCCCAACAACACAAGCACTCCACGCTTGGTGGGTGACTTCATCCCAGCTTTCTCCCTCCATGCTGGGGTGTGCCAAGGTGACAATGTGATTTGGGGATGCAGTGTGTGCTGTGGAAGGATGCAACATGGGGGGCACCTCCTGTTGTGCATCAGTCCCCCCCAAAACACCAGCTGGTGAGGGAGGGTTAATGCTTGTTTCATTCCCTGACAGAATAACGAGGGTGGTGTGATTGCCCAGCTCCCCAGCACCGTCACCACCTTCAACCAGACGGGGCTGAAGCCGGGGGAGGAGTACACTGTCACCGTGGTGGCCCTGAAGGAACAAGCCAGAAGCCCTCCCACCTCTGACAGCGTCTCAACCCGTGAGTGAGCCTCACCCGGGGGCAGCACAGCAGGTCCCAAAAATAAAGTCCCATGGGCAGGGATGAAACTTGCAGCCAACATTGCAGCAACTTCGTGCAGTGTTTTGTCCCTCTCCTAAATTGTCACAAGTGCAGAAGCTGTGGCAAGGTTAATGGGGTTGGGAGCAAAGACTCAGTTCTGCTTTTATTGTATAGCTGGATAAATTATTCTTCTCTGGTAATCTCACATTTTGAAGGCTAGATGCCCTCAAGAAATATATCTACAAATGTATTACTTACTCATACATTGCAGATTAAAACTCCCACCTGATTTTGTGCCACTAAATGCCCTCAACTCCCACCTATTCAGGCAAATCAGGCAGCAGGGCAGGGAGCCAGGAGCAACAGCATGTCCCTTCCTAACCGATTTGTTTGCCCACTCACTGGTCCTTCCTGTAGACCAGAGAAAATTCAGTTGGGTCTTCTTGCTGAAGGAGATGCAGTGATGGGCAGAGCTCCCAGGGGAGAGGAGTCTCTTCACACCAAATCTGGTGCAGTCTGCCTTGAAAGCCAGGCAGACGTCTACTAGCTCCACCTAAGCTGTTCCGAGAGGAAACAGCACTTAAATAGCTGCCGGAGGGCTGTAATGAGGTGCTGCTAATTGAGGCAGCGCTGAGAGTGAAGGGAGGGTCCCTCCACCGCAGCAGTTTGTTGCAGGGCTGATCTTCCCCAGCACAGTCCTCTCCTCCTGCTTTGCCTCCGTGTTCAGCTCGGCGTGGCTTAATAGAGACATCTCCTGGTCAAGGCAGAAACTTCCTTTCCCTGGGAAGTCAGCAAAAATAGAAGCTGGTACTTCAGACTCGAGGGTTGACCTTTGCAGGGAGTGCAGGTGGAGCCCTCTGCTCCACAGGATCTGTGCTCCATGGAGGCATCCCTGTGCTTGTGTCTGCCTTCCTCTGCAGCACCCCCAGAGCTTCATCCCCACCACCCTTGCTCTTCCTCCACACCTTGTGCCAGGATCAGGCAGCAAAGGCATGGTTTTATGCCATACAGCTAAGTAGATGTGGATCCCCTGCGTGGCTGGACAGCATGTTGGACATTGAGGGTGTGCATGACCTGGTCCTGGCCAAGCTGGACAGACAGCTCCTACCTGAACACTGGGACTCCCAGCTGGGCTCCCTCCTCTGCTGTTTTGCCCCCAGACCTCACCTCACTACTGCAAATTCCTCCATGTCCTTTTCTACCCCCCCCAGTGCTTCCCACCCCTGCCACATGCTCATCCCCCAAAACTTCCAACCCTGAGGTGCAGCATTCAGCAGACCCTTATATACTGTCATTATATCAGGTATGTGTATACATGGTATAGTCTGAATTACAGAACTAAAGTGGGCTTTTTCACCCACCTTGTGATCATCTAAGTGATAACACAGGCTGCCCAGCAGGCTTCATGCATGAGCACTGCCATGGCACAGGAGTGATGGCAAGGCTTGGCTCCATCCATCCATCCATCCATCCATCCATCCATCCATCCATCCATCCAGTCCTGCTGGACTCAAAGCATCCATCAGCCAGGCTTGAGCCCAGGATGTCCAAAGGTTGAGTGTTGGAGGGTATGGAAGAAGGAAGGCCCCAAATCTCTGCCAAAAAAAAAAAAAAAAAAAAAAGGCAGAAATGTCCAAAAATGTCTCCCAGTAGATATCAGGCATGGATTTTTCTAAAAGCCTTTTATCTGAAAGGTTTTTTAGGACACCAACCATAGCCCCACACCCAGCTAGTTATGAAGATTCACCAGAACAGTTGCATTTTCTCTTCTCTTCCCACTGCCAAGCCACCAACAGCTTTATGAGCTGATTCCTCAGTTTAAGGACAAACCAGGAGCTGGCACCAAAGCAGGAACATTTCTAGAGACATTCCTCAGTTCTCAACACTTGGATCTTGTCCTTGGCCCCATGTTATTTAACACATTGTCAACACCTTTCAAAAGACATAATACTGTTGCTGATAAATTTTGCCAATGATGGAAAGGATCGGAAAAGAGTAAATTGCATAGAAGAACATCAATAAAAGTTGTTTGGATAGTTTGAAGAGCTGGGCACAAAGGAAAATTACATGTTTTTTCAATGCAAAAGTACAAGCAGCTATCTAAGAGCAAAGAACGTGTGTTGCAGTTAGATATAGGAGTTTTATATCCTGGGAAATACCACCTGAAAAAGCCAAAGAGGAATTGTTGTTGACAACCAGCTCAAGAGAAGGGCACGATCTGCATTATCGCTGTAATGGGTGTCAATGAGAGAGCTGCTGGGTCCTGCTCTGGTGTCCACAGAAAGTGGAGAGGGTTCAGGAAAGAGCCAGGAGACTGGGACAAGGGACTGGGCAAACCCATGAGTACCAAACCCTCTAAGTATCTTGGGTTCAGGGTCACGCCTCTTGCCCACACCACCTCTCTCCCTTGTCCCCAAATCCCAATTCCAGCTGCTTTGAAGGTCAGCCTGAAGCATCCCTGAATCTTGATGTCCCCAAAGCTTCCACCTTTCCCCATCCAACTCTCCCAAATCCTGGGAAATACCACCTTAAAAAGTCAAAGGGGAATTATTGTGGACAACCAGCTCAAGAGAAGGTTTTAAGCTGCATTATAGCTGTAATGGGTATCAATGAGAGAGCTGCTGGGTCCTGCTCTGGTGTCTGCAGAAAGTGGAGAGGGTTCAGGAAAGAGCCAGGAGATTGGGACAAGAGACTGGGAACCATGAGGACCAAAGTATCTTGGGTTCAGGGTCATGCCTCTTGCCCACACCACCTCTCTTCCCTTGTCCCCACATCCCAATTCCAGCCGCTCTGAAGGTCAGCCTGAAGCATCCCTGAACCTTGGCATCCCCAAATCTCCCACCTTTCCCCATCCAACTCTCCCGCAATAACAGGTGCCCGTTTCCCCCCGCAGTCATCGACGGCCCGACGCAGATCCTGGTGCGGGACGTCTCGGACACGGTGGCCTTCGTGGAGTGGAGCCCTCCTCGCGCCAAGGTGGACGCCATCCTGCTGAAGTACGGGCTGGCGGACGGGGAGGGCGGCAGGACCACCTTCCGCCTGCAGCCCCCCCTCAGCCAGTACTCCCTGCAGGCCCTGCGCCCCGGCGCCCGCTATCACCTTGCCGTCAGCGCCCTGCGCGGCGCCAACGAGAGCCGCCCCGCCTTCGCACAGTTCACCACAGGTAGAGAGCTGCCCTTGCTGGGAGAAATGGATTTTTGGGCGTGAATTTTTGAGTCTCTTTGGCAAGCATGGGTAGGTGGATTGCTGCCGTCTGCAGATGGGCTGTCCCGCAGCAAGGAGGAAAAGCTGAGGGGTTTTTGCATCTGGGGGGTTGGTGATGCCTCTTTTTCTGCTGGCGCAAGTGAGCTGGGGTTTGGTGTGCTAGGAGGAAGAAGTGGGATGAAAATACAGTGGTTAAGATGCAGGTGAAAATGGTGGCAATTGCATTCATCCCATCACAGAGCAGGCAGAGCAAATGATTCAGCTCACCCTAAAATACACACCCTACAACTGCCCTCTGTCCCCGCTCCTGCTGCTAGTGGCTGTTTAGACTCTAAACCTCCACTACAAAAGGTCCTCTCTGGTGTCCCCAAAGCTTCCAGCTTTCCCCATCCAACTCTCCCAAATCCTGGGAAATACCACCATAAAAAGTCAAAGAGGAATTATTGTCAACAACCAACTCAAGAGAAGGGCACAAGTTGCATTACAGCTGTAATGGGTGTTAGTGAGAGAGCTGTGATGAATGCCCTGTGCCCCCCAGGGATGCTCATATAGTCCCCAGGGCACTCCAGGTGATCCCAGATGCCAGTGATGAGGCATGGATGGACTCAACGCCCCCTATTTAGATGATAAACCCCAAACCAGCCCCATCTTGGTAATGTCTTGCTGCAGCATCAAGGTTGAAGCTACCTGAGACACACATCCCCACCAGCTCCAGTGTCTGTTCAGACCCACAGCTTAGAACTCTAGAACTCAGCAGTTTACATCCTTAAGAGCACCCACAGCTCAATGCACAATTCTCAAAGGCACCAAAATGCTCAGCACAGGTCTGAGTTCAAGGGAACACTTGCTCCCACTCGGCATCAAGAGCCAAGGCAGGTGCCTTGACCAAGGAATCAGCAGTTAAGCAGCTGAAACCAGCACATGCAGAAACATGGTTATCTTATTTTATATCTTCTCTGAGCACCCTAACTGGTCAGTAAAACTTTAATGAATGTTAAGCCTGCAGATAGCTAAGGGATTTAATTTACCGTGCCATAAAGGAGGAGTCAGAGCGTGTATTTCCGTGCTGCTTTATGGTATATAAATTGTCATGTACATTACTGCTGGCTATGAGGCTCCTACAGTAATAACTGTGGGACGTGAATTGTGTGTGTACATATCTCTATAGATAAATATTTCAGACGAGATGCTTACCCCAGCTGATTTGCTGCCTTGGCCTTCCTTGCTTTATTTCTAAAAGGCAACATAAAAGCACCCCCCCAAACTCGGATCCATCTCCATTACTCACTGTCCACTGGTGCCCAGCCCCAGCTGTTGCTCACCAGAGGGGTTTATTGTGCAAACCAGAGCAGATTCAGTACACAGCCTGAGCAGCACCAATAAACAAACCCTTTGGGCAGTGTCTGAGTGTGAATGAGCCTGTAAAGATGCTCAAGGTTTTCTTCTAAGAGCAGTTCAGGCCAATGCATGGCTACCACAGAGCCCTTTTCCTCTTACAGTGCCTCAGTTTCTTTTACCTTAATATGGGGGAAAAGAGTTTTCTTTTTTAAATAACATGGAACTAGCTGCCAAACCAACTTACCGAGGACGCTGCCAGCATTTGTGTCACCCTCCTGGGTGGCATCGCCCAGCCTGTGCTTGGAGTGAGCAGGGAGGGAGCAGGGGATGAGAGCAAATGTTCCAGCCCTTCCTGCCAGGCCATGCTCAGGGGAGGAGGGGGGATCTCCTGGCTGTCCCCCCTGGCTGTGGCAGGGCTGCGGGGTGCGTTCCCCACGGTGACACCGTGCCTCTGTCCCTTGTGTCACGCAGAGATCGACGCCCCCAAGAACCTGCGGGTGGGCTCGCGGAGCCCTGCCAGCCTCGAGCTCGCCTGGGACAACAGCGAGGCCGAGGCGCAGAGCTACAGGGTGGTCTACAGCACCCTGGCCGGGGAGCACTACCACGAGCTCCTGGTGCCGCGCCACGCCGGCCCCACCACCCGCGCCACCCTCGCAGGTACGCACGCGCCCTCGCGTCCTGGAGCCATGATATTTTCTGAAAAATCCTTTCCTTGGGACTTTTCCTCCTGAGAAGCTGAGAGGCCTCAGGAATAAAATGTAAAAAATGGTTATCTGCTGCTGTGGAATGCAACAGGTGGATCTGTGCTTGGTCTCATGTGGTTGTTTCTGATTAATGGCCAATCACAGTCAGCTGGCTCAGACTCTCTGCCCGAGCCACAAGCCTTTGTTATTCATTCCTTCTTTTTCTATCCTTAGCCAGCCTTCTGATGAAATCCTTTCTTCTATTCTTTTAGTATAGTTTTAATATAGTATATATCATAAAATAATAAATCAAGCCTTCTGAAACATGGAGTCAGATCCTCGTCTCTTCCCTCATCCTGGGACCCCTGTGAACACGGTCACAGTGCCCTTCCTCCCCCTCCTCTCAGCCAGGTAGGGCAAAGCAGATCCCAAATCAGCACCAAGACACAGTTGCCCTTGTGCTGGCACATGTCTGAGGTTTACTGAGAGTTTACTATTTACTGGAGAGAAGGTTTTCCTTGGGATAGAGCTTGTTTTCCCCTGTGTCTGGGTCTGGGTACACCTCCAGCAAGGATCTGTCTGTAGTAATTATATATCCTCTGAACAGAGAGAGACATGGTTCTCCCAGGAAAATCCTGGGAAGCTGTGTAGAAGCTGTGGAAAACTTAAATGAAAGAATTCAAACAATAACTATCTCTCTTTCTGTAACCATTGTTTATAGATATGGTTCTCTAAAGGGTGCTATTCATAGTCACCAATAATATGAGATGTTTCTACTTTGAGACCAATCAAGTGTCACCTTAGTGAGTCACACTGCAAAAAGACCCAGCTACTTTCATTAAACCCTTTTGCCTTCTGATCCACCTGGAGTCTTCTTTCTGTCCCTGACTCAACAGTGTCATCTGTCCAGGTGGCAAACAGAGCTGGCAAGGAGCAAGGGGAGAAATAGGAAGAAGTCTATTTAGGCTGATCTACAGGAAAATATTATTTCACTCTTCTCTTTTTTTGCTTGTTTGGAAAGAGCCATGGGTGATGATGTCCCGTGGGCAGTGATGGGGAGCCAGGCTGCCTGAGTTTTGTGCCTTTTTCCAAACTGGGTTCAAAGCAGACCCAAATCTAGAGATGCTGGTTTTGAGCAAGTCCTTTAAGTGGTACATTATTCAGGCCAGCAGAGGGGCTGCAAACACCACCCACCTCCCACTGCCAGGAAAGCCCCAAACACCTTATGCAGCAACACAGCAAAGCACCATGTGAGATGTGATTTCCTTGCTTTTTGACTAGAACTGCTTACCTCATGGATTTGCTGCTCCAGTGGCATATTTTGAGCAAAGAAAAGAATTATATGCAGAAATGTTCATATTCATCTTGAAGTTCTTCAGTATGGATGGACTACAGGTTCTCCCATGTTGACTCTCTGCCTTCCCAGGACTTTCAAGGGCTCAGGAATCTGCCATATGAAGTTATAGGAGAAAAGTCAGTGGGAAAGCCAAAAGTTAAGTTACAGATACAGCAGCAGAGTCACAAGAAAGGCTGGAGGGCAGCAAGGCAATTAGAGCAGTTATGGTGAAAAATGTGGAATGCAGAAAGAAGAACAACATCAGGGCTGATTTCTTCTGTGTTCTTGATGAGGATGCATAGAGAGAAATAGGATGAGATCAGAGACTCAGTGCTGGACTCCTGCTAGCTTTCCTTTAGGACATTTATCGGCTTTCTAGGTGAGAAGAAGCATTAAAAATGGGCCAAATCCCCCTCCCTGGGCAGAGGCACAACAGTGACACAAACTGACAATATCCATGGCTTAACTTGAGCTTGACTTGGAATATATGGCAAGAGCCTAAAGTCTCTTGTTTTTCTCAATAAAACTGAAAAAGCTGCCAAGGCTCTTCCAGACTCACGTAAGACTGCAAGAAACCCAACTAAAGAAAGCTGCAGAGATGCAGATTCTTAAGTCAATTGTAGAGATTTTTTATATAGTACCTCCATCATCACACAAGTGCATTGCTTCCAGTCCCCAGTTTACTGTGTCATAAACAAACCAATTAAAAAAAAAAAAACCAACCTAGTCATAGCAGAAAATAATGAAAAAGCCATTCTGCTAGCAAAAAAAAAAAGCTATGATACTTACAGTGTGGGTGGCACACGAGCATCTCCCATAGCTCCTGATGTACAGAGTAGTCATGGCCTCCAGTCTTGTTGGACTTTGTGCAAAACCCATTGGGGTTTTTCCCAGTCACCCAGGACCTGATGGGATCCATGGTATGAAAGTAACCAGCAATTCTTTCAGCCAGTCTCATCTACCTGCAGGAAAAGCAGTGAGGAATGGCACTGAGCAGAGTTTATCAAAGATTTACACTTAAAAGTGCAGCAAGCCTGGCCCTGACCCATAATCTCTATTAAAAATCAGCATTTGCACAGAAATAACCATAATTTTGCTCATCCCAAAGAGCTGGGAGAGAAAAGGTTTATATCCTCCCGCTGATTTCTTCCTTCTCCTACCTTCTGCCAGGCTCTTTTTTCCAGAAAACTTCTGACACTTATTGAGCAGGGTCAAGGGGGTCCATCTTCTCCCCATCACCAAGACTGCACTGTAGCAAGAGAAAAGCAGGGGAGGAGAGTTTCCCCTCCCTCCTGACCTCTTGGGAAAGGTTTTGGTGGCTCCAGGGGATGCTGCCCCTGGGCAAGGCACAAAGAGGCTGAGCTGGAAAGTTTATGGATTTTTCTAGCTTTGTGGGAAAGATCATGAAGCACAGGGAAGAGGGGAATAAAGCCACCAGCAGCCAAGCCAAGTGACAGGCAGAGGCAAGAGATATTCCAAGGAGATAAAGCAGTGCAAGAGGAAAGGAGCTGGATGAGCTCAATTCCCAAGTCCCTTGAGAGAGGCACCTCAGGATATGTCCACCCTAAAGAACAGGGCTTGATTCAGCTCCCAGAAAGACTGCACCTTTCTCAATTAATGTGCATTTCATTTACTCTGCATAGTTTATTTCTCTCCAAGACACCAGCCCTGTGACAATATTTGATCACTTTGGAAAAAAAATATAGCTACTTTATCATTTCCATCTCAGCTCACACACACAAGAGCTTCTGTCTCACCGCCAGCAACTGCAGCAGACCTCAGCAACAACTTTTAAAAATGGCTTGTTTCTGAGCTAAAATAACCCAAATTCCCTGTCCAATGGCATCCACGGGGCTTTTTGAAAAGACTCAGCTCTTCTGCAATGTGCAGAGGAACTGCTGACCTGAGGGATACCCTGGAGAGCCCTGAGGTCACTCTGCCAGGTGCTGCTCTCAAACCCTGTTGTGTTCTCTGCCCTCCCTGGTAGATCTGGTGCCGGGAACAGAGTATGGCATTGGGATTTCAGCTGTGATGGACAGCCAGCAGAGTGTGCCAGCGACCATGAATGCCAGGACTGGTGAGTTTGGCCCCACTGCCTGCTCCAAGCACAGCTGGCTGCTATGGCTCAGACGCCCCCATGGGACAGTCTGTGCATGGGGACAAAGCTCTGCACCAACCCTCTCCCACAGAGCTTGACAGCCCGCGGGACCTGCTGGTGACAGCCTCCACTGAGACGTCCATCTCACTGGCCTGGACCAAAGCCACGGGTCCCATCGACCACTACCGCGTCACCTTCACCCCTGCCTCGGGAATGGCCTCGGAAGTGACAGTGTCCAGGGACGAGTCACAGCTCACCCTCTCGGAGCTGGAGCCCGGCACAGAGTACACCATCTCCATCATCGCTGAGAGGGGACGGCAGCAGAGCCTGGAGGCCACCGTGGATGCCTTCACAGGTAGGGAAGCACAAGCTGGCATGGGGACAAGGGCACAGACCTTGTTGGCATCTCTGCCAGCTCACTGCATCCCTGGCATTAAAACCCTTGAGCTGGTGATGGGGATGAGAGCTGGGGTCAATGTGTCCACACAGGAGCAGGTGACCTCAAAAGGAGGATGGCCCCACCACTGTGGTGGCACAATCCCTTTGGCCAGCAAAACTGAACACACTTGCTTTGCTGGACAAGACAGAACTGGGGAAACAGATAGCCCTATGCCGTCCTCTGTGGGCAGGGTGGTCTGTGTGCCCATAAGAAGAAATGAAGCCTTGAGGGACCTCACGAGGACCTCTGGCTGAAAAGTCTGCAGTCATGAAATGCAGACAACATATACCATCTGCAGTGGGACAGTTCCATTACTCACTGTATAGGTCTGGGATGGAGGATGCTTGCAGTGGAGCTGAGAAAAGCACCATTTCCCCCCTCCTGGTTCTGCCTTCTGATCCCAGCAGAGTTTCAGATCAATGGAGAGCCCAGATCTTCAGCTTTGCCACCTCTTTTAAGTATTTCCCATTCAAGCACTGGGAAAAACATGGAGGTAAGGATCTGCAGATGGCTGGAGTTGCATCTCTCCTCTCCATCTTCCAGGTGTTCGGCCCATCTCACAGCTGCACTTCTCCCAGCTGACATCCTCCAGTGTGAATGTCACATGGAGTGACCCATCCCCACCAGCAGACCGCCTCATCCTCACCTACAGCCGCCGGGACGAGGAGGAGGAGGCCCAGCAGGTCACACTGGATGGCACCCGCAGGCACACCAGCCTGACGGGCTTGCAGCCATCCACAGAGTACCTGGTGTCCTTGGTGGCCGTGCATGGCACCATCAGCTCTGAGCCTGTCGTGGGCTCCATCACCACAGGTACCACGGGCCACCCCCCAGCAGGCACAGGGGAGGGCAGGCAGGGGCATGGGGAGTGGGCCTGCCTCCCACAGCTTTTCTCTGTGGTCCATCTCACCAGGAATTGATGCACCAAGGGACCTCAGGGTGGGCAATGTCACCCAGGAGTCCATGATGGTCTACTGGAGTGCTCCCATTGCTGCCTTTGACCACTACAGGATATCCTACCGTGCTGCTGAAGGTAAGGGGCCACACCACTCCTGTTCATGCCCCGAGCTCACAGCTCCAGCCCTCCCTCCATCTGCTGGCCCAAGCAAGCCACTAGGTCATCCCCACCCAGGCAGCACCTCAGTGCCTTGGGCAAAGCCAGCAGTAACTGGGATTGGCTCCAGGGCAGAGGATGGGAAGGGACCACTGCAGCCAGCTCGGCACAGAGGGGCACACAGAATGGCCCCCAGCAGTGTGCCCTCCCCAGAGATGGTTAAATTCAGGGCTCAATCCTGAAATCCCAGCTCTCTCATCTGCTTCACCTACCTCATCTCCCTTGGCCCTAGTTTTGTGGATGATGCTGGAAAGGCCAGGCCAGCAGGGTGCTGGGCACAGAGGAGTGCACCTGCGGGCACAAAACCCAGTTACCTCCAGTGTCCTGTGTCCAGCCCTCCCAAGCCCCTCCTGAGCCCCAGGGATGGGGCCAGCCATGAAGTCAAAGCTCTTGGCTCCATCTCTGCAGGAAGGACAGAGAGCATGGCCATCTCCAGGGTTGCCACTGAGTACACCCTCCAGGACCTGCAGCCTGCCACCAAGTATGAGATCGAGCTGAAGAGCGTGCGGGGCCGGGAGGAGAGTGAGCTGGCCTCCATCACTGCATACACAGGTGAGAAGGAGCTCTTGGTGGGCAGGGAACAGCCAAACAGTGTCAGCTCCATCCTGCCCAGGGCTGGCAGTCCCTGCCTGCACTAATACCCAGGTGGCTGAGAGCAAGCTGGACCTCACACCAGCTGGATGCAAGCTGGAGATGATAAGCAGGGCTCAGAAGGGCTAAGGTGGGCTTTTGAAGTATGTCTCAGCAAAGTTTATCCCAAATATGCATGGGTAGTCATGGGTAAAAGTGATAAACCTGTGTACCAGGCACCATGAAGCCAGAAACATGCTGCTGGGCAATCATGACAACCTTTCCTAAACAGAGTACAGATTTCCAGAAATAATCCCTAGGGAAGCCCTGTCACAAGCAGCATATGCTGCAAGAATAAAACCTTCTGCTATCTCCAGACTCCTCAAAGCCTAAAGAAAATCCCTGACAAGCCAGACTGGGCATCTAGAAAAGAGTGGAAGAGCAGCCCAGGTAGCAGAATAACACAAACTACAACATCTCTGCACTCCAGCTTGGGCACACTAACTCCTCCTTGGGCAGCAGGGCAGGGCATAGAGCAATATGCCACAAGAAGCCCTTCCAGCTCATAGTCCAGTCTCCCAATGCCTCTGACTCTCTGGATCTCTCCCCCATGCAGCCATGGATGTCCCCCTGGGGGTCACAGCCACCAACATCACTCCCACCGAGGCGCTGCTGCAGTGGAACCCGCCGCTGTCGGAGGTGGAAAGCTACGTCCTCATCCTCACCCGCCGTGCAGGTACCCCAGGGCTCTGCTTCAGCTCACCTCTGCCTCTCTCCCATCCCAAAGCCCAGGGCTCAGTAGGAGCCCTTCACAGAGGGAGAAGGGAAGGAGCCCTTGCCTTGGGGTTTTATAGAGATTGTGGGAAAAATTAGATCACCCTTCAGACTGAACAGCACCACTGTTTCAGCAATAGAAGTGCTTTTTGTCATGAGGTCATATCCAGAGACACATTTTGGAGAACCACCTTGAATGTCTACCCTTGTCACAGACATGTTTTATGAAAAATCCTTTCCTTAGGATTTTTTCTCCTGAGAAGCTGAAAGGCCTCAGGAACAAAATGTAAACAATTATTATCTCCTGCTGTGGAATGCAACAGGCAGATCTGTGATTGGTCTCATGTGGTTGTTTCTGATTAATGGCCAATCACAGTCAGCTGGCTCAGACTCTCTGTCCGAGCCACAAGCCTTTATCATTCTTTCTTTTTCTATTCCTTGCTAGCCTTCTGACTAAATCCTTTCTTCTATTCTTTTAGTATAGTTTTAATATAATATATACCATAAAATAATAAATCAAGCCTTCTGAAACATGGAGTCAGATCCTCATCTCTTCCCTCATCCTCAGACCCCTGTCAACATGGTCACATACCCCATCTCATCCCTTTTTTCTTACAGTTGCAGGAGAAACAATTCTCGTGGATGGAGACAACCAGGAGTACCAGCTGACCAACCTGCTGCCCAGTACCACCTACACAGTGTCTATGTATGCCACCAGCGGGCCTCTCACCAGCCAGACCATCAGCACCAACTTCACCACTCGTATGTACAATCCCTTCCCTCACCCTTCATCCCTAGCCATGCACTCACCCCAGGAAAAGCAGCCAGCAAGGCTGAGCCAAAGCTCTTGTTACATAGCTCGTGTGGGTATAGAGGTAGCCACAAGCCAAAAGGACACAAACACCATCCCAAATACCAGCACAGGGCACAACACGAGAACACGATTTTAATCAACAAGCATCAACCATTATTTTCACTCTTTCAACATCCATCCATCCATCCATCCCTTTTTTCTGGTGATTTCCCCTGGCTATGGTTTCCTTAGCAAGACCTGACCAGGTCTTTTTTTTTGCCCAAGGCCATAGTCCAGAAGAACACAACAACCCATTTTGCTTGACAGGTCCCATAGCACATGAATTTCACAGCTGTTACCCTTAAGGTGGCACATAGGTAGAAGAGGACTTCTAGAGGGTTTGCAGAGCTCTGTTCAAGACTGGGGATGGGTGATGAGATCTTGAAACTGAGGGTGAGGATGACTTTGGGCGGTAGCTCAGTGCTGCAAGGTTGAATCCCAGTGTACTGAGTTGGGAAGCAGGGTTGAGGTGGTTGTGTGTGAGAAATTGCACTTCCCTGTGTTCCTATCCACTCTTGCAGTTCTGGATCCTCCAACCAATCTGACAGCCAGCGAAGTCACACGACGGAGCGCCCTGCTCTCCTGGGTTCCTCCCTTAGGAGAGATTGAGAATTACATCATGACCTACAGATCCAGCGATGGCAGCAGGAAGGTGAGTGAGTCCTCACACCAAAGAGCCTCAGACCTCACACCAAAGAGCCTCATTCAGTCAGGGAGTAACAAGACCATGTTAAAAAAAGCAGGAGAAGCCAAACAGAGCAAAAGAATGATGCTCAGTGGCTCAGGGAGGCCAGAAGGGCAGACACTGCTTCCTGCTAAGCAGGATGATAGGAAAAAGCAAGAAGAGATTGCCTAAGGTCAAATGTTGATGCACACCTACTGGTCTGGGCATAGAGGGTTTACCTGGAGAGATTGGAGGAACAGGGGCAATTCACAGCTTGTGAAACACAAGCAAGCTGAGGCAGGAGAATATTATTCTGCAGAGATGCTAAAAAGGCCATTTGCCCTTCCTGCAAAAAGCAAGACAGGCACAGAGAGCTAATTAATTCTGCAATACAATACATTTGATTATTTAATGAGTGTGTCCACATCTGCCTGTCTGGAGGAGCTGCAACAAACACCATCAGAAATATGTCATGGCAAACAGTCTGATTTCCTTTGCTGGTGTGATTGGCTCTCAGCAGCCAGAGGATAATAGCTTTGCAAAAGGGACCCAATAATGCTGTGTGGCACTGGCCAACAACCAAAAAATTAACATGACAGGAATCAACAGAGTCAAAACTGGCTGATAACCAGGTTTGGCCAGCTCTGTTTCTTGCACTGCTTGGGCAATCAGTCATGTCTGGTACTGAAGGCACAGGTCCCAACAGACCCAGCTGACAGAGGACACAGACTGCAAATATTTAAATCCATCTCCAAACCAGGTTGCTTTCCCCCACCCAAACCATTCTGAAATGTTGGCTGTATTGGCTGAACTCACATTTGCTCAGCCCAGGGGTTTAAGCAATCACGCACTGCTCCTCAGCCAGGCTGCAGCAGTTTGTGGCTTCCCTTCCCTCCTCACTTGCTCTTTAGGCTCCCCAGCGCTTTTCTCATCTGTTGCTCTTGGTGTCTGCCTCCTTCTGGGACCCATGTACAGGAGCTGATTGTGGATGCAGAGGACACGTGGATCCGTCTGGAGGGGCTTTCTGAGACCACGGAGTACACGGTGCACCTGCAGGCTGCCCAGAACGCCGTGCGCAGCGGCCTCGTCTCAACCACCTTCACCACAGGTGAGGACTCGCTCTGCATCCACCCAGACACATGCAGGCTGGCCCACATATCATGCTGGTAGGAATGGACTGCTCTTAGTGACCTTCCCTCCTCAGGCAGCATTCCTTCATGATCCAAAGAGGGGTACTCACAATGCCATGACCCACGGCGCTGCTTTGCTACGAAATGTTAATGGCTGAAGGAGCTATGATTCAAACACAAGACCCAGCCCAGGGCAAGGGGGTTTGAGCTTCAGACCAGGAGCCATCTACCAGGCCCTTTGCCTTGTCCATGTTCATCCTCAAGTGCATAAACAGAAGAAAAAATATTCACTAAAATCAGCAACACATATCAACAGGAATGCTGCTGGGAGAGGACCCAGCGAGTGTCGCCATGTTGTGGACATGATATCAAAGAATCAGAGTGCTTGGGTTGGAAAGAATCTTTAAAGGTCATCTAGTTCAATTCTCCTGCAGTGTGCAGGATTATCTTTAACTTGATCAGGTTGCTCAGAGCCCTGTTGAATTTGACCTTGAAAGTTTTCAGGGTTGGGGTATCCCTGGAAATACCAAGCAAGTGCATCTCTCCTCCACCACCACCAGTGGAGTCACAGACAGCAGAGCCAGCACTTTATCTAATTACATTATTCCTCCCCACTCTCATTCTGGAGCATTCACAGTCCACTAAGGCACTAAAGTAATGGGAATGGTTTTGTTTTGAAATCAAAAGCTGGACATCCACAGTCACCAGGACCCTCAGAGACAGAATACTTACTCTACCAAGAATGAAGCTTGCAAGAGAATGTCACCAGTGCTCCCATCCTCTGCAACCATTCATAACAGAAGTTATGCAAAGCAAATTGTGCCTCATCCTCTTTGAAAAGCATGGCTAGGCCAGGGTACTTACAGGCAGAATGTATCTTGCTCAGAGCTAGGAATCCAATCATGTTTTTCCTGGGCATCAACAGCACTGAGAAGTCTCCAGATGATGTCCATCAAAATTCCTCCCATCTGTGCTGCCAGTTTAATTCTCAAATTAGGAGAATTTTCTTTGAATCTGCTGTGGATACACTTCTACATCTTGGTTACATGCAAAGGTCTCTTCACCTGCATTTAAGAGGTAACAGAAACTATATACATCAACAAAAGAAGAAATGACTTCTCTAATACAGCTACAAAACATGCTTTCCTCTTGTTCTTGCCTCTTACACATGTGCATAAATCCAGTACAATTCAGGCAGGTGATAGAAAAAGACATGTAATCTTTGAGGCTGCTTGGGAGTCAGGGATGAACCTGCATGGGGGCAACTTCTCAGGTGGGATAAAGCAGCAGAAACCCACTTATGTCAGGCAAGGAGAGCACCTTTGACATCAAACAGAAGTGTCAGACCTCAGCAACGTCAGTCCCCATTGTCAGCTGATGCAGCATCCAACACACTTAACTTGCTTTGAAGATGAAGATGGGCATTAGCAACAAGTCAGTTTCTCCCCACTTACCCCAATATTGATGAGACAGAAGCAGCCAGGAGCTATCACCAAGGCAATGCAATCCATGGACAGCATCTCTCATCAAAGCATCCAGATCTGCAACTCAGTTTACTCTGGCAATGCATCAAGGCACTTTGCAGAGAACAAGGACTTGTCTTTAATGACAAAAAAAAAAAAAAGTAAAGAAAGCCACTCAGGCTTAATTTAAATTGTTTTGCTTCCTTCTGCTTACATACACATCCCGGGGTTCTTCTATTCCCCCTGACATATTAATAGCTCAGCCTCTTTTGTTTCATGTTTGCATAAGGTTCTTGGGGAATTGTATACAGATGAGACAGAAGGAAGAAACAGATACAGTATTTATAATTTATAGTGGTTTGAAATGTCTTTCAAGGTCTCCTTGGCTCTTAAAGATATGAATATAAATTAAGAAACAAGCAATCTCCACAGGGGAGCCCAAAGTGGTTGTTGTTGAAGAAGTTTCCATTGTTGGATACTATAAAATACAAACAATGTCTCACCAGGCTGTGCTACAGACCATGAAGATGGGGAGAAAAAAAGAGAGCATCTTCAACATTTGGACATAGCAATGACTTTCAAGTCTTCAGGTCACAAGGTGGGGGGAATACACCCAAGTGAGGAGCAACAGACAAGGGCTGTGCCTTGGTCCTATGGGGCACAGCACAACTGTGATGGACACACACAGCACAAAAGATCTGAGGGTCCCTCACACCTTCTCAGTTTGTTACAGAGACATCCTTGAAAACCTTATCCACATTGCCAGCTCTGCACTATTTATTCCATCATCTATACATACCAACAACAAAGAAAAATATGTATTTTATTTCCCTCTTTTGTCTTAAATAAGAAAAAAATGTTCCCAGACCTGATATTCCAATACTGCCAGAATAACTGTCATAATTAAGACTCTCCTAAACTCTGACCACAAAATAAGATGTTTCCTCATTAGAGAACACCTGTATCACAGCCACACAGCCCATACTACCTACCTCTAGCATCTCACACAGCCTCATTCCTGCTCAGCTTGCAAGTGACAATTAGCTCAGCATAAGTCCACCATCATTTCCAAGCTCATGGAGAATCAGGAGAATCCCCCTGGAATGAGTACTGTTATAAAACTTGATTAGAGCTGGCAGTCCTGAGAGGAGAACAGGTTTTTGGTATTTTCACAGCTGTCTAAATATGCTGGTGACAGCTTAAACCCCAGGGTTTCAGACACAGTGCAGAAAGATAGTCCAAGAAGTGACATCCCTCATCATTCATTGTGACATTACCATGCACCCTTCCAGTATAAGACATATGGAAGAATAATTAATATATGCACACATTTTTTTCCAGTAAGTCCTCTGAGCTCAACAGCAGATATAAAGTCTCACTGCCTCATGGAATTACTTGGAATGCAGGAGCCAAGACAGACTTTTCCTGGACTGTAACTAGTGGAGCCTGAAGCATGGGGAAAAGGTGTCTCTTTGCTTGAATTTTACCTTTGTTTTTGACTTTGCTTTTGCAGGAGGACGTGTGTTTGCTAACCCTCAGGACTGTGCCCAGCACCTGATGAACGGAGACACGCTGAGCGGGGTCTACACCATCTCCATCAACGGGGACCTCAGCCAGCGGGTGCCCGTGTACTGTGACATGACCACTGATGGAGGGGGCTGGATTGTGAGTATCCATGTGGCATGTTGTCCCCACCACAAAGTAACTGAGCCCCTACCAGCAAAGCATGGGCATGACAGCAGGCTCAGCATCACACGCTTCATTTCGCACGCTGCAGGGAATGGCCCACGCTCCGGTAATAATAGTTACACTTGGAGAAATGCCCTTTGATTTATTTGGCATGTTTGCAGTGCTTCTGGAGAGCAAAATCTGTGAGTGAAGCTGATTTATTGTTCTAGAAATGAAATTAATGGCTGGTAGCTTTCACGGGGAATGATTCACACTGCCTGCAGAAGGAGGGTGTCAGGCGTCACCCCAATTGAGTCTGCACAGGAGAACTTTAGAAACAAATGCCTGTTTGGCTTTTGAGCTGCCCAAACACTGCTTGTCTTGACGTAGATGGACTGACAGTGTAAGTAAATAATGCCATGGTGCTCTGATCTTATTCGTGTCAAACTCTTACTTACACACATTACACAAAACCCTGCTAGATGTATAGTCAAAACCAAAAAAAATGGGCTTCCTCAAATGCTGATTTCTAGCCAGTAAATTTCCCTCTCACTCTGCTTCAGAACATCCCCTTGGATATCACAGAAATAGCCAGCTCAAAGCAGAATTACATGCTAGAAAACCAGAGGCACCATGTACTAGTTAAAGCAGAAACCTTAAAGGCCAAATCCTTCCTATTTTACCATTGATTTGCTTTGGACATTATCTAATATCTCTTGTTTCTACACCTGCACATGAATTAATTGCATGCCTGCAATAACACTAACTGGATAGGCATTGCACTTTTCTCCCCTGAAAGGCACAATGGAAAGAAAAATTATTATCTTTACCTTTGTGTGTCCAAAGCCTGGCAAAGCTGTTTCTCATCTCCCTCATTATGATTTTCCCCCTGCTCTCCCTCCACATCAGGTCTTCCAGCGGCGGCAGAACGGGCTGACCGATTTCTTCCGGAAATGGGCAGATTACCGCGTTGGCTTTGGAAACTTGGAGGATGAGTTTTGGCTGGGTATGACCTTCCCTGTTTGCCTTTCATTGATGTGTCAAACTTAAGTTCCATAAGCACCGTCAGCTGTTGGCTCTTTGCCTTTCACCACATTCCTCTATGTTCTCCCTCAGACAGTTTTCCTTCTGTTCATTCCCTGCCCTTCACTTTAGGAACTCATGCAGAGGCACACCACATAAAGGCACATTGTGAAGGTTAGCAGCTCCCTAGTTTGCTCTCTCTAGGAGAGGAGGGGGTATGTATGCTGTCAGTTTTCATGGACCAAAACCCATCATTGTCCATTGCATGACTATAGGTTGCACTGGTGGCCAGAAGTCCAATGAAAGCAGGAAAGGAGTGAGTGGGAGACAGCACAGCTCTGAAATTGAGTGTGCTCCTCCAAAACCTGAACATGAGCCAAAGGGACCTGCAGCATAAGCACACTCTGGCTTGTATGGGAGCTTAACAACAACAGTAGCACCAGAGCTCAACAGCTGAATGTTCCAAGCTTCAGCAGCATGAAGAAATCTGAAGCTGGGCCTTGAACCCACTGCTCACAGACACAGGGAAGTGAAGCTCGAGTGGAGACAGAGATCCAGACCCCAGCAGTGCCAGGAGAAACTCAAACTCACCACAAGTGCTGCTGCCCTTTGATTCCTCTCCTTGCTCTCATTTCCCACTACTGTTTTATTTGCCTAGAGCTTTCCTTGTTTGTTCATGCAGCAGATCTGGGCACCAGGTCCCACAGGGTGTTTCACTGTCTCGACAGGCTTGGACAACATCCACAAGATCACGTCCCAAGGGCGCTACGAGCTGCGGATAGACATGAGGGATGGCCAGGAGGCAGCATATGCCTACTATGACAAATTCTCCATTGGTGACTCCAGGAGCCTCTACAAACTGCGCATTGGGGACTACAATGGCACTTCAGGTACAGCCTCCTTGCTAGCAAGGGTCTTGGGAAATCCTTGCAGCCTCCTTGCTAGCAAGGATCTTGGGAAATCCTGTGACTGGTTGGTCCAAGACTATAAAGGAAATCCCAACATGAAATCTCACTTGTCTAGAGCGGTGAGACAAACACCCATAGTCCTTTCTGCCTTCCTGCAGTCCATCGTGTAAACCAGGCTGATAAATCCCAGTAAGGACACTGAATTTTCCATTGGGGATTAGATATTTAATATCAGAGGCATTGCTATTCAAATAACCAGGTCAACCATCAGAGGTGTCATCTCACTTGGCAGTAGCCACAGCTGGCTATTGATGTCGTGCTGGAGGCTGTATTTATTGCCTTTCCACAGCTATGGAAAAATCTGAAACCCTCTGAGTCATTTCCTCACATAAAGGCCAAACACTGCCCAGTTTTGCAAGGACACTGTCACACCTGCTTGCTTGGTTGATTCAGAGGAGTTAGAGTTGCCCACCAGAAGAGAGTGGGCACTGGAGGGAGGGCACAGGAGATCTCTTCTTCAAGAAGGGAGAAGGGGTACAACTCTAGCCCCTTCATCTGGGATAGACATGCCCAGTGCAAGCCCCCATCATGGAACTTCCACCATGTACTAGGTGGAACCCCACAACATACCCAAGATGCAGGAATTTCCTTATTCAGTACCAGTTAGTTGCCACTGGAAGAGAGGTGACAGGAATCTTGATGGTGTGCAACAAAGCACTTGCTCTACCCTCAAATCCCAGGGCACAAAGCACCCACTCTACTGCCAAGGATGGCAGCAACAGTCTCTCCATGGCTGGATTGCACACAGCCAGCATGGATCCACTTCATATGTCCTTAGGGATTACCAAGGAGCATATTTAGAATGTCTCCTGTAAGTACATCACTCAATTCACCATATTTTACTCCGGCTTTTTTTTCACACAAAAGCAGCTGTCTAGTTATCCAGTGAGGATGAAGTTAGAGGTTTTGGTGGAATAAGACATCACACACATTCCAAAAAACTTCTTTCCATTATCCAAAGAGAGAAAAGGTGGCCAAGCATCTTGGTTCAAGAGATGAATATTTGGTCTCTGTTGAGAGAAAAAGCTCCCTTTGGCTAACAGGAAAGAAGGAGGCTGAAAGCATCCTGAAGTTATACAGCAGAGCCAAGCCTAGGGAAATCAGGGATGCCAAAATCTGGGATTGAATTAATTTCTGAAACACTGAAATTCAGATCCAAACACACACCCAAGCACTTTATCTGACAAAGCCAAGAAGTCTCTAAGATTTGCTATGGTCTGCACTGATCCTAAACAGACAGCAGAGGACCTCAGATGAGCCAGTTGTGAACAATTCCAGTTAACATTCAGTTATCCAGTTAATTCCAGCTATCCCCAGACTGTCAGCTGTTTGAGCCATTGATTGAAACGGTTACCACAAACCCAGAATATCCCAATTTCCTTGTGAAATGACCAGATAACAGACTCCATCACCTCTGAGAGCACCTCTTTCCACAGGAGACTCCCTCACCTATCACCAGGGGCGCCCCTTCTCCACCAAGGACAGGGACAACGATGTTGCTGTGACCAACTGTGCCATGTCCTACAAAGGGGCCTGGTGGTACAAGAACTGCCACCGCACCAACCTCAACGGCAAGTACGGAGAGTCCCGGCACAGTCAGGTAAGGCCTTCAAAGCCTCTGGAATCTCTTCCAGGGGAACATGCCAGCAAGCCTAGGTTAGGGCTGGGGTGCTGTGATTGGTGCACCATGGTCAGAACTGGTGGCATGACCCCACCAAAGGGAGCCACCTTCAAGCCAGCTAGGCTTTGTGCCTCACACACACTGCCATAGTCATCTGCTGTAGTGTGTTAGACTAAAAAAATTACCTACATGAAATTTGACCAGCCTTTGAGCAGTGGGAAAAAAAACAATCAAGCCATAGAAGCAGGGGAGTTGCTTGCTCCTGCAGTAGCAAGTTTTTTCTTTCTATCTTCTCTACACAAATCAAACTTTTTTCCTTCCTCTCCCACCCTAGTTTCTTGTTAGGGTTTTTCCTTACCCTCTGCCTTTCTCTCCCTCCTGGCAGGGGATTAACTGGTACCATTGGAAAGGCCACGAGTTCTCCATCCCCTTTGTGGAAATGAAGATGCGACCTTACAACCACCGTAACATCTCTGGGAGGAAGAGACGGTCCCTACAGCTCTGAGCCAGCTGAACCCCTCCTGCCTCCCACCACCTGACCTTTTCTGTCATTTGTTTGTATTTTATAATATGAAAAGGGAAAAAAAAATTTACTACTCGTCTGAGATAGCAAGCTGCCCCTCACAAGTGCTGGAGGGAACCATGGCACAAGGAAAGGCCATGGGAAAGGAAAGACCTCATTGCTTTGCATCTGTCCCAGAGAAATACCAAATTTCCAGTCTCCCTATCCCAATACTCTGGCCCTTAACATGAGAAGAAAGAGAAAGAGACAGATTTTTTGATATTTTTTTAAAAGACATAGAAATCCCCAGCAAACCCTGTTAGAAATATTTGTCACAAGGCTTGTGGCAGAAACATTCCCCACAGATACTTTGGTGTGGCCGTTTCCAGCCCAGCAATGGCCAGGGATGCCCGTCCTCTCCCTGCCTCCCTGTCCCCTCCTGGCAGAGAGGTCCCAAGCTTCATGCCATCCTGTAGACACCAACTCTTCCAGCAGGCAGAGGCCCATCTCTCCCCTATGTGCAGGCTCTGGACACCTGGGGATCAAGTGAGGATGAGCAAAGGCTCCTCCCATCCCCAGTTTTCACAGGAGAGCTCGGCAAATATCTGCATACGTAGGCAAACTGCAGAGAGTCCACAGCTCATGTGTTGGTCCCATCACAAAGTCATCCTCGTGTGCATGAGGTGTATGGGAATAAGAACTACTCCACCAGCCCCAGCCTTCATTATCCACTCCTCCAAGCTAAACTCAGCCCACTCCAGGTCCATGACATCTGCCTGGGTTATGCTGAACTTGATGGAGAAGAAAGGACTTAAATTAGACGACTTGGGAGAAGAATCCCTACTTGTGGTCCTGAAATCTAGGACCCCTTTCCTCTGTTATTTCTACATTCCATCATGCTCTCTCTCACTGAGGTCACTGGTCCCAAACAAGAGTCTCAGAGGAGGAGCAGCAATAAGAAGATATCACAGAACTGCAGCCCAACCTGAAGCCAGCAGCTGTCACAGCTCAGGTGCTCCTGTTGATGGCCCTCCATGCACACAGGGAATTATGCCAATGCAGCTAAGGGAAGACAAGTGCAAGCTGAGGAATGCCCATTTCCTTCCTTCTCCTACACTATCCCTCTACAATGCCATCACAAGAGGGACACAAATCTCAGTGCCTTGGAATTGCCAGCTCTCTAACAGGAAATCAACTGTTTCCCCTCCTGGAAGGGATTCCATTTGGATTTTGGAGCACCTCAAGGCCCTTGGAAGAATTAATAAGTTCACTCTTCCCATCCTTAACTCAAGGAAGATGGACCCTTTGGATATCTCTGTCTGTGCCCTGTTGTCATTGTCTCCACCTCCACAGAGCCCAAATGACCACCATGCTTGTCACTCCTCTCCAAGGACTCCAATCAATGCTGGGCATTGTCACTGGCCTGGTCTCCAAGAAGGGACTCATGCATCCAAGGACAATGCAGCTCATCACTGGATTTGCAGCCAAAGGAACATTACAAATGCTAAACACTGCTAATCTGGCTTTATCACACTGAAGCTGCTTTGTCTCAAAAACATCTTTCAGATGGCAACATAAAGGCATCTTTGCAGCAGCTTATAATTCAGGCCAGTGTATCTTTCATGGTCACACTCCTTAATGTTCTGACGTTTTTGGTGATGGCTGCAGAGCTGAAGAAGAGCATTAAATGGGAAACATAACCTCCTTCTCCATGGCACATACCGGCACATGAAATCACAGCTAACACTGAGGTCAAGATCAGATACATGGCCCATTCCTTCAGCTTGCAAGCTGACCTGGAGAAAGGATGCTCAGCAACATCTCATATGTAAATGAGGCATCCCTTCTTACTTCCCCTTGGCATCAAATCAGGCAACAAGTCAACCAGTTTTGGAACAGGTGAGTCAGAGGCTGCAGGTGATGGGATCTCTTGCAGGACACGGCTGCTGTCACAGATGGTGGCATGTCACGCCTCCTGAGCACCCACCCCTGCTTTAAGACCCAAACACCAACAAAAAGCAGCAGATGGAACTGATTAAAGCCTAAGAAGGCTTTCAATAGACCAGCAGAGTAAATTTTTCTCCAAACCATCAAGAATTTGTAGGAAGAAATATCCCAACAAAAGCTGTAATGGAGCAGTGGTTACAACCAGCAGAAACTGGCAGTGGATGGTGCTGTTTTCTTACCTACCCAGGAGAAAGGAAGAGATGTCATGCAAACATTTATCATTCACAGTCAAGTGAAAGGCAAGAAACCTCTCTTTTCAAAAGAAAGACTCAAATAGAAAGTTTGAAAAAAAAAATCAAAGTTTGCCAAGCTTTTCTAGGAGGTTCAAAAGAATATCCTCAAAAAGGCTGATTATTCTCTCAACAGGTTTACTGACATATATCTCTCCCTCCCTCCTCATGTCTTTCATCCTTTGTACAAGTCCTGTAACCAGGATGAGTCAGCCCACTTGACCCAGCTGCATAGTCAGGTATGAAATTGGACAATATCCAATCTTCCAGTGCTATTATACATCAGTGCTGGTCCCTGACCTCTCATGTGATACCAGCACATTGCCTTTCCATGGCATTGGTGAAAGACAGTTGCTACAGTCTCTTAAAGGAAAGATTTCTACACATCATGGTTTTCTCCTGGTGATAACCCAACCCAAGCCCAGGCACACAACCAGCAATGATGACCCAGTCATTTGTGCCATTGTCTCCTGTTCACATTGACCCTAAACAAGATACAATTTCCCAGAAAGTTATTTTTCTGTATTGCCTTATTTTTTTTTTTTTTACAAAGCTCCTGCCAGCAAATTTGTGCTTAATGTTGATGCTCCAGAAGGCCCCATAATTAAGAAGTTTCTTCTCACCCTCCATCACTGGATGAGCTAGTTCATTCTCCAGCTAGACCAGGTTTGGCCCTGAAATTCCCAGAAACCAAGCCTGGATCTGGTGCAGTGCTCACCTTGAGAGACTTAGCTTCAGCATGTGAACTTCCACTGGGCTCTGGTGGCTCCACTGCCACCCTGGGTTTATGTGGCTCAGGCTTGTTCCAGAGCCCAACAAGGAGCATGAGGCTGTTACCCAAACCACACTGTCCGCTGTGAGATGCCATTCTGTGTAACAGGAAGCAGCACATCAAATCCTTCACACAGCAACACCATGTGTGTCCATGACCCTTGCAGCCTTTCAAAGCCATCTCTTATTTCTAACCCCAAAATCCTAGAGGGAAACACAAAGGGACTTTCATCTCTTGCTCAATATTCATTTCCCTCTGTTTCCATTCTCCAAGCCCACCTTCTCCTTCACACTGCACTGAAACATAACCAAAGAGAAAAAGAGTCCTGAAAGGAAAAGCTGCTTTTAGTAAAGTGATAGCATCTATAAATTAATAATTTCAAGAAGGAGAGAGGCCAGGCTCTCCCCAAGGGTAACTGGGTTTTGGTAGGAAGGTACCAGGGAGAGTATCCACACAAAGGTTGGGGAGAAGTCTGCTTCTACTCCTTATCTTTGCATTACTTTACTCTCCCAAATTTGCCCTAAACCAGGCCACAAGGGCATCTCAAAGCTGAGTACCAGCCTAAATGCACTCTTGCCTCCTTCCCAGAGGGATGCTTACCCCAGGTGAATTTCCTGGGTGTGGAAGGCACGGCTCATGCCACCCTCACTCCCAGAGATGCACTGGTGAGGGCCCAGCCCGTGGTGTCCCCATGCCCACAACAGGCTCAGAGCAGCCTGACAAAGCACAGCAGGAGCCAAAGTACCCTCCTGGTGCCTCACCTCCATCCCAGCTCATGACCTCCATCCCAGCTCAGAGCTGCCCTCCTGCTGTGCCCCCACCATCACATCTGGGGGTGACCACATACCCCCTGTCCTGTGCCCCCCCAGACATGCCCACAAGTTTTGACTTTACCAAACACTGCCAGCAATGAACTCTCACCCCAAAAAACCCTTTAATTCATGCTTACACCCACTAACAAAGGGTTCTGTTCTGGGGCCAAACAAGAAGTCCATCCCTGTTTCTGCCAGCCAAGCACCCTGGGATGGCCATAAAACCCAACAGAGTCCCCTGGGGACCACCAGCACCTCCAGGGTCACCTTCCCCTTTCCTAAAACCCTGATGGTGGTGGCAGCTCCTTGCCCCTTCCAGAAGGGAAATTTGGGGTAAGTGGGAGGGAAAGGCCCTTCCCTTGGGAGATCCTGATGCCTAGACCTGCCTCAATACCCAGCCTGCAGTTCTTCAGATGTCAGTGGCTTCTCAGAAGGATGGTGACAGAAAGACCTAAACAAACAAACAAACAAACAGCCCCCTGTGTACAGGTGTTATCCTGGAAATGTTCTTAATATGCTAAAAAAAGTTTAAAAACATAAATAAGAAGGGAGAGCAGAGGCAACAAAATGCCTCAGATTCTGATGAACTCAAACCACTGGAACCAAATGAGGGGGAAAAGAAAAGTAAATAAATGCATAAATAAAATCTATAATATAAATAAATAATAATATATTAAACAACCTTCCCCACCCTGTAATGAAAATGTAGCTTGGAGAATGGGATCAACGCTTGTTAACCATTGTTAACTAGTATTTTTAGTCCTGACCGCTCTTAGGCTATGTATAGTTCCTTTTTTTAATGCATTTTCTATACATTAATAAAAGATACTGAAGGAGTGAGCTGTGTGCTTGTCCAGAGTGGGGTGGGACCAGGGGCCTCGTGCATCCAAGCCCAGCAACATTTCAGCCCCAACTTTATGCCAAGAAGGGACACACATCCCCTATCCCTGATCTTTGGTTATCCCATGGGGGGGATAACCAAAGGGGGGGGTTTAGCATGGATTCACATTCAAACCTGGAGGAATAGAGCAGCTGATAGACCCAGCACATGCAGTGTAACAAATAAACAGTGGGAGAAAGTTTTGGGGCAGCCCAGCTTTGGCTGGTGATCCCAGCTCCATCCTTGTAGGTGTTCAAGACCAGGTTGGAAAAAGCCCCGAGCAACCTCATCCAACCCCAGGGCTGCCTTGGGCAGAAGGTGGGACCAAAGATTCCCAAGTCTCCCCCAGCCCAGCTAAGCTGTTAAAATAAATAGCAATAATGTGGCCATGAATTTGGGTCAGCACAGTCGGTCCATTAAGCACAGGAAGGCAGGGAGCTGGGATTTGGCCTCAGCCCAGCATGAGACATTTTGCTAATAAATTTAGCTGCTCTCATGAGCTACAGAGGCTCTTGGCTCTGTAGTTTGCAGCCAGAAAAAGCAAAGCTGTGGTATGAATGCTTGGGAGCAAAGGGAAACAACCCCAAAATCTTCCGTGAAAACCAGTTGCGTGATTTAAACAGCAATCTGTCTCCAACATGATGGACACACCACCACAAAACAGATTGGAAGGCTTGTTCCAGCAGAATATACTCCCAGTGGGAAACAACAACAACAAAAAAAACCCAAAAAATCCCCAGTACTGATTAGCAAAGATCTCTAGGATGAAGATGAACTTCAGAGGATTTTGAAATTCTTCTCTTATTTCACATGAAGACTTTACCTAAACCTCTATTTGTTTAAAGTTTTCACATTCAACACGTAGCCAGACAGGATGAGAAAGCTTGAAAGAAGCTCTTCCTCCAGACCACTTCAATATTTTCTAAATTTGACTTAGTAGAGACAAAACAGGGGAGTTTTCTTGGTGGCAACTTCTCTTTCTTGCTCGGATTTGTGAGACAAAAAAGGAAGTTTGTGAGAGAGGGGATGTCCCACCTTGGCCACGACCCTTAGTAAACCAAGAGCAAAGCGTGAAGCCTGAGGGACTTGACTGTATGAACTTTTTTTGTTCTGAAGGTAGTTAGTGCCATGGAAGACCCTTCATGCAAGGCCTGTAAATGGAGGAGCTGAGGGATGGAGATGTGTTTGGGATGGGGAGGAAGGGTTACCTGTGCTGGTACTCATCATCCCAGTCTCACTGTGCTTGGCCAAGACGTTGTCTGTCACAGCACACACTGCAGTTGAAACAGCCACAATACACAAAGTATCACCATAGAATTTTGGAAGGCTTCAAGCATCTACCCTTGTTCTTCAGCCCAACCTTTTATACCCCTCCTGTTGATGCCCTGCACCTGTGTGCCCTCTGTTCCCTTTGGTGGCTGCTCAGTGCCCCTGGGCACTCCATGGCTCATTGCTGTCAGTGCTGCTCACCTGCTGCTCACAGCTGCAGCCAATTAAGGATGAGGCTCAGCCACAGCCCCATCCCCAATTACCCCAAACTGTGTCCCTACAGTCATCCAGGGTGTTTTATGGATGGTCTCTAAGAGAAGGGCAACACTTTCCACTGTGCACCCTCAGCATGGCTGGGGCCAAGTGAAGCCCCCAGGGCCTCCATTTCCTGCAGAGAATCTCACAAATAGTTCACCTGGAGGAAGCACAGTCTTCCTATTGCAAAAACCAATAACAAGAGGCAGGTGTGTATCACTCAGAGGTTGGTACCTAGAGAAGGCAGGTAGCAGGCACATGGGGAGCTGCAGCATCCTTCTGCAAAGGACACTCCCAAAATCACAGTCAAGGCCCAACTCCATGTTTCAGATGGGATGAGAAGGGAGTGAGGGCTGACAAAAGCCCTTTTCTAAACACTACAAGTTTTGATTTAAGCCAGGCAAGTGTTTTGCCCCATCACACTAAACCCTGGGGGGCTCCTGCCCTATCACACATGCCCACCACCCTCATGGCTCTGGCCCCCCTGCCCTTGCACAGCTCAGAGCCATCACCATAATCCAGACATGGTCCTGCATGTGGTGGGATCTCATATTTCCAGCCATTCCAAGAAGCATGCCTTCCCAGGCACGCCACACTCCTCTTTGGGCACTTCCAGCCACCACAGCCCCCCCATGTGCACTTTACACAGAGATATTTCATCACAGCCCTCTTACCAAAGTCCCCTTTTTGCATGAGTGATGCTCAGGAACTTTGTTCCAACAGCAAACATCAGGAGGGTGTACAAAGGTCCTCAGCAAGGACCTTGGGCACCCATCCCAAACCCAGAGCTCAAGCAACACATTTCCAACAACACATCCTGCAGCCTCAGCCCAAAAAACCCATGAGGGAAATGCTGGCCCAGAAGGACAGTGTGGCAGGAGGAGCTGCAATGGCTCCAGAGCAAGGCTGGAGCAGTTGATGAAGGGGCAGCTTTGTGCCATAGATTCAAAGCTGCTTTATCACTTAGGAGATGTCATTTTTATAGCAGCATCTTCAACATTCTCAGATTTTAATTTCCCCTCATAAGATGGCATGTGTTCATCATCCCTTTTAAAACTGTTGTTCCCATCTTTATATTTTAACTCCTGAGGCTACAGGCTCTAATGTTTAGTTATGTAGAGTGTAAAAAAATTCTAAATTATGTCTTTACATCAAATCTAAATGCAGGGATTTTAAATTTTATTATTTAAATTTTATTGATGTGTCCCCTCTCCCTGGGATGAGGAATGCTGTGAATAGCAGACTCCAGGCTTATCCCCCTTCCCTGTGATATAGCCAGCAATTTTTCTGCTTACAACTTGTTTCAACAAGCACAGAATCAGTCCTAGAATGGGTTGGGAAGGACTTTGAAAGATGATCTAGTTCCAACCCCTCTGCTATGGGCAGGGACATCTTCCACTCAGACCAGGTTGCTCCAAGCCCTGTCCAGCCTGGCCTTGGGCACTTCCAGGGATCCAGGGGCAGCCACAGCTTCTCTGGGCACCCTGTGCCAGGGCCATACCATGCTCACAGGGAAAAATTCCTTCCAGTATCCCATCTAACCCTGTCCTCTGTCAGTGTGAACCCATCCTGCCCTTGTCCTTATAGCAGCACTTGTCTCCATTCCCAGTATTTTTGGGCTGCTTTCTGCTGTCAGTAGGAACATCAAAGGATGCAGCAATCCTGCAGCAGGCTTCTCCCAGCAGCATGGCTGATCCTCCTGTTCCCAGTCAGGTTATCTCCCTGGCATTGCTCCTGCACAGGGACCAGGGCCAGGCGTGGCTGCTGACCAGCAGAGCAGAGCAGAGCACACCAGGATGTGGTGGGGACACAAACAGCCTCTGTTCACCACAACAGGCCTTTGTCCCCATGCTGTCCCCTGCATTTGTCCATGTCACAACAAAGGACGGAGTTGAAGGGAGTAACTCTGCAAACGGTCATGAGAAAAATCCTCCTTAAAAGCAAGAGAAGGAGTGGGATGAGGTAGGAAATCCTCCCTCTAGGAATTTCAGAAGGCGATGGAAACGGGCACTTGGGAGAGGAGCAGCAGAGGGGATGGGTGAGCATCAGGGCAGTACTGACCACTCCTGGGGACAGTGTCTGTCCCTGCTCCTGGTCCAATGTCCCCTGGCTGCACTCAAGTCAGGCCAAAAACAGATGGCATCTCCCTGTACCCCCCTTGGATTGGTTCCTCAGTCACAACTGCCCCTCTGCTGCCTCTATCCCCTGTCTGAGAGGAATTTACCCCTCAAAACACAGGAACCTGCTCTCCCTCACAGAGGGGCAGAAAGAGGCAAAACACCCCCAGGAGGAAGGTCATAGTTGTTTTTTCCCCTCCTTCACCCAGCACAATTTGCATTTCTCTCTCGGTTCCCTCCTGGAGGGTGGGTGAGTTCCCAACAGGCTGCCCTGCCCCAGCCCTGACACCCAGCTGCATCCTCCCCACGGAGCCCCCGGTAGCAAACAAGATGAGGAGCAGGAAGACTTTGAAGTGTGAAGAACAAAGGTCAGATAGTCCCACCCCCGGGCAGGAGCTAAGCCCCGAGGGCAGCACAGAACATTCCAATGGCTGCAATACCACCAGCCAAAATCCTCATGTGATCCTGAGCCAAGGGACATCAGCTCACCACAAATCTCCAGGAACAGCTTCCCCCATGGGAGTGGCTTATGGAGGGGAACAAATAATGAAAATAATCAAAAGACTACTATTAATTTGGCATCTGCATATCATTACAAAGCAGGATTGGCTCTCCCCGCCTGCCTGAGCTGGCTCTGGGGGAAACCAGCACTGAGGGATTGCTCCTCTTCAGCACGGGACTGAGGCACCAAAGGAACGACTGTGACAGAGGGGATGGCCTGCACAACCGGTTTTTCACCTAAAAATCCACCTTGGCAGATCAGATCCAACACCCATCCAGCATGGGAAACCCCTGGGGGTGGCTGGAGGAGGCACGAGCCACTGCTTCCTACAACTGGGGGCACTGCTGCTCCTTGGGGGCACCAGACTGTGCCCAAGCATCACTCACCTCTCTGCCCTTGCTTCACACCTTCCACAAATGCAGCCCTTGGATGCTGCTGCTGCTGACCCCATTTCCCCCCCATTCACCAACAGGTTTTCCTTCCCTGCCTTTCCCATGACTATCCTTGAGTGCTTGCAGAGGGGAAGGCAGCAGCACGCTGCCGGGACTCGCCCAGCCCGGCGCTCTCCCCACCTCCCAGTGTGTCTCCTCTCCCCCCTGCCTGCCACCAGTGCTGCCTTGTAGGATTTCCTCAGGAAGGAGTTCCTGAGGGCTCTCACACACAAAACAATCAGCTCTAAACAGCCCAAACGCTGAGCTGTAGCCTGAGCAGACACACACCACCCTCCTCCTCACCTGCACACAGGTCCCTTACGCCTCAGCTTTGTCAACAAGCATCCAGCAGTACTTGAGGAGGCACCTGAGGACCCCTCTCAATCACCACCTCAGCATTCTTCTTGTCTAAGCACCAGGGAGGGATGATCCTGCAAACCTCACTTTGGCAAGCCCAGCTGCACAGCCTCCCATGTGGTGAGTGGGCATGAGGCACCCCCAAAAACTCATCAGCTTTGGGGCATTTTCCCTAAGAGCAGCATTTGCCCCCATCCCTGCCTACATAGGACTGAGCCCCAACACTTAAGGGCAGCACCAAAACAGCCCCAGGTGGGACTAGGACAGCTGAGCCCAACCTACCCTCAGAGCTCCCCCTTCCTGGAGGGGACAGAGCCCAGCTGGGACCAAAGGAGGGAGAGGAGGGGATGAAGCAGCTTCTGCCAAAACACCAGCTTTGTGTTTGTCCTCCACTTGTGCGTCAAGATTCACCATCCCATCCCACCCCTCCTCCTGATTTTCCTCCAAAGCCAGAAAATCCATTGCTGCTGCTAAATACCAGGAGCTGCTATTTTTATCCAGCCCACGACCGGGGCGTGCGTTATTTTTGGTGTTGAAACTGCAGGCTTTTTTTTGTGGGAGGGGGAGAGGGAGGGGAAAAGGCAGAAGCATGGGGGAAAAATGAGAGGAATGTTTCTCTGGGAGCAGAGTTTTCCATTGCTTACTTTAAGCCAGACTAGTGTCTGCAAATAGAAATCACCACCAGGGAGCAGAGGAAGCAGCTGGGAAAGAAAGGTGTGATCATGTCTGCAGTCGCTCTACCACTCCCACCATACTGAGAAAATCCCAAATAAACCGACCCTGGGTACCAGCTGGGTGTTGTCAAGGAGTAAAGCTCACAGCTGTGTAACAGGGCAAACTGGTGACAAAATTAGATTAATCCAATGAAATAAGGGGGAGGCAAGAGACATTTCTATTTTCAGTGTAAAATGAGTAGTGTTTTCAAAATCAAATTAGGGGTTGAGGGGGGTCTCAGGAGGAAATTGAAGCTGTCAGGGTGCTTTTTGGCATGGGAAAGGCTTTTGGTATCACATGGAAATAAGGATTTTGGGAAGGATGGATGGAAAACAGGAGCTGGAAGTGGGATTTGATTTTCAGCTGGTCTGAGACCTGGGCTCAAACTGACATCCCATGAGGGGACAGGAGCTTGCCTGGCATGGACTCACTCAGTTCCTGTGCTGGAGGGGCACCAGCAAGCAGGGAGACAATCTGGAGCTGCAGTGATTCATCAGCAGCTGAGTCACGGCTTCCTCTCGCCCATTAAAGTTTCTGAGAAACAAAGCACGATTCCTTGGATCCCAGATCTGCTACGTGCCAAACAAAACAAGGAGGTGGCAGGTTCAAAATCCCTGCAAATGTACCTTTTTTTCATGCCACAAGGGAAGGAGCCTTAGCACACCTTGCTGCAGGAGACATCCACAGGGTCAAACATCACATGCTGTTTAGATTAATTCAAAACATCTCCTATAGACCATTGTGGAATTTGAATTGGAGCTGGAAGGGACCTTTACAGGTCAGCTATGGGGAGGAGGATGCTGGCTTAGAGCAGTGGACTGATTATATTTGTACATTCTTGCATTAATTCTCAGTTTCTTAAAGTCTCTCTGATGCTTCCCAGCTCAGTTTAATGGCATCAAGACTCTTTCACAGGTAGCAGCACTCCAAGACATCAGCACTGGCAGTGCCCACCCCCTCTGCCACATCACCACAGCACTCCTGCCTGAACCAAGAGGCTGCCAAGGCACTGTGGTCAGGGGGGGCCCCTGAAAATCCAGGGAAGGTGCCAGGCCAGCAGCCCCTCCCTTGTCAAGGCCTCTGCCAAATTAAATTAGTGATAGGGAAGTGTGGAGCCCCAGTGAGGCTGTTTGCCCAGGGAATGAAGCAAATATCCCAGCTGCCAGGGACAGGCTGGGCTTTCACATTCCCATGCTCAGGGACAGGCACCCTTGAGCCTAATGCTTTCAGATATGCTCACCCTCAGAGAGCTCTGATAATAAATGTTTTTAGTCAATCCTGTTAGAGGGGGTTCAAAGGTGGTATTATGCTAACTGGTGCTGTAGAGTGGCCAGGTATCCCTCAGGTGACTGTCTGCAGCCAGGTGGCTTTTGTGTGCCCTGGGATGGGTGTTTTCATAGAGGGATTTGGTACCACAAAAGAGGGAATGGCTGCAGCTCAGTGAGGGGGGAGAGCTGGGATAGGGTCAGGGAACAAGGGAGAAATAGGATGGGGTGAGCTGGGACATGGAGAGATGGGATGGAATAGGGTGAACTGGGATATGAGAACCTGGGATGCAGTAAGCCATATGATGAAAAGCCCAGGAATCTTCATCCTCCAGCATAAAACCAAGGGAAAAGTTCCTGGCATTAAGCAGCAAATCTTTAGGGAAAAATTGCTTGGTGTTTCCCACAGGACATAAACACTTTCCCCAAGGCTACGAGGAGGCACCTAGCACAAGCTGTAGCCTACAATGTGTCTTTCTGAGGATCTCTTACCTCTCCAACTCCAGCATTAGGGTGAAGGCAGCAGGAGGGTAGTAAGAGGCTGGCAGCCAACTTACTTCCATCCCTCCACTCTCTATCCCTCTTCCCTCCTATTCCCAGAACTGCATTGCTGCCAAGTCACAGCACTGGGAACATGAGGCTGTTTTCCAGGAGCCCTGAAGGGTCCAATAGCCCTGGCTAGCCCAGTTCCACAAATCAGCACCAAGGCTAAAGCAGTAAAGCCAAGCCACTGGCTCTGGAGTATGAAGGAGGGCAAGGAGGGCAAATGTGGGGATTTTGCAATGCAAAAGGACTCAGTCCAACCAGAAAAATTCCAGCAGAACATTTTTCTAGTTGCAGCTTGCCCAGCTGTCAGCATCACAACACTGTGTGGAGGCCATAGAGCCCTGGACTGGAAAGCAGCCGGGATTCAGCAATTTCTGAGTATCACTGCCATGGTGTTGAAAAAGAACTAAGTGGGAGAGAAAGTAGCAAGCGAAGAGTGGGGGTGGCAATCCCAATGGAACTGGGATCACAGTTTGAAAATATTGAATCACAGAATCATTTAAGTCAAGAAAGCCCTCTCAGGTGATCAAGTCCAACCTTTAACCCAGCAATGCCAAGGCCACCACTAAACCCTGCACAGCCAGGTTGAAACATCCATCATTATCCATGGCTGTACAGCACCCTTAACGCTCCTGGATGCTGCATCACCTCAGGCAGTCCCAGGGATGCTCCATCACCCCCTGCCTGGCCGCAGTGTGGCCTCTCCAGGGACAGAGGGTGGGTGTGATGGCAGGGCAGGAGTGACAGCACGCAGGGTGGTGCCGATGGCATGCTGGGTGCAGGTGAGAGGCAGCAGGGTGAGGGGGTCCAGGGTGATACTCCTGGCACTGCTCTCGGGGAGCTGGAGCTCTACCCTGCCCTCCCACCACAGCAGCGCCATCACCGCCCCGCAACCCTCCCTGCTGGCTCCCAAAAACCCTTCTGGGAAAACCTGGGCTGCACCAAAGCCCGGCGAGCCACACACTCGGTTCCCTCCCTTTCCCCACAGGAGGTTCGGGGCTGGTTTGTGCCCCGTGGCCGCCTCTCTGCCAGCCTAAACCCCTCAGTGCGTGTGCGTGTCCCTCCGTTTGGGTTCGGCCGAGGGCGGGGGAGCCCAGGTGGGCCGGGCGGGCCGGGGGCCGGGCCGGGGGCGGAGGCGGGCGGGCGGGCCCGGCTCATTGCCCGGAGCCGCCTCACGCCGGCCGGGACGAACGGGCGGGACGGGGCCGCGGCGCTGAGGTACGTCGGGGGTCCGGGGAGTACCCGGGAGGGCGACCCCGGGGCTGGGCTTTGTCCTGGGTGCTGTGTTACTCAAATCCAGGGCTTTCCTCGCCTTCTAGTTATTTTTTTTAAGGCCACATCATCTGCTTCGCGCAGCCCGGGGGGAGGGGGTGAGAACGGCGACTGGGGAAAGAGCGATGAGCAGCAAGCAGCTCTCCGGGGACGTGTGTCCGGGACAGCCCGCCTGGCACCGGGCTCTTGGGGCTGCACCCAAAACCACTGTGGCTTTGAACAGCACAGGATCCTAGAGCGGTTTGACTGGAAGGAACTTTAGGGACACCTCGTTCCAACCCCTGCCGTGGGCAGGGACACCCTCCACTCGACCAGGCTGCTCCAAGCCCCGTCCAGCCTGACCCTGAACACTCCCAGGGATGGGGCAGCCACTGTTTCCCCGGCAGCCCCCTGAGCCTCCTGTAACCAAAGCCACAAGTGATCGAGCCCAGGGAGGGCCATGGCTGGGGGCTCTGCCCGCCCGGACAGGCAGCACTGCCCGGTCCGTGGTTTGGAGGAGCCCAGGGTGGCTCCGAGGAGCTCCCGCTGCATCCAGGGATGACAGTGGCGCTCACCTAAACTCAAAACTGATCTTTTGGCCGCAGTCTCGGTGATCCAGGGGCCGACGACAGCCGCGCTTGTGCAGACGGCGATGACGAGTGGGCTCCAGGCAGCAGCTTGCAAAATAGTTTCACTTTAACCCTGTTATCCAACATCCATATCAGTAGTTTTCCAAATCACTCCCTTTAGGGAATGAAAGCATTTACGCGTGGCTTCTGGCAGGAAGGTTCGATGGTGGTGGGAACGAGATGAAGTTTCAGCCTGTCGTGTTTGCTGGGTGGTGGCTTTTGGTGTTTGTCTTTCACGTTTGAGGAAGGTCTCTGTAGCCTGCTGCGAGTTCTCCGAGACCGGCGGCAAAACCCTTCTTAGTCACCATTTCCGAAACAGCAACGTGCAATCCCTGCTAAGGAAACTGCTCACCCTCGGTGTCAGGTTTCATCCAGTTTTCCTTCAAGTCTGCAGGTGCAAGCAGGGAAAATAGGTGCCACTGTGTGACAGCATAGCTGTGTCCCTGCTGGGTGGATCAGGGAGCTCAGAGGCTGTAACAAAAATTAGCTTCTCCCTGCCTGAACCACAGCTGTCACTGCAATGGAAAGTTGGTATAAAGCTCACATAAAGCCAGTAACAGACGGAAATGGTTGTTTAATAATGTGATTCCTGCTTTGGACTCCTTAGCATCAGCTGCACAAAATGCGCTCTCATCTGCGTGAAGGAAATGGGGGTGGCTGCAGGTCAGTTGATTTCATGTCACCTCCACAAGTTCTGAGTTGCAGCTGGCCACAGAGCACAGGAGTGTTGAGATAATCCAGAAATACTTGGGGCACACCCCACAGGTCAGTTGCCCCCAGAGATGCTGCTGCTCTCACTGTGGATGCAGGGAGCTCCTTAGAGCACTGCTGCCTGAGTCAGGCGGCATCTCAGCTGAGAGGAGCGGGTTGAGCTTTGGTAGCTTGGAGGGAACTTCATGAAGACACAAGAGCCTGTTGAGGGTTGGGCCTAAAGAACTTAACTGGCAGAATGACCTCCAGCGCTGTCCCCTGTGCCACGGTGACACAGCACAGCAGTTCCAGTAAACTGCAGCTTTTCTGCAAACTCTACCTCCATCCCCGGTCGCTGCGGTTGCTCTGCAGTGCACAGGATGTGGACAAGCCAGCATTGCCAAGGCAACCCCCTCTGTTTTGGTTTCCCCATGCACAGGCTGGCAGCCCTTACCCCTCCAGCTCAGCCAGGCAAGCCCTGCACAGCAATGGTTTGTGGTGCCATCGCAAGCCGTCCCTCAAAAGGACCTTGTTTTCCACCCACGGCCTCCCATAACTGCAGAGGAGTGGCAGATGCTCCCCACCCTGCAAACCAGCTCTTTGGAAGCCAGTGTGGATTAAAGAACCTCATGCTGGATGTGCAATGTTGATTAAAACTTACACAAGTGGCACGAAGCCCTGTCGTGCAGAGCTGCCATCAGCTGGAGCCATCCATCCCTGGCCACAGGAGTTCCCAGGCCAGTTTCCATGTCAGCTTTCCCCTGGCTCTGCCAGCACCAAAAACAAAGAGCTCATTCAGCAGGATGCTTCACAGCCCTCTCTGAGACACAGCCCTGTCTCCCAGTACCTCCCTGGCCCTGTTTTTTGGTCCCATATCTTGACCCAAAAAATTCAGCTGGCCTCCCAGTGGCAGCTCCACATGCTTGCAGCAAGCAGTTCACACCCATGCTGGACCACAGCATGTTCATCCCCTCTCTAAGGGGAGACGTCACACCAAATTGAGCAGCAGCATGGATATTCCTAAATGCAGCTCCTCATGGTGCTCTCAGGTTTTCAGCTGGCAATGGATGGCCTTGGGTAACCCCTCTGCCCTTGGAGTTGCTGCCTCCAAACTCATCAATTTTTCTACTTTTCCCTCCCCTCCCATTTTTTTTTTAATATGAAACTGAAGAATCCCATTATTTAGCACACAGACATCCCTTCATTTAGAAAACAAAAAGCAATGCACACACCAGAAAGAAAAGGCATTTGAAAACCAGCTGCATGGCCATGCTGGAAGATGGCCCTGGGATTTGGGTGCTGCTTGGTCAGGGCAGGGGCAGGTACCTCCACTTTCCCCTTCCAAGGGATGCATATTCAGCTTGCCCAGGGTGGCCACAAGTGCCCAGTGACATGAGCTGGACACTTCCAGTGACAATCAGCCAGGGCCTCTGCAGTGCATTCAGCTCCAGTTTCAAGTGGAAACATATCAAAGGGCTTTGCTTTTTTTTTTATCTCCCCATTCTTTTTTCCTCTGCAAACAATTAAATACAAGTTTGAAAGGAAGTTCCAGCCCTCCTTCCCTACCCAGAAGTTTAGAGGCAATAAATATAAAGCAGTTCAGTGCAGGAATAAAGCTGTACATCCTGTTTTGTCTGAAATTAAGGCAGTTGTTGTTTGGGGATTGTATGGGTTTTTACTTCTTTTTTGGAGTCCAGTGTATCATAGGCATCCTGTATTCCTGCCTGGATAATGAGCTGTCAGGATCCTTAGGGATAAGTGGCAAACCTGCACCACATGGATGATTACACTGAAGAAAAGCTGCTCTGTTTATTTATGTTGCAGTGTAACCTTTACTACAGCTGCCCCAAAAAAACCCACCTAGGTGAAGATGAAGGTCAGGACAGGGAGGAGGCTTTAAGAAGTGGCTCTCACTTATCTCCCCTGTGAGCAAAAGCAGATCTGGGATGCTCCCAGTTGGTTACAGGCAGGGGCTAGGCAGAGGTTGTATGAGATTTGAGTCTCTGAGTGGTAGCCTGTGATTTCTCAGGTGGGGATATTGATGATATTTCTGTCCTCTGCTGAATAGTGGAATGAGGGAATGTGAGGAACAGCCAGTTTTGATGCAGCAGACTGGACAATAATCCATTAATAATAGTAGTAATAACAATAATCATAATAAACTTCTTCCAGCCAAAACCACCTCCCAGAGCACTGCATTTCATTTTGTAAAAATCTCAAATGAGAGTTTTTTAGAAAAGCACCCAGAGAAATTCATGTTCAAAAGAGAAACCATCAGCTGACTGGGGCCAGCTCAGCTGTGTGCTCATGCAAATCAAAACAATAAATCCACAGTGGTCAGTCTGTTTCTGAGGGACACAGATAAACCCTTTATTTTTAACAGAATCTGAGCACTTGTGGAATCCCAAATTGAGAGCTTGGCATCTATGCTGAGGGATTCAGCTCCTGAGGCCCTGACAGTCAGGTCTGAAAGCCAGCAGCCAGGGGACACCAGTGACACCAGACCCTGTACAGTTCTGTAGGTCCCAGGACAGCATTTTGGAAGGCAGGTTTTCCCTTGGGAGCTGCTTTTTTGGGGGGCTGCCCAGGAGTTCCTCCCCAAGCAACATCACAAGAGCTGTGGTTAGGGCTGGGTGGGACCTGTGGCTTTTTTGGGTGAGGCTGGTGGCTTGGTCTTCCTTTAGGAGTGGGGTGGAATGGCACAGTGAGGCAGAGGGAAGCACAGTGGTGCTAGCTGGAGAATCCTAAAACTCTCCATACAAGAGAGCATCCCTGAGCAGGTACCAAACAAGGAATAAATGAGATGCAAAGCAAGGAAGGGCAGTGCTGCAGACAAGGAGGATTCAGCCAAAACCAGCCTGGGTCCCTTTCCTGTCCCTCCCTCAAGGTCCCCAAGGTCTGTGAGAGCTGCCAGAAGAAAAGATAAGGAGTTACAGGGGACAGGTGGAGCAACCCCTGTAGGACATCTTTGGTGTTCAGGCTGTACCTCTCAAGTTTTTTCGTTTTACTGTGCCTCAGTTTCCCCTCCTGGGCACGTGGGGATTTAAGCATTCCCTCAAGAGGCTGCAGGGATTGAATCCCAAAGGCTGGCAAAGACCCTGCTGAGCAAGGGTGAAATAGGGTGCTGGAGCCTGATACTGCCCCTGCCAGCTCTTCATCTGTACAGCCTCCCATTTAGTGACCCCCTGTGTTGAACCAGAACTGCAAACTTGTAGCACAAAGCCCCTGCTCTACTCAGATGCTTTGCCTGGCCACAGGAGGGGAAGAAAGATGTGAGCAGAGGCAGCAGCTCCCTGTCCCTGCAGGAGGGTTTCCCTGAGAGCCCTGGCACTCAGCAGCACCTCTCCCTCCCTGAGGGAAGAGGAAAACCTTACGTCAAGCCACAGAAATGCTTCTCAGCCCTACCCAAACCCTTGGAGCAATTCCCAGGTGAGGCACAGCAGCAGCAACTCCTCCACCCCAGCCAACCCTTATCCTCCCCTGCTGCTGCCTTTGTGGCCAGCCCTGGGCACATGGAGCTGTGGGTGCAGGGCTGCTCACTGGGCTCTACCAACTGTGAGTCTCACTGAGCACAGTCCTCATCCAAACTGCAGGGGGGTCAGCTACAGCCCACACCCCAAACCTGCTGGCAGTGCCCAGGGTGCCAGGGCAGCAGGAACAGACCCTGCCTCTGTGCTGCCCATCCCAGACCATGGGCCCTGAGGAACAGCCTGGCCAAAGATACCCTATCCCAGGACTGGGAAATTGGGAATAAGGAGGGACCTGTGACACCTGGAGTCCTGGCTCCTGTGGCAGTACTGTGTCTCCACAATGATCACTGGTCTACATCAGGGAAAAGTCCCTTTCTAGAGTCACTTCCTAGAGCTTCTTCTGCAGACAATATTTCATCTGCTACAAAACAAGCCCCACAAAGGGCTAATAAGAGCTCTGTGCTGTGATTGCTCAGCCAGGGCTGATGTGTAAATTCAAAGAGGCAGGATTTGTGCTTGGCTAAATTCCTCCTCACCCATCCCCACAATCAAGAACAAACCCCAGGAGATAGGAGGCTGTGTTTCTCAGATGAAGACACCCAAAGGGACATAGCAGGCAGCACAGTCCATCCCCCATGGCTCCAGGCCCCTCCAAGGCAGGAGACATCTTACCCTGCTGAGGCTTCTGGCAGCTCCATGGAGAGAACTGCTGAGGGAGCTAGCACCTGATCCATCTGGTTTCTTGTCTCTGCAGGCACCATACAAGGACTCTCGTGGAGCCCACTAGCTGCTTACAGGAGCTGAGCATATCTCAAGGTGCCTTTCAAGCAGAGGGAGCAGCACAGGCGGCCTCCTCAGGAGCTGACATGCAGCAGAAGATCAGCTCTTTCTTTAATTCCATCTTGGAGCTCATCCGTACCAAGCATGAGGAAGGCGTCTTCAACACCGTCTGCCTGGCCGTGCTCTTGGGTCTGCCCTTTGTTGTTCTCCTTGCCTTCATTTTCATCTGCTGCCACTGCTGCTTCTGCAGAAGGAGGGGAGAAAGCACAGGGAAAGGTGGCCCCAGCAGAAATGGGCAGCTGCATGCTGAGAGGAACAAGAAGAAAAAGAAGAAGAAGAAGAAGCAGGATGAAGAGGACCTGTGGATCTCAGCTCAGCCCAAGCTGCTCTTGCTGGACAAGAGACCCTCCTTGCCCATCTAGCAGACAGGAGGGTGTTCAGGTCTTCTCCTCTGAGATGCCACCATTCCTTTCACCTGTGCACCAGGAGGGGCGAGGAGATACCAAAGCTGCTGCCACTTTGTGGTGACTTGCAACAGAGGCTGACCCCAGCATGCTGAAGGGCCAACAGGGAACAAGGCACAGGCTGTGCAAGCCTCTTCTCTCCCACCATGACAGCAGGCCCCGGGGCACAGACCTCTGCAAAGGACAGGTGAGCTCACAAGGGTGACCTGCCAGCGGCTCCTGTGTCCCTCCTGCCACGAGCACGGTGCACACACGTGGGGCTGGCACACAGCAAAGCATGTGCCAGGCTCTCTCTCTGCACTCAGCTGCCAGCACACACACAGGGGTGCCCAGGACAACGTTCACCCACAGACCAAGGCACCTGCACACTCCCCCTGCACAGCACAGACTGCTGTGAGTGAAGCAGGCACAGCCACACCTCCTTTGCTTGCCCTGCCATGGAGATGGCACAGCTTCACTGTCCAGGCTCCAAACCCACTGTCCAAACCCAGCTTGCTTTATGGGCTCAAAGCTGAGTTACCCCACAGCCCAAAGATGTGCCATCTACCAGGCCACCAAACCAAAGTCTCTTGTGAGCACCTGAAGCTAGATGCCCTCAGCACAACCTTAGAGACCTCAGACACCATGCTAAGGCAGCACAGCAGAAGGATGCCCTGCCACCTGGGCTAGAGGCAGGCAGGAGAGAGGATGCTGCCAGACCAGCCCTTTTGCACCAGCACTTAAGAAAATACCTTCCTTGAAAGACTCTTGTATACAAACTTGCCATTAAAGAGCTCACCATGCTACTGCAAGAGCAGAAACACAACCTGAGGCTGTGTAAAAGCTTTGCTACGGGCATTAGAGTTATTTATTGAATGACTACTAAAGAAGAGCAGGACCAAAGGCCCCTCTGGAGCAGGGCCAGGGACATGGAAGCAGTATTGAAGCAGCAGACATGGTTTCCTGGCACATCAGGAATCTCCTCTCCCTGCAGCCCTTGTGCCATGTGTCAGACACGCACGGACCCATGAGCAGGTGCTGCCCCAGCTGATGCCAGCTCTGTGTGATGCACTGAACATTTCTGGATGGCTGTCAGGCTGACCAGCTCTGGGATTTTGAATGTGCTGTAGAAGCAAAGTAAATTCCATGTGCACAGTCATCCCTTACACAGGGATACATTATACAGCCAGACTCTGCACCTCCCTCTGTCCTTGTGTTCTGGAAAGATGGTTCAGCTGAGCACAGCAGCTAACAGGACCACACACAGCTCTCATCCCTGCTCTGCTTCCCACCTGCCCCACCCTGGCTTGTGTTCCCATCCTATGTCCCTTGAGCTGGGAGTCTCCTGTGCTCCCCACTCTGCCCCACCAGGCTCTGTCTCCCCCATCTCTTTTTCCATTGAGGGATGCATGTGTGTGATGAGAAGCCTCATCACATCTGGGTTTTGCCCTGTCTGCAGACTGGATGTCTTCCTTCCATTTTCTTGCAGTCCTTAAGCTACTGGAGCAGCCCAGAGCTGCCAGCCAGAGCCAGGCATCTGGGGAACAAGCAGCCAAACCCACGTGGGCAAGCCTGGACAGAGCTGCTGGGCACAGCTGCTTCCAGCCCAGGCAAGGGTGATGCCACCTTCCCCTCACTTGGAGGACAAAGCCAGCAGCTGGAAGCAGCTGTTTGTGCCACCCAGTCCCAGCACAGCCTGTTCTGTCCAATGCAGGCAGAGCTGTGATGGTCACATCACGTCACAGGGTTTGGTTGTGTGTCACAGGGTTTGTGCTGGGAGCAGCCATGAGGCTGGGCTCCTCCTCACACAGCCCTTTAAATTGACCCCATATGTGCCTTATTTTCCAGTTTGCTTTGTCACCATTGAAATTAGTGACTCCCTTCTGCTCCAAAACAGGAAGCAACATATAATGGTATAAAAATTAGGGTTTGCCACATGTCATGCTAGGAAATGGAGAAATAGCTCTGATCTCTGTCCCAAGCTCCCAGTCTAGCCAAGATCCTGGAGAACCAGCACTGCACTTGTATTATTCCTCCTTTCTTCCCTCCTTTCCCCATCCAAGTGCTTTTCTCAGCCCTCCTGCCTCCACACTCACCAGGTGGCCAGAGGAGCCCATGCAGGTGCTGTGATCCAGAGGCAGGAGCAGCCCTGGAGGCAGGGTGGTGCTGCCTGGAGGAATAAAGAAAAAAATCAGAGTAAAGGGAAACACGGTGGGAGGCCAGAGGCTCAGCCAAACAAGCAGGGGCATGGAGGCAGTGAGCACTGTCAGAGTACAGCCTGCCTGGTGTGGAGGCTCTGCTGGGCTTCCTGCAGGAGGGCTTTTCTCCAGAAAGCAGAGTAACTCTTCAAGTGAGGGCAACCAATTCCTGCAAGAACCAGAGAACTGCCAGGAAAATGTGAGCTTTGGATAACACACACATCTCCAGATCCAGGCTTTGGGGAGTTCAGAGCTAGGTCTGAATTTCAAGGGCTCCCCAAAGTCATCATTCAAAGCACCCCTGGGCTGGGCAGAGAGGGACCAGGATACAACCCTGCCCTGATCCATCCAACCAGTGGATGGTCTGAGCCTCCACACTCCCTACAGCATGGGGCTGGCTTCCTTGGTGTCTGCTGTTTGAGCCAAACCAGGCACTGAACTGGCTCCTTCTGGAGGAAAAAGCAAAAGAGCAGAAAAGCCAGAGGTGCACCAGAACCTGTTATCCACCAGCTGGGCAGCTGGAACCCTGCAGCACCCACATTCCCAAGGGGGCAGAGATGCACAGTACAGAAACTCCACTGCACAGCCCCTGCTCTCCAGACACCCCAGCCCTGCCGCCCACAGCTGCATTTCAGTATCAACTTTCCATTTTCCTGAACAAGTCCATGCAACAGGGAACAACAACAAAACAAATCTTGTGCAATTTTTTTTTGAAACCAAAAATAAATGACTCTTAAACTGCAAACAAACACTGTATTTCGATCTCTTGGTCATGTGTTTATTTTTCTGGGGAAATCTTTCCTGTACCTGTGTCCTGGCTGTAGATAAGACACAGGGAGAGCTCAGAGCAGAGGCTGTGCACTCTCTGCCTGCAGCCAGCTGTGCGGCTTAGAGATTTTTTTTTTTTAAAGAAACAGCTTAACTTAATCAAGTTAATGGCCTTGCTTTGTTAATGAGCACAGCCAAGCTGCTCTACCCAAGGGCAAGAAGTAGTGGGAAGAACAAAAGGTTTGTGCTGTGGGAGGTGGGCTGCAGGTTTGTTTTTTCTTACAGAGGATCAGCAGCACAGAACTAGTTAACCCCAGTTGGTTTTGATCAGACAAGTATTTCATGGTGTCTGCAGCCTGCTGGGCAGAGCCTTTCCAAATCCTACACCACGGGGCTCTGCCTCCATGATAAAAATAAAATAAAAAATAAAAACCTGCTTCTCATCCGGATGAGGCACCAAGCTGCCCCTTGCCCACAAAGCTGAGGCTCCGGAAGAGGCTGGGGAAAGAGGAGTGCAGGAGCACAGATGAGCAGCTAGAAATGGCAGAGGCACACACACTTCCTGGAGGAAAAAGGAGCTTCTTGCCTCTCTCCAGATGTTAGACACTGGATTTAGGGTAAGGTGTTCTTGGGTAGTCTGAGCTGCAAGGGGTAAGGATAGTTCCAGGCTCCTAGGTTAGAGATATGCAGTGGCTGAGGTGAAGTTTAGCATCCAGGAGCAGTTTAAAGATTGAAGGGAAGCAAAAATGCCCATTAAATCTCTCTGTGGTGGAAGAATTGGATCCTCACTGACCATTCCACTATTTATTCAGCCAACAAAGCATAGAGCAGTGACCAAAAGTAACTGCACTGCTTTCCAAGCAAGTGTCCAGTGCAGGAAGACACTTCAGGCTTCTCTCCAAATCACAACAACACAGAAACACAGTATCTTTGGGAAGAGGCATCCTCTCCTCCTCTTCTCTAGTGTCCCAGAAACAGCAGATATATCACAACAGGTGGGTCCTGGCTGGTAGGACCCAGCTACAGGACAATCCTCATCAACACAGCAATGCCAAAGCAGTGAGGATCCTTCTGGGATTAAAATTCTGCCCTGGATGTGTTGCAAATCAGTATATAAACTTCTAGGCGATCTTAGAGTGAGGTAGAGGTTTTGAGAATGTGTTGGCCCTCCAACATCACTGTTACAGGGCCACATATTACAGCAAAACAAGGGTAGTAAAGGGATATGACATTTTTATGGCACTACCCCAACCATCCTGAGCCTCAAAACCAGAACAGCCAGTCCCTCAAGCCAAACAAACTGCATCATCTGAGCAGTCCCAGCCTCCCGGGCTGTAGCACAGGCTCCAGTTAACCCCAAAAAGGTCCTTTCGAGATGCCAGCTGGATACCGGGAAGTGTCTCCTGCCTGAAGAGACAATGCCATCCTGTGGCTGTTCGGGAATATTGACTTTCTGCAGCGCTTCTCCAGCAGCTCTCACTTTGCCCTTCCCGGTGAGAGAGGAACATTAGGAGTGCCAGACAGACCCTCCTCAGAAATTGCAAATAAGCTGCCTCGTTTGCCTTTAGCTCAAAAATAAAGCTTATACCACAAAGAGAATGCTCCCAGGGGGGATTCAGCTTTAGGATGGGATTGTGTTTTGCTGCTGCACAGGAAAAAGTCACAGGTGACAATCATGCCTGCTGTTTTTTAGAGCATACACTTCGTTTTAGAGTGGCTGTCTGTGAGATTAGTCCTCCTCTCCCTCATCACCACCCTGATGACTCCACTGAGCCCTTTAACTGAATAACAAACTGAAATCTGTCCTTGCCTACAGACAAGTGGGCAACAGGGAGAAAACACTTCACAGCAAAGAGCCCTCAATGCTTTCCCATGTCCTTCTCTCATGCTCTTAGCACAGAGCCTGCAAAACACTTCAAGTGCAATTTTCCTTTCTACTCTCACCATTAGTCTCCTCCTTCCCCCAAAGCAGGGCTTGGAGAGCCTAGCACACTCAGATGAGTCTCTGCTCACCTGCCCACCCAAGAGGCACAGCCCTGAAAGTACTGAGAAGAATATAGTCCTCACCTTTGAGACACAACTCTCTGCTGCCTCTCCTCAGCCAGGTCCTAGCAAGCACAGATCAGTTAAGCACTTCACAAACCAAGTCACAAAGAGAGCACAATCCCTATTTTTTTATATTTTTTTTTTATTTGGTTTTTGGTTTTGGAGCAGACCCCAAAGATCTAATCTGCACAGTCCCACTCCAGACCTGGGTAATGTTTCCATTTCACGCAAAATGCTTAAATAGGAAGAAAAACAATTCTACCACCCAAAGCAAAGAAGACAGAAATTTGCAATTTTTTTACTTTCTCCAAAGTCTGGGAAGGATTCTTTAAAATGTATTACTCAGCTTAGCACTGCAATAGAAAAGGCCATTAAGACATGGAACAGCCATGTCCCAGTGTGCCCAGACAAGGAAGCCTTTGAGCAAGAAGCATTTGGTTAGGTCATACTTCTTCCCTGGCTGGAGCTGACTGTCCAGAATTTTAATATCTTCTCAGGGAAAAAAACCAAAAACCCTCACCTTTTATGGCTGTGAGTAAAATAAAAAAAAAAATTTAAAAGGCAGTCAAATGTGAAACCATACACTGGGGCACACAGGATTAGTTTAACTCCAAGGGATGCTCATTTTAGAGGTGGATGACAAGTGTTATCATTTCAGCATCACTACCTGCCACACTGCTGATGAAAAAGCAGAAGGCAGCAGATGGAGCAGTCACATAGGGAATTTGGTTAATTGTCTGTAAGCAAGCAGTACAGAGAGGTAGGTCTGGGATGGTGAGCAGAGCCTGGAGGAGGAGTGGACCTCACATTCACCCTGTTCTGGGCCTCACCCTGGAGAGTGAACATCAATCTACTGTACATCTCCTTTGTATTTTCTCTGGGCTGGGAAAAATGGCACAAGCAAAATAGCAAGATTTTAACCTGCAGAGATGTGATACTGGGGACTGAGGAACCCAGTCTACACAACACACATGGGTTAATGAGCCTTGCCAGCAGACTGGCAGCATTTCCCAAAACCCAGTTCTGCAGGAAGAATAGGGAATGTGCCCAAATAATGAGGAGAACTGCAGACCAAAGCAGGGAGAGGTGATAGCCTGAGAAAAGTTCACTCTGATGTAAACTAGGGGGCTATTATTTGTTAGTAGGTTCAAATTTGTTTTTGGAAGTCTGAAGTGGATGGCACCAGAGAAGGACAGAATTAAGAGGAATCTGCAGCCCAGGCTTCAGAAAGAACAACATGTGTTGAAGCTTGTTTGACATAAAGTTCATAGAGGTTGCATGTATTGGATCAAGCAGGTTCTTGTCATGCTTAGCCAATCAGAGTATCTACAAGCAGGATCCCCCCCAAGCCCTCTCCTAGAATCTGGAACATCACCCACCAGGAGCTCCAAAGGCTGCTAGCAGGTTGGCCTGCAGATCCAGATGTCCCTGGGTGCACATTGGTCAGCTATTGTCTCCTTTGCATTGGAGAAAGTCTGAATCAAACTTTGTTAAGAAATACTGAGTCATTATCTTTGGGTTGTTCTGCAGAGAGTTCTATTTAAGCCCTGATCTTTTTCCTCTTCTCTGATAAAGATTTCTTCCTCCTGCCCAGGACTGGCTCATTACTGGAAGACTGAGGACAGATAAAAGGGGTGGAGAATTCATGTCCTTTCCATGACTCCCACTTCACACCCTGGGAAAACACCAATGAATTTCTCTTACTAAAGTGCCCAGACCAGGTGCTAGGAGTCTACCACTATCTCAAATACCATTTAATCCTCTAATAAACAGAGACTTTAATTATAATCAGTATTTCAGCCACTCTTAATATAGATCAAACCTCTGTCTAGCTTGGAACACAACAGGATTGAGCCACCTTCAATCCCAAATTAAGCCTGTACAGTGAGATGTTCCCCAAGGTGTGCACTAAAACCCAAGGGAAAGGCTACATCAAACAGTGAGCAAGCACCCAGTGTGGTTCCTAGTGAGTGCTCCTTTAGGTGTTCCCCTCAGAGACCAAGACAGCTCCACCTCAAGGATCTCTGCCCACAAGAAGCAGGGAGCCATGAGCTCAGGTCCTCTGGATCCAGGGAGGAGAGAGTGAGAGCTGTGAGTTTTGTTATGGATCATTTTGCTTTCTAATGAAATGAGTTGGAGGGCAATCCCTCCTGCTCCAAGGAAAGACAGGAAGGAAGCACAGCTCTGTGTGTTTTCTCCAGGCTATGGAGGGATAATCAGCACAGCAGCTCTGCTGCTCACCTCACAGTGATTGCTCTCCCCGTGCTTCCCACTGAGCTTGGCCAGGTGGAGTTCTTGTGCCACCATGCACTGTGGTGTGTCAGGGCACAGCTGCTGAGAGCACATCGTTGTCCCCTTCCATGTTGTGAACTTCCAGCCACTGTGGTGGGTCCTTGCATGCCCTAAAAGAAGGGATCAAAGCCACAGATAATTAAATTACTACAGCTTATCTACCCTTCAGGTGGGACACAGCAGGCCTGGCAGGGGAAAAGCCACAGCACAGGATAGGTGTGCACACAAATCTCTAAAGCACTGCTATTAGAGGGGTGGATCCTCCAGCTGAAGATATAAACCTCATGGCAAGAGGGTATTAAAGCATAAATGGAAGACTGTGGACACAACAGGGATTTACCAGTGGCAGAAGCCAGCACTGCTGTTGAGCAAATTCCCTCTGGATAAAAAACACTTTTATTTCCTCTTAGCTGGGAAGCCCCAGAAGTTGCTGCCCCATCAGCAGAGGGTACTTTGTAGAAACTTCCCAGCTTGCCTTTTCACGCATTTCCCTGGGTCACACAGCCCTCTCTTCCCCATGAACAAGCAACTCCTTCTCCTCTCTTCAGCATGAGACAGGCCCATGGGCACACTCTCCTCAGTCTCCCTGAGCTTTGCTCCTCAAAGAGAACCACATCTGATCCATCCTGACCTAAGGAGCTCCCACTCTACTGGCAATACAAATACCCAGGTGCCAGCATTTGCTTCCCTGTGCAGAGACAGCACCAGTACCAGGCCCTCCTTACCAGCATTGCCTCTCTAACTCCCCACTGACAGCCTGGATCTCTCCCTGCTTGAGGCAGCCTAGAGGAACTCACAGACAGATTCTCTGGCTGCCCACAAACCCACATGGAGCTGCTGCTTGTGAGGTTGTGCAGCTTGTCAAGACCTAGAAATAAAAGACAATTACTCTTTAAAGTTTTAAGTAGGAAGCCTGTTCACCTTTGCAGTCTTAGATTCTCACCCCATGACCATTTTGGTAAAATCAGCTATTTCCTGCCTCCTCCTTCTCTGCTTGAGGCTTTGTAACAATTTGCCAAGTTTATGCTGTCTTATCTCAGTTTCTGGTAGAGACAGAAATATCAGAAGAAACAAACAACTTTAACCAGCACAAGACTGGCTGTACTACAACATTATTTTCCCCAGAACATTTAAAGACTCTTGCTCCAAAACTTTGCCCTATTTAATGCTGGATTCTCTGATTCACACACTGCATTTTCTGGCTGCACATAAGCACTGGGGCAAATACTTAATTTTACAAATTTTACAGTTTTCTTCCCACAAACCTGAGCATGATCTGAACACTTAAGACAAAACAAGCTTAAGCAAGATCCACAATGCATTTGGGTTTCTAAATTTCACCAAGATCAGCAGGGCTTGACCGTAACACACAAGAATTTATTTCAGTGGAGAAAATCTCTTATCACTGAAAGGTGAAAAAGCTCATCTTTTTCTCTGGTAGTTTAGGGAGATTGCCATCAGAGAACCTCTGACCTCACTGCTCCACATTCACACACACTCCCCACCTCAAGGCATCCATGCCTCTGCCTTCAGATTCCTTTAAGTCACTCAGCAGCTCCTGTGTGGCCAGAGCTGAGGTGCATGCTCACAGCACTAGCAGTGAAAACACCAACAGGCATCAGCTGAACTGCATTAACTGTACATCACATCACCCCAGCCACCACCCTCCCTGAGACATACTACTGCATTCAGGAAGGAGCTGAAACACAGGAGTGCAGCAGAGAGAAAGGAGCTTCAACTAACATTTGTATCATGTCCATGTTATTACATTGATCAAAAAGCAGGAAGAGGAGCAGAGCCCCACTCAGTATCCCCCTGCCTCTGTCAGTGCTCATGTCACAGTGCACCTGCAGCAGCCTGCTGCCATCCCTGGTCAGGTAAATGGTGCACATGTCACTGGAGGCATTTCTGTTCTGCAGTCTGTGATACAGGCAGAGGAAGCTCACCGAGTGAACAGAGCAGGAAAAACTGTCCAGCAGCAAAGCAGGAGGAGGCACTTCACCTTGGGAAGCTGCTATGGACAAGGGTGCTGGGACAGAAGCACAGAAAGCACACACAGCCCCTGCTGTGCCCCCACAGCTGTTGATCTTCCCCACTGCCTGGGAGCTAGCCCAAGGATATGGTCCCCAAGGGCTGCAAGAGATGGAACTCAATTTCCAGAAGAGTAACTCGGGGCCAGCATCCCAAACCTTGAGGAGAGGTCCCCACACATTCACAAGGAATGTGCAAAAGAGTTCTTCTTTGTGAAAGTTTTGTGTAGCTTTTATAGTTTGTAAAGTGAAGTGTCTGTCAGTCAGAAATTCAAGGCTTATCTCCCTTCAACCTGCTCTCAAGGCAAGATGTTTGTGGTCAGCTGGGAATTCCACCTCCCTGGTACCAGAGATAACTCACTACTTGACAGATATCTTGGGTTATCTCACCAATTAGCAGATTGCTGCAAGAGGGGAAGATGCTCTGAGCTGTTGCACCAGCTGATGGAACAGATAAGCTCCTCTGTGGCAGAGGGGAAGTCCTGCTACACCACTGCATAAATGAAAGACACAAACTGCAGTGCAGGTTTTGGGCTGAACTGCAGTTGCCTTAAAGAACACCAGTGGCCTTCACAGCTGGCAAGCAGCAGAGTCCTAGGCCAAACACTGCAAACCTTCTACAGATGTGGTTTGGGATGTTCTGTGAGCCCAGCAATTGGCTCACATGTGCAGGGTCCAGGAGCTCCTCACGTGTCTGCCCAGGAGTGTCCATCAGGCTCATCTCTGAGGAGCACTCACACACAGGACAGGTTTAGGCTCTAGGCCCAGCCCTGGAGCACAGCTCTCATGTGGCCTGCTGAGAGCCTCTACCCTTTGTTCCCCTGCTGCAGATCAAGAATGACTTCACAGCTTTGTTGCTGTCATGGTTCAGTTTTCTTTAGTAAATGCAGGGATACAAAGAAACCCAGAGCTTTACAGTTCAGCCTGTGCTGGACATGGGATAGCAGCTCCTTCACTGGCATCAAAGAGTTTTCCAGTCAACAACAGTCATCAAAAAGCATCTTATGAGGTGCCAGCAAGGGGGCTGCAGTACTTCCTTCAGGATAAATTAATTTTTAAAATGTGTTGAAAGCAGCAACACTGGAAGCAGTTTCTTCCTAACTTCATCCAGTGCTTGCTATATTTTATATGTTTTGGGAACATCTTAAGGAAACAATTTGATGAGTAAGGTTTTAGTGGCTTTCCATGTTGTACAGAGGAAGTCCTTGGTGGGCAGTGCTGGCCTCCAGGGAAGAGTGCTCCAGCCCTGAAGTACACATGAGTTTATATCAAATTATAAATGAATAATTTATCTCAATTCCCTGCTCTTCCACAATTCTCCCTGGAGGACTATGGGGATGTTCTTGTCTGTCTTTTCTGTATAAACCAGGCTACAAAAGCCTGGTCCTGAAGAATGCTATGAAGATAATAATAACAAAAAATATAATGCATCAGTGAAATAATGCAGTCACAAAAAGGCCACAGAAAAACACAAGGCCATGCTTTGTCTGTCTTAGATAAATGAGAAGAGTCGAGCAGGCTGGCTCCTCCCAGGAAATGTTGCACAGTGTTACTGCTTGAAGCAGATAAAAAGGCAGAGAGGAAGAAATCAAACCACCAAATGTAAGAGCAGGGACAGTAGCACTGTAGTGCCCAGCCCATGCTGTTTAAAATGCTGTAAATTCATGAGTTAAGGGTATTCCATTATCTAATGAACTTGTGCTTCATTTGGGAGAGCTCCAAACAACTGCTTTAAGTGAAACAACCCAGAAACCTCCTCAGACAAGTTCACTAGTTATGTATCTGCAGCTGGACAGGAGAGGGAGCTAAGAGGTACCAAATCCATCCTTAGAAGCAAGGAAAGGCAGCCTCAGGCTGCAGTATCACAGCACTGCCCTTAAAGGCCAGCTGGCAGTTCCCATGGGTGCAGGGGGGCACCACTGTTTTATTAGACTATCAGATACATTTGGAAAAACAAATGAAATTTGGGAAATGATTCTATGGCTAAAGACCTAAAAGACCTTGCTTGTTTTTTCTCTCCAGCCCAAACTGGTAAATCTAACAGAAGTTTTATCTTTAGCTGTAAAGTGTGTTTTGACCATGCAGTGTAAATAACAGCTACTTAAGTGAGTCACCATTAGGTATTTGTGAAGCCAAATCATTTTGTACTGCTGGATACAGTGCAAGGAAGATAAAATAGGTGTGCTAACTGCTCCCATGCCCTGCCATTCTTACTCTTCTTACTCTGGTAACCATATCTGCACATGAGAGCCAAGGTGGCTGAGCTCTGGCAGGGCCAGACATCCTCTGCCCTGCACTGGGTGAGAGGGGCTGCTGGTTTCTGTGAACAGCTCTGTGAAAAACACGAGTGTCCAAACAGGGCTACTCTTACTCCCTCTCCTCATGGGCCCTGCTCATTTCTTCCACCTCTCATGCTTTATTTCTTGTCAAGGGTGGGCCTGAACTAGCAAGTGGGGGGGTGCCCAATTCTGAGGTATTTCAGCTGGGGTTTAGGTCTCCTCCTCACAGCTACAAGAGCAAGGCTCTTTCTTTGAGAGCAAGAAAAGCACAGCCACTGCCCAGGCAGAGACAGAGCTCGGGCAGAATATGGTGTTAATGGCTTTTGCCTTCTGAAGATCACAACAACATCTTGTCCAAGTTGTTTTGGGAATTAACAAAAAAAAAAAAAAAAAAAAAAAAAAAAAAAAAAAAAAAAAACACCCCAAAAAAAACACCCCAAATCACCTGCTCAGAATCTGTGAAATGCAGCTCTCTGTCACTTTCAAATTGCTCCCACTGTTATAATCTTTTCCCTGCCCAATTCTCAGATGGAAACATGGCACTAGATTTCAGGAGTCCTAATTTTATATCACAAGACAACAGCCTGCAGTAATGTGGCCCTTTGAGGACAGCCATACAACCCATGACCTTTACAGAGAACAACTATTTTTGTTTGGTTTATTAGAATTTTTTAATTCACTGAACTACTAAATACATCTTAGCAGCCTGAGCAGTGAAGGTCTTGCAGATGCCTCTCAAATTATTGGAACAGCATTTCTTATCCTGCTGGAGACCTCTAAATTCCAGGGCACAAATGCTCAACAGCCACAGTGTAATTTACCACACACCAGCTTAGCTGCACTGTGATTTACCACACATTAGCTATGGTAAAAGTTGTGATGTACTAATGTGATGTACCACCTGCATGTCCTAATCTCAGCTCTTTTGTGAGATGAAAATACATTACTTTTCATTTTAATGAAAGATGCTTAGGCTTGTTTGTACCATCCTAGAGCAGCACATGCTGGGAATTGGGAATTTGAATAAATCACAGCTCAGCTCGTTAGCAGTATGTGATGCTCACCTGTGGCAAGAAAAACCAAGCAAATTATTTTCTTGTGTGATATGAAAATCAAGTTTGCTCTTTAGGTCTAATTGCACTGCAGATGAGTACAGACTGTGCTGCTCTGCTCTTCACTACTGAACTCCCTGTATGCTGCAGGAGCTGCCCAGTGAGAAAATGGGCTGGCTTGAGACAATGAACCAGCTTAAAAGTAGGGGATTGACTGAGCTCCATCCCTGTTAGACTGATCCCCTCATGTGAGAGCTTCAGACAGCCCTACAAATTCCCCTGAAGCATCTCCTGTTATGTCTAGTCTAATTTATATGCTTAAATGTGTTGGTTAACATCCTGAGTTGAGCACCAAAAATATTGCTCCAGGTAATTTTTGTGAAGAAATGCACATATTTGTCAATAGTCAGTAGAAACTGCTTCTGTACTCACAGTCACACATGGATTGCTGAACTGTAAAATTTCATTAAGGCAGTGGTTCAAGAGGTTTTCCAATCTAGCTGCAGACTCAGCTGCAAGAACCCTTCCAATGGAGACTGCCTGTCACCAAAGGACAGCAAGGAAATAGACTGTTTGGGGGATTTGATTTTCCACAGGTTTCTTAATTTATGTTATTAGCCAAATAAACATGTTTTTCCTTTTTAACAAACACTCTGCCATGATTATCTGTCTGAAATGTGTATGAGCCCCTTGTCCTGTTGGGAAATGCTACAACAGTCCTCCAAAGAAATGCCTGGTTATGGTTTATAGCATGTTAAGGGCAAGGCATGAACTACACATTGCAGGTGGTTATGAGGTTTGAGTTTTGGCTGTGGTTCCCTGTACTAATAGTAACTGGTCCCTTGCCATAGAGCCTGTCCACAACAGGACTCAGTCTGAGCTGGAAACCTGTTCAGCCACACTAGTAAGAATTACATGGATTTTTCACCTCACCAAAAATGCATGCAAAGCAGTAGAAGCTTTACCAAAACAAGTAGAATTGATGGAGTTTGAATTTCAAACTCCCTCCAGTGCTGCTACAGCTCACCTGTCCCAGCTCTGGTGCTTGCCTTCTTGCTCCTCTGCCCAGCTGTTGGTGACATTCCATGTCTGGCTTCAGATCCAGAAGGTGATCATGCCATTTTCACTGCCCACCTCTATTTCCTTGGGGTTCCCACCAGCCAAGGTGTATCTCCCCATGTACCTGTCTGTTGCAGTAAAGTGGAAAAATTATATAAAAAAAGGCTTCTTAAAAATCAAACCTGGTCTCATGAAATCAGTGGCTGGCCTTGTCAAGCTAGCACTTGGTAAGTTCCCATGTGAAAGCAATCCTGGGTGGGAGCAGCTCTTCAGCATAACAATCTATTCCTGGGTGAAAAACAACCAGCACCTGTATAAACTGTTTTACACTGTTGGAAAAATGAAAACTATCTCTCACAAACAACTGTCCCTGCACATAGATACCAAGAGTTTGAGTGACCAATTAATACAGAATAACAACCTGTTACAAACCAATAAAGTAATTGACAAGAAAGCTACTGACCAATTGGAGTCACACACAAAGTCTAAAACTGTATAAAAAGGAGTTATGTGAATAAAAAATGGCTTTTTCCACCATGAAAAAATGGAGTCTGTGTGATTTATTCCCATACCTGTCTAAGGGAGCCTCCATTTTATTCCTTGAGACAGTGGTGGTATTTTCTGTCACTCAGTTGGCTGTCACATTGGTTGGGCTATTGACTCCTGAGACAGCATTTCAAAGAGCAGGATAGCTATCTCCAGTTGAATTAAACCCCTAAAACATCTATCATAGCATGTTAGGAAGCAATTCTTCCCTGGGAGTGTGGTGAAGCACTGGCACAGGGTGCCCAGAGAAGCTGTGGCTGCCCCTGGATCCCTGGAAGTGCCCAATGTCAGGTTGGATGGGGCTTGGAGCAACCAGGGCAGGGGTTTGTGTTGGATGATGTTTGAGGTGCCTTCAAACTCAAACCATTCCATGTACACATTTCCTTTATTTTTGCCTTACTGCTCTGGCCAGCAAAAGCACTCAGGTTTCCCTCAACAGCCTTTGAAGAAAGGCATCCACGGGAAACCAGGAGAAAGAAGGAATGTGCTACCATTTAGATGAAACTCTCCACTTCTTTCTGCAGGCAGAGCTTGCAGCCTACCTGTCTCACCTTCCATAGGTACCAGCTTGAGCATTACCTAGATGCTTTAAAGATCCAGAAATAAAACAAGACATTTTGAGACAGTGCTAATATAGGAGGTAATATTAAAGCTGGTCTTTAACTGGAGGCCTCCAGGGGCAAGTATGGAAAAATGCCCACCTCACATAGGGTGAATACAGTTTTATAAGTTTAGCAAATTAGCATAATTACAAGAATCACCAATTAGAAACACAGGTGATAAGGCAAGTCCCCCCCTTGGTTCAAACTCTTCTGGAGCCCCTCTTCTTCCAGCTGTTTATAGGAAAGTGTCTTGGGAGAATAGCTCATCCTTGGCTCCCAGAGGAAGCAAGATTAGGATTGGGGCCTTTGGAATGTGTTTTGTCTTTCTGTCTATTGGAGTAGGGAAAATGCTGGAGATAGCCAGGCACTATATAGCTATACAGCAACAGTCTACAGAGCTACAAATAAATGAAGAACATATAAAATCAAAAATCATTTTGGCACCAAACCTTCTGGCTTGCCCCCTCCCAGCTCCCAGCTGTACAAAGGGGTACAGTGCCTACCCTTTGTCTGCCTGCACTGCCAGCCATCTGCTGCTCCCCCCTTTCTGCCTTTCCTGCAGACCTGTCTCAGACTCCCTCAGGTTCTGCTATTTTAGCTGATGAATCAGAGCTTGGTGGCAGCTCTTTAAGTAGCTGGTATTTGCTTATTTGCATCTCCTAAGTTCCAGGGGTTTACATAAGAATATGAGCACTGGAGTTATTATTTTCCTTTTTTAAGGAGCTTTGCAGCCCCCATGTCTGTCAAGAACAGCTTGAAAACACAAGTCAAGCGTGTTCCAAAAAATCAAGAGTCTACACAGGGCAGAAGAATAGCCTTAAAATGACAATGTGGAGGTTGTAGGTTCTACCTGCTCCTACCTGTACTTGCTTCCAGATGCTTGGGCTCACTGGCAATCCCCTTCACATGTGATGGAATTGTGACAATGTGAGATTGCACGTGGGGCCAGGGTGGAATCTCACAATCTCACAGCTGAGCTGCTCTTTGGGCACATGGATTTGTTTCACCAACATTTCATACCCAGCTGGATAATCAGGAGGTGATTGTCCACATCAGTCACTGGATCCCAGCTGACAGCCAGGGAGTTCTCCATGGAGTTCACCTGCATATTCTGGGGAGAAAGGACTAGAACAGAAACAAAGAAAAACATTGCAATGAGGATCATGACTTGCCACATGGCCAAGCATGAAATTTTTTCAAACTTATTTTGACTAAGAAAATGCAGAACTAGAGTTCCCAGCCTGTAGTCATCTTGGATTTATCAGCATGATCTAACAGCATATCATTAGATAGAAATAAATAATGTGGCCAGTAATAAATATCATTTCCTAGATGACTCTTTCCAGCTTCTAAACCCACACTGGCATGAGGAAATTCTCATAAAGCTCTCCCTTACCAATGCATCTAGGAAGATAAAGACAAGCCTAACCCCTCTTTTATTATAACTACCACAGTTAATTAAAAATGTCAACTGATCCCCAACACTGGGGAATGCAGCTTCTCCACAGCAGAGGCAGAAAGCTGAGCTTTTCTGACTGAGTACTGATGGAAACTTACATTTGGTGCCTGGAGAAGACCTGGGCAAATCTGCTGCACATTAGGTATTTCAGACACCAACAATACCTCAATTGTTTTGCCATGAGACAGACAGCTCCTTGGTGTCTTGAAGCAAACCTTGAAAGCAGTCCATATAGAATATCTGCTTACCATCTAGTTTACCTGATTTTAATTACAAGTGAGCTCATCCTAAGCTGATTAAACAATCTATCAGCTGCATTTCATGAGCAAGTTTTGTGGTTTGACACTGGCCAAACACTATGCACTCAAGAAAGTTTCTCACTTGCCTTCTCCTGCTATAGCTGGGCAGAGGAGAGTAAAAAAAATTTTAAAAGGGTTCATGAGTTGAAAGAAGGACCAGAAGAAAACACTCCAAGGGCAAAACAGGCTCAACTTAGAAGTACAGAGTGAGTTTTTTACTAACAAAATCAGAGGAGGATAATGAGAAGTAAATTAAGCCCTTAAAACACCTTTTCTTCCCCCAGCCCCTCCTTCCTTCCCACTGACAGCACAGGGAGACAGAGCACAGGGGTTTTGGTCAGTTTGCCACCCAAGGGTTTCTTCTGGTGCTCAGGGAGAGAAGTTGTTTCCAGCTCTGCTTTCCCACCACAACCCATCCTCTCCCTCCAAGGGACACAGAAACCAGCTTCACCTTTCTTTTTCTCCTGTGCAGACTTCTGAAACAAATAAAATAGAAAAGATTGCCTCAAAGCTCTGAACAAATTTATGTCTAAATTCTGCAGATTCTCATCACAGTCCATTGCAGGAAACCCCCAAAGCTTTGTTTTGTGTGTGGTTTACTTCCAAACCCCTGGAGATGAGGTCCCAAACACACAGACACATGCACAAAATCCCTTTGCTCAGCACATAGTGATTAATAGCATTCTGGGCTGTAACATGATCTTGTGACTAATTGGGGCTTCATGGGAATCACAGATTGAGCTCAACATTTTCCTGGGCTTAGAGATCATTCCAGAGGAAAAAACCCTGAACACAAGCATTTCTGTCAAGCATAATGAAAGAGAACAACTTTTTTGGCTTCCTCATCATATAATAAAGAGATTTCTTTTCCCCCTGCTCTTAAAAAGAGTGGGTTTAGCTGACTTTTTGTGGAGAATATCATGTCATACATATAACTGGCTATAACACCATATTAGGGAAAGGAAAGAATGCCTATCAGTCAGATCTACCAGGCAAAGAATATTCTCTTAAGGGAAGGGATGAAAGAAACCCTGTTCACATCTTTTCAATTATTGCAGAGGAAAGCACAGGACAACGAAAGCTGGAGAGAATGTGGAATATTTCTGTGAAAGTTTCCAACAATCTAACTCTGTAAGTCTTTTACCATCCTACTGCCCAGTGCTTGAAGATTTAGGGTATCTGCCTAACATCATGTATTAGGAACAAGCATTCTAAAAAGAAACCCTTCTAGGTTAAACCCTAGGTCCATTAGAGCCAAAGGCAAAACTCCCATTTATATTAGCAGATATGTAGTTTTATATGGTTGGAGGAGACAACCTGGGAAAGCTTAAACCCTTCACAATGGGCTTAACAAAACCCATTAAATACTACTGCACCTTTTGCAATAATAGCAATACATGCCCATAATGCAGGATTATTGATGTTTGTGTAAGGCTGCAAAATCCTTGGAGGGCATCTGCTCTAAGAAGTCAAAGACAAACTGAGTTTTTCCCTCAAAACAAGCAACAGCAATCTCAAAGAAATTAAAATTTATTTTCTCTTACCCATCAAGTACTTTGAACTGTCTAGTTCAGAGCCCTTCTGATGCAGGCACCACTTGCAGAGATAATTTGAGCAACCCAAAAAGTGACCAAATCCTCTTCCCACTCTGCTGCAAAGCAGCAGCAGTCCCTGCAGGGTGTTTAAGAGCCCACGGACCAGATGAAAGGAACCAATAGAGGCGTCGGGGCGTTTCCCTCTTACAAACCACCTAAGGAGCAGGCTGGCTTTGGGAACGATTCCCCTGCTCAGTATTGCTCTCGCCCATCAGCAGGAAGAACCATTTCCCATTTGTTTTATGCTCTGCTACTAGTCAAAAGCCAGGGAGCCTCTCCAGCTCTGTACATGTTTGCAAGAATCACAGGATGGTTACTGAGACTACTGTATCAACAAGCACATTTGTAATATTAATGATGAGAAATTCAGGTGGAGTACATGAGAAAATAAAAACAATAAAATAAATCAAACTCAGCAGCAGTTAAACATTACATTTTTTCAGCACAATACTTTCAAAAATCCCTCAGGAACTACCCACAGGGTTATTTAAACAGGTGCATTACTGAGCCCAGTTTTTAGCTGACAAACCCTCAGATTCTGAACAGTTCCTTTGATTGACTGCAGCCAGAAGCTGTGCTGAGGGAGCAGAAGATGGTAGCAGCCTGAGGAATATCAACATCCATCATTAATCCTTGCCAGTCTCAGCTGGGGAAGTGCCAATCACACAGGTGATGCTGTTGAGCAAGTGAGGGAGTCAGCCCTGGCTGAAGTTCTCCTTTGCATTCTCACCCATTCCTTCCACACCTGGACCATCCAATAAGCACAAAATGGGAATATACAACATATACAGATATATACAAAATATTATATATTGATATATACAGAATATACAAAATATTGTAGAAAAGAATGCACGCTGTAACATTCAAATCCCCCTTGATCACATCTATTTTATCTGCTCTGCTGATATATATACACCAATTAATTTCACAATCTGGAAAAATAGCAAGTTACAGACGATTACAGAGAACAAAGCTTGAAATTCTGCCCTTGCAAACAGCAGAAAGCTACCACAGTAAGCACCTAGGAAAGTTGCTGACTGCAGCATGGTTAATAAAATTTGATTAGCCAGCCAACCTAGCTACTTCTTCCAGGTTATTACATATTTCTGGACCAGTATAATATACCAAACATATGAGTAAAACAACTAGCACACACAGAGCAAGCAGCTTGACAAACTGAGAGAACCAGCTTCTCGAATGACTTTTTGAATGTAGCTAATGAGCTGATAGAAAACTATGAATTCAACATCAAAACCGTGATGCATGTTCTCCCTGAAATCAGGAAATAGACATATTTTAAATGCTGCCTAAGAGAAGTCGCAGTCAGTGGAACAGGACAGTTCCTCTCACTGAACAAAAACAATGGAAGCAGAATTTCCCATTTGTTTTTCTCTGTTGGGGGTTATGATTATTCAGGTTTGGATATTACTAAAAGTTTGGACAACACTCTCAGGCACACAGTTGTGAAAAATGCATGTATTTTATGATTGGCTTTTCACAAATATTCAAATGAATATTATATGTGTTTTGTTAGAGAGTAATGCTGTATTAATTCTCTTAAGTACTGTGTTAAATATAGTTTTAGGTTATAAAAATTGTTAAAATAGAAATGATGCTACGTAGGATGCTTTTTTTAAAAAGAAAGGACTCGCACTGAGATAGCAGCCACAGGACACCTAAATCTTTCAGAGAAAAAGAATTTATTGCCCTCCTATCAGAAGAAATGAACTTCTTCCCGCCTCGAAGGCGCTGTTAGGATTTGGAGGAAGAAGCTGATGATGACCAGACAGAATCCTGTGTTTGAATGGAATTTCTGCATCATGTATGAAGTGTATGAATATGCAACAGGCTGTTGTTTTGAAGGGTGAATCCTTTGTTCGTGGGGGTCCTTTTTCGGGCTCGTGCTGCCCAGAAAAAGGTACCTGGACGTCCGTAACTCTTTGTATTTATTGTCTCATATTGTCCTAATTCAATTTGTCCAAATTATTATTACTCTAATTGTATTACTATTTTTATAACCATTTTATTACTATTAAACTTTTAAAGTTTTGAAAACAAGTGATTGGCGTTTTTAACACGGTGGAATTCTCTGAGTTGTCCTGTGCAGGGCCAGGAGCTGAACTCGATGATCCTTAGGGGTCCCTTCCAATTCAGAATATTCTACAATTCAAAACCCCCCAGGAGAAAAATCCCCTGCAAGGCACAGGTATAAACCTAGGAATTTAGGAACAGTCCTAGGTGATAAACAAGCAAAAGACGCCGCTAAGGAACAGAGCTGGCCCAGAGGTTCTTGTCCCGCAGCAACACAAGCGGTCAGGACGCTCATGGACCATGGGCTCACAGACAGGGACCCCACAAGGGCAGGACGATGCCTTTGAGTCAATTTTCCTGCTGGGATAAATTCCCTGTCATTTTCACAGCCGCTCCCCTTCAGCCTGGGATAACTCTGCTGCAGCCAAGGCCGGACTCTGACGTTCCTGTGGCAGACCCAGCTGCCTCCAATGACGGGAGGTGCCAGCGAGACCTGACAGCAGCTCTGAGATGATAAACACAGCGCACCCCTCAGGTGCGGCTGGGGATCTTACCGCAATTCCGGCCGCAGAGGGTTAAAAAACCGAGGAATGCACATTGGGAATGCAGCATTGGGAGGGGGTGGGAGCGGCCTGAGGGCGGGCTCTGCCCTGACTGCGCGCATGCGCGGCGCAGCGGCAAGATGGCGGCGGCCGCGCTGTGCTGGGCGCTAAGGGCGGCTCGGCAGGTCAGACCCACTCATTCCTCTCCGTTCCTCTTATTCTGCTTCCCCGCGTCTCTCCGGGACCCTATCCGCCCAGGGGAGGCACCGGGGAGCGGGCAGGGGAGATGCGGGTAGTGTTTGACCGCTGCGGGCTCGGCCCTGTCCCCGCGGCGCGGGAACATCACGGGTCCGGGGTTATGTAGAGTTCGGTGTAGCTCGGGCTTCTTTGTGTCTCTCTGTGAAGAGAACTTGCTAACACTTTATATGACGTTCAGAGTTATATACTAATGCAGTAGGGAATCTGGAAAGTATGAAAGCTAAAGCTCTCAAGGCATCACTGTTACTCGTCAGAGAGAGCAAGGATCGGTGCTGCCCCTCGTGAGGGAGATGTAGGCAGCGATGGATGTGTAAGAAGTGTAACGTGTGATCCAGGAGTTAAACGATACCGGAGACACAGGAGCCGAGGGAGCGGCTGGAGCCGTGTCAGGGGAGGCTTAGGCTGGATATTAGCGAAAGGTTTTCCCCATGCAGGTGGCCGGGCACTGGAACAGGCTCCCCAGGGAGTGGTGACAGTCCCAAGGCTGCCAGAGCTCAAAGGATGTTTGGGCAACACTTCAGACACGTGTTGGGATTGTGGGGGCCAGGCATTGAACTCGATATTCGTCAGTCTCTTTCAACTCTGGATAGTCCATGGTTTATGGAAATAACAATTCATCCTTGATTAGGGTAAACTACATGCAACAGGCAGGTATCACAAATTTTATTTTTTCAATCAGGTTCTCCCGTCGTCCTGCCCAAGGCAGGTGCGGAGCTACTACGTGGACTGGAGGATGCTGCGGGACGTCAAGAGAAGGAAGATGGCCTACGAGTACGCGGACGAGAGGCTGCGGATCAACGCCATCCGCAAGAACTCCATCCTCCCCAAGGAGCTGCAGGTACTGCCAGCTGCCTGCACCCAGCCACACGAGGCTCCTGCTGCTCTGGTGTGCTCAGGGCCGTGGCAGGCACTTTCTAGATCCAAACGGCTGTCCCAGGTCACAGGTGGTGTGTTTCCCCAGCTCACCAGCACAGAATCATGTCATATTCCATAGTGACTTCAGCCTTCTGGGGGTGTTTACAACCAGAGTGTGCTCACCTGACTGGAGGGTGTGTGCATTGGGTTTGGGGTTTTTGAAAGCAGTGCTTGTGGAAGCAGCATATGTAACACTAAATACAGTGAAGTCACATGCATACACTGCCCCTAACATATATTGTCAAACCTATTTTCTTTACTTCCAATAATTCAGAATAATAAACTCTAGACTTTTTTCCCCTTATTTAAAAATATGAATTCCTGATCTAGCTCAAACCACTAATCTGTGCTATTAGGAATATTTAATTTTACTTCTTGCCTGAACTACAAGCATGTGAAACCTGCATCAGAGCTGAGTTTTAAAACTGTTCTTAAAAATTGATTTCTCTGCTCTCAGCCTGCCTTACTAAGCACCAAAAACATCTGCACGCATCAGATTATTCCTGTATTTAATCTCACCATGATACTTACACATTCTGGGAGAAAAAGTGTATGGATTTGCTTTTATGTATTGACTTTACCATTCTTGGGCAAGTCTGACTGGTGCTGGATGTCCTTACGAGGCAAAACCAATACAGAAAAAAGCCCCAAAAGAAGATCCTGTAACACCTTCCAAAGAACCCTATATGAGATCCCTTTTACTGAAATCCTAGCATGCTACCTCAGTGCAGGCAGCTAATAAACAACATATATTTAAAATCAGCTCATCTGAAAGGACTAACCTACCCTGCATGAGGAGAAAGCCCAGTGTGTTTTTGACTAACTGTAATTCCTGGTTTGAGGTTATTCAGTCTGTAATAAGATTAAATGTTGGGTCTCTTAGAGGGCTAGCCCACCCAGGAAGAGGGACAGAGACAAGCTGCTTTGACTGGTTAAAATTAGTGGCTTGAGATTGTTCTGTCTGTGTAATAGGATTAATCTGGGGGTCTCCATGTGGATTAGTTTACATTCACTGTTGCAATGCCCAGAAAGGGTGGGCTGAGTGAGGTGAAAGCTCCCCATTAAATAGCAAAGCTTATTCATGAAGTGGTAGAGAAACTTGTGATGGTACCTAGTAAACATCTGGATTGTGAGGTGTGGCAGTAAGGCCCCTCTAGATCCCAGGGAACACAGCTAAACTTGAGTGCTCGTGTTTTAGGAGGTGGCCGACAAAGAGATCGCCGCCCTGCCGCGGGACAGCTGCCCGGTGAGGATCCGGAACCGCTGTGTGCTCACGTCCCGCCCTCGGGGCGTTAAGCGGCGCTGGAGGCTCAGCAGAATTGTTTTCCGCCACTTTGCTGACCACGCCCAGATGTCCGGTGTCCAGAGAGCCATGTGGTAATAATCTGCACGTGCCTGTGCAGTCAGGCAGATGAAACGAACCTGGCTCTTTTGTGTGGGTAATTAAAGCAAGACTGTCCTGCCTCAGAGCCCAGCATCAATGTCAAACTAATAAGGGAAGGAGGAGTTGTGCTGATTCATTAAACTCACTGGATTACAATTGCTATCAGCTGACAAGGAGCAGCACAACTGCACTGAACTGGTCTGTGTCAGAGGCAGTTTGAGTGTGAGAAAAAATCACAATGTGATGGTACAGAACTAAGCTGAGGTTTGTGGTATGGGCAATATTAGAAATAAAGACATACAGCACAAGGCTTGTTTAAGCAATTTTTTTTGTTGCCATCATATGGTAAGTTCATCATGGTAATTTGGGTAAAAGCATCAGTAAAACTGCACAACAGGACAAAGTGGTATTCTGCTGTGAACAAGGGCAAGCACAGAGTGGGAATAAAACATGGCCTCAGGTTCAGATACTCTTGCTATGCTAACTCAATATATACGTGTATTAACGAGCAGACAACGTGGCTAAAGGACCTGTCACAAACTACACTGTGCTGGTATTTCTCCTGTTCATAGTGCAGTGCTCAGTCCCATGCTTCAAGAACAAGGTGGCAAGGAAGCCCTAGTCCTGACCCTAACAGGAGAGTAACGGCTTCCTTAATTCACAGGTAACAACAAATCTGTCCTTGGGAGACACATGAGAAGGGGGCAGGAAGGACACAATTAACAACAGGCTTGCTGCTAAGGTCATGTTTGCCCTGTACTCTTCTTCAAAGCACTGCAGTAAAGGGGGGGCAGTGGCTGCTATGTCCCCCACCCCAGCAGAGGCTGAGAGGTGGCAATGAAAAGGCCAAATACCACTAGCAGGAAACTGACAGCAACCCCTCACACCCAGCTGAGTGATATTTTGTTGTATAAGCCATCTCAATATACTTACTCTCTTACCTTAAAACCCTTTCAAAGCTGATGGACAAAGTGGAGCTTATCCCTTGTTTCCTACTGTACACTGCTGGAGCCAGGGCAAGCTCCCTGTCCCTGGTCTCCTGTGATGACTGCAGACTGCATCCTGACTGATGCCATCTCAGAGATGCCATCTCATTACAGCTAGCCCAAGCACGCTGATTTCCAAAATTCATAGTAACAGTATTATTAGACAGAAATAGTTTTTGAGAGTAATCATTAAATTTGAATACCACAGGATTAACACCATATTGTTTCTGCTTAACTATCAAATGCTTAGATTTCTGCTTTCTTCAGCAGTTCTCCCTTTGTGACATGCTTTATAGTTCAGCACTTTCCCATTTTTAATCAGAAAGCTACACCCTGTGAAGTGAACATGACACTAGCCCCAGCAACCACATGGGTCCAGCTGCCACTGGCAACAGAGGCCTTGACCCATTCTAGTTTAAGATTCCTTTCCTTTTACATTGTTCTCAGTCTCACAGCACTCCCCTCTCATCGGAGAGGCTTTGGGTATATACCCTATGCTTCACTTCCCAGGAAATGCTGAACCACTTGACTGAAGGAAATGCTTTATAAGCTATTTTATTTAAATATTTTCTCCAACCTGAAATGGAAAATGACTGTCTTTGCTTGGAAGAAGGTTATGTAAACGATGATCTTTGCAGCACAGCGTGTCTCACATGGAAGATCAGTTTTAAGGCGGCCCTTAGAGTGCTTTCAGATATCCATTGGTATGTCCCCTTTGTACTGCTTTTCTCTGCTTTCAACCCAGGCCTTATTGATGGTGCGCTTCATCTCATCGTCCCCTTCCGCGTACATCTTCTTTAAAATGTTCATAAGCCCTTCACTAGGATCTGCGGTGTCATAGGCAGCCTTCCTGCAAGACACATCCGTGAGAAGGTCAGGAATACCCAACAAAAGGAAGTGCTACTGTTTGAAACAGCCTGGGAATGGGACTTGCACTTTGGCAAAGTCTTTAGATCATGGCAGTCTCAGTTGGCTTTTAAATAGGAAGAATTCTAAGAAACTTGCCCTTAAACCAAGGGCAAGTTAAGTAGTGTACCTAGAGATGTCCCATGGGGTGGGACAGTATTTTAATGTGAAGCACTTTGCAGTAAACATGACCCTGGAAGCACTCCCAAAATTAACTGCAGGAAGCAGAAGTGAAATGTAACAGACAAAGTGCCAATACCTGCCTTGTGTTACATGACAGGTGAATAAAGATGGAGAAGAAATGACCACATCAAGCACATTCACAACCCAAAAGGCTTTTTCTGCTTCCCATTTTTCAGATGATCTCCAGAGGTTAACTGACTTCTTAACACATTGCATTTCAAAGCAATTTTCTCCGGTGATGAACAGTGCCACCCGCAGTCAGCACCGTGGAGGACATGGCCTGTATGACCCGACTATAAATAATGCCCTCTCTATCCCATTTTCCAAAATCCCGTAGGTAGTCCTAGTGAAGTGCAGCTCAAAACCACAGGAGATGCAAACAGATCAGCAGAGGGAGCAGTTTCCTCATGCTCAGGGCTAACATCGGCTCACAGACCCTGCCTGGGAGCAGCATTGCTGGAGCCGCTCGTTTGACAAACAGTAAATCAAGATACAGGTTTAACAAAGTGACCCTGTCCCTCCAGAAAACTGCATTAATTGTCAAGTCACTTCCTCTTAAATCTCCTGTGATGCCATTTGAGTGGAGAAGGCGATTTTGCCCGAAATTCAGGTACTTATGCCTGATCAGTTTTAGCAAATCACCCTAAAAACATACACAAAATGAATTGTTGTTGGCAGAGATAAAATTCTCAAAAGTGTTCTCATTCTTTAAGGTGGCTATACATATAAAATAACATTAAATCATCATATGATCCACATATATATATATTTTATAAAGTCTCTTGTCCCCAGGTGTTTCCTGCTGTCATTTAGCACCCTCATACCTGTGCATGTCTAAGCTGCTCCCAAGCACTTGAAGTGTTACAAACTGGCTTGAGACTGTGGAAAACCATCTAAGTAAACAAAGACCTGCTCTGCCAAAGGCATGCTGATGCTGGGATTTTTGTGCAGGCACTTCACACCCAGTTGACAATAATGATTTTGACCAGTAGAGCTGCAGGGGATCTACCCACGTATTTCTACATAATACACACTTGATGTAAAAACAGTCCCCTCACTAATGCCGTTTTTGCAATGAATGCAGCCATCAAAATGCAAATGAATCTTTCATTGGTTGATTCCCTTCAGAATTTTCAGTGCAGCTCTTCCCAATCACACGTCCTATGATGCAGCCTTCATCATTAGCAATAAAACAGTGGAGGAATGGCAGCTACTCAAAGTGTATTTCTTGCAGTCCTACAAATATCAAAAGAAATCCCAACCTAACAATCCTCCAACATCTCAGGGCTTGTCCCCCAGACCACAAATCCTCAGAACAGCTGCACAGTCAGTACAGATCTCTCCCAACAGTCCTAAAACAACACAGAGAACAGGAAATGGAAAACAAGATGGAGGGTTGAAAAGACACTTACTCTTTCTCTTTGCTTTCTTTTTCCACTTGAGTGAGACAATCCCATTTTTCCTCCCGCTTCTTCTTACACATGACAAGGATCATGTCTGTCTTTATCTGTATGGTGAACAACAGCAAGGCATGAATTCAGAATGCTTCATAAAGGGATGCCAGTCAAAATGAGTTAGGTCAGCCTGTAAGATAAGCCTCTTCCATACTCTCAAATTGCTGAAACATTTCTCTCAGCTATCCAGCATTATGTAGCATACAAAAATTATAGCATATACTCAGCCTCAGGGTACAAAGTATTAACTCCACTGTGGACAACTTACATATGTGGTTAATATAACACTAGTACAGATTTACAGTGCCAATTCAGAAGAACATAACGTGCTGCAGGAACACTGTCCAGTGATTTGAAGGATGCTCACACACCCAGGGCTGCCTGGTAAAGAGTGACTATATTTACTGGACTTCTCCAAGCATGCCAAGTTGAAGTAGAGGCTCCTCCAATTTATTTCTCCAAGGACAATAAACTAGTTTTGGGATATTGCTTAATCTTGCAACATGTTTGCAAGTTCCAGAGCCTGTTGACTTGCAACCCTGACCTAAATTTCACAAAGAACTCCTGCCTGCCACAGCAGACAAAAGTCGACTGCAGCTTTAGCTTGGCTTAACAAGTACATGACCACTGCTCACTTTCATACTGTATTAAAAATCACCAGAGCATCACCCTCGTTTATTTCAGCTGGTTCAGTTTCACTCTGTACTCATTTTTGGCCAATTTCCAAATGAACCAGCAGTTCTTCACATCTGATGTCACCAAGCACAACAGAGAACTCCCAGGAGGTATGTGACACACCTCAGCCTGGGAAGGTGCCACAAGCAGCAGAGTACAGATATCACCAGCCAGCAGCAGTACAACGTCACCAGTTGTCCTGGTTTTGGCAGGGATAGAGTTAATTTCTCCCTTATAAAATTAACATCCTGCTAGGGTTAAACCACCACACCAGCATTCAGTTCTGGAGCAACACACCCTTACTAAGGCAGAGCAGGTTCCAGACTTGGCTTTGGGAATTAAGCCTATTTAAGCTTCCCAAGATTTCAGTCTGCTGACAAATCTCCTAAAATCGCAAAGAATTTCTCAGAGGTATTTAAAAGCACAAAGATGCAAATGAACACTTGGTGGTATTTTCTGCTTAATTATTTCTGAAATCCTGTTGGTGAGCTATTAAATATCCAGACATGATCTCCTGAAATAGGATTCCAGAGACTAATTCTGCAGTTATGACAATCACAGATTAGTAAGACTCATGTTCACAGTGCAGAGACCTAGCAGCAGAAGGGAGGCACTGAACATAAGAATGGAGTCTCCTGAACCAGCCAGGCAATGAACAGGATCCTCTGTGAGGGCCCTCAGGGACTTCTAACAGACAAGGTGCACTGACCTTTCTAGAGCTGCCTTCCACTGAGATGGGCTTCAGGAGGTTGTTGAAGGTCATGGTGTAGTTCTTCCCATTCAGATTCTTCACCAGCAGATCAAATGACCTGGATCCAGGAAGTGGAGGGAGGGAAGGCACAAATATTCCAATCATTACATTGCCTGAAAACTGTTTACCAGGCTATTCTTTCCTATTTCTTTGGAAAGTAGAGTACTTCTTGGGAAAACAGGCCAACAGGCTTGAATTACTTTATTCCCAGGCCTCTCAAAATGTTCAGTTCTATTTTAACAGAGAAATTAAAAGAACCAATCCAGAGTCACAACAAATCAAGATCTTTAGGATCCTTTCTACCTACAAACTTGGAAAACCAAACGTCCTCAATGTACACCTCAGTTCTGTAACCACAAATACCCAGAGCTAACACTATGTGCCCTGTCAAGCATGGTGAGGTGCACTTGTAAAATGAAAACACCCTGATACCCTCAAGTGCTACTAAAAGCTAATACAAGTGAAGTTTAAAAAAAGAAAAAAAGGGAGTGGAGGAAAAAAAGGCTAATCCAACACTCCTGCATTTCAGTGTTTTTGCTGTGCTGCAAGATGAACTCACCTCTCTGTGAAATTCACCTGCACATTCTCAGCTGGAAGCTTCTGGACACCATTTAAAGAGATGTAAATCTTAACAAACTTATCTGACTGATCCCAACCTGGAAGTGAAAAAAAGGGATTAAGTTCTACCTTTCCTCCATAAGCTTCATACGCTCCAGCTTCCCCCACAAAGTCCCCTAGAACAACCAGGGTCTTTTCCTTACTGAAGCAATTTTCAGAGCAATAAAAGGAAAACATGAATTATTCAGGAATAACTTGAGAGCAAATGGAGGTCCCCCCATGTAGCCCTGCTCCCTAATCCCTGCAAATTCTGAGAAAACCCATGTATCAGCTCAGGTCAAAAGAGAGCAACCCAGGCTGTGCAGGGGGAGTCAAGCCAGCTGTTTGCTTCTGCTGCAGTTTCCTTGACCCAATTCTTCCCCTACTCCCTGCATCTTGAGCAATTCCCTCTCCTCTCACCTACATGGGGAGCAGAGAAGCCAAAGCTTACTCTTACACTCCTGCTAAACACTAAGCAATGGAAAAATACCAGCTGGTACAGCAAGGATACTTAATGCATCATCCCACCAAACACTATCACACAAACGTGATCAATATACACTGGGGTTTAGACGGCAAGTAAACATGTGGTAGCTTTTAAAGTGGGGTCTCCAACGTGGAAAAAACAGTGGAGATGTGGAATAAACAATTAAGCCTTCACTGTGATGCTAAATGGCAACTCTAACTCCCAGTAATGCCACCCTGCCATCTCTTCAGAGAGCTGCTGGAGCTCCAGAAAAATAATCTTACCATAATTGTTTATTTTCACTGTGTATCCTCCCAGCGATGACTTTTCTTCCTCTGCCACATCTTTTGGCTTCGGTGGAGGCTGATTCTTGATTTCCAGCTCCAGCTTTTGTTTCTCTGCTGCAAGGACATCACGCACCCGCTTCCTAGTGGCTTTCGTGAGCAGCTCTTTAACCTCTTCCAAATCTTTCTGCAACTGGTTCAAAAACAAAGAATCACACGTATACATTAGATACATTCATTGTGCTCAGGGCTCGCAGCTTTTTATGACAACTTCACGTATTCCAGATGCTGGAATTTCAGCTTTATCAGGTCAGTAGTTTAGTTTCCCACTACAACCATTTAAGCACGGAATCATCCCTTCCTTACCCCCTGTCCACTCCTGTGGATACATACAACCATAAAATCCTAATTCACAGAATGGGTCGGGCTGGAAGGGTGCAACTGCCCTGCTCAACCACGGCCATCTCAGTGCACGAGACTGTTAAAGGCCTCCAAGACCATCAATTCAGACAGGGTTTAAGCTCTCAGTGCTTAACTCTTCATACATTAAAAACCAGCGGGAAGCAAAAGAACCTGGGCGGATGGCAGAGCTCCCTCAACAAGCACCGCCGCAAGGTGAGACCTCCACAGCCCTCAGCGAACGCGGGGACTGACGGCTCCCGCCTCCCAGCCGGGACCCCACCGCTGCCCCTCGCCCCGGACCCCGCCTGCGCCCGGGGAGCAAAGCCGGGAATCGCCTCACCTCCTCCCGCGCCACGGCCATGGCGGCTCCCCGTGGAACCTCTGGAACCTTCCGGCCGCGGGAAGTGACGCGCGGGCCCCGGCCCCGCCCGCTCCGGCCCCGAGGAGGCGGGACCGGGAACTTCTCCCCCTGCCCTGGGCTCTGAGGGACGGCGGGACTGGGAGTTTCTACCCCGCCAAGCCCTGAGGGACGGGCGGGACCGGAGCTTCTGCGTCCGCCGAGACCTGAGGGACGGGCGGAACCGGGAGCCTCTCCCTCGCCGGGCTCTGAGGGACGGGCGGGACCGGGAGCTTCTCCCCACCCTAGGCTCTGACGGACGGGCGGGACCAGGAGCTTCTCCCCCGCCCTCGCCGGGCTCTGAGGGACAGCGGGACCAGGGGCTTTTCCCGCCCGCAGGGCTGTGAGGGACAGCCGGGACCAGGAGTTTCCCACACCGAGGACGCTGAGGGACGGGCGGGATCAGGAGCTTCGTCACCCCCCGGCCTCTGAGGGACGCCGGGACCCGGAGCTTCCCACCCCGAAGTCTCTGAGGGACGGGCAGGATCAGTTTCCCCACCCCGAGCTCTCTGAGGGACGGGCAGGATCAGTTTTCCCTGCCCCCCGGGCTCTGAGGGCGGGACCAGGAGCTTCCCCGTCCCCCGGGGTGCTCAGTGTGAGGGGCGGCTGAGGTGGGCACGGGCTGGGTTTTATATTGGCGATCACAAATCTCTCCCTCATTTTACAGCAGGTGCCCCTGAGCTCGTGGCTATCAAGATCCTAGATTAATTTTGCAAAATAAAGTGTTATTTTCTTTCTTCGGGAAATGAGTGTCAGGCTCATGTGGTGGAGGTAAATAATGATCAAAGGGGGAGAATTCTCTCTTCCCGGGCTTTAAAGGAAGATGGGCTTGTAAACTAAGTGCCCTGTTCTGTGTCTGCTCCTCATTTTCATTAAAGTAGAAAAAGACCTTCAAGATCAATTCCAGCAAGGTTTAAGCTTTCAAGTTCTAAGATTTCATCAACTAAAAAACAACCATATCCAGTAGAAGTTGGGTGGATGGCACGGTGCCCTCAACACACATCACTGCAGAGGGAGACCCCCCAGAACAAATACATAATAAGCTTTCTACAACAAACCCAGAGAGTAAGTTACTGTTGGGAAATTGTTCCTGACCTGTAATGTCACAATGTGTACTCTGGGAGTGACTTTATGAGTAAGAGACTTGGTTATCAAACCATTTGCAAGGAAAATGTAGCTTTTATTTACAGAGCATTTGGCTATACACATGTGAAAATATACTGGTGTAATACTAAAATTCTCTTTTAAGCATTTTCCTCATCAAAAGAAAAACATGACTGTTGACACTATTACTAAATCAGCTCAGTAAGCACTAACAAAAAAAAAATTCTATAGCCCCACTGGGCATTAAAATGTCCCTGGAAGAAAACAGGAAGGCAATGGCATTCTTACTCTCAGCAGGAGCATAGAGTGGGCAGCGTTTGCCCCAAGATGTCCTTTATAACCAGTGTGACCCAAGGCAGAACTCAGCCCTTCAGTGCTGAAAAAGTCCATTTCTCCAAAGCAAGGTGCCAGTTCTAACACCTGTTTCACCAAACTGAGGAATGTCAGCTCACATGCTGATACATGGGCTTAGGGTCTGGGTTTCTGTCTCTTCTAAAGTGAACATCCAGGAATTAATCTGTAAAGAGATCTGTAGAGGTAGGGAGGGAAGAAGAAATTTGACAAAAAATGAATTCATACAAGCCCTGATGCCAAAGATTTATGTTCAAGTTGGCATTCCCCAAAGTGGTTTTAACAGCTGTTGCATTGAGGTGTTTATTATAACCCTCTGCTGCAGTGCTTCAGGACCTGCAGTGGAGAAAAGATCTGCAAAATGAACTGTGGTTATCTAAATTTCCATAGGACTAAGCATAAGCCTGACCATCCTCAGGAATAGCATTTGGAGACAGGACAGTTGACGTTATCCAGGAAATACAATATGGTCAGCTGGAATTTACTTTAATGGCATGGTTTTGGTTTTTTTTAAATTGGTTAAGGGACTTGCTTGTCACAGTCTATGTTACAGTTGAGACAGCCAGGATACACAGAGCATCACCATACAATTGCAGAAGGTTTGAAGTATTTGCCCCTACAGAATAACACCTTACCTCATTAGAAGACTTCAAGCATCTGCCCATACAGAATAACATCCTATAAATTCAGAAGGCTTCAAGCACCTCCCTTCTTGTTCTGTAGCCCAACCTTTTATCCCCTCATGTTCACACACTGCCCCTGTGTGCCCTCTGTTCCCTTTGGTGGTTGCTCAGTGCCCCTGGGCACTCCATGGCTCATTGCTGCCAGTGCTGCTCACCTGCTGCTCACAGCTGTAACCCACTCCCAATCACCCCAAACTGTGTCCCTACAGTTGTTTATTCAAATTACTTCCTTATCATTTTTTCCATGTAGCAGCAACTGATAGAAGGAAAAAAAAAATTAATTTAGCTACTAATCTTTGAGTTTCTCCACACTCAGTAGTGGTCTTATATTATAGTTGTGGTATTTTATGTGGTCAAGTGCTCTTATTTTTACAATTTAAATTTATATTCCTTTCTAATTTAAGTTCTGGCTAGAGGAGGAAATGCTTTTGTTAACATAGAAATGCATTTGAAGTGAATCTGTAGTTTGTTTTTTCCTTAAGTTTGTTTTTTTTTAAAGTGTTTATTTAGTTTCCTTAAATAATGAGCATTTCTGTACACATGGCACTTCCCTTTGAGTGGCAGCTTCCACGGGGCAGAGTTGTCACTCTTGTCATGTAAAAACAAGCTCCACATAGCTCTCCTTTGCAGGAAGCTGCAGCAGCATCTGGATGCTGCCTCCTCTCCTGACAAACACTTTGGACAGTGATGTGGAGGTAAATCCATACAAAATGTTATGGCTGGTAAATTTAATCTTCAGCTTTTGTCCCTCTTTGCCTTATCTTCCCCTGAAGTACTGTGTGCTTTTGCTGTTATCTGGGAACAACGGCAGTTCTTCTCAGTTAATGGAAAATAAATCCTGGAGCAGTTGCTCACATGGAAAAAGGGTTTTATAAAGCATTTGGATACTTTTGACCGCGACACATTCTGCTCTGTGCTGTTCCTGCTCAGCCCTGCCTCTCTCTTAGCAGTCACTTGCCAGTTTCTTGCTGTTTCCTCTGCCCCCTGTGTCTCTCCTGCAGATTCGCCGCCTCAAGGCTTGTGTACTCCAGGGAAGCACCAAGTCCTTAACAACCACCATTATCCCACTGCTGTGTGTCACCAACCTCCAGGAGAAGCATTCTCTGTGCTGGACACCTCTCTGCTGGCCCTGGAGCAGAGGAGCAGGGTGAGCCCTCGGCTCTCAGGCACAGCTCCCTGTGAACAGGGACATGATCCTAAGAACAGGCTGGAATTAGCATGCACCCCCTTTGGACAGCCTAGCTGCCAAGTCACTGCACCCTGATGCAGCAGAGCTGCTGGTGACAACTGCGTCAGAAAACCTGACACAGCAGCTGCTTCTTCCTGCAAACACATTTAAGCTGCTGCTTAAGCAAATGGCTTAGGAAAATAAGCATCTTATCCCCAAGTTGTTTTCCATTTCCATTTATTTTACTAGGCATCGTTCACACAATGATAACAAGGTACTGATCTGAACAATTCTGTAACAATTAAAAAAGTAAACATTTGTTGTGACCAGGTACATTGAATTGCACTTTTAATAACAAGCATTACACTTATATTTTCATTTTGTACTTTATATAATACATGGATATGTTACCCAAGTAGTGGTAGTACTGAATGGTTCTCAGCTGGAAGTGTGACCTCTCTATGATTCTCTGTTTTTCCTAACTCTTCAGGATTTGTGAACTTGGGACACACTCAGATCACAAAGGCAACCCCAAATCTGGAAAACTTCATTGTCGTGGAGTCAGAGCTTTGGAGCTGCTCTGTTTTCAGTGTGCTGGAGCGAATCCACCTCAATGGCAGACACAGTGGGAGATGGATTATGCTTGATTAGAAATTTTCTGCATTCATATGTCATCTTTTCCTAGTTCAAAGAAGCCCAAGCATCTTCTTCCATGGGAAAGCAGGAGTTCCTAAAGCTCAAGAGAGCTCCTGGCACAGCTTTCAAGGGTGCAAAACCAGGGATTACTGAAAGGCAGGAATTGAGATCTGAAGAAAAATCTGGGAACATCTGCTGTGGTTTGCATTGGTAGTACCATCCATGTATTAGATAAAGTACAAAAATAAGAGAAACTGTAAGGAAATTAGTACAGCCCAGGATTCTGGTGGTATCAAATGAAATTTATGATACCAAATCCTTTTGATGTATTTATCCCCTTGTCGTTCTGTTTCTTATATATTATTCTATATGTAAGATATAGTTCTCCAAAGATACATATATATTCCTTTACAGGTTAAATAAAAGCAAGTCACACCGGAATAAGAAAATAATAAAAAGTAAAATTCTAATTCTGTACCCATTTTTTATTTTTCAGGTAAAAATAGCATGAAATACATTCAGTAGCAAAGCCATTGGGATCCAGGAGAAATGGAGAGCCCTGTATTCCTGGAGAATTGACCTGTATGTGTTAAGTCACAATCCTGAAATAAATAGTGTAGACTGCTGACCTGGGAAGGATCAGGTCTTGATCAATGCTGAACATTATTTATTCAGTTGCAAATTCCTTGTGTTTCCCAAGAGCCACCAGTGGATTAGCTCAATTCTAAAGGCTGCTGTGACCTACACCTCCCCTAACACCTGAGAGATCCAAACTTGAGTGTTTCATCACGTCTCTCCTTAGTGTTATTACCTGGAAGGAGCTAATGGGACAGTTCCCAGTAGGATATTAGCACAATAGAGAGACAAATAAGTTAGTTTTAACCTCTGTGCTTGCACATCTGGTGCAGCCCCCTCAGCAGGATCCAGCAGGGACAGGGAGGGCTTGTCAGCCACAGCAATCCCTCAGACCTGAGGGGAACATCTCTGCCCTCTCTTCACAATCCATCAGACATGACACTTACTATGGTTTGCTCTCCAGCAGCTGGAAGAACACCAGCACTGTAAGGTAAGAGGGCTTCTGGTATCAAAGCCAAGGGTGTTTAGGCTTAGGAGATGGTGCAGAAGTTGCCAATTATCCCTGAGTCTAACAGTAAACAAAAATCCTCTGAGGAAATGAAAATCACCTGATTGTAGTTCTCCCACACATACAAGTAGTTTCATGGATTTCACTGCAGCTACTTAATAGGAGAAAGGGAACAGCCCCATCTTGATCCTGTGGAGAAAGCATGGCATGTGACTTCCAAATATTGATACTTTAGTGCCAATAAATGCAGGTTTTTATTTACCCCTAAACTACCATGTTCAGTCAATGAGTGGCATCACGGCCCTGAAGTCAATGGGGCGCTTCATGCTTTGTGAAGGGGCTGAACTCCTGCAGTTCTTGCCTTTTTATCTCCATCTCCTCTGGTAAATGGCTCGATTTATTTCAAGTTGTTCTTAACACTGTGGCAGAGATGACCATTTATCTTCAAAGAAATTTTGAGGGCCAACTAAGAGAAATCATTTAAAACATCTAACAACGAAAAAAAAATACTGCTTACCTGTGTAAGCACTTTAACTTAGTTGTAGCAATGTAACTCAGCTGTAGCCAATTAAATCCTCATTAACAGATGGGACAAGGGTGGGTTTGTCCACTGGCAGTACTGATTACATGGCTGACTACCTTTCCTGCCAAACCCTACTGCAGATGCACCTCAGGGATTTCACAGTTTCTTGGCTTCTCTACCCATGGTATTTTCTTTTTTTTTCTTTTTATTCTTCTCCAGGTACATTTAGAAACGTAAACTAAGTGGAATAAGTCCTATTACTTTAGAATATTAAGTTTGGTTCACAAAGATAATACAAGACTAGCTCACAAATGTACCACATAACTAAATCAGCCTTGCTTCATTTAGCCTGTAAAGTATTACAGTCAAAGGAAAACCAACATTTTAAAGTGAAAAAAGGACTTTTTCTTTTTTTTTGCCCCCCATATTGGGCATCTCAGGAAGAGATTATAGTCCAACAAGATAAAAGTTGTAGTAAAAATATTCTTTGGAGGTTTGTTCCTAATGAAAGTAAAGACTTTATTTCAGAATGGTGCATTCTTAATAAAATTTAAAAATAGGTTTTAGTTCCACATATATATTTATAAAATTCAAATTAATTTTAATAAAAGTTTGATCTGAACACATAGTTTACTACAGACTCAGGGAAAAAAGGGTGATCACTCCAGACATAGGAGCTATGTTAGCTGTTCCAGTGCCACATGGAAACAACAGTTTCAGTGAGACCTTGATGATGTTTCCTGCAGAAAAGCTGAGCAATAAGCCAGCTATCCCTGACAAATCCACCAAGGATATGTGTGTAGGTGGTTCTGTCACTAAGAGATCTCTTTTCTTGCAGGAAACTAAATTTCCCAATAGTATCTATAGTCAGCAGATAGAATTTCAGCTTGCCTGCTTTAATCATGGAGTCCTGCTCCTTTCCTTCATTCTGAATATTCATAAGGTAATGTCATAGAGCTATTTTCTTACTCTTTCAGTAATGCTGAGAAGATGCAATTTCCACCTAAATATTACTCTTCCAAATGCCATTGCTACAAATGCTACCTTGGATCTACAGCTGAAGGTGGAACTTGTTTAGTGCCTTTTGGGTCATTGCTTTCTGAAACTTCCTTTGGGTGAGGTAAGCCAGCTTCCATCTGTACAAGGGTTTGAAATCATCATGGCTAGCAGGTAGCAAAAACTCAACTTCCAAAGTCAGAAAGCAGCTACACTGCCAAAATGAATGTTGTGTCAAAGCTGTTCTGTGAAACATGGTGACCTTATTTACCAGCTCCTTCTTGATGAATTTGGGAAGTCCCACTCCCATGATCTGCTCATTGGACCCTTGAGGTGATTCATCTCATTCACTTGACAAAAGATGAACTGTAGGGGGATAAATCCACCCACATCTTCTTTTGTTGTTTTTAATTATCTCCAGTACACACTACAATAAGGACAAGGGACAGGACTGTACAATGGGTGAGCAGGAGTGAGCTTTTAACTCCTCTGCTCAGGGAATCACAGCCTAACAGATTTCTTTACTCATTCTTACTCAACTTTTCCAATCATGGTTTTAAATCCACTTGTAAGTATGATTTAAGATAAAAGAAATGAGAAATTCAGACACTTGTTAAATAACCAGTTTCCCTCATGGGCACAGTACTCCCAAATGCAACAATCAGATGTTCACCAGGTCTCCTTAAATGTCACTTCAGATTTATTATGAATTCAGATTCACATTCTGAATGTGAAGCAGAACTGGTAAGTGAATGACTAACACTGGGTTTAGTCAGTTGAGAGAATGGAAACATTTATGCAAATATTATGAGCAAGACAGTGACAAGGGAAAAAGACCTTTGATAACATTTGCAAAAGAAATACCTTCTGTTTTTCCCCCTTAATCTGTATTAATAATTCCAGATAATCACTGTTCTTGAAGGTACATTTTAAAATATTAAAGTTTTTAACCCCTTATTCTTAGAAGAGAGAATTGTGTCAGGATGGTGATTATATTTCAATCTCTACTTCTATCAGCTGACTGCCTTTTGGAATTTTTCCTTTGACACTGGTAACATTAAACTTGTACTACCCTGTTGAAAATAATTCACAATTATGCTTGACAACAAAGCACAAGATGGGTATTATTAAATTTTATTGTACAAAACTGACAAGGTATGGCATTCCTTAGAATTAAAAAAAAAAAAAAAAAAAAAAGATCAAAACAGAACTAGTGTCCCTGGAAAAATCTTGTAAATGAAACAATTAATACACAACATTTAGTCCAGCAATGACATTTACCTGCAAGACCATCTTCAGACATGACACATATAATTAAAAAAATATTCCATCAGTTCAAGCAATAGTTTAATTTTCCATGAAATAAGTATTTCTATGAACACTTTATGTTTAGTCAAAACAAATGCTTTTGAACTTTCTTACCTTAAGAGATATAAAACAACCAGACAGGTTTGGGAATCACCAGAGAAGTCTACCCCCACAGGAAAGTCTAGGGCTTGTATTCCACTTGAAAATGCTTGTTTTTATAAAAATAAGTAATACCAACAAAGTGTTTCCTAACCAAACACTTCTAGCAAACAGATCTTGTTTCTATGGTATTTTATTCATCAGTGCAGCACAAGCCTCTAGGGTGTTTTATTTGATACCTCATTTCTGTGTCAAATTTGGAATCTGAATATAGACCCAGGGCAGGGTTTTCATTACTTTTATTCACAAAACCTACCCTTTATTGCACAGGATTTACAAAAGGTCAAAACCATGCAAGGTCTCCACTCTGCTTCTCAGCAAAAACACCAAGTAACTGTCAAAAGGGTTCTCCCTTTATCCCACTGGAAGGCATTATTCCTTGGAATTCTTAATAGAAACATGAATTTAAAAAAGGGAACTAGGGAACTTGATGTGGAATTCCAGTTGGACTGTAAATAGCCTTTAAACAACAGTGTTACAAAAACTGCACTACTTGTATTTCTGAAGAAAAACCAATCCAAATGAAGAAGTTGTAAGGGAAGCTCATAGCAATTGTGCCAGGAGAGCACAAGCCTACCTTTGCTATGGCCTAAGCTTTACAAAAAGTGCTTCTCTGCAGGATGCAGTTGCTGGGATAAACTTCTGAGATGGTCCCAGGGCCTAAGTTATCCTCAATGTCTTACACTGTGCTTTCTAGGGAGAGATTATGCTGCAGTACTGTACATTTTCCATTCTCTCTCTTCCTCCAGAAGAAAAACCTTCTATGCAAGACAATAACAATTTCAAATTAGATGTGTATTAAAGACCTAGTTTTGAAATATTTATTTAACATCTAGTCATATAAAATAAAGTGTAAAAGTATGAAGGTATCAGAACGTGGCTTTCAGCAAGGCAGTATGGGAAGTACGAATTCAACATAAACCAGGACTTTTTTTTTTTCCCCCCCTTTGAAAAAGGGTCACATCAGAAAATGAATGAAAAACACTGAAGAATTTCACTTCAAGCCTGCACTCCTGCCTCATTGTCCTTTGCCCAGGAGGAGGGGCCAGTGGAAGAATCCTCCCAGGTTTGGGCTGTGTTGTTCTTTGTGCTCTGGGGCCGGCCGTGGCTGGACTATGTGCTGCCCTCTCTGGGGGGCACCGGCGGCTGCGGCGGCGGCGCTGCCTGTGTGCCCGTGGCCGTTTTGATAGAGTTCAGCGTTTTGCTAAACCAAGAGTTTTTGGCAGCTTGGATTTCATTCATAAGGGCTCCTCTCTGGTGCTCCAGCTCCTAAGAAAGCAGAATAGTCAGAATTGATCAAAACATCATTAATTAACAAAGAAGCATCTCTTCACACTCAGTCCCTGCAGTCCGGCACTTCCCTTGCAATCTCCCAGGCACTGGGGAGAGAAGACATTCAAACTGCTGAAACAGCACAAGATATTTAGACACAAACAAAATCATCCTCTTCTTTTTAAGACAGCTTTTTTTCCTGAAAGTTCAGGCACGCAGGTATATAAGCTCCCTTTTGGAACAACTTTTTGTGTGATTCAGAACAATTTTGGACTGAGCATGAGGTTAAGGCGACCACCCTGCTGTACCTGGAACAATTTTTTGTATGATTCAAAATAATCTTGGGCTGAGCATGAGGTTAAGGTGACCACCCTGTTGTACTTGGATTCCACATACCTGAATTTTGCACTTGGCTTCCACAAGCTGCAGTTTGGTCTGTGCAAGCTCCAGCTCCATCTCCCTCAGCTGCTTCTTCAGTGCATCCTTCTCGTCGTCTGTTTCGATGCCTTTGTTGTCCGTGCTCACAGCAGGCACCTTCAGTGCCCCCTCCTTGCTGAAAATCTCACTGCAGTGTTTGCAGGCCATCACTTTGCCCTGAAATACCCAGAAAGCTCATTCTTAATCCATGTTACAGGAGTTGCTGTACGTCCTGGAAGAGCCATTTTATTTGTCAGACTGCCTCAATCTCAAACCATCCAGTACTGCAGTTTCTATAACTGGCATGAAAAGAATTTGAGTAGCTCAGGAACAATTTCCAGGGTATGTTAACCAGTATAAAAATTCCTAAAATCTACTTAGCATGTTCTAAGCACACAGACTTTGCTCCTATATTAGAGTCTTTTTGCTACAAAACTTTGTAATATTTATGTCAGCACAACTAGGAAGAGTAAATTATGTCTGAGTAGATGAAACAGCTGGCCTGGCTTGCACAGACTAAAACAGGATATTGAGCTATTTCAGCAGAATATAGGAACATCAATCCTAGAATTATTTTATGTTATTATCAATAGCATTATTGATAAGTCACTAAAAAGTAACAAATCCAGTTCAGCTTGAGTATTAAAGAAATATGTAGAAGCTACAGCAGAGGGTAAACAACTCTGCCTACTCAGAATTATTATTATTATTATTACTATCACCTATCAGGAAATTTTTAACTCTGATGTAGGTATTCCTGGTAAGGGGGTTAGAGAAGGGAAAGGAACCCCTGTGGATATTCTGAGGATGGCCCTAGCTGTGCCACTTGGTTTAATTACTTAAACCAATTCTATTTAAATTACAGAAACTCAAATGTATAAACTTTGTCCAATCTGGCCAATTCCAATCCCTCTGCTGTGCACACCAGAGAAACAACATGTTTTGTCTTCTTTTTTTTTTTTTCCAGTTAATCAAAACATCCAAGTAGATACTGTTTTCTCTACATTTTTTACCAGAAGCATATATTTTAACAGCAAAAATAAAAGGCAAGTACTAAATGCACTTCAGTTTGAGAGTTCCACACTGCCTGATGCAAGAAAAAGAACCGTGAAAGGAAATAAACCCTTTCCTTGTTTACATCTTCTGAAAAATGCATGTGGGGCCATTGATGTGCTTTAAGTTCAGCTCCCATTTCAGTTCTGTACCCTTGGCATTCAGCAACACCTGTGTTAGAAACACCCCCTGTGCAGAGACATTGTTCTCACCTTCACAACTTCCAGTTCATCCTTACTGGCTGCTTGTTGCTTCTCCAGCCTGGTACTCAGCTGGGAACAAATCTGGAGCAGAGAAAGCAATCCCTTAGCTCAAGTTTACTGTGCTGAAGTAGGATCTGTGTGTTTCTTAACAGTGGCTTTTGCTAGAACAAACATTTCTTAAATTCTGCCTCACTCAGTATATGCATTCCCCCCTTAACTCCACTGCTGCTGATAATGACAAAAACCCAGCAGTATTCAATACAGAACCAGAACACAGAGACAGGGACATTTTATGGATGAGTTGGTTTATGATGTTTGTACTGCATTATGTCACAAAGTACAGAAGCATTGACCCTACAGTACTAAAATTAGCTGAAAGACAGGTTATTCCTGACTGCCTAATTGGGAGACTATTAGGAAAGCCACAAAAAGATTTATGACAAATTACAACATTGCTCTCCAAAAGCCTGAGAGGTGGAGCTTGTTTGAAGGATGAGATCTGCAATGCTGAAAATTCAGCTCTTGTAACAGGTTGAAAGAAGAAATATGAGAGAGGGTCTCTGGAATGGTACCTGTTTATACTCTGCAATAATGGCTGTGGTTTTCTTGATCTCAGATTCTGCCTTCTCCAGCTGCTTCCTGAAGACCTCCTTCAGCTAGGAATTGCAGGAGAGAAGTTACACATTACACTGACAGAACTTCTCAAAATCTGATTGTTTTCTTTGTGTCTGGCTTTGTTTACAACAGCTCTACAGCTGCTGCTCATGAAATTCCAGCTCTCAGACAAGTGTCTGATTTACTCAGTTTACAAATACTGATTCTATCAGTGATAACCAAGAAGTCTGTACTGTGACCCTTTATGTCTGGTTAGAGAATTCTCCTGTAACCTAATTCCCATTCTCTGTGTGAAATGGTGGTACATCATGGCCCACAGAACACAAAGAAAAGCATTACTATTAAGTGGGGTTTACTGATTTAGTTCTTGTTTTTCTGCACACTCTCACAGCAGGTTTGGCCAGATTGTTTGTTTGTTTGGAGATGGAACAAGAAGAATCTCTCAACACTGTCATCTGCATAACAGGAGGAAAAAAAAATCTGTTTGGGTCTGTGGCACTGAGTGAAAACACAGCTAACTCATCCCTCCTTCAGAACCACTCCACTTGGAGAGCACTTTCAGGAGGAAAAAAGCCTTCACTGCCTTACTTATGGCAAAGAGAGAGCTCCATTTTAGAAAGACACAATGAATTAACATTAATTGTTGCAGTCACTGTTGCCAAATAGCAAAAATAAAAATCAGGGTATCACTTTTGAAACCTTCATGTTAGATATATGGGATTACAGAACAAAGACTGAGTATTTTGCAGCTGAGTAGAAACCAGGTCTACTCAGCAAAATTCTCCCAACCCCCACCCCCCCATTCTGCTGTTGGCTTCAGGCAGGAACGTTATTGAAGTGATCCAGCAGCTGAATCCAGAATGGGCTCTTACAAGGCAACAACTCCTCCATCTCCTCCATTAGATGTTTAAGAGGTCTGATCACATCTCCTTCGCTGAGATTGCTCACCACCAGTGACAACAATCATTACAATATTTGGAAGAGGATAAGCTATGAAAAACTAAACAATCAGAGCTCAAGGAAACAAAAAACAAAAACTACTGAAAAATGTACTTTGGAAAAAAAAATTACTAACTTTTACTTGAAAGTGCATTTTGAGGACAAAATCATTTTCACAATTGCAACACATCCACACTTTTCTGCATATCATTTTTCTTGCATTTACTAACCAAATGGGAAAAGCTGGAGAATGCCTTACCTGAGCAGTTTCCTCTTCCTGCTTCCTTTTCTCTTCCTCAGTCTCCACCAGCCTCTGTTTGGTCACGAGAAGTTCCTTGTTCAAAACATCTGCTTTGTCCTCAGCCTAGAGTCAGAGACACTTGTGTAAATCAGGTGTTCTCTGTGCCAGTACACACACACTGGGATGTACAGCTCAGAAATACACCAGGTTCAGGTTTTAGCATTGCCTTTTCCTGCCCTCTAATGGCTCACACAACTTTCTGATATGAAATCCCCATTTACTGAATTATTTCACTGTTTCAACACCTGTGCAAAAGGACCCTTTGGCCAATTGTTTACCTACGCCCAGGTGGCACATAAACACAGATATTATATCCTAGCACAAAAAGTGATGTGTAGAATATTATTTTTGTTGGGAGCAATATTAATCTAAGTGAGGGCAGCATGATTTACCTCCTGTGTAACTTCAAATAACTCATCCCATTTTTTAATCTGGCAGCAGGGAAAGCATAACTGTAAAATACTTAGGTGCATTGTACCCTACAAAGTGTTCAGGCAAAGGCAAGTGTAAGGGACAGGACCGCCAGGAAAATGGTTTATTGGTGCAAATAAGTATTACATGAAGAAATCTGATAATTGAGAATATAATTTTCTCTGGAAGGACCAAGCTTGTGGTGACACTGGGAATCCTTTGCTTTTTTGAGCACTGTCCTCACTGATCATCAGGAGAGAAATTCCAATATATCCACACATTTCTCAATGTTTGATTTATTCTGTAGGCCTCCCCAGCTGGAAACACACATAGCAGTCACCACCCTTCCTGTTCAGTAATGAGGAACAGACAGGAAATGGTTGTGGCCAATTAACACTGACATTGCTGAAATTACAGGGGGGAAAAGGACATTGGAAACAAGTAACCATATAGAACTTGTCTCTGAGCTCAAGTCTGGTTTTCTACCACTGTGGTGGCATAATCCTATCTTTCTGACACAGTAATAATGATTAATGAGGATATTAGTGGTGTTTGAGGGCAGCAGAACCAGCTCCACCATCTCTGTGACTGAAGAGATGGATTAAGGATTTCTTCAGTGCTTAGTGTGTATAAGACTGTATGGGAGAAAGGAAAACAAATGGTGCAAGAATGGAAAATTGATGAGGTTAACATCTTAGAACAAAAGTACTTAGGGATTACAAGGATATTTTTGATCAAAGACCTGTTTAAGATATGCTTTGAAGGAACTACAGATTTTTCCTCCTTTTCTGTGTTCATTCCAGTTTCTCCAAGCACCTGCAGTGTAGAAAGAGAGGGCTGAATGTGTGGTTCTCTGAAAACCATTGTGTCTGGGGCAAAGGGCTCTGAATGCTGCTGCCCTCCACATTCCAGTCTCCACAGGGAACACCAGCAGTTATCAGTGAACACCCAGGAGCCCGTTGAATTTTTGGTGCTGTGCCACTTCATTATCTCTGAATTTTGTTGGCTGTACTAGAAGTGCTGTGAAAAACAGATCCACACAGACATTTTGCAATGCTTGAAACTACTCTCCCAAGGACTACATGGCACCTTTTTCAAGGAAATGTTTGTTCTCTGCTATCTGCCTAAAGGTTATGGCCTACATTTTCTAAACAATCCCCAACGGAGGAGCTGCAATCAGTCTTGGCCAGACCCCACTGAATGCCTACAGTGGCACATGGAAATACAGCTGAGTGCAGCTAGGAGTGAGGCTGTCAGGAAAATAAAGGCAAAAATAATCACACTTTGAACGTGTTCATGTTTTCACTTGAGCACAAAGCAGGGCTGCTCCAACTGCTGCTGCCAGGCCTGAGCTGGGAGCCAGCTCTGTTCCCATTACCTGGTCCAGGTCGTTCCTTAAGGCAATTTTGCTGGTCACAAGCTCATGGGCAAGGTCATCGTTCTCCTGCTCCAGCCTCATGCTTGCTTCTTGGAGCCTGCGGTTCTCCCTCTGTGCAAAGAGAGGAACAACCAGGAAAGGAAATCAATCCTCATGAAGAGCAATGAGCAATGCATGGTGTGTGCCAAACACTGAGAAGGCAGGAGTGCACATTAAGACAGGACTGCTGCTCTGGGAAACAACAGTGAATTAAGCCAGCAGTGCAAATGCAGGTATTCCACTTCCATCCCACTGGTTTGTGTTGTGCAAGGGACACACTGATTGTAGTGTTTCCCTGTCAAAAATAAACACTGACCTCTCCACAAAAGCACTTGGTTTCTGCTTGCTCATCATCAAAAGGAATCAGGCAGATAAATCCCACCCAGCAGCAGTGAACAGGGACCAATTAACAGTTACTTATAATAATGCTTCCAAGCAAAGTAGGAAGCTGTCCTGCTCCACTTTACAAAATCCTGTCTGCAGGGATCCATAAAAATAGTGCACTTTGTAGGTGATGCAGTGCCAACTTCCCCTCTCCTGTGGGGCCAGCCAAGAACAGCATTCAGCAGGGAACTCCCTACAGCTCCAACATCCTGTGCCACCATTTGTGCACTGCTCTGTGCCTCCTGCCAGTGACACCTGAGTGAACCTTGCAGTGCCAGGTGGACAGGGGAGCTCAGCCCTGAGCCCAGCACCTGCTGGGGGCAGTGACAGGAACACAAAATGCACAACCTGGAGGCTGCAGGCTCTTGCTTCACTGCCCTCCCTACCCACTCCACACAGGCAGAAATGACTATCTGGAGCACTAACCACAGGAGGTGAAGGAACAGGAGAATCAACAGTCATTCATGTCTTTTAGAAATCTGTGACTGCTGCTCTAGGGTTGAGAAACAGAACCATATTCAAAAGATGCCTGTGGGTCAGTGGCCTTCTAAGGGTTCAACATCAAATACAAGTTCTCATTTTCAGAAGAACACAGCCAGGTGGGACAGACCGAGGTGCCTTCCTCCAAATGGATTTTAGGACAAAAATGCTGTGCTGGCTTTCCATCACTGTATGTCTTTCGTACCAAAACAGGCTGCAAAAGTAATCTCTGTACTATGGAAATTCAAGGAAAAGCACCACGTTCATATGGAAACTCACAGGTGGAAAAACAATAACCTATATGCTGAGATTTCAAAAAGGACTTATTCTCACTTGAAAGGTAACTCTCCAAAACAAAACAGTGAAAGTCCAAATATATCAGTAAAGTCAATGATATATAACAACATATATTTTAGCACTTGTAACATTGTTCAAGAGTTGTTCAGTGAATGCACTCCTACAAAATGTGATTTCTTGCATAAGTTATTCACCTGCTTTCACTTCTTCCTACTCACCAGCTATGAAATTGCAATTTTTATTTCTGTTGCAAGCAGATTTTGCATGTTTGTCTTAAACAAAACCAGGAGCTCTAAGAGGATGCAAAAAAAGGTCTCTTCTGTGTGGAACTTCCTCTGTGGCAGGAAGTGGAACCTCTACAAATTTTCTCTTTTTAATGTGACCCTATTGTGTAACTAGAATAGGGACTGCCCTGCCCAGGGAAGTAAGATGGTTTCCCTTCCAAAAGATTGTACTTTGAATAACTTGTTTTGTACAGAAGCTAAATAAAATGCCTTTGTCTTAACACAGTTAAAATAACCACTGCTAAAACACACACAACTTTGGGGATCTTTCTTATTTTAAATGCACTTCAGTCTGTTTGGGACAATGAATTTTAAAAATCAAAGTAAAATTTTTCTCTAAACATAATATAAGCTTTAAAGTGTAAAACCAAATTGCAGTCAATAATGATAATACTAACAACAATCTCTAACACATCTTTATTCCTGTATTTCATTCAGACCATCTTAGAAATGCTTATTTTTATAGGTTCTGCTGGTTGTCAGAACCTGAGTTCACCTAAAACTTGAGACCTGAGTCAGACCAGGTTCTGCAGCACCAATACCTTTTCACAGGGATGTTGCTGAGAGGAAGAAAGCAGCAAATTCTTATGACTTTGACAAAATAACCGAGTTGGCTTTACCATTTTTGCTCTGTCTTTGCCAAAAGCTTCAGTGTCTGCCAAGCAAGGCACGCAGTGTGAGCTGAGAGTTCCTGCTTTGCATTTGCAGACAAGTGGGTAAGCAAGCTCTGTGCTTGGAAATGCACTATCCTCCTCTTAAACCAGGATTCACATGCCAGGTTGGAAGTGAGATAAAGATCTCTTACCTTGGGCATCCAGTCAATAGCTACAAGATGCTTTTAGCTCATTCACCAAACTCTGAATGTCCAGCTGCAAGGCTCTTACAGGACCACCTTTACTCTTCCTCCACCCAGGGCAGAATGCCTGATTAGCTGGTTTGTCTCTCTCAGCTCCTCCCCCCAGGTCCAGCAGTGTAAAACTGCCTCCCTACTCAGGAGGAAACTCTTAAGTCTGCCTAAGTCTAAATAAAAACTAACAGGACACAGTGAAGACAGAAAGAGCAAACAGCGCTCTCTACGTGTAGCAAACTATTTCTATAGGCTGTGAAATATTTAGTTTTATGAAATATGCTCACAATGACAAAGTTCAGCAGATGGAGCTCAGGACTCACATCAGAGCAGGACTCACATCAGAGGCAGCATTTGTAATGGCATCAGCCAACTAGTCAGACCTGCTGGTTGTCCCTGGTGTAAACAGACAGCTTCCTGCCTCCTCTCCACAACACTACATTTACTATGACAACCACTTCCTTCTCAGTCTCAGAAACTGCTCAGTTTCTACAGTCAGTAAAGTAACAGATCCCTCTTTCCCAAATTCCTCCTCCTGGTTACTGAAGGTGGCTGGTGAACTCAGGTTAGCTTTTAAAAGGAGGATACTGCATTTCCAAAGAGGACAAACAAAGCTCATACACACAAACACAAATCAACTTACCTCCTGTAAAGTCACAGACCAATTACTGCTTTCAACCATTGGTGTAAACACAGTGAAAACGGGATAAAAAGAAATTTCTAATACAAAAAAAAAAAGTTGCTTATTCTTCACTGGGTTTTTTGTTAAGAGTTTTAGAGAGAGATGCTCCCACTTCCATCACACACTGGGTGGAAAGAAGATGACAAACTCGAAAGCAGTAGGCAAGCCTCAGTTCAGGATGACTGAAAGGCTGAACTCCACCCTCTGCTCCCTTCCAGGCTGCAGCAAGGAGCAATTCCTGAGGAGATTAGTGGCCATGATGCATCCTCTCTGTGCTGTACAAGTGGGGTGTAATGAGTCACCAACCTCCTTAAGCAATTCTGTTTCTGTTCAGCAACACCCTGTGCTGCCCTTGGCTCGGGGAGGGTTACTTTCCCTCATGGTGGTTAGTGCATTTTGGCTCTGTGCTGGAAAAGGTGTTGATAGGACAGAGATGGTTTGGTTACTGCTGAGCAGGGCTTGCACAGAGCCAAGGCCTTTCCTGCTTCTTGTAGCTCCTCACCAGTGAGGGGGCTGGGGGTACCCACTGAGCTGGGAGGAGGCACAGCTGATTCCAAGTGACCCCAAGGGACAGCCCAGCCCACGTGGCACCACGCTGAGTGTGTAAAGCAGGGAGAAGGACACAGAAGGGGAACCTTGGAGTGATGGCATTTGGCTTCTCAAGGCACTGTTATGTGTGATGGAGCCCTGCTCTCCTGGAGATGGCTAAACATTCACCTGTCTTCATCTCAACCACAAACCCACAAGTTTTGTCACTCTTATTCTGGGGATTCTCTCCCCCAGCCTTGTGGTGGAGTGAGCAAGCAGCTGGCTGGGTTAAATGAAGACATCCAAACCCCAGACCTGTGAGTGTGAACAGCTGCCCAACGATGGAATGAAAACACTGATTAAAATTCACTTTCTGGATGTGAGCAAACAGAGGTCTTCATAAACCCAATGGAAAGGGCTCTTGATATTGGAGGAGCTCCAAAGGAAAATCCTGTGAACCTCCATTCAGAAAGCCAAAAAGCTTTTACAGCAAGTGATCCAGGAAAGCCTCTCAAGGCAAGCAACACAGAGGCTCCTGGAGGCAGCTGTGTTTTCTGTTTGGTGACTCTGGAGAAGCATTGCCCAAAGTGCCCCAGCACAATTTTAAAATAAACAACAGACAATGTCCCACAGCAAAACTCATCATGATTTTCCTCATGGTTAACATTCACTTGCCCTGACTGAATAAAAATGATCAGTGTATTCATTTTTGCTTCCCCTTCCAAACACAGAGAAGGCTGTTATGTCCAAATTACACATTTATTCACACAACTTCTCCATTGCACAAGGAGGGTGACAGAGGAAAAGGTGGAACAGAACAGCAGCATCTGCTTGCAAAACTCCAGCCCTTCTTTGTACAACTACATCCTCTTTGTTTTAAATCAGTTCCCAGGCTCACTTCTGGGATTTTCTCATCAAGTTAACCCAAATCTTGTTACATGAGGCAGTCTCAAACACAGAAATAAAACTCCATAATATTTAGAAAAACATCAACCTGAAATCTATTACTATTTTTTCTACACATATGACTCACTTTTCTTCCTAGCTTCTATAGGGAATTTGTAATTTAACTAAAAGTTACAAAATTTGGTGACGAACAACAATTTAGAACATATTTCACTTTTGCACCTTTTAAAAATCTGACAAAAATATGATAATTTGTTATAAACAATGGAAAATAAAGTGAAAACACGTCCAGAAAAACTTGCACTTTTCCTAAATAATACTTGTAAATACAGAACGAAACAAACACCAAAAATAATGACACTCTTTAATACTGATCTTCTGGTAAATCAAATTCCAACATGTAAAATAAAATACGTGCTGGGCAGGAGCTGCTGTGTTTAACACAGCTCGTGGGAGCAGGTGAATTGAACCTGTCAGGCAAACACAGCTGGTTCCTGGGCCAGGCACTGCAGTCCCAGCCCATCTCCCTCTCTCTCAAGAGGCCATCAGGGACTTCCTCTGAGGGCAGTGTCACAGGGAGGTGCCTCACTCAGGCATCCTTCATCTCTGCAGCTCCCTGCAGCCCGTGGGCCTGGCAAATTCCTGCTGGTAACAACAACTCTAACAACTAGAGCTGAAAACTATCAATTGATTTAAAGCTCTTTTCCCTCCTGACCCATATGAGGAACGCTCTGCAGGGATCTCTACTCCAGTGATCCCATGCAAGAAACATCCCCTTCTTCCTAGGCAGCAAATCCTCCCTTTGTTTTGGGAGGGGAAACTGTAAAAATGACAAGGTTGTAGGGTACAGCCCAGAGAGCAGGAGCTGACAGCAGTGCTGTGCTTGCAGGCAAGGCTGGCTGCTGGACCCTGCAGAGGTGCTGCCCAAATGAAAAGCATCTCTGACCATGCAGGCTGCAGAGTGCTCTCCTAAAGGACAAGAAAAAGCAAGGCTGCCTCTCCACGTGCTGCTGGGAGGAGCCACACAATGACATTTTCTTGCTGCCCTTTGGAAACACTCCTGAAATGTCAGTTCCTACAAAACCTTAACTTCACATATCAATAAAATCTAACAAGCAAGACAAGGAACAAAGAATATTTACAAGCATTTTTCCATCAACTGAAAAACATGTCCAGACTTTGAAGTTAATATGCAACTAACCTATTACAGGGACTGTCTAATCACAGCATCCTTAAGAGGATCAGACCCAACACAGCTTAATAAAAAAATCCACAGTGAGTTTCAGAAGCACAAGCCAAAACCCTGGGCTGTGATCCTGACTGTGACAGTGACTCACATCAACAGTGGCCCAAGAGTCACTTCCTATATCCTCATTTGCAGCTTGGGATAATGTTCTTCACAGTGCATTGACCAGGATTAACTAGTTAATATGCTTCCACTGAGCTTTAAAGAACCCTTCTTTGTTTCCTAAGCATTATTTTAATTCCACAGTACTATAAGTGAACCACTAGGAAAATACTTAAGAGTTAATCAGCAGCCAGTTGTGGTTTTTTCCAAATAGGTCATGCTTGCTATTGGTTCTCAGCAGCTACAGCACTCCTAAGTCTCATAAACAATAAAATCTCCACCCTTTGACAGCAAAAAAACCTACACTTAAAATATAATTTTCTCACAGACAAATGCTTAAAAAAAAAAAAAAAAAAAGAAAGAGTCAGTTTGACTTTGTACCTGTAAGTTTCCTTTGTCACATTTATGAATTAAGGCACACTCTCTCACCACAGATCTCCATTTCCTGAATGTGGTGCACTTTTCTTATGTTCACAGGCCATGTCAAGCCTGTTGCACTCTGTGTGATTTGATTATCCACCCCTCCCCAGCCCTGAAGACCCCACAACCACCACAGTGGCACTAACATATTAAGGCACAATGAAGAACAGCAGGCAAACAGTACCAGGATATGTAAGAAATGTCAGTTCCCAGCTATCCTGGGCAGCAGGCACCCCTGGCAGCTTCACCTGGAGCAAACTGAATTGTTCCAAACAGAGTGAGGAATAACCAGATCCCAAACTCTCAGTTAAGGCTGTGCCCAGAGGCAGAGCCTCCAGCACACAAAATCTATGGCAGCAGAATGTAGCTGTGACAATGAAAGCAAATACATTGTAAAGATAAGCAAAGCTGAGCTGAAATTGTAGAACTGTTCTTTTTCAGTGAACTATCAAGCTATCATATTAACAACTGAACCTTCTTTCTGTGCTCCTTTGAAGAGGAATATCCATCACTATTAACTCTACTGCAGTAGTACCTCAGGACCCCAGAAGAGCTCTGGGTCCCACCACAATTGGTTTTATCCTAACAAAAAATTACTGAAGCTTGGTATAAACAGGAATGAATAATAAGGATCATATCAGCCAAGGAAGAGTTCATCTTCCAAAGTCTCTGTGGATGCCACTGCACACAGCTTGCACTAGAACAATGTGTATTTTCTCCTTTCTGTGTCTGTAGCTGAATCACCCTTTGTTTCTGCGGCTCATGAAGATCTCCCGTAAAAGTGCAACAGCAGGAGAGTTACCTACAAACATATAAACTGAAAGAAGAAAAATATTATATGTGGCTACTTGCAGATGTCTTAAGAGTTATAAATTGTGATTGAGGTATTCTTGGGAAAAAAAAAGACTAAGCCCAAAGTTTCAAAATGCTTATTCAAGAAAGGGGATGAGTTCACCTTCGCTTCCCTAAGGTCTGCATCCCTGGCACATCCCAGGGAGGTGAGCATGCTACACACACCTCTACTCAACTGCTGGAGACAGCTCACTCCTGGTGGGGTTCACCACATTCCCATAGAGCATCTCCCTACCTTGTATCTGTCCATAGGATCTTCCTGCTGCAGCTGGCTCTCTCGCATGGTTTGGTACTCTCTCTCATATTTCTTCAGCTTTTTTGTTGGCACCTGTGGAGTAGATTTGGGAAACATGCATTTAAAAATGAGAGGAACGCTGGAAAAGCTGACTGAAAGCTCTCCCTGCCAACAGGAAACCGAGGGAGTGCTGGAGAGCTGCTGCTGAATAAAGGCTCTCCCCACTGTCCCCCCTCCCCTAGTCATTAAGCCCTGTCAAACACTTACCAATACAGCTCACATCACAGAAATCTTTCTGTGCCCACTGCTGCTAATTATTCAGACATTTAAAGGGAAACAGAACTGGAGACATTTTAGTAAGACTAACAAGAAGAAAAAAAAGCACAGACAAGTGGGAGAACAGGAAAACACGTTTTGATACATATGATTCACCGAAACAATGCTCTAGCAAGACAACTGTTAAAAGTGAGATGAGAACAAAGGAGTGCTCATACAAAAGGACCAGACAATTCCCTGGGGGAGATCCAAGTAATGGTTTTATTGCTGAGAGAGTATTAATGTCTAAATTACAGCCTGTGACCAATGCCCTCATGAAGTCTGGCATCAGAGCCCTCCTAGGCACAGATGGAGATGCTGCAGCGCAAGCCAGCAGAGAGGTGGCTCAGAGAAATCACAAACAAATTTGGTAAACAGCCATGCAGAAAGGTCAAAACCCAGGCTGCTGGATCCTGGGAACACTTCCACTTCAAACACTGATCAGAAGGAGCCTGTGTTCTTTTCAGCAAAGCATGGGGAGCCTCTGCTTTGCCCTCACCTTCTGGTTGGGTATGCAGTGCTCCCATCTGTCCCTGGAGACCTCTGGCAGCATTACTGAGATCACCTGCTGGCAGGTGGAGAGATCCCTACTGCCATGTACCCCCAGGAGTACAAACACAGGCTCTCCTTGATCTGTCATGCAGATATTCCTATTGCCTGTATTGATCGTGCTTAGCTGCCTCCTGCTGGGAGGACATGCCACTGTCACCTTGCCTTAGGGCAAAAACTACAGCCAGTGAGCAGAGATTTGAGCTTCTGTGTAGTTCTGGAGCTGTTTTCTCTTTGCTGGTTGTCAGCCCAATGCCTCTTTGCTCTGCAGCACCCAAAGGGACCAAGCAAGTGCTCAGTGTTGCTGCAGAGGGAGGTGCAAGTAGCAAACATGAAAGCCATGATCTGCAAAGCATTCATAAAGCAGCACCAAATCCCACAATTACTATGGAATCTGAAATCAACCCCCTTAAAGCAAACAAAGAGAGAATGGTAAAGATAAAAACATAAATGAAGTACATTGGGCAAACATATAAGAAAATTTCACTTTCATGACACAAAACACCATGAAATGAAAGTGACTACGAGATGCTTTTATACATTTCAACTGAATAATCCTCCTAACACAAACCCAGCCAGCTTTGGCTTGGCTGCAGCCTGAAACTATTGAGGCTATTTAATAGTCATAAGAATTAGAAATAATTTCAGTATAGTGTTTTCAATGAAATAAACCCATCACATGTCCAAAGCTTCTCCATCCCCTCCTTTCACCAGAAGTACTGGACTTTTATTTAGAGAACCAGATCAAGGCTCTCCAGCTGGGTGTGATAAGGACACCCTCCAAACACAGCTCTCAGGTTCTGCTGTGGAGTTTTGTGCTCCACTATGCAACCACCAGGACATAAAGATAAATATGAGGGAGATTTTGTGGTGCAGCATGGCAGAAAGGCACAACACAGGTGTAACTTAGATGATGATCTGTTCAACCAAAGATGCTCCTGATTCTTGATGCTTTTCATTGAAACCTTTAAAGTGCATATAAGAACTAAGTTTCACTACACAGACAGACAAGACTCCTGTTCACACAGCCCTGTGAGTGCCTCAGTAAGAATCCAGCCATCAGCAGGAACAAGAGCTGTAAGATAGATTTTGTGTCTGTAAATTGATTTTGTATGTGCAAGTAGGGAGATAAGGGTGGAAAGTGAAGGCAAAGATTGCACAGTCAGAACCCTCTACCCTCCTGTTCTTATGTGAGCAGTGCTGCTCCCTTTAGCCTGGCACTGGGTGTTGGGGGGTGTCCTGTCACAGCTGCCAACCACTTCTGAATGCCTGCTAATCAATTCCATCAACACTGCTCCATCTCTGGGCTCTCCTTGCTTGTATTTCAGTTCCCAGCTGTGAGCAGGAGCACCTGTGGGTGCTCTGGGTCCCTGGAGGGATCAGCTCCCTCCTTCAGCACCACCCTGGCCATGGGCTGGGCTGAGGCATGGCCAGGGTGTGCCTGGCACCTTCTCCAGCAAGGAATCAGCACAGCAGCACTTTCCTGGGAACACTGACAGTAAATAGTACCTGAAACAAGCATCAGATCATGCAAGCATCAGGCATGGCATAGGAAACAGCTTCCAGCTCTTTGAAAGGTGATAGGGACTGCTGCATGTTAATATCTATTTATGCTACAAACCCTAACTGGGAAGTACCTAAATACAGTGAAAATCTATCTTAAGGGGAACTCCTACCACAAACCAGTCCAACTATTCCACTTATCTTGTAAAATAGAAACTGGAGCAAGCATGCCCAAGAACTTTGGCAGGGACCACACTGCTACTGTCTATTCAGCCACATTTCTCAAAGGAGTTTGATAATTTATATTACAGCATTTTCTTCTTCTGAGTATACACTAATAAATGGAAAAAAAAAATTTAAAAGCCCATTGCCTTATTTCCCAATTTAATTCCCTGAAAAAGATTGTGAATTCAACAAAGGATTTCTCAGTTAGCATTTCCATAAGTAAGAGCACAGTGCTAGCTATGCTTCAGTCTTCATGAACTGATCCTGAACAAAGTGCTCATAAATTCTCTGTAAAAGCTTCTGCAATATTGATTTCTTTTTTCTTTCTTTAGCACCATGGGGTATATTGGCTTGAACTGATACTTATCAAATTTAGGAGACTCTTGCAGTGTATAAACATTCCTCATAATTGTTTATCTCAATATCTTATCTCATTGAGTTGTTTTATTTTATTGCCTTCAAGTATAAAATCATGTTATAAGTAGTTATATGTGGGGAAACACCCATGCAGAGCATCTTAATAAAACATTATAATAAAACATCCACCCAGAAGAACTGAACAAGCAAAACCCTTTCCTGAAAAAACCCAGTGGCACCAAATGCTTGAAGGACTCAGAGCATGGTGGGAGAGAAACAAAACCACTTTGCTTTGAGCTGCCCCTGCTCAGGCTGGGCTGGAGGGATTTGCTTCAACTCCTGGCAGTCCTGGGCATGGACAGTGCACATCAGCACCTGCTCAGCTCCAGGAGAGCCTTCCCTCACTCTGTGATTCCTTCAGCTGTTTGCAGCCTGACCTTGCTGGATTCATAAATCACACCTGTGACTCCTTCTCCCCTGTGTTTTATTGCTCTAATGCAGCACTCAGAGCAGGCAGTTATGGCTGTGCTCATTTGACAGCCAAGGAAATGGAAGCAGAGATGGGAAGTGATTTCCTGAACATATTGCAGACAGCCAGAGGCTGATCCAGATAGTGAAATCCTATTATTGATTTCTGATTTCCAGCACTACCACAATGCCAAACTGAGCAGGGGATCTGTTTAGGATCTATTTAGGTTAGGAAAAATCCTAACCTCCCCACTTTATTTCTCTATCTAGCACTGCATTAACAGTCCAAAAATACATTGTCCCACCACATAAAAACGTAGCCAGTATTCTCTAGCTCCTCACTCTTAACATTTTGTTCTCTCAAGTTCTTGCCTCAGTGTAAAAGAGGGAAAAAAAAAAAAAGAAAAAAGCCAATTAAGAAAGTGTGCAGTGCCTTCCTTTCTCATTGTTTGAAGCAAGTGACACAATTTTATGTTTCCCTGGTGATGGATTTGCTTGGTAATTCAAGCTGAGGGGGGGGTCCTGCACCCCTGCAAAGGGGGGAGCCTCCCCAGCCTGCTTTGGGTGGGCACTGACAGTGACCACAGACACTGGAGCAGCCCAGCCCAGCCTCCCTTTTATCCATCCCACACACCTGCCCTGCCCAAGCCAGGCTCTCCCCACTGCTGCAAAGCAGGAGCATTTCCAGCTGAGCCTGGCTCAGGAATGCTGGGCCAGCTCAGCCCCTGCTCACAGCCACAAGAGGCTCTCACAAACCACACCACAAGTGCCTCTCTCTGGAGGAGATGGGAGTTTCCATCATTTTCTTCACCTTATGATTTAAAACGGTATCAGAAGAAATTCCACAATGAGGCTTGGTTCTGTAAGCTTTACACAGAAGCTCAGCAGATTAGCAATAAAATATTACCAATCACGTGCAGCATCTTAGTTCACATTCAAAATTGTGCTATTTTGTTCCAGTTAATACTTTATATTTGAAATACAACTACATCAAGTTCCAGGAAGGAAGCAGCTCTATTTTAAGGAATACAGCTCTATTTAAGTACTTTATTAAGCCCAATGAAGGTTGCAGTGTTACAAAATTAGATGAAAAAGCTGACTTAGTGCTACTCTTCTAACTTGTCCTAACTGTGAGCAACTGTATCATCCCTTCCTTAAAATGTGGTTGGCCAAAAGCAATGCAGAGTATCCTGCCATATCTGTCTAGGAATAAGGCTCAGAAGTAGATAAAGCCATTTATTTTTCTCCTGGGAGGAGGCAGTAATGAAAAAGAAAGAACCAACCCCACAGTACTGTGCTGACACAGCAGACTTGTCTCCTGGATTGGACTTTAAAGGGGGAGAATGGGATATTGTACTCAGCTATGATGCAGTATAATCTGAACAACTCTATCTCCAATGAGATCTTAGCCTCAAGCATGAAATCTGAAAGGGAAAATTGTAATTTCTCTCTAATAACCTCTACTTGGGATGGGTATTCTGCACAGAAAATCTGCAACATCCATTTGTAACAATTAATGTAGGATTGACATCAGCTGCCTAAAAAGAAATTCCAGGCTGGAGCACAGCTTGAAGAATTCCCCACTCCCCTTCTGACACCATGCAGGGAAGGGCTCACTGGCACCAGGCTGTTTTACCAGTCTGAAAGCCCTGGGAGAGCCCTCCCTGCAGAGTTCAAACCATGCTACCCTATCCCATCCATCCCACACATCCTGCAGCCACCCCACACTGTAAAGCTCCTTCTGCACCATCTCAACCCTGGGTTTTGGGGCACAATAAAAGGCCCACAGATTATATACAACAGCATCTCTCCACCTTGTGTTTGGAAACAGAACTGAGAGAAATGCTCTTTTGGTCACAGCAAACCAGCTCCACCCCAGCACACCTGGGCATCCCTTCCATGCAGGGGGAGATGTTTCTTCTTGCTGCAAGTCACCTCCTTGCCAGCTCTGTAGGTTCACAAATTCCTGAAGAGAATCTTCAGGATTACAGAAAGCCAACCTGAAAGCAAACTGAAGGCAAAGGAAACCAGCACTGCTGTGAATTTTGTTTGGTTTCTCTGCATTAGTCCATTATCAAAATGTCTCAATTGCAGTGGCACATTTGAAGGAATTTACAGAGACAAGAGAAAGGCAGGTTGCAAAATTTACAGAGCACCTGCACAATTGACTGTGGTTCAAGCCAGCAGCAGCAGAGTCAGTGATGCTGGATCATTTCCAACACCAGATCCTTTTGTCAGATTTTAATCTCCACAATGCATTTCCATTCAGGAAAATCCACTGAGCCAGGTAGAGCCCATTATTCTTCTGCAGCCCTGCTGTTTAAAGATCTGCTTAGTTAGGCTCAGTTAGCAAAACACTGAACTAAGAGTAAGCTGAGACAGAGAGATGTTCAATGAGCCCCATTGTGCAGCACCACAGGAAAAGAGAATGGAATTTGGATTCCCTGCACTGTAACTCTAAACACCAGCTGTACTTTTGCACTGACCACAGTGCCTGTGCTTGAGAGGCTGCAGGGGAACCTGCACCTACAAAAAAGGGCCAAGGAAAGGATGGGCTGCCTCTGGCAGATGCTTTTCAGAATCCCAAAATGTCTTTCTGCCATCAAAAAAGTCATTTGACAAATAAGAAATCCTACATATTGACAAATAAATCCTACATAACCAAAGCAAATACATAGGCTTTCCTAATATTTATCCACTGTAGATGTGTAACAGCTAGGGCTCTCTTGTGTACAGTCTTTATCATCTCTTAGGCAGCAAATGGGAGAAAATTCCTAAGGAAAAAAAAAGAAAAAGGAAAAATCCTAACCTCCAACACTGTCTGATAAAAGTATCTTTACACTTTTAAGAGTCTTCTCTAGCACTGGCTTCACTACCACCTGAGGGATTTATTTTCTTAAAAGCCAGACCCTCCGAGGAATATCCAACAAGCATCAAGCATGAATTAAAAAGCTCAGGAAATGGGTCAAAAAGCCATTGTGAAAGGGAATTATTATCCAGTGACATCTTTCATTTTTGGGCAATGACATTCTGGGTCTTTCTGGGCCTCATCAAAGATCCAGCACTATCAAACACTACATCAGTGGCCTGCAAATGGAAGATAGAATCCAACTAATAGAATTTGCAACTGACACACAGAAAGAACAGTGCAGAAGAAGAACCAGGAACTGTACACATACATTTGAATTTCTGGAAGCAGCTTCCTCTACTGAAACCCAGCCCTGTGCTGACCCCAGAGCACATGTCCACAGGACTTCACTGCAGCCTGGAGCTGGGATGGAGTCCCATGAGGAGATGGGAAGGACAGAGGATGGGGCAGAGGGAGGCACATGCTGGGAAAGCAGCTGGCCATTGTCTGGGCAAGACCCAGCTCTTCCTCCACAGCCCTCTCCCTCTCACCTCACTGCTGGGTGGCAAGCTGACCAGAATAAACCTGCAGAAATAATTCAATCCAATTATTTGGGAAAATGTTCATTGCATCAATAGCACTGATAGTTCAGCTCTACAAGCAGCTGCTCAGGAGGACAGGGAGCAGTGTGGGACTGGGAATAAACACTGGTACAGAGAGAAGGGAGGAAATAACAGAAATAACCTTACTGTCAACATGTAACTCTGCTGTCAGAGCCAGGCTGCAGCAGAAGGGCTGCTCAAGGATAGGGGAAAGGAAGCTGACCAGGGAAGGTCAGCCCTGGATTGTTCACTGAGACCAATATTGTAATATTGTAATATTGCACCTTGTCCTGGGAGAGGCAGCTGGGGAAAAAACTAAAGAGGATGTAGAGCAGAGCCCCCAAAATGTTCATGCAGAGTGCAAATGCCTCACAGTGAGAGATCTAAGAGCTCAGAATGCTCAGCACAAGGGAGCTGCTCCAAAGACAAGGCAAGAGGGCTGGGACAGAACCTGGCAGCTCCTGCCCACAGGGGAGGGAGAGGCTGAGGTGGGGACAGCTCCTTGAGACAGCCTGAAAGCAGGATCCCTCCTTGTGCTGGAAAGGAAAGGGTTCAGATGAGGACTGGATCTGTGCAAAGAGCCAGCTGCCATAACAGTGACCCCCAAACTCCCTTCCTCCTCTGGCAGCAGCTCCAGGAGAGATGGGCTTCAAAAGCTCAAGTGCTGCCAGGGACTCTGTACTGCAAGGCTCTACCCAGGCAGAATTACAGATTCAAGGAGAAACTGAGACTGGAAGGGCTCCAGGGGGCACACAAACCAAGCTCCTGCTAGGGCAGGGCAGGTTCAAAGCCAGAGCATGCTGCTCCTGAAGGCCTCCAAGGATGGAGATGCCAGGGTCTCCTGGACAGAACTGCTTCCCTTGTGCTGAGCCAGAACTGCAAATCCATGCCCATCTGTCATAATGCAATGTCCTGTCACTGTGTGCCTCAGAGTTTGCCTCTCTGCTTTCTGTGAACTTCTCTGAGGTGGCTGGAGGCTACAATTAGATCCCTCCTGAGCTTTCTCCTCCTCAGGCTAAATGCCCCAATTCTCCCATCCTTCACCATTCAGTCTGAGCCTGCCTTCCACTCCACTCACTTCAACCTGTGAATATTCCTGGTCTCTGTGGGCTCAGGAGGATTCAGGGAGAGACAAATTTCACTGGCACGTGTCTGTGCAGAGCCAGCCCTGGGCACTGCAGAGCACAGCTTATCCACCAGAACTGCCAGCCTGCACTCAGGCTGTGCAGAGATGAGCCCCCATCCTGCAGAGATGATGGAGCTTATCTGTTGGAACCCAGGAAATTGCTGTTTTTTGTTTCTTATCTATAAAATTCTTTCTTTGACCCACTGAGGTCTGTCTGGCAGGTCAGCCTGAGGCACACTGCCCATCCTTGGGGCAGTGTTATCTTTTATACTAAAACTACATGTACTTTATTTACCATAACTTCCCAATACCTATCACCTGTGTTAGACAGTGAGCTTCTACTCTAAGCCAATATGAAAGTGCCAACATCACCCAGAAGATGGAGACCAAGAAGAAGAAGAAGGAAAAAGGACAGGGCACACCCAAATACCTCTGGCTGCCCTGGAGGACTCGAGCCCCAGCCCAAGGGGCTCAGAGACCTTGGCACAAAGCCCAAGACCCCTGTGCCTTTGATTTAGCCCTTGGAAAAAACAATTACCAACATTTATATGAAGAATTACAAGTCAAGAAAGTTTAAGTAGAATAATGGTTTGTCACAGGGTGAAAAATAGATTTTTGAGGTTTTTAGAATGGGGGCTTGGGGTCCCAAGATGGAGGAATTTGGGTGTGCTCTGTCCTTCTTCCTTCTTCTTCCTAGCCTCCATCTTCTGGGTGATGTTGGCATTTTTGGATTGGTTTAGAGTAGAAGCTCACTGTTTAACATAGATGATGGATATTGGGAAGTTATTGTAAATAGTGTACAAGTAGTTTTTAGTACAAAGAGCTAACATTGCCCCAAGAATGGGCAGTGTGCCTCAACCTGACCTGCCAGACAGACCTCGGTGGGTTGGAGAGAGAATTTTATAGATAAGAAACAATAAACAACCTTGAGAATGAGAATAGAGAAGTTCTGACTCCTTCTTCGACTGCCAGGCTGGGAAAAGAGACTTTCTAACACATCTCAGGGTCACTGTGACCAGCAGAGATTCTGAGATTTATCCTACTCAGGATTCTGCATTTGCCTTTGCACTTGCTGAACCTCAGCAAGCTCCTCTCAGCCCAGCACTGACCCTCTGGTTTCTGCCCCCTGGGAAACAGGGTGCATCCCCTTCTGGTGTCTTGGCCTGAAGAGGTTGAACACAGCCCCCTTGTCAGCCCCCAAAAATGGACTTCAACCCATGGATGACCATGGACTGCACTTCTCCCAGGCCTCCCAAGTCCTTCACCTGCTTTGCAGCTCACCCACCCATTCTAAACCTCCTCAGTTCAGCTTTGATGAGAAGCTGAGAGCTTAGAAATCCTTATGGCAGGGTCTGCCAGTGTGCAACCACAAATTCTTTCTATGAAATGGCTGATAATTCCCCTGAATAGAGAGCTAAACACAGCAAGGCAGGCAGGAAAATGGAAATACAATGAAGCTTTCCACAAGAACGTCCTTCAGCTCTGGATTAAGAGGATTATACCACTTAGAATAGCATTTTTATAACCCCTTGAGTCCAAGTTTTCTACAGATAAACTGAGAATTGAAATTCCCCACAGTAAAGCTGCTCAATTCTTGCAAAAACTACACAGCAGCCCACTTATATATGCTGCTCTCCCTGTCTGTGCAAAGTAGTTTCAGAACAACTTGAAACTCTGAAAGCAAAACCACACAGCAAAACAACTGCATTTCATGGTGACACTGCAATATGGCTAATTTTATTATAATATATGTTGGGGGATTGCTATTACACAGTGAAAGATATTTAACAAAAACTCATCTCAGATCATCCACATCCTGTTTAATTGTTTAAGAGCCTCAGAACAACATTATAAAAATACTGCTGTGCTTTCCAGTGAAGGAAGGGATGGACACAGATAATTCAGGTGGATGCAGATGATGGTGGATAAGAGCAGATAATTCTGACTGTGCCCAAGTTCATGGCACTGGCTGTGTCAGAAGGTCACACAGGGCTGGCCTAAAGCACAAGGGACCAGCACAGCTCTCACCTGGCCTGGTTTGGTTTTGGCATTAACCCTTTGTCACCTCACTCCATGACTCGTGGCTCTCTGTGCAGGAGAGACTCCTGTGCACCCCAGCCCATTGCACAAGCCAAAGGAACTGCAATGAGTTATTTGCAATGCCAGAAACCTTCCAACAACACAATCCCAGCCACAGAATGAAAATCTTCACAGAACTTTGGTTTTTATTCCCTGCAGCCTGACCGGTGTAATAGAAAAGCTTTTCAAAATAACTGAAACTTCATTTTGCAAACCCAGTAGATGAACCCCAGATTGCAATATAGCTGTGCTATTAATATCAACTCTTAGAATAAACAAAATGTGCAGAAATCCTTCCTGCAGAACATCCCTTTGTGTACAGACCACACCTTTGTGCAAGCTGGTGAAGTGACTGTGAGAGAGTCAACAGAATTTGCTCCAACTTATCCTGACTGTCAGCTTGTTCCACAGTTCAGTGTGGCAGCAGAGAACCAAAATAAACTTTCTGAGCCATCAGGTCCTGTCCTTTCATAGTGCAGACCCTCATGCATTGTCTACTCCTATCACAGTTCTGAGGAGAGCTTCATTTTAAACCTCTGCAGGTTGTTTGCACCATTATTTCCTTAGTTAATATCCTACAAAAACCAGTTAAAAAAGCAGTTAGGTGTTTCCTATGTAAACCCAACAAAAACCATATTTCTTAATTTCTTTACTAGAATAATGCACTTAAACATGGAATCCTAGAATAGTTTGGGTGAAAGAACCTTAAATTCCATCTTGTCCCAACCCTCTGCTGTGGGCAGGGACACCTTCCACTAGACCAGGCTGCTCAAAGTCCCATGTTAATACACAAATATGTTAATACACTTTGATTCTAGGAAAAAACAAAAGTTTTTTCAGAACAAACTCTTACAGTAAAGTCAATTAGTCAGATCCTCTAAATAAAAGTAATAATGATACTTTTCCTCCCATGGTTGTTCTCTGTTTACTAGGAGATAAGTAGTTAGTTCACAGAGAAATGTTTTTCATGTTGTTTTCAGAGTGGCAGAAATGATCTGGAGATGTAATGTGGTGCTTTCACAGCAGTTCCTCTCTCTCCTGGTCACTCACAGCTGACCCAGAGCCATCCAGAGATGCAGAACACAGCTCCTGTTACTCGTGCTCTGCAGCTGCCCTGACCTGCAGAGCCATCGCTGAGCCCATCCTGGCAGCACTTCCCAAAGGGTTAAATCACAAGCTAAGCCACCATGAGAGGCCTTCTCACCACTGAGATTGTAATTCAGCAACTGCAAGTGCTGGCTGTAGAACACCCAGCAGTTCAGGGCAGGAATCCCCCAGGAAAAGCCTCTGCTGAAAGGAACTCACCCTAAGGCTCTCCCAGGGCTGCCAGTACCAGGCTCTGGTTAATCCTATTGCAACACCAGGTCCTGTCTGAAGGACAAAAACCACAGCCAGCAGCTCAGGCAGGGCAAGAGGAAAGGCTGTGGCTGGACAGAGAATTAAAGGACACCACATATTTAAAAATATCCAGCAAGGGAAAAGTGTGTGACTCCTGATAGGCTTTATAATCAAAGTCTGCTCAGAGCCCAGCCCTCATGATGACCACATCATCTTAGAGCATGGTTTTGTCTATATTGAATTTCTAGATTTATCATCTAACTTTTGTAATGGACCTTGAAAACTCTGGCCTAAAGAAGGCCAGAGACAGGGAAAAGGGATTGGGCATCATAATAAAAGGGATTGGGCAGAATTCTGGTTTTCGTCCATACTTCATGCATCTGAGATCTCCTGAGCATGGAGAGGCAGAAAAACCTGAGCAGGAAACAAGCACAGAGATGCTTTACCCAAGAGACAATAAAGCAAATTTTCCTTTTCTGAGAACACTTTCCTTTGTCCCAGCAGAGGAACTGACTGGGTACAAACACACACCCAGCCCCAAATCTGCACCCATGAGCACTTTGGGCTGCTGAATTTGTATGGAGCCTGAAATGTTAACTGCACCTGCTTGCACATTAAGATCAACACCTATACATACATTTTTATTTCAAAACACTCTCTCTGACTGCTTCTAGGCATCCTGGCTCCAATATGGGCTCAGCTGTAGGATCTGAGGCCAAAACTGAACTCTTGCACCAAATTTCAGAGCCTGCAGCTCCCTCCAAGCACTGAGATCTCCATGACAGAGGGAGATGACCACACTCTACATGTTACTTACAGAAAGCAATATGCTATTTCTCCATAAATAGCACATGTCATTGAACTAAAAGGTTTTTACAGCTATTTATGCTGATCTCAAAACATATAAAAGTGGAACATCACCATTCCCAAGGAAGGGACTGATTCTCCTCAGATTTCATGATGAGGGTACCTACACCCCAGAAACAGCACCTACCCCGACCTCTTGACTTACATTCTAAGAGTTTACAGCTAGATTGGATTATTGTTCCAATTATGTAAAAAAATATTATTTTAACTATGACCCTACTGAGCAAATAATCTTCTTCTAAACTTAGAAGGAGTTAGAACTTCTTAGAACTTCGACACTTAAGAAAGAGATTTTAATAATCTCTTCTGAAATAGATTATTTTCATTTTGTTGACGCATGACAGCAAATTTCTGAAAAAAGTAATAAAATGGAAACTAAGGAATAAAGAGAGAAACTGAATAACAAAGAAGGGCACTGAATGGTAAACTTTGAGCATTACTGGCAAAGGAGGAGCACCTACCACAGCTTTGGGTTTGCTGCCTGCCACCAGCCTGGCCAGCAAGTCCTCATCCCGCAGCTGCCCAAACACGTGGGCATCGTAAGCCACCACCATGGAGACCTCTTCCATCATCTTGGCTGCCCTCAGCAGCTCCCAGCCCGAGGCTCAGCTCCTGTCAGTTGTTCACACCCAGCTGGAGATGCTCCTGGGGAAGGAGTGTCACCAGAGAGAAAACATCACCCAGCAGATGGGGTGTGCCTCCCAAGGGCGCCTGCGGTATCACGGGAGGCACACAGGGCACACCTGCTCCCACTCCCAGCCTTGCAAAAGGCTCTGCTCAAGTCTGGAGGAAGGCAGGAACCTCTTTTAGTTCCAGTATTAGGCCAAAGATGAAGCAGCAGGAGACAGAACAGATTAGTATTAAACAAGGCAAGATCCGTCAGACAGCACTGAAATCACGGCTGTGCTTCTCCAGTTTAGTAGCAATTGTTCATTCTTTATGTCCAGTTTTCTCCCATGAAAGCTGATATTCCTGTCAGCAGAGTCTTCCCTTCCAACAAATTGCTGCTTCTTCCCTTCCAACGAATTGCTGCTTCTGGATTATTTGTAAATTCACAGAGAACGGTATAATGCTGGTTTCTTTCAAGCACTCCTTGAAATTTTCTGCCAGTTTCTAAATCTCTCCTTTAAAATCTTCTTTTAAAAGATCATTTCTGTTTTTCTGCAGATCTCAACTGCATTCTGTGCCCTGTAGATACTTTGATTTTAGCAGGAAGATGATGGCATTAAGTCACAACCCTCCAAAAAAGCGTCCTTCAGTTTCCACATGCAATAACGGGTAAAACAGCCCTGAAAAATGCAACAGGCTGTAAAACTCCTTCTGGAATAAACTGGTGCCTCCACAAGTGAAATGAAAACAATTTATGCAATTAAAACTTTCTACAGAAGAAGGTTTTGAACTGAGATCTGGCACTGGTCTTGTTTTAGGTTAGAAGTAATATTTTATCTCTTGTCTGTGAATCCTAAATAGCGGAGCAGCCTCCCAAATTGCTCCTGATTTCTCAATTAATTTATCATCACTTCTTTTATCTATCTGACACAGAGCAAAAACAGCACAAGGAAAAAATACAAAAAAAAACCAATTAAGAATCAGTACTCTGAAAACTACAAATGAAAATCTAGAAAACAATATGGGATTTGAAGAAACAAACAAAACGTCCCAGAAGAAACTCCTTTCAGGACAATCAGGCAAGGTAAAACTCCATCCACTACATTTTTATCTTCTCTGGAAGCCTTTTCTTCCTGGTGAAAAATCAAACCTGCTCAAGAAACAGAAATCATTGCAGCCATCCATTTGTCTCCAAAAAGAGTCCGTGCTGAACGCAAAAAATCTGATCGAAATGTCCAGTGCAGGTAGGTGTGGCATATGGTTACACTCTTGCTTCCCAGAATGAATAGTCAGACCCACCTTGCTTTTTTCTCCTCTCTTCCTGGAGTATCGTTATCAAAGATTGCAGCTATCTAAATAGCACCAGGTGCTATTTGCATTTGAATAGGAAACTTGAGCAACAGCTCTAGCGGGCAGGATTAAAACCCCAACATCTCCTCCACTTATATAGTGGGGAGAAATTACATGTTATTGCTAGGAAACAGAGAGTTCTAATAGGCTTATGGCAAACAAAAAATGCAGCACTTGAGGTTAAACTCTTGAGACTAAAGCAGATTCTGATCATGCTTAACCCTTGCAGGATGAAGAAAGATATTTTTCCCTTGAAACGCACCTATAGTTCGTTTTTTCCTTGTTTTTCTTCAAAGGTATTTTTTTTTCCAGTGAGTTAATTAATTCCCGCAGTAGAAAGACTTCATATTCCAGCCCGGCTGACGAGAAGGTGTCTTTCTGTGTCACCTGTAGAAAATCCCTACCTGCTGTTCCAAGCCCAGCTCAGGTTTTCTGAAGCCTTTAAACGCTGCTTCCTCCTCACCTCCATTGCCTTGGGGGGTTTGGGATCTTCCTGAAGAGCGAGTTCTGGTCGTGGGGCTGCTGGTGCCCCTCCCCGGAGTGCTGCTGGGGCTGGGTCCCTTCCCACATCCCCTCCCAATCCCTCCCAGCCAGGGCTGGCACCTGCCCAGGGGCTCCCGGCAGGAGCAGCCAGGTAGGCAGGGGAGGGAGCAGCTGGTGGAACAGCAAACATTGCCCTGTTAATGAGAGACCAATTTAATGCTGCAACAAGGGCAGGAGGTGGAGGATGCAAATTGCCAAACATACTCCAAGGGTGCAGCTAGCCAAACCCCTCCCCTGATTTAGCCAACAGGCATTTCCATTTCGAAGGAATTATTTACCTTTTTCTTTTCCTCTTTAGACAGAGAGGTTACAGTTATTTAACAGAAGTACATCTGCATATTATTGTATAATTAGTTCAGTAATCCTCATACCTATTCATAACAAAGGGCTTACGATTTTGGCATGTTCTAACTAGCAATTGCAAGAACTAACAACTGATTTGTGACGTTGGCTGATGCATCTCTTTAAATAGAATGTTTTTCAGTTGTTTCAAGCTAATGAAGCCGAGCTGCCTGCAAATCCTGTGATCCTCCCTGATAACAGCCTGTGCTGTACCCTGAATCAGCACACAAAATTATATCTATCAAGCCAGGTAAATGAAATATTTGGAATTAAACTGACCAAAGCAAACACATCCAGCCAGGCACAAGTGCAGCCTGCTCACACCTGAGTAGCTGGAAGGGAGAGGGCAAGCACAGGTGCCCTCCACCACCTCCCCAGGCCACACTACACACTCCTCCCAGCCCCTCCATACAGAGCCTTCCCCTCTGCTGGGGTTTTTGGGTACCCAAAGACAATAAAACCCACGCAAAAAATTCATATTTCCTTACAGCAAAGAGCCAGTCTCTGCCTAACACCACATCTACCTTCCTCAAGGACCAGGAACGCAGCCCCCTCCATGACACAGCTGTGAAATCCTACCTCTAAAGCAGGAATTTTTGGAGAAGCCGTGCAACCAAGCAGTCAGGAGACAGAGGAGAGCCAGCAGAAGGACAGGTGAGCTGCAGAAAACTGTGAACCTGTTAAGGTAAGGAGCTCTAATTGCAGTTGTTGGGATTTATATGCCGGTGGTTAATAGAGGTGAACGGAAAATTCCTGAATTGAGCAAACCAGCTCTCCTAGCAAAGCAAAATCCTGCTCACTCCCAAGATAAATTCATTCTCACTCCACCCCCAGGAATGTCTTGCTGCTATCTGACAGGGATAGGATCTTCTGACAGACGGGGAAGTGAGGTATGTGCAGCTCCTTGGTAAGCCTCCCTTCCTGCCACAGCTCCAGGAACACAAAGGCCCTTTCTGTGATTTGCCTCTCATGCATTAATGAATCCGGGAAGATCACAGCCGTCTTCAGAGAAGGAAACATAAAACCCCTTTCAGAGCACTTGGAATGGCATTTGGCAGTCTTCAAGATAAGTTTACATGTCTTTTTCCCCCCCAGTGGGAATGAATAATGATAGTATCAGCTGTTCTTGTAATTCTGAACCCACAGGAAGGGCCTTTTCAGCCACATCCAGCTAGTGAAACCACCTGGTTACAAGTCAGACTCTGTGGATCACACACACAGTTCTATTCTCTCCTCTCCCACAAAGGGCTTGCCAACCATCAGAGAGCAGCAGAAACTGGAGCTCTGTTCCAGTTTTAGACATGCTTCTGGATTCCACGTGATGCTGGAATGCAGAGTCACCATGGCTCTCAGGAATGACCTGCACCATTCCAGAAATGCAGTTTCCAGGCTCTGACTGATCGGTGACTGCTTCTCCAAGATTTATTTTTATTATTTAAAATGTCAAATTAGCATGGCCTATTTTTTTTTCCCAAAAGAAGTGGGTGTATGCACCTGTGTTTCTCCTAAAATAATTCTCCAAATGTGTGGAAAAATCTGAGCTTGATGTGCTTTAGCACATACAGTTACAGGGGCAAATCCTCCCTATTAGCTAGCAAAAGTGTAAACTCATTTCTGCAGATTAAAGCCAGCAAAGCCATCCCACTGGAGAAGGGGAATGTGGTGTCCCAGTGGTGGCAGAGGTCAGCATGGCTGGAATTGCTGAGGCATTCCTGACACACGGTGATGCACTCCCCCTCCATGGAACTGTGTATCCCAACACAGGGAAGAGCTGAGGACTTGGGAATCTTCATTTCATGATGCCAAATACCCAAATTCTCCTCTCCCAGCCTCCCCAAATCTGCTGCATGTTACTACTCCTGCTTCCAAGCGACAACTGCTGCATAAGGATTTTCTTCCACAGTGTTCCTCTAGATGATCTTTAAAGAAAGAAAGTAAAACTCTTCATCAGCCACACCCCAAAACTCCAAAGGGGGAAGAGCAGTCCAGCCAATCACTGCCCAGCCTACTGGAGCTCACTCCCTGGGTATCTCTAAGCTCATTCTCAACTAATTCTGTTCTGTGTCTTAGCTCTGTTCCTCACTGAGGTGGTTATTAGCAATTGAAATCTTAAGGGTTTGGGTCAAGTTTCCCCTTCATTTCAGGTTTTACATAACTTAGAACTACAGCTAAATAAGGCATGACCAAAATAAATCTGCCTCTTGATTTCTAGAGTCACACAAACACGAAGAAGATTAAACAGCAGCATAGCTGGGACAGCAGCCTACAGGTACATGCTCATTATTCAGCTCAGTCCATTCCAGATTATTTTGAACCTTTTAAAATGAATTCATGAACCTCTTTTGATTTTTAATTTATTAAGTTCACATTTTACTTCATGCGTTCATCCATCTTTCCTATCCTGCCACTATCGCTTTTTCTAAGGGCAACAGAAGTAATTTCCTCTCTCCAGCTATGCTTCCTTCAGATGTGAATTGTCTGCCAGAAATATTTTGCTTCACCAACTTCCTTCTTGCCTGCTTAGAATCTGGGTTAGAGTTGCATTGACTTTTTGCTTGTTCATGTTTTTTTCCAGTGGCAAAGGCAGCACAGGACTCCAGCTGAACTATGAGGGGATTTTATTGCTTAGCCCCACAAGGAGCTATGGTGTGACAGGTGACAAAGGAACAAGGAAAGAACCAGACATCCCTGAGCCAGAATTGATAGCAAGTAAAGGAATACTGAATCTTAGTGTGAGTCTTTTAAAATTCTAAACAGATTTTACAGGATATTTAGGGCATACTTTTTATTTACCTAGTGTAACTAATTGAGCTGAGCATATTTCCTCTCTCCCCATACTTTTGTTTTGGCAAAATATGGTTTTGTTTTTCTTTTTTTCCTGTCTGGAAAAGCAAGGGGTGGTACCAGTGAGCTCCCCAACAGGCAAACTCTCCTCCAGCCTAATGCCCTCTGAGTGAGCCAGGCTGGTCTGGAATAGAGAGAACACTACAGAAACCATGCAGAAGGAACGGGCAGAAATTCCTGATCTGCCTTGGAGCGTAATTTCCTGAAAACCAGCAGGCTTCTGCCACCTGTCTCCTGTGTCACCCCTTCACTTTGGGGACCCTTTTTTAACTCCTTGCAGTTCCATGACAGCAGACATCCAGAAGCAACTCAACTCCCCAGCTCAGAGAAGTGGTGACAGCTCCAGAGCAGGGCCAGGGACCTTCCCACACCTGCCCCACAGCCATGACCAGTGTCTCCTAAAGCTGTGCAAGCCAAATCACCAGCCCTCAACAGCTGAATGAGCAACCATTAACAACCTGTTTGCCATTACAAGTGTCCCTGATATTCCCTGGGGCTGCTAATCCAAGAACTGAATAATGCTTGTGTGGCATTCAGACCACACAAACAGCATTTAGAGCTAAATTCCATAACAAACTCAACACTACCTGGGAAATATATTTTAAACTTGTTGCTTTTATCGCTTCACTTGATATTGAAAAGAAACCAAAATTTGAAAAGAAACCAAAATGGGTCAAGCATATTATCCAAGAAAATTAGCATAAGAGCTGTATAGGGATGCTTTGCACTTACAACGATTTACATGGATTTCTGGCCTGGTTTCAGTACAGGTTGATTCAGGGATTTCACCCAAATAGCCTGCTGTCTTTTCACTTAGAGCAAACAAAAGATACTAATTAACATTAATCAGCACCTTAAATAGCAACATCTGTCACAGGAAGATACTCACACAGGGCCCAGGATTCCATCTCTTCATGTTTTTCATTCCCTTCCCAAAGAGGGGCTAGGGGTCCTTACCTATGTCCCTAAGGAAGACTAATAAAGGTAAAAATAATGGAAAATGGAGACCTCAAAGCTGTACTATTACTGATGTTGTGTGTCAAGATTGCTGCAGTGCTGAAGCAGCCATGCTGCACAGGGAGAATGCAGTGAATTGTTCACCTAGATGACCTCAAGTGCCCTGCCTCAGCTCAGATTTTGGTATCTTTACTGACCATCACTTTGCACCTGACCTTCAGTCTGGGACAAGAAAAAAAAAAAAAAAGGGAAAGAAGGAAAGGCTGGAAAGGCTGGAGAGCCAGATGCCATGAGAAATTCTTGTAGTTAAGTAACAGGAAGAAAAAGGAAGGACCCCAGCACATCCTCTGCTCATCAATCCCACAGCAGCTGGCCATGCACAAACTCTCCCTGGCTGTGCTGGTGCCTCACTGACACCCTGACAGGAGCCCTAAGGGAAAGCTGAGACATTTCTGTATGGAAACAGCACGATGGTAATGGCATATTCCCAAAACAAAAAATAAATCTGCCCTGTGATTGCTTGAAAGATGAGATAAGGAGCAATTAAGACTGAAGTGATGTGGCTGAGCAGGAAATGGCACATGGTGTCAGCCAGGCTGGGCTAAACCAGGCAGAGCAGTCCAGGCACCTTCCCTGAGGTTTAGCAGTCAGTGGGACTGTGAGACACAGTCTAGACTGAGGCATGCCTGATGACTCTGAAATGAGATCATTCCATGCATTTTGCATTAAAAGTACAAACTAGTGCCACCTTCCAGGAGAGTGGCGTGTCCCTCAGTGCTGGGGTTAAAAATCAAGGCATTAACTTGGAGGTCACAGGACTGAGTGCAGCCTAAAAACATCCAGCAAACAGCACTTGCTGGTAATTGTTGATACCAAAGGTAACAAACAGCCAGCTGAGACAGAGAAGGCATTTGACCTGAGACCCATTTGCTAGGAAAGGCAGAAAGCAGCTAAGTCTGTACTCCCCTGGACAAAGTCCCTGGCAATTGGAACAGGTCAGCTCCAGGGGAGAAAGGAAGATCAGGACCATGCAAGCAGATCAGCTGTACAAGACTACCAGTAGTATCCACTAATCTACACCCCACATAATCCTCTGCCCCTAAATCCCTATTCATCATCATCCAGTCCAGTGAAAGGGAAATTCTGTTCTCACAAGATGATTTGGGAGACAAACTATTCCAGTACTTAACTGTGCTGATCTAGTCTCCCACTGGGAAAATCTGCATCTACATTTAATGCTTCAGTATAACACAATGAGAAAAGCTTCTGTATTTACATGTCATTTAAAGATCACCCTGTCTTGATTTGACTGTTAATAAGCTTATTTTAAGAGCTCAAATGGTATGTATGGAGGGGCAGAGAAGGCAAATGCTGCCACCAGGTATCAAAGAGCTCTGTGTGATAATCAGGTATTTCTTCAGAAACCAGAGATTTCCATATATTTTTCTACCCTCCCCAAGTTTGTCTTTTATTTAAAATCTTGACTCTAGGTCTTGTATTACTTACTACTATGATACTCAACTCAACTAAAAGAAATGAGAGGCTCCCTAAAAAAATACCAACATAAGGGATTGCTCCAGCTCAGCAGAGATGTCCACAGGGCAGGAGGACATTTTCTCCTTGTAGCCACGTGCTCAGGCTGGGCACAAAGTGCTGCTTAAGCTGAGGTCAAGTGCAAGGGCTGAGCTCTCTTAGAAGCTCCCTCACTCCCAGTGCTCCTGTTGACTCCTCTCAATGTCCAGCTAGAGGCCTATATTTAGAGACAAAATTGAGCCATAATTTCTAATCTGTCCTTAATTTTTTAATGTCTTGCATGTAGAGGAAGTGTTTGTGCAAAATTAATTTTGCAAGAAATGCAAAGGAAGTGCTGGTAATGAGTGAGAGGTAGTTTTTGCTTGATCTAAAGGAAGAAAACCCCATCAAACAAAGAAAAACAGGATGCAATACAATTTAGAATGATTTGCAAAATGTTTTTTAGAAGAGGCTTCTATCACAATAAAATTCCTTAATATATTTCCCAAGTACATATTTTATATGATCTCCCATCATTACTTTCACTATTTGGAAAGTCAATGAAACAAAACAAACCTCAGCTCACAAGAAAGTAAAAACTAAGATGAAAAAGAAAAGCTATGCTGCTGTCTACAGTGAATTTCATGTCATGGAAGTCCAGGTACCTCCATACTGCTTTTTCCAGGGTTATAGATGTCCTTCTCTCACTTGTGACAGAATAACTCTGTTTCCCATTACTCTGTCACAGAATCACAGAATGCTTTGGAAAGGACATTTAAAGATCATCTTGTCCAACCCTGTTGCAATGAGCAGGGACATCTTTAAAAAGAATTCCTCTATGAAAGCAGTGAAGGATTCGATCACCTTTCTCAGATATAGAATCACAGATGAAAAAGGTGCTAGGGTTGTTTCTTGAAATGCCACACAGTATCTTTCTTCTGGAAATATTTCTCACTGCAGAACCTTCCCAGAGAAATACACATGGACTTAGTAACACTCCTGGCACTGAAGAGTTGCCTGGGGACTGGCAACTGATTTATGAGGACATTAACTGGACACCCCAGCTTTAAGGAGAGTGAAAAAAATGAGTCCTACTGGTGACACTTGTGATAGAGCCTGACACTGCTCACTCTGATACGAGGGTAAAGGTATCTCATGGGGAAAACTAAAACCCAAAGGGTAATTTCCTTGATGTTAGTTAGAACTATGAAATTGAGAAAGACCAGAAACAGGTCTGAGTCATTTTTCTTATCTCTGCTAATTAAATGCAAGAGCAGCAAGAGAAAAAGCCCACTCTGAGCTGGAGATGGAACACCCTTGGTCTGCAAGTGCCTTTGGCCATCCCTTATCAGCAGTGCATGGCAAAACATCCAGGATATTTTGTTGGGCAATACTATGATTTTTTCTCACTTTAAAAATGCTTTTCATTTTTCCAGTAAGAATGCACAACTTGTGCTCTGTTTATCAGTGCTGTTTGCACTCCTGGGCTCTTCTTGAATCTTTCAGAGTTACAGGACCTCAGGGTATAGAAGCTGGCTGGGCCCACTCCCACCAAAGAGAGAGCAGCAGACATCAGTGATCAGCCCCAGGGCAGCTGTGTCTCTGCAATGCCCCTGGCAGCTCAGGGTTACTCTGCCCTTTTTCAGCTCTGCAGACCACCCCACATTTTACCAGAGCCCTGAAAGTTCAAGAGTGACAGCTGAGTCTGCCAGGTGGGAAGAGCCAGAATGAGAAATGCAGAGATCCACACCCATCCCAGCCCCTTCTCTGCTTCTAGGTGTTAAACATCATCTCCTGTTCCCTAATTTTCTGACATCACCCCATAGGAAAGATCTTATTCTTCCTATCTTCAACAAAGGAAATTACGATGTGTTGACTCATCTTTTCAAACGTACCTGAAAAACCCTCTGAGGGCAGCAGAAGTTATTCCTGGCCATTCAGGCTGGTACCAAGTCTCCAGAGCTTTGTTCACACCTCAGCTGAGAGAATACATGAGGTAACTTCCCCACCTGCCAGAGCACCTGAGCTCTGGGTGAACAATGGCACCAAAACCCACACCTGACACAAACAGCACAGCTTGGCTTGTGAAATCTCAGCCAAATTAAAAAACTACATGGAGCTGCTGGTCAGCAAAGGCTTTATAATCAGCACCCCCCTCTGGGTGTTAAGCAGTGGACACCCCAGTGACAGATGTGCCATAAATGACAAGACCAGGAGTCTATTCTGAAAAAATGAGAATACATCATGAGCATGCCAAGCCACACAGATATAATTCAGCTTTCCAAATGGGTCATTGAATGCTTAAAGTAAATAAGAAGAAAATTCAATCTGGACTTAAAGCATCACCTTCCTCATCTCACTTCAATGTAAAAAAAAATGACATCTGGCCTTGGGCACAACCCCTGTTTTGCAGTGCTGTATGTACAAACCCAAGTGTTTGTGTCCTTCTCTCTGTTCTTCTCCAGAGACTCACGTAATAGCTGGATCATCAAAGCAGAAAAATGATTTTTTAGCAAAAAGAATTCCACAATGAAAACTACAGCAGTTAGACAAAGAAGCTGTCAGTTAGCACAGCCAAAGGCTGCAAGGAGAGGCCCAAAAGGCAACATCTGTTGAACAAGTATAGTCCAGAGACTGAGCTTCATGAATGTTGGCTCTGCCTCATGAAACAAAAAGGAAATAGGGAGAAAAGCCAGTTTGGTCCCTGTTTGTTCCAAAGAAATATCTACAGGATTCACTCACTTCTTTCTCAAGCTCCAGTATTGTGCAGGAGGTGCAAAATACTGGGGCTTCTGAGAGGCTCTGAATTGTCTCTGAAGTTTTTACTGAGGAGTGTGGCAGTGCTTTCAGCAAAAAAAGATGTGAAAAATGTGTATTTTATGATTGGCTTTTCACAAATATTCAAATGAATATTATATGTGTTGTGTTAGAAAGTGATGATGTATTAATTAAGTAATGTGTTAAAAAAATATAGTTTTAGGTTATAACAAAATGTTAAAATAGAAACTATGCTATGTAGGATACTTTTTTAAAGAAAGGACTTGCAGTGAGATAGCAGCCACAGGACACCTGAATCTTTCAGAGAAAGAGAATTTACTGCTCCATTATCAGGAGAAATGAACTTCTTCCTGCCTCGCTCAGTCAGGACGATGCTGTCAGGATTCAGAGGAAGAAGTTGACACTGGCCAGACAGAATCCTGTGTTTGAATGGAATTTATGCATCATGGATGAGGGGCATGAATATGCAACAGGCTGTTGTTTTTAAGGGTTAATCCTCTGTTAAAGTGGGTCCTTTTTCAGGTTTATGCTGCCCAGAAAAGGTACCTGGACTGCCCATAACTCTTTGTTTTTATTGTCTCATATTGTCCTTATCCAAATTGTCCAAATTATTATTACTCTAATTATATTACTATTTTTATAACCATTTTATTACTATTAAACTTTTAAAATTTTAAAAACAAGTGATTGGCATATTTCACAAAAGAAAAATGGGCCAAGCAGAGCCAGGCTATGGTGCAGTACTCCTGCCTGATGCTTTCCTGGTGGTGAGAAGCCACTCACATCAGTGCTACTGGTTCCCTGCTTGCCAAGGAGGTTCTCTGAGCAATGCAGGATGGAACAGAGCACACCAACCACTTCCAGCTTCTCTGGTGTGGGGAGCACATCTGGAACAAATGGCACAGCAACGTTTTCATTACACCTCAGCTATCCACCTGTAGCCACTATAAATAAATGCTCTGCCAGTTTCTCTGTGCAGGCACACTCCATCAGCAGCCTGCTCCTGCCCTGGATACCATTTCAGACAGAGCTGTGCCCTGGCTGGGATCCCAGCCCCACCCCACAAAAATGCAGCTGGTCCTGCAGAGCTGCCTGTAGAGCAGGGCTGCTCCCTGGCTAGGGAAGGATAACCATCTCCTCACTCTGGAAGAGCTGGTTAGGCTACAACAAGCCTGGAATGTGGACACTGCTGAAACTAAAGCAGCCAGAAATAAAGTAAGAAGAAAAATTGGCTTAAAGCCATCTTTGTTCTGACCCGTTTTATTTCCATCAAGGACTGTTGTGATCAAACACTGGGTAGGCAATCCATGGCCAGCCATGCCTTTAAAACATACTTCCATTACACTCCTGGATGCCACTCCAGCTCAACAAATATCCTGAGAAGTTTGCTCAGTTGATGAGCAGGAAAAACAGGGCAGAGGATGGTGCTGGACAAGCAGCTATGCCAGTCAAGGCACCCTGCTGCAACCTGGAGCCTTGTGGCTCTGCTTCTGCAGTGGGAAAGAGATCTGTTTAGCTATGTAAATAAGATGCATAAATAAATAAATAAGAATTGCAGTGGGCTGAAAAAAAGCACCCAGACCCCGGCCTTTTCAGTATCTTAGCAACAGGCTGGCTGCTGCAGGGTAAGAGAGCATGAAATCAGCATCTTTTCAGCTAAAGACAAATTGAATGGAAATGTGGGGAGGTGGCCTTTTCCTGGCAGCAGTAAGGAAAGAAGAAGTAACTGGTGAATCTGATCCTGTAGGCATCCTTAAGGAGGGGCTCCTGAATGCAGGGATTGTTAATGGACCTGGCTGAGAGGCTTTGTCCTGCCAGCAAACTGATACATTCCAGAGCATGCCTGGGAAACCAATCATTCAATCTTGATTCAAATGATGGCTGTTACAGTCACCTCCTGGGTTAATTACTTATTAACCATCTTAAATAGCTCAAACCCAGTTCTGTTGGACTCCCCTGGCTATGTTAGTGCCAGCTGACCACAGAGCATGTTTTCAGTGGCAGTTACCTAAAACATTTCCCCAGCCTTGCATGTTCAGGTTTTATCACCATGCTACCTCTGCATTCACTAAAGGAACACGCACCCTGGGAATCTTTAAGTAACTGAATCTCAGCAATATAAACCCATTTATTCTGGCCAGGTAATTCCTCCCCAGCCTTCTGGAACAGCCTCATGTGGACACAGAAGAGGATCATTATATACACAGCAGCTACTAGAGAGAAGTGAGCAATGAGAGCAGCAAGAACACCATGTGGACATTTCATGGAGGACTTAAATAGTTTTGAATAAAATATTTCTCTGGGTCACCTAATCTGGGGCTGGAGTGTACCAGCTGATTGTTTCCCACTGCTAAATGCAGCTGGATCCTGGCAGCAAGCACAAGATCCACTGAGGGTGGTGTGGGATGGTGGCTGGGTCAGCACAGGGGCTGAGCAGTGTCATGGACATATTTTATGAAAAAATCCTTTCTTTAGGATCTTTTGTCCTGAGAAACTGAGAAGCTTTAGCTTTGGAATGTGATTTGGAGAATTGTTTACCCAACATGTGAAATTGTTTTTACTTGATGACCAACCACAGCCACTTGTGTCAAGGCTGTGAGCAGTCACAAGATTTTATTTCCATTCCTTTCTATTCCTTGCTAGCCTTCTGATGAAATCCTTTGTTCTTTTAGTATATAATTTTCTTTTAATATAATATATATAATAAAATAAAAAATCAGCCTTCTGAAACATGGAGTCAAGATTCTCATCTCTTCCCTTGTCCTGGACCCCTGTGACCACCACCACAAGAGCAGCTTGTCCAGGAATCCAGCAGGAGGAGCAAAGGGAAAACACAGTGGCCTTGCTCCCTGCTTTATACACACACTGCACAGAGATAACTCATTTCACTCCTTATTTACAGATAACTTGTACTTGTGTGGCACTTCAGCTACTGTGAAAACCATCTGGGGGCTACCAGTGAACCAAATTTACTTGGAGCAGGGAAACTTCTCACCTGCATTTTATCCCCCTGAGTACCCCATCACACCACTTCATTTTTCCTGTGATGGGGTGGAGGGTTTAAAAGCCATGCCCAGTTCCATAGGTAGGAGATTACACAGGACAGAGCAGGATGGCTGCTTTCAATCTTTACAACTTTAAAAACGAATTCTGTGTCCTTGGGAGCTGCACACAGAGATGCATTTGGCAATGTTTTGTTTCCTTCTTTGTCTGGGGTTGAAAGGAAGGCGACTGTGGCTCAGTGAGCGAACACTTAGATGAGATACCCTCCATTTCCTTAATGAGCCTATTAAATGACTCATCAAAGGTGTAACGACCAGTCTCAGAAGGGAGAGACACAGAGATAACTGACTGCACTGAGATATTCCTAGTGCACACAAACCAGCCCATATGCTGTAAGAGCTAATTGGGAATAAGGTGATTCCAGTGCTAGAGAAGTACACAGATGGAAAATACACCTTGTCACTTTTCCTTTTTGCTGCCTGGAGTTGTCTGTGCCTGAGCTCACAGCTGCAGCTTTTCCTCCTCTGATCGAGGGATGACAAAGTCCTGCTGTGACATCTCCGGGGTATTTGCAGAGTCAAGCACCTGCTGGAACTGTTTGTGCTCCCTGAGCCTGAGCAAAATCCATTACTGAAGGAGGAGAGTCTTGGTTTAGGTCACAAGAACCAAAGACCATATCAAAAAGTCAAATGGAATTTTATTCTCTGCTTTCCTAAATGAATCCCTGAAGGTGTGCATGCCAGGATTTAATCTCTCCAAGGAGATTAAAAAGTACTGCTATATTAACACAAATACAGCAGGCATACAGCAACCAGCTCACCTCACTGTCCAGCACACTGGATTTTATTTACAAGGTTAACTATGATCCACTGTTGCACATTTTCCAGAATCTGGTGTTCTGATTGTGTATTAAGAGTGGAGCAAGGGAAGCAGGAAGAGCAAATAACATCAATAATGCTTAAGAGACAGAAAGAGATGTACTAAAACACATGCCTATTTCTCCTGAAATGTCACTTTATGTCAACTGCCATGGTTTCCAGACTGTCAGAATTGAATTATATTGTAATTACACCCTATTTGAACAAGGTCACAAGAATAAAAGCTTAGTACTTTCCTCCATTACAGGTGCTGTATGTTCTTACACTCCTGGAGCAGACAAACCTCCTTTTCTAATGGCAACAAATTTGCCTTCAGCATAAAATGCTGGTTTAAGTCCATTAGTACAAGGTGAGGCACATTAAAAAATTAAGAGCCATCATTAGTGATGTTTCTGAGAAGTGTTCCAAATTATCTTCCTAATCCTTACAGTTCACTTTATATCATAACAGCAACAAAAAGGGCACAAACACAAACCCCAGACCTGTGTGACCTTACAACAGGAGCTTGTTTTACTCCAGCCCTCATCAGTGAGTACAGGTGTGTGAAACCCCTTACACCAGGGACTTGAACATTTCTCAGGTTTTTTCACCTTTCCAGCAGTTTCCCCCCAAATTCCTATGGCAGTATATAATCTTGTATAATATTCCTGCACGATGGATCAAAGGTTGAACATCCACAAGTCATACAGGTGAACAGCTGTGTTCTTTAAACAGGCACCCTGTGTGGCAAAGCCCTTCTGTCAGACAGGATCATTACTGATATTTGGGGATGTCACAATAAAGAAAGACTAAAGAAAACCAGAGGGGGACTCCTGGCTGTTCCCTGGGCTCCCAACAAGCCCCTGTGTGAGCTCCCAGCCCAGTGCTGGATCTATAAATGTGCTGCTCCTTCCCATTAGAGGCTCAGCCACCAAAGGAGATGCTGCTTGATGGATGAGAGCAGTGAAACATGAGATGGGCTCTGGCCCTGCTCCCAACTGCCCTCAGCAATTACTGCTGCCCCTGGGATGAGCATCTGCACTCCAGGCTGGGAGTTCCTCTGCTGGCAGAGAGCAGGGATGGAGCTTTTCCAGGCTCACCTTCTTCCCCTTTACACCCCCAGCCCTGACCAGAAGTGGTTTTTACCAAGTCTTGAAGCACTTGGATTTGTTGTGTTGGCTGGAGAAGGTGGCTCTGGTGCGTATTGGGACAAAAGGAAAAAACACATGGCTAAAGCAGATCCCCCTCAACTAGAGAGTCAATGCCTTTGCAAACCCCTCATTAGAATTCTGGGAAACACAAACTGTGCCAAGGAAAATACTCCTTTCCCACCACATGTCCGTCCTCCTGCAGAAGGAACATGCCCTGCTTCACACTGTGCTTAGAAAAGGGAAAAAGAAGCAAGATCTCTTGGAGGAAGTTCATTACAACACAAACCTACATTTCACTTTGCATTACAAGAAAAACAAGGGCCAAATTTGCCTCTGAGCTTCCTGCTGCTATTTAAAACAACAGGATTTGTGTCCCTACAAGCTTACCTGAGTATGATGGTCTGGACAAGCAGCTGGAATGAAGAACACTGTGTTCTGTGGCACCAAAATACAGCTCCTTTCAGTGAGAGAAATCTCCTTCACCACTGCCTCATGAGAAAAGACATCACACTTACTGTTTAACATTTGAAAGTAAGGCAGTGGTGACAAGGTGATTGAATTTTTTCCTTATTTCTGACAGGTCTGGTAGATTGCACAATCATCAAAAGGAACAGCCTGACAATAAAGTTTTGTGTGTCATCCACAGTGGGAGAAGAAATGAGCCTGAGGTAAGGCAAGCAGGTGCTCAGATGCTAAAGCATTATTCAATTGCTAAAGCATTATTCAATCCAGCTGCTTGCAACAGGTGCCCTGGGGCACACAGGAGCAAGTGGAACATGTCACCCTCAGGTAGGAAGCATGTCACCATCACATTTTCTGAAAAATCCTCTTTGCCCAGGATTCTTCTCCTGGGAAGCTGAGAAGCCTCAGAGAAAAATGAAAACAATATTATCTCGTTTGCTTCTCCTGTGTTTTGCTGCTTTGGAATGTGGTTGGAGATTGTTATCCAACAGGTGGTTGTTTGACTGGTTTCATGTGAATTGTTTTGACTCAATGACCAATCACAGCCAGCTGTGTCAGGACTCTGGAAGAGAGTCACCAGTTTTTCATTATTATCTTTTAGCCTTCTGTAAGCATCCTTTCTCTATTCTTTAGTACAGTTTTTAGTATGGCATAATTATGATATGATATATTATAATATCACATCATATTATAATATCAATATAATATAATATAATTTAATTTCATAATAAATTAGCCTTCTAGGAACATGGAGTCAGATTCATCAATTCCTCCTCTGACAGGAGACACAGAAAATACCACAGAAGCAAAGCCCTGATCCCTTCTCCAGCTCTTCCCACTGCTCCTGCCTGGCTGAAACAGAATCAACATTGCCTGCTGTGCAAAGAGGGAGCACCTTGGGTGGCTCACTCAGACTGCCATCACATTGTTCCTCACAAGGATGCACTGTAAGGGCATTGATCTTGTGCTCTGAGCTCTGGGTTAACCAAAGGATTTCTGAGATGAAAAAGGAGCTGTTTCAATCCTGTGCCATGGGCAGGGACACCTTCCACTGTCCCAGGTTGCTCCAAACCCCATCCAGCCTGGCCTTGGGCACTGCCAGGGATCCAGGGGCAGCCACAGCTGCTCTGGGCACCCTGTGCCAGGGCCTGCCCACCCTCACAGGGAACAATTCCTTCCCAAAATCCCATCTAAATCTACTCTCACTTTGGAGCCACTGCCTCTTGTCCTCTCACTCCATGCCCTTGTAAACAGTTCCTCTCTGGATTTCTGCATCTATGCTAATTATTATGCTGATTAATAACTTGGAGATGAGATTTTCAGTTTTTTCATGGCTTTTGACTAACTTGCAGAATCAAATTTTGATTAAAAATTATTGTCCAGGAAATTGCATTAGTTAATTAAGCAAAGGAAGCTGAAAGAATAACAGACAGCTAGGGCAACCCAATGAGGAGGTCTGATCTTCATCTGCTGCTTGACATGAGGTACCAGCCAGGTGCAATCTACTTATGCCCAAACATAAACAAATGTAACAATATAAACAATGTAACACCATGTTTACCATACCACTCAATCTCCACAAGAGAAACAAGGCTACAATATGCTAAAAATGAAAGCAATTAACTGTAGGAAACCAGAAACCAGAGAATCCTGAAGCAAAGCAATCAGAAGATCCTAAAAATGTGAATATTGCCCTTATAAAGCACCCAGCTACAGTCCTGCTCCAGTAGCTACACAGTGCTCAGAGAACAGCCAAGTAACTGCTTGCTGAATTTAATTTCCAACAGTGTCAATAATGCCAAAAACAATGCCTGGGGCTTGTAATAGCAAGTTATTAATAAGACTTTCAGCTCTAAAAGCTGCTGTCCCTGCAGAGTTCTGTTTATGAAATGCAGTCACTGTCTCCTATACTTAGTTTGGTTTGTCCCCTCATTTTCAAAGCAGAGAAGTAAATCCAAGTGCAGGTGCCTGAGAAATCAAACACCAGCAAAAATACATGAAGACAGTACCCCCAGTGCCTCTTCTGTTTGCTTGCAAAAGCCCTGGGGGAAATAAGGGAAAATTGTTAGGCTTTGCCTTTTCTTTTCCTTCTCCTCCCAATTATTTTTACAAGTTTACCTCTAGGTCTCAGCATAGCACAGTGCTTCAGAATTTCTCACCTCCTCAGAATTTGTCACCTCCTTAATTTGTCAAAAACCAGAATGAACCCAATGTCCCATCCCAACTGTTGACTGGGCTACACTGAGAGTGAATCTCTGCTTTTCCTGGGTCACTGTGGGCACTGGCTCTGGATTATTGGAGCTTTCTGCAAGAGAGAATCACAGAGTGGGATCACAGAGTGGGATCACAGAGTGGTTTGGGTTGGGAGAGATCTTGAATCTCCTCTTGTTCCCCCCTCTGCCCTGGCAGGGACACCTTCCCCTGGCCCAGGTGGCTCCAAGCCCTGCCCAGCCTGGCCTTGGACACTTCAAGGGATGGGACAGCCACACCAAACCCCACCCATGGCTGTTTCCAAAAACTTCAATTTTTTTATTCTGTTACATGTGCAGGAATGAAATAACCACAGCTTTTCTGAGAAGGACACATACTATATTGGCTGATCAAAAAAGACAAAAGGCAGCTTCAATTTTTTTCTCTAAACACAATCACTTCCCAATGCATGTATTCTAAGACTTCTAGACTTAAGAAATAAAAAATAATTCTCTGTGGGTGCCCTGAACTCCCAGCAGACAACAGAGCTTCTTCCTCTGCTGTTTAGAGGAGAGAATTCAGAGTTTCTCAGGTCATAGGAGTTGAGTTCTAAAAAAATAAAGATATAATATTTTTCAGGGTCATGGACAACACCAAAACTTTGGCTGGCAAGGGTCATGCCTTGGCCCCAGTGTCTTTTGCATATAAAAAATTACATTTCCTCAGAATTACTACACTGCTTATGCCAAGCTGCTACCTGCTCCCTCAGACCTGACTGCCTGAAAGATATCCAAGAGAAGCACAGAGGAATTCCCACCTCCAGGGAGATGTTGACATCTTAAGTCTCAACAGTTTTGTTGATGTTTAAGTCAGTATCAAGGAACACTTTGCCAGCATAAACATGGGGTGCAGAGCTTGTTTCCAGGCATTTCTGCAGCTGCACTTTTACCTACACCTCTTTCTCCACAAAATGTGAAATCCTGTGGGTTTGTTCCTTTTAATTATGGTTGTAAGTGCTGATGCTGGGATACATTTCTTCCTCTACCGCCTCTTTTGCATCACAGAAATGTCTTTAAAAAGGACACCATCTTACTGGGAGAATAAGAATAACCTGCCAGGCACTACCATAAGGCTTTCTCCATAGTCAAACTCAAGGCATTTTTGGGGAAAATCAGTTACTGGGTTTGTTTCCTCCAAAGGAAGAGAGAGTTGAGTTTCTCCTCTAAAAAACTAATATGAGCACTGTGCTGTCAGTAGGAACTGCAGACACTGCTAATCCTCAACACAGAGACCACTGCAAATAGAGAACTTTGCATGAGATATTTTCATGTGTCACCTCACAGGGGGTGAGTCAATGCTCCAGCCAACCTGGGACTGGAGTTCAGCTGGGGAGAAAGGTTCACTTCCTCTTACTTCTAGAGATGAGTTATTTTAGACACATTCTGGCAAAGGTGCCAGAACACAGAGCTGTCAAACAGTGCCATCTCCATCTCCTGCTCTCTGTACTATTTCCAGACACAAGGATGGAAAGCTGCTGTTTTTCACCCAGGGAAGGAGCCAGATTCAAGAAGCTCAGGCCAGAAGGCCCTGCTGAGGATGCTCTGCTGCTCCCACTTGGAACAGAAACATCTGGTGTCACACTGAAAGCCCTGACTCCTGATGGCACCAAGGGGAACAAAATGATTTAGGTGCTCTGCTGAACCATGGAGCAGCTTTCAGGTGCCCTCCTCACCTTGCTGAATGAAACCACTAAGAATTTGGGCAAAGTGATACAACTGCTGGGGATAGAGACAATGAATGTTTGTACCAACTTTTCCACCTCAGACTTTTACAGTTCTTGGAAAACTTTTATCTGCAACACTGCTCTGGTTGATGCCACTGCTCACAAGTGCAAATGTCAACCAGTGACTAATACAAAGACACCAAAATACTTGTACTCAGTCAGGCTGCAGAACTGCTTTAAATTGTTAAAATGTGATTATACTTTAATAATAATATACTTAACTAATAATTATAATAGCATTCTATGCCTTTCCTATTGAGGAAGAATTCATGACACACCTGATGTCCCTTACAATACCAACTCAGTGCAAATGAAAAAAAGACAAACCAAATAAAATAACTGAACAGTTTTGCTAATGCTTAAACACCATGAAAATACAGCCTCACTACTGGGCAACATGCCTGCTCACTGGAATATTAAATAAGTATTATAAGTTAAAATAAATAAACATTTCAAGCTCAAACTACTGTTTTAAATTAACAACATTCCTTTCTATGGTGTTAACACTTATTACCAAGATTACAATCACATTGAACATCCAACTCCACTGCAGGCATTTTAATGTGATTTCCAGATGCTGGCTCATTGCAGTGCCCTACACCACAAAGCTGAGCAGAAAGAAGGAAGCTGGAGCTGCAAACAGGACAGGAATTAAAAACCATGACCCTTGTCACCAGGACAAGTGGATCTGCACTTCAGAGATAACAGCACAGACATAATAAGGGCAATTGATCATTGGCTTTTAGTAAGAAATTGCATACAAGCATGACAGGGTTTTCTACAGATCTAAACCAAATCCTTTTCAATTTGGTTTGGCCTTTTCTGAAGAAGTTGATAAATGAGCAATTTTTAACCTGTCCTTTATACTGGAAGGTTAAATAGATACAACACTGGTAGAGCCAATGCTTGTGGAGTTTCAGGGCCTTTCTGCAGTGACCTCCTTTGCTCTTCTCTTGCATTCTGTGTTGTCTTACCATGATAGCAAGATCCCCAAGTATCTGGATAAGTACACACATATAGAGATAAGCACAGAGAGAGGGAATGCTCTAGAGAGAAGAGAGCAAACCAGCTATTTTTAATCTTACCCATTGAAACTCACATAAGTCAATAGGTTAGTTAAACCATGCCTGTAAAAAATCACATCCAGATAGAAGATAACAGAGGTGTGAAACAAGTCAGTCATCCCCAGCAGCAAGGTGTGAGCTTCAAATCACCACTCTCAACTGAAAACATTGAAATGGCAACATTATAAAGTAAAGCTGCTTTAAATGTCACCAAGGAACAATTCTAGAATGAGAACAAGCTTAGCACAGCTCCTGCTACTGTAGCCTGTTCTCCTTGACTCTGCTATTATCCACAGCCCTGGTGCCAGCTCCAGCTGTGGGTGACAGCCTTGGCAGTACCGTGAGAGGTGACAAAAATGTGTGTGGCTGCTTTGCACTGGAAAAGGCACTGTTTTTATTCAGGGCCAATTGCTGGTCTCACTGAAGGTGCTGAGAGCAGCAATCTCATAATGCTGCTGGGGGCCAATATTGTCCAGAAGGGAGATTTACATGGTTGGGAAGAAACTTCTAGAAGAAGTTCAGTGTTAGATCTTTCCTGCTGCTGAGGATGGGGACAGATGAGAGCCCAACTGCAGTGCCTGAGCCAGGAACAGAAGGTGTCTCTAGAGATGCTACAGAACAACCTTCCCTGCAGGTTCCTGTGTATCTCATCCCATGTGTTCACCTCACCTTCCCTGGGCACAGGGGCACATCCCACAGGTAATTCTGAGGATGTCCCCACCTGTCCATCTGGTACACTCAACCTCATGGCATTTCCAGAGCTGCAATGGAACACATTCTGAATTTCCAGAGCTACCACATGCTGAATGTCAGCTCTGTCATTTCCCATTTCCAAATGCCACGGGACAGTCATGGAGAAATGGGCACAACTCCCTGAATTCACTGGAAAATGACAATCCAGGGAAGCTCATATGGAGTAGATCTCCCAGTGAGACTTTCTCCTGTTCCTCACCTGCCTGAAGCCAGGTGGAAGAACAGAGGTGATGTGACTTCTCTATTAAAATCCAAGCTCATTACAACTTCTTTAGGACACACAGAGGTCTATGCAAGAGAAACTGCAAGAAGATGCAAAAGGCAACTGAGGCAGATGCTGTGAGCATGAAGAATTTGTCAGATGTTTTCATGAAAGAGCATCATTAGGATTAACCTTCATGAAATCTAGAAGAGGGTCTTCATTCATTCATTTATCAAATTGGGCCTCCAGAGACACAGAAAAACTCTTGTAAAGGCAGAAAAATGAGGAAAGTAAAAAATTCCCTCCCCCAAGCATAAGCATAAAAATCCTTCTATGATTACACATCCAGACTATATTATTTCTTAGGCCCTATTATTTCATAGTATGAATTAGTTCAAAATGCTCTTCAACAATGGAATATGACCCAACAAGCTCTGTAGGAAAACACTACTGTTCATTCTAATTCCACTGATGTTCCCAGTGATTTACTAGTAAATGACTGAAATCCAGACCTAGTGAATAACCACCAAAAATAATTCTTAATTGAAAAAGACATTCTCTAGCACATTCTACACAGAAATTTCATTTAATAGCAGCTTTTTTTTTTTTTGTATTTGTAGATCTACTCTTGAGAGAAAGACAGATACCAATCTTTTGGTTTTTTTTTTCAAAAAGCAGTGTGATAGAACTATTTCCAATACAGCACTTTCAAAATCCAAGGGTTACATCCTGAACTCAATTGAAAAGTTGTGAAATCAAGGAGAAAAAACACCAAGTAGTTTTAAATTTATCTTCTGCAGGACTAGAAGTAGCTCAGCTAAAGCTCAAGAAAAAAGTAAATAAGGAGAGGTGGATTTTTATTACTGTTAAACTCCTGTTTTGTTTTGCAGTAATGCAGGAACAAAATTAAAAGAACCACTGGAAAATATACAGCTCACTATGCAGCCTGGCCACAACACAGTTCTGGTTTTAGATGTTTATGCCTCTGTCATTAGCTGAGAAATCTGAAGAAAATCCTCCATTCACTTACTGTGTGATACGTGCTCTAAAACCATCTATTGTTTAGTCTACAAGTACTAATAGAGCCCATAAGCAGTGGAAAGGCACACAGTGCCTCTTTCATACAGCACCAAAAAGCAGTTTAAGGGTCTGGCATGGCCTTTTTTAACAGAACAAGTTTTGCTGCATTCAACAAGACAGACAACTGCTCTTCATGCAACCTCTGTGCTCCCTGGGACTCCACCACTCGTGATGATCAAGACTAAAATCTCCTGTCTGAGCATGTCAGCTCCTGCAATTATTAGCACCTGGTGGTAAATAAATTCAATGGTTCTAATGTCTAATTATAGAATCATGGATTGGTTTAGGTGGGAAGTGATCTCTGGAGGACATCGGGTCTAAACCACCCTTTGGAGGAGGGTGACCTACAGCAGTCACTCAGGGCAATCTGTGTTTGGAGTGTCTCCACAGATGGACACTCCAGAACCACCAAGGGCAATGTGAAAAATGCGTATTTTATGATTGGCTTTTCACAAATATTCAAATGAATATTATATGTGTTGTGTTAGAAAGTGATGCTGTATTAATTCTCTTAAATAGTGTGTTAAATATAGTTTTAGGTTATAACATAAGGTTAAAATAGAAACTATGCTATGTAGGATATTTAAAAAAAAAAAAAAAGGACTTGCACCAGATAGCAGCCACAGGACACCTGAATCTTAGAGAGAAAGAGAATTTATTGCTCCATTATCAGGAGAAATGAACTTCTTCCCGCCTCGAGGGCACCATTGGGATTCAGAGGAAGAAGCTGACACTGCCCAGACAGAATCCTGTGTTTGAATGGAATTTATGCATCATGGATGAGGTGTATGAATATGCAACAGGCTGTTGTTTTTAAGGGTTAATCCTCTGTTAATGTGGGTCCTTTTTCGGGCTTGTGCTGCCCAGAAAAGGTACCTGGACTGTCTGTAACTCTTTGTTTCTATTGTCTCATATTGTCCTAATCCAAATTGTCCAAATTATTATTACTCTAATTGTATTACTATTTTATAACCATTTTATTACTATTAAACTTCTAAAATTTTAAAAACAAGTGATTGGCGTTTTTCACAGGCAACATGTTCCTGTCCTTCCTAGACAGTACAAAAACCATGTCCAAAAGCCAATTTATTGTCACCAGTTAAGAGGATCCTGGGACACACTGAGGACTCCACAGCCACTGCTCCTCATCCTCACCCCACCCCAGGGACCATGGCCAGACGATGCTCCAGTGACCATGGGGATGAGTGGCACCTGTGACAAGGGTGCAGGTCTGGGGACACACACTCATTTAATTTAAGTTTTACCTTCCCTCCAGTGGGGTCTTGTGCTGAGTTTCCTCACATTGAGGTCCTGAAGTCTCTTACAGGATGAGTTGTATGCTCAGGGAGTCAGCAGAGCCCAACTCTAATCACACCAGAGCAGCAGGTACTGACACAGCAGAAGGTGACTTCAACCTTCCCCTTTTCCCTACCCCTGAGAACCCCAGATCCTGCCTCTAAATTCTCTTTTCAGCAATTTCTACTAATCCCCACACACTTCTCTAACACACAAGAGGTGACTTGACTCCACGTTTGCTACACTCACCTGAGCTTTTCTCTTGACCAGAATCCAGTGTGTGAAATCCTGTGTATGCAGTGAATTAATTCACTGTCAAACCCTACCCCTTCCTGTCAACTAACAGCTCAGAATGTCACACTCTTCCCACAACTGGCCCCAGGTGCTGAACCCTGAGCATCTGCCTCAGGTGCATTTCAAAATATTTCCTCAATAAAGCACATCACATACACACACATCCAGTACTAAATGAAAAACTAATGACAAATAACATCATGTGACATACAATATAATGCACAAGAAAAGGGGAAAGGCATGAGAAAATTGACAAATAGCTCTTCCAACAAGTACCATGAAGACTTCAACCTCCCATCAGAAAATAAACACTGAGTAAGTAGCAGAAAGATAATTCTCCTGTACTTGCTAAGTCCTTCAATTACTCATTTTCAACAACCAAGCACTAAACACTAAATATCAAACTGCAGCCTTGTACTCACAAATACTCTCTTTCAGCAGCAGAGTTGAAATTCAAGTACAATTTTACTAAAACATTTGCACAGATCTTCTTTTCCTTGGCTGGAATAAACATTCAGATGGCAAGACCTATTTTTTTCATAAGATCAGTGTTTTAAGCAGAAGGGAAAAAGCCCTTGCTTAATAAATGATGAAATTAAGCAGCACAAGGGAAATTAACAAATACATTGAGAGAGATAAAAAGAGGCAGAGTGTTGCAGGAATATTCTTCCTAGTGGGATGCTCTCTGTGCATCACTGGGCACACCAAACATGCACTGCCATCAGAGCTCACATTCCAAGAAATGCCTAAAACACTTTTTCTCCAAGATCAAACATTAAGCCCCTCCATAGCAATAAGTATTTCAACCAAAAAAAAAAAATAATCCAGGACCTTCCAAATGACCACTTTATGAACTCTGCAGCCATTTTCAACAGGTTTCCACCCTCAACAGCTTACAGTCATGCTTCTCTAATTTGGTTGAAGTCCAATACTTGTAGTCAGTAAGTTCAGAGTAGCCTGACTTCTGACAGCAGAATCTTAGGTAGGGTAGAATATAAAAAAATATTCTGTCTTGGTAAGCTTGATATACAAACAAAACTCATTTCTACCTCAATTCAAAGGTATTATACACAGCACTCAGCAGTTAAACAGCTTCTGAGCAAAACAAATAATATCTGAGCTTTGTTTGCATGATTATCATACAGTGATTATTGGTTTACTGCAGTCACTGTTTATAAAACAAATAAGGAATTAGTGAGTTCTGATAATTGTTGATGATGCACCGTTTTTCTGGTTTAATTATTAGCTTGCACCCAAGCAGACAAAGAGAGAAAAGGTCACAGATTCACTTTCTTTAAAGACAGAAGGGGTGTATGTGTAATTATACAAACATATATAAAAGCAATAAACCAGTGATTTAATTTCTTTACTTTCCCCATGCTATTGCCATTTTTAACGTTGCATTTGACTCATCTTGTACAAACTCCTGGCTGAATGAGAAGCAATGAAGTCCATCCTTACCTTAATGTTGCAAGCTTGTTCCATGAGTCTCCGGGCGTTCTCCTCAGCTCTGTACCTCTTGGGCAACTGAACCCTGAAGAATTTTAAAGCTCCTTCAAAATCAGCCTGTAGAAGGTCCTCTTTGGAGGTCTGCAATTAAACACAGGGAACTACAATAAACCCTGGGAACATGCAGTCACGCTCTTCTACTTGATTTGTCATTTACTGGATGCATTCCAAACCACCAATATTCACATTAGCTCTAAGTCATCCTCCTTGAAATCAGCTCTTTTAACTCTGCTTCATACAACAAACAGAGGCTAAAGCCCATCCAAGGAATCCTAGGCAGGGCAGCACAGAGGACTGCAACATGGGAATGGATTTTATCCTTCTATACCTGCCAGGTAAGAAAAGGATTCTGGCTCAGCCTGTCAAGATGTCAGTGAAGAGAAAAAAAAAGCCCAAACAAGCAAACAACAAAAACCTAGGAGAAATTACTATATTTCCTGGAAAGCTTGTGCATTAGACCATTTCTGATTCTCATGGTACTGCCTTAAAAAGACAAAGTAAATATATTTAATGTATGTATAGTCACAGACATGAAGAGCAGAAGCACATGATTCATACAAGGCATCAGCAAGTCAATGTGCTGAAGTCTGTGACACAATTTCTCAAAGAACACTGTGCCAGAAAACATTCTACATGTTTATTTCTACATCTGCCAGGCTACTGGACCTCTCAGTGGTATGAAGTCTAAAAGGTCAGAAGATGTTACACATTCACCATGAATCCACTCCTGTCCCTGACAGAGCCATGTGATTCACAGGGACAAATGTATCCACCCTCCAGGTTACTGAGACCTGCACCAAGAGTTCAGAAGGTACCAAATCCCAAGCCTAGGGACAGTTCCTTTAAATGGTTCACAGAACCTGAAAGTCCTGACAAGACATTCAGAACATCATCTCAAAAATGTGAATTTCAAGGGTTTTAGCCCAGAAAAGAGTAAACAAAACTCTGTCAACAGAGGTACTCATATGGTGGAGATCTACACTGTGTAATGTGTGTAACTGCAAATACCTCAGCAGCAGCACAGGCACTTTTGGTTAAGTGCTGAATTAATTGCTTATGTACCACCACCACCACCACCATTTCCATGTGTGCCAACATTTCCACGTGGGCATCCTCTGCTTTCTCATCAGTAACAAACACCCAGTGTCATTTTTTGCCTCATTACACACACTGGGTACATTACACACACATCAGTTCAAAGTCTGATTCTTAATTATGTTGTTATCCACTTGAATCCAGAGAATCCCACAATGGCTTGGGCTGGAAGGGACCTCAAAGCCACCTCATTCCAACCCCTTGCCATGACAGGAGCACCTTCCACCATCCCAAGCTGCTCCAAGCCCCATCCAACCTGGCCCTGGACATTTCCACAGGTGGGGCAGCCACAGCTTCTCAGTCTCTGTCTGGACCTCCCCACCCTCACAGGGAAGAAATTCTTCCCAATATCTAATCCAACCCGGTTCTCTGGCAGTTTGAAGCCATTCCCCCTTGTCCTGTCACTCCAGGCCCTTTTCCAAAGTCCATGTCCAGCTCTGTTCTTTTCTTTCCTTATTGAGTTCACCCAAGATCTGTTTGATCCTCCTGTTGTTCACTGCTGAAGAAGAGGCTGGGTCATCACTGCAGGGACCCAGGAAGAGCTACCTTGAGGGTGCTGATGAGAAACAAACCACCAGCACCCCCAAGTGCTTCAGCTTTACAAACCATCCAATCTGATCCTGTCCACAACCATGAAACTTTCAGCTTTACCAAATATCCCATCTGATCCTGTCCACGTTCAGCTTTACAAACCATCCCATCTGATCCTGTCCACAACCATGAAACATTCAGCTTTACAAACCATCCCATCTTATCCCATGCACAACCATGAAAGGTTCACCTTTACAAACCATCCCATCTGATCCTGGCCATAATCATGGAACATTCAGCTTTACAAACCATCCCATCTGATCCCATGCACAACCATGAATGTTCAGCTTTACAAACCATCCCATCTGATCCCATCCACAATCATGAAATGTTCAGCTTTACAAACCATCCCATCTGATCCTGTCCACAACCATGAAATGTTCAGCTTTACAAACCATCCCATCTGACCCTGTCCACAACCATGAAATGTTCAGCTTTACAAACCATCCCATCTGATCCTGGCCACAATCATTGGCAGCTGCACAACTTGGCTGAGGCCCAATCTGATGAGGCTGAAGTGTTGACAGAAAGCCCAAGCAGTTGGTATGGGATGAATTAGATCCACCATGGCCAACATCACCCTTCCCCTGGATGAGTCTTGCTGAGGCTGTAAGTGCTCCTGCCACACTTAAAGCCAGATCACTGTTTCATCATACCCCCACTGGGCTGGTTGTTGGAAGCTGCTGATGTGGTGAGAGCAGCTGGCTGTGCCCAGAACCACTGCCAAACCCGTGCTGGAGCCCAAGGGCTTCCAGGGAAGTTCAGTGGATAACAGTGGTGGAAAAGCAGTAAAGGTTTCATGGGATCATAAAATTGTTAAGGTTGGAAAAGCCCTCTAGGATCATTGAGCCCAAGCACTTACCCAGAACTGCCAAGACCACTGCTGAACCATGTTCCTAATGGCCACATCTGCACATCTTTGGAATTCTTTCAGGGATGGTGACCCCATCACTCCCCAGGCAGCCTGTTACAATACCTGAGCACCCCTCCAGTGAAGAAATTTTTACTAATGTCTAATCTAATGGATATTAGGAAAAATTTCTATTTTGATAGCCAGCTCATCTCTCTTCCTTTGTTCTCAGCCATGTTGGTATCTGCCATCGCTACCCAATTCAAACAGATTTCCCAATTACATTGCCAGATTGCCTTCCTGGGATGCTCCTGCACATCCAATTCCCTCCTCTTCCCTTCCTTTACAGAAATTCTGCGCAAAACATTTCAAATCAGATTTAATTTTCCCAGGCCTCTGCTTGAATTGTTGTCAGAGTACTATTTTTAACAGTCCCCCCAAAATCATATTTATTCAACTGTAACTATTGACAACTTCGAGTTCTCCATGCTGAAAAATCCATAGTCAAAGAAAATCCCATAAGATCATGGAAATAAGAACTTCTCTAAGAGAGTTTGCTCAACTGAGATTATAGCTATGAAAACTGCAAACCATCAAATTGTACAGGTTGGTTAAATGAGTGATAGAGCCCAAACATGTCAGTTCCTTCTACTTCACTGAAAATATTTTCATTTCCTTAAAATCATCTGCTCATCAAAATACTAGTTTCACTATTAAAATTACAAGAAAAAAAGTGAAAAATAGAAATTTTGGCACCTCAGGATTCACATTTCTTGATATTTTGTGACTTCAATCAATAAATTATAAAGATTTCTCTGGAAACTTCTGGCAGCTGTTTGAGAGGCAGAGATTTGTAAATCCTTGGTTGAAATCATTCAACTCCTGAAACTCATCAACAGCTGATTTCTAAACAGCTGATTTCTCTTACTAAATAATCTGTAAGTTTAATGAGTTAATCATTAAAGTTTGGCAGGTGCATTGCATTTTTGGGCATTTGGGAACTTCAGGAAAGTTTTTTATTATTATAGATGTTCTCTTTAAATCAACATATTTTTGATTAAAATCTATTTTCAAACCCAAACAAATAAAGAGACTCAGTCAGAATTATGACCCAAAGGCTCAGTTTGCATTCTAGGGTTTGACTAAATAATGGATTCTCAAATGTTCTTCCCACATCACTTAAGTATTTTAATATAGTCATAAAATTATCTTAAATGAATGAGTTGAAAATTAGGAAAAGCCCTTTCCCAAAAGTATTAGCAAAGCTTTCAAATCTAAAGGTAAAGTTTGGAAAAATAGCAAATGTTCAAAAAGCAAGAACAGAATTTGAGAGACTTAAACGATGTTAATTCTTTTTTTTTTTAATAAATAATGTTACTACTACTTTTACCAAATTATTTAGGAAACTGTGATTAAGACAAAGGGAAAAGCATTGGATTTTTTCTTTAATTTAATTTCTCTGTCTTCAATTATTAATCCTACAGCTTCATTTATTACTGAGTCTATCAAAACTCTTATTCCCACCTGGGAACTAACATAACAGAAGAAATTTTGGATGAACCACACTGCACATCCTTAATTTAGTTCTTCCTCCTTCATAAAAACAGATAAAAAATACTTATTTCCATGGAATTTTTGGTATCTATTTAGATTCCCGTAGAATGTCAGTGAGCATAAACCACCTGTTTTACACGTTATTGAACGTGTGTCAGAAGTGAGGCCAAGAAGTTGAAGACTCAAAAGAACCTGGCCATGCTTTACTATTAAATTTGCTTCTGGTACACTCAAAATATTTGTAAGTATCCTCCAATTTTTCAGTATTTATATACATAAATATGAATTTTATTAATATATTATTACATGTATATACCTATATACATATACACTAATATGATATTTAGATTTTATGTATATAAATATATGCACATATATATTTATGTACATAAAATGTACAGATGTATATACATACATTTATATACATAAATATATGTATATACATTTATATACATATATTTACATGTATTTATATACATACAGTATTTGTTTACATAAATATATAGTATAGATTATATATAAGATGATAATATGATAATATATATAAGTATTATATATATAATATATAGATATAATATTTAAAATATGAAAGTATCTTCTGTTATTTAATGCCTATATCACACAGATTTTAACTTCTTAAAAAAATTTCTGGTTTTAACTTCTTAAAGAAGATACACAGTGTAAAACCAAGGTACACCAGCTATTTCTTGCTGACCCAGAGTGCAGTGCTGCATGCTGCAGGACTTTGCTCTGTGCTGCCCCTTGACAGGAGCCACAGAGCTGAGAGCTGCCCAGTGAAATTTCCATTTCACAGAGGAAATGTAAATCCCCTGACCTTCTGAGCTGGATAAACTTGGGCTCCAGGCCTGGGCAAGTTTGGTGGACAAAATTTGGTGGACAAAACTGTGCTGCAGTAACATCAGAACACACTTCTAGGGCAATACACCAAACTCCTTTGCTGGCATCTTTTATGCTATATTATCAAACACTTTTCCTAAATTAAATCCATGCTCTCTGTTAACCCACTGGTACAAAAATGCTGTGGAAAAAAAAAAAAACCACCTCAAGGTTTGTGAGTGGAGAGTTGGGATCCACAGCCACAGCACTGATCTTGTGCATGCTGTGTGATATCCCTCTTCCCCCCTGCCTTTCTGTGCAGTTCCAAACTTACATGGCAAAGTTCATTCTGCCACACACAGAACTGATGCAGGTGGGTAAGAAAATCTCCTGGCTTCACCCACTCTGGGTCATTCCAAAGGGAACAAACCCCTGGACTGGTGCTGTTCTAGTGCCAGAAGTGTGCTCAGGTAGGAGGTGATCAGAATTTTTCTAAGACTGGCATAGAAGTTATAGATTGTATTTATCATATAACACTGCAATGACACATGGTTTACCCACCCCAGGCATTTATCCCCAAAACCACAGCAGAGAGAGAAGGTATGCACATTCAAAAAAAAAAAAAAAAGTGTTTAATTTTATGAAACACTGATGTTTTGAAGGATCTTCAGTACTGATTAAAGTACAAATTCCTGGTCCTCAGAGATGTCTCATTTTTAACATATTATCAGAACATAGTCTCTCCTTTCTGAGAAGGGTGTGTGTCAAAAGGCCTGTGTGTCAGGAGAGGCACATTTGACTAATAAAACCTGACAGGGAATCACATTGACTCTGCAAGTCAAGGCTCTCTCATTATACAAAGCACTATTTGTATTATTTTACCTTTTTCACACTCTTTATTTCCTTTTAATAAACAATACTATGCCACTCAGCAAAGCCTGGAAGATAAGGGATGTGAAATTGCCTGGTGTTTTCCATGGGCCAGATACAAAGCCTGGTTAAGCCAGGTGAAAAAGGGCTCGGTGGTTTTGTCCCTGCTTTCCTTAGAGCTCATCACAGCACAATTCAGGGTGATTTGGCAGCCCTTGCCCAAAGAAAAACCATCAGCAGGATGAGTGTTTTGGTACACTGGGAGATAACTGGAATAATGATAACACACCCAACAGCTCAAACCACACATCATCAGGGACTAGACTCAATTCTAAAGTAAATCCCCAAATCAAGCTGCACTGTAGTAATGTGAATTTCTGGTTTTTATTTGGTATCTCCCAGAGCAGGGACACAGTGTTCCAAGCACCCACGCTGTCTGTACCACTGAACAGGTTGTAACACACAGAGCACATGGATTCCTGTGGATCCTGAGCAGCACCAAGATGGGTTTAGCAGGATGAAAAAAAATGGACAGGTCACTGTGTATAACCACAATATGGGTGTGGGAATAAAGGAAAGGCACCACAGGAAATAATGGGGGGGAGCAGGAAAAGACTCTGTTCCCATGGATCACACAGAAATGCCATTCTGGTGTGCCAGGCCAGGGACAGAGCTGCAGCCAGGCGTGGTTACAGCACCCTGAGCAGACACAGCCAGGTCTAGGCACTGACTCCTGGATTTGCCACTCTTTTATGGGTTTGGGGCTGCTTTGTACAGCAGCAGAAATGATAAAAGCGTGCTCTCTGTGCCATAGCATGGCACACCAACTGCAGGCACCCCCCACACAGACAGCATTTGCCATGATGGATGAAAACACCCTTAACAATTTATTTCCCAGATCATTCTACACAGGCATTTTCAACTTTTTTACATACTGTCAACTGCCTTTCCAAAACCAAGCACAGAAACAGCCAAAAGCCAAAATGCTTCAACACAGTCTGATTTTTAAATGATGAGTCTGTAAAGCCAGTCTATGGTGTGAAAAGTATAAAATCTGAAATGCTGACCATTAATGCACTTGGCATCAGTACCTAGAAGGTGACTGGGCACACTGCTTATCTGGAATCGTTACTGAGAACAAAAGCACTCAGGGATTTAGGAAAGATGATTTTTTTTATGATTCAGCCCTGGCTGATGATCCTTCAAGCTAATTAAGGAGTGGCACTGGTCCCCATTAGCAGGACTAGTGTCCAGCCTTGCTGAGCTAACATCAGAAAGAAGGACTCAGTGCTTAAGAGATGGATTATGAAGAGCTGAGAGGAAAAAACAAGAGCCCTCTCGTCCCTCCTGGGGGCAGAGGCAGGGCTGGGAGGGGGAATGGCCAATTCCCAAGGAATTCATTTCATGAAAAGGTGATCTCACCGCAAGCAGCCGAGGCACAAAGAGGCGATGCCCCATGCCCAGAAGTTCCAGCACCCGACACGCGTATTCATTCACCAGCTTGCTCCTCTCGTCGTGCATGTCCTGGGACTTCTTGGCAGGTGGGGTGAGCTTGGCAGCCGGGCTTTTGCAAGGTACCCCTTCTTCCATGAGCAGCAAGTAGTAAGAATCCAGAGTGAGAAGAACAGGCTTTGTGAACGGCAATTTCCAAAAGTGCAAGATGAGGAAAGCCAGCCTCCAGTCTCTGGAATGGGTTTGGATGGCTGCTCCAGCAACGCCCCTTTAGCCTCTCAGGAGGAGAAAAGCATCTTTGCTAAGAATCAAGGAAAAATATGATCCACCGTGCTGGCTCAGCCAGAGTCCGAAGGAGATTTGAAAAACAAACCAGAGAAACCATGGATCTAAAAATGCACATAAAAAGCAGGAAAATGGCAGGGAACGAGCACGGACGGAGCAGCTGGGCTGGGAGCAGAGCAAGGGCGAGCTGCGGGGGCTCAGTGCGGGTGTGCGGGAGCCGGGAAGGGCAGCAGAGCCCGGGCAGTTGTGAGGCTGCACAGAGAAAAGGATGAGCTCATTGCAATCCTGCTCCGACAGCTCAGCATCAGCCACGAACGGGTGGGAAAGGGGGGCTGGGAGCAGCAGGAGGAGGGGAAACAGGAGGAGGAGGAGGAGGAGGAGGAGGAGGAGGAGGAGGAGGGGGTGCCTGGGCACCGGGAGCCTCTCAGGGGGAGAATGCCGTAATAAGAAACCAATGGTGAGCACGGACGGACGGACGGCTCCCACCCTCCGCCAGCTCTCGGCTGGGCTCTGGCTGTTCCATCAGCAGCACATCAGCCGCATCCTTTTAGGCTCCCTAGCGGGGAGGGATCGGCCTCCCGGCCGATGGAATCGCTGGTACATGCAGCCTGCTCGGGAATGATGAAACAGCCACGGTGTGGGTGGGGCAGGGCAGGGCAGGGCAGCCTAACCCTGCCAATGGCCACCGGAGAGGGGCCAGGCTGCGCGGATGCGCCCGGGGAGCCACACACAGCCCGGCCCGCCTGTGGGTGAAACTCAGCCTCAGCCATGCAAACACCAGCGCTGCGCTCTCGGGAGGTGTTTCTAAATCCGGAGGCGATGGGCAGACAGGGAGTGAGTGATGTCAGCACACGCGTTTGGATGGATTCTAGAAAAGCGCCGCACGTTTGTGAGCAGAATGCAATGATGTCACACCTGGAGCGGCCCGGCACCTCCCTGTGCACAGCACAGCCCACCTGCCTCGGCCATCTGCCACACGCAGCCCCGCAGGTGCTGCTCCAGCTCACACGGCTGGGCTGGGAAAACGCGGCTTTGTGAAAAATGCCCGGTGGATGATTGGCTTTTCGCAAATATCCAAATGAATATTACATGTGATGTGTTAGAAAGTATTAATTCTTTTAAGTAGTGTGTTAAATATCAGTTAACACACTGCTAGAATCAGTTTCAGGTTATAAGAAATGTTAAAATAGAAACTATGCTATGTAGGATGCTTTTTTTAAAGAAAGGACTCACACTGAGATAGCAGCCACAGGACACCTGAATCTTTCAGAGAAAAAGAATTTATTGCTGCATTATCAGAAGAAAAGAACTTCTGCTTGCCTCGAAGGCGCTGTTAGGATTCAGAGGAAGAAGCTGATGATGACCAGACAGAATCCTGTGTTTGAATGGAATTTATGCATCATGTATGAGGTGTATGAATATGCAACAGGCTGTTGTTTTTAAGGGTTAATCCTTTGTTAATGTGTGTCCTTTTTCGGGCTCGTGCTGCCCAGAAAAAGGTACTCGGACTCTCTGTAACTCTTTGTTTCTATTGTCTCATATTGTCCTAATCCAAATTGTCCAAATTATTATTACTCTAATGGTATTACTATTTTTATAACCATTTTATTACTATTAAACTTTTAAAATTTTAAAAACAAGTGACTGGTGTTTTCCACATCTTTATGCTCCTTTGTTTTAGCCTCACCATAAAATGGGGTGTGTAACAGAACAACACCCATTTCCAATTGCTTTTCAATTGCAACAGACAGAAATACTTCATATTATTTCTAGCATAAAGCTCATAATTTAAAATATTGCGAGAAACCTCTAAACCACACCAATGGCAAACACTTCTGTAACTGTATATTTAAACTCTAAAAATCATTTTCCTAACATATCAAGAACAAAACATATTTACTTCAAATACTAATAGAATGTAAATATCCATAGGATGGGGTCACTGATTTAAAGGAATAAACATGTTAATGAATACCTAAAATATGGAAAGCATCGAGTGAAAATGAACTGGGTATAATTATACTAAGATTCTGTATTTTTATATATATAAAAATACAGAATCTTGGAATATAGAGGGGGATAGGGAGTGATATTTGAAGTAGTTGGCTTGAGGTGCCACATGAAGGAGTTGGGAAAAGCATTAAAGCAGAAATCAGAGGTGCAAGGCACCAGAGGATGCCAGTGGGGCCTCAAGGCTGATGATGCAGGATTGCCTCAGCTGAGGGCCCTGCAGATGTGCAGTAGTGAACAGGCTGCCAGCACAGATGGTGCTCTGCCAGCTGATTTCAATCCCCCAGCCTACAAACCAGTGCTCTGCAGGTGAAATTCTGCAGAGGCTGCTGCAATTCTGCCAGGCTGAGATGCAGGTGTTCACGGAGGGCTTTGTGCACAGAAGCCACAACCAACACATATTTCATTCCAGTTTAAGGCTCTGGGCAGGATGGGAACTCTCCCATTTTTTCCAGGCTCCATCCACAGGCAGTTCCAGAGATTCAGGTTTGTTTTTCAGCCTGTGACTCTGCACACAGGTGCCCAAACCAGCACAGGTTACATATCAGAAATGTTTGTAGGGAAAGGGTTTAAAGGAAAGGAGGCAGCTTTGCCTGTTTCTGAATTCTGTGTTAAACACATGCTGGGAAGTGTGATATTCAAGAAACATCAGGTTCTGCTGCTCTATGTGAATGAAAACCTTGCTTAAAACATTAAAAAAGGAAGAAGTAAGAGCTCTGGAAGTGTGGGTGCTGGGAAGAATTACAGAACTGACCAGGCACAGAGCCACCAGTGACCCAAGGGCTAAACAGGGAACAGGATGGGGAATTCAGAGCACCAGCAGCATCAAAAGCCTTTAATTCTTTATTGTGTAAGTCAGACTTTATTCAGCTAATAAAATCCTCACAGAAATTCAGGTTTGGTTCATTTTGGTTAAGGTCTAGGCCTATGAAAAATGGAATTAACTGATGATTCAATAAAGTCTGGAAGTCTAAAGATTTGTAATGGGATTCAATAGTTAGAGGGGAAAACCAAATGAATTCAGGTTATAAATGAGGTGCAAATTTTTAGGAATGAAGAAAAGTACCTGCAGGATTACTTTCACAAGAGATGTAGTCTACTACCATCATTATATTTTCTACATCAGGCCTGGATTTTTTTTAAGAAGAGGTTTCAAATACAAAAACTTCCAAGGCCTGACCAAAAAATCTCCTTACTTTTATCAGCTGAAATCCATTATTCCATGTTTTTCAGCAACTCCTTTCACACAGTGTAACTGTAAACCATCATTCAGATTTTTACATTTCCTACCATTCTTATTTATTTCCATATTCTCACTGAACACTATAACTTATTATAACTTATTTTTATCCATGTCTGACTAGGAATTGTGATTTTTCCTTCATGTATGCCATTGGATTACTGTCCCAAATTCTTCAGAAGGGCCTGACTGAAGTGAATTTAAAACCTTAAAATGGCCCAAAAGGTAGCAACTAAGGCAGAAACTAAAATATCTGAGGATGAACACACATTACTTGTGCTTTGACTTCCATCTCATGGACTATCTGGTCTGTAAGTGCAGGTAAATTCTGTTTCTGGCCTTCCTGTCCATGAAATGCCTGCTCACTCACACGGCTCTGATGCAGTTCAGAGCTGCTCACACTCACACAGCAGAGACCCACTGAACTCAGAAGAAATTAATGCCAAAATAGTCTCATAGTAAACAAAACCATACAGAATATTACTTGAAATTATCTAAATTCTGTACCAAGATACCAAGGATCTTGATGGGCAGTCCTTTATAAATCTCTGTATTTTAAAATATTAAATCTCTGTATTTCAGTGGTAAAAAGGACTGACTTTGTAAAGCTAAATAGACTAAGATGGGAAGAAAAAAAAAAAGGTTATATTTGAAGTCTGTGGTATTTTCAGGGTCCTCAGGATAAAAGAGGAATTGAGAATCTGACCCCATGTTCTTAGGCATATTATACTATATTATATTATATTATATTATATTATATTATATTATATTATATTATATTATATTATATTATATTATATTATATTATATTATATTATATTATATATCATATTATATATTATATCATATATTATATCATATCATGCTATACTAAAACTATACTAAAGAATAGAGAAAGGATACAGACAGAAGGCTTAACAAGATACTAATGAAAAACTTGTGACTTCTTCCAGAGTCCTGAAACAGCTGGCTGTTGTTTGGTCATTAAATTAAAACAATTCACATGTTGGATAAACAATCTCCAACCACATTCCAAAGCAGCAAAACACAGGAGAAGAAAACAAGATAATTTTTCTCTGAGACCTCTCAGCTTCCCAGGAGAAGAAATCCTGGCAAAGGGATTTTTCAGAAAACATGGCAGTGACATCAGTCTACTCCTGTCAAAGGATAAGACATTCAGCACCAGAACAGCTCTGAAAACCCACAGGAATGACATCATGGCCACAGTAAGAATTTACCCCTCTTAGCAGAAATTACTTTGTGTTTTCTGTTCTTCGGGGCTAATTACAGCTGTGTAATCTGGATTTAGCAAAGGCGACACCTTGATTATTATACACAGAGAGAACACATGAAACCAACTGGTTTCCACAGCAGGTTCCAGCAGGGATCCATGCTGCTTGGTTCTTGAACAGCTTGGGAAGAGGATGAAGGATGGGATGACTGTGTGCAGATCTCCTAAATTATTCAGGGGATTTAAAGACAGGGGTTACAATAGAGAACTGCAGAAGGGCTATAAAAGACTCAGTGTGACTGGGCAGTAGAACAGCCAAGGAAAGTCAAAGCAGGTAAATCTAAATTGATGCATATGGAGAACAGCATCAATTTTCCACATAAATGATAGCCTGAGAGCTGACAATTGCTACTCAGAAATGGATCTTGGGGCTCACTGAGGAGAGCCCTATGAAAATATCAGATCAGTGCACAGTGCAGGTCAACAAAATGCATCAAATGCTGGGAGCTAACATGGAAAGAGCAGAGATCTAACCAGAGAACACCATTATTCTTCAAAAACTTCATGTGGGATTCTTCTCTGGTATCATTCACCATGCTGATCCTCCCTTTTCAAAAAAGGAATAACAGAGATGGAGAAATATTTAGAGAGAATCAGAAGGCTCCAAAAGGAGGAGATACAAACAGACTGTGATTATTAAGCCTGGAAAACAGAAACTGATGAGGGATATGTAGACTTCTAAAGTGCTGAGTGTAGTGGAGAAAGTGAAGAGATACCAAGTGTCCAAAATGCCTGCTGACACAGGAACCTCACATCAAAGTCACAGGGTCCAAAGCAAACAAAATCATCATTAAACTGAGAAAATCTCTGGGGTACTCACTTACATGTGTTCAAAAAGCCAACAAAAAAAAGTCATGAAATAACAATCCATGCAGAATTATTAAACATGAGACACCACTTCTTTCTCAGAGTTTTCAGGACATAAATTGCCAGAGGCAAAAGAAAATCCTTAGAAGTCTTTGCCACATATCTGCTGCTGGCAACGAGACACTGGGGCAGACAAGCCAGTACAAGGCTGGTGTGGAATGATGATTTGTATGTTTTCATTCACTTCAATTACATACTTGGAGAAAATATTTTCCCAAAGAATGATAAGATTTGCTAGGTACATAAGATAGACACACTATATTTAAATTATACTTAAAATAATTATAACAAAATAATTAAAATATTTATTTTTATATATAAATATTTAATAATTATTTTAAATAATTATAATAAAAATAATGGTTTCAGTCAGAACTGTATATAATCCTGAAAACACCATCTTATCTTTCTAACATCTAGAACTACCAACACATGATATAGTAGGAGTCATTATTACCTAAATTAGGGTTCAGTGTTGCTAAAGAAATTCAGGTCAACAAATTTCATGTTATTTTCTCTGCTATCAATCTTCCTTTTGAAAAGGGAGTATGTCTCCACCTCAAAATTCCAAACTTAGGGTGAACATTCACCTAATTGGAATAGAACTGATTTTAGATGTGAGGAGAAGATCAAATGGGCAGAGAGAGTAACTAATCAGCACAGGATGGATTTTCAACACACAAATAAATGTGGACTTCTAAAAATAGAAAATTTGTTATATTAAGGCTGGAAAATCAGTGGTCTGGAAGTTGAATGATTCTGGACATTTTCAGGCACAGATTTCTCTTTCTGAAGAGATCATCTCCAACAAGTCACCCAGGACAGGTTTTTGGGGTAGAGGGAGTAGGTCTGTGGGAAGAATTATTTAGCCCAGCAAAGCTTAACATTTAAGGAAATCTTCAATTTAGAAACTAGAAATACAAACCCAGTAATCTGAGAGCCTCTTAAAGCCTGAATTTCTTGTGCTCTGCTCAATGCAGAAGGCCTTAAATGAGAAGAGATTGTTCTGATCTCTAGCTCCAAAGAGTCAGATCCTCTACACTTCCTCAGGTGTCAGCTCTTACCCTGAGATCAGTTACATGAAGAAAATATAAAAAAGGGGGTATCAAAATAAAGGACATCTATTTTGCCTTAGATTCTAATGTGGACATTTCTGATTTTTTTCTTGAGATGAGTCTTTTGAAAATATAATGCAGTTATACAGTGGACTAAACCAACTCACCTAGAATCAAATCCAGTTCTGGCTGGGAAGGAGTCCAGATTGTCACTTTGTCAACTCCTGGCCTAAAGCAATGCTGACTTAAAAATCAGTTCAGGCTCCTCAAGCCATTGCAAATGCAAAGAAAGAACAGAGCAAGAATCAAACAACCACGTTAACTCTTCAACACAAGGCCTAAGTCATGTTACCTACAGTCTTAGTGCACTTTTCATCTGGTACCTCTCCAAAAATTACAGTAATTGCCAGAATTTCATTCCTGACTCAAAGGCAATTGACATTTCTGAATTATCTGCATTGGCAATATGCAAGTTTTACCTAAAACAAGCACCTGTGCAGTCTTCACTGGCTTCAGAGGTTTAGCCAACAAGATTATACAAAATTTCTGTAAGATATGGAAGAAGCTGGTCACTCAAACTTTTTCTTATATTGCTTGCTTTCATATAAAGGATAAACCCGATTTTCTTACTTGCTGTGATGACTTGAACCCCTTGTGTTTTTCCTTTTTCATTTCCTTAAAAGACAACACTACTTTTGAAGCCTTAGTGCCCCAGGCTAGATTGTGGCAAGTGATAATTTCAGGAGCAGATGATAAAGGGAGGCACAGTCCCAAGGGATGTCCCACTGGTCATTTCAGCTTCCCCTGGCAGCCACACATCCCTGAGGGAATGGGTAGAACTTTCTCATGATCAGCAGGAGCTAAGGTGCTCAAAGACAGATGACTGCTCTGACTACCTCCACTTCTCACAAGCAGAAAGCTTTGAACCGTGCTTTTAACACAGAACAAAATTTCAGATCTGATTTGAAGGTTCTGTTGCAAGTCGTAATTCAGGAGAGAAGTGATCTGGGTAAAATCTGAGAGGGGTTAGGTCAGATGTCTGCCCAAGGAAGACAATGTGAAAAAAAGAAAACCTACAATTGATGATGTGCTCCTTAAGAATTGAAATGTAAATGTATACAGAAGTACAGCCCAATTTTATACAGAATTTTTGCTATTACACAAATTCCCTTCTAAGGTGGGGACATAGTATTTGAGGAACTCTCTGGTTAGTCAGGAATAATATTTCACACAAACATAAGAGCACAAGACAGTCCTCAGAGTGATCAGAGCAAAAATCTTTAGAAATAAGAAAATACAACATGATGTGACCTCTGTTAAAGATCCAGTCACCCCTGGAGGTGATGCAGAAGATGCACAGGAGTTCAACAACACTGAGAGCACTGGGTTATTTAATAAACAATGAGAATGGGATCTATCAACATTTCAAGGTGATACAAGCAAGTGGGAGTGGTGCTGGAAGGGAACTGTTTAAGTTGAAGGACAATGCTGATGTAAGAGTAGCTGAGGGTAAAACCATCAATAATAAATCTCACCAGGACTAAGAGAAATGGCCTTCCAGCACAGTTCTGAAAGCTGCTGGTGCAGGTTCTGAAATAGATGCTGTGTCACATAAGGGCACAACAAAGCAGAGAAGCAGTTCTTCAGCCCAGGAGGTCCTTTTCAGTCCAGATACAGAATGCAATAAAGGTAATAAATAACCCTCCTTATCCAAGGTAATTTTGACACATTTTCTTTTAGAATCTATCTCTGCCATCCCTGCCATTGTAACTGGGATAGTGCTCCCTGATGTCTGGGACATTGACTGACACAAAGGGCTTTGAGACTGAAAGGTGCCAGCAGAAAGAACCAAGAAACACAACTCCTGTTTGTGTAACCCTCAGATATCTCCTATCACATGCAGAGAGGAGGAGTGAGTGTCAGAACTCACAAGCCCCATTAGAAATGCTGCTCACCTTGACCTGAATTCTAGGAATGATTTAGGAAAGTTTAGGATTTAGGGTTTAAGATGTTATAGGGACCAGAGTAAATCTCTGTAAGAGAACAAAGCACTGGCTGGAAAACACAAGCAGTAACAAAAACATTTCTCACTCTTTTCTACCCATTTTCTTTTCAGTATTATAAACCTTCCTGATCAGAACTATGGCTTTCCTCTAGCATTAAGCAACACATTTTTAACAGTCACACAGATTAAAACTCAATAAGCCAAATGTTAAGTGTTGTGAATCACAAACTCTGTGAGGAGATGAACTCTAAAAATGAAAGGTTTGGACATGCACCTATTTTTAAAGCCTCTGGTTCATTCTTACATTTCCAGTGACCATATGCTCTTCCCTGCCTTTTCAGGAATCAGCAGCCACAACAGTAGTGAATCTAGAGCCTGAATTCTGCACAATCATGTATTTTAATCCCTGCCTCAGTTTGCTAATTCCAAAACAAAAAGTTTGCCTTTAGCTAGTTTTGCCAAGTTCTAAGATTATAAAGATCAAAAGATTTAAGAATGAATCAGTGAAATCCCTCTGGTGACCAGTGATAGAACCCAAGGGAACAGCTGCAGCTGGGTCAGGGGAGGTTTCATGTCACTATGATACTCTCTGAAAAATCTTCTTTGCCCAGGATTCTTCTCCTGAGAAGCCTCAGAAAAGAAATGTAAACAATAATTATCTGATTGCTTTGGAATGTGCTCTGGAGGTTGCTTATCAACAGGTGTATCTTAGATTGGTTTAATGTGAATTGTTTTTACTTAATGACCAATCCCAGTCCAGCTGTGTTGGGACTCTGGTCAGTCACAGGTTTTTATTATTCATTCTTTTTTACCCTTCTGTCTGTATCCTTTCTCTATAGTTTAGTATAGTTTTAGTGCTGCATATTTTACTATAATATCATGATATAATAAATCAGCCTTCTGAGAACATGGGAGTCAAATTCTCATCTCACCTCATCCTGGGGACCTCACAACACCACAATTTAGGTTGGATATCAGGGAAAGGTTCTTCCCCAGAGGGTGCTGGCACTGCCCAGGCTCCCCAGGGATGCACAGGGTGGGATTGTTGGGGTGTCTGAGCAGGGACAGGAGCTGGACTTTGATGGTTCTTGAGGGTCCCCTCCAGCTCAGGACATTCTATGATTTTATGAAATACTAAAATAAGAAAGGAAGCTTACAATTTATTTATTTTTCTTAGCATATGTGAGGATTTTAATGCTTTTAATTTCCAGCAAACAAACAAACTAGCTGATGACACATGGGATTAGGAAGTGTGCTGGCACTGGAAGAGTATATTTTCCTCTGTCATTGTCATTAATCACCTTAACTGGGATTTAAAAAATGAAAATATCAATGCTGTTTGTTGTTTTAAACCACAGATTTTTATGCTATATTTTTCCACACTGGGGTTCTCCTCACATGCCAGTGCTTCAGTGCATTTTCCACTGCTCAGAAAATGAGAGGTGAGGAGTCAGGATTTCCAGCAGCTCAGGATCCTGAAGGGTAATTCAGATGCAGTCCCTACATGATGCAAATCAATGACTCCCAGTGTGAGACAGTGCCACCAGCTGGGGACCCTGAGCAGGCTGTGCAGCACATTTGGATGCTACAGAACAGAAATCCATGTTTGCCTTTGATAAGAAATCAGATTAATGCCCAAACTTGGCTTTCACAGCTAAGGAGCTTTAATTCTCTAGCTGTTCATTGCTGCAAGCATACTCAGAGTGTGGGAGAAGGGAAGAGGAAGGATTCCTGCGTGTCTCAAATGTTTATTTTCTAAGGATGACTGCACTGAGATGTCTCAGGCAATTGGTCACAGAAGTAGCACTGTCATTTCCAAACTAACAGCACTCCCTGTGAGACACAGCCCTGGGTGCAGGAGAGGTCCAGATAAAAGCTTCTTTCCACTGCTGTTTAGTGAGGGATTTGCATTCACACACTTCACTAAAGGCAAGGAAAATGGCATTTACACAATAACAGCTCCAGTATTCCACTGATGAAGGATTCCCTTATCCAAATTTAAAATAATCCAAGAGGTTGTGGATGAGCGAATAATTGCTCTGTTTTAACAAAGGACAAATCCTTAGGAGCTGTTTTTATTCACTCCAGAATCAGAGCAGACAAGAGCTTTGAAATAGTTTTTAAAGCAGTTTTTCTGCAGCACATTCAGGTTCTATAACTTGAAATGAGCATCACACTAAACCACTTTGCTCCTAATGATTAGGAGAGATTATGAACACATTTGAATAGGACAAAAATGGCTTCATTCTCAACTATTTTCTTCCCTAACAGAAGAGCAATTCTTGCTGAAAGCAAATTAGAATGTTAATTCAATTTTATGTAAGCACCAGCTCCATCTCCATGCCCCTGTGGAACTGTGCTCTTAGGTGAGTGTTTCTGATTTAGAATCTTACCTTTCTCACCTCAATTTTCTTTGTTTGGCTGCACTACAGAAATACTTTCTCACATAAAACCTCCTTTGCCATTCATTTAGTGTCTATTACTGCTAGAACAGGCAGCTACAGCACACACATGCAAGAAGAAGTACTACCACTGCCACAAGCAGAATTAAACCCAACTCTTTAACTTAGAAATATTTAAAAATAAGAGTGACAAATTAAATTATTGAATTTTCTATTGTATTTGTGGGGTGCCCTGATGAAGGAAGGAATGATGAATTTGACTTTATGTTCTTAGAAGGCTAATGTATTATTTTATGATATTATATTGTAATAAACAATGTTATACTAAACTGTATTGAAGAATATAGGAAGGATATTTACACAATGCTAAAAAGATAATATTGAAAACTTTCCAAATTCTTGACACAGCTTGGCGCTGATTGGCCAAAGAGTGAAAACAACTCCCAGCAGAATCCAATGGAACAATCACCTGTGGGTAAACAATCTCCAAACACATTCCACAGGTGAGCACAACACAGGAGAAGCAAATGAGATCAGAATTGTTTTCCTTTTCTCTGAGGTTTCTCAGCTTCCCAGGAGAAAAATCCTGGGCAAAGGGATTTTTCAGAGAATGTGAATGCCACAATTTTCCTCTGGAATATCCAAATAGAAACATTCAACTGGAGAAGCAGCATGTCATGGGGTATATGTAAAATGAAGACAGAACACTTGTGGTTAAATTGGGTTAATTTAAATTGGGCTAATTGCTCAGCAGGAAAAGATTCCTTATTTGCTGTATGACACCCATGAATTATTTCATTATTTCCAAAGTTAGATTTTCTAAACACTTGTTCTGCTGCTAACCTTGGTTCAACCCTTCCCTCTCACAGCAGCAGGTGGTCCCAAAGCCATCCTTCATAATTAAATTGAACTCAGTTCTCCTTCCCTAAAAACCCTGTCAGCCATCTGCAGCTCTGTGCAAATTCTCTTCCTTTTCTTCTTTAGCTTTAAGATCCCTGAGCTGGCACCACTGCCTCTTCCCAGAACCTGTTCCTACCATGACAGCAGCAAACCTGCTGGCTGTGGGCTGGGTTCTTCCTTTCCCTTCCTCACTAGTGTTAGGAAAATTAACCCACACACGCCAGAGGTTTATGTCCAAAAAGGAGACAGAGGAGTCCTTTGACTTTATTGGAGTAAAGGGAGAGGCCATGGGGCACTCTGGGATCTCTCCAATTTTTGGAGGACACAGCCTCCTTTTTATCCCAATTTCCCAGCCACATTTTCCTTCTCTCTTGCCCCACTGGCTGAGGTACTTCAGAGGTACAGACTGCCCAGAATGCCTGATACCAGAGATTTCCCTCTATTGTATAACCCTCCCTTTTAATTTTTAATTCTTATGGAATTTAGGGATTTTTCTTCTCTATTGTTTCTTTCATCTTTCAATGTCTAATTTTATTTATCAGCAAACCTAAAGTTTATTTGTAAAAGCAAATATCTTTTTCTATTCATCAATCAGTGGAATCCTTCCCATTGTTTCTTTTATCTCCCTGTGCTGGTTTTATCTACCAGCTTGTTTGTAGACAAATTCACTATTCCTCTCACCAGCATGCCATAACCTACCAGATTACCCATTATTCATACTGGCCTGGAAAAATGGCATATTAAAAAGCCCCCACAGCTGCAAATAAAACACGAAACAGGAAGAAAAGAGCATGCATTTCCCTTCCTCCTTTTTACAAATTTCAATTTGTGTAGGAGCACTTCCCTGGAAAGATATATGAAACCAATTTCCTGTTTATAGGAGTCTTCATTAAATACATGCATTGAGGTGGAGAGTTCCCATTTTCTACATAATTTGTGTAAAACACAGAAAACACAGGTTATTTGGGACATTTCCTCACCATAAGGATATGCACTATCTCCTGCCCACACTGCAGTACTTCCCTGAATTCACCTGCCCTCAAGTTGGACTCAGTGATCCTTTGGTCCCTCCCACCTCAGGAGATGGCATGATTCTGTGCAAATATGCATGAAATTACTTTAAAATTTCAAATTGCTCTGCTCTATATTAAAGAATAGAGAAAGGATACAAACAGAAGGCTACAAAGAATGATAATGAATCTCCTGACTCTCTCCAGAGCCCAACACAGCCTGACCATGATTGGTCATTAAATTAAAACAAGTCATATGTTCCAATCAACCAACCACCTGTTGGATAAACCATCTCCAAACCACATTCCAAAGCAGCAAAACGCAGGAGAAGCAAATGAGATAATATTGTTTTCCTTTTTCTCTGAGGCCTCTCAGCTTCCCAGGAGAAGAATCCTGGGCAAAGAGGATTTTTCAGAAAATATGATGGTGACACAGAAGTTCCCCATATTAGAGATTTCTTTTCCTCTCTCGGTATCACAAATACATTTGATACCAGTCAATCATGTTTTATACAAAAGAACCCAGACACAAAACAGATATGCTGTGAAATGAATCTGAATTGTTTTCTTCACAGTAATTACACGAGACATTTAAATCTTTAGACTGTATCCCTTGTTCCACAAGCTTTATGATATTATTAAGTTTAATAAAAGCATATCTTCATAAGTGCAATTTTGAAGACATCTCTATGCAAATGGATATTTCTCCTTCATTCCCTTCTCCAGAGGTCCCACTATTATTGTTCCTTTAGACATGATATTACGACAATCAGTGTTTTAGTTTAATAAAACAAAATAAATGTTTAAAAAAATTACTTACCTTTAAAAGGGCCAAAGCCACATGGAAGATTATGTTCATACCCTGAAAATAAGAAGAAAGAGACTTCAATCAGTGCCAGCATACAAACCTCTTTTCATACTTATCATTTTGTGGCATCAAAACTCAATATAAGTCCCTAGGGAACACCTCCCTTTTCCTGCTACCCTTGGAAGTTCCTCATTGAAGCCCCAAGGCAGTTTCCCAACTCCCACTCTGGGGGAAGATCTCAGCTTTTTGGGGCTTTGGGAAACTTCAGTGAGTGACTCAGGTGCTGGGGATGTGGCAGGCTGTCCCTCCCTCTGTCTCAGTGCCTGGCAGTGCTGCCTTCCATGAACAGAATAACAAACACTGGCATCAGCAGGGCAGCAGCAAAATGCATAATAATAACAATAATAACAATAATAACAATAACAATAATAATAATAATAATAATAAAAAAGTATTGCAGATGATAGATTTTTGTTAAGTAACCAAGCTTAGCTATGATTTATCAGGTACAATCTTGCATACTCAAACTGTAAAAAAACCCCAAAATATAACAAAGACAACCCCACAAGTACAAAAGACACCTCTTTTTTTACTGTGTTTAGTCAAAAGTCAAAACTATTTCAAGGCAAACAAGCTGCTGTCTACATCCAGTAGTTGCTTGCTGGTTTGCAAAAGCTGGAAATATAAATGTAGAGAAATGCATTCAGTGAGAAATACATTACAATAGGCAGTTATTTGAAGATTAAAGAAAGTCTGCAGCCTACATATGTTGATAATTTAAGATTATAAACAACTTTGTCTTCATCCAAATATGAAAAATACCATATGCAGTTCTTGTTTGCTGTACCATGTACTTCGTTGTCAGACTATTTTCCTGAATTATATTTTCCAAATCTTCTTGCCTTGTTTAATGGCATGATAAATCTTTTCTAACAATAGCTCCCAGAGCTGGTATCTAGAAACATCTCAACAGATTTGCACACAAATAATACTGCAATTATATTTTATTGTTGTGGGATAACAACAAGACTTGTGACAAGGAAATGTTCTCCAAGCAATTTCTGCTTCTGCAATTGAATGTGTTTCCAATCCTCTTTCTGAAAGCCTGAGACCATGTTTCTATAAAAATCAGCTTTTATAAAAACATGCTGGGACTTTACAGGAGCTTTCTTGGGAATAAATTGTATTTTTAACATAGATAGTACAGTGCCTTGCAGGGATTGTACCATTAATGAGTCCTAGAAATGCTGCAACATCAGACATAATGAATATTGCAACACTCAATTACTTTGCAATTCACTGCATTACCATTGATAACAAACTGGTTTTTCCCACTAGAGGTCACAATTGCAGCAGGACTGAATCTTGCTTCAGCACTAGGAAACCCTTCTTCCAAATGGGATAACAATTATTTCAAGTTGTTTGGCTTTATGTAATTCTTTTTAATTGAGAAATGTAGAAAAATAGAAGTCCAGTTGTGACTTTCAGTCATGACACTGATAGTACCAGAGCTCCAGCAGCAGTAAAGTTCATAGTACTATCAGGTTTATTTCAAATATTAATGTGAAGAGTTAATTCCACACAGTTATGCCATTCAAAACTTTCACCTTCTAGCAGAGAGGACTAACAAACACACTATCTGTAGATGGGAGGAATATCAGCACGCTATCACAAACACTGCATTTTATTCTTAGCAAACTGATCAGATTTTGTTATGGTATGAGTAAGATTACTGCATCTAATAGCTGGACTGATGCCTCAGGTTTGAGCTTTTATGTTTTCCAGATTCTGTGCTGCTTTAGTGTGTGGGTCTGAGCTTCATATGAGGGGATGCTGAGCTCTCTTCAGAGAGTAGGGAGACAAAACAATTCCTTCCCTAGCTGGGGACCAAGGACAAATGATCCAAATCTCAGCACCAAGAGCACAAACAACATGGACTGAAGAGAGAAAAACAAACAAGATGGGACTTCATAACCTAAAGCTGGAATTGGACAATGAACTCCAATATGCAAATGGAGCTTATAAAAGTGAGAAACCCCATGCCCAGTTGTGCATTTTGTGACCATTCTGGTTCATCTTGGCTGCAGCCCTGGCTGGGCTCTTGTGGTGCCCAAGGTGGATCCATTGAGGCCTTTTAATAAATCCCTGCTTTATTCTTTAACTCTGTCCAGCCTCTTTTCTAGCTCAGCCTTCTCAAGGCATCAGGACTACTGAGGAATCACTGCTCTGTGTATTTTCTGGCACAACCATAAATAAATGTACACTAGTTCACATTTATTTTCTAAACTTTTTTTTTTCTGATCTGCCTGAAACTAATGCTGTTCCTGAATTCAAATGAATAAACTCTCTCCTGGTACTCCTCTTATACCATCACTCCTCACATGGACAGCAACTGCAGCAGAAATAGGTTTCTACCTGCCATGAGAATCCCCATCTCTTTTTCAAGCTCCACCAGGCAAGGGGCAGCTCACAGACCTGCTCCTGTTACTTGAGGTAACTTGATCAAGGCTCAAGCCCTCTAAAATCAGAACATCCAAGGACTTAAAATATCCCCATCCAACTATCCTGAGCAGCATTCTGCTACTCTCAGCACCAGAAAAACACCTGCAGCCTCCTCTTCCCTCCAAGGCAGCGGGAGTCCTGAATCAATGCAGCATTTGCAGCTGAGGCAGCAATTGCTGCAGTTTCCTGCTGCCCACTGGGGACTTGCAGGGCCAGTTCAGCCAACAGCTGGGTGGACTGGAGCTGGATGTTCCACATTTCAAACCAGTAAAAAAACTCACCCCACGTTTGAACAGCACACTGGATAACCACTGATCTGCCTGCTGCAGGTATTTGTCCTAATTCATGCAAGACTCTTCTTCCACAGCCAAGTTTAATGAAGATGATTAAGAAAAAGAAGGCTCAGCTCATTTTGTCACAATCTCTTATTTAAAACCCTACTTAATTTACCACACAGTGATTTATAAGCTTCAGCTTAAGCTTCTTCAGCTATTTTAGAAGAAATACCAAAAATACCAAAGTGCACCAGACATATAAATCATTGGTAGCAATATCCCCCCAGCAGTTTGATAATGGAAACATGGAAGTCCATACAAATCAACCATGAGGGGGAAAGAGAAGGGAGCCCATATGAAATGAGCTTTTGATAATTACTTTTAAAAACCAAAGGTCATATGCTTAACTAGGCATTTTGAAATAAATGTTGTATGTCTTGAGAATGGTTTATATCCCATATCTGGGGTGGGGGTTCTTTTTGTTGTTGTTTTTTTGTTAGTTTGTTTTTGGGGTTTTTTTGTTTTGTTTTTATGGTTTTTTGGGTTTTTTTTGCTTTGTTTTGGTTTTTTTTGGTGCTTTTTTTTTTGTTTGTTTGGGTTGGTTTTGGTGTTTTTGGTTTTTTTTTTGTTGTTGTTTTGTGCCAGAATGGTCACTGCCCCTTTCAAACCACAGGACTATAATACCATGCAGATCTCATCTTGAGATTTAAAAGATTTGCATGTATGAAAGTTGTTCATAATTACCTTAACGCTATTTTTAACAAAGAACAGCCAAGAGTAAAATTATACACTTATAAACAAGAACTTGTAACAGCACAGGAATGGTGAAGGGCTTCTCATCATGTCCTGTCACAGAATTAGGTGTTATTTAAGGACCTTCTGAAGTTTGTGTAGAGGCCTTGAGAACTTTAAGAGAGATCATGAAACTCAGGAGTTTTGGAGAAGGAACAAACTCAAGTCAGAAAAATGAAAGAGGGAAGGGAAGGGAAGGGAAGGGAAGGGAAGGGAAGGGAAGGGAAGGGAAGGGAAGGGAAGGGAAGGGAAGGGAAGGGAAGGGAAGGGAAGGGAAGGGAAGGGAAGGGAAGGGAAGGGAAGGGAAGGGAAGGGAAGGGAAGGGAAGGGAAGGGAAGGGAAGGGAAGGGAAGGGAAGGGAAGGGAAGGGAAGGGAAGGGAAGGGAAGGGAAGGGAAGGGAAGGGAAGGGAAGGGAAGGGAAGGGAAGGGAAGGGAAGGGAAGGGAAGGGAAGGGAAGGGAAGGGAATCCCTGTAATTTCCAGCCACCACTGGAGGAAATGTTCTCATGGGCAACTAGTGAAACTCTCTCATGAGACTGTAAAAATGAAATTACTCATGTGCACTAAAATTCAGACTAGCTGAAAGTAAATGGAAATCTTAAGATGTTAACTCTAGTCTAGTGAGAGATTTTCCCAGTTCTTAACTCCCTCCAAAGCCAAGATTCCTCCTGCAGATAGAAGCCTCTTTGAGGAGTCCTCCCTTTGAGTCCCTCTGCACTCTGAAACAAGATGACTTTTGAAAAGGCCTGAAAATTAGGCTGGGAACAAAGAACAAACTGAGACTGGTAAAGATGCTATTCTGTGGGACCCAGTTTGCATTCAGTGAGACCTCTGTGACAGAAAGGCTGCCTGTGGCTTCCTGCTGAAGGGAGGAGGGACAGATTTATTCATCTGACCCAGCAAATCTGCCCAGAGGCCAGAGAAAAAGGAAGTCAAGGGGCAGCAAACCAATATTTGCTATGAGTAAAATTCAACAGCCAAGCACAGAGCTGAGTGAGGGTAAACAATTTAGTTGTGTACATCTGAACAACATTTGCACTGGGGGTGACTTTAGAATTTCTCTCCTGTTTTAAAGCTTCTGTTTAGTGATAGAAGCCTCAAGAGAAGACAGGCTCTATTCAATATTAGCATCTCTCCAACCCAGACCCCCTGACAGACCTTTCTCTGGTTACACAGTGATACCCTTGGCACCACCTTCACCAAAAAAAGGAAGTGAGTATCTTCTTTTAGAAAAAGGAAATTTAATTCATCAATGCCCTTATCTGTGTTTTTCCCCTAGATATGCATGACATGTAAAAGGAAACAGTGAAGGTACTGATAAAATAAAGTTCAGCACCAGGTAAAAAGACAGATAAAAGAGTCAAATAATCACCTCCTTAAGGACTGAGAAGTCTCAGTGACATGATGTGAACCTCTTCCAGCTTTCTAATAACTGAATTTTCCTTTCTTTAAAGAGAGACTAGCTATTCAACTGAAGTTAACTTGACATTGCTTCATAATTCCAAAGTGTTTCATAATTATGTGTTCAGTTGCACAGTCTTTCAAGGGAACTGCAGAGGGTAATTGGGGTTACAGACTCTAAAGGAGAATTAAAATTCTATTTATGTTTTGGATGGGTTCCAACAAAACAATTACTTGGCAACTCTAATATGTTGAGAACACACAGTAAACTTTAGGAATGTCACAAACATCTTTGTTGGTTGACAAGATGAATATATGGTCTGAAGCTCAAAGTTCCCTTTGTAAGCAGGGCAGTCTTGGAACATGCTCTGCAGGGGCATGCACATTAATTAACATCTTTTAGGCTGTTTGTGTAGCTTGTACATTTATTCTAGCTCAATGACAAGATGACTCAAGGAAAAAAAGGTTAAAACTTGTTCAAATAAGGCACAACACCAATTAGCAGGTTCTGTGTAAACAACAGATACAGCTTTCTTAGTACAGGAAAAGATCAAACAAAAAGCAAATTACAAAGAGATCTCACTGCTGATGTGTGACTACAGTGGAGTTCTCAGATTGGGCTTCCCCCAGTGACTCCATTTACATACACAGCCTGAAATTCTGCCACACAGGGAAGGAGAAAACCCAGAAATCTCCCCCTGATCTATGATTCCAGGAAAAATACACACAGCCAATAAATACCAGTTGATTGAACTATTAGAGAAGCAGGTACCAGGGAGATGGCAGAAACAGCACCAGGGGATTCTGTGTTGATTAGTGTCACTTTTCTGTATTTTGCAGCATAAAACAGCACACAATAAATACCAGGCAATCATGAACCTGTATTAGTATGATTTCACATAAGTTTTGTTTGTTTGGATGCTTTTAGAGAAATAAATGGGATTTAGCAGTGAATATTTGCACGTTTTGTGTGGTTTTCATGTCATTTGCTGCTGAGGTGTTGCTATGGCTGAATGAAGGTAGAGGCTACTGTAAGATTAACATTTTCTCCTCTCCACTTTCTGTGGCTGTTTGCAAAGAATAAAAATTTACAGCCACAGAATTTGAAGTCTTTTCCACATATCAAACTGCTCCCTTGTATGAGGTATTTCTGCAGTGATACATTACTAATTCACCAGCAACTGCTTATGGGCTAGCAGCATTTGTCAACCAAGCCAGACACTAACTCTGCTTTTCTGCTTTGTAAAGCTTTAAATTGCAGGGGTTTTAGACATTTCTGTCCCTTTTCCAAAACTGATTAATACAAAGACAAACAAGGGGGCCTCAATCCCCACTGGGCACCAAGGGTGCTATCACACACAAGGAGAGAAAAAGAGGTCTCATCTCTTTATTTAACACAGGTCCTCCAGCGCTGGGATGGAAACAGGGAATGGCTGTTGGATGTGCTCAAGGAGGAGGAATCTTCCAGATCCCAGTTTTCAGAGCAGACAAGGTGAGGGGTTTAGAACATATCTTGACAGAGAGATGTGCCTTGTTCCCCCCTACCTGTGCTCACACACCACAAAGAAAAGTCCATGCCCACACTAAATGAACATCTGCCCCCCTACACTGCCTCTGATCTTCTTCCCAGTGTTATTCCTCTTCCTCTCCCTTTCCCTGCCACGACACAGCCCTGGCTCTTGTCTCTCTGAACCCTGACACTAGTCTTCCCTTTCCAATGATGAATCAAATGCAAAGTTCATTTTACATATTCAGAAAATCCGTAACAGCCTCAGATTCCAAGCACAAAGCAACAGAAAGTGTTTCAGCACAGGCAGACTGCACTACCCTCTTCTTTAAAAACACTTCCCAAATTAGCTCAGCTTCCTGGATTTGCTCATGGAATATCACTCTCTCATTTATGATACTTTCCTTCAGTTATTTCTAAAGTGTTTTTGAAGCTTGCCAAGACTGTTTAGGATATGCTGCTATTCCAATACAGCAGATGGCACTAGTGTTAAGTAAGTATTATGGAAATTTACTGTATTCCTAGAAAAAACAACCAAGTGAACATCAACTAGCAGGTGGCTAAAATATTTCATGAGCAATGGGGAAAGTAATCCAGAGTCACAGTGTGAACATGGCATTAGACATGTCACCCCTCTAAGGCCCAAACAAAGTCATTCAAACCAGTCACTCATCATTTTCACCCAGATCTTAGAACATTTCTAAGAAGCAGTCTTAACATTTAGGACCACAAAATTTATCAACATCACCCAAAAGGTACCTTCTGTTCTCCTAAGTTCTATCTTGGAGTGCAGACTTTTGGGAGACTGTTTTTCCTTTGCTCATGCTGAGTGTTCATCATCAGCCTTGTTATTTTGGGGATGAACAAGCAGCACCGTGACTGGAAGATACATAAATTATGGATGCTCAAAGGAACAGCTGGACATCCTTGAGTCAAGGGTTATGCCAAGCCCTCTCCTAGAACCTCTCAGACTGCATTCTCTATTAGAACACTCTTCTCCTTGGTCCAAGCCTGAATTATGATAAATTCTGTTAGAACATTTTGTGTCCCCAGTCCCCATGGCAATACAGAACATGGTATTACACACCTCCAGCATTTCTGCTGTTGACTGAATTTTACATGCAAGCACCTTAACTACTTGTAACCTTCACTTTGAAAAGAACTTAAAATTGTTTATCATTATAATCAGAATGTTTTTAACACACACACATCCAAAAGCTTTAAGAAGTTCCTCATGCAGCACACACACAATCAAATCCTACACCCTTCTTTTTTTCTTTTTATCTTAATTTCTGTTCTAGTGCTGAAAAGCCCCCACAGTGGATTACAGCTGTAGATCATCACATGAATTAGGCTAAAATTACTTCTCCTTTGGATTTAATAACTCATCTAACAACATAAAAGCCAAACATCAGGGTCTAGGAAACCTGAGGTTATCTCCATTGCAGACCTCCCACTTCTGCAACAGAAATGATCATGATGGTTGACATGTCAACAGATCCTTGAGTGCAGCAAGCCAGCATTACCACTGGACACCCACATTCAAATTCCAGTCATCCATCTGGAGTCTGAGAAAACCTATTCTCCTCCTTCTAAATTAATTAAAAGCTAATTATAGCAGTCTGGGAAAGAAATCCTTCCCAGTCTCTTTACATGAAATAGCAGTGGCTGATAAGGGCTTCAGCAAGACTCAGCTCTCCAGCAGGCCTGATGCAAAGGGATTGGGCAGGAGGAAGGACACAGCCTAAATGCCAACATTTATTTGTCTGTATTCCTAAAAGGAACACAAACAGACAGCTCCTGGCCTTTTCCAACTAACATGTATGGCATTGACTTCACTCTGGTAAATAGTACTGAAATAACACAGGCAGCTCCAGCACAGATCTATGCCTGCTTAGAATTTAAGCCCAGCTTTTAATATGCTGTTACCATAAGAGATTTTATTTCTAGCAAGTCCCTTCTTGTGTTTTGTATGATTTCTTAAAATATTCATAACTGGAAGGGTTAACAAATGTAGAAAACATGGCAATACAAGTAAGTTTAAAAAGTTCAATTTTTCTTCCCCTATAGATCCACAAAAGATAAACAACTGTGCACAGTCCTCTATTTAATTCCCATTTCATCTCAGTGCAGATTTACAGAGGAAGTGGGCTTGTTCTTGACTCAATTCCTGAGGAAGTTTAATAAATTGAAATGTTCATCTGTTCTTTCTCAGCTCTGTTGAAGGCATCACAGAAGACTGTGACAGTGACAGATAAAAAATAGCAGGCAGTGATGGTCCCTCCTCCTCGGCCAGCCCTGAGCGCTACCAGACGGCGTCTCCTGGCACATCCATCCCCAGCAAGACACACACAAGACAGAAATCAACTCCTCAGCGTCAATACTTGGGATTCTGCTCTGATTTTCAATGTTTCATTAGGAAGGAGAGCTCCCAAATAAGCAAATCTCCACAATGTGGTGCCAGGTTTTAGCTATCAGTAAGTACTCACTTAACAGCACCACGGTGTTCACATTTTACATGATTTTTAAAGACACCTATCAGCCTTCATTGTAACAGACAATTTCTCAAAATATATTATAAAAAATGTTGTACACAATATTCTGAAAGCAACAGTTGATAAATAAAGGCCAAGGAGTGATGGTATCCCTAGCTTTCAATTCCCCCTTCTTGCACTGTGCTCTGTGGCCCTGTGAAAGGCACTTTTCCTTCTTTGCTCTTAGCTATATTAATAAATATTAAATAATTTCATACTCAAAACTGATAATTAGCTGCATCCTTTTGTATCCAGCCATGACCCAGTCAGAATGGCAGCTTAGTAGTCAAATTACATAGTCAAATTATGTATTATGACACTAAAATAAACAGCTGTCTGTGCCAGCCCAGGAAGGGCAGCATGCAGGAGAGGTTTTTGCATATTGCCTAGAAGGAGAGAAGTACTGTCCTTAAGTATTTTATATCTCCCAAAAATGCACACAAAAATAGCTAGATCAACCTAAAATGGAGGTTGCCCATAGTGTTTCAAAATTCTCAGCTAATAATGGAATGACAGCTTGAGCTCTGCACTTCCTTTAGTTTTGGCAGAACTGTATACATCACAAAAGGTTAAAGAAATTTCTTTTTTAAGCAGAAAAAAAAATCATGACAATTTTGAAAACGCTTACAGATTATCTGCCAACTGGTTTGGGTTGTTTTTCTCTTCTAAGAGCCTACTGAAGGTCATTTATTTAGTGTTTTTTAAACAAACATTTTCATTTTAAATTGAATAGTTTAAACCACAAAATGAAGCGAAATGTCAACTCTTTGATATTCTGTAGCACAGCCGAGGTGCAGCTGTTGCACTGAGGACAGCTCTGAGTGACAAGAGCTTTACCTAAATGAATTGCTATTTCTGAGCATGACTTTAAATAAATAATTTAAAATAGAACAAAAAGAGACAGAGAAACAGAGCAGGCTCGAGAAGTGTTCAATAACATCATGTCATATTGACAGATAAGACTGACAAATCCAAAATACAACTCTGCTTTTCATCAACAAAACTGTTCTTCAATGCAAACAGAAATAGCAAAGGGGAAAAGACAAATGAAACAGCTGCAACAGGCAGCTAAAAGGAGCCTTGTAGAAAGATCTCCAGGCTCCAACCCATACAGTTTGCTGTAATCACATTAAAACTTTCCCCTGGATCAAAAGGTTTGTGTTTTTATTACAAGCAGCTGAGCCTTATAAGATGGACCAGGCACTGTGGTGGTGTACCTGCCTGAAGCCCAAAATTCTCCTCAAGCTTCTGTCACAGGGAAGAAAAAAATTTCAAAAATATTTCAGTTCTGTGTGGGGATGGGTGACAGATTCTGCCCTAGAACTACTCAGGTAATATTCTAACACCACTGCAAATTGAAGCAATTTGAAGAGCTTATTCATATCTTCAACAGCCTGGTTACAAGTTAAATGATAATAATAATAATTTAAAAAAATGTGCTAGGAAGACAACAGAATAAAATTAACTCAGTCACACAGAAGCTCTGGCCAATCCCAAATTTGTGCAAATCAAACTGCTCTGAAGCAATATTTCATGTGAGAATGATGAGAAGACCTTGACTGGAATGACACTCATTTTGAAGAGATTTTAAAAATTCCTCCATAAAACTTAATTCCCATCATAACTTCAGCTCCTTTTTCAGTTCTGCTTCTGCCCAGGAGCTCCAGCCTCAGCTTGTGCCTCTGTGCAGGCAGGGGAAGGAAATGTGCCTCCCTGATCAGCTGGGAAATTACAGCACTTCCCAGGTATTTCTCCTCTCTGGATTGAAAACTGAGTATCTGAAAGGATCAATTTCACTCTTCCAGCCACAATCAAAAATCAAAAACCCAAGCCAATACTAAAACTCTTGCCTGACATAGAATCACTGAATGGTTGGGGTTGGAAGGGACCTCTAGAGATCAGCTATTCCAAGACACAAATTGTTCACCCACAATTCAAATATTTTCAAGGCAACCAGAGTGGCTCCCTTAAAATTATTAGTTAGCAGCAATGGTTTCAAATGGTTTTCTTCCCCTAATTTTTTTCTTTCCTATAAGAGTTGCATAGAATGTCAACATTTTGTTACCAAGGATGTGGGGAAAGCACAAGTCAGGAACTTGAAGGGTACTTAAAATTCATCTGTATCTATGACAAATTAAGGAAAAGGCTGGAAGCTTGTTTCTAAAAACTTAAGACAATTCACTTCAAAGGCTTCTTGCTTTTCTGGGGATTTTTTCTGCAGAATATGTTTCAGTGTTAGCAGCTGCCACTGTTTTTTCTCCTTCCAGTTGCCAGAATTACCAGCATGCTGGTTGTTCAGAGATAAAGTAAGGAACAATTTAATGCAGAAAAAATTATGTTTTGATTTCCCCCATAATTCCTTCCAGAGGCTGACTGGACAAACAACTTCAGTCCTCTGTTCAAGGAATGGCTTTTTCCTGGCTCTGCCTGTGGCCATACACCTACAGAACTGACTTGCTGTCTACAATGAGGGGCAACTTTTTATAGATTTGTATTGTAATATGACTTTAATCTATGTCACTCCCACAAATTCTCAGACCTGCCTGTTACTTGAGAGTGGTTGACTCCTGCCTCTGAGGAGCATTTTTCTGATAGCCCACACTGGTGCCTCAGGACATTGTCTGCCACCACTGCCCCACTCTTTCCCAAGATGTCTGCATGTATTTTCTCACCTGAAATAACTTTTCTTGCTCTTTCTGGTTTATTTTTGGCTGTAGTAAAAGAGGCTCCTTTAGCTGTGTGTGATGACCCTCCACAAACACTGACAAGTTTCCCTTTCCCCAGCATGTTCTAACACTGCACTCTCTTACTTTCCCCTTGGATTTTCACCTTCTTTTCCACCATAATTGCTTCAGACACACTGAGATAAACATTGCCAATATTACCCTACCTTGCTTTGATAACTGAGCACCAATATGCAGAATAAGAAAAGTCTCAAGGACTGAATCCTACCAAGGCACCTGCAGCAAGCCTGAAGAGTCTCAGAGAAAATATTTCACAATATAAACTAACATAATGAGCTATAGTCAACAGTGTTTCATACTAGTGAAGCCTTCACCATTTAAAATTATCAAATATTTTATCTGTCTATTCATTCGCATGTTTGTGACCCCTTGAAATTGTAGAGGAAATCAGTGACAGGTTTAAAAGCAGGATTAATGCCATAGACTTCCCATTTACTGAAGGAAGGACTGTTTTTTTACCAAAATAAATATTCTAGATTATCAACCAATTCTGACTGGCTTTCAACAGAAAGTGCAGATATATCTACAGCACACACAGCATTTTGTATCTGGAGTAGTGCATTCCTAGTTGGAACAGCAGGGATAAGAACCAAAAGGAAGGAGCTTCCTGCAGTTGTGTTTGGCCCTTCTCACTCTTTGTTTAATACCAGGCCATCATTTCTGTCTGTGGACACTCTGAGCCAGGCCACTTGAGAGCTTTCCTTACTAGGTCTTTTCAAGAAATGACAATTCCTAACTCTGAATAATCATTTAACAAATTAAACGAAAAACAGATGTGTGCATCAGATATTCCTGATTAGACCCCTCAGCAAAAAAATGAGGCAATCCACAGTTCTAATTTTAAAACCAAACCAGTGTTTCACTGAACATCATCTGCTCCATATAACCATGGTTTCTACATAACTACACACACTTTTTATAATTAAACACTAAAGGACTTCAACAAAACAAAATAAAACAAGAAGAAACATTGATGGAGTGGAGGAAGGAATTTCTGATTCAATTTTTTTTTACCTCACAAAGTAGTAAGTCAATGATGTGGAAGACCATGCAGAGTGGAAACTTGGCAGTAAAAAGAGTGAGAAACCACTGGGATGCATACATGTGAGCTTCCAAATTGAGGTCTGAGAAATGGCTGTGCAAGTCTGGTAACTGCTCCTGCAATAAAGGAAAAAAACAAATGTTTCAGTGTTACTCATTAATTTGAGTTCTTCATCCACACTTGCAGTAAGGACCAGGGTTGCTAAATATCCAAAACCACAACAAAGTGAAAGCCTGGCTTCTTTTGAGCAGTGAAGATGTTTCTTGATAAATTTCAGTGCCCATGGTTACAGTTTTTAGTAAGAGATCCACAGTGGATTCTATCACAGTATCAAAGAATATACTGAGACTATACTGAGAAATTACAGAATCTTCAACAGTTGAAAGGCAGAGCAGTTGTAAAATCTATGTCATGCTGTATATTTTAAAGTTATTTCTTTGCTGTGTCTTGCTATAAATGCTTCTGCCACAAAAACAGTGGCTGCAGGAACCAGGCCACTCTGCAGAGCTGGAAAGCAACAGAGCACACAACTCCAGCAGACCATTTCTGTAACTAGGAGCACATACAAACAACACAAAATAAGCACTGAAAATCCTACTGAACAGTGATGACAGGGTCACTTTAGTAAAGTATCTTTGTTAAGAGTATATTTGTTAATAAAATCTGTTTTGTTTGCTGACAAAAATCTTTGTGGACATAAGTAAATATTGAGAAGCCCATATGCTGAGGTGTCACATTAATTAGTATGCAATTCCACTCCATCAAGTATGAAATATGCACAATTTGACATCTGAAAAAATGCCATTAAATTGGCAATAGTCTCTTCTGTTTGCTTTCAGTATATCCACAGAGGTACCTGTGGTTATCTGTGAGAGTTGACTTCAGCAAGCAGCTTTTCCCATTGCCAACAGGAGGGCAGGGCTTAATGAACTCTCAGTAATTCCTTGTTAGTCACAACAACAATGTCTAACATTTGCAGTCCCTTCAGTTCTGCTGAACTGCTTGATGAAATAATTCCAGCTGAAAAAAGAGCAGAGTCTTGGAGGAGACAATAAAACCTGCCCAGTGGTCCACACTTGATTGGTATTTCATAAGCATCAGGATGTCCTGATTTGCCTGACCTCTTCACACCCACATAATTCATGGGAAGCAGGACAATGATGGAGGCAGTCCAAAGGGTACACTAGCACAGAGATATTCTCTCTAAGCAACAACAGAAACAGAGAGGGGGAAAAGGCAAATACCTGCTTGGATACAAAGATTAGCTGCAGAAGTGGTGTATCAGAGACAAAAGAAACTAGAAACAAATCTGACTCAAGATGCTTGAATTCAGCTATTAAACTTTGCTTTACCCCACCTCTAAAAGGAGAGGGGGTTTTATTGTCCAATAGCTTTTGGAAGCAAAGCATTCATCTCTTCTTCATGCCAGTGTTTCCATTTATGAAACAAATTGAAGGAGAATTGGTTACTCTGGCCCCACCTGCATTAACTTCTCCAGTTGGAAAAATTTGCAATGGAGATCTTCAAAGTTATTTCTGTAGAGGTCCCTCAAGCCATAGTCATACATTATTTTCACAAATACACAGAATGCCTGCTCCTCTGGCATCTGTTTGGAAAAAGACACAAAAATAAAGTTAATAACAGAGCTAAGGCTGGACATGCCTTACACAGACACACACTTCAACACCTTGTGCACAATGAATTCAGAAGCTGGGATTTATTAGAATTTTCAGCCAAGTACTGTGAATGCTGAATTAACCAACTAAAATGTCAGTGGGACTATTCTCCTTGATGAGCATCTGGATTTGGTTCTGTAAGGCTTTTTTTGAAGAAAATTTGGGATCATAGCACAGTTTTATGTGTGTCTATATCCCTACAGCAGCACAAGTGGCAGCAGCATTTTCTCTGTCAAACAGGTATGAGAATAACCAGCACACAACTCTCAGGCACATAAAACCAATTTAAAAATAAATTTTAAAAAAGAATGAAAATAAAATTAGAAGGCAACAACTCATGATAGTGATGTCTACTAAGAGATACTTGGTTAAATGGGAAAAATTCAGGAGAACTAAGGTACCACCAACCTCCAGTGAGAACAACGCTCATCCACCTTCATCCAAACCCCAGGACATCAAACTCTGAAGTCAGGTTTCCCACAATCCCATCTATTAACATACTGACTTTTTCAGAAGCCCTACATCCATAATCTCTGTTTCATTCTGACCAAAATGTCTCACCCAACAGTGCTTTGGAAGGTGGCACTAACACAACTGTCTGAGCCACTCCACACCTCTATTTGCTGCCTTGAGCCCACTGAATGCTGACCTGGTGGGAAGCTCTGTCACAAAACCCCCACATCACCTTCCCCTGTGCCTTCAGGTAACACAATCATGACAGGCACAACAGAACCCAAATCAACCTTTCCATCACATTCAAAATGTGCTTTCTTTTGGGAGCACCAGATTGGAACAAATGAAAACAATTGCTGAGAATCAAGAATAACTCTTGACTTTTTAGTGTATTCCTCATTTGGCCAACTGCCAGCTTCTTATCAAATACCAGCTACAAATAAAAGCTCAGCATTTTCTTCAAAGTGAATTTTAGGCTCTTGATATTTCCCTTCAGGGTTTCATCTTATGCTCAGCCCTGTCTCCAGGGCCACAGGCAGACAGTTTCATTTTCATTTTCAGACATCATATAGGAAAGTAACTGGTTAGCACAAAGTATTTCCAGATTGGCTGATGCCTATCAGTCTGGGCTTGATTTACCCAAGACAAATTCTTAGGAATTTCAAAGCTCTTAATCACAATTTTATCTGGATGGAATGATCCCCACTGATCATATAAAAGCTGCAGACAAAGTAAAGGAAAGAAATAATTTGATCCTGACCAAAAGGCTTGAATCTGCTCTGTAAGACAATGAATGTAAATTTCAGGGGTTTTGGTACAAGACAATTATTTCTAATGAAATGACAGGTGCACAAGCACAGGCACATCTGCCCTACACGTTCTGTCAGAGTCTTGTGCTTTGCCAACCATCTCTTCCCCAAGACATGGAACAGAGGTCAGGACTGGGCCAAAGAGCTCCCCAAGTCCTTGCTCTCAGTGAACAGAGGTTCTCTAGTATTACCAACTGCAAGAATTCAAAATCATAAATCAAATTTTTTTTTTTTTTAATTTAAGCAGAACACAAATTTTGGGCATTGCCATTCTGATCTTGAGCATTTAGATATTTGCCCTTTGCTGTCGTTTCTCTGAAATCACAAAAGCCAGAAATTTGTAATTTTTTAAAGGGAAATGTTAGGTGTTTTTTTTTTTCCCCCACAGACAATGACTCTGAAAAATAGACAAGAAAAAAAAGTCAAGTACTGTGAGCCTCACAGTACAATTGTTAAGAGTTGGCAACATTGTTTCCCTGTGATTAGAAGTTACCTGCATACCCTTGATGAGAATTTCATCAAAGAAGCAAAATCACAAGAACAGAGGATGGAGGTTCAGGCTACCCAACCGTGCCAGAAACTCATAAACATTGAAGAGAAAGGATAACCTGGTCCCAGGAAAAAAGGGAAAGGAAGGGCTCTGGAAATCCATGAGAGGGTAGAACAGTTAGGAGGGTCTTACAAGTGTTCACAACATACAGATTGTTTGGAGAATTTGAGAAAAAGAGGAGTTTGAGGGCATCTGAGGAAGCTCCCCAATCACATGGGCTCACTGAGACTCCTTGCTTCCCCCTTCTCTAAGCATTTCACTTTAATACCCTCTGATGAAACCAGATATTAGAAAGGGTACATTAAAATGAGTGTGATTTCCATTTAACAGTCCCTGTGTCCAACTTCCTGCAGCTCCAGAAAAACTAAGAACAGAGCTGGTTCTCTGTAGCAATGACAGCACAGCACTAAGGGAGAGGAGCTGAGGTATTAGTCAAATGCTAAGAATGTGACACCCACACATTTCTAAATAACTCTGGTTTTGAAAATGGCTCATCTTGCCAGTGCAGCTTCAAAATCCTGCTTTGGGTAAAAAATCAATTGTAAAATAACTGTTAGATAAACTATTTGACAGTGTATGTTAGACTGCAATAATGGGACTATTTTGGGTTTATTCTTAAAAGATGTAAAGGTTCTCTGCAGCGCTGTTGCTGTGTATCATGGTTCTCAAGACTTCAAGGAATCGCAGCTCTCCCTAGGAATTACAACTCAAATTAATCTGAATTTGAGTTCCAAATGCCCTGGGAAGTGTGTGTGTAACATACATAACACCAAACCCACACTTCAAAAGGTATTTCAATCCTGACTGATTTTACTAATTAAAACCTGAGAGAAAAAGGAGGCAAGAGCTTGAGTAAGAATTGTGGTGGCCTATTCAGATAGTCATTACCTCAATAAACACACTATTGGAATCTGCTGCTTTGCCACTGAGACATCAGATGTAAAGCACCTTGCACCTATAAAAATTGTGCATTTATTTATTTATCTCTGGACATATACCCATGTGTTTATAAAGGAAGGAACAGATCAAAGTTTGTGCAGTTTCTGATTACAGGCTAAAACATCAAGGTTAAAAAATCAGCTTCCCCTCAGAAGATATTACAAAATGTCTCTAGGAGAAAAAAATCTTCCAAAAAATTAGTGAGACTACTTGCTTTGATGATCTGCTCTGAGAATGTCTCCTGGAGTTAAATTCCCCATAAACACAAAGAGAGCTTACTTAGGTGACAACTAAATTAAAAGAAAAAATTAATATGTAACAAATTGGTTTCAGGTTTTGACACAGAAGTACTTGAGAATTTAATTGATTTCTCCCAGATAAAGACATCTACATTCATGAAGATAGAAGCCATTAGTCACTATAGCCAAAAAGCAACAAAAGGAAAATTAATACAGGCAAATAAATAACAACAAATATCTGTCAAACAACTGATTTTACAGCTGCCTTGGTTTCAAATATCAAAGCTTTCATTCTGCAGTTAACTCACATGAAGCAGAAGCACAGCTGCAAGGAAGGACTGTCCCTGGCAATAGCCAATGTCTTCATCATAGACAGAATAGGCCTAGAAAAAAGAAAATCATATTTAAAATGCATACAGGCATCACCAAACTGTGCCATTAAGGAGCTGTGCAGGACACTGCCAGGGTCTCAAGGGACCTGCAAGGAACTTGAAGAGATTTATTCCATGAGGAAGTGGAGTGACAGGACACAGGGAATGCTCCCCATGGACACAGGGCAGGGTTAGATGGACATTGGGACAAAATTCCTCCCTGTGAGGGTGGGCAGGCCCTGGCACAGGGTGCCCAGAGCAGCTGTGGCTGCCCCTGGATCCCTGGCAGTGCCCAAGGCCAGGCTGGACAGGGCTTGGAGCAGCCTGGGACAGTGGGAGTGGGATGAACTTTAGGGTCTCCTCCAGTCACAGCCATTCCATAATTCTCTAGGAAACACTACTCAGGCTAAAATCACAGAGGGGGTAAAACTGTAACCACTCTTGTGCTTTCAGGGCTCTTCTAAAAACACCCACAGGTCGCTCTCAACCCTCCACAGATGCTGGAGTTGTAGCTGTAAAATTATTATCTTTATTTTTCAATCAGCCTAAAAAGAGATGGATGCAGTTTCCCTTCACCTAAATCAAGGATAATTCAGCTCAGGTTTTAATGATAGAAATTCACCAATGCAACAAATATAGCATGAAAACCAGGGTAGTTTGTGCTGTGGGGAAAGTGAATGTTTGTTTTTGGAAAAACAAGTTCTGACATTATGCAAGTACAGGACCTAAGGTTAGAAAACTGCTGAGAACTACTGTAACCTGAAGATTTCATCAGAAACAGTTTTTCCATGCCCTTGTTATGCTGAAGAATGAACAAAACTCATTTTCCTACGCTATGACAGACGTGCTTTTTCTTACTCCTCAAAAAAATCCCCAAACTAAAATAACTAACCTTTCTTTCCCCTTTACTTTTCCAAGATGAGAAGACAGATACTGTTTTTAAAGAGCTGTCAGAGGATGTTAGGAATTTGTGGAAACTTGTGGAAGTCTAAGCAGGAGCTGCAGGACTGACACCAGAGGGAGGAACATCCTGAGAGAAAAAGCAAAATACTGAGGGTACAACCAGGGAAAACCAAAGCAAAGGGCAGAGCCAGGGAGGAAGGAGCCACAAGGATCAGACAATCCACTTTCCAAAGTTATGGACTTGTGAGGAATTCTGCAATGACTCTGGGAGGCAGGATTTCTCTAAGTGCAGAATATTCTGAGTATTCCTTTAAAGGTCACTGTTTCTGAACAGTTCAGCCTTACATTTCCTTTGGGAAAAGCTGACCTGGGACTTGCAGCCCTCTGCCCTTTATCTGTACTGCTCAGCACCCTTTTGAAAGCTGTTAGATGGGATTAGTCAGGAGCTGAGTGAAAATAACCCCAGCCCATTGCTCAGTTTCAGTGGACAAGAAAATTCAAGAAGTCCCAGAAATCACTGTAAAATGTTTAATGAACCATCAAAATCCAGTTTACCAGTTTAAAACAGTCACAAAAGTCAAACATAAAATCTAACCAGAGAATTGTACAATGGCAGATACAAAATTCAGTTGGAAAAAAAAAAGGATGCTCTCCATAAAGAAGTTAATTAGCTACTAAGTACTAAATTCACAGAAATTACTTAAGATGCTTAAATGAATATTTTATCTCATTAACTAGAATCATTCACTGGTTAATCACCATCATGAGTCATTATCTATTTGTTGCCCAGATCTATCAGTTTGTCGATGCCTAATGTCTTGTCTCTGTAGCTTTCCTAAATGATGCATTACTCCTGGTTTTGATAGACCAGCTCCACTTAGAAACAGATGTGCAGAATTACAAATGAGGAATTTGATTTATGATTTCTTCAGACTATAAAAAACCACTTCTAATTTACTTCAAAAAAAATCTAGGCTGAAAAATGAACATCAAATTATCAATGCCTGGGGGTTCTCTGTTGTGAGAAGCATTATAGTGAATAATTTGCTGAAAATAGCAACAAATTAATCCAAACAAGTTATTTTAAAATAAGTATTGAGAAACCAACACACTGGAGAAAACAAACTGCTTCCAAAACTGACATAGATTGAAAGTACAGGAAGTTATAAGAAATAAAAACATACTTCTCATGAGATTCTGAAAGAAGCTGAAGTTACAGCAAAAGAGGGAAAACAAGAAGGGTACAAAAAAATCCTCACTCTGCAGTTAAATACAAAAATATGAAGGAAGAACAGCAAAGTTTCTCATAATCAACTTCCTAAACACATTTGAGCTCATACTAAATCCATTTCAAACACATCCAGAGCAGGAAGGCAAAGTCACTGCTTGGAAAACACACGGTCAATGTAAGGAAGTTGTATTTAAGCTCCAGCAGAAAATCCCTGTGAACTTTCCTTGTGTTTGTTCTATTACAGAAGAATCACAGGGTATTTTATGCTGCTGGAACCATTCCTAACAGGGGATGTGTTAAAGGATCTGTGTCCAACAGAATATCAGAAGAAATAATAAATTAAAAGGAATAAAATTACTGCAAAATTATAAAGAACGGAAAGTATTCACCCAAAAAGCTTGAGGGGAAAAGTAAACTGGTAAATCACTAATTGCCTGATTAAAACAGAAGAGATGAAAAAATGGAAACTTTTCTAAAAAGGTTGATCCACAGAACTACAAATCAGCAAGTACTGGATAATTTGGTTTAAATAAAAATATGAAATTAATTAGTGGACACTGTCTATATAGGAGAAAAATGTCAAAGGGCCCCAGTAAAAAGAGGGAATTATTAAAATGCCTTTGAAGCAACCAAAAACCATGAAAAAAAAAAACAACTGCTTGATCCACTTTTAGAAAAGTTTTTTTGAAAATAATTTTTTTGAAATTCATTTCCACAAGGTCCTTCTCCAAAATCTGATCTTGACAAGCAGCCCACTGCAGATACTTGCACACAAGCTTAGTCCTGCATCAGAATTAGATCAAACAAAGAAAGATTCTGCTCTTAAGTCAAAACATCATAATCCTGACAACCAAAGGTTTAGTTTTTAATGAAGTCCCTAAAATATGCAGGATTTCATTGCATCTATCCAATGCAAAATGTATTTGGAATCTTAATGCACATCACATTTCCAGTTATACTGTTTTATTTTTAAGCAGCCTATGGGATTTGATAATGCTGAAATATGATGTAATTAACCAGAATAACCTCAAAATAAGGATGCTGCCTACAGATACCACCATAATATCATATCATTAACTAACAGCCTAAGATTAACTGTTTAAGATTTATGCTTCTAAGGAACTTGCATTTTCCACCTGAAATATAAAAACAAGGCAAAATCCCAAATCCCCTATTTCCACTGCAGTCATTGTAACCTTATAATTTCAAGAGAATGAGATTTTTCCTGTGACAACCTGTGACATCTCACAGTTTTTAACTTATTATTCTCCTAAGCTCTTGAGGAACTTCCAATTACAATTCCCCAGTTAACTGAGATTTTAAATATTCTGTGTCTCATAAATGGGATTTAATGAAGGTTCTGACTTGAAGCCTGTTTTCATTCATTTTTAACTAAATGAAGATCTCACAGAATTGAGACATCTTTTTAATAATCACCTGTATTCTGAAAAGAGCTACTATGCAGTTATTAGTAGATCATCATTAGAAAGTGAATTCTTTGGAAGCAGAGTCTTCTCAAAGTCCATGACTGAGAACCATCTGCACATTGGGAAAGTGAACCAAGAACCCAGCTCTGGGCAGAAACTCTTCTCCAAAATAATTAACAGAAGAAAATATCCCAAGATCAGAATCTTCTACAGAGAAAAATTCTATGTAATAGCATTTAAAAGATAGGTGAATTTAAACCCTCAGCTGGGATTTCTGTAACTTCTGTCTGTGAGTGCCAGCAGATTTAAATGAGGAAGAGGAGAGGTTATGCCTCTCTATGATCTCTATGAAATGACCAAGGGAAATTACTCAGTGTTTAACACAGACACAGCTCTGTACTGAAATCTGCTTTAGGAGACTTAAAAGATTTCCATGGTGTCTGAAACTCAGAGGGTCTCAGGAAAACATCCATACTTTGATGCAGACTTTTCACCTAACAAGGTATTTTATTATTTTTCTCATTATTTAAATTATTGTTAATTAAAATTATTGATCTTTTATTATATTTTTAATATTTTAAATTTTATTTTAATGTTCTCACAACAAGGTATTTTATTACATGCTCAGTCACTAAATGATTTTAGTAACAGCAGAATTTAAAACTCCATACCTGAATTTATAATAAGACTAACAGTCTGAAAGTAATAATATTCCTATGGGTGCAGAACTGAGTATGTATCACATTACAGAAGGAATTTCTGCATTAAGTGAAAACTGTATTTTTAGCCATTAGTTACTCATTTAGGGAATATCAGGAAGAGGCTGTTACACAATGTGCCTCTGCCAGAGCTGGGAGAGTGAGGGGATGAAGAAATCTTCACCTTCAACCAGGCAGGCCCCAAACTGAGCACTCCCAGCATTTTTCAGGATTCCAGAGCTGACCTTCCCACTGGTACAGGCTCAGCAGCAAATTCTACAGAATTTCATTGCATCTTTCACTATTGATCAAGAATGGGGCTGCTGAACACAGATGCACAGAGAAGGATCCTTATTGCAATGTAAACAGAAGAAAACAAGGTAACACTAAAAATCCTTTGAATGAAACAAGACAACAATATTTACTAGCACTGCTCTTTCAATCCAGGAGCAAAGAAAATAAACAACTAAAAATAGGTGAAAAATAATTCTTCACTGATTGAGTTTATCCTCTAATTGGCAAATAGATTTCTGCAGGAACAAAAGAGATCTGCTCTCTGGCAAATAATTACACCTGGACAAACACTGAAACTTCCCATTTGTAAATCTAAGGGGTTACTAAGGATTGAAAAATGTGGAAGAATACATTTCAGGTGACTACCTGAAAAGACATGCTGAAATAAAATGGAAATGAAAATATAAAAAAACCCAAAAAAACCCCTATGAAAATTAGACTTTCAGCCAGCACTAAGCAGCAGCTCTGCTGAAGCATAACCCATCACTCACAGCTTATCATGGGCATAGAAGCTGCTGGTTACAGAAGAGCAGCTCAAAGGGATTTCCATATTTCAATATACAGGAACAAAAAGTAAAATGCTCCATAACAGAGCCCACTCAGTGTTAGCATTGCTAGAATGCAGTTTGTTATTCTCTCTGCTAATGTGGGTACCAAAAAATACACCCTGTAACTAAAGCAAAGTGTTTGGTGTCACAGCAAAGCAGCTACCACTCTGATCCTGCACCTAAAACCTGCAGGCAGGACCAGGATTGGGGAAAAACTACAGAAGAGCAGCTCAAAGGGATTTCCATATTTCAATATACAGGAACAAAAACTAAATCACCCCATAACAGAGCCCACTCAGTGTTAGCATTGCTAGAGTGCAGTTTGTTATTCTCTCTGCTAATGTGGGTACCAAAAAATACACCCTGTAACTAAAGCAAAGTGTTTGGTGTCACAGCAAAGCAGCTACCACTCTGATCCTGCACCTAAAACCTGCAGGCAAGTGAGACCAGCATTGGGGAAAAATTACAGAAGAGCAGCTCAAAGGGATTTCCATATTTCAATATACAGGAACAAAAACTAAACCACCCCATAACAGAGCCCACTCAGTGTTAGCATTGCTAGAGTGCAGTTTGTTATTCTCTCTGCTAACGTGGGTACCATAAAACACAGACTGTAACTAAAACACAGTGTTTGGTGTCACAGCAAAGCAGCTACCACTCTGATCCTGCACCTAAAACCTGCAGGCAAGACCAGCATTGGGGAAAAACTACAAATCTCATCCACAAAGGGAGAAGTATTTAGTAACAAAATAGATCCTGATACAAATGATGCATATCCTTCTGCAAGGCCTCAGCTTACTGAGAAACACTAACACCAACTCTGAGCCTCTGAGAAGTAATTCTACCATTTTCTGAAAAAACATTGTGTGTGTTTCCCCTTCTGCCCAGTCCCAGCTCACCTGATTGATTTTCCTGCACCAGGTTCCCTGTTCCCCATTAGAGTCACAGTGGTTGTTTGTTAAATAGGAGTTACTTTAAACAAAAACTTAGGGAAAACAGATCTTGTGTTAAATTCTGCACTGCACACACTGCAGAGAGCTGAGAGGATTAATTCTGCCAGGTGCTCTGATTCCCTGGAGCCTCAGGCTGTGAGCATGGACAGAGCTTGGAAGCAGGCACTGAGCACTACTCAGTTATGCATTGTAACACTGAGCTGAGCTCTTCAAATACAGCTAGAATTTGCAGAGTATTTAAACAGAACACAGGCAAGAAGCAGCATGTTTCCCAAAGATTCCCCAAAATTTGCTCTGTGAAAATCCAGCTTAAGTGGTGTCCTCAAGTGAAATCTCCAGTCTTAGAATCTGAAACTCTTTTCATTCCTTATCACCACTGTCAGTCCTGAAGTTTATTTTTAGGTACTTTGTCACATAAATGTTCTGCAACAGAAAAAGTTCCCATCTTTCCTGGTTTCCTACTGTTCTGAAAAGGAGATAAAGAGTTGGAACAAAAACTGGCAGACCTGTTAAAATGAGGCAGTGAGCTTTTAATGATTTTCCTTTTTATCTGACAGCTCAGATCATCTCTCATTTCAGTGGAGAATGAAGAAAATTCTCTTCAGCTTTCTGCCCTCTCACTTGAGGACAGACCCTTCCCAGCCATATTCAAAAATCCCATTCTTCAAACTTCTTGCTTTCACATTAGAATAAAGGGATAAGTACTCAGCACCTCTGCTAAAAGTTATTCTAGCAATACAAAGCTGCCGCATTATTACTTCCAACACAGATTATTACTTTTTATTCCCAATGGAATGAAAATTTTATAAGCAAATTAATTAGGCTTAACAATATTTCTTGAAAACCCACATACTGGAGAAAACAGTTTATTACTCATAAATTCAGGGTTCAGTCAGACCCAAACAGACATCTGTCACAGCCAGTCATTTAAGAAAACTATGAGAGGATGAAGGAGAAGTGGAAATGCTGGAAAACTCTGCCTGGAAATCTCTCCAGCAGTTGTGCCTGATCTCAATACTGGCACAAGCAGGTATAAAACCTTCAATGGAATCAGTAAATCTATGAATAATGCCATGTTGAAGACTGGATGTGGCTGTTCTACCAGAGAGCAATGCTTCCCAAACCCTTCTTTTAACCAACGAGCACATGAAAGAATGAGGGAGTCACTAAGATCACCAGGATTTTTATAAATCCTTCACCAAGCCCTACCCAAAGGCTTTTCAGGGAACTGAGCTGCTATAGAACATCCCTTACTCCCTCAAAATAGTTGATTAAAGGAGAGAAAGCCAAAGGTAGGAATAAAGTCAGTTCTAACCCAGAGAGTGAAGGTGAGGTCACTCACAGAACCCTGCAGAAAGATGCCTGCAAATATTCACAAACCTTAAAGAACACATAAAAATAGCGCAGTAAAAATAAAAACACATAAAAACAGTAAAAATAAAACCACATAAAAATAGCACAAAGGCTGCTGATGAGACAAAGCTGTTTGGGAATTAGTGACTGCAAAGCTGCTATGCAGAACATGTTCTATCAAGAACAAGTGGCTGGGTGACAGAGGTCATTAAACTCCAGGTACAAACAAAATGCTTCACAAGAAGAGCAGCCCTCAACATGATGGACACCCAGAGAGGTCTCTGACCAAAGATCACAGAACCCCAGAATGGTTTGGGTTGCAAAGGACCCTAAAGCTCATCCAATTCCACCCCCTGCCATGGGCAGGGACACCTTCCACTAGCCCAGCTTGCTCCAAGCCCTGCCAGCCTGGCCTTGGACACTTCCAGAGCTGCAAGGATGGGGCAGCCACAGCTCCTCTGGGCAACCTCTGCCAGGAAAAGAATTCATTCCCAGTATCCCATCTATCCCTGCCCTCTGGCACTGGGAAGCCATTAGCCCCCTTGTCCTGTTACTTCAGGTCCTTTTCCAAAGCTCCTCTTCAGCTCTTTTGGAACCCCTTTAGGCAGTGGAAGGGGCTCTAAGGCCTCTTCTGGATCCTTCTCTTCTTGCCTTTTTAAAAATGGGAGTTTCCCCATTTTCATTCAGTGGGAACTTCACAGGACATCCATAACTAAATATGATGGACAGTGGCTTAGCAACTCCATCTGCCAGTTCTCTCAGAGCCACAGATGCATCTCATCAGGTTCTGTGGTCTTTCAGGCTCCTTGCATCATCTCAAACCTGATCTTCTCCTGCACTGGGCAGTTTCTCATTATCTCTGTCCTTGCCTTTGCCCTCTGTGGCCTCAGCAGTGATGTTGGAGCACTTGCCAGGGAAAACAGAGGCAAAAAAGTCATTGAGTACCTCAGCCTTGTCCATGTCCCAAGTTGAGAAGTTTTGCCATTTCCTTCTGGACTGGAAGGAACATTTTCTCCCACACTGTCTCTAATCTTAGTTTTATCACAGATGTACCCATGGAATATTTTCTTGTCACCGTTCCCATCCATGGCCAGATTTAATTCTATCAGGGCTTTAGTTTCCTAAACCTGATCCCTGTCTGCTTGGACAAATTCTCCGTATTCCTACCAGACTAGGTGCCCTTGTTTGCACCCTCTGTAGGCTTCCTTTTGTCTTTGAGTTTGTCCAGGAGCACCTTGCTCATCCACACAGGCCTCCTAGGGTTTTTGCATGACTTTCTCTTTGTCAAGGATACAGCACTTCTGAGTTTCGAGATCCTTCAAGAAAAGAGAACTAACTAACATTCACATTCTCTGAACTGAGAGAGACAGAATTCTCTCTCCTAGGATTTTTCGTGGAGAAGCTCAGAGAGAAGAAGAGAAACCAATTCTTATCTTTATTCACTGCTCCTGTTGTTTGGCACATGTGGGATGTGTTATGGAGATTGTTTACCCAAAGTGATTTGTCAATTGGATCCTGCTGAGGATTGTTTTGTTTCCTTGGCCAATTGGGTCAAAGCTGTGTCCTCACTGTCTCAGTCAGTCATACTTTTTCTTTAGTATCTTTTGTATAGTATAATATCTCTTTAATATAGTTATAATATAGTATTAATGTAATGCAGTATAGTTTTAATAAAGCAATTGTTCAGCCTTCTGAATCACGGAGTCAAAGCACATTACTCCTGAGGCTGGGGGCACCTTGATGCAATAACAGCCACAGCCACTTTCTCTGCAGGAGCAGGAGAGGCCTTCAGAGCAAGGAAAGCCCCCAGATTTAGCAAACATGCAGAATTATTCACATTTCCTACAGAAAGGAAACAACCTTAAAGAACAGGAAGGTCTGTGCCCCTCTGAAGCTGCCTGCTGGACAGATAATTCCTCTCAGTTGCTTCCAGTTCTGACAGATTCACTCCTTTATTTGTACTTTATTAGACAAAATAGACTGAGATACCTTAATGAAAAAGAATTTTTCTTTTCAAAGAATGTTCCCAAATTCTTTCACATCATCCTCACAGAACTTGACAGACTCTTTCCAATGTAGAATAGATGCCTTTAATTCTGGATATTGTCAGTAAAGGCAGCTGCAGCAGCTGCAAAACACTGAGTTGCTCAAGTCAAACTGATCCTACAGGAGGTTCATCCATCTCCACATCCTTTACACTTCATTATTTACCATCCCCTTTTCTCTGTGTCACCAAGATACCTTCATGAGAAAGGACTTTCTGATTTCTTCCAGGTGACTCACCAGAGTACATGGAATCAAGAAGGGATATTCCTAATGCTTTGACTGAAATCCACTTATTCAGTGCTTGTTTAGGAACCTGCTGACCAGTCTTTAACTCCTTAATGTGTATCTTGTTCATGCTCTAACTTGTCCAGCATTTATACATTCTGAGCTTGGCAGGCTACAGGAGCTACAGAATTCCAGTCAAAACACCTTCACCAATGGAGCCTGTACTTCTGGCTTTTTGTGTTAGCTTGTCATCACCTATTTTCAGTAAACTCCCAGGCCTTCATTATAACATACTTCTCACATTTAATTCTTGAAAAACTGAATTATTCCATCATTGTTCACTTAGCTGGTATCAAAGTGACAAGCCCACAATTACCTGCATTGTTATTCTTTTCATAGACTGGCAAAGGAATTGTTTCCTGTAGCCCTCTAGAGCCCTCCAAGATTAGGAAGAAATCACTACCATTGCCTGAAAGTTCTCTTTATTCCCTAATTTTGTATTTCTTTCAAACTGTGAATTGCTCACAATACTCAATCCCAGCAGCTAAGCAGCTATATTTAATATTCATCCAAATTCTTATTTGAATAGGAGTTTGTATCTTTGTATCACCAGAGAATTTATCTGGGGAACAGGAAAATGTGTCATTATACCCCAAAGGCTTGTCACTATACCCCACTTGTCACTATACCCCACTTTTTTGTGCTTGACAACTCCATCATTTCTAGTAATCAGCAGGAGGTGGAAACAGCAACAAGGAAGAGGAAGGGAAAGGGAAATGGCTCTGCCTAAGGCAATCATTCATTCTATGTGAACAGAATGAATTCTACATTATATAATATTCTACAGAATATTCTACATGAATTTCATGAATTTTAGAAAAAAAAACAAAGTGAAACAAAAACTGACTGCCAAAACCACAGCAACATCTACAACTGCCAGGCAGAATAGTCCCTGCTTGGCTGCAATATTTTACCTTCTGGATCTCTCTCAAACAAAAAGAAGTCTGTCTGTACAAGATGGACAAATCTATTGATTTTGTGCCTCAACTTTCCCATGTGCAAATTGGAAAAATTAAAGAGTGTTTTTCATTGGAGGTGATCTGGCAGCTGTGAGTGAAAAGCTCTGCTCACACACTGCTTGTGGAATGGTCAAAAACTTGTTCTCCAGGTAATTATCTGCAGACATTCTGGTTTAACCTCACAGCAGAGCTTGCTCTCAGCGTTTTTTCTCCTCCTCTGCAAATCTCTCCACCCCAGAGGAAAAGAGGAGCTCCTGCACCACTCCCTCTGAAGTGGAGGGGGAGGCTCAAGCACCTTTGGAAGCACCAAATGCAAGGATGTAAAAGGGAATGCAGAAACACCACAGTCTCCACATGCAATCTAAACAAAGCTTTAAAATCTTACTGATTAACAATTTGGACCAGAACAGGGTTAACAGGGCAAAAGAAAGTCACACAAAATATGAAGCTTTAAAATGGAGAGTACTGACTGTACCTTACAGATTTTGTACAGAGATTCCTGCCCATCTCCCTCTGTATCCTTAAAATAATCATGTGCTGGATATGTACGATGGATATCTCGTTTGATGACACTCTCCTGAGCAGAGTCCTGTAAAAAAAAAAGAGAAAAATCCTGACACATGAACCCATTAACAGTATAATTAAATGTAACATAATAGAAAATTCCATGTGTACTCAACATGGATACATTAGATAACTGCTTTGCTGACTTCTCCAAAAATGCTTTGAGAAGAAAATGAAAATCCTTAGTAGTCTCTAATGCAGTTATAGCTTGACAGTTGAACAAGAGTAACATGGCATGTTTTCTGTCCTGCAGGCTTAAGGTTCAGCTTTAGAACTCTGAGGAAATTAACAGTTCTTCAATTGCACAGATCACATTCTGTTTTGCTCTTGCAGTAAAAAAACAAACAAAAAAACCCCAAACAAACAAACACACACAAAAAAAACTACACCAAAAAAAACAAACCAAAAAACACAACCCAAAAAACCACCAAAAAATTGGGCTGTCTTGCAAGCTTAAAGCTACTAATTTGAAATGCTGTAGATATCAATCTACCATAAAAAGTGTTAATTAAAAACACTTGATTTCTAGAAAAGGAAAATGATTTCTAGAAAAGGATGGGAATCACTGCAGACAGATCTAAAGAACACCACTGTGTGGATGAGGAAGTTGTACCAAAATGTCAGAGCTGGAACTATAACAGTTAATTATCTTCAGGTTCCTGTGTGCTGTGCCTTTAGGTTGGCAAATATCAAATGGTGCTTTTCTCCATTACCTTTGTAATCCTAAAGGAAAAACCAACAAAATCTTCTCCTGTAACTTGGAATATAAATCCCTTACAAATAACTTTCATCTTGAAAACAGAGTATTTCTGTGACAGAAAAGCTTCTAAGCTCTCAGATTGTGTCTTGTTAACCAGGATTCTCCATAAAAAATAGCTTCTTTACACCTACTGGAGTCAGCAACCAGGTCATCTCCTGAATTTCAGGGCTTTTTTAATTCCATAAAGTCTCCACAGTGAGCCTGTGCCACACAGTAATGCAGCTGCCTGGCAGGCTTAGCCAGAAGTCTGCAGCAATTCCCAGCTCCAGGTCCCTTTTGGATCCAAAACACCCCAAGGAGTCACTCCAGGGCAGATGATCCTACCCCAGAGATGACAGCCACTGCTGCATTTCTCCATTCCCTTCAGTGGCAGCTAAAGAAATGGCTGCCAGAAGCTCAAACATCACTTTGTGCTGGCTCCCTAAAGTTGATGGCTTCTCTGAATCTTGGCTATCATTGATTTATCCAACTACAATATTCTCATGTTCAGTGATCTCAGCTGTGGCCTTCCCTTTGGTTGACATTAAAACCTCTAGTACCAGCAAGCAGCATGATCTGTATTTTGTGGAGTCACAGAACCCCAGAATGGTTTGGGTTGGAAAGGACCCTAAAGCTCATCCAATTCCACGCTCCTGCCATGGGCAGGGACACCTTCCACTGTCCCAGGTTGCTCCAAGCCCCATCCAGCCTGGCCTTGGGCACTGCCAGGGATCCAGGGGCAGCCACAGCTGCTCTGGGCACCCTGTGCCAGGGCCTGCCCACCCTCACAGGGAACAATTCCTTCCCAATATCCCATCCAACCCTGCCCTCTGGCAGTGAGAAGCCATTCCCTGTGTCCTGTCACTCCAGGCCCTTTTCCCAAGTCCCTCTCCAGCTCTTTTGGAGCCCCTTTAGGCACTGGGAGGAGTTCTAAGTCTTCCCTGGATCCTTCTCTTCTCCAGGCTGAATTCCCCTGGCTTTCTCATCCATCCTTTCCTCACAGGAGAGGGGTTCCAGCCCTCTAAAATGCCAGGCACATTTTTATATGCTATGAAAGGAAAGGGTACAAAGAAAGGTGATGTTTTCATTATGCCAGCTGGTACCACAGGAGAAAATAAACACATTTTTATGCTTTTGCTGTGTTATCATAATTTTTCTCAGGACATCTAAGCACCGTGCAGCCATCAGCAACCAAAAATAACCACACTGTCTAAATCACAAGCAAACAAACACAGACTAATAACAAAAAATTTATAAAAAGCAGTTCTCTAATCAGACTTCTTTAATGATTATTTTCATTTACATGGCTTCCAAATACCAGAGAGGCTGGAGAACTCCAGTCTGCCTCCCAGATCCATCTGACCATGCAGTTAAATTATGAGAAAGTGCCTGAAGCAGCATTTAAGATCTACCAGCAAAGTTACACAATCTATTACAGAAATCTGTTACAGACATTTTTCAGCATGAACTTGAAAAGATCCAGGGGAAGTTTCAGGAAAATCACCACATCCAGCACACACAAGGTTTTTCAGTCCAGCTGAGACATTGTACTTGACTGCTCAGTACTTCTCTTGTCTTGACTGGGGAAGCCAAAGTGTAACTGAGCACACAGAATTTGACAAGGAGAATGCCCAAGTTAGGGCCAAAAATATTTGTGTAAAGGCCCAAAAGCACATGAACTTTTACAGAGTTAAAAGAAACCTGAAGCAGTCCTAATTCAGCCCTATTAATGAAAGCTGTGTCTAAAAAAGCTAGAGGAAAATAATTAAATGGGCCCAAAAAACGATCTACATGCAAAGACTGGAGAATTAACTCCTCCTCAAAAGACAACCTATCTTTGAAATATGATAAACTCATAAAGGAAGAAATTAGTCTAGGGGGAAAATAGTTTAGAACTACTTATAATAAATAAAAAATACTTTAGTTAAGTTTCTATCTTTCTCCAGGCAGAATTTGTAGATAGTACTGCTCTCAAGTACCAAAGCACATGAGTTTACAGACACCTCCATTTAGGATTTCAGACCACTTTTATTCTTCTGAAAGTCATGATTAGTTTATCAGGAAAAAAAAAAAGCCAAGGTGAGATGGCTATCAAGGCATTCAGGGTTCTAATGATCTTACTTCTAAAATTCCTGTCAACTCAGAGAAAATATTCTACTGAGGAAAAGAATTATCTTCACATGCCAGTGCTGTGACAGCTGCCCTGCTACTGAACAAGCTCTGCCTCGAGTTGTCTCTCTTCTGGAACAGCTGAATTTCTGCAGAGGAGCAATGCTCACTCCTTGACACTCCTGCCACTTCCAGCTATCAAGAAGCTGCTGGATATGGGCCATTGATGCCAGAAGGTAGATCAGCACAGAAATAAACCAGAGAGAACAGAAAACTGTTTATGTTGAATAAATGTTAAAAGAAAATTAGGAGTACATAAGCAATCATAATAAAGAAATACAGGGCAATCTTTATGTGTTCATTTCAGGAATTTTTTAATTAAGAACATCTCACACAGACTCCATAAAGAAGCTCTACTCATTTGTTGTCACAAGTGGAGCCACTCTGGTGATGAATTACAATTAGGGAGCAGAAGAGACTCCTGGAGGTAGAGCCTTGTTTATTTTGTTCCAAGAACTGAAGAATAAGCATTGTATCAGCCAGAAGAAATTATTAAGAAAGAAAAATCTCCTGAGACTTAATACTTGCCCCACTTTTGCCCAAAATTACGTTCATGAAAACAGGCACATCCCTAATGAAAAAAATGCCAAAAGTGCTCAGCTGAGTTTTCCTTATGTGCTGACTGCATTCCAACTTCTGACTCAGGATGAGAGATGCAGAATTGCAGTTGCAATTAAAGGAATTCAAGAGTTTAATATGACTACTGAATAAATAATAAACCAGATAACAGGTGTCTCAAAGCTGGCATTCAAACTGGGCAGCACTTCTGACCTCAATCTCCTTGTGCTCCATTTCCCTGGTTAATAATAATTCCCCATCTCAGTGGGGTGTTATGAAAATCAATTAACATCTGAAGCACTGAAATACTGTGGTGATGAGTCCTGCAGAAATGCCAAATGGGAGAATAATAACTCCAGCCTCAAATCCTGATCTGAATGGTGTCCAGTGAGGCACAGGGTTACACAAAGCAAAAACAGCAAGGGGAAAGAAAAGGAAAGCAGCTCATTAGATATTCACTATTCCTTGTGTGCACCACCAGGCAGAGATCCCAGGAAGAAAACAACCCAAAACAAAAGAGCTCAGTGGGATCAAGAATATACCATTATCTACATGAGTAGGCAATTTTCATGCTGTACTTCACTTCCAAAGGCTTATCTCTGACCTTTAACTCATTCAAGCTGGGTTTTATCACATGTGTTTACACATAGAAATATGATTTACATTTTCTAGTGGAAGGTATCACTCCCCACGGCAGGGGGTTGGAAGGAGATGAGATTTAAGGTTTCTTCCAACACGAACCAGTCTGGGATTCTCTGTGCTGGAGACTCAGTTCAAGTTCATCTGCTTGGCCCATTTTAAAGGTCTGCACCTCTGGTGAGGCTCAAAGAGCTGATTTTGCAGCATGTTGTCCTGCCTGTACTTAATCTCTTCACTAGCTAAAAAAAGCCAGATCCAGAATACCAAAGAAAGTAAAAAAATGGGGAAAAACCAAAATGGGCTTTAAACATTTAAAATTACCATGCCCAGGAAATCTGGTGTGTCATGCCTCCTAAGCATTAGATACTGAAACTTTTCTACATGTTGTATGGAAAGTAAAAATTCCTAGGCCAACATGGACATTCACCACTTGTTTATCCAGGATGTAAAACACATCCACTGCTGATATCTGGAGCTGGTATCCTCAATAAACTGCCTCCTAAGCCTGAAAAGCCACACATTTAAACACTGACTTGCCAGCTGCGTGTTACTGACATTGTGACATTGTTTCAGCAGACAGGTGTTTGCTAAAGGAACAGATTTTTGGTGTATTTTTTATTTTGTTCCTTTAAGTTCTCTATGGTTCTGTGCAGTTCCCCACACATGCACGTGGGAATATGAATAATAACTTGAAGCCCTCTAAAACACAATCACAAACAGTCAAAAAATACAGAATACACAAAAGTGATGAGGTCAATCAGCCTGGGTTTGAAATGATCTGCAAAACCAGCACGTAGCTCTGTTCTGTTATCACTGATGTCCTACCAAATTCCTGCTTTCAGTGAAATCTGACAGCACATTGTGCCAACACATCTTATACACATCATCAATCCCTTTCCTCTCCTCATTTCCATGCATATTATAACCCTCCAAGTAGAATATGTGATCCAAGAAAATCCCAGGTTCCCTACTAATCAGTATTTGAAAAAAAGAAAAAAAATCAATAGCTCTTCCTTTTAAAGACATTGAATAAAAGATGTCTAGCTTATGCTCAGTTCTTCTGTAGTGTTTTTGTAACATATACCTTGTCATTCAACTCCTGTCTATAAATAGATTTTCTTTCAATCAGCATCAGCTTTTATTCAACTGAGAGCATCTAACACTCAGAGAGTAGTAATTAACAGAGAAACAGAAAAAAACAGAGGATTATTCTTTAGAGTATTTTTTTTAAACAGTTACATATCAATATGCTGAAAGTCAACACAGTATTTAGGTTAATTCAGTAAATACCCTGGTCAGCTGAACTTTGCCAATTTTGGCTCACAATCTGCTCTATTTATTGCTCTTTGGACAAAACTGCTTTCCCCAAGCAGAAGGAAAAGAAGGATTCCTGGCCACAGGGCCAGATCAATAGTTTGTATCTGAGCAGCCCTGGCAGGTCACACCTGGAGCTAAATTTAGTATCAAAGTCTCTCTTCTCTCATCATTTTGGATTACTAATATAGCTCTGCCCAGAGGAAGTAAACATCTTTTAGCAAATTATGTCCCACTCTTCTCAAGCTGTCTTTGAGCAGGTAGTGGCCACACTTTGAGAATTCCCAGGATCCTCAGAAACAATCTACAAAATGTCTCTTTTTAGGCCAGGTATGCAAATTTTCCTGTAATTTCTAAGTAGACTGTTCTCTAGGTGTTCCAAAGCTGGTGGGATGGGACTCTGCTGCTTTTACACACATTACCAGTGGGACTGCACTAGCCAGGAGCTTGTTAGGAACTGTTGCATCACCCACATGACTGCCAAGGAATTGGGAAATTATGCTCACTTTGGAAGGCTGTCAAAGTATTTCACAGAATCCCAAAGGATCATTACGATTGGAAGAGACCTTTAAGAAAGATGATTGAGTCCAACTGCCAACCCAGCACTGTTGTGCTCACCTCTAAATCACATCCTCAAGTGCCACATCCACACATTCCTGAATGCTTTCAAGGATGGTGACTCCATCATTGCCCAGGGCACTGTGCTCCAATGCCTAATCACCCTTTCAGAGAAAAAAAATTCCCTAATGTCTAAATTAAACCTGCCCTGGCCCAACTTGATGCCATTTTCTCTCATCCTGGCAGAGAGTTGCTCTTAACACTTAAATCAATCTTAAAACTACTTGGGAGCAGGATGATGAGGACATATTGACCACCTGTCCAGCATAAGGTTTTTAACCCTCTCAGAAGCTGCTGCTGACAGTTTCTAGCTACAAGATGCTGGGCAAGGTAGACCTGGATGACAAAGAATGACAACTCCATGGTTCTTAAAGACTGTGGAAAGAAAAGGAAGTCTGAGAATAATACTAATACTTATGTCAATACTATTCTGTAGGCAGCTCTAAAAAAGAAAGTGATGTGTTGTGATGACTGTAGGAACTGTTGGAGAAAGTCCAGAGGACGCCATGAAGTTGATCAGAGGACTGGAGCTTCTGCCCTATGGAGAAAAGCTGAGAAAGGTGTGGCTGCTCAGCCTGGAGAAGGGAAGCTTGTGTGGAGACCTCACAGCACATTCCAGTGTCTGAGGGGGCTACAAGGAAGCTGGAGAGGGACTCAACATCAGGAACTGAAGTGCCAGGACAAGGGAGAATGGCTTCACAGGGCAGGGTGAGAGGGAATTTTGGGAAGAAACTCCTCCCTGTGAGGGGTGGGGAAGCCCTGGCACAGGACCCCCAGAGAAGCTGTGTTTGCACCTGAAGTGTCCAAGGCCAGGCTGGAGTGACCTGGTCTAGTGGAAAGTGTCCCTGCCCATGGCAAGGGGGTGGAGTGAGATGGCCTTGAAGGTCTCTTCCAACCCAAACCATTCTGGGATTCTATACTGTAGCAGTCACAGAGGTAAAAAACAGCTCAGCCCTTAGCAGGATTGAGTCATCAATCAGCAACAGAGGAGATGGCATTTTTCTCTAAAAAAATCCCAACAAAATTAGATCAGACACAAAACAATTCTACATAAACTCTGTTGTTCTGAAAAATAAAAGATATCCGTGACCTTTACTATCTTTGTGGTTTGTTTTTCTTCTCCCTCTGCCATTCTGTACACACTCTCTCTCTCTCCTGTGCTAGTGATACATAATTTATTCTCCTTACTCTGCCATATCCTCTCTGTACATCCTTGACAGAAGAAAAACACTATTTGTGCTACTGGGCAAGAGGTCAACTTCTGAATGTACCAGCCTTGATGTTTTACTACTGGCACAGAATGAGATGAATTCAGAGTTACTCCCAAGGACTCCGCTTGGAAGCTCCCTGATCTCCCACAAGAGCTGGGGTGCTCTGTCCATCACCTGATGGGGTTTGGGTATGTTTTTTCCCCACATCTGTTTGTAGATCCCACAGTATTTCTATTGTACTATGTTGGGGCTTTATTTGGTTTGTGTGATCTTCATCAGGTATTGATATCAAGCATTCTTTTGTTGAAATGCTGATGACAATTGTTTAAGCACTGGATTTTGGCTGAGATTTGATCTGGTTTTTAATGGCTAGCACTCCACAAGGTTGGCTCTCTGGAGGACATGAGGATAGAGTAGCCCAAGTAAATGCCATATTACCCAGTTTATTCCATTCCATTCCACATTACTCAGTTATTATGATAATTTTACCTTTTTCTCTGATAGGTGTATAGGCACTACTTTACAAACAGACAGTTTGTAAAACTGACAAACCATGAAAAGGTAACCAACAGATTGATCCATGTAGCAAGGAATTTTGTCCAAGTTCCTTCTGGTTTGCTGATTTTTACATTAGGTTTCTGATTATGTCTCCTCTGGTAAAGCCACAAATGTATTTGTAAAGATCAGGAAAAATGTTCTTGTAATGAATCTGCAATTTGACATTTGAGTATTTCACCAAGTCAGAGTAATCTCCAGAAGCAGCTGGAAAGGTTAAGGCCTGTTTCTAACAAGCAATCCTTAACTGCCCCAGTATCAAATGGTTGTGGAAAATTCATGTGAAACTTCACAGGAAAAGGAAAAAGTGGTGTATTTGAGTCCTCAACTCCTATGTATTTACCCCAATTGACAGTGCTCCAAAACTTACTATGATTTTCCACAAATGTCTAGAAATTTTTACAACAAAAAGTATAAAACCCCAAAAATATTGTAATTCTTTAAAAAACCAAATCTTAAAGAAGAAAACCTTGAGTCTTAGAAGGTAAGTTTCCTATAGCATTACTGACCAAGCAGATGTCTATCTAGTCAGGGTTTCTTTCAACACATTTTTACAAATTCTGAAATTAGACCTACTTTTGCCTAATTTCAGATGACTTTGCCATCAGAAGATAGCATGATCAATGTAACCAGTTCAAGTCTCATTTTCCAGAATTGTCCTTCACAAGCTGGGTCTAAGGAAGAATTCCAATAAAATTCATAGCTATACCCTACTAGCACACCCTGACCTTTGGCATCTGGTATTGCTTGCTGTTAGCAGAACATTAATAAAAGGAGAAAATGCTGCAAGTTTATCCAATTCAGTGACACTGATTTTAACAAGGAGGAAATGCCTTGCAGCAGCATGCACATAAAGAACTGCCAATATATTGTCTTTTAAAAGCTCCTTAAGCTTGTAGTCATTGAAGTACACAGACTTGTTTCTTCAAAAAGGAAACTCCTGTCCCTCATTTTCTTAAACAATGGAGTTCTTCCAATAATCCAGGCAGAAACACTTCAGCAAGACCCAGGGAAGCTGGAATGTTTACATACCAGTACAGGTACATCCCAGACCCACTCCCTGACAACAGCTCTGTAATTCAGCAATCATTTGATATCCTGGACACCTCACTTGAATACTTGCTGTCACAACAGCACCTTCACATTCCTTTTCTTTGCTGCAAAAGGAACTTCATTATTTGGAAGGAAGGACGTTGTTTTTACAACCATTCACCTTCCAGGTCTATTAAGATTCCATTATAGAGCAATCTTCTCAATTCTCTTTATAAGAAATCCAAAAGCTGGTGGGTTTGTTGACTTGAGAGCCCTTTGCACCACTGAACACTGACATCAGCCCACCAGACTAAAGACTCTGGCTCTTGGGGAGCATAAAAGACCAAACTCACTTTTCAACAAGATCTGTAAGTCTTCATTCCAGACTGAAGGAACAGTGCACAGCAGAAGATGAAGGCCAACCAGACAGGGAAAAGGAGAAATACACAAGCACATGGGGCTTGTGCCTGCCTCATGTGCTTGTATTTTTCTCCTTTTTCTCCTCATTATATTGATCCTGCTTGTGCCTCAGTCAGAACGTGGAAGTAATTACAAAGATGCCATTAACACTGCACTAAAAGGAAAAGTTAGATAAGGCCAGCTATCAGTGCCCGTAACACTTCATTCTATTTTATTCCTGGTTTTTAAGCAAATTTACTTTAAAAAGTCCTATTCATCTACAATTTCTGAATCCTTCACAGTGTCTGAGACACTGAAGACAGCTGCTGAACCTGCATCCCTTCAGGTGTCTGCTGAGCAACCAGCAGGCAGTGTGTACTGTACTGTGAGTGCACCCCTGCAGTTGGCTGCAGGATGAAGCATGGGCATAAGCAGTTTAGAGATGCTGATCCAAGGAGACTACTCAGCCCTTCCCTCAAGTCTTCTCCTGGTTTCAAGGAGAGGGAATGCAGCACACAGAGCCACTACATATAGCTAAAAGCAGGTTTAGGCAGATGCTGCTTAGGCTTACAGTGAGTTTTATCAGAGTGTATTGCTGGAAGTCTGTAATACGACTTTAGATGAACTAATGAAGAAAAGTACTGCAAGGACAAGCATCACAAATTTTTGACTGGGAAAGAACCTCTGGAGGTCATCAGGTCCAATGTGCCTGGCAGGGCTTGTTGCCCTGGACCATTTCCAAGCAGCTTTGGAGGTGCAGATGCCACAATCCCCCTGGACAACCTGTCCTTGCTCACCCCCACAGTAAAGGAGTTTCTCCACGTGTTCTGATGAGGCTCCTGTGTGCCCACTGAGGAGAGCCTGGCTCTGGCTTCTTTACAACCTCCCTCCAGGTATTTATGCAGATCAGCAAGATCCCCTCCAGCCTTTTCTGCTCTAGTCCCAGCTTTCCCCACAGCAGAGATGTTCCAGAACCTTCACCTCCTCACTGGCCCTTGCTGACTCCTCAAGTTTCTCAGGGTGCTACAAACTTCCATGGCCACCAGCTCATTCTGTGTCTCCAACTCCAAGGCAAACCAGCCCATTCAGGCTACAGAGATTTCTGGATCTAGCTTCCCCAAGCTCCCAAAGCCCCACTCTTCCCAGCAGAGAGAACAGCACCACACAGGACAAAGGAAGGGCCATGCTGGAGACCTCTGCTTGTAATTGGGACTTGTGGGTCAATGTGTGAATCACCACAAGAAACTCTATTTTTGCTTTTTTTATATTGATCCAGTTTATTCCTATTGTTGGAAAACTGGAATTCACTTTCGACTGGCTCCTCAGATTCAAATCAATACAGCACTGACATCAGACAGGATTTATCTGGTCACATATGGGTCATAACCACCCAGACCAGACAGTGAAAGGACAGCAGAGTACACAGAAATAATCCAAACTTAAATTTCAAATGTCACCAGTCTTCTATCTCCTGCTTTTTAGTGTATTTGAACATTTCTCAAGCACTTCATACAGGCTTTTATAGGAAAAACTAGATTTTAGGGATACTATTCTGTCTGCTTGTCAGAAATCAAGGAACCCTATGTGCATCTTGATTTTCAAAATAAGACATGCACAAAATTTCTGTTGATTTCCATGCAAACTCTCTCAATGACAAAAGTGAATCTGTTTAAATATGCTAATTCAAAGTGAACCAACACTGTCTCCTTGGCACCTCAAGACATTTCTGCCAATGAGCAATACAAAAGGGAAAAATCAATGATTTCCCATCCCATAAGAAACGAGGAATAACCATGAAACATATAAAACCAACTGCTTTCATCATCATAAGATGCAATTAACTCATTTCAGTATAAACCCTTCCAGGCAAGGAAGAGTAAAGCAAAGTTGTAATGATAAATGAAAACAAACCACAATGTTCCTTACAGGGAATGGGGTATTTGCCACTTTTACCACCATGGACAACTGTTACCTCACAAAGTGAAGGAAATATTAATTGGAAGAACCATTTAAAAGTCCATAAATGCATACCACAGAAAATTAAAATAAAGATAGCTTTCTACTACCTCTGAATCCCCATTTCTGTAACATCACATTCATTTATACATCCATTTATATGTAACAACCACATTTCCATGTAAGCAGTATTTCTGAGTCACAGGCATTTGATTTTTTTTTTTGTATTTTCAGAGGCTGTTCTTTCTAGAAAAGCCTTTCAGTATCTATGCATTCACAGACTAATAGACTGTATTAGTTTGGGTCTCTTGGCTTACAAAAATGAGATCCACACAAGGTTTAGAACATTAAATATGAAAAGTTCAACTGAGAACATAAAAAGCAATTTATTGTGTTCTCTTCTATTATTTAGTACTGATTTAAAACTGAATGCCATACACTGTGCTCAGTCAGTGGCATGACACCCCTTGTAGTGCAAGGTCCCAACTAGAGCTTGGGATTAGGACTCAGAGCTGATGATTTTTGTGGGTCCCTTCCAAATCAGGTTATTCTAGGATAGCTTTGTGTGTACATCAGCATTGTCAAGGAGCACATAGCATGGACAAAGAATTAAGTAAGTCCCAAATAACATCACATGATACTCAAATACATTCTGTTCTTAATGGCAAAGTAAGGAGAAAACTACTTTACAAAAGTCATTATTATTGCTGACATATGCAAGCAAGTTAATAATAATAATAATAATAACAATAATAAAAGTACCAACAAGCAGGAGAGCTGACATCCTTTCCTTAAAATATGATGTGCATCTAAATTAAGACACAAACAACCCCAAAACTGTGAAACTGGGACTCTCCTGTCATAGACTGTGGCAGAGAGGCCAAACCTCATCTTGGAAATGCCTCCACCTCAGGGCAGGATGAAAAACCTGCCAGGGAGCTCAGCTCGGTGGAGGGAGAAATCTCTCCTCACTCAAGGGGTCTCGTATTTAATACTGGCTGCATGTGCTGCTGGCAGCTGCTGAAATGTTAGTTCATGTGTAAGAAACAGTGAAAAAAAGAATTTCAAAACCCATAAAATTTGTATTAAGTCTTAATAAGGACTGCAACACAGCTATCCCACTACATCACTGTAATAAAACCTGATCTTCAGAGCAGGATGATCACAGAATAATGAGGTTGGAAGAGACCTCTAAGATCATCAAGTCCAACCTATGCCCCAACACCTCAACTAGACTATAGCACCAAGTGCCATGTCCAGTCTTTTATTAAACACAGCCAGAGATGGTGATTCTACCACCTCCCTGGGAAGAGCATTCCAGTAGTTCATTATTCTTTCTGTGAAAAACTTTTTCCTAATATCCAACCTAGACCTTCCCTGACATAGATGATAAAGCTGCAGAGCCCACTGGGATTGGGATCTCGTGTCACTGCCTTGCACAGGGTGTATCCAGTGTTTTTAGGGTATAAAGAGCATTTGAACACCACCCTTGATAACATGCATTAACCTTTAGCCAGCCCTGAAGTATTTAGTTGGACTGGATGATTGTTGTAGGTCTCTTCCAATCAAACCACTTTATTTCATTTTATTCTAAACCTCCAAAGCCACAATGCAGTTCCACTCACTCCTCTCATCTGAATCCTCCTGTGTGATCCCTTCAGCAGAGCACAGAGGCTCCCAAATCACAGCAAACTCCCCGAGGGCACACAGCCCATACAAGCACAGAGCACAGTCACAAGGACATTTCTACCAACTCAGTGGCTCACAAACAGGCCCTGCTTAGGAAAAAAATCAGACAAAATGAGCACATTTCTTTGTGGATATGCTCATTACTACAGGGCAGCATTATGGTGAACATTTTTAATGTGCATTTTGGCATTGTAAACTTCCCCAAATTGTTTTATAATTATGACCCAAAAGGCAGGTGTATTTTGTCTAAGGATCCATCTAAATGACTTTATTAAGATAATGAGTCTGGTTTTTGTAGGAATGGACAGAACAAATGTTGATCAGGGCATTAGCAGTATTGAGTCTCAACAGCAGTTTCACCTTCTCAAGATCAAGAAAGAAAAATAAATTTACTGTTACAGAAAGTAGGTTACAGCTTTTCACTGAGAGATTAAGCAGAGGGAAAAGATTAATGTCCCATTATATAAATGTCTTACTAAGCTAGAATATAAAATATGGAAAACATCAAAACTAGATAAAACCAGATATGATAAAACCAGATCTGAGTCTAAACACAAAATGGTAGGAAGTTTTCCATAAAGTACCTGCAGCTTTTTCTGCAATGATTCAGGTTTCTATTTATAGGAAAACCAAAAAATGTGTGTCCAGGAAACACCTGGAGTGTCTCAGCCTTCTGCTCTCCAACATGACAGTACCCATTACCCAAGTTTCCTTTTAATCAAAAAATATTTTATCCCCAAAGATTAAAAAAGTACTTGACTTGAGGCACAATTTCTTACAAATCTAACATCAAACTAGGATCTTCTATTCATAATAGAAATTTAAATAAATAAATTACTATGTATGTCTCAGTGTAAGGTAGGGAGCTAATAACTTAACAGATAATTCTAGTTTTATAACTGAAGAAGATTTTCTCTAAGTTTTTTTAACCCCATTAAATCTCCCAATGCAGTGCACAGTGGCTCAATCAGCAGTTAACAATACTAAAGTTCACAGCCTGTTATTTTCAGTTTAGCCTTGCTTTGTGTGATACGAAAAAAGACAAAACATACAAGTTCAGTCTCCAGACAGATTTTTAAATTATCTCTATAGTTTTCTTGAATCTAAATTTGCTGTTTCAAAGCAAGTGGTAGAAAAATTACTTAAAAGTTCTGCCCAATCTGAGGAGCAGTGTCAGCTACATATCAAAAAATGGGATATTAAAGTGATAAGAATCCTGGGGGAAAAAAAAAGTGGGGGAAGCAAGGTTCCAGGTTTAAAACTCCAGGGATTGATCATATCTAAAATACAATGATGGTAACTTTTAAGTTGCCTTATATTACTTCATATACTCTAGTGCTTAAAGAGCTCATCACAAATCAAAGTGGTGGGTAGAAAGATAAGAATTGCCAATTTCACCTGAAAGATGACTTAAAGCTCAGTATAGAGCAGATGGAGCCTCCACCCTTCCTCTGCTAACACACACAAAAGTGCAGTTTCACTGTGGCCAGGAGAAATCAACTTTGCGTATTTCCCAGCTGACCTAGGGATGATCCCATCCTCCATGAAGCACATTTTAGGTTGGGCTATGAAGAGTCAAAATTCACATCACTGTCTCTAATTCTCAGGCCCATCATATAATTAAACAATCCATCTTTTGCTTGTTTGTCCTTTAACACAACCAAAATACTAATATCTAAATTACTAACTTAAAAGCGTTTGCTATTCCATATGCAAATCATATAATTCCTATAATCCTTGGTCATCCAAGACATGTCACATATTGCAGTTTCACAGAAAAAAAAATACATAATGCATAAAACTTCAAACAAAATAGCTTTTGCTTTGGATTGTTTCTCCCTGTGCACTGTTCCAAGAAAACAATGTAACACACACTGCAAAAGGGCAATACATTAAATTTGCAGAGGGATCTTTTATTTGTCTTTGAAATTATTCACAACAAACAAATGGTCCAAGAGCAGACCTCATCAATAATTGACAGGATGATAGGAGGAACCTTGCAGGACAGAAACAAACAGTGCTGGGAAGCTTCTGGGCAAGAAAAGGAAGAAAAATACAAAATAAATGCTCAAGAACTACACTCATGTGGGTTAAGATAAACCACATCATCACTGGCACTGACCATCATAGGGTGAAGCAGCAAACCAGGTCTTTAGGACTGGTAGAAGTCTCTATCTTCATGAAATAAAAAAAAAATTTACATTCTAAGTACAGCGAACACACCTTAAACACAGATCAAGGTACATTACCATCACTGCAGCTGCAAAGCAAATGTATTTTTCACATTTACATTTATAGTGGTTAACCTAGGAACAGCCAATGATGTTGTTTTTTGAGAGAACAAACATGTATTTCAGGAAGTTTGCAAAAAAAAACCCCTCAAACCAACAGCCCAGACCCTGAAGTATTTAAGTGTTAATTTGTAGGCCAATATTTCTTCATGCTTTGTTAAGCTTACTGCTGATTTTCCAGCTGGCTCCCAGAGAGAGGAGAAGAGCAGCTCTTAGCAGCAGGCTGCAATTACAGCCTGAGTGCTGGGAACATGTGAAGCTGCTCAGAGGTTCCCACACATCACCTCCAAGAGAAAGGAAAAAGCCAAAAAGGGAATTTATTCCAGCTAAGCAAAAAAAAATTGTATCCAGGAGTTGTCTAAAAATCCACATTTTAAGGGGTTTTTAGAGAAAGCACCAAGGATGACTGAAATCACTAAAGATACTGCCTGGGTTCTCTTGTTACTTTTTGCCAGTAGAACTACTGGAAGTTTTCAAGATCTCAAAATTGTCTATAACATGAAAGTAATCTTTTAATTTCTAAGGATAAAACTGCCATTATGGAAAAGTGTGCAGGTCCAACCTGCATAGCCACTCACAAAAACTAAAGCCAATAGCTTGTATGTGAAAAATTAGTATTTTATGATTGGCTTTTCACAAATATTAAGATAAATATTATATGTGTTAGAAAGTTATGTTGTATTAATTTCTTTAGATGTGTGTTAAATATAGTTTTAGGTTATAAAAAAATGTTAAAATAGAAACTATGTATGTGGGATATTTTTTAAAAGAGAGGAATGAGGTACTTGCACCAGATAGCAGCCACAGGACACCTGAATCTTTCAGAGAAAAAGAATTTATTGCCCCATTATCAGAAGAAATTAACTTCTTCCTGCCTTGAACAGCCCTGAAGATGCTGTCAGCATTCAGAGGAAGAAGCTGACACTGACCAGACAGAATCCTGTGTCTGAATGGAATTTATGCATCATGGATGAGGTGTATGAATATGCAATAGGCTGTTGCTTTTAAGGGTTAATCCTCTGTTAAAGTGGGTCCTTTTTCAGGCTTATTTTGCCCAGAAAGATGTACCTGGGACTGTCTGTAACTCTTTGTTTTTATTGTGTCATATTGTCCAAATTTTTATTACTCAAATTACTGCTATACAAAATTATTGCTATTTTTATAACCATTTTATTGTTATTAAACTTCTAATATGTTAAAAACAAGTGACTGACATATTTCACATTGTAGAACTGTGTTTTATACTTCAGAACTAATTTTGTGAGGCCAAATGATGGCAATTTAACCCTACAAAGAAACTATGATCCTATTGCAAATTAAGGGGATTAAACATACTGAGCACCACTTTGAGTCAAAGGGCAAATTAACCCCTGCCTGCATTAACCATTCCCTTCTGCAATCCTGTATCCCAGCTCTGTAAGGAGCACATGGCAACTGCAGTGACCATGGCTTGTGCTGCCCCTCCCACACACTCCCCCAAGCCAGCAGCAGCACTTATCTGATCACACACTGAACTAATCTAGGCCACAGCTACCCCAGAGGAAAATACATCATTAATTTCCATCCAGGTCAGCTCCCTGATGACTCTTCTGGCTGCTCACATGAGCCACAGTGGCAATGCAAAAGCAGAGGAGGTGGCAATGGTCAGCAGGGCAGGCCAGGGGGCAGGACTGCAGCCAGCCCAATTTAGAGCAGCTGGAGCTCTCAAGGAACTCCCTCTCACCTTTACCAAAAGCAGCAGCTCTGTGCCACTTTGTATTTCATGGAGGAAAAAGTTTAAAGGTCCTCTGCAACTGAAAGTACTGGAAAGAACAGAGCACAGGAGCTGCTGCCCTAAACAGGAGCTGGAACAATTCATTAGAGGCTGTGACACAGAATCTCCCAGATCACCTGTGTGCTTGCTGGGCTTACTGCTACCATTTAAATATGTATATTTTTATTAAATATTGTTGTCATTTTACTGCAGAAGTTCCATACCTTCTTGGTGATGTCTCATAACCAGCTCCTCGCAGCACTGACTCCTTCTTCTTCACAGCACAGCCAACAAAATCCAGCTTTCTCCTCACCTATCCCACTCTTTTATAGCACCCATCCTCATTAGACACAGCTGTGGCCTGTTAAGGGTAGGGCTGCTCCTAATCTTTGATAATTAGTGCAGCTGCAACTCCTCAGGGGTGAGATTACCTTCTGCACTATCTATTCTCTTACATTCTATCACCTCCCCAAATATTATGCATATTATTATACATAATATAATGATAATATATACATAAGTCTAATATTATGTATCTTATTAAATATGTGTATATTTATAGGAATATTCTGTCTGCTGAAGCAGTGTAGGAATGGGCATCTGTTATCAACAGAGGCTGGCTTTGCTTGATTGCTCATTAACTTCTCTTGGAGATCTCAGTGCCCTCTACCTGGATGCAGTGCTCCCTATAATACTAGTTAGCTCTCCACTCAGGAAAGTTATCTGCATCTCTAGCAGCCAATTCTATCATGTTTTCCTCCCTTAACTATTTTTTAATGTATTTCAGTATTATCACAGACAATATTTCTAAATGTAGCAGTAACGTGTTGTGGTATTTCTTAATCTTGAAAATGCATTGAAACCAACACACTTGAAGCTTTAAAAAAAACAAGGTAATTTACACGGTAACTAGTCAGGCACAGAAGATCAAAACTTGGCCAAAGATTCCTCTGCCAGGTAACTGAAGCCAAAAATAAAAACCTCAGCTACAAAGAAATGGAGTCCAGCCAAGTTAATTTTGTACAAAACCACACCAAGTAAGAGGGCAAACCACACCAAGCAGAGAATTGGATTTCCAATCTCTCATCTTTTCTGTGAAAGATGCACAACGCTGACAGCACAGATGGCACCAACTCAATCCTAATCAAAACTAATGAAGTTGAACTTGATACACAACTCTTTAATGAGCAGAATGTATTTTTGTTTTCCCATCCATTTCAAAGCTATCACACAGCAATAAAATAATTTAGACAGCACAATAAATGCACAATGTATTGTAACAGAGGTAGTATTTTGTGAACACCTGAGAAAGTTTGTAGTAAATGATGAAATATAGAGATAAAAATGAATTGAATTTAGGTAACTTTCCTGTGCCAATATAAAGATAAATTGATATCATACCATTCATCTTTAAACAAAGAAGAACCGTTCAGTTTTTTATTTTTAAAAGAAACTTTACAAGGCAAAAGACACTAAAAAATACCCCCATTAGCATTTAAATTCATATAATGCACATACATGGGAAAAATTATGGTAATGACTTAGATGACATTTCACTTTGCTGGCAGCTACAGAATTAAAATCTTCATGCTTGAGGGTCAGAGGAACAAGGAAAACCTGGAATAACTAAACAGATATACTCCATCTAGATCACTATGTCAGTGCTGCATACAATTAAAAATTTAAAAAAATCTATATTTTTATTGGGTTGTCTTTAATTATTTTCAAAACAAAAATTATCTAGAATATTTCATAACAAATAATATTACCCAAAAGAAGACAGAATTAGTGCATGACTTACAGTAAAAAAAAAAAAAATCAATTACAAAACAATACAATGGGCTTTAATTGTCAGTAAGATGAAGCAAGAAAATTCACCTCCAGCACAGGCACAGTGCATTTTGCCTCCATTTTGAGTTATTGACAAGCTGTGGCTGCAGTTCCATGTTATTCCATGAAAACAAGGCTGTGCTGCCCCAGGCACTGAGGGAAGCAAAGGGGGGCTCTGGCACAACAGGAGCAGCACCAAGTTTGGCACCTGGCAAAACCTGCCCTGCCCTGGAAAGGCAGGAGTGGCTGGAAGGTGAGAGGAATGAGGGATTTGTCTTTACAAACAAGCTGTGGGTCTGCTGGTACATAAAAGTAGCACTGGGAGATAAAAAACAATGGGAAGGATTCCACTGATTGATGACTGGAAAAAGGTATTTGCTTTTACAAATAAAGTTTAGGTTTGCTGATAAATGAAATTAGACATTGAAAGATGAAAGAAACAACGGGGAAGAAAAAAACCTCTAAATTCCATAAGAATTAAAAATGAAAAGGGAGGGTTATGCATGAGAGGGAAATCTTTGGTATCAGGCATTCCAAGAAGTCTGAACCTCTCAAGTACCTCAGCCAATGGGGAAAGAGAGAAGGAAAGGTGGCCAGGAAATTGGGATAAAAAGGAGGCTGCATCCTCCAAAAATTGGAGAGATCCCAGGGGAATGCCCCATGGCCTCTCCCTTTATTCCAATAAAGTGAAAGGATTCCTCTGTCTCCTTTTTGGACACAAACCTATGCTGTTTGTGGGTTAATTTTCCTAACAAAGGTAAGGGCAGTTTCCTTGGATAATACAGAACTTCAGGTCATCTCTCCTCATTCTGCCTGCTCACAGGCTTTTATCAGACAGGCACCTGAAGCTGCAGGACTGCAGGAATCCCACTGCACAAGTCCTGCTGCTTTGGTATGGAATGATGCTATGAAATATTTCTTATAGCTTTTTATAAATGTGCCATCAAACCCCAAATCAACCATACACAAATAGGTTAAAAACTGAAAAACCCACGTTTCATCTGATCTGATTTGAAATTAAAAAAAAAACAAACAGAACACCAAACTTCATGATGGAAACAGTAAAATTAGTGTTTTTAAGCCTCCCTGCCTCACTTAACTGTTGTGCAAACAAGAATAAAAAGCACATTACAGAAGATACTGTGAATGTAATAAAAACAGCCTTTTAGCATTTTTATTAATTATCTTCATAAATATATATATTGTGCCTTGCAATTAAAATTCCATGTGCCTGAGTTGCCATGGCAGCACAACTTCCACAGCACAATAAATTCTTCCAGCTCAGCCAGGGCCAAGGCTACAAAGCTGGAGGCAGGCTGGATTTGGAACATTTCAGGGCAACCAGTGGAGACAGGGCAGAGATTATGAGGAAAAAATAGCTTCCACTGGATAGAAAATGCAGAAATCGGTATTAAGTGAGCCTTGGGCGTTTCCAGGGTGACTTGTGAGGAATGCAAATTCTGAGCTCTTCTTCTTTTTTTCCCCCATCTGCAATTGCCTTCCTGGTGCCCTAATAGCTAAAAACAACTGTGCCAGACTCTCTGGGCAGCACTCACCTTGGGCAGCCCGGCTGGAGCTATAAATAGTGCTGCTGCCATCTGCCACTCTGTCCCACACCATCCCTGTGCTGCCAGGCCATGGCCAGACCTTTGGCCAGGCCTGCAGGAGCACACTGCCAGGCACAGATAATGAGGTGAGGAGCAAAAATGGGACCACTGTAATTAACTGCTGCTTTGGTAGTCATTACTAGGATGACTGCTAAGAGAATCTGTAAAAGTACAATGAATAATATTGTGTACAGTGTGTGCAGGCACTTCTCTTACTGTAGAGTTCAGACACAGTTCTCACAATGACACCATCCTTGCTTTCAGTTTCATAGAAATAAGTAATAGGTAAAAATAAACCTCAAATATCAACTGCAGTAGCCAAAAATAATCCAGCTGGGGAGCCTAATCTAATGATCTGAGTGAGTCAGCACCAAGAAACTGGAGCGAGTTGAGAGACTGGGGTTTGCCCTCTCCTGCTCTTTTGCTCTGGCCACCATCCCCACAGCAGCACAGACTCTGGGGCAGACCCTGTTACTGCTGCTGCAAGACAAAAGATGACAGGAAAGCATCTTTTCTCTTTCAGAATAATCCAGACAGCCTGGAATTTCAGAAGCAACCCTCGTGCTGCTGGCGTGTCTGTGGTTCAACATCTTTCATGTAACGCCTTTCGTGTGGAACAACGGGATCCCTCTGAGCACATGTGGCCACCATGGCTGAGAAAACCCTGATTTCACTGGTGAAATGCACTGTGCTGAATTAACTACAAAATTATTGTCTGGCACTGCCAAATAACATTGCTAATTTGGGAAAAAAACACTGTATTGGAAGAGTTCAAGGCCAGGCTGGACAAACCCTAGTGGAAGATGTCCCTGCCCATGGCAGGGGGTTGGAACCAGATGAGTTTCAAGGTCCTTTCCAAACCAAACCATTCCATGGTTCTATGATAGCTGATCTCTTTATTTTTCCATCATTAAATACTTTTGGGCTTGATTCTGTTCTTACTGTGGCCAGAGGCAGAACTGCTACTGGTTTAGCTATGCTAAGGCCACACTGCTCATAAATAAAAGTGACATCTGCATAAAGATTTTGACATAATTATTTAGAAATTATGTAAAAATCAGCAATGCATACTTTATGTTTCTATATCTATCCTTGTAGACTTGCAACCAACTGATTCAGAAAAACCACACATCATTGCTTATTTTTTTTAAATTATGTGGTTCTGAGTACCTTGGGTCCCCAATATTCTTGATGCTTTAAACATTGATCTCTTGTTTCTCTGCTTGCTCCTGTGTTCTTCCCATATTGATGGGATATAATGTACCCATGTTACCATGGGTAATCCTTCTGTACTCAGCACCTGTGGTGCTGCACATGGAACACTGTATGCAACCCTAGAGGTCAGGTCCATCACTTTCATCTCTTGTAACCACAAAGTGGAGAGGGAGCAGCACAGATCCACCAGGATGGCTTAAGGCTAAAGCCTGTGACCCAAGAAAAGGCCAGGACTGCCTGGTTTAGGTGGACAAAGAGAAGGTCAAAGTGCAAGCCAACTGCAGTGTATCATGAGGAAAACATCCTGCTCTGATTCTCTATGTTCTATACTTAGACAATCTCCAAGTCATTTAAGCCAAGCACTTTTTTTCTGCAATTAGGACATGGCTTGTTTGTATTGGTACACTGGTATTTTCTTAGTACAGGTAATTTTAATTTTCTATCATTCTGATACAAAAACTGGTTTGACATAAACCATAACTGCCCAAAGCTTTTTCAAATAGAAAAAAAAAAATCAAGTGATAACCTTTTGTTTGTCATAGCAGTATCTCTGAACAAATGAGTAACTTTATAGCCTCTATATAAATGCCTCGAGCAGTGCTCAAACCTACTCTGTTTTGCCACCAAATCTAGTAATAGTTCCTAATGTTTTCCTAAAAGATCATGTTAATTACATCATTTTATGATGATTTATTTTAAGCTCAATATTGCCTGCAGTCTTCCAGCTTTTGGGGATCTGTCAAATTCTAAAGAAAATATTTATTTCCTCTACCTATAAAACCAAACAGGTGCAGAATGGGAGCCGGAGTTTCTGACCCATCTGTACTCAGTTTTAAATGCCAGGTAAGGCCAAGTGAATTGCCAGCACTGCTCACACCAACAGCTCTGTGATCACAGTCCCACTAACACAGCTGCCACTCACCTTCACAAAGGAGATGTGAGAATACCAAAATCTCACTTACCCAGGCTATTTTCCTCTGAGATATCCTCTAGTCATGCTGTGCAGCGATGGACACTGGGAAGCCAGAGCACCAGGACGCTCTCAGATGGATTCAGACAGGTCTGTCTGGCTTTCCTAGACCCAGCTGCCTTGACTTAGTGACAGCCAACAGTGCTGCTCCCAGGGAAAGGCCTAACTGCATGTCCTTTAGACAGATCTTGTCCCCTTAGGCTGTGCCTCCTGGATGGACCTGCAGGCACATGAAGTTTGTCCTATCTCTGCATCTCTTAAAGATCTCTGCTCTAAAGATCTAAAGAGCAGGAACACTTGGCGTAGAGAAGAGAAGAAATTGGTAAATAAAGATCCCACCTGGGAATCATGCTACTAACTTGCCTAAGTAATGAAAGTCACTGCTATGGGGGCTGAGAACATATTCCAGCTCAGCTCTCTAGTTTGCAGAACCATGGAACAGTTTGGGTTGGAAGGGACCCTGAAGATCACCTTTATCCAGCCCCCTGCCATGGGCAGGGACCCCTTCCACCAGACCAGCCTGGCCTTGAACACTCCAGGGATGCAGCAGCCACAAGTTCCCTGGGCAGCCTGTGCCAGGGCCTCACCAGAGGCACTGGTTCAGGAGGATGACAGCTGGGGATCAGGATTTTTCCCCCTGACAGCAGCCAGGATCTTCCAAAGCTTTCCCACTTCCTTTGAGGGAGCGTACACCTCTGCCTGCACACAGAGATTTGTCAGTAGTGAGGTACCTAAAGAAGTCACTTCAGTACCCACAGAGCAAGCCAGTAGGAGGAGATAGCAAATATTCCCATGTATTTTTTCCAAGGCAATCTTTCTGACAAGGTAATCTCTAATGTACTCTAACCTACGTACTGTTATCTTGTGCACTCTTGGCACTTTAAATATCCGCTTTTGCTTCACATGGGAATTTTTGCTTCAGCAGTGGAGCCAGTGAAATAGGAACATGACTGTTCTCTAGGCAGCCAGCAGAATTGAAATTTCTCATAAGTGAGTCTATCAACAATTTTGTTTCAATTATATGTTCAGACTGCCAAATTGGATAAAATGAATCCTTTGTTTAACTTTCATCTCATCCCTGAAAAGATAAATTCACCTGCCTGAATAAGCAAAACAAGCACAGATGAGTTTTCGTCTAAGCACAGAGAAATAGTAAGTCATGGAAAACTGGAAATACAATCAACTAGCTTTAAAAAATCTCTTATCAGTAGAGAAATAAACAGCCAAATTCATCTGCAATTTTAGAGTTCTTTGACTACAACAGAATCACAGAGATGTTGAGGCTGGGAGGGACCTCTGAAGATTGGCCAGTCCAAGCTCTGCTCACAGCAGGGCTGCTCAGGACCACATCCAGTCAGGGTTTGAGTATCTCCAGGGATGGAGATTCAGCTGCCTGTTCCCTTATTTCACAATTCTCACAGTAAAAAGTATTTTCTGAACATTCAACAGAATATTCTGTATTTCAGTCTCTGGCCACTGCCTTTTGTCCTGTCACTGGATACCTGTGTTTGCCTCACTTCCTTACCAGCCCCTGTCATCAGGTTTTGTACACATGGGTAAGACCTTCCCCTTCCCTTCCCCATGCCCTTGAAGTGTTTGGCACTAACATTTCAAACCTGAGCAGTCAGTAAGAGGTCACATTTTCTGAGCACATTAGCTCCCTCTGGACACTACACCTTCCAAAATTACAGCACTGCTATGAGTGGGTAAAACACACCAAGCTCTCAAACCAATACCTTTGGAAACAGGATATTTCTTTGATCATGTCTGTAATTAGAGGAGATTAACAAAATTTCTTCCTTTTTTTGCATCAGACAGGAAGTTTCCATCACAGTGAGGTTTCCAGACCAGAAATCAGTGTTTTGCTTGTAAAAATACTAAGCCTGAAGCACTACAGGAGAGGAGCAGAACAAAAGGGTTTTATCATTATTCTTCACGCTTTAATTACCTTTATCAAATGCCAACTGAGACAAGCTATTTTTAAACCCTACCACTGATTCTATAATTACATTAATTTAACACAGATTTTATTCTTCTCTACTTATACAGGTCTGCCCTAAATAAACCTTAATATATTTGTGCAGAAAGTACCATAGGATATTTACATACCAACCAATTTGAAAACAGCATCTTCCAGGCACAACTTGAGGTTAAACTTGTCAGTTGAACACCCACAAATTACAAAATAAAACCAAAGGATACACTGAAATGATTTAGCACTTCAGTAGCAGAGATGAGTGGTCATTAAAAGATTTCCTATTAAGTGGTGGAAATAGAATTTGTAATAGTGCAAATACAAATTGACATGGTGTCATTTTAGTATTATTTATGTGGTATCATTTTTATACATCCCTCAAGAAAACAAACAATGAAAACACCTTTTTCCTTTTTAATCATCCCTTTCAGAGTTAATATCTGCCACTAAAATAGTAATTTTTGCCAAAAAGCCATGGAAGGTTATTAAATTAGGAGCCATGGTTTAATTGAGGTGTTAGGGCATGGGTTGGACTTGATGATCTTTAAGGTCTGTTCCAACCTAGTCATTCTGTGAATTCTGTGAAATTCTTTAATTAGATCATAATGATTGATATTAAAAACTTTCATTTTTACTTATCATCAGTTTTGTAAGCAAGTTTCTTTACCTTAGATAAATCTATATTCTGAGTTAGATAGATGAGTCTTTCTGGATGCCCTGGATAGAAGATATCTGTGGCCATGTTGCTCTTCACAGAGAAAAGCAAGGCACACTTTCCCAAGGATATTTCTGGGATTCACATTCTCTGAACCTCAGAGAGAGAAAAAACAATTCTTATCCCCATTGCTGCTCCTCTTGTTGTTCACAAGTGGAATGCACCGTGGAAGATTGTTCACCTGAAGGGAATTGGTAATTGGATTCTGGTGGTGGTGTTTGATTCACTGACCAGTTGAATCCACATGTGTGTGTGTCAGGACTGTCGGCTGACAGTCACGAGATTCTGGGCAGCTGAGTGCTTGTTGAGATTCAGTTTAGACATAGTATAATATAGTATAGAATAATATAGTATAATAAAGTAATTAATTAGCCCTCTGATATCCATGGAGTCAGATGCGTCATTTCTCCGTTTGTTGGGGATGCCCTGCTTTTACAATAGGTGTCCAGCACTGAAACCATCTTCAACACTGAACTGTTAAGAGAATTTGAGAAGAAAAAAAGCCTACAAAAAAGTCCTATGAAGAACAGCTGAGTGAGCAGGGGCTGTTCAGCCTGGAGAAAAAGAGGCTCAGGAGGTTGTGGCCAGGTGGGGATCAGGCTCTGCTCTCAGGTGACAAGTGACAGGATAAGAGGAAATGGCCTTAACCCAGCCAGGGGAAGTTTGGATTGGAGATCAGGAAGAATTTCTTCACAGAAAGGATGCTCAGGAATTGGAAGAGGCTGTCCAGGAGGTGCTGGAGTCCCCATCCTTGGAGCTATTCAAGGAATGGCTGGACATGCAGTCAGTGCTGTGTTGTGGTGACAAGGTGGGGATCACAGGCTGGGCTTGCTGACCTTGGAGGTGTTTTTTCCAGTCTAAATGATCCTGGGATTTTATTCTATGGAGAGGGAAACTGTACACCTGGATACTGAGAGAAGGCAGGAGAGCAGCCCACTGGAAAGGAAGGAGAAGTTGCCCACTAACAATGTAAGGAGGCACAGCCCAGCCAGAACCAACACAGGGTTTACATCTAACTCCAGAAGTAGGGACAGAGGGAGAACAATGGGTGAACTGCCATGGACTAACACACACAAGCAGCACTACAAATTGGAACTAGAGCCAAAAGGTTTTCCAAAAATTTCCATTTCTGGGCAGGATCCTAACAAGGATTTGGATTCATGTTCAGATGGGCTTGTTCTGGCCAAACAACCCTTACCATTTTTAATGCCTGATGGGTGAGCACACCAAGAAAGGCAGAGCACACCCATCTCACATCTGCTGTCTGCCTCAAAGCTGGGACCTTCAGACATGAGAAACATCTATTTAAATCCTTCTTAAGCCCAGGAGAAAATTTAATCCAATTCTTCCGTATCCAGCCCAGCGAGTGTTCAAAGGCTTCTCTCTCAAACATTCAGCTCTTTCTCAAACATTCAAAGAAAGCAGACTATCATCACAAGGGGGTTAAAGGATGGACAAAGGAGGGAGAAAAAACTCAATCTATTACCATGAAAAACTGTTTTTAATAAATCCAAATCTTGGTAGACAGTCTATTAACACAAGCTTAAAAGGTGAAGAATAGAAAGGAGCAAAGATCCCAAAACATAAAAAATTCATGCTGTTTGATTTGAAAGGCTTCTCTCTTTTACACATTTTGAACTGGAGCAATAAATGCTTTTTAGGAATATTCTTAGCATCGTGTAACTTGCACATATGTGCAAACTCAAAATATAATGCAACTCTTCATTGTTCTGGAAAACTAAAGGAATGCTAAGTATAGCTCAAATCCTGACAATATTTTTTTAAAATACCTAATTTGTTCATTCTATGTTCTTTTGCTTTGATAATTATTTCTTTTCATCTCTCCCTGACTCACACACTGAGGCGACCAAAGGAGAATGAACAAATAGAGGTGGGAGGGGAGTTGAGAAGTGGCATGGACTTGAAAAGCTTTGAATGCCTTCAATCATCTGGAAAATCACAAGTACCAATCTTTTAACTTCTGTAATTAAAGACTCATGACATGAGCTGAGCAGCTCTTACAAGTTCACTGCTAGGTACAATTACATTTTAAAGGCTTTTCCTCATTTTTTGGTGCTGCTTTTAGTATCTAACACAATATTTAAACCACTATACTTTTAATTCCATACTGAACAACAGAACCTGACTTGCAGTTGTGAAGGGCAAGAAAAAACTGTGGGGGAGGCACTAGAGAGGAGCCAGAGCTCTGCCATTCCTCAGCCATGCTGGTTTGAGACATTCCTACTCATGTCTTGATGGAAAACTAGACCTTGATTTTATGGGAGACAGAAATGACAGCAAACCATGCTGGAACTCTTAACCAAAAGCGAGGGGAAGTTGCATTTTCCCCACAGTGAAGTGTCATGTGTCAACAGTGCTGCATCCATCTGTGCTGCCTTGGGGAGACCCTCAAATCTCTGAGGGCATGTCTTCCTCTTAATATTGCTAGAGTGCTCTCATGAGATGAAATAAAACCTGAGAGCAGGAAGAATCTTAAAAATGGGGCAAGAGAATAGGCATGATGGTGTCCACTATGGTCAGATTTTAACTGATGCTCATGTACAGATCTGTGGCAAGGTTTTGAGTTGCTGCTTCAAATATCTCCTTTCCTCTCAATTTTCTGCCTAATTTTGGCAGCTATTGTCAGCAGGTATTTTAGAAGTACAATGCACACTCCTCAAAAAGGATACTGCATGTCACCACTCGCTGTGCCACATCCACACCAACCCACACCCACAACGAATTGTATTGGATAATTGGTCACATTTGAAGAATAAGAACTAAATTTTCTAAGGACTAAAAATTGCTCAGCACTCCCTACAATTAAAAGACAATAGTATGTACAATACGCTGTATTTCAACTCTAAATTTGGAAAAATCACTATCTCCAAGTCGAATACAGAAAGTCTTAAAGAAATTATATGCATCAAACACACAAGTAGCATTTTATATTTAAAAGAAAGAAGTGAAATATATGCTTTTTAAAAAATTGCAGTTTAAATCAAGTTAAAGTGCATGAAAATAACATATTGCAATGGGGCCAAAACACAAGGCTGTAAAAGAAGGAGCTTGCAGGTTCTTTTTTTAAGGAGAAAGAGCAGTAATTCTGTCAGGGCTCAGGTCCAGGAGACAGGAATCAGGAGAAAGGGGAATGCACTTGAAAGTAATCCATGTCAGACTGCTAATACCAACATACATCTCTTTGACATTAACAGAGACCAACAAACACAAATTTTGTGCAGACAGTAGATAATCTGTTTATATTTCTACTTTACTTTTTAGTTAATAGATTTTCTCTAATGAAAGGCTTTACTGAAAGCTACAGACAAAGTTCTGCAATTTTTCAGCAATTATTTAGCAATTGTTGCAATTAAAGAGACAAAACCAGTGGTTGATTTCTCCCAAATAACAGCAATCTCTGTTGATATGAAGAAGGTTCTCCATCACTCAATTTTTAATCCTGATTTTTCTATAGAGATGTGTTTAAGAAATTCAAGTAACTATTAATTTTTAACTCTACAAATACAAATTTTATCAAGGCCTTAATAAATCCTCAGACCCTGTGGATTCCAAGTCCTCTGGTTTTTAATAATATGATCATATCCAGAATTGATTTGGCATGTAAATGTAGCAAAGTAACATGTTCAGAGAGTCAGTTTGTGCCTAATGAAATGGGTATATAAATAAATTTATCTTTTTTTCCCCTCTAGAACTTTCAAGCAGGAAGAAAGCTTCTAAGTGCTGCAAGACAAAAAAAAAAAAAAATCCCAAACATTTCTTTCTAAATATCTAATAACAGAAACAGAAAATAGCACTGTTCAAAGGATTGTGGACATGGAATTAGCACAGGTAAATCCTACCAAGACAGATTTTTCCCACTTCCACGCTAGAGACTGGGCAGGCAAATGGGCTGAATTAATTTTTCACAACAGTGAAAAGAAGGAGAGAGGTATTTTTAGAAGAGAAATAAAACCAAGGTTAGTTTTCAAGAGAAACTCTCACCTGAGACCTTCTTCCAGGATTCCTAGCAATAATTCCTCTTAGCAAATATACATACAAGAAAATCTAAACCCCACATAAAGGAATAAGAGTTAGGCAAGAGCCTGGGCTGGTAAGGAAGTTGCACAAAGCAAATTAATTACTTTTATTAGTAGCTGTACACTCTGGGAACCACAACATATATATCTGACCAGCTGAGTCTAAGCATGCAGTGACTTGTACAGATATAACTTAATTTATCTTTCACATAAAGTAGAACAAATGATTGAACATAAATACCTAAGTTTGAGCAGCTACACTACAGCCCATGCTGGGTACTGGAGCTGAGCAGTTCAGTGACCTACAAAATATGGGCCTTGCTTAGAAAACTGAAAAAATACCTGAAATATTTCAGAGCAGAAAACTACTCAACTCAGTTGCATTCAGCATAATTTGGAGACTTCTTTTTGCATACACTTTCACAATGATTCAAAATTTTCCTCACATCAAACAGTAACAAAACAAGCAAAATTTTTATATGTATGTACTGTGATGACACCATTTGCCTGTTTTGTGCAACGACTGGAAAACATTGAATCTGAGTGAATACATTACCCCAAACCTCCTTGCTTGTGCTGTGTGGGATATTTCTTGTCTTATTGAGCAGCCTCACTGGAAACTCCTCCCTTTGTTTGCAAATCCTCCATCTCACTAATAAAAGAACTCCCACATCAGTAAATGCTACCTAGAACCCATATTATTTCCATTGCTAACACTGATGGCAAGGAGGCTGCTACCTCATTTTAGCTTCATGTGAGCAGCAGAGCTCTACCTCAGCTGTGACTCAGACATCCTCATTTTACCATCATTATTCTTCAAATTCTTAGGCTGAGCAGTGCTCTAAATCATTATTTCTCTTGGTTTTTACTTTTAGTTTTTGATTTTAACACAATTACACATGCTTTGCTAAGAAAAAATTACTGGTTTTTCACATAACCATGGAATATTTCCCAAGCCTTTTGGCATGATGGGGAATCAGAACGTGGAGAGATGCATGCTTTAAAGAACAAGATCAGCAGCCAACTGAACACAGTAATACCAATGTTCTTAACACAAATGGGGGATATGATAATAACTATTAAGTTTTGTGCAACAGTTGTAACATTTGATTTAAATTGTGAATGTATATGTATTTAATATGTTACATACTAAAAGAATCTGAACCGTATACAAATTAAAACTGTATTAACATTTGACTTGTAAGAGAAAATGACTGGCTCTAATTAAGACAAATGAGTACACTACATTTCCATTTAGCATACAGAACACTATACATTGTCACTGGATTTGGAACATTTTATGCTAAAATCTTTCTTAAAACAGACAGGTGCCATTTCCACTTGATGGTGGTTAAATCTCTTGGCAGTAGTACGTGCATTAAATATGACCAAGGTTAACAGGAATAAAGGTTATTTTCTTTTAGACAGCAGCATTCAGAAGAAGCAATTATCTCTAATTGGCTTCTGCCTATCAGCACCTACTCTGTTGGAGATGACAGAGGCAGAGAAGCAGTGCTGCCATGCAGTACACCAGCAGGCTAGATGGTTTGTAACAAGAAATGAAGATGAGACATTTGAAAGTCTACTGACACTCTCACAGTGCAAATTACAAAGCAGTTTCTGAGAAAAACTGAAGTCACTTTAAATAATTACAAACGTAAAGTCATAAAATTAAAGTAAACTGAAGTTGATAATTGAAGTTGATGCCCCTCCTTATGAAAATTAACTCTACTGTCACAGACATGTTTTATGAAAAATCCTTTCCTTGGGATTTTTTCTCCTGAGAAGCTGAGAGGCCTCAGGAACAAAATGCAAGCAATGGTTATCTGCTGCTGTGGAATGCAACAGGTGCATCTGGGATTGGCCCATGTTGGGTGTTTCTAATTAATGGCCAATCACAGCCATTACACCCAGCTCTGTTGGGACTCTGCTCAGACACAAGATTTTATTATCATTCCATTCCTTCTCCTCCCTTGCCAGCCTTCTGATGAAATCCTTTCTTCTATTCTTTTAGTATAGTTTTAATATAATACATATCATAAAATAATAAATCAAGCCTTCTGAAACATGGAGTCAGATCCTCATCTCTTCCCTCATCCTGGGACCCCTGTGAACACCACCACACTGCTGCAAGGAATCTTCTTGGTTTCAGCAGCCAAGCAGCCTCTATTTCCCTTTGGCTCTTCAGCAGTAGCCTGAGAGCATCCCACCTGACACCTACTGGGCAATATTGTCCTTCTATTTCACTGGCCAAACTGAACAATCCTCTCAGATGAATCACATCTACAGCCATCCTGATGCACACTGCACCCACATTCCCTGCAGTGCTGCCCAGCACAGCTCAGGGGCTCCATCATTTCCCTCTGGGCAAATGGACAAAGCCAAGCATGCCACAGGAGGCAGGAGGAAAGCTCCTTCAGACCTGTGGCCTATCAGTTATTCCCTCCTAGTGAAAAGCCAAGAGCAGCATATGGCAATACAGGGAAACTACCAGATTACTCCAGCTGAGCCTGTGCCTTCTCTTCTGCTTTCAGTCCCATGTAATTTAAAGTTCTCTTCTATAGAGAACTTTATGGCAATACAGGGGAACCACCAGATTACTCCAGCTGAGCCTGTGCCTTCTCTTCTGCTTTCAGTCCCATGTAATTTAAAGTTTTCTTCTGTAGACTGGAAAGGAAAAAAAGCTACATCAAAAGCTAAGAAAGCAATATCCAGAGGAATCCTCACACAGGGCTTCGGGTAAAAGCAGTCCCTTTTACATTCCACTTTCAATATATTTATTATCCCTTCCCTTTATTCTCACAAGTGTTTTGCTGTAGAATCAGTTGAGCAGGATTTACAAAACTTTGCCTTCTTCCTGAAACATGCTCAGTTTCAGCAGCTTTAATAGTGGGGACTAAATGTTAGCACTGACACCACTCACACACACCATCTTCTAATTAACAGTGTTCATGGGTGTTGTTTCTGTTTCAAATCTGTTTGTAAAAGCTTCACCACCACTCTGTGACCTCTCCTTTATCTTTTCAGTTCCCCTACATTTGTAGCAAAAAGTGCCAAGACTGCTTTCAGTACCCAATTACAGAACAATGTTATCCTCTAACTGCCTAAGACAGCATTTCATGAAACTTGCTCTCACCAATCCATCACTATTAGCAATGCATTAAAATGTATTTTTAGCCTCATTTCGTATGGAAATGAATCTTTCCCACCTACTCCAGCCTTCTCTCAGTTTGTATCTCCTTCCAATACCCATGGCCAGGGGCAGCAGAGGGGATTTTCAATGACATACATGAGAAAAGCACTTGGCATTTTTAATTGGAGCCCATTTAAATATTGTTAGAAAAACTGTTTATGACCAGTAGGTGGGAAAAAAACCAAATTACTTCAAAATTTGTGCTTTCACTAAATCCTTGCATCTACAAATCTGTCTTGCCCAGCACTGGTTGCAAAGCCAATACTTGCTGTACTTGTGAATAACTAGCTAGTTACTTACCAAAACTCACCCATGTATTTCAAAAAGGCTGGAACACTACATTTAGAGTGGGATTTTTTCTTATTTCTGGGTGTGTGGTCCTGAGGACTTGAGTAGAGGTAGATTGGGAGGTTAAAATCCATGACAAAAATCACTCTTGTTCTAAATTTTGGCCAAAACCTTCTTCTGCTTTGCGGTGCACACACTTCTGTTTGATATTTAACTAACTGAGCACATTGCTCTTTGATCAATTCCTTCTGTCATTGACTTCTCTTGTTTTTCCAAGATTGAAATTAGTTCTCATGTAGTAACATACAGCACAATTTCTTCCACAAAGGGAACGACAATTATGCCCCTGTCCATAATTTTGTACCTTCATTTTTGTTACTTTTGGGGTCAGCTGTGTTTTAATAATTATTAAAACAAATTAATTCTGTTCTTTCCTTGATAACTTCAAATATTTACTTGTTCTTTTGGGGAGGACTGGGACCTTTGCATCTAAACCTGGACAGAAGACAGTAAAATGCACATGATAATCAACAATAATTGGCATCACATGCAGCATAAGGCTCTGGGGAACAGCACTACAGCAATCACAGATGTATCTATTCACAGTAATAATATTTTTTCTCAACTCCCTATTTTGAATAAAGCATCATGAGTTACACTGCAAACAGTGCTTCAAAACCTTACATTTATTTACAGTCAGTAATTCATCCCCATCCATATTCTCCATAAATACACTACCAGTACGATTTATTGCTCTTTTAATCTTCCCATAAGCAATGCTACAACAATCCCATAAACCACTGATTTAAGCCTCCATAGCACATCCATGTAAGTATTAGAATTATCCTGCTATTTTACTCAGGCTTTAGAAAGCTGGATGTAGTGGTGAACCACTGTTTCCTGCACTAACAACCTAGACTCTCACTAGAATTTTACTGCCCCGACCATATGGCTTGGATATTATTCTCATCTTATCCACCTGGAAATGCCATAAACATGAGCTACTAACTGTACCTAGAAGCCTGAGAAGTGTGGTTAAGTTGGTATCAAAAAGTTCCTTTTTCACTGTAGAGTATTTCTTTTTTAATGGTACCAGAATGACACAGTTCAGACAGAGCATCAGTGACCTGTGCCAGAGGCTGCAGCATCCCTCAGATTTTAGAACACTGGCTGTAACAAAAGGAATTGCTGAACATTTTCCTGCTTTACACATAATTTACAGAGGCCCATTCTGAAGCATGCTGACTCCCCAGGATAAGAGTTTTCACACCACTCTTCTGATTCTTCAGATTATTTTTATGGGGACAAACTTGCCAGTAATGTCAGTGTAAGATTTTTCATACTGGTTTTTGTTGCATTTTTGGGGTTAATCTGTAGAAAATGCAGCCTCATCAGAAGCAGAAGTTTTCTTCACACTTTAAGGCAGAAAATTTCCAAACTCTGAAAACCAGCCTGTCTGGTTATCCTGAGAAACACACTGACAGCTTTCCTGAGAAATCCTCTGCTAAGCTTTCAGTTTCCCAGAATTACAGAATCAATTAAGTTGGAAAAGACTTCCAAGATCATCAAGTACAACCTATGACCCATCCCCATTTTGTCAACCAGACCAGAGCACTGAGTGCCACGTTCAGCTGTTCCTTGAACAGCTCCAGGGATGGGGACTCCAGCACCTCCCTGGGCAGCCCCTTCCAATGCCTGAGCACTGTTCCCATGAAGAAATTCCTTCTGATGTCCAACCTGAAACTCTCCTGGCTCAGCCTGAGGCTGAGTCCTCTTGTCCTGCTCCCCACAAGCCAGGAAAAACTACCAATTCTAGCAAAGCCCTTCTTCACACAGTCCCATAAAAGCTTGAAATTGCGTGATTGTTGGGGACAACATTAAGAAATGGAGTTCGAAAACTTAATTTTTTAAAAATGCATTATTCATCTCAATGAATTTACATACCTGGCCCACTAGAGGCATTGGTTCATTCCTTAGACAAGGGATGCTGCTGATCACTGGTGCAGTCTTGCCTCACACCAAGAATTCCCAGAGACTGAGCAAACAAGGTGTTCCCAAGCACTGTTTTTCAGCTGATGCTTTTCTAACCCTGTTTTACAGCTATTATTGTTCAAATCAAGACAGCACATACAAATGCAACAGTACCGACTTCTAAGAAAACTCTGATTTCTAACAGAACTGTTTTGTTCCATAAACAGTGGAATTGGAAAAAAAAACAGAGTGAAAGAATGGATGTTTTCTGCTTCGTGACATTAACAAGAAGTTAAAAAGAAATCTTTACTGGATGATGGAAAGAGATAGGAGAAAAACTGCTGTCTGTTCCAACAGAGCAGAATTGTGATTTATTCCCACCCACTTGTTACCTCCTATTTTATTTCTTATACCAATCTCATATCTAATAGATGAAGAGTAGTGTAAGTCACCCACCCTGGATATTGGACAAAGTGGGACTGCTGAGATTAGGAGCACAACTTAAAAAATAAATAAAAAAAATAATTAGGAGCAACTTAAGAAATAAGTGTAATGGAAACACAGACCAGCAAGACCAAGCTCTCCATGAGGGTACAATGGGTGCCCCCACTGCACCAGCAATGGCAAACAAAGGCTCCAGTATTTGTTTCACTTGATTTCATTTACTCCCATACTGTTCAACCTTTCACCCAGTTAAAATCTCTCTTTTGGAGTGGAACTCTGAGTCTTGGAAATAGTTTTTGTTGATCAAAATCCTTCTTGGTTTGTAACTGCTTTATATTAATTGTTCATGCCATGGAGACTTGCAGTTTTGAATTTATTCTAAAAAGTACAAAATGTGCTGTTTGACACCTTGCTGTTGGGAGGAACCACCTAGACACAACCTAGAAAAGAATTCAAATTTCCATCAGTTTCAGTCCCCTCTTCTAAAAGCTCTTCCACACTTCCACTCATTCTGCTTCCACCCACAATGCTCTCAGGACTACATGGAGCAGTTTCAGGCTTGCTCAAAAAGCCTGAAAAAACCTGGCTGCAACTACATGGAAAAGGGAGAAAAAGAGAGGAATGACAAAATAAAAAGAATTTTAAATATATAAATAAATGAATGAAAAATAGGAGGAATGTAAAGAACCCATTACATTTAGCTGATAACAGTGTTCCTGTCAGTAATGTAACCAGTTCCAGGGAGTCAACATAACAATCAGAAAGTGAATTTAGGTTAAATAACTGTAATCCCTCTCTTGGCTAAAAAAACAATCCTCATGTAAAATATGAGTTAGAAGAAAATAACCAAATTTCAGATCTCAGTAAGTTTACAAACTATCCGTGAAGATTATTTACTTGTTTTGGTATGAAAACTACAGCTGCTGAGTCACCCGTATGAGATTTTGGGTTGCTCAGCAATCCTGAAAAATCAGGCCAGGTCTATTTAAGTGTTTGAGTGTTTGAGAATTTTACTTTAAATCCCCAAATATCCAAGTGCTGTTCTATCTCTGCTACACCTCAAAAAAGTTCACAATATCCAAAGCTCTAAAAGCCATGAGATACAGTTTTTGTCTCCAAAAGCCCCTAGCTATTCTTGATTATTTATTGCCACTCCCACAGCCATTTGAGAATGACCTTTAAATGTACAGATCTCTCCCTGTGGGTATCTACCTTATAATCCTCAGGTTTGGAAGAGGAGCAGTGAGGTTACTGATGTGCCAGGAACAGGGAAACTCTGAGAGGCAAGTAAGGACCACCAAGAAGTGCAAAATTGCTTAGAACCCATCTGGATCATGTTTTGGTTATATCTTAATAAATGAGGGGGCAGAGGGGAAGGTGGATTTATCTTAGGTATATTACAGGATGGAGGATTTATTCCTGAAATATGAAAAAATATTAGCTGAAGTTTAAACAATATAAAGAGAATATAAGCTTAGAGACTGAGAAAGTGCCAGAACAGATCAAATTTAGATCATCAGGTATTTTCTTCAAGATAAAAGTAATAATGCACAACCAAGTAGAAAAAGTGGTTGTTTGAAACCACCAAAAAACCACATATTTTTTTTCCTAAGTAATTTTTAGCAAAAAAATTTAGGAATTAAAAAAGCAAAAAGCTTTTCTAGGTAATTTTCCCCTTCACAGGTCTAAATAAATTATTTTCATAGGGAAAAAAAAAGAAAATTATAGAAATTAAACCTAGTAAAGGTGAATATAACTAAGTTGCTTTTCTTTTCTTTCATGCTCTGCCCTACTGAGAGAAATAAATCAGCTAATCAGAAGTGTAAAAAACAACTGCTCCAGAAGCCAATATTTGATAACAATACAAAGAAGCACCCTCACAAATAAGGTGAAGGTTTTAGGCAAAATATTCTGACCACAGTTCAAACTTAAACCTTTCCACAGCTTCCCACCCCGAGTGAAGGGAATGAATGCTTTGCAGTACCACTGATTAAAATCCATTTTGTCATTGGAGGGGTCAGTGCTGGTGGAAGGATTGCTCTGGTTGGGCTTTGTTCTGTTTGCTCCAAGGTGTTGGTAACAGCGACTGGATGAGTTCCAATCCCAATCCCAACTGGGAGCTCATTCCATGCTCCCAGATGGGCTCTCTGCATGGGACAGCCTGAGGAGGAAGGACATTCTCCTTCACCCTAGCTCAGCATGGATTTCTGCCTTTTCCTACACACTTAGATATACTTATACCTTACCTATGTCCTATACTTACCTCCTGTGACTTACCTAACTAACAATGAAATGAGTGTGAATGGAACATTGCCATTTTTACATACATAAAACATATGTTTTACTACATATCTGAATATTTCTTGTTCTAAAAACAAGAGTTCAAACCAAAACCAAAAAGAAGTAAATGTTGAAAGCGTCTATCAGTGTTTCTATCAGTGTTGAAAGCGAGTTTTCAATCACGCTGGTTTATCAAAACTACTCCTCTGCTAGAAGAAGTAAACAACTGGGTCTAAGTTCAATGTTAGTGACATACTTCTATATGTTAAAACTAAAATAATTATCAATATTATGAACATGTAATTTTATTAGGGTTCAGAGCAAAGATTATGCTACCAATCTTCTGAATCAGGCCTAAAAACCTGAAGTTACCAAACCAGGATCCAATTCCACAGCACAAAATATTGAATTCCATTCTAAAACTAACTGTGAATTCATCAAACTCCAAGAAGAATGGAATCTAAATATAGCACAATGTATGCTAATATTGCCCTAATTTTGAAAGGAAATGATTAATAAGAAAGCAGGTGAACTCAAACACTGCCAGAGATGCTGCTGCAAAGAACCAAAAGAAGTAAAGAGACTGAATCAGGAGAAATCATTCTGTCCATTTCTAACAGCAAAAGCCACAACCTGAACTTGATTTAAATGCATGAGGTTATTTTGTTGTGGACAATTAAGGCAGAAGAATAATAAACTGAAGTATGGCCAACAACCTTCTGTTATGCACAAAGTTCTCACAGGATGAAAAAAAGCTTCTTGCAGCAACAGCCAAGGAAGCAAATATCCAACAAAAGCTCTACACACCACAAAACAGTTACAGAACAGTTTTCTGTTTTTAAGATAACAGTCTCATAGAAAAGAAGGTTTTTCATAAAAAGTCACCCCCCCTCACTCTATAGCAGTTGAGATTCCAACTCTAATTTTGAATTTTCAAACGGTCCATCAGACAAACTGGACAAGTAACAGCTGACAGCAACAAAAGAGGGACTGAATCTTTCATCTAGTCATGGAATGGGTTAATGCCTTTCATATGGTCATATTTCACTTCAAGGAAAAATTAAATATCCTGTTAAATTTTTAAAAAATCAAAGCAGTGCAATTTGGGGGGAAAGGGAAGACTCAAAAAAGAAACTAAAATAAAATTTAGCCCAACTCTTTGGAGACACAAAGCAGAGATATAAAGTTTTTAAAAGTATAACTCGTGGATATTTGAGCTGTTCTGTGTTTACAAAGAACAATCTATATTTAAAGGATTTTTTTTACTAATGTGAAATACTACAGCATAATATTCTCAGAACCAGTGTTTTTACATGCACAAAAAAATAAAGCTGTTTTCAAGTCCCGCCTGTCAATTTGCTCATTGCAAAAATAGACAGAAAATGTGAAGTGCAATGTAGCAAACCAGAGCTAAGTGCTCTCTCCCTTTCCTCTTTCACAGTCTATGATTTTTTAGCAGCATTTTTTAACAGAGATGAGAAATGGGATTTTTGGTACATATGTTAACATATTGTCTCCAGCTGAGCACACAAACACAGATGCACATTTGTTTCATTAGCAATGCTCCTGCTCCACTCCAGGCTGCTGGGAAGGAGATCTAGTGAGTCACAGGGGTAGCTGCAGCAAAAAATCAGTTTAGGGCATGCCATATCACTCTGTTAGGCTGAATATGCAAAACTGAGTCAAACTTCCCTAAAATTCCAAGGTTCCCCTGAGGGAATGGGAATTTTCTTGCAGCAGGAATGAAGGGTGAATATAACTGAGTTATCTTCACCTGTGCTAAGTTTGATTTCTATAAAAATGTACCTAACTAATGACAATTACACTTAAAAGCTGCAGAAATGTTTTTGGATAAAAACATTACCAGGCTTTGATGATTTCTAGACTGCAAACATTGTTAGGAGACATATTAGAAATGCCTGCCAGTGCCCACACCTTCCTTTTTCAGTACTTTAAACTGGCAGTGACAACAACATTTCCAGAACTGCAACAGAAAAAAAACCCCTACAGTATAATCCAAATATCCACCTGAATCAAGATTTTCTGTACAAGCACTTTTCTTTTCAAATAGTAATTACTCTATAAGAAATAAACAAAAATACTCAGGGTCTTGCTGGCTTCTGCAAGCACAATGAGAAATTGTACTCTATGAAAATGAAAAAGACAAACTCAGTCATCAAAATAACTTAAACACTGACATCCAAAACTGCAATTTTGCCTGACATTTTCCCATCTTTTCCACAACATGAAGAAGAGCAATTCAAGCTAGCCTGAAGGTGCAGGTCTACATGGAGCTGCAAAACAGGAAAACAAATTGGAGCATAGAGAATCCACTTCATGATTGAAGTACTCAAGTCTACCAAAGGATGGGCCAAGAATAAAATAAAATAAAATAAAATAAAATAAAATAAAATAAAATAAAATAAAATAAAATAAAATAAATCACATTTTATTCACAGAACATAACTATCAATACTGGCTTTAAAAGCAAATAGGAAAATGTCATTAGGGGCAAACCTATGTTAACTGATCCATTTTAAAATGAAAAACTAAGATGGAACAGCCTTCCTCTCTAAAAAACTAACAAGGATGTATAGTTTTGGAGATTTGCTGACAGGCAGAGCTGTTTCCAATTCTATAAATGTATCAGTGACAGTTCTTTCCAGATCTAGTTTGGTTTTATTTCTTGATAGATCACACATCATTTCAGAAAACAGATAACATTCTGCTGATTAGGAGTAGAAGAATGTTGCTGGATGGGATCCTCATCATGGCTCATTAGGGTACTTGCCTCAGCTTAGCTGTTCTTTATTATTAACTTTGGGGACTGCAGGAATACTTGAGAAAATACCATTTATTTGTCGGGAACTGTAAACTATGTGTGATCAGCCATAACAGGCTGTCAGGCAAAGAGATTTTACCAAGGATTTTTTAATTCCTTCTTGAATCCAGCATAGCAGTCCCTGCCTTTTCTTCTGTCCTGCAGGTTGGATACAAATTTGCCAGGGGCATGGTGAAGGGAAGGACTTGTTGGATTTCTGCTGAACCAACTGCAGACTGGTTGGGGGACTCAACTTACCCCGTGGGGGGTCAGCAACCCTGCTGGTGCAGCATCCCTTTGGCTTCCAAAAAATCCTGGTATTTACATGGGGTTAGAAAGCACTTTCTGCCATGACTGCCTATAAAACAGCTTGGCTCTAACCTACTATATATATATATATATATATTTTTTTTAGTATATCCCTAAATACTTGATCTCTGCTTGTGCAGCATCCCTTTGGCTTCTAAAAACCCCTGTTATTTACATAGGGTTAAAGAGCACTTTCTGCCATGACTGCCTATGAAATAGCTTGGCTCTAATCCACTATATATATTTTTTCTAAGTACATCCCTAAATGCTTGATCTCTGAACTAGCAATGCAGTCCCCTTTGTAACTGCTTTGTTGGTGCTTTTCCAAAAGGTATTTTGCTTCTGTAGCAGGAAAAGTTGGAGACAGCTGATGATAGTGACACTTCCCCCACTGCCACCTTACACACACACACACACATACAAAGACACATTCTTCCCTAAATACTCTGAATTTTTAACCCACTGCAGCTTTTATTACCCAGAGAGGTTTTGGTCAATGCATCCCATGATTCACTATACACACAGTTTGTTTTCATAGTGCTACCTTCTTTTTCTTTCTTTTTTCTTTTTTTTGGGTTATTTGGGGTTTTTTTTGAAACAGTGAGTAATTATACCCAGTTTTCCCCCAGGACAATCCCAATCTCACGGATTTCTCAAACTCCCCTGCACCTTAATCCTCTTTTCTAAGTTGGAAAATACTAGAGACTAACGCTCCCTTTGCCATTCCTCAGAATTCCTTGCAGCTGTGCTACCATGGACTAGTCACAGCTGAGATTCAAGGTCTAGGCACATCATGGTGATGGTAGAGATGATTTCCAGTAATCTTATTATTATTTTTATAATTACTAATATCTCAACACTTTTTGGTAAGCCATGGCTCCTTAAACTACCATCTCTATAAGCTAATGTACAGAAACCCAAAATTCCCTGACAGAAAGAAAGCAGATGCAATTCATTTTATCATTGTATGAAAAGCAAGACCTGCTTTTCTTCAGAATTAATATTTACACTTAATCTCTTGAATTTCATCTGCCCCTGGGAATCCAAATCTTTCCCAAAACAAATTATCAGCAGGTATTCCTCTCATACAACACATTTCAAATGTCTCTATACCATTGTAAAGAATTTTCATCTTAGTATAATTTATTTTTAAATAAAATCAATACCATTATTACGAGCACTTCGTTATGATTTTTATTTTCAAATTTCAGCCATTACTAATGCAACAAATTTCATAAAAATAAGATGATCCACGAAGTCCAATTGTATTAATGACCAACCATCACAGACATACTTTTCCCAAAAAAAGGGGGGAAGTGGACAGAACTTCCAGCAGCATTTAAGCAGTAACCTTCTTGTTCCACCATTAGAACCAGAGGAAATACTACAGACAGATCAATTAGCTCCATAAACCCCATTCAAAATACTGATTCACCACCAAAATAGAGTTTCTTTAGTTAGCAACATTTACAAACAAAATCAGAGGCAAATATTTCAGGGGATGTTAGAGAACTTATCTGTCACTGGTGCTCTTGCCAAGACACCTGAAATGTGGTGAAGGAGGTACAGCAATCCTTCTTTCAGACACAATGAAATGCAGCCTGAGTACATCTCAGACTGGATGCAGTTCCCTTCAAGGACATGACCTTTCCAATACTCCATAAAAATTTTTACACGAGTCAAGTGAAGAACACAGCTACAAACCAGCAAAACTGGACTGAAAACTCAAATGTAAAAGTGAACTTCCAAAATTCTAAAGCTGGAGATCAAGTAAAGCACAGCCAGGAAATGGGAAGAATGAATTGGTTAAAGCTCCCAAAGTAGAGATCACAGAAAATATGGGAGTCCTGAGTTGAAAAATCAAAAATCTTGAACATAATTTCATTATGTCAGCATGTAGTTCTGCTTACAGGTGTTAGATTTCTTTCTGTTCTGTAAGGCAGCATGAGATAATTGCCTGGACAATATCAAATATCCAGTACTACAGGGAAAGAAGTTTTGGACAAACACCTTGCATTTACAGCCTGTGTTTGCCAGCTTGGCTTTGGTAATTTCAGCACACACTTAGAATTATCCAGCTTGAGCCACAAAGTGGTCCCCAAAGCCCCTGAAATGCAGGAAAAGCTGCCACAGGAACCTTGCCTTATATGACTATTTACAGTCCTTTTGTACATACAGTGGCATTAAAACTCCCTATTAAAAATGCAGTGCCTGAAAATCTACCTGATTGTAATAAAATTCTCAAATGAAGATCCTTTTGGCATGTGGAGGGCACAGATGAAAACCAGATTACTCTGTTCTTGACCTGATAGCAACTCATTACTCACAGCACCCAGATGTGTCTCTCACAGCTCTGAAAAAGGCTTGCTGGGACACTTGAAGGCATTATTGCCCCCATCTGTCTCTCACCCCCTCTGCAGAGGATGACAGGCACATGCACAAGTTCAGCCCCACACCAGTGCCCAAAACTGGGTTTGTGCAGAGCTGCCAATGAACCCAAACAGCTGACATGCCAGGAGGTTCAGCCAGTGTCCTGCCCAAAGCAGAACAGATCCATCACAGAAAACAGCATTTGTCCATTTACAATTCCAAATTTAGCTGCTCCACAAGAAGGACTTCTCCATAGTACCTGCACAAGCATAAACAACACTGGAGAGATGATACAAGGACTGGAAACCCTCACCTGGGACAGGTATTTGAAGATGTTCCTGCCTAAAGTGTATGAAATTTGCAGTAGAACATGTTTTCACAAGTAACTTGGGACCTTCTGTTATATTTGCCCAAACCACTACCCTGTCCCTCATTTACATATCTCATTAAATGGATTTTTTTCCATAATGAGAAGAATTTGTGCTTACTGAAATAATATATAGAAGAAAGAAAAAAAAGAAGACATTTCCTTTAAAGAAAACAAAGAACAATGCTGTGAAGTTGCAGAAGTGCTCTGAGATGATGACACTGACATCTCTGAGCTTCCCCTTCTCAAAAGCTTGGGGTTTGTCTCTTTTTCTAACACTGCCAGCTGACAATTTTAGATTGTGAGCTTTGAGGCAGGGATGAACATCTCACAGAAAAAAAGAAACTCTTTTCCCTGGTAATCACTGCACTTAGAGAAGTTTCATTTTGCTCCCAGTCACCTTTTTTTTTTTTTGTCCAGACAGAGTCACATGGTGTTTAAAATGACTCCCTGCAGCCCTGCTGTCACAGTCTGCTCCAGAGGGTTAAGGCTGGCAGCAGGCAGTGGAAGACTGGGATAAAGTCCCAAAGATTTTACTGCCTGAAATTACTTTTCCTAGCCACCCATCAGTGCAGCTGAAAGCACTAAGGTTTCCTTAGATTCATCCTACCTTTCAGAGTACTTGCACAAAGGAGGAGCCTAAAGAAATTATGGATGTAAAAATGAGGGGTTTTCAGTATTTTCCCAGGGCTGTGCTGGGGCATGGAGCCATTAACAGCTTCTTCTCCACTCACATCCCACTCCTTTAGCACTTACAGCTCATGGAGCTCAGGGGATTGTCCTAATATCAGATGGGGAAAGGAATAATTTCTTTACAGAATGACTAGAAAAAAACATGTGTAGGAAGCTCCTCTTAAATACCCTTCTACATTGCTTTCATGCCATCAACAGTAATGGCATAAGCTTTGGTTAAAAATGCTGAGATCTATGTATGAATTCCGTACATACTTAGAAAAAAATTGTGTATGTCTGTGTAAAATGGGGGAAAATCAGGTTTACTTGAACTCTATATTTGGTTTAGCAAAAAACATGTAATCTTTGGAAAGTGCTTCCTTTAAGCAATGCTGCAAATGACAGGAAAACACTACCTTGGTGATGCTGCCATTTCTGGAAAGGTCTGCTAATTAATTGGCACCTAGTTAACAAAGTAGTGTTTGGTTTGGGCACTCAAATGACATAACATGAAAACTTTAAGTGAAAAAAACCCAACAAAATCAATCAAATTTAGCTCTTCAGTAGAAAAATACATCCGTAAGAAAAAGAGCCAGAGAGAACAAGGGGCAGGGATGAAGTCAAAGGCTTAAACTCCTCCTTTTGGTGACAGGGACAATAAAAGAGAAATATCTGCAAATGAGCTGGTCCTGGTGGATGGCTGGGGAGGCCACTGCCACCTTCACTGACATTCCTCCTCCAGAGCACCACCAGGCTGCTGGAGCCCTGGCACTGCTCCCTGGCACACTCAGCTCCAGGAGCCTGGTGCTGCCCAGCTGGAAAAGTGCTGAAGGGATGTTCCCAGCCTGGCAACAGCAGGGCTTGGCCTCAGAGATGCAGATCCCCAGCATCCCACCACAAACTCTCAAAAAGAAACAATCTGGATATTTCTGGGCTTAGCTACAATTGTAATATGGAAAGAGGAAACAGCTCCACGTTGAAATGAAATAGCTATTGAAATAACTCATCATTAAATCTTGATTTCTAATACTGACTGCTAAGTTCATTTACTCATAAAAGGACATTTTACTGCTTTTGCTGAGTGTAAGCAAAAAGAAAGAATCTGTATATTTATGTGCTTAGCTACAGATGTAATATGGAAAGAGAAAACAGCTCCACGTTGAAATGAAATAGCTATTGAAATAACTCATCATTAAATCTCAATTTCTAATATTGACTGCTAAGTTCATTTACTCATAAAAGGACATTTTACCGCTTTTGCTGAATGTAAAAACTAAGTGTACTCAAGGATATTTCATTGTCAAACACTAATAAATGAAAATTAATCAAAAAACCAATAAACCCACTATTTTTAAAAGGTCTTACTAAACTACCTGTGAAAGGCAGGTCAATAAAGCAACTTTTCCCAACTTTTCAACAGAGGAAGCACAAAGACTGCACAAAAATAAAACCTGCATAGTACCTCATGCTTTACCAAGCACAATTACAAAATGGATTCTTAAGCAGAAACAGGGAAAGAATATCTTACTATAAGACAATAAGTAAACCTTAAAAGATAGCAATGTGTTTTTCATCACTATAGTTCTCTTTCCTGTTAAAGAATAGTATTTTAAGAAGAAATTTACTTAGCCAGAAAATAAGGGAGCACATAGAATTTAGTGAAGAAAAAAATACTTCTCTGGTAGTTCTTTTGCTGCCATTACACAGTTTTTTTGACTTTTCCTTAGGCTGCAGACATGAGGTTCCAAAAATGGTAAGGTAATTGACCTTGACATTGCCCCTGATATGCTGCAAACATAAGTATTCCAGAGAAATGTAACAGCACAACATAATCTACCTGCCCAAAGGAGTTTTTTGTATATATATTTGTTTTGTTTATCTATCAGGCACATAGCTTCATATTTTTTTGTTGTTTTGTATTTTACATCTCTTTCCTTTTCATTACCTGTATTATCAACAATGATTTTTTCACATCAACTTCTTTAGTCAGTGTCTGGTCTCCTATTTACCAGGTATTTCATAAATCATAAAGATCCTCAGGCACATGAAAGTGGGAGGCAGCCTTAAAAGCATCATTGTTTAATTAGGTTTTCCTACAAGAACATGCAACTTTATATAATGACAGAATGAAAATCAAAAGTGGCAGATTGGGTGACTGGAATTTCTGTGACTTTTTTAGTCCATTAAAATGCCCAGCCTTCTAATTCTGGAAGAGAATTTGGCACCAGCTGGAATCCTCAGACAGCATTAGTAAACAGTAATAAAACGTCCCTCAAAGAAAAATTTTAAATCGTGAGTTTAGAAAACACTTCCATAAAATGAAACACACATACTAAATTTAAAGATTCACATGACTGACCAGGTCAAATCCTGTCACCTGGGAAACAGAAAGAAGAAAAGCAATACTTAAATCTGCTGAGGATGTTTCATTTGACAGATTCCGGGAGACTTATAAATAATAGGGTGAAATGTGACTTTACAGCAGCTGAAATTCAGAGTCCAGGGAAGCAAATTAGTGTTCCTGCACCAACAACGTGAAGCCAGTGTTCAACAAACCAAAAAACTCTTCAAAGGGGGTGAAGAACCTTGGAACCTACAAGCTGGTTGCAGGGTATTGGATTTCTCTCATATTCTCTCCCTCTAAGAACAACCTGAGGAAAAAGGCAATCTCTAGTTCCACCTGACAAATCCACACACTAAACATGATGGCAAAGAGGAACAGATTGCTGACTGTGCCCCTCAGGGTGAGCAAACTCTGAGGTGCAGCCCCTGAGGCCAAGCCCTACCCCTGACCCACCATTTTCAGGCAATAAACCTTGAAGTAGCTGCACATCGACTGCACTTGCTGAGGTCACACAAACAGGGTTCAACTAAGGCACAACTGAGCCAAATGAGTTTGCTCAGGTGTTTGACACATCCTGAGTTACAGCACCACAGTCACAACACATCTGCTGCCCACAGCCTGGGCTCACTCAATGTCACTTTGACTTTAAATACCTGCTTAAAACTTCTCTTGGATTCCAGGAGGTCCCATAGAAACTTGTCACCAGAAACACCAATGAAAATCAGAAGCTCTGAGCAGCCAGCTCTGGAGCACAGATATAAAATGACTTTACTGGTAAAAAACCAGCTCTGGGAATTGTAAGAAATAAGATATTTCATTGCTCCTTGTCTAAGCCTTGCTTGGAAAAAATGACAAAAAAAAAGACAAAACTAAATTAATCCAAGTCACGTTTGTAGGAAGAGTTTGGGTTATACAATCAAACAGAGCAGCAGTGAGCTAAAAGAGCCTCCTGAAATAAACATGAACTTGGCAAAAGAAGGCAGCAAATATATCCTTGTAGACATGGAACATTATCAGATCCATGCAAAGGACACTACTGATTTTTCCCTAATATCTGTGAGAGCTGGGTGTCAGCAACAGCTCAGCTCAAGGAATGTGTCAATGAATCTACTTTGAAGATGTACAATGCCAGAAACCAGAATATGAACAGTTTAGACATCAAGTAAGCAGCTTTGAAATTTGGATTTGAAATAGTTCACTCAAGTCCTAACCCAAAAGGACTTTCCCAGAGAACAGAGTGTAACATCAGGGAACTAACGCCAAGGCTGAGTTTGATTGACATAATACTACTTTATTCCATGGTTTCAACTTTCTTACAGGTTTAAAAAAAATGTAGAGGGGTTCAGAACCACCTCAACAGAACAAAGAGTACAGTATTAAGGGAGCTCTAGAGTCAAACCACAAGTGTGCACACGTGGTCAGCTTTCATTACAAAAAGTAATAGGCACAATCTTTACATACGCATTTTGGTGAAAGAAGGAATAATAGTGCAGTGTTAAAAGGCACCAATAATCACTAATTGGGCCTTTTTTAAAAGCCAATAACCATCTAAGAAAATTACATTTGGTTCAAAGTTATAATTTAAATATTGTATTGATTGGCATGCATCTGAACCCCTGGCAATTTATTACACAAACCTTATGTGTGCCCTTGCAAAATCAAAAAGATTTCACCAGTGGACCTGAAAGTCAGTTCAGTACAAAAGGACATACCAAAGCTCTCAGCCTGTATTTAACACCAAACTGTCTTGTTTACCTCCTGTGAGAACACTTGTCTAACAAAGAGCTGCACAGAAGTATTTCTCTTAAAGCAAGTGTAAATTTTTTGATCCTGTAGCATTGACCTACTCCATGTGCTATGAAAACATTAGGCACAGACCACAATTTATGTTTTCTCTTAAAAAAAATACAGTATGTGCAAGTGAGGTTCACAGAACAGACTGACAGCTACAACAGTAAGCTCTTTAGATTTCCCAAAGTAAAGGGTCAGTTATTTTTAATTTTCTAAGCAGTGCTGCACACTGCTGTGTGCCATTATCATATCTGCATTAGGAGCACCTGTGGAACCAGTAAGGAAAAACTTCAGTACACCCTAAAGGGCACTACACAGACTCTGTGTGCTGATGGAAATGAGTCAAGAGAGTGAACAACTGGGGAAATCATTGTACATGGGCAGCTGCAGCCAGCCAGGGAGGGCCATTGCCTCCTGTAGAAAAAATGCTTTGGAACTCAGGTAACCTCACATGTGCCCTCAAACTCACCCACCAGCACACAATGGAATAGAGGGATGCACAGCATGGGAAAAAAGGGGAAATGAGAGGGAGAGCTTCTGTGTAAGTTGTACCACAAGGTGCCAAGTTTATCCCAAAGCGTCATCATGCCCAGGGTAGGGTTTATGCACTGCAGATTTTTGTACAACTGAGAATTGTACAATACGTGAGCAAAGGTAGAGCTGATTATTACCTGCAGTATCTACTACAGTCCTCAAGTATATAATTTACAGATAGCTGCATACTGTGGTGTTGATTGCTTCCTCTTAAATGCATTAAAATTCTGAAGGCTACAGTATACTCTGACACAAAGACAACTCGTCTACGAGGGGGAAAATGTAAGATAGTAACTAATTTGTTTAAGGAGGAACCTCCTCTGATGTGCTAGTTACTTCATGCCCTTTAGAAGATTTTTATTTCTGACTTTCTTCATCATCTCTGTTGAATTGTTCTCCTGACAATTTCACGAGAGTTCAGTGACCCTTCCTACAGCTGCCTTTGCCTTTTCCAGGATCCCTTTTAAATTCACTCTTAACACCACGGCAAGCTGTTCAAGTAAACATTTCCCTCTGGCAAGTTTCCAGATACCACAAATACTATCAAAACTCAGCATTTAATTACATGCACCAGTTTTCTTTAAATGGAGCAGGAATTAGCCCGTTTCCTTGGCTTAGGGTCCCGTACATCCCTGTCTTTTGAACACACACAAGATGAACATATTGTCTCTGACAGTCTCCGTAGTCCCAGCCTGAAAACGCTGTTGGAGAGGCTATAGATCACACAGTTGCAGAAACTATTGCTTATAGCAAGCCACGTAGTTAGGAAGGAGAGCGCTGGGTTCTCCAATACCCTGGAGCTCTCCAGCAGAAAGTATATGATATAAGGGAGCCAGAGCACGTAGAAGACGCTGGTTATCCGGAACAGAACCATGGCATAGCGGCGGTCGGGGCTGTGCCCAGCCTCCCCAGCAGCATCCCCCTCGTGGTTAGGGAACCGAGCTCTGCGGTCACTGATCTCTTTGGTGTGCTGCCGGCAGATTTTAAAGATGTGGAAATAGGTGAAACATATGACAAAGGCAGCGGGAGCGTAGAGTAAGCACACGATAAAGCCAGTAAAGTAGGCATTAGTTAGCCAGGAGGTAGCACACCATTCAAAAATATCTCCGTGGTAACCAGGTTTTCCCCAACCGAAAAAAGAAGGCAAGAAGATCAGGCAAGAGTATATCCAGATGAGACTGATGCAGATTCTCAAGCGACAAGGTGTGACCAGTTGGTTATAGGAGAGAGGCTTTGTTATAGCGAGATAGCGATCCACACTGATGCAAGCAAGACATGCCATAGAGACGCTTTTGAGCACAGAGATGATGTATCCAAAAACTTGACAAGTCAAGGACTCGTGGACACCTGTTGAGTAGTGGAGCAGTGACAAAGTAGGAACCAAGCAGCTGACTCCAACAAAAAGATCAGCATAGGCCATGGTCTGAATAAAGTAGCTGGTGGTGTAATGATGCAGGAGTGGAGCACAGTGGAAAACAAATATCACAGTTAAGTTACCCGCAATAATTAAAAACGTTAGCAAGACAATAACGACTGTCTCAAGGATACAGATGTCAACTGCATTGTAGTGACCAAATCCAAGAGGGCAGGAGAGGTGCTCAGATATGTTCATAACACTACTGCTCATATTCAGAGTCCTCCATTCAATCCATCGGGACTGGTTCATGTTTTGTGCTTAGGGAACAGTGCAATCTGAGCCTTAGTGAGCAGGTGACCTGCTGAACAGCAGCTAAACTCTGTTTCAGCGCCTCACGGTCTCTCCTTGCAGACACTGCCAGTGCTTACATGGGAGAGGATTAGAGTCCCATGGCTGTTGATGCCTCCTCAGCATCAGTGCATCACCTCTGGCACACCTTGGCTTGAAGGAAAGAACGAAAGAAAGAGAGAAAGAAAGAAAGAAAAGAAAAACAAAAGCCAGAAAGAGAAAGGCCACTGATCAGCTCCTCCAGTGCTCTTGACCCATCTTTAGCAAACACAAGGCACTTCTAAAACAAACAGAAATAAAAACTGACAAAAGAGACACATCCATTTCCCAGGGAAGGAGGGGAGGGAAATCTCTGACTTATTTTCCTGAGAAAGTTGTTTACTTTGGAATATACCGGGGAGAGGGAGAGGAAGGGAAGCAGGAACCTCAGTACAGCTCAGGTTTCCTGGACCAGCAGTTACTGGAGATAATCTTTATGTCTGTGTTTAAATCACAGACTGATTGGAGATTAAAGGAAAAAGTTCATCCTCTAATGCTGTCTTTTCTTGTTCGATTCAGAAGATGGTACTCCATCTTACCCATCCTATTCATTGGAAAGGTAAGGAAAACATCTTTGTCAAGGTTAATTCCAATAGACTCACCACTATTTGGGTATGAATAATGAATTTTATTTAGGGGGAGACAGGTGGGAGGGATGAAGGAGATTTGTCCTCTGGCTCCCAAGAAAGAAAACATACATCTCACGTACAATGAGGAAGATCGTGTCTATTCATTTAAAAATGAAAATAATTTAAAAATAGATTTTGGAGACTCACGTCAATATTTACATTTCCTTTAAACAGTTATAGTCCATTACAATTATGAATGCCAGAATCATAATTCAGTGTCCTCACAGACAAAATAAATCCTCTTGAATTTAATTTCAGCAATGGCAATTTAAAAGAATCATCTTTAGAAACTCTGCCATATCTACTACAGTGGATCAGCACCCAGGAGTTCATAGGTATATCCATGATATTGCTCACCTCTGTAGCAACAACTGAATCATTTCACAAAACCCCACACAACGAGCTCAGAAACTTCCATCTGCATTCTGCTGGGAAGCTAATGAAATGCTGATTTGACTAGAAAAGCTGCCATTGTTTACTACTCCATTATTCTGTTGCTCAGCTTCATCTTCTCAGGGGTTTAAGGTTTCTGTATTTATTAGATGATCTGCATAATAAATAGTTGCTTAAAAAAATTGTTCTTCTAGCTGCAGGACATTACCTTGTTCATTTTATTCACAGCTACGGAGAGAGAAAACATTAAAAGCATCTTCTGTGTGCAGTTTTAAGTAAATGCTTGATTAGTTCAGGAATCATTAGGCAGGTAATTAAATGTATACAATCTTTTTTTTTGAAAGGCCCCTAAAACATTAAAACCATCATTAATCCTAGAGTTCCTGAGACTAGAAGACCAGCAGTGAAAATTAATGAATCCACATAAAATCATCTCCAAGGTCATTCAGCTGGCATTTGCTTTAAGTCTCTTTAAAAGTACCAGGATCTCTCTGATGTTTCTGATAGTCCTTGCCGTGTCTTCAGGACGAATTTCAGACACTAGAAAAGCCAAACGTTCAATTCTGTCGCAGCACTTTGAGAGAAAGCATTCTTTTTGGAGTTAATTTCCTGTCGTGCACCGCCACGCTGTACAGAAAGTCCTTTCAGATTTTATAACATCCCCGAATATTTCCGCCTATTCGCTCCCTTTGTCTATAAGCAACAGAGCACGTACAAAAACCACTCGTTTCTCCAATTCCCTGCTAAAGCAATAGAGAAGCTTTCTCACCTACACGCATCCGCTATGTCCAATACTTGTCAGGGAGTCAGCGCTGGTACCGCGGTGCGGCTGGAGCGGCTGCCGCTGCCTCCCTGCTCCCCCCGTGCGAGCATTGCCTGCACCTGAGCCCGCTCCTCCTCCTCCTCCTCCCCGCCGCAGCCCGCCGGGCGCTGGAGCGGTGCCGGCCGCTCCCCTCCCTGCTCCCGGCACATCCAATGGCGCCGCCGCTGGCACCGGGAGCCGGCACCGGGAACGGGAGCGGGCACCGGGAGCGGCAATGGGAACGGGAACGGCACCGAGCACCGGGAGCGGCAATGGGAACGGGAACGGCACCGAGCACCGGGAGCGGCAATGGGAACGGGCACCGGGAGCGGCACCGAGCACCGGGAGCGGCACCGGGAACGGCACCGGACCCACGGAGCCCGGTACCCGCGGCCCCCAAACCGCTCCGAGTGCCTCAGGAGAAACCCAACACATCCCTGCTAGAGAGATGTGCGTACATAATCCAGACATACCCAATAAACTACCGGCACTGCCCCACTGAAATTGTTTGCTAAAATAATCCTATGTTATTCACTGGGCACTCACCTTTCAAGGATCACCTGCTGAAGTTTAGCTTGGTAAAGTATCTGCTACAGTGCCACACAGATTTTCTAGTCTCCCTTATAAACCCCCTTTGTAATTACATCACCAAATTAATTACTTCCAATCTTAACACATATATGCCACAAAACTCACCTGTACCCATTTTTGATACTGTACCAGTATTACCATTACCCTAATAGCTTGAACATCTGTTTAAATACAAATATTTGTAACACATCATTTTCCAACTAACTCAGCTCTCTACTCCTGCGAACAGATGCAGCTATTCCCTGATTAAGTACTCAGAACTTTTGGTTACTTTGTGCTTCCTAAAAATAAATCCAGTCACAGAAGTACAAGCATCAAAGTTATCTTACAGACACTCCATGCATCCTCAGACACTGAAACAGCAAATTTAAATACCAAAACACCAACCACAGAACAGCATTTGGGGCTATTGACCAGCAGAAGATGTGTCTTGGAGGCTTTAACCAACCAGTCACTAGAAACTACAGTGATTTAAGTCCTTCTAGCTCCATGGGAAACCAAAGGCAAAATTTTAATAAGCTGCTCGTGAGTTAACATCTTGTATTTCGAGTATTGCCTGGAGCCAGTGTCCAAGTCTGAATGACAAGTCTGTAGCAACGTGAAGCAGCACAAACTGCAGCAGTGTAAGAGTGGTTTGCAGCAAGGGCATGTGATCCTTCCAAAGTATTCTAGCAGAGGATTTAAGAAAAAATTAAACTATCTCCAATACCTCAGAATGGTGAATGGCTGTAACAACAGACTTAATGACTAAATTTAGACCCTGAGCACAGCTTTAAGCCCCAGTTATCCATACCAGAACAGAACAATAGGGAGCAATTTTTATTCCTCTTCTTCCCACTCCCCCGTGGGGGAGGAGGAGGAGAACAAACAGTGTGCACAGGCACGGCAGTGACCAGCACTTCTCCCACTTCCCCTAAGGGCAGATCGTGGTTGGCACCAGGGATGTGAACGGCCAAAACACCTTAAAATGGACATTAGGGAGCCCCAAAGGTACACAGGGGCATGAGATAAGCAAAGGTACAGCCTGACAAAGCAGATCACAGGAGCTTTGTGCTGAGTACATCCTGCTCCACGCAGATTTAAGGACCGGTAACTATTTAAGCTTCCAGATGTCACAGTGACCATCGAGTCACCTTGGTGTCAGGTCAGCCCCAGCTGGTGCCTCTGTGTGAGCCCAGAGTGCTCAGCTCTGAGAACAAGCACTCCTGGCAGCCATATATTCCAGGGCTGCTAGGAGAAGTCCAGGCTCTGCTGAGCAGATAACAGGAAAATCAATGGCAACCTCTGCTGGCTGGTTCTAGACACAGGTAAAATGTGTCCTCTAAAGAAATTTTAACTGAAGGTTCAAAGGGGTTCAGAAGCAGGGAAGTTTGACTTCTTTGGGAATATAAGCAGTCTTCCTTCACTAAAAAAAAGTCATGCTGCAAGCTGCCAGTGGCTTTATCACCTCAGCCACTCACAATAAATTGCACCATGCTAACATCACTAAGTTGTATTGTTTTATGTATATTTAGAGGAATATATATAAGTGAAATATATTTAAGTGAAAATTAATCAGAAATCAGCTAGTCCTGGTGAAACTATGCAGTTACAGAGGGAATTTTACAAAATATAGCAATAGCAGAATGTTGTTTCAGAGACAGCATGTTAAAAGCTCTATGAGAAAAGTGTTTTTATTTTGAGATTAGGGGCACATTTGGGCCTCTGGCACAGTTTTAAACAAAACCTGCCTCAGGATTTTTTTCCAATTTGTGTTTTAAGAAAAGGAAGTGAGGAAGAGAAAAGTTCTAGTGGAAGAATTGCCTTACTGTCATCAAGGCAGCATCCTACATGGTGCACATGTTCCCATAGCTGGTTACATCCAGCTGCTGGACCTGAGCACTCTTCAAGCCCAACAGAAGGAGCAATTCCTCATCTTCTTTATCAATTACATCAGCTACAAACAGTACAAATCACCACACAAACCAGAAGGCTCACACCATCTGATCCTGCTGAAAACAGAGGGGATGTGGCAGGAGCAGGAGCTTTGTATATGCAAAGCAAGGCAGTGAAAGCAGTGGTGATGTGTGACCCTGAAAGGAAACCAGATAAAGCTTCTCAGACAGAAAAAGTCCATATGGAAGGAGATTTAGAAGCTTCAAGCAAGAAAACAATCTATTAGTCATTCTGTTTGAAAAGGAATAGCAATATTTGTTTGCTAAATCCTTTGTTGTAAGGAAGCAAGACTGATAGAAGCAATCCCTGCAGTGCACAAAGCAGCATCTCAATCACACCACTCATTTCCAGTTTGAAGTCTTCCCTTGCTAAATTATTGGATGGTCAGCTGGATTAAATGGACAACAATAATTTCTGTAAAATCTTTCTGAAAGGCATTGATGAGAGCAAGGAGGTCCAGCTGAGTGTGGGATGAGGAACACAGTAGTTATTTATTTAGATGCAGACCTGAATGACAGTGTTGATATACATACCAGCTCACCAACCTCTATTTTTTCTGCCCAACTCCTTTTTTTTTGTTATTTTACAGTATATTTTTCTCTTTTATATACTTTCTCCTAAGCCTAAAGAATAAAGGTGTTTCTTTCAGTTTGTTTTATTTTTAATCTTAACTACCTCTGGCATTTACTTTTACAGGTATCTTATGGATACCCTGGTTTTGTTTTCAATGCCTCCAGAATAATTCTATTCTATAAAGCTTGCATTTGTAGTGCAGCTTAAAAGTAGCAGAGAACAAAGGAAAATAATTTGTTGCCTAAAAAATCGTGTGTGTATGTGTGCAAGGATAGGGTTTTCTACATCATACTGGTGTTTGAAGTTGCTCTATGAAGTCATATTAGTGCTGTATTTAAGGCAGAAATGTGTTCTGTTTGTTATTTGGAATATAAAGCCTCTTCCCCAGATCCACCCACTCCAGCTGTCTATTTAAAACCTGCCGGAGAGCTCGCGCTCACACAGAACACACGGGGACTGTGACCTCAGTGCAGGCATATGATGAGATAGAACAAGTGTCTAGATATTTATAAATAAACCCATTCTTTCTTCTCAGAAAGCTTAGGCTTCTCAAACCCCTCATACCCTGTGGATACCATCCCAATCCATGTCTTGCTTCAAAGCAGGGGGACAAAGTTCTAAGTCAGAGCCAACACCAAATTTAAGCCAAGTTGTGCTGGGCTCTACATTCAGCTGAGCTGTGAACATCTCCAAGGATGGAGTTTTCACACTGGGCTCCTGTTCCAATGTCTCACTCTCCCTGTGAGTCTCACCATCAGCTCAGAATTTGTCTTGCTGTGGTTTGTCCTCATCCTCCTCAAGACTAAACACCCTTGGGCCAGTGGGAAAAACCCACAAGTGTCAGCTCTGAAGGAAACAGTATATTGTAGAATATAATATGAATATATATATATTCTACATATAGAATATATCTATATTCTGAAGGAATATATATTCTACATATAGAATATATATATTCTGAAGGAACATATATATTCTGAAGGAATACATATATTCTATCTATATAGAATATAATATTCCCTCAGAATATACTGAAGTAAACAGTATATTGTAGAAACTTTTAAACCATTTCTCCACCTGCGAGACTCATTTTTCAGTTTTGCTATCAGAGACAAGTTCCTTTCCTTCTCCCTCCCAACCTATGATCCTAAAGAATGCCATAAATCATTTTACAGTGCTATGCCACATGTACCTGCTGCTGCAACAAAGATCAAGAGACACCAGGGGTACACAGCTGCAGCTCTGAAATGCAGATGCTCTTGTGGAGCTCTCACCTCCTACAGGCTACAGGCAAAATGTCAGCAGAGGCCTTTTCTGCATGAGGGAAAAACTGGATTTGGTGGCAGCAGCAGAGCAGGCTATGTGAGGTGGGGCAGAAGGAAGAGGCTGGTGTAATTTGGAGTCAAGGCTGGGGGCAGCTCAGGAGAATGCAGCCTGATCCTCTGCAGCACTCACAGCCCAGTCCTTTTCCAGCACTGTTTTAATGATGCAAATATTAGCCAGCATCACACAAGTGTTAGCTAATTAGGATGCTGTGATGCAGAACAAGAAGAAATGGGCAAATAATTTTTTTTATGTGGATCAGTAGAGAGAGATGGGCATTCACATTTGCAAGTTTATTGTGCAGTCTTTTCATGCTGTTAAGCAACAATTACATCAAATGCCTCTAAAGTTTGAAACTTTCAAATTATTCCTAATGTTATTCATGTATTTAATAAATATTATGCAAGTTTTTGGAGTAAATTGCTACTATCTCCTTTTAATCATTACTGCCTGTGATCTCATGGATTTTATTTCATAGCATCACAGAATGGTTTGGATTGGAAGGAATTTTAAAGATCATTTTGTTCCAACCCTCTCTACCATGGGCAGGGATGCCATTCAAAGATGCATACAAAGCAAATATTTCCCTGAATTTCTGAATTCTAGCTTCTCTCAAGATGATATTGATGGTCCTAGAACAAATTGAATCCACTTTACAAGCTCAATGCAGATGACAAATACCACCAAAGTCCTGTGCCCTGAATCAATGGAAATAAAACTCTGTGCAATAAACTATCAATCAAGAAGGGAATTTACTTCAGGGAAATGCTGTGCAGCCAACTGAATGGTGATAATTAACATTTTTCAGGAGCCAAAGAGGATTTGCTTTCAACAGCACATAAGCTACAGAAGGATGCTATTTACTGACTGACCATATATGATAAGAAGCACCAGATAAACTTAGGATGTTTACAAAAAGCAAAAATTTAAACATGTGCCCTCTGACAGTTTCATGCATGTGCCACTTACATTAAACCACCTGCTCCTCCACTAGCTGCAGTTTAAAAAAGAAAAAGAAAAATATACTGGCAAAACAACACTAACTTACTACCCTCCACTGCTCCCATCTTTCAAGGGACAATTAAAACATTAAATCACAGGACAAAAGCAATTAAGAGAACTGTAAATGAAAAAATGCTGAAATGTAGATAGTAGTCTGCACAGTGCAGGTAGCATTGCTGTTTCCTGTGGGAATAATTTTTCATATTTCAAAATAATACATAAGAGATTTTAGTACTGCATTCATTCAAACCTTTTAGAGACATATTTTGAGATAGTTGTACTTTTACTAATACTTCTGTCTGTGTGAAGCCAGGAATTACATTCCATAGATATTGGTATTCTAAAAGCATATTTCAAGTGGGCACCAAGAAAGTATATGTTGAAAAGGATTCCAGCCTGCCTGGCAGGAGCATAAGCTCAGTCAGTATTAACAGTAATTCCATTTCAGCAGAGCTAGAATAAGAAATTTTAAAGCTATTAAAAAAAAAAAAATCCCAAACATTGTGATAGCCTGCTTCAATTTTTCACACACTGCAAGCCAAACAGTTTTCTTAAACTACAGCATGACCTTTTAAAAGGCAAGCAATTTTGATTTAATGAGTTCAACTGATGCATAATTTATTACAGCTTTAATATAGGCAGCCAACTTGTAGGGCCCATGCAAAAGCAACTACTAAGAACATAAGGATTGAACCCACATACACCTGTCCTTCAAAATCAAAAGTCTGGATGTTCCACTTCAGTCTAATTCTCTCTTCTTAGTACTCTAAGTATTTTCTCCTAGCAGTTCTTAGTGAACTGCCAGCTCTTATGTGACAAACTCAGTCAGACAGCAAGGACAGATTCAAATCCCCTCCCCATGGATGTGGCTGGGGTTAAACCATCACAGAACATCCTCCCAGAAGATCCAGGCTAACCCAGACAGGCTGGCTGGAAACGAGTGCCTGCTCACACCAAAAATTCATGCTTTACTTGATTACAGAATTGACACATTCCACCCTAAACTGTTCCTTTAATAGACTTCTTTAAAAATAGTTCTTCCTCAAGGACACGAGAGGTGCCTCAGAAAAGCACTGAACAACCAGGATCATTTAGGGGATGAAGGCACAGCTCCAAGTGTTGGTAGGGGCAGAATCAGTTCAGAACTAAAGAGCTGCTATTTGTTTTAGTGCAGGGTCTACTGGGGAGCAGGTGGTACCAACCTCAAATCCCAGTAAATCCAATTCCACTACTTCTTGAGAACAAAAAAGCTAAAAATAAAGTAAATAGTGGATTTTTAAGACTATTTTAAACTAAGTGTTACTCAGGATTACTATTCTACCACATTGTGAAGAAACAGGAAAGAGGAACATGAGAAGGATATGCCACAATAACTATTTATAACCTGAAGGGTGGCACAATTTCTTTTTATGGATTTTTAAGCTCAGCTTCATTTAGACCAAATCTTTCTCCCAGCTGGAAGTGCTGAAGAGGTATCACTTCTGTTCTCCTCCAGCATGGATCTAAACACACTTGCATCAATATCCATATATGAGAAAGGACAAGGAATAGCTTCCTGCTGAGAATGATCTACAGGGAAAATGTTGCCAATAACATTGGAAGTACATTCCTGGGTAACTCACAGACATGGAATCCAGAAATGAGAGGTGTTAGGAAAATGCCACTGAAAGCAAGAATTACTGACTTTCCCCCCCACAGCCCTGAGTTAAAAATTAGCTAATTAAAATTTATAAAGTCATCATACATCTGATAACTTTTTCAAGATTAATGACATCTAAATACATTCAACTTCCAATAACTAGCAAATTTTGTCTTATTAGATAATGAGGACATTTATATTTATAGCCAGAAATTGGCACATGTAAAATGTTATGTGAGCTAAGAAATCATTTATTCTAGAAGAAATACCAAACCTGATATTATCTCCCATCTCTTAAAAAAACTAAAATCAAATATATACTTGAACAGAACTAAGAAGAGGTTAAATATAAAGACAACACTGATATCTACAAATCCTTTTGGAAAGGACACAACCAGGAAATGGGGAAGTCAAATCTACAGATTATTTTCAAGGCCAACTTCTTTCACCAATATTAAATTCACACAAAAACCTCTCCCCTCTGCTCAAGATTATGGCTTGAAGCTGGAAATCAGTATCTTTGTTCTTATATTTTAAAGATATATCACATCAAAATGCCCCAAACACAGAATATTCACATGCTGAACAAAATACTCCCTCTAACTCAGTGACTTTATGGACATTCTGTATATTGAAAAAAAATATTAGAAATGATCCTCTTAACAGTTAAGGTTTTCAAATAACACTAACTAAAAGAAATAAGAATGAGGAAAAGCAATTTTTTTACAAAGAAAGGTTTTAAACAAGTAAAAATTATTTGAAGAAAATGATTTGCATTCATTTTTCTGCCTAAGTTATGAAAATACTCAGTAGTCAGAAAAAATGCCATAGAAATGGAATAAGGCTAGATTAAAAAAAGCCTTATTTTTCAGCTAATGTTCTAACCCAAGTGCTCACAGGGGATGAGCTTTGGCACATTTCATTTCCCCCCAAGAAGGTGCTTTATAAAACAAAGCAAAAAAAAGTAAGGGAAAATGATTACATTCAAAAAGCTATATTTTATTGTTATGGCAACTGATGTGCTAAAAATAAAGAAATAAAGTTGTTATGGCAACTAGAATTTTAAAGGCAGTCAAAAGTAGAATAATCAAACATTCTGCTGGCTTAAAATGTATCATCTATGACTCAATTTACAGGAAGAGCTTCAGAGACAAACAGAGGTTGGGTTTTTTGGGGGGGATTCTGCTTTAGAGATCCCAATTAGTACAATTCCAGAGAACTCTAAGGAATGCAAGGGAGCATCTCAAGGTGAGTAGAAAATTGCACATTGCAAGTTCTCAGAGTCAGGAGGAAGAAACAAATACATCAGTTCTCTGATGTGCAGTGACCTTTCCTAGCTCCACAAAATGTACCAGGGTGCCCAGAGAAGCTGTGGCTGCCCCTGGATCCCTGCAAGTGTCCCAGGCCAGGCTGGACAGGGCTTGGAGCAACCTGGGCTGGTGGAAGCTCTCCCTGGCCACCACAGCAGGGAGTGCACGGAAAATGAGATTTCAAGTCCCTTTCAACCCAAACCATTCCAGGACTCCATGATGAAGGTTACTCAATGATTTTAAATTAAGTACTGGAAAGTTAGGAAATACCAAAATTAATCTGTCTGAAGCAGCAGAGTTCTGTCTCTGTATGTATGGAATTATAAAGGTACCTATGACTACAAGATGATCATATCTTTAAATTTCAGATATGTCCCTGATGACCATTTCAGGGCTCCTAATTATACAAGCACTTTCAATCTCGGAGAACTCTTCTCCTATCCATTATTTCTCAGACTGTCAAAACTGCTATTTCTATTTAAAATTAACAGTACTGTGTGCACCGTGAAATATTTCAAAAGCCATACTGAGACAAGCCTTAATTAATAATAAGCAAAGTATTTAACAGATACTTCAGGAAATTATGACTAGAAACAGTAACTTGTACTGGAAATATTTGCACTTAAACCATGTACATAGCACATGCTAGGATCCCAGTGTAAGCTGGTATTTTAACACAGCATGTGCCTTTTATTTTGGCATCACTGCACTGAAAATTAAGGTTGCTACTAGCAGTACTCATATCTCTTTTCTGACCCACATGAAAAGTCTCTCCCCACAATCCACAAGAGCTTCCAGCAAGCAGAACTAGCATGGCCAAAAATACAGCTCAAAGTCAGGCTCTTTGCTTACACTAAATGGAGAAGAATCAGATTAATTCCTTATTGCAGCAAAAAAATCAGATGTACACTGGAAATTCAGATAATACACAGGGCTGTGCAACAAGATTAACACTGAAAATTCATGTGGATTTCTGCAGTTTTGCTTCCCCAGCCCCAGTATTAATTCTTGAGGCTGGACACACAGTTAACTCATCTCCCCTCTCAAGCATCATGGGAAGCTACCATTTCTAGAAATGTAAAATATGTTGGTAAATATCTTACCTAATCTATGACCAAGTTAACAGCTTCTGCAAAGGAAACTCCATGTACAATATTCACTCTACATACATTTTCAGGAGTCAGGATAAATCCTAGACGTGGGAATATCAAGAGTTTAAATCCAAGTTTCAGAAGTGTGTCTCTGCTTGGGCTAAAGCAGCCTGGCTGCCTGTTTCCAAGGCTTGTTCCTGACTCAACCAGACACTGCAGACAGTCCTGAAAAGCCAACCAGCTACTGCTGCTCTGAGCTTTCTATGAAATTAAATTCCTCATTGTGTAATAGCCTAAACTCAATCAAGTGCATGGCTGCCTGAAATACATGGTTTTGAGTTCAAAATAAATGAGCAGACATCCAAATATTACTCCTTGACTGCCAGCTGTGTAAATCCACTGCTGGCATCCAGCATCAGTATTCTTGTTGTATCGGGGCAGCCATTCTGCTTTGAACACACACACATGCATGCATAAATGCACCACCAAAGAATACTCAGTCTAGCATTTTTGGGTGTATTTTATCCTTAATGTGTGTTTACATATTTTCAAGTGTCCATTGAAGAAGAATTAGAGAGTCTTTGCAGAAAGGGAAAGGAAATCCTATACAAGTGACAACAAAGCCTAAAAGAATTTTCTGGAATTACATTTACAAACTCATGAAAGAAAGGGGGCATGGATTCAAAAGGTAGCTCCAATTCTTCTGCCACACAGGGACCAAAAAGTGTAATTAGACTGCAATGTTACTGTAATGAACCTGCCTAAGGCTGCCTCACCCATCCATCCTGCCCAGCCCCAGTGCTTGCTCCCATCTCACCTTGACACCACACCTGAACAGTGATCCTCTCTGAGAGCAATGGGGGGAAGGAAATTTTCCAAATAAAACCCCACAATTACTGTGACTAGCCCTGCAAATGCTAGGTAAGGGTATAAAGAAGAGATGGAACATGCAGTAAAAGATACCTCTTTTGGCAAGCAGGCTGGCTGAAACTGCAATCCCCATTAATGACTATTTAGTTTTAATGCAGGCTGCATCTTGAGTCAAAAAAAAAAGGTTGTATTTTGAAACTGGATTACTTTGAAGACAAACCACCCATCTGAAGACAAACCACCCATCTGAAGACAAACCACCCATCTGAAGACAAACCACCCATCTGAAGACAAACCACCCATCTGAAGACAAACCACCCATCTGAAGACAGCTTTGTCATATGCAGGATATGACTAAAATATGTGCTGCTCCATATCATCAGCATTTGGTTGTCGGTTTAAAAAGCAACTGATGAAAACCCTCAGCAAGAAAAAAAAATTCCTAGCTGCCAAAATATTTGTCTGTGTCCACAAAAACCTACATAAAAGATTGTTTGCAGTCTGCTATTGCATATACTCTTTCTAACAATCTCCTTCTGGTTAGTTTACCTCAGCAGCTGTAAATTTGTTTCCTGACAGGAGATATGACTCTTCTTTGTAAAACCACACTCATCACTGCAAAGGGGAAAAAATTCCTTAATGGATACAGACTGTAAAGAAGATCTACAGGTTTCTAATCTCTTTTGAAGTGATTACTGTAAAATCTACCTTAATACCAGCTCAGGCCCTTGGAAGAATATCCTACAGAACATACAAATAACCCTGTCATTGGGGGTTTTATCATGAAGAAGTCATACATAAAGGTTCAGATTTCACTCCTATATCAAATTCCAGTTTGGATTTAGGAGATGTGTTCATCACTTCTGTACACTTCAATATTCTACACATGCAGCTCAAACCTTGCTGGGTTTGTTACTATTCCCATTGTTCTGAACTGCTGTTCACAGCTATGGTAAAACAAGCTTTATTGAAGTGCTGACCACCAGGACTGGTGTTAAAGGCATTTTAAGAGACTTTAAACACCAAATGTTTGGATTCTTGTGTTCCTCTCTAAGCATCAAATATTAACATACTGAAATCAGCAACTAATAGTCAGGAAGAGGTGGTTTGCTTTCTCCAATAAAGGTATTTAAGATTTCTAAAGCTCCAGCTCTGGAGCACTGCAGCCTCCTGAATGCCAGTTATGCAATCTTTATTTGAAAACAGAGGCTGGTTAGGAAGAAGTGGTTTGGAGAGGAAAGAGGAATACCAAGAGCAAGCTGATTGCCTCAAACACAATTATCCCTCAGCAAACCCAGCTCTGGCAGTGGACACAGACATTACCTTTTCCTTCAGGTAAGCAGTGCCCCGTGCTAACAGGGAAGATCAAACCCACAGAATTCCATAAAGACAACACACCCTGCAGGGAACCTCTAAAACAATCCAGATTTACTCAGGGATGTAGAAAACCATGGTTTAAAATGTCTCTAGTCCAGCTGCTCTTTCAGCATTAGCATCATTACTGCTCCAGGGAACCAACACTGACTAACAAACCAACGTTCAAATTCAGCTGGGATATCTATTTATGTTTTATCCAGGAAGGAATAGCAGGGATTTTCAAACCAGCACTGAGGTGCCAAGTCCTAGCAGCTCTTAGCACACTCTGAGGGAACAGCGAGGCAATGACACATCCCAATTCCATCCTACTTAAAAACCACTTGTTATCTGCATCAATATTCATATATCCTAAGCTTATGACACTAGCTGGTGCAATATCAATTCTTCCAGTAACCATCATTTAAACCTATTCAGGCCACAATACTGATACTCCCTTGGTTTTATCCCTGTTTGAAATGATGGGCAACTCTGCTCCCCTGGTTTGCAGAAAATGGATCATAAACTCACACAGAAAAACAGAACAGGCTCCAAGAGGGCACATGCAAATCTCATTTCTACTCCACTCTGCAGAATAAATGTGTCAATTGATGTGACTTTTAGGGCAGAGAGGTCATATATCACCTGAAGAGCCAGGAATTGTATTGTGGGTGTTATTTTAGTGTTCTTATATGTGGTTATGTATGGAAAAGAAACTGCAGAAAAATTCTTAATGCAGTAGAATATTTTATAATTTTGTGCAGGCCATGAAAATACTACTGTAATATTTTCCACCTCAAGTATCATAAAGAAACATTAAAATTTAGATTACATAAAAATAAAAATGACTAATTGATGCTCCTCCTTTATTTCCTGAAGGGACTTGTCACTAAACTGATTAATTCCTTTGAAGATGAAGACTTAGCATAAGATTTTCCCTTTTGTGCACACAAAATTGAAAGAATTTTTCCAGATGAGTGCTAAATGAATCAAAACTTAGCAAATTAAATTCACCTTAGGGACATTTTATTCCTGAGTTGGTAAGAGAAACATTAACATTTGCTGTGGAACTAGGTACCCTGGTACATTTATCATGAACTAAACCTTTTATCTGAAGTCTGAATTTAAATGAAGCTATTTAAAGAATTAAAATTGTATCAACTTCTACTCTTCAGAGACAATAATTTTTCACTGATTTCTAGTAAGTATTTTCAGTTCCTATATACTTTATTGTCCCACAGTGTTGCAGCACCACTAAAATAATTCAAAGTAGGTGACTGTAACTGTCAGCACCAACAGATCAGCTTACACCAAAAACGAAGCTTCCTATCACTCCAACCAGCAGGAGCTGATTTGTCTCTACAAACCATATTACATTATAAAAATATCAAGGCTCTACTTGCCATGAAATGAATTATCTCAGTTTAAGAGAAGAGTTGAGTAACAGTCATCCTTATCCTTATCCTTTAAGAAAAGGTGGGGAGAAGTAAAACCTAAGAAACTGCCTATATATACAGAATTTCAAAGAAACAGGAAACTCAGAAAAAGCAATCAGTTCCTCCAGAATTATTTTGCCTAATGCCCAAGTGCCTCATATTCAAAAAGCAAAGTAACAGGTATTAGCTTTTTCTCTTTTCAATCAACTGAAAAAAAAAATCACATGTTGATTATAATGATCATTGATTCTTATGTAATAGGATCTTTTACAATTGTTTAGTATACTGCTATGCCATCCTTGATATCTATTTCCTTTAAAAGTCAAGGGAGACAACTCCTAATTAGTAAGGAGACAAAATAAATAGGCAAAAAAAAAAAAAAAAATCTATTCCTTGCTACCGAGGCCTAAACTCCCCCATTTTCAATCAGGACAAACAGATGCAGCATTCTGAACACAAATATTTCCTACAAAAATACTCTAATGTTTCAGTCCATTAACCAGCCTGCTGTGGCAGCTGGTGAACAGTCATCTTTTTAATTAGACACCCTTACTGATTAATTAGTCTCAGAACACTGAGCAGTGCAACCCTGCACGATGCCACTGGGACAAAAAAAATATTCCTCTTCCCCTCCTTAGTGCTAACTTCACATCCTTTGGTATTGCTGCAAATAACAAGCTTGATTCATTTTCTACTCACACTAAAACAGCCTTCCTGTGTAAGGAATTCTCTCAATTCCCAGCTAAACTGTTTCACACAAATTGTATTTGCTTCACACAAATAAAATAAATTAAAAAACTAAATGAACAAAACCAAACAAACCTGACATCAAGGCACCAGTTTCAAAGTCAACTGCATTTAATCTTCTTTGCAGAGAAACAGTGATTCACTTGTGATCTCCACAGTTTTCCTTTTCCTAACTATGAAAACTGGCAATAAAAATTCAAAAGCCAAGTAAATATTAAGTGTGAAACAAAGAAGCAAATACCTTTTGTTGTTTGAACAGTTTGGATAAATTCAAAATTTAAAATATAAATACATTTCTACATTAGGTTTACATGAAAGTTGATCTTCAGTCCTTGAAACTCAGTCTGAAGAGAGATGCTCCAAGAAACAGATAATCAGAGTTAATTCAAGACATGGAAGATTGTGTTTAAGCATGTGAAACTTCAACAACAGTTTTTGCTATTTTCATCTATCCTATTTCTAACTTTTAATTTTGGACAAGACACAATTCCAGAAACCTGCAAGTTTAACTTTTGGGTTTTCTTTTGCTTTAAAAAAAAGAGGATTTGTCTTGTAGGAATAAGAAATAACAATGCTGGTCCAAACTGAACAGATAAACTACATATATTAGCTCTAAATTGATTCATTTCATCCAGCCCCAAATCCAATCCATTTGCTCCACCTTCTGCAGCAATGGAAAATACTTTGCTATAATTGCTCACCATTGCATGAGAATTATACTGCTGGAGTAGTGACACCCTTGATTAGTGCCATTTTCAAATTATTAAATTACTGAGATTTGTTATTTTCATGCCTCTCAGAGCTTGGAAGAATTCTTAGGATTTTCACTCTCATGTGGAGTGACATGAAATGTTATTGGTCCAGAGACAAAAACCCAAAAATAGAGTCAGCAGAAAAAGCTGGGTTTTGGCCAAGTCTTCTGAAGCCTGACCCTTTAATTAGTTATTATCTCTAACTGTCCTGGGCACATGCTCATATTGCCAAAGGAAATTATGACAATAAACAAATAATCCTATTTTTGGTTCTCTTACAAGTCATTTGGAAGGACAGCCATTCCACCTTTCTTTAAGAACTTCAACTCAATGTCATCATCAGTTCAAAACCAGGCATTCTCATTCCTACACAAACTTACATTGTTTTGAGTAATACACTACTACCAACATCTGCTTTATCTGAGGCTTATTTTTCTGATCTTACTTAAAAACTGATAATAATAAATTTAAAAGAAGTTTTGCTTCCTTAAACCACAGCAGCTGCTGCATTTAAAATAAGTCTATATAGGCTGTTAGATGAACATACAGTTCATTTCTTAAGGGAATTCCTGTTGCAAACTGGAAGTCTTTTATGAATAAATCATACAGTTTAGAACCAGAAATGCTACCTTAAAACAGTCCACCCAAAGGTTTTCAAACTACAGAAGATGAGTGACAGCCTCCTGTTCCTGTTCTCATTTTACTTACACTACTACACTCAGCCCTGACAGGAAACAAGTCTCACCCTCAGCAGTGAGAATTGCTCCAAGAATGAAACCATCTCAAACAGAGAAGCAAAACTCTGATAATAAGCAGTGTAAGAGACAATAAAAAAAATCCATCCCCACGCAGATGCAACAAGTATTTCAGGCTAAGTTGCCGCATCACTGCTGTGAAATACAAAGCTGTGTTTGGTGTCAGGTACACACAGGCAATGTGTGTATTTGTGATTGTGATATGTGTGGAGACTGACCATGGGACAGTTATAAAGATGAATTCTAATAATAACTGAGGAAAGTAAAGCATGGAAGTAGGCCTTTGAACCTATCTTTTGTTTGCAATTAACCTTAGTTGATTTAGGAGCATTAGAATTAAAGCATTAAGGATGTTGCTCTTTGCTTGTAGTTAATCCTTAAAGAGTTTTGCAATAATAACCTTTTGAAGCATAATTTTAGAATATTGCTTGTATCCTTGAAACTATAGCTTTGGAATATATATAAAGGAAACTTGCTTATCTCACACCTTAATAAAGCAGAGAAAAACAGCTTGAGAAAGGAAGATGAACTCAACTCAAGGATTTATAGTTTCGGCCAAGGGAAGCTGGACATCACTGTTGTTAGATTTATAGTCCTTGTAATTAAAAGGTGGACCCACATCTGGGGAGCTGGACCTCACCAGATGGGATTCGTCTTTCTTCTTTCGGAAACCAGACCAGCACCATCTGGGGATACTCCTTTAGGGATACATCCTGAGAAAAACTAAATCACAGTAGTGTATAGAATTGGGACATAAAAATTGGGAATAGAAACTGCTGATGAGTAAAACTTGGAATAGAAATTGCTGAGAAAGTTTATGAGTACCCCTATAAATACCTGTAACCCTCGAGTATCGGTGTGCAGTTGGAGGGAAAACTTCCCCACTGTACCCAGCTCTGTATTGCTCATACTTTACCATATTAATTAATAAATTGATTGCTGCTTGAATATTGGCCTAGTCAAGCTTCTTATTTATAACACTGCCATCATGTGACAGCAAATTTCTCCTCATGCACACAGTGACAGTGCCTGACACCTGCTCTGACAAGAACACAGTGGGGCAAGGGGAGCACCATCCTTGATTCCTGCAGCAGACAATCACCACTCACTCCAGTCATTAACAGGCTACACTGGGGCTTGGCAGCCACCAGTTTATCAGAGCTCTGAATACACTCATCATGGAAAAATTCATTCCAGTCTCTGGAGAGGAACCAGTGAAGATGAAATAATGCCAAGAATGCAGGAGAAAACACTCTGTCAATGAATTGACCTCAGCTCGTGCACATTTTTCTATATTCTTTAACAAACAGATCAGACATGCTTTTACAAAAGCTCTTTAAGTACAATATTACCTCTCCATTATCACAAGCAGATTTTTCTCCCTCTGATTTTATTTTCCTTACAATAATTACATAAATAAAAATACATGTTTATCCCTACTGATGTATATTTGACTTCCCCCTTCCTGTCAGGTGCCACGTGCAGCACTGTGAAGAGCCCGTGGCAAGGGAAGTAAGGCAGATTTTGATTATCATACAGAACACATTTACATATATGTCAGAAATGAAACAGCTGCCAAATCACAACTCCCACTCTCTAAAATTGTATGCAAGGCCTATTATTGTGCTCCAGTCAAAATTCCTGAGCAGCTCATGGTAATCATCAAGCTGGAACTCAGCAGGAGACCTAAGAGAGTGCTTGTCAGTACTTGTGAGAACGCAAGGATTTCTTTCTCCCTTCCCTCCTGGAACTCCAAACTCACCTAGAGACTGAAAATGAATGCTCTGATCTAGGGAAGAGGGAACACAGCTCACCAGATCATTCCTGACAGACTTCTGGACTAGAGGACATGGAGGCCTTTTGGAGAAAATAAGTGCAGCATTGACTTTTCTAAATGAAACATTTTATTTTGCTTTCAGTGCTGAATTGAGATTCTAAAACAAGCCCCAAATTACCCTCTCCTACAGAACACACTGAACCAAGCACTCCTGTAGCTGAGAAACCCTGCAGCAGGTTCCAGAACTTTGCATACAGATGGATAAATACAGGATAAAAGCACAGGCAGATTTCTTAGGTGATGGGACTGATAGCTGGCCAATCTAACACAGCACTGCTGCACAAGACTGGAACAGAACAGCTAATGTGTCTATACCATGGTCTCTCAACTAAATTTAAATGCTGAGAGTCTGCTGTCACTCAGAGTATCACAAGGCACACATTTTTGGCCTGCCAACAACACAACTCTCACCAGTGAGCACAGTTTCACCAGAAGTTCACCAGTAACACTGTAGTAAAATCAGAGTTTTTACCAGATTTCGCTCTGTCACCAATAGAGGCAACCATAAATCAGGTTTTCAGTATTCATAATTCCAAGTATTGAGTTCATCTTTCAAGCTGTGACAGATTCATGGCAGAGATTTTTCTACTGGTCTCCAGTGCCCTGTTTCTCACAATTATCAATTTAACCCAGGGGTGCAGGTCAGGCTGGACGAGCAGGGAAGGGCTGGGAGAGCAGGCTCAGAGGAAGGATCTGATACCATGGGACAGAACCTCAGGGACTGCTCCAGGGACTGGCAGCAATGGGGAGCTCTTTGAGGAGAGAGAGGTTCTGGGGGATTGTGGGGTGTCAGTAGGCAATGGTGCAAGTACACAGATGTTTGTACCACCTCCTTCTTCTGGTATTGAGCCCACTTCACTGCCAGGACTTCAAGTGCAGAGCATCACCAGCTCTCCCCACTCCCCTGGGATTGGCTCAGGAACACATATGTTCAAGGAATATATTGCTGAAATAATCAAGGCACCCACAAATACATCCAGCTTCCAGAAGAGAAACATCAAGCAGAATGACCAAAACACAAGGAGACAATGAATATGTACAAACATATACATAAACTGAAAGAGTCAAGATGAAAACGATGGATCTGATAGGAAGATTAAATAATTGTGGAAAAAATAAAGTTTGTGTTGTTGGTATATTGGCATAACAAAAATGCAGATAAAAGAAATCAGTTCTGCTTTCTCATACAGGAGAAGAAAGTGAACAGTCATTAATACCCATATAACTCTGAAGCTTAACATTATTAAATTATTATTAGGTTATTACTGAAATACATACAACCAAGATTTTAGTAGTATATACTACTAAAATACATATTCTACTACTATCTCTGCTTAATTCACATTACTGACACACCAAAATGAAACTGAAAAGTTCTGTTCACAGACATAAATATCAGACAATAATTCATTAAAAAAAAATCAGCTGACACTTTTTCTGGAGCATCCCATATTAACTCTTCCCAAAGATGGGCCCTACCTTTGGTATGGCACAGGCTCTCTCCTGTTCATTCCTTTCAAGAGTCTTTCACTGCCAAATGATGTGATTGCCAGCAGTTTAGACAGACAAACTACAGAAGAAGTTTTGTCACTTCAGAAGGAAAATCATTCACTTTAGAAAAAAACCCTGTTTGCATAAATGCTTCCGTTCAGCAGAGGATTTCAATTTTTCATCAGTAACAGTGCAGTATTTCGTATTAAATACTGTATGAAATATCATCTTCCAAAATACACATCACTGCAATACCTCTGTAGTGAAAAGGCCAAGTGTTACAAGGTATTTTTAAGGCACAAGGCCTCAGCATCAAGATAAACATTGCATTTTAGAAGTTTTCCACTCCCTCCTCCACCCTGAAACAAACGTCTCTCCCACTTTTGGAAAGCAGGAACAAATAATGGAGGTGGCTTTGATGCACCATACAGATGACAGATGTCCTGTGAATGGTTTCTAAGGAAAATATAACACAGCTACAACATCAAAATGAAAAATTTACACTAGCAAAACATTCTTCCTTCTTGGTAAAGAAAAAAGTAGCCACACCAGGACAGCTCTCACGCTGGGGATGCTTCTAAACTTCACAAGCATAATTAATTATGTCAAATTAAGAGGACAAGTAGCAAAACAATATGAAAACATTAGGAAAGGAAACTCTGAGTAACAGCATCTACCCCAGAATTTCTGTGTGGACAGGTAATTCATAAGGCAGGTAAGAAAGCCAGCACTTGCTCTGAGCAGCAGAGGAAATGATCTCCATCCATTTCTGCCATTAAAGGGTATCTGAGACTGCTGCACTTCCCAGAGCTGTGACAGCCCTGCAGGGGCAGAGCCTCAGAACCCAAACACTGAGATTATCTCTGACACTGCACAGAGCTCCTCCCTTGTGCCATCACACACCAAACAGCTCCACAGACTTCTTAGAAAGCTCATTGACTGCACTGATGGGGTTGATTCCTAAAAGGATTCTCCTCTCTGCTCATCCATACAGCAGGGAGACTGGTTTCCAGCTAGGTCCAAATGTTTTTAACATTCTTTTTAAAAATAAACAACAGAAGGAAGAAATACTCAATTTCGTGCCATTTTGTTTGAGGTTTTTTAAGAATTGAAACCCTTAAAATGAAGACATACTTAAACAAGCTTTTGAAAAAACAAAGTGATGGATGTGAGTTTATTAAAAAACCCACAAGCAAACACCTGAACAAGGTGATGTTCTTATCATCATCACAGCAAGCGAACAGAAAGCTAAATGTCAAGCATTACTACAGATATAGTTCAGCAATTTCTACTGCTAATGCCATGCAGCAGTACCCATGGCAGGAGGTAAAGTCACATAATCATAATTTCAGTTGTTTAAAACAAGTCAAACTGCTTCATTCTTCTGCTGCCCTGCCACTGACTAAAACTGCTGCCCAGCAGAACTCATTTCAATCAAAGAAAAGAAGAGTGAGTAAAAGAAGGCAAGAACAAACAATAAATCCCATACCATTGTGATGAGCAACCTGTATTTGTCCAGCATTGCCTGGTTGTCATGGCATCCTGCCAGCAGCTGCCAGATCTCTGCCCTCAGTGCTTCTGGAACACCACTCTTCACCAGAGTGGACAGCCCATTTGGTCTCACAACAAGGTTATTGTGCCTGAAACAAAGATGATCATTTTCCTGTTATACTTCAACTACAGGGGTCAAAAGAAAGATTAAAAACATTAAAAATCTTTAAAGTTATTCACTAAAGCAGAGTCAGCAATAAGCAACACAAACTTTTCTTCCACTGGTTAGTGTTTGTCAGATGGAAAGCAAAAACTCTGCAAGGATTTACAGTAAGAACCAGTGGCAAAATGTAGTGATATCCAAATTCTCTAGGTGGGGAGAGATTAAGGAAAATTAACAATAAACACTTGCAGAAATTAAACTAAACTGGCTAATAAAGAACAATTTGAATTGAAAGGGAAAAATATGCCATCTGTGCAGACAATTCAATTTAAATATTTGTTCAATATATAAATTTAGCTCAGGTTCAGAAAAATAAATTTAAAATAACTTAAGCTGTACAGAAAAACAAATTTTGGAAAACAAAAGACAATTTAATAGTAGTGTTATGAAGACTGAAGTTCTAGTTCCACACTTCATGCCAAGAGTCTGTTCCAAGTGCCACAAACCAGGAACACTTGTACACACATTTGTACAATCCTACTATTTCAAATAAATCTGCCTGTTGGTCTGAGCTGGTGCTTTACTATCTGGTTGTACACACACAGCAAGAAATTCAGGAATACAAAAGTCACTCCATGTGCACAATATTACAGAGCTTTCAGTCATGGATGTTGCAAAGCTCTTTTGGAGATACAGTATTTGCTGATCTAGATATAAACCCTCTTAGACCCATGACAATTTTCAGACTGATTTTTGGCTCTCTCTGCTGTAGGAAGTGCTGTGCTCTCCAAGTGCTTTGACCACTGTGGTGTTTCCCAGCTGTCCTGGAAGCAGAGTAGTGAGAGTAGCTGTTTAACCAAATGCCAGCAAGCCATGATTAATTAATCATCTGCAATTTGAGCCTGGATTTGCAGTGAATGTTTAGAGTACTCATTCTATGAAATAGGTCATTAGGACATGAACAAGTTATCACTGCTTTTTAAATTTAAAAGATACTCTAACCTGTTTCATTTTCCTATGCTTTGGGGATGATATCCCTATTTTTCCAAATGGCCCGAGAACTAAAAAAAGTATGTGATTATATAACACCCTTATTCTTTAAGAAAACAATAATTATTTTTATTTTTAAATGCACAGTGCAGTACAAGTAATTTCATCCTTATCTTCATCCCTCAGGTACCCAAATAAAAACTAGGTCCTTCTATCTTTTTCAGTCCATTTTGTAGTCAGTCACATTACCTTAACAGTCTTGTGATGAGAAAGAGCTAGAAAGAAAACCAATATTTACAGAAACATTAAAAGCACTAAACACTTAAAGGACTTGCACTGGTTTAGAGGTGGCCACAGAGATGCTCCAAGGGCTGGAACCTCTCTGCTATGGACACAGCTTGGGATAGCTTGGGGTGTTCAGCCTGGAGAAGGAAAGGGCTGCAGGGAGACCTTATCATGGCCTTTCAGTACCTTAAAGGAGCTTATGAAAAGGAGGGAAAGAACCTTTGTAGGCACAGACAGTGACAGGAGAAGGGGGAATGGTTTCAAACTGACAGAGAGGCTGCGTTACACAGGTATTGGGGAGAAATTCTCCTGTGTGAGTGTGGTGAGGCCCTGGCACAGGGTGCCCAGAGCAGCTGTGGCTGCCCCTGGATCCCTGCAAGTGTCCAAGCTCAGGCTGGATGGGGCTGGGAGCAACCTGGGACAGTGGAAGGTGTCCCTGCCCATGACATGGGGTTGGAATGAGATAAACCTTGAGGCCCTTTCCAACCCAAGCTATTCAGGGATTCTATGACCAGATACTCTGAGCAGTTACAGAATTATGACATGCATGTTGAGGAATAGATATATAGTAAATACAACAGAAAGTTGAATCCCATCTAGTTGTGGATTAGTTTGGTTATTATATGGATCTGGTCATATGTGTTATGTGAGAAACACAGAAGGGCTCCCCTGAGGGCTGATCAAATGAACAGCTAAAAAGGGACATTCCCATAAAAACATAACAGGGAAATTCTCAGCCAAACCAAGGAAACGATACAAGGCAACAACTAACACCATGCTGTAACATCATCCTGAATATAATCCCAACTGAGAATTAAACAACCAGACTTTACTGGCCCTGTCCTAGATTTGCATTTTATGGCAGAGGTAATACTTTAGCAATATGAGTCCATGCTGAACAGCATTACCAACTTCCACAGCCAACTTTTCAAGTACTGGATGGCTCTTTGGGAATCAGCTTGTTCATCCATAATCCTTGCTCAGAACAACAGAAGTGAGCATAAAATAAAAGCTTTTCTTACTCCAACCTTACTCTTTCATCACGTGGGAGAGTCACCATTCATGGATGCTGACATCTTTAATTTGTTACAAAATGTTGCAATTCTCCAGCACAAATCATAAATACAATTTTAAAATAACAGAGAGCAAGGACACAGAGCAGCAACAATGCACAGAATATGCTCCAACTTGACAAACATGTTTCTGATCAAAGACTGTCATTGATCATTGCTACTGCTTTGTTTTAAGAAATAGTTGAGCAGTCAGCTAAAGCAGCTTAGCTGGCAAGAGCAACTTTAATGCTGAGGATGCAGTAAATAGTAAAATAAACAGATATAGCATCACTTTTCCATTGTTTGTTCTATCTTTTTGGTACATTATCTTTTTCTTATTTCTGTTTATATCCTTGAAGGAAAGTCCTGGAGCAGTGTTTCTGCTGAGTCCAATAGGTTACAGTGGCATTTTAATGAAATGACAAAAAGCAATTAAAATGCAAGAAATTTTTCATCTAAGAGACAAATCAGCACACCAGTTCCTCAAGTGGAAATGTAATTTTTGTTTATTTACATTTTTACAAGTGCAAGATCTTCTACTAACATATGGTGCAGTTTTCAACAACACTACAAGATTTTATTTTGATATATTTTTAGTTTTCAAATCCTTACCAATTCTCACCTGTTACTCTAAGTTTTGTTCTTAGAAGGTAATATGACACTATTCAAGAACTCAAGCAGTTTAGAAATTTGGATTTCTCTCCACAGGTAATACTGCTTGAGACACTCCTGAAGAAATGTTTACTAGTCTTCAAACAGGCTGGGATCTCCCATTTCTCAACCCATTTTAAACTAATTTTAAGCTGCTTCAACTATTAAGCAATTCTCTTGATTTATGTGTAAGTTATGTTAGGATTCCAAATTAGTTTATTCCAAAAGTCTTGAATGTTTTTTCCTGTTGATTAGTATACTTGAGTAACCAGTCGAAACAGTTGGATACATGAAACTTAAGACCATGAGCTGTGGGTGTCTTTTTACTTCAGCATGCTCATCCACAGAGTCCAGGTATTTATCAAGGACACAGGTTAGAAACAGAAGAATCAACTGACAAATTAATTAAAAAAAAAAGTTAAATTGAAAATTGGCACCTTCCGATCTTGGATTAAGGGCAGAAACTTGGGTGACAGAATAGGTAAAAACAACAGAAGGAGAGGGTTTGGTTAAGCTCAGTAAAACCTCCTGATTCCTCATGCAGAAACCTTTGTGTGAGACCCCCATACAGATGAGGTCAGCAGTAAGAGGCTGTTTCTCCAAAGCTACAGAGTAGCCAAGTCAAGGAAGGAATTACCCAAATAAATCCTTAAAATGCTGTTCACCTCTCTTTCTGGCGTTAGGAAATGCAAACAGCCAGTTCCAGATTAAGGGCCTCTGATTATTTTTGTCTCCAGCAGCAGGAGCTATTGCTTACACAGGGAAAAGCAAGTAAGTGGTTCTGGCACTTGCTCAGGTCTCTCTGAGGCAGCAAACAGACTTTTCTCTCTCTTGGCACTCCATGCACTGCTACTGAAGCACTTAATTAAACAACAGAAATAACACTGTTGAGAACATAGTCTGGGCTTACAAATACTCTTCATTTTATACACCAACAGAAAGTGTTTCAGTGAGGATTCACAGTGTTTCTAGATTCCTTTTCAAGTGCTTACATATATATATATATGTAAGCACATTTACAAAAATAGAAAAAAGAAGTGTTTCTAAACAAATTAAATGTACACCAGCTGGCATGCAGGGCTTAGATGGGACACATGGGAGTTGCTGTGTCTGTCCCATCCTGGCACTGAGTTTCCTCAGGATTTAACAGCCAGCCCCAAATGACCACAAGGTTCTGCCTGTGAAGACCCATACCTGCTGTGTGAGCACATACAAATACACTCTCAAACACCAAACAAAACAGACTTTTGCACATAGTACAGGAAAGATTTGTCAAAAAAACCCCAAGTTATCTATACCAGTCCCTTTTAAATGAAGATTAAAAACTACACTTCAACGCATCTTGCATTTTAGTTTTTAAACTGTGTAAGCTGAAGAATGTCAAACCTCCTGCTCAGGAGCACATAAAACCAAATAAAATGCACACAAACCAAATAAAATGTTAAAATCTAAAATCTAATGTAAGAAATTAAGCATTACCATCTCCCCAGTAACTCTCCCCAGGAATACAAAATCTTCTCAGGACAATCCTTTGACACATCACCAGTGCCACTGGAGAGTTCATTATCACTCTCTGTAAAAATAAAGAAAAAAAACAAGAAAACAAAAGCATGCATAGGTTTACCCAAGAGCACAGACACTAGACATACATACGTACAAGTCTCAGACAATTTTTCTCATCTATCAGTTTTAAAAGCATAAAAAGATACAAAATTTGAATGGAATCATAAAGAATGTTTAGCAGACTTCACCAAACAAGTGTATTAATGAAGTTACCATCAAGTTTAAAAGAACAGAACTAGGGAATAATTCGCAGCAGTGTTACCAGAGAAAGGACTGAGACCTAGAAAAGCATTATGTGAGAAAAGCTTCAAGGCTGTCAAGTCTCCATTTAATGAAATTTGACAGTGTTACCTAAAAGTCACACTCCAGACTTCACATAGAGGAAAGTCTCTGCTAAAGCATAGTAGATAATGCTACTTTGTTCCATCACATCCCTTGGGCTGTCCTGGGTACCCTGAGCTCAGGAAGCCTCCTCGGAGCCACAAAAGCATTTTTTCTACTCAAGTAAGCTCACGGATGAGCAGAAAAAAACCCAAGACTGTGACATGAAAGGCCATAGTACATGGAACAGAGAAGATTGCTTCAAATGAAAGCTCATTATTATTAAGAATTAAACACTTAGGGGAGGGATATATGCTACTATATGACTAACACCCAAACCCAGAAGGGATCATGTGGGCCTGGGAACAGCATGCTCAAAAAAACCATCCAATCCAAGTTTTCATTAGGAATTCCAAGTGTCCCACAGTAAGCTGGACAGTCCAACTCCATATGGCAGGTCCTCAGGCAAATATGGTCTTGCAGGTATTTGGATTTTTTCCAGTTTTATCCGAGTGAAATACTGATAAGAAGTAAACAAGTGCAACTTCAACACCAGATGCTGAGAGGCTCCAGCTTTCAGTGTCTTTAGCAGGAAACACAAAAAGAGACACAGCCACAGCCCTTCTTAGCATCATCACAGAACCCCAGAACAGTTTGCCTTGGAAGGGTCCTTAAAGCCCATCCAGTCCCAACCCCCTGCCATGGACAGGGACACCTTCCACCAGCCCAGGTTGCTCCAAACCCTGTCCAGTGCAGCCTAGAACATTTCCAGGGATGGGGCAGCCACAGCTTCTCTGTCACCTTCAGAGGCTGCTGAATCCATGGACACTTTGATGTTAGAGGGCTCCAAGGTTGCTCTTCCCTATGATCTGAACTCTCTCCAGAAATTAAAATGCAACAAAAAAAGAACCAAAGCTACATCTGCCCCCCAAATCCCTTCAATATTCTCTTCCACACTGCTCTGTCACATCTTGTTGCTGATCTAATACCCTGAATTCCCTCAGGGGCATTAAACACTTGAGCTTCATGTTGACAACATAGTTCAGGTAGAAGATCTTCAGTACTTGTGCAATTACCCTGTTAACTCTTCATCTTTATCATTCTCACTTCAATTACAGATTTCTAATTTATATTCTTAGCAGTTGTCAAATACAAGTCATTAATAAAATATCAGTGCTTGAATTTGACAGTGAGCTGTGAGGACAAAGACAGCAAATAGTGGATTTCAAGGACAATTAACAGCAAAAATGTTGCCCTGAGAGAAGCATATCAGAAATCACTGTGTTTCAAAATGAACACTACACTGGTGAAAGGCTTCAGCTTGGAACCTGTTTGCACAGCTTTACAGTTCCCAAATACCAGTCCAACCTCCATTCAAATACTTTCCCGTTACATTAAATGTAATTAATTAAAAATAATTTAAAATAATCCAAACAAAATAAGCACCCACCTGCATCACAAATCTAAAAAAAACCTTGATTTTAAGCTTTCCCAATCTTTTGCATGCATTCACTAGACCTAAAGATGGAAATAAGATCTAAAACCCCCAAGTTTATAATTTTAATTAAAATTTTCTATCACAGTGACAGGTTTCTCAGTAACCAAAGGAATCAATTGTATCCTGAGGGAAAAAATGTATTTGAAGACTCAGCTTCCCCCTTAAAATTACCAAAAATAGGGTAAAGGCCAATTTCCTCACTTATCACACAGACACAGCAATAACAAACAAAAAAAAAAGGAACTAAATGCATTATATTTGTTTAATTCTCTCCTCTCTTGAATTGCACAACTGTGTCAGAGGGACCAACAATAAGTGCAGTCCCTTCTACTTCCCATGGAAAGAAGAAAAAAAACAATGGAGGAAACCTCTGAGAGGAGTCCATTTGGCATTCAGAGACATAATGATACTGGTATGTATTAAGAAAAGTCAAGAAACCCAGCTCACATCAGGAATTTACCACAAACCACAATTACAGAAAGGTTTTATGTATTCAAAGTAAAGGAAGAAATTTTGGCACCAAATGCTGAAAGGAAGAGATTAGACTTTCTTTGGAGAGACTGAAGAACCCCAGCACATCTCCACAAGAGTTAACGCTGAAAATACACACAAACAAACCCTGCAGCCTGGAATGAAATCTGATCAAGATGACTAAAATCCCCCAGCAGACCAAAACGTTTCAAAATGCAGCTCCACTGAATGCTGTGAGCAACAAAGCCCAGTAGCTCTTACTGGATCCAAACCTGAGCTTGCCAAGGAATACTGACATCAGCCTACAGTAACAAACCCCTGGATTTCTCACTGAGCTGGTATTCCCAGCAAAATCCTTCCAAATTCTAAAGGAGACCAGTGTTACACAGCACATACACTCCAGTGCTTCAGCTAGAAAAGTCTTTCATCTGGAAGGCTTGGCACTGTTTGAAATGTATTATTCAGTTATAAGTCAGAAAATCTCAGGCCTTAATTAGAAATGCCATATGCTCGCTTTCAAAAGACGCTAATGTCAAACTTCAAAATAGAACAGGGCAAAGGGAAGAGAATAAACAGTCTTAAAAACCTCTACTTTGTTTCCATTCTAAAGAGTATTTACATATTCTAACCTCTTAAAGCATTAAGGTATAAGCTAAGAAATAAAAGATGTCATGGGAGGGATATTTAGGTGTTTTTCTCTGAGCATTTCTACACTGTTTTTTTCCATGTTCCATAGCATCTATAAGGCAGCAGAATTTGCCAAAGCATAATTTAATCCACCCTTACTCTGCTGGGAAAGCCACAGATCCCTTTTTCTAAATGTTCTGTGTATTTCTCCTTCCTCCTGTACTTACCCTGACCTCTCAGAGCCATCAGCTGGGCAATCAACTTGGTCAGAGCAGGTGGACAATGGAAGACACCTCAAGGGAGCAAACCTTGGGGTTGTGAATGTGTGTACACACAGTAAGCCTCAAAGGTTTTCTGTTTTGCTTTGCATTGCATCATGATTCACAAAACTCACAAAAAGGTCATGCCTCATGAATCAATTCCCTGAATTTAGAGCCTTTTCTAAGCAAGCCTGAAGGATCTTACTCCCACAGCAAGCACTGTTCTGTATGGAATGAGCATGGAATAATATTCTGGGCTGGAAGGGACCTCTGGAAATCAGGCAGCCTGATCCACTCCAAGCTCTGGTTAGATCAGGTGCCTCCAGGACCTGAGTGAGAGCTCTGCTGGGTTTGGCTGGGAGCACCAAAAGGGTGGGGCTGCACAGGAATTTGGGAGGGGACACAGCTGCAGCAGATGACCCCAACTGACCCAAGGGATGCTCCAGACCATAGGACACAATGCTCAGCATGTAAAACAAGAAGGAAGCCATTTATCTTCCCAAGCCACTGTTACACATGATGGAAGCCTCCCAGAACAGTAGATTAGCAGTCTATGGATATACATAATTTTGTCAGTTCATTCCAAGGATTTTACTGCTCTTTTGACTCAGCTCAAACCTAATTTTTTTCTACCCTGCAATTTATGCCAATTACTTTCTCTTCCCTCCCAAACAATTTCAGCACATCTCATAAAAAACCCCCAAAACCTTAACCTTTATTTTTCTTCTCTAGAACACTCTACTTATTTCCACACTTCTGCTCATTTCCCGTTTTCTCCTCCAGTCTGTATTTTTTTCTTGAGAGATGTTCAAACAAAATCCTGAGGCATCCAGTGTTCAAACCAGAAGAATTACACACACAATAACTAGCATAAGCAAATACCCCACAGGAAAAAAACCATACATAGAGGAACACAAAAGCTTGGCCTCTTCTTTCCCATCTCTTACTTTGGTAGTCCAGTGTAAGAAACAGAGGTCATGCTCAGAGGGTAACCCCAGTACTCAGAGTAGTATTAAAGGTTAGGGAAAGACTGTAAAAAATACTATGGGAAACTAACCCAGAGCAGAGTCAAAGACATTCCTCTTTCTCATCAGGGATTAGCAGCCTCAACTTTGTTTATTGGCTTTCCCATTTTTGGCATGAGGAAATAAATTCTGGTGAAGGACTCATACCAACAAAAATGGAGATATTTAATGTGCTTGAATTTCATTATTCATCTTCCCAGTTTTACAGTGAAAGGGTTTTTTTGTTTGGTTGGTTTAGGATGCTTGTTTTTTTCAGTGGGCCATTTTTTTGCATCACACTTCAGAATTTGGCTTTAAACAATACTCCCCTCAACCATATTTTACACCAATTATATAGCTATAGAGCAGCTTTTCTGAGTGGTTCAAGTTCTTCTTCAGGAAATTCTACTAGTTCATCTGAAATAAAGACAATATTTCAGAAGTCAAACTCCCTTTTCAGTTAACAAAAACAGAAAAAAGGAGGAAAACTACAGAGTTGCTTTGGAGACACTGAACATAGAAGTAAGTAAGTGAAGTACCTCAAAATGTGTAGAAAAGCATGAATAAAGCAGATTAAAAAATGAACAGGTGAGATTTGAGCACTGATGTGAAGGAAAAAAAAGGATATTTAACGTGTTTTAATTTAGAAGCGGTTACATGTGAAATAAAAAGAGTAGGTGGAACTGAAAAATAATATAGCTGGAGCAGTCTGAAGGAGAAGGAAGTCAGGTCTCCAAGATAGGTGGGAACAGAATTGGAATAATTCAAATATGAACAGTTTGATTTTTAAGTAAGAGAAGAACAAACCTGAGGGAGGAGCTGAAGTTGGCAGCATGTTATCAGAGCACAAGACATAGTGTTATTGACATGGAACCTTTCCATACATGCAAGATAAAAGAGCATCGTGAGAAAGGCCACAAAAAGAGCAAATTTTCATTTATAAGGTAACAGGGAATTATAGAGCATGAACTATAGTTCTGCCAGGGAGGATGAGAGTGAAATAAAGTTTAAGTCACGAAAGTCATTCTTGTATTAAATAAGGCAGATTTTCAGAAATGTCCAACTTTTAGTGCATTACAAAATATTCTAATGAACACAGAAGGATTTTCAAATGCCTTCCAAATAACTGATTTATGAAATGACAATCCTCAGTACAGTCTCTTATCTAGAGGGAAGAGAAATAGTCAAGAGCAAAAAACCACAGATTAATGAATCTGAACTTGCATTGAATTCTGCTCACAAAAAACTTTCTGCTTACGTTAGTTACGTAACTAACTTGAAAAATTCATTTGGCAACTACTGAAGTACATGTAAAGAGAACAAAACCAGAAAATAAAGGTAACAGAATTTTTCAGTAAAAGCAAACCAGTATTAGAAAAAAAACCAGTGTTTTGATTTTCTTTCCTTTTTATGAGTTGTACGATACACATTTTTCACTTAGAATCAGTCAAATGAAACCTAAAGCTGACACATCACAAAATTTTGATTACCTTGCAAAAGGCTGCAGATTTAATTGCTTCTTTATGTAACACAAAATCTGAATAATCCCAAACCCTGTATTCGATAAACACAGAAAGGGTGGCACAGCATGCAGCTGGATGACCTCTGCCTTTCCCTCACTGCACATCATAATGCACTGTTTTCACACGTTAAAGACTGTGCAAAAATCTCCCAAAACACAACCAACTGTCCTGTTGGTGCAATGGACAGCCAAAATGACATTTTTCTTTTTAATACAACAAATTCTGCATTTCAAGCCCTATCTTATATCCTCATATATATCTGATACGCCCTACCTTTAAAACACTTTGTTCTATGTCATGTACTTTCAACACAGGCCCTGCATCACTGTCATATGAAATGACAATTATTTTTAAATGTCCCAAAAATAAACCTTAACTGGGCATCCAAGAGATGATCCTCCCCTCATGTATTGCACATAAAATTGAGCCACCGTGACATCTCTAAATTTGACGTACAAATGCTTAAAGCTGAATAAAAGAAAGTGCAGGAGAATTATTGCTTCAGTTCAGTAGTTTTGCTCCCACACAGATGACAAAGCCAACTAAATGCTGCATAGTGGAGGTAGTCTTGTAAACACAAACATGTTCCACATGTACTGTGCTGTCTGATCCCTGACATCTCAGGGAACAGGCAAGGAAATAAAATTGGAGGTGTTGTCACAACTCTAGGGCAATGCATTAGTAATTTATCAATTTGCAGATTAGAATCTGCTCCCATCTTTGATATAATCAATGAGAAAGAAGTATCAGTGTTAGAAACACTCAGAAGTTGTGTTGCCTGGCATTTAAGGCAGTATTCCTTAGATTAGACAGCAGTTACACTCAAAAAATACCAGAAAGCTAATGATCAATACTAAAAAAAAAAAGAATCTCACACTGAGGTTAGGGGAACTGTTGGTTGAAACCAGTCCTTTTAATAATCTTTATACATTTTTTAATTATATGAATGTGCAATTACCTAAACAGTGGCAGCTTGAGGCCACCCAAAACTGATGTCTGAAAAACCTGAGGAGATCCTTTAGCAATAGGGAATTTGGATTCCTAATAAGCCAGCAGGATTGCAAATCCTTTTTCAAACTGATTACAGACAGACAAGGAAAGACAGCCACTAATGAATAAAGCATCCAAATTATTCAAAATAATCTGCAATTGCTTCCAGACAAGATGAAAACACCAATTTATGCTCATTTTGTGTCTATTTTGTACCACAATCTGAAGAGATTTTATGAAAGTTATAAAAAAACAGAGAGCCTGAGATCCAAGAAACAGAAGTCACTATGATCCCACAGAGCTGAAACCTACCTTTATTTGAGAATATCTTTTTCTAGCATTCTGCAAAAATAAACCAAAGACATCAACAGATTTCCCTGGAGCATTCATGAACCACAGGCCAGAATTAGGGAATTATCTGTTGCCTTGAACCTCACAAAGGAAGTGTGAGGAAGAGATTTTATCAAAGAAAACATTCCTACCCACAGTGCTCCCACACATACTGTGCAGGAGTGTCAAGTGGACACTGGGGAAGAAAAGAGGGATAAAAGAGCTCAGGGTAAGTCACACTCCTTGGGTGTGTTCCACTTCCTGGAACAGAAAAAAAACCTTAAAAATCCCCAATTTTCCTTTTAATTTATAACCTTGCAATTTAATTAAATACTTCTGCAGCCCACAGAAGCGCTTCAAGTTCAAAACATTTCAAACACTCACCTTGTAACACAAAGGCCACACTTGCATGAACAAATCTAAATACAACTGTAACTATCAACTGCCACCATATTAAAAATAACAAGTCCTCCACACTCAGTATTTTTATATTTATTTAGGAAAGTATCACATGATCACATTCCTCCTAGCAGCACAATGATAGCTCCAGAAGTCAACTGAGTGCGTTTATTTTATGATTTTTGAACTTGTAAGGTGTAAAAATAATCCATTTTGGATTATTTTACAGACAGAGTCCATAAAATGACATCAGGCTTGTCAGGAATATTTTCTTTTCATTTGGATGCTATTCTTAGTAGTGTCTATATTTTAAAACTCTTCCCTTGTGGAACTGCAGAAAGGGGTTTTGTCTGGAGATAGCTACTGGCCAAATGGCCTCATGAATTTAGGATTTATGACATATTAGTTCATTTTTATGGAGATAGCAAAAAGACTCCAAGACAGATTTAACTGATCTTCTTTAGGACCCAACTTTACTCCGTGTTGGATTAATATAACAAACAGTTCCTGTGAAGTACACAAAGCTATTTTTAATTGGGATTAAAATGCAGAGTTGACTATTTCAACGCTAGTCATGTAATTTTTCTCACACAATCACCCTCATTTGTTCACATCATAACCCCTATTTTATCACTAAATACTCAGTAGTTCTATTCACTCCTAAAACATCACCTCCTCTACTCCTTTGCCTTCCTGAGTACTGAAAAAGCCTCTACCCTCCCACAACACCTGACACACATTTTGACTGCCTCTGGCTGATCACCTCTGATCACTCAGTATTGCTCACCTCTCCCCTCCTGCACACACCTTTCTGTGTGACCAGCACAACACCCCCAGAGCTTTTCTGAAACTTTCAGGGTCCCTTATTCTTTCATGTCTATTTTCAATGTCAAATCCTACCATTTCCACACTGAGCTTCCACACCTGAAGTTCATTTTTCTATTGTCTCTTTTTGTTCTTAGTGTTCAGACAGCTAACAGGAGTAGGAAGATAAAACTTTTACTTCCTTCAGTTGTTTTTTTTTTCCTTAGCAAACAAACCACAAATGGAAACAGTTCTGTGTTCCTGGGAGTCATCTGAGAATGTTCCAGAAGCACTCCATAGCTCATGTTTAGAAGCTTTTTGGTAGGCAAGTCATCTTTTACCTGTTTCAGGTTATCTGCTGAACATTCTGTGCTTACTCTGCAGCCAACTCACAGATGGGAACAAGAGCTCCTAACCAGACACCAGGGACCACAGACAGCTTCAGCAAAAGTAGCTTCAACTCAGTAATAAGCAGCTTAAAGAGTATTTTCTGGTTTTGAACAGAACTTCTCCTGCTTACAGTCATCCTTAACCTTCCAACTTTATCCTGACTCCAGAAGAAACTCAAATGGAGTTATTTAGTATTCTGAAATGTCAAGTTTCATTATTAAAAAATCTAATAATTCAAGTATTAGACCAAAAGGAAGGTCAGCATTTCACACATGGTCTAAGCAAGCCCTGCTGCTAAAAGCAGCCAACCTATTCATCCCTTTCTCCCTTTGTTATTTATTCCTGGGACTACATCCTCCTTTAAATGCTTCTGCTGGAAAGCTATTTCCCCCAATCCTTAAGCTCACAAGTGCAGCCAGCCACTTCATCCTCTGCAGAACAATGCTACACTAAAATGCTCTCTGAGCTTTGCTTTTTTCAATACTGCAGCATCCACACCATCCATTCTAGGCATGCTCTCTCCTTCCTTAATGCTCCAGAAAGGAGAAAAAGGAGTTCACCAACTGTGCTCTGCACCTGCTTACAAGGTTCTACTTAAGGTTAACAGTGAAGTTTTCTGCATATTAATAAAAGCTGATACTTAAATCCACTGTATTTGAAACCTTTCCAGAAATTTCCTAATTATACATTTGAATCTTTTAAAAATTATATTTCAAGTTTAATAGAAAGCTTTTTATTAAGGGGTGCACTTTACATCTTAGGTTTTGACAAGAGATTATTAAAATTATTTTTTAAATTATCACCTCCAAAGCAAGGGACCATAAGTGATTGGATTGCCAGAAATATCTGTTAGAATATTAGTAATTAAAAAACAAAAGTGAGGTTGAAATATCTCTAAGTAACAACTTCACAGTCTTAGCAAAGGTCTTTATTTTTTTTATAGAGCTATTCACATGAAAAATCAAGCTAAAATGTGAAAAAGTATTAAAAGCTAAGAATGCTATTTAGAGAGTATATGAGCTCCATTTTCTACAAGCACTTGTTCAAAGACATTAGGCCTAACTTTAGTATAGATTATTTAAAATCATTATTGGCAGGTACCATGTTTGGCCTTTCATTACAACAAAAAGAAAAGAATATTGGAAAATGCCTTCTTTTTTATGAGCATCTTTATTCATATACTCATGGCACAAGACATCCCAGTGATCTGTGTGCATGCAGAGTACACAGGAATCAAATAATGCATTCTTATACAAGAAAAATGCAACATGTAGAGGTTTTGAAATCAATTAAAGAATATTCTGTGGGCATACAAGAAAAAGCAAAAAAAAAAAAATTAAAAAAGGGAGAAGAAAAGAACCCATATAGCCAGGTAGCTATCACACTTAACATTGAAAAAGAAAAAGCCTTCTTCCAAGGCCAAGACAAGACATTGTAAACTCAAGGGGTTTTTTTCCATCATCATAATTAGTACCCTGAAAAAAAAAAAAAAAAGAATGAAGAGATTTATTTAGAAAAACTGCAAATGACTCATTGAACCTGCATATCCTCCAGGATAAAGAACTTCTCAGCACAGAACTCTAAATGTGGTTTCCATGAGAACAGAGGCACATCATATTTTTAATGTCTTCTCTTAGGAAGTAATCTACATTTAAAATATGGAAACTAGCATTAGAGAACTAAACCAAAGTTAACTTAGGTTCATACTCCAGTGGAATACTTGTTCTCTGCAATAAGATAAAGCCATTCTGTAATAGTACCAAGAGGACAGTAGCCATGTTATTCCTAATTGTGCTGCATTCACCACATTCTGGAACAGCTGCATTCTTCCCAATAACAGCCATATTGAAAAAATAATTATTCCATTATTTAAACCCTATCAAACAAGTCTCAGATCAATTTGACTCTCCAACTCACACATCCAGCAAGGAAAATCACCAACAGCTGAATTACACTACACTGATCCACAAGTTCCAAAGGCCAAATCGGAACTAATTCTTGCTGTGACCAGTGAAGCAATCCCAAACACCAATGAAAGAGAAGAAATCCTTTGGAGAAAATAGCATTTGTACCATTCACAAGTGGTACTTGATACAAAGGGGGGACTGACATAGCTGATCTGTGCCTATTCCCCTCCCCTTCAGGAATCAGATCAAAGTTCAAAGAGCAGCACCTGACTGTGGGGTTTTTGCAAGCTTGGTGTCACCTGGGATATGTGGAGGGGTTTGGCTTGTGAGAATAACCACACCTGCCTGCTCCAGCCTCTGTTAATCCCAGGGTTCTGACTCATATTGCACAAGCTAGAATCCAACACTTACCAATAAGTAAGAATCAAGGAAGAATTTTTCCACAGTAGTGAGTGAGACTTTTTACAGTATTGACAGAACAGTGACAGAGATCTGAAGAAGAACTTGGTAAAACAATCACAATTCCTGGTAGGTCAGACATTCAGATCAAAAATGGCACAGGGAAAGCCTATTCTGAATGCTATGGGCTAATCCTCAGAGCACAAAGAGACAAGAGTAGGTCAAGGGCCTTCAAACAGTCAAAAACCAAAAAATTCTACCCATCAAGAGGGGAAAAAAACCCAAAATTCCCACCAGGGGGAAATACACAGAGGTATGTTAGCTTTGGAAGGGGCAGGCAAATACACTGGATCCATGAACTGCAGCAATCCCCAACTGAACCAGGAGATGTTTTAATAAACCCTAGATGTAAGTGAGGGAAACTAAATCACATGTTAAGCAGTTAGGGGATAAGGAAATTCCCCATGTGAGTCTGAGGGTTGTATTTTTTTTTTGTTTTCCTTAAAAACAGGCATTTAAAACCTGCCATTTCAAGCCTAATTTCCTGCTGTCCTCTTCAGTAGCACAGCACATTCAAGGCAAATGACTTCTGACCAGAAGAAAACACCTTGGAAAAGCATTTTTCTAACCTGCTGGCAGAGCACAGGTGCCTCAGCAATGCATTTGGAAGCACACAAAGATGGACACACATCATCTGCTGCTGCTATTGAAGACATCCAAACAATGGCTTGGCAAAAATACTATTACTCCTAATAGAAAAACAGTGGTGATTTTTTTTTTGTCTAAAACAGTTGTATCAAGAATTAATTGAGTAAATTAACAGCAGAAATATAATAGTATACCATCCATGGAAACTGTAAGTGCTGATTTATCCTTACCTTCTTCTGCCTCATCCTCCTGGGATGACATAGGCCCTCCTCCACTTGTTGGGGTGACTAATTCTTCCTCTCTGGCAGATTCTCTTTGCAGGCTGACAACTTCATAAATTGCATCTCCAGCACTTGTATGGCTTTTTCCTTCAGACTAAATGAAAATAGGGGTATGTATTAGGTTGAAAAATAGGGCTATGAAAGGCTAAACAATAGTTTGGTCAGGATTGCCTCAGATTTCTTTGCCTTGGCACAAATAGATGGCAGTATCTGAAAGTTCTGTTTCTCTCAGTTTTACAGGTAAAAATATAGATAAAACTGCATTATTTCCAAAGCTGCCTCTTGACAACCATTTTGAGTGTTGTTCAGAACAATGATTAAAAAAACTTACCAATTTAAACAGCTATAATGAGATTAAGTCAAAGAAATCTCAGCTACAGAAAAGAGGAGAGAACAAAGAGGAAAGATATTGGAGTAAGTGAAACAGGAACTGAATGCCTGAGGGGGGAAAAAGTAATGCTCAGAGGTTTTTTTGTAGGTAAAGAGCAAACTACAGAAAAAACAAAACCTCACCCTTCTGAAAAGCCTTAAATTGTGGAAAGCTCCTTTACTCACTAAAAACCAGGAAAATGTATCTTTCTTCAGCAGAACACAATTTAAAATACACTCCTTCCAATGAGAAATGTAATGGAGTCCCATGGCAGGGGGTCTGGAACTAGGTGATCTTGAAGGTCCCTGTGAACCCACACCACCCCACAGTTCTGTGACTTTCTTATGAAAAAGAAGTCAGTTAACTACAGCTTAAGCAGTTGCAAGTTTTAAAATAAAAAGAGGATTTGTTTTTCCTTTGAGTTACAGTTATGAACACAGTTATTTTTCAGTGATATGCAGTGATAACTATATTTTTAGAGAATTGTATATAACTGCAAACTAATGATGGTATTAAATAAAGCAGTCCAAAATGTTGTGCTATTTTTTTCTTTGTGCATCTTGTCTAATCCATTAAAATAAGGTAATTATTGGATCATACTAAAATCATCAAATTAGCCATGGAAAAGAACACAGTTCCAGTTAGAGTACGCTCAACTTGTTTGGAAAACAAATATGATAAATTTGAAAGGCTCTACAATACCTGCACAGGAGATATACACAAACTACTGACCAACACTTGCAATTTCAACCAGCTGGTGAAATGATGCAGATGAGCAGCTTAAACAGGGATTGTTTTACTGACACAATATAAGTTATTTTATAGTGAGAAACCTTTCCTCATTTATTTTAGATTAATAATTGAGACCCACTTCTCTTAAAGCAGAGGCTCCAATTATCAGCCAGTTTGCTGACTCAATTTCTCATCAAGTCAGTTTAATGAATTTTAGGGTGTAGGTATAAATAGCCTGAATTCTGTAAAAATTAAGCAGGGTAACATCAGAGCTGTTATCCCTGTTTTATTCTCACATAACACCATTATTGAGTAATTACAAAGTACTTCGTTAAATCAATCAAGTATTGATAGCATTAATGTTATTAAGCATGGGTATCTATAGCTGTTATTTTTGAGAGAGTAAAGCATGAGATACTGTGGGTTTTGCTGCATGTTAAAATTATTACAAGTCTTCAGCTCTTTGCACATGTTCTGGTTAACTGCAAGAGCCACCTGTATCAAATGTAAAAAAATTATCTATTGGTTTTCTCTGAAGCACAAACCCACCATTCCAAGCACCATGTTCTAACAATGAAAACTTGCATGAGCAATACAGTAAGACAGCTAAAAAGAACAATCCTAAATGACACATTAACCTGCATTTCTGACACCTTTTAGAATTCTTTATACCTGAGCATACCTTACCCGTCTCAGTTCAGGCTATTAAATGTGCCTGAATCCTTCCTCAGAAGGGTTATGATTTTTTTTTTTTTACAATCTACTTAATGCTCAACTGCTTTCCCAAGAAGTTCCCAAATGGCTGATCCCACTGCCATCTGCAGAGTTATTTCTCAAGGAGTAACAGAGCCCTGAGGTACAGGATCTTTCAAAGGTGTTGGCAGGAACAGCTACTGCAATGCAACTGAGAATTGGTGAAATAAAGATTTGTATCAAGTCACCCAAAGAGATCCTGGCAAACACAGCCAGGACCTCATCTTGCAGAAGGATCACTAGGACTAAAAATATTCCTTTTTCAAAGATCTGCACAACAGACTTTGAATTTTGCAGCAAGAAGAAATGCACGTGTTTCTTCTGGGAAGGGAGACGTGTATGTTTGTCACATTATAAGGGGTGAGAAAAAGAAAGCACCCATATTACCCCATTAAAAATGGTACAGTTGCAAGGGATTTAAAAGGCAAGCTGAACTGATAAAAGATAAATATCAAACAACTGAGAACAGAATACTTTAAAATGTATTTTCTTTAATGTCCAAATGCAGATATTCTTATTTGCATGCAACAGCCAGCTTTCTCAGATTTCCTTAAATTTCAAGTTGCTATGCTAATCTCTAGAAGAAATACAGAAACAACATTGCTTGAGATTTATTTACACCCTAAGTGTTAAACACAGCAGCAATTTTCCCATGTAACATCAATACAGCTTGGTTTTTTCAGACCTATTGCTGTGCTCCACAAAAAGATGGCAACTCAAACAGTCCCATTAGGCTCAGTAAAATTAAATAATCGTTCTTTGGTTCCATTAGTCAAAGATCATGTGCTGTGGGCATTGGAACAGTGGTGCAACCCGGCCTCTGCTCTTCACTTTTGGAGCTAATACCAAGACATCAGTCTGTGGAGAAAGCAGGTGAGCAGTGGCTGCAGGAGGATGCAGGTACACATCATTGACAGTGAATGGGCAGATGTACTCTTGTATGTACTCAGCCAGTGCCAAAACCAGAAGGGACTTGAGCTACAATCATACCAGCCTCACTCTCTTAAAGCTCAGCATCAGGTTCCTTTGTCTTTAACAGGCCACATTCTTACAGCCATCTGCCCTCATATTGCAAATGTCAGCAGCCCTTTGATTTTACAATGAACAATTACAGAGCCATTTGCCAGTTCTACCAGTCAAGTGGGCTTGCTTTAGAGATTGTAGAGAATTAAAGAGAACTCAATAGGCAGGTTCAAAATAGTTGAAACCCACAAAACCAAAGGCTTACGACTCATTACAATTCACTTTACAAAGTGTGCTGGGTTTGGCTGGGGTAGAGTTATTTCCTTCACAGTGGCTGCTTTGGGCTTCTGCTGGAAATGGTGTTGATAACACAGGGGAGTTTCAGCTCCTGCCCCACAGCTGCTGACACAGAGTCAGGCCCTTTGCTGCTCTTTATGCCACCCCACCAGCAAAAGGGCTTGAGGTGCACAGAAAGCTGGGAGGGGACACAGCCAGCACAGCTAACCCCAACTGACCCAAGGGATGCTCCAGACCATATGGCATCATGCCTGGCACGTAAAGTGAGGGTGAACAGGAAGAAGGGGGGGATGTTTGGAGTGATGGCATCTGTCTTCCCAAGCCAGTGTTACACTTTTCCCCAGGGGATGGCTGAGCACCTGCCTGCCCATGGGAAGTGGTGAATGAATTCCCTGTTTTGCTTTGCTTGAGCACATGGCTTTTGCTTTCCCTACTGAACTGTCTCCATCTCAACCCACGAGTTTTCTCACTTTTACTCTGCTGATTCTCTCCTCCATCCCACCATGGGGGAGTGAGTGAGTGGCTGTGTGGGCCTTGCTAGCTGGGGTTAAACCATGACACAAAAGCACTGAAACCATACACATGCTACTTAATCCTTATGCATTAGAGCATCCCTGAAATAAACAGTGCAAAGAAACAAGCTGCTGAGGAGCAAGTGCCACACTAACTTTTATAAAGGCCAAATTAGGACATATGAGACTGTGGTGGTGTTTGAGGGTCCCCAGGATGAGGGAAGAGATGAGAATCTTGATTCCATGTTTCAGAAGGCTGATTTATTATTTTATGATATATATTATATTAAAAGAAAACGATTACTAAAACTACACTAAAGAAAGAGAAAGGAGACATCAGAAGGCTAGAAAAGAATGATGATAAAATCTTGTGATTGAGCAGAGAGTCTGACACAGCTGGACCCTGATTGGTCATCAAGTAGAAACAATTCACATGAGACCAATCAAAGATGCACCTGCCACATTCCACAGCAGCAGATAATCACTGTTTACATTTTGTTTCTGAGGCCTCTCTGCTTCTCAGGAGAAAAACCCTGGCAAAGGTATTTTTCACAAATTATGTCAGTGACACAAGACAAATGTTCTAAATTAAAAAAACCAAAGGCATTACCTGTTTTAGCTTCATATAGAAAGTTTCTGTGAAGGTTTTCCTGCTGAAGTACCAGAAGCGTTCGTTGGCAGGGTACACACGCACCACGGTCTCCAGCAGGAACCTGACTGGCTCCACCACCTCAGTGACAACCATGTCCACAGCCACAGTCATGAACACACGCTTATCTGAAACACAAGCATGAGAAAAACTAGTCAAAGCTCAAATCTGTAAACTGCTGTTCAAATTGATAGTCCTTTCTGTTCCATCAATGATTCTGTTGCACCTGTTTTATTTTTCTGAGTTCTACACCCTCCATGCCTGGTGCACAGAATGAAAGCGTGCAGTAACCATCTGATAACTTCAAAAACAAAGATATTATGTCCTTGTTTTAAAGGCAGGAGCAAGACACCATGCAAAGAAAATACCACTGAAGTCACAATCCCCATCAAACAAAAGGAGCATGCAGAGGATAAGGTCACACTGTGAAGTGTAAGGAGTTCTGTTACATGCTACATGAAATAATGTGGTGTGAAAATCCATCAGCAGGAACAGTGACACAGGCTGTAGGTACTTGGATATGCCTGTAAGCAAATGAGCTGAGCTCTGCCTCAGGACAGGAAATAAATTCCAGACTTACATTCCAAGTTTTTTAATCCCATCAGAGAATCTAAGTTCCAGCAATAAGAAACTGCATGCACTTGAATGCATCATTGCCAGCTGCCCCAAGATGCAGGGGATGAAATTTGTAACCAACGCACAACTAGAAGAAGGAGAACCCCAATGCCTCCTACTCATACTGCTTTGCTGAGTATAACAATTTGCAAATGCTTAGACCCAAAATCCCAATAACCAGGGGCAGGCACATCAGCCCCAAACACTAATGTAACATCTCCAAATCAGCACCACACACTGTTCTGTGAACAGTTATTCACAACTCTGTGTTGGGCATGCTTATACAGAAGAACTCCTAGCAATGGACTCCTGGAACATAATGTTTCATGAACTCAGACATGCACTGTGATTGCCAAGAGAAAGTGCACACACCAAACCCCTGCTGGGTAAAACTAACACACAGATTAGGTTCCACTACCTTTTGGAGTTTCCTCATTAAGTACTAGAAACATGGGTGCATTAGGATTCCACATTCCAGTAATGACATAAGCCTTCCCATCAGAACTCTTTCCCATGGATTCCTAAAAATGAAATCAGACAGGATTTGAGCTCAAAGAGAGGGACATGGGGATGAGAAACAGTTCTAGGAACCTTAAAGAACATGAATTAATGGAATGAACTATTACTAGTATGAGGCAAGTAGATGCTTCCTGAAGTTTTGTGGAACAGTCCCTATGGATCACACAGGCCTGTTTGGTAGCCTCTGTAGACAAAAGGAGATTGATGTTCCCTCTCTGCAATTCAGTTAGGGATGGAAGAGTGACTGAGTTCTCCAGATTTAAATACGGAGAAAGGAGTTTGAAAGGAAATTACAAATGTCTGTTTCTGTGCTACAGTGGAGAAATAAACCAACAACTCATTAAATCCAGCAGTTAAATGTACTTGGAATATGAACATAAATAGAATTCAAGGTGGAGTGAAGACAGGAATTCAAATACAGTAAAAAGGTGTTGTATAGATTTAGAGGAACAACAACACTCCAAAACTCATTCTAATTAATTCAGTTTTATAATCAAATAAGAAAGGGAAAATCAGAACTGATTTCAGCAAATAAAACCAGGGAAGAAAAAAGAGCTGGTAAATACAATCAGGCCAATAAATGAGTCTGACAAGTGAACTAAATACTGATAAATAGAACCAGCAGCATGAGCACAGAAATGAACTAGGCAAAACTGGGACAACTGTAAAACCACAAAAGGTCTGATGGGTTTAACTCTTCCCAAATTTGCCCCAAACCAGGTCACTCTAGCACTTCATAACTTGAAAATGGCTGTATTATCCACAGAGAGAAAGTAAATTGGCATTATTACAGAAAGGATCACATTGTTTTGCAGTTCTCTCAGAAGCAACTCTAAGAAACAGAATATTGTAGAAGACAAGGGAATACTTCAAACTCTGGGCAAGAACTTAAAATCAAATGAAGGCAAAGTTTTTAGCCCCTTGGAAAAATAAGAGCACTTCCCTGGCACCCAAATATGAAAGCAATTATTTGCTCTGAATTTTTAGGGAACATGCTTCACACAATACAGAAAGCTCAGTTATTTGTAACAACCTAATCTCTGCTTCCCTAATTGAACAAAAGCCAGGTGCCACAGGTTTTGACAAGAATTGTATGTTTTGTCCATCTTATGATTGTAGATATCATATCTCAGAATTTAAGAAACAAACAAAGCAAAAGATATTAAAAGCTCATTTTTCTGGGTTTTCTTTTTCTTTTTTTCCAATCACCTTATCTTATTTAACAGGTTATTAGGGCTAAGTATTACCATGTCTAGTAAATGCATGTCACTGTTCTTCACATTTCGTCCAGGGCTTAGCAACATCCCAAAGCACCTGAGGAGTTTATTTAAAACAAAACAAAAAAATAAAAGAAAGACACATATTAGCTTTTCACAATACAAGAATGTTTGCTTGAACATAATGGACAGCCACCTACTGCTTCTAATTTTAAGAGTACCTTTCAGAGAATTGTTTGTTATTGTTATGGCAACACTCAGGAAACAACACAACACATGTTACAGAAAAGACAATGAAATTATTTTCCAGAATGAAAATGGCAGAAACTAGCATCTGGCCTTTGAAAACTCAGCTGTTCCTAAAGACCATTTATAATAATGAGTTCAAAGATACCAACAATTCCTACACATTAGTAATGAAGACTGGCAGGAAAAAAAATTCACTCTCTCCCCAGTTCATTTTAAAAATTGTTCTCATGTAATCATAGGAAAAAATACAAATTCATTCATTCTATTCTTCATAATAGCACTGCTGCAAAACAATCACATCGCATCATAGACCCTTAAAAACAAAACCAAGAAACAACAATTCGCTCAATTTTAAGACTTCACTCTTCATTTTTTAAAATCTGAATTTGTGAGATATACAGGGCCTTGAATTCCAGTCAAATCATTTTACAAGAAAATGCTCTTGATATTTTTAAGAGAAAAAAAAAAACCACCAAAAATTTCCTCAGACATTCATATTTTTACAAACTTCCTGACTACTGAAGGCACAAATTCAGGCTTGAGATCTCTGCAAATCATCCATATCTTTCTCTCCTTTGAACATACTCCATTATGAATAAAAACACCAAACAGAATTATGTATAGGCAACAAACAGCAAGCTGTCTTGCACAGGTTTTTGAAAAACCTTAGATATCAAAGGAAAAAAAAATTAAAGTAATTGCTATTTGAAATACTATGGAAAATTTGGTTTGTAATTCAGAGAGTTTTGTTGGAAGAATTTCTCTTCTCTTTGGTTCTCTGATAACCAAACTGGTTTTTCTCATTGACTTTTAGAATTAAGTAATATGCTGAACAATATTGCTTGGACATATGAACACCAGCAAGTAAAATTTTAGTAACACTACAAACTAGAAAAGTCTCAAGATATGCAATCACTACCTCACCTAGCTTTCTCCTATTATATTAGGGGTATATGGTTTTTATTTTTTACCTCATTACACTTAACATCCACAACAGTATTTTCTGTTCTCCATACTCCTTCACTACTAGAATCACAAAAATTTAAGTGGCACATAAATCCAAATCCTTGTCTACTGGTTTATCTATATCTATAATGCAGTGCTGTGTAAAGCACCCAAGGCAGCTCAGATCCAGGATTTGGATTTAGCCACACAAACCAGATTCTCTGAGAGACTAATTCAGCTGGGCAGAACCAACAGCATACCTACCTACTACTTCTTGTTTCTGGGGCAGAAATAGGTCTGAGAGAGCGACAACTGATAGCAGCAGGGGATCACCAGCTCCTGCTACAGCTGCTACAGAGAAATGTAAGGCCAAGATGCAGAAGATGGCCAAATATTTGTGCCTTTCAAAGACAACAGCTTCCAGATGCTGCTCATCACTCAGATGTACACAAGTTCTGATGTGTGACAGCCAAGATTTTTGGGAAGTATGTTTCCCAAAGAATGGAAGTCAGGAACAAGTAACCCCTGCCTCTCACAGAAGCAGACTTATGATGCCTAGCAGCATCCTGCTGCAAGAAGAGTCAGGGCTTCTCTTCCCTCTTGTTTCAAAGAGGAAAATCAGTTCAGACCAGGTCAGGACCCTCACTTGCAGAAGATGGATTTTACAGAAACAGCTGTCAGCACATTCAGCCTCTGACATGAGGGGGCTCAACCACACATCCAGGATTTAAAATGACCTGCACAGGTTGTGGGCCTCAGTCTCACTTCAGACTTGCTGGATTTCTGCACTTAAAGGTAGCTACCAAGCAGCTCTGGGCAGCTGCACATACTCCATTACTTTCTAGACCAGCAGGAAAATTTAAAAAAAGAACTGTAATTGTTATTCACAGCATATATTTTAATTTATAAAAATACAAATGCTACCCATGGATAAAACTGATAGCATTAAGTCAACAGCATGACAGGACAAAAGGGAATGGCCTCACACTGTCAGAGGACAGGATTACATCAGATATTGGGAATAAATTCTCCCCTGTAAGGGTGGTGAGGTCCTGCCACAGGCTGCCCAGAGAAGCTGTGGTTACTGGAAGTGTTCAGGGCCAGGCTGGACAGGGCTGGAAGCAATCTGATCTAGTGGAAGGTGTCCTGCCCATGACAGAGCAGGGTGGTCTTTAAGGTCCCTTCCAACCCAAACCATTCTGGTATTCTGTGATCATGAAGAGTTTCCACCACTAATGAGAAACCAACCAATATTTTTAATATTTTGCAGTTCTAAGGATACCAGCCTACACTTTAAACTAAGGTATACCTACATAACTCAGGATTCACTCTCCTGTATGACTGGTAGCAAACTATATGCAAACACCACTGTGTTGAGAAGAGTGTCAATCCTTCCATCTCTGACAATGAAAGGCTATTTCACTCTTAACAACAGCTTCCTTAAAGCCCCTGACCATTAACCAGAATTTTCTTCCTGAATCCTATAAACAACTGAGACCTGACATCCCCCATGGTGGGACTGAAGCTGTGTAGTGCCACACATGACTCTGAAATGAACACCCTCTCTTCAGCTGCTTTGAGCCAAATAAAAACTGGCAAAACCCAGGTCAAACAGGGCACAAGAGCAGGAAGGGCCAAAGTAATGCACGAGAGTAACTTTCTGCATCACCCTGACTCAAACCAGGCTCTGTCTGAACACCAGGAGGGAGCACTCTCTCTCAACCAAGTTTGATCTCCTGAAATCACAACAAAAGATTTTTGAAATCTTTAGATCAGGGACCAATTTCTCCAGAAATATTTTTTTGCATTGTAATTTCCTCTCTGAAGTACTTTTGAAGACACATTAAATTGCTCAGAAGCTCAGTCTGATGTATCCTGCATGCATCTTTCATCAGATCTGAATTTTAATCTTATCAGGAGTAAGAACATCAAATTACTTACAAGCCTGTGTATGTCATTTCAATTAAATAACTTTTACACAGCAAAACTTGTGGTGATAAAAATAACATCCCCAACTGAATATTCTAAACACCACCAAAATAAAAGCTAATTTCTAAGAAAGATAGTTTTACATTGGGGAGAAAAGCAATAATCAAATGCTATTCATAAATGCCTCATTAACTGAATCCTGAAGGCAAAACTGTTTAAATTAAAATTACACTGAAAATAGATTTTTTTTTAAGCCAATAAGTAGCAAAAGCCTATTTTACAACATAAAAGCAATGACAAAAATTTTTACTGTATATTTCTTGTGTAAAACTTTAGCTTCCATTCTGAAGTAAAAGCTTGAAACTAAGTCAAGAGATCAGTAAGATTTTGGGAGGGTTGGGGGCAGGTTCTCTTGATTCGCCTGTTTTCTTGAATTTCCTTTTCACTACAAACACATTCTCCCATTGTTACTCTTTTGCTAAGATTGCCATCTGGTGGCATTAATTCTGTTGTGCAATCATACTTTCTCTTATTGGTACATTTTTTTCTATCACATAAATTGCCAAGTCAGAGAAAACCACATTAAATACCATTCTTTCAAAAATATAACCTTCATCATTTTGTTAGATTTTTACCTTTCAATGGCCAGTTCTTTGTTGGAAAGTTGCTGAACTGTGATCACCACTTTCTTCTCAATTCCCTGTTTAAGCTTGAAGTACAATTTATCTCTATCCTTTGGCACAGGGCTAAAAGAATAGAAACATCCTTCAGCAGGTATAGAACATGAATTGTTAAATACAGAAAAGATTTTATGCTTCCTAATTTTAAATTAATTCAAAATTCATTAGATTTTAGAAAATGAAAAGAAACCACTAAACTGTATTTACTCAAGAAACTCAGTTTGATTAAAGTTTTTAAAATACTTCTTACTATCTTTTCCATTTGCACAGGCATCCATTGAGCATCCCTAAAAGAAACTATGCAGTGAAGAGATATTCACTTGAAGAAGGTATCCTGAATTTTAATCTTTTTACAGAAAAAACACAGAGAAGAAAATTGGAAAATCATCAAAAGAGCAGCTTCCTATTTACAGCATTTCTGCTCATGAAAAGAGGTCAAATGAATTTTGTTGCACAGAAGCTGTGTGTGTGGAAAGCAGCTGTGCACTTTTTCCAAAGAGATTTCTGCTTTTCCCTTTCCATTCTGATTACCTAAAATTTCCTTTTCCATCATCTTCTTTGACTTCTAAGGAGACACTGAAAGTGTACACATCACTGTCTGGTGTGGGAAGAACAAAGTCCTTCACGTGATCAGATGCTTGTTTGGAAGAACGCTTGAAAGCTGTGGAGAAACTATACAAAATTCGGCTGACCTGCAGAAAAGCAAAATCATTAATATTTTGGTCAAAAATGAGGGTGTTTTGAATGAGGCATTGTGATGTTTTTGAAGGTCAAAAATCACTTGCCTCCTATACTGAACACAAATCTTGCCTCATGTACCACAAAGCACTCAACATCACGTGTTCAATAACCAAGTCATTTCAGTAACAACCTCTCCTATTTCCATTCCTGATAACTTCCCTGCTCATGTCATGCTCAGTGAGTTAATATAAATTAAATTAGAGATTAGGAATGCAGCTCATTAGAAGACCTGCATAATGTACTTTTCAAGTTGTGTTTTTAACAACACAACATACAGCTTGCTCTGGCAGATGTCAAAACCCAAGGAGATTTCTTCTTTTTCTACCCTACAAAGTCCTTTTCTCCCAGACTCTCACACAGTTCTTCCTAAAATATCTAGGGGAGAGTACTATAACATGGTTGCTTTTAATTCCAAAGGCAGACATTGCAACTTCAGTATGAAACATACCTAAATAAGGTCAGCAAAAGCCCCAAATGAGGCTTTCTAAATCTTCCCATTACAGTGCAATTTGGAATTTTCTTGAAATACTAAAAGCAAAAACTTAAAATCATCATTTTATAGTGCCTGGAAAAACGTGTTAGCACATATGAATGAGTTTCATGTATGACTAGTTGCACATTCTGCAAAACTCATTCATATGTGCTAACACATTTTTCAAGGCACTATATATAATTTCCACATTGGGAATGACCTCTTCAAACACTTGTATCCTTTTTCCCAGTCACTGCACACCCCAGAATACTTACAGCTTCTTTAATCTCACAGGAGAAAACATGGATCTGGAACTCTTCTGTCCCACAGCTGCTCTCAGTAAATGCAAAGCAGTCACTCTCTGAAGTCCCATTTTGCCCCCTCACACAAAATAACACCTTATAGATGGGAAACGAGGCTATCTCCAAATTGCTCAACTGATTAATTATTCTGGCAAGAAAAGGAACAGGGAAGATCAAAGGAACAGGTCAGTAAAACAGACAGGCCTACCTAAAAGGCTTTTCTGTAATTAGATAAATAAGAATCTAAACTCTAATTACTGCTAAATTCAAGAAGATGAGATGGGTAGTAGGAACAGAAATGTTATGCTTTACAAATTAAAGGTGTAAATGTTCCTGGTTGTAACACTGACTTAATTTCTTTTGTATGCCATAATACAGACAAATACAGTACCTCTAGATCAGACAGTAAACAATGGCAATTACTTGTGAAAAACACAAAAGAAGAAATACAGAAATCACAGAAAACCCTAAAAATGTGATTTGTATACAAAGAAAATGCAACACTAAAAGGGAATCTAAATAGCTGTTTAAAAAATCATTATGAAAATGATTTCAGAATCAACAGGACTTAGCAAACAATACCACCACAGCTTAGCAAATGCTGCCACATTCAGGTGAGTATTTAACACAGATCTAAGATTTCACCCAAAATTTTAAAATACTCTCAAACACAGAACCCAAAGAATATTTCAGAAACTTAAAAGCAGGAGTGGTGTTTCAGAACAGACTGGTGGATAGTGACTTTTAGAGAACAACAAATGTTCTCCTCTATCTTTTCACTACTGGTCCATATGCACATTCACATCAAGGACCAATAAAAATTAGTCCCCTCAAATCCCAAGTCTGTAACAATAAAAATACAGGACTAATCTAAAGGCAAGAAGGGCCCTGGGAGGATTCAGCACACTGTAATTTTGGTGGGACACAACTGGAACCTCACAGGACAAGCATTCAGACACCAGGTATGAACACACTCCTCAAAGCCAACACTAGTATCACCTAAGCTTTGATGGAATGTGTTATGTCACATGTGCATCCAACTTTTCAGTTCTGTGCAGGTTCTTAGGCACTGCCACATTTACTGATCTCCTCTGAAATTAAAGGTCAAAGGAACCTGCTGTTTCACTTGCAAAACAACCTTTCTGAGTGGCCACACCAAGTAAAAATAGGCACGGAACACCTTACATCTTGTATAAGGGTGACTGTTTCCATTGTAGAAGTACAGAAATACACTATTTTCTGATGTCAAATGAAATTCAAATTGTGTTCAAAGAACAAAATGGAAGAAAATAATACAGATTCTTGAAGGTCCTTCTCTACCTCCCCAAGATGATAGTCAATACAGAAACACAGCTCAGGCAAGGAAGGAAATACAATCATATCCTTCAGTTACCTTGATATCAGAGCTTAGAAATAAACATCTTAGATATTGAGATGTTCCTTACTTCTGGATGCAAAAATGCTACAGGTGCATGTTTAGTGCACCCTGGTCAAGAATCTTTGACTCCCTCATCACTATTGAAGACCCTTCTCACATGGGGAAAGTAAATATTTTCTAGAGATTGTGAGCACTGGCATCATGAGGCAGACATGGGTCAGAGCTGGCTTCTGCACAGCAATGGCTGGGAGCAGAGACTGGCACCTCAACTCTGCAACATAGATGGGAGAGTCCAAACTGACACTTCTGCAGCAAACCCAAGGCCAGAAGGACTCCTGCAACTCATGGACCTTGGAGGCATTGACAGACTAGGGAGGTCAGGAGAGCACAGGTATTGTCAGCTCTCCCTTTCCAGTATCTCTTGTTGTCATATTTGACCAGATATTAAGGTAGAAAGAGATGCTTTTGTTGACACTGTGTGGTAGCTGGTAGCACCAGCCATGCACTGCATGGTAAATCTGAGCACACATTTTTCTGCTTCAGAGGAATTTCTCAAAATTAAGTGTCTTCAACAAGAACCTCAGGCACAAATTCAAGCAGTTCTACTCCCCTGTGCAAGTAACAGAGTGAGAAACCACTTCTTATGGGTCTGCTTAAGCAACAAATGAAACTCTTGTGTTACCTTACAGAGCCTTCTGGAATGTTTGGGACATAGAGTGTTACAGGTAAAGGAGTTTGACTTGAGGACTTCATGTTTGCCATGGCATGCAGAGCTTCTGGTTCATTCCGTGGGGCTGACACCTTTGTACAACCCAAATAAGTCAGTTTGTTAAACAACACACTGTCCTCTTCCAGGGGTTCACTGGGAGAAGATGGCCTTGGTGCAGAGATTTCTGAAAATGAAGAAAACACTTCTTTAGCCATTTGCTTTTATTTCCACACATTTTTTCTTTCCAATGAGTTCCACAGCCAAATCTCCTACATCTTTCCAGGGAAGGACATGAGAGCAGACAATTCAGCTCCAATAGCAAGAAATCCATTTGACAGCTTAGTATTACTGTGAAGTCTGTTCTAATCTAATTCATGTTTCCAAGGGTGGCATGGGGACAAACTGCATTTTGATTCTCTTTAGCATCACAGGAACACAGCACAGACATTCTGAATCTTTGTAAGCAGTCACAGAATCACAAAACCATAGAACATTAAGGGGCTGGAATGGACCTTGAAGGCCACCTAGCACTGGACCCTTCTCTGTGCCCTGTTACTTCTATTCCTTATTACTAGACACTGCCATAACACTTAGAATCATGAAGGCTGCAAAACTGAATTATTCCTGTTGGGGCTGGAGTGGGGAAAGAGAAACATATCTACAAGTATTTCTTTGTTCATTCATGCTCAGGGCTGGGTTTTGTTGGAAGAATGTCAAACAGTAAGACAGTAAGTTTCTCAGAAATACAGCAGACATGCAATTAAGAGAAGGGTGTTTCCATTTCATATAAACTATTTCTTTTATTTCCAACACATACTATGGGAATTAAATGACAGAACACCACAGAAGTGTCCTGCATGCTGTTGAGGTAAAAAGAATTCTAGTTTAAAGCACAAAAAAATGACCACAGCATTGTATTCCTAATATATGTAACAAAATGCATGTATTTTTATACTGCGTGTTTTCAATATGTATCTAAAAAAGCTACAATACAATATAGTTTACATTAAAAGCTTTCAGTCCTCCCCTTTTTATGAAAACTTTATACACCAGGCAAGTACCACAATCACTCCTAGCAAATATCAAATGCTAAGCTAGCCTTAGTGCTGCCTGGTGACACCATCAGAGAGGGCCAGTTCAAGCAGTTTGCTCAGGGTGTATTTCATTTGCAGGTAGCACTATCCATGAACACTGCCCTGAAATTTCTTGAGGTGCAGCAGCAGCAGATCCACCTCAATTATCATCCACTCTGCAACTCATACAATCCTCAGTCCCAACTAAGCCTTGGCTGAAGGAAAAATGAACATTATTTTGACCAAAGCAGAGCAGCTCAAAGTATCAATCTGATGATAATCTATTCTTATCTATAATCTTCAACTAAAAATAAGAGGAGGCCTCTAGGTATACTCCAATACAATTCTGGAACGAAGCTCTGGACAGCTTTATATTCATTTTGGGGTTAACTTGAAACTGCATAGAGAACAACACTGCCATGTGTGATGAAGGGGAAAGCACTCAGGCAATACCTGTAGCAGAAGGGTCTAACACAAGCTGCAAAGCTGGCTGGGTTGTTTGTCCTGCTGACCCATCTGCAGCTGCCTGGCCACTGCCATCCCTGAATCCTTCTGGGAGTGCAGTGACATCATGGTCCTTCTCAGAATCCCGCAGGATCTCTTCCATTGCCTTCTCCAACTCCTCATCTCCATTTGAAAATACCTGTAAAGCAGAAGGAGATGAGATTTTTTTGAAGGTACTTGTAGTTTTATTTTCATTATTAGTTTTCAAATATATAGTCTTACTGATTACAAAAGTTAAGAAACTTTGCTGAACAAGGCAACAAACCAAGAATCAATAAAATTGAATTAAATACGAACCAGTGTCATATTCCCTTACATAAAATGCAGATGTTCTCATTGCTAATCCAAAAACCCATCCATCAAAAAACTACAGAGTTCTCCTAGAATAACAGATTTGTGTATTTAGAACCTCCATTTCAGACTAGAGATCAATAGGCTTTGCTATAATTAGTCTTAGAGAAAATTTTACTTTCTCAGTCATATCCAGCCCATTTCAGTTGCTTCACCAATTTTCCCACAAGAGTGGTGCAAGCCTAAGGAAATGAAAAAAAAAAAATTGGAGATATACACTGCCTAAAAGAAAAATAGAATCTTTCACAAGTACCAGCTTTTCAGACAAAAGAAAACCATGCTGCATCATGGATTCTGCCTCCAGTCCAACAGCCTCTTTCTAGATTAAAGAAGCAGATAATGTCTAATATAGACAGAAATTATCAGCTGTAAATAACCATCAAACAGTACAGAAAAGACAGACTAGGTGTTTACTGTCATTTCAGGGGGAATAAATTCCTGTTGTTCCAAGCAGAGCAAAACCAGTACATTGGCTACTACAGCTCAGATGGTGAGATTTGTATTTAACCAATCAGCTGTGCACCCAAGTTCTGAAATATTCTGCTATTTATATGTAGAAAACTAGAAAACTTTTAGAAAAGATCTTACTCATGCCTAAAGTAGCACTAAGCAGGAAAACTAAATTAGAAACTGAAGTGCAAGACATGGTGTAATCTATTCCTATACAGATTAATTACATGCTTTTAAGATAACAGTCTCTGATCCCTCAATAAAGAATATCAAGCTTTAAACTGAATCTAATTCTTTGTAAAGTCCTTTACTCATGTATAGATCCACAGAATAAAACAAAGCTAACTCCCAAAGAAGAATTATTATTCTTTTATTAAAAGAAAATTTGAACTGCCACTTTTGGACAGAGTTGTTTAAACCAAGGTGTTCATTTCACTGGCAGCCAGCAAGGACAAAAATTGCAGTGTAAAACTCTCCTTAACCACACACCAATTATGCACTCTTTCCATTGATACAAACCTTGCTACACATTTAAAAATAAAATCAGAGCAAACCTTTAGCTGTGGCTTCTCATCATTTCCAGAGGCATCCTCAGATTTCTGATGAACCAAGACAAATTCTTCCTTAATTAATGTGGATACAGTCTCAGGAATCCTGCTGGCTTTGCTAAATGATGTTTTGACTTCCATCTCAGGTCAGTATTCTCTTCCTGCCACCAGAACCTAATAATGACAAAAAAAAAAGTTTTGATGTTGTGCACAGTATGTTAATAGGTATAATATAAAGATATTATGGAATAATAAAATACTTAAATTATACAACTGTATTTCTCAAACTCTGATTTCATTGGTATATGAATATACCTATGATTTAACAGCAGTGGCTGTTATCTATGCATACAGATAACAAAGGAAGAGGTTCACCCCAGAGCTTTGACTTCCCTGTTCTTAATCTTCATAGTCTGCTTCCTCTACCTCACTGATTTGTGCCCTTGGTTCTCCCTCTTACAGGTATTTTCCTTACCCAGAGTGTCACAAAGGTCATGTGAAGGTACAGATTACCTGAATGCTAATTTCCCAAAAACTGCTCTCCACATAAAAACATTATTTAGCAATCACTTATGTTAGGGGCTTTAGTTTAGTAAGTCAAAAGTGATACTAAATCACACCCAGATCCTTCTCACCTTATTTCCCCGAAACCCTCTGCAACAGTTAAAATTAACCATACCATTTAAAAATACAAACATAAGTATTATAAACATAAACAACAAAACTATAAATATTATGGCAACCAAGAACAAAATTTCCTATCTCTGCACAAGAAAAAAAAACCCAAATCTAGAAACAAAGAGAAAAGGCAAAATACTGTTCAGTCTATACATTCCAAGTTCATATAACAATACAGAGCTGAAACATTCCAAGCATGCCAGCATGAGGACACCTACTGTAGGTATCCACCAAATAAAGCCAGCATGACCTACATTAACTCAGAATGTCTTCCCTCATTCCTTAGAGAATTAAGAGCTGAATCTCAGCCTTTTTTTCTTACCTATTTTTATATTTTCTGTGTCAAAAAAGGGAAAATATATTTTCAGACTTTGTAAAGAGCATGCACTTGAACATATGGTCTACCTCCATTCCAGTTTCCTGAACAACACTGCTCTGGTTGAGTGCTGGGATGTATTGTGCTCAGGAGTCAGAGTTCAGGTGAGTCACAGCACAGGGGGAAAAAATCTGTGCCTGTCACCTTTGGGAGTCTGGAAAGTGCTCAAGGAGGAACAGCTCAAGCCACATCTGCTGTAAGCAGGAACAAGAGGAGGTTAAGCTTCACCCTGCCCTTCCCAGCAGCACCAAGGAGCAGAACTGCACCACTTTTGCTTCTCTTCCAATTCCAACCACCCAGTGATCAAGACAAGAATGCTGACTTAGGTCTAGCTATAGGGAACCAGAAAAACAGCCCATGAAAGAACAAAGGCATGCATGTTCTCCACCATTTTGAACAGGTGTTACTTAGGATGTTAGCAGGAACAGAAAGTTTAGCAATTTCAAACCAAAATAAGCAATTGTAGGAACTAGACAACTTTCAATACTGTAGTATTTTCTATGATTTTTGAACCTACAGCTAACATGCTTTTGCCCTTTCAAAGACTTGGCTTAGCATAACTTACATGCAACTCCTCAAAAAGCTTTGCCCTTTCCCTAACCAAGCCACAGCTTTACCCATCTACCCAGTGAGGGTATCACATGTAGGAACCCCAGAAAAAAGAATTCAAGTTCTTTAGATAACTGACCTGTACAGCATAAAAACTCATTAGAAATCACCTTATTAAAAAAGCCTCTAAACAACAGCTGGAATACTCAGAGTGGCGACACATTTGGATGAGCAGTTTCACACCCTCTGGAACTTTCAGAGCTCCAGACCAAGCACAAGCAGGAATATTTTCCTGACAAATGATGTAAGCTGAGTTCCACCCAGCCCACATAATGGACTCACTGCTGCATTAAGTTTTGCTTCAACTTTTTAAAAGCATCTTTGCTTTAAAGATTTCCTTGACAAGACAAAGCTTTACCACACAAGATTTTTAATGCATTACACAAACTACATTAATTACATGTATTTTTTAACAAGTGTTGTAAAAACACGGCTGAAGACCTTGTTTGCAATAAACAGCAAATCTAGCTCAAAATACTAATTTCAAAGTAAATCCTCTATATAAAAGCCAAGGTCAGGTATTACAGAACTCTTTGAAGGCAATGAAAGGCCTTTAGTTATGGTCCCCAAATACAGTATATACTCTGAAGAATCATTATCTTTGCAGTGACATCAGCACTGGAAAAAACAAAAGAGGAGACTGTCAGCCACATTAGGAGCAAAGGTCCAGGCTATCAGAGACCCCTCTTCCTCCCACTGCACACCTTGACAGTTTTTTGTGTTCTAGTCTAATTAAATTTAATTTTTGAGCCTACTTATGGGAGAGTAACACAGAAACTCCAATGAAAAATGGTTTTACTTTATCATCAGTCAAATGCAGATTGCTAACATCAGATTATCAACAATTCTTTCTGTGAAGAAGTAAGAACCAACAGGCACCATGTGAACTATGAAGTGTTTTCTGTAGCAGTATTTCAATAATAAAAGGAGGAAAAATGTACCATTTGTAAAGCCAAAGAAAAGTAGGATCATGCAAATACAGAAGCATACTGATGCACTAAATACTTATTCTTGGCCCAAATGGGTAAATGGAGATTAAGAGAATTTCTGCTTCCTAAATATTAATCTGAAAGTAACTACTATAAACATTAGATGACTGGGAGGAGCTCCTTATTCAGGTCAGATAAAAGCAAGTGCAAGAAAGTGTAGAGCATGCTGTGAAATTGAGTTACAAGGCCTTTCATGTGTTTAAGAGTGTACTCCAAGCCTGCCTTCACAAGCAGCTTAAAGCACCACAGCCAGTGCAGACACACACCTTTTTCTACACACAACTACACTAACTGGATCAGTCCCAGACTATTCCAACCTATTGCCAGTGCTCCCCTCTCCCACTGCAGTACAAAACTTCAGCTTCGGTTTGGCATTAAACACAAACACAAGCAGACCAGGCACTTAGGAAAAGCTTCATACACCATATTTTATGATCAGTCTTTGACCAAAAATAGGTTTTAATGCCAGAGATGAACTATCATGACCAAGTCATTTCTTCAAACAAAACAATTTAAACCCTTGACACAAACCTTACTCAAGAGTATAGCTGTGATTCTCATGAAGACTATTGAAATTTACATCACCTTAAGTAGTAAGCTACATAAAGAGAAAAATTTTCTATTTTTTCATTATAAAGACATATGATCTAATACTTCAGCCAAGTGCTTTTGAGGAAAAGCAGTAAAAAGAATAAAAATCTTTCTAAAAGAATAATGCATTAATATTTTTTGAGGCAGAGAGAAACATCTGAAGCAGTTTTTTCTTTAGTAACAAGAAGAGAGACATGCACTCTGGACTTTCCAGTCACCAGCAGTCAGTGGATGGTCACTCTCACTTCCCTTGTGCCATTGGCTCTAGTCCTCTTTTCTACTCACCACCAAATTATTCACTTCAAACCTCCCTTTTCCTACACATGTAAAGAAAAAAAGGACAGCTGACATACTAGACATGAACAAAATCTAGGAGCAGACTCCTACTACTAAACTCAAGCATTTCATTTCTTTTAATTGTCCTTTTCGAGGAAAAGTTTTAAGTTAAGAATGTAAGAATTTATTTCTGACAGCATTAGTCAGAACATATAGAAGTTGTTCTGCCCACAATCACATCAGGTTTACTCCCTGATGACCTCAACAGCTGAATGCTGGCTCAGAATCCTGAGGAATGAGGTTCAGCATTTGCTTTACCAGCTTAAAGTTTCTGGGAGGGCAGCAACCAGCAGTGAGGAGCTGCCAGTCAGGGACAGGAAAGAATAAATCCAAAGCACTTCAGCTGCCTCAGCTCCAAGGCAGTTCCTTAGTTTGAGCTGCTGGTTGGAGTTTAGTTTAAGTTACTGGTGGAGTTCAGTTCCAAATGAAAAATACACTCTGTTCTGCCAATGGTGATCCAAGGATTGCAACCTCAGGTCAGATGGTGCCTTCCCAAATCCTCAGAGCCAGGAGTCAGAGCAGCTCCTCCAACAGCATCTTCCAAAAGATGACAACAAATCCTGCTGTCAAAGTTCTCTTCACAGCAGGAAACGCTCAGAAGTGTGTACTGCTACTGTGAGGAAGTCATTGCTACAAAAGAGGTACCTTGAACAGTCATGCTCCTTCCTATAGAGAAGGATCTCCCCCCATCCTTTGGTGAATAATATCACACACATGTAAAAAAAAATAAGGAACAAATGCACAGGAGGAATTTTTTCTAAATTCAGTGAAAGAAAGCCTACTCTGATAAAAGAATTAATTTTTTTTTTAAATAAGGGTTTCAGAAAAGGTTTTCTGACAAACAGATTTTAGGACTAAAGAACTTTTAAAATACAAAGAAATTATTCAGACATAGTTTTAAGAGAGAGTGTGTGTGGAAGTGTGGTATGGTGTGTGGCTCTTGCTCCAAAACAAATTTTAAGTCATAGGGCCAACAGGACTGCAAAAAAGCTGGTGCTTTTCTCTGTGAGCTTTATGATGTAGTTTTGGTCAAGCCAACCTCTCTGATGTGCATCAGCTCCCAGTGTTTTGCTTATACACAGTCCTGGATAAAAGGTAACTAAGCCATACTACTTGAACTGTTTTGGGTCCAGTGATCAGAACTTACTTTCACATATGTTCAGTACTAAGCTGTGGAAGGCTCAAACCCAGCAGCTTCCCCACTTCATTCCAGAGAGACACCCCAAGCTCACTACAGCTGCCTTTGTAAAGCAGCCTAAGTGATGAAAGAGCAAGAAAGGTGAAGAACAGTGACTCTAGAACAGCCAGGGGGACTCAGCACTGAATCAGAGCCAGGGACACAGGACAGAAACCCTCCTGATTCCTTCCCTCCATAACCCTTCCATGCATGCACACTGAGCCCAGACTTGCAAAAACACAAACAGCCAGGCAGTGATGTACATCCATGGGACTGCTGAGCACCACAGGCCAAGGCACTGCTGCAACACACACTCATCATCCCAGGAGAAAGAATCTAAGGTTCTGGAAAGCCACTGACTTTCCTGAAGGAAACTGCTTTGCAGACCTGATAGATTCAAAAACTTCCTCTGCAAACTGGTCTCCAAAAGTAAACATAATTTTTACATGAATCAGTCTTCTGAAGTAGGCATCAGACTTTTTTGTATTTACTTCCAGTTTGTGTTCAATAAATATCTCAAAGTTACTCCTCTAGGTCCCTGTTGGTTTGTGGAAAGTAAGAAAGTCTTTTGTTTCAGTATTATAAGCACCTAAAAATCAGAATGTGGATGCTATGAAAAGGAAAATATGAAAATGAAAATGTGGAGCTATGAAAAGGCAGCAATTAAGGGAGATAAAGGTTGACCAGCAATTATGGGAGATAAATGTTGACCTATTTTCAGCAAGCAACAAGAAACATGCTTTGAAAGGAAGTTTCTTACCTGCTTGAAAGAAGACAGTCAAGAGCAGGCTAATTAATACTTTCTTTTAGCAGAGAAACAAAATCATCCTGTATTAAAGACAGACTTGTATTAAAAGCAGGCTTCAAGGCCATACAGTTTGCCTGACAATCTCAAACTGAAAAAAAAACCCCAAAACTGGGAAATAAGTTATACCTATTTTCAGAACTATGGTTCCCCAAGAGAATGTCTGGGACCTTTATGAAGGGGAAGGTCCAACAGAGCTATGCAGAAATTGGTCTTCTGCTAATTGAAGTAGAAATATACATAAAAAAGCATGATTTATTCCCTTTTTTGAGCGACAGGATACAGGGCAGGACAGCAAAATGAGCATTAAACTGACCAGCCTTGCCATCACTCCATGACTCACATTTCCAGATGACTGCAGTGGTGTGGTGACTCTCTCAGCCCGTAGGGAACAGGACATGGACAGTGCCTCAAACACAGAACAGAAATGTATCTGAACTCTGCATTAGCCTGGCTCCCTGCCTTTAATGGGGACACCTTCCCCAGAGAGCCACAAGTGCTGCAAACACACAAAGCTTCACCTTTTCAATGCTTCTTCCCTGAAACACTAAACAACCTGATAAAATTCCATGATTCTCTACATTGAGACAGTACAACTCACCAGCTGCTCCAAAACCCTCTATTCTGACTGACATTTGCAGAAGAAAATTCTGGATGTCATAAAATCAGTTTGTTTAAATCTCACTGACCACAAAAGCACCACAATTTCAGCTTTCATCCCAACTTCTCTCTGTGTAATCTTTTTATGAGAAACTGTCTCTGTGCTCATACTACAAACTGTTGTATTATCCACAAAATGTTTCCCAGTCTTATCTCTGGCAGTGAAACACTATGTAAAGAACATAATGGAAAAAACAAACAACCATTTATTTGGCTTACTGATATGATTTCCCAGGAATAAAACTAACTTAATGAGCAACAGAGCTGTATCACTGTATTTTAAACACATGTAGATTAAAAATCCTTATTTCCAGAAAAGCACTGTTAAGAACAAAATTTTTTTCAACTTAAAAAAAAAACAAAACCAAAAATCAAAACAAAGCCACAAAAAATAAAGCAAAAAAACCCCACAACCAGAAAGCAACCACTAGCTTATTTTGGCAACACTGTCTCCTCTGACAAAGCAAATCCCCACTATGTAACCAACAGCAAATAATTAGTCTGTTCATGATGGCAAACTGTTTGGAATTGTTGTACTGGGTGCCTAGATACAGAGGTTTTTCCAGATCTTTTTATACTTCAATAGCCAAAAATCAATCTCATAGCCAAAGAGCAACAATTCAAGAAAAACAGAATCAAAAGAGAGCTCCACAAACAAGAAAATGTCTGTTCTCCTTCAAAAACATACTACATCTGCCTCTCCTCAAATAAATTATAAGCAGCACTTGTCAAACACACCTCAGTGTGAATACTGAGACATTTGGTGGAAAGGAGAGAACCAGCTCTCCTGACTTGAACCTCTGTGTAACACACAACCCACTGAACCACTTAAATATTACACAGTCACACTGTGGAGCTGCTTGAGGGAAAAAAATACTGCTTTTATTTAGCTTCAAGTTAAAACCACAGAGGTAAAGATCCATTCCCATAGGAATGGCGGGCATATGGAGCATGACTCAAGCAAGGCAAACTGAAAAAACCGATCTCAAGCCCTAAAATGTACAAATTGGGTGGCAGAAGCACCATGACCATTAGATGAAATGCCAGGTAAGTGGAAGCATGTCAGGAAAGCTGCTGGCTACAAAGGCAGCCTCCCAGCAAACTGGGGGCTTCCTTCTGTTTACTTGTACAATTTGAGCAAGCAGGAGTCATGGATGACAAGCTGCACCTCACACAAAACAAAGGCAGTGGGATTCTTTTGAGTAATTATTTAAATAAATTTTCTTCTGTGTGTGGACAAATCTTAGGCCTGAGAGACATCAGTAGGAGAACAGAGCACACACCTGCCTCTTCCTGCCACAGACTGATTCATGTTGTTTCAAAGCATAGCTGATGTTAGCTTATCCAATTAGTGTTTAACCAACCTAAGGAAATGTATTTTATTCTCAGCAACTTAGGAGAAACCTTCCTCCTCTACAGTTATTCCCTTGCAAAGAGTACAACAGGTCAGTGTTCTTCTGCTACTCTATAGGGATGGTACCAGTCTGTATGTGTAATTTATTAAAAACAAAAATAAACCAGCAAACCACACTTTATACATCAGGTTCTGGCAAACAGGTTTACTCATTTAAGCAAAAGTTCATTCTACCTCAAGGATAAAGCAGCTCTAGAACACTTTCATACTGTTTCCCTAACATCAACTGAAAACTAACACTTGAATTTCTGCAGCTGGTAATTGGTTTTTTAACTTTGGAAAATATACAGTAGCAAGTAAGAGCATGCAATTTTTCAAAGCTGGAGATGGCAAACCCAAGTTGCTTTTTTTGTCATTGCTACATGATGCTTGCAGGCAGCATTCAAATTGAAACCAATCACCAGCCAAGTCACCAAAGTGTATCACCACTCAAAAATATAATGACCTATATTCCAGATGAAAGCATAAGCATGATGCAATCCTTGTTTTAAGGAGATTATTCAGTGGTTTATTCCCTACCTGTAAAAATAACAGTGTGGGTTTAATGCAGCCAGTGGAACGACCTCTGCCCATTAAATAAATTGAATATTTCAACCAGGAATTTTCCTCACATGCTGCTATGTCCAGAAATAATTACATGATGTAGAGCAAAAGAGCCCATATGGAAGAGCAGTATGAGACAAGGCAGCAGAGATCCCAGGTGCCAGTCCTCTTCTGTGCCAACCAAGTGCCTTATCCTGTGGCACCACAGCACTGAAACCCACCAGAAATCCTGACTCCCTGCCCTGCACTGACTGCCTCCAGGGTTAGTAAAATCCTTGCTCCTCCAAGGCAGAATTGGAAGTTATGACAATTATTACCTTGAGGTTTGCAATGTGCATTCTGGGAATAAATAACAGCAAAAAAATCTTGCAAAAACACAGCAGAAATCATTAATTTTCTTGATGCAATTCTCTTGGCTCACATTAGCCAACAGTCATGAACAAATCCAGTACCTATCTGATGAGGCTGGCTATCCAGAGCAGTTTGGATTTTAAGTGCTTCATCATATTTATAGTTTGATATATTCACTTGATTGCATAAAAGAAGACACGAGAAGCCAAAAATCTGTGTTTACTATGCCTTTTTTTCTTAATCAGAGTCTCTCTCTCAAAGTTTCAGAGAACTTCCCAAACATTACCACACTGTACCATCAGTTTCATCATAAATGATGCATAGTGGTCATTAAATGCAGGCATAAAAACTTACTATCCGTGTTTACATACTGAATACTCCCACAAAATACTTTTACTTAAGGAAACAAACAAAGTCACAGGCAGCTAATCTAAAAGTAAAAAAAAAAAAAAAAATCACAGAAAGGTGAAGTGGTCAAACAAAAGGGCCATGCTCTAAGAAGTGGTTATATAAACCCATCTCTTCTACAACCTTGCTTTCAGCATCCTGCCCCTGTCTCCTTTAAGTTCAGAGTGTTAAGTTATGGACAAGCTACTGAAAGGTCAAACACACAGGTAAGAGATTGCAACTACCAAAGGCAAGAGTGCCTCAATCAGCCTCAGAGGCAGAGAGGGCAGTGCTGCCCTGCCAGGAACAAACCCATGGAATAAGGAAAGCGAGTTCAATGCAAGGAATCCAAACCTGTCACAGCACATGGTGCAGTCAGGATGGCCAGGATCCACAGAGTGCCACCACACAATGTCAGAAAGCTTCAGCCCACACAGAGCACCACCACACCACCTCAGAGGGCTGCAAGCAGCTGCCTTTCTTGTTCTGTAGCCCAGCCTTTTATCCCCTCATGTTCACACACTGCACCTGTGTGCCCTCTGCTCCCTTTGGTGGCTGCTCAGTGGCCCTGGCTCATTGCTGCCAGTGCTGCTCACAGCTGTAACCAATTGGGGATGAGGCTGGGCCAGCCCACTCCCAATCACCCCAAACTGTGGCCCTACACTAACCTGAATATGAAGAGTGACCTAGAAGAGCAACAGCATCCCACCCTTTATCTGAGTCAGAATCAACTCTGTGCAAAGTCATCAGTGGGGTGTTCAGCAGCCCCAGCAAAAGCAATGATAATAAACTGCACAAATGCACTTGGCAAATGCAGAATTGCTGTGGCACCTCACATGAATTTCCTGGGCAATGTACACAATAACTCACCTGCTCTGTCCATACTCCCCAATGAATCCCTTGAGCTCAACTACTGCCAGAAATAACAACAGAATCACAAAGGCCAGAGAGAGAAACTGGGAGAGACTTAAATTTTAAGGATCACTTAAATTTGTCTTATTACACCCTTTGATTTCTCTGGCTACTGTCAAAAGCTCAATTCTAAACCCCACTTCAGTCTGATCCCTTTATGTGCAGTCTTACTTACTGATGTCTCTATGTGATGAAAGAAAAGAAGAATCAGAAAGGGGGAGCTATAAGGGTCAATAGCAAATTATTACTCCAAAAAACTATGGAGCACTTCCAACTTCACATTACTGTTTCAAAACTTGACAAAAATATTTTCTTGGACATTTTGATTAACTCATTTCCCCTCACAGTTTTTATCCACATCTAATAGGAATAAACACTAAGATTTAACCTTCAAAACAATGTAAAAACCAGTTGGTGACTTCCATTCCTTACTTGTTTCCTCAGAATTGTTTAACAGTTATGTCCAAGAATAATTGTAGTTATCAGTTCCTGACTTCTTGCGAGTTTATACTGCCAACAGTAATTTTTAACAATTAGGATCAAGTATGGCAGGCTTAAAAACACCTCTTATGGTATGAGTGTACCTCTGTGAGCAAACACAAACTGTCTACAGAAACAGAAGGGACCAATGTCACCAGACTGCCTGACCCCGGTTCCAAAAACTCCAAAACCAACAACTGCTGGCACACACAAAATCTTCTCATTCAACTCCACTGCTGTTTTGCACTCCTGCGCTCCCAAACACTTAAGTTCAAGCAGAAGGACTGAAAACCTACCCAGGTTTCAGTAGTAGCTGGAAGATGCAGGAGGTGGAAAATGGCCTTAAAAAAAGCTGCAAATTGTTTTACCTTCTCTGCTAACACCACACTTCACTAGCAAGCACCAAAGTGAGCACAGCAATGCACAGAACACAGACCAAACTCAGCAGCCAGGCAGCACTGCCACCAACCAGTTATTTGAGAGTTCTCTTCAAAGTAACAGGAAATTATGAAAGCATACACCAGTGGAACAAAATAAAATGAAGGGTTTACAGAATGAGAAAAAAAAATCCATTTCCTGCCACATGCATTTCAGGTTAGTCAGTCTAAATCATATAATCCAGTATTTGTTTTTCTCAGTAACAGCTAATTAAAAAAAATCCAAGCTTCTAAGGAAAAAAATACCAGCTTGCAGCATTCAAACTCTTAATAAAGGGAAATGCACCAATATCTTACTTAAATACAAAGAAAAGTAATTATTTACCAATTATTTTCAAATTTTAGTCAGCTCCAAATTTCTCCACCAACTTCTAAATTAAATTCTGGACCTTGTACTTTGTATCTAAATACACACAGGAAGAGACAAAGCACTAGACTAAGAATATTTGCATTTTATTTTCACACTGATTTGCCTGCAGAGGCCTGAGCACTGAAAAGGCACAGCATAGCCTTTGCCCTTAATTAAAATCTTGGGACAAGAATAAAGAGTTGGAAGACAAAGAGAAAAATAACACATACATACTTTTAAAATTATAATGTATTTGTATTTTTTACAAATTTGTGTACTGCAATAGATCTGTGGATCTCAGCAAAATAATTCTGTCAAATTTCAGAAAAAAAAGTAATATTTTGCATAGGCAATAGAAGTATAAATTACTGTACTACAAACTATCTTACTGAAAGTAAGATTAAAATTACTGAAGTACAAACTGTCTTACTTACTATGCTGAAATAGAGGCTAACAAGACACTAGATCTCTGCAAAGTGCAGTAATCAAGTCAAAATATTTAAATTGATCATCTTTAAACTGTTTTCCACTGAAGGAACTTCAGAAAAGGCAGATTGCTACAAAATTTATAACCCAAACATTCAAACCCACCTGGAAACATGCCATTCTTACACCACTGTGAGGCTCTAACACCTCCTGAGTAATTGTACTCAGCAGAAAAGCAAAGCATTCAAATGTAACTACTTCTCAAATAAACACTGTAGGGAACAAAAGAGGAAATTAATTTCTGGTTAAAACAAAAACCAATTTATCAGAACAGGATCCATTTCCCTAAACAGTAGCAAAGATTATCAAAACTAACTATACAATTAGTTTATACTAAAAGTCAATCCTTTGAATAAGATTCTTGGACAAAGCCTCAACTTCCATTCTTTTTCCTTCCAAAACAAAACAAATTAAGTCATATGCATGGACAACTGCAACAGATCAGCATCTGCAATTTGCTTTCTACCCCCAAAATTGTGGCTGTGTGACTTAAGGTACATACAATAGACATGGCCTAATCAGAAAGGTCAGCAATACTTGAACTGAAAGCACAGCTACCTAACTTAGCCCAACACTCTGAAAGTCAGAGTCACCTACCACTGACAACAAGTGTAACCTCAAGACTATCCCATAATGACTAAGTAATTTTCTTCTGGAAACTTGTACCGTCACACCTTGCAATAGAACATACAGAGGTTTTGGTGATGAAAGTATAAATAAATAAATAATAAATACACACACACACACACAAAATGCAAGAGACATTCTGAGAGTCATGTTTATTTATTTACTTGCAAGAGAAGACCGTGGATTGGTCATGACTGGTTATTCAAAACTGATTATTTTCATCAAAAGAATTAATAGTGCACAAGTTTTATAGCACATGCTGAGAAAGGGCTTTGTTGTCAGTCCCATTCACACTGATTTCATTCCTCACCTGTGCACTGATACACTGTATGATAGAAACCAACTCATTTCACTTCTAAACCCAAGAGTGACATGGAAACCTTACTAAGCCATTTAGCAAATGGCCTTCAAGGTCCACTCTTAGATTCACTCACTTACTGAAATCCTGTCCTGACAGTTTACTGCTTCTTAAAAATACCTTTCTCTTTCCTTTTCACTGCCCTTTTACCTTTTCTTCTCCAGTTAGAAATCATGTGGGAGATACCAAGAATTTGAGCAATTAAAACAGGAAGCTGTCTACCATTATTAGTAATTAGGTTTACTATTTAAGAGTTTGCCAGTAGCCTAATGTAAAATGAAAGATCACACATGATGGCAAATGTGCAGGTTATAATTTTACCATTAATTACCACAGTTAATGTGCACTGTTTTGCATCAAAATGTAACTCCACTTCAAAATCTTTCTACTATGGCAGAAAACACCTCAGAACTCCCAAGCATGCTAAAGAGGGTATTTCTAGTCCACACAGACTAAAAATATTACCCATATTATCCATACCAAAGCCCTACTTGGACAGAGCAGCCAGACCAGTAACTGACATAGCCAAGGCTTTACCTTCATACCACTGAATCACCAGAACATCAGCAGGAATCCACTTACACCAGTCAGGAAACTGTAGGATACATCAAGCATATGCAGAGGGTTTAAACTAACCAAGAACATAATTTCAGACTGTCTGCACAGATTGTAACTCAAGGACTCACTCCCTTATTTGTCTTGAATAAAAAATGCTTTAATTTCCAAAATTTTAGTTTATCCCAGTGATTTCTCAAATGGATTCCTGCATCAACAGAAAATAATTATATTAATTCCAACTGGAAGCATTTATGTACAGATGGCATCAAATATTTATCCACCCATCTTGCTGTTAAATATTAACATCTCCTTTTCAATGAAAGGGGCAAGGCATACACTGAAGATGTACATTTCTACATGGAGTTAGTTGTTTTAGTGATGAGGGAAAAAAATTAATTTAAAAAAAAAGAGAGCTGTGGATCATTTTTCTCATTGCTTCGTCTCCTTGGTACAAATTGCACTCTACATCTCAGGCAGGGCTTACCCCCTTATCCAAGAGTGAGATACTCCTTGCTGCTTGTTTAGGGGGAACTGAAATCTTCCATTCAACCACAACAAGCTGAGGTTAGAATCATTCGTTAACCAACACTTCAACTAATTTTGAACTTTTACCTATTCCCAGATAGAAAAGTTTTGATCTCTGCTTCACAAGCACCCAGCAGGCAGATGCTGGAGAAGCTACCCAAGAGCAGCCCAAAGACATAAGGTTTAAAATGGCATTAGGAAAAATCAACATTGGCAGCAGAAGGAAAGGTTAGGGAGAAGTGCTCTCTGTGCTCAGTGGAACAAGTCACAAGTCACCTGTTAACAAAGTACATGGAGAAGGATTACATACATTTTTAGCTTGGTTTTGCCCCAGTTTTCACTGGAAAGGCCCACTCAGAAGCCTTCCAGACCCCTGAGTCCAGCAGCAGTCTGCTGGAGTGAGAAGTCCCCTTCAAAAGAGAAAGATGAAGCTTGGAAGCACTTCAGGAAATTGAAAATATACAATCTATGTAACCAGATGGGCTATATCTAAGAATCTTGAGGGAGCTGGCCAGTATAGCTGAGCTATCACACTCTACCACTTTTTGAAAGGCCATGAGACTGTGAGAGGCTCCTTCTGACCAGAAAAAAGGCAAATATCACAACCAATTCCAAGAGCAAGGAGGAGGATCCAGGCAACCACAGATCAGCCAGCCTAACCTAAGTCCATGAGAGGATTATAGAGCAAATCCTCCTGGAAGGCATCCCTCTGCTCAAGGAGCACAGGAAGATGACAGGGAACAGCCACCATGGATTTACCAAGGACAAGTGATGCCTGAAGAACACAAGAGCTTACTGCAAGGGCATCCCTCTGCTCAAGGAGCACAAGAAGATGACAGGGAGTAGCCACCATGGATTTAGTAAGGACAAGTGATGCCTGAAGAACACAAGAGCTTACTGCAAGGGCATCCCTCTGCTCAAGGAGCACAGGAAGATGACAGGGAACAGCCATCATGGATTTACCAAGGACTGATGATGCCTGAAGAACACAAGAGCTTACTGCAAGGGCATCCCTCTGCTCCAGGAGCACAGGAAGATGACAGGGAACAGCCATCATGGATTTACCAAGGACTGATGATGCCTGAAGAACACAAGAGCTTACTGCAAGGGCATCCCTCTGCTCAAGGAGCACAAGAAGATGACAGGGAACAGCTTCTATGGATTTACCAAGGACTGATGATGCCTGAAGAACACAAGAGCTTACTGCAAGGGCATCCCTCTGCTCAAGGAGCACAAGAAGATGACAGGGAACAGCTTCTATGGATTTACCAAGGACAAGTGATGCCTGAAGAACACAAGAGCTTACTGCAAGGGCATCCCTCTGCTCAAGGAGCACAGGAAGATGACAGGGAACAGCTTCTATGGATTTACCAAGGACTGATGATGCCTGAAGAACACAAGAGCTTACTGCAAGGGCATCCCTCTGCTCAAGGAGCACAGGAAGATGACAGGGAACAGCTTCTATGGATTTACCAAGGACTGATGATGCCTGAAGAACACAAGAGCTTACTGCAAGGGCATCCCTCTGCTCAAGGAGCACAGGAAGATGACAGAGAACAGCTTCTATGGATTTACCAAGGACTGATGATGCCTGAAGAACACAAGAGCTTACTGCAAGGGCATCCCTCTGCTCAAGGAGCACAGGAAGATGACAGAGAAGAGCCACCATGGATTTACCAAGGACTGATGATGCCTGAAGAACACAAGAGCTTACTGCAAGGGCATCCCTCTGCTCAAGGAGCACAAGAAGATGACAGAGAAGAGCCACCATGGATTTACCAAGGACTGATGATGCCTGAAGAACACAAGAGCTTACTGCAAGGAGATGACTGGCTTAGCAGAGGATGGAAGAGCACAGGACACAGAAGGCCATTAACAAGTCTCCCACAGCATCCCTACAGCCAAACTGGTGAGACAAGCATGGGGGAAGGGAGCAGTGAGGTGTTTGGGAATTTGCCTGGACTGCTGAGCTGAAAGAGCAGCCACAGCTGTACCAAGCTCCATCCAAGCAGTTGCAGTGGCATCCTGTAGGGATCACCTGAATGAGTACCAGCAGTACCACCCAATGTCTTTAGGAATCATCTAGATGATGGGACAGGCTGCATCCTCAGGAAGTTTCCAATGACACCAAAGTGGGAGGAGTGGTCAGCTCCACTCAGACCTGGCCAGGCTGGAGAAAGGACCAGCAAGACCTTGTGAAGTTCAGTGAAGGCAAGTGCTGAGTCCTGTATCAGTGGCAGAACAACCTTCTGTGACAAGACAGGCTGAACACGAACTAGATAAAGACTCACTTCTTCAGGAAAGTATTTGGAGATCCCAGCAGACAAAACTCTGGAAACAAGTCACCAGTATATGCTCATAGCAAAGGCACCTGAGCACAGCATGGGCTGCATGCAGGAGTTCAGGCAGGAGGCCCAGGGAAGGATCAGTGCCCTCTTTGAGCACCTGTGAGGCCGTGTTTGCAGTGCAGCTCCCTGGTGCAGGACTCACACAGACACTCTGGAGCAGGTCCAGTGGCCAAGCTGGCCAGATGGCAGGAGCACATGGTGTACAATGAGAGGCTGATGGAACTGAGTTTGCACAATCTGCTCAAGAAAAGAGCTCTAAAGAATCCTTATTACTGTTAGCTCTCTAATGAAAGGCTGCAGAAAAGAGAACTGGACTCTTCTGGATGATGGGCACTGACATGTTAATAGGCAACAGACACAAATTGGAGAGTAAATTTCAACTAGCTTAAAGGGAGGGAGGAAAGAAAAAATCACTGTGTGCAGTCAAATGTGGAAACAGATTGCCCAGAAAACTGTTAAAGGCTGGAACAATCTTATCTAAATTATTCCTACTTTAATATATGCAGGGAGCTGGATTAGGTGACCTCCAGAAACCCCTTCCAACCTAAATGACTCTGTTTTAGGAATTTACTATTTGACCTGCCAATTATTCTATATTAGAAACTTTCCTTCAGCAGGTTTTGCATCAGGTTTATTACTTTCAATCATGTGTTTCAAAATTCCAGTTCTCCTGTACATACAGTCAGCCTACATCCAGTGTTGTACACAGAAATGTACCTATCTCTTATCTTCTTGCCCTCAGAACTTCTTCCCTTTGTACTGCTGTGCTTCCCCCACAAACAGGGAACATGTTTTCAGCATCAGAAAAATTCTGCACTTTTAAGCCTACTTGATCTTTAAAACCCCACACTTTATTCAATATTCTGGCTCATGATACAGGGGTGACAAGAGCAGGAAAGCAGATGGCTGTGGCCCATCTCATTGTGGCAAAAGCTGCTTTTTCCCTCTGACCACTTAAAAACATTAGAAAGACAGTTATGCTACTTTTTCCAAAGAGTAAGAAATATTTCATGAAAGACACAATCTAACATGTTTTCCACAAGGGCCTTACTCAGCTCTCAGAGCAATCTATTTTACTAAGCAGATTTTGGTGCCCCATTTGTGTATTTATGTTCTGTTTACAAACAGTCACACCCAACAAACTAGTTTGCCAGCATCACAAAGTCCCCTCTGGGAACACTCCTGACAGCAAATTTAAATAAACACCTTAAAAGCCACAGAGCTTTTCTAATAATCTGCACATTGCTTTTGTTTCTCTTTAAAGTTAAGAATACAGAAAGAAGGTGAAATAAGTAATTTTCAAATGTGTCAGTCTTTTTTATGGACTAGGACTCCATCAAAGAACAAAGAATCCCTTCACCAATGCAATTTACAATAATGGCTCCTTCAACAGCTGTACCAGTATAACAGAGTAAGATTGAGACTGGAACAAACTGCCAAAGGAATGAGTTTCAAAAAACACATCTTGTCAAAATATACTTGAAAACAACTTAACCTTCACTAAAAGGACCTTCAGGAAGCTCAATGTTAATGCCTGAAAGGTGCATTTTAATTCTCACTTAATAGGTCAAGATTAAAATTCATGGGGAGAAGCTGAGAATTATTACAGGAATGATTAGTGTAGCTGGTGGCCCAAAGAGCAAACAAACCTTCCATGGTGTATTTCCACACATTTTTGCATCCTTTTTGTTAAAAGCACCTTTTTTTTTTAATACCAAGATCAAGAGTGCCAATAAAACCTATCAGTCCATGGGGTGCATAAAATGCGTATAATCCCATGACAAATTAATCTAGACTAGAAATCAGAAAGTGTGCAATTACTAAGGTCAGTCAAGTTTGAAATAGCCTTCCTATTACAGCAGAGGTAATAGCAATATACAACTAATTATTTTGAAATTAGAGCTGAACAAATTTACAAAAACCCCTAACAATGCCGAGATCACTCCCTGAAATTAAGAACTCACCAGAAAGTTCAGAGAGCAGAACAGATGAACAAAGGAGAGAGAAGAAGAAACCCACAGCAATTTCTGTGGGCCCATGGCAGAACACAGACACATAGATGGCTCTTGAGTCCATTTAGTGTTGTCAAAAGCCAATAAAAAATTACACCATGGCTTCATAATCAATCTAAGACAGTAGTGACAGAACAAAACAGAGCCCTCACCCTTACTATCATTGCTACCTTCACCACAAGTGAATCAAACCCACAGTGTAGGTTCTTCTAGCAGCACTGGCTTCTGCCATTTACTGAGTGACCACAAAGCCAGGTCCCAGCTAAGGACACCACAACACCTGAGACTGCTCCACTCTCTCCCCTGCCAACACAACTTCCTGCTCTGGACTGAGCCCTATCCACATGGCCAGGCAAGTGAGCTGGGTCAGGAAGTTGTTGCAATCAGAGTACCTCAGGGAACAGAAAAAAGAGAAATAGAAGTACATCTTTTTAACCAGATTAGTTCTTTTTACTCACTTCCTGGCTGTGGAAGTCCCTTTGATGAGACAAGAGAAGGAGCAGCCACAATGCAGACTGCCTTGAAATGCCAGGGAGTACACCAGGAACACAAGAGAGCCACATTGTAAACTTGATCTTTTTGCAATTCCCTTACTAACACCACCACAACCTAATCTGTGAATCACTTTTTAAAGAACTGAATGCTATTTTTAACAAAGCAATACATTTCACCATAACCATCTTAAAGCAAACACTACAGAGCAATTTTTACAGTTCTCATATGTACAGCCAAGCTGTTCATAGCCCCTGAGTCCTTTTGGAAAAAAAAGCAGTTGTTTTAAAAATCAAATAAATAAAACAAAACTAACCCAGCATGATTTTCCACCTCTGCCTAAAACAGAAGGAAGTAGTGGAAGGCTCTGTCACTCATGAGTTTTGGGGTTCATCAGCTGGTGCTGGCTCCTCTCCAGACACTCACTGGCAGGATTCTGACAACACTGGAGTCAATTTGTGCTTACTGTAACTGTATTTGTAGTCTTTTCAAGTTTAAACTGAAAAGTAAGTTATTAATCATAATTATTACCATCTAACCCACATAAACAGAGTTAGCTACAATCCTACTTAAAACCTAGGCAGAGGCATAATTTGCAGAACCAACCTTATAGGCCCAGTAAACCTTTATACAATCTGGAGCCAGGTTGGTCTGACAGGCAGTCAGGATTGGGCCTATATCACAGAGGTTTGCTTAAATAAAGCCACAGCACCTTCTCTGCTTTTAAAAGAATAACAAAATGTTGCCTGTACCATCAACAAGACATCTCTCTGGAAACTGAAAGCACACCTGCCCTTCTGAAAGTTTTAGCTGAAAAACATCGTGGTTGTGAGACTAGAGCATGACAGTGAGAGAGACAAACAATGCTTACCCCTAAGCAAGTTATTTCTTAATTGTCGCTAGATTTTTTTTTTCTCTGTTTTAAAGAAGAGTTTTGAATCTTTTTTTCCCCCTCCTAGGCACACGATGGATGGATACAGCTGTGAAACGCGGTAGGATATTCCTTATTCACAGTACTAGCAAATCAAGCACTCGTGGCGACACAGCTTCGAGAGAGTGACAGCAGGAGCAAAGTACACACGACACTGCAGGAACTTGTGCAGGAGGAGAGTCAGCAAGTCCATTTCCTTCACTGCCGTCCCTGCTTCAGGTGGTACCAGCAGGTTTTCAAGTACTTTTATCTAAAGACAAGAATTTTGTACCAGCTTACGGGTCGGGAGAGAGTGGAAGAGGGCTTGAAAAAATAAAACAAACCACCAGAAATGAAACAAACAACCGAGGAAAAAAGACAAAAAAAGGGAAAAGACAACCAGCCGAAAACAAAACATAACGTAGACGAAATTAGATGAAATTGAATGAAATTGAATAAAATTGAATGAAACAGAATTAAACTGACGCATGCAGACGCCCAGATTTAGGACAGTACTTTGCTAGTCCGGGCTCTTGGGAAGTGACTTCACTTTTCCCGCGGAGGAGGCAGGGAGATGAACGCTTCCACAGCGCTCTCGCATTCCTGACCACGAAAACAACTTTATTTTTTAAATCCTGCCCTGTGCTCCAGCTCCTCTCCTCCCGGAGCGCCACTGCCCAGGGAACTCCACACGCACAGACAAACACCAAATAACACGAAGCGGCGGAACCATCGGCCCGCGGCCAGCGAGGAGCCACCTCAGGTCAGCGGGCACGATCTATCTGTCTATCCCCCGTCACACGGGCTGGGCCGGCGGCTCCCTCTCCTCCCGCGCCCGTTCTCCTGAGGGAGCGGCGACCTCCCCGCCCGCGCCCCTCATGACACCCGCTCCGCCCCGCTCGCCCCGGCGGGGCAGGCCCGGGACGGCGTCGCGATCTCTCACCGCTGCAGCCGGGCCGTCCTCCCCGCGCTGCCGCTGCCTCCAGCCCGGCGGGGCCGCGCAGCCGCCTCAGGGCCGGGACAGCGTCGCCCACATTCCGGCGGCGAGAGGGCGGGCGGGTGCGCGCGCACGGCTGACACGGCGTGAGGGCGGGAGGGAAGGAGGGACGGCGGAGGGGCGGCAGGGCAGCCGCTCTCGGGCAGCCGCTCTCGGCAGCGACAGCCCCGCTGCGGGCTGCCCGGGGAGTGCGGGGAGCGAGCGGCTCCGCGGCCGGCCCAGCCCGGCTTGCTGGCTTGTGCAGCCCCATGGGAGTGCCCCCTCTGGGACACAATTATAGAATGGTGTGGGTTGGAAGGGGGTTTAAAGACCATCTCATCCCAGCTCCTGCCATGAGCAGGGACAGCTTCCACTAGAGCAGGGTCCTTCAAGCTCCGTCCAGCCTGGCCTTGGACACTTCGGGGATGGGGCAGGCACAGCTTCTCTGGGGAACCTCTGGCAGGGCCTCACCACTCTCACAGGGAGAAATTTGTTCCTAATATCTAATCTAACCCTGCTCCCTAGTGGTAAGCAATTCTTCTGGGTCCTGTAACTACATGCTGTTGTAAGTAAATTCTCCCTGTAAGTTCCCTTCGGGTACTGAAAGGGCACAATGCCTTCTCTTCACCCCAAAGCCTTCTCTTTTCCAGGCTGAACAATCCCCACTCTGTCAGCCTTTTATAACAGCAGAGCTGCTCCATCCCCCTGCTCAGCCTGGTGCCTCCTCTGGATATTCCAACAGGTCCGTGTGCCTCCTCTGCTGGGACCCAGTGAGGTCTCACCTGAGCAGAAGGGCAGAATCCTGCCCTGTGCTGCTGCCCACACTAATTTTGATAAATGCTTCTCTCCCACCCATCAGAAAGCATCCAGCAGGCACTGAAACGTGTAAAAATCCTCTCCCACAACTGAAGGACAATGGAATCAACCTATAAATCATGGTGCTCTTTGGCAAAAATGAATTAAGCTTGGCTTCAGATTTTGTACCCTGGTCTTGCCAAGTGGGGTAGATTGTGTTTGCTTGGTGGTTTGGTGTGGTTAAGCAAATATTTTAAAAGTAAATATCTATGCTTAATTAAGTATCACCATTGTTTATGTTTAAATAAAATATGTTTAAATTACGACAGCTTGTCTTGTTGGGTTGTGTGTGAAACAAATTACATTTAAATTACCCCCAGCATCTATACAGCTTGTCTGTGTTCTCCCCATTTCAGATGCAGTTCAGCAAAATCTTAAGGAATGTCAGGTCACAGCCTTCAATAAAACAACTTTAGCACAAAAGCCAGTGGTCTGTGTCCTGTTGCCCCTGGGACAGCCAGACTGCCCATGTAGGCATTGATTTTAGGCTGTTTTCTTGTCACTGGGGGCGAGAAGGTTGTTTGTTACACAGTCTTTTTTGAGCTGAACTGTCATAAAAAAGCCTGTCTCAAAGGCAAGCAGGCAAAGGAGAGCATTTCACAGGAAAAAAAAAAAAAAAAAAGAAAAGCCAGACTCTCTGGCCAGCTCCCCATTTAAGAATTCTTACTATTTGTCTATAAATGGTGTAAATTAATTTACCTCCAGATTACTTTTATCCCACCACAGGTTTAGATAAACCACAAAAACATGGGGAAATCAGAAGAAGTCAGGGAGAGGAGGAAAATTATTTTAATGACTATGGCAATAGAGAAATAATAGTAAGAAGAGAGTATCCCTGGCACTGTACCCAGGCACTGCAGACTGGTGTAGGAATAAACAGGTGGGTAATAAACAGGAGGAACAGAAAATCCAAAGAAGGGGCAAGGGAAGGACAGGGAGGGGTAATGCCATGGAGGGGCAAGGTAAGGTAAGGTAAGGAAAAGCCAAATAAGGGAGGGGCAAAACAGGGCAAGGACAGGCAAGAGAATGAAGGTGAGGGGGAAGGCAACAGCAAGTTAAGGCAAGGCAAAGAAATAAAGGGAGGAGGTCAGCCAGGCAAGGGATAGGCAAAGGAAGGAAAGCAAGAGCAGGATAATGGAGGGAGGGGGAAGGAAGGCAAGGCAGTAGAGAGCAAAGAAGGGGCAAGGCAGAGGCAAAGCAAGACAAGGCAAGGGAGGAGCAATGAAAGGAAAATGACAGCAAGACGAGGGAGAGGTAGGCAAGAAAGGGCAATGGAGGGGTAGGTAAAGCAAGGGGCAAAGAAGGGGCAAGGCAAGGAAAGACAAGGGAAAGGAAAGAGAGGAGTAAGGCAAGAGTGGAGAATGAGATGGGCAAAGAAAGGAAAGTGAATGTAAGGCAAGGGAGGGGCAAGGGCACGCAATGCAAGAGGGGTCATGGGGGACAAGGATAGGCAAGGCAGAGGAAGGGCAAGCTAAGGGATGGGCAAAGGAAGGAAAAGCAAGGTAACACAATGGAGAGGCAAGGTGAGAAAACACAAGAGAGGCAAGGCAAAGGAGGGGCAAGATGGAGGCAGGGAAAGGCAAGGAGGGATCAGTCAGAGAGGCAAGGTAAAGCCAGGCAAGGGAGTGGCATAGGAAGGGCGAGTCAATACAAGGCAGGAAAAGGGAAAAGGGAGAGGAAAGACTGGGGCAAGGGAGGAGCAAAGCATGGCAAGGAAAGTAAGGGGTAACAGAAGGGCAAGGCAAAGAAGGGGAAGGGAAGGGAAGAGAGGGATAGATAAGGCAAGGCAACGGAGGGGCAGGGAAGGCATGGCAATCAATGAAAGGAAGTGATAGGCAAGGGCAGGCAACACAAGGTAGGAGAGGCAAGGCAAGGAATGGGAAGGGTAGGCAAGTCAAAGCTTGTTCAACCAAGACAACATAAAATGTGTATCTTTATCAAGCTGGTCATCTCCAATCAGAGGTGTCTGTGCAGAGGTGCTTGGGCACAGGGGCCTTGATGCAAGGGTGCTTTGTTAGGGATGGTTCTCTTTCACACCTTGGGGAGTTTTCTCATTCATGCCTTGGGTAGTTTTCAGACCAAACCAGCTCTCAGGGGCAAAACTGCAACAAAACCTGTAAACTCTGCTAATAAATATGCTTTAAGTGCCCTTGCACAGAGGGTTCATGTGCACAAACACATGTGAATGGTACCAGACAATACTGTAAGCCAAGCCAGTATTATGTAAAGATGAGCATAGTAGTAATATTAAGACTGCATATGAAGAAACAAGTGGTAACACGGCAAAACAAACAAAAAGGCAAAATTTAGCTTCTTTCAATGCAACAGATTAATAAGAAAAAAGGACAAATATTAGTGACATTCATACAAATTTGTCAATTTACACCAACAAAGCTCAGCAAAAAGTGACTGATCTCAGATGTAGAGTCTCTTTATCTTCCGGACAGATTCTTCCCACCAATCACTCCAACGCTGAATTGCCAGCAGCTGAGCTGCACTTTCTTCCTTGATCTGGGCAAACAGCTGTTCAACTTTACTTTTGTATTTCTGTATAAAAAACCCCAACAATTAAGGAAAAAATTAGTAGTGATGAAATATAATTTTATTTGCCTAAATCCACGTACTGATCCATTGTGTCAGAAGACTACATAGAGGCTACTTATATTTTGCCTTTGACAACAGAACTATATGAATAATTAACTATTAGCTGTGTTCCTTCTGTGTTCCTTTTAAAGACTTCTGAAATTAAATTATCAGCAATATTTAAATTTTGCTAAAATGCAAGATCTTCATCTCACTTCCATTAGTTCCTAAGAGTAAGGAGTTGCCTTCTCTCAAGACAACACAGGATGCACTCAGGCTTTTGCTGGAACTTCTTAACTCAAAAGGTATGAACTGAGCTTTACAAAACTGCTAAAAAGTTATTTCCTCTAGACAGAAACTTGTAGACTACTATAAAAACCTCAAGGCACTTTATTATTCTTAAAGAGTCCATGCTAAAAACATAAAGTACTGTATTTTTAATGCAACACACATGTAGGAAAACACTCCTGTGGTGTGCATGCATTCTATATTCAATCCTTTTATCTAACCATTTGTATCCAAACAACCACATTCCCTTCAAATCTGTGCTGTAATCAGGTTCCTGGGCACCACAACTAGATACATAAAAAACACATGCAAATTGATAGTTTTGATGGCATTTGCCATCATTGACAGTATATTTTACATTCTCCTATTAAAACCAGATATTTAAAAAAAAGTTAATTTAGTTCAGTGGGAGTATGATTACTTCCAGGTCAGATGTATAAAGACATCTCCAAGTGATTTAACATAAAAATATTCTCCTAACTGCTAAGCACTGCTGTTTTGAGAACCACTGTCTGTGCCAGTCAGAGGCAGAGTTGTCTGCATTCTTTCAACAGACTCAGTGAAGAAAGAGTGATTATTTTGATGGTGGAAACAGTAATCTGTGATAGTTGTGGATATAAGATAGATATGAAATATTTTACAGCTCTTCATCTTTTATGGGAAAATCAGCTTTTGTGATCTTCAGAAAGAAAGGTGAGTGAAAACAAGCAGGACTGGAATGGCACTGGGGCACAGCTGCTTTTGGAACTATGATGCTGCCAGAATGCAGTGTCCCGTTTCTGACACCATCCATACTTCTCTGCTGAAACAATTCCCCTTTGTCATGTCTCTGAATGAGAAGACTCCATGAGGAACCAACCCTGTCTGCTTCTGACAGCATCACAAAGAAACGGACATGAGAAAAGATTCCTTCACACAGATATTATGGCCTTAAGATCAGCAAACATTGTGTACTTTAAAAACTTACACACACAGCTAAGATTCTGTAATTGTCTTCTTAAAAAACCAAACCCACAAGAGCAGCAGCCCACTCAAGAGTCCTTGCCCACAGACCCACCTTGTATGCAGCTTGTCTTGCATCCACCACTGCCAGATGGCCCAGGGTAGTCTTAGCTGTTGAAACTGATGCAGTTCCTGTGCAAAGAATATAGTCTGGAGTGTCAGGAACAGAAGTCTCGGGTATTCCTGGCCAAGACCTATAAAAAACCAAACCAACCAAATCAAACTCAGGAGAAAAGAAGTTAAAAAAGAGAACAGATCATACTAATTCATGTTACTTGGACTAAGGTGCCAAAGATCAATGTAATTTTTTTTCCCATAAAAGGTTCACTCTAAAAACATCTTTGTTTAGTACAACCACCTGTTCTTTTAAAGCATCAGGATCTCTCCACAGTATAGAATTCATTTCTTCTGAACAACAATACACAGACTATTCATAGATCTGAATGTAATGAATTGATAACTAGTGGCAAACAAGTGGCACAGCAATAGCAGTGACATGGTATTGTTCTACAATACTATATGTAATTCACTTTTATTTGGATCCATTGCAATCCTTTCTTTAAAATCATTGCCCACTCAAACTACTCCATTACTAGTTCAATAACATTACTAATGAATGAGCTGCAGTTTCAACAAGTGCAGCAAAAAACTATTAGGACAGGGCTTGATATGAGTTCAGAGCAGAGGAATTAGCCAGAACAGTGTCCAGTATCTCTACATACTACCTCCTTCCTCGTCTGACTGACTGTTGAACTCGGGAGGTTCCTGGAGGAAGTTCAGACTGTTTACGACACATTAAAGTTGGCATCTTCTCAGTGGCTATTTCAGTTCCTGGGAGGTAACAGAAGATATGCTCAGCAGAAACAAAACAATGTCAGGAATACAACTGTTTTGGAATAATTGTGCAACTCAATGCTCTTCACACTCAAGAAATAGCTTTGCATGCTTTATTATGCAAATCCTTTAATTTCAATCAAATAATAGCAATAAAAGCCTCCTCTTCCTAGGGACAGACTGCTGCAACCTTTGACAAGGGAGAGGAGGCCTGAACAAGCAATCTCTTCTTTTCTTACCTGCTACTTTTACATCATCAACAGTGATGGTATCATCTAGGTCCAAGAGGAGCTTTTCAGTCAGGGCAGCTAGTGCAGAAAAAAAGCTCTGAGCACACTCAGCAGCACAATCCTGTTGCAACATTGGAGACAAGTGAGAGGAATTCCTTTGATAATTGGATCTCCTCTCCTTTTAGCTTGGCTCTGAAAGACTACACAAATATCAAACCCTGCCATTCTGCAGCAGCTGCAGATAACAGACATAAGGCTCAAAGTTGCATATAAAAGCATCTTAAAGTGTCTCTGCAGTATTCTTAACATTGCCTGATATCTAAAGATCAAAAAACTGTAGAGTTTTGAGTACAGGTACCTAGAAGTTACACATTTGGGTTAACATGATAAAAACAGCTTCTAACCAAAAAGATCATTTTGGAATTCAGGTACTTTGGGTGGAAGTGCTTAGCCCAGGTGTTACTCTCAATCAGGCATTTGTGTTTCTGTGCCTGTATGCAGAGTGAGGAGTAGAAGGAGATACTATGGAATTAAAAATATCAGTACTCTGCAGACAGTGTAGAATTTGGAGTAAGTGGCCTGAGAGAACTAAACAACAGGCTTTAATGCAGGGGAACCAACCTTCAATTAACCCAGGGATGAAGGGGGAAAAGTATTTTGATTCCTGAATCTCTCCTGTAAACTCAGCTTATTTCAGTTCTTCATCTTGTAGAAAAGTGACATTATTTGCACTAATGAAATGCACAGAGAAGAAACTGATGCCTTCCAGGCATCTGTTATCTGGAAGTAAGAGAACTAACCAGAGGATGTCACCACCACAGCCAATACTCTTCCCCACTATTAAGCTCACAGACAGTAGATTCTATGAATGATATAAAATATCAGTAAGTTCCAAAATGTATCTAAGCAGTTGTGTGTGTGCAGATATATTTATGTCTATATTGATCTAATGCTGACAATACATCACTTAAGAGTTTAGCAATATATGAACAGGATTGCTTAAAACTGAAAAAAATTTCAAGTTTCCTTTGGGGAGGAAAAATGTATCCAAAATTCACCCTTCTTGCCAAATACAACATTTAAGTTCACATTAAGCAAGGGCTTTACAGTTACCTGCAGCATCTTTGTGTTAAGGTGAACACCATCAGTTTGATCTTTTTGCCTTTTTATCTCCTCTTGGCACAATGCCTCCAGCTGAAGGCAGTTATTTGGGTGTCCTAGGGAGTAATGCAATTTTCTCCTGTGCGTAGTCTTGAAGCAAGTATGTAAGAAAGAAATGCCTTCAGTAAAGAATATACTGTGAGTCATAAAGAGGAAGAAATAAACCACAAACATTTTCTATAAAGGTATTCAGAAAGACAAGGAAAATGGAGCTACTTCTTTGCTGTCTGGATATAAGCTTTGCAGTGCAATGTGCACCAAATTGCCTCTCTGCTGGCCTCTGGTCTCACTTTGGGATTTATTTTCAATAAAAAATCATCTCTCCTACCATGTGGTAAATAAAGTATTTTTTGTATCTCTATATTTGTAATTTTAACCTAATTTTTAATACTCAGACACAATCTCAAGACACTTGAGCATGTTCTGTGTGATCTCCATTATGATTCTGTTCTCAGTTCTGATATCGCTTGACAAAATTGCCTCTTTTATGAATGATGGTAAATATAGTATTTCATTATCCCTACATCACAGTTCTTACAGAGGAGTGCACCCATACAGTAGGAGCTGTCTGGCCATACTCCAAGGTCACAGCCACCACAGAGCTGACAATCCAAGTGTAAGATGACAGGCAGAGCTGAGAAGATTAGAAAGAGGCAGCCCAGTGCTGGAAGCTGGGAGAGAAGGGACAGAGTTCCATGAAATCCAAAGCTTCCAGGAGAACTAAGCAGACTAAGTGCAAACACAGAAAACTGTATCTGTGGTCAGCTCAGCAGAGAGTGCTGAAGCAAACAGTGAGAATGAGAAAAATAAAATGTTATCACTCTGATGCACTTACCATGGGTTACACTACAAAGCGTTCCAGAATGCCCATGATACATACCTTCATATCTTCCCAATCTTTCAGCTGTCTGTTGAAGAGATGCTGAATATGACCAGTAAAAGAGCTGAGCTTCTGCTCATGTTCTTTTAAAAGACTTTCCACAACCAGCTGGGAAACAGAAGAGAGCTCCTCCTCAAACCACTTCAGCTGATCCTGAAATTCTTTTTGGAAAAGACAGGGTGTGCATGTGACACAAACAGCCTGGAATTTTTTCTCCCAGAGATTGTGTCCCTGACATTCCTTTTTCTAGGTGCAATGCTTTGAGAAACATACACTTACTCAAAGATGTGACTTTGTACAGGTCTTTTAACTTAGTCAAGTGCCCTTTGCTACACTTTTTGTAGCTGATAAAACATACAAAAAGAATATTGGCTCAATATCCAGTAAAGTCAACTGGAGTTTTTCCACTGAGTGTCATGGATTACGACAACAATGTAATTCTTGCTCACTGCAATTTTCACCTTACATACACATGAAAATTACATACAAGAAAATGCAAGTCTTAACTGAATGAATTTACCTCCAAGACAGAAATTGTAGTAATCATCTGTCTGCCTTTGGTATGACAGTAGTTTCACTCGGATCATTTCTGCCCAATGTTCAAATGTGTCTGGCAGATCGTCAAGCATTCCCAAGTAAGGATTCTTCTTGTCTCCATAGAACTCCTGCAGAAGGGAAAGATAAACCAGAAAAATGTTGATAACACATTTAAACACATCATATCTAGGTAAGTAACAGTAGAAGAAGAAAGGAAAATTTCTGGACAGTCTACCAAATATTGAGAGAAGCAAATAATTTCTCTAACACAGGAGCACACCTATGAAAGCAGAACTGACTAAAGAACATGACATTTCCTTACCTCACCCAGGCAGAGCAAGGTGTTGTTACCATTCCAGAGAATATTCATAATAATCCCCTTAAAAGTACTGAAAACCAAAAAAATAATAAAAAAAAATTAAAATATCATCACACTGTTAAATAATCACACTGGCAATATTAATTGTTTTTCAAGTATTTTGTTCAGGTTAATTTTAGTACATTTTTCAGAGCATACACAAACCAATGTTCAGAATGCCTAAGAACCTTCCCCCACATTAGCACAGACTCTCTTCATATGCAGCCAGGACAAGGGACTATTGTAATTGCTCACTGGAGAGCACTGCCATGTCAGTGTCACAAAAAAGCAATCTTAGCCAAATTCCTGTGCCCAAAGAGCTTACCATGCATTTTAGATAAAGCAAAAATATTTCAAGGTGGGTCTAGCTGTTTACTGGAATTATTTTGAAACACTTTATGGAATAAAATTCCCAAACACTTAAACATCTTAAGCAATAATTTGAATAGTTTTGCATGTCATGTACACAATATTTCAGTTCTATAGACTATAGCTGTACATATGAAGAAACAATATATAATTTTCTTAGAGAAGGGGAATGGAACCTTGTTTATTCCCATTAATGGAATACTGAGTAGAAGAATGAAGATATAAAATCTATTTGTCTTCTTAGGTGTGAAAATAATTGAAAGAGAGGCTATTTTAATTCCCCACCCACTTCCCATAAATGTACAAAAAGGGCTCCAATAAGACCTCCCACTTCAGACACCAGACAGAATGAACCAGATGCCTTACATCTTCACTATTATGATGCTGCAAAAAGGAACTGCTCTGAAAGTACTTTGACCTATAAATATCAAGGCTAAATTCAAAATTCAATGGTGAACTCTATGTCATAATGATAGACAGACAAATAGAGAGATAGATAGACAGACAGATACATACATACATAGAGGGTTTTTATAGATGAACTTCTTGTTCTGGAAATACATGACTTACTCAGACTCTGGAGGCTTCTTTCCAAATATCTGGGATCTCTCATCCTTGGTAAGAGATTTTCTGCCTTTTTCACTGGAAAGGAAAAGCATTAATTTGAAACTATCCACAAGTGTTTTCTATCTCTGGCTTATGATTTGAGCTAGTCAGACATGAAACTGGAGAAAAATTAGATAAAACCTAACTCTAGAACTAGTATTCTGTGTCCTGGGTCTGGCCAGGCCAGGGTTAATTTCTGCAGTAGCCAGGAGGGGATATGGCCAGGACCTGGAGGTGATTCTCTACCTCTCATCATTGTGGGGGTGGCTGGAAGGGTCCCTGCTGCTGGGGAATTTGGTGCAGTCTCAGGGGTTTGCTCATGGTGAGCATTTACATGTGAATCACTTGCCTCTCTTGCACACTTTGCTATTAACATTGCTGCTGTTACTATTAGTTTTTTTATCTCACTGCTGTTTCTAATAAATTGTTCTTATCTTAACTTTATTTTCACCTTTTGTGCCTCCAATTTTCCTCTCCAGCTGCTGCAGGGAAAGGGGAGTGAGCAAGCAGCACGGGGTTTGGAGTGTTTTGCTAGGAGCACAAAATTGGGAATACCATTCCTAAAGCATGACAATATAAAGACAGTATTTCCATGGAAAAAGATTCTCAGAATTCTCTTCTACTCTCAGTTGCTCAAAAATTTTTTGTTGTTTTCACTATTACAATAGCTCATTTCATCAATCTGTGGACAAAGCTGAAGACAAACTATTTAGACACACCTAAAAATTAAGCCACATTGATTTAGGGGTTAGTCTATATTTCAACAACTTCAAAATACAAAACAGCAGCAGATGAAGAAGAATTTTATTTTTCCAGTCAAAATCTGGGGGAGAAAAAACCCCATAAAGCTGATCATGTGGACATAAACAGGTAAGTGATAAGCAGCAGATGGAAAGAAGGCTATACAAACAAGCACTAAGAATCTTTCAATGGATAGACAAAGTTTAGGTAAATTCTTGCATAGGAATATTTGAAATGGAATTCCTCCTTTTAGGGGTCTCACCTTTTTTTTCTCTTGGTTTCATCCCGAGATGACCTCTTGCTAGAAGACTTCTGAGAATGTGCATCAGATACCCTCTTCTTTGCTGGGGGAAGAACTGCTTACAGTTAACAAGGAAAGAAGAATATTGCACAAATGCCAACTGAAGTGCTTTTTGTGTGTATATATATTTTGTATTCTTATTCCTATAACACTTCCTTACAATATGGAGGGGACAACTACAGGAGCAATCATTTCTGTCAGACAGTAACCTGCAGTAACCCAGAAGTGGAAACAGCAGTAAAGGTTATGTGCTGGGGCATGAGTCCCAGGAACGTCACAGAGAATACATGGTAGATGGAGGAAATTTAAAGCAAAGTGAAGGCATGTAAAGAAAGAGAATGAATGGGTTACATTCACAGTATTGGTGGCCATGGGGACTTGCAGATGTGGAAGAGATTTAGGATAGCTTTGGAAATGGCTGGAAGAGTCAAGGTCTGCAGAAGAGAGATGAGGAGATGGGAGCACTAGGTAGGAAACATCTGGGGTTACCTCTGTGCTCACCTTTGAGTAATGATGATACAGTGTGAGAAGGATCCCTGATTCTCTGTATACTTCGTGATTTCTGCTCAATATTTCTTTTCTCAACCCCATTTCTCTTTTGCTATCACAGACACAGGCACTCTATAATATTATTATCTCATTCTTCAGTTTTTATTGCTTTAGGAGCCCCAAATCATCTTTATCTAAGTAAAGATGGTCAGGGAAAGAGCTGAGAAGCACAACTATCTCAGAGTTCCTAGCATAGAAGCCACTGGCCTGGACCATGCTAGACCTGTGCAATAAAATGCCAGGAACTACAATTTAGATGAAAATAAAATATTAAAAGAAATACAGGCACACCTGGATTCTTTTTCCCCCGATTTAGGTCTCGGTATTTTTTTGATGGGTCAAATCTGAAAAGAAAAAAAAAATAAAGAGCTAAGTACTACTGCATACCCTATCATTTTATGTTCTATACTATATTATATAGCAAACTAGGCAATTTCTCTATCCCTATCATGTGCTAAATGAGTTAAATTTCTGAGATCATATTTAACAGATAGGATTACTTTTACAACTGACAGTGTATATAGAAGTAATTTCATAGGACTGATTGTTTAACTGGAATTTTGGAATTTCTACAAGCAAAACTGCATTCAAATACTATTTGGAAGTCAAACATTTGTCACACTCTTCATTTTACACTTTGTATATTCAGTCAACTACATAGCAGGTAGTCACCTTTAACTATAATAAGGCTCTAGAAGACAAAAATTAAATACCTAAAATTGATCACTGTATACTAGATGTCACTCACAAAGGGGTATTTTTGGCTATGAGAAATCTTGGTTTCAAAGAGAAAGCAATCTCAGCTTAGACTGATTAGGAAATATCTAGTAGTATTACCTATGACCAGTCTATTCACTAGTTCTGGGCAAAGAAAATATAAATAAAGACATGGACAGAAAACTACCTTTAGGCAAACAAGTACTTACCCAGCTAAATTTCCAATAGCTTTTATTGCCAAATCATCAAATATTGATGTGCCCATTCCACTTGGATTTAACAAAGGGAATTTGTCAGGATCCAGTCCCATCACCATCCTTTTGCTCTCAGAACTGAGACTGTCTCTTGGAAGAGCAGGAGCAATGGAACCTTGTGACCTCCAGTCCACGTCAGGAGTGGCTGAGTGCTCCTGCAATGTCCCATCTATGCCAGGAGTGGTGAGGGCCTCCTGAAATGGAAAGAAAAACAAAGCCCTGTAGACCACAGCAGGCAGTTAGTGAAAGCATTCCATGGACTGACTGACTACTAGAGAAGATTTTCTAAACAGACAATATCTTGCTTCACAGGCTCGAATAAATTTTTTGTCATTCTAACAGCAATGTTGTTACAGCTATTCAGCTCTAAAACACTTCAAAGCAGTTAAGAGTAGTTTTTTATAATCATTTTTATAATCATCATACATAAACAGTGTTTAAGGATATACTCTTATACTCCCAGAAAAGGGAGGAAAGAAAACATAACTCGTTTGATAAAAACAAAATCCATTTGGGATTTAAAAAAAAAAAAATTTAAAGAAACCTGTGAAATATGTACTTCTGAATAGTGCTACACCTTGAAAACAAACTCTTGTGAAGAACTGAGCAACTCATTGCAATGCCATGTATCTCTTCAGCATTTTGGAAACTTGGTGATTTACTCAGCCTCTTAAAAAGGCTGTCCTAATGTTACAGTGTCTTTGACATCTCAGCATAATGCAGATTCTCTTTTCATTTGAGAATTCAAAGCAGAAATTCTAAATAGCCATTAAAACATGTACATATGAAAATTCTCTCAATATTAAATAAAATACAGAGAATGGGAATGTTATCTTACAGTGTCAGGTGGGATATTTGTTTTTACTACAAAACAGTCAAGATACTTGCTCCTCTTTTCCAGCTCTTCCAACATCTCTCTGGCAAAAGCATACAACTCTTCAGCAGTTAAAGCCTGAAAGATATGATAAAACAGATGGTATTTACTAAACTGACTGTTCTAACCTTTTCACACATGCTGACTCTTGCAAACAATATTATTTGCCTTTGTTCTGTCACCAGTTTATGTACACAGATGTGGAAGCAATGAGATTGTATAAGAGGTTGAGGTTTTTGTTTGGCAAACAGGAAAACAGGTACTGACTGTCCAAAAAGGACTGTTGGAGTTTTAAACCCAGCTGGAAATGAAGCATCACACAGCTCAACCCTCCTTGCCCTGATGGAATAGGGAGGAGAATCAAAGGAAAACTTGTATGTTAGGAACAGTTTAATCATTGAAAGTAAAGGGAAATTTAGTGATAATGGTAAATATTAATATTAATAATAATATAAAAAAAAAGTTAGAAACAAGTGATGCACAATACCATTGCTCACCACCTGCTGACCAATGCCAGACCCCTCTTCCTGAACCCAGAATGGCCCTTCCAGGTAACTCCCCCAGTTTATAGACTGGACATGACACTCCATGGGCTGGAATATCCCTTTTTTGGCCAGTTTGGGTCACCTGTCTCAGCTATGCTCCCTCCCAGTTCCCTTTGTGAACCTCCTCAGTGACAGAGCAGGAGACAAGGAAAAAAAAAGTCCTTGACTTAGGATAAACAGGACTTAGCAAAAACTGAGTTATCAACACCATTCTTATTCTGAATTCAAACCACAGCACTGTAACAGCTACTGAGAAGAAATTAACTCTATCCCAGCTGAATCCAGGACAAGGACCTTTCCGAGCAAAAATTCTGTGTTTCTGCCCAGCCCCAAATATAAGGAAACATAAGTCTTCCTCAAAAATATTAGTTTATACCAACTTAATAACAATTAATAACAAGTCAAATTAAATACCATTACGTGCTGATTAGAAGTTACTTCTTTATCTGCAGTAGAATGAACATAAGCATCTCTCTTCTGCTGAATCTTTTCCAGGTAAGACTTTATTGTGACTGACTGCAAATTGGAATTTGCTACCTAAAGCAGAAACAAACTTTAGGAAACTGGAAAAGTAAAATCCCTATTCACAGGAATTTCAGAGGCTCCACTTTCAAACCAATAGAACCACTGATAAAAACTGGTTAAAAATCCCTGGTACTCAGAGAAGTAGCTGAAAACAATAATTCACAAAAGCAGCACTTCAATGTTTGCTGCACCACACAAAAATATTGGTGAATTCAGATGTACATTCTCAATGTGCTGCAAGGCCATAGTGTTCCAGCACAGCTGCAGCAGCATTAAAAATAAACTTTTAAGTGGATACTGACAGAAAACCAGTTTTAAATTAACATAAAGAATTATGTAATATTTGTCCACCATGAATTCAGCCAAAATCTCCTCAAAGGTGTAAAAGAAAATTATATTGAATTTAAGCAAAGTTCTGATGTTCCTGTTTGTACCTCTGATTTGATTTGCTGTCGTAGCTTTCTCAAATATTGATGGACCTTCTCCATAAAGGCTCGGCTCAGAGACAAAGAAGCAAACTTTTTTCCACACTGCTTGAAAAGTTCAGTAGCCTTTAAGAATGTCAGAAACAAAAGACAGGACAAGATAATTTTCACTTATTAAAACTCAAATGATAGAACTTGCCATTCTACTAATTTTTTCCATCACGTGACTGCCGAACAGGACAGACTTACAGCTCTAATCTGAAAGGAGGCTGACTGCAAATTGCATCAAAAATGTCAATAGAAAACATCATTTGAAATCATATCAATCTGCATACCTGATTCAAGCAGCTCGATTTTATTTGCTCCACATCTGTCTTGACTGAACTTTCAACCAAGTCAATTTGCTTACTTTCTTTCTGGAGACACTCGTTGAAAAACTTTACCTCCTCAGATGCAAAGTTACCACTCTCTGAAAATAATCTGAAAGCAAACATATAAACAATTGGCTGTGAGTCATTTTACTCCAAGACCATTTCAGCTAAACAGCCCTGAAACAACACAAATGTGATGAAAACAGCAGAATAATTGTGGTTTAACAAGATACATTTCTTTTTCTAAATAGGAAACCAGATGAAGAACAAAATAAACTTTACTTTTACTGTTCTGCCTATGCAACAAACACCAATTCACAGACCTAAGTCATCATTTATAAACAACACTTCCATGAAATCAATGTACCTGCAACTTTTGAGAAAATCCACATTGGAATCCCTTAATCTTCCAAAAGCTTCCTCCAAGTGCTGCTGGTAACTTCTCACAGTAACCCTGATTGATTCCAGCTGGTTGCAGAGCTCTGATTCCAGATTACTGCTGGAAGAAGCTGACCTAACAGCAAATAATAAAAGACAGGGAAAACATGTCTGAAGAGGAACACACAGGATGATTCAGCAAGTGCTGGCTGTAAAGACATGAGAAAAACTGAGGACTCCAAAGTGATTTATGACTCTCAAAGCAACTCCCCGAGCTGGGATGGTTTGGATGAACCCATGGAAGATATCAGCAACAGCTGATACTATTGGGCACTTTTCTTCAAAAACAGTCAACTGAAATTACTGTGCATGTTCAGTAAACTGGGTAAAATCTAAACAGATGAAACATCTTTTCTACTTAAAGACTGCCAGCACTTTGAAAGGAGATGAGAATTCCCATGTGTTCAGTATTGATTTTAATTTCATCAGGGAAAGAGAATGAAATTCTTTATGTTTTCAAGTTTTATGAAGTAGTCTTCCTTGAAGAGCAGTTAGATATAAAACAGGTTTGGAATGCAAACCATAAACATCTCAGACAGCAACCAGGAGTATTTAACTAGGGGGATGCACAGCAACAGCAGTGGCACACTTACTGCTCAGTCACAGGAGCGTGGAGCAAGTCATACTCCAAGGTTTGGACCAGGGAATGGAAGTTTGTGTTGAGGTTCTGTAGCTGGTCTGAAAATCTGAGGAATTCAGCTTTCTCCCTTTCCAGGCTTTCTGCCAGCATTGCACAGTGGCACTCAAGGTGCTCTTTGTGAAGTGACAGCTCCGCTGAGAGGAAAGGAAGTTTACAATAGGGACATTATTTCCTCTTTACTGTGAGCTAGCACAATGCCCAGTTAACCTGTGATCAACTGCAGCAGCAAAATAAACAAAGCCAGAGCTCATAGTCACTAAAACATACAAATTAAATACATTCAATTTCATTTCTTTGACTTTTCTCCTGTGAAAGACATATATCCTTAACAGCTCCTAATCCATTCAAACCACAAATGTCTCCTGTTTACACTAAGCATTTTCCTTTTTTTTTGGTCATTGCTGATATCTCCATTATCTCTCTGTTGTCAGTCTTGTAAGAAAACTAAAGGTAATATTTTTTTAATAGAAAATACACTTTTCCTGGTTTTGTGAGGGAAAGAAAAAAATAGGTTTTGGTCTCTCTTCTGGAATGATAGCTGCATAAATCAAGAGTCAGCCCATCACCTCAAGAAAGATACCAGAAGAAGCACCTGTCCTCTCTGCAGAAAAAGGGAAACTGAAAAATTATTTGCCTGTTCTTCAAAAGAAGAATTTTTAGCTTATGTATTAAAGGCCAACAAACCAAAATATTTTTTCTCACCATAAAAACCAGACACTTCCCATGCAAAACGGATTTTCATTACAGGATGCTCTGCAGCTGCTCAGTGATATTTTACGAAGTTAAATCCTCCCTCTCATGTTTTTAGAAGCTTGGCCCTGACATTTTGGCTCTCTCAACTTGCTAATTTCTTTTTCTGCAACACTTTAAAAATATTTTTTGTACACCACAAACTCTTGTTAAATAATTTCAATGTGGATGAGAATTCACAAACATTGACAATACAATGTTCAACATCTTCTACAATCCAGTTGTTAATCAAGGCACTGCTGTCTATTTTTCCAAAAAATACACAGCACAAACCAGGAAGAGCTATAGAACAGAAATGTCATTTAAAAAATATGTGAGTAACATAATATACTGGAAATTCATAGACACTCAACTGCTTTCTATTGTCCTCTAGTACTGAGTCAACTACTGCTGAAACAGATTTTGGCCCACTTAGGACTATCTCTAAATGAAGACATGTGATGCTCAGAACACAAAAAAATGTCAATACCAGCTCGAACATTGTAGATATTTGTCTGTATCTCCTCCTGCTTTTGTTGATGCAACTTAAGATGCAGCAGGAGTATTGAATTCAGCTCCTCTTTCTTGGCAGCTACAAGGACAAAGGAGTTGGACAAGGATTCTGCAAACCATTTCTCCAAGTGTTCAAAAAAGCAGAAGCGAATCCTATGATTGAAAAAGAAATATTACAGTGAGGAATAGTAAATAATAAATAAGAATTTATTGAATATATTATTTCTAAGAATTCAACTTCTGGCTATAAGAAGGTACTGTTTCAGTACCATTTGCACAATACTGGTAGAGTTTTTGAGCTAGCTGCTTAGTACTGAATACCATTTTACCTTCATGGCTCTGCAGTAAAGTTGGGCAAATTATTTGTCTTTCTGTAATATGTTTTCTCACTAAATAATTTTCCATAAAATATGAATTTTCTGTAAAGGTAAATGTTTTTGTAGTACTTTGACAGCCATGGATACAAAGCAATGTAAATATTTTCTCATATTTGTATAAATTTAAAAAGTGGAATAACATAATAACTGTATGATCATAATTTTATAATTAAATATCTAACTATATAAATATATATAGTTAGATATTAGTAATTAGATAACTTTTGCCTCTCTAGTCTAATGTTTCTTCTAAACAGCTGAAGTTTGTCCATCACATAAAGAGAAGGAAAGAACAGAAATTGTTCTCAGCTCACCTTTCTTTCAGTTCAACAAACATGGCTTCCGTGAGAAGTACATATTTCAGATACATAGGAAGTGATTCTTCTTCTTCATATTTTGTAAAATAACTCCCTGTGATGTCAGTTTTTCCTGTCTGTTCAAGTCCAAGAACAGTGTAAGTGTTTCCACTAGCAGTGGGAAAAACCCCTGTGGCAATTTCAGCACTTTACCCCTCACTGCTCTTGGCCACTTTCTGGGAAATTGTTGGAAATTATCACATTACTCTTAAAAGTATCAGCATAGAATCAACAGTGCACCAGCAAGTGTAAGAATCCTAAGGATAGTTGAAATAATGTTCTCATTCTCAATTTGGACATTTATACAGTGCTGGCAATATTTATATATATATATATATATATATATATATATATATATATATATATATATATATATATATATATGCTGGCAAGACATAGGCAGAGTTGACAATGTTTTAAAGGGTTTTTGTTATGGTAATAAATTCATGGAAACTGAAAAATTAATACTTAGGTATAAATACTTAGCTTAAAATATTCACCACAGGCTGAGGACACTGAAAGACAGATTAAAAAATTATGCAAAGGGTTTCTACAAGGGTAAAAGATCCAAAAGAATGGTTGTGAACTGTTTTATTCACTCCATTTTCCCATAAAAATATCTAAAGCCTTGTGTGCTTTGTAAGCAAACTAAGTAAAAAATGGCTTTCTACTCATTCTCAGCAAAAAGACTTCCTATTCCTCCTTATTTTGGACAAGACTGCCTTCACCTTCAAACTTATTCTCTTGCTCACTTACCTGTGTAATGCTTAGTTCCTGTTCTGCACGCTCATTTTCTTCACTTTTATGAGGAATACTCTCCTTTTCTTCTTCTTCTTCTGGTTTTTCAATTTCCTGTGCCAAGATCACCTGTTTCTCTGTTAGCTCTGTTTCTCCAGCTGACTTTTGACAACTGTCCCTATCTTCTGGCACCAGTTGAGAGAGGTGATCATCCTGCTCTGCTCTGGGCTGGGATGTCCTTGCCTCGAGCCCTGGGGACAATTTTGGATGTCACAATGTCAGAGAGACATAAAGCTATTAGAGGAATCTCCAAAGGAGGGACACAGAGATAGTGAAGGGTCAGGAGGGGAAACCATACAAGGGGTGGCTGAGGGCATTTGGTTCAGCTGGAGGAGACTGAGGTCACACCTCACTGGCAGCTGCAGCTCCTCTGAGGGCAGCAGAGGGGCAGCTTTGATCTCTGCTCTCTGACCAGGGACAGGGGAGGATTACACTGGAGATCAGGGAAAGGTTCTTCCCCAGAGGGTGCCTGCACTGCCCAGGGAATGGGCACAGCCCCAAGGCTGCCAGAGCTCCAGGACAGTTTGGACAGAGCTCCCAGGGATGCACAGGGTGGGATTGTTGGGGTGTCTGGGCAGGCCAAGAGTTGGACTTTCACAAACTCTACGGGTCCCTTCCAACTCAGGATACTCTGTGATTTTCCTCTCCTTGCACAACACTCTCAGCTTCCTGCTCCACCATATGTTGACCTTCTGAAGCCTCAACTACTTACTTGCAGTTAAAGCAGAGTTCTTCTGGTTACAATCCAAAGAAATACAGATTGAAAAACAACCAAGCAGTTGTTTATACCTGTTTGGACTGTTGAGGTATTATCTTGATCTTGAACTGTGGAGTCTGTTGTGACTTGGAAGTTCTAAAAGCAAAACAACAACAAAAAACACCTGCCACACCATTTTAAAATATGGATTTGCTTTCTTCTAAGAAATCCATATCCCTTCTCAAAATGTATCTATCTATTTCAGTAAGATATGATAGTCTTGAATAGATCACTAACTATCTAAATAATCTGCATCACTCAAATCAATTACTGTAAATGTGTTACCTTGTAGTTTTCTGTTCAAAAGGCAAATGAATTTACTAAAATTCTGTTTGTAACAAGGACAGAGTTAAAAGTGTGGGACTGAGAAATGTTTTGGTTTCCCTCTGCTATCTCTACCAAAAGCACTTTATTCAATGGCTGAAACAGTACTTTAGATAATCTGAATTTTAAAGGTAATGTAAATTTTCTCTAAAGTGAAAAAGTAATACAGCAGTAAGGTTTTAAACCAGAAGAAATTTTCTTTTTACCTGTTTGATGATTTCCTTCACACTAAAATGCTGGCTGATGGATATACTGTAAGAAATCAACTCCCACAAAACAGCTTTTGGATAAGCCATTACTTCATTCATTACAATCTGCTTGAATGTCTCATTCCTGCCAAATTTAAGGTCACTGTTTAAGAGACTCAAGTATGTATAAAAATAAAGTTAAGTGTGACTACAGTGCCTTTAAATCTAAATCTAACTTTTCTGATCAATCTCATAAAATCTTTAGGCTGAACATTGCCATTGATCTGTTTATAGTGAATACAATCACATCCTGCCTTGTTAGAGATTAGTTCATTACAAATAAATAAATGCACAAAAGTTCAGAAATATTTATAATAAAGCCTTTTACATCCTTCCTTTTGGATGGGAAACCATTCAAACTGCTTACATAAGAGAGGTCAATTTACTATCTTCCATGTTAGTTCTGCACTGTGCTCAGCTGTGACTGAGCCTTTCTGGTTTATTTTCATTTTACTTGAAAATAAAAACTAACGGTTCAAGCTGAGTCTAGATTCAAGAAGAATCAATGTTCTCATTGTTTTCATTTATATTTACATTTGCTTTGTCTCCTAAACAAAGACAATTATGGGAAATTTATGTATGTGTTCAGATAGGTTACGTTGTATTTTCACTTGGTCTGTTACCTCTGGCTTTTTAAAAATTGCTTGAATGATTATTAAACCATCAAACTCCCAGCTCCAACCACAATCCCAGGATGAGGTGTGTCAATCTGCCCCTCATGTCCATATTGCTCCTCTAATATACCTCTGATTTAACAGGCAGAAAAAACTTCCTAGGTGTGAGAACAGAGCTGCTTCCTCTCAGGTTTCACACCTGATGAAACCTGATCTTTAACCTAAGATCTTTAGCAAGGAGAGCAGTATTGTACCAGTTTTTAGATGGTTTTTAGGGCTGAAAATGCCTAATCACAAGAAGGATAACCGAGAGCTTACCAAAGTAAATACTTTGGCTACTTAAAGATTTTAGTCCTTGCAACTTGGAATGAGATCAAGTCTGTGAGTGCAGATGTGATGGTGCAGACCAGCTTCTGAGTCCTGTGATTCAAGAATCTGAACTACTACTTTTACCTTCTGAATGAGGCATGGATGTGATGGTATACACAGTAATACTGATGTGGTATGGTTTTTAAAGGATAACAGTCTGTCTTTGTCCCATTCCTAAACTGCATTATGTGCCTTAACCTTGTTCAATACGTACATTATTTTATATTCTTACATGAAGTCTTTTTCCATACCTTCACACAACAGCATAAACAAGCTGTAAGTAGTACCACCCATGTTAAAATATGCTTTACTTTTTGAATTTGCTATACAAAATTCATACCTCGTTCTAATTTTATCTAAAGAAGAAAGGGCACTCTTCAAATATTCCTCCAACTCTTCTTCACAGCTGGCCATTTTCATTTTTTCCAAATTTGTATCCAGATTATCTTTCAGCACCTGAGGCCACATTAAAAAGCTAGTAAAAACAGTTTAGTATATACTAAAATCTCCATAACTATTTAAGAATGAAGTAATTTGATTATGTACATATATTCTACACCAAGACCTTAGCAAAACTCATCACCTATGAAGATCTTCCTAGATAATAAACAGCTCTGACATTGCCACCCCAAGCTGGCTGTTTTAACTATGAGAACTTGCCATCCAACCAGACTCCATACCTGCACAAGATCTCATAATAGCAACTTGCAGCCACTTTGTACTGAAAGCAGCAGTGATCTTTATCACTTTTGCCATATCAAGAATAAGACAGGACTGTCCATTCAGTGTGAATCGAGCAAAAATGCACCTGACAGAATGAAACTGAAAAGTAGAAATTCCAATATAAAAGTCAGATAGTATGTTTTTCATTTTATAGCAGCTATTTTGAATTCCAGAGGGTTCTTTGTATTAAGAAGTCCTGTCTTTACATTATGGCACATCCTTGTTTTTATGTTTATACCTGTATTATGTTATCCTTTTCCAATCTGTATTCATCTACTTTCTTCTGAAGTACATCTTCCTGCTGGGAAAGTTGGAGTAGATGAACATCCCAGATATCCATGGCCTCCTGAACACAGCTGTACAAGCCTTGACAGTGCTGCTCATGCCATTTAGGCATCTCCTTAAAATCACTCTAAAGAAAAACATTCAAGTGAACAAGTTATTTTTCAACTGCTGGAAGGTGACATGAATGAGTAAGAGAATTTGTAACATGACAAAAGGAATTACATGACTGGTGTTCAACACTGTGTCTTCTATGTGGAGAGTAAAAAAAAAGAATCCAAGTAAACTGGGTAAGAATGTGGATTTTTATTCTTTAAGCCAAGAGTATCAAAACTTTTGTTTATTCTGGCATCGTAAAGCACCGAATCATATTCTACAATTTATCTCTTTAGGAACAACTCCCCAGTCATTTTTATGCATAGAATCACAAAATATCAGACTGGAAGACATTTGGGGATCATTTATATCTATTCCTCTGCCTTTTGGCAGATTGGGCCATACTTCATTCATCTCTGTCATACGTACTTCAGATATAAATTATAATAAAAATAAAATACATCACAAATAATGAACACAGTAATTATGAACTCTTCCACACCAAACTTTGTTTCTCTGCAGTGTTTAGTCATCCTATGAACCTCTCTCTAATGTGAGATCAATAGCCTATGATGCAGAAGGCATTGCAGGTGGGAGCACAGGAAGAACAGACTAATGCCAAGGAGTGATAAAAATAAATGTAATCAACATACATCCATGTGCTCCAGTTCTTCTTCAAACCTATTTTTTAGTTTCTCAGTCATCTGAAGCATGTTGGAATGCAAAACTTCAACATCTTCTGCTGTGCAAATGTTCATATCCAACAGGGTCATCTAAATGAAAAGAATAGCAAATTATTGACATGCATGAATTTCAGAGGTCATGGCTAAACTTAGTGTTTCTTCTCTTGTGATGGACAGAGAAAGACTCAGCTTCCTAGACCCCTCATTCTGTTAGTAAACACTACAATTCAACTGATACTGAGGGAGAAATTGAGGCAGAGAGGTGGAATTTCTTTGCCAAGATAATACAGATTTAGCACAAAGGCTGAGAGTCCTTGCACATAAATGCAGGATAGCACCCCCTTCATTACTTTTACACATTTCAAGTACAAATACCAAATACTACTGTGAAATCAAATGGGTGGTTACTCTTTGAACAGAATAAGACAGAGGTTAAAAACTAGTTTCACTTGTTATCTCAATGCTTGGTGGATCCTCAAACACATTTTACTGTAATGACACACTGTACCATGGCTACCACACCCAAAGCTGGGACACTCACCTTGCAGGTCTGCACTTTTTCCTGACATTTTTCCTGGACCAGCTCATACTGGACATGTATTTTCTCCACACACTCTGCATTATGTTTGTCTGAATGATATGGAACAGACAACAGTCAAAATTCTGTATTTCACAGTGCAGTGTGAAAAGCAAAATGGCAGAGGCCTTGTGCTGAATCTCAGCACAGGGAACAGATCCCAGCAGTGTCTGCATACCCAAGTGACACTAACAACCAATCAAATAAGATGTTTTAATACACAGCTATTGTATTTGCTGGGACCCTCGTGGAAGGAAGGAATGATGAATCTGGCTCCATGTTCTCAGAAGGCTAATTTATTATTTTATGATACTATATTATATTAAAGAATGCTATATTAAACTATACTAGAGAATACAGAAAGGATACTTACAGAAAGCTAAAAAGGTAATAATAACTTGTGACTCTTTCCAGAGTCTCAACACAGCTTGACCCTGATTGGCCAAAAGACACCAGAAATCCAATGAAAAAATCACCTGTGGGTAAACAATCTCCAAACTCATTCCACATGTGAACAAAACACAGGAGAAGCAAATGAGATAAGGATTGTTTTCCTTTTCTCTGAGGCTTCTCAGCTTCCCAGGAGAAAATTCCTGGACAAAGGGATTTTTTAGAAAATGTGAATGTGACACACAGCAGTTTATAGGCACACTACAGGACACAGAGAAATGAACTACCTCCAGTACTTCTTCCCCTCTTCTTCTCCAAGAGTTAAAAAGGAGTATTTTGGTATGATTGAGAACTGATCCAGGTCAAAATTAACCTTTTATTTCCCCAGATTAATTCTAACCAAGCCAGTTCCTGCTAGATGTCACCATGTACAAGTGTTTGTACCAGCCAAAGGAAAGTGATGTCACAGGCAGCTTCTTTGGGTCTTACTGCCAGCTCAAAGCAGCTGAGAAGGTATGTGGGAACACGTGGAACAAAGAATAAACCTGCACTTTCAAAACATTGCCCAGGAAAAAAGAAAGTATTGCTTGAATTCCTGACTGTTTTTGTGATTTCCCAACTTACCTATACTTTTGTTTAAATTCTCCAGAGTTCTGTACCATTCATTTAGGTCAGATTTTGTACATGCTGGAGGCAACATGGCACTATCAAAGTAGGAAACAAGAGTCAAGGGTCTTAAAATACAAACCAGTCATTTGTATATAAAACTATTATAAAATACAAACTTATGAATCAGAGTATCCATACTACTGTGCTTTATTTGATTTACAGCCATCTTGGCAATAAAAATCAACCAAAGAGATTGGTGTTGTTCTGTTTACTACCCAACAAGCAACTGTAATGTACCTTGTTCCTACATCCACTGTAAAAAAACTCCCTGTAAATATTGTAATGCATTGCCCAAAAATGCTTTTGTGTTCAGGATGGATATTCAAATTCAGCAGTGTTAGATTTCTATCCATACTTCTCTCTTAATTTATTACACAGATTCAATCCCTACTTCTAGCTTTCCACCCATCTTTGTCTGCCCATTTCTACCACGTTTCAAATGTCAGTAAGATTTACTTTTGCATTTCTGCATTTTTAGCCCTTGATCTCACAACCTTTTTATTGTAGCTGGTGCAGTGAAAATCAAGAATGCATTTTTTCCATTAAAAAGAGCTGTAGAAAATTAGGTTTAGACCCTGTCTTACTGCTGAATTTAGCAATCACACAGTGACAGAAAGCAAAGTGCATTTTGTAGCCAAGCCCCTCATTAACTCCAGAAAGAACTGTTTTCCTTTGTGCTATATCCTCTTTTGCCATACCCAATGTGCTGCAAAACCCTCATTCTCTGTTCACTAAGTACAATCTGCTCCTTTATCATGTTTTCCATTTCCATTTTCACAGCTGGGGGATTCTGTATTTCTTCACTTGCCATAAATTCCCTGCAGGATGGAATAAAGATATGTATAATGGATACATGATATCATACATGATATGTATAAAGAAAAAATAACTTTTTTAACTTGTTGTTTCATAGAAACCATGAGTGAACACTAGTCACTTTGTGTTATTCATTGTCTGAAATAAGATTGCAAAATTTCTGACCTGAAACTCTGAACTACACAGTTCTTTTGGATGAGCTTCCAGTCCTTGACTCTCTCTTGCCATTTCAGTTGATGCATTTTTTCTTTCTCAAGCTCTGATTTCATTAGATTAAAGAGCAGCTTGGCAGTTGCCCTCTCATTACCCAGCAGTGCTCTGTTTATATTCTGTGCATTAAAAAAATAAAACCTGGAGTAGAAGCAGCATACAAACATGCAAAACCAAAACAATTTGTGTCTTCTACACAAAATGAGGGAAAAAATAATACAAATGATAACAAATACCCTGCAAAGTAGAAATCTCTCTATATTTCAGTGATTGATAGGCAGAAAAAATTTATTTCAGCTGGGAAAAAAAAGATATTCTGGGAATATTCAGACTGTTATCCTGCCCCAGGTAAAACATTTACCATGGCCTTATCATTAATGAGCCTGTGAACATCAGCTGCCAAGAAGAAGGAAATTTCCTCCAGTTTCACAGTATATTTGGTGAGTACATCTGCTATCTGTGCAATAAAAGAATAAAGAAAAGCAACAACACAAAGTTAACTCAAATATCAGTTTCCCAAGTTGAAAAACTACATGAACAATTTTTCCATTAAAATGAATTCCATTAGATTAACTAATTATTCATTAATTAAATATATTAAAGTGAATTAAAATAAATTGGATGACACACAGATTGAGAAGTAAATTTTAAAATATTAATCTTAGTTATCTTGAAGACTGTTTTTTTCAGTAATTCATAAAAATAGTAACTAAAACATTCCACTTTGCTACTACTCAGCTGATTTCTCTTTAATACCTGTGATAATTAAGTGCTCTGCAGACAGGCTGCAATATGAATTTAAAAATCAAACCAAATTCCTTTCAAATGTCTGAAGGGAATCCACCAGTGCCTGTTTTTAAGTGAACACAAAATGAAACCAAATGTGTTCATCTCTGACATTTGTTGTAACTAATCCAACAGAAAGGTTACTGGTGATACTCTTGGACCTTTTCATCATACCTGAATCACAAAGAGAGGAGAAACTGGCACTGGTAGAACAAAGAGCTTTTCTTTGCCTACAAGGACAGTGCAGCAAGCTCTTCCACAGTCTATCCATTTTTTTATCCAAACATTTCCTATGATGTCCAATGGCTTTTACAGGTTAGGCTGAAGACTACAAAACTGCAACACGTTTGCTACTGACACCCAGCCAACCCAAACTAAAATCGAGCTAGGTCATGTCTATGCTCCTTCTCAGCTGCAGAACAGGTATGGCCCCCCCAAAAATAACAGACCAAATGAAAGTTTGACCTACACAACCCTCCAGGGAAATAAAAGCAGCTCACATATTCCTTGCACCTTTAGTATAGGTGATTGTGAAAGAAAGAAACACCTTCAAACTAGGAAAACAGTAGCTTCTCCTGATTATGTGGGTGTAAAATGAATGAATATTTTATTGGTGAAAAGAAAGCAATCACCACACTACAGAACTAGTGGCAGACCTCTGACTCCTGTGGAAACCAGCTACTCATTGCTCTGCACCCAGCATCATATCAGCAAATAACAGTCTTATGCTTAAATAACAGTTATTAAGGCTGCAGCTCACTTTCATGGCTCGACTCCTTTCAATCTCCTTTAGGGATTCATCCACTGCCCTAATCCACTTCCTTCTGTTTGAGGACTCCTCGTGGATCATATTCCAGAGTTCTTCCAAACCCTGCAATAAAAATCTACTCTCAATTTCATTGAAAAGTGAATATATATATAAAAGAAAATTTTAAAAGTAAAACCCCAAAAATTTAGGACTCCAGTGAGCCATAAGAAGATGTTACACAGAGCAGATACAAGTAACTGAAGTTGAGCCAATGCTCTGAGCTGCCTTACTTCATAGGAGAAACCTTCCAAAGCCATGTCAGACGCAATCTTTTCAAACAGAAGTTTACTCTTTTCATCTGATTTCATCACTTCAAGCTGAAGGGATTCTTGAAGATTCAAAACAGAGGCTTCCATCTCCTACAATGGTAGGTCAGTGTGATCATTTGAATATTGGGCTCTCACCTTAGAAGAGCACTCAAAACTGGATTAGAAACTCCTGCCTTACCCTGCCAATGCAGTCCAGCTCCTGCTGCATTTGGGTCACTGCTCCGTGGTGACGCTCCTGCCGCCGTTCTGCCAGGTACCTCCATGCACTGCTGCCTGCTTCCTCAGGAACTGCCAGGGAAGAAATGAGGATTCTATGGCCTGGAACTGCTGCTGCAGAACATGGGATGCAGGAAAAATAAACCCCTAAATCTGCACTATGACTGCTGTAGTTAGCGAGGCTTTCGCTGTGTGCAACATCTTTCTATGGGAAGTGCAATCTTAGCAAAGGCAGGTTAAAAATACTAAGGCATGTTTTAAAATTTCCTTTATTAACTTCTGATTTTCAGAAGGATAATAGCATGGAATTGTCAACTAAGCTCAGGTACGATGTAAAAAAATTGCAACATTTCAGGAATGAGATCTGATTACATCAAAACTGGAATTTACCATCTAAACATAACCTGGGATTGACTGACAATTTCACAACTGTTTGTTTTTGGATTTTTTTTCCTGTTAGAAGACTCTTCATCTTCAAAATTACCTACAAATCATCAAAAATGTATCAGGACTTTTCTGAGCTTGATTTTTGTTGCCCTGCAGGAGAAAGAGTCCCAATCTGGGTGTAACCAAACTGGGTATTATACTCCCCTCCACCTCATTTTGTGCTGAGCTGTTAATGATGGGTGGTTTTCAGTGCACATCTGACCCCCAGGATTCAAGCTGGGTGTGAAAACGAGACAGACAAACCCTGCAAGGTGAAGTGGTGTTTCTTTATTCTTAAAATGATTCAGCTGGAGAAGTAGCACCATCACCCATCCAGTGAGGGTCATCTGTGCTAATGGGTCATGATGAACTGATTATGCACTGACAGCAGCATGGGCAGCTGAAACGACTATCATGGACTCCAAAAATATTCTAAGACTCATGGGATTACATCATTCCATTCCACTGAGAGCCTCCCTGCACTGGGGGATGTACCACCTGAACCCCATTGTACATAATTTAGGCTGTCTGGGGACTTGGGACACCACCACCACTGGACATCCAGAGGAAGACCCGGACTTCCACAAGAGCACCCCTTCTGACAGCACTGCAACCCTGACCAACAGGGTGCCAGGCTGTACTCTGACTTGGTGGTTTTCAGCCAGTTTTTCTGTATCATTGCATTTGCTGTAATCTTTCTATTAAATTGTAACTCCAATTTGCAATCTCTCACAAGGTATTTGTGTGGGGTTAATTTTTCCTGCTGGCTGACTTTCAAACCAGCACAACTCTGTACCTTGTTCAGCTAAACCTGTTACATGTACCACATCTCCTGTGAATGCAAATTAAAATAAAGCATTAAGGGAAACCAGTTTTACCAACTACATCAGGCAGGCCTCTGACTTTCTCAGCTGAACTTGTATCTACCTTTCCCCGTGCCTCTGGAAAAGTTGTAGATTGTCTGAAACAGAAAGAGAATAAAGCTTCATTTTGTACTAAAAGTGCATCAGAAGAGGACTAACATAATAGTATAATACACTTTAACTGGCAAAATGTAAATGTTCATTAAAATGAACATAAGTATCATTCTAAATTTAAAAAATGCAATTCAAAGAATCAAAGTTGCTTCTTCTGAGACAAACTGAAGTCTGGGTAGATCCCAACTTCAAATCTATTAGGATGGCATTAGAGCAATACATGCTAGATTTAGAACTTGTAAATTACAGAGACTTACAGAATAGCTCTAAAATGTAAAAAACCAATGAACTCTTAAGGAGACACTAGCAAGAAATGTGGAAATAGCCTTTATCTGCTCAGTGCTTTTCCCAACAGCTTGGGTACTGTGTTTCTCCTTGGGGTCAGTGAGAATCCCTGTATCATTATTCAGCAACTGGCTTAGGGCAAAATGGATGGATGCATTAACTTCATTGTTATTCATTACATTATCTTACTGCATCATCATGTAAGCCATTTACTTGGAAATACAGCCTAAAAAATATGTGTCAGACTGGGTGTATATGAAGATTGCTATGAGCAAAGACAATTTCTTTTTAAAAGGAAAGCCATACAATATGCCTGCCACTGCAAATATTAGTCTGTTAACCTGCACTTCAACAGGCAGCAAGCAGTTCATTATACTAAATTTACATTTGGCAAGGAGATAGACTATTACAAGTTGTTAGTGCTATGACCAAGAATTCAGGAGTTTCTAATTCCCAGTGAAAATCTGTCAATTTCCTACCTTTAGTTATGAACATATAATTGGGGTTTTCTGCGTCTGTTCCCTACCTGTCTGACTGTGGTGTTTTTGTGAAGTCACTGATGGGTGTTTTTCCAACACATGTTTTCTGTTGATTATTCAGGGATGGCATGGCATCAGCAAACATTTCTGAATGATTATTTAGAGTGAGCTTTTTACTCGTCTTAGAGCTCCTTGTCTTCTTTCCTTCATCCAAAAGGTGGGCTAAGTGCACCTTCAAAGAACCATAATCTCAACAACTAGAATCTCTTCAAACCTACAGAATGGAAAACAGCAACAAAATAATTAATGAAAAATAGTAGGGGAAAGACAGCAGAAGAGAAAGGTAAAATAATGAACCCTACATGCAACACACACAATCATTTTTATCTAAGGCTAATTTCAATATGAGAAAAAAAAGGATAATCTTTTCCTCAGAGAGGAAAAGTGGAGTAACTGGATCATATTGCCTTGCTTACAGTTACCAAAACAGTTAACAGCAGGGTGAGAAATGCCTGAATCTGGCTAACTATGCCTCTAAATGTTTTACTGCTGTGTTATGATTCTGCCTTCAGTTAATATAACCTGATATACAACAAAGAGATGGGAACACATGTAGATGCATTGGAGAGCATATGCTGCAGATAACACATTACTTTTTTACTAAAACAAACCAAAACCAGAAATGTTGAAGTTGACCTGGGGTCATTTCAACAGCCAGAAAACTGACTAACACAACCAACTCCTTTGGCTTTTGCCAAATCCTTTGCTTTTTTTACCTTGGCCTTGAAGATCTGTTTGCAGCCTTCCTCTTGTGAACTTGTCACTCCCGTCCTGTTGAGAACTTGCAGCTCATCGCAGCTGACTGGCCGGGCCTGCTTCCAGGAGAACTGGCAACCACAAGCTGGGAGCCAAGAGGAGATACAACACTTCACTTGGAAAAGGGCCTTCCCTGTTCCCTGTATCACAGAATGGTTTGGGCTGGAAGGAACTTTAAAGATCATCCTAGATCATCTTCCAACCCCCTGCCACAGGCAGGGACAGCTTGCACTACCCCAGGACGCTCCAAGCCTTGTATAGCCTGGCCTTGGACACTGCCAGGGATCCAGGGGCAGCCACAGCTTCTCTGGGCACCCTGCGCCAGAGCCTCAGCACCCACACAGGGAAGAATTCCTGTGTGGAATTTTTCCTTCCCAAAATCCCATCCAACCCTGCCCTCGGGCAGTTTGAAGTCCTCCCCGTGTCCTGCCACTCCAGACCCTTTTCCCAAGTCCCTTTTCAGCTCTCTTGGATCCCCTTTAAGCACTGCAAGGGGCTCTAAGGTCTCCCTGGAGCCTTCTCTTCTGCAGAGTGGACCTCTTGCAGCTCTCCCAGCCTGTCCTAGAGCTGCCTTCAAAGCAGCTCCGGGATACTCCCTCCTAACAGTGAAACTCCACACTTGCCGCTCACCTGCCAGCCCCTGCGGGTGTCGCTCCCGGTGTCGCTCCCCGTCCCCCACAGGGCCCTCAGGCGGAGCCACGCGTGCCGTTGTCAGACCAACGGGGCGGGGGGGGAGCGGGGCCGGCACAGCCTCGCCACGGTGCCCCCCGGTGGCCGCTGCCGGCAGCACCCGGCTGCCTTCACTTTATCCCGGCCGCTTCCTCATAATCCCGGCTCCCTTCACTTTATCCCGGCCGCTTCCTTATCCCGGCCGCCCCTCGCTTCATCCCGGCCGCCCCTCCTCATCCCGGCTCCCTTCACTTTATCCCGGCCGTCTCACTTCATCCCGGCCGCCCCTCCTCATCCCGGCTCCCTTCACTTTATCCCGGCCGCTTCCTCATAATCCCGGCTCCTTTCACTTCATCCCGGCCGCTGCCTCATCCCGGCTGCCTTCACTTTATCCCGGCCACTTCCTCATCCCGGCCGCCCCTCGCTTCATCCCGGCCGCCTTCACTTTATCCCGGCTACCCCTCGCTTCATCCCGGCCCGCAGCCCCGGGAGGGACCAGTGCTCCGGAACCGTGGCTCACAGCCCCGGTTTGTGTTTGTCCCTGCACAAAGCAGGCGAGACTTCCCACGTCCGCACCTTCCAGCTCAGCACGGGAATGAGCTTCCCCCAGGGAAGTAGTCGCAGCAACAAGCCTGAGTTCAAGAAATATTTGTACAATGCTCAGGCACATGATGGGATCGTTGGGGTGTCATGGAGGACCAGGAGCTGGGCTGGATGATGCCGGTGGCTCCTTTCCAACTTAGCCTATTCAATGATTCCATGATAAACGTCCACAGGTGCAACTTGAGGCCATTCCCTCTTATCTGTATCTTGTTATTTGCGAGAAGAGTCCAATCACCACCTGGCCACACCCTCCTGTCAGGAGTGTGCAGAGACAGAAGCTCCTCCCTGAGCCTCCTTTTCCCCAGACTGGGTCCCCCCAGCTCCCTCAGCTGCTCCTTGTTCTCCATCCCCTTCACCAGATCTGTTCCCTTCTCTGGACACACCCCAGTCCCTCAATGTCTTTTTGCCATGAGGGTCCCACAAATGACCCGAGGATTTGAGGTTTGGCCTCAGCAGTGCCCAGAACAGGGGGACAGTCAGTGCCCTGGTCCTGTTGGCCACATATGGCTGGCAGAGGCCAGGCTGCCCTTGACCTTCTTGCACACCAGTGCATGTGCTGGCTCATGTTCAGCTGCAGTGGTGATTTCTCTCTCTGTTCCAAAGCAGCAGTTCAGTTTTTCTTTTTTTTTTTACTAGTCAAGGCATAGCAGAAGATAAACACAAAGCAAGGAGGAGGCAGGTCTTTTCTAGGACGCAGAAGAATCTGAAGTGGAGAATAAAGCTTCGAGGAGTCTGTCACAAAGAGTGATTTCATCGAAATACCACAGTCCAGGATGCAAGAAGGAAAAGAAGGGAGCCTGATGATCATTCCCAGTCTCTGTCTCTCTGCTGACACTTCTGAGGCAGGACTCAGCAGCAGAGAGCATCTGCACCCTCTGGTGCCTCCTCTGCCCTGTGCGAGCAGTGCACAGCAGCTCTGGCAGGGAACCTGCACTGCAGAGGGCTGCTGCTCTTTGGCTTTTCACCTTTAGCAAATGATGCTCTGGGTCCTTAAACCGCAACCCCAGGACACTCCTCTGCCGAGGGAGGAGCAGCTGCCGCATCTCTTATTGTTCCCAGCAGCTGAGGAATTGCCAGGGAATAACTTCCAGCACAGACCTTTCAGCTGGAGCTCGCTGTTCCCTCTGCAGACTTCCCCCGTGCTGGGATCACTCCCCTGCCGTTCTGGCAGCCGGTGTGAACTTCCAGCGGCCATCCATCCCTCCATCCATCCATCAATCCATCCCTCCATCCCTCGGGCTGCCGGGGAATCCATTCCCTTGGGGAGCAGCAGGGCTGGAGGCGCTCGGAGCGCTCTGCGCTACAAGGGGCACACACCGGGCGGTGGCTGCCGGCACACGGCGGGTGCTGCCCGCTCCTGGCATCTCCTGTCCTGGCACGAAAGGACGGGAAAAGTCACCGATCTTCCACTTACCATGGAAAGCACCGCTCCTTTGGAGAAGTAAAAGTACTTCGTGCAAAAGAATTATTTTAATAAATTTATTAAAATAAAATAAAATTTAATAATTATTTAAATAATTATTGCCTTGTAGCACTCTTGTTAGGACTTTTTAAAAACAATTCCATCTTACAGCCATATCAACAGAGCAGGTATTAGAGAGTGTGTTCAAATCCCCCAAAATTTCCGTGAAATAATTAGGAACAGAACATAATTTTGGTTACAGGTGATTCACTCTTCCTGTATGTTGGTTGCCACCTGTTGATAGCTGCCCTGACACCTGGGAAACAAAATCTAAGCCATGATCACAAAACAGCTATTTTGCACTAATTAATTTTGGCTATCACATCAGATGAGGGGTTTAGTCTTCTCCAGAATTGAAGATTGGTCTCAGTGCATCGATCTTGGTTTACAGAGACAACAGCAGGTAGTGTTTACTAACATGCAAACAACTCCTTCTGTAGCCAGCAACTAATCTCAGGCTGGGATTACTGAGCCACCTATTGTGAAATGCCTGCATGGCAGTGGCAGTTCCATTTGCTATATTTTCCTGAGTAACCAATAGATTGGTTATTCCTTTCTCCAGCTAAGAGATCCATAGCCATGGAATGAGGATCCTCCTTCTGCTAAAGGGTTCATCACATTGATGTGACAACTCCACAGAATGTTTTCCTTGGCACAGTTCCCACACAGCCAATACTGATTAGGACTTTGATCCTTTGATTAGCCAATACTGTTTGCTGAGGTTGTGGCAGCCAGTGGTGCTGCTCAGCCCAGCTGTCAGTACTGCCATGGCAGGTTTGTGTGGTGCAGGATGGACCCCACTGCATTGTTTGCAGTTCACAGCCTGAAAAAATCCATTTGGGTATAGAATTCTCTTCACCAAGATGGCAGTGGATGGCTAGTCCTTGAGAGATGAGCCCAAACCTGACAGAAGTTTTATGTGTGTGACCCCACAATTCCACCAATTCCATCATTCCCACTAAACAAACTCCTGGTGCCCAGCATGCTGAGTACAAATCAAAGAATTTGCTCCCTTTGAAGATTCACTAGCATGTAAGATGTATGAGTCAACAAATTAGAATCCCAGCCCTGGTAAATTGTCCCTAAGAACAGTAGCCAGGGCATATTTGGGGTCACCTCATGGTGGCCTTCTAGTTTCTGAAGGGAGCATATGGGAAAGATGGAGAATGACTATTTCCCAGGGTCCAGGGTTTCAAGACAAAGGGGAATGCCTTTCCACTGCCAGAGGGCAGGGTTAGATGGGAAGAAATTTTTCCATGTGAGGGTGGTGAGGCCCTGGCACAGATTTTCTGGAGATGGCTTTGCTGGAGATGGCTGTCCCATCCCTGGAAGTGTTCAAGGCCAGACTGGATAGAGCTTGGAGCAAACTGGCCTAGAGGAATGTGTTACTGCCTATGGCAGGGAGGTAGGAACCAGATGATTTACCATATCTACTTCCAACCCAAACCATTCTCTGATTCTCTGAATGCAGATGAGTACTACAATAATAATAATAATAATAATTTCAAAACATTTTGGTGATTGTCATCAAGAAACAACATTCGAGAGGAAAACATTCTGAGCACAATGATGGTTTGTGCGATTATAATCTCTTCTACAAGGTCATGAAATTGAAATTTATGTTAATTACAGCCCATGGCAATGATTATGCTAACAAACTGTTCCACTAATTATATTTAGGTATTTAGATTGCATTAGCCAAGAAGTTTTATGCAAAGATTTGAATATTGCCTATATCTCATAAATAATAAAGACTATTAATGGAGATAATACATGCCTCAACCCACAATTACTGCAACATGTTTTAATTCAGCTGCTTAAAACACACAAGTTTAAAAATTGAATTAGGAAACACAGATACTAATCAGTTCTATGAGATTCACACTTGCTTATCTTTGAACTTTTTTTTTTTTTGCTTTAAATAAGATGGAAATTCAAGAAACAAAGTGAAATATCTTCCCTTTTCATACTGGAAGTTTTCTTTCAACAGGTATTACAGCTCTTTGAACCTCCCTCTGACCAAACTAGTATAGTACATATTGGGTTTTTACTTTCTGCCCATGAACCAGGGGATCCAGCCTGACCCTCAGTGCTGATCTCCCCATGTCACTTATAGACTCTTGAGCCAGGCCCTCCACACCCACTGGGTGGCTTGGACCTTGAAAGCAGCATCTTTGGCCAGCTGAGTATTACAATTCATTATGCATTTCTTGAGAAAAACAAATGGAAACTCTTGCGCACACCAGTTACTGCCACAAAAAATATTAAAAATTTCTAACAGGAGTGCTACAAGGCAATAATTATTTAAATAATTATTAAATTTTATTTTATTTTAATAAATTTATTAAAATAATTCTTCTGCACGAAGTACTTTTACTTCTCCAAAGGAGCGGTGCTTTCCATGGTAAGTGGAAGATCGGTGACTTTTGCCGTCCTTCCGTGCCAGGACAGGAGATGCCAGGAGCGGGCAGCACCCGCCGTGTGCCGGCAGCCACCGCCCGGTGTGTGCCCCTTGTAGTGCAGAGCGCTCCGAGCGCCTCCAGCCCTGCTGCTCCCCAAGGGAATGGATTCCCCGGCAGCCCGAGGGATGGATGGAGGGATGGATGGATGGATGGATGGATGGATGGATGGATGGATGGATGGATGGATGGATGGAGGGATGGATGGAGGGATGGAGGGATGGAGGGATGGAGGGATGGAGGGAGGAATGGAGGGAGGGATGGATGGATGGAGGGATGGAGGGATGGATGGGTGGGTGGATGGATGGATGGATGGGTGGGTGGATGGATGGAGGGATGGAGGGATGGACGGAGGGACAGATGGATGGATGGATGAGGGATGGATGGAGGGAGGGATGGAGGGATGGATGGCCGCTGGAAGTTCACACCTGAGGGGTCACCGGCTGCCAGAACGGCAGGGGAGCGATCCCAGCACGGGGGAAGTCTGCAGAGGGAACAGCGAGCTCCAGCTGAAAGGTCTGTGCTGGAAGTTATTCCCTGGCAATTCCTCAGCTGCTGGGAACAATAAGAGACGCGGCAGCTGCTCCTCCCTCGGCAGAGGAGTGTCCTGGGGTTGCAGTTTAAGGACTCAGAGCATCATTTGCTAAAGGTGAAAAGGCGAAGAGCAGCAGCCCTCTGCAGTGCAGGTTCCCTGCCAGAGCTGCTGTGCACTGCTCGCACAGGGCAGAGGAGGCACCAGAGGGTGCAGACGCTCTCTGCTGCTGAGTGCTGCCTCAGATGTGTCAGCAGACAGCCAGAGACTGGGAATGATCATCAGGCTCCCTTCTTTTCCTTCTTGCATCCTGGACTGTGGTATTTCGATGAAATCACTCCTTGTGACAGACTCCTCAAAGCTTTTTTCTCCACTTCAGATTCTGCTTCCTCCTTGCTTTGTGTTCATCTTCTGCTATGCCTTGGCTGGTAAAAACAAAGAATAGCTGAACTGCTGCTTTGGAACTGAGAGACAAATCACCACAACCAAATTTTGTCATCTAATGAAAAGGTTTACAAAACCCAAAAAGGCTTTCTAAAGGGAATTATTCAGGAGGAATATTTACTAAGTACAGGATGTTTTTCTAATGAGACTCAATATACGTACCTTCATTTACCCATTTGCTACAGAAGGAATTATGACATGCTTTTGTCAATCAATATACCCTTTTAAGTACTTACATGTGAGATTTACTACATCACATTAAGGGTAGTAGACATAGATGGAGAAAGAAATAGAGCCTTTTCCTCAAAATATCATAAATTAGGCCACAAAATATAATTCTGTAAACTAAAAATCGTGGCAAGTCTCTTTAATTCTTGAATAGATACATGACCAACTTAAAAGGTGATAATATCTCCTCCTTTATAAACTAATTTTCCTGTCTTTAAAGGTAGGAATTCAGACACCTTCTTACTGAAACCTTGCAGACTGAGTTATGTGATAGATTCTCTTGAGGTCATGTTACATATTTTGAATGAACACCTTCATTAAATTCTTATGTTTTCTCTTTCCAGACCTATGCAGTTTGGATCTGATTTGTTTCTTCCAGGAATGATATTTGGCATTCAGGACAGCCAGCCCTTTGTAGGTTAGGAACACTGTAGGATATAACTGTGGAGGTAACCACCAAAAAGGAGAAGGAAAGTCCTTCAGACTTCCTGTCAATGTTTGTGATACCCCTTTTAGTAGTAGATTCACTGGTAATTATCCATTCCCCATGGACATGCTGATGGGACAAAGCAAATAAACTGATGGAAAAAGATAGCTAATGAGCTAATTTTTTAAATTTTTTGGTGAAAGGAATTACAGGATTTTGTTCCCAAGTACATCTCTTTTATCTGAATATTTCCCTAAAGTCCATTGATTGAAAGTAGTCATAAAGGTATATTTGCCAGCAGAATTTGTTGAAGTTTACAGCATAACACAAATAAATCCACACTGTTAATGATTTCTTCTTCACATCCAGACAATTGTAAGCAAAGTCAACTTGCAAGCAAAAACAACCTGTGCTTATTGGCACAGAACTGTTGGGGAGGATTGCTCTCACTTTACTCAGAGAGTGTGAAAATGATTAACAGTGGAAGTTCACATTTGTACAGATTTTTGGGAACTCAGCCTGGGAGAAAGAGGAAAGCATGGAGCAAGATTTTATCTTATACATTTTAAGAACACAACATTAAGCAACAAGTGTCTAAAATGGCAAAATATTTTTCAACATATCTTTATAAAAGAACCTGAAAAGATACACAGGAAGCTGGGAAAAGTAGCATCTGAGTGTTTGTTTATCTGAAGTATTTGTGCTGGTTTGAGGCTCAAAAAGTTGGATAGAATTCTCATAAGATTTGTAGTTTCTTCTGGGATTTCCAATTCTTATTTATTCTGATCCTAATCTTATGCAAAGAAAGGAATAAAAAAAATTCTATGTGGCTGTGCAGTTTACAATCTTATCAAAACTGGTGGGAAAATAGCTTTAAAATGAGTTTTTATCCTCACTTTCTGAAATTTCTGCAATAGATCAGCTATGCTTTGGTAAGATTATTCTCATAAAACATTTCACTCAAAAGGAAACTACAGCCTTTAATTTCAAGATATCTGTGAATTTTAAGTTTCTGCAGTCATTATTTAATATCTGGCACTTAACAACCTACCTACACAGTAAGAACCTCAGCAAATACATTCCCTGTTGAAATTTGAGGGCATGAATTTCTGATTTAAGAATCCAAACAGATAATATCTTTGGAGACTTCACTTTTTTTTTTTTTTTACATTATTGTTCACACATCTGCATATGCATCTGGAAACATTTCTTTAGGTCAGTAGGTAAAATTGAGTGGAATTTGAATTCCCTCATTAAACACAGAGCAGCACAAATTTAGCTGCTTATGTGTCAGGTGCTTTATGAAGCCCTAACATTGCTGTGTGGGCACATATGATCCAAGCCACCATCAGTTCAGAGTTCTGCACTGTTTGGCCTCAAATTTATTGAAGATTGCATGTCCATAGCTCTGCATGGAGACAGGTCTAGCTCTTCCTCAAAAAAAAAGAAATACAGAAGCATGAAGTAGATGCCTTCTGTTGGAACTAGTTCAAACTGAATATTTTTTCCATTTCCTGTATCTGATGATGTTAAGCAGACACTGTAAAACCAATATTAATTAGTTTTTGAAGAAATAGAGTATTTTCCCTTGCTGTATTTCTGTTGTGGTTTAGGAATGCTGCTCCCCTGTTCAGAGACCCTCCCAAACCTGATACTGCTTCCTTGATCTCCACCTTCCCCTTCCCCTTTCTGGGGATAGAGTTGAGAGCTGGAGGCACAAAAGCTGAAAATCACCAGCTGAGAGAAATTTTCTGGAAACAGCCATGAGATAAGAAAAGAAGCAGTAACAGCAACAGTATTAACAACAAAGGTGTACAAAGAGAGGGTGATTTACATGCAAAATGCTCACCAGGCTGGGACAAATCAAAACAGTGGTGGACAGCTCCAACACCCTTCTCCCAAGAGACACATTCCCTTTTCCTCTGCCCTGGCAATGACCTAAGGAGAGATATTATAACACAATGTCCTGCTGTTCTGGGCTGGAACCAGAGCAACTTACTATCATGAATCCAGAAAAAAAAATATTTCTTTCTTACCTGTAGAACAGTAACAGAGCACGCCAGCTATGCCCCTGTAGAAGTAGCTGAGTTATCACTGAAGAATTTCTTACTGCCTGTCAAATAGAAGAAATCAGATATAATCTAGAGATATCTTCTGAGTAATTTTTTTATCTGAATGTTAAGGTGCTGAAATTATTTTAGGTGACTCCATTCACATTCAACCAAAATGACTTGACATTTAGGCATATTTCTGCAACATCTTGCAGGTTAAAAGATAAAACCAGGATAATTTATTTCTGGATGTCAAGCACAATAATTCATTGCTGCTATAGCTCACATAGGGAAAAAATCTGTTCCTCAATAATTTAATACTTAGAAGTAATAAAACATCCTTTAGAAAAAAATGAAGTAAATAAAACTGAATAAAACCAGGACATCTGTCATGGACAGATGCAAAAACATGATCATTTGCACTCTAGTGAGACTGGAATTAGACTGGAAATGTATCATATCAATAATGATGTAATTGTGATGACTTGATCTTTATGAAATGCCTCAGGGTGTGCTACAAACATTACCAATGAGTAAGAATAGGTGAATAATTCACCCAAAGAGTAGGGAAAGATGCAGAAGAGAGGAAGAAGGAAAGGGGAAACAAAAATTGGACTAAATGAATGTCAGGTGTTTCTCACACATGAGTTGACATCTGTTGCTAGATGAGTTGTGCCTGGAGGTAAAAGATACCTTGGATTGAGACTATATATTTGTTGAGCAAACAAATCCAGCCAGGATAAAAGTGATCCTGGGTTCATCCCTTACACTCAGCTGCTTCAAACTGCATCAGTGCATATTGATGCCTCCTCAGAGTCTTTGAGCAGTGTTGGAATCCTGAATGCTGAGAATTTTAAGCTTTCTGTGCTGAAAGGCACAGACCCACAAGAGAACACTGCATTTGCCCTGAGGCTGTGAAGAAGGTTTCCAAAATTGATTGATAGCACTGGGATTGTGGGTGTGGAGTTGGTCAGAAGTTGTGTAATATCACAGGGTGGAAAACTTCAGAGTTTGAGATTTTAGAATATAGAAATAAATATGGAGCAAGATGGAGGTTTTAGGGTAGGTTGTTCTTCTTTACCTTCTTCTTCATGGCTTTGGGTGATGTTTTGTAATTGGGCAGAAAAGTCTGCACCGCGGACTTTGAGGGATCAGTTATTGGGTTAAAAGGGAAAATAATCCAGGTGTCAGCTCTTAATTGGATAGCTCAGTCTTAAAAGGCCTTGTAACAAGAGATTGTTGGCCATTTTGTGCCTTCTAATGCAAAGCTTCTGAACTCATGGTTGTGAGACTGTTTTACTGATAAGAAATAATAAACATCTGAGTATGAACACGAATTACTGTCTCAAGTGCCTTCAATCCAGACCCAGAAAAACTGATAAGCAGTATCTTTCAAAAACCTCCACATCCAAGAGACATTTTTGCTTCTTGCTTCAAGCCACAAATCAGCTTGTGTTGTGCATCTGAGCTCTGTGCACCAGGCACATGCAGGGTAAGGACACTCCTGCTGCTCAGCAGGCTGCTTGCTGATTTGTTTTCCTAATAATCAGAGCTTGCATTGCTCACAAAATTAGGAAACAAAGATTTCCTGCTGAAATCAACTCTCTGTCTGTGAGAGTTGAAACTGTATGCTTTATCCAGAGATGCTGAATCCCTAATCTTTACACAGAGTCCTTTCCAAACAACCAGACATCAGATACACTTCAGAAAATAGTCTTTACCTTCTCTGTGTGTTACAGAAAGCTGAGACAGTGTGTGCTTTGGTATTGAAAAGGCCTCCTGCAATTATGTAGATATAACATGAGACACTTTCCCCCACAGGAAGATTATATTGCCATGGTAACCAAGAAAGGAAGTAGATTTGGCATTGGAGTTCCCATTTTCCTCAATTTCTGTATTAGCATTTGTTCGTGGCAGTGATGCTATTTAGAACCAAAGAACTTTGATTAAAGTTATAAAATTTCTGGAAGCAATGGGAGTTTGCTTACATTATGGGAAAATGGTATTTCTCCATTCTAATAACTAGGCTTTAATATAACCATAAAATGGTTTGGCTTGATCTTTAAAGCACCTCTAGACCAAGCCTCCTGCCATGAGCAGGTATAACTTCCACAGTGGAAGGCAGCAAAATGGAGATCTTACAGTAGATCAACTTGCTCAGCACTGGCCAAACTGATAATGGGCACTTTGAATGATGGGGCATCCTCAACTTCTCTCTAGCATCCATTTGAGTGTCTCACCAGTCTCACTGTAGAAAAGCTTTTCCTTTTAGCCAATCTAAACCTGCTCTCAGTTTGCAAAGTTGATGTCACATGCAGAGACTCCTTTGGGTTTGGTTGGGTGTTTTTCCCAAATACTCCTGCTCCTGAATACTCCACATTTGCCCCTTACATTGTACCCAATCCCTTATTTCAAAGCTCATGACTTAGTGGTGAGCTGAAGGAGCTGCTGTTGGTGCTGAGGCTGGAGAGATTTTTGATTTGGGTCACTGATGCTGCAGAATGTGATTTACCTTTAGATAACAGCATCACTGTGAAGTGTTCATGTTAGATGATGTGTAACTGCTGAACAGGAGATTCCAGCATGATGCAGTCACCAAAAAGCTCTCAGCTGGTTTGAATTCAGGTGTGGGATACCCCACAGCTGCTTTTAGTGTCTCACCATAGAACCACTGTCCAAAACCCCTGCCTCTTCCTGTGGGGGTGTAATGCTGTAAAATAAAGATTTTTTTTTTTAATCAAGAAATAAGATTTCTTGATTTTTTAAACAAGAAATAGAGTTAAAAGACAAAGCTTAGCCAAGTTATTTGGTGACCATCTGATTTTGATCAGCTGGTAGAGTAGCAGATCAATTGCAGAAGTCAGCCTTCTTCTGATGACCTTCACATTATGTGACAGCAGAAAATTAAAGAACCTCCTCATGACTACAAGCCTTAGTGTATCTCCTCTTTAATTCATATTTTTCCAAGGAATGTTCTGCATCAGAAGAATTAAAAAAAAAAAGTAATTGGAGCAGAGGGCTGTACTTTGTGAAAGATATGTTATGACTGAATAAATGTCTCTATGCCATTCAAAAGTGAATGTTCTTATGCATCCAGACAGAATGCTGGCCATCTCTGATGTGCAAGCTATTCCTTTGGACAAGTCACAAACAGATATAAAGAAATGCAAGATTCACTGGGAAATGATGAACTCAGAAGTGGCAGGGCCACACTGCAAGTCAGTGCTCAGAGGGGGGGTCTAATTCACATTTCTACAGGGATTTGTCCATTAGTGTCAGAGCACAGTAGAATAGAGCCTTGCTGCAGATCCCTCCAGACAGTGCTGGAACTCTGTGGCAATGAGCTGCAGTGGCACACTCCCACTTCCAAACTCTTAGTGGCTCTGGAGTAACTTAATCCTTAATGCAAAAACACTGCTGTTTAAGAAGATAGACATTAATTACTGCATTATGGTTTAAAGAGGTCTTGAAAAGTGACCTTAAATACAGATTATCACTGAAATATAAGCAATCCATAATAAAAGCTTTGATAACTGTGTCTTGGTCTTTATAAAAGTAAAGTACTTGAAGTACTAACAAAGCCAGCAAAATGCAAAAAAGTGATAATCTTGCTTAGATTATCATAAGACAAGGAAGACAAAGATGAAACTGCAATGACCACATGCAGTTTCATCAGGACTGCATTGCATGACCTAATAAATTCTCTCTATCTCTAGATTCTATGAACTCTCACATTTAGAAGTAGATGATACTTCAATGGTACTTTTTAACAGCTATGCTTCCAACAATTTGAATTTCCTGTGTTAGAAATAACTCACTTCTTTAAAACAATTGAGAGGGGAAAAAGTCCTCAAAGGAAAAACTGTTTATTTGTATCAGAGCTGGGTGTCTGTCTCTGCCCTGAGAGGTCAGCACACACCCCCTTTGTTAAATGTTAACATTTTATAGCCTGTGGCTGCTGTCCCCTTTCCATTGGATGGGTACTGAGGAACTTGCACTCTCTTCTGACCTCCTGCTCTTCTCTTCCACTTCCCTCTCATCCTCCTTCCCCCTCTGGTCACATCTGCAACCCTGCTTCTCTCCTGATTCCCAACAACACTTACCAGGTGCAATGAACCCATTAAACAAAACATATAGTAGGAAAGAGAATTAACAATTTACCTTTTTTTTTTTTACTCCACAATCTTGTTGGGCTGAAGCAAAATGTTATTTCTTTTCTCACACCTGCCTATGCAGTAGTAACTCTTGCAGTTTTTCTTTCCTCTTTCTCTCCCTTTCCTTCTTTTCTTGTACTTCTGCTTTAAAAGTGGATAACTAGTTAGAAGACAACAAAAGGTGATGGGGAACAAACCCCTTACCACTGTCTGCTTGAATTCTCATCCATAATAAAGATATATAATATTTGTACTCAGCAATTACAGAAAAGGCTGTGATTGTTCCACCAGGAACCATTGACAAATTAGCATAAAATAGCATTAATGAAGAAACAATTATATCTGAAGGTCTTTTATTATTTGATTTTTACTATTATTGTCCCTTAACAACTCTAATCACTGATAGTGCACAAACACATTCGCCTCTCCAGCTCCATTTAGTCTGAAACAAAAGTGAACAACCATCTTATATTACACTTCAATCATTCTAATTGTTATAATTCATTCTTACTTTGTGTCAATAATGCAGAAAACAATTTGCCAAAGTGATCCTAACAGCAGCCAAATTATTCATGTTTCCATACACACAACATTAAAGTATGAAGATCTGCAGTCTGGTTTTTCCTGGACCTTGACTGCATATCATTCCAAATACCTTCCCCTCTATAAACCCAAATTCACATTATTTTTTTAACAAGCTCACAAAGCAAAGCTGAATCTGAACACCTAACACTGCTCAGCAGGGAGTATGGACAGAATGGGAGCCCTGCTGTGCCCCGAGAAAGCAAGGAGGAGAGAAATAGTCAGGAAAGGGAGAGAGAGCAGAGATTATCAGCAACCCTTAGATCCCACTCCATCCTGCTGTGGGGATGGTTCTGGAGCTGAGGGTGTGAAAGAACAAAGGAAGTTGTTCACCCCAGTAGGCTCTTTCCCTTTATCCAAATAGATTTGCAGGACTCCTCTGCTGGAATCTGAAATGCAAGGAACTCAGAACTTTGGGCCTCTAAGCCAAAACTTAGAATTAAACACAGGATTTGATATGAGACCTTGGGAAAGGCTTCCAAACTCAGGTGCTAGAGGCAAGAAAGTGCATTGATAGTTTAAAACAGAGACACATTAAGTAAAGGAAAGTCTAGAGTTTTAGAGTTTAAGATATAGAAAAAATAAAAGTAGTTGCAGAGGTAAACAAAAAGTTTAGAATGCAGTGCTGTAGGTTTGTGTGCCATAACATGATTGGCTAAGAAAGCTTACACTGTAGCAAAATAAGACAAAATATTTAAGGATTGGGTCAAAAACATAAATGTCCTTGTTAGCAGTGTTATATTGGTCAATAACTCCTTAAAAGGTCTTTTAATTAAGGGTCTTGGGACCTTCTGAACCATGCTGTAACAATGTGAGCCTAATTCACCTTCCCTGCCTACACAGAAGCTAAGAAAATAAACCACATCATCAAAAAATATTCAGAGGTTCTGTCTCAAATTCCCCCCAAAATTCCCCCCAAAGAATTATCCCACTCCTCTGTCTCCTTTTTGGGCATAAACCTCTGGTGTTGTGAATAGTTTTCTGTATGCAATGTTTGAGATACAAACATGCCTGCTCCTCCACCAAAGTCCCAGCTGTATCCTAACAGACACATTAAGGGTCCTATTATCACAAAAGAAATAAAAAATTAATAAACTACCCAGCAGAAGAGGCTAAATTCTAAAATATCCAGGGAAATAGATCAACTATCAGGGAGCAAGGCTAGATATCAGGGAATCAGAAACACAAATATTGCCCATAAATTTCAGGGATTTTGGGTGAGCTCCCGAAGGATAAAAGAGTAGAAAACTTTCAGATCAAATAACACTCATGGATCAGGGCTAAAAGTTTAGAGACCATTTGGGCATTAAACACCTCTAAAACCCCAGAAAAATGGACTGACTATATAACATTTGAGTATTTGATGTACTGGCTTTCTAGGAGACTGAACATTCCGTGACTGCTAAAAAGAGCTTTATAGAGAATGTCATGGTGGGAAAAATGTCTAGAAGAGAGTTACATAAATATTGTGCCTGATTTTATTAGGCAGGAATGCATGAATTAGGTAAGGAAAGAAAGGAGCCAGGAAGACAGAATTTTAGTGCTGCTGTGAGCAGAAACCTGTGTCTCAGAAATGTATTGCAGGATATTCAGTGGTTCAGTAACACTGGGTTTGATGAACTGACCCCAACCAAATTGCAATTAGGGGAGAAAACTAGTGTTTCACATACAGAATAATGATGTTAAATAAGAATTACTGCTGAAGCTGCTCCAATTCTCAAATAATCTAATAAATAAAAAGAGGGCTAATGGTAGTACAGATTTAATTTTAACAAGTGGACAGTTTGTAGGAAAACTGCTCATTTACTGTAAGAATAGATAAAATAAGTTGCATAGAGTTGTTCCTTTGGATTGTTGGGTTTTTGTTTTCTTTTGGTTTTTTTGTTGGTTTTTTTTTTTTAATTTTAGATGACATTTTTCATTTCAGAAATTCAGCCTTTGAGAGTTTCAGGGAATAAGTTGATGAAGGAAACGAAGGAGCTTAAAGTTATATAGGATTTTTCATTTCCAGATATATATTACTTCTTTAATCTCATATCATGTACAAGAGGGAAAACAATACAAGAGAGGACTCTGAATGTGAGGAGATGAGTGACTCCTCCTTTAATCTTGTTAGGGGTAAACATCAGGCAGTGATAAAATAAATGGCTGAAGGAAGATGTGCCTTAAAATCAAGAAGAGAAAGAGAATTTGTACATTGCTTCAATCAGGATAAACTAGTCTTTGAAAAGAAGATGTTAAAACAGACCTTAAAATCAAGAAGAGAAAGAGAATTTGTACATTGCTTCAATCAAGATAAACTAGGCTTTGAAAAAAAGATGTTAAAACAGATGGGGAAAGATTTTGTGGTCATCTAAATTAAAACAAATAAGGAAGAAGGGGAGATGATCTGCTACAGAGGCATTTGACAGTGAAGTTACCCTTTAAAAGAAAAGGCTCCAAAATCAATACCATGCTTTAACTTTCACTAAGGAAGAGGTAATGAGGATGAGACTGTGGTACTGGTTCTAACTGGAATAAGTCAAAAGTCTCAGTGCATTCAATTAAGGGAACACAATCCTCAAACTCTGAAAGAATTGATATGTGAAAACATATAATAGCAAGCATTATAAATAGGAAGCATTTCAGGGCAGCTGATAAACCATTAGCCTGTCCTGTGTTTATTTATTTTTTGTAAAAACTCCTTGATAAGCATATAACACGAATCATCATTGTTTTCCAGACTAATTATATAAGAGAAATATAATAGAAATATTAAGGAGCAGGTGCTCATAAAAAAGTGATGTAATTGGAAAGATAGGTTTTCACAGGAACATACCAGTAATGTTACAGGTGCTGATCTCTTTTGAAATATTTTCCTTTTTTCTTGGTCCTAAAAAAATACAAACAGAGGTGGTAGTGATCAATACACTATCCCCAAAAATATGATGCTACTGATAATGTATACGTTCCTCAAAAGTTCTGCAAAAATCATCCTGCACTAAATAACCATTGAGACCAAGATTTAAAAAACCCATGAAAGAAAATTCTTTACACAGACAGGTATCACAATTGCAAAACAGCAAAACATTCTTTTTGGCTTTTTTCTTTGAATTATTGTGTTACCAGACCAAGCCATTTTATCAGTGTACAGTTTATAGACTTATGTTACCAATTTGTTATTTATAAACATTTAATCTCAATTCCCACAAAACACAATGCTTCTCTTTAATCAAGCTATTCAGTCCTGAATTCCCCTGCAATTATGGAAATCCCCCATGTGTCTTGGTTTGCTCCACCAAAAATAAATCATTAATGAAAAGGAGCACTGGATTTCCAACAGTTGCAACCACTGGATTGTATTCCTTTCTCTAATAGAAAAATACCTCTGGACCATTTGCCACTTTATGTCTTTGATTATAAATGCCTTCATTTTGGCACCATAAGACCTTACCCAGGGCTGTGAAAATTCTATATGAAATCAATCAGATGCTTAAATTATCATGAAAGTCAAACAAAGCCCCATTAAACTAGAGGCAAAAAAAGAAGTCATCCACTGGAAAAAAACCCACACAAACCCAAACCAGCACAATGCCTGGCTTAAAACACATGGGGTTCCAATTTCACAACACACTGCTGTGGGAGTCCCTGGTGCCTTTTTCTCTTCTGCAGGTTTTCAAATTAGAATTAGTAATTAGAATTGGCAAAATTAAAGGAAATAGGCACAAAATGGACTGCTTGGTAATGTAATTTTTACAGTTAGCTTACAGCATTTACACACACGTATAGTGATATTCTCCTATTTTTCAATACTTCCTTTTAGAAATGCCACAAGATACTTAGGTTTTCAAAGAATATTTGAAGGTTTATTTGAAGAAATATAAGAAGGTTTTTAAGGAATATTTGTGTTAGCTTTCAAAATGCAGCACTCACCCATTTTTGAGCACTAAATTTATCACACACAGAATTTTGCTGCAAGATTTATTTATTTGTGAAGAATAAACCTGCAGGTTTCTTGCTCTCAACATGAGTTGTGGTCAGATCAGTAGATGTCATTCCCATGCAGAGTATTGCCAAAATTGTTTTTGAGGACCAAAATATGTTGCCCTTGTAACGCATTTTACATCTCTCCAGAAAGCCAGATTTTATTCTCCTGAGAAAGATGCTAAATAATTTATTTGTTTGTCCTCATATGGAAGAGCTTTACCATGTTTATATGAATAAATAGTTACTCATTATTTTTCCTCTTGACAGCCCATTTATAGAAGTGTGTAACCTACACCACATCCACGGGATCAGAAAGCTGCTGTTGATCTCAGCTGGACTAAAGGGAAGCTCACAACCCAATCATTTGTCTTGGCCTAATGCTTAAGCCACTGTGCTTTTGGACAACATGGTTTGCAGAAATGTTCTTCACCTGTCACTGTTGGGATGTTAAATAAAAGAGATATAAACCTGTCTACTGATTCAAGAGTTGCAGAAGACTGGAAAAGAGGAGGTTTAGGGAGGCTTAGCCATGATTTTCTTGGGAACTGTCAGGGCACTGCTCTGCTCCTGAGAGGTTGTGAGTGACAACCTTTGCATCACTTGATTATTTTATCTCTCTCCTCTTCCACTTCTCCTTCACTTACCAAACTATTTGCATCTTGATCCAGCAGTTTTGTCTATTTCAAATAGAACTGCAGAAGTCATTCTGGGCACAAGAGCTGTTAAAATTCTGTGTATCTAGCTGTTGATGACACTCCAATATACCAAGTGTGTATGTAAAACTGGAGTGTATTGAAATGCAACGCCAAAACTTGTGACTGGTATTGAGAACTGAAAAAGATGTAAAGCTCCTTAAAGTTTCCTTCTAACTGTAGTATTCCAACTCTCTTCATAGAATTATTCCACATTGGAAGGAGGTGGCCAATGTAATAACCCAATTCACAACTTCAAAAATTCATTTTATCTGTCAAAAGTCAGGAAACACTGGTTTGTTATTCCATTGTCACATTTGCAGAGACATCCAAGCTATCTGCACTTCTGGCACATAATTCAGCATATTACAAGCTCCTCATCATTGTTTTCCTTCAGATTTTATTATCTACCATAAATACCAGCTGCTAAGTCATTTTATATAGTCTGTTGATGAACAGATCAACACAGAGACAAATTAATGGAACATTTTCGTGTCTCTTTGGAACTCATAACCCAGAGCTGTGATGCTGAGTGAACACGAGCATCACACCCAAATATTGGCTGGCACTAGAGTGAGAGGTAACTGAGTGGGGAGAGGAGCTAAAGGGGTGTTTTCAAAGCTTTGCTGCTCAGAGGTGCTGCCAACCACTGCCTGGCCCTCAAGGAGATGAACTTTCTGTCAGAAAAAGTTTCTGACACCTGAGTTTCCCCCAGCAGAGTTCCTCTGCTCACTTCTCTGTTCACTCAACACCTTATCATTTCAAGCCCTAGTGGCAGAGAGATAAAATGTCTTTTTGACATCATTTGGCCCTAAAGTTATCCCAAATCTACTGTTACTGTTTTATCTGTTGAAGTTAGGGAAGGTAGAGAATGAAGAGTTTTCTATAAACAGGGATTGAATAACTTCATGTTGTTATTTAACACCAGAAAATAAAGTTGCCTTTTTAAGACTTGACTGCTTATTGCAGCTATAATTCGATACAAACTATTAACTACAACATCAATTTCTAGTTTAACCACATGTTACCAATGGACTGCCTAATTATGGGGAGATTAAGTGGCTGGCAAAGCAAATTTTATGGAGAAGAAGCTGCCACTAGTGGAAGTTTTATGCTATTTTGTGTTTCTACTTGACACAGGAATTCTGAGATTTGAGATCATATTAGATATGTCAGTGTCTAGTGGTTTTTAACTTCCTTTTTTATGTGTGAGTAGAAAGATATTTGTTGGAAGCACATCTTATAAAGGAAATGTAAATGAATAAAACATAAAAATAAACAAAAACATCCATGACATGAGCTTGGTATGTGTCTACTTCATGAATATTGATTTGCACATTTATTTTTTAATCTGTCAGATTAAATCATTAATGAAGCTGAAGCCCCAACATGAACTCTATTAAGGGTGATCTAACCACACAAGTACTTTGTAGGGAAATACTTTTCTTTTTCAGAGATGTGGAAATGCTGGTTATTCTGGCAGTACAGTCTTGGTTTTCTCTGGCAAATATTAATGGAATTATGTGCAGAAAATCCTACTGTTAAAACTGAGGGGCATTATTCCCTTTAGTTTGGGTAGCATATCTTCAATAATGAATGGTGACTTGGTGTTTTCAGTGCACTGTTTCTTATGATGCATCTGAATTCTTAAAAAGAGGAAGAAAAAAGGTAATTGTGGAAATTAGCTAGTGAATAATTAGGCTGCACTAAGCTGTATTTTGCCCTCATTATTTTGTATTTAGCCTATTGGAAGAACTTTGCCCTAGTTTGTTTCATAGGATCTTTCAAGAGATATTTAATTAAAAACTGTTCATCTCTATCAGTGACAAGTCTTCTCAACCTTTAATTGAAATGTCATGCCAAGCCAGCTTTGGTTGAGGCAGGTTCAAGACCTGATAATGGAAGTCCTCAGCTGGCATTAAAAATCCTTTTTTTCCTGGCTTTTTCTGTTACTTTCTCATTCTCCAGCCCACAGCTCTATGTCTTGGGTTATGCCAGTTAATATTTCTAAATTTCTGCCCTGATTTCCAGCCTGTGCAGAAGGGAGGGAGGGCTCTGTGGGTACCACTTCATCCTCTGGGGTGAACTGCTCTTCCCAGCCACAGGGAAGAGGAAAGCAAAATTTGCTGTATCCTCAGCAGACAGATGTCCTATAAAAACCAATGTAATAAACTATAAAACCCAGTGGAGTTTTTTTGTTAGAGTAAAACTCAACAATTTTATTTTTCTTTTAATTGAGATAAACCATAAATTCTAGTAGAGGCAACCAGCTTTTACTTTTAATTACCCTTCTGAGGAGATAAAATATATAAAATGGATAAAATATATAATACATATAAAATATAATATATATAAAATATATTAGTTTTAATCATAAATGGACAATATAAAAATAAAAAATAAAATGTCCTAAAGTAACTTTATAATACTAAATAATATCCCCATTCATCTATTTAACCAAAAATAAGTTTTATACCTTTAAAACTAATTCTGAAAACAAACAAAATCTAGAAATTATACAACTATATAGTAACAATCTACAAAGCTACAAATATGTGAAAAAGGTAAAAATCTTTAGGCATCAACAGCAGTGCTTTACTCACAAGGTAAAATAGTTTCAGAGCTATTTCTCAATACTAGAACATTTGTCACTATGAGCAGGACAATAGTCCAAGTTCCAGAGCACCATCATGCCCTGGGAGTTCAGACTTTTTTTCCTACAATACTCAGATTTTTGATTGTTTCAATCCTTCTTGAAAAAAACCAAAGGAAAACAAAACAACAACAACAACAACAAAAAAAAAAAAACCAAAAAAACCCAAAAACCACCAAAAAACAAACCCTCACATTCCTTCTGGATCAGCAAAGTTTTCAGCTCAGAGTATGGAATAATTTGGCTTTGGTTTTTCTTGACTTGGAATCACAGAATGATTAAATTTGGGAAAGACCTTTAAGATCATCCTCAAGTCCAACCATCAGCCCAGCACCACCACCATGTTCACCAAGAAAGCACGTCCTCAAATGCCAAAAAAACACATTTTTTAACTCTTTCAGGGATTGTGACTGGAATATTTCCAGTCACATGCTGATCATAGCAATATCCTATCAGTAAGATGTGATAGTTTCAAGGTTTAAAGTCTCCATTAAGCATCAGATTAACAAAGAAATGGATTTATTTGGAAAGATTGCATAGGAGCTTTTAAAGTGTAATTCTGAGTAAATAGAGTTGATTCAATTAAAAAAAAAAACAGTCCTCAGTTAAAGCAAGGACAAAACCAAGTAATTTAATCTATTTTCTCTTTTTTATTTAAGACAATCATACATAACTAATTGCCTCTTTTTTTTCCTTAAGAAATAAATTAACCTTAAATCTGGGGATGTATTCTTTTATACTGCCTTCAACAAAGACAATTGTTTTACAGAAACAAGGTAGTTTATCCTCTTGAAGGACTTTATGGAGACTGTCTGTATAGAGTACATTAAAAAATTAATCTAATTGGCTGAATTAATTCAAAATACACACTTAAAAGGGTTAAACTGAGATTAGGACATAGCTGTGTTATAAATTATACAGATATGAATAGCAGATGATCCCTGAAAAAAAAGGCTAATGTAAAAAACAATATTAAGAAAGAAATCAGAGGTACAGGAGGGGGAATCCCTGCTGTTAAAAACATGTTAGCAATAATTGGGTCTAAGGAATTGATTTTCCACATAAGTGTACTGACAGGTCAAGTTCCTGTTCCTTTTAATTTTTAGATTTATGGAGTAATTTGTGGTTTGGTCTGGAGCAGTGCTAAGTAAAGCTGCTCCAAAGGGAAAAAAAGATATATATACATAATAGGAGAAAAGCTGATACTGAAGTCTAGTTAGAAGAGTTATTTTTAAGAGGGGATTTCAAGATCTCAGCACCAAGAGTGAATAAAATAGAGAAGAATTCTCCAGGAGTCATGCAGGAGTGGGATGGCTGGGGATACTCATGGACACAGAGTAACAGATAATGAATTTGAGTATTTCTGGCTCTCATCCATCAGGTCCATAAACATAATAGCTAAAGCTTTAAAGCAGATTGACTACTTGTCAAATAATCTAGGAAAGAATTGGTAATGGTGCATACATCTGAATTCTGGATGAATTCAGCCTTTACAGGGCTGGTGCCTCTAGTACCTAAAGACCAGGAGTAGTGGAAGTGAGTCCTGTGGTATTTGCTGGGTCTCCAGGATGAAGGAGGAATTGAGAATCTGACTCCACGTTCCTAGAAGGCTAATTTATTATTTTATGTACTTCTATTATATTAAAGAATACTATACTAAAGATTAGAGAAAGGATACAGGCAGAAGGTTATAAAAGAATGATAATGAAAACTCGTGACTACTTCAGAGTCCTGACACAGCTGATGGTGATTGGTCATTAAGTCAAAACAATTCACATGAAACCAATCAAACAACCACCTGTTGGATAAACAATCTCCAGACCATGTTCCAAAGCAGCAAAACACAGGAGAAGCAATCAGATAATTATTGTTTTCATTTTTTTCCTCTTAGTCTTCTCAGCTTCCCAGGAGAAGAAATCCTGGTGAAGAGATTCTTCAGAAAGTATGACAGTGACAAGGTCCTGCTCATTCTACAAGGATATTCTGTGTGTCACTTCTGCGAGGGAATTTTCTTGAACAAAACATCACCTGTGCATGAATTTAAGCTCTGAGATTCCACTTTCTCCCTTCCAAACATGTCAGACTTCACTGGGCTTAACAATGAATCAGACTTTGATATCTGAGATCATAGATTTTTCCATTATTGCCTTTCAACCTCACTGTAATCTCTCTCATTTGAAGTATTGAATAGGAAGAGTTCTAACACATCAGGTAGCTAATTTTTGAGTTAGAAGTGGTTGTCTTCGCATTTTTATCCTAGCTGAGGTCCAGAGCTGCCATTTTTTGTATAATACTACCACTTTCTACATTGATTCTAATGGATTTAAGTGCAAACACTTGAGGTACAACTAAAGATATAACTGCCCACCTGTCTCACTCCATGATGGAAGCAAACTTTGCTATCTCAACAATGCTGTTTACAGCCTGACAGGATAAACTGTGAATTACCAGTCTCTGAACCTCCTTTCTAAAATAAATCAAAAATCTTTCTAATCTGAGAGGCCTGTGTTGTGGTCCCTGTCAATGCATCCAATTATTGAATGTTTTTCTTGTCTGCAATATAATGTCTGAGAAACATTTTATAGTATTTTCTTAATTTTGATTTTCATTCATATTTTGAATACAGCTTTTTGTGAAGTTATCTAAAATTAATATCATAACCACAGCATTTGAAATTGTAACAAATCCCACACATGCCTGCTGATTCTACTTTGCAATTAAGATATTTCCTTGCTGGTTTTGCTCATCCCCTCTTAGCAGACAAACTAACAAGGCAAGTAAGAAGTGTTTTATAATACTCACATGTATCTGTAAGCCAGACCAGTTATTCTACAACTACAGTTTGTGTCTCCTGAAGAAATGCAACCCTTGTGTAAAATAATATTTTCTGTATTACTCCTTACCTTAGGATCTCAAAGTGCTTTTGTGGTGGTCTGATCCTGGCTGGAGGCCAGGTGCCCAACAAAGTTGCTCCATCACTCCCCTCCACAACTAGACCAGACAGAGAAAATATTAAAAAAAACAAACAAACAAAACAAAGAAAAAGAAAATAAAGAGAAAAAGGCAAAGGAAAAGAAAAAGAAATGTGGCAGGAGCTCTCTGGCCACTGAGAGAAACACAACTTTCCCAGACATCATTGTGGGAAAGGCTGTGAGAAGATCAGAGAAAAGAATGAGGAACAATTCTTATCTTAACCTGCTACACCTGGTATTGTGAACATGTGGAAAGTGTTATGGAGATTTGTTTACCAAAGGGTAATTAATTCTTAATTAGCCAATGGTGATGTTTAATTAAAGACCAATCAACTCCACCTGTAGTGAAGTAGGATATAAAAAGAATGGGTTTCTTAATAAAATATGATCAACCTTTTCTAAATGTATTGAGAGTCTATGTAAATTGTTACCCAGTCCTGGCCCATTGTGGTGACAAAGAAAGAGGAAAAGCAAAAGAAGAGAAAGAGAAAAAGTAAGGCTGCCTTTACATAATGGGAAGAAGCCATGCATTGGCAGCTCTGGTTTTCAGGGAGCTGGAAGTCCTTAAGGACTTCAACTTCCAAGACACCACTGTGGTGATGGCCACAAGAAATTCAGGACATTTATGGAGGGTGTTGATGCAACTTCCTGATACCAGTGGTCAAGGAGACGATGAGTGGAAGTGCTTTGGTGGATCTCATAAGTAAGGAGGAGATGTTTGGGATGTTAGTGATAGTTTTGCCTGGGCTGGCCATGGTAGTCAGGATATTGAGAGTAGGAAAGTGGGAAAATGTGAAATTACAGCCCTGGATGTCAGGATAGCAACATTTGGCCTGCTGAGTGACTTGGAAGATGGAGAAAATAAGTCTGTGAATATTTTCCAAGCATAAGGTACACAAGAAGGTGATTGGAAGTAGCCAGCATGGATTTATGTCTGACCAAAATGTTTCCTTTCATCAATAATTTTGTCTTCTACTTGGGGAGACCAGGAATTTAAGAAATAGCTTAACTTGAACATGAACAACCAGTATCAATAAGAATTCCACAAGTCAGAATTTCCCAAATAACAGAAAAAAAAAGTTTGAAAGATTTTAAGCTGGAAAGACTATGTCTGTTGTCACTATAAATGTAGAACTTACATTTTAAGTAATTTAAATTTTTAGAGATTAAATGATACAGGTGTTTCCAATTCTGCCAGTTTCACTGTCCATGCCTTAATATGTAAAGTGGTTTTATCCACTAAATCCTAAATACACTTTATACATCTTGGTAGACCTTTTAGTTACAAGACATATCCATTCACATGGCAACAAAAGTACACAAGATGGCAGTAGGCACCTGCGGAGCTACAGAACTGTAATGACTTTCAGAGTTTAATCAATTCCCAGGAATTTAAATACAATTTCTAAAAAAAAAAACAACCACAAAACCCCCAGAAAACCATACCCTAAAAAGGAAAAAAGCAAAGAGCTGGACCCATGCTGGCTTTTACCACAGGGGCATGCAGGCATTCTAATTTGCTACTATTGTCTGGATTTTTTTCATTGATGAATTTGAAGATTTATCTGTATCAAATTGTTATGTTGGCTACAGACCTCTTATCCAAAGGCTCAAGTGTATTGGGAAACTGGTGGGTTTTCAGTTTTATCTTGGACACACTAGGATATTTAAACTTCTAAAAAACCATATATATGACAGATTCCTACTGGAATTCTCAATGTGCATCCTTGCACTTCAGAAAAGTGTATGAGATATTCTCCTGCAGTTTCAGAAGCAGAAATACCTCCTCAGGCCTTTAAAAATATTTTTATTGTTATTTAAACGAAATTGTGAAAGAAATGAAAATGCCATGTGTGCTTTCATTACTGGGGGTATGCCAGGGTTTTTTGTTTGTTTCTTAAGTCATTGGTAAAGATACATGTTGGAAAGAATGTATTAAGAAAATGCTAAATTAAGTCATTCTAATACCTGTTTGGCAAATTTAAGTGGTATTAAATTCAGATATGTGAATATTATTTCTTTCACTGACAAATGGATATTCCAGCAAACATCCCACATACAGTCCAGTAGTTGTTAAATTGCTGCCACTTGATTAATACAAATGCTCTTTGTGCTTCTGAATCTTCAGTGATGTCATGACGAATGTATGTGTTTTGCTGTGTAAAATAGGATTTAAAAAACCCCCCAATAATAATTGAAATACTTTCTTTATTAGAAGTAATTGCTTTAGACAGTAAGAGTAGTGTATAATTTCCCTTTATAGAGGTGGTTAATGCAGCTTAGGACCTGACACTGTGCTGGCTGTAATTCTTGCACTCAGTGGAGAGTAGAGAAGAAAGAGGAACTCTGCTTTGTGTTTTAAAGATTTTACCTCAACATCTCTGCAATTAGAAAGTGCCATTCCCACAGTATCTTGGGGACTGACTTCCTCAGGGGAGCCTAAACCCTTGGACAATGATTGCTTGGTGAATGGCTTTGCTCCATCTAATGTTTAAAGGTGGGATTGAACAGTTTTAAATTTGAAATAGGCCATTTTGCTATTGAAACTTATATTTTACACTAAAGACTGGTGTATAAAGAGTTGCACATGACTGCATGCACAAAGAAATCCAATCCAATATCAAATTGATCAGGCTGTACTGTGGACACTGCTCATTTGGGGAGCCCAGAATCCTCTGCCCATCACATGGGAAATTAAAAAGTCATGAATATGCTTTAGATTTTGGCCAGCCCTTCAGTGCCAGCAGTTGGATTAGATGATTATTTTAGTTGCCTCCCAGCTGAACTAGTCTGTTCTATTCCTCCCTGGTACAAACTGGTTTAAATACACAAGACCAAAGGAAACTAAACCTCAGTGAATAAAATGGATTGAACCCAGAATGGTTTGAAATATACCCAAAAAACACCATTGAAATCAAATGAGGCTAGGTGTTGGTGCAAAAAAAAGTTGATATATTTTATTTAATAGTAGAAGATGCAAAGAGGAAGGAACGGAGAGAGAGAAAAAGGGAGAAAGAAGGGAAAGAAAGAAGGGAAAGAAAGAAGGGAAAGAAAGAAGGAACTCACTGCTGAGAGTCTTTCATGGCCAGAGGTACAAGGGCCAGGCTAAACAAACAGGTGGGGGTGCAGACTAATCTCTGAAACTTTGGTGGATGCAAAATAAAAATTCCTGATGTTGAGAGACAATTGCTAATCTCAGTATCAGAATGATACGTCTATAATTGACAAAATCGGATTAAACGGATCACAGGGAGTTCTCCAGGATTAATTCAGTAATTTTCAGAATAACTTTTTTTTTTTTTTCAGAAAACAGAAAAATATTGTAAACCTAAAAAAAATTTTAAACACAATAAGAGGTTCATGTATGGTGTTTAGACCTTGATAAACTCCATGTGGAATGCTGACTTCAGGTGGGAAGCACAGCCTCAGGGCTGGCCTGGTGGCCAGGGCTCAGACACACTGAAGTAAAACTTTTCTATTCCCCTGGGACTGGAAGGAAGGGGCTGGCCTTGACTGGTGTGAATATGTTATTTCCTGAACTTTGCATCAATTAGAAAGAAGCCCACCACCAATAATCTCATTTCCTATCAATGCAACTTTGTTTAGCCTTCTTACCTTCACTGACCAAAGGATGCACAAATAATATTATTTTAGTTTTATAATAAGCAAATAGCTACAGGGAAAGTCACCTTAAAATGCAAAGAAATGTAAATAAACTGAAAGGCACAAGGTGCATTGATTTTTCTCCATAATAGGATGGATTGGTCATTTGAAAGGGCACTTTTCTATGAATCCACAAGTAACTTTTATTGCATGGCTGCTGAAATAACTAATCTGTCACACCATTTGCTGCTCTCCTGGGAATTGTAGTTGGCTGTGCCAGCTGCAGAGTGCACAGAAATCCTCAGCAACTGCCTTCTCCCACACTGTGAATCAGAGCTGCTGCTGTAGATGTATTTTAAAATGTCTTAATTTTAATAAGGTTTTTAATGCTAAATTAATTTTGCAATTTTGTACTCGTCAAGATTTCAATGTAAACATTATTAAACTATTTTTTTCTATTGGCAACGTCAGCAATGTGAGTAACTGGGATTTCTTTAACCTTAGAATTTCGTTAACTTTCTTTGCTTGTTTGAAATGATACAAATTAAGGTGAACACAGTTACTATGTTAAAGAAGGTGACCATGCATGTGAAATAGCCTGTTCTGTTAGCACTGGCAATGCACTGTTATCTAGAAAGTAGTTTGGGCAGAGTACAGGCTATTCCCAGTTCTTACTGCCCTACCAATGGATTTCAGCTGTTTTCCAGGAACCAAAGCTAAGGAAAAATAATAAAAAGTAAACTAAAAAATGTAAAATAAATCAACATTAGAAATAGAGATTTCATTGAGTTTAAAGAATAAAGAAATACAGGGGAGTTATGCTGATTCAATAACAATATTAAAATATTGGGGCAGCCACAGCTGCTCTGGGCACCCTGTGCCAGGGCCTGCCCACCCTCCCAGGGAGGAATCTCTTCCCAATATCCCATCCAGCCCTGCCCTCTGGCAGTGGGGAGCCACTCCCTGTGTCCTGTCCCTGCACCCCTTGTCCCAAATCCCCCTTGTCATTCCCCCTTGTCCCATGGCTCCATCCCTTGTCCCAAGTCCCTCTCCATGGTTCCTGTAGCTCCTTCATGTCACAGACACATTTCATGAAAAATCCTTTACTTAGGATCTTTTCTTCTGAGAAGCTGAGAGGCCTCAGAGAGGAAATGTAACCAATGGTTATCTGCTGCTGTGGAATGCAACAGGTGCATCTGGGATTGGGCTCATGTGGTTGTTTTTAGTTAATGGCCAATCACAGTCCAGCTGTGTTGGACTCTCTGGTCAGTCACAAGATTTTATTATCATTCATTCCATTTCCTTCTTTTTCCTTGCTAGCCTTCTGAATGTCTCCTTTCTTCTATTCTTTTAGTAGAGTTTTAAGATATCATTTTCTTTTAATATAATATATATAATAAAATAATAAATCAGCCTTCTGAAACATGGAGTCAAGATTCTCATCTCTCCCCTCATCCTGGGGACCCCTGCAAACACCACCACACCTTCAGGCACTGCAAGGTCACACTGAGCTCACCCCAAAGCTCCTCCTCTCCAGGTGAACAATCCCAGTTTTCCCAGCCTTTCCTCCCAGCAGAGCTGCTCCATCCCTCTGCCCATGCTGGTGCCTGCCCTGGGCTCTCTCCAGCAGCTCCAGCTCCTGCCTGTGCTGGGGCAGCTCTGCAGGTGGGGTCTCACCTGAGCTCAGGGGTGGAATAGCTAATTCTAATGGGAAGACCAAAAAAAGAGATGAAAAAGAAAAGCTGAGCAGGCTAACTGGTTATTTTCACTGGCAGAAAAGAGATGAAAAAGTATAACCTGGAAACCAGCAGAGAATGTGCCCTATGTGAATGAAGGAAGGAGAAAGAAGCCAAAGTTAAAATTTAAATCTCAGGTTTTGAACCCAAACTCAAGACTGCAAGGAACTGAAGCTCTGAACACATCACACCAACAACTGTGCTTTTGATGAAAGCTGTAATTAAAGATGATACAATTTCTAAAGAATTCCATACACTTAAATATTCCTTTGAAGTTATTCAGTTTGTGTCTCTGTACTTACTCAGGGTGTAGTTTTTAGGCGTTTACAATAACTATTAGGAGTTGTTGAACTTGTCCATGTACTCATTGTAGACAATTCTATTCTTTTTTCAGGGCCTTTATGAGGGCAATTTTAAGTTCTTATTTTTGCTATGTACTGAATTTTGAATATAGTTCAAATTAATCAGATTTTATGGAATCTGCTAGATTTTCCATTTTTCAGGGACATATTTTATTATACTAAAATGAAGTTAACCCAAAGATTAAAGCCAGCAGGCTGGAAGTAAAAAATCTCTGAATTTGTATCTTGCTGTGTAATAAATTATTTGGTGACACATGAATACTTTTTCTCTTTTCTTGTATAGAAAAACATTTTTTTTCTTTTTCTCCATTCTATTGCTTTGAGATAAATGGGCAGGCAGAACTATAAATAAATATTTTATAAACATCAAACATTTAAAAACTATATATTCTATATTAAAATTATACTTTACCAGTACTGGGATACAATAGTCTGTCAGTGAACTGGAGGAAGGGATCACTTTCTACTGTGTATTTTATTCAGCAGAGTTCCTACTACTAAATTTTTAACTGAAAACAAATTAGGTCATTTAGCCTTGTAACTGTAGCTCCTGGTCTTGCTTTGTATTGTCTTTTTGTCAAATTTTAAACTGATCTTCTATTCCTACTTCAAACTGTAAGATATTGAAAGGCTGCCATCTAAATCAAACATCTCTGCAATTAAACTGAGATATGTGTGTATTGTAAGATGGCCTTAAATAGCAATAGTGAGCTTAATACCATCTTATAAAGAAAACTGAGTTATTTTTTTATAAGTAAAACTGAGTTGGATTTTGGAGGACCCTGGCTCATTTTAAAATCTGTGGGACTACTTTGAGAACACTCTTACAATTAAACACAGGAAAAACAAATTTTGCTCTCATGTAAAATTTAGAGAAGGAATCAAAACTGAAAGAGTGATGGTTTCAAAAAATGATTGAAAGACAACTAGCTAAGCAAAAAAAAAAAAAAAGAAAAAAGCCTTAAAACTATCAGGGAGGACAATTTGTACCTTGCAAAAACAGTATGTGGGAGGTGATACATTAAAGTTAATATAAGAAATATTAAGTATGACAACAGATGGGCTAGTTGTAGAAATAAAAAACAAAAGTATATTTTTGGCAAAACTACTTTAAAAAGGTAAGAAGACAAGTGACTTTTACAGAGGTTAAAAAATGCTAAACAAAAATTGCCCATGATTTATAGAAAGTGCACTGTTGTTACTGCAATGAATCAATAATTTGGCTAGAACCAGTATTAATTTATTGTCCTAAAACAAAATCCTCATTAGGCCCAAACAAGCTGTTTGATTGCCAGAGTAAACATGGCTGCAGATTAAATTGCAGACTTTACCATGCCTTCATTTAGCCCTGGATCATTCACAGAGGTGTTCATGGAGCCTGTGTCGTTCTTCCAAGCCTGTGGTGCCTGAGCTATCACAGAATAGATTCTGCCTTCCAGAATGCCCCTGGGAACACAGAGGGCACTTTGGGTGTGCAACCTCCACAGATGTGTGTATATATATATAGAATATATGTATCAGAATATATTATTTGATGATACAGAGAAAGCTGCCAAAGGTGGTGTTGGACTGGAATTTCCCAACAGGCAGAGCCACAAAGACTATCAAGAGCTCCTGTAAAAAAAAATAAAAATCTTTCTCATGAGATGACCTTAAAAACATAAACAGTTTCCTCTAAGTGTTCCAATCTGCTCCAAAATCCACTCATCCTTCCCACCACAATGCTTTCTCCAAAGTCCAAATATCTTCATTTCTTGATCTAGTTTAAGAGGTCTGATTCTGGTACTATCCAGTGTGGAGATGGGTATTTTGCCTTTTCTAGCAGATATTTTATTAGCATTTTACCTACTTCACATGATCTCTGTAAGGCTATTCAGGCCTAAGTCTTCCTTCTTAAAACACATTTCTTGTGGCTGTAATTATTCTTACTGCTGTCCTCAGAACTCTCTTCAAAGTATTGCCTTGCTGTTCAAACTATTTTTCTATTATCTCAGATAAAGTCCACCAGTTCCACATAATTTCAAAACAGCTAAAGTCAAGATGCACTAATATTTCTTTGCCTGTTGCAAACATCCTTCCTATTCTAATAAAAAACTCTTGAAACTGTCTTTTAAATATCTATCAGGAATTCTTTAGGTTTAGATGATACAGACTGAGACAGAGAAGGGATAGAAAATCTCCTAAGGTCCTTTCCAGATTGTTTTATCAAGATACCAACAGTCATTGTAACCTTTTATTTCTGATTCATATAATTGCTAACACATATTTTCATTCTTTTTGACTCCTGTGTTAAAAGAAAAATGAGAGTTTTTCTCTGAATATCTACAGGAAAAATTCATTGCACCCTTTATCTTCCCTGATGGGCTGTATTCTGGATGGGACAGGTGGAGCAGGAGGGGAGTTGTAAAGTGGAATTAAAATCCTCTATCTTTTATTCCACTGTTTAGGACCAGAATGATGTTTTAAGGTTCAAATTCTTTTCTCTTTATACCTTACAGACTACAGCAGAATGTGTTAAACTCTTGTTCTTTTTATTTGGCACCTGACAGCCTTTTCATCTTCCAAAATTTTTAGCTTTATTTATTCCTAATTTTTTAGGGTTTTTTTAGATTTATTATTCTGCTTTGTTAACAATATAGTTAGAAAGACTAGAATGTGAACAGAACATAAATTAAAGTCTATTCTGCTAACAGTTATAAATACTAATTTAAATATACTGTTCTTTAAACTTCCAAATATTGACACTGATGCAAGCAGGTCACTAAATTCTGAAGTCACATGTCTAACACAAGATTGCATTAAAGAGATGAACCAATCTCCCAATTAAACAAATAGACATTAGACATAATCTAGCATGGTATGTCTTTGATTGGTTTAGTTTTGCAATTTGACAGATGATGCTTTACATGGAAACCTCATTAAAAATTGCCAGTGGTTCTATTTGGAAAGACTAATTTGTACAGATCATTTTGCCTTAATGAGGTTCCATGTGAAGATGAACTAAGATCCATTGAGCTGGTACATTTTAATTAGTACTCTAGAGTTGGTGCTCCTCTTTGTCACTGTCGGAATTTTTGACTTCCAATGTAGATGATCAAATGAAAAAGCATCTTTGGGGATTTGGAACCCCATCACCAGTTTTTCCACTACAAAATACATTTAAACCTAATTATGTAACTTCTTTCTCTGTGCTATATTCTAGGATTAAAATGTAAACCAGTACTTATTTCATCTATCCTGATGATATAATAATGATTAGAATTTCCTTATTCAAGGCATGCATTGCCTGTAAAGGCATTTATAAAGCAGGTGTAATGTAAATTTTATCTTTCTAGTGTTTTGGGTAGTAAGGGCAACTTCAGAAACCTACCACTATCATTGTCCCAAAAATAACTTTCCAAAACAACAGAACTATATATTTATAGTTATATTATTTTACTGTCACTAATAGGGAACAAAAGATTTGAAAAATCAAGATATTATGTGAATTCAATGTGATTTCATTGAAGTTTGTGTTTAAAAGCCTGCAAAAATCTTTTTGATGTCACAACAAATAGATAAAACCAATTTACTAATTCAGGTCAATTCAGTTATATATATACACATACATACATCCATATATATAAATAAATATCTACATAAAACTAAACATATATATATCATATATGTAACTATATATTTTTGCTTATTCAAAAAGATTTCCTAGAATTTACTTTAGAATGAAAGGAAAATGACTTTAATGCAAATATAAACAGGAAAAAAAGAAAATGATAAATAGGGAGATATATATAACTAAATATCTATAACTAAATATATATGTAACATATACATATGTTATAACATATATAACTAAATATAACATACATATAATTAAAAAATATAACTAAATATATATAGAACATATATATATAACTAAAACATATTTTCTGACTTATTCAAAAAATTTCCTGGAATTTACTTTAGAATGAAACGAAAATTACATTAAGGCAAATATAAACAGGAAGAAAATGATAAACAGGGAGAATCCATGTGGTAAAATTTAACATTAATTATAAATGTTGATGACAATTCAATCAATTTTCTAATATAGGTGCAGCTTCTTATAAACTTTTCTTTAGTTTAAGGACTTCCTGAAAATTATCAACTTTAGTTAAACCATTTGCTAGATAATCCAAATTATTCTCTAGGAGAGGGATACTTCTCTATTGAATCCTGTAACATGTCTCAAGAACCTAGCACTAAACTAAGGTCTATTTTATCTCAAGAGTACATTCTGCACAAATTTTTATATTTGTTTTTCCATTTATGTTTTATATAAGGTTTTATCCTTGAGAAGATAGTAAATGAGGCAAAATGCACAGTTCCAAGATGTTTAAGGAAAAAAACCCTGATAATCTCTTCAGTATTTTGTGAGAGCCTTTTGTTTCACTCACAGAAAAATGAAAATTTCTGATTGGTAAATTTCATTATGATCCCTTTCACAGCATTACAAAACCTAATTTTCAAATAAAGTATTTTCTCCAATTCTCAATTTACAGTTTTCCTAAGCACTGCCATTTAAACAGAGCTTCAGGAACGTGGAATTCAGGATGAAAATCCAGTCAATGAAGGCATTGCAAAGCACTAACAGGAAGAACAGATTAAAACTTTCAGCCTGAAAAAGCAGGCTCATACATGTCACATGTTCACCTCTAACTATTTTTTTCATCTTATATAATAAAAAAATAATTTTTATCCTGTTATACACCCTGATAACTCCTATAGCTAAAATCTCCACATTCACACACACAAATTCACTGCTACTCACAGTTCTGCTTCAGAAATTCACTTTTCACCAACTTTCTTTGAGTAGTTTTCACCAAAAAACTGCAAGAGCATGAAAGTTTTCATGCAAGGATTTGCCATTTCTGCCTTTTTAAGGTCATTGTTTGCCTTAGGTTCTATACATTTATTTATTTTTTTTACCTTTCAAGAGTGACTAATCCTCTTTGCTCCCTGCTGATGTTCCTCAGGCACATTTTTTTTTCTCACCATGATAAGGCTTGATTTTGATAATGCTTTTCAATAGCAAACACAGCTATGGGCGAAATGCTTAGATCAACATTTTGGGAATGGTTGTTTAAAAATCTTTTTAAAAGTTTAATTTATTGTCATTTAGTTTACTAATGCTCACTTCAAAATAACCTTGGTCATACCTCAGTTACCCAGTGCAATAGATGTGGATGAGAGAGTGAAAATGAAATTAATATAATATATATTACATATAATATGATATGATATATAACACATAATACATATAATATATTATATAATATATAAAATATATAATATATATTATATAATATATACAATATATAATATACTATATAATATATTATAATATATAATATATAATATATATACTATATATGTTATATAATATATTATATATATTATACAATATATTACATATATTATATAATACATAAGGTTTATTTATTACCTACAAGATAAATTAATATACTTAGTACACCCACTGGTGGAAAATCTTGTTGGCAAATTCTTTGAGAAGAAAATATTGACCAGCAGCCAATGAAATTGCCAGGCCCAATGCAAGAGTATATTTTACAGTGCCTCTGGGATGGAGATGCAGCTCTGTGCCAGGAAATGGAGTTATTATGGGTAATTGTGTTCACAGCGAGTTAAATTTACTGTATCATTGCAGAACAGGCAACAGAATTATAGTACACAGATTTCCTTCCAGTCTCTAAACATATTATGCTGAGCATGGAACAAATAAATATCAAGAGCTCTGTAAGAAGGGAATCTTGGCCGTCAAGTAAGAGATCACAAAATCACAGAATCAATCAGGCTGGGAAAGATCTTTGGGATCATTGAGCCCAACCTATGACCTAACACCATCTTGGCAATCAGACCATGGCACTGATGCCACATCCAGTCTTTTCTTAAACACCTCCAGAGATGGTGACTCTCACTGTCATATTTTCTGGAAAAATTCCTTTGCCAGGAATTCTTCTCCCAGGAAGCTGAGGAGCCTCAGGGAAAAAGGTAAAACCAATATTATCTCATTTTTCACTCCTGTGCTTTGCTGCTTTGGAATGTGGTCTGGAGATTGTTTATCCAACAGCTGGTTGTTTGATTGGTTTCATGTGAATTGTTTTGACTTAATGACAAATCACAGCCAGCTGTGTCAGGACTCTGGAAGGAGTCAGGAGTTTTTCATTAGTATCTTGTTAAGCCTTCTGTAAGTCTCCTCTCTCTATTCTTTAGTATAGTATTATTATATTATACTATATTATATAATATCATTATATTATGCAACAATATGAATTATATGAATATTAATATAGTAATGATAATAACATAATTATTATTAATAGATAATTGTTATTTATAATATATTATTATATTATACTATATATTATATAGTATAGCATATTGTTTTATGTACTTATATTTTAATATAAGTACATAAAATAATAAATTAGCCTTCTAAGAACATTGAGTCAGATTCATTTCCTTCCTGCCACAGGAGACTCCACCAGCTCCCTGGGCAGCTCATTCCAATGCCCAAGCACTCTTTCTGTGAAGAAATTCCTCCTAATGTCCAGCCTAAACCTCCCCATGTGCAGCTTAAGACTTTGTCCTCTTGTCCTGGCACTGGAAGGGACCTCAGTGGCTCATCTGGTGCCACCTCCCTGCTCCAGCCATCCCAGAGCCCATGGCACAGGAATATCTCCAGTGAGGGAGGCTCCACACCCTCTGTAGTAAATCTGTTCTGGGGCTCAGTCACTGCACAGGAAGAAAGTTTTCCCTCCTATTAAGGTGGAACTTCCTTGACATCAGTTTCTCCCTCTGGCCTCTTGTCCTGCTGCTGGGCACACAAGATGCGGCAGCCACAGAACAATTTACTACAGAAAAAGCTGGAGTTCCCACATCCAGCTTTTTCTGGAGAACTGCAAATCCCCTGAGTGCCAGAAGTGCCTGTCTCAAAGCCTGCAGCCCAGAGACTTGTGCTGAAGGAAAGGAGCCCAGTAACAAGGAAGGATTAGTGGAGGAAAATGAGGTCACAAAGTATGGCAGCAAAGAAACATTACAAGCTGATTCCAGCCTTCTGCATCACTTTTTGCCTCACCAAAGAAACCAAGACATTCAGCAAAAACACAGAAAACTGAGGCTGCAAAGGGGGCAGGAAAGAGTCCTCTCTCTGAAGTCTGCAGGAGGAGAGGGAAAGGTGTTTCTCTAACTGCCTCAGTAACTGTTTATTTGGGGTGGTTTTTCCTCAATCTTATTTTTTGTTTTTCTGTTATTGTCCACTTTTTCCTCAATTCTTTTTTTCCCTTTCCTGTGCAGAATTTCACCCTTGCTTAAACATTCCTGCAGTTATCTAGTGGGGCTATGCTGTATCCAGTGGTTGCTCTGTTGTGCATTTGAAGCTGTCTGAAACAAGCTGGAACTGTCTGTGAACAGCACAGGGCAGCCCCTGATCTCCTCTAGCAGAGACACCACTACCAGAAGCTGTGCTGGAACCCAGAATATTCTTCTGGCTGCCCTGGAGTACTCAAGACCCTGGCAGGGGGCTCAGAGACCTTGGCACAGAGTCAAAAACACCCATGCCTTCGATTTTAGCCCTTGAAAATATTACCAACTTTGTGTGAGGATTTACAGGCCACAAGAGTCTGGGCAGAATATGTTGTCATCTCATTCTTCCATACTGTTGTCTCCTTATCACAAAAGTTCCATACCTCCTTGGTGTTTCTCATGGGCAGCTCCTCAGAGCACTGACTCTTTGTTCTTCACAAAGCAGTCACTGACTCCAGTTCCCCTCTCACCCACCCACCCCACTCTTCTATAGCTCTCTTCTTCTCATTGGGTACAGCTGTGGCCTGTTAAAGTCAGGCCTGTTCCTAATCTTTGATAATTGGCCCAGCTGCAACTCCTTAGGGGTGAGATTACTTTCTACACTACCTTTATTTTCTTATATTCTATCCTACTACAAGAATGATAGTTCATTTGTCGCAAGGTGAAAAAGTAGAATTTTAGGGATTTGGAATGGGGGTTCAAGAGGAGAAATGGAGGAACCTGGGTGTGTCCTGTCCTCCTTCTTGTCCTCCATCTTCTGCTGGGATGGTGACACTTTTGGATTGGTTTAGGGTAGAGACAGACTGTCTAACATAGGTGATAGGTACTGGAAAATTATTGTGAATAAAGTACACATAGTTCTTAGTATAAAAAGCTAACACCACCCCAAGGGTGGACAGAGTGCCACAACCTGACCTGCTGGACAGATCTCAGCAGGTCAGAGAAAGAATGGAACAGATAAGAGAAAATAAACAACCAAAGCCAAGAACTCTTGACTTCTTCTTCAGTCGTGGGGCTGAGAAAAAGACTCTTTAATACCTCAGGAGTCATTTCAGCAACACAAAACCTAAGAAAGCTGGACACCTAAATCCAACACAACAACACTCACGGATTCAAAGAGCTTGTTATTGACACCTGTTTTTGGAATGTCATACCTGCTGCTTGCTGTAGAGAGGAAATCCATAACTTTTCACAAATTGGTGGCATTCTTTTCACTAGCACTAATAGGCTGCTTTAAACATTGCAGATTTATGATTCAATGTACCTGAATGCTTTTCTTCTTAGAGTGTCTTAAAGGCCTTGATCCTGCAAATTAAAATGAGTTCATTGCATCAATGTGCCAGTGTAATAAAAATGTAAAGTTCAAATAAGCAGAACATTATTTGTGACAATATCAATAAATTGATGCTTTTTGAATTAACTTTGTCACTGTAACTGTCTAGCTGGCCAGACAGATAAACCAAGCTGCCAATAGTTACCTTTGCTATTTCTGGAGAAAACCACAGGAATTTTCCTTCATGTTTCAGATGAGCATTTGAAAATTGGAATTAAAGAATAACAACCACTTGAAATTTGAAAATTAAACAATGTAAAGAAAAGATAGCTTTGGTTAATATAATTTTCACCAGAAAAAATATAAAGAAATAAATAATTTATAAAGCTGTATAGATTAAAATAGGTTAAAGTAAATGGAAATCAAAGGAGAGAGTGGAGAATGTGCACCTGGTCTTTTTCTTGCCTGTGTCCCACAAGTTCAGCTTTTCAAAGCACTTTGCTTTTTTTTGTAATCATGAGATTATATCAATTTTCTGTCTTACAAGTCAGAGTATGCTCATACTGTAAATACTCATGAAAAATTTTTCTCCCTTGATTAGGTGGTGAAACATTTTAAATTACAAAAAAAAAATCAAAATATTACATAAAACTGGACCTCTTTATTATCACAAATTACTTTATAGGACAGTTCTAAACAGCACTTGAAATGTACTTCTACATGTTACTGAAATGGGGATGCCTCTAAATCCCCAATTTTCAGATTTCAAACCTCATCTTCCTTTCCAATATCTTTAAGGTGAAGGATGATAGATTTAGGTTAGACATTGGGAAGGAATTGTTCCCTGTGAGGGTGGGCAGGCCCTGGCACAGGGTGCCCAGAGCAGCTGTGGCTGCCCCTGGATCCCTGGCAGTGTCCAAGGCCAGGCTGGATGGGGCTTGGAGCAGCCTGGGACAGTGGAAGGTGTCCCTGCCCATGGCTGGGGGTGGCACTGGATGGGCTTTAAGGTCCCTCCCAACCCAAATCATTCTGGGGTTCTCTGATTCTATGATCTCACCAGAGTGTGATTTCAGCACAGTGACACCTTGCTTCTGAAAATTTGCTTGATAATCCACTTTCAGCCCTATGATTTCCTCACTTGTCCCAGGATATCTGCCTTTTAGTTATCCCTTCCTCACTTTAAAAAGGCTGTTGTACATTTGGCACTGACATCTCAGAGGTTCAGCAGTGATGGGGCTTGTGAGGTTATTTCTGTGCACAGGATGCTCCAGCAAGGGACACAAAAAACAAAGGAGCAAAGGCAGCTTCTCAGCTTCCAGTGGATGATTCAAATGCTGCCTACAATGCCATCAGACTGACATGTTGGTTTAGAAACTGAATGTTCTGGGACAAAACTGTGAAAGTGAGCAACAAACCAAACTGAATGGCAACAACACTACCAAGAGATCTGCTCTCCTAGCACAGCTAGGAGATTAAATTAAATAGAAGCCTATTTAATTTTATTTAGAAGCTTAATTTTTTTTTTGAAGCTTATTTATTTTATTTAACTATTTTATTTTATTGTTTCATTTTAATGTTTGAAATACATCTATTTGCACTTTTATATCTTCTACATATCCCTTTTTAAATGCTTGTAGCACTACTTGAAACATATTGGAAGTCTGATTAATATAGTTCTTGCTCACTTCTACACCCAAGAATATACTGCTTTTCACTGACCCTGTTCAACCAAAAAACAATGATGATCTGCCTGTAGAGTGTTTTAGTCTGCCAGGATTTCATCAATGAGAGCTCATTTCACAAACAGCCACTGGAAAGGAATGAGAAAAAGACTGAGATTGGCAAAAGGAATTGCCAGACTATATTTAGGATTGTCTTATAAAATATCACCAGTATAGATACAAGATTTTAAAATATCATAATCAAATTAATCAGAAAAACAGATCTTCAATAAGACTCTTAAATGTATAATTGTTACTGATAATGAGGAAATACTGAGAAATTATCTGCTATTGCAGTTTGGTATGCCAGAAGATTCTGAGTCAGTGTTCAAAACATCTTGACAGCATTTCTACAAGTAAATATGTCAGACAAACCCTTCTTGAAACACAGCCTGAAGGGAAATAATCCACTCTGCAGCTTCCTACCTAAATGTGCATAATTTGGCCTTGGATATAGATGACCTGGACAAGAGGGTTGGGGCAATAATGTAGTGTTTAGTGCACCTAGACACAACAAGAAACATCATTAATTTAGGACAGCACAGCTCTTTTCACGCCAAGAAAATAGCTGTCAGTGGTCCAAACCCTGCTGCAGCTCCTGGCTGTAAACATCCAGAATATTTTGGATGGCAAAGAGGTGTATGCAGGAAGCCAGAACCATCAGGGAGCTCACATTATAAAAAACCAAACCTCTGCAGGTGGCATCTTCACCTCTGGCTCCTGCACCAGGAGTCTCAAGAAGAGAATCCTTAGGCATTGAAATGGGTGTTTAGGAAACTCTCCCTTCCCACTTTCCTCTCCTTTGCTCCAGGGTCTGTCTTGTATTTTCAGGGTTCCCAGATGAAAGAAGGAATGGTGAATCTGATTCCATGTTCTCAGAAGGCTGATTTATTATTTTATGATGCTATATTATATTAAAGAATGCTATACTAAACTATACTAAAGAATAGAGAAAGGATACTTACAGAAAGCTAAAAAGATAATCATGAATCTTGTGACTCTTTCTAGAGTCCTGACACAGCCTGACCATGATTGGTCATTAGTCAAAAACAATTCACATGAAACCAATGAAACAATCACCAGTTGGTAAACAATCTCCAAACACATTCCAAAGCAGCAAAACACAGGAGAAGCAAATCAGATAATTATTGAGTTTTTTTTCTCTATGGTTTCTCAGCTTCCCAAGAGAAGAATCCTGGGCAAAGAGATTTTTCCAGAAAATATGACAGTGACAGGTCTGTGTTTGGTCTTTCTGCACATTGTCCTGACAGTCCCAGGCATGGAAAACAGGTTAGGATTGTGTATGTTACATGAGGCACAGTTCAGAAAACACAGACACAGAAACCACTCAGGGCAGCTCTCACCATTTCCTTTACCTTGGATATCAAACAATTCCTCTGATGGCTGAGCACTGTTGTTAATTGGTCCATAACAGGAGCTTTAACTTACATGTACTCAGAAAAATAGCACAGGGTGAGCTAAGCTCTGTCTCAGTGGAGATTCAATATTGTTCATAAACTGCAGCAGGATGCCTCAAAGAGAACATGAGTGCTGAAAAAATCTGTTGTTAAGATCACAATAGTAGCTAATGAATCCAGCAAAATGAATCACTTCTGAAACTTTTGAGAGAAATTGGGTCCCATTATGCTTCCAGATCCATAAATCCAGAGCAGATTTTCTAATTGTGTGCCAGTTGCTCAGTTCAAATAATTCAACATTACTCTCTGACTGTAACCCAAACTAAAGCAGATAAGACTCTAACTTATACCATTCCTTAGATCATGCCCTTAGGTAACATCCTGTAGATAGGATGTTAGCCCAATTCCTGATTCTGATTAAAAAAGTTTATTAAAATGCAGTGAACAGTGAACTATCCCAATAAATCACAATTATACTGATTATCCTGTCAGTATTAAAATAACTGTGAGCCTTTGTTGAAGTCACCTTATACTGAACACTCAGAAATGTAAGCCTCACACAACATGAATGATGATAGCATGGCTAATAATGATACCTGGACTATTAATCAGCTGGTGAATTCAAAAATTAGGAAAACTCAGAGGAAAGAACCTAAGTTATTTCTGCTGTATACTGTTGTGTTGGCTTGGCACAGCCTGGTAGCAGAGGGGTCACAGAGGTGGCTTCTGTGAGAAGCTGCTGGAAGCTTCTGCCATCTCCAGAAGAGCCAATCCTGATTGCTCTGAAGATAGAGATGATGCTGGCCAAGGCTGAGCCAATGAGAGTTGTTGGTAACACCAGAATTAAGGAGAAAATGAGAACAAAGGTGGGGGCAGTTGTAATTTTCCAGGTAGAGAAGAGAAGGAGGTGAGAACACGTGAGGGAAACAACAAGGAGACACCAAGGTCAGTGGAGAAGGAGGGGCAGGAGTTGCTCCAGGTGCTGGAGCTGAGATTCCTCTGCTGCCTTGGTGAGACATTGGTGAAGCAACTGTGCCCCTTCTTGGGGATCCATGGGGGATGCAGAAATCCACCCACAGCCCACGAAGAGTAACAGGGGATGTAGGGATCCACCACAGCCCACGAAGAGTAACAGGGGATGCAGGGATCCACCCACAGCCCATGAAGAGTAACAGGGGATGCAGGGATCCACCCACAGCCCATGAAGAGTAACAGGGGATGCACGGATCCACCCACAGCCCATGAAGAATAACAGGGGATGCAGGGATCCACCTGCAGCACATGGGGATCCACAGGTGTTGTCATCTCACCACAGGGGTTCCATGCTGTTGTCTCCTTATCACAAAAGTTCCAGACCTCCTTGGTGTTTCTCATGGGCAGCTCCTCAGAGCTCTGACTCTTTCTTCTTCACAAAGCAGCCACTGACTCCAGTTCCCTTCTCACCCACCCCACTCTTTTATAGCATCTTCTTCTCATTGGGTACAGCTGTGGCCTGTTAAAGTCAGGCCTGCTCCTAATCTTTGATAATTGACCCAGCTGCAACTCCTTAGGGGTAAGATTACTTTCTACACTATCTTTACTTTCTTATATTCTATCCCATTACACACAGAGGATGCAGAGATTCACCCACAGCCTATGGGGATCCATGGGGGATGCAGAGATCCAGTGGGAGACCCAGAGGAGAGAGGGGACCCTGCTCCCAGGCTGGAGCAGCCTGTCCTTGGAGGACTGCACCAGTTTGCACTGAGAAATGTTGCTCATGAGATGGAACAGAACTGTTGTGGCTTAATTTGTGTTCAGATCTATTTTCAAATGTTGCAAGTCTGCCACTTCTTTTCCTTTTTTTTTTTTTTTTTTTTTGTAGATCAAAACTTGCAAATAGCAAATCGTGCTACACTTAACAAGTGTCTTCTGCCACTGTGGAGTTAAGGTGTGAGCAGAGGGGCATTCAGGAGACCTGTGCCACTTGCTGCCCACAAACCCTGTTTTGTGGAGCAGACCTGCTTGATGTTCCTGCTCAGTACTTTCAATTTATCTTTCTGCTGAAATAATTTCACTCTCCTTACTCTTTTTGCAAACTTTATAGTGTTATTTTTATGCTGCTCAAATTTCATTCAATCTCTTGATTTCCTTTTGTTGGAGTCTTCTGGGAATCTTGTATATGGGTGGCAACAATTAACCAAATCTTCACAAGGTATTGAAATGAGATTCTTCCCCAAAAGACACCTTCAGCAGAAGGGTTTGTTCATTCCATCATGTTCTTGATAGCCATTTTTCTTAATAATCTTTTAGCTACTGTGTTAAGCATCAGTCATGTTGACAAGATTTAATGAGTAAGAGGCCCTATTACAGTAATAAACAGCTTCAGAGAAAATGAAAGATGGTCAGCTCATTATAGGTGTATCAAATTAGCAACACTGCTTGGCTAGGACTCTGTAAAATTTACTAGCTTATAAACACCATGAATCATCTTTGAATATTTGGTCTGACGAAGAGCATGTACTGGACCACTTACATTTGCATGCTGGTGGTTTTACAAGTAATACAACATCATTATTTTTGGTAATTGCTGCTCACAGTTTGGAATGCATGGCTAATAATCAGTCTTTAATAAACTAGGACAAATTCCTAAACTGTGAGGATGTCTCCGTTTCAGCTGCAGTGCCATGGGGACCTGGCAGGTTTAAAAGCAGGTTTAAAAGCAGGTATGGATATGTTACCTCAGCAAAGAAGATGTCCAACAGGCTTAAAAGAGATTTTTAATAGAGATAACATGCTCTTTCCAATGCTGCCATGCCCAGGCTGGGTGGCAGGTCTGGCTACTTGCATGCAGAGACATGATTCAGTATTTAGGAGCAGACTTCATTCAGCTCTGACAGGTATTCTGTTCTGGAGATATTAATAGTAGCATTTGTCCAGAAAAACTATTTTATTATGGACATATCTGCTAGGCTTCCTCAAAATAATGTAAGCTTTCAAAGGAAAAAAAAATACCTAGATTAGTTTTTGCAGGGAAAAAACCCCTCTGAAAATTAAAGATATGTTATTACAGCATAGCATTTAACATATTCTTATTAGAATACACTCTTTGAACATTACTTTTATGATCATAAACATCAGTAGGGTACTTAATTTTTAAACCCTTGTATGTCTCACCCTACACCTAACATTTATAAATCTATATATCAGATCAAATATAGATGATACAGGTATTAAGTAATTTAACACATGGTCTTAGCAATAATCATAAACTATCCCTTGAACTGCAATATAATTCTGTTCAGCGAGTGGTTAGAAGGCATTCTTAAGGCAAAAATTTACTGAGACAGGAATTTATGTTAATTCCAGCGCTGAAACTATTAAATCAAACTTTGCAATTTACTTTGAGAACACTGGAGTTTAAACACTGGTGCAGGTTGTTCAGAGCCTGGGATGATCACCATTATTTTATAAAACATTTCACAGCAGCACCTGAACTGAACTTTTACATGCTACTGAACTACCTCTAAATCCCTGCTTTTCAGATTTCAAGCTTTATCTTCCTTTCCAGTATCTCTAAGGTGAAGGAGATTTAGATCAGACACCAGGAAGAAATCCTTCCCTGTGGGGACAGGTTCATCACAGCCTTTGCTCCATCCCACATGGGTCAAACCAGCAATCCCCTGTCATTGTGAACTGCAGGATAATCCTTTATGCATGAAAATATGGAGGAAACAAGACTGTTTTCTATTTTATTTCTTGTGGAGAGCATTTGTATTACTGGCATTTTTGCCTAGAGTTTTGTAAGAACAGAATTCAGCTTGCTTGCCAACACCAACCTCAGTAGAAAATCCAGTTCCATGGGGAGTCTTAGTCAGTGATTTGACAAAAAATGCAGGAACACACGTGGGAAGGAAATAACAGCTATGCAAATTTGAAAGGAATACAAGGAAATTATTCCTTATGATGGACACTGGACAAATGGAAACTTTAGCCAATGCAACTCAATTAGGATTTGTTGAAAAAAAAAAGAACAACTGCAAGCAGCTACTAAAATGAGCCTAGGAAAAAAGATTTGCTTCAGATTTATTGTAGTTATATGAAAACAGAGTGTGTGGTTATTTGAATTCAAACAACACTTGTGTGCATGTTTCAAATGTAACTGCTAAATTGGATAATCAGATAGAGAGATTAAAAGCTGTTGCTGTATCTGGTAGAGAATTAAGAACAGGATTAGAAAATGACTGGTTAAATGAAACACTGAAAGAACTTGGATATTCTCTGACTAGTTGAGTTTTTGCAAAGTGTGAGTGTAACTATACTAATAATTGCCATTATGATGCTTTAAGATGCATAAAAAACATGATTGCTAATGCAAGGTGAGGAATTTCTGTGAGATTAGCAAAGAAGTTAAGTTAGGCTTAGAAAGGCTTGAAGGGAAAAAAAGCTTCCCAAGCCTGAATCTGGCCAAATAAAGAATGCCTGCTTCTTAATGTTACCTTGGAGGTAAGGAGTTAAATTTTTACTGGTTTCTGGTAACAAGGCTGTGTTATCAGATTTTGGTAAAAGACAGAAGAGAGTGGCAAAGGAAGTGACATGTCTGCCTGTTGGGAAGGATGAAAGTTTGACAAGAAAGTCTCACAGATATGCGTGCTTAGCAGAAAGATTTTTGAATGTAGAACCTGAAGAAGGAATAGAGATGGAAGGAAGTTTTGATATAGAAGAAAAGAATTGCTGAGCCAGTCTTACTGGATAACCAAGGAGGCAAAGGGTGTGTTAGTTAGAAGGGGTTTTTATGGCTTAGAGCAAAGGACAAACCCACCCCAGACAAGAAGATGTTTTTACCAAGCAGGATGATAGCACAGGCAAACAAGCCTGCCAATGTGGCAAGTGGAAGAAAGGTCTCAGAATTTTCAACTGCAAGAAAACTGAAAAACAACTTCCAGCTTAAACTGTAAAGTACTGACTTTAGTGATTGGAGAACAGTAACATGAATATGGTAATGATAGCAGTTATGATAGGCTATAGATACAAGTTAAGGTAGAGATTGGTTCTACTGTATTAAGATGCTCAGCAAAGAAAAGTCTATAATGCATTGTAACCAAAAGAAAAGTCTCTAATGCATTGTAACCTAAACCAAAGGGTCTGCAGGGCTGCCTGCAGCTGGAGCTGACAGCTGTGGGCACAGCTCTGTCACCCACCACCCTGCACTGCTGTAACACCTTGGATGGAATAAACTGCATTTTGGAGAGCCCCTGGAGTCCCACATCCCTCATTCAGGCTCGTACACCTGCCTGCAACCATTTTGTGTTTTCCCATCACAACAAGTCCTTGGGATTTAGTGTGTTTGAAGGACTGATACCCAGTTTGGATGGTGTGTGTAGAAATAAGAATGAAAGTGCAAGGAACAGAAGGATTGTGGCCAACAGGTGGGATTTCTTCTGTGGAGGAAACATGGAGGTTCACCCTGCAGTCATTTTTAATACAGTAGAAAAAGAATAGCATAATACATATGTTTATATGCCACTGTACAGGCTAAATACTCTGAAGAACGACCATATTTTTCCTCCCTCTGAGGAACTATTTAAGTCAGAAGAAGACTGAAAAGTGTTTTAATTTCACCACTCATAACTTGTGTCATCATGTATGATGACATCTCTGAGTTTTCTCAGATAATTTAAAGGCCATTTTGGAAAACTGAAAAAGAAGAGAAGATTAAAAAAATAGCCTTAAAGTTCAAGAAAATAGAGAACAGTTATCCTGGATGAATCACCAAGCCTGTTATGTTCTTGATACATTGCCATTAGTTTCATGTGAATGGAATAAATCTCATTTGCACTTTCTCTTTCCCCTATGGCTATAGTTAATTTATCCTCCCTCCCTAAGCAGTGGTCTGAAAAAACATAAAATTATACAGCTGTGCACACCAGAGTCTCATGCAATGGGTGAGGGCTGCTGCTGAGCTTGGCAAATTCCATAGCTTGTTCCAGTTGCATTATTTAGAGCAGGGGAGGAGGGTGATCCATTAGAGGAGGAGAAACCACCACCCACCACTACCCTGACATCAATCTCTTTTATCACACAGTGGTATTAAAACCATTTGCTCAGGAAAAGGCCATGGCATCACAAATGTGCCTTGTTTTGTGCAGTGCTTGGACCATCAACTAAGTGGATTTGTGCAAAGCATTTGGCACTGTTTCATGTGACATACTTGTCTCTGAACTCAAGATGTGTGGGTTTGACAGATGGATCTCTTACAGGATATGCCACTGGCTGGATGGTCAAACTCTGGATGTTATGGTCATAATATAATGTAATGTAATGTAATATAATATAATATCATATAATATCATCCTATTATATTATATTATATTATATTATATTATATTATATTATATTATATTATATTATATTATATTATATTATAATTATTATATCATATTGTATTATATTAATCTGTTTCCCTCTTTCCTGCAGCTGCTACTGCATTATATCCTTTTCTCTTTCCATCCAATTAGCATGCAGCCAAATCAGGCAGCATTGGGAATACTTCCCCTAATATTCATGTGCTTCAAATGATGCCAGTGCAGACCAATTCTACACCACAGAAATTTACAGTATTTTTCTAGGTTGTGGGAAGACTTTTAAAAACTTATTTACAAGTTTGCATTTCCATTCCTCAATTATTTGTAGTCCCACAGACAAAGAATTTCTAAACAGGTGGCCCAAAACTAACGTTTTAAATACATAATTAGGCGCTGATAGAAATAAAAAAATTGCAGTTATCAAACACCTTATCCCTGAGATATGGATTGGATTCACTTTTCAGCTTGAACTGAAAAAGAGAAAACATTAACATAAACTCAAGAGCAGTCTCATTATGTTGCCTCCAAATCATTTCCATTTTCCATTGTCCGTGGTAGGAGATAGTTGCAGAAATGAGGTTTAGTGTTCTCATTCAAAATGGAACACTTTCAAGAAGTCTAAGATGTGGATATGAGATGTTTTGCAGGGAACAAGGTTTGCATTTTTCAGTTGCATTGATCACAGGTAGCAGGAAAAGATCCATAGCCAAAGTGGCATTTTAAAATTTTCTGACTGAATGTACGTATCTAAATTTACTTTAAAATATTTTATCATCACTATAAAGCCATAATTTCTCTGAAAAACTGTATTTAAGCAAAACACCAAGTTCAAAGGGTTTTTTTTTACTTAACTGATATAATTCCAGGCCTTGGGAATCCTGTATAATCCAGTAATTCAAACTGCCCCTGTAAAGTTACAGCTCATGTGTGTATTTTCCTTCAAAGTGTTTCACAACCATGTGTATGGATCATTATCCTGTGTCTTAAAAAAAAAAAAAAAATAAAATTCACATTGCTAAAGTTTAGATCAGCATGTTGCAACCAAAATATTTTTAAGTCTGATGTTAAGATTTTTATTAAAGAATCCTAGAATGGACAGAATTTTAAAAAGAGAAATCATTGACTTGGCCCTTCTCTTTGTAGAATTCCACATCTTTTCCAGTGTTCCACATAAGGCTGTGTCAGGGTAAAAATTTCTCTTTAATTAAGGATATCTTTGTAATTTATAACAAATATTGATTGCATTATGAACCTGAAACATGATTTCAGCTCTAAAATAGTGCCCTAGAGCTGTAGTACAATTTCTCCTCACTGTAATATCACTGGACTGTCAAAACCTGGACTCAAAAACATGTATTTACCAAGCAACTGCTACACAGTATTATTATGACAAGTAAGTTTCTGGCAAGAAAAAACCAAATCTATAGAAGCAATTCTCAATTAAAAGCATTTTCAAAGCAATTTGCCTCCCCAGGTGGCTCCAGGTCTCACAAACAAGTGAGCATGGCTCTACAGTCCCCTTACAAATTGCATATATAAATGAATATAATTGCTATTTTGACTTCACATTATGTAAACTTCATGACAGCTGAGAATTTGTCACCCAACTTTTAGCTGGAGGTTATTTGGCTTACAAAATGAAAAAACTTTCCATTGAAAACACTGACATGCATTCAACAGCAGTGTTTCTATAGAAACTTGTTTTAATTACAGAATAGAATACATTTCCATAACAACCCAGTTCCATTGTCTTCATATTATGGCAAGTATTGGCACATTTGAATTTTCCAGACATTAAAATGAATTAATTAACATAAATTTCCATGAATACTTAAGGAAAAAAAATTTAGATTAAAAATTTAAAATTTATCTTTGCAGGATAAAATAAATAGCTAAAAATATGGATTTTCATAAATGCAGCACACTTATGTAAATCTGTAAGTTGTTCCTTGAAGAAAAGGATAATTTTGTTTTGCAAAGTGGGTGAACAATCTTTCACATTCCAAGTACAGATCTTAATTATGCAGACAATAAAGGCATGTTGCTTCTGCTTTCATTGTTTGTTGGTTTTGCAATACTCTTCATTAATCACTAAAAGAGGGAAAACTAAATATCTCTGGCTATACATGCACACAATCCAATTGTTAACCTATGGGTAAATACCAGACTAAAATGTTTTCCTTCAAATACAAATTCATATTCAGTTCTGGTCTATGCATGTACCATTCAATTAAATTGTGCTCAGTCTACAGCCTGGGGGAAACTTGGATTCACACAGCTCAGAATAAAGGAGGTTTTGGAACAATTACCAATTGCTGAGCACTGTAGGTACACCTTGAGGCCCAAACAGACTGGAAGTGTCACCTTGTAATACAGAAAAATGATTAATTTGCCATTACAGTTGTTAAGTAGGTGCATTATTTAAAACAGGATCTCTTCTGGTGTTTTTTTTTATTGGCACAATTTTATGTTACTCTATGCTGAAAGTTGATTAAAGGGGAAATGTGGGGAAATCCATTATAACAGAGCTGAAAAATCTATGAAAACCCAACCAATTTAACAGTTTAAAAGGTTTTAAACAGTTTTAAATGTTTAAAATTTCAGATTATGTACTTCATACTGAGTACTTTTCTTGGGATAGGGATGTGGTCACAGCAACAAACCTGACACAGTTCTAGAGCTCAAGAACTGTTAGCCAGAAAATCCCTAATTCCAATTCCTCTCTTCTGTTCTGCTCATTCTTCTGCAGCCTAGGAATGACAAACCCCCTGTACTTAATACAGTGTACAAATCATTTAGGACATTTAGAAGTGGTAAAAATTCAAGCCCACTAAAAAGTCAAAATTCCATCCACCTTTTCCACAATACTGCTTGACTCCAGGTTGGATCCCTAATAATTCTCGCCCATCTTTTCCTTTATTTCTGTTATTGCCCTGCCTTTTGAAGTAAACTTTAACTTTTGTCATTCTTATATTTATGCTTTCCTCATGTCCATGGAATATTTTGATTCCCTTTGTCTTTATCACAGTGTGTATATACAACTCTTGACTTTCTTTTCTGTCCTTCCTTCCTTCCTATGTAGATAAAAGAACAGCCAATGGTGGGGACAGAACTCTGTTCAGTGATACAAGGCACCACAGAGGACTGAGTAATCGAAATTTCTATTTTGGATCTTCTCTGGTTTGCCTGAATTAAGTAGATTTGAGCTTGCTGTGCTGTTTTCCAAAGGGCTGTAAAAAGAAGGTTTTTTACAATGTTAATTTAGAACTAAAAATCAAAAGCACCTGTAATTTAAATGTTGTATTACTATGTTGTAAGCAATAAATATTAATTATTATATTATTTATATAATATGATATATAAATATATATTATATATAATATTTTATATTTATATATATTATAATATATAAATTAAATTTCTATATAATTATATACATTAATAATATATAATATATAATTATTAATATATATAATATATTAATATTATATATTTATATATAAATATATCAAAATACATATATGATATATATTATAATATAAATTATTATATTATATTAATATATTATATATATTTATTATATAAAATAAATATTAATTTTATTTTTCATTTGTTTTTTTTTAATTATGGTTGCTAATAAGTTATTTTTTATTTATGGAACTTTTTTATAGGCTTTTCTTTATGCTTATAGAAAAACGTTGTGTTGGCAATTATATACATCAGACAGAAGTTTATCTGATAAGCTCTTTCACTGAGATTCTTTGTATACAAACAGCAATAAAAGCCTGGTTTAAATAAGGCTCTCTCTCCACAAGTATCCTTTACAAAATACAATCATTATTAAAGAAAACTGCTCCATGAACTTTGACTATTTTACATAATATGAATAAATATTTTATAGACATAGAATATTTTCCAGAAAATCAATGTGCTCACACAGACAACATGAACAGCAGCACGTGGAAATTGTGTCACAGTCACACAAATGTCACAATCACACAAATGCTGGTGTTTCCTGTAGAATGAATGATCAGCATGGGGAAATCCCATTGAATGTACTTGAATGAGAAAAAAATTAGAAGTGTATGTTTGTGAGAAAGCCACAACAATTTTTGCAGTCATTATGTCCTGTAAAACATGGAAATATTGGAAAAGTTTTACATTTTTTATTTCCTTTTATTTGAAAGTGCTGACCTAATCATGATCTATATTTGTGTCCTAGGTTTTTTTGTTTGTTTGTTTCTGTGGGTTTTTTTGTTGTTGTTTTGGGGATTTTTTGGTTTTTTGTTTGTTTAATTATTTTTTTTGGTGGAGACTTGAATTCCTCAGTATTTTTCAAAGCTGGGATAAGGACTGTGAAACTGCTTCCTCATAATTTTAAGGCGAGACATATCTATCAAGTTGTAGTAGGGAAAAATTTCCAAAGGAATACCTGCTGGATGAAGCAAACATCAAATTATTGATGTTAAGGTTGATATTTCCCTACAGCTGATATTTTGATCTTTGACCTTCACTTTTATAATCTGTATACAGATAAAGGCACATGAGTCAATTGCAAAGTCACCTGCAGCTGTGGAAAGAGTTGAGAAACAAAGATAAGGAAAAACTCGTGGTTGTGCAAATTATAATTTATTTTCAGCTGATGAGAAAGCAAAATCTATAAATTTTTCTATAGCTGCATGAAAATAATCTTTCCTAATTAAAGGATATCTTTCTGAAGATCAAGGGTACCTCTAACCAATATCATTATTTAGGCCTGTCAATTGCTCAGAGAAGTTGCAACAGAAATGCTGCACTGCTTTCATTGACAAAAAAAGATTTGTAGTGCAGAGGAACCTCTTTGTGATCTGTCTGGAAAAGGTCTCCTCTACCCCAGGTGGGATATTTAAGACCCCTCCATATCCAGGACACTTGAAATTCCTCTCTATGAGTTTACAGCTCTGCCATATTCTCTATTTGTGTTTCCCTGTCTGAGGCATGCACACACAAACTGTATCCATCACCTTCTCCACTCTGGCTTTTTTTTCCCCCCTTTGTAATGTTATCAGTTCAAGTTCAAGGATCAGAATTAACAATAAAAGTGATAAGGCAAAAATGTATTACAAACCAGGGAAGACAGGACAAATAGCATCTATCTTATAAAAAAACCATCTTCTCTATTCATCCATTACAGAACTCCTGACTTGTGTAAAACCATTGATTTCTTGGGGTATTTTACTATGAGTGAAGTGCCAGTGGAATCTTTAATTTCAATCTTCTCACTGCAGTATTAGACAAGCTATTGGTCTCTTTCCATTCTTGCTCTAATAATTTTATATATATATATTATCAAATGGTATGCTGTGTTCACAGATGGAGTCCAAGCATATTCCTGTGATAGCAATACAGACATTTATTGAACATTTTCACAATTTCCTGAAGCACATCACAAATATCTATATCATTAACTCCAGAGCAAATAATTTGTTCTTATTTTTTACCCAATTTACAGATAAACAAATACAGACTAGCCTTCTCATTCAGCTTCTTTGAAGTGCCTGGTAGGAAACTTATTGCAATTAGAAAGAAATCTAATGTATTGGTATGTTTATTAGCTTGGACAGGTAATTTAAGGCAGAAGAAGACCAAGAAAGTAATCCTATGTATTAGACCACAAACCTTTCCCTCTTACTCTCACAAACAGTGTTTGGTTTTAATATTGTTAACCTAATTTTATTTATCTTTTCTCCTTGGTTATCCCTCCAGCCATTCTGAGGTTGTACAGGAAAAGACCCTGGCCAAGAAAACAGGTCTCTAAGTTGTTTTTGCAGTGCTATTTACACAAATGATGTAATTCTCTTTTAGACTTATTTTTCAAATTACTGCTTCAGCTTTACTAAAGATAAATAGCAGAATTGTCTTTCTCTAGATTAATGATCGTCCCTTAAAATAGTCACTAGGGCTAAAGTTTTGGTACCTAATATTGAGAAATACTCTGTGATTCTAGGGCTTCCTAAGGCAAGGAAATTGACTTTTTAAGCCTTTTTTTCTGGCTCTGATTTGGTTTGGTAGCTGAGTCTCTGGGTCTTAAACAAACATTTGATGGCAAGAACCAATAATTAGCACACAGCCCTCTCTTATGTGCTCCCTAAAAGCTGTGGTTTATTTATGCAGATTTTGTCCAGAGAGGCAGCTACACCTGACACAAACCATGAGAGTAAAGGTAAGCATAAAAGTGCAGCTTTAGACCCAGAATCAGCTGAAAACAGCACTATTTATACTTATAAAAGGGAAATTCTCCACCTACTACACCAAGAGTGAATCAACTGCCTTAGTAAATGTGATTTGAACATCATTTCAAGTTGCTCAGAGTGAACATTTTCCCAAGACAGATGTGAAGAGGTTGTATCTCCCTAAATGGCACTTTAGCCTGTCAGGAGGGGCAGAAAGGTCTATGAAAGTCAACCTCCTGTGTATCTGAAAGTCTTCTTTGCAAAGAAAGCAGTTTTGATTCTTGGGAGATAACTCATTGATACATAATGAATTCTGTCACAAACAGCTCATCAGAGAACTACAGAGTGGAACTGTAGACAGAAGAGGGCTTGCAGGGTGACCATGGGAGATAAACAGAAGTAATGTTATTGCTTCTCTATTCTAGGGGCATTCCACACTGCTATCCAGTCAGCTGAGAAATTTGCATCATCATCATCATCAGGCAAGACATCTGTGCCATCACTGTATCATGTACATGTACCTGATCATGCATAAATGAAGGTAACACTAGAAATCTGTATTTTAAGAAAGCATCATAGGATGATAGAACATCCTGAGTTGGAAGGGACCCACCAGGATGATCCAGTCCAACCCTTGGCCCTGCACACACCCCAGCAATCCCACCCTTCACCTGGGAGCTTTGTCCAAACCCTCCTGGAGCTCTGGCAGCCCTAGGGCTGTGCCCATGCCCTGGGGAGCCTGGGCAGTGCCCAGCATTATTTTTCATTAGTACCTGTTGTGGTTTGTACCACAGTTCAGTGCCACACTCACCCTGCTCAATTTGCAGAGCACAGTGTAAGATGTCACCATGATAGTTTCTAAAAAATCCCTTTGCCAGGATTTCTTTTCCTGGGAAGATGAGAAGCCTCAGCTTCTCCATGTTTTGCTCATCTGGAATGTGGTCTGGAGATTGTTTATCCAAACATGTGAATTATTTTTAATTCATGGCCAATCACAGCCAGCTGTGTCAGACTCTCTGAGTCAGTCACGGGTTTTTATTATTCATTCTTGTTAAGCCTTCTGATGCACCCTTTCTCTATAGTTTAGTATATCATTTCTTTTAATATAATAAAATTATGAATCAGCCTTCTGAGAACATGGAGTCAAATTCTCATCTCTCACCTCTCAGAAAACACCATGAGTCAAAAAGTCAAAAAATTCCTCCACACTCCCAAGCACATATCTACAACACCAAAAAGCCTGTCAGGTTTAGAGAATGCCTCCCCAGGCTAAGCAGGGAAGAAAAATCCTCTGTGATGCTAAAAGTGTCACTCATGAGTGAAGATTTTTAAACAAAATATTTTTCACTTCAACTCTCACTTGCTCTGCAGACCTATGAGGACTCTCAGAGCATTTAAGCAGTGGAGTCTATTTTTATTCTGTCCCTATGGATCTTCATTTTTGGTTTCCCTTCACCTTAAGGAAGAGAACTGTGACTTTCTTCCTATGTCAACACATTTATACAGTTTCACTCATCCTATTTTACTTTTAAGCTGCTAATTATTTTCAATTTCATTATTTAATTATTCTTACCAGATGTGGGTGTTGCATTCAGGGCATCAAAAGCCAATTTGCTCTCTCTTGACTGAAATGAGAGACTGGCTCAAAATGGTTAAAAAAAGCAAGAAAAAAGATGGCTATATAGAATTTTATGGAATTCTGACTCAACATTTAGGATTCTTAGCTATTGTAATATTAATACATTAGATAATTAATTTATTAGGTGATATATACAGGTATATTAGCATTAAAGATCAATGTACAGTTTTGAAAGGTTTTCCTATCTAGGTTACAGAGGGTTTCATCAATGATACAAAGAGAACTTCTAACAGCTGCAAGGGTTGATAGTCACACAGATGAAATCCTAAGACCTAGGACAAAAGAGTACAAAGTTTTGACACTACAAATAGCTAAAACTTTAATTATTCAAAAGAAAGGTGCAGAAACTGCTGATGCTTGTAAGTCTTAAGAAAATTCCAACAGAGCAGCTGGCATTCATATTCCAGAAAAGATGAGAGAAAAATCTTGACATTTGCATCTTCCATCTCTCATTTCAAGTTTATGTCTTTTACATTTGAGCAAACACAAACCTTGCAAAGATGGAGAACTAGGAGAAGAACAGTTTTAAGAATGCATTATAAACTCTTAATTAGGACAAATAATAGTCTATAACTTGTGACAAACTATCACACACTGATCAAAATGTGTGGATTCTGAGTGCTGACTCTGCAAGGCAGACACACTAAGCAGCTCCCAAGGATATCAAGATGTCATTTAAATCAGGTATTGTCCTGACACTGCTACTTGCATCCTCCTAAGACAAATTCTTGTGTTTCAAAGAAGACACAGAAAAATTTCAAACCCTAGTTTAATTTCAAGGGGGAAAAATATGAAATATGGGTGATACATTAAATGTCTACAAGCATGGGCTGGATTATATGTAAATATCATGTAATGAGGTGGAGATAATTTTCATATGCACTTTGAGATAAAATCATATAATCAAACTTCGGCTTCTCTTTTGGGGAAGTCTTGATGCAGTCCCTTTGTACTCTTTGAAACTTCTGATTTTAGTCCTTATTCATTCTGAAAGAATATTTATATTACAAATAAGGCTTTGGGAGAGGATGGTTTCTTTGACTGTTCTCTTCTGCTTCCTGGGTTTCAATGAAGGTGTTTCAATGCCCAGCAGAACTGTGTAATTAACTGTATTTATCAAAAGCAGTATGAGCAAATGTTCTGAACATCTTTGCTCTTCTAAAGCTGAATGTAATTTGGGTGAGTCACTCTCCTCAAAGAGATTTAGAGAACACCATTTGGGCTTTTTTGTACTTGCAATCAATGTGCTTGCATTTACAATAATTGGATTACACCCCAAGCTGAAAAGGCTTGAGAAAGCAGAGGAAACCAAATGGCCTCGTTACTGGTGTAGCTGCACCTCATTCTCCAGCATTGAAGTGCTAAGAAAATATCCCAGTGGAACACTGAACAGAGCTTAATTTGGTGTCATTCTGTGATCAATTGCAGCTATTGTAACTATGAATTCTAAGGAGAGGATATACAACAACCAGGCTTTATCATGATCCAGGCTTTATCATGGAGCTTTAGAGCTTTTAGCAGATTTTGTCATGGAGCAAATACCATGGCCTGGTGAAGTCAGCCAAAAGGAAATGAATAAGAGACTGTGTTGTGAGAATAAGAGCCATGAAATGACAACAAATTGGTGTTCTTTGCTTGGTGTTGGTCAGGAACAAAAAATAGCAAATGAGAACCTTTGAGGATATTTTTAAAATATAGATAGCATCATCGTTTTCAAAAATTTCAACACCCAGAGACAATACAGTAGATTTGACAATTACACTTTTTTTGCTAGACCACAGCAAATGTATCTTTATCTAGATCTGATGGATGAATAATTTTTCCATGCATAGAAACATTTAGACTTGACACAGAACGTGACTGCCGATTTTAGTTTACTATTATTTTCAAAAGCAAACATTAACTGAAATTTGAAATAGAAATGTTATAGAAATAATTATATAATATAATAATATAGAAATAAATAATTCTAAATTCTATATATTGATCTAAAAGATGAAAAAATTTAAAAAAAATCCCACATTTCCAATCTTGCTTTGCTCAAATTACCTGCAGAGCTGTAGTTTGCAAAGATATGTTTCTTCCTTCCCTCAGAGCAAAAAGGGTCAACCTTTAGGTTACCTGCACTCTTTAGTATGTTTATTTGTCAAGTTTTAAATTTTCTAAATACTTGTTCTATTTTGTGTACAAATGATGGAATAAATAAATGTTCATCATCCAACCAAACACAGCAAATAAATGTAAAGGGGGAAATACGAGGAGGAGATAGAAACTAATGAATTATATGGATTAACATGAGAAAAAATAACAGAGGATAAGAAAGTGGGTGGCCATATTTCATCTCTTGATGAGTCTGTTACCTAGGAAACAGAAGACTGAGTTCTTGCATAAATGACCCTATGCCTGTGAATTTGATTTGATGAAATTATATAGGACTACAATTTATGCAGAACAAGGAAGAAGATTGTCAGGGGCATTGTTTATTAGGTGAAATAAAAAGCCTAGAAACCTATTTTCATTTCAATGAGCTTTTAAACCATTTATTACCCAAGTCTTCTGCCTTTACTATCTAAGTTTTTGACCTAACAAAACTATGCAATAAAAACTAACCAATCACCTGATGCAGCTGATTAATCATCCTCTTTTAAGGTTCCTGTAGAGGACACGAATAATTCACGGAACTGCAGCTCTCACCAGCTCAAATGGATTCCAGCAGACATCCAGTTGGCATTGTTAGGACAGCATTTTGACTACTAACAAGGAGTTCATTAATCTGCTGTGCCTGCTGGGCTTCCACCAAAGGCAATCCAGTTAGAGAAGCCATAGCGTGTCCTCACACGTGACAGTGAACAGACATCACTCAATTTTATAGCAGGAAAAGCTGGAAATGAGTCATCTGATATTCCTAAGAAAATCTTTGTACAAATATGAAGTAACCACAAAAAAAAAAAAAAGAAAAGATAGTGTTTTCCACTTCTAGACACAAAAAACCCCCAGAGGAACTCAGAGGAACAGCAAGAATTCAAAAGGCATGTTTTTCCAATTTCAAATTCAATTTCAATATGGTGCAATTGGCTTTTTTAGACATGCTTTTCATCGCCAGCTTCTGAAAACTTTAGGAAGGTTTGACTATTTTCAATAATCTTCCTATGATCTTCTAGGATAACATTTCTTAATTTTCTGTACAAATAAAAAGCTTAGAGTATGCTTAAGAGATCAATACAAAGGTTATTATGTTTGAAATACTCATATTTCCTATATTTATAATGATATTCAGAATGGTCAAGCTGAGTGAGCTCCAACAATTTCTTCACATGATGTTCAAAAGGTAACGTCTGGGAATGAATATAAAAACAGAACAAACATAAAGTGAACAGAACTTGGGTCAAAAAATTGTTTTGCATTTGCTTTCTACCTAAACTTGAGTAGTTGGCAGTATTAAAATCAGCACACTCACTTTGAGAATGGGGTTTCAAGGATATCTTGAAACATAAAATACAAAAGTGTATTAAAATTTTTATGCAGAAAAAAGATGTGACGTCCCACAGCAACAAATTTTTGTTATATTGAACTGGACAAATGCACTTCTGGTTTAAAGATAGAATTTCACCAGTTACAGTAGAATCTCTTCCCAGATATGTTCTGAAAGGAACAGTATGTTCTGACACTGACAATGAGCTTTTTATAGGTTATATTTTATTACTGTGCAATATACAAAATGATAAATAGATGATATCATAATCATCTGTTAAAACCAAGTTGAAATATTGAGAGGCTGGAAAACAATATGTGGGAGAAGAGGAATATTTCCTGTAGGAGAAAGCTTAAAGTGCATTTATAAATCAGTGCTCCTTATCACGACAGAACTTAGAGAATCAGGAATGGTTTGGGTTGGAAAGGACCTTAAAGCTCATTTTGTTGGATGTAGGACACAATAAATACTCACAATATTTCCCACAGCCACCTAAGGGAGCCCATCCTACCACATCTTGTTTGCCAGAATTTCAGAAGGTACCCTCACACTTTAGTCATGGGTCGAGAGTGAGCCATTTTCTGGTTGCCTGCTATGGAAAGTGCCGTGCCATTTGTGTGACACGTATTTTAAGGAGAAAAATGCTTTCCTCTTCAGTACTTTGGGGCTCTCCATGCTGAGTTCAATCACAGATATCTCAAGTGATTGCACCCTTACGCTACACTTAGCAGGGAGCAAGAGTCATGAACTGCTTCAGTGCAGAGCAAGACAATGAGTGTGTGCTGAACCACCAAATATTTGTGCTCTTTTTCACTTTGCAGAATGCAAAATGCATTCCTTGCAACACAGAAGGACAATCTTGGAATTCAGCTCACAAATTCTTAACCCTTCTGAAGTGCGAAATGTGATTTGTGAGCACAGGGAGAAAAATAAAAAATGAAAGATTGATTATGATAGACCACTTTCAAATTTCCTAATGTAGCCTTCCTCCAGACTCTGCTACATACTTCTCGTCAGCCTAAGGCAAAAATAAAATGCAGTCTTTATAAAGGTGATGAAAGACACCAGCAATAGAATGGGAAGAGAAATGAAGCAAAATAGTGCATAACATTCCAAATGTGTTTTGTTGAAGGCTTCTCCCAACTGAGAAGAAATAGCAAGACTAACAAATGGAGCTGTGAGAATTCCTTATCACTCTTAAAACACACTATAACCATTCAGTTTATAAAATGGGGGATTAATCCTCCTGTTTTGTACATTTTACATAGTTTACCATTTATCCATGGGGGAAACTGCAGAGAGGATATCCTCTTAAAATTGTAAAAAAAGAAATTTCCAAAGAAATTTCCTAAAGATCATACTTAGTGTGCACCCAAATTTCTGAAATGTTGAAAAAATATTTAATTATAATCTTCTGAAGAAGTAGGCAGTTGTGGTTTAGGCAAAAAAAAGGGAACAAGACAGCCAAGTATCACACAATGCTTGTTAAAGTTAGTGGAAAGTTGGCCAAAATCACACTTCTGACAATATTTTTTGAGTACCAGATTTGGCACCATGCTTAAGCCCACTGAAAAGACTTTACTCAGTGACCCTTATAGCTACTGATGTAAATAAAACTAGCATGAGATGGAAGACACAATGCCTGAGAAGTGTTGATAACTCATTATTTTGTGTGAGATTCCTATTTGTGTGTTTTCTTAGCCTTTAATCAAATATTTAACCTGAAATTATCTGTTCCAAATGACCACATAAATTAAGTCATTATATACACTATATGAGGCATTATACACTTTTACACCTATAGGAGGCATTTCACTTAGATTCCTGGAATCTATTTTTCTTTTTGTTATCTATGCTTAAAAATAAGAGCTTATAACATGGAAAACTCTAAAACACACCACAAGATTAACGTTTTAAACTCTTGATGAAGTGCAAAGGAAATATGAAAATTATCACAGTTATATTATATATATATACACACACTTCTATATATATACTTATTATTAATTATATACTCATATATATACTTATACTATATCACAGGCATACTTAACTTTAAAAGAAGTATTTAAAATAAACATTTTCTCTTTGGAAGTCAAACCAGAGGATGCTAATTGTCAGGAATGACTAACTGCATCATATCTCTGCTGACAATAAGAAGTCTTTATGAACTAGGCACCTTCAGGTGGGGAAGAGAAGAAAAACCTTTCTCACTAGTGGAAAAGAAGGCAAACATGTGACAAGCAAAAGAAAAAGGTTAAATATTGCAGGGTGAAAATACTTTTATGGATTTGAAAGCTATCCTGTATCTCTCACCTTTTCAAAGCTTTTCTGGGAAAATGCTGTCATGCTATACAGAGAATATCTATTAAAATGCTTTGTCATATAATCCTCATTTTATTTTATCCATGTCTTGTCCTGACTCCTTCAGCAAGCTGAAAGAGCCTTGGATACTTTCTTAGAGACCTCTTTCCTCGAGAAATATCCAATAGATTTTTTTAATATGTTGGAATTAGTCAATAAGAGAGATAAGCTGAAGGTCATAAAGGCACACCACTCACCTAAATCGGTTTTAAGGAATCATTTGAATTACCTTGTCCTGAAAAACTTTTGAGGCTTGCAACAGAATGTTCCCATCCCTTCATTTCTTAGTGTTACTTACTGTAGCAGGAGAATAGTTTCCTTTTCATCATCCACTGTCAGCCTGAAATCCCATTAACAAGAAACTCTCACCCACATTTTGCCCCCTTATACAGAGACACAGGCTTTGATTCATTCCTCTTCACTCATACCAAGTCAATTTAAACACCATTTGCACACAATTGTTCTCATTTATTGATTTAGTCCTGGAAAAAGAGAAAGGGGCAGTAGGCTACATAATGAAAATCTGACTCAACTTTTATCAAAATACAATTTCTTCCCCCTACTACATACATTTATTACATCTCTGTAACAGGACAGCTAGAGAGCAAACATGCAAAATTATGTTGTTGAAAGTGTAAAAAATGCTCATTAATATGCATTGCAGGCAGAATTTCTGTCTATATCAAAAGAAACAGGCTTTGGATATATACTTACTTCAATAAAAGCCTGTAAAATTCTGGAGCCTCACAGGTTTGCAAGACACCAATGAATATTTAATGTCATGTGGAGTACATCCCTGCTTCTGGCAGTGCTTTCTTATTTATACCTCAGTGTACCTGTGTCTTGAACAGGCAGACATGCAGCTGCATGAGACTTTGAGGTTAATAATTCTGTTAAAAAATAAATACTATATAGAAATGAGAGAAATCTGTCAGTGAAGAAAAAGCAAATGACAATTCTGTAAAAGTTCAGTTTAATTTCCTACATAAGGAAGACTAAGGGGATTTTGAAGAAGAGGAAGAAGTAATTTTTAAAAAAGGAAAAAATGCTTTAAAACTGAAGTTAGTGACCAGCTAAGGTAAAAAATTAATAAAAGCTGGAAAAACAAAAGCCTAGATTTTGAAAGAGAAAATCAAAAATAGACACCATCAAATTAATTTGCAGACTATGGAGCAGTGAAATACAAACAATATATATAAAAATCAGTGTTTTCTGCTGCCCTTACTTTAACATTCTCATAATTTTCTTAAATTCTTAGTACAATCCAGGGAATTATTGCCTTCTGTATTTGGTGTCATGGCCAGTTTGAATCTTAGTGCAGAGGGATAACTCCTGCTATGGAATGCATTTGATGAAGCATATTAAACTATTTTAACATGGAACATAATTGGTCATCCATGTTCCATGTTGTGTTGATATTTATTCCATATATAATCATATTTATTCCATTCCATAACCATATTTATTCCATTCCATGGCCATTTGAGATATATGCAAATGAGTTGCATGATATCTTTATGCCTCCCATCTAATGGAATAGTTTATAAGAGATAAATGAATAATGATATCTGTTATTCCAACATTACAAAACCATTCTAGGACAAAAATATCTAATAAAGTGCAGGTAGATTAGAGCTGATGGAAATACATTTTCTTCAAGATTTAAAGATTTTTAAAGTAGATACTTTTTAACAGCAAGGATCAATGAATTTTCTACCTACTCAAATGTACAAATAACATCTTCTTAGATTTTAGGACATATTTATTCACACAGTTTAGGGTTTTGGAAAAAATTTGCATTGATTAACACACTCTAAGACTCCTAAAGTGATGATGATTAAAGTAATTGGTCATTCTCAGGAGGGTATTAATTAATTTCCAAGGGGGCCACATTGCAGCTTTTCCATGTGTCAGTCTCTTGGGCATACAGAGTCTAAATATCGTGATGGGGGAACAACATCTGTAAGAGTTAAAGAAGAAATAAATTCTTTTTTGTCAGGTTTTGAAGACAAACAGCAGTTGTATGCACAGCCTAAGGTAATATTTGGTAGAGATGTGGGAATTTTCTAAGTATTGCAACCATAACAGCCAAAATAAAAGGTGATAGATTCTATTAATCCCAGCAAAGAAAGTACAGACACCCTGTTGAGAAACTATGTTGGTTTCTCAAAAGCTCATAAAGGCTAATGATACCTAAATCTACAAAGATTAGTTTCCTTTCTAGGTGGAGCTGGTACTTATTTTGTCTGACAGTTCTTCCAAGAAAAATTAAACTATGACTTTTAGAGTGGGTCAAAATTGGACTTGTGTTGTTGGAAGATTAACTAACTGTTCTACTATGACCGTGCTAGGAGTAATTCTAATTATCTGCTGGAATACATGGCTCTGGACTTGCAATTCCTTAATAGCAAATGTCATTTCCTTTCTTTTTTTTAAATACTGAATAATCAGGTAGTAAGGGCACACAAAATGGAAAGTAAAGGTTACCACAGGAAAATCTGCTCAGTGAAGTTCAGCTAACAGTTCAGTTGCCCTTTTCTAGCTAATTGGGCAGATTGTTTGAAAGAGTAATTGTTGATTTTATGACCAGAATGGAATAGGAAGGAGCTTTGAGGTGAATTAACATCTATAAAAATTATTTCTGAGCTTATTATTTTTCAAAGATGAGCTTCATGGATCAATCTGAAACTTTTTTTTTGCAAATGCTACATTACATTTGAGAGAGGGGACTCTACTTTTCAAAACCACAGCATCTTTCTGTATGTGTCAGGTGCTCAGGTTGCCTAGAGTTCTCCAAAGGATTTAGAATTTTTTTTCCCCTAAGAATTGATTATTCCACTGGAATAAAAATTTTTCTGATGCCACTACAATTTCCAGCTCAACACAAGCATCGGAAGCAAAGATAGACTTTACTCTTTTCTAGTTTCCAAGTCAAATCTGGATCTTGCAGTTCCTCCTGTTCATAATCCATCATTTCCACATGAGACCTGGTGACCCCAATGAAATCACATATCTGAACAAAAAACCCCATTCTTAGAGGGGAAATGGGGAGCTGAGAACACCCTGAGAAAGCAGAACAAATTTAAAATAAAATGGGTGAACTTTACTACAAAACAAGTTTTGTTAGCTGTGACTCTTCAACCCATGTTCCAAGCGAGGTCCTTGTGAACACTTGACTACAAACTATCTTACACTGTGACCCTCCCCAAAGGCACAAGGACATTAAAAAGGTACTGTTTGTGAAGGTCAGGGCAAGGAATGGTGTCAGAGAGGCTGGAGATGCATCTGTTAAAGATACAAACATCAGCTGTTTCTGGGGAGCTACATCCAGTTATCTTCTGGAAGAAGCAAATCTGAGATACTGTCCCAGCTAATGAGAGAAGAAATGTAAGAGAGCCTAAGGTGGTGTCAAGATGATGAGCTGAAAGATATTTGGACTTATTTTTCAGTTTTATTGTTTTTAAATTACATGGGCTTCAGAGCCTGAGATCAGTGAGCAATTAGCTTCCAAGTCACAATTTAGAAATCAAATGCACTGCAAAGTATACAAGAATCTCAATCTTAGTCTAGAATGTCACAGAAACCATTTAACAGCTAGGGAAAGAGTTAAGAATTCAGAATAAATCTTTGATTTAGAAAATCTAAAAAGAAAAATTTCTAGTTTCTTAGATAATAACCTCCCCCTCCACTTTATTTCATTCACTTCCCTAAGAGAGATCTTATGAGTTTCTATTTATTATATATGAAAAATTTGTTTGCCATATGAAGGATAAGGAGGAAAAGTGATAAAACAATCAAATAACATTAATGATGAAACATAAAACTCTTCCATTTGTCTTTGAAGTCTGCCAGTCTTGTTTTATGTCTGCTATGAGAATGAGGATAAACTCAGTTGTGGAAAGAAAAGAAAGAATTGAGCTGTTTAATCTTCTTATACTGATAATAGCAAGGTGTGATAGTTCTTTATACTCTGTGCTTTCATATGACAAGGGCCTCAGTATATTAAAACACATTCTGCTATTTTTAGAGATGGCTTCTTTCAGTTTTCCTTGTATTTTACTGATCATCATATTTGGGACAAGGAGAGAAATATCTCAGACAGTTTCACTTTTTCTTCCTTGGTCTAAGGAGCCAAATGGTGATCGAGTGCATATTTCACAAGCCAATATCTGCTGAGTCTTGGAAGGTGATTCTGGGTTCTCTTTGGTTTTCTGGACCCCCTTTGTGGTGGGTGAAGATTTGGGTGAAGGTTTTGCTTTGCACTGAGCAAAGGTCATGGCAGAGAGTGGAATAGGGACCAAAGCACACAGCTTGTAATCTTGTGGATTTAACATACTTTATGTCCTCCGTGTTTTTTATGGGAATATACTCAGACCTGCTTTTCCCTTTTTTACCTTCCCCAGAATACATTTCTATGTAAAACAAGAACTCCATAGTAAGAATTCCAGGGTTTGCTTATTTAAAATCAAGCTGTATAGAGGTGTTCAGACCACTTGTAGCACTCATCACAGAGTTCACAGAATTATCTTTCAAGGCGTCTCCAGTGATGCCTCAGGTTTCAGCTTTTATATTTTTCACATTCTGGGCTGCTTTAGTGTGTAGTTCTGAGCTTCACATTAAGGGATGGTGAGCTCTGTGCACAGAGTAGGGAAAGAAAACAATTCCTGCTCTAGCTGGGAACCAAGGACAAATGATCCAAATCTCAGGCCCAAGAGCACAAACAACATGGATTGAAGAGAGAAAAACAAGCAGGATGGGACTTCATAACCTAAAGCTGGAATTGGACAATGAACTCCAAGACGCAAATGGACCAGAACTTATAAAAGTGAGAGACCCTGTGACCTGTTGTCCATTTTGTGACCATTTTGGTTCATCTTGGGTGTAGCCCTGGCTGGGCTCTTGTGCTGCCCAAGATGGATCCATTGAGGCCTTTTGATAAATCCCTGCTTTATTCTTTAGCTCTGTCCGGCCTCTGCTCTAGGTCAGCCTGCACAAGGCACCACCAACACCATCACAGAGTTTACTGCCACTAGTGACTTCCTCAACAACATTTATTTGAATACCAGCCTAAAAAAGTTGAAGATTACAAAATTGCAAATGGAAGAGAAGTCCTGAAAATCTGAAATATTTTCCTGAGCAGTAATTTTAAGCCTTTGTCTTAAATACATAAACAATGAAACGGCCATCATCCAGATTAAAAATAAGCTCATATCTGCAGGGTTTTCCTGGCAGTTCATACATTTTATGTACTACTCCCCAGCCTCAGGAAACAAAAGAGTCAAGAACACTGTCAGTGAAAAATATTCTTCAGTTAGGGCTTTATTGTTTATGCAGAAATTGTACTATATTTAAGTATTTCTCCTCAGTAGTAAGAAGAAAGGGAAGTTTTCGCTCTGGAACAGGAATTATATGGGATGTGATGCACTAAATGTAGTTGAGCATCAACTAAACTCAACTGAATATCAGTTTTGCAGAAGAAACTCTTCAGTACTTTAAAGCTTTTAGTAAGGTTGGGTGAAAAATTAATTAAGAGATGGAGAGGAAAAGGTAAAGTTAAATTTTGTGGGATCAAGGACTGTAACTATCCAAGGATTTGGAGACAGGGATTCAGCTTTGTTTCTTGTGCACCAGAGTGAACATTAATGGCAGAATTCTTTGAGTATTTTCAGCTTCATATATTCCTTCTTAAATTTTATTTATCATGGGAGAAACCAATAGACATTGAAATCACAGTACCTTGGTTTCTCTTCAATGTTCTTACCAAACCTGGGCGTGGGAATCGAGTAAAACTAACTTTGTTGACTAAATTAAGAGAAACAATTGATTCCCTCAAGGGTGGAGAGCCCTTAAGAGAGATTGTCATAAACAGGAATACTGGGCTACCACTGACTATGAAATTCAACAAGTACAAATGGCAGATTTGGCACCTGGGGTGATGGAGTCCTGGTTGTACATCCAGGCCAGCTGGGCACTGCCCACCTCTCTAGGAAGTCTGTTACTGTATTTAACCATTCTTGCTGTAAAGAAATGCTTCCTAAAATCAAACTGGGACTGGGCAACCTGCACATCATCCACTTAAGGTACATGAACTTTTAAAGACAGGGTGCAAAGGTGGAGCCAGGCTCTTTTCAGTGGCCTCCAGGGAAAGGACAAAGGAAATGGGCACACACAAACACAGATTACTTGTCAGGAATAACATCAGGACATCATCCTGAACATCAGGAATGCAGAAACCTGCTTTTACTGTGAAGGTGAGCACTGGCACAGCTCCCCCAGGGATGTTGTGGGGCCTTCCTCCTCAGAGATATCTAAAAGCCACCTGGACATTGTGCTGTACAACTCTAGGTGCCCTGAGACATTTTGATTCTGTTTTGTTCCTGCATGGGCTAATTTCACCAAATTCCTCTTTTTTTAATAGCAATGAGTCCTTCCTAGACTCATCTTAATGTTTCCAAACTTCTGCTCTAAATAAACTCTAAGTTAAAACTATGAATTCTCTGAAATTTCCCAGTTCCTGCAGTGTCTCTGTCAAGTTCTGAAACTAAACTACAAGAGCTACACCTTGTCTTCAGTTCATCTAAGGATTAGACATTTTAAGTGATTGCATCGAAATTTAAGGAAGTTTTGTTACCATAATTCTTGAACTACCTCCTAAACTCATGAATTTCACTTCTTGGAGAGTGGAAAATAAAGATGGACAAGTTTTATGAGCAAGCTCCTATCTTGGGATGTAAATAATTGAATGAATAGCATAGGAAATGAAATAGTTTCCATTATGTATGAATGATTGGTTCTCCAACAGACATTCTCATTTAGTGCATGCATGTCTATAATATGACTGTATATTGAAAATTTAAATTCAAACATTTTGCCAAGAGGCTCACTCAGAACCTTGTATTTCTTAAAGGACAATAGATGAAGCAAGGAAAAAGCAACATGTTAGATGATACACTGCCTAAGAAATTTCCAGAAATTATCTGCATTTTGAGTGTTCTGCCTCCCAGCTGTTCTTCAAATATGAAGCACCAGCCAAAATTACACTGAATAAATAATCCAAAGTTTCTAAAGGGCTTTTCATTCCTACCACTTTCTTACAGGGTTCTGTGCTAGCACATCAGGCCATTATGCAAATTAAGAAGTACAGCATGGAAGAGAAGAGGTTCCACCCAAATCTCATTTTGTCAGGTTTTTTTCTGTTTCTGAAGCATCCTCACTTGTGGATATTTATTCATAAAGGTGTTGTGTGCAGGATGTGCCACTTCTCCCAGATGTCATCTGCAGAGCTGAATATCCTGAATATCCTCTCAAAGCTTACACTTCCAGAATGAACCACAACTTCTTGGGGAAGTTGTTTAAACACTCAGGAGAATAATCTCATTTTCAGTTATCCCTGTGAAAACATATAAGCTAATACTTATTTGCCTACTCTCTACAAAATAAGAGTTTGTTCCAGAAGTGCTTAGTACAGGAAAGTCAAGTTAAAGTTCAGAAAATACTTGCTGTTTTACAGTAAGGTATAATATTACTTCAAGAGATTTTGGGCACTGTCTTGCCCTGAAGGACAGTCAAGAGTTTTTTCCAAGAGAATTTAGTTTCTAGGGTGGAATTTCCTGTTGGAATTAGAAGGACAAGCATGGCCCTGTGTCAGCAAAGGTGCTGTAAACAGCACTCACCTGAGTTATGACACCTGACTCCCCACCCAGAATTAGACTCAGCAAGGATTTTGTATGCAGGTGGCATAAAAAACTTTATGTTTGGACCCAATGGCCTTAGAGGCCTTCTCCAACTTTAAGTATTTTTGAATGATGCTAAGACTTGATGAGGGTGTAGCCAGTGGCTCAGTATGTATGGATGAGTACATACATTAATTTTCTAATTTCTCTGGGGGCTTTTAAAAAATTTTGTTGCTTTAACAATCTTTGAGAAGTCTTGGATTTGTTTGGAAGGAAAATAAGATTAAGAACAGGCATGGATTTTTTTTTTTTTTAAATATAGCTCCTGTCAAGAACTAAGTGGAGATTACAGATGTTCAGGTCAGTGGATTTCAAGTAGTGTAGCATAAACAAAAGTGTGTAGATGGCAGACAGGAACTTGTAGAAAGTTGAAAGACACTTTAGCAGATAGAATATGCATTGTTTGCACAGAGAGGGCACTCATTCCCCCTCTGTCAGAAATCTTGGCAACAAATTTCCATTCAGTCAAAGGGATACTACCAGGTGTTAATTCTATTTAAGAGCACTTAAAATAGGCTTAGAGGAGACTTACACCCCCAGACCGACCAGCTGTATCCAAAATTTCTTCTTCAACACAGAAATAGTCCACAGCCACATTCCAAATGATACCACAGTACCTGGGAAGAGCAACAGCAACCTGAGACATATGGATTGCTGACCTGAGCACACAGTTTTTCTCTCTTGCAAATAAATCACCACATTCATGGAAGGAAGAAAGAACACACCAGCTTTTATTCTGTGTTACTAATACCTTATCAAATTCAACCACTACCATCATCTTTTTCCCTCTGAGGTATTTGTTAAGTGAAGAACTGTATTATCAAAAAACAAGAATTAGTTTCCAAGAAAGTGAAGTACTAAGCAGGGCTTCTTGGAATGCAACAGCAGACCTGAATTCACTTTGAAACACTTAGGCTACTAAGGCAGAAAAGGAGACCTCTTGTATCACTCTTTATAACTTAACTACAATAAAACAGAATTCCACACTATACAGTCTGCTTCCACTGTTAAGAATAAGAAAATGAGGGAAAATGACAAAAAAAAAATCCTATTGTTGTGGGGAAAAAAATAATGTAATTTGGTAAGGGACGTTGAACATTATGTGAAAATGGCAGACATAGCCAAATTACAATGATTCTGAATAATATGAACTATTGATCCAAATACTGGTGGGGAATTACTATTATTCTCTTTCCCTCATGCCCAGCATTCAGAGGTGAATGGGGATGTGAAGTAACTGGCTGAATAATGAAAGGAGCAGGATGAAACATCAGTCTGTGCAAAACACCCTTTTCATATTGATGCTGGAAAACATGCAGGCATAATTCACACAAAATACTCAAACACAGGACACCGAGGTCACCAAGTAACAACTCTGAAAGCAACTCTGCCTTCACAGCTGAAGTTTTTAAGCTGGGAAAAACATAATTTATAGATATTTATTTTGAATTCTCTCTCAATAAGTGTCAGGGGCTGTATGGCCTCTCTGAGGGCTGCTGCATTATTTACTTCTTACTGTGTTGTTAGGGAAGAGGCAATACAGATAACACTACAATATCCTAAGACTAATCCTCAGCAAGATCATGTTTCTGGGGAATAATGCTTCTGCCAAAAAGGAATTTAATGAGGTGACAGATTGCACAGGATAATCTCCAGCCTTCCTGGCCAAGAATACAGAAGTAATTCTCCAGGTGACCAAAAAATAGTTTCAACCAGGAGCTAAAACAAGGTATGGAATCTCAACTTGTACAGAACTCCTTGGAAGGGCCTGAAATCTCATACAATTTGCATTGCCACTGCCATTCCCAAAGGCAATGATTTCCCTGCATTTTGATAGGGATCATCAGCCATTTACAGACATGATGGGCACTCTGCCCCATCTCCAAGGTGGTTGCATATATAAATAGTGAAGTATGTAGTATAAAATTGACTTTTTTTAAAATTTGAAACTGGACTGTGACTGATACTGCTTATGGTCCCCAGAAAACTCTGCATTTGAATAAAATACCAACATGGAACATATGAATTAGCTCACAGATAAAATTAGATTGCAAATCCAGCAGTGAAAATACAGATACAGGTAATTTTCACCATTATTGTAATGGCATCTAAAGTAAATTACTGTGGGGAATCTTCCCAGAACATTTCCTATAACTTCTTCCTCAAAGGTGACTAAAATTCTTTTTCACTTATGGAAAACAAGTTGAGCAATTTCAATCTTACAGGAGAAATTCACAGGCATTAGGCAAGAAAGGACAGCAATGAGGAGGGCTTATAAACAGCTTTTTTTTCCTGTGAACTTAGTCCATACAGATTTCTTTTGACAGGTTTTTTTTTTTTTCTATTAACTCACTGTGTCTCAAAGATGCAGCAATCTCTGCATTCATTGACTGCCAGAAGGTTTCTTCTGTCCACTCTAAATCCTTTTGGTGCTCATTTCAGCTTTATGTTCCTTCTTCAAAAGCAGAAAGCTTTCAGCATCTTGTCTAACTTTAATTTTCCAAAATCCCCACACATTTAAAGCCAAGCCACCATCATAGTCAGAACTTTTGCCATGAAAGACCAACTTTCACATTTTCCATTGGGTTTCCATGTCACTCACCAGCTTTCAGAAGGGTTTTGCAGAAGTCCACAACCAAAGGTATTATTTTAATACAACTTTGTCATAAGGAGTGCTCATTCTGCACCACTTTAGGGAAGCTGTCTGCAATTTTAGTGACTTCACAACAACATTCAAACCACATATTGGACAGCTGTATGAAATTCATATATATTATTGTTATGCAGTGTTTGCACTAAGCAATTTCAGACAGAAATAGGAAGCATTAATTTGATAGACAATAAGTAAGGCATTGCAATCAGACAAAGAAACACACAATGCACTGTATGAGCATCGCTGCTGTTCTTAATGATTATTCCAGAATATTCTGAAAAGGCAAAATAGCAATGACTTTCTCTGAGGCTGAGATTTGACCAACCACTGCAACGCAAACCTATTCAGCTCAGATATACTGTTTATATTGACCAAAGACTTATTTAAACAATTTCTTGTCTTTTTGTATGTGTTTTCTGGCATCTAATACAGCTTTGAGCAAGCACACAGCAATTTCTGAGGGTTGTTTTAGATGAAGGCACAGAAGATGTTGTCATACAGTGCAACAGTTCTATTGTATTACATTGTAAATTCCATATTACTAGAGCTCCATACCTCCTTGATGGTTCTTGTAGGCAGCTCCTCTAGGCACTGACTCTTCCTCATCCTCACAGCAACCAACTGACTCCAGTTCCCACCAATCCACTCTTTTATAATACTCTTCTGATTGGCTACAGGTGTGGCCTGTTCACATCAGGCCTGCTCCTAATCCTCAGTAATTGGTGCAGCTGCAGCTCTTTAGGGGGTACAATTACATTCTATACCACCTTCACTTACCCATACTGTGTCCCCCTACAAGAAGAGGCTGTTCAAAATGGTTAATGAAATGCAAATTTTCCACTAGCAGTGGATGTAGCCAGTGCAAGCCAGGAGTTTTAAAAAATGTAAAAAATTTAATAGTTCAAGCACATAAAATAAAAAGGCAGGGGAGAAACTCTTATTTGTTTAACTTTTTCAGGATCTCTCTACATCCAGTGTTAGGATATTTGCATCAGAGCATGAGGTTCACCTGCCTCCAAGGAAAAAGAAGCTTTATGGATAGGTTTTGCTCCTAAAAACCTTTTATTTTGAAAAAAGCCAGTCTAACCAATGTTTCCATCTGTGTCAAGAAAGACTAACACAAAGCAGCATGACAGTTCCTAAAGCACAAGTGAAAACCACAGAAACAGAGGAGAATCGCCGAGTATGAACAAACAAAGCAGCAAGAGATGGTGATGTATGGAGAAAATGTGTCAGGGAATGATCCCTAATTCTTTGGGATCACTACAGCTGCTGAGCAGAAGGGCTGAGCACCCCAGGCCCAGCTGATGTTCATGAGGGACCCTGCTACTCCCTGTGCCTAATAAAGCAGCTTGCTGCTCATAGGGCTTAAAGGAAAACAGTTCTCAGTATCTCTCTCCAAAAGCAGCAAATGCACATTTTAAAATTAATTAGGCCAAGCTGAGTGTTTCCCAGCTTGAGAGATTTATATAAATATTTTAGGCCCTCTATCTGGCAGGCTTTGGGTGAATTGATGTAGCAGAAGAGCAAGGAAAGAACACAAAAGGGAGATTGTTCTAGCACTAACAGGACTGTGGGGCCCACAGTCCAAGTTACTCCTTTCCCATAGGAAATAAGCACCTAAATTACATTTAATTGCTACTATAGACCTCTATATTCTCCACTGTGTTTTCTCTCTTTACAGCTAATATGGAAACAGAATCAGACATGGCAGTGGTTTGCCTTCTCTGGCATAATTACAGACATATCTATTCCTGTGTGTAAATTAGTTTACAGCTCTGCTGTGTGTTCTACAAGAGCAGAGACTAATGGAAAACAGAATAATATTGAGGAAAAATAAAATTACTGGAACATGATAAATTACCCAAATGGTGTTGATGTGACAAAATTAAACAAGAGAGACATTGATTGACAGGTTTTAGTCAGATATTTATTCTAGGACATGATTAACAGCCAAATGTACATTTTCACAAGGATGTCAGTACAAGGATAACTTTTAAACTGCAACTAGATTTTATTTTATTTCTTGGATTACTTTTCAAACAGTTCAGAAATGGGTCCATATCCATACTTCCAATAATGACAATCACAGGGACTTGTCAGATTTGTTGACATAGTTCATAAATATGCAGACAGGACCCTAAAGTTTAGTTGACTAAGATCTTATTTAGATAACATGCCAGATAGATAACAGATTTAGATAACATCCTCTACAGCAAAAGTAACAGAAAATTATTTACTTAATTTTCTAGGCTCTGGCAGTGCCCTGAAATGCTGTACTGCTCAGGACAATGCAATATCATGCATCTGAGTTTAGGAACTTGAAAATAACATTGGAATTACCTCTTTGATTTCTCTGCATTTTGCAAAAAGCAGCACAAAAACATGAGTTTCTTAAAAGCTTCCGAAATGCTGTGAATCAAGCACATCATGCACCACATGGACTGTTTTTTATTACAGCAAGTAATAATTAAAGGTTTTTCTCCTCTTTCTTCCTTTCATTGGGAATGGGAAATAATTTTCCCATTTGTGAAGTTGTCAGGGGAAGGGTGACTGTTGTTCTGCTCAGTGAAATGTTCTCGAGTTCAAATGAGCAAGTTGAGCTCGTTAACTTATTCCTGGTTATTGACAGACTGAAGTACACAATTATGATTCCTGTCAAGTATTTCCAAACTAGCTCCACTGTTGATTCAAGCTATTTGTATGGAGATCCTAAAAATACCTCCCCTTCACCCCACTCACCATCTTTCTGTCTTTGCTTAACAGCTGTTGCAAATGACAGAAGTTCCAGTTCAAAAATTGCCATCAGGCTTGGGTATTTTAAAAGTAGATGAGGCATAAGTATATTTATGCTTCTTTTCTTGGACATAATAACTGTTGCCAGTACAAAATTCTTCTGCAGAGTTACTTCTATTAGTTGCTTTTTTTTTAGTTTTATAATAAACTCTATGAATTATTTTTAAGTGTATGTTTTGTCAGGGAAAGCAGTCCTGGTTGTCCAGAGATGTATCCCAAAATAAAGAAATCTTATTTATTCCCTCCTTGCATGGAAGTTGCTCAAGCAGTTTTGGTTATCTTCCAGTATAATTTGTGAAAATTCATTATATTCTTCAAAGTTCTCTACATCCTTTATATATGGAGAGACCTGAGTTTCATTTCTTTTGTTGAAAATACCAGCAGTCTTTGTAAGCATTTATGTTTTGAGGGTGATTATAATTTTTCTTTTGTTCTTGATTCCTCTTTTATCTGGTCTTACAATACTGACTGGTAATGTAAAAAATGCAAGTGAGATCATTACAAACCAGGAAAATATCACAGTGTTCTGGCATTTAAAAACAAAGAAGTCAGTCTTCTAAAGTTCTCTCATTTTCTTCATGATGTGAATGCTCTAATTGATGGAAATGTTTGATTATGGTAATGTTTAATTACTTAGAAAAACTTTACACACAGACAGAGCCAAGTATCCCAGTGAGATAGAAGACAGTGGATAATGGTATCAGAACAACATTAGAATAAATCTGTAGGTGTTTGAGAAATCCTGAAGAGAAAACAGATATAATTAAAAGAACTGTTAACTCTTCAGCATTAGGTAATGTTATCTTAAGCAGATTAAATACTTTAGTGTGAAAAAATGTTTCCATTTTTTTCAACCTTTTAAATTCCCTATTTTTTTCATCTTCTCTCATTGCCCATCTGCCTGTTCCTTCTAACCTTTCCATATGATTTTGCAGAACTGTAGGATCATGATGTATATCTGCCATGTGGTTTGCCACCAAAAGAGGGAAGAGTCCAGATTGTGTTCTGAAAAAGGAGGAAAAATGAGAGACCTAGTCTGCAGCTTCTCTCTACTTCAACTTTGTAAAAGCTCTTGGTGCATGAGGGAATCTACAGATGGTACCTTGGGTCTGTTTCCAAGGCAGAATTAAACCCTTGCTCACTCAAGGGAGAGGTCAGCAGGGAGAATAAACTGAAACCCTCCAGTGCACGCAGTGCCAAGGGAACAAAGGGAAAAGGGAACCTTTAGCCATGATTCATGGTGAGTATTGATGGTCAGCCTCACTGCATTCCTAGCACAATTTTCACCCCCTGAGTGTCAATTCCTAGAATTCACATTTTAATTCTGAAATCCTGTTTATTTAGATTTTGTTTTTGTAATTCCCTTCACATCTAGGAATGGAAATGTGCAGGAATGCTGTGTGTTATGTTCCTTTGCCAAACTGCAAAGGGGCCTGGACAGCTGATCACTTCCCCTTTAGAAAGGGGAATTTCTCAACAAAGACAATGAGTTGTCCCATCCCATATTATGGGATATTTCTAAATCCCACAATAGCAATCACTTCTCACCAGAAAGGAAACAGACCATTATTTATTTCTACATATATTGTTCCTTCACCTGTTTGCCAAGTAGCACTGCAATTTTTAAAAGACAGAAAAATTTTAGTCAAGTTCCCCATAATGTCCTTTGGATTTGGAGGTTCATTGTAGACCAGAGGAAATTGATGTGGGAATATCTTTTAAAATACCAAAAGAACTGGCAAAACAGTGAAATATTCATAACTGTGGTACTTCTGAATCACTGGGAGACAACCTATCCAACACAATGTCTTTGATGACCACAAATTCTCAAGGATGCAAAGTTCTTCATTAATATTCAAATGGCACAGCAACTGGCTCACAAATACTCATGTGTGGCTTTATTATTTTTGATCCCACATTATCCACAGTTTTCATAGTGGGATGATATTATTAAGCTCTGAAGACCCTGCTGCAATTAGAAAAATGCAAAAGAAAGCAGGCTTAGGCAATTTCTACTTGCTCTTTCTTTATTAAACTTTTCTAGCTTAAGAAGATAAAAACATAGTGGTTTGCTCATGCACAATGCTTTTTGTCTGCAAAGCAAAATTTTCTCTAAAGCCAAAAGCTTCAGGATAATACTGTCAGCCAATATTTGCCCCAGAGGGAAACACAAACAAGATAATTTATAAGTGTGCTGGGTTTTTTAAAACTCAGCAGGAAAATTAAGCCTGCTCCAACGGCCCCATTTTGATAGTGGAGGAAAAATACCAGGAGAGATTACGAGTTGGAGTCGCAATTTACTGAAAAAATTGCAATAAACACAATGATGTTAATAAACAATTGTATAAAAGAATGAATGGTTTGCCATAAAAAGATTATTCACCACCAAAAGATGTCACCTGGCTCACAGGGACAAAACCAAAGTGGCAGCTGTTCCCAGACAATGAACAACATTCATTTTTTAGGAACTCCTTCCTATTTCTCAAATGCACCTCTTCATCTAGAGCAGTGCTCCAGGTTCCACCAAATGCAGACATTTAGGTGTGCCTTGGATAAGAAAGCAGGGTGAAGTTGTCTGTTCTCTGATATGTTGACATCTGTAGAAATGGTATGAAAATAGATGTGGTACTTTTTAAGCCTCTAAATTTGGTAGTTGGCTTGTCTCAGACTTCCACCAAAATGAAATAATAGATAGAGCTGGGTATGTGATTATACTGATATAAACTCACAGTCTTCTGTATATTGTGCTTGCATGTAAATGTCAGATAAACTGCAGACGAAGTTGTGAAATATATTAATTTTAAATGCAAACTTTCCCACTTCTACCAGCAGGTTCCCTACTTAATATCTTTTCTTTATATCCCTTGTGACTGAATGGACTGCATTGTTGGATTCCTTGTGAGCTCATCCTTTTCCCTGCCAGAACGACTGGTGAAAATCAGCTGTGGAATTCCTTATCAGGCAGTGATGGCCATGCAGGTGTACCCCACAAGCCTTCTAGGCAGAAGATGAACTTCGAGGTGTGTGTCTGTGCCCCTTTGGTCTAAAAGTCACATTGTCAAATACATTTAAACTACAGAGCACAAATGTGCCCGTGGTCTCTCTGTGATGGTTTGACAGGTGCCCAAATGCCAGAGAAATCAGCACAGGAAAAACAGAGCTTGAAACAAAATGTCACAACACACAGAGGAAGTGAAGCTGAAGGGTGAATGACACCACTCAGTCCCCACCAGGGGCTCTTATTTTTAAAGCTTTGTGCTTGAAGTGAAGGGCACGTAACAGTTTAAAAAAAAAATTAAATTATTAAACCCCACTTTTTTTTAATGTCAGCCAATATAGAGTGATATATCTAAAGTAATTTCAAAGTAAAAAAGAAAAAAGGCATGAGAACAGAGGTTGGTAGATAGGGAATAAGTGTGTTCAAAGCAAAGGCTTCTTATCCAAATGAAGAGAAATGAGGAAGCAACAGCAAAGAGAGAAGAGCTGTGCTGTTGCCAGGTCTGCTTTGACTCAGCTTATTTTCTCCATCACTGCAGAGGGAGAGCTGCACCATCAATCACAGTCAGAAGGACTTTTTCCTGTTAAATACACAACTTGTCAGGCAGGTAACTAAATGCAGAATATTCTTCAGCAATGTATCTTAGGACAAGAATCCACACTCTAGGCATGACTTTCACAATAAAACCATTAATTACTCAGCTTCTCATGGCTTCAGATAAAGCTTTGAGGGCAATTTCCCAGCAGCCATTCCCTGAGCCTAAATGGGCTGAAACTTCATGGAAAAGTGTGAACTTTATGGCAAGGGGGACTGATTGAAACAATACATCTCCAACAACACCAAACTTCTCCCATTACAACAAATTATGCACAAATTAATAATGTGCAGAACAGTCTCTGAGCCAGTATTTGCTGAGTAACTTCCATCAAAACTTCCTTCACATCCTGGGTTGATGAGAAGTGCAGGCAGCAACAAATGTATTTGTGTATTTTTTAAATTTGTAGCCTATAAAATATGTTTCAGCCATTGTGAAATTCCTTTTCTGAGTGATTCATCTGTGCAGCTTGGAGCAGAACTTTTGAAAGTTGAAGTGGTGAGCTCAGAGAGGTGGGATTGTTCTGGGATATCCCTCTGCAGGAAGTAGGAGGGGGAAAAAAAGGTGTAATAATGCAAATTTTCTTTAGAGTTTTGCAAATCCCTGCTACAGGCATTTTGTTTTCAAGGGTTTCTCTTTCACTTGTACTCTATTTGTTGCATTCTGTGTCTTCAAGCCAGGATTTTCCTATGCAACAAATCTCAGGCTGATTCTTGGATAATGAGAGGATTTCTTGTTTCTTCCAGCAAAGACACAGAACTAATACAAAAGTTACAAACACCTTCATTATATTTGGTGTTTTGTTTTTGGAATAATTCCATGAAGGTGAATTGTCCTTCCTCAGTGACACTTGCAAGGCTGTACATAGTGTAGAAAATGCTGATATAGAGTTTGGAACCTCTTCACAGGGATCTGAAACATTCCTCTGCAAACTGTTACTTCCAGGAGCAAATTCAAACTACACAGGATTTTCAAAAATAGTTTTTAACATTATCAGTGAGATCATGATTTAATAATTATTTTCCTCAGCACAGAATACTTCCAAGTGCATTATATAAAGGACAAGCTCTGTTCTGTATAATTAAATTATTGCTTTGCCCAAAACAACAGCAAAAACAACATCTAATACCTATTTAAAAGAATCCTCAGGTAGTTCTTGTATCCTGAATATGCAAAAATTTTACTCCATTCCAGATGTTTGTTAGGTTCACTAAAAAGCCACTTTCATTTAGAAGACATTAAAAGCATCAAGATCATCATTGCTGTAATATTTTTCTCTTAGTCTTTCAAGGCACTCATAAAATGCCTTACAGGTTTTTTCATTTCCACATCCAAATGTGAACTCACACAAATAGATTTAATTTTGTAAAGAATGACTTTCCAGCCAGCTCCCTTCCTGCTTAGTGAGTGGAGGCAAGAGTTTAATGACTTCATTGTTTTATTTTAATGATGTATACCACCTTAAAAATAATTTTTAAAGTCATATATATTTTATAAATATCAACAGCTCTGCCTTCATTTCCAGTATTTGCACTTCTGGCCTTCAAATTGCATTTGCAAACATCTTAAACTGGGCATGGCACAAAATTCATGACTGATGGGGCCAAAGTCAATCTCCTGCAATGAATACAGCTCCAATGCATATTCACATGTCTTCATTAAAGAACTGTCAGGTTTTAAGGGGCAGGGTTTTATCTGCACCTTGTCCCTTCCTTCTGACCCTACTACAAGATATCCATGCTCTGAGAGGGGCTTGAGAAAGAAACACCCCAAATTTCTCAACATCTTGAGTTGCCAGTGTCTTGTCAAACCTGAAAGTGAAAAACGCTGAAGAATGAGCATGGAAATTGATACCACAAGAATTTCTTCCCTCCCAGCAATTTGGGTTCAAAATGTAATTTTACTTGTTTGTTTATTTGCATGTCCCATTGATGTAGTGGACTGAACATTGTAGCAAAAGGGAAAACAAAAATTTTTGCTGTCACAAAGAATTTTGAAACTGATGAACTGCACATCTGGCTTGTCTTTCCACTCCATCTCTTTAAATGGAGGAAGGACACAAAAAAAAAAAAGAGAAAAATTCAATTTAAATTCTCTCTTTCTTATGAAATCGGCATTATATAATAGATCTGATTTATAACAGATCTGTTTAAAATCAGTGTCAAAGACAGCATGGGCATAAAACAAGGCCTCAAATCTCATCTTAGTTACCAACCTAAACTAACTTCAGCAAAAAAGTTTTATTACCTGGGTTATTTTAGACCCTGGACTTCAACATTCTCATGTGAGCCCAAATTCTGACATATTTCACAAACTGTAACATTTTTATTACACACAATGCAATATTGGTGAAAGTGGGATCTGAAGTTTGTGTAGTACTGGAGATGACAAATACCAACCAAGACAGCCAGACCACGTTTTCATTAAAGGAAATTCTGCACCAAAGAAAATGGCAGCCAATTATTGATATCAGTGCTGCTTCTTTTCTCCTTTTCTAATCTGCCTGGCTCTTTAATGATTAAAAAAAAGCCCTAATGGCAATATAACATTGGAAGTAATAGTAAAAGTTATTTTGGTTACATTTTTCTCATTTTTATATTCTTTTGACCATTTGAAGTGTTTATTTTCTGCTTTCTCTGTCTTTTTTTTTTTAATCTGAAATATTTGATTATAAAAAGCATAATGAAAATAATGATTAAGGTTTTTCAAATTCATGTTCATATTACCCTGTTTGATGAAAAATTCTATAACAGAACCACAGAGTGAGAGAGATGAAAAATGGACTATTCAAGAGTCCAAACTTGGATTTGAAAGTTCCAGAATGTTCACTGTAGAAATGATCAATTTAATAATTTAAGAAATATCATGTATTTTTCCCCATTTCTGTACTTTTTAAAAGATATAGCAAAGATGAAAAAAAGTGAAAAAGGAAAAAAAGTCTCATTTTGAGGATAAGAGAAGAAAAAAAAAAAAAACCCCAAGGGAATTTGTGCAAGAATAATTATTGAGAATGCTAAATAGTCTGTACCAATCTAGTGCAGTGTTTCCATTTAGAGAGGCACAAGGTCAACTTTATTTATATCTGGCTTGCAAAATGGGTGGAGAATTACCCATAGAAGCCCAGGTTGATGACATGAATACGTGCAGGAATTGACTTGTGACTGTAAAAAATAGTTGCAATCTCATTTCAAGGTGTCTCACCCTGATCCTTATTCCCTGCGACACCAATTTTAAAACATTTCCACAGGCAGCTTTGTCTTTCCACTTTTAAATTCTTCAAAAGATTTTTTTTTTGGGCTCACATTGATACTCATCTTTTCTGATTACTCTGCTTTCGATTGCAATCAAGGAAAAAATGAACATTTCCTTGCAAAAAAAAAGACCCTGTGTAAGGCACACATGCAAAGGACAATAGCACTTCAGAGAAATGAATGAGAATCAGACATCATTTGCTCAAGGAGGCTTTTAAAACCTCCACTTAGGACTGTCACCTTGACAAACTGTGCTCCAAGTTCAAAGATTTTTATGTAGTCAGGTCTCCTCTAATGAGACTTTCAGAGCCATTTTGAAGAACTAGAGTAAATTACTCACTTTTCCCCTTGTGAAACACAGCTGGAAAATGGCAATGACTCTTTTGATATGGATTCCATTAACTAAATTCTTATTTTGGTTTAAAAAAAATTGTTATTCCAAGTGCTAATTATGCCTTTTGCAGCTTTTTTGTGGATGTACTCATTGCACACATTTTACTTTGATTGTCCTATTGTAAGTGCCAAGGTTAATATTTCAGCTTTACATTAACTGCAAGTGTTTCATGCTTAAATTAAAGACACACCTTATGTACAATTTAGAGCCTATTTTAGCCTTTAGGATAAATAGAATAAATGTTGGAATAATACATTCCCTCTGGGCAGCACTTAGCTACTTCTTGCTGACTGCTTCATGATGAACCAGGTTTTTGACAGCTTGGTTGGTGACCTATTAGGAAATTTCTTTAACTGGATTTTAATGGTAACCAAAACTATTAATTTTTGTTTCTTTCTCTGCTTCAGAGTATTTCTTTTTCATGCATTTAATATGTTTCAGCAAAGTCAGAAAATTGAATGTTTGAAGAACTCCAGGGCTTTTATAAAGATAAGTGAAAGTATGGGATTTTTTTGTGTATTTTTAAAATTTGTAGTTTATAAAATGTATATTTATGTGTATTTAATAAAATTTATATATTAGAAGAAGTTTTGTCATCTTCATAGACATTGAAGGACACACTTGGCACTGCCTGAGATGAGGATTAAGGTGGTGTAGGTCTTATTATACAGAATTTACATAAGCTAAATAGCAGATTCCTGGGAGCTGAAGCAACAACAATGTTGGATAAGAAAAACTCTGCTACTGGTGTGGGAATAAAAGAAGATCTGTGGCACAATGGTGGCTTTTCCCCCTGGATCCAGTTCAAAAGCTGGCAATGTCACATTAAAAACCTCTGGTACTGCACCTGGGAATCAGCAACACTTGTGTACACAGGAGGTGGAGGTGTGTTATGGTATCCATTTATTGGATGATGATTGTTGTCATTATAATGATTATTATAATTAAAAAGTTATTTTCTAAAAGAAAGAATCTCTGGCTGTTGAAAATAGCAATTTTGAATTTTCCCGTGCCTGTGCTGTTTCTGGACAGGGAAGCAGACAAGTCAGGACACCCCCCTGCCTTTCACCAGAAGGAAAAATCAACAGTTCCACGACAAAGAATGTACCAGGAAAAGGACCATGGAGTCTGTGCTAGTTTTTGTCAGAAGGATGAATTAACTACAGGCCTGTAACACTGGACTTTATCATCTTGGAGGTGTTTTTGAGCCTTAATAATTCTATTATTTCTTTGCCTTCTCCTTTTTGTTAAATGCACTGGTCTTCCTTGCCTAAGCATCCTCACTGCAGCTTTCAGCTCATCACTTACACAAACTCCTTCACTTCCTTGTCTCCTGCTTCACATGTCAAACAAATCTTGGGAAAAATTGCTTTCAGACCCTCTTTAATCTTTGTATAAGTGGTAGCATGAGGGCAGGCATGGTATCACAGGAGTTATAGGAATGGGACACTACCAAACTTAAATCAATGTATTCAATTCAACTTCAGCATGTGGTTATCCCATGTAGCTTTTCAGCAGACTTGTTTTACACCCATACACTGCTGCTTCCATGCCTTTTTCCCCCAAATGTCATGCCTTCTACCAAAACTTCTCTGTTTTTATTAAGTTACTTTGACTTAGCAACCAACCTGACACATGAAAGTAGCATCAGAAAATAAAACTTTATGTGCTTTGATAGCTCATTGAAAATTAACATAATTTACAACTAAATGGAACTAAAAAAGTAAGTAACATTTAGAAATAAAAAACATTTTTAGGGAGCCATGCAAGGAATGAACAAGGCTGAAGGAGAGCTTTTTTTTTGTGCCACAGTGGTATAATCCAAGATTTATACAAAATTCAGTGAAAAGCATGATTAAGAATCTCTATGATAGATTGTGAGTATTTATGTAATCAAGAAAAAACACAAACCAAGGATGTTTATAAAAACAGTGAGCTAATTGTTGTTTCTACCAAAATAATTGTGCATAATTGTTATTTCTTCCAAAATAACTAAGTGTCCTGTCTCTTTTTCAAAAAGTGGAAAAGGGAGAAACCTTAGAGTGACTGCTTCCCAAGAAAACATCTGACAAATAAACCTGCTAAAATAATGGGACACTACATGGGACATAACTAATATCTGACCAGAAAACTGTGGTGAAGGAGATCATGAGCAAACCCCTGCATTGAGCTTTCCCTTTGACTATTCTGAGCGTAGAAATTGTTCCTTACCTTGTATTTCTGACTGTGTTACTAGTGGAAGAAATCTACTTTCTCAAGCTTTACTAACTGTTCAGATAGTCTTAGTTTCTTATTATCTCCCCTCAGTCAAGAAGCTCAGTGCCCTTCTCTGCTTCCCCCCAGAAAAGGGACTGGAATTAAGGGCACCCAAAGCAAATCCCAAAGCAGTGCCGTGGGCAATTTCCAGCATACCCCTCCTCTCTGCAGGGCATTCAAAGGAATTCTGATCCCAGATGCTGCACATGGAGAGCAATTCTGGGCTGATTTGGAAAGTTTATGCCTAATCTTGCCTGGCATTAACATTTTTTACATCTCCTGACTTGCTAGAAAAACAAGATTACACCGAACATTTGTTACTTGGAGTCAATGAGGATATTACTTGGTCACACAAGGGCAAATCCTCTCATTTCAATTCTGGCAAGGAAATGGATTAAGGTCTTTATCTTCACAGAGTGAAACACAAATATTTAATTCTGGTTTTCATGTTATCATCTCACATGCTTGGCTTTTTGAGATCAGTCACCAGGATAAAAATAAAAAGGATGTACCCACGAATGAGAATAAATATTCAGATTGCTTCATGAATATGGACAGCAATGACAAAAAGGAGACATCAAAAGCCTCACAAGATTTTCTGTCTTTAATAATTCAATTTTTCAGCAAAGTCAGTTAGTGGTTGGAAAATAGCAGGTCCAACTGCTGTAGACTGAGCAAAGGGAAAATGTCTGCTATTATTTTGTTTGCAAACACAGATTTTACAGTACAAATCAGGTTTACAAGTTTACAGGGTTTCCATGATAAGAGGAGCCCAAATTTCCCACACTGATAGATTTTTCTAAATATTCTTCAACATTTCAACGAGCCTTTATGTGCTACAAAACTTTCCACTATATGATCTTGGTTTATTGATTTTCCTTTAAGCCAGAAAGTTGACTTTGCAAGAAGCATGGGAGCCTGAAGTAACTGAGGATGCTTAAGACAGAGGAAAAATGTAATATTAAAATAACACAGATATAAATGTCCAACTGGTGCTGTGCAGAGCAGTGACAAGGTCACAGCTGTTGGGCATCCTCAGTTTGAGAACACTGTCTAACCTGGAAATGTTAATTCCTGTGTTTGGGTATTAATGGCCACTCTCTCTCACATGGTAAAAGGAAGTCCAGGGTTACAACATCCATAAAAAAGGCATAAAATAATCTCAAAACCTGTTCAGTTAATACTGAGGGCTTCAGAATGAAGATGTTAACTATGTTCTGGAAAGTACTACTTCCATATGGGATATAAAAAAGGAAGAGAAGAAAATAGATTACAAAAGCATAAACAGAACTTTCCTATTTAATTACAGGAAAAATTCCATTGCTACAAGCAAGAATTGGCCAAAACACCCATAAATTTAGAATTCTGTCTGTCTTCCTAACCTGAGAGACAGCATAACATTTCAAGAAACCATCAAGATCTTTGCCTTGTGGCTGCCTCATCCCTGGAAATGTGCCATGTAAACTCTATTTAAATAGATGAATTATATTGATTGCAATGATAGCCAGTATGAAATATAGCATGGAATTTCCCAGGTAAACATTTCCCCTTGACTATATCAGATGAAAGACACTAAACTAAGTGATGAATGAACACAGCAACTTGACTGTAATATTAATTGCAGGTAAACCCCAGAAGAAGTGTTGCTATCATATTAATTAGATAGATAATCATGATCTCTTTCTTTAAGAAGACTTCCAGGTATGGAAATATAACCCTGGATTCAGGAATAACTGTGAAAAAGCAATTTCCATCTTTTATGACTATTTTCAATTCTGTACCTACTGTGGCCACATTTTGTAATTTTGCCATCATTTGCAGCGAATTTTGTAATTTGTTACAGCTATTCCTCAGATTAGTCCATCACCCCATATGATATTTTTAGTGCACACAAAACCATGGTAGCTAAGCAACAACAACAAAAAAAAGAGGGAATTGAGGACTTGATGTTGTCTCAAAATGACCACATTTTATGCTTGACAGGTGTTTGAAATGGACCCTGCTCATTAAACCCAGCCAGATTTCTGCTGGGTGACCAAACTGTCGTCATTCAGCTGATGGGATGGTGTTAAAAATTTACAGCTTCATGATTTTGGGAGCTAAATGTTTGTTCCACACCCTGGCTGTGCCCCTGCAGTCTCTGGCTCCCTGGGGGATGATGTTTCCATGGAGGGGCTGATGTGGTGCCCCAAGCCCTGCATTCCACCCTGGGGGAGCTGCCAGCAGAAAACATTAAATTAAATATTAAAGAACAGCTCCTAACCATGGTGGTCACCAGTCCCCAGTGATACACAAAGTGAGTTTATATTAGCTCAGCCAGTGGAACTTACAGTAACAAATTGTGTGAATACAACAGGGTTAAGTCCTGCTTAAGAGGAGAAAAAAAGGATTTAAGTTTCCTTCAGCCCTAAATATCTGTCAACAGCATGTAAATCTAGACTTTTTACATTCATCTTAAAAATTGATCTGGATCAAGTACTTAGATGGAATGATACATTTTACTTCTAGGAAAGATGGGATTTCTTTTTTTTTCATGCCATAAAAATAATATTTTTTCCTTAAAACTAACCTGCAGGCTGTTTTTGAGAGTTTGTAAGATCTCTCTCTCTCTAGGTACATATTAAAAATATTTATAATTCAGATTATTTGGGAGAAATTTGCATGAAAATTAGGACCAAAGACTGAAATTCCTGGCTAAGGGTAACCATGCTGCTTGTATTCCATATGCCAACAATACCATCAGTTTATGCATTACACTTTCACCCTGGATTGCAAATTATTTCATGATTTTGAGATTTGCTGGTCATGAAACTGCCTGAAAAGAATTTTCCATTTTCTTCAATTTTTGCTGCTCCTGACATCCATTAAAATAGATATTAATTCTGATATTGATAGAAACATTGCCTGTAATTTATTTGATAGAAAAAGAATGGAAAAATAATTTTAGTCTTTATTCTGCATGTGTACATTTGAAGACCTGTAATATTTATTTATTGCTTCTCAAGAAACAGTACTTAGCAATGTAGGTGTATATTACTGGAAAATGACACTATACAATTCAACATGAGTTTTTTAGATAATATTTGTTGTCAGATCCCTTTCTACTTTGGCCACTGTTAAAAAGTATATTTTAGAGAACTGAGATATTCTTGAGGTGTGCATTATCTATTTGGTTTTCTTTTGTAAACATAATCCAAATCGCTCAGAAATTGTTGAAGGCTTCACTTTCTACAACAATTCTGTATTACATGACAAGCTAAGACACATTTTAATTTTTATTTTATCCCAGAGCTATTCTTTTATCTCAATCACATATTTAAGCACCACCTATTTGAGACTGCTTCACTGACTTTATGTTGTAAAAATATTGACTTTGCAATTCAGAGAGACTATTTCTCCATCTAGTGCTGCAAAACCAGATTATTTTATACAAAATAACTCGAGTACACCATAAATAAACTAGACTTGAAAAATACAAACACCAAAACCAACCAATGCAAAAAAAGGCAAACAAAGCTAAAACAAAACAAACCCAAAACTTAAGTTTATCCCTTTCTCATCCAAAGTTCCCTGATGTAATGTGAACTCCAAATTCACTGTCAGTGACACAATAACTTGGCACTAGGGCTCACTGCTGTTCACCCACACCTCTCAACCTGTACCAGACTCAACTGAAGGAAATTCAACGTAAAAATTCTTTATTTATCATGGAGCAGTGTGATACTTTAGTGTTAAAAGATGTCTCAACACAAAATAGCATCTTGTTTAAAAAGCAGCTGAGCCTTGGAATCCTCAACAAAATTGATTCATACTAATCCTATTCCCAGAGATTATCTACAGAATTGCATAGATGGAGACAGAGTGTTAGTTAATAACAACTTACACTTAATATTTTTAAAAATCAGTTTTAAAGAAAGCAGATCACAAGAAATTATAGTCTATGCAGTCTTAAAACTCAAACAGGAAATCATCAACAAAACAATTTTGGCAAAAAAGATAAATTCCTGTATTTTTCAAAAATAACATGGAAAAATGCAGGAATACTAAAACATTTCAACAGTCCACATACTCTTTTCTGTAAATAGCAGGTGAGCAAAGAGTTTCAAACTCCTTTTTGAGCCAGCACTGCTGATGGCACATTTATCTTTTAGATACTGATTCCTGGCTTTGGGGTGGTGTGAAACAGGCACGTCAGTTCAAACACACACAAGAACTGCATCTCTATTACTAATGTGAATTGGTGTGTTTGGTAACTAATATTAATTATAGTGAGCACTCACCACATGAATTGCTGCCAGTTAAGAACCAAATGCCATAAACATAAATTATTTTTATACCTGCTGAATACAGTCAGGTGGCAAGAAGTATCCAGATGGATTGTTTGCCATATGTAAAGGAAAAGGAGATTAATTCTGCAAGAACACTGGCCATTTTGCAGGTTTTATTCTTCCAACTCTTTATAGGATAAATTGTGGGAAAATAAGGTTTATTTACTGGCACTATTGAGAGCATTCAGCTGAAAATCTGAAACGCAGAAACAGAAAATATGTCATTTCTGAAATTGAAAACATATCACATTTCAGACAATAACCTAATAAACAGGAAAACAATTACTTGAACTGTGGTCTGCAATGGACAGTGATTTACATAAAAGGGCAGATAAAAATCTCAAGCCATCAGATGCATGGATGACCACTCAAAAGCAATAAATTTGAGGTCTGTGTTTCATGCTAATTGACATATTTTTATTGCACAGCTTGTCAGAAAATCACAGAGACATGTAGGCATCCACAAATGAAAACCTATTTTTTGAAGGGTGCTCAACAGCATTTAGAAATTATTTCAGTACAATAACAACCTCAGTAGCTGGGAAGACCCAGGGACAGATGGCTTTGGGACCTTGGAGCACATTTCATAGCATTATCCTTGAGTAATTTAATTAAGCAGCTACTATTCCTTGCAACAGAGCTTTTTGGAAGAATCCAAGCACAATGAAGTGGCATTTCCCTGCTTCCCTGCTGGCCCCCTGGCAAAGTTCAGAAGTGTGGAGCAGGGAAGAGCAAGGCATTTCCTTTCTCTCTCTCCCTGTTTTCCTGCTGCCCATATGGAGGGTGTGAAGGGAAGGTGCACAGAGACAGAAAGGCTGTGTAAATGCTCACTGAAATGCAAGAAACTCTGTGCATTGTAAACAGCCACTGTGTAAAACACAGGTGAATGAAGTCAGAGACATCCCTTTATTCCAAGGGGCAAGGAAACAGAACAAAAGACATGAAGACAGACATGGAAACCACCCTTTCCAAATTGGAAATAGCCAATTTCCAGGCAAGAACAGATGTTTGCTAACAGGTGAGGGTTCTTTCAAAAATATTAAAGGTCTAGACAAGAAAATGTTCGAAACCATAGACCAAAACCCTGTCTCCAGTATATCAGACAGGGCTCAACCATGTTCCATCTGCTGACATGTAACAGACTTTTCCTCCTGCTGGCCTTAAATTACTCATTTATCCAGCCCTAGGAAAGCAGAGGGAATTCAATCTGCACTCAGTTCATAAAGCTCCAGCATCACAGAGACAGAATTGCTTTCTTCTCCCTCATTTTCCCACCCTCTGGCATCACTCCTGGCTGGTATTGCCACCTTTTGGTGCTTACATGGTACAGGTAACTGCATTGGGAAAGGCACAGTGAAAGAAAAAAAAACCCATTTATCCCTTTTCCAGCTGCTGTTTTACTGGACTGCTTTCAACCTGAACAGGTTTAAGGGTGGCTGTGAGTGGAAAGTAATTTCCATAGATTATTTTTCAAAGAAAGTGATTTTAGGCAGCAGGAGGAAATGATGAATCTTACATGCAATTTACCCTCCTATGCCAGAAATAATGAAAACTAGGACAAGCTGTTCCACAGAAGGATTAGACACTTATCCAAGATTGGAAAACTGTCAGTATCTGTAAACATTTTCAAAAGTTTACACTACACCTGGGAATCTGACTCTTTTGAGTCATTTTGGCAGACATGCTCCTTTTCTTAGAATCCTTTGAAAAGGTCTAGGAGCTTCTATTTCCATAATTTGTGGGGTTTCTGCAAGAAAATTATTAAAAGGTTAAAATGTGTTATCAGCAAATAAAACATGGGAACAAATGAGAAGACTTTGCTTTACTGAGAATGTTAATTATATCTCTACAATATTTACAACAGATCAAGAAAGCCAAAGTGCTGGGTGTAGGTGGCAAGGTTTTGGCAGCAGGCGAGGTGTGTGGGGGGACAGATTTGGGCAGAAATGCCAGGGACAGCCTTGGCAAGGACACAGACAGTGGCAGCCACTCCCAGCTGCTTCCTCCTGGCTCCACAAGCAAAACTTCACCCAGGAATGGGGAGAAAAAGGAAAAAAAAAATTTAAAAAGACAACACCAAGGTGAGAAAAGAATGCAGGTGTCAGAGCCAGGGTTTTAATTAATTTGGTTCAATTTTCCCAAAGCTGTTTTGACTATGATCATAATTGGTAAGTGTCGTCCCTGTCTTTGTTTTGACCCACAAGATTTTCTTGGCTTTCTTTGCCTGCCTGTCCTGCTGAGGAGAGGTTGTGGGAGAGCAGCTGGGTGGGAACAGCAGCATGTCAATGTTGTTTTATCTATCCAAAGTTCTCTTATCATTATGGTGCAAGGATTCCATATCACCAGAGTTCCATACCTCCTTGATGTTTCTCGCAGGCAGCTCCTCTAGGCACTGACTGCTCCTGGTCCTTACAGCAGCCAAATAACTCCAGACCCCACCAATCCACTCTTTTGTAACACTCTTCTTATTGGCTACAGGTGTGCACTGTTCAGATCAGGCCTGCTCCAAATCTTTAGTGATTGGTGCAGCTGCAACTCGTTGGGAGATAAGATTACATTCTACATTACCTTCATTTATCCATACTGTGTCCTCCTACAAGTCTAGCTCAGTTCCCCACAGCAAAAATTGTTCTTGTCCTAGAGAGCCTTTTCTTTTCTGATCCTTCTACATGTGCCACCATTGCCTTTGATTCCTTGGGTTTTTTTTTACCCACATTGCAAGTGCAGTATGCACCAGAGTAAGCCATAATCTTTCTAGCTGATGTAATGAAGGCAGGGAAGAAATGTCAGATTCAGTTCTGCGTGTATTTCCAGCCAATATTATTAGCATTGTGGTCCTTTAAATATCTAAAAAAACTCGTTGTATTACAACAGAATTTTTATCCTGTTGTTGCTAATGCCAGTTAATATTTGCAATTTGCTCTGTAGCAACAGTGAGACAGAGCAGAGCTCTCACACAGAGCCCTGTCATGCCCCTCAGGCGGGTTTCACAAGTGACAATGTGTTATGTCTTTTGAAAAGAACAGCAGTTTTGCCAAGGAAACAAAACAAGAATGAGTCTGGCCAGCATTCAAAACATTCAAATCTCAGAGCAAATTTTTTTTTTGCAGACAGGTTGTGGCAAAAACAAACCCTCAAGACAACGTTGCACTTTCTGAAGCAGTTGCTCCAAATTTTCCATACTAGCAGATGTAGTGAGTCAAAACCAATGTGAAGATCTCCATATGAAAGGTCAGCAAGCCTGCAATTACCACACAGCTCTGTGTAGGCTGAATTTATGTTCTACATTTCTTCTGATAAAGATTTTAGTAGCTAAGTCTTTATACACAGCTGCTTCTTAAAAAGGCACTACTCACTGGAAGAATAATAATTATTTTGCTACTCATGGCTTTAAAATACAGCCCTTTTTTAACTGCTTGGATTTCTAGATCAGTCCTACATAATTCTGCAGATAGACTCTTGGGTTTAGTGCATATGGCCTTTGCAAAACAATGGGTAAAACCCTTACTGTGTTTGGGTTGAATATAAAATAGATATAAAATATCCCTTTGAATATAAAATATATGTCTTTGACTTAAAAAAAATTAATGTAGCAATTTAGCAGAGATACTCGAGATAATTTTTTTTATTGTGAAAATGTTTAATGGTTGTAGCCACAGGAATGAGGAGAGTCAATGTCCTCACAAGCTTCAGTTGGTTTTTGTGTAGGCAGACTTGAACCACAAAAGGTGTGCTAACATTGTGGGTCATGAAAAGAAGCTGAGTTTGTAGAGATGCTGCCTTAATAATTCAAATCTCTGTTGGAAATGGGTTTGCAACACCTACCTGTGAGCAGTGGCCAAGATTTTAAAAATTCCATGCTAAAAGTATAGCAACCAATAAGACAGTAGTTGTGGGACTGGTTTCCTGGTTTGACTACCATGGAAATATTTAGGAGGAAAAAGAGTGATTCTTAATTTTTTTGTGGACAAAACATTGACAGGCACATGTTGAATCCCACCCTCAACAAGAGGTGGTCATTTGGCACGTTAATGTCAGCTGGTATCCCAAATTACTCTGTGATTTCTTAATAAACTGTCCCCTGAAGTACTGATTGTTTTTTACTGCAATCCTGTTGTTTCAGCTCAGAAGAAACAGTCAAATGAGTGGCATGAGCTAAATGTCAGTTCTGACAACTGTATTCCACCTGTCAGATTTCTGGTGCAGTCTGAAATCAATTTATTTGGTTCCTGTCTCCAAGTGCTAATCAGCTTGCATTTCTGAAGCAAAACTGCTGCTGAAAGGAAGTAAAAACAATCTTATACAGCTGATATGTTGGGTTTGCTTGTCATGGACTTTCTGATAAACTGTTTTACAGAAAAATACAAATAGCTTGTGAAATTACTCAAATCTTCACCCAGAACTGAATCCTAGGCAGAGTCAAACTGTGCTTCTAGTTGGAATCATTGTTGGGTTCTAGGAGATTTCAATCATCCCTGAGACTGGCATGTGGTTATAAACATCAGAGGTTGGACTTGATGATCTTGGAAGTCTTTTCCAACCTTGATTCCCACCAGTGATTCTCTGATTCTGTGATCTGTAATAACAGTTGGACCCCTTGTCTTCTTTTCCCTCCAGTATTTCAGAAACATTAATCATGCCCTGATCTTAAGACTTGCTCCAAGTAAAACTTGAAGGACTTGGCCCCATAGTTTGAAAAAATTACTTAGTATTACATAAATCTGCAAGGCATTCAGTCAAAATTGATGTCTGCTTTCTTTTAATGTGATGGGTCTGTCTGAGGTGTGAATGCCTTTAATCCTACCAGATGCCCACAGTGCCCTTTTTGGGTTTGTGACTAAGGCAGTGCTGGGCATTGTTGAGCAGAACTTTGAAAATATCTAGGGTGTCTCTTTTTTCCACTCTGTCCCTGCAGCAAGTAGGCTGGGGGTGGGCAAGAAAGTGGGAGGGAAGAAACTGTGGGAGACAAACGGAGAGGGAGATTTAGGGCAGGCAACCATTGCTCAGTGACTTCTAGAACGTGCAGGTGATTGCATCATTGTCATCACTTGTGTGTGGGTTCTCTCCCTCCTCCCTTTCTCCTCTTTTATTTGCTTATTAAACTATCTTTATCTCAGCTCATGGGTTTTCTCACCTCTGCTGTTCCAAATCTCTCCTCCATCCCACTGGGAGTGGTGCTGCTGACCACGGAGAGCCCACTCCATGTGAGTGTGTGCAACATGTGATGATGCACGTGGTTGGTGCCTTCTGACTCATCTGGTGTTTGAATCCTCTCAGTGTCTCAAAAGGAACACCAAGGAACACTGAAAAATGTAAAAGGATGTGAAAATCCCTCGAGATTTGAAGATTCTCAGGGTTTCTGATGGTTAAACCATAAATGAGATGGCACAGATGCCTGGGGCGGTTTCTGGTGCAGACACAAATTCCTGCAGCTATTTATCATTAAAAAACCAAACTTAAAAAACCTCCCTGAAACCAAAACTGAAAAATTCAGAGAATATAATCTATTTGCTCTTAGATCTCAGGCGCAAGTCTGAGGATATCTGAGTAAAACTACGATACATTAACAAACCTAAAAACCCTCCCTGAAACAAAAACTGATAAATCCAGAGAATATCATCTATTTGCTCTCATATCTCAGGTGCCAATCTGAGGATATCTGAGTAAAACTACGACACATTAACAAACCTAAAAACCCTCCCTGAAACAAAAACTGATAAATCCAGAGAATATCATCTATTTGCTCTCATATCTCAGGTGCCAATCTGAGGATCTCTGAGTAAAACTATGACACATTAACAGAAGATTTAGCACTAACAGACCACTACAGCTGTATTCAAGCAGACTGAAAGTTTACCCACAGCAATTTTCTTAGATATGAGCCAGTGGCCATTTCACAAAAACACCATGGCACCTTTTTATGTGTTGCATGCAGCTTTTCTTCTGGAAAAAAGAAAAAATGTCAAGAAAACATAAAACTCTATCAAAGCCCAAACTTCAGTAGAGAGTATCAGATATTTTCTGGTGATGTCAGTGTTACTGATTGTAATCCCTTTTTAAAGCATTTAAAAAATCCAGTCCTAGAAGAGCTGTGCTGAATCAAATTTTCATTTAAAAAGGGCCAAATTATTTTTCACTTTTATAAGCAAGTCTGTCTGTGCTTTCTTCATGTCAGGAACTCTTCTTGCATTTCAATTTCTTTGTAATGAAGCTGAAACTGGCCTTTTTCACTTTTATACGTACACAACATATTGAGTATCTGATAGTAAGAAAAGCTTTGAAAGAATTCTTACCAACACAAAAGGATAGTTTGTTAAAGTAATGAAAGATTGGAGCCAATTATACAGCATGGCTGTGGTAAATTTTTTCAAATACAGCATCAAATACATCCTATTCCATCCATTTATCCTGTAAGTTTAAAATATGACTCATATACATGAATCATATTTTTTTTCCTTGATTGGCCCCCTAAAATTTCTGGCAATTCCTACATTAACCTAGGGATAATTATTAAGCAAAAGAGGTAGACAAAGGCAGACTCACAGGAGCCTGATGAAGCCTTTAGAGTGACAAAGGCATGCAAGATTCAAAGATGTTACCCACTTCCTTTGCAGGCACCAAAGTTTCTCCAATTCTACTTGCACAAGTTCTAATCAAAGGACAAAAATTAATTTGGAGTTATCTGCTTTGTAGGTCAGCACTTTCTGTTACTTGGAAAGAGAAAATAGATCATTAAAAGGGATATATCAGCAGGAGAAGAGGTTGGAAGTGCTTTAGGAAAATGAAAAAGAAATAAAAGTAAAGTTGCACAGAAGAAGAACCTTTCCAGCTCATGATCTGCCCAGCACACACTGGGGCACATCCTACTGGCAAGTGTATAAAAACCTCTTGGTTCCCAGAAAATTAGGTACAATTTGTGCCTGTAAGGCTGAGTAATATGACTTCCATGTTACCATCAATCTCTTATCTTCCTGTTTTTATTTGTGATGGGGAGAACATATCTTGTTTGTAAGAATAAGTAAATCTTTGCTGAAGAGGTGATGTTTCCCAATCCCACTCCACATTCCAGCTTTAGCACCAGACCTGAGTGAACACATTTTTCTATTCACTTAAACCTGATCCTTGTCCCCTGATTCTCTAAGTTCACATTAAAGGAGAGCTTGAGCAGAGCTGCCTTTCCAGACAGACAGCACAAAGTGAGAGACAGCTGTTCCTGATTTCCTCCAGCATGTATAAATTGCCTGGCACATCTTCATCAATATTGCACACAGAATTCTCAGCAGCCATCATAAACATGAACACAAAGAACTGAGAGAGTTTCCAAGACAGGATGTTATTTTTGGATGACAAATTTGCAATGCCTTCTGCAGATCTAGAAAGCTTTCATGCTAATTGTAAACTAGTATCAAAAACCTATGCAAATGTACAAGATATTTTTAATTTTCTCTGTGTGTAGGAAGACAAGGAGAAGGCAATAGGGACAAAAACCTGAGAGAAACATTGATTTAACTGTTCTGCCAAGTCTGTTTCAAATTACAACAGAGCTATTATATGTTCAGTTTCCATGCTGTGTATTGGTACCCTTGCTCAAATATAGTCTTCCAAATGCAGTTTTCAGTCATGAATAATTCTGTCATCTGGTAGTCAGCTGAAATGTGGCATTAACCATACTGTCAACTGCTAATATTATAGGTTACTTTGCAAATAAATAACAACGGCTTTGTAAAAAAATAAAGCACAAAAAGCATAAATGCATTTTTATGAAAGCATAAAAAGTTTATCCTTTATATCCTTTTTCTACTTTTATCATTTCATGAATGGGTAGCAATTGGTAAAATTTTCTTCCTTCCTTCTTTCTTATGGCTGGTGCCACTCTGGTGCAGTGCTTTACATTGTGATGGAAAATTATTCAAAATGGTCACACCAGGTTCAGACATTATAGAAATCCCTCAACTCAACTAAGTATTGTCATTCCAATAATTTGTTAAACTGAATTATGTTGCTCATATGCAGTCTTCTGATTAATATATATTTCTTCAAATGCACTTAAATCAGAATTCATCACATTAAGGTCGTGACACTCCTGCCATTTGGTTTTATAGAAGTAGCTTTCATTAACAACAGGGTGATGACCTCAGCTTTGAGTTTTCTGGTTCTGACAGTTTGTGCTACAATTTTAATGAGATTTAAAGCCAGGCTTTTCAGCACTGCATTCTTTAAACAGTGTTCTTAACAGCTGCAATTTCCTCTGTGCAATCCATTAGCAGTTCCTAGCCCTTTCCAACTGAACCAGTGACAGACACTTGTTTAACTCTCTGATGGCCTTTATGAGGTGTAGTCATAAATGTTTCTGTCCCAGTGATGCCATTTGGTTTGATTAATATGCAGCAATGACTGCAGAGATGTTTCTCAGCATTGTGTAAAATGATGTGCAAGAAGCAAGGACACAAGCTATAACCTGAAAATCTCCCCCAGGCACCAGAAGGGGATGTGCTGCCACTGTTTGTAATCATTGCACTCATTGTTTACCCTGTGTTGTTCTGAAACTCTTGGGTTTGTGTAAAGACAAGCTTATGTTTAGGTGTGAGAGCAGATGGAAGCTAAAGTTTTAGCTGTGTGTCTTTTTAGCATGCAGAAGACAAAACTTTCTCTGATGTCAGAAACAGATGGGAACCATTACTGCCTATCACAATACAGATATTACTAATTTCCTGTTCTGGAAATCTGGCAGGACCATACATAACAACTTTTTAGAAATACCCAGCTATCTAAAGCCTGTGGAACCATGAGACGTGTAACATTTAAAACATCAACCAAAATAATACTAAAAGCCCTTCCACAAACCTGAAAAGTATTTTATCAAATTTAAATATATATATTACATTTGAATCGCCCTTTAGGTAAAAATAATAAATCAGAAAGACCCACTCTGATGGGATAAATCAGACCATGTCTTTTACTGATAGGAAAAAAAAAGCTGGAAGAGTGTAGACAATTTGTAGGCAAATGAAAGGATCAGTATTTGTTTTCTAGCAAATGCTGAGAAATGTACTTTTCAAAAAAAATCACTATGTTTTGAAGAAAGTTGTTTTGGATAAAGGCTTTTAAGTATCAAACCAAAAGTCCAGCCTCTGAATGCGTGCAAAAGAGTGGCCCCACATTAGTAGCAATAAATTATTAAATAAATGTTGCTAAAACACAAATAACTTTTCTTTGTACTGCTAGAAAAGTAATTGACACTGAGTGCCTGTGTCATTTTTCTGCTATACACAACTTCTGTCTGTGAGATCTCTGAATCTACCTCTTCTGTGCTGGTTTCATTTCCTCCTAAAATACTTAATTAACCTCCAATCTGGAAATCATGTAATTTAGTTCAAGTTAATCTCCAACACAACACAGTCCAGCCTATTTCTGTGATTGCAGGAGCATTTTCTTTTTTCTCCTTTTTCTTCATTGCTTTTCTACAGTTCTTCTTGATTTATACATAGTCTAGATCTAAAACAACCTTAGCACAAGTAAAACTCACTAAGCCTGGATCTCCTGCCTTTCCTTGTGAGACCTGACAGAAATATGGCTTGCAAGTAGAAGCTGCTTCAACACAGGCATCTTGTCCATAAGTTAAACTAAAAATAGTGGAGGTTTTTTTTCCAATTTTCTGTGAGTTATTTGTAGCACTGTTCCAGGCAAAACACACTTGACTAGGGGAATTTAGGTTCGTTTATTGCCAATTAACATAAACATTCAATTACTGATTTGGGTGTTGGGAAGCAAAGAAGACAAATATTTAAACACAAGAGGGAAAACAACTTTATGCTCTTTTTCCCAGACTTCACATTGCAGCAGACACTTCTCCTTCACCTCCCTGTCTCCACTTTGTACAGACACAAGTCACTGTCCATCCCTCCTGAGGCCATGGCTGGGCTTTGTATTTGCTGGCTCCCTCGTGGCAGGAAGGAATGATGAATCTGACTCCATGTTCCCAGAAGGCCATATATATTATATTATATTATATTATATTATATTATATTATATTATATTATATTATATTATATTATATTATATTATATTATATTATATTATATTATATTATATTATATTATATCGCTATACTAAACTATATTAAAGAATACAGAAAGGATACTTACAGAAGGCTAAAAAGATAATAATGAAAACTCATAGCTCTTTCCAGAGTCCCGACACAGCTTGGCCCTAGTTGGCCAATAAGTCAAAATAATTCACAGCAGAAACCAATGAAACAACCACCTGTGGGTAAACAATCTCCAGACACATTCCACATGAGCACAACACAGGGGAAGCAAATCAGATAATTATTGGCTTCCTTTTTCTCTGAGGCTTCTCATCTTCCCAGGAGAAAATTCCAGGGTGAAGGGATCAGGGTCAGCTCTCTCCTGGAGCTCTCTGGTGCTGGGGACCCCAGAACTGGACACAGCAGGAATGTTCTTCTAGAGCAGCCTGGGATGCTCTTGACTTTATTTGACACACTGACATTTTATGATATCCAACGCAGAGATTTCTCTGCCATGCTGCTTTCCAAGCTGCTCAGACCCAGGTGTGTGCTGGGTGTTCCTTAGCTATGCCTTTCCCTCTATTGAAACTTAAATTTCATGCATACGTGCCTCCCCCAGCAGCATTTGACACCAGAGTCTATTGTTGGTTTCACAGGACTGAGCAGGTTTGTCAGACTCTTACCACCATCTGCTGTTGAGACAGCCAAAGTGAGTCAGACAATTCTTAATTGACCACTGGACAAAAGTGAAAGCAAGCTAAATGATGCTGACAAGGCCTGAGTCCCCTGCACTGTCACATCAGAATTGTTTACAAGATATGTCAATAAAAACCCCCAGATAGGGAAATTATGGATTATGGAAATAAAGGGGTTTTCTCTTCCTCTTCAAATTGGATAGAATTATGGTCTCTCCAGGCTTTTCTCTGCTATGCTCAGCCCTTGAGCTGTGGTGTAATCAAGGGGTTATGAAGTATTTTCAAACCAGAAAAATCATAGGTCCTTAATCAGGGTTGGTAAGTTACTGCAAGCACTTATTTTTCAGACACGATTTCTTACTGACTGCTAATCTGAAAGTCTGCCTTTACAATGAAAAGTGAGAGAAATTTAGATGAGCAAAAGTTGAAGTTGGTCAAATATGCAGCAGAGAATTGATTGCTTGGTGACCTTGTCCTGGTGACAAAGGCTTTTGTTTCACTGCTTTTCTTTTTTCCTTTTAATTAATCTGTTAAAGTCGGAACTGATTTCAAACTTGGTGTCAGGAACGAAAAAAACCTTTGTGCACTCTAACCCCATCAACTTACTTGAATTTCCTTGCATGAAATGCATATAAAATATACAGTGAGGACATGATGAATAGGAAAAAAATAGGTAATGGATTTCAGAGTGGATGATTTTGCCCTTAATAAAGTAATGGAGGAAAAATTGGAGAAAGACTTGTGCAAAGGAACCAAATATTCAATAGAATCACAGAACCATTTAGGCTGGCAAAAACCTCTATACCATCAAGTCCAGCCATTCCCCCAGCCCTGCCAAGGCCAGCACATCCCCCAGTGCCACATCCACGTGGCTTTTAAATCCCCAGGGATGCAAATTTGCAAAATCAAGGATCTTGGAGCCAGAGGAGGAGAGAGCAGATGTACAACACTGGTTTGGTTGCTGCTTGAAAGGAAGTGATCTGAGGAGAGAAGAGTTCCCTTTTTATGACATTTATGAGCTGAAGGACAAAGGCAGAAGTATTCTCCTACTAGCAGGAGAAGAAAAGGATTTTCACTATTATCTGAAATTACTCAATCACCAAAGGAAAGAAGAGTTTTGCCTGTGCAATTTCTGTTCTGAAATGGAAAAATACCTCTGTCAAATGGAAATATGGAGATGAAATTTCAAATGAATTATAGAGAACCACACATTCTCCATATTTCTCACCCTAGCAAGGCAAAAAGAGCAAAGTGCACGCGTAACATTTCAGGTACCAGTGGAGTCTCCTTTCCACTACCCTCTAAAATGCTGCACTTGCCATGTCCTCTATTTGCAGAACTGCAATTTAAATTTATTTTGCCCTTTGACTTAGAATTTGAGAATCTAAAATTTAATGTTATTAAACGTTAAACGTTAATAACAAACGTTATTAAACCACAAAAAATTGCATAGAGACAGAGACTGGCATTACCATGAGCATGCAGATGTTTTCTGTTTGTGTGAGAGTCAGAGCTGCCATCAGACACTCCTAGTTCCTAGAGGATGGGATGGAATGGGCTTTAAGATTTCTCCCAACCCAAAAATTTCTATGATTCTATGAAGTACAATAAAATCAACAGAAATATTCAAATTTCAAAAAGCAATAAGCTACAAGTCAGATAAATGCTCCAATTTTTAAAATAATTATTTTCATTCAAAGCAAAAAGTGCTGCAATTATCAAAAAACAACATATGCCATTTAAAGAAAAACTTTAAAAATATAGATAAAGTACTTTAAATATTGGTATGAAAAGATCAAATTATCATCTATAATAGAATAGTTTTTAAAGTCACATTCTAAACTGTTCTTTTTTATGTTTTTTCTTTATAGTCTCTTTAAGCTATTGAATTAGTTTTAGTTTTTCAACAGCATTAAATAGATATTATCACATCTTTGAAAAAGAACTGTGAGATTTTCAAAGAAATTTGTGCAGCAGATGTGTATTTAGCAGCCAAAATGAATCAGAAAGATCTAAATTCCCTGGCCTATTCTAAATGCATCAACAGACACATCTTACTGGGCTTGAAATTGTCTGTGCAATTTAATTCTGTAAGGTCTGAGGGGTACAAACTTTTACATCTGCAGTTGTGGGAGGCCTCATCTTCCTATTGATGCTTTTTAATGCTTTATCCAAGTGCCATGGAATTAAGGCCACCCTAACACCCCATTCTGATAAAACTCTTGTTCCTTAATGCTACAGATACACCTGTGCTCTATTTTTACATGCTTCAGCAGTGAGGTTCCTTATAGATACAAAGATATTATTATTATTGCTGACATTAGATTTTGACTTGCTTCTTGTATTTCCTTTCTCACTACTTTAAAACAGGGAAAATACAAATGTTTTCCTGAAGCCATTTCATGAATTCAGCAGCACAGCACCAAAATTAACTGATGGCTCTCAGATGAGAAAGGCCCAGGTAATTTTACACCCAATTCATAGAATCAGAATCCCTGGAATTGTTCAAGACCTGGTCGGACAGGACTGGAATTTTTTATGCTGCATTGATACATAAAGACATAAATGACTCATAAAGCAGTAAGGAAGCAATATTTTAAATAACTTTCCTATTTGTTCACCATGTCTAAGAATGGTTTTGCCTTTTGAAATCTCATTTACACAGTCATCAAATATACATTCTGTGTGTTCATTCACATCTGCACCTGCACTTCCTGCTAAGAATTTAAGCCAAAGATAAAAGGAGAATAATTGCTCACACTCTCAAACTTAGCCAAAATTATAAAGAATCTTTATTCCACAAGCACCATGTGGAAGTAAAAAAAAACCTCATGGCATGGAAATCCATATTCTGCAAAACCTGAATTCAGTCCAATGAAAAATCAGCGTTTCCTCAATCTATCACTACTTTTTTTATTCCTTTTAATTCACAAAAAGTGTCCTGCCTGTGCCAGGTAGGTGGAACTAGATGATCTTTAATATCTGCTCCAATTCAGGGCTGTCTATGATTCCACGATGATTTTATGATTGCATTTATTCTAAAGAACTGAAAACCATGAACAAGGCATAAAGAGGTTCCTTCCAGCTTCTGGTACATATTTTCAAAATATTTTCTTTTCCCAGAACAGAATGGAATAAAAGTTTAAGTTTTGTTCAAGGAGAGTTCAACATTTACGCACTAGAAATACTGTAATTGTAAAAAAAAGAAAAGCTCCCAGCCCCATCCATTTCAAACAGCAATTTTTTGTTGTTTGTTTCAGCTTTGATGTTGTTTTCAGAAACTGTTACTTTCTAATGAATATGGAAGATTTTTCCTTTTTTTTTTTCCTCATTTATGGCATCTTAATGTTTTGCTCACAGAGGAACAATTTAAGAATTCCACAGCCACTGTAATTCCAACTTAGAATGATGTTTGCATTATTTCTTTCTTAACTCAGCTGTTTTTGACACGTTTTGTTAGTTTTATGCCAACTTAAAACATTGGAACTACTATTTATATTCATCTGCTTGATGAACTGTGCAGTTATTTCATAGATCTTCCTCTAAATAATTCTGAATGTCACTTAAGTGCTCCATCTTACCACAGTTTGGGCATGTTTCTTTCCTTGGCAATAAGATTGAAAGAATATAAATAAAATAATTTTTTTTTAATGGTGGAGAGTCCTCCCAAACTGCTATTATCACTTCCAGTTAATGAGCACTTCTTCTACTGGCAGGAGAAGGGGATGGTAATGGGATGAATTACCTGTCCAGCTGCTGTGAACCTCACAGGAGAGAACAAAAAACACAGCAGGGACTCTGCTTCAAGGACTGAAGGTGGAAAAAACACTTTTATTTGGTTTTTTGGCATTTCTAATTCTATAAGAAACTCCTTTCAGGAATCCTAAATCTTTTGGTCCTTGTTTCAAGTGACAGAACACAAGAGGTTTCTTGCTTGGACTCCATTATTGTGGATGTAAAAAAAATTGGATAAATACTAAATGAAATATTCTAATTCATCTCTGTAGCTTGAGGAAGGGACTATTTAAAAAAACCCCAAAAACTAAAATAGTGGCATCTTCCAGAAGAGGAACAAGAAAATTTCTCTGCAGAAATAATAGGTAATGCAGGCATGATAACACCAAAACATAGCAATACAATACACTTGGTATTTTCAATATCCTTCACATCAAATGAATATAATATCATTTAATATAACAAATTTCTGGTACTTTCTCTGTATTGAAGTTTCTACAGTTGGGCTTTCAGTGTCTCCTCTGAAGGAACCTATGGAACAGTCAGAAATTCAGCATAGCATGAACTCACATGACAGAGTAACCAATTTCACACTTTCTGGATTTCGGGAGCTTGTGCTCACAAACATGTGACATCTGTTTTCAAACTGAATGAGTGGGGTTTATATCCTCAAAGATTTTTAACTTACTGCTGAATTTTATTATGATATTTTTCCTTTTTTTAAAATTACTAAGTAGATGTCCTTCAAATAACCTCATGTTGCACGACATTGCATAAGGTGTGTGAAATCTTGTATCAAAATACCAAGAAAGGCTCCTTTGCACATTTAAGTCTGATTTTCAGAATATAAGTGATGCACTGCTTTTGCATTAGCTCCATAAATGGATTTAACTCCAGTGGAAGAAAATTTAGGCAAGAAAACTCAATATATAGGTTTTTGCAACTGGTTCAGTCATCCATGCTTCAGCTGGGTTAATTTCTTGATTTGCATTGTTAATTAATCGTACTATAAAAAATATCCCTAATTAGCCATTTATGAAGCATTGCTGATAAAAATCTATTTAATTTTCCATTCAAAAATTTTCCCTTTTCTATTTACATGCAAAACCAATCTAGAAAGTGGGTGCCTGGCGCATCAAAGGGACACACATCTGCTCCAACATCCTGCAGGACACAAAGTACCCTCAACTTCTGGATGAGAAAAGTTCTGAGCTATGAAAGTTATCAAAAAGGACTCTTCTTCCACACATTATGTGTGAACACATTGCAACAGGACTCCAAGGCAGAGTTTCATGTCAAAATAAAAAAATAATAAGGTAGGAAATAACTACAATGTAACCTGGTTTGTCTGATGGAACTTTTCCTTCGTTTATCCCCAGTCTTTCATCCAGGGATGAAACTTTTTCTCTGTTTTGCTGAAATTTCCCTTCTCACCCCAGGTCTCTGCTTTAAGAAAAGGGCCTGTGTTCCTCTCTGCCATCACTCAGAAAAAAAGAATCCAGAGACTTTTCTCTCCCCCAGCCCCCAGTGAGGCTCCTGTGTGATGCTCCTGCAGCAATTCCATGAACACCAACTTCTGAGGCTGCAGGGGTTTTAAAGCAAGAGAAAAAAGGAGCAGTGCTCTGTAGGTCCATGTGAAACACAGCTCTAATGAGCAGAAGACCTCACAGATTAAGTTCTTGCTGTAAAAATCCCTGGGAACTAGGGCAAGCTAATGCGTGAGTGAAAAGAGGAAAGGCATTCTGGATTCCCTTCTTTGGCCAGGGGTTGAAAAGCTGGTCAAGATGGATGAAATTCTGGTGTCTTGAGCCCTCAGGGATAAATTGCAACCTTAAATCCATATCAAATTCCTTGCCTGTTGCTGGAGCACAATCAAAAGCCTTGATTTCTTTAAATTGTTGATTGGGTGTTGAAAGAGGTGATCTTTAAGCTCCTTTCCAACCCAACCTTTCCATGATTCTATGATTTTTTTGCAATGCATAATTATCTTGACAGCTTAAGCACTACCCTGAGGTGACCAGAGTTTTTTGGCTGTTACCTGGGCTGGGCACAAATCCAGAGGCTGCACTGAGCAGCATTTTTGTTTCTGCATCAACGTTGTTGCCCAGAGGCAGCCCCAGGTCAGATGCACAGGGATGTCCCTGCACAAGGTGTTCATGGAGTCCTGTGATGTCTGCACAGCCAGTCTGGGGACACCAGGGCTGCTGTCCTGGCTCACAAAGGACTGAGCTGAGTGGAAACAAGTGGCTGGAATTCACTTGTGTCAGACATCTTGCTGTTGAGGTAGGAAACACACATCTGTCACTTCGCAGAGCCAGAGCGTCACAGGATGCTTTGGGTTGGAAGGGAATTTAAAGCTCATCTCATAATGATGCCTCAGGTTTGAGCTTTTATATTTTTCAGATTCTCTGCTGCTTTAGTGTGTAATTCTGAGCTTCATATCAGGGGATGGTGAGCTCTGTGCACAGAGCAGGGAGACAAAACAATTCCTGCTCCAGCTGGGGACCAAGGACAAATGATCCAAATCTCAGCCCCAGAGCACAAACCCTGTGGGCTGGAGAGAGAAAAACAAGCAGGGTGGGACTGCAGGGGCTAAAGCTGGAATGGGACAATGAACTGCAAGATGCAAATGGAGCAGAACTGATCCAAGGGAGAGACCCCGTGCCCGGTCGTGCATTTTGGGGCCATTTTGGTTCATCTTGGGTGCAGCCCTGGCTGGGCTCTTGTGCTGCCCAAGGTGCATCCATTGAGGCCTTTCAATACATCCCTACTTTATTCTTTAGCTCTGCCCAGCCTCTGTTCTAGGGCAGCCTTGACAGGGCATCAGTTGCACCCCCTGCCATTCACCCCCTGGAACCACTCAGAGGAGGCAAAGTCTCAGGGGCAAAGGGACTTTCTGCTGCCCTTGGAGTTTCTCACACACAGTAAATAAAACCCTCCCAACCAAGATCTCAGAGCTGCACCTGTTTCTGTCCTGCCATCAAGGAATTACCTCACCTTTTGAAGTAACTCCTCATCATTAACATGTGGAAGTTTATTTAAAATTTGGGTTTTGACACGAAAGAGCGTTGTGAGGGAGACAGAGCAGCAGCCTGAATTCAGTGATGATGAGGAGCACAGAGATGTCCAGCACTGGTGAGTTCCTCCCTGTGTCTATGAACCATGCAGGAAAATCTGGGAATGCTCTGAGAGTTGCTAATTTAACTACTTTTTAATCATTTCTGTGTAATGTAGGAAAAGATTCCTCACACTAACCCTGCCTTTTCTTGCATTGCTTCATGTTTTCAAGGCTTTATGTCTTAGTGTAGCAACATATGATTTTGTATAGTAATTTACTTCTAAGAATTCTCAGAACTGTAAATTAACTTCAGTTTCATGCTTAAAAAGTAAAATTCCCTTCTGATGAGCTGAACATATTGCACATTTGGTGTATTCATCATATCCACATGCTGTGATGAATGGCTAAATCATAAAAAAAAAAAATGGAAGGAGGAACTTTATGGATTGAAAAGATTGTATAGCCTACATTTCCAGCATGGAAAAGAATGCTACAGAATGGCCTTTCTGATGTACATTCTATGTATCTCAATATTTATCCAGAAGGTATTGAAAAATCTGTCCTTCAAATTTAGTTAAGCATATTCCAGAACAAATAAATCCAGTGTAAACTTCCACATGTTCTGTAATAACCCCTAAGCCTAAGGGGAGTCTAATAAGAATTAAATGTTTACAAATACTATACTGAGAAGATTTTTTTTTTAAATTGGAGAGTTTGCAGTAATTTATTGTTGAGAATAGAATGAAACCATTTTTCTGCTTACATTGATAGAACTGATTTGCTGGATACCTGCAGCTGAGTTTCTGTCAGAAATTATGCATTGAAGAGGGACCCACTCCCTTAACTTTTGCTGGAAGAATACAGTAAGAATCTGGAAAATGTCTGTAAGCCAAGCAGGTAATTATCCTTCCACAAAGTTAAATTTATTGCCTTTTGAGATAGTAAGGGATTTAAAAGTTTGATGTATGATTTTTGTGCTCTGACACTGGACACTCTAGCAGAACACTTGTCTAAAAATGCCCTGAACAACTTGACACTGCAGGTCCCCTCAGTGCTACAGATTGATTGAACAAGGTCTCACTAACTGGAATTTCAAGTGTTTCATCAGAGGAAGACAGCACTAGTGAGCTCAAGTGACCCACCTGTGCATTAATGATAATAAAGTGTAATTACAGAAAGCCACTGTGATCACATTGCTAGTACATCCCCTAAAATCTCACTCATTTACAAGAATTTTCAGTACAGACAGGAAAGGTTTTTGAGATATTTTATGCCTTAACCTGCACAGCAGCCCTGTCAACAAAACATAACTCTATTTAAAAAGAAGATGCTGAGATGGACTCCTGAAATAAAACCTAAAATGTAGCCTCTTACTAAGGCCTCACACTTTCATTTCTTTTTATCATCAGAATATGTATTTCTTAGAGATAATATCCCATCATCATATAGTTGGGAATAGACTGGAAAGAGAAGATGCCAAAGCCATGAAGGAGGACTGGACCAACATCCTTCAGGTAAGGGTTGTATGTAACTAAACAGCAAGAAAATGAAAGTGTGGGTTCCTTGTGCCCCTGCCTCCATCATTTCCCTCTTCCCTGGCTCCTTGCAGCCCAGTCCTGCACTCAGCAGCCCCCCTGCCTGCCCACACTGCCTCCTCTTTGCCCTCCAACTTTATGGAGTTTTCTCCTCCAATAACCGTCCCTGGTCATTTCGTTCCTCCGCCTTTTGTTCCTCCTCTCAACGCCCCACTGCAACTCTTCCCAAAATGCTCCTTTCCCAATATTACAGTTGTCCCATCCTCCTTGCATCACTTTTCCCTGTGCCCTGTTAAATTTGTTGTTAAAAAATGTCACCAGTAAGGATTTTAGAATTTTAGCTAGAAAGATGTGCTGTGAGAGACATCATTTTGTAAATAAATAATTTTGTAAAAATTATTTCAAGATATACACAAAATATTTGCATTCCATAGAAAACACACACTCAAAATTGCTAAACATTTTAAACATTTAAGCTGCTAAGTATTTAACATTTTGCTGCTAAACATTTAAGCATTTTAAAATCATATTAAGTGTAACCCCATATATAAATTTTTGTACTGCACAGACGATGTTTCCCTGCTTTGAGGAAGAAATTTTCCTACATATACATATAATATACAAATACATATAATTATACATACATATACATATAATTTTTCAAACAACTTCATAAGGGAGAAGAAATGATATCAAATAAAGCTATCTTTAGGGTTTTTTTTTTAAATGTGAAACAGAGCTTTAGGGTTTAGTTTTTTGGGGGTTTGTTTTTTGGTTCTTGTTTGTTTTAAATAATTACTTTTCAATCTTGAAAACAATTTAGGTCTCACTCTTACAATCCATAATTTTGAATTTTCAGATGTTTTTGCACTTGTGAGTTCTGGCAGGAGTATCTTAGAGTCCAAAGATAATTCCTTTTTGTCTCTGTAAATATTTTTGGCCATAAGAAACTGAAAAAAAAAATATTACCTATGTTCATCTCTGTGTGGCCAAAACATGTTAGAAAATCATATGTGGAAATTCAAGGAGTTTTTAGATGCTGATGGTGAATTTGAGAATGGAGCAGTCACTTCAAAAACAGTGTTTTAAAAATATACTTTTCAATGTTTAAATGATGAGTGAGCAAGGGATTTGCTTTCAAATTTCTCTTAAAGAGTTTTTGGAATGATAACAATATTATTTGAGTGAGCAAAATGGAAAGGACTGCTTCTAGCATTTTCTGAGCCTTTCTTAGGCCACATGAAACTATGAAATTCTGTTAGATAGGTATAGTTTTTTTCTACAGAGGTGATGGAATATATTCATATTATACCTGAAACCCCATATATTTCTGAGGTCTTAAGAAAAATGTCCTAATTTATTTTTTTTTGGTTGTGGTAGGAACAATCCTGGTTTAACACACACTATGGGACTATTTCAAGAAATAAGCAGAGTGAATGCTACATGAACCTATCTGAAAGATAATGCCAGATGTGTGATCAGAATTCAGTTTCTCCCAAAATAAAAATCTCTGAGCGGAAAGCTGTGGCATGTTCACAGTGAAATTCACTGTCACAGAGCTAAATCAGAAAAAATTAAAATTATGTGCATAATTTACCTGTTATCTTCTGTGACATCTGATCTCTTCTTTAGAAATTAGGTAAGCAATGACAGTCCACACTGAGCTGCTTTATTACGTCCAACATATTTATGATAAAGTGAGAATAAAGCTGTGCCAGCTGTGCAGTTCCTCAGCATAAAGAGAATTTTACATCAAGTTCTGTGTGTTACTGACCAGCAGAGTTACTTTGCCCAGAGATCATCACTTTCCTTTCAGTTCAGACTGCTGCTCTTTTCTTTCCTGTCTTTTATGATACTGTGGCTCATGCTGGACCTACTGGAATTTTAATTAGGTGTTACATTAATGTGAATATATACTAAATGTTAATCTTATGTTCCAAACCCCATCCATCTACGTTTTCTTGAGGCAAAATTTCTGTCCAGGCTGACTTGATGGTGGTTTTAGGAGATATCTTAGGCAGAAAAACACCTCCAGAGATTAATTTCAGGATTATCCAAATTACTGTCTTAAAATTTTCATTGAGATTTGCCTTTTAGGGATTTTTATCACAGATCATTTATTATAAATAATTGGAAAGAATTAAGGAAAGCTATATGCTTCCAGTATATAATAATATAGTTGGCAGTGTTGGGTCAAGCAATTAGTAATATATAACCCTGGCTAGGTATAAAAAGATGCATTAAAGTAATAGCAAAAGTAAAATGTTTCATTTAAAATGGTTCATTTAGTGAACAATTTACTCAAGCCTTATAGTGGGTGTAATCTCTGTGAGGACATTGAATCATCAGCTGATAGGGTCACATTTAGCTGAGATTTTCTTCAACTGGCAGGGTCAGATTTCAGCTTAAATGACTTGCATGTCATCAGATATGCAGAAATATCAGAGATATCAGATGGTAGAAATCTAAAGCAGGTGCTGTGAGCCAGAGCTGAGAGGAGATCAGGAGAACAGGATACAGTTAAATCTTTGGATGTGCAGTTTATCAACACGAGGGATCTCCAAAAATTATAAACCTGTCAAGACAACGGCTTCTATTGGTAGTTGGAGCCACAACTGACAATTTCCCAGAAGATTCATAGAAATGAAGCCCAACAGTTCCTTAAATCTCTCCACAGCATCACTCTCTGTTAGATTCTCCAGAACTTTGCACTTTTGGAAGCATATCTGTTTAAATGCTAAATTTCTGTCTTCTGAATTTTTGCTGCCTACAAATATAAATTCTGCTTTTTCACTCTCTATATTCTGAATATTTCTGTCAAGAAAAAATGTTCGTGTTAAGGAAGGGTCATTACCAAACCCCTTTATTTTGGGATATATTTTTTGCATTATATTACATTGACTTCTGGTAGGTCTTTCATGAGAGTCAACACAAATCAGTTTTAAGATACAACAACCTTCACAAAGGTGGAAAGCCACTTAAAACTGCTTAGGCATCTTGTAATTAATCATACCATAGATTGCATTACCTCCCTTTTACACTGGTCTGCAAAGTTTTACTGTTTAGAAACAAAATTTTAATTTAGAAGAGATCATCTTCCTGGTGTTCAATAAAAGTGAATATCCAACTGATGTTTTTGCATTGCAGACTTAGTTTAGCTTTATTTTAACTTCCTGCCTAGCCATAAGGTGCAAATTGAAGCAACACTGAGAATTGTTGTGCCTCCTATCACACAGCTTGCCATTACATTTCTATTGTTGTGCATAATAATTTAGTTCCAAAGCACTGAACAGACAGAAAAGACAAAGCTTTGTGTGTTTTGTAGCTCATAGTTGAACAAGAGGCCCCAGGAATATAAAGGGCAGCCCACAATTAATGATTAAGAAGAAAAATATTTATATCTTTCCATATCAAATCAAGATTTAATGCTCAAAAAAATCATAGCTATGATGAATTCTCATCAAGGTACACTGGACATTCTTTTTAATTTAATCTCAATTTTTGCAGCCAATAAGAATTCCTTCAAGTGAGTGTTTGGTGACACAACGCCACGATGAGTTGTGGATTTGAGGACCAGACATGCAAAACTTTTATTATTTCATATTTTTTAAAAATCACAAAGCAGCTGAATATATCCTTGTGACCACCAAAACATTTTACTGATGCATAAGGGCATAGTCAAACCTGATAATCTGTGTTAAGACAATTGGAACTCTGAAATCTATTAAACATAAATTGATCTGCAGACAGTAGATACACCATATTAACAGGAAGGGGAATTTCTCTTTAGTACCTCAAGATATTTTCAAGTTTGTGTGGCACTTTCAAAATATTTAGTAGCTCAGAGGCCATAACATTCCTGACAAAGTTTTATTTCTGAAAAAGGGCTGTATTTATATTAGTTCTGGCATAAAACATCATACAAAAATATAAACATGCAAACCTATATGAATCGAAACACCAACCACCTTGGGAATGATAAAATGTACTTTGATGTTCTATTCATTAGATCCATTGGCAAGTGGAAGGTAGATTTACAAGGAAAATATATTCAAATAATAACTAAGGCTTCAAAGACACAGTAGGAGAGGTAATTGTTCAAGTATTTTATCTGGTCTCTGATTTTTTTTTTTAAGAGAAGAATTCAAAAGAAAAATAAAAATGTTAAAGTACATTTTTTGAGGGCAGAAAAGTAAAACATCTTTTGTACAGACAATTTTACATAACAATGGCCATGATACAGATGGGAGCGAAAGGCTCTGTTTGATGTTGTCAAATATTGGCTAAAACATGAAGTGAGAACAGAAGTAGAATGTCAGCAAAAAAGACAGAGCTTTAAAGGAAAATATCTTTCTGAAATGTGTGGTATTTGCAGGGGTTTCTAGGATGAGGTGAGAGATGAGTGAATTTGCCTCTATGTTTTTAGAAGGTTAATTTATTATTTTATGATATTATATTAAAGAATAGAGAAAGGATACAGACAGAAGTCTTAACAAGAACAAGAATGATAATGAAAAAGTTGTGACTGACTCCTCAGAGTCCAACACAGCTGATGGTGATTGGTTATTAAGTAAAAACAATTTATATGAAACCAATCAAACAATGACCAGTTAGTAAACAATCTCCAGACTACATTCCAAACCAGCAAAACACAGAGAAGCAAATGAGATAACATTGTTTTTTTTCTCTGAAGCTTCTTATCTTCTCAGGAGAAGAAATCTTAATGAAAATATTTTTCAGAAAATATAAAATTGACAGAAATGCATTCATCCCTTTGTACACTGATCTAAATGAGTGTTGAGATTTTTGAGCTGAGAGAACCCTTAGACCACATGAAAAGTACTGAATGTCCAGCAAGGGACTTCAGATCTTCTGGTTGTATCATTAATGCCACATATAATTTTTTTTTATGCCTGGTAATTAAACTTTTTTTTTAAAAATTATCCATATTTAAAGGTCAAACTTAGGTGTTCACCTACTTATAGTTGGATCCTAGCTCAATGATGTTTTGATGGAGCCAGGTTATTTGGGTCTACCATCTCTAGCACTCTCTTAGCTTGTCATTGACAAGTCAGTTCTTTCAGCCTGGGATCCTATCACCTTGCTGCTTACATTTCTGGACAGAGCTGAGGACAGCCTGCAAGGATTATTACATTATCTCCTTATCACCAGCTCATTCAGCTCTATGGCTGTACCATTTCACTGGGACACACTAAAGGTCTGTGCTTTTTACCCCTTGGAAATCCATCAAATGCAGGCTCACTTTTCAGGTTTCATCAGTCAAATCTGACAATCCCTTCCCTGCCATTGCTCTCAAAGGACTATTTACTTGAAAGTACTGCTAAGGTGTTAAATTCTCCTCATGAGGAGTATGAGACAAATATATGTATTTATGGGGGGAAAGTCCAGCCATGCAGTAGCTCTCTATCAATGGCTGTAAGAACTGAATAATAGAAGCTTGTGCTTTCTTTAAGGTTGTGTAATCTTGTGGCAAAAAAGGAGAGGTGAAACCTAGTTAAAGGCCAATAAGGACTGCATTCCTTTGGAGTTCCATGTAAGTTTTATCAGAGAAGTAATTAAAAAATTATAATATTAAAAAAGACGACACATGTCTTTGAAAAAGACAATGAACTTCTACAATACTGCCCTGTAACTCTAATTCCTTCTTGGCTTGTACCTCTTCTTTCAAACTAAATCCTCCATGTCTTATTTCCAGCATGATTTTTGTCAGAGCTGGGCTTCTGCCTCACTGAATGTCTGGGTACAGCAGCCAAAGTGATTCTGAGTATGTGACCTCATCTATGGTGAAGCCTGAGATCTTTTGAAAAGAAAACTAAATTGCCTTTCAGTGTTAGCTTGGATTGAAAGATTCATGTTTGTTTATTCCCCTGTCTTCAGCATCCCAGGAAAACTCAGAGCCTGGTGGTGAAATTGTGCTGATCAACTGATTTTTATGAGCTTAAGCTGTTTTCTTGCAAGTCAGCATTGACAAGTTTGGGCTAATTGCTGTTATAGGAAGTTTCCTTTTATCTTTTTATCATTCTCTGTCAAATGCATAGAGCAAGGTCACTGAAGATTTCTGGCCATTTATAATTAATTATACTATTTATAACCTTACTAATACAGGAATAGCAATTTCAGGACAGTTGAACACACCTTCAGGAACAAGGCCTTGGCTTTGAGCCTCTGATTTTTAGGTAGCTTTTCACAACTAATATCTTCATGTAAAAATAAGTAAAGTAACATCCCATCAGAAAAATTGCCATGCACTAGGGGTTTTACATGGATTTGATGCAACTGCAGAATAGCTGGGGAACAAAAACCAAATATTGCAGAATCTGGCTAAAATCTGAGTAAGAAACAAACCTAATTCATCCATTTCTTTCCACTGTGGCTACTCCAAAGCAGCCCCAAGGAAAATGCAGAGTGTTCTTGCCAAAGCAAGGCCAACATGACACAGTGATTTGACCAACAGGGTACCAAGGAGGCAGAGCTTCTGCACATTCAATTTTTAACAAACTCAAGGTGTTTTAGGCAAACCACTCTGAAACAGGTAATCCCTAGGTGCTTTCTGGCTGTTGTGTTTATCCTTCCACAATTTAAAATACTGTAAGAGTGCCCTCTTATTAGAAGAAACTGAAAGTAGGCGCTTCAGATAAAGATTGATCAAAGGCAAACCATCTCAATATAGATAAGATGTATCAGTGCTTTAAAATGATGGAATAAATCAGATTTGAGGTATCTGGGATGTTGAATTGTAACAAAGAATGAAGAAGGTGCAAGATTTAGGTTAGATATGACATGCATAAAATCTTCTAATGATAAGTGAGGGGTGGATCTTTCTCCTCCAAGCTTTGATGAACACTATCTTGAATATAAAATGTTTAAAAATACCTAGATTAATTCACTCATCCAATCTATGATTTTTTGACAAAAAAGGGAAAAAAAAGTATAGGTACTGTTAAAAGATATATTTCTGGCTTTGAAAATAGTTTTTGAATTAAACTATCAGGAAGAAAGAGTATAATTTTTCTTTCTTTTGTCTGTAAGTATAAATCGGATAACTAGGTAGGCTGACCTCTCATTTATGACTTTAAAAAAGCTAAGCTATGGAGTGCATAAGAAATAAACTGATTTAGTGGCACCAACTTTGAGAAATCAGACAAAACTTTTGTGTTTAGAATGAAATTGAATTGAGACATTGCTCTTAGGATGGCAGTTTTGTTTCAGAGCTTTGCATGCAGTCACTTTACACCAAACCCTTATACATACTTGTCTACAGACCTATGTCATAGATATATATCACCACAAGTGACTCATTTAGTTCAAATTTTGAGATTAAGAGTATGTACAAAAAAAAAAAAAAAACAAAACCAACTTTAAAAAATGTTGTTGAACCAACAACTCACAGCAATCTGTCAGTCCCAAGCATGGACATGTCCCAGGGATTTGCATCTCAAATTCCGTGTTCAGTTTTGAGACTTCATGACAAAGAAGACAATGAGGGGCTAGAGGGTGTCCAGGGAAGGGAACAGAGCTGGGGAAGGGTGTTTTACTGTTTATAGACAGTTTGTAGTTTGTTTTTGTTGGGTTTTTTTTACTATTTATAGACAGTTTATGTTGTTTATGTTTTTTTTTTTTTTTATTTTCACTGTTTATAGAGAAGGGCAACATTTTCAGCCCATCTTTCCCTCCCTTCCTTCCTTCCTTCCTTCCTTCCTTCCTTCCTTCCTTCCTTCCTTCCTTCCTTCCTTCCTTCCTTCCTTCCTTCCTTCCTTCCTTCCTTCCTTCCTTCCCCCTTTCCTCCCTTCCTTCCTTCACTGTAGACAATTGCTTTCAAAAAGGTTCAGAAGGTTTCAGCTTCATTCCACAGCAGCACACAAATGACAGTCTCCTTGTACACACTTTTAAAAGGAAAAATGCACACTTTAAATAAGTATGTCATTAATTAGTTGTTTTTGAATATTTTTTCCAGAATCCATTTGAAAAAACAAACATTTCTTCTCTAATAATGGAACAGGATCCATTGTTACAATTTGTTTTTAACTTCATAACAAGATCACATTACCACAAACTGATAACACAAACACAGCTCTTTTATTAACAATGATTAATCCAAGCACGTCATCCCATGGACTTTTAGAAGACTTTTAATTTACCTAAAATCTCATTGATTTTTTTTCCCATTAATTGCTAATGCAAGCTTCCTTGAATTTGAAGTTGTACACATCCTTTTGAATGAATGAACAAGCAGTGGAGCAAAGTCTCCTGAGATGGAGGGGTTCCAGTGCCATGAAAATCAGGGAGCTGCTGCCAGGAATGTCAGACACAGGAAACAGAGAGCAGAAACGCAGTGATGGCAGCAGCCTAATCTCAAAATCTTTGCATAGAATGGTAGCAGCACTATATATTTTATATATTTATATATAATAGAGTATAATATAATATAAATTATTATATATATATTTATTTTTTTTTTAATTTTTTCTGTGCAAGGTAATCACTCATGTCCTGATCATTTACTCATTTATATGCACTTAAACCAAATTAAAGTTTACACCTCCCTCTTCCTGCCTTACTCAAGCCATTATCTTATTTACATGATCAATTTTCTCTGAGATCTCTGATCCATTCTTTCTGATATTTTAGAGGTACAGAACAGCATATTAAAAGGAATATATAATTGTTGCACTAAAGCAATATCTGGGAAGGATATTATTCCATCCATTACTTCAATAAAAAATTATTAAATCATAAATTATAATTCTTTACACATTACATTGTATTATAATAAATGTTATAATTATGTCAAATGATATTAAAATCTGAATTTTTAACCCCTTGTCATTATTTCAAGTTATATTCCCTGTGCTGGTTTGGAGCTTCAGGATAGAGAAAGCGTGATTTCAGAAGGAGAAAAGATAATTGCAAAAATGAATCCCAAGAATTGGCTGTGAGAGGAGGTAGAAATTTTCATTTTATCAACTAAAGAAGTCTGTTAGCTCTTTTTTTATTGCTCTGCCATATGTCTTTCACCCACAGTATGTATCTAGACACCATGCATGAATGTGTTCTTTACATCTCCTGGGATTTCAGGTTTTTTTAAGTATTATGTATATTTAGAATGTTTCTTTAGATATTTTATATACAAAAATATTATATGTATGCATGTAGCTATTTTTATATAGGATATTTGTATTTCATTATAATATTATATATTATATTGGTATTATATTATTATATATTATATAGTTATTTATTTTCATTATGTATTTATGAAATTTATGGTTTTATAAATTTTATTAAAGAGGTGTATTTATATGCTTTTTTTGTTTAGTACATTGCATTTTCTGCAGAATGGAAAAAAATCTGACTTTGGGGATAAGAAAGATCCCCTTTCTACTCTGTCCTGGGGATTTCTGTAATTCCAAATGTATTCCACACTGCTAGAAAATGAGAGAGAACACAACCCAACCAAGGTTCACGTTTCACTTGAGTGTTGCATGAGGTAGTAAATGAGTTCACTGTTGTCTGGATGGATTTATCTCCATTATTTTAATGTAAACATCACAAATCTATCAGAATTGACTTAACCTGCAGGAGGAACACATACTGAATTTACACTCTAGTTTGTGAAAAAACTGATTGGAAGAATGAGAAATAATAATTACATTCTATAGATGTTGAATTAAAAAAAGTAAACCCTGCATTTTCCAAATACTTAGTACATTACTTTCCATGGATCTATTGTTATTCCATGCATAAATTATTCTAACATTTTTTAAGGTGTGACATTATTATTCATATAAATCAAAATTATTTTCTGGCAATGATCATTCAGCCAGTTTCTGTTTTGCCTGGGCAAAAATCACCTGAGTGGAAGTGCAGTGCTCTTCTGCAACTGAAATTGAGCTTAATCCTCTCTCCTTGTTGGAATGTTTAGAGGACACCCTGATTTCACAGAACTGCAGCTCAGGCTAAATCCCTAATTTTGTTGTCCTCCCTATTCCCCAAAATCCTTAATCAAAACCTACTGAAGTTATTAACAAAAGAGGCAAGAAAAACATCTGGTTGCAACAGGCCTTTGAACAAATGATGAGGTCACTGTGAAAATCATAATTGAAAAAAGATTTGATTAAGTCTACAATAATATCAAAAGTGCATTCCAATAAAAGCTTAGCCAAAATGTAGAGCTCATTAAAAAGGATCTGGTGGAAAGCAAGACCAAGAAGCAATGGAAACTAAGAATAGAAGTAAGAGAATTGTTATTTTCTCTGTCCTTCTATGATTTTCCCCAGAGGTTGCTGAGAACAGGAGGAAATTATCACAGTTGTACAGCTTTAGTGATTTCTTCCCAAGGCTTAGTTCTCCTTCTCAGAAACCCTATAAAATTCTGAATCTCAGGTCTTTATTAAAGGATAACACAAAGCCTGAAAAGAAATAAAAACCAGGAAAATATTTTTTTGTTTTTCATTTCAGTGGGATTTTATTTTCTTCACTTCTTGATTTGTTAATTGATTCCCTGTGAAACTTTATGAGCTGTGCAATTTCTTCTTAAAGACTTGAGCCAGCAGAAGCTTGGATTGGATTTTTCCTCCTTCCAGCATTTTCTGCCTGATTATTCTTACTTCAGCTGGCCTGTTTTCCCCACTGAGTGAAGTGTGAGGCAGGGCTGCTTGACAGTAGAAGCAATGATACCAAAATTACAGGTTATTCTCTCTTTTATATTCCATTTCCCTCCCCAGGGTAAGCTGGATCATTTATCTGTTATTCAGCTCTGTGTACTGACTACATAGATAGTTGTAAATAGGAGTAAGAGACACAGCAGGCGGGAATATGTTCATGAAACTTTGTCTGATTTTGTGGTCTTTAAAGTTTTCCCACTCTGCAGCTGGGAATTACCACTTGGAGAACGTGGAGTCTGCCTCCTCCTCATAGCTGGATGCTGATTAAGAAGTTATTTCAAAGATCAGCCACCTCTGAAAACTTCGAAATTACGTAAAAGGCTTGAACTCGTTATTAGGGATGAAAGAGGGTACATCCTGCATATGTAAACTGAACTGATGAATCACAATCTGATTTTCTATTTGCATAAACTTGAAATTCTTTGACTTCAGAAGAACCAACTCAGCTTGCACTGAGCTGGGATTCAATCCATAAATTTATTGCTTGGAAGTGATTTAAGTTAGAAGGGTGCTATTAAGTGTAGGGGAACAAATCAGTGAGGCAATGAATTCTTTCTGTCAAATAATGACTGATTTCAGCTCCCACTGAAGGAAATATTTTTTTTGTCTGTAATTCTCATCATGCAACAGCTGTGCTTTAATTTTCACAGGATGCTCACAGAAAATCAAGTAATCATTTCAGATATGTACACATTGGAATGTAAATACTCTGCTGTTTTGTTCCTCTTCTTATTTATGCAATTAGAGCATCAGGCTAACAAGTTTTGACAGAGAATTACATACATTTTTTTCTGTATAAACCTACAGTCCTAAATAAATATTTTAGCAACCATTTTAGCAGGCTCTTAAATAATAAGGATTTGTAAATTCATTATTAGGTATGTCCTTTATTCCCTCATGTGTTCATCCTTGAAAACTCATATGGATTATTTGGATCAAAATGAGAATATAAAGCAGCTATTTAATTACCAACATTTTATTTAATCCTTAATGGTGGAAGACACAACCTAGACTGCAGTTACAGAGAACTGGAGAATTAAAAGTCAAACTTTTAGATGAAACACAGGGCTAAACTATAGGAAAATTAAAGTAGTGAATAGATGTAAAATATGTCCTCAGAAGACAGTGACCCTTACCTATTAATTTAGAAAATGAGTATTTAGGAATGGTTTGGGATTTTGTTTGCTTGGATTTTATTGGTGTGGACATGCCCACTGTCAGATGATGTCTTGCAAGTCCTGACATTAGAATTTAAATCACAATTTCAGCAATCAGAGTAGTATAACAGTGACTTAATACACGTGCATTTTGAACAAACTGTTTCAAAAAGATTCTGATCTAATTAATATCAGAGTCATTGAATCCCAGAAACGTTTGGGCTGGAAGGGACCTTAAAGCCCATCCAGTGCCACCCCTGCCATGGGCATGGACACCTTCCACTATCCCAGGTTGCTCCAAACTCCATCCAGCCTGGCCTTGGGCACTGCCAGGGATCCAGGGGCAGCCACAGCTTCTCTGGGCACCCTTTGCCAGGGCCTCACTGCATTAAAGAGGAAAAGTTACATTCAACCCTTTGCTAAGTCAGACTTTCCTCAGAACTCAGGAATGTCAAGCACATCATGAACTACAACTGTTCATTTTCCTGTGGAATGTTTTATACAGCAAGAGTTCCCAAGAACATCTGTGCCTTAAGAAGTTTGAAGAAATTAATAATATTAGATCAGCACCTCTAAATCATTTGCAATCTAAGGATTGAAGTGTGGCCTACGGCAAAGTCATGGACCATTAATATGTTGTCAGAGATGTTTAATTATTCATTAGTCATTAACTCACCAATTGTTCTATCAAAACACTAAGTTTTTTATGTAAATGGTGAATTTTCTTTTTGTTTCCTTATTGTTAGCTGTATTTGGAAATGTAATGAGTTTTTAATATTTATGTCTGAAGATATTCTCAAGAAAAAAGAAGTATAATACAGGTGTATTTAGCAGGTGTTAACACTTGAAAAATAAAAACTTGTGTTTTTATTTTTCTGCTATTTCCTTGAGTGATGACCTCAACATTTTTTTCCAGCAGAATAGTCTTTACAGTCCACTATAGTAAAAACAGGAGTACCCCTATAATTATATTTTATTGTAGTTATCCCAGAAAATCGTGTTTATTTTCTTTACTCACATCTCCTGTCACATTCAGTACGCTCATTTAGAATGTAACCAGTCTCCTGTCAGGTCTTTTTTATTTTGTCCCCAGAAATGTCCCCAAACTGATAATCTTTCCAACTTTTCTGGTGTAATTGCTGTTGTTTTTTCCTACAGAGTATCATTGATCTAAGTGATATTTTTCTATTGTCTTGTACAGTTTAATGGATTCAGTCTTTTTTCTCATGTTCTACTTTTCATGAATTCAGGTTTATTTTTCTTTATTACGTACTATAACTTGTTCCATAAACTTCCCTCATAGTTACACTATCTTCCCTGACATGTTTATTGCGTTCTTCCATTGTTCACCTGCTTTGTCATAATTTTAATCCTAGAATTTGTACTAAATCCTATACACCCCATGGTTATTATGTATTCTTTTGGGCACAGGCACAAAACAAACAAGATATGAGCACATGTTGCTGAAAAAAACAAATCAACCAACCAACCAAAGAAACCTATGGAAGAATGGCCCTGATTTTTTATTTAATTATTAATTTAAATTTTAAAATATCATGTCTTTTTAAAAACAAACTAAAACAGATTCTGTGATAGATGTCCAGCTGTGAATTATAACCATGAATCATGGGCCAATGTAACTGCAAGTGAGTAAGCTGAAATACAGGAAATTGCACTCTTAAATTTTCTACTATTTTGCTTTTGATTGGTCTCAGTGTTCTTGTACTGTTTCCCCCAGAATAAGGAGCATAGCTGCTCTCTTTTCACAGAAGAATAACTGGGAATTCAAAACTTCAATAATAACTGGGATTCAAAACTTCAAATGAACCAGTTCCACAGGGGATATTGGATGGAAGCCATCAAGGATGAGGCCATTGGCTCCTGTTGGCTCTGCTGGAGGTTCCTTTAAGCTCTCAGATTCATTGCACATGCACAGGAGTCCACTAAGGCTTGGATTCCCTACAGGATATCCCTCTTACCTACCAATAGCCCTGTAGTATGGAAAATGTGAGAAATTCAGGAATTCAAGCAGAATTCCCCCAATAAATCAGAAGCCCCAGTCTCACAAGGCCACACAAAAAATGTCATTACCAAAACACGATTTAAAACTGTGACTCTCACAAAATTAATAATTTTTAGTTTCTTTATTTTGATGAATTCAACTTCCCTATAAAAAAAGGCATGAGAAAAATTTCAGAAATCTCCCTACTCTGGCTAACAATCTCTGTCAGGGAATTATTAATATTATAATTTCCTACTGCAGTGAGACAGGAACAGGAGCCTGGCGACATCTTGTACATATTATGTGTTCTACAAACACAAAATAAACACAAAATCTAGAAATAACCAAAAACCAACTGAATGAGAAGTTTAGTGGAATGATTTGGAAAACCTAGGAATAAATGTCTGATGCCATAACATACATGCAAAAGAGCTCAGTTGGACAAAGACAGAAAAAAAATATTTCTGAGTAGGCTTTAGGTCTCATAATTGCTGTCCAGGTCTTTATTGCCAAGTCTCCACCTGATACCAAGCACCAATTTTCCCACTACATCAAAGAAGAAGGTACATTTGAAAAAATCAGAGCAGGTAGTCTTTTTCAGTTTTAACAGATTTATTGTTTTATTCAATAAATGTGAGCTAAATATGAGTATGAGCTAAAGATTGCCACTCCCACTGATCTTCACAGCACAGTTTAATCCAAACACAGCTCCTTGGTAAATGGATATTAATGTCTTTTTGCTTCCAAGGCAGTGTCAAAGCCTCCTGGAAAACATCAAGTTATATAAGTTCATTAACAGAGTTTGACTTTTCCCAATCACTGTGTTCCAGATGTTATTTGGGCTTCTTCCCCTTGATGCTCTAACCTATTATGTATTATGCCCCATCTTAAATCTTTTCTGCAGAAAACTAGCTAATTTTTTAATACATATAATTCATTAAAATGTCCCAAAGGACTTGGAGCTTTTACAGGTCATTGTTTTGCTTCTACACTTTTGGCAAAAGAAATAAAAAGGGGAAAATTTATGCTGGAAGAATGCCAAGAGTAGCCCATTCAATCAAAGTAGTATCTTGGTGCAGAGACTATTAGTCAGTCATATTCACATTCTATCTAAATAATTAACTTGTAGCACAGAAATTCTAAATTATTGTGATGTCCTTTAATCGTCCATGGGGTTTGCTGTTCACGTTGTCTGGAATGTGTTTGCTTCTCATATTGATTGGTGTAAAACCCATTTTTAAAAATATTGCTTATACTGCATCAAAACCAAGAGTAGCCTACACAGTGTATTATCTGGAGATTAAAAAGAAAAAAAATCAGTGGCACTAATTTTACTTGCAAGTACCACTCCTAATAATTCTGTGTGCAGTAACAAAAATTGATATGAACTCCCTTTTTGCAATACACAAATTGGAAAGGCTGTATCATCAACCAACAAAAAGTACTCAGAAAATAAAAGAAGGATATAAAAAAATCAGATATCTTAATCAATGTTTTGATATCTTGACATCTTCTGAAATCACCTCTGCAAAATGGAGACAAAGCAGCTGTATTTGTTGTTCTGTGAGGGAGCAGAGGACCTGTTTGGCCAAAAAGGCTGTGGAATCTCCACCCTTGGAGATGAGAACCCAAGTGCTCATGGTGCTGTATGATCTTCTCCAGCTGAACCTGCTTGAGGCCCTCCAGAGGTCATTTCCAGCCTTAACCACCTCTGATTCTGCTTGTCAGGGACATGACAGAAGTTTTCAGAATGTCTCTCTCCCACTCTGTGTGGGCAAAAGGTACCATGTTGTAAAACATCTGTCTAATAGGGTTTCTGTCACAAAAAAACCCCTCTACAACCCATAAACCATTCTGGAGGACCTACAAACCTTCATTGTGAAAGGCAAAATGGAATGAATCTAACCTAAATGCCTATATTGGACACCAAAATGCTGCACAGATCAATGTGGGCAGAATTGGAGCAACTGTGCTCTTTGACTGTCCTTGCAGCTGCTTCATTTTTGCTGAATATGAATTTCTAGAAGGGTAATTAGTAACAGACATATTTAGAAAAGGAAACTCTAGCTTGGAAAGCTGCAGTGACCAGTAAGAACAAGTTTCAAACTATTCACAGTACTCCAGGCTCTGGGTTTGCTATATAATTTGCCCTGAGTAGCAACTGAATATTTTCACTACCAAGACTCTCTATTTATTGCTTTGTTTTTTCACTTGCACCCTTCCAGTCATTTTCTCATAATTTTAATCCTAGAATTTGTACTAACTCCTGTATAGGAGAAACTCCATGTATTCATTTTGCATTAATACAAATTTGCTGTTTCTGTGTCCTTGCTTTTGTTAATTATAAAAGCAAATACACCACACTAACTTGCACAAATGTACCACATAGAGAGTTATCTCAGCTATTTGAGAAATAAAAGAAAGCTAATTAGGATTGCTCTTTTTGACATTAGTCCTTCAAAGAGTTGTGGATGAGTTCTGAGTGGCCTTCTCTTGATGCTGTGACCTTGCAGGAGACAAATATGCACATAATCTTTACAGTTGTAGTCCTCAGAGCTACAAAAAAAAAAGAATAAAAGAATATAGATGGAAAGATGCATAGAGTGGAGATCAGTGATGCGAAATCCAGATGAAAATAAAGAAAGGTATTAGCCCCCTAAATAATTCTAGAAAGGAATTAACAACGGCAAATAAAATATAATGATCATGAAAAGATAATGGTTGAATGAAGTAGTCAAAAGTAGCATTTTACAGTGTGATCCACATAACAGGCATATCAGGAGAATTCATGGTGTGAATGTAGTATGGTAAAACCAAAATGTTTGGGGAAAGCATCCTGAAAAGTTCCCAGAAAGAGCTGCCATAGGCCTGACTGTCTTCACTGCACACAAAAGGGAATAAGGGGAGTCATGGAATAAATCAAGTGGAATGTCATGGAATAAATCCAGTGGAATGTCATGGAATAAATCAAGTGCTGCACCTACTTTGGGTGAACAACCAGAACAACCCTCTGGACTTGTGTCAGGCAGGTTCCTCTTCAGGTGTCCAGGTGGTGATGTCTGAGTGGTGCCATGTCTTCCAAGAGTCCATCCCTGGAAATAGTGATGAGTCAGGTGTGAGCCTTGCTATGTTATTATTTGTCTCTGCTGAGTATTTAGTGTTGTTGGTTTATTGGAGTTCTTTTGCTATTGTGTCCTTGAATTCAGTAGGTATTTCAATTAAGCATAGACTCCCCTGATTGTGTGGCATAACTCCAGATCCCCAGGAATCAGATGGATGGAGTTGTGATGATAGTGAGTAGCAGTTGTTAAAGGCTTTGCTTTACTCCATCCTCATGTTCCAGATCCATGGCTCTGCTGTGACAACCTGGGGTAAAGCAAAAGCAGCTGAGGCTGTTCCTGTGAAAACACCAAATTGCCTTTAGGAAAACAGCAGAAAAACCTTCTGTCTTCCTGTATGTCTACTTCAAAATACAGCTGAAAAGCTTTCTGTGTTCCTGTATGTCTACAAAATACAGCACAAAAGCTTTGTGTGTTCCTGTATGTCTACTTCAAAATAAGGTGAAACAAAGGTGATAGTTAAAGATTGGAAGGCCTGAAGAAAAGATAATTTCCACTGACACACATAAATTATAGGAAAACTGGAAAATAGATAGTGCTCCTAATATTTAGGTCTTTTGTTTGCTTTACTTTCACTTAAAATTACAAAATTGAGTAAGGTTTATGACTGCTCTGGTGGACCTAGCTCTACAATTATCAAGGAATGCTAGAATAATCTAATATATCTGGCAAATTTATGAACAGGATCTGATTCACAGTGTTTCTCAGCTGATCAGAGCCTCATATAAAGCAGCACTTTAAGCATAACAAGCTGTTATTGATTCTGTGGAAAAAAGCAAACATAAGCACCTCTCATTAGTATACAACTCCCTGATTAGCACTAAAGGTCATACACAATCTGATGTGTTCCTGGCATTGGACATTGAATTTTCCTAAAAGTTAATTCAAGGATTACAAACCTCTCTAGACTACATGGAAAGCTGATAATTATTCAAGTGAGGTCCCCTTGCCCTGTCTATAGTCACGTTAATCAGCAGCATGGCTGTGCTAGCTCAGGAGCTGTTGGATAATTAAAAATACATGGCTGGGAAGAAGTCAGTCAGCAGGGAATGCCCCAGATACCAGCCAGCAAAGTAAGTAGAGAGGACATGTAGATTTATTATTTTTTTTTTTTTGTCCTTGGTCCATTTTCAAAGATCATTTTCTCCTCTTTATTGCAAGACATGATTTAATTTTTCATCAATATAAGTATTTCTAAAATACACAGCTTCAGGTAGGAAGAGTAGACATTCCTTTGTTGAGCACTACAAATCAGTAATGAAACACAAATTTCTCATCCACAGCCAGTGTCTTCTTGCAAGAAACCTTCATATGTTTATTGCATGTTGCAAATACCTCATGTTTTCAGTACTCTGAAATGTTACCAAATCATAGAATCATAAACTTGCTCTCATCTTATATTTCCTTGCCTTAAAGCAGATATGAGCACACAAAAATAGCAATATATATATATATAGTATATATTTTGTCACCCTGTAACCAGCAGATTAGATTCCTATGGAATAACTTTATTACACAGATAAGCATAACCATGGGAAGAACATCCAATAGGTCAGCCAAACGAGATATTTAAAATACACATGCAAGTGGTAAAATCTCCAAGACAAGCACAGGGGTGGCACAGAAGCAAGCAAGGCAGCTGATGAAACCAGAATTAGCAAGAAAGAAGCTTAGCAAAACCACATTAATATTGTTTGTGGTCCTCAGCGTACAAGAAACAATGCTGGGACCAGATGAAACCACATATTTTCTTTTCAGAAGGTTGCTATAGAGCTTCTATCAGTGATGAGAAGGAACGCTGGGGAAAGTGTGTTGGTTTTGCAGGGCCTGGTTTTGGGTAGCAGGGGAGTCACAGAGCAGCTGAGCTGGGCAGTGTGTACCACCCCAGGCTGTCACCACCTCCTGGGAAATGCCATGCACAAAATGCCTGATGAGACACTCCAAGCAATTTTAAATAATGGCAGTTGTGAAAGCCTTGTTTAGTTTTAATAATTTTTCATTTGTTTTGGAGAACAGGCTCTAGCTTAAAAGGATTCAGTATTAGTTAAAATGGAAGAATAATCTCCTGAACTGTGAATATAGAGACATCGTGGTTGAAATAGCACTGTAAATTAGAAAGGAAAAAAAAGATTTGCTTCCATACAATTAGAGTTTAATTTATGTTGTTTTGTAAGACGATATCATTTTAAATATCTATCAAAAAGCAAGTTGTTCAGATCCCTAGCTAATTCAGATGCTTATCTTGTGGAATTTCCTGAGTTATCATTGCATTTTGGATACTGATATGTGACAGTTTCAATGGGTATTTCACAGACACCTTAAAGAGTCACAACCTTTCTGATATCCAAAGCATTTTAAAAGCCTTATCTATAAATATGACAGCTTTCATAATTTGAAGAAGAAAATTGTCTGTCATAGTTTTAAATTAAGCAGATGACTACAAGATAGTTAGATAACTACAGGATAGATAACAGGGTTCAGCTTTTTTGAGCTGTTCCTTTCTTCTTGTCCCAACCCTTAGTGTTGCTGTTTTCTCTTTCACATCTGCCTCTTGCATCTCCCCCAGACATCATATATATATATATATATATTTTTTTTTTTTTTTTTTTATTTCTATATAAGCTAAATGGTTAATTCTCATTTTTCCATTTGCCTGTGCATCCTCACCATTAACCTTATGTGGCTAATGAACCAACACAAATTTTTTCACAGATTGAGGCTCTTTTTGTTCATCTTTGACAGGTCATGCAGTGAGGTATCCTCTTCTCTTTCTAAACATTTAGCTGCTGCTCACTACCTTTGCCATTTTAGCCCATAGGCTTTGCTGCAACTCTTGCCCAAGTCATTAACCAAAAATCAGCCGTTAAATCACATTTTCTCATACATTTTCCCTGGAGCATTTCTCCCCAATACTTTCCTTCAGCAGGAAAGCTGTGGTGCAGTTGTTGCCACAGAGACATGGTGGGATGATTGGCACAACTGGAGTGGCACAGTGGGTGGCTGCAAACTCTCCAGAAGAGCCACGTGAAGAAGGAGAGGTGGTCGTGCAGCCCTGGGTGTGAGGGAGGGTTTTGATGGTCTGGAGCTTGGTGATGGTGAGGAGAGGGTTGTGTTTATGGGTGAGAATCAGGGAGAAGCCAGAGATCCTGGTGGGATTTTGTAAAAGACCACCAAAGTAGGATGAAACACTCTGTGAGGTTGCTGTAAGAATTGTCTGGCTCTTGCTCCCATAGGGGGCTTCAACTTACTGGGTGTCTGCTGGAAACATAACAGAGTGCAGAAAAAAGAATTCAGGAGGTTCCTGGAGTGTGTGAAAGAGAACATCCCGACACAGCTGGTGAGGGAAGATGCCTTGCTAGACCCTTCTTTGCAAACAGAGAAGGAATTGTGGGTGAGGTGGTGAACATGGACCTACTGTAGCACCTTCTGGCACAAGTCCACATTGCTGAGCTGCTAAGTGTCACTGTCATATTTCCTGAAAAATCCCTTCTCCGGGATTTCTTCTCCTGAGAAGCTGAGAAGCCTCTGAGAAAAATGTAAATAATAATTATCTGCTTGCTTCTCCTGTGTTTGCTGCTTTGGAATGTGGTCTGGACATTGTTTGCCCACAGGTGCATCTTTGATTGGTTCCATGTGAATTGTTTTTACTTAATGACCAATCACCATCAGCTGTGTCAGACTCTGAGGAGTCAGTCATGAGTTTTCCATTATCATTCTTGTTAAGGCTTCTGTCTGAATCCTTTCTCTTTCTTTAGTATAGTTTTAATATGTAATGTAAATAATACAATATAATATAATATAATATAATATAATATAATATAATATAATATAATATAATATAATATAATATAATATAATATAATATAATATAATATAATATAATATAATATATCAGCCTTCTGAGAACACGGAGCCAGATTCTCATCTCTCACCTCATCCTGGGGACCTCACAAACTCAACAGCTAAGAGGAAAAAGCAGCAGCTGCACCTGGGCAGGGCAATATTCCCCAAAGCTGCTGATTAAAGGGGTAATTCCTGAAATGAGAACCATCTCCTGTACATATCCCAGCCCTTCACTCAACAGCAAACTCAGCCCCAGCAGCAGCACTGTTTCAGGCTAGAATTTCTCAAGCACCTGTTGAGCTGCGGGATATGGCTCTGTGTTAGGCTGCAGGGAGCTGGGTTAGGAAATCTCTCTCCAGAGAACTTACAAGCAGTCTCCATTAAGTGGAATATTTCTTAATGTTATGCAAACAAATAACATTAGGAAAATCTGGTGTTTGCTTTGGGTGATGGAGCAGTGGTCCCTTAGTGTGGTTGCACCACAGGACATAAAACCTTGAAATATTTTGAGGACAACAGTGCATGTACTGCACTGTGTCAGCAGATCTGTCTGGTTTTGCTTTGGGGAATCAAGGAAGCAGAGGCAGTCCTGAAAGCTCAAACTATGCTCTGAACTTCTGCCAGCTACTAATAAAGGCCAAGCTAAAAATGACAAGAATGTGACTAAAACAATGTTGCTGTATTTTTACTCCTCCTTTACACACTAAGAAGAAATTGTCTCTTTATAAATCTATTAATTACTGGAAATCAGGACAAAGATTGTCTAAATATTGTCATTGTCCTTAGCAGAATACAATTTCTCTTCCAGTTTCCAAATCTTTTAGGATTAGTGTTTCTCTTTAATTAGAGGAGAAACGTGCTTTTAAAGGAAAAGCTGAGATTCTCTATTGTCACACACACTAGAATTCACAAGTTTAAAATACCAGGTAACGTGCTGCATTCAAGAATTTGTGGTAATTTCTACAGACATGGCATTAGCTGTGATACTCTTGGTACTCTAGAGAGTTCTGGATTTCAGTCACATTTATTTTTAGTGTCCTAGCATCCACCAACAACATCGTGCAGCAAAAATATTTTGATTTTCTTTCAGTCTGTTTCATGTCCTTTCAGATGCTCGCAGCATCCCCAAGATGGCACTATGCCATAGAAATATTAAGAGAGGACACAGAAGTTGAAATTAAATCATAGAAAATAAAAGCAACCACAACATTTTGCAGAACTGATAAAAATAGAATTGAATGTGCATATTTAAACCAGTGCATAGAATGCTAAAGCATTGCTAACATTTAATTAACAACAATCATCTAAATGTATTTTTTACTTAGAAGATTTTTCTGAATATACTGTAGAAAGACTGTTTTATTATCATGAGATATATATATATATCATATATATAATTAACTGTGTACCAGTTTAATGAGGGGTGCTGGCAGTGCCAATCAATTTCTTTGTGTCATCAGTCTAACAGACCAATCAATGTTAAACACTAACATGGTCAAAAATATCTTTTTCTGGACAATTTTCTGCATGTCACACCATATCTGTGAGGTCATGTGAAAAGGGGAGGTTTCCTCAACTCTGCCAACAGCACAAGGGAGAGCCCCCAGCAGCTGTCCCCCTTTATTTGAGTGTGTTCCCTGCTGCCAGTGCCCAGGAAGGATTCACAGTGACAGTTTACAGAGTAACACTCTTTATTAATATCAAATTGTGACAGGTTAAGGTTCAAGGATTCTTGGTGATAGTGTCTGACTGCAAAAATGCATTCAAAGCAATACATGGACAAGCTGTAATCCCCAACAAAAGTACACAGGGCAGACAGTGTGATTCTCACTCAATAGGCATCCCTAGAGGGGAGAAGACAAGTTCAGCCTGTCAGCTGATCCCAGCAGTTAGAATGGAGTCTTTCTTCAGTTTTCCCCATTCTCTCCTCGTTTTTATTTGGTTTCTCTACATTTAGGTGGAGCTTGAGCGACCCCAGACATCCATACCTTTGTTACTGATCGGTGTAAAATTCTCTCACTTTGCTTTTAAAGATACAGTCAAGAAAATCTAGAGCACAGACCCAGTGAGGGGTGGTTGGACCTTGGAAATGGGTATACATTGGGGTGGATGTGTGTATTAATGTTGCAATTAGGTTATAATGAGCCAAGTTTGTCCAAGGAGAGTGATTTTCCCCAGTCATCAGCAGGATATCTTCTCCTGTCCCAGCTGGAAAGTGCCACTGTGAGGATTCTAAGAGGGCCTAGCCATGGTGTCTCCACTCAGCTCCACCCTCCATTCCATCCCCTGAGCAGGTGCTGTGCTTGCAGACTGTGGGTGTGGGGAATCGTGGTGGCATACACAGCATGAAAGACTCATCCCTGCTCATGGGTAACGAGCTCACCTTCACTGGTGTTACCAGTGCCCTGTGATGACCTGGGCCAGTGTAAAATCCTGCCCCAGGGGAGGCACCTTGTCACTCTTGCACTGAAAATGACACAGGAACAGGCAGGATTGTAGAAAGAGCAAAGAAGGCTTTATTCAAGAGTGATATGATAGATTCTATTTGATTGGCTAACTACCAAAACCATCTTCTCACACACTGTCCTTGAGAACAACAGAAAGATGGAGTAGAAAAACACCACCTGCAGATTGTTTATACTTAACAAGTTATCACATCCTTGCAACTCCCTAAAAATTCTCACTAAAAAGGCTCTGTAAGAAACGCTTGCCGTTTCTCTCTCTCTCTGTCCCATGGTATCCGCAGTACCTGAGCCTTCCTGAACCTGCACTCTGTTTCCTGGGCTTCTGCCACCAGTTCCAGACTGCAACCATCACTTTGACAAGAGTGGTACCCTCACCACTGAGCAGACCAGAGGAAGGGGACCATTAGGATGGTCAGGATCCAGGAATGGTGATATTTTCTACTTAATTTACTTCTCTGTCCCACTGTCTCTCTCTCCCTGACTTTCCCTTTTTCTAATTGTTTCTATTTCTCCCACCCTACCTCACATTTGCCAATGCATTCAGAGGGGCTAAATGATATCTTGATGTTATTTATGAATCATTTAAAATTTGTTTGTGGGCTGTAGGAAGGCATTCTTTTATTAAAATTATTGCTACATGAATTTTGACAAGAGCGGTACCCTCACCACTGAGCAGACCAGAGGAAGAGGACCAAAGGGGTGTTTTCAGGATTCAGGAATGGTGATATTTTCTACTTAATCTATCTCTCTGTCCCACTGTCTCTCTCTCCCTGACTCTCCCTTTTTCTAGTTGTTTCTATTTCTCCCTCCCCACCTCACATTTGCCAATGCATTCAGAGGGGCTTGTCGCCTTGATTTTTGAAGTTTTTTAAGCATTCTGATGTTTACATTCTTGTAATGAACTTTCTCACACACTTTATGTAAATAACTTATTGTTTTCCATTCTTTTATAGAGGAAGAGAAATTTGATAGACTGTTGGTTTGTCCAGTGTCATTGGGGAGGTGGCACTGTCACCCTCCAATCCACTGTCACTTTTGGAAATATATAAATGTTAAAATCAGAAATTAAAAGTTCTCTTTTTACCTTAAGAGAACTGTGTGTGTGCATCGTGTTATTTCATGTCCTACAGTGATGGGGGCTAAATGATATCCTGATATTATTTATGAATCATTTAAAATTTGTTTGTGGTCTGTAGGAAGGCATTCTTTTGTTAAAATTATTGCTACATCGACTACGTCACAAGAAATATGTTTCTAGAATTCTGTGCTTTATTTTTAGACTGTTCAGAAAATGACAAGCAAATGAATTAAAATATGTCTTTGAAAACAGAAAGGTGATACTTAAAGACTTTAACAAGTGTGACAAAATGATCATTGTCTGCCCAGATTTGTTTATTTTTAAGAATTACTGACGAAGATTTGAGAACAGGAGATGCATTCACAAATGCAGGGCATAAAAATGGGCATAAAAATGGAGATAAGCAGAGTAATGACAGCTGCCTGCTCTGAGAAACAAAAGCAGCACAACATCACTCTGCTTATTCATTACAGCTGGCTTCAGTGAGCTACTTAAGCAAGCGTGTAATTTAATTGCTTTCATTCATAGACATACCTACCTGTTTAAAATAAGATGCTAGCAGGGAAAAAATTGGTTAGGTATCTCATTAAACCAGGTTTCTTAATCCTTGAGTGCTCTCCATTGCCTAGAAACATCTGGAAGTTGCCTAGAAAACCTTCTGTAATCAGCATTCCTGGAAGTGTCCAAGGGCAGGTTGGACAGAGCTCGGAGCAACCTGGGATAGTGTGAGTTGTCCCTGCCCATGGCAGAGGATTGGAGCAGGATGAACTTCCCTCCCAGTCAGTCTATGATTCTACCCCAATGAGATCAAAGACATAATTTTACATGAGTTCAGGAAATTTTGTAAGTATGTAGGTACCATAAAAGCAAAGGAGCAAGCAAAGTGATGTTGTTATCGAAACAATTTCTCCCCCTTCTTTGGTTTTACTTCAGGAGAACCCAATAAAAGTAGGTAGTTGCCCACTGCACACAATGACAAGACATCATCTGAAATTTGAATTATTCACTCAGTGAAAGACTTTGTGGTAAAAACAGACAAGCAGAAAAAAACCAAACAATAAGCATTTCACAGCAGACAGCTCACTTGTAACCTTTGCTCAGTGATACTCCAGTTTTTGGTCCCAACCACATTTCATCTGCTTGTTTGGAGAATGAAGGAGATACTCAAATACAGCAGCATGGGCACCTCTGTCACATATTTGTGACATTTTAGGTAAAAGAAAAGGGGTTATGTTAACTATGTTTTCACTTGACAGGATCAGTTCAATTTCAGTTTGATACCAAAATCCACAGAATGAAGGAAACGCAAGAGTCTATAAACTTGACTCAAGATTGGGTCAAAATGCATCTATCCTATGGCTGAGTAAGAAACTCTTTATGGTCTGTGTGCCATAAAGAATAAAAGATTGAATTTTATCTTAATCTTGGAAAAAAACCCCATGTCAGATGATTCCCTCCCTAAATTTGTACTCTTCATGAAATGCAAAATTCTACATACAGCAGGACACTTCAATCAACTTATTTTTGTATAGACATGGGTCAAAAATAAACAGAGGTACTTTAAAAACTTTTAACAGCTTATTCTAGTTATAAAAGTTAAATCAAGTCTTAACAATGAAAGGTGTTCAGTAGCTTTTCTGTTATTTTCTTTTGCTGTATCTGTAAATCATGAATGTGCTCATTGCCAGAATTGCAATCATTTCAACTGGTCTAAAATTTCAGAACATTTCATTCTGGGATTGCCAAGCTGCTAACAACACTTTTTTATTATTACAGTGTACAGCCAGAACAGAGCACAGACAAATATAAGAAATAAACTAGAAAATAAAGCAAACCTTTCTAAGGTTATTCAAGGCAGCAATTGCAAGACACTTCACTGTGATCACCACAGGGATCTGCACTTTGTCCCACCTGCCTGGCATATTCATCTTAGCCTGTAGGACTTCCCCTACAGGTCCAAGCCTTTAGGCACACACACCATGACCAGCTGCACAGCTTTGACACCAGACTTATTTATATTTATTTCCAGGCATGCTACAGTAAGGAAAAAGATCACTGATCATATTCCAGGGTCTTGCTGACCACCTCATATCAATGCACATACATCAGGACAGCCTCAGCACATGCAGGCTCTGCACTTTTTCTGACCTTTGTCATCCACTCTCTGCAACACAGAATCAGAGAATCCCAGAATGGTTTGTGTTGTCATGGATATTAAATCATTCCAACACCCTGGCCCCAAGCAGGAGCATTTTCCACTGGCCCAGGTTGCTCCAAGCCCTGTCTGACCTGGCCTTGGACACTTCCAGGGATGGGGCAGCCACAACTTCACTGGGCAACCTGTGCAGGAGCCTCACCCTCACAGGCAAGAATTTCTTCCTAATAGCCAATCTAAACCTACTCTCTGGCAATTTGATGCCAAAATAGGCAGAATTTCCTAAAAACTGCTGAGATATCTGTGTCCCATCCCCTCAGCATTGCCTGTCTTCATTTGGCCATGACATCTGCTGCTTCACACCCAAAATGCAGGAGAGAACTTCCTGGCTTCTCTCTGCCTCTGAGTAGCAAACATGTCCCCATGCAGGACTGTGGTGCAGAGCCAGTGGACAGGACAGAGAAAAATAATCTTGGAGAGGCCATAGCCTGATTAAGGCTGCCTTTTGTGAGATCACACAGCAGAATCACACAGTGGGTCAGGCTGCCACCATGTGGTGCCACCTCCCTGCTCCAGCAGGGCCATCGCAGAGCTCAGGGCACAGCAGAGTGTCCCTGTGGCTCTGGGACATCCCAGGGAGAGCCCCCAGAGCTCAGGGCACAGCAGAGTGTCCCTGTGGCTCTGGGACATCCCAGGGAGAGCCCCCAGAGCTCAGGGCACAGCAGAGTGTCCCTGTGGCTCTGGGACATCCCAGGGAGGAGCCCCCAGAGCTCAGGGCACAGCAGTGTCCCTGTGGCTCTGGGACATCCCAGGGAGAGCCCCCAGAGCTCAGGGCACAGCAGAGTGTCCCTGTGGCTCTGGGACATCCCAGGGAGAGCCCCCAGGGCTCAGGGCACAGCAGAGTGTCCCTGTGGCTCTGGGACATCCCAGGGAGGAGCCCCCAGAGCTCAGGGCACAGCAGTGTCCCTGTGGCTCTGGGACATCCCAGGGAGAGCCCCCAGAGCCTCTCTGGGCTCTGCTCAGGGCTGGCCCTGCCCAGGACAGAAGTTCTGCCTCCTGTGAGGGGAATTACTGGGCTCAGGCCCTGCCCGGGGCTCTGGGGCCGTGGCTGGGCCTGGGGCGGGGCCTGGGCCTGCTCTGGCCTCTGCACACAGGGACAGACAGACAGGGGGACACAGGGACAGACTGGGACGCACAGAGACACCCAGGACACACGGGGACAGACAGGGGGACACAGGGACGGACTGTGGGACAGACAGGGACACACAGGGACACCCAAGGACTCCCAGGGACACCCAGGACAACCAGAGACCCACACAGGGGCTTCCAGGGACATCCAGGTCTGAGTCCCCTCTCACTGGGGCTCCTCTCCAGGCTGAGCAGCCCCAGCTCCCTCAGCCTTTCCTCAGCAGGGAGCAGCAGTATGTGAATAAAAAGCACTCCATAAAAAAAAAAAACAAACCCTTCACAGCAACCTGTAAAACACACACCCCATCCTTATGCTTCCCCCTCTTTCTCCAGGACAGCAAATTCACCAGCCACAGGTAGATCTTGCCCACACAGTTTCACCATCTTTGCCTACTCTGGAATTAGGCTTTTCTGTCCTGCTGTACCTGGACCATTCCCCATCCTCCACAGGTCCTCCTGCACTGATGATGCTCACATCCTATCCAGCTGTGAGTTTAAAATGATATATTTTCACATAAACCAGTGAGGTATCTGGTGTGAGAAAGAGATTTGTATCTCTTGCATGTCTTTTCTTCAACAACAAAAAAAGCCAACAACAACAACAACCAAAAAAACCCTCCCAAAAACCCCCAAAAAACCACAAAGTCATAAATAATAGTAACTATCCCAGAAACCACTGACAGATACATAACCATTTAGTCCCATCCTATTGATTGATATATAGGATACAACAGGTTGAAAATCACTTTCTGTTTTGTGGGAGATCAATATTTTTGTATTTGTTTTACTTTTCTTCTGGCTTTTTTAATTTTGCAAAGATGAGAGTTAGAAGGGCTTCATTTGAGGATATAAATCTTCATTCAAAATATGATTTGCCAGTTTAGTATTTTTTTCATTATGGCACGTCATGTCAGCAGTCCAAGCTCATGAACTGTTTGACACATTTTACCCATCAGTGTCAAAATTTCAAATCTATTCATTACAAGTTCCAATCTGCAAAGACACTCTGAAAAGACAACAAATAAGACTTTTAAATCAGGATGGAGAATTTATTGAGTTTACTGATATTGTGGAAGAGCTTTACCAACAAAATGAGAATAAAGTATTTCAACTCCCATATTAGGATATTACAGGAGTAGCTCCACATATTAGTGTCTCTGGGATAATACAAAGATCTTTAAACAAAAGCTTAATTTATTGTAGAGAACTTAAAATATTAAGATCTAGGAAAAATTCTTTCAAGTATTTTCCCTTTTAGAATTGTGTTAAAGTGAGCCCATTTCAATACAACTAGAAATAAAGTTAAATCAGCTTCTTCCTAGTCAGAAAAAAATACTTTCTAGAAATAATATTTTAAAAAATGAAAAAGGAAATTTAAAAGACATTTCTCATTTCTAAAACTGTATTTATCAAGATTTTTCCAAGTATTTCTATCTAGCTTATCCTGCTTAAGCAGGAGAATGGGACCTGACAATATCCAGGTGTGCCTCCCAATGTCAGGGATTTAGTCTCATTCTCTTCCTCAACCACTATTCTGATGGATAACAATGGCTTCACTTCATAACCTTGCATGAATGAATGCAGAATTACTTCACTAATTTTTATTTGACCCCCATAAGGATCAATTAGAAGGACATTTAAAAAAGATAAAAAGATCTCTTTTTTTCTTTTTCTTGAGGAGAAAATGAGTTTTGAGGCCTGGTAAATCTCTTTCTTAGCATCAAGAGTGAAAAAAAACCCCAAAAACATCCACAAGTATTTCAGAAGAGATTTAATGCTTTGAAATACATCTCAGCTTTGAGCTGTAGAGATGAGACTGACCAAATTTTGAGAACAATGTGCTGTTAATTGTTGAACACTTGGGACCTTGCACAGCAACATGAGCTTTTCTTTTAATATTAGAGATGTGTCCAATAACCTAATAGGCTGCATGTGTGAGTCCAGTACTAATTATAGATCAATAGAATTTGTCTTTAACACTCAATACTTCATTGAACTGCCTCTGCTGATCTGCCAATATGTCTACAGGAACACTCTATTTCTCCATTGCCCTGAGTGAAAACTCAGCACCTTAGAGATTGACTCTCTTTCTCTTAATCTTCCATCCCTCACATAATATGTGGGATGGGCAAAGAAACCTATACAACAATAAATATTACATTTTATTCCTTTGTTTTGAACAGTATCTCATTGAAGGCCAACTCCTTGACTGTACTGCTGCTGTTGCTCTGAGAATTATCTGGGAAAATACATTAGAAATATAAGAAGGGACAGACTGACAGGAAAAGACATGCAGGATTTGGAGAATATCAACAAAAAATTGCAGAAATAGCTGAAGCCTTGTTATTAAAGGAAAAGAGCCTGCAGGGGAAAAAAGGGATGAAGATGAATTAACCCATTTCAGGTTAATTGACTCATATGGGGTTATTGACACCTGTGAGATGGCGAATCCCATGGCACAGCCTTGGCAAAAGGGCTGGATAACAACATGTCAGACAAGAATGCAAGTGTCAGCAGTGTCTGAATTGAGAATGCAGAGATGTCTGAAGAGGGTCTTGTTCCAAAAATTATCTCATTTATGAGGATAAGGAATATGTGTAAGTGGAAGGGAAGCTGAATCTTTTAGGTACTACTTATAGAAGAGTATTGGAACTCTGTAGGTGGTCATTGACATTGTGTGTCTAGACTTTTTGTTTACCTGTTGTGTTGCTAAGAATGATCACAGTTGCAGAGTTTCTTGCTGCTGGTGAATGATATGTCGCTCCTAAATCAATAAACCACTTTAATTCTGATTTAGAGCAAACTACACGAACTAGGCAGCTTTTGCCTGCAACAATAGGAAAGTCTTCATATTGACTGAAATTATGACACAGTTGGTATGAGAAAGTATTTGTTAATACTGTTCACATGAAACAGGCTTTTTTTTCAGAAGAATCCAGCAGAAAACAAGGGAGGAGGAGCTGCCTATACTTTATCCTCTCTGTCAGAGGTCTTGTAGCTCTGGCTTCTTTTCTTACTCAAGAGAAAAGGAAATATCAAATCTCCCTTAACAACCCTTCTGAAGCCTCCAGGTGTGACCATTCCCGCATGCCCAGTCATGTGGAAACAAGGGGAAGTGACTTCTGTGAGGTTTACAGACATGGGAAATTGTATTGAGTTTCATGGCATATATCCTAAGAAAATCAGAACAAAAAGCTTCTTCTCAACAAGCAAGTCTCTCCTTGCTCTTCTGGCCTCCAGGTTGAATTACAGGTCAGTTCTTGCTTCCAGGTTTAATTTCCATCACTCAGCAATCTTCTGGGTGCTGATGAAGGATTCCCATTTCTTGCTGAGCCTTGGGAACTCAGTTCCATTGCCCCTAAGGCCTGGATGACACTTGATGGCAATATGACACCATTTCTTATCACAGAATCCCAGAATCATTAAGGTTGGAAAAGACCTCCAAGTCCAACCTGTGACTGAACACCACCTTGTCAACTAAACCATAGCACCACACTAAGCACCACATTCAGTCATTTCTTAAACACTTCCAGGGATGGTTACTCCACCACATTTGCTGCAATTTTTCATGCTCTGTTGCCCTTTCACCTGATCCAATCACCCCATTTGACAGAACACAACATAAATCACAAAACAAAGCTAAATATATAGTCTAGAAAAATGTATCTTTTTATTTATTACACATGAGAAAAAAAAATTGTAAATAAACCAGATTTTCTTCCTGTTGTCATTCCTTTCCACCTGCCCTTAATAAACACACAACTCTGTGGCCCAAAGCTGCAGGGAATCTCCCATGGACCAGAAAACCCCAGGCTAGAACAAAGATGCCAGAGGTTCTTTCTTAAAGGCATTTACAGCATAATGGATATGTAGTTCCCTGAAGAATTTCCTTGCCCAGGCAGTTGAAAATCATAATGTAAAGTAATTTGAAAGGTTAATGATCAATTAGACCTGGGGGCAAACATTAACTAGAGGGTTTGAAGGAGTTTGTCCTTTGGGTTTTCTCTTTTTTGAGATGCTCCATCAAGCCAAACCTTCAGACTTTAGCTGAAGTGAATTACTTATTCACTGTTTCTTCTAACATGTATTTTTTTCCTTTGGGGGAAAAAAAAAGTAAAAAAGCAGAGATTTCCAACACTCAGAAAAAATAAAAGTTCATATATTTAAAACACCTCCATAGGTGATTAATGTATATTTTTTTCCCTGCAAGAGTTTAATAAGAATAAAAAAGTAAACACCTACAGAGCCATATCTGGCAATGATATCATCTGTATTTACCTCATGGATTAGAGCTCAGTTTCTGAATGAAACTCCAGTGTGGTTTATACACTGCATCCTTCATCTATCACCCAGTTTTTATTCAATTTTCTTTAACACAAAGGAAAACTTTTGTCACTTCAGTGTTCTAGAAAGGCTTTGCCATTCTGAAAGGAGCCATAGATAGAGAAAGAGTCTAATATACCCCACTTTGTGTTCCCCATGCATTTCCTGTATTGGAAATATCTGCTTCCTTAACTACTGGAAAAAGATCATGGGCTGAATATGCATTCAGGAAGATGGCAAGGATCCATCTTCCTAAGATGTCCAGAAGTACTTACTTACTTAAAGAGGATGTAGTCAATAAATACTAGAATTTTTTAGGTTGAAAAAGACCTTTAAGACCATCAAGTCCAACCACTCCCCCAACTCTATATTCTCTTTGTTCTATTATTTCCTATAATCCTGCACAGAGTAAAAGAACAGAACTTATTGCAAACCTTAATATAGAGAAGAGCAATTTAAAATTAGATTTATATCCGTCAGAAATGCAGGTACCTCATTCCTTGTTTCTTGTGTTTTATACCTCATTCCTTGTTTCTTGTCTTTTTATTCTTTGTGAGAGTAATTGTGGCCACACTAATATTTTGAGCTGATTTTGAGGAGAGCCTCTACCACCATGACACAACAAGAAACCTGTTCTGAAAAGCTCAGACTATGTAGGATAAAACTACAGCATCAAATGCTGTATTGTAGGAAAATGCTGAATGGGCTTAATTAGAGTTATTTTAGGTAACAGAAGCACTTTATGTGTCGAGCATAGAGTTCAGAAGACTAATATGCACATATTCTCCTCCATTGGTCTGTTAAACTGCCATAAGCACTGCTAGGTATTCAAACAGAAAAAAAAATAGAAAATTAGTTCATGCTGAGATCCATGCTCTGAAGTAATGCTTGCAAAACCCAGTGGGTAGGCTGCAGTATGGCTCTGCTTCATAAAGCATCCTGAAAACTTCTTGGAAGGTATTTTTCCATAAAGTATTCATAAAGCATCCTGGAAACTTCTTGGAAGGTGTTTTTCCTCCTTCAGAGTCCTGCTGGTTAGCTGTTCAACTTCATTGGCTTCATCTGGTTTTCATAAAGCATTATCTTAAGGACACTGAACATCTGAGAGATTATAAGGTATTTAGTTCCCCACATTGCAGTATTCTGTGGCAGAGCTAAGGTGATTTATAGTGGGCTATGGAAAAAGTCTGGATGAATAACCATAAAAATCCCAGGGTTAGGGTGCTCATCTGTTACCATACTGGACCTTATTGTAATGCAGTGAAGAACACAATTAATTCAAAAGCCTTTGACTGCTTTCCATGCACTAGAGGCTTGAGTCTATTAAACCTACATAAGTATTGGTCATTTATTAGGAATGAATTTTAAAATTGTACAAATCCATTTTTTATACAAATAGCAGAAGGCGCCAGACCAGATTAATGACTAAAGAATTGCCTGCCAAATTTCTTATTTAATTAAAACTTTGTCTTTTCGACTCTAAAAATGAGAATAAAACCACTAGAAGTGACTTAAAATCTGTTTTTCATATTATGTTAAAATAGTTGAGCTTTACTAATAATAAAGTTTTCTGGGTTTTGTGTGAATTAGTTTAAGAAGCAGATTGTGCAGTAGAATTTAAGACTCAAATTCCATCACAGAAAAAATAATCTGTTCAATGAGAAATAAATTATTATTAAAGTATTATTTTTACATCACATTAAAATAGATCATCATTTTATGTTTATTTGTTTAGGCCAGACCAGGCTTTCAGAGCAGCATCCATGAAGACCAGCACTCTTCATGGATGTTGGAAAATGCAACACTGCCCATAATAATTTTAGGATCTCAAACTATGCAAATTTTGGGTTTGTTGACCATGGGAGGATCTCCTCAACACCTGGTCTACTGATGGGAGGTACCTTTCTCAGAGGGAAAAAAGAGCTCTAGCACAGGAACCAGCAGGGCTCATTGACAGAGCTTGGGAGGAGAAAGGGGACAAAGCCAGGCTGGCTTTGATGGGCAGTGGGATGGAGTGCCAAAACTGGAGGAAATGAGCATGGATGGGGCTGGCTTTGATGGGCAGTGGGATGGAGTGCCAAAACTGGAGGAAATGAGCATGGATGGGATCCCTCAATCTGCTCCACGAGGTGCTGGCTGTAATGAACCTCACCTGAAACGTTTCTGAATCAGCACACTCAGCACGAGGAACCAACAAGAGGAGGTCAAGACTTTGGCCCAGTGCCGAGATTCAATATCCTTGGCATAAGTGAAACCTGCTGGGATGAGTCCATCCTGTGACTGGAGTGCCCTGATGGAAGGTTCCAAGTTCTTGAGGAGGGATAGGCAGAGGCAGAGAGGTGCCACAGGGTGAGTAATGGAAGGGTTGGGACGTCTGGAGCACATTGAGAGCCTCGGGGTAAGAATCAAAGGGCAAACAAACTGTGGATGCCACTGTGGGAACAAAGCTCTATCTGCTGCCCTGTGAGGCATAAGAACAGACAAGAGAACAGCAATCTGCTCAACATCTTCCTCAGCATCAGTAGAACTGCATCTTCTGGTCTCTTCTGCAGTTCCTTTCTAGTGTATGGTCCAATACTCTTTTCCAATTCTTCTAATGAGCCCTTGACACAGTCCTGGCAGTCCCAGGCAACCCACTCCCAAGAAGAAAGTGATAGGGTAATGGAAAGTGCTATTCATTCTTTGAACTTCAGCATACTTTGACAAGGAAAATAAAGTACCAGTAAGATTTCCTAATGGCAGGATCTCATCTGCAGGACAACTACAAAACTATTTCAAATTAAAAAGACAATTTTACAAATGCAGACCAGAAAAAGCAATATTGCTCACATTAAACCTGATTCCTGTTTGGTTTTGCCCTATTTCCCTCTAAAAACTTCCTGCAAATATTCACCTGGAGTACAGAAGTGCTTCCACAAATGATAGGCTGTTTTTCATCCTGGTGGATCTATACGAGGGTGTTTTTCAGTTCCAAGGAAAGCATCACCCAAGGGGAACCAGCACATTACAGCTTAGGCATTCGAAGGTCATGCCAACCATTTGTTGTTAAATCTTTCTCCACAGCTCCCTGGAAGGTTTGTCTCACCTTGCCTGGGGACTTGTGAATATATTTTGTTGTTCAATAAGACACAATACTAGAAGAGCTACAACCACAGCTCTTAAAGAGAGTCTCAGTAAAATCAGCCTGGCTGGAATGCTAATAACTTACACTACCACAAGATAAAACTCTCCATTTTCTCAATGAGCTACTTAGGTAGTTGGTCTCACCTTCCTCAAGAGCAGTCAGGCTTAGACTTTCCTGAGTACAAGCTACCTCTGTCTCCAAATATCACAATGCAACAGGCTCTGTGAGCTTAACACTACATGAATTATTTTTTTCAGAGTTGGTAGACAGTGAGCTGCTTAAAGTGATTAACAGTCATTTTCTACACACTGGATTATTTTTATTATTTCATTCCAAAAGGCACAAAATGAGCTAAGGAAATGTGCTGGGGAAAAAAAAAAGTGTTTTCTGTATATTTTTCCTAAATTTTTATCTTTCCTGACAAGGTTTATAAATGTGTTGTTGGCCCAATGACCTCAATCTCTGGGGTGGGAGGAGTAGCACTCTTGAGGCACTTTCCTTGTCTCAAAGTCACTGAGCTTGTCTCAAAGTCACTGAGCTTGTCTCAAAGTTGAGCTTGTCTCAAGCTCAACTGCAACATCAACTACTCATCCTCTACTCACTGCCAAGCTTTGACAAGCATCTCCAAAGGTCCCTTTGGGCATCAAATCCCAGATCTTTAGAATGATTTGTTGTAAATATTTCCAAAACATCAGGTCTCAAGCCAGAAGTATTTTTAATGATCTTTTTGTATTCATTCCATCGGGGAATCATTCTCTGCCTCCTGTTTTTACCTTCTTACATCTTCTATGATCTCATTCTGGTACATCACTCTTACATATCAGGGAAAAACATGCCAGCTGAGAGACATCATAACACAAACCACCCAAAACACCTCTGCTCCTGACAGCCAAATGTGATGTGGTGATTATCCCATTTCATTAGACCACCCTTCCCTCCACCACCTCTCTCCCCTGTTTTCAGATGAATCCTACAATCACTGAGCTCGGAAGGGGCCACCAAAGGTCTCTGCTGCAGTTCAGATGAGGTTGCTCAGGGTTTTGTCCAGTCAGGGCTCAGAAACCTCCAAGGATGGAGCCAGCACAGACTCTGTGCAATCTGTTCTGCTTTATGCCTGTCCTATTTTCAAGCACCGTGCCTCTGAAAAAACCCAAAGCTGCTGCTTGCAAGATGCACAGAAATGGTAACAGAGCAGCAGTGGAAGAATTTAAAGGCAAAAGTAGTCAGGCATACAATTCCCGGGAATAAGCAGGGAATTTGTTGAAAATGACTAGAGATGGAAATAGAATCTCTTTCAATGCCTGTTTTTCCTGCCCTTTGTAACAATTTACATTTTCATGACACATTTTGAGTACAGAACAAGAAGAAACACCCTTCTGAGTTACAGAAAGTCAAGGCATGGCTTTAATGGAACCCACCCCAACTATTTCAAAACACATCACGTGGCAATTTCAAAAATTCTGTGGCCAAGACAACCTCTAATTGCTGCCTCCTAATATATTCCCTGTTTGCATTTTGCCTGCCATTACTCCTCTATGCAATATGCTTTACTAAAGATGCTAAATGGTTTTTAAAAATTGATTAAAGTTGACTAAGCTTCCTGTGTCTGCTTGCTCATTCATACATTGGAAAATGAATCAGCACTGATTTAACATGTAGGAATTTCACAACAAGATGCAACAAAACTTTCATTCTGGACCAGAGATATTTATTATATTAATTATACAACATCTCTGTGCTAGAAAAATATTTAGTCAGATGCTGCTGCTATTTAGCTCAGTGGCTTTTCTATCCAGGATAAGCTCTATGTATTACTAGGATTTGGCATAAATGTTACAGTAGTTAGTACCACAGATACAGAAGCATTAATGTTTTTTGCTATCACAGAAATACTTTTAAAGAAGTAAGTTAATAACTAAAAAAAGAGTTAATGTTGTTTGGTAATGAGTCTTGGAAGAATTTCAGTTTTATTTAACTTAGAAATTCTGAATCTGACTTTTTGATGCTTTAAAGTATACAATCTATAAGCCGTGTACTTTTCCAGAGGGAGAAAATGAACTGGAGGCAATTTGAAAAGGAAGCTCAAAGAATCTTTTTATATACATGCCTTTAAATTTTTTATATATATATTTCTACCAAATATAGTAGCATATTATGATAAATATACATATATCTCAAGCTGTTTACTTTCTGCAAGATTAACAGAGACAGCTTGAGTTTTGAAAACAACTAAATAACTGCTTGCTGTAAATTTCACATTAACTGTATCTTTTCCTTTTTAATAAATATTTCTAAAAACCATTACAGCCTTGAAAAATTCAAAATTGAGTGTGACTGGAGAACTGTTTTGACTTGCCTGCTAAGAATGTCAATATTCAAGTTATGTGAAAGCATATCACATTTAGAAATACTGAGAAATATGCTAGACAGAGCTTGAACTTGATGACCTGAGAGAGCAGAATTAATTAATTAGTACCAGTTGATGTATAGTTTGTGTAGGGTAGCTCTAAGCTCTCGATGCACTGCATCCCTAATTTTGTGTGTTATATAAGATGTATAAACCCTCACTGAGAACATAGGCAAAAATGTGTGGATGTATTTTTATGCACCAGACAAAAAAATTCTGTTCATCACACAAAGGTCTGTTTTTAAAAGAATATAGGTTTCCTTTCCCCAGCCAAAAAAGTAATCTCTGTTCAAGCTCACACTTTCAAGGCCACCTACATTCAGAAGAGCACAAAAACTGTGCCATTTACATAGATTTTAGGGAAACTTTTAAAAAAGGCTGGGAACATTTGCTGAACTCTAACCTTCATATCCTGAACTGAAGACTTCATGGCTTAGACACTTCTCTTTCTCTCCCTGAGTTTAGTGAATTCAGACTGAAGTTATCAAAGAAAGTTTTCCTAACAGAGAGATTTTAACTGCTGAAGCATTTCCCAAGGGAAGTAACAAAAGTCTGGTACTAAAGCTACTGGAAACCAGCCATGCTGAAATCCTGGCACACATAATTGAAGGAGGAGTGCTACCCCAGCTCTCGAGGGATCCCCAGGTGTTCTGTTAAATAACTGCACTCTGTGGATAGACAGCACACAATTTACTGGCATTAGCTGAGGGAAAGGGGCTTCTCTCTTGCACAGAGGTGAGAATTTGAGACCTCTGAAGAATCACAGAATATTCTGGGCTGGGAGGGAACCACAAGGATCTTCAAGTCCAACTCTGAAGTGAACGGCCCATGTGGGGATTGATTCCAAAACCTTGGTGTTGTCAGCACCCTGCTCTGACCAACAGAACTACTCTGGCATTATGTGAGAGGGATGTAAAATTCTGTCAGTTACTATAACAGCATCTTCTGATGTTTTGGAGTGTGGCATTCACATTCTATAGTCATGATTTCTTTGCCCGGGATTTTTCTTCTGGGAAGCTGAAAGGCAGCGAGAAGCCTCAGAGAAAAAAAAAAAAAAACAATTCTTATCTCATTTGCTTTTCTTGTGTTGTGCTCATGTGGAATGTGTTTGGAGATTGTTCACCCACAGGTGATTGCTTGATTGGACTCTGCTGTGAGTTGTTTTGACTCATTGGGCAATCATTGCCAAGCTGTGTTGGGACTCTGGAAAGAGTCATGAATTTTCATTATTGTCTTTGTAGCATTCAGTAAGTATCCTTTCTGTATTCTTTAGTAGAGTATTCTTTAATATATTATAGTATAATAAAGTAATAAATTAGCCTTCTGATAAGATAAAGTCAGATGCATCATTCTCTCCCCTCGTTGGAGTTGCTTGATTTTACAATATTGGAGCTTCAAAGCTACGGTTGCATCACAGTCAGGAAGAGAGCAGACATTTTTTTTAAGTTTTTCTGCAAATTCTTTGCACACACACATATACACACACACTGTGTAATCTACATAGTCATACAGATTATATACAGACATAAAACTCAGTTTGTCATGCAGCCAGAATCTATTGGAAGCAATGGGGACTTGTTGCTATGGAATTCTACATCCTGAAAGAATCCTTTTAAACCTCTTCGTTGAGCCAAATGATTTGTAAGGGTGCCTCTGGGTTGGTGCTTTCAGCTATACCATCAAGTGTACATAGGCTTGTGCCAGAAGTGAAAACAGGGCAAATAACTTTTATCCCATCTTTTAAAAAACACAAATCCTTGGCTGGCTAGAGTTTATACTAAAACTAGGAGGGAAAACTTATTTTATCATTTGATTTCTGCATCTTTATGTTATTATCATCTCAGTTTTCTCTCTCTGAAATGTGCATTGGATTAATTTTGGTAATCCTTGTTTGAAACGTAATTCAGATTTCTTTATTAGACAGGAAAGAGAAGAGGTCAGGGTCTAATTAATCAAAGTGACACCCAGCTTGTATCTATCTTTTCAAAAGTAAGTATCAGTATTCCCGAAACAAGAAGAGAAAAAATATTTAATCCTATGACATCCAAGGTTCAGCAATATTTTTCTGGACTGTGGTGCCTAACAGAGATAGATGATGTCATTTTACCTTCTAATGGAAAACTGCAGAAAGATAAAAGGTAATTGGGAAAATAAAATTCTTTTCAGGAAGCTATGAATTTAACTCTCTTTAAAGTACAGATAATTCTCTTACTAAGCCCTTAAGAGGAATGATCATGTTTTCTGCTGCACTGACAATGAAAGGTAATCCAAGGAGATTATATTTTAGCAAATCATTAATTACATAGTTCAATATCTTAAAATGTATGGTAAACAGAGAAGATGAGCCAAACAACCCAAATCTGTCACTGCTTGGTTGCGTTAAGAAGCTGATGGGTTTCTTTACCCCAGAAGAGATTAATGTGGGTTTTTTCAGCTGTTTGTTGTGAAGCCGTGTACCTTAGATCAATAGCAGGCACACAAATTTAGGGGTATTCAATAGGTTTTCCCTCAGTTCAAGTGGAGGAAACTGAATCTTTGTGAAACATGCTTTTACAAGTGTAACAATTCAGTAACATAGAAAAAGGAACCGTAGAATCACAGAATATCCTGAGCTGGAGTGACCCACTAATAGAAAAAAGTACTAAAAAGGAGGCAGCAGAGTGAGATTAAATCAAAAGTGTGTTATATGTCTCAATGACTGTGCTGAGATGATTTATGTTAAAATATAATGGGATGAAATAAAAAAAAAAACAAAACAGAATTATTTTATATGTCTGATTGGAGGCCAGATGGGTGTGCAGAAACAAACCCAGATAAGCTACCCTCCCTATTTTCTCAACCTGTGCAACTGTAGGGATCCAGTCTTGGGATCATGGAGACAAGGTGGAAAGGCTGCCATGATCAGAGCATTGCAATGGAGAGATGCAGGCTCTGTAGGAATGAAATGATGCAAAGAGGGGAAATGGGCCTTGCCCTTCATGTGGGAAAACATTGATGGTGCATGAAGCTGTGCCAGAGGATGGGTGAGGAGACAAGTGAGAGTTTATGGGATGGGATTAGAGGAGAAAGGTAAAGGTCTGCTCCAGGCTGCCTGACTGGAAAGTCCAAGTGGATGAGGGCTTCCATAGACAGATAGGAGCAGCTCTGGTCCTCATGGGGTTTTTGACCACCCTGATATCCACTGGAGAGACAGCACAGCAGGGCATGAGCAATCCAGAACATTCCTGGAGACCATCAAGGACAATTTCTTCACCCAAATGGTAGAGTAGACAACATGGAGATATACTTTGTGGCACCTCATACACACCAACAATGAGGACCTTCTTGTGAAGGTCAAAGGTATTATTGGCTGCAGTGGCCACAAGATGGCAGAGTGCAGAATAATTAAGAGGAAAAAGAAGCCTCCCTAAAGGTTGTAGAGCAATTGGGTAAGACATGAGGAGTGCTGACCTATCAGTAATGATGTTCTCTTGTTTTGATTGCTTTGTTTATCCTGCCAATTCCTTGGCAAGTGAATGCCACGGTGTTGGCTAACACAAACTTATCTTGCACCTTCCCATGCAGTTTCAGCCCTCTTTGAAACAGAAATCTCTGCCTGCAGTCAGCAGCCCACTTGTCCATTTTCCATGTGACCAGTGGCTGTAGAGAGAAGCAGCAGCATCTTCAATAGTCCACAGAAAACCAGTTCCATCTATAGTGAAGAAACAACAGTTCCTGCCTTGCACGACCAACATGTGGATTCTGCACCATCTAGAGATGGATATTGTCTTCCATTTTCTTGCCAGACCCAAGAGCAGAAAGAGAATGAGCCCAGGATCTGGATGGAAGGAGGAGAAACAGCTTACCACAGTCCTACAGATGTGGGTTGCAGCCTACAAAAGGGATAAAGGAGATGTTGGCAACCTTTTATTGAGAATGAAGGCAGGTTTGTCAAGGTGAGCCTGGGAGTGCCACCATAAACTTACACACACAGGGACAGTGAAAAGTAAGAGATAACTTTCAAAATACACTTCAAAAATCCCTTGATGTTTGGCAGCTAATTTTTCAGCACTTTGGCTGGAAATAGTGCTTTGCCTCCTCCCAACCTTCTGCACATTGTCTGTACTTATATCCCCATGTCACTGAAATGCAGCAGTCAGGGACCTCTCAAAACCTCTCATTAAATATACAAATGTGGTTATATTTTTAAAGGGAAAAGTAGTTTAAGTATGTCAGGTTTTGAGCTATAGAGATCTTCTCTGCAGCATAGAAAAGGTAGATAATGGAAACAATAAGCAAAACACAAAAATGGAGGAATACATCTTTGATGCCTTTAATCCTTCAAATTGATAATGATAATCCAGTACCAGAAGAAAGTACTAAAGTCCCAAGACAATGCAAACTGACCTCTTTATAAATCACAAGAAGTAAGAGTCTACATGCCTAAATTAGCTACAACACTGCCTAATTCCAGTAAGCCATGGGTGAATTTTAATTTACAGCATGTCTAAATATGATTGAGAATACTTGGAAAGCCCTAATGTTTCAGATATTTTTCAACTCCCTTTTTTTGAAAGGCAAACTCTAAAGTTCATGGAGACAATGAGAGCTTGCAAAAATCCAAAGTTTAAAAAGAAGCATTTTTAAATTTCTAGTTTTTCACAATTAATTGATGCTTTCAAGCTCTGAATAATTTATAATGATAGCAATCAAAAGCAGCTGGAGTGAGGTTTTGTGATTAGGAAAACAGTGGTATATTGATGGTGCTGCACATTTGTTTATGGCATTTTTTTTGTAGTAGCCAGGGCCACCCAGAAATTTCATTTGAGAACCAATTCTTCCCAGAGAAACTGTGGCTTGGTCTAGTAGAAATTTTATGTAGGCTTTGATGCAACAGGATAATCTGTGAGTTCTGACTCCATCCAGCACAAGTAGTTTATACCCTGAGGGGGATGTCTGGTTCTGCTTGAATCTCTAGAAATTTGCTTTGGAAATATCCCCTCTTTCCTGTGGTCTTGGATACAGCTCAAGTCACATCACCCAATTATCCTTAGCATTCTCTTTTCTCTTCCTGTTGTTACTATTTCAGGTTTAACTTTGGGAAGCAAAAAAAGCAACCTGGGGTCAACAGCAAATCCTGGACACAGATGAGCAGATGACCACTGAAAAAGGTGTAGGTATGACTATTAGACAGGAATTTGGAATTTGGCTCTTGGGTGCTTTTTTAAAGGATTTCAGGGAGCACATGACAGGCTGAACTGGACCAGAAACCCACCAGATAATGATTCTCTGGACCCTCTGGTTTAAACTGGAGGTGCAGTGTCATCTGTTGCCAGGCTTATTTTGAGGACTCACTGAGTTGCCTCAGGGCTTTTTCTCCTTTTAAGAATATATTGTTCTCTAATCAGTTTCTTCTGCATTTGAGGCACTGAACAGATGCACAGACTGTCCTGGCTCCAGATCTTATCATTAATTGTCCCTCTCCCATAAAGAGAGGACAAGCACCTTATTTCAGCTTGCATTAGTGACCATGCCACAGCCATTACTTGTCCCAGTTTGTCAGCAATCCAGATGATTCCCTTCTGACTTGCTACTCTTCCCATTTAGGTTTGGATAAGTTTCCTTCACTTTTCTAATTCAAAATGAATTATGCTGAGAGTAGTATATATATATATATATATATATATATATGTATGTTAACAAAATATTGTATACGGGAATTAGAGGTAAGCCTTATGCCAAATTCTGGCTATAATTCTTCAGTTCTGCACAGTAGATGATATTCAGTCTCCAGCCATTTAATATACTGCCTGATTTACTTTTCTTCACTGTTTTTGGATGAAGGAAAAAGCACCTTAAATGGAAGGTGGATAGAGAAAGCAATTCCAAATGTATAACTTTAAAAATGTTCTATTCAGCCTTCAGTGTGTCAGTTGCAACAAGAAGAAAATAATTAGCAATTTTAGCTCTTGCAAGTGTGTTTTCATGTGGTTTCATGGATTCTATCAGGTGGCAACATGGGAAATGAAAGCTGGAGATGAGGGTAGAATAAGAATTCTACAGTTCATATAAATAAATATAAAGTTTGTTAAAACCCCACCTCTACACTATCAGTAAAAGATGCCAATGATGAGCAGCACTGCCATATACTGATCTAGAAAAAAAATATTTAGACCTTATTTCTGTGTGGAAGAAGTAACAATTTATAAATTCACCCTATGAAAAGCAGAAAATAAGCCATCTACTGAACTCATATTCCTTTAGCTGGGCCATGTGGTTCTTAAAAAATCACTTTTCTGCACAATATTAAAAAAAATAATAATTAGAATGGTAGTGCTAATACTTTATCTCTGAGTCATTTTGTGATCAGTCTACAAAAGGAAAGAGCCCTCTGTCAGGGCATCAAGGGACATCCTAGAGGGATATGGTTCCATTTTAGGTGTTTTTAGCCACAAATATTTAAACTTGCTATCCAATGGGTGAAAAAAGGGCTGATGCAGCTCTTGCACTGGGAGGGAGAGGACAAAATTAACAGTGGTGGAGAAGTTTTGACCATTTGACCATTTATTTCTTCTTGCATGGACGCAAACATAGAATTAGAAGTTTTCCTTTTCCAGCACTTTAAACATGAATATTTCTGTTTATAATCCTAAAAGAGAACACCAGATGAATTTTAAAAAGTCAGATCTGGATCTAAACTTTTTGCCTCGGACACATTATTAGATTAACAAGTTCAAATTTTAAAATTCCCTTATAAAACCTCTCAGGCTGATCTATATAAAGTAAAGTGACCCAAACAGGTTTGAAAGCACGGATATATTGGACCATAGGTTGATATATTCTTATTAAAAAGCAGCTACGGATTGCTCAAAGGAAAATTTATATTTCAAGCAGTGGAATAGAGAGACATCATAAAGTTTTTAATATAATTACTGGATGCCTTGTGATTTGGAGTTCTTTAAAGCTACAATAAAAATGGCATTTAAAAATAAATCACTATTCAAATATCTGTCAATTTCCATAATCTTTAATATAGCCAAAGGAAAGAATAATTTATCTAAAAATTTAAAAGCAGAATAGATAATAGAATATATCTTTCAAGTGCATGAGGGCCTCAGATATTAAAACCAACAACTGCACTGGGGCCTTCATGCAGGTCTTAAAACCTTTGCTGGTTTTAGTTTTATTTCTGAAATCAAAGTCAGCTACAAAGGCCCCAGTAACATAAATTGTACTGGCACATCAAAACTGAAAATTATGAATATTCTTGTAACTTTAATGGGGCCACCAGTAAACTGAATGGTAATCAAAAATTTGCTATTCATTAATCTAACTTCAGATTAAAGCATTATCTCAGCTTTGGAAAACATTAGAGACTTTTGGTCTTCTAAAGAGCCTTTTCTTTCTTAACTGAGTTCAAAATTTAATCCAACAACATCCAGTTCCCATTTTTAGTGGCTTCTACCCAAAACACAACAATAAACAAAAGCTAAAAATTTTCAAAAGTCCATAATATAAATTATCACAAAGTTGCCTATGATACTGATCTCATATCTAGCAGACACAGAAAATTAATCTGATTTGCCTCACAATTTCAAAATTCTGCTAATCTAATTTTATTCCAAGTTTTGGTTTTTTCAATATTTATATCTATTACTTTATAAACGTATGTTGCTGAGCCACATTTGGGGATGCAGTGAATTATTTCTGTTTAGAACAAGATTAATATCTCTGCTGTAGCTTCCTGATGTATTTTTGGGATTGCATCAGTCTCATGACCACTGCATGTTTTTGTCTCAGGACTTTTCTCAAAGGAAATAACCACAAAGATATTGAACTGGTTTAGGAATATTTCTCTTCACCATTACATTCTGGGAATTCTATCTATTGAAAGCTATTTCTTAAATTCAATTAAGATAGAAAATGTAGAAGATTAAGATTTGAAGAATGTCTGGGTATGATTTTAAAAACATAAATATACTTAAGTACATCTCAGCCTGAGAAAGTTCTGGCCAATAAATTTCAAAGAATTCTTCATCATCCAAGAATCAGATGAAGTTTTCCAAAGTGCCTGCAATATTTGTAAAGGAATTCAGGACACCCTGACTGTGTATGCAGGCACACAGCCCTTAAATCATGGTTATAGCCCCCTCTAAGTCCCTTTCCAGCAGATCCATATCTTCCTTGAGCCAGGTACCCTGGGCTGGAGCAGCTCTGCAGGTGGGGTCTCACATGGGGGGTTCAGAGCTCCCATTGCCAGCTCGTGTCCAGTTTTTCTCCTGCAGTGTCTGCAAGCTCTTCACCTTGGAGCAATGGCTTCATTGATTAACTTCCTAGAGAACTAAACAAGAATCAGAGCCTTTTGTCATTGCATGGTGTGTTTCCCAGGCATTGAAATGTTGGAGAAGCTGGTGGAAGCTCTCAGGCTGGTCAGGTTATTTAGTACAAGCAGCTGCAGTTTCCTTTCTTTAGACTTTTGGTGTTTCTGTGCCATTGGTATTATGATATCAGCCTAAGCATCCTCACTACATCCCTTGGACAAATCTGCTCTCAGTCTGTACTTTAGGAATTACTGTTAGCTCTAACTAGAGACCAAATCAAACATGGACAGCTTCCAGGAAAGCTATTTCCTGTTTCTATATAGAGGACATTATTTACAGCTCCCACATGCAATACACAATTAGAGTAGTAAATCTATTTATTCACAGAAAGAGTCATGAGTGCCAAGTAAATAGGAAAACTTAGAGGCAAGTATTATAAAAGCATTACTTTTCCTTGGAACACTATTAGCTATTAACAAACATGTTCTAACACACTGAAAAATGTCCAGAGGCTTAAGTGCTAAATCTGCATAAAAACCAACTGATTTTTAGCCTGAGTTCCTTTCTGTTTCAATTGTATGGTACTTTCAAAGGATGGAATGGTGTAGAGCTGCCTTTTGTTAACACCACATTTTGGTTCCAGGTGTAACTCTTTCCTTTCTTGCTCTCACTTAGTTTGCAACTTTCTCCACTCTTATCTTAGAAACAAAATCATGGAATGTTTGAGAATGGAAGAAACCTCTTTTGGAGATCATCCAATTAAATGTCTTCCATTAAGCAAGTTGCTCAGGGCCTTGTCCTGAAAAAAAATGAAAGGAAATTTGACCTACAAAATCACAGGAATTATTCTATGTGCTCCTCCTCTTCCCCCTTCCCTTTTGGGGGAAGATACTGAAAACAAGAGATGGTAAATAATGTGGTCTGCCCCATAGTTCAGCACATGTCATCTCCAGATTTTCCTATTTCACTCTTAAAAAAAGCCATCATAACCCCAGTTGGCAAAAATGTCTCTACAGAATTCAATTTCCTCTGCCTTTTTTTAGTCTTTTTAGGAGTGAATAAACAAGCTAAGCTGTATAAAGCTAAACTGCTAACACACCTGAACTTTGTCCTCCCTCTTAGTAAGACTGAAGTGTGTACAAAGGGCTCTTTCAAGCCTATCTGTCTGCAACTACCACGTTGCAGGTTTTCCACTGCAGTTTTCAGGCTAGCCAAGAAATAAAAAATGTTCTGTTAAAGCAAATAAATTATTCTACCCACTCCAGAGCAACATGTCTGTTTGTTCTTGTTCAAAAGAAAGACATTTCATGTAATAATTCAGAAGCAGATCAATGCTGGCCATAGAGGAGAGGTCCCTGAGCACAGGGAATCAAGTGTTTCAGATTTTTTCTTGGTGACTGAGAAAGGGTAATAATGCCTTTGTTATCAAATAAAGTGTTAACAGAGTCCAGCTCTATTCTATGTAGTATTTATATCTCTTATTTCAGAGAGAAACAGCAAGACAACTGAATGATTTTTTTTCAATATCTATAATTTCTTACCTTTCCTACTCCCCCCTTCCCTTTTAATTACCATCATTTGTGTCTTATCTCAGAACATCTTAAAAAACAAGTTTAATAAAAAACTGAAAAAGTTTTAAATAAAAAACTGAAAAACTAAAAAAACAATGAAAATCAAATCTAATAAAGTTGATTTTGCATCCCATAACACACAGTCTATCCATTCTGTTTCATAATCCTTTTTTCTCCAAGCATTTCTGGCTATTGTTGCTTAATTTAACTTTAACCATCTGAGATCTCATAATGACTTTTTTTTTTACACTTTAGAATTGAAATAAACAATGGTTTTAATTGAATGGTATCAAATTTGAAATAAAATAAGGCCAAACCAGCTCTCATTTTATTGTTTGGATGGCTTTAACTTTTCAGTTTAGTTAAAAAATAAAGGTAAATCATACTCAGAAGGAGAGGAAATGCTGTGTTTTGATGGTGAATCTCCACATATGTTTGGTATGCATTTTTTTACAAGCAGCAAATCTCTCTGGACTTCAGGGGTTGCAATCATCATGTGTGACACAAAACCTATTAATTAGCCATTAACTCCTAGTGTAAAGATAATGTACTTCTCCCTTGTAAACTTCTGAAGAAAAATTAAAATGCAACTGTGAAACAAACAGCAGATTCTCAGGATTACAGCTATTTATTTCCTCAGTTGCATAAATGAGTGATTCTTAAAAATTCTGGCAATTATACCACGTTCCAAGGTGATGTCAGCAAAAGCACCTTGTGACTGGAGATGTGCTGCAGGTTCTTTAAACTGCCATTGTCAGCATCAATATGTCAAGTATCACCAAAGAGCACAATTTAAATTCAACAGAAAAACACAATTAAAAAATCAAATGATAAGTCTGATTCTATAGATGTCCAGAAAAACTGATGTAACTACACTTGGCTGAAAGAAAAAGAGATATGAAATTCACTAGGGAGAGATCTCAAAAAAATCATCATGCTGCATCCTTGTCCCAAAGTAGGACTTGTACATAAAATGCAGTTAAGGTTTTTTTCTCCCTATTTAATACAAAAAAGGATCAGAAATTCCATCAAAAATTTTTTAAGTAGTAAAAACGGCTAATCAATAAAATCTGCCACCCTAGCATAGCACATAATTTTTCATCTATTTAATAATTCAGTGCTATAATATATAAAAAAAAGTAGAAAACCCAATCTTAAAACAAATATAATGACAAAACCACTAAAATATTAATTTTCCCAGAAGCTTTCTGGGGGTTTGAGCACAATCTTATCAAAACCTGAACAGAATGCCAGTTCCAAAAATCTTGCATAACAATGGACACCACATCTGTAAAGATTCATTTATATAGCTCTAATGCCATGGGCTTGCCTAAACTTAGATAAAATATCCACTTCAGATATATGTGAATTGTTAAGGTGCAAAGCTGACATCCTGAGAGTTCTACAGGCACTAGTTGCTGTTTTTATTACAAATCTATCAGGTATCTTTGCTTCCCCCACTGCAGCCTGTTCCATTCACCTGAAATGTTTAGTGGCAGAGCCACCATGCCACTCATTCTGTTTACATTGTGACCAGAATGTCAATGCACACGAAAAGTGGCTGCTTTCCAAATCTGAAACATTCCTAAATCTAAGGCAAAATCACATAAACAATGTCTTCTGTGTGCCCCATCACCCAGCCCTCACCAGAGCACTGGATTGACTGTTGTATCCTGAGCTCAGCCTATTGATCTGGAGTACTGGCAGAGAAGGTGGATCATTTTCCTGCTGCCTGCTGCCCTGGTGTTTCTCCTCAAATCTTATTTCAAAACAAGCACTGACCTGCAGATTCACATGCAATCAGTAATTTCTATGACACTGGATGCTCAATCATATATAATTACTAAATTGCAAACTGTTAGGGAGGATTGTTCATTCTTACTTTTTTTTCCTCCCTCCCTGTTTTCTTTGTCCTTCTTCCCCCGTGTTCCTGAGAGTGATATTGATAAAAGAAAAAGCAAATAAGTTTCAGAAAACAGTAAAATTGTTTCTTCTGTCAGGTATTTAAACCAGAAAACTCACACAAGTGGCTGTCTCCCAGGGAAAGGATGATTTGCAAATTAACACTACTCATGCAATATTTTTAATCTCTTCGCCTGCCACAGAGGAAGCAGAATTACAAGATTATGTTGCAGTAAATTTTCTTTCAATTAAGAAAGAGTGAAGCTTGAGTTCTGAAGTATTCAAATCTATCACTTGGATCCCTAAGAAAGAGAACTTTTACACTTACATGTCATTAGTCAATCAGCAGAAAGATACAGAATCAATGTATTAGGAGCTCAGTTCTCCACTCATTTAAATCATCTGGAGTATCAGCTTCTTACACATCCCAGTGAATTCCTGCTGTAGAGCAGTGAAGTGTGCAAGAAAAATTCAAGAGGTTCTAAGCATACACATAGTGAAATTTCCATATAATTTCCCATGTTTTGCTTGCACATAGATTTGTTGCAAAAGAACACAACTGGAACAATGTTCTGTCCTTAGCAAGATGCTCTAGTGTGGCATTCACATTCTCTGAAGAAATCCCTTCACCCATGATTTTTCTCCTGGAAAGCTGAGAAGAGTCAGAGAAAAGGAAACCAATTCTTGTCTCATTTGCTTCTCCTGTGTTGTGCTTGTCTGGAATGTGTTTGGAGATTGTTTACCCACAGGTGATTGTTCCATTGGATTCTGCTGTGAGTTGTTTTGACAATCAGGGCCAAGCTGTGTCGAGACCCTGTAAAGAGTCACAAGTTTTCATTGTTATCTTTTTAGCATTGAGTAATTTTTCTGTATTCTTTAGTATAGTATAGTTTAGCATTCTTTAATATAATGTAGTATTATAAAGTAATAAATGAGCCTTCTGAGAACATGGAGATTCATCAGATTCATCATTCCTGCCTTCGTTGGGGCATTCCCTGCAGTCAATACTCTAGATGGGCATGCTGAGTAGAGGGGGTGGGCAGCATCCTGAAAAGGTCCCTTCTCACCTCAAACTTTGGTTCATGGATGTATGCACACCAGTACATCACCTAGGGAATCAGAGCTAGTGGGACAGAAATGCTGAAGATACTGACAAACCAACTGCAAAAGCAAGGATTCTAGCAGATGGATGATTATTATCAATACACACAGCCAAGGGCTGGCTCCTGCTTAGCATTTCCTGCTTAAACAATGGGTGATAACAGGTTGTCTTCCTGCCTTGCTCTGCAAAAGCAACGGGGATGATGTTATTGGCCAGTCAGCACACTTTGCATCTTCCTGGTTTTATTCCTTGCAGATGACTTCCTGAATCCCATTTGTGCAGTTTGATCTCCTGCAGGTACTTATTATTTACACGTTTGTGGTTGGATGTGTTACAAAGCACTTGATGACATAAATGTTAGCAAATCACAATGCGCTGTTGTTGTTAAACTGCATTCTTGGGTTTTATTTTGTTGTCTTTGGGGTTTTTTTTCCCCTGTAGGAAAATGATTAGTTCCTTTGTACTCCCCGTGATTTGAATAAACACCCTGTAAATCTTTGAGGTTGCAGATGCAAACAATGAAGGCCCAGACTTTGCTTCCATCACTATATCCAAAGGTGTATCGTTAACTGGGTATTAAATGTGTTAAAATTTATAGCCTACAGTATTCAAGTACAAGTAGAAATCAATTATTGTTTCCTATTAAAGTAGGAGTTATGGGCTATTAAACAATGTCTCAAATGGACCAAGGTTATTACTGGGAAAAAAAAATTAATGGGAAACATTCTAACTCAATACACTCATGAGCTCTCACAGCAAGACCCTTAATTGTTAGTGCTTCAAAATGATGTAGCATTACTGATCAATACAGAGGTAAGAATGGCCATCAGGTTTTATCAGACCTCTGTGTCATGAAAACTAATGAAGTTTATGGAAAAGTGACACATGTGCTTGCAGACAAGTGAAAATAATGAATTTGCTGCACAATTATGTGCAAGTAAGTGGCAAGTCCCTGATGATATGATACTTTCATGGCACAGCTCAGCACAATGCACTTCATGTGGGATTCTAGTGCTCTCCAAAAACTGATGGAGCTTTCTGAGAAAAAGCAGAATTTAAAAATGAAGATAGTTATTTAGTACATTATCAAATCTCTAGCCAGTCATTCAAATGACAGCTAATTTAAATAAACTTTTTGGTTAAGAGTGTGGGACTTGATAATAAAAGCATTGCTAATATTCAAATATAATAAATATACTACACTTACTTTATCCACTAAACAGAATTTTTGAAATAATTTCATGTTAATAAAAGTATACCAATGCTGCAATTATTCTTTCAGTTTTGATCCAAATCCCACAAGAGGCAGTCAAAAATCTCCCAATGCCTTAGATGGAAGAGGATCAGGCTCTTCTGTTTTTAAATTTACTTTTGCCTGGGAAAGAGCACTGATATCTATTAAGTGATGGAAAAATGAGTAACTACTGGCTAATTTTAATATATAAAACCTTTATCTATGTAAAATACTGCATAATACAGTTTATTAATGGGTAATTGCAAGGAAATAAGAAAAAGGCAAAATTTCCTTGCAAAATGACAAATTGAACCATATTCAAAGATGTCTTTATTTATTTATACATTAAATGCTGTCTGTATTAGATGTGTTGTTGAAAGATTTCACTCTACTGTGGAGTAAAACACTTCTTTTACATTCTTCCCATGAATCAGTGGAAGGTGGAATTCAGAAAACCACATAACCTTTGAGTTCAAAAGGAAACAAAAACATTGTGTTGTTTTAGTGTGCAAAGGAGAAGAAATTAGAAAAAAAGTAATTAAATGAATAAGGATGAGATAGTCCTCTTTTAACCTGTAACCCCCAATATTCTAATACTGGTAAAAGGTAGCCTTGGAAAGATTTGCCTTAAGTTATCAGAAAATTCTTCATCCCAAAGTTCAATTTTTAACTTAAAGGAGGGACAAATGAGGATGCAGAAAGCCCATCCCCATCACTCTACCAAAACAGGGTGGGCTACACAGGCTCTCATTGCACTGACACTCCTCCTTTTTCACTCCTTCTGTCTCCTTTCCCCAAAATCTTCTATCCCAAATGATGTCATCTAAAGGACTCTTCCATTGCAGATGGGCACTGCAAAGCCACTGTGAAATTACTTCCTTAATTTTACCAGGTCTCTAATATTTTAAAATTAGATGCTCCTATAATTATATATGCTTACATAGTTATGCAATTTTATGAGTACATAATTATAGTGTAATTGTCCCCTCTTTTAAGATTTCTCCTTACTCAAGAGAAAAGGGATTTAGGAAACTAGATTTTCAGAGCAATTTAAAGAAATTAGATGTTAACTCTTTCAAATCAAATAAATGGTGCCTGACAGGAGACCTGGGGGATCCTTCAGTCACACACTCCACATATATACTTATATGGGACCATTCCAACAACACTGGTCAAATGCTTAAAATTTATTTTCCCTTTGTAGTTGCAAAGATTATGAGAGACAAGGAGGAAACACTGGTGCTTCATGATGTGGAAAAATTGTAAGCACATTGACTGTTTTTTCTACAGGGATGGCAACGATTCTGTCTCATATGTTCAGCAAAAAAGGAAAGTTAAATCCATTTGGTGGTGAAATAATTCTGAACAAAATAATTCAGGCAACCCTATTAAATATTTCAGGCTGAACTAGTCCTTCCCTTATTATTTTGAGGTCTCTGTAGGCTGAGCAGTTCAATGCCAAACGTGCAGGGCAGCCCAGTCTTCCTTCCTCACCAATTTCCACTTCTGAAGAAAGAAATGAGCTCTCATGCAGATCTCTTTTACTTGATTTTTCCCACTTAGGAAGCTCCATCCTGCTGGCACTAATTACTCCTGTCACTGGGTTCTCTAAGCCACTGACAGATTTTAACACCAAGTGCAATCCTACTTAGGACAGACTGGGAAAGGAACTTTCTTTAGAGAGAGGGAGCTGTCTCTTTCCAAAAAACACAAGACTGATCAAGCAAAACATTCAAAAAAAAAATTCTGAAGATGCCTTCTCCTTTATTCTTCATTTTTTGAAATGTTTCTATAATATACCATGTGCAGATAAAACATCAATCCCCTTGCAGAAACCCAGGAAGATAACCTGCAAACATCCTCCCAAAGCTTTTTTATTGGAAATATAAAATGTCAAGAGACATTAGAAATCACTGTGGAAAACCCATGTTTTTAGATATTGATTATTCAACAGAACAAGGATCTGGGAGCTAATGACTCAGACTTGCTTCTAGCAGGGGATTGACCAGTAGAGCTACCAGACTAAACTGGCCTATGATTTTATGATTCTGCATTTAAAGAGTGTAATTTAGTGACAGACAACTTGATTTGCTTATTGTAGCCCTTCAGGCCTAGGGAAAGAGCTTAGAAAGTTTAGGAGCGTCTTGATTTTCTGGAGGGGCCCATGTGTGGGAGGAATGTGCCCCACCTCTGGCTGTGGCTGATGGGAGCCAGGTCACAAGGGGACAGCAGACTTTGAGAGTTCCTGAGGAAGACAAGGAGAGTCAGAGCTGATTTCTGAGGCAAATTTAATCTGACTTAAGCAATCAAGGGAAATTTAAAAAAAAAAAAAAAGGAGCGACGCTTTGTTGCTTTCTCTACCTTCCCACTGCCTTGGTTTTTAATTTCAATAAAAATATCTTAGTATTTGACTCTTTGTGTCATGCTAGGAAGTTACATGACATGGAGGTGTCTGAACAAAAGGAAATACACTCAGAAGAGACTTGACTTTATTATTTCATAGTGTATTTGGTCTTTGTGACTGGAGTGGTTTTGTTGATTCAGGGTTTGTGACAGTCACACACAGAACAGTTGTGATTCCATTTGTTCTATGAAGAGAACTATTGCTTCATCAGGAACCACAGGAATATATCAGGAATACAGGAACCAAACAGAATGGTTTGGGTTGGAAGAGACCTCAAAGCCCATCCAGGTCCACCCCCTGCCATGGGCAGGGACACCTTCCACCAGCCCAGGGTGCTCCAAACCCCATCCAGCCTGGCCTTGGACACTGCCAGGGGTGGTGCATCCACAACCTCCAGGGCACCAGTGGATGACCCTGCAGTAATTCTCCTGTTATTTAAAAAGTGACAATCAGTTAAATTCTGTTGAGAGCAGCAATTAAAGCAGGGGAGTTAAATTTGTCCAATTTGGGGAAACACTCATTTACAAGCCCCTAAACACAAAAATGCTGGCCCTGGATGCATGCCAGGCTGAGTCCCTGCTGAAACCACCTGGGATCAAATACCCCAAACCCTAATCCATTTTATATCCTACATAGACCAGACCATCAGGTGTCACAGAGCTGTCATAATGCAGGGAAATCATGCTCCTTTCTACCAGCTGAGTTTATTTCTTAGTAAAAATGCAAGATGCAAAGTGCAAGAATATTGTTGTGCATAAAGAGATCAGACAGGGATTACAGAAAAAAGATAGGAATTGCATACTGGTATACAAGAATCTCCTCATGTCCTGTCCTCATCTGACCTCATTTAATCTCAAATTAAGTAAATAATCCAATGCTGTATTATATTTTGAAATCACCCTGCATAATACTTCAAGTTTTCTTACCTAAAAGTGCTGCTGTGCTGGCAGGATAGTTCCAAAGCAATAGTCCAAAGTTTCCAAAGCAATAGTCCAAAATTTCCAAAGCAATAGTTTTAGTCAAGTGTAATCCATCTTTTAAGATGTGCAAGGCCTTCACTGTCTAAGTGCCTTGAGAATGTCCAACAGCATGCTCTAATCTTGATAACCTGCTAATTGGATGCCACCAGCATCTGGTGTCTGTGTATATCTTGTCCTGGCTGGAAGGAACTGGTGTTTTCACACACATAAACTCTCATTCAATGTGTCTTCGTGCCAGTTTTAATATTTGTAACTCAAATCTTAACTGTGCAGGCACGTGCAGAATTGTTTTGTGCCAGTCTGGTACAGAGCTACCACACCAACAAGTTGATTTATGGTGCAAAGCACATAGAGGAAAAGAAGTGTGAACAACACAGATAGAACATTTTACAGCTATTAACAGGGTGCATTTACACAGATGAGTGAAGACTGTTGCATGTTCCCCCTGACTTAAGATTCCTATCATATGATAGAAGGCTTCCAATCTTTAAGAGGCAGTAATCTGAATTTCATCAGAAATGTTCTATTTTAATGCTGAATATTTAGCTTGATTTTAGACTCTTGAAATGAATGCATTTGCTGAGGGTTTTTAACAATCACTAAAATTCATTGAGGGTAACACACAGCACTGACTCCTTATAAGAAAAAGGCCACATTTCATGTTTTTATGAGACATGAAATTCAAGATGATCTGATCAGAAACTGTTTTGGTTTTTGCCTGCTGAGGATCTGAATTGTGATTGATAGAATAATTCTTTGGTTAGAAATGTGCAGATTTATCAGTCCATATATCCTGACTTACACAGCAATTGCAAAAGCAGAATTTCAATTCTTGCAGCCACATTTCCTAGGTCTCTGCACCTCCAGCAGTGCTGTGAGTGGCTATAGAATGTCTGGGTCCTGACCATGCCCCTCCCAGCTACTGCAGAAATTAACCTTGTCCTGGCCAGAACCAGGACACAAAGAATTTTTTAAAATTATCCATTACTATAAAATAAACTAGAAAATGCAATTTTATGAAAATAGCACAATACTGCTGTAATGTGATGGTGAAATGTGATGATTTTCTGGTTAGGGTTGGGTTTTTTTCAATGAAAAATGAAATTTTCACAATGTTTTCTCAGAACAAAATCTGGAGCTCAGATTGCTTGTTTTCCAGAACTCATTATAGTAGGATATCCACATATTCTTTAATATATATTCTTTAGTATATATATATTCTTTATATATTTATATATTCTTTTTATATTCTTTTTTATTCTTTTATGATTTATATATTGCTTAATATATGTAATATATATTGTTTAATTTCAGAATGCATTTCACTAGTTCTTGGACCTATTTAAATGAGGATGATATTGCCTCATATTGCCTCAAAACAAACAGAGAACAAGGGGAAAACTACATCAAACAACACAGATTAAAATGGGTACATGTGCATGGAGCTTTTCTAGGTTTTCAATTTCTGTTTAGCCTGCTTCAGGAGCACAAAGATGGAAAGCAAGTTATTCTTGCATGTTTAAAGCCAGATTTTAGATTTAACTCGAGTCTTTTGATATCTGGAACGAGAAAGGAGCAAGGCAAGTGGTGAAATATTAGTTAGTGACACAGCATTTTAAAACAAACAATGTGAACTTCATTAAAAAAAGAAAAGCTTCCCCACAGCTAATATTAATATCATTTTCATGACTGGAAAGAAAAGATCCTGTTTTGCATCTTTTCAGAAAATTATTTTAGCTCTTCAAGACATCCATCCATCCATCCATCCATCCATCCATCCATCCATCCATCCATCCCAGGCAGTTTCTGCCTAGTCCTGCGTGACTGTCAGCTAATTTTTGCACCATGGACCAAAGTAAAAACCATTACTATTGTCTTAAAGTAAGTGTAGTATATTTATTAGATTTGAATATTACCAATGCTTTTATTACTGAGTCAAACTTTTAACAGAAAATTATATTTAAATCTGAACAGAAAATTTAATTTAAATCTGAATCAGCTTTCATCTGAACAGTCTTGGATTAGAAAACATTGTAAATATTCACCCTAAAATAAATATTTTTCTGTCTAGAAAGAGTTCACATAACGGTCGCTTATTTTTCTTTAAAACAAAGCAAACCACACACCAAAGTACTTCTTCAGGCTGGGAATTAATCCTCCTGACCTACACACAAAAAATAATGTTGAGTACCCAACAATTCCCAATGGCTGATGAAGGAGGCAATTTTTTAAGGGACTTTTTAAGAAGGCATAGAGTGACAGGATAAAGGGGAATGGCTTTGGATTGGGGGATTGTAGGGTTAGATGGGATATTGGGAAGGAATTGTTCCCTGTGGCTGCCCCTGGATCCCTGGCAGTGTCCAAGGATCACTGGAAAGGGCTTGGAGCAAGCTGGGACAGTGGAAGGTGTCCCTGCCATGGCAGGGGTGGCATGGATGGGCTTTGAGGTCCCTTCCAACCCAAAAGGGTCTGGCACTCCATGATTCCATGATTAATAAGTGTAAAAATGACACTGGGACTCCATGATTCCATGATTGATAAGTGTAAAAATGACACTTGGGACTATATTGTGTATATGCTTCATTTGTTTAAATAAGAAATATTTCCCTAGGTGTGTGACCTGCTGTTGGCTGATCTGGATATCATGAGGAGGAAGGAAGGAGGAGCAAGGAGAGAGTTATGGACAAGAACAAGAGTGGGAAATAAACACCAAAACCATGTGCATAGGAAAAGGGCAACTGCCTAAATCCTACTTGTGTCATGCAAGGATCCAAGATCTCTGAAAAACACCTCAGAGATAAGCATTTCTCCAGCCTAAGGCACTCAATTTAAGTGAAAGCACTTCCAAAAATATATTATTTACAGCATAAAATCTCTTGAAATCGACTTTCATGAAGTTGGTAATCTCCACTGAATTTTAAATTATTCTTAAAAATTGCCTGCCTAATTTATCCTTTTCATCTCTGGATTCCCAGGCTGGAGAGAAACTCCGCATTTCTCAATAACTTTGAACAAAAAATGTTTAAAAAATGAGACTTTTTTTTTAGATATCTTTGGAATTTTTTTCATCCTAATTAGTTATGAAAATCAGTGCACATAATTTCTTTTTCTGCAGGAAAAAGATTTTTGGCAAGAAATGCTGTGGTGTGTCTGTGAGAAGGAGGATTTCCTTTTTATATTTTTCAATGGTTAAACCAGAATAAATCACTGAAATGGACACCTGCAGCTAAATATGAAATATTAATTCAATGCAGTAATAAATACAATCTTATTCTCAGTGGCCCTAATTAGAAATAAACCTCAACAATCTTCTATCACCATTTCTTATGCTTCACTAATATGATTCATTTGAAAAAACAGTCTATTTTCATTAAAAAAAAAAAAAACAACAACTGAAGCAATTAAGTGGTCTCTATTTACCCACTTCTGAAGCAAAAAAAAAAAAAAAAGTAGACCCAGCACAGAATATATAACCTCTGTTATTTATCCATTTTAAATTAACATAGAGGACCTGCTCCTGGTAATCAAAGAATTCATGGGAAAACAAGGAAACAAAAGGCAAATCTGCTGATTGCTCAGTGTGCTAAAGTGAGCTTGGTTTAGTTTTTTGTCTCCTTCCCTTTTCCCTTCATTCTGCAGGTAAATTACAGCAACTCCCACCCTGAAGAAGTTTAGAAGAGGCAGACCTGTTCCCAGAAGAACAAGTGGGCTCCTTCTTAATGGCCCTAAAATCTCTCTTTTTGCTCTTGAACTCATCCTCCCATGCTCCCTGCTCTGAAAAGGCAGGAAATTGTTAATCCTGCTTTTACCCAGGTCTCCCAGGGGCTCAGATGATGGAAAACATCATCTGATCATGTTTTCCATCATCTGAGGAATGATTGTGGAACACGTGGAGCTGAATCCAGGCAAACAGAAAATCATCCTACAATGTCTGTTTTTAATGGGAGTTCTGAATGTGTGTTTGGTGGGTGTTTTAATGGTAATATGTTTCTTAATGATGAACAAAAATGCAAAAAATTATTTAGACAGAGCTGACTTGAATTAAAGAGCCCATGGCTTTACATTTAAGTGGTTTATTCTTCTCTAGATGTAGATACATAGAACAAAATCCAGGGAGCATCCACGCAGCCCATTGTTTATGCAAAAAAATTCTGCAAGCTTCCAGAGGTAAAAGTATCTGGGGATAGTTTAGTTTCTGTCTTCAGGGCCATGATGGTTCAGCAGAATCCCCTGGTCCATATAATTAATTTTTTCTGACATACTTTCTCATCCTGTCCTTGAACCACAGAGCTCTGAGAGAGGATATGTTTAGATGGGATATTAGGAAAGAAATTCTTCCCTGTGAGGGTGGTGAGGCCCTGGCACAGGGTGCCCAGAGAAGGTTCCCTGGATCCCTGGGAGTGTCCAAGGCCAGGCTGGATGGGGCTTGGAGCAACCTGGGATAATGGAAGGTGTCCTTGCCCATGATGAGGAATGGGACTGGTTGATCATTAAGGTCCCTTCCAAGTCAAACAGTCTGGAATTCCATGATTCTCTGATCTGTCATGACCACAAGCTCAGTCAGTCTTGTGAAGGAGCCAGAGACACAGACATAGCCAACATCTGGGCAGGAATTGATTGCCAAGTCCTAAGGAATTCATTTTGTAAGTCCAATGGTGAAATTCACATTTGTGTCATAGTTGCCAGCATGGTGTAGCTTGATATGTTGTGTCTGTGTCTACACTCAAGTGTGAAGTAATAAAAAACATCACAAGTCATAGTTATTAAATAAATAAGTTGAATTATATATCCTGACAGAAAGAACGGGGCGATTTCTGGCCTGTAGAAGAGTCTGATCAAGCTCACTTTCTGCACTGGAAGAAAAAGAAAATGTGGATTTTTGAAATGTTTTTCTCTAAAAGTAGTTCAGTGGTAAATCCTTCAAACCAATTTTGGGGAATTTGGGTGTATTGTCATCAGTCCTTCAGAATGAGGAAATGAAATCAGAGACAGGAATAATGTATGTATAAAATCAGAAGTAATAAGATATAAAGAAAATGATCCCTCACTGAGCTTTCTGGGATGCTACCAGGATGGAATTGGTGACCATGCCAGCCACATAGGCAGACATGATATGAGCCTTAGGGAATGACACAAGAAAAGATTGCTCTGGTTATGTATTTTAACTCAAGTCAGGATCAAAATTGTTTATGGATTTTTATTTGAACAACAGGTAATGAAATGGCAATCCCAGAGCTATACATTCATAATCAACAGCAGCAATATGACACCTAAATGGCATTACTACACACTCAACAGCTGTTAATAAAACCTTATAAATTTCTAGAACCCTTTAATACCTTTTTGCAAAATGTTCTGAGCACGCACTCCCACAGGGTGTCGTTCACACACTCCCGCAGATCCACCCCCACACCGTGTGTGCTGCCATCACACATCCCCTCTCCTGGCTCTGGGCTCTCCTGCCTGCACACCCTCCCTGGCAGGGAGGTGGTCCAGCTCTGATGGCAGAACCCAGGAAATTCCTCTGGCTGCCCTGGATTGCCAGAGCCCCAGCCCGGGGGGCTCAGAGACCTTGGCATAGAGCCTAAGACCCCTGTGCCTTTGATCTTGACCCATAGAAAAATAATTACCAACCTTTATATAAAGAATTACAGGTCTAAAGAGTTTAAGTAGAATGATAGTTTGTCATGGGGTGAAAAATAGATTTTTGAGGTTTTTAGAATGGGGGCTTGAGGTCCCAAATGGAGGAATTTGGGTGTGCCCTGTCCTTCTTCCTTCTTCTTCCTAGCCTCCATCTTCTGGGTGATGTTGGCATTTTTGGATTGGTTTAGAGTAGAAGCTCACTGTCTAACATGGGTGATAGGTATTGGGAAGTTATTGTAAATAGTGTACACGTAGCTTTTAGTATAAAAGATAACACTGCCCCAAGGTTGGGCAGTGTGCCTCAACCCAACCTGCCAGACAGACCTCGGTGGGTTGGAGAAAGAATTTCATAGATAAGAAACAATAAACAAGTTTGAGAACAAGAACAGGAGAGTTCTGACTCCTTCTTTGACTGCTGGGATGGGAAAAGAGACTTGTACATATCTCAGAGTCACTCTGCCCAGCAGAGATTCCAAGATTCAGTGTCCTCCTGCTGCTCCTCACACCCGTGGAGACACCAACACCCTGGAGAGCCAGGGGTGCCCAGCCAGGCTGGGGCCCTGTGCCCTTCCCAGTCTGCTTTGTGAGGCATAAACACTGAACTGGGAGTGTGGTGGGGTTTGAGGGTCCCCAGGACGAGGTGAGAAATGAGAATCTTGACTCCATGTTTCAGAAGGCTGATTTATTATTTTATGATATTATATTAAAAATGCTATACTAAAACTATACTAAAGAAAGGAGACATCAGAAATCCAGAAAGGAATGATAATAAAAAACACCTGTGACTGAGCACAGTCCTGACACAGCTGGACCATGACTGGTCACCAAGTAAAAACAACCACATGGAACCAATCTAAGATGCACCTGTTGGTGAGCAACCTCCAAACCACATTCCAAGCATCAGATAATTATTGATTGCATTTCTTTTCTGAGGCTTCTCAGGTGAAAAATCCTGGCAAAGGTATTTTGCAGAAAATATGTCAGTGACATGGAAGGGTTTTAGAAAGGTGACTCCTGGTGTGTCAAACCCAGGCTTTCTGCTGTCTGTCTTCTTCTCAATCCCTGCATCATATCTTTCCCATCCTTAATTTTATGCCTTTTCAAGCTGACTCCTTCTTTCATCCAAAGTCTCTTGATCAAGCTCTGCATAGATCGTAATTTGGCTGATCATCACCATAAGGAAACCTTGTTATTTTTAATTTGCTCTTGACCATAACCATCAGTGTTCGGGCTCAGAGGAGAGAGTTTTGGGTATTCTGGCCACAGCCTGTTGTATTCACACCCCCTGAGTTCCTCAGAGGTGGGCTGGGTGTTTGTGGCAAGGCCTTGATGCAGAGGGGCTCTTAGGGGTGGCTTCTGGGAGAAAATGCCAGAAGCTCCCTCAAGCTCAACACAGTTCCAGGCAGCTCTGGGATCAAGCTACAGCCATGCCTGAGTGGAAGAAGTTGTTGATCCCCACCTACCCTTGGCAGAACCTCCACAGCTGTCATCTGGAGAGGAGGATGAAGAGGAACAAGTCTACTGGCAGGATTGTGAGCAAGGCTGGAGCAGCTTCTCCTGCAGGATTAACCCTGTGGAAGGCCCCCATGCTGGAGCAGTTTGTGAAGAGCTGCAGCCCATGGGAAGAACTCAGTCTGGAGAAATTAATGAAGGGTGGTCTCCCATGGGTACTGGAGCAGGGGAAGCACCTGCTGAGGAAGGAGCAGCAGAAAAACCATGGGATGCACAGGCCACTATTCCTGTCCAACCCCTTTTCCTGTCCCTGTTCTGCTCAGCTTTAGGAGCTATACAAGCTGTGAGTGAAGCTGAGCTCAGGAAGAAAGAAAGATAGGAAAAAGTTTGGTTTAAGTTTGTTATTTCTCATTATCCTACTCCCTTGTTATTTGGTAATAAATGACTTCTCCAGAGCTGTCTATCTTGTCCAGGCTGGTGATGTGTGAGGGATATTTTTGTCCTTACCTCGCCCACCAGCCTTTAATCATTGTTTCTCTCCACTGTCACACTGAGAAAGGGGGAATGATAAAGCATCTTGGTGGGCACCAGATATCCAGCCAAGGTCAGTCCAGCTCATGCAGATGACTAAAAACTGGAAAACAGAGACATAAAGAAAAAGTAGAGATTTTATTAAAGACCTTTTTAACTTCACAAAAATGAATGAGAACATCTTTCCAAAATGTTATTCACCTGAATGAAGAGAGCTCAGAGTTCTTGGTCTGGCAGAGCTCGATCAACTTCCCTTTATTTCTGTGGTTTATCTTGTTATTTCTGGCACCCTCCTACAGCCATTAAGTCAAATCTGATGTTGCAGGTGGGTTGTGCTACCATGGTGCTACCTGGTGTTATTTCTGCATGTAGATATCGTGATATGACTTTAACAAATGCGGCACAGATACCCTACTCACAATTTTTCTTTCACCTGGCATTCTGCCTTACTGATGCAAGTTTCATTTGTGGCCTTTTATGAGTTCTACTTTTCTCTCATATCTCCCACATCACCAGTGAATCTCCAAAGTTTTGAAATAATTCTTCCTTAGGTGTATTAACTCAACATATTCCAAGATAATTTTTGTTGTGTTACCCTTTCCTGGCTCCCAATATTGCTACATTCCTCTGCATTCTTTAGTTTTGATTTGCATGTGAGTGACCAAGGACCATAGGGTTCACTTAGCAGAGTTCACAGGTGCAGGTGGCATCTTCATCTTCATCAAGGTGTGTGCCTTCCCAAAATCCCTTCTGAACTTAGGCCTACATTAATACTGCTGTGTCTTTAACCCATCTAACTCAATCTAGTTCTTTATCAGCTGTTTTGCTTTCTCTTGTGGTATGTAGTTGATATATGAAATTTTCATGTGTTCAAGAAAACATATATTCTGCTTTTCAGTTACAAATCAATTAATTTGCTAGAGAAAAACAACTTCTTACATGTGAACCACTTTCCTTACACCAAACTCTTAAATCAATGCTATTGTCTGACCAAGGCTAAATAAAACTGACATAATTTTTCACTATTCCTGGTACTGGAAAGCTTTTTATTCAGTAGGGAAATTCTAACTAAGGAAAAGGCAATACAACACTTCTCTGTGAGTTCATCCAACAACTCTGAACAGTCTGTCTCTTGAAAATGAAAAGGCACCAGAAGACAGGAGCTCTCCTAACTGGGTGATTACTGTAGAGTGTGTAGGCAAACACTTTCTGTGCCAGTAAAGGCTGGGATTTTGTGGCTGTGCTCTGAGAAGAAACTCCAGTGAGATAACAGATGAGATGGCAGCAGGTGTAGGAGTTCCCATGAATAAAACAGAAGCAGCAGCAATAGAGGAAGGAGCTGAGCAGCTGGGCTTAGGTACTCCATGTTGTCATTCTCTCACTGCAAGATTGATTCCATGGGTGTCTCACTGAAATTATTTTAGCTGGCTAGTTGGATTTTCCCCTAGTTTTGTCTGATAAGTGATTTTCCTTCCTCGAGATGTGTTTTGAGTTTATCATGGTAAATTTAGGAAAATGGTTAAGTAAAGTCTTTACAAAAATCAGCAAGTTACTCAAGAGAAAATATAAAGTTATATTCCTCTTCCTTTGGAGATGGTGGAAGTACTGTGGTACAAATCTGCTGTGTGTACTGTGCATTTTTCTTTTCTTCTGTACTTCCCATTCATTCCCTTTTGTTCCTGGATGCCTTCACAGAAGGCTACAAAGGACCTTTGTTGGGTTAATTCTCTTTATCATCTAAACATGTTATATAAAAACAACTTCTCTGCAGGAGAGCCTGGTTGGTAACATGGTAGAGTTTGCCATTTATGTTATGTGCATTGTAAACTCTTGTCAGCAAATTGGATGCTAATAGAAGCACAGGAGAATCCTGTGTGTGTGGCTGAATTTCTAACAAAGGCAAACCCAACCAGTGGGCTACACTTAACTGGTTTAGTAACTGAAAACCAAATTTACTGTTTTGCTACAAACACAGATGCTGGTGCTTCATCATGAGTCCCTTTTACCCAGGGGTGAGAGAGAGGGGGATTCTTGTGAGTAGCAGCAGATGGCACTTCTGCCTGTTTTAAAGCAGTCTCATTAAGAGATGCCACTGAGAAAAACTGCACGGACTTCATTATTTTTTGGATAATGTGTAAATTTGGAGAGCATTATCAGCAGATTTAGTCATGCTGTGAGAAAAAAATAAGTATGTTCCGTGGTTATTTCCAAAATAAGGTGTCTCCTTTGCTCAATTCTCATGCCATAAAAAAGCTACAAAAGAAAGACAAGCCACTCTGGACTTCTTTATGGAATTACATAAAGTTATATTGCAAATTTCATGCATAACTTTTCTTAACTGCAAAGAGGCCTGTAAAAGTTTGAAAATATAAACTGTTATGAAATATCATGTTTTTCTCCTCTGAGAAAGAAAAAAAAAAGACAAAATTTTAATTCCAAATTAAATGAAGAATTTTCAATCCAAATTTCAGCTCAGAACAGTATTACTGTTTTTATTGTTCTTATCAGCCACCTGCCATGTAGTCAGTCCATAAAAACATGCAAAGACTAGTCCAGGGAATGTGCTGAGGCTGTAAGAATTTGTTGTTCCTGTTTCCTGTCTTGCATAAGTAGCTAAGCAAAGAACTGAGCGCTTACTAATACCTGACTAAAAGCTCCTTATTTCCTCATGGAGCAGCAAATGGCTGCCCCAGCTAGAGCAGGTCAGGTGGGTAATGTATATCTGCATGTACTTCAGACATGGAGAGCAGCACAGGCAGCTCTGTCAGGGATATAAACAAGCATTTTATGTTCCATTAGTACCCTGGATTTTATTCTCACTTTCTCCAAGAGAAGCAGGCTTTGATACCATACCTGCGCTGAGTTATAGCCCATTACACTGAGAAACCTGAGAAATAAATTTGCAGGCATTCACACATCCCTCAAAGCACTCAGCTCTGAGGTGCTTCACTCAGCATCACCTTCCCTGCAAAATGCACTCAGTGACAAGTCTGCTGGAGCCCAGGAGAGATCCAAGGTGCACACAGAGAGGAAAAGGGAGAGCTGAGGTCTTTGTGTCACTGTCAAGGGCATGGACCAGGCTCTGCTCTGTGGGGCCCAGCAATGGCACAACGAGGGCAACAGGCAGGAATTGATGTGTAGGGGGATAGAACATAGAATGTAATCTTATCCCCTGAAGAGTTGCAGCTGAGCCAATTACTAAGGGCTAGGAGCAGGCCTGATGTTAACAGGCCACACCTGCAGCCAATAAGAAGCGTGTTATAAAAGAGAGAACATAGAATGTAATCTTACCCCCTAAAGAGTTGCAGCTGAACCAATTACTAAAGATTAGGAGCAGGCCTGACTTTAACAGGCCACAGCTGTAGCCAATAAGAAGAGTGTTACAAAAGAGTGGATTGGTTGGTTGAGGGGAACTGGAGTCAGTTGGTTACTGTGAGGATGAGTCAGTGCCTAGAGGAGCTGCATACAAGAAACATCAAGGAGGTATGGAACTCTAGCAATATGGAACCCTTGCACTCTAATGATAACATTTATGCTCAGGAAGTTTCCCCTGGACATGAGGAAGAACTTTCCAGTGCTGGGAGAGAGCACTGAAAGAGACCAGGCAGGGGGTGGAGTGTTCCTCACTGGGGATATTCCAGAACTATCTGGATAATCCTGTGCTCTGGGGTGGCCTTGCTGGAGCAGAAAGCTGGGATCAGATGAGCACTGTGGGCCTTTCCAGCCTTGTTTGTTGTGTGATTATACAGACAATGAGACCTTCCAGCCTTGTCTTGAAGGCCCCTCTCATGGGCTGTTCTTTCAGCCCTCAGCAGCAGAGCACCTGCATGTGCCCCAGAGCTGGAGCTGGGAATCCCAGAGCACATATTTTCACCTACTGCTGACCACCTCATCTTTGACATGTCCATTTTTTCATCCCTTCAAGTGGGGCAGATCTGTTTTTTTAACAGTAGTAAGAAAAGTAGTTAGCTCTGTAGCAGCAGGAATTTGTAGGAGTATCATAGAACACCGGAATCACAGAATTACAGAATAGTGTGAGCTGGAAGGGGGCCAAAAGCATCATTCAGTTGAACCCCTGTCCCTGCCCAGACACCCCAACAATCCCAGCCTGTGCATCCCTGGGAGCTTTGTCCAAACCCTCCTGGGGCTCTGGCAGCCTTGGGGCTGTGCCCATGCCCTGGGGAGCCTGGGCAGTGCCAGCACCCTCTGGGGAAGAAACTTTTCTTGAACCTTTTCTAGGGGAAGAACCTTTTCTTGATATCAGCCCAAACCCAGCAGAGAGGAGATCAGTGTTTCCTCCTCCTCTTCCTCTCATGAGGATAATTTATTATTATTGAAGAGAATTGATTCTTGAATTATTGGATTGTTGAAGAACTCAGTGAGGTCTGACCTCAATCTCTTCTCCAGGCTGAACAGGTCAAGTGCCCTCAGCCCCTCCCTAGAAGTCTCCCCCTCCAGCCCCTTCCCCATCCTCTTAGCTACCTTAAATCTTCAGAAAAAAAGAAACTCAGGAAATTAGGTGCCACAGAAAAGCAAAAAGTTTTCATTTGAAGCATTCACATGAAAAAAAAAAAAAGGCTTTTAGTCCACACAGAAATCTGAGAATTCTAACAAACCTAAACACAGGAGGTGCAAGAAATGAGGACCTAATGGATAATGTAATAAATGAAAAGAGAGAACCAAAGTTCTCACAAATGGAAAGGATAATAGCCTTTAAAAGAACTTAAGAAGACATAATATCCATTTCCTCACAGCCACTTTTATCTGTAAGAGAAACAAATCATAAGTTACATTATTTGGCAAAGAAATTTCAATCCTAAGTATTTTTCTTCTCTACATTTTCTAGACAGGAAAACTATGAAGAATCTTTATGGCTCTCTTTTATTTGCTTACTAATGTCAGTGACTTTTAAAGTCTTCTTGGAGGAAGTAAAAAAAAAAGGAGTATATTGTTCTTTTACAATATATAAGCAAATAAAAAAACTGCTACATGTGTCCTTTTATATCCCTTTTTGGGCAAAGAAAACTAATAAAGTTTAACAGCTTGCAGATCAAATATGAGATATTGGAATCCAGCCTTAAAGATGATATTTATTTCCAGCATTCCCAGGCCTATCAGTATACAAGGAGGAAAATGCAATTTGACATTTCTGCATTTGAATAGCCTTCATGGTTAATTAGGTTACCAGTATCACTGGCAGGGCTTAATATTGTCCCTCAGGAGTAGATCTTTTACCACACTGTGTACAAATGATAACCTTGAGTATCTATTTTATCCTCTTCATCAGTACTCTGCCATGTTCTGCTGCTCTACAAAAATAAAATGTGCTTAAAAGAACAAAGAGAGCAGTAGCTGCAGTTTTATCCAGATGTAATTTATGCTAGCTGTCTGACATACTGAGAGCAACTGGAAATTTAGAGATTTCTGAGTTAATCTCAGCTAATTCTGGACTTCTAGAGATGCTGGATCTTCTACTGAAATTTTACACAGATGCTTTTTCTGTTCTGTCTCTGACTCTCTCATAGTATCAGTATCCAGAGAAAGAATCAATCCTGAAAGTTATATCAGAATTCCATTTTGTCTGTCCAACCTGCAGCATGTACATTAATAAAGTCATGTTTTTCTTCCTCCATAACTTTGCTAAGACAGTAGACTTCAAGCCACAACAAGAGCATTTTCCCATTTCTAAATCTACAAATTAATTTTTGTGTTGTCTAAAACCTGCACCCTGACGAGACTGCACTTGGAATTTCTTTGTGCAGGAATTTAGGAAGTGTAAGTATTTTACCACAGTCCTCTCCTACACAGAAACCCACCAGAAATCAGAAGCTTCATATCAAAATAAGATGAAAAGTCTCTCAATATGAGGCAGCAAAAGACACAAAAAGCTAATGCTGTTTCCCTTTCTCCTGTAACTGCAGAATTCACGCGGCTGTGGTGATGTCCACAAGTGAAAATGGACATCCCTTCTCCAAGATTCTCCAAACCACTCACCTGCCACCTGGAGAGGACAGCTGGAGGCAAGAGAGTGGAGAGGGTGGGCTGGGAACAGTGATGAGGTAAGAAAAGGAATGCTAGCAGCACCAATAGTCATTCAAGAGAGTAAAAGAAATGAGTCACCCAGAAAATGTCCCTGAGAACAGACAGTGCCAGATGGCTCCCTCAGCCTTGGTTTCTCCACCAGGAGGAATCCCCACTCCCCAGCAGAGACTCCCCCTTTGCCCCACATCTGGAAATGATGGGGGCCAGTACAGAATAACCTCAGGGTCTTTTCCCTGCCCCTCCTGGCAAAAAATTAACCCTGTCCAGACCAGAACCAGGCCAGGACTTTTCAAATATGATGGAGAGGACTGTTAGAAATTACAGCTTATGTTTGTAATTGAGTTGAAGAGTCATAGCATTGTCTTAGAGTCCATGAATGAATTTAATTGGGCATAGAAATAGATCTCTAGCTGCAGCTGAATTTCTCTGCAGACAACTAGTAAAATAAATCATTGTTTTCTACTACATAGAATCCTCATATACTCTTTACCTATTTTTTTTTAAAAATTCAGAAAGAGCTTTAAATATAGTTTGGTCATCAGAGAATCTAATTATTTTTCTTGTCATGTTCTCGAATTATTTTCTGTTACTGGTGGAAGGATTGTGTTTTTTCCTTCTAGCTTTAAAAGTATAAGTCCTACAAAAGATTTTCAGTAAAGATTATAACTGTATTCCTTTTTCCATTTTAATTGTGTTTAACTGTGCTGTTCAACTCAGGAAAGTAAGCAGGACAAGACACAGGATGTCAAAATGTTATATTTTCTAAATAAAATTTTTAGGTTTTCATGAAAAATCCAGAAAAGTGGTATATTGCAAAGCACAGCAACATACAACAGCTTTTGGGTGTCAGAGTACCTTATTTCAGATTTAATAGTACTGAGGAAAGTTAGCATAAAATTCATATGAGCAAATTCGGTCCCAAGCTTTGTGTCTTCACTTAAGTTATGCTTGTGAGGATTTAATTACATTTTCTGCTGAGCTATCCCAAACACTTTCCTGGACTTTTTGTTCTTGAAGAAGTTGCTAAGCACGTTTTTTCCTTCACCAACCTCTTCATCCCCCTCAGGAAGGGCCAAAGCCATTAAAATTTGATCCATTAATTTTTTACAGTAAGTTAATTGATGGGATATTAAGGCTACAAAAGTGGGCAATTGCTCTCTACTTCCTCTTCTTATCCTCCAGTTGTCATTGCTTGAGAAATGAAATGCCTGAAAGTGGAACTGCCTGTTTCAAACCAAGCCCAGAGAATGGCAAGGGATCCCCTTTGCTTTAATCCAGCCTGACACTAATCAGACCTAACCCTCCTTCTGAATGCTGCATGGGAACACAGATGGAAGATTTTTCCAAGCTTGGATGTTTATCTGGAGCTGGTCACCACAGCTTTGGCAAAGAAACATTATTTTCTATTGATTTAGGTAGAAACATAATTCCACTTTTAAAGTGAAGAGAAAGTTTATATGCATAGTGTAATAACTGAGGGTTCAATTTTGATCAATGAGTAGAGCAAATCATGACAATTCCTAGTCTGTGTTTCTCCCCTACCCTATTAGCATGCATTGACATCTACTGATGCATAAATAGATTCACTTATTAAAAGGTTATTTTATGGTCTTATGGCATACATTTCATTTTTGTAGCAGATGGTGCTTTTTGTTGCTGATCACATTTGTTTCTGGTAGGAAGTGCAACACTATTGACATAAAACCAAATTTAATATGTGAAAATAAAATCAATTCCTGCATTCTGCATAGAGGTGTTAAAGTTCCCAGGAGACCTGGCTTTGTCTGACAAGGTACAAACTCAAATATTCTTTTTTTATTTTACAGTTATATTGCCTAAAATGTTTAATCATGGCTTTCATTTTAAAATCTGTACTTTCCATTTCCCCACAATGCCTTTGTACAGGTGAGCTGTCAGACAGAACGACTTTGGTGTTGCAAAACACCAAAACCACTTTGGGTGTTCCACATTTTCCTTCAAATCTTCCCCCCACCCAATTAAAAGGTGTTTTTATTCTATAAACCCAATAAGGAGTCAAACTTTCATGGACAGCATCCCATTCCAAAGGCTTCCCTGTGTTCCAGCCAGTGTTTTTCTGTGGACTGTGCCTGCATTTAGGCATTTAAGCTCACATACTAGAAGAAGGGATAAATCAAAACTTTACAAAAACCAGAAGAGAACAATTTACATTCCAGAACAAGTCCAGAGGGTACCAATTTACCTATGAAAAATGAAATCGGGAGACAGAACTCCCTGGTGCCAGGGACCAGCTGCTGTGGATTAAACTCTGTCCTGCCCTGTGATCCCCGAGGGGATGAGCAGGTGGAACAGCCCTAGGGAAGGGACCTGGGGATGCTGTGGATAAAGCATTGCTGACATGAGTCAGCAATGCAAACTCTCCCAATCCAGAAAGCCAAAAGTGTTTCCTGGGCTGATCCCCCAGTGTGGTTAGAGGGAAAAGAGGGAATTCTGCCCTGTGCTCAGGTGAGACCCCACCTGCAGAGCTGCTCCAGCCCTGGGCCCAGCCTGGTGAGGATGTGGAGATACTGAAGGGACCAGGATGGGCAGAGGGATGGAGCAGCTCAGCTGGGAGGAAAGGCTGGGATTGTTCACATGGAGAAGAGAGGACTCTGGGGAGACCTTATTGAAGGAGGTTTTTAGGAAGATAGGGACAGATCTTTGAAGCCCTTCTGGCTTTAAACCAAAGATGGGTAGAATCAGGAGAGATATCAGGAAGAAATTAGTACAGTGAAGCGCTGGAAGAGATTGCCCAGAGAAGCTGTGGCTGCTCCATCCTTGGACATGCCCAAGGCCAGGCTGGACAGGGCTTGGAGCACCCTGGGCCAGTGGAAGGTGTCCCTGCCCATGGTACTGGATGGACTTTAACCATTCTATGAGTCAGAGGGGCAGCTGTTATGTAAAGAAAAGGGAAAGTTCTCCCTTCTGCTTCCCTCATCCAGAACCCTCTTTTGTCCCCACAAAATCCTCAAACAGCCCTGCAAAGCTGTATTCCAGCTCTGCCAGAGGAATGCACTGGACCATTGCTTCTCCTCAAAGTGTTTATTATGACTAAAAGCAGAAAGCTTTTATCTCATCCTTTTTCCTTAGCCTCTGCTCTGCTAGTTGCTGATCTTGGATTAGAAATTTTAACACCTGAGGAGAAAGCTAACAAAGTAGTCCATTTGGGAATCAATTCTTCTTAAAAGGGAGGGCAGGTGTCCACCTGTTTGCCTCTCAGAATCTCTAATACCTCTGGGCTCTCCTTAAAACAAAAGAAAAAGTATTCTTTCTTCACCACTTTTACACTGTCCTGTACACAGATGCTTTTTCCCCTCCTCTTCAGTCAGCTGTTCAGAGCCTCACCACTGTTTTTAAGTTCTGCCTGAAGAGTATTCTTATCCTTCAATTTTCCACTTTTTTCTTACCCTTGGGATATTTGTCCTTTCATAGGCCTCTGCCTGGCAGAGAAAAGTGGTCTCTGTATAATGAAAATGCTTTGCTTTGGGACTATCTCAGTGCCATAAATCTGTGCACAGGCATTTCAGGTGAACTCTCCTTTTATATCCTATTGCACAAAGTCCAGCTGTTCTTCTCCATCTCCTCCAATAAGTTTTACTGTAAGGGTATCTCTTAAAGCAGGTCCTAAATTTTTTGTTAGGGATGGGGTTTGCTGTTGAACTCCAGATTTTATCATGTGTATTTTCCACTAAAAGCTAAATCAATTCCATTGCAGAAAACACTTTTTGAACTTATTAGCATGGATAGGTTATCTGCAAGATGGGATGATAAAATTATTTATTTCATAAAGTTCTTTATGGCACAACCTGCCTATGGTCAGTAGCTAAGTGCTCCTTGGAGTTGATGCACAACCTTTTTTGCTCTGCAACATTCATCTATCTACTAATTCTATCCAAATTACTGCAAGTTGCTGACTTCTACCATCATTTAAGCTCTTATATCTTTGTTTTTCAATCAGCTGTTATTGTATAAAATACCTTATCTTACACTGGCATCTGTCTTTCCTTTTTAGGGCAGTTTTGAAGCTGTATTTTTATCCAAGGTCTCAGTTTCCTTTGTGGGTACTTGCAGAGCCTGGTTTCTCATTCCTTATGAGGCATTTCCTTATTTCCAATGCTAGTCTAAGAACATTTTTTTAATATTTTCCTTTATGTAATGTACTGAAAAGAAAATGAGGCTTTGCTCTAGTTCTACATGGATCTACCTTTCAATTGATATATCTCACTTCTAGAGCCATAATAGATGCCAAAATGTCATTTACCTTCTTGCTGCTACCAGACATTGTGCACACAGCTGATGTATCATCCTTAATCAGTCCCAGCTCTTGTTACTGCTCACTTTTGTAGGTTTTTATTTTTATTTGTGCTGTAAAATTTGCATCCTGTAGTTCTGGTCTCCATCTCCATTTTTCCTTTCAGGGGGAATAGCCACACCCCATTGGATCACTCTGGAATTTAGGACCATGGCCTAGGGATGCTTTGCAGGATAATTATTTCCTTGCAGCTGTTTCTGCACTTCTGTCATCTTCCCATTCTTTCCCCCCCTCTTTTTTTTTCATTCAGGGAAATCCAGTGAGTCTCTCCAGCTGATGCCTTGGAATTCAAATGGCTAGAGATGTTTTGGAATCTATTCTCCATCCAGTGATGTAAAATACAGAATTTATAGCTCAAATAAGGCCTCATTTGGCCAAGTAGTGCCAGGGGCCAGAAGTCCATGATATATTTACCAGCCCAAAAAGTAGTCAGCAGGATTTGCTGGGACAAGCAGCCCCTCTGGAGTGCCTGTGTGGAGCACTCTGTGTCCTGGGTGGTTTGATGTTAAATTTCTACACCCAGGAGCTGTCACAATATCTGTGTTCCCCTCCTCACAACGTATTTCTTAATAGAAGGATAGAAATTATTCATTTAAATAACTCTGAACTTTAGCTCCCTGAATCCTGTTTATGACCTGTGAGCAGCCACCATGGCAGAATTTTCCTTTTTGTTCCTAAAAATTTCCAAAATTCCAGGTCCCAAACCCTCTTGCTTATTCCTCTGATTAAAGGGGTAGGCAGGAAGCAGCTCAAGCACAAAAAAAAGGGGAAGCAAGTGAATCTTCCTGTTTAAATCGCAGCTGATTAATTTAATTTGCATGTCCCTTGCCAAAGCACCACAACCAGCAATCTTCACTTCCTCTTGAGTCCCCGAGCACCAGCACCAGCAGAAATCTTCATTTCCACTTGAGTTCCGACAGAACAAAACAAACCATTTAGGAACAGCATGTGGATTGGTGAGCTGTCAGGTCACAATGAGTGTTTTGTTTGCAAAACATCCATTTAGAACCTCATTACCCCAAATGAGCTCCACCTGCACTCCATTATAGCAGCTTCATTCTTTTGTTTTTTAAAGCGGAGCTAAATTTCATCTTGTCTAGAATCAAGTCTGGGAAACTGAAAGCAATGGTGTTGGATGAGCCAGTTTAAATTAAGGTTTAGCTGGGTGGATGAAGCATGTAACAGGAGTAAAAATGTAAAAATGATGCTGTACATGAAATACTGCATCATTAGATGTAATAGGGTCAGAGGCACTTCTGCTGTCAAGTTTCTTCTGACCTTGCTCAGCTCTTATGCTGCAGAGATTTTTGTAAGCTCAATGTATTATTCAATGTTTTGCCAGGAAACAGAAATACTTTGTCTCTTTTGTTTCATGAGAAACAGATTAATTTCCTTTGATTTGTTAAAAAAACCCCTGAGGACAGTGAAAGGGGTCACTGAAAAGAAAGACAGGAACCCCAAGGGGTGAGCATAGCTCCCTCTTTGAGCAAGTCATATTTATCCTAGAAGTTTCAAAAGACAGAAAGTTGGTATTTTCAGTTTGAACCAACAGTTGTTTAGCAAGTGCTGTAAACTTTGCTCTTACTCCACCTCATTTTCCGAACACTTGCAGAGATGTTTAAGAGGCTGAAGCATTTTCACTTGTGCCTTGTCCTCCCTCTAGATGCTTTCCAACCAGATTTTCTTCCTGTCAGCTCTTCAGACCCTCACCACTGTTCTAATGTTCTGCCTGGAGAGTGTTCTTGTCTTTCCATTTTCCACTTTTTTCTTACCCTTGGGATGTTTTTCCTTTCCCTAGGCCAACTGCAGTGTTTTAGTCCTTTGTTGAAAGGTTCAGGGCAGTACTTACACCCTGCTAGGCTGAAGTGTTATTTTTCTGGAGGGTTTTTCAGTGCCTTATCATGTTTTCTTCCAAATCTTAAAAAAAAAAATTGATATAGTTTCATATATATGAGAGTCACCAGGCCCTGGTGACTCTCCAGCTGCCAAATAATTAATTATTCTCTGATCATGAAGTCATACAGAAACATCTCCCAGATCATTCTCTCTGCTAGTTTAGTCAGAGACAGTACATTCCCAGTCAAGTATTTTAGTCTTGGATAAATAAACATTATATAGGAGCCAGCATCACCATCAGGACACAGGATTCCTGTGCATCTCTACTTGACTGTAATCAAATCTGAAGGGCTTGTGTAAGCCAAGGGAAGTGACTGCTCCCAGAGACCCTGTACAGGCTCTGGCTAGTCAGCTTAATAACTACTTTTGATTATTAGTAAGAATATTTGAATTGCTTTCTTTAAATGTGCAGTCATACCCAATTTTTAGAGTCTTCCAGCACAGAAGAAATGAAAATTTTTTCATCCAAATGCAGCTTTCCCTTTCCTAATAAGATTTTTTGCCCTGAACTGTCTGTATCACATATATTACATATGCAAAAATTCATTAGTACAGGTTAGCTTTAAACCTGCCAGTCAATGCAAATTATATTAAATGATATGTGGTGGTTTATATATTTGAATTATTGCCACCACCAAATGAAAAAATATGCTACTTCAAAGCAGAGAGAGGACCCATGGCATAGAATAATAGAAAAAGAGCCAAAGGGTTTATTAAATTTGACACCTAATCTTTCCATCAAGCTTATAAAAATGCTGCTGTTCTGCAGTAGTGACCTAGAGCATTACAGCAGCACTGCTGCAAGATGTAGAGTTCTCAGCCACTGCTGTAAAAATGCTGTTTTAATAAAAATGGTGGGCAGGTGGCTCTTATTTATTTTGCCATACAGCCACATCTCTGCTGTGGACCATCCTGAAAAGCTGCTGCACTTCAGGAGGTGAAGCACTGTCAAAAATCTGGGCTGGCTACAATTGAAATTAGAGGGAACTTCACCTGAAAGCAAGAGGTTAATCCTGTGGTGTTAAAAATTTTGGTACTTCTTTAGCATCTTAACAGTAAAAGGTACAATCCCACAATATGCCACTGCTGTAAAAATGCTGTTTTAATAAAAATGGTGAGCAGGTGGAGCTCTTATTTATCATCTCTGCCTCCTGGACCATCCTGAAAGGCTGCTGCACTTCAGGATGTGAAGCACTGCCATAGATCTGGGAGGATGGCTACAATTGTCATTAGAGGGCACACTTCACCTGAAAGCAAGAGGTTAATCCTGTGGTGTTAAGAATTTTGGTACTTCTTTAGCATCTTAACAGTAAAAGGTACAATCCCACATGTGGTGGTGTTCACAGGGCTCCCAGGATGAGGGAAGAGATGAGAATCTTGACTCCAGGTTTCAGAAGGCTGATTTATTATTTTATGATATATGTTATATTTTAAAAATGATATATTAAAACTATACTAAAAGAATAGAAGAAAGGATTTCATCAGAAGGCCAGCAAAGGAAAGAATGGAATGATAATAAAATCTTGTGACTGAGCACAGCCTTGACACAGGTGGCTGTCATTGGTCATCAAGTAAAAACAACTCACATGGACCAATCCCAGATGCACCTGTTGCATTCCACAGCAGCAGATAACCATTGCTTGCATTTCATTTCTGAGGCCTCTCAGCTGCTCAGGAGAAAAACCCTTGCAAAAGGATTTTTCATAAAATGTGTCTGTGACACCCACAATATGCCACTGCTGTAAAAATGTGTTTTAATAAAAATGGTGAGCAGGTGGCTCTTATTTATTTTGCCATCCAGCCACATCTCTGTCTTGGACCATCCTGAAAGGCTGCTGCACTTCAGGAGGTGAAGCACTGCCATAGATCTGGGGGGATGGCTACAATTGTAATTAGAGGGCACACTTCACCTGAAAGCAAGAGGTTAATCCTGTGGTGTTAAGAATTTTGGTACTTATTTAGCATCTTAACAGTAAAAGGTAGAATCCCACAATATGCCAAGGTCATGGAGCCTTGTCAGAAAGCTGTTGCACAAAGACCCAGCAATGACTTCTGGGTTTAGTCACAATAATCTTGGAACTGTGCAATAGCTCGAGCTTTGTGCTCGTTACACTCATTAGTAATACAATGGAAATTGTTGTTTAAAAAGAACATTCTAGTGCTTCCTGTTGTCTTTAGCACTAGGCCTGCCCTCCTAATGCTCCTCTGTAGCCCAAGGGTGGCAGCTTTGGCCCTCTTCAAGGTTTTAGGAAGGGGGGATTAACCATGTGCAATTAGCACCTTAGGCATTTCCTGGGAATGTTGTGAGGTGAGGAAGGATTTGTTCTCAGTCTTGGAGTCTGCCTGAGACTTTTACTAATAATAGTTTTGGGGTTTTTTTACTAGGAATTGTAAAACTCATCCACCTTGGGTGACCAGCTGGTAAATAGGGTTGTCAGGTCTCAGTGTTCTTCCCTACAAGAAGTTGATTTTTCCCTATGGTGCTCAGCACAATGATCATGTGCTAATCTAAACATTTTGGTGAATGTCAATTAGGGTGTCTTTCAAGATTTTAATTTCAGTACCTAAAGTGGGCCAGGTGCTTAGTTGCTTTAATCCATCTACTTCTGACAAAATCAATTATTCTGATACAATACCAATGTGGGATTTTATCCACTACAATTTTATCAACCTGTGGTCAGCAAAAAAAACCCCAACTGTTTTTGCTGAGGATGGAGATAAGACATTTATTTCAAAGGCTTTCTATTTTTAACTGTGGCTCTCTTGTTTTCTTCCCTCTTCATGGATGAATTTTGTGAGATGCTGGATCTGGCAGCTGAAATGACAAATTTCTGCAACAATGTCTGTTAATTTTTTTAGATAGCTGAATGTATAAAATAGTGTATGTAAGTACACAGATAAGAGATATAGTGAGTTTGATTGCTATGCTTTTCCAATTTATTTTTGTTTTCTTTTTCTACAGTTCCTTTAGTATGTATGTGCTATATATTAATTTTCAAACTCTTTAACAATTACTTCATGACCTTAAAGTTAACATCTAATAGAGGATCTTTTTACCTATGTTCCTTACCAAACTCTTCATTAGAATTGACAATTTGGACTCTGCATAATTTCTTTTAATAAATTTGGGGTTTAAAATAAATAAACAGCTGTTTTTTCCCATGGAATGGTTGATGACAGAGACATGAGTTTATGTGACCTTGTACTGATTTAAAAGGTCTCCCTGGTAGTAGCTGTGTTCTTTTTCTCTGCTATAAGGTCATGACACAAATATATTGGAGGTTTTTACCCTATTAATGCTCAAGCAACTACCACGAAAGGAGAACTGTGTTATTACATAGTGGTGTGTGACAAATTTTTAATTGTAGTGCCAAGGAGAATTTGTATCTCTTGTGTTTCTAAATTTTCCTCTGAAGAACTAGATGATAAATTGATTTATAGTGTTCTTATTCTGTTTAAATGGATATTAACAGGCATATATTAATGCATAAATACATCAGATCAGAAGAGAAATCTGAGTAGTTACACCTTTGCTGAAGATGGGACAAGACACCCATTGAGATGAAACTATTATTGTTTGTGGCTCTTTTATTTCTCTTATTTTATAAGTATTTCCTAGGAGATATCAAGAAATCAAATAGATTTGGGAGAAAATAGTGAAGGATATATGTGGTTTTAAAGATCAGGTTTCTCTGAACAACCTGTGCTGATTGTGCCTCCCAGGACTGGAATTTCTGATGGTCAGGTGCTCTCAGTTTGTGCCATTTTCACTGACACTTAGATACAATAAATAGGAGCCCTAAGTGTTGGGTTTTTTTTCTCCAGCTAAATAAAATAAGGGAATTGAATTTGAATCCAAACCAGGAGTGGGCTTTTAAAGTGCATCTGGTCATCAACATCAATTATTGCACTTTGCTTCTCACCATTGAGCAATCCTGGAGCTCCCAAACTGGAATCTTTACTAATAAAATCCAACTAAGAGACTGACTGTAAGTGTTAGCAGGAAGGCAGGCCACAGTTTTCATCTCTCTAATGTAACTTCATCTCTTTACCTGAAAAAATCATGAGGAGATTTCCACATCCTTAACACTTTTGCTGTACAGATCCCCTCTGGCTATGCTCCACCTTTTGGGAATATAGGACTTTCCAATCCTTAGTGGGCATATTGTAATATCCCAAAAATCCTGTTTACGTGAAATGTGAAAAATGTAAATTATTACTAAGACAGTTCTAAAAGCCTCAAAGACAGGATTCTTACTGGGGAGGAAATATGCTGAAATAAAGGCACAAATTCCCATTTTGTGTAGCCAGGGTATACCAAAGAAGACAGTCAACTGCATGGTTCTCTGTTGGTCTCCTCTCTTTTGAAGCCTTTATTTTTTGGCAGCATTTAGGGGTTTTTAAAAAAGGGAATGGAAGTTACTCTTCAGCCTGAAATTAAAACAATATTAATTACTACCTTCAAGAACTGCCCAACTCTCCAAACTTCTGTGATTTGCATAGAAAGGGAAAATATTAGATTTTTGTGCACCTTCTTGCCTCAAAATCCCACTTGGAGAGAAACTTGGAGTGCTTTTTCAGCCTGTCACTGTGCAGGTGGTGTCACTAGGATTGCAGAATAGAGGCAAATGATCAAAGCCAATGAACTCCCAGGCAATATTCTGCTGTAGCTCTCTCATCAGTGAGAGCTGATGAAGCTGCCACACAAAGAAGTGGGGACACCTCTTCTCCCTTGGCTTTGGATTTAGTTCATTGCCTGCATTGAAAACTTATGAGAGGTGCTTGCCAGAGTTTGGGGTTTTTTACCTTAGTGATGTTTTTAAAATATTCTAGAGCAGACTCTCTTAATATACTACAGGCTCTCTGTTTACATAGAGATTTTGGCTACACCTCAGAAAAAAGCACTCAGGTGCATTTTTTTATCAGTTTCTCTTCAAGAAAGCATATGAGCACCTGAGCAAAGGCAAAGCCATCAATTTTATAAGAAGAATTAGGTAAATGTGAAATCTGAACTGAGCAAAGGTATCTCTTCATGGAGAGATGAGTTTATCAGGAAAGTCAATCCCCTTCTGCTTTACTCTTCCTTCAAAGAAAAGGTGTAGACAAAGCTGCCCATCAGCAATGTTGGTGATGCCCCTGTGAATATGTGTTTAAGAAAGGGAAAAAAAAATTCTGGACAGGAAGAGGAGTGAGGGAAAAGATGATGAGAAACAGCCCAGCAGACATGGAGGTCAGTGGAGAAAAAGGGAGAGGAGGTGTTCCAGGGGGCTGAGATGACATCCCTTGTGGAGAAAACAACAGTGGAGCAGGGGGAAAGTGTGAGGAGGAAGGAGCAGCAGAAAAGAGCTGTTAGGGACTGACCATAATCCTCAGAGAGGTCACAGCATCCCCCTGGGCTGCTCAGCAATGGGGGGGAGGTAGACGGGCTGAGAGTGGTGGAGTGAGGTAAAATGGGAAGAAGCAGGAGGAGAAGGTGCTGTTTTAATTTTCTGTCTTTCTTTCTGATTTATCAGCTCTGTTTTTAACTGGTAATAAACTAATTTTTCCCAAGCTGAGTATGATTGGTCCATGAGAGTAACTCATAGGTGTCCTTATCTCAACACATCCAGCTTTTTAATCTGATTTTATCTTCTTCTCCTGTTGAGGGGATGTCCCTTCTGAGGGGCAGTACTGATCTCTATGACAGGGACAGGACTCGGAATGCCTGGAGCTGTGCCAGGGGAGGATTACATTGGATATCAGGGAAAGGTTCTTCCCCAGAGGGTGCTGGCACTGCCCAGGCTCCCCAGGGCATGGGCACAGCCCCAAGGCTGCCAGAGCCCCAGGAGGGTTTGGACAAAGCTCCCAGGGATGCACAGGCTGGGATTGTTGGGCAGGGCCAGGGACTGGCCTGGGTCATCCTGGTGGGTCCCTTCCCACTCAGGAGATTCTGTGAGTGGAAGTGGCAGGGTGAACATCTGGAACTTGGCCAAAGTCAACCCAGCCCTGGTATAAATGATTTCAGTGACAGGAGGCACATGGAGCAATTTCTGTGTGGTTTGTGTGTAATTACTGCCAGCTGCAGTACTGAAGGGTTAGGTCATCGTGAATGTAGGTAGAGATCTTACCTTTATGATGATGGATTACCAAAAGATGTTTCAGAGATTTTTTTTCTCAAGCTAGTTACAAATTAAGTTTAATATTTGTTGAGACCAGGGAGAGCTGGTCTCCAGGAAAAGTTTTTTGTGACCAAAAAAGGTTGTTTTTAATGCTGGCCAGAGACATCATTCATCATAGTGAAGTGTGTTCTGGGAGAAGAGTCTTTGAAGTGGACCATATTTGAGTAGGATGAGAAGAATTTTGGGTGCAGAAGTAGATTTTCATGGGGAAGCTGGCAGAATCAATCTGCATGTCCTTTAGCTAACTTGAATGAAAAATCCTGTAGAAAACTTGTTAGGATAATGATTTTCATTTTCCAGCACTGCAAGATGTTGCAGGTGATGATGCAGTAATCACTGAGCAATAAACACATTCAGAAACAGCATCACTTAAAATTACTTCATTGTTCCAATTGCTGATTTGCAAATGGAAAATACTCCCAGTACTGTTATAAACAAACTCATGGCAGGCTGTGCAGAAGAGTTCTTTGCCACTTGCCAACTTTACAGCCCTACAGGAAGAGAGATTGACTAATCCACTGTAGAGTGCACCACAATTACCTGTGACAAGCATAAAACGTTACTTTATTTATGAGTGTTGTGGTTTAACCTCAGCCAGCAACTAAGAACCACTCAGCTGCTCCCTCATCCCCAACCCCTCCAGTGGGACACGGAGAAGAGTTAGAGAAAAGTAAAACCCATGGGTTAAGAACAGTTTAATAACTGAAAGAAATTAAATAATAATATAAGGAAAATCCTTTACTTAGGGTAAAGGTTGCTGAGCAACAACCAAACCCTCAGTGTGTGATTCACATTGTTCTCATTCTAAAGACAAAACACAGCACTCCACCAGCTACTAAGAAGAAAATTAACTCTATCACAGCTGAAGCCAGGATAATTAAATACTTTTTAATTAAAAAGTTGCATGTGATACCTTGCTGACCATCTACATGCAAACATGAGCTCAATGAAATCCAAAAAAAAAAAAAAAAAGTCAGGAAGACATTTATCTTGTATTTCTATAGAAAGAGTTAACATTAAAAAACCACCAACATCTGGTGGCCATCAGCCCATATTGCTAAGTTATTTTTTTCACAGACTTCTAGAAGTGAAGGGGACTTTTTATTTTAAGAATTCTGCAGTTTGGGAGAAGTGGAAGATTTGAGTTCGTTGTGCTTTTTTTTTTTTTAATTATTATTATTATTTTTCAATTTAATGGCAGGTTTATCTTAAGTACAGTTAAACAGAAATCCTTGAATGTATTTACAATTGAAGTTGATTTCAAGTTGGCAGTGAAATGCCTGGTAAAATCTGTCAGAAATTGGCCAATAGAACATGAACATAAGGAATTTTTTTCTAACCTAGAGTTAAATTTTTGGTTATCAGGCTTAATTCAGCAATCTGCAAGGCTCAGTTCAGAGAATCTGATTCAGCAACAAGTGTCTGTCTACCCTAGGTGGTTCTATAAAAGAAATCTTAAGAAACCCAAATATTTATTGACAACTGAGACCATTAGCTAATGTTCTGAATAAAAATGTGCGTATTTCGAATTACTTCTAACTTGCAATCAAATCAGGAACAGTTTTACAGTCTTAGTTTGCTGATATTGTGAAAAATACATATTTCCATATTACCTTGGATTTTCAAGTGTTTTAAAGAGCGTTTTTTTAAAATAGAAAACATAAAGTAATGTCTTAGTTACAGACAGGTGTGGGTAGAAGTAATCCCTGTCTGGTGGCATTCCATGGAGCAGCAGGATCTCCTCTCCTGCTGTGCTCTCGTGATGCTACAAGGCAGCATTGGAACCCTGCAGGGGCCGTGTGAGCAAACTCATAATGAGCCAAAAGTCCTTAACCAAAAAATCCCTGCCTCAGGAGGGCCAGAGCATAAAAGGCAAGCATAAGGCAGTGTGGTGGAGGGTTAAGGCAGTGATAGGATCCTCCAGTGATGCTTATTGTCCTGGGTTATAAGATATGTGTGTGTTCAATTTCCATCTGTCAGAGGTGGGGCAGTTCTCCTCTGTTCATTGGGCAGTTTTCTTTATCTCTCCCACAGCCAATCCTCCCTCCAGGAGATCTCTGCTGTCCATGGGCCATTAATTATTAATTATCTTCTGTCCATGTGCCATTAATTATTAATTATCTTCTGTCCATGGCCACTGAGTGGCCCTGCATGGCTGATCCAATCCCATCATCCCATGGGGAGATGCTCCGCCCAGGGGAGGAGCCAAGCATTCCTACCTGGATCCAATCTGAGGTTTGGCACAGCCCAGCAGCCTTTGCCCAGTGCATTGCCAGAGGAGCAGCTTCTGCTGCCCTGCATTGCCAGAGGGAGCCCAGGCCCATCTCCAGCAGCCCTGGAGCTGCAGAGGAAAACTCCCCCCTTGTGCAGGATCCCTGCTCCAGCAGAGCCACAGCTGGCACTGCAGGAGGGCTGAGCCCCCATGGGATGGGGCTGTGCCACCCCCTGACACACAGGGGGACAGGGCCTGCTCTCACTCTGGCAGTGCTGGTTTGTACTACTGCATTTTTTATTTTAATTCTTTATTTATCTTCTTTCTACTCCCATATCTTTGCCTAAGAGCCCCTAAATTTCAAAATTATAATAATTCGGAGGAAAGGGGTTTACATTTTCCATTTCAGGGGAGGCTCCTGCCTTTCTTAAGCAAACACCTGTCTTTTCAAACCAAGACACTTATAGACAGACTTCTTAGCAAAACTGCAGCAAATGGGGACAGCTGGGCCTCCCTGCTTCTGTGAAAGGCCAATTTTTGTGTGTGTTCAGCCATGGGCAGAGTAGCAGGAGAGGTACAAACTGTGCTCAGTTATCAAGGAAATAAATGACCAAAGAAAAGGGCAAACACAAAAAAATCAGAACTCACCAAGTAGAGGAACATGGTGGTGGTTGACAGCTACTCAGAGAATGCAACACTGCAGCAAACCTCAGCTTAATAATATTAGTACTTTTTGTACTCCCACCTTCTCAAGGGTTTGTTCTTATTTTCTATGTGTTACTACATATGTTAGGAACATGGGAAGCTATTTATTTAACAGACATTGAGATTAGTGAACAAGGAAAGCTGCATGGAGATGCAGTATTTTAAGGACAAGAAAATTCTGCACCAAAACCTCCACAAATGCTAGGGCAGAACAACTTCTCAATCTCCCAAGCTGGTTCTGGAGCCTGTGCAGAGTGAACTACCTTGGCTAACAACTCACCCAGCTGCTTCTTCACTCCTCCTCCCACCCCAAAGCAGGATGGGAGAGGAGAACAGGAAAGGCTAAAGCGAGAAAAACTCATGGATTGAGACAAAAAGGGTTCAATGACTGTAAAAAACCACCCCTAGACAATAACAAGGCTAAACCAGAACCCCCAGCTGATGCCAAGGCAACCCCTGACCACCTCCCACTGTCAGACTGGTGCCAAGCCAGGCTGTGAGCAGCGGCTGCTTTGGAAAATTGGTGATGTCTGCTTTTGTTAGGAGTCACTTGTTTTGAAGATGTGGCACTAGAGCAGTTTTTTTGTACTTCACTGATCTTTTTTTCCTCCTACTGTGAAAGGAAAATTAATTTCTGAAAATTCTTTTTTTGTTGTTGTTGTTGTAGCACAAGATGAATAGCCTTACCCTTGGTTTTCTTATTTTAATGATACAGAAAAATTGGGGTTTTTTACTAATTCACAAATCAGAGAAACTGCAAATATTTTCTTCATTTATTTGTAGCAGCAATTTTTTTTTGTTTGTTTGCTATTTATGCAAGTCTTTGCATTAAAAACACAAGAGTGCTGACTACTGAATTTGGGAAAAGAATCAGGCTAGGTTTACTTCTAAAGAGTAGAAAATGATTGGAGCACTAACTGTAAGGTAGAGTTGTAGGGTACAAGCTGTTAAACCATAGCAGCTACAACTGGATTAATACATATCTTCTACCTCCAAGCTCAGCTCAATTGCCTAAAAAGAGCAAATGCCAACATATATGCTCACCATATAATATTTACATAATGTCAATTATATGCTGACAATTATGTAATTATATATATAATTATACATATATATTATATTATATATATTACATATCTATTTTATATATTATGTTATATATAATTTTATATATAATATATATTATGTAGAACATATCTATTATATATAATACATTATATTTTATATATATATATATTAGATATTTTATATGTATATATAATATGCCAATTATAGAATTATATGCAATTAATTACCCAATAACTTCCAAGTTGAGAAGACCTTCCATTTCCTTCAGGCAGCCCAAGTAGTGCTCAGTGAGAATGTTCCCCTAGGGTTGCTTTGTTGTAGGTTTTTTTTACTCTGTTATTTAAAGTGTACAACTAATAGGGACATTGAGATTATCCCATGTTAATACACTTTGGCAGTGTTACTTTCCTTGTCTTTATCTAATAAAAAAACCAAGCAAGAGAATGGATGTCTGGTTTCCTAGTGTCCTCTAGGAACAAGACAGTGTTCTGCCGTGTCAGAGTTATGCCAAAAAGTGAATGTTATTTCTAGGGTTGAGCAAAATCAACACAGCTAACTTGAAATCGAGCTTATGTCTTTTTTGAACCAGGTTCTGAGATTTCATTTACTTTCTCTCCAACCTCATTTGAAGAAATGCAACTGAAACACGGCTCTGGTAAAGGCATTTTGCAACACTTCAAAAGAATAAATTCCTGCTGCCATGTGATTCAGCAAAACATGCTAAAGACATGAAGCCATCCTCATGTGCTGAAGTGTTCAATGTATGCTCACAAGCATGAGTGTTTCACAAAATCCATGTGGGCTTTTGCTCTACTCCTCTGACAAATGGAGAACGTAATCAAATAAATGATGGAAGAGGAAGTTTTGGTTTTTTTACTGCTTCCTTTCCATTGTGACTGAGAAGAGAAGCTGATATCTCTCTACTCTCACCCCCCAGCATCTGGGAGAAATATCAGAAGGCTGATGGCTGCTGCTGACAAGACACATACCTGTTGTGTGCCACAAGGACTCAACCCAGCCTGCTGCCAAACAAGAACTGTGAAAAGCAAAAAAAAATAATAATACGCAATTTTACACACATATCACTTATTTTTCATATTGTTATGTTTGGGTTGGAAATTAGGTAAATGGAGTTCATCCATACAAATTCTTCATGCTTTCTCTATCTCATTAACTCCATAGCCTAGGCAAATGAGAAATGCTTGTAAAATTGCTGTATTTTAAGTGCAGGCTAGAGACTGGAAAGGCATGGAACAGAATGTTCAAGAAACTGTATTGTTCTTGTTCAGTGTCATTAGTGGCCATGTAGTTTGATTCTTATGAGTTAATGACACATAATAACAAAGGTTATTTTCAAAACTTACTACAAATCTTTTGCTCAGCTCATTTCTGTGGGAGATAACCAGATTTATTGAGATAATGCAGCAGATGTTATTCAGGGAATGACTATCAAATGGAACCAATATCTGTAAAATAATCTATTTTCTAAATGCAAGTCGCATTCTCTACAAGTTTTTCTTCACAGCACAGCCACTTTGCAAAACTCTGCCCTTCTATTGTGCAATTACTTGACTCTGCAAAGCATCATCTGAACTTCACTTGACTCCACCACCCTTCCAAACACTCATTTTTTTCTGAATATGGGTCTTGTTCTGCTACACGTGTTACAGAAAATTCATTGAGGGGACTTCTATTAATTTCAGCTATTTTCCTGTCCCACACCATTAATTAAAATGCATTTCAGGTCCAAACTGAATAGGAAGAGGCTTTTTGTGTTAATAGCTTGCCTGGCCTGGAAGGGACTCCTTTCTGACTACACAGAGGTAACACAGCACCAATGGTAGGATTTTTTTCTAGCTCTGTGTGTCAACACGGAGGTCACACGGGGCTAAAACCCAACAGGAGGTGCATGACTCCTTTATTTAAACACAAGCACACTAAAATTACACCTCAATTCCTCTACAAATCTGCAGAGGTCAGTGCTTCTCACACTGCTGGTAAAGTCAGTGCTTTTGGCAGAAAAGCCTCCATTCTCTCTCCATCATATCAACCAAAGAAATACAGATTATACTACTTTCATAGACCTTCTCAGTAACTGAATATATTTTTCTACAGAAAAAACAGGCATTTGATGCACAGGAATCTCCTCCACAACACTTCAACATGATTTCAAATGCATCTCCCCCTTTACCTTTTTCTCTGCAAACACTTCTTGAAATTAACAGAGACTTTTGTGTGATTTTGTAAAGTCTAGTTAGGTGGAAGAAATACCTGAATACATCAGAGGATATTTTAAAAATGGCAAACCCATATTTTTCCCTGCATGGCTATTGGTCATTGAAACATTGGCAAGATATGCCTGAACTCAAAAAAAATAGTAATAGAGTGAGGAATGTATTGCAGCACATTGCTGTTGTCATTGTCCCATGGATTTGAAGACAACTCATTTCCTGCTGACCTTTTCAGCTTTAACATCAAGGTTGGGAGCACTTTAAAGTGCTGATTTTCCCTCTCACACTGTGTGACAGCAGACATCCTTTGCCTTCCATCCCTTAAGAATTAACAAGTGTAAACCAAGCCTGTCCCAGGACAGCCATAAAGAGAACCTCACATCTCCCTGCCTGGCACAGATGACAGCAGCTGGGAAGGTTCAACAGAATAAATCTTAAAGCTTAATCTTTCAAGAGCAGGGCTCAGGAAGCTGGCAGGCCCTGCAGAAGTTTGTGCCTCCACATCTCAGGTGCTTTTCTCTCTCTCCTAGACAAATGTGTCTGGCCATATCTGCTGAGTTCAGCTTACAGGTCTTGCAATTAACACCTTCTAGGAGAGAAATACTACCTCTTCAAAGAGGTTATTCTCTCTAGGAAAACTGGTGCTTCAATGACAGCAAGAGCCTGAAAAAAACCCAGCCTTTAAGTTTGTCCCCAGCTGCCAAAAGGATAGGGCAAGTGAATAAGCAAATATGTTTTATATCTTTGATATTTCGGGGAAAAAATTAAAAAATATATACAGTATTGGTTCATTTTTCTGTAGGTGAAATGTTGGGAGATCCCAAAAAAAAAATCTCCTCTCTATTGTGTTTGTGTCCTCCCCAGATAATGGCAGGAAGGAAGGAATGATGAATCTGACTCCATGTTCTCAGAAGGCTAATTTATTATTTATATTAAAGAATGCTAGACTAAACTATACTAAAGAATATAGAAAGGATACTTACTGAATGCTAAAAAGATAATAATGAAAACTCCTGACTCTTTCCAGAGTCTTGACACAGCTTGGCCCTGATTGGCCAAAGAGTGAAAACAACTCACACCAAAAACCAATGGAACAATCACCTGTGGATAAACAATCTCCAAACACATTCCAAAGGAGCAAAACACAGGAGAAGTAAATCAAATAATTATTGTTTTCCTTTTTTCTTTGAGGCTTTTCAGCTTTCCAGGAGAAAAATCCTGGGTGAAAGGATTTTTCAGAAAATATGAATGTGACACCTCTGCAAGGGAGGAAAAACTCAGTGGGCATAATTTTATCAAGTGAATCATATCTCTGTTAATGCCAGGTGCCCACCAAGCTGCTCTACCCCCTTCCAGCTGGACAGTGCAGAGGAAATAAGATGGACAGCAACTCATAGGTTGAGATAAGGCAGTTTACTAAAACAAAAGGGAATTTCGTGTGCTCTCAAGCAAAGAGAAAACCTTAAGATTTTATTCTCTACTTCCCATCAGCTAGCAAGGTCTGGTCTCTTCCTGGGAAGCAGGACTTCAGCACATGGAGCTGCTGCTCTGGAAGGTAAACGTTGAAAATAACACATCCTCCTCCCCAGTCCTCTACCCACACTTACCTTCTGTGTCTGAATGCTCTGGAATGTCCATTTGGTCAGTCTGGGGCAGCTGGCCTGGCTGTGCCCTGTCCCTGCCCCTCCATGGCAGGGAATGTTGAGAGCCAGGAGCTGTGCCAGCCCTGCCCAGCAGCAGCCAACGCTGCTGTGTTATCTGCTCCTTCCAGCTGCCAGGGCAGAGCACAGCACCGAGGGATGCTCTGGGAGCAAGAACCCAGCCTGTTAGGAGTAGAGAAGCTGCCCATTGTTTTAAAAAGGTCGCAGAGTTCACAGGTTGGGCCAGTTGCTGCCAGGGTGGAGTTCTAACTGTTTGTTGTTGTAATCACCTGTCATTGATGTTAAGAATTCCCCCTTTTGTCGAGTGACACCCTGCTGCTTCCTGGAGGGTGGCACCCACACCATGAAGAGGAGGGGACATCGGAGTTGGCATGCAAATGACCTCAGAACCAGCATGCAACAGGAGAAGCCCCTCACCAAATGTAGCCAAAAACCCCTAAAAACAACGAGCCAACACAAAATTGACAAATCAAAGTGATGTTTAGACGTGAGGAACAGAATCCAGTATCTGCTAAGACCCTTTTTACTCCTCACCCTAACCAAGAGATGTCGGCTAGAGGAGCGCAAATGTTAAACAAACAGGTTGGGGAATGTCCTGGTGCCCTTGTGAGGATGGAACCCCAAGCTCTGCCCACAGAGCAGTGGACCAAGCTGCACTTTTCCTCCTCCTCTGGGTCACTCTTGGGAGTCACTCCTGGGAACAGCAGGACCCAATGGCTTTTAATAAAGGCATTAAAAAGGAGAAAGGTCTCCTGCCCGTGTTTATTTCACAGCCCAGCCAGACCCACTGCACCAGAGGAGCGGAAGCATCTCCTCTGTGCCCAGGTGTCTCTGAGATATTGGAAATATGGCCCATTTGTTTGTGTAATGAGCAGCTACAGGGCTTGTTTAGGTACGCAGGGCAATTAATGGGTGCAAACAGGAGCTAGAAATGAAACTCATGAATATGTGAAGCATTGCTTCCCAAGCAAAATATGAATGCTGGACACAGGCAATTAAGCACTCCCTCTGTTTTCTGGATAAATATGCAAATTTGACATTCAAATCAGACTTCTAAAAAAAATTTTCACCCAAGTTAAAGCACTAAGAACATAAGCAGTCCAAAGCTTAAATCTTTTTGCTCCAACTTTAATTGCTTGCCATAATTTCTGTTAAGGGCAAGGCACTTTAGTAGGTTATCATTCTGCTCCTCCCAACTGTTTCAAAAGTCAAGTGGGGTTTCCCCTGACACATCACATAGTGGATGGAATTTTTAGATGGAGAATTTACAGCAGAGTAGCATGCAGGGAATTCATTAAAGCTGGGAGAAGGAAGTCACTGCAAGAAGGTGACAGTATTGTTTGCATAATAGGTTTGCCTGTTGCAAACTAAGACTAGCTACTGAGCTGCCTTAATAAATTACATTTTTCAGTAGTTAAAGAGAAGCACTTAGCAGGTTCTGAAAGAAAGAGGACCAAAAAGTTGATCATATGAAGTAGGAAAAAGAAATGTTATGGGGTAAGCTGTTAAAATGTGTTTACCAACGCTGCTGTCAAATGCAAATTTACAGGACAAAAGACTCTCATGACCTCTAATTCAGGGCCACAAGGCTTTTGGGAAGAGAGAATTTGATGGGCCACTCCTCCCTCACAAGATTCTGTTGCAGACAGGGTCCTAATCTGGACTTAGCATTTTTGGTGGGGATCTAGGTTTCTGTCTCATTTAAGTACAGTGTCTTCCATTGTTTGTGACTTCAGTACTCTGCCCTAAAATGAGATTTTATAATATCATATTTTAAGGCCATAGATTATTAACACCACTGAACAAAAGGCATCATAATCCTCTACAACCCTTTAACTCTGCTTCAGAATGATTTTAAGGGCTCAAGTCAAACTGTGGTCTTGGAGTTGACCACAGGGAAAGATCTGTGTTGGAATTCCAAAGTAACTCTTTTAACCTTTTGGTAATGGACATAATCTTTTCTGAGCAGCCTGTTCTAGTGGAATGGGGAAAGGGGCTGGAATTAGATAATCTTTAAGGTCCTTTCCCATAATTCTATGATTCTAAGAAGTGAATAATATCAAAATATTCTTATTAAAGTGGAAAAGACCCAGAAGAGTTGATGCTACCTGAGGAAACCAAGCTGTCCTGCTCTGCAGGTGAAAGAAGGTGGCAGGGAGGGCAAAAGAGCACAGTGAAGTAAAGACCAGCCTGTCCACTGCACCTCTGGATGCCGTGGAATAGAAACTCCACCTTAGTGAGAGGTGTCTGAGCCAGGCACTAATGAAGTCAATCTCCTTCATTGGGAGGGTGAGCTTGGTCAGACTCAAAATCCTCCTTGGCCGATTTTAAGCTCCCTTTGGTGCGAAGGAGCTGCAAAGCAAGTTCAGCCTGGGACATCACTCGAGAGAAGGAAGAACCTGAAGGAAAGAGCAGAAAGGCATTAGCAGGGCAGCAAATCTCTTTCTGTACATCGTGGGGGTCCCTGTGTCACGCACAAGCGATGGGAAGGTCCGGTGGACACTGCAGTACCGAACTCTGCCGTGCCGGTGCTGCTGCCCACGGGCTCCCTGGCGCTGTTGATCCATCCCAGGCACACACTGCGTCTGTCCTTTGTTTTCTGCCAGATTTTATCGGTCTTAGAAAACGGACAGTGCCCTCACTGAATGCCTCGAATCCCAAATCCATTTGACAGTCACCGCAAGCTTGATGTGCAGCGGTCTTTGTTAAGGAAAGCACAATATTTACATAAACAGGCTGACCTTTTAAACCTCATTTTGTCAGGAGGAGCTGAAGGAGAGCAGATAAGGGCAGAGAAGGGGGCAGAGGAGCCTTTGCTACCTGTTGCTGTAAGAGAAATCATATCCTGAGGCAAATGCACCTTTTGTTTTTATAACTTCATAAAGTATCCTATCTGTATCTACATATTTAACAGCCGCTACACTTGAAATGTACACCGAGTGATTTTCTTTACAAACCATATCATCCTTCCTTCACTCCTTTTCTTACATCCTCGCTAAAGAAAAAAAAAAAAAAATCAGCAAAGCCCCAAGCAGCGTAAATCACTGCTAAGATCAGCTCACTCCACGATTCTCTAGCATAAGAATGATGAGCTATGCTGACAGGAACAAACCAATGCGATGCCAGAGGAATCTTGGGTTCCTGCGGCTTCCGACTTTTCCCCAGCAGATTCTGCAAACATAAACCTGCCAGGCTGGCAAACAGAACACGAATACTCCACACTGGTGCTTACAGAGACAATGGAAAGAAGACAAAAAGCTTCTTAATAAAAACCTAGAAATTGCCATCTCATTTCAAGACCGCACACAGCACAGCAGATGAGTGCTGGTGTAACTCTCCATATTGCCTGGCACATACATCACATAATCTCATGGTTACTGCGCTCATTGATCCTGCCGAGCGTGAGCTGCACCCGTCCTCTGCAGGGATGCCAGAGCTCCGTGCGCGCTGCTCCTGACACGGGCCGCCTTTCACCTGAGCCGTGCTCAGCTCTCAGCCCGACTATACCCAGGGAAAAGCATTTTTATTAGCCACGAACGCGTGTCTGTTCACAGCACGCGTGTAGAAGAGGGACCACGGTGGGGGGAGGACATACATCAAGCTCCATAAATGCTAGACCCCACACACCTCAAAATCCCGCACGCATTCCGGAGCCGCTATGCGAGGAAAAACGGTGATTTTTTCCACCGAGCCAGGTCATTGTTTCCATGCCGAGAGCCTGGAAGCATCGAGAAGCGGGGGAAATGGAGGGGAGATGCTCCGCTTACCCGGGGCACGAGAGGGACTCGTGTGATGAGCAGGGGAATTTCCGCCCATCCCCTCTCCCCGCAGCAGGGTCGCTCCCAAAATCCGCTCGGGCATCTCCGCATCCCTTCCGTGCCGCGGGGTCTGAGCGAGAGCGGCGCCGGCCGGGGAGCAGGGCTGCGGAAAATATGAAATAAAAAGATGAGAAACAAAGGGCTGGCCGAGGGTGGCGGCCAGGTATGTTCTTACCCGGCCGGGATCGCCGCCGTGGCTCGCTGGGTTGCGGGCGCAGGAGGAGGAGGAGGCGGAGGAGGAGGAGGAGGAGGAGAGGCTGGTGCTGCGCCACCCGCAGCCTGCAGGAGCTGCCCCCGAGCCGAGCCCTGCTCCCAGGAGCTGCCCCCGAGCCGAGCCCTGCTCCCAGGCAGGAGCTGCCCCCGAGCCGAGCGCTGTCCCCGCCGTGCCCCGGGAGCTGCCCCCGTCCCCAGCTCGGTCCCGAGGGGAGAGGGGAGCGTCCCCCCCGGCCGCGGCTGCCGGGATGAGCCCCCGGCGCTCTCCGACGCTCCCGGCTGGTTCCAGCCTCTCCATCATCGGTGCGGTCTCGTCTGGGCTCCACCTGCGTGGGCAAAGCCCCTCTCCTCCTACCTGCGGCTGAGATCCCACAATTTGTTATTCTTTCCTCGAGAATCGCTTCCATCACCACCAAAAAAAAAACAAAAACCCAAAAAAAAACCAACCAAAAAAAAAAAAAAAAAACAACCCCACATCTACCCCAGCGAATCCCATCCCTCTTCGCAACTCCTCTTGCTATTCGGGTTTGCTTCCCTCTCTCCTCCTCCTTCTCCCCTCCCTCTTTCCCCCCGTTTCGGGTTTGGAGCCTCTCTCTGCCCTACACACACACACAGACAGGCACGCACGGTGTAAATGGGTTGTCACACACGCAGAACCGCTGCTGGTTCCCAAAGTCCCCCCAGCCTGCTCAGCCTTCCTCTAGCTTGAAGCCGCAGATCATGGACTATATGCTCGGAGCCGGGATGCGTTTTATTCACAGCCGCTTCGCCTCCTGCAATTTCACCCGGTGAGTAGGTTTGATTTCGCGTTCAGGTGGCGTGCTTCCAACAGGAAGGACGCTAAAAACAGCAGGGAGAAATAAAAAGAAAAGATACATTAAAAAAAAAAAAAAAAGTTTTGATTCCCCTTGTTCCCCGACGGGCTGGCTCCACTTTCTAAACTCGAAGGAATTAGGAAGCACCAGTTTTTTGCTCACGTTCATTCCCAGCCACCGCGCTCGGCGCTGATTGCAGCGCGCACCGCAGCACCGCTTCCAGAGCCACCGTTCCGCTGCTTATTCATCACATTTTATTCGTGTTTCCATCAGGCACGGTACCTGCTCCATCCCCCGCTTAACCCCTGCAGACGTGGGCGCTGGAAGGGCTCAGTGTGCCGAGGGAAGGACAGGACGGGATTGCTGCTGGCTGAGACAGCCGGGAGCATCCTGGGGAATGTCTGCGAACCTGCGGGGGGAGAGCAGCTGGAAAAGTTCGCTGCTCTCCCCCATCCCCTGAAGAACTCGCACAGGATTGGGGGTGGGGAAGGATTCTCCAGAAGGGATGGGAGAGGATTTCCAGACCTCCAGCCCTGTCGCATGTGCTGGGAGGGGGCAGTGGCCAGGCGGGGAGGGGGCCGGGGCAGCAGCGGGGTCGGCGGCCAGGGCTTCTGTCCTGCTGCTGCCAGGGCTTCTGTCCAGCCTCTGCAGCCGCTCGCTCCTCGCTCTTTCCTCACTTCTCAATCCCATCGCACCTGATTTCATCTATCACTATTTTTGGGCATACCTGTATTTTTTGCTGGCCAAAAATTGGTTCCCGAGGAGCGCAGGGAAACGTACGCCCATCTATACATGTACCTGAGGCAGAGGTAGAGCTCCTGAATCAAGTAGGGGCTTCTTTGAAAGAACAAGAGAGGAGAAGCAAGGGAAATAAACACATTACATTAAAAAAAAAAAAAAAAAAGGACAAGTGCCCTCAGAGTGCTATTTGTGTTTGATACTTCCAGGATTTCAGTGTCTCTAATTAGCGGCAGAGATCCTCCCACGGTCAATAGCAGAAGGCAGGGGAAACATGCTATGTCTGACTGGGCTCCGTGTAACTCTGGCATTTGGGTGCAGGATAAGTGTGTGTGTCTGTGTGTGTGTCTGTGTGTGAGCGGTCATGTCTCCAAAGCAGAACCTGCAGAGATCACCAGGAAGGTGCTCAAGGCTTGCAGGCAGGTAGAGAGATGCCAGGGAGCAATAACAAGATCCGAATTTATTGCCTGGTGGCATGCAGAAGACGGGCACGACCAATTCATTGCCAGAGTGTGCTCCCCCCTTGTTCTTCCCTCCACCCTCTCCCTCCCCGCCCTGCTGCCTCCCCCTTCGGCCGCCAGATTGCTGTCTGCTGTCTGGAAAGGAGTACTGAAAAAGCCCTTCAAGCATGGGATCCAAAATCCACCCTTCCACCAGCTCGAAGCCCCCATGCCTACTTAGCTCCTTCCAGCTCAGCATCCTTCTCCCGGAGGCTCCAGCAGGTTTTTCCCATTCCTGCTGACTTGCCCCTCTGCCCCCACCTCCTCCTCTTGCCTAGGACCTTTCCATGACTGAGGTGATGAACCAAATCCCAGACATTTCCCCTGAATTACCCGCCTCTGGCGCTGCTGCTGCCGGGATCCTCCAGCTCCAGGCTGCTCAGGAAAGTTTCCGTGCAGTCATACCCCCCTTCCGTCCCTAGGCAGGGAGTGCGTTTCAAAACCTCCACCTGATTTTCAATCTTCCCCCACTCCCCAGCCCCCCCCCAAACCTTTAATAAAGATAAAAACCCCAAAACAAACCAGCAAGTCCTGAGGGATTTCTGCTCTAGTGGGAATAGCTCAGCCAGTGAGCATCACCTTGGCGTGCTGCTTAAATGTTACCGCTCTGCAGAAGAGATTTATGTGCCCATCAGCAGAATATTTCCCGGGTTTAAGAGCACTCGATTTTCCCTCTGCTGACGGGGATGGGAGACGGTCAGGCACAGGACGAGGGCAGTGGAGTTGTTTAGCTCACAGGCACTATGACGGGTGGCAGTAAAACGGTGTCTGGCCACCAAAAGTGACACGGGTTGGACCGGCTGGCATTTCTATACTCGAGGGGACGCACATCAACCCCTTTGCATACAGCACCAAATAAATCAATACAAGTAACACGGGCTTAATGGGCGATTGCAACAAGCGACAGTCAGGCGTGGTAAATAGAGAATATTCCCACTACCCTTGATCTCCAGCATTCCGCACCCCCAGCCCAGGGATCTCTCCTTCTCACACGGGGCTGCATGACTCAGAAAAACCACAGGAATAATGGGCAGCAGCCGGGCGGGTTTTGCTTTGCCGTAGTTGGTTCCTTTGCTTTTTGTACAATACATTGGCGGTGTGGAAATCCCTCCCGAGCCCCGCGGCCCATTCCTGACAGAACGCTCCCAAGCATCTCTCTTCCCTGCATTTAGATGCCCAGACTCCCTGCCTGCCCGTGTCTGGCTTCACTGCCAAGGATTACCTCCATCTCCCCTGAAGCTGCGTGGATCTGGGACTCCCTTTTGGCCGGGAGTTCGTGTCCCCGTTTCCCATACCGGCGGTGGCAGACGGACACCCAGGGAGGTGGCCCTGGCACAGGGAACACCTCTAAGCGTCCAGCCTGCCTCCTCATCCTCCCGGGCTTCATCTGCCCCGCTCCCCCGCGTGTCCTGGGGTAGGTCCCGGGGGAAGGAAGGGCTTGGGGGGGTGACACGGCGGAGGTCGGGCAGCAGGAGGGGATGCTCCGGCTCCGGAGCCGGGGGTGGCAGCGCCTGTCCCGGCTGCGGGACCCCCGGCTCGCCCCTCCTCATCCTCAGCAGCTGAAGGCAGCTCGTTTTGTGGGGAAAAGAGAAAAACACCCCCCTGTCCAGGGAGCGGTGCCGCCAGCCCGTGCGGCAGAGGGAGCAGAGGCTTCACCGCAAAGGGTTAACGCGGGGCTGCGGGGTGCTCCAGGCTGGAGTCCTGTGTGCGCCTCTGAGATGCACCAGCCAATCCTGGAGACAGCAGCGTGAACTAGATGTAGCATGCTGTAAGGAGGGAGGTGAAGAAAATAGGGTGTAAACTGTCAGCGCACACCGCGAGGCGGACCCGCTTCTTGGGCTGCGATTTCTTAGAGACTTAGAGAGCACCATGCATTTAAAAAAGGTAAGGGCTTTGTTACCCACAGCCTGTATCGTGATTCACTGCCGGATTCAAGTGCGTTTTCCGTGTGGCTTTCATGTAGTGATAAATTGTGTAGCGCAGAGTGAGGAGAAAGTGGAATGTGGCATGATTTACTGCTCGGGAGCCGTTTGGAAAGGCTACGTCAGCTTCGAGTTGTAATGGTTTCATGTAGGGATTGAGCAAGTGAATGCATGTGAAGTGAAGTGAATTCATGACTGGCAGAAAAATGGAATGCATGTGATAAGAGAAGGATGTTATGCTGTAGCAGCAAAATCAGTTATGGATCCATATGAAATGAAGGCTAGTGGGAGATAGACCTGATTTTGAGAAAATGTTGAGTAATTCAGATTCATGTATCTGACAAGCATGTCTGTCAGATAAAACCAAAAATAACTTCATTCCTAGAGAAAAAAACCCCCATGTTTATTAAATACAAGATCACAAAAGAATGCTATAAAAAAGAGTGAAGTCAGAAGCTTACAGAGTCTGTATGTGCAGAGATGAGTGACTCTGACACATTAAGTGTACAGAGATAAAGCTCGAGTGGCCCTGCTAACATTTACAGGATATAAGAAATAACTTCAGAGGAGCAATCCTTTTAGATATCAGACTTCACAGACTGCTGTCATTGCTCAACCCCATCCCTACAAGGAGTTACTCATTTTAAATAGGTGCTCTATCAGCTTTACCACAGGACCAGCTTTGGGAACAGAAACATTTGACTGCATCTCTTCCTCTCTGTATCTAAGCATAGCAACAGACCCTCAGTCTCAGATGCTCTTGCAGTGCTAATCAGCAGAGTTCCATCCAGAAACTACCTACAAATTCTTGCCTCCGAGCATTTTTCTCTCTAAGACGTGTATAATTTAAGCAGGGGAGGAATAAAAAAAAAAGATCTGTGATATTTTCTGTAAGCTGATCCACCTCCAGCGAGAGCAAACCTCCCCAACAGATGCTGAGTTCACAGGAGTTGTGTTTGGGGTGCCTGTTCATGAAATGCTGAAACCCTGTGAGTGAAAACGAGAACTAAGAAACATGAAAACAAGCAGCTGAATGTTTTTACAGAGCTCGGTGCAGGAGGCAGCATTTGTACAACAAGCCAACAAAACAACTTGAGAATATTCAAGTGATGCAATCCTCCTGTCTTGTCCTTTCCTATTTTTTCTACTCCTCTCTGAATGCCTTTGTGAAGAATTAATTACAGAAGTCAATTCATTGTTTACACCAACGTGTCCAAAAATTTACTTTTTATTCACATAGATTTCAGTGACTTGTCACTCCTCTCAGTCCCAGACAATGATTTATGGGACTCAAATATTTTTACTTCATTTGTATTAATTCAAAATCATATCTGATTGGGATCAGTCTAAGTAATGTCTTGCTTGAGATGCAGCACCCGCTGAAAACAATAGGAAGATCTTTCTACCAGCAAGCTTGCTTCTTCAGCAGTTTTTGAAAATCTAAATGGAAAATTGGATGATCAAACTACTTACCTAGGTTTTCCTTAGAAGAAAAGAGTGGTGGCAGCTATTAGGTGATGGTTTCTGGAAACATTGTTTTCTAGCTCTCAGGCATACCTAGTGCAGCTCTTTCTTAATCATCCCAAAGCTTCACCTCTCCTCAAAACCAGAAGTAGGCATTGTTTTACTCTCCTGAAACACTAGTAACCTCATATGGGAGCAAAATCAGCAGAAATACACTCTGACAAACAAAGTGTTTTGAGAAAGGTGTTCTTTGAGAAAGGTTGGACTGAAGCCACTGTCCTGTTAGAGCTGCAGGTAGTGCTACAGCCAGTCCTTTCATGGGGAAGTAATCTAACTTCTTCCTAATCTCATCCTATATCAGCATAACAGAACATTAGAAAAAAAATTTGCAGCTACATTCTCTTCATATCATTGTTTTTCTTTTGCTCAGTATATGTGTGTTCAGTGAGGGCCTGATCTTGGGCAATTCAAGGAGATCAGAACCATCCCTATTAACTTGAATAGAAGCAAGATCAATTTCCAAAACAATATTTTGGAACCCAAAAGAACTACAGATTTAGAAGGGGAAAAATGTGAGCATCATGAAGTTACGTGCTGCGTACTGAGCAGTGGGAGGTTTTGCATATCTTGAGTCAAATATTATTAAAATAATAAAGAACTAAGAATTTGTGACCTGATCTTACATTGATCTAGGCCTCAGTACTTTTTCATCATTGATAAATCAACATTTTCTGTATGAAGCTGAGGAAGCCCCACTGAGCTGCAGGTAATCAGCACCTTGTGACTGGAGTCATCACCCTGCTGAAAACTGTAGTGTGAATAAATTTGGTCTTCCAGCTTTGAAGTTACTAATTTATATGTACCACAGTTTGTGTGCATACACAAATATGGTTTATACCTAGACATAAATATGCATGATACGCACTACACATCCCTCCACACCCATGGGCTGTATAATCACTTTTTTGCCCTTGCTCATACCATGGCAATGATGATTTAGCTCAGTCTCTTTCCTGTCTCCCACTGAAAGTCTTCACCTGCTCCGTGTGCCACAAAATAATGTGCTGAGGAGAGGCTAGAAGGACACTCTGCCACACCAGATCTTTTCAACTTTAACTAATGAGCCTCTCACAAAGGCCACAGATTTTGTTCCACCTTCAGAAGAAGATTGACCAAGCAATATATATTGCTAGCTAAATTAACACCATTAAACTGTAGTGGTTTCTCTTATAATGAGGTGAGATCGTAAGGCTTGTGTGTCAGATACCTTTACTGTAACAGTTACATTAATGGGGAGAAATTCTGCTGATTTGCAGTAACACCTTCATTGCCACATCCACCAGCACTGATTAATGAGAAAAGTGGTTTCTAAGGCACTTATTATACATTGGCAAGTAAAGGATGTAAATCTGGGGAGTCAGAGCACTGCTCTATACCCTTAATCCCATATTGTTCATGACTCCTGAGAATTCTGTAGGGCTAATTTAGCTCTTTCAGTACTTGTAAATCTACTAGAAATAACAAAAGCACCTGGTTAATTGAACATGGACAACCACACTGGAGTCAAGTGGGATTGTTAAAATCCATTATAAATGCTACTTCTTAGTATTACCTTTTTTTTCCTTTATTTTAAATCTGTTTCTGAGGAGGCTTACCATCACTGGTGAATAACACTGCTAAATGTGGCAGCCCAGGTGTATATTTTTATTTCACCCAAAACATTATTGGTCCCTGTTTATTAACAATTTGTTGGGCAGAGAGAGCACATATATGTTACAACAATTTTAATATTGAATAATTCTGTATGGTTTGTACTTAATGAGCCACCCTAAAGGTTAAAAGTGCTGTAGTTGAGGGCAGAGATGACACCCACCTCTTTTCCTCCAGAACATGTAGCTGCTCAGCATTCCTTGGATGAATCCCCTTATTCCTTTAGGTCTGTACCAACATTTCTAAGGAAGGTGCTTGTTTAGGTAAAGCAGCACTGTTTATGCAGGTCAAGACTCATCCTGCTGCCAGTCTCTGGAGACTGTGGATTTATTTCACAGAGAGCCATTAGCTGGTGATGTTCTCTTTTTAAGTCACTGCTCCTGTGGGATGTGAATCTGACTCATTGGCTTAAAAAGTAAAAGCTTTAGTAACTACCTAAGTAGCCTTTAAGCTCTCTGTTAGCTTGAGTTTATTAGATTGATTCGCATTAGTTGAAGACATGGTAGTGGCTTTTTTTTTTTTTTATTAAAGTACTCTTATTTATAAACCAGCTTAACTTCTTCATGCTTACTTGTCTTGGCCAGGCAAAGTCTAGAGCATTTTCTCTGTCTTTCTGGAAAAAAATAGGCTATAATGAAGAAAACTGATGATCCTCATACTCAGAGAGACTGCAGTGATCTTTAATTCCTCATAAACAGATGAGGTATTCAGCACTGTGCTGGTACTACTGAAAGTTTAAAGCTCCTCAACATTAGCTTAACAAATTTCTACTAAACAAGAATGTGTTTTTCTATGAGCTACAACAAGAAATACTGACAATTTCATACTTAGGCAGTTTCAGCCTGGGTCATATCTAAATTAAAACGATGGAGAGATTGCAATTCCTGATGCAAACTCAGACTTTCACTCCTTGCAGCATGATGTTCAGAAGAAACACATCTTTTAGCAGACAGACTTTTTCCCCCTCTCTCTAATTTTGCAATTTCTTCTAATCTTGTCAAAAATCAAGTCTTTGGGCTAGATTTATTTAAGCTTTATTTATTTATTTAAGCTTTTAGTCTTGTCAAAAATCTAGCTTTGGTGCTAGATTTATGTGAGATAGCAGGCTGCCCAGTACACATAACATAATTATTACTTGTACAATCAAGCTTTATCCATCCTGAGCTGCAATTAGCCCCAGACTGGTTTGCTGGAGCTTGAATCTTTGCTCAGTCAGCCATAAAGTCCCTACTCTTGCTATAAAAAATTAATAGCTATAACATGAACATTTAAGAGGATCTGGCTACTGCCCATGCAGTGGCTACAGGCTTGGAATGCTGCAGCAAAGGGACTGTGGAAAAATCCTGCAACAGTTTTCAGTAGCATCAGCTCTGGAAAAATGGTCTCTTGAAGCTTCTGTGAGTCCTGCCTTGGGAGCTGGCACAACAAGTGGTGTAAATTTGTTGTTTTTTTCCTGTTAGAATAAATAGGTTGAAGATGAGGAACCTGAAAGGAGCTTTAACCATCCATTTGTATCAGCTTAACACCATGTATGCCATCTGTGAAATCAGCTGTAAAATATGGAGCACTTTTGTCTGAAAGACATAATAAAAGGGCAAAATAAAAACATTACCACTCTATTAGCTATCATTTTTTAAGGAATAAAATATATAAAATAATCCATTCTTCTTTCAAGGCATCCAGAGAAGTGCATTGAAAGAAAAATGTCATGCCATTAGATCTTTATGGATGTTATTCTTAACTACTGATCTAAGTTGTAACTACTAATTTTCACATGGAGAATAGAATCAGGAACAGTGTAAATCCTTGACCAGATACAGCCTTAGCTAAAATTGGAGGGCTCTGTCCAAGCCTGAGCCAGAGCCTCTAAACTGACAAAGCCATGCTTAGAAATAAAAGAACCCCCAACCACATTACTTGTGGATTAGGTCAGATAATATCTGAGGGAATGGAAGTACATGAATTAGGTTGGATTTTGTGAATATGTCCCCACTGTAATCAGTACAGTACCTTGCTATTTTGGCTCTCTTCTTAAGTCCAGGGAACAGCTATACACCATTATTTTTTCCCTTCATTATTGTACAAACAATATTAGCACTCCAATAACTTCAAAGAAACTTCTATTTTTGCCTGAGACTGACAAATCCTTTCCTCTCCATCCTTTTTCTGAGCATTTCTTGCAAAATTTCCAGGAACAGAAATTTTAAGCAGCAACAAAAATAGTCAGCCACTCTGTTCATGGAAAAATCATGACTTTTATTTTATAACATTTTTGCCATCCAATAATTTGAAAGCATTCTCTAAGCATTTCTTGTTTAGGCTTCTTAATAGAAACAGTCATTAAGAAAGGTTATATTGGCAAGGTTTATACAGCACAATCAAAGTTGTACTTTGAGGTAGCTCAGCTCCAAGTGCTCTCCTTCCTCTCTGTAACCTGAATCTTCTTCAGCTCCACAATCTGTTGGCGAGCAAAGTTTCCTCCCACTCCATCCCATTTTAGCCCTTCTGTACTACTAATCAGTTATATTTGGATTTTTCCTCAGGCTTGAAAGCCTCTGGAAGCAAAGCTTTAGTGTACAGTGTGTAAATAGCTGCTTGCTCCTGCTCTAGATGGTAGCAGCTGTAAGAGCCCTGGGTATTGGATTTGCTGGGAATGCCCTGATGAAGGCAGGAATGATGAATCTGACTCCATGTTTTCAGAAGGCTAATTTATTATTTTATTATACTATATTATATTAAAGAATACCATATTATACTATACTAAAGAATATAGAATAGATACTTGCTAAAATGCTAAAAAGATAATTGTGAAAACTCGTGACTCTTTCCAGAGTCCTGACACAGCTTGGCCCTGATTGGCCAAAGAGTGAAAACAACTCACAGCAGAATCCAATGGAACAATCACCCGTGGGTAAACAATCTCCAAACACATTCCAGACAAGCACAACACAGGAGAAGCAAATGAGATAAGAATTGTTTCCCTTTTCTCTGAGGCTTCTCAGCTCCTCAGGAGAAAAATCCTGGGCAAAGGGATTTTTTCAGAGAATGTGAATGCCACACCTGAGTTTAAAAACCGGTACCAGGATGGATTAAAAGAGGAAAGGGCTGTTTGTTACTCCAGAATGGTTTACTAGATACACCTAATTTACATGTGTCTCAGTCTCTTTGTATCCTACTGACACTTAGCTGTCAAATTGGATCAGAAAACTTGTCTGGGGACTGAGAGTTTTGAGTGAAAAGGAGATATGCTGCTGGAACTAGTATGTCATGACTTTTCAATAGTCATTTGTTACTTAATTTCAGGGGGTAGTTTTTACAAATCCTGAGAACCAGCTCAACTGCCATTAAAACACACTCAATGAGATTATCAGAGTGGAGAATGCTGGATGATCAGAAATTAGGCATTCATTAAAAAAAAAAAAAATCCAAGATGCAATCAAGACTTCTAATATATGCCCCCTGTTGGGATTTTCTTCAAACTTGAAAGCTCCAGTATGCAAAACTGTATGTCACACCAATACATGTCAGTCTGTGCCTGAGGAAATGCTGGACCAGAACCTCTCCCAAAGCTGTTTGTTTTTTTTTTTTTTTTCTGTAGAGCCACTCCCAAACTTATTCCAAGAGAGCTTGCTCTGTTTCCCTTCAAACTCTTTTCCTACCGTCAGATGCTTTAGCTGAAAATCTTTGGACAATTTGGGAGAATGTTTAGCATAACTTGTGCAATGAAAGAGTGGCTTAAGACTGAAATGCCATGCAGAGTTTTCATGGAGAGGGATTTTGCACATAGGATAGTCCATGTGCACTTGGGGACTTGCAAAGATTAAGGTTTCATTCCTACAAACTTCAACCCCTATGGATTTTTATGATTGCAGAAGTGCAGTCATCCAGCCTGGAGCATATTTCGAGCTCGAAGCAGAAGGTTTTCTGTGTCTTCTTGGCATCCTGGGTGTTAGCCAGAAACCCAGAGCTTCCAGAAATCAGCTTCATTTCAGCTCCTTGTGTGACTGGTACCTGTTGTCTATCAAGAATTTAGGTGCTAGCCCCCATTTAAAGATGAGGAACTGGGACACAACGAGGACTTGAGAAGATTTTACAAGATCATGTAGTGAAAGGAAAATGGAGAGTGCCTTTAAAGTGAAAGAGAGTAGATTTAGGATTTAGATTGCACATTGAGAAGAAATTCTTCCCTGTGAGGGTGGGGAGACCCTGGCTCAGGGTGTCCAGGGAAGCTGTGGCTCCTCCTGGATCCCTGGAATCCTAAGGCCAGGTTGGATGGGGCTTGGAGCAACCTGGGACAGTGGAAGGTGTCCCTGCCATGGCAGGGGTGGCACTGGGTGATCTTTAAGGCCCCTTCCAACCCAAATCATTCTGTGTCTCTATGATTTCTCCCTTTCAGTTATTCACCTACACAGCACCACACAAGCTGGGACTGGAGGTCCTGGAGCCCCTGGTCAGCCTGAGGTGGGTGGAGGACCCAGATAAGGCTGGTCAAGGCTATTGAGGCCTTTCTGTGTTCTCAGAGCCTTGACAGGTAATATCTTCCCCTGAACGAGCTCCTTGTAGAAACAGATCCACTCATTAAGGCAGAAAGACTGCAATGGCATTTTGGGGATGCTGCTTGACATCATCAGCTAAAACACATAAGGATCCATTTGCACAGGAGGATGAACTTAGATTAACAGATTTAAACAGCGCCCGAGGGATTTTATACATCATGATTTGGGCAGCAAAGGAAAAAATCAGGTCTTTTACAAATATCAGACATTGAAGCAATTACCTTGGCATGCCTGGCAGCCAGCAGATACTCATGGGCTGAGGAGGCTGGCACTTGCTGCACTGGGAAGGGACAAAAAGCACATGGGGACATCAGCTGAAGGCTCTCAGGCACTAGCAGGAGTGAAATTCTGCAGGGACAGAGCAAATACCAAGGCAGGCTCTGTGGGAAAGGGCTGTAACACTCAGCAACCAGCAACACTCCAGACAGAGCCGAGCGCAGCTGCAGAGGTTGGGCTGACAATAAATTCTCTCTTTCCGTGGATGCATTTGATGTTTTCTCCCCTTCATTTGTTTAAAAAAACTTAAAAATCAGACACCTTACTTGTTCTTTATTTTGGCTGTTGAGGACATAGTTACAGGTCTCCCTTTTGAGAGGGGAGAAGAAAGCTGAAATCTGGCAGTGGGTGAAGCTCTGTTTAAATAAAGGAAAGGTGCTGATTTAGGGTGCATGTAGTCAAAACTGCTACCAGGAACTGATATGAACACTTATTCTTAAGCCTGGAATGTAAAACTCTTCTAAGCTTGTTAGACATAGAATTAATTTCTCCTTTCAGATTTTTTTCCAGCTCAGAATGAGGGCCAGAGAACAATCTGTGATTCAATCCCCCTCTGGAAAACCATGTTGACAATATGACTTGTCTACATGGGTGCCTTCTAATTGTTCTGTAGTGTCACACACTGTCCCCTGCAGCTGATGAGGTCTGATCTGAAGGCAGGGAGGCCTCACCATCCTCCACCCTGGTCCTTCTGAGCAACCTGGGCCACTGGGCATTGGGAGGAGCTGAGCTTTTGAGATCCCTTCCAACCCAAAGCTCTGTGACCCTGTGATTCAGTGATCCCAATGTCCCCAAAGCCTGTTCTTTGTCTCTGTTCTGGGTCTCTTGCTCCTGCCCCAGACATCTGGGGGGACTTCAAGCAGAGCTCACCTCTGTCCAACAGCTGGCTGTGACCACAGGACCGAGCAGCCCACCTCAGTTCACAAGTCCTTTTTCTGCCCTTCAGCAAATTCAGCTTGGGAGATGTTTTTTCTGTGGATATGAGTATCTTCCTATGGAGAACAGAATCTGTGTGGTGGCTAAGCTCAGAGCAGAGCACAACTGAGATACTTTTTGCTCCCTTCTCTAGCTGATACTGATAGTACACCAGCATTAATCCCACAATTAGAAAGCTCCCAAAAATGTTTTGATAATTTTCAGCTAACAAACTAACATAAAGTCAGACACCAAATTTGCAAAGAAGAAAGTCTAAATCCTTTAGCTATGCCTGTGCTAATCAGCCAAGAAACCAGTAGTCCTAAAACATAAGTAGCTATCCCACCTCATGAGATAAAAGAATTGTGAAAAGCAATAAAAGACAGTAGTATCTGCTCCCCATATTTTAAGCAACTGCTGAAAAATACCCTAAAAAGGCATACACTCACGCCAAATAACTGTAAAAATCTTGCTTATAGTCTCTATATTTCAAAATCAAAAATCTTTTGCCAAGCAATTGTATCAGTAAAGCTTTCCTGTTTCATCTTCCCCAACAGATTTGAGTATCTTCCTTTGGAGAACAGAACCTGTGTGGTGGCTAAACCCAGAGCAGAGCATAGCTGAGATACTTTTTGCCCTCCTCTCTAGCCCTTTCTGCCCTTTTCTCCCATAGCACACCTTCAGCTTCACAGCTGGGCTGTGTGAGAATTCCATGGGCAGGTGCCTCCTCAGGTCTCATTCACTTAAAACTGTTAGCATGAGAAAAAATGGCTTCTTGAAGGAAGAATAAGAATCCCTGATGATAACACAGGAGGTCCTGTGGTGCTTTGCAAAGGTGGGCAATGTGAGCATCACACTTCAGACAGGGAAGTGAAAGCAGAGACACATGAAGTGATAAACCCAAGGACTTACAGCAGATAAGAGCAATCTCTGAGACACAGACTATTGCTTTATTCTTTATGTAAAATGTCTTTCCATTTTTCAGTGTCAAAACACCTTTGAAAAAAAAGGTTTGGACTTATCTTGCCTTCTCTGAGTTTCACTGTTTCCCATCCACCTGCAGTAAATAAAATGTTGCTTCTTGCTGTCGATTCAAAGTTGTAGCATTCCCGAGAATTTTGTGTAATATCTAGAAAACAAAAGGTTTGCTCCATTCCTGTTTTCCATGATGTGCAATCTAAAAGAAATATGAAGGGTACTCTGCTACACCATGTATTGCACTTGATCAAAAGCAGTAACTTTGAAATCCCTAAGGCTTGTAAGTAATGGTGGGATGGAGTACCAAAACCCTCATAAATGGTAAAATTATGACCTTTCTGAAATCCAACTGCCTACAAACAGAATTGGATGTATTCCCCACCATCTGTTATCATATTTTTTCTTTGTATGTTTATTTTTAAAGGATATACAAGTAGTATTTAATATTTTGATTAGTTCAAGGAAAGCCAAGCTTTGTGTTTTGCATAAAAAAGCACCATCTTAGATGTGTTAATTTTCTAAATGTTATAGGAAGTTATTTTTTACTCTCCTTTGAAAGGACATATCTGAGAAAAACAGTCTTAAATTTTTATTGCATCATTATGGGAAGTTATAGCCAGGAGAATCCCACTTTGGCACAGAGGATTCTCAATTTTCCATGGAGAGCTGCGTTGTATCAGCATTTTCTTGTAAATCGAGTGAACATAAAACCCAAAGGATTTCAGAGAGACCCTGGTCTTCTGCATTTCCACTGACAGAAGGGGATCTCAGACCAAGGTCTCAGATACATCTTTCAGATTCCAGGGTAGAGAGAAATATTGAAAAAAAACCCAAACCTGATCCTATAAAAAAATGTCCATACATTTGTACAGTTGATTTATTTTGATCCTTGAGAACTGCAGGTAGATGTGGCCCAAAAAAGTTACTGGTGATGCATAACATCAACTTTATTGACTCTTACATAAAAGGCTGCTCCACTAGTGAACCAGTAATGATCAATTTAGTAGCTATATCTTTAGTGTAAGTTAACAAATCTGGATTAAACTTGACTCTCACCTCTTGGGAAGTAAAAGGTTACATGCACTGAGGTAACCATAGATTAGTTGGTTTTTTTCCCCTCATAAAATTTTCCACAATTTCCATTTCAGAAAGGATTTGAATTTACTGATTTTTTTCTTTTCTTGAGCATTGCTGTGCACACATCTGGGCTGGCTCTATATTATTCTGTGTATCTTAGTATACGTGGTTCATTAATTAATGTTCTGTAAGCAAGAAAGCTCAACCCACAAATCAAGCAGACACTTCAATCTGCACTATCTTAGCTCAGTGTCTTAGAGAGTTCATAAAATACCATATGTAATTATATACAACTTGAATATTTCTTTAAAATTACCTAAAAAAGACTGAGTTTGGTGGGGCTTGCCCTACAATATGATGGCAACAAAATGACCACAGACATCCTGTTCTCTTGTTCACAGCTGAAGCTTGATGAAATTTGTCCCAGTGGCCAAAATGTTTGCATTGCTCTTGCCAGCTCTAAACCTGGACATGATGTAAATACATGGATTTTGCCAGTCTCCAGAACTTTCATATGTTCAAGAGAATTAGGTCTTAGCTATGGTATTCCCAAATTCCTGCTGCACTAATGCCAGGGAGGAGACAATAGATTTCTAACAAAGAAGAATTCAGCCTATCTTGAACTCACCTTAACCTCAGAATTTAGAAGGACCAAAAGCTTAGCAGCATTTACAACTGGTAGCTGGGTGGAACCATGGGGATAACAGAAAATAAATGTGCAGAGCATCCATACCTATGAATTGTCCTTTAAGCCAGCGCTTCAAAGAGACCATTGTTGACATGGCAGTTTTTATCACAGAATAAATATTGCATTATTTGCTCTCTGTATAATGTCTTCTCTACTTGAAAATCTCCCAGCTCTGTTACTTAACAGGTGCTTTTATTTGCCATGTCCCCCACCCTTTATCTACCACAAATTTAATACAGATTGTTCTTCCCTGGAGTTCCATTGTGGCTTTGTAACTGCAAACTTTGTGTGTTCCATATGCCTGTAACAGTCTTTAGAAAATGTTTTCAGGGTATTTGCATTAATTAGAGAATTTGAATATTCAAAATTTTTAGATATTTCTCATACTGTAAGCCTTGCAAAAATCCTTTGGCTAGAATTTTCTAAATTATCTTTTAATAGGAAACACGCATTTAGATCCCTCAAACAGCTTAACCCCTCCCTTAGCAGTCATTTTTTCAGGCTTCTGGTCCTTGTTTGTTAAATTCTCCTTCTCAGGGGTGTTATGAGGATTAATGCAATGCAGAATGATTTTGCAATGGCTGGACAACAGACACAAGTGCATAAATACCAGTTACAGATGCACACATGGTTTTTCTCTCCTTATTTCTCTCCTGTATATTTATGCTCCTTTGGAATATACCTCCATAGGTATTTAAAACAAGGAGATCTTTAAACCAAGATTATTTTCTTCTGTACCTGCACAGGTTCTCTGCAGGTGTTTTGCCAGTGGTTAATTTATGACACACCATGAGGTGCAGCATTAAGCCAAAAATAAACTCCTGGCTCTTCCACTGTTCCTTTCCAAGTGTTGTTTTAGTCTAGTGTTAGGAGGATGCTACATATACACAGTAATTAATTTTCCAATCCTAATATTATAATTTTGAATTCAAAAGGGACTCAATTAGTCATCATTACAGTTTAACAGCCTGAAACACTTTAGTGTTAATAAGTAACTGAAAAAGTAAATTCCTATCTCTTCTCATTTAATCAAGTATGGGAATTTTTCAATAGAAAAGTTAGAAATTTTAATACAGCAGTAGGTATAAAATTGAAATTCTCATGACACTCACTTTTTGTAGCTTCATATAATGTCAAAAAATTATGCCCAGCATCTTCCCTGTCTATGCTAAGGATGATGGAAGGGAATGAATATGCTGTGCAATATATTTTTTTCCCTGACTAATGATAAGAGACAAAAGCATTTGTGGATTTTCACTCTGTTGTGATGCAAAGGCTGGTCTGGGTGTCTGAAAGTGACTGGAATGTTTTCTTTATTTATACTGATTTATTTTTAACAGGAAATGGCAACCAAATGATCCTCATGGCTTTTATGGGCCAGTAGAGCAATCTATTGCATTTCAGTTTTGCTTCAAATCTGTGCAGACTTTCTCATACAGTGGGAGCAAGGTTATGCAGTGTTGTAACCTCAAATACATTAATTGGAAGGGGGAAAAAGCCACCACCAGTCTAGGAGTATGACACTCCAACTTCAATATGCAGACTCTTTTTGCATGGAAGTGATGGCTTGGGAGCATAAATAAAAGTTTGAGAGGTCTCTGTTGTAGACTCCTGGAATTTAATTTCAAAAGGATTTATAAAATTAATGCAATCTGTGTTTTATGGTCAGAAACAACTGCGTGGCTGTAACTGTTTATGGTTATAACTCAGTGTCTTCGTACATGCTCAGCATGAAATACGAGCAGGGTCTTTCTTTATACATTTATTGTTTGCAGAATCATGTCCAAATCATGTTACAAACAATTACACCACATAAAGCCTGAGTATTTATCTGGTTGTATAGACAGATTATTATATTCTTAGGCTGTAAATTCCTGTTGGCTCACAAGAACCTCTGTGCTCTCCTGGAGGCAGTCAGCTTCCTGCAGGCTCTTGAGAATATTAATATCTCACATATATGCACAGAGCATATTTATTCAGTGACACAATTCTCATTATAATGGATGGGGGTGCTGAGTGTTCAATTGCAGGACTGTTCTGTTGGAAATATCCATCTTTTAGGGTTCACTTACAGACCAAATTACTGATAGGAAGGAAAAAATTCCCACCAAGTTTCAAAACCATAGCAAAGGTGAAAATGTCATGATGAGTGCTGATTTGAGTGAATGTGAATCCAGCATTTTATTTAAACTCATCAGCTAGCAAAATTAAAGCTCTCACATTCATGTATTTTAATTCATTCTGTGCTGTTTCAACTTAGACTGAAAACTGGAACTGATTGCTTCAATATATTTAGGAATCTGCATGCCCTTTGTCATCTCTGAAAACCTCATGGTCTTGCACAGATGTTTTAATGAAATCTCTGCAGGATATTAGAAACATTAGCCCATTCCACAGGCATGGTCTGAGGTACAGAGGGAAGCTGTGGCTTGTCTTCACTGAGTTCCTACATGATGTAATCAATACTTGATCTGTGACAGGGCACACAAAAAAAATTGTTCAGGCACCATTTAAAAAGTGTTTTTAGGCTGATCCACTGAGCTGGAGCAATTTGGACTGAAAGTAAAATGCTGCTGTTAGGGAAAGCCAAAATTTCAGCATCTGGAGTTGGTGTAAGTCACTTGAGCTCATCACTGTGGGCAGCTCCAGAGCTCTTGGTCAGGGCAGTGACTCTGTCCAGTGATGCTGCTTTGGACAGAGGAACTGGCTCTGTTAACCACACTTTGCAGTGAAGACAAACCACAATGCAATTTCCCCAAGGACATTAAAAGAGAAAGCAGCCTGGGTCTTCTGAATCTCACCTGTTTTCTGTCCAATGTGTGAACTGTGACCTTATGTACAGACATTGCTGAATGATTTTTGTACTACTGTACATCATGATTATGTACAGACATTGCTGAATGATTTTTGTACTACTGTACATCATGATTATGTACAGACATTGCTGAATGATTTTTGTACTGCTGCTAACAGACTAAGAATCTGATGTTGCGTATTTTTCATTAATGACTAGCATGAATGGGAAAAAAACCCCAACAATCCCTCCCCTGATGATTTGTGAAGGTTTCCCTTCAACAGTAAATATTATCACTGATGATGTTAATGAAGACATTAGTTTCACAGCATTTGAAGTACTGAAACACTCCACTGTTAACTAGCCTAGTGGGGTTTATGCTAATGTAAAATATAATAAAGTAGAGGCCACTATCTCTTTAAGCTGAAAGAAAGGAAACTTGTTTCTACTTCCAAGGGATGCCTAGTGTGTGCTTATCTAATTGACTGTGTATTTTGTCTAGGTGTTGAGGGAAAGCTAAGAGAATGAAGGCTCTAAGTCCCCAGTGGAAGCATGATATGGCGATGCAGTGCTGGTGCTGAATTGTTCTCTCTGATGGCTCTATGGGAGTGGATAGCACTGAGTCTTCATTGCTGGGTTTTAGCAGTTGCTGCTGTCTCGGATCAGCATGCCACAAGCCCCTTCGACTGGCTCCTCTCTGATAAGGGACCCTTCCATCGCTCACAGGAATACACTGATTTTGTGGACAGAAGCCGACAGGGATTTAGCACAAGATACAAGATTTACAGGTATGAAGCAAAGGGAAAGCAATGACACAGATGCCGTCCTTAGAAGTTGTAAATTATCAATAAGGGTTTCCTTTAAGGGAAAGGTTCAGTTGTGGGAACGAATCCACGGACACCAAATTCATTGCTGAAATATATGCAAGGCCGCTGTGTATTATGGGAATGCTGCTTGTGTTGTTTCTGTTTTGTTTAAAGAACTTTTGATAATTGATTATGTTGCTCTGAAAAACTTTGTTGTTTACTACCTACCTCTACTGTGTCCTAGTGATATGGTCAAAAGTGTGCTAGGGATTCAAACACCACCTTTGGTTGCAGAGGGATCACCTTTGATCATGCATCAATTGCTTTCTGTGTGGCTCATCAAGACTTAAGCTGAGGTTTTAAGAATGAAATTGTGGCTCTCCATATACTGCTGACAGAACAGACCTCATGGTACAAAGGAGGGCATTTCAAAAGTGACTCAGAAATGTTTAATGTTAGTTTATGCCATTTAATGTTTATCTATGCCATTGCTTTGAAAAGGGGTGTTTGCTTCTCTGAGGAATCGAGTGATAAGAGCCACTGTGAATTTTAAAAAAGGTTGCAGGTAGTTTGGTCCATCAAAAATCTCAGCATTTGGCTGGCCCAAAGCAAAGAAAAATAAAAGGGAAGACTTCAAAAGTATAGGTCTGCTTGAGGATTTGGGCTTTGCTGTGGAATTGCTTCAATGAAATGTTTGTAACCTGTAAGTCTCAATTTTGAAACAGCACTGGTGAAATATCTCCTCAATCATGTGCAATGGGTGTGTAACTCAGTAGCATCCAATATTATCAAGGACATGGGCAGGAAAAGGGGAGATCAGTCTTATATGAGTGACCTAATGGCAAATAGATTGAAGGACAAATGAGAGACCAGGAGAGATTAAAGACTGAGAAAATAGATCTATAAGCAGAGAGACTTTTTACTTCAAAATGTGATGGATTCCTCCCAACAGCCAAAAGCAAGTGGGGCAGCAGGGCAATACAGGGCAGATTTTCAGCTCCCCTAATAACTGTCCATCCTACAAGCACAGCCCATACTGGTCTGGGAAGACACACGCTGATTTCACTGAAAAGGACAGAGGAGATTGTGCAAATTTCATACCTATTTTGGGCTCTTCTTCCCTAGTCCTTTAGAAGAAGGTAAGAGTGCTAAATGCCTATATGTATATTATATTTAGTTCAGAGTTCAGTAGCCTGTGACAGAAGTGCTGGCTTCAGCGTGTAAAGATTTTATTTTTAAGGAGTTGGCTTTATTTTCCTTTCCCAAATACATGCAGTAGAGGGCAGTCTGTCGCAGGTCAATTTTGCAGTGGGCTCCTTTGCGATCTACAGAGAAATTAAACCCATTTTGAAAATAAAGTGTGATTTGGAAATATGCTTGATGAAGTGGCTTGTCTTAACAGAACAGCATTGCCCAATATTTACTGCATTTTAAAAGCCAGCTGTCAGGACCAATAATGTAAAGCCAATAATGCAGAGACTGAGGCAGCATATTTTATTCCCATTATTCTGTATTAGTCAAAACTGAACCAAAATTATCTTGCTAAAACATGAAAGATGGAATTGTATTTCATTTGAGCTCTTACAATCAGGTCCTTGAGAATTTTCCTCCTCTCAGCCATCATTACAGCAACATTGTTAAGTTTCACAGATCTGTAATCACCCTGCTAATATTTATTTGGGTTTGTGTAGAGGTTTCAATTGACTTTAATTTACACAATCCCACAGAAAATGTTTCTCTGCTTTAGTTCCATTCTCTGCCTATTCCAGGAAGTCAAAAGAGCCACAAGCTGTACTTTTTTTGATTCAACCCTCCAAAAACAAATCTTAAAGTTTCCTTGTAAAATATGGTCCCATTAGAGAGTAGTGCAGAACACCGTGACCTTGTTAGAAGCCACACACTGTAAATTTAATCCCTGTTGCTTTTCTATGAGCTTTCCCAGGCTGTAGGACTTGGAGCCTAATTGTGTGTTCATTCCCTCACCTGTCTTTTACCTAATGGAAAGGATCCCTCAGGGACAGGTCCTTATTTGAAGGGAGAGGTAAGGAGGAGGAGAGCCCCTGCCTGCAGGGACTCAGCTGAATTAACGAGGGAGAAAGGTGCTGAGAGAGCCCCTCCAGTCCCTGAGCTCTTCAGCCCTTGAACCACACACCTGACACCTGAAATTTAAAGGTTAAAGATGAAGGAAAGTCTTCTTCCTTCATTTTAAATCCATGCCGGCTCAAAATCTGTGTGGTGAAGGATGAGTGAGATGTGTAGGGCGAGGGACTCCAGGGCATTGTGTCCCATCTGAACCCTTCCTGGCAGGATGCTGCTAGCACAGTGGGGTCAGACAGAAAATGACTGAGGACCCCTTTTCTTTTTGAATGGCACAAAATGTGGCCAGAGGCTGCAGGCTACCTAAAGGAATGCCTCTCTTCTGAAAGGAGCTGGCTCCAGAAGAACCAACAGGGCTCTGAGCAGTAGCAGCTCACCTCCTGTGTCTCCAGGCTGACACAAGAGATGACCAATTGCATCTCTCTGCCAAAAGCCATCGAGTCCTGCTGCCCATGGGAGCCAGCTTGGGAAGAGCAACCTCACACTGGGACTGTTTGTCTACAACTAGCAGAAATGAAACAGCCTTAATAAAAATAACATAAAGCCAGCAGTGAGTTGCACATATTCCATGTCATAGTTCAAGGTGTGTAGCAGGAGATTTCAGCATGAGACTGCTGTCTGATTTTTGCTTTCCAACAGTGGAACAATTATTCAGTGACTTGAATGATATTTTCATTTCCCCTCCATTTGCAGTCTCAGGAGAGGCAGTAATGATGTGGAAAAAAATTAAATCTTGATGGAATCTGTAATATCACAAGATTTTATTTCATTGCCTCATTAAAAACATTCTCTATTTTAATCAAAAACATATTAAAAAAAGCAGAGAATACATGTTATTCTTCTCTTGATTATATCAAGTAATTCATTTTTCTGTAAATATCAAAGTTACAGGTGCAAAGGCCTTTGTCATGTACCATTGTTTGACACTGGTTTAAATGGGGTCAAGGTCATGCACTGCAGGCCTATGAAAGATACAGAATGATTAAAATCAGATAATAGGACAGAGAAATTGCAAAAGCACCCAGTAGTGAGAATAACACAGAATATTAAAATGGAATTTACTTGAAGGATACATCGTCATTATTTTTCAGCTATTGAGTAAAACAATGTTGTGCTAATTCTATTATTTCTGTCACTTGCATGGCAGGAGACAGACTGATTTTAAAGTTTAATTTCACATATGGCAATTGTTTTTAATGATTCTCAGTAGGCTTACTTTTTTTCAGTTCTTGTTTTACATAACCTGTTTGCATTTAAAATTCATGCAGTCAAACTTTTAGGCTAAAATAAGAAAATTGATCACTCAATTTTCTGTTTTCATGGAATCACAGACTGGTTTGTGTTGGAAGGGACCTTAAAGATCATTCAGGGACACCTTCCACAAACCCAGGGTGCTCCAAGTATGTTCAACCTGGCCTTGGACATTTCCAGGGATCCAGGGGCAGCCTCAGCTTGCACCCTCACAGGGAAAAATATCCAATCTAAATTTACCCTTTTTCAGCTTAAAGCCAAGCTCCCTGTTTGTATGCCAATAAGGCAAAAAGCAACTGCTTTGTATCCACACCCTGTGGTCACTGTAAACAAGTGTTCATCTGACCATGAATCTGTTATAAATAATTATTGGGATGAAGCCAAAGATTTGCACCAAGGAACACACTGATTAACTGAGCCCAATTTCTAATAGGAGGCCTTAACTTCAGCATATTTTTTTTAAACAGAAAAGTTATAATTTTTCTTATCTCCATGTCTGGCTTTTGTAGCATCAAACAAGCATGTGATAAAACCAACTTGTGCATCAATTGTGAGAATGTACCAGCAGAAAAATCATCTGCTACCCATGTTTTATTCTATATTCTATACATTAAGGTTCAGTTATGTTCATGGGCAAACAAGGTGGCTCTCTCCAAGGCCAGGAGTATTCAGTGTTACAGGACAAGGTTGAAAGAGACAAATAAATACGAAATAAGTTTTAATCTGGTATTGCAGAACCCTAAATAATATACAACTGGTGTTATCAACATTGTTACAAGTTGGAAATTGTGGGCTGGTTGTGTTGGTGATGTGATTATTATGGCAGTGCTCTATTCCCTCTAATGCTTCAAAGACAATACTCTCCTGCAGGAAATTTAACAATTGCCACAGTTTTTGGTGCTATTCTTCATCACTGATCTATGAAGAAAACCACCAAGAAAGCACCTGGATGGCTGCTGAAAAACCTCTAAAGTCATGGGAATGCTGTGTCAATATTTCATGGAAGGTGGCTCCTGCAGTTAGCATCCAAAAGTATTTTGGCAAGGAAAACCAAGTTTATAGTTTGTTATTTAATACACAAAAGGAGTGCTGTGCCTCTTATGTAAATCAGCTACCCAGACAAAGGAATTTAAATCCAAACAGAATGAGACAGAGAGGTTACCAGGATGGAAAGAGTGATTGTGCAATTATGCAAAGAACTTACATTGTATCAGAAGAGGTAATTTCTACAGAGATAGGGAAGTATTCAACCTATCAAATAAGGTCTTGAGGAAATCTCCTCAGGGATACTGTGGAGTTTTGTTGAAGCAAAATTATTTAAAACCTGAAACAGATGTGAAAAATCAGGGGAAGAAAGAGCCTCACTCTTTGTTTTAAGGTGGAATTACTTGACAATATTTAGTGGGGGAGAAAAAGAGAGTTGAAAGAGGATACAATTCCTGCCAACAGAATACATATTATAAAGTAAGATGAGCTATCTAAACCAAAAGCCATCTCTGCCTCAAAACCAAATTGGTATAAACCGGCTATGAATAAATTTAGGTTGGTTCTTTAGAAAAGGTTCCTAATCACTGAGGAAATTCTGGGACATACAAAGTTGCAGAACCTTCCCAATCATACAAATAGGAGGAAAGGGTTTTATGATGTGATGCAGGTAAAAGTGGATGAAGTTTTAGTGACCATTGACATCCTTTGGGGAAACTACACCTAACAAGTGCCCAATACTCCTCTGCAAAAGGTAAAAAAGGAATCTCTTGAAGCAGTGAGTTGCCCTTGGCAGCCTGGCATTCATGTAGCTTGAGAAGATTCCATTAGAGGTTGTTTTAAAAGGGATTGTGTTCATGAACAGCTACAAAAATAGAAGCATTTGAAAATAATACTATCAAGTTAAAGATAAGAACACACAATAAGAGGTTCCTCTCCTTTGTTCTGAATCCTCTGAACCCATAGGGCAAAGTGAGCAAGACTCAAGACTGTAACAGGACACTCACTAATATGTTTCAAATCCTGTGTGTGAACCTAAGTAGGGCCAAGATTAGTTGGTTTTGTCATTTTTTTACTCCCTATCAAAATATTTTAGCCCACAGTTCTCACTAGACTTGACACATGTGACAGACAGTGTTGATAAAATCCATGGGGCTTCAGTTGTGCAGGTGCACAATATGCCCTGAATCACAATTTTCACTCCAGTTACACTCTGGAATAACATTTCCTTGTGCTCTTCCTGAGGGTGATTTGAACTGACTAATCTGGAATTTTAAAGTGTGGAGAAGAACTACCAAAGGTCTTTCAAAAGTGGGTTTCAATACATGTGTTTTAATTGGAATAACAGAAATCTCTGCCTTTTCCAGCAATTGGCTCTATCAGTAAATAGCTTCTGGTCTGTGTTGTAATTGGCTCCTTTAGGGAATATTCCATTCAACTTGGTGTATAAAATGTACAGAAATCAGATGAATCATCATTCCCAGAATGTTTGCAGAAGGCTAGGTTGGGGAATGCACTAAATCCTCTTTATAATTTTCAGGAGCTCACAGGCTAGTAAGAGGGAAGAGCTTGATGAGAGGTTTTGGATTGTGAGTTGATACATTCCCACTTGAGAAATAATATTTGTAGCCCAGCATATTTTTAAGAATGGATGTGAAAAACATCAATGAGTTTAATTTTGGATTGTGATGCAACAGCCTCTCTTATTCTAGTTAGCTAGAAAAACATGGCACCAGTTAAATAACTAGGTGTGGTGAAACTGCTTGAATAAGCACATACCTGAGCAAAATTAAAACTTTGGTTGACCATATTTCCAGGCCTAGAAATACCTGGATAATGTCCTCCAAAATAATTGAGTTTCCATCCCTTTGTTCCAAATGCAAATCCCTTTCATAGCAAAGCATTTTTGGTTTAATTTTAGAGCCTAAAAACATACCAGGTCATGATGCTTTACAATTGGCAATTCCTGTTATCAATATTATATAATATCAATATTATATTAGTTTCTTGATTCAGGGGGATTCTCAGGAGGGTATGTGCTGGTGAGAAGGTGGAAACAAAAGAAGAGAAAATTTAAACTGAGAAGCCATGCATACATGACAGAAAAGTTAAGAACATGTTTTCAGATGAATTATAACCAGAGCCTAGATTAGTTTAGCCAGAATATTAAAGGATTGACAAGTCTCTAGACTGAAGGTTCACAAAGGTGAAGGAGGGTTTGGCTATCTCCAGTATCACTGGGACAATCAGGGGACTCCTAAGATGGATATCAGAGACATGAAAGGTGCAGAAAATAAAGACTGGACACTTGTTTAGGTCTGTGCTCACAATCCTAGTTGTGTAAGGGGTCTGCCATGCATAGATCAATGATATTTCCATGGGCAATAATGAAAGAGCCTGGGATCTTGTGGGTTCTTGTGTTCCAGGAAAAGAGCAGACAGAAATAAGGGCTCAGAGATGGACAGGAATGTAGGGGGATAGAATATAAGAAAGTAAAGGTAGTGTAGAAAGTAATCTTACTCCTAAAGAGTTTCAGCTGGGTCAATTACCAAAGACTAGGAACAGGTCTGACTTTAACAGGCCACAGCTGTACCCAATGAGAAGAAGATGCTATAGAAGAGTGGGGTGGGTGGATGAGAGGGCAACTGGAGTCAGTGGCTGCTTTGGGAAGAAGAAAGAGTCAGAGCTCTGAGGAGATGCCCATGAGAAACACCAAGCAGGTATGAAAATCTTGTGATAAGGAGACAATACTATGGAACCTTTGCAATGTAATGACAATACAGGAAGGCAGGCAGTTCTGATTCCCAAAATGACTCTGTTTTTCCAGCTCTCTGATATCTATGAGCCAGCATGGCAGAGAAGTCATATGCCCTTAGTAAAGGAAAGCACTTTTTACTGAGGAACAAAGGAGAAATCAAGTTCATTTTTGAGACTCCTCCACAATACCAGCCCACATTTGAAGGTCTTGGAAAAAAGGCCCCATCCCTGGAAGTGTCCTAGGTCAGGTTGGACAGGGTTTGGAGCAGCCTGCGATTGTGGAAGGCGTCCCTGCCCATGGCAGGGGGTGGAATAAGATGGGCTTTAAGATGCCCTCCAACCCAAACCATTTTGTGAGTCTGAAAAGCATGACAGCCCCTGGAGGCACAGTGTATTTTTAAGTGATTCTGGCTTCCTACAGCATCTGGAGAACATTCAGTTATTTATCAAGAGAGTTATTGAGAGTCATTCAGTTATTGAACACGTTATTGATCAGAGAGTCTAATTCTACAGAACCCAAAGACCTCGAGGGTGTTTTGCCAGGGACCAGACTCAGACCTACCCCATATCCCCTCACTCCACTCATTATCAGCCTCCTGGGTTTCAGAGGAAGGGTGGAGTTCCTCTTGGTGAGCTGGAGCAGCACTGGGCAGGGTGCTGGGAGCAGTGCTGGCTGTGCCAGCAGGATTAGCAGTGTTCTCAGGAGTCAGCTTGACAAGAACACGAGCGTGTTTCAGCTTGGCAACAAAGGAGACTATTGATGCCAAGATTGCCTTCTGTATATCTTTTTTTTCATAATGCACTGCAGGAGTCTGTGTTTTGACAATCTCTCTTTGTATTTCTCCCCATTTGTTCTGTGTATTTAAGCAAAGATCCTAAAGAAACTCAAATGGCAAGGAGAAGAGCAAATCTTACTTTTTGTAAACATTATTATAATCTATTTCTAGAATATACTCTCTTTCAAAATCTAATATTTAAGGATAATTATTAGATCAAACCTCCTACTGATCTGTTTCCCAAGAACAAAGAACATTTATTTAGAGAATATGATGTGTCATCATTTCAGTTAGTGAGTTCATGAATCATTTAAGTTGCCCTAAAAAAATTAGTATAATAGAGGCTGTAACTTAATGGTTTCATGCAATCACTGAAGTAGTGTAAAAGCTGTTTAACACTAATAACAGATACATTCTTCCGTCAGCAGGGTAGTCTGACAGGATTTTGCACATGAGATCAGGTCATTTTCATTAATTCTTTGAAGACATTTTGTTAGTTTGGTCTTTGTTCTTTTGTTGCCCTTCCTTTTCATTTTTGTTTCAGTATCCCTGCTGGTACTATCAGTGATGTTCAAGATGTAGAGGATATCAAACCCTGATCACTTTCGTAAAGGAGAAAACAATTACCAAGATTTCTTTTAATTACTGAAGAAAAAAGGATTTTTAAATTATTTTTATTACTTGAATCAAATTCTCTGTGCTTTTGTTTGAACCCCCACGTTGCTGTTTTCTCTTACTGCTAGGGCAGTAGCTGTCTACAAACTGAATGGCTTTTAGGTTTTTCTTTTTGACTATATGTTAAGTCAATATGGGTGGCACTTTGTACCTTATGCAGAGAAAAACGACTGAGTGGCACAGAAACCTTCTCTGTATAAAAAGCCAGTGATATTGATTGGGGTGTGTGATTCTTTGTATAGAAGGGCATTTGTGCCTTTTCCATGCAGGAAAAAGAACAACTGACACCAACTGACACAACACTGAATGTGCTCACTCAAGAATCTTTGTCATTTTCTTCTACTATCATTAAGTTAAGGTTGTGGCCAATATCTCTGGATCCAAATCTTACTTGTCTTCTAGCTCGGATTGATTGATTCTACAGGTTTTCACAGTCATTATGCTGGTTGTGAATTTTATTTTATTTTTTGTAGCTACAGGTTCATTCCAGCAGAGACCCTTGTGAAGAAAAGCAATACTTCAAAATAATGTCTTGTTGCTCGATTCTGCCTAGAATCCCAATATGATTGTTATGGATAACAGTGTTCTTAAGGTCATTAATGGCTCTGTATCTCAATTCATCTTCTGATACTCTCAATTTCTACTTTATTTATGTAGCTTGAGAAGAGAAGATATTGTTACTGACCAGACAATTTGATATATACAGAGCTCTGAAAAATACACGTGCGGAGCCCACCAGCAATTTAGAAGTTGTGTATGCAGGTCTCACATGCATCCATTCTATCCAAGAGATAGAAACTGGCTTTGAGGAGTGAATGCTAATTTCTTGAGGGAAAAACACATATAGAGGTTTTGACTTATATGAGTAACATAATTTAAAATCAAAACAGAAGAGACACTGACAAATATTCAGAAAAAAAAGCAGAATATGGGTACTGGGGAAATGTAATTGATTGATCTAAGCTAAATATTTGTGTTTCAGCTAATTCTGAACTATATCCTTACAGTTCTTGAACTACAGCTAATATAGATTGGATTGGATGCTTTACTAGGAGCTCAAATACAATATCATCTTTTCTTCCTGATATATATATATATGCTCTAATAATAGAAATTAAAGACATTGGTTTAAGTCACATCAAATTTTATTTTATTTAGCTATATCTTTAGCTATTTACAAAAAATACTGGCTACTACTACTACTGATGATGATGAAGGCTAAACCTTACCATAAGCAATCTGATAACCTGCAATAACAAACAGAATGTGGCCTTTTGTCTGCATTTCATGTATTTCCCCATGCAAAATAAGTGTTAAAAATAATTAATAAGTAAGTTCAAGTCATTCAAACAGAATACATAGGATTCAAGCAAACGAGCAAGAGACTGATTATTTTCATAGATGCTTCAGTTTCAAGACTCTCAGGAATCTCAGGCCTCCCTTGAAGTGGAGAAGCAGGTGGGCTCACAGCCCTGCAGGGTAATTAGTCAAAAGCCTGCTAGCCAAGAGTGTATTGAAGATGAAGGCTGGAAGCAAGTGCCTGCACATAACAGGAAGAAAGCTCCTCTTCCTCCTCCTCACCTCCTCAGAATTTGACAAGCAGGGCTGGCACCTCCTGCACCAGGCATGAGGCTCTGGAACTAGAAGGCCAGACAACTGATGAGGTGGGCAAAAGTCCTTCTGTCATTGTGGGGCCTCCTAAAACACCACCACCTGTACCCTAAAAACACCTGGATGAACTTTTGGAGCTTTTTGGAACTGGTGCTGTGGGAGCCAGCTTGGAAAGATGCCCTCCTGGATCTGCTGCTTGTTTGCAGCTGGGATTTTGTGAGCAGAGTAGAGGATGGGGCTGTCTTGGCCACAGCAAGCATGGAGTTGTTGAGTTTAAAATCTCTGGTGGCAGGAGGAAAAATGCCAACAAAACTTCAGCTCTGGCCATGAGGAGAGCAACCTCAGGCTGATCAGGGGACTAGTGAGCAAGGTCCCCTGGCAAAATGTTTTAAAGGTGCTGGAGCCCATTAGCACTGGTCAGTTTTGCTGGTCAGCAATTCCCAAATGCTGGAAATCAGATGAGGCAGAAGACCTGCTTGGCTGAACAGGGATCTTCTCTTGGAAATAAGGCTAAAAAGGAAGGTGTGGAAGCAGTCAGATGATGTGGGGAGAATACAGAGATGCTGCTTCCCATTGTGGGGAGAAAATTTGTGCAGCCAAAGCTCAGCTGAAGTTGAGGCTAATGGAACTGTGGAGGAAAATTAAAAGAGTTTTTTCAAATACAGTAATGGCAAATGGCAGAGTAAAAATACCTTTGGCACATGCCAGGATGAGGATGGTCACCTCACAAACTGAGACAGAGATATGGTGGAGATGTTTAATGCCTTCTTTCCCTCTGTCTTCATCACGGGTGATGGATCCACAGAGTTTCACTGCTGTGAGTTGGAGAACCCTGTCCATGAGAATGATCAACTCCCTGTCTGTCCTGAACTTGTAAGGGACCTCTTGCTCCAGTTGGATCCCTACAAATCTATGGGGCCTGGTGGGCTTCATCCAAGAATCCTCAAAGAGCTGCTGATGTCATTGCAACATCTCTCATGATGATTTTTGAGCAGTCTTGGGAATCCAGAGAGGTCCCAGCTGCCTGAAATCTGGTAAGTGTTTTGCTGATATTCAAGAAGGACAAGAAGGAGGACCCTGGAAACTACAGGTCTGCCAGCCTCCCTTCAGGGCCTGGTAAAATTATGGAGAAGGTTATTCTGGGAGGTATTGAAAAACCAGTTAATGGGGGACAACAGAGTCATTGGTCACAGCCAACATGGCTTCATGAGGGGAAAGTCCTGCTTATCAAACCTGTTTTCCTTTAATGACAAGGTGACCCACCTGGCTGATCAAGGGAAGCCTGTTGATGCAACCTTTTTGGATTTCAGTAAAGCTCTCCAGACTGTCTCTTTAAGGATTCTTCTGGACAAAATGTCCATCCCACAGCTGGATAAACTTACCATGAAATGGGTGAGCATCTGGCTCACAGACTGGGCACAAAAGATTATAGTGACTGGGATGACATCAGACTGACAACCTGCCACTAGTGGGGTTCCACAGGGCTCCATCCTCAGCCCTGTGCTCTCCATTAATCACCTGGACATAGGACTGGAAAGGATACTCAACAGATGATACAACACTGGGAGGAGCTGTTTGAGTCCCTCAGAAAGGCACTGCAGAAAGTCCTCAACAAATTAGAGAGATGGGCAATCACTAAACATATGGAAAAGGAAGGTGCTGCCCCTGGGACAGGGCAACCTTGGTTCTGTGTATGGAGTGGGGAATAAGAGGCTGGAGAGCAGGTTGGGAAGAGCCCTGGGGGTCCTGGTCCATGGCCAGGTGGATCTGAGTCAGCAGAGGAGGGGCATCCCTGTCCTGGGGCACCAGGCCCAGCAAAGGGCATTGTCCCACTCTGCTCTTGGGTGGCCTCACCTCGAGTGCTGGGGGCAGTTTTGGGTGCCACAACGTAAGAAAGACACTGAGTTGTTAGAGAGCATCCAAAGGAGGGCTTTCCTTGAGGGGAAGCCTTATGAGGATCACTGAGGGCAGTTGGTCTGTTCACCTGGAGGAGACTGAGGGAGGCCTCATGCAGCTACAACTTCCTTGTGAGGGGAAGAGGAGAGATGGACACTGATCCTTGTCCCTCATGGCTAGGGACAAGACTCATGGGAGTGGCCTGAAGGTGTGTCAGGGGAGGTTTAGGTTGGATATTAGGGAATAGTTCTTCCCTCTAGAGAGTGATGGGCACTGAACAGTCTCCTCAGCAAATGGGTGCAGCCCCAAAGCTGCCAGGGCACCAGGAACATTTGGACAACTTTCTCAGGGACAGGATGGAATTGTTGGAATGTCCTGTGCAGGGCCCAGAGCTGGACTCAAAGATCCTTGTGGGTCCCTTCCAAACTGGCAGATTCTGTGTTTCTGTAATGATGTTTTTGATAGCAAATCACCAGGCCTGATAAATTAGAATAAGTGTGGGAAAGTGTGTAGACTGTGGTGTTTGTTAATCTACTGATGTCTAGAGCCCAAATATTGGTGATTATTGTGAGAATGAAGCAGTGTGAATATGAATTCATGTGTTTTTTATATATTCATGAGTATATATTTCTGTACACAAATATGTATGCATGTGCATCTGTGTGAATGTAGAGATATGTGGATATATATATGCATAAATATAAAGATAGATATAGATGAGTAAATAAATTAGTTTAATGATTCACCTTTTTGCAGGGAGAAGAATAGTGTTGTTTAGAAAGAAAAGCTTATATTCTCTGCAGTCTGGTGTCTGAATAGGAGCCTTTGGCCAATTAATGAAGTTTGCTATGGACATTTGCTCATGAATCAGACATCCAGAAAATCTTTGTAACCCTGGCAATGCCAAAGATCTTTCCTGATTAGCTCCTTGTATTAAAATGCCTATGGCAGAAACATTCTGTCACATCTTGCTGCATTTTCTCATGCTTTTGGTCAACTCTAGATTATGCCTTAAACTTATCCATTACATTTTAGCTGTGGCTGTAATACAAGACTTCTGAGAATCTGTAACCGAAACACATGACCATGAAACTTCTTTTTCCTTTTCATTACCATGAAACCTATTTTTCAAACAGGGGACACCATGACTTTGCTCCATATTTTTTATCTGTCTTTGTATATGATTCTGGATATAGGTAATGAAATTAGCCTTGAAAAAGTACAGAAAAAATTAGGTATGTATGTGACTACAGAAGCTCTTCATTTAAATCTCAGCTTTCCATAGATTCCTTCTGTGGTAATGTCATGGGAAAATCATATGCTACAGATTTTCCTTCCACCTGTACCTTCATTTCTAGGTCCACCATATGCTCATGTGTTGATGGTGCTAAGAGCCTTCAATATATGTTTGATAAATATTAGAGGTGGTGCACAACTCCAAACTTTTAAAGAATCTGAAAGGAGGACTAGGACTGCTTTGTTCCTTAGATACCTTTGCCTTTACACTTTTTGTTTTAAAAAAAAAGCATGTTGTTTTTGTTGTTTTGTTTCAGGCCTTGTGTGGTGTCTGGAAGATATTTTTATTGTATTTGCCTTTAAAATTTGATATTCCTTTAAGTAGAACTATTTCTCGTGTGGTTGACTTCAAAGGCACGTTTGTTTATTTAAGATTCTGCCTGATGAAGTAATGGTTATATCTATTTTTACTGCTGACTCCTTGGCCTGGGTGAGCACAAATGTGTGCTTGTTTACACGTTCTGAAGTAGCAGCTCTGTGTGACTTGGGTATGTGTTTCCTTGGCACCCAAAACATGAAGGAGTCTTAGAAATCAATGTAATACGTCAAACTCCCTGACACTTTTTCTTTCAGAGACAAAAACAATCAAAACCACTAAATAAACAAGCAAACTGTTCAATTTTTTTTAAAGTGATGGCCATATTTTCCCATTCTATGAGATTGGTAAAATGTGAATCACTTAAAAAGGAATTTTAACCATAGTAATTCATTGGAATATAGAGATAATTAACAAGAACTTTTAAACTTAAAAAGTTGCAAAGTAGGACATTAAATTGAAAGAAAAGTTCAGTCTTAGCAAAATGATCTGGAAGGTGCCCTTCAACATATAACTCAGAATCAAAACAATCCCTATGTTTTCTGCTTGCTGATTTAAATTATCCTGCCACAAGGTTTGGTAATCCCTCTTAGTCAATGCTGAAAAGCAAGAAAGGAGTGAAATGAATGAGTTCACATTACAAATGCCCCAGGCAAAGACACTTGTGTTATTTGCCCTTTGGCTGTAACCAGGTCTTGAAAATCAGGAATCATTCTATCTCTGTAATAACATTATGCAAAAACGACATGACCTGTGAATTAGTCTTGTGGGGTATTAAACTCTCTGTCTCAGATGAAGTAATCCACTTCTAGTTAAAGCAGGGGGGCTGAACTGACAAACTACAGAAATTTCTGGGTCTAGACTAGCATGAAATGGTATGTTGATCTTCATTGTAAGTTGACAGGCATACAGAGGGAAATATATAAAAGTATAAATGTGTCCACTGTGGGCTTGATGCTGAGACTAATCCAGCAAAAGGATTAGGATTTGGGATTTATTTAACTCCTTTCTAATATAAAGAGTGATGATGTTTTTCTCACTGATAGCAAATGGTGGAGTTTGGAACAGTACTATGGAGATTTAATTCCTGTGCTGTGAAATGAGGAACAGTCATGCTCCTCACAGGCAGAAGGCAGAAGCCTTCCCAACCAGGGTGCTCAAGGACTGTACATTTACTTTTTATAAGCTCAGCTATTACTAAATGCAGTAGAAAAATGTTGGGTCTCAGGTTTCTGTGGTTGAAATGGTTCTCAAGGTATTAGAGAGTCTTTTTTCCAAGCTCCACGACCAAAGAAGAAGTCGAGATTTGTTAGTTTGGCTTATCAAGGTTGTTGATTTTTTTCTTATCTATGACATTTTTTCTCTGACCTGCTGAGACCTGTCCAGCAGGTCAGGTTGGGGCACACTGACTGCCCTTGGGGTGGTGTTAGCTTTTCATACTAAGAACAGCATGTACTTTATTTACAATAATTTTCCAGTACCTATCACCTATGTTAGACAGTCTGTCTCTACTCTAAACCAATCCAGAAGTGTCACCATCACAGCACAGGATGGAGGAGAAGGAGAAGAAGGACAGGACACGCCCAGATTCCTCCATCTTGCCTCTTGAACCCTCGTTCTAAATCCCCAAAATTCTACTTTTTCACCCTGTGACAAATTAACCATCTATCTACTCAAACTCTTGTGGCTTGTAAATCTTCACACAAAGTTGGTAATCTTTTCCATGGGCTAAAATCAAAGGCCCAGGTGTTTTTGACTCCATGCCAAAGTCTCTGAGCCCCCTGCCAGGGTCTCGAGCCATCCAGGACAGTCAGAGGAATGTCTAGGGTCCTGACAGTGCTGGAGAGTAGGAAGGCCCTGCAGAGAGACCCAAGCAGGCTGGATTGATGGCCCAACACCAGTGGTGTGAGGGTCAACAAAGCCAAGTGCCAGATGCCAGCACTTTGTGCACCATAACCCCCTGCAGCTCCAGGCTGGGGCAGAGTGACTGAAAGTCCCCATCGGGAAAGGCCCTGGGGGTGTTGGGGACAGAACTTAAAAATGAGCCCAGGTGGAGCAGAGGCCCAATGGCCCCTGGGCTGTGCCAGCCCTGGTGTGGGCACAGGCCCAGGGCAGTGGCTGTGCCCTGTGCTGGCACTGCTGAGGGACCTCGAGTGCTGTGTCCAGTTCTGGCCCTCGTGGCCAGAGAGACCTTGAGGGGCTGGAGCGTGTCCAGGGAAGGGAACGGGGCTGGGGAAGGGGCTGGAGCACCAGGAGGGGCTGAGGGAGCTGGGAAAGGGGCTCAGTTCAGGCTCTGCTCCCAGGAACAGGGACAGAATGAGAGAGAACGGCCTCAGGCTGGGCCAGGGCAGGCTCAGGGTGGATATTGGGACAATTTCTCTCCTGAAATGGCAGTCAGGCCCTGGCAAGGGCTGATCAAGGCAATAGTGGAGTCCCCATACCTGGAGGTGCTCACAGGGTGTAGATGTGGCACTTGAGGACATGGTTTAGAGGTGAACATGGTGCTGAGTTGATGATTGGACTGGACAGCCTGAGAAGTCTTTTCCACCATTAGCAATTTTATAATTATATGGTTTCTCTTGGGGATTTCCATGTCAGTTGAACACCTTTTTCATACCAAATAAAATTTTAAAGCATCATTTTCATAGAATTAATTTAGATAATTGTTTACTAAAAAGAAATACAACTTTGAGAATGTGTGAATATGTGTGTGTAGATTTTGGAACCAACCTTGAGCTAGAGAGGATATTAGACACACACAGTGTGCTCCCTCTGAAGCAGTTTGTAGTAATTTCTGTTTTCAGCCATTTTAAAAATACTGATAAGCTTAAATGAAGAAATTAAATTTCTGGAAGAAAACAATTGTCCATTATAAACACCTCCTTTTTGTCATTTTTCCCTAATGCTCATTTTTTCCTAGTGCTCATGTCATGCTGTGTAAGTTTTGTGAGGGTGGTGGTATTTGTGAAAGGATTAGGTTTATTCTGTATCTCTTTCCACTCTGGTGCCAGGTATATTTGGTGGTACAAGATGACTTTTTAAATTTCAAATCTGGCAAAGCACAGAGTAACGTATTGCTTGCTATCTGTAAAGCAAATGGAGTTTACCTTTGCCATTTTACTGCAGTGCTTGTTCCTACTTTTCTTTTTTAATTATGTTTTATCTTAGTTTTCTCCTGTGTTATGGCGATCCCACAGTTGCAGTTTGCAATGGGAAAAGTGGTTGAATATTACAGGATGGAAACTGTCCAGTTCTGCTTTTGCTGAACTGGAGAAGTTAGTCAGATGTGTCAGAAGAATAGCATAAATCCTGATTTTCCAGTTCTGTATTTAACTGGTCTTGTAGGATGGGTGCTACTCAAGTGTGAAATATTCTTGTATATCACTGCTAAAGCACATGGCATTTTACATTTGCACATGCTTTGGTTTCATGGTAAAGTACTAATAAAGGTAGGGGAACAAAGCTGGCTCTGGTTTTTGTATTAGTCACTAATAGAAAGTGGCCCATGTAATTTCTCCTATATGCAAAGACACCTCTTGCTGTCAATATAGACACAATTCACCAATCAGCAGCAATAAAAGCTCTTTAATTGCATATTTTTGTTGCAAATATTTCGAAGTAAGCATGTCCAAAGTATAAAAAGCATAATTAAAATCTATAATTCAGCTATCTGGGTCCATTGATAGAAATACAGCCACATTTTAAATGAGCTTTAACAGTTTAATAGCTCTGTGCTTCAAAGAAAAGTAGATTAATACAAATAGCCTGTAAGGAAAGATAAAGGTTCAGATCTCAGCAATCTGTAAAACTTTGCATTTCTATGGAATCCAATTTCAGGCTGCACAAATAAAGTTAAGAGGATGAGTAAACTTACTGCATAGCATATTTTGTTATCCTAACCATTGTTGCTCATTGAATTAAATTTGATCATTCTGCTGAAGTTCCATTTTCGCTTCGTATTCCTCATGATACAGATATGTTCTGTCTTTGATGTTCTCTAAATGTCATTGAGGCTAATGCCATATCAATTAAATATGCTGTTTGAGTACTATTTTTTTTCCCCACTAGTCAATCACTGACATTTTCTATACAGCTTAGCATTAGCATTCAGAAACAGATTTTCAAAAGAACCTCGGATTTTCAAAAGACTTCAGACCCCGGTGTGACATTTGTTTATTTAGGTACCTAAGGAGGGTAATTACTGTGCTGAAGAAGATGGTTTACCAGTTTCACATTAACTAGGATGGTTCCACTGTCATTAGTGGAAAATTGTGTGAATAGTTGACTTGTTTAACAAGTTTTACCTCCTGGTTTGGTTTAGTAGGTTCAGATCCTGATTGCAAAAACTTTGGGACAGAGGATGAGAGGAACAAAATGAATAATGATGTGAGGTTGTAGCAATAAAAGAAAAAAATCTTAGTCTGACAGGAGGAATCCTTGAGGATTTTGTGACTTAGAGGAGTTTAATACATGGGACTGAATTACTTACAAGAGGTGGCAAAGTACTGTGGATTTGATGATTAGGGAGTAGGAAAGGAGTTTGCAGAGCAACAGCATTGATACAGGGCAGTGAAATTCTGAGGCTCTTAAAAAGAAGTCAGGGAAAATTTACAGGTGATTAGTTCAGGTAATAGATCAAATTGAATTCAAAAGGTTTCTTGCTGTATTGTTTTGCATAATATGCAAAGTGTATTTGTTCAAGTTAATTTTATATAGTTTATGTCCTTCTGCCTAAAGTAAATTTTGCCACCTGGTTGTGGCACTGGATGACACCGTATCTCTCACCTAAACCCAAATGATTTTCTTGTATAATTTACTAAAGTGTTACTTTCTCTGTTGCCATTAACCAACCTTTGCTATAGAATTGGGAGATCCCATTCCCCTCCCACCCTTCCTAGGCCTCTGAACCCTTGGTGCTGGCTTCTGACAGTGGCACTGGCAGTGATGCACTTGGCTTACTTGCAAAGAGATTCCTTCACCCCATGTCAGATGTGGAGGCAAGCAGAATTCCTATTCATTCTGGCTTCTAATGGCAAGCCCTACCTTTGAGCAGCTGGAATTGCAACTTACCTGTTCTTCAAATATATAAACTTATTATAAGTTGATATCTCTAGGTTTTGTTATTATATTACATACTACCTATTATAGGTATTCCAGTTTGTACTTATTTTATTTTAAAAAACCCCAATCCAACAACAAAAACACTTCAGTTGTGTGGTGATGTGTTTATTTCCTTTCTTTTGGGAGCTGCTCTTTTTCTCAAAAATTCTGGACCAGTCAAGAAATATTTTGGAGAGGAGATAAACATTTTGGCTGAAATTTTACTGTTATCTACTTACCCAACCTGTGTTTCCTTTACTTCCATTTTATAGGTGGATCTCATTAAAAATTTCTTCACTGGCAGGGTTGTAAAGCATTGGAACAGGCTGTCCAGGGAAGTGGTGGAGTCACCATCCATGGAAGTGTTCAAAAAATGTTAGATGTGGCACTTAGAGACATGGTTTAGTGCTGGGCCTGTCAGTGTTATCCTAATGGTTGGACTCGATTTTAGAGGAGTTTTCCAACCTTAATTCTCCCATGATTCTACAATTCTATATTTTAGAAGCTGTGCTCTGTAATGCATCCCATTCCAAGGGAGTAGGGAGCATTCCTCATTAACAGTGCAGCAGAACAAAGGCAGGAAAAAATAATTCACCTCTTTCTACTTTTATTTTACTTTCTATTTTTTAGATGAAATCACCATGTGGAAAAGAGGGATTAAACCCCCCAAGAAAAATGATAGCTAAAAGACAGTGTAACAATCTTTCCTATGTTAGTGAATATGTGCTCAGATGGGGATTGTTTAGGCCTTGAGTTTTACCAGATGGGTTCTGGAGCTGGATTCAGCTGTGTTAGCTGTAGAGGGGACTGTGGGTAGCCTGACTGGAGGTCTCACAGTAAAATTCCCTCATATGGTGTATTTTTCTTCTTCTGATTGGCTGTAATTGTCACTAAAAAGTCAATGTCTGTTCTTATGCTGAGTTGAAAATGAGCTGGGCTCTTTCTTACTTGGATACTCATTTGTAAATTAGAGATGAATTTGCAGCACAGCTAAATAACTGGGTGCAAAGATGGAAAATTTGTGGGTTCCTGACATTGGGACATGAGCAGATCCAAGGAAAACTGTCCTCCTCTGCACAGGATGTGTCTCATAAGGCCAATGTAGGCCATAAAGAACGTGCTCTGCCAACAAGCCATGCCTCATTAGCTGAGACCAATCTTAAAAGATCGATCTTGAGCTTTCTTAAACTGAATTTGGCAGGTCTGATCTTTTGGGAAGAGCAGAGGTGTCCCAGACTTCTGCTAAGAAAGTGGAAGGACAAACAATAGGTTTGTTTGATTTGTGTGAGATTGGTGCTGTGCTGGGGACTAACCAAGTCAAAGAGAAATGTTGGTCAATTCAATCAAGCCTTAGAGGTGCAAATTTAGTTTTTCAAGATAAATTTTATCTTGAAAAGATATTTTTTCAGTGTCTTTTAGTGCTTTTTCACTGTTTATTTGACACACTTTCATGGTTTTCTCTGTGAGAAGCATACTGACAGCTTCCTAATCACAATGTCCTATAATGGTATGAAATTAATTTGGTAGTTTGAATGTGTACATGTGTGTGTATCTGCATATACATACATACAATTTTCCATCATCCTCCCTTCACAGGATGCTTTAGGTGGGCTTTGAGAGCATCCTGCCTTCATATTTACTGTTACTGTGTCCTTGGGAGAATGTAAGAAAGTTCTGGACTTCTCTGAAATTAGCTGAATACCTGAAATATTCCTGAATACCCTTTGCAGTAATCATCTATGCAAGTATTAACATCATGTTTGTGTGTGCAGAGGGGTTTGAAGAGAACCAATTTTGAGGGATGTTTTACATGAATTTGGACTAATGGCAATCACTATGATAACATAACAGCCAGGTGAAATGTGGGAACCCTGGTTGCTCAGAATTTGACTTTCTGTGCTGACAGACACTGATCCCCAAGAGAACGCTGCATTTGACCTGAGGCTGTGGAGAAGGCTTCCAAAATGGAATGATATTTGGGATTATAACTGAATTATAATTTGGGATTATGGGTGTGTAGTTTGAATAGAAGTGTGTAATATCACATGGTGGAAGACTTAGAGTTTAAGGTTTTAGAATATAGTAACATATAAAAAGCAAGATGGAGGTTTTAGGGCTGTGGCTGGTCCTTCCTCTTCACCACCTTCTTCATCTTCTTCTTCAAGGGTTTGGGTGGTTTTGTGCAATTGGATAAAAAAGTCCTCAATGCAGGACATGGGTGGTTGGTTATTGGGTTAAAAGTAAAAAATAATTTAGGTGTCATTTCTTAATTGGGCAGTTTATCCTTAAAAGGCCTTGTAGAGGGAGAGACGTGGCTCCATTTATAGTGTGTTAGAGTGAAGTGCTGTAGAACTCATGGTTTGTGAGACTGTAACATAGATAAGAACTCATAAATATCTGAGTCCAAACAATGAAATGTGAGCTTACTCATCTGTTTCATCTGTTTGCTTCAATAGAGACATGTAGAATGGAAATATATGGAGTCATATTAGAAGCTGGAGCTCAGATGTTCCCCTTATCTAGAGAGTGCACGATCAACCTGTGGATATTTGCATGTTCATCTGTTCTCAACCTCCAAAACTGATTTGAAAATTGTAGTGGATCATTAGCCAGAGTAAAGAATTCTTCAGCATTAATTCATAAATACTCTCAGGTACTCTAAAGCATTTCCTCCAAAAAACTGAAGTCAAAAATTGGGCTGATGTCAGAGCTTTGTTGAACTGCTTTGGGTACTGTCAGGACTGACATTTTCTTTGGAAATCTGGAAAACAGAATCAGCTCCCTGACTGCCATCTCTCCCTTGATGGAATAGGCTAAAATGCTGGGGATGATCTAATTCAGAATGTCAAATATTCAGTGCTGGTAATTCCAACGGTTATAGAGCTTTCCTCCATGTCTTTCTGTCATTTAAAAAGAAAGTAATACTGACAAAATGCTGAAATAAATGTATTAATATTTCTATTTACTTTGTAAGGTTAACTTCAAGTAAAGTTGAGCCTGATAACACACAGTGAGAAATAGTTGCAGAAAATCCCAGAGAAACTAAGTTTATTGAAATTTCTTTCTTTCTTCAAACAGTCAAGCTGATGAATGCCAAACACTGCATTATGCAATGGTTTTAGTGCTACCTGAAAGGAAAGGGAATATCACTATATAGCCACAACTTCAGAAGTGATACTGCTGTAACCTGCTATCCTCCCCCAAATCCCTAGATATAGATTCTTCCCTGTCACCATCTGGATGCAGCTTCCTGGAGGTTTTTCTAAAACACACTTTCACCTAACAGTTGAATTTAAATATAGCCTCTCTGTTGCAGGCTGGAGGGTTAAGTGTCATTTCAGTGTAACAGTCAGCATATGGTGCCTGGCGCAGGAAGAAAGAAAATTGAAGTCGAAGCCAAGCTGTCAGGAAGCTGCTGCATGTCTCTAAGATAAACTGCAGAGTTTCTGCAGTGCTTCGGGGCTCCTTTCTGATATTTATATCTGTATTTGACACTTTTGGAGTGGTCACAAGGTGTCCTTGGAGGGCAAAGAAAAAATTAATCAAAATTTCTGGTGTGCTGGCATATGTAATTAAAAAGCGGTTGAGACGATTGCTGCAATTAGTGAGCAGCTCTTTTCAACTGCAAACCTGGATGAAGAGAGAGTGTTTTGAGCAGAGGGACTCCTCTGAGCAAGGCTCATAGGTGTGCTTGCCCATCTGGCCTCCAGATTTCACAAACCTCTTAGGAACAACAGGTGAAAGGCCAGGTTAGACCCAAGGCAGCCTTTGGGTTTTCCAGCTATTTTCCCTTCTAAGGCAATCTTTTTCCCTATTTGCTTCTTATCACTTTGGTTGACTTAAGAAAACTGGCTTTTAGTGGAGAGAGTAAATCCAACAGAGGGAATGCTGCTCTTGTAAGGGAAAGAGCATTGCCAGGCTTTACTGAATCATTACAGCTTCCCTACAATCTCTTATCTCTTGTGCAGACTGGATGGAAGAGGTTACCCAGAAATTCTGGGGCAGCTGCCTCATCCCTGGAAGTGTCCAAGGCCAGGTTGGATGGGGCTTGAAGAAATATGGTCTAGTGGAAGGGGCAGGGGGTGGAACTGGATGAGCTTTGAGGCGCCTTCCAATTGAAACCATTCTCTTCACGAGATTTAATTCTGCAACCACATGAAAATTTTCTCAAAGAATGGTCTAAGAAACTGATCACCTTGGTTGGCATCAATGGGAAAATCACGGAGTGAGACCTCTAGGAGCACATTTTGGGAATGAGATGGCCACATCCAGAGGCTGACAACAATGTGGGTTGACCAAGGTTAAATCAAGTGTGACCCACCTGATCACCCTGAGGGCACTGACTGCCCTATACCTCCACTGTAGTGAGGCTTTGGACAGGCTCACAATGTGCTTGAGTTCAGCTTTTGATGTTGCAGCCCAGATGGGAGGACAATCACATGGACAGCAAACACAGCTGGTCTGCTTTCAGATGGTCTGGGGTGAGGGGCCCCATCCTGTCCTCCTGTAAACTGAAACAACAGTGGTTCAGATCACATGTGGGGAGGAACTTTTTCTCCATGAAGACAGTTAAAAACTGGAGAGGTTGCCCAAAGAGATGGTGCAGTCTCCATTTTTGTCTGATTTCATCAGGAGGTTGGACCAGTGACCTTCTGAGGTCCCTTGAGCCTGTGGTTCTGTGACCCTTATAACATTGCTGAGCTAGTGAGATGGCACTGATTGCCACTACCAGTGTTCAGAGAATAGTTTTCTCTCAAATATCAGCTTTTCAGTAGACTGAAAACCTCAGCTGTTCCTTGTGTGGGCTCCCCTCCAGATTCTTCACCATCTCTATGTCCCTCCATGCACTCTCTAACAGCTCAAGATCTCTCTTGCAGTGTTTGATGATTGCAGTGCTGTGATGGCAGCTGCATTCAGGGAGGACACTGAGGGTGAGGTGAGCACACTGAATCCTTCAGAAAGATCCATACCACTGTTTTCAACAGAAAACACTTTCCATTTTGGGTAAACGTAGAGGAACTTCTCCCCTAACCTCTCCCAAACCACAGTGAACACCACTTCTGTCTTTACAAAAACACAGCTTTTCATGAAAGAAGGGAAAATGAAACTGTGAGGAAGACACACAATCTGTCTATACTTCTAACTGATGAAAAGCATTTTCCTGTTGAAAAGAGTTTAAAAGTCCTTGTCCAGCTACATTGTTCATTTCTTGCAGAGAAAGGATTCTCCACTGTATTATCTTCAGGATATTCCATTGTGTTTTCTTTATGTATGGCTCAAAGATATCTGCTTTATGAGATGAAAAAATAGTCAGTGGTATATGTATGTATTCTGGGAGATTTACTCTGTGGGTTTAAAAGAGTAGGCTCAGGTCTTTCTGCATTAAGTTCTAGAAAAATGCTGATTTATACAGCTCATTAAGGGTCTCAGAACTAACTTCTAACTGAGAAAATATGGGTGACTAAGCTTATATACCTTTGTTTGAAATAGATTCAGAGTCCAGGGCTTAGAGTGCTTTTTGCAACTGAGAAAACTTCTGCCCAAATCCCTTTTTCCTTATAGATTCATTGTGTGACCATGCACAAATCCTTTAGCCTGCTTTGCCACAGATAAAACCAATTTCCTGCCTCACAGGAATCTGTCAGAAGGAATAAATGTAAATGTGCCCAGGTACTGTGGCAAGGGTAGGGGGTGTGGAAATTAACTGAGCACCACTTTTACTCAATCTGAACTTGTTTGACCTTTCTCATTTAAAATTTAACTTTGTGTATAGGTTTAAGGGGATTGTTTCCTGCATGTGTGTATGTATGTCTTCTCATCTGAATCATCTAGAAATGAAAAACATAGTAGGAGGCAGTAATTGTGATTATAAATTGAGCTTATGATGAACAAGTTGCACTTTTGTTAGCACAGAGGGATGAATTTCTCTTTTTCAAAACCATAATCTTGCATGATTTAATCCTTGGTTTTACAGCACTGTTGGGATTTTCAGTGTACTTGTAGTGTGTGGTAGGTGTGATTTCTACTCAAGGTGTTCTTTGCTCTTTGTAGAAGGAAAAGCAAAGTGATGGATGAAAGATTTAAGGACAAATTGTCCAATCTTTTCACCCACCAAAAAGCAGGACATGGTTTCCATGTGATGGCTTTGTGAGATGTGAGCTGCAGATGAGTTTCTAAAACAGCTCCACACAGATCTCTTGATCAAGCTCTTGGAGCAGACCATGGTGAAGTACAGGGTCAGAAGGCAAGAAAAGCCTGATTCAAGTTTTCTCTGGACTAAAAGGGAGAAGAAGGAAGGTTTATTTCAAAAACTGGAAGCTTAAAGGAACAAAGGATACTATGGATTATCCAATAATTACTAGTTTTCAATGTCACCTGGCCACAGAAGAATTTGTAGGCATTTTTTGGACTCCATCACTATATTCAATGCCTTTTAGCTGCAAGTAAGATTTAGATTCAGAGTGCTTAATTTATGGTTGGATGTACTTCAAGAGAGAGACAGCTGTTCAGCCATGGTTCCTGGGATAACATCATTCACTCAAAGGAGAAGGAGGAATCTTTAATCCACAAATTGTGGGGCACCACTCATTGCCCTGCACTGTGCTGGGTCAGATCAGATGCATTCCACAGTCCTCTTGACCTTAAACCACTTGGATATAAGAATCTCTGAAACAGTGGTGCTCCTTGACCACTGATCATCATCACCCTGTCACTAGAAATGAGGGGACAGTCTGTGCAATGAGAGCAGCTGCTGCACCTTCCACATCCTACCACAGAGCCTTTTAATGCTGCATTTACTTTCCCTCCACTATTTACACTGCATTCCTCGTTGAAAGCACCACACAGGGATTATTTGTTTCTCACTTTCCCCCATGAATCATTTAAGACAACTGGGGGTTGTCATCATGGGGTTTTTTGGTTTTTTTTGATGTGGGAGTCAACAAATATGTATAAAGCACTACAGGCAAGACAAATTTTAACAATTCACATCCAGTTCTTTCACTGTGGTCCCTTTTGAAAATCTGCTTGTTTGACCCAGAGAAGGTGATGACAACTGTAATAAAGTCACTCCAGGAAAGTTTCTCTCATTGATCTGCTTGGACAAACACCAAGGATCAAGATTTTGCAGCGTGAGCTCTTAACAATCTTGGGGACAGTGAAAGGGAAAAAATGTGAATAAGAGGTAAGACACAAATATCTTCAGGAAGGTGGAGACGATTGGCAAGTGGCTTTTGTAATCACCGTCAAAATTTGACATTTCTTCAGCAAACCTAGTAAATGTGAAGAAATGGATCTGGGGAAGAAATATTCTCCCATGTTAAAAATAGACTTCAAATACTGGAGTGAGCAGATTAAATATAAAACTGTTTGTGAATGAAAAATCCATTGAGGGATTATTCAGTTCAGCTGAAGGTCTTTATTGCATTTTTAAAGTGTTGAATTTTGACATTTTCACCTCATTACTCACCCCATTTTCCGGATGATTTAGGAATATGCTGAACAAGAGAGATCCATGTGGGACACAATAATCTTCTCCCTTGTGCACAACCCATCATTTTTTTCCCCTATATTTGTTTCCTGTCTTTTAGCAATCCACTAGAGGATCTTCTCTCTTGTCCCATTGCACCACAGCTTCTTTAGGAGATTTTGGCTAGGAAACTTCTTTAATGCCTTTAGAAAGCTGAGTGCTCTAAGATGAAAGTGAAGCTGTTTCTGTTTGGATAGAGGCAGGAACACCCTCCCCCTGGTAATCCCCTCCAGAAGAGCTGTAATGGGACCAAGCACAGCCAGTGTCACTGCAGCAAAATCATCAAAGCCTGCCCATTTTCCCCTCCATACTGCAGTGGTATCCTGGGACAAATCCTGCCACAGGCAGAGCAACTATTTGTGCCTCACCAGGGACATTTTGCCTAACACTCCCTTGTGCTGTTGATCAGACCCTGTTCCTATTTTCCCAGTGCCTTCCATCACAGCTCACACCCTAAGCAGCAATAAACCTTCATCCCCTGAACCCACACAACCCAAATTCCTGGGTTTAAATCCTGTCCCACACCGAGGAGTCAGAGCTGGGTGAGCACGTGTCCTCACAGCCCCCTCTGATCACATCTGTCTCATTTAATTTGTAGCTGTATAAGATTTAACCTGTAAATGAAAAGTGCAAATTGAATTTCTACTGTTACTCAGTAGGCAGGCCAGGTTGCCTGTGGGCTTGGTAGCAGATGTGCAGTAAAAGAGGCCTCAGTACCTTTCCAGTGCCATTTATGGCGCACAGAAATCCACATGACCCTTGGAATGCTGACTGTGGTACCAACTGTGAACAGAGAAAGAAATCAAAAATGCTTATGTGCAAGGTGGGGTGTCTTCCCCAGGAAATTTCCTGCTAGTAGTCTTGGATAATACAAAGAAACTACACTGAACAACTACAAGAAGGTATAGTGAAAAACACCTAAATATTTTCATGTGCCCCTTGATCCTATAAAAGCTGGCATATGGGTTTTCCACAACACTGTGAAAAAATTGCATTATGACAGTTTATACAGGCTGAGTTATTCTCATGTTTTTATGTGATAGATTTAGAAATCTGTTTTTAAAATGAGTCAACTAAACCCCAATTTTGATGCGGAATTTATCCTGGAGTGGTCATGCATTTTTTCCAAAGCAAAGCATTTGCTTGTGTTATATCAAAATGTCAGTTAGTTTTTATTTTGCATGTTATTCTCAGTCAGAATATCATTCATGTGGTACACAATGATCTCACTGGATAGAAATGTGTTCCATCTCCTGGATTTGTAAATGAAAGCTGTAGTTGGGCACAAGCTGTGCCAAAACTTGTTTTGTTGCTGTCTTGTGCCTTTTTCTGCCTCCAAGGGGGTAATTGTGGCATCAAGTTAGTCCTGTATTTAAGATATTGTAGAGGCAGGAGAGGAGAGAAGGGTAAAGAAGGGTTAAGAAAGTGTGACCCTGCAATTTGTTGGGAAATTAATATTTAATCTGAAAAGCAGCAGTGCTCTCCCAAGTTGAAGAATGTGATATGTCCACTGGGAGTGGCCTTTTGATATTTTCTGTTATCTGTTAGCTTGCCAAAACTGATTAAATTATTATCTTGAAGTGTTCAAGGGCACATTGGATGGGACCCCAGCAAGCTGGGCTGGTGGAAGATGTCCCTGCCCATGGCAGGGGTGGAACTGGATGGTCTTTAAGGTCTCTTCCACCCCAAACCATGCTGCTGAGAATCTGCATTAGGATTCTGTACAATAATATGTTTGCATAGCTCTGGAGCACAGAATCAATGACCAAAAACATAAGGAAGACAGGAAAATGAACAGGGAAAATGCTGCATGATCTTCCCACGCACATCAAGGTGCAGCTCCACCTGTCCATCAGCTTTCTGTCCTTCTTGCTTCAGTGAGGAAGCAGTGCCAAATTCATGGGGTCATTCCACATGCTTCTAGTGTGAGTCACAGAATCCTCTTGCAGAATCATAGAATCCTCTTGTAGAATCACAGAATCCTCTGGTGCAATCATAGAATGGTTTGGGTTGGAAGGGACCTTGAGCCCATCCTGTTCTAACCCCCTTATACCTTCCACTAGACCAACCCATCACACTTTATCTTTTATTTTAGGGACTGCTTAGGCAATGTTCACATTTTATTTCATTGCTGTCTCAGAAGTGTTTTCCAACTATGCTTGGCAATACATTTCTTTAATAAAATCCAATTTAAAAGTTGTTACAGACAGGTTATAAATCATTCTTTTTCTTTGATCTGCAAGAACTTGCTTACTTCTTGCTTAATTGCTTACTTCTTGCTCTAAGGCCCATCCTTGAACACTTCCAGGATTCCAAGTCCTTCACTAAAAACAGAAGGCAGGATATCTAAAAGTACAAGAGACAATGCACAACTAGATCCATGGAATATACTGTGACAAGCTAGTAGAAGGAGAAATACGTATGTGAATATTTCTATGAGAAACCATGACAGCTGTTTTCTTGGCAAGGCTGTGAATGTTCACATTCTGATTTTTGAGCTGATAACCAACGGGGCAATGAAGAAATTTGCTTCCATGGTAAAGCACTGCACAATTAAACCTTCTCAGCTGAGTGCTGAGTGCCTTCAGCTTCCAGGGAAGCTGAGTACCTCACAGGCTTGCATTCCCTGCCAGATGCTTTGTAGATGTTAATCCACCCATCTGTGAACCATCCACTCTACCCCAGCTGGAGGTGGGATACAGAAAACACAGGGAAAATAGCCTGTTAAACCACGGCCATTTCCTATACTTGCACTGAAATGTGTGGCAGGACAGATCAAGGAAATGCATTTGAGAGAGAAACATGTAATTAATTTCTTTTTCTTTTTTTCTCCTCATATTAATATTATAAATTTACTGTCTATTTATTGATTTTATTTAGCTCGTTTAGAACTTTTGAAAGTGCCAGACTACTTAAAAAATCATTCTAAATCATCAAACGAGCAAGCTTGGCAACACATGCAGACTCTGCCCTCTAGATCCAGTTGCTGTGTTTCAAGGGCATTGCTGAGAGAGGTGCTGTGGGGAATGGGAGAAGAGAGCACAAGGGAAGAGTATAAAGTCAACTTCAATTCCTAAAAGGCTTTTTGCCCTGCTAAGAATCCCAGCCAGATGTAATCCAGGGCTCTTACTGAAAAACAGAAACCAAAGAGTCAGAAACAAAAAAGGATTTTATTTCTTAGCCAGCTTGTGTTGGGTTTCAAGTTGCAGCCTGGGTTTAAAGTTCAGCTCCAGCAGGAGAAAAGCAAATCAAGGGTCTGATCAGCTGCCAGTGTTCAGTAGAATATTTCACAGATAAAATATTTTGATTTTGAATCATCATCAACTTCCAACCTTTGATAAGTATTGAACTTCACTCAGACTACCTTAGGACACTTCAGCAGGTATGTTAAAGGAGCCCATGACCTGGGAGGAATTAATATATCACTAAAGCATGACTTTCACTGTTAACTGGTAATATATATATATTTTCTGCAGAAACCAGCTTTTAAGATATTTTTCATCTTTCCTTTTACTCTCTCTTTTCCTCTAAAGCTTTAAAATTTGGTATCTGTCCTCCTCTAGCTAAACTTAATATTTTATCTGAGTGTTGAGATGAAAATATGCAGATTTTAAATAGAAGAAAAGCTGTTTACAGGCGTTAGATTTCCCTTGCTTTCCAATCTGTGCTGCAAAAAGCAATGAAGCTTACTCAAAGTATAAAACACCATTTGCCTTGGACATCTCACCTCCATTTAAAATAGTTTTGCACCTGTCAATGAGGTCATAATTTAAGGCATATTCAAATTGCCTTTTACAGAGGACTGTCACAGCTCACTAATAATTGTCCCTAGTCAAGCAAGGAAATTCATAGGATGTTTTCCTTTTTTTTTTCCAGTGGAAATTGAGAAATGGTGTAATAGGTTATATACCTTAATGTCTCTAAGTCTTGCAGCTCATCACCACTGTAAATAAATTCATTGTTTTCCCATTACTTTTCCATTCCGTTTATTGCCCCTTCCGAGAAATATATTATATTATATTATATTATATTATATTATATTATATTATATTATATTATATTATATTATATTAATTATATTAATTATATTTATTATATTATATTTATTATATTATATTATATTCACACATATGCCTCTAGGAGTTTGTTGAATTCTTATCAGATATCAGGTGAAGTTGCTGCTCTACCCTTTCTATCTGAGAGCTCTTAGCCAGGCCCTTTGGAAGACTGCAGGAGGGAAACATTCCTAGAATGTTCACATGTGGGACACAGTGAAGAGAAAGAGGAGCCTTAGCCCTGAGCAGAGCCATAACTTAAAAATCTCATTGCTTTGGTTTCCATTTAAACAATGTTGGGCTAAAGGAAAGATCTCTCATCTTGCAGAACTGACCCCAGTAGGAAGGGAAGAAAAGTGGTGTACAACCTTGTTGCATAAAAAATCGGTCTCAAAAGTGAAAACAAGTTCTATGTATTTTTGATAGGCTGGAGAGCCTTTGGGTAATTATCAGTATCTTTCCATGAAAAATGGAAATAAACAAACTGATGAATAAGGGCATTTGCAGTAGAGGAATTGGAATGGGTTTAAATTTCTTATCTTCATAGCAGATGATTCCTTTTCTTTACCCTAAACATGTATACTTTTTTTTTTAATTTAATCTGACCAGCTCTTTTTCCTTTTTCTAGCCCCTGGTAAACACAACTGTGAGCCTATAAAATCCCTCTCTCTTTATCTGTTATGGGGATGCAGCAGCAGTTTGCAGCAGCTCCACACATTTTCAAGTCAGTAAAAGTGACACTAGTTCTAATGTAATAAGCTTAGAAACTGCATTTATTTAAGCAGCTAATGACTCTTGCTACAGTAAGTTTTCATTAGCTTGTTTTTTATTTTCTTTCTGTTTTCAAGTCCCCTCTATTGTGTAAAGAATGATGAAGCTTGATACCATGGCAGAGGCTTTTGATTTGCTTGCAAGCAGCAGCAGCTCTTTGAATGGCCTTGAGCTGCACTAGGAAAGGTTTAGATTAGCTGTTAGGGGGAAAAAAATATCACAGAAAGGGTTGTAAGGCATGAAAGGTTTTTTCCAACTTTAGTGATTCCTTCTGGAGGGGGCTGACAGCTGGGCTGTGAGTTAAGAGTTTGGGCTAGCAGGGGAAGAAATTGAAAAGGGGAGAAATTGAAAAGGGAAGGAAGGAAGGGGCGGAGGGAAGGAGGAAGGAAGGAAGGGGCGGAGGGAAGGGGTGGAAGGAAGGAGGGAAGGAAGGAAGGAAGATAGGAAGATTTGCAGTTAGAGAAACAAAACTAATATGTGCCTTCAGGATTTTTGTGAATGCTTTCCAAACCTGTTCATGCAGATTCCTCTGTACCAATAAATAGGATCAACTGTTTATTGTGACCAATGATTTAATTGCAGGCCTTGTCAAAAAACATGCTTGGTTAAGGAAGGTATAAAAGAGGAGAAGAAGCAGCAATAAAAAAAGGCCTTTGATACATTGCTAGGTGTGTAATTTCTGTCCATCTCCTCTATGACAATTCCTTGCCTCTATGATTCCATGAATGGCCAATTCTCTGAATCTTCTGCACCATATTCCCTTTTCCAAAATCCCACGAGTATGTCTGAGGTTAGCCAGGCACATCCAACATTAAGAACTTCTCACATCCATGTAAAGGCACTTGTTTTGCTGTTCCTTGGGAGATGATGTCAGCCTGCAATATTCAAGGACTTTACCCACTGAAGCATAACCCTTCTCCTCATGTAAATATTATTACACTGCAAATAATATTTTGTTTTATTCTTTGTTACTTAAATTGCTTTAGCTGGGGTAATTACACGTGCTTCAGGTGTCTTATGCAGAGGCTGTTTTTGTGACTCTCCTTTTCAGTCATCTCCTTAGACCTGACATGGCCTAACACCTTCCCTACTATCTGGGTAGCTCTGGTTTGAGGGCTTGTTCATCACCAGTAATTGAAACAAGGAAATGAAATCCAATAAATATGTAAATAGAAAGATGTGTAACCACAGTAATAATCTGTATGAGATGTAGAATTTAGCTGACTGTAGCTCAGCTGCCTCTAAATCAGCCTTAGCAGAACATTTAACCAGCTTTTCCTATGTACACTGCTGAAAAGTCTCAACAATTATATAATGATTTTATTTTCTAGGCAGGTAGAACTTTAGTTGCTGCTTTTCTATATAAAGTCTTGTGTGTTTCAGGGCATCCTGACAGTTCAAAGCAGGGCATTCTTCATTAAATGCTCTCTACTTTGGAAGTGTCCTCCAAGCCACTTGGATTTTGTGCCTTTCAGAAGTATTTATGCATTTCTCTGTGCCTTTGTGGGATTAGATTGCAGGATAGAAATATGTCAGATTGGACTTTTAAAAGTATTTCTTTAGCTTTCAGGTGTCAAAGCAGATATTTGTTTAGGAAATAGGTAATGAACAGTGGACATAATAAAAAGTCAAAGCCTGTTTTCAGTAAGTATGGCCAGGGACCATATAAATACTGTTAGAAAAAGTAATGTGAGCTGCACTGCAAGGTCTCACTTCCAGTTTTAGCCATACTGTGTTTTCTCATTAAAACAAGGAGCAAGAAGTAGGTTGTGAATCAGCGGCAGCGTTTCCTAAATTGACCTCGCCTTTGGTGCCAGTAATAGAACTGGGTCTTTATGAGTGTTCATGCCTCTTAACATGCCCAGCTGGGCCATGTCTTTATAGGCACTTATGCTATTTGCATCACAGTGGCAGGACAGATGAAAAAAGTCCTGGGGCCATGCAGCTGCCATTTCTTTAAAGCACCACCACTCCAGCACGTTTAAGGCTTTAAACAAAATGTGTTTTAATGGGTTCCCTCTGTGTTCAGACTAAAAAAAAAAAAATAATATAAGCTGACACGCTGGACTTGAGTGCAAAAGACTCCAGTGTACCTGCTGGGATGGAAGAATCTGGAATATAAGAGATGAAGGAAACATTTGAGCACCTGGGTTGTCCCAGCTGTCCAGTGTGGACAACCCACTCCTTCCACTGTCAGCAGGGAGGATTCTCCTAGGAATGCAGAGGAAGAACTTACTGCTTTCCTTGGTGAGAAAATGCTGTTCTAGGGGCTCTGAAGAGAACTGATATATGAGACACCAGGAATTGAAAATAATTCAGCAAGTCATTCAATGTGGGTTTATGGATAAAGCTACCAATAAGCCAAATTGCAGAAGATGGGGTAAAAATCAGTAGCACTAATAGTAATGCTGTAATAGTTGTCAACTCTACAGATATTTCTTATAATTGAGAGAGAAAAAAGTGTTTCAATAGTTGGAAAAGATCTATCTATAGAAATAATCACACATGACTGGAAGATATACAATCCATAATCTGTCTGTCTTGGCCAAAGGGTTCCTTTAACACTGCTTGACCCAAAAGGCACAGAAATGTTAAAGGAAAGGGATGGGAGCCCCAAAGCCTGACTCCCTTTCCATTCATGAAGTTTATTTTCCCTTCAGCTCTACACTGAGAAGCTGCTTTTTGGTTCTTTGCCTGTGACTGACTGGGCTGCCATGAACTGAAACATTTTCATATTTCATTTCAGCAGTAGTTTCACTCCAGTGGTGGATGAAGTGATTCAGCTTCAGGGCCTATATACACCTCAAAGTTATTCTGAGACCTTAATGCTATTTTGTATTTTAAAAGCCACTACACAAATGAAATTTTTTTTCCATATTAATCAAAGTCAAAATTGCTTATTTTAGTTACTTTATTCTCAGTTGAGAAAACACAAATAGTGCAAATTTTAAATAGTATCCTTCCTGAACCAAACCCATGGTGTCTTTATCAAGATGTTCTGTTTTTCTTGTTGGCTCTTTTCCTCACATTTCAATGTACCATCCCATAATAACAGCATCACTGTCTGTGTTAGTTATTAAATTAGCTTGAGCCAAGACCAGGCAATAAGTAAAGGATGGTTCCTTCTGCCTCTAGTAACTAAAAATGCTGCTTATGTTAAGAAATAATAAAAATTATTTTACCTTATAGTATAGATTAATTGAAAAAATAATACATAAGAAGGTTATAAGGTTAAATTGTACCTAGTAGTGAATGGAAAAAGAAGTCTTTTGATATTTCATATTAACAGAGCAGAAGAAGTTTTGGTTTTTCTTTTCCTCTTATTATCACCACAGATATCAAAGTCCATGGATACATGAAGTATCTTGGGTGTCACTATAGCATTTCCAGTGTGTGCAGCACATCTCACAATTCAGGTTAAAGAGGAGCACAGGAAGCAAGAAATGCATGCATGGCAGCCAATAATCTGTTCTGAAACCTGGGCTGTGCTTGTGACAGTATTTTGGACTAGTCACCTTCCTGAGGGGATTCTCAGAATTAATTTTTGGGATCCTAAAATATTTCAGTTAACATGGGATTTGTCTTTAGGCAAATGAGTAACTTTGGCTTATTGGCTAAAATTATTTTGATGAGACTGAATTGAAATATTGAAGAAATATGCAGAGCAATGTCCTTTATTAAAATAAAGTTGTGTATAGGTTTTGTAAGTTCAGTCTTGCAATCTTGTTTTATTTTAAGAAGATAATGCCTATATATCTGTGCATGTGGATTTTAATTTAAAACTGATTTTTATTTACTTGCATTGAAAAAAAGATAGGAAACACGTCTTTTTTCCTCTCCACAATTCCAGTAAAATCACCAGATATTATATTGGACAGTGTAAATGACATTGTATTCTGTAATGACATTGTATTCTGCTGTAGGACGAGTTGTAGCTGTGACAGAACCATATGAGTGCAGGGACAGCTGTTTATAGTGGAAATTTCTGTAGGTATGAGGAGGTTACAGAAAAGATTCAATATACAGCTAAAATATACAATCCAAAATGTGTTGCAGGTAGTATAAAACAAAGAGATTGCTGAAGACTGGAGGATAGGGATGTGAAATGCAAAGCCTGGGAGGGCTGTTTCATGTTTTTTTTTTAATTTAGTTGCATTATGTATTTAATTTCTTCATCCTCTGTTAGAACTTTGTTATTTTTATGGTTTAGTTTCTCTCCCTTTAGTAATTAATGGGTGATATTAGAGAAATGGAGTATTTAAAAAGAAAAAGCATAGGTTTAATATTATTTTAAATGTGCAGATAAAACAATTTGTTTAGTGACAATAGAAGTTCAAAGGATGCTTGTTTTGGTGTTTGTTGTTATACTGATTTTCTCACTTGGAAAGAGAATTACCATTTAGAAAAAAACATGAAAAAAGTCAGCAAAAGTCGATGTTATTGAAAATTATATTTTAATTGTACTCTCTTTAATGAAGCAATTTTCATTTTCAGAAAAGTAATGACCTTCTTTGAAAAATAATCTTTGCTATCCAATATCAACAATATTGCAAAGCAAGTTTTGCATGTGTGATAACTTTTGGAGCTACATCTTTGGATACAAATGTCTTTCCACAGTTTGCATGACCTTAATAACAAACTTCTGAAATATAAAGATATTCTGAAACCATAGCAGATACCTTCCTATACCTTCCTATACATACATATAATGTATATATAGGAATTATACATTATACAGCATGAAATGAAGCCTGAAATTTATCCATAGTGGAGACACCTCCTTGTTTTGGTGCTGAAAAGCTTTGACAATTATCTGGGTTACACCTTTGGAAGTGAAGAGCCTGTGCTGGTATTGTTTGGACTAATTACAATAATATATTTAGATTTAGGTTAGATATCTTGGAAATCTTTGCCTATGAGGGTGGTGAGGCCCTGGCACAGGGTGCCCAGAGAAGCTGTGGCTGCTCCTGGATCCCTGGCAGTGTCCAAGGCCAGGCTGGATGGGGTTTGGAGCACCCTGGGATTGTGGAAATGCCCATGGTTGACCTTAGAATGACTCTAAAATGACCTTAAGATCCCTTCCAACCCAAACCAGTCTGGGGTTCTGGAGCCAGCTGGGACAGTGGAAGGTGTCCCTGCCATGGCAGGGGTGGCACTGGATGGGCTTTGAGGTCCTCCCAACCCAAACCATTTTGTGGCTCTTTGGTTCTGTATTTCTGTTCATGGCCCTTCAGGTGCAGTAGAACACACCAAAAATGGAAATATGTTTGGGAATGCAGTGTGGTTTTGGGGGAAGAAGGGTGTGAGGTGGTGCCACACCAGTTCCTCTGGTGCCAGAAATCTGAATCCTGCTCAGTCTTTGCTGCCCCATCACAGAGCCAGGCCTATGTGGTGGAAAGCTGTGAAAAGAGGTGCTCTGTGGCAGGAACTCTCCTGTCCCAAGCTGTTAGCTCATCTCTGCATTCAGGTGACTTTGATGGACTCACTAGGGCTGGGCTCAGCCTCTGGAACCTGCATTGCAGCAGCACCTGAGTGCCTCAGTCTGGGCATTTTGCTCGAGTGAATTGTGTGTGCAGGGTTTTGCAGGGAACAGAATAAATTCAGAAATGCTTCTACCAGTAAAACCTTCAGGGATTAATATTCTTTCCTTCTAAAATGTTTATTCTTCTAAAATGCTGTGCCTTGGACAGGGAGAGCCAACTGATTAATTCTGGAAGGTTTTCTTCCCTCTTGTTTCTGGATTGCTGTCTGAAGGTAGAAACACAAACTGTACAGGGGTGCTCATTAATGCAGAAATCCTTCTGAAATGCACTTAAATTGTCCATGACACAAACATAGTACTTACCATCCCATGTACAGTGACAAGGCTTTATTTCTGTACTTTGTGATTGGCTCTATTAAACCCCAACATTTCTTGACTAATTTTTTTATATTTGGAAACAGAGAACTTTCTTATAAACTTCTCTGCATAGTGGTTGGTTACAAATTTGTTTGGTCTTCCTTTAGATTTACACTGATATGTCAAGCACGGTTTGGATATTTTCTTTAAAGATTGTAAATTCTAAATATTAATTATGAGTTAATTCTAAATTTTTTATCATTATTTTTGAGATAGATTCAAATGTTTGTTTTTAGTAGAGTCTGCCATGTTTTATTTTGAAGGTCCAGAGTCCTTACAGCTATATCATGATTCTAGTCAAGGAAAATTAAACTGATGTTATTTTTTGAAAGATTATTATTAAATAAATTTCCTAACATGAGCTAGGAGTCAGTGTATTGATAACTGTTAACTGTACTGGTAAAATTCAAGTCAGAAAGTGACAGATAGAAAACAATGCATAAATTAATTTTTAATTTCTCTCTTACCTTTTCCAGTTGCTTTGAGTTTTGTATATTTTAAAGGTTGGAGGGCTTGATATTATTTATTAATTTCTTAAATCTTTAGCTGGTCATTAGGAGCAGGAGTTTGGTCCCTTGGGGTTGTTCAGAGGAAGAAGAGATCAACAGAGCTCAGTCTCAGGCAGGCTTGGGCTCAGGCTCCTGCTGAAAGATATCATTAATTTTCAGGATGAATTGGAACATTGCAGGGATTCTGGCTTTTTTGGCAAGTGCAACTAACATCCCTTTCTAAATCTGAACAATATCACAGTGTGTGCTTGCACAGGCTGGGCTGACAGGGTATTCTTAATGGTGAAATAATGAACAATGAAAAGTCATCCTGTAGCAGACTGTCAGGACAGGAGGAAATGGCCTTAAGTTGTGTCAAAGGAGGTTTAGATCAGATATGAGATACAATTTCCTCACAGAGAGGATAGTCAGGCTTTGTCATGGGCTGCCCAGGGCAGGGCTGCCTTGAAGGGTTCAAAAATTGTGTGTTTGTGACACTTGAGGCCATGGTTTAGTGGTGAACATGGTGGTGGCGCTGGCTTGATTTTCCAACTTTAACAATTCTGCAATTCTGTGAAATGCAAGCATAAGAAAGAGAAGAAGAATTTAGCTACTTTTCAGGGTTTCAAGCAGCACCCAATCTACTTGTATCATAAAGTGATGAAAGGGGTGATTTTCAGCAAGCTGACATTAGTCTCATGTAATTTATATCCATTTTCTGTTTCTGCAAATGCTTTGCCTGTGCTCCAGAAAACAAAGGAGTTTTTCCCAGGCAGCACTGATGGCAGGGTTTTATTTCAAGAGCAGGTCCTGTGCTAGCTCCTTATCACTTTTTAAGATAATCTCTGTTTTGATAAATGAATAAACACTGAAGTGTTTATCCTCAGTAGGTAACTTCCATCTGTTTGAGGGAGGCATTGCAGGTTTACCATGTCTCTCTTTTCTGTACTATTTCCAGCACTTACCACGAGCAGTTTTAATTATTTGTAGCAATATATGTTCTCTGGACATTTACTGCTGTTAAACAATTTTTAGAGGACATTCCTATAGTTTTTCTTCCAGCCTGCATGAACAGTAAATATCCTTAGCAGAGCTGAAGTTCTCTCAACCCCTTTTTCCCCTAAATATCTTTTTTATTCCTAGAGCAGCTGATCTGCTCTCACAACATCATTATTTTTATAAATTCAGCTCATAGGTGTCTAGTTCCAAACACTGCAAGGGTTTTGTTGATCACTCTCTGTTGCAAATAATTATTCTGTTTTATGGACTCATTTAGAAAGGATTTCTTGCTCTATATACACTTTTCACCTGATATAATTTAAATTATTGTGATGATGTCTCTGGTCTCCTCGAGAGCCAGATTTGATACATCTGAAATACAGTGAGTTGCTTAGGCATGGCCCACTGAATGATTTTACACACTCATATGTAAAGTGTATAATATAATATAATAAATATAATATAATTAATAATATATAATATAATATAATATAATATAATATAATATAATATAATATAATAATAATATATAATATATAATAATATATAATAATATATAATAATATATTATATAATAATATATACTATAATATAATAATATATAATAATATAATCCCCAGCCTTGGTGGTTTTCACCACCCAGCTGAATGAAGTTTTGTGCAATCTGCTCTGGCCTCAGAGTTGCTCCTGCTTTGGGCAGGAGTTGGACAACAGATGTCCTGAGATTCCTGTGTTCCTACTGACACAACCAGCACCTGTTCAGAACAAAATGTTGTGGATTTGGTTTTGGGTTTGTTTTTTTCAGGAAAAAAAAATGAAGCCACAAATGCTCTGCAAGAGTTACACACTCGAGTAATTTAATTATTTTCTCTTTCTCTCTGTTTTTTTTTGGTTTTTTTGGTAGGAATATTTTTTCCCCCAGTTTTTGTAGATTGCATATCAGGGGCTTAATTTTCCTCAGGTCTTTTCTTCAATCTTTCATTCATGGATAGCCCATCAGTGCCAGTCATACCTGTAAAGGAAGGTGTGATGAATTTAGCATTAAGCTTTCTTTACAAATGTGGTGGCAAATGTGTAATGTCTTGATGACCTCCCCTTAGGTTTTCATACACATAATTGTTCCCAAGTCTTGCAAAATCCTCCCATTCAAAAAATTTTATATTGCACAGAGAAATGTAAATTTACCTTATGGCAAAAATAAAAAAAATGATTGTGAAAATCAGTGTAAAGCCAGTGTAGCCATGTGCTGGACCTGTGTTTGCTCAGAGGTTGTGTCCTCAGCAGGGGTCTCAGACAGGGAATTCTCTGAACAGGGAGTTCAGGATCTCTTCTTCTGTAACCTCTCCACCCACCACTGGTCATTTGGAAGTAGGATTCAGAATTCATGTGTAAAATACTTTCTGCTTTACAAGATTCGTGAGTTTTGTGTTGTGGTAATCAATTTTTCCCCCCTTTAATAGGATTTATTTTTCAGATTTATGTCTTTTACTTTATGCTCATTATTTTGGCCATATCCTTTTTTCATCTGGGATTCTGAGTGTCTGTTTGTTCATTCTCTCTCCATTCCCATCTCAGGAGTGGTGTGAAGGGTCTGAGCACATGGCACCGGTGTGGTGCCCCACTCTCAGAATCCCTGCTTTGGAATGGTGCCATTACATGATATTTATCTGCATGAAATTGAAAGGAATCTGTCTTTAGTAAAACACCTTTGCAGCTGTGACCCTGCCATTACAAGGCTTTCATCAAAAGGAAACACATCTCTGGGGAAAATTGCTGGTTCTCAAGTGTCTCTCCCATCCTCAGTGCCCAAAGCAAGCCCAGTGTAGAGTTTTGGGTCACAAAGCAAGCTCCACAGGTGATGATTTGCTTCCCAGCACGTGGTTTGATTAGACTGCTTCAGTTTTGTGTTTGATTGATTCTTTTCACAACTGCAGTAGGGAGGGAAACTACAATTTATTTACACCTAGCTGAAAGAAAAGTGGAACTCAGATTTAAGGTATGAAAGGTCTGGACTTGAAAAAAGTCACTGTTCCAGTGCCTGGCCACCCTCTGGGGGAAGGACTTTTCCCAAAACCCACCTAAACCTCCCCTGACACAGCTCCAAGCTGTTGTGCAGAGTTTTAAAGTTTTCCATTTGGGTATTTTTTCCAGCATACGTTCCCCATTTCAATGGTTTCAGAGTTGTGATGCTATAAAAATTAGATTATGACAAAATCCAACCATTCAGTGTCACATGAGACATGAATCACATGAATCACAGGATCATTAAGGTTGGAAAAGAGCTCTAAGATCATCAAGTCCAACCTTTGGCTGATCACCAGAGTCATGCTATGAGATAGATTAAATAAAACCCAATAAGAGACAGATAAAAGATTGTAAAGATCTTGGATAGCAAAGCTGATTAGGTTTTCACATAACAAAAATACACCAAATGAAGTAATGTATTTAATTTAATGAAAGTGAGGCTACAACCATTAGGAGACTGGGCCCATAGTTTTGAGCTGATCTTTGCTTCTTAATATGCTTCTATGGTTGTCATGATAGAGGCTTTACCCACCATCCCCTGATCAGCTGCAGCAGGTAAATACTGTTTTATTTGTTTTATTACCCCTTAAATTAAAAAATTGTAAATTTGGATCTGTATTTTACCAAAGCTGATTTCATATTCAGGACTTTTTTACTAGCGGTCAAATTTATGCACTTTCTACTTTCCAAGGATTTAAATATAATGAGTTTTAGAATCTCTTATTATAAACACAGCAAATTATTCACAGGATAATGGATGGAGAGTGATGAATTACCAGAACATAAATCTGTAGCATTCACTCATGGTGGGAAATAACAGAGGAATGGCAAGGCTGATTTATTACTTGCTGGTGTATCTATTCCTGTTTGTGAGTGCTAAAATTAGAGTACGTAGAAAAATTTAATTAAAGTTATTAAAATGAGAAAACTATTTTCTGTTTTCTATTCCATAGCTGTAAAAGTTTTTCATTTGCTCATAAATTTAGGGATAAGTGTAACATTCATCAAAGTGTAAAGAACAATGTTAGACATAGAGCTTATTGTAAATCTCATATTTCATCAACAGAAAGGATAATATGTGTCAGAGAGTGCAAGAACTCTGGGCTTTAGAAAGCCTAGCACAGAAAGAAACCATATTTCATAGCTATCTGAAATCCTCATACAGACAAAACACATTAAATCCATTTGAATGTTAAAGTAGTACATATAATATTGGCATGATGATTTTATTTCATTTGAGCCATGACTCTTCAGTACATTGGAGAAGTCTCCTTGTGATAAATTTCAGAACCTCTTTCTCTACTGTGTTCTAAATTCTCCCAAAAAGCAAGAAAAACCAGCAGTATTTACTGGGAAGGAAAAATATGTCCTTTATTTGATGCTCCAGCATGATCCACATCTAGAGGAGGAAAGACACTTACAACAAAATCTTTCCAATTCTACCAAAACCACTTTTCTATCAAAGGAGATCATGGGGGAAAAAATGAGTTAAGAAATGGCTTTCTCCTTTCTTGATGGGCTTTTATTCTCTGACACTGTATTTTATTGATTTCTAACCTTCAAGCAATTTGAATGAGTTTTGCAGGGAACTGATACGGAATCTCTCTGGAAACAGCAACGAGTTTTACCCAGGGAAGGGAAATATAGTTGGCAATTAGATCAGTTGCCCAAGTCTGAAATAAAAGCCAGCCCAGGTAAGGTTTAGCTTCTCAGACAGTGCCCAGCTCTGATTGGTTATCCAGAGTCAAACTTCAGCCCAGACTTAGGGAATATTTTGCCACTTCAAGAATTTTCAGCTCTACTTAAGAGCCGGAGCTTTTGTTCTCAGAGAGGGAATTTTTCTGCTGAGCCAAGGACATAAAGCAGAGTTTAAATTCAGAGCATTCTTAGGGCTGCCTGTACTCCTGGAAGGATTTATTAGCTTGTAGTACCAGCAGATATTTAGCCAGACTGCACTGGCACAGTTCCATGGGGAAATGCAGCCCATGGACAGCCTGCAGAGGGGGAAAGTCACGAAAAGCTTGACAAATCCAGGCAAGATCAGTGAGCTGAACAGATGAAACAAGATCCTAACCAGTGATCAAATGGCTGTGTGAGCTCCTAGCTAAAGGAAGGCACTTGAACAATTTCCTGCATTTCCTGGGAATGTGTGTTCCCGTGGTGTCTGCTCCTTTTCAGCTCATGAGAGATCAAGGTGGTTTCCTTAAAGATGTCATTTGAGTAGAGCAGAAGGGGAGCATTTCAATCCATCTGATAACGTCCCTTGAATCAATATACTCTGGTTTTTTCCTTCTTCTCTCCTTTCAGATATTTCCTATAGTTTAACCTTCTAAAAAGTCTTTTGCTCTACACCAGAGGCTCTCCTTGTGCTCAGGGAAGAGAAAATTCTTCAGGGTGAGGTGAGGAGGAATAGCTCACATAGGCAGCCAAAAGGAAAAGGGTGAGAAAATCATGTGGGTCAACAATAGTAGAAAAATATATGGAAAGCATTTTGATTGACCCACAGCATTTCTCATCTGATGAAGTGAGGGTTTTGCACAGACAGCAGAGCTGTGAGAGCTGCCAAAAAACTTTCACATATGTTGAGAAGGAACATTGACCTGTACAGAGAAAGCATATGGATACTTTTATATATAAAAATATGTATATTTAAGTAATAAAACAGGAAGTTGGAAAAAGACACATTCATCATCCCTGTTTCTTAGATGGCTGCAATGAAGCACAAAGGTCACATAAAAACTCTCAGGGGATTAAAATACTAAGCTATCATAGGCCATATATTGAACTTTTACTACCCTGCTACCTTCTCTTCAATTCCATGAGGATATTTAGAGCCTTTAAAGCAGTGGCAGGAACACACACTGGGACAGGGAATTCCATGAACCTCTCCAAGTAAGATGCACATCCCTGTTTTAAATGGTGCACTGTGCCTTGCAGGCAATCACCTGACTTCAATATGTTCATTTGAGGAGTATGCAAACAGCCTATATAAATTCACAAAATGCTCTGTAGTTTTTGCAGGCCATAAAAGCAGTTTTATTTAAGGATAGTTTTGCATCATTGCTTGCTTGGAATAATTCTTACCTGAATATTTGGGCGCTTCTACATCATTATTTGCTTGAGGAAAATGGTTAGTTTAGAGCAGTAGGATAACAGAAATGGAAATAAACTTGTGTATGTAGGAATGCTGACCAAGCTTTAGCTCAGTAAGAATACCTAAATTAAATTCAGGCAGTGCAAGTTGCACACAAATGGTTCATTACCAATACAGAGATTAAGAATTCTTTTTTCTTCTTTCCACAAGAAGAATTAAAAAAAATCTGAGCTAAAATAACAACAAAATCAGCAATCCAAGCCCTTAGGTAAGTTAGAGTTGAGTGAGTCCACAAAAATCTGCAATTGAAGATGAAGGACAGAAATAATTATTTTTTTTTTGTGTCATTTCTGTTTCATCAGATTTGCCATTTTCCAAGGATAGCGAGGGATGGACATGCTCTCATAATAGTTCTGAATTAAACACCTGAAAAGGCAAGCAGAAAATGAGTCACACTGCTTTGTAAGATAACTGGAGCTTAAATGGTGAATTCACACAGTCATAAAATAATCTGGGATAAAATATTCATACACAGCCCTTTGGGACAAAGTTACCTTAAAAACAAAATTATTGATGCATCCAAATTTCCAAACCACTAATGATACCTTCAAGAACAACAAATAAAAGCTGTAATTTTCACAGAAATCTTCCTAAAATTAATAATAATTTTCATTTCAGCGCAGCTTGTATTTTAGTATTGGCCTATTAAAAAATTTGCAAAATAAACCAGTTTTAGACAAGCCACTGTTTGGTTTAACTTCCTGTTAGAGGTCATGATCAGGGCTGTAGTAATTCAGAAGTAAATCATGAGTTTCCAGAGGGTATGGTGACTTGGAAGTGTTCTTTGCTCCAGCATTAATATGCAAATAAAAATATTTGTGAAAATGTGGCAGTAGAGAACTCCGAGGGCATTGCCAGGGTGTACAGACCAGCAGTGAGAAAGGCAAAAATCTCAGCTCAACCTGGCATTGGATGTTAAAAAACTACAAGAAAAAGTCCATCAAGTATTGAAACAATAAGAAGAAACAGAGGAAAAATACAGGCCCACAGTTCAACAGCAGAAATGTGACCAGCAAAGCTGAAAAGATGGAGGATCTGAGCACATCCCTCACCTGTCCTCACCAGCACTGTTGGACCCCAGTTTTTGGGAACACCAATGCAGCTCCATGCAAGCAGACCCAGCACCAGTGAAGGAAGAGTTGTGTGTGAGCCATTGAGGGGCTTGACCCTTACAAATCCTGAGGATGTCAAAAGAGTTGGCTGGTGTAATTGTGAGGCTGCACCCCACGGCCTTCGAGGAGTTGTGGAGGTCAGGGGACGTCCCAGAACGAAGTTAATGTCACCCCTATCTACAAGAAGGGCTTAAAGGAGGATTGAGGAAATTACACATCCATCAGTCTTGCTTTGTGCCCTGGGGAAGTTAAGGAAAACCCTCACAGGTCAAGACAAGTCACTTTACTCACAAAAAAGCCAAAGGTTGTGCATGCAAGCAATGAAACAATAAGATTTTATTCTCTATCAGCAACACACATCCATAATTCTTCTTTTTTCTGTGTACCACCCCAGAAATTTCTGCTAAGAGCTAGATTCTGATACCCAAGATCATCAAGATTAATTAATATATATTTCATAGGTATCTCACCTACAAATACATGTGTTATTGAAATCAAAACTTTACTGAGTAAAGTAGTGTAAGTGTTATATATTTGATGGCAGTGAAAAAAAAAGCATCAGGAAGTGTCTACCAGCTTTCTAGACTAACTTAAGCCTGTGATATCAACACTGTTTTTATCACATATCCTAACACAACCCCATAAAAGCTATAACAAAGAAAATTAACTCCAAGCCAGCCAAACTCAGTACAGAGAGACATGTGTCTCTTAAAATCATAAAAGAGCTATGGCAAACTTGTATTTTCTCTTTGAAATGGATGGTTTATGAAGACCATCTGATTCAAAATATGTGTAGTATGGACCAGCATCTGTTTCTGCATTAAACAGACATACATTGAGTGTGCTCATGGTTGCATAAGGCTTCAGGAGAAGTGAGGAAGATCAATACATGGATTTGTGTGGGAAAACTGGCCTGGTTTGGATTACAAGCAAGCTGAAGGTATTGACAACATATAAAAAGTAAATATGATATAGACTGGACACCATTTGCTTTCCAAGAGTGAGCTTCCTAGAATCTATGTGGATTCCAGACTTGCTCAAATTACATTCATTTGGAGTTGTTTTCACTCTGGAAAGGAAACATTTGATTTTAGGTGCATTCTTCAGCATTTTAGGATTGGCTTTAGAAGACCACTGTCCTCTTGCAGGGTTTAACTCAGCCCCTGATGGGGGCCAGGGTGTAGCAGTGGGACCTTGGGGCTGCTCAGCTGTAACTGCTGGGGTCAGCTGATGAAGTAGGTTTAGTTTTGATTGCCACTGTCATCCTCTGGACAGGGAAAGAAACAGTGCTGGAATATTCTGCTGAATTATCTGGAGTCTGCTTGTTCTCAGAAGTGATTCACACCGGGGTTTTTATAATCTCTTCACAGATTTTACTTGTGGGAGAAAAGTGGCTGGGAGAAGAAGCTCTTCAGTGAGACAATGATGATAAATGTTCTCCTAGATAGTTTTGTCCTATTCTCCAAATTTGCTTTTAGCAATGCACCTGATTCCAGCAGAGCCAGGCTTCTAACTGAGGCTGGGGCCATGAAAACTTGATTATGTTGCACTTTTTGGTACAACCAACTCTTCTCTCTTGCCCTGGGGGCTGATGGGTGCTGCTCGTGTGTCTGAAATAACTAATCATGCTTTGGAAAATCATTGGCAATGAGTTCCTAATTAATGACTGACCCAGCTGTAACTTAAACATGTAAAATTTGGCATATCTTGAAAGCTGCTGCTGATGTCACAAGGCTGGGTACATCAATATGTTGGTGCCACCAGGATTTATATTGTTTGTGCCAGAGGGACATTTCCAGATTGAAAATAGTCCAAACAGTAATGAATTGAAGGCAGCAGGTTTCATTCATTCCAAGAAGAAAAAAAAAAGGTTGTTGTTCTATTTCTCTAGAGTCTTATATTGTTGTTATCAGATTTGTAAAGTCCATACCTCTTTGGTGTATTCTCATGGCTGCAGCTCTTCACTGACTCCTTCTTCTGCACACTGTTCTCTCTCAGCTCAGGGCTCCTCCAAGGCTCTCCCTGACTGGCCAAGCCACCCCCTTTTATCCCAGTATCTTCATTGGTCACAGCTGCAGCCTAATTAAGGATATGGCAGCTGCAGCCCATGAAGGGCAACCAGGACCTCTGGGGCAAAGCCTCTATACAGATATTCTAATACAAATATTCAAATACAATACATTTCCTCTACTATATTTCCCCCTTTTCTTTTACTTGAGTTAACAGTTGTACAGATGTTCAAGTACATACATTTCCCCATGACTCACAGGCCATGTACAACCCACATAGCTCCTTGCTGAAAGGCCATACTCTTTCACAGCTCTTTGACTCAAAGGCTATGTTCTGTCACAGCCCTCAGCTGTCTTATCTTCTGTTAACTATCACGTCAGGGTCACCAATTGTTGTTGTTCTATTATTTCTAAAGTTTCATAATGATACTATCAGACTTCTAGAGTCCATACCTCTTGGGTGTATTCTCATGGCTGCAGATCCTCACTGACTCCTTCTGCTGCACACTGTTCTCTCTCAGCTTAGGGCTCCTCCAAGGCTCTCCCTGACTGGCCAACCCACCCCCTTTTATCCCAGTCATCTTCATCAGTTACAGCTGCAGCCCAATTAAGGACATGGCAGCTGCAGCCCCTCAAGGGCAACCGGGACCTCTGGGGCAAAGCCTCTATGCAGATATTCAAATACAAATATTCAAATACAATACATTTCCTCTACTATAGTAACCGATGGGATGGACAAGGATTACTTTCATGAAATAATCCTTTCTTGGCTTCTTTGCTAGAGAAAACTTGCCTGAAAGCTTGAGAAACAGATAAAGTTCAGCAGGTTTTTGATTGTACTTATTAGTGAATGACTTTTTGGTAGGTTTTGTGACTGTGCTCAGACACAGAGCTGGTGTGTGCTTTACTGGTGACAATCCAGTAAAGATTTACACTGCTGCAAGCTCAGAACACAATTATTGCAATCATTTTTTGCTGGATTACTGGTGAGGTTGGTCCACTGAGGCAGAGTAAGTTCCAAAGACAGTGATATAATTCCGTGCATTTTTACAGGTAATTCAGCCCAGTTTGTGTGCTTCAGGGCTGGCAACCATCAGTTTAAACTGCTGGTTTTGGTTGTGAGAACTATGGGAGGTTTTGTTCAGGAAATTCCATGTCTTTACCTCGTGTTCCTGTATCAACAACTGACCACACATGATACAAAGTGTGTGCTTTGTGAGCTCACCATTTTGGAAATAGATGTACGTTGAAATCCAAAAGAATTAATCTTGCTCTGCTTCTAAAAAGTACCCACCATGATTTTCCAACTTACCACCTCATTAATTTTATAGTCTCTTTGGTTTTTTTTTTCTGATTTCCTTGCAGTTTTGATGATTTTAGAGAGTGACGCTTAAAAATAATATTGTGTTTGTTGTTATTCAGCATCTCAAGTACAAGTTCCTTATTAAGAGGGAGAAATATTAGTTCAGGTATGCATAGAGATGTGGCTGTTTTGTATTCTTGTTCAAGCTTTGAAGGTGAGGCTTTAACAACAAGTTCTTCTGAAAAGCAAAGTAAAATCCTGTAAAAGCAACAGGGTTTTCAAGAATAGCATATCTTTCTCCATTAAAGCATGTCAAGTCTTATCTCAAGTGTATTTCTGAGTTTGCCACTTTCCATTCTTGTTCTAGTGTCACTGAATTAACCTTCTGTACACAGTATGATCTCAGAATCAAAAAGTTGTTAAGACCTTGAAGGTAAAACTCTAAAGATGTCATATGTCTTCAGAGAATTACTTGTCTGAATGAAGCTGTCTTCCTTTCTTTCTTTCAAAGAGAGGGATAAGTACATTGTAAAAATACTGAGCTTCCTAGTTGTGAATCCTGTCATTGTTCCATGCAGAAACCAGCTGATCAGCTGTCCTGGAAAATAGGTTGTTCTCACATCAGCAGAAGCCTCCTGTTTCAGGCTGAGTCTAGATTCTCTGACACTTAGAGTTACCTTCACTACTACTAGTCTTGTTCTTATATTTTTTGCCTTGTGAAGAGGTAAAAAAATGAAGAATTAGCCCCCAAATTCTCTTTGTGCCCTCTTGCATTGTCTCTGCAGCTGCTGCTACTACCCCAACTTAAGTAGTCTTAAGGAATGCCTGGCTAAACCTCTGAACACTTTAAATCTAAGTGTTCTGTTGATGATAGAAATGCAAAGTGTGCCCATTACTGCAGCTTCTCTCAGTCTTTAATGCAGGCAGCCTTGTATTACTCTGGCAAATAGGGTACTGCTAGGAAGGACTTACAAAGGGACTATCATACCTGATATATAGGAAATGGTTTATTGCTAAAACTAGCTAAAACCCCCCAAAATAAAAAGACAAAATAACTCCATCTCATCAGGCAACAAAGAATGTAGAGGGCCTGGTTCTTGAGATGGTTGAGGAAACACAGATAAATCAATTTTTTTTTTCTTTTAAATTAATATTTGAAGTTTGCTTTGGCAGGAACTCTTTGACAGAATTGACAACTTCGGAATTTCATCACTTTGATTTCTATCACTTTTTCATTCCAATTTCCCTTCCACTGTGAAACAGGAATTCCAACACCAAGTGCCACTAATGTGATGGGTCACTAAGTCCCAAAAACTGGGCTGAACAAAAGTTATTCTAAAGCTTTGGTTTTTCAAGTCTGGGGCTAAATATTTCCATTCACTTGCTCAGAAGAGAGGGAAAAGAGGAGAGGAACTCTGGCAGAAAAGAGAAGATCCCTGACAGGAACCAACTCTATGGAAGGCTGCACAGAGGCAAATAATTTGAAAATTTTCCCCCTTGCATTAATATTTTCTTCACAGTTTTTCCTGGAGATCATAGATTTCGAAATCTGATGCAAGGCTATTGAAATAAAGAAAAATGTATGTAATAATTCTCTGTAAATTGTCAGCTAGGAAGAAAATTTCTGCCTACATGAAAAAGGGACAAACAGTAACTAATTCCTTAAGTCCCATTATTCACAAAGACTGGAGGGTAGTGAAAACACGAATTTAGAACAAGTTTCCTTTGACAGGACATTTCAATGCCCAAGTTTGATGTTGCTGCTACACTATGATTAAGTATCAGCTGTGTAGAATTAAAAGCCTATCAAAAGGTGTCAGAAGTGCTGTCATGTCTCCTGGGGAATGGATGTCTTACAGTTTTGGGCCTTTTCTGAGCAGATGTCTAACAAAGTGATCCCAATATTGACTGCTCCAGCTAATGAAATATTTGCAGAGCTCTGAATCAGAAAGGAAGGATTACAGGTTTTCATGCCCTGTGATGTGCTCAGGTGATGACACATGCAGCAGCAACCTCTCTTTCTCTGTATTTTGTCATCCTTGAATTCCTACAGTGAGTCAATAGCATTTATCACATCTTTTTCTTGACCTGGGCACCTCTATTCCAGTATTTGGTCTGTCTCCAAAACACACAACTCACTTCTTGCAGCTGAAGGTTACTTTTGTAAAAAATCAATTTATATGTTGAGATATTGTGTCCATAATAAAGGTTGGTCACAGGAATGGGAAAAATTCAACTGAGGATTAAAGCTGGCTAAAGCAAGATCCATATTCCTGAGAAATGATATTGTTGAGCATTCCCTTGCAGTCCAAAGAAAAATCTGTAATGCTGGGCATTCCCACACCTGTGGGCACAGCACGGAAATTTGGCAGGAAGGTGAAAGGTGCAGCTGAGCCTTAGGGGTGGGTTCAGAGCAGGGTCAGGCCACAGTGTCTCCCACAGCTCCTTTTCCAACACACACAAGCCCAGGGCTGCACTCAGCTGAGGGGCTTTGAGCAGTGGCTCCTTGCCAGTTTATTCTGCTTAACTAAATTCTTTCACAGCTGACTTTCTTCTCCTGCCAGAAATGGTAGAAGGGAATTGAAACAGAATAGAAAAGAAGCTGATCCCGAATATTGTGGTTTATTTTATTATTGTGGTTGATTGAGATAGACAGAAAGCTTCAGTTTGGTTTCATTCTCCCTACAGCACACACCCGCCCCACACCCCCAGTCCAAAACACTTTTTTATTATTTCCAAGTGATGCACATCATAATTATCAGTTTGTTTGTTAGAGGCTTGACCCAGGTGAGTTGAAAAGCTGTTTTCACTTACACAGACAAGCAGCACCCCCCTGGAATGCTTATGGAAAAATCTGGTGTATAGAAATGTTCCCACTGTAAACATTTTTCTACAAGAAACAACTAAATCAAAACTGTAGGCTTCCAAAAGATAAAACAGGACCTCAGCTCTTTCAATGTAGTTGTTGTAAATATGTGTGGCTACTTTTTGATGCAGGACTACAACCACATTTACAGGAATCTTCATTATATAGTTTAATGTGTATGGTGGGGCTCAGATGAAGGTAGCACTTGAGCACCTTGGAGGTCTTTTCTGGCCTTAGTGGTTCTATGAAGTATGGCAATGAAGCAGGTATTGGAGTCAAAAATTAAAATATGGTGGCAGTACTTTTACTGCTATTTCATGGAATATTTCTTCCCTCCTGCAAGGTGCAGCATTACTGAGTGTGCATTTTCAAAATGCAGAAGTCATGAACATGGACTGAGCTGCTGCTTTTGACAGGATAAAAGCATTTCACCTTTAAATTCATTTAAAATTGATCACCACGTGCCTGAGAGCACGTAGATACAAATCCATAGTTTAAGATACAAGCAGACAGCGTTCCTCCAAAGGGAGAATTCCATAAGTTCAAAGCTTTGTCCAGCTGGCTGAACCAAGAACAGCTTTCTTTTCCTCATTGCTGTGTGCCATGTTTTATTCCAGTCACACTTGCACAGAACTTTCACAGTATTCCCTTGTTGTCTGAGGTAATTTACTTTCAGCTTGATCTTGAGTAACTGGCCGGAGCTGGTTCTGTTCATCTGTGAAACAGGAGGTGTTACACCAGTGCTGAAAGTGCTCATGGAATGCAAGCACTGTGGAAATACCACCAGAAATATGCATGCATGAGAGTATCAGCACTCTAATTTTCAGCTGCTGAAGAATCCCACATGAGCTTTTCGGGTTTTTGGAGCACGAGGAAGTTCTGCTTGCTTCCTAGCAAATTCCCAGGTGGGTACAAATGAGACAGGGTTATATTATATTGCAGAATACATAAGTTGTCACTATTTTACAGTGAAGGAAAATTAAAATTGTAACTGTTCAGCATAGCCTGTGTGGAATTGGCTGGTGACATAGCTTTGTGGTCTCCTTGCTTAAGGCAGTAGGACTCTGCCCAGTGTGTTGTTTGTTAAATCAAGTGTTTAGTTTTGATTTTCTTTTTGCTAATCTTTAAGCACAAACATGTACTTTATTTATCTCAAGGGGTACCATGAAAATTCCCCAACAGTCCTTTTAATTTAATGTGATAAGAGAAGAGTGAAAAGACAGGCTTTTATGATGCCAAATTTCTGCTATGAATTTTGTCCTTTTTCTTTTCTTTTCCCCTAGTAACTGAGAGAGAGAAGGTTTAGTTTAAATATTAGGAAAAAATCCTTCCCTGTGAGGGTGGGCAGGCCCTGGCACAGGGTGCCCAGAGCAGCTGTGGCTGCCCCTGGATCCCTGGAAGTGTCCAAGGCCAGTTTGGACAGGGTTTGGAGCAGCCTGGGATAATGGAAGGTGTCCCTGGCCATGGCAGGGGTGGCACTGGATGGGCTTTGAGGTCCTTCCCATCCCAAACCCTTCTGTGATTCTATGAAACGACTCTTATTAATTAAATTCCATTCCTTCCTTCCTCACTGCCCACATCTCAGCTTATTATATTTCTCATTACAAAAATTTGTTACCTCTTCTTCTCTTGTCCTTCTTTCTCATTTTAATCTGCTTTGGGTCTTATCATCAGAGCCTTCATCTCCAGTGGCTCGTCTTAGATTGGGGCTTTCTTTGAACTTTGCTTCTGCCTTTGTTTCTCATAACAGAAGATTTGGGGTCACATTCATGAAAATGTTCCTGGCAGTGGGGGGGCAAAAAGCCGATCTTCATTAGGAAGAGAAACTGGAACTTATTTTTTTAATTCATGGAGAGAGGTTTGATACAGTTCTATGTAATCTGTGTTGGAAAAGAGGGAAATGAGCCCCTGCTGTTTTGATAGAGTTATATCCAAACTGAAGTTCAAAAGGAAGAAAAAACTTCCTGCAACTAAAGTAAGAGAGTTTCATGTGTAAAACAACTTTCAGTGACGCAATTTGAAATAAATTCTACCATATTAAAAATAAACCAAAGAAACAGCCCTTATTTGTTTTCCCAGAACTTTCAAATTCTGAACCAGATATTTCATTGTGGAATCCTAGTGGAAGCTCTTGAATGGGAGAGGGAGGGATAAGAGGTTGAGAGGCCCTGCAGTCAGGTTTCCAATTAATCCTAATAAAGTTTGTTTTGGAACTGGTTGCATTCCTTGGATGACCCTTGTGCACTACCAGGTGGTTTTCAGAGAACATTTAGCAGAGTGGAGTCTGGTCCTGCTGGTGCAGTTTGGAAATATTGTTCTGATGATGGAACCACAAACTTGAGTAGCAGTGTGCTAATAGCAAACCCTGACCCACACATCAGGGAGCAGAAACCTCACCTGCATCCCTGCCCAATCTCTGTATTTTTGGGAATGTGCAGTTTGCAAAGAGAGAGCCCAACTTTACTCCTCAGACAACACAGAGCTTAAAAAAAAACCAAACCCTTCCCCTTCTGCCCACTTAGATGTAAATCTCAGCCATAACCTGGCCTTGCTTGGTGTAAGAATGGGGCTGTTCCACAGCTGATTTTCTTCTAAACCCTTCCACTGAGTGGATCCCTACAGGTACATTTTAGAAGGTGCTGCCAAGGGAAATGGCCTCAGCAATCATCCCAGATGATTGATGGGATGTTCAAATCCAACACATCTCATTCACATTATGCCTTGATGCAGATCTGTCTAAGCAGAGTGTGTGCAAATTCATTCACATGCACTGTAATAAGGCTTCATATCCCTCCAGGAGCTTTGAAAATATGAGGGATATTTATCCCATTTTTATTCATTGATCCATCCATTCTGGAAGCAAAAGATATTATATTTCATGGCTTCAGCCACAAGGACCTCCAGCCTTGCTGAGGAATTTTCTGAACCACTGACTCTAATTTCCATATTCTGGGGAGAACAGTAGAATGCATTAGATTAATATCTGAACTTAGTAAAGAATTTGATATCATAGTTCACGAGAATTATTCATGAAAATAATCTATCTTGGCTTGACTATGATCCTTTGGAGGAATTAATACTTTAAAATGCTTAAATGTGATTGTCTACGAGGATGTAGCTGACCTAGGGAGCAATCATATCAACCTCAGCCCACAGAATAAAAATAAAAATAATGTCATTTATGTAGTCCCTTATCCTACTCAAGGGAGGAAGTTTAGAGTCAGTAAAGTGTTTGAAAAGTGCTTTGCTATAAGTGACTGGGATATTTTGGCTGACATTCTGCTTTTCCATGGTATCCATTTTAGGCTTCCTTGCATATAAATACACCCTGGCTTATTTTCCCTAAGAGGCCTCTGGGTGCATTTCACCAATTAAAAGAATATTTTATAAACCATTAACGGTACTCTACCAACAACTGGCAGCACTTACTCAAAGCCCAGCTAAATTAAAGCTGCAGTGGTGCCACCAGGGAGGAGCAAACCCCACCCACACCTTTTAATAAGATTTTGTTCCTTCACTACCATTTAGAGAAAGAGACACCAGCAGATGCCATTCTGATGGGCACTGAGAAGTGCTGGGGTGAAATACAAATGCCATGGAAGTGTCAGATGGTTCATTTCTGTAGAGCAGAAAGAAGCAGGAATAGACTTAGATACTCAATTTGCTCTGACCTTGAAGTACAAAGTTTATAACCATTGAGGATGATTTATTTTAACCTAGTTGCTAGCTTTTAGGTTCTCTAGCTTTTGTCCATAGTGATGGAGAGAAAGGCATTCACAGCCACAAATTTAATCATTTTCAGGACCTTTTGTTTGCCAAGAATTTCCTATTCCCAGAGTCACCTTTTCCCAAAATTCCCTATAGCCCATGTATAAGCTGGAGAATTCTGAACTTGAAACTTAAAATTTAGGCTGAGTGTGAATTTGCCTTTTCCTGGGGCAGTGGAGTTTGATGCTTTCCAGGCTGCTTTAGTGATTGAGATAAATTTTGTGCAGCTTGTGCCTTGAAAATGATAGGAACTATCAATTTAATGAGTAGTTGCACTTGCCAAAGTGCTTTGCTCAATCTTTTTTGTGCGTGTGCCATGATCAAGTACAGCATCAGGGCCACTAAACTGTATCTTTATACTTTAATTGCATGCCCACGTATGTGATTGACTAAAAAATTGATAAATTGGACCTCACAGAAAACAAATAGCTTTAAAAAAAATGCTCTAGATCAGATTTTCTGTTTGTTGCCTTATTTCCCCTGCAGCAAAACTCTGTGCAACCCTGACAGCAAGGATACAAGGTCAGTGGAGATGCTGACATTTAATGCCTGTAGTAAACATTTCAGCATACAGAAAGCAATTATTTACAGCTTAAGCAGTGAGAAATTACAAAGCTTCTCTTTAGACCTTGTGGCTTCTTGGCTGGTATTTGCAGAGGTGATGTATACACACAAGGATTTCTTTACTGCTGTATTTTCTTTACTGTATTGTCTCTAGATGTTATTGTGCTGAGCTTTCTGAAGGCTAATAGCTCACAGAACACAATAAAAAGTGGTTATTTAGCAACACTTCCATGGGTATAATACTTTTCTTCTTTACCCTCTAATGCACCTTTTTAATAACTTCCAGCTGAAAATACTGCCCTTATTTCCTAAGAGCTCTTCGCCTTCAGTAAATCACCAGCAGGTATTGTTGTTTTTACAAACCTCCTCACAAAAACAGCCTGTAAAATATTATTATTTCAAGTAGCAATTCACAGCAACAGAGCAGTTCCTTGTACAAAGCAGGAGAAGTCATGTATTAGAATGCAAACTTCTTATTCTTTTAAATAGTAAGGGTTTTTTAAAAGCTTATAGAGTTTTTGTGGGGTTTTTTTTCTGTGAGTGATGTATATGTATATATAATATATATAATATTTTATAATACCTGCTGTGTTATTTGTCTTTCACAATTAGAAATTATCATGCACTTCAGAAATAAATTCTTTATAAAATCTGAGTGTAAAAATAATTTTCTATACAAAACCAAATTATTATTGTTTATTATGCATTGCTATTATTGTGTATTTAAATTTGTGGTATCAAGGCAGGTAATAGAGATGAGTAAAATGTGAATTTAAAACTGTAGCAGACTGTACAAGGAAAAAGACACAAATAAATGACAACGGAAACAAAAAGTTGAGCACAGCAGGGATATTTTGTGGTTACATTGTCTGAGAACCAGGCAGCTTGATACAGGTTGTTAAAATACAAGAAAACAGGAATTAGGGGAACTAAAATTTTTTCTAGGTAAGAATCTATAAAAAACAGGAAGGATTAGGAAAGCCAGGAAATTTGTGGGTCTCTTAAACACTCCATGTTAAATTCTCATTCTAAATTTGGGGATTATTTAGTGTTGTGGCTGTTGGACCTTTGCTGGCCACTCTCTCCTCCACAGGACGTGAGAATGAGATGAAAAAGCTGATGGGTAAACATACAGACACCATATACCAACTACCAGGCTAAATAAGGAAAATTAATTTAGTTAATTGCCAATGAAAATAGAGTAGAAAAGTGAAAACCAGAGAGAAGAACTCTGAGACAGTTTTCTGAGAATATTTTACTTTCTAAAAAAAAAAGAGTTAATAATTCTTGTGTGTGGTCTGCTCCATTCCTTTTTACTTTTCTCTCTGTCAAACTACTCCACCATCCAAAAAAAAAACCAACCCTCCAACAGTTTCTTTCTTTACAGCTCTTGAAAATTCTTGAGTAACCACAGTTGTTGGCCTTTCCCTTTGGGGAAACATAAGAGTTATCACCCTTCAGCTTAAAGCAAGAACATCTGGAAGTCCAGAAAAAGCTGAACTGCCCTTGGTGGCCGTACTTGGAATCAGCCTTGGCTTCCCTAGGGTGGGTGCCCCAAATGGCCAACTTGGGCCTTCAGTTAGCACAAGAGGTGCACAAGACAGGCAATTTAGACAAGGAGATAAAATATAGGAGCTCATGTAAGGATTTTGTGAGCAACTTTTAGTCCAGGTGCCTGGCTCAGTGATGCTCGTGTAGCTTGCAATGCACCCTGCTCATCCAGGAGTTATGAGCTTCTTCTTCATATTTATTTGTATGTAGAGCTATCAATTTCTGATCTTATTTCTTGCTTGTGGGGTGCATTTTCTCCCTGTGCATTCTTATTCATGCAGGCTTTCATTTGATCCTGCTAGAAGATTCTTTCCTCTTTTTCATGCGCTCAAAAATTGTCGCCACGGCAGTTTCCGTGGTCGCGGAATTATGCAGCTGCTTAACACTGCTGTCTTTCCTGTTGTGCTTGTTCTCCTTCTGTAATCCCAGGGACAGGAATTATGGCACTGGAGCCTCTTAAATCAGCAGGGTTAACACAAGCACCCTTTGTACTCCCTGCAGTCAGAGACCCAAAGGCAAAGGGTGCCCTGGAGCTGGGCGTGCTCCTGCCTCGTGGGGCTGCACCTCTGTATCTGATGGACAGAACCCACCTTTCATCCTGCATTTTGAGCTTCTTGGAAGTGCAGCATTTTCAACTGCCACCTAAAAAACCCAACCAACAAACTGAGCAAATTATTTCCACTGCATTTAATTATGCATAAGCATTCCTAGAGAGTTGTCTTAAAACGCATGCAGCGTGACCTAAGGATTGCTTTTCATTTTCTTGCTGTTGTGGACACTTTACTGTGCCATCCTCCATTCAGCTGGCTGAAAAGAATGGAAATAATGCTTTCAGATAAATAAAGGTGCAATTTCACCCTCCACCCCTTTCCTCCTGCCCTTGCTTTTCTCCTTTTGGGAAGCTGATTTCATCTGTCAAGGTCATGCACGGGGAAGTGCAAAATGCAGGTGCTGGGTGCTGTCCAGGAGTCTGGAAACATTTATTTGTAGCACAGACAAATTGTTCATTTAGTCCTCAGACTGTTGAGCTCTCTGGCTCCTGACATTTTCAAATGACAATAGTAAAAATGAGTGTGGAGAGTGGAGTTGTAGCTGCTGGTTTATGTACTGCTTGACCAGGGGTTAATGAACCTTTTCTACATCGTGAGGTTACAAAGCAAAGCAAGGAAAGGGCTTGTGGGGGTGGAAAAACCCTGAATAACATCAACATCCCAAATAAATACCTGAAGTAGGATTGGTTCTATCTTCTGAGCTGAATTTGATAGCACACTTCCTCCAATGTTAGGAGAAGGGTGAGGCACACCCAAAACAGGATTGAAGGACACTGAGAAAAGGCAAAAGTTGAGCAGGACTTGCTTCAACTTTCCCGTAGTAAAACTAAAAGAAAACCTTTGAGAAAAATCCATGCCCAGTCCCACCATAAGAAGTACCAGTCTTATTTAAAAATCTACAGCATTAAGAATTAAAAAAAAATTACTAGGATGAGGAAAGGAAGAAAAGATCCTGGGAGAAAGATTCTCCACTAGTTGTCATACTGATTTCATTTTAACCCCATGTAACCAACACCATGAGCTTCAGAGCTCGTAGTGTACCAGTGACACAGATACCTCCTGTAAACCAAAAGTGGTTTCAGGAGATTTAAATCAATTTGGAACTGAAAAAAGTGTGTTAATGCTAAACAGTTGACTGTCAGGATACATTCAGGGTCAATATTAGCAATGCAATGGATAAACAGCAGTAATAAATAAATAAGTAGTAAAAGTACATCCCTAATTTCCTGGTACTCTTCTAGAACTGATCCAAGGAGCTTTAATCTGGCACAAACAGACAGAAATATGCTCCTGTCCCTCAGCAAAAAGTGAAATAGCACCTAGAGAAAGGAATGAGTTCTTGGGAGGAAAGTGCAGCCAAAGTAATAAATAATAACATTGTGATTGCTGCATCTGGAGAATAAAAATAAGCCCCTGTAATAAAAAACATATTCAAGAGAGAAAATCAGAAGCCAGATTTTAGGAGTTGATCCTGAATTTTTATATTAAAAAAAATCTTAAAATAAAAAATATCTAAAACTTCAAGGAAAAATTGAGCAAATGAAAGGGGAACTCTGCAGGGTTATTTGTGTGAAGAGGCAGAGAAATAGCATTATTTAAATCATCCTTTAAATTATTTAAATCATCCTTTAATATCAGATTTACAAGGGTGTGGGGGTGGTTCCACTTTAAAAACAATGGTAAAATAATGCATTTATAGACAAATTTTGTATTGTGGCTATGGTAAGCACAGATCAATCAAAGCTTACATGTCCTTTTGGTGGACATATAGAAAAAAATAGTCCCTACTACTCAAACAGCAAAAAACCCCAAAATAAAAACCTTTTCTTAACCTATATCTGTTTGATCCTTGCTTTTAATCTCCTCAGATTTTTTTTCAGTTTATAAAACGTGTTGCACCTTGCACACAGGTGACTGAGCAATTATTTGTATGTCTAAGCTCCCATAAAGCTTGTAAAAGGACTGAAAAATAAATATTTATGCACCTAGGGAAATGCAGTGGTAATCAGAGAAAAGTGACTTTATATGCAGTCTGCATGGGTTGTAAAGGGATTTCAGTGTTTTACTCTAAAAAGCAGAGATAAATGATGATCTTTTCTAAATATCACAAAACATATGTTTTTAGTTTCTTTATGAAAAATCCCCTGAAAAATATCAGGAGGTGCCATTTTCCTACATTGTCATTAACACTAAATGATGAAAGTGGTTTCTTAAGGGAGACACTGAGCCTTTTTGCCAAGGAAATCCCAATCTGCTGAAATTCTGTAGGAATATTGGGCTTCGGGATGCAGGGGAGGTCCCCTTCCTCCTTGGTGACCACCCTGCTGGCTCAGCACCTATTCCAGGGCTGCAGGGGCACTTGCACAGCTGGGCACAAAACCTCCCAGAATTCTTTTTAAGCCCCTTCCCACCCATTCCCCATGCTGGTTTTACCCCAGTTACATATTCTCTCCTTCTCTGTCTTGGCCTCCCTCTAAATAAATCACTTGTCCCTGGTTTCTTTCTCCCCACAGAAGTCATTTTTCCTGTATCAGCACACAAATTTAGAATGTTTGACAGCATTTCCAGGGTAATCCCAGCATTGCTGACACAGTTCCCTGGGTGCTGCTGGCCTTTCAGACTGTCACCACAAAAAGTCCCCAGTGCTCCCTTCCAAATATTTCTAAAAAGTGCCTTTCTCTCCCCTAAATCCCATTAAACTCCTGGAAATCTGGCTATTCCTGACAGTGGTGTCTGTAATTTTATTTTCTTATCACTGTGCTCTTTGTTACATCCATCAATTTCTCATGTCTTTCCTGTTGGTTTCCCAAGGTCTGTTCTCCTCTCAGGTCAGGGATTAGTCCTTTACCTGTGTGCCCAATTCTCTAGACTCTTTGAAAACCTCAAGTTAAAAGAGCCATAAAATCAAAAGAAAAATTGAAACTTGAAATTATTATTAAAATTTAGTCTTCTTTTTCCTTTATTGTGTAGTATTACACTTACCAACAATATTTAGTAAGTCTAATTTGATAATAAAGTTACCTGAAAATGCTTTGGTTAGTCCAGTTTGATTTTCATCCTTGTTATTTCCTCATGCTTTACAAAACCTCAGAACAAAGTGCTACACCAGGAGGCTGGGAAAAACATGTCTCCTCAGGATATAACCCAAAAGTTACCAAAAACATTAATTAATCCAGTAAAATATTGGCCATATTATGTATGGACCATATATTTAATTGCCATCATATGCAATCCATACATGACAAACTGATTTAAAAATGGAGAAAGCCCTCCACGTGTGCTCTATATCCCAGCTGACACAGCAATAATATCAAAGTACATTGTGAGACCCTGCAGCTAAATGTAATATTCCAGTGGTTCTACAAAAGCCACACACTTTGGCACAGCAGAGAAAACTGGACGCAAGGCTCTCCAAACTTTGTTCTATCACATCAATGCCAAAGAGCCAATGACCTCAACATGACCAAAAACCTGATCAAAAAGTCTCAAATGTACCAGCTGCAGCTTCACAGGCACTGCACAATCAATAATTTGAAACCCACACATCTAACCTTCAAGATGAACCCAGTCTTTGAGCTTCTTGACACTGAATTCCCACAAGGACAGTGCTGGATTAATGAGCACTCCATGCCTCGTGCCTTGTCACCTCCCAGCAGCAGTGGCTGTGCCATTAGCTTGCAAAACGTTCCCTGCCATGGCAGCAATCTATAGATGCTGTCCTTTGACCTCACAGAAACCTGTGTGTGCTGATCATCCCATCAGCAGCGGGTGCTGAGCCAGGAGTTTGATGCAGTCACGTCCATCCTGCAGAGAGAGGCATCCCCTCACCTTGGTGCGCGCTGCCAGGATGCACATCAGTCTCCCTTGGGCTTCCTTGATGGGGAGTAATTATTTATTAATTTTTTATGTAGCAATTATTTATTATTTTTTTATTAATAAATAATACTCGACATCAAGGAGTATTAATAATAATACTCCTTGATGTGGAGTATTATTTATTAATAAAAATTAATGCAGTGCAGCTATACTGCTCCTCATAACCAGGATGGTGCTTTTAAAAGGCGCCCAATACTGCAAAATCTCTGTTTGCATAGCCCCAGGAGCCAATAAAGGCTGCTCACAGTCATTTACAGCATTTTTTTGTGTATTATTGAGTTGAAATATAGAGTCACAGAATCATATAATTACAGGTGTTAAAGTGTCCCTGAGATACCCCACAGACCCAGCATGGGAGGTTTTGCAGTGAGCTCCGTTGTATTTGCTGGGCAGGAATGATGACTCTGACTCCATGTTCTCAGAAGGCTAATTTATTACTTATATTATATTATATTATATTATATTATATTATATTATATTATATTATATTATATCATATCATGCTAAAGAATACAGAAAGAATACTTACAGAAAGCTAAAAAGATAATAATGAAAACTCGTGATTCTCTCCAGAGTCCCGACACAGCTTGGCCCTGATTGGCCAAAGAGCGAAAAAACTAAAAAACCCACACCATAATCCAATGGAACCTGTGGGTAAACAATCTCCAAACACATTCCACATGAGCACAACACAGGAGAAGCAAATGAGATAAGAATTGTTTTCCTTTTCTCTGAAGCTTCTCAGCTTCCCAGGAGAAAAATCCTGGGCAAAGGGATTTTTTCAGAGAATGTGAATGTGACAGAGCCCCTAACCAGGAACTTCACAAATCCCTGCTATGTGGGTGAACACTGGAAATATTCAACCTCCACAGAAGGTTTTGCCTTGAATTTTCCCCAGCATGCTCGGGGAATATTGGTCTCCTGTTTGGAATATTGGAATATTGGTCTCTTGTTTTCTTAGGCTATCAGATCAACAGGCAGGAGCTGCCCTGAAAAAACCTTGGGATTTGGCTGGTGTCCCTCTGGGGCCCTGCACCTTGATGCACAAACAGCAAGAAAAGTCTCACAAGAGCTGCTTTTAACACTATTTCAACAAATAAAAGCTGTTGGACTCAACACCATAGGAAGGAGGTCTGGATTTTTGAAAAGCTCCAAATGTGGGTTCTGCTCAGGTGCCTTCAGCCTGGCAGCAAGCTCAGCAGGAATGAAATGCCAAATCCCTAATGTGAGAAATATGTGGTTACCATGTGAATGCTGTCCAGATGGTGCCCATCCCTCTACCTGTGCTTTAGCCAATTTGTGTCTGTGTATACAGCTTTGACAGCTATTAAGGTCTCTTAGTTTTAACACAGGTTTTGGAATGTATTTAATTCTCATACTAAGAGACCCAAATTGCTGATGTGGGATGGAGTCCAAAATGCACTGAACTAAGCAGGGAAAAAAAAAATCACAGCCTGACTACATCTTGGAGCTAGTAATTAGTGACTGAAACTTTTCTACAGCTGGCATCACACTCTTTAATAAACATAGCAGAGTGTTGAAAGGGAAGACATGGACAGAACTGCATTGCCATGTGTGTGATTCCTCTCCATTTATTGTCTTTGCTTGTTGGGACTAAACATGATTGAATGTGAGGTGGAAGGGATTCTGGTAGGAAAGCCTGGTTCAGACAGCTCATCACAGCAGGCAGTTGAACATCAATATACTGTGTAAATAAACACCTTTTTAAATGGAAAACAACCACATTTCCAGTCTTTCTGTACTCCAGGGCCTCAGCTGACAGGCAGCACTTTTGCTTCCTTGATGTGGAATAATTAATGCAGTGCAGATATACTGCTCCTCATAACCAGAATGGTGCTTTTAAAAGGTGCCCAATACTGCAAAATCTCTGTTTGCACAGCCCCAGGAGCCAATAAAGGCTGCTCACAGTCATTTACAGCATTTTTTTTTTTTTTGTATTATTGAGTTGAAATATAGAGTCACAGAATCATATAATCACAGACTGGTTTGGATGGGAAGGGACTTTAAAGCCCAGCCAGTGCCACCTCCTGCCATGGGCAGGGTCACCTTCTACTACCCCAGCACCCTCACAGGGAAGAATTTCTTCCTTGGAGCCTTCCCTTGTCCAAGCTGAACAGCCCAAACTCCTCCTGTCTCCATAGCAGAAGTGCTCCAACCTCTCCTATATATTTTTTTTTTAATAAAATAACATAAATTGTTTTATTTTTAAATGCTTGTGCACAGCACATCCTGATTCAAAGTATTACAGTATATTGCAGGCTAACAGGCAAAGCTCCCCAGATTTCTTGGCCAAGTGGTGTAAATCAGTTCTCTGAGTCACTGGGTGAGCTGGCACTTGGAGGACTTTGGGTCTCTCAGGCCAGGCCAGGCTTGGTGTAGTTTTCTGTATAAAATCCATTTCAATTAAAAGCCTTGCTGACAGTAGCAGCATTATTCAATCTGGGAAGAGTCATTCCACGCTGATAAAATTGGATTTCTTTGTCTCAGTCTTTCAGACTCTATCCCCACAATGTGTAGCAATTTTGCACAGAAAAAAAAAAAAAAAAGTGATTTAATCCACAGCAGTTATTGCAATTACAAACAGTGTTCACAAAACTGAAGAGAATTCATAATTCTCCAAAGCATCACAGAGCCATTCAGCCACAGCACAGCTGGGGAAGGGAGTGCTTAAGAAGCTGAACAAAATAACTGATTGGGGTGATCACAGTGGCAGTGGTTCAATGCTGCCACCCAGCAGAAATCACCCACTCCACCCCTTGGGGCTGGCTGGGAAATCACAGCACAAATCACTCAGCTCTCCCTGGGGAGGCCCAGGAGCTGGCAGGGGAGAGTCTGAGAGGAGATGCTGAGATATTGCAGCCCATGTGTCCTCTGGAGCATGGGACTGTGAAAATGGCACCCAAGTCTGTGCCAGAGCTAAAGGAATGCAGCTGGGAGAGTGGCAGATTTGGGCATTTGACTAAATCTTGTAGCTGTTTGTGGCCATTCCTGGAACACTGACCTCATCACTGTATGTACTCTGCAATAGCACAGAATCATGGAATGGTTTGGGTTGGAAGGGACCCTAAAGCCATCCAGTGCCACCCCTGCCATGGGCAGGGACACCTCCCACTGTCCCAGGTGCTCCAAGCCCCATCCAGCCTGGCCTTGGGCACTGCCAGGGATCCAGGGGCAGCCACAGCTGCTCTGGGCACCCTGTGCCAGGGCCTGCCCACCCTCACAGGGAAGATTTTTTTCCTAATATCCAGCCTAAAACTCCCTCTCCTAGCTCAAAGCCATTCCCTCTTGTCCTGTCACTCCAAGCCCTTGCCCAAAGCTCTCCTTGGAAGGATTCAAGAGCTTTACCCCAAAATCCAAGCTGCACAATGACAACTCTCCCAGCCTTTTCTCTTGGGAGAGGTGTTCCATCATTTCACAACCATTTCACACCCTTGCTAGCAGGGTTAGTTTTACCCCTGTGCATGAAGAACCTCCTTTGCTTCAAGGAAATCAGAATCAAAACACTCTCCTAAGCACAAAATAAGCATTCACAGGGGTTTCTCTTACCTAACTGGTCCTTAGGAGGGCAAGGTGAGAGCAAGCAGGTCCTGCTGATGCAGGACAACAAACTCTGTGGGATGAGTTACCTTATAAATTCCATTTTTGATAAATTTTTCAGTCCTTCCATACGTGAAACAGTAAGCAGGAGATGTGAGGAAATGTATACCTCTGAGATATACATTTAAATATATATAATAAATATATATTTATATATATTTATTAATATAATTATATATATTATATATTATATATTATATATTATATATTATATATTATATATTATATATTATATATTATATATTATATATATTATATTATATATATTATATTATATATATAAAAATAAATAAATATATATTAAAATATAACCTCTGAGAATACCAATTGTACGCTGCTTTCTAAAGCAAGTCATTGAAACACCATGAGGATTAGTATGCAACGTGCAGAAGATGTTGAAAAGGAAGATATCTGCTTATTAATTATTAGAATTATATTAATAAATATTCTAGGAAGTTATGTGTATAAATATAAATCTGTGTTTTTATTTCATAGGATTATTTCTCTTTCACTCATAACCTTATCTGGAAAGGAAAACTGACAGAATAGAAAAGGAAAAGACTAATTAGATGGGGAAAAAATGAATTGCAAAAAAAAATGCAATGCATCCAAACAGTGAGCTCCTCTAATTTCTAAGCCTTCATTAGCAAGCTCCTCAGCTCACCTCCTTGCTACTCCCACAAGTTCAGTTTAAGCTTTTTCAGGGTAGCAGAAGTTATTCAAGCTCTGATTGATCGGCAACAAACATAAAAACAGGTCAGAACCTTGAGTACCTCTGAACCATACACTTCACATAAGCACAACAGTGCTACCAAAAATAAAATTTTTTGGGATCATAGCAGACATCTAAAGGATTTCTGTTTCTCTGAAGAGTTACAGAGATTCGAGCTCTTATTCCAAATGTTTTAAACATCTGAAGGACTCTGACAGCAGCCATTCTTCTATAAAATAAAAACCTGCACAGGAATGATGCTGGGATGATTTTCCCCTTTGTTATGGCTGTGCCACAGCCCTGGCTGAACATGAGCTGTGCATGCATGTGCACACACAGCATCTGTGTCACACAGCAGGCTTTCATCTCTCAACACAAGTACTTGAAAGTGCTTTTCTGAACACTTTTGCTACTTTGAGTCTTTTTTAGCTTATTTTGTTAGCAATTTTTTTAGCTTAAATTTGTTAGCATTGGTATTGAGTGTAGTGAGGCTAGAAACCTCCCTTCTCTTGGATATAGGAGGGATTAGGATCTGATGCATTCAGCTGTCTGGTTTGATCAGGGTTTCCACACTGAAGTTGAGCTGTTTGGGTTCAATGTCACAAAAGCACCGGTTCTGTTTTTCCCCACAGACATTGTGGAAACCTCAGAGTTACAAGTAAAATACTCCCCCAACAGCTCACCAAACATACTCTCCAAACATGCAGGGCATATTTGTGGTCTCTAACCTTAGAACACACTTTTGCTGTTTTCATTTTTAGTTTTCAAATCAACATTACCAATGGTGGAATTATCAGATGCTCTTCCCAGCCATAGTGGTGTGGAGAAGAAGGAAAGAAGGGAGAATGAGAGAAAAAAAGCCTTTTAGAAAGAGTGATTTAATTAACTCTGTCCTCCATCATTATCTATGACTATAATGTGTATGTACACTCCATGTGCATAATTCTAGGAGTGAAAGTCAAATTGAAGTCTGTTGACATTGGCACTTTAGCCATCCTAACTTTTATGATCTATGCAGGGCATATTTGTGTTCTCTAACCTTATACCACACTTTTCCTGTTTCATTTTTAGTTTTCAAATCAACATTAGCAAGGGTGGATTTATCAGATTCTCTTCCCAGCCAACGTGGTGTTAAGAAGAAGGAAAGAAAGGAGAATGAGAGAAAAAAACCCTTTTTGGAAAGATTTATTTAATTAACTCTGTCCTCCATCAGTATCTATGACTATAATATGTGTATGTACACTCCATGTGCATAATTCTAGGAGTGAAAAATTGAAGTCTGTTGACATTGGCACTTTCACCATCCTAAAGGTGACCTAAAGGAAAAAATAAGCCCCTGCTAGGAGGGATTTTCAGACAGGTACAGGACACCTGGGTCCACATCTGTGTCTGCCAGTGGTTCCCTGAATAGTCATGGTCACTTCCCTTATTAGCATCTCACCTTTAATAAAAAGTGAGGTGCTGGTGTCACAAATCATAAATTGATTTGCTAAATAAAAATAGAAGCAGTTAAGGATGTGGGAGGAAGGTCACGATTGATGCTCACATTTGTGCTGAGCGTTTGTCTCATTCAATCCTCACTGATTTCTTAGGAACTGCTATCTGGTATAACATTCCCAAAAAACACAGGTTAAACTTGTTAGCACCTCAACACTGCAGAAGGAGAGTGATGTAATTATAAGATCATAATTTTTATGAAAGAATATATCCCACCTGATGTATCCTGCATCATTTCAAAAGCACCAGCTTTTCTGCTTCAGTGTGTCAGCGCTTCCATTGAAACCCTCATTTTAATGGGAATGCTGCTCATCTGCAAAAAGTGTATTCTAAGCAGAAAAAGGGAACTTCCAGGATCAAATATGAGCACACCACCACTTAAAGAAGTGTTAATGATTTTAAAGTGAGTCACTTGTCTCTTTTTGAAACACAACCATCCACAATTTTAATTTTTGAAGATTTGTTAAATCTTGGCTGGAATTCCAGACGGTCCATAAACCTCTTTTTGGAGAAATATCTGCTAGCAGGGGAAGGAATGGGCTTGGGGAAAAAGATTTATTTGACCTGTTCGATGTTGTTAACACAAATCAGGAAATAGTGACAGTCTGAAAATGCAGGATTTCTGGGGGGGGGGGGGGGCGAAAAATCCCCAAAATACAAGCTAGTAAAAAGAATGAAGATAATTGGCTCTGATCCTAAGAGGCTACTGGGAATTTCCAAGCAGGTCCCAGGGGATATAGGAACACTGATCTTCAAAGGAAGTGCACACAGGGCTGTTACAAATTATGTAAGGTCTGATAAGGAAGTTACACGGTCTGATAAGGCAATTATCTGGAAAAATACCGTCCTTAAATCCAAAGCAATCCAGAAAGGCACTCACAGGCAGAGTTGGCAGTGTGCTTTGGCCCATCTCCATGTGCTCCTAAGCAGGATGGGAGGAGGAGAGGGGGCTTGGGTCTGATTCTGGCATGCAGGACTGTATAGACAGCACAGATTAATTCATTGCACCATCACCTCATGATTTCCAGTGTGTGGCCGCCCTAGAAAATGTGAATATTACAGTTGTACATGATGGCCTTAGCTCTGAACTCTCACATATTTGAGTGCTGGAGAGTCATGGTGGCACGGAAGGCCAGAGGAGTTCAGAGCTGAGGCAGCATCTCCAGCTGCCCCTTGGTGTCCCTGGGTCTGTGTGATCCTGACCTCTGAGGGCTCCATCCCTGGCCATGAAGCCAAGAATCACCTCCTGCACTGAATGCAAATGCTTCAGACCCATCCCAGCTTGCTTCTCAGCACCAGCTTGCTCATTCCTTAGGTATGCACTTCCAAAATATATTTTCCCTTTGCTACAGCCACCTAAGAACAAGGGCTATGATTGCAAATTTAGTGGTTTCTTTAGCAGGAACTTTTCTCTAAAATGTACCCGTTAAGCATCTTTCCTGTGATTTGTAGCAGCTGTTGTGTCTCCATGCCAGCTGATGGGGAAACGGGGGAAGGACAATCTCAAAGTCATCTCTGAGCTCTGCAATATCTTATGAAGAAAAGCTCGTGATTATAATGAGAAAAGTAATTCCTCACCATGAAAGCTGACTGAGAGCAAATGGAGAAAAGTAGGACTTTCAAGTAAAGAAAACCTGAGTAGAATTATCACCCTACATGAAAAAGGTGGAATTGCTTTGGAGATGAGACCTTCCTCTTGCCTCCTGAGATCAGCTCCTGGGAAGGGCGGAGAATTGGCTATTGTGAGTAATCTTTGTGCCAGTGCTTGTGGGGTGATAAAAGGCACGAGGATTTAAAGCAAATTTCCTTGCTTGATAAATCCAAGCCTTTTACCTGAGGAGAACAGATAATTTTTGTCAGAAGCATGTGTGTAATTGCCTCAGTGCTGAGCCAGGTGGGAACTGAGGCAATAACACTCGAGCAAGAAACTCTTCAATGCCTCCATGAATGCACAAGTTATTTCGGAAATGCAATAAATAAAACTCAAGTTCTCTGCCAAACCAGAAGTATGGTGACAAGACAGACAAAGAGAGCAAAACAAACCTGGGGGAGGACGAGCTCACATTGAAGCAATGACACAGTTGCTGCACATGCAGCAATCTCAGCACATTCTCAGCTGTGTCGCCGTTGTTATCCCAGACAATGCATTTAAGTATTTGCTGCAATGCTATTTGGGAGATGATAATGAAATAGCAGGCAAATGTACATGAAAGAAGATGGAAATATCTTGTGCCTCCTCACAGGGAAGCTGTCAAGCATAGAAACAGGGGAATGGCACTGGGAGCACTTGGAGGAAGGTGAATGCTCTCCGCTGCTTTCTGCTGTAAATTGGGCACTGGGGAGAGAGGACAGAAGTTCCACTGAAGTGTAACAGAGGGTAACGTTTGCCACCATGTGTCACCACTGCACTCAGGGAATGCAGGGGGATGAACTGCAAGAGGCACCAGTTTCAGAAATTTATCTGCAGCCACTTTCTCCCGCAGAGCAAAATAATAATAAATAAGAATAGGTTGAAGGCAAACAATGATGTCTCTCTCATTTCAGCTTCAAACAAACCTAGTTGTGTATATTCCTCTTCGCTGCTCTCTGTAACCTCTGCACAAGGTCTGGAAGACTGAGTAAATTTAAAATATTTTTGTGGACAGATCTACTGACAAAGGACAGGGTTTGAATTTCTAATTTTAATAACAGACATTAAGCTAATTGGTCATATCAGATACCTAATGAAAGAATTGCCTACACCAATGGATTTTTGCTACATGAAAGTTATCCTGAATTTTTTATTCACTCCCTAAGTTGAATTTACAGAACAATGAAATGGATGTACACACAGAACATGCAGGCAATGTAATTGTGATTTGAGGTGGCCACAATCGAGTGAACATCACCATGGCCTGCAAGTTACCTCAGCTTTGCAATTTGGGGTTAATGTGACTGATGCATTTAGACTAATGGCAATTTGAAGGGTTTTCTTTTTCTCCTTCTCAATGTCAAAATATGTCCAGTACAATTTTACCCATTTTACATGAAATTGGATGTGCCTCTCCTTTACCATTTGGAAGTTGTTGGGCATCTTTACCTCAGAAATTTCGAGTCAACAACTTTGTAAGTCCTTCCCTCAAAACAAAACTCTTGTGATGCTCTGTGTATGTAAAAATTGGTTGCTCCATACAAAATGGAAATAAGCAGAGGCAACTTTTTCTGGCTGGTAAATTTTCTCATTCTCGGGGAGTTCCAGAGGACGGTTTGACCAAACCCTTCTCACTTTTATCTACTTATGGTACTGCTTAAGAAGAGGTGTGAGTAGCACTGAGAAATCCTTCCAACCACCCACAGTTCAGATTACAATGAAGGAACATCCAGATTAACTGGCAGTGACCTTTCTGAGTCAACATCCCTGCACTTTGAAATCCGAGCATTTCTAGTTCTGCCTTTTTGCCTTTGATTCTGACCTGCTACAGCTGGAACTAAATATAGATGTGAAAGGTAAAACCCATGATCACTGCACTTCAAATGTGCCTTTCAACTTGCTTGCTAGGGGCCTTACAAATTGTGTCATACACCAGTAGTCAGTGGGCAATAATCACCTCTCCTGGGATTAATTTGTGATAAGGACACTTTCATTTGGGAATGTCTTTTATTTAACACCATCACCCTTCTTTTTGAGAGACAATTTCCTATCATTCACATATCTTGTAGATGCATATTTTATCACTTTATGGTACAATGTTTGTAAAATACTATATTATTAGAATTATATAGACAGAAAAATATTGTACTTTCACCTATCAGTACTTATTTTACTTATTAATAGCATAAATTTCAGCTGCAACTCACTGTGGTGTATAATTTTATATAATAAACCTGGCTAATAAAAAGTACTGGGACACTGCTAAAATATAAATAACAAAGAAGAACAAACTGTATCTGAAACCAACAAGGCTGACGTATCCAGAGGGTAATTAAAAAGTCATTAGTTAAAGTCATCTGAGGTTTTGGTTGATAAAGTAAAAATTTAACATTTGTGTACTGAAAATTGATTAACAAATGGATACACAATTTTCATCACAGAAAATCAAGCTGTTGGTTAAAATAGAATTTCTTGTGTACTTCAGATTATAAAAAAGATCATCTACTATACTCTAACAGGGAAAACTGGAGGCACATCCAGTAATGAATGGGGTATGGCTTTGGCTCTTGTCCAGTTATCCATAAATTCTCATGGATCAACAGCAATAGACAAGTGAGCCAAGCCCAATGAAGCTAATTTTAGCTGGCTGAAACCAGCACCATCTGGACTTCTGGCCTTGGTAACTTTCTATTGATCCAATCCTTCCGGAATGATTGGATGCCAAATGCATAAGGAAGCTTTCCAGGTTCATGGAATGCAATGGGAAGATTCTGGTATCTCCTTTGAGGGTTTCAGATGCTGTAACTTTATTTTTTGGGTTTTTTTTTTTTTGATTGAACCTTATTTTTTGTGTATAGCAGGCAAACATTGCACAATTCCAGAAAATAAGTATGTCAATTCAAATTGTTTTCTGTCTGAAGCCACAGAAACAGTTTGAAGTGGACAGATGAGCACGTTTCCCATGTGGTTCAGCTCATCTATACATCTGCTTGCTTATCCCACTTATGTTAATCCAATAAGAGGAGATTCATGCAGTGATCCCAATTAACTGGCACTCTGGGTGTGGTGTCAAGTAGATACAATGAATTATCCCCAGTACAAAATACAAGGGAAGTATTCTCTCTGCATTCAAACACTGAATAAACTACACAAATAATCTGCTCCCGGACATGCTGTGAACAAAAATAATTCAAATTGATCAGACATTCATTGTGAATAATTTACTCAAACGCATAGTTTTAAATCAGTTTCAAGAGCAGAGGGCTAAAATAACCAGTTTAAATTTTTGTGACTTGTGGATTTATTTTCTGTCTCTTCATTTACTTCAGTGGCCTTTGTATTGAGCTCTCACAGAGCAGGCTTACATTAGCTGCCACAAAGCTTAGTGTCCACTTTACCATTTTTAATAATGGTAATTATAGTGCTAGCATTTGATATGAAAAATAATTTGCATCCACTAACTTCTTTTCTCTGTTAAAATCTCTAAATATAGTAAACATGATGCTCTAACCCCTCGAAACTTTTAGCTTTTCTGACAGGCCTTGGTTTTAATTTACTTACAGGGCAGTAGGATTGTCAGCAGAGCTCACTAATGGCATTATTTTTCCTGAATGAAGGTATTTTAGGGTTTCATTAAATTACATCTCTTACACATGCTACATAACCTCCAAATATAGATATACACTTATTTAGACCTACTACAAATTAATAAATAGGTCCTTTTAGATATTTTTTTTTTAGTGACTGTGTCCATTCAGGATGAGAACATTTCAGCTGCTGGTTTTTCATCAGTATCAGAGGGGCTGGAATCCTAAGGCTCAAAATCTTCTTGCACAAGATCAGTGTCCTGAGTATGTTTATTAGACACTTGATAAACCCAGAAAGTTGCTTTTCTTTGATGTTGGTATAAACACCAACTTCTGCCTTATTATTGAGGACATCTCCCAGGGCGAGGCCTCCAGTGGCTCATGGAAATTTGCATAACTCCACCAGGTGCAGAACAAACGTTCCTCACTCCTCATTCCCCTGCCACTTCTGAACTATTCATTGTTTACCTCATTAGTTGTGCTTCCAAACTTGTATTTAGAAGAATACTGCTTTATTGGAGCTGTTGAGAGGATTTTGAAGGCTCATCCCTGTAAAGATGCCTTGGGGAGAAATTAGATATTCAAATGTCTGGGTATAGATTAAAACAAAGGTGAGCATTTACAATTTTTTAAACCTATTTTTGATTGTCTTTAATCAATTAAGTCAGAAGCCAGGTGGGAGATGGAAAGGTGAAAGAGAATTACTGACACTTTGCATATTTACTCCTTACTGAAGCAGATGCTGAATTTAGAAGACCAGATTCTACCTAAAATTAAAACTACTCTATCTTTAATTTTAATAGTTCTCTTTGGCACATTTTCAATGCTTAGAATTTCCAGAGGGGTGACTTTCTATAGAATGCTTCTACTCTTTGATTTATCTTGATTAAGGTAAGATATGGCCAAACCAGTCCCCCTCAGGTAATAGCAAGTTTATTGTTGTATGATCCTTTGCATAGGTCTGCCATGCTTCCAATTCTTCCATTACTTCTGTTTGTGTTATATAGAAAGAGAAATTAAAAGCTCACTCATCCATCCATCCATCCATCCATCCATCCATCCATCCATCCATCCATCCATCCATCCATCCATCCATCCATCCCATTTATCCATCCATCCATCCCATTTATCCATCCATCCATCCATCCATCCATCCATCCATCCCCACCTGCACCTTCCCAGAAATGTCCAAGGCATGTGTAAGTGCTGTGTCCTACTTTCCTGTGAAACTAAACATACTTGAACCTTGTGAATTTTGGTCATTAGCACATTTTGGAGTAGTCATTAATACGTGGCTTAGATCATCCTCTGGTGCCATGGTTATTACTTTGCTAAGAAATTGTGCTGGCAGGGCCATATTCCTGTCTTGATTTCAGAGGCTCAAGAACATCTGCACAGAGATACAGATAATTACCACTGGAACACACCAAGGGGAAGAGAAAAAATGCCTTTTAGGGGCTGCAGTGATTGCTTGGAGCTAGGGGGGCTCCATTGCTGCATGGAAGTGAAATAAGGTCCATTAAAACCACAAGGGACAAGGAACCTCTACGCTACACAGATCAAAGGGTGTCTCCATTAAAATTGTTTTTGCAGAAAGAATGTAATGCTGGAAAACCTGTGGTGGTGTTCCAGCAGGGGTCCCAGGATGAGGGAAGAGATGAGAATCTTGACTCCATGTTTCAGAAGGCTGATTTATTGTTTTATGATATATATTATATTAAAAGAAAATGATATGTTAAAACTATGCTAAAGAATAGAAGAAAGGATTTCATCAGAAGGCTAGCAAGGAATAGAAAGGAATGGAATGATAATAAAATCTTGTGACTGACCAGAGTCCCAACACAGCTGGAGCTGTGATTGGCCATCAAGTAGAAGCAACTCACAGGGACCAATCCCAGATGCACCTGTTGCATTCCACAGCAGCAGATAATCATTGTTTTTCTTTCCTCTGAGGCCTCTCAGCTTCTCAGGAGAAAAAATCCTGGCAAAAGGATTTTCAGAAAGTATGTCTGTGACAGAAAACCCATTTAACATCCCCTCCCATCATGCTTTCAATAATGTTTTACAGATACAGGTATTATGACTCCCATAAATATCTCAATACTTATCTTTTTCCAGCTGGGAAAACTGAGGCTGGAAGGGGCTGTTCTCTGTGTTTAAACAAGTGCAATTGTCAATGGCCATATGAGACTCTTAAAACACATTTTGTTCTTAAAATCCCTAAAGCTGCTTCCCAAACAACATAAGGTCAGGTACATACTGATTACTCACCTAGTTTGTATCTTGGAACATCTGCTAGAAAAAAGAAAATATTTATTCTGAGGTAGGTTTAGCTCCCCATAAAAATGAGATCAGAGCTCAAACAGAGATGCCAGCTCTTGTCCACTACACAAAACCATTTGCATTCCAGTTGTTGGCTAAACAAATACAGTAGAGAAAATTATTTTGATTAAAAAAGCCTGAAGATTATTTAAGGTGAATAGAATCTTAAAATAGCATTTTAAGATTCTATCCACTTTCCCAAGATGCTATCATCAAAGACAGGGTGTTGCTGGAATCTTCTGGAGGTTTCAGATTTCCTCTTGTAATCCTTGTAAATGTTTAATGGGAGATGTGTGGTGGGAATCCTGCTAGGGATCACAGCACTCCCAAAATGACAGCAGAGCTCCAGGAAGGCTCTTCCCCTCACCTGGGGGCTGCTGCTGCTGCCTATCCATTCCCCACTTGTGCTCTCTCCTGGCAGCACATTCCAGCTGTGCCAGTGTCCCCCCTGGAAGAGCTGCTTGTGACCATCCCTCAGCTCAGGCGCAGCTGAAAACGCCACAAAATGCAGTTTAAAACAGAGCCATGGAAAGCCTGCAAATGCTGTTTCCTGATAAACAGCTCTCCAGTTTGAAAGAGACATTTTTTCCTTCTCTTTTGCTTCCCTCTGAGGACATCAGCTTCTAAAGAGTCACCTGTTCTCAGCTCGTTCACCCGAAATAATCCTCTATAAGGATTAATCCTTATGGGTTTTATAATAAGGCTTTATTTTCAGGAGTTGCATGATTGCTATGAGCTGCCAGAGAGCACTTTAGTCTGCAGCAGTGATGTAAACAAAATTAGCACTTTGCATGGTCCAGCAGTCACTGAACAATGCAGTAGAAGATGCAACAACCTAATGCAAGTAAGAGCTGAAGGAGAAAAACACTCACTGTTTCTATTACAAAATTAACTTTTGTTTTGTGAGGTTTCCTTCAAATCCCACAAAAATACCTGTTGGCTGTCATGGGCAGGATTGACTGCTCCTCTTCCTGCAACCTCAAACACAAGGAATCCCATGGTTTCAGGGATGAGTAGCAATTTCTCTACAGGCACTGCAGTTTGTATGGATATCTGTAATTTCTTCCCCTCCTCTTCTTGGGTGTGAGATGCAATGATAAATCAGGACCTTAACAAACTGAAATGGTTCAAATAAGCCTAGAACTTAATAGTAATAAGAAGTTATACATATCTGTGCTTTTTCTTATTTTTAATCCCACGAAGAAAAAATTTTACATTATAAAACTTTCAATTGCCCAACTTCTCTGTAATTAAGGTGACATCTCCTTGGTGTCTCTGAGTCAAAATGTGTCAGCTTTAGAAAGATACCAGCCTAAATAAAATTAGAATTGATTACAAGATAATCTTGAAACAATTTTAAAATCACTGAAACAAAACATTTTATCTAAGCACGGTAAATCCACTGAAATGCTGAAACAGGCACCTTCTACTGCATATTTGACATTTTCAGTGAAAATAACATTCTTGACTACAGCTCCTCTCTGGCATTTCAGAATAATTCCCCTTGCATCCTGTGCCATCCACGACATGACTGATCCTTTATGAAACATAGCAATTATAATCAGCACTTAATAATTTCTTTTATTTCATGTTCTTGTATCAACTTGCAGCAAACCCGCCTTGCATAAAATATAATTAAACCCAATTCTTTTGCTGACAGTCCCTTATTTTTCTATGTTCCTCTACTTTTCAGGAGCTATTGAGTTGAGAGAGCATAATAACTGTGAATATTATTAATTTGTGGATTGAGACTCACCAACAGACCAAGAGTTTCCTATGCTAAAGCATGTACAGGCACTGGGACACAGCTCTTGTTCAGCCTTCTTTGCCCCAAATAAAGTTTGTTTTTCCTAAGTGAGCAATTGTTCACCTCCTGTTTCTGAATAACACTCCCTATGTTTTTGGAAGTCTTGTGTTCTCCAAGAAGATCCAACTGTGCAACCTTTCCTACTAAGGAATTTCTTATACCTTTTTTTTCTGCTTGTTATTTTGAAAATGATTTAAACAGTTATTTTATTTTATCATTTATTTTATATTTTATTTTATTTTTTCTTTCATTATATTTTAATTTTATTTCTTTGGGGGCTATGATTGGGATCTTAGCAGCCCTCTGGAAAGTGATGTAGCTAATTTTTTTATTGTCACACATAAAACCTTCTTGTTTTATGTTAGAACTTTTAGAGATTGCAGATTTGGATTTCCAAAAATAATTAGGTGGACTTTTTGGAAATGTGCAACTTGTGTATGTAGAATGCTGCAAAAATTCCCCTAGAAAACCAAAATTTGCATGGTGAATATTTTATATTTTTATGTTATTTTTGCATAAGAGAAGTTTTACTTAACTATTAACCAGAAAATAGATTAAAAATTACAGTGCAAGTGGAAAGTATTTGATTTATAACAACTTTTAACTTTTCTTTCATTCAGTAAATTAATTTTAATGTGACACGGATATAAGATGTGGAGGATATTTTTCTCCTGCAATTTCCTTCAATTTCAAAAATTTCATTAGTTAACACAAGATGCAGCAATACCACATAGAACAGCTTACAACAAAATCAACCATTTTAATAACAAAAAAGGCTCGGGTTGCTGCAACTCTTTTTATTTCGTTTCAAGGAAAAATCAGAGAGGAAATGAAATCACCTGCTGTCCCAATTAGCATTTAAATAGTCCCTATTTGGCAGCGAATTTCGTGTGCTTATTTAAGTTAAAGAGGTGAAGAAAGCGTTTGTTCTTATCTGTGCAGCTGTTGCTGGGTCAAGTTTTCTCTTGAAAGGGTGCAGGGATTCATGGCTGTGTCAGAATTGTTGGATCCAAGACCGCTTCCTAATTCTTCATATCAAGGGCATTTTTGCTGTTAGCCAGATTCAGGGCAGAATATCCCTGTGTTTTCCTTTTGCCTTAATTTCCGTAGAGAAAAAATTAAAAAAAAAAAGAAAAAAAGAAAAAAAGGGTCAGGATTGCTCCCAGAGAAGCAGGAGTGTATGTGTATATATATATATATATATACACATACATACATATATATATATGTGTGTATATATATATATATGCATATATATATACATATATATATATATATAAATATATATAAAACAGGGCTCTATGTAACATGCCTCACTTCCAAGAGTGGATGTCACTTGTGGGAGAGGAAGAATTACAGAATTATCACTACTCTGAGGTTGATGCCTAAAGAGGCTGACCTGGAACAGATGCTAGACAGAGTTAAAGAATAAAGTAGGGATTTATTGACCTTGGGCAGCACAAGAGCCTGGCTGTGGCTACACCCAAGATGGGTGACTGGTCACAAGTCTGTAAGTTTGTTGTTTTTTTTTTTCTTTTAATAAATTTTTTAAATTTTTTAAGTTTATATATTTTTAAATCTTTTGTAAGTTTTGGTCCATTTCCATATTGGGGTCGGTTGTCCAATTACTGCTCCAGGTTATGAAGTTCCATCTCCCAGTTTGCTCTCCTCAATTTGCTGCTGTTTGCACTTTTTGGGCCTGAAGCTGCAGTGGTGTCCTTGGTTATTGGGCTGGAAAAGGATTGTTTTGTCTGACTAAACAGTGAAGAGAACTTGCTGACACTTTATATGAAGTCCAGAGTTACACACTAATGTAAAATCTGGAAAATATGAAAGCTCAAACTTAAGACATCAAGGTGACCCCATGGCAAGGGGAGTCCAGCCTCAACCCCACACCAGTGTCAGGTTAGGATGAGCAGAAAGCAGAGTGAGGAAGAGGATGAAGTTCCATTCTGTGTGTCTGAGCTGTTTGAAGCTTATGACAAAGTGTTTGAGCTCCTGCCAGAAAATCAGAAGGAGAGATATTCCTCAAATTTGAGATAATTGAGATATCAAAATCAAGATATTCCTCAAATCATAGGAATATTTACCTCTGCCTGACAGAGATGGTGTGGGGGGATGAGAGGTTGTGGGTTTGTGGCTTTGTGTGTGTGTGAACTACTTCTTCCAAGAAAAGTATAGCAAGGAGTCTGATGTCAGGGAGATTTCTGTTCCTGTGCTGTTTGGATAGTCACTAAATTTCTGCTCTTTGACCTGATGTCACCTGGTCCTAGGTTCAGCACAAGTGGCACAGCAGCTCTCTGACCTGAAGCACATCCAGAGTCAGCACGGGCTGTGCCACCCTTGGTCCAGCTCAGAGCATGTCAATGTCCCCACACACAGTGGTGCTGTGGGTTTCTCACTCATACAGGTTAGGAAAATTAACCCACAAACAGCAGAGGTTTATGTCCAAAAAGGAGACAGAGGAGTCCTTTCTGGCTTTTTTGGAATAAAAGGAGAGGCCATGGGACATTCTCCTGGGATCTCTCAAATCAATGTCTAATTTTATTTATCAGCAAACCTGAAGTTTATTTGTAAAAGAAAATATCTTTTTCCATTCATCAATCAGTGGAATCCTTCCCATTGTTTCTTTTATCTCCCAGTGCTGGTTTTATCTCCCAGCAGCCCCACAGCTTGTTTGTAAAGACAAATCCATTATTCCTCTCATACAGGACAACTCAAGGCACCAGCAGCACAAAGTGAGCATTTCTCTCTGTAAAAGGAAATTTTCAGCCATCCTGCCTCTTTTTCCCATTGCTTACATGCAGTGAGACAGGAAGAGCAGACCCTGGTGTTATGCAGTTTCTGCCTTTTCAGTGAGACTGTTTATGAATATGCTGATTAGCTTGCTCCTGCAATATTTTGATATATTTCCTCCAGAAAGTGAAGTTGGGGGTCTTCACTCTGGTCACTGCCAAGTATCAGATGGCAAAAATGCCTGTTTTGTTGCACCTTAAACTGTGTTCAAGCTGGCAGTTCAAAGGGCAAGATCTCATAACTGTTCAAATCAGCAGATTTGTCTTGTGCACTGCCATTGCCCATAAGTATAAATGACCTCATTTATTCTCACACCTTTCATTTAATGGAACATATTCTTATTACCCAGAAAATACTGGACTATATTTAACACTTAATCTCCATTCAGGGAGAGCAAGACACACTGCAGAGGTACACTGGGTGTTTTTTCCTGGCAGCATTGCAGAGCTGGTCAGTGCTACAACCAAACAAAAATCATCTGGGCCGAGACATTAAGAGCAAATGTTAAATTTATTCTGGCCAAAACTGCATCCCTGGTAATTGCTGAGCATTGTTCCTTACCCCCAAAAATTGGAGAATAAACATCATCACGTCTGTTGGGCATATGGATTGGGAAATCAGTTAGTCTTGGGCTCATTTCTAGATCTGTAGAACCATGTTGCATTCTGTTTCTTCCTAAGCAAGCTTCCTAGGAAAAACCTGCAATGTTCATGTAGGCCTTCATAATCCTGAGCCTGAGGCACAACAGCGGTCAGGACAATGTGGTCCAAAGCACAGTTGCTATACTGTGACAAATAATCTGAAATTATTGTCTAATCAACCTCAAACTGAAACATACCTAGAAGATAAGCAATAATCTTTATGCTAATTTTAGTTAAATTATTATGCCTCTTAATTTCAACCAGCCTGCATATCTTATACTGCTCACAAATACGTTAACACTCATTTTCCATTAAAAAAAATGAAGAGAAAGGCAGAGTAACCCTGCCCATAGCTAAAAGTTTGGGAGGATATGTCATGTACTGCTCCTCTTGGCTGGAAAAGATGTCCCTGGTCTGCAGTTCTTGTCCCAGCCTCTGCTGGGTGCCCAAAGTCTCAGTCCTCCCACTCTGTGTCAGGACTTGTGGTTTTTAACTAAAATCTACAGTGTAAATGATAATTACATGCCATTATTAATACTATTTCATCTCCCTCTAGTGTTTATATTCCATTTGAAATTTTCCAAAATCACCTTTATTTTTCTCTCTAAGACCTCTCCTACAAAGGTGCCGGGAGTGATAATGAAAAGAATTCAGAGGCAGAGAAATTTTATAGTAATGCATTTTCAATACATATATTTTACAATGGTAAATATGTACAGCTTCATTCTATTTACAGCTTCTTTAAAAAGCTCATACTTGGACTCTGTAGAGGGGTTAAGTAATTTTCTCAGAATTTTTAATGTAGGTTAAGCTTCAGAATATGTCTAGTTGCATACAGAATGTTAACTCTCTAATGGATGTATTGCAGTTTACATCAGCAGCTGATGTACACAGTTTTGTATGATTCCCAGAGACCTGAAGGGGTTTTTTCCCTGTTTGTTTCCCCACCTTGTGTAATATGCACATCCCTACCACTCAGGAAGGACTGAAAGATGGGCCAGAGGGCCTGCCCAGGCCGGGGCTCTGTGAACCTCATGGATTCCACAAGTGCAGTGCAAGGTCCTGCACCTGGCTTAGGGCAATCCCAAATTCCCAACAGAGAGGGACTGAGAGCAGCCCTGGAGAAGGACTTGGAGGTGCTGGCTGAGGAAAAACCCCCTGTGAGCTGGCCCTGAGTGCTCCCAGCCCAGAAACCAACAGAGCCAGGGCTCATCCAGAGCACTGTGAGCACCAGGGCAAGGAAGGAGATTCTCTGCTCTTGTGCAACCCCCTCTGGAGCCCTGTGGCCAGTCCTGAAGTCCTCAGCATAGAAAAGGACATGGAAATGTTGGAATGAGTCCAGAGGAGCCCTGAAGGGCTCTGGAGCACCTCCCCCATGGAGCCAGGCTGGCAGAGCTGGGAATGTTCAGCCTGGAGCAGAGGAGGTTGTGTGGAGACCTCACAGAACCTTCCAGGGTCTGCAGGGGCTCCAGGGAACTGGAGAGGGACAACTCATCAGGAACTGGAGGGACAGGGCAAGGGGGAATGGATTCAAACTGACAGAGGGCAGGGTTAGATGGGATATTGGGAAGGAATTGTTCCCTGTGAGGGTGGGCAGGCCCTGGCACAGGGTGCCCAGAGCAGCTGTGGCTGCCCCTGGATCCCTGGCAGTGCCCAAGGCCAGGCTGGATGGGGCTGGGAGCCACCTGGGACAGTGGAAGGTGTCCCTGCCATGGCAGGGGTGGCACTGGATGGGCTTTGAGGTCCCTTCCAACCCAAACCATTCCATGATTCTGTGATTCTATAAAGTAAGATAAATACAGGCTTTGTTCTTTCACAGAACACATTTAACACTTCACTGTTCCTGTTGCAGAAATTAATAACTGAACTCCCATCCGATGCTTTGATTCAGTTAAGAGCATTAGGAAGCTCTGTGGTTATAATCTGGAATTATATTGACAATTTTCTTGCCCTGATTCTCTGTTTAGCTCACCAGTGCAATTCCATTGCTTCTTTAGAGATAGCTGCAATTTAGTCCACTGGAAAAAAGAAGAACACCAAGACCATTTTTAACAAACTAACATGTCAAATTTAGTTTGGAATTAATACAAATAGTTTTTCCTTAAAGAGAAGCATCCTTTGCTGTGGTAGAAACATTTTCATATGCTGAATAAGAATTGTTGACTTAATTTTTTTGTGTGCACGTAGAGATCTGAGCGTTTCCTGCTACCAGTGAAACAACACTCGCATAGGAAGAGAACATTTAGATGCAAAGAAGATCATCTGCACATTCCCCCAAGAGCTAAGCCAAAACAAACAAATAAAACACCAAAGTATTTCCAGGAAATATTTGGGTTTACCTCCTACTCCTTTCAACAATTTGAATTGCTACAGACAACAATAGTGCAGATGTTATATTTCACAATATCAAGACAGCATTTATGCATGTGTTTGTGAGATTTACACTTGTGTGAAGCCAGAATCATCCCAGAGGGTTGGTAGAAACAACTGCCTTTATAAATTCAAGTGCAGGTTAAGTAACTGTCATCCATCAGTGCTGTAAATAGCACTGCTGGCATCAAACTGGAGACAAAAAGCCTCCACTTTGAAGGATAAACTTATAAATTAAATAGAAAATGAGCCAAATAATGCACACTGCATAAGGTTAAGTTTATACAACATTCTTTCTGGAAAAGGAACAATTCTGGATTTTATATACAGCTTCATAAATAAGGCTTTGGATCAGTATTTCTTTGAGAAAATATTAGAGACTATATATTTTTGTTTGAAGCCAACAATTTAGGTACCTTTTCCGTCTTGCAGGCAGTCAGGAGTAACATCAGCTTTTGTTTTTGATAGAAGGCAATTTGGTCTCTGTGGCACCAGGCACAAGCCCACCCTGAGCATCAGTAACATCTCAAAAACGAGCAGGCAAACATCTTCCAAAGGCTTTAAGGACTCATATTCCCTGCCACACTGACCAGGTCATAAAGCTTTTTTTTATTTGGCTCTGGGTACGGGGTAGAAGGAGGTCATGGCTGCTCACAGCACTGCCAGAATTCTGAGCCTGGCTGGGCCTCATTTTTCAAATGAGAGCTAAGGTGAGCAAGAGCACTCCCTTGGAACTTTAAATCATTTATCACAGTGTGGGTTTGTCTGTAGGCCTCTCCATTGCCCAGTACCGCAGATCAATTTGAAGTTCGGAAACAGAAGTTGTAAAAATGGTAATAAAAGGCATTTCAAAGACTTTGAGACTATGAGTTGTATCACATAATGATGAAGAATTTTAGCAGTTTGTGTTTCCCCTGTGATTCATCTACGAGTATCCATCAACACTGAATCTATGAATCCTCTGCTCTGTTTTATTTTCTCCAGCAGATCTTTATGCTGATTCATTCTTCATAAACTGTATTTTCATGTGTTGATTTATGCACTAAAACACTTCCACAGATTCAAATTTCTTCCTTATCTCTACAAGAAACATGGTTCAATTCTTTTTGTCTTCAGTCAGGACAAAAAAAAAGACTGAAGAAGAACATGATTTTCATGCTGATTTTGAAGCAGGATAAGGTGTAGCCAAATCCCCAAAGTCCAGCCCCAATGAGAGTTCCAGTGACTTTTGACTTTCATTTTCTTAGGATCCATAATTATTTTTTTCCCTGTACAATTAACTACAGGGACATGGCCATAATATCAATTGCCTCTTAAGGTTAGGCAAAACCAGATTTTTGCTTCTCTTTCTAATAACTCTTCTCCTTATTGTGTCAAAAAACTCTTTTCCAGGGCAGTGTTCTCCATTTCAAAGGTTAACTGCTGTTTTAGCTATAGATACCTTCTTCTCTGAAAGTGAAGCTGTCTTTTACCCCACTTAAAAAGTATAAATCCATGTCTTTTCCTCACATTGAATTTCAGGCAATATTGGCTTGCATAACAGCCACAAATAAAATGAAAAAAAAAAAAAAAAGCAAGAATTTTCCAGTCAGAGGAATTTTTTGGATTTCATTTGTCTTCTGCCAGTCTAAACAAGTGCACCATTTTATCAAATCTGTTACCTGTTTAGATAATAAATGATTCCTATGAGCAGATGTGAACTGGGAAAGAAGGATGCTTTGAGCTTGCCAGTACAAGGTGTTGGAAACTCTCTTGATATTGCCAAGGGGAGAAGGAACAGTGTTCCAATCCCTCTAGGACACATGACAAACCATGAAATCAATACTTTTTGCAGGAAAAAAAAGAAATATATAAGTGAGAAGAGATTATTGTAATTCTTTGGATGGACAACTACTTTTGTCTCCAAATATGTCACTATCTTACCTGCAGGCTGTAAACCCGAGTTGTCATTTTAATTTTGACAGGATCCCAGGCTGGCTGGGGCTGGAAGGGGGCTCTGGAGGCCACCCTGGCCAAGCCCTGCAGGGTCACACCCAGGCAGCTTTGGGGTGTCTGCAGACAAGGAGAATCCACAGCCCCTCTGGGCAGCCTGAAAAGAAGATTTTCCTCGTATTTTTGGAACTTTCTTTGTTTCAGGTCATGCTCATTTCCCCTTGTCCTGTCTCTGGGCACCACTGAAGGGTCTGGCCCCATCCTCTCGGCATTGACCTCTGAGTAGAGGGCACTTCCATGCTTAAAAGCACCAGTGTAAAATGTACTCCCCTTTGGACTAAATCCAGATTTCTAGTTATTGGGAGAGACTTTCACTTCTGGATCTGGCCCCTTGTGTATATCCACACATTGCATGCACTTACAAGCACCTACAGGGCACAGCACATCTAAGAAAATGAACCCCAGAAATAGAAAAGAGGTGCAAAATCTGTTTCCTGCTTACTCAGCCTGTAGGAAACACCTCCCAAGCATCCCACTTATTTTCCATTTCTGATGTAGCAGGTGGGTTTTGCTGGGAATTCTCCCTTTCCCCTCTGCTCCCTGACATGCAGAGCTCATGAATGATTTACTTGTAATTTGACCCTTGTCTTACAAGCCTGTGCAAAGTGGTGACATCTTACGGGATAATTCACCAGTTCCTCACTCTTAGATGGTTCATACAAACACATTTCAGTTCTGAAGTGTTTTCACTCCTCCTGTACTTGCTGTTTATCCTTTGTGTCATTTGCAACATGTTCTTGGAAAGTGCATTTCTGCTTTATTCTGTGCTGCTTGGTGATTGAGCTGCCTCTGAGGCAGGAGGTAAATTAGATTTAGTCATTAGGAACTACAAAATATCTTTGAAAGAATATAGGTCCAGCTAAATACGTGGATGGTGAGCTCCAGAATGAATGTTCACAAAGGTGTTGGGAAGTTAATCACAAACTCTGGGTAAGAGGCAAACAACACCACAGGACATAGCAAAGAAATAATTCCCCCTTGGATTTCATCAGAGGAGGAAATTTTTCAGTACAGATGTCACAGAGGCTAAACATCAATGAGACATGCACAAAGGGAAAGCCACATCCCTCCCTCTTGTGCCCCTTCTGATGCTCATGACAGGTGAGAAGTTGGGAATCATTGATGTCCCAGAAGCTGACTCAGTAATCTGACAATTAGGAGTCATAAAAAAGAAATATATCTGAGTACATTCTAGGTGTAATGTATGTACTTTTTTATGAAAATTCATTAATACATGTGCACGTATTTCATATGCATAATGCAAGAAGATAGTGAAGCTGATACTGATGGATTCTAGTTCTGGAAGTAGAATTTTAAATGCTAGGAAGCTGATAAGGCAAAAAAAAGCATAGAAAGGAAAAAAATTATTAGGATAAAAAGATATTAGGATGAAAAGAAATCCTACTGATGGAGCTTATTCACTGCAAGGTAAAAGCAATAATATGGAAAAAAAATGCATATGATCAGTAAACTTTTCTGTTCTGACCTTGGCAAAATGTCAGACAATTACAAGCATAAAGTTGATGTAGAAATACTTTCCATTTCATCGAGGGCAAATATGTTTAAAAGGAGCTTATTATTTCCTGAATGGGTTTTTTTTCTGATCACCACATGTAGATAATTGAAAATGTTAAGGGACACAGATGAGCTGTGTTCTGTACTATCTGCTTCTTTTCCTCCAGGGAGGTTGTTCTGTTTACTTTGCTCATATTGCAGTGTTTTTCTTCTACTGTCATGTCTCTATACAAAGGTGGAGATTTTCAGGAGGCTGCTCAGCCACAATGGAACTAATTCCCTTCTTTTTCACCTTGGGTTGAAAAATCAACCATAAAAAGCATTTAGTAAAGATTTTGGCAGATTGTCCATTGTCTAACTGATTGTAATAAGCATTAAAAGTTCTATGACCTGTGCTGGTAAGGAGAATTTTTTCACTTGCCAATCTGTGAATAACACAGTCTTGGATATTACCTGATTCTAGATCTGTCCACATCTGGGTAAATCCTCTCTTTAAAAGCTATTTTTTTTTTTTTCATAGCAAATATTTTATCTACTTCCTGTTTTGGAACTGCTAGCAGGTAGAAGCTTAGTATCAAATGAAACTGCCTTCATCTCATCTTAGCCTTATTCAAACCATGGCCTCAAGCATTAGAAATCCTGAGGCTTTTAAAGAAGGTGGGAGGAGAAAAACACCATCTATTCCCTCCATGATCTGTTCTGCCACCAGCAGAACTTGCAGCTGCATGGGAAAACATTGGATTCAGGCTGCCACTGTCATTGCAGCCCCTTCAAAGCTGTCAGGTTCTCACCATCCAAGAGTGAAGGTGCCTCATTTAGAAGACATTAAGAGAAAGGAACATAGAAGAGTTCTTTTGTATTAGAAATACGTTCATTTTCCAAGAGTGTTCTCCACATTATGCCACAATATTATTCAATAGCATTTATGCTTACCAGTAGTAATATTGATTTATAAAATACAACAAATTGCTTCAAATGAGGCCTAACATTGTTAATTTTGCCTGGGCTCTGTTTTGTGAGTGGTTGACCTTAGGTAGTTAGGAAGGATCCATCACACTCACAGTAAATCTCTTGACAGGCTGATTCAGTCACTGCAGTGGAAGAGATTATATTCCCATTTCAAATCTCCTCACATTACCATTTATAGTACAATGGCAATTTAAAAAATTTCCTTTATCTAGTTGTTTTATAGAGAGCTGTCCATAGCTCCCCATGCCATAAGATTTAAAATGTATTGAAATGAATACAGTGATAGAAGCAAGTCTATAATTAATGTACACATTTGGAAAAAAAGCTATGGCCTGAAACTCAAAAGAGACATTGACAGCCCTAGGATTCCTTTCAGATCCACTTGCAATTTAAGCTTCTTTGAAGAGAAAAACTTGTCCAAAACTTGTATGATGCTTAACTAACAGGTCTTTCCTGTCAGAACACTAATGGTTTCCTGAGATTAAACATCTCTCTCAATGTCATTAATAAAAGAAATAGTGTTGAAATGGCAACTGCATTTTAAAGTATGCTTCTTCTCATCCCATGTTGACTCTGGCCATTCTTTGTGGCAGCTCCCTGGAGCAGCCAGGGATCAGATTTGGGGCAGCACATGCAAATCCATGGCTCTGATATCTGGGAAGATGGAGAGAATGCTGCCCATGGCCTGGGGCACTGCTTATGATAATAACATGATTCCATTATAGGCTTCATCCCAGGAGCCAGCCTGACTGATTTCCCCTCTCTTGTGCAAGCCTGGGAACTCTGAGCCATCATCCCTCTCCTCAACAGGCTTTGCCTGGAGCACTGGAGAGCTCCATGCACTGAATCACTCTGGACATAGATGGGCAGCACATCCACCTGCCATTCTCTCCTTGAGAACACCACGGAAGCTGCTGGGCTGGGCTCTTACAGAGCAGAAAAAGAGGAAGAATGGGAAAGGACAAGCTTCTCATAGCCCCAGCGCTGGTTCTCAGTGGAAAATCAGTTTTCTTGAGCTGCAGCCAGCACTGAGGCCCTGCTGTTCCATGGGAGGTGTTCTCCTGATGGATGGAACTCAGTGGCTCTGGAAAGCAGCATTTTCTCTGCTCAGAGCAAGATCATTAACTCTGAAATCCTCAGGCTTTTAAAGGAGGTGGGGGGAGAAAAACACCATATATTCTCTCAATGAGCTGTTCTGCCAGCAGCAGGATTTGCAGCTGCATGGGAAAAGATTGGATTCAGGCTGCCACTGTCATTGCAGCCCACTCAAAGCAGTCATGTTCTCACCATCCAAGAGTAAAGGTGCCCTGCTATTCCATGGGAGGTGTTCTCCTGATGGATGGAACTCAGTGGCTCTGGAAAGCAGCATTTTCTCTGCTCAGAGCAAGATTATGAACTCCATCAGACCTGCTGGTGTGCCTTTGGCAATGGGCAGGAGCTGGATTTTTGAAGGGGAGTAATGCACACTGGGCAAAAACCAAAATGTTTGGGGCTGGAGAGTTTGTGTTGGAGAGACTGTGAGACAAACAGGTAAAGAAAGGGGTGACAAGAGAGGGTTGCAAAGTGAAATTGAGATTAAAATCGGAAATTCTATATGGACAGGTATATAGATAGACATATTTATATGTCATATGAAAAGGAAGATAGGGATATGATTTTACTCAGAGTGACATTGCTAAAATGGAAATCAGCTCTAATTTTAGGAGCTACTAGTGACCCAGAAAGCATTTGTGAACACCTCCTCACTCAATGTGCTAGAAATAGTGCACCATAACCCCTCACCCTGAACTTCATCCCAGCTTTTACCCTGCTCCTACACTTTACTCCCATAAACCCAGCTCCTTCTGAAGTCTGAAATATTTCCTCAGCTCTGGAAGCTGCTCATCACTTCTCTCTTGTCCAAATCCAAGTATCCCTGCTCCTGCAGACAGGCAGACACTTTTAGTGTCCTGCATCCCTGTTTTATCTTCTTCTTGTCCCTCCCAGAGAGTTTAGGTCTTCATCTCTCCATATTCCAAAATACTTCATTTAAGAAAGACCTCAGCAAAATAGAAATGCTGTTTTCTGAAATCTCTAAAAGCTTCAGCTCTGTCTGGGGCACAATTATAAAACTGTCATCTTTTTAAAAGGGCTCCATCTTCCATATTCTACTCCCCCAGATTCCTCAGCAGTGAATTGCAAAGGATGATTACTTGCTGCACTAGTAAATGTTCCCATTGATACATTCTGAACCAAAAAAGAACTTAAAACTTTTACAAAAGCATTTGCCTACTTCCTCTCTAAACCTACAGCTAAAAAAAAATAAAATATCCTTCTGCAGCAAAAACTGTGGAAGGAACTCAAAATTGTTTAAGCCGAGCAAGTTTCTCTCAGTGCCAGAATAACCCAGTCCCTGGATTCAGTAAATAAAGGATATGCAGTAGGTCAGGGCAACCTCAACTTGGAAATTCATCTGAATTTGTCCTGGATGTGGCCATTGATTCCAGTTTAGCTCTTCCAAGAAAGGATTTGCTGCTTGTGGAGAGGGGCTGTGAGATGTAATTTCTGAGCCCGCTGTTGACAGAGAGACACCAAGGATGGCAGTGGGCTCAGCCCAAGGTTAAGAGGGGATTCAGAAAAGAGCTGTAATTGCTTGCACAGAATGTATGTAATATTTAGAAAATTTTTCAGTTGCCCAGCATGCATTAAGAGCTCTAAAAATTGGACACTGGAATTGGCAATGTTCAAACAGAAAACAGAATGTACCCTCTGTAGCTGAATGCCACAACAGATTGCAGAGGATTTCTGAGAAATCCTCAGAATTTAAGGCAAGATGAGATGTTTTTCTGGGGGACAGTTTCTTCCCAGCCCCAAAGGTGTGACAGCAAGAGGCATTTGGTGAGGTTCACTAAAAAGGGGGCAGGTTGAGGGGATTAGGGTGGTCTTTTCTGTCCTTAAATACTCACATTGAAAATCAGATCAAGGGTGGCAGCAAACTGTCTTTTATAAGAATTGCATCTTTTCTGTTTATATTGTATTTGAACCTCAGCTCATATAGAGAGCTTAGAACAAAAGGTTTCCTCAAGGCATAAAATAAATATTTTACAACATAAAACTTGTAATATTCCCTTGGTGTCAAAGCAAGTCTGTCTTGCTGGTCTGTTCAGGAACTACAGTTAACCAATATTTTCTGATGTATTCAAATGAAAAATATGACCAGAAAGCTGAGAATTTAAACAACAAAAAGATAGAATATTTTTTTGGAAATTGTTTTATTTTTTGGTGGTTTGGTTTGTTTTTCACTTGAAAATTACATTTACAGTGCAGGCTAATTCACTGTTTTTAGTGTCTGCATTAATGTGATCAATATACACAATGAGGATTTTTTCACTTTACAGGCAAAAAATATTTGTGTGTTTTCATTTTTTCATTTCTCTCTACTCATATACAGTAACTGCAAATAAAAATTATAGGTTTCCTAGTTTCCTAAAAGGAAAGGAAAGTTGTGGGAGAAAACTTCAAAACCTGACAACTAAGATGGAAAAGCCCCTATCAGAAAGCAATTCTCAAATACCAATTTAGCACACTGCTGATGTGTAGAGTCTTTAAGAACTATGGGGTCTCGTTTAACCTCATGCCCTTGACTGGTAAATCACATTAAATTTCAGTTACGTTACAGAACTCTCTTCCTACCATCACTCTTCACATTTGCTTTTGATTAAAAGATGGCATCTGCCAGAATGTGTCTGAGAGGAAAAGCAGTTTGGATCTGGGAGAGAAAGAGGAGGATGCTGGAGAGCAGAAGGGCTACACAAAAATGTATTTATCTGGGTTCTACTAATAACTGTGGACTTAAAAGTATTAAAAAAATCCCACTGTTGAGTATGTGTTACACAGCCCTGGTCATTCAGCTGCTGGCTGCCCTTGGTTTCTGGCATCCCTCAAATTTTATTTATTTATTTTTTTTTTTGCTGCATCTTTGATTCCTGCTTCTGTGTTAATTTTGTACCTGGGTGTTTCTCTCTCTCTTTACTTGGGACCTTCAGCAGGATCCTGCAAGGTCGCTAAGCTCTCTGCTTTTCCACAGCCTTGTCTTAAGAGGAATCCCAATTGATGTGGCTGTGCAAAAGACTCAACAAAGTGGTGGCTGAGTCCTCAGGTGCCTTGCACTTAATTCCCAGAGTCTGTAACCAAAACTGCTATTTCTGTATCTGGGAGAAGCCAAGTTACTGCCAAGGCTGCCTGTCCTGTCTAGATTTGAGGACAATGAGTCCTTCTCACTAATAGCTCTATCTGGTATCTTAATTGGCAAGTAAATTAATAAAAGATGTGTTTATTGCTGTGCAATGAGCTTGTTTGTTTTCTCTGCTGTCATTGATTTACTTTGGACGGGGGAAGGAGGCAAGTCTTTGAATTCACTTGTATCCCTCTTACAATTGAAACATCATCACTTTTTAGGCATCAGTCTTTCTGTCTGTGTATTTTCTCAAAATGGAGGCCAGAAGTATAGGAAACTGGAATTATCACAGTAAGGTCAATTGTGGTGTGACAGTGTTTCTTTAGGTTATTCAATTTATGAACCTAAGTGACTTAACACCAAAAGGCAAAGAAGATGGGCTCTTTCTTGTTATGATTTTAAAATTTACCTTCTTCTAACAAAAATACTTGTTGCATCAGCTCCGTAATTGGGGAAATCATTGCTTTAATTTCAGTTTCTACCAAACTGGGTTGTTTTAGAGCTATATTCACATCGGAGGCTGCAGAAAACCAACGGGAGCAGCAGCAACCGAAGTGGCTTTGTTCTTATTTATTTCTTTCTTGTTATGATTTGAAAATTTACCTTGTTCTAACAAAAATGCCTGTTGCATCTGGTCCATCATTGGGGAAATCATTGCTTTAATTTCAGTTTCTACCAAATTTGGTTGTTTTAGAGCTATTTTCACATCAGAGGCCACACAAAACCAATGGGAGCACCAGTGACCTAAGTGGCTTAATTTTTCTTTCTTTCTTTCTTGTTACAATTTTAAAATTTACCTTGTTCTAACAAAAATGCCTGTTGCATCAGGTCCATAATTGGGGAAATCATTGCTTTAATTTCAGTTTCTAACAAACTGGATTGTTTTAGAGCTATATTCACATCAGAGGCTGCAGAAAACCAACGGGAGCAGAAGCAACCGAAGTGGCTTTGTTCTTATTTATTTCTTTCTTGTTATGATTTGAAAATTTACCTTGTTCTAACAAAAATAACTGTTGCATCAGGTCCATAATTGGGAAAATCATTGCTTTAATTTCAGTTTCTACCAAATTTGGTTGTTTTAGAGCTATTTTCACATCAGAGGCCACACAAAACCAATGGGAGCACCAGTGACCTAAGTGGCTTAATTTTTATTTATTTCTTTCTTGTTACAATTTTAAAATTTACCTTGTTCTAACAAAAATGCCTGTTGCATCAGGTCCATCATTGGGGAAATCATTGCTTTAATTTTAGTTTCTACCAAACTGGGTTGTTTTAGAGCTATATTCACATCGGAGGCTGCAGAAAACCAACAGGGGCAGCAGCAACCTAAGTGGCTTAATTTTTATTTATTTCTTTCTTGTTACAATTTTAAAATTTACCTTGTTCTAACAAAAATAACTGTTGCATCAGGTCCATCATTGGGGAAATCATTGCTTTAATTTCAGTTTCTACCAAATTTGGTTGTTTTAGAGCTATTTTCACATCAGAGGCCACACAAAACCAACGGGAGCAGCAGCAACCGAAGTGGCTTTGTTCTTATTTATTTCTTTCTTGTTATGATTTGAAAATTTACCTTGTTCTAACAAAAATGCCTGTTGCATCTGGTCCATCATTGGGGAAATCATTGCTTTAATTTCAGTTTCTACCAAACTGGGTTGTTTTAGAGCTATATTCATATCAGAGGCCACACAAAACCAATGGGAGCACCAGTGACTAAGTGGCTTAATTTTTATTTATTTCTTTCTTGTTACAATTTTAAAATTTACCTTGTTCTAACAAAAATGCCTGTTGCATCTGGTCCATAATTGGGGAAATCATTGCTTTAATTTCAGTTTCTATTCTACCAAATTTGGTTGTTTTAGAGCTATTTTCACATCAGAGGCCACACAAAACCAACGGGAGCAGCAGCAACCAAAGTTGCTTCGTTCTTATTTATTTCTTCCCCAACAATTATTTTATTATGGAGTACTTTCCCTACTTCTAATAAATAACCCTCGTTGCTTGTCCTGTCTATAACACATGACAGAGTATCACTGTCAAGGCCCATTGTAATTCCCAGCGAGTCGCCCCCAGCTACCCAGCAGAGCAGAGTCGTTTGCAAATGAAGGACATTTGTCTGAATGACACATTTCTGAATGAGAACTGCTTTGTTTTTGCAGAGAGTTTGGCCGCTGGAAAGTAAACAATCTTGCTGTGGAAAGAAGAAATTTCCTTGGCTCCCCACTGCCACTGGCCCCCGAGTTCTTCCGTAACATAAGGCTGCTGGGACGGCGCCCAACCCTTCAGCAGATCACAGAAAACCTGATCAAGAAATATGGGACACATTTCCTGCTCTCAGCTACCCTGGGAGGTAGGGTTAATTTCTTGGGAATGTTGGGGATGAGCTTGGTGGGAGTAGACAAAAAGTGCTGGTCACATCTGCTCCTCCTCCGAGCTGCTAGGATGGGCAATGTTCTCTGTGGAAGCGGATTTTGTCCACTCTTGGGACTCCTCTTTATTGGTGCTGGGTGTAGAATTTTGTGCACAAAAAGAGAAGAAATCCAGTTGCTAAGATGGATACTTGAGCTCCATTTAGCCCCATGTCTTTTGGGGGTCTTTCTCTGCACTGAGGTAATTAGGAAGAGTGATTTTTTTTTTCTGTAAGTGGTCCTTGTAACAATTAACATAATAACAGCTTACAGAAATATCTGGGTCCATTGCAGTCCTGCAGAAATGGAGCCAGAAAACCAGTGGCAAGTATTTCCAACAAATCTTTTAATTTATGAGACTTTTAAACTACTTTGTCCGTTGGAAAATCCCTATATTGTCACGTTGCCCTTTTTAGAATTAGTCTTCACTTAACCAGTGGGACTGCATTTTCAAAATGGGATGATGAGGCTTTGCCATGTCATTCCCATTAACTTAATGGAATCTGCATCTTTCAGTCCCCCCAGACTAATCTGGAAAGGGTAGCCCCATGGATAATTGGGATCCAGTCACCAGATGGATTGAAGAAATCCAGTGAAGAGGCCTAATGTTCAAAGGAGAGCATAAATTGTTCCGAATGAAAGATAATTACTACCTGTGATTACCCATCCAGGCATTACACAATGAACTGACATTTTAGAAATGCAGCTCTATCCCATCGTGGGTGATAATATTAAAGATAATTCTGGTGATTGAGTGTCCTTCCAGCAGGACAGGCTTGTTGAAATCCTTTATTCACCTGAGGAATGGTTCTTTTTAATACATTTCATAAATGAATCCTAGCCATTTGTAAAGGAAATGAGAGCCCTCCTAGTCTCTCTTGGCTGATAGCTGAGATCTGTAACAACCCAAATGGCTCACAGAGGCTTCCTTTTAGAGGAGACCATCCTAGAAACAAGAGGAATTTCTGTCTTGCTCCAGTTATTTTTAAAAATAAAGAGCTAATTTCTATCACTATTTTGGGAACTAGTACCTCTGCAGCATTACCATTAGAATTTGGAGAACAATTTTTGTGTGTTGACCACCAACTTGTAACAAAAATCCCTGAATTTATTTTAAGTACTTTGAATATTTTTCCATGCAAATATACACATTTTATAAATGACTGATTCCTTGAGTATAGAACACATGGCACATTTGAACAGGAAAACTAAATGCTGAAGAGAAAGAAAACGTTCCTGAAAATATAAAGCATAAGGACTAAAAGTTTGGCTGCAGCATGCATCCCACTTCAAGGATTATCCAATGGTAAAAATTATTTTTCAGTATTGCTACCTATCTGCTAATTATTACCTAATGTAAATAGCAGTAGCTCCTCAGCCACGTGATGAAATTCATTGCCAAGGTGAAACTGGATCTTGCAGCTCTAGGAAAGCATTCTGACATGACCACAGCTGATCTTTACATTCAAAGCAGTGGCATCACTCTGAATACCACAGAGCCACGGAGCTGACAACCTTCAGGAGGTCTGGATCTAAGGAAAACTAAACCTTAATGGTCTTTCCTTTGAGGACATTTGAAAATTCTAGCTTAGACCTTCAATATTCTCCCCACAGCCTCAGGATTTGCTGCAGGGGAGCTGAGCTAGGGCACCACTTTCTCACCTCAGAAAGGCTCTAAAATGCAGTAGCTGCCCCAGCCTTGCCCAGATTTTCACTCAGAGGGAGACAGTGTTGACTTCTGGGCTCTGTCACTGCTTAATGAAGTCAAAGGGAGTTTTCATATTAACTTGGGGTTTGATTTAGGTCCCTAGTCTCAATTTTTAGGCATGATTTGAGGCACACCTGCTGCCTTCCATTATCACTGGATGGGTGCTGAATACTTTGAAAAATTGGTTCAATTACAATAATTACAGGGAATTAGTAATTTCTAAGAAAGCTTTCATGAGGTAGCTAATAAACCCATACTTTCCTGGATGTGTTAGTTCTCATTTTCAGCCTGGATTGAATGGGGATTCCCACAGATGCTGGTCCACATTTGATTAACACATAATTAGATTTTTTTATTATTTTAATAATGTATTAGTATTTTCCCTTTAATTACAAGTTGGTTTTTATTGTGAAAGCTTGTCACTTATGTAGCTTGTTAAAAGCAGAAGACCAAACGGAGTGTGCACAGTACTTTTATTTAATGAATCCCCAATCATCTGTATTCATGGACAGAAAGGAAAGCTTGGCAAATGAACGATGCTGTGATAAGATTTGTGTGCCTCTGTGACCATTTGGTTTCCATAAAGATCCCTTTTTGAGCATAAAGGGAACTCTTGCACATGGTTGTTTGTGAAACATTCCCTAGTCTTTATTCACAAACACAGAAATACACTCCTCAAGGGCATCCAGAAACGAGAACCAAGGGAAAAAAGTTCTATATTTCTTGCTGCCACAAGATAATGTGGAAAGTGACATTTCTCACTGCTTTTATTTCTTATGGAAATTTTATCTCCTTGTGCCATAAGCCCAAAGTCCATAACGAGCGTCATGATCGAAGGACCTTGTGTGACCCAGTGGTCTGAGCACTCACTATGACTTTCCCTCCTTTTTCCATTTATACTTTTCTGTTTTGCTTTTATACTTTCCTCTTCTGCCTGTCCACAGCATCGTGCAATGATGGTGCAGTTTGCTGGAACTACACTTTAAAGGATTGCAAAAAAGCAGATGTGAGCTTTGGAGCTGGAGGATGTTGGGAAGCCTGGGGTACCACTGTGGGATGGATTAAAGAGGACAAAACTGAATCACTCCCGCTTTAAAGACATTCCTTAAATGCTGTTCCTGCAGAAAAGGCCATTTAGCAAAGCAATAGAGTTGGTGATGAGGATAATTAGCACACCTCAATGATAGGCTCTTGTTCCAGGCATTTGGGTGAAGTGAGGCTGATTTGGGTGCTTTGCAAGATGAAGACAGCAGGTTTTGCAAGGAAGTGCTCCTTGCACCTGGAAATTGCTCTGAACAAACCAATTTTTAGGACAATCCCAAAGCTTCTTGTGAAACCAGAACCTCGTTAGGCAACTGCTTAAGTGGTCACCTGAAACGTTCCAGGGCGATTTATTTTTACTGCTATTGTCAGTCATCTTTGCTCAAGGTGTTCATTACCAGACCATCAATCCATTCAGCTCTCCGGGTCAGGAAATAGCCCTTGATGTTGTTGAAGGCTCGGCGAATTGGCAGGAAAAGAGGTAATTTTGTCTTTAAAACAGACAGTCTTAACAGGAGTGGGCAGATCAGCTCGACCCCAGCCTCTCTGCACTGATTACAGCCCTGCGAGAGCGATGGTTGCACCTTTACTTTTCTTTACTTTTCTCTGCCCCTCATTAATATTCCCCTGGAGCTGCGAATTATTCTGCCTGCAGAGACGGGGGAAATTGTCAGGTGGTGTAAAACAGTGAATCTCAATGGGTTCTGAAGGATTTATTAGCACTTGCACTAACTGCTGATACGACCTTTGCTTTCCATAGCACTCGCTCAAGGTAAGGTGCAAACTATCGGCAAATAAGGGAAGGAGGGCACAGCCTCAAATGACTGATGTGAGAAAGAAACTTGAAAATTTTGCATCTGATTTGCATACACCAGTCACACCCCCCATCTGGGTATGTAAATTCCCGAGAATTTAAGATTATGGAAGCTAAGGGGAGGGAAAAAAAAAACCAAACCACAAAACACATTAACTTTCTTTCCTCTCCCGTTTACTTAATGAAGAAAAAATTTAAATCCTTAAACAGATGGTCTGTATAGAATTAACGTGCGCTGTTATTCACTTGAACCATTGGAAATGATGCCACATCTGGCCTGACATTAATTTATATAGTTTCTGAGCCTGTGCATTTCCATCAGCATCTGCTTTAGTTTGGGAAAATGACCTGATAAAACCCTAATGGTACCTTTGGTGATCCAGACAGGAATAGATTTTCCACTAGCTGGTAGTAGCTGGTGTATTTATTTAGGTGTAGTTATTTAGGTAGTAGCTGAGGTGTTTTATTTCATCAGAAACCTTTGAGGAGTTCATAGGCCAAAGACCTTTAGTCCTGTGTAAGGTACATTTGTGTGTATGAACAGAGGGCTCTGAGTAGGCATCTGTGGGTTATCCTAGGCTATGGCTACCTTGGAGTGCTGTCCTTTATTTCCTGTTTCCTCTCTTTCTGACATCAAGTCAAGGGAACTGCTTGGATCACTGCCTTTTCCTACCACTTCCCAGTCTGCAGATGAAGATATGAAACACCAAGACCTATAATCCCTTTATTATTCCAAAGATGTGGGTATAGGCAAAGTCTCCCAATGACTGAGGCAGAAAATAGCACTAACTATTTAAATCATATGAATATGTACTGTTATGTATAACAAAATATATTTACTCCTTCAATAGATGGTTATATTTAGTTACAGTTGTTACAGCATTATTCTAATTCCACCATGTTGATGGAGATTTACATTTTTAATTTAAATAATTAATAATTTAAATAATTAATAATTTAAATAATTCCTGAATATAATAATTTAAATAATTCCTGAATATGTTTTTAAGATGAAGGCAAAATTAATTTCTAATTTCTGAATGCCATTGTTATTTAGGACTCTTACACCTAAATGGTCACGGACAGGTTGTATATCTGGGTAAATTTCTATATACTTATTTTATTTTATTTTATTTTGTTTTGTTTTATTTTATTTTATTTTGTTTTGTTTTATTTTATTTTGTATTATTTTATTTTACTTTATTTTATTTTGTTTTATTTTATTTTGTTTTATTTTATTTTATTTTATTTTATTTTATTTTATTTTATTTTATTTTAACAGCTTGTGGTTTTGGGACCTAGTAGAATTTATAAATATATGTCATGGACAATATGTTCCTATAAACTTAACAAGAATTAAAAATTAAAGTTAAGTTATAAGCTTGCATTTTCCAGAGCTGGTGAGGAGAGGACTGGCCACTGTGGCAGGGTCAGTGAAGAGCATAAAGAGCATCAGTCCCCTGCCCCTGCAGTGACAATCTGTCAGGGACAGCCCCCACATGGCAGTAAAACACCCCTGTCGTGACTGAGAGCTTCTTGAACCACCCAGCTGGGACATGTGGAATTGTTTTGTGAGCATAGCTGAGTGTTTCCATGCTACTTCCTTTAAACCTGAGAAAGTGAAGTTTAGTGTCTCTCGGATTTTGGGATGGAGAGCAAATGCAGCTTTCAGAGCTTGTGAAAAGCACAGCTGGGAGGATTTGATGCTGAATAATCATGTTTTATAAATGTTCACTGTCATTACTCCTTTTCAATCCTTAAAATTCATAACCTTGTTTTCTAAATCACACTTGTTTTTAGCTGATGCTTGGATGTCTTCTTAGCCTGTTTTTATGGTGGCAGACAGTAACAAGTGAAAAACAAGGATTCCTCCATGTTTTCAATGTGACACAAGAGTCTCTTTTGGCATGGGTCTAATTGTCTCCAAATGAACTTAAAACTCAAATTGTCATCCCTAAATCTATGTTAGCTCAGTGTTACTTCCCAAACCCTGGAGCTCTGGGTGCTGAAGGGAGCCCTTTCACAGCTCTGCAGGGACAGGGGTGCCTAAACACCAGTCTAGGGGGGAATCCAGTTTTTCTAGAAAAGCTCGATCAGCTCTGACAGATGAAAAACTCTGTGAAAAGTTATTTGGGCAGTAAATATTCTTGAATAGAATAATTTAAATAATTCCTGAATATGTTTTTAAGACAATGGCACCTGCTGGTAGCGCAGTGCCTGGAAATGCCAGTGATGAGCCAGGATGTGTGATACAGACATCTCTTGTGTGAGATGCCATGAAAGCATTCAAAGTCATTTCAGTCTGGTTACAAAGAATGAAAACCCAAATATATCTGTCAGGGTGTGGGGATGATGCCTTGAGAAGGCTGGCCTAGAGCAGAGGCTGGACAGAGCTAAAGAATAAAGTAGGGATTTATCAAAAGGCCTCAATGGATGCACCTTGGGCAGCACAAGAGCCCAGCCAGGGCTGCACCCAAGATGAACCAAAATGGCCCCAAAATGCACAACTGGTCACAGGGTCTCTCACTTTGATAAGTTCTGCTCCATTTGCATCTTGGAGTTCATTGTCCGCTTACAGCTTTAGGTTATGAAGCCCCATCCTTCTTGTTTTCCTCTCTTCAGCCCATGTTGTTTGTGCTCTTGGGCCTGAGATTTGGATCATTTGTCCTTGGTCCCCAGCTGGAGCAGGAATTGTTTTGTCTCCCTGCTCTGTGAAGCTACTATCCCTTGATATGAACTAAGAACTACACACTTAAGCAGGTCAGACTCTGAAAAATAGAAAAGCTGAAACATGAGGCCTCAGGGACAGAGCCTGCAGGGCTGGGGGTGCCAGGGGATCCTGCCAGAACACACCCAGCAGCCACTGCCATAGAAAGTGCAGGGTCAAGCAGGACAAGGCAAATAGGATGATGTGATAACTCTGACATGGTCCAAACATTCCTTTCCTGAGATGTTCTAATCAAAGTAAAGCATCACAACACACAGCCCTGTCCTTTTCCAAGGCTTGTTTGTTTTTGAAATGGGAGATTTTGTTGCAGTTCTGCTGTCTGCTCCTAGAGAGCAGGGAACAGGAAAATGCCTGAGATTTTTTTAATGTGAACAAAACAAGCTCTGATTAAGCAATAATATAATTTGGAATAATGAAACACAAGGATCTAAAAAATATATTTTTTAATCTTTCCCAGAGATTTTCTGCAGCTTTAAGTCCTTATTTCTTTGCCTTTACAATTCATTATATTTTCAATGGAAAGGTGGTTGACCTTGCAAAAGCCACTTCAATCTAAATAAACTACCTCAGATCTCTGGAAAAGGGGAAAACGTGGAGAGAAAGCTCCCAGGAAAATTTTGCACACAATCTGTGCATCCTGAACTGGTTGCTGGCACAATATTCACCCTGTGAGTTCTGCTGTTGTCTTCTCTGATACCACAGAACCATGGCATGGTCTGGGCTGGGAGCATCCTTGGACTGAGTTGCTCCAAGCCCCATCCAGCCTGGCCTTGGACACTGCCAGGGATCCAGGGGCAGCCACAGCTGCTCTGGGCATCCTGTGCCAGGGCCTGCCCACCCTCACAGGGAGGAATTCCTTCCTAAAATCAGTTCTAAACCATGTCTTTGCAGCTCCACAAACAGTTGCACAAAGCCCATGACCCCTGGCTCAAACCTCAGCCCACTCCATTGCTTCTGATCCCAGAAACATCTTTCCTCCTGGCTGGAGTCACATGGCAGGTTGTGACAAATCAGGTTTTATTGCATGGCCATAGTTGAATGCCAGCAAAGCTGGAACCCAGAGCAGGTCCTGATGGCAGATTTCTCTCAGGGGACAGGTCATTAGAGTTTGCTGTGCTTTCCCAGTTCCCTCCTCGCTGCAGTTGTGAACCTTTGTCCACATATTACAGCAGAAAGATTAAATAATGGGGTGGGGAAATCCTGGTACTTAAGGAGGCTGTGCTAATTTCTGGTTCTTTGGAGCTTCAGGCAATTAATCCCTGCATTGATGACTTCATGCACAAAATAATGACCCATTAGGAAACTGTAGGAGGAGAAGCATAAATGTAGTGGTGGAAACTGAGGTAAGCTCCAGCTGGAACAGCCACCTGTCCCTCCCAGGACAAAAGGAATATTCCAGACAAGCCCTGCAAGTCTAATTAGATAAAAAGCTTCTGTATAATGCAAGTTTTGCCTATATAAGGTCTGAAGGGCTTGTCTGTCCTCTGAATTTCTGAGAGACTGGGAAACACATAGTGTGCATTGGGGAGCAAGGAGTGTGCTCCTGGTAACTAAAGACAAATTTTGTGAGGCAGAATTTGCCAGCAGAGGTGATCTCCTGCACAGAGGCACACATTCCTCACTTAGCTTTGCTCACCGCCAAGATTAGCTCCCTTTGAAGATGATGTCATGTTTTCAGCCTAGATTTTTATCCTACAGCTATTACTTTTTGGCACATAATCCCATCTGAAGTTGGCATCCTCTGCACGGGCACGGTGCCACAGCAGCAGATGGGTGAGCAGTGAAAGTAGCACAAGTGGCAAGTCAGACCTTAGCAGGGTAACTTCCTTTCCAGGAACTAGGAAAAGGCACTCAGTGGAGTTGTTCAGCACCTAAAATCCAGGTATAATGACATTATTAATCAATTGTTGAGCGAAATGCTGAAGGATGCAGGTAACCAAACACACGCTCAGAGAGTGAGGAAATTTACTTCTGTCCAATTTATTTTGGACATTAATTGCACAGAAGAAAATACTGGGTCCAGAAATTACTTTTCCAATTTGTTTTGTGATGTAAAGAGTTTTGCCTAAACACTTTACTAAATGAATGAATTCTTGCTTAACCTGAAACACAAAAGAATATATCCATGAACTAGATGGTAAACGTGGAAAATTTGACAATATCAGTAGGTGTGTTCTGAAAATGTTCCTAAGAACTCACTCAATTAAGCAAGTCAGATTTTTGGGTTTCAATAATCTTACAGAAATTAAAATTTCTGAATTCAACAGTATTTATCCACGTCTCTGCAAAGAGATAGAAAGTGATCATCCTACACAAGATGCCGGAGCTTCTATTTTCTTTTGGAAAAACACCAACTTTCTGGAACCCTCACATTTTTCAGTTACAAAAATTTGCTTCAAAGCAACTGTTCTATCAGATTTCAAGCACTGCTGAATTGATTAGAAAGCACATGGCTGCTCATAACAAGGTGTAACAAGGTGCCTTTCTTCTAAAATCAGCTCTGAGAGAAGGAAACAAGCAAACATCTCAAGTATTACAGTGTTTACATTTTCTTTTATGCCAACACAGAACGCTACAGAATGACTGCATTAAGTGACCTTGGAAATAAACATATTTTGTATGTTCTTCAAGTTGAATGTTTACAGAATCTCTCTGTTCTCTTGCACGTTGCTGATGCCTGCTGGGGCTTCTCTCTCCCTGCCCAGGAGAGGAGTCGCTCACAATTTTTGTGGACAAACGGAAGCTGAGCAAGAGGTCAGAAGGGAGCGACCCCAGTGCCAACAGCTCTGCGGTGACCCTGGAGACCCTGCACCAGCTGGCAGCCTCCTACTTCATCGACAGGGACAGCACCCTGCGCCGGCTGCACCACATCCAGATCGCCTCCACCGCCATCAAGGTAGGGACAGCGGCGCCCTGAGGGTTTCTGAAAAATCCTCTCTGCACGGGGTTTTCTCCTGGGAAGCTGAGAGGCCTCAGGAAAGAATGAAAATAAGAATTATCTGACTGTTGGGAATGTGGTTTGGAGGTTGTATACCAACAGGTGCATCTTTGACTGGTTCCATGGGAGTTGTTTTTAATTAATGACCAATCACAGCCAGCTGCGTTGGACTCTGAGGAATCAGTCAGCAGCTTTCATTATCATTCTTTTCTAGCCTCCTGATGTATCCTTTCTTTTTCTTTAGTATAGTTTTAGCATATCATTTCTTTTAATTTAATATCATAAAATAATAAATCAGCCTTCTGAGAACATGGAGACAAATTCTCATCTCTCACCTCGTCCTGGGACCCTCACAAACACCACCACAGGACAGCTCCAGGGCAAACCTCCAGGGGATATCCCAGCTTCACCAGCTCCTCAGGAAGTGTGGCTTGATTGGTAGTTGTTAGCAGAATAATCAGTTTTATTCTCTTTTTTTGCCCACATCAAAGGGTTCGATTTATTAGGAAGGTGCTAGCATGGAAGAGGTTCTAAAGATGTGCTAGAGATATTAGTGATGAATAATTGGTACAGAAGTGTTTATAGAAGGGTTTAGTCATTGGGACAACCTCATGAACATATGTGATCAGTAACTCCATTTACAAACAGGTTTATATTTCTCATACATCTATCTTTTTCTTGTTTTATTTATGTATTTATTTATTTATTTTAGATATAGTTATTTTACTACTGTGCTTGAATTCCTTTTCTTTTAAAATGACCTTTGGAAGAGTTTGGAGCTCTTGGCTCTCCAGTTTTATGGAGATGTATAATTTTCTGTTAGGAATGAGTTTTAGCACAGTTTGTCAGTGAAAGCACCCTCTGTGCTGACTGCTGCAGCTCTCTCCTAGCACTGGAGGATGTTTGGCCAAGATCAGTGTCCCAGGCAGGACATAAAGCAACAACATCCTCCTGAGGAGATCTCTAGTCTTACGTGACTCATTTGAAATATCCTCTTTCAGTTTATTTCCAGCTTTGAAGGGCAAACAAAATTGTAACTTGCAGTTGAATGTGCAGTAATTATGAAGCCCTTGATGCAAGATGTGATTTAGGATCCTTTCTGCTCGTTGGAGCTTTCCACTGGAGACCAAGATCTTCATTAAAGACACCTGAAACCAGATCCAATTCCCAACTGCCTTAGCTGTTACTCAAACAAATATAAATTTACTTCCTTGGAAGTGCCTTTACTGGGAGAAGGATACAACCAGAATTTGTGGCTCCAGGGCACATGTTCAGTTTGGCTGCTGGTTCCTGGAGGATATTCCCAAAGTCCCATCCATCCTGGAATGGTGCCATGGCAGCTCAGCCCAGCCCAGCTCAGGGCTGGTCATGTCCTGGTGCCAGAGTTGAGCTGAGAGTGCAGCAGAACCATCCCAGGTTTGGCTGAGGCTGCCCATCTCATCACCTGGTCCTGGAGGAAGGACTGGATTGGGAGCTTGGGGCAAGGTGGGATTGGAGTCTTCTCCCAGGCAGTTACTGATGGACAAAGGGAAATGGCCTCAGGTTGTTCCAGGGTAGGTTCAGAATGGATTTTAGGAACATTTCCTTCCCTTAAAGCGTGGTGAGGCATTGGAGGGGGCTCTCTAGGGCACTGGTGGAGTCCCCATCCTTGGAGGTGCTCAAGAAGTGAGTGGTTGAGATGTGGATTAATTGACAGATTGGTTTGAAGGTTGATGTTCTTGGAGGTCTTTTCAACCTTAATGGTTGAATTTTCTGATCCTTGCTGCAGACCATGGTATCACCCATCCCTCAGATGTGACTTACCTTTATAACCTGATTTTATTATGTACATGTACAGCAACCCTTAAAAGCAGGCCCCCTCCACATGCAAAAATTCCTTCTATGTGAAGATAATTGGTGGCTGCAAGCAGTGGTAGCTCAAGTGACAAAACACAGAAATGTAGAGACAAAACACTGCATGAAAGAAATCTGCCCTTGCTGGCCACTGAAATATTTTTAGGAAAATTTGTGTCACAATGCAAAATTCAACCCTGCCCACCTACAATTTACAGAGTAACCTTCTGCATGTCCCAGGATTTCTACAACCACTACAAATGAAAGATTTCTCTCCAGCCTCCTGCTGAGGTGGATGCAAACCAAGTGTTAGTCCACCAGCAAATCTGATTTGGTTAATTGGCAGCAGGAGCCTCCAGGAAATGGTTCTATCATCAGATACAACAGTGCTGATAAATGAAACCCTGGCTTCTCCCACCGCTTTCATTGGGAGGCTGGGAACATTTGCATGACAAATTTCTACTGTCAGAACACTTAATTGAACAAAAAACCTGTTCCTGTTGAAATGCAGGAGCACAAAAACAGCCAAGGAGGGCTTTTTTTTTTTTTTTGTTCTATATGCACAGGTTTTTGAAAGACTGCTGTTTTTAAATTGGAAAACCATCAAGTAAAGTTTTAGATCCAGGCTGTAAGTAGCACATTTGAAGATTATTCATTAATCTTCAATCAGATATATGCTGACATCTGAGTTAGAGTACTTCATTGAGTTCTCTGTACTACATACAGATCTCTGTCCCAGCCTAAGGGCTGGTTTGGGAGAAGTGACACCCTGAAGGACCTGGGGACCAGGGTGACCATCAGAGCCTGCCCTCCTGTGCTGCTGCAGGGAGGAGTGACCCCAGTTCTTGTTACACCACAGGCTCCTGAGCAGCTTTTAGAGTCCCAGTGTCACCAAAACTGCAGGAAAAACAAAAACTCTCCAGCACGACTTTACTGTTGGAGAATTAAGGCATTGCTTTATTTTGGAGAATTAAGGCATTACTTTATTCTGGACAGGATGTTGTCCTGGCCAGGATGTGGAACAGAAATAATTTCATCCACGTGTTGCAGAGTAAACCATTCCATCACACATGGCTCTTTACTAGACTTTTCACATACTTATACAGACAAAACCCAGAGAAATTCATTGGTTTGATTTTCACTGGTCCCAAATTACACAATTCTCAATATTTGGGTTCCTGTGGGTGTTGATCCTTTCGCCTTCAATGCTAATTAGATGCTCATGTGCTGCTCCCAGGCTGCAGATGTTAAACCATCAGGACTTGCCCAGGCAAATGATTCTTTTGAAAAGAAACTTAAATTCCTTTCCCCTGGGCAACCCCTGGACCAAAGTTAGTTAAAAATGTTAAAAGTTGTATCATTTCCAACACCAGCACTTCCCCTGTCTGGTGTACTCACCACAGCTCTCCTCAAAACCTTCCTCTTTTGGATGGATTTGCCAAAGAAGCCCAAGAAAAGGTCTCACAGCTTGGCATAACTCCATTTTACCAGCATCAAAGAAATCCAAGATAAAGGTATTGCAACAGGTTGACAAATCCCTAAAGTTCTGAAGTAATATTAGAGGTTTTCCCAGCAATCATTTTTGATTTCTGACTAGTTAGCAACAACATCAACAACAACAAATCATGTTCAGGACCTAGTTAGTATTTGATACTGTCATTTTTATTCATTTTGGGTGGCTTTTTCATATGCAGTATTCTGGACTCTACCAAACTAACAAGAGTTGTTTATATTTTAGGAAGAGAGAGCTGAGAGTATCAAAAATGTTCCATATAACTCATGGTCTTACTAGGAAGAACATAACCACCCTGTTGGGAATGCATATCTGAATAAACCAGCCAAACAAAAATATGATATGGAACAGAAAAGACTGAAACCACAAATCAGAAGCCCTGACATTTGCAGTTAAATCAGAGCACTCTGGTGCACAAATGAAATCTGCCACTCAAGTTCCTGGAATTTGGGCCTTCTAAATGAACAGGAATAATTTTCTTTGCTATTTGACTTATTGTTTGTCACATTTCCTGTGATGATGGGCAGACTGAAAGTGCAGCAGGAGTTAGGAAAAAATAGCACAACCCCTTGCACACCTACATGTTTTCTGATTCTAGTGCTCAGAGACTGCTCTCTTGATGGCTGGGACACCTCTAAAATATTATTTGAGAAGGGAGATTACAAATACAAATACCATTTCTTTCCTCCAAAACCACACAACCCCCCCAACAAACAAAGCCAATATGTGATCCTTCTTTTTTCCCCCAGATTGGTATAAGCATCCCTTTTCAGATTAGCTCACATCACTCTCACACCTCTTTTTTTTTCTATTTCTATGAAAAAAAATTGCATATTTTCTCCTAAAAAAAAGAGATTATTTTTATCCACATGTGATGTATCTTCTAAACAAATGACTACATTAATTCTGTGTCCTTTCTTGTAATTTTTTTGTTTCTCCTGCTACTCGTGACATAATTATCCTTAAAAGTAGGATTGAGGCTGCTGCTGATGTAGGCTTTGCATTAAGCATGCAGACAATCCCCTGAATATTCCACATTAAAAGAGTTAACATCATCCCATGGCAACATTTTCTGAGTGGAAATCAAAATGTCCATGGGAAGAGCCCATAGCTCGTATCAATATTTAATATATTTCAAAGTCCCTGACACATACATTCTTTCAATATGATTTTAGCACATGCATTTCAGTGCAAGTGCTAAGGCTCATGTGCTAAATCAACAGTTTGGAGCCTCCAGGGCCTCTCTGGAAGCTCACCAGGTGCCTGAGGGCTGTGTCTCATTTGCATAACATTTACATGAACATACAGCCTGTTGTGTTTGAAATATGACACGTCCAACATCACTTCCTTGGCACGCTCATTTTGGAGGCATTTTCCTACCAAAACCTCTCTTCAGCTGCATGGATGGCTGCTGGTTCTCCTTATTAACAACCTGTTAGGGTGATGGGGCTCTTGTCTAATAAAACCCTGCCCAGCTGTGGGAGCAGAATGCAAATAAAGGCAGCAGAATGCAGATGATAAAGGCAGCAAAATACAGATGAAGGGGTTGTTTTACAGATGATAAAGGCAGCATTTTTCCCCATGTCCTGTCAGTGCCTGCTGGCAGAATGGCCCTGCTGAGCTGGCTGGGGTGCTGTGGCCACGTTCCTACCAGCACATTAGAGATGTTTGTGGTTGTGGGTGGGTGGTAGAGGGCTGTGCCACCAACATCTGGATTTCTGTACATCTGGGTTTCACCCTGCTTCCTGGGCCCCAGCTCTCAGATGACCCCAATTCCAGTTTGCTGCAAGCTGTAATTCCAGCACTGTCCCTAACAAACTTCTGCAATGAGTCCAAACAGTTGTGCAGAACTTAAACATAAAAGCATAAAAACATGAAGACATAAAAACATAAAAACCACCTTGGCTGCACGGTAAATTAAATATTACTGAATAGTCTCAGTGCATTCTGCAAAATTATAAACACAGTTATGTTATAGCATTGCCATTAATGAAGTGAGGCTGTCCCATAGGTGTCTCTTGGAGGATACTGTCCTCCATCCCAGAACACAACTCCTCCTGTGGGAGCTGGGCCAGGTGAGTACAGCAGAGGTGTTATTGTAGAGTCCAAACAGTTCTGGAACAGCCACAGTGCAACAAAGGAACAGGAGGCAACAGAAGAACAGATGCATAAATTGAATTTTCCACCAGCTATTTACAGCTATTTACAGCCCATTTATTCCATCTGAGTGAGAAAGAATAAACATCCTTGAGAACGTGCCCTGTAATTCCAATTAAATTTTATTGTGCAATTTGCTTTTTACTTTCCCCAAACCACTTTTTTTTTTCTTTGCTATGAGAGATTTAAGCATTTGGTTTTATCTGAGAAGTTTAGATTACAAAGAACAGGGCTCTGTTGTGGTGGTAACTATCTCTGATTGTCTATAATTAACCCGTGAATGACTCATGGTGGGCTGTTAGAGAGGAAACTTAAGTGTAATGAAATTAATTTCTCCCCCAAAACTCAGACTGAAATACAGACTTTTTTTCAGTTTTCTTTTTTTTTTGGTCTGAAAAAGCTTGCTTGGTTCAATTTTTTTTTTCCTTTATATCTCCTATTTGCATCTGTTTTTCTGTGAACTCAAGTAATTGCCGTAATCGAAAGTAGAAATGGTGGAGTACTATAAAGCCTTTAGCTTTTGTCAGATTTCTGGCAAATTCTAAATCTCAACAGGTTGCACAGTTTTGTATAAACAGCCAATTTTTGGGAAGCATTTGAAATCCAGTTCTCGAACCCTTCTTGCCCTCACTTTATCCATTCAGTTTGTGGGTAGAATTTAACACTGTACAGCTGTCAAACCTTGTAAAGGACCAAACACTGGGAAAAAAAATTGCCCAGCAACAGCTCTAAAGTATAAAATCACAGTTGGAAACATTGTTTTGGAAAGTCCTGTGATAGCAGGTTTTTAGTGATTTCATTAAAGAAATGAAATATAAGTTTCACCAGACGCTCATTAGAGATGTGTCTTAGTGTCTGTTTGAAAAGCCAGGTGTCTGCTAAGGAAGGCAGGAGCCTCCCCTGAAATGGAAAATGTAAACCCCCTCCCTCCAAACTGTCATGATTTTGAAATTAAGGGGCTCTCAGGCAAAGATATGGGAGTAGGAATAACAGCTCTTTATTAGGGAAAAAATAAAAATAAGATAAAAATGCAGGAATACAAAGAAACACTGCCAGAGTGAGAGCAGTCCCTGTCCCCTGTGTGTCAGGGGGTGGCACAGCCCCATCCCATGGGGGCTCAGCCCTCCTGCAGTGCCAGCTGTGGCTCTGCTGGAGCAGGGATCCTGCACAAGGGGGGAGTTTTCCTCTGCAGCTCCAGGGCTGCTGGAGATGGGCCTGGGCTCCCTCTGGCCATGCAGGGCAGCAGAAGCTGCTCCTCTGGCAATGCACTGGGCAAAGGCTGCTGGGCTGTCCCAAAGCTCAGATTGGATCCAGGTAGGAATGCTTGGCTCCTCCCCTGGGCGGAGCATCTCCCCATGGGATGATGGGATTGGACCAGCCATGCAGGGACACTCACTGGCCATGGACAGAAGATAATTAATAATTAATGGCCCATCAACAGAAGATAATTAATAATTAATGGCCCATGGACAGAAGAGATCTCCTGGAGGGAGGATTGGCTGTGGGAGAGATAAAGAAAACTGCCCAATGAACAGAGGAGAACTGCCCCACCTCTGACAGATGGGAATTGAATACACACCCCCAATCCATCCTAAAACCCTGAGCAGCCTCCAGTAGCAGCTGCACTCTGTCACCTTTGCAGCAGAGTGTGCAGAGGAGTCACAAGTGCAGGGAGCTAGAACATCTCCAGCTCGTTGGCAATGCAGCATGAGATGTTTCAGAACAATAAAACAGCACATTATAGAGATGCTTGGATAAGCATTTTGGAAAGATTTTGGGTAACTATTCTCCACTTAGTAAAAAAACCCCAAACAACAGAATAGGATAGAATAGATTACATGATAGAGCAAAACAAATTGAAAGGCTCTTCTATTAGTTATGAGTTTAGTCAAGCGAGAAGAGTAAAAAAAAACCCCAAGGAGATGAAGACTGCCAAACCCTGAGCAGGCTATAAATATACAAATGTAAAGGAGAAACCTTAACAACACTCACACAACACTTGCCATCACAGTTGTCAAAAACCTATAAACAATTCACACTACAGTTTCTTAAATGTTCCATACTCTCCCTCTTTTTTTTTTCCCCCTCCTTAAAAAAGTGAAATAAAGTAAATAAACCCAGAAGATGGAGAAGGGTTTTAGTATTGAGAGCTCCACAGTGAACGTATTGAACAGTGCAGTTGGACAGAGCATTCCAGCAGGAATTTGGAGCTTTGTACAGATCTCAATTTGATCTTTGTTCTGTCTGGCTTGTGTATGGGTTGGGAAACTTCAGCACTCTGCCTGTCCTCCACCCTCTAATTGGCAGCTACTGCTTGCCAGCAGGTCAGAGAATGTCAAGCAAGGACTGTAAAATTCACAGAACATTTCCCTGCCTCTGAGCTCTCAGAAACAGGAGAGAGCATGTATCAACAGCTTGTATGAGCACAGAGGTCAGATTAGGAAGAATATCTCAGACCAATAGAGACTCTGCATCAGAGCAAATCAGCTTAGAGAATAATAAAAGGCTGTGGAAAGTTTTCAGTATTCATATTATTTTTCTGAGAGAATTTTTTGGCTATAATACATTTTTGCATGCTTTGTTATTATGGTTTATGATTCAATCTGCAATCATCCCCTTTGATCTATTCATTTAGTGTGAAAAATTACCCCTTGTGTGGGAATCCTTCACAGCTAACTGGCACTGAGAGTTATATCATTGCTGTCTTCTGCACTTCACTGTTATTTTTACCTTGTAAACCTTCTCACAGAGCTCCAGCAGAATTTGCATGTCTGACAGCAAAACTATAATTTAATCTCTTACAAGATAATGCACATAACGCCTCTACATGCTGAAGCAGAGCCGGGTTTAAGAAAGGTTCCATTATTCATCCAGGAGATTTTCTACACTATGGAGTGATCATTATTTTCAGGTCTTTAATGCCTGAAAGGTTGGAAGCTGCTCTGCAGGCTTTGTAGCAGAATCCAGTGAGCAAAATAAAAAAAATGGTTCTAATTTTTCATGGCGAGGTTCTGACCTTGTGCAAGGAATAAACAGCAGTGAGTCAAGGAAGTTTCTGCTCATTCATGTTGGTATCACTGAGATCAGGGTTTCCACAAGCCAGCCTCAACTACCATCTTCCCAATTTATCAAACTGTCTTCATCATCTCTCCCAATAGAGAGATAGCCCAATTTAACCCTTTAATTCCCAGGGAATAGCTACTGCATTTCATGGGCTTTGTGTATTCTTCCTTTGATTTTTATTGAAAGTAATATAAAAACAGATAATAAAAAGGTCCTTTTGTGTCATGCTTATAGTAGTTCATAGTTTTCCAACGTTTATAATAATTCCACCAAATGGAGGTTATGGGTGTCTCCCAAATAATATGTAAATTTACAAGGAAATTTAATTTTATCTTCTCCAAGTGTATCTAGAGTCTGGCAAATGAAAAATCATTCCATTGCAAACAGCTAAATAACTATTTAGTGCAATACAACACCATGTTTTTTCTTCATCTTTTCATGAAATTCTTATTGTGCAAAATTTTAGGTGATGATAAAACCTTGATGATAATAGAGAAAATGGTTTGAAGATGACCATTAAAATATTTTTCCTGTCATGTTTTAGTCTACTTAAGTAGAGTTTGTTCTCACTCCAATTCCCTGTTTGAAACACAGCATTCACAAGAATACTGAGCTCATAATGAAATAAATAGCTCGTGTTCCTTCAGGTGTAAAAAATAAAATGTGTTGGTCTGCTTTTCTTACTGTGGTATTGGTTTACACTGGGGAGGATCTGTTCTTCCTTGATATCCCAGACTGACAAGGCTGTAGTGTGTGACCTGAGAGTTCTACCCTGATACCACTGAGCAATGGCTTATAAATAACTGTGCATCCATACAAGATAAACATTCTGCTAGAAAAAGCGCATAAAGGAAATATACAGAGGCATATATGACTTTAATCCAGATATTTACATGTGCAGGACCTTTAACTGAGAAAACAACTCTTGTCAAAAGGCTTTTAACCCGCAGTACTGGGAAAGGAGCTGGATATCCAGGAATGTCCTACCTCACATGGCCATCTGCATAGAAACACAGCAAAACCTGCAGGTGGTGGAGCTGCTTTCAGTTCTGAGCAGAAGAAAGTCCTTTCACTTCCCCAGGGCTCCAGAGTCCTGATAATAACTGCTGCTTTCTTTTCATAGGGTTCCTCTTTTCCCTTCTGAACTTCCCTCCTTCCCTAGATTCTTGTGCTCCTAGGAACTCTGGCTCTCTCTTTTTCTGTTTTTTTTTTTTTGATGGAAGAAATGCATCTGCCCTTATGATACATCATTCTTTGCCCTTGCCATTGGCTCATCTGCGTGAGGACAAGAAAAGAATGAATAAAACCCTTTGGATAAGATCCTATATTCTATATTCTAAATATTTTTCCCTACCCATAGTATGACACATTCATGTATGTTTTAATGAACAGGTCTTGGTATTTGATAGGTCTTTCTGTTCCCATGGATCAGGATGATGTGAAGGATTTTCCAGCTGGGCTCAGCAGTCAGTCTGGGTAACATTACCCTCAGAGCCTAATTCTAAGAGCAGCCTTCTGTACATTAAAACATCTCTTCTAGTTCTGTTCATGAAATAACAATATTGAGAGTCACTGGGTTCTCTGACAGAGCTTTCCATATGAATGAAGCAGCCATATGAAATGAAGTTTAAAGCTTCGGTATTAAGTTGCTTTTCTTCTCTAACACAAATTTAGCAAAGCTAAATTCCATTTAGCTTGAACAACTGATAGGGATTTAATGATTAATTTATAGATCAGTTGTAGCTGCCTGGTCTGTAGTAGGTCTGCAAAGATGCAGGAAAACACTCTAAAAACCAAGTTGCATAAAAACAAGAGTTCAGCAAAACTCTAAATTGAGAGTTGGCCACACCAATGAGACAGAAAGGGCAAATGTGTTGCAATCATTTACCAGAGGGAATAAATGGGTGGGAAGTAATGAGGATATAACCTAAAAATAAATCCCTGCACACATCTCTGTGAGCCAGGCAGACACCCCTGTTATGGACACTAATGTGATTCCTTGTGAGAGCTTGGGATGACAACCCCAGGAGGGGGAGTTTGATGGCAAAATCAAATGGACATGAGAAATGTCCTGCTGCATTTGTGACTGCCAGGGAGGGCCAGGGTGTGCTGGGGTGCCACGGGCAGCACAAATAACTCAGGAGTTTCTGGGCAGCAAATCTAACACCTGCAAACACACTAAATTAGTTAGAGATATTGCTGAGAAGAATATTGCAGCCAAGTTTTAGAATTGCATGGAAATGTATAATCAAAGGTAAAATTTCTTCATTTTCTCTATGGAAAATTAAATTCTTAATTAACCTGCCCTTATCATTTTGATTTTGAAGCTTCAAGACTTTAAATGCCTTTCATGCTCTTTTCAGGACCTAATGTTAACCCATCACATTTTTTCTTTGGCACAAGTTTGGGATTTTTTAAAATGCTATTTTTCTCTTAAAAATAGTATATACATGATTTTAAAAACTGATCACATTAAAGGTATAATGTTGCCAAATGATACAAAGAGAATTTTCATATTTACTAAGAGGATCTTTTTCCTGACACCTCAAAAAGAAAAGAAACATTTTAACTTTTAATCCTGATTTAGGAAGGACTATATTTTTTTATTCATACTTTCCCAACATAAAAAAAAAAAATCAATTCACCTGCAGTGTTATTATGACTAATAATATCTGTGAGTCTCATAAATAGGCAAATCATTCATCACACAGAAAAATCTCTGTGGCCTCAGCACTGCCTGTTGGAACTGGTCCATGAAGATACAAATCCTGTACCCAAAACTCTTGGGAAGTCCTTGCATGGGATTTTGCAGTTGGGTTAAATGTAAGAACACATTTAACCTGTACAGTATGAGCCCTCAAAATTCTTTGGAGCTTTTTGTCCTCTCTATAGTAATGCAATTATATTTGGAAAAGGATGTTAAGTTGGGAAATGTGTTTTTCTTAAGTAGACATCTTGGCTTTTGCTTTCTGCAGATACCTTGAGATTTTTATGAACTTGAAATATTATTTTAATTTGTATCTGCGCTGTTCTCCCTGTTTCTAATTTTAGCTTTTAAAGCAAATATATAGATTTCATTTGCTGTTTGTTGCTCAGCTGTCTCTTTAGGCAGTAAAAGCTGAGAAAAAAATAATATTAGTGTTAATTTAAGTAAGATATGGGCAAGCAGAAGTAGCTAAATGGAGACTGAAACAAAATCCTCTGTTTTTATTAAATTTTTGCTAACTCTATTATTTCTCTGTAAGAGAACTTCACTGTCATCTCTTCAAGATTAATTAAAAGAGATAACCTGTTCTTTTGGAGATAAAGGCTGTCCTTATTCTCTGTATGAAGCTGATGCACCTTTGATTTCTGAAAGTGCAGGAAATAAAGGCTCTGGCAGGGCTGCCCTGACTGGTTTTCCAGCAGCCTCATTTCCTGCAAACTTCCCTGTTGCAATCCAGGATGCTGCATGGGAATGTGGCACCTGACAGGCAGTGGATTGAAAATGCCCTTGAAAAGGGAAAATCGTGGCTGTGATGCCAGAGCTGTCAGTGCTGCCAGACTTGTTCCAGTATTCTGGATTCTCCTGGAATTTAGTGGCTGTAAATTGCTCCCTGAGATAGTGGGGAATAGACTTGAGCAGAAAGGGGATTGGTCCCTATCAGACAGACCTGAACAGCCTTAAAAAATCATAGCATTTTCAGCAGTTGCAACTGAGCAGAATTCAAATAGTGTGAGCTCGTTTCCAGTTCCTGAAATATTCTGGTTTCTGAGGTATTAAATGCTTTATGTAAGGAGAATGCATTTCAATTTCCTTGTTATTTTAAGGTAAAAATCTGGTTCACAGTAAATTCCTGGGAGTGTAGAAACAAAGCGGTGCAGAATGGAAGGATTAGACTGATCTCTTGGGAAGCTTTAGTGCTGCATTCAGTAAAATTCAAAGTCATCTCCTTGCCCAGAAACTTGAAAGAAGTCCCTTTTTCCCTTCTAATGAAGTTAATGGAAATTTTGCAATTATCTCTTTTGCAGAAAGATCAAGTTTACTGTTCCTCTTCCATTTTACAGATGACAGAAAAATAGGATGAGAGTGTTTCCAGGTCTCCCAAGTTAGGAGGCTCTTTAAATTAAAGTGTCAGCCCTATGCTGCTAGAAAATCTGTTCAAAATATGTCATGCCTTTGAGGTATTGTTTTAGATTCCTGGCAATTAAAAAAATCATATTGAAAACATGAATCCAACCTCTGACATTGTGAGTGCTTCTGGTTTGTCTGTACCTCCTTCAGAAATGTTCATCTAGCCCCTAGCTGAGAAGTATCAGTGCTTGGAACACTCAGAAAATTTGATTTATTTTAATTGCACACTCATTAGCAGGAGTTTTTTAATATGTTCAATGACAAAAATAGGGCAGTGGAGCAGCAACTATTGTGTGGCAAAGGGAAGTGCTGGGATAAAGGTGCTTTTGTGAAAAACTGTCAAGCCTGGGGGAAAGAAAGAAAGAAAAGAGTTGGCAGGAGATGCACATCTAAATAGAAAGTACATTTAGTGCCTGTTTGTTTGATCAACTCTTTTTTTAAGGTGAAATGAGCATTGACTGCAGCATGGGCAGGGGCTACAGGGGGTGGGAGCATGGGCTGAAGGTGAAGTTGGTAGGAGGGTGATGGAATGTCCTACCTCACATGGTCATCTGCATAGAAACAAAGCAAAACCTTTGTTCCAACCATGGTTGGAAAAGGCCTTGAAGATCACCAGGTACAGCCATCAGCCCAGCACCACCATCGTGTCATTCAGGAGAATCCCAATTTCTCTCCATTCCAGACTTTTGCCCCATCCTCTGTCAGCACAGCCACTCAGAACAGACCTCACTCCCCCACGCAGATATGAGGAGTTTGCTCTAAATCCTTATTTGAATGTTTGAAGCATTAAAGAGGTTTATGTGAATGTGAGCACAGCTGTCTATTTCTGCAGTGACCAGCATTGCCTCATCCTCCTTTGTGCTGGCTCAGTTCTCATCCTTAGAAGCCAAACCCATTTTTAAGGAGTCCTGCTGAAGAGGACAGTCCTTTATGCAAGGCACACACCACCTCTGCATGGGCACTTCATTAGGAATATTAGCTGCATGTGCTTAAAAGGACTCACCAGGAGCAAAATCTCTGCAGAAATGTATTTCCCTTTTATTAGGAAAGTCTTCTGTTGGCTTGATTATCATGGACAAAAAAAAAAAAGCAGGCTGTTTCCCAGGGAAATACTACCCACTGATATCACAAGAATTCAGCCCTGCTTAAGTGCTAGGAGGTATGTTCTCAGTGAACTCATAATCGGGTCATTATCACCATGGTTATGAGATTTAACTGACTGAAAACTGTAGGCATTTGTCTCATTAATGCCAAATGTTGGAGTTTATTTCTGGGAACTGAAAACTCTGCTGCCCAGGGACACCTGTTCTGTGATAATCTCTGAAAACAAGGCACTGGAGCACGTCCTGCCTGCTTCGTGTCAGGTGTTTTTTACTGGTTCTTAGAGGGTTTTGGTTATTGAATAACTTTGTTCTGTGGTGCTTTGCTTTGTGAGTTAATGTTCTTTGTGGGTTGCAGGTCATGCAAAACAAACATTGGTTCTGCTGCTCTTTGCACAGTGTCAGTCACTTCTGGACCATGCTACCTCCCAGCATAATCTGAATTTCCTGTTTTATTACCTGTCCCTCTCCTCTTTTTGGTTCATCTTTTTTTTTTCATACACGTTCTGACAGAACAGTTTTCAGCTGTGATCTTGGGACTGAGCATAGTCACACTTCTCTGCTTGGAAGATAATTAAAGACGTGCCATTGCCTTTCCAATTTCATTCCTATTGTTGCTGAAACAAAAAATGTGAAATCATCAGTAACACTTGGCTCAAACCAGAATGAATGTATTTTTATCCTTTCAAAATTTTTTTTCTTCTTCTCTAGTCTGCCTTTTTATCACCCAAGTTAGCCCAAAAGGTCCAAGACTAGGTTGGATGGAGCTTGGATTAACTCAGTCTAGTGGAAATGTCCCTGTGGCAGGGGTTGGAACTTGAAATTCTTTAAAGCCCCTTCCAACCCAAACCAGTCTGTACCTGTATAATTTAGGAAAATCAAATCATTTCATCTGATCTGAAAATTTGATAGAAATTTGAGGCTTTCATTTATTAATCACTCACTTTTTTTCTGATTTACCATCTTTGTGGAGTAGGATTTGTGTAGAGTATACAAAACCATATATAACTGCATAGCTCTGACCTCTGACTAGAATTGTCATCCATCAAAAGTTGAATATGGGATGATTTTTATGTTCTTAATTTATTTTTTACATACTGGGACCATTCATTTTGAATTTCTTGTTGCAATGTATTTTCTATGCAGAAGATAAGAGCACCAGAGCAAGGCAGCTGACAGAGGGTGTGAAGGTACCTGGAAAAGTAAAAGAATGAATAATAGAAATGTATAGATTGGAATGAAAAATGGACATTTAGAAAAGGCCCTTATTTATTGATGTATGTGTACAGCATTGTCTATTATTACTATTATTATTATTATTATAGTTTTTAATTACTTCACTGCAATGGTTGTCTGTAGTTCATATCAAAACTGCTCTATGTAATTTTCTTCTGAATCAATGTATTTATAAATGTTATCTCTCAGAACAGTGGCAGTCTCTACCCATGTCTGGCATAATTCAGATAAGAGTGAGGAAATATGAACAAAAAGGGGCACAATAACTACAAAGCTACTTACCACCCTTCCTTATTTTGTGATTTCAGGTGGCATAAAAGAGTAATAGGAATGGATAGGAACTGAAATATTTGCTTTATAGTTTATACATTCCATATAACTTTATGAAGCTGCATTGCCTTATAGAGAAAAGCTTGAAAACCATAATAATATTGTGCAAACGAAAACAACATTAAAATAAATGGATCTTTAAATAAAGAATTGCACAGGTGAATGATGAGCATAATATGTCAGAGTAAGGATAAAATTCATTGCAACATTTACCTGTCTTTTTTTTTGTCTTCTGGCTATTTCTCTTATTTAATCTAGGTAACACTATTTTTTCTTGTATAAAGAGATTAGAATTCTATTTATGGACTGGAGGTACTTCCAAAAAAAAAAAATCATATTTTAGAATGGAATTTTAGACTACTTGTTGGCAGAGGACTGAAGGATCAAATCCCAATTGTCATTCCAGCCATGTCCAATCCAAATCTTATCCCCCTGCAAGTGTCTTTGTGCTGATTCAGGATGATTAAGCAAAAAAAACCCATGGCAAATCTCCTGCTGTCATAAATATTAAAGATTGCCAAACATGTGCAGAGAGGACACAGCCTGGCTTGGTCCCTTTTCCTCGTGCATCTCGAGCTCTGCTCACAGGTTTGGTGTGGGCCAGTTCTGTGTCCTCTCCATGGGCTGTCCACCCTCAAAGTGATGGGAAGGTGCCAGGAGCTTGGAATGACGGGAAATCTCATATATTCTTTGCAAAAGGGCAAGAAGAATGTGAAATCTCAGCAGAACATCAACTCAGAAGGTTTCAAGGACATCACAGCCCACCCACAGCCTGTGGGTGAGCCAGAGAAACATGAAAAATCCTCAGCAACATGAAAAATCAGGGTTCATATCAGCAAACCTTCCTATTCCCATCAAATCAGACTGTTCAAATTTCCACCTCCCTTCTGTTCTGTGCAATTCACATTGGTTCTCTGGTTGCATGGTTGGCACTTGCTCAGTGCACGTCTGCATTTTGGAAAACTGCTCCCTCATCCTGTAAATTAGGCTGATTCTCCAGGAGATCCAGAGCTGAGTGTGATACCTAAAGTAACAGAAAATAGAAGTGGTTGTATTCAAAACTGGGGCAGGCACAAAATAAGGGTAAATCTGACCACAGTTTCTGAAACAAGCAAAGGAAGAGAAGTAGGAAATTCCAGGAGAGTGTCTGAGAACAGTTTGGGAGCTGTACACAGAGGGATTGGTTGTACTTCTCATTTTAGAAAGAAATTGTTGTCACTTAAGAATGATATATAATATTCCAGGAAGCATATAAATTAGTAACATTTTTAAATTTGTTTATTTAAATGTGTTTACTCACCAAGTTGCATGAGTGACAGACACTGAGGTTGGATATTATGAAAAATTTATTCCCTGAAAGGATGGCCAGTCACTGGTACAGGATGCCCACAGGAGAGTGGTGGAAGCACCGCTCCTGGAAGTGCTCAAAAACCACAATGTGGTGCTTAGGACGTGGGTTAATGTGTGGACTTGAAGGTCTGAAAAGGCTTTTCCAACCCTACTGATTCTATGATATAAATAACTGCTCTCTCCCAAATAAAAACCTTCACTGTTAAGCCAGAGCTCTGCTGGTGGAGGTCCTGTTTTGATAAATTAGCTGTATTTTGCTCCTGTGGCCATGGATTTGGTGATTTCAACAGAGAGAATATCCAGAATTTTGTGCCTAAACTTATCTTAGGCCCTTCCCTTATGAAAAAAAACCATCCCACCACTACCACCATTATAAATACAGCTCATAAAGGGTTTTTAATTCCAAATCCTGATCTTCTTCATTGGAAAAGTCAGAGCTTTTTCTATGACTTCAGGAAGAATTTGTCCCGTGCACAACTTTCAAGAGGGAAAAATGAGAGTCCCCATTTTTATAAACTTAGTATTTATATTTCATTCTATTATTTTTTTGTTATTTTTATATTTATTATATGTATTATATATACTATGTTATAGAAATAACTATATAATCTATTTTATGATCTATTATATAATTATTAATATAATCTATTATATATTATAACATATATTATATTAGTAATTATAATTATAACTAATAATATATATTATTAGTTAATATATTCTTAATATAATTAAGAATATATTCTTTATATAATTATATAATATAATATAATTATATTATAATATAATATTAATATATACTATATTCTTAATATAATTAAGAATATATAAATATATAATATATTGCATTAATAATTGTATAAAATTGTGTTTTAATATATTTATATAGAATATATTTTGTATTTATATCTATTTACTATATTTATTTTTATTTTATTTATTGTTATTTTATTAATTATTATTTTATAAATTTAGTATTTAGCAAACTCATCGTAATTGCCACAGCTATGGAAAATAAATTAAATAAATTGTCTTTAGACTGTTGGTGTGGCATTACACTACTCTAGCATTATACTACTGTAGTATCTGTGTAGTATTGTAATGGTGAGGTGTTTGTAAGGATTCTCTGTGGTACAAACAGCACTCCCTGCTGCTAAAACATTTGCACTCACCCTTTTGGCAATTAAATTTCTATGTATCAATTATGAATATTTATATATTCTTAATTATGTCGCCATAATTAAGTCTGACGTGTATTTCTGGCTGAAATAGGGGGAAACTTTATGAAAAAATCTTCTGAACTCATTGGTGTGCTTTGGGTGTTTCAGTGAGTGCTTCTCCCTTCCCACCAGGTGACAGAGACACGGACGGGTCCCCTCGGCTGCAGTAACTATGACAACCTAGATTCTGTCAGCTCTGTTCTGGTTCAGAGTCCTGAAAATAAGATTCAGTTGCAAGGTATGTAGGTGCAATTTCATTAATTTGTTTTTGGAACGGGGTGACATTTATCACGCCATTTGGTTGTTTTTTTTTTTTTCTTTCTTCCACCTCATAAAAGGTCATTTTTCTAATTTTTTTTCGTGTGTGTGTGTGTGTGTGCAATGAGTGCATTTCAGCCAAAGTGAAGGAAATGTCAGTACCTCGTGGTGCCTTTCAAATGGAAACAATTTCTGCACCCATCAGAAAATAATTTGAATAGCCCTGTTAACATTTTGCATCCCTGTTTAGCATCCACTGGCACATCTCTTTAAAGAGCCTGAATTCCCAGAGATTCCAGCAAGCTGGGGGTGACATTTGGTGTTCTCAGCCTGCTTTGCACATGCTGAGCAGTAGCTGACACCCCCTGCACTTGTTGCACCAAAAGTGATGGAGTCACCAGAAAAACAGGATATACATTTTCAAAGACTCTAAATCAGGAGGAGTCAAAGGGCTCCTCCTCTTGGGAATTAAAAAAAAAAAAAAAGACAACCACACTCGGAAGGCTCACTCATTAAAATCTCACTCATTAGGAAAATAGTAGTAATTGTGTATAAATAAAAATGAAAAATAGAAAGAAGCAGAAAGAGGAAGCAAAAGGAAGAAGAGAGTCATCATTTCTAAATAATATTTGCTTTCAAAATTCCAGAGAAGCATTTACTGACCTGCATATTCAGGCATAAAAAGTTTTGAAAAGTCACCCTTTATGGTTTTAGGCCATTAATAATTGTTATTTTCAGTTATAAAAAGAAAGCATGAGCAAATTATGACTATGAAAACACCCACTAAATTCTCTTTAATGTGTGCATTTGTGCACACCTCTGACTCTATGCCATGAGAGAGCAATACAATTCATAATTTGCAGTTGAAGGTAGATATACAATTATTTTCAAGATTTCATATTTCCTTTATGAGTTTGTAAATCACTCAAGCAGTGTGAGGTGGTTGGTGATATTAGGAACAGCTCTCAGGGGTGATGATCACTGTGGTCCCTTCAGTCTCAAGATATTCTTCCTTAAAATATCCCTATGTGTTTTCTCTCTTTCTTTCCAGAATCAGTTAAATCCATAAAAAAATAAAATTATTTCCTAGAGAGAATTTTTTTTATAAAAACACTTGTCATTTCCACTGGGAAGCCATGAATATTTCCAGAAAACATAATTTCTGATGGTTTCCAGCATATTCATGACATTTTTCAGGTAAAATTTGGAAAATAATCTTAGCATCTCTCAGACTGTGGAGAAATGTATTATCAGAACTGTGTAAACTCTTTAAGGGAAGAATTGAACTGGGCTTTTTATTCCTTTCACATCTTCTATGGCTGAAAAAAGAATGGTTTTTCACAAGAGAGTAGCAGAGTTTTCCAAATTTTGACAGGAGACAGAAGGAAGCACAGCCAGACCAGGTTTCAGCGATCGAAAGGGTTCTGAAATTCCTGTTACAGCTAGAGCTTTGTATATACCTAAAAATAAGGAATAAATCTCTGTGAAATCATCCAAGTGCCTGTGGAGAAAAAACTTATATCACCAAATACCCAATTCATGTGATGAGAAATTACTTGGAACACGTGTAGCAGGAGTTTTTTGAAGCCTCACAGGAGCTGGGCTTTGCACCCTTTCCATGCTAAAACTGAAGTAGATTTGAGAGTGAATTTTTTTTTTACTCAAGGTTTTGTAGCCCTACCCTTCACATCCAATTGAATGTCCCACAGCAATTTGCTCCCAATGCTAGAAAAATAATCAGCCGAATTTTCTTTTTCAAAGGTTTAATCCAACCCAATTTTGCCCTTCCTTCTTAGCTTGCCTCTACAGAATCACAGGAGATAATGAGTTGTTTAGACAAGCTACATCTTGTTGTGCCAAAAGAAGCATGGAAAACAAGCCCAATTTTGGATGGAAATGTTTACACCTCTTTTCCTGATTATGCTGTCTCTTCACTCTGTCTCTCAGGGCTGCTTTCTCTTCATCAGCATTTTCAGAATCTACATCATTGCTGGCACCAGGATTATAATTCAGCTGTGTGATTTCCTGCTGCAAGGCTCTGGCTGCTGTTCACTCAGCAAGGAGAAGCTGATGTTACCCAATCCCCCTAGGAAAATTAAAACAATAAACTCTCTGCCTGAGGAATACAGGTTACTCATTAGTGGATGGATGTTCCATGCTGACAGGGAAATGTGAGGAATATGTCTGAAAAGAATTATTAAGAAAGGAAATACATGACATGGTATAAATGCTGGACAGAAGCGCAAATTGTCCCGAAAATTCCATTTATTTTTTGTTTTTCATAACTGTTTGTTTGTTTGCTGTGTGAGCTGGGGAAGCTGCTCAGCTCCAGAACTTCTTTTGCGTTTCACACCAAAATATTTCCTCCATTTCCTACAGGTCTTCAGGTCATCCTTCCTGAGTACCTGCAGGAGCACTTTGTGCAGGCAGCTCTGAGCTACATTGCCTGCAATTCAGAGGGGGAGTTCATCTGCAAGGACAATGACTGCTGGTGCCAGTGTGGTCCCAAATTCCCCGAGTGCAACTGTCCCTACATGGACATTCAAGCCATGGAAGAGAACCTGCTCCGCATAAGTGAGACCTGGAATGCATACAACAGTGAATTTGAAGAATCTGGTGAGGATTTTGTTTTTAAATATCATTTTTCCCCCCCTGTTTGGCTGTATCTCATAGAATGGTTTAGGTTACAGCTGGTCCCATCCATGTTTTTACAACTTGCTCGTGCCACATTGTCGCTGTCATATTTTCTGAAAAATCCTCTTTGCCCAGGATTCTTCTCCTGGGAAGCTGAGAAGCCTCAGAGGTCAAGGAAAACAATTCTGATCTCATTTGCTTCTCCTGTGTTTTGCTGCTTTGAAATGTGGTTTGGAGATTGTTTCTTCAACAGGTGATTGTTTCATTGGTCACTAAGTAAAAACAATTCATCTGTTGGTAAACAATCTCCAAACCACATTCCAAAGCAGCAAAACACAGGAGAAGCAAATGAGATAATTATTTCTTTTCTTTTTCTCTGAGGCTTCTCAGCTTCCCAGGAGAAGAATCCTTGGCAAAGAGGATTTTTCAGAAAATATGATGGTGACACCATATTAGTTTTTCCTTAATGCATCAAGGTTTGTTTCATGTCAGAACCCTAATTACTAAGAATTTTAGACTTTCTATGCTGACAAAAAATAACCCCCAAGAAAACACTACATTTAACCTGAGACCGCAAAGAAAACTTCCAGAATTAAACAATACAACTAAAATTTTAAGTGTATATTTTAAATAGAAGTATATAACGTCACATGGTAAAAAACCTTAGAGTTTAAAGTTTTAGAATATGGTAATATATATATAACAAGATAGAAGTAACTATCAGTTACTTCTGATAAAAGCAGTAACTAGTGTATATTTTAAATAGAAGTATATAATGTTACATAGTAAAAAACCTTAGAGTTTAAAGTTTTAGCATATACTAATATATTTAACAATTTTTAAATTTTTTTGAATTTTTAGAATTTTTAAAACAGTAGCTACTCCTTTTTCTTCACCTTCTTCTTCATGAATTTAAGTAGTGTTGTGTAATTAAATAAAAAATCCTCAATCCATCAATTATTGTGTAATTAAATAAAAAAATCCTCATTAAATAAAAAAAATCCTCATCCTCAAACCATGAGTAATGAGTTAAAAGTAAAAATAATTTAAGTATTATTTCTTAAAAAGAGTTTATCCTTAAAAATTTTTCTCCATTTATAAAAAGAAAAATACAACTCCAGTTTTAGTTTATTAAAATAAAACACCATAGAACTCACAGCTTGTGAGTTCTATATAAATAACTATAATAATAACTATAATATAAATAAAACCAAATAAGCATCTAAATCCAAACCAAAAATACCATCTCATGAATTTAATCCCAACCTTACCAAAAAAACCCCAAAAAATGCACAGTTTTGTACATCATTTCACCCATCCTGATCATCAGAACTTCCTGTCCCACAGAGAATGGGAGCTCCAGGTAAAATCAGCTTCTGAACAATTGTTTTCACAACTCACTTGTTCAGTGCTATCACAAACAGCTGTCTGGCCAGATGGTGGGAAAAGTAAGGAGAGCTCAGCAGACCTGGGAAAAATTGTTGAGGGAAAAAAAAAGAATTGAGGGAGATAAGGAAAAGTCAGAAAAAATACAAAAATCCCAGGTTGTAACGAAGTGTGTTGGAGAAAAAGAACAAATCAGTAGAAGAGAAAAGGAGGAAGGCCATACAGTGGTCAAGGGAAGGGTAGAATAAATATCAGTAAAGAGTGTGAATGAACAGTACTTTAGATACATCCATTTTCATATTTCTTGTTTTATTGTTAAAGACTGATTCCTCAGCTCAAGAGAGATGGTAATTTCAAGAGACCCTGTATCAGTTAAAATGTCATTTCTTGCAATTTTTAACCTGATGCTGTTTTTTGTCTGAGTCTGTTTAGAAGGACATCAGAATTTACAATATTTCTCCTTAGAAGATCACAGACATCTCTGACTGTAAAAGCATGAATTGATATGTTGGTTTTGTGTACATTTGGGTGCATTTCCCCAGTGACTATTTGCACACTTTTAATTATTTCTGGAGCCATGCTATCAACTACTACTTTGCAAACTAGGGCAAATATATTGACTCTTCAAAGTGGCACATATTCTGCCATATTTTGTCCTATCTGAATGGGCTGTGACATTGTTCAGTGCCTGAAAAATGTCCTTTGCAGGCTCCTACTTAACAGCAATTTTAGTCAAGCTGGAGAACACACACATCTGGGTCTGTGGAGGGTTCTTACAGAGAGCTGTATAATGGACATCAAGTTAATTATGAGTTTGAATCATTGTCAGCTACATTTCTAGTCCTATGCTCAGGTCTGTGACACGAATGTCAGGGGAAAATTGGTAAGAGTTAAATTCTGGGCTTTTAAAAGACTCTTTAGCTCTGCTGGGTGAATCACTAAAATGCCAACTTCACATATATCTGTCAATTTGATAATTGCTAGTAGGTGTGGTTACTAAGAAGTGTGAAATTTAGGTTATTAACATCATTAAGACGTATGCCACGCTCCCCTCTTTAGCCCTTGAAATATTTAAATCATTTTTAATCTAATAAATATACCAAGCATGACTTCCACAACTCAGAGGTAGCTTCTAATATTTCTGCTTTTAGCTCCTAAAGTGTTTTGCATAAAGATGGTCGTGGGAAGATGAGATAGGTAACCTTGTATGGGTCTGCACTTGGAAAAAAGTTGGCATGGGAATTTTTGATTGATAACTTAGTCATTGAGCAGCCAACCTCATATAAATCATATATTACCACTGAGCAGCTCTTCCAGGGCTGTCACACATGATCTGTAAGCATTTCCAGCCACACTGATACATATATATATATATATATATTTATAACCATTGAGACATATTCTGAACATTTGGAGCATGGGCAATATTTCCATAATGAAAAATTATTAACAAATATCAGTGTGATCTGATCCGTGTTAGCAGCACGTTCTGGCAACAAAAGTGACCTTTATTAAGGAACACTAGAAAACTGCTAAGTCTTTGTCTTAATCAGTGGAAATCAGCTTCTTAGATACCAGTATGTTGCTTTATTCTAATCTATTTATAATAAGTAATAAATTCACTAGAAAGGAGGGCAGATTATGTAGTAATTTCAGTCTGAGCAGCAAGGGGAAAAATAATCTAGACCAGTCACTACTGGTCCCATTTAGTCTGCTATTAATGGCAGAGGAATTAATGAACTCATGAATTCCCTTCTATGACACTGTGAACTCCAGAGTCAACTAAAGGGAAATACAAGAGAATTAATTTTTTACCTTTTCTGCTTCCAAACCCTTTCTTAGTTTAGATGTTACAAAATAGCCTCCTCCAGAAACAAATCTTGTCCCTAATACTGACATGTAAAACTTACTGGGGTCACCTGAGGCCATTCACTGTGGGCAGGATTTAGTTTAAAGAGGAAGAAGTAAATACTCTATGCAAGATGGTTTGTTTATTCTCTCTGTTATCTCTCCTCCTGTCTGTTCAAGATAGAACAACTGAGGAATGATTTTTTTTTGAAGAAAGGATGAGAGGGCTGGGGTTGTTCAGCCTGGAGAAGAGAAGGCTCAGGGACAAGATATAAATACCTGAAGGGAGGGTGCCAAGAGGACAGAGCAAAGCTCTTTTCAGTGGTGCCCAGCGACAGGAGAAGGGGAAATGGGCAGAAACTGGAAGACAGGAGGTTCCCTCTGATCACCAGGAAAGAGTTTTTCACTGAGGGTGACCTAGGGCTGGCACAGGGAGGTTGTGGAGCCTCCATTCTTGGACTTCTCCAAGGGTTGACTGGCCATGGTCCTGGGCAGCTGGGTTTAGGTGGCCCTGCCTCAGCAGGGGTTTGAACCATTTGGGTTCTTCCCCATCTCAGCCATTCTTGGATCAAAGAATTGTCCTGATTTCCACACAGGAAGACTCTGGTCTGCACCCTGGGCCTGCTGCTAGTGACAACTCTCTTGAGCCCCTCTGGCTGTTGCAGGTTACATGACCAAACACATCCCAGCTCAGAAAGTGCTCTTTATCCTCATGTGCATTTCACTCAGGCTCTTCTGGCACTTTTTAACTACTCAAATCCCATTTTGGAAGATGTGCAGCAGTATCTTATTTATCTCTCAGTAAATTTGGCTGCCTTTTTCATTTCTCTAGCTGCCCTCCAGCAATAAATATTTGATCACTATTAGCTCAATGAGCTTTGTATAACCTCTTAGTGTCAGGTTATGTACCAAGATCTTAAAAAAAATACAAGAGCTTCCTTCAAAATGTTTACTCTGAACCATCTGCTTATCCTTTATCAGATCTTGTGGCCTCCAGACTCTACTACTACCCAAGAAAATGAGCAGCTGTTTCCTTATCAAAAATCCATATGAAAGCTGTTCAACCTTTATTAACAAATTTCATTAGCTTCTTGAGGAGTTTGGCTGAATTACTGTGTAAGCCAAGTGCTCCCTGAGACCATCATTCCGAGAAGCTGTGTTCTTACCACTAAAAATATCTAATGGAATCAAGCAGGGCTCCATTTTCCTTTGCTGATGTGTATGGAAGTAGCCTTTGTAGCCTGAAAGGACAACTAGAACCAACAAACAAACTGGTGATGCAGTTTGACCTGCTGCTTTCACAGGTCACTCAGTTTCCCTGAGATTCCAGGGAGTCCACCCATGTTAGATTAAAGCTGTGCAATCTTCTCGAGTGTCCCTGCAGCCCTCCTCACCTTTTCAGTGTTCAGTTGCTATTTAACATTGCCAATTTTCTTGTTCCCCTTCTGCCCCAATACAGGAGCACCTTCTTGTCCAGGTGTTTCTCCTACCTCACCTCAGTGAACTCCACCTTTCTATTTCAGGGAAAAGGTTTGACCTAAGCACTTGGATGTAATTGGTTTCCCCCAATAAAGAGTGTCAAATATTCCTTGAAAATATTCTCACATTTTGGAAGTAGGTGGGACTTCCACAGTTTATGGCTGGAGCGGTGTTGAAGATGATGCAGATTAAAAACTTGCTGTGTTACACATTTGGGAAGATTTTGAGAGTGTTAAAGAGTTAATATACAAAGAAACCAATTCTGACATACGACACTGAATGGCAATTTAGCATGTTCCAGAGATCATGATCTGCTCCAAAACATAGGAAAGTCAAGAAAACCCCCAAAACCATCCACAGGCTCTGGATTCTGACAACAAGGATAAGAACATGATCACACATTGCCTGTGCCATAATTTTGCTGTGGGTGGCTGCTGAGTATCTTTGGAAATCTGAACATTCCATTTAAACAATTTAAATGATAGCAATTTTCTTTTAAGGTGATCTGGTCATTGACATTGAAAAAAAAATTTGTAGCAGTGCCTGTAGTGTAATTTCATCTTTCAGAATTAAAAAGGCTATCAAAATAAATAAGGACATGGATGATAATGTTGCTCAAAAAATAGAAAATGGCAAAATTGTATTTTCATAATTTCTTTTTTTATCACTAGCATTTATGAGACCTCCTGGAAATATGAAAGTAAAATCTTCCATCAAGCATTTCTTTTCACATATCTGACATGCAATAGCAGCTTGTTGCCTTCTCTCTGCATATTTCACAATATGCTGAGCAGTGGATTTTTTCCCTCCTTGAAGGCAACAAAATCCCTTTTGGAATATTTCCTTGGAAAGTGTGGGATCAGGAGAAGTATAATAAATATTATGATACATAATTTCAAAGTAGCTTTGAAACAACAAACTCATTCTGTTAAACATTTAATTTAAATACCAGCTAAGATGGAAGGAAAGAGCACACGCACCACAAACTGGACAGAAATTTGCCTGTCACAGCTGGGCTCAAGGGTGATTCAGTGAAGCACTGAAATATGTGCCTGTGTGAATCATTTGAAGTGTTTGAAGAAGTGAAGATAACATTTTTTAAACAATTTGTAGTCCATTAACTTCAGGGATTTGACTTGAATGTCCAGCAGAAGCTTTAGAGAAGCAGAGTCAGAGCCATGGAGGCCCCTGAAGGGTTTGACCACAGAACACAAACACTGCTCACTCCAACAGACACATTGGACACAGGCAGAACTAATCAAAAGTCACCTTGCAAATATTTTGAAGTGCATCCATCCACAGCTTTAAATGACAAACAACTTCTCAAAATGTCGAGTTTGATTTTTCTTAGTCACTTCTGTATCTGCTTTACAGAGATAATTCAAAAGGTAAATTTCAGTATCACAGAAAGTGCAAGTGATGAAAGTGCAGCCAAAGTAAATTGATATTAACTTTCACATGAATATTTGCTGAAACTATTTTTCATTGTCCATCCATCCACCCTCACTGCTTTGATTGCAAAGTACTAACAGAAATGAATTGCTGGTGCAAGCTATTCTTAAATCCCTGGCTTCATTGGATTTGGATTTCATGTCTAATGCATTCCATAATTCCCTAATAACTCTGGGATGTCTTGCTATTGAGCATTGGTTACCCTTTACATGTACAGACTTAAAATCATCTGAAAAAATGCACAGTTTGGAAAGGTTCACCTGAAAATGAGGTCTGAACCTCAGTTAATACATAGCACTGCATGGATGTTAACAAAGTTTTTTTGTTTGCTCAGCAGAGATTGCTTTGGAGACTTTGGAGTCCTGTTCCTCAGTTCAATTATATTTTTCCCTTTCTTTACAGTGATTGAATTAATGATGTTCCCAAAATCCCTTGTATAAAAGAATTGGATTTAAAGGGTTGGAGAAGTGGATTCTAATAGAGGAGATGATAAGCTTATTACTGAATTAAAAATCAGTAATACTGAAGATGGGGAAGTCCAACCATTTCATTATTTTTTGGGGGGTAGCATTTGCATCCTATATAATTACTTTTATGCAAAACCTACAGAAAGTAATAGGAAAGATCATCTCCAGCATTCCATAATCTGCAGTGAGATTTAGAGAATTATCCATTTAATAGTGCCAGGTATTTATATCTCCATTTTCAAAACTGCAAAATGTGGAGAATCACCACATTTTGCTGATACACTTTCCTAACTCTCACTTCTCCTTCAGCTCATATTTTCCCAAATGAAGTAAGCCCATGCTGAAAAATACCAATTTGGGAACAAGAAAGGCTCTTTCCACCAAGCACTGGTTTAGGAAAGCCAAGCACAAGAGAAGATTGGCCAACCCTTTGTCTGTATAAAACAGGACCCTGCCCTCACTCCTGGCTTCAAAACTTTCCACTTGTGGAGTATTCTGATCCCTGTTTTCACACTGAAAGTTGCTTCCAACAGCCAGGCTGCAAACTGTTGTAAAATACAGCAAAATCAAAGCTGGAAATGAACATTGCAGGTGCTCAGGGGTGTTACTGTTGTATTTTCTGAAAAATCCTTTTGCTAGGATTTTTTTCTTTTGGGAAGCTAAGAAGCCTCAGAGAATTATCTGATTGCTTCTCTTGTGTTTTGTTGCTTTGGAATGTGGTTGGAGATTGTTTATTCAACAAGTAGTTGTTTAATTAGTTTCATGTGAATTGTTTTTACTTAATAACCAATTGCTGTCTAGTTGTGTCAAGACTGGAAGCAGTCAGGAGTTTTTAGTGAGCATCTTGTTAAACCTTCTGTAAGTGTCTTTTCTCTATTCTTTAGTATAGTTTTAGTATAGCATAATATAATAAAATATAATATAATATAATATAATATAATATAATATAATATAATATAATATAATATAATATAATATAATATAGATACTATCTGACTCTATATTATATGATTATTTTATATTATATTATGCTATACTAAAATGATACTATCTGACTCTATGTTTTTAGAGGGTCTATTTATTATTTTTATTTATATAAAATAATAAATTAACCTTCTAAAACATTGATTCTCAATTCCTCCTTTGTCCTGAGGACCCCAAAAATACCACACAGGGGAGAATCCCTTACACTCCCTGCCAGCCTCATGTGTTTGTTACAGATGGACAGCGCTGCCTTTGTGATTGCTGAGGCTGTAAAGAAGCTGCAAAATAGAATTCAGAGATTGTCCCAACATCAGAGACAGTCCAATAGTCAATCAATACACCCAGCTATAGCAAGTGGTCATATTTGATCTCAAAATCTACACAAATCTCTTGGTACTTCTTAGAAAAGAGAATGATACTCATAATTCTTGCATGTAGATGCTCCTAGATGCTGAGCACATAGCAATAAAGAGTGATACATCTGTTGAGTTACTTTTTCATCCAATTTTTTGTAGCAATCAAAAAATAACAGATACAGCTGGACCTACTTAATTTGCTAAAAATATATTGATGCTTTGAGAAAGCAGGTGCAAAGCCAGGCAGTTAAACAAAATATAAAGTTATATCTTTAACTTAGATTTGAATTGACTAAATTTCAAGCTAGAAAAAAAGGTGATGTAAATAAATTTGAATAGATTGTCCAGTGCTGAAGACAGAAACTTTTTGTGATGCACAGAATACGTGATGAGGAGAGCCAAAGACAAATTCAAATCTTCAAGATCAAATGTGAATCACAACATAAAGGAACAGGGGGCAAGAAGTCTGCACCATCAGATATGTACTAGGTTTTTCACCATTTCATACACCATTGCTCTGGAATCATCTTAATTATGGAAATATTAGATCATCTTAATTATGGATATATTTAATAATCTTAATTATGGAAATATTAATTATTAATATTTTCTGGCAGTGCATTAAGGCATGCAACCAGTGGAACAGTCTTTCTCCTCCTCTCCATCAGGCAAGCATTTTAAACTCTTGCTGTCATGTTCTTCCTGATGGACAACTCCAGCAAAGCTGCAGCAAATCTGCATTCAGCCTGTGAAATTTAATCTTTAAAATCCCTCTATCTAGTCAGAAAAATCAAGTGTAATTTTGTTTGCCACCTCAATAAGGTGCAGATTTTTGCTATTCCTGTGGCACAAATCCTTTCTTAAAACTGCTTTAGCAGAAGAGGACACTGTGGGATTCCTTTTTATTGCCTCTCTCTGCATCCAAATCAAAGTCACCTGGCTGACAAGTAAAAAAGGTAATTCTTCCCAGCAGCCAAGCTTGTGGATTGACATCATGGAGACACAGACCTGGATCCCAGCCTTCTTCCTTCTTACCAGCAGTGATAGTGACAACCCTAAGAGCTAAAAAATGCCCTCAATAACTCCTGTGTAAGATACAGTGATGGTGTCTTAAAAAATTTCAGGCTGTCATTTAATCTCTAGCTAAAATTTATCTTGGCATTTATAGTGTTTGCTATGGTTCTTCTGCTACAGGAGGAGAGAGAACAACCACACCCTGCCCCCCCCCAAAAAAAAGGCCCAAAAAACTCCCCCCAAAAAGGCCAACAAAAATCCCTCAAAGAGAAACTGCATTCTGAGACAGACATTTTAAAACATGTACCAAATGTCTCATTTATACCTGTTTCAAATTACTAGAAGGAAGTAAAAGGGCAGAAGGTAACTGCAGGCATTATTTGGAAATGTCAGTTCAAACAGAGATGTTGTGTTGTACACTCTGATCAGAAGAAACTCATTGTATTTATAATGGAAAAAAGATGCCCAGACTGATTTTCAGACTGAGTGTTGAGATTTCAAATCCTAAATAATGTCACAAGATGACAAGGTTTCACTGACAGACTCCATCATTGGCAGGGAAGGCAGTTTGCACTGCAAGTCCCCTCTCAGTCCAGTGACATATTCTTGCTTTTCCAGCTGCAGTCATTCAATTAAAATGCAGGTAAAATGAGACTAAAAATGAAACTTGGGATTCAAACAGAATGCTGAAGGATTTCTTCAGTTTATGGACACCACAAATGTAACCTTGCTGCCTGAAAAGCTTTGTTTTTGTGGGTTTGGGGCAAGGGTCCTTGCACAGATGTGCCTGGGTCACTGTGCACAGTCTGTCTCTGCTGCCCAGGACAGAGCCATTGCCATGCAAAGTGAGTCCCATTTGAAATCTTAATTGAAAGACTCCTTGTGAACAGTCTGAACTGACTCACTGGCAGCTGAAGGTGCTTTTTAATCACTGAGAATAAAGACTTCAATCAATATGGTTCAAACTATTTGCCCCTGAGCAGTGGAGCCGTGGTTTGCTTTCAAGCACTGCTTACAGCCTCAGGCTCAGGGCCAGGAAAACTTAGCCCCCTGAGTTCTTAATACAATTATTGTTTTCTCCATTATCTTGCAGGGGTGTTAATTTGCCTCCCAGTAATTAACTTCCCTCTGTGGTTGTCAGGAAGTTTAATCAATAACATGAGCAGATACACCAAGCTGCCATTCCTTCTGTGACCAGTGCTCCCCTTCCAGCTCTTCCACCCCTGTGGAGGTGTCTCTGTTTTAATAAAATGAACAGGTGGGATGTGCATAATGTCTTTGGAGGGTCAGTGTCTAAATTGTTCCTGTCCTACTTCAGAAATGATGGTACAGCTGATATAATTGCCCCTGCTCCAAAACTAAAAGCATTAAACAACTCCTGCTGCACCTGGCAAATCAACTTATTAAAGTTTCACGTGGCACTGCACTCTGAGATGCTTCAAACACTGTGATGACATTGTAATAAGAGGAGGAGCAGAAGGCTTGATCTAATAGAATTCTACTTATGTCCACCATGTACAGGACATAATGTAATTCCCTTCAAAGTTAGTGACAAAATCCCCTCGTTCTTGGTGGAATTCCAATCTGCCTTGGCAGCTTTGGGCTTGCTTTATTAAGAGTGATGTCACTCTGTGGCCTCTCTTTTCTTCTAGGGCAGTGTTGTCTGTTCTGATTCATAGCTTCTTAAATCTTCTCCTGGAACAGCTTAACACTGCTTATTTACTTCAATGTGTTTTCCAAGAACATTTTTCAGTTTCACTCATTCTCTTCCCTCCTTTATCCTCCTGTGAATCATTACATGTTTATTTACCCTATCCAGTTTTCAAACTGTAGGAGTTGCCAGCATGTTCAGCTGAGGTAAATTTTGGACTGACAGAGGTTATGTCTACATCTGCCCATAAGGAATATGTCTTATGCATTAAGTGAATTTATAGTTCTGTAGAAAGATAATAAAGGACTTTGGGACATCCATGTTGCAGGACTACTTCTAAACCACACTGAGGTCATAAAAATGTTCACCAAAAAAATCCAAAATAACCAGTAGATAAATTTTTGAGACATTTTCCTTGAAAGCTTATTTTGACTTCCAAGGAACATCCCTTTGAAGGGCAGGGATAGAAACATTTTAAGGAGTAATGAACCAAAATCAAACCTGACAGGATGAAGGAAATGCCCTTCAAATGCTGGGACTTTCAGAGGCAGCTGTGGAGTCTGGATTTTTGGTTTCTGGAAAGGGAACTTGCTGTCAAGGTCATATTTAGATTGCAATAAGAAACATGTTGCTTCATTGTAAGAAATGTGAGCCCTTCCAGGCAAGGTTATCTCCTGCCCAGCAGAACTTCTGAATTAATCTACAATTTATAGGATGATATTCTGGTTCCACTACCAATTTGGGCTGAAATTGTTTCACCTTTATGTGGCACCAGGAGACTTTCCAGGCTTGTGAGAGGAGGATTTTTGTTTTTGTGTTTCTATAACAGGCTGACATTACTAGCACTAACTCCATAACATACATATATGTTTTATGTTATATGGTTCTGATGTATTCTGTGATTCTGTGGTAGGTGTTAGATATGTGTATAAATATACAAACACATGAGTATATACATATAGATATGCATTATCTAACACCTATCATAGAACCACAGAATCATTAAGGTTGGAAAAGACTTTTAATATGACCAAGCCCAACCATCAACCAGCACCACCACCCTTGTTGTCCAAACATTTTAGAAACACTTCCAGGACTGGTGAGTCCCACCACTGCCCTAGGCAGCCTGTTCCATACTTGACAACCCTTTCCATGAAGAAATTTCCCTTCATATCCAATCTAAATCTTCCCTGGTGCAGCCTGAGGCTATTTCCTCTCATCACTTTTAACATTTACATGAGGTTCCTCAGAATTATGTATATTAAGGATTGACCAGAGGATCTCTGTTCCCCACCAATTTCACCTCCACACTGACACTTATCCCTGTTCTTTCCTTCTTGCAAAGTTCAGGGATGAGAGGAGCTGTCCTTGCAGCATCCCTCACTTCAGAAAGAAATCAACCAAAACACTCCCCCCATCCTGCTCCAAATCTACCCCACTGCCAGAATTATCCAAATTTGCTTGCCTGAGGTTTCTGTAGCAGCTGGATTGTTTCACTTCAAATAGTCTGTCCAAAAGGAAGTGTGGACTTCCTTTCCTCCTTGAAAAACAGACACCGTGTATTGCAGAAAACTCACATTTTCTCCCTTCCCTTTGTCCTTCAGAAAGTTTAAAGGAGAAATCTTTTGATTTGGAGAAGGAAATATTTTAATTATCAGGAGAGCTGGCTGATTTAGCCTAAATTGGAGGGAGAAGGGGAAGGAAAATTCAGATTTACTGTCTCTTCTCTAAAGAAATAAGGTTGTTTCCAGCTGCAGTCTTCTGCTTCTTTGAATTGGATTATTTTCAAACATATATTTCTTGGAACACAGCTGCTACTTCTTTGACAAATTGAGTAATGCATCATGAAGAACTAAAATTCATGGCAACATAAAAACAAATATATGTTCATTTTTAGCACTTTGTTTTCTCCAGGCTTCTGCATCATGGTGGGATATTTTAAAAAACATCTATCTTTTATAAATCTCTTTAATAACATCTACACAATATTGAGACAGCACTTTATTGAACAGCAATCACATCCCACCATTTGAAATGTGGGTCCCATGGTTTATATCCTCTCAGACTTCCAGCTTTGTGCTTTCAGGTCCTGATTTACAACTGACAATGGTATTTGACTTGCCATCATATTTATTGCCCTGATTAAAATTTAAAAAAAAAAATATTTTTATTGAATAGGATTGATAACATGGTGGTCACATTGGAGCAGCAACAGGTTTGCACAAACACTACAGTAAAATATATCATAAAATGGGAATTAGGAGATCTTTCCTTCCAGAACTCTCACCCCTTACATGAATTGCAGCTCCCACTGAGGACTCCAAAAAAGATGCATTTTCCTGGGGCAATAGGCAAAATTATTTTTATTATTTGTAACAAATGGCAACAATTAAATCTGGGGTCTGTTATGCTGACTGCCCTATAAAGACATAATAAGAACCAGGCCTCTCTGAAGAGCTTGCAGTCTAAACAGAAAGGTCTGTTGAAGTGTAGCAGAGATTTATAGACAGGATGCTACAAAATCTAGAGACAGCTACTTTGAATAAACCAACCAGAAATAATCTTTCAGTAACTGCAAAATTATGGGGCTTTTTTGTTGTTTGGTTTTGGGATTTTTGTTTCATTTAGTTTTTTGTTGGGTTGTTTTTTGTTTATTTGTTTGGGTTTTGTTTGTTTTTGTTGGGGTTTTTTGTTTGTTTTCAGTGTATATTTTTAGGAATGCAGTAAAGCACTTAACCTTCATTTTGAAATGTTTATTCATTTTTAAAATTTTTTACTTCATAACTTTGATGTTATAATATGAAACTTGACATAATGACAAACACTTGAAATAACAACAACAACAACAACATGAAGTAGGCATAACAACAAAAAAATTTCTATTCCATCAAGGTCAAGGTGATTCAAAGCAAAGCAAAAGAGGAAAACTTTGCAATATTCCTTTTACAGGATTTCAGAGGAATTAGAGGCATTTGGAAAATTTTAGAAAATTTATAAAAATTTAAGAAAACTTTGGAATTCTAAAAATCCTTTTACCTTTTCTTTTTTTTGCACAGTTCTACTTAAGAGCCTTCTTGGTGGTGACATGAGTAGCTTTAGCAGCTTTCCTTGGCTGTTGTGTGTGACGAACTGGCAGTCTCCTTTCCAACTCCTAACCTGGGAGAAAAACCAGCCAGTATTTATATTAAATAATAGTCTTGTTTACAGCACCAGCAGACAATCAGCACTGCAATGGGGCTGGCTGACTTTGCTGCTCTGTGTCACCTTTTCTGTAGGGAAATCAACTTCTGGAGCTACTAGAGATATTTCCTAAGAGTTTTGGTTTTTTTTTTTTTTTTCAAGGAGAGTTTCTGGTCTGAATATTCTTGTTGGTTCTGATTGCCACTGCTTTCCCTTATGCAATATTATCTGTTTATTTTGGCTTGCTGTGAGAAGGAATTGTGCCAAAGGAAGGCTGCAGTGCCATTAAAACCAGGTGTAGGCAAATGATTAGCAGAGACAAGGAGACAGGTTACTTTGAAGGAAAAACACCACAGGAATGAACTAAAACTGCAGCTGATTTTTTTTTTTAATTTAATGTAAAGTTGTGAGTTCCTTAAGTAGATTTTTGTCTGTTGAGTAGTAATCTGGAAAGCCATTATTACAGGCACATATTTCTGGAATATCATCTCATGGATGGGATGATGCTCAGAGGGGGAATGGCACAGCTGGCATCCATCAGGAGTCACACAGGGCTCAGGCCTGTGAGGAAAAGGAACAAATCCTATCTGAAAACTGGTGGCAAGTTCAATACAGCCAGGGTCTGTCCCAGGACTTGTTCTCTTTACTTTCTTCAGCAATGACTTGGAGAAAGTGCCCTCTCATCAGGTTTGCAGATGTTGCCAATTTGAAGGAGTGAGACAGAAATCTTGAGGGTCAGGGCTGGACAAGCTGGGGATCAGGACAGCAGGGACCTGGTGAAGTTCAACATGAAAAAGAAAAATCCTGCTCTGGAAGGCAGAGCATCCATCAGCTGGGGCAGGAAGATGCAGGAAGGTTCCTGGGGCAGAGGATGAAGAGGCCTAGCAGAACCAAGGCCACATTGTGGGTGCTACAGAGGAGGGACAGGAGTTCAAGGAGGGGATTAGTTTCTGTGCTTTTAGGACCACATTTAGGTGCTGCACCCAGTTTGGGGCTCCATAGTACAGAAAAGATATCCTTGGAGAAGCTGCCCTGAGAGGAGAGGCCCTCTCATGAGGTTTGCAGATATTGCCAGTTTGAAGGAGTGAGGCAGAAATCTTCAAGGTCAGGGCTGGACAAGCTGATGGATCAGGACAACAGGGACCTGCTGAAGTTCAACAAGAAAAAGAAAAATCCTGCTCTGGAAGGCAGAGCATCCATCAGCTGGGGCTGGATCTGCCTGGCCAGGAGCAGCCCTGCAGGAAGGTTCCTGGGGCAGAGGATGAAGTGACCTGACAAATCCAAGGCCACATTGTGGGTGCTACAGAAGAGGGGCCAAGAGGGGATTAGCCTCAGTGCTTTTTGGACCACATTCAGGTGCTGCATCCAGTCTGGGGCTCCACAGTACAGGAAAGAGATCAGGAAGCTGGAGTGTGGTCAGGGATGTGCTCAGAGAGGTGGGGGCTGGAGAAGCTGCCCACAGAGGAGAGGCCCTCTCATCAGGTTTGCAAATGTTGCCAGTTTGAAGGAGTGAGGCAGAAATCTTCAAGGTCAGGGCTGGACAAGCTGGGGATCAGGACAACAGGGACCTGCTGAAGTTGAATAAAGCAAAAAGAAAAATCCTGCTCTGGAAGGCAGAGCATCCATCAGCTGGGGCAGGAAGATGCAGGAAGGTTCCTGGGGCAGAGGATGAAGAGGCCTAGCAGAACCAAGGCCACATTGTGGGTGCTACAAAGGAGGGACAGGAGTTCAAGGAGAGGATTAGTTTCTGTGCTTTTAGGACCACATTTAGGTGCTGCACCCAGTTTGGGGCTCCATAGTACAGAAAAGATATCCTTGGAGAAGCTGCCCTGAGAGGAGAGGCCCTCTCATCAGGTTTGCAGATATTGCCAGTTTGAAGGAGTGAGGCAGAAATCTTCAAGGTCAGGGCTGGACAAGCTGGGGATCAGGACAGCAGGGACCTGCTGAAGTTCAACAAGAAAAAGAAAAATCCTGCTCTGGAAGGCAGAGCATCCATCAGCTGGGGCTGGATCTGCCTGGCCAGGAGCAGCCCTGCAGGAAGGTTCCTGGGGCAGAGGATGAAGAGGCCTGACAAATCCAAGGCCACATTGTGGGTGCTACAGAAGAGAGGCAAGGAGGGGATTAGTTTCTGTGTTTTTTGGACCTCATTCAGGTGCTGCATCCAGTTTGGGGCTCCACAGTAGAGGAAAGACACCAGGAAGCTGGAGTGTGGTCAGGGATGTGCTCAGAGAGGTGGGGGCTGGAGAAGCTGCCCACAGAGGAGAGGCCCTCTCATCAGGTTTGCAGATGTTGCCAGTTTGAAGGAGTGAGACAGAAATCTTGAGGGTCAGTGCTGTCATACAGGGGGACCTGGACAACTGGTGGATCAGGACAACAGGGACCTGCTGAAGTTCAACAAAGCAAAAAGAAAAATCCTGCTCTGGAAGGCAGAGCATCCATCAGCTGGGGCAGGGAGATGCAGGAAGGATCCTGGGGCAGAGGATGAAGAGGCCTAGCAGAACCAAGGCCACATTATGGGTGCTACAGAGGAGGGACAGGAGTTCAAGGAGAGGATTAGTTTCTGTGCTTTTAGGACCACATTCAGGTGCTGCACCCAGTTTGGGGCTCCATAGTACAGAAAAGATATCCTTGGAGAAGCTGCCCTGAGAGGAGAGGCCCTCTCATGAGGTTTGCAGATGTTGCCAGTTTGAAGGAGTGAGACAGAAATCTTCAAAGTCAGGGCTGGACAAGCTGGGGATCAGGACAAGAAGGACCTGCTGAAGTTCAACAAGAAAAAGAAAAATCCTGTTCTGGAAGGCAGAGCATCCATCAGCTGGGGCTGGATCTGCCTGGCCAGGAGCAGCCCTGCAGGAAGGTTCCTGGGGCAGAGGATGAAGAGGCCTGACAAAACCAAGGCCACATTGTGGGTGCTACAAAAGAGGGACCAAGAGATCAAGGAGGGGATTAGCCTCAGTGCTTTTTTAACCACATTCAGGTGCTGCACCCAGTTTGGGGCTCCACAGTAGAGGAAAGACATCAGGAAGGTGGAGTGTGGTCAGGGATGTGCTCAGAGTGGTGGGGGCTGGAGAAGCTGCCCACAGAGGAGAGGCCCTCTCATGAGGTTTGCAGATGTTGCCAGTTTGAAGGAGTGACAGAAATCTTGAGGGTCAGGGCTGTCATACAGGGGGACCTGGACAACTGGTGGATCAGGACAACAGGGACCTGCTGAAGTTGAACAAAGCAAAAAGAAAAATCCTGCTCTGGAAGGCAGAGCATCCATCAGCTGGGGCAGGAAGATGCAGGAAGGTTCCTGGGGCAGAGGATGAAGAGGCCTAGCAGAACCAAGGCCACATTGTGGGTGCTACAGAGGAGGGACAGGAGTTCAAGGAGGGGATTAGTTTCTGTGCTTTTAGGACCACATTTAGGTGCTGCACCCAGTTTGGGGCTCCATAGTAGAGAAAAGATATCCTTGGAGAGGTGGGGGCTGGAGAAGCTGCCCACAGAGGACAGGCCCTCTCATCAGGTTTGCAGATGTTGCCAGTTTGAAGGAGTGAGACAGAAATCTTGAGGGTCAGTGCTGTCATACAGGGGGACCTGGACAACTGGTGGATCAGGACAACAGGGACCTGGTGAAGTTCAACAAGGCAAAAAGAAAAATCCTGCTCTGGAAGGCAGAGCATCCATCAGCTGGGGCAGGAAGGTGCAGGAAGGATCCTGGGGCAGAGGATGAAGAGGCCTAACAGAACCAAGGCCACATTGTGGGTGCTACAAAGGAGGGACAGGAGATCAAGGAGGGGATTAACCTCAGTGCTTTTTGGACTATGTTCAGGTGCTGCACCCAGTTTGGAGTCCACAGTACAGGAAAGACACCAGGAAGCTGGAGTGTGGTCAGGGATGTCCTCAGAGAGGTGGGAGCTGGAGAAGCTGCCCACAGAGGAGAGATTGGTCAGCCTTGGGCATGGAGACCTCAGAGAACTCAGAGCAGCCACCTTGTGTGCTGGGAGGGGAACAAGACCCAGGCTCTGAGGGCAGAGACAGCAGGCATCAAGTGAAATGATAGAGATTCACACTGGGGATGTGGAGAAATTTGTTCTCCATGAAGGCACTTGAGCCTTGACTGCAGCAGATTCCAAATCCTGACAGGACCAAGGTCTGAGCAAGTTAATCTGATGTCAGAGTTGACATGCTTGAAGCACAGGATCATCTCTCCTTGGACTGCCCAAGGAAATAACAAGTCTGACTTAAACATCTGATCCCAGAATTCTGGTTTAAGAAGGGAGCTGGCTTCCAAAAGAAGCAGTGCTTTGTGCAGAGGAGTGAGCATTTGCAATTATCATCACGAGAGTGAGAAAAGATGAAATGCAGGGGAGAACATAAAGCTAATTTTGAAGCTGTCTGGAGCACTCTGGCTTGGAGCAGCACATCAGTCCATATTATTGCTTGTTCAAACTCATCACACCCTCAATATGTTAAAAACAACTTGGTTTTTGTTAGTTTGCCTTAATCCTACTGTAACATTTTGTCAGAGCCAAAGCAGAACAGTTTTTGCATGAGGTATTACTCACTTCTAGACTCTGATGGCAGAATTTTGATACCTCTAGAGCAAGTTAAAGAACTTGGCTAAAAAAGAGGATGTGTGTACAAATGACTGATGTAAAGATTTTTAAGGGAGAAAAATGTTTCCTTAAAGCCTCATTTAGAGAAATGACAAAACAGCCCATTACAATTGCTCTCTAATGGTAGATTTTGACAAGATAATGTCAAAAAAGGGGTTTTCTCCTATATGCATATTTTTACTGAACTTTGTTAAATGAAAAAACCCCTAAAACCCAAATCCTTATTAATATTAGAAAATACATAGAGACTATATAAAATTGTGAATAGTATGTTTCAGTTAACAAAAGATTCTTACATTTTTTCAGTTATTGTCAGGCTGCTTTTGCCCAGAAAACATAATTGCTTTTTTAGGGTCTGAATAGTGTTAAAAAAATTAAAATTGATTTTGGGTAGATGATGTAATCCACAATTAGATAGGATTATATATTTACTGAAGCACCATCAAGTTGACATAACAACAAAAAAATTTCCAATGCTGAAAGTTTTGTTTCCATAAGATTATACTATTTCACTTGGGATAAAATGGCTCATCAGAAAATATGACATTAAATTAAACAACAGAATAATGCTTGATGGAATGACATCTCCCCAGAAATTTCAGGAGACTGAGTGAAGGTGGCTGAAATTTCTTGTGGCTATGAAACAATTTTTTCCTTAGCATATCACCAAATGCAGATTCTTTTCAAACTGTGCTTTTTGTTGTCCAAAATTTTAAGTAGGTTTCCACCTCAATTATTGTCACATGTATGTTGTCATTGATTTCCATAATAAGAATAATAAGAATAATAAGCCATAATAAGCCATAATAAGAACCAGCAGGAAAAAAAAAAAAACCCAAACCCAAAAAACAACCAGTATTCTCTTTCCTTTGATGGAAATCCATGTCAAATTTGAATTTTTCTACTTATTTAGGAGTTCTGGTGTTCTATAAACACATCTCTGAGACCTCCCTAAACACAAGCCATAGCTCAAAGGAGCTGCTCTTTGATCCCCTGCTCCTGCTGCCCTGACTGCAGAGGCTCAGGCTCTTCCCTGCCTTTGAGCAGAGCAAATCTGGGCTGTGAGGAGGAAATTGCTCCAAAGTCCTTGGTCCTGAGCTAATCCCTGTTACACCGACTGGGGAAACAGTGCCTGTATGATTTAAAAGGAAATTTCAGGAATGACAGTTTCAAAGCTCAGTCCTGGACTTGCTCTGTTTGCTCTAAAGGAAGTAGAAGACAAAAGTGCAGTGGTAAAATTTGGTATTTTTGTATTTCCAGCGTGACATTGCTGTCAGATGTCAGCCTGCAGCACCTTTAATAATCTGGTGTTCTAAATCCATTGACTTCCAAGGGTCCCTCCACAAGGGATTTTAGAAAACAAGCAAACCCAGGACATTTTGGCAGCCTGGAGAAGTTCCACAAACCACTGAAACAAAATCAGAAGTGTGCTGTGTAGGTGGGACAGTCTTGTAGCAAAATACCAGGAAAAATCAAAATATTCACAGTATATCACGGCTCCTGCTCTCTTCCAACAGAGAGCAGGTGCTGGAATCTGAAATGCAAGGAACTCTCAGAACTTTGGGCCTCTAAGCCAAAGCTTAGAATTAAACACAGGATTTGATCTGAGACCTTGGGAAAGGCTTCCAAACTCAGGTGCTAGAAGCAAGAATGTGGGTTTATAGTTTAAAGCAGAGACATGTTAAGCTAAAGAAAAGAAAGTTTAGAGTTTTAGAGTTTAAGATATAGAAATAAAAGTAGTTACAGAGGTAAACAAGGAGTTCAGAATGCAGTACTGTAGGTTTGTGTGTCATAATATAATTATCTATGAAAGCTTACACTGTAACATAAATCCATAAGAGGAAATATTTAAAGATTAGGTCAAAAACATGAATGTCTTTGCTAGCAGTGTTTTATTAGTCAACAAATCCTTAAAAAGTCTTGTAACTAGGAGTTTTGTGACCTTCTGAACCATGTTATAATGGTGTGAGCCAAACTCATCCTTCCTAATAATGTAAAAAATAAGAAAATAAACTGCATCATCAAAAACAACTCAGAAGCCCCATCTCTAACTCATTCAAAACTCCTTCAAAAATAAAGCAGGCATAAAGCATGGCACCTTTCTCCCTTGTAGCAGAGCACTGCCAGGTCCTTGGGTGAGGTTTCCTGGATTTTTCTGGCCTTTGCCAGCTTTTCCTGCAGAGTGGAAACCACTGCACCCAGCCCTGAGCCCTGCTCTGACACCAACCAACACTGAGGATCCAATTTACATCTCTGCAGCTCTAGGTATTTCTCACAGCCTAAATATGTCTGATATTCACCTGATTTCAGCAGGAATGTTTGCTCCCATTATGATATTTCTCATTTATTCTTTCCCACTGAAATATGGGATGCCATTTCCATCTCCAGGCACTGTTGACACAAGGAAGATTTACTGGCAGAAAGGAGAAGTGAAAAGAGACACAACCAGCCAGAAAATGAATTTACTTGACCCATCACTGCATATAATGTTTTACCTTTTTTACCTTATTTGCAATTAGTTAAGAATATATAAAATCATATTGCATGTGCTACCCACGTAAAAATAAAAAAGAAAATGCTGTAATCAGATTTTATATGGTATCAAGAATCATAGTCTGTTTTTTTGGGTTGTCCTGTGCACGGCCAGGGGTTGGACTCAATGATCCATGTGGGTCCTTCCCAGCTCAGGATATTCCCTGATTTTATGAATTAAAGTATCAATTTCTATGGCCCCTGGGACTGTAATACTGGCTGTTAATCCTCAGGAATGGCTGGCACCGTGTGTTGATTAGAGTGTAATAGTTTAATCATCTCTCAGTGTTAGGAGTTCATGTTGTAGTTTCACAGATCATGAAATGTGTCTGTTTAAGATATGGGCACATTATCTTCTCTTCTTTTTTTTTTTTAAATTTTTTTATTTTTTTTATGCAGCAGGCACTGTGTAACCATGCTCATTTTATCTCTGTCTCTCCTTCACCTGCATTATGGAGCTCATTAGCAGGATCAGACAGGGCACAAGGGTAGTCAAAGATGATGTTTATTACAGGGAGAAAAAACCATTTTCTGATTAGAAATGCTGTTGCATTGCAAGTTGAGGAGTGTAAACCTTCCTTATCACTTCTAAACACTGCATGGAGCAGTTGTTAGCTGGAGAGATTAGTGCCATCGAGCAGAGGACAGCAAAGTGACAACATTCCTTAAATACATGGTTAGAGCAATGTGAGGGCTGAAAAGCATCTTCTGAGCCTGTTGTTTCCTCAGGGAGTTGCCTTTGTTTTGGCTTCATCAAGCCCATTTTAAAGAGCTTTGCCAGTGCCTCAGAGGAACAGAAGGGAAAAGAGACATTAGGCATTAAGTAGGTAGTCAATAATGTGGCTTTGGGATCTCATCTCCCCCCAAATGTGCCAGAGTATGTGTTTATATACATATATATCCTCATTTCTCTAAATCTGGCAGAATTTATCTGGTTTTTACAAGCTGCAAAAGGATTTACTTTGTATCAGCTCAGTTAACCTTACTTCCTATTACTTTTTTTTTGTTTAAATGACCATTTTTAATATTTTTAAGTGTTTAGACTTGGAAGGCTTTACCAAGCCAATGGGACAAGGCAGACACAACCTTCTGGCACACCTTCTGTGCAGACCTGGGAGGGACTGAGGGCTGGGAAGGGCAGTGTGAGGATGCCACTGAGCTCAGGAAGGAACAAAACTCCCTGGCACTGTCTTTGAGCTGCCAGTGAGTCAGTCATTCCTTTATTCTGGCCAGGAGGATGTGCACTGGAAATCATTCCAACTACACACGTCCATTAGGAGACTTTGCACATTCTATACACTTGTAGAAAACGAAGCATTATTTGGTTCTACATTGCACAATTCTTTTCATCAGTTAGTGTGTGATCTTCTACTGGATATTGATCCCTTTGCCTTTCATGCTCATTTGGTCCAGCTCTGGGGTTCCCTTAGCATTCTTCTCTCAGAGAGGGGGTCTCCAACTGTCTGCCTGTCCCCAGGGAGATCGTCATCAGATTAATGTCTAATTAATATCTGATTACCTCTTCCATACCTTCTAGATTCCCAGCATGTAAACTTTAAAATCCCACACCTCCAAAAGTCCCTTTCTGTTTGTTGAAGCTTATCAGTCCCTGCCCAGCCTGACCCAAAGCCTTGGTGGTTTAAAGATTAAAACAACAACAGAGCCCAGGTCCCCTCCCCCTTGGCAAAACACATGACTAAAGTTGCTTAAAACTAAAAAAGAAAGTTATGGCATTTCCAACAAGGAATCAGAGGTTGGTAAAGTTGAACTGGGCTCTGAGCAAGCTAATCTAGAGAAGGTATCTGTCATTGCAGTGAGGGTTGGACTAAATGTCCCTTCGGACCCAAATTATTCTCTAATTCTAAGGTAGGAATAATTATCACTTGGGAAGGAGAAAACATGACTATCTATCCCAAAACTACACTGAGATTCACAGAGATACTCATGTGGTAATGTAGAATTTATTAAATATTCCCATTAATTCAAATTGTTAGCTGTACACCCAGGAATGGACATTCCTGCCAGACAGAGGATAAAAACCAACCTAGACGAAATTAAGGAAGGGAAAAAGCAAAAGATAAAAGGCTCCAAATAGTTGATAAGATAAAGAAACAGTTCCTTTCCCTCATGCCCTAAGGACAGCAAAGGGGCTGTGCAAGACAAAGGCATGAGGGCAAAATGAACAACACATTCCCACAGGAATGATTAAAAACATTTTGTTAAACATAAAATCATCATATGTGCCCCTTGATTTAAATTTTCTACCTTCAAGAAGACCTTTCAATGTGTTTTGTTTTGTTATGAGTCATCACCCATCACAGAAAATACTCTGCTGAAGTGGGGCTGTTGTATTCCATCACTGCCCTGTGTCCTTCAGGATGTGCTCAAGGGTCACTACAGCTTATTTACAAAAGATCTTTTTTTTCTCCATCCATGAAAAAGAGAATATTTTTCCTGCTTTGTGTAGAAATGTTAAAAAACCTAAATTAAATGTAACCAAAAGACTTAATAACAAGGATGTTAATGCTGTATTCTTTGATGTGAGTGGACATTTTCCCCAATCTCCCATGAGCAACCTAAAATGACACCCATGTTAAATATTATGATTATTTTTGTTTGAGGAGGGAGGGTACTTCAGGCAGCAGGATCTTTGCTTTCACATAGTCTGCTGAAATATAAACCATCCAAAAGGAGCATCTGGCAGGGTGAAAGCCAAACTGTGGGATGAGTAACTTCATTGCAGGAACAAGCTGAAAGAAATAAAGGATTGTGAAGGGTGGGAGGATGGCAGCAGGCAGAAGGGCAGGCAGGGAAACATACTGATATACAAAAACAAGAAAGAAAAAGGATAAACATGTGCATTCAAGTGTGCCACTCACTCTTACATATTTACCCAGTATTTGGAGCCATTTTAATGGTAGTTTATTTAGGTTCAGAAGTTATACATCATTCCACTTATGGAAACAGACTCCTTAATTCATAAAACTCTGTTAATAAGATTCTGTCTACATATCTTTTGTGGACTGAGCTACCAGAACAAGTCACAAAGCATGGCATGTTACAGTAACAATGTGACCTTGTGATTGAAGAACTCCTTTCCACCACTTTAGAGACAAAAAAGAAGTTATGGGAACATTTTTGAAGTGTCATAAAATTTTGAAGTACCATAAAATGCTTTGAAAGGCTCCATTTTAATTGTAAATAGTTATGAAAGTCTAATTTAATGGCTTGTGTCGGGTGAAATAACAAATATATATAAGAGCAATGGCCTGTAAAATGACATTTACTTGCATGTCCTAAGTATTGGAATATACTTCTTTTAAGACAGTTTCTGATGTTCTTCAAATGAGTCAATAAACATTGATCATTAAATGCACATTTGCTTTCAGATCCCAGATTTGAAGGTAAGAAACTCTGATTCTTATTTAATCTTCATATTACCCAGGTTGAGAAATAAGGACAAAGCTTGTATTTGCTTTAATATTAATTTTAAAATTATATAAATATTGGATTTTGCTGGCTTTATTCTAATATTACCAATAAAAATGTAGTCACCTTTCTAGTTTGAAATAGCTAAAATGCTCAATTTTAAAATGTCAAAAGATTGAGTTTATGAAAATTGGTTTGAGAAAAAAACAAATTAAAAGTTAATTTCTGCTGCAAGAACAACATAGCCACATAATTAAAGACTATTATTTTTTTTTTTTTCAGACGAATTCAAATTATTTATGAAGAGGCTGCCCATGAATTATTTCCTGAACACATCTGCTGTGATGCATTTGTGGACAATGGATTCTAATTTCCAACGCCGCTACGAGCAGCTGGAGAGCAGCATGAAGCAACTCTTCCTCAAGGCCCAGAGAACGGTGCACAAACTCTTCAGCCTCAGCAAGAGGTGCCACAAGCAGCCCCTCATCCGCATGCCAAGGCAGAGGTAAGGGCCTTGTTTGAAAAGAGAGGTGACTGCTAAGGAGGGCAGGAACCTCCCCTGAAAGGGAAAATATAAACCCACTCCCTCTGAATTATTATTATTTTGAAATTAAAAAGCTCTCAGGCAAAAATATGGGAATAACAGTTCTGTAGTAGGAAAATTAAAAATACAAATGCAATAGTACAAACAAAGAAAAAAAAAACAACCACTGGTAGAGTCAGAATAGGGCCTGACAGCCTGTGGGTCAGGGTGGTGGCAGCAGTCTGTGAGAAATAGCTACTCACTTTTCATAGTTGAGGAAGGTTTATTAAGCCTTATAAAAAATACAACAGAAGACTGAATAAAGGAAAAAGGTTATGGTGCTGGGAGGAAGAAGATTCTCCCTGCCATGTGCTCAGCCCCCTCACAATGGAGGTTTTACCCTTTTTAACCCTTTAACCCCTCCCAAAGTTCTGCCCATCAACCTCTTTGCTGTCCAGTGGTGGAGATCTCCTCCTCAAATCCTCCTTGGCAGTCAGATGTCACCACAGTGACAAGCCAGCGCTCCCAGATGTCCCAACTCCCCTCGTCCCTTGATAACCAACATAACTATAAATCTACAAACTTTTCTTAATCTATATACATGATATTTGTCCATTAATTGTGAGAGTCAATCATCCCATTGCTCATCTATTGCAAGTCCCATCCCGTGGTGGCTCAGCCCTCCTGCAGTGCCAGCTGTGGCTCTGCTGCAGCAGGGATCCTGCACAAGGGGGGAGTTTTCCTCTGCAGCTCCAGGGCTGCTGCAGATGGGCCTGGGCTCCCTCTGGCAATGCAGGGCAGCAGAAGCTGCTCCTCTGGGAATGCACTGGGCAAAGGCTGCTGGGCTGTCCCAAAGCTCAGATTGGATCCAGGTAGGAATGCTTGGCTCCTCCCCTGGGCGGAGCATCTCCCCATGGGATGCTGGGATTGGATCAGCCATGCAGGGACACTCAGTGGCCATGGACAGAAGATAATTAATAATTAATGGCCCGTGAACGGCAGAGATCTCCTGGAGGGAGGATTGGCTGTGGAAGAGATAAAGAAAACTGCCCAATGAACAGAGGAGAAGTGCCCCACCTCTGACAGATGGGGATAGAGCACACACCCTCAGATAAACCTGAGACAGTAAGGAACATTCTATGAAATCCTGAGAAATCCAAACGTGGCACTAAAATCTCCTCAAGGTTGTGGATGTGGGAATGGTACAGCCACAGGGTACAGTCCTTGTGTTTGTAGGAGTTGAACAGTCCCAGTTTGCAATATCACTCTGTTCCTGTTTTCCTAAATACAATGGGAAAGGTCAAAATAAATCCTGATTTGTTTGTGACTATGTAGGATAGGAGGCAATTTAGATGTGACATGAGCACAGATTCATCATCCCATTTGGTTTGCCTGTTTTACAGAGCCATGTTTTCCATGGCACTTGGCCAGGTGTAACAGTGCCAAAGAATTGTGTACAGAATCCTGAATAACTGCTCTGGAGCAGGCAAAACTGTTTTAGGAACTTTGTGGGTCATTATACAATGTATACTACACACAATTGATTTCTCATCTCATTTGTCAAATATGAATTAGATTGCAAAGGATGCCTGAGGAAAGAAAATAGAAGAGTTTCAGTCCTTCCTAGAAACAGAGAGAGATCCTGAAAGCCAGCTAATCAAATCTACATTAGCATAAAGTGGGTATACTTGATTCCTGGTCGAAAATTGCTTTGTTGAAATTAGTTCAGTGACACTACAGTAAATCTGAAATGAATGAGCTTTTAAGGACATTGTTCTTCTGAGCACAAGCATTGTGGGACAGTCCAGTGACTCCTGCATTTAGCACGTTTCTCCATTGATTTTAAAGAAATCTAGTTTAGGTTCAGTGTTCCAGAACTGCCAGGGATACTTTACACTCCTCTGCTTTCCACTCTGCTGTTGCAAGCTCAAGCACCATCAATTCCTCTTTGCCTGTCAGTGGCCCTCCCGCTTCTTTCAGGAGGCTGTGCTTGTAGCTTTCACGCTCCCTTTCTTCTACATATTGTGCTTTGTGCTGTGATCTGTTAGTTGAAACCAAAAATTCACTCGTGGGGTCATTTCATGATTAGAAAACATTCTGCCAAGAGAGGTTATGCAATCACTGCAGAGCCTCGCATCCTCTCGGGTTTGTCTTGGCCATGACCTGAATGAGCAACCTGCAAAGAGATAATTCACCATGAACGACTTCTGCAGGAGCCCAGAGCTTCTTAAAACACAAGAAACAGTCCAGACTCACTTCTCCCCCCACCAAAACTGAATATAATAGATTTCAAATAATTTAAAATAATTGGGTCTTCTAAAATATCCTCTGTAGGGCTTTGGAGCAACGTTTGGTTGCCATAGATAATGGCAGTGATAAAGATGAAGTGAGATATGTAAAATTGCAAGGATTGATCAAAACACAGCTTTCTTGTCATATAAAGGATTTTTTTATTTCAATGCAGAACTTGCAACATCATGATTTCTTTTTCAATATAAAGATGTGACACTGTGCCAAAAAGATGTTGACAGGCAGGGAAAGGTCCAGACAAGGGCCACAAAGATGATCCTAGAAGAAGAAGCTGCCCCATTAGGAAAGGATAAGAGACTGTGAGAAAATAATTATTTCCACGTTCCATATTTAAAGAGGGACACAAAGATGGAGGCTCCCTTTTTGCAAGGAGTCACATGAAAAAGATGAGAGGAAATGGGTGCAAGGTACTGCTGGGGAGATTCTGAGTGGACACAAGAGGAAAATATTTCACACTGAGAGCAGTCAGTCACTGGAATGACCTCTCCAGGGAAGCAAGGAGCTCCCCAGCGCTGGACAATTTTAAGATGCAGCAGGACAGGGTGCTGGACCATCTTTTCAAGGCCATGCTTTTACCAAAAATGTTGGACCAAATGATGCTTGAAATCCCCTCCAACCTGAAGGTATTCCATGATTCTGTGACAGTAAATGTTACCAGCAATCTGCCTGCCTGTTCTACAGGGAGTTGCACCAAACTTTCACAGCAGTTTGATTTTGCACTGCATCTCAAACTCAGAAATAACATCACTTACTTTTGAGTTAATTATGTCTCATTTTAGTGACTACTCTGAAATTTTTTCTTGTCACTACAGAGGGAGATAGGGCGTATGATGTAGTGATGAGCAACAGATGACTCAAATATCAGTGTTAAAGCAGGCTTGGGAATACTTTGCCAGTGGGATACATTTGCTAAAAGAGACAATTTTTAAAGGTTGGATTCCATCTGACTATCTGGGAAAATTGCCTTCTGACATCCAGGCTTTTAAGGCTGATAAGTAGAGCTTTAAAATAAGAAGTAAGGGGAAAAAGGTCAAAAGAAACTGGTTTAATGTCCAAGCTGATTTAAAAAAATCTGATAGATCAAGATAAAGTATTGGATAAAAGAATATCAGTGGTGAAAAGACCAATAGAGAGAAAGAAAACAGGACCTTGACAGAATAGTTTTCAGATATTCCTTGTGATGAGAATATACCTAATCCAGATGAAATACTGAATTTTTGATTCTTGCCAACAGGTAAGTGAATGTCAGTGTAGAAAGAATACCTGAGTAATGCCATGGAGAAACAGGAACCCATTGCTCAGGCTGCAACATCAAACATTTCAGCAGACAGTGAGGGGAATAAGAGAACCAAACCCCAGTACAATTTTTTTTTGTGTTCAAGAGAAGATAGAAATAAAAGCCAGAAAAACATCTTTGTGATCTTTAAGGTCCCTTTCAGCCTAAGCCAGTCTATGGCTCTGTGTGCCATGCACTGTCTAGGCTTCAAACAAACAAGAAGGGGAATTGGAACAAAATGCCATTTTTTCCATGGCTTTCCAAACAACTCCTTCAGGTTAGTGTTTGGGCTCTGCTATTGGGTGAATTTTATTTTGGAAAGAGAAATTAGTTTGAGTTAATGGAGATATAAATACTATTTTTAATAGTTTTGGGCAGGTATTCTCTCAGATACAGATTAAAGAGGCAATGCTTCAACTTTTAATAAAGGTCATGGTGTTGGCAGTGAGTAAAACCAGCTCTGCTAATGTTTAATTTTACACTGAATTTCACTAATCAATAGAATATATGTATAAAGGATTTTTCAAGGGATATCTTGAGAATGAGGGTTGGTTTTTCATGAAACTGGGAGGTATGTCCTCAAAGTTTAATGTAATTCATGAAAACTTTCTCTGAGACTGGAGTTTTATAGGGATTTATCTATGCAGTCTGCCAGAAATCATTTGGTCACGCCTGAAGGAGCTCCGGCATACGGTCAAGGTTATCATTAATTACTGAAAAAAATCATCTCTTTTCTCTGGCTACAAGATTTCTTTCCTGAACATGAAACAAATCATTGCCTGATTGTTTTAAATGGGACTTAATTAATGAGTTACACAGAATTGCTTGCAATTTCTTTCCTATTTCCTGAAGACCAAGCCACTTAGTAATCATAATACTAAATTACATTAATATTTTAATTTTCTAATCCTGAAACCAAAATACCATTGAATCCTCTTCTAACGTCATTGTTCACAGCAAAAAAAAGACTCAATTAACTTGCAGGTTAAAGAAACTAAATCTCCATGTCTCCTTTTTGGACATAGTTTATATTCTTCAGCTAGAATAAAGTACAAATAGTTTTTTTTTTCAGTTTGCACTCAGGGTCAGAACAATTTACTGTACGACTTTTGTGTACAGTGGGGGTGGGCCCAGGATTACAACTTTTATTTTATTCTGTTCACTGCAAATCTTTTCATGTTCCAGATGTTCTGCCCAGCTTTTAAGCTTGCTTTCATCAGCATGAAAAAGATGTTTGGTCCTTTTCCTGAAAGTCAAATCATGCTAAGATACATCAAACACCCTTAGATTTCCATTGTGGCACTGCTGAGTGTAACTTTTAAAATTCACCTCAATTAATCAATCAGTCTGTAATCAGTGGAGTATTTCCTGATTGTCTGAGTTCAGCAAAAAAATACCAACTAAAATACAAAACCAAAGAAGTTTCTGTGTGGGCAATCTGCACCCATGTTGTGTGTAAAGGATGGGCTAATAAAACATTCAATTTCAAGAGATAAAGAGAAAAGGTTAAAAACTATACACTCTGAAAAAGAAATGTGTTCCTCAGAGTGGTACTACCAGGTGAGCTTCTCCCTCCATGAATTTCAGGCTCTGCTGCCTCAAGAGGCTGAAATGATTATTTCCAGTATGTTCTCATTGCACTGACACCTCAGCCTTAAAAACAGGGACTATTCTTGTGTTCCCTTGGGCAGAGTCCCCTGCGTGCAGCAATTGCTATCCTACCTGAGGGCCAGCTCCTGCTGCAGCCTCTGTGCAGGAAAATGTGGTTGGGAGATGGCACAGTGCACTTTGCTTTGCAGAAATGGGGTTGAGTGTTGTAATGTTATTGCAGGGGTTCCATGCTGTTGTCTCCTTATCACAAAAGTTCCATACTCCTTGGTGTTTCTCATGGGCAGCTCCTTAGAGCACTGACTCTTTTTTCTTCACAAAGCAGCCACTGACTCCAGTTCCCTTCTCACCCACCCACCCCACTCTTTTATAGCATCTTCTTCTCATTGGTCATAGCTGTGGCCTGTTCAACTCAGGCCTGCTCCTAATCTTTGATAATTGACCCAGCTGAAACTCCTTAGGGGTAAGGTTACTTTCTACGCTATCTTTATTTTCTTATATTCCATCCCCCTACAGTTGAGAGATAGCACAGTATATTTTGATTTGCAGGGATGTGGTTGGGAGATGGCACAGTACATTTTGCTTTGCAGGGATGTGGTTGGGAGATGGCACAGAACATTTTGCTTTGTATGAATGTGGCTGGGAGATGGCACAGTGCATTTTGCTTTGCAGGAATCAGCAGGAGGTGTAAAATACAGATGGGAGGATGGTTGGACAGCACAAGGAGCACAGCACATTTGGTTTGCAGGAATCAAGCTGAGGTGTAAAACGTGTGTGTGCCCTGAGCTCATCTGGTGCATTTCTGGGTTAGGGGTATGAGCTGTGAGGAGCAATGGTTAATCTTTGGAGAGGATTTGTTGTGGAGTGCATCCACCCTGAGAAAAGGACTAAACTTGGCATTTAGTCCAAGCTCTGGATTCCAGCAACATCTTCCTCAAATGAGGTCAGAAAGTGATGTCCTACTCACTGGTTGAGGGCAAGTTTCCTCACAGGCTTAGGCTGAGCCTGCTGGCTCACAACCCCCACTGGAGGGTGACATCTGTGAGCCATCTCTCACTCCAACATCACCTTCAGGCTGAACCTTTTCATTTGAACCTTTTCATTTGTCAAAGAAAAAAATTAGTGGAGGGGATTAGTAAATGGGAATTAGTAAATATCAATTGTACTGTACATGGCCACTGCAGCTCACATGTAAGAGGTGAAACAGCAAGCAAAGGTGTGGTCATACAGTTGTGTTCTGGGGAGGGAAAATGGATTTTCTTTCTGTTTTGGTGGACACAGCAGTCAGGTTTAATTCCAAAGGCAATGACTGTGCTGAGAAACTGAAAATCCCAGGAACAGAAGACCTGATTCTACCTTTGAATTGCTGCCAGTGAAACCCCAGGTGTGAACCAGAGCTAGGGGTGTGCTGGCACTCACATCCACCCAAACCATGGAACCAAAGGGAGAGGACTGGAACCTCTGTGCTTGGGAGCATTAAAAGAAATATTAACTGTCTGGGTGGAGAAGAAGAATCTTCCCTTTCCCAAACACTTTTAAAGAAGGACAGCAATTATTTCCTCTGATTTGCTTTAATATCCAACCACTTGTGAAAGAGATGGAAGAGAGGGGAAGCTTTCATTTCTTCCTTCAGAAGTGCCAGTTTATAACTTGGTTTCATTCCTTTTGTGTCATTCAAATGGGATCCTTCACTAATCATCCTTTTAAGTGAGTACACTCAGTACAGGACATTATTGTAGGTATGAACCTTATCTGTATGCACTTTAAATAATTTCATAATGAAAAAGCATCACTTAAAGGTCTAATTTAATCAGCACCATCTGTGATTTAATAAAGATATAAACAGAAATATGAAAAGGAGAGAGGTAATGTAAATACAGTAATAAGTCAGTGGGAAAAAAATTGCATCTTCCTTGCATAATAACTAAATGGAAACCTGGTGCAATAAGCTGCAAATGAAGATTATCAGCATCTCAAGTAAATAGGAATTTCAGTCTTAGAACACCAAGGTATGGCATGTGCACATAAAAGCGTGGCGTTTTGAATAGAATGTTAGTATTTGAATTTTTGAAAAGACTGGATGCTTAATATTACCATATAATTTAAAGTGAAGGTGATAATTATATCAATAGTTCAACCACTTTTTAAAAGGATCTTATTCTGGTAAGAGAAACTGAAGACAAATACAGATGAAACTTCTTAATAACTTTAAAAAATATTTTAACATATAAAACCCCCTATTTCTGGAAGGAAAGCAACCTCATGTTTGAAGCATGTTCTTATCTCCATGAAAGTTATTTTTTTTAAAGAAACATACTCTGAAGCTAATGTAGGCTTAGAAGGAGTTCATCACTAGAGGCAGTGCATGGCTACATCAAACAGAAGAGTTTCAGAAAGAATTCTGCTTTTTAAAATCGGATTTTTTTTCCTGGAATTTCCCACAAAATGCACCACATTCAGCTATGAATGAAGGAAGAGCCATGAATTTGCATTTTCTTGTTTCTCTCTTATTTTTGAATTTCACTTAGCAAAATATTCACATGCCCTAGAAGCGCAACAAGGTCTGAGTACTCTAAAAACACTTGGGTGAAGGGGATTTTTGTTTTGGTCTTCTCTTCAGTCCATAGGCAGAAAAACAGACTTAAAATAGATGATTTTTTTTGACAGCATCTGTAAACACAGTCCATCAGAACACTGAGGCCTGGAAACCTGTTTCCTTCAGAACTCTCCAGAATGAAATACATAAGAAATAAAGGGGATAGTGCAGGTTAATCCAATTCCCTCAGGATGTAATGCAGGATTAGCTCCTTACATCCCAAAGTTGTTTATCAGCTACTTGAGATTGCTTTGCTATAAGTGTAATTGATTCATGGGCACAACATTGCTAAGGAATAAAATATTCCACCAAGGAGTATTGGAACCACAGAGTTCAAGATATGAAAGTTTCTCTGTGCATCACACAGAGACTTTTCTTCTTAAAGAGCATTTGTGGCACTGGATGTTAGGGGAAAAAAATCTAATTATCCATCACTTAGCAGGCTGCTGGAGTGCAGGTGAGCAGTGAGTAGAGAAAAAATGATGTTTTAGAAAGGCAGTGTAACACAGCAAAAGCTCCTCTAGATGGGCTGGGTCTAACATAAATGATTCTTCTGAACATGAAGTGCTAAATAAACAGTATTTTGTCTGCTTTCAGAACATCTTTAATAGAGGACAAGGATCACAGAGATGTTTCTAAACAAAAGTGGTTCCAAGAAAAATGTGTTGTCATTATTAGCATATTTATAAAAAAAAAAAAGAAGAAAAGATTTTTATTTTATCTGCTTCAATTAAGATATTGCACTTTAGTCAAATGGATGTCAAAAATGGATTTACAAATTTTAATGTTTTTAAAACAATTAAAAAATATCAATGTTTCAATTTTACGAATTTTAATGGGAGTCAGAAATGGATTTACAAATTTTGATGTAAAGGAATGCCTGTCCAGTGGAAATTTAGATTGGATGTGACACACCAAGTGCACATCTGAAAGTCACATGCCACAGACAAGGAAGGTGATGAGATGAAGTGTGAGAGATAAAAGGAAGGTCAGTTTGGTAGTGGCTGCTTTACTAACCCGAATACTAAGTCTGCATCTGTTCTCAGAGGAAATAAAATGATCTGCTTGGAGGTGATACCTTTAATTGGATTGGGGATTAGAGTTATTTAAAACTAACGTGACAGACATGAAAATATGATCTGGAGCCCTGCAAACAAGAGGTGTGATAACAAGGAGAAGCAGAGATAACTCTTGTGTACAGATGTGTTTTCACACATGGTTCAGGAGCTGTATACACACAGGGCACCTGTCCTTGGAACACCTTTCCTCTCAAGGAGATCTGGGGTTCTGATGGAGCAGCTCTTTATTGCACATTCAGAGAAGCTGCTCTTGACCACCTGCTACCCATGAAAACTTTTCCAGCTGCCCCTCAGCTCCACTTTTGGTATTTTTGATAAATAGCAACATTAGAATGAAGTCATTTCACCATGGCAGACAGTGAAATGAGTAGAGGGTTTATATTGATGTCACAGGGCAGGAATATTCCTGCTTTGGAAACACCATATGTGCAAGATGTGCAATGAAATCACATTTCCACACCAATGTTTTGTCCTTTTCAACTACAAACAACTTACCAGTGCTACTGTCCCCTAAAAGCAGTGTTTTGGCAATCATAGTTTACATTTTGCCACAGAATGTAAAGTAAGATTCATCTGACATGAAACATGTTACACCAATGCAGGAAGATATATGATTTAATGACATTGAATATATGATAAATGATATGATACTGATTGAATACTGCAGGGTGCTGAGTTACACCTTGTTCTGAGACTTGCAACACTAAAATATGATTACTGAATCACTGACCACATGGCAAACAGCCCATACTTTAAAAGGACATAACAGATGTGACTTGTTATCACAAGTCCACACATTAGCTGTGACTGCTGGATTTTCAGGCAACATTTCAAAGGAGCCACTATTCAGAGGTGCAACAGCAGAACATGACTGAAGGAAATCATCTGTTCAAGGAGAGTGACTTCCTTGTGGGCTCAGTTCTGTGAGTGACAGAAATCACATACTCTGAACATGAATTTCCTCTATACAGTCCAGTTCTGAGAAAGTGGAAAGCTGGGCTCAGTTTCCTCTTCTCCCTCATGAACCAGTTTCTAGAATGTTCATTTATTTCAGATCTGCTGACACTAATTTGCTACCACTTCAAATTGCCTCTGTCCCTTCCATCTAACGAAACATCTCTTTGTTTCTAAGCCAAAGGTCCAAACTTCTCTTTTTTTATTCCCCAGGCAAATTTTGTAATTCAATTGATCCAACCAACCTGAAAACTTGAAAAAAATAATTAAACACAAGGTGCTTAAAATAAAATTTTATTTTTAGAGACATGTGGTGTTAAAAAAAATCAAGAAAAACACGGGTTAAGAAAAAGCTGCTAAAGAATTTCAGCTATAAAATATGCAGCACATTTAATACCCAGTGTAGGTGCACAGTACTGAAGATCTTGCTTTTGGCCTTTTGGCTTTTACTGTGACCAAACTGCTGTAAAGGACTTTTCCTCAGGCCAGATTTAAAGACATCTTCATCACCTATCCACATGAATCACTTGCACAGACAACATCAGAGCCAGCACTGCGGTGACTCACAAGGCTTGGAAGTCTACACTTTAAAATAATTACTTGACATGTGGACAGATGCTGGCACACATTCCTGGGCTTGGCAGCTCCTGTTTGCCCCTGGCCTGGTGACCATCTGTGTTTGCAGCCATGGCATGTGACAGGGTGGCTATGAGCCTCTCTGGACAGCACCCCAGCCCCTTCTGCACGCCAATGTACTCTGCAAATGCAGCTGGAGGATCTTGGAGCACCCTGGGCTTCAGGATGTCCCAAGTCCAGAAAGTTTTAGTGTTGTCCAGATTTGCTGTATAATAACAGCATACTTGAACAGGGAGGTTATAAAATCTACCATAAGGGCATATCTTTTATCATCTAGGAGTTATTAAGTGAGACATGTACAAACTAAGTAAAAATGAGCTTTTTCTTCAGCATCACCACAATATAAGGAATATCTAAAGTTGTTGCAGAGCATCCAAAGGAAGGCACGAGGATGGTGAAGAGCCTCAAGGTGAAGCCGTGTGAGGAGCAGCTGAGAGAACTTGGTCTGCTTAGCCTGGGGAGGAGGAGACTGAGGGGAGAGCTCAGTGCAGTTACAGCTTCCTTGGGAATGGGACAGGAGGGACAGCTCCAATCTCTGCTCCCTGGGACAGGGACAGGGCCCAGGGAATGGCTGGAGCTGTTCCAGGGCAGGGTCAGGCTGGATCTCAGGGAAAGGTTCTTCCCCAGAGGGTGCTGGGCACTGCCCAGGCTCCCCAGGGAATGGGCACAGCCCCAAGGCTGCCAGAGCCCCAGGAGGGTTTGGACAAAGCTCCCAGGGATGCACAGGCTGGGATTGTTGGGGTGTCTGGGCAGGCACAGGGGTCTGGATTCATGATCCCTTTGGATCCCTTCCAACTCAATGTCTTCTGTGATTTTGTAGTCAGAAATCCTCTGTGGATCCACCAAAGTCCCTCAGTCTACACCCAGCCTGGCCTAGATCTGATCTCCCTCATTCTCTGTTTCCCTTGTGTCCCTTCCTGGGGACAGCCAGGGTGTTTGTCACAGAGGGGTCCCAGCCCAGGCTGCCACCAGCTGCTGGAACATAAACTCTTCTCTGGGCTGCGCTGTTTGAAGGAACAATCCCTCTCCTCTGTGGGGAGGTGGTGCTAATGCAAAGCACTGGAAAGCTTTGACACAAGAGCAGAGGAAAAGGGGGGGATGAAGGCTGGACTTGTGGGGTGGGGGATATTTTCAGGCATATCCATATTTCAGACAAAGCCTTTCATGGCTCCGATGCCTCAATTTGACAATGAGCTCTCTGCTTGTCAGGTCAGGTCTGTCAACATTGAAAATGAGCTTTTCATGATCAGAATCAGAAAAAAATCTTAGTTAAGCAAGTGGAAGAACTGTGAGACATGCACTGACATGGAAATGGACAGAGACTAGTGAGTGTCTGATATTCCTCACCTGGGTTAAGTCATACTGAATTTACTTTCTGAGATTGCTCACAAGGTGAGGTGCCATCTCCTCAAGGGGACATCAAACACCATTCTTTAACCTTCAGGGTTGTGCCCCAGATCATCTTGTAGGAGGACACAGAGTTGCTTTGAATAGATAAATTTGAAGATTGCATAGTTTCAGTCCTGAAGATGATGGGAATTTCAAGCCTTTGACTTTTAAAAATACTTTGTAAAGTACTGTAAATGTGTATCTGACTTGTTTATAATGTGCAATGTCTACTCTTTCATTCCTTATAAATTTATAAATCAATCCTTGGCTTCTAACACGCAGAATGCACAAACCCCATTGTTATGGACTTTCAAAAGCCATTTTCCTGGGAGCAAGATCTGTATCTGGCTAGTATGTAAGAAGATTAGATAAAAGAAATAAATTCTCCCCTGTGAGGGTGGGCAGGCCCTGGCACAGGGTGTCCAGAGAAGCTGTGGCTGCCCCTGGATCCCTGGCAGTGCCCAAGGCCAGGCTGGACAGAGCTTGGAGCACCCTGGGACAGTGGAAGGTGTCCCTGCCCATGGCAGAGGTGGCACTGGGTAAAGTTTAAAGTTCCTTCCAGTACAAACCATTCCATGAGTTTATGAGAAGATTTGTGCAAAGTTTCATCAGACTGATTCCTGCTAGGCTGTTTTTCCATTTGCAACACAAAGAAAGAAATAACTCGTATATATCAGCTTCAAAATTATTAAAACTTAATTACTCTTTCTTATTTACAGTCTATTACATCTTCTATAAACTGAAATTTTGTTAATTTTTGGTGTAATGTATTCTCTTTATTCTCTCATATGATCTTGATAAGAGGAAAATAAATGGATAGAAAGAAGTTGAAGGGTAAAGTGTCAGGAAACATTCGATTTTTCTGATTGAGGTGTTAGATAAGAATTCAGTTTGTGCATAATTACTGTGAAAACTTTCAAGTGCAATTTATGAATAAAAACATTAGGGAAAATACATACAAGAGTAGTTATTGTTTTTAGACACATAAAGAAGCCTCTGAAAAATGAAAATTAAAAATTCATTACTGGTGTCTCATGTAGTAGCTATATCCTGATTGGTAAAGACCTCTGTTTTGGAAGGAGTTTATCCCCCCAGAGAGGAGCCAGGCAGACAGCCCAGGAGCATCCAGCCCTCTGTGCTCCTGGAGGGACAGGAATCAGCAGCAGGCCCAGGCTTGCACTGCCTTGCCAACAAATGTCACCTTTCCCTGGGAAGGACCCCAGCTGGGAGGGTGAGAGCAGCTCCATGCTAAACAATAAACCCAGAGTGGTTTTATTCCCTGCTGGCTGTGGTGTGACATGTCCTGTGTGCACACAAGCTTTGCTCTTGACGCGTTCACCCTCATGTTCTGTGTTGCCAGAACATTTATGTCCCTGACAGGTTTCTTACAAACTCAGTGGAGCCCCTCAGTGCAGCCAGAAATTCTGACAAACAGGAATCCTTCAGTCCTGGGTTGTTTGGGTGAGAAAGGACCCTAAAGCTCATCCAGTTCCATGGGAAGAGGATGCATTCCCCCAGACCAGGTTGCTCCAAGCACCTTCCAGCTCCATCCTCCCTGTCCTTTGTCACTGTACAAAAGGCACAGACCTACACTGATGCAAATTTCCCATGTTTTTAGCCTTTTGGAGAAGTGCCATGAATATACTTCAGAAAATGAATGTAAGGAACTGTGTTATCAGTAATATTCTTTTTAAAAAACCCTGAATTTTAGAATAATTTTTAGGCAGGAAACAAAAAAGCTTCAGGCTGAGAGGATGCAGATGAATTTTATTGCACCAGCAAGTGAAGGAGATCAGGGCCTTAAAAAAACCTTTGAAATTAAGATGAAATTGTCTTGCTATCAAGTTCCTGCCTCCACATTACATCCTGACCAGAGTTTTGGAATTAAACAGTTGCCTCCTTATCCTAAATCTGCATCATTACCAAAGACAAAGAGAAAATCAAATGCCCCAGACATCTGAGTGTCCCATGGCTTCAACCCACACTTCTGCAGGAAATGGCAGGAAGGGTTTCTTTTCCACAGGGCACCAGAATTCATGTGAGGAACTCATGGAAATCTCATCCTGAGATCCCATGTGATCTATCCCAGGCAGGCAATGCTGACTCAGAACACAGAGTCTGTTTATCCCTTATTTTGGACTCTGGGACACATGAACAAGATACAATCAGTGCAGCAGTTTAAAATGGGCAAGCACAGACCACTACGAAATTCTCCTCAAGCAGCAGATGACACAGCACAGCTGCAGAAGGCAAAAATTCCAATTAATTTGTAAGGAATTTATCCCAGTCAGGATTAGATCAGATTTCCAGAAACTGATCTTTGAAATGAGGGGTGATGGTGAGTATAAAATAAAGGACTTACCTATTGCAAGGAGCAGAACTAATGGCACTCCAGACAAAAGGGGACACTTGCTAATTTTCTAACATAGTTATATTGTATTATCTTTAATAACTGACTTATCTCAACAGTTGAGATATTAAAATGAGATGACCCAAACCAATCTAAAGCCTTCTCTGAATTCCACCCAGAATCACCTTCTCTTTGCAATGAATCTATTTGCTTAAAACTCAAGAAATTATTAATGTAATTACAACTTTTACAGAAAGGCAAGCTTTTTTTCCCTCATTGTGAAGCTGCCACTATATTTACCACAAAATTTACTTTCTCCAGGTTTTTGTTATAAAAATCATGAAGTTTTAAATTTTTTTTATTATTTTCCTATGTGGCTTTTTAGTCATTCAGATTCTTAGATTATTAGTTCCTGCCCTACCCGTATGACAGGAAAAACTTCAACATGCCTCAAACCTCTCCTGTTACATAAAAGTACAGCAGACATCAGCATTTGTTGCATTAATTAAAATTAATGTATGTCTTTGTGTTAAAAAAGAAATTTGGAATGAATTTACCTCTTTGAAAGACACTGCCTTTTAAAAAGCAATTAGAAATCTCTATCAACATGGGTTAGACTTTGTTAAATTTCTTTGTTAAATTTAATTATATTTCCATTCCTTATTTTAAACAGTGATATTTCCAACAGGATCTGATATTAGGATCATTTCCTTAAACTTTTAGTAATTTGTTGTGGGTTTTTTTTAAATCTTCCAAATTTAAGACACTGGTTGATGGTAGTGAAGATGAAATCCTAAACAATTCTTTAATTGGCCTTAGAAGAGCCCAAAGGCATCGTGTCCTTGAAACTGTGCATATATTTTTCCACAGATTTTTGAACAAAGCTGCCTTAATTTTGGAAAAAATTAGGAACAATAACTGATGATTTTTTTAATGTAAGTTGATAGCTTACCATCTGTGTAGATTGCTTCATCAGTGCATTATCTGCAGCAAGCACTACTGGGTTGGATCATTCCTGGAGTGATGGCTGAGATGGAGTATAAATATAAACCAGACAGTTGGCAAATGTGGCCAAGATGGGAGCAAGGCACTGGGAAATGCAAAGCTGAGCTGCTGACGGGGCTGGCCCAGCCTGCCTTGACAAAACTTCAGTTAAACAAGCTCTGAGCAGAGACCAATGTAGCAAATCCCAGGCCAGCATGCAGAGTTTCTGTTTCATCAATTTAGCCCTTGATACCTCACAAAACCCTTGAGCAGCAGTTTCTGTCTTGCTGAGTCCAGCCCATGGTTTAATGAGTCTTGCCACTTGGTTGTTGGACATTAAGGGATTTTTTATTTCTTCTGCTGACCATCTGCTGCATATTCCCACTTACTCCTCCATGTACATCCACATTTGGATATAACATCAACTGTGGGGAGAGAAAACATTTTACTTGTGGATGAAGAGATGAGCAAAAGTCCATAAAAGCCAGAATCCTCAGCTTGAAATGACAGAAGTAGAGAAACAGGTTTCCAGCCATGAATATTTAAAAGGAAGTCTATACAGAATTTCTGCATCTGGGTTTCCAAGTGTTACTGCAACTTAGGGTTGGATTAACTTCAAAGACCAAAATAGACCCTCTGTCTGTGAAAAGCAGAATTTCTCTGCACTGAATAGAGATTAGTGTCCTGCCACAGAGCAGTGAAGCTTTATGAAGAGGGTTTCTACACGAGGCACCTGTGAATCTTGGCTAATAATGACTCCAGAGCCTGTTTCTTCTTTTTTAGCTGAATAGCAGACAGACATCTGGTTATAGAGCTCTATAGAGAAATTCAGATGAATGGTGCCATGCATTTGTGAAATCCATGACATTGAGAGGCTCACAATCTAGAGGATCACACATCTCACCCGAACTTTCAAATTTGTGTCACAAAAAACTTATTTAATCTATTTCACCTTTGAAGTTTGCAGGAGCATTCACTATGTTCTTGTTACCCATTTCACTTTTCGTGATAAGGAAATGGAGCTGACATCCTGTGTCTATGAAATTCACAAAATTTGTATGCCATTCCTGGTTTAAATACCTAACCCTAATAGTAAACACCACCAGAAATTCCTTTGCAGACCGTAATCCTTAAAAACTGATCTAAAATATACAACACTGCACACACAAAATCATATTCATGTTTACCTGTGGTAAAAAGAACATTTGAAGGACTCTTTCTTTAACAAAAGTATGCAATTTTCCCTCAAAATTGTAATTGTCAAGTAAAAACTTCTTGTGCATACAAGTTATGTTGCACAGAAGTTTGCCTCTTAAAAAAAGAAAAAAAAAAGGGTTTCTCAAGTCCATTCTCAGGAGTTTTATAACTCCTGACTTGTGATAACTCCTTTTTATAACTCCTGTTCTGACTTGTGATTTCTTCTTTTATTCTCTGAAAAGCTTCATTTTAGGGGTGTACATCACAGACTGATCCCTCTGAGTTGCAGAGCTTGCCACACTTTGGAAGAAGAGGGTGGTTCCCATCATTTCCAAGGGTCTGATCTGAGGTGTTGCCTTGATGATTTAGTAGAAGATTGGTTTGCAACTATCAGATAAAAAAGTAGTAACCAGATAAAAACCAGAAACCAGTTGTTTCCTTTCTTCCTGACCTCGTCATATAGATCCTGGAATCATGGGGTGGTTTAGGATGGAAGGGACCTCAAAGCCCATCCAGTGCCACCCCCTGCCATGGGCAGGGACACCTTCCACTGTCCCAGGTTGCTCCAAGCCCTGTCCAGTGTAGCCTTGGACATTTCCAGGGATCCAGGGGCAGCCACAGCTGCTCTGGGCACCGTGTGCCAGGGCCTGCCCACCCTGGCAGGGAAGGATTTTTTCCTAATGCCTAATCTACTTAATATCCTTTTTTCAAAAATCTAAACTCAGTTGCTTGGTCACCATTCAAATCCAGCCATCCCATCAATGCTTTCAGCTCCAGGAAAGAATTGAGCAGTTCTAAGTATCACTTGTTTTCACTCTTAAGTCTGCAAGCTCCCACAGGCCCCAAGAAGAGTTTAATGTCTTTATTGGCAATATCAGTCTAGCATGAATTCATACTTGTGAACCCCAAATGTTCTCATCTCTTGTACCCATAATGATGTGGGTTTGCCTTTGTGCTCAGTAGCCTCATGAAAAGTGCAGACCTGAAATCACTTCAGATAACCCATAAAGAAACAGAATTATTGAACTACTTCTGGGTTTTTCTTAAGTGTTTAACGTGTTATATTCAGGTCTGGAGGCTGTCACAGTGCTGAGGTTTCATTTGCTCACCTAGAGCTTTTGGCTGCTCTGCATATGTTGTTGACATCAGAAGGTGCTGAATTACCATTTCCACGGGAGGAGAGGAAAAGATTGAGTGCTTAATTTCTTGAGAAGATAGCTTTTAAAATGCAGTTAGGGTGTGCAACTGCCAGCACTGAGGCACCTGAATGGCAGCACCACTTTGCATACCTTTAAGCTGTAAAGTAAAACTGAGTGTGATTAATGGGAGGGCTTGGCACATAACAGCACAGCTGGGGATTATGTTATTTTATATTCATCTTCCAAACTCCCATAAAAGTGGATTATTGTAGCATAGCACTTGTGAATAGCTACATGATGACTGGAGCCTTAACAGCTCCCGTGTTCTTACAAAAGGAAATGTACTCCTAGAAGCTCAGTCCTCCTCTGTGGAATTCACCCTTCAAGGAGGATGGGGAACATAAAAAAACCTGGAAAGGTGTTTGGGGGACATTGGGGCCATCATAAAAATATTGGAAGAGGTGTAAGTACTTGACTGAACATGAAGGGATATTTGCTGAGCTCCTGTGGCCCGGGTGGGCTGTGGAGGTGTGATGGGCATGGCTGGGGCTGGGCACAGGTAACCTGAGCACCAGAGTTACAGCTGCCACTGTTCCCTGAGCCCCAAAGACATGATGAGAGAGGGAAAAAGGTTTCAAGGAGAGCCCCTGAGCCTAAAGATGTGCCTCAGAATGTCCTGGTAGTGCATCCATGTTGGGAGCTGTGCACCAGCACCTGGATGACCTGAGCAGCAAGAGAGAGGTGAGAGGTATAGAAGTTATGTAGATATAGAGGAGAAATATATCATTTTATATATATATATATATATATATATATATATATATATATATATATATATATAATATTTTATTAATATAATATAATATAATATAATATAATATAATATAATATAATATACACACACACATAATATATATAGAGGAGAAATATATTATTATATATAGATAGATATAGATATATATTATTATATATAGATAATAGAGCTGTGAACAGCTCTGCAAAAAAGGGTATTAGGTTTTTGAGCCTAAAGATGTGCCCCGGGGTGTCCTGGCATTGCATCCATGTTGGAAACACAAGCACCTGGATGACCTGAGCAGCAAGAGAGAGGTGAGAGGTACAGAATTTATATAGATATGGAGGAGAAATATATTAATAGAGATGTGAACAGCCCTGCATAAAAGGGTATTAGGGTTTTGAGCCTAAAGATTTGCCCCAAGGTGTCCTGGTAGTGCATGTTGGGAATTGTACACAAGATGACCTGAGCAGCAAGAGAGAGGTAGAGGTACAGAAGTTATGTAGATACAGAGGAGAAATATATATATATATATATATATATATATATAAAAAATATATTTTATATATATTATATATATTATATATATATATATATATACACACACACATAATATATATAGAGGAGAAATATATTATTATATATAGATAATAAAGCTGTGAACAGCTCTGCAAAAAAGGGTATTAGGTTTTTGAGCCTAAAGATTTGCCCCAGGGTGTCCTGGCATTGCATCCATGTTGGAAACTGTACACAAGCACCTGGATGACCTGAGCAGCAAGAGAGAGGTGAGAGGTACAGAAGTTATATAGATATGGAGGAGAAAGATATTAATAGAGCTGTGAACAGCTCTGCATAAAAGGGTATTTGACTTATGGTTCTCATTGCCCACTAATTGCAAGATAAAAATTTGCAGCCATCTAAACTCTGCTGAAACCCAGCTGGAATTGGAATTGCTGCCATGTGTCATGTGAAAACCCTATCATAAAAGAAGATTTTTTAATGGACAGTTGGCATCAGCTGGAAGATGCCCACTGATCTCATGGCAAAAGAATCATGGTTCTCCCTTATGGTGACTCTCTAAATTAAGCTGCTTTTTCATAAAGAATAAATGTTTCCTTGATTCACTGTCTTTGATTCTATTACTTGTGAGGAATTGAGTCACAAAAAGAGAAATCTCTTATCACTTAAGTTTTTCTCCCCATTCCTTTTTGCTGTTATTTGTGAGACAATATAAATGTATCAGTAATTAAATATTAATACTCTAATTTCATTAATTTTAACTGTATAGGTATCTAAAAGGATTCAGGTTGATTCTGCAGCAGGAATTCGATTGATCTGCAGAAAATCCTGCTCTCAGTCTGGCAGATATCAAAGAGATACAGTACAAAGAATATTAGTCATAAATAATTAAAATTTTTCTAAAGTTTCTTTTCACAAATAAAATTTAATGAGTAGGATTTTGGCTATTAAAAATTACTTTCAATAGAAGAATAATACTCATTATTTCCACTTTTCTGTAGCCTGTGTTCTTCAGAATGTATGTTAAGGACCAGATCAGCTGCTGACATGGCCTCGGTACCAAATTTACTGTAATAATATTTATTTTGTCATGGATGTGTTACACTTTTAGTGAATGAATAAGAGAAAATATTAACTGTATTTTAATCACTCCCCCCCCCTAATTTTCTGTGGAAAATCTCCATTTTTTCATCTGTTTATTTGTAAGCATATGGTATTGCACACATTTACGAGGCAATGATGGTGCACTTAACTAAAGCTAAACACTGAACTATTTTCCATGCATTACTGCAGTGCCACTTCTGTGCTCCTTAAGTTTTTATAAGGACAGATCCCACTAGGAGAAGCATAAATTTAATAGGGAATAGTTAGCAGGTCAGCAAGAAACGAATAATAACAGGTGATATTGCTTTGCCTCAAAACAAGTAGGAATAATGCAAATATACCAACCTTAGCAAAACCCTTTGAATGATAAATAATGTAAATGCCTATTAACATATTGTGGTCTATGGTTAAAACATATTCTGATTCTTTATGTTTTTAAAAATATGTTGAAATAATAGTTTGAGGTTTTTTTGAGGAATCTTTTTTTTAAATTTAAAATGGGGAAAAAATTAGTCAAGGAGAAAATAGTTCTGTAAGTGCTGAAATTATCAAGTCCTGCTTCTCTATAAATTAGCCTCTCATTGCTGAATTCCTATCTGAATCTATGGATTATTTGGGCTCACATTGCAAATTAACAACTTCTCCATTCTATGGACTTTCTTACTATTTTCATAAAACATGGAGAAACTCAATGCTCTTGATAATTCTGACCCTTTCCAAATTTTTTAGATATTACCTGAACACTTCCAGACCATGTTGGCAGAAATAGCAGAGGAATGGTAGGCAGCACTGACAGACAATGCTACTAAATAAACCTTTTTCCCCTCAGAATCCAAGTGGGAGCACATGCAACATTAAACCAAAACAAGCCAAACAAGGCTCCTTTGGGGTCCCAAATGAGAACACTTAAATGGCAGTGAGATTATTGGAAGCCTCAGAACCAGAAACCAGGAGATACTCACACTTGAGAACTCTGTGTTCATATATGACCACATTTTTTCCTAAAATTCCCTTAGTTTCAAATAATTTATGCACATCTATTTGCTGCTTTTTCCATTTGCTTTAAGATATCTCTTTATTATCAGCACAATCCTCATGGATGGATTCTCTTTTCCAGCTTTTGAAGAACACCAAGGAGGTGTGAGTTTGACAAGAAATTATGTGTAGATTTAAGGGTAAACAGAAAGAGCAAATTTATCTCCACATGAGAGTAACTGGAACAGTGCTACAGCAAAACTACTAATCTCTACAAATTCCTGGATATTGAAAGGAGGGATCCATCAAAATCAGAGGGATAACATGAGCAGTTAATAGGAAATGCAAACGACCACTTGAATAAACTTAAAAAAACAAGCTTAAAAAACCATCACATCCAAGAAAATAAACTGTAAGTTTGAAGAAACAGATGAAACTGTGCCTCATAATATAGAGGATGTAGGAGCAGAATCTTAAACATCTTTTTCTTTAGTATTTGTATTAAATACCCATCAGGGTAGGGTTTGGCAAGTCAAAAATGTGAGAATCATTTTGCCTATCTATAGTAAGTTCTCCAAAGTAACAAACAGAAGTTCCCCCCACTACATACCTAGTGATCATGTGGAAAATAGCAAATTTAGCAACAGATGGCAGGAAATGGAATTTGCTGTCTTATCAGGACAATAAAGCTGAAAACAGTTGGGTTAAACTTGTTACAAAGGGAAAAAAATCTAGCAAAAGAAAATAGGACAGACACTCTAGTTCACATTTATAGATTCTATTAAGGACAATCTGTTTTTAATTGGAGAGGGCTCCCTGAGCCTGAAAATGTAGTGCCTAAGAAAGTATTTGCAAGTTATTGTCATGCAGAACATGACTGCTGCTCATGCACTAAATTAAATTCACTGCTCAGTGACTCCACTCCTGTAGCAGCAAACCAGGAGAATCATGAGTGGTGTCTGGAACAGCACCTCCACCAATCCTTTACCTTGTAGTGGAGCCTGAGGAGAGAAGCTGATTTTTTTTTTTTTGTACAGCTCAGCTCAGTCCCTGCTGCTCAAAGGCTCTGAAAATGTCACACACAGGTGACTGGTGCCTTCAACACACTGGAATGGGCTGAAGGTCTCTGGCAACTGAACTGAGACATGAGAAATTCATGAGCCATTTTCTGTGTGAGAGAATGAAAAGACAAATAAATAAGAGACTGGGGGTAACTGCATAGAATACAGGGATAGCCTGGTTTTAGGGATCAGCCCAAATATTTGCACTTGTAAATTTGCAGGATTTCTCTTCTCTTTGGTTTTGTTGCTGTTTTAGGGTTGGTATTTGATAGGGAAAGGGAACGGGAAAGGGAAAAGGGAAAGGGAAAGGGAAAAGGGGAAAGGGAAAAGGGAAAAGGGAAAAGGGAAAGGGAAAGGAAAGGGAAAGGATAAGGGAAAGGATAAGGAAAAGGGAAAGGGAAAGGGAAAGGGAAAGGGAAAGGGAAAGGGAAAGGGAAAGGGAAAGGGAAAGGGAAAAGGGAAAAGGGAAAGGAAAAGGGAAAGGGAAAGGGAAAGGGAAAAGGGAAAGGGAAAAGGGAAAAGGGAAAGGATAAGGGAAAGGATAAGGAAAAGGGAAAGGGAAAGGGAAAGGGAAAGGGAAAGGGAAAAGGGAAAGGGAAAGGGAAAGGGAAAGGGAAAGGGAAAAGGGAAAGGGAAAGGGAAAGGGAAAGGGAAAGGGAAAGGGAAAGGGAAAAGGGAAAGGATAAGGGAAAGGATAAGGAAAAGGGAAAGGGAATGGGAAAGGGAAAGGGAAAGGGAAAGGGAAAGGGAAAGGGAAAGGAAAGGGAAAGGGAAAGGATAAGGGAAAGGATATGGAAAAGGGAAAGGAAAGGGAAAGGGAAAGGGAAAGGGAAAGGGAAAGGGAAAGGGAAAAGGAAAAAAGGAAAAGGAAAAGGAGAAGGAGAAGGAAAAAGAAAAGGAAAAGGAAAAGGAAAAGGAAAAGGAAAAGGAAAAGGAAAAGGAAAAGGAAAAGGAAAATGTGTGCTAGTTGTGAGTTCACTGTGATGTGACCTCCTATGACCCTTTTGGGTCTCTTTGTCCTTGGCATGGTGTCCTTTGTGGGCAGAAAGTCTCATCCATCAATCACTTCTGAGAAAGATCTCTGCTCAAGGAGGAAAAGCATGGTAGCCATGTGCACTGTGAATCATCACTGGCAAAAGGAGGAAAAGTCATGTTTTATCCATTGCCATCTCTCTGATGTGGGGACAACCTGCTGCTTCCACCCTCCTCCCAAATAAGAGAGCTGTTCCCTAACTGCTCTGGGTCTGGAACCAGAATAAGGCAATCCCCAGCACAATGGTTATTATGTATTTTCCTCAATATTTGCTGAGTTTGCTTAGAAAAAAGTTTGCATACCATCTTTCATGTATTAGTAATGAATCTCCCTGTAATACTTAGAGGAAAACCTGGTCAGTGTTATGTACAAGGTGTTCATAATTAGCAGTCTGTTTATGGAAGATACTGCACCTCTGTGCTCCAAAGAGAACATATATAAAGAAAAATAAATAAATTAATATTTTTAAAAAACAAAGCAAACAACCCCCTTAAGCAGAAATTAAAATTAGTCAAGAAAAAAATTTTAAAAAATGCTTTCCAGCATTAAAATAAATGTAATTTTACTGCAGAATAGTATGAGAGTTGAGAAAGGTTATTTTTCTTTTGCTGCCACAATGCTAAGCCAGGTTTCTGCAGCAGCCTTTTGCACTTTTGGTCATCTCTTCACTTTGTGTCTATTTTATCTGAAGTCCAGTTCTGTCTCTAAGCTGAGTCCTGACTCCAAGTCATGGTTCATGCTTTAGGAAAGGCCACAGGAATTATCTCTGGCAGAATTCAGCCAACCTTACAGCTCCCCTCCTTCTGTTTCTGTACCTGAGGACTGGGCTTCACTTCAGGATTACCTGGAGGATCAACACCAAGATTTGGGGATGGGGGATTATGCCTTGGCACTACAGATGTTGTTCTGCACTCCATCTAATGGGTTTGTGTTTTACATGCTAAACAGCAGTACCTGCAAACCATAAAAGAGGAAAATATAAACTATACTAAAGAGGCCAAAGTTTAAAAGGTCTGTGAAACAACCTCAACAACCATGCTGAACTCAACTTCAGCAGAATATTTTAAGCAGAAGAATCAATCAGATTTCAGATCAATAGGAAAACGACTCCCTTGGCAAGACAATGAGGCTTTCTCCCACAGCAACCCTATCTTCCTCTTCATAATGGTTATTTTTACCTTAATATCATCCTCAACTAGGAGATGGGAAATCATTGAGATCCTCAAGCTGCAGGATTTAGTAGGATGCATTAAAGATTAGGCCAGGACAATTCAAATGTTCTCCCCATCACAATCATTTCATGCTGGGAAGCTAAATGGTCTTTGAGTACCAAACAAGCCTTTATTTCTGGAGCTGAGGGTAGAGATATTCAAGAGTTCAAGTGCCCATTTGTGGTGGGGAGTCTATGCAGCAATTCAGTCCTGTGTGACAAAATAATAATTGAATGTGTTTCCATAGAAACTAAAGACAGCCAGTGAAAACTGCTGTAGAGTTTTAAAAGAATTCAGTCAAGTTTTATTTGAGTAAATAAGGATCACTGGCAATATACTGCTGGTTACAAGAACAGGTGCTACTCTTAAAATTACTTTTAAAATTACATCACTGAGCAGGGGCTCCTGTGGTTTCTCACAGAGCTACAGGCTGGTGTTAAAAATATTAGGACTATGTAAGTGATTGATCAGGAATGCTCTCAAGGTAAAGGGGTCTTTTTTACTACTGCCATAATTTTTTTTGGAGCAAGCCCATAGTGAGGTGAATTAGATAGATTAAGGGAGTAATAGGCATTCAGATAATAGTAATGCTTGACTAGTAATTGCTTTATTGCAATAAACAGCACTGATTGTAAAACTCCTGCCAGATGTAAAGCCAATGTTCATTTGCTCTCCTTGTTATCATGGACAATTTGGGGTTTGGAGAAGGAGTGTTTGGCTCTTAAGATTAAGCTTCAAAATCCAAGAAAGGATTTGAGCAGAGCCAATTTTTCTCTGACTTTCTGGGGATGTGGATCCTGGCTGTAAACAGATTTGTGAGGAACACTGGGCTGTGTGTGAATTTGGGCTCCTCAGTCCTTTTGCCTCTGGAGATGGATGATGTGGCAGAGGCAGTGGAATTGCTCACCAAGGTGGGAGTGTTTGTGCTGCAGCCCTGTTTACCTGCCTGTGACAAACCCTCTTACCTTCGCTGTCCAGCAGGAGCACCACAGCTTGGGAAGAGGGAAAAGTCATCAATGACCCGACAAAGTGCAGGCTGAAAGAGATCCCACCAAAATCTGCAAACTCCCCTGTAATACAAATGCTAAGCCACCTTATCCACTAGAATCCCTGTCAAAGATATTTCCAAACCCCATGTGTTGGACAAACAGGAGAAATCCTGGCTGATGTGTTTGCCTGAGGACATCAGTGCTATTTTTGTGGCTATTCCTTGTTATTCAGTGGTACTCACTGCACAGCAGGAAATCTTCTGCATCACAGAGGGGCTGATAAAGATCCAGACTTGTATTTCAGCAGTTATCCCTCTCCAGTCCTCCCCATCCCTCACTGAAGCTCTAAACCCCCTGTGAGCACACCTTACAGCCCATTTCTATTTATTTGGTCTGGTTTGCACTTGGATTGGGATCTCCTCAAGGCAAAGGCTCTTGAGACAGGTTGGATTTTTTCACTAAGGATCATGTCTTCAGGCTTTTGTTGTCACTTCTGCTATAAATACAATAGAAGGTGCAATATTAAGAATGTATGGAACCCTTCTGGGTACATTTTGGCAGTGCTTTTACCCTGTAATTAAACATTTAAAAGTTAACACTGTGATATCCTTCGTGTTTCATGACCTCATTCATAATCTTAAAATTTAACCAACCTTCATGAGCTCCAAGAGTTTAAAGTGCAAAGATACTGAGCTACAGGTGGTGTAGAATTCTGTTAAAGAAAATGAGCTCCTTGCCATTTCTCTATCCTCAGTAAAAAATTCAATTTTATCTCTTCATCATTCATTTCCATTAATTAGTATCATCACCATTCCCCTCATGCCATCATGACCCTTGTTGCCTTGGTTCATTTAGAGCCCCTGAGTGTGTGTTTGGGAGGAGTTGTTTGTTTTTTTTTTTCAGGGGATTTTTGTAGCTTTGCTTTTTGATTTTTCCCCTGATTTTCATCTGGTTTTTCTGGAAGGGACAGATAAACCTGTCTGAGAGTGTCTGGGGTATTGAGGAAAGTTCTGTATATATATATATATATATATATGTATATATGAATGTGTGTATACATATATATGTATTTTTATACATTACATATATATATATGTAATATATTTATGTAACATATATTATATTAATATATATTAAATTATATATAATATATATAAAATATACAATATATATTATATAATATTATATATTATAATATATGTAATATATAATATAATATAATATAATATAATATAATATAATATAATATATTATATATTATATAATGTACAATTTATAATATATATAATAATGTATTATATATAATATATATTATATATAAAATACATATATATGTATTTATATAAATTATACTAGAGACATTGTTAATGATAGAATTCCTCCAGAGCCTTTAGTGTCCCACTGTGATTAAAATTCAAGATTCTTGGAATGACTCTGTTAAGAATGCTAAATATGCCTTAAAACCCATGCCTTTGGAGGCTCTGAAATGTTATACATCACATGTCAGAAAAACAGATTCTCCAACAGATCTTTTTTTTTTTTTTCTTTTCCTGCAAGGAAATCTTGTCTGCTCCAATCCACTTTTGGTTATTGATGTGAACACTTAGGAATTCTTTGTGAAAGACAAGGTCCTTAAATTAATTCCTTCTGTAGCAGCCTGCTAATTTTAAAAAGGAGGAATTTAAAGAGGACCAACATGTTGCATATTTTGTCAGCTTTTTGTTGTTGTTTGGGATGGGTTTGTGTGTGTTTTTAATTATATTCCCTTAAATACAAATGTCAAGGTACCAAGGAAGCTGTTCTGCATGGGGAGATTTTCTTTCTACCATTGAATATGATGGCATTTAAAGGCATACAATGCCAGTAGGGGATGAACTCATCAGAAGGAGATTAGCTGTGTAGAAAAATAGCATTTTAGGAGTAACAGGATCTTTCTTTGCAATTAGAGCTGTCACTGCTTCAGGGTGTGATTCAGAGCTCCTCTAGTGGTGCAGATCACAATTCCATATCTTCCAAGGGGGGACTTTGGCCCCTCTCTGTTATGTACACTAATTTTTCTATTAACATGTAGAAAACTGCTCTTGTTTTACCCTTTCTATCACCTTCTGTATTGGATTTCAGGCTGTTGGTTTGATTGTTTAAGGAATGCTAAAATGTTCTAGGAGATACAATCACTTGGTATTTGTCATAAGCATTATTGCAAGTCTGTCTGCTAATTGATATTATAGACATGCAACGTTTGGCCATTTATTTTAATACTTTCTCTGTTTATGACTGTTACACAAGTGACATATTATTACAAGTATTATATAAATTTAATTGAAGTGAAATACATGTTGTTTTTGAAACAGCAGGATCCAACTTTTCTGGACAGCCTTTAATTTTCCTTCAGAAATTTAAGGGTGTCTTTGCAATTTATTCAAACATACCATGGCAGAAAACCAAACCTCTCTTCTTCAATGTGTTTTGTGCCTGTATTAAAATTGTAAGGGTTTGCTCAAAATTATAGTTATTTCAGCTATTACAAAATTAGAGAAAAAAGCACACTGATCTCACAATTTTATTTTGGTTTATTTTGTTTAATAACATGACAAGTGAGGTATGAACACAGAGCTGAGTTTTGTATTCTTTAATTAAGACCATTACTCTTGTCTGGGAGATTCTTGCTTTGCTGTAATCCTTCTGGTTCTGCACAATGGAAGAAAATGACAGATTGTTGCTGTTTATATTCCAGTAGCTTTTAGGGATAACTACATTTATAATCCAAATAGGAAACAGCAGGGAAAAAATAAGGATCATTATCAAAGGAAAGAGCAAGTGGCTGGTCCACAGCCATCATCACACAGAAATAAAAGCAGATTTTCCCCAGCTCCACATTTATAACTGCCACAAAGTTTGCAGAAACAGATTTTCATTTATTTATTTGTTGGTTTGTTTTATTTCATTTCAGTTATTTGTATCTGGGAATAAAGGTGCCTAAAATAGGACTACAGGTCCTGTCTCAAAATCAGTAGGAAAATGAGGAGATGGAATGGTCTTGTATCAGCTTCACAGATGTAATCATGGACTTTCTGCTACTGGCTGTTAATGAGGCTCTGCTTTTACCTGGAATAATGAGGTTTAATTCCATAAAGTCTGGAATTGATGGCTGCTTTTTCTGGTGCTAAATCTCTTTTCATATCCAGATTTACCCCTTACCATGATTAAAACTTTGGATGCTTTTGTCAGCAGTGGGGTTTTTGTGGGTCTGTTAAGGTTCAGTAACCCTACCAATTGCCTTTTTGCTTGATTTGTGATTATTCTACAGTATATTGAAAGGCTTTAGCTCAGAATTTATCTCCAGTCTCTGAATTTTCTATTTTACTCCTGTTTTGAAGAAAATACTCCAAAAAAGTGGATGCTGCTTCATCCTACCTGAAGTTAAAACACATAGCACTCTGTTCTCATCTTCAATAGATTTTTGTGATCTGCTGCATTGTATACAAAGAACTTTCAGTCAAGGCTACTTTTTTATTAATTCCAGAATTTCTACTGCCTACTAGAGCTGCTGGTGCCTCTTGTTATTGTTGCCAGTGGAGCTCACACAAACAATTTGAACTATTATTGTGCATTTGGCCTCAAGATCTTGACAAGGGAATCCAGTTGGTCTTGGTAGCTGCTACTGGCTCCCAGAGATTAAATACTGAAATTAGGTTTATATATACATATTAAAATTCAAAGAAACCCCTGAATTAGCTACATTTACACATCCATCCTAAATTATTCAGTGAAAGGAGTTTCATTTCAAAATCCTATTTAATTTTTCTCCCTTTTCCAAGTCGGGGTGTTCCTTCACTTCTTTCTTTTTTTACCTCTACATTATGGTCTGCTGAAAACAGAGCAAAGAGCTGCCCTTGCTCTACCTTAATGTGAGCATCTTTTGGGGCTAATAAATCCAGCTGAGAGGGAAAGTTTGGCAGAAAAGCAGGGAAAATACGCTGGGCAACATCAATACAGAGAGAGATTTGTATGGAGTGAGGTTTTATGGATTTATATGAAATATGCAGGGACACTTTTAAAGAAGGGCTGTAGTGAGGGGATAAAGGACAATGGTTCTAAAATAAGAGAAGGTAGATTTAGACTGGGCATAAAGAGAAAATTCCTTTTAGGATGAGGGTGGGCAGGCCCTGGCACAGGGTGCCCAGAGCAGCTGTGGCTGCCCCTGGATCCCTGGCAGTGTCCAAGGCCAGGCTGGATGGGGCTTGGAGCAACCTGGGATCATGGAAGGTGATGGGGAGGATTGGGGAGGATTGGATTGGATTATCTGAAAGGTCTTTTCCAACCTAAACTGTTCCAGGATTGTGTACAGAAACACACACAGCATTATCACACCCTCATTTCACCTCTCCCTGGGAAAGTCAAGGCATTTCAGTGTTTGCTTTCAGTTTGTTCAATATTGTGATGTTTCCCCAGTTTTTCCTTTGCACACAAAAACGATTATTACATTGCAGTAAATTTGGCTGTTACTTTTCCAGTCCCCTAAAGGGGTTTATTAACCTGAGTGTCACAGAGCATCTAGTTAAACCTTATAATAACTACATAATTATTTTTTTTTACATGAATACTTTAAGATACATCTGGAAAATTCCACCTAAAATTCCACAAAATGAGTGGCTGGTCTGGGAGGCAAGGCCAGTTTTTCACAGATCTAGCACTACAAACACACAGACATTGACACCCAACAGGTGAGGGGCTCCCAGGAGCACACATTGGTTGGCTGGTTTGGAGGTATTTGGTTGGAGTATTTTGTGCATGTGTGTGGCAAATTTCTTTCTCCTTTACATGGGAACTCTTAATTTCCCTAACAGCTCTGATTCCTTTTGTTCTATAATTGACTCAATTAATTTTCTGTGTATTTCCTTTGTCCCTGCTGCACTTTGGATCATTATTTAGTAAAAGCTTTCAAAGTTTGTCTCTGATTTGTCTCCCTTTACATAAATATTTGGTGCTACAAAGCATTTTGATTTCCAATTAAAAATACCACAACGGTCATTATGATTAGGGCTGTGTCAAAAGAATTGTGGATTTACTATCTTAATTTTTTTCTTCTTAATAATTATTCTTTGGGGGGTGTGTGTGGCGGAAATGTTTCATATTAGAAAAATTTTACTATGAGAATTATAAGGGTGTAACATCAGCATAGTTAAAACTACAAAGCTTTGTAAATCAGTTCATAACAGACCAAATAGAAAAATCCTCTGAAATATTACATGCTTTAGTGCCAAAATATTGTTTAGCTTGAAATATCATGAAACCCATGGCAGTTTTCTCTATGAGATGCAAAAGGTTTCAACCACTTAATGTAGGGACTTAATTCCTCTACTTCTCTTGATATAAAGACTATGTGGATTTTAAAAGGAAGAACATGTATTATTGATTTTGTACCAGCCCTGAGGGGCCCAGGCAACAGCTGCAGAATGGTGGCACGAGGGCTAGGGGATCTGGAAAGACTCTCCTTAAATGTGATTAACAGGGAAAACAATGTATTTTGGCTCCATAATTCAAAGTAGATTCAGTTTAGATTGTGTACAGCCCCAGCAACATAATCCAGCAGCATGCTCCAGGTTCATCCAGCCACCATAGAGTATCCTCACACTGAGACAGATTTCTTTAGTTCCTGCATCCACTTCCATGCTGGAAGCAATTTCAGCATATGGAGACAACATTTCCATTAAAATTCTGTAGCTAATTAATATTCTTTCTGTGTATGCTAGCAGGCATCCCTTAGGTAGAGGTTTCTCTTTCCATTCATTTAGAAAAACATCACAGTCCTTCCCTGCTTTACTCTACTCTGTGTTAACCATGGCCCACATCACCCAGACCTTTGGGTCAGCCTGAGAGTTCCTGGATCAGGCAGAGAGAGCAGCAGTGAAATTGTGAGCTGGGAATCCAGAGCAGCTGCACTGCTCCTCTGGGCCACCCTTGGCAGTGGGATTTGCAGTGTCACCAAGAGTCTCACTGCCACACCTGTAACGTCAGCCACAGGAAAATGATTGCAGGCACGTTTATTTCAGTGGTGGGTGATTTTGTGAGGCTGAATTAACTAAAAACATTTTAATCTTCTAATGACAGAGGGATCAAGGCCATCCTCAGCAGGTTTGCAAGCTGAGGGTGCAGTGAGAGCCCTGAAGGACAGGGGGACATCCAGAGGGCCCTGGACAGGCTCCAGGAGTGGCCCTGGGAACCCCAGGAGGTTCAGCCAGGGCTGCTCAGGGCAGCCCCTGGGGTCAGTGCAGGCTGGGAGGAGCAGCTGGAGCAGCCCTGGGAGAAGGATTGGGGGTGCTGGGGGTGAGAGCTGGAGCTGCCCCAGCCCTGAACCCCCTGCCCTGGGCTGAGCCCCAGCCTGGGCAGCAGGGGAGGGATTGGGATGGTGCCCCTGAGCTCAGGTGAGACCCCACCTGCAGAGCTGCCCCAGCACAGGCAGGAGCTGGAGCTGCTGCAGAGAGCCCAGGGCAGGCACCAGCATGGGCAGAGGGATGGAGCAGCTCTGCTGGGAGGAAAGGCTGGCACAGCTGGGATTGTGCAGCCTGGAGCAGCTTTGGGGTGAGCTCAGTGTGCCTGAAGGGAAAGAAAGAGAGAGACTGTTTACAAGGGATGGAGTGACAGGAAAAGGGAGAATGGCTTCCCACTACCAGAGGAGAGGCTAGATTAAATATTAGGAAGAAATTCTTCTCTGTGAGGGTGGGCAGGCCCTGGCACAGGGTGCCCAGAGCAGCTGTGGCTGCCCCTGGATCCCTGGCAGTGTCCAAGGCCAGGCTGGATGGGGCTTGGAGCAACCTGGGACAGTGGAAGGTGTCCCTGCCATGGCAGGGGTGGCACTGGATGGGCTGTAAGGTCCCTCCCAACCCAAACCATTCTGTGGTTCTGTGATTCTACAATCACTCACTGCTCTCCTGGCTACTGTGCAGTTGGCAGTTTAACCCTGATTCCTAAAAGCAAACAACATTCTCATAAAGACCATTATCAAATTAAGCAGCCATCACTGTTGTTTTGAATCAGAGCACAGAAACCAAGCACTTGGAGTCTGATTTGTCCTTCCCAGAATGTAAATCCACCTGGTCCAGAGTAGGATGTTGTAGGGATGGCTGTAAGTGCATTTGGTGCTGATGTTGCTGTCTCCCAGATTTATACTGGACTTGGCCTCCAAAGAAGGGGAAAGTAGGTAATGGGTATTTTACTGCCTCTCCTCTTCTTGTTAAATTGTCTTCATTTTTTTACTTAGCATCTGCCTCACTGAGTACTCATCATCTGCTACTGAGCCATCTGATGTACAACAGATGTTAAGCACTTAGTGAGGCAGAGAAGGAGGTAAAAGTGTCATATCATGATTAAACACTTGCTCCAGCTATTCTATAGGGTGACCATAGTGCTTTGTTCTTACATTTAATGTTACAGTGTGCTGAGCAGCAATAGGCACGTGGTTTGGATTAAGCTTGCAACTGCTCTAGTAAAAACAATCCTGTTTTTAAGTAAAGTTTTTTTTTTCATAGTAAGAAAAAGAATTGCAAAATATTTTAAATGCACTTCAGAATTATGATTTATGTCTATCATTAAGATTCTCATCAGAAACTTGGCTGGTGTTAATTGCTGCATTAACTTCCCTAGGATTATCACATTTTTTACCATGCTTGTGTAAAAGTGAGATTATCTGGCAGGCTTTCTTTTCCCCTGCAAGCATTCCAGCTGAAAGCTGGTGCAGTTTATGGGGCAGCAGATTTAACCACAGGAGTCTCTTCATCCTGCAACAGTAGCCTGAGCTTGCAGCAGAGTAGGAAATGAGTAGAAGTTGGAGCTGAAGTTGTCATTGAAGCAGAATTAGTTAACAATCTGCTTCCAAGTACTGAGAAAATTTGTGGAATATTGTCATTCACCTCCAGGTATTTTCACACTGACATATTTGATCAGACAAAGAGGAATAAGGAGGGAGGAATTATTACTATTTTTATTATTAATGAGGGGGGAGGAATTGTTCTTCCCTGAGAGGTGTGATTTGTGTGAGCAGGAGCTCTTTGCAGTCACTGGTGAGATTCAAACCCCAGACTAATGGAGACCCAGTTTTGGGGTCTTAACTAAAAGGCAGGAATTTGGGATTTGGAAGGGTTACTTGGCTCAGTGTTCATAAGTCAGAGCAGTGGTCTCTTCTTATAGAGACAACAGGTTTTTTACTAACAGGACAATCAATATTCATGTTTTCATAGAAATTAAGCCCAAATTTTGCACTTATTTTGTACTTTTGTGCTGGTTTTAAAACGTTGATTTCAATTATTTGATATTAATAAACAAAGGAAGTTTAAAAATTTCCAAAAAATTTATAGGAAGATGTAATTCAATATATAATTTGACAAGTATCCTGTACTCACAAAGTATCATATTTAATTAAACTAAAAATTTACTTCTTTACTTTAATGTACTATAACTTTACAGTAAAGTTGTGATTTCAAGTGTGTGAATGACCAGAAATAGCTTTTGATTCTAAATTATCACATAACTTTGCAGGATGAGGAAGACACAGGTATTTCAAGCATTCCATTTTTATTTAAAGCTCAGTGGAGTGACCAGGACTATTCTTGCTAGTATCATTAGCTTTGGAAGCTGGTTCTACACCCCAGGGTTTGGAAAACTAACTCATCAGGCCAGCATGTGTGATTTTCCAAATCAAATATTAATTTTTTTTTTTATTAAAAGAATAATTGAAGAGCTCTTTCAAGCCTTGCTCAGGGCACCTTTGGTCATGCTGCTTTCTCTGGTTCTGAGTGATAAAGTTCCTGGAATGGCCTGCCTGAGGAAGTGGTGGATTCTCCATCCCTGGATGTGTTTAAGAAAAGATTGGATGTGGCACTTGGTGCCATGGTTTAGTTGAGGTGTTATGGCTGGGTTGGACTGGATGATCTTGAAGGTCTCTTCCAATCTGGTCATTCTGTGAATTCTGTGAATTCAGGAAGGCTTCATGCATTTCTTTTTCTCTTATGGTGTGTAAAGGTTCTGACAGTGCTCCTCTCACTGTCCTCTGCTCTCACCCCTGCCCTGGAGATCCCAACCAGTCCATGCTTGTTCAGCAGTGAGGTTTTAGTTCTGTAGGCTTCTTTTTTTGGGGACTGCAACTGTTCCCCTCCTACCTGATTTCTCCAAGGACTCTCTGTCCATCCACCACATCTCTGTAATGTCAGGGAGGTCACAGTACTGGAAGTGTGCCCAAATCTGCCTGTTTCCCACACACATCCATGTCCAGGCACAGAGCAGATCCCCATGCTGCACCGCTTCCTGCACAGAACGTATCACACAACATTTTGGGTTGGAAAGGACCTTGAAGATCACCCAGTTCCAGCTGGATTATGCAGTTCCAAACCACACTGGAAAGCCTCTCTCTCCCTGGATGCTTTATTTTCCAGCCCCAAGGTAGCAATGCTTGGAGCCCTTGTCACAGGGTTAGCAAGTCTGGAAGCTGAGCTGTCACCTCTCACCTGTCCCCTCTCTGGAGCCCTCTCTGTCCCCAGGTGCCACCATCCCCAGAGGGGCTGTGGCAGCCTCAGCTGCACCGGCTGTTCAGCCAGATGTGACCTGCAGGACACATCTGCTTCCAATCAAACCTGTCCCTTACCTGCAGGATCCAGAATTTATCTCAGCTTGAATTTCTAGGAGAAAAAGAATAATTTTGTAGTGATGTGCCAGTGTGAGTTTACCCAATTAAGGATGAGTTGCTTAAATAAAGTAGGTATCACCCACATTTTATGTACTTTTGCATAATTTACTTAATTTGCTCCACTGAAAGAAATAAATTTACAAAGAGCAACAGTATTCCTTAATGACTAATTTTAAAACAAGCAGTTAAGTAAGGAAGTAGTTTTTATTTTTTTTTAATAGACTGTATTTTTTAAATAATCAAAGACAAGTATAAGCAGATTCTTCTTGAAATCTCTCTGTTTAAAATCAGGTAAAGAGAAATCAAAGGAAGGCAATAATATTAGAATGTAATTGTTTTGAACTTCACTGGAATAAGGAGATAACCTCCTTCCCTCTAAAGCTGTTGACCTCTTTGCAACTGCTAATCATCAAAGGCATAGCAGTTTAAATAAGCTAGATAATACTAAGTTACAAACAACTTGACTAAGTTATAGAAAGAAACTTAATTTTGCAGCTTGCAATTTCACACAGATTTTTAAATTGCTGCTTGTATTCCCTAACAAAATAAAAGGAGGAAGGTAGGCTCATTCAAAATAAAGAGAACAAAAAAGAAGTGACTTTAGAGATTTTGCTTCTCATAATCATTGAAATAGTAGATTGCATAATTAATAAAGAAAAAAACAGTGTTTTATACATCCTGTGGTTGGAACACCCAGAATGTGGTTGGCTCACCCAGAATATTTGTGCTTAATGCTGACTTTCAAATAATCACCAAGAAGAATAATGATAAGGTGTGTTCATGTTGTGCCTGTTATTATATTTACTTATGCTTCTAGAAAATACCTAGAGCTATAGTCATATCAACCCCCAGCCCTAAACAACCAAGATTCCTGCCCCAAAAAAGGGAAAAAATAAAAAGATTTAAAAAGTCACCAGAATTTTTTTTTTTACTGAACTTTATTTTCATGCTTCTTAAATATCATAATTTGAGATGCCATGGATTTCTCCTTGAGGCAAATTCAGATGTGACTTAGAAGTCAGTCAGGAGCAAATGAGGGTCTTGTATTTTCTCTCCAAAACAATGTAATGAAAGGGGAAGGAACTGCACAACCATCATCATTCATGTGGCAACAACAGATCTGATTGCAGCAGACAAAACAAGTTCTTTAAACTGTGCATTGCTGGGAATAATAGGACTTAAAAAATGCAAAGAAAATAATTTTTCTGACTATTTCCATGTAGCTCTGCTCTCCCCATTGTCATTCTTCTAGTGGCTGTGCCTCATCAGCCTAAACTGTTGCTTTCAGTATGTTTTCCCAGTGTGATGTAGGACATTAACTGTTCCTCCTAGTGAAACCAAATTGAGATGACAAGAAGAACATTAAAGTGATCTTCTAATTTTGTCCCCAAAGATGAAAAGTAAACACAACATGCTCATGCTTGGCTTCCTGTAGAGATTCTGCAGTGCTGGAAGATGTCTAAAGAATCTCTTTAGTAGGTGGGGAGTGGGGATCTGTTGCTATTCTAGGAAAGAATTTTGGCTCACTGTCTGTAAATCAATGCAGCTCCGGCTAGTAAAAAAAAAAAAAATCTTCATAATAGCATAGAGGGACAGTAGAGTTGTAGATGTTTAGATACACACTAAAATCTTCTTTGGTCAAATAGAGCACACAGGAATAATCTCAACTGCGTAGGATTTGAAGATGTTAATCTGAAGACAGTTACAGAAAATGGTTCTTTGTCAGGCTTCCTTGACAGAGAAAGCAAATACCTGAACTAAATGTTCCTGTCATGCCTGTGGGTTCAGAAGGAAACTTTTCTTTTGTGATTTTGCAATGTTAAGAGGAAATTTATACCTGTATCTATCTGACAGCAGATGCTATCGTGCCTTAACCTGACACTAAAACCAACTTTATTTTCCTCTTCCTATATAATTGATAAATTACAAATAATAAAAAAAATTATATATTTTTATGTATTATATAATATATACAATATATATATTATATATATTTTTTATTATATCTAAAATTCATAAAATATAACAAAAGCTATAAAAAGTCTATAAAACAAAGTCTATAAAACAAACTATAACAAAGTTTATATTATATTATTTATATACGTGTTGCAGTCTGATTTCAAGGTGTACCTCAGGAACCCAAGTCCTTCCCTGTATTATACATTATATTATATTATATTATATTATATTATATTATATTATATTATATTATATATATTTTATTATATCTAAAATTCATAAAATATAACAGTCTGTAAAAAGCCTATTAAATGTAACAAAGTTTATACAATATATATTTATATATATTAAATTTTATATGTATATTGTATTATATTATACATATTACATATATTATATTATATTATATTATATTATATTATATTATATTATATATAATAATATGTATTAATATAATACCTTAATATAATACATTAATATAATATAATATAATATAATATAATATAATATAGTATTTATAAAAAGTCTATAAAAAGTCCATAAAGTGTAACAAAGTTTATGTGTATTTATATACATTATAACATAATATTATAGTATATATATTATATATTTTATAATGTAGAAAAAGTCTATACAAAGTCTATAAAATATAACAAAGTTTATATAATATATATAAATATATATCTACATATATTATATTTATATAGAATATATATACATATATATATTTAATATATATCTTAAAAGTCTATGAAAGTCTATAAAATATAACAAAGTTTATATTATTTTATTTATATATATATATATTATTATATTACATTATACATATATCTTACAAATATATTCTTTTTAAAATTGATAAAATATGTCCAAGTCATATTTGCTAAAACCCAAATTTGCTCCAATCCTCACTAAAACCAACCTATTTCCATGCTGCAGGTCTTCCAACTACTGGCTGACCCGCATCCAGTCTCTGCTGTACTGCAACGAGAACGGGCTGCTGGGCAGCTTCTCGGAGGAGACGCACACGTGCGCGTGCCCCAACGACCAGGTGGCGTGCCAGGCGCCGCTGCCCTGCACGCTGGGCGACGGCCCCGCCTGCCTCAGCTGCGCGCCCGACAACCGCACGCGCTGCGGCGCCTGCAACGCCGGCTACATGCTCAGCCAGGGCCTCTGCAAGCCCGAGGTGGCCGACTCCACCGAGCACTACATCGGCTTCGAGACGGACCTGCAGGACCTGGAGATGAGGTATCTGCTGCAGAAGACGGACAGGAGGATCGAGGTGCACGCCATCTTCATCAGCAACGACATGCGCCTCAACAGCTGGTTCGACCCCTCCTGGAGGAAGCGCATGCTCCTCACCCTCAAGAGCAACAAGTACAAGTCCAGCCTGGTGCATATGATACTGGGCCTCTCTCTGCAGATTTGCCTGACTAAGAACAGCACCTTGGAGCCCGTCCTTGCTGTTTATATCAACCCTTTTGGGGGCAGCCACTCTGAGAGCTGGTTTATGCCTGTGAATGAAAATAATTTCCCAGACTGGGAGCGGACTAAGCTGGACTTACCCCTTCAGTGCTATAACTGGACGCTGACTCTGGGCAACAAGTGGAAGACATTTTTTGAAACTGTGCACATCTATTTGAGGAGTCGAATAAAGTCGAACGGCCCAAACGGCAACGAGAGCATCTACTACGAACCCCTGGAATTTATCGATCCCTCCAGAAATCTGGGCTACATGAAAATCAACAACATCCAAGTGTTTGGCTACAGCATGCACTTCGACCCAGAAGCAATTCGAGACTTGATTTTGCAGCTGGACTACCCCTACACTCAGGGCTCACAGGACTCAGCACTTTTGCAGCTGTTGGAGATTCGGGATCGTGTAAATAAACTCTCTCCACCCGGCCAACGTCGCCTGGACCTCTTCTCTTGCTTGCTCCGTCATAGACTCAAACTGTCTACCAGTGAAGTGGTGAGGATCCAATCTGCTTTGCAGGCCTTTAATGCCAAATTGCCAAACACAGTGGATTATGACACAACCAAATTATGTAGTTAACCATAAATGTGAAGCACAACACAAAACTTTGAAGGAGTTTTTACAGTGCTTTTGTGGAACAGTTTATGTTTGGAAGAGTAAATTTAAATTGTCTTTTCAATATCTGTCTTATATCAGTCAATACTGTTGGATGGCAATTTACACACATGAACTTGCTGACAATGAATATATTATACCTGCAGTTTTGGTTTATGAATGAAATAAATACTGACACCAGTCTAGAAGACATTCTACTTTTTACAATAAATTTCATTTGTAATTTTATATGTTCCGTGGCAATGCTTTTGTGCATTACATCCTCTAGAGGGAACATAGAAGGAGACCAATAAAATTTTGTAGCTGAACAGTTATTACAAAGAAACGCTGTGGGATTCTTTTTTCTTACACAAAAGTAGTAACTTTGATACACTTTTGTGTGTGTTGAACTCAGGAGGGGTAGGCAGAGAGAAGAGATTGACTCCAGATTTTAAGAGAAACTGTCAAAATAGTATATTTTAATTTTAGGATGTGGATCTAGGAGTTCATGCCAGGCTGAAGTGACAACTGCAGTGATGCTCCACCTGAGGCTGGTCCTTTCCAAGGGGCTCAGTGTGACACCAGGGTGATCCCAGGGAGTGTTTTAGGATGGGAAGAAGGCTGGAACTGTGGGGTGCACAGCAGTGGAAGCCTGAATTAGCTCTAGAGGAGACAGGTGAGAGGCTGGCTGCAAATGACCAAAATGCTTTTCAATGCCCCTGATCCTTTGCTTTGCATATTTACCAAAAGAATCAAGCATATGTACACATTGCCTCCTCCCAAATGCACACACTGTCACATTCAGAATTCTCTGTTTTGGACTGCTCACCCAAATGCAGCCATGCTGCTTAGATTTAAGTTAATTAAAAATTAATTAAAGTTAAAATTTGTTATTAGTAAAAAATAGTTAAAGTTAAAAAGTTAATTAAAGTTTAAAATTTCCCTGCCAATGCAGCTGTTTAGTGGATGGGTGTTTTTTCCATTCTTTTCAGTGCAAGAATTTTCAGTTTTTAAAATAATATCCCCTTTGACAGATACAAGAAATCCAGTTTATAAAGCTGACAGAGCAAGTCATTAATTAAACATTGTCAATTACTGAAATTAATTAAATGTGAATGTCTGTTAAATGTGGATCAGAATTAGGTTCTTTGCTGTTTGACACAACCTAGCAGATAAAAAGCACATCTAGGCAGCAGAACCTGGGACTCACAAGAAGCCTTTGCTGCCTCTTGCAAGAGAACAGAACAAATGGCTGGATTGTCAGAAGTGCCCATTAGTAAATGCAGGGTAAAACGAAGGAAATTGATACAAAATGGTTTAGTAGAACCTCCCTGCATTCATTCTGAATCTGTGTCACAGATTTAAAAGTCAATTTGTATTTTTTAAACGGAAAATAATTGCATAAAGAACGGGCAAGCACAGAAAGCAAAAACCCCCATTTCATTCATACACAATTTAACTCAGCTGGACTCCAACAAAATTCACTTTATTCATTTCAATTTGTTGTATTACAGTGTCATTTGAATTTAGCCTATTCTAAGACACACTCCTCACTTCCAGCAGGACCCCAGCAGCACAGAGGAGAAAACACCTTGTGAGTGAATGTAGACAAGCTAAAATACAAGGGCAGAAACTCTTCAGAAAGCCCACAGCCAAGGAAATGTTTTCCTTAGTGATTCCTGTCTCTCCTGACTTCTATAAATATTTATCTGCTTTACTGTTTCACTGCCACCCATTTTGATAATTCCTCAGACCCTCAGTACTAAGAAGTCACTCAGAACTAAAATTAGCAGTTATTTTTTCTCCCTGTTTATTTTGTGTGTGTGTGTGTTTTGTTTTGTTTTGTTTTTTGTTGTTGCTGGAGGAATTAACCTCTGGATGAATTCCTGTTTGTCTTCAACTTACAGCTTTCTTTTGCTGATAAATAATGTATCTCAGCCCCTCTTCTACGTGTCCAGATTTTGGCTTGCTCTTGCATTAGTAAGATCTCTCCAGTTAGAATTCTCAGTATTCTTGTTTCCATCCTCAAGTCTTTCTTTTGCTCTTTTGTTATGTCTTTGGCAACTATTATAACTTGAAAAATTAGATAGTTGGATTTTACTACTCAGTACCTTGTGTAGTCTTTTCAAACAAGTGAATCCTTCTTAAGATTTTCCCCCATGACTAATTTTTCTAATTTTTCTTTCTTGGCTGAATTGGTTTTTTTTTTTGTTTTTACATATCTTTCTCTGCCAAGATTTAAAGTTCTTCACTGTGCAGAACGATATCTGTAACAGAAGATACAGATCAGAAGCAGCCCCAAAAGTGTGACATAATTTAATTATTACACATTATATTCATTATGCTGGACTGGAGTAGTGGAAAGCTCCTGTCATTACTCACCAGCTTTGTGCCAGATTTCCTAGCCCACTACTCATGGGCTAGTTTTGGATTTTGGAATTTGTAGGCTCATGGAATAGGGAGAGTTTCTATTTTACCAGAACTGGATTCTATAAAGATAAATATGATAGGGGAAAAAAATCCTGCAAGTGTGTATATATATATATATATATTTAAATACTTGTGTGTATATATATATATATACTTGCAGTGAGAAAAAAAAAGGCACAGGTTTATCTGGTTCTCAAACGAGACAATAATATTTCCCTTTTGACATTTTTTCCAATTGGAAACTTTCAGTGTTCTCAAAAAAGAAATTCAGGATGTTTTTTTTAGAAAAAGATGAGTCCAATCAGCAAACAGTTTGATCCATAAGAAAGTTTTGTAATAAGATATGAACCCAAGGGTGGAGAAGAAAGAGCTGTGGCTGCATCCATGTGCACTCATTTCCATCTGGGCATTGCAGATATTTGGAGTGATGAGATCCTGGTGTTTTCTACTGAATCTCATTGCCTTTCACCAATGCTGTTATTTCCTGCCATCATAAAAACCCACTGGAATAAAACCCAAAAAACAAAGCAAGGAAGAGATGGAAATAGAGAATGACAGAACCATGGAAATCCACACTTGTTTGGGAATACAGAGGCTGAATTGAATCATATTTAAACATAGTGAACATGAATGAACTCTCATTTCTCTCATTGCTCGCTGAAAAAAATTTGACAGGAACAAAATGTGTTCACATTCTAGTGCCTGAAGATAGAGAGAGGTGTAGTCACATTTCTTCCCAAAATTTGAGGGAGAGCCTTTGTTTCCAAAGGTATGCATATGCTGACTGCATTTCTTGTGAAAGTGCTTATTTGGCAGACACCTCAAGTCAGCAAAGAGACAAAAGCCAAAAAAAGTCAGTGTTCCCAGGCTGAGCAAGCAGTTTGTGCAGGAAGGAGGATGGAGAATGCAGGAGGGGGCTACCACTGCCTGAAGCTCTTTTCTCTGAAAATGCAGCACGTTTTCCAGGGACAAAAAAATGGCATGGGGAAGAGAAGGGATCCACACCTTCCTCTCTGCTGGAAAAGGGGACATGGGGAAGGATCAGTGTTTTACTGTGCATCAGCCATGGTTTCTTTGGCAGGGAGGGGACAGAATCTGAGCTGCTGTGCCACCCTTGGGAACGGGAGCATCCTCTGGGCGCTGCAGCCAGGGCTCCTGCCAAGGTGGTTGGAGTGCAAGGGGGAACCCAGGGAAAAGAGGAGAGAGCAAAGGAACCAAGATCTCATTTGAGTAGGCCCTTAAACAAGCTGTAATGCCTCATTTCAGATAAAAGCAGAGGCCAAGATCTCCCTGGGTGTGGATGAGGTTTGGAAACACGGAATGTTGTGGCTATTTTTTAATGAGAGTCACACTGGGAGATCTCAACACCAGAGCAAGGGCAGGGCTAATGCTGATGTGCAGGATTGATGGGGGCCCAGCAGGGCAGTCTGTGGGACTGCAGGGCTGACTTTGGGGTCTATTCACTCACTTTGGGGTCTATTCACTCACTTTGGGCTCTATTCACTCACTTTGGGGTCTATTCACTCAGCTTCATTCTCTAAGCACCAAATCTACTCCAGAAGTAGCAGATACCCAACACTTTCGGCATACACAGATCACCAATGAAGCAACCCACAGCCCTGGGTCACAGGGGATAAAATGTTGGCTTACCCACAGGGCAGAGAAGTGTATGGATTTCTGACATTAATTTTCACAAATTTGGCACCATGGCCACACCAGAGGTACCACTGCTCTGGGAGTGAGTGCACGTGGGAGTGCAGGGCCGTAAATTCCTTTTTTCCCTGCCAAGCCAACAACAGTAAGGTGTGAATTACGACCAAAGAAACAGTTTTACCTCCCAGAAATGGTGCAATTTTCCTTCCCTGCAGATTTCTCCTTGGATGGTAATGTGCATCTAAAAATACCAGTGTATCTTGTCAACACACTCACACATTCCTCTGGTTGAGGGAACATTCAGTGCCACGCGCAGGTATGGAAGGGAAACACAAGAAATGCCAATGTTAGCAGCAATAGGTGCTGCAGGATTGCCCACCCTCTGGTCACACCTGCACCAGGCATTGTTTGCCTGCCTATGATCTGCTCTCAGCACACAGCAGACAGAAAAGAGCTTAAAACCACCTGGGAGGCAGAGATAGCTTTGCTCTGAAAACAATGCTCCCCTAAGAGGGACTAAGCCAGAGCGTGACCACCTTTCAACACATTCCAAGAGCTTTCTCTTTTCAGAAAAAAAGGGCTTTTTGCCAATTCTCAGCTGACAGGGAAGAGAGAAGAGGAGGAGTAAACCAAAGTGAGGTGTGTTCATATCAAACCACAATTCTTTTTGTGGGGAGAGAAGGGAGAACAAAGAGCCTTTGAAGGGCTTTGGGATCCCATCACAGCTGTGTAAGTCACTCCAAAAACACTGAGGTACCACAGGGATAACAGAAAACCAAAAATGCAAAGACCATGTACAATCACTGAGCCTGAGCCTGACAGAAGAAAATCAACCATCACTGGTTTTGAACACACACATTTTCATCTTACATCTTTCCCTCACTCTCAGAAGTGAGTGAGAGAAAGATAAAGAAGAAACTTTAAGCATTAAACAGGAATAGAAGAATGACAAAAGATAATTCATAAATATGAATATATATGTATAAATGTGTAGAGCTTCTTTCATGTGCCCTTTTCATTGGGGCCTCTCATGTTCCCCTCAGTTATTCAGTTCACCAGGTGTGTATTAAGGCACAAATCCTTTGCTTACAAAATTAAGGCATCACAACATGAGAGAACTTTATGGTTGTGTAAGATCTCCAAATAGTTTTAAATAATCCTATGTATTGCATATCATTATAAATTTTCCAGCTAAGTCCTTCCTCAGCATCAAACAAACCAAACCAAACCAAACCCCACCTCCACAAAATAATATAGACAATTTCTACAAGATTAGACAGTAATTCTACCATAAATCAGCTCTATGAATCTTTTAATTTTATTTTTTTAAACCCTGTCTCTTTCTATGAAGTTAATTCCTCTCTTGCTGTCCAGTGTTTAAGATTTCCCTTCCAGAATCTGTATTTCTGAAGGGACTGGTTTGACAGCTTGAGATGTGAAAGTTCTTGTTTAACAGCAGGACATCAGAGAGCATCACAGCTGCCTTTTTAATATTTAGATGCATAAAGTTAAGATGAGGACTGTGCTGCTAAGCATTTTAAAAATGCTGACTTGTCATCACAAAATAGAAAATGGAAATTCTTAGCTATGAATTTTATCTGGACTCCAAACATTAAAGCCTCGAGTCAATCAGAATTTAGTCATGTAAAAGTACTAAGCATTTATTTTCATACATTATTTCCCAGCTTTAACAGACTCAGAGAGCAAAATGAACACATGAAGTGACTGAGATTGAAAACATTGGTGCTATTTCTAATATGCCTTTGGTAGAATGGAATACATTGATGACAATTTTTTTCCCCCTTCATTGGAAAGGCAATATTCTGTCATATTCTCTTAAAATAAATTGGAGTGCCTATATTCCTCCACTTCAACCCAGATATATGTGAATTTTTTGGTGTGAATATTTACTAAAACAGCTGGATTCTATGCATGCACAGCCATTGAACTTTCTGGTTACTTTTTTTCCTTAAGAAACAACTTTTAATGTCATTGCTAGAGCTGGGAAAAGCTATTCTCTAAAGAACTGGGACACTCTGGGCAGTAATCCCCCTGCAAGTGCAGATATTTGACCTTCAGGTTAATAGATGTCATTTCCACCTGAGCACTGGTGGAGCAGGCAATTCTTGAGCAGGTGAAGTTGCTCTGTAAGCAAGGCCTTTGTCACACTGCTGAAGGGGACAGACATTTCTGGTGGCTGAATCCATCCCTGCCCACGTGGAGGCATCCAGCTGGTCAAACCTGCAGCATCTGTGGTGAAGGCTTTCAGACAGGAGCCCCTTGTATTTGCAAAAAAGCTCTGAAGGGCAGTTTGGACATCTCATTAGTCCATTAGTCCCTCAGCAATCCAAAGGTCCAAGGTTCTTAGCCTAGATTAAATGTGTAATGATGGGCAATGTGAATAATCAGCCCAGAGCTACTAAGGCCTTTATTGAGAATTGAGCCTAGGCCCATTTTCTGTAGAAGAAACTGCAATTTATGTGAGAGACAAAGAGCAAGAAAGAACAAAAAATGAAAGAGAAATACCAACAGTCATAGATGTAAAAAAACCCCAGTTATTAAAAAAATAATAATAAAAAAAGTAAGAAGTGATTAGGGCCCACATTTAGCCACTGCATGGAATAGTGGAATCCCAAAATGGTTTGGAATCCCACCATGGTTTGAGTTGGAAGGACCTTCCAGATCATCCAGTGCCACCCCTGCCATGGGCAGGGACACCTTCCACTGTCCCAGGTTGCTCCAAGCCCCGTCCAGCCTGGCCTTGGGCACTGCCAGGGATCCAGGGGCAGCCACAGCTTCTCTGGGCACCCTGTGCCAGGGCCTGCCCACCCTCACAGGGAAGGATTTCTCCCCAAAATCCCATCCATCCCTGCCCTCTGTCAGTTTGAATCCATTCCCCCTTGCCCTGTCCCTCCAGTTCCTGATGAGTTTTCCCTCCCCAGTTCCCTGGAGCCCCTGCAGACCCTGGAAGGTTCTGTGAGGTCTCCACACAACCTCCTCTGCTCCAGGCTGAACATTCCCAGCTCTCCCAGCCTGGCTCCATGGGAGAGGTGCTCCAGAGCCCTTCAGGGCTCCTCTGGACTCATTCCAACATTTCCATGTCCTTTTGTTGGAGACACCAGGGCTGGACACAGAGCTCCAGGTGCTCCCAGCAGAGCAGAGCAGAGGGAATGTGCTGAGGGTGCCTTGGTGCCACTGCCTGTGGGACAGAGCTGTGCAGAAAGGTTCCTGAATGCACTGAAATTCAGCAGCTGCATGTGGAGGCTGCAGCACAGTCACACCTCCAGGAAATATTTTTTAACACATTAGAAGAAAAAATGTAAAATCTCCTTATGAAATATGATGTTTGGATTTATAACTGAGTTTCCCCTGGTAAGTTCTGGGAAATTTCCCTAAATCAAATTAAACTCAGGGAGCTCAGCTGGCCTCATAAATCACCTGTCTAAACTAGGAATGCTTCAAGTGATGCACGTCCAAGTCAGGAAGCGTGACAATAAATTTGATGACATAAAATGAGCCTGTTAGGCCTGGATAAAACTGTGAATAGGCAGTTTTTATGCCTTTCTTAGACAACTACAAATGAGACTTGTTTTTGTAAAATGCTGGATGAAGTGTCCACATGTATAATTCCAGCCCCGTTGGATCTTATTCACAGCAATGAAAAGCTTTCTGCTCAAAGAGTTTTGGAGAATTTTAATCTGAAAATGTTCAAATGAATATCAAGTCTTGCATATCTCCTTCTCCAATGTTTGTGCTCTCAGGGAGGAGGAGGGAACTATACAGGAATGCAGTGGGATTATCACAAAGGTTAGAAGGGGTTTGGAGCATCTCTCTGATCAGGAGAGACTGTGGGAGATGGGTCAGATTAGTTTGGAGCAGGTTTAGAGGGGATTTAATCAATCTAAAATCAATATGAAAATATCCCAAGGGCAGGTGCCAAGGGGATGGTGCCAAACTCTGTCCAGAGATGCCCAGAGACAGGACAAGAAGGGATGGCCATGAACTAGCCAAGCCCAGCAAGTTCCACCTCACCATGAGGAGCTTTCCATGGAGGGTGGCAGAGCACTGGAACAGCTGCCCAGGGAAGGGTTGGAGTCTCCCACTCTGGGAACATCCCAAACCCACCTGGGTGTGCCTCTGTATGGCCCTGCCTTGGCAAAGGGTGGGACAGAAGATGATCTCCAGAGCTCCCTCTCTGTCAGAGCCCAGGACATTCCTCTGGCTGCCCTGGAGGACTTGAGACCCTGGCAGGGGGCTCAGAGACCCTGGCATGGAGTCAAAGACACCTGTGCCTTCCATTTCAGCCCATGGAAACAATTACCAACTTTGTGTGAGGATTTACAGGCCACAAGGGTTTGAATAGAATGATAGTGAATTTATCATAGGGTGGAAAAGTAGAATTTTGGGGTTTTTCAAATGGGGGTTCAAGAGGCAAGATGGAGGAATGTGGGCATGTCCTGTCCTTCTCCTTCTTCTTCTTGTTCTCCATCTTCTGCTGTGATGGTGACACTTCTGGATTGGTTTAGAGTAGAGACAGACTGTCTAACACAGGTGATAGGTACTGGAAAATTATTGTAAATAAAGTACATGTTGTTCTTAGTATAAAAAGCTAACACCACCTCAAGGGTGGACAGAGTGCCACAATCTGACCTGCTGGACAGGTCTCAGCAGGTCAGAGAAAGAATGGAACAGATAAGAGAAAATAAACAACCTTGAAAAGCAGAACTGAGGAACCTCAGCTTCTTCCTTGGTTGTGGGGCTGAGAAAAAACTTTTTAATACCTCGGGAGCCATTTCAGCAACAACAAACCTGAGACCTCCCAACCCTAAGGACTCTGTTCTTCTGTGGGTGAGGCCCCTTCAGCTTCCCAATAAACTGGGAAATTTATTGCTGGGATAAGGACAAGACTTTCTTGCTCCTTACAAATTGTCACTAATTCATGATTCTAAGGCTGTGCAAGAGTTAAAGGATGAGAGACAGGCTGGGGGAGCTGGGGCTGTGAGAGGGACCCCAGGACCCCTCCCAGAGCCCAAAGGGGAGCTCCTCCAAAGGACTTAATTGCTCACACCTCTCCTCAGGAAAGGGTCAGGAAAAAACAGCCCATTGTCATTCAAAAATCTTGTTATAGACAACGATGAAACACACATCGAAGCAAAGAATTAGTTACCAGCATGCTCAAAATGTTACCAGAATAATCAGAGAATTAATATTGGTTCAGATCAAATTATTAGAATAAAAATAAAAGGTAGAATACTATTACACAAAAGATAACAACAACAACAACTGTTGGAACCCTAGCTGCTGAAAATTTTTGACTTTCTGTGCTGACAAACACTGACCCCCAAGAAAACACTGAATTTAACCTGAAACCATAGAGAAAGCTTCCAAAATTAAGTAATAAAACTAAGATTATGAGTACATAGTTTAAATAAAAATGTGTAATATCACATGGTAGAAAACTTAAAGTTTTAGAATATAATAATATGTATAAAAAATAAAACTTTTAGAACAAAAACTAATCCTTCTTCTTCATAAGTTTAAATAAGTATTATATAATTAAATAAAAATTTTAGAACAAAATCTAATCCTTCTTCTTCACCTTCTTCTCCATAAGTTTAAATAGTATTATATAATTAAATAAAAAATCCACAAACTACAAGTAGTTAATTATTAAGCTAAAAATAAAATAATTTAAGTAAAATTTCTTAATTAAACGGTTTTTCCTTAAAAAACTTCAGCATCCCATTTCCTTTGCTGGAGAAACAGGATGTGATTTTCCACACATTCCCCACCAGCCCCCAGGGACAGGCTTGGTATTTGCACATGTTTTCCAACAATTTTATCCACTTTTATCTTCCTTCATTGGTGTGAAAGTCCCCACCATAAAAGAATTCACTGCATGTGATGTGTTTTGCATAAATTAAATATTTGATATTTGTTCTCCTTGTTACCTCTAAATTGATTTTGTCCAGCTCCAATTGGAATACACAGCACAACATAAAACATCTATATCTGTCTGACATGCTAATAAAAAGAAATAAATAATATACTGTAACAGGATTTCAATGCCACCCTGATCTACCCTGTTAACCCCACATTAAAAGCTCAGCACAGAATTTCAGGCTGTTTTTTTTTTTTTTCTGATGGCCAAGTTTCCATTTAGAAGGATGTTGGCTTGCCTTTGTTTTCATTTCCAGAGTGCTTCATTAGGCTTACAAATGTTTAATTAAGTTTTATTAAATGCATTAAGCTGAGAGTAAGGAGCTGCACTTTGCACACTGGGTGAAATGGACTCAGTGGAAAAAACCCATTATCAAGAGTGATCAAGATTGATCTGTGCATGCTTTGGCCAATTTGTAGCTAGAGGGAGGCTGATTTTTACTTGCTGTTTATTTAAGGGAATGAATCATACCAGTAAAAATAAATCATTGTTTTGATTAGCCATTTTTTCTCCTTATTTTTCCCCTTTCTTTTATTTTTTTTTTTTAATTTCCTTGTAGCAAATGCCTATTCTCCCTGTTAGTGACAGGCTGCACTGACTCCTTTAGAAAGTTCTCTTGTTTTGCCAGCTCAGGGATTTTACTGTAAGGCTGATGATGCCAGATTTGTTTTAAAGTCCAGGTCCTGGAAAGCTGTCATGGTGTGAGTCTTCATTATGCACACACAAAAAACTTGATATCCTCAAGGCTAGAAATAATTGGTGATATAATGGGAATATTGTGGGGAAGAGCTTTCCAGGTGGCATGTCCCATACCAGGCTTGAGCTGAAAGAAAAATCCGAAGATTTTTAACCTGCCAAAGCCATCTGATATATAAAAGTTTCTGATAAATAAAACCTCCAGTTTTTGTCTTCTCCAGAAGACAAAAATATTCTCACTGTCCTTTCCCTGGGTAAAACTGACATCTGTGGGTGAAAGTCCTTGCCTGGAAAAATTAAAAACAATACACTAAAACAAACAATGCAATCTCATGCTTTTTAAGATTCCAAGATTGTTGTTTCAAGCCAGATTGTTGTTTTTCTTATCATTCTTATTAAGTGTAATTTATGCTAATATATATTCCTGATTACTGGTGTTTTTTTTCTTTTTTTTTTTACTTGGAAGCTTAAAACTAATCAAAGAGCTTCCGCTATCCTTGGCTGAACTTTAATTTTTGAACTCAAAAAGCTGTATCTGCTACAACATCTTGGCTCCTTGAGAAGATACTTGTTTTGGAAAAGAGTAAACTCTTCACTCAACATATCCACCATTTTTGTCTTAGTTCATATGTGCTTTGTGCTAATTGGAATGGAACCTTAATTTGAATTAGTGATTGTATCAATTGAGCACCGAATCTGCACCAAACAGAACAACTCCCCAACAATGGGGAGGATTCCACTGGTTCAGGAATGAAAAAAAAGATATTTGCCTTTACAAACAAACTGTAGGTTGGCTGATGAATGAAATTGGATATTGAAAGATGAAAGAAACAATGGGGAAAACCCCTAAATTCCATAAGAATTAAAAATGAAAAGGGAGGGTTATACATGAGAGGGAAATCTTTGGTATCAGGCATTCCAGGAAGTCTGTACCTCTCAAGTACCTCAGCCAACGGGGAAAGAGAGAGGAAAATAAGGGAAATTAGGATAAAAAGGAGGCTGAGTCCTCCAAAAATTTGAGAGGCCTCAGTGGAATGCCCCATGGCCTCTCCCTTTATTCCAATGAAGTCAAAGGACTCTTCTGTCTCCTTTCTGGACATAAACCTCTGGTGTTTGTGGATTAATTTTCCTGACACATTCACAGAATCTGAGGGCAGAGCTCTCATGAGCACTTGGCATTCTGTTGAACCCTGTGCTGAAGCAGTTGCTCACATGACTTTTAACCATCGCTGGTAAGAAGTTGCACTCAGAGTAGGGGTGGCTTGACAGAAGCTGAGCAAGAACCTGGGCAGAGCTCAGCTCTTACCTCCTCCCCTGACATCAGTGGGACTAAATTTAACCCCTTATGTGATACATGCAATTGTGCATCAAGACTGAAAAGCCCATTTGCCATGTAAAATGTGCTTATTTTTAGTTTCTAGCCACAGTTGATCAACCCTACAATCAGTAATACAGACTTTGGGGGTCTTTTGTATTCTACTTCCGGGCTTATAAGCATTTCTGCAGCATGACATTGTTTGGAAACACAAAAACTCATTTACACAGTGCACCTCCACCTGAAAATTCAAGAATGACATAATTTGAAAGTTACATAAGGTGGGAGATATATGGGTTTTATACATAAAATATGCATATGTCTCCTATCCTGTACGTCCTACAGTTATGAAGACGTTTCCAGGTAGCTGACACCAGAGCTAAACAGCAGGTATTCAATTATTATTTCTTCATCCTTGTTGGCTTTTTCTCATTCTTAGATGAACACTTTTAGCTCCCAAACCAGTTGGGATTTTTACCTTAGGATTATGAGCACCCAGGAATGAACTGGAAGTTTCCATTAGGTTCCAAATTGTGCTGAAGGTGTGTGAGAGGGTCAGAATGGATGGGAGACAGCTCTGCTTGTGAATGCTGCTGTTTTTGAGGCTGCTGCACTTGGAACAAGCACACAGAACTCCTCTGCTGCAGCTGAAGAATGGGGGACCTGCACACCAGCACTTCCAGGCTTTCACAGGCAGTGAATTCAAATTCCAAGGAAGAGCCTCTCACTTTCCTCTTCCTCTGTGAATCACTGAGCACCATTTGAGCCTGCAAGTCTTGCTTGAAAGAATCTGCATTAATTACTATGCATCAGCCTTAAATATGGTGACAGCTCCCGTTGGCAGCCCTGTTTATTTTGTGACCACCTTTTCAGCTCTGCTGTCAAATAGAGGTTTTTTTTCCTCCATCCCAAGAAAACAACCTTTCTCTGTGACCAGCTGCTGAGAACAAACCTCCTCTCCCTCCCCTCCTCAATCCTGAACATGCCATCCTTATTTCTTTGCCAAGGAAATTCTGTCCTTATGAATAGGAGCCAGGCTGGAGTTATAGATATCAAATTTTAGGCTGCTCAAAGGAGAGAAGGTCTATGCTGCTTCTCTGGTTTTCATCTTGATAGATATTGTGATCCACCTGTCAAAATGTTCTTAATTTCCTGTGACTGTCTGTGGTTTCCCTCTCTACAGAAATATTGCAAAGGTTTGTTTGGAACTACCAACCTACTTCCTCTGAAAATTATTTCTGATAGAGACATTATTTAGTTATTTTTTTCGTTATTTCTTTAGTAATCCAAGTCTGTGAAAAGAGAGCTTGGAAAGCTATAAAACAAATAATCTTTTACCATCCCTTTCTCATCGAAACAAAAAAATTAAACTCTCCCAATTTTCAAATAATAACACCCAAAACTCTATCAATATAGGTGAAGAAGAGTAATCATTGCCTGAGGGGGGCAAAAAAAAGACCCAATCCCTGAATAAACACCTCTGAAAAAGAAGAAACAAAGATTATTAGAGACTTAAAAGGTTTCAGAGCCTAAACAGTAGAACCCACAACCATAACCACAATTTAGTGTAAATTGCTTCAGTGACACAATAAAACCTGAGTCATTAAGTGAGAGAAAATTTAGGGGATAATTATGAGGAAGGAAGGAAGGAAGGAAGGAAGGAAGGAAGGAAGGAAGGAAGGAAGGAAGGAAGGAAGGAAGGAAGGAAGGAAGGAAGGAAGGAAGGAAGGAAGGAAGTGGCGGAAGGAAGGAAGGAAGTGGCGGAAGGAAGTGGCGGAAGGAAGTGGCGGAAGGAAGTGGCGGAAGGAAGAAAGGAAGTGGCGGAAGGAAGTGGCGGAAGTGGCGGAAGTGGCGGAAGGAAGGAAGTGGCGGAAGGAAGTGGCGGAAGGAAGTGGCGGAAGGAAGTGGCGGAAGGAAGTGGCGGAAGGAAGGAAGGAAGGAAGGAAGGAAGGAAGGAAGGAAGGAAGGAAGGAAGGAAGTGGCGGAAGGAAGTGGCGGAAGGAAGTGGCGGAAGGAAGTGGCGGAAGGAAGTGGCGGAAGGAAGTGGCGGAAGGAAGGAAGGAAGGAAGGAAGGAAGGAAGGAAGGAAGGAAGGAAGGAAGGAAGGAAGGAAGGAAGGAAGGAAGTGGCGGAAGGAAGTGGCGGAAGGAAGTGGCGGAAGGAAGTGGCGGAAGGAAGGAAGGAAGGAAGGAAGGAAGGAAGGAAGGAAGGAAGGAAGGAAGGAAGGAAGGAAGGAAGGAAGTGGCGGAAGGAAGGAAGTGGCGGAAGGAAGGAAGTGGCGGAAGGAAGGAAGGAAGGAAGGAAGGAAGGAAGGAAGGAAGGAAGGAAGGAAGGAAGGAAGGAAGGAAGGAAGGAAGGAAGGAAGGAAGGAAGGAAGTGGCGGAAGGAAGTGGCGGAAGGAAGTGGCGGAAGGAAGTGGCGGAAGGAAGGAAGGAAGGAAGGAAGGAAGGAAGGAAGGAAGGAAGGAAGGAAGGAAGGAAGGAAGGAAGGAAGGAAGGAAGTGGCGGAAGGAAGGAAGGAAGGAAGGAAGGAAGGAAGGAAGGAAGGAAGGAAGGAAGGAAGGAAGGAAGGAATCAGAGAAAGCTCTTTTAAAGCAAACAGGGCATATTAATTTTCTCTTCCTCTACTCATCCGCATGTGTACAGTCACAGATGTGGCAAAACAATGGGATCATTTTTGACATTTTGAAACCTTAAGCCTCTGTCCTAAACATCCTTTGCAAGTAGGGATAATCCAGTAGAACTTCCATAGACTCAGACAGCTTTGATGGCTACATTTAGTTTCCTAAATAACGATGGAGAGATCAGAGTTACAGACCAATCCCACTGTCAAAAGCAACTGGGACAAGGCAGGATACTTATATGAGACCAATTACCCTTCTTTTTCCTTTTGCTGGCAGTAATGTCCAGCACTCAGAGTACATCATTTGACACATTTAAGTTTCTATTGGTTTCTGTACTTGCTTCATATTTTCAGCTACTCTATCCCTTGTTTTTGTCCTAAAAACGCTTCACATAGAAGTATGAGCTGGAAACCTCCCATATGTCATTGCTTTGCAGCAAAACCAGAAAAGAAAACCCATTCACAGGGAGCAACAACAAAGCAGCATAAGACACCTTTATTCTGAAGTACTTTTGTTTTAATGTGCTTCTATTGAGAAAACTGAGATTTTAATTTGGGCTTTACTACGACGCTGCATCATTAACTTCCAAACACCTCTAGAGCTTTTCCATTTCCCTGATTCTATTCTTAAACCTGGAATTAGACTGCCTTAGCCTTGAGTTCAGGTGCAGTGAGTACTTCAGTCTCACACAAATATTCTACTTCTCTTCGCTTAGATAAATGTCCTATTTTTCATTCTCTCTTCTTCTTCTTCTTCTTTTTAATTTTTTTCTTTATTTCTCAACTATCTGAGATTAAATCATCTGTACTAATTCTTATCTTCATACCTGAACAATTAGCAGAGGACTGAAGGAAGATGCCATTTGACAGCTATGTGAATAACAGAGATGGTTTACTGAGAACAGAAATAAATTTTAGGGATGTCTTCAATTCTTTTTCATTCTAATTTGGAGAAGAATTTAAACCTTAAAAGTCTTAACCCCCTACATAGTTTTGTGAAACCTAGCTTTTGCTGGGAGAGGTTTGGTTCTCATCTCAGCTTCTCCCCCACCAGTGGTTTTTACCAGTACTATTACAAGGACCTCATAAAACTTTCAGTGAGAAAGGCTGTCAAAACAGACAGAACTCCATGAGATATTTAGCTTTCAATGAAATGGATTTTCCTACTGCAAACCACTTTTTTTTTCTGACTAGCCTTGGTGAATGATAACAACTGTGATGGGTCTCTTATGTGGGAACATTTAGGAGAGTGTATCTGTCACATGTATATTCACCTCAGTAACTCCTTGTTCTTGTAGCAACAAGAATTTCTTATTCTCTCACCGGGCTCTACATCATCACCTGAAATGGAAGCTGGGTGTCAATGCCAAACTTGAATCAATAAAGAGCTGAAGTACCTGCAGTGGTGCCAAATAATGTTGCAATTAATCTTTCAGAATTAATGTCTGCTTCATTTCCAGGAAGTCCAGAGGGGTACGTAATGGACCCATTTTGTGCTGTTTAAATAGGGTGAGGAAAACTGTGCTTCTCTAATTTGAATTACACAACTGCAGGAGGATTTGGGTAGGACAAACACCACCCTAAGCCAGTTTGATGATGGGAAAGAGCAGTGAAAAGAGCAGGCTTTCTTTATTCTCTTTTGCAACCAGGCAGAAAAGCAAAGGAAAATATTGTGCCTTCACTGTGGTACCACCAGCAGCACAAAAATTTGCTGCAAATTCAGCCTAAAAGTAGTCACTGCCCCTGGTGAATGGTGGATTTGTTGGAACTCTCCAGCTGATCTGCTCTCAAGGTTGGGAATATTTGGAGTGGCATCAAGCATCCAAATCAGTTGGAGAGAGGGAGAATTGTTGAGCACTTCTGGATATGTCCAAGTCCATGATGGTGTCTGCAAAAGCCTGGGCCCTGTGAGCTCTATAACCGCATAATGGAATTCTGGAATGGTTTGGGTTGGAAGGGACCTCACAGCCCATCCAGTGCCACCCCTGCCTTGGGCAGGGACACCTTCCACTGTCCCAGGGTGCTCCAAGCCCCTTCCAGCTGTGGCCTCCCTGTCCTGCAGTTGCTTTTGTAGGAGTCAGGAGATTATAAAGGGCTGCAGAGGATGGAGAGGGAGCTTTTCTTCCAGCATTGTTGGAAGCACTGCTATTACTTGGTGATTTCTCCCATTGTGATCACAGGAATGCAATGATTGTTTGCCTGATGCCTGATTGTGGTTTTGTCAATACACAGTTCTCACTTGCTAACAACTAAGTATCTCATTAACTCTTTTATTTTTTTCTCCTGTGCTATTAAACATATTTGATTCTCTCTGCTGTCCTGTTATGCCAAATAGCAGGAGGGCTCCTCATTACCTCATTCATTGTTTAGTAACAAAGCCTTGCAGGAGTCCAAATGAGTGGCTGAGTGTCACAAGCGTCCCCGTGGCTCCAGCACAGCCCCTTGTCACAGCAAAGCCACTCCACGTGCTGCCTGCAAGCAGCACACTGGGACTGCCACTGTGCAATTCAGCCCTGGCAGCTGCTGGGGCTCAGAAATTCAATACAACCCATTGTAAAGCCACCACAAAGGGGTCAAATGGAGCTGGAGTTGAAGAACGTCTCTGCAATTTCATATTGATTCATAACGAAGGCTGTTCATTAACAGCAGAACATTGTGCATTTCTTTAAGTATTTAGAGTTCATTTTTTTGTGATCTTATGTATTTCTGGAGAAGTCACAAGTGATTTCAGTGCTATAGCATCCCTCAGAGTTTCTCAGCTCTCGTTGCTCTGGGCCTAAAACCATTACAAACAAAATGGTTGTTTTCTCAGATATTTATATTCAAAAAAAAAAGAAAAAAATAAAAACCCAGGGAAATTATTTAATATAATCTGAAAAAAAAACCCCAACAAAACATTCAAAAGGTATCAGAATCCACCACTGTAAGAATAGCACATAGGCAGAATATTCTTGTGGAGGTTAATTCCCCTTCTGGAGCTTTTTGGAATAGATACCAAAGCCTTGCATTCCAATGGTTGATGGGGGATCATGCAGAAGACACACAGACATTTGTTAAGGGAATTATTTTGCATGAAGCATTTCCCTGGGCACAGGAAATTTTATTGAGGACCAAACCTAAACCAAGGTTTCTTTTCAGGACCATGGACTTCTAGAGCAGCTCTGGGCCAGCACATTTTCCAGCTGACAACCTCAGGGTCTCTCTCAGAAGTAAGTAAGTAATCAACTGTATTTTTGAAGTGGTGACATAGAGAGACATTTATACAAACAACAGTTCATGAAAGATGGTTTGGGATGAGGGAGTGATTTTGCTTTTTATTTTTTAAAGATCTGTTGAACTACTGTGGATGCTTTTCTAAAGCTCTGTGCAGTTACTGCCAACTTCTGTTCAAGGCACTGATGTTTATGAACATTCTGAATTCATTTATGAATTCTGTACATGAAGCTCCTGAGCTCAGACTCATCCTAACAGGAATCCGAGTAGAGTTAGGAGCAAGCTCAAATATTTAATTAACAATAAGGAATAGTATTTGAAATATAGAAAAAATGTCTATCATTGCTTATGGCCCAGATTGAGCATTTTATGCATTTCTGAGGTAGTCTTATATATTTTTCTAACTTAACCTTAGCAAAATTTTGCAATTCGTTAAGAAAAAAATGTTGGGACTGGCAACATTGCTATGTCTAGGAGACATTTTACTTTTGTTGCTCCCATTAATCAGGGTAAGACACAGCCCTAAACCTACCCTAATGATCAATAGAAAACCCTGAAACAATTAAAGGAAGCCATCAGTTTTATTACAGAGTCCTAAAAATACATCTAGGACTTCTTAGGGTGTTAAATAATCACTCAGCACCTGCCCCTCTCTGTCTTCCCAGGACACAGAGTTTTTATCTCTTTTTGTACCCAGCTGACGAAAGTGAATCTCATGAATAATGAACAGAAAGCACTTGCTGGACATGGAAGAATTGAGATTAAATCAATCAATTGGAGCCTGCAATCCATGTTATTAACTTTCAGAATCCAGTGAGGGGAGGAGGAATGATCTGCATGTTCCTCACCCAATGCCAATATTTGTACAGCCTAGACTGGATTCGGCTCAGTCCCACAGCAGCTTCACACTCAGAATCCACATCAGGCCAGCAGAGTTCCTTCACTTTTCTGCTGCTGCCATTGACACCAGAATGTGGCCACAAGCACTTGTAGAAAACTCAGTTATGAGGTAGCTCTGCTGTAGTTTGCAGCCTACAAGGCAATAAATGTTTCCTCCAGAACACCTTATAAATTCTAACTCTCACGAATAACAACATTATCACTGCTCGATGAGGGAAGGCTAATAAATTTTAACAATAACCAAAGCAAAAATGGTGTCCTAAAACACAAGGAAATGAACTGTTTCAACAGAGCTGGATGAAAAACAAGAAAACATTAAGAAAGATAAAACCAGGACAGTGTACTACTTAAAAATTTGGGTTACTTCAATCAACCAAGGAAAACGTCTTCAAGAACCAAGAAGCTTTCAAGTTGTCTCTATTTTGTGACAATAGAAACCCACCAGATTCCATCATACACATGCAAATGCAGTATTAAATAAAAATATTGACAGTTAAATACCAAGAACATTTAATCACATGCAAAAGGGAAATATTTGGTGATTTGAAAGCTTAAGAATAATTTGGTGATTCAAAATCTCTAAAAATCTACACAGTACCTCATGCTGCATTAAACCAAACCTACTGCAATGCACCCCCACTGCCAAAAAAATGAACTATTGAGACCTCCTGGGAGAGATAAGGCTCATCCAAAATCTGCCAACAAACATGCATTAACTGTCCCACAGAGCCTGCTATTGCCAACAGGGCATGGCACTATTCTAATGAAATGCATGGAGGGGTAAACAATATTTTTTGGCTGGTTTTATGTTGTCTCTAAAGATTTCTCTCCATGCTTGTCCATTTCTGTGCATTGTAGAAGGTCATAAAGCCCAGCACATCCAGAGTGACAGAAAATGGGGCTGCTGGAACACCAATTATGCCATTTTCTTCCAGCAAGGCAGCACTAAGTATCCAAATGCAGCTGCTGCCAGAGGTTGGTCAGTCTGCTTTGTTCTCACAGAACTTCAGGGCCTGAAGCCTCCTCTATAATTTATTCCAGTGCTTCCCAACTCTTACATTAACTAAGCATGGTTTTGATATCAAGCTGTGTCACAGAAATATTATGGTTTAAGCCACAGGTTTCTACTTTCTTCACAATGGACAGGAAAGTGGATAACTTCCTTTCCCTTTGAAGTTTGTTACAGAGACCACGGTTTTCCTTCCAGAGTAAATATGCAGGAGAAATTACAGAGAATTAATGATCTTGTAGTCCCTCTAAGGACTTTGAAATAATCCAGGTAGCTCTCACTAAATTAATTATTGGATTTTCTCTAATTAAAAATTGTTCATAAGAAATGGCTCCCAACAACAGAAGGGAACCTTGACATGCCTGGAGAAAAACTGTGGCTGCACCTTCAGTGTTTGATCACCAAAGTATAGTTAGAGGAACATTTAAAAGGCCTCACAAAAGCCAAAACAAAGGTGCTCTGCAGGTGTAATAAATTCATTGATCGCAGTTAGTCGAGGCAGATTTCTTTAAATTGTGGCTAAAAATGTGCTTTTTTCTCACACTGCAAGATCTGAAATGATTTGCACTCAAAGCAGGCTACCACTCCTTTTTTTGTCTTAGCCCCGTTGCCTGTTCCAGTGTTCCTAGCACGATTTCTTCAGGAATTCTTGATTCAGCTTTAGCTGAGTCCCTTGGCAAGGAAAAGGGGGGGCAGAGTGGGAAGGAGGAGGCTGAAGTGATGCCAAGGCTGCCAGGGCTCCAGGAGGGTTTGGAAAACACTCCCAGGGATGCCCAGGGTGGGATTGTTGGTGTGTCTGGGCAGGGAGTGGGGTTGGTCTCCATCATCCTGGTGGGTCCCTTCCAGCTTGGAATATTCTGTGATTCTGTCCTAGGATTCTAAAACTTTTCTTTAGCTCAGGCTGTGGAGGGAGTGCTTGTGGGGCAACTCTCTGGAGTTGTAACTACTCAAATTATGGGAAGAATGAGTGCTCTGCTCCCACCAAAAAATGGGAATCTGCTCTCAACTATGCTGTTCAACCTGAAATAAGGCTAGAGCAGCATCAAATGATGTCTGCATTTGACTCTTCTAACTTGGAGAAAAGATTAAATATACAGATAAAGGTGTAACCAATGCAGGCTGCTAGTTTCCTTGTAGTAGCCAGAATAGATATATTCATTTTATATTATTTGAATTGAGAGGGTGCATTGCCTTTTAATGTAAATGTACATACTTCTGACATGGAAAAAAATATTTAGGAGAAATTTACACTAATAACACTTTTAATTATTCTGTGTTCACTCTTGATTGAAGTACTTGTACTAAGTGCTGTATAATTGACAGAAGCTCATTTTTTTGCTTTAGCTATGCAACCTTTCCTGTAATACATGAAAAAAAGATGACTAAAAAGAGATCAAAAAAGTAATGAAGTTAAAGAATTACATTTCTTCTTCAGTTTCAGGAGAGTTAAATTTTCTTCTGGATGTTTAAGACAGACAACTTTCAGGCTAAGAGTAGTGATAGAATATCTATCATTGGGTGTGAAAAGGAAGGAAAAGAGCCAAAAATACTGAAAAAATTGAGTTTGCCAAGCCTCCTGAAGATGTGAGGCACAGCTACAATTTAGATTAGTCAAGAACATTGTTCTGGCTGAATAAATCCCAATTTAAGTTTATTACCCAGCTCAACTAGAGCTGACCTTTGTGAATGTGCACGAGTTTGCAGAAACATTACCAGCACAAAAGTAAACCCTCACTGATCCTCCATTCCTCTCTGTAAGGAAAATGGTGGTGATTTTTCTAAAAAAATAACAGAAGTAATCATAAGGTATTTTTTTCCTGCCAATTCTCTGCATAAATGTGCATATTAAATGTGTTTATTAACAGTTCAGATGAAAAAATAAAGTTCTCAGTCCCCAGTACTACCCTACTAAAAGCCATTCAGTTATTGGAGTAGGGTTAGTAACACTTCTGCAAGTGTGTAAATCTCTGCTTGATGGTTCAAATTCTTCCTGAATTATTTCTGTCTAAAAACACTGTAAGACTTGGTCAAAGTAAACAGCAAATCAACACAAGTTGTAACTTCCCTAAAAGTTGGTGGCTACCAGTTCTAATCAAGAGCTTCCATAGTTCCTTGTGAACAGAAGTTCTCTGTTTACCAAAGAAATAACAAATTCATGTTAAAAATCCCCATTGAAATCCCCTTTGAAAGCAAATCTATATTTTCTAGAAATCTCTCTCCTCTTCTAAAAAGAGTCTGATGAAAAAATATCTGAGTGCTGTGAGAAGATGCAGAACTGAAAGATGTAATTTTTCCTGCACCATCAAATTGCCAAAAGCTGTCATTGGAGGAAAATATTATTTTAACAAGTGGCATTTCATTTTCAACTGATTTAAGCAATGGCTTTAGAAAAATGTTTAGAAAAGTATTGTGAACTTGCATATACATTTTATATTCCATCATGATTGTTCAGCAAGTAGCAAGATAGTAAAAATGATATATCAGAATAATGTAGTAACAGTGCTGGAATGAATGGCTCAGACTGTGACATCTTGAATATATTGTGTATTTCAGATGAACACAGATACAAAAAGATGCTCTTGTCAGTGCAGGAGCAATTTTTTGCTATTTAAAAGATATATATATTGACTCTCTATATCATACTTTGCCATTAAGTCTCAGTATGCACAGATACTATATTCTCACATACTGTAAAAAAAAAATTAAAAAAGAGTTAAATTACAGAATAGTACAAAAAATACCCTATTTTCAACCAGAACTTATTCAGAGCTGCCTAGCCATGGGAGTTTCATTTTGCAAAAGACTATTTTAGCAAGATCTTTCATCCTATCTGAAGTAATTTATTTTCCAGTGAGAATTTGGAGAAAATTACATTCTGAGCAGTGTCTGTAATTCCTATGCACAAGTGATCTACAGGAGCTGCTGAGTTTTGTGAGCTGGAATTCAGTCTGCCTCAGGGCATTGTTTTGCAGAGCTGCTGCTCTATGCTTTGGGTTGGACACAGCCCCAAGTATATGAAAATGCATTCAGAACTTTTAGGTTTCTTGGTTAAAAGAGAACCTTTCAACTTTATTAAGTGGTGCACATCTAGATTAACAAGTGGTACAGGTATTATGCTTTAGGCCTGATTCAAAACACTTCCAAGTCAATAGGAGTAATTTCATTGACTGTAAGTGGGGTTGTAACACCCACCAGGCAAAAGTAATGGACCTTGAATTGAATATGCCCATTGTTTCTTTTTTTTCTTTTATCACTAGATAACTTTCACTCACTGTATTTTCCTGTTCATTTCCCTGTGTCCCATCATTGCATCCTGACTCTTCTGTTTGCCTTCCATTCCTCAAGGTTTCATTGGGAGTTTTGCTGATGCATGACTGGTATATTTTTTTTCCCATTATTTTTATTTTTCTTCCCTTTATAAAATTTATATCTATATACAATAATATATATATTTATAAATAATGTCCTATGATTTAGGAGTAACTCAAAGAAAGAAAACTTCACACTCTTGCTTTCCTGGTTTAGGAGCCTGATAAGGGTAAAGAAAGAATAATGGAGGCTGCATAATAGGTAACAGAAACTTGTTGTGAACTGAAAAATGTTTAAAATTAAGAGCACAGAAACACAGAATATCCTGAGTTTTAAGGAACCCAGCAGGATCATCAGGTCTAACTCCTGCCCCTGCACAGACACCTCAACAATCCCACCCTGTGCCTTGTTGTCCTTTCCAACCTGGGAATGCCAGTCTCTATTTATAATATTGAATATCATAATATCTATTAATTATCTATTATCTATTATCTATTAATATATGCAATATATTCCTGTGATATGCAATTATTTATTAACTGTGCAAAGTTATCTCGTTAAGAAAGGAAACCAATGGCAGAATAATTAACTGCAGAATAAAATTTAAAATTATTCTAGTAAGGTATATGAAGATTTTTTTTTTTACATGCTTTTTCTTTTCTTTGGGCCTTTATGATGAAGGGGACATCCAACCAGCAGCAGCAGCAGTAATTTGTGACCAAGGAATTGATCTGGGATGGGCTGGGATGCCCCACACTCCCAGTATTGGTGTTGGCTATGGTTCCTCTTTGCAGCCTCCTTGTTGTGGGAATGAGTGAGTGGCTGTCATGTTTAGCTGCCTGCCAGGTAAACCACAACACCCAATATGGGCCATGAAGTGTTGAGATAATGATAAATCTCACCAAAAAACCACATTTTTATAATAATTCATGATATCATTTTAATAGTTGCCGTTCACAATCTTTATTTATTTGACCTCAGACTTGCTGTGCTCATTGCCAGAGTTATGGTGTGTAGCCCCTCACCTCCTGTGAATGTTCCCTGTTGTGCTGTTTGGCATCTCTGGGGGCTGGATTAAGGTTATTATTTTTGTGTGCTGTGTAACACTGGCTCATGATATGATAAAATTACTGGCTGTGACACTAATCTGGTATTTGTACTCAGCATTACCATCAGCTCTGCAGTTCAGGAAATATCTCTGGGAAACTATTAATAGTTTCTCTCTTTACCTTTTCTCCTCAGAGCCAGTCCATGGGGGAGTCAGGGGAGGGCACTTCCACTCTTTCACCCTTCCCATCTCCTCCAAGCCAGCTACAATGGCTCTTGAGAATTTTGGATATACTTGGGATGTTGAACCAGCATATTCTTATTGGTGTGATTCCTGATTCTTTCAGGAATTTACAGTGAATTGACAGTGAACTGTGGACAGGCAAAAAGATTTCACCTATAATCCTGCAGCCTGCAGTGACAATGTAGGGAACCAAGCAGCTGGGATCACTTTCTAAGAAATGGGGCAGTGACCAAGGGATTGGCAAAGAGGCACAAGCCACAGCCACTGGAGGTGACTTCTGTCAGCTGTGAAGGAAGTCCTTTTCCTGTCACCCTGGTTTTTTAAGACTTTCTAAGCCTTCTGATGTTGACATTCTTGTAGTGAACTTTCTCACACACTTTCTGTAAATAACTCATTGTTTTGTATTCCTTTATGGAGGAGGAAAGAGTTGATAGACTGTTAGTTCGACCAGTAGCATTGGAGAGGTGCCACTGTCATCCTCCAATCCACTGTCACTTTTAGAAAACTATAAATGTTAGAGTCAGAAAATAAACAGACCTTTTTTCCTTCACCTTGAAAACGGTGGTAACCTTGTGTTCTTTTGTATCCTATAACAACATTTTCCTTTTCCTTTTCCTTTTCCTTTTCCTTTTCCTTTTCCTTTTCCTTTCCCTTTTCCTTTTTCCTTCCCCTCTTTCCCTTCCCCTCTTCCCCTTCCCCCCTTCCCCTTCCCCTCTTCCCCTTCCTCTTCCTCTTCCTCTAAACCTCCTTTATCTCAGCCCAGGAGTTTTACCTTTTTTTCTGATTCTCTCCTTGGCCCCACTGGGGGAATGAATAAACAGATGAATGAACAGCTCTGTGGGGTTTAGCTGCCTGCAGGTTAAACCACCACATGAAATGTTGCTTCTTTTTGTAGGAGCAATGCCTTTGGCTTGTTACAATATTTAATATTTATATAACAAGAGTGTACAGCCCTTCTTCAAAATGATCAGCAAATAAATGTTTAAAATGCCAGGAAGTTTTTGAGGTTAAACATTTGAGTTCCTGATTTCATACTTCTTCTGCTAAGAGGAACTTGAAGCTGTTTTGCAGAACTGTAACTTTACTTTCTCAGTTTCTCTCATTGTAGTACCAGTTTGCTTTTTTTTTTCCTTCAAAATCAGGATCTTCATGAAAACCATACCAAACAAACTCTGAATCAAATTTTCTTACAGGAGAAAAAATAATAATAATAAAAAAATTCTTGCCTGGATCACTGTTTAACAGTGATATCACTTTCCTTGATATATATGTGCAATTGCATTTTCTAATGCAGGACCAGGCAAATATTGATCTCTTACCCTAAATAAAATTCAATTATACTTTCATCAAATGGAACACCTATAAACCAAGAAGCTGCATTAAATTGGTTAACCATTAACAATTCACCCTTTCCCAGCTACATTCTTTATTCCTACTGTTATTTTCTTGCAAAGATGCACTTGACAAGGAAATGATTTTTCACTCTCTTGTTTGACACACTTTTGCTGGGAAAACCTTCAAACACAGCTCAAGCCAGAAAGGCACTGGGGAATATTCTCTGAGCAAAGCACAACTGGATAGAAAATTAATAACCTTTCTTTAGAGGAATGCAAGAGAGGACAAGAATTAAATATTTTTCACTGAAACAGCTATAAAGGGGTGATACAATGCTTTTCTACTATTCAAGGACCTTTAAATAGCCAATTTATTTATTGTTCAGCAAAGGCTGATGCCAGTAGCTCACTGCCTTGAAAACAAAACTTCACATGCACTGGCTCAAACTGAAATGCCCTCACAACCTCAGCCTATGCTTCCAGTTGAGACAAAGTGCCAATTGACTTAAAAAGCAAATAAAAAATGCTCTTACCCCTATGTTCAGTATAAGAAGGAGCAATATTTTACAAGGTCTGTTAAAGTAGCTCCTGGTTCCTGGTGCAATATTTCTGACATCTGTTATTTCAACGTGATGTTTCCATTGGCACTCTAGCCCTTCAGCCAGCCATGAAAAACTGAAAAATGACTCTGTGCAATCGAAATGACAAATACAGATCTACAGGATCAGCCTTCAGCAAGAGTCAATGATCATAAATCCCATGTTTCCATTGTTTTCTTGAAAAATTTATGATGTAGTTTGGCTTGCTTTTCAAATGAATGCTGAACACATCATCAGCAGAAGGATTCCAGAGCTCTGTAAGCAATAACCCCTGGGTTTTTTTGGATCCTGAAGATTTGTCCCAGTGGAAAGGTTTGGAGCTTTACAGAAGCATGTTGGACAGCAATTTATTACTTTATTTAGGCTTTCTATTATTTTTTTTTGGTGGGGTTTAGTTATTTATGATTTATTCTATGCATCTAGAAATAAACATCTAGAAGAGGCTGCTGAACCAGAGTCGTGCCATTCAACCCAACGTGGAGGTTTTAAATCACCAATATTCTAGGATTTTTACACAACAAGAAGCAGGAAGGAAATGGGAATATGAAAGTAAGATAGGATTTTCCTTTGACAGGAAAAGGGGCAAAATACACCACAAATAAAACTGGGAATACTTCTAGATTAATTTCTCATCTCTTCCATAATCATATTCATAATCTATGTAAACCAAATTTTTAATTGCTCTATGGATGAAATAGAAACAATCACATTTCCTCTGTCCCTACTCTGGATGGATGGATGGAAGGAAGGAAGTGGCGGAAGGAAGTGGCGGAAGGAAGTGGCGGAAGGAAGTGGCGGAAGGAAGGAAGTGGCGGAAGGAAGTGGCGGAAGTGGCGGAAGTGGCGGAAGTGGCGGAAGTGGCGGAAGTGGCGGAAGTGGCGGAAGGAAGGAAGGAAGGAAGGAAGGAAGGAAGGAAGGAAGGAAGGAAGGAAGGAAGGAAGAAAGGAAGGAAGGAAGGAAGGAAGGAAGGATGGATGGATTTTGGGTGTCTTCTCTAACCCTCCACTTCTCCTCCTTTGACACAGAGAACTCCTTTATCCCATCTGCCTCCTCTAATATCACACATGAGACAAAGGAAGCTTGGAGGAATTTGCAAGCTACTCAATAGATTTTATTTAAGACAAAGCTGGTCATGACCTTCTCTTTTTGTGTTTTTAGATTAAAAGCAACATGACATTGAAGAGCAATTTTACCAAATTAAAGAAACACATTTAAACAAGGTGTTTTCTGTGGCAGTTATTCACACAGAACCCATCATTCAGGATGGAACTAATGAATAAAGGAAAATGTTCAGATCCATATTAAGAAAGGTTCAGCAATCTTGACCATGGCAGATGAGGACACTTTTTTAACCTTATCAATGTCAGTCTTTTGCTGTGAAAGGCCTTTCCTGCTTAACTTGACATCTTGTATTGTCTGATGAGCCATTTGACACATTTCTGATGATCTATTCCCTCTTACACAGCTTTTAAGATTGGAAAAGGAATAGGAAAATTATTTCCATTTCTTAATGAGGAAATTATAACTGTAAACAAAATTGATCAGCTTAGAATAAAATTGTGGAATAAAACCCATGCCTTTTTCCCAGTATCCTAGGGGGTTAGAGAGGCACTAATTCTACTTTTCCCATCTCCTTAAATACTGTAATTTTTAAAAATGCTAAAAAATTTTAAAATACATTACAAAGATGTAATATGTATATATAATGTATACATGGTGGTTTTACTTCTATGCATGAAAAACACTCAAAATAATAAGATCAAAAATGTTATAGAAATGACAACAGTAATAAAACAACTTATTTCCCACTGTGAACTGGTAGAGCCCTTTAAAAACTTTTTAAAATCTTGGTAGATTCAATTCTATCCCTTTCTCAAAAGCAGTGGGAAAAAAATACACTGCTTAAAACTTTCTGGTGATTTGTATGAGCAAGGAAAATGCAGAAATATTGTTGTTCAGAAATGTGTAGGCAGAAAAGTCATCATCCTGGTAGCTGGAGAGTTGGATTTGCTAAGGGCTCTGAAATCCTGCTAAGCTTATTTCTTCTCAAGAAAGAATATTAAAACCAAAAGAAGGATCAGTAACTGTGCTGGAGAAAATATTGGTCCTCAGCAGCAGCAGAAAGCCAAGAACACATCAGTGAAGCACTGAAATAAAATTTACAAGTAGGGAAAAAACTTTATCTAAGAAAGTCACACAAAAATTGAACAGAAACTACAGTAATTAGAAAACATTTTCAACCATGCTTGCTCTGCAAATGTATTTTGTCAAGATATATCCTGGAAATGAGTTGTCTGATCAAGGTTAGAACCTCCAAATTCCCAGGAATTCTCTATTTGAAGAGGCAGGGTGAAGCAGTAGGTACAGATCTCATAAAATCAGGAATTATTTTTTTGAGTGACTTGGCACCATTTTTAAGCATATTATAAATTAAATCCACTTATGTCTATATAAATCACTTGTTTTAATGAATGTGATGTGTAATGGGGCTTTTGGGTTTGGTGCAACTTGTTTTATATTAACAAAGTGACAACATGCTTGTTTTATATTAAAAAAAGTGCCAACAAGCAACAAACAGACTAAATTTGGAAGGAATGGGTTTTCTTCTAGGGCAACAAATACTGTGTGATGCTTGAACATGGAAATGTGAAAAAATAACACATTCAGATTATTGAAACTTTCACGCTCGCACATCTCTCTGTGGCCTGTGAATTCTAAATCCAGAATGCAATTTTTCAGCTGATTATCTCTTTAGGCACCTAAAATGAAGTTTAATCCTTTTTACTTCATTTTGCATTGCATCAGTTTCATGGGAATGTGTGGAAGAATGAAACCTAGAAGGGGTTCTACAGGGAGTCCTTCAGAAGTTTTCCCATTATGGGACAGGATGGTTAAATACAGTTTTTCTTTTAGTTTGTTTTTTTTTTTTCCTTTTCTAACTCTTAATAATATGTAATAAGTATAGAATGTATTATATTACATGGGAATGCAATATATTACATATATTACATAATTTTTTACCTGTCTATTCTTGCAGATGTAATTCAGAAATACCATTATAAGTTTTCTTCATTTAATTCAATGTAAATTAGAAATGCAAACAATTATGCTAAGGCTTACAGTTAACATAAATATTTAATTTAACCCTTATTTTTTCACTAGCTGGTGCATACCACCAGATAGGATTTTACATAACAGCTGATGGGACCTTTCATTCCCCCAGTGATCTGTAAACCTAAAATAATCAATTTTCATGCCATAAGCAGATGTTCCCTGAGTCTGTGTGTGCAGACCACTTGTCCCAGTGACCAATTAGAGGTGGGCACATTTTGGGGGGGGGGTCTTCACTGCCTCATGGCAGTAGATTTGCTGATATATTCCTGAATTAAACATGACTGAGCTGCATATCTGGGCTGGTGGGCAATAACCAGAGAAAGCTGATTCTGGTGGTGTCATTAGAACTCACACAAGAACTTGCAAGGTCATAGCTCCATTAAAAAAAATTAAAAAGCTAACAACTAAAGCAATTGGAAAGAGGGGGATCAGAGCAGCACAGAGGAAAAGCTGCCTGCATCAAATAGTGCTGGTCTTTGATATCAAACCCTCTGAACAGACTTTAATTAGGTGCTGAGATTGAAATCTGTGCCCTTGGAAGGGCTGGTGGTGACACGTTCCCAGCTGTTTGTGTGGAGCACACATGGACACACAGACTGGTGGCCAGAGAGGCCATGGGAATAGCTGCCAATTAAACCTTGGGTTACCAGTTCCAAGTATGGGACATGGCTGTCAGCTTTCTAAATAAATGGGACTTTATGTCCCAGTCCCCCCGGTGCTTCTGAACTGGGATGATTCAAATTAAGTGGGACAGGCAGCAGGTGAAAGAGCAGACAGGGAAGGTGGGGAGAGACTCTTTACAAGGGCCTGGAGTGACAGGACAAAGGGAATGGCTTTCAGTTGAAAGAGGGCAGGGTTAGATGGGATATTGGGAAGGAATTGTTCCCTGTGAGGGTGGGCAGGCCCTGGCACAGGGTGCCCAGAGCAGCTGTGGCTGCCCCTGGATCCCTGGCAGTGCCCAAGGCCAGGCTGGATGGGGCTTGGAGCACCCTGGGACAGTGGAAAGTGTCCCTGCCCATGGCAGGGGTGGCACTGGATGAGATTTAAGGCCCCTTCCAACCTAAAGCAGTCTGGGATTCTGTGATTTATGTCCTGATCCCACCAGTGCTCTGAGAGGGGCTGAGCCAAAGGCAGGCTGGGATGCTGCCTGTGGATCCAGCTGAGCAGAGCTGTGCAGCCTCAGGTCCCTGAAAGTGGCCTTTGGCTACAGCAGCCTATTTCTTCCAGTAATCTGGGGGAAAAAATAAAAATCCCTGAGAATAGGGCAGGCTTCACAAGAAAACATCCTTCCCTGACAGGGGCAGCCCTTTGCTCTCGGCCTCATGGCCTGTTTGGTCAGCAGGGCTCTGCCATTCTCAAGGCCTTACAAGTGAAATTGAACTTTCCCTTCATTTCTGCTAATTTTACTACAGCTGAGCAGCTTATGAAATTTCATTTCTCTTTTCCCTGATGATGCTAACCAGAAGGCTGTTCTCATGTTGGAGGGATCCTATCAGATGTAGCAATATATTGCCTACAACAATTGCTGTGAAACTTATTATCAGTAAACATTTCAACCCTGTAAGATCCAAAGGCCTCACAGTAAGGTGGGAATAATTTGTAGTGGATGCTGTGAAAATCTAAAATAGGATTTCAGAGTCACAGGATCATTAAGGCTGGCAAAGCCTTCCCAGACCATGAGGTCCAAGCTGTGACCAATTCCACCTTGTCACCCAGCCCAGAGCCCTGAGTGCCTTCCTTGGACACCTGCAGGGGTGGGGATGTCCCCCAATGCACTGACTTTAAGGAATTTTCCTTTAGATTTTCCTCTGTGCTTCCTTTCTAGACTATTTATCCAGTCAAAAATAATATTTCTATTTGAAAATGAAAGTAATTTTGATTACTTATATTCTACCTGATATTTTACCTGATAAACCTCCAGAGGGATTCTCTGACAATGGATGTGCTTCCTGATTTCAGGCACAATTTTCAAATTCTCTTCTCTAACAAACACAACTCTTAGGAGCACTTGAACATCATGGCTTAAGAGAAAAAATAGCCAAAGAAGGGAAAATGTGCCTTGCAGCCTGCAGCCTGCAGTATATAGAAAATATTTGAAAGATTTAAATAGAATAGAAATTTAGACTAGAAGATTTAAATAGAATATTTAAATAGAAGATATTTGAAATATTTTTATTTGCTTCTGGATGAATACCAAAACAGGTATATATGATTATTATTATTTTTAACAATACTGAGAATAAAGATTAAGTTAAATTTGCAGGTGATTTCTGCAGTCTGACAAAGGGATTGCCAGTGCTCTGTGCAGCAGAGAGCTGTCTGATCTGACAGATTAGATTTAACCTGGCAGATTTATTTGTCAGGAGAAGGCTCCATGCTTGGCACATTTAGAATCACACAAGTTCTTACCCTCTGCCACAGCCCCCAAAAGCACTTCACAATTACTCCAGGTTAAAATAATCAGTTTTCTGTTCCCAGTACTGTAAAATGGGCCAGTCCTTGAACAAATGCTGTGCTGGAATTAACTTATAACAATCACTGTAGTCTTGCCCTCATGGCAAATAAAAGCTACTACTTAAATACATCACACAAAAGGCAAAGTCTAAGGTTCCAGAGATTTAAAACCATTAATGGGAGAAACAGAAAATTATTCCCAATTTTAAATATCCAGGAACTGCATTCTTGTTGTAGGAACAGGAGAAAGACAGGTTTCCCCACAGAGTAAACCAGAGCAGGTTTAACTTGTGTATTTTAACACGCTGGCTTTCCTAACTGAGCTTTCTAAAGCAGTCTAAAACTTGGCAACATGAAAGTCTTCTCCAAACCATCCTGGTATAGAGCACTAGAGAAAGGGTGTAAAGAGCACACAAAAAACCTTCTCCCTGAGGCTGAGGATGTACATCAGTAACTCTCAGCTTTAGCCTTCTATTCTCAAGCCAAAGCTGGTGCTAGAGAATTAAAATACTGCAGTATTGCAAATAACACTCCCAGGACTACGTATCATTTTTATTTGCATTTCTTGCAGCCTTCTGGCATCTTATTATCCCCCTGGACACAAGGCCAGTAACCTTAATGAAATACCAGGAGATATACACAATTCTAGCACTCCTAGTTTAATAAAAAATGCTTTAAACTTCTTAGTACAGAACATATTATTGGCTGTTTGTAACAAATTCCACTTGGGAGAGCAGCTGGTGCATCAGTGAACCCAGTGCCCTTGACTTTATGTGCTGCCTATTATTTTGGGAAGCAACTCTGAGACACAAATAAATAGCAGACACTTTTTTGGAAATACTACCAGGATGAGTAATCATTTATTGAGTCTCAACAGTTATACAAACATCTCACATGTATTGCTCAAAGTATTCCCCCCCCACCTTCTGTAAACACAGACGTTGAAATCACAAATCATATTTGCTGGGTCATACCAACTTTGGTGTGTGCAGCTTGCCTGGGGGAGCAGAGCCTGTTCCAGATACTCTGCCTGGGATTCTGAGATGCCAAAAGGAGTGGGATGGGCATGGAGTGAAGGGAGATGCTGCAAGAAGTACTCAGATGCAGGAATGCTGATTCCCTCAGTCTCTCAGGATGTCTTCAGTCCAGCTCTGGGCTCTTCCTCACACCCTCAAAGTGCTCAGAATGGTTAGAATTCATTCCAGCAGTGACCACAAACTCACCAATATCAGGTGTGGGAAGAGTGAGAGGCTCGGACCTTAAATAAATTGGGAGGTAACAGACAGAGGAAGGATAAGGGAAAAATAGGAGACCATGGAAATATTTCCCTGTTAATTATGCCACAGTCCACTGGAGCTACTGTGCGTGTTGCACAGAGAGGTGTCATTGATGCTGCTCTTCATTTCTTTGTTTAGCAGTTTGTCTTGGAGGCTGTTGGAACCCAGGAAATTCCTTTGGCTGTCCTGGATTGCCAGAACCCCTGCCAAGGGGCTCAGAGACCTTGGCACAGAGCCCAAGACCCCTGTGCCTTTGATCTAGACCCATGGAAAAACAATTACCAACCTTTATATTAAGAATTACAAGTCAAGAGAGTTTAAGTGGAATGATGGTGAATTTGTCACGGGGTGAAAAATAGATTTTTGGGGTTTTAGAATGGGGGCTTGGGGTCCCAAGATGGAGGAATTTGGGTGTGCTCTGTCCTTCTTCCTTCTTCTTCCTAACCTCCATCTTCTGGGTGATGGTGGCACTTTTAGATTGGTTTAGAGAAGAAACTCACTATATAACATAGGTGATGGGTATTGGGAAGTTATTGTAAATAGTGTACAAGTAGTTTTAGTTTAAAAGATAACATTGCCCCAAGGATGGGCAGTGTGCCTCAACCCAACCTGCCAGACAGACCTCGGTGGGTCGGAGAAAGAATTTTATAGATAAGGAACAATAGATAAGAGAATTTTCTAGGTAAGAAACAACCTTAAGAACTAGAATAGAAGAATTCTGACTCCTTTGACTGCTGGGCTGGGACAACAGGCTCGTCCATATCTCAGAGTCACTGTGACCAGCAGAGGTTCTGAGAGGAGCCTGTGAGCAGCTGCAGCAGCCCCATGGCCTGAGCCAACACACCACAAACCCTTAGTGGCTGATGGAGCAGGAGAAGTTCCCTTGAGCTGCTTGTGAGTTATTACAGTTTTGTAGCTGAACGTTTCCAATAAGTGATTCTCTAACTTCATGGAAAAAAGATCTCATCTTTCTTAAATGAGCTCTTCCTTCATCATGAGCCATTCCCCAAGCTCTGTTCCTGATGCCCTGCAAGTCCCAGCCAGCATGCCAGTGACACAGTCTCATTCTTTTGATGAAGTCTTTCAATAATCACCTCTGCCAGTAGGCACTTTTTCCCCCCCCACAGATACTGCATTCTTTCATTATTTTCTGGATTAGGACCAGATTCTTTGTCAGCCAGGGTTTTCCAGGATCTCATCGATAAAACTCTGAATTAGCAGACATGATTTCAAAGGAGGTGTTTGATACTATCATTCTTCCAAGAGCATTCCCATACCCTTCCCTAACATATTTCAAGAGTCATTTTATGATACACCATCCTTTGTTAGCACAACAAAGTGAAGCCCTACAGATTTTAACCCGCACAGAAAAATTTAAATTCTGTTTTTCATTTTATAGCCTTTTGCATGGAAATTATTTTCTTTTACAAGAGTAATGCACATTTCAAGCACTTGGCACTGAATTTAGCAAGGCCTTGGAAAAGAAAAGCATGCTTTTATAAAACTTACAACAATCTTTAGAAAAAAATGAAAATAAAAAATGGATTTTTTGAATAATGAATTATTTCTGGGGTAAGAAGCTGATTTGTTATTCAGAATGAGTGACCTACTGCACTTCTTCCCAGTCAGCATGGAAAAAAATATAATTGGGCTTCCTAACAATGGCATTTAGCATCAATATACAGTTAGAGGCTTCATTACTGAAACTCTGCATAGAAGTGACTTGGTAGCAGTCTATCAGCATAGTCCCCTTCTGCACAGCATTTTGAAGTTAACTGCTAAAGAACAGAACAATTCAGTGCATAAAAAAAATCTATTAAGGCTGTACAATACTTGAATGAAGATGTGTTTACAGAGGCACTCCTCAGAACAAGGAATATTTCCCTTTGTTCACAGTTCAGAACACAGAGTGGGTGCATTCCTGCCCCATCTCCCAGCCCTTAACTTTACAGCAGTCAAATGAGATTTTCCTCTCATGTCCTTGACTCTGCAGTCTGCTTAGAACTCAGCCTTCAAAGTGCACCTGTGTATCTCAGTGTTTAGAGGAATATGTAACTGCTGGCTTTAGCACTTAGCCTCCTTCATAAAATACACAGTCTATAACCTATCCTGCAATTTAAATGCAAATAATATTTAAACAAAGCTAATCTGGTGAGCTTTTGTGTGTGGAGTGATATATGGGAAGGAGATGTTTGAGGTGCAATAGTTTACTGCTCTGAATTCCTTTTCACATCAATCATCTCTCCACATGCATCAACAATTAAAATGGTTCATGGCTGCAGGGACTATGACAAAATAACATCATCATTTAAATGCCCATGATAGCACCTTTGAGCATAAGAAGCTGATAGGAAATGATAAAATGTTAATTATAAGTTGTAAGCAAAACCGAGTACCTCTATTCATCAGTGACCTGCTGATTATAAATAGGGCTTGTTTGTACAGCCACCAAACATACAGAAAAATCTGCTGGGGTGGGGGCTGCTCTCATTTAATCTTTTCTGTATAAATCAGCCCTGGCCAGCTCTGCCTGTTGCCAGGGGAAACACATTTTTACTTCACTTTCCCATCTTATCACAAGGATGTAATGCAGTAACTGTCCCTCCACGCAGAGAAGTTATCAAGAATTTAATCACAAAAGTTGGATTTGTCATCCTTGCCTAAAATGGGTGTGTCAGGATCAGCCATTCCTCTCCAGGCACTCCCTGCTCCTGTCCAGGCCAAAGGCACTGCTGACACTCATTTTTCCATCTTCCAGATGGCTCCTCAGCTTTGCAGTGTCAATTTAAATTGACGCTGACACAACCCAAAGAGGGTATTTTTTTTTTTTTTTCCCCCCTGTCCTGCAATCAGGCTAGTGATTCTGAATTGTGTTTAAAATGATTCTCCACTTTCCTCTTCCTTGGCTGCAAACGAGTTCTCACTGAGACCATGCTCTAAAAAATATCATGAGTCACTTAGATGGTCTGTTTTATTTGAGCTGTAGAAATGAGCTGCACAACTGTAGCAGGAATTAGAGAGCTAGAAACACATTTTTCTCAGAATGTAGACCTAGAATGGACTTTTTTTTTTAAAGTAAAAAAGTAGGCTTGACTGTAAACATGTTTATACCTTTTTTCTATAAATATAAACTCATTTGCCACAGGACTATTTTTCTAGTGCATAATTCCCTGTGCAGTTATATAAACTGATACTAAATCTATATTACAAGGTGACCTTTTTTTTATCCCAAGAAACACCTGAATATAGTAATATTCTATAACTTTGCATTATTAATTCCTATTTTTAAACCTATCTACCATTTTTTAAAAAATTAAACTGGCTCTTTCCTCACCATAGTTCCTTGTTAAAAAAGGCACATTTCTGCCTATAATCACTTCCATTTTCCTTTTTTCTGCCTTTTTTTTTCTTTTTGTTCTACAACCACTTTCCGAGAAGCTAATCAATACCTGGAATATTTGCACTTCCAGGCTGCCAACTCCAAGAACTGTGAAACTTGGAGCAAAACCATGACCCAATAGAGAGCAGCAGGAGTTTTCAGGCTTACATCCTTATGTTTGTAACCAAGACAAAGGCAGTGGGAGTTTGTAGAAGAGCGGTGAATAAGCAAGAAAAGTCACTCCACAACAAAGAACTGTGTCAGGCCAATATGAAAAGGAAAAGGGAGCTCAAAATGAAATGGAGACAAAGCATTCCTTTGCTTCAGTCTCACATATGTTTAAAAGAAAGGGCAAAAAACATAGCAAATCTGAAAATGAAATGTATTTGATGGTTATAGAGATTTTTAAAAAACAATCTCTCCAAAGTTCAGTGATTTTATTCAGGAATATATTAAAAATAAATGTGCATTTTTAATTCTGCCAAGATTTTCAGCTGAAGTGTTTTGAGGTCACTTTTTCAAGGCCTCTGAGTTGTTCAACTCTTGAATTCTTTAAAGAAGAAAGCCAAATTGAGATGGTGGATTCTTGTTCCTTCATTGCTGCTTCTTCCTTGTTAGCCTGACTTACAAACCTGATAACAGCAACTTGTTCAAAATATCTGCACAATCCATCATCATCTCAGATATGCACAGACCTGTTATAAAATATAAAGGGAAATAATATAAAATATAAAGGGAAAAGTAACTTCCACAAGTCCTAACTCCTAATTTTTGTAGCAACTGAGAGAACTTGAGTTTCCTGATGTGGATTGAAATGCAGGAAGGTTGTATAAAAATGTAAAAGCTTTGCAAACAGAATGAATCTGATCACAGAAAGATGCTGGGATACATCCAGTGCCATGCAATTGTTCAGTGTCCAGCCACTGCTGTTGGATAACAATGCATTGGGCTTGGACATGGGATTTGCTATTGTTGAGGCTGGTGAGACAAATCAGCCATTGAATGAAAACTGCCCAGAGCAAGTCCATAGCAAGAACTCACTGGTCCTCTTGGGGCAGAAGGGAAAGCAGAAAAGGTGAGAGAACCTGGATCTCTTTGGAATCATGAATCTGACCTGTGCCATTGGCCATTTTTCCTGGAACATTCGGTTTGGAGAATATTTCTGAGCACATTACATCAACCATTCTGTCTTTTGTTAATATAAAATTAGATTTGTTGCTGTTACAGGTGAGTTGCAAATGTAGAAATGGATAGTTTAAAATGCAATTAAAGCCCAGCAGGTGTTTGGCTTGTTTGTTTGTTGTGCTGTTTTTAAGCATTCTGAAGTCAAAGAGGATCATGTGGATTCTGTTTGGATAAGATTCCCATGCAGAGCAGCAGCTCTTTCTTTCTTTGTTTTGGTTTAGTTTTTGATTTTGTTTGTTTGTATTTGTGTATGTGATGGTTTCATTTGTTTGTTTTATTGTTGATAGTTGGGTTTTTGTTTGTTTGCATTTTCATTTGTTTTGCCTTTTTTTTTAACACTTAAAGAATAAAAGATGTGATTATGTTCCCATGCAACTGCAACAGAGATAAGCACACATGCAATGAGACTTCAGAAAAGACTTGGAAGAATTGTGTTTTCCCCTGAGTAACCTTTCAAGACAGTCACAATATGTTGTTCCCACTGTTACATTAAGTTAATGATAAAGAAAACAAATTCAGAAAAAAAACATTAAACAAAATCAATAGACATATCAATTATTTACATTCTAATGGGGGAAAATTCTCTTTGAACTGAGCAGGATCTATGGCATAAACATAAAAATCAATAGGCTGAAGTCATAAGGGAGAGTTGCTGTTTGCAGCCTGCTGAATACTTAGAAGCTCTCTAGAAAATGAATGAATCCTAAAAACTGAAATCCAGAGGTGGTGGCCATGATCCAGGAGCAATCCTGGGATTTGTTCTTGTGATCACAAGGTTTGGACATGAAAGGATGTGTCTGTTGTAACTCAATACCTCCTCCTCTGGGGAAAGGTGTCCCTGCTCATGGCAGGAGATGGGAACTGGGTAACCTTTAGGATACCTTCCAGCCCATTCAATGATTCTATGAATTCTGGCAAAAAAAAGCAGTAATTGAGTAAATTCTTTCCCCCTAAATGTGTTCTTTTTGATCTATCCCAAACAGCCCCTCTATTAATTATAAGCCAGCTTGAAGTTTTCTTCAAAAGGATAACAAAGGTTTTTTCACTTGGGGCTAACGTCTCTTGATTCAGGCACCTGCAGATATTGTTAGTCCACGATTTCATCTTCCTTCAAAGCTGCTAAATAAACTTACTTGGGATTTTGCCACTTACTAGCTTCCTCCATCATTTTTCTTCCCAAGCCATCGATGTCTTAAGAACATCTGCTTTGGCACATTTCAGTGATCTGGAGCTGCAGAGGTGTTGATAATGAAGAGATGTCCCCTGACATTATTCCAGCAAGCCAGGGATGCCAAACTGATGGAAGGGCTTTGGATTAGCACAGTATCAGCAAGGTGGAACTGCTGAAACATAAAATTGTACCCCACTGTCTCAAGGGCTGATCTGGAAGGGCAGATGTAGCCCCACAGTGATGTTTCTGAGCTAAGGAATTCTTCTGCCATGACAGCAGGTCACCAGAAGGAAGGAGAGATGCACAAAAGCTTTAAATAAGTCTTATGGGACTCTGTTTTTAAAGCCTAAATCTACAACAGGACATCACTGATTCATAACCTTGGGTTTTCTGCACTAGGGAAATTATTTCTATAAATGCTCTTTAAAAAAGTCTTTTTTTTTTTTTTCATCCATGCCATCTTTCACATTGCCTCTGTGGTTGGGAGGGGTGAAAAAAAGACTTCCTTTTTCACCTGTCCCTCCCAGGAATTTTCAGTAACACTGAGCATTTATCCACAATTTACTGAGCAGTAAACATAACAAATGTTTCTCATATTCATCTACATCTACCTGTTAAAATTAGCAAGAAAGAAGCAAACAAATCAGCAATTTCATTTTTAGCTCTGTAATTTCCCAAAATAACCCTTAAAAACGGTAGAGTTCTAATGAAAGCTGTCTGCTTAGCTCTAATCCTGGATCCTTCTCTGTGTTCTACTGCCATTCTGTTGTCCCACCATTTAATTTATATGGCACAATGCTCTATCAGTGACATCCCACAAGACTCTCAGTGAAAAACTGAGTGTAAAAATGGGAAGGCTGCGTGTTTTGGAAACAAAATGCAATTGTCAGGGATGAGATTGAAGGCTAATCACCAAAACCATAAATCCAGGAAGGATCAGTGGTGCAATGGCAGGCAGAGGAACCCTAAAAACTTCATCAGTGCAAATAGATACCTGCTTTTCTCCTCTCCTCAGGGGCTACCCGAGGACAGGGACTGCTCTTGGCACTGCTGGGAAGCACACCAGGATGAGCCAGGCAAAGAAACCCCCAGGATGTGCAGCAGACACAAAGGGGTTACTGACAGCAGGGCTCAATATAGGAAAAAGTCCTTCAATATGGGAAAAGGTCCTTTTGATAGATCAAAAAGAGGGAGTCTGGGTTTGCCTGGATCCAGTACCAGCCCCAGACTTGAGCAGGGGCTGTACAGGTGTAATTGAGCCTTTATGTGACTTTGTCCCCCAGGATTAAGGATGGCAAATCAAATATGTTTATATAAATAAAATAAATTGTTTGTTTAGATTAATGATGATAATTATAATGATTAAACTACAGATCTTAATCAGAATTATTTACTGCACAGTACAGGTAGCTCTGACTACTTCTATAGTGCACTATTTGTTGAAGCAATGCTATTAAATCTGACAGAATTATTTCTCAGTAGAGATTGATGCCACTCACCCATCCCAATGACTGTGGGCAAATCTTTTCAGCCCAGCCTCAAGGAGTAACCTTGAGGGGTGTCCCTACTCCAGGGAAGAATCTCCACACACATGCCAAGAAAGAGCTGAAAATCCCTCCCCTAAGCATTGGGACTGGGTTTTTGCAGTTTGAAGTGTTGGACTGTCAGTCAGGTGCCCCCAGGCTGTGCCAGCTCAGCAGCTTTGGATCAGGTCTCAGCTCTATAATTTGTTGGTTCCTCTGTCAGAAACTCAGGAAACATTGTTCCTCCACAGTGTTTAACTTCAGGATGGATGAGCCACACTGCTCTCAGCATCCTTCAACCCCAAAAGTGAGCCCCATCTCTCCTGTCATCTTACTGCAAAAGTCCCATACTTTCTTGATGATTTCTCATGGGTACCTCTTCACAGCACAGCCAACAAACTCCAACTCTCTCCTCAAGCAGCTCACCCACTCTTTTGTAGCACTCTTCTTCTCATTGGACACAGCTGTGGGCTGTTAAGGGCAGGCCTGCTCCTGATCTTTGGTGATTAGTGCAGCTGCAGCTCCTCAGGGGTGAGATTTCCTTCTGCACTATCTCCATTTTCTTACATTCTATCCCCCCACATCTCCAAACAGGGATTTCTCTGAGCTGTGCTGGCCCCATTCGGGCAGAGCATCCTGCTCCATCCTGCACCTCCATCCTACAGGTGCCAGTGAGGTACAGGTGAATTCCAGGACCAAGCCACCCATGCTGTTTCCAGCAGGATGTGTTTACAGCTCCAGTCTTTGCTCCATCTTTACCAGGACATGAAAAGCAGCAGTAACTCAGCACAGAGCAGGGATCTGCTGGTGTCTCACTCCACTGTCCCATTGGCACACTCAGAATTTCCTTCTTGCAACTGTGAATCCTGATTTTAACTTAACTGAAAGAACACCCACAGAAGTGTGAAAAAGCCTCAGAAAGCTGACATCTGTCCACTCCTCAAACCAGACTCTCCAAATCCCCACAACTCCTGCCTCATCAAGGGCTGCCACAGGTCCCAGGGATTGCTATGGAAGTTCTCCTACATTGAACCAGTTCCAGGTGTTGTAGCCCTGCTGGATGTCCTCCCCTGCCACAAGAAGAGCTGACCATTTAAAAAGTAATCAGGCATCTTCCAGGCATATTTGCCAGGCCAGTTTACAACTTCCACTGCACTCAGTTTTATGAAGGGAGTCTTTGAAATGACTCTCAGATCCTTTTACAGTGGTAATCACAAGACTATTAAGTGATTAATGTGATCATTTGGACAGAAAGTCAAAGTTTGCCAGGCAAAGTGACATAGAATGCTTGTTGTGAGAGAGATTGCAATTTTACAAAGGTGAACATTTATGGGCTGGCAGTGTTTAGAAACACACAGCTTTAAACTTGGACAAAAATAAGGTCAAAATGTCATTTGTGAAATGGTTAATTCCAGCCTGGACGAGTAAAGAATTTTCAGTTAATAGATGTGAAGATAATCTTATCTAGTGCCACGATTCCTTCCTGAAAAGATTAGAACTATTTTACTAATTGCATTATTTGTTAGGCAGTGGATAAAGTTAAAAAATGAGCTTTCTTCAAGTTGAAGCACGCTTCCACCCAGTTCTCAGTACCATGGTTTTGTTGGACAAAACTTTGTAGGCTGGACTTACCAAGGAAGAAAACCAGGAAATAATCATGGTACAAAAAGATCAATGATTTATTAGAACTGGTTGGTTGGGTTCTTGTAAGGTTTTTGGGGCATTTTTTTTCCAGTTTTCTGCATCAATCCTTAAATATGGCAGTTCAGGGCAATTTAAAAATCAGACATATTTTCACCTTTTCTGTTAAACCCTCAGATCCTGGTCTTGAAAAACACAGCCTTTGAGCTGCAATGCTGGAGAATAATGACAAACTATCTTCTCAAATGGTTTTGAAATGGTATGAAACCTCTGGTACTTCATTAATGATTTTACCTGAGGGTTCTAAAATCCCATCTCTCAAGGTTCCTTCTGGAAAGCCTCTTTGAAGTTTTTAGCATAAAATGGACGATTTGAAAGAATCCCTAGGAAGGTCTTGACAGTTAACTTCTCAAGCATATGTGACATGTACTTTGAAAAATAAATTAACCTTTTGTCACTCTTGAAGAGGACAGTTTTTAAAAACAAGGGTTAGCTTTGGTAGTCTGTAAGCATAAAACTGTCCTTTTATGATTAAATTTAATTGCTGATAAATACAAATAGAGAGAAAAACATATTCTCCCTTTGGCAAACACTTAATAAACATGTAGACTGGGAGAGAAATCTACAGTGCTAGAATATGTTTACCAGTAAAACCAAGTATTTTGCCCCTAGACACCTTTTGTTCTGTCTACTCAGAAAACATTTTAACCAGAAAACCAAGCTCTTATTTTTTTCCTCAAGTTTTTTATTTTTTCCTTCCCACACTGAAATTCTTCAGATAGCTTGAAAATATTTCTCAGTCAAATATTCACCTGAGCTTTTTTCCTGTGTATTTATTGAGAAATGCCTGGAGCTGAGCTGCACAGCTCTACTTTTTAGGAGAAAAAATCCATTGGCAAATTAAACTTACTCTGACAAAGATTTCAAAAATCAGTTGGTGGCAACTACCAAGTACAGCTGAGAAGGATGGTTTGTTTGTTTGTTTGAGGTTTTTTTTTTTTACAAACTGTAGTACTTTTGTATGTTTTTTGTAGTGTCTGCCATACATTTCTCTGTAAATCTTCTAAGTTTCAGATATGCACAATCCTCCTTGGGTGTTTTGTAGGAGTTATCACATTACTTGGAAATGTAACAGAAATAGAGAGGTTGGACATGCACTTAGGCTGGCAGAGAAAGGGAATTATAAGTAAATCTATTAGCTGGTTCCTTTTTCTTCTCTATTTCAGTCCTGCCCTTTTTTTTTGCTCTGTTAAAGGCTTGCTCCAAAGCCTGTCCCAGTCAATAATAGTCTTTCCCCTGGTTTCAGTGGACAACATTTCAGCAGTTCAGAGTGTTGCTGATGCATTTACATTTTCTGAACTAAATTAGTTGCTCACAGCTAATTTATTGCAGCCATGAAAACCCAGCCACTTTCCAATTCTTGGCTTTTATAGATCAGCTAGCATTTGGGATTGAGAAGATTAAAGCTGCTAAAGAATCAATTGGCTGAACAAGTAGAATGTATAGAAAAAAACATTAGGAAAGCTCAATGATGTACTACATTATCATTAAACATCAATAAGAACGGGGAAGCAAAGCACAGGCAATTTTTTTTTTATACACAAGGAAGAGGGTATGTAGAACCCAAAGGCATGAGACATCTGGGTTAGGTCCCTTAGCTCTGAAGATGAATAAAGGAACTCTAACACAATTTGGTTAACCCTTCTTTTTTTCCCCCTGCTTGCATAAGAAAACAAAATCCATAAATTAAAAAGCTTCAGGGTTTCTTTTATATTTTCCACATATTTTGATTGTATTCTATATCACTACATGAATCATTACACGATACATATCCACCATCTTACTCATGCTCATTACTTTCAATTTGTGGCAAGACAAGCTCTCCTCCATCCCTTAATTAGCAGTAATGAGGTAATGGCAATGGCCATCTGCTCTGATTAGGGGAATCAGTGACAAGAGCTGCTTGTGCTCACCTCCTGTTTGCTCAGTGCTCTGAGGTGTTGCATTGTAAGAGCCCTTCTCAGGCAGAGAGCTCCATCTCTCCTGCTTGGAAACACCCAGTACTGAAGTTTTCCCAGGATTTGCTACGTGCTCTTGCATTTCCAGGGTGGGATTAGAGGAACAGAGGAGCTGCTCAGCACCAAAACCATTGTGCTTTGGCTTTCCTTTCCATAGCTACTTAAGGAGCAAAACTCCAAACAAAGCTTTCTTCAAAAATCTTTGAAAATCCGGACATAAATCTCTCTGTATATAGATCTCGGTCTAAGAGTGTTTCTTTTTGATACCAGTGAGAAAAGATAAGACAGGGGAGTTTACAAAGTCTTTCTCCAATTTTGCACCTTCCTTTTTGCTATAGGCAGGTGTTAACAGCCCAAATCTGTTCAAATTTTCTTACTTGGCTTTCGAGTGGTCAAATGAAGTTCAGCAAGGCCAAGTGCTGGTGCTACACCTGCGTGGGGCAATCCCAGGCACGAATCCAGGCTGGGCAGAGAATGGATAGAGTTAAATATAGAATGCGGCAACATGTACTGTTAATGTTATTAGCAAACCAAAGTTCCCAGGAGCTGCTAGACTTAATACCATCTTCTTGTCTGAGGAATATTTGTTATTGAGAAACTTCCAATGTAAATCAGTGGAACACCAGGTAAAGCAGATGCCAGGCTGAACTTTTAACAATCTGTAGAGAAACCTTGATATATGGCAAACTCGATAATGAAACAAATGTTAGATGTTAATTCAGGTCGCAAATAAAAGCTACTTGAAGAAATTTAATGTCAAAGTTGAATTTTAAGGTGCTCTTAGGATGATTAATTGCTGGAAGAATGTATGAGACTGTTCAGTGTTTTAGATGGCCCTTAAAAATAACATCAGTATATGAAAACTACTTCAATTTCTCCATCTCCTTGAAACCAACCAGTTCATCTTTCTGCTTCCAACCTGAAGCTTTATCTCGGCTGAGGTCTCCAACATGTTCATTGCTGAAGAGTTTGCACTTGTCCTAGATGAGATTTTTCTCTAGGAAGGCAGCTATATAAAGCAGAGTGTCATGTTATAAATAAATCAAAACAGAAGGGTGCACTGAAATCTTCTCTGTTTTCATAACTGTGTTAGCCAGCTTCTGTCCTATTGCTCTAAAAACATGTACAAGGACAGAGAGTTTCCATTTGCCTTATTAAACTGGATGTGTTTTGGGCAGAATTCATAATTAGGAACCCATTTGAAAATTATTATCCTTTGCATTACTAAAAACGGATGTCAAGCCACTGACACTTTGTCTTGTTGATAAATATTTATTTTTTAACTAGTAGACATTGAACCCATTAAATGTACCAGAAGATGAAGATTGAATTATAGTTCTCTGGCAGCAATTAAGCTGGTGACTATTTTTGTGTCCCTGTTGGACATCAGGCCAGGGTGCGCGTTTGTGAGCAAGATTTGTGCAGGTGGGGTCAGGGTTTGACCCTGGAATATTTACTATGCTAGGACAGGGAGGAATATGTTTATCAGGTGATATTTCATCAGACCCAGCTGCAATTCTGTCTCTACAGAACATTTAAATTACAGAGGATCACGTGTTCCAGAGGTTACACATTTCACACTACAAAACAATTTACTTCAGAGTGACCTAAGAGCTTCAGCAGCTTACACAATTGTAAAATCTTTTAGAAAGAATAATAATTGAAAATACTAAACAGAAAGATTTCCTAATGAACATAGTAATGGAAACAGGTCAGTATTCCAAGGTAGCCTTCATTTAAGGAAACCCCAGTCCTCCAGTATGACACAAAACCACAGATTCATTAAAATTGGAAAAGACCTCCAAGATCAACAAGTCCAACCTTATCAACATCAAGAACCTCAGTCTTCAGCTTGCTGCAGAAGCTAGCAAAGCAAGAGAGTGGTAACAGATTTACTTTTCCCCAACACATTATATCTTCAAAGGAGGAAAAGTGATTAAGTAATTTAAGCAATTCTTAAAATGCCCTCTGAAATTCAGGCAGAAATAACACTCCCTTGTTGAAACGGTGAAAGCCAATCTGAAATCAAATAAACCCCAGTGAGTAAGTAAGAGAAATATGTTTCTGATTCTGCATGGCTACAAGGCAAATGGTGACCTCACAAAAGACTTTGGATAAATTAATTAAAATAAACATCTTTAATATCCACCAGATCATTATCTGCTGACTTTGCTTTAGTATTCTCTTGGCAAAAACTTGAGTAATTGAGAGCAAACATAAGTATTGCTTTCTCCTTTATTTGATGTGTCAGTCTGGGCACTATGTTGTTCACACGAGATGGAAATTAGAAACTAGATATTCAGTAAAAAACAGAAGCAGCAAACAGGTCATGGGGTGGAATTGCTGCAAATTTAAGATGGGCTTAGACAGAATGTCAGAATCTGTCTCTAAAACTGAGATCCAAGTCTTCCCCCTCCAACTGTAACTAAATGTGATGCACACCTAAGTATCACCTGTATTTTGTACCACAGCTTTCTCTGGGTGCTTGATCTAAATTCCTGTGCAAACTGGGCATTGGGAAGAGTTGTGCCAAGCATCCACAGAACCAGAGAACACTTTGGGCTGGAAGGGACCTTAAAGATAATTTCATTACAGCCCTGCCATGGGCAGGGACACTTTCCACCATCCCAGGCTGCTCCAAGCCCCATCCAACCTGGCCTTGGACACTGCCAGGGATTCTGTGGCTTAAGTATGTGCAGAAAAGGAGCATTTCAGGGCTACAGGAATGGCAAAAGTGATTCACATTTTTGGAGAGTTTAAATTTCCCAAGTGTGTACGAGAAAACTCATGTGCTGATGTGACAGTGTTATTTTCTGTAGTGTGGTGTCCCACCATAGAAATAATTCTGTGACTACAAACAAGATGCTGCAAGCCCTTGAAACAAAAATCTTGATTCTTTAGAGTGAAATGTAAATTTAAGCAGAAGATTATGCCTTTTTAAAAAAGAATTTGACAAAAACTATTTTCTTCCATGCATATAAAATCTGTTTAAATTGGTAAGAGGAGTTAATAAGAACATAGAGACTGAGTTTTCCTTTTGATTTTTTTTTTTTATAGAAAGGCATTTATTATTCTAAGAAAGGCACTGACTCTACAGTATTCCTGAATTTACTGCACCATTAAAACACAGTAATCAGCTGCAGTAAAATGCTATCAGGATACCAAACACAGTGAGTGTAATGAAGCAGCTGCTACAGTGATCATCAGGATTTAGATTTTTGTCCCTACACAAAATGAGAAATAAGATAAACATAGAGAAATTAAGAAAAACTGATATAGATCATACTGGCATGATAAGGAAAGTGACATTTAGGGAAGAAAATCAGCATATTTGTGATGTTACCTAACATCACAAGAAAATGAAAATATTGCATAATGGATTAGCAATATCTGACTTCACCAGTGGTCTGATGGTGCAGCTCACATGATGTTTTAGACATGGGGTGTTCTCTGTGACATTTTTATACTCAGATAAATTGTTTATTTGAGCTAAAATTGTTTATTTGACAACTCACTTTCTTCAGGATTCTGTAAAGAAACAAATGCTTGTTTGTGTTCATAACAAACGACAGTTATTACGAGTTTATTCATAGACTGTCAATGTTCCTTCAAGATAGTCATATGTGACTTTTAAAACTAGGAAAAAGCTTCAAAAATTTGTTGATCCAAGATTAAAGCATTATTTGGAGTTCAGGAGAACAAAGCATTACAGGAGCTGACTCTCCCAGAGTTTTTCTCACAGAGATTTTTGATTTGTACAGCAAGGATCCTCATTAGGAGTCTAGACTGTCTTACCTCTCTGATAGACACAGTGCCAGAGAATCAGGGAATGCTCAGAGAGTTTTTCTGTCAGAATCATAAATATATAAATACCTTTATGGCTTTGCTGGTTAAGGTGCAGAAACTAAAGATACAGAATGTTATTAATATATATATTCTGAAAGGTGAAACAATCCTGGTAGCAAAGTCGTCTGAAACTTCACTTACAAGCCAGGAAAGATTTGTTTTTGCAGATTAGATATCTAAATGTGCAAAATTGAAGTCTTGATCTAGGGAAGGGCAGACCTAAACTAAATACACCTAGGAAGAACTGCTTGCAAAGATCTGCACAGTTGTATAGTCCACACTGCCTGGGTAGATATTAACATAATAAGAGAAATTTCCTTTAACTATTTACCATGGAGCTGAGCAGTATTTGCTCAGGGTTAAACTATTTTAAATTGATGTTTCAGAGCACAAGTCTGATTGAGAATGGTTGAGGGAGCTGGGGAAAGGGCTCAGCCTGGAGCAAAGGAGGCTCAGGGGGCCCTTGTGGCTCTGCACAGCTCCTGACAGGAGGGGACAGCCGGGGGGGTCGGGCTCTGCTCCCAGGAACAGGGACAGGAGCAGAGGGAACGGCCTCAGACTGGGCCAGGGCAGGCTTAGGGTGGATATTGGGACAATTTCTTCACAGAAAGCACGTTCAGGAAATGGAACATACTGCCCTGGGCAGTGCTAGAGTGTCTGTCCTTGGAAATATTAAAAAAATGTGTGGCTGTGGCACTGGTTTAGCTGTGAACGTGTTGGTGGCACTGGATTGATGTTGGGACTTGATGACTTTGGGGGGCTTTTCCACCTGTCAGTCTCTGATTCTTTGTCTGAGCTTTGTTCTCATGCCAGATGAACATCCTGACTTTCACAAAAACCCAGAATCATAAAACTCAAACAATGTCTGCACAGTCTTTCTGGGTTTTTATCTAAACCTTGAGGGATGAGCACCAGGAAATGTCCTGACCTCATGATTTAGATGTGGCATGCATGACCCTGGCAGCATGTACAGGCCAGGTCTGGAATATCTCTGGAGTTTTGGTTCTGAATGGAGAATTCATCAGTGAAATGGGAGGTGGAACACTGAGAGCAACTGTCCTGTCCCCCTGTAAAAGAGGGAGTTGGGGGGAATTATTTTTGATAACTTTTCAGATGAAAATAAAGTGTGAAGATGGCAAATATTGATCTGAGAACTATTTATTGATCAAGAAGGGTGAGTGTTCCTACCTAAGGAGGATAGAAAAGAGAGCAGAGAGGGAAAAAGAGAGACAGAGACAGAGAGAGAGAAAAAAAAGGGTAGGGCATCTAAAGACTTGGATTTCTTAACATTTCTTAACATATTTTGTGTTGGTGAAACAGCAGGCCAAAGGCCTACAAACTGAATCCTGATCTGAGCCGACAGCAGCCATGAGAAAACTGACAGCTCTTAGTGAGAAGAGAGTCTGCAGCAGTGCAAAACAACTTGTTTTCCCTGAGAAAAAGCTCTAAGACTATGGAAAACAAGCTGCTTTCCCTGAGAAAAAGCTCTAAGACTATGGAAAATAAGCTGTTTTTCCTGAAAAAGAACTCCAGGACTGTAACAAACACCAGCCACCTGTATAAACTGTTTTTACATTGTTAGATAAAGAGATGAAAACAATATGTCACAAATAACTCTCTGTGCATTACACACAGGGGGATGGAGTGACTGATCAATACAGGGTGACAACTTGTTACTGATCAACTGGGGACAGACAGGGGGTGTTCTTTAAAAACTCTATGAAAAGAGACTCATGAAATAAACAGGGGTGGATCCTTTTCATTTTGCACCATAAAATGTGTCCTACATCTTTTATCAAACACCACAGCGACATCTTTAACATTGTGTAGCAACAGAAATGTACAATTTGTGTACAAATTCAATATTCTGCATGGTCATTTTGGAAGGCTCCCAGACTTGTGTGCTAAGTCTAAATGCATGTTGTGTTTATTTAACTTTAAACCCACTTGAAAGGAAGGGATTCTGACCTCACACTTTAGTTCAGCAAGCTGTTCTAGCTCCAGAACATAACAACAATAATAATCTTATTAACACTGCATCCAGTTACCCTGTAACACAAATAAACAGGTTCTGGGCCTCCCAGATCCAGGAACATAACAGCATCAGAATGAGGGAATACTCCAGGTGTTTACACCCAACATTTGTCAGATTTTTAACAGAATTACAAAGTCATGATTGTGATCTTCACAGTCCTTTCTCTAAAAACCAGGTACTTGGTTGGATTTCATCTAAAAAATGCAGCAACTCATGTCAGTGTTGAAGCCTGAGAAAACACATTTCTTGCTGTTTTCTAGAAATTAATCTTCACTATCAAGCCCAATGTTAGTAACCTTGTATGTATTTATATAAATATTTGTTGAGTCAGGCTCACTTAAGCTATTTCCTCATGTATTTCTCTCATAAATCCTCACTTGCCCTTGTGTACTGTAGGAGAATAAAGATGAAGTGAAAATGTACTTTGTCCTCAGAGCGTTCAGACAGTTTTCTGTAAGGGTTATGAATAATTCTCTGATATTCACATTACATTGAATTTAACTAAATTTATTCCAGGCATGGAAAGTTTATGTTGCTGTTTCTCAAACTTCACATGAAAATACTTCATAATTATTAGAAATGTGGTAACACTTTCACAGCAAACTGCTTATTTTATTGGATGTAGGGAAATGTTTATTCTCTAAATGGAGATTTGTGTTCTTTTCTGAAGGAAGTATTTAGTAAAGTCATTTTGTGTAAAAAATGCTGCCCAAACTGGACTTTGTCAGCAGTTATGGGCACTGTTGACATATACATTTTTACTTTTATTTCCCTGTATAGAGGGGACAGAAACTCCACTCTTGACCCTGGATTTTTAAAGGTTGGGAATTACAATACTTCCATAGACTAAGATTAATGAATTTAGTTATTAATTTTCCTCGGAATAAAATCTTAGATTCTCACAAAGATTATTTTTAAGGGGAAAAAAAATTGCGAAATCTATTTGCAATTCTGTTTGGGTGCTGTGAGTCCACAAAACCACAGTAAGGACTGGATCCTTTGCTGTGTAATATCAAAGGGTTTGGATTGATTTAATTTTCCTCCTGAGATATTCCAAGGCAGTGATTCTGGTGGGGTTTCCAATTGCAATAGGCTCAAGGGAGAAAAATATCCAAAGAAACTCAAGGGAAAGGAGAAAGAGAAAGAGAAAGAGAAAGAGAAAAAGAAAAAGAAAAAAGAAAAAAGATTTTTCTTACTATTATCTGAGAAAAAAGAAGAGGCTCCAAATTATTAAATAATGATATTCCCATAGTTTTAGGACCGTTGAAGGTGCCATCCTGCTTCCATCTCACTTTTTAAAAAATTTTGACCCAGCACCATTACATTCTCTTGTTTTTCTTCTTCTTTTTTGTTTTTTCTTTCCTTCTGAGCTATTTTGCGTGTATATATAACACAATTTTAAAGAACTGTCGGGTTTCTCAAATAAACAGGCACAGCAGCAGTGAAAAATAATAAAAAACCTGTGAAAAATCTGATGAATTTTGTATTCTGTGCAAAACAAGCTCCTATTTTATCCTTTTTTTTTTTTTATCAGATTCATATCTAGACACCACTAAGAAGGATAGAGTATTCAGGAAGAGCATTTCTGCTCAGCTGCAGAGAAAATTTAAAAATACATTTCTTTATTTATATAAAACTAAAAAAGCTGTCAGACTAAATGCATTTTTATTCATGTGAATATATGAAGGTTAAAGTGAGTGATGAATACATTAAATACACATTATATTGCTCACAGAAAAGGAAACAGAACTCAGAAGTTTAATGCAGTATTTCAAGCAGAGTCTTTTGCTTTACTTGCTTGTTTATGAGCTTTTCCCCAAATCCCCTCTCCTCTGCACCAGCTCCCAGTGCAATTAATTAAAAGAATGCAAATTCTAGCAAACCAAAAACTCACCAGTAACCTAAAAAGGGGGTAGAATAAATTAATCTATTCCTCTCAATTCCCTTTAAACTTTTTTCTTCACATTTTAAGGGTTGGGGACATGTGGACAAGTGCTGAATAGTTCATACCTGTGACATGGAATGCAACCATTTGTAGGAAAGCCTGAAACAAATTTCAACAATGAAAGTTAAATTCAAACTTCTAAACAGACTTTTTTACTCCTGAGAGGAGAAATATCTCTTTAATCTCCCCTTTTATACAGTGGATAACTAATTAGATGGTAATAATTAAGTAGAGCTGCAAAACAAGCAGTTTATAAATCCTAATACTGTGTGTTCCTTTTCTAAATTTTCCCTCACTCCATGCAGTTATTAGTAGTTTTGATTAATTCAACAGGAATAGGGAGCAGGATTTCAGTATTTCTTGTGCATCTAACCATTTGGCAGATAGTAAAATAAATGTAAAAAAAATCACCAAAAATATTGAACACCTAACATCATAAACCACAGGTTTTCTTAGACCCACAGTAAGATTGAACAACAATCATCTCTTCCACATTACTTATTTTTATAGGATACAAAAAAATTGAATTTATGGTTAATTTCATCCAGTTATTTTTTCTTTATTTCTTAAAATTCTGGGTTATAATTGTCAGGGTAGTGACAAAGGCTGGAAATGCCAGTCCAGTGCTGTTTAACATGCACAGCGTGTGCTCCAGGCAGGGTCGTTGGTTCTATAAGCACAATCTTAATTACTGTCTTTATGCTGATGACATCCAAATATAATAGGTGTATCAAACAGCTCCTGATGACTTAGATAAATCTGTCTCCACTCTGGAAAGATACTTGCTAGACATTAAGTGTGGAGTGGCTGCTAACATTTGGTGCTTAAACCAGAATTGATTTCATTTGGCCCACTGCCTGCTAAGTAGCAGCACCTCATTTATGGTACCACTGGTTGGAAATAGAAAATTGCCTCCTTGCTGAATAATTTTGGTGTTTGACCCTGAAATTTGTTCTGAGGCCACATTGTTAAGTCTTCATATTTACACATCAGGAATTTAGCAAGGTTAAGGACATTGCTGGTTCAGCAGGATGCACGGCTCTTGATTTATGTCCCACCACAGCAAGGTTGGAATGCCATAATTCATTGTTTGCAGGTTTCCCTGAGCTGTTTGCTGTACACACTTGAGCTGTACAGAGTCCAACACCTCCAGCACTTGCTAGAAATCAGCTACAGGAGAATGTCAGAGGAGTATGTGCCTGGCTGTCAAAAGGATTCCGAAGTGCTGGTCCATGTTTAGGAATTCTTCCACTCAGAAATCAGCTGGTTTAGAAAGCAGAGGTAGCTGATGACATCTAAATATCTAATTAATCTAAATATCTAGATCCTTGGAGAATTTTTCTGGGAAATAAATTTGTATAATTTTCCCATTTCCCTGTGAATTCTCCAAAAATCTCTGTTCTTTTCTAGAATATCATTTTACTTAGTTTGAGGAGCTGCTCACTTAATAGCAGTTTATTTAATTCCTTCTAATATCTTTCACTTGTGCTGATAGGAACTGTTAAACCACTTGAACTACTACCTGGAAAAGCATTTATTTATCTGATTTGACCTCAGTATTTGACCTGAGCCTCCTTTAGTTTTGTGAGCCCCCATCATTTTAGGGAAAGAGCAATGCAGTTGAAGAAGGACCAGCTGATATTTGGCCTTGAAATTTGGGAGAGGTGAAGTTGGACTGTGGCAGTAAGTGTCTTTATTGATCCCATAATGACAGTGGAGATCAAATTATATGGTGTTAAACTTACCAACAGGCAAACTTTAGGAGGCAAGAAGTCAGTGTTACTTCAGTAACAGTGTAATGAAATAAAAATAGATGCTCAGTACAAGACCAAAACCACACACAACCTTTATTTAAAGTTTGTTTAATGCTGTTTTAGCAGTGCTCTGTGTTCTGTTGCCTTTCTCAGTGCCATGGGCTTCTCTCAAAGCACAACCTTTTAGTCTCAGGTCTGTCAGGTTTGGTGTTTGCTCCATGTGGAGAATTATCAATGCCTTCCTTGGCTCTTTCCTTTCCAGTTGTCATTCTGGAGTGTCTCAGGTTGCCTCAATCAGTTTTCCATAGGAAAAAAAAAGCTTTCCTGAGGGCAGTCCTTTCTACATTGTAGACATTTTGGTCCCAAAACGAGTGTTACTGGTCTATACATAAATATAGATATATGAAGAAATAGGTTTGTCTGTATATATATATATGTATATATATATATGTGTATATATATGTATATATATATGTATATATATATGTGTGTGTATATATATATATACATATATATATATATACACAGAAAGATATAAAAAAATTGAACACCTAACATCATAAACCACAGGTTTTCTTAGACCCAGGGTAAGAGTGAATAATAATAATAATAATTTGTTCCACATTATTTATTTCCATAGGATACAAAAAAATTGAACTTATGGCTATTTTCATACAGTTATTTTTTCTTTATTTCTTAAAATTCTGGGTATATATATATTTTTATATATATAATTTTATATAAATATATAATTATATACATATAATTTTATATAAATATATAATTATATATATATAATTTTATATACATGTATAATTATATATATATGAAATATATATAAGTACATGTATGTAGGTATAAAAATTTTTTTAGTCTGAATTTCTCCACCCAAAGCAGCTTTAAAAATGAGCCCTATTGATCTATAGATTTCATTACTGTTTAGGATGATTTCCAGACTGGTAAATTGCCCCAACCCCTGACTCTAATGTGCTCTCACCCCTTTAAGGACACTTGTCTCCTGTTACATCGTTGGTGCCATGTGTGGAAAGGCCTCCAAGAGATTCCTGAGTTTGCAAAGTAGGTCATGCAGTCAAGTGGAATAACATAGCCTTTGGATACTCTGGAGATGTTGTACTGGGATGATTACTCTGGAAGTGCTTCCAATTATAAAGATTGCTTCCCCCAAAGGAAAAGAGACTTTGATGTTAGTGAGTTATCTCAAAACAGTTGGAGACACAATAAAATCCTATCAGAAACCAGGATCAACGCGTGCCATTGACACATCAGGTCTCAAGACAACATTTACCAAGAACCAGATAAGCCCGAGGCTTCCTCTTCCTTAATTAAACTTAATTAGGTTGTCTTTCTGAAGTTTTTTCACTCAGGAATGATTGAAGCCATTGGATTAGTGAGTGGAATTTTCACTGAGTGGTTTTTGGAAGAACTGCTCTTACAGCAGGTGGGTAAAGCTCTTTCCAAATCCCACACGTTCCCACCAGGATTTTATGGAGACAGAGGGGGCTTTGGGGATGTCTTGCACTTCCACATTTCTTTGTGAGCATGGACAAAGAAAAACAAATTGTCTCACTAAAAAATCAGCTCTCATAGAATGTTTTACCATCCCAGCATGTCTGTGGTTGACAGAATGACTGTTCTGGTAATTAAACTTTTACAGTGGAAGTGATAATTTCTGATACTCGAGCCACGTTCATGCATATTCAAAAGGGGTTTGTTTTTGCACACCTCCTGATTGCCATCTCTCAACAAACATCAGATTGTTTCCATTATCAGTTCACAATACCTTTCCTTGATGGTAAAAGTCTTTCATTTGCCTAAATGGAAATGAGAATGCAATTATGGATATTTATAACTATGCATAATACAATTTTTTTTCAGACAATCATGGGACTAAAGTGATGAATTTTGTGTTCTGTGAGTTCACATTATGCTTGATAAACTTGCCTTCTACCTATGTATATTTGTCAAGTAAAATGATAATTCCATCACCGGACATTTTAGGAAACAATTGCTGTGATTATTGAAAGATAAATTATTTACACAATAGCCATCAGTACTGACTACATAGCATTTATATGATTAAACAATTTTTAAGTAACTTATTTATTTTTTTTTCTCTTTCTAATTTTACTCATTTAAACAAAGTGCAACATTAGAAAAGAACTTACTGTGGGTTTTATTTGATTATCTGAATAATTCCATTTTGTAACACAATGTGGATGCCAGCTTGTTTGTTTTTAGCTTGTAGGACAGGGATCTAAGTGCCCAGAACCAAAATAATACACACAGCAGAAACAGGAAAAATGCATACATTTGAGAAAATTCTTTTCTCAGTGTTTCCCAATTAACTGCAGGGTTATTAATGATACAACCTTTATGTTTCAAAAATAAACTGCATGATATAATGATAAGTAATTTGTATTGTCTTTTTTTGGCAATATATTTAAGAAAGGAAACAGGAAAAAAATAAGATTTGGTCATTTTCCAGCATAAAAATGATGAGTTTATTTTCTATCCTCCAGAATACATTTAGAATTGCTCTAATATTTTTTAACTGAAGCTTTTGGCACATGTCTGGACTGAATAAAGCATTAAAGAAGGAGTTGATCACAGATCACCTCTAGGATTTTGTTATCAATTTTTCCTTTTGACTCAATGACTTTCCACTGCTTTTTTTTTTCCCTTTCACTTTAATTCTGAAGGATTTGACAACTTCCCCCTTTGATGACTGAGTACAAACTCTATGCAGTTTTTTCTTTACTACTACATAGAAAGATACTTTTCCCCTTCTTTTTCTGTCTATTTTGAGCACCTTGCTTAGTCAGAAGTACAAATAAAATCATGTGTCAGAGAAGATCTAGGTGAGAAAATAGTCTCACCATTTTTATGTAACAATTTAAAACAAAAAGAAAAATCTGCTCAAGGTACCAACTGTTTCTAGAAGGTACTTTTGTCCATGAAGTGTTATAGGTAAAATAATTAAAGGGAGAATGGTCTATATTTTATTATCTTCTAGCAAAAATCAGTATATGGGACCTAATATGTGAATAATTCTTTTGATTGTAGGGAGAGAAAACAACTTTGCTTTCTCATTTCCCTCCGTGGGAGGTGCTCATTGTCAGGACCTCTGTAGGAAAGGTCATAACCTCACTGAATTTGTCTATATAGCAAATAATAACCCAAGACTATATAGCAATTAATAAATAAAGCTTTGCTCTGTTTTCAAGCTCTAGGGTCACATTTTATTCAAACTCAGTTGTTTTCTTCATACACTTAAGGCAGTTGTCTGTGTCCACAGCTGCCTCCTATTCCCAAATTCAGATTAATGTCTGTCATGGTTCTGTAATACATGGTCTCCTCAAGCAGGGCAATAATACAGCAATGCAGCTTCAATACTGAAAAATAAAAACAAAATAACTACAACTACAGCTGTTGCTCATTCCCACAACTCTTCTCTCCTCCCTTAGCATTCAACTCTCCCTCTTGCTTGGAGCCTCATCATTTCAGTTTATACATTTGAATGATGAAATAGCAGAAGCAATTTCACACACTGTTTCCTTGCATTTGTTCTCATTATTGTTTTTTACTAGAAAACACTTGTGTCGTTTTCAAGGAGGGAGGGCAGTAGCCAAACTCTTTCTTCTAGGTGGTTCCAAGAGTCATGAGAAGAGGCAAATCAGCACAAGCTGAAACACAGAAAATTCCACTTACAAATAAGGAAAATTTCAGGTTGGGTTGGTTTCTTTCTTTTACTTTGTGTGAGTGTTTGGATATGGAAACAGGTTATCCAGAAAGGTTGTGGAATCAGCGGGAGGGTTGGTCCAGATGGTGTCCAGAGGTTCTTTCAAACTCAGATCTTCTAAGGTTCTGGAACACAGATGATGTTTCTCAGCATTAAGTAAACTCACAGTTTAAAAGACTTCAAAATGTCTACACAACAGTGTATGAAATGTATGAAAGTATGCTAAGATATTAAAATAAACCCCAAACAAGCAAACCAAAGGCTCTGAGATTCTTATAGCTTGCACTTTGCTAGGAAGTCTTTTATGCTGCTCCCTTCTGATATAAAGCCAATCCAATTATTGCAACTCCCCACCACAACTTGCACCCTTAAAAAGTACTTTTGGAGCTAGTATTTCAATTTGGCATCTACCAAATGTCATGGGGTTTTAATTTAAATATAAGGAATCATAAAGACTGTTGCACCAAGCTGTAGGTGAGTGTAGTTTTCCACAGTTATATGTCTTCATGGAAAATTCCTTGCCCATGGCTGGGGGTGAAAAAAGCTGAAAATTGAGGTCTCTTTCACCCCAAACCACTCTGTGATTCTCTGATTCTCTGATTCTTACAAAGTTAAGGCTAATCTGTGTTTTGAGGGAACCCATTGCTTATTCTTTTTCAGAAGCAGTGTTTCACTTCCTGCTGCATTGTCATTCAACTTCCATCTCCTAATATAACCCAACCTTTCAGAGGTCTCTGACTGAACTCAGCCTTGCTGAAGTTCAAAGCATTTTATTGTCATGGATTGCTGTGTCACATTGATTTGCATCAGGAAATGTCTACAAGAACTATGACAGCCCTTCAAGTTCTTATTACGTCAAGAGTGACTAAAATTAAGTGTTGTTCAGTGGCAGATGAGATATACATTTATATGCTATTCTTTTATTAATATATATCTGTTAACATTATTTATTCATGATAGATACACTCTTAGCTCAAGCCTTTAATTTCAATTCCACATAGATTTTGGCAGGATACCAGAGTTATTTGAATTCAACAGCAAACTTACATTGACTATGATAGATAATCATTGAAAATGCAAAAGATTCAAAGATTCATCCCAAACAGCCCAATAATCCATAATCCTGAGTCCTCTAATAGCACTTAACAGTATTATTTTTTTGTTTCTTTTTATGTCTTCCAGAATGCAAGAGTTTGGTAGAAAACAGAGGATATTGAACACATTTTCCTCAAGTTCACAGGTAGGCAATGTAAGAATTGATTCAGAGCTTGAACTGGCACTACAAGTTCTCTTCCTCAAATCTGGTGTGTAACCTGGAATTGGTTCCAACACATCTGGGAAACAACGATGACGATGACGATGACGATGACAATGATGATGATGATGATGATGATGATGACAACTATGATTTCAGATCATCTTCAAAATGATAAAACCACACAGATTGGTTCCCTTTAGACCAGTGCAGAACAGGAAATGCCAGATAGTCATCTGGTTGAGCTCCAAGCTTCCATTATTTGAGTAATATTTTTTCCCATTTTCCTGGTTTCTGTTTATCTTTTTGGTTCACAAGGTAGATAACCTAGGAATATTCAACCTCAGAAATACACGGAAATGAATTTTCTCTGTATTTTCTTTAATCTTAATTTTTAGACCAGACTTTATCAGTGCACTTAATGCATCTGTTCAGTTCTAGGCAAATAGGGGATAAGGAAAAGTGAACATGGATTTGGAATGGAGATCTGGACTTAGTTTGTATTAGAACCAGGGGAATGATGACTGGTTTTTGTGACATCTCCTAAGGAGAACGACTTATCTTGCTATATATCGCTCTGTAATTTGCTTGCAACAGAATCTGCAGATTTGCCTTTCTGGATACAGAAATATACTAATTAGGTGGAAAAGACATAGGAAACAAAATGGGAAAATGATATATCTACTGATAAACAGATGCTGTGTTGGGTGGCTTTTACCCTGTCTTTTAAAATCAGCTTGCAGCTAGACTCAGTAAACAGCATATGCTTGTTGATATAATAGTAGAAGTAGTCCAGATTTCTAAGATTTCTCTGTGGCATAGTTATTGATTAACTTGCAGAAAGATGAAAGCTCTTTGGCTCTAAAGATCTGATGCAATGCTATTTGTATATATATATATATATATAAAATAAGAAAGCTGGAGATAAAATAGAAGTTTACTATCTTATGGAAAGAAAAAGAAAAAGAAAAAGAAAAAGAAAAAGAAAAAGAAAAAGAAAAAGAAAAAGAAAAAGAAAAAGAAAAAGAAAAAGAAAAGTGAATGCTGGTCCTTAATATTGTCAATGTGTCAAGATCCCACTTTTATTAAAAGCTCGACCAAGGGGAAATTTCTATCAGTCATGTATATTACTATGATGCCTTAGAGGAATCTGGAGGGATAGGAAGCAAATGTCACACTTTTGCAAAAGTGAAAGAAAAGGGAAAGAAACAATTTTTCTGTCTGTCTTACATCAGTGACTTCAATGCTGATCACAGGAAAAAGGAATGAAATAATGGAATGCATTGTATTAAAAAAAAAATTAATTAGTAGTTTCTTCATGAATGTCAATCTTGTGGTTTTGTGTGACACAGCTCTCACCCAGAGTAACACATAATCATACTTGAGGTGTGTTAGTGTGAGTACACCTCAGCTTTATGCTTCAGATTGTAAATTGCTTTGTTTAATTTGCTTAAATGGCAGAATTGTCCTGCTGCTCACAGGAATGTGTAAAGTTAGGAGGCACAGCTTCAAAACCTGTTGAAGATGTTGCTGGGGTTTCAGTGGAGAGGATGGGACCTTTCTTGCTGTCACTTCATCAAAGGTCACCTGGATCAGTGCTGAGCAGAAGCTGCAGGGAGTGGATGGACACACAACTCATCAGGAAGCTGTTTGGAAGTGCCAGTGCTGACAAAGCCATAAAGTGACTTTGTAGAAATTGCCACACGAGGGCAAAAAACCCAGAGCTCTGAGCTGTGGGATCACATATTCCAGAATCATGGAATCATTAATGTTGAAAAAAGCCTTCCAGATCATCAGGTGCAACCTTTGACCACATACACCCATGCCCACTAAACCTTAACACAAAGTGCCACGTCTACGTGTTTTTGGACACCTCCAGGGATGGGGACTCCAACACCTCCCTGGGCAGCCCCTGCCAAGGCCTGGCCACCCTTTCCATGCAGAAATTCCTCCTGGTGTCCACCCTGAGCCTGCCCTGGCCCAGCCTGAGGCCGTTCCCTCTCCTCCTGTCCCTGTTCCTGGGAGCAGAGCCCGACCCCCCCGGCTGTGCCCTCCTGTCAGGAGCTGTGCAGAGCCACAAGGGCCCCCTGAGCCTCCTTTGCTCCAGGCTGAGCCCCTTTCCCAGCTCCCTCAGCCCCTCCTGGTGCTCCAGACCCTTCCCCAGCTCCATTCCCTTCCCTGGACACGCTGCAGCCCCTCAGTGCAGAATTCCTGAAATTTGGGCCATAATTGTTCAGGAACCAAAGCTTTGTCATTTGGTTTACAGGTGACCATACAGTGATTACTTCATGTTCTATAGATAGGAACCATAAAATCGGAGTACCCAAACCATTTCTGAACTTCAGATTATTTGAAATGAAGAAGAAAATGACAGAAAAATGACAGAAAATGACAGAAAAAAATTCATTGGAGGAATATTGAAACAAGCTCTGTCAAGTGTCTGCCAAAGATTACCTGCTACAAGAAGGTAATAAGGAACCAATCCATGGAAGTGAAAGTTTTCTATCTCTCCAGGCTAACAAACCACTTTCCTTAATCAAGTGTATTTTCTGCAGGCTTTTCTTAGTCTCACTCTTGACTGAGTGTCACAAACGACATTAAATCTGATGACTATAATGTTAAAAGCTCAACAAAATGTGAAATATCATTTCTATGGGAAATGTCAGGTACAGATGTGATCCTGATCCACACCAGAAAAAACCCTTCAATATGAGAGCTTTGAGGCTCTTACTTTATTGAGCAATCAAAATGATATTTTTACACATAGGTGAAAACCCCACAACAATTAAAACAGGTCTATAAATTGAAAGAATAAACTTTTTTTTTTGAATTAATTAAATGGTTGAGTTTTTTTCTCTTTTATAAAACCAAACTGTGAAAATAGCTATTTTTTTCCCAGATAAATGTGATGCTTTTACAATGTGGATTTTCAGCTGTTTTTTTAGCCTTTTCCAGAATACCAGTAATAACCTTTATGCTTTAGGCTTGACTATGTGCTTAAATATGATTTAATTATTAATAAAGTAAGTTATGGCAATATATTAATTATTCAGAGTATAGGAATTTTGGACGGAAATTTTCATTATATAGAATTCAAATTTTCCATAATTTTCATAGAAATGGAAGCATGTTTGTAGAAATTAAATGTAGAGTCACTGTAAATAAGTGGGGCAGGAGATGTGCTGCGCAGGCCAAAGTCTGCCTCCTGTGCCTCCAGTGAGCTGGGCTCCACCATGAGGGCTGGGCAGAGAGGGCTGACCCAGATGGTGTGGATGGTGACGTCCTTGTTCTTCTTCTGCCACAGCTCTTGGGCCTTGCTGTCTTCCCCATGGGACACTGATGGATCTGTGTCTTGGTGAAACAGCTTTTGGAGTTTTCCTGTCTGGGTGCCCGTGGAAGCTGCTGGGTCAGGAGATGTGCTGGGCAGGTCAGAGTCTGCCTCCTCTGCCTCCAGCGAGCTGGACTCCTGCATGAGGGCCGGGTAGAGGGGGTTGACCCAGATGGTGTGGACGGTGACGTCCTTGTTCTTCCTCTGCCAGAACTCTTGGGCCTTGCTGTCCTCCCCATGGGACACTGATGGATCTGTGTCTGGGAGGAAGAGCTTTTGGAGTTGTCCTGGGCCGCTGTCAGACTCCGGTTTGTCTTCCCCACTAATGCTGGCCTGGCAAAGCGTGGGCCAGTCCTGCCTCTGGTTGCCCAGCTCTTCAAGGAGTGCCATCAGTCCTGACCTTGCTCCACACAGCTCCAGCTCTTGCAGCTGGTCGAGCGAGGGCCTGGGAGTGCGGCAGCGCTCTAAGGGGTACGGGCCTGCGGGCGTTGTCCGCTCGGACTGGGATCTGGGGGGTTCATCCGGGCCCTGCTCTGGGCACGGGTGAAGCTCCCAGGGCTCTTCCCATGCTCCGTGTGCGAGGGGCCCGGGGGGCCTCTCTTCCTCACTGCTCTGACTTTGCTGGCTGCTGCTTTCCTTTGGCAGTGTCTGGAGAAGGCAGTGCCTGTCCAGCTTGGGGAAGGGCTGCTCCGCACTGTGTGCTGCTGGCAGGAGAGCCCCCAGCTCTGCCCCTGCCCCCTGGGCACCGACAGCTTCCAGCTGGCCGGGCGAGGGGCCGGGGGCGCAGCAGGGGCAGTGCGGGGCAGCTGCCGGGCTCTGTGCCCCCGCTGCTGGAGCTGCTGCTGCCGTGGCTGAGCCCGTGGCCCGGTGCAGGGGCCGCTGTGTCCCCGGCTGCCGGATGGCAGCCGCCACCCTGCTGAGGATGGCCCGGCAGCCGCGGCGCAGCGAGCGCAGCAGAGCCCGGCCGCGGGCCCTGGGGCTGTGCGGGGCCGCTGCCCGGCTCTCTGCTGCTGCCGGAGCTGCTGCTGCCGTGGCTGAGGCCGTGGTGGCAGGGGCCTGGATATCCTGACAGCAGAATATATTTGGTTGGATTATCTTTAATAAAGCCAGTATTTCCTGTCAGGATATTATTAGTTGACAAACAGTTTTACGCATCTCAGAGTTCACTAGGCTGTAGTCTAGACAGGTGTGCTTCTTTTTTTTTTAGTTCCTTTTTGCAGTGATTCATCCTCTTACAGTATTGAAAATTATTTATTACAAGAATTATGTTTAAAGCATTTTATAGGCCTGATTATTTGATAGTTTTATGTTGACTGATGTATGATAAGATTGCAAAGCAGAAGTGCCTCACGGTGGTTAAGGAAATGCAATTCTTGTGATTAACACGTGAGCACAAATCCAGCTTGGCTTTGAGAATGCAGGATGGATTTGAAATAAATGCAAATATCTTGGTATTTGTGAATGACCACTGTAAATAAGAGGAGGCCATGTCTAACCCAGCTTTTGGAGTGAGACTGCATTAAAGCCATACTCAGTTGTTGGTGTGTGGGGTATCAAACATCCCAGGGCAGTCACAGCTGAGCCAGACTGTGCATTGTGTAACCTGTGCTCACCCACTCCTGAAAGGGAAAGGGCACAGGGAACACAGAAACAAACAAACAAACAAACAAAGTCAAAGGCTTTTTAAGAGGACAAAGCAAAATAATAATAAAAAAGATTGACACTAGACACTGCAGGAAGAGGGCAAAAGGGTTGTGAAGCCTTTGCGTGTCTGTACATGCTAAGATGATTTTCAGCCCTCTCAGGCTAGTACACTTAATTCTTTTTCTATTTGTTATTCTATTGGCAACCAAGCTCCTACACCATGCATTTGTCAGCATTGAATTGCATTTGCTTCATGTCAAAAAACCATCTATAAAGGTTTGCTGCTGCTTTTTTGATGTCATTTTGTTTGCCACAGCTCTGAACATTGGGGCATTGACTATGCAGGAAATATGGGAACAAGTCTGGGGATATTTTAAAGCTTCACCAAAGGGAGGAATGCTGCTTTTGAACTTATTAAAGAAGGATTTATGTGGGGAATTTCTGGGAAGTTGGCTCATTGGATCTTTTCTGCCCTCCTGGAAAATTTTTCCCTTTCCAGTATTTCTCCAGAAGAGGCAGGACTACTTACAAAATCGGTCTCCTTAACTTTCTAAAAGCTCCTCAGAGGATTCTGTCTCTGTAGAGTATCACTTCCTATTATTACCATGTTACTGAGATTTAGTAGAACATGCTTTTAGTTATGGATTTGAAAAAGAACAGGAATTTGTATGACTCCAAATACTGTCAGGCCCCCAGACATCTTCTGTGAAGGTGGTAACAGGTCTAAGAATGAGCTGGCCCATTATAGAGAAGAATCAAGACTGTGGATATAATCTTGCCCTCACTGCTACCAAGAAAAGTTTGGTTTCTGTCTTCAACAGGCTCCAATCTTATCCTCATATTTTTTCACAGGAAGAAAACCTGCATTTTTTCATTGCTGAATGACAAGAGTTTTGTTTATTGTGTGTGGAGCTAAGCTCCTCTTCCAGTCCAGGCTTAGCAATGATCGAAACTCTCAGAGAAAATAAAATAGCAATAAAAGGCCATTACTCAGAGCCACTAAAATTACCCAAAATTCAGGAATCAACAGTGAACTAACTTCCATAAAACTGCTCCCATCAACTTACTGCCCATAACAAAGCTGATTCCAGGATCTCCATGTGCCAGTGTCAATGTCAAAAATCTTGACTGCCTTTAATACCAAGTAACTTGGTCCTGGATATTCCCTCTATCTTCAGGTGAAACTTGATGTTCAGGAGGTGCAGAGAACCAAGCAAATCCCTGTTTTCTCTTTCAGAGCTATGAGAAACATGTCAGTGTCTGTCTTACACATTATGCACTGCAAATTCCATCTGCCAATTTAGCAAGCTCATAGTGATTAGTTCAGAAGTTGATTCTCCTTGAGCAAAACCAGGTAAAAATCAATCAATTATGTAATTGGGATGCTGGGGTTGATGCAGCCATCAAATGGAAATACCACACTCCTCAAAGGATTGCATCGCAGTAGAGGAAAAAAATGGTTTAGAATTAAATGGAGTCTTTTAATCTTCACAAAACAGCCCCAGCTTTTCAGGTGCTCTGAGAATATCTAAGCAGACAGTTTAATAAATTAGACTTAACAAATCTTTTTTATGAAAATGAGTTGGAGACATTCTATCAGAAAGTTTCCAGATTTTTTTTTTCCTCTGTATTTCCTATACTTTGTGTTGTCCTTAAGAATTCAGAGAGTTTTTTGCCTATCTGAATGTATGGGGAAAAGAAATATTGATTTTAATAACTATATTACTTGAAAGCATGCCCACATTCAATTTACTAAAATCAGATTCCCCACCTATTCTGAGCAGACAGTAACAACATGATCCTGTCCTAAGGAGCAACATAATACCTAATGAAACCTAGATTTAGTTGTTTTTTTTTTAAATTATTGCAAATATTTGGTGACATATTCCCTAGATGAATTTATATAAGTAGATACATCCACAAAATGTACGTAGGAATCATAGCACCTAAGAGTGGTTTGGGTTGGAAAGGAACTTTCATGATAATCTCATTCCAAAACCAGGAGCTGCCCATGGGCAGGGACACCTTCCACTGTCCCAGGTTGCTCCAAGCTCCATCCAGCCTGGCCTTGGACACTGCCAGGGATCCAGGGGCAGCCACAGCTTCTCTGGGCACCCTGTGTGTCATCATAAAAAATGTGGTCTCTACACAAATCCAAATTTACATTCTTTTGGGTCAAAAGAGTTGCCCCAGTCTTGTCACTACAGGCCCAGAGGTGGATATGGATATGCAGAATATATAAATTTACATGGAAACAAATGGATGCCAGAGAAAGAATTGTGGTCTATATAAATATCTATGTATTTTATATGTAATAAAAATAGACAAAACATGTTTTCTTTGTGATTTTGGCAGTTAAGGAAAACCTTCTGTGCTCTTGTCTGGGAGAAAATGTGTTAAGTAAAATATGAAGTTTTAAAAGGCATGCAGCGAAAATGTAGGAAATAAACACCTGTCTCTCCTCTTAAAAACATTACCAACATTTCTAATGTTCCTTAGGTTGAAAGAGGTTTTAAAATGTCTTTTTTCTCACTAGGTTATTAATTCATGAGATGTAAGCCTTTCTCAGACTGCCTAAGTAGTGTTTTCTTCATTCCTGCATATCACACATCTGAGAAAATCTATGCAATACTTGCATGAACAATATTTCCATTGGTAACTGTGTTTGTACCGTGTGGGGTCCTGAAATCCACACCTTCAGAGGTGATTATGTACCTAATGTCCACAAAAATTCCAGTGAAATCAGTCATGGTCTCTCACAGTAGATATTTCAAATGTATGGGAGCGTATAAAAGAGTCTATTGCACTCATGAATTAATCTCCACAAAACAATCATTTAGATTTAAACTGGATGAAACAGAGGGTTTCTTTATTTTCCCCTAAAATAAAGCAAATATATGTAAGAAGGTGGTGATTCACGCTGCCAAGTGGCATTTCTAGAAGCTCCCATTATTAGTACTAAAAATGCTTCACCATCTGTCTCCTTCTCTCTTCACTCATTTCTTTTGCTGCCTGCAGTCACGTTATTTTCTTTTTGAAGAAAGAGCAAAGTTGGCGTAAGGAATGCAGAGATCCTGGTTCTGCAAGCACTCTCCACCTTCTGCCTCCTGTGCCCTGAGTGAGCTGCTTGTGCATGGGATCACATGCTCTGATGATGCAGACCATCAGTCCTGACACAGGCTAAATATAACTCAAACACCAGATTGCATCGCCTGTCAAACAGTTCAATAACTCATAAGTGAGAACTCTTCATTTTCATTTTGACCAATTCCAGCTTAATATTAAAAGAAAGAAAAAAAAAAAAAAAAGAAGAAAAATCCAGGCAAAACCCCCCAAAATAAATCCTAAGAAATAAAACCCAAAAATCGGCAAGAAAAAAAATCACTGATGGTTTTTATGCTTTTTCCATTTCTTTGTTTGTCCTACTCTCATGGACACATTTCTTCAGAACTCCCTAGGGCATCTTTCTCTGAGCAGGTCCTTTAATAACACCCACATAAAAACTGCTGCAGAGTAAAAAACATGTTACAAACACATACTAACAACCCGAATTTACTACTGCCTAAGTAAGAAGCAGTATAATTAAATAGACGATATGTCATGATGGCATAAGCAGCTTCAGAAATTAAGTGAATAAAATCAGAAATGTATGGATTTGTGGGTTCAAACCAAAAAGAAACATTCCATCGTTAGCAAGGTATCTTGCCTAATGTGAATGTCAGAATTGGTTGCAAGTTTTGGCTTCATCAGAGTCTGTAAACTCAGGCATGCACAGCGACAGGAACTCTGTGAGTTTAATAAATACTCTTTATTTGGCTTCTTAAATGGCAATGGGTGAAAAAGACCCATTTATGGGAGTTACAATACTGAAAATGAAAGATGTGTGCATGTGTAACACGCAGAGAGACATGCACAGGAATGGTAAATTGGCAGGAAATAGGGTCATTTTTCACAATGTAACAGATTACTTTTGGCATATATATTCATTAACTAGAATATTAACAAATGTCTTTAATTGACTGTTTGGTATCTTGCTAAAACTGAAAGCCATAGAATCCTGTTCAAACAGGAATTCAGCCTTCCTGATTCATCTGCCTAAAGCATAAAAAGATTCTTTCCCCCTCCTCAGCTATCAGACTGTTGCTACATCCAGGTTTTGGTTATTTCATCTGTACACAGTGAGTCAGCAATGATCTTGGTATTTTAAACACAGTTGCATCCATGTTGAGGTGGAATTCAGCAGCCATCTGGTCCTTGGAAAAGGAAGATGTTCGCAGTGCAGAGATAAATCAAGAAAAAATATAAATAAATATTTTAAAATAGACTTTTCTTTTTTTTTGGTTTAAATTTCTTTCTTAAAATGGTGAATCAGAATGCTTGGTTTTAGAATAAACAGTTGTAAACAAACTGCAACTTGTCTTAATGTTCAAATGGGAAGACTTTATCAAGATGAAGACAAAACTTGATATCAGTTTCAATCCTGCAAGCAATTTGCCAGACACACAAGTAAAACAAACAAAACCCTCCCCCTCTAAGGCCCTGGTCTGACAGGAAACCTGATCAGCCTTTAAGCACAGAAACATGACCATGGCATAAAGGATGAGGTTTTCCTCTGGTATAGCAATCCATTTGGGAATCAGCAGAGCAGCCATGGTGAATATGCAGTGATTGATGAGGATTTGTGCTTGGAGTGTGCTAATGAACAGCAATCCACTAGTGCAAACATGCAATTTCTCACTCATTACCTGTACATTAACGTCTGATTTCATATCTTGTCAACATCGACTGCAAACTAACTCAGAGCTGGAGAAAATCTCCTTTGGAGATTCCTCAGTAGGAAAAATACCCTAAATCTTTGTCTTCGGTTAGCTGAGGGTGTGTGTTCTATTTCCATCTGTCAGAGGTGGGGCAGTTCTCCTCTGTTCATTGGGCAGTTTTCTTTATCTCTCCCACAGCCAATCCTCCCTCCAGGAGATCTCTTCTGTCCATGGGCCATTAATTATTAATTATCTTCTGTTCATGGGCCATTAATTATTAATTATCTTCTGTCCATGGCCACTGAGTGTCCCTGCATGGCTGATCCAATCCCATCATCCCATGGGGAGATGCTCCGCCCAGGGGAGGAGCCAAGCATTCCTACCTGGATCCAATCTGAGCTTTGGGACAGCCCAGCAGCCTTTGCCCAGTGCATTGCCAGAGGAGCAGCTTCTGCTGCCCTGCATGGCCAGAGGGAGCCCAGGCCCATCTGCAGCAGCCCTGGAGCTGCAGAGGAAAACTCCCCCTTTGTGCAGGATCCCTGCTCCAGCAGAGCCACAGCTGGCACTGCAGGAGGGCTGAGCCCCCATGGGATGGGGCTGTGCCACCCCCTGACACACAGGGGACAGGGACTGCTCTCACTCTGGCAGTGTTGGTTTGTACTACTGCATTTTTAATTTTATTTTAATTTTTTTCCCTAATAAAGAACTGTAATTCCTATTCCCATATTTTTGCCTGAGATCCCCTTAATTTCAAAATTATAATAATTTGGAGGGAGGGGGTTTACATTTTCCATTTCAGGGAAGGCTCCTGCCTTCCTTAGCAGCCACCTGTCTTTTCAAACCAATAGAATGTTAAAAGAATGTAAAAAAACACGTGAATTTACTGCCCAAGAGCTGTTCTGCTGAAGGCTCTGGTACTGAACTCCTTTCTTGGCAGGACAGCCTGACCTGTGTCTGCCTTCTGCGTGATGCCTGAACTGTATTTCTGTGCCTGGACCTCTTTTAACCTCTGCAAATGCCAATTTCTTTAGTCTCTGTAAAGCAAAAGTGACAGAGATAAAAAATGCTGTCTAAAGCCAGCAGATATTGAAACTCTGAAGACAGATATTTACTCTAAGACTCCTTATTCCTGGGAAATAATCCTAGCAGCAAGGGAAGCGAGTAACAGATGGGATTACAAACACAAAAATTCATCTGCTGACAATAGATGTGCATAACAAATTCTGTAAAGATTTTCTGAACAGTGAAGATCTTAGGGTCTATAGCACAGGATAAAAATAGCATTAATGTCCCCAAGAATCCTGAATTCTTTCTTTCTTTCTTTTCTTCCTTCCTTCCTTCCTTCCTTCCTTCCTTCCTTCCTTCCTTCCTTCCTTCCTTCCTTCCTTCCTTCCTTCCTTCCTTCCTTCCTTCCTTCCTTCCTTCCTTCCTTCCTTCCTTCCCTCCTTCCTTTTATTCTTTTTTTCTTTTTCTTGTGCCATCAGGCAACTACAGAATCCCAGAGTGGTTTGAGTAGGAAGGTACCTCTCAGAGAATTATTTCCTCCCAGTTGCCCATCTAAACCAATTCTTCTAAACTGGAATATTCACCATTCTTTCCTCTTATAATTTCCCAGTTTAAATTGGAACTATATGAAAGTTGCAGCCACTTATGAAATTGTATTCCAACAGCTCATCTCTGGAGTTTTTTTTCCTCGGTGTCAGGGTTGTGATCTTTACTAATTCAATAACAGTAATTTACTAATACAAGCGATTTTTTATTGCAAGTCATTATCAGAAATATGAACGAGGTTAGATAGCCTGGGGATGAATGACTGGAACACTTTATGTCTTCAAATAATGAAATTTTAGGTGTCAAAACACAAGTTTTGAGGAGATGAGTGCTGAGAGAAGCAGCATTATTATTATATATACCACAAGGAAAGGAACTATAAAAGGAAATAACTATTGTTTTGTATTTGTCTGGTTTTATCTGGTTTTAAGATCCCAGTTGATCCAAGAACAACTAAAACTGGGACTGTTATGGAATGATTAGCATTCTGAAAAATAATTTCTTTTTAAAGTACAGATTTATGAACAACACCACCACAGGGATATTTCAATTGTCAGAGAAATTTACTGATTTGGGTCTTTCCTTCACTTATTTCCTGATGCCCTCTTGGATTTTCAGTTAACACATTTCAAAATCAACCCTGATTTGCTGGTGTCTGTCAGTAATAATTAAACCCCTACAGAAGTGATATCTAGAATTATTTATATTTCCCCAAAAAGTCAAGAAGAAAGGTTGTTGTGTTTTTCAGTTTTCTTTTATGATCCTTTTTATACTATTTTCCATTCTTTAGGCTAATTTTTTTGTGATGCAAAACCTGCCTTTTAGGCTGTAATTGTCATTAGTGAATGTCTGTAGTCTTCTTGATTTGCAAACTGAAAATTCAAATTTAAAGAGCATGATTAAGCATATTCTTTCCAAACACACCATCATTAATTGCTGATCAGAGGTTTTACAAATGGAATTAAATGTGCTATTCAGCTGTCTATACTTCGAGAAAACATTTCAGCTTTGAATTATATTGGGACAGTTATTAAGTACATTATTGCAACAATATTATGTGAAGAATCTGTAATGGAGAGTTAAAATTGTAATTATTGTTGTCATGTAACAACAGTTTTTCAAATGGGTCATTGCAGTCATGGAACAAAGTTCTTTATTTGAGGCAAAAGACATGGGAAAAAGAATGGGTCATCTCCTCAAAACTCGTGTTTTGCACTTAAAATTTCATTATTTAAAGAGACAAAATGTTTCAGTCACTCTTCCCCAGGCTATCTAACCTTGTTTATATGTATGATAATGACCTGCAATAAAAAATCACTTGTATTAGTAAATTACTGTAATTGAATTAGTAAAGATCACAACCCTGACCCCAAAGAAACAGAGAATATTAAAAGTGATGAGGAAATGCACATTTATGAGAGACAGGCGGGGAATGTCTTCATCCAGGTATACATGGGCAGTTGGGAGGAAAAGGTTCCCTGTGAGGGTGGGCAGGCCCTGGCACAGGGTGCCCAGAGCAGCTGTGGCTGCCCCTGGATCCCTGGCAGTGTCCAAGGCCAGGCTGGATGGGGCTTGGAGCACCCTGGGACAGTGGAAGGTGTCCCTGGCATGGCAGGGGTGGCACTGGATGGGCTTTTAGGTCCCTTCCAACCCAAACCACTCTGGGATTCTGGGATTCCATGACTCAGCTCCTGAGCATCAGATTGGTGCGGGAGGAGCTCAGCACCAACCTCAGTGGGCTGCAGGGCCCTTTGGCTGAGTTCAGGAGGATTTTCCCTTTTCCTTTGTAACACCGTGGCAAACAGGGAGCCTTTCAGCCCACAGCATTCCCCTCTGTGCCAGCACCAAGCCATTCCCAGCCTGGCAGGGCTGGGCTGCCACCCCATGTGCTGCAGCTGCTGCCAGGCCTGCTCAGGGAGCCCGGGCAGCTCTGCCCACAGTGTTGGATTTGCAGGGTGCCCCGACGAAGGCAGGAATGATGAATCTGACTCCATGTTCTCAGAAGGCTCATTTATTACTTTATAATACTATATTATATCAAAGAATACTATACTATACTAAAGAATACAGAATAAGAATACTTACACAATGCTAAAAAGATAATAATGAAAACTTGTGACTCTTTCCCGAGTCCCGACACAACTTGGCCCCGATTGGCCAAAGAGTGAAAACAACTCCCAGCAGAATCCAATGAAACAATCACCTGTGGGTAAACAATCTCCAAACACATTCCAGACAAGCTAAACACAGGAGAAGCAAATGAGATAAGAATTGTTTTCCTTTTTCTCTGAGGCTTCTCAGCTTCCCAGGAGAAAAATCCTGGGTGAAGGGATTTTTGAGAAAATGTGATTGCCACACACACATCTCCTGGCAATTGTTCATTTGGGAGCCTGAGGCTGCAAAGACAAAGCCAGCAGCTGCTTTGCTAGGAGCCCCAAGGGCAGGCAGTGTCCAGGCTGTGGGATCTGCAGTTTCAGCTGCTGTTGCCAAGCACGTGTTCTCTTTCAGGACCTCCAAAGATAATGACAGTTCTCAAGACTTTTGGGCTACATTAAAATGTCATTTAAGGTTCTGCTTCAGAAAAAGGATTATGAAACTGGAATTAGAGAAGACATTTAAATATCACTTGAACAGAAATACCCATGTGGAAAATGGTACAGCAAGTCTTTCCAAGAGACTTTAGTCCCACCTCATAGCCTACAGCAAAGTGAAATACGTCAGGAGTGACAAAAACATAATGCAAAGTAGAGATCTGCAAGTTAAAGGATACGGTGTAAAGAAAAGATAATACATCATACACATGGGAGAAAAAACACCACTGGAAATTACAAAGTAAAAGTCAAGTCAGAAATCAAAATTATAATGAAATATTGAAACAAAAGGAAAATATTTAATTTTCTGATTGCAAAGAGACAGCTGAGAGCTTTACTTGCAAATAGCTCCCTATCCAGACTCAAAATCCAGTTAAAGTTTCCTGCAGGTTTTTAGTGGCACTTTGTCACAAGGAGTAAGAGCCATGTGAGATTCCTAATGTCTGTCTGGAACAAGAAAGGAAAGGTCCCAGACAAAGCAGATAGAAAGGACACTGAATTAAAAGTGACATACTTATAGTATTTATAAATACATAGCAATGGATGATCAGAAAAAGACCTACTTAACAAATTTTATAAATTCCTTAGTAATGTGGCTTTAAAAACCTGAGAAAATTTGCATTTTATAGATTGGTTGGTTTGTATCTTCATTCAAAAGCAACTATTTTCAAAAGGTAAAGTACAAATTATATAACATCTGGAATTAGCATTTGGCAATTAATAGTTCAAGAAGGTCAACAATTTTTTAAATTACTTTCAGTCCTCAGAATATTTCTGTTGTGGCTGAACAAAATCCATCCTTTTTTGGTGTGATGTCTAAATAAAAAAACCTATTAGATATTCTTCCATGCCAGAGATGAGGGTTTTTTACTCCTTAGAAGTTAAGACTTTTCAGGAAAAATTTCCTATTGGTCCTTCTTTTAAAAGAACTGTTTTCCCATCATGTGAAATGATGCATGAGACAAGCAGGCTTTACACTCCCTCTGTTTCACTCATTTTCCAATTTCATTATGTTTGAAGACTAAAAGAGTTCCATGTAATAAATAGTTCAGATATCAATTATTATTATTATTATTATTATTTTCATGGAATCACAGAATATCCTGAATTGAAAGGGGCCCACAGAGTTCAACTTTTGGCCCTGCACAGAACCCTACGAATCCCACCCTCTACCATTTTAATTTCTATCTTAGAAATAAAATAAGATCCTGTGTGAGTGTTAATCTGAAATTAATACATGTCTGTAGCAAAACATTAGAAAGAGCTCAACTGGATGTCCACAAAGGAAAACATTCTTTGGCTTAAAAGGTTTAATGAATTATTGTTGCTCTTTTTAACAAGATACATAGAAAAAAGTATGTTTGTTTTTAAATGCATGATTTATAGAAAACATTTCTTTTGTTCACTCCTTCTCACTACTGCTTAGAGATATTTATCGTATTTGGAGCAGTAAATTTGTCAAGCATGTAGGTACAAGCTGTGACAAATTGCACAAGTTTTACATCCAGATCTTGCACTTAGTGAACAAGCCTTAGGACTTTCTTGTTAAAGAAAAACCATTAGTGAAAAATCACTTTTTTCTAGATTTCTGGTGGTGTTTGTCAAAGTGATAAGAATTCACAGTAGAAGCATGGCAGGTGTAGTCTTAACATTTCCTGAATTAATACAAAGTTTTCCAGTAGCCTGTTAATAGTGACTACAGAAGAGGACTTTTTATGCTGCAAAAAGCTACTAACAAATCTAAAAAAATAATTATATCCTGGAATATATTCAGTTACATAAATCAATTTATTGCCTTTCCTTATTTTGGACAATAATGTCACTTCAGAGCCTGGAATTGTCAAATCCTGTAAAACCTCAATTAAACCCAAAATTTTTAAATAATAATTAAGAAAACAAAGAAAAAAAAATTAAAAAATAAAAACCCCAAAAACTACCAGGTGAGAACTGAAGATGCAAAAAGAACCCACTTGTAGTATGTTAAGGAGGGCCAGGAGTTGGACTTTGATGACACTTGTGGGTTTCTTCCAAGTCAGAATATTCTGTGATTCTATGATTCTGTGTAGGAATGATCTCTATGCACTAGAATATGAAACAGAGACTGAAACATCTCTTTAGGCACATATCCATTATACCCATTTAGGATGATTTTCCACCACTTTCCCTAAAGCCCGGCTCTCTGAGGCCTAAGAGCATCAAACTGTGAAACCAAAGGACAGTGACTAACAAGCTGCCCTTCTCCTTCCCTATTTAAACCTGGTCCCTTCACTTTGTGGGTCTGCAGGAAATTATTGGGGATGAAGTACCTTGTGACGTCTGAGACTTTGTCTTTCATGTCATTACCTCTATTCTTGGGACATTTTTATGTATTTCTTTAAGCTCATTGATACCTGGTTCTCTTCCCCTAAAAAGCTGAACCTGCCCCTTCCCTGGAGCTGTTTATCCAGCCCTAAGGACAGTGCCTGACTCTGCAGGGAGCTGAGCATGTCTGGGGCTTACATGGGATCTCAGAGGAGCTCATTGCAAATGTACAAACTATTATTGCACACTACTGTGCAAATATTAATAACAGGAGCTGTGTGACATTCAAATGTCGCCCAGACAGTTGGTGGTAAGGGAATGTTCAAGCAAATGAGTAATCTGAGATTGAGATCCCTCACAGTTCTAATTAGAAAACAGCCTTGTTATTTTCTGTAACATTTTATGATATAATAGTATTTGAAAAGTGACTGTATTAGGAGCATGACATTTACTGAAGTGAATAAGGTTTTCACATGTGAAGTAATTTCACTGCCACTTATTGTGCAAAACAGAAACTTCAGAGGTAGAGACCAGTTAATTTGATGCAATGCCAGTTTAGAGTTATTTCCTTTATTTATGGTCTTTTCAGAGGATTCCCCTGTCTTGGGACAAGGATTAAACACTGCACATTGCTTCTCTCAGCAGTTAATACTTGGAGCAGTCAGGCAAGTTGATTTTAGTGTTTTTAAGTAAAATGTTTATTTAAATCTTTCTTTAGTGATTAAAAAAAAAAGCTGCCCTCTACAGAAACTCCCTTTTTCTAACTCCAGATATTACTCTCAACCCAATTGTTTTTCTTCCATTTGCTTGGTCCTTCCTCTGGGATGTTTTAATCTGGGCTCCAGCTGCTGGCCATTGGTAGATCTCTTATCCATCTCATCCATGGCTGCTTTGTGCCACAGAATGACCCTTCCCACACTCTTCTGCTTTGAAAAACAAAATAAAACTCAAACTATTTAACAAAGCACACACACACACACAAGCCTGACTATTAAAATTCTAACAAGATGTTCCTAAGTGGTATGAGGTTGTTCCTAGTCCATTAATTAAATCATAACAAAGGGTTGATAACACTGCCTTGTCTGCTCCAGAAATATCCACAGCAGGAGACACTGGAAGGGAAGAATAGACAAAGGAATTGTGCAACTGTAAACCAGATAAAATTCCATGGTAGTCCTGGGTTGTTCTCACAGAGTGATTCCATCAAAACTTGGCTCACATCAAACAAATCCAATTAATGAAATTTTACCAGTAATAAATCTGAAAGAATTATACAACATGTTTCATTTGAATCAGTCGATCAGGAAATAACAAATTATCGTAACTGGAATATTTGTGCTTTCCAATGACATCAAATCAGTCATTCCTCAGACAATTCTAGAGATTTGTAGATTCACTTGAGAGGAGAAATATCCTTGTTGTTCTGTGGGTTAAGACAGTTGTAAGAGGAACTGATTCCTGAGTGTTCTCATGGATGCAAAATATATTTTTTTCTTATTTTAATTTTTTTATCCCCAGGTGCCAGGTTTGTTCTGAATCCCTACACATATTTCCTTGGACTTTGGGGACTTTGAAATGATATTTACTAAAAATGCACTATATTTACTAGTTTTATGTTAAAATTATATTTAACTTCTGTGGAGTTCTTCAGAAACCAGTTATCAGGTGAACTGTTTAGTCATGGTGCTTAGATTCATTTTAGGCTGGATTTAGAAGGAAAATATCAGGGAGTCATGCAGTAAACTATCCAGCTAATTGATCACTGAATTCCTTTAAAAATTAACTTTTTTTCACATGAAATCCTATAGAAAAACGCATTGGGTTGTGTTCATTGGAGACTCAATTGGCTTTTTCATCCACTGCATACAGAGCAATGTTCTTACCTCTAGAGAACAGTTGCAAACTGCATCATAGTTGGAACAGGATATTTAAAAATACTCCTAATGGAGTAAAACAAGGAGAAGATGGTTCAGGTGGTAGACTGGGCAGTATTAGGTCAACAGTTGGACTCATGGCTTTTGAAAGTCTTTTCCAACATTAATGATTCTATGATACTTTGATATGATACTTTCAAAAAGTCTTAAATATTTCATATTTAAGAAGTTGTAGAAAATATTGTAGAAAATTACACATGATATGTGGCAATAGCTGGAGTGAGAACGTGCTGGAATTATAAAAGGGAGCAGTCAATTTTCCTGTCAAAGAATGATTAACCAATTTACCGGAATCATTAAAATTGATCCAAGATTTATGATTGCAGAAAGGTGAGTTTGGATGTAAGCTAAAAATCAGCACTAGTTCCACACCTTGAAAAATAGCCCACGTGGTCCTCACTGTCACTGTAGTAGTTCCATAGGAGACCTTATCCAGCCAAAACTGGCAATCAGGGGCTCTTTGTTCAAAAAAACCCAACAACCCCCAAAAAAAAAGCCTAAAACCACAAAACAAAACCAAAACCAAACCAAAACAAATGATAAAAAAAAAAAAAAAACCCAGAAAACTCTCCAAAATCCCAAAATTAGCATCTATTGTTGCTCTTTTCCTTGAGACAATGTCTCCAGATCTGGAGCCTGTGTTTTCTCCCCAGTTTAACAAACACTATGAGGCATGGAAACCCGCCTGAGGTGGGAGAAGAGTTGGACCTGAAGGGCTCCAAGAGAGCTGGAGAGGGACTTTGGAAATAGAATTGATGGAATGGAATGACAGGACAAGGGGAAATGGCCCTAAACTGGAAGAGATTTATCCCAGGGATAAATGGGATTTTGGGAAGGAATTGTTCCCTGTGAGGGTGGGCAGGCCCTGGCACAGGGTGCCCAGAGCAGCTGTGGCTGCCCCTGGATCCCTGGCAGTGCCCAAGGCCAGGCTGGATGGGGCTTGGAGCACCCTGGGACAGTGGAAGGTGCTCCAAGCTGCTCATGGCAAAGAGTGACACTGGATGGGCTTTTAGGTCCCTTCCAACCCAGTTGTGGCACTCTATGACAATACCACAAGTATTTCTAACACTAGCACAAATATTCAAACATCAAAGCAGAGTTTCCAGTACTATCACACAGGAATGTGTCGTAGGGCTGAAAATGAACTGTACCAAAAGCTTCCTTTTCACAACAATGCCGTCTGTTTTGATGACACTTTATAGCAAAGGCACTACCCAGTTTCTCAGGATCAGCTTAAGTTTCCTCCCACAAAATCACTCCCAGCAGGGACCCCTTGTTAACCTGTATGTCGCTGTTAGTGGCTAAGGCAGAATTGGGAGAAATAAGAACTGAATACAAAGTAATTTTGCCATGCCCTGCTGGGTAACATGTTTATCCAAAGGCATAGCACCTTTTATGCTGTGCCTATTTCTTCTGTGAAACACAAAATGCATGAGGCAGAGTCACACACGGCAGTGCCAAATGTGCAGGCACTGCTGCTGATCTTTGGAGTTCCTCCCAACCTTGATAATTCCATGATTCTGTGATTTCCCAGCAGCCCTGAGCAGCACAATTCAGAGTGAAGGTGTCACTGACATGTTTTCTGAAAAATCCTTTCCTTAGGATTTTTTTCTCCTGGGAAGCTGAGAGGCCTCAGGAACAAAATGTAACCAATGGTTATCTGCTGCTGTGGAATGCAACAGGTGCATCTGGGATTGGTCTCATGTGGTTGTTTCTAATTCATGGCCAATCACAGCCCAGCTGGCTCAGACTCTCTGTCCGAGCCACAAGCCTTTGTTTTTCATTCCTTCTTTTTCTATTCTTAGCCAGCCTTCTGATGAAATCCTTTCTTCTATTCTTTTAGTATGGTTTTAATATAATATATATCATAAAATAACGAATCAAGCCTTCTGAAACATGGAGTCAGATCCTCATCTCTTCCCTCACCCTCAGACCCCAGTGAACACGGTCACAGGAAGGAGCTCAGCTGAACACAAAGATGAGCCAGAGGCACCTTGAGTGAGCAAGAAGAGGCTGCACTGGCGGTGAACTTGGGCCAGACACAAGGCAGAGCAGCCCAAGCATCTGCCTCTTGCCCTCAGCTGATGAGCCATGATCAGACCCGTGCTCCTGGTGAGGGGATGCAGTAAGAGCAGCTGCACAGAGGTTTGGTGCTGCACGGTCAGGCTCGAGCTCGTGCTGTCAACCCTCAGTGTTAGTGCTCAAAGAAACAGCTCAGGTTTGACAGCACTCCTGACAGCAACTGCAGCACAAGTGACCTTTCCACTCTGCCTCTGCAATGAGCTTCTGCTCTGTCCTGTTGGGAAAACAGAAGCAAGGAAAGAACCATTTGTTTTCCACGTCCATTAGGTCTGTCAGGTGTTGGCCAAGTAGCCACCACTTGTGGCAACAGCTCTGGAAAATTGAAGCCATCCTTCAGCCACTGCACTGCCAATATCTTTCCCTGACCTTCATTCTGTCATGGATGGAAACTCATTTGTGTGTAACTCCAAAAAGTGAAGTCCTTGAGTTTCTGCAGAAAATTACCACTGATGACAGTGGCATTAATGAATATAAAGCAGGAAATCTTTCCACTCAGAGCTCCCTCCTGTGTTACACACAAGATAAATGGAACAAAAAATAAGCATGAGGCAGAAAGACTAACTACAGGAATTATTTTTTGTCTCCTTCTGAAATTTAGTAGAGATATTGAGAATAAAATGTGAAATAAGATTAAAAAAATGGCAAGGAATGGACAGGTTAAGGATCAGGACCAACTGCCAGTAAAACATTTCCAACTTGTACCTCTAGGAAAAAAACTGCATAAATTTTAGAGCAGCAAACAAATACTACAAGGCAGGAAAAAAAGCAAATGCTCCAATACTGGCTGCAAGCAAAACAGAATTGGAATAACTTGTGCAAAGGAGGAATAAGTAAGAAAAACACAGTTGTGGTGTTATTACAGCTGATTACTGCCTCCTTATCTTCCTCCCCAGTAATCCTTCTGTGCATTTACCATTCTCTGTATAGTTATAAAGCTTTAACAAAGACATGTTTCCCTGTCACATTCCAAAAAGAGCTATAGAAATTTTTCTTCAAAGAAATAGAACTAGAATTTAAAGTGGTTTTTGGTGATCTAGGTTAGTCTCTGGCAATGAAAATGGTGCAACTTCTAATAGATAGTCTCTGTTTTGGAGGTGAAAAAAATGGTCATCCAGAGCCAGTTATCATTAATTTGGCAGGCCAGAACCAAGCCCCAAAATTTAATTTTTATTTTATTTTATTTTATTTTATTTTATTTTATTTTATTTTTAAATTTTATTTATGATACTTTAGGTAATAGAAATTATTTACTTATTAATGTAAATGCAAGCTAAACACTTGTTTATCTTAGAAAGAAGCAAGTTAAGTGTTTATGAATTTTGTCAGTTAGGGGTATTTTGATAAATTCACCCAAAATCCAAATGGTGTGTGGGTAAAATGATGACATTTCTTCCCTGCTACACAATGCATCAGGAAGATGCTTTCAGAAATTAAGTCTTATGTCAGCTCTGAGGTAGAAGATGTTTTTATTAAAACTTTTCTTGCACATAGAAATTGTGTCTGTGTGTGGATGTAGAGGTGTAAGTAAATAAAAATATACACACACAAATGCTACAAAAGCACATAGAGTGTATAAATACCATATCTCCCATTCTGTGTTTTCCTTATTTCTGCTTCAGCTGCTTCAAACTGGCAAGGGCAAGGAATGTGGGCCAGTGCTTTTATGGAGCTGGTAATTGCAAGCAGCAGCTTTTCACTTGGCACCTTCTCTGTAGCTGTGTTGCCTTAATGACTTTCCTTCTACAACAATGGCAACATAAAATATATTTCTGCAGTCATAAATAGCTTCATGAGAGCAAAAATATTGTATTTTTCTGTGTTTGACATGCTGTTATCCCCTAGAGGTCATTAAAGGCAGTTACTGATGATTCCCTTTCCAGCAATTTCTTCAATATAATATTTTCCCTTTCCAAAATGTAGAAATATTTTTCTGTGTTATATCCAGATAAAGGAAAATTCCAGACATTTCTCAATGCCCCAAATGGTTATTTCTATGTGTTCCATACCACTATTTCTTTTTATAATTATATAATTTATAATTGGTAGTTTTATGTATTAATATTAATATTATTATTACCATTATGCTGAAGCAAATTATCAAGCATTGTTCCCAATATGACAATTTTTCACTCAAACCCTAAAAGGATCCCTATTTTTTATGGGATTAGATTATAATTTGGCACATGGAGACCTTTTCTGCTACCAAATATTCCATCCATTTTTTCAGCAAGGTACTACTGGAGTGCAGGTGGACTGCAGAAATTCCATTAATTCAGATAGATTTTGTTCCTCTGACAGTATCTAACGTGATCATGGTTGTATTGAATTTCATTGTCTGTATAACACTTGCACAAAACTCCAGATAAAATGCTGAAAATATAATAAGCTGGCTTCAATCTTCCAACCTGTTCAATGTTCACTGTTTTAAACTTTGTTAGAAATAGGGGAAAAGAAAATAACAAAATCTGTATGGTTGGCACGGCTGACAGTTCCCTTTAGGGACATTAAACTCTTTGAATAAAGACTGATGAAGGTAGCAGGCTTCTAAATGAACAAATATCTTGTATATATATTATTATCTACAGTTGCAAAGAATCCAGGGAGCCTAATGAGATCGTGAGAAAGCTGAGATGAACTGGTGCTGATGATTGTAATTAATCAGATATAATTGTGCTTTCCATTTAATGAGCGCTTGAAAAGGATAAAGAAAACCTGTCCAAATAAGTGCTGGACTTATTTAAGAAAAGCTAACAGAAAATAGCACATTTTAAAGCAAGTCTTCGCAGGTTTCCCTTCTACAACCTGTTTGCTGGAGGGTTTTGGGTGTATAAAGGGACATAGCTAAGAGATAAAGCACCAAAATAACAAAATTCATTGCTTTAAAGAGGCAGAGCCCATGTGTCCGTGTTGTAACAATCAATAGAGAAACTAAACTTGTGATCTGTTTAGTTGATCTCAGAAATCTCAAAGGAAGAAAGCTCCCCACTCCTCATATATGATGCATTCAAGAGATCCCACACTTTCAGACACCAAAATCACTAAAGATGGAGAAAATATCTTCATGAATGCAAGACCAGTTGTTTCCTTGCAATTTTATGACACCCTAAAAATTAATCCTAGTGTGACTGGCTGTATTAGTTTGGGCTCCCTGTCTGAGAAGAGATATTCCTATTACTGGTGCCTATAGGGATATAAATTATTTTCACATTATAAAACTAGGGAAAAAAAAAACCCAGTCCAATATTTCCAATAACAAATACATACTGTCTCATAACAAAGGAATCATCCTAAATGTTCTGCATTACTTGTTTCAGAGTGTGACATTTCAAAAGGTTGGCAGGGCAGGTGTGCTCAGGAAGGTAGAGAAGATAATTGCAAGTGTGATCACACCTTTTAGCAGAGACATTTAAATGTAAAACGCACAGTGCAAATACTGTACAGTGCAGACATTTTACAGAACACCCTGACAAGTGCAAAATCTTCCCAAACAGGTAAAAAGTCTCTTGTGGCTTCAGCCAGCTGCTTACTTTTGGAGGCCCAGGAATGAGAGGAGAATTTAGGCTGCATGGAAAACAAAGCTTTTGTTGCTAATATGACACTCACACCCACACTTGCAATTTAAAAAGAAAGCACATTTGAACATGGTATTATTTATTCAGGAGACATTCATCTAGAAGAATAGCAGCTTAATTAGACATTACCTGCTGGAAAATTTTAATAGTCTAAAGTTCTTTGGAATGGGGAGAAATCCTTTAATAGGAACTATACATGGGAATTTTAGGTGGAAATCTGAAAATTGGAGTAAATTTTAAGCCTACTTAAATCTTTTGGTATAGAGCATAGGTATGTGCATCCACTTCCACCTGGGATGGAAAAGATCTCTGTTTAGATGGTTAGTAGAGAGCATATGCCATTAAATAATCAATATACTTAGTATTTGCTAAGCCAAATTGCATAACTAAACCAAAAATATGAAACCTTCACATCCTTCAAATAACCGCTTTGAGTTTCAGAAACCAAGGCTTTCAAAAGAAGCAACATTTACTGTTTCCAAATGATATATCAAAGAAAACTTAACTCACAGGAATCTCACAATCTCCTCACTTAACCAATTTACATTTTGCTCCACTGCCCATAAGATCAGTTCAGCATTGGTCAGATGTGTTTGTTGTAGTTTTGCCTGAGTAACTGGAATTTTCCATATAAAAGGGGTGGCTACATGAAATAATGGCATTAACTTGTCTGAGCAGATATTACTTGTAAAAATATGAGTTATAGTGTCCCATGAAGAAAAATTCATGAGCAGAAGACCCAAGCAGCATTAATATATGTGATTTAGAATTTCCATGGAGAGAATTCCTTAAGTATTTGTAGGCAAGGACTTGAATTTTGAATGATTGGAGCAGTTAATGATTAAGGACACTAAAAATAACCATTCACATTTTCATTTTCATTTTTTCCTCCAGTTTTTCACCACCTTTCCCGTTAATGAGGATTTTGAAAAGAAGGTGCAATTTGGAAAAGTGGATGACTACGTTGTTTACACCTTCATCCATCCATCCATCCCAAATTCAGTCTGTCCATCCCTATTCACCATTAGTTGCTGCTGTATGACTGTGTGCCCTACAGCCTGAGCTGTTAGTCCAGCAGAAGCTGCTTTGAAAATACATTTGTGAACAGTTGGAAGATTATCATATGCCACGACCACTTCAGTGTTTCATCCCAATTTCTACTGCCAAAGAGTGTTCTGGTACTTAGACAGGGAACACATTGAAAGCTCTTGGCAAAGCAAAATGTGTTATGAAGCTGAAGATGAGATGTCATGTCCTATGAACTAGTAAATAACAGATTTGAGGGAATTCTATGTTTTATAAACATATATATATATATATATGTATGTAGCTATGTAAATGTATATATGCACACACACACACACACACACACACACATGTATTCATATTTATATATGTATCCACCCACATGGGAATATACAATTTTAAAAAACATTCAAAATAAAGCCCATAAGAAGTTTTTTAATTATTCTCTCCATACTTTCAGAAAAGTGAGATGCAAATGGCCATGAGCCAGAGTATCAGTGAATGCCAAGTGTAGCAAACCATGTACATTTACATTTCAGTCAAACCAATGGTCTGATAAAAGAACAAACATGAACTTTGCTCATAAATTAATCTTCTGTTTATATCCTTATTTTTCCCCAATATATTAATTCAGTTCTAATAGTTAGAAAATAAATATCTGGACTGCAAAGTAAAGATTTTTACTGCTTTATGTGTCAGAGACTGGATAGTTGAATATTTTACCCTCTTTCTTCATGCCATTCATTATATCTTTAATCAGACCACTGAGTTTAACAGACAAAGAGAAGTAAACTTTCACATTATTTTAATCTTTATTTTCTCAACTGGAAGTTCCATTACACCTGGAAATAAGCTGATCCATTTTTTTGTGATCAAATAGGTGAAGATGGGCAATAGGTACAATATAGATCACCAAGTAATAGCAAACTGGGAACCAAATAAACTATTCTAATTGCATGGAGAGATAAATCCTCCACCTCTCTTTCAAAAACTGAAAAAAAATATAAGAACATAATTCCCAATGGTAAAGAACCATTAATTAATGAAACTCACTGCTTAGTTGCACACTTCTGCAGAGTGCAAATCATGTCTGCTCTATATGGGTGTATGAACAGCTAATCAATACTCACTATAATGAAGGTTTATAGGTGACTTCAAAGGCAGGTATATCAAACCTCTAGAGCACATGAGCATATTTGTGTTCAGTCATTTACAAAAACCCATGAAAATTTTGAAATTTAAGATATTCCTCAGGAACTGCTTAGGGGTGAAGAGATAAATAAACTAATATTGATGTCACAGTTGTGATTTCTTGGTCACACGGTTCTTAATTTGTGTTGCCGCCATGTTCAATATTGAATTGATCATCCCTGTTGAGGTGACAATCCTCAGAGCTTTCACACAGAAGTCCAGACAATCTTCTGCAGGCAGAGCTTTGGGTCACAGGGCACTGCTGTCTCAGGCTGGAAGGTGAAGCTGGGTGTGTATTCAATTCCCATCTGTCAGAGCTGGGGCAGTTCTCTGCTGTTCATTGGGCAGTTTTCTTTATCTCTCCCACAGCCAATCCTCCCTCCAGGAGATCTCTTCTGTCCATGGGCCATTAATTATTAATTATCTTCTGTCCATGGGCCATTAATTATTAATTATCTTCTGTCCATGGCCACTGAGTGTCCCTGCATGGCTGGTCCAATCCCATCATCCCATGGGGAGATGCTCCGCCCAGGGGAGGAGCCAAGCATTCCTACCTGGATCCAATCTGAGCTTTGGGACAGCCCAGCAGCCTTTGCCCAGTGCATTGCCAGAGGAGCAGCTTCTGCTGCCCTGCATTGCCAGAGGGAGCCCAGGCCCATCTCCAGCAGCCCTGGAGCTGCAGAGGAAAACTCCCCCCTTGTGCAGGATCCCTGCTCCAGCAGAGCCACAGCTGGCACTGCAGGAGGGCTGAGCCCCCATGGGATGGGGCTGTGCCACCCCCTGACACACAGGGGACAGGGACTGCTCTCACTCTGGCAGTGTTGGTTTTGTACTATTGCATTTGTATTTTTAATTTTTCTAATAAAGAACTGTAATTCCTATTCCCATATTTTTGCCTGAGAGCTCCTTAATTTCAAAATTATAATAATTCAGAGAGGGGGGGCTTTACATTTTCCATTTCAGGGGAGGCTCCTGCCTTCCTTAGCAGAACCTGGCTTTTCAAACAACAGGGTACAGAAAATGATCCTAGACAATGTCCTTTCTAGTCAGGGAGAAGAAAGTCAGGCACAACTCATCAGTTACTTGGTAGCAATATGGAAAGAGATCAAAGAGCCCAGACATTTGTCTCCTCTCTCTCATTCAGGCAGGGACTCTGAGCATTTTTAATTCTCAGACTCACTTCTCCAGAGCCAAACCTAATGTTCTTTCTTCTGTGCAAAAGGAACTGAGGAGCTCTGAATGACCTCAACCAGCAAGGCCTGCTGCCTCTCATCTCCCTCGCCAGCCTCAGTCCATGAAAGTTAAAAATTAAACAACTCACAGACCTTCACTTGAAAAACTGGCACCATTTTCTGGTTTGTTCTATGGATTTCTTACCCTCCCCTGTATAAATGCTATGACATCACATCAAATAGGAGACTTTATCTTTTGGGCTGTGAGGAAATTTATTTCCTAGCATAAGTCTATTTTCTGGGAGTCAATAAAATATATTAGCAGACTCGGAATGAGATTTGCAGTTATTTGGTACATTTTTGCAGTTCAAGTCACAGGGCAATATCAGTTTATGTTCCCTGTGAATATCACACTATGTGAAATTCTGAAACTGTATTAAAAAACTACCAGCCAAAAAGACAATACAGCAAAGAATCGGGAAATGAGGAAAGCCTTTGGTTTATTATTGTGGAAGTTTAAGAAAGATGTGCATATTGAACTCAGCAACATTATTCTCAGAGAGGGAATGACTATACTAACTCAGAATGTTTTCTTTTCCTGTGAAATTCAATAATGCAGAGACTAATATGCTTTATAAATCAGAAAATGTGTGAATCCAAAGTCAGTTTACTCTCCATCTAATATAATTTCTAAATATGAAATTCTCATTCTTTTTTTCTTACCCCATAAAAACTGCAGATGAAGGTTTTGCATCAATTAGAGAAAGATTTAAAAGCCTGGATTGGCAGAAGGATAAAATAGAAAACTGCCCCTGGAAGGATATGAATTTCACTTTTATTAATTTTGCCCCAAAGGCCCAAATTTAACTTGTCCCCATGTTCTCCATCATTTCATACTAAAACTCCAATGAAGGGTCAGGATTTAATTTCATCAAATTACGTTTAGAATAGTTATCCCAGATATTGGACTGTATTAACCATTGGAAATTCCACTCTGAACTCTTCAGCAAGAATAAACCACATACTTTAGGTACTTTTTTTTTTTGTTAGGGAAGGAATTTTTTATATCAGATAGAATCATAGGACCATTATGGTTGGAAAAGGCCCCCAAGATCATTGAATCCAACCTTTGGCCCCTCACCAGTGCCTCAACTAAGCCACAGCATCAATGCCACACTCAGTGATTTCTTGAACACCTCCAGGGAGTTTAAAGTGCTCTGTTGAAATGGAAATTCTAGGTTTAGTCTGATTAATTAAATTAATTTGGTCAATTTGTTATCAAAATGTGCTGGCAGTGTTGTGAGATTGATGTTATAAAAATAACAGTACCTATCAGGTGACTATCTATGATATCATATTATTTGTAACATTTTATATTATTTGGATATAAAGAGAGAATAATAAGTTGTGTGGTATTAAAATATTTTAATTAATATCTTTCTGATAGTTCTCATTTTATCATCATGGTAATGGTCAGGTTTTAATCTTTTTTATGCCACTACAGAACTCAGAAATTCTTTATCTCCGGTTCTTTTAATGCTGGAGGTACTAAAATCCAAGTGAAAGACAGAAAGTGGGTTATCAGTTTGCCAGAGGCCACATTTCATGGTAAGTTTTGAAGATATTTGTTGGTTCTTTTAGGTGTCAAATGTGATGTTCCACTTAAAACACAAAGTTACTTTCTGTCCATTACTGTTGAAAATGAAAATGAAAAAGTGGTTTTCTATTCCTGTCATGAGCCAGGACAAACCAAACAGGTCAAGAAATGATGAGGTAGAAGAAAAGTGTGGAAAAGCTCAAACTGGTGATTTAGTGATGCAGTGCAATGGGCTGCCTGGGAAAATTCCAGGGCTCTGCTGGGATATGGGCATGACCAGGATGGAGCATCTGTTGTTTCCCAAAGGGAACTTTCCTACATGCACAAGGCTTTATCAGCAATGACACAGATGATGGCACATCTCAACGCTCATAATGAGAGTTTCTTCTTTGGGAAGGGCAAAAAAAAGTGAATTTTTAACGAGTTAATGGATAAGGGAAGCAGGAGAAAATATGGGGTGATTTTCAGGCAACTCATTCTTCTCATGGAAACACACCATAACAACAGTATCAGGATTGGCAGATGCTGCATCATGAGCAGCACAGAAACCACAGCATGAGGACAAAAAAGAGAAAAATATTTCCATAGAGACTTTGAAATGACTTTGCCATAAAAATAATTGACAGAAGTTACCAGAACTGGAAGCCAAAGGCAGATTGCAGAACAGCAAATGACAGGCCCTCAGCATAAGGGAGGCTGAACCTCGTGGTGAAGCAGATGAAGCCTCAGGGTCTCTTCTAGGTTCATATTCCAGGGCAGAAAAACTCACATTGTTTAAATTTTCCCAGTTAAAACACAATTGTGGGTTTTAAAGAGTGTTTAACATTTTACACCTTGAATTCCAGTTAATTTAAAGAACTGTTACAATCTGTACGACTGGGCTCAACCTTTCTCAGGACCACAATAATTTTAGCAGCTTAGAAGTTTCCCCAAGGCTATGGAGCTGTTGTCAACTGGATCACAGGGTCCTGGGACAAGAGAAAAAAAGGAAGAACTGGGATGTGAAAGCTCCTGGTTGAGATCAAGACATGAAGATCACTTACCAATTACTATAGTAGGAAAAACAGGTCCAACTTGGGCAAATAATCAATTAAATTTTCTATTCCTTAATAATAATTATTGAATTGTACATTAATTAATGATGTTAATTAATTTATGTCATGTATTTAATTATTAATTATGTAATCATGAATTAAAATTTGTTTGGGCAGTTATGAGGACAAAATTAAAAGAGTACCCTCCCCACACTCCTTCAGCAAAGCTCAACTTCAGCTGACCCCCTCCTTCTTTTCTTATTTTCTTATCTGGGTACCCACAGAGCTGTTTCCCACACTCCCTCCTCCTTCCCACTTTTTCCTCTTCCTGGATGGGATTTTTGTGGGAATGTGTACCTGTTAACCAAAAAATTATAAACAGGAGGTGCAGGCTGGCAGTGTAATAGGAAGTTGTGAGAGAATTCATCTCATTTTCCATTTAACTTTTAAATATTCAGGTCAGACATGCAGCTAATTTATAGTTGATGGTCGTATACAACTGATATATACAAGAAGACATATGCAATTGCTCATTTATTACTGAGAACCTTTGGTGGAAGAAGTAATGAATAAATTAAACTCAAGCTTTGCTGATGATGTAATTTGGATTTCCTGCTCACATATGCACTGTGTTGGTGAAAAATGGGCACATACTTTGATGACCTTAAAATTAATGATTTGTTTAATCTGCCCTCCAGTGCCAGCTGGTTATTTTTTCTTTTTAATTTGACTGAAGGGGTATTCCTCACCTAGACTACTGCATGTAGTAAGCAGAAATGTTGGGATTAAACAAAGACCTGGGAGTCTGGAATAGCACAGTTCTCCCTGGTATGTGGCGCTTACATCTCCAGGATGGCTTTCAAAAAAGAAAAAGTTATATAATGCTGCATATTTTCTTGGATTAGGGATTGGTCTTTGTTTGTGAAAGCTGTGATTGATGATTGGAAATACTTTGTGTGAGGACAATCAACAGAAGTATGGTGGAAAACAATTTTAAGCCAGTTGTACTGAGGGTAGAAAATTATGATGACAAGCTGTCCAATTTCCAAAATTGTACATTTCACAAAGACATCATTCTGCTATCAGATGAATAAACAATTGAGGCACACTTTCTGCCAAGTACTGAGCTTAAATTTTATATTTCAGAAAATTTCTACAGCAATGAGGAGGAAACGTTCCTCCCTGTTGGCAGCGGAAGTGACTAAGGGGGCCTGCAGGGTTATCACTGACAATTTTGTCTTCCCTTGGCTTAAAATGAAAGAGGGTAGATTTAAATTGGACAGAAGGAAGATATTGGTGAGTGTGTGAGACACTGGAACTGGTTGTCAAGGGAAAACTTGGATACCCCATCCTTGGGAATATTCAGGGTCAATATGGATGTGACTTGGAGAAACTTGGTCTAGTGGAGGGCACCCCTGCCAAAAGGGATTTGTGTGCCTGGGCAGCTCCATTCAGTCCCTGTCTCATCCCAAGTCTGTCATTCTTTAAAATACAGGGTTGTTTTTAGGGCTGGGTGGGTTCTCTCCTTACTGCAGGTTTGGGGGTCTGTGATTATTGGTGTTGGGATCTCTGCAGTGCCAGGATCTCTGTGACTTGAAAATGTTTATTTCAGCCAGAGAAATGCAGCTGGACTCAGTTTAACCCTCTGATAAATCATTCACTGGTAACATCAAGTTAATGGAATCACAATTTTATCTTTTGAGAGCTTTGAGACAGAGGGTGATCTGTGGTTTAAAAACCAAGTTATAGTTTCACACAAGAATCACTATATTGTGATATTATGTATCTAGAGGAACATAAATAAAATTGTTCAGCAAAATAATTCTGCCTTTCTCTTTTCACTGGTTTTGTCTTTTTCCTTCTAACAAAACTCCTGGAAGTTTTTCACTTCAAGCTGGATTTGAAGGGGGGCACCCAAGGGATCATTTTTCAGGGAAGATCACAGTGACTCAGATATGGAGCCTGGAATTTGGAGAGGTAAATGGCCCAGGTAAAGCTCAGAACTACTACAGAGAGAAAATAATAACCTTTCTCTAAATATGGAGTTGTACCTCTGGAATTGTGAGGAAATCCTGGCCAAGAGAGTAAAACCAAACCAGGGCAGGGGCATCAGATTCTCTTCAGTCTCTCACCAGCTTCACACCTGTTAGTTCAGCACCAATGGGAGGGCAAAGGGATTTCACTGGGATTTCACTGCAGACACCTTGGGCAAAACCAATCCCAGGGATTTCACTGCAGGCACCTTGGCCAAAGCCAATCCCAGGGATTTCACTGCAGACATTCTGGCCAAAACCAATCCCAGGGATTTCACTGCACACATTCTGGCCAAAGCCAATCCCAGGGATTTCACTGCAGACATTCTGGCCAAAGCCAACCCCAGGGATTTCACTGCACACACCTTGGCCAAAACCAATCCCAGGGATTTCACTGCAGACACCTTGGCCAAAGCCAACCCCAGGGATTTCACTGCAGACACCTTGGCCAAAACCAATCCCAGGGATTTCACTGCAGACACCTTGGCCAAAGCCAACCCCAGGGATTTCACTGCAGACACCTTGGGCAAAGCCAACCCCAGGGATTTCACTGCAGACACCTTGGCCAAAGCCAATCCCAGGGATTTCACTGCAGACACCTTGGCCAAAGCCAATCCCATGGATTTCACTGCAGACATTCTGGCCAAAGCCAATCCCAGGGATTTCACTGCAGACATTCTGGCCAAAGCCAATCCCAGGGATTTCACTGCAGACATTCTGGCCAAAGCCAATCCCAGGGATTTCACTGCAGACACCTTGGCCAAAGTCAATCCCAGGGATTTCACTGCAGACATTCTGGCCAAAGCCAATCCCAGGGATTTCACTGCAGACACCTTGGCCAAAGCCAATCCCAGGGATTTCACTGCAGACACCTTGGCCAAAGCCAATCCCAGGGATTTCACTGCAGACACCTTGGCCAAAGCCAATCCCAGGGATTTCACTGCACACACCTTGGCCAAAGCCAATCCCAGGGATTTCACTGCAGACATTCTGGCCAAAGCCAATCCCAGGGATTTCACTGCACACACCTTGGCCAAAGCCAATCCCAGGGATTTCACTGCAGACATTCTGGCCAAAGCCAATCCCAGGGATTTCACTGCAGACATTCTGGCCAAAGCCAATCCCAGGGATTTCACTGCAGACACCTTGGCCAAAGTCAATCCCAGGGATTTCACTGCAGACATTCTGGCCAAAGCCCATCCCAGGGATTTCACTCCAGACATCCCCTCTGGGGGACTTTGTCACTGCATCCAGCAATCATTCATGGCAAGGGATGAGCTGGGAACAAAATCAGTGCAGCCTTTAAAGCATTTTTGCTTTCTTTGGGAAGAGGACAGGAGACCCCAAGGACACCTCCATACAGTCATGGAATATCCTGAGTGGGAAGAGACCCACCAGGATCCTGGAGCTCTGGCTTTTGGAGTTTTCTCTTCTCCCTGCAGATACCCAGAAGATGAAAGTTTTAGCTGGAATGTTGTACCAAGAGGGAAACTATCAGGGGAAAGAGAAGCTGGTTTTTGTCTCCCAGTCTCCATGGACACCCCCACGCTGTGTAGGGGGACACGTCCCCAGCTCACCAGGGAGGGGAGGAACAAATTCCTTCCCGTTATCTCTGTTTATTAAGCACTGTCCTGTTTATCTTGCCTGACTTGTACAGGGACAATCCTCATCTGAGACAGCAATATTAATAACTTGCCACGTTTTCTTCATGTTGGTTTGCAATAGAAGGCAGGAACATCATCTTAATTAGTCCTAGAAAGAGAAGAAATGCAAATACAACAAGACTGAACTTTAGACCACTGGAAACTCTCATGGGTGATCTCTCACTGGCTTTCCAAACAGAAGCCAACAGCATAAACTGCTTTTGTAAAAACTATTTCCCTGCTTTATGATGTCTGGAAAAGCAGGGATGCACATATCTTTCATAAAATCTTTTCCTTCACAATTTTGAGAGTCTATTTCTTAATTCAGAAATACAAAATGACAGGTACTTATCAGCATTATACAGCAGAGAAAATCCTATTCTATGCATTCTCTTATGGAGCAGTGTGAGTTTTCCAACTACATCTCCTTCAAATTTGAAGTAATTTTGAAAATACATATCTTCCTGGGGAAAAAAGCCCAAATGCTCAAAAATTTTCATTTGGAAAGAATATTTCTTTCACGTACCAGTAGTTTCTTGTAACTCTATAACTTGTTTTTGAGGAACAGATCCCATTTTCTGAAAATTGTGAAAAGAAAAAAGAAAGGTAAAATAATAATTTTGGTGAAAAATTTCATAGGAATCATTTTCAGATTTTAAAATTTTGACTCTGGAGTGGTATCAATGACTATTTTTTTCAAAAGAAGTATTGTTCTGCTAGTCTAGGTAGTTTAAAAAGAAACCTGAGTTTTCAACTTTAAAATTACATCAATTTTTCAATGCCTTCAATTTCTGTGCCCTCATGGACCTTTAATTTGGCTGAGATTTCTGAAGTCAGTGGCAATGCTTCAGTGTAAGACATTTATAGGATTTAGCTATATGGGAACACTCATGAAGTTCCCATTCTTTGCTCTTTTGTGAAATGGCTGCATTGAGTTGATGCTCAGCCCAAAAAAGCAAGTTTGAGTCCACTCTCAAAGAGCCTGGACTGTGACAAATGAAAAGAGCTTCTCATAATAGCGTCAGGTATGAAATAGAAAAGGTGAGGATTAAACAAAAAAGCTTTCAGACTATATCCCAATTAAAAAAAAAAAAAAAAAAGTTTATGCACCTCCCAGTGCCACAGAAAATTTTCAAAATGAAAAAAACTGTTTGAGGCAAAACAGGAAAAAGCCTCCCAGTGATGTACTTGCCCTAAGAGCTGTGGAATTCTCCCCTGACCTGTGGGCACATTCCAGGATTGGCACAGGCACAGCAGGCAGGGAAAGAGTTGGGAATTGGTTGCTCTGAGGAAGGAGCTTTTACTCTGCTCTGTCCTCCTCCTACCCCACTACAGCTGACACTCTACCCCTGGGAGGCAATTAATATTGCTATTAGAAGTATTTCCAGGCTAATTATTTTCCTAGACAAATGTCAAGATTATTGCCATACTCAACACAAAGCTTTTTTTTTTTTTATCCTGAATTACATCTAGCAGTTTGCTAAAATGGCACTTTGGGGTTTGGGGGAAAGATTTTCAAAGGCACAAATGAGTTGTGACTGTTACTCTAAATGCCTCTTTTTTATTCCTTTTCTTTTTTTAAAATGCTTTTGAAAAATAACATTGTCTCTGCATACAATCAATTAGTTTTCACTCTGAGTTCAGTTAAATTAATCTGAACATCCACAGATGTATTATTAGACATGTTGTTCAAAATATCAATTTTTCATTAAGCAAGCAACAGACATATGAAATATTAAAAAAATGAGATGCTTTTAATTATAAGAAAGTTAATCCTTCATTAAGGTTCTACTGATTTCTATTTCTTAATGAATAACAATTTTATGCTTTGTCAAGGAAAGGAAAGTTGACCTTACTACTTCCATAATGGCAAGCTCCTGAAGACATTCCTATTTCCATTTTCTCCCTTCTGTGCTTCAGAAAATCGTGTGGGTGATCTTTAAAGCTGAGAGCAGCCCCAAGGCAGTGCACAGCAATCTAACCAGCCTGGTGTGGATCCAGCAGAAACATGGGCTTGTTGTTCAGGACAGTGCCCTGATCCCCACACACAGGACCTTGAATGTCATCTTAAGGGAAGACACTGATAATGAAGTAATAAATAAATTAATAGATGGAGCTGATCCATCCATTTTAGCAGAATCTAGTCACTAGATGCATGAAAGAACCAAAATTATGCTTCAGTTGTTTTTTCTTTCAGTCCACAGTTAATGGCTGGGTCTCTTGCTTTGTGTCCTCTTTGGGCTTTCCTCTGTCCCAGGTAAAAGCCATGGTAAAGCAAAACTAACTCAAGCAAACAATCCTCACAGGTCTAGGATGACCTAAGACATGCCTGTAATTGCTGGATTTTTATGATGCCATGGTTTAAAAGTCACAGTAACTCACTGCTCCCTTTTGGACCCAGCTGCTCCTACAGGAAATCCAGGGATGTGTTTGGTGTTACAAACCATCACAGCCAGCCTGATCTCTCATGACTCACTGGCATGGCAGATGGTTTGTTTTCCTTCAGGAATCCATGGGAATTCTTGGGGAGGGATAGAAGTGTATGTATGGCTTCATGGGAAACCATTCCAGTGTGGCCAGCAGGGCACGGAACACAGGGATCTTTCACTGGAAAACTCAGCATAGAATGGGAAATGGCCTAAATTCACATGGGCCTTTCCTCTTGGTATCCTACAGGGAATGTGGGGTAATCCAGTCCCTGCTGTGTGAGCCTGACCCAGCTGTAAAGAAGGAATAACCACGTTTCTCCAGCTGCCATCACAGCTGTGAAGCAAATGAACATCTTCTCCATGTCCTGCATCTCCTGCAGAGCTGAGCTTCTCCTGCTGTTGGTAACCTGATTTGAAAGTTATTGACAACCTTGCTTCTCACAACCTTTATGTTTGGATTAGTTAAACCCCTTTGGGTTGGCCACAAGAAGGTTGTAGCTCTGACCCAAGCCTACTAAAATATTTCTGAGATGTAGTCTAGAGAGTGGACTAAAATCACTGTTGAGTTTTTAAGAGTACTAAAGCTTAGGTTAACAGAATTTTCTTATCCCTATCTCCAGAATCAAGACCTACATCAGTACCAATTACAGCCAGTATTTTCTTGAAACTCCTCTGGAACTGCAATTTGTCATCCTTCAGCAATTTTATCTTCTGGCTCACGTGCAGAAGCAGCTTCTACAAGTTGGGAAAGTAAAGCTGTTGGCTTGGGAAGGTGCAACATGAGACACATCTGAATAGAACATGAGAAAAACAGCTCAGTCTGTGCACTTGGAAATGATTGATAATTGTTTGGTTTAGCTGTAGTGGGATCCTGAAAAACAGACTTTTCAGAAGTCTACTCTTAATCTAATGATACTGCTATGATGAATGTACCCTCAGTACATTTCTGTGGAGAAAGAATAATCCTCAGTTGTGGGTAGAACTGCCCTGTTTTCCTCTAATTGAGTAAGACAAACAATCCCATGAGCTATGATGTCAACAGAGCTCTTTGTAATAAAAAAAAGGTTTGGAGTGCTTAGAATCAAAAAAGTAGGACACTGTTAATTTAATTGCTGGGAGATAAGTTTGATCAAAGCTGAGGAATGTAGACTGCATCCTCAAATATAAGTAGCTTCATTTAGAAAATGGACTTAATAACAAGCACATTCATTCATTGTTGGAGACTTGTGATTATTAATATTTGATCTAAAGAATGCCTTATATTTAAGGCTCTTCCATTATTTACATTTATTATCCAGTTCTCTCCTGCCATTTCTTTCTGGCTTCATTATTGCTAAGAAATATGTAACCAAGATAATCACATTATCTCCCATCAGTGCTGCAATCTGCTTAACTGGAAAAGCCAAACACAATATTGCAGTGCTGCTGCTGACAGGAGATTTAGCTAGAGCTGATTGTCCTCAGAGCAACTCACTCTCCTGACTTCCAAAGAAAGTCTGCTAAAACCTGAGAGGTTTGCTCTGCTCCAGAGGGCTGGAATGGAACTTGTGTTCCCAGCCCCAAAGAGTCAGGGGTAGCATGAGGAAGCTAAAGTGCATTTCTGATGGATGAATCCGTGTCTGGTGGTGATGGAATCATGGAATTCTGTTTGGAGGAGACCTCTGAGATCATCAAGACCAGCTGGCCATGTGGCACCACCACCAGGATCACCACCAGACCATGTCCCCAAGTATCACATCCACATCTTCTGGACATTTCCAGGGACGGGGGCTCCACCACCGCTGCCCTCAGCAGCCTGTGCCATGAAAGATTTTGTCCTGATGGGCAACCTAAACCTCCTCTGGAGCAACCAGAGGTCATTTTCTCCTGTCCCTTGTTCCCTGGGAGCAGAGCCTGGCCTGGCTCCAATATCCTGTCAGGGACTTGTGGAATGCACCCCAGAACCATCTGCACACAAGGTCACACAAGGGGATGACCCTGAAAATGGCCAGTCCCTCTTACCGTGCATCATATTGTGCTCATGGTTTATTCTGGTTTGTGGTTTTGGGATTTTTTAACGTTCATTTTTATTTTGAGTTATTTTTATTGTGCAAAGAAGCATCACAACTTAGGAGCCCCATCCGGTGGGGTTTAAAAGTTCAGCATTTTTAAAGCAGTAAGTATATTTGGAAATGTTTGATGTCCTGCTTGGATATTTCAGCCTCATTCAAATCCTACCTAACATAATTATTGGAGAAAATATTTCTATAAGGGTGGCATTTCACAGCAACTTTATTGCCTTATGACTTGGGGTCGAAAGGTAATTATTTTCCTTTCTTTTTAATTATTTTAATTATTTTAATTATTTTAAATTTATTATTTTCCTTTTCTTTTTTAAAGGTACTTATGTTTTGGATACTGCCTGGAGCAATCAGAAAAATCTCACACTACAGGCAGAAAAATTCAGTCTAATATGAAACAGCTCCTTTTCTTTTCCCCTAAGAATGTGCACACTGAGTAGGATACTCGAGTTGTGCTGAACAAACTTCCTGACCTTAAAGAGAAGACTGCCTGTACCTCAGGGCCACCACAGCAATGAGAGGTGACATTTGGTTTGATGGGCTTCAGAAATTCCTCTGCTCAATTTGTGCTGCAGAGCCCTGGAGCCATTTTTCCCCTCAGCTCTGCAATATTTCATCTTTGTGGCAGCTTCTGAAGAACACCAAGTGGGGAAGGTGGGTTCAGAAGAGGTTTGGCAAAGACAAATCCATCTGTTGTAGATTTTGGAACACTCTTGGCTTTTGCAGTAATGTCCTTTTTATTGTATTTTGCAGGAGGAAGAGGAGGCCCCAAAATTCCAGTCATCTAATGAGAGAACAAAGCAATCCATTACACCTTCAAAAAACATTTTTTGAGGAATGTTATCTATATAGCCAAATCCATTCAACTCAAGTTTTAGTGGTGTTTATGAGTGTTTTAAATAACTGTAGCCAAATGAGCAGGTTTAAATTGGGATTTAGTTTATAACTAAAAGTTCCAGTCAACATCAAGCCCCGAGGAGGGTTCTCTCATGTCTCCACTTATGTTACTCAGGAGGTGAATTCCACAAGCCAGAGAAAGAAACAGTCTCCTCTGAGAAACAAACATCCACCCAGGAGGAAATAAAACTGCAGAAATCCTGCCTGTTTCTTACTCATGAGATTTAAATATCATTTTTGTGTTGTCACAGATTAATGACAGAAAAGTTTAAATATTGCTGTTAACCTGCCCTAGATCAATGCTGCAGATTGTCTCCAAGGAGGCACTCAGAGCTTTGTAAGAAATTAAAAAGACAAAAGAACAAATTTGACTTTTCCCTCATGTGTACCTGAAAAGATAGAATCATTTTTTTTAAAAAACCCTAATGACAAGAAAAGCTAAAACCAAAAACCAAACAACAACAACAAAAAAAAACCCAACAAAAAACCCCAAAACAACAACAACAGCAACAAAAAAAAAAAAACAACCAAAAAAACCCCAAAAAAACCCAAACCACCAAAAAACCCCTGAATTTTTTGTAGTTGTCTTTATTCTTAGAACTTAGAAGTTCTGAAGACTTTCTGAAGCTTATCCTGTTGTTGGAATGTTTATGGAGAGCACAGGATTCCTTCTAACAGTCATCCCATTTTCATGTGGCATTAGTAAAAGCTGCATGACTATGAAACATTCAAAAATGAAAACATTTGGGTTTTTTTGTGGGATGCATAGTCACCTACACAATATGATGACATTCACTTTGGTTTCATCAGATGTTCAAGGAAAAAAAAACCTCACAAAATTCTTTGAACTCTTATTTTTGTGGTGCTGTCATACTTTTTTCCCACACAGAGTGCTATTGCTCAATGGAGAGGAAAAAAAGGACATAAAAAGTCTGTCTTGGCTGTTGTCAGGGAGTCATCCCACCCTAACTGCAAAAATCTGACACTAAAATAGCTTTAATAATTTGTGAAAATCCTATGTGTAAGGATTTGGCCTCGTTTCTGACTCATGGAAGCATTTCCCTTATTGCAGGAAATTATTCCCTCATTATAGGAAATTCCCTTATTACAGGAAATTATTGCTGTGCAATAGTCATGCATTATGTTCCTGTTTTAGTCACAGTCCTTAAATCACCCTGGGCTTCTTCAGTTCTCCTCTTGTGTCCTTTTCCTTGTCCACCCATAATCTCAGCACTGTTTTCATTGACAGTTCTGAATAAATGATTTGTCTCTGATAAAACTACAAAGGATAAGAATAAGACAAGTGGAAATTTTGGGGAGCAACACAGCCCCCAGATATTTTCTTCCCTCCAATTAAAGGTCTGTACTGGGCTTACGTGACAACGTTGACTGTTACATTTTTTGGTTGTTTCTCTCTATGCTATTCTGTTATTAATTAGCAATAAATTAAATTATTATTCTCCAGTTTGAACTGTTTTGCCTGTATGGTAATTGATGAATGATCTCCCTGCCTTTATCTAGACTGCCAAGTTTTTCTGTTTTATTTTCTCCCTCATCTTGCTGAGAAGGAAGAGTAGACAGAGGTGTGGAGAACACCTGGTAAATCCACCTCAGGTTATATTAACAAGTCAACTTTTATTGCTTAAAAAATTGCAAACCAAAAACCTTCAGCAGCTAAAATAAGAGTCCATTTAGTTGAAAAGGTACAAGGCTCTTTGTGTTTAGTATCCTACAATGCAGAATATAACTCCTAAATTCCAAAATCAAAATATTGGCATATTTAAAACCGTAATCAAGATTACTAAACCTGAGCAAATAAACAAACTAAACTACTGGAATTGTAATATCTGTGAAGGAATTGATACCTTTGGCCATAAAGGTAGCACAGGCTTTATACACCCATTATTTTAGTTATTGATGAAATAATTTCTGGAGATAAATCAAAATTACAATCCATTTCTAAGTAATATCCTTTATTCCCAAAAATCTATAAAATGCTAGGGGTGTTATGTGAAAAGAAAGGTAAACTTCAAGAGAAATGTCCAGTGGAAATTGAATATATTTTGGTGTAAAATAATTCCTTTAGATTGGTGCTTGCAAAGTGAATGTGATGTTATGAGTGGCACGACTGAAAAGGAAAGATTTTTGAGGTGTGTAATTCATGTAATTTTGCACATTTCTCCCCTGAAATGTGAATTCCAAGTCTGGGGCAACATGGAATATCTCAGGGGGAGTTGTCCAGGAGTTCCTCAGTTCCTTATAACAAGCACAGCTTTGGTTTCCTGCTTGGAACAGATTCCTGGGCTAAACTGTCTCTTTTGATTTTTGTTTTTTAAATTTAAATTATTTTAAACAGCCTGCACCTCATTGGCTTTATTGCTGTCCATCCTCTCAGGGAAATAGGGAGTGAAATAGGGAGTTTTTCAAAGCAGAAGGAACACAACATTTTAAAAAGATGGGTGAGAATGCCAGCCCGTTTCTTTTCTTGATAAGCCAAGCTTTTCCAGGTTATTTCCAAGCTGGGGGAGCTATTTGTCACAAATTAGGGATGTTGATCTCTGGGATTGCTCTGAAGACCTCTGTTCCTAAAATTTTGTGCAGGGGCAGAACTTGGGACTCAATGATTCTCATGAATATCAACTCTGGATATCCTGTGACCTCCAACACAACGTCAAAAATCATCTGCAAGCCCCTGAACTGGAGAAATAATTTATTTTCACTGGAGATATTTTTTCTCAAAGGGTTTTAAGTTCCTTGAGCCCTCCTGGCTGTCAATAAGGAGATAAATAATGAGTCAGAGCAGAACCAGAGCTCACACCCAGCTCTGCCCTCCTGTCAAACCCTGACTGCTGCTGGGTAAATTGCAGGAAAATAGAGTCCAGTGCCTGCTTTTAGGAGTTCCTAAACAGAGTCATTTGGGTATTTTTATATATATTTATATACACACTTTAAGGAAAACCAATATCTTCACATTATCCTTTCAACCTTACTTAATTTCTCACAATATCTTGGAAGAACGTGTTATCTGCTTTGTTACTTAGGACTCAGCTTAAAAATAGTCCCATTTACATAGATTTTTTCCAGACTCTTTTTCATATATTTAAAACTTTTTTTTTTCTATACAGACCATATATTTTAAAAGCAAAAAAAATCCCCAACAAAAGCGAACTCCACTGCAGGGAGATTTTGTGTCAGGAAGTGAAATAACCTCAGTGAGAGTAGAGTTCCCTAAATTTCAATGTGTAAGTGTAACATTATGCTGCATAAGTAGACTGGAATAGATAAACATAAATTCTAAAGCTGGCTGCACCAGCCTTGAAAAGCTGTAATTAAGGTAAAGAAAGTCCAGGGAATGATCTCTAAGGAAATAAAAATAATGAATGAAAGAAGAAACCATTTCTCTGCAGTACATTATTCCACAATAATTAACATTTTTTATCGCTGCATATATATATCTCCAATTAGCTATCTGAAAACTGAGGTCTGAGTTAATTGATTCTGTTATACTTGTGTAAATCTCAGATAATTCCATGTGCTTCAGCAAAGCTGCTCTGGTGAAGCTGATGGCAGGATCTGGTCAGCCATATGGGCTGCTTTGATCATCCTAAACTGCTCATTTAGGAATGCACAGGAACTAATACAGATTAATACCAGTATTTAGCTGCAAAATAAGAAAAATCAAATATTTCCTGCCTTTCTGCATGTAAAAATATCATCTAAGTACTATTATATATTATAATATAATAAATATAATAAATATAATATAATAAATATAATATAATAAATATAATATAATATAATAAATATAATAAATACAATATAATGTAATATAATATAATGTAATATAATATAATGTAATATATGATATGATATAATATAATGTAATATAATGTAATGTAATATAATATAATATAATATAACATAACATAACATAACATAACATAACATAACATAACATAATATAATATAATGTTATATTATATTGGAACATAATAATGAAGTGAAAGGATAAATTTGATTTGGAAGTTTGTCCTTAAACCAGCACAGTTTTCTACCAAATCTGAACTTTTCTTTTGTTTTACATAAGGTTTTGCAATTCCAATGTATGTTCTAGCTAGCAAAGACTGAGAGGAATACAGAAGATGATGGCATAACATAGGAATTCTACATCTGTAAAATATTTTTATATTTTAATATATTTTAGAAATGTTATATATTTTACATATTTATGTATATTTATGCATATTATATATCTATATTTATATATTTTATTTGTATATATACACACACACATACATATTGGCAGTGGTATTACCAGAAAAATATTATTATTACCAGGAAATGTTGCTGAATATGCATTCTTAACTTCCTTGTCATCAGCTGATTCCAAATATTAAATTCATTGAAATTCAGTATTTTGCTCTATTTCTCCTGAGAATGTACATTTTTTTATGATTTGGAAGGGAATGCTGCTTTGATATGATTTTTCTCACCTTTCAGAATCTTTACACACATTTTTGTGTGTAGCATAGAACTGTTAATTTGGAAAAATCTGCTGCTATTTGTGTTTTTCTTCTTAGGTTCTGGACTACTTTGGGAGAGCTTGACAATGTGTAATTTTCAAAGCAGCTAAGCCATGTTCCTCTGTGATAAAATACCTTTTGAAGAATATGTTGAAGGCTTTACCCCTTCAAATATTCTTCTATCTAATTAGCTTGAAAAAGAAAACAAATGTGAAAACATTAAAAAATAAAATCCATAAAATTTCAGTGCACCCCAATTCCTCTGCTGCCTTTCCCTTTGGCAGAAATATATCTCAGGTTCCCACAATGAGCCAGAGTGTTTGAAGCAGTTGGGCTCAAAGGGGCTTAAACTCGAGCCTAACAATTCTAGAGGCAGCTTGAGCTTCTTAAAGAGCTCAGATAAAATTAAAGAGCAGAAGAATTTCAACATTCTGGTGACAACAAGTGGGCTGGAAGGGTGAGGGGTTCAGCTTCCCTTGATTATGGATTTGGGACTGAGATGAGAGCTGAGGGACAGGAGAGGAGCAAACTCTGGAAATAGAAACTGGAATCTTGTTTTTCATGTTTTCCTTCCCACTTTTCTTTCTTGTGTTACTTCTATGGGGCTTTCCTGTGAAAACCCCACCTTTTGGAACCTAACCAGCAGCAGAATTGATTTAGGATTAATTTAAAACACTGGGATTTTACCATAAATGTAATTTTGAAGCCAGATTTAGTAATAATCATGTGTAATTATAAAGCTGTTCTTCAACATCTTGTTAGACACGTGCTTCTTCATGAAATGCATTCTTGCTAAGACTGAGCCAGTTGCCACAAGGCCTTTCTAATTGAGTATTATTTCCATTTTAAAGTGAAAAACACAGTTGCTCGTGTTTATTTCAGGCAAAGATATTACAGATGTCAAAAAATACAGAGCTGTCAGGCTAAAAATCTGAATGAGATTTTTGTTTCTAATGACAGCTTGCATATGGTATTAAAACAGATTAAAAAAAAAAATCTGCTGAAGGTTGTTTGGTAAAGAAACTGAACAACAACAACAAATAAAAACTTGAAGCTAATGGTTTTTCCTTCCTATGGATAGCTGGAATGCTACAGAGTATTCCAGCTGGCAGGAAGCCACACATTTATGGACTCTTGATGTAATTTGGTTCTGCCCATAAATAAGAGGGGTTGATTTGTTACTTTAAAACTGCTCAAGCAACAGAAAGCTCCAAAAATCAAACCCTGCCTTGCTTGTGCTCCTGACATTCTTCCTGCAGTAAGCAGGAGAGGCCATTTGATGGGCTGATTTCTTTGGAGCCAATACCTGCCTTGGATATTGATTTTCTTACCCAGGAGTGGGCTTGCAGAAGGTGGGAACTCTGTAGTGTGGAGCTCCTAAAGGTGGAGGCACACAATGCACACAGCATCATTTGAATTCTTAATTCCTAATGGAAAACAACCTCAAAGACTGGTTCTGGTTCTGGTAAGAGCTCTAAAAATGGCTCTAAAGCCATTAAAGCCATTAAATATGTGAAAAAGAGTCTGGAAAAAATCTATGTAAATGGGACTATTTTTAAGCTGAGTCCTAAGTAACAAAGCAGATAACATGTTCTTCCAAGATATTGTGAGAAATTAAGTAAGGTTGAAAGGATAATGTGAAGATATTGGTTTTCCTTAAAATGTGTATATAAATATATATAAAAATACCCAAGATTAAGCTGTCAGAGGTCAGAGCTGTCAGGGAGCTCTCACCTGTGAGCCCAGCAGACACCAAACCTTTCCACAATTACTTGCAGCTGGAAGTGAATGGGTGTTAAAGAGCACAGAGGTCACTTCTCCAAGAGGTCAAAGGAGAGGTCCAGCATTAACCAAGGAGGTCAACATGTTTTTCTTCTATTTTCTAACTGTTCAAAAACTGTTTTATTTAGCAGTTTTAACTTGTGATATCCAAACCTTTCCAGTTCTTCAACTCAGGCATTTAGGGGCAAGCCCAGGTACAAAGATGCCTCAGACCAGAACTCTCATGTGGCTTAGATAAAATGCCCAATACATTCATGCCACACCAAAACATAATATTTTTCTATTCTGTATTAGAAGAAGGTAAAAAAAAGGGGTTATCTGGCTTCCTCTGAAGGAGCCAGCAGATTTTCACTGTTTTCCTCCATGAAGAAATGATATTTTGACTGCCACAGTGCATTAAGGATTTCCAGTCCTGTTAATTTGTGACCAGGTGCTTCAGGTAAATCTGGGATTCCCAACATGCTCCTCAATTAATTACATGTTTGCTGAACATACAGCTGGTATCTTTGTTCCCTTTGTAACACTTTGTTGTACTTGGTCTTTCAATGAGAAAACTCCATGAATTATCTACAATTTTGATTTAGCCTGTAGGAAAAAAAAAATAAAGGCCTACAAAACACCAAGGGAAAAACTCAAACAAAAACCACCCTCAGAACTCCCAAGCAAACAAATGAAAAAAGAGCCCCACCAAACTGCACCTCTCCTTATTCCACAGTAATTCAAATATTGATCTGTCAAAGTACAGAATGTATTTGCTGAATGACAAATACATTCATAAAATGCAGAGATGCACAATTTCTAGGCCAACACTATATATATATATATTTTTAATATGTACTAAATCAGCATTTTTTCCAGCAACAATCAGAAATGAACTGAGCATCCTACCTAAGTCAGGTGCTGTTTGTGATCTTTAGTGAAGAAGAAATGTTTAGTGGATATGAGATCCTCCCTAATCCAAGGTGATATCTGAGATCTCAGCCCTTGGAGGTTTTGTTAACTCCTGAGGCCCAGGACTGAGCAGGTTGGACCCTCCTGGGGTCACTGCAAACCCTATTTATTCTAGAACTATGTAATTATATTTTAGAAATTAGAACACTACTTGTGAGGAATTCTAGGGTTTTTTCCAAGTTGTTACAACTGGTATTAATGGTCTTTGATAAAGTCAGCCAACTCTACTGATATCAGTGATAGAAAGCATGAACTGATTTTCACCAGCTTTGTTTATAATAAAAAAATATCTTTTCACAGAGATTTAGAGATTTTTAGAGATTTTCACAGAGATTTTAGAGAGTTTTATTTATGCATTTTATTTATACACTTTATGTGACAATAGTCACCATGGCAGTCAGAAGGATGCAACGTGCCAACCTCCCTCCATAGGTTTACAGAAATGCCTAAAAACCTCTTTCCTGTAGGTTTTTTTCCAGCTCACAAAAAATGCCTGATTCCTTTACAGTGCAGAGAACAATTTACTACCAATGAGAGAAATACCAGATCACCATTATTCCCTCCTGTCAGTTAGAGGAGCTGTGTTATGTCATGTTCAGCTATAAACCCTAAATGTACCTTTTTTCCTCCAGCTCCCAGTTTACTTGGAGCCACAGCACTGCTGCTGTGAAGGCAAGAACAAGAGACCATTTCATACCAGCTTATTTCATTTATTTTGTTATTCCCCTCATTGGGTTATGCAAAAATGAAGAGCAAATATTACTGAATGTGTGAACCGTAAAGAAGAAATTGCACCCACCCTACCCACTTGAAATAACACCTTGATCTTTATCATAACTGCAATTTTTATGATTGCTAGAAAGCAGCATGTCAGGAATAGCTCCTGCAATATTCCAGAGCTATCCTGAGTGTGAGGAAGCTCACTTCACACATATTGTGCATGTCACCCAAATTTTTGAATAATACATGTTTCTCTCTGGTTATACATATGTCCAAATACCGTCCTGTGAAAGCTTCTCTTAGTTCTTAATTCATTTTTTCTTGCTGCATTTATTCATCTTTCTAGTCTGCTTGGTGAGTGTGGTGGTGTTTGAGGGTCCCCAGGATGAGGGAAGAGATGAGAATCCTGACTCCATGTTTCAGAAGGCTGATTTATTATTTTATGATATAGATTATATTAAAAGAAAATGATACATTAAAACTGTACTAAAGAAAGAGAAAGGAGACATCAGAAGGCAAGCAAAGAAAGGAATGAATAATAAAATGTGACTGACCAGAGAGTCCTGACTGGACTGGAGCTGTTAATTAAAAACAACCACATGAGACCAACCAAAGATGCACCTCTTGGTAGAGCATCTCCAGACCACATTCCTCAGCCATCAGATAATCATTGCTTCCATTTCATTGCTGAGGCCTCTCAGCTTTTCAGGAGAAAAAATCCTGGCAAAAGGATTTTTCATAAAACACGTCTGTGACAGGTGAGCATCCAACCCCGTGTTCACCCACAGCTTTGTCCTCATTTCCACATCCCCCAAACCTTTCCTCTCAATGGGAATGTAACATCCTGTTTGAGTTGCACAGGGCCATTCCTGCAGGAATTATTTGTCACTGATAATAAAAAATGGGATGGAAAAATGGCCTCCTAAACACACACCTTGCTAAATTCATGGCCATGACATCAAGATGTCCTTTTTCTCTTGTGATTTTCAAAGACATTGTTGCTTAAAGCATCCACAGCTGCTCTAAAATGAAGGTCTGAAACCATTGCCAGTCACCTGTAGTAGCACTTCATGAACATTGAAAACATCAGAAAAGACTCAATTCCATTTAATTTTTTTCCCCATAACTCTTTTCCCACATTCTATATTTTGAGACAAGTAAATTAAAATAATATAAAAGAGAAAAGCCAGACTTTTGATTTTCTGTGGTTTGATGGAGAAGAACTTATGAGACAGTGAAAACAGGCAGTGGCAGGAAGTCTTTTCCACCTTCATTGATTAGGCACTTTATTTTTTTCTTAATTTGAGATGAGAGGAAGGGAAGGAGCTCAGCTGACCTGTGAAATGAGGGTAAATTTCCTATTGCTCTGTGAAAACTGATTATTAAAAACCAGCATGCAAATTGGTTAATGACAGAGCCCCCTCAAAACTGCCATTTCCACCTGAAAAACTCAATCATCAGAAATAATTCATTTAAACTGTTCTGTCAAAACATTTCAACTATTCCACCCATGTCTTCAATCTAGCAATGTTTTCATTTTACAGATGTGATTGTTTAGTGGTCAGTTAGTCTGAGTGGAAGCTTAAAGGAAGAGTTTTCTCTGTATTTCCAGCACAGGAAGGATGTGGAGCTGTTGGAGAGTCCAGAGGAGGCACCAGGATGATCAGAGGGGTGGAGCAGCTCTGCTGGGAGATTTGGGATTGTTCAGCCTCGAGAGGAAAAGCTTTGGGGTGACCCAATAGGGGTCTTCAAGTGCCTGAAGGAACCTACAGAAAACATGGAGAGAGATTGTTTACAAGGGATGGAGGGACAGGATAAGGGGGAATTACTTCAAACTGACAGAGGGCAGGGTCAGATGGGATAATGGGAAGGAATTGTTCCCTGTGAGGGTGGGCAGGCCCTGGCTGAGCAGCTGTGGCTGCCCCTGGATCCCTGGCAGTGCTCCAGGCCAGGCTGGATGGGGCTTGGAGCAAATCTGGGATAGTGGAAGGTGTCCCTGCCCATGGCAGGAGGTGAAACAAGAAGAGCTTTGAGGTCCCTTCCAACCCAAGCCATTCCATGGTTCCATGGCTGGTGCCCTCTTCCTTCACCCCACCAATGGAGAATCAAGCTGTTTTCTAGAAGATAGCTTATTTCAGTTTCATTGCTTGCAAAGCAGCTTTAAAAGTGGCTTCTTGCAGGACCTCTCTGTGTGTGAATGGTTGCACTGAGTGACCTTAATTTGGACACAGAGGCAGGGGAAAAAATAATTTAACAATTGATAATTCTCTCAGAGAAACTGTGACAAGAGCACATCCTTTGGTGTCTTGCCATTTAATTTGATCATCCTACATGAAGTTTTATGTACAGAAAATAAAGAGAGAGGTCCAGATGCCTTTTCTAGGATACAGGAACCATTGGCTGAGTTTTTCTCTTTGTTGTCCTCCAAGAGAAAATCTCTGTAGGTTTGCATTCAATGGTTATATTTGAGAACTGCCCAAATCTGTGTGAATTACCCTTGCAAAAGGGTGCATTCCTCATTCCTAAGTGATTTTCAAGAAAGTACACAACTGACAGTGAATTTTACTGAATTCATCATTTCACTCAAACTTCTGTAGTAGCTACACAAGGTTAAATCAAACTGAAATACAACACACAAGGCATTAATATTGAGGAAACGTCCTGCATTTCTTTTATTCCATAATATAACCTTCCAAAAGCCAGTTTATGTGATAGTAATCTTTCTGATATATCTCAAAGAAAATAAGAAATAAAAGCTTGAAAGCTGACAGGGAATTTTTACTGTTTTTAAAACTCTGCTCTGTTTTAAGCCTGTAGTCCTCTTAAAATTGATGGCTCAATATTCTTTCATCTTAAAACATCCTTAATTACAGTCAGAAAAAATGGAGATTGAGTGTGTTCTGCATAAGCAGTGCAAATAGAGGACAAATTTGGGAGTATGTTTACACCACAATTACATTTATGTTATTCTGAGTGAATCATTCCAATTTATCTTTAATTGTTCTGCAGTGAAATATGAGGGTATGTAGAAGTTTTGTGCTCTCAGTTTGGATAGTTTACTTTTTATCATATCAGCTATCAATTCATCCTGAAGCTGCTGAGGGGAAACAGGAAGGATGACTAAACCAAAGGGAAAATTTAATTTAGAAAGTGTTTCACCATTAATTCAACTACTACTACTACTACTAATAGTAGTAGTAGTAGTAGTAATATTAATAAAGGATGAAAAAGGTACAGTAACTTCTAGCCTGTGGTTTGAGTTAAATTTTTGACATGGTTTTGGAAAGCAAAACCTATAAGGTATTGGAATTTTTCAGTAACCACTGAAAAAATTGAGATTCTGGAAGAGAAAAGGGCTCTGGATAAACCTGTGTATTTTGTGGCAGCAGCTTTGTTATTGTCCATGGCAGAGGTTCAGTCTTCCATACCCTTGGTCTGATTCTCCATTTGATGCAGTATTATGAGGCAAAAAATGAAGAGAATATAGTGATAGTCGAGCATTTTCAGAGCTAAGAAACTGTTTCTCTTGCTCCATGGAAAGGAATATAATTTCTAAAATTGAGGCAATGTTCAAAGAAAATCTAATAAATCCCAATGACTTTGTGAGCGTGAAGGTTTTTGTCATGGTAGAACACATAGAGAGCTGATGAGATCTTTTTTGGACAGACACATAATTAAGTTTTCAGCTCCTCTTTAGCCATGCCAAGTAAATTCATAAACCAGAACTACACATTCTGCTCTCTGCATATGCTGCATATGCTGCAGGATGACTGCTGGGGCAATGGATTGGGGATGAGAAGGTCTGAAAGGCAAAATTACAGCTGAAGAGCTCTCATAGCTCAGTGTTTTCCAGGATAAAAGATGGAATTTTGTATATCACTGATAAACTAACCCTCTCACCATTTTGGAGGTCTGAGGCTCCATATGGTCTTACAGACTTGCAAATCTTGTTATAATGACAAAACTGAATGTTCTCTGTCCTGTTCCTCAGACCACCATCACATATGGGCTGGTTCAGAGGAGAAGCCATGAATTATTTATCTGGCAGATTTTTTAAACTGCCATGTGTTTTTGAAGCTGTTGGAAAGTCTGAAATGGCATAAGTGGCTTCACAGGAGATGGATTGGGAGGAAGAATGTAAGCAAAGCTGCCCAAATTGTGTGATGAATGTAATTTGTTGCTAGATACTGATTTATTGTATAATTTTCACCAGGAATGGCAGGAAATCAAGAGGGAAACTGGTAAGTGTGAATCATCATCTCGTCAAGAAAAGCAAATTCAAAGCCTCTCCTGCAATCCCAGTGTATTGATAAAAGTGTGGAATACAGAACTGAAATCCTATTAGAGTATCTGGGTGGACTTACTGCAAAAAATCCCTAAAACAAACAAAACCAAAACATAACAATAAACCCAAGAACAGATTTAGCAAAATCTTCTGTCTTGCTCTCCAGAGGAGTAACCCCATAAGGAGCAGCACAATTAAGACTCACAGTGAAACCTGAAATTCAGGAAGTGTTCACTGGCTCCCAGATTTGATACAGGGTGATGACATCTTGCAGGATCAGATTCCAGTAGCTCCAGGCAGTGCAGTCAAGGCCAGAAATTAATATTTCATTGCTGGTGAAGACAATAAAAGACACTGAGATACAAAGGGCCCTGAATCCAAAACGTTCATTAGTGTGTTTTAAATTTCACTTGACATCTGGTTGAGGTAGCTGAAATAGTGAAAAGCCACTTGTTCTTCCAGGTTTGGCTTCTGAGCAACCACAGAATCACAGGATTATTAAACACTTCCAGCAAGCCATTGCAAAGGCTCAACCCCCTGTGCTGTGAGTGCAGCTTTCCTGTGGAAGTTTGCAGAACACCCAGAGGAGAAAGGTTTCTCTGCAGGTAATTATTGGAGTACCTAGGATTCAGTTTTTCTGTTTGCCAACGTGCAGGATTTACTGCAGGATCTTTTTTTTGTTTCACCCAACTGGGGGAATATCAGTAGTTTCCTTCCAACACTTTTTACTGGAAATCCTGCATGAACTTCTTTAATTTGAAAATTTAGAAGAGCAAATTGTCTCCATTCATTTCCAAGACACCAAAGCATTTTAAACCCAGACTTGAAGGGGACTTTTACCTTTTAGATTCCAAGCTTTCATACGACCTTTCCATGAACATGAACCACTCCTGCTCTTTCTGAATTATTAAGCATGCAAAACAGGCCCTGTTCCATGAACAGGTAAATGCCAATTTGGGTTTAATGATTAAAAAAAACAACAACAAAAAAGTCTTCTCTCAATGAGTGGGTAGAATGTATAAATTGGAAAAACAAATATATGGGTTTTTTGGTATTTTTTACTGCTGTCAGATGCTTTTAGATCAACCCACACTTTCTTGTTACCAGTCTTGCTAAAACATTGTATGAGTAAGGAGTGCTTTAAAATACATTACTAAATATGTTAACTTTCTACTTAATTTTTTTTTAAATTTTATTATTTAAGATTAGGCTATAATCTCTAACAGAATGAAAAAGTTGAGTCTTCTCACCTAAACCTGATCTTTCTTTTACCTCTTTCCTTTGAATAAACCTACACATTTCACACTCCAATTGGCAATGTATTTTAAAATCCTGCAACGGCCACGACAACACAAAGCAACAGCTGAAAACTTTCATGAAAGTCTGTACTGTCAGGGGGTTCTTTACTCATAAACACTTCACCAATATTATACAGACAATTTAATTAACGTGGGTGGCTGGGGTTATAAAAAATCAGCCAGCTGGGGCGATGGTTTGTAATCTGTATTGCTCTAAAGTGTGTGAGAGTCCAGGTTTCCTGTAAGCAGCTCCACTTTCATACAGTGAACCATATCCAAGCAGAGCTACTTAAATACAACATGAAGAAGAAGGGAAGGGAGGGGAGTGGATGACACTCCTGCTTGAAAAGCACAGCCATAGTTCAGCGCTTTTCTGCTGATATCTAATTATTTTCTACTGGTGAAGCATGAGCAGATCAAGTTTCATCTGTGCACTGGAAATGCTGTGAACTGTCTGAAAAGCTCTGAAAAATTAATTTTCCCATTTATATGAAAGGCCAAAGTTCTTTTAACTGCTTGTGGCACTGTGATGTCTCTGTAAACAATCTTTTCACACATACATTAAAATGAGGATTTCCATAGCGTCCTGATGAGTTAGAAGGCAGAAATTTTCACCTACAGAAATTGTCTGGAGAATGAATTAGCAAAAAAAAACACCAACCAAAAAACCGCCCAAAACAAACAAACAAAAAAACCCAAACAAACAAAACCAAAAAAACCACCCCACCTTTCTTTTGGCACTAAAGGTTTAAACAAAAATATTCTTTCCAGTGTATGTGAGGTTGGAGCCAGGTGGGGGGCAGCCTCTTCTACCAAATAATGAACAACAGGACAAAAGGAATCAGCCTCAAGCTGTGGCAGGGGAGCTTTAGTCTGGATATTAGGAAAAATTTCTTCAAGGAAAGGGATGCAAGGCCTTGGAACAGGTTGCCCAGGGCAGAGGTGGAATCCCACACCCTGAGAGTCTTTGAAACACTTTGAAACACAGGGTTTTGGCACTTGGAGACGTGGTTAGCAGTAAACATGGTGATGGTGGTGTTGGACTGGTGATCCTGAAGGTCTTTTCCAGCCTGGATGATTCCATGGTTCCCTGTCCAGGGGGTGGCACAGCCCCTGAGCTCTGCTCTGTGATCCTGGGCACTGCTGGGGAATTCCATGGGGAGTATTCTCATTATTCCCAGCAATGTCACTGATTTATTTCCAATTTCAGGCTGGAAAGCTGTGAGCTGATACAGGTTCTGCTAACATATTATTTGCTCACAATTACCTGGCTTTATTAATAGAAGGGCATTATGCTCCAAGCTTTTCTTACCAACTAAATCAGTCATTTAAATCTTGTTTCCTACATTGCTGCCTCTATTGACTTTATCATTACAGACCCTGCTTTATGTCTCTTTTGAAAAACATTGACAGAATATAATCTGCATAATTTTAGGGGTGTTAATAAATAAACACAACAAACTAAAAATCTGAAAAAAAAAAAGCTAACAGATAAAACCAGAGATAACCAAAAGAAGGAGCAGAGGAAAATAATATGTGTAGGGATTGAGTGCTACTAAGCAACAAATCTTTTTTATTTTTTTCCAATTTTCCAATTTATTTTTGCCACCTTTTCTTTTTAACCTGTGGGTTTTATATAGCTGAGGATACAGAGATTTTCACCCCTTAGTTGGGGAATTAGGGATGTAGTAGATTACCAAAATATGAAAATAACTGAGGAAATCTGTAGAGGAAGAAAATAGGACTCTTAATATTGAGGACAGAGAATTAATTTTGCTTGCAAGAACATAAATTCAAGACTTTGATCTACTCTGTATGAGTGCAGTGACAAAACAAACAGAAACTTCAGCATTTCTATGCCACCTTCTAAAATTCATTGGCTGGCTAACAGCCAAAATCTTTAAATAAACTAATAAACATGGCATGTTGTAAAAATAGAAATAATTGAATATAAAAGAGGGAAGAAGACAACATGGTGTACACAAGAAAAAACCCCACGTTTTCAAGATGATTCCTGTTCCTCTGAATGAGAGATGAACAGACATAAAAAAGGGAAATAAGCAGTAGGAAGCAGCAAATATGTTCCATGAAATGTTACCATGAAACCCATGATGGAAGCAGCCACAAATTGTGGGAGGCTGGGAAATGGTATTTGCAATTCTAAATGAAGAAAATGCATATGAAGCAATATCCAGACCTTTTCTTTTCAACATGTTAGGAATTGTGAGATGAAATGAGGGCAAAATAACCATAATTTTATAAAGATTGGAATAAAAACCTGAAGAAATAAGAGGGGAGGAATAGAATTGCAGGAAGAAAGATGGCATTGGATCACAAAAAGCACTTAACAGTAAGGAAGAAAGGTAAAATTCTTATGAAATGCACAGAGTAAAAAGAGAACAAAATCTTAAAGTTGTTTTTGTTCTTTGATTGATATCATCTCCAAATTTTAAGAATTTGTGCCTTGGATAATTGAGTGAAAGGAAATGCAATTTTTTTTACTGAGTTTTCAGTGTGGGAAAGGTGCTTGGTTCACTTCATGATTGTGGGCAGATCATCTTCTACAGCTGTTTCAACATCTGCACAATGTGGAGAGAAGGAACCACAGGTCTAATGCCGCTAGATTTTGGCTAATTATTTAACATTTGATGATTTTGTCAGCTTTCAATCCAAGGGGTCCTTTATCTGCTGGTGGGTTTATTTGTAATGATGTGCTGGGAGACCCTGTCAGAGACTCTCCTAAAGCTGAGGTAACCCAAGCCCGCTGCTCTTCCTCATCCCTCCCTTGGGGCAGGCACTGAATCTGGGAAAACTCACCCTGGCCACCCCCATCACCAGATTTGTGTAATTTGCCATTCTGACATTAGAATTTCAGTGGGAACATTCACAAACCTGTAATGGCCCAGTCCCATGAAAGTTACATGAAGAGTTGAAAGCCAGAAGACATATTTGCTAAAATAAATCAAGATAAAACCATCTAGGTATAAAATATCTATAAAATATCTATAATTCTTACATTATGGAACATGTTTGAGGTCATGTTTCAACAGGTGATAAATTGAGATTCAAAATTTCAGATTTTCTCATTTCATGGTCTCTAAAGTGAGTCCTGCCCTGTCTTTAGGGTGAGCCCCTCATGTGAGCAAAGGAAAACGAAGTCTTGTAGAAACAACTGATTTCAAGCCATTAAACTGAACTTCTGGCATTAACTTTTATCAAAATATTTAAATTGTTCTCTTTTCTTTTTCTGTTCATGCAGGCCCACAGTGCAACATGATTTTGCCTGGTTTGACACGGTGATGGAGAACAAAGAGAAGAGAGGATGTGCCAGGCACCAGCAGAATTTACGGGGCAGAGCTGAGATAAGGCTGTCTCCTCAAAATGAAATGTACAGATTACATTGCAATGCTTCACTGCATCTGCAGATAACAGAGTTCATTTTGTTTTCTCCTCTCCCATGGTAATGGCTATTTTTCACTTGCACCAAAGGCCAGTCTAGCCATAATACAACATTTTGGAAACAGACTGGCTGGAGGATTTTGAGTTACTACTTTATGACGTGGTGTAAATCCAAAAACCTGAAGCATTAATGCCCATGCTTGAAGAAAGTCTTCTACAGCTCCTGGAAAGAACTGAGAGGTGTTTAATAACTCTGGGATCAACATTTCTTCCATTCCAGGCTACTTTCATTTAGTTGCCATTTTCATTCAATGTTTTACCTTCCGGGTTAAAACAGAGCTTTATCTCATAGCACAATTACAGCTCAGGAGCAGCTTTTGTAAAGTTTGCTTTATATCTTTTTTTGGGGGGGGAACGAGAAAAGGAAACGAGACAGAAGTCATGTTGTCATAATATTGATTTTCCAAGCCTGACAAGTACAGTTCATGTTTTGAAATACAAAGGAAAATTCAGAGGTCAGTCGGTATATTTATTGTTCAACAAATACACCTTCTTTTACCTACATGATTTTATTCAATCTGCTACAAATACTGAATATCCAAGGACTAAAATGAACTGGGGTTCACAATAATGATATTGCTCTTCCTTTAATTTCTGTCCTAGTATCAAAATCGATATACAAAACACTTTAAAAGTTTTCAGGTAAGTTAACCATCAAGGAGATGCAAACATAACATCTTTATACAGCAGGATTTATATTAAAATTACTTTTATCTTGAAAAAGCTACCAGAGGTCTAGATATTTCAAAATAGAGAATTAGAAGGGAGAAATAATAATAATAATAATAATGATGATAATAACAACCAGCACTCAAGGGACAGACTAAGAAAAAAATACAACAGGCAATATTTCTTTACGCATGAAATTCAGGCATGTCTCTGTCGAGCTTAGTGACTTTTCTAGTCAAATACAAAATACAGTGCTTCTTAGAAATAAAAAAACCCAATCTTTTCAAAGGTTGTTTCATAAATTGATGTTAAGCTGAGACATGACCTTGAATTCGAGTCTGCATTGGAAGAAAGGTTACTTGGAGAGCTGCTTTAGCACTCAGAGGCTTTTGTGGCTACAGTGAGTCCCTACTTGGCTTGGCTGATCCCAAAGTGTCACAAACTGTCTGAGCCACAACAGAAAAGAAATGGTTAGTGCTGCAGAAAAGGGATCTCAATGAAAAAAAAATCAAGAGGAGCCACGAGATAATTTGGAAGCTCTGTGTTTCTGTTCCTTTGTTTCACAACCTAGCCAGGAAAGCAAGAAGGCAGCAGCAGAACAACATGTGCTGTTGAACTCAATAACAGAAACATCCATACCTGCACTGAGTTAATAACACTAATTCCTAAAACTTTACTTGATTAAATTCATGTTTCAACAGCCATGCCTGTTTCAGGTCCACTGATACAATATTTGTTCCTGAGCTGTTCTTTTGCTAACTTGACCTTTTCAAATCTGGAGCATTTTGGCTCTGTTTTCATTTATAGTGGTGGCTACACCACCGTGTGATATTTCAATTGAATATGACAGTTTTACTATGTCTCCTTCTGTCTAGGAGTAGAGTTTATGGACACAGTACTAATAAAAATTGTATAATAAAACAAAAACAAAACTGGGCAGCTTTGGCAGTGAGATGTAGCAAATTGCTTAAGAAAGATACTCTAAAAGACAAAACTGAACATATTAAGAAAGTCTGCATTATATATTTCTAGTGCTGTTATATTATTATTTTTTATTAACCCATACATATTCATAGCTGAAGTATCTTGACGCCTTTGCTATTGCCACAAGTTGCAGTCTATGGTAAAAATAGTGTGGAATCAACTAAAGTCAAAACTGTGGGGTTCAGCAAGTTGCAGTCTATTGTAAAAATAGTGTGGAATCAACTAAAGTCATAACTGTGGGGTTCAGCAACCGAGTCAAAGGACACATCATTAAATGGAGCATCCAGAGAGCCAACTTCTTGTCTCTTATTCCAGGAATAGAATCATGGAATTATAAAATGGTCTGGCTTGACAAGGAACAAGCTAGCTAATTTAATTTTGAACCCTGCCATGGGCAGGGACACCTTCCTCTGTCCCAGGCTGCTCCAAGCCCCATCCAGCCTGGCCTTGGGCACTGCCAGGGATCCAGGGGCAGCCACAGCTGCTCTGGGCACCCTGTGCCAGGGCCTGCCCACCCTCACAGGGAACAATTCCTTCCCAAAATCCCATCTAACCCTGCCCTCTTGCAGTGGGAAGCCATTCCCTGTGTCCTGTCCCTCCATCCCTTGGAAATTTTTTGTCTCCACGTTTCAAGTTGGCTCCTCTGTCGCAACACAACGTGAAATGAACGACTCGCACACGCTGAGATATTTGAGCTAAAAAAAGGCCAGTTTATTTCTGGACTTTGATATTTATAGAATTCTAAAAGTGACCATGGATTGGAGGATGAAATTGCTACCTCTCCAACTACACTGGCCAAACTAACCTAGTCTATTAATTCTCTCTTCCTCCAGAAAGGAATGCAATGTGGTGGTGGTCGCAGGGGTCCCAGGATGAGGGAAGAGATGAGAATCTTGACTCCATGTTTCAGAAGGCTGATTTATTATTTTATGATATAGATTATATTAAAAGAAAATGATTTATTAAAACTATGCTAAAGAAGAAAGAAAATGTTTTAGTCAGAAGGCTAGCAAAGAAAGGAAATGGAATGATAATAAAATCTTGTGACTGCTCACAGCCTCGACACAGGTGGCTGTCATTGGTCCTCAAATAAAAACAATTTCACATGCTGGGTAACCAATTCTCCAAATCACATTCCAAAGCAGCAAAACATGGAGAAGCTGAAGCTTCTCAGCTTCTCCGGAGAAAAGATCCTGGGCAAAAGGATTTTTCATAAAATATGTCTGTAACAATGCAAAACAGTCATTATTTACATGAAAAGTGTGTGAGAAACTCCATTACAAAAATTTAAACATCAGAAGGCTTAGAAGAACTTTAGAAGAACAGGACAACGCTCCTTCAAGGCCACAATTTGGTCACCCCAAAGCTGCTCCAGGCTGCACAATCCCAGTTTTCCCAGCCTTTCCTCCCAGCAGAGCTGCTCCATCCCTCTGCCCATGCTGGTGCCTGCCCTGGGCATCCTGGAGCAGCTGGGCAGGAGTTGCAGGACAAAAAGAGAATTCTTCACTGTCAGGTCAGATGTCCAGCAAGAGGGACTGACCTGGCCCAAGGGCTTCTGTAGGGGTTTATTGGGATGGAATGGATCCATGGTGCTGCAGGATGGTGACCTGAGAGCTGAAATATCTCTGTTCTCTTGTTCTTTATAGCTCCGTGAAACTCTTTGCTCTGCTTTTGTCTATTAAAGAGAAAGGATGACTGAAGAAAGAGAATTTGTGTTAGCAAACACAATTGCTAACAGGAAAGCAAGAAGGATTGCTTTTATTATTATTATTATTATTATTATCATCATCATCATCATCATTATATTATATTATATTGTTTATTATGTTTATTATATATATATATATATATATATATATATATATATATGTATATAAAATTTATTATTAGTATTATTAAACTGGATTCCCAGTTTTATAACGGATCATTCTTATACTCCAGGCACATTTTTTTCCTTGGAAGTCTCCCTAATTCTGAACCAGGCAGAGGGAGTTTTCTTCTTCACAGCCGCTGAGAAAATACCTTCAAATTATTAAATTATCCATGGAAACTTCACTTTGGTTACAGGAACAATCACAAATAATTTATCAGTTGTTTGTGCAGATTAATATCTGGATGACATTTACAGGAAGAAATTTCAGGTCTCAGAAAAGTTAATAAAGATGATGATTATTCCTAAGATATTTATACAATTTTCCAAGAGAAGCACTCTGAATCAGAGGAAAAAATGGACTTAAAAGTTTATAATGCTCATTTGAATAATATGTAAAGTGGTGAAAACTACATTGCAGATCTCTATATATTTATAGAAAAAAAATTATAGCATTAATCTTATTTGTACTTATAAGATAATTTGCAGTAAAATTATTTCAGAATTAGTTGGCAGTAACCTGGAGCTGTTAGTTGTTAGTGAGTGACTTTATTAGAGAATAAGGGAGACTCTCTTATATAATGGCTAAGAACAAAGAAGAGAAGTTCTTCAGTCTATTCTGTTTCCATTTTATGTTTTATGTATTCCCTACAAAAAATTTCAATAGTAAGAGACAGTACAAAATTAAATAAAATTTTTAAGTGAGCCACATCTGATGAAATTTTGTAATTTTAGAAATGGGAAGGGTTCAGCTCAGCCATTGCTACACCAATTCTACAATTACACATTACAGTAAATATTTAGTGTTTTCCCCAATCTGAACATATGTCCTTTAGATTTTTCCTTTAAATCAACTTATTTTTATCCTATGGGCTGCCCATTATCTTCCACCAAATATATGAAACAGAAGTAAATTATTTGAAGAAAAATGTGTTTTCACTGAATTTTAATTAATCAAGAATAGCTGAGTCATTTTTGTTCTTGTTGCTAAGGAGATCATCAATTTTTTGTTGTCAGTGTGTTATTTTATATATTTTTTTTTTATATTTTAATGCTTTAAACTACCAAAAACTTTGATCAGCCATATTCTCCAGGGCAAGTATTGCTTTGGAAATGGAATAAGGGAATGCCTGAGAAACATTTGGGATCCCAGGATATGACATCCTGTGCAAAATATGTTTGCATTGTCAAGAAAAGAAATATGCTAAAAGGAGATGCAGAATGAAAATTAAAAAATAATAATTAAAAAAAAAATTCTTTATATGATTCTTTCCTTAAACAGTACTTCAGTACTTCCCCACCCCTCACTTCCCTTTTAACAGTAAGGATCTTTAAAAACATAAGAATATAAGGATGGGTTAAAATCAGCAAGCTGGGGATGCCATGAGGGAAATCAGGCACTGAATTAAACTAAAACTGAAGTAAGAAACTGAAAATCAAAAATACAATTGATATAATTATGAGATGACACGAATTGATCCAGGACTGAATGTAATGGAAAAAGCAGAATCAGTAGAAATTATCAGAATATCATTTTTTTGATGTTTGCAGTTACCAAACTGCATCAGTTTCAGATGCACTTTTTAAGAATGAAAGCTTTTTCCAGGCATCACAATGGTCAGACTCCAGTTGTATCAAATCAGAATTGCAGTTTTGAATTCAGAATGGCACCTTGCTGCTCTGGGAAAGGCACAGTGACATTTCCCTGTGGACAAAGGGCTCATGGAGGTGTTCCTTTGTTCCTTGTCCCCAGGAACATTGCAGTGAAGTGAAACGTGGCCCTGGTGACAAATCCTCACCCCTGGCTACGTGGACACCCCATTATTCATCCCCTCTTCCAGCAGCTGCTACAGGTTGTCATTACCCAGCTCTCTTCGAGGCCCATGCTGGAATTATTTATGTCAAGACATTTCAATTGAGGGAGCAAAACCAGGTGAATCTCTCTCTGAGCCATGGATTGTGTGTAACGGTGGCACAGCTTGGCTTTCAACCCGGAGAGTCTTCCCTGTGCAGTTTAGGTTGGAATCTACACTGAGCATCTGTTGGCATCCACAGACTTGGTTCATCAGTGATAAAGAATCACAGACATGGGAGATTCAGAGAGGACCCCTTGGCTTTCAGAATTCTTGCTCAGAATTTCAGAATTCCTGGGTGTGGCTGGATCCAACCCCAGTCTCAGGCAGCAGCTTATGTCCAAAGGGCTGTACAGGTCCTTTAAACTGTCCCACAGGTTTGAGGGTGGCAAATAAAATATATTAATAGAAATAAAATAAAGTATTTATTAAAACTGATGAAGATAATAACTATTAGATCAAAAGATCTCAATAAAATTATTTGCTATACATTACAGGCAGCTCTAACTACTGGTACAGTTCGTTATTTATTGGAGCAATGATATTAAAGCAAGAAAAACAGTTATTAAGTAGGGATTGATGTCACTCACCCATCCCAGTGACCAAATCTCTTTCCTCAGCCTCAAGGAGTGACCTTGAGAGGAGCAATGATATTAAAGCAAGAAAAACTGTTATTAAGTAAAGCTTGATGTCACTCACCCATCCCAGTGATCGAATCTCTTTCCTCAGCCTCAAGGAGTGACCTTGAGGGGGTCCCCACTCCAGGGAGGAATCTCCACACACTCCCAGGAGGGGGGAGGTGTTAGATGATCCCCCCATTAAAAAGTGGGGTGGGCTTTTTTTGGCACAAAGTGACTGATGCCAGATGTCCCCAGGCTGGGTTAGAGCAGGTGTCAGCACTGTCACCTGTTGGTTCCTCTGTCAGGATCTCAGGAGATAGAGAGATTTCCCCAGAAATGTTGAATTTTGGGATGGATGAGTCAGGCAGCTCTCAGCATCCTTCAGGCCCTAATTCAGCATGACCCCCTTCTCACCCATCCATGATAACTTTTGCAAACAGGGATTATTCAATCTGTTTCTATCCCCACTTAGGCAGAGCACCCTGCTAAAGCAGCTGTTAAATATGCAAATGTTTGACCATTCAAATTTTCCTTCAATCTGCAGCAGGGAGCATTAACAGGGCCTTGTGCAGGGTGGTGGATGAAATGAGGACACAATTCCAATTTTGAGGCAAAAAAAGGTAAGGATTTCATATGAGATACAATATCAATGGCAGGGCAGGGAATGGCCTCACTGTTCTTACTCCTCCATTTCCTGAATTTCCCTGGAAGTATTTCTTTTCATGGCATAATAATGGAGTAGTATCCCTTCCCAAGGAGAAAGGGATTTTGGTTGCCAAGTGTTGGAAGCCAGAGCAGAATTTAAAAGCTTTAACAACAGCAGCATAGAACACAACACCTCCTGTACCGAGTTTTTATACCTTTATCCTTTTTAGGAAGATTTTGGAACAGTTCCAGGGTGGTGTTCACTCCCAGGGCAGTGGTGAACTCAGCATCCCTGGAATTGTTTAAAAAAGGTGCAGATGTGGCCCTTGGGGACTCGGTTTAGTGGTGACCATGGTGGTGATGCTGATTGAAACTTGGACTAGATGATCCTAAAGGTCTTTTCCAACCCTAATCTTTCCATGATTCTGTAATCTGTGACCTCAGAAGTTTTTCACAGACTTTTCAATCAACTTGATCTAAATCACAAACCACAGCTCTGACATCGTAATTGGCCGATTGGTTTAGACCACAGAAATAAAAATAATCCTAAGAGTAAATTTCATACATCTGTTGTCATACTTTGCATGCAGTTTGCAGAGCCTGTGGAGGAGGCTGTGCAGTTGTTCTGTAAAAGTCTTGTGAAATACAAGATTGCAGTGCAGGAGAACACAAATCCTGGTGAAAATTCAAGTACCTGCAGAGTGAAAAGCACTGCTCTGTGGCTGATGAAAACGTCAACAGGTGTGTAATCTGAAAAAAATAAAGCCATTTCCACATCCCTAGTCCTGGTATTTCCAAGTTTTTTACAAGGGTAATGTCTAGAATGTGTATTCTTTTGGTCTGCTGCTTGCAATCATAATTCCTGGCCAAAAGCAAGGAAAAAAACCCTTTCCTGAAATGATGAATATTTTAGCAACTATAACAAGAAGAGGAATAAGTTATTCACCTAAGAATAAATAAAGAGCAGCCCAAAAGCCCAGATCAGTGTGAGCAATTTAATTTGAGAAGTAATTTGCCATTTGATAGGACAAATGTGAAAGCAACATGTTGGTAAATGCTCACACTTGCACAACTTCCATGTCCATCCCATATTCTGTTTTCCCAGGCCTGGTGGTGAATAATCAGGAGTAAGGATTTTACTCAAGCCTAAAATATTTTACCTTGCAAAATGCCACGATGGAGGCTGCCCTTCCTGACCTTGCAGGAATGAGATTTTTCATTCCACTCCTGAAGTGTAATGTCGTTGAAGCCAAATTAATACATTCATTTTAATTCCATGTTTTTTTTATACATGATACAGTGCAGTTACTTTGTGGAGGAATTGTATTTTTTTTTTTATTAATCACACAGAACTGGAATTCTATTAATATGACACCTACCTTTTCTATTTTTGATGAGATATTTTAATTTTTGAAATAACTCTGAGAATCCAGGTTACATTTCCAAGATTGCTATTATATTATATTACATATTATATTATATTATATTATATTATATTATATTATATTATATTATATTATTATATTATTATATTATATTATATTATATTATATTATATTATATTATATTATGTTTGCTCTCAGTAAAATAATTCCTTCCTGGTCAAAAATTGCATTTGCAGTGTAATTATTGTGAAATTTCTACTTGCATGTTACAGAGCTGAGGGCAAAGTTTTCACTGCTTACATAATTTTGTGTAGTGACAAAAGAGGCAAAAGAAGAAAACTAATTTAAAACTTAGTAAATAAGAGATTATCTCCACCCTGCCTGTGCTCTACTCGTTCTTAAATTATGGGAACAGAACATTTATTTGATCAGAAGTGTGAATGGAATTATTGGAATTAATGCAATATAAAAACCTAAAGATCTAAAAGGCAAAATGGAAGGGAAGCAAGGAAGTAAAGGGCAGTGAGTGCTTTTTACTTTACTTGGAACTGAATTGAAAATATTCATCAGAATTAAATATATTGTGGGTTTTGGTGACATAATTCTGCTAGTTGCCCCTTCTGATAAAATTTTTTGTCCAAAGTCAGATGAATTTTTAATTAAATTGTTGTGCATTCATTGATTCTGTTTCTTGACACAGAAAAAATAGGTTGATGCTAAATTTAAACTAAATCAAGAAATTATTAACTTAGTGGAGCTTCCTTTGATATTACAAAAGTTTATTGGACAAAAAATTTTATCAAAAATGGCAGAATTATGTCACCAAAACCAGAGCTGGAGTATTTTGATAAAAAGCCCAAATGAAGCTCATGTAGCTCTAACTGGGCCAAACAAAAGTATCTGAAGTGGGAATCTGGAGCAGAGTTTGATCTTCTTTCTCTGGATCTGTACCTAGATGTCCCTGGAATTGCAGTGTTCTGTCCTAAAATCAGTTACATCCTGTGGCTTCCCCAAAAAGCATCAAGATTTAGTACATTTCTCTTTGCAATGAGCACAGAACAGATATAACTCCCATTTTCTATGGAAGAAAAGAGAACGGAGAAAGGGCCTTATTTTTTATAAAATGCCTCTTTTCTTTGCACAAATACCATCAAAGGGGAAGCTCTCACTGGACCCTTCATCCCTGTGTGCTCCTGTGCCATGCTGAGTGGTATCACATTTATTAGGAGTGTTATTAGGAAGTCTTCCTCCAGTGTGTCACATCTGTCCGTCAATCTGTCCGTCACTGCCTAGCTGGCTGTCATCTGCTCTTTTAAGCACCAGCTCATGAGGCAGCTCTTTCCACAGGCTGATTTTCACAGTGGAGTGAGCAGTGTGTAACCTGATTTTATTTTTTTTTTATTTTTTAAGAAAATGGATTTCAATAGATTTGTTGTTTTTCATTTCTCTCATTGGTTTGAATGGTGTATCAGGCAACCACAGGGTTACATGTGTGTCTAGAGAAATGCACCCCCTAAACAGATGTGATGTGGTGATGTGTGAAGGGACCTGAATCAGCAGGTGAGAACACATTGCAGAATTCAGTGCAAGAAAAAAAGCTGTAGCAGGAAGAGGAGGAGGATTAAGGACTGCAGTAAGGGTTGCCTGAAGTTATTTTTACATTATTTTCTAGCATTTTTTTCTCTCAGAGACAAGGTAAAACAATAAGGTATTTAAACAATACTGTTGTCTTTCCTGAGAGCCCCTTGTTTGCAGTTGTTCATTACTGCTGCTCTATTCTCCTGACATGTCATAAATCTTGTTTGGTGCCTACTGCCCAACAATGCCATGTGCAGCTGTGGAGAGTTAATCTGAGCTCAGTGGACATTTCCAGGTGTATTTATCTCTATTTACTGGTTTGGTTAACAGCACTCATTTCAACTGGAAACTAAATCACAGAATCTCAGAATATCCTGAGAGGGAAAGGACCCCCAAGGATCTTCCAGTCCAGCCCCTGTCCCTGCCCAGACACCCCAACAATCCCACCCTGAGCATCCCTGGGAGCTTTGTCCAACCTCTCCTGGAGCTCTGGCAGCCTTTGATGCCTTGTGGAGGCTGAACAGAGGCTGGGCAGAGCTAAAGAATAAAGCAGGGATTTATTCAAAGGCCTCAATGGATGCACCTTGGGCAGCACAAGAGCCCAGCCAGGGCTGCACCCAAGATGAACCAAAATGGTCCCAAAATGGAGGAGCGCTCACAGGGTCTCTCACTTTGATCAGTTTTGGTCCATTGCATCTTGCAGTTCATTGTCCCATTCCAGCTTTAGCCCCTGCAGTCCCATCCTGCTTGTTTTTCTCTCTTCAGTCCACATTGTTTGTGCTCTTGGGCTGAGATTTGGATCATTTGTCCTTGGTCCCCAGCTGGAGCAGGAATTGCTTTGTCTCCCTGCTCTGTGCACAGAGCTCACCATCCCCTCATATGAAGCTCAGAATTACACACCAAAGCAGCACAGAATCTGAAAAATAGAAAAGCTAAACCTGAGGCATCACCATGGGGCTGTGCCCATGCCCTGGGGAGCCTGGGCAGTGTCCAGCACCCTCTGGGGAAGAACCTTGCCCTGAGCTCAGCCTGACCCTGCCCTGGAACAGCTCCAGCCATCCCTGGGCCCTGTCCCTGTCCCAGAGGACAGGGATTGGAGCTGTCCCTGTGCTGCTGCCCATCAGCCCCCACTGAGGCCTGACCTCAGTGTCCACTTCAGCTGAACAAACCAAATGCCCTCAGCCTCTCCTGAGATGGGCAAAATGGACAAAATCTTTTTAATTCCATGCTGTTTCTACACTGCATCGCTCTCGAGGGTTTTAATTCACAGATACTCGGTGCTTGCTAAAAACAAGGGGGGACCAAGTTGCCTGCGCCCTTCAGAACTATAGCAGAGAATTATTTGTACTCACAGGTACCTAAACATCTTTGAAAATCTGTCATCTGTGAATCCTGATGATAACATTTCCCTTTAAAGGTTTAGTGGGAAATGTCTCCCCTTAACAACGTGTGTGGCTCCGCTTGTCCTGTTGCTGCTCTCCTGTAGCGGACCATAAATCACTGCAGCATTACTGACAGGCTGCACCACCAACACTCTGTACCTTACTCTGGGACCTAATTATATCACCATCTGATGGCAGCACCTCTGAAAGGGGCCTGTCAGCATTTTCAGCACACACACAGCTTTCTGAGGTTTTTGGGTTTTTTTTCCAAAGTGGATGAAAACTTAATCTATCAGTAATTCCAAAATTGTATCTGCTCGAACAGACACAAAGGCTGTCAGTCAGCATTTGATTTCACTTGTCTATGATATGTTCTAGCTCTCTCAGTTTATTTTTTCCAGCTGGGGTTGAGAATCACACAGCAGCTTGTGTGTGTGTGTTTGAAAAGTTCCTATTAAAAAAACTGCTCAGTATTTCTCACTTATTTCTAATTATAGGTGAGGTAAACGTTTGCTGAATAATGAAGCGTTAAATGTATTCAGTGTACATACAAAAGTGCTTGAGGGTAGGAAGGAAAAAGTTATCAAAATAATTACCTGCTAGCTCTGCCTCTTGGGATCATCCTAAGTGAAATGGCACTGTAATTTTTGAGAGAAATTTGAGAGAGTTGTGAGAAATCCAGAAGTTTTTACAGCAATATGCACTGATACATCTCATATTCTTCAATGGTTGCACATCAAGCTGTTATTCATTTTGGATTTCTCCCCTGATAATTTTTTTTTGTCATATTGAAGAGTTTATATTAATATAATACACACTGTAGGTGGCTTTAGTTCTAGAAATTAGTATTTTAATTTTAACTGTGATTTAAAACTTCAACTATTTCCACGCTGGTTCATTTTTTTCCTAAGTGGGGCAGTAACTACAGAAGATAGGATGGATTAAATCAGGTGGCACAGGCTACTTTATTGCTAAAATATCAAACTAATCAACAAGACTCGCAATTTGACAGGTGGAAACAGTACTGATGGTGGTGAATAATAATTGCCACGTGGTGATAGTCCAGGGAAAGTGTCACTTATGGCATCAGAAGTAATAAAAGGAATCATATGTTGGACATTTTGCTGCCATTTCATTCTGCAGCCCCAAAGTCAATGAAGAGCCTTGATACAGTTAGCTGTTGGCTCAGGATGATCTCCATCTGGAGCACTCTGGCTAAAACTGTTTTGTACCTGGGACACACTCCAAATTCAATTTAGCCAGAAAGACTTCTCAGCACATTTGGAAGAGCTGCCTCTCCCACCTTCCTCGATGAATTTGCCTCATGTGCAGCTTTGCACAGTTTTCCTTCCTGTATATTTTGGGCTATCAACATATTTTCTTTCCTCAAAATTGTCACATCATAGTAATGAAAATATTTCTGATTTTTTTTTTTTTTAATTGTACCAATTCCTTTGAGAGCTCTGCTTCTGCTGCTCTTTGTCTCAGTAAAATCTTCCCAAGCTTTAATGCTGTAGCTGCCTTTCCTGGTCCTGTGCTCATAAACTGGCAGAAATTAAAGGCTTGAGTGCCTGGCATTTTGAAAAGCAACATTGCAGCAGCTCAGTGCCTGTCCCTTGATGTGCAGGGCAATGTGCAGGATGCCAAAATTCCCCAGATTTTCCCCAAATGCTGTGTGAGACAGCTCATCTGCCCAGGCCCAGGCACTGTGGTGTTGGCAGCTCTCAGGTCCCTCCTTCCTGGCCCCTGTTTCCCTTGCTGTGCCCTCTGAGGAGGCTGGGAGATAATTTTCCAGAGGCACTGCAAGCAAACCATGGGCACAAGAGCCATAATCACTGCAGGGATGGAGAGAGGCAGGAGGAGCTGGGGCTCTCTGCCTGCTGTGTGACACCCAGCCCAGCCCAGCACTCACACAGCCCCTTCTACTCCAAGACAAAGCAGAGAGATGTTGATGGTAAGCTTTTTAAAATACAATTTATCATTCCTAAACTCTTATCTATAACTAAACTCCTGCCCACACCCACAAAGAACACTTTTTAACACTTAATACCACTTTTTTCCTACCCCTTGCATCACTGAGATGCTGCTTCTGGGGTGAGTGCTCAGCCTCTCTTTCCTGGTGATGTTTCTAATCCACCCAAAGGGACACCCAAGTTCAATTTCCCACTTCAGTTTTACTCCCAAGCCAGTGAAATCCACCCACAAGGCCTGCAGGTACCATTTGCCCTCTCTCCAGCAGACAGCAAAGCTGATCTGCAGCCATCACAACAAGGGGGTCAAGGACCAAAAGTAAAGCCAAGCCCCATAACATTTTAAATTTTGTATGATAAAGGACACAGGGCTTGCCTGCACAGTTATGTGAGCAGCTCTTGTTGGTGCCCATGGAATCATTTCCTTCCTCAAATATTAACTGCACAAATGCAAAATATCTCAGAATCATAAAATCCCAGGGTCATTCAATGGCTTGGTTTGGAAGGAACCTCAAAGATCAAGAGTTTTTAGAGCGAAACTGTGAGCCAGGATCTCCCTGGATTTTCCTTTTGCACTCTGAAGACTTTCTATACTTCTCTTCCTGTTTTTGTTTTGTTTTTTTTTTATTGGCCTGGCTTTTTTCTCAGGGTAGTCTGGTAGGCAAAAGAAAAAGGAAAAATATCCCCCATGCAATGGATTTTTTCCATGAAGATGTGGCACCAAAGATCCCAGTTCTGCTCCAAGTCATACAGCTGTAAATTGGCAGCCCTCTGATTAATCAACATCTTGATTCTGACTTCTTGCTGCAGCTTTCCAAAGCAGAATTCAGGAAGAGGACTCACTTTTGAAAATAATATTTTGTTTGATATTTCATTTCAAATGAGTGGTTGTCTCACTTTGTGATGTGTGAGCACAGTGGGACTTGGTCAAAGGTTGGACTTGATGATCCCTGAGGTCTTTCCAACCTTTATCATTCTATGCTTCAATGATTTTAACTTATATTGGTTTTGCAGCTATTATTTTCCCTTTCTTTTGCACATACATTCCCACAGAGGCAAAGTATTAATTGGTCAATACTGCTGTCTTAGGGAAATTGATTTTTTGAAAGGCCAAATAAAATTAGCCAGGATTTTTCATATGCTAATGTGAGGAAAGGTAAAACCGCTTTTCAAACAGAATGAAACCTTGACAAAGATTTCAACTACACAGATCTGGCCGGGCTTCCCTCAGTTTTCCTCTGTGGCAGTAATCAGCCTCATGGGGAGGTCTGTAAAACTTTGGCAACACATTGAGAGCCCAGATGAATCCAAATCATGATAAATCACGAGGGATCTCATTGCAAGGCTTATTACAGCTGGACCAAACCTGGCCCAGCAAGTGAAAAATCAAATTGTGCTTGTGCATCTCAGGGGAGAAAACATCCAACAAAACTCTTAAAGAGCAACTGCACAGAGCAGCATCATATTCTGCTTTCAGAATACCTTTTGGGCTTCATAAAAAATCGTGATTTTTTTTTCCTCAGGAAATTTCCATTGTGCAAAGGGGTGAAATAATATCATGAAAACGAGCTGTTAATGATTGGGCTTCATGCTACAGAAATCGGGTATAGGATGCTAAAGAAAAATTTTCCTAAATTGAGTTTAGCTCATGGGAAGAAGTAGAGTTCTGTGGTGATGTTTTCAGGGGTCTCAGGATGGGGGAAGAGATGAAGATCTGACTCCATGTTTCAGAAGGCTGATTTATTATTTTATGATATAGATTATATTAAAAGAAAATGATATATTAAAACTATTCTAAAGAAGAAAGAAAAGGATTTCATCAGAAGTCTAGGAAGGAAAGGAATGGAATGATACTAAAATCTTGTGACTGACCAGAGTCCCAACACAGCTGGAGCTCTGATTGGCCATCAAGTAGAAACAACTCACAGGGACCAATCCCAGATGCACCAGCTGCATTCCACAGCAGCAGATAATCACTGTTTTTCTTTTCCTCTGAGGCTTCTCAGCTTTTCAGGAGAAAAAATCTTGGCAAAAGGATTTTTCAGAAACGATGTCTGTGACAGAATTGTAGATATTGGGAAGTTTAGTTCCTAAATCTTATTCTGTTTCAAAGCTGTAATTCAGTTTTACCAGTTTGCTAAAGCAAGGACCACAAACACAAGTTCTCATTCTGACCCTCAGCTGCTCCTCCAGGACCCTTCCCCATCCTCATGTCCCTCCTTCAGACACCCTCTAACACCTGCAGAATGTTCTGGAACTGTGGCACCCAGAATGACAGACAACATTCCAGTGAGGCAGAGCAGGACGAGCCACCCCTGGCATGGTCAGCAATGCTCTGCCTGGTGCCACCCAGGCTGTGTGTGGGAAAACCAGCAAAAAGCCAAATCAAATTTCATCATCTGTGCTCTCTATATGTTGGAACCCTGGTTGCTGAGAATTTTAGGTTTTCTGTACTGACAAGCACTGACCCTCAAGAGAACACTGCATCTGACCTCAGGCTGTAGAAAAGACTCCCAAAATTAAGTGGCAGAACTAAGATTATAAGTGTGTAGTTTAAATAGAAGTGTGTAATATCACATAGCAAAAAAACTTAGTGTTCAAAGTTTTAGAATATAGTAATATATATAAAACAAAATAGAGATTTTAGGACAAAAGCTAATCCTTCTTCTTCACCTTCTTCCTCATAAGTTGAGGTGGTATTGTGAAATTAGATAAAAAAGTCCACACTGCAGGCCATGAGTAGTTAATTATTCGGTGAAAAATAAAATAATTTTGGTGTCATTTTTTAATTAGACAGTTTCTCCTTAAAAAGCCTTAGAGAGAGAGAGAGACACAACTCCATTTTAATTTGTTACAGTAAAATACTGTAAAACTCACAGTTTGTGAAACTGTAATATAAATAAAAACTAATAAACATCTCAGTCCAAACACAAAATACCATCTCATGCATTTATTCCCAACCCTAACAAAAAAACCCCAGCAAACTAAGACTCCACATCTACACATCTCAAAAACACCACCTTCACTGATGCTTTGTGGATAGGAGCAGCCCAATATCATCCCTGTGGTGCTCACACAAAATAAATATTTAAGATGAGCCTGGACTTTCAGGGGCAGTAGAAGTATTATTCACCTTCCACTGACCAACTTTTCCAGAGAAATCAGATTTTCCTTTAGGCACTGGGAAAGGGCCCAGCCTTGCAGCAGTGCTCAGCTCTCAGCAGCAGCCACTGCAGTCCCATTAGGCAAATGTTCAAAGAGCTCCATAACCCAAACATGAGCTCACTGGGACATGCAGGATGAGAGCACAGGCCCTTGAAATCAGTGGGGATTTTGCCACTCACTGCAAAGGAATCAGTGCCACAGAGTGATTGCATCCCTTTATCCCTTTACCTGATTGTGGATGCTGAGCTTGTTGAATAATTCTGGCTTTGATGCTTTTATCTGAAGATCCCTCAATAGCTTTATGAGTTATTTTCATTATGATTCTTCATAGTAGGAAAAAAAGATAAAAATCTGTAATAGTCCTTAAGTATATGAGCTGTAAAATCAACACAGTTCTGTGCAATTGTGACACAGCTTTGTAAAATGGATTGAAAATCTGCACTATAGGAGAGGTAGGATTCCTACAAGAATCATCTTGAGGGAGGTGATTCTTCCCCTCTCCTCTGCTCTTGTGAGGCCCCACTCTGAGAATTGTCTCCAGGTCTGGGGGACAAAACACAAGATTTTGATCTGCTGGAAAAAGTTGTGTGAAAGCCACATTGGCGCTCCCAGGGCTGGAGCCCCTGTGCTCTGGAGCCAGGCTGGGAGAGCTGGGGGTGCTCACCTGGAGAAGGGAAGGCTCCAGGGAAACCTCTGAGCCCCTTCCAGTGCCTAAAGGGGCTCCAGGAGAGCTGGAGAGGGACATGGGACAAGGGATGGAGGGACAGGACACGGGTAATGGCTTCCACTGACAGAGGGCAGGGTTAGACTGGATAATGGGAAGGAATTGTTCCCTGTGAGGGTGGGCAGGCCCTGGCACAGGGTGCCCAGAGCAGCTGTGGCTGCCCCTGGATCCCTGGCAGTGCCCAAGGCCAGGCTGGACAGGGCTTGGAGCACCCTGGGACAGTGGAAGGTGTCTCTGCCCATGGCAGGGGTGGCACTGGATGGGCTGTGAGGTCCCTTCCAACCCAAACCTCCTTGTGATTCTGTAATTCCTCAACACATCTGATCTTCCTCTCTTGCGACACGCCTTAAAGGAGTTCCCCTGAGCCCTGAACGTGATTAACAATTCAGCCTCCCCACCCTTTGCCAATATATTCAGTGAATAAATAATCATTTAATGTGCTAGACAGCTCAGATCCTTATGGAAGGCTGCTCTGTACAGGGCACATAGCAGGGATGGATCCCAGCCAGCAGCCACGGCTCGTTCTGACTGAGACTCAGCCACTCCCAGCACAGGCTCCTCCAGCCCCATTCCTACAACTCCATTGAAATCTTCCACTTGGGTATTTTAAATAAGGACCAAATTTCAGGCAAAAGCAGCCCTGCTGCCCAATTACAACAGAGATCAGCCAGCTGTTGTGGTGGTGTTCACAGGGGTCCCAGGATGAGGGAAGAGACGAGGATCTGACTCCATGTTTCAGAAGGCTTGATTTGTTATTTTATGATATATATTATATTAAAACTATACTAAAAGAATAGAAGAAAGGATTTCATCAGAAGGCGAGCTAAGAATAGAAAAAGAAAGAATGAATAACAAAGGCTTGTGGCTCGGGCAGAGAGTCTGAGCCAGCTGACTGTGATTGGCCATTAATTAGAAACAACCACATGAGCCCAATCCCAGATGCACCTGTTGCATTCCACATCAGCAGATAACCATTGGTTACATTGTGTTCCTGAGGCCTCTCAGCTTCTCAGGTGAAAAAATCCTAAGGAAAGGATTTTTCAGAAAATATCATGGCTACAAGCTGTCACGACTGGAAGGGCGCACAAAGCCAGCGCATCCCAAGCCCACGGAACTGCTTACATCAGGACACAGCTCCAGCTTCCTCAGTAAATCACTGAATTCTCCTCTTCCTGCCAAACCCCATTTGTGAATGAAAAGCATTCCTACAGTTCTTTAAGTGTACCAGAACTTTAGGGCCTGAGTTGCATTATTTTATTAAGCAGTGTGTCATTAATTACCCCGGGCAGGTTCCTCCCGGGTACGGGAGCTGCGGAAGGCGGGCGGAAGGCAATAAATTCAGAATAAGGCAATAAATTCAGAATCTGGGATTAATGAATGCAAATGAGAGCCTGGGTTATGGTTTTTTGTTTTTTTTTTTTTTTGGAGTGGTGGAATGTACACAAGGCCACTACACTGCCTGGTGCTGAGAAGCACCGAGTTAACAATTTACATTTATTTGCATCTCACCACAAACCCTCTGTTAACAAGCAAGGTCAAAAGAGTTCCCTGGGGAATGAGTCCAGGACAAGAATGCTTCTCCCCATGCTGATGGCAAGCCATGGATGTCTCACACTTCATCACCACTGAATGTAAAGTGAGTTTAAAGCACAGGCAGTGTAGTTAAGACATCGTTTTCCAGCCCTGTAAATTACAAATATTGTGTAGCGTGTTCAAATCAGTATTTATATTTAAAATGCCCACAAATATGTGAGGAAAAGGTGTCAGGAATTACACAGCAGTAAGAAATTACTTTCACCTGAAGGAACAGATGGTTGGGAAAATCCTGTCAGATGGAAATCATTATTCAACTATATAAGTACAACTTCTCCTGGTTATAGCCTGTTTTGGGCCTGCTCTATCAGAATTTGACAAGTGCAGGTGTGAGTGACAGCTTTTATGTTTCCTTAATCCTATTTTTAGCTGTAACAGTGGCACAATCTCTGACTTATTTTGTATTCAGTGTGCTCCACCCTGGTCTTATGATTTCAACATAACCTTTTAGTTTATTTCCAGGACAGAAAGCAACCAAATAGAGAAACCCAGGTTCCTCCTGGAAATTTTGGGATTGAAGTTATTGAGCAGAATCAAAGTCACTACCAGAAACTTTATACCAAAAGGGAGAGTCAGGTCTTCCAATTCATCTTAGGGCAGAAATTTTTGAGACTGGAGATTTTTGTTGGTATTTTTTTCTTCTTCTTTTCTTCTGAATTATTTGGAAGTTCCCAGGGTTCATAATTTTAAGAGCAGGGCAGGTTACATGCTTCAATTACTTGACCAGTGCCATAGCAAACTGGAGGGAAGGTAGATCAAAATGTGTGCTATGCACCCTCTCAAGTAACTCATTTATGTGTCACTACACCAACATGTTAATAAAATTTTCTATTATGTGGTTTAATCTGGATTTTAGAGAAGGAAAATTTTAGAGAAGAAAGAGGCAAGCTGAAATCAGATAGGTTGGTTCCAATATGCCTCATGTTATATGGAGAGATGAAACAATGAGAAATGTTATGAAGTTTTATAAACAAGTTTTGACCTCTACAGAGGAAGAGATTCAGCTGTGATGTGATGAGCAGTGATACTGCACCTTCTCCTGAGCAGCAGCACAGGGACAGCTCCAATCTCTGCTCCTGGGACAGGGACAGGACCCAGGGAATGGCAGGAGCTGTTCCAGGGCAGGGTCAGGCTGGAGCTCAGGGAAAGGTTCTTCCCCAGAGGGTGCTGGCACTGCCCAGGCTCCCCAGGGAATGGGCACAGCCCCAAGGCTGCCAGAGCTCCAGGAGGGTTTGGACAAAGCTCCCAGGGATGCACAGGCTGGGATTGTTGGGGTTGGACTCCATGATCCCTGTGTGTCCCTTCCCATTCTGGACATTCTGTGACTCCATGATTCTTTATTCCATCAGGTAAAACAATCCTTTCAGATCTGACAACAGAATATATGCAGCATCTTGTAGCAACTGGCTATAAAGTGACTTTTAATCTCCATCAAACTTGATGAAAGCAGTGGCAATGACCTAAAACCTTGCTAAGTTTGGTATGAATTTTCCTGCTTGGGGTGTGTTCCTGTTCTTGACTCCAAAATGAGTGGTGGTCCTGTCCCTGGTGCTGCCTGGGCTGTAGGAAGGTGAGGGACATGCAGGGCCATGAGTGAGAAGCACCTGACCTGAGAACTGCCACCAATCTTCTGTTTTTAAGTTCCCTCCAGACTGGTAAGTGATTGACTGTTTTACTTTCTCATGTCTTATTAATATGATTTATTAATCTGGTAATTCAGGTCAAGCTGGCACTGCACGTTGCCGAAAGGAATAAAATAAAAAGAACATCAAGATAAAATATTATCACCATGGCATCACTGCAAATCTGAGTGACAGCACGAGTGAAACCCACACTGATGAACTGTAGATATCCCACAGGGACACAGTTACTGCATCCTCAGGCCAAGGATTCAGCTCTGTGAGGTAAAGAGTGCTCTCAGTTTTAGAAATCCTGAACTCTGCTGGGTGGCTGGAGTGCCTTGGCAGCACAGCCTGCCTGGGATAAACACACAGCAGCAGTGACAGCACCAGGGCATGGAACTGAGCTGGGACAGAGAAAAAGATTGAGGAATTTCATGGAATCATGAAATCATTCGTGGTTTGAGAAGGGAAGGAACTTGGGGACCATCTCATTCCAGCACCCTGACAAAGGCAGGAACACCTGACACTAGACCAGGCTGCTCAATCCCTTTCAATTTTTTCCTTTCTCTTCAGCCAGACAGTGTTGTTGAAAATAGGAAATTAATTTGGAGGCCATAGGAATGATGCTGTTTCTCTCTTGATTTTTTTCATGGATCAGGCCTCATAGAGGTACATTTTTCCTTCTAGGCAAATAACCAGAGGCTTCAATCCCCAAATTTCCATGATCTGCTCAGATAACACAATTTCCCAGAAATTCTGGAATTCAGGATTTTTTCTGCTGCTGATTTGGAACAGAGGATGTGAAGCAAGCACAGGTTCCAAATACTACAAGGCAGCCACAGCTTTCTGATGGTTTGTGACTCCAGGGAGAGAAGATCCCAAAGCTTTGGAGCTGCCTTGATTTGGAGCATCCCACACCAATGATTCTTGTACAAAAATTGGTCTTTATTGTGAATATTTCTAGGCACTGCTGCAGAGCCAGAAGGATTGACAGAACTAATACAAAGTCCAGTTTCCCCTTTGTTTAGGCACAAGGATCATGTTTTATTTCTGAAATAAATAAACACCTCAAGTATTTACTTCAGCAAGTCCTCTTTGGAATTCTTGAGGTGTGAGAGCATTATGTATTTAAAAAAATAAAAATGAATGTGACTAAAAATGATGATCAAAAAAAGAGAGATTACTTCCACAATGTGATTCTCCTCCATTCAAGCTATTCAACCCTTTCTTTATTGTACTTAAGCCATGTCCATGTGTACAAAATGAGATTGTGATCCACTGCTCCTGCTTTCCTTGAGATTTACCAGAAATTATTGCTGGTAATGGGCTAAAATTGCTCCATGCCATGGCAGTACATCAGTAGTTCACATTATTTGTCATCTAAGGCAGGCTTAATAGAAGAAAAATATGGATTTATTTTGTTTTTAAATAAAATATATATTTCTTTCCTCTAACATAACAAAAATCTACTAATTAGTCAATGGGATCTTTAACAGTGACACAGAGAGTTATAAAATTCTGATATGACTATGGCAATGATATAGGTCTTCTTGACAATAAATGATAATTTTCCTAAAAAAAAGGAACTCAAAGAAAAAAAGAAAGGGAACATAGAAGTATTTTTCTTTCTGTAGAAGACCAAATGAATCCAAAGACAGGTAGCCAATTGCTACTGGAATTTTTATTATAGGTTAATGACATGTATAAATAGCATAGTGTCTCTCAAAGGCTGCACAGCAAAGTGAAAAAAAAGAGGTGAAAAATATTATTCTTCATTTGATATACAGAAAAATGTTTTGTATTTTATATACTTGCATTTTTCTATGTTTAATTTGATTTATTACATATATATATCATTGTTGCTACTTAGTTAAATTATTTCCTTATGTCAACAATTGTCATATAATTTCATTTTTATTTTATTGTTCTAGGAATACAAAAGACAAAATTAAAAACTATTGCCCTGAAAAATGCCAATAAAACATTGAATCCCCTGCCAGAGACTGGGGAGATACAATTAATTGCCTGACCAGATCTTATGTTAATTTTTATAAAATCTATGCACTTTAGGTAACGACAGTTAAGCAATTTTAAAGAAACCTGTATATTTTAATAGGAGCCCTAACAGTAAAATTAGTGGGCTCCCAATGGTGACTTGAGAACTTAGAAAAAAAGAATTAATATTAGTGCTATTAGAATAAACAGGCTGCCCAGGCAGTGGGGGGGTCACCAGCCCTGAAAATGTCCAAAAAACACCTTGTGGATGTGGCACTTGAGGACCTGGATTGGTGGGAATGGTTGGGCCTGATGGCCTGGAAGGTCTTTTCCAGCCTTGGCAATTCCACGTTGCAAAATACCATTCAACACACTTGCATTGGCTTTGTTTCCCACCCTGAAACCCTTCACAGCAAAAAAAAAAAGGCTGGAATCAGTAAATTAATTCCATAGGAGTCATTTATGGACCTTATTCACTCTGCCCAACTTCCTGAGCCTCCCACTCTGCCAACAGGAGCAGCAGAGATTTCCTAGCAGAGATCTGAGGAATAATCCTCTTACAGCTGCTGCTCCTGCTACCCAATTAAGGCTGTTACCAAAGTACAAGGATTGGTATAATTGCAATTAAATGTGTGAACAAAGCTAAGATCACAGAGTGGCTCCAGGAAACACCTCCTCAGGAGTTAAAGCCTAAAAGGCAGGATGATCTTTTTCCTGTAGCTGAGTCAGAGGGAACATCTCACGTTCGTGCCCAGAAGCCACAGAAAATGTCACCATGGACAGACACCAAGGGGCTTTTACCTAAAAAATGATGAGAGAGAAATTACAGCCTCACCCTCCTTTAGAATGGGTTGCTGGTATTCATTTGTATTGTGTTGGATGCAGAAATGAGAGATGATATGAGCAAGGGGAGTCCATGCTTCAGAGTCTCTGTGCAAGTCAGATCGTGCTTTGTTTGGGTAAGATTTTAGCAGGTAACTTTTTCAAGCTTTATTTCCTCCTCATATTGCCTTCAGCACTTCTTCAGAAGTTCCCTCTGAAGGGGAGGATGGAGGGCAGGGGGGAATGCCCTCCTCAGAGCATCACTTCCCTTCCAAACCTCTGAGGTGGGAATGAGCCTGAGAAATCCCTCTGCAGAGGGAGGTGTTCAAGTGACAATAAACGAGATGTAGAGTGCCCAAATTATTCCTTGTGTTTCCACATCACTCTTGGTGGAAACTCCAGCACTAATTCAGATTGGAGAGATGAAAATGCTGGGGGTGCTCAGAGTTTTTGTGTTGCTGGTTTCTTGTCCCTTCAGGAGCAGAGTTCCATAATCAATGTAACAACTCTTGTGTGTGTCACTGACAGAACCCACAGCTAAATACAGATTTCAGTTCATAAATTTAGCAAATAAATTTTAAAAGTGGCAGACAACTAAATAAATAAATAAGGTACCCTGTTGGTAGCCCTTTTGATCAGTTTCCTTCTTCTAAAATATGTTTTTCTGCTGTCAAAACAAATCATCTAAGAAAATAACCCCATTCGTTTCAGCAGAAATGCAGGCCTGTAGTAGCATAAATGACATATCTCTGGATTGCTGCTTGCTTCAGAAAACATCTGCAATAAAGCAGGGCTAATCCTCAAGAATTTATTCGTAGAAAATCCATCAGGTGTAATACTGAAAACCCTCTATCAACAACAAACATAAAGCAAGGCCTGTCTGAAGCATATGCAATCAAAGTCATGTCTTTTTTAATAAAAAATTGCTTTGTCTGAGAAGCCAGAAAGCAAAACCTCCAGCAGATTTCTGCTTCTGGGGGGTGCCAAAATGTTTTTCTTTAATTGAAACAGGGGAAGATTTTTGTTAAGCTTTTACATTCTTCAGAAAGCCTCCGTGGCTGTCACCAATGTTATCTTTTGATCTAAAGCTTTGCAGTCAACATCTACAAGAATTTTTTCAAGCAGCACACTTATTTAAAGATTTGACTTTCTCTGATTTTGAAATTATTCACTTTCAGAAGAAAAGCAAGGAACAATGCTTGTCTGACACCATTTCTTATGTCTCTGTTTGCCACATGTTACCCCATGACCTGATCTGAAATACTGTAAGAAGGTTTGTGGAGGGAAAAGGTGTCTTCTATTATTAGGTTTGTATGAATATTTCTCTAGTATTAGTCCAAATGGTGAAATTGAGAAAAAAACAAATGACAGGAGATTTTTTTTTGTTCATAGATGGAAGAACTGATTTTATTTTATTGCCTGTCTACTTATGGGATGTTTATAAGTCAAAAAGGTTTCTGTGTTTCTGTTAATGTTTATGTAGATGACCAGCACATGATATTCCACAAATTCAATTAAACAATTATGTGCACTAGAGAGAGAAGCTTTTATGAAACTATTTAGTACTGTCAAGCAGTTTTAATTCCAGAATGGAGAGGTGACAGGGGGAAGTGGATGCATTTGCAAAGTGTTGGGATAAAGTCACAGGAAGTGGAATGTGTTATCAAATCAGCCATTTTATTGATCTTACAAAACAGGGCCTGCTGAAGGGTAACACATGGACAAGGCAACTAATACTGAATTTGTAGAAGAAAAATAATTGTTCAAATATTCAAACATTGCAGAGCCAGAAGGTCCCTCCTGAGCCTCCTTTTTCCAGGCTGAACCCCCTCAACTCCTTCATCTTAACCCCAAACTCAACCCTCAACTCAACCCTAAGGTCTTTCATCTTAAAACTTAGGAAATAAGGATTGCATAGGTTACTTCACCTATGTAAAACCCTACAACATTATGAAGAAAAAGGGAATAATTTGGGTCTCAGTGTTCCCAGCAATAAGTTGAGTTTATTTATTTGTTTGGGTTTTTTTTCTTTTGGTTGTTATTTGGTTTTCTTTTGTTTTGCTGAGCTTTTAAGTCTTTAAGCAGTGTTATCCCACTTGCATTTTTATCCACCTAGGATCAACAAATGCTTTATAAAACAGTCTAGCTAGTTTTAGGCAAGTATTTTTTCAGAATGGAGATTGCTTAGCTTGGATGTTCATATCCTGAAATGATTTAAGTGGCCCTTGAGATCTGTTAATAGCAGTGCATTTGATTAAATTGGCCAACAACAATTAATTGCTTCTAACATCCTAAAGTGCCCAAGATCCCAGAACAAAGGAAATTCTTGTGGTCAGTTCCCGCTCTTCTCTGCTGAAAGGACCTTTTTCTTTATGTGTCATTATGAAAATTATTAATTTAATTAAATGAAATCTACTGAATATCAGGAAAGACTTTGTTCAGAAGGAGAAGCTTGGATTGTCTGCAGAGGATGATCAGTTTCTTTATCTTCACATTTTTCAGAATAAAAGTTATTCTCTTGTTCATGCAGTTCAATGAGAGACTGGATATCAGGAACTCAGATATGCATTAAAGAAGCATAGAGCCACTATAATATTTAAAATTATTTTATTGCAAAGGACTATTTTAACTTACTTACTTTTTTCATTATATTTTAGGAAAATATTATTTAGGGCTTTTTTCAATGTGTTATAAAGACACATGAAAGATGAAGAAAGCTGTAGAAAGTCCAAATAAAAAGTGTTGGGTAGGAGGAAATCCTACTCTCTTAGATAATTACAGGGACATTGAGAATTCCCTGATCAAAATCCTGCAATTGGAATAACAGATCTGTGTAAGACCAGAGATTCAGAGCCTACAGGAAATTCTTGGGAAATAAATTTCTCCATGCAACACGGATTTGCATGAATTTGTTTGCACAGTGGAGTTTACTAAATAGTGGAGAATTTTTTTTAATTTAAGGCAACTTTCAACTGCTTTAGAAGGTCCAGGCAATTTAGGTGAAAAAAATCCCTAATTGTGAGTAAAGTACTGAGAAAATATCTCTACCCTATCAAGGGAGGGTCTTGTCCTGCTCTGCTCAAGCCAGGACTTGGATTTGATGATCTCTGTGGGTTCCTTACAGCTCAGGACATTCTGTGAGTCTACAATTCTCTGATTCTAATAATAAACCTGTTTACTGGTGCTTTTAAAACATGCCATAGAAAAATGCAATTAATAGAATTGGACTGTGTAATTCCAAACACCAAGATTCTAGAAAATAAAAATATCCTGCCCATCACCTGTTCTTTAAAACTGTGTGATATTATCAAAACATGTCTAATGTGAATATTTAACATATATATATATATAAAAATATGTATATATACATATATATATTCATATATTTAATATAGGATCACACAATCATTAAGGTTGAAAAAGATCTCCAAGACCATCAAGTCCAACCTTTGACCAAATCACCCCATGTCCACCAAATCCCATCACAAGGTGCCATGTCCACTCCTTTCTTGAAGACTTCATGGATGGTTGCTCCCTCTCTGTCCTGGGCAGCCCCTTCCAATGCCTGACCTGCATTTCAGTGGAGAAATTTTTCCTCATATCCAACCTGGACCTCTCCTGGCACAATTTGAGGCAGTTTTTGAAACTGAATGATAGTGCGGAACAAAATACACTCTTTGAAATGTAAACTAAGAAAGGCTTTTCAATTGCACTTAAAGTTGCAAGGTAGTGATAATCAACGTGTTGGGTTACGATGTTTGATGTAATCAGAAGTGTGTATTCTATCACCAATTGTTAAAACCAGGTGGGGCAGTGCTCTTCATCTCTTCCATGACTCATCCCTGATAACTCTCTTTGTAGGGATAGCACCATCGAGCCTCACTGCCTGACTCCTAAATTCCATCATCCCATGGGGAGATGCTCCGCCCATGGGGAGGAGCCAAGCATTCCTGCCTGGACAGAATCTGAGGTTTGGAATGCCAGAGCAGCCCTTACCTACTGGATTCCCAGAGGAAAAGAGCTATGTAACCACCACTGGACCTTCAGAGGAAGACCAGACCCTTCTACAGGATCATCACTTCAACAGAACCCCATCTGTCACTTCAACAGGATTGCAGGCGCCATTTAATGAGACTGCTACCAGCACCTGACCCACAGGGTGTCAGGGTGGATCCTGACTCTGTCAGTGTTTTTGTACTATTGCATTTACTTTAAGTTTCTGATTAAATTGTAGTTCTGACTTGGAATCCCCCACTGCTTTGTCTTCAAACTAATACAGTCTTGAAACCTGAAAGAGAATGTGAGAACTTGAGACTGCTTGTAGAAACCTGAGCATGAGAGTTCTTTTCTCTGCTAACCAGAGGTTCTGATTTGGTTCAGTCCAATTCCAATTATTAGAGCTGTTCTCACTAAAGGCTGTTTACTCCAAGTAAGGTGTAAGTTGCAGGAGGTGCTGCTGGTGCCTGCCGTAGCTCCAAAGGACGAGCAAAGACTCCTAAATGGAAATCTGCTGCTATTTTACATACCCAGGCTTGTCCCAGGAGCACAATGTCAGCAGAAGCACAAGTCCATGTATTGATTAGCAGTGGAATCAAAGAGATCACAGGCACAGTGCTTTGAAAATCACCACTGAGTGCTAAATATATTCTGAACTTCAGTCGAGACGAAAGTCGGAAGTAAATCCGCATTGCCAGATATCTTGACAGGGTCAGGAATGTTCCATATGGAATTCTAGATACACAGAGAAATGAATACATGATTTTTTCCCCTCACACTGGTATCTAAGTTCTGTTTCATACTCCTGTTGTTTCCATAACAACATGAAATGAAACACAAAACTGAACAGTTTGTGTGAGGGTATGTGGAAGGGGAGTGTATGCTCCTTTAAGGGCTTTTGGTCAAGGGCCTTTTTCAAGGCAAATAAAAAGGGAAATACGTAAATCAGGAAACCATAAACACAAGGACACAAACCTGACTGACAAGTAAGGGAGTTGGTGGTGAGAACCAGCTGATGAGGGCATGTGAACATATTCATTCCAGCCAGGTTATCTGGTCAGGGACCCGGAAAATTGAGAAAGTAAGGGCAAAATGTAGAAACCAGAAACAAAAGAGGCACAGAAAAAAAACCAAAACCACAAGAGAAAAGATGCTCACTCTCCCTTAGTGCTGGGCTACGTGGTAAAAACAGGAAGGTCAACCTGGATATTAGGAAGAACTCCTTTTCTGTAAGGGAAGGCACAGCGTGAGCAAAGAGGCTGTGGCTGCCCCTGGACCCCTGGAATTGTCAAGCTTGACCAGCTGGCATGTGGGGCCCTCTGGAATGTAGATTTGCCACACTGGCTCACTTTCACAGTATGTATTTAAACATTTGTATATATATATTTGTGAATGATAAAATTACACCTTTTTATCCAGACATCAATCAGTCTCTAAATTTTAACTCTGTATTTATGCCTGTGGCAGTGCATATGACACAAATCTTTTATTTGTGATACTGAACACTGAAGACATGCAGAGGAAAAGGCAGGAGAAAAATAAATGCACTTATTCTACTTTCCTCAAGCCTGTGCTTTGATTAACTGTGTCCTCGTGAAATGTTGTCTTTCAAAAATATTCTAAAGGTATTAGATGTAGGGGAAAGTGTACAAAAGGAACAGGAATATTAATCCTGTTAACAGGATGTTAATCCCTCCATATGCCGAGAAAACACAATTACCAGATTACAATAGAAATAATTACTGAAGGTTCCAGCATTACTAAGGCAGTATTTGATTATTTTTTTTTTCCTATAACAAGCTAGAAGGATCCCAGTTGAAGCTCAAGTGTTATTCATCTTAAGGCAAGCACTGTAAGAACATTACATGCAGGTACCCACTGAAGCAATAAGATTTCCAAATGTCCTTCAGACATCCTCAGTGGGGAAAAGTTGATTTCTCTACGAGACTGTTAAATCTCAGAAGCATCAGTTCAGCACTTAAAGAATGGGAAGGCACAATTACTCACTACAGCCAAAACATCTGAGTCTTTTAACATCATATATAGGTACAGTCATGGAGAGAATACAATTGTCATGTCATTTCCTGCTGGATTTGAAAATCTCCTTTCTCTCCATTCATTTCCCTGCTCATTTATTTAGTTTTCTCAATAATAAGGAAGATAGAGGCAATAGCATTCCCTAGAACTTAACAACCTCAACCCCCAGCCCTGCCCTGTGTGCAATTGAAAACTGGAACATTGACATAAAATCTCTTTCTAAAAGAAGAAAGGCTCACGTTTTCCTCTCCAATGTGCCACTGGTTGCACAGATAGTCCAGGAAATTGCTGTGCACTCAGTTCAGGCATCAGAGCCCACAGCCTGAACAATTTTGTGCAAGCTTAGACTCAGCTAAAACCCTGTTCAGAGGAAAGAATTTCTGGTATTTCAAGCCCACTACTCCCGATTTTTTCAGAGGGCCAATATTTGGATAACTTCATATTGATTGGAAGAGAAACTATGTCCTTAACACAAAGGATGAAAGTCACCTTCAATTTATAACCAGAGTAGATAAGGTCTTAAAAATAACAGCTCTTGTCATTATTTCATCATGGATTAAACACCCTGTTTATTGATCATAACTTATTTATTTAATGACTATTTTCTTTCAGACATTTTGGGGCAGAGGTCTGGAACAGTGATTCCTTATTATTTCCAATTGTTGCACCACAGTAGTCATGACAACTGGACAACTTACAGCAGTGCCCTCCATCCAATAGTTGCAAAATTACAGTAAATTTGTTCATTGGACTGTTTAATAAACAGGTCCTTTTCCTGCTCAAAGGAGGAGAAAGCAATGCTATTACAAAGAAATTCAAAGGAAAGTAAAGATAATGACCAGGATGTGGCTTCTCCCCTCTGGACACATCAGCAGAGCAAGCACTAAGGAAAAGTCAGGCTGACACAACAAGAAATGGGCAAGAGAATGTGAGAAAGAATGAATTTCAGATAGAAATCAGGGAAGAACCACGGATATATAAAGAATATCCTAAGGCTCTGGACTTTAAATTTTGTATGCATTAATTGATATAACACCACCATTAACATTAAATCTTTTTCTGTCTTCCCAAGCAAAGTTGCATCAAATATTGCTTTCTAGTTTGTTGAGTATTTAAGAAACAGCAACAACTGGGAGAGTAGGTGAGTGTTACACTTCTGAATAGTTTATGTTCCCATTAATCCACCTGACTGCTGAACATAATAAATCCAGGTTCCCTTTCTTGCAGGACATAAAGCAGCTCTCTCTCCTCTGCCTGTTCTGTAAATTCACCAATGAACACTGAAGAGCTGCAAATTGTTATTCCTTATCTAAAATGAAGCTAATTTCACCCCCTGTTACTTCCCTGTTGCTGCAGCAACAGAGGGAATGAGGAGTGCTCAATATACTGTCCTTGTCTAGAGCTTGGTTCTAGAGGCTAACACATGGCTTATTTGTCTTTCCTCCCCCATAACTAGTAATTCATTTTATTTCAGATATTTTTCTTTGGGAAATCAGCCTTAAGAGGTCGTGCCTCTAAATTTACTTTGTGTGCTGATCTTTTCCATATGTATATTTCCAAAACCTATATCAGCCTTTAATTTATTTACAGTTTGTGTAAATAAATTGTCTACACTTGCACGACTGAATTTTCTTCTGGTGATTTATGCTTCCTGTACTCATTGCAATGATTTCTTTGAGACAATTACCTTTTAAATTCTGAGCTACAAGGGAAACTAAGCCAGCACAGATTGACAACCCAATGCTACAAAACATGTTCAGGAACATTTATTTGAAGAAAAGTAATTTCAATTATATCTGACACTCTTCCTTGAGTTTTTAAATGCACTTGATGATGGAAATATTAGGTTTTAAGGAGGTTTGTGGAAAATTGTTGAAAATATTCATGTTAATATTTTTTTAAGAGGACTGAGCAACCTGGTCTGGTGGAGGGGGGGTTGGAAAAAGGTGATCTTCAAGGTCCTTTCCAAACCAAATCATTCTAGGGTTCTGAAATCATTTAAATGCAGTTTTGCAGTGTCATTCAGCAATAACTCTGAGTGCCATAAGTAGAAAAGAGTCTTACAGCAGAGTTAGAGACTTAACTTCCCTTTCCAGCAGCATTGCACCAGCAGCTGGATAAAGCAAGAACAAAAACCATTGGATAGCTGGGGGATATTTTCCACACAACAAACATCCTCTATGAAAACAAACTGCTCTAGTTCTTGCAAAATAAATGAAGCCTTTGGAGGCCACTGGGGTTCATGCAGTTTGTGCCAGCTGAACAAAGCCTGTCAAAACTCAACCGTGCCACTCAGAAATGGTGGAGCAGAGTTGTGCTGTGGTGATGAAAAGCCTTCAGAACCTTGACTTCTTTGCTTTGGACAGTTGTGCTGTTGTCAGGGCAGAATCTTGACACCAAGCTTAGCTATTCTCATCCCCCTCAGCTGTGCCAGACATTGCACTGGAATACATTCCCTAGATTGTTTATCAGCAACTTGAAATAGGTTTAAGGCAGCCCAGACATTGCAGTTCACAGCTTTTAACCAAGGTAAAACTTTCTGTGGTGGTTTCATAAAGGAAATCAAAACTGGTGCTCCCAAAGGCCTGAAAGACTTTTAGGAATAACGTAAATTTGAAAAAACAATGACATTTCTTTTGTGTTTTTAATGAACCTCAAGCAGCTGAATTGAGTAAATAAAAGTATTATGGAATTAGAATGACAAGATTTTTCACTCATTTGCATCTGTATTTTTTCCAGCTGCATGTTTGCAAGTCACATTTGGGGAACAATGCCAATACTGCAATAGCCTGAAGAACATTTTTGGCTCGAGCTCAGTGTGTAAAAATCCATGTAGCATTTCCATGTACTAAATTGTCTCTTACAAAACCCAGTAATACAGCCACTGAAAAAATGAAAACATATTTGAAAACCCATCAGCAAGGCTTCTTACATGGGTATCTTATGGCACATCATCCCATAACCCTTTGCATTGAAAATAAAATATTCAAAATAAAAGCAGAACTGTTGGATGCCCGTTGTTCACTGTTAATTTGCATAATGCATCATGATTGCACAAACACCTGTGCTAAATATCTTTGTGCTGGGAATACCTGAGAGCATGTACAGTGTTCAATTCCACTCAAAACCTCGAATTCCCCACCATTCTAAATACACTCCATTGTTTCTCACCTGTGCTTTTCAAGGCTGACATAATTTCTTTCTGCCTATATGCAAGGGTAAACACAGAGATTTTTTGATACTATTTACATATATCAGCTATTGAATAGTTTTAATCAGCACATCTATAAATAACTCACCTGCAAAAATGGCCAAAGGGAAAAAAAATCTTGATTAACTTAATCCATTACTACTTTTGAGCTGTGTTTTGAGAGTTCTGCTGCTGTGACTCTCACGAGCAGCTTTATTGGCTGCAACTGCTTGAATTCTACGATGATTTTGTCAGAACTGGGTGATGTTTCTCCAGTGCTGTCACTTCAGCAAACCCTCAGCAGCTTGCTGGGAGCTTCCCTGCAGCACAGCCACACATCCTGTGCTGCCTGGGCTGCTCAGTGCTGCCTTTCCAACACCCATCTACAAGCTAACCCTGGGGGTAAAACTCATCCTGCATGTTTTTGGGGCAGCAGGATTAAACTTTAGTCTTCTCCACTCTATACCTCTAGAGTATTCTGCTCCCTTTTTGAAAAAAAACAAAACCAAAACCAAAACCACAGCACCTGCTTTTGCCTGCTGAATTTTGACATAAATTTGTACTCTAAACTTTATCTGTAATAAGGATCCCACAGGGTGCAAATAGACTCTGCCAATGCTTGCTGTTTGATCAAGCTGGGATAGTGGGAGGTGTCCCTGCCCAAGGCAGAGGGACCAGATGAGTTTTAAATTCCCTTCCAACCCAAACCACCCAGGAATTCTGTGATTCAGTGATTCTGTCATGACTCTATTTCTTATGGCTTGTGCATGATTTAGTTTATAAACCACACGTTCTTATTTTCAAAGTCTTTTCACGATTCAGCCAAGTTTGGATGGAAGCAGGGGGTGATATCTACACTGAATTATGTTTTGTCCTTAGAAGAGGGTTTAATACTTGTAACTATTTTAAATTAGCTTGGAATCTTTAGTATCTGCCTGAAATCCTGTAACAAGTGATTCACCTGGAATTCTGTGATTCAGTGGTTCTGTCATTACTCTATTTCTTATGGCTTGTGCATGATTTAGTTTATAAACCACAAGTTCTTATTTTCAAAGTCTTTTCACGATTCAGCCAAGTTTGGATGGAAGCAGGGGGTGATATCTACACTGAATTATGTTTTGTCCTTAGAAGAGGGTTTAATACTTGTAACTATTTTAAATTAGCTTGGAATCTTTAGTATCTGCCTGAAATCCTGTAACAAGTGATTCCTGAGTAAGATTTCATTGATTATAGGGGATTAAATGCTGAAACACACACTAGTTAGGAGAAATAATTCAATTAACTTTTATTCATGTGATAAAAACATTTATAGTGAAACTTCTGTCAGGAGTTGGGTTTTTGTTATCTTTGTGGGTCCCTTGCAACTTGGGACAGTCTTTGATTCTGTGATTCTGTGTTTCTGTGTCTTTCAGCAAAAGGGGTCTGCAAAGGACAGAGTTTACACCCTCTTTACAGTGTAAATTATATCACTGGATGAAAAGGATCAGATCTCTTTTTTTTTCTACTTTTTTTCCTTGTAGGGTTCATTTCACTTGATTAAGGAGTTTTTTCCTAAGGTATTTTAAAAGACCTAGATGACCAAAAGGAAGTTATATTGGCTGGTTACTGAAATATTAATGCTTCTGAATATCTTTCTTTTTTTTATTATAAATGACACATCAAGAAAAAATACCCAGTAAGAAACCATAAACATAATGAGATTTAATCTTAACCATTAGTCCCAGAGCAAGTAGTTAGGTAGTATTAAAACATCTCATCATAAGGCATTTGATTATGTTACCATGAGCAGCAGCACTACAGGGAAATCAGCAAAAAAACCTTCTAGAACAGATGAAAAAAATTCAAAGATAAAAGTACGCTCACTAATGAGATGAATGAATTAATTCCAACTGTATGATCAATGAGGTGATGCCTCTCTCCTCTCTGGTGTGTGATATGACAAACTCAGCACTTGGGGGAATTTGGCTTGAAGTGTAGGAGGAAAACAGATTTAGAGTGTAAGAAGTGCACTGGTGCCACATCCACAAACCCTGATTTCATACTGAAGGCACTTCCAAAATGATGGAAAAGAATCTTTTGCATTTCCAAACCCTTGCTTGCTCTTTTAGCCTCAGCAGTTCTCCTGGATGGAAAATAGTCCCAGGTCAACAAGAGAAGTTTTGGAAGGATTTTCACTATGAAGCTCTGCCTGACAGAGGCTCCTCCCTCAGTCCAAGTCAAACTCAGTGGTCTTGGAGGCCTTTTCCTGTTGCTTTTCTTAGCTTTTACAGAGAATGGGGCAACTCAGAGGCATTTTAAAAGATTTTATTCCATTATCAGCCTCGATGAATACTGACACACAAGAGACGTAAAACTCAACACCATTCTATCAGAAGCTAACTTATTTCTTGGTTACAATAAAGGTATCGTAAAGTTTACAAAACTGTGTAAACTTTCTATCAAATTTTAAAAAAATTCTTTACAAATCCATTTCCCACATTTTCCCATCATGATTCTGTGATTCCAGGGTTGGAACTTCCCACAAAAGGTTCATACTCCACAACAGAGCTTGTTCAAAAGAGATAAGCTCTGGCTTTAATCTCCTTTTGTTTCCTAATTGTGCAATAGTTTTGGTTGATTTTGTGTCACACTTTGGGTTTAATGGCCTGATTTTTATCAAAACCTGGATACAATTTATGTTACTTTTACAGTCTTTTGTTGTCATCAGAATGGTGTAATGTTATGTTAATACAGAGACACATCCTGTAATCAAGCCCCACAAATCCTGTAATATCTCTGATCTAATGAAAAGTGCAGAAGGAAAGCAGGCTGGCAGGTGGAAATTTTACAATATTCCCTTTTTTCTCAGGGAAACCACAGCAAAATGAGGTCAAGGCAGCAGAATCCTCTTTGTCCTGAGGAGTCAGAGGTCCTTCACAACAATGTATGAAATGATGAGGCACAAATATAAAATGCAGCAGTGTTGGGTGAAATAGCCAAACCTACTCTCACAAAATGAGAACTGGAGATCTGGAAAATTCTCTCATCTCTTCAGCAGAGTTTTCACTGCTTGGGTCTCCTCACATATGACTCAAAACCACTGAGTTGCATTTAAATTCCCATCTTGACTTCAACCATCAACTTAGCTGGAAAACACAAATCATTTTAAGGCTATGCACAGCTTTGTAGACAAAATTATACATCTAAGTTTTTGTGATGTGTTCACTGCAATTGTCTGGAGAGGAAAAACAAATTGTAGATAAGAACAGTCACAGCCATGTTAATTTCCTTTCATTTAGCTGTCCAGTGTTTGGCTTTATATGGCAAAGAATTCAGATTAAAGATATAAACACAGGCTTTTATACAGCTCTATTTACTGATGAAAGAAAACATGCTAAGAGGTAGTAAAAGAAAATACTAAATGCCTATTGTGAAACTCTGATTTTGCAGTTGCTTTGTGTCAGCCTTTTGAAAATCCCTCATAAATTGGCACCAAGAGTCCCTGTTAAGGTTTGTCTCATAAACCAAAGAGGGAACCTGCTGATAACACTGAAACTCTTAAAGAGGCTTAGTTAGAACTCTAAAAACTACATTTTAACATGTGGTGACCTACACAAGAGAAACTTCTTTTTACTGTGCCCAGGCATAAAAACCAAACAAACCAAAGAACAAAAAAAACCCAACAGAACAAACCCCTCCCCAAAACAAACAACACAACTAAAAATAAAATTAAGTTCACAAAAGGTTTCCAAAGTGATCTTTTTATCCATCTCCCCTCAGAAATATAAACCTCTATTAATCTTTAGTGACTTGTTGCCCCTTACATGAAGGTTTCATTTAATTGCCAGCATTAGTTAAAGAGAAGAAACTTTCCAGAAGATGAATGCAATGCGTGTGTTGTTTCAGCATATTTTGAAAATCTAGGATTCTGTGAGAAAAAAAAAAAAAAAAAAACCTCTCAAAAGTTCCATTCCTTTGAGACTGTGCTGGCTTATTCATCAAGGAGACAGAAAGGCAATATCATAAAATACCATGCAGGAGTGAAGATTGGGGTTTGGCACTGAGATTTATTATTACAGTAACAGAATTGGAGGGTTTTGCTTATCTGTACCCAGCCTATCAACTGTCAGTGGATGAATAAGGAAGCTCCAGTTCAGGAGCTGGATGAGCAGTGAGCAAAGACGCCTTTGCTTTTGGTGCAGCGTGATGAAAACACAATTTGGGATCCTCAGAGGTCAGGAGAACAATGTGTGACTCTCATCTGATCATGGCAGAGTGCCCTTGGAGTGGCCACCCCATCCTTACCACCAGGAATCACAATTATATACACATGGAAAAAAAACCAAAACAAAAAAAAACCCAAAACCCTCAAAACCCAAAAAACCCCATATATATATATATATATATGAAATATATTTTTATATATATTATATATATATTTATATATATTTATATATATTATATATTTTTATATACTTATATATATTATATATAATATAATATAGATATAGATATAAATATAAATATAACTATATTATTTGATAACTTATTAAATACAATTATCAAATTATTAAATTATTAATTGCATGATATAATTATGTAATCAATAATGTAATAATTACAATTAAAATTATTTATTTTAATTGTAAAAGTATTGATTTTATTTGTAAAATTATCGATTTTATTGATAATAATTACAATTAAAATTATTAATTTTAATTAATAATTTAATTAAAATTAAATTTTAATTACAATTAAAATTATTACATTAATAATGTAATAATTACAATTAAATAAAATTACAATTAAAACATAAATACATCCATTATATAGGTGATATAATATGTTTTAAATATTAAAATATAAATATATAAATTAAAATATGTACATATACTCATGGGCTTACAACTAGACCCTGGCTATTAAAGAGCAAATTCCTTGCTTTGCTATGGTTTCAGATGAGATGTGAAAAGCCTATATGGAAAAGAATTGCAGTTTTAAAAGACTGGTAAGAGTGGCTGAGCTATCACAGATTTATCACCCAAAGCAGCAGCACTGTTTGTAGCCTGTGATCAAAAATCAAATGGCAGAGTAAGTTTCTATTTTCTTTCATATTAAGTGTTTTCTGGTAATGTATTTCTGTCTTGGGCTTAGTATTGGAAACACGATGGAGTGAAAAGAAGTGGTAGGAAAAAAACCTTAAGGGTAATTCTTTATGGTTTTAAGGAGAACTCTTACATCCTTAGCTTTATTTCGTTATTTATCAGCACAGTTTGAGGCCGCACATTGGCTGTCCCAAACACCAAGGATACGGTGGAAGCATTTTGTCAGACAGTTTCTGAAGGAATAAACAAACAACAGCTAATCCCCCTTGGTGGTAATTCCTGGGTTGACATCTCACAGATTCTAATTTTTTAAACAAATGAATTCATTAAACTCAACAGTCCTCCCCAAACTTACAGGATCCCAGAATCAGCTTAGGATTGATAGGGAAAGAGTTCAGTTGATTGGGAATCAGTCCAACCTCTGCCTTGTCCCCAGCCCAGAGCTCTGAGTGCCACATCCAGGCCTTCCTGGGACACCTGCAGGGATGGGGACTCCAACACCTCCCTGGGCAGCCCCTGCCAAGGCCTGGCCACCCTTTCCATGCAGAAATTCCTCCTGGTGTCCACCCTGAGCCTGCCCTGGCCCAGCCTGAGGCTGTTCCCTCTCCTCCTGTTCCTGGGAGCACAGCCTGACCCCCACCCATTTCAGCATTCCCACATTTGGGAAGCTGAAAGGGCTTTCATGGCAAAGAGGCCACACTGCCCATTCCAGATGTCCCTCATGGTGAAGAACATGTAAACATAATTTTGAAGAATTTCAGGCTTCTAATGGAATTTCAAAGCACAAATATGGGGGCTCTCCCCTCCCTGTTTCTGGACAGACTTTTGATTTCCTTGTGCAACTTCTCTGCTGGAATCTGCTGGGCCATTTCCCACTCTGGGACAAAGCCCTTTGGGCACCTTGTGTATCCCAGGTCTGAATGTGTCTCTGGAGTGATAACCTTAACTCTAACCCCAACTTCTGTCTCCTGGGATTTCCCAGAGTTTGTTTTTTGCCACGTTGTCAATTTAAGGCAACGCTCACATAAATATTTACAGTAGAGCCAAAGGGTCTGCAAGGGTTGGGGTATTGTGTGTTCTCAAAATCATGGAAAATCACAATGATTTGGGTTGGAAGTGACCTCACAGCCCATCCAATTCCACCCTCCTGCCATGGGCAGGGGCACCTTCCCCTGTCCCAGGTTGCTCCAAGCCCCATCCAGCCTGGCCTGGGGCACTGCCAGGGATCCAGGAGCAGCCACAGCTTCTCTGGGCACCCTGTGCCAGGGCCTGCCCACCCTCAAAGGGAAAGAATTCCTTCCCAATATCCTATTTAACCCTGCCCTCAAAAATATCCACAGCTTCTCATCACAGTCAGTTTTGGCTAGGACCAGTATAGGACCACAAAGGCCATTTTTGACAAAGAATATTTTTCCACATGTGAGACTCAAGAAAGAGGGATTGGACTGGGAAGCCATCCTGACCCACATCTCTGAGCATTTGCCCAGTATCTCCTTGAAGAACTGTAGTGTGGTGTGAATTTTGACATTTATTCAAGATTATGAAGGAAGAGAGGACTGGCAAGCTTTGCATTTGTAGCTCTGCTGCATGCTGGGATATAATGCCACATTCTAAGTCCAATTTTTAATATTCTTTATATCCTGTGGTAATTACAGCACATGTGCAGAGAGGCAATTACAGGTATCTTTCTCTTTTTATGCCTGTTTTAAAAACATAATTAATAATCAGATATACTCAGCCATTTTATAGCAGGATTAGCTCTATTACTTCCCATCAAAAAAAAAAAAAAGGCTGCAAGAGTAGCAGAGGTGACCTGTTAAACTCTGAGCCATGTGGAAATGCTCTGCTAAAGCAAATACCACATTTTTAAGGTCTCTGCTCCCAATTTGATGCAAAGCTTCACAAGGACAGGAAAAGCTGACAGCCTTCTGCAGCCCAGGGGTGTGAGGGATCCCTAATGATGTGTCAGCCCAGTGTCACAGCTCAGCTTCCAGAAGCTTCCTCTCCACTGAGGAAATGCAGCTCCCACAGTTCTGGGACCATTGTGAATTTGTGATGCTGCTGGTGCTGTGCTGAGACTCAACACAGAGCAGAAGCTGTGCAACTCCATATCAGGATTTGTCAGATTATTCCCTTTTCTGACCCAGAGATGGGGCATTTAAAAACCTTTTATTCCATTTTCAGTCTCATGAGGAGGGTGAGACGATACAGATTGTTATAATTCATGCCATCACAATCAGAAGCCAACAATTTTTTAATTACAACACATTATAGGTGTTTCTTGGCCTATCAGCTTTAGCCACACCATGCTGTAAAGGCCTTAAAGCCAATAATCTAAAATCACCTCTCGTGGATTTTACTACAATACATCTTGCATAGCTCTATTTCTCCAAAGTTTCTGCTCTTTTTTTGCAAGGCCACCCTTTGAAACTTGTTCCTAGCTCCATTTCTCTCTCAGCAATGTCTGTCTGTCCTGTTCCATGGCATTTTTAAATCAGCATTTCTTATCTCAAGGTTTGCATGCAGATGCACACTGTGTGAGCCTTCTGCCAGGCTTTGAGAAATTCCTATAAATCCATTTCCCACGTTGATTAAATAAGATGTGCACATCTTAAATGTGACCATGCTGGAGAGAGGGGTAGAGACAGAAAGAAACAGCAAAGGGGAATGCTGAGAAAATAGATTATCATTATTTCAGTTTCAGGGACAGTACCACCTTTGTGTATCCCACACTTCATACTATCCACCACCACTGCCCCTCAATATGAACTATTCCAGGAAAGTAATATATAATTTCAAAAAATATAACCAATTTCCAGCACTTTTGTGGGATTTTTCCATCCAGAAGATCTTCCAAGCATAGCTCAACCCAGAATTGTGCTGGCATCCTGCAGTGCAGGGCTGGGCCATCCTGCAGGATATTGCTGCCAAACTGGGTGTGCTGTGAAATCAAGGATTTCATTTGATTGATAGGATGCAATCTGGACCTGCAACAGCTTAACTGCCTTTGAATTTTGGCAACTTCATGCCAAAATGTTATTTTCTTTTATTTTTTTTTAAAGAGGGATTAAGAGAAAGGAATATGAGAAAGCTTTGAAATTGTTCATTCTTAGTTCATCACCAGCAGGAAGGACAAGCTAAGAAATTCAATTTGTGGCCTAAAATTGATATAGAAGAAGGAAGTGCAGAGTCACAGAGAGTGGCTGAGGTTGGAAGGGACCTTCAGAGTTCAGCTGGTCCTGCCCCCCACTCAAGCAGGGTCATTTAGAGACAGTTGCTCAGGAAACTTTTATGAATGCATTAAAAAGAAATAAAAATGTGAGAAAAGGATTTTCTACCTTTTACATTTAAGTGCTTTTTGGCAAATGCAGTCAAAGTTTGCTCAAATAACAATATGACAACGGGGATTAAGTGATTAAGGTGACATCTCCTTTCATCCTTGTTTTCCCACTCAGCCCTGTGATCTTGGGGTATATGTAAAGCTTTGGTGGTTAAAAGCCACATTTTAATCTGGAAAATCTAAAGAGGAGACCAGATCTGAATTCCTGTTTGCTTAAATAGAATCCTGAAGAAAACCCTGGAATGTAAACTTTGATATTACTGCTTCCAGCATCCCTTTTCCTCTGTTGCCTTGCTCTTAATTTGTTTAAATATCTGTTGATAGACCACAAAAACCCTCAAGAAATGTGCCAAAAGCTCAGGTAAGTTGGATAAAGTGAGCAAGGCATTTCTTATTGCAAAATTGCCTATGAAACCAAGACCAGAAATGCAATTAAATTCAATGTCTTGCCTAGCAGGTGATAAAGTCCTTGGACACGTGTTTGTCTCCAGAGGCAAGACTGCAAGGAATGAGAATGCCAGAAAAAAGAGCTGAAGAGCTGCATGTTATGTCTTCAGTTCTGTTTTCTCTATTTTCATTTTGCTTTGTCTTCAAAATACCAACATCTGACCTGAAATTCTCAGATCTGTAGGAAAATCTGAATTTCTTCTCTTTGCAGGGGCAGCATTTACCATGTTTATAATCCCAGCAAAGACATCCCTACTTTTCTGTTTGCTCTACATTATACCAAAACTTACAACCTAGAAGTAAGAAAAAAAAAATATGTTAATAAAAAGCTCCAGTACTTTCTTTTTAAAATACCTCAGCCACCCAAATTTTTTAGGTAGTAAACAGATTTTTCCACTTTTTTATCTATGACCAAAAAAAAGTATTGATGTTATCAATTTTTTTTAATTAAATATATTTTCCTTATGGATATAATGCATTAACCTGCCTAGAACTTCCCTTTCTCCACTATTTTAGACATGACAGACCAGAGAGATTTTAAGTCACTGAGCAATTCTATCCATTGTTTTGTGCCACACCACAAACTTTCCTTATACTCCACTGGTCATCATCAAACAGAACTGCAACACAGACAATTTCTGGTGGGAAGAAAACAGTCAGAAGCTGAATTAGAGACATTTAAATGGCACAGTTTAAAAAAAAAATCACAGTTAACATATCCTGAAAAGTTTGATAGTTGGAATCATGGTGAGATGCTAGCTGAAAGAGGATGATATAAAAGATTTAAAGTGGTCCTTTTATTAAATAATAATATATTTTTATATTAATAATATATAATAATATAATATAATAACAACATATAATATATTTTTAAATATATTATTAAATTATTATTAAATATATTATATTATTAAATATATATAATAATATATATAATATTTATTAAATAATATATTTTTATTATCTTTATAAAAGATTTAAAGTGGTTCTATTATTATTCCAATTAAAGCAATTGGAAAATGCAGACTCTTACAAAGAGACTGAAGATTTTGCTTATTAAGATATTTGTTCCCCAAGAGTAAAGCTGAAATAAAATCTACAAATGAGCAGAAAAGGACATTTTTGTTCTTCTGATGTTTTGTTTCTTTTAGTCTTGTGAAACAGAAAATTCTACAGATCCTGTGTAATCCTCATTGTCTTTAAATACCTTGTATTTGCTCAGAGTTCCTAAACACTCAGAAGGGAGGGCAGGGAGCACAGAAATCTGAAAACTCCCAAAGTCCTGGGTCCCAATTTCATCCCCAGGGCTCTTCCCAAGGACCCAATCCATTTCAATGTCCATCCTTTTGAAATGTTGAACCCCATGCTCAAGCAAGAAAATTATTGCTGTTTTAAGAAAATAGCAGTGGGAATTTGCTTGGGAGAAATCTGCTTTCCCAGTCTGTCATTTTTAAGAAACATGATAAATTAGTGTCCTTAATTTTCACAGAATATTTTGGTTGAAATGATGATAATACAAAATAACTTAGTTTTTTCTAACTGATGTTATTTTCTAACATATATTATATGATATAATATATATAACTGATATATTTTCTAACGTATATTATTTCTGATATGTTCTGCTGTCATTATGATCAAGTTTTAATTTGATTAATATAAAGTAACTGTTAATCCCTACCTATTTCCTCCTCTTTGCCAGTACAATTCTTGTGGAATTGACTTGGTGAACTTTTTCAGGCCATTATTAATACATCCAAAGGAGGCTATAAATTATTGTCAGTATGAATTTGATTTTCTCATGGTAAATGTTAAATTTCATTTGAAGAGAAGTGGAATTCATGATGAAAGGACTGAATTCCCCATCACCAAGACTCCTGTTGTTTTCATCTACTTCATTTATTATTCAAAGTGTTTGACCTTAAAGAAAGGACTGAGAATGCATTAGGTTCATCTTAGTATTGAGAAGATTTCAGACTTATAATGGCATCAATTTCCTCCTGGGAAGGGAGAAATGGATGAAGGAAAGATTTGATGGTGGGGACTGGAGTGCTGATTTCAGCTGAGAGCCAGCTGTGGGTAACTCATTCCAGGATCAACCCAGAAATAAAAATTGGGATATTTAGCAGAGTGAGAATAGACCCAACAGTGACAGGAGCAATGATTCAGTGCTGCACACTTTCATTGTAATCAGGGATTCTTATGTGGTTGGAAAAATAGCAACCAGGAGGGAATGAAGAACATTCACAATTAATTGAAGACAGGCCAGAAAAGAATGCAAAACCTCAAGGTGCTGAGAGCAGAAAATATTAATAGCATGAATGGAGAGAGAGGATCATATAAAAAACTGGGTTGAAAAGGAAAAAAGTATAAAACAGATTGCAATTTAAAAAATGTAATGCACGGAGAAATAAAAAAAAGAATGCTGGAATTTACACTCTGTTGCTGATTTTCTGCTTCTGTGGCATTTTTTTTTAATGATAAGATCAATAATTTAATGAAGGCAACGACTGACAGTCCACAAAGATAGGAAATAAGGCAGAACAACAGAGATGGCAACAGGATTTTGCATCCTGAGTTCCTCTAAGTGGCTGAAATAAGTGCCTTCATCTACAGGTGGAAAATTGAATGAAGTTCTCCCAGATAAGAGCATCTGATGGGTTCTTTCACTTTACTGATTCCCCAGCTGAATAGAAAAATTTTTTTTTTTTAAAAAAGGGGGGGAACTGAAAAATAAAGTTGATTGATAGATGAGTTTTTAACAATCTTCCTTGCTTGCTTAAAGAAAATCTGGTGGAGATTCATCAGTGTAATTCTAGGAATAATATAATTGGTTGTTACCACTCTGTTTTGTTTATATTTATAGGTGTGTGTGCAGAGATAGGTGCAATAATTATGAAAAGGAGTGTTCCAGGTGGTGCTTTGAAGAGGTTCTGGGCTCAGCAATTCAGGATTTTTCTGATATCACTTTTATGGGTTGCTGCCAGTCATCATTTTCACCCTGAACTGAAGACACAACCCTTATTATTCATCAGTTAAATAAGTAAAAAAGAAGAAAAAAAAAACTAAAATAACACCATCACCAAGAAAAACACAAACCAAAGAAAGAGAAAAGAAATAATCTAGATTAAAAATAACACTTGGGACAAGCAGGGGGTTTCAACCTGACTCAATCTGGTACCTTGGTTTCGAGTGGTTTCTCCAACCTGCAATAACACCTTGAGGCAGCAGCAAACAGTGACCTGGGAAGATCAGGCTGAAGTTTGCTTTACTGCTGCAGATTTCATCAAATTGCTTTTTCAGAAGAAAGGTTTGCATTCACATCCTTCAGAACAGCTGCCGTGGTGGGGAGGGTGAATGATTTCTCTGTAAATCAGCTGATGTGTTTGTGCACTGAGCTAACCCTTGATCCTGCGCATTCTCCATTTTTGGTCAACCTAGAATTGCTCAGAACTGGACAAGGCACCATCTGTAAGAAAACTGATTAATATTTTTTATATAGAGAAGTGGATCCATGGTAAAGGTTTGCTGGTAATTGCCATCCCCGTGCACAGCCATCCTTATCATTTCAGCCTCAAAATGTGCTTGCAGAAGTTCATCTCACATTGTTCCCTCAATTCTATGCAACACAGTGTCCCACTTCTTTCAGTCACTGTGGTATTTGTGATTTCACACCATCTTGAGCAGCTTTTTCCACCACCTCTTCCAAGAAACAGTCCTGAGATGTCAAACCTTGACAGTAATTTCATGGCTTTGACAGTAATTTCAAGGAGTTTCTGGCATCCAGTCATCTGTAATTGCCATGTCACAAGTCACACAGAATAAGTAACAATCTTCAGATATCTTTAAAAAAAACAGTCCTAAAAAAAATTTAAAAAAAAAATTAAAATTGAATTTTCTCCATTTTTTTTCTAAGGTAACAAAACCTCTCCATTTTATTATTTACAAGACAACATATTGGAATGAATGGTTGGAAAATTCCAGCCTTTCCAAAAGAGCATGGTCATTTTCTTAACCTGTCAAAGCCAGAAATGAGCCAAAAAGGCATCTTCCCACCATTTTGTACCTATTTCCCCTGAGAGCTGCAAACACACTGTGCAGCAATGGAGGACACTGAGATTCCCAATTTGAATTTCAAAGACAAGTAGCTACTTACATTAAATAGCTTTCCCTTCTATTAGGCCAGATCTTCTACCAAGCAACATCACAGGGAAAGCTCCCACAAACCTTCTGCTTGAAAGGATTTTTTAAAAGCCGGATTTTTGTAAGTCAATGGGTATCTTTGATTTATTTGAAAGGAAAACCAGGGTATTAATGTTTTAATCTTTAGCCTCATTATAGCTAACATGTACTTGAAAAGACACACTAATTCCCAAAAGCAGAAATATGACATCTATTTTATTATTCATTCAGCAATATCTGCATTTTAGGAGCTGTGCTGGGGAAGCATCAGTATCAAAACCAGGTGGAATAACAGACACCATCTCCCTGGAAAAACACATCTCTTCCCACCTTCCTCTTCCTCTTACCATTGTGAGTGTTCAACCAGATCAAATGAGCCCAGTTAAATTAGACATTATCACAATAATCTCTAATAATCTCCTGGATTGATTGTATCATCTGTAGTTCAGCAATGGAGATAAGGGATTTTAATGAATGATAGTGCAATTCATAAAAAACCCCTCAATGTACATGCAAGTAACCCAAAAATTCCTGTCCCAAAGCAGCTTGGATCCAGGTGAAAACACAAATGAAAGTAACTGAAACCTTTGTGGAAATTAACTGTAAAATTGAAATATTTTCAAATACAAGAATGACTGTATAAAAACACAGAGGTGATTTTTAGGTAGACATTCTCTATATATATTTATATGTATATTATATATATATATTTATATATATATAAAATATATATTTTATATATATATTAAAATATATTCTATATATGTGACATATAATATATAATATAATATATTATATATAATATATATAATATAAAATACATAATATATATTTTTGTATATTATATATAATCTATATAATTATATATATATATGTAATCTATATATTTTATGTCATTTGTTTTAGACATTACCAAAGTGTCAGACCAGTCTGGAATTGTCTGATTTCAATGACACCTTCACTGCAATTCTGGCTGGGATTCCTGGGAAGAAGAGTTTTCAGGGGAACCCTGATGGGACTATGGAGGGTTCCTGTGGTTGTGGACTTCCTGAATGGGTGAATTTGCTTTAAAGCAAATGGGACAGGGACTTGAATCCTGATTGAGGCAAATGCTCTAATTATTGGGCTATTGTCTGTCCTGGGAGCTTGTGTAAGTTTAGGATTATTTTTCTTCACCAAAAGACCCAAATTAATGCAGACTGAGGATTCTCTCCACCTTCACTCTGCTTTTCCAGCCAGCTCTGCTAATAAATTCTAAAATTCTAGCAAATCCTCCTCTAGTTCAGCTCTCACCAGAGGGAAGAACCTTCTGCAGAGACCAGGACAGCAGCCACAGAGCTTTGGAGCTTCTTGCTTGTTCTCATCAGAGAAGCTGCAGATTTTCTCTCACTAACACCTCCTAAAGGTCTGCAGGTTTGGGGGTTTTATTCAGGTACACATATTTACACAGGTATCCTTTCATACTTACAGCCAAATACCAGGGGGAAAACAGAACAAAGTAAGAATTTATGGTATTAACCACAAGAAGCTTGAAATCAAATGCTTTTCTCTCGACAGCCCTGAGTAGTTTTGTGTGGGATTAGAAAGAATCCTCAAACATTCTGTCACTAGGATCATCTGTATAAAACCATCAGTCATTAGATTCTGCCACATTTTAGGCTTTTATTTTGATTTTGATGAGGCTTTGGGGATCAGAGTTAAGGTCATGGAAGCATGAAGGAAATTTGGAGCATGGGAAGGGCTGGGGAAGGGTCAGGCACTGCCTCAGCAAGAGGAACAGAACCTCCTGAAAAGGAAAATAAAAAACAACATCCCCCATACTCTGTAACCACATCACTGTGCTCATTAGTCCAGCACAAATGCAGCAAGAGCACCCAGGGATTCCCATGAAAACAGAGGGGGGAAAACACCCCAGATATCAATTTTTACCTCACCTTTAAAGTGATCTAATTTATCACCCTTTCATTAGAACCTGGTTATTCTTTCATTAGCACCTGATTTCCTTTTTTTTTTCTTTTTATTTTTCTTTTGAAATGCAATCTTGAAAAAGGGATACAAAGTTACAGCTTTTCTATTTCTACCTTGAACAATACTTAGGCTTTGTCCATAACTAATCTTTTCATCTGCATCTTCACAGAAATTAAAGAATTTATTTACACCAAAAATTACCACCAAAAAAAGGTGTCACCAAACTCCCAGGCTGTTTTTCCCAGGCCCAACATTTGTCCATTTATTCCTTTCAATGTTCCAAGGAAACAGTTTATTCCCTTTCCTCAAAAACTTCAATTTGGACTTCAGTGACCATCAAGCTTAACAACTCGAAATATTTAAACCCAAAATTTTTGAAGGCCTTTTAATGATTTTACTATAGATAGCTAATACTTCAAAATTTTCTCCAGAAATTCTTTTTAAAGAATAAGAAAGATAAGATTTGTCCATATTTGAGCAGCCAACCAATGAAGTTACTTATTCCAGAAGGGTAATATTTAGTTGAGCTTCATAATTCTGACATCAATTTAGACTCCCATTATCTGAAAGATAAATTTAATTTATTAAGATAATCTCAGATAATAAAAGCACTCTTTTAACATGACCCTATATTATCCTATATTTGTTAGCTCTTCAACAATGCTATGCATTGTTCATATAATTACAAAATTAATATTTTTTTAAAAATAAGTTTAAAAAAAATCTCAGCTTTGTTCCTACTGCTTGAATATGCTGTAGGATTTTTTTTACCTTCTGCACAAATTTTTATTCTATTCTTTTTAAATAAAAAACTTCTATTTATACATTTTTATGTAACATAGGTAAGAAGTAGAGCTTTAAACTTATGTTCTGAAGCTGCCAAAATACTGATTTTCTATAGAATGTCAAAAGAGCTGTTAAATATCATTCACTTTGCTTTGACAGCTATATAGAAGGGTGTTTCATACTTTTTTGATTTGTGACTCTTGAAATACACTCAAAAGCCACAAATTACTGTAAACTGCACTATAAATAATCTAACTCACAGTCCATGTGTTCCACACCTCAGTCATGCTCCCATTGCCCAGTTACAAACCATCCCCTGCACTTCCTCTCCAGTTTGCTGCACTAATTCCTCCTGACACACAAAATTATATCCCAAACACATGGAATCTTAATTTGGGAAAAATTCAAATATGAGGGAAAAATGAAAGAAGCCTTGAGATACTTCTAAAAATGCTTCTTTAGAAACCTCTAAAAGTGTTTGTAGTCGTTCAGCCTCTGTTTAACCAAAACTAATGCCCAAATATCCACATTAAGTTATTGTATCAAATTATTCTTACATGTCTCAGACCCATCTTATTGTCATTGTAATTTTATGTGATGGAAAATAGGCGGCATGGGTGTTATCCCAAAAAAAGATCTGATTTTTGCTTCTGGCAAATTCAGTTGTGCTCTTGGTACAAAAAAGTCATCATTAATAACATTGTTTATTGCATTGCTGCCAAGAAATAAATGTAAAGAGTCAACCTTATCCTCCAGAAACAGCCTGTACCAAATTCCCAACCAAGCTGGGTGATGAAGCTTGAATCATAGAATGATTTGGGTTGGAAGGGACCTTAAAGAGCAGCTAATTCAACCCCCCTGCCATGGCAGGGACACCTTCCACTGTCCCAGGCTGCTCCAAGCCCATCCAGCCTGGCCTTGGGCACTGCCAGGGATCCAGGGCCTCCCCATACTCACAATTCCTTCCCAATATCCCAGCCAAGCCTCCTCTGGCTTATTCCAAAGTGAAGTGAAGTGGCTGCTTCACTTTCCCTTCAGATCCTTAAAGTTAAATACTGGTTTGAATGATATATTGATTAAATTGGTTATTTTAAACTTTTTCTTTCCCTGTGCTCCAGCTGCTACTCATTATATATACTTTATATAAAGTATATATAAACTATACTTTATATTATTACATACAATTCATATATAATAGAGCAATATATATTATTATGTATAATTAAGTTATTTTCATGGACTTTATACACTTGTACAGAGGTTTTCTCCTGAAGTCTGCAGAACTGAGGTTTAATCATGTAGTAATGATACTGAAACATTGCATTCCTGTGGGAATCCTTGAAGTCAAAGAATCCATGGACAGTCTGTGCAGTTCATATTTCAAACCCTTTTTTTCATGTTTTTACAGTGGTAAAGCCAAAGACAGACACAGATGTAAAGTGAACATTACCTGCCCATGTATGATTGATCCTGACCCTTTTTTTTTTGTTTATTCTTCTTGTGATATTGATTCTTTTTTATTCCATATTGAAGGGACATTAGAATAAGAGATGGACCAAAAAAATTTGTTGATTATGTATAGCAGAAAGGAAATTAGAGCTCCAACAAAGGGGCTGGGAGGATATTAAATTCTATAGAAAGTTGTAGCTGCTCTCCCACCATTGTTAAATGTGCTGTTAATTATCACAGATATTAAATCTTGGTGTCCATCAGTTTTTCAAACGAATCCCCCCCACTTTTAAATAGTGATGAGTCTCATCACAGTAATTAAAAAAATACTGTACCATACTTTTTGTGGGAATTCACCAGCAACTTTGCTTTCAAACAGGATTTAAAATACCCCAGCCTGGGTGGATTATAGATTTTCTTTCTCTGATTTCATGTTTGCCTAAGAAAGGAGAGCAAACAAAAGTGCTGAAAAGTAGTAAATTAGACTCTTCCTTAACCATTGATTTTTTCCCCACAGTAACTGATTTTGGACTTGCTTGGAGGAGCCTGTTTAGGCCTTTCAATTCCTATTAAAACCCCTGCAGAATATGTTTAATATCTCTTACAGAATGCCCAGAACACATGAGCAGTTTTTCTGATGTGGCTTCAGCATTTCCTCACCAAAAACCACCAAAAGTGCAGTTAGAGAACAAAGAAACATACAGAGGGATTTTTTAGGGCTATAGAGCGATGGCATGAGAAAGATGCCCAATGTGGCTCTAAATGGGGATTTTTCTGCTTTGTTTTTCCCTTCTGTGAGGAACTGCTCAAGTCACAGGTGCTGCTTCAGACACAATTAACCGTACAAATCCAATGAATAATTCTCCTGAGAGAAAGGTATCTCATATTCTTTGGATGAACACAGCCTACTTACTTTCTGTCTGTGGAGATGAGTGAGCAGAGCCTGTTCCTTGACCTGGACCCTTTAAATTTATTTTATCATTTGTGTTATTTAGATGTTTGCCCTCAGGATTATTTTTTTTCTGTCAAAAGAGAAAAGGGATTGACAGAGGATGAAAGAAAAATGAAGTTGGAAAACAACACCAGAGTACACAGGAATGGTCTCTCCACCAAACAATGTGGGCATTAATTTTGTTTCTAACCTTTCAGGCTCACAGATTTTTGTCCAACTGCTGCTGTTGTCCAGATATTTTAGTGCCCATCAGTAAAAATGATGAGAGGCATAATCTGCATGTTGGAGCAGAGCTGTCCAGATTCATAACACTCTCTTACTAACTTAGTTCAATCACACTAATAAACAGTGAAAACCTTAAAGGAAATCAACCTTTTTTTTTTGTTTTTTTTTTCCAATAGGAAACGAATTCCTAATCAAGAGAGCAGGGCAGAAGCCCTCCATTGATCGGTGCTCTACTGAGAAAACAATTACTCCTCTGCCAAGCAAGGGGTCATTTCACATAAAGAAGTGATGGGGAACAAATGCAGGGGAAGTAAAAGATGTAATTGGCAAATGGCTCCACTCTGTGAAATTGTTGAGCGCCGTAAATGACTTTGGTAAAATAATTCACTGAGGTGGAACCAGAGAATGACAATGATAAAGGGTGACAGCATCTCACACGCACTTTGTCAAGTCCCTGCCACACTTGAACTCCTGGGTGAGGAGGATGCAGTGGCAAAAGCTCAGAGGCAGGAACTGGGGGAGAAAATCCAATGTTATAAAGTACAGGAGTGAAATTCCCTCTGAGCTTTGGGGCCACGAGGTGGGAGTTGCACTATCAAAGCTCAGGTAAGGTCACTGTCTTCCAGTCAGTGAGCAAAACACATGTTCACTCCTTCCTGCCCTGTAGGACTTGCTTTTAAACTTTTAAAATATTGGCTTAAAAAGAAAAAAGTTTAATAAAATAATTGATTTTTTCCCCATGAGAAAGTACAGAGTACAGCTCTGCAAGATTCCTTCCAATAGTGTCTGGTCTCTAAAATCATCTTCCAAAGAGGCAAAAATTTCTTAAAGAAGAGCAGCAGCAGAGTTAAAACCTCACTCTCTGAAGAGCTGCTTAGTTTATTTCTATAATTTCTGGAAAATATTGACAGGTAATTTGTAGGTGAATGAATTTAAAGCTTAAAGCACATAGTGATATTCAGTGTCTAAGAATTTTCCTGTATGGGTTCCATGGAATATAAGCTGTGCTTAAGATTTTGGAGCTCAGCTGCCTTGTCTAAGCTGAGCATTGCAGGGACAGCCATATCCCAGGGGGCTGACTGGAAAATGGGACTAAAGTCCCTGTGAGCTTGATTTACTGCAATGATCTAAACACATTTTTAAATTACAATGAGTGAAACACAATATAAAACCATACACAGAGAGTTATTTCTCATAATTTTCAAGATTCAGCTGACCTTTATTAGAAAACAAATACAATTTGCTGTATTTTCTGTAGCTCCTCTCCCTAACTGGATTTACTGTGAAGTTCAGCAGTGAGGTAGATGCAAAAGACACAAATGTTATAAAGTGATCTTTCTGGTAACTGCATCTTCCCTGAACTTTGGCTCCTAAATGATATGGAGAAATAACAAGCTGAAAAGAAGCAAACACCACAATTACATTTTCATTTGAGCATTTAGCCAGCTATTACAGATGGTCAGATGACTCCACTTCAGGCACAAATCTGATTTCCAGAAGAAGACTGATTATGATTCAATTAACCCTGACATAGCCATAAGGCTTTTTCCCCCCCATAAATCAAAGCAGATATAGTAGATAATTATGTTATTATCAACATATAATGGGAAAAAGCAGAAAGGTTTGATAACCAGAGGGGTGATTCATCCTGGGAACACCTTTAAACTATATATTTTTAAGATATTGCATCTTATAATATATTACATATTATAAGATGCAATATCTTATAATATCATGTATATTTAATATATCATTCCCATGATTAGTTTTGAGGAACACAGTTATTGTTATTATCAACATACAATGGGAAAAAGCAGAAAGGTTTGGTGACCAGAGTGGTGATTCATCCTGTAAACACCTTTAAACTATATATTATTTTGTATAATAGGCAATGCAATATCTTCTAATATCATGTATATTTAATATATAATTCCCATTATTAGTTTTGAGGAACACAGTAATTATGTTGTTATCAGAAAAGTTTGATGACCAGAGTGGTGATTCATCCTATGAACACCTTTAAACTACACTTTATATTATTTATATAATTACTATATAAAGGCAATGCAATATCTTATAATTTCATGTATATTTAATATATAATTTCCATTATTAGTTTTGAGTAACACAGTTTCTTCTTTCTGTGTCCAGGAAACTGAAATGCTGTAAAAAGCCAGAAAACGAATGTTCCATTTGTGGTTTGACTAACAAAGAAATCCACCCCAAATGCAAATTTGCAAGAGCCTGACAAATAAGCCACTTCTGAAAAATATACTCTGGCTTAGAAGGCTTGTGCCTTTTCATTTGGCTCCAATTGAACTTCCCCCTCATTAAACAATAATCTTTATGGTGAATTGAATAAAGATGAAAAAAGAAAGATTCTGAAAAGAATGCATAAGTAATTTTGGTTGCCTAGCTGTGGCAATGAATTCCTGTTTGTTTAGCCACTGAAGGGTGAATGCAACCCTTTGAGCAAATGGGAATTCATTATTCCAGTGACTGAGAAATGATCCACCTAAAGAACCTAATTGGTTCTACAACAGTGATTTCTTTCAAAGCGCCGTTTCCGGAAGAAACAACAAAAAGAAGACAGCTCTTTGACTAGTCCAGGGTCTGCAGGGGACATTTGCCTTCCCATGTTTCAGCTTTAAAAAGAAAATGTCACACGTAGTCAGGACAAAGGAACAAAGAGCCAGTGTTTTAAAAGGTACAGAAATGGAGCAGGTCCTGCACGTCTTTTTTCAGCACTAAAGATGAGTCTCAATAAATATTAGTGCTTGCTAGTGACACTTGAACTGTCAGTAAGGGGAAAAAAAATGCTTTACTGATCATTTTCAACTGCTTCCCAGAGTGTTCATTGGTAGCCAGAAGCTGCTTGAATATTTTCCTATGCAAATGAGAAGTAAATCATCATTATTTACCAGTGTTACAGAATAAGTGAATTAATATGCCCCGTTCTGCCTAAGCAAATGGAACACTGTCATTTATTTTCAACCTAATCAATTAGAATATGCAAAAAAGAAACTCAGATAACACAGGTAGATAGAGACAGTTCTCATTTACATCCCAAGAGTTATGCTGCAAGAATAACAACCATGAACTGATTGTCTGAAAGCAGAATCTCAAACTAGAGCTCTTCTGAAGGCATGGGAGGTCAGAAAGGGTTAATTAGTTGAGTTTATGGGTGGCTATCTCTCGGCTTTGGAATGAGCTTCACAAGTGGCTCCACAGAGCAACAAATTTGCATTGAGACCAAAATCTGGGGGAAAACTTCCAGTCCTGTGCAGGCCTGAGAAGTGAATTAATGTGCAGAATTGGAATGAACAATACAAAAAGAGTTAATGTGTTTTTCCCAAGAATCCCAGAACCACTGAGGTTGGAAAAGCCTTCCAGGACCATTGAGTCCAAGCTGTGCCTGATCCCCACTTTGTCCCCAGCCCAGAGCTCTGAGTGCCACATCCAGGCCTTCCTGGGACACCTGCAGGGATGGGGACTCCAACACCTCCCTGGGCAGCCCCTGCCAAGGCCTGGCCACCCTTTCCATGCAGAAATTCCTCCTGGTGCCCACCCTGAGCCTGCCCTGGCCCAGCCTGAGGCCGTTCCCTCTTGTGCTGTCGATTTACACCTGGCTTTCAATGTGTGCCCAGTCCCCTGGCAATCAAACTGACATTAAATACTCAGATTGGAGCAGAAATCCCTCCATCCCTTTTACCAGTGGACACCTCAGCACAGCTGTGCTACCCCTGAGCAACAGGAATCATTTCTGTTCTCACAAAATCCCTGCAGAGCTTCCATCAGGACGTCCTTGGGATGGGTGGCAGCAAGAACAGACCGTGTCAGTCAGTGACAAAAAAATCTAAAAATTATATAGCAAGGTAGCAGGTTATATTCCCTGCTGCACACAAACACATGCACAACACTCCAAGCAAGGCCCTGCATATCTGGCAAGTTTAGGCCAGCACAACAGAGCCACAGAACTCTGGTCTGGGCCATCCACATCCCTCCTGTAAAGGTGTCAGGCCCTGCCTGGTGGCTCCATAATTTCTCAAAGTGCTTTTAGCCCAAGTACAAACACCTAAACAGCTCCACTGGCCCCCAGCTGTGCTGACTCCACCCCTCCAAGGAGCTGTTTTGTTCAATAATTCTGACTTTATACACCAACTTGCCAACATAACCAAGCAATGGCTTTGCTCATGGCATAGCCGACCAAATCTCTTGGATTGTCCCATATTCAAATCCAATTATTGGCAGCTTCAGAGGCGACTCCTGCACTGTGGTCTCCTCCCAAAGATGTTCCAGAAAGTGCAAAATTTGTCCACTGTTGGGATGAGCTCTGAACCAGAATAATTCAGTCAGCTGGAGATGGGCAGCTCTTATCAAGTTCTTGTCTAATGATGTCCTGACAGCAGCAGTTCTGCCTTATGCTTCATCAGCACGGAAACTTTTCCGTTTCCATCTGTTGCCTCAAAGCTGTACCAGGTCAAATGAGCAGCTGAATGCACAGTGATTATCATTTCCTTTAACTTTTGTGGGCTGCATTTTCAGGTAGCTCCGTACAAATCCAGTGTTTCTGAGCAATTAGAATCAACCATAGAATCCCAGAATGGTTTGGGCTGGAAAGGGAGCATTAAAGATCATTTAGATCCAGCCCCAATTATTTCTCTAGTAGAAGTTTTAGAAACACAGCCTGATATATATATTTTTTTAAAACATATATATATATATTATAGCACAGACTGATGCTTATCAGCCTTGTTTTACACTTGCATTTCTTTCTGCTCTTTTGCATGGCTCTGAATTGTTGCTCACCCTTATTTGATGATTGAGTTACACCTCTGGGAGAAGCTGTGCTTCAGCAGGCAGGTGGATCTGGTTCCTTGAGAAAAGAGGTTGAACCAATGCTCAAACCAAGAGTTTGAGCCTGTCTGCATATGTCTGTATCCTAATGTATGTCCAGAGCTAACCTGACATGCAAGATCTGTCCCTTTGAGGGCATTGGGCTAGGCAAGAATTCCTCATCCTTTGTAAAGCACATAATAGTTAAGAAAAATTACCTGCTGATTTATTTTCACTGTATTTCCACATGGCACAGGGTATCTTCAGACTAATTCTGGTGACTCAGTTTAAAAAGAAGCTTAGTCCTTGGCACAAAGTCTGGAGTTTTCCAGGCTTTGGGAATTCATGCTTCCAACACCAAAGGTGTCTGATCTTAGGATATCTACACCTAGTTTTAGATTCTGTTGCATAAATTTAAATAGTCATTTCCAATGCTTCTCAGTTTCCCTGCAGTCTCCTGATGATCACAAATACCTCACAATTTCCAAGCATGTTTGAGTTCCCTACACAAGAGGAGCCCCACAAATATGAAATACAATAAATAACACATTCTTCTTTACCCTGTATAATAACAACAAATGTTTCACAAACCTGACGCTGGCTCAGGCTCATCCAGCACTTAATTGGCACCCAAAGCAAAACCCCAGCAGCAATTCATCAGGTGTTACAGCGACTGCTGATGGCACAGTCCCTTTTGTGGGAGCTGAATTGGAGTAAACAATCCAGCCCAAGTCCCTCCTGGACCCTGCATTAGCAGGGAGATGCTGAGTATCAGCTGATGCTCATCATGTCCATCACACAAACCCAGGCAGCTGGGCACAATTAGGCTTTCAAACAAGCTGCAGTGAAATCACATTGCAGTGCAAACACATTATGCAGTCATTAGCACACTTACTCCACCAAAATGTAATAAAGCAGCTCTGATTAGCAGGCTCTGACGCATTAAAAATCTTCTTTTTATTTAATACTCTTTCACGGGGTGATGAGCAATTGTACAAAGGAAATCGCAGAGCCACACATCCAGCTTAGCATGGGATTGGGAGCAAGGGTTGTGCATCAAGTGAGTCTCCAAAAAGTGTATCCAACTGTTATCGACCACTTCAGACACTTAAAAGCATTTTTCCAAAGGACTGGGCTCCTGAGGAGATTAGTTGAAACTCTCAAATTGGTTTTGCTCAAAAAACATAAGAGATGATTTCTGTTTACATTTGCAAGAAGATTTTGATTTACAAATGATGTTTTGTGTCTTCCTCCTCAAGGAACCAGTACATTTTCAGTCTCCATGGAAATAATCTTTCGAAAGTAAATGGGATGTGCCAAATATTTCCTGAATTAGATACAAAATATCCAGCTTTTGTTCAACTGTTCCTGAAGGAAAATTCCACTTCCTTAAGAAAAATATCTAAACCCCTGTGATTAAATTGTGATTAAAATTGTGATTAAAACAATAGTTGCAGCACAGGATTCAAGCTCTTCAAATGGTACAACACAGTGGCACATGCAGTAAATAGGAAAATTAAAAATACCAGCTCTTGGAATAGTATCTTGAAGAACCTGTCAGAAAAAAAAAAAGGAAAAAGAGATATTATGCAACTCTGCTGCATTTTAGGGAGGACACAATGGATCTTTTTTCTTTGTAAGAGTTGAAAACAAAATGTCCTAAAATGAGGCTCATCCCTTTTCGCCCAGCTACAAGAGCTGAGAAATTTAAACATCATACTCAGAAGCACTATTAAAAACCACAGAATTGTAGAATGGTCTGTGTTGGAAGGGACCTTAAATTTCACCTCATTCCACCCCTGCCATGAGCAGGGACACCTTCCACCATCCCAGGTGGCTCCAAGCCCTGTCCAACCCAGCCTTGGGCACTGCCAAGGATGGGGATGGATAAATAAATAAACACATAAATGCAATCAGTGATTTATAAAGCACATTACCTGGAGGAATGGGTAACATTCAGTGTTAATAAAGGCAGATAAACGAGTTTGCTGTTACTTGGGTGAGGGCTGGAAAGTGTTGGCATTCCCACAAGTGTCCCAGAAGTCCTCTGATCTCCACAGGCTGACCAATTTCACTGTCTAAAACTAGGCCCAGCTGTCATTTTAATCAGCAAATCAGTGCAAAACATACTAAAGGAACACATCAATTTATTTTTAAGGTTGTGTTCAATTATCTACTGTGACAAACAAATGGTTCCCACTGAACTGTATTGGCTTATAAGTATTTAAGCTCCAAAGTGATTAATTTCCAATGTTAATTAAGTACAGTTGGAAAAAGCAGTTAGAGAAATAAACAATAGAAGCACACTTTAGAGAATTGAACTAGAAAAGAGTTTCTCTCCATCAGTGCTGGCTACAGTTTGTAGGTGCTGATATGGTCCATGAGCAGGGCTGAGAGTCTTTCTGACAAAAAAGTTGTTTATAAATATAAACTCTGTTCTTTCACTAAGCTGCTCATGCTTATTAGGAGCATTAATTATCAACTGCTCCCCTAGAAATTGAAATTCACCCAGATGTGATTATCTCTGAAGTTTACAGCCTGTTGATCCCTGTTCTGCAAAGACATTAATTATCAGGAACTGTCACAACAAGTCCAACTGGTGATAGAGCTTATGCAGATTTCCTTCTCTCTCTCTCCCAAGGACAGAAAATTCCCCTCCTTGTACCTGCTTTTCCTCTTTAGTTAACAGCACTGCAGGGAGAGAGAGGTTAAGCTTGGAGCTTTTCCTAGAGGGGTTTATTTGGCAAATCCAAAAATAGAACCAAGTCCACTTTCAGGCTTAAAAGTGCACCTAAAGATTGTGAGATCATGCAAATAGCAAGCTGTAAGACCATTTTAAAAGAGGAAGTCCAGTTTCCTGTAAGTGAGGAACAATGTTTACCTCCAGTGTTTACACAATATATTGCCTGAGGTAATTGACTGAATATAAATGGGGGGTTAGGGCTTCTTCCTTTCAAGGACATTAATTACTTTGTTAGAAAACATGTTCAGCCTTTGAAGAAAAATTCACTGCAGTGCTTCTCTCAGAGTGTCATCCCTATGATCTGTTCCAATAACAGACCTCAAGGAATTTATGGCATTTGCTACTTTGCAGATCTGCAGATATAAAATCTGTTGCCATTTAAGACACCTACAATGTTTTGTTGATATCTGTGCAATCAGCTCAGGTCCCACAAGTCTGGGGTTTTTTCTGTGGCTGTGTTCAGAAGACACATGAAGACAGGCTGGGTTGAAACACAGCATTCCACTTTTGGAAATGTTATTTAGGACTCAACTTATCGAATGAAATTAGTTCAAGGTGAAAGAAAAACCTGGACATTTTTACTGGTTTAACCTTAAATCCTTTCTCCTCAAGTCATTCCTGCTGATGGAGATCACCCCTAATTTCAGAGCAGCTCTCCAGTGAGCACTGCAAAAACTTGATACTTCCAGAGTTTTGAAACACCAGATTTTCCATAAGACTCAAAACACTGGGACCTATGTTCTGATGTTGGTCACTTCCTCTCATGGATCTGGATTCTTCCATATCTAAGCGCCAGTCAAACTCAGGAATCTGACCAAGGACTTCCAAACATCAGAACTTTGTCCATGACTGCTCCTGAGTCCAAAGCCAGAAGATATCAGTCCAACAGTAATGTACATCAGTTTGCTCCTGGATTTATGAAATTCTTGTGCTCGATTCAGGAAAATCTTGGTATGTTTGCTATTTATTTCCATTCAGAAATGATAGTTAAATATTTTAAAAGTGAATTTGCTTTGCTGCAATTTTTCCTTTGGCAATAGTTTGCCATCCAATTGTGTTTGAAGCTGAGTTTCTCTCTCTTTTAAAATTTTACAGGTCAAGAATGGAAATTGTAAAATTGTACTTAATGGACAGGTCAGAAGGGAAATTAGAAGGAAGGTAAGGGATCTGTTTTAGATAAGGGAAGAGTGTAAGGTTACAAAAAAAGTGAGTGTCAAATCAAATGGAAAATTTCATTTTATACTGTTCTCTTAAATAGAGTTTTTATGACAGTGCCAAGATAACCTTGTTAAAAGGATATCAGAGAATCCCAAAATAATTTGGGTTGGGAGGGACCTTTAAAGGTCTCATTCCAACCCTCCTTCAGTGAACAGGAAAATCTTCACCAGACTGGGCTGCTCAGAGCCCTGTCCAAGCTGACATTGAACGGTTCCAGGGATGGGGCAGCCATAGCTTCTCTGGAAAAACCTCTTCCAAAGTTTTAACCACCTCATTGTAAGGAGCCTTTTCCTTATATCCAATCTTACCTGACTCTTTTAGTCTCAGACCATTACCCCTTTTGCTATTGCAGCATTCTGCTGGATTCATTTGCACCCTTCAGGCACAGCCTGGTGTCCCCTGCTAACGTGCTGAGCAATTCATTCGGTATTGCAAAAATACCTTCACTGCTAGTTTGAGTGTAATTCCAGTAAAAACTGCCTTACAAACAAAATTACATTTAGAAGAATCAATGTGTTTCATGACATTGATACATCAGTAATTTTTGTCCAGAGGAAGATTTTCTTCCTCTGCAGAGCCTCCTCACTGGGATTTCTGATGTGCCCTTCCATTCTTAGGGCTGGGGACAATGAGCAGAGCCATGACAGACACTCTCAGAAGGCCCTGCCTGTTTTGAATGCTCATGTATTAATGTCAGAGCTCTCCTTCTCTTTTCTTCCTTTTTTTTAAATTTTTCTTCCCTTAACAAAACAAACAAACAAACAAAAACAAAAAAAAACCCAAAAAAAACAAAACAAGGAAAAAAAAAACCTGACAAAACAACAACTGTACACTTGGTAAATATTTAGAAAGTGTTCATGGAACAATCATGCCATGACCAGCAGTATGTAATGGCAAAGTTCACAGAACTATTGGAAGTTAACAGACTGGAATACACACTCAGACTTTAATATCACACTTGTAAAAAGAGATTTGTGAAGAAAATATCATATTTAAGCTCATTCTCCAAAGAATGAGGATTTATCTCTGAAAGTCTTGTCTTCATAATTTCAGTTTAAACGAGTTTTTCAAATGCATTTCAGTTTTCTTTGTTGAATCAATGTCACAAGTCATTTTTCTCCAGAGAAAAAATTCCTTCAAAATGTCAGCTTCTACCCTTTGCAATCTCAAATTGAATAATTTCTTTTTTACCCTGTAGTAGCCAATTTTTGCTAAAGATTATAGTTTGGCTTAATATGCTGTACACTGTACTTTAGTTTTTTTTTTTAAACACGAATATTTATTAAATGCTCAAGAATAAGAAAGCATCAGAGCTCCAATTCAGATTGTCAGATAACATTGGATGAAAAATTTCCAAGGAAATTCAAGTGTGATATAAGAACTTGGAAAGAAAGAACTTGTTTTGAATAGATAAAAAACACTTTTAACACTTGAATGCCAGAAATTTGTTTGAACAGTGGAGTCCCCATCCCTGGGGGGCCTTAAGAGCCCTGTGAATGTGACACTTGGGGACATGGGTTAGGGGTGGCCTGGGCAGTGCTTGGGGGTAAGATTGGAGCTGATGACCTCAGAAGGCTTCCCCAACATAAATGCATCTGTGAGTCTGTGAAATTTACAGTAAATAAATGAAAAAGAGCTCAACACACAGTTAATAAACCAAAGCTGCTGCCTCTCTGCTTCAGGACAGCAAAACTCCCGGTTCTTTGCCTGAAATATTTCTACTAACAGATTCAAAGATGTTTCCCTTAGATATTTATGCAGCACAGTAGCCATGATGCAGCCTCTGGAAGAGAAATATTCCCTAAATAAATATGGTTTGATTTGAAAAGAAATGATGTGTGGGGTGATGGATGTGAAATGAGAAATGGTTGTTGGTTCTATCAATGCTTACAGACAGCCAGGGTGAGTTTTGGGCTGCTCTGATTTCAATTATTCCTCAGACAAAATTAACTTGCATTTTATTTCCTGCTGAATTCCTGTTTCCCAGCAGCTAATTTAAGAAACTGCCTTGCTTTCCTGTTTCCATTAAGCACGTGCACACGTTTGGAGCAGCAGGAATTCCACCAATGCCGAGTAAAGGACTCCAAAACCCAGCCCTGATTCTGTTCTCTTCCCTCATGTCAGGTCATTTCAGAAAGTCCTGATTTGTGCAGCCATTGGAAGGACAGAGTCTGTGTGTAGCATTCCTGAGGGTGAATATCAAGTGTGTCTGAGACCCCAGGGTGGAAACACATGATTGATGTTTTTGCTACTGTGCCAGCACGACCTGGAGTACAAATGTGACGCCGAGTCACACACGGGCATCAAGCAGGAGGCAATTCTCTGCCAGAGCTAAAGCAGACCTGCAGGAAAATTGAATAATCTCCTTTAACCAGACCAAAAGGAGTGATTTTTATATTTATTTTGGGGTTTTTTTGTGTTTGGTTTTGGTTTTGCTTTAGTTACTTTTCTGTTTTAATAAAAATAATAATTAGAAAATGCCCCATTGGCCGTAAATGCTTTAGTGGACTTAGAAAGATGTGCCATCAAATTTAACACATACCTTCACTCAATGACTGCAAAAATGTAGCTTTAAAATACTTTCAGAGGCTTTTACCATTCCTATTTCAAGCAGCTGGTTTCAAAGTTTCCTTGTGAAGTCAAGGACAATGTTGAAATTTCCCTTTGTAAATTAGCCAACATTATATGTTTACATCAAACACATAAGTGCAAAATTAATGGGACTGGAAGATTTTACAAATCTTCTGAAGTGTTCTAAAGGTCTTTTATAAAAGTAAATAAAAGAAGTCCATCATCAAAGGCAGAATCCAAGTCAGTGTAGTGTTTTATGTGAACACAGCTCATATCTGACTGATCTCATTCAGGAAAGACTCATCAGCTGAAAAAATGGGATTATTTGGAGCTGTGATATCCATTGCTGTGTTCAGACTGACACAGAAGGAGATTAATTTTTTTAACTCCCATTGGCAACTGTGCCACTGTGTCACTGCAGATCAGCCATGCTGGGATTTATTTTTGTGCCCCTGAGATACATTTCATCTCTTGCATAACAAAAGAGTGAAAAGGAGAATTCAGCTGGTGGAATATCTGACCTACAGGGCAAACAGGCAAACTAAACTCCAGTCAAGTCTTTACTGGGACTGGAAGCCAAGACCTACATTAGCTCCGCTCACCCTTGAGGGATTTCTGGTAGTTTCCAGCTGGAATTATGGGATCATACAATTCCTACCTTAGCCTGCTGATACTTCCCCAAAGTTCTAATAATTTGTGTGTTTTTACAAATTCTAGAAAAATCCTGTTTTGCCTGATTTTGTCTCTGTTTACCTTGCATGGAAGGCAGTCCTTTGGTATTTAGAGGGAGAGCAATATTTCATACTTGGGCTACTTGGTGGGCTCCCTCCCTGATGATCTGCAGGGTTTTTGTTCAACCATTTATACAGATAATTTTGGAATGCTTTCTGAAGTGATAAATGCTTAATGGAGGAAAGAATCTTCTTCTGTGAAGAAGTACAAGACCATAAATAGGATCTCTTCCAAAATGGAAGGGCAGATTTTCTCTGCGTTAACCTGCAGCTGACCACAGGTCCAAGTGGTCTTCTGTTATTTTCATTTCTTTGGCTAATTCAGTACTTGGAGGGATGTATTTTATTTCAGGGTGGTGAGCCCTGGCATGAATGAAAAGCAGCACAGGGACAGCTGGGAAGGGATTTAATCCACCCCAGGGAGCTCAGGGCCCTGCATTAGCATCTACAGGTGTCAAAGGCTTTAAAACCATCAGCAGAGAGGTTGCAAAGACTGTTTTTCCTATGATTATTTAATATTATTCTATTTTTAAAAGCTCCTTTAAAAAGCTCCTAATATATATAAATATAGATATATAAACATGAGAAATATTAGATATTGAGAGCAAAGCTGAAAGTGCAGAATTCTGGTGGCAGCCTATGTTATAATCCAAAATACAAAAACCACCAAAACAATGAATGCAAACCCAACATACAGTAATGAAACAAACTCTCTCTTCCAGAAGAATTATCAAAGTGCCATAATTTTTCAATGAGGTTAGAATATCAGCTCTGAGGTGGCAATCCAAGCAGTTTTCAATAGATTTTTATTAAAATTAAGGAATACACAAGATACTATTACCATAAGTTGCCTAGAGGAGTTGGAATGGGTGAGTTGTTTGGTTTATGGATTTTTTTTTTCCTTTTTGGCAATTGGGAATAAGATATTTTTTATGTCTGCATAAAATATAAATGAACTGTAACATTCTTATAAATAACAAAATTCTCAAAGGCCTCTCAACAAATTGCCTACAAAATGCAATTTTTAGAAACCAGTAGATTAGTAATTTATGCTTAGCTCCTATGGGCTTTTCTGTTTGGTGGTTAATTTAAAACTTTTTACCCCCCAAGAAAAATAAATTAAAACCAAAAATTAATAAAAAAGTTCTTCTGTTTTGCCTGGAAAACAGATCTGCAAAGTTTGCGCTGAACCTGCTAGAGAAAAACATTTGGCTTGGAAAGGAGCATCATGTAATCAACATTACACTAATGCAAGTGAGAAATGTAATAATTCTTTTACAAGTTTTTAAAAAAAAAAACCAAACTGGGAGAAATATTGATATGGAAGCAAAGCTTTTGTTGAGAAAAGAAGGAGGAAAAAAAAGAAGGAAGGATGAGGAAATGGTGCTTGAAAGTTCCTTCCAGCTGCTCTGCAGCAGGTGGATGAGGAGGAGGAGAGGAAGGAAAGAATTCCTGGCTATAAAAATAACAATTATGCACTCCTCCCCTCTGGATCCTCCCCAGAAGAAGAGGGAGAAGGGCACTAAGGAGAAATAGCTGCTAAGTGGGAGTATCACTTTACACACTTTTGTACCTAAATATGTGAAGAGCCAGCGACCAAAGAAGACAATCCTAATTAATTTCACTCTAAAGCATATAATTTCCAAAGAGCCCCAATATTAGTCATGCTCTGGTCTGTGTTGCTCTGAAGTTATTTCAGCAGCTGTGCTCTCACACTGGAAGGCAACTGATTTTTGAAAATTTTAATGTACACTGAATTCCAGAATGATGATATATGAATATCATATATTATTATTTTACATCAGTGTTTTTTTTCTTCTGCTGTTAAACAGAAGTTGTGCACTTGGAAATGAAGCCACTGAAAGAAAGTTCTCTCTGTAATTAAGACTCCATGTTTTTCATGCTTATTAATCCTCCTGTTTCTTCTGTTTTACCACCAAATTAATTCCATGTTGATGCAGTGTATCCTAAAAGGGGCACGTCCCAAGACAACCAATTTCAGAGCCATTATAATTCAAAATAGAACAGGCTTGGTAGACAACACATCTTCAAAGAGAAGTGAAAAATTGGGATTCTCATCCTTGTCATCCATAGCAATTTGCACAGACCACCATAAATAGAACCTGAGTCCTTAAAAAAAATAACAGCCACAATCTTATAACCTTCACTTGCTGTAGAGGTACATATTAGAGAGAGGAAACATTTACTCAAACTCTCTCAGTTCATTCAAGAGATGCTTTTCTACAGATTTTAAAACTGTTAACTAGTTCTTCAGAATTTCCTTATTAAGGCAGAGATGAAAAACTTGCTGCAGTTGGCAAAAATGATTAGGCCTGGGTGTTCTCCCTGAAGATTTGGGCAAGATTTCTCTACCAAAATTAAGCCCAAGGGAAGAAGTGGTGCATTAGAAATTGAAAACATCAGGTCCAAATTATTATTTTGTTTTTTTTGTTTGTTTTTTTTTTTTTTTTAATGCATTATGTGAGCAAGGTGTTTTTGTAAAGGGGTAAATGCAGAACTGATAAATTAAAGTGCTGTTTTAGGAAAAAAGGATGGCTGGGATGTGACTGTGGTGTCCCAGAGCAGAGGGACGTGGAAAAGCAGGGTGGGACCAGGCTTTGCAGCCATAGCTTTAAAAATATAAATAAATATAAACTTTTCACCTCTATAAGAATTTACTCTGCTGCCTCATGAGCGACTTTCTGCCCTTCTTCACTTCACCCCTCCTCATCCTCCTTGGCTGAGCAGCCTTTGTGCTGAAAGCAGTTGCCACACAGACCTAATGATGAAGGAAACTCAGCTTGATCCTCAGCACTGACAGATTGTTTGCCAAAGGAGCATAAATATCTCTAGATTATTCTCATTTCCAGGGAATTGCAGGGCTCTTTTGGAGTATTTGGAATTGCTGTTCAAAGCATCTCAAGCCTCTGCCTGCATTATTAGAGGGTAATTAATTCTTGCTCCTTCCTGTGCAGGCACTCAGGAGTTCTGTGGAAGTTGAGATGCAAGAATCCAAATTTTCCTTTGGAAGGTCTGGTCCTGCTTTTTATTTTTTACAGAGCTGATTTAGTGCAATACTGTAAAATTAAGGTGTCCCTTTGATTCATAACTCAATGACTTCAGAAATATGATAAGGCTCACACTCACCTGGATTTTCATTTCCAGTAAAATAAAAAGAAAGGAACACAAGGCATCACCTCTATCTGCACTAAATAATAAGGTTTATACTTTTACAGTGTTGCAAATTCAGCAGTGCTTGAGGAAAGAAAGGTAAGATTTGTTATTGAACTTGTTTCTGGATTAAAAGTTTTCTCAGAAGAACAACAAAGTAATTTACAAAAAGTACAATGGAATAAAGAAAAATAGAGGAGCTAATATATTTCTTTTTTGGTAGAATTACAAGAAAACACACCAGTGAAAAGGTGATATTGTATTTTAATAATACTGTGGAATTGTCTGGGGGAGACAACAATAGAGATATTCATTAATTTCCAATAATAAACCACATACAAAGAGCAAATGCTGCTGGTCTTATCTTTGCAAGAAGTCATGTTAATTTTATTGGAAATTACTTAAAGAAATCAGATGGAATTCATAGCCTGAAGTTAAGTTTGAACATTCAAGGGGTCACACAGTTTTAGATGACACTGTAATTGCAGCACTGGACTCCAAAAAATACTCAAATTTCAAAACATGAAATCATACACTGTCAAAAATAGTGCAGAATGCAGCTACAAAATATAGAGATGGAAAGCTGTAACTAGGAAATCTGGGAGGTGGGTTTTTTGTTTCTGGTTTTTCCAAGAATAGCTGTAAGATAGAAGAACCTCTGATTTTATTTGACATGTGTCAGCAGCATAAAAATGCCCAAATAAACCAGACAATCATCACTCATGAAATGTCAGTCTGCTCTAGGCATGCTCTTTGGAAAACTTTCACATGAGCTGGAAGTGAATGTTTACTTATGGTAACCTCTAGATTCAAATATTTTCAAATTGCTTGAAAACAAACAAACAAACAAAAAAAAGAGCATTTAAATACTCTCAAAGATCTATCTCGAAAAATGTCTTGTTTCAGGAAGAAAGGAGTTCAACATCAGAAAAGGGAAGTTACAAAATGTAAATTTACATACCTGAATAAATTGTCTCTAGCACATGAAACAGGCTGGGGGAAATCACAAAGCTGATAATATTATTAAAAATGTTACCATAGCTATCACAATGGCTAGAAATGTCTAGAACCCAAAAAATCCTCCAATTTTCAATGTACACTCAGTGAGACATGACCTGGTTGAACTTCAGCACTGCATTACATCAGTTATGGACTTCACAGCACCAGAAAAATCTACAAAATCTGAATTCCTTCTAATAAAAAACAACCTTTCTTATCACTGTACTGGTGGGTAGAGTTCTTACACATCCTGCTCTCACAGGCTTGCAACTCAATTGTAAAAATTGGAACTAACTACTTAAAAATTAGGATTAACTGCTTAAAGTTGGAATTAACCTCAAAATTGGATCAACTACTGAAAACTTCCCAGTCCAACCTGGCCCCAGACACTTCTTGAATATCTTGACTTTGATGGTTTGTGTTTCAGTGTAGAACTCAATCTACCTATTTTTGTCATCAAATGTGGCCAATGAATGTCATAAATTGGCAAATGCCTAATTTGGTTATTGATATTTTTGCTAGAAGATGTAATTAATTGCAATTGATTGATGCATTACAAATCAATGCATGGGGAGATATTGTTAAACAAAGAAAAAAACAGTGGTGATCTAAAGACTGTTAATTAATTGGAGGAAAAAAGGCAGAAATCCTTGAAGCCATAAGCTAGATTTGTTTATAATATCTATTATCTCTTCAATGTGTTTCTTATTCAAGAAGAGAAAATTCATTTGCCAGTCCTTGACCTGATTTTGTTCCCTGTCCATTGCTGTACCTGTGTGTGTAAATAGACTTAACAGGGTCCTGGTCTGAAGCCTGGATGGCTGCAGGGTTAGGGATACAGACCAAAATGAAATCTGGATTTCTAATTTCTGTACCAGTCTTGATCCAGCAATCAGGCAGCAATCCTTTGTCTATCAAAGAATCAAAACCAAAAGAAAATTATATCACTTATTTCATGCCAGCAATTAAAAATTCATTATGAGCAGAGCTAACAACTGAAATTCTTTCTTCTGGGTGTTAATTTCCAGTGGAATATACAGGAAACCATAAATAAACAAATAAATATATATACATATGTAAATATATAAATTAATATATTATTTAGCAGTGCAGACATCACATTTTGAAAAAGAAGCTTCCAGAGTATATAGTCATTTTTACTATTTGATTTTCCAATAAATGGCCATGGCGTGCTGCTTCTTCTGCACTGGAATGAAGAGGGTGAAATAAAATTCTGCTTATTTTTCTCATCATTAAAACATAAAAGTTTGGGTTTTTTTTCTTCTAGTGAGGCAGTTTGTGCCGCTGCCAATTATAATTAACATTTAATTAATTTTAGAAGTGACATTTTGGTACGTTTGCCCGATATTAAGAACTTACATGGCACAGAACTTCTGTAACAGCCCTTTCATCACGCTTCAAAAAAATGTAATTTAGAGTCAGAAAATGCTGCACTTCAAAAGGACATTGGCAAAAAGGGAAAACAATCCTGGGGAGAAATGTAAGAATTTGGTGTATGTTGTGAAAAGCTCTCAGCATCCTGAGGCATCTCCTGTGTGGACATGGTTGGGTTCCTGTCCTTTTCAGCCTTTAATTAATTAATTAATTGATTAATTAAAATAGGCCTAAATTTATTTTGGTGCAAGTCTTTATCCCAGTACCCCAGTCCTTCCCCCAGTCTCGCTGCTTTCCTGTCAACCCCTGACCTTTTCCATCTTATTTTCTACCCTGTCCTGTTGAGGAAGAGGGAGTGCAAATATTTGTCAAAAAAAAAAAACCAACAACCGATTAGAGATGACAATGTAAATATGTTATTTGGAGCACAAAAAGGCTCTCTAAAAAATAGGTAACAAATAATATGAGTTTTTATTGGGTTTGGAGAGCTCTTCATTAAAAAAAGAAGTATTTAGAGTGTCCTGCACAGGAGCCTAAAGGACTCTGTGATCAGAAAGGTTGCTTTATTTATTGCAGATCTATACATTTATAGAGAAAACTGATACCAGAATACTGGATTATAATGGGCAGAGCAACATTCCAAACTGAGTAAATAAAAATAACAATAACAATAATAATAATAGCAATAACAATAACAATAACAATAACAATAATAACAATAACAATAACAATAACAATAATTCAATATAACATAATAACATAATCATTAATCAATATTATAATTAATATATAGATAATATCAATAAAAATTATAAATATTATTAGTATTATTATTAGATTATTAATCATAATAGTTCAATTCTATCTTATTGTAATTCTATTAGTATAATTAATATAAATAATATAGTGTTATCTTATAATATAAAACAATAATAATAAAATTCATCATCTATATTATATAATATTATTATAATACTCTCTATTATATAATAATTAGTAAATATTATAATTAATAATAGAAGTAATTATTACTAGTAATATTATTATTAAATTATTCATTAGAATAGCTCAATTATATATTGTAATTGTAATATAATAATAATAATAATAATAATAATAATAATAATAATAATAGCAGCTAAATAAGTAGCCATCGTGTTAAATAATCTTCAGTGAACCCTCCTCATATAAATTTCTCTAATTGCCATGATTCCCTCAGTACACTGTTGGTATTCAAGGCATCTATGACAAGGAAATCCAAAATATATTCACAGGTTATTTCCTTTTTATTGGTTCTAGAACTTGTATGCTGTGGTTTCACTGCAAGATTTCTATTTCTTATATTCTAAAAAACACTGAGAAATAGATCCCTGCTCACTTTCTGTTGAAGATTTTGCTAATTTTTATAGCTTTCCCAAGCAGAAGAATCTCAGTTTATTTAATGTATGCATTTGCAGAATGAACTAGATTAAATTTTATTCTTGAAGCCATATTTGTTCCTGTTCTACATTCATTATTTTTACCTCTTTTATTCCCCTGTGGTTTTACACAGTGGTACAATGATAACTTCTCCCTTGTTCTCTTATTCTATCCCTAATTTTTCTCATAATACCTGCTTGCTGAGCTCCCCCTAAAGCTGATATTTCTGTATAATTATTCATTATATGATTTCAAGAGCACTTTTGTGAGCACTTATACTGGTTCAGAGCCTACCTCATGTGCTGGCAGAGCTGTTTTTTATCAGCTGAGCCCCTCTTGCCACATTTTTGTCCTCACAGCCCTGTGGAAGCTCTCTGAAGGGCTTCACTGATGGATTCACTCTCTGCATTAGGAAAATTTGGATCACTCAGCCTTTGCCACCTCTGGGAGCTTTTATTTTGCATGGGGACTAGTTAGAAAACAGATTTATATGGGTGAATTCCTGTTGCAGACCTCCCAGGACCCTCTATGGACACTCCAATATTGGGGATTTTCTCAGAGACACTTCAGCAAAAACTAAAAGCTCAGTTTTAACCACATCTTCTGGCCAGTGCCCTGCTAAGAGTGTAAAAGACAAAACTTGCACATTTTGAATCCTGTTTGTACTAATACACTGTGATTTTCCTATACCAAGTTTATTCACATGTATCCACTTATGCTTTACGTTTTATATTTTGTATATTTACAATGTTATGCTTTATTGCTGGTAAATGAAGCATTACTGCATTTTTCTTTATCATCACAAGCACTGAAAGGAAATTTACCCTGAGGTCCCAAGTTAGACTTGGGGGTTTTGGACTAAATTATGCTCCCAGTCCTTTCTTCTGCAGAAAAGAAAATCTGATACAGGAGGCCATGGAATGGTGCATTAGATAGCAGTAGGATCAGCAGAGGTATCCCTTGAAACTGAATAAAAAAGTTTTTTCCTTCCCTGTAATCTTTAATAAACCATCAGAGCAGCAGGACCTATGAGAACCATTCCAGGCAATTCTAACTTGCTGCATATTTTCAAAACAAAACCAGAGATGCACTTAGAAATAGCATTTTTTGAATGGAAGATCAATTGTTTTTCTTTTATTTCACAGAATTGTCAAACCCCAGAATGGTTTGGATTGGAAGAGACCTCAAAGCCCATCCTGATCCACCCTCTGCCATGGGCAGGGACAACTTCCACTAGACCAAGTTTCTCCAAGCCTGTTCCAACATCATTGCCATTATTTAAAACCAAATGAGATTTTCCTCTTTTCTTCTCTCCCTGTCTTCATCCTGCATGATTTCTCTTCTCACACCTGCTGTTTATTCTGTATTTATGTTTCTCATTTTCACCTTACACCGATCATAGCAGCATGGATTTTTTTTCTTCCCTTAGTAGCAGTTCACTGGTCTGGGATTTGAAGGATGTGACTCAATTCACTTTCCAGAAACACCATGAGCTGTCACCTGTATCATGTTTTCCCTTGGGTTTACCTTGATATTGCTCAGTAATTTCTCAGGTATTCCAGATTTCCATTGCTGGCAGCTTTCATACTGTTGCTTGCCACTCACTAAGGTGAAAGTCATTAATAATGATAATGATTTGGTGCTGTTCTTGCTGTGAGCATGGCTGGGGTGAGTGCCAGTGAAAAAGTGATTTTCTCCATGAAGACAGTGTCCCAGTGGAAAAGTGATTTTCCCCATGAAGACAGTGTCCCAGTGAAAGGAGATGTGATCTTCCCCATGAAGACAGTGTCAGTGGAAGGAGAAGTGATTTTCTCCATGAAGACAGTGTCAGTGGAAGGAGAAGTGATTTTCCCCATGAAGACAGTGTCCCAGTGGAAGCAGATTTGATTTTCTCCATGAAGACAGTGTCCCAGGGGAAGGAGATGTGATTTTCTCCATGAAGACAGTGTCCCAGGGGAAGGAGAAGTGATTTTCCCCATGAAGACAGTGTCCCAGTGGAAAAGTGATTTTCCCCATGAAGACAGTGTCCCAGTGGAAGGAGATGTGATTTTCCCCATGAAGACAGTGTCCCAGTGGAAAAGTGATTTTCTCCATGAACAGTGTCCCAGTGGAAGCAGATGGGATTTTCTCCATGAAGACAGTGTCCCAGTGGAAGCAGATGTGATTTTCCCCATGAAGACAGTGTCCCAGTGGAAGGAGAAGTGATTTTCCCCATGAAGACAGTGTCCCAATGGAAGGAGAAGTGATTTTCTCCATGAAGACAGTGTCCCAGTGGAAGCAGATGGGATTTTCCCCATGAAGACAGTGTCCCAGGGGAAGGAGAAGTGATTTTCCCCATGAAGACAGTGTCCCAGTGGAAGGGACATGGTGCCACCTCCATCCTCACAGGGTCCCAATCCTGAGTGAGAAGCCTGGGGTCACCCCAGTGCTGTGAGCACAAGGTTGGGCAGGACCTCCTGAGGCCCTTTCCAGCCTGAATTATCCATGAGCCCATGAAATCTTCCTTTACAGCACCCTGCAGCTCTTAGACAAATGTTACACCACATCCCTATGCACAAGGAAGAGCAAAGAAAGAGGGAATTTAGAAATTATTTACATAATGGGTTTCAGTTTTGAGCAGAGAACTTTTTCAGCTGATAAGAGATGAGGAGGGATCAGGATATGCACAAAAAAATTATTCTTTCTGAATGGAAACAAGAAATTACAGATGTGGAAATTCAATCACTAGAAAGCCTGACACACCAAGTTTTGCTGTTGTAAAACTAATTTGTAAATTCAGTCATCAAATTAAACTCCACAACTAGCTTAATGTTTTGGCTTTGATAAATTTGGAATGTGATGCTGAATACTGTTTTTTATTTTCTTAAGATTTCTGTTTCTGCTATAAATGGACACAATGAAGGAAAAGGACTCCAGGAGATGAAAGATGAATCCTACCTCACCTACTCTGACCAGGAGCATTTTTTGATAAATTAATTTCCTTGAGCTGTTAAAGCCTTGCTCCTTCCCATAAATTGTATTGGAACTTATCTCTAATTATGGGTTATTTGTCCAACCAGCTCTGATCTTCTTTCAAATACCAAATCCTTCAATAAAATTTATCCACATCAAACTTCTTCTGTTTAATGATGACAGCAATGATGAAATCATTCATCAGAACCACTTTTCAAATTGTGATAAAATCAGTATTAAAGCACTGGTGACCTGTACTTTAGCAGCTTCCAGGTGGAAGGAAGAAGGATTTTGAAAGTCATACTGAACATGTGCATACAAAATAATACAGAATACTCATTAAATTCCTCCAAACTCTTACTGTATTGATTAGCAGTCAAACTGCCAGGGATCTGACCTATTTGCTCTTCCACACAGCACCCTTCTGACATTTACTGTAAGGAGGAGAAATGTGGCTCCTCTTCCAGTAGGATCTGCTAGCAAATGAGGAAAGTCAGAGCAGGAACAAAGAAAGTGAAAAACTGGGAGTGGTGACAAACATATCCTGGTTTGCTCTTGGGTCATTAAAAAAAATAAAAATTAATTATTAATAAAATATCAAACATGGAGATAAGTTATTCTTTTATGCATTCTTTGGATCATGGAAATTGGAGATGAGATAGTTGGACGTGCAGCTTTTGCTGGGTGGTTACACAGCAGGAAATGCTTCAGAAATGCATTCTGAGCCTTCTCCTCAAATCACAGCCCCTGAGTCTCCATGGGTGAGGCATCATCACTGGGAGCTGGTTGCATGTGGAACAGGACATTCCTGCTTTTCCAGAGGAAGAGGGTGTGACAGGACCCACATCCATTGTGAAGGGCAGTTTGGGAGCCATGAAACCATCCAAAGCAGCTGCTCAGATCAAACATTTCCCAGCCTGTGTCACCAGGGCACAGTCTCTGTGCCCACCCTCAGCACTTGAACTGCACATTCCCTCCTCTGGCAGCTCAGATATTCTTGCCCTGGCATTGAAGGAAGAGCAGTGGGATTCCAGTTAGCAGAGCACCCTCTCAATTGCACTGATCCCATGAAACAAGGCCAGGACCTGATGCAAAGGAGCTGCTCAGACCAATGAGTCAGGCACTCCTGGTAAGGCATGAAACTGTTCTATCTTGCACAGGCTGGAGTCTTCTCTCTGTGTTGCACTTGTAAAAGTACATTAAATTGGGACTATTGCACTGTGACATTTCTATTCTAGACAATTGCCAGTTCAATCAATGCACATTTTATCATGTCTTGAATGTCTAGAAATAGTTTGGTCCACAGTGCCTTGTCAAACACTTTGGCAGGAGCATTTTCTCAGGAGGGCTCTGTAATTCTGCACAGCTCATCCAGACTGTGGCAACGAATTCCTGACCCTTCTGGGTCAGAAATATTGTTATTCACCCACTGCTGCTGCTCTGGTGTGGGAGGAATTCAGGAGCACTCTGTAATTCCTACCAGAATTGGAGTAAAATAAAAAAAAAAAAAAAATAATAAAAAATAATAAAAATGGAGTAAAGCTCTTCCCAGTCCTGTACCAGCCCTGGACTACACATGGGCTGGCAAGTGGGCTGCAGAATTCAACATCAACTTCTGACAGCAGAACTGGAGTAAAATCTGAGTGGGATGAACCAGAATTTGGGATTTCACCATTCCTTCATCTGAGTAAAAAAGAAGAAGCAGGGCAGACAGGAATTCTTGATCCTCATCTCTATTTAGGCCTGAATCAGAATAAAAAACAGAACTAAGAATATTAAATCACATTTCTCAAGTAAAGCCAAAACACTGAAATTATACACAATGCCAAGCCCAAAATATCTGCAAAATGTGCAATTCAGGTGGGTCTCACCCTAATATATCTTCTGTCACTTAATTTCAGAATCTAAAACCACCATGCAAGCACAGATCTAAAGACCAAGCTGTAAGAGCTGAAGGACACTGACAGGGGTGGAAGCAGGCTTTTAAAATGAGAAATTGCCATCTAACTTACAGGAACCATGTGAGCAACCCAGGATTAAATAGAACTGGCTCTTGTTCCCCAGTTCGACACTTCTCTGCCTGTTTGATATCCTAGGAGTAAATACAGCCTTTAAAAATCAAACAGAACTAATTTATTAATGTATTCTTAGCACTTTAAGAATGATTAATGGCAATTTTCTAGTTTTACACTGCCAATGTTTAGCAGAAAGCTATTAGAAAATCAGTGCATAATGACACTGCTGAGGTATTTACTGCTCTAACAAAAACACTGGAGAGAAAGATTCTGGACTCAGAATTTATACACATGTGGCAATTAGCTGTGAAGGTTGGGAGAGAAATAGCTGGGTTTTTTTCCTTTTGAAGAAATGTTTTTGAAGAAATGGAAACAATATTTTCTGGGAGGAATGCAGCTAGTTTTTGAAGCTACAGAAATTCTCACATAACCCAGGAGTGGTGAGAAATTCATATAAATGTGAATATAACATTTACTATTAGAGATCACAACAAGGCATGTTCTTAGAAGTTTTCTTCAATGTCCACAGCTTTTAACAAGCTTGGACTTGGCAATCTTGGAGGTTTTTTCCAGCTTTGATGATTCTGTGGGAATGAAAAGACACCAGATCTCAGTGCCAGTCACTCATGTTGCCCACCAACCAATTAGGTGGATAAAAACTGTGACATTTCCTCTCTTCTCCACAGTCTAACAGTCCTCAAATGCTTCTTTGGAAGATTAAAGAAGCCAACTGTCTTGAAGGTGTTTCTTGGCCTTGGCACAATATTAAGAATATCACAGAATTACCCCAACACAGTTGGATTCCAAGTACTCCTGCTCATCCCCTTTGCAAAAAAAAAAACCCAAACAACAACCCAGGAGCCAATAATGGAGCATAAGCACATCCAAGTGACACCAGTCAGTGAAAAAAGACAATGAACATGAGAAAATAATCCTTGATTTGTGTTTAAAGATGCTTAAAAAAAAAAATTGATGAGTGCAGAATGGGAGCAGCTGACTGAAGCCAGTTTTTAAGGAAGGGTTCTTAGGGTAATGGGAGTATTTATATGACTCCATTACAATGTACCCCTGCTCAAAAATTGGATAAAAGTAAAAATTAGGACATGGAACAGATTTATACAGGTTTCCCTGGGCATCTTCTCCTTGTTTGTTCTTGATGGCTCTGTGGGTTCATTGTCAATCCAAGCTGGAATGAGTCATTCCCAATCCAAACAAGAGACAACAGTGTCATGGTCATGGAAAGGCAGACACACAGACACCATACTGGAAATATAAAGATGAATTCTGAGTGCCCATGAAGCAGCTCTTCTCCACTCAGCAGCACAAATCCACAGCTGAACAACTGTGGAATATCTTGAGAAAATACAGCCAAGGACAGTAATAATGGTCACAGGTCTGGAAACCACAACTCAAAAGCAATGACTGCAGAAAATGTGAAATCTAGGGAATGGCTGAAATTATTTTAACACTCAGCTACATTTGCTGGAGGAAGAAGAATTCATTTTTCTACATGCACATAACCAGAACAAAAGGAAATCTGGAATGAGAAAGGTACAAATGAGGCATTAAGAAAAACAAACAAAAAGGAGTCCACAGTTCTCTCTCAGAGAGGGCCACTAGCAAGGAATAAGTCACCTTAATAAGATTGTAGACTCTATTTTCCCTGATCTGATGAATTACACTTATTTAGACTTGACCACTCTAAATGTAGTGAAAAACTATTTAGGCCAACTGGACAGAAATAAATTCTGTGATTTCAAAAGCACAAATTCTTTGTTCATCTTTAACCAGGAATGGAAAGAATCTGCAGGGGGCAGGCAGAAAATGCAAAAATCAGGGAGCAAAGAGGAGAGAGGGAGTGAAACTCCTCCTCTGGTCAATACAATGTGATTCTTAAGAGAATAGGACACCTTTCTTTTGTGTCCTTCTGCAGTGCCCAGCACAATGAATTCCATTCCTAATTGAAGGAAACAATCACTAAATAAATGCAAACCTGACTGTAAAAAACTCATGTGGTCCTGCTGGGTATATTCATCCTACAGACTGAGAAATGGCAGGATGAAGAATGTGTTTTGTAATTTCCTTTTGGCCAAAAGGATTAAATTGGCTTTACTGCTTTTCTCCCCCTCTGTTGAATGACAGAAAAATCCTGGTAATATGCTGTCAAAGTATTTCAAGTCTCATTTAGCCCTTGTCTACTGCAAGTAGGGTCTTTATGTATTGTCACAAAAGAGTGACAATTCTGGACACTGGATTTCCTAAATCAAGAATGAAATTACAGGATTACTTCAGCTGGAATGGAGTTTTATACCCTTTACTTTTGAATAATGGCAGTAACTTTGAATTGTGAATACTAGGATGGCAATATTCAGGCTCCTTTACCTTTGCTTTCTATCCATATATATAGACAAAATCTATTTTGTCTCTTCACTATTCAAGCATTCCAACAATTTTTTTTCCAGAGGAACAAATCCATCATTTGCACTGAAGAAATTATAGTAATCAGTGGAGAGTATCAATAGCTGAAAAAAAAATAAAATTACTGTCTGTTAGCATCCACGTCTCCTATCCTTGTAAAACTTGAAAAAGCTCAGGGAAGTTGCCAGAAATCTTTCCTTAGACCTCAAAGGCATGTGAACAAAATATATATAATAATTGGCTGGCAAAACTAGGAATGTAGACACATTTATAACTTGCAGCAGCAGAACAGAATACCTAATAAAAACCTGTTCTGAAAGACATTTTTAATGAAGATGATCATCAGTACTGGAAGCTGGTCTCCAATAACAATTAAGAAAAAATTGCACTAGAAGGAGGAACTTGCAGTGTAACAACAAAAGAACATGATATAATCTTTCTCTCACTCTGTGTTCCCAAAAGAAAAAAAAAAATAGAACAATGAGTTTCAGAGAATTTTTTACAGATTTTCTGTTCTTTGTGCAAAATATGTGTCACTTTGTAAGTGACAATGACAGCCTGAAAGTTTCTCTTTCTGCTACACATGATCTTTCTAATTTGTGATCCATAGCTCAGGCACCTGTGATTTTACATTCTTCCCAGTTCAGATCCAACTGAAACACTTGCACATTTTTTTGGCTGTAAGTGTTGATAGCAGCTTTTTTTGCAAGGATGGAAAATTCTGACATGCACTTTTATAATCCCTACACACAGAAACATTTGCAGAAAACCAACCAATAAATAGAGGAACAACAACTCAGTGAGGCTGGAGCTGGATTATCTTTAAGGTCCCTTCCAAGCCAAACCATTCTGTGATTCTGTGAAATGAATAAAACACTCCTGCTTTCTTCCACATCCTTCTTAGCCTGGTACAATATTCCTGCCTCTCTGGAAACCTTCCCTGAAGTCACTGATGTTGGATGCCTTCAGACTGCTGGGTTGAGCCTTCATTGCACTTTTGGTTTTTAAAGTATTCCTGATTTTTTAATTTCCTTCTACCAGATCCTCACAGAGCCTTTCTCCATTGTTTGAAATGTTAATTTTATTAATAAATGTTGGATGATGGGCACATGCAGTGCATGATATAAGGGGAAGATTAGTGATTGTTAAAAATAATTTTAAGACATGTTGGTTGAAAACAAATAGCTTCACTTTCATTCTAATTGATGTAATCCATTACCAGGGTGCAACTTCTACCCATGACTGCTTCTAATTAGCAGTCTGCCTAATTAAAAGTGCACTGATAACTTCTCCCTGGGATCTCCCTTGCAGGAGCTCAAGTCCATCCATGCTGAGTGACACAAATGAAACGTAGACAGTGGGAATGGAACATTTCAAATGTTTAGAGGACAATTTGTGTTGGGGGAAATAATGGTGGGGGGATTTTCCACTGTTTGGAAGGAAAGAAAAACAGAATAGTAAAACAGAAAAGTAAAGACTCTTTTATGCCTCTGGCTAGAATGTTGTCAGAGAATAATTAAGGCTGAAAACAGATCATTGAGTCCAAATTAATGCAACACTGAACCATGAAAGGTCTGAAGGCTTGAGGTTAAATTCAGCCTCCATAAATGAACAGGGTGTTGTTGAATTACCAACATTGTACTGCAAGCAGAGCCAGACCCACATGAACTCACACAGGCCTTTAAATACACCAGGACTTGGTGCCTTATGAAGACATCCTGCCTTTAATCCAAGATAAACAACAGGACCCTCCCAATGCAGGAATTCTGGGATGAATGATCTCACTGCACTTCTGCCATTTTGTGTTTGACTCCTCTTCTCTTGTATTCCTTGGTAGGAATGATTCTCAAGGTGTTCTCTTGTATTCCATCCCATTGATGGTGCCCTGCTGAGCTTTCTGAGTCTCTCCAAAGTGCTGAGCAGTGGCCACCTAAATGGCTGGAACAGGGAACAGACACAGGAAATTCCATCAATCTTCATTTAAGCATAGGTTTGTCATTTTTTCACTCTGAACATTAATGAGGTCAGCACCAAAGTGAGCACAGCCCCCATCTGTGTCCCTCTGTGGATCCAGGAGGTTGGGAAGCTCAGAAATGCCCTGAACCAAATTTGTTCCCAGAGACACACAGATTTCCTCCAGGGCTTTGCAGAAGCATTCCTACAGTGACTGCTAAAATAATTTCATTATTGTATTTCGATCCATTAGCTGGGGCAAGCATTGAGCATCCCTGAAAGTCAGCAGAAATTAATCACAGCTCAGCTGACAATAATGAATTATCTCTGCTTCCCTGAAAGGACCAAGCAACAAACTGGCTCCCCACAAAGTCCCAGCCAGGTGACCCTCAAAAATTTTATGAACAGTGAAGGCACCAGAACAAAATCATCTCGACTTGATTCAACACTTGGATAAGAATGAATATAAAAATCCCTTGGAGAGCTTATAAACATCTGGCCACTCATACTCCCTATTCTACTTTTTTAAAATAATTAATCATGATTAATGAATAAGCAAGAAAAGTGTCTGGATTTTGCACCTGAATAACATCACTAGCAAATATTTAACTCATGAAGTTTCTTGCTTTCTTCTACTTTCAGTCTTATCCTATTAGAACCTTATTCAATTGTAATTGAAAAAGCTTTAAATCCAAGTTCAGTCAGTAGTTTTTAGTCTATGGATTAGTAAATGCATTACTTACTGTACTATTTTCTTTTTCATTATTCCTTTGAAATAGTAAAATAAGAGTTTCACAGGAAACAAACAAGCATGGCTGAGGTGGATTCAGTGGCAGGCAGACTCAGTGACCAGCCAGGTTTTCAAACACAGTGATAGCACCTTTGAAAAGGTAATAAAGGCAATAAATATTGCACATTTATTTAAAATAAATTAATTTTAAAGTGCTATATCAGAGTATATTGCTTAAATGTCATCAAATGTTTCTACAGGCACTTATCCAAATTAAGGCAAATCCTCAATGATTTAATGATATTTAGAAATAAAGTCAGACTCAATTTCCAATTTTTTTCTAAATAAAAACTTCACAGTAATCCACTCTTTACAGCAGTCTCACACACTCACACACAGAAAATCCAATCAAAGACATGCCAGTACTGATATGCTGTAAGAAAACTGCTGCTATTGAAGGCAAAATAGGAATTGGGAAGCAACAGTTTGGTTTAAAAGGAATTGAAACCAAAAGGGTTTCTAAAGAGGACCTCAGAATCTGGGTGGGTTTTTCTTTCTTAAAAAAAAATCAACCTAAACAACAAAAAACCCAAATATTTTCCATAGGAGAAATGGATTTCACACAGAGTGATTCTAAGTTTACTGCTTTATTTTATTTTTCTTAGTCACCATTTGAAGACTGAAAAATACAACAAAAATCTCTGGGTTTAGGCTCATCTTTCCTTGTTTGATCCTGTCAGAAATTCTTGCCCTGAGACAGAAATTACTCCATATTGCAGGGAATATGGAAGGGTGAGGAATAAACAAAAAAAATGAAGGAAGGGAGGGAGGAAGGAAGGAAGGAAGGAAGTGGCGGAAGGAAGGAAGGAAGGAAGGAAGGAAGGAAGGAAGGAAGGAAGGAAGGAAGGAAGGAAGGAAGGAAGGAAGGGTGGGTAAAATCAGGCAGTGGTGCCTTGTAAAACCAATTATTATTAATCAAGAGCAAGTAGAACCAATTTGGTCCCAGAACTTCCTGACCCCCAGTTTGCTCTAGATTAATTTAAACCCTGCTAATTCAAGAGAAATGCAGCCAGAGCAAACAGAGATAACAAAGTCTCAGTGTGGATTTTGAGTCCATCTGGGTTCTAATCCAGGCTCCAAAAGGAATGGTCTGAATGAGGTCTCTGCAAGCAGGAAGGAGAACAGGGAAAAGCACAAACAGCCTTTCCTCAGCTCCTGCATTTTGCTTTTCTTCCTGGTGCTCTGCTCTGTCCCTCTTCCCTCCCATTCCCAAACCATTCCAGGCTCCCCTGGGAGCACCATTCCAGCAGGATGCTGCCTTTAGTACTTTTTCTGACCCCTTAGTGGGGTTTCTGGTGCTGTTTGATCTGGGATGGACAAAAGTTGTCACCAGGCTGAACTCAGGGCTTGACAAAGTGGTTTCCTGGGCTCTGATTTTTTCTGCAGTGAGACATCAAAAGCGGGGAGCTCTAATAAAAATTGATTTTTATTCTTAAAAGGCTTAAGGTTTTGCAACACATAAACGCTCTAAATGCCCTCTGTGAATGTTTATATTTTTTTCCTTTTGTATTAAACGTGTGTTTTAATTAAATAGAATTATTGTTTGTTTGTTTGATTGATTGATGGATTAATGAAAAGCAAAGTTGTATCACAGCAGAATTTAATACCTAGGAGACTTTTCCTACTCAATCTGCATTCGTTTCTACTGCCATCAGAACTTTGAAAAGCGCTCTGTTTAATGCTCAGCTATCATCTCCCACAGAATGAGAAAAGTACAATAATGGTTTTAAGGCTCAGAGCTATTGTCAATATTGAATATTATGGTATTAAAAGCAAATTAAATTTGAAATGACATTTTTTTGCCATCCCCAAAAGGGCAAAAAGAGAGCTAAGTTTTAAATAAAAACATAAGGGCCATGAAACTTGAGTTAGCTCAATTAAACAGTGGACATCATTTATTTTATCAGGATGCTGTAATAATTGAGATAGAGAAATATTAGTGTAGCAGTCATTGTTTTGTATTGACCTAAGGTGATTCCAGAGCATGTGTGATTCCCTGATATACTTCAGCTAATATAAAGCAAAATTTCAAATTACATTACAGCACTGATGTGACAATACACTGAATTGTTTGCAAAAAGTACTGTTAGCTGTGTTTCCACCATAATCTGTATTAGTAAGATGCTGAAATATGAAATGGTTGTTATTTGACTCTTAAGCACAAAATTGGCACAGCTGCTCCTACTGATATTGCCAATGCATTCCAATGTTTTGACTTTTGATATAATTCTGTTGTTCTGTGTTTCTGGCATGTTTTCATCTGCCCAGGAGTAACCTCTCTCCTTGTCTTGTGTGGGATTTACTTAAGAGAACAGAATTTCACTGGAATTACATGATCAATTATTGGTAAAACACTATCCTTGAGAATTTAAATGGACTGCAGTAATAGGGAAAGTTTCTGAGGTCAACATGCAGAAAAATCCAATAAAATTGGATTTGCTCTTCTCCGCTGTGAAAATTTACTTTAAGGTCTTGTTACAATTTAGATCTTTTTGGCAACATTGGTATAACAGCAGCTTTTTCTCTCACTTCAGACTTCAAAAAGGAAAGTAAACACTATGAAAAATGGCATTACCAATCTGGATATAAAAGAGGAATGCACAAGTGTAGTCTCCAGCATAAAATTCAGAATGACATCAGCACACTGGTGTGCCCTGCTCAGACTCCTCAGGGAGTCCCAGACCTATTGCAGACTCCTGTGTAGCTGAAAGAAATTAAATAATAAGTAATTTTGTTATGTCACAAGGAATAAAACCCCAGTGAGGCTGGATCTCACAAGACTTTCTTCAGGATCTTCAAATCTGATAATTGTGGGCTCATGTCTCATCTCTGATTTCTTTCATGAAACTTGTACTGTCTTGTTATGTCTTTAATCTCAAAGCTTCAGTATCCCTGTCTCTTAAGCTTAAATTTATTCCTTGACTTGAATTTAAGTCCCAGTTCAGTGAACCTAAAAGTTCTGCTTACATAATTTGCCAGACAGTTATTTAGAATGTACTAAAAGGAAATGGCGACAATGAACTTAAATAAATGTGTTTAAAAGCACCTGAGTATTTATTTCAAAAAGGACTCATGGAGGTACAAATGCCTGCCTTGAATATGATGCTTGTAACTCAGGGCTAAACTATCAATATCAGCCTTTCCTTCTTGGCAGGCTATTTAATGTTTCTGTAATTAAATAGATATTTAGATTGAATTAGATATATGCAGCAAAAATAATCGGGGTTACCTAAAGAAAAGGAAAAGTCTCTTACTCCCAGAATCACAGAATATTCTGAGTTGGAAGGGCCCAGTAAGAATCAAACCCAGCTCTGCAGTGAATGGCCCATATGTGGATCAAACTCCCAACCCGCCCTGACCCATGGTTATTGTTGCAGTAATGCACGGATTCATCCAGAGGCTAAAATACACTTCCTGAACTGTGTTCCAGTCCTTGTCAGCCAGAAATAAAAGAGCACTAAATGCACCTTAAGCAGCACTGCAGTTTGCATAGGCAGATATTGGCATAGCTCCAGTCACTTGCTGCAGGTATTTGTAATAAAGATGGATTATCAGCTCCTCACACTCCTTCTGTCTTCCAGGGCACAGCTAATCCAAACAGATGCATCTGGACATTGCAATGAATTAAGGAGTAGTTTTCATTGCAATGCCCTTAAATTAGATCCTAAGAACAGGCCATTGGGAAAAAAAAAAATAAAAACACAGTCAAAAAAGAGATTGAAACTATGTGATACAGACACTGGAGACACTGGATTTAAGATGTTAATTTTACCCAAGACAATAATGAGATCTGATCTAAGCCCACTGTTGTTTGTGAATCAGCTGGAATTTTATGTGTTTCTTACTTTAATTCACCTTCACTGTAATAACTAAACTATTTTAAAAAGGGGCAAACTCAGTCATCATATGTTGAAAACTGGTAGAGAATATTCCAACTTCATATGTTTAAAACTGGTAGAGAATATTCCAACTTCGTATGTTTAAAACTGGTAGAGAATATTCCAACTCACTTTTCCTTATATTTTTTTTTTTTAAATTCTGGATGAAATCTTTGAATTAACAACAGTTTGACATGTTATAGGCTTTGAGTCCCCCAGGGAGTCCCTTAAACCCCGACCAGGACTTTGCCTCAGCTGGGAGTTTTATTCATGTCCTTTCATCTTCAAGGACCAAAGCCTTTGACTTTAACTTTTTAAGCTGAATATTTGCTCTGCTGTCATGCAACAGCTCATCTGCTTGGTTTCACGACTGTTCTGGTTGCCTGTATTTTTATTTTAAATTATTTTAAATTTCTTTTGGGTATTTTGCAGCAGCTTTCTGGGTCTCATGCCACATTTCCTTCTCTGAAGTTGATGGTGAGTGTAGGGATGGTGTCTCCTGCCATCCAAATGAAATGTGATATGAAAAGGAAGATTCTACATTTTCCATATCCTAAAATGCTTTTCTTCCATATTTTTCCATATCCTCCAATTTTATTTCCATATCCTAACAAATTTTCTCACCTAATAAAGGACTAAAAGGCAAATTGACCCAAAGTCAATATGAAATCTAAAAAATAATATAGATCTCCCCAAATATATGTACCAGAGCCCTGCCTCCCACCTTGCTATAATAATATTGCACACACATGGTTGTGATCTATCAAAACCTTCCCTTTACATGGTGCTATGACTTCCTAAATAAATAGTACCTAGATAAATAAATAAAAGCCCATAGTTTTTATACATTCCTTGAATGGCCTTCTCCCATTTCATGGATATTTGCACTACAGAAAGAAAAAGCATCACACAAGCTCAATAATAGAGGCATAAAATTCAGAAATTACTAAAATTCCATTTTTTTTTTATATCTTAGATTATATCTTATATCTGAATACTTAGAGTGTGATTCCATTTTAGCAAAAAACAGTATAGAGCTGGATGAAATTAGAGAAACTGCTGCCTCTCAAAACAGTGGGTATTTCTGTGAAGGTTTTTTTGGTTGAGTTGGCAATTTCAGATAACAGTCCTGGTAATGAAAATGTTGAAATAACTTTAACAGCCCAAATGGCACCACTGCAATAAACTGCAGCATAAAAATTCAAACTCTGTTAGAGCATATAAGCTTGGCTTAAATAGAGCAAAGCCTTACTTAAGTATCATCTTTTTTTTTTATTTGTTTGGATTCAGCATATTTTGCAAACAGAAATGTGAGCTAATATAAAAAGAAGTAATGATTGTTGGGAGCTGAGTCCTTCCCTTTCTTTACATTAAAAATAGACTGTGAAATGGAGCATTGCCTCAAAAACACCTCCAAGCAATAGAGGAATAATACAGGCACCCATAAAGCAACACATTATCAGAATCAGCTCCTTTAATGGCTTCATTTTCTTCTTCCCAAAGTCTCCCCCCATAATGAGATCTAACAGAGTCAATTCATTCACCAAGAACCAAAATATTGGCTATCTGCTTTAACTCTTTTTAGGTACTTTTGCCTACTTTATTTTCTTAAAGTAAAATAGAAGAAAACCCTCAAGCAAACAAACAAAGGAAAAAACCCACTCCAAAAACTAACAACTCCAAAACAGACATAAAGAATTTCTTTTTCTCAAAGGCACAGCTCTGCTTTACATCCTGGCTGTGATGAACAAAGCCATCAGCTCAGGAAAATGGGCTCATTCAGATGGCAAAGGGCACTTCAGGGACTTCTGCATCCAAGATGAGTCTGTAATAACAGAGTTCCTAAAATATTTCTGCTGGCAAATCTTTAATCTGAGCTATGATATTTCAGACTCATCTGCATCATAATCCAGCTTTCCTCCTGGTTTGTGTTGTGATACTTCATATTGTCAGAGAACCTTTTTGGTAACCAAAAAATGATTCTTCAGTGAATCCCACACACTGTGGCTTGGTGTGACAGAAATCAGTCATCATTAACACATCACACTGGCTGTGCTGGGGTTCATACAAACCTCACATCACAGCTTTAATATCATGTCTGTTAATTACAAAGAGACAGAGACACAGAGAGAGAGAGAGAGAGAGGGATAAAGCAAGAGATGGGGAGAAAATGAGAGAGGGAAAAGTTGCCACTGGATTTTTCTGTCAGATAAGGAGCCATTTGTGGTGTAACATCACAAAAATCTGGAACCACATGAGGCTTGTGAAACGGGAAAGGAAAGGGAGGTTCAAGGACCATTTTTAAGCTTTCTGCTGTTTTCCCTGATGTGATGAAATTGCTGGGGTGTGTGCACTGCAATGTCCTGTTTGAGCTTAACCAATATTCCTGCACCTGAGTGGCAACATTTCCCTTCCCTTTTCAGTCCCTGAAGGCAGCACAGGCTCTGTCCAGCACAGCAAGTGCTGACCAAGCTTACAGAACATTGTGTACAGCCACACACTTCACCAGAGCAGCACTGAATGTTGGCCTGGATGGTCTTGGAGGTCTTTTCCAGCCTCAGTAATTCCACAATTCTGTGTCTTCAATTTCTGTGATTCCATGATTCTGTGTATTCAGGGATACATCTGTCACAGACACATCCTTTCTGAAAAATCCTTTCCTTAGGATTTTTCCTCCTGAGAAGCTGAGAGGCCTCAGGAACAAAATGTAACCAATGGTTATCTGCTGCTGTGGAATGCAACAGGTGCATCTGGGATTGGGCTCATGTGGTTGTTTCTAATTCATGGCCAATCACAGCCCAGCTGGCTCAGACTCTCTGCCCGAGACACAAGCCTTTGTTATCATTCTTTCTTTTTCTATTCTTAGCCAGCCTTCTGATTAAATCCTTTCTTCTATTCTTTTAATATAGTTTTAATACAATATATATAATAATAAATCAGCCTTCTGAAACATGGAGTCAGATCCTCATCTCTTCCCTCATCCTGGGACCCCTGTGAACACCATCACGTACATCCATCTTGTCAGCCATCCCTGAGGGTTTACTGAAGAGGGGACACAGCTCCAAATGTTGCCCTTCTTTAAGGATAAATTCATCCAGCAGCCAAATTATTCATGGAATTGAAAAAGTAACAGCTCTACTGACAGATCTTGAAGTATCTGTGCCCAGAGAAGCTGTGGCTGCCCCTGGATCCCTGAAGTGCCCAAGGCCAGGTTGGATGGGGCTTGGAGGAATCTGAGCTGGTGGAAGGTGTCCCTGCCCATGGCAGGAGGTGGAATGAGGATGATCCTTCAAATCCCTTCCAACCCAAACCATTCTGAGTTTTTGATTCCATGCAGGAAGAGAGAAAAGCCTAAAAGGAGACAAGAACAGCTCACATTGTTGGATGGAGACAAGAATAGCTGACATGTGCATGCAGATCTCTGTGTGCAGAATGCTCCTGCCTTTTCAAGGATTCTGAAGATAAAGCTGAGGGAGAGGAAAACTGAGGGAGGAGGAACTCACACAGAGGATAAAGGAGCAGTGAATAAAAGCAACATAGGAAAAAACCTTTTAATGGAAAAAGCAGGAAACTCAAAAGTTTCTCAGTAGTTTTAAGGGCTATGAGAAAATGTATTCTGTCCTGCTTTTTAATCTGTCTTTGATAAAACAATAGATTACTCCCCTCAGGCATTTACTTCACCCCAGCATATCCTGATAGCCATTAGCAGGCCATGTATCTTGTTTGACTGTCAGCATTCTGGAAGAAACATTTGTGAAGGCTTTGCAGGCATTAATGTAATAGCAGAATATATCTGCACAGAGCCTGGTAAACAGACACAAGAAGTTTCTTTGCAATGCAAACCAAGAAGCAGAATTTAAAGCAAAAAAAAATATCCAGTATTTCCAGTCTCTGAGGCTGTAGATATAAAGGGTAACATCAGGCTGAGAAAATGCAGCACAGAATCCCACATGGTTTGGGTTGGGAGGGACCCTAAAACCCACAGAGTGACACCTTCCACTAGCCCAGGTTGCTCCAAGCCCCTCCAAAGCAAAGGCTGAACTGCCAGAGGAGCTCCTTCAACCTCTGTGTGAAAGGCAGGAAATGGCAGGTTATTTATTTGCTTCATTCCCATCATTAATAGCAAGTGGGGAGTACCTGTGTTTGACTTTATGATCACATTCAGTTGGAATTTCTGCAGCTGAGATATAGGATTGAATATCTGCTCATAGTTCTGTCAAGCTTTGCTGTATGCACCTCAATTTTTTTTTTTCTCTTCCAGAGTCATAATGAAAAAATCAGAATATTGTGAACTATATGTTATGTACAGGGGAAAAAGGAATAATGGGATTAACTCAATCATTTGTGCAAGTACACAGACTTCTAACTTTTCATTGTTTATTCATTGTAAGAAACAGTGAATTTCATGGAGCCACAAACTGATTTGAATTGGAAGGGACCATAAAGATATCTATTTCCCATGGGCAAGAAAAAGATCTGCTTCTATGAATTAAACATTTCCCCAAATCTAACAGATGATCTCAGCTCAGTGATACCTGGACACTTTTACCTACAGCTTTGCATATTCCAAGTGCTGCAAGAGCATTAACCACATCCTGTTAGCACAGCCAGGCTGGGAAAGAGCCCTGGGCTCTTTATCTAGATTGCAGCTCTCACTCCAGTTTTTACCAGTTTCTTGAGTGATAACATCTTGCCAGTTTGTACCCTAAAAAAACAGGAAAGGATGGATGTACAGAGTGCTTCCAAAGGGGAATTCTGAAGCAAAACAGCCAAGGGAGCAGATAAACTTCAAGCTCATCTCTGCAAGGCCTGGGCAGCTCCAAATCTCTGCTCACTCTCGCCAGGTTTATGTTTATTGCTATTATTTTAAAGGTATTGAGGGAGTGCAGGAGCAAAGGAGAAATGTCATATTATACACATAGACTGGGGGTAATTTTTTTTGCCAATGGCTCTTAAATAACACAGTATAAACCCATTAATCCCATTCTCATTTTAGCTTAAGTGCTAACTGCTTAACTCAGATTGATCCCTCTCAGGTAAAGATAATGGCCAGGGGATTTCAAGTAGAAAAAACCCCTATTACAGTAAATTAAATTTGTATAGCTGGACATTAATGGGTTATTTTATTAGACTAAGCACAGCAGATATTTAGTCCACTTTCTGAAATGTATTATTACGTAGTCCCTGGTTATATCCATGGCAGGAATATTCCCACAGGAGGAGAATTACCAGTGGAATTCAGACCAGGATTTCTCCTCCTTTTCATGCCATGGCTGAAGGAAGCAGAAGCTGCCACCTGAACACCCCTTCAGATGAAGAGAGCTCTGAGTTACTACCCAAATTTCAATTAATTATGTTATTAATTAAGTACTAATCCTACATGCAGGCAAGCATAGCTGTTCTCTGAAAGCTCCACTTTGTTGTTTCATGTGTCACAACTTTTATTTTTCATGTTTCACTGACTAATTCCAGTCCATCTTTTTCTTCTCTCCTGTGAAGGGGCAACAGAAATTGTGTGTCTTGCTGTATTGTCCCTTTGTCTGTCCCTTGTCCCTGTGTTTTAAACTACCAGGTGATTTTAAAGTACAGTAGAAACCAGATGTGTACCATGCCTAGAAATTCACCTTTCTGTGCTCTGTGTGTTTATCTCGAGAGCATGGCTTATATTTGTATCTGGTTCTGCAAACTGTCACCAAAAAAAAAAAAAATCCTGAAAAATGTTGACTTATTATAATATGTTTTCATGCTCACCCATCTCCCTGTTTTTCACACAGGCTGACCAGCCTTTCAGCAAGGATTTAAGGATTTGAGGTTATTTTACATAAAACTATCATTATAAATCCACCAGAAAGTCTGGATTTTCAGACAAAGGAAATAGAGAAGCTGGGATGCAATGCAGGCAAAACCAGAGATAAGTCTGTGCAGAGCTGGCAAAAGGATGGAGCTTGTTGCAGTTCCTTCTGTCAGGGAAAGGGGGACCCTAACAAACACCAGGAGTGCAATTCCTGACAGAAACAGAAACAATCTGATCTTCTGTACAAGGCAGAAATTAGTGATCTTTAGCATGAATCCTATTCTGGTTACTAATTTTCAGGGTGAAAATTACTGATTCTTTAAATTATATTTTTGTTTAAATTATCTAATTATTATTTAATTAATATTTTTATTTTAATTATTATTATTATTATTATTATTATTATTATTATTATTATTATTATTATTATTATTTGAATTACAACTTACTGATTTAGATGGCTTAATCTGTAGGCTTTTCCAAGTAGAAATGTGTGATTGGAAGCAAAGATTACCCTATAAATCCCTCTAAGGAAAAATATCATAGATGAAGAATGTATATAAATGCAAAATGCTGCCACAATTAAACAGGTATATTAATAAGTTTTTAATATATTTAGACTGGAGCTTAATAAAGGGTTTTTACCACCTTGAGAAGGCTTTTAAAGAAACTTTCAGCATTTTGGGAGTATATACAGTGTTCTGTTAATTGGGGGTGGTCTGTAGGATCTGATGTGGTAACCCAGTCAGTTACTGAGAAGGAATCTTCTTTTCCTACTCTTTTAAAAAATGAGAAAAAAGCTTGATTGTGTTCAATTTGGTTACAGAAGCTTTCTCTGTGCAAAAGGCATTAAGTAGATGCAGCAAAGCCCTAAGATTATTTTTTCAATACCATTTTTTTCAAGTTCTACACAGTATATGTTGAATTTTTTCTGACTTGTTTTTCTAATTTTGAGTTTTACTTAGGCCATGCCTTCAAGACTTCTTGTTCATTGATTTTTCTCCCATCTCAGAGGACTGAAAATCCTGTGGTGAGTGTTACTTACATGAAGAACAAAAAGAGGCTTTCCCAAAATCTTGTGATAAATCACATTGACAAGACCATGCAACTCCAGGGATGATTTTCACCATGAGCAATGATATTTTGTAAATGTGTGAGCAGGATTACCATTGATGGCATTAAAAACAGTATAAGCAACTCAGTGGTCCTTCACATTTTTTCTTGGTGACAGTTTTTGAAATATTTATTTTTAATATCAGTATACAGAAGCTTTTGAAAAAATTCCATTATTAAAAGTTTCATTTCCTTGAGCTAATTTTTTCCTCACTTCCTCAAGCATTCCTATGTTAGTCATTCATTACATGTACTAGTTGCTTGCCTATGTTGTGTGAGCTCATTAAAAATACAAAGAAAAACGAATGGCCACGCTCCTCTGTAATTACATTTCCCTAGAAGTGCAAAATAATTGTAACTGCTTCCTGAACAGCGGCCTTTTCTCATTCTGCTGATCCTTTTTATCCTCCCTCCTTTCTAGTTTCTCTTCTACACCACATTTGATCCCTTCTTTCACTGCCTTTTGCTTTTCCACTAAATGTCTCATATTTTCTGCATTCCCACCATCTCTTAACACATCCCATAATTTTTTTTCACCCAATCCCATCCAAAATCCCATGGCAAGCTCACTCTTTTCCATGATAATTTTGGATTTTCCCTTCTTGGCAGCCACAGAGGTCTGCCTGACCCCCTTCAAGATGGGCTCTGGAGGAGCCACCTGGTCTGGTGGAAGGTGTCCCTGCCCATGGCAGGGGTGGCACTGGATGGGCTTTAAGGTCCTTGCATCCCACGTAATTCTGGGATTCTGGGATTTTATGAAGATGCTGAGAGGTCCTTTCCACTACCCATCCATCAGGGATCTGAGGGAGGGCTCAGATTTCCAATATTTTCTCCATCATTCTCCTGTTAGAGTTTTGTCCATGTAAATGTCATTTATTCCCTGCTTTGTCTCGTGTCTCTGTTTTTACACTGGAATGCTGTTCACCAGATATCTTCATAACTCAGAGATCTTTGCATTCCCAATATCCACATGTCCTTTTGCCTTCCACATTTCTTTTACCTCCCTCATGTTTCATGCAGCCTTAAAAAGATAGATTGGAAAAATGGGGAATGTTGTGGACTCCTTGTGAGGGTGGGCAGGCCCTGGCACAGGGTGCCCAGAGCAGCTGTGGCTGCCCCTGGATCCCTGGCAGTGCCCAAGGCCAGGCTGGACAGGGCTTGGAGCACCTTGGACAATGGAAGGTGTCCCTGCCCATGGCAGGGGTGGCACTGGATAGGCTTTAAGGTCCTTGCATCCCACTTAATTCTGGGATTCTGGGATTTTATGAAGATGCTGAGAGGTCCTTTCCACTACCCATCGAATAGGGATGTGACGGAGGGCTCAGATATCCAATATTTTCTCCATCATTCTCCTGTTAGAGTTTTGTCCATGTAAATGTCATTTATTCCCTGCTTTGTCTCTGGTCTCTGTTTTTTACACTGGAAAGCTGCTCATAAGCCAGAGACGTTTGCATTCCAAATATCCACGTCTTTTGCCTTCCACATCTCTTTTACTTTCCTCATATCTCGTACGGACTTAAAAAGATAGATTTGGAAAATGGGAAATGTTGTGGACTCCCTGTGAGGGTTGGGAGGCACAGGGCACCCAGAGAAGCAGTGGCTGTCCCTGGATCCCTGGCAGTGTCCAAGGCCAGGCTGGATGGGGCTTGGAGCAGCCTGGGACAGTGGAAGGTGTCCCTGCTCATGGCAGGGGTGGCACTGGATGGGCTTTAATGTCCCTTCCAACCCAAACCACTCTGGGATTCTGGGACTCCATGAAAGAGAAGTCCTGGATACTTTCAGGGAATAGAAGTTTTTCAGCTAGGTCCTGCAAATCTGACCTTCTGAGGAACTCTGCATTTTGTCACCAACCAACCCTCCATCTCCTCCTGCCACAAGGCTGCCCAGTGACGCTTTCAGAACGTACTTGTTTTCCTAAAGTGTCACTTCTCCGAGACAGGAAATGAATCCAGAATTAGGCTGGCCTAATTCCACAAATCTCTTTTTGCCAACAAACCACTCATTTAAGAAGAGTTGCAATTAGGAGCACTTAAGAGCTTTCATGATTAGGGATTCTGTTTGAAAATTCAGTGTAAGCTCATTATGCTGCTGCATATCATTACATTTCTAGGCAGAAGAGGGGACATTGTGTGTGAGTTGTTGTACAATTGGCTAATCCAGCCTCATTCACCATGAGAAGCATCATTTGCTCAAGAGAATAATCACTTTTACAGCTGGCATGTCCATGAGTCAAAAGTACCCTTTGGTTCCACCCAGTGAATGTGCAGGAGCAGCAGAAGGCAATCTTTCTTCTGGAGAGGGCTGACTACAGAAGTGACCAGCCCAGCTGGTGAATCAGTGGAGGAAAAAAATTATTAAAGTGGATAAAAAGAGGTTAAAAAGTGGATAAAAGTCATGCATGGTGGACAGCTCCTTTCAAAATGCAGCAGCACTGAAAAAAACCCGTGGAAGTTCCCAATTTAAGAATGAGTTAAATAGTTTTTAACATGTGTTGTAAGGTCACCAAGTGACCAAGCCAACCCAGAAATGAGGTTAATAACAGTTACATGGCAGCACCAAGGCTGCTGACTGCAGATTTAGCTCTGAGGTAAAAGAATTATTACTCACATTCTTCTGAAGATAAAAGAATTATAACTCATATTCTTCTGAATATTCACTTGCTACTTGGCATCCTTGGCGCTCTTTTCCCCACTTTCCATTCCACAGCTTCCATTTTCCATTTGCTCCTGAAGATTCTGCTTTATTTTTTTTTTTTTAAGCAAGATATTTTTCCTAAATGTGTTCCACTTTTTATCTACACAAACAATTGTCTCCCTGTGTTTGGAATCTTCTCTGCGCACAGCTAAACATAATTCTCAGATATAAATGCAATTCTCAGATGAACTTGCACAAAAAACAGCAGAAAACCTTTGAAAAGTATTAACTTGGTACCATCATTACTGACCAGTTTTGTGAGGTACTTTAAGACTCTTCATTTATGTAAACAGCTGTATTTTTTATTTTTCTTTTCTTCTTTTAAAGCAAGTGAAATTAAGTAGGACATGGGGAGGATTGTTTGATATTTGCCTTTCTACAAGCTGACACAAAAGTACAAAATATTGACAGATAATATCAGGAGAGTCTGGTGTTTGACTGAACTGAGTCTCTGGGTACAGATTTTGCTAAGAGAAAAGCAGCTAATGGTTGAATACAGTGTTTCATCTATTTTAAGACCACTGGGATGTCTGCAGCTATTCTATGAAATGTTGAGTTTGCTCCCCAGCAGCCCATGATTGCTACAGTGGGGTAGTAGGAACATGTATGAAGCTGAATGTAAATTGCTCAGCAGCATTTGCAAATTATCTCTGCTTGTGATCTTTCATCTTTTGCATATTGAATATTTTCTCAGTAGGAAAATCAATTTTTCTTTGTCTTCTCTTGTCTCTCTTCAAAAACAAAGGGTTAATGCTTGGAGTTGATGATCTTAAAGGTCGTTTCCAACATAAAAGTTTCTGTGAGCCCTTCAGAAAGAGCAGCTGAATTTTGCAATGCATTAAAAGAGCTATATTCTACTCAGTACTACTCCCTCATCATTTCTACATATATTTTTCTCCTTTCAAACCATCATAAACTTGAGCAGCTACCCTGAAGAATCCTATCTGAAGGCATCACCAACCTTTGGGACACATTCCTTGGCACCCAGCTTGCAGCTAAAAGAGCACAATGCCAAAGAACATTAAGCAGATCATTTCCAGTGAACCCTCCTTGTGAAACCATTTTTTTTCCTCTTTTTTTCCCCTAAAAAGGGTGAAGCATTTACTTTCAACATAAAAGATCTTTTTTTCTTATAGATAATAATCATGATTGAGGAGTTGAGAGAGGGATACAGGTTAGGTATTATACATGCAAAATGCCATCAGTGCTTGTTGTTCTGCTGGGTGAATACTTTGTTCAGGATTTCTGAGAGCTGAGTCCTTCAAAATGAAATGAAAGAAACAAAAATGGCTTCAAGTTCAAGGCTGTTTATCACCAATTCAAAACCTGGGGTTATTGTTCTCTCTCAATTTTATAATTATGCACTGAAACAGAAATATTCTTTCTTCTATTTGAAAATCCAGCCCAGAAGAATAAAACTGATGACAAGAGATAATTAATTCAGGGGAGCACAGCGAGAAACTCATTAAAAGGCAACAGATTGATGGCATCTGTTAAAGCATTAAATATATATCTCCAAAGCAATCATGTTGGTCTTTGATCCTTTTCTTTCCAGCCAAATGCAACAGATTTTTCTGGATCCTTAAACCCATTTTTTTCCATTCAGATTGGTAGGAAGTAGGCTCAAATGTCTCACTATTTGTTCCTACAAAGGAGATTCTTGTCTCCCTCATCAACATGAGGAAAATAAAGTGAGAAGATAACAAACTGAGGTTTAAAACAGCTGTTTAGTGTCACAAATTAGGCTGCATGGAAAGCAGGCCCTCAAATGACCTAGGCTGAAATTAATAAATTAATATTAATGATGGTGTTTTCTCATAGACATTTAAGGATGACCTGTAAGTACAAGCCCTACCAATATCTCTCTGAACCATTAAAAAAAAAATCTCAATATATCCCTACTCCAGTCCTTGAAGAATTTATTACTTTTCACTAATTTTGCTCCCTTTACATATTGTTCATTCAAGCAATATAGTATATTAGAGTTATTTTAAGAATAAAAAACGAAGGAAACTCGGTGTTTTGGGGACTTATATTCACTAAGATTTAGGAGACTGCAAGAGAGAAATTTTGTTGGAGAGTAAAGGAGTGGGTTATGGGAATGGTCATAAAAGCCTATGGAAAATGGCAGGGAACAATGGGAACAATCCATTTCCCATGGTCAGAGTGTGATGTGTTCAAACCAGAAAAAACAGATATTCCAGTCCCAGGGAACACTTTCTATCAGGATGGATTTGGAAAACCAGAACAGATTTAAATTGAGTAAAATTCATGGAAACTTCCCAGTGATTTGCCCATTATAGCAAGAACGTAGAAATCCTATAGTAGACTGTCCCTGGGTTATTTTTTAATAGATGGGAAAAATTAGAATCCTAGAAAATTTTTGGTGGAAGTTGGAAATATACCTTATAGGAGAATGTATAAACATCTCTCTATTTAAAGATTTCTCTCTATTTGTATTATGAAAACCTAGACTGGGAAATTTCCATGCTGAAAACAAATAAGAACTGGTAGTTAAAGCCAACAAAATATAGTTACAAATTAAATATTTATAAAATTGAGCAACATTTCAACCCATTTCAGTGTAGACACTTCAAAAGCTGGTGGAATGTGTGTGTGCATGGCTATATAAAAAGAAATCTGTAATGACAGCAGATATACAGTCCTTTCTGCTACATCCAGACAGAATTAAAATTAGATTTTTTTTTTCCCCAGTGGAAAAGCTGTCCCACTCTTAATCTTTATAAGCATTATTTGTGTTTTTATCTTCCACGAACATACAGATTTCTTGGAGAGAGAGTGGAAATACATTAGGGGATATTCCTAAAGAGAGAGAAAGAAAAGGCAATGAGAAATAAAAAAAAAGGAAGATATTAAGACACTCTTTGGTACAGGGAGACCAGAAGGCAGCATTGAATCCTGACTCATGGAACTGCAGAAACCTCAATGTGTTTAACAACCAGCAACAAGGGAAAGTGAGATAGCAAATGTCTGGAGTCACAGATTGGCATTGGTTTGAAGTTTATAAATGTTAACTGACACCCAAGTCCTTAGTTTGAAGTTTATAAATGTTAATTGACACCCAAATCCTTGATTTCAAATTATGCTGAACCACACTTGGCACCCACACAGCTCCACTGCCAGAAAGAGGGAAATGAAACCACTACCATGTGTGCATAAAAGACATGATTTAACTCAACAGTGGCCAGATCATGCTTTAAATAATCCTAATAAAAAATACTTTCTACTGACACTTTGCAAGGAATTCAATTTATCTGGTTTTAATCAAGCAAATATTCAATGCTAATTTTTTTTTTTTTTTTTTGGACAGAACCCTGCCTAACAGTTAAATTGTGAAGATCTGGATTCTATCCAGCCCTGTAGCTCAGTAAATTCAGCATGGCCATTGCTATAATAAGCCTGTGCACTGACTCTGCAAGGAGTCCAGACCCTTCTTGGTCAATGTTTGGTCTCAGTTTATTCACTGCCTTAGGTTTATGTACTTGTACCAACAGCATTTCCAAAGGCCAGGCGATGATGGCAATTTTGGGGGCAATTTGAATGTCACAACCACAATTCCTAAGCAGACAGGAGTGACCAAGAGTCATTGGATGCTGAGCACCTTGTTTGTTGTCTCAGTCAACACATGAGATTTGGAAAGAGAATGAAGATGAGTCAGACCAGGATGGAGGAATTTTAGGGATATTCAGGGATAAGAAGTATTGTATTTGCTGGGAATGTCCCGACAAGGGCAAGAATGATGCACCTGACTCCATGTTCTCAGAAGGCTCATTTATTACTTTATAATACTATATTATATTAAAGAATACTATACTATACTAAAGAATACAGAAAGGATACTTACTCAAGACTAAAAAGATAATAATGAAAACTTGTGACTCTTTCCAGATTCTCAACAAAGCTTGGCCCCAGTTGACCAAAGAGTCAAAACAACTCACAGCAGAATCCAATGAAACAATCACCTGTGGGTAAAAAATTCCACATGTGAGCACGACATCAGAGAAGCAAATGAGATAAGAATTGTTTTCCTTTTTCTCTGAGGCTTCTCAGCTTCCTAGGAGAAAAATCCTGGGCGAAGGGATTTTTTCAGAGAATGTGAATGCCACAAAGAAGATAAACACAAATTGTGATAAACACAAATTGTGATAAACACAAATTGTAGCAGTTTTATAATCAGTTTTAACATGCATCTCTGATAAAGAACATCTTCAAATACAAATGGAAGATAAAGAACATCTTCAAATACAAACATTAATGGAAAATACAGAACATTATGGAAAATTAGGAATGGAAGTTGGTTTTGTATTTATTTGATTTCTGCACCAGCCTGACTTCTATGTCAGTATGAGGGTTTAGTCACCCTGTAAGGACGTTGACTCTACTGAATTTGGAGAAAACTTCCTCATTCACAGCAGCACTAAAAGACTTCTCTGTTTGCTGTTGCCTTTACCCATCATTCAACGTTATCCCATTTTTTAAATTTTAAGATACAGTAAAAAACTGGGGTTTCTTTAGAACTTGATATTTCAAATTTCTCATCACAACTTCTTTCTTTCTTGACCTCTCTGAAAACTAAACAAGCTCATTGTTTTTTCCTGCCATAAATGCAAAGTTTTCCATGCTTTTCAGGATAACTTTTCACTTCCTTAAAATCATAAACCCCAGGGTGATGTGATTCTCTTTGTTTTCTACACCAACTACAGCATTGCTGAATAACTGGAGTTTGTAAAAAATCCACTGGGTTTATTTTTCTGCATTTTAAATCTAAGGAACATTCCCGTTGAAGACTTATATTCAGGCTCTGACCTATGGGCATTTCATGTGTAAAATTACGTTTGTTAAGAGAAGGGGGGTTGGTTTAAACCAAGATATCCAGGAATATTGCAGCAGCATGGCCTATTGTGGGATGTCTGTTATACATTTGCCATATTGTTCTGTAAATAATTTCATGCTAAATGATAGCTTAGGGTGACAGGATGAAGTAGAATGGTCTCCAGTTGACAGAGGGTAGGGCTAGATGGGATTTGGGATGAAATCTTTCCCTGTGAGGGTGCTGAGGCCCTGGCACAGGGTGCCCAGAGCAGCTGTGGCTGCCCCTGGATCCCTGGCAGTGCCCAAGGCCAGGCTGGATGGGGCTTGGAGCAACCTGGGACAGTGGAAGGTGTCTCTGCCCATGGCAGGGGTGGCACTGGATGGGCTTTGAGGTCTCTCCCAGATCAAACCAGTCTGTGATTTTACCTTCAATAAACTAAGGAGAGTTTCTACCCCATATTATACAACTTCAGTCTAAACCCTGACACAGATTTTAATGTTACTTGAAAAATTCACACAGCAGAAAAGGAAAATCTCAGCAGACATTGCATCATCTGGTGTCAAAATTGGCAATATTTGAGGCGGAACAGGGAGAAATAATCCATAAATTTCCATCCTTGTTGGTTATCATGTGCTGTCAGCCACTGTCACATTGTGATTTACACAGTGTTAAGGTAATGCCATCATTGATACCAAAGGATCCAACAGCACTGCAGCACTGTGCTAGGAGGAAATTGCAAAATCTTGCCATTAAACCTCAAAGTGACATTTTTAATAGTAACATCAGAATTTTAATGCCACAAAATTAGTCTTTTTTCCAGGAGTTTTCAGCATGCTGTCTTATCACAGAAATCACACTGCAATTAGCTTTCCCTACGCCCTGCACAATGTCAGGGAACAAATATTATTTTCCCCTTGCAACGTGCAATGCATTGATACTTCCTTTGAGCCTTAATTCACTTTTTTTTTTCCTCTTCCCATCAATGAAGGCACTGCTCCACTTACTGAGGAAGCAAATTACTTTTCCATTATAATGTAATGATGCAGGAAAGTGGTATTTTCTAACAATAGAAAATAAAATCTCCCTGTCTTTCTGAGCAAGAAAAACACTTCACAACTATTAAAAATGCTATAAAGCAAAATAAAATTAGCTTCCAGTGGATATTGTGATAAATACCAAATTAATGCCAGAAATAAATTTGTTGCTAAGGTTCCTGTTTCCGCTGTCTTTCTCAAATCAGGTTCATTGTTTGTAGCTATGCCCAGCTTTAGAAAGCAGCAGAGAAGAAATACATTAGCTCAGGGTACAAATTTGGTGTCTATAATTCATCCCTGAGAGCCACCAACTCAACTGTCCTTTCCCAACTTTTGATTAAATAGATGATTTCAGAACTATTTGGACATATACCTTGAGCTAAAAACTGCTAAAAATCATGCTTAATGACAGACAGAATTGTAAGTGAAAGTGTCAGGAAATAAATTTTCCTCAAGCAAACCTACTTGTTATTGTCAAGATTAAAAACACCACTTGTCCATAAATATGCATAGGAAACGTTTCTTTGTCCTTCTAAAAATGTACAAGTTGTCAGAAAGTTCTTATTCATTAATAAAAATCTTAGCCAGAAGAGATGAGAACCACTTTCTGTATTTCCAGGTGCCTGACACTTCCACCTTCACACTAAGATCCAAGTCTCTGTGTCATTTCTTCTGTCTGTAATTAATTATTTACACAGTTTGGAACAAAGACTGAAGGCAGCTCAGCTGAGAACACTAATGTGGCACTAGGGCAAAATCAGGGTTCAAAACTGGATATCCCACAACACAGCTAAATGTTCTTTATTGCCACTGACTGGGCTCTGGCCTGAAACTGAACCTAGACATTTGAATGCCTAAATTTTGAAACCCCACTTCATTATGGGGTAAAACATAATTACTGTTTAAAAAACGAGCAATTTCCCATTTGAGACAAATGTCTTCATAATTTTCTTTTCTCCCCACACATCTTTATTTTAGTCTAAATGTCCCACATTGACAGCTTCCCCCTTGGTGTGCTCTGCATGACTGAGGGGTAGGAACAAAATCTAATGATGAAAACTGATTTTAAAGATATGCTGTTTTTAATATCTTTTTGTTTTGTGGCATTGACCTTAAACTGAAGGAGTATCAGTCATGCTGCAAGTGGCAAAGGCCTCTGTCCCTCTGAGAGTTTCTGATCAGCAAGATCCAGTTCAGAAATGCTGAGCTGGGATCTCTTGTACTGGGCAGAGCCTTTTCAGCCACAGCTGGAAACCCAGCACAGGATCTTCTATCCTGGCAAGGATTGGTCTTATCAGGGGGCACAGCAAGAAATTAATTTGGTTTAATCCCCCATTTTGGTAATTGCTGAGAAAATTATAGGGGAACTTGAGAAACAAAACAAAACAAAACAAAACAAAACCCAAACAACACCCCTAAATCCAAAATACATCTCTCCTCATGAATAGATTTTGTTTTACAAATGAGATGACTTTCTGAGGTAAGCAAGAGCATCCCTGAGGAGGTTAATTTTAAAAGGGGTTCTCCCATCTGTATTTGATTAGTGGGCATTTTGTGGAGAGCCTGACTGCACAGAGATCATGGAGGCATTTCTACATCAGGTGTCAGAAAAATATCTACTTGTTCTCTGCCATCATCTGTTTACAGCTATCAAACCATTTTCCTTTTGCAGAGAATTATTAGTAGCAACACCAAACTCTTCACAATAGCAGGGGCAATAAAATATACTCTTTTTTCCTTAGAAAAAGTGTGAAATTTTCTGTACCACTTTAGCATGATAAGCACAGGAAGCACATTTCATTGCCACAGAAACTTAAATATTAATGGAATAATGGAGCTGGAAATGGAATGTTAATGGAAAGCCATTGTTAGTGCTAGTTTGAGGTAATTTAACTCTGTTGTGGCACCATTTAACAACTTTGTGACTGATTAATGCAAAACAGTGACATGGATCTAAACCTGGATTGACTGACAACTCTCATTTGCACAGGAGAATGAAATAAAAACTATTACCTTGTGCATAATGCTGAACCTGCAATTTAGAAACACACACATGGTTGGAAAATTACAACACATCTACATATAAAAGCCTGATTTAGTGAATCTATAGCATTGAGTTTAGCTGCAATAAACTCACTATTACACAACAATTTATGACATTTAGTTAAGTACAGTCAAGGGCATAAATATAAAATTGAAAGCACAAGGATAGGATGAAGTTTTACAGAAAAATAAGGACACAAGGAATCCCAAAAGATCATAAAAGACATAAGATGTATTGGTTTGCCATCTACTTCTAATAGGTTTTTGACAGGAAAAATAAATTTACTGAAGTCAAAATAGTTCTCATCTACCTGTTCTTCCTCTCCTTACTGAATACTACTGAATGCTTGAGGTTACACACAAAAAAAGAACATGGGGTTTTTCTGGGGGGAGAAGATTAAAAAAAGCACTCAAAACCCCATATTTGCTGGCTAATAAAATAAAAATTGTTATTCCACCTGCATGAACCCAGCCATGTGCTGTTTGGAGATCATACATGGCATGTGTGATACTTTAACATCTTCTTTTTCTGGCACCTCTCACCCACATGATCTATAAAATAATTAAAATATTGCAAATTAAAGAATTTCAAAATTTAATTAGATTGCAATTTCATTAAATGTTCGTTGATTCTTGCCCTGTCCCTGAACAGACAGATTTAAGTTAAATTGGTGGGAATGAATTCTCACCTTGTAAAAAGTATTATTAGAATTCAAGAAGAAACAACGTCTAACCCACATAAAACAATCTGAGGAATACACATTACACACTTGCTGTCACTTCTGGTCCAGAAAAAGGGAATCCACTTTGTGCTCCTGAGCTAATGAAAGTGGGGAGGACTTTGGAGCCATTGCATTTCTACCCTTATTACTTAATAGACTTCCCACAGATCCATTGCAGGTAAGAACATTTCAGGTCTTATCTCCTCTCTGGGATTATGTATTTCCTCATTACATCTCTAAAGCCCTTCTGTGCTATTATTCTGTTAATGTTAATGCACAATGAACATTCAACTCTGTGTCTTTTTGCCAAATGCCCTCTCCCTCCTCTTTCCAATAATTCATTAAACCCACCTCTTCCAGGAATCATTCCTACTTTGGTTTTTTCTAATCATTAATCTCTTCATGCTTTTCCCTACTTTAAATCTTGTTCAAATCCCCATTCCCTTCCTATCATTAGGTGAAGCTGACTGCTTCTTGTAGCTTTGATTAAGGATAAAATGCAAATCTCTCACCACATGGAACTCTTATTTAAACAACCAAGAGAGAAAATAAGAGGTAAGTGAAAATATTTGGTTAGAGGAGTTCAGGTACCCAGATGGACCCAAACATGGCTTCAAGGGTGAAATATTTCTGATATAAGATTTATTATCTATCAAACTATGAATAACTGGGCATTGCAACCTCTTCAAGAATCCCTTAGAAGAGCCTTGAGTGGAGCAATAAATTGGTTTATTTCCTTGTTATAATCCCAGCATTTTCCATCTGTGTGCCTGTAATTGCAATCAAAATCTCATTGCAACTCAAAATTTAGGTACAAGCCAAATGGTACAATTTTAATGTATAGAACTTAAAACTTCATTTTCGTCCCATTAATATTTAGACTGCCTAAACAAAAATTCATCACCTTTCATTTGTGGTTCAACTGCAATCTTCTGTATTAGCTTTTTGTGGAGTTAAATCTGACAGAATTCCATTGAAGACTGAAATTTTGATTTATTTTTCACAAATAGGTGAACCTCTGATATCCAGGACACATATTCCCAAGCATACATGAGAGCTACAGAAACCAGAGTGAACTGGAAGAAAAAACTATTTAAATAAAAGGTTGAATACACTGGGCACTTATGGAGAAGAGGCAGGGAAAATGGGAAAGATAACACTAATATATCTCAAATTCCATGACTGTAAAATGACAAATACCACTGATTTTTAACCCAGACTAGGAATTCATGTCCCCCCTTCTCACTGAAAACCAGAGTTATTTCTTCCACAGTGTTGCTTCTTCCTTCCTGCTGCTTTCATTTGAATAATCTTGTTCACCTGCAGCCCTCTCCTCTTCCTGTTTTAATCTCCTCCAACCAGGGAATTATCCCTCTCTCCACCTCTGGTGATTTAACCACCCTGAAGTTCAACAACAAGATTAGTGTTTGCATATTTGATGGCGTTTATGCTGTACTAGTGAGAAATTTTGGTCCAAATGCTGGGGTTTTTTATCACACTTCAGGCTGTTTCATAGGAAAATCTTCAGTTTTAATGGCAATGCATTGTAAACTCTTCCCATACCTCAATATATCCAACAATAATTACTAAATTGCCATCAGTGGTGAGTTAGGAAGATAGAACATTGTTGCAAACAGCTTCATCATTTACAAGTTTCCATTTTAGAAACTCTTCAAGCTTCTCTTAACATTTTATACCATGTAGAAAACATCTAACCTAATTAATTTCTTGGATTTTTCCTTCTAGAAGCTCCTACTTTATATTTTCCCACAGACAATCAGGAACCTATGGATTTAGTGATGTCCCCAAGCTGTCAGAACCAAACTGATATCACAGCTGAGCTTCTTACAGTGCCTTGGGTTCCCTTTTCTCCTTTGTCTGGTTTTGTGCCACTTAAATTTTATGAAGTCCTTTTCACCAGCCTGTTAAGAAAGAGAAAACCGCCATGTTTATGACCCCAGCACCTGGATTGGTCAACTCTTCTTCAAATGCTGGGTAATGCAAAGCTGAAGTATGAACATGGTAAAATTTGGAAGCCTCTTTTGCCCACTGGAGCAGCTTTAGTGGCTCTGCAGAGGAATCATGGTGGGATTCCTTGGAGCACCAGCTCTGCCCTGACTGATCCCTCAGGCTGCTCCACAGCAGGGCTGGGAGCTGCTCCTGAGCTCAATGGAGGGGCCCAGGAGCCTCCCAAGTGTGGTTTGGTTTGTGTTAAACGGCTCCAAACAAGGAAAAAATTGGTGTGAAACAATAAAGCTCCATGTGAGAAATGTTTAAAATGTTTAAACCTTCAGAGGGTGTTGGACTCTGATGTCCAGAGAGGTTGGGGCTGCCCCATCGCTGGAAGGCTTCACAGACAGGCTGGATGAGGCTTGGAGCAACCTGGAATAGTGGAAGGTGTTCTTGCCCATGGCAGGGCATGGTGTGAGGTTTTTCAAGGTTTAAAGATGTGCTGGAGAGAAACATATAGAGCTATCAATAATTTTAGGCTCTTGTGACATGTTTTGGAAAGGACACTGGCCAATGCCAGTGATCCAGGTAGAAAACTGGTGAAATACTGCAAACAGCCCTCCATTCCCATTCCACTGTCTTGGGGTATATCCATACAGGGTTTTCTGAGACCTTTTCAGTGTCTGGGCCTCATCAAATTCAGGGCCAGGACACCAGCAAGGGTTGGACAACAGAATCACATAATCACTAGGGGTGGAAAAGGCTTGTAAGATCACCAAGCCCAACCATCCACCCAGAACCAGCAGCGTGTTCACCACTAATCCATGTCCTCAAGTGCCATATCCACAGGTTTGTGAACACTTCCAGGGATGGTGACTCCACTACTTCCCTAAACAGGCTGTTCCAGTACATTACAACCCTTCCCATAAATATATTTTTCCTGATATCCAATCCAAACTTCCTCTTGTGCACCTTGAGGCCATTTCTTCTTGTCCTGTTATTTAATACCAAAGCAGCTGGGTATGCCCTGGGTCCACAATGCTGGTCCTAACTGGGCTGGGGGAGCAGAGCCTGTGCTGGTGCTTGAGCTGTGTGAACATTGGTGAACGGAAACCCTTGAACAGAAATTGTTCTGCACCTGCAGTAACCCCATCCTGCCTCACAACCTTTACATGGGCTGTTCTTGCAGCTCTTAGCACCACGACAAAACTACGAACCTTTGTCTGAACAGTGGTGAGCCTGATAGTTAAGGAGAAGGGGAATTAAAACCATGTGTGAAAGTTAAAAGGACTAAATAGGTGTGTACAGAGGCTGAAAGTTCTGATCAGTATGTAAATCTCTTCTAGCAGGCTCCAGGAGGCACTGCTGGGAAGTAGAATCAGAGTCAATGTGTTTATGGTAAACTTTATCTTGACCATCTGCCACTACTAATCAGATACAAATGGCACTTTTAGTTTGGAGGGAAACATATCCAGGACCTGCAATCCCTCCTGGATAGCAAGGATCTAAAAGTTTATCTGCACAAAACACTTCATTTGAATTTGTTTACCTTGAAGGAAAACAAGATTAAGGATGAAGCATATGCTCCAACAAACCAGTGAATTGGTTTGAGGTGATAACTGTGGAAACAAACTCCAAGGGTAAAAATAAACCAGTGAAATAAATTCAGTTTATGTTCAATAAGCAGGTTCTTTCCTAACTGAAATATTGTGACAACTGCTGGAGAGAGTCCAGAGGAGGCACCAAGATGTTCAAGGGATGGAGGGGCTCTGCTGGGAGGAAAGACTGGTGGAACTGGGATTGTTCAGCCTGGAGGAGCTTTGGGTTGACCTCACTGTGGTCTTCCAGTGCCTGAAGGAGACAACAGGAAACATGGAGAGAGACTGTTTATAAGGGATGGAATAACAGGATTAGGGGGAATGGCTTCCCACTGCCAGAGGGCAGGGTTAGATGGGATTTTGGGAAGGAATTGTTCCCTGTGAGGGTGGGCAGGCCCTGGCACAGGGTGCCCAGAGCAGCTGTGGCTGCCCCTGGATCCCTGGCAGTGTCCAAGGCCAGGCTGGACAGAGCTTGGAGCAACCTGGGACAGTGGAAGGTGTCCCTGCCCCAAGACAGGAGATGAAACAAGATGGGATTTAGGATTGTTGCTTTTAAAATTCAGATCTGCATATTGATGACCAAAAAATTATTTATGAAAGAAAAGGAATAGGAGGCAGTAAACAACAAGGATTGACAGGTTTTGATTGTATTTAATTTTGTTTTGACATAGCTGGAATGCACAAAAGATTTTAAATGTCTAGAGTGTGCAAGAACAAATTCCAATAATAGAACACCAAGAAGAGAGAAAAATAACAGGCAAGACTTTAATCGAAATGAAGACATTTCTTTTATTTTGTTTATTTTATTTATATTGTTTTTAGCACAGTCCATGAAAGATTATATTCCAGCCTGCACCTACTTTACACATAAGAGAATTCCCTTGTCTGAACTCAATACTTTGCCAGGCAAACATGAACAAACAGATCTTTTTGAATGTTATGGGAGTGTGGGCAAACAATTCCTAAAGAATTATTGCCAAGTCACTTTACTGCCAAATGTTAATCTCAGCCAAAGAGATGTGATTAAGAAAAGGCAATTAAAAAATCGAGCAATGTGTGTTAATAGGAAATATTAGGAGTATAATAGGAAATATACAGCTGTGATAAACTGGTGAAGCTTTTTATGTGTTATATTTTTTTGGGGGGAAAAGAAAAATCCCAGGAAAATGTGCCATCTTTTCCTTAACAACGGTGGCTGGCAGGACTTTGAAGATCAATAATATAATTGTATATCCAGAGCAAGATTCTTGTGCAATGGCTGTTAAGGAGAGAGAGGTGAAACAACAAGTTTCATTCATCTATCAGGGGCAGCATTTCCTTAAAAAATACAGGGAGGGAGCCAAAACCACCAGGACCAACCTGGTTCTCCCTCAGCAGGACCAAGGAGCTGTCACCAGAGCCTGGACCCTCAGCCCTGGAGCTCTGCGGTCCCTGCACTGGTAGCATCCTCTAGAGAACCTGGGCTAGGGAAGGAGATTTGCAGATGGCACCAAAAGTAGGGAATCTCCAGCCTCCCTCTCTCTTCACAGAGAGCAGTAGGCACAAGCTACCCAAGGATTTCTCCTAGGGAAAGGCAGTGAGAAGCTCAGAGAAGAAGAGAAAACAATTCTTATCTCCACTTGCTGCTCCTGTTGTTTGGCACGTGTGGAATGTGTTATGGAGATTGTTCACCCAGAGTGATTTGTTAATTGGATTCTGCTGAGGGTTTTTTGGTTTGATTGATCAATTGGGTCAAAGCTGTGTCCTGACTGTCTCCAGACAGTCACAGTTTTTTTTTTAGTATTCTTTAGTATAATATCTCTTTAGTATGTTATTTAGTGTAGCATTAGTGCAATATAGTATAGCTTAATAAAGCATTTGTTCAGCCTCTTGAATCATAGAGTCAGAGCACGTGATTCCCTGGCTGGGGGATCACTTGTTTCTACTATATCCCACACCTCAGGAGTTTCCATTTTTTCCACTGTCTCCTTTCTTTGCTCCCTGCAGGAACACCTGTTGAGGTTCTTGGCCCTGTTGTGGTTCTGCAAAGACCCTGTTGATCATCCCCCCACAGTCAGCATTTCCTACAAAAGTCCCTGTAAAAGAAGCCTGGAAACTCTGCACCAAACCCTTCAGCTCTATGTGCTGCTCCCAGACTTAATAATCAGACTTAATGATCTTCCTAAAATATTGCATGGGAGATGCCTGTGACATTAATCAATGTTTAACAAAGGCAGGAGTGCTGCTTGCTGAATATAAATACTTGCACAGAAAGATTTAGCATTTGTTTAGTGAGCTTAATTAAAAAGCTCTACTTGATGTGAGCAGTGCCCTTTGGAGGATCTAAACTCCTTGATGAAGAAATAAACTGTTTTCCCTCACTTAGAGCTTTCTTTTCTTCCTAAATGATGAGTGGTTTCGAAGATCAGAAGATAAATTCTCATCTGCTATCTGAATTTAAAAGCTATTTTAACATACTGATAAGCCCAGAACTTTTGGAAGGCCTCATTTTGTTTGCCTCAGTTGCCGATGAACAAACCTGAGGTAATTAACTGAAGTTAGATATCTCAGGATCATCCATAGTCTTGGCATTTAGCACAGGAATGGGAAAATCTAGGTGGGAAACCCCACATCCACTAATGATTAAACTGATTTATCACCTGTTTAATGCAACTGCCTAATTCCAGTGAAGGTCAAGGCTGAGACATTGTGCTGCATTTATCCTCCTAGAAATACACAAATGGAAAGCAAGATCAATAATCAAAAGATGTGAAATTAAACTCCTCAGATAAAGGAGAATTCAATAATGTTTTTTCCACCACTGCAGCTAAGGCAGATCCTGAACTCCTCTGAACAAAACTCCATTGATTACACTGAGACAGAGTTTCTGAGTCTTTCTGACATTGCAGTTTCTGGTGTTATATAATGTATAGGCATAAATACATAACCTACACAGTTCTATACCAAGCCTGGGAAAGGCATAAAAAGAAAAAAAATAAGAAAGAAAAATTCATTTCATGTCATGTGGCTGAATTTTCCCAAGTTTCAGTTGTCTGCCTATTTTATTCTGTGAATAAAATTACAGGTTATTGATGATGAGGATTAAAGGGAATAATGTACTTAGCATTAAAAAAAAAAAATCCAAAAGTTATCAGTAGTGAAAAAAATTCCCAAAGTTATATGATAAACAAGAAACTAAAACTCAGAAAGACTTATATAAGCCAAAGGTTTTCCCTTGACTTCACACAAACAGACACAGCTGTAAGTCCTACATCCTAAAAATATTTCAAAAATCCTCTTTGGAGACATTGATGCTTCTCTAAGGTGAAAGGTACTAAAAAAATCTGGCAGTGTAAATAGTATAGACTTAAAATTGCAAAAGAATGTAGGCCTTTAAAATGTTCTAAATATTGACCTGGATATTACTAGACTATCATAATCCAATAAAAATATATTACTGCAGTAAAATCAACCCATCAATATCTATATAAATACCTTATATTTCAAAATTATTGACAGAACATTGGATTTATCAGAGCTTGCCTTTTCTCCCTCTGTTGGGTAATTGCATATATATTTTTAAATTATGGAGTCTTTCTATGAGAAAAAAAACCCCAACAAATAAAGCTTTGAATTCTCAGATTTTCCTGGAATGGAAAATTATTTTAATCTGAGCTTAATTGGTTTTCTTTTAGCTGGTGGTGCCAGCAGCATTTGGGGCTTACTTCTTTTCATTAGAAAAAGGGATTTCTGACAGCCAGGTTTTTGGCATGAGTCCATTCAATTAAAAATGATTCAGAAAATTCCTATTTACCTTAGCAGAATTATAAAATAATACTGGATAGTTCTTCTGTGGAAATGCAAAGACCTTGTCAAAGTCCTTGTTATTCCATCATTTACCTCTATGGAGCTGACTACCAACCCAAAAGGATTTCATGACCCAGTGGTCCCATTCAAGTTTTGCTCAATGTGAACTCGTGAAAGTCAAGCTCAGGGACTAAAACCTTGAGCCAAAGCCAGCTGAAGACACAACAATTCCCACCTCCACTGTGAACCTGGGAAAAGCTTCCTATAAATCCCTAGTGCTGGGTGAGATTATTAAGATTTCACGTTTAAACCAGTTTTTATCAAAGAAAACAGTAAAAAACTGTGAGCAAGTCTGAGGCTTCCTTTTCTGAACAGAGGAGTCCTGGCAGCTGCAAAACTCCTGAGATTCCCTTTTCCAAAGAATTTCCATGGGATGTTCACGTTGAACAAAGAGAGAGCCATCATTACTAAAATTTTTGCCTCTGTAAAAATGGGACCTGGTTAAATTTCTTCAGGAATTTCATCCAAGTTTATACTGGAATTTGAAGCAAGAACTATAATTTTCTGTCAATATTTTTTTCCCATGAGCAGAGTCCTTCCCTAAGAATTATTTCAGATGGCAGAGATTATTGTGGAAACATTGAAATTACTGAAAATCAGGAATGACTCCCACTTTTACTGATAACAGCATAAGCAAATTTCATTTTTCCTTTTTTTCCCTGCTCTTGGTAAGATAAGTTACCTCTCACAGAATGCTCAGACTAATTTCTGTATTTTATTGTCAGGGTTCATCTTGCTGCTGAATGGCTTTTTCCTTCTAAGATTCCTGAGCCAAAAGCTGGATAAAAAGGGTTGGATATATTCCCTTGGTGCTATCTTTATCCCAATGTTGTACTGAAGAATGAGAAATTTCAAACATAGACAAATTAACTCTTCCTGTCACCTTAAAGACAGCCATAAAGAGACTGGTCGAGCTTGGATTGATATTGGATTAACAATGATGAAGGAAACTGCAGGCAGCTCTAACCCTCTACAGCCCCAGCTGCAGTCAGAAAAGCCTTTCCTGATTAAAGCAGAACATTTCAGTCCATTGTTGTTGGGGGAAAAAAAAAATAATTATTAACCATCTTGCAGGTTTTGGCTGCAGATTTTGGGATGGGAGGGAGCTCATGGAGGAGTCCTGGGAGTCAACACCTCAGGTCCTCAGGTCAAATACAGCATGTGGCACTTGGAGTTTGTGTTTATGTGCTTGGTCTCACAGCTAACAAATACCAATTTATCCTCATCTTATTCCAGTGGATCTCAAATGTCACCCAGCATGACAATATCTTCCTTCTCGCATCATAGCAGGAGATCTGTAAAAATCCATGGACTCCAGCCCACCCACAGAACACAGATGTTCACTCCTTCTTGTGGCCAGATCCCAGGCAGCCTCTGCAGTACAAATCCTAACACAGCCCTAGTTCCCAAAATAGCACCAACAATTTTTTTTTGTGTTACAAGTTACATTTTTATGCCTTCTTCCCCATCTGCTCTCTAATAATTTGCTTGCTGCTCTCCACTCCTGAATCAAAAGAAATAAATTTTTATCTTTTTTTTTCATCTGCTGGTTTGTTAGTTTGGTTTGGGGGGGGTTTACGTGTGGCTTTTTATCTTGTAATATTCTAATATTCTACCTTTTTTTTTCCCATTTCCTTGCTAAAGAAGCAAATATTATTGATTCCTCTCTGTGGACATCAATCAATATATTGGAATAATGTGGAAGGAGGGACTGGAATGAGATTATTTTTCAGGTCCCTTCCAACCCAAACCATTCAATGATTCTATAGATACAGAAGAAATCCTTCCCTGTGAGGGTGGGCAGGCCCTGGCACAGGGTGCCCAGAGCAGCTGTGGCTGCCCCTGGATCCCTGGCAGTGTCCAAGGCCAGGCTGGATGGGGCTTGGAGCAACCTGGGACAGGGGAAGGTGTCCCTGCCATGGCAGGGGTGGCACTGGATGGGCTTTGAGGCCCCTTCCACCCCAACTTGTTCATGCTTGGTCCTGGACAGCCCTGCAAAGGACAAAGGCAAACCCTTGCTCACTGGGATGAACCAGGATATTTTACTGCTCTACATTAATTCCACACCATTAGCAAAAGATTTGATTGCTTTTTCAGATCATGGAATCACAAAATCCCAGACTGCTTTGAGTTGGAGGCACCTCACAGCCCATCCAGTGCCACCCCTGCCATGGGCAGGGACACCTTCCACTGTCCCAGGCTGCTCCAAGCCCCATCCAACCTGGCCTTGGGCACTGCCAGGGATCCAGGGGCAGCCACAGCTTCTCTGGGCACCCTGTGCCAGGGCCTCCCCACCCACACAGGGAACAATTCCTTCCCAATATCCCATCTAACCCTGCCCTCTGGCACTGGAATATTCACCATTATCTCCTCTTGCAGTTTCCCAGTTTTAACTGGAGCTATGGGCACATAAAAGCCATTTTTGAAATTGTCATCTAACAGCTCATATCTGGAGCTTTTTTCTTTGCCTCCTCAACCATGTGAGTTCTTCTGTGGTTTACTCTGCATCCTAAAGGGCAAAATCATGGAATTGTTAAATTTGCTGGAAGGAAAGCTTTTCCCCAGTGAGCCCAGTATTTTCACCTCCTAACTCTTGATTATAAACTTGGTGTTGCATACATCATGTATGCAATAGCCTCTGTACTTTTCAGTGGGCCTTCTATCTTGATTTTCTAGGGGAATTCTCTGGTGAGTGTGTATATAATTGTAAATGAATCCTCTTTGCCTTCTCTGGCTCAGGAAAAGGTCTTTACACTTGGGTTCTTTGTTTCCCAGCAGCTGTGGGAACAGATCTTTTATCATATTTTATTTATCTGATGCATCCAGATGGAGTTCTGTGATCATGAAGGCATTTGAGAATGATTTGTAATCCAATCAAATATTAAAGAAATTAAACCTCTTTTTTTTTTTCTGGGAATTTGCAGAAGGTGCTTCCTTTCTGATGCTGCTTTTGCTGCTCTGCAGCCCAGCTGGAGCTGGAAAATGGTACAAGGCACAGCAGGAAATGTCATCTCTATGGAAACTTCCAAACCCAATGGAGGATGATGGGATCAAGTTCACAGAATGATCAATATTTTATCCTGAGCTCATTTCTAAGTGAGGCAGGATGACCTAACTCCTGATTGGACAAGGGATGCTAAATTCCAGATAGAGGTGGAAGCTCCTGAAGTGGGCTGAACTGAGGGGTGGAGTGGAGTATCTGGGGCTGAATCCTCCTGTGAAAGTGGGACTGGAACAAAGACAAACTGCACTGGGATATCTGGCAGGAGGAAAAAGGAGCAGCAATGCCTCTGAACTTCTAGAAGTTCACTGGGTACAAGAACAGTTTATTTTCTCCATTGGCTTGAGTGCCTAAGCAACACAGGATTGTGTTTTTCCCCTCTCTCCAGTTAACAAACACAAAGCTCTGTCATTTTTAGAAGTTTATAATATATCTGCCAGATTCATAGCCAAAGATTTGTTTAAGGGAATAACATAAAGATTTTTTCCATTTAAGATTTTAATCCCTATGTACTTCAGAGCCCTTTTTCTCTTTTCAGCCCTTTGGCAGAGGGCATGATCTCTCTTAAGTGAAACCTATTATCTCTAAAACCATGGCAATAGACTTTAATTGGGCTACTGCATATCACAAAGAGGTTAAGGAAAATAGATTGAAGCTCTTCAGTGGAGTGACTGCCAGAGCCTGGGCCAGCTCTTGGAACTCTGGTGGCACACCAGGAGTGTGGAACTGCCCCGGGATGGGGATTTACCAGAGGCAGAATCTTTAGAGCTGCTTGTTTAAGGTGCCAGACACAAGCCATGACAAGAACCAGGAAGAGAAGAAAGGAGGAGGCTCTCCACCTTGAGATTCCACAAGGAAAAGTATATTCCAGCAGAAGGCAGCAGGACAAAAAAAACCCTGGCTGTGTTGTCCAAGGGGGTTTGTGCAGCTACAAGTCAGATACAAACAGCAAACTGATAGGGAATCCTCAGGGGATGAGTGAGGGGATTCCACCAAGTGTCCGGGGCCATTTGGGGTAGGAGGATGGAGGTGATGGGTCACATGGGCCAATGGGGCCTCCAGGAATAGGGGAATTCCAAAGGGGTGTTGCAAACAGGGATTGGCCCGAGGCTGAAGCGGCAGGGAAGGTTTGGGAATCAAGGGCTGGGTTGCCTTGACAGGCAGGGAAAGAGCTGGAACAAGGGGTGGGGATTGGCATGAGGGACAGCTTTGAGGGAGGGTAACGCCCAGGGGTAAACCAACCTGGAGAGAACATGGGGCTACATGTTCTCCCCAACATGTACAGAATGAATGACAGGATGTCTGACGAAGGAACGACTTACCAAGGAATCAATAAAATAAATTTGAACTGAATTTATATTAATATTGCTATAGTAATATACATTATAAATATATATATAAAATATAAAAATATGAAATATAAAATATAAAATAGAACACATAGTTAAATTATATATTATATTAGTATATTATATATTATATTAGTATATAATATAATATAATATATATGATATTATATAACATATATTATAAAAATATATATTATGATATTATAATATATTAGTATATTAATATATTAATATATTGCTGAATGTCTTTTTAAAATATATTTTTAAAAATACATTTTTACTTCAGTAAAAATATACTTTAAAAAAATACATAAGGAGGTTGAACGTCCTGAGAATGGCTTGTATTTGAAGGAAACTTGGAGAGCACTTAATGTGAATTATATTTTAAAATGCTCTCTCTTGGAAAGTTTGACTGTTGCTGAACATTAAATTAATTAACAAATAATGACAACTCTTACAAAAGGTCCTTCATTGAGCAATGGATCTTGATTTAATTAACTTGTCAATGGGAATGGCTGGAGCTGTTCCAGGGCAGGGTGAGGCTGGATCTCAGGGAAAGGTTCTTCCCCAGAGGGTGCTGGCACTGCCCAGGCTCCCCAGGGCATGGGCACAGCCCCAAGGCTGCCAGAGCCCCAGGAGGGTTTGGACAAAGCTCCCAGGGATGCACAGGCTGGGACTGTTGGGGTGTCTGGGCAGGGAGTTGGACTGGAAGATCCTTGGGAGTCATTTCCCACTCAGGAAACACACAAGACATAACATTTTCCAATCTTCTTTTTAATTCTTTTGTGTCCAGAGCATAATGGACACATCAACCTTAACTCAATACACAGCCAAAACTTTGAGTTCTAAAAACCTTAGAAACTATTCTTATAAACACATCAACTTCTTAAATTAGCACTGTCAATGCAGTTCTGTCAAGACAGATTTGAAAAAAAAAACAAACTCAAATGATAAGGATTTAAATTTTGTTGCTATGTAACCACTTTGCTCTCCTTATTAGAAAATTTGGGATATTGCCAAGCTATTCTTGCACTGATGAAAAAAGTGTAGCTGCTAATCTGAGTGGTATTTTTTCTGCTTTCTAAAGAAAGCAATAATTAAATAAAAGTGAAAACTATAAGAAAATCAAGGAAATGGGACCTTTAGACTTTCAAAAAACAAGAATAAACTTGAGGAGATGAACTGAAGTTCTGTACACATGTTGGAAGTCAGACCTGTTTGCAAACAGCTCCAGGTTTACACGTCTTGTACTACATGCAAACATACAAATGCTTCTCTGTACAAGAGAAGAGCAGAAAAGGAAAAGCAGGAGGAATTTTTTTATGCCCTTTGTTCTAAAAATATATGTTTTGCATAATTCTCAAAAAAATTATAGTGTTTAAATGAAGAAAAAATGTTAATAATAACTAAATATGTAGACATGATTTCATGATGTTAGGTAGTCAGCTCCAAAGTTTACAGCAAAAATCAAGTTTTCTCTTCTTACCTGAGGTACAAGTTTCTTAGTCTAGCTTTTTTTTTTGTTGTTGTAGGGGTCTAAAAAAGATACATTTAATTTTTTTTATTGAAGAAATCACAAACCACTTCCAAGAGGAGGACGTTCAAGCTTTAGTTATAGCTACCAAATAAAAAAAAGGTGAAGGTTTCCATTTATCCTGTTGCCTTCAGCACTCAGCACTTCTCCTGAATCCTGACTTCTCAGACCCATCACCCTCTCCAGAAGCATATAAAAATACTGTGGTGCTACTCTTTAATGCTGTTCACCACTCAACCCAAAGAAGTTTTGTTTTGCTATTTATTTCCAGCAGAAGGAAAAGTGATGTTATAGATTTATTCTTTTTATGTGCTCTTTGCAGCACTACAGCTGCACCACTAAAGCACTGCCTTCTCCCTCTCCCCACAACGCCAGGCCCCAGGAGGATTGGTTATTAACTCTAAATGAGCACTGCAGGACTGCCTTAAAAAGATTTCTGCTCTTGAATGTTGAGATGGAATGAAAATGGAGTGCTCCTGGGTGCCAAGAATTCCCACACAGCTGTGCTGCGACCAGAGCAATGAGCAAATTAGCCAGGAAGGTTTATGGGGGGTGCTATGGCTCCATTTTGGCTTCAGTTCCCACAGTGACTATTCCCTGAGTCAGTAACATTACCTGCAATAACCACATTTGCTTTTCATTTGAGGACTGAGATGATGAAAAAACATCCCGTTGTAATTTTCACTCCAAATCACATATTTGTCCCTAGTAAAGTTGAAGGGAAGTGAGCAAAAGCCCATAAACTTTGAAACTCATTTCATGCCTGCTGAAAAATTGATAGATAATCTTGTAGCTTTGAAATCAGTATAGAGCACACTTGGTGTTTATTGCAGAACCTGAAATTAAATTCATTTTTGAAAGTTTTATGACAAAAAAATTATGCACTGCTATTTACAACACAATTGCTAAAAATTCCTGGGAATAACAGATTGCCATTCCCCAAGATTTTTTGCAAAGGCAGTGGCAGCAGCAGAGCTCAGCTTGGGGCGCAGCATCCCTGCAGCCTGTGTGCAGGAACAGGGGTGGAAATCAGAGCTCCAGCTCCCACAGAATGCAAATGCCTCATGCTCTCCTGGCAGGATCTGCAAATCCACATGGCCCTGGGCGTGCACTTCAGCCTTGCTCACAAACCACCTGTTCCTCAGTCTTTGTTAATGATGCTTTTCCCTTTTGGTCCCAAAAAGGACAGATATGTCACTTGGATTATGAGCAATTTACCTCCGAGCTGTACTCTCAATAATATTTTTGCAAACACTAGTGGTAGCTAATGGAAGAACCCAATAAAACATGGACATCCACTTGGAAGGACATTGGAGGGATCATGAAGCATTTCACTGCATTCAGCTATTTTTGCTAGTCTTTATCAGATGATAAAAACAAGACATAGAGTTATTATATCCGTACACAATCTAATGAAAGGGACCCAAACAACACAGAAGGAGAACCTGGAGTGTTCTTCAGAAGGAGGGCTTTGACCTTTTCCCAGTACAATGGGAAAGGGTCATTGAAACCAGCACACTCAATTCTTTAACCAAAATATCAGTGGGATTAAACCTTGTGGTTTAAACCTTGTGGATCACAAGTACTGTGAGCAGCTCTCAGCCCAGTGCCATTAGGTCTCACAGTCATGGACAGATGCAGGAAAACATTGGATATGACTCAAACTGAAAAGAAATTTTGTGGCTGCATTTTCTTCTCTTTGCTTCCATGATTTTTTTCTTTATTAGCTATTCCTTTTTGTGAGTTTTGTACAATTTTATGGTGCAAACATGCTCTTGTCTCATATGTGTAATCCCTCCTTAGTGTTGGCAGCCAATTAAAATCACAGAATTATGGGGAAATCCAGGTGATTCTTTCCTCTTCTTGGATAGCAAAGCTGACATCACCTTGTCCCAATCCACATCTTTTCCATTTAACTCTTGAATTTTATAATTCACCTTTATGCTTTATCAAAAATGCCAAGTGAGCAGACAAGTGGAATCAGAGAATCACTGGGAATGGCAAAGGCCTCCAAGGCCGTCGAGCCCAGCTTGTGCCCAACTCCCACCTTGTCCCCAGCCTGGAGCACTGAGTGCCACATCCAGTCATTCCATGGACACCTCCAGGGATGGGGACTCCACTTTGTTGAGCAGCCCCCCTTCAATTGCCTGTCCATCCTTTACAGGAAGAAATCCCCCCTGATGCTCCATCCAAAGCTCCCCTGGTGTCATGAGAGCTGGTAACCCTGTAAAAACCACAACTACTTTCTGTTAATGGTTGCAAGACCCCGTGGAAACATTCAAGTTGAAGTTTTTAGAAAACTCCATTTTGGCATCTCAGTTTCTCTGTGCTCTCAGCAGAACACTGGCAATTTCAAGCAGGAAAAGGTGATAAAATATTCAATGAAACATGCAGAGTTACTTTCACACGTAAAAACCCCAACCCAACCAACCAAAGCAATGAGTATGTACAATTTAATACTGCAACTCTGTCCCTGCAGGTGAGGCCATCCACCTCAGCCAGTTCCACATTCCAGGTGGAACAAATGGAGTGAAAAATAGAAAATGTAGCAGAGAAGTCTTGACTTACTAACTGAAAGAGTTTCTTTATGTCTTATTAGGAAAAAAAAGGGGAGTTTTTTTCTGAGTGGCTGATTAAATGTCTTTGTCAGGGAGAGTGACAGGACTGAAGGAATCTGAGCACTTCCAATTATTGGAAACTGAGAGAATGTCTTATTAACTGAAAATGGCATCGTTGCTAATTCAAACCGTTCTACCAAATGCTCCAGGTTTATTTCAGCAGGAAGAGACAAATCCTACAATCAGAGCCTTCAAAATTTAGTGTCAGAGATATTTTAAGCCAAAAATTCCTTCCAGTTTGAACATACTTATGATTAATTACTTCTATTTATATTTTTTCTTGCATTTGATTTGGAGAGGTTTTTTTCTTATCTGCTTTTGTAGTTTGTCTACTGAGTACGCAAACAGAAAACATTGATTTTCAAGCTACATTTTTTATGTTCCTTAAAGAAAACAAGTAATAGGAGCAGAAAAAGAGTTGAAGTGTGAATATGCACGTTGGCAATGTCTAAAAACATCCCAACACTGCTCTGATTTTTAGTGACTTCATACTGTCAAGATAAAGGTGGTTAATTGAGATTTCCAGGATCTGAGGGTCAGGTAGTGGATTTGATCAGGAAAAAATACATTTTAGTCTCTCCTGCTTATTTTTTTTTTTGGCTGGTGAATTAAAAAATATATATTCTATCTATTTAGTCTTATTATAGAGAAAAGGCATCTGGTGAATGCTTCCTAAAGTAGAAAGATTAAGGAGAATTTGCTTTCTTATCTGGGGATGACATGAGCAAAGACAGAGAAAAAATGAAAAGGGAGAAAAGAGAATTTAAAAAAGGAAAATACTAAAAGGACAAAATTCAAAGTTTTATTAGATCTTGAAGAGTCATAGAAGAAAAATTCTAAGTCAGCAACATGTCTGAGAGAAATTAAGACAGGATCAAATACTTTCCCCGTCATGTTTCATGTAGGGGAGATGTGAGCTGCAAGGTACACCAGGAAGGGGGATCATCTCTTTGGAGCAGCTGACTGGCTTGGGGATGGTTATTTATCCTATACCTTTTTTGGGTTTCTTTTGCTCTGTGTCTGGGGGATCACTGGCTCCCCCCTTCCTTCCTTCCTTCCTTCCTTCCTTCCTTCCTTCCTTCCTTCCTTCCTTCCTTCCTTCCTTCCTTCCTTCCTTCCTTCCTTCCTTCCTTCCTTCCTTCCTTCCTTCCTTCCTTCCGCCACTTCCTTCCTTCCTTCCTTCCTTCCGCCACTTCCTTCCTTCCTTCCTTCCTTCCTTCCTTCCTTCCGCCACTTCCTTCCTTCCTTCCGCCACTTCCTTCCTTCCTTCCTTCCGCCACTTCCTTCCTTCCTTCCTTCCTTCCTTCCTTCCTTCCTTCCTTCCTTCCTTCCTTCCTTCCTTCCTTCCTTCCTTCCTTCCTTCCTTCCTTCCTTCCTTCCTTCCTTCCCTCCCTCCCTCCCTCCCTCCCTCCCTCCATCTCTCTCCTGGCCAAGAGAGGCAGGGACTGGGTTCATGTGCTGCTTGTTTGCTGTGTTATGTATATATATAATTTTTTAAAATATATATAATCCAGTAAAGAACTGTCATTACTTTCCCCATATCTTTTCCTGAAAGCCCCATCATTTCAAAGTTATAATAATTCAGAGGAAAGGGGGTCATACTTTTTCCATTCCAAAGGAGGTTCCTGCCCTCCTTGGAAGACACCTGTCTTTCAAACCAAGACACTGATCCACAAAAAGAAACCACCACAAGTCATACCTTAAAGACAGCATTTAAGTATCTCTTGTGCAAAAGAGCTTTCTCCTCAGCTTTTCCTGAGTTTTATTGCTGAAGAGGAGCAGCAGCTTTCCCCTGTCAGTCGGTACAGACACAGCAGGTAAAACACATTAATGAGCATGTGACAGGCACACAACACTGTGTGGTGTTGACAAGCATCAGCATTTAGTGCCAGCCTGTCCTCAGATGGAGCAGTTCTGATCTCCACCTCAGATTTATCAATGCAGAAGTGATCTGATCCCTTCCAGGCACAATCATGCAAATGGCATATGGAAATGGAGTGAGAAAATCCCTGTCTGTCTCTGTGTGCTCCTCCTTCCCGTTCAGCTCTCTAGGAACATGTTGCTTGCAAGAGACAACAGAATTGCTGGGAGCCACAGAAAATGAAAAATTAAAGCTGAAGGTAACAAGGAGAGCAAAACTGGATGTTGCCCACAGGGTTTTTCTTGTGTAACATTGCCCACAGGCCAGTGAGGGCTGGAGACAGCTACTGGAGGATACACAGATGCTCAATGTCATCTGCACCAGTGAAAGACCTCTCTGAGCAGAGTTCACTTGGAATAATTTATTAGCACCCCAATCAGCATTTTCACCCCAGGCACTCCTAAGCAGCTGCTTGGTGTGTAATGAGCACTTAACTGCACAAACACATCTTTCCATCTGCACTCATAAATAAATCTGTGCTGCAGAATGCCCAGCACTGGTGCTGTTGCCATAAATCAGAACCTCCTCTTTTGTTTAAGGTAACAAAAGATATTTTCATTGCCAGAAGTTTTTGCCTTTATATAGCTCAAGAGTAACTCAGTTTGTAGCACTCAAAACAGTGTGTGAAAAAGCAGGTGTCAGAATTCTTGCCTGTTACATGTAGCTTTGTTTTATAACCTCAGAAAAGAAAGTAAAATAAGTAGAAGAGGTATGGGGATGTACTGTGAGGGTGATGGAGATCAAATTAATTCTTTAACATAGTAATGGAAGGCTCCTCATCTAGGAAAGAAGTGCTGGGGGTGAAACATTCAGTGGTAGCAGGAGAAAAAAAGGGTCAAAACACAAAATCTGGGAGCAATAATTTAGCAATATCATTGCAGCACGTTTAAATACAGTAAGGGGAAACATTTTCTCAGGCTGCACAATGAAAATGAAGAAATACCCATGGCAACACCCCATGGAATCTAAAGCTCTAGAGAGTTTGGAAAAGCTCAGAGCTGGTAAGAGTGCCCTTGCTGTTCAGTCAGATGATGCCTCTCAGCCTGGAGAGCCCAAAGGGCAGACTGGTCCCTTCCCTTCCTCTGTGCTCCTGTCCAAAACACAGCAAGCACTGCATTACAGAGATATTTGTTCTCTTGTAACAAAGCTTCTCATGTAGTCTTACTTCACCCATTGAATTCACCTGGCAAATAAATCCTTTAGTCCCCTCTACTACATAGAGAGCTCTGGATAAATGGAAATTGAGTTTTAGCTGAGTTGTCAGTAAATGTGAGATAGATTTATCTTTGTGTGTTTTCAAGAGGTCTTATGACTTCAGACGGTATTTTGGAGGTATTTTATTTAAAAACTGCACATTATGTTTTGTTGTAGTTTTTTCTTTAATCCTCTATTACTGTTGTGTATTTTCATCTTTGTTTTTCCCCCTCCCCCTCCTAAAAATTAGCTATAATATGCAATAAAATCTAGTGGAATTATATGGATTGGATAATATGAATCAATGCAGAGAATAAACAAAAACAGAAGGAACACTTGGTATAGCACAGAAAATCTGAGAATAAACAGACCAAGTGCAAGGATGAAAGGGATGGATACGACTGGATCATTCAGGGCTTTTTGAAACCATTAATTTGGTCATGAGGAAGATACTTCTGCCAGTAAAAGGAATGCTTTTTAGATTGAAAGATAAGAGAGCAAGCAGTCATAAACAGCTATGAGCTGCTCAGGAAGGCAGTGACAATATAATATTTAGAGTGGCAAAAAAATACAAATGTTAAAAGATAAGATTGTCCAGCTCAGAAATCCCCCAGAGTGCCATGAGAAACTGGAAACCTAACTCCTACTGGATTCCAGTAGAATCTGTGGCCTGTGTTAAGAAAAAAATACATGGTATGGACTGGAGGTATAAGAACAAATAATACTTGAAAAAAAGGTAATTATGGTGAAAGAAGAACACAAAGACTGTGGTATATCAATATAATAGAGAAAAGAAAGAGAGGGAAACTAACAGTGCACATGAGAGTCCAAGGAATGCTATTACTTTGTTTTGGCTAAACATGAGGAAGCAGATTTATTCATTTTTTGTATTTGAAAAATGCATTCTTCCAGTGATACAAGGTGAAGTTGAATTTTCTTACTGAGATAAGGGAACAGCTTTTAAGGATAGATGAAGGTGCTATGTTCTGAAGGTGCTATGTTCTGAAAATATTGGGGAGAAGCCTTTTTGGGATAATGGAATGCACTTTTAAATTTTTGTAGAGGAGTAACCTGAGCTGGCAAACAGAACTTCAAAAGTCCTGATGTACATAACTGAGGTAGGTCCCATATCTGTTTTGTGCCAGGAGGAAGGCAGGGATATCAGGGATAGGGAAGAGTGGAAATGGACACCTTCCACTATCCCAGGTTGCTCCAAAACCTGTCCAGCCTGACCTTGGACACTGCCAGGGATCCAGGGGCAGCCACAGCTGCTCTGGGCACCCTGGGCCAGGGCCTGCCCACCCTCACAGGGAACAATTCCTTCCCAAAATCCCATCTATCCCTGCCCTCCCTGCAGTGGGAAGCCATCTCCCCTTCTCCTGTCACTCCAGGCCCTTGTAAATTGTCTCTCTCCCTCTTTCTTTTTCATCTCCTTTAGGCACTAGAAGGCCACAATGAGGGCATCCAAAAGCTTCTCTTCTCCAGGAGGCTGAGCTGAACAAGCCCAATTCTTCAGTTTACAAGAAGGCCGTGAGAGAAGACCCCAGGGTGCTACAGACCTGGGAGTCTAAACTCAGCACCTGGAAAAATATGGAGAATGGCAATGGCTGCTACTGAGAGTCCATCCATTGTACAATCAACATGGGCTCCCAAAGGCAGGTCCCACCAAACTGCTCTGGTCTCCTCTTGTGATAAGGTCACAGCTCCATGCCTGAAGGAAAGAGACACTGGATGCAGTTTTCCTGCAGTTCTTAGTAAGGATTTTGATACTGTCCCTCACTGCATCCCTCTGGCCAAGCTGTCCAGCTGTGGGATGGGTCGTGATGCAAGGAGTGAAGAACTGGGTGAAGGAAAGCTCTCAAAGGATTGAGGAGATTTGGCCACATCTGACTGAAGAATCCTGGAGGCAGGGGTGAAAGGCACAACCTGTGAGAAGTGGTTGAGAGCTCATATTTTGTCTGCTTTGGAGAAACAAAGGCTGAGGGGTCACATCATGGATCTGTGGAGCTTCCTTGGGGGACGTGGAGAGGGACATGGCACTCTGTTCTCCTGGACCCAGTGCCAGGAGCTGTGGGAAAGCTGAAAGCTGTGTCAGGGGAGATCCAGACTGGATATTAGGAAGTACCAAAAGGGTTCTGTCAAGCAATGAACAGATTTCCTCAGGGGCTGGGGGATGCCCCAAGCCTGGCGGTGATTGAGGCATTAACACATATTTTTGGTCAACCCTGAAGTGCTCAGGCAGTTGGACAGATGATCTTTTTTGGCCCCTTCCATTTGGAATGATTCTCTTCTATTCAATTTGATTTGATTCCCAAACCTGTATCTGGCATGTTGTTTATGATTGGCAAGCTACTCCAGGTGACCAGCTTTGCTCAGCTGAGCTATAGGGGTCTAATCCCATTGGAGATATCTTGTCTAGTCTTGAAAACTCTAAGTGAAAGGCTTCAAGAAAAACAAAAGGGAAAACCAGTTTATGAATAGTCTCAGGAAATGCATGTTTAATTTGAGTAGATGCTGTCTCCTTTGCTGGAAGTGGATAAATAAATTCTGTGGATTACCCAAACACTCTTCAGTTTTCTGTGACACATATTGCTCTGTATTTCAAAGGGTTCAAGTTAAAAATAAGTCAACTGCAACATAATATAGACCCCATACACAATGATATTGTTATTGCAAAAATCCTTTTAAAAATATATTTTGTTGCATAGTTAAAACTACAGCAAAACACAGCTGATGACTTTTGCAAAGGTAAACAAAGCAAAGCACTTGGCTTTAAATGACTGCAAGAATCCACCATTCACTAATCTTTAACAATATGAAATGGAATTTAAAACTGACATAAATGCAGAGGCTTTTATAGTGGTATGGGCTTGGCTGCCAATAAGAATACAGCATTCAAATATTGGTTTTTTCAAAACAAATGTTCATAGAAAAATATATTATGTGAGGTGAGGTTATTTTGATTTATTCTCTTTTGAGTTCCTCCAGATCATTGAAGTGTGTAGCTGACTCTTAACCCAAGAAGGCTGGGTAATAAAGTGTGTGGTACCTGATTAAACACAGGCACTAAAAGAAGATAATGAGGGTAATTATGTGTTTCAGTGGCCATGGCCTAAATTGGGATCACATAACTTATCAGGCAATCTTTACTTACAAACTCACACAGGTACTAGGGGTGTCTAGAAGGCCAAGGAGAAAATGCTTAGAGAGCTACAACCAATTAAATAATTGGCATTTTCCTAATATACAGAGACAACTATGGATCATCCCTTATTATGATTTAGGATTATATACTAAAAATAATAAAAAAAATTCATTACATTTTAACCCCCCCCTTCAGCTTTCACCACTCTTTGAGATTGGCACTGGAAGTTTTGCATATTCTTTTGAAAAGAAAGAAGGGCATGAGCTCCTCAGGTACTTTATTTTGGTTTTTAAAAACAAAGAATGAAGGAGTACATGGGAATTCCAAATGTGCACACAAACAAGGCTCTTTCATGTTCACACAGGCAGAACAAAAACAACAAAAAAAGAATCCCTGCAGCAACTAATTCTCTGTCCTCTCATGTTGAAACTTAGAAAAAGCAGAGTCAATATCAGAGAAGTCAATTCACAAAGAAATCTCCAACTGTCCAGTGCTGTTCTTTGTTCATGGAGCTGATCAAAGCCCTTGGATGGAAGAGGGAGCAGGAGCTGTCAAGAAGCAAAGCCCCGTTTCTCCGCTTTAACAGCAAAATAAATGAGCATATTCCACTTGTTCTGTCCAACAGCCATCCAGGTTCTCTTGTGTGACCCGGGGAGGCTCCTAAAAACCCACAATGGAAAGTTTTGTGCAGTGATTCCATTTAGGTTTGGGCTCCCACTGTTACAACCTGCTGGAATTGTACTGCACGGCACAATATGAATAAGTTCTGGTTCCCTTGCTGGAGTGTGCTTCAACATGAAGGAGATCCATTCACACCTGGCTCTGAAAAGCTTTTGCTTAATCAAAATTTCCTGAAAATAGATATTTCTTGTTTATTTATGCATTATATTTACAAACAAATAAAGAAATACTTAAATTTTCCTGTAACTGAAATTCCTTCATTGGGGGAGACTGCTCAGACATCACAGATTTCTTTAAGGAGTGGGGCACTCATGTTTGGGATCTTCTGTTTAAAAGTAATATTTTTTTCTGTACATCTTTTGCTTGACTTGCATGGAATCTTCTTTTTGTTGTTGCTCTGATTTCCCCTCCCAAATCAGAATGAGCAAGCCTTTAGTAGCTTATCACTGAGTAAGAAAACCACCTGTAAAATTTATACTCATGCTTTACATCTATGAATGGGTACATAAATGTAAAATAGAAACTTATATTTTACATATTTATATATGTATGCATATATATGTATATATGCATATAAGTATATATATATTTACATATTTATACATGTATGCATATATATGTATATATTTATATAGGTGTATATATATATAATACACACATATTCATAAGGGTCTTGCCTAATAAATTTTTAATAAATATTTTCTCTTTATAAAGAAAAAACCAAAAGGTAAATATAAGAATGTCCTCAAATTATTCTAGCAAGCAAAATGGTCACAAAATCATTAATATCCACCACAGAAACTACAAAAGCTGCTGCAATACCTCTCTCCACCAGACTGCCCTTAATTCCTGGGTGAAATTTAGGAAAGAGGGAAAAAAGGAAAAAAAAATCATATGGGACTGTATTGTTCATGAATAGAGTGCTGGAGATGAAAACAAAAAAAACATTTACACTGAGCTTTTCTTAGATGATGTTAAGCCTAGGCTTAGAATTAATTCTAGACCAGGTTCATAATTTTTTCTACAGTGTTTCATGATTACAGAAACCTTTAAACATTAACAGATGATAGAGCCCCAGTGAGACATAAGAAACAGGCTTTTAGCTGTGCTGCTTGACACAGGCAGCCTGGCTCACTAAAGCAAGAAGCTGGGACAAAATCCCAACCTCACAAAAGAGAACACAAAGTTCTTCCTCAGAAGAAGATATAAAATAAAATAAAATAAAAAATAAAAAATAAAATTAAATTTAAAAATTAAATTAAATTAAATAAATAGGTATTCTGACTTTTTTTATTTTATCACTTATTACTTTGCATGTCTGTAACCCAGCGTAAACTCTAAGGGCTCAGGGTGAAGGAAAATGTGTTGTACAATCTCCTTGACTTTCCTCTCAAAGCTGAGATCTGAACACCTCATTTAGGTGTGTGCATAAACCAGGGACAGAAAAAAAAAAAAAAAAAAAGAACTTTGCAGTTTGGAATAATTTTTTGTGCTCTTATGGATCTGTTTTAAAAAACTTTCACGAACATCTGCCTAAGACATATGAAATGTATTTAATTGTACCAGCTGGGTTCTTTTCAATAAGAAATTGGAGCTAATCAAGTCTGCCATTATCTGCTGAAGATGCCAGAGGCTTCCTTGTTCTTTTATTCTTCCTTCTAAATTGGGAGAGGGTGACTGAATCTCCTTTGTATAATTTTCTGTTGCTGCCAGAATGTTTACAATTTATCCTTAATTAACCACAAAATGATTCTGTAATCAGTGGCAAAGTTCAAAACTGTAATAAGTAGGCTTTTTGTGAGTATATTTTTAAATTAATTCATTGTGGTTTGTTCTCAAGCCTTCTATGGTTTGCAGAAGTGGAAAAAGCTGATAAATTTCAGCATAATCTGGAAGGGATGATGTACCAAACTGCAGGGTCAGGGAATCTCAGGATGGTCTGGGTTTCCCTGGAATTGTTCCAGGCCAGGTTGGACGGGGCTTGGAGCAACCTGGGACAGTGGAAGGTGTCCCTGCCCATGGCAGGGGTGGCACTGGATGGGCTTTAAGGTCCCTCCCAACCCCAAACTGTTCTGGGGTTCTGTGATATTTCAAAGCATCAAGGATCTGTTCTTAAATCCATCAGAAATGCCCTAAATCTGTATACAGAAATTTAAAGTAGGCAACATTTTGGTCAGTGTTGAGAGCTCTGGCCGACAGCTGAGCACTGGGAAACACAGAACAAATGCACTGTAGTGAAAACAGGACCTTTTTGACACTTGCCAAGAATTAAACCTCCTGAGCAGCTTTTTTTCATTCTCTGTATGAAGGCCAGTGGATTGGTCAGGCTAGGACACAGCACCTGCAATTGGCTGAAAATGATCCAGGTTGCATTAAAACTAAAGCAAGCAGACAATTTTCAGATGTCTGTGTCAGTGTGAATTAATATGAAAAATATTCAGCATTTATTTCTTGAGATATACTAATACATTTTGGCTGAACTAAACCATGATTGGTGCATTTTTTTATTGTTTTCTCTACTGTCAGAATGTTGAGTTTTATCTTCTTTTTGCCAGGGTCAGGATTTAATGCTCAAGACAGAATTTCTTGTTTGGACTCGGATGTTTATTAGTTCTTACCTATGTTACAGTCTCACAAACCATGAGTTCTGCAACACTTTAACAAAATGGAGCCCTCTTTCTCTCTCTACAAGGCCTTTTAAGGATAAACTGTCTAACTAAGAAATGACACCTAAATTATTTTTACTTTTAACCCAATAACCAACCACCCATGTCCTGCATTGAGGACTTTTTTATCCAATTGCACAAAACCACCCAAACCCATGGAGAAGAAGGTGAAGAAGCAGGAGAAGAAGGACCAGCCTCTACCCTAAAACCTCCATCTTGCTTTTTATATATTATATATTCTAAAACCTTAAACTCTTAAGTTTTTATGGGACCTTACACACTTGTATTCAAACTCCACACCCATAATTCCAGTTCTATCCAATTGTGGAAGCCTTCTCCACAGCCTCAGGTCAGATGCAGTGTTCTCTTGGGGGTCAGTGCCTGTGAGCACAGGAAGTCTAAAATTCTCAGTAAAATTCCAACATCAGAACACTACAAACCAGTGATTATTCATAAGAGTCTGGGCAAATGCAGAGGATACCAAGCTGAGAGGTGCAGTTTATACAGTAGATGGAAGGGACAACATCCAGAGGGACTCTGCCAGAATCCTGGAAAATGCAAACTTAATGAAATTCAAAAGGTGTGGAGCCAGGTCCTGCAGCTGAGCAATGGCAGAGAAGGCCAGGGGATGCCAGGGTTGGGAGCAGCTGTGCTGAGAGGGACTGGGGGTGCTGAGGGGTGAAAAAGTGGCCATGCCCCAGCAATATCCTCAGAACCCCCCTGCCCTGGGCTGAGCCCCCACTGTGGGCAGCAGGAAAGGGGGGATTCTGCCTCTGTGCCCTGCTCAGGTGAGACCCCACCTGCTCCAGCCCTCAAGCCCAGCACAGGAAGGATGTGGAGCTACTAAAGCATGTCCAGAGCAGGCCCACTAAAATGATCAGAGGGCTGGAATAGCTCTCCACAGGCTTTGAGCATCCTGATCCTGTGATAGATGTCCCTGCCCACGACAGGAGGGATGGATTAGATGAACTTTGAAGCTCCCTCTCAACCCAAACCATTCTGGGATTCTGGGATTCTAAACTCCTTCATTACTTGTGGTACTTTGTGCCATCACTTTTCTACCAAATTGCTGTGATGCTGCCCTTACTGAGCACTATTTTCTCTCCCAGAACCCCAGAGTTCTTTCTTCCCTCACTTACACCAAATTTCACAGTGTCACGAACACCAGCAAGGAATGTGGAGCCACATGCAAGAAGTTTCAGATCTAAGTGTCTTTTTTTCTGTCTTGTTTCTATCTTTTTTTAATATTTTTTCTCAGCAAGTTCTCCACAGCACCCAGCTGGTGTTGCCAGTGGCTTATAAAACTAGAACTGTCTGTGTATTCAAATGGGAATTGACAGGGGTAAATACTGAAGCAATCCAAATACATTCTTGAGACATATGGCATTATCAGCAAGCTTAATAAAAATAAAAGCTATTTTGAAAAAAAACACCCAAACTAAAAGGACTGGCACATTAATAAAAAGGATAGCCCTTGGCAAGGGCAAGGTGTCTGATGCAACTCAGTAATGATATTCATGGGGTGTTTAATGAACCCTATGTTATTGTGATATAAGGAAAGAAGTACAGAAGTGTTAAATGGAGCTTGGGGCTGTTTTTCAGATTTCTCCAAGCTTCAATTATTGGGAGGCTGGGAGGCTGAGGGGAGGAACAGCTAAAGGAAAAAGAGTTTAAACACTAAATGTAACAGAGTCAGCTGCAAAACACCCATAGTCTTGCACCGCCAAGATCTGGTTAGTGAGCAGCTTGTTTTCTGTGGTTCCATTTCTAAAACTTCTCATAAACAATAAGGAATGGAACCCTTGGAAAAAAGGGACAAGCTGGATGACACTTCCTGGATTACTCAGTACCATGACCAGTGCTGGGGTGTGGGGAGCATCACCATGAGCAGTGCAGTGACACTCAGAGGACAGTTTTCCATGCCAGGGACAAGCACCTTCTCTTTAGAGAATATCCCAAGCTGGAAGGGCCCCCAAGGATTGTGGAAGTGCAGCTGCCCTTCCCAGCACACACAGAAGCACAGCTGGCTGGGGCTCTGCTGCTCCTGGTGCTCCCTCACTGCCTGAATTCATAGCCCTGCTCACACCCACAGGTTCCACCGCCCCTGGAGTTGACTTTGATCCTGTCCAACATCAAATATCTATAAACTGGGCTCCTTTTCATCCAGTCTTCAACTCCAGATTTGAATATTTCCATATTCTGGTTTCCTCCTCCGCTAGTCCAGCCAGCTGGTGCAGTTGGGAGTTTGCTGGTGAATCACACACTGAGATGAACAGAGTGTGAACTTTCAAGAAATATTTAAAACTTGGAGTCGTTTTTCATGTGTTGGAGGAGGTTTTCCTGGATATTAGGGAAAGGTTCTTCCCCAGAGGGTGCTGGCACTGCCCAGGCTCCCCAGGGCATGGGCACGGCCCCAAGGCTGCCAAAGCTCCAGGAGGGTTTGGACAAAGCTCCCAGGGATGCACAGGGTGGGATTGTTGGGGTGTCTGGGCAGGGCCAGGGGCTGGACTGGATGATCCTGTGGGTCCTTTCCCACTCAGGAGATTCTGTTATTCCATGTCATTAACCAGAAATTCTCCCAAAGCAGCTGTCCCTCCACATATCCTTGCATCCAGATCTCCTTAGACAAGCACATCTCTGTGCTGACAACTTCCAATTCCTTCAGCAGGAGCATCCTCCCACTGCAGGCTCATCGTATTTAATGTATTACACCTGCTATTCATGAATATTTTACTCTGTAGTAAACATTGGGAAGAAAAAAGCCCAGAGGAAGCCTCTCCCAACCTGCAACTGCAAAAAAAGCCAGCTTTGCCTTGCTGCTGTGCCCTTATAGCTGGAACTCCATCCTGGAGTTAATAAGGGGGTTAAAATGTGCAATTATTTTGAAACCTTTCTGTCCAGGTTACCAGCATATGCATTGTGTATGCTGGTGAGGTTCTTTCCAGAAAAAAAAAATATACATGTAATTTGTATTCTCTACAAATAAAATGCCACATTGTTGGGTAATAAAAAAGGATGCAGGGCCATTGAATTGAGCAGAGAGGTGTTGACTGAGAACATGAGAACTCTGCTTAGAGGTTTTCCATTTTTAAAATTGAAATAATGTTCAGAGGGCTGTTATAACAGATTATTTTCCATGATATTCCTCTGTGCTGTGCCTTGGGGGGAGCTATCCAAACATGACTGTCTACTGTGGTTAATCTCCAGCCACTCTGTGTCTTAATCCCATTATTTTTCTACATGTTTTTCCCATTCATCCCATAATTTTGCATAAAGCACATTTGTCAGTTTACATGTCCATATGGAGTGCAGGGTTCAGTTTATGAAGAGGTTTCATTTTGAGATTTGCACATTACCCAACTTAGCATGAAAGTATTTTTTCTTCCTGACAAATGTTAGATTGGAAAGATACATTATGCAGTAAAGTCCAGGGAAAAATGCCAAATCTGCGGGAATTTAGCATCATGAACATATAAAAGTGACTAAAAAATAACTGTAACATTTATACTCCCAACTTGGAAGTATGGAAATAAACTTTAACTTAGAACCAAACAGCTTCTGCCTTCAAGGAGCCTGACATTTGCATCCCTAACAGTCCCAAGATTTCTAACAGCAAATCCAAACAGCCCTATCTGCACCCTGAAAAGTGAAGATATAAATACAGATACATACAGAAATATGTTTATACATTCATTACTCAGAAACAAGTTTAACTGCTCGGAGCCCTTGGCAAGATGAATTTTTTCCATGAGTATTTTAAAAGAGCTGCAAAATGTGTCATCACCGATGTAATGCTGACCTGTTTCATGCCTAATAATCATATTTAAATAACTAGGTATTTCCTAAACAGTATTTTCCTTGGATCCTTTTAAATGCAGTAATGTGTCCAGCAACACTAGAGATTATTACCCAGAAGAACTTGTGAAGTGTAGAAGGAAAATAAACCCCCAAATATTAAACTTTGGCAACAGCACCATAACTATCCAATTGATTTCACTAAGTATTTTTTAAAGTCTTGTTGCAATGATTTTTTTCAAAGATTTTTCTCCTGCTATTTTACTATGGAGACCCATTTTGTAAAATGAAGTGATGAAATTCTATGTTCATTTCCAATAAATTTTTAGGGTAAATGATCTCGAATAAAATGAAGATTTGCTGTTTGTTTCAGGGTTCATTCTTGATGCAGTCCCTAGATGAGCTGAGGTTATATAATGTACATTTTACAGACAAATCCCAGAATCACTGAGGTTGGAAAAGCTCTCCAAGGCAATCGAGGCCAAGCTGTGCCTGATCCCCACTTTGTCCCCAGCCCAGAGCTCTGAGTGCCACATCCAGGCCTTCCTGGGACACCTGCAGGGATGGGGACTCCAACACCTCCCTGGGCAGCCCCTGCCAAGGCCTGGCCACCCTTTCCATGCAGAAATTCCTCCTGGTGTCCACCCTGAGCCTGCCCTGGCCCAGCCTGAGGCCGTTCCCTCTGCTCCTGTCCCTGTTCCTGGGAGCAGAGCCCGACCCCCCCGGCTGTCCCCTCCTGTCAGGAGCTGTGCAGAGCCACAAGGGCCCCCTGAGCCTCCTTTGCTCCAGGCTGAGCCCCTTTCCCAGCTCCCTCAGCCCCTCCTGGTGCTCCAGCCCCTTCCCCAGCCCCGTTCCCTTCCCTGGACATGCTGCAGCCCCTCAAGGTCTCTCTGGCCATGAGGGCCAGAACTGGACACAGCACTCGAGGTCCCTCAGCAGTGCCAGCACAGGGCACAGCCACTGCCCTGGGCCTGTGCCCACACCAGGCCTGGCACAGCCCAGGGGCCATTGGGCCTCTGCTCCACCTGGGCACACCTGGGCTCCTGCCCAGCCTCTGTCCCCAGCACCCCAGGCATTTCCAGCCACTTGAAACAGGCCCTCATTAGAAACACTCCAATTAGCCTTCAGTGGGGTTAATACTGACTTTGGAGAAACACACAACCTGTGTCAGAGGAACTGCATGGGGAAAAAAACCCAGTGTGACTGTAAGCTATACAAATTTCCTGGCTGTTGGGAGTAAAATGGGGAGACACCATCAGAGTCTGGCAAGAGGCAGACAGATATCTGCATAAAAACAATGTTTAAACCAATCCTGAAGGTCCAAGGGAAGCCCATGGGGCATCCTATGAAGTGCAAGCTCAGAGGGAACAGGTATCCATAGGCTTGTGAATAAACTGGAATGGTGAAGAGAAGACTGCAGCAAAAGGGAGAGGAGAAAATCCCCCCTGTGAGAGGCTGGATATTTATGTTTAACACCCCAGATACTGAGTTCACATGGATGGTTACACTTCAGGGGTTTTGAAGTTCTGTCATGCCCTCCACTGGAAAAGTAAATGAAAACCTGTGTGCATTAAAATCCTAAAGGTGTGTCCAGACCTTGCACTCCTCACCATGGAAGTTTATCCTCCAAAATGCCTACAGAGCTTTTCAAAAGTAGAACAAGAACACTCAGATCAACATTAGATGACAAGGAGAAAATTAGTTTTAGAAATTAGATCCTTGGAAGAGTTCTGGACCAAGGAAATTTTTAATCAACTAAATATTTTCAATTTGACATATAATTAAATGCTTTATTTCATTTTAGACCTAATTAACTTTTTAAAAAATCAATTAAAAATGAAAACACTACTTTAAAATGAAAGGGGATGTTTCATTCAGAAATGCTGAAACATTTCACATAAACTCCTTCTTTTCCCATATGAAATTAATGACTCAGTTTTATCTGTGCTTATTGATATCTTTTTTATGCAAAATATACATTTCAATGAATTTATTGATCTTCAAAACGTTGTGCCCACTTCTGTTGAGGGTCACTCTAAGTCTTCTCAAGAAGTTTGTATGGTCTTTGGCCAAATTATGTCACCATTACCTGGGATTGCATATAAAAAATAGTGTTTTTAAAGTTATTCAGATGTGACGAAATATTTGGGAAATAAACCCAAATCAACAGAAGTAGATTGTATATATATTTTTTTTTAATTTATATTAAATGATTTAAAGAATCATGAATCTTACTAAATCATCAAGAATCCTACTCTTGTGCTGGCCCACACTCTCAAGTGAGGAAACACCTGTGAACCTGGAAAGTCTTGGATTCCATGTACCCATTTCTTGTCAAAATGGAAATTGTAAAAAGAAATTGAAATTAAGGATAATGAACTTGTGCTTATTTGGCACTGTAGGGAATCAGTCATTTATACTACCAGCCCCTCTGGCACAGAGTAGGAGAAAGGCAGCTAATTAACAGTGGTTGGTTATTAATCACACTTATTCACTCCATGAAGTGCTTGCACTACAAGTGCTTTCCTTGCTTGGAGAAGAGCAGCTGTATCTACTCCTGTGTATTCAAACAGACAGATGTTAGAAGGACCTTAATTTTCATACATTTGTCTGAAAAAAGGTCTTATTGTTACAGTCTCAATATTTTACAGTCTCAATCTTAATGCTTCTTAAAAATAATGCTCCTGAAACACTTCTGAAAATAGAGCACACTTGAGCATTCCCAAGGATAGCACTTTATAAATTCATTACAGGTACATTTAGAGGATAATACATGGAAAAACAAAGATAAAACTGTGACTGGCTCTACAGTGATCACTCGAGAGCATGACCTCACTCTTGGGATAGGCAGCCCATGAGAGGTTATCTCAACAGAGAGAGAAGTCAGACAAAATCGTAGAAATCAGTAGGAAAAGGCAAAAGTACAAAACTACCTATGTTAATGCTGCCGCTGAGATCCAAGTATACGTAAATGTTCCACTTTCCCACAAAATCCCAGCACTGCTGACATGGGAAGGCATCCCTGGAAGAGATCCAGACCAAATGCCTGGTCAGAAAGGACCAGAGCAGACTGCCCAGATTGTGTTCAGGAGGTCTCTGAACAGCACCAATCACATATCCACAGTGCCACAGGCTGCCCAGGGAAGTGATGGATTCACCATCCTTGGAAGTGTTCTGGAAATGAGTGAGTGTGGCACTTCTTGATACAACCTAGTGCCTGGCCAAAGGTTGGACTTGATCTTGGAGGTCTTTTTAAACCTAAATTATTCCATGATTTCATCATTCTATGATCTGTGGATGGTGAATCCACAGCCTCTCTGGGCAGCCTATGTCAGTGTTTGATCCCTCTCAAGATAACAAATATATAAATAATAATAATGAATTAAATTACTTAAATCGTATTTCTGTTATTTCACTTTGGACCCACTGCTGCCTCACATCCCGTCACTGGACACAACTGAGAGAGCCTGATCTATCTTTTCTATACCTTTTTATTGGGTATTTATACACAAAAAGAGAGGAGTAAGACTCCCCAGTCTTTCCTTTCCCTCGGTGGAGCGGTCCCAGCTCTATGAGCATCTTCCTGTCCTCAGCCCAAGACACAGCATTCCCGATGGGATCTCACCAGTGCCAAACGTGGAATCACAGACTGGTGCAGACTGGAAGGGCCCTCAGTGGCTCCTGTGGTGCCACCTTCCTGCTCCAGCAGGGCCATCTCGGAGCACAAGGGCACAGGAGAGCGTCCAGAGCTCCTGAACTCTATGGTCACTGTGGTATTGGACAGACAGACTTGCTTTCACCTCTCAAGGCCATTTCCATGTTCAGGAACACTTTACAGCATTAGGAATTGTATTTGAGCCTAATTTAACCCATTTTTGAATTGCATCAGGTGATGGTCATTCCATGGACACAGAGATCACAGTCCAGGGCAAGAACTGAGTCAAATTCCTACTTTGCTAATGATCAGAAGAAAATAGCACCTCCAAGACTGGGAGGTTATTATCTATTTTATGTTGTGTTATTGACCTCATTAGACTCAAACCCAGAAAATTATAACTACCCATGGAAATTGCAATTTTCCAATGGGCTATCTCCTTTCTTCTTCAGATTAAGTATTGTCTCCTTTAATACAATATAAATTCTGCAGGTGTACCCAGTACTTACCTGATATCATTCCAGAATTTTACTTTAAAGTTTCATTGATTTAATGGTTTGTGGATCTGCAGCTCTCACCCTTGAAAGAACATTTGTTGTCAAAAATACACTTATTTTAACATTATTATTATTTTATTACAATATTATAATAAAAACATAATTGTGTGGAACAATTTATTCCTGATTTCACTTGATAGATGTGTTACTGCTGTGTGCCAGTGTAAAGCCTAAGTCTAGAACTAAGCATTAGATCAACTATTAAAATTGATAGCAGATGTGGGCAAACTTCATATAAGCAGAAAAACAGCTGGAAGTTGGTGGGAATGTGGCACACAGATCCACAAGTCTGCCCTGGTTCATTGTGCTGAGTTCCAGTGGGGAAAAGTGCTTCTAATAGCTTTAGAAAATTATGGAGTAAAAATTGAAGTTACAGTGGTTGAAATTTATCATGTTCTTAATATATCTATCCCTTTTTTTTCTTTTTTTCCTGAAGGCACACATACCCATAAATATTCACCCTTTGTTTTCAAAAAGAACTCAAATTCATTTAGCTTGACAGATCCTTCCAAAGTATTCTGAAGTTTGTTAATACAGCCCTGACATTCCTTAAGGAAATCTATTTAATCTTTCCACACACACATATATTTTCTCCTGATTCATATCCATCTGCTCATCCAGTGAAACATGAGAACATTTCTCAGTTAAAAGTTTAGTACTTTCAAGGTTTTGGCTGGCACAGCTCTATCCCTCAGCTGGGTGATGCCAGTTGAACCATGCCCAGAAGAATTCTGTGACCTTTAACATAATGGAACTTCATAACCTCCACCGTCTGCTACACAGAAGCCTAAATCACACTGTAGGTGGGGAAAACCAAAAAGAAGTGGGTAAAGAGGTCTCAGAAATGTTAAACAGAATGTTTTATTTGCAACTGGACTGAAATTGTCTTGATTTGGATATCCAGTGTTGGTCAGGAGCAGATGGTCTCCTGATACTGAGAGGGTCGTGTTGAGGGTGAGTGGGCAACTCTGGAGGCCAAGTCATTGATGCTGAAAGCAGCATTTTGGTTTCTATGGTCACACAGGAATCTTTGAAGACTGACAAGTGCATGAGAGACAAGAACCACCTGACCAAGTGGGACAAAGATACCTTTGCCAGGTTGGCCCATCCGGAAAGGAGATCTTGAAACCAGGAATTGGGAAATGAACCAGCTCAGAGCCAGGAGAGGACAGACCAACATGGGCAATATGAAGTGTTCCAGGCCAGGCTGGATGGGGCTTGGGGCAGCCTGATCTAGTGGAACCCCCCATGGCAGGGGGTAGAACAGGATGAGCTTTAAAGGTCTTTCCAACCCAAGCTGTGAATCTGTGATTCCATGATTGTGGTGACTATGCTACAGACTTCTTGATTAGGAAGAAGTAGATGAGCCCCTCATTTTCACAGGATTTCCAACAGGAATCAGGAAATTCAACAGTGGGAAGTGCTAGGTCATTCCAGGGGGGAGAAACAAATCCATGCTTTGCTGTGCACCGCATGGGTGGAAGGCAGCTTGGCTGCAGAGAAGGACCTGGGGGTCCTGGTGGACACCAAAGCTGAACATGTGCCCAAAGGCAGCCTTTGGGAAGAGCACAGCCAAGGGAAGTGTTCCTTCCACATCACACACCTCTGGGATACACAGCTGCAGTGTTGTGTCCAGTGCTGGATAAGACAGACAAGGACTAAGCAGGGTTAGTCCAGCAAAGGACTTGATTTGATATTGCTTTGAGGAAACAGCACAGCAAAATCTCCAGATATCTTTTCCAACCTCAACTCTCCTAGGATCCATTATATTCTGACTTTGCAGAGTCCTGTCCCTGACCATGCCCCTGAGCATGCAGGGGGGTTAGAAATAATTGGTTGGTAAGGTCACTTCCAACCCAAACCACCTTGGCATTCTGAGATCAAAGTAGTTTCCAAAGTAGCACCTGATGTGGGAAAAAAACCTGAATATGCAAAATTTTGCAGGTGGAGCACCAAGCATTTTCTGATAAAAAGCTGTAAAGTGTTTGGTAACAACACTTGCAGGATAAAAGCATGTGAATGCTTTAAATATTTTGTTGAAACCATCTGTGAACCTCCAATGCTTCCATTATATCAATTCTCTCAAACATAATAACTGTGAAGAATTACAATGAAATAAGCATCAAAGTGAGTCTTAAAATAAGAGCATTTTTGACAACAAAACGTTCTTTCAAGGGTGAGAGCTGCGGGTCCACAAACCATTAAATTAATGAAACTTTAAAGTAAAATTTTGGAATGATATCAGTTAAGTAGTGGGTACACCTGCAAAATATATTTTGCATTCAGCTCAGTAATTACAGGACATCCATCACTTCTGAATCTTCTCACCAACAAATTGCATAAAGTTCTCTATATTCTCCAGCCTGTATTACTGAATTGTATCTTATTTCTCTCAGAGACAATTTATGTTGCTTCTCTCAAGGATGTGTTGCCAAGCCATTATTCACACATTTTGCTACTGTAAAAACAAGGATGTGCAGACGAGTCCTGCACTTCTTTCTGGAGGCAGTGAGATTGGGGCTGGATCTGAATTTATGGCAGTGCAAAGTTTATATTCTCGTGCCAAAGACTTTAAAGGCCTTGCACTTGGTCATCTCTGGAGCTGTTGGAAATTTCAGTGTTTTTTTGAAAAACAAGCTTTTAGTCATCACAATTAACAAGGTGAATGTCTGCTCCAAGACTATAAGGAACCAGTAAATCATAAAGATGAGTAAAGTCTTCTCCTCCAGAGGTTAAAGTGTCAGTAAAAAACTCAAAAGTGAAAAATGTATAAAGAGTCATATAAACATCTGGCTCCAACATAAAATTAATTTTCAATTACAGTAATATAAACATTTTCTGAGTTATTGTACCACTACCCTTTCCAGCTGCATTTCACCTACGGGGCAGAGACATTATCTACCTGAACAAACAAAGGTGGGTGAAGCATTTGGAGTGCAGTTCTTGTGCTGCAGAATTTTAGAAACAAGACTATTGCACGCTCTTGTCACACCTGGGTAAACAGTACTGTAAACAACAGTCACCAGTGAGAATCCATTGTTCAAATGATAAGGTTTCAAAACTATGGAAAGCAGGAATATTTATGTGTCCAGGCTGTGGACTCCCCATCCCTAGAAATGTCCAAGGCCAGGTTGGATGGGGCTTGGAGCAGCCTGGGATAGTGGAAGGTGTCCCTGCCCATGGCAGGGGATGGGATTGGATGGGTTTTAATGTTCCTTCCAACCAAAGCATTCCAGGATTTTACAATCCTATTATTTATCCAATTTCTTTCTTTTTTTTTTTTTTTTTTTTTTCAAGTCAGTGGAGTTAAAAACAGTGAGTAAAGCAAAAGAAAGAGAGTAAATTCATGGAACTGCCTAAACCCATCACAAAAAGTACGAAACCCATTCATGGCTGCAAAGCACTTGCTGTGGAAGCAAGACAGATCACTTCTTAACCCCTATAAACTTTTCAGGAACAATCAGGGACTGTCAAAGGACTTGCAATTATTTACAAACCTGGGTGTTTTTCTCCTGCCAGCAATAAAATTTATGTAAGAGCTCCAAGTGCTATTTCACTTTGATTGTCTTTGCCACTTTTACATTTTATCCTCAAGTAAAATATTGTTAATTTGATGTGAAAATGATGCAATGTCAGAGCAAGGTCTTTTACACGTGTTTCTTATTTTTTTTTTTTTTTAACAGCTAGCAAACCAAAATACCTGCTACAGGTTCCCTACTTTGGTATATTGATTTTTGCTTTGCAGTGGTTTTGGTGGTGGGGTGACCTTGACTGGCTCTGGGATGCCCAGGTGTCCTCTGCTCTCAGCCACAGAAATATTTGCCCATATTTCCCCGTATTTCCCCATACTTCCCCAAATATGCACAGAACATTTGCTAGAATGCTTCAATGATCATTAAGCTTTGCCTGCTAGACAAATTATAAAGTTTATGGGGGGTTTTTTGCCATTGTTTGTTCATAAAATTTCTATTTAAAAAATAACAAAGACATCAGGCAAAACTGCACTTTTCAGATTCAGGAAAATTAAAGATTACACTATACTTTTTAATCCAGTTTTATAATTTTATTATTACTAGCTAGAAAGGTAATGTATCCCCAAAGTTTTACTAAAAGACTTGACTTTCCTCTTTTTATGGAAAATATATCCACGTCTACTGTTTTACCTTTTTCCTCTCTGCTGAAATAGGTACATTTTCTATTTAATTTGTATTAGCAATAAGCTCCCCATTAAAATCTAAGTTAAGCAAAGAATGAAAAGGTTCCCATGTGTTCTGCTTTACTGACAGGTTTTACCTTAGCCCAATTGTGTCACATCAGCATAGTTTTACGTAAGCAAGTTTTAATTACCTGAAATGCAAAATTAATAGTTTCCCCCAGTTGTAGAATAACTTAAACAAACATTTATTTATTTAGATCACAGAAAGCAATTAAGGATATTTGGGAAAATTTTAATTATACAAAACATATTTGTATTTCTAACCCAAAGCCAATTGAATTGAATGCTGTTTAAAAATGCATTATTCTTGTTCAGGGAGTATATTAATCCTGTAAGTTCCTGAAAAGCTTAAAAAAAATTACTTTTCACTTTGTTTTCTAACTCACAAAGCAGGAAACCACAATGAAGTGACCTCGTGGCTCGTGACCAGATGACTTTTAAGGTCCCTTCCAACCCCAACCCTTCTGTGATTCTGTGACTTTTCATCTGTTGCTTGGCTTAGTTGCTTCTTGTAGAATTGTGTCACCTGTGACATCCTTTGGCGTGAATTTCAAAGGATCATCCTTTGGCATGAATTCCAAATTCCAGCACTTCCTTGTCATGGTGTGTTTGGCACTGGAATCATCGCCTCACGGCCACCAGTCTGGGTAAGAAGGGAGTTCAGAGGCAATGTTGGAGTGGAGTTGTCACCAGGACTTTTGCAGGAGCAAAATTTCCCTCTGAATCCCACCTTGACTCCCTCCTGCCTCCTGGAGCCCTTTTTAGAGTGGATTTCCCTTCTTTGGGATGCACCTTCTTCTCACCATGCAGCCCTCTTCCCACCCAGCATTGATCACCCAACATTCCTTTCTTTTTCAAGAGCTTCTCTTCCCTTTCCTGTGAGGAGTAGGAAGGGGAAGGTGGGTCTGTGGCTGTCCCAAGGAGGGTGGGGAAGCAAAAGAAGGTCTGCAGAAAATAGCACAGAGGAAAAGGCATTCTTTTGCACATGGTGGGACTCAAAGGTTGGACCTGATGATCCTGAAGGTCTTTTCCAACTTTACTCATCCTGTGATTCTGTATTTCTGCACAGGACAAGGCCCTGATTCCAGCAAGGAGCACCCAGCAATGCAAGCTCACAACATTTTCAGAGAGCCAGTTTCAGGGCAGGGGTAAACCATGAATTTCTCTGTGCTTGGGGCAGTTCAGTGGTTCAGGCTTTGCTCAGTTCAATCCCAGCAAGTAGTCCTTTATGCAGGGTCAAATTCTCATTTCCCCAGGCATGGTGAATTGTGCCTTTCCCTGTGATCTGTTAGCTGATGGATTAACATTGGAATGAAATGCTACTTGATATGAGGAATCAACCAGGAGGTTGATCTTTAAGGTGCCTTGGAATAAAGCATTCTGTGATTCCATGATTATATTTATATTATATTATATCTATGTGCACAATATTAAGGTAAATTCAATGAAAAATTACTCTGAAGAATGCTCTAGGATAAAGAAACAAATTAATTAAATTAAAAAAAAAAAAAACAAAAAAAACCCAAGCCAACCAAACAACTGCTATCTGCTTCATGAACAGCAGGAATTGTCTCTTCAGATTTTGCTATTTTGGGTACTTGCACACAACTTGGTTTGGATGCATTTTCCTTCACTTCTGTAGATTTTAATCTGTATTAGTGTGAAACTAATGGATGAACCTGAAAGGCTCTGTTACAGAGAGACAAATGGATGCAACACCTTCCTATTTACCCAGAGCAGGCAGCTTGTGACTGAGGAGAGAATTGACTATTATGCTGTTCTGGCAAACATAAAGAGACATTTAAAAGGTATAACACCAGCTGCCCATAGAAATCCAGCACAAGGCAGCACTTTTTCATCTGGTGTTGTACATCTGTTTTCAGTGGCTCATCCAGTGCAATCTCCTGCAGAGACAACCACACAAAGAGACAGAAATGGAGCATTAGTGGCAGGCAGAGTTCATCCTACTGCTTCTGGATAAGACACTGACAATGAACATTAACAGACCAAACCATTTCAGCCTGAGCTGAAAACACCATTAATATAATTGGTTTCTACACACTGTGAGAAATGAAGTTGCTGTATTAAAATTTAAAATAAAAAACGTCTTCTCCATGCAGAGGGAAAAGCTGTTTGGTACAGGGAATTTTTATACTATTGCTTTCCTTTCTTTTTAGTATCTTTTCTAATATAAAAAATAAAGGACACCTTCAGGGATAGGAATTCCACCATCCCCCTGGGCAGCCCCTTCCAATCCCTGACCACCATTTCTGTGAGGAAATTCCTCCTGGAAATTTCAACCTGAGCCTCCCCTGGGACACCTTGAGGCCGTTTCCTCTTGTCCCATCCTTTGTTCCTTGGAAGTAGAGCCCGACCCCCACCTGGCTGCACCCTCATTCACCACTAGTAAAGCACAAATTCAGTACAGAGAGGAGCCCAGGTGGGCACTGTAATTAAATTCTTTATTTGTAACACACTGTACTTGTTATGTCAAGTGACACAACAGCTCCACGGTGCTCACTTTTAACTTCTGACATCCCAAGCTCCTCAAAGTTTTCCCTTACAACACTTTTCCCTAAATCAGGCCTATGAGAGCTCCTTAAAAAGGTTAAACATTAGAGACAAGGACTACTTGACTGAGGAACCAAACCAAACCTAATGCAAAGCAGAAATATGATAAATACTGAAATATTAGTTAATTTTCTTTGTTGTACTTCTGCCACCAAAGGTAAAAAAGGAGAAGGTTTGGTGACAATCAAGAATGATTTAGCTCACCTTCTAAAAAGGAATAGAAAAGTTCTTTAAGTATATCATACACTGGGCTAAAATGTATTTAATTTTCAATTACTAAAACAAAGCTGTTTTTCCCATAAATATGGTCTCTGTTTTGTATCTGTATAATTTGTTCTGTTGTGTTCTGCAGGAGCAGAGACACATGTCAACAGTGTATGACAAACAATGCTAACAAACATTAAGAGTTTATGGAAAAGGAAATATATCATCATGGTTCTGCAACTTTTACCTTTTCCAGTAAAAACACAGTCCAATTTTCACAGTGGGAACTCAGCACATCCACAGAATGCTGGAGCACTTTGTCCTTTAGAGCATCAATCAATGTACTTAAATGTTTTTCAGAGCAGAAATGGATTAGAATGCAAATTAAATTGAGTGAATTGGAGACACAATCCAAGTTAGTGGTCACATTACATCGGAGCAACAATTTAATATCATTTCTGCTCCTTCCTGAGTGCTTTTTATTAAGCTGTGTGACAGCTGGCACAGCTGGCCAGAACTGCTCCTTGGCTGTTCATCCTCTCTGCCAACCACTAAGGCAGCAAGGAAAAAAAAGCCTTTTCAGTGGATCTAAAAATTCTATAATACATACTATAATACACCATCTGAGCATTTTAGAGTTATTAATCTATTTCTTCACCTCAGAATCAATATTGCTCCCTATTTGAAAAGAAGGATAATGATAAAAAAGGCTTAGAGAGAAATTTTATCAATTATGACACTCATTTTCAAGGGTGATACTGGGACTTGAACAAATTAGCCCTAATGATCCTGTAGCCATACATGACAATAGGATTTACTTGGCTGTCTTGTTCAGGAGGCTTCAAAAGCTTTAGGAATCTTCATGATCTTGAGGATGCTCAGGAAAAGGGAGGGAGGAGAGGGAGCTGAATTGTTGTTTACAAGGCTGGAGGATTTTCTGGTGTAGCACAGAATGAATAATATTCTGAAGCAAAAAACAGTCTTTTTTCTTCTGGGGTTTTTTCTTCAATTCTTTTTCTTTTTCTTTTTTTTTTTCCCAGATAAATGTTCTAACTGCTGCAACATCTTTTTCCATTGTATTTGTGGCCCTTTTCCAAACTGAAGCAATGAAAATCTTTTAGTATTTTTTCCCAAATACAGGTGAAAGAGTGGGGAAGTCTGAGTTCAGCCACAATCACCTAAACCTGGCAAAACAAAACAGCCTGACATGGGCAGAAATGAGGAAAGGTCATTGGAACACTTTGTATTCAGAGCTGTTTTCCTCAGCTTCAAAGGAACAAAAGCAAGCAAAATGAGGCAAGGGAAGTTTTGAAGTGTAAAATCTGATGATTTTTTATGTAAGACCCATTTTAATATCAAAATCTAACCTGTTTCAATACATAATTATTTCATGCTGTACTCTCATCAGTATTTAATTCATTGGAAGTGCTGACCCTTTCAGTGAGAGTACTAACAACTTTCTTTGCCATCTTCCAATATTTAAATGAAAAGATTGATCTATTCAATCATCTGGACATCTTTTCCTGGAGTTTTCCAGCTTGCAGCATAGCACCATTAGAGTATATATTCCATTAGAGTATTTTATTTTATTTTATTATATTTTCAAGATAGGAAGAACCTGGATATTTATGGGGGTTAGAATAGAGTTTAACCACTTACCTGGTGTCAACACCAATGAAGTAACCACAGAATCCCAGAATCCCAGCATGGTTTGGGTTGGAAGGGACCTTAAACCCATTCCTTTCACATGGGCAGGGACTTCTCCCACTGTTCCACGTTCCTCCAAGTCCCATCCAACTTGGCCATCAAACCATTCCTTTGTTCCCTCACACCATGACAAAGTTGTTACTGTTCTCCAAACTCCCCAGGGTTGGATCCAGTTTGGTTTCCAAGCCTCAGGAAATGATTTCTGAGTGCTTTGGACCTGCACCACAAGTAAGACCATGGTTTCTGCTGTCCCAGATGTGCATTTGGCCTGGGAAAATAGATTTAAGTCCTCCATTTGGCCACATTGTGGTCCTCACTTTGGCCAAAAACCTCTTCACCTCTGTTCTTTTCTGATTACAGATCTATAACTCACAAGATTCAGAATTCCAAACCTGTGCTGACTCACACTGATGAATGAGAAACTAAACATTATTTTTGAAAGGAAATAATGAAAAAAGTTTGATTGCTGTGGTTTTGGTTTTATTGCCTCAATGAAAACATTTCTATTTTAGAAGGATTAAGTGAAAAGTAAGAGATTAGCATTAATTTCCTTTACCTCAATAAGCACATAATGAGATTACTTTTATTTCCATGAGCTAAGGAATTACGTGTGTCTTTTGTGTATGTTCCTTGAGTTTCTGTTTGCAAAGCAAGCAGGAAGTAAAATCTAGATATTTTCCAACTTCATAAATTTATCTTTTTTTACTACAGGGTAAAGAGAACCTTCTTTTAATATCTAAATGTCAAGAGCTATTCAATTAATACAGGCTTACCCTAAGGAAGGTGAGTTTCTACCAAACTGACAGTGAAAGCTCATCCATGTATTTGTATTTAAAAAGAACTTGAAGAAGGGTTTAGAATGAATTTATGTGAGATGACAGAGGAGTTTTGTGAACTTATAAAAAACTTTAAAAATGTGGGGTTTGTGTATGTTTAGAAATGGAGATGGATTACACAGGCATGTAAAACAGTTTTAGTTTTGTATCAGCTGAAGTATAACATAATTAATTGCCTTTAAAACCTTTCCTGTAAGTCTCCTGCACTGAGGAGAATGTATTTTCTAATGCACTTGGAATCTTACACTTTTCACATTTTTCCCCGTGTATTTGGTACAAAGTATCTCAAAAACCTGCACAAATTATATTCTGTAAATGCAGCCACTGACAAGAACGTAGCATGATAATTAATACTCATTAATTAGCTTTTTATTTGCTCTCTAACCCCTCACCAAGGAAGGAGAAATCCTTCTAATCCTCCTCCAACAGCCATGTCCTACTAATCCATCTTCTATGAAGTATGGCAGCGCTGCATTTTATTTCAGTATTCAAAGCAAAATTAACTTAAAAATCATCCAGAAGAGATTTTTCTGCCTGGAAACTCTGCCCAATATCCCTGCCTTTTATGACTCTGACCGTGCATAACTCTCAAAGCTCAGGAGAATAATGAACTCTACATTGCTCAAGTCTTCAAGTAACAAAATTTAATATGTCCCCATCTTCTCCCACGTGCTTTCAAAAAAAACACACCAAATAATTGACAAATTGAGATGTGCCAATTCTCTCCCTCATCAGCAGGTTTTGCCACGTTAACAGGGTCCTCTCACCTCTGTTCTCCCACTGAAGTGGGACAAGAGTTCTGTGAAACCATCACAGCTTGTGCAAAAGGTTTTTCCTTGATCTTCATAGACTCATAGATTAGTTTGAGTTGAAAGTGGCCTTTTAGAGGTCTTGAGAGCATGGTGTTGGATCACAATGATATCCCTAAAGCACAGGAAAAATCTGTTGTTTCATAGCCTTTTTGTTTTCTTTAAAAACAGTGTTTATTAAAATCTTGCATCATAGGACATTAATATTTAAAACTATAGTTTCCAAAAACTATGTTGATTATATTCAACATACTATTATATTCAGGATATTGTTATTTTCAGAATGGAGTTATTCAATAACTTTTTATTCGGTATTACCTTATACAGTTTCATTATATTTAGAATTATTATATTCAGTATGGAATAAAGAAAAGAAAAAGTTCCTGGTATAGCTGATGTCAGCTCAATATAAAACACATTTGAATATTGCTTGGAGTTTTATTCCAAACTGGCCATTATTTGTGTAAAGTTACAGGGAAAATGGGACAGTTCAACATGTTTTACCTTAATTCCTGTGATAATCTCATTGCCAAAGGTGTGGCTTCTACATCACCATAATCCTTTTTTTTTTTCCCTACACAACCTTGTAAATCAATATGGAACATAAAACTCAGAAATAGCAGCAAGTTAAAATATTTGCCTGACTACTAGAGAAAATTAGAGTAATTAATACAAAATTAGGACCTGTTGTACTGCTAGAGTTGAGAAGTATTTTTTTTTTTCCTTGTGGAAAGGATGTATTGAAGCATTCCCAGAAAAAGTTGTGTTTTGCACTAAGAGGTGCCAGAAGAGGCAGGATTAAGCACATAATTCTTTGCCACTGCATCTGTTCAACTCCCTTTGCTTGCAGAGCTCTCTCCAGGTGCGGCGTGCAACAGAAAATTCAGAGCTCCTGAAATCTCCAGCGAAGAGCTCAAACCTGTGAGGCTCTGGGTTAATGTGATCACTGAGGGGTTTAGGAGATGTAAACCCCCAAGGGCTGAGGGGTGAAATGGGCTTTGGGTGCTCCTTGGTCAGGGCTGTAGGGCTGAGCCCCAGCAGGAAGAGATTTTGGGGTGCAGTGAGACTTTCCCACACTGCACAATGCCAGGAGAGATTGGTGAGAGAACAGGGTTCAGTTCAAAAAGTAGAAAAACCTTATTTTTTACATTCCTAACCTGACCTTTACAAGGGTGTTTGGGAACTGAAGCCTCTCTTCCCAAGTCCAAGCTGGTTATTCTCTCTGTGAAAACCTGTAATTGGGGAATTATCCAAGGCTCTCCTCAAACTCACAGTAGGTAATGCCTCAGCTTCCTAAAGAAAGGAAAGGTAGAAGTTCCTTTAAAGTCAGAAACTCTGTTATTATTTTCCTTCAACTCAATAAAGAACTATGCTGAAAGGTTTTCTTGAAGCAAATTGAAAGAAGGCTCCTCCCAGGCCCTCAGCAGTTCAATAGCCTAATCTTTGACCTTTTATATCAAGAAGAGCCTCAGTGTAGATTTTTCAGGAATAAATGAATCTCAAATTCACTGTGGTTATTTTTTTTTTTGGTCACAAAACTACTCCTGTGCTTTAACATAGGTGGCAATTTGCTTCTTGAGGAAAAAGCAAAGCATATTACAAAACAACCACATATTTGAAATTATTTGTTTGGGGAATAACACATCATCTGTGCACAGCAGCACATTTCTGCACTCTTGATAAGTACGTGTGAAGTCCTTTAATCAGTGCACTTCACACATACTTTTGTTCAGCTCTACTTTAGATGGTTAAATAGGTAGTTTGGATTTTGGGTTGGTTGCTTTTTCTGTTTATTGCACATTCTGTCATAATCACTACTGCTGGAATCCACTAGAAAAGGAAAATAAAATAAATTGCAGTATACTGAAAGCTTTTGCTATTGTAAATCTCCAATCTTTTGCATAATAATTGTGCCTTTTATTCTGAGCTCTGTACATCTCTAGGTGGTAAAAAAGAATGAATAACAGAAGGAGGGAGGTTTTGTGGGTTTTTTGAGGCTGCTGCTTCTGGCTAGCTCCAGGACATACACAGTTAAGTGAATTGGTAGATGTTGCCCTTTTCTGTTGCAACTTTAAAGAAAATAATTGAGAATCACAGCAGGGGAAGCCGCAGTGGTTGGGCAGATAAGGGCACCCCTCAGAGCTGAAGGAGGAGCTGATGCCTGGAACTGTCTGTGATCCACCAAAGCAGGGAACCGGTGCCCTCATAAACATAAAAGCATATAAAATATGAGCTCACAGTAATAATTACTAAAGTAACATCAGGACACAAGTACAGCATGACTAGGGGATAAAATCTAGGGTTTATTTTTACTTAATGGTTCAGTAAATGTACTATTGCCCTGTCCAGGAAATGGCCTTGGGGCTTACCTCAATTACCTGTGCACAGCACTGCAGTCCTGACCTCTTGGGTTTGTTATTGGCTTTTTGTGCGAGATCTTCTTGTCATATCTCTTGGTACAACCTGCACTTCACTGGGGACAACAGCAGGCACCTTAAAAACACAGGCATGGAGTCAAAACAGAAGCCCAGAACGACAATCAGGTCAGTTATGGGATTGCATTGAAAAAATGATGTAGAGCAAGAGGAAGCGCCCTCAAGCTGCACCAGGGAAGGTTTAGATTTAATATCAGGAAAAAAGTTCTTCACAGGAAGGGTTGCCAAGCATTGACACAGGCTGTCCAGGGTGGTTGTGGAGTCACCATCCCTGGAAGTGTTAAAGAACATATGGATGTGACACCTGAGGCCATGGGTTGGTGATGAATATGGTGTTGGTGCTGTTTGATGGCTGGACTTGATGATTAAAATTCCTTTCCAACCTTAATGATTTTGTGGTTCCACCCTCTCATTGTAAAAGCAACCCTGAGAACTGCCAAAATGCTGCTTTTTAAGCATGCCAAGAAGGAGAGAGAAGCAGCAGCCCAAGAGCCAAGCAGCCCCTTAGTGCAGCTGCCCTGGACCGGGAAACTCATTCCCAGCAGGGTTGGGCACTACAGATCTGGGAAAGAGCAGCCAAACCTTGAGAACCATCTCAAATTGAATTGTCTTTTAAAGGAGACAATCTCAAATTGGGAAAGGAGGGAGAGGCAAGATGTTCCCTTCAGTTTTGGGTTCCTTCCTCAGCAAGGCCTTGAGCCTCGTGTCTGACCTCAGCACCCAAAGCCATTGGGAAGGCAGCAGCGCTGCCAGGGCCGGCTGGCTCTGGGAATTCTCTGAGGGGCTTTGTTCCTCCTTGCCCCTTCCCAGAAACCCTGTGAGGAGAAACACTTGGTCTGTCCCATGAAGATTTCCCTGCCTTCTTCCCCTGCTCGTTGAGGACAGCCTTTAGCTGCCCATCCCCTCCCACCCCACAGCTCTCAAACTCCTGGGAATACCTGTGATATCCTTTGCCCTGCCTGATACCATGAACTCCTCCTCCCAACCCAAAAAATGTTCGTATTTGTAGAAAGAAAAGGCTTGGAATCCCTAATCTGAATTTATATCAATGAAAAAGCCGGGATTTAATGACTAAATAATTTCAAGGAGCTTTGGATTGGACCATTCACTCAATGAAAAATGTTATACAGGGAAAGGTTTTTATGAATTTAGGGCTTCTTGCCATGAGCCTCAAAAGTCTCCTTCTAAAAACTCCTGAGATTAAATCTCCTGTCTTTACTTTCATATTAGAAAACAGGATTCAAGCACATGTTTTAAAAAACAAAGTGCTGTAAAATAAGCAAAATGGTTTGGCTGGAATAGAAACCTTTTCTCCAAAATCTATCACTCAAGACAAAGACTCGAACACGCAAGACAAAAAGTGGCAGACAGATCTCTCAGAATAAGGGTTCATTTAAGTTTCCAAAAGATGCTGCTCTAATGTAGGAGAAAAAAAGGAAATGAGGAGCTAAAATGCAAAACCTAAGCTTTTGATCAGACATTTTTAATGATAAATTTATCTGAAAAAAGGTCTTGCGGGAAACAGTGAAATTTTTCAGTGACTGGCTTTGAAGTGTGGTGAATCATTGAAAAGAGGAAAAAAATTATGGAAATATATGTACAAAATAATTAATTAGTGCTAGGTATTTTGTAGAGATTAGTTCAGATGGAAGCAAGTGAATGCATATGAAAATCTTTATATTTATTATAAAGGAAGGGAGATGGGGGTGACAATGTTATCCAATGCTTAAACAAATTAAAATAAGGCTCAAAACCATGTAAAGATGGAAAAGAAAGAATGCAAGTATGAAATAGCAGTCACGTTCTGCAGCTGATTAGGAAAACCAAGTTCACACATTAAGCATTATGACTTACAGGACCAAGAAGTTGAAAACTTGACTGTGATTGATGCAGTCCTTAATTAAGACAAATATTGTTCCATGTTAGAAAAAGCTTCAATTTCCTAAATAAAAGTCTTGCAGCCCCAGTGGAATGGAAGTTTTTAAGAACCTGGAAATAACATTGGCTTGGAGCCACCTGGGACAGTGGAAGGTGTCCCTGCCCATGGCAGGGGTGGCACTGGATGGGCTTTGAGGTCCCTCCCAACCCAAACCATTCTGGGATCCTCAGATCATTTGTTTTCTTTCCCTTCTCTTCCAAATAATACAGCCCAGCTTCTGCTGTATCAGCACAACTTCCTGGACCCACATGGATTTAGCTCAAGCTTAACTTTAAGCCTCTGGCCTGGTTTTAACACTGTTTTGGCAGACAGGACAGTGGGAGACACAAAATGATGGCATTTAAGTTCTACCTCCTGTAACCAGAATGAAAAACTTCTGTTTCTGTTTGTGCCTGTTGTCCCTTCTCGCTGGGCAATTTCAACTTCACGCAAAGAAATTGGTTTGGGCTCAGAATTAGGAACCTCTTTATAAAAAACGAGTCAAACTTCTCACAAAAATACCTGATGAGATTTTATTATCAAAGCAGATTAAACACAACTTGGCTTAGATGTGAATCCATGGAACCATGTTTTGAGGGGGCAGAGAGGAATAGTTAAAACAATAATGAGGAACATTATGAGTTTATTCAGCTGTTTCAATTTCTTAATTAGATGTCATAGTTGATTGCAGTAGGTTCAGGATGTTCTGTGTTCTCCACACTAAAACTTCTGATGAAACAATCATTTTAATTATCTTTTTCTGCATTGCTGCTCTGATTTCTGTGCAAAGTTATTGGACATAAAGCCAATTTTAAAGATAGAGATAACTCAATTTACGGATATGTGTGTGTGTAGAATTGATTTGATTTCCAAAATAACTACAGTTACAGAGAGATGTCCTGACAAGCACCTCAAAGTCTCACTGTGTGTCTAGAATGCAGACAAAACTTCTCCCACCTTCTCCCCATGAAACTGGAATTGCACAAACTCTTCCTCCACATCTAAATCATTTCACCTTGTGGGAAGAAACAAAGCTTTGTTTGTCACGATCAACAGCATCTATGAACTTCTTGATTTCTCCCACTATAACTAATTAATAAAATAAACTAATTTAAATAAATGAAATAAAAAATATTTTAAATAAAATAATTTAAAGTAAAATAAATATTTTAAATGAAATAAATGAAAATGAATTAAACATTTAAAATAAAATTATTTAAAATGAGGGGGGGTGAATTCTTTGCCCTCCTCCTGAAAGCTGTAAAGGAGTTCTTTTCTTTTCAGCCTCTTTCCCATGAGCTGTCATCTTTTCCTGATGTGTGATAGTCAGGAATGTGGTACCCAAGCAGAAGGTTTGAAATTCACCCTACATTTATGCTGAGTGGCAGTTTCAGCCCAGGGAAAACAAAGCAGCTTCACACTGTCTGATTCTGCCCAACGTGTCAGTCCTGCCTTTAAAGGGAATTCACAGGAAGTTCCTCATATCCTGGAAACCCAAACTGGAGAAAAGGCAGTGGGGATTTGCTGATTTGCTCCCAGGCTTTCCAGAGAAGGATATTTCATTTCCCTTTTACATGGAAGGGATGCTCCAGTGAGCTGAACCCAGAATTCAAAGCAGAGCCAGGAGCTGCAAATCTGGTGCAATGGAGGTGCCCAAAATTCACATTAAAAACCTGATGTCGTTGGAAACCACAGGAAATGTGTCAGAGCCAATATATTCAGCGTTGACTTTCTTCCATGATTAAAATAATTGCAGTTTTAGAAGAGATAAATATGTGGAATAGGCCTTTTTTATTTCAATAGTAGCATTTTATCTTGGAAAAATGAGTGTTTGTTCAGGGAGCACGACAGCAAATTGCAAGGATGATCTTGATCTTACTCTGCTGAAACAAAGGAAATCAAAGATACAAATTTAATCAATCCTGAGGAATCGAGTTAACAAAACTTGTAAAGCAACAAAATCTGATGAAAGTTGAAAGAGATGTTCAGGACTCCAAAAATAATACATAAAAAGCTATTTAGGAAACAAATTTCATTCCATGTGAAACACTGCAATTTGAGATTTCTGAAAAGCAAAATCTGAATTTTCCAAAATTCAATGGGTAGTCTGAATTGATCCAGTAGCATTGAAAATCTCATTACATAAAATAACAAATAGGGCTTTATAAATATTTCAGATTTTTCATGTACACATTTACATGTCAAATTTTTTTGTACATATAAAGTTTTTTAGACATATAAAGTCTTTTTTTAGAAATTAATCTTCTGCATATAAAATGTCAAAAATTTAATAGTGCCATACATCACCTGCCATCATTCTAATAAAATATAGCTTTTTATACTGATGAACAATCTAAATGAAAGATGAGCCAAACAGACCTTTTTTATTGCCAAATTTGTGAAAAGAAACAAAGGAAACCACATTTTTGAATATTCCTTTTATATTTATTAAAGCAGTCCTAGTTCTTAAAAACTTTTGGTTTTCATGAAATTCCATTTTCAAACTAAATATTTTGGGGGTTTTTCAGCTATGTTTGTGTTATCAGACTATACATTTACCACCATGGACAAGTTATTCTAAATGAATCCTGTTGATGCCTGTATATTCATTTAAGTAGCAAATATCACTGTCAGATTGTTCCAGTCAACAAGTTGGGTGGGTCACACTTATTTTTCTACACAATAAATAAATAAACAAACAAATAAATAAATAAATGAAGTTGTCATCTGGTTTAGCCTTGAGTGATAAAGAAGTGAAGTAAATAAGTAGGTGTTGAGTCAGGGTTCTTTTCAGTGGTTCAGATTTATCCAATTACCCTCCTGTAGTGCAGTTCATGATTGAAGTGTTTTATTTTGATTATTTTAAAACAAAAATAGGGAAACTCATTAAACTCCAGGAACCCCAAACTGAGCCTGTGGAGCTGAGCATGTGGAACTTCAGGAACAGAGCATGTGTGGCACTGAACAGAGAATATTTTGGATAGTTGATATGGTAAGGCTTTGCAAGTCTTAAAACACGTAATCAATTTGCTAAATCTTATGAACAAGATGTTTTTGGGGGAGATTCTCAAAGTCAAACTCTTCTCAGCACCCACTGGGTGTCAGTTCCTTCTTCTACTTGTTCCTTGTGAGGGTTGCTGTCCTATTTTTCTTTTCTCCAAAGACCTGTATTCTTTTAATGTAGATATTTCATCTTCCTCAATTACTGTGTGATCTCTCAGGCTGAGATCAATTGGAAATGTAACATAGAAAAAAATGGGAGAATTATCGCATTGAAAATTTTCATAGAACCAAAGAAGAGAAGCAAAACTTGGGTGCTGAGGCTTCAATCCATGGGATACCTCAAGAAAATTGCTCTGCACATTGGCCCCATTGGTCTGCACATCCACAGCTTTCAATGTTAATATAATCATGATGCCCTTCTCACACTGAGAAAAATTGAACTGCAGCTTCTTCTGCAAAAATAATCTTCTCAAAGAAATCTGCTTGCCCTTTATTTGGTTACTTATTCAATGATCATGATGATGGTTTGGTGATTTGTTTTCCCAATTAGCAATCATTCCTCTTTAGAAAGAGAGATGAAACCCATTCTGGTAGGCAATTAGGACTTCAGTCTGCTCTGTGCAGAAAGAGTTCCTCTTCCTCAACTTTTAATTTAACTAATGACGTTTTAAGAGGGTCTTTTTATTATATTAACCATTGCACATTTTCATTTTACATATATATATATATTTATAGTCACATTGTTGAATTCTTGTATTCTGTGAGATCTTGTGATGAGGACTATTGTCTCTTCCTGCTACACTTCACAATTTCTTTTTTATAAAAAAAGAAATTACTTTTCTTTCTCTTTTTTACTTTTCATCTCCTTGAAAATCTCCTTTGACCAACTTGCAGTCAATTATTTTTTGTTTGTCCTGATCTTCTTAATTGCTAAACACCCCATGAAAAGAGCATGGCACAGAGATCCTTCAAAATGCCAGATAGGAAGCTTGTGAAAATTAATAAATTTCCTACTGTTGGAACCCTAGATGCAAAGAATTTTAAACTTTCTGTGTTAAAAAACACAAACCCTCAAAAAACCACTGCATTTAACCTGAAGCCCTAATGAAAGCTTCCAAAATTAAATGATAACACTAAAATTACAAGTGCATAATTTAAGTAAAAGTGTGCAATATCACATAACAAAAAAAATCATCACTTTGAGTTTTAGAATATAATAATATATATATATGCAACAAAATAGAAGTTTTAAGACAGAGACTAATCCTTCTTCACCTTTTTCTTCATGAGTTTAAGCAGTATTTTATAATTAAACAGAAAAGTCCACATTATGAAACAAAATTAATTAGTTAGTAAGTTAAAAATAAAAATAATTTAATTATCATTTATTAATGAAATAGTTTTTCCTTTAAAGACCTTTTAGAAATAAATAAGAAACCATTTTATAACTTATTAGTGAAGTACTACACCCTACATTTGTGATATTTTCCTGCCATGCAAGCCCTGTCATTGTCCAAAAGGAATATACTTTGAGGAGTAAAGGAATAAATTGTTAACCAATGTATATTAATTAGGGTTTATTACTAAGCTAAACCAAACCAAAAGCAGTGTCTCAAATCTTGTGTGCCTCTACATATGGAACACATGATATACAAGACTCATGGAAGAGTTTTTGTAGAATTTCTGTCAGAAATATTCAAATTAATGGATGTACAGGGATGTTTTTCAACCTATTATTGCCACTATATGTGGCTCTAGTCAGTGTCACAGGGCTTTACCTACATCCATATTTATCTGGAAAGCTAATCTGCTTTGATTTATCATTTTAAGCAGTTTAAAATATTGCCTCCTAAAGCTTTTAACATTTCTGTGAACAAAAGCATTAACTTTTCCTCTAAAGCTGTAATGATTTATCATGTAAGTCTGCTTGTGACTCTATTATCCCCTTGATATATGAAGGAGGTGCTCCTTAAAATCCCATTAATACCTTGTGCCATTGATAAAATAGAGTCTTTGAGCTTACAAATCACTGCAAGTAAAAACAATTGTGCTCCCCAGTCTCACTCTGGGAAATCTCATTGTGTTGAGCTCCACCAGAAGTGCTGAGCAAACAAGAAGCAACCCAAGGTTTTGCACTGAAACCCCTGGAAATGTAAGAAAGGGCAGAAATCCCCCCAGGACTGGGCACACTTGATACCAGGGTTTTCCTCTTGGAATTGAATCCTGCAGCACTAACCCTGCTATGTGATACCAACTGAGATGAATTTATTGTTCTATTCAATAACAATTGCTTTGATCCAGTTCTGCCACAGATAAAATAAAAGCAGGGGTATTTCTGGAGATGTGCAGACAGCTCTGACTCAGCAATAATCTTCTGCTCTTGGGTATCTGTGAAGTCCTGTGAAAGGACTTTTGAAAATCGCTGAAACAGTGATAAACTTTCCTGAATAAATGAGCCAACACAAGTATGAAGTGTTTAAGTAAAGAAAAACAAACAAACACATAAAGGGGCAGGGTTGAAGCAACCTGGGCTAATACCAAGTGTTTTGGTTTTTTTTTTTTAATCATTGCTATCAATTTATGATTGGTTGTGGTGTCTTATCTTCTTTTTTGCTAGGATCAGGATTAAATGCTCAAGATGGTATTTCTTGTTTGGACTCAGTTGTTTATTAGTTCTTATCTGTATTACAGTCTCACAAACCATGAATTCTACAGCATTTCACTCTAATAAACTAAAAATGGAGACCTATCTCTGTACAAGGCCTTTTAAAGATAAACTGTCCAATTAAGAAATGACACCTAAATTATTTTTACTTTTAACCCAATAACCAACCACCCATGGCCCACAATGTGGACTTTTTTATCCAATTACACAAAATCACCCAAACCCATGGAGAAGAAGGTGAAGAAGAAGGACCAGCCTCTACCCTAAGACCTCCATCTTGCTTTATACTTATTACCATATTCTAAAACCTTAAACTCTAAGTTTTCCACTATGGGATATTGCACACTTCTATTCAAACTCCACACCCACAATCCCAGTTCTGTCATTCCATTTTGCAAGCCTTCTCCATGGCCTCAGGGGTCTCCTCCTTGGGGGTCAGTGCCTGTCAGCACAGAAAATATAAAATTTTAGTAACCAGGGTTCCAACAACTGATTATCAATCATTCAGCCAAAAAAGGATTTGCCTCTCTTTCCTCATTAGCATCCCACAGGTACAGTTTCAGCATCCCCCATCTCCAGAGCTTTCCCTGCTCCTGCTGGAATATCCCAGGCCCTCCTGAGGCACACAGCCCACCCCAGGAGCTGCTCCATGGCTGGGCTGGCTTTGACCCTTGCTGGACACCAACTGATGCCCTGTCACTTCCCTCCTCACCAGGACTGGGGGAGTGGGAATAAGACTTGGAAAAAGCTCTCCTGGGTCAAGATAAAGACAACTGAATAAAGCAAGGCCTGTGAGGGATGACAAAGAGTGGTGGCAGTTGCCATGACAGCAGCCATCCTTCTCTTGGTGTTTCAGTGCAACCCATCTTGAGCTGCTGAAAAGATCCCTGCTCGAGTATCTCCTCTCTCACTGCTGGAAGCTCCTCTCCTCCTGAACTCTTGTCTCCAGGCACAAAAGGCTGGGAGGCCCTGGAAGCAAGCCCCAGGGCTTAGGAGGCATTTATTATCTCTGGCTTCTGGCACTAAGTCACTCTCCCTGCTCCCTGCAAGCCAATACTTCCCTTGTTCATTCTTCAAATGATGATGGAGCAGCACCAGCTCTTCTTGCCCTTGAAACCCTTACAAATTCCAGCTCCAGCTGATCTCTGGCTTTTCTAACATTTTCTCTTTATATCCATGGATTTCTTGCCCTCCTCTGCCATCTGTCCTCGCATCCATCTCCTGTACACCTGCCTTCCATCAGAGCTCAACCTGTACTCCCTGCTCCCCCAAGCCAGACACAGACACTTGATTGGAATGCAGCAAAAATCCCAGGTTTTGAGTCCATTTGCTAAAAATCATCAAAAGTGTTTAAAATTGCAAGCTGTTTTTAATTGGAAGAAAGTATTCCCCCAAGCCAGACCTGGGACACAGACACTTGCCTGGGATGCAGCAAAAATCCTGGGTTTTGAGTCCATTTGCTAAACAATTGTCTGAAGTGTCTAAAACCAAAGCCATTTTTCATTGGAGGAAAATATTCTTCAACCTCTTTCTTGCCATGCAAAAATAATTCACTTCCAAACTTCATTAAGGGCCAAAACCCACAAATTAAATTTCAGTCCACAGTGGAACTTTTCTACACTAATGAATACTTTTGAATCCTGCTAATTTTGCCATGGATATTTCCAAAGGTCACTGTGGTTAACAGCTGAAACCTTGGCAATCCATGAGGTGGAAGGAACAACTCTAACAAAGAGATGCAGAGAAGGGGTCGAGTTCTTACAATCCCCTTATTCCTCAAACATCACTCAAATGACCCAAACCAAGAAGGTGCCTTGTTTGGGTTCACAATTAGATGGTTTATGTTTATAACAGCACTGCACTTCAGCATTTTTCATTAAATTTGGAACATTGACTTCATCTGGAGACCTTTCAAGCCTTTCACTCAGTTATCCATCAAGCTGTACTACATCGAGCTGTCAGGCAAAGCATGTAATGACTAAACTTTTCAAAAAAACAGATGTTAATGGCTCTTGACAGGGAAATATTTTCTTACCACGAAATTGTGAGATGCCTTTAGGGCTGTTAGTGAGACATAAACAGCATTCATCAAACTTAATTCCTTTCTCATCTGATGCAGGAGCTGTGCAGGTTGCTCCCTTTCTCTCCTTAGAACAGCTCGATGTAAATGCAGGCTGCTGGTAATTATATGAAATGGGTGGGAAAAAATAACTTTAATAATTAGAATTAAGGCTAAACCAGATTTTGGTTGGAGGGAGAGTGTGGTTTCTTTTGGTTGGATTTTGTTTTTGTGGCAAGTGTTGTTTTTTTTTACCACTGGAATATCTCACCTAATGAAATTTAAGTGTAGTGGAGCTTTTAAATGAAGAATGGAATTTTTTCCTTACAGGTTTGCTCTTGCTTCACCACAGTTTATCATTCTTAGTATTGCTCCCTTGCATAGCTGGAAAATATACAAATCCCTTTACTCTAAAAGTCATTGGGTAGAGTTCTTAGAGCTGCTTATTATGCAGGAAGTCAGATGAGAAAGTCAGAGGTTGAGTCAGTTTAAAAGTGAGAAAATAGAATTTTGTACCTACACAGGAATTTCCCTAAATAAACACTGATTCTCTCCTTAAAGGGGAAAAAAAATTAAGAGGTTTTATAAGCAAAGAACAAAGGAAAAATTATATTTTACCTCTATTTATATTTTACATTCCTGGGGACAGCTTAGTGAAATTTATTAGTTTGTGATTTAGAGGAAATCAAGTTAGATTTTTTTTTTCAATGATTGCTACCAATTTATGATTGATCATGACTGAGCAAGTTCAGTGTCTCAGTTTTGCCAGCTGAACAGACTAAATGTGGCAATCCATCCTAGCACACTCCTGCTGAAATATTAAAGCTTCCTGGGATGATTTCAGAATTATTTTGTTTATTCTGTGCAAGGCAGGAGTGATGTATAAACTTAAATGTTGCAATCACCTTTTTCTGATGCAGCATGATTTCAGTTCTGAACGGAATAAATGTATTTCAACAAAAGCTTTCATTTCTTCCAATCAAGATAGGTTGTGCTAATTAGCTGCCATAATGAACAGAGGCAAGCACAGAGTCACAGCATCCCTGAGGAAAATGAGAGAACCCCAGTCCATTCCCATCTATCTTTCCCTAAGATAAATGAGTGACATATTTTCAAGGTGGCCATTGTAATCCTAATAATAACTTAATGTATTTTGTCTTCTTTATAATGCCTATAGGTATTTTTGAACAGAAATGCAGTATCAAATGTGCTTTTTCAGTTTTTAATCCTCTCACAAGAAGTGCCCTTTGTTACAAGCCTACTTTTGGAATTTCAATTCTGACTGTAAAGAATTTCAATAGATTCCACCTCTGCTCCTTTTTGCAGGCACAATTCCCTTTCAAGCAGGTGTGGAAGGAAAGTATTTTCAAGATCTAAGCTGACAGAGAAAGTGGATTCTTCTTCACTGCCTCTTCATTGTGCTTTAAGGTCTCTCTGCTAAGGTGAGGAAAACATTTAATTACTGAAAGGTTTTCCCCTGGTGGGAAAAGGAGTTCTGAATCCCAGAGCAACAGTATCCAGGTGTAATTTAGAGTGATGTGGATTCTACCATTAACATCCAAATTCTTGCCCCAGCTTCTCTTCCAGGATGCTTTACATCATCAGTGGGCAGTCCACAACGTTTCTATCAGTTTTATCCTCTGAGCACTGGACAGTTCTTGGTTTTAGACCTCAGCTTAACATTACTCAGTCCTTTGCAGTAACTTAACCAAGGCAAAGCTGGCAGCAGAGTCTCCATTTTATTTAGGCATCCATACCTCAGTATTTGAGAATTCAAAAAAAAAAACCCACCAAAATTTACTATAACAACCCTCTACCATCACCAGAGGGTTTTTCATTTTCTTTGAAATAATTTTTATTATTTGCCATACAACAGCACAAGCTGATAAAAGAGCACAAGAGTACTTCCCAAAGAGAACCAGGCTTTAGAGAACTTGCTGTGGCACCTTCCTGGACAACTTCCTATGAATAATAAATGGAATGTGTTCACACAAGGCTTAAAAAGTGGTGACACAGAGCTGAAAATGAGGCAGGGTGTGAGTAATGACAGGCCCACGTCAGCAGTAGTAAGCAACTATAATCTGGAACAGCATATGCAGAATTAATTGAAATTCAATTATCTGCATTAAAATGCCTCCTAGGAACAATGGAGAAAGATATGATATTTAAAAAGAAGAAAATTATCCATATGTGGCTTTTAGAAAACAAGGAGGCTGCATAAATAATGAGAAATGAGCAGCTAGATCATTATACAACTGTGCTTCACTGAGAGGCTTTTCCTGGCAGGATTTTGTCTTTGCTAACCAGCCTTTCTCTTAGAGGGAAAGTTTTTGTCTCTTCTCATTTGATAGACACTGGCATCTTCGGTAAAAGAAAAGAAAATATCAGAGCTCTGTTGAATATTACACAGTGTGAAGAATTTCATGGGTTTTCCTACATATTCATGGACAAAATTGTTCATCAGTACTTATATAGTTAAATAATTTTAATTGGACATAACAGATCAGGAAGAGAATTTTTATTTTAATTGAAAAATAAGACTGATTTATGATCTTTCATTGCTACTTTCCTGGTTTTTTTTTCCTTTTCCACTGTGACAATACAGAAGTCCTTTATTTAACTACATCAATACTGATGAACAGATTTCCCAAATGCCAATGACCAGTGAGACAAAGGCAAATGGGAGATGCAGATGACAGAAGGAGCAGCCAAGAGTATTTTGGGGAGTCTCTCTGGCAACATATTCATAAGTGTTGGAGATACTTAGGACCATTGTCTTTAGTAGTTTCACACACTGGATTAAATGCAACATCCAAAACTGCACTGCATGAGTAAATGCATATTGCATACATCTAATATGGAGTCTGGGGTCCTTGCACTGCACAACCAGGACACAAAATCTACATTCCATTGATTTCTAGATGAGAAGAATCAGTTTGGTCCAAAGAGAAAAGGGTTACTGACACAAGTGTGGATATCTGATATTTCTTGGAAAATGAGTCATCAGATCTGTTTCCTAAATGACATTTGGGTGACTCGCCTGTAACATAGACATCTTCTCCATTTGCAAGCTAAGAAAAGGAGAAACAAAATGCTGTTCATAAAGTGACCCAAAATTAATTTAATATTTCAATTTTGAACCCCTTCTCTGGGCAGATGGACAATATATTTTACACACACATATATATTTATATATATATATATGCCTGTGTGAACACGCTTGTGTCTGTATATACCAGGGATTTTCCATTATCCAAAGCAGATGCACAAGTTAAATGTTCTATGTTTACAAGAATTCTACAAAATAAAATTCTCCTGCAGCAGCAGGAGGTCTGTTAAATACACATTCTAAAAGCCATTCATGGTTAATTTTAGGCAGAAACATTAAACCTTCTTATGGAAACAGAATTAGTAATTAGTAGGAAACAGTGAAGACTGAGATTCTTTATATCTTTCTATTCAAAGTCCATTAACAGCTTAAGCTTATTTTCTAAATTCAAAGTAATGCAAATATTTCAATAAGCAATGAAGTCTGAATGCATTAAAGTAGAATCACATCTGTTTTCTACAAATCTTAGTGAATAGACTTTGCCCAAAGGGGAAAAAAAAATAGAAATAAAGAAAAAAGGGAAGAAAACTTGCTGCCTTCTGCCTTTTCCAATTAATGCAAATGCAGAAGGTAATGATTTGTGGTTTTGTACAGGAACTTAGGTGAGCAATCATTGTGAAGGACTGAGCACCTCCCTGACTGCCAATGTGAGCAGTTAAAACTGCTTTTAAACAGAAAGCAAACTCAACTTTTATGCCACTGATTTGTAGAACACAGGTACTGATTTGAAAAATAAGCCTCAACCTCCAGTCTGTTATTCCTGAAGAGCAGGAGGACAGGAATTTTTTAGGAAATAAGCATCAACCAGGTTGTACAATAAATATTCCAGAAGCTCTACTGGTCATGTTAAGGCTCTGTCTTATAATCATTTAAAATCTTCCTCTGGCTTCCCTGTTTGCAGCTCACAACACGCCTAAAAATCAGTTGTATAGTTGTAAGTTTAACAAGGAAACTTAAAAAACTCCAAGAATTGAAGTCCTTTTTCTCACCATTCATTCAATGCAAGTCCTGTTTGTTTTGTTTGAGAAATTTTTTAAATATACAGCATGGGAAACATACAGACACCTGAAATTGGAAATTTTTGCAATTTTACTTAGAGACACAGAAAAGAATGCTTTCCACACCAGGTGTGTGAACCTTTTAAATTGCAGTGATTTAGGAAACACACAAATGCAGTTATTGTAGAAAATATTTTATATTTTAACTTTATATAATAATGTATAGTTTATCAAGCAAACAGTGCCTGAAGATGCTGGAAAAAACACTTCTTCCTGAGAAGTACCTCTTGAATTGATACTTACCAGAAAGCTGTTTGGGAGTTCATAATTAAATCACAATTATTGGAATTACAGACAGCTTGTGGAAAAAGATTTTCCTCAAAATGTCCACAAGAACTGTTCCTTTGTGAAGCCTCAGACTGTAAGGGATGCCACACAGAAAGTGAAACCTCAGGAAATGACCCACACCAAAGCCTTTTCCTGTGAAACACAGATATTTCACTTATAGTCTAATAAGATGAGGGACCTGGAAGGGTTCTGAAGCTGGAATGAGTTGTGAAGGAAGAGCAAAATGCAGAATGTCATCAGACACAGAAATGGTGTCTGGCTTTGGATGTGGCAACAAGCACAGTGTATAAAAGTGAATTTGGATGAAGTGATCAATGTGTGAGGCCCTGAAGTGCAAAGTTGTTTGGTTGGGTTTTTTTTCTGGATAGAGTTAATATTTAATAAAAGTCATCAGACAAACCAAACAATAAGAGGCTTCTCAGCAAGTTCTGCTTGCTGCCAGGAAGATGTGGAGAATTTCCATTCCTTCTGTCTGGCACATTTGTTTAAATGCAAATATAATTGGTTCCATGGCCAGATGGAATCCTGCTGTCCAAATCTGTGGAATTGCTTTCCCACATCGCCCTTGCCTCTTTCAATCAGTGTTACAGGAACATATTGATACTTTTTTTTTTCCTATTTTTTTTTTTTTTTTGAATCTTGTTTTCTTTATTGATGAAAGATTAATTCGGAAAGGCACAGGAGAGAAGGGAGCCAGCCTTTTCTGCACCACCATTGCCTTAAACCCTGCTTTGAAATGGAAGGAGTGTTCCCTGGGAGTTTTTTGTCCTGGTTCAAAAGGTATTTGTAGAAGCATGAGTCACTTCTGTGGCCCCTGGCTGTCACTAATCCCTTTCATGAGGATGACCAGGAAGGCTGACAGCTAATCGATTATTTACTTAGTCCTTAACTTGCTGTGCTCTGAGGAATTTAGCACGTCAATCAGTGAAAGATGATGCACTCCCAGCCTCCATTTACCCACCTCGACAGACTCGGAGCCCTCAGTGCACGCAGGGCTGCTCAGATGGTTGGACTGGGTGATCTCAGAGGTGTTTCCCACTCTTAATCACAGACCTTGATGTGTTTTTAGGGAAAAAGAAGTGGATTATGAGACTGAACACATTTTAAGTACAAATCCAGAAAGTTTCTAACTTGTAACATGCTTTTATTACTCGTTTTCTGTTACATCTTGTCTTTCCTTCCTCGTGAAAATGGATGAAAGCAATTAGCACAGACCTGTAATCACTAAACAGCAAATTAACATGAGATATCCAGGCTGACCCTCTTCTCCTTTCAGGGTTTCTATTATTCATGCAATTTAGACTGAAGTAATGCTCTAAACAGTATTGTTAAAAAGCATAGAGAGCTTTTCTTAAAACATCTGTATTTACTCTAAATAAAATCCATTTTCTGTAAGTTTGCAAGCAGCCCTGGGACAGCTGGGGGCCCACAGGATTCACCATACCTGCAGTGCTTCAGAGGCACCTGGCACTGGGTGATGTGCTCAGTGATTCAGGGTCACCGTGGCAGTGCTGGATTGTTGGCTGGACTGGGTAAAGTGAAAAGTTTCTTCTTGATGGTTGGAGGATTCTAACTTCAGTTTTGTCTTAGAACGTTTTGAGTGCATACCTAAAAAAAATTAAATTAACTGTGTTTTTTTTCAACAAAAGGTCCAGCAAAAAGCTAATAACAAAAATTTAGAAAGATATAGTTATCTCAGTGCAATTTAAGAACTCCCAGGAAGTTTCTAAAGCTTTAGAAATTTTAGAGTTCCTTCTTGTTTAAAAGCACTGTGCTACTTCAGGCCTGTTTTTTCAATATTTTAAATTAACTCGCTCCATGTCTGCTTGTAAAGCTCTGCACACAGGGTTGCACAGGTCTCTAGGGACTGTAATTGTCAATAATTCAGTATTATCAATCCATGGAGCCTGCAGCCAGCCTGAGCTCCAGCCAGTGCTGGGGGAGTTCACACTCCTGGGGGTCAGGGAAGGACTAAAGTCAGACCCCTGAACTTTGGGAAAACAAACTCCAGCTCTTCAAGGAGATGGTAAACGTAATGCCTGCCCCAGTGGGCAGGAATGATGCACCTGACTCCATGTTCTCAGAAGGCTAATTTATTACTTTATTATGCTATATTATATTAAAGAATACTATAATCTACTAAAGAATATAGAAAAAATACTTACTCAAGGCTAAAAAGATAATAATGAAAACTCCTGACTCTTTCCAGAGTCCTGATTGGCCCTGATTGGCCAAAGAGTGAAAACAACTCACAGCAGAATGCAATGGAACAATCACCTGTGGGTAAACAATCTCCAAACACATTCCACAAGAGCAAAACACAGGAGAAGCAAATGAGATAAGAATTGTTTTCCTTTTTCTCCAAGGCTTCTCAGCTTCCCAGGAGACAAATCCTGGGTGAAAGGATTTTTCAGAGAACGTGAATGCCACAACAGGGCAGCAGAAGAGAGCTGGCAGATCTTTAGGGAAATTTTCCATGGAAGGCCAGAGCCAGTGATCCCTGGGAGCGAAAAAAGGAGCAGGGAGGGCAGGAGCGCAGGATGGCTGGGAAGGGACCTGCTGGGGACACCAAAGGGACAAGAACAAATGCTCAGGCAGTGAGAAAATGGACAGGGGACCTGGGAAGAGTCCAGGGATGAAATTTGAATGTGTGGGGAAGGGCTGAGGAAGGCAAAGCTGGAATTGATCCTGGCAAGGGACACAAAGAAGTAACAGGAAGATCTTCTTCAGGTCTGGTAACCAGGAAAGGAAGGTCAAAGTAGGCGTCACCCCTTGAGAAACAAGACTGGGAAACTGGTAAAAAATGGGTGAGGAGAAGGCTGAGGAGGTCAACAAATTTTGAGTTTTGGTCTTCAATGGCAACCTCTGTTTCCACAGCTCTGGAATGGCTGGGCAGCAGGATGGGGGCTTGGGGAGCAAAGTCCCTCCCACTGCAAGTAAAGATCAGGTTCATGAGCACCCGAGGAACCTGAACCCCCATAAATCTCTGGGACCTGATGAGATGCATCTCAAAGTGCTGAGGGAATTGCTCTTTACTATCTCTCCTCATTGGTACAAATCCAAACCATCTCCCACCCAGAGAACAGGACAGGATTATGACCAATTCAATCTTTGGCACATCGGAAGAAGAAAATACCAATATTCTACACCCATTCAGGTTTGAGAATCAGGCTTTGATAACATTAACGTCTTTCTGCCTGTCAGGCTATGAAAAGTTAATCCTTTGGCAATGCAGTGAGGTTCAAGCCCTCATCAATTAAATTTCATCGCCTCACTGACTGTCTGAGGTGTGTTTTGTTTGCTTATATCACAGCAAAATAAACAGCCAAACAACCAAATAAATGCTAGCCCACTGTGTGAGAGGATTCATGAAAGGAAAAATTCAGTTAAATCTTCAAATCAATGTCATTTTATTCCTCTACACAGTAATATCAGTGGCTTTTCTTCTTGGAGTTTTCAGTGAATTGATTATTACTATTTTTAGGAAACAGCAGATAGGACAGCTTGGCACTGACCTCATGTCACTGTCAGTGCTGCTGTACTAATGACACTAAATAATGTTCATAATTAAGAGGAAAATATAATATTCAGTTAAATTTTGAAACCTAACAGAAAAAAAAAAAAAAAAAGCAAACAATGACACCAGTGACACCAGCAGCCATGAGATGTGGGGATGAGAAAAATATGACCTAAACTGAATAAGTTACTCACTGATGTACATCACATTTATTTATATGGTTTCTGAGCAACCTGGGCTAGTGGAAGGGGTCCCTGCCCATGGTGGGATGGTGGAAAAGGAGGATCCTTAAGGTTCCTTCCAACCCAACCCATTCTGTGTTTCCTTGCATTTCACAGTCACTGTGGTTATCAGAGCTGCTGTAGACAAGCCTTTCTAACCAAACCTTAATGGAGCATCTGTCTCAAACACAGACATTGTCACTGTCCCCATACCCAGCCCACAGCCTCTGCTACGCAAAGAGGATGAAGAATGGGAAGATGGAGTGGGGTGAAGGAATTCCAGACAAATCATTCAAGAGCTGGGTAGTTACATGTATATAGAAGCTTGATCCACAGGAGGGAGACAAATCTTCCCTTCTGACCCTGAGCTCAGTGACTCCAATGATCCTTCCAACCCCAAGGTCTTTAGAATTGATTGCTTGACCAGCTAGAACTCAGAAAACATTTTGATCCAACTCATACCACCCCTGGAGATGTTCAACAAACGTGTGGATGTGGCACTTGAGGACATGGGATAGTAGTGGTGCTGGCTGATGGCTGGACTGGGTGATCCCAGAGGTGTTTCCCACTCTTAATTGTTCTGTGATTCCATGATTCCCTAGCAGATGGAACATGAATGAATTTCAAACAACTTGCCCTGATCTGACAAGTTCCAGAGCACAGAGAGTCTTCTCTTTTTGATCATCCCAGGAATTCTGGGGCGTTCTGTTGTTTTAGGCCATTTTTTACACCCCTCAAAGCTGTCTGGTGTGGAAAGCTGGAAGTGGGATAAAGGATGAGCCACAGGACTCTCAAGATGAATCCTGGTCCTGCCTGGTGTACCTGGAAATCACTACAGATTTTCTCCTGATTTTAGGGCTCTGAAATGAGAAGCACTTGATCAGACATGAGAAATGCCCATTGTTTGTGCAGCAAGAGATTGAGACCCAGGCAAGGAGTGACAACCAGGAGCATTTTCTTCTCACATCATGGCCAACAACTCTTAAATGTGGATATTTTCCGTCTGTACATCTGTGGCTGTGTGGGCATGCATGTAGACTTATCTAGCATCAGATGGCATCCAGAATTATTCTAGATTTTGGTAATTGTGTAAACCTCAGCTCTTTTCAGTTCCCATAGCAACAGGACACCGCACTGAGATAGGAGTAGTCTTCCTTGATATGAGTTTGATCAGCTCTTTCTGTTGCAAATTAATATCAAATTGGAAGTCAATAATAAATGAAAATACCTCTGAAAGCAGCAGCCAGGATGTGAGCAGTGTGAGGGGCAGGAAGAATTAATCCATTCAGCTCTCAGCTGCTTCTGCTAGGACACAGACCAATACAGAGAGAAAACTACTGGTTTTTAATGGAAACTCAGTGTAAAACAGCTTTTAGGAGCATTTCCGTGCAGAACCAGTCTTTTAAAGTGCAGGAAGGATAAACTATAGTCTCCTCTTAAGGTCTTCACTCCCAGCTTTTAATCAGACATTGCTTAACTCATCTTTACCTAAAGGACCTGATGATTAGAGGTGATTAAATCCCCTACACACATTGTAATCTCCTGGAGACAAAGCCACACTTACAGACTCTATTCACAAAAAAAGCCAACAACCTGCAAGAAAAAATGAAAGGGCAATTGCAATGGAAACCATGGGGACTTGCACAAAAAATATATTGTTCTTGATCATGAATGACAAAATCCCAGAGTGGTTTGGGTTGGAAGGGACCTTGCAGATCATCTTGTTCCACCTCCTGCTCTGTGCAGGGACACTTTCCTTGATTGCTCCAAGCCCCCAAGATGATGGCACCTTCTGCCTATTTATAAAAGGTTCAGAACATGTAAATTATGTCAAAACTGTAAAACTACATTGAAGAAATTAATTTCATTTAATCTGGGAGAAAAAAAGCTTCTATGACTTTGGAGCCAGCATATCTAAGTACTGAAAAAGAAACCAGGGAAATTCGTATTTGGAAAAGTCATATTTGTCATGAAATATTACATCCAAATAGGCAAGGAATAAACAGCTCCACCAACCCCATTATTACAAGGCCTCCCTAAACAAATATTCTTTTCCTTTTGGAAATTCTGACTACCCAGTAGACAAAGCTTTTGCCCACATGCTGCTGTTCTGATTACAAAACTCCTGGTGCACCATGCACACACAGACATTAAATACAACTTATGCCTTCCCACAGCTCTTTTTCTTAGCATGAATCCCCAGTGACTTCAACAGAAAAGCTCCAATGGAAATAAAAGCAGTGATCTCAATTTAGCCTTAAATTTCAAGGATGTGTGTGGTTGTATGTGTTACTTCTATAAATATCAATGAGCTCTCTGTGAAAACAAGAGGCAGAGAATTCCAACTTAGACCAGCAGCCTTTCCTTTTGAATATATAATCATTCATTTTTCTACCAGAATGACTTTAACCTCTAATTTTTAAAGTTCAGTGGGAACAGATCTGTTAAAATATATTCTCCAAAAAGCCAGCACTCTACCCTGGTAATGGGAAAGAGACAGCACATACCTAAAGATCTGTATGCTGACTCAAGTCATACGATCAAAAAATAATAATAATAAAACTGAGGAAATTTAAAAAAATAAATTCTGAGGTTACTTTTTTTTACATTGGAGGTAGCCTACTCCTGGAAAACTCCAGTGCAGGGCATTCAGTGTCTCTAGGCAGAGGTTTGGAAGATGTCTCACATCAGATGTAGCTTGTGGGCCACTTTTATTGGCTCTTTGCAACGTGCTTCCCCAAGAAATGTGAGACTCAAAGAGCTCTGTAAATTCATTAATCTCATAGAGCAATTAGTGTAAAATCTAGTGAGTGCTAAATGATTGCAAATGAATTAGTTGCAACATAAGATTTAATTTTCGGTAGCGTGCTCATTTATTTATGTGACACTGCAAACTTTACGAGGCAAATACAAATATTTAGACCCTGATCCTGCAACTGCCATGAAAGAAAGAGTTTTTTCCTTATATTCCTATCAAAACTGGAAGTTTGTGATTGACCAGTCAAGAGCAACATGGAAGAAGAATGGGTTACTACTCTAGAGTGGCTGGGTTGGATGATCAGAGGGATAGAGCAGAGGAAAGGCTGGGATAATTGGGAATGTTCAGCCTGGAGAAGCTTTGGGGTGACCTCATTGTGACATTCCAGTGCCTGAAGGAGCTGACAGGAAATGTGGAGAGAGACAATTTACATGGGATGGAGGGACAGGAGAAGGGGGAATGGCTTCCCACTGCTAGAGGGCAGGGATGGATGGGATATTGGGAAGGAATTGTTCCCTGTGAGGGTGGGCAGGCCCTGGCACAGGGTGCCCAGAGCAGCTGTGGCTGCCCCTGGATCCCTGGCAGTGCCCAAGGCCAGGCTGGATGGGGCTTGGAGCAACCTGGGACAGTGGAAGGTGTCCCTGCCCATGGCAGGGGTGGCACTGGATGGGCTTTAAGGTCCATCTGGGAATAAAGTAAATAAACCTACCTTTCCATTCCCTATTTCCCTCCCTTCCTTCTGTAGGCCTTAATCCAGTAGAAATTGTTGATTTTATGAAGTGCCTTGCTCTTGGATTCTCAGCAGAGAAGATTCCACAGTGTCAACCACAAACACACATTACTGGATCTGTTGTTATTGTCCCTCACATTTTCTCCTAATTTCCATCCAGAAGAATGAATATATAATTGTACTGTTCTTTTAACCCAGAATAACCTTGGTATTTAAAAAAATAAAGTTGATTGGAGAACATTCTTAGCTGTAAATTGATGTATTGTAAATGTAAATTGATTTATTAAAAATTAAGTTGAAGGAAATAGGTTCATCCTTACCAACAGGATTTTTCTCACTTTTTAAGGAGAAAACAAGTAGATGCCCCTTTCAATTGAGAAAGTACATTCAATTACCGGGTGAATGTGTTAGCTTTACCTCATAATTCATTCATCAGGGCCACTATGCCAAATTAATTGTAAAGAAGGAATGAAGCATTAACATTTAAACACCTATTATACTATTCTTAAAATAGCTTAAGTGGCTGTATTAAAATAACACAGCAATGTTTAAATCAACAATTCCTGTCTTTTAAGTTCAGCTGGCTCCATCCATCCTACCAGCAAGATAATTAAGCACTGGTGCTTTTGCCTGTTGGCTACTAATAGATTAGAATGAACAGCAAACACCACCAGAGAAATAGCTCAATATATTCTTTTAATAGGTATATTTAAAAACTGAAGAGATAATTAGAGGGATATAATTGAAAAAAACCCTTTAAAAAACCCCGAAATCTTCTTAAATATCTAGCTCAAAACGTGTAGGATTTGTTCCTATGCTTTATTTATTTATTTTTCTCATTTTCCTCTTACCAAGCTTCCCCTGGGGTTGTTTCAAGTACTCGTATTATCTTAAGTCTATTAAAGTACAGCTGAAATGCCCTGTGATTTTTTTCCCCTTTTACATTCTTTTGAAGAACCCATTTCTTGTCTTGCAGCTATTGAATTGAATGAAAAGACTACATTATGTACCAATCATGTTTTAACATCTAAAAGTGCAGTTTACATTTACTCCTAAGCCTGGGAAGGTAGAGAAGAACAATTCCTACGTGCTCAGATTTTAAGATCTGTGTGGTTCTGACTTATTGATTGCGAAATGATTTCTGGCACTGTTTAAATGAACACTTCACATTAACCGGCTACACTGATGTGATTCCCATTTAAAAACAAAAAAATTAACTAAGTAAAAAGAAACAAGAAAAGAAGAGCTAAAGGTTGCCAGGCTCATAAACAGGTTAAAATATTGCAGCCTCTGTAGTTTTCTGTAAGAAAACATGAGTAGTTCTCTGCCCTTGTACCACTCTAACAAGAAAATCCAGGGTGCAAAACACTTGAGTGGTTGTATGAAATTTTCATTTCCAATTTGTGCTCATACTCTTCAGTTTGAATAAGAAAAAGTGTTAGGAAGGAAGGGACAGTTACAGAATTGAATGGAGTGTCACCTACAGGCCACAGCACCATAAAACCACTCAGTGACTGGAAGCAGTAAATGTTAAATCCAGAATTGCCACGTGATTTGGCAGAGCTCTGGGAGCCAGGGTCAGGCTGAGGGGTAACACAGACAGCAATTCCTGCAGAAACCCTCGAAGGCAGCAGGATATTGTGGGTCTATAAAGCTGATCAAAACAAAATAGCAGCAATAAAGTGAAGGCTTAATATTTCAGGCAGCTGTTTCTTCAGCGGCTGTATCAGGCAAATAGTTTAGTTCCCTGAGGGCTGTGCCTTCCTTTCCTTCCTTTCCTTCCTTCCTTCCGCCACTTCCTTTCCTTTCCTTTCCTTTCCTTTCCTTTCCTTTCCTTTCCTTTCCTTTCCTTTCCTTTCCTTTCCTTTCCTTTCCTTTCCTTTCCTTTCCTTCCCTTCCCTTCCCTTCCCTTCCCTTCCCTTCCCTTCCCTTCCCTTCCCTTCCCTTCCCTTCCCTTCCCTTCCCTTCCCTTCCCTTCCCTTCCCTTCCCTTCCCTTCCCTTTCCCTTTCCCTTTCCTTTTCCTTCCACCACTTCCTTCCCTTTTCTCCCTTTTGCAGGGACCAAGTTTTACCTTCTCCAGCTTCTCAAAATGGACCTTTTGTTTTGGCTGGAGCACCTGTCCAGTTTTAGCTGTGCTGCCAGGCACCCACCCAGCTGTTCTTTCGCTCCATCTCTCAGCTCAGGGAAGAAAATAAGATGAAAAAAAGAAGATGAAAAACCTCTGGGTCAAGATAAAGGCGGGGAGATCATTTACCAATTACCTTCATGGGCAAAACTGACTCATCTAGGGGAAACAAATACAACTAATTGCCAATTAAAACAAAGTTGGGCACTGAGAAGTAAATTAAAAGCCCACCCTCACTCCCAGCTCTTCTGCATCCTCCCCAGACAACACAGAAGGGATGGAGAAAGGGGAGCTCTGGGTGTCCATGATAATTTACCTCTGTCCCTCCTTCCTCCCTGCCCTGTCCCCTGTGAGTGCCCCTGAGCTGCCATCCTGCAGGATGCCCCTGCTCCAGGCTGGGACTCAGCTCTTGCCTGGTCCTCTCCAGGATCTGGGGGCAGACCTGGAGTCTCTTCCACAAAATGCAGGGTAAACTCTGCTCCAGCACCTGGAAAATCCTCTCCCTCTCCTCCTTCTCTGATCTTCATGTCTGCATTTTGTATCTCACTTTTCCCCCTTCACTCCTCACTGCCTGTGCAAGTGTTTTCCCCCCTCTTGAATATATTTTCACAGCAGAGCAGCCCTGTACATGCCCCTGTCCTCCAGAAATCCTGGCCACTGACATCACTGACAGCAGCTCTTTATCCCATTACAATCCTGATAGGAGCTTCTTTATCTTCTTAAGAAAGGAATTAGCCAAACAATTAGCAATTTAGATGGTAAGAGTTAGAGGTTATAGCCATAATGAAGTTCTGGGGCCTGAGAGAGCAGCTAGAGGAATAAATTCAGATTATTTGTACCTGGCAAAGCAGGCATACCTGGCAGCATGGCAAAAAAAACCCCAAAAATTCTTACAGATCAGTTTAAATAATTCTGGACAGGTTTCTCCACCTGCTTTTTTCTGGGTACTGAAGTGATTGTTTTAGAAAAAGATAAAGAATAAAAATAGAAACTTCTGGAACTTCTAAACAGTGCAAATGCTGAATTAAAATTTTATTTTTTTTTTCTGGATGATAAAGAAATATTCCATTAGATTGGTAGTCTGTACTATTTTCATAGAAGGAGAATGGCAAGCTTTGTATCTGTTAGGGTGTGTCTGAATTAACAGGACCAACTGATACCTCCCTCAAATAATTTGCAGTTTGCCCTGTGTCCACACACAAAAGTGTTTCAGGTAGAGAGAGGCCAAACCTGGCTCAGGTTCTTCTCACAACTTCCACAGGTAAAGCTCTGAGTGGCAGGAGCTCAGATTTTAGGCTGGAAATCTGGAAATCTGCCTTGGGGGTGTTTCTGGCACAAATGTGGGTTTCAAACAGTTCATTTGATTATGAGAACTGAAACTGCTCCGGTGACTGTGGGGACATTTCAGGATGGTCTCCACGACCAACAGCAGCAGCTGTAAATTCACTCTCTGTGCAGGCAAAGCAGAGACATGTGACACCAATAAATTGCTATTAGACAGAATTTAATCCATACATTTGGGCTCAGAACAAATTAATAAGTGCAGTAACACAGTGTAACCAGGGACTGTAAACAGGGCTGGCAAATCCAGACACAAAAAATCCAGACACTGGCAAATCCAGACACACTGGCACAAAATGAGCAATGTGACAGCAACAAATAGGAGCCAGGCACCTGATAAAAACTGCCAGGCTAAGGACAAAATGAGCATAAGGGGCTGCAAAAAGGCAGAATTTCCCCCTAAAGAGACAACAAGGATGTTTGGTGAAACCAGAAAACCAAATTAATATGAGGAAGAGCTGAGGTTTCACTTGAAGAGATTTGGGCAGAAACATGAAAATGTCACAAATGTAACAAAGAAAATAAAACATTGAAGAAAATGAAAAGGTTCACTTTGGTTTCAGCTTCTATCCTCAAAGAGCTCTCCAGGCTTAAGTGACCAAGGACCTTGGAGGACTGTGTCCATCTCCACCATTTCTATGACAGTGCCTGCAGGTAATTTAAAAGCAGTTTTTGAATACCAGCAGCTCTGTGTTTGTACAGCTGATATAATGTGTAAAAACAAACAACTGGTGAAGAAATTTATTGTCCATTAAGGAATTTAATGAAGTTTAATTTTTTTTAATTTTAAAACTAGTTTTATTATAACTTTTTTTAAACACCTCCATCATGACTATTTCAAATTCCCTAATCAATAGGTGATGATCCACTATTTCTATGGCACCAGCTCCATGGTAGCAGTGCCTAGAGATAATTTAAAAGCAGTTTTTGAAGACCAGCAGCTCTGTATTTGTAGAGCTGATGGCAAATAATGTGTAACAACAACTGGTTAGAAAATGTATTGTCCATGAAGGAATTTAATGACATTTTATTATTTTTTTAAATTAAAACTAGTTTGATTATCAGTTTTCTAAACACCTCCATCATGACTATTTCAAATTCCCCTATCAATAGGCAATGCATTCACACAAGCACATATAGATTGCAACATTAACATGGATTTTGCTGTAGGTAAGGGCTTTGAGCTCTGACAGGGCCACTTTTTACAAAATATGTGGATTTCTCTTGGCCAAGATGGATTGCTGAGCTTTCTTGGGTAAAGACTGGAATAATTACTCTAAGCTGAATGGTGATGGAGCCTTTGTGCAATAAATGCTGCTCTACAGAATAAATTGAAGAGTTCCACACTGAAGCTCCCTAGCAAACACCAGGGTAGCTGCAGTGCAGCAGCTCAGTGGTCATTTAGGCAGAATCTGTTTTTTCAGCATTGGCAAAAACAGGTTCAGAGGGGAAAACACAAGAAAAAAACAATGGTACACACTCCCCTGAATATATTGTTGTCCCAGCCTCCTACCAAAGACGTTCAGGAGAGAAAACATGTCATTGAACACCTCTCCTAACTCCCCAGGGCTTTGCTCTGCAATATTCCTGCTCAGTTTTCCCTTCCACTTGACCCCACACTGTTCTGTGGTAACAAATCCCACAGTTCCCACAAATCCCCTGCAAAAGCTGGGGTTTGTTAGCCTTGAGCTGCCTGTGCCACCATCCCCAGGGATCCTCCTGGGGGGAACATGGGATGATTCCTTTCCCTCCTGCCACATCAGTGCCCAGCTCTGTCTCTTTTCTGCACATTCCTCATCCCTGGGAGCCATTCCTGAACTCTGCCATCCTCCTGATCTCTCACAGAAACATTACAAGCCCCATCTCCTCTTTCAGATGAGGCAGTTTTGTAGAATAAATTCAGCAAATTGTCCCATGCTACAGATGGTGGATTAAAGTGATGGATGCTGACAGCCACCAAATGTGTCATGGTTTAGTGGGAATGGGGAATTTGGGCAAAGGGGGCACTTGCTGATCTTTTCTAACCTTAACAACCCCATGATTGCTTGATTGCATGGATCTAAGGATGGTTTGCCATTTAGCAGGTTTCTTAATTTGGGCTGAAGTAATTGAAGTGCCCATAAAACTTCCCAGGAAGAAAAAGGTACCATTGTCCAGCAGGAAAACTCTGTGTATTATTAGACTGCTTTGTTTGGATGATTACAGAAACAATTTCAAAAGATTAAGGACATGGATAGACTTGAAATGGATTGAAACATAAACGGTTGCACACCATAATTTCTTTGGATGAATTCTTATTCTTATACTTCTTATTCTGGTAGGATTTTCTCAGGTAGAATATGAGTATTTCAGATTCTGGTAATTATCTGTAGAGACTGAGCAGGAGCAGAATCCACTTCACAGTTGCTGAAACCAATCAAATTAGTACAAAGTAACCTGCACTCATTTCTGTGCAGACAAGCACAATACTTACTAGAAATGAGTGAGTTTGGGTTTGTTTCATGTATTTTCCACCTGTCTGAACATAAATTATGCAGATTTGTCCACAAACACTATTTAGAAATCAGTGCCAGAAATGCATTTCGTAGAATGATGAAATCACAGAATATCCCCAGCTGGAATGGAACCACAAGGACCATGGGGTGCAACTCCTGGCTCTGCAAATGCTTGTTACCAGCAGCTCAGTAGACCTGTGCCAGTGGACTTTTATAACTGTACTTGGGCTGATTCTTTAAATAATTAATAAATAATAAATAAATTAAATAATACTAATACTAATACTAATAATAATAATATAAAACAGATTAAAATCTCACTTTGTTTATAAATAACTTCTCACCACCAAACGATGCATAAAAATGTTCAGTTGCCCATGTGGCTCCCATGAATTAATTAATGAATAAATAGTTATCAACCTCACACTCAGTTTTACTCCAACTTTTAGAAGCAAGAAATAAATGCACTTTCCTGTAGGTGGACTTGGTACTGTGTTCAGAAACAGGCTAATTTTAGATAATTAATTTCTAGAGTAATTTTAATCTTGGAGAACAGATCTGGTAGCAGAGTTGTTTAGTTTTTGGTTTTTTTAGGGTAAAATTCAGAAGTGGTGAGTGCTATAAAGAAACTTTAAGTCATATACTTCCCAGGACTTGGCTCTGGAAGTTTGAAGACTGTTTGAACTTCATGTATCAGGCAAACATTTTAATTTTGAAGAGGGCTATATATTGGGAATTACATCATTTAATCTGTGAGAAAGACTTCTTCTTGAAATTAATACAGCCAGATTGTTTCACCATATGTTTCTCCTAAATTCCCCCAAGTATTCCAGGAGCCAACCAAACTTTAGCATATTTTAACTTGTTTATCTTTAGCTGCAGAACTGATCTGGCCAGCAAGAGATGTGTGTTGTTTAATTTACCTGAACACAAGGCAGTTCTTGCCTGAAGTGTGCAATATAGCAGCAGTTTGGTACTTTCTAGGAGGATGTTTGGATATCTCTTCCTTGGGAAGGCTTTTTTTTTTTTTTTTACTGGAATATATTGTTTATAGGTGATGCTAAGGAGCACATTGTTGATGACTGCTTCCCATATAAACTCCCTGCCAACCTGAGGTTTTATAAATTGTCCACTTTCAATGGAGACACGGGCAATGGAAAAGCACTTAATGAGTTTAAATTTGCCACTGAGAGGGAAATCCATGAAGAGGAACTGGTAGAGAATTAATTTAACCAGTCCCTTAAACAACCAGCCCTGAAAATAACTGAGCTGCAAGGTGCCAATACCCAGCTTACACAACACTTTTAATTTAGCTGCATAGCAGCAATTATTCTCTTTTAACTCCCAGGACCTGGGGAATGGAGAGGTGCAGTAATAATTCATGTTTTGGTTTTATTTTTTCCCTGATAAAGAGGCAGAATTCCTGCTGTGGGGTAATCCAACAGGGTTTTGCAGTTCAAGTGACTGAATATTGCTTTTCAGAACAGGGTTACACTTCAGCAAAGTCCGATCGCAGTCAAACTTCATGAAAATGGGTAAAAACAGATGTAATGCATGAGTATGCCTAATTTCAGTTCTTTTGGATACAGGCAGGAGAGATAAAGGGGGAAATAACCAATTTCTGGATATTTAAAAAGTAGCTGACACTTGCAAAGTTATGTTCCACATTACCTCGGAATAATCATTAATTTGCCTGGAACTCCTCAATCAAAACAGTACCTCTAAATCATATCAGCCCTCACAATTTCACCAATATTGCTTGAAATAAATAAATAAAATGGAAAACAAGCACAATCTAACTTATTTGACAGCCTAGCTGACTACACTGAATAGCAAGATCATGCAAAGCACTGCTTCTTTGCTCCAATTAAAGTGATTGATAGAGATTGAACAACTGAAAATGCACAAGACCTGGCAAAATCTAATTAGCTAAAACCAGAAAAAAGTATTACACTGTGAGCAGATCTGGGCAAATAATTGATTTAGAGGAAAAACTGTGTGTTGGGTGGAAGAATGAGGACAGGCTTTGATCAATCACTGAAATTTTAAATCATTTCTTTTGATAATTGTGGTGAAAGAAAAGATAAGAAGTTGATCCCTAGAAGGCTGAAAACCATCTGACATTCTCCAAGGTAATTTTTTTAAAAATTATTTTTACTTGCTTTAAATAGAAATTAAAAGGTGGGATTATAGATATAGTGATATATTGGGAGAGCTCTTACAGAGCTCTCTTCTAAAATATACCCTTTATTTTAGAAGGTTGTTTTATTTATTTTTTTTATTTATTTTTTATTTATTTTTTCTTTTTTACAAGAGAGCTAAAACTGAAAACTTCCAAGGTTTTCAGGCTTCAGCAAATAATTTTAGTAGTTCCTGGTACCCCAAAGGGGACTCCAGTTTGAGGATGCAGGGATGGGGTTAGGAAAGCTAAAGCCCAGAGTTGGAATTGGAAAGGGATGTGTGAAGGGCAACAAAAAGGGCTTCTAAAGGGATGTGAGCAGCAGCAAAAGGAAAATTAGGAAGAAAGTGGGTCCAGTGGTCAGTGGTGCAAGGAATCATTCAGTGATTCTCAAAAAAGCAAAACCCCAAAGACATAAAATCCAGATAACTGTGCTAGGATCATTTCCTACTGTCTTCCAAACACTCAGTTTTTGTTTAAGCTGCTGTAAACTAAATAAGCATGGAATTTAACACTTTTTTGTTTCTTTAGGTGGTGGTGGTTTGTTTTTTTCCTTTCCCAAGTGTCAGCAGTTAAAAGAGATGGATGAGAGAAATGAGTGCCACAGCTGGGAGGAACAACAAAGATCAACATCACTTTGGCTGTTACAGAGTTTTCCTATCCTTTTTTTTTTTCCTTTTATGTAGATGAGTATTTCACAAGCCTTTAATAGATTTAGAAATTCGTCTGCAGCAGCAACCCATAAGTTACAATTTCAAGATTTCAGGCCTTTCAGGCCTGAGGAATTGAACTGGAAGTGTTGTGAGGATGCTGCCTCCCCTGGGATTCCTGTCTCATCAGCTCGTGAGCAGAGCAGAATCTCTGCACTGCATTGATGTGTCTATTTCTGTCTGTCTTGATCAAATATGTGTAAAAGTTTCCCACTGAAGTTATTTCAGGTTTAATCAATCATTAGGAATCATTTTGTTTCCCCCAGTGCTTGCTGGTGAGAGCGCCCTGTGTGTTTATTCCTCCCCTGCTTTGGGAGCACACAGGGATGAGCTGCAGCTTTCCAGGCTCCACATGTGTGGCAGTGCCACTCTCCTGGGTGTGGGCAGTCCCAGTGGCCTGAGCCTGGCCTAACTGGTCATCTGGTCAGGCCTAAAGCAGTGTCACAGATATATTTTATGAAAAAAAGCTGAGAGGCCTCAGAGGAAAAGAAAAACAGTGATTATCTGCTGCTGTGGAATGCAGCTGGTGCATCTGTGATTGGTCCCTGTGAGTTGTTTCTGCTTGATGATCAATCACAGCTCCAGCTGTGTTGGGACTCTGGTCAGTCACAAGATTTTATTATCATTCCATTCCTTTCTTTGCTGGCCTTCTTTTTCTATAGTGTAGTTTTAATATATCGTTTTCTTTTAATATAATATATATTATAAAATAATAAATCAGCCTTCTGAAACATGGATTCTCATCTCTTCCCTCGTCCTGGGACCCCTGTGAACAGCACCACAAAGCACCCAGCACACCCCACAGCACGGGGCTCAGTGTGCACCCACCATCTCCCCAGATGTGTGTTCCATGCTCCCTGCAGGATCCTTCCCCTGCGCCAAGCATGGCCAAACAGCAGCCAGGGGCTTCTTGCCCTAATCTGGCCATTTTTATGAGCACAAGTTCTTTACTTGCAAGAGCAAACCTTCACCAACTCCTCCTCTAAGTTCTTCACACCTTGGTGCCTCCTTCCTTCCATGTTTGGCCCTTTCCCAAAAGAGGTTTTACTATAGTAAAAGCAGGGCAACGCCAATGAAGGCAGGAAATGTTGAGGAGGATTTCACAGATATTAGAAGGTTAATTAATTATTATATTATATTATATTATATTACACTATATTATATTGCATTTGTTCAGTATTTAATTTTATTGAACTGTTTAGAATTTTGTGACTGTTTGTGTATAGTCTTGATACACACATATGGATTTAATTGGTTAATGAATTATAACATTCATTTTAGAATTTAGTTATTAAATTTTTTTAGGTAAACAATTTTTTACAATATATTCCACTTGTGAACGACAAGAGGAGCAGTAATTGAGATAAGAATGTTTTTTTCTTTCTTTGAGGTTCAGAAAATGTGAATCTCAGAAAACATCCTTGGGAAGTTGTGCTTTACTTTTCTCTGTGAAGAAAAATGTGGCTTTGGTTTTACCAGTTCCCACAGTGCCCTCAAAACAGCCCTCAAGTGTGCTTTTTCCCATGAACTTATGATCTTCTTTGCTTTCTTTTAGTCAAGGAGGGAAGCCTGAGTGAAGCCCTCCAAGATCCTGCAGGAGCAGCTCCTTCCCTGGCCCATCCACGTGTCCTGTCCTGGGTCTTCATTGCCGTAGGATCAGAAAACCCCAGACTGGTTTGGTTGGAAGGGATCTTAAGGTCATTTTAAGGTCATTCTAAGGTCAACCATGGACATTTCCACAATCCCAGGTTCCTCCAAGCCCCGTCCAGCCTGGCCTTGGACACTGCCAGGGATCCAGGGGCAGCCACAGCTTCTCTGGGCACCCTGTGCCAGGGCCTCATCACCCTCACAGGGAACAATTCCTTCCCAACATCCCATCCAACTCTGCCCTGTGGCAGCAGGAAGCCATTCCCTGTGTCCTGGCACTCCATCCTTTATAAGAATTCTCTCTCCATGTTTCCTGGCAGGCACTGGAAGGAGTCTCCCTGAAGTGGTCCTTGTATTTATACATCTCTGGGTTTCATCTTCTGCTTTCCCACTGTTCTGCTTCTCCCTCCATGCTGGCAGTCATTAAAGGAATATCCCTGAAGCCCAAACCTCTCCTGGCACAGTCAGTGCCTCAGCCTCCCCCAGGTCAGGCACTCCCAGGTGTGACAGCCTGGACAGAACTCCCAGGGCAGGAGGAGCTGTCAAACACCAAGGTGAGGTGTTCTGGGGCATTGAGTGGGGAGGAACTTCCCCAAATCTCCCAAAATATATGGGATGATATTGGAACTCTGTAGCAATCAATGCCAATACAGCTCCCCCTCTTTTTTTTTCTTTTCTTTCTCAGTCGAGAAATCTCTCAGGTGTGAATTTTTAGATGGGTTTACTTAGGTCTAATACAGATTTCCAGTTCTTTCCACTCTGTTGCTCTCTCTGAATATCTAATGAATAATGCAATGTAAATTAAATTGATGACTGGATGTTGCAGTGGGGCTTGACAAGTGTTTCTTGAAGTTTACAGGCATCCACATATCTTGGCTCCTCATCTGCAGCAGCTCTGAGTGGTGTTAGAGGAAGACAAGGAGAAAAATTAGCTGTATTAAAAAAAAAGAAGTAAACTTTTCAAGTCTAGTTTAAAAAGTAATTTTGACACCCTCTCAGCTCAATAATAATTTCTCACCTTCTCTTCCCATCGTGTGCAGTTTGCTCCACTCCCTTCTGCACAAGGGAATCTGGGTTTCCTTTAAACTGATGCTGATTTATGTAAAAAAATATTTTATTAATTTAGTAATCTTTATGCCAGCCTTTCAAAATGCAAACAGAGCTGTCCTCTGGGAAATCCACTCAGCTGCCTTGGGGCTGAAATGCACTGCTTTATAATGTCAAACGGTGGCACGAGGGTGAATTTCTTCCTGGGCTGAGATGCACTGCTCCAGAGTATCATACCTACAGCCATAATTTTAATGATAATTTATTGCTCCTGAGAAGGGGAAAAGGAGGTCAGATGTGTATATTGGTTCAGCAAGCACGTGCTGTTACTCATTCCCTCGCTCAGCCTCTGCAGAGATGATGGAGAGGAAAAATGAAGCATAATGCATTCTCAAGGTTGCCAGGAGCAACTAATGCTTCCAAATTGGTATTCATGTTTTATTACATCTTAAATTTCAGCACCTTAAAAACAATAAAGGAAATTGCATTTTCACAAAGAGTCTTCCTTCAGGGAATGTACTTCAAGTTTACTGTCTTTTTTCTGATGTCTTTGTCCGTGTCTTATGAACTTCCATTTTCAGGGAGAATCTATATATCTATATATTTATATATTTATCTATATATATATCTACCTCCAACCTGCCCTTGGACACTTCCAGGCGTGGAGAAGCCCAAGAATTTACCTGAAATCTGCCTCTTTTTGGAGGCATAAATAACCAAATACTTTCCCCCAGAGCAAAAGCCCGAGGGAAGGAAGAAAAAAGCATTTGTTCACCATTGTTATTGTACAACTACAGAAGTGTTTTTAATGAAAAAAATGTCATTAGCAATGAATGGATCCAATACAGATCCTCTCAAATGAAAATATGACAGGGCAAACTCTTAAAGTCTAATTTGTTCCTACTGTACATGGAACTGTCACACTAGCATGAAGAATATTAGACTGAGTACAAAAGAAATGGAAATGAATGGCTGGGAAAAAAAAAAGAAGTAATATCTTTGAAGTTCAGAATTTCTTATCATTCCAGGGAGTTAATGCAATTTACATTGACTGTGGTAGGTTATTAATAAAAAATACATTGATCAGAAAACTTTTGTATATTATGAATATTTGAATAATTTTTCTTCATAGAGGCAACAATTTATTCAAAGGAAAGAGCTTGTCAGATGGAAGCTCAAGAAACCATTCCTGTTCTCTTACTACATGTTCTTACAGCTTTCTGTATGAAAAAAGAAATAATAATAATAGTGAAGGGTTGCTGAACTGCTGATTGGAAAAGGAAAAGAAGAGTTCTGGCATCCACCTGCCCCACAGTGCCCTGCACAGAGATTTCACAGCATGATCACAGAAGTGAAGTGCAAAGAACCCAACATTAAACCCAAAAATCTGATTGAAAACCCAAAAATTATTATTTATTTATTTTTTATTTAGTTCTTTATTTATTTATTATTTATTTCTGCCCATTTCATTACCATAAATCCAAACAAAGTCCATTACCTCCCTTTGAGTTACCACCACTCCCTATTCCCCTTCTCATAAAATTTGGCAAGAGAGCTGAATACCTGTTTGATGAATCCCAGTAATTATTTCTAATTATTTCTAACATTGACACTTCCATTTGTGACACTGGAAAGGTTGGTTTTATTTGGTGGTTCACAAGAAATAATCCCATTTCTCTACCTGAAAAACACTTCATTCTTTGTTTCCATTCACTGGGTAATGCAAATTTCTAGGATTATTTTAAATTTAATTGTATTTTACTTAGTATGTTATAAAAATAATTATTCTTAAAATTTGTAAAAAATCAAGAAAAAAGGCTAAAATGTCTTAAAATATAGAGAAAGAATATATAAGGATTATAGAAGGAAAGAATATATAAAGAAAGAATAAAATATTATTGTTCTGTTATCCATAACATGTTATTTGAGAACACTGAGATGCCATTAATCATTTTTCAGAAGGTTAAAAATGCATAAAACCCTACAGAACAGTGGCTTTAAAAGAAACCTTATCTAGTTTTTGTCACCTGTGCAGATTTTTGCATTACTTGCTGAAAGGTCTATAAAGCTAAACCAAAGGGTGAGGACTGTAAATGTTGTATTAGAAAATGATATAAAGTGATGCCTGTGAATCCTCAACTTCTGTTATAGAAAAATTTAGTTCTAGGAGTTTTTTTATGTGAACTTTTGCTATCAATACCACTCAATTCACCTCAAAAACTTGAAAAGAGCAATCTCCTTTTCCTGTTGTTGTTCCCAGTGCCCATTTCCTCTGCACTCTAAGCTGTAAATGCCTTTCATCTTCCAAACATCACTTACATTTCAGGTGCCCTCTGAGGCACAAATACCCCAAATTCAGCAGCACTTGGATTCCTTGGTGTGGTGTTGTGAGGTCCCCAGGATGAAGTGAGAGATGGGAATTCAACTCTATGTTCTCAGAGGGATTATTACTATATTATATTATATTATATTATATTATATTATATTATATTATATTATATTATATTATATTATATTATATTATATTATTATATCTTACTATATTATATTATATATTACGATATTATATGATATGATATGATATTATATTACATTACATTACATTACATTACATTACATTATATTATATTATATTATATTATATTATATTATATTATATTATATTATATTATAGAAATGCTCTACTAAAACTATACTAAACTATGGAGAAAGGATACACCAGAAGGCTTAACAGGAATGATAATGAAATTCCTCCTCCTGTCAGAGCAAATATTTTAGTCAGATTAGTCAATTCTGAAGTGTTGGTAGCTGCTGCCATTCAGCTTCCTGTGCTGGCAGTGGTTGTTGGGAATTATGGACTGATTTTCACTGTCCCTTAACACTTTTATCTCCACAAGAAGTCTTGGACTTCCCACAGCACATGTGAGTCTCACACAGATGGAAAGGGAGGGAAATAATTCATTTATTGGCATTTTTTGGGGCACAGCCATAAGATCACACAAAAGAGAGTTGGGAGAACTTGTTTCTCTGTTGTGGTGCTTTAGATTATAGGCACAGTGCTTTTACTGTTTCTCACTATGAATAGGATCCTCTTCTATCCAGAAAGATATAGGTAGATTTAAATTTTTTAATGTGTTTTTTATGTTTTAGGATTTTTAGAAAAACTGCTAACACTGTAATGAAAAATACTTGTAAACACATACCTAGGAAGAGTTTCTTTTCATTACTATTATCTGAAGCAGAATTAATAAATATTTTTCCATGACTATTTAACACATTGTCTAGATACATTTTTTATCAAGACCCATATTTCATTTCACAATTTTCTATGTTTTCCAGTAGTCACTGACAAATTGGAAGAAGAAATGCAAAAATAGGATTTTGGAAAATCTGTATAATTTTATATGCCCCAGTAGAGAAAGAAAGAACCAAGTAATTATGATCTAGGTGGACACAAATCATTGACTTAAAAAAAAAGTTCTATGACTGTGCTCAATTCCTTCAGTTAATCCAATCCCCAGATGTTTCCATAGTCCGAACTTGGAATAAAAGCAACATAAACTTCTTAATTGCCCTTTCCTAATGCTAACATTTGTCCTCACAACTTGGGCTAGATTAGTCCCCAGAACAAAGCTGACACTTTTCTAACTGCTAGGGCAGAAGATTTGAGGGAAGAAGGTATTTTAGCCAGATGGGGTGTCCACAAGCAGGCTGGAATGGTGTTCATGGTCAGACTCCAGAGCACAGGATACACAGGAGCCTTTGGACAGCAGGTGGAACCAATCCAGTGAAGGAGATGAGGAAGAAGGTAGATTGTTCTTTGCCATTCCCACTGGCAGAATTGGGCATTCTGAGGAACAATTCAGTTACTGAATTGTTAATATCTGTCTCAAATTAACCTGAAGTCAAAGGAGCAGCTCAGTGATCACCTCGCAGTCTGCCATGAGATGGGAGCTGCTGCTGCTGCCTCATTTCAGTGATTTTTACCCAAATCAGCGATTTGAAACTTTAGGTAAATCTCAGAAAGGAAGCATTGCACCATTTTACATGCTGGAATTCTTCCCAGCTTTGAATAAACCTGTTTACACTGCTGAAATATCCAGGACAGATGGATCCATGACTTTGTTCTGCACTGTTTTCCTTGAGGAAGCAGAGGAACTCAGGGAGCAGCTCTGCTGTCTGTAGCCTTGATGACTGAGCTGCCACAAGAAATTCTCTCAGGTTTTACTGCTCAGCCCTCCAAAACCTCACTCACTTTCCCCAGCAGAGTGGGGACAAGCTCCTGGGTTGAGACAAAGAAAGTTTCATAGGTAAATCAAAAACCAGCACATGCAAGCCAAGCAAAATAAGGAATTAATTTCCTGCTTCACATCAGTAGATGTACAGACCAGTAATCTGTGGACATCCAGAACACTTTTTTTCCTCTAAGGATTTGTAAAAACAAAGTGTTTTCTGACCACTTCCAGGGCTGGTGACTCCACCACCACCCTGGGGAATGGGAAGTGGTGGAGTCTCTCTGTGTCATTCTTCCACCTGCTTTGCAGTAAGATTGAATTCTCATCTGCATCCTTTGAAATTAGCAAAATAATGAAAGTGATGAAAGAAATTATTCAGGAAGTAGAAATCAGGAGAGGGTTTTAGGAGAACCCTACTATCATTATATAGAATTTTCTGCTGCAGAAGATAACCAGAAATAAAAGGGAAGGAGCAAAACCTCCCCAGTTGTGATTGCTGCAGCTTGGTTGCACAAACAAATGTGCAGCATCAGTGGAACAAAGAAAGCAGGTTGCAAAGGCTTGTCCTCTGATTTGAAATGACATTTCAAGCAATAAATAACGTACTGAGAAGCTCTGATAGTTGAGTGCTGTGTGTCCTACCTGCACATGTCACCAGGTCACCGTGCAGGGCTGGCCAATGCCCTCTGCCAATGTCACTGCCGAGCCCTGCTGCAGGGCAGCTCCCACACAGGTGCCAGGCACTCAGGGATTCCTCTTTTTCCTGGGGGTCACCCTTCAGATGGAGTGAGTATTGATGGGGCACAGCAGTTAAACACCCCTTGGAGGAATTAGCTTATTAACCTTGTGTCCTGGCTAAGTCCCAATTCCAGCAATTAAAAATTCGCCCTCTGAAGTTCTCTCTGCAGATTTGATGCAGCTCGTGATTAATAAGTTCCTGCCATAAACTCTGTTTCTGGTTTAACTGAGAAATGTTTAAGGGCAGTTGTGTTTCACTCCAGGGATGAAGAAATGGGCTCAGAGTTTTTTTTTTAGGAAGCACAGCATCTGCTGTTTAAATAGAAAACACTAACATGAACATCACCTTCACTCACAGCAAAATCAGAGAGGCTGGAAAATTTTTAAAAACACTTTTACCACATAAACTTAAAGGAAAAAAACAACAGAGGCAATTTAGAAGCAACTGTTTAATTAAAAATACTGGAGTTTAAACTAAAAAAAAATAATTTGCATTTCTAAAATCATCACTTTTTAAAATCTCAGAACCATAAAAATCAGCAGAATTAAAATAGCAGCTTAGGAATAAGGTGTCAGATTCACAGAATCTGGAATATCCTGAGCTGAAGGGACCCACAGGGATCTCCCATCCAACCCCTGGCCCTGGCCAGGACACCCCTACAATCCCACCCTGAGCTGAGCTGGTCCTTCACATGAAAGGATCCCTCTGATTATGTTTTCTTTCTTTTCACCTACTGCTGTATTTTAACATAATGAGAGGAAAAGAGAGACAGGAGACCAGAGCAGCTATGTCCCAGGCTGATCATTATGAAGTTATTTGAAAATCATATTGGAACATTCTTATTTATGAAATTTCTATTTATATACCAGTTTTACTGCAGGAAAGGGTTTCAGGTTATGTGATTGTCATATTTTATTAAGTACTACACTCTGAATTTATTTCTAATTCCTCTCTCCATTAAATTAAACAGGGCACATGGTTATAACTTTAATTTCTTAATTTTATGAGAATTACCCAAGCAACATCTGGGCTCTGAAACAATTTAGTAATTCAGTGGTTTATTACAGAATAACAACAGATTCCTCAAATTTGGGGCAATTTTTATTAAAATTTGCTCCATCCTCACCTACAGTGTTTGGTAAAAAAATAGGAATTTTGAATTTATTCTTTCAAACTTTCTGAGCATACTTGCCTACTTCTTATTAAACATCCTCAGAATACTTAAAAACCTTAGGAGAAAAAAACCCATAAATCTGTATTCTGGGTTACAGAAACTGTGGTGGATTGGCTGATCTTTCAAGAAGAGCATGAAGGGACTGCTAATCAAATGTGCCTCAAGGCAGGAAACTCTAAAATATTAAAGCTGGTTTATTCAGGGTGTCTCAACTCTTTAATTTGACTTTGACTGGTACTATCTTTAAAAGTTTTATTTAACCAAAGCATTAACAAAACATCCATTATTATCTGAGTCTGTAGAATTGAAATATATTTGAAATATATTTGGGGAAAAAAAAAAAAAAAGGAGTAATTTATTGAATCTAATCTTCCCAGTGCTGGAATAAAGATGTGAATGTTCTCAGTGTCTGCTGTGTGCTGCTGTTGGGTGTGCAGATCTGGGAAGCTCATCAGTATTAAACCAGGAAACACAATGGATGCTTCACTCACCTCTATTTTCAAAATATCAAGGGAGGTTTTGGCTACATAGGTTCACATCAATAAATGCAGGCACCAAAGCAATCCTGGGGTGTGACCCTTGAATTGTTGCACATGCTGAGATTCTGCCATGCAACCTCTCCTGTGAGCTGCAAGCTCTTTCCAGAGCACATTTTCATTTCTCTGCTCCTTCCTGCCCAGCCCTCACTGCTCAGGGATGAATTTCTGAGCCCCACAGCTCTGCCTGCTTCATTTTGCCTCTCTTCATCCCCTAGACTTTGCTCATGACAAGAGATTTTTCTCTCTATCATCAGTTTCTCTTGGAGGGAACTGCAAACCTCTGAGTTTATCCATCACTATAAATCCATGATATCCACCATATAATAATATCCATCCTATAAATCAAACTATAAAAATAATTTTAAACCTTAAAATTTCAAAAAAAAAAATTTCCAGCATCTATATTTTTACCCCAGCTTACCTCAACAATAACCCTAAGACAATAAAACCTCTTTGTTTTCTCTTGAATTAGACCTCCCCAGGTATTTTTACTGTGTCACATTTTCCAGAAATGCTGGTTTTGGGTGACTTTTCAGCTCTGTTTCTGAATTGTAAAGAGCTAAGGATGCAGTTTGTGTGCCCAAAATGATCATCTCAGTCCTGTGTGGACTCCAAGAACCAAACTGAGTGAAGTCTTGTGCTTAGAGCTTCTGCTCAGCCAGCTATCCATCACATTTTACATTTACATGTCATTCCCTCTGCATTCCAAGGCACTCTCCCTTTCTCCCTGTGCTCTATTCCCACACTTTCCCCCTCTCAGATGTGCAATATTCTGCTACCTCTGGCAGCCAGGAAGGTCCCTGGAGCTCCTGCTTTACAGAGAGATCCCCATCCCCATTCTCCTGAGCACCAATAATTCTGCATTTTGCACACATTGCTGCCATCAGAATTTTGAATTATCCTGTTTGGAGCAGCCTAGTCCTTTAACAGCCTCTAATGTAAAGAGGTAATGGAGGTAGATGTGTTAAAAACATCTGAGAACTCCTCTTGTGATTGCCAATTCCAAACCCTCTGAGCACTCATGAGCATAATATTATCTCCTCATCCCAGTCAATTTTCTCCCTGAATATTTACTGAATACTAAATTCATACCCAAGTCAGTGATTGAGAAAGTAAAGGAAGAAGCAGGACATAATCCATATTTTCTTTTTCCTTGTCATTGGATTCCTGTGTTGCAGAGACAACTGGTAAACTTCACCCAAGGACTGGGTTGATAGAAATTCCATGTTACTTCTTCTAAGGGATATCCTCAGAGTGAATTTCCTATTGATTTTGGGGCACTTTGCACAGGAAACACAGGGTGATTAGGTATTTGAAACTCCAGCTATTTCTTAGCATTTTGGTTCACCAGTCAGCCAAATTTGCAATAAAGGTGGGGTCCTCATGACAAAATGATCATTTTTCCTAGGTTTCATAAAATAACCTGTAATGACCCACCTATCAATTGTCCCAGGCTTTCCTTGGCAAAATATGTAGCTTGAATGAACCATAATTAATAAGAATAACACTTGATTATTGCAGGTAAAGAATAGGTAAAGAATGCAGATTTTCTGTTTACATAATTACACTGCTGGTGATTGCTTAGCAGTGATGTAGTTTAGGTAAAATATTCTAAATTTTCCTAGTAAAGCAACCTGACCTAAAACATTTGTAATTCTAGGGGTCATAAATATTGCTGCTGTCACATCTCCTAAATATCTGCCCATGCTTATGGCAGGGGATTGGAACTAGATGACCTTCAGGGCCTTTCCAACTCTGATTCTGTGAAATAAATTATCCTCTGCTGTTATTTTTGAGCTTAAATTGTGTTTGAGATGAACCCAAAGAATCAGCATGAAAAAGAAACCAGAAGCTGAAAAGATGATAGAAGACAGATGGACAGACAGATAGTTTCTAAACCATTATCCTTCAACCTATATACTGAATATCAAATAATTTTTCCCAAAAAGTATCAGCAAAATATCTTGAGGGACATATGGGGTTGCTTCAGCTCTTTACCCCAAAATTAAATTTATCTTCTGCAGTATCCAGCTCGTCTCATTTTAGAGTGCTTTGTAGCCTATTTAAAATTTCTTTGATTACTCCCATCACCAAATGGATGAGGAATATTCCCCAGGACTTTTAACAGAGTAGCTCACAAAGTGGAGGCTATGGAATAAAAATAGGGGTGATATAATTAGCCATGCTATTTTAATGGAGTACCTGTCAGAGTCGTAATATAAAATTCTCATTTAGCAAAGCCATGCTTAAATTGTTTCCTTTCTGGGTAATTTCTATGATTCCAGTCCCACTCTCCTGATTAGAAGAAGTTTCTGTCTCTAGGAATTTTGCTGTGGTCCCTGAGTCTTGATGTCAGTGGCATCTCTCACTAATTTCTGACTGCAGTTACTGTTTTCTATTGAATAATAAGAAACACTTCAGTTTAATAACTTCTAAACTATTTTTTTTTGGTTTTTTTGGTCACAGCTATTGGACATTTTTCAGTGCACCTTAAATATACAGAAAAATGTACCTTCCTTACAGCCTACATCTGCATAGAAAAACACCTTGCACAGTACCTGACCAGGTTTATTTGTAAGTGTCTCCTGAAACCAAGCAGGGTTAATTAAACACCTTGGGATGCAGCTGGCTGAGACTGAGTGATTCTCTTCATTTGCTTCTGTAATATTAATTCATGCATCTAAATTATTCATTTATTTATACAGATATATATCTATAAGTTTGCACTTCTATATGCTTGTAGTATATGTTCACAGCAACAGTTGAGTAGGAATGTTTTATGCATAGCTTTATTTTCTTCTGCATTGCATATTAACAACTTTTCTCAGCTCTCCCCTCTCTCATTCCACCCTCACCGGTGCCATTTAATCTATAGGATGTCTGGAACATGGAAATTGTCTTCATTATACACCTGTGGGAAGAACATTTCAGTTGTGTTAGCAACAAATGATGAAAATTTCAGTACTTGCAGCACAAACTACTCCTTCACTGCTGCATTTTCCCTTTATACAAATTCTAAGTTGAAGAGTAAGACTTAGCTGCTAGGAAAGAATGCAAAAAAAGTCTCTGAAATGTAATAAAGAATATATAACTCTATATCATAAAGACAATATAGTCAAGCTGAGGAGGGATATGCCTCTCTGGCACTGCTTGCTGCAGCTTTCTCACCATACTCCTCAAAGAGTAGAGGTCCTGCAATTATTTTATTTTTTTTTTCTGTTTTTTTAATTTAAAAACTTTGTTATTATCGGAAAGCAAATAAACCTCCTACTGGTTAGGAATTTATTAGTGGTGTACCTGAAACCTTGCAGGATTTTGTATTTGGCCAATTTTATTAGAGGGAGAGGGAAGGGAGGGAAGGAAGGAAGGAAGGAAGGAAGGAAGGAAGGAAGGAAGGAAGGAAGGAAGGAAGGAAGGAAGGAAGGAAGGAAGGAAGGAAGGAAGGAAGGAAGGAAGGAAGGAAGATCTGTGTTGAACCAAATATTTCTGGCTAACAATGCTGTAGGCTAAGGAACATAAACAGGGAAAAAAAGAGGAATTCCTAGGAAGCAGTTTCAACTGTAAAATGATTATTTGCACTTCTTTTGCATGGCTGTGCCCTTCCTGCCTTCTTTCCTTCCTTCCCACATTCACTCTTCCACTGCCCCTCTGCCTCCCCAGGTGCTGACCTCACACCAGGACAAGGACAAGTGCTGGAAGCTGCCAGCACCCCCAGGTCCTTCAGGAGGAGCAGCATGATGCTCTTCCTCACTCTAAGCACCTTTAGGGGTAATTTTGAAGCTAAAATGTCCAACTCCTTGACCTTTCTTCATTTGCCTGCAATCCTGCATTACAGCTGAATTTGGGATGTGCAGAGTGCCCTGAGCATGCTGATTGCAGGATCTCTGCCCACTTTTTTACCTCTAGAACTGGTTTTGCTCAGCTCTTGGGTCAGTATTTCTTCTTCTGACCTTTTGTAGACCTCCAGAGCCAGTCTGAGCCCCATTTTTAATCACCCCATCCCTGTGCTTGTCTCCAGCCCATCCTGTGTTCCCATTTCCAACCCTCCCTCAGTCCCACTGTGATTGTATTCCTAACCCTACAGCATTCTCCTTGCCATAAACACTCTGTTCAATTAATTACTAATTTCTTTTCACTTCTATGTAAATTGAAAAATGTGGTTTAGCCAAAGAACCATGAGCAAAACAAGGAAGGTAGGAGCTACAGAGTCTCTTAAAATTGACTGCCAATGACAACACTAATGACTTTTCTATAGAGTACAAATATGGCCAGGAAACAAGCAGGGATGAGGGGGTTAAGGAGACATAATCCTGGGACAAGTGGGAATAGGCCAAATGTAGGAGCAGATGCACAAAGAGTTGATGTTACATTTCCTCAGTGGGAATGGCAGATCATTTTTGGTGATTACACAGGAAATCCTACAGGAAATGGGCAGTTCCAGGCAACAGATATTCAAAAGCCCCCCCAAAAAAACCCCAAAAAAGGAATTAGAAAAAGTAAGTGAATGCATGCATGTAACATATAAATTTTTACTATTTTCAGGTTTCTATTTAGCTGGAAGGTATTTCTTTTAATACAAACTTTTCCTATTAGTGCTGCAAGAATGAGCTGATATTTGCAACACCTCTGGTTTCATGGGTGTAATGACCTGTTTTTAGAAGGTTGGATGATCACACTATTAAGCATTTAGGTCTCCATCCATTTCCAGTATTAAAAGAACATTTTTTTCACAGTCTAACTGAGGAATATTGGTTGATCTGCACTTGGTAACAGATGACAGCTTGCTAATTAGAATTGTTCCCAAAAAAATTCCATTTCACTGAACAGGTGACCTGCACTTATTAAACATTTCTCTGTTGATTTGAAAAATAACCACGATCATTTAAGAATGATTGTACAGAGCCATTTCCAACACTTTATTTTCCACAACTGATGCTTGTAAGTGCTAAGAAAAATTAGGAAAGACCATTAGCAAGACAAGCTGGAACAGAGAGAGCAAATAGCTCTGTACACCAACGAGCTGAAACACTTCTGCCTGAGTAATTCACAACGTGTTTGCCATCTCATACTTGAGGGCTGGGGGAGGAATTGACTTTTGAGGGTGACATCACACACACCCCTGTGCATTTTGAACACTCAGGAGGCAGCCACCACATGAGAGCAAAAGAATTTCCAATATCGGAGGAGAAACCTTAAAATGTCAAAGCATTCCTCTATTATTCTGTTTTAATTATTTATTTATTAATCAGCAGGTTGAGTATATTATTATTATTGTACTTGTATATTACAATATTAGAATTTCATTTAAAATGATATAATATTATATAATAGGATATTATATAATATGATACATATCCTATAATATACTATATTAATATACACAAATAATATTACACTAATATATAGTCTATAATATTATATATAAATAATAAATATTATAATAGTAATAATATACTATATTATATAATAATATATAATAATATATAATAATATAATTATATAATAATATAATACTATAAATAATTATTAGCAGTATATTAATAGTATTATGTATAATATTACTATTATTTATGTTATATTAGCATATTGTATTAGATAATGATAATATATTTTCTAGTATACAATATATTAATATTATATATTATTGTATAATAAAATATAGAAATTATATATAATATTTATATTATATATTATAATATATAATAATATATATTATAAATAATAATATGTATATTATATATATTATATATTCTATACTATTGTATAGAATATATTACATTGTATAATATAATGACACATTATTATATTGTTATACATATATCTGTATGTATATGTATACATACATATACATTATTTATGTATATTATATACATTATTTATGTATATGTATATACATTATGTATATGTATATGTTTATGTATACAGACACATTATTTATGTATCTTATATACATTATATATGTATATTTTTATATTCTTATTCTTCTCTACTTTTACAAATATATAGAAAGGCAACTTCTAAAAACAAATACAGTGTGAGAAATCTTAGAATTCGCTTGCAAATCATGTAGAAAAATGTAGAAATCATGTAGAAAAATGGACTGTTCAGCAATAACAAAAACATCTCTGTGTTTACAGACCCTAAAACAGCCCCTGGGAAGAAAATTAACGCCAGCCCAGCCCAAACCCAGCACACTCCTTGCCTTATTCCCCCCCTTATGCCCCATTCAGGTCCCACTATATTATATATATATTCAATACCCCATTTCTCCCCCTGCTCTTCCCTTCCTCACAATTACTGCCCAGCTATCCTTCCCCCAGTTTACAGCCCACTCCTAAAAGTGTCCATAAAGTGCCCACACTGCTGAATTAATTCACTCCCTGCCTCTGAGCTCCATCTGTTCTGGGGCTCAGGACAGGAATCCCGAGTCCAGCCAAACCCAGCACAGCACCTGGCCATTCAATGATGGGATTTTTTTTCCTCAGGTGCTGCACTTTACTCTCTGAAAATCTCAGCAGTGCCAGTGACAAACAGCTCCTGTGTGGACCAGAAAGTCTCATTCCAAGGCTCAGCAGCTGCAGGATGTTGTCATTGCCTCCTGTTATTTTCCCCATGCAAGTTGCCACTTCGTCACTCCTGGGACCCAGACAAGAGATATTTGTGTTGCTCCTCAGTACTCAGTTTCCAGAATAAGCATCTGAATAATCCCATTAGAGAATCTGCTGCAGCACCACTGCTGCTTGCAGTTTTAAACTCTTCACAATGAAAGCTTTCCAGGAGCAGGGTTAGCTCCTGGCAAACATGCAATAACAATATATGCACAGTCCTCCAGAAATTAGCATCCACTTCTAATTCTGAGGATGTTCTTTCACTTGCCTTTCAGCAAAAGACCCAGGTTAAAATGCTTGTTTTGTTTCAATACTCTTTTTTTTTCTTTCTTTTTTTTTCAGAGTGTCAGGCTAAATACAAATCTGATTTGGATTCTTTTTGAGGGTGCTTTATTATTTTGATAGATCTCCAGCAGTACCAAAGCACATTTTCATCACAGCCAACTGCTTCAGCTCAAGCTTGATAGATTAGAACCAGCTGCCCAACAGTGCCACTGTGCCAGAGGTGCACCCAAACCCCAGAATCCACAATCCCTGAGGTTGGAAAAGCCCTCCAGGACCATTGAGTCCAAGCTGTGCCTGATGCCCACCTTGTCCCCAGCCCAGAGCTCTGAGTGCCACATCCAGCCCTTCCTGGGACACCTCCAGGATGGGGACTCCAACACCTCCCTGGGCAGCCCCTGCCAAGGCCTGGCCACCCTTTCCATGCAGAAATTCCTTCCTCCTGATGTCCAGCATGAAATGATACAGTACACACAATAAGCTACATTTTTTTTCTGGAAATCCATCTCACAGAAGTGCTTTGGATAACAATAATAAAATAACACAAGAACTGACTTTTAGGGTGATGTTTCCCCTGCAGCCGTGCCCAGGTCTGTTCCTCTTTTGCTGTGAAAATGGACTCTGAGGCTGACCTGGGCTTCTTTCTGCAGAAAAGTTGCAAACTCACAAGATTTCAGTGTCCCTGTTCAATATGAAGCCTGCACAAGAATCTTCAAGGCCATGTTGGACGGGGCTTGGAGCAACCTGGGCTGGTGCAAGGTGTCCCTGCCCATGGCAGGGGTGGGATGGGGTGGGATGGACTTTAAGATCCCTTCCAACCCAAACCTCCCTGGCATCCTCTGATTCCATGATAATTCCAGTCACCCCTACAAAGCCAGTATTGAGGTCAGTTTCAAAGACATCTTATCTCTCCATATGTTCCAAAAGCTGAGCTCTATTTGTCCTGAAATATCAGGAAGATAATCCAATTAGCAGGATTCTGCAAAAGCTGTGAGACATAATTTCCACAACTTCATTTTAGCAACCAATGCACTTAAGAAATGAAGTAGTCAAGGTTTGTCAAAATACTTTTTTATTATACTAATGATAAATTTGGATATTTAAAAATACTGCTGAAATAGAAGCACATTTTGCTACCGGTTTTATTTGACAATTTATAAAATGTGGATTTGGTGTCTCTGAAGATTCCATTTGAAAGAAAACATTGATCAAGCTTCCATTCTTAAGACGTGGGAGAACAAAGTAAGAAATATCTCTAAGGAGGAAATTCCTCCAACTTCTCATTGAACAAACAAATTTGGTGCTGGGATGGCTGATTTTTAAACCCAGAAACTGGTGGTGCAGTAAGGAGGGCTTTGAAGGGAGGAAATATTAAGATCAGAGTTGGAAAACAATTTCAGAGAAATTTTCAGGTTTCAGACAACACAGCCATGAGAAACAGCATGGACAAAAAATGCTGTAAATGGAGAGTGAGTGATCATCCAAAAACACCTGTCATCTAATGTCTTATTGGAACTCAACATGAGGGAAAAAATAACATGTTCCAGCCATATAGTTATGTTATTAGTATCACATTGGTACCTGTCTGTCAGCAGCTGTCCTAGAAAAGTGACATTTTAAAACAAAGAGCCAGACAGGTTAAAGATAAAGGTGCAGCAAAGAGATGTTGTTTGTTTTCCAGAGACTTATTATGGAGAGGAAAATAAATAAATAACGATCCTGCCAGCAGTTGCAGCAGATAAATGCTGGAGAGACACCAAACGAGTGCCAGATTGGAAAATTAATGCTGTGTACTGAGAGGAAAACTTGGGTTTTGATCATCAGAGTCGGCTGCTGCTCTGAGCCCACAAGGATGTCCTCAAACCTCAGCTGGAGGGTCGTGCAAAAGCTCCACGTAGCTTCTCGAGGCACTAGATGGCAGAATCTTCTAATTAGTTCAGTGTCATTTGTTATTTAATCACCTCTGGAAGCAAACCTAGTTCTCAGCTAGAGAGCAGCGCAGCAAATTATGCAGCAAGCCACAAATCTTTGCTACTCAATCCACTCCCGAGTTTTCAGCATTTTGTAGTTTTTTCCCAGGTATTCCTTCAAAATATTTGGTGTAAATGACTTTTAAGCAAGCACATGGAGCTACATTAGTAACTGGTTCCCGTTTTCAAATGACTCAGAGGGGTTTCAGAAGCTGAATTTTAAGTTTTTATGAGAATTGTTCTCCAATACACACTAACATTTGGTGGTGTTTCTTCCAGTAGCTGCCAGTGCTCAAAAATTTCTGAGGTGGCCAGCAATGGAATTTACCAAAAACCCAAAATCCCTAAGGAAAACATGTTTGTTTGTAATGGATTTGCATTTCTGAGGTTATGTGACAGTGAAAACAAATCCATCTGTCCACGTGGGTAAGAAGTAGGCAGAGCTTTCCTCAGCTCTACATGTAGAGGTATCACAGCTGAGTTTCACAAAATCCCAGAATGGGTTGGGAGATGTTGGGTTTGGTTTTTAGCCCATCCAGTGCCACCCCTGCCATGGCAGGGACACCTTCCACTGTCCCAGGTTGCTCCAAGCCCTGTCCAGCCTGGCCTTGGGCACTGCCAGGGATCCAGGGGCAGCCACAGCTGCTCTGGGCACCCTGTGCCAGGGCCTGCCCACCCTCACAGGGAACAATTCCTTCCCAAAATCCCATCTAACCCTGCTGCTGTCATTTTGAAGCCCTTCACTGGGTAAATAATGCTACTCCAGGCTGTAAAGTCTTCTGTGCCCTAAGGGATGTGCCAAAGTCACACAGCCCAACTCCAGAGGGGCAGAAATTAAACCCCAAATTTTGCCAGTGGCAGAGCAGACACTCAATTGGTCGAGTGGGTGTTTATCCTGCTCCTTCCAATGTGGCCATGGAAAAAAAAAGTCAAGTTACAAATTGTGTAGGTTGTATTATACATTTGCAGCCAAAAGACCCTACTGTGGTAGGAATCCAGTTAAAAGCAAAAACAGAGGATGAGCCGGGGGGAGAGTGGTGACACCAAGGAATAATAACCTTGAGAAGCACAGAGAGAGAGAAGGGCAGAAAAAGCAATGAGACAAGAAGCCCAATGTGATTGCTGCAGGATCCTCAGTGGCACAGAGGGCTGCCTAATGCAGCAGAAAGTCTATTGACTACATTTATTCATTTTTAATAAATGATTCAGCAGTGTTTGCAACACAATGAGCGTTTTGGGCTGGCAGCTGCAATATTTATGAGGGTGCCATGAAACGTCACTGAGAAGCCTCACGTGGCTTTTGCATCTCATCTACTTGTGGCCTTTCTAAGCAGCTGATTGACAATTTATTGGAGAACATGGCTGAAATAATGGGATTTCCAACAATTATGAGTAATAAAAATTGTTGGTTTGTTTTTTAAGTGTTTTTAAGCTTCTGATGTTTATATCTTTGTAATGGACTTTCTCACGCACTTTATGTAAGTAACTTAGTGTTTTGCATTCTATTATGGAGGAAGAGAAATTTGATAAACTGTTAGTTTGTTCAGTGTCATTAGGGAGGTGACATTGTCATCCTCCAATCCACTGTCACTTTTAGAAATCTAAAAATGTTAGAATCAGAAATTAAACTTTTCTCTTTTTCTACCTTAGAGAGTTGCATGCCCACGTTGTTTTATATCATTATTTATTTCGTTGTCCTGTAGCGACAAAATATTCCTTGCAATTTTTTGCTAGGTGCTGGAGTTTCTCTGTTGAATGCAGAGATGAAATCTGGGACACTACAGACCAGCTTGGTCCATCCCACAGTTTATTGCTACCTAAGTGGGAGTTTCTTTCCTCTTCCTTTCCCCTCTATGTCAGCAACAATCCGCACAATCAGTACAACTTGCTGGACTGGTTAAAAATAAAACCTGACCTGGCAAAAATTACATCATTGGGTTATCAAACTGAATCAGCTCCAAGAAAAAGGTCAGAGAGGGAAGTGGCAGCCAAGAGATGAAGGTGAAAGGAGTGTCCATTCTGGAGGGGGAATGTGCTAGGTTAGCACAAGGGCATTTTCACTGGAATGGCTTTTTTATGTAAGAGCAGGAGACTCCAGACTCTGATTATACATGAACTCCTGAAGTTCCTGCATTCCCCACTATTTCTGCAAACTTTCTGGGAGACTCAAGTGACCAAAAAACCCCAGTATTTTGAGATTTGCATAAGTTTTGTAATAATCCTTGAAAGTTTGGATCATACAGTTATTTTTCTGCTTTAATTCTGTTCTTGAAACACAGCAGGAATTCCAGAGTGCAATGTTACCATTTCCAAGGAGAATTAAATGTGATGTGAGAGGATTTAATGACAGGGGACACAGACATGGTGCTTCAGCCTTCAGCCACGGCCAGAAAGGTCCCAGATCCTAAATTTGGTGAAGGATTCAGGGGGAAGATTTAGCAGCAATGGATGGGGGAGGATTTGGGATTTACTTGAGACATCTTAACCCTTGGAAGTCAGTGGGATCCCCTGGGCTGCATCTGGGGTCAGTGGGAGACCTGGAAATTCTCCTTTCAATACCCTTCCTTGTCACCTTTGATAGGCTGGGAATATCAGGGGAGGTCCTTCACCAGCAAAGAGAAAGAAGAGTCAGAGTCACCTTTAAAACAGGTTCAAAGGACATTCAGGGAGCTGTGAGAGGCTCAGTGCCACCTTGGTCCCTGGGAAATCCAGGAGCAAACCCTCATGGAAATGTTTCTGGACACAAGGCAGGGAAGAAGGGGATTGGGGGAAGCCAACATGGACCTAACAAGTGTGCCAAAGATAAATCAGGCCTGATCAACCTGATGGCTTTGTAGGATAAAAGGATTTGGTCTGGGGAGGAAGGAAGATCAGGGGGGAATTGGAGCGCTGTGGTGTGCTGAGAGAACCAAGAGCTCAGGCCAGCTTTAAACTTTAAACTTTAAACTTTAAACTTCTTTAAACTTTAAACTTTAAACTTTAAACTTCTTTAAACTTTAAACTACTTTAAACTTTAAGTTTTAAACAACTTTAAACTCTAAGACTAAACAATTTAAAACTTGATGATTTACAACACATTTAGTTTGACTGGTTATTCCTTATGCTTATTAATTACCAGTACTTAGAGTTATTAATCAAAATCAGTGCAGACAAAGCTGTTACTCCTTCACCTTTTAACAACCCCAACACCACTGAGCTGGGCTGGGCAGCACAGATCCCAACTGTTGGGAAGGATGAAAGTTTGACTAGAAACTCTCACAGATATGCATGCTTGGCAGAAAGATTTTTGAATGTAGAATCTGGAGAAGGAATAGAAATGAAAGCAAGTTTTGATATAGAAGAAAATAATTGCTGAGCCAGTCTTACTGCATAGCCAAGGAGGCAAAGGGTGTGTTAGTTAGAAGGGGTTTTTATGGCTTAGAGCAAAGGATAAACCCACCCCAAACAGAAGATGTTTTTACCAAGCAGGAAGATAGCACAGGCAAACAAGGCAACAAATGTGGCAAGTAGAAAAAAGGTCTCAGAATTTTCCACTGCAAGAAAACTGAAAAACAACTTCTAGCTTAAACTCTACTGACTTTAGTGATTGGAGAACAGTAACATGAATATGGTAATTACAGTAGTTATGATAGGCTAGAGATACAAGTAAAGGTACAGATTGGTTCTACTGTATTAAGATACTCAGCAAAGAAAAGTCTATAATGCACTGTAACCAAAAGAAAAGTCTATAATGCAATGTAACCAAAACCAAAGGGTCTCCAGGGCTGCCTGCAGCTGGAGCTGACAAACTGCATTTTGCAGAGCTGCCTGAGTCCCACATCCCTCATTCAGGCTCTTACACCAACAGCCCTGGCTGGAGTCAGTGCTGGAGGTCAAGGTTTGACCTTGACTTTGATGAGGTTTGAGAGCTCTTGGATGGAGAAGTCAGAATTGCAACAGGCTGCTGGAGTTCTTCTCCCCCACTCCCTCATCTTTTTATGTCATTCATGCTTTTATCTCCCCTTGAAGTGATGCATTGACTGCTCCTTTCACTGCTGATTTTCTCTTTGCTTTTGGCAGCCGGGTCTCTTGGGTGGGATGTTCTGCCTCTGTGCTTATCTTGTTCTTTATCTCGTAGCTGCTTGTTTTCCTGCTGCCCCTTGGGTGCACCTGCACACACCTCTGCTCCTCTGCTTGTTCCACTACTCACACAAGTATTTGAAATATTCCCACATTTTGTCTGGCTTTGCCATAACATTTACAAAGTGCTGCTACGCCGTAATAAATTAGGATGCTAATATTTGGCTCCAAGGCAAAGTAGTATTAATTATGTCCTAATTGATGAACTTCTAATTTATATGTGGCTGCTGCTCTGGCTCTGTGCAATGCAGTGTTTGAAAATTATTGTGTAGAAGCCCATGGGTGCAGAACAACCTTATTCTAAAAATAGAGATGATTATTCCTAAAATATTCTGAGACAAATACCAAATAGGGTGTGTTCAGATCCCTGTGTTTTGGGCAATCCCTTGAACTACAGATGATGGATCTGGAAACTTTGGCTCTGGACCACAGTAGCATACAGATACAGTCAGAATTCAGTTATAATTTCAGCTATAATTTCGATAATTTCATTATAATACCTGCCCATGGTGTGGAGGGGTCTCTGCCCATGGTGGGGCTCTGGCACTAGAAAATCTTTCAGTTCCTTTCCAACCCAAACCAATCATTCCATGATTTTATTTGGAAACTCAAGTGGCATTGATATAGATAATTGGATAAAATAACATAATGTTACAGGCATTGAATGGTATTAGATTTTGGGTAATAGAATGCTACAGTCCCGCTGCCTTTATTGGCTGAAATGTTGCCAAGTCTCATTATTTTATCACCAATATTCACATCTGTAGTTTTACCCTTAAGACCCCAAATAGTGTATTAGATGTCTATGTGGAAGCTTCCTCTCTTTTAAAATTAAAAATAAGAATGTCCAACCATTCACTGTTATAAAAACCAAACTAGAAGGAGATAACAGGGCCTCCATACCTCCCTAAATCTTTTTTGGTTCCTGGAAGTGGCCATGAAGGTGTAGTGGATGCCCATGGGACATTCTTCATCCTGGCAGTTGGTCTTGGAATCCCAAAATGAGAATTTTACCTCTCACAGACTAGTCCATCATTAATCCTGTCACCCCAGGCCCTTGAAAAAAGTTTCTCTCCATCTTTCTCCTAGGCTGAATAAAACCAACCACAAATATTATTCTAAAACAGCATCATTTGAACAACACATAAATATTTCCCCTCTTCTTTCCTCATTAACTTCAGGTTGAACTGGCAGAAGGTCACTCTGGAGGGGGCTTGGAGCAACCTGCTCTGGTAGAAGGTTTCCCTGCCCATGGCAGGGGTGGAATAAGAGGAGTTTTAAGGTCCCTTCCAACCCAAATCATTCTGGGATTCTCTGATTCTGTACTTTTATATCTATATATATATAGTTAAAAAATGGAGATTTCCAGGCTAGATCTGCAGACAGAGAAAGCTTTCATTTTCTCCTTATAATGCAGACAAAGGGATGAGATAAAAAATTTTTCCCATCTTCAGAGGAGAAGAAAATGTCTCTTCTTCCTTTCATGGCTTTTTGGTACTCATTTTAAAAGCATTCATGAGAAATAAGTGAAGAGGTGAAAGATTACTAAATGTATATCCATTTTATTATAACTTCTGGAACACATTATTGCCTTCTGAATTGTGGAATAACAGGCAATCAGAAGAATGAAAAAAGAAAAAAAAAAAAAAAAAAAGGAACGGGGGAACAAGAAAAAGAGAGTCTGTTTTAAAATACCAGGATAAGATAAACGGGAGAGCCTCCAGTTATAAAGAGGATGAAGATTTTGCAGAGCTGTTCCAGTCCTGTTTCCATAGTTGTAGAAAAATGTGTCTGTGCCCCCAAAGGTCAGAGGGGGCTCAGGGTGATGAAGGAGCCCTAAAGCAGCAGGAAATTGGAGATGCCCAGGCCCCAGGGGGATGCACACTCAGTCAAATTTGGCAATTCCTCCTGTGCCCAAGCACCCAGATTTTGGAGATGTAGAAAAGTGATTTTTCCACAAACAGGAAAGACATCAACAAACCCAGCACTGCTGGAACAGCACTTCCCTGCCCTGCTTCTCCTAAAAACAGGGGGAAGTGTGACTGGGAGAGCCTTTGGAGCCCTCTGTGCTTAGAAAGCAGCTTGGGAGGAGCTGTGCTCTGGATGGAAGCTGCATAAATGTCCTGTGTAAACACCTGGCCGGGTGAGCTGTGTTCTGCATCCCAGCGCAGCAGGGAGGGCAGAGGGAGCCTCTGCAGCACTGGGGAAGGGCTGCTCCAGCCACAGCATCCAGAAAAGCCCCATCCTGTGGGTGTTGGGAGAAAAAAAACCATTAAATATTCAGCAGTGGTGCTGGCAGTGATACTCTGGGAGGATTGGGAGCACGGACTTTGCCGCTATGACAGATGATTGCCTTGCTCTTTCAGGCAAAATAACAAAATATTTTGTCAGATCAGGTTCACAGGAACATATTGGTGAGTGCACACAGAGCCATGGGGTCTCGTTTAATAAACTCTGAGGCTCTAATTGGCAGTTCTCAAGTACAGACTGCTCCAGTGGCCACTGGAGGGCTCAAACACAGCTCAGGAATTGTTATCCCAGGCCCTGGGCTGTGCTCAGCCACCAAGGAGGAGACTTAAATGTCGTCACACACCTGGGAGTGAAGTTTTTGGGGATCACAAATACACCTGGAGGTGAATTTTCCAGGATCTAATCTCAAGGATTATCATTAGACAAGTCTAGGCATGGGGTGGATATTAAGTTGCCCTAAAATGTAATGTGCATATTTCTCTTTCAAGCTGCCTTTTGCTGAAGAATGTAAATTTAGAGGACCTTCTGTTCCTAATCCCCATCCCTTGAGCATCACCTCCCCATCCCTGGCAGTGTCCAAGGCCAGGTTGGACAGGGCTTGGAGCAGCCTGGGACAGTGGAAGGTGTTCCTGCCTATGGCAGGGGGTGATACTGGATGGGCTTTGAGGACCCTTCCAAACCAAATCATTCTGGGATTCCATGACAATGCCACCATTGTTAATTTCTTTCTTGAAAGACTTTCAATAGGAATCTTTTCCTTTATCCTAGTGTAAACCTGTTAAAGTTAAAATTAGGGCAAATATTAACACGTGGCAGTTCTCCCATTTTCACAGGGCAGCAGAGCAAGATGCAATGATACCAAAGTCACTAAAGAAGTGTGGTTTCTGTTAAACCAGCTCATTACAAATTGGCATTTTATTCTTTTATTTCTGGACTGTCAGAAAGTCTGGACAAACTCTGGATTTAAGAGGAAGAGGTTAATTAAGTAGATATTTAATGGTCTTGTGGCATGAAGGAGATCTGTCTTACCTAGCTGTTATAAAACAATATCTCATGCATTTTTACACGAAAAAGAAGTGAAAGGTCCTAACAGATTTTTCTGGGAATTGCTGTCACCTCTGGGTTATTAATCACCCTTATAAAGCAGCACTCCAGGTAACTGTTTGGATGAAGTGAAACAAGTCCATTTGGGAAGCACATTGACAGTATCAGTTAAAAATGTCATCAGCTGCTGAGGCTGCTGATATCTGCAGTGCCAAACCAGGTTATATTCAACACTGGGAGCCGAAAGGGCCTAACCCAGATGGGAATCCACCATGCCCAAAAATACAGGAACTTTGAGTGTGAGAAACATGAAATTCTCCATGCTGAGTTGAAATTTTAAATATTAAATTTTGAATATAAAAATACAATATTTGCTTTGGAGGAAAAGACAGATTTTCTTCTTTTTCCTTTTTTTTCTTTTTCTTTTTTTCTTTCTTGTTTATTTTTCTTCTCTTTCTCCTTTTCCTTTTCCTTTTTCCTTTTCCTTTTCCTTTTTCCTTTTCCCTTTTCCTTTTTTCTTTTTAATTTTTCTATTTCCCCTTCCCCTTCCCCTCTCCATTCAAACCTTGATCATTAATTTCATCAACAATCACTAAGTCATTTTTATTTATTCACTTGTGTAAATATGTGCTTATGTGTAAAACAGTAATAGAATCCTGCATCCATATGTATACGTTAAAAATATTTTATATTTGTGAGTATTTGTTACCTTTAAATATAAATGTATAGGGAAAGAGATGTTCTGGGAGGTCCTTGAAGTCCTTCTGAGCTCTGGAAGGGGTCAGTGCCAGGGAGTTTTGGGAGCACCCGGGGCACAGCCATGGCCAATATCAGGACTGGGACAAGGCTCCCTTGGGGCCATTGTCTTCCTCTGTCTGTTCAATTTTCAAGTTATTAAACACTGTGGTTATTCTCCTCCTCAGCTCCTTACTTGTGCCTGCAGCCAGCAATGAAAGTCAGAAAAAATTAATCAAAAGAGATGTTGAACTGACTCCTTTAGTCCTTTCTCCAATGAGAAATTAATTGGGCAGGCACTTCTTTAAAGAGCAAGATCAAAGATGCTGAGTGCTGCAATCATGAAATCCTTCCAGTAACACAATTGATAAAGTGCCAAGATGTTTCTTGCCATGCCAATCACACACTCACACCTCCCAAACCTACCCAAAGAGACAAACAGGAAAAACAAAACAAAAAAAAAAAAACCCAAAAAACAAAATACATGCACAAGTCAAAATAAAAAGGAGAAAAAAATCCCAAACCTAATCCAGAATGCAGAGATACAAAACATTGCAAAGGATTCATCTGGTAGGAATCTTCCTAAAAACAAATTAAACCATCTATGTCAAAGTGTGAACTGTTCAAAAATAATAAAAAAATATCAGGGAAGGAAAAATAGAAAAGGTTTTCAGGAATGAATTTATTTGGATGCCCACAGTAATTGCATGGAAAAATATAAGCCTGCCCCATCCTAAATGGGAAGAGAATGTGCCCAAAAGTGCTGAAAATATGAGGATACAGTGGCATAGCTGATAGAATAATACAGGAAATGTAAAAAATTTAAAAGGGCTTAAGATGAATAGTTGGTTCAATCAGTGGCAGGCAGTTTCTTGTTCTCCAAAATACAAATTCATATTTTATGCCCATTTGCCTCCAAACAAATAATTTATTTATAAAGTTAGAGCCACCTTGCATTTGCTTGCAGATGGAGGCACACAACCTTTTAGTGCATCTGTCTCAAATGAAATAACAGGGGTTAAAGTCATGAAAATTAAAGTACATCAAATTTAATCATTAAATTTTAAAAGCCAAAAAAAGTCTAAAATATGCTAAGAGTTTCTGGGTAAAAATATATTTGAAACTGTTATTTGGTTAAAATTACAATAAGATTAATATAAACAGTGAAGTTCTTTACTATATGTTTTGCTGGTTATATATCATGAAGTGCCTGATTAATAAAGTTTTCCACAAATTATTTTTTTCCTAGGAGAAAAAAAAAAAAAATCCCACTTTGGTAGTTTCTTGTTTCACTTCCAGCTGTGAATTATATCATTTGCTCCACGATGTGGATTGGAAACTTTGTCTGGCAGTTTGGTATTACTAAATCAAAGTTGATTCATAATTAAAACAAGTATTAACAACTGCTGCCACGTAACTCAGCCCATTACATTCCTTCCCTGAAAGAAAATAAAAGTCATGTCATGCATTGTTTATTCTTGAAAGGGAGAAATTTATTACACTCACAGTCTTCCCTTGTAATGGCTTTTAGAGCAAATAACTTTATTTTCATCTCAGTTTTGCAGTGGAAACTGAAGTTCCATATGCATTTTCAGTGCCAGCAGTATGAAATATCCTGAGGCATTTTTCCAGTCCTGCTTTGTGGTGCAGTTCTGTTGGAGTTTAAATGCGTGGGTCAGGTTTTGCCCAGTTTAGAATCAACGTAAAGAGGATAAATAAAGTACCAAAATTCTATTGAAAAAATTGGTTTTGGTTTAAGCAATTATCCTTGCTTATAATTTGAGAGCTAAAATAGTCAGAAAATAATTTGAGGGTTAAAATAGTCAGAAAATAATGCTTTTAATTATCACAAGCTGAGCTTGGTACCATTAACTAGATAGTAGGGATTCTTTTTTGTATTACATCAATTATACAAATACATCACATTAAAAAATACTTGTCCTCTCCTCCAAAACGTTTGGATACATTTCCCTTTTTTTGTAACCTATAATGTTTATTCAGAATATTTAATCTTGATGATTTTACCTATTCATTTTAAAATACAGTTTAAATGCTTACTCTATGAATAATTTTTCAGGTCTGTGCTTCCCAGTTTTTGATTATGCTTCTGGGAATATGAAGAAATCATGGAATCACAGAATATCCTGAACTGGAAGGAACCCACAGGGATCATGGAGTGAAACTCCTGGTCCTGCACAGGACAGTCTGGGTCTCTCTGGGAGGGTCTCAGGAACCCTGGGCAGTCCCGAGTTGGGAGACACTGGGGGCAGGCCCGACATGGCCGACAGCGGGGAGACACTGTCTGTGTGTGCCCCGAGGGTGCTGAGGGCACCTGGGCTGGCAGCAGGGAGACACTGTCTGTGTGTGCCCTGAGGGTGCTGAGGGCACCTGGGCTGGCAGGAGACACTGTCTGTGTGTGCCCCGAGGGTGCTGAGGGCACCTGGGCTGGCAGGGAGACACTCACTGTGTGTGCCCCGAGGGTACTGAGGGCACCTGGGCTGAGGGGAGACACTCTCTGTGTGTGCCCCGAGGGTGCTGAGGGCACCTGGGCTGACAGCAGGGAGACACTCTCTGTGTGTGCCCCGAGGGTACTGAGGGCACCTGGGCTGGCAGGGAGACACTCTCTGTGTGTGCCCCGAGGGTACTGAGGGCACCTGGGCTGGGGGGAGACACTCTCTGTGTGTGCCCCGAGGGTACTGAGGGCACCTGGGCTGGCAGGGAGACACTGTCTGTGTGTGCCCCGAGGGTACTGAGGGCACCTGGGCTGGCAGGGAGACACTGTCTGTGTGTGCCCCGAGGGTACTGAGGGCACCTGGGCTGGGGGGAGACACTCTCTGTGTGTGCCCCGAGGGTACTGAGGGCACCTGGGCTGGCAGGGAGACACTCTCTGTGTGTGCCCCGAGGGTACTGAGGGCACCTGGGCTGAGGGGAGACACTGTCTGTGTGTGCCCCGAGGGTACTGAGGGCACCTGGGCTGGCAGGGAGACACTCACTGTGTGTGCCCCGAGGGTGCTGAGGGCACCTGGGCTGGGGGGAGACACTCTCTGTGTGCGCCCCGAGGGTACTGAGGGCACCTGGGCTGGCAGGGAGACACTCACTGTGTGTGCCCCGAGGGTGCTGAGGGCACCTGGGCTGACAGGGAGACACTCTCTGTGTGTGCCCCGAGGGTACTGAGGGCACCTGGGCTGACAGCAGGGAGACACTCTCTGTGTGTGCCCTGAGGGTACTGAGGGCACCTGGGCTGGCAGGGAGACACTCTCTGTGCCCCGAGGGTGCTGAGGGCACCTGGGCTGGGGGGAGACACTCTCTGTGTGTGCCCCGAGGGTGCTGAGGGCACCTGGGCTGGGGGGAGACACTCACTGTGTGTGCCCCGAGGGTACTGAGGGCACCTGGGCTGGGGGGAGACACTCTCTGTGCCCAGAGGGTGCTGAGGGCACCTGGGCTGGGCCCCTGTGCAGCACAAGAGACACCAGAGACATCAGTAGAAGAGAAAGGGCTGACTCTTAGCAGGGGTTAATCCAAGGTTTTATTAGGATCCCAAAGGAGCTCCTGCACCTCAGGGGGCTCCTGCCGAGAGCCCTGGGAGCTGTGCCAAGGTCACATTTAAAGGGAGGTGGAAACCCAAAGTAGATAACATTTTACCAACCAATGAGTGACCCTAAGGGATGGATGCTGGGGGATAGACATATAGGACAGCGTGTGGGGCAAGGCCTGGGGGGCTGATCCCTGGCCTCTGGCTAATCACTCAACAACCTGGACCGAAACTTCTGCATGGAGGGGATGGGATCTGAGTGATTGACAGCCAGGGTGGGGGTTTGGGGATGATCTCATCCAGGGAGAGGAATTACACAGGTAAAGGGAGGGGGGTACAGTCTGGGATAAACCATTTGGGAAAAATACGGGGATACAAAACAAAACTACTTCAAAGTATTACAAAGTATAAAAACGCACTACAACGGGACACTCCAACAATCCCACCCCATGCAGAAGAATGATCTCAATTTTGCATAGAATAATTCATTTCCATATAAAGGAATCCATTTGAAATCCCAGGATGTGGAGTCTGCTGGCAGGGGATGAGGAAAAAATGTCCATTTCTGAATGGAATAGCTACTGCACTGTGGATACATTAAACCTCACCAAAGCACAAGATTTTGTATCCCTGGTCATTTTGAACTTAAGTTCTCATTGAAATCAAGCTTTGCTTCTTATAATTTTATAGCTGAGTCATGTTTTTAAGAAGAATATTTAATATATATTCAATCATACTGAATATATATAATATTTCTCATCCTTCTCTTTGTTTAAAACATTAATATTTCCTGAAATATGTCTGTATAAGCTCCCAAAGGCAGTTCTGGTGTTGCTGTTCTGAAATATGGCTTTAAAATGCAGAGTGACCACTCAAGTACAGAATGAGAACTTAAAAACTGCCAGCCTAAATGATGGAAGATGGAATGTGCTTTTCCCTGAGTTAAATCCTCATCAGCTCCTACCTGGATAAACAGGAGCCAAGTTAAAGAGAGCTGCACTTACAAGAACATCTTGTGCTTAAGCACAGTGAAAACCATCCTGACCTTGACTAATGGGCTTTATCCTCTCATAAAATACTCTCCTCAAATTAAAAAGAGGGGGAAAAGTAGTCAGCACAGCAATTTCTCCAAGTCAGAAAATCTCTAACTGGGAATTCTTATACTGATGTTCTCCGCTCTCTGAACTCATAGGAAAATGTGTGCAGGAGGGGCTGGATTTGAAATGGGTTGGATGGAAGGCATGCCAGTCCTCTTGAATCCAGGAAAACTCAAAGAGCCAAACAAATCAGGGTTAGGGGAGAAGCAGGGGTGAAATCCATGTGTGTGGCAGCATGTGGGTATGGCTGGAGGAGTAGGAGGCTATAAAGGCATGAAAAAAACAATAATTATGCCTCTTCTAGACAGCAGCTTTAGAGGATTTGGGTCTTTCCTTTATATTGGTATTGTAGCAGCTGCATGGAGATGGTACTAATGGAAAAGTGGGAGGGAAAGCACTGGTTAAATGGCAAAAATCCAAATTAAATTTGGGTACAAAGACTTTGGTGGAGCATGTTCGTTCACAATTTGGATGATTCTCCCCAGTCATTCACACACCATCACCTGAATCCCAGAACCCCATGGAGTTCCTGAGATGGGGAGCTGCTGCATTCCCTCTTTTGTGAGCTCCAGACTCCCACTGTGACCCCGTGGCTGTGGCAGTGGTTTCTGTGTGATCAGCAGGCTGAGGGAGGTTTGTTCCACGAGCTGCCAGGACTGACCCAGGGTGCTGCTGGGTGACAATAACCCACAGCCTGTGCATTATTCCTCTTGGGAATAATGCAGCTCCAGCTCCTCAGGCAGGTGAAGAATTTCCAGGGAAGCTGCAGGAAATAGCTGAGATGGCTTCATTATCTGGATTTCCTTCAGTTTCTTTGAAATTGAGTTGAATTTCCTTCAATTTCTCAACAAGAACAAGCTTTTTCAGACTCTGAACAAACAGAGTCCAGGTTTCAGATCCCAAGCAAGTTATTTTTTTTGGAATTTGAAGTGGAGCAGTCCATATGCTTAGCTGAAAAACCCAGTTAGCATCTCTTAAGTCATTGCATTGACTGAAATTGCTCAAAGCAGAAACATCACACCTGGTAAATCCTGTGACAGATTCACAGTGCAAGAAATAGGGTGCTTAAAGAATTTGGGGTGAATGGAAGGTTTATTAAATGTTATTTCACCCAACACTGCAGGTAACTCCCAGTCTCTCACATTCACCCTCACTGGTAACTCAGCTCTTTCTGGAAGACAAAGCACGACTCAAGCTTCTGAAATTAAGACACATTTTCTGATCATTTTCACATCAAAAATACAGCATTATTTTTCTCTAATATTATATAAAAATATTGTACTCCATGTAGCCACTGATGGGGCTTTTTTCTCAGCTGACACAGGATGGAAATTAATAAAATTTTCAGGTATCTATTAGTAGAGGGAAATTAAGAAACCCCTAAGCATGGATTAATAGTATTAAAAGGGAATTTTTTTCAGATTTTTGCCATGATGAAGACTGAGACATTTGTATCAAGAGCAGCACAAAATAATTCTGTAAACAGCCCAAAGAATCACTTCCTGACTTCTTTTTAAGAAGTTATTTTGGACAAGGAAGTTATGAAAATACATGGAGAATGTAGAAGCCATGACTCTGCCTTTCTAATTTCATTTTAGCTGCCCTGAAGACAGTGGGAGGCAGAGCTTCTGTTTCCTTGGTGTCTCTGGCACCTGGAGTCAGGACCACCATGAAATGAAGCAGTTCTGAACTCAGATTCTTTGTGTGTTTCTGGTTTTGTTTTAGTCTTACCAGAATACAATTAATGATGGTGAGAAGAAAGTAGTTTTCCCCAAAATATCAATTTCCACCACGTTAGCTTCTTTCTTGAATTTAAAAAACAAAAAATCTTGATTTTTATTAAATGATAAGAATTTCATACATTTTTCTGGGCAAAATACATGTAAAAGAAGAAGTTAGTAGTCATGTGAAAAAGGAAAAAGGAGATCCAGCCTGGTCCTGCAGGATGCTGCCTTTTGCCCTTTTTTCCCTGTAAGTTAGAAGGGAATAAAGAAGTGTTATTTAGAAGTATTTCCTTCTACCTGCCTCTGGCCATATCCCCACCCAGGGCTCTGCCCCAGGCAAGGCCACTGATGTGCTGGGGAGGTTTCTCCTAAAAATTCCATTCCAAATGATTGAAGCAAAGTTATTTGGAGTATAGATGCTTGCAGCAATCCCTGACAAATATATCTTTATCTTTTTTTTTTCTTTTTTTTTTAAACCTTATTCAATGTAAATAAATTGATTTGCATAATTCAGGTACAGTGTGGACAAGCTGCTGATCCTTGGGCATCAAATGATTTACTGACTTAATAATTTTTCTTTAGGTCTTCAGAGTTCTTCAGTGTCAGGTTTTCCATATCCTGTGAATCAGATTTTCATAAAGAATGTGGATTACACTTCATGCCTAATTTCAGACTTCACACAGAAAATTAAATAGATTCATAACTCAAGTCTGTCCCAAAGAAACATCCTCAGGATGGCTTAAGGGACAATTTCTTGAGAAAATCTGCAGCAGTAAACAAGTGTGGAGTAAAAGTCTGTCTTAAATTCTTTAAGATCAAAATGATGACAAAAAGTGACTAAAGTAATTGTGATTTTACAAAAATTTCTCAGTCTAAGACATCAAACCAAATTTAATGAAAGTCTTGTGAATTAAGAGCTTGAAAGCTGAAGTTGGGTGGTTTAACACTTCTGTTACTGTCTTCAGCAGATCCAGGAGGAACATGGCATTCCCAATCATGGATACAAAATTAGCAGGGAAAAGAATTAGGGGGGATTCCGGGGTATCCAGAGCAGCTGTGGCTGCCCCTGGATCCCTGCAAGTGTCCCAGGCCAGGCTGGATGGGGCTTGGAGCACCCTGGGACAGTGGAAGGTGTCCCTGCCATGGCAGGCGTGGCCTGGATGGGCTGTGAGGTTCTTTCCAACCCAAACCATCCTGGAATTCCATTATTCCATCCTTGCTTTAAAATGCCGGATGGTGCCAACCCAACCAGATGAAAACTGCAGGAAACAACTCACGGTGCTGTTATTATGAAATAAGCAAAAGCACAAGGATGCACAGCATTTATCATCCATTATTAAAAAAGAGATCCACTGACAATAATTAATTTATCTAAGAAAGCACCATCAGAAGCCAATTAGCACAAAGTCTCTGAGGAAAGCCTCATGCTTTTATTGATGTGTGCAGAGACACTCAGAACATCCTCTTGCCTCAGAACAGGTTAGTCCCCAGGATCAGTTTGCTGTTCTCAAGCAAATTAAACTTTTAAAGAACTTCAATGTCCTCCTTTCTTCATATTAGCAGAGCTCTCCTCTCCAAAGGCTGCCCAGTTATCCTTTCATCCCCCTGCCTTTGACACTGGACCAGTCAGAGCTGAGTAGAGGATCTGTCTGGATTTATCATTTCCTGTTACGTTTGCAGTGAACTTTCTCTGATGGGTAAATAAACACTGGGAGTAACCCAGAGCCACAAAGAGTCTGGGGAGAGGAAGAGGAAGAACTGGAAAGTGGTGGATTGCAGGGAGGACTGACAGTGAGGTAAATGACATCCTGAGGGGGCAAAATGAGCTCCCCTGCCTCCATCAGCCATGCAGGATATGCAGAACTGGGGTGGGAAGGGATAAAATAAATGCCTCTAAAGCAGTAGGGGACTGCAAGAGCCCCACACCTTCATCTATCTCATCTATCTCATCTATCTCATCTATCTCATACCAAAATCCTGAAATACAAAATGAATCTGACTTCAGGTTAGTATTTATCACCTCCAATTCTTCTCACATGCTGAATTATTCCTTCATTAACACGACAAAGAATGTTGAGGATAAGGAGAACTAATTTTCATTTCTAAATTTCCAGGAGGGATGGATGTTGGTTACTTCCACGTCCCACGGGGACATAACACACATTTTCTTGTCTTAAATGAGTTTTGTGATAGCAGGGAAACATCACCAGCATCAATCTTATACAGCAAATTGAAATAATGACAAAGAGAAAATAAAGTCCATAAATTAAGAACAAAAGAAAAGGTGCTGAGTTAAAGATTTGGGGCAAATTTTGTAGGCTCTGGTTGAGTTTCCATTCAGCCCATTCAGACTTCTGTAAAAGATGTTCTCTTAATAACTGTGGATGACCTTCTGCATGACAGATGCATTTTCAAAATCTATTAAACCTCCTCTCCACTAACAAAGTTTTTTTTTGCCTAAAGGAAAAAGGAAATGAGCAAAAGGCAGCCTTTTCTGTAGTAATACAAAATTAGGCTTTAATGGGAAAATGTTATTCTAATAACCATCTATGAAATGAGGTAATATACACTCGAGTTTCAGTTTCACGAAGGCTTTGATGATTGAATTAAATATAAAAATTAATATAATTGCAACATATTTCTATTTATTAGTGGAAATGTATGCAGCATCGGCAGCAATGAAATATTTTTAAGACAGAGAAAAAATAATAAATAATGGAAGATAAACCACTCTCCCATGAAATCCCCAAAATTTCAGTTAACTTGTAATTACCTCTAAAAACACTCATATTGAGTATAATTTTGAATTACTCTGCATCACATGCTTTAATAAATAATAATAAAATAATAATTTGCTACAGGACATTCAGTAAATCCAGAAGCAGAGAGAGAGTGGCCATTAAAGCCACATAACAATTTTAGTTGTCTTTGTAAAATTAGGAATTTTTGGTTTAATTGTGCTTTTCTTGCCAGACTTTGTAAAAAGTCCTGTTTGCATGTTAAAATCTTAATTTGACCTTGTTTACCAGTTAATAGATGGCAGCTATTTCTTGTGAAAAAATCTACAGAGTTTTTCAGTATGTTGTTTTGCTAAAATAGTTCTTCTAATGCCTAAAATGCTTAATAAAAGCAAAATCTCAGGTGAAAAACAGAAAGTGCACTGAAGACTCAACGTTAAAAGTTCATTTGAGTATTGAATGTATAATTCTGGAGCTAAATGTTTATTTGTAGTGGAGGAAACCACATGATTACTTTAAATACTTTGGAGATGAAAAATTATTTCCCAAGGAGAATTTTGGGGGTGCAAGAAATAATTCTTCTCTGGTCTGCACTTGCTGAGAAAGACAATGTCCTTTAATACCTCAGGCACAAAATCCCCTCTCTAGATGATGCTTGTAAAGCCTGGAGATTATCCATATGAAATGGCTGAGCAGCCACAAACAGATTTGAAATCTCTAAATCTGTGTCAAACCCGGTTCTTTGGAGCATTTCAGGACTGATCTTTTTCCCAGCTCTTCTGAGGAATTTTCCTGACATCATCTCTTCTGGACTCAACTCATTTCTTTTTCCTGTCTCTTATAAAACAGAGGGATTGGGGGGTTTTTTTGTCTAGTTTTTAAGAAACTGCTGGAGGTCAGAAATATCAAATCCTCTGGGGAGACAAAAGAATAAATTAGACAACAGTTTTTAAATACTATCTTTGATCCAGATTACAAGATTTTATCCTAGGATAAAGAAGCTACAAGGGTCAAGCCCTTAAATTTGCTAAAACTGGTTAAATGTACTGGTTATTTTCAAACACTGGTTGTGTGTCTGACCTGTCACCTCTTCCACAAGGCTGGCCTGTTAACAGAGCACAAAACCTAATTAACCTTCCCAATTAACCAGGCTAAAATGTAGATTATCTTCCTTTACTCTATGTCCTCCTACAAAGCTATTCTCAATAACATTCTTGTCCTTACATCCTGGGACAGAAATAATTTGACATCTGGCTCTTGAGGTTGTGCTGAATAAGTACCAATAATAGGAGCAGGAAATGTTCCCATGAAGCTGTGAAGAAATGTGAGGATGTAATCCAGATAGAGCTCAGAAAAGCAGGGGTTAGATGATCTGTAAATCCAGTACAAAGCCTATTTTAATCAGTTATTGCATGATCTCCATTAAAAAGTTGTATTAGTAAAGCTGTCAAGGGTTGCTACCACATAAACAAGAGGTGCAGGAAGGGGAGGTGATAACTTCATGCGGATGCTTTGCTAAATTCCTGGTATCTAAGGGAAAAGATGAGAATTAAATTTTAAATAAATAATTAATTTATTATTCCTTAAAGGAGGAAAATCATGTTGTATTGAGCAAAGAGATGTAACAGGGCTGGTAGGAGATCTGGTTTGAGGAGGAATTAGCACTTCCCTGTTAGCTGCAGGTCAGCCTTGGGACCATCAGGAATTCTATTGCACTGCCCATCTCCACACATCTGTAAGCAAATAACAGCAAAATCGTATTTCAGGTTGGGATATTTGGAAATGGATTCCAAAATTTAGGTTTTGATGGTGTGGTTAACAGACAGTGTGCTTTAAAGTTTTTCTCATGCCTAGAAGTACTTAAAATGTCATTTTAAACTTTTTAATTGATTTTTTTAAAGATTGAAATAAAATCTCAATGTGAAGATGTGCATGAAATTATCATGAGAAATTGTATAATATACTGAAAACTGTAACTAGAAAAGAATTTGCTTATTTATTTAATTTACTTTGATTTTATAAAGCATTTCATATATATAATACATTAGGCTTTGTTCAAAAACATTTACAAGCTGATTTTGCCAGAAGATTTATAGTGCTCCACTCCTCTGGCATTCAGTGATTGTCATGGAAAGCAGAATAAATACATTCTAAGTTATGCTGTAACTTAGGAGAATTTCCTCCCCTTCACCTGTGAAAAATAAAAAACTGGCTCAGTACTATTTTAAAGCAGTAATGTCATGTCAGGTGTGTGCAGTCATACAGAAAACACAGCATAGAATCAAAAAATCATGGAATGGTTTGGGTTGGAAAGGACCTTACAGCCCATCCAGTGCCACCCCTGCCATGGGGAGGGACACCTTCCACTGTCCCAGGCTGCTCCAAGCCCCATCCATGAAAGTCAAAATATTTATTTAAGGAACTACTCTCTCCTGAGTGATTATGATGAATCCATCTTGCATCTGAAGTGGATGCAATTAAATTATTTTAAAATATTTAAACTTTATTACTTAAAAAAAAAAATACAGACAACTAAGATTTTGTTTGTGGGGTTTTTAATCTTTTATGCATCAAATCGAATTTGTTACTGCCACAAGAAGAAATACAGGTGCTTTATTGCATTCATTAGAGTATTAAGGTGGGCAAGACTGATAACCAGCCAAAAATAATCCTGTGAGCACTGCTGATAACTGAACCTGGCAATAGCTCACAGTTCTTGTGGAAGAACAGGATTTAGAGCTGTCATAAATAAGAATCCTGCTCTAGCAGCTCTGCCAGGATTAACATGGAATCATGGAATGGACAGGGCTGGAAGAGCCCTCAAAATAACCTCATCCCACCCCTGCCATGGCAGGGACACCTTCCACTGTCCCAGGGTGCTCCAAGCCCCATCCAGCCTGGCCTTGGGCACTGCCAGGGATCCAGGGGCAGCCACAGCTTCTCTGGGCACCCTGTGCCAGGGCCTGCCCACCCTCACAGGGAACAATTCCTTCCCAAAATCCCATCCAACCTGCAAGAGACACCTCAGAGCCTGTGAGAATGGGCAGGTCCCAGTGCTGGTGCTTTGAGAAGTTTTTTGGAATTGAAATTTTGGAATTTCTTGTCCAACACTCCCTTATATATTTGCACAAGGACATTGTGTTTATTTGTTAGAAATAGGAGCAATTTTTGCTGGAATAAACTGAAGAGGCCAGCTTGGCCATGGCATTTCAAACCTTGGTGAAAACAAGTCTTCAAAGAGACTGTCTAAAGGCTCTCTCAAGGTCTTGAGGTCTCAAAGAGCTTCCTTCAAATTGTCCCTGCCCATGGAATGAGATGAGCTTTGAGGTCCTTTCCAACCCAAAACATTCTGTGGTTCTCTGCCCACTCTGGTGGGTTTTATTCCCAGCTGAGCAGGGAAAACAGCCCTGACAGATGAGTGGAAAATGTCTCCAGCAGAAATTAAAATGTCTCTACCAGAAATCAATCAATCAATTTCATGCCCCGATTTTAAGGATAGGGGCATGAAAATTTAATTTGATGTTCATTAAATGCATCTGTTGATGCAAAAGGCTCATTGAATTGATAAAATAAAATCATTTCCCTATCATTCCACTTATTGTCATTACTGCTGGAAAAACTTGACTTCTGGTGGGAGGATTTTGGGCTTTTCCTCTGCTCCCTCATCCAACATCCTGTGGGTGTTGAGCAGTCAGGAATCAGTCAGGAATAATGCAAATATTGGCTTGCATTGTGAGCTCTGTGTCCATGGGGGATTTATAATTTATTATTTATTTCCAGGGCCTGCTGTGCATTGTTCTGTCTGCCCCGAGCACCACTCAAAAGACATTTTCCAGTGAAGTTTTATGGTGTGCTTGAAACTCTCCCAGCTTTCTAAAACAGAACCAAGGACATGGCTTGCAATGTTGTGCTCCTTAAGGTCAGGTTTGTGAATGGGACAAGGGTTAAATTGACTTTTTGGAGCTCTTCCAGCACAATCTGCTGTTTTCTGCCTTCTGCATGACACAGCAGGTGGCAAGGCTTGTGTTCACCTTTTGTATCACATCTTGTAAGAGGGGAAGGAGCTTTATTTTTAACTGTGTCAGCTGCACAGCCCAGTCAGTAACTCACTGGGACACATCAGACTCAAACACACAGGATTTCTTTCTCAGATGCCTTGGTTATACCTGTTTATGTGCAGAAATTTCTGCCTCCTGTTTCCAGAAATGACCAATCAGAGCTTCGTCTTTAAAATAAATCAATCTTCTTTCTCCCCATAAAAAACTGCAACAAGCAAAATCTTGTCTCTCCAACAGCAGCCACAGAAAAAAAAGACCATTTTTGGCCTAGAAATGCTGAAATTCAGCTTGAGTTGCTCCATCTGTTTCTGATAGGAGCTGAGATTTGATTTCATGGGATTCAAGATTAAGCCCTCCTTATTAATCATTTTATAAAATGTCAGAAGGTTTAAGTGGTTTAAGTGCTGCTTTATTTTGCCCTATATAAATCAGTAAATTATTTTTTAAATATTTAAAAATTATTTTTAATATATAATTTTTAAAAAATAAATTGTGTATGGATGTGTTTAACTTACTCCAGGGAAAGGCAACTTTGAACTTGCCCCATTCTCCACAGATTAATGCAGAGACAGGGAATGAAAAGCACTCTGGCATGTTGCATGTGACACCAGCAACTAAAGTGCAAACTAAAGGGTTTGAAACCAGCATTTATTCCATACATTTTATACTTAAATCCATATTAGTGTCACACTTTAACATATAGCTCCAAAAGCAAGAAAGAATGGGCTCCTTTGTGAATTTTATCTCAGGTAAATGAGTAAAAATGATGGTGAGGGAGATGAGGATTCCCTAGGTCTTAGTCCTCTTTATAAATGTTAATTTTGTAATTGTTTGACTAAGTCAATCAAAGCATTTCTGTTAAAAATTTAAGCACAGAGGGAGTATTTACCCACAGGAGAAATGGGAGAGAGCAAGCACCAACTATGTTGTTATTTAGGAACTTCTAATATTTCTAAAGACCTGTTCCTCTCTTCCTGATATCTGTTTTCAGTGACATCCAAGTCCTTCATCATTCCCAAACCAGTTTATGCTCTGAGAGCAGTAAAACCATGGAAAAAACGTGAAACCAGGTCTCTGCAGGGATGATCCTCTCAGAAAGGCTCTGCAGGTGACACTTCTGCCACTGCACAGACACCAGGGGACAGCTGCCAGGAGCCTTTGCTCTTTTTGCTTTGCTGCATGAGTCCAATGGGCTCTGAAAACAAGGTCATCTGTCCTAAAAAAATCCCATTTTTATGGAGCAGGAGCCACCTGACAAAGAGGAACTTTGCCAAACACTTGGACACCTCATGGATTACACTTATGGGCCCTATGGAAAAAAAATACAGTGAAACACCAGTGACTTTTCTGGAATCCTCAAGGTCTTTAGAGGTCATTATTCACTGAAAAACTTACCCAAATATTGTCAGCTTATTGTCATGTCATATTCCCTTGCCACTTTTTAAGATACTAATTACAGGCTCTCATTTATTACACAGAATATATATATTTTTTTAATAGGATGTTCCATCAAGTGATGTAAAGAGGTTGCAATTCATATAAAGGCACTGCCTGGTTTTTCTCCATGGAAAATAGAGAAAACAAAAGAAGTTACATAAGGATTTTATCAGTTAAAATAATCAGATTTTGCACTGAGTATTAAACAAGACAATGGACAGTTAATAAATGATCTCATATTAAATCTATATTTGGAGTCTTACTGAAACAAGCTCATTTCTCTACAAATACAAGAACTGCCACTGCTCTGTGTTTAAATCTGTCTGATCTACCAAAATAAATCCATTTCCAACCAGTCAAGCAAGATGAATCCCTGTGTAGTAATCCATTCAAGCATGCAGATAACATCCATTATTTGATAGCAGCTTCTGGAACATTGGCTCCCAAAAGAAGGCATGCACTGACAAGATAAATAAAGCACAAATTCACCAGTTTTAATTCACTAAAAAAAAACCTGTTTGCAGGAAAGTGCTAATTTTCCCAAAGGTGACAAAAATAAGGTGTCACCTTGTATTAGAAATTACAGGTGGGTGTAAAGAGACAGGAATCTGAAATCCCACAAATAACTTTCAAAGTCAGCTCTTCAATTGGAATAATGAAATTTTGGATCTTAATTTTTGTAGGTGTGTGTTGGTTTCTTAAATTAAATTCTTGCCTTGGCTGTTGTACTGGAACCCCAGGATATTAAATGCTACAGAACCACCCACAGGAATTCGTTGTTGTACTCCTGAAAATTGAGTGCCCTGTGCTTTGTAGCAGGTAACAGGGAATGCTCAGCACAGGGATCTCTGGAAATTTTCCTGTCTGGACCCATCACCCACAAATTGTCACCATCCACACCCCATAACCACATCCCACAGGGTCAGGTGCTCATGGCAACCTGCTGGATTTCAAATCCCTGCCTCCGGTGCTACAAATGCACATAAATATCCTAATTACTAAACTATTAATGAGCTATGCCAGTTTGTGGCTTATCAGCATATGCAATGAGATAAAGATGCTCGTCTGTGAGTGCTGCCACCTGATAAACAGGATAAAAATGGGGTTTTGAGTGTCACATTCCACCCCAGGGACCTCCTTCAGATCAAACAACACCAGCCCTTTTTGTCAATAGCTCCACCACATCTTCATTGGATGAGTCTCTTTCCTGTGCTCACCTCAGCTGCAGGAATTTTAGGGAAGCAAAGGGAAGACATTTAATGATTTCGAGGTGCAGAAGATGAATAGTTTTGTCATTATCTATTGATTGAACACATAGCTATGAACTATTCAAATGTTAATTTCATTGCTATGAAATTAGGAGAAGCTCAGCAAACATCCATTTTAAGATGCTGGCGTAGAAAATGCCAATATCTGCAAAAAAGTATATATATATATATAAAAAATATCCTATTTAAATATATATTCATATTTATATTTATATTTAAATATATGTAAATATATTTATATTTATATTTATATTTATATTTATATTTATATTTATATTTATATTTATATTTATGTACAAGGGGATAAAGAATCTATGTCTTCAGTTCAACTCTTTTCCTTGATAAGGTATGATACACTGTATAATGTGCATAATATAATAATAATAATAATAATAATAATAATAATAATAATATAATATATCTATTCTGCTGTCTGAGGAGCAAACTCATTAAGCAAAACACATACTGTCTATGGGTGGTAAAGAATATCTTCCACAAAACTTAAACAGTAGAACTTAAACTTAAGCACATATCTTTCACAAAACTTAAGCAAAAGAACAAGTAAAATAAAATTTCAAAAAATAAAAAATAAAATAAAACAAAATAAAATGAAATAAAATAACATGTTTCTTTGCCAGTAGAGATTATCCTTACAGACAAAATTACTCCACCCCCAAAAGTGTAAAAATATACTATAATAATAATAATAAAAAGTATATTTTCTGCTTTATTTCCTTTGAAAGCTGTTTGAAAATACTATCTGCAGAGGCCTGACCTCCAATTTTTCCTTCTTTTTTTAATCCCTTCAGGAAGGATTGCAGACAGCTGACTTTGGAATCAGACACACAGAGGCCAATCCCAATAAAACACAAATTCACCTTCAACATAATATAAATTTTTAAAAAATGAAGATCCTCCCTGCTGAGGCCCAGATTTTCAGAGTGTCTCTGGGATGGCCCTGAGCAGCTCTTCCTGTCACAGGTCCCTGGGTCCACCAGTACAAAGTCGTGGGCTGAAACCCATGGAGAAGCAATGGGATTATCCCAGGACAATGTCCTAAAATATTTGGACTTTTCCATTGAGAGGCTCCTTGACCACTTTTGGGCAATGCTGCTGTTTCCAGCTGGGATCCAGCTGTGCCTTCAGCTGAGGCAGCACTCAGGAAACAAAACTTCCCAGGGTGAGAAGTTCTTGGTGTCCTTGCCATGAGAGTGCGAGGCCCTGAGGTTTGTGGGAGGTGGCCTTGGTCTGCACTGCTGGGAGAGCTTCCCACAGACTCGTGTAAACTCTCCTGCCTTGAATTCTGGGAGCAATAAATCCCTGCAGAACATGAGCCCTTGGTGCCAGCCAAAGCTGGAGAGTGAAGTTGTCCAGTGAGACAATTTCTGGAAATGATTTCCAGTGTGCTTGAGGAGGAAACCTCTCTGCAATGAAGCTCTCATTCTTCCCACGAGGGACACTGAGGTGCAAATGTGACATGGAGAGGTAAAGAAGGCATGGACAACATCCTTATTGGGATACACAACTCAGATGGGGGACCTTGGACCTGGCTAGCATAAGAGATCTAATAACAGGATGCCTTGGCAAGAACAAACAGCTTTGAAGATTAAATCAGACTGACTTACCTGAAAAAGAAAATTGCAAACTCTGCAAGCAAGAGATGTTTAAAATGTGTGAGTTTGTTTATGTGATGATTAACCCAATCACTGTAGTAAAACATTACTAGTCTTCCTAGAATAAGTACATAAGCAGTTGTACTTCATAATAAATTTGGATTCTTTGACCATCTCACTGAGTCCCTGTCTCTCTCCAATCAATGATAAAACCTGATAAAACAGCCCATCCCATCTTCCTGGAGGAAGACTGAAGGGTAGACACAAGGACAGAGACAGCAACAACAAAATTTTTATCTTCTTTTATATAGGAAGGCTTTTTTGATAATGATTTTCATTGTGTTAGTAATGAGATTTTCTGTACTGATAGGATCATTTGAACTATTAAAACATTTAGACTATTAAAGCATTATTAGACTGTTAAAACATTAATCAGAATAACCATAAATTTTTCATTTTGAGGTGCGTGTGTGCTTTGTTCCTTCTGCCTGTGACCAGCTTCCAGTGTAAGGTTTCATTTCACCACGAGCTTGGGAGGAAACAACAAAGCTGCTGCTACCAAAGTTTCTGTCTATATTAGGCACAAACCAGTCTTCCCCAAGGATTAGGAACCCTGTGGGTCTCTGAAGGTCCAGTCAGCTGCTGGAGACCAAAGCCCAGCAGAGCTCCAGGGGAGCATCAGGTCCAAACCCTCAGTGATGTCTCCTTTCAGTGCTGCTGCTCTCCCTAGTGATGTTACACAGAGAGCTGGGACAAAGCCCAGATCAGAACCATCTCTGCTGTTTGCAAAAAACACTCTGGGCAACAGAGAGAGAATGCTGAATTCCATTCCTAGTAGATAGAAAACCTGTGATATTTCAGTGTGGCACTTCTGATTCCAAGCCAGAAGCAGAAGTATCAGATTTTATTTCTGGTAGATTTTATATCAGATTTTATTTCTGATAGAGCCAGCTCTCAGAGAAAAGTGCAACTCCCCTAAAAAATATTGCCAAAAATATTTGTGAGTGACAGAGGCCATCACTATGTTAAATCTGGCATAAATATCTCAACAAAATCCTGTTGTGCCTTGCTGGTTTTTACTAGAGAGAAGAATGAGGAAAGTACCAAGGTCTCTGTAAGGTGTTTCAGTATTGAGTGTAGGAGAGACAATGGGCAGTGGTGAGAAACTGCAGGAAGCTCTGGTGATTTGAACATCTTGTCAAGATTAAACTGAATTTAGACATATGTTCAGCAACAGGCAGAGAATGAAAAAGCCTGATTTTCACACTCAAGACAAGTTAGGAAAGAAAAATTAGAGACATGGCCTTTGGGCTGGACTGGACAGCTCCAACACTGAATTTTTATGAAGCAATTTGATGTTTTACCACTGTCACTTCCATTGGTGTGACACCAGACTCATCTCTGAAGAGCTGATGCTGTCCCAGCACTTCCCTCAGCACCGTGACACCCTTGTGTCCCCCTCAGAAAGGCCAAAAACCTCCAGAAACCCCATTTCAAGCTTAATTTGCAGTGATTGCTCCTTGCTGCCTCTGTCTCAGCTCCCCTCATGGTGAGCTGACACCAGCCAGGCATGGTCTGGCAGCTGGAAATTCAATTATCATCCTCACAAATTTTTGAACCAAAGAATTGTATCGAGAGAGCCTTGGAATAAAATGTTTACTTCACACAGATGATGAGATAGGCAATACAATGATGATTTTTCTAAAACAAAGCACTTTTGTGACAAACTACTTGGTTTTATGAAGTTCACAGAAGCCTGAAATTAAACAGTGAAAAAGCTGAGGAAAAACAACAATCAAAAACTCAGGCACCTGAATGCTCTTTCAGCTTTGGAAGAGTTTTGAGGTTATCTCATCAGAATTATTTTCCTGCTATTAATTATAAGGATCTCTGCCTGAAAGTACTGTCTGAGCCTTCATAATTTCATTCAACTGTGATATTATTTTATCAAGAATAAGGATTAAAATACCATATAACTACCTGATAAAAATACATCCAATCATCATCTTGTAAAAAGGCAATTTCACAGAGATATTGTCCATAGAAATGCACCTTTTTTCATCTTCCTATTCTTAATCAGAAGATTATTTTTTTATGTGTCCCTGGATCCCTGGCAGTGCCCAAAGCCAGGTTGGATGGGGCTTGGAGCACCCTGGGATAGTGGAAGGTGTCCCTGCCCATGGCAGAGGGTGGAATTAAAGGGATTAAGGTCCCTTTCAACCCAAATCATTCTGGGATTCTGCAATAGCCATGTTCAGCTAAAAATGCTCAATTAAAAATGCTCAGTGGGAGAGAAGAGATAAGAAGTAGGGTACAAAGACATTGGCACAATGATAAGGCATATATAACAACGAGGACAAAGGAACCCTGCCCAGGATATTCCAAAGAAAGTGAAGATAAAATAAAATAAAATAAAATAAAATAAAATAAAATAAAATAAAATAAAATAAAATAAAACAAAAATAACTTCAGGACTATGGTTTACAAACTAGGGGAATCTGTATCTCAAATGCACTGGAAGACAAAGCTCAAACTGCTTCTTTGACTTGTCATTTAATAGGCAAGTTCTCACTTAGAAAGGAAGCACCCACAGTGCCAAGGAAGTGATGGGGTTCTTTATTTTCCTTTGCCTGTCCATCTTGAGCAAGCAGGATTTTCCATTAAACTTGAACCTGTGAATTTATATTGGTTAAAGATATACTCCTGTTTAAAGCTTCTTATGCACAATCTTCTGCTTTCCCACTTTTCTAAATGATTTGGTTCAAATACACAAATTTGAATTAACAGATCAGGCTTTTGTGCATGTCTCATCAAAGTTCTCTGTTGTTTGTTCCCCAGCTTTGAGACAGACAAAGATTCCTCACCCTCCCTGCATGCTCAACCGCCTGAATGCTTCAAAATAATTTTTGATTTACAGGACATCAGAAGTCTTCAGGCATTTCAAGCCTGAACACGACAATAGATTTCAGAACTCTGTTTTCCAGCCAGGCTCTGACAAGGCATCTTGACAGGAACAGAGAGAATGAAGAAAACCCCAGAAATGTGGCATTAATACATCAGAATTCTGCTTTGTTGTGTACAAATCCCTTCCTAGACTGGGACTTTAAAATGTGCCTACTCTGTGCTGCAATAAATAAATAAATGTGTATATTTGTGTCAATGGGGAATTAAACAGTGCAAATAAAGGGGGTTTTGACAAGTTTCTTCTATATCTTACAGGCAAATGGAAAGTTGATATTGAATAACAAAATCTTCAGATTGTATTTTCAGGATTATCCCAGTTATGAAGAAAAAGAACGTTGTGATTAAGTCACAAGTTCTAATGCAGCAATATTGAAGAAAATGGGTAACTTTATATAGAATCACAGAATAATTAAGGTTGGGAAAGGCCTCCAAGACCATTGAGTTCAACCTATGATCCCTCTGCAGAGCCCTCCTACCCTCCAGCAGATCCACAGCCCACCCAACCTGGTGTTACCTGTGACCTTACCTATATGCACATGTGGTGTCCTGAAATCAGAGCTATTAACACTTTAAAAATTCATAGAAAAACCAGAATTACTGCAATTTTGAAGAAGTTGCTTTTTCCTTGCCATTTCTAACTTCCAGTACACCTTCAACATCCAGAAATATTTTCATTCCAGAATAAACATCACAGTAGCAACGCATAAATGCGACCACAAATTCCCAGAAATGTTTAATGTCTTTAGTAGACATTTTTTGCCTGACCTCATGAAGCTTTGTCTACTTAATGCAGCTCGACTGACACAAATCAGAGGAGAAGTGAGATAATGTGAAGATCTGATTCAGGAGGACCTGTCATCAATCAGTCTGGTTCCTGAGGTGGTTTCGAGGAGAGCTGTTAACAGAATGAGCAATCTCAACATTTTCTTTATGCTGGTTTTATTCTGCCCATTGATTTTGTGTCAGAGGGAGCACAGCAGAGACTTGCTCACGTGTAACAATGGTGTTTCTGTCAGGCAGCAGTGATGGGCACAAACTTCCACAGGTGAAGGGCACAGCACATGTGGAACTGGGATCTCAGTTTTAAATTACTCAAATATTTCAACTTTGAGAGTCTGCCTGAAATTAATACACTCAGCAGATATAAATGCCCAGGAGCATTTTAGGAGTTTCTTATAGAAACCAACAGCAGAATAATTCTTGTTAGATTCCTGCTGGAAAAGAAAAGGGGATGAAAGGAAAACCTCCCGAACTTAATTGGAAAGGATTCATTTTGTGACAGATACTTAAAGAGAGAGAATTCAGAGAAAATGCTTCCAAAAAATGTTGTTCTGAAGCTGGTGTTATACCAGTTCTTTCTTTCAATGCAGGAGCTTACTCAGGAACTCACGTTCAAATCCTGGATTTAGCTCTGGCAAGTTTGACATTTCCAAGAACTCTTTAATGTGTGACAAATCTTCCCAGTGCTTCATTGCAGAGCCTTGCCTTTGACAGGCATTGCTTCTGTAACTACATCAAACTGGAGTTCTTTTTTCCCTTTTGGGTGGAAGAACCAAACAATAAGGACAACAGGTGGTATGTCAGGAATTTGTTACATTAAAATACCTTTCAAGACAATCTAAAATTTACTTTAATTATTGTCTTCTAAGAGAGGAAAAAAATCTTCGGCAAATGGTCATGCTGGAATACAGGAATAAAAAAATTTTTTGCTGAAAAGTCTGTCTCACTATTCAGACTAGGAAATGACCAGTAATCAGGAAAATTAATCAATTAATTGATGGAAAATTTGCAAAGAAAACCCACACACAAAAATATTCCAGACATCTGTTTTAAAAACCATCAAAAACTGAGCAGGCTTTTCCATAACCCTTGTGCCTGTCTGACCTAACATGTCTCAGATGAGCTGAGACAGTGTGAATGCTGAAATAAAGCATCCTGGGGTGGCTGTGAGGCAAAGGCAACTCCACAGCAACAAGAGAATGAGGAAACTAAATAAATAATATGGACAACTGCATCAAGTATAGATGAGGTAGGTAAAAAAATATAAATGTGCCACTGGAGAAAATAATGCAGTCTGGATTTTGGTTTTTCAACTCAGACATACTATTAGAAAAAAAAAAATCTCAGAGCATGGATCTATTTTTATTTTTTTTCCTCATTTCTTATGCTCCAGCACATTACAATGTAATAAAAACTATAGCAGAATTTAGCAACACTGAAGATTATGGAGTCATAGAATCCTGGAATGGTTTGGGTGGGAAGTGACCTGGGAGCTCATCTCATCCCACCCCTGCCATGGGCAGGGACACCTTCCACTGTCCCAGGTTGCTCCAAGCCCCATCCAGCCTGGCCTTGGGCACTGCCAGGGATCCAGGGGCAGCCACAGCTTCTCTGGGCACCCTGTGCCAGGGCCTGCCCACCCTCACAGGGAACAATTCCTTCCCAATGTCTAACAAAAACCAATCCTCTTTCAGCTTAAAGCCATTCAGATGGGCTGACTGAGCATTACAGTTTAATTCCATTACATGCTAAGGATGAAATCAGGATTGGTCTTGACAGGGACACATTTCATCCCAACATCCTTCTCTCAGACCATTCTTACCCTTCCTTGATGCCTTGAGAAGGCTGGCCTAGAACAGAGGCTGGACAGAGTTAAAGAATAAAGTAGGGATTTATCAAAAGGCCTCAATGGATGCACCTTGGGCAGCACAAGAGCCCAGCCAGGGCTGCACCCAAGATGAACCAAAATGGCCCCAAAATGCACGAGAGCTCACAGGGTCTCTCACTTTGATCAGTTCTGCTCCATTTGCATCTTGCAGTTCATTGTCCCATTCCAGCTTTAGCCCCTGCAGTCCCACCCTGCTTGTTTTTCTCTCTCCAGCCCACGGTGTCTGTGCTCTTGGGTCTGAGATTTGGGTCATTTGTCCTTGGTCCCCAGCTGGAGCAGGAATTGTTTTGTCTCCCTGCTCTGTGCACAGAGCTCACCATCCCATAATATGAAGCTCAGACCCACACACTAAAGCAGCACAGAATCTGAAAAAAATAAAAGCTCAAACCTGAGGGATCACCTTGGATCATCATAGAGAGCTCAGGAACATCTGATTGCTAATCCAATCTTCATACCATTTGCATATGTTTTACAAAAAAAATTAATTATAAATTCATATGACCACCAATTGGGCCATTTTTAGGAAATAAAACTGACTCATAGTAATGCAGAGCTGGAAATTCTCTTTCTGGGTAAATGTTGTGAAATTATGGTTAATGCCCTAAAATATTTAGGGAAATTTAAAATTTGAAATGGCCTGTGGGATTAAGGGCTTTAGAGGAATGGGTTTTGCTCTTTTACAGAGGGTTAAATAGATTTCCTTCTTTCTCTCTGCTGAGCCCCAGCTCCAGATTTAGAAAGGAATTCTGTGTTGAGAGACACCTTGGAAATTTATTCCTTTTCCATAGAATCATAGAATGGTTTGGGTGGGAAGGGACCTGAACCTCATCCCACCCCCTGCCAAGGCAGGGACACCTTCCTCTTGAACACTTCCAGGGATGTGGGGCAGTCCCAAACTCATCCAAGGTTTCAGTGATCTTTGGATGAAGATACAAATGAGGTTTGAAAGGTCTGAGGTTTGAAATTCTGCGGTAACACAAGCAAGTCCCAAGAATGCAAGCAATGCTTATGAATTCACAACAGCAAAACACAGTAATGACCTTTTCTGCTTGGTATTAACCTGCAGAAACACATCTGACACCCAAGATGACTCATTTTCATGCTTGCCAGTGGAAAATACATAAAATTCAACAGTGAAAAGAATATATGTTAATAAAATAATGTTGTATAGGGTTTACTGAAGGAGAGAGGACAAAAGTAATCTAAACATTACATTAATTTTGTGCTTCCTTCTCAGCTTCCACAGTGTTCTGATCAATTCAAATTCAAGTAGAAGAGTTTCTCACCCTTTATCATGCATTAATAATGTCATTATTAGAAGACACATGGTCTGGTTAACCAGTTCTGGAAAAGGACCTACATGGCCATGACTTTCAATGGTGTTGAGGAAAATGGGGGATTTTGCCTTCTGTGTGTGCTGGGAAGACCGAAATTTTGGCTGCTGAATTGAGGACAGTCTACTTTAAATCTCCAAATTCACCTGATCCATTAGTCAGGCATCTCAGGAGGACGGCAAACTTACTGATTCAGGTGATTCTGTGTTCCTGTGCTACATCTGGATTCTGTGCTGTAGTAACAGAGAAAAAATAAAACCCCAAATAAAAATCTCTTCCGCAGTTAAAAGTGCTTGTAAAAATCAGTGTTTCACTCGCCATGTGTTGTGCTGTCCTCTAACACAGAGGTCAACAGCTCAGTCAAGTGTGAATTCCAGGGGATTTTTAGCACTGCTTTTTCCACAGAAAGACATTTCACCACCACACATTTTTTATGTTTGGCAGTTTTTCTAATTCAAGCCTCTTTGCAGACACAAAAAGCTCAGTTAAATCTGAAATAGCTGAAGGACAGAACAATGCAGGAGCAGTAATAAGACTCTGCTGTTTAGCTCTAACTTTCAACAAGGCTTGCATAATGTTCGAGTTTATGAATTTCTGTGTGTGAAGTAAGATTAATACTTTTGCAGCATACTTTTAATTTTTTACCCTTCACTTTCATTTAATTTAAAAAAGCCCAGGGTTATAATTTCTCCAACATGCTACAGCTTGCTGTACAAATTCCCTCCCCAAAACAGCCTTCAGCCAATCCTGGAAAAACTCTAATTAAATTCAGCAAAAGGAACAATGAGCAAATATAAATGATAATTTTAAATGAAATCCGGATTAGCGTGTCAGCAAAAGAAATTCAGTTCAGGTCAGAAAAACTGTCAAAACAGTGCAAGGATTAGAACTTATTCTGCAGAAAATAAGATAGAACTTTAAAGATCAGCTAATTAAAGTTTCCACTTGCCTTGCTTGGCACATTTTCTGGCAGAGGGTTTAAATACATGTCATGGCCCTGTGTGCTCCAATGGTTTGTAATTGACTTGTCCAGCCTCTCCTGGCTCCAGCTCTACTCCCTGTCTGTGGTCAAGGGGCTGCATTTCAGCTCAGACACATCAAGAACTGAAAATGCCACAATTTAAGTAATTAAATAGTTACTGAATATTTTTTGCCTTCAGCAAAACACATCCTGGTCCTTGCAGGGAGCAATTATCTTACAATACATTGATTAAGTAGTCTGAATGTGTCATAATTAGTTGGTATTACCTGAAAAAAGAAAGGTCAATATTCTTATTCTCCCTTAAATGTGGATTTCCATTGGCAGCAAGGTTAGAGGGAGAAGGCAATTAAATACTTGGCTTCTTGCAGGGTAATTGAAGAATTGCAAATGGATTATTGTTGAAATCCTGGGGTTGAGTAATTCAGGTTTCACCGCCGAGCAGCAGCTTACTGGTGGCACCCATTTAAAAACAATCTTGGAGCTTCCTCCAGCAAAGGGATTTTTAAAACACAGTCAAACAAAAAAGGAAATGTAGTCAATGGTTGTAGCATAAAATCCTGTCAAGAAACAGGAGCCAGAGAAGCTGGATTTGATGAAAAACTGGTATTAACACACGAAGCACCTCATTGATACATCAGAGAATCATGAACCTTGTCTTGGTAGGTTCCATTTGAGGTGCAGTATTATATATTTAAGGTACATCAATCTCCTAGGAATATATTTTTGAGATCACTCAGAAGCCCTCAGGGATGGGGTTTTGCTCTGCTGTGGGGAACTTCCAGCACTCTGAGGCCCTGGCAGGGGGAGTGGGATGTTCATGGCACCTTCCTCCTCTTTGCCGGGTGAAGGATGTTGATATTCTTGGGATCTCCTTGTTTTTTTAGACACATTTTCCCTGCAGAGCCTGCCAGCATGCTCCTGCTCTTCCTTTGATCCCTGTTATCCAGCTGTTCTCTCCTGTTCCTTTTGAAAGTGGTTTTACCTGAAGGATGTGAGGTTTTATCCCTGTAACAACCACAGATTGACTGTTGTGATTGGAGCGAGACTCCTGGGATCTCTACATGTCTACAAAAGCTTCCTCACAACTATTTATTCTGGATGGCAAAGACAATTCAATTCACATAGAAAAATTACTTTTTAGCTCCATAAACTAAAACAAAACTGCACCAAAATGTTGATTGCTAAACAACTCTTATCAAACCTGACAAATGTAAAGTACTCTCAGTCTAAGACAAAACCAGAAAAGTCCCAAAAACCTGTGGTATGTACAAAGCCTCAGGTTTTTCATTACTAAAGGCAAAAATCTTTTGTGAAGTGATAGATATGATAGTGTTGACAGATTATTATCTAAGATTGTTGAGAGAATCATTCCTTTTAGTCATCATGCCAATAAAAGGAGATGTTTCTATTACACTCTCTATTATTAAAATATTAGGTTTAGTCTATCTTATTGCAATGCAATGAGTGCAGCCACCATCTGGATCTTCACTGCAACAGCTGCTCTAAAGGATGGAAATTCCATCCCATTTCTACCAGAAAAAGGTAATGAACAACATGGACAGGTAAAAAAGCATTTCCCACTCTTGTGGCATAACAGGGAGAAAAATGCTGGTTTATTTACTAGTCCAGATTTCCAGACAGGACATTTCACTCCTTTGGCAAAGCCAATTCACTTTGTAATTTCTGTGTAACACTGCCAGTCTGTTCCTACTTAAGAAAAGAAAATCACACCCCCAAAGATAAAAAAAATTCCTTTTTCCCCTTAAGAAAAAGGAGAACACACCTTCCTTCTTTTGAGGGAGGGGATTCTCCCTCTCCACTCTGCTCTGGTGAGACCCCAACTGCAGTGCAGTCTCAGTTCTGGTATCCCAAACATAATAAAGACAAGGAAATGTTGGAATGAGTCCAGAGGAGCCATGAAGGGCTCTGGAGCTCCTCCCCCATGGAGCCAGGCTGGCAGAGCTGGGAATGTTCAGCCTGGAGCAGAGGAGGTTGTGTGGAGACCTCACAGAACCTTCCAGGGTCTGCAGGGGCTCCAGGGAACTGGGGAGGGACAACTCATCAGGAACTGGAGGGACAGGGCAAGGGGGAATGGATTCAAACTGACAGAGGGCAGGGCTGGATGGGATTTTGGGGAGAAATCCTTCCCTGTGAGGGTGGGCAGGCCCTGGCACAGGGTGCCCAGAGCAGCTGTGGCTGCCCCTGGATCCCTGGCAGTGCCCAAGGCCAGGCTGGATGGGGCTTGGAGCAGCCTGGGACAGTGGAAGGTGTCCCTGCCCATGGCAGGGGTGGCACTGGATGGGCTTTGGGGTTCTTTCCACCCCAAACCACTCTGGGAATCTGCAATTCTGCATCCTCACCTCAGCCAGCCCCCAGGGACCCAGTGTCAGACACAGGGACTCCTGGATGTGGAAATCCTTCTGTTGATTATGAGTGGATGTTGTTGGGATCTTGCACTTATCCCATCACATAAAACAACACCATGAGGAGAAGCAGAAAACAGAATCTGAATGTCAAACCTCTCATGTGAGGATTTGTGCAAAAACCCCATAACTTGAAGGCCTTTTTTTTCAGAGGGGTTTATGACATCCTTGGGAAGGAAATCCATGCTTTATAAATGGGCTATTTCATTAATCCTTAGAGCAGGATCCTGTTAAAAGAACTGCTCCATCAGAAGTGCTCCTTTGTCATTGTATTTCAAAGAGGATGCCAAGGGAAAGAAGAAATACAGTTGCAAGTAACCATATTTTAAGGGTTGAAAGGGTGGTTTGATTTTTTTGGGGTGTTTTTTGGTCTCAATCAAAAAATATTTTGTTAGAAAATGCAGTTGCTTTCTAAATTATCATCCAGATGTTGTCTGCAAGGAGAATGTGGTGAGCACAATAAATGGCATATCTCAAAGCTGCTGACTGATGAAGGCAATGATCTCCCTAAGTTAATTCAGGTCTGATTTAGTTTCCAGAATCCAAAACAACAACAACAAAAAAACCCAAGAACCAAGAACAAAGAAATCCCAAATCAAAGCCCACCCGAAACATTTCTTCCTGATCAGTACAACAGAAAGAAAGAATCTATCTTTTAGACAGGTAAATTGTTTTAGAGAAAGGGAAAAATACAAGTGTGAAATATTTCCACATGTTTTCCAGCAAAATTATTTCTTCCTGTGTATTTTAGGAGAAAATGGCATTGCTTTCCCCTGACATTTATTCACTATTTCAATCTCTTTAGAGCTCCTGGAACAGGAATTGCTTCCATTTCAGAATTTATGAAAAACTTTCAACTCCTTTCATGGGATGGATGCAATGCTTATTGTTCCATCTGTGCATTTGTAGGGTGGAAGAAATAATTTTCTACCAATAGTGCAGACCATTAACTTTGACTTCATATTTCTTTGAGTCCAATATTCTGTGTCCAACTGAACCATATGTTCTTGAAACACTTATTCTGAAGACACTGAAATGAGAAATTCCTATTATGCTTCTCTTTTTCCCTGTTTCCTTTATAAATCACTTTTGCTCTTATGAATGTCTGGACCTTTCCAAATCCCCAGCACAGTTGCAGTTTGAATCCATCTTCCCTGAGCTTCCAGCCCTGGTTTTCACTGTGATTTTCTCTGCTAAATTATTTTCTCTAAAATATCTGTTAATGGAAAGGGTTTGACTTCCCGATTAAGTTGCACTTCAGTCTTATTTTAGAAAAGCTGAATAGGTCATATTCTTTAAATCTCTTATGTTACAGGTCATTTTTTCCAACACTCTTTTCTTTGCATTGCAAAGATTGTATTTGTAGATGATATTTCAACATCAAGTGAGCCAATCCTACATTGCAGCTGAAAATTACCCATTAAGTGCTATCTTTTCTCACTCTCCTGTAGGGACACATGGATAAAACTCTTTTTCTTGTCAAACCATTCAAAATCAGACTCACAGAAGGCTCACATTGCTTTTCATACAAAGCCATCTACACATGTTAGTTATGATTCTATGATTGTGATTCCATGACTTTGCAAGTGATCCTGCACTTTTGCTCCTGCTCATGTAAGAATATTTTCAATGTATCAATAATAGAGGTTCTATATATCTGTGTATATGAGCACAGAGCATGTTTGGTTTTTATCTTTATGCTGTATAAAAATGATTTTAAAAACCTCAGTCATTAGTAGTTATTCTACTTGGTCCTGATCTCATTAAAAACTATTTATTTTAGCACATCTAAACCAACCAAGCAAGAATTCATTGCTCAGCAGAAAGAGTTTTAAAGAAAATCCTATTTGACTAAGTTAATACCTAATAACACAGCAGGAAAGTCTGTCTGAAATATTTAAAGGTCAGGATGCTTCCCTAAGACATGATGCTCCTTGAGGCAAGGTTCCCATGAACTCTTGCTCCAGGTTTTGAGAGGAAATCCATAATTGTTGCAATATTGTCCCTGTCCCTGGCAGCACAGGAGATTGTGCATCCTCAGACATCAGAATCCAGAGCAAAGTGGGGACTAATTTCCTCTGCCCTTTCAGATCCCAGCATCAGGAGATGATAAAGGTTGGAAAGAGCCTCTGGAAATCCCCATCCAGCCCCTGCTCTGCACAGGGCCAGGGCATCTCAGCTCGCTCGGGGCTTTGCCGACTCCAGTTTGGAGCATCTCCAAGTCAGGAAATTCAACAGCCCCCTGGCAATTTCTGCTGGTGTTTGAAGCCTTTTCAGGCCTTTCACTCTGTGATTACTGCAGAGGTTAAACCATATTTTCTGTGTGGTACACAAGCCCACAAAGGACTCTCTGGAGCAGTAATTTCTGTGCCACCTGACACTGGGCCAAGCCAGGGTCTCCCAAGCCAGGCAGGACTGCTCTGTTCTGTTTTCCAAGACCTTCACAAAGAATTATAATCACAGGAAACAAAGCTTTTAGAGATTTTTAGTGGTCCTTTACTCCAATTTCCCATTGCAAGCCCACATCAGCTCTGCAAAAGTTCTTTGTTACAGTTTCCCAAATGCTCTTGCAAGTCTTCCTAAGAAAGTGTTCCACACTAAAATAAATCACCTGGAATTTGTCTCCAGACTGGCCTGAACATGATGCTTTACACAACAGGCAATGCCAAAGCAGGGTATTCCTAGAATCCCAGACTAGTTTGGGATGGAAGGGACCTTAAAGATGATCTCCTTCCACCCCCTGCCATGGGCAGGGACGTCATTACCCACAATGTTTAAATCAGGCTTATTTCTGTCTTGCTAAAGGTATAAATAACATTAACCTCACTATATCCATTAAAGTAAATTAGATAATGTGATGTTGCAATCACTCATCTTTGTAACACTTTCATATCCACAGAAAAGTATGTATGTATTTTTTAGGCAAATTAATTTATCTGTGGAGCACTGTTGCATTCTTTGTTGGAATGAGTGTAATTTTCCCACTTTCTGTTGCTCCCTATAACGGGCACATACCTTGTTCAGGGCCCTGGAATTGCTCCAGGCCAGGCTGGATGAGGTTGGGAGCAATGTGATCTAGTGGGAGGTGTCCCTGCCCATGGCAGGGGGTGGCACTGGGTGGGCTTTAAGGTCCCTCCAACCCAAACCATTCTGGGATTCTATAATATAAAAAAGAACACACCAATATTTGTAGATATTCAGGAAATTTTAGTGACCTTATGTAAACACTGAGTCTGGAGTCTCATCTGCTGAGACAGAAATGTCACATTTCATGAAGAAAGAGGGGTTTGGGAGCCACTCTTTGCACTCAGGTGAAGCACGGCCAAGGCTCTTCCCACTCTCCCCTGGCATTTTTGTGCTTTTATTCTACTTAGAATTTCCTTACACACACACACACACCTTATCAGAGGATTTACATATTTATAGAACTGTTAGAATTTTCCACATGAAACAAACCAACCCAAACTCAGTGATTTGGAAATCCCAAATCCAGACCAAGTGTAAGCCTAAAAATGGGCATGAGCTGAAAGTACAGTGAAACATCCACAAATTTTAATTCTAAAAACTGAGTTTCAGCTTTTGAACTTGAAACTTTGCACCATACTTTCCTCATTACTATTTCCTCCCTTTCCTCATCTCCCACCTCCAAATTCCCCAAAGCCATATTTACATTCTTCAACCAAGACAAATGCTAATATTTATAGTGGTATTTACATATTTACAAGTAGGCAAAGTCTAATGACAGAAAGACTCTTTGCTCTGAAAAATCTTTGGTAGGTTGTTAAAGCAAAAAAAAACAACCTTACATTTTCAGTCAAGCACAAGAAAGAAGAAAATCATCAATTTATATTCATATTTAGGCTACATGAATCATAAAACGTGCTTTAATATGCTGCATGTTATAAACAGCTTTTTAAAGCAGTTTTCTTGTTTGCAATAGTGTTTGTCATTTCACAAGGTATTTATTGACTGAAACAGACCTTCATGGAAAAGAAGTATTAAATTTTCAATTTTTATTTTTTTTCTTATATTTAAGGGAGCAAATTCTGGTTTATTTCACTGGTAAACCATTAGGAAATACTCATTGCTGAGCTTCAGAATTAAACACCAAGTGTTTATGTGCTCAGTTTGCTTAGTGACCATCTGACCTATATAAGCATTTTTCTTTTGTATTTCTTTATATGTTAAAATTATTCTCATCTCATTCCAATCCCTGCCATGAGCAGGGAACTTTCCCCTAAGACCAGGTCTTCTCTGGGCAAACTGTGCCAATGCCTCAGCTGAGTAAATGAATTCCTAAATAACCATTGAAATTCTAAATTTAACAGCTACTACAAATCTTGGGCTTGTGGTTTTTTTTAATTAGAATGAGTGTTATACATTAAGATAATATTTTATTTTTCTAACTTAAAAATTATTTAAATGAGAGCATCATAACCAGAGCAATTCATCATGTAGAGCTGAAGGTCTGACCACAACTGAAGCCCTTATGCCAAACCACTCTATTCTACTCATAGATAAACAACCCAAATTAATTCAATTTTTAAGCTTTCAAATTAGCAATCTAGGATGTAAATAATTATTTATGAGTAAGTAGCTACTCCTGTCCAATCCATGATCACAAAATAATGTGCTGGGGTGAAGATCTGACAGCAATCCTTGGGAACTGGTGTTGCTCCTCCCAGCTGCAATCCATGAAAACACACAGCACTTCCTAAACCAGTGAAGTTTTGGGCAGAATCATGGGAGGCTGTGGTGAAATCTCCCTGCCTAGAATAATCTTCATGCAGTCTTAAAACTGATGCAACTTGGAATAATTTTGTGCTCCTAAAAGGCAAAAGTATTGCAAAGAATGGCAATAAACAAAATTAATTCTGTTACATCCCCTAATTGTTCCCTGGAGATACTCCCACCTTCATCTGTCCTGACATTGCCATAAAACTTGGTGTTCTGTGGAAGCTGATCCCAAAGGAGCACTTTTTCCCATACCAATATTGGTATAATACGTAAATATATTCATATGGAGAGGTTGACCTGGGCTGGCTGCCAGAGCCCACCCAGCTGCTCCCCTGATCTCCCTCCTCAACAGGTCAGGGGAGAAAATGAGATGATGAGATTAAAAACCTCATGGATGGTTAAAAAAAAAAAAAAAAAAAAAAAAAGCAAACAAACAAGGAGGTCACTTACTAATTATAGTCACAGGCTCAGCTTGGGGAAAATTAATTGAATTGATCACCAACTAAAATATGTTTGGATAGAGAAAGCGAATTCAGATTAAAACAGCTTCCACCACCCACTCTCAAGATGGGCAATGGGGGGTCATGGTCAAGCCTTAAAAGCCCCTCTCTGCTGCTCCTGCCTCCTCACACTTCAGTAATTTTAGAAAGAATTCCCTATAAGTCCACCTAGAAATTGCATGGGAAGCACTCCCTCACACAAGTCCAAGGGCAATGAACTGATGCTTCTAAGAGTGATGTAACACTTATTAAAATACAGTGCAGTCCTCAGGGCAAGCTGCTCCCAGGTTCCCTGTACTTCAGAACAAGACTGACTTGAATTTTATAATAGAACTGGAAAGAAATACAAACAAAAATGGATTACTGACAACAAAACCCAAGCAAATAGTGCAGATAGGTTCAACTTCCACTGGACAGCAATCAATAGGACTTGTGGGAAGAAAATTATTCTGATGCTTTTCAGGAATTAAGACAAGAAGAAACATTAAACTGGTGAATGTGATTAGGATGAGAAACAGAGAGTTCTTATTAAGTTTCTGAGAACACTGTTGTGAGTGGCGCTGTTTGTTTTGCTGTTATTTTTGTTTTAATTTTTCTGTTGCATTAGTCTATGTAAAATAACAATCCTGAAATATCGGGGGAGATTAATAAAAGCACTTTGCATCTGTTTCTTCTCACTGCAAGAGCTTGGATGTTCCTTCAGTTGTGAAAGCTGAACTACTTCTTGCTCTTTATGCAGATATTTGGATAAATAATATGTACTTAAGTACCACCCTCACTTCCAATTTGCCCACTTATATCCCTGTCCAGCTCCAAAAAGGCATTTCATAATTTTTATATGCTGAGAGATAAAATAATAATCTAGCTTAGCACTGAAAATTACTTCAATTTTCACTCACTGGATGACCAAGCCACTCACCTCCTTGGATCTGAAACCTCTGGAGACACCAGCATGGAATCATGGAACAGCTTGGGTTGGAGGGGACCTCAAAGGCCACCTGGGTCCTGCCCCTGTCCCTCTAGGACAGGGATGCTTTATTGTTCCACCTGTTTTCTTTTTTCCTTCACGTGAATTTTAGTTGTGGAGCATAACTCCTCAACTAAATGAATTTCATTATATTCATAATATGAATATATTATGAATAGAATTCATAGAATTCCACCTTGGACAAAGGAAACTGAGGAATCTAAAATGTTCTCTCAGGTGCATTTGAAGAGAGATCTATGCGTTATTTTAATGTAGAAATTAATAAGCTGGAGTCTTAGGCAAAAAATCTGCATGTTTTTTTTTAACTGCTAATTTTTATATGCTCTGAAGATTAAAATGACTATAGTTCAGACTAGTTTAATGACCACTCAATCAAGAGAGGTCACTGACTTTTAAGTCAACCTTGGGAATGAAGAACAGAATATCGGAGCCTTGTTTTACATCTGCCTAGAAAATTAACGATGCATTAAAACTTAATGGCAGTGGAGTCCATCACCCCTCATAAATGGCCCATCTCCATGTGTCAGTGTGTACATTAAAACGATGTGTCTTGGAGTGAATGAGAGAGGGATCAAAAATTAACCCCATCCTCTGTGTAATTACTGTGAGGTGATGGTTGGAATAAGCCCTCCGACTTGTGACAGTGATGGAGATGCTTCCCCAGCGCAGACCTCTAGCTGGGATTGAGCTCCACATGGAGGACCAAAGTCACCCCACGAAGCTCTGCTGGCATCAGCATGAGTCAGACCCCATTAGGGCTCCAGAAAACCTCATTAGAAGGTCAAATGAAAGAGTAAGTGTTGAGAAGTGGCCAAAAATATTTTCTCTTCTGTAATATTTGTTCCACGTGTCCAATACTCATAGCACTCCCCTCTTGAAGTGAGCAGCAGCAAACACAAGGGTTGATTACTATTAAGGGCTTTCCTTTGAAATGCAAAATCTCTGCACAGACTGAGCACATCATCTGTTACCCGAGGCAAGGGTGTCTCTCAGTGTAGGCAGTACAAAACATCCTGAGCCCTGACTCTCCCTCATGGCCAGCGTTGGGAGAGAGGGGTGGAGCTCACCCTGCTTAGTTTCAAACATAAAAGAGAAAAACCCCAAAAGTTTCCAGCAAACAGAACTGCTTGGTAAACAAAGGTTCCTCTCAGGGGGTTAAGAAGACAGAATAGCTGATTTTTTTTTTAATGCAGACTGTCCAAGAAACTTGTGAGGAAGAATCATGGAATCATAGAATACCCTGAGTGGGAAGGAACCCACCAGGATCATCGACTCCAACCCCTGGCCCTGCACAAACACCCCAACAATCCCACCCTGTGCATCCCTGGGAGCTTTGTCCAAACCCTCCTGGGGCTCTGGCAGCCTTGGGGCTGTGCCCATGCCCTGGGGAGCCTGGGCAGTGCCAGCACCCTCTGGGGAAGAACCTTTCCCTGAGCTCCAGCCTGACCCTGCCCTGGAACAGCTCCAGCCATTCCCTGGGCCCTGTCCCTGCTCATCAGAGAGGAGAAATCAGTGTCTGCCCCTCCTTCAGGAAACCATTGAATACAACACTAAATTCCTTCCTGGAAAGCATGAGGAAGCTGCCCAGAAGGATTAAAGGATTGCACACATCCTTGGAAGAATGCAGACACAAACACAGCAGTAACTAATTCAGAATTTAGTTCCACATCCTATATGAAACATCCTGTGAAACAACCCAGCAACAGAAACTGTGACACTAACATGGCAGATATTACTAAAGGTTTCTTTCAGACCTTTTCAGAGCACCTTTTTGAAGTGAAATACTTTGAAACAAGACATAGTTTGATGTGAATTGTCTTTAAGAGGAGTAGAAAATCTTTCCCAGAGGACTTCCAGTAACACCTCCTGACCTCTTCAAATGTATTTCAGACTAGTAGTCCCAATTTATGGTTCTAAAATCCTTTGCTGATAGGGGAAATGGGAAAGCAATAACTGACATCAGCTGAGATCCTGTTACCTCCTCAGTATTACTGCCCACGGGCTGCTGGTATCAGGCACTCCTGCCTGCAACAATAAGAAAGCATCACTGGTGTAATTTAATTCATTAGAGAAGCTTTATGGTCGATCATCCAGCCTTTTGCTTCTGCTTAAAAACATCCCTTTCTGGCTGCAGAGGTGAATTGACTGGAGAGGAACGTGGGGGTTTTGTTATTTCCAGGGGGCTCCCATCCCTCGGAGCCTCGCGGAGGACGGAGCGAGCCCGGGGACAGTGATTCACTGCACTCCACATCCCTCACCCCACTCCATGCAGCCCAGGCAGAAATTCCATTACAGCTAAATGGAAATCAATTACACTTTTCATAGGCTAACTGCAAGTCAATGGTTTTAAAGGATGGAAATCCAAAGTTCACTGCAAGTTTCTTATTAACCGAAGAAATCATTCAAAAGCAACCCAAGCCCTGGGTATTTGGGGAGTTAATAGTTGGAAAAAAGCTCAATACATTCAGTTAACAATTGAGGGGAGAGAAGCCTCATTTATTAGGTAAGTCAGAAACTTCAGAGGTTAAATTATAGAGATAGATCTTAAGTCGTACCCATTTTTGTCCCACACATGCACGTTCGGCTGCAAACCATGGAGCAATCACAGAATTGTAAGGGTTGGAAAAGACCTTTAAAATCATCAAGTCCAGCCATAAAACCAGCACCACCACCATGTTCACCACTAAGCCACATCCTCAAGGGCCAGATCCACATGTTTTTTTAACACTTCCAAGGATGGCAACTCTGACACTTCCCAGGACATCTTTTTCCAATGCTTTACAAACCAAAGGAGTTGTAGAAGCCTTGCTACTGAAGTAAACTGAAAAGGAGCCATTTATCAGTCTGCAAGTGACCTATACAGACATTTTTAGGGATTGAAGTTGGACATCTGGCATCCCCTTCCTTCATCCCTGTGTGTCTGTTCAGCTTTAGTAGCTGATCCTGCTCCTCTTGAATTTTCATTGCCTTGTGTTGCCTTTGAAAAACAATTACCTTCTAAGTGTTGCTGGCTTTTGCTTTAGCTTTGCAAATAAATGTGCTGGTGGCTGCTAAATGAAGTGCTAGAAGTAAAAACTATCAGAAATTATTGCTCTCTTTGCAAAATGAAGTCTGCTTCTAATGCAAAGAATCTCTGGTACCCAAAATAAAAACCTCTAGAGCTTAATCGTAGAAAATCTGTTTCGGTTAATATTGAATTATTGACCTTCTCACAGAAGTACTGCTAGTTCAGGCAATTTCTGTACAAGCAAGGAAGTTTAGCATTAAAAATAAACCCAGCTGAAAATAGGTTGACTGTGGAATTTTGCACATTTGTGATTTCCAAGAATGAGCATACTCTTTATTGCAAAATTCCAGAGACAATCCCATAAACCATTGCCCAGCACCCATTGCACCTATACCTATAATGCCCCAAAGAGCTTAAAATGAATGTAATTATGGCCAAATGTTTGGGTTTTCCTCACACTTTTATTCTGCTCCACTAGTTGTCCAATAGTTTCCTCCCACAGCTGGCAGGATGGATGGGAACCATTCATGGCAACAGGGGTGAGGAGAAGAGAAGAGAAATTTCCCATTGAGAAAAACCTTCACACACTGTTTAAGATGAATAAATCATGAAATCAAAGCATAAATCCTATGTTAATATTACATATTCACATGTATATTATGAATAATTTACTGTGACCAGCTCAGTTCTTCTGTATCCTTTCTCCAGGGAAAGTTGTTGAGATGGGGAAAAGAATTCACCTGTTCCTAAATCCAGTTGTCTTTAACATGAATCTTTAAACTGTATTCACAAAAGGCCAGATCTCAAATTTTAAATGTTTTATTTAAATTTTAAAGGGCAGGCTCTTTAACTATCACACCAGGTTCCTTGTAAAACAGATTATTTTCATAACTAATTATTTTCTTTCCTATATCATTGCAACTAATTGTTCTAGCAAATTTTCCTCACAATGCTGTTTATCATAATGTTCAAATCCTCATATAAACCCAGATGGCATTTAAGTCTAGATGGATATGTTTGTTATGTAGCTTTCAAAATAATAGGATTGTCTGAAAAATAAAATATTAGAAGGACACATTATGCACTTTTACTTGCAAAATCCCAACTGGATCCTAGTTATATGTTCTCTTCTCCTTAAAAACACTATTTCAATGTTCCAAAAGAAATACCACCCTCATTTTGAGTTTTTTTGCTACCTTAAAAAGTCTCAACTTGCCAGTCTCAATGAAGCTGCAAATTTTCCATGGACTTTTCTCAATCATTAGGCTCAAGGCTATCAGAAGTGTGGATATTGTTGATCCTAACACTGGATCAATGCCACATTCTCCATGTAATTGTATATAATTTTCCTATAAATATACATCAGGTTTTGTTGCATGCTTAACTTATGCAATTTTAATTTTTTTTTTTTGTAAACAAGCTTATTATTCTGAGCCTTTAAATTGATCTGAGTTTAAGTAATTGCTGTGCTACATTCCACCTTTAACCTCTTCGCTGTACAAAACCACTAATGAAATTTTTATGAAAATAAAATTTTCCACCATTAACCATAAACAGTCAAATAATGTCATGCATAAGAAATATCTCAAAACTCTTAATTAATATTGTTCTTTATGCACAGCCAAGAGTGTGAGGTGATATTATGTGTTCTTTACTTCAGTCCCAGAAGCTAAACTTTTTTGTCACTTAAACTCAAGCCTTTTTAGAGCATTATAATTTTTAATTAGATGGAACATTCACACTGAGTCAGGAAACAAAGAAAAAAGAGAAAGTTGTGATAAACAGAGCAATAATTAGAACAAAAAACTGACACTGAACAAATTAATACCAGAAAAGTTTGTAGCTTTGAAATGGTTTCTCAACTACTTAATTCATTCATGGTACTATATGTTGTGATTATGTGCATGCTAAGCAATTTTTATAATAAACCAATGATACTGATGCAAATATTAAATAGCAATTTAGCAAAGAGTTACCAAAGTATGATATTTTTAAAAAATTATATTTGAGATATTAGCATATAAAATATATAATATGATATGATATGATATAATATGATATAATATAATATAATATAATATATAACATATAGTTATATAATATATAATATATATATAATTATATTGTAGGTAATATATATTATTTATATATAAAATATATATTTTTTATTATTTTGTAGTGAGCTGGCTATTATTTTGTAGTGAACATTTCAAGATATATCTCTCACTACATTGTGGTAACTAAAAATTATCTTTGTGATTACAAAGAGACAACTTGAAGGCTGTTTTTAAAAAATAGAGGCCATCAAGAAAAATGTGTTGGGAGAAGCCTTTCAGGTCCACAGACAGGGATGTACTGAATCCTCAAGAGCTTGAACAAAAATCAGGATTTTCCAATGCTTGCAGTCGCATCAATGTTACAGCTGGGTAGAAGCAGCTTTAGGGCACGGGGTGACAGGAGATGTTTGCAACATCTTGGAGATGCCAAGATCAATAGCACAGGCAGCAAGAACACAGGAATTACTCTCTGATGATTGAATTGAAATACACCTTCTCTCACTGCACTTGATCTGCTCTAGCTGGATTTTTAGTCTGTTATTGTGCTCTGGAGGGTTGGCTCTGATCTGAATGCAGCATCTGTGGGAGCATCAAAATATTGAATCCATTTAATCAAGAGGGCTTTTGGAGCCTTACAGAAATCCAAAATAAATATCATCTCTGTGTTCAGCATTGATTCTCTGTGCTTCCTCCACTGAAACAGGCTTGGTTCTTGCCAAAAACACATTTCACATGGTGGTGGGGACTTAAACTTGCTGGGGAAATGTTCACAGAGAGAAAAGTATTGTGGCAGAAGGACCTAGACAGTTCCTAGGCCTTCAGAAAATTTCTGTCACAGGTTTTAATGCTGGAAATGAACATTAGGATCATCTATCACATTATGTGCCCCCATGGATTCTTGCAGCAAATCTCAAACAGACAATCATTCTCAATCACTGAGACTACTACAACCTTAAGTCCATCTTTCAAATTTCAAGTTCTTGCTGTTTATTCACCTTTAGAAATTTTCATCCAATTCCTCCAGCTAAGCTGAGTAATTCTAGTTTATGGGCATTACATTTCATATCATTTCCTGTCAAAAATTCACTCTCTGAGCCAGGAACTGATCAAATAATTCCTAATGATACCTTAGATATAGAAAATAAGTCTATATGGTCTGCTTCTTTTTCAGCTTCCAATTTTTTATTTTCTTAGGAAAATGGAAAAAATGTTGGCCCTGTAACAGAGTGAATAATTAGGTTATTAATTAATAGACTGGTTAAGAGTTAGTTGAATAATACTTCACCAAATAAAATTTCCCAGATCATAAGTATATTAAGAATAATTAGCAGAGGGTTTGCAATATTATTTAAACAAGATAGACCAACATAAATCCTAGGATGAGTGCTCTCATCATGTGTACCCAGGTATTGAATTCCATGGGTAAATAACATTGGTGTTAGACTCTACTCTAAACATTAAGGTATTTGTCTGGTATTTGTCTTTCTCCACACTGTGCTCAGTGGAGAGGAGATTCAAATTGATCTCACTCATTTTCCATTTGTTCATAACTTGGAGAATCTTGTTACTACAGGCAAAAGAATACCAATATTCTCTTTGTAGGCTTTCATTTCTGTCCTCAGACCCACAGAAATACCCTTGATTTCAAAGTCACCCAGAACATAAGCACACTGTTCTCATGGCAATGAAATACTCATTTACAGAAATAAAACTAATTCCTAGATGCTGCTTTATTATTCAGTGTTCTCCTCTGTTATACTCTCATGCTGCTCACGGCTGAAGTGAATTGTCACACATACTACAGAGATTTAAACTGTAATTTAATTATAATTTGTCAAAAAAAGCTTTTATTAGAAAGGAAAAAAGTAAGATTAATTCTTTTTTTTATAAATTATATGAATTTTTAACATTGTGCAATGACTGTAAACAAACTGTTAGTGGGGACTGCTGATTTATAGAAGGATTGACACAGAATTTTATCTGAACAGCATCCAAAGAGTCAATGCTGAGAGAATACTGAGGACTCAGATTACAACCATTGCACAACCTCAGAATTTCTGTCTCACTTCCACATCAACTGGCATTATCTGCCAATTAATGGAATTAATATTCAAGGAACCAAGGTGGGTGTAACCTTGAATTCAAAACTTTCATTCTCTCTTTATTCTGCTCATAAAGAAGAAAAAACTTCATGGTTATTCTTAAACAGCTGCTTCCCCAAAAGTGGGTCCTCACAGAATACAGCTCCTGAGTGATGGGGTTGGTTTCATACCAGTGGGATTAGGGGAGTTCTGATTTTCCTAAATGGCAGATTCTGCTTTTCTGAACCGCACATCAATGCCAAGGCTGGAAGACAACATGCCCTGAGTGAGTGGTCATCACAATTTCAACCCTTTTACAATGAGAATATCTTGTCCCCATGCTTGAAACTGCAGCAGATCAGGGGAACAGGACAGTAAAAACTCTGATCAGTGATGCTTAAGTCTAAATTTTAGTTATTTGACCAAAACCATTGCAACTTGGCCAAATGTCAGCTGGCTTTCAGTTTTTTAGTGTATGTGGGTTTTCAGCCCTCTGAGTGAAGCCACACAGAAGTCTCCTCTCCAGAAATTTAACAGAAAATAAAACCAGCACAGAAAACAAAAACTGCAAGTCCACCCCAAATCTGGTTGAAAAATGGTGTCAATTGAAATCCTACAGAATAAATTTCTAAAGTCCTCCAGAAACTGAGTTTTGAGATAGCAAGGCTGTTGTCTTCCTGTCCTTCAGAGTGATATCAAAATGACAGCTCTGTGAATGGCATAACCATAGTTTTAACTATTTCAGAATCACCCTCCCAGTGTGCTGCTCTGATCACAAATGTCTGGGGGTCAAGACAGGACTATTCTAAACACAGGTCCACTAAAGGAAAACTAAATTTGGTACTCTCTTGGGCTGTTAACCTAAAGCAAGCTGTGCCTGGATCAAAACATGTTCCAGGAGGCAAATAGAAGTGGAGAAGCTCAGTTATTTCAGGAAAGTGTCCCTGCCCATGACAGGAGGCAGAAACCAGATGATCTTTAAGGTCTCTTCCAACTGAAACCCTTCTGTGATTCCATAAAATACTGATCAAAAGATGCTTACCTCCTACTGTGAAGGCATGAAAGGACCAGAATTAGTGTGGAAGTAGGACCACTGAAGGAGCCATTTTCTTCCAGTGAGATGGATCTTCTGGTTCAGAAAGCAGCCAAGGTCTCAGGTGTGCGAGGAGGAGCTGCCCCGGCGTCCACGCTCGGCAGCGTGGATGTGCAGCGATAACTGTGCTGAGCTCTTTCTACTTCAACCTTTAGCCTCGAGCAAAGAAAGAGCCAAGAGGAATCAGAGGCGCCTCCCCAACATCTGCAAAGATAAGTGAGGCCTTTGTGCCTCTTTCAAGAGCCCAAGGCCGTAGTGGCTCTTCCTCTTCAAGGAAGGCATTTCACAGATCTGAGCCGCAAAGCCCGGAGCTGAAGCCAGGCTTTCTTCCCACCCCTGGCAACGATTAACCTTTTCCCTCAGATCTCCCAAGGCGAGATGAAAGATCCCTAAAGATCAGAACTCCTGCAAGAGAGTGTGACCCGCTCTATTAAGGGCTTTAAACATTAAGCCCAAGACCCTGAACCCCATCAAAACACCAACAAGCAGTTTGTGCACACTAGAACAGCGGGAAGGATCAAAAAGGCCCTGCCCAAACTTTTGTAGGAATTGCCCTGCTTTGTCCTGCATGAGCTGGAGGTAATTGCAGAGTATTTTAGCAGCACAGAGCATGTTTGAAGTAGTTTGGTGGTGATCTGACAAAGACATGTAATAAATTTATGTCAAAGGAGCAGGAGTGCTGCAGGCCGGAGATGCTGTAAGGCTGGAAAAGAGAACAGGCTGAGTGGAGCTTCCTCTGGATCCTTCTGCAGCCCAACAGCACTCCACACCTTCTGCTGGAAAACACAGGAGAGCTGCCTGTCTCCTCTGGAAATGGTCTCTCTAAATTCCCACCTTAATTTGGCTGTGGTTAGTTACAACCATTGTTTAGGCCCTTCACGGCTCGAATGCGATGAAAAGAACCACTGAGAATAAGTTAGAGAGGAAGAATAAGTTAGAGAGGAAGAAAACCACTGTTATCCAAAATAATCATTTATGGTGACAGTTTGAAGATGACAAGGGACAGGACACGAGGGAATGGCTGAAGTTGTGTCAGAGAAAGTTTAGGTTGGTTATTTGGGAAAGGTTCTTCCCCAGAGGGTGCTGGGCACTGCCCAGGCTCCCCAGGGCATGGGCACAGCCCCAAGGCTGCCAGAGCCCCAGGAGGGTTTGGACAAAGCTCCCAGGGATGCACAGGGTGGGATTGTTGGGGTGTCTGGGCAGGGCCTGGATGATCCTGGACAGGATATTCCATGATTCTGTCTATAAGCAAGTCAATGTATATTAAAAGATTCAATCACAGGGAAGCAATTCTGCAATGATAACTAAACTATTAAGAACACAAGGATGCTATGAAATAATGAATTATACACCTATATAACCTGTTCATTATGACTACTACATACTCAAGGTGATATAAACATTAGCTGAGTCCAACTGATCAAATTACCTCTAAAATATGATGGTGTTTGCTACATGAATCCCAGTGTGGTCCAAGTAAATTACTTATGGAAATATCCAGGTAACTGTCAAGCTGTGAACTTTTCCTCCTGGAGGTGTGATGTTCTGTGACCACACCTGGGCAAGAAAAACTCTCCTTGGAGGCTGTACAATTGAGTTTCCATTGTTTAACATGTTGTCCCAGGGGAAATGCGTGCTGGAGCTGAGGTGTTTCTGTGTGACAAATACGATTCAGCTGAACATTATTCACAGCTTTGTCAACACTTCTCCCAAGTGTTTGAAGAAGTTATTTAAGAACTCCAGGAGTTGGAAAAAAAAAATGTTTATTTGAAACATAATGGATGTGGGGAGAAGAAAATCAAAAGTAGTGTAGATGACAGATTTTTTTTTTATAGCTATGGAATGAATAATGTTTTAATCCTTTGCACAGGAGAACGGGCGAGGGAACAAAATAAATCTCTCAAAGGTCACAGGTGGTGCTTTGTCTTCATAATAAAAAAAGTTGAGCTTCACAGTTTAGAAAGAGACTCTTTTTCTGCTTTTTTCTGCTGCCTATAATAAGACCTACAGGCTTATTACTCTCCTCTTAGTGTTATTTAAACAGGCCAGGAAACCATTTTCTTAGTCAGCTTTAAACATATTGAACTGTTTTGTGGCTGTTTTGTGGCTCCTGGCCTTGGAATAATGAAGTTTTCAGCAGCAGTAATATCAATACCTTTGCAATAGTTTCTTTTGTTTGTCTGGAACAAAGGGAATCAACAAAAACAGAGAAAAACAAACAAGTTTTTCTGTTGCTTAAAATGTGAGTATTAAAGTCATCAGCTACAGGTGTTCTAATTAATGAAATAAAGAAAAATTGATGAAGAAATGACAGTGTCCAGGACACCAGTTGTTTAAAAATGCTTGACAACATTGCAGTGGTTCATGATCAAAGGGAAAACAAAAGCCTAGAGAGGAAATACAGAATTTTGGCCCCAAAATCACCACTGGAAAATGTGTACAGTAAGGCCATAACTTTCCTTGAGGCCATAAATTTCCTTGACTTTTCTGGTAGAGAAAAACACTGAAAAAGCATTTAGAAAGTAAATATGACTTTTTATTTGTTAAGTTAGAGTGAACAAATAAACAGATCCATCAAATGTGTGAGAATTGGCTTTTTCCCTAACTTACTGGGTAACATTCCAAAACTTCAAACATTTGAATTTATAAAACCTGCAATTCTAAATTGGGATGAATTACATACCAAGATGTAATTTCAACTTGCTGAAAATTATTTGCAGGGGGGTGCAGTTTTGGAGCCTTCTTCAAAGCTTTGTGCACTTTGACAGCATTAAAGGTTGAATTTTGGCCCTCTAATTCAGGTTTTGAAGAACTGCCTTTGAGTTAATAAATGCTATTTCCCATAAAGCCTCTCTCCACTTAGTAATATTATTCAATATGTTCTTGGTGATTAGGCTACAACAACTCATGTGTGATGCTTTTGAGGATTCAAGAATGAGTGGCTTGGTTGAGAGAGCATAAAAGTTGTATTTACTAAAACCTCTATTAAGTCCCTGAATGCAAAATAAGATTTTAAATATATATATATATATATGTATGTATGTATATATGTATGTATATAAAGGGGAAAGATGTAAATATTTAATTATACTCTGTTGAGTATTGTTTGCTTATAGCAAAGCTCTTCCTCTCCAACACTCTTGACAATAATAAATCATTAAAAATTTCCAGATTTTCTGTGTTAACTTGGGGCAAGGAACATGGGAACTTGGGATATTCAGCACACAACTAAGTGGGCATTAATGGGATCTAAGTTTGAGCAATAAATTTATTTACAGAGGTATCTCAAGCCCTGTTTTAAACCCTGAGGCACTCCAGAGCTGGAAGAACCTTCTAGGCCTGCAGAACCCAACCAACTGTTTCTTTCAGGCCCATAAAAGCAGGGCTTTTTCTTTCTTTTTCCTTTTTTCCTCCTGTCTTTTATAACCTAAGTGCTTTACTGTGTTACAAAGCCAGGTTCATTTGTAGTAAAACACCCACTTGACATTTGTAAAACTCTTGCCACTGATTTCCTGGGAACAAGGTTGATTTCCAAGCGCTTTTATCATGAGAACATAGGCTGTAAAGCCCCAATAATTTTAGAAAGCTCTTTAAGTAACTAGTTTAAATTGCTACTAAATTCTTTAGATAAGAGTTTGTTTTGCAGGGAAAATTCGAATGCACTACTGAAGTCAAGGGCATTGACCTCAGCTAGATTTTCCAAATAAAAGATATGTATGCATTCTGTTCCAAGAATTTTGAGAACTCACCTTTCATTTTGCTTCTGCATCTGTATTCCTAGGTATTTTCAAATCTGCTTTTTGAAAAGAAGGACTTTGTTAACACTGGATTTAAGTGAAGATTTTTTTCAGTAATAAATTTTCATCCTTGGATATTCATCTCTGCATAGAATACTTTGCCTGGAAAGAACTGTACTCATGACTGAAGCTTATTATGGTGTCAAGGGTCAAAGAAAGAGTAAAAACATGAAAAAACAGGCAATGAACTCCATTATCCCATCCTTCCTTAATAATTTTAATTTTTTTTTCCCATTGAAATGATTGTAGATCCCTACTAGCTTCCATTTACTATCTTGAAAAACTTTTTCAGCTGGTTCCCGTTGACTAAAACTAGAATTTCCCAATTAAACTCAGTGAAATATGAAGATCCTGAGCAGCCTTTTTTTTTCAGAAGTGATAAATACAAGACACTGGGAATACAGGGAAACTGTATTACTCTTGATGCAGCCTTTTAACATGAATCCAGATCTGCTCAGACATTAGAAACAGATAATTGTGAGTGAAATGTTGGCTTATTAAAGATGCATTTGAAAGTACATTTGAATGAACTGATTTAAGAGATATTGTCCTGTTCCCATAGAACCATAGGACAGTATAGGTTGGAAAAGACCTCCAAGATCATCCAGTCCCAGCTTTGAACACCCACTAAACCCATCAAACCAGAAAACAGAATAGCCAAAATGAGACTTTACACACTGGACAGAGGTTCCTAAACAGTTTTAATGTTCTACTGTTTGCCTGGCTGTCACTGAATAAGTTCAACCTCAAAAAGAAAATTGCAAGAAGAAAATCAAAAACAGTAATAAGAGCCCCATTCCTAATTCAGAAGAATATCAATAAACAGACAAAGTAGCTCTGTTGCTTTTAAGAACCACAGAAAAGGAAGTTTCAGCTGAGGAAATACATTGGAAATTAGGAATTTGAATGAAGTTCCTTGTCTGAAAAAACAAAACATCCCAGCTAAAATGCTGCTAACAGATTCAAAGCCCTGGGAGTGATGAGCCCTTCCCCACAGTCTCCCTGCCATTTTCTGTGTTAACTTGGGGCAAGGAACATGGGAACTTGGGATATTCAGCACACAACTCAGTGGGCATTAATGGGATATAAGTTTGAACAATAAATTTATTTACAGAGGTATCTCAAGCCCTGTTTTAAACCCTGAGGCACTCCAGAGCTGGAAGAACCTTCTAGGCCTGCAGAACACAACCAACTGTTTCACTGGAACAAACCCATTGAAAACAAACACAATCCAAAGTCCTGATGCACCTACAAACGTACATCCTGCTGGGAAAATATCAAAGGAAAAGCAAGAAAATAAGTTTAAAAATAGCAAAAAAAAAAAAAAAGCAAAGGAAAAGCAAAGTGAGCACCAATACATCCTGCAGAAAACCCCTGACTCACACATTTCCACAGCATCACAGAGAAGGAAAAGTTTCACTTTTGAAATGTTAGGAGGGTTGTTTGGTTTGGTTTTTTTTCAAACAGAGAAACCCTGAACCAGCAGTGGTCCCACATGGAAGTGTTGTCACCAAGTGGGGCTTCAAGAGGGTGTCCAAAGCAGACCATTTAAAATCTGCTTTAAAATCCATCATCACTATCTGTCTTCATTTTTGGGGGTGTTTTGAAATCCAAACCTGAACAAGAGATGGAGCAGCTTCACCTCTTTTAGGGGACTGAGCTGTTCCCGAGTGGCTCAGAGCAGTGGAGCAGAGCTGAAGCAGGAAACTCTTTCCTGCCAAAAGCAGCATCAGCCTAAGCAAAAGGCAGTGAATGTTTGCCTTCCTTGCACCAAGGCACACTGAAATAGTGCAGCTGGCAGTGATACAAAATGCCTTTGGCAACACTTTTTGTGAGAGGAAGACACTCTGAGCATAACTCTATACATTTACATTAATATCTGCAGCCACAAAGGGGTCAGCAGAGATCTGTGGTACAGTTGCACAGAAAGAGCAGGGGAAAACACTTGGAAACAGAAGAATCAGCAAGATAAAAATAGGGAATTGAGAAACAGGAGAGCTGTGTGCTGGGACCAGATAATTCTACAGACTAAGCAAGAAAGGAGCCTGGTGAAACCAGAAAAAGCCCAGGTCTCAAAAATAATTTCTGTCTGTCAAGGGCAGATGAGATTATCCCCTTTTCTTCTGGGAGAAGGGTAAAAAACACCAGCAATGGGAAAGGAAATCTGAGGAGGAAAGAGGACTTTGATTCCAACTCCTGCTCTCCAGCTGACTCTGCCACATTCAGGCATTCTGGCAATGTCTTCTGCTGGGACAGAAATCTCCAAACTGATGTCAAAATCTGCTGTTTTCCTGTCATTTGTCCTGTTCATGGGCCTGTGTTTCACATGTTTTATTAGCTGGTGTTGCTCAAGGCCAGGTTGGACAGGGCTTGGAGCAAACTGGGAAGGTGGAAAGTGACCCTGCTCATGGAAAAGGGTGGGACTGGATGGGCTTTGGGAACCCTTCTAACCCAAACCAGTGTGAGATTGAGATCCTGGCACTGGTGCAGTCTGGACCCAAAACATACCTGAAACAGCTGCAAAAGGCTCATCCCATGGGGAATTTATCCTTCTGCCAGCCCTGGAACTCACACCATAGCTCATCCCATGGGGAATTTATCCTTCTGCCAGCACTGGAACTCACACCATAGCTACTCCCATGGGGAATTTATCCTTCTGCCAGCCCTGGAACTCACACCATAGCTCATCCCATGGGGAATTCGTCCTTCTGCCAGCACTGGAACTCACACCATAGCTACTCCCATGGGGAATTTATCCTTCTACCAGCACTGGAACTCACACCATAGCTCATCCCATGGGGAATTTATCCTTCTGCCAGCCCTGGAACTCCCAGCACAGCCATAGGGGAGATGGTGCCACACTCCCCACCACGAGTGAGGCATCCCCACAGCTCCTCCTGCTCCCCATGGCAGAGGAGGAATAACTGAGGAATAACTGCAAAGGAATTTGCTCTTGGCTTCTCCTTCAGGGAGGGTGTGTAGCCCAGATTGCTCCTTTGGAAAACCCAGCAAGCATGGGATATGGCAGGATGCTCCAACAATTTATCAAACCCCAGAAAGACACCTCTTGTCAGATGATGCCCTTTTCTGACTCAGAGATGGGGCAACTGAGAGGTGCTTTAAGAACTTTTATTCCATTTTCAGTCTCATGAAAAGGGTGAGACAATACAGATATTGTAATTCGCACCATCACAATCAGAAGCCAACTATTTCTAAATTACAATACATTATAAATGTTTCTTAACCTATCAAGTTTGACCACACCATACTTTAAATACCTTAAAACAAATCATCTAAAATTACTCTTCATATATCTTACTACAATACATCTCTCATAGTTCTATTTCTCCAATATATCCAGAAATGGTTTTTTTTCATTTTTTACAAAACCATCCTTTAAATCTTGTTTCTAATTCAGTTTCTCTCTCAACAGTATCTATCCAGCTCCATAACATTGCTGAGTCAACATTTCTCATCTCAAAGTTTACATACAAATGCACTCTATGTAAACCTTCTATCAAACTTTAAAAATTTTCTATAAATCCATTTCCCACAACCTCTCTCTCAAGCAAGTAGAGAGGTTCTGTGTTCAAACAGAGCACTTAAAGACAAATTTTCACCCAATTGCTCCCAAGTGCCCAAGCCAGAAAAGACAGAAAGTGAACTGGCCTCAGGCAACCAGGAGTCCCTTGGTTTACCTGTGCAGTCATCACAGGAAATCACTCTTCTATTCTAGAAATGTAAAAATATTGCATTTGGATTAAATAAATAGTCCTGACAGCATAAGACAAATCATGTTTGTTTGGCCCATGTAATTAGGACAGTGAGAAATGAGCTATTTACACTGATAATCTCAGGCTGTTATCAGTAAGATTAATTTGTCTGCAGAGACATTCCCAGGTGACCCCAAGATCCTGTGCTATATTGATGCTACACTTTGGAGATTTATGAATTGAGAGGGTTATGAAGAATATTGCAAACACTTTTAGATTCATTGGAACAAAAGAAGAGAATAGAAACTAAACTTAAGGATTTTTTTTGTAAATTTGTTCCCTATGGTCCAGTGTTAACTTTGGGAATTTGGCTCAGATCTGTGAATTGCAGAAGCACTCCCTGGACCTTACTGCCATTTTCAATTCAGCAGCCACCCCTGAAATGCTGTTATTAGCACTCCCAGAAAAGCCTTCGGAGCAGAACCAGGCTCAAAAATGCATTTAGCAGCAAATGCAATAATAGCAAATTTATTGCCCCGAGGAGGCAGCTCTTGTAGATTATATATATATATATATTTTGGACACTGACTTCTGAATTATTTGATAATCACTTTATTTGTTGGCCTTACGAGACACAGAGAACTGCAACTGTTTACTGACTGTTTGCCTCCACTTTTCTTGTTGGCATTTCAAGGCTTGGAACATTTGCTCTGGGCTAATTGGCTAATGCTTGTTCAAACTGACTCTTGCTTTCAATCCCCTCCCAAAGAAAGAGCTCAGGGCAGATATTAGAGAAATTATTGGTTTTCTCTTCTACACGATTCTCACAAGAGTTCTTTGTCCTTCTTGCCCCTTTTCCTCCTGCTGCTGCTGCTTTTTGTGCACCTCAGAACACCCAGCTTCAGTGGATGAGGTCAGCACGTGTCCAGATGGAGAATTAAACTATTTAGTGAATCCTGCAAAGCTGCACAATATTTCTTTCCAGTCTCACTGGGATGGAAGACAATAATGCTGAGATTTGAGTGCTATTAATGCAATGTTCTCACAGGAGCTACTGGTTTTCTCAGGACATTATGGAACACAGCTGTGGCTGTGGAATGCTCCAGGTTGATCAACAAAATCTGACCATACTTTTTATAACAATGTTTCCTAGCTCCCCACAGGAGGTGTTCTTCAGACAGCTATCCCTCATTATTTTTTTCTCCTATTTCTCAATGTCAGCAAATTTATAAGATCAGAAAAAAAACCCCAAAAAATCCCTGCTTTCTGTTGTCTACAGAATCCCAGAAGGATTTGAGTTGAAAGGGACTTCAAAGCCCATCCAGTGCCACCCCTGCCATGGCAGGGACACCTTCCACTGTCCCAGGCTGCTCCAAGCCCCATCCAGCCTGGCCTTGGGCACTGCCAGGGATCCAGGGGCAGCCACAGCTTCTTGTGCCAGGGCCATACCATGCTCAGAGGGAACAATTCCTTCCCAAAATCCCATCCATTCCTGCCCTCTGGCAGTGGGAAGCCATTCCCTGTCAGGTCCTGGCACTGCTGGCAAAGGTGACATTTTGAGAGAGAGGTTCTTTGCCTGCTCTTGGTGTTGATTTTTTTTTTTTTGATGGTAATCATTTCCCCTCCAAAATTTTGGTCCGAGTCTTCACGTAAGCAAAAAGTAACCAAAACTAAAAGTTCCCCCACTAGAGCTCATGCAAGTCTGGGGTCTGCACTGGAACTCCTACTATTGGTAGATTCAGGTGGGAAAATACAGGAGAGACTTCCCCCAGAAGGTCCAGTTCCCACAAATATTTGGTATAATCAGGGTGGCCTTTATCTAACACCACATTTCAGCACAATAAGAGATGTACTTCAGCCAACGTGGGAAGAGGAAGCAGATATTCGCAATTTTAGGGTATTTGCCAACAAGAGCCCTCCTTTACCATTAATGAGTTCCTTTAAAGCTTACCCCAAGTCTCCAGCTGGCAATATATACTAAGGAAATAACATTTAAACCCCTTCTAACAGAAGGAAAACACACTGTTAGAACAAATACTACAAATACACCCTCCTGTATGATGAGGTGGTTTCTGCTTTGTGGGAGCTTTAATTTATCTGCTCTAGGTGACAATTATCAAGCAGAAATCAAAGCTATTATTCTTTTAATCTAATCAGCTATGGTCTAGTTTACTTCCAGATGTATCCTATTGACTAAAAAAGAAAACTCTAATAATTCACAGTTTCTCTGGGATCAGTTTGTCATAATTTGATTAATTCCCTCCTCATCTTCTTCTTGCTTTCTAATGTTATAAATCAGCCTAATCAAATTATTGTCACTTTCTCCATACAGGCAGAAAAAAGACAGATTGTCTTTGCTGTCAGCAGTTGGCAGAAGCCTGAAATACAAAGTTTGTTAAAACTTAGGGACAAGCAAAAAGTACAGACTCAAAAAACTGTAGATTCCTTCCAGTGCTTCATAGCCAGGCTATACATTAATCATTCATACAATTCCATCTCCTTCTTATGCTCTGTCTTACTTAAATGCAGGAGTTTTGAATCAAATTTATCACTGTAAATAACCAGAGCGGGGGGGGAAAAGAAGAGGAGATTTCTGCAAAAGCAGTGATTCATGAGGGAAAATTTGATTTTTGCTTGATATGTCTTGTCTGAATCTCTTTTAAATTGCTCAGCCTGGAGGCCATATTTCATTTTTGTTTGTTATCCAGTGCTTGTCTGGAACAGCCCATAGTGCTGAAGTGGAGGAAACATTGAATTCCAGTGTTCTTCCCCAAATCAAAGCCTCATTTCCTTGGGAAATTCTTCTCCTTGGAAATGCCTTTGGCTCCCATAATATTCCACGTGCAGTTTTTGCTAAGAATCACATCTTCCCTCATGTTATAACCCCAAGCTACTCTAGTGTTTAATCTGGTTAATTTAATTGTGGAGAACATGCTTAGGTCAAACTTTTGATTTTACTGACTTTTCTAAAAACTTTTCTAAAGAGCAAGTGCAACTAATTAAGAATCTTCTTGCTGCCAATATTGCATAATGAAACTAAATCACAGAATTATATAGTAACTGGGAATAATCTGATTCTGAGAACGTCATGATTTATTTTCCCCAAAATGAGAGGGAATAAGGAACAGAAACCTCACCTGGAGTAGTTTTCTAATGATAGACTCATTTTGAAAATGACAAAATAAGCTTGGAACAGATTGTATAAATGAGTAGGAAAATAATTTTGTTTTGTGTAAGTGTCATTATGTTGGGCTTAAAGCTCGCAAAAAGCAAGAATGAGAGGAATTGCAGGGAAGTCTATAATATCTTTAAATGAAAATACAGTCTGATGAAAGCCCAGGATTGATGAGTGGTGGGAAACCTTTGCACAGAACAAGAAGAAAGCCTGTGTACATAGGAATAAAATGCTACAAACTTGTCCAAAATGTGTTGATTCACTTACAGAACATCTCTGCTCCTGTCCTTCCTCCAGCTGTGGCTCTTGCACTGTAATGCTGCAGCCCTGGGCAGGCATTAAGAAAACTGCCACACTTACCCAACCATTAGAATTTTAAATAAGAGTAAAACTTTTATTCTCCCATTAAATCAGTGGGAGATGAGCCTGGACCAGACTGTCCAATACAGCTGCTCCAGAAAGGGAAAAATCCAGGTAAATGGATTTTACAATCCAGGTGAATGGAGCTGGTCCAACCCTACAGCAGCCTTAGGGACTCTCCTGTTCTGCTTGGTGACCAAGGGGCAGGAAGGTGGATTTAATCTCTTCTGGTTTTGGTGATATCAGGTAAATTCACACTCCCAGTGAATTCACACTGGGAAGCAAAAGGTTTTCCAAAATGATCAACACTGATATTTTATCAACAGCTCCTTGGCCCCTTGTCCTCACCAGACACGTCCTCTGCTGTGACTGCTGCAGAATTCCCAATCAATGGAAGAATTCACAGGTGTCAGGGGTCTCCCTCTTCTCTTCTTCCTGGAGAGAGAACAGAAAGTTTGAATGATCTTCCCTTGTCAATTTTTCTGCCAAATCACTCCAGAGCTGCATCTATCTGGATTACTTCATTGTGAAAGCTCGTATCCTAAATTCCACAAAAAACAATTGCGTGAGGGATTCCAAAGGCTTGTTCATGGTGAGGACTCCCATATTCATTTTTGAACTGAGCTACTTACAGGTGTAAATGTTTCACACCAATGTTCTGAAAAAAAATCTCCAATAACAACAGAAAACACTGGAAAGTGAGCTGGGAAGATCAGGTGAAACTTAACACTGGCAGCTGAATTCTGTTCCCTGTGGCAAATATTTCCTCCATCACGTTCTGTGTGTATATATATATATTTTTTTTAATATATAAATATATAAATATATAAATATATATATTTATACATTTATATATATTTTATATATATAAAAATATATATCACAAATATATATTTTTACAGGCTTCTTTGAAAAGAAAAAAGGGAAGAAAATAAAAATAAAATGTAGAATTAATAACACATAACCAGCTTTCTTGAGCCCTGACACTCAGAAAGTCAAACCCATCTAGTCAAAGCCACAGAAAAAGTGATAGAGATATAAAATGAAGGTCTGCTCATGAAATAAGACTCAGGGTGCCTAATTATTGCTCCACAAAATCAAGGGAAGAGCATCAAAAAAACCCATCAATTATTACTAAAATAATGAAATTTCTGTGGGTAAAATGAGAAAGTTGCTTTACACCAGCCCACAGAAAATAAAGGAATATCAGGACTTACACTCCTTGGATGAGCTCAGAGAGGGGATCATTTCCAGCACATCTATGAGAAACAGTGGGAAACAGCTGTCTCATTTGCAGGCCTCTCAGATGTCAAGCAGCCTCATGACTTCAATCAGAGATTTCCTCTCCTAACAGACTTTGTGCTTCACTAGTGGGAGGTGCTGCTCCTGGACTTGTATCACCAGGGAAATTAGAGATGGCTGTGATGGAAGGATATAAAAGAATCTCTGATCAGGCCAATTTCCAGCTCCAAACTTCACTGGGTGCATTCACTCAGAAGGCACTTCCTGCTAACTGCTAAATGTTAATTAAGATTGGGACTGCAAGTGTAAAACCAGTGGCTTTCAAGCCCCACTAATTCTAACCCAGCTCTGACTGCACAGCATTGTGGAGGTGATGCTGAATTGTTGGTGACATGAGAGGGAAATAAAACCCAAGAAAAGCAAATGATGGAAAAGAAAATAATTGCTCACCTCCCAAATGCCCCTGAGTGATGGCAACACCCAGCACCTTCCGCCTACCCAGTTTTATTTATGAGCAGGATGTCAGGGTTGGGTGGGATCAGCTGTCCTGGCAGTGTCCCCTCCCAAATCCTGGAGCACCCCAGCACCTCTCTGGGAGGCTGAGGAGGAGTAAATGCTGTGTAAGCACAGAGCAGCAACCACTGGATCACCAGTGTGGTGCCAGCACCATTTTCAGCATTATTCACACGATTTCAGAGCACAGCCCCATGCAGGCTGCCTTGGAGAAAGTGGATTCCACCCCAGCTAAAACCAGGACCTGCTTATAGTCCTGGGGGTTGGGAAGGTCATGCTGGAATTCCCAATTTCTTCCTCCAAATTCATCTTCTTCCTTCTCCCATCTTCCCCGTTTGAGTTCCTACTGACTGAAAACAGGAGGATCACAGAAGGATCCCATCTCCCCTAAATAATCCTGACTTTTTTTCTCTTTGTTTTCCCCTTGCTGTTTATCTTTTTAGGTGTTCAGGAGGATTCAGTCTGTTTCTAATCACTTGTGCTCATGTTTTCCTTGCTAAAAGGAGCACACCACAGCCCATCCTAAGTAGTTTGTGAAGATCCCTGTCACTGGGATGGGGCATTGTCACAGTCATCTTTTATGGAAAATCCTTTCCTTAGGGTTTTTCCTCCTGGGAAGCTGAAAGGCCTCAGGAACAAAATGTAACCAATGGTTATCTGCTGCTGTGGAATGCAACAGGTGCATCTGGGATTGGGCTCATGTGGTTGTTTCTAATTCATGGCCAATCACAGCCCAACTGGCTCAGACTCTCTGTCCAAGACACAAACTTCTTCTATCATTCTTCCTTTTTCTATTCTTAGCTAGTCTTCTGATGAAATCCTTTCTTCTATTCTTTTAGTATAGTTTTAATATAATATATATCATAAAATAACAAATCAAGCCTTCTGAAACATGGAGTCAGATCCTCGTCTCTTCCCTCACCCTCAGACCCCTGTGAACACGGTCACAGGGTACAGTCCCAGAAAGAGATGTCTGGCAATGTCCACTGTACAATCTATTTAGTTTATAAGTGTGGCCTAAGTTTCTTTTTTCCTTTCTTTTTTCCCTCTCTTATGTATATTTTTGCCTGAGAACCACTCCCAAAACTTGCATCAGAGGTAAGACAAAAATAAATGACAGCCCTAATAAGTTATTGGATGTATTATGTGGTCACAGCCATGAAATCCCTTCTTCAGCTTTCCTCCCTTGCAACACTGTATTATTCTCTGTTAAAATTAAATATATAACCTATTTTTATCTTGGCCTGAATGGCCTAGAGACTAAGCAGGACCTACAGCTCTCTGTGACCCAGAACACCAATAAAAAACCAACCAATGTAGGTGCATTGAAAATTATGAAGGAATTTCAGAGGGGGATGACAATAATATGTGTTTGTCTAACATGAATAAACCTTAATTTAGTCTATTATTGTTTAAGATGAACAAACAAAACTATCAGACTGAATTAAACCTTTTTCCTCTACAGTTACAGGGGAGATAACTGGGATATGAGGCAGGGAAAGATTTTTAATATACTGAAATATCAAACCCTAAATAATAAAAGAAGAACCCTCTACCAGCTATTATTTTCCAGATTTTTCTCTCATTTACCCTTTTTGTAAGCTCATTTAAGATCATTTAGTACACTCTATAGCGAAACAAAAATTCCCTGCTCCCCATCTGCTCTGTTCTCCTGATTTGTTCCCTTTTTCACCCCTAGGAACTGAATTCCCACCAGGAGCTCACAAAGCACAACCTCACAAACCTATTTTCATCAAATGGAAAACTAAGCAAACAAATTCATGAGGGCCACAATTCCTTGAATCCATGGATAAGTAAGAGATCTTGATAAAGTCATAAAATGTTTCCTGGGTAGCTTCTTAAAATAACAACTTTCTGAGAGAACAAACGAAATTGTGTGATTGTCTCATCCCTGTGTGTTTAGCAGAAGCTGAAGGATATTTAGCTGATGCAGATGGTTTGAAAAGGGAGTGTTTAAATTAGGTGCAGCTTTGAGTCTGACAGGGAACAAATATAAAATATGTGGGTTTGAAGTACATGGAAATACACAAATTGTTGCAGACAGGAGAGCGGCTGCAGGTATACTCAATGTATAATAGAAAATCAGGGACTGCTTTGGGCTGGAAGGAAACTTAAAAATGATCTTTTTTTACCACCTACCATAGGCAGAGACACCTTCCAATAGCCCAGCTTGCTCCAAACCCTGTTTAACCTGGCCTTGGACACTTCCAGGGATCCAGGGGTGTTGTGGTGTGGTGTGAGGGTCCCTAGGATGGGGTGAGAGATGAGAACTGACTCCAAGTTCTCAGAAGGCTGATTATATTATATCATATTATATCATATTATTATATCATATTATTATATCATATTATATCATATTATAAAACTATACTACAGAAAGAGAAAGGAGAAATCAGAAGGCCAGACAAGGATGATAATAAAATCCCGTGACTGACCTGAGTCCTGACACAGCTGGACTGGGATTGGTCATTAAGTTAAAACAATTCACATGCTGGGTAAACAATTCTCCCAATCACATTCCAGGGGAGCAAACCATGGAGAAGCTGGGGCTTCTCATCTTGCCAGGAGAGGAAATCCTGGCAAAGGGATTTTTCATAAAATATCACAGTGACACAGGGGCAGCCACAGCTTCTCTGGGTACCCCTTACCAGGGCCTCACCACCCTGATAAGAAAGAATGCCAGCACTGCAAACATATTTGATCCACTTTTCTTAAAGCCCTCTGTAAGAGCTGCTGCAAGCTGTTGCTGCAGTAGGTAATATTTTCACTTCAACCAACAGAGATCTGGGAAATGAAATAAAGCATCAATGTAGCTCGTTCCTGAAATAGTCACAAAATTGTCATATTTCTAACTTGACAGAAACTGCACTTTCTGCTCTATAGACTATTTCAATCTTCAAAAAGTTCCTTCAATTTAGGAGAAACATTTGTGGCAAAGGAGTTCTCAGGAACCGCACATTTGAAGCAGTGATGAGTAATCTTCGACATTTGGACTCCGAGTTCTACAAACTCCCTTTTTGCTGAGGGGAGCCAGGAGTGGGGAAAGGACTGCTCAATGAAAATGTCAGAGGCTGTGTTCTCCTGGAGGCCTGTCTGAATGCTGACAAAGTCCTTTTCCAATTTCCTTTAAAATGGATTTGGGAAACGTTTATTAGTTCTTCCTGAAGTGCCTGTAATTACTTTGTCTGTGCTGCTCAGTCTGGGCCTGCAGGCTGCTTTGCACAGACATCTCTTGTCCTCCTGTGCCGTGTGCTCTGACAGCAGATATTAACTCTCCCAGAGAGGAAAAAGTTCAGCTGCAATTTGGGATCCTAATCCATGCAAAGTTGCTGTGGCAGATATTGAGAACTCCTTCAGAGCAGGTTTTACAAGAGTAGTAATGGATGTTCACTGTTAATACAGATTTACTTATAATTTTATTTATGTCACTGAATCATTTAGGCTTGAGATCATCGGGCCCAAGCTGTGCCCAATCCCCACCTTGTCCCCAGCCCAGAGCACTGAGTGTCACACCCAGGTGTTCCTGGGACACCTCCAGGGCTGGGGACTCCAACACCTCCCTGGCAATGTTTAACAACCCTTTCCATGGAGAAATTCCTCCTGGTGTCCAAGATGAGCCTCCCCTGGCACAGCCTGGGGCCATTTCCTCTTGTCCCATCGCTGGTTCCCTGGGAGCAAAGCCCAACCCAGCTCCAAAGTCCCTAAGTGTCACGGACACATTTCATGAAAAATCCTTTCCTTAGGATTTTTTCTCCTGAGAAGCTGAGGGGCCTCAGGAACAAAATGTAACCAATGGTTATCTGCTGCTGTGGAATGCAACAGGTGCATCTGGGATTGGTCCATGTTGGTTGTTTCTAATGAATGGCCAATCACAGTCTGGCTGTGTCGGGACTCTGGTCAGTCACAAGATTTTATCATCATTCCATTCCTTTCTATTCCTTGCTAGCCTTCTGATGAAATCCTTTCTTCTATCATTTTAGTATAGTTTTAATATATCATTTTCTTTTAATATAATAGATATAATAAAATAATAAATCAGCCTTCTGAAACATGGAGTCAAGATTCTCATCTCTTCTCTTGTCCAGGGACCCCTGTGAACACCACCACACTTGAGGCCCTGGTATAAAAATTTCCTGACACAAAAATGGATATTCTTTCTGGGTCCTGGCAACCCTATAAACCCTGTGGTGGAAAAGCTCTTAAAGCAATCATCACTCTTCAGTAGTGTGGGTTTTATGGGGTAAGGGTACACGGGCTTTTGAAACAACTCTTCATCATCCCCACTTAACCACTCAGTCCATTTTCTTTAAGTCTGGGAACACTCAAGAATTCAGTTCCTTTTTAGAAAAATTCCTAACCAGAAGATGCTCACCAGGGGGGGTTTAGGCAATAACTGGAATTCAATCCACAGGATCAGATTAGAGCCTGTCTAATGCCAAATCCTCCAAATTCTGAGTGTCCCTCCCTGCTCTCTGTTCAGATCCGTTCCTGATGCAGTGTTTGGTAAAACAGACACAGCTGTACATCCAAACTGAGGATTCACGCAGAGCAGAAATATTTCTGCACCAATCTGAAATAAAACTACCCCCCAAGGTTCATAGGGGAGAAACCTCATCTGGCCTTGAGAAATTTTATCAGCATTTTTCCAGTCTCCATGTTAAAGTAACAGACACAGGGCAATTTTAGGAATAATATCTACAATGGGATTGATTTCCCTGATGATTTTGGGGTGTTCCATTTCTTTCCTTGCCTATAGGAACTATTCAGAAAATCTTTTCAAGAAAACATCTCATTTGTTGTCCTTAATCAGCTTCAGTCCAAATATTCATATGTTTTAAAATGTTACATTATAATAAGTTCTCTTAGACACAAAAGATATTAAAAGAAATTTTCAACTTCGGGTCCCAGACTCTGTTAATTTTCTGTCAGCAACTAAAACCATTTTCTAGTGGCAAATTTAATCAATATGCTATAATGTTCTTTTGAGCTGTCATTTAAATGTTTGTCACAAATAGTCTCTGTGAAATGGCCCAGGAGATTGCAGAGCAGGTATTTTTACTGCTGGTATCTACAGACCAATATCCTGAGAGAATAACCCAGGACAGCATCAAATTTTAGGCAAAAGCTGATTTACTCTGTGAATTTATTTTGTGAATTTACTTTGTGGTTCCTTTTAGTTTTCTTCCTAATATAAAAATGGATATTCCTTCTGGACACTAAGCATAAATTTATTAAAAAATATAATGAACATCAGGATATTTCTTCCCCTTAATTTTATTAAGGTGATTTTATTAAATAATTCCAACTTTCAGTCTAAAAGCCGACCTGCATTGATTAGAAGAAATAAGAGTTTTCTAGAGTCAAGACTGCTTGAAAATTACTCTTTCATTGTTCTGGATGTGTTTAATTGAGATAAATAAGATAATGCATAGTCAAAAAACCCAGCTTCAATTCTTCTTGACCACCTTAAGAAAAAATGAAATGCTGAAAGCATATAAAACTTTGCAATATTTTCATTTTCTATTCCACAATAACCCTGAGTTATCTTCTGTAATGAAACTTGAAAGCACAGTGCTGATAATGTTTCTGAAATGAGACTTCCCCAGAATTATTAAATTGGAAACAAAAGCAAAAAGTAATTCAGCAGAGATCAGCTTTTCCATGGTTTTTGAACGTCTCCCTACCTTGAGTTAAGTTCATGAGCAGGCATGCAATGAAAATTACCATTTGTCCGTTTTTTTCTAATTTTCTGGAAGCACAGTCTACAAACCAGGCAACAAGTCCAGGTGTTCCCTGGTTTGCCATTTGCTTTGCAACTGATTTCTGCACATCTCAGCCTAAGAACTTTAGAGAAGAAATGTTATTATTTTTCATAAACCAGTTCTATTAAGAGGGCAATTTCCCACAGCCATAAAACTTAGCTAAAATCATCCATATAAACTTTGAAAGACCTCAGCGATTGAAATTTATCTGTTTACTTTGCTGCTGTGGCTTTAAAATCATTAATCCATTACCTATCCCCCAAAGAGAGGTGTTGCAATAGTTTGAATTTGGGGCTGTTTTTTTTTTTTAAAAACAAATATTTTAAATACTTTTGAGACTTCAGAAATGCACTGGCTCAAGGATCAGCATCTCCTGTCACTTCAGAATAATTAAAGAAAAAATGCTCTAGGAAGGAAAGGTCAAATGGACAGATTATCGCTTCATACCCCTGAGCTGATTTTTGAAACTTTAGGAAATTGAGGAAGATTTTTTTGTGCATAAAGATCAGTTCTGTATATGAGAAAACATTAAAAGGAAGTGTTTTAGATCATCTAATTTTCAATGTGCATCTGGATTCTCCTTAAATTTATCTAATCAGGTTCTGTTGCATTAAGATTTTCCAGACTGATTTTTATTCCTTCTCAATTAAACAGAAGAGACCAATTATCAACAGGCTTGTGTGTCATAATCACCACATCTTTCCAGTGGAGTGGCAGGAAATTACACGGATTTAGAGTCTCCCAGAGGAGCACATTGCTGTCAAACAACAATTGACTGCCAGAGCAATAACCTAATTCCATTATTGGCAGAAGGGATAATGTGGATTTTTACTTTATCCAATTCCACATTTACGATACCCAATCTGGAGAACCACCTTGGCTCAGGTCAGGCATCTATTCAGATCAATCTTGTGCCAATCAGACTCAGATCAGGGGTTATGGCTCTGCAGGATTTAGGAGCATTTATTGCTGTCAAGTATTTACCAGGAGATGCCCTCAGAAATTTCCTGAATTATGGAAGCAGCAAATTTAGCAACAGGACAAGGAGATACCATATACCTTTGCTTTCCATTTTACATTTCAAATAGGTCTGGAAAAACACATTCAACTATTACTGAAACAAAAAACCGACATGTACTGAAAAACATATAAATAAATTGAGAATTAGACTTATTCAGGAACTCAAACTGAGAGGTACCAGTTTAAAAAGTCTGAGGAATTAAAAGGGATAATTTGACCAATAATTACAGTGTTTTAACTTGAATTTCATGGGAATTTTGATAATAGAAATTCTTAGTCTCTGTTTCCTAGATTTCCAGAATAGTTATGTGGAATTTTTAATGAACCAGCTGATCCTGTCACAAATATAAGGAAAAGAAGGATAAATAGAGTCAAAGAATAATAAAGGTTGGAAAAGATTTTTAAGATGACCAAGTCCAAGCATCATCCCAGCACCGTGTTCCCCTCTAAGCCATGTCCTCAAGTGCCACATCTACAGCGGTTTTGAGCACTTAAAGAAATAACTCAATTCCAACTCCTAATAAGACACCAGAATATTTTTCCAAAGGTCCCATAATGCTCCATGATTATGTTGACACTCTGCCAGACTTAGAGAGGTGTACAAGAACCTTCTTTTGGTAGGAATCTCACAATAAGGTCTCTTAAAAAGCCAAATTCCTCCTCTCAGAGTGGCCAAAGGACACATCTTGGTGCAGAAGGCTCTAAGAACGTGCTCCATGTAGGAGCTGGGCATGAATTTTCCTCCTGCACAGCAGAAAATTTACACAGCAATTTCTGCAGCTCCAAGTATGACATGGGCAGTTTCCCCATGCTTATCCTCTTCCACATAGTCAGATTTTCAGCTTACAAAAGATCCCTCAGGGAGAGAAAAAAAAAATATTGTTTAAGAAAAAAATAACATTAGGTGCAAAGCGAAAGTCAAAAATCAATAGAAAGTCCTAAATATAAGGAAAGGAAAATGGTACTTTGGGGGAAAAAACTCCTTCCTTTGATCAGAGAGGCCATTTAAAATAATATGGCCTACAGTTATTTTTAATGAGGTTTAAAAGCATAAATGAGGCTTAGCACTATAGAAAGTGAAGATCAGCACTGGATTAAGTCACGTATTTTCTTTAAGTTTGGGCATAAAATTCTTTGAAATGTCTGTGGCATCATTAGCATTTATAATATAGGGCAGGTTTTGCACTGCTGGTAAATGAAAATCAGAGGGGTTCCCATCAGTTTTAAAATTAACAGTGCATTTCAAATTCTCACATTTCTATTTTTAAAGAAAACCGCCAAATTAATTTTATTTTCAAATATTACAGGAAGCTGAAAAATTAATTACAGAGGACAAAGTATTAAAAGAGAAAATAATCAAGTCCAAATGAACTTTTCATGCTCAGCACATCAATTATTTTCTTTGTGCAAAAACTAAAATGGAGCTCATGAAAAAAAAATCTGTCCCAGCTTCATCTTAGATGGTTTCAAAATTGAGGGATTCTTTTTTATTTATTTTATAAGAAATAGAAAATTGTTATTTCCAAAGCATTTAAGGGACATTTTCTTTATAATCTGCACAAAAAAAACCCCAAACAAATATGAACATGTAAACAGTTCCAGGGTTATGGAAAAAGCCCCAATCTTTGTTCTGGTCCCTAGAAAACCATAAAAAATATTTTGTGACATAGCTGAGTGTCCACAGGGGGATCCTGCAAAGTTTGGGCTTGATGGTCTTGGAGCTCTTTTCCAGCCTTAATGATTCTGTCCTACCATGAATAAATAAAAGTAGGAGATTGCAAATTATTCTTTTTAGTTTAAACCCTATTTGTGGCACTCAAATTGTTGTATTTTCCAAATTAGTCTCCATTTAGTCACATCATATTGGGCAGAGGAAATGATGGACCCGTGGATTATGGAAATGAGATTGGTGAACCAAAATATGCCCTGAATCCTTAAAAATGCTCACATTAACCAGTGGCAGAGATGAAAACTCTTCAGTGGACTTGGAAAAAGTACTTGAGCTCAAGTTTCTTTCTGACTAAACTGGAAAGCCCTCCAGAATTAGGGGAGATGGTCATTTCTCTGCTGGTCATACTTTCAGTCTTATTTCTTGCAATAAATTATTTATATGAGCATCTGCTGATTAAAAAAACCCCAAATAAACCAAACTAAGGGACTTTTAGATGTTTAGCATTCAGTTTTATGTTATTTTCTTTTCCTTTCCTTAAAAGCAAAACCCTCACTTAGCCACAAACATCTCTGCAAGTCCATAGCAGGGGTAAGGCTGTAGCACAGAGAACTCAGTGGATTATGGGAATGGGATGATGGGAATGAGCCTTTCACTCAAATGAAACCTTCCCCTAATTCCTAATTTAACAGTATAATCTCCTGGGATTTAGAGGGAAGGTGAAAATTCCCAATAAATTCCACGTGGTATGAGTGTGAGAAGCTCTTTGCCACCTGGGGACACTGGGACAGGAGATTTGGGAGCAATGTAAATATCCAGAGCTTCCCACATCCTCATCATTACCATATTTAAATCAATTTAAATCTTTTCTTGGTTACTGTCTCTGTAGCCTGCAAATGTTTCTTCAAAACATAAGGAGCCACCTTCTGATATTTGCTGGCTGCTTCCCAAAAGAAGTTCTGCTTCACTTGGCACTTTCCCTGTCTGTTCTAATGATTTTAAAGCCTGCCCTTATTTTAGAAAATTGATTCTAGCAGGCAAAATATGTTATTTCAATTCTTCCCAGACTCCAATAATGTTCTATTTAAGCTGTTACAGCAAATGGCAAATTTTCATTTTTAAAATAAGGGAAAACACAGCTTTTTATGAGTCTAACCCTATTTCACTGTTAGCTGTGTATGAAAAAAGCAAAAAAAAAACGTTTTAGAGATCACTGGTTTGTCTTCTCATCCCAGCATGGCTCTTTTTGGGGTGTTTTTAAAAATACTGATGGTGAGAATTAAACAACTCAAGAGCTGAAAACATAAATTGGGGTAAAATCCTCGTTTAAGGATCAACCAAACTTCTCAATTTACTTAAAAGCAAGTGGTGTGGAAATGAAAAACGAAGTCTTAAAGCCAATGTGATGTGAAATGAAAGACAAAGTGAATTAAAATGTAATAAATTCCCACTTACATCACTCCAAAGAAGGCTTTGGGTTTTTCTTCCTTAGGAATTCTATCCTGTGTTGACATGAGGAACATCTGTAGGGTCACAGTAAAGTTTAGATCAGAGAGGAGCTGGAGGAGCCACCTGAGCCAATTTTTCCCATCTCATCAGCCCTTTTCCAGACTTTTTTTTTCCCCAAGGACTGAATAAACTGGGATTGCTCAAATTGCTCAAGACAGATAGATTAAAAAAAATTTTAAAAATTAAAAAAAAAAAATTTAAAAAAAGAAAGAGAACTCTGGAATCTTCAAGCACATAATTTTGTACCAAAAGGAGAGGGAATGGTTTAGTGCAAATATGGGAATAATGGTGAACTAGCAGAGATTTTGGGAACTGGAGAGCTCTCTCTAAACTGAAACTGGACCAATGGTCACTGTGTAAAAATAATCACTTTATGCACACACTTCTAGCCTAAGATCTGCTTCCCAAGCTTCATTTCACTCATTCTTCTCACACAGAAGTTTGACTAAAAAGTGCCATCCTGAAATGCCTTTAGCATGACACACCCACAGCAGGCAGGGAGTTTACAGATTATTGCAGCAATAATGCTTGGATTGGAAGGGAAATTCCTGCATCCACTTAGGAATTATTCTGAATAAAACTCCAGTGATACATTATCTAAAGCTACAAGCTTCTTTAAAAAAGTCTCCATTCAGAAACATCCTTTCTTCATGTCACTTCCTGTTAAGCCAGATGAACAACTTGAATTTCAGATGTTTTCTACCCTTCAGCTCAGAGAGCTGAATTCTATCTCAATGCTGAGAAGTCAAACACCCAGGGTGAAGCCATGGGATTATCTGCATTGCTCCTGGCAGTAGCCAGGTTGTAAATCCAGGTGTAACACAGAAGAGCAGCTGCCCTCTGAACTCATCCAAACTGGTGAAACCTGGCCATGGCTGAATTCATGCAGAGCTCTGGGATATTATTTTTTAAATGGGCAAAAGAATGCTTTTTAAATTATTATTTTCCTTCTGCTAGTAATATCTCTTCTTTATTACACCCTTTCCTCAGTTGGAATAGGAGTTAAAGAGTCCAATTACCAATGTGACAGCTTTTGTCTGATGTTGTTACAGTCATAATAAAGCACTCTCAGTGTACACACTGGATATTCTCTGATTTAATTCTGTGCAAACATTTTCCATAAAGAACACTGACTTTAATAATCTGTTTTCTCTCAGTGTTTTAGAGTTCAGTGTCCAGAGAGCCTGCAGGCTCTTCCCTACCTTCAGCATGTTGCTCCTCTGGGGACAGGGAGCTACTGGTGGCTGTCCCTGGGGAATCCAAGTTCTGTACACAATCATGTTGCAACACTAAATTACCAATTGCAACACTAAATTACTAATTTTAACGCTAAATTGTTCATTGTCAAATGTTTACAGCATGATGAGGTTCATCTCCCCTTGATTTTTCAAAGTCAGATTTATTTCTTCCCCAAATCTTCCTTCTACTTTGACCTAAATTACCTGGCTTAGTTGGCTAAGCAAAATTCAGAATTAGGATGAACAAGCCCAACCATCAACCCAGCACTGTGTTCCCCTCTAAGCCATGTCCTCAAGTGCCACATCTACAGGGTTTTTGAGCACTTAAAGAAATAATTCAATTCCATTTCTTGAAAAGACACCAGAATATTTTTTTTTTCCAAAGCTGCTTTTAAATTTCATTGTGGACCAGCTTTCTAAATCAGAGGGAAAACTTGTTTTTTTCCAGAGTTTGATATATCAGTGCTCTGAAAATGGATTCTGAATGTAAAGATCCTGGAATGAAGGAAGGCTCAGGAGGAAGGCTCAGGGAGAGTTTTCAGCACAGCTTGGAGAATTTTCTATGGTGGGACACAGAGGGAAGCCAGCAGATGTTGGGGTGCTCTTGCAGCAGGCTATAAAATGAGCAGGTGTTAAGAGCAGGGTGAAAAGCCAGGAACTCAAAATTAATTCTGCACCATTCTATTCCCAGAGACACCTGCAATTAAACAGAACGTGGAACCACCATCAATCCCAGAAAAAGCAGAGCTGCAACCAACTCAGTTGTTTGTAATGCTTGTGCAAACAAGAAGCTTGGGGGGAACATTCAAGGGGGAGCCCTTGCAGAGGAATGTTCAGCTTTGGGAGAGTCTGGTTGCAAGTCTGCCAGAATTCGAGGTGATTTTCCACCCACCAGTCTCTTTTTCAAAGGTTCTACAAATCTCTTTCAGACAACTTCTCCCTAAGGCTTTGTTTTCTAATAATCAGTATTTAACATATGGAATCATTCTGTCTCAGGAAGTGTGTTCTAAACAACATCCTCTCAGGGTAAACACAACCATCAACAGAAATTCTACTCTCAAATTATCCAGCCAAAAAGCTTTTCACTTTAAATGCCAAAGACTGCAAGGAAAACTTGAGCATTTTCTAAAATAATTAATCTTTTGGGTCATATTTTATTCCTCAGGATCAGACAAGTCTCCTGCCAAGTACAGAAAATCACCTCCCCAGTGTGTCTCTGCTTTTATTCCAGGATCAGAGTTGTTTCTGCATAGAATAATTAGTCCTGCCTGTTAATTAGGAATAGGTTCTACACCACACAACTGCATAAAGCTGAAGTAAAGCTAGAGCTGCTTTCAGCCCTAGATGGGTTTGAAGCAAAAGAAATCAGGAAGCTGGAAGATTAACCAGAAGGTTTTCAGCCCAAAATCATAAAGAAGAGCAGTTCTCCTGTACATGGCACTAGGAAAAGACAAACTAAGATTAAGTTGAGTTTTAGGGAGATGGGGAAATATTCCAGCTGCCTTCCCAGGAATATCCACTGCCAGGTAATCCAGGTGGGGCTGGGCTGAACTGCTGACAGGATCCCTGGAAAATAATTATCATTAAGGCAAAAGTAAGGAAAGAAATTCTTCTAAATATTTTTTTTAATAGATTCACATAGGAATAAAAGTGTGTATTTTAAAGGGTGAAACTGCTGCTCATCCAGCACTTTAAGATAAAGAGTAATGATCAATTTAAATGGAAGTGTGACTGTGAAAACACCAGTGTTTAATGGTGATCATGGCTCTGGGAAAGGTGGAGGGAAGTGTAAGTCAATCTGAAGTATTTTTCTGCTTAGAAAGCTTTCAGGTGTGTCTGTGATGTTCCTTTCCTTGGATGACAAATAAACATATCCTGGGAGTGTCCCAGGCCAGGTTGGACAGGGCTTGGAACACCCTGGGACAGTGGAAGGTGTCCCTGCCCATGGCAGGGGTGGCACTGGATGGCACTTTTTTTTTTACAAAATGATATTGAAAAATAACTGATCAATAACCAAAATTTATTAAAATTAAATCTCAAAACCAAAATATCAACCCTATGGCACCTTTTGTGGCTGCCCCTTCTTCCTTCATGAGCCCTTCTGGTTTGAGCAGCACAGTCAACGAATGAAACAATTAATGGGATTCAGTCACAGGAAATTCTACAGCATTGAACCCAGAAACTGCTCCCTGCAGTCAAAAAGGTGATGGAGAATTTCTCTGTCCATCCTCCAGCTCTGCATGGCACCAGAAGCACAGATTCTACCAAAGTATTTAAATATCTGCTCACTCAGCCCAGCACACCCCTGCATATTCCAGAGTCCTTTAGCACAAAGCAGGACAAGGAGTCCCAAGGAAAGAAAAAATGTCAGCAAGGATATAAACCTTCAATTTATGGAGAGCCAAAGTAATACCTTAGAAACAACCTGCCAGAAATAATTAGGATATTGGTTTTAATAATGAGGAATAAGGACAACAGTAGATTTATCTTATCTGTTAAAACAGGGTCCACTGTAAATCCATCAGGGGGTTTAATCAGACAATGAGATGCCCTGGGAAGTCTCCTGAGCTCTGCTCTGCCTTGTATAAGCACATTTCAGTAATTGTTTCCAGTGCCCTTTGTACTGCCTAAATGAATGATGAATAGTTATTAAAAGCACGGCTCAGAAGGGTTATTTATGCTACATATTTCACAAAAGTGCATGTTTAATTAAAAATCAGCAGTGCAATTATGAGCATCATAAAGGAAATAACAAAAGCAATATTAAACTGTTAATTAGGAGTTTTTTCCCTTCAAAATGAAGTCAAGGCACTCCATGTGCATACATAAAATCCCTCATTGAAGGTATTTTACTTCCTTCTGTTGGTATTAGCAAAAATATTAATCAAAATGTGGAAGAAAAGCAGCTTTTCACTGAATGGTCCTTTCAGGATTAAAGACTTTTAGTCAAAGAATCAGTTTATTTTTCTTTAATTTGATTTCATGTCTTGTACCTGCTCTTTCCAGGTAGCAGGTAATCTTAGAATCATGGAATCACTGAATGGTTTGGGTTGGAAGGGACCTTAAAGCCCATCCAGTGCCACCCTTGCCATGGGCAGGGACACCTCCCACTGTCCCAGGGTGCTCCAAGCCCCATCCAGCCTGGCCTTGGGCACTGCCAGGGATCCAGGGGCAGCCACAGCTTCTCTGGGCACCCTGTTGACTTCCCATTTTTATTTCTCTGTGGTGAAATCATTCATCATCTCTCCTTATAAGCTACAAGAATAATTCTGCGATAGTTTTCCACATCGTAAATATTTCTCAGGTACCTTGGCCTCCAAAAGCAAATCAAGAAGTCCTAAAAATGGATTTCAATATTGTAAGATTCAGATAAATGCAGCATAGTTGATGAAGCAATAATTTTGAGATCTAGTTGTGCTTTCTGGCCACAAAACAACACAACCCATTAGGTGGTTGGAGCTCACCAACTCCACACCTTCCAGTTATGGACAGAACTGGGAGGTTTTGTGTCATCTTTAAATTCCACTTACTTTACATGCTGTGCTTCTTCATCCATCACAATGATCCTGCAACCTAAATATGAAAAAGGAAAACAAGAAACCCCCATATTTTTGCAATCAGGTTGAACATTCCTCGTGAAGACACACACCTGTTCAAGTATTCACTCAGAGCTGAAAAGCTCCATGCATTTTTGAAGAGCCATTTTCTGCACCAGTCCCCAGCAATGTAACACTGTCAATGCAGCAGTGATATTCCTACACAAAGCACACATTAATCAGCAGAATCCAAAGAATGGATTCCTGCTGTTAAAAATGCAAACAAGAGTCTGTAGGAATCTGCCACTGGGCTGCAGGCTGATGTTGCCCAAGTGACAAAAAAAAACCCCAAAAAACCAAACATATGAAAGCCACTGAAAAAACACTGTTGGCTGAAGAAAGGCCTGGGCAGGTCCTCATGAAGGAATTTGTGATTCCTATTACAAGGGCTATGGATTAAAGCCACAATAATAACCGGCAGTGCTTTAATAAGAAGTTACAACTTCCTCTTAAAGAGAATCACACCAGCTACAGGTCTGGGTTTAGATTCACCATGCCAGGTTTAAACTTTAAAAACTTGGCCCAAAACATGATTAGTTCATTAATTAACAACAGTACGGTGCAGAATAACATTGAGTTCTTAATGATCATCCCCACGAACACAGAAATATCCATTTTTAACCCACCTGTTCTGCCTGGCTCATGTGTTTATAGCTCAATTAACATTGTATAATTAGCACTGATGTCTGTGTTCTTTGCTGGGTCTTGGTTGTGGCCATGAAGGCGATCAGAGATTGGAAGAGAAATGGGTTGTGTTGTCTTTCACTCCATCCCTCCTTTTTTACACTGATTTTCCCTCTTTCCAGAGGAGGTTTTGCCTCTGGATATTTTTTACCTTGGGTTTGGTTCTCTAAGCCATTGCTGCCACCCACAAACACCTGCTCTGTCACCCCACTTGTACCCTACAACTTTTTATCATTCAGATGAAGCTGGCCCTTACTTTTGTTCACTCTGAAGGTTTTTATCTGGGAAATTCCTCTGGGTTTATAGAAAGGCTTTTTAAGAGCTTAAGGTTCAGGTTACAATTTTGGAGAGAGCAAAAGGAAGCCCAGAGCTCCAGTTAGACTTACCCAGATTTACTGTCACAGAGGTTGAATTGGGAAGAATCATCCCTGCAGGATTTTTCTCTCTCTGTTCAATGATTTGGGGTCTAATCTGAGCAGTAAAGTTAAGTTTGTGAACAGGAAATAAATGCCCAGACCCACCAGAGCTGGTTTTTAAAGGTGCTGCAAAAGGAGGGCCAGGCTGTGAATTCTCCCAAGCACTTTTATATCTGGACAGCAGCTGAGGAATCTCATCCTCAGTGTGGTAAAACTTTTAAAGCTTAGGTAAAGGGTTGTTTAAAAGCAGGATAAATGCAGAGCTCAGGTCACACCAGGACTGTTCAGGGCTGCCAGAGGCAGATAGGAACAGAAACAAAACCTCCCCTGAGAAGTATTTCATCCAGGCTGTGGCTGAAATCTCTGGCAAAGGCTTAGGCAAGAGCTGGTGTGAGGCTTAAGGATGGGTTTATGGATCTGCTAGAGGGGAAAAAAGCCCTTAAGCTTCAGATGAAGCAGGATTGGAAGAGGAAAATCAGGGAACTTGTAAAGTGCAAAAAGGATATTCCCTGAGAAGTTCTTCCTTTGGGCAATGACTTGTTTAAAGCTCAGCTGTGTGTCAGGGTCAAGAGGAAAGAAAAGCCTTGAGCTCCAGCCCAGTGTCTCTGTGGGAGGGAACCTGGCAGGATCCCTTCAGTTCCTCCTTCCAAAGTGGGCAGTAATAACAACTAAATTTTGTATGCCAAGCTCATTCTTCTCAAAGCAAACGATTCCCTGCTCTGGCTGAAATTGCCAGTCCTGATGAGCTAAAGGGAGTGAGGCTCTCTCAGGAATGAGCTGTGTGTCCCTTTGCCATATATAATGACAGAGCACATTTAAAATCTGAGTAACAAGTAGGAATCCAAGGAGGAATCCATGTTCCTGAACCATGAGATAAAAGAATAACACACTTGTGAGATGGACAGCAGCAGTTCTGCACTCTCACTGCATTCCTCCAAAGGTGCTCAGCTGCACATCAATATTTGGAAGAGACAAATTCAACTAATCCTTAAAAAAAAATGTACAGAAAGCTTCAGCAGGACTGCAGGCTATGAAATATATATAGTACATACCAAAAAAAAAAAAAAAAAAAAGGCATCTAAGTGCCTCTGCCCATGAAGTTTGCCTCTGTTTTGTACCCACAGGGAGCAGATACCTGTGCTGCACTGGCTGGGAAATGAGGAGAAACTTATTCCCCCTGGAAAAAAAGAGGCTTGGCAATGGCTGCAATTATTTTGCTGGCTGAATTAGTCACAGTCTGTCTGTATCTGCAATAGTTTCTTTCTCAACAAGAAACTTTCTGCCTTTCCAATAAATGATACATTTGAGAGATTCCTCTGCTAATAACAGCATCTCTCACATTTGGGAGAAAATGACACAATTATTTGGTGACTGAAGGTAATTTACTTTGTAATTTAGTTATTTTCCCTTGTGATTCAAACTGTATAATAGTTCCTAAAATGAATCAGATTCATAAACACTGCACAAATATATCTGCAATGAGTCTTACTCTTTATGTGTAAATAAGGGAGGTAGAAAAGCAGAGAGATTACCTGACTTGCTTAAGGACATGAAAAGAGTAAAGGTTGTGGTGGGAAATAAGTGATGAATCCCAAGTCAGGCTGATCCATTAGGCTACATTGTTATTTGCCAAAAAAATAATTTTTTCTGCCACCAAAGAAAGATCAAGATTTCAGTGATGGACACAAAAAATATTAATAAGTGGACAACAATTGGAGAGTCCAGATGATTTTTTATTCCACTGTGTTTAATTAAGGAGCAAGAGAACTGTTGTTAGCTCAGGAAAAAAATCATCTTTTGATCAAGCAATCAAAAGAGTCCTTGAAGATATCCAAGCAATCCTTGCAAATCTTTAAATATTTTTCCCTACTGTAAACCTTAAACATAAGAAATAGCCAAATTTAAACTCATGTATTAGGGGTTGTTTTGTCATGAGTCTGATGCAATTTGCAGCAAATATTTCTATATTAATTTCTCAGTATTTTGGAGTACTCCACCCTACATATCTCTATCCTGGATGTCCATTGAAAGAAAAAGCTTGTCAGAAGAAGCTGTTTATCAAAGTGCTGCAAATTGGGAGCAGTTAGAGAATAATGTTCAACTTTTTCCATTATATCATCCCTGACATATTAAAGAATGAACTCCTCAAGGAAGAATATGATCAGCTTGAGTAGAAAACACCGTTTCTTTGTTGCATTAACCATTGTTATATTAATTAAACCAGGATTTGAATTAAAGTTCATATCTCAATACCCAGTTGAACCCACTGCCTGACATTCTGTGTTTCATGGAAACCCAACCCCTCTCCCCCAGCATTTTGCCCGTGTGCTGCTCACTCACCTGTGAACAGAACTCCTAAAATGCTTCTTCCAAGGTTAATAACCACTCATGGACAATGGTGCACACATAGGAAAATCACGGGAGTCTGTGGTTTTTGAGCAGTGTCTTCAGGCTATTTTAGTTTGAATTTGCAGCTTTAAGAATGATGATGTTTTTATGATGTTTTATGTCTTTGACATGTCATGTTTTATGTCTTATTTTATGATGTTATTATGTCTTTGGCATGGAAGAAATTACAGAAGACTGGTAGAGATAAGGATTTCCTTTCACTTTGTGTAATTATGAGGGAAGATTTTACTAATGCACCTCAAACCAAGGCTCCACTTTGGTCTCTAATATGTGCTGAACACCAGCATATGTGTGGCTAATGTAACAACTGGAACTGCTTTGGAGAGACATAATGAAAACCTATTTTCATTCTCTTTTTCTCTTAAAATTTAAGAGCCCTTCAGAATCACAGTGTGATGGGGTTTGCAGGGGTCCCAGGATGAGGGAAGAGATGAGGATCTGACTCCATGTTTCAGAAGGCTTGATTTATCATTTTATGATATATATTACATTAAAACTATACTAAAAGAATAGAAGAAAGGATTTCATCAGAAGTCTAGCTAAGAATAGAAAAAGAAAGAATGATAACAAAAGTTTGTGTCTTGGACAGAGAGTCCGAGCCAGCTGGACTGTGATTGGCCATTAATCAGAAACAACCACATGAGCCCAATCCCAGATGCACCTGTTGCATTCCACAGCAGCAGATAACCATTGGTTACATTTTGTTCCTGAGGCCTCTCAGCTTCTCAGGAGGAAAAATCCTAAGGAAAAGATTTTTCATAAAAGATTTCTGTGACAATGGAAGGACAGGACACAGGGAATGGCTTCCCACTGCCAGAGGGCAGGGTTAGATGGGATATTGGGAAGGAATTGTTCCCTGTGAGGGTGGTGAGGCCTGAATCTCTGGAAGTGCCCAAGGCCAGGCTGGACAGGGCTTGGAGCAACCTGGGACAGTGGAAGGTGTCCCTGCCCATGGCAGGGGTGGCACTGGATGGGCTTTGGGGTCCCTCCAAACCCAGGCCATTCCAGGATTCTGTCTCTGGAAGGATGAGGATGTGCCAGCTCTCCCTTGTGCTGCACTGCTACTTCAGTCTGACACCTGATCCAGGACTTCCTTATTGAGTTATTTGGCTGTAAAAGACTCAAAACTTGGAGACCAGAAAGAGCAAAACTCTCTGTAAGATGAATGGCAAGAAGAAGCTGAAGCAGATTGTAGAAGATATGCTGGCTAATAACATGGTTTAATAGCCTATTACTGCACCTGAAACTCCAGGTTTTGGCAGCTGATTACTTGCTGGTGACTTATTTCCAGGTGAGTTTGCCATTTGCAGAATTAGGGGTGTGCAAGTGACCCTTGCAGGGCCCTGCACTGCTGGCCCAAACACTGGTTCAAGAATATTTCAGTAAAACAAGCTCTGATGTGGCTGTGCTGCTCAGCAATAACTGTGCTCTCAGTGTGCCCTAAGTCAAACAAACTGCCCTGGAGGCATCACAGAAGGGACAATTTTCAGAGAGATAAGCTATAAGGAAAGAATAATTTCAATAGAATTCAGTTTTTGTTCCCTACCGGGATCTCCTGCCACCTCATAATTTCCCATCTAATAAAGATAAAATAAGTTTATAAGGGTTTGAGCAGGAAACTCTTGTGTAGGTATCTTAATTTTATGGCAATGGCATTAAGGAAGAAATTAAAAGTGAAACTCTAGCATTTAACTAGGTGTTTTGAAGGGGTAAGTGGTCCATTTGCCTTTCTAATTTAACCATGTATTGCACCAGAGCCATAATTTGAAAATTTGTAGTAAGACTGGTCCTAAGCTTGAATTATGTGTAGTCTTGAGAATAACTGTTAGCACAGATTAAAGAAAAGCATATAAATTGGAAAAAAAAAGAAATATGGATGGAATTATATTTTCATGTTTAAAATATTAATTTACCCTATGTGATGAATACCTACATAAATATATAGAGTCACAGACTAGTTTGGGTTGGAAGAGACCTTGGAACTCATCTTGTTCCACCCCCTGCCATGGGCAGGGACAACTTCCACCGTCCCAGGCTGCTCCAAGCCCATCCAATTAGAACATGGAGAAATAAAATAAAATACACAGATCTATAGCTCACCTGAGCATTCAGACACCAATTCAATGAGATCCTGGAGGATGTGTTTTTCTCCATTTCCTTCAGATTACAACAAAAGTTATTCACCTGCAAAATTCTCCCTAGAATGAAGACATTGATGCTCCATGAAATCCATTTTCTCTTCCACAGGAGAAAATGTTTGTAATTCTTTTCTTTAAAATCAGCAAATCATATCCCAAATCTGTTACCTCACAAAGAATCTCCGAGCCCATTAGAGAAGATAATTCAGGAACAGACAGGAATAGTCAATAGGATGTTCAAGTATTCCTTCTTTTGTTTGTCAGGCAGTGTTATCATGGAAATTATTCTGAAAACACCAGCCAGGCTGAGGAGATCTCTGTTCTAATCCCAGTCATTTGTTCCATCACAAAAAGGCTCCTGAGTGGTGTTAGAGGGTGCCAAGTCCAGCAGTTCCATGGAACTACAATCCCACTGGGAGTTCCAGTCCCAAGTTCAGCTGAACGCCCACTCCCAGCAGGCTCCCCCACAGATTTATCCACAGGATAAACGTGGCCATGACCAGACACACAGGTCCCTCCAGGCAGAGAGTGGTGCCCTCACCAGCCCCAGTCACCACCCAGCTTTGATCCACCACCTACCCTGATCCAGCAGCACTTTATGCACCCAAAAGCTTGTGCAGGGTTCTCTGTTCCTGATGGATCCACAGCCCTGATTGTCCATGGTCCCACTCCAGCTGCTGGCTCTCAGCCCTTGCTGGCTGATTCAGCTTGGGGGTTTCCAGCCCAGTCCCCACAGCCACCCAGGACGCAGAGAGAGGGATGAGTGAGGATATAGGGCTTAGTAAGAGAAGCATTTTCTCCTGCAACCTCCTCACCCTCAGATCATCCCTTGGAACCCCTCACCCCTCCCTTTCCCCACCTTTGGTTCATTTTGTGAGAATCCCAGACTGGTTTGTATTGGATGGGGCCTCACAGCTCACCCAGCTCCACTCCCACCATGGGCAGGGACACCTTCCACTGTCCCAGGTGTCTCTAAGCCCCATCCAAGCTGACCTTGGACACTTCCAGAGATCCAGGGGCATTCACATACCCATATAAAGTCCCCCCCACCTCCAAAACCTCAAAGTGAGTGTTACACACTGTGCAAACATTCTTCCTCTGCACCTCCAACATTGTATGAGAAGCCCCAGGACCTGGAGCTGACACCTCACTTCAGATCTCAGATCTCCTGTCTCTTCCAGGAGGAATGCTCCTTGGATGGGCTAATCCAGCCCTTTTCTGGGAAGGGATCAGCTGGTTTTCATTGGGCCCCAGCATTCCTCCACTCATCCTTGTTCCTCTGATACTCCTGGTCTCCAATCCAATCCCATCCCAAGTGCCCCTTGATCTAAGACAGGCTGGTCCTTCTCTTTAATGCTGAGAGCTTTTAAAGCAATCTCTGCCATGGTCACTTGGCAAAGAGCAGTTGTCACCTTCTAACAGAGCTTGGCTTCCCTCAGTCCTGGGCAGAGGCACAGTCCAGAGCAGCAGAGAGCCCCAAATCTGAGAATCAAAAGGTGTTTTGTCATCAGCATGGGAGATGACACACTGGGAACAAATTTAAATTGGCTTTATACATTATGGGACCAATCCTTGTCGTTTATAAAGAAATACAGAATCCTTTCTGTGGACAGAAATTAAAGGAGAATATTTGGATGTCTCAAATGTGGGCAAAAGTTACAGTATTTTGTTACAATGGTGAAAAATGTGACAACCCTCCTCACAAAAATAACTTCCAGAAAATAATGTACAACACGTAATTTTCTTTAATAGTCAGATTTCTAACACTCTAATTGTTTTTTGTTGGGAATAATAGAAATAGTTAACCCAGACAAGAACATTTATAAAACTCCAAAGAGCTATTTTTGTCTCAAGTTAGAACTCTATTAGCCTTCTCTGAAAAATTAGCGCAGGAGATTATTTTTTAAATGAATCTCTAATTAGACTTCATTAATGGCAATGTTATCTCTTGCAAAATCCTTTCTTTCATTAAGGAGATGTTTCCTACTTTTCATATGAAATATTCAAACCAATTATTTTAAGGTGAACACAACTCTAAAATATACAGCCTGAAGATGGATGTTATTTTCAAAGACAGAGGAAGAACTGGGGTTGTACTTCAATTAACAAATGACCTGGCTGATTGTTCAGGCTTTAGCAATATTCTCCTTATCTCATTTAAAATCCAGATGTCCCTCAATTCTGTGGCTTTAACAAGGAGAGAGATTATGGGTGGTGGGAGGTTTAACAGGGTTTCCCTCTTTGAAACCTCCTGTAACCAACTGCAAGAACAAAACTTAGCAGTATTTCTTATTTATTTCTTTACTTAGAAAAAGAGATGGAGTGAGAGGGATGAGAAAAAAGAGAGGTATTGATATTCTTTGTCTCCTAGGAATAATTCTCATGGAGATTAGACCAAATATAAAAGAGATACTTTCCTTAAAAAAAGCACATTTCTTCAATTTGTTTTTCAGTCCGCAAATGCAACAAGATTTTGTATAATCTATCAAAATGATCTGAGAAAAATGCTGTTATTATGTAAAGGAATAAAGGTAGAGAGACAAAGGGTTCTCTGCTGAATACACAGCACCCATGAATGCAAAAGCACAGAATATGCTTTATTGTAGCTAACTCTGAATAGCCTTGCTTGAACAGGAGTCTGTTCCTTTCCTTCTGACATGAAAGAAAGTGCTGGTCAACTGCTGATTCTGGCACAGGTTATTCTTTAAAGAAGATGTTATAGATAAAGAAGTAAAAATCTCTTTTGAGTTTAGCTTCAGCCAGTCCTAGGTTTTGACATATTGTTTTTGGGTTGTCCTGTTGAATTTGTTTCCTGATTCTCCTAATTCTATCTTTCCATAAGTAAATTAAATTGTTTTTTCCGTTCATATTTCTAAGACCCCTGTTTTATGTTCCTTTATCCAATACTGAACCCAAGTCTGCTGGTACTCAGTACCAGAAGATTAGGGGAAAAAATATTAATATTACAACAAGATAAAAATCCAGGGTCAACTAGGATTCCAAACAGGACTAGGTCATTCATCAACCAAAAAAGATACTTTCTCTCAAAGAAGTGATTTTGGAAGTCTGAATTATTTTTTTTCTCTCCAATCCAAATTGATGGTGAGTCTTGGGAAATGATGATGGAAACATGAAAACAGAGAGGAAGGGAGACTAAAACACTTGGAAAAGGATTAGCCTTTAGCCAGACCCCTACCTAGAAATAGGTTATCCTTCAGTGCTCCACAGACCCCAGGAATCCTTCTCAGAACATCAGTTTTCCTTTATTTCTCCCATCACCAGTTTATAATTCTAGTTTTCCTCAAAGTGTTTGTCAAAGAATTGGTTCAATTTATTTGTAGGTAATTCTGGTGCCTCTCAGTTTAGGAAAAAAGGGCCTATTATTCAGTAAAATGCTCAGTTCTGTCCATTATTTATCTCCAAAGGCTAGTATTTCTAGAAGCTTCACAGGTGAAGATTTTTGAGCTAGAATTACATGGCATTACATAGAAATGGCATCCAGGTGAGTTAAATTCTAGAACTTCTTTTGTGAGATAATATTTACCACTTGGTAAAAATCTACACATCTTTTACTCTAAAATTGGCACCTTCCTCATTGGTTGCAACAGCACGGAATAGGGGAGAGATTTTATTACAATCAGAATTATCACCTGATAATAATTGTTGGGTTTGGGTGAGCTTCTCTCTTTTTTAGTTGATCATGGGTTCAGACACAAAGCATTTAATTCTTTATTGCAGGATTTATCCAGATGAGTTTAAAAAATACTTTGCTATGATTTGTTTCCAAAGTGGAAGAAATAACAAACTGAGAGGAGGGCATGGAAGAAAAATGCTCTCTAGAAGGGAAATATTGTCCCATTGGCATCAGACAGATTTGGACACCAGCTTTCCCAAACAAATTTTAAAGAAGGGCCAGGAAACAACATTTGACATTCTTGGCAGAACCAGGGGAATAAACTGGACACATCAGCCCCAAATTGAGTCTGTGGGTCCTGTTCTCCTGCTGTCTGACCAAGAATGAACCATTTTTTTTTCAGTTGCTGTAAGTTGGTTCCTAAAGTGGCCACATTGGATCAAACCCAAAGTTTTTTCTCCTCTTGGATCTTGTGTTCCACATGGCCAAACTGATGCCTGTGGAAGTTCCAGGATAAATGAGAGGCCAAAGGGATTCCTGAGCCAAAAGAAGACTCTGTAAAGTTCCATGGAAGGGGAGTTTCTGCTCCTTAAAGGGCATTTTCCAGTGTGCAAAGGGACAATAAGGGAGAAGCCACCAACATCACAGGGACAGAGTCACTTATGTGACCACTTCCACACTGTGTGTGCTCCTTATTCCAAAATCCTGCCACCTGCAGACTCACATGTCAGGTCCACATTTGGAATTTGTCTGGGATTTTTACCCAGGAAGAAAACCACACACAAGCAGTCCCTTGATACAGAACATTTTGATTTCTTCTGTTGCAATTTTTCATCCTACAAACACATGGCACAGATGAAAGGGAGGCAGAACAAGCTTGGTCATTGGCATTGATTGAGGAGGATGGGAGGCTGCTTATCCCAGTGAGTTCATCTGACCAGAGACAAGAACAGAGGGATAAACCTGACAGAATAAGCTTGGAGAAACGCCCCAGATTTCATGAGGAGGGTTAAGGTGCCACAGTCAGTGTCCCCTGGGGGGATGTTTTCCTGTCTGTGGGGTCAAACCTGGCAGGTGGAACTGTGTCCCTCAGCCTGTCCCCACACCACTCCCCCTCCTTTCCAGCTCTTTTATGGGTGTGCTGAAAACCACAGGTGCCAGTAGCCACCACCTTGAACTGCAAGCCCTGACCTGCTGTTTGATTCTCTCTGTGATGGGTTTTATCTTCTTATCCATCTCCTTGATGACTGACACTGCCAGGGATTCCAAACCCTTTAATGAAACCTTGGAAATCCAGGGAAGCTGTTTCACTTCAGTGTCCTTCACCCAGAGATTTTTGTTTTATTCATTAAACTCAGCCAACCATTTCAGTTCCACAGACTCATTGAAATCCCTCTTTTGCTGTGACAAGTCAGAAAACTATGAAAAAGTTTGGCTGTTGTTACAAGAAAATAATCACAGGACCATAAGATTCATGCCTTTCTGTTTATTCTGGGTGAAACTCCAGACCTGCCTGGTTTTGATAAAATTTTGTTGAGAGAGTTCAGTTATTTTCCCTCTTCATTTTTTCTGAACTAATAAATGACCTTATTAAAAAAACCAAAACATAATAACACCTAATAGCATCTCCTTATCTCTTTAGGGATAGGTGTCCAAGTTAAGAATTCTCTCACATGACTGAGCTTCTCTAAGCTACTTTTTTACTGATAAACTTGAAATTTCTTTTTTCTTAAATGGGCTAATTTTTAGTATATTTACATTTTGACACATTTTAGGTAAATTACACAGAAGTTCTGAAATTACTCCTCCTTTGAAGACCCATCTCCAGTAAACTCTTTAAAAGTAAAAATGTTAAATATGTAAAAATTGTTGTAACTTAATAAAAACAGTATTTCTTGTTCTACACACCACCTGATTGATATTTTTGTTTCATAAATTTATTTTTTGACAGACATATGGGCTACTAGAAAAATCATGGAGCATGGAACAAATCCCACATAGCAAAATGCAGGGGAAAAAGCAGATATACATTATTTAGTTTAGAACATTATAACAAAAGAATATTTTTTTTAGAAGCTGGAGTTTTGAAATTCTCTGCTCTATGCTATTTCATTTGACTTGGAGTATCATTCCTAGTTAACAGTTAATATATTTACATCTAATGTCAAAATTATTACCTTTGGAAATTTTGTTTATATATCACACTGCAATATAGAACTGCTCTGGATTTGTACTTTATATAAAAAAATCCCTGGTTTTTATACCAAATTGATGATGAATATAAAGATTTCTAATTAATGATGCTTCTTAAAAGTGCTGTGCAGGTGCTGTAAAATTGCAAGAGCTCATACAAAGTTTCTCCATTTTCAAATCCATTAATATAATTTTAAATTGGAAATTTAATTGACAACTTCATTTTTGGAGAGAAGAACTTCATGGACTAGTTTTCCCTGTTTACCATGCAGCCAGATGTTAGATAAAAATGTTCAGTACAACTCTCAGAGGAAACACCTTCAAATGTATCTACATTTAATTTTCAGATGGAAAAGGAATTCTCTCTGTTCCTACAATTGAAATGTGGACCCATACAATTCCATGTTGTGCCCAGTAAAATTTGGTGTAAATCTGACTCCCACCATAAGGAAGGCTGGAAGTTTTCATTCATTAACCTATGAAATCTGAAGGAATCCTATTCCTTGTAGAAGAGAATTATGGCTGGGCTGTTTTCTGGCCCTCATACTTTTTCTCCTGCTATTGACAGCCCTCAGCTCCCTGCATCCTTGGATAAGCTCTCCCCACAGGTGAGATCCTCCCACTTGTCCCAAGAGAATCCATGGAATTGTGCTTGGGGAACACCCCAGTTCCAAACAAGCCAGCAGAGCAGGATCCAGAAAAATGAAACATTAGACAATGAATTCAGGAAGACATTCCAAGAACAGAGGGTGTTTTCAAACAGACTCTGAGAGAGCAATCCTTTTCCTTAGTAGCTGCAAAGTGACTCTGGAAGTCAGAGCTCTCAGACCTTCTCTGTGCCCTGAGAGCTTGGAGCACCACCACAAGGACAAAGCAGCCTCCATGACATTACCCACAACATTATCAAACTATTTACAGAAGCAGCATTTGGCCAAACAGAGCCATGAGTCCTCCCCAGTCCCTGGATTCTTATCTTACCACAAATCTTCCATCTCTTCTTGGTGATTTCTCATGGGCATCCCCTCACAGCACAGCCAACAAACCTTCACCCTCTTCTTGAGGGCCTATCCCACTCTTTTATAGCACTCATCCTTGCTGGACACAGCTATGGCCTGTCAAGGGCAGGGCTGCTCCTAATTTTGGTAATTAGTGCAGGTGCAACTCCTCAGGGGTGAGATTGCCTTCTGCACTGTCTCTGTTCTCTTACATTCTGAAGTAACTGAACAAAGGAAGCAGATATTGGCTTCTTTAATTATTACCTCTGCCAGGTTAATTTCCATGGGGCAGGCTAATTACAGGACCTTAAATCCTCATTGCTATTGACTTTTCCTTTTGTGTCAAGCCTGTTTATGGCTTCTTATATTTGAGATATTTGAGAATACACTGAAAATCTGCAAATTTAGAGAAATTTAGGGAAAATCAAATAAGATTTGAAGTGGTTTATCTTTTGTTCCATCACATGTAACATGTGAAGATTAAAAGAAGACAACAAAATCTTTCTGTGAGGGAACATGAATGAGTAGAATTAGTGTTGGTTCACACGTGTTGTAAACTGCACCCTGCATTTGTTTATAGGTGGGTTTATTGTGTTAAAATTTGTGTTTTCTGATTTTGAATGAGAGTGAACTGTAGGAAATGAGAGAGCTGTAAAGGCTGGGAGAGAACGGCTACCTGGAAAAGAAGTAACCTATGAAAATATTCCTTTAATTTTGAGGGTTTCAGATCCTAATAATCAAAAATGGATAATACAATTTTTTGTTCTCCTGCATTGATTATCTCCTTTAAAAAAAGAAAAGAAGATCCTAGTTTTGTTTCTTCTCCAGAATAACAAAGAAACACAGGACAGGATTATAAATATTGCCATTCTTTAATGCCGGGGTAGAGTTTTCAGAAATGATAAGGCATAAAAACGTTAGCACACTATAAAATATCAAAGGGACTCATTCTTTTCTGCCCAGGTTTATTATGCTAATAAACAGAAACAATTTCAAAGAATAATTTTATGTAGATAAACAAATCATAATAACCACCTATTTATTCATAGCATGTAACCCTCAAGAAAGTTAATGTAGGAATTCTCACACCTCTGAGTAAGCAATTCTGTAGTTCTTGTGATAAATCTTCATTACAAAACCCAGCTATTGTTCCAGTATTCTTCTGTGATTTAGAGAAATTCCATAGTTGTTGAATGAGAAAGCAAATAAATAAATAAATTAGAAGGAAAATCAAAGCCAACCAACCAACCCAAAAAAAAAAAAATAAAACCCCTCAGTTTTTTGGTTATTTGTTGCAGTGCTTTTAAAGGTATCACAGCCTGAGCCCTCCCAAGGTTAATTAGAAGGGGATTTAACTCTAATCTGTCTCACAGACTCACTTATGTGACCACTTCCACACTGTGTGTGCTCCTTATTCCAAAATTTCGCCACTTGCAGACTCACGTGTCAGGTCCATGTTTGGGATTTGTCTGGGATTTTTACCAAGGAAGGAAACCACACACAAACAGTCCCTTGATACAGAACATTTTGATTTCTTCTGTTGTAATTCTTCATCCTACAAATACATGTTGAGCCAGCAAGTTAATTCATTAATATTTAAATAACTCTTATTTAGGGCAGTTATAAATAAGGATAAATTGTGGTTGCTGAGAAAATAACTACAAGAGGCAGATTGCTAAATACATGGAAATACTGAATGCCATACTCAGGCTCCAGTTCTGCTGCTCACCTTCCTCAAGGAAAAATGTGGGGAATGGGAAGCTCTCCTGGAAAAGTAGATACTTTCTAACTTAAAAACTGAAAATTTGTTTGTTCTAGCAATAAATGACTGCAGAGCTAAGATGTCTCCAAGTGAACCTGACTGCTCACAAACTGATATCTTACAGTCACAGGGAAAACCATGTTTTATATGTGTGAATTTCTTGCCAGAACAACAATAAGTGAACTTAAATAATTTTTAAGGTAACTTTTTAAACAGGAAAATTTCAGTGAAGAGAGAAGGAAAGGGAAAAGAATTAATGGGAGGGAATTTATTTAAGTTGGTGTAGGTGAATGTGTCTTCATCACAGGGAGATTTTAGGGATCATCCCATTAAAGAAAAAAATTATGTCAAATTGATCAGTAATTGAATTTGGAAAAGAATATGTGAAATGCTCATTTTTCATTTTAAGAGTACTTGTAAACTATGTAAAATATTTATGAATATAAAGGGTTACATTTTATCCCTTAGAATGAAAAGAGAAAAAAACCTCACATCTCCTTATGCATTAAAAGAGAATATAAGTTGCAGAAATTCAAAGTACACTTTTTAACATGAAGCTGTCCCTGTTTTCCATCAGATATTCTTGATCCCTGGCAGATGCCTCATACAATTCAATGTCAGCACTAAGCCAGTGCAGAATAAAAGGCTCAAGCAAAGTAGGACAGGTAAAAAACGAGCCCTGGTGTCATTTCCAGGCCCAGAATTGCTGTCATCCTCTCATCATACCCCATGGCTGCAGGGGATTTGCTGAAACCTTGGTTCTCTGAGCAGCAGAGTTCTTGATACCCTTCTTTCCATGCCCATCCCTGTAGCTTGTGTACAGACAGCTCAGCAGAAGGGAGATCTGTGGAGGTTCACCCATGATTGTGTAGTTCCTGCAGAAAACTGACCCCTGTGATTCCATGTCTTTGCTCCATCTGGGACTGCAGCTGAGCCCGGAAGGAAGAAGATCTCCAAAGTGATTCCAGTTCTGCAAGGTCAGCTCTGACTTCACCACAGCTCCCTGCAGTCACCTTTCCCATCTGGATTGTCCAAAGCCAGGCTGGATGGGGCTTGGAGCATCCTGGGGCAGTGGAAGGTGTCCCTGCCCATGGCAGGGAGTGGCACTGGATGGGCTTCAGGGTCCCTTCAGTCCCAAATTATTCTGGGATTCCATGGCCATGCTGTCCTCTGCACTGTGCCTCCTACTCCTGAAGGATCAGCGTGGGGATGTTTGTTTGAACTTTTGGAAAAGAGGCAAAGTGAAAAATTAACGTCTCCTTTCTGAAAGACAGATACCAGGGAGCTTGGGGGTGAAAACTCTGGGGTTTAATAGAACCACAGAGTCACAGGATGGTTTGGGTGGGAAGAGACCATAAAGATTACCCAGTCCCACCCTCTGCCATGGGCAGGGACACCTTCCACTGCCCAGGTTGCTCCAAGCCCCATCCAGCCTCATCTTGGATACTTCCAGGGATCCAGGGGCAGCCACAGCTTCTCTGGGCACCCTGAGCTCCTCAGGGGCTGATACAGACAATTTACAGCAGTGACCACATGGCAGCACAAATAAATGAATATATTAAAAAAAACTGCCAGCACCCTCAATGGCAATTTAAGGAGAAAAATCTCCCAGATGGCGAAGCTCAGCAGTAGAATGTGCTGTCAGTACTTTGATATCAAGAAGCAGTTGCTTTGTGTGATGTCACATGGTAACAACCTGTTTACCAGAATCCAGAGCTATTGGTGAAGGAAAAAAAGACAATTTTGATATTTTTCTATTTCTGGTATTGCATGCAATATGTGTGGAGTGGGAGATGCAACCCTGTATCTGCTTTGAATCCTTTCTCATCTCACAGAAAGAAAAAATGATATTTAGCTATTCTTTGTCTTCGTAACTACAGGAAAAATACAGTTGGTTGTGTGGGATCAAATGGAATTCTGAGTTCTCATTACTCATCTGTGGAATCCCAAAATGTGTATTTTACACTAGCCCTTGATACTTTTGCACAAATATTTAAGATGGAGTTGGAACTACTGTGTTATCCCTTTAAACAAAATGAACCATCTTAAATCAAATTGCAAAAGTTAGGAAAGCAAAATTCATAATTTCCAAGCTTTCAGCTCCTATGACTTATGATGGCCCACTTTGTCACTGAGCAACTGTTGCCAAAAAATCTGCATCTTAATCCACAATTCCAAGAAAGATGACACCCACTTTCTGTAAATGATCAAGGTTAAAATGTATATTTCAAATCTTTTTGCTTCCTTTGGCTGAAATATAACCCAAATAAATTTTCAGGGTCTTTTGTATATTTATTTTTTTCATTACAAATTACTAACACCACCTAGAAATTGGGTGTTTAAGGATGCTATATGCAAACAGTTGATATTTCTTTGTGAAAGTGGAAAAACAGGCAGCATTTAAAACAAGGTAAAGTGTCAACAATTCATATTCACTTTTTTATACTTTGGAGAGTTTTCCCGAATTTCTCTGGATTACTCCCAACACAATGGAAGTGTACAATGTGTATTTTCTTTACTTACTTATTTTGTACTTTTTTATTTATTTTGCTTCCCTGATTCCGGGAAAATAAGCAGCAGACAGAATTTGGGTTGACTCGTGTTAAGAACCCCCTTTGAGATTTTCACCAAAATTAAGAAGAGCTTGTAGCACGCACCATGTTAGAACCACACAGCACCTGTAGAAATCTGCAAATTTATGGGATTTATGGAGTTGTGTCCTTGCCATTCTCTTTAGTCCTTAGGTACAATTTTGATGAACAGCAGAGGAAATGTTTGAGTTGCTGGATGCTTGAATTGACCCAGTTCATGAGCCTTTTGCACTTCCCACTCAGCCACTGCTGCTGTGGGGTGGCAGATCCATCCCATGGAAAACCCGTGGAAAATCAATGCCCTCCTAAAGTGAGGAATAACAGGAAAACTTGAGCTCCTTCTGAGGATGGTGTGGTTACACATACATGAAATTAATTACATGTCAGGCGTTGCTGGATTGAGGTCTCGAGATAAAAAGCCATCTGGTAGATTTTCATTACTTATCATAACATCCTTGCTGAAAAAAAGCATAAAAACTCATTATGGAGAACAAGCTGTAATATTAAAATCTAAATTGCAGAAAACACAAGAAATTAAAAAGTGTAATGAATATAGCACATTGTGCAGTTTAAGATTAAATTAAATTCAAATCATTTGTTAAAATGACTAAGTAATAGACCACACTGTTGCATTTAATTTTGGGGATAAAAGTTGCTGTAGAAATCATTGTATTAACCATATAATTATCTATAGATTGGACAAGAAGTGGAAATAATCAAAGTTTAATATTCTGCATTGCAGATGTACACAGTAGAATAACAAAACTTTTCTACAATGATGTACAAAAATAGCCTAGTGAGATTACTTACAATTCTTTTAAGTTACTTTTAAGAACTTTCCATTAGATCCCCAATAATTTATCAAACAACCACCTGTTGCTTGAGACATCAGGCTAAAAAAACATTTCTTGAAATCATGGACTAATTTTTCATAATTTTTCTATACTGTGTGCACAAAACCCCAAATAAACAAACAATAAAAATTGTTTGGTCAGATTAAAAAGAAGTTAATTAATTCTCTAAGATCAGTGAGAAAGACATGGGTGATTTTTAGTCTGTGCATCATTGATTAAAATTGAAGGAATCGTTCATATAAATTGAGTTTGGACAGAGGTTAATTGCTAATTCTATAAATCTTGAATGCTCCCTCTCTCTTTAGAAGGTGAACCTTCTTATTGTCTCATCAGTCTTTGTGTATAATAATAGTTAATATGGGAGAATGCATTTTATCTTGTAAAACGTTACTGGGACTTCAGCCTTATCCATGCTTAGATACTCCCTGTTTTCATTTTCCATTTCCCTGATAATATTCCACTGGATACTATCAACAGTACTATGTTAGTTTTGGAAAACACATGATCTAATTCTACAGGTTTAAGTTAAAAACCCCTGAATGAAGAAAAAGAAAATGTAATCTTGCAGGATATAATTGTCAGTGATATTTTCAGAGTATTAAAATCCAGCCTCAGAGGTTAATCAGGCAATTGAGAGTTGCAGAATTCTCTTTTTATGATGAGAAAAGCTCTTGTATTTTGTGAAGTAGGGAGGATCAAGAATAAAAGTAAATGGTTTCTGTGAGGAAATTTTGAAGGAGCTGAAAATCATTTCTCAGGTTTTTTGCACTTTGATGGAAGATTCGGGAAGAAAGGAAGATAAAATGAGTCAACTTAAAATAGTGTACTTTGCTTACTGTTATTTCCACTTCTATTTTCCAAGTGAGTAGAATAGCAATAAAACTATGAAATTCTTTTGCTAAGAGCCTTATATACTAACATTGTAGAAAACTTCTTGGCAAATGTGGACATCTACATGGAATCCCAGTATGGTTTGGGATGGAAGGGATCTTACAGCCCATCCCATTCCACCCCTGCCATGGGCAGGGACACCTTCCACTGTCCCAGGTTGCTCCAAGCCCCATCCAGCCTGGCCTTGGGCACTGCCAGGGATCCAGGGGCAGCCACAGCTGCTCTGGGCACCCTATGCCAGTATATCTTCCAATGCACATTAAGATTTTATTTTCAAATTCTTGTAGATATTTACATCGGTACTGAAACACAAAAGTGTAGAGCACTTTAAGCACAAATTTTACTATAAAAAAATAAACAGAGTGCTGTTTATTATGTTGGGGAATTAAACTGAAATTAGCTCCCCCCTGAGACCACTGATATCTTGGCTTGAACAATGCTAAAGAAGATCCATTTCTCCAGAAGTGCAATTCCCTAGACATGGAGAAATCCATCTTGTGTCATCAGAACAGTTAAAGAACGTCCCAAGCCTGATCTGCAAACAGACCAAATGTCACAGTCAGACAATCAGGCTCCCAGGAAATATTGATTTACAGCTGGAAAAGGCAGAAGAAATGCAGGGATTAGCAGCATTCCCAGCTCAGCTTGGTGCAATTAAAAGTTTGATCCTTATCCTGTTGTGCCAGGGGAAGTTTAGATTGAAGCTTAGGGAAAATTTCATCCCAGAAAGAGTCATAGTCCTGGGCAGTGGTGGAGTCCCCATCCCTGGAAGGATTTAAAAGATGTCTAGATGTGACACTTTGGAGGCATGGATTCATGCTGGCTTTGGCAGTGCTGGGGGAATGGTTGGGTTTGGAGGGTTTCCCGACCTAAAACATTCTATGATTCTGATTCTGTGATTGTGGTTCTGTGGTTTTGGGTTGAAGGTACCATTTCTGAGGGAAGATGCTCCTGCAGCTGCCAGTCAGCCATTTGCTCAGAAACAATTATGTGCCTGCCTTGACACTGTCCAGATTATTAATTTGGTACTAATTTGAGTGAGGTATTGATGGAGGTTATTCAAAAATAAGCAAAAAAACTTTGGTGGTGTGGATCAGATTTATCTCCAACCTAAAATCAAATGGTCTCACCAAGAACTATTAATTTTTAAGGCCTGGCCATTAGAAAACCCACATGGAGCTGTGTCATATCAACAAACTTGGATCATTAATTCTGTGAATCACAGAACCACTGAAAAAGCCCTGCAAGAGCATCAAGTGACTGATCCCCACCTTGTCCCCAGCCCAGAGCTCTGAGTGCCACATCCATCCCTTCCTGGGACACCTGCAGGGATGGGGACTCCAACAGCTCCCTGGGCAGCCCTTTCCCTGGTTTTAGGGACAAATTCAGATGCTCAGTGTGCCTATTGCAAGTCATTTGTGTAAGGCCTGCTTTGGAGATCCTCTCTGATCTGCCAGGCATGTCCTTAGGTATTTGGTTATGTTTTGAAATTAGAGATGGTTCACACCTAGGAACAACCCTTGAAAAGTGTTTGGTTTTGTAGCTTCTCCAGGTAGCAGAGAATCCTTTACAATAATATCCACAGCTCTCTGCAGGCCACAAAAACCCTCCTGGAGGAGGCTGCAGGGAAAGATAACTTTTCCCTACTGGCTTTAAATCAAGTTTTCAGAACAGCAGGAGAACTCAAGTTATTGTATCAGGCATCTCCCATCCATAAAGACCCCAATGTGCTCCATAAAGGAATTACCTCAGCCCCAAGTAGAATATGGGATTTTTTTAAAGGTGGGTCTCAGCACCAAACTCAAAGGGAAGAAAACAAACAAACCTCATTCAATGGATTTAAGATGTTCTAAGTAAGCCAAATGCATTTGCTTGAAATGGAACGTGGTTGAAATCTAAGCTTACATCTCTTTCTCTTGGAAAAAAAATGATGAGTCTTTAATGATGGGAGTCAAAATGGAACTGCTTCAGTGAGAGGATTTGCCTGCAGTGAAGGAATCTTTCAAAATGATTATTTCTTTCCTTTCCCCTGCTTTTAATTCTGCCAGTATTTTCAGGGAATGCAGAGAACTAGGAGTGTTAACAGAAATCCTACAGTGAATTGCATGTGCCATCTACTGCAGAAAAGTAGTTAATACTTAATAAACCACCACAAGGAAGGTGGGGGAATGAATCTATTAAGTGTGAATAGTTAAAAAGGGCAGTGGGTACCAGTGTGCTTAAGTAGTACCAGAAAGAAAAGGTTGTTAAAATTATGCTCCTCTGGAAAGGAGAAGGGAATAGCTATTGAAGAAAATAAACTAAAGTGGGATAAGGAAATAAAAAAGGAAAAAACCATGCACTAGATGAAAAAATTGCAACAGATTGTTGAGCTGGCTTAGTGGAGGTGTTTGCACGTTCCTGCAGCAGGTGAAAAATAACCCAGGAAGGCACCAGGGAAGAAAACATGAGGAGAAATAAATGCAAGGTGCAGTTCATGTAGGGATCAGGAGAATTTTTTGCTATGGCATCAAGAAGCTCTCATCAAATCCTGAGGCAAAAAGAAGGAAGGCTCAGGATGCAGAATAGAAATGTGCTGAAATTCTCGACAATTTTGCAGAATAATTAAAAGGACAAAGCTGCTTCTAGACTAAATCCAAGAAAAGCATTGTACAATAAAAGTGCATAAATTATTGATTCTTTAAGTAATAGATGTGCTGAAAGGACTAGTGCAAGTAATTAATTAATTCAATGGTCAGACTAAGCAGATCATTTTCTCTCTGCCTCTGTTCTTTCCACATTTTTTGCACATTTGGCTGTAGAAAAGTGGCAATGATAAATATTCTACTGAAAACAGTGAAGTCAAGGGAATGGATAGTTGGAGAAGAATTTAGGATTCTTTTTTATGTGGCTTTAAGTTGATCAGTGTGAAAAGCTTTAGACTTAACAGGGAAAATCTGCTGGGCTTAATTTTTCCAGAAACTATCTTTGTGCCTCCTACAACGTATTATTTTGAGGATGCAGCTTTTACAAAAGAAAATGTTAACCACTAATAGAGAAAAAAACAACCCCCATTCTGCCCCTAAGAGGACAAGTCAGAGTCATACAAGTTATTCAAATGGCATAATGTGACTATTGTATTTTTTTTCCACATTTTTATTAAAAATTTAATCCCTTCTTTTATGTGTATTGACTTTGTCAAAAATGCGGTTTCTGGTGGATCAAATTATTTGCCAATTCATGTTCAATTCAAACAATAAAATGGTAAAGAAAACAAAAATCAGTTTGCTTGTTTTGATGTTGACATAATGTCCTAACAATTCTACAAACTCACTAAATCTACTAACTCACTAAACCTAAAATGGAAAAGCAGAAAAGGATTTAATCCCTGTTCTGTAAGAATAATTTAAACCATTGTTTTCTCATTGAATAAAATAATCAAATGTTTGGACAGACCCCAAGAGGAGTCATTGGTATCTTTTTAACCATTTTCTAGGCCTCTGATTCATTTTCCATATTCCTGTGTCCAGTTGGCTTAAGATGATCCATAAAATTCCCTCATCCTCCCTGTCTTCAGCCTCCATTGGGAACAGACTCAAGCTGTGCCAGGGAAGGGTCAGATTTGATCTCAGGGAAAATTTCCTCACAAAAAGGAAATTGGACCAGGCTGCCCAGGGCAGTGGTGGAATCCCAGGAAGCGTTCAAAATGTGGATCCCAAGTGGTTCACATGCAGATGTGGCACACAGGACAGGGTTTAGTGGTGGCCATGGCTGGTTGATGGTTGGACTTGGTGGTCCAGGAGGACTTTTCCAGCCTTAGGACTCTGTGATTGCATTCCTTGGATTTTTACTGAGCACAGGGAGCCCCAGAGTGGGGAGAGCCCCTGCTGTGGACAGCTTGGAACTGCTCAGGTTTTTCCCTCTGCAAGAATCTTGACCTGAGCTGCTCTCCCACGATCAAACCCCCTGCTCTCCAGCACTAAGGTTGGTGTTTATTCATCATCTCCATCCCTGTGCAGGAATCTTGACCTGAGCTGCTTTCCCATAATCAAACCCCCTGCTCTCCAGCACTAAGGTTGGTGTTTATTCATCATCTCCATGCCTGTGCAGGAATCTTGACCTGAGCTGCTCTCCCACGATCAAACCCCCTGCTCTCCAGCACTAAGCTTGGTGTTTATTCATCATCTCCATCCCTGTGCAGGAATCTTGACCTGAGCTGCTTTCCCATAATCAAACCCCCTGCTCTCCAGCACTAAGGTTGGTGTTTATTCATCATCTCCATGCCTGTGCAGGAATCTTGACCTGAGCTGCTCTCCCACGATCAAACCCCCTGCTCTCCAGCACTAAAGTTGGTGTTTATTCATCATCCCCATCCCTGTGCAGGAATCTTGACCTGAGCTGCTTTTCCATGATCAAACCCCCTGCTCTCCAGCACTAAGGTTGGTGTTTATTCATCATCCCCATCCCTGTGCAGGAATCTTGACCTGAGCTGCTTTCCCATGATCAAACCCCCTGCTCTCCAGCACTAAGCTTGGTGTTTATTCATCATCTCCATGCCCAGCTTTCTGAGCTGTGCTGGCTCATACCAGCACACGACCCTGTAACCTCTGATGAGCTCCTGGGAGGTGACTGCCTCATCCATTTTTTATCTGGGCTTTTTTCCTGATCCTGAGGAAGTGGCAAGTCTGGAGATGTCTTCACGCTCAACGCACCCCAGGGTGACAGCTCCACTCCCCTTTGGGCTGCCTGTACAGCCCCATCCTGTGAACTGTGGGATGAAGTAAAAGGGATGCTGGCTGCAGGGGAATGTGTGATTATCCTTCCCTCAGCTTCCTGGTGGGAGCATTCCTGCTGATTTGTGTGCTGCTGGAACACTCCAAATCTGCTTTCTCTGGTCAAACCAGCACTAAGTGAGAGCAGCTGTCAAGAGAAGCTCCAGCCAGGTCTGAACCTTCTGCCCTTTCTCTCTGCACTGTGACCCCAGGAAAGGAAAAGTTTTGTCCCTTCTGGACAAGTGTAAGCCTTAGAATCACTAAATTACTGAATCATGGAATCATTAAGGCTGGAAAAGAACTCTGAGATCACCAAAATTTACCATCAAATCAGCACCACCACCATACTTCCAATAGAGACATCTTCCATATTAATTCACTTAAAAATAATACTGCTATGAATAATTAAAAAGTAGCTGCTGTTTTAAGGTGTCTTTAGCACCTTTGAAACCATTTTGAACTGTAATCGTGTTTTTTGACTGGGATGAATAAAAATTAAATCTGCCACTGGGAAATTCTTTTTGTGGTACATATTTTCCAGCTGAGCATCGATTTGTTGGCCTAAAGTTGTTTACATCCAAAGCAGTGAATTTACAGTGATCTATGTGCATGTTCTGATATCAATATAATTCAATTAATGCATTAGTATAATTAATTATCTTAATGCATCAACAGATGCATTAATAACAAGCTTTTCTACTTATATATTTCATAGGATAAACAAACCCACTGGTAAATGTTCCTATATTATTGACCTTAAAAAATTAGTAGAGAAAACATATTCAAAACCTTGAAAGAATTCTGAAGAATTTTAAAGGAGCCTTGAAATGTTTCTAACAAGTTCCTCTCCACTGCTTAATGCCATTTTTGGGAAGATATATAGAAGTTTTTTCGGCAAAGTCAACTTGCCACATGTCCCAGGGATAAAATAATTTGTTCTACTTGTCATTGTGACCTGATTTCCTGGGCTAGTAAAAAAACCCCAAACAACAGAGATTTTAATTCACTGACAATTGCAAAGAAATAATGATAAATCAGCTGTTTTTTCTGAGCTATGCCTAATTTTCTTCTCAAAGTAGTGATTGCCCTTCAAGGAAATCTTGGTGAGTGGATGATGTGAAAGCTTCAATTTTTACAGGAAATATGAAAATCCTATTTTATAAGTAGAAGAAACAGAAAACACTACATGCTAAATCTTCCTCTGTGTGGTGTGAACCTCTCCAAATCATTCCAATTCTTATATCAAATCTCACCTGTGAATTTTAGTTAAGCATTTCTACTTTTCAAGCAGTGGAAGTATCCAGATTTTAACCAATTTTATTATGGTTCTTCCTTTCAAAGGCACAGAGAGAGAATATTTTTCTTGCACATTTTCCTCCCTGGAATGTAGACAACAATTACATGTTTCCAAACTGTGCAGACATTTCAAAGGCAAATCAAGGCACAACAAAGGAGACCAAAATGATAATTTGAAAACAGAATTGAAATACTGTCAACAAAATAATAAACCCCACATTAACTCCATTGATGTCTGTCAAGAGTTGTTTATGGTTCAGACAGTATTCTGAAAAAAAACCCAAACCAAAACAAAGAAAAACCTTTCTATTGTTCTTTTCACTTTATTTTAGATCATTTAGGTAGCTCGTAAAAAATATTTATTATTTTTTACACCTTTTTCTGAATTGCATTTCAAAATATTTTGAGTTGATAGGAAATATTGGAATCTTGTTCAATAATTTTCATTGCATTACCTGTGACATCCTGAAGAGAACAGTGAGCTCTTGGTGACATAACAAATGTGGGAAATAAAGGAACATGGGGGTTTTTCTTGGTTTTTAAGAGCCTCACAACAAATGCTCACTTGAAGTCTGAGTGCAGCCCATGAATGGCATGGTTACCTCTTGGTGTCCTTGTGGATTTCAAAACTCAATTGCTGTTACTGAAAAGCAAAACAGAAAATCTCTGAGAAAGGGATTGATAATTGTGCTTGAACTGCAGGTCAGCTTTTCAATAAAAGCTAATTTAATCTCCTATAAATTGTCTATTCCACTTGTTTAAGCGAAGAGGTTTAGAGAGCTCAACACTGAAAGCAACTTTTATATTGTCCACAAGAAGGACATGGAAATGTTGGAATGAGTCCAGAGGAGCCATGAAGGGCTCTGGAGCTCCTCCCCCATGGAGCCAGGCTGGCAGAGCTGGGAATGTTCAGCCTGGAGCAGAGGAGGTTGTGTGGAGACCTCACAGAACCTTCCAGGGTCTGCAGGGGCTGCAGGGAACTGGGGAGGGACAACTCATCAGGAACTGGAGGGACAGGGCAAGGGGGAATGGATTCACACTGACAGAGGGCAGGGTCGGATGGGATTTTGGGAAGGAATTGTTCCCTGTGAGGGTGGGCAGGCCCTGGCACAGGGTGCCCAGAGCAGCTGTGGCTGCCCCTGGATCCCTGGCAGTGTCCAAGGCCAGGCTGGATGGGGCTTGGAGCACCCTGGGACAGTGGAAGGTGTCCCTGCCATGGCAGGGGTGGGATGAGATGACCTTTAAGATCTCCTCCAACCCAAACTGTTCCATGAGTCTCTGATTTGGGAACATGATTTACATGGTGGTAGTGCTGGGTTGATGGTTGGACTTGATGATCTTGAAGGTCTTTTCCACCTTTAGCTGTTCTATGATTCCTTGACCTATTCTGAGGTGTTGTATGATGGGTCTGTGTCAAAACTTTGTAACTTTCTAAGACATCATCCTTCTCCTTCTTGCAGCAATTTTACACCCCTGTGGCAACACTGCTTTTCCCTGGGCGTTAGCTGAATTTTTTGAAATCCTGGGATAGTAAAGAGATAAACACAAGATTATGGAAAGCCTTGTACTGGAGGGTTTAATCTGGGTTCAAGACAAGGAGTAGCTATCAAAATAGCTAAAAAATCCATGAGTGCTCATTTTGTGCTGGGTTTCTTTTGCATTATCTCTTATTTCTTCTTGTTTCAAATAGTACCTCATTACCTCCTCATTTTTGAAATGAACTTTTTGCACGCACTCAGCATGGAAAGAAGACAGACAAAAAATGTTCACAGCAAAAATTCAGCATAGATAAGACTCATTTCATTTATTAATACTATAGACTATAAATGCAATTTGGAGGAGGAAAGAGGAGCTGGAAAGAAAAGTTCTTGTTTGTATCAGTCTTCCTCATTCTAGATGTAGTCCACAGGACTTAGCAGCCTATCTGCTGCTTTGCAGAATGTGCAGCAGAAATGCATCTCTCAGTAAATGAGATCCTCACTCAAAAAAAAAAAAAAAAAAAAAAAAAATATGACCAAGCTGCAGATATGAGACGTAGGGAGTGAATTTTAATTTGAGCTCTTTCTGCTGTTGTGAATCCTCTGCATGAGTTACAAAGTGAAAAATATTTCCTACTGCTGAGGTAACACCTAAAGATGTGATCTCTATCTCCTAGTTACTGGGTTTTTTTCCTCATTACACATTCCCAAGTTCTGTATCTGATTAAAAAAATGCCACTACTTAGTGCATAATATAAAATCCCAATATTTTGCCTCATTTCCACATTGCAGTCAAATTTACTGCTGTCATTTGGCAAAATGCAACATGTGTTGATTAGGATTAAGGAACAGGAAAAGCACAAGTCCAAGTGTGGTGCAACTGCTGCGCTATTAACGTGCTATTAAACAAATTAAATCTTTAAATCATGCAGGTTCACTGGAATTCCCTTTGATCAATGTCAGCATTAGGAAGTTGCTTTTCTTATTGCTGCACATTGGAACACCTTCCTGACATAAATACCCCGAGGATGGGAAATGGGCATTAAATCTGCTCTCAGATCCGGAATTTCAGATGAACTGTGGTTAAAGCAGGCCAGGATTAAATGAGCTCCACATTTCCTTTCATTGCCTCACCTGCGCCACTTCCATTCTGTGGAAATCTTTTAATAAATTATTTCCAGTTTATCAAAAGAGAGCTGCTCAAAAGTGCAGGATTCATTTCAGGAGAAACTGAGTGTGTACCTTGCCTGGAAATATCTTTTAGTGGGTAGAGAGCAGAAATGTCTTTCTGGAGTAAACCTGATTTTTCACAGGTAGATAAAACACCTTTTTAACTATGGTTACATTTGCTATTTAGAAAATAAAACCAAAGAAAATTGAGAAACCTTGCAATTTTGCTTCATAACCAAAATATTAAAACACCTGTGCTCATATGCACTGAAATATTTATCAAACTGTCTGTCACAAGGTGCTCTTTTCTACCTGCAGTGTGCAGTCACTAAAGATAAACTATAACATCCTATTTATTAGTGCTAGGAGTTTATTTTGACGTTTTCTTTTATTTCTGGTTCCTTTCCCACACTGTAAACCACATTATTGTTGCCTGTAATCACACTGAACTATGAAAATATAGAATATTTTTAAATAAATGGATTTTAAAAATAAACGAGGCCCACAGGCTAGATGCCTCTAATTTTCTGATAATGAAAACCTGACATTTTAATTAGAAAATGTGTGTTTTCTATCAGGTGCCACTGCAATATGTGACTTGCTTTTTCTCCTTGACTCAATCTGCATTTTAAGATAAAATGAGAGGGTGACAACTGCACAAGGACTTCGAGTTGCTTCCTGTCCTGATGCCATCCACACTGACAAGGATGTGCTGCTGGATGACAGACACCAGGAGGGATTCCAGGGATTTTCTGAAAGAGAGCTTTAGTAAGGAAGACACAGCTGTGTGCAGCTGGAATAAATAAATAAATTAATTAATTAATTAATTAATTAAATATCTCTACTGACCCCCGAAGTTTTAATTTGTAATCAAATGTATAAAATCTAAAAAAATACATAACTGTTGAGCAGCAAAATCAGCATCAACTAAGTCCTAAGCATTGTTCTGTGAGGTCTTTTCATCCTTCCCAGTGAAATCCAGATCAGGAAGAATTCTTTCCTCTCAGAGCACAAATGCCACCTGAGAATGATGGTCCTACAAGGTAGCATTGTAAAGGTCTGCACACAGCAGGGAAAGCTGCATAAAAAGTGTTTTAAGAGGTCTTTTTATGATCTGCCTCTTCTTCCAGGAAAGAGTTGCTATTTATCCCTGTGGCTTGATAAGGAATTCAGTTTGGGAACTGTATATTTGTATTATAGCTCTGCCTTTTTTACCAGCTGACAAGGAAACATTTAAAACGTGAGCACTGAGGTGATTGCTCTTCCAGCTTTTTTCTGCTTTAGAGTTTCCAGATTTTCTGTGCCAACTTAACTCCTTTGTGCTTGTTTGAGGGCACTGAGGAACTTTCCATCAGAGCCTGAACTGGAGAACTCTGGTACAATAATAAATCCTGGACTTTCTGGAATTTCCTAAATGGATTAAACCCTTTTTTGCCAGTTTTGCACGTTCAGGCTCATCATGACCCTGCAAAGGGCTCTGTTGTGGGAAAACCAAGCAGATCAGGGGTTTGAGGTCACACTGGTGAATTGGGAGCTCTGGACATAATTCAGTGAGGTTTCTTTTCAGAAAATAGATATTGCACAGCACAGGAGCCTTAATCCCTTCCTGTGCCTAAATCAGTTCACCTCCTCATGCTGCAGGGCCCCTCAGGTTCCTGTCAGGATGAAGCAGAGAGTTTTCCTTTCAAGGATCCTTAAAAATACATCACTGAGATAATTCTTTCTGCTTTCCACTGCGGAGTGGGATGATCCTTTCCTTCAGGACTGCTGCCTATCATTCTGATGTGTGTGCCTTCTGGAGACAGCTTGTTACAGGCATTGAAAACGTCCAAAAAAACCCAGCAGCAGAGCCCATTCCTGAGAAAAGCAGGGAAAAGCTCTCTGTAAAAGAATTAACCAATGCAACAGTAACACAACAAAACAACAAAAGCTATTCCATTTCTTACATGGACTTTTTGGTTTTTTTGCAATAAACGTCTCTTCTTGTTCAAAAATACAGTTTGGAATCATGCTATGCAGAAATCCCTGCCATGAATTAAAACAGTTTATTTGTGTCTTTCTATCAGGCTGCAGGAAGTGCTCATGCCACCTTTGCTTTGCAGGGCTGTAATTTCAGGGTTTGGCTCTAGTGCAGCTTGAATGAGGCCCATGATTAACTCTTATTGTTTAATGTATCCACTGTGCTAAAAGCTTTGCTTGCAGAAGTTCAGCAAATATTAGATTTTCTGGAGAGACTGTACAGTAAACATCCGAGCTCTTGCATTAGTGTGTACATCCATCAGATGCTTCTCTTCCCAATTAAAAGCACTTTAGAGCTTCTTTCATGAGGAAGATACTCTGTGCAGTGCTAGGGAAGGGCCAAGAATAATTGACATTCACCCTGTGGAGAGCACATCAGCTGCTCCAAGGAACAGAAAGCTAAAAAAGGCATCACAGACAGGAGTGTTCCCTCCAGCTTGTGAGGAAAGAAAAGCCCTGAGGGAAGCTGGCACTCAGCTCTGGGCTGTGACTTTTCACAGCAGCTGGAAAAAGGGACTCCCATGAAACACCAGGCAGGATCCCTTGCCGAGCTAGACATGACAGAATGGGGGTGATTTGGGTTGATTTGGGCTGATGGGGAGAAGCTGAAGACAAAGTGAGATGGTCTGAAGAAAGTATTTGGCCTCCTGAGTGAACTTGGCAGGGGATTGCTTTGCCACAGCCCCATGGTTGTTTATAATGATTCCAAAACTTTGCTCCTCTGTCCTGCAGAGCCTGGCCTGGCGCTGGGCATCCTCGAGCTGCACACACACCCCCTTAGACAGAGGCCAAATATCAACACTGGCCTCTCAGGAGCACCCCTCAGCTGGCCAAAACTGCATGAACACAGCAGTTTGTCACTCAGATACAAAGAGGGGGAAGTATGGAAGGGCTTGACAGCTGGCCTGCAAGCAAAGCTGAGCTAATAGAAGAAATCACAATTGATGATTTTCGAGTGTAGCCATAGCAAGGAGGAAGACAAAGCTGCCAGCATGGAAACAGATTAGAAAGGATGCGTGAAAATTTTTGTAAGCTAGACTACATGCATAAGTAGATGTGTATACATGCCTTATTACATTTCTGTAAAACTTTTGCCAATTATATTGATGCTAATTGCTTTGCACCAACGAATATAATAAGTTATTATGTGATGTAGTTAATGGCTTAAGAACCAATGAGCATAATAAGTTATGTGATGTAGTTATTGACTTAAGATCAAGCTGGAGAACACACAGAATAAAAATCTCTTTTCTTCTTGAACCCTGATCCTGTGTGTATGTCATGTCCAGCCTAACAGTGACACTGGCCTCTCAGGAGCACCCCTCAGCTGACAGGTGGCCAAAACTGCATGAACACAGCAGAAAAACCTGACTGTACATCAACCTCTTCACTTTATAAACACCTGCAGCCCTCAGCATTGAGGTTTTCCTCCAAAAGCAGCTGCTCCTGAGCAGGGACATCCCTCACAGCAGGCAGGGACAGCTTGGTGACATTTTGACACACATGTGACATTTAAGGTACACACAGGAAGCTCACGTGGCAATCTTTGTATCCCATACTAACTTCAAGTATGTTAAATAGCTGAGTATTCACCACCAACCCATCTGTTCTTACTAAATAAATATTCAATAAATATTCATAATAAATATTTTACCTAAATTTACCAGTAAGAACTCAGCTGTGACCATGTTCTCAGGGGTCCAAGGATGAGGGAAGAGATGAGGATCTGACTCCATGTTTCAGAAGGCTTGATTTGTTATTTTATGGTATATATTATATTAAAACTATACTAAAAGAATAGAAGAAAGGATTTCATCAGAAGGCTGGCTAAGAATAGAAAAAGAAAGAATGATAACAGAAGTTTGTGTCTCGGACAGAGAGTCTGAGCCAGCTGGACTGCGATTGGCCATTAATTAGAAACAACCACATGAGCCCAATCCCAGATGCTCCTGTTGCATTCCACAGCAGCAGATAACCATTGGTTACATTTTGTTCCTGAGGCCTCTCAGCTTCTCAGGAGAAAGAATCCTAAGGAAAGGATTTTCCATAAAAGATGTCTGTGACACTCAACAATCTATCTACCTGATCACATTTATCTGAGTGATCCATCATTGCACAATCCTGAACTGCTCTGGCCAGTGTGTCCCACCCTGACTCCAAACCACAGCCATTGGTGTATGGAGAACACCACCTTTGGAAGGCTTTTATCCACTCTTTTCTCCCCTAAGCTGAGCAGTTTATGCAGTGAGGTAAGGTGAGCTGCCTACAGCCTTTTGCTGCAGCTTTCACAAACCCGGCTGTAAATGCACCCTTCAAACCTCCTGTGGCACCTTGAGCAACACATGGACATTGGAATGGAAACACATAGGAAAGAAAATGTCATTTACACTTGGAAAAGCTTAAATAGAAGAGGGAGTGGCTGAAGGTGAGTTAGCAATTAGTCCAGTAGCACATCTCCAGAAGCCACAATTGACATTTCTCTGTTATCAGCTGGAACATTTCAGTCAGTTTTTTCCTGATTCTCAGATTTGTTTTCAGGAGGAGTGTGACACCAGCCTGTTGTTTAATGCCCTTGGGATGACCCCTGTGCAGAAATCCACAGACAAGAACTATCACAGGAATGGTTTGGAGGATGAAAGCCAGAATCTGCGCCAGGAGCCTTGATAAAACTGTTGAGGATTTAAAGTTATAAGCAAACTTGGAAATCTGAAACTCTCAGCTACCTCCAATATTTTGAAGTCACTAAATTGGATGGTCCTGTTGTTGGCATATTTATATTTTGAATAAAAACACATTTACTGATTAATCTTTGCACTCCAGACTTATCTGAAGGTGCAGTGGGGGTGGAACAAGATGGTCTTTAAGCTCCCTTCCCACCCAAGTCGTTCTGGGATTCTGTGATTGTATCAATAGTCACAGATGGCTCTTTCTTGCAATGCAAAGTTGTTTTCCTCACATTTCTAGATAGGCTTTTAATAGTGTAGAATCATTTCAACATGTGAATACAAAGGGGAAAAAAATTTTAAAAGAAAATGCTGAAGGGAATGGAAATATTTTCTAAGAGAGGTTACAAGACACTTGTAAGATAGTCAAAATCTCTTCATAAAAGCAGTAGAAGGTTGTGACATAATCAGAATAATATTAAATCTCTGAGTAGAGGTCTTGAAATAAAACAGATGAACAAAGATATTAAAAAATAATCTACAACTTTATTTTTTTGTGATTAGCTGATTTTAAAACATTTCAATGTTCTTTGCAAGAGATACAACATGAGTCATGCTTGCTGATTTTGGCCTCCATGCCTGCTCCCTGTGTTCTCTGTTGCATATGTGAATTAGCAAAATAAATGTTTTGCCTTATCTGCTGTCAGTACTCTATAAGGGTGCAGCTGCCTCATCAGTGGAGTTATTAGAGACATGAATTGTGTCTCCCTGAATGGGCTGCACACATTCTTTTCCTTGGATGTGTGAACAGGATGCCAGATCCCTGGAAGTGCTGCAGAGCTGGAAAACTTGTCTATAGAAAGAGGAATCAGAACTTTGTGCTGACAAGAGAGGAGATGCTGGGAGCTGATTATTGCAGGCCAGGTGAACTCTGTGAAAAACCCTCACTGGTTTTGGTCTCCAGTGATTTTCTGGTTGTTTGTTTTTCTTATTAAGCCTCGCTGGGCTTCTCTCCCTTCTAAAACTACAACAAATGGGGTTCTCTGCCCTGTTTATACTGCAGAGACATGACACCAGATGGGGCACCCAAGCCCAGAGCTGGGGGAAAGTCTGCTCCAGATGGCAAAGTGAAATATTGCTAAATATGCCTGCAAGGTATTTGAGCACAGCGTGACAGACAGGCAGAACAAACAGAGATGGGGGGAGAGCAGGATAAACAACAGCTGAGAAAGGCTGCCTTTTTGTGGATGCTCCAAGGATGCTGTGTCTAAGGAGACACATGGAAATGAGGCTCAGAGCAGGCAACAAGACCAAGAGGTTGTGAGGCAGCTCTGGAGATGGGCACTGCAGCTCAGCTCCAGCTGGAACAGTCCCACGGTCAGGCTCTTTTTAAAGAACATGGAAATTTGGTTATGGCAGCTTTGGGGAATTTGGTTTTTAGGGAAGGCAGAGAGATTCTAGAGAGATTGCCCTGGGTGTAGCTAAAAACATTCTTTCACTGAATTACCCATCTAAATCATTCTGGCTCTGGCTGTGCAAGGAGCACAGGTTATGGGGAAGGTCCAGAAAACACCAAGATCTGTCTCAGATGCATCCCCTTGGACTCAGATGGATGTTTCAGATGCATCCCCTTGGATTCAGATGGATCCCCTCTCCCCAGCTCTTGCAAAGCCAGTTAATTTCTGGGAAGAGAAATTAACCCTTCTCCATTTTTAATTCTTTGTTTGAGCTTTTCAATGCCTTGATGCTTCAGCAAGGATTCTCTACTGACTTATTTCCTGGTGTGTTTCCAAGAAGTGATCGAAAATCCCAGGTGTCTCACCTTTTAGAAGAGGATGAACTATACTGCAGATATTTTAAGCATGGATAAGTCTGTATAAATTGTGAAATTCCTAAGTCCAGGTTAGAAATCCGTTGTTTTAACAAGTTGACTGAAAAAAATCAAGAAAATTTATTGTAAAACCAAAAAAAATCCCAGAGGGATGAACTCAAAGACGATTTTTTGTTCTTTTCATGGAGCAATAGTAAAATACAGAATCATAGAAACGTGGAATAGTTTGTGTTTGAAGGGACCATGAAACTCATCCCATCCCACCCACTACCCACTATCAGGGACACCTTTCACTGTCTCAGGTTGTTTCAAGACCTTTCCAGCCTGGCCTTGGACACTTTCAGGGGTCCAGGGGCAGCCACAGCCTCTCTGGGAAGCCCATGCCAAAGCCTTTCCTGTGGACAGTTTTACTGCCAGGATTTTACTGGTTACGGAGTCTTTTAAAGGTAATACTTTATTTCTATAGAAAAAGAATTTCTCACCACCCTTTGGTGCTTTTCTCTTCTGAGTCTCTTTCTCCAAAATGAGGTTTATTTTCTTGTCTTCAAGGTAAAGCCCAGCACCTTCAGTGAGTGGGTTGGAGGAGGGATTGGGGAATGTGGTGGTGTATTATCCAGCACCGTGTGACACAGGAGCCAAGGGGAAGAGGGACCTTATCACAGATATTGCCCTACTTTTATAAAAGCCTCTCTGAGGGTTTCAGAAAATGCACAAGAGCATTGGCTGCTTTGGGAGACAAATTTTTACATCTACCAGAGGGAATGAAGGGCACCATCCCCACCCTGAGTACCCAAACTCGTGGGCATGAAGTTTTTTTGGGAGAGCAGCACTGCTGTCAGCAGCTGTGCTGCCGTGTAGTGAAAGATTAATGTGATCCACGAGAAAAAGACAAGGAGTATAACACAACCAGAGGCAAGAGTGCTTGTGATGCTGTGCTGCTCTTCACTCTGAGACTGTTTCTGTAGTTTTTATTAAACTTTGATTAGCTGTCAGTGCATTCTAAAGGCCACATCGAGCTGCTCAGCTTTCTGGAGGGCACACAGTTTCCAAAGGTCTCTGGAAGCAGAGATCTGGGGATGCTCACTGGGGATGCTCAAAAGCAAACTGGGAAGCAGCTGGAGTTGGTTATTGCCTACCCTTGGGCTTAGTTAGGAGGCACTGCAGGACTCTGCTCCAGACTTCAGCAGAGCAGAATTTATGAAGTGATATTGGGTGCACAGAGGAGTGGAGGGCGTTGGAATGGCAGCAATAACAGGACCTGGGGGGTGGGAAAGCAAAGGCAGGTGATTTGCAGGATTGAAGGATTGTGGCTAATGCTGCTTTGGAAATTACAGCTTGGGCTGTCCAAATTCTCCACCAATACTTGGATCCAAATATTAAAAAGGGCCCTTCAGGTGAAATCCAGATGAAAAACTATGTGAGCTAAAGTGCAGCTCCCATGCTAAGACTACAATTTCCAAGTTTCCTTTAGGTTTAATCATTATTAGTTCTTATTAGGAATCGTTATTAGGAATGATTATTAGTTCTTTCACAGTGACAGGAACTTCTACAATGCCACCATTTTCTCTGCTTTTGTTCACCCCTGTCACCTGCTCCTCAAGGTCCTGAGGTCAGTGGGTTTATAACAACTAAATAAAATAAAATTAAAACTTTGTCTATAGTTTAGTTCCTTGCAAATATTGATCAATAATATAAGGTCAGATCAGAGCTATTTAATTTTATTTTTTATTTAATTTATTTAATTTTATTTAAATTTTAATTAAATATTTATTTATTTAATTTTTTTCCAAATTATACAACATGACGAAACCTGTGGTGAATTTCAGACAATATAGCACAGAGTACTTCAGATTTTTCTCTGACTATAAATGTATTTTTATTTTAATGAAACCTGTTAAATTGATTGATATTAAAGGTGAGAAAGATTTATGCAAAGACAACAGTTAAAAGAGCACAGCTCTGCTACTCTGGGGTGGCTGTCTAAGCATTATAGGGTACATAAATTCTCTTTTGGTTCATTCCATACTGTTTGCACAGTACATTTCAAATGGGAAGAAGGCAATCCACAGTATTCCTTCCTCTTCTGTTCCCTGCTCTTGCACTCTAACCAGCACAAGGCAGGAATTTGGAAGTGCACAGGACTTTTCTAAATCCCTACACAAAGGAAAAGTCAGAGGAACATCTCACACTAAACCTTTCATAACAGGAAATGCAGATGTGTGCTTGACTTTATGGAGAAATGTCTGCTCCTTTCTCCAAATATAAAGTTCGAGGAGCAACATCTGGATCTGATTTACAGGAAGGCTGGAGATACAAAGCCACTGTTTAAAGATGGGGACATCCTGTGTCACTGTCATATTTTCTGAAAAATCCCTTTGCCAGGATTTCTTCTCCTGGGAAGCTGAGAAGCCTCAGAAAAGAATGAAAACAAGAATTATCTGATTTGCTTCTCCTGTGTTTTGCTGCTTTGGAATGTGGTGTGGAGATTGTTTGCCCACAGGTGCATGTTTGATTGGTTCCATGTGAATTGTTTTTACTTAATGACCAATCACCATCAGCTGTGTCAGACTCTGAGGAGTCAGTCACGAGTTTTTATTCTCATTCTTGTTAAGCCTTCTGTCTCTATCCTTTCTCTTTCTTTAGTATAGTTTTAGTATAGCATTCTTTAATATAATATCATACAAAAATAAATCAGCCTTCTGAGAACATGGAGTCAGATTCTCATCTCTCACCTAATCCTGGGGACCTCACAATCTCAACAATCCTCAGTGTTTTGAGGTTTTTATTATATCCTGAAGATGACCAGAAATTCTTGAAAAAATCCAGAAGAATTAATGGGAGCAGAGCAGAGGTTATCTCATTACCTTGGGGGCCAGGAAGGGAGGATTTGAAGCAGCAGTGCAGATGCTGATTAATGTAAGAGGTTAATAAAGGGCAGGATACACAGAATTATCTCATAATAAGGGCATTCAACTTAAGGAATTAAAAGCCTCAATAAGAAAATTATTCACAATTATTAACATTCACTGATTCTGGTGAATATGCAGCTGTGTTTCAAAGTGCTGGGAAAAACAAGCAACTCTTGTTTCAAGGCAAAATAATCAGACTCAATAAAAGTAAAAGGCTGAGGATGCATGGTCAGCCACCTGCTACTATTTGCTTTGTTCACAGAAAAATATTTTATTAGCACTATGCTCTACTTTTATTGATTTTCAAAAAATTATTATTATAATTTTCCCTTATTTGTCACCTTCCCCATACACACTTTCTGAAATGAATTGAAATCCATAAATTAAAGAAAGCCGACAGAAAGGTGTTGACAAGATTGAAACGATGTTAATAAGGAAGCAAAGTGTTAAAAATACCCATAACTACCACATTTTAATTTACTAAACCCATTTTCCAGCCTTGGAGACCTTTTAATCTTCTCATTGACCCAAGGATCCAAAGATGCAGTAAATGCTGTCTCCCATGGAGTGGCCAGAGAAGTTAATCCCATAATTTCTTCTACCCAGATAATTTCATTGCTTTGACCACTTAACAAGTGATGGGAAGAGGGGGAATGACCTCAACTTGTTCCAAGGGAGGTTGGATATTAGGAAAAATTTCTTCACTGCTGGTCAAGCACTGGAAGAGGCTGCCCAGGGCCGTGGTGGAGTCTCCATCCATGAAGTGCTCAAAAAACAAGAGGATGTGGCAATTTGGGATGTGGTTTAGGGACAGAGTGGGTTTTAGTCAAAGGTTTGATGGTCCTGGAGGTCTTTTCCAGCCTTGATGGTTCCATGAGTCCATGATTCAGTGACCTGGCCACAAGCAGTGGTCCAGCACACGATTCTGCTGGGTGTGCCTGGGTGTGGATGGTAACCTCCAGGAAAGCTGGTTCTCCAGAAGGGAAGGAAAGAACAGGCACACCTTGGAGTGAGGAAATTACCTCAGTCTGGCTTTTTCCCCAAAACTGGACATCTTTGTGAAAATAGACAAGTGAAAAAAATTGCCATGCCATCTGCAGACTGAAAGGAACTGGTTGTTTTCTAGATCATGGTGTCCAGATGAGACTGTAAATTCTTAAATCTTGTGAAATTCAAGTTACATTTCAGAAGTCCAACCAGTCATGTGCCCAACCTGCAGATCTGAAGATATTTAAACTTAATAATGGCATCTGTTCTTCATTTTTAGTATTGTATTGTATTACAAGTAATCACTTGTAATGAAATAATCTATTTGATATCAATAACATTAATTTTTGAAGAAAATCCTATGAGCTACACATGGAAGTGCTCAAAGTGTGTAGAAGTGGTGCTTAGAATATGGTCCTGGTACCATTAGGTTAATATTTGGATTAATCTTAGAGGTCTTTTCCAGTTTAATGTTTCTATGACTCTATAATACCTCCAAATAAACCTCTAGAATTATTCTTTTGCAATATCCCAAGCTATGATTTATTTCTGGAGCAGCTTGTCTCATGTCACTACATCCTTTCCTTTATCCTCATATCTTGAATTTTGAATCTGAGTACGAGAAATAGATGGGTTCTTAGAGGAGAGGAATTGTGCTGGATGAGACAGCTCTGAAGCCAATTACACATGTAGTTTAAAGGAAGAAAAATTCCCTCTCTAACCTGTGCTCACTGAAGGCAATCATCAGGTAGGACTGCATCCTGCTGAAGCAGCTTCTCACTGATTCCAGTGTAACCAGCTTCTCTTTAATTAGTTTTTATTTATTTCAGGATAATAAAAACTAACATATGCAACGATTTGAAAGCATTCTTCTCCTTTTAATGCATTAAAGTGGAAGCAGAGTTCCTTTGCATAATTGCATTAGTAAACAGATTAATTTACATTTTAATTTACATTAGCAGTGTAATTGGGATTCCAAAGTGCAATATACAGGAAGGAATGAAAGCAGGAACAAAGTCCCAGCAGCTACTAAAGGATGGAGATGCCAGACTCCAATTAAGACATTCTTTTGTCAAGCCTTATCTCTGAGGTTTGCAAGATTAACTTGAAACAAAATGGCTGGCTTTTATCTCCCCTGTTCCTGGCTCTAATTCCACAACTTAAAAGGATTCCTTTGGAGATTTATGTGAGGAAGGCAACTTCTTCCTCTGTGTCTTCCCAGCACCACTGGCCCTATCATGGGATGAATGGTGTAGCTCAGAGGAATATTAATTCTGCCCCAGTGCCCCTTGCTCTTGCCTCAGAGAGGTTTCATTTATAAAGCTTTATTTTGGAGTGCAGTTTGTTTACTCTGAGGCTACACACTGAGCAACACATCCCACAGGGTGACAAGTAAATGCATTGCTGTCCTGCAACAGCACAGCTAGTTATGCCAAAAAACCAGTGGCCAGCTCCCATTTTTGGAAGCTTAGAGTGACCAAATTTGCACAGAAAATGTGGTATTTGAGCCAGCAGCATCCCCTGGGGACAGTGGGGCCCTGGGAACAGTGGGGTCCTGGGGACAGCATTCCCAGCAGGTCAGGGAGGGATCCTGCCCCTGTGCCCAGCCCTGGAGACACACTCTGGTAGAAAGCTTTCTCTTGGTTAGCAGCACTTCTTTTTACAATAGAAATATTTAAGTATTCCAGCTTAATTTAGCTCACACTGAGGTGAGGGGGAGTGAGCTTTGCCATATTTATGTCAGGGTACACATGGGCCAGGAGCCAGGGGATCTGTGTCTGAGCAGGGTGTGTCCTGCCACAGCAAAATTAGTTCTGTTCCATCTGCACAGAAAGGGAATTTGCACCTTTTCCTTTGGCTGTGGTGCATACAGATACATTTGACAAAACATTCACCCACACATCTGGTGCTTCCCTTGCCTTGTCTCTCCTCCTGTTGTGACTTTTCAGTGACATAAGAAGAGTTTTGCCTGTGAGCCATTTGACTTCAGCTGAATTTTACCAACACACACAGCCACCACACATCACATATTCTTCATGCATTAAAACCACACTAAAGAATTCCTAAAAAGCCTTTGCAGCAGAATTTTTTGGGGGTTAATTCAGCAAATTCAATTTGCCATAAAGTGGTTGGATTGGCTGCAGGTCATGATGTGATTTAATCAGCCAGTGAACATTTGGGTTATTGCATCATCATGGCTGACATTAATTACATCATTCAGGCTAACAGCAATTAATGAACTAAAAATGAGTGTAATACAGCCAGCACCTGTTGCCACAGCAACCCAAAGTGACATTGCTGAGATAAACTCCAAGCTGAATTCACCTGGAGTAAGCATTTCTTCCCTGGGTATGCCAGCTTACTTAGAGGTTCAAGGTTTATTACAGAGCCTGGTCCACTTTTAGTGCTGCTTTATATCATGTTGTGCTTAGCTATAAATGAAATAAGTTCAAGAAAGGAGTCTCAGCTCCTCAACCCTCTGCATTGTTTAGCACCTGTACAAAAATCCTAATATATATTTCAAAAACAAGTCACTGAACAAATCCTACTTGACATTATTCAAAATAACAATAATTCAGCATTTGCAGGATGTAATTTATTTTTTTTTTTAAATACAGAACAGTTTTGCTGCAGCAGCCACAGTCTGGCTGCTCTGTAGCCTCTCTTCCAGTCTGTGGACTGTCAAAAAATAAACCCTGAATTTTTTGTGTCAGGTGATGGCTCCAGCAATGCTTTTAAAGAGCTGCCAGTGCCTGGGTGCTCAGGATGCTTGCAGAACCTTCCTTTGAAAAGTCATATGTTGACAAATGATGTCTCCTCCTTGTCCCCAAGGGTGTGACCCTTTCCTTGAGCTCTCCTTGGACTCAACATTATTATTTCATGTCTTGCAGCTCACTTTCCTGTGGTAAGAGAGTGGCTGATCTTGTCATACCTGAACTGTCAGCCTGCTGCAGTGAGCACTGCTGCCTGAGGGACTCCAAGGGATGATTCTCATTAACCCTTCATGAAAGTCAAAACCTTCCATAATGTACCTCCAAGCCCTGTGCTGAAGAATTTCTTCTAATTCTTCTAGAAGAAGAACTTCTTCTAATGTTTTTTCCCATGGATTTTATTCTTGGATTATTTAATATAATTAATTTAATAGAATTTAATATAATTACTACAACCAGCTCTGGGATTAGGCCACAGCTGGAGTAATCTGGCTTTAACAACTTGCCTATAGAATAACCTTTAAATGTTTAATATTGTCTCTATTAATACTAATTCCTGCTTTGCTGTGCCTGTATGGAACACACCTGATGGACAGGTATTGCTGGCACTTTCCCCTTTCCCAGTGCTGCTACCTCAGCTCTGCTTTGACTTTGATCTGCTGTGAAATTCTGCTGAGCAAATGTTTATTAAATCCTTTTACAATGAGGAAAAAATTACTATAAGGTTATTCAAAATAGCTGATGCTTTCCATCTTGAGTAGCCTTTGTTGCAGTTACAGGTACTTAAAATCTTTTAAATCTGTGAACATCAAAGACCAGCTACATTCTTGACCCCTAAAGGAAGAACCAGGAAAAGGTTCACAGAGTAGAGATTTCCTCCAAATTCTCAGCCCAGGCAATCTGCTTTAGCAGTATCAAAACTATCCTTCATGGTTAATCCCAAATAGGACAAATGTTGTGAGGATTGTCCAGAGAAGCTGTGGCTGCCCCTGGATCCCTGGCAGTGCCCAAGGCCAGGCTGGATGGGGCTTGGAGCAACCTGGGACAGTGGAAGGTGTCCCTGCCCATGGCAGGGGTGGCACTGGATGGGCTTTGGGGTCCTTTCCAACACAAACCATCCCATGTTTCTATGATCCTGTGAAATCCTGAAATGCCAGCACACATAAATACTAATAATAGAAAGGTTTGTTCTCTTAGAGCCAGAAAATGGACCTTTTTGGTTATCACCCAATATTGCCTCTGCTGTTTGTAACCAGAATTCAGTTTTCACTGAATGTAATGTAAAATGTAAATATGATGTAGAACTCTCAACAAACCCCCCAAAACAACTCTCCTTTAAAGTAAGATTATTATTATTATTTGGAAATGTTTGAGAAGTTTTAAATGCTTTATTAAATATCCAGAAAACCTATGAACTAAATATCAGATCTCATCAACAAACAGGGCTTCACTAAGGGCAAGCCTTGCCTGACCATCCTGGTGACCTTAGATAGTGATACACACTTAAAAATTATATTTTATATTGGAGGGAAGAGTTTGAGGGTAATTCCAGGATTTAAATAAGCAGCCATGGCCACCTACAGGTATTGCAAACCTGGAGTCCCTGTGGTGCACATGGAATAACTCTGGTGGCACTGAGTGCTCCAGGAGTTTGACATTGTGACCCTAATTGCATTTAACAGCCCATTTAATAGTTTCAACCTAATGCATTCCACAAAGTGGTCATACTGATTTTATATATATATTATTTTTAATGTTACAGTTTCTTCCATATATTAAAATATTGTCTGGGAAACCTTTCTGTGTGCTTCTGAGAAAATTATAAGTTACAAAACTTGCAGCCAAACCAGTTCAGTGGAAGGTTCACAGGTTCACATTTTTACCACCTGTGCAGGCTCTTAATTCAAACAGAAACACATTTTATAACTTTAGCACTCTGTTAGCTAACAAACTAAAATACCCTGGGTGATCTGATCTGCCCAAGAACGTGACCCAGCTCTGTCTTTTGTCTTCTTTTCTGCCTAAATCCACGTTCTTACCTCTTCCTTTTTAATTTAGTGACTCATGTAGCTCCAAATACTCAAATTGTCACTGCACTATAATTTAATTCATATACATTCCACAGCTCATTTGATATCATTAATGTCAAGTTTGAATGGCCTCTTACAAGCAATGATTCATTAGCACAGCACATTCATTATTATGTTTGTCTTTCAACAGATTTTCCTCCATTTATCTCTCAGCACTGGAGGTTTCTCATGAAATTCCACCTTTTATTGGTGCAATAATGGATCTGTGAACATCTGCTTTTTTATTTGCTGTTTGTTTCAGGAGCAGTCCTGAGGCAGGTTCGGGTTCTGCCAGCACAAGAGGGGAGCTGTTTGCTGGTGTTTCATTTATGTGTGTGCTCTGCTTTTTTTTGGGGGGTATTGCTTTTACCTTGCCTGTGATTAAAACTGAATTTACAGCCTCAAAATGAAGAGTTCAGATATGGAAGGACTAAGCCTGCCTAATTGGGCAGGACTGAGCAGTAGGATCAGCTTTAGGTAAGGCAACAGCTGTATTGGGAGGAATTTACCTCTCTAAAATGTAGATGCTGAAGGTTCTTTCATGAGAAAAATCCTGAAAATCCTGAGAAAAACCTTATATGTGACCAAGTCCTTCTGCTTTTCCCAAATATTTTGCTAAATATATTCACTATTTATAATTAAATAAGTATTTTTCCCATTTTAAAGAATTTACACAATTTCACGAGCAAAGATTCAGCACTTTCCACCCGAAAATTTGTGTCTTCATCATGCAAAGGACTTATTTGTGTAATAATTTGTGTTGGCCACCTGTGGCAGGGCCTCACTGCCCTCTCAAAGAAGAATTTCTTCTGATGTATTTCCCAGGGATTTTATTCTTGGATTATTTAATATAATTACTACAGCCAGCTCAGAGATTAGGCCACAGCTGGAGTAATCTGGCATTAACAACTTGCCTATAGAATAACCTTTAAATGTTTAATATTGTCTCTATTCATACTAATATTTTATATGTATATTAACTGCTATTTTAGCTGTAGGTTCTTTGTATATCACTGAAACCCTCCATGCTTTCAGTGTCTTCACCAGCTGCCCCTGCAGACAATTTGAGTTCAGTTCTGAATATAAAACATCTTTAACCAGTAGCAGTTACAGATGAGGAATCAAAGGCAAACTGAGTGATTAATCTCTTTTTTTCTTTTTGTTTCCTTTCTTTTTTTATCAGAGAGTGTCTTAGATAGAAATGATGTAATTTGATAATATTATAGGAAAAAAAATTAATTTGTACTGTGTTTTATCAATTTGTACATGAAGGGTTTTTACCAACAATGATTTTATTGAACTGAATGAGTGCAACAAAGGGATAAAACAATCAGTTCTATTCAAAGCACTCAGGCAGTCACAGCTCTTCCCTGAAACTGAGAAAACTGGGAAAATCCTCCAGCTGTGTAGGGGTATGAGGAAGGAGACAGTCTGCTTCCTGGTCAAGGACATTTTCAGTGAAAAAAATAATAAATTAAAGAATATTCAGGAAAAAAAAGCCAGGCTGGGAGCAGAACAAACCTGGTCTGAGGAGATGTGCATGAGAGCCAGCTTGTTTTGCAGTGAGAGCATCTAAGGAAGAACCTTGGCAAACTGGGATTACGAGGGAAAAGAAGGGGACCAACACACAGAGACACAAATCATGGCCTGGTTTGGGTGCTCAGTGTCAAACTCAGCCTCTGCCTTGGAGAAATCCTTGCCTGCACCTGGAACTGGACACTGTGCTGGGGCTGCTCCTGTTTTATGGGTCCTTTTCAGCACAAGACAATGAGATCTCCGAGTTTGAGAGCCTTTGCTGTAGGCCAAGGGTGACTGGGGTGCCAGATCACATTCCAGGATCACATTCCCTCTGGCAGGGTGCTCCTTCACCTGGCTGAAGTCACCCTTCATGCATTCTGCCACTGTCATATTGGCTGAAAAACCCCTGAAAAACCAGGATTCCTTCTCCTGGGAAGATGAGAAACCTCAGAGAAAAATGAAAACAATATTATCTCATTTGCTTCTCCTGTGTTTTGCTGCTTTGGAATGTGGTTTGGACATTGCTTACCAACAGGTGCATGTTTGATTGGTTCCATGTGAATTGTTTTTAATTAATGACCAATCACCATCCGCTGTGTCAGACTCTGCACAGAGTCACAAGTTTTCATTATCATTCTTTTGTGAATTTCTGTCTGTATCCTTTCTCTATTCTTTAGTATGGTTTTAGTATAGCATTATAACATAACATAACGTAGTATAATATAATATAATATAATATAATATAATATAATATAATATAATATAATATAATATAATACATAATATGCAATATAGTATAATATGTAATATAATATAACAATAAATTAGCCTTCTAAGAACATGGAGTCAGATTCTCAATTCCTCCTTCATCCTGGGGACCCAGAAAATTCCACAGCATTCCAGGAGCCTCCTGGGTTCCCTACAGCTCCTCCCCAGCAGATATTGGAGGAGTTGGAGTCGTGCAGCAGGATGAGAGCCTGGGAGCAGGACACTCCTCTAGCTGGAAAAATAAATCCTTTTCAGTCAGCTCCCCTTGCTCAGGGATGAGCCAAGAGAAGGAATTTTAGTGTTTGTATAAATGTAAGTATGTGTTTGTACTGTATGAAACAGTAGAAATACATAAATTAGCTTTGTATTCTATCCCATGGAGTCATGGAAGGTTGAAAAGGATCATCAAGACCATCAAGTGCAACCTGCCTGGACTTAATTCTATGATATCAAGAAGAGGGGGCTGTGTAAGACATGCTGGATGTGTAGGAGAAAGGCTGTTAGTAGGGAAAGGGGGATTGGGGTGGATTTGGGAAGGAACAACCCTGGACAGCAGAGGGAAAAGGAGGTAAAAGAGCAGGTAATGCTGCTCAGGAGAGCAGGAGGGATCTCCTACATCCCCAAATCCACCAGAGCCAGGTACCTCTGACACTTCCCTGGTTGGGCTTTAGCTGCTCAGAGCAGAAAAATGAAAAATATTTTTAGCTTTTGGTCCCAGAGATGAAGCCACATTTAATTAAAGGTGAAAATACATCCTGGCATAACTTAAGAGAAGGCTCAGTACTGCTTCCTCAATTCTGCCTTGCAGGATTTTTCTTGCTCCCATTTCCAGACATAACTTTTGGAGGTGCCAGAGCTGTCAGCTCAGAGCTTTCTCTCCCCAGCCTGGTTGTTTGAAGGCACTGTCAGCATTCCCAGAGCCATTTTAAAACCCTCACAGCACTGGGAATTTTGAAACCTAATTTCTGGTGTCCAGAATATTGCCTGAGGGAGGTGCTTTAAAATCGATGTGGGAAAATCAGTTTCACCTTAAAATGTGAGGTCAAGGAATAAACAATGCTGTGCTACTGAATAATTAAGGCAGGGCATGACTTTCATCATGAAGTTGGAGAATCTGGCTGCCAGACTCGTGAGTAAAGAAAAGGTAAATGCAATCTGAGAAATACTTTAAAAATCTTTAGCATGTTCTGGTATAAACAAGGATGGAGTTTGGGGCTTTTTTTAAAGTATTAGATCTTGAGAAAAAAGGAGGAAAGACTCTGGCTGCAATCCTTCTTCAGAGTGGTTGAGTGAGCAAGCAAAAACAATTCAAATATTTTTAAAACTTTGTAAAAGTTGTTTTCCCTCAGGGACAAAGAAAGTCCAAGAGGACTGATTTTGATCACTGATTTAAAATGGCAATTGAAAATTGGGGAAAGGAAAAGGAAAGGAAAGGAAAGGAAAGGAAAAAGGAAAGGGGAAAGGAAAGGAAAGGGAAAGGAAAGGAATTTAGATACATATATATGTTTATATATTCCCTTCTCTCAGTCTTTTTTTTTTTTTGTTATCTTCCTTTTATTTCACAACAAAAGACATCTTCTCTTAGGAGAAGCCACAATTCAAACATTTCAATATAAGATATACTTGAAATTTTTAATTTTTTTGGTAAAGACCTATCTGGGTTAAAGAAATTTATATTATTGGGTTTCAAGTTTGCTCAGCATTTCTTTCTTGATGCTACCTTCAATTTCAAATTTGTATTTCACTTCATTTGAACGAAAGGAACATTAACTGCAGTGAGCAAGGCACGGACTATTGGGAAGAGAAGGAAATGACATTTGGCACTTTAAATTTGCTGCTCCATTAAATCAAATATTTACCCTGTGGACCACGAAAATTGTATCAGGACAGTGATACTCAGATGCACTTGGACAGAATCGTTTTCTGAGGGTGTGAAGGTGCTGTGAGGGATTCTCCTGAGTCTACTCCAGCAGGGAGCTGTGCATGGGAAGGACTCCCTGCTTTTCCGAACCAATTTCTTTCTTTATCCTGCACTGAGCACCAGCAATACTATGAAAAGTAGAGCTGATAATTAAGTGCTTCCAGCCCAATGTATCCAGACAAAAAGGTGAATGCAGATGGGATTGATTCCTCTGGGCCAGTCTCAATAGGATGTTTCTTCCACTCATTTCCAGTCAGGCTCGCCTCAGTTTCCACTCAACTCAAATCCTGTGATCCCCCTGCCACACCAGCAATAGAAACAGATTCTCTCCCCCATGTCTGGATGGGATTAATGTGCACTGCCCACCAGTGCCAGCCAAGGCCTCATATTTTTGTGGTTTTGATATGCCAGGCCAAGGAATTCACACAGTCCAAAACCCACGGTTTTCCCCATCCTCTACCTGGCTCTCCCCACACCTGCTAGGGAGATAAACCTCCTTTGAGAAAAGTGGAGAAAAAACCTGTTTATTTAACAAGCAAATTTCATCATGAAGTTGGAGAATCCTGAAAAAAAAGATTCTTGAAAAAAGAATCTTGAAAAAAGATGGAAAAAATGAATATTGAACAATGGCACCTCTCACTGTTCTGAAGAGATGGCAAATTCAAAGAGAGTCCTTTTGTAGCTCAGAGTCCTTTTCATGGACATCCTTTTCCTCAGCTTTCTGTCACTCTCTGGGCTTGGATTTGGTGTCAAACAAACTGCAAGCTTCTTCTCCCCTCCTTCACTCTCAGAACCAGTCTTAAAGGTGCAGAACTCAACATCCAGCCTAAACAGAGCAGATGACTGGGGATACCAGCATCATAAAGTCACCCCAGGGCACGAGGTTATCTGTATCACAGAGAAACAAAGTGGGAATGGTGATTTGGGAGAAAACTGCCTGAAAGGGGATTGTGAATTGGATTCTTCTCCCAGGCAGCTAAGGACAGAAACAGGGGAAACAGCCCCAAGGTGCCAGCAGGACACCAAAATCAGGTTGGATTTTAGGAGGAAATAAAAATCAGGACACCAAAAATCTGGTTGGATTTTAGGAAAAAATCTTCACCTAAAGCATGGTCAAGCCCTGGAACAGTGGTGGAGTCCCCATCCCTGCAAGTGTCCAAAAACCAAGCAGATGTGGCACTTCATGACAATGTTCAGTGGGCAGGTTGGGCTTGATGATCTTGAAGATCTTTTTCAACCTTCCATGACTTCATGAGATAAAATACAAAGCTAATTTTGTCGTAAAACAAATGTTTGGCAAATGTAGCATAACAGAGAGCAGGAACCAGTGTCCCATAAACAAAGAGTGAAGCTCAGACTGTAAGGGAGGAATCCTGTCAGTGCTGTTGTTTTCAAAACATAAAAACAGAAAAAAAATCATCAGAAAACTCATTTTTTGGGTTATTAGTGAATCTATTTACTGCAGGAGCTCTGGAGGGTAGCAGAAAGGTGATGGGAGGTCTGGAGTTTTATCATCCTTTTGCTTCCTGAAGCACATCTTGTACCACACCAATCCAATCTCCACAAAGCCAAAATGGGGATGAGGAAGGAAGGGATTTGGTTGGGTGTCTTAGTTTATCATCTCTGCCCTGCAGTGAAAATCACTCTGTGAATGGCCAGCACCCTTGAAAAGGAAACCCTGAGATGTTAGGTTTTATTTTGGAGGAGAAATTAGGAATTCTTGTTTGGGAATTTATGTCATTAATTGAGAAGGACGTGGCACGTTCTTGGGTGGGGTTTCTCAGTCCAATGATTTGACAAGGAGAAGTGATGCACAAGAAAATGTCTGCTGAGGGGTTAAAGTGCTGGCTGGCTTTGCTGAAAAACACACTTCTAGGGCATAAATTAAAGGAAAAATTATGTTTTCTACTCAAAGTGAGGTAGTGTTCCCCTTAATGGCCTGGATCTGTGGAACTTGAGGAGAAAAATGGACATTGGAGTGCACAGCTAAATCAGGGTGGCTTATAAATATCTTATGGATACCTCACTAAAAAAATCTGTTTTACAAGTATTTTTTAACAATACCTCACAAAAAAGATCCAATAGCTACAAATGCTCATTTTAATTGCAGGCAAAATGAAAAAATACAGGAAGAGAGCAAGGTGGTGTGCTCCACAATTTATTTGATAGAATAAATGGAAACAAGAAGCAAATTCAATACTTTCCATGAACAAACTATTCATAACATCCAACCAAAACCTCACCTGGAGCAACTTGAGGCCATTTCATTTCAGACCTTGCGTGTACATATCCATGTTTTTCTTTAAAGAAGAACCTGGAATTCCAAATATTTCAAAGCACCTTTTGTCAAGCTTCTCAAATATGTGCCAAATACAAATTCTTCCTAATTTGTAATTTGGTTTTTTTTTCATCAAATCTCAGCTCTCAGATGACTTTCTCTACCTCCACAGAGGTCAGAAAGGAAGAAATAACTTCTGTAAAATCTATAACAGTTATGCAACAAAAGAGATCATATTTTCTCTCCTTTATTTCTGCCATAAAACAGTGAGATTAATGACTTTAAGTGTCCAAAGCATTAAAAACTGCAAGAATAATAGACTTTCAGCTTGATGAAGAAGTTCAGATCATTAAAATGAAATTTCCCATATCAGACTCTTTCAGACTTTCCAATTTTGCACAGGGGAAAGAAGAGGTGACTTCAGCAAGGGCAGAGAAGTGAGTGACCCCAATTCTGTTCTGTATCACTGGCATTGGGGTATAAATATAAATATATATTGGAGTGAATGGCTAAACAGGACAAACAACTTTAATTTTGAGGAAAAGTAAAATTTGGAGTGCTAGCATAATTCATAGATGAAAAATAACTGCTGAATTTCTCTGTACAAAATATTTCTAGTACCAACAGGTAATATTTTCTTCCTTCTGAGAGATATCAAACTTTCCCAAGTTTGCCAGTTTTTGTCTCATCAGTGAAAAAATTGACATCATTTTAATGGATTTCAGTGACATCAATCATAAAAATATTCTGTCATCTGACAAGACTCTACAAAAATTTTCTCTTAAGCAATATAAAAGGGTAAATTCTTATATTCTATGATAATTTGAAGTCTTTCTCAAGCCAGTGTTGATGTTAATATTGAACCAGTGCAAGACTCTGTGAATTTATTTCATTAAAGTTTATTGGTATTATTCTGACCTAATTTATTTAAAATGTGATATCAGAATTCCTTGAGTGAAAGGAGGGTTGTGTTAATACAGGCTTTACATGTTTCCATTCCTTGACTTGTCTCAGGGCTTGAAGCCTGTTTTCAGCTGAACACTTTTTCCTTTGACAAAATCAGCTGGGAGCAAGAAAATTTATTGTACAAATAAACCCAAATTCAGGTCAGTGTCTCCTTCACTGCTGGCATTTGTCCAGGATGGGATCCAAAGCCATAACTCAGTTTGGTACAGATTTTTTCACTGGTCTTATGAACTAAGACTCTCTGAAATTTTCCCTGGAATGATACATTTCACCTTCTGCCTTGCCCCTTGTTCTTTACCCTTGCACAGTTGACTGCCTTTAAAATCTATGCCTCTTTAATTAATTTTAGAAACTTTGTCCCAGGGACACTGCCTTATAAAATCACTTTTTCACAAGGTGAAAGAGAAAACCACGATATCCACTGAAAGTTTAGTGGGTAGGGATTGTTAATGGGGTCACTTTGGAAACTGAGATTCATCAAAATACCTCACAGTCTTCATGGCCATTAATCTATTGGTTTAAAGACCAAATTTTTGTATCTTTATCAGTATAATAAAATATAATAAAATAATATAAATGTCTTTAGATGTGTGCCAGCTGCTCTTCTCAGCCTTTTCTTCACCTTGCAATAAGTCTAAAACACACAGACTGAATCCAGATGTCTTTTGAGAAGGTTTTTCCCTCCACCTTCCCCTAAGCCAGATAATAAATCCAAAGTGTAAACAGCAATCTACTAAATTATTGATCAGGATTTGGAAAAAAAAAAAAAGGAAAAGTACACAAAAATATATGTATATTTTTTTCAAATGAAGTATTGTCTGTTGATAACATTTTCTCTTTTAGTGTGTGGATGTCCCCATGTCTACATGGATGTGTGTAAGCAGGTGCATGTGTGTGTGTTCAGGCATTATTGTGTGAATATGCATGAGCAGGGAAGAGGTCTGGAGTTCAAAAAGAACCCCTCTGGCTGCAAAAAATATCATTCCTGCTGCACAAGAAATGCCAGGCATGAAAAATTAAAACCTGGGCTTAAAATGGCATTGCCACTGATGGTTTTAAAATATAAAATAAATAATTTTTTTTTTAGTGGCACTAAACTGTGCCTTTATGAATGACTTTGATATTAAGCCGGAGGTCTTACCTATATAGAAAATGAAACCAGGTAATAAATTTAGACACATTGGAAAGAAGAATTTTTACATTTGGATAAATTTTTCCTATAAGTTTTTAAACAGTGATGGGACTCCAGAGAGTTGCAAAGCAGCTGAGGGAGCTGGGAAGGGGCTGGAGAATCCCAGAGGGAGCTGGGAAAGGGGCTCAGCCTGGAGCAAAGGAGGCTCAGGGGGCCCTGCTGGCTCTGCACAGCTCCTGACAGGAGGGGACAGCCGGGGGGGTCGGGCTCTGCTCCCAGGAACAGGGACAGGAGCAGAGGGAACGGCCTCAGGCTGGGCCAGGGCAGGCTCAGGGTGGACACCAGGAGGAATTTCTGCATGGAAAGGGTGGCCAGGCCTTGGCAGGGGCTGCCCAGGGAGGTGTTGGAGTCCCCATCCCTGCAGGTGTCCCAGGAAGGCCTGGATGTGGCACTCAGAGCTCTGGGCTGGGCACATGGTGGGCATCGGGCACAGCTTGGCCATGGTGATCCTGGAGGGCTTTTCCAACCCTGGTGAATCCATGATTCCATCATTCAGTCAGAAGAACATTTCCAGAACCATGAGCCATAATAATAATCAATGATGTTATCATTTTTTTTCTCATTTCAAGATGATTTAACAGCCTTAATGGGTTTGTTGTAGGCGCTGATCCCAGTGGGACGGGCTTGGATGATTTCCTTCCCTAAGGGTGTGTGTTGGGAAAGCTCCAGCAGGTCCCACTGCCACAGCTCTGAATGTGTGCCTGGGAGTTTTCTCTGCAGTTCATTCCAAGCCAGTGTCAACCACATCAGGACTGGCTTCCTAAGAGCTAGAACTGGAATTTGTAAAAAGTCCACATCAGAGTGATCTCTTGTGCTGGAGATTTGGACTTTTGAGGAGCCAGCTTGTGCTGTCAGATCCCAGGGAAAACAAGTGATATATAAGGGGCTTAATTCTTTTAGTACAGTGCAAACACTCAGTTACAGGACAAGCAAAGGACACGAGTTAAAAACCCCACGTTTTGGCTTTTCTGTGATCCATAGTTTGACTTCTGGCTTGACCTATGCCTTAATTGTAATATTTTTGGCCATAGCCTCATATTTGCAATTTAAGTATTTTAAAATTGGAAGCAGTTCTTGCACTGGGTCACAACACTGTGAAGAGCAACCAGGCCAAGTTTTTGCTCTTGAATTTCTTGCAAATCATCAGCATCCAGGTCCTTTAATTTTTTAACTTTCCAAACTCTTTGAAAGATCTTCTTAGTTTCACACACCTTTGAATTGAACTTTAACACCATTAGGAATAGCTGCAGCTCACAGCTTTAAGAATTGTTCTGAAGAGTCTGGGATTAAGGGGCCAAAATAATTTAATTTGGTATCTGCACAAGGCTGAGTCCCAGTAGAGCAATTACCACAGAGCCAGGAGCAGAGAGATCAGGGAAGTCAGAGCTGCTATAAACCATTTATACAGGAGCCCCAGTGCAGGAGAGAAATGGGACTGGGGGGCAATGTCCTCTGCTCATAAATTAAAATCAGTTTTCTGCACCTACAACACACCAAGCACAATACAATCTATGTATCCATGAGGCAGAATGGCCATAACTATTTCACACCAAAAAAATGCAGCAATAATGCAGGTTCCACACTCATTCAAATGGGCCAGGACTTGATCCTAAATGTGTGCTTAGGGTTTGCTTTCTTTGGAAGGCTCAAGCAACTTCATCCCTGAGTTTCCTCCATGGCAAATTTGGTTTCCTTCCAGCACTTGTGAAAACCAGCAAGGTGAAAGTGACCTGAAATGAGAAGGTTTTATAAAGGTTCACCACAGGCTCCCGTTTTTCTGTTGAAACTTCTAAAGTTTATACCTTTTAACAGGAAACCAGTATCAAATATTCTGTTTCATATATGCATTGAAGCAGAAGGGCAGGAGACTTTCTGTATTAAGGAAATTTGTAAAGTTTATAATTTTCATACTTTTCAATGTGGAATCTTGACAAGATCAGCTATTCTCTTTCACACTTGCATTAAAACAGAATTTATAACATTTAAAATCTTTACACACACACACTAGAGTATTCCTATTTCATTAAAAAAGACACAAACTTGCAGTGTCTGAAACATAAAGTCAGCACCTCCTGTCCACTTACACTTCATTCCTGTCTGCAGGAAAACCAGCTGTGGAATGGAGTAAATAAAATTTATTTACCAAAAATATTCACCAAAAATAGTCACCAAAACAACCTCCCAGCAGACATTGATTTCATCTCAGGAGCTCCCTAAGTGTTCACTGTCCTAAAATATGCACCAACTCTCTCTTTTCCTTTTAAAGTTCGTTCCAAATTAAGATTTAATCCCACAATTTCTTCACACTGTTAATGACAGACCACTTCCTCTTTGATTTTTGAGTTTTTGTGTACTCCTTTTCATGCACATTTTGCAAGTCAAGAATTAATGTCAACAACAGTTCTCTGTTAATGATTCTTGGCCCTTCTTCTCCTTGTCTACTGAAAAGCTCAAGTTTAATCAGTTTATCCTAGAAGACATCCCATAACCATAATTCTCCTTGCTAATAAAAACCTTATTAAGAGCAATTCAGAATTTTCAGAACATTGTAAAACCTCCTTCTGTACATTTGTACCAAAACCCCCACCATGTGTAAAAGTTGTTTTATCTATGTGTGATTTTAGGAACATGCCCTGCAAGTGTGACCTAATCAAAATGTTCACTCTTTGGTTTTGCTACACTGTAAGTGTTCTTCTTATTTTTATTTAATTTTTTTTTGTATTTCACACTGTGTGCCTAATGAACATATTGAATATTGCAAAGATTCAGTTGGGCTAATTACATTTTAACATGGAAATCATCAAAAGAGCAATCTGGGGGAAAAAATAACACCCCATCTCTGCTGCAAACATCTCTTCCACCACTTGGCAAGGCTGAGACCCTCAGCAGTTTTTCTTTTTCCACCTCCCTGTTAACTCATCTTTTTAAAAATACCATGAGAGATAGGAAATGGAGCTGATCCCACATTATTACAGTAATGGAAGCTCTCTGCTCACAGCCTTTCATTTTGATTGTATCTCTTTCATAAAGTACAGAAAAAACCCCAGAGTCTGAACATTTGGCATGTCCAAATTGCTTTAATCTTGCCATGATTTTACACTTGAAAGGCCAAACAGCACTACTCAATATTTGCTGCAGATTCAACCCTAATTTATTTCTTCTCCCAAACATTTGTTTTCTTATTTGACAGCCAGGAAAACACACCACCCACAAGTTTCAGTGGGAACTGGGCTGGAATAATGTTGTGTATTATCTACAAGACACAGCTCTTTGAGACTTTTTATGAAATATATTACCAAAATGCTTTTGCATTCTATGGGTAATTCTTGAAATAATACAGAGATTGCAAAACCTGATGATTTGCCACATTAAATACATATAAACTCGTGTATATAATAGTCATTAAACTGAATGTTATGCACTCACATGCAATGTGCACAAACTCATACATTCAATTTAACAATACAAATGTGCTATTCCATTTATATATCTACAAACACACTTGTGTTTTGCAACCCACCATTCCATCTGCTCTCCTTAAAGTTTATTTTCTGTGGATTTACAGGTTCAAATCCCAGGTAGCAGCCTGAGGTTGTAAAGGGTAGCAAAAAAAGTGGGTTAGGAAACAATGGGACTGAAAACCTGTGAGTTAAAGGGGTAGAAAACTGTGATTATCTGGGAATAAAAGTTGTGCAGTGACATTTGTCCTCAAAAAGAACTCAAGTTAGGGAAGCCAAGGAGGCAGCCTGGGCATCTGATATTTTTAGAGCTATGAGAAGAAACTGTGAAAAAATAGGATGGTGGAAAAGAAACTAATTTAGATGCAAACAATTAGTGGCTGAATTAGAATAAAGAAGGAGTAAAGAAAAGTTTGAGGGTGGTGGGAAGAGGCAGTCGTGTCTTTACTCAGCACAGCTCAAACTGTCTGGAAAGTCAAATGGAATTACCAAAGTAATTCTATTTTCCTTCAATTGCAGCAGACAACAATATTTATTGCTTAAACCTCTGTCTCCCAGAATCCACTTGCTTTCATTCCATCTCCTTGATTTCTTTGGACAGTTCTGAAGCTGCCATGAACTATTTCCTGGGATTTTGACATGTCTCCTACCTTGCCAAGACACAAATATAAAATGAGTTTTGCTTCTGTATTTCACACTCCGGTCAGGCTGGATAACCACGACAAAAATCTGACTCTCAGTTGATATGGTGCAGGTAAACCATGGAGCAGCCAAAAGCTGAGAACACTTCCAGCCCTATTTCCATTTTTTATAAATATTTATAAAATTCTAGGCGTTTTCAATCTAATATCATCTTTACTGCTCAAGAAACTCCTGCATGGAATCACTGAGTGAAATATAAACTCAGGAAAATTAAACTGCATTTTAGTTCTTAGACTTCTGGAAGCAGAGACTGTGTCAATTCATCTGCACTTCAGAGAGTTTTCTTTGATATTTCTGGGAAAAATTACTGCCCATAAGTGCATATTTTTGTCTTACCTCTTTTCCCTTTGGAGTGGATTGAGGGCAATTCTAAGGACTTCTGATTTCCCAGAATAAATGAGTTTTGTGAGTGTCTGAGGATAAAAATGCCTTTTTTCAGTAAATACGAGGAACTTTTGCAGTGAATTCAGCCTTTCTGGCATAGCTGTACCTTCAGAATTAGAGAGCACCCTGAAGAAACTTAATGTCTTCTTGCAAGTGGATTTATTGTTTGGAAAAAAATGTTGGATTTCTTTAAAATAACTCTGCAAATCTAAGACCTTAGAGTGAATAACTAAAGTAGTTACAATTATAACAGCACCAGAAATTGTTGGAAAAAGGAAATGAGTTCTGTTTCCATGACTGAAATAAAATGAAACATTAATGAAAGTAATGAAAATTAACTTGGGTTTTAAGTGCAGGTGGAAAAAAACATTCACAGGAAACTAAGGCCATCTCTCAGTCCTAAAATCTTTGAAATATTGGAAGAATTTAGGCCACCACCATCCTGCAGGAGATCCAAAGCAATAGAGTGTTCAATATTTACAGCTCCTTTAAAATCTGGTTTTTCTGATTTTGGGAAGCCGCTTCCAGCCATGTTTGCACACAGAGAAAACCATTAATTAAAAATGCTCACGCAGAGAATCCCTTTCAACCTGGGCAATAAGAGCTGCAAAAGAGTTGAAAGCAAACATCTGCAGCTACCACTATTCCAGGTTATTGGTAATTATTCCCTTTGGAATTTATTAGGCTTGTGTAGGCAAAATAAACCCTCCAGTTTAGAGCAGGCAATAGAATTCCCTCCCCTGGCACCCGTAAAGCTCCGCAGCTCCTGTCTGAGCGCTTTAGGAAAGGTTGGGTTGAATTCCCCAAAGCCAAATCACAGTACAATGCAGGGCTCTTGTTCCACTTTCCAAGCATTTAAGCATCTTTTCCAACTTCCACGAGATAAATCTGTCTGCAGCCAGAGTCTTCCCAGCTCTGGGAAAGCCCCACGTGCTGAATAATTCCAAATCTCTGCCTAAAAATGAACTGAGATGTAACATGGGACTGATACACTCACAAACGATGCACAACCACTTTTTTTTATTTTTAGTCGGCTTAATCTGTTCATTCTAATTCCTCTTATTGCTGCTCTGCAAGATTTTTATTGGATTATTGATCCTTCAGAAAGTGCTACAACAAGTTCCCCTGTCGTTATTTTAATAAAGGCAAATAACTTTTAAACAGAAAGGGCTACAAAAAATTTCTATTATGCAGCAAAAACATGTCTTAATTTCAAGATTTTTCCTTTATTTTTTTCCAAGATACTTGATTCACAGTATTTTTCAGGTTTTTTTACAAGTGTTTGGATATCAGTTTAGTCTTCTTTAAGAGCTGAGATTAAAAAATGAGGTAAATATCTAAATGTTAAGCAGAGTTTACTCCCATCCCCACTATGTAGCTGAAACCCTCCCAGGGAGATCTTCAGATTTATATGAATTTTTTTCAATTTTCAAGGCCTTGGAATAATTATCTTGTGCATAAGTATGACAAAATGCAGAACTTGAGCTCTCAAAAAGAATTTATCATCATTTCCTGTGTAATTGTTTATTGATTGACTGATTTATAACTCAAACAATGTTTGATTTTTATAATGTCATCCATGATCTTTATTTGCCATTAAAGCAAGTGGTAGTAAAACACCTTCACAATCTTTAAAAATGCCTTGTAAAATATGAACTCCTAAATATTGCTTATCTAGAGTCATATGTGCACCATTAATTAATTAATTGGTTAATTGAAGATGAAAAAGCCCTCTGAGAGCCCAAACTGCTCTTCAAAGCAGATCAGACCAGATCAGGGTTGTTCTGAGACCTGACCAGTCAGGTTTTGAAAATCTTTATGGGTGGAGATTTCTGGGCAAAATGTTCCAATATTTGATCATCTAAGGAAAGGAAAGGAAGGGAAGGGAAGGGATGGGAAGGAAAGGAAAGGAAAGGAAAGGAAAGGAAAGGAAAGGAAAGGAAAGGAAAGGAAAGGAAAGGAAAGGAAAGGAAAGGGAAAGAAAAAAAGAAAAACCATAACCAAAGCCAAAAAGAAAGACACAAACAAAACCAAAACACCACCCAAAACCCCCCAAACTATTTAATTAATTAATTGCATAATTCAAATAATAAAGTTAGATTTTATTGTTTTCTTATTGTCTCTGTTGCCTCTCACCCCATTACTCTCCACCACTAAGAATTTGAATTTGTCTTGCCTGCACCTTCCTGTGTTATTTATTCCTAAAGCATCCCATGATTTTCAATTAATAATTTTATAATTAATTTCCTTGTCAGTACCATATGGACACAGGCCAGATTAATAATTCTAATAACTATTCAAAATCAATAAATAAACAAAGAGACACAGTATTTTCCAAAGTTAAAGGCCCATGGATCACCAAGAGAATTAATAAGTCATTAGAAGAGTATTGCCAACGTTTTTAATTATGGCAGGGTTTTTGGGAATTTGTATAGGGAAATAGAACATCCTTCTGCCCCATTCTGGAGTGAACAAATTCAGCCCTTCTGGATGATCCTGGGGTATTTTCAAAGTGCCAAGCCCAGCAACACAATCAGTGTAATTCCATTTATGTTTGTCCGAGAGCCTGACCAGGGGATCAGTGCACGTGGAATTCAGGGTTGATGGGAAGCTTTGAGTTTCTGCTCTACACTGCCAATTTTCCTGCTCTATCTTCCTTCTCTTCCTTCTTCCTGCAGCAGAAAGGGTTATTATTCTTATTAATACCCCATTATTTTTATTATCACCGTATTATTCTTATTATTACCCTTCTTATTTAACCCTTCTTAGGAAGGGTCTCACCTTTTTTCAGGAAGAGAGATGCTCTGCACTGCAGAGACTACCTGGTTATTACTAAGTGTGCCAAAATTCCAAGCACAAAGCAAGAAATCTCTGTTGTCACTTAAAATCTCCAGGAGGTGAATGGGGATTTGCACCCTGGAATACAGAACCAAAGAATCACAGAAAGGTTTGGACTCACCCTCTCAGTAAAGAGCTTCTTGCTAAGACAAATCATTAGCTCAATTTTCCTGTTATCAAATAATGAAAAGAGGGTAATGAATATGGAGATTATTCAATAATTGTGGAACAAGGGAAATTCTGGGTTGCTCTGATGATCCTGGCAGCCCATGAATTGAACTTGGAAGCAATTTTCTCCTTCCTGGTAGGCAAAGAGGTTTGCACCCAAAGTTTACTTTGTGTGTTTATCTTGAAATACCAATTAAAATCTGAAAACTCTTTAACTCTGTGTCTTGCAGTTAATTCTGATCCACTCATTCATTTCAGGAGCCCATATGGTATTTAAGGTACCAACTTGGATACAAACTCATCAGTCCACAAAATTTCCCCAAAAGGTTCAAGATGCAGCAAAATTGTCACAATTAGATTTGGTAAACTAATATGAAACCAGATACTTCAGCCACCAAAAGTTGAATGGAATGCAGAATTCTCAAGTAAGGGCAGAAAGATTCTGCAAATGAAATTTTGATGATGTCATGCACCTTAGAAGGTGCAATAAATTCCCTGAATAGAAACTGAAATTTGGAGTTCTTCCTTCTCAAGAATTGTAAGAATTATTCAAACAACAAAAATGAGTTCACCCAAGGACGCAGATTAAACTTTGCCCAAGTGTTCAAGATTATGGTGAACTGAATGCAACAACATTAGGGCAAAGTTTAATCTCAAGAGGAGGATCAAAATGGCATTTTATATAAAACCTGATTTGCAGCTCATTACCAGGACAAAAATCTTGCAGATGTCCATCCTGAAATGTGTTTAGCAGAGGAGGCAGAAAGAACACCCTGGTATTTTTTGTGCCAAAGACAAGGGTGATTTGCTTCCACACGTTTCCTCCCTCTGTGCCACCCTCCTTTCCTTTGCCAAGCACTTCTGTGCATGCTGGAATACTCCTCTCTTTGATTACCATGTCCTGCTGACAAAATGCTGAGTCCATTCTGATTATTAATGATTATGAGAAATTAGGAAATCAGATGAGAGGGTCCATAAATCCTCGGGAGAGAAGGCCCAGGTTAAATGTTTGTGTTGTTGTGGTGATTATCAGAGCTAATGCATCCTCCCTTCTCTAATGGCAACATGAGGCCAGGTTCTCAGGGGGGATAAATCATTCTGCTTCTTGTTCTAGAAAGGATTTTGCTTGCTTGGCAGGTTGGCTTTGTTTTATTTCAGTATTTTTGTTCAATACCATGAATTAAGGCCTCTCTCCTCCCCCAGCACAGCTCCCCCATCATGGGAGCTCTGACTTGTGTAATTGAATATATCTTTTCTCCAAAGCCCAACCACTGTGTTAATACCCCAACACACTGTGTTTTCAAGTATTTTCACAGAATAACTAGATTTAAAATCCTTTATTTTTTTTCTATATTATTTTGTTCATCTGCGGCGAAGCCAAACAACGACTTGAAAATTTTAATTTTTAAAAAAGACAACCAAAAGTCAAAGACCGACCTGAAAATTCCAGCTCTTTCACCTGCTGGCTTTGCTGTTAAATCAAGAAGCTATCCCAGTAAATCCCAAGAGTTCAGGATGTTGGAGGCAGTAATATTTCTTTTGTTAGAACAGCAGCTCTGTCTCGTTGAGAGCGCAGACCAAGGTGTCTTGTAACTTGTCCAGTCAAGCATTGAAGAAAAATGACTCAATCCATTTTCCAAATCTGTGTGCTTTCTCTCCAATTATTTCTTAATGTGCTTTTTGACAAATTGTCAGGAAGGGAAGTTAGCAGGCTTGGCTTCTGTGGTCAGACATGCCAAGCAACAAGGAGCCAGGACTTCTGAGTGGGAATCCAGCCTGGAAAGGCTGTGCAGGCTTGGCTCTGGAATATCAGGGAAAAAGCAGATTTAGGTGGTGGTGACAGGGCTGTCCTGGGTGTTTGTCTAGAAAAAGAGGAGGAACTGATCAGAAAAGGTATTATCACTACGTTTTAATAAAGAAAATGCATAGAGACTTTGTTTTGGTTTTACAGTGAGAGAACCAGTCCATAACATGGGGCTGTGTATGCATTCTGACATGTTTGCTTTCATAATTTCAATAAAAATAATGTCTAAGCCAAGTGGTTAGAAAGCACATGGAATTTGCAAACAAACAAACAAACAAATAAATAAATAAGAGAAGTTTTTGCTTTAGTTTTAAAGGAATTTCCTTATATTAATTTACAAGGAAATGTATATATACACATATATACATCATTAACGAATAGCATAATTAGTATATAATATTATATATAAATTAATAATATAGTAATACTATAACATGTATTAATAATATAATTAAAAATATAATTAATGTTAAACATAAATAATTACATATATAATTAATATTATATACATTATTTATAAGGAAATATATATATACATACATATACATATATATATACATATATACACACACATATGTGTATATATATATATATATATATATATATATATATATATATACGTAATCTAGAGAGAAAAGTTGAAAAAGGGAAAGAAATTTCTGGTTTGGTGGCTGAAATGATGTGCAGGAAGTGTCCCTTGAGGGGACCTTTCACTTCCAGGTGTGCTGGAGGTTCTGTGTGTTTTCTCAGAGTCCTGAGAATATTGAATATATTCTGTGTAATCTGCTCTGTGAGACATCTCCTGCTCCTAACTCCTGGTCAGAGACACTGATAAAAGATGAACCAAAGGAGAAATGTCAGGGGCAAGGCAGAGGGAGCCCTGTGTGCTTTACCCTCTGTGCTTTGCTGTTCTCTTATCCCCATCCTTTTTCTGGGAGGAAACAGGAAAAGCAAAGATTGGCAGGGAACAAAGTTTTTTGGGGTTTTTTAACAGATTAATGTATAGCAACACTCATGGAGCAGGGAACAGGATTTTTGGATGCATTTGCTGGATTCTCTGATATTTTTCCCAATTTCCTTCTACTGCAAAGTAAATCATTGTTTTTGAGAAATACCTTCCAGCTTTGCAGAAATTAATTTGTTCCCAGACATTACAGTGTGATCTAAAGAATAACTGGAAAGCTAAAACTCTCTAATATTCTCAAATTTGTGTCTACCCAGTGCCTAAATTGATGTTCTCTTGTACTCCACCTTGAAAAGATTAGGTACCAGGTGGTGGAATATTCCAATTAACATCCCAAAATTATGTTTTAAATTTACTGCAAATAAAACAATTTTGTTGCTCTGTAACAGCAGCCTCTGGAACAAATAACTTCCAACATCTTCCTCCAGCCAAGGAAAGATGTTCCAGGTGATTATGTCCTTTTCACCAACTGGATTTCCAAACATTTTAACTGAGACTGGAGAAAAAGCTGATTACAGAAAGCAACAAATATTCCATTAACTGGAAAAGCAAAGGAACAAGCAGCAGCAAACAAACAGACAAAACCTAAGGCAACACACTCCAAATGGTTTGGGATATTTAATTTCAGCTGTCCAAACTGAGACACTGAAGGGTTTGATTTCAAGAAAATTCAGGACTCAGGCTGATATCAACAGGCTCATTGGAAGCAAAGCATTCTAAGCAAACTCAATTTAGGTGCCTAAAATAATTTTCTGTTCTGTCTTGTTCATAGAAATAAAGAATTTCCTTCAAGCTGAAGTAAACAGATTTATAGAGACAGAAGTTGTGCTGAGTGATTTTCACTCCATCAGGTCAGGGCAGCACACTCCATAATACAAGAAAACAAATATTTGTTACTCTCTCTTTATCTAATAGATTTTGGCTTTCAGTGTGGTTGTTTTGCCTTGCAACATAAAGGATCCAGAGGTTGTAGACAGACATTTTCATAGCTTAATGTAAATCACTTTAAGTAGAAATAATACTCCTTTCCAGCTGGATTATAATTTCTATTCCACAGGCCAGCATTGTTATTTGACCTTTACAAACAAATATCAGATTGTTCCAAAAACAAATGGCAATAACCTTTGGCTGTTCCACTGGGGAGAAGTGACCACTTTGTGACAGAGCCCTGGTTAGCATTCCTGCTCTCAGTCACTCACTGATATTTATTCATTCCCTGTGAATAACAAATTCACTCTCAGCTCTGAGCCGGGCAGGAGGCAGTGCAGAGGCACCAGGGGCAGCAGAGCATCTCTGCTGTGTGGCTGTGACCAAGCACTCTCTTTGTGCCTCATGTTTAGGCAATAAATGCACTTTGTCCTCCAGAGGTGTAAACCAAGCCCTGTGATGGATGGCCCTGGCTTGGACCCAGAGCATCAGCACCACTTCAGGTTGTTTTAGTGCAGAGAGGAAACTGCTTCTGTTCACATCAGAGCTGCTCTCTGATGACCCTGGTGGGTCCCTTCCCATTCTGGGCTTCTGTGATATCACAACAACTGCAGCCATTACATTTATTGGCTATTTGGTATAATATGGTTCAACTTTAGTTACTTGCTGAGGAAAATCCCACCAGCAGGCCTTTAAAAATGTGGTTTGTATTTTCCTTTCACTCTTGACAGCTCTTTTAGGTCTCTATTCAGCAGCTTCTCTTTGCAGCCCCAAGGATACAGCAAAATGAAACAGAGCCTTCACAGACAAAAGACAATTACCTATTTTTCCTTTTTCACAGTAATTGCTTTTCCAAACAGAATCAAGCAATCACAGTCTCCTGCAAAACAAAGGACAAACTTCAGCAACAAGCACAGCAATGGCACAATGTTCCAGGCAGTTTTTCAATCCATGGATCTCTGCTGGAGATGTTTAAGTCATTCCACTAGCTCAGTCAGAAAAAAGGACTCCAAAAAGCATCTTATTAGTCTTCCTGAGGTAAAAAATACAACACAAAAAAAAATTTCAAAATCATTACTAGGAGAAAAAACAATTGCTCTCAGTATTCCTGGCACATATTTGCTGCACAATCTGAAGCAGAGATGGGAAATGTAAATGTGTGTTTAAGTTGAATTCTGCCAATTGTGACCCAGTCTGGGTTCAAGCCCTGTGACTGCAATTCCCTGGATTTTGGGGGCAGCCCATAACTGGAGGATGTAGAAGGAGCACCACACTACAAAAACACCACTTGTATTCTTTAGTCCCTCTCTCAGTGCTGTTCACACCTAGGGCCTGAAGAATTAATTTTCTGTAGTCAGATCCTTTAGTTGGTTGCTCCAGAGACCTAAAAATCTCATGGAAAATTTAGAGAATACATTTTGTGAGGTTTATATCCTCCCACGAGGGATGCACTGGCCTACAGCAACACCCAACACACTGGCTTTGGTCAGGCAGTTTCCCTTCATCTTGCTTTTTCCTTCATCCTGCTTTTTCCTTCATCCTGCTTTTTTCTTCATCCTGCTTTTTCCTTCATCCTGCTTTTTCCTTTTCCAGAAAAAACTTATAAACTGAAACCACAATACAGGTTTTTGAATGGTTTAGGGACCACAATAGAAGCAGGGTGTTCCAAAATCAAAAGAGAGAAATAATGAGAGCCTTGGAAAGGCTCAGAAGAGGAACTGGAAAAGCTCCAGCAGTAATTCCTTCCTTAGGAATTTCTTCTGAGGAATCCTGCTATCAATTCTTCTTTGGAAAAACTAGGTACTGCTTTATGATGGAGAGTTGCAGAGCTGGGGATTGTGGCTCTAGAACCAGAGAAGGGGAAGAAAAATATAAATTAAAGAGATTAAAATAATTCAATAACAAAATCATTAGAGGGCAATAAATTTCAAATAATTAAAACAGGTTATTTGCAATTAATCAGTAACATTTTAATATGTAAATATTCTTCTGCACATATAGAATCAATAACAGTAAAAAGAATGCAGGTTTGCAGGCACATCTAGATTAAAAATTTAGTATTATATCTGGGAATAAATCAAGGATTGTGCTGGGACTAGAAAGGCTTTGGTGTCACTGTAGGTCTGCCCTTACCCTTTTCATTGACACCTAAGAAATCCTGAGCTAAGCCAAGTTTTCCCCTAGCATGTCATGGCAACCCTGTTTTTCCTAGGCCAAGAAAAGTAAAAAATAGGATGGATCTTGTGCCCTAGCCTGCAGCTGAGATTCCTGGACGTAGTGATAGGAATACCCCAGAGAAACACAGCCCTCACAATGAACCTTCTGCACCACTGCCTCCAAAAGCAGCCCTGATTTCTATGCACAAACCCCAGAAAGATTCTTTAGAGTTAATTGGGGCTGATTGCAATGCTGCTAATGACCACACAACTGTAAACTGTCAATCAATATTGGACCCTATCAGGAAAATACCAAATTCAGATCCACTCGTTTTTACACAATGCCACTGAAAATTGACTTTCCTGTGAGAAGAGTTGGTTTGTGTTTTATGCATTCTGTTATTATTACATAGCAGTTGTTCCCCACCTTGGAAAAGGAGAGGTTTGTAAAGATGTGCTTTTGAGAAGGGATTCTGCCCCAAAAGCCCCATTAGAAGATCTCTGAGGGACATTCTGTCCAAAAAACCTCACTGTGAGATGCCTTATTAATTATTCACTTCTGCTTCCCCAGATGTGCATACATAGAACTCATTTATGCACATATAGTATTTTTTTCCCAGCACTTGATAATATTTCTCTCATTTATTTAGGATTTTTGGCTGCCTTTAGGATCTTCATTTGTTCAGACATCTGCTTGGGAATATCCCATGCTGGAGAGGATTTGGGAAAGGCAAAGCTCAGCCCATTCATGTGTTGTTTAATGACTTTATTACCAAGGAGGATGAAATGAAGTGGAATGCTCCAACCACAGGCAGAGGAACTGACAAATTCCAGGGTGGAGGGGTTGGACAGGGGGCCTGGACGGGAGCAGAGGGATGGACACAACCTCAGGAGTTGCCATCCCATGCACAGCTGGGCTGGGTGCACAGCTGGAGAGGCAGGAACAGCTGGAGAGGCAGGAACAGCTGGAGAGGTGGGAATAGCTGGAGAGAAAGAACAGCTGGAGAGGGAGAACAGCTGGAGAGGTGGGAACAGCTGGAGAGGTGGGAACAGCTGGGGAGGCAGGAGAAGCTTGAGGGACAGGAACTGGGGGTCCTGCTGGAGAATGTGTTGGGCCATATGCCACGCTCCTGGCTGAATTTCCAAGAGATGAGGCCAAATCTCTTGGAAATGGAGTCCTGGCTCCCCTCTGGAGTTCCCCAGCTCATGAGAATCATGGAAATACTGGAGAGAGGCCAGTGGAGGCACAGGAGATACAAGAAAAGGCCAGGAGAACCTGGTTTGTTGGATCTTTCAGGGCTTGGCTAAAGGAGATCAGGGCCATCTTCAGCCATAAAAATTCCTAATAAATTTGGCTGATTGTGCAGGAGCAAAGTGGGTATAAAAAATCCTTCCTGCTTCAGTTCATGGTATAAACTCATTGGTTTTAACTACCACAGTTATGCATAAAATCATAAAATTATCCAGCCATTTTAGAAATTCAGCTGCACCATTTGACTCCCTGACCTCCTGCTGCAGAGGATTTCAGAGATCCACAAAAAGATGCTGGAAGAATTTCTTCAATTACCCCTTTTCTTCATCACTGGCTTTTTTAGATTATAATTGAACAAATGGAACACCTACCCTGGGCTCCTGGATATTAAATCCCACACTTCTGTTCTCCTGCAGTGTTTCACCAAATGAATTTCTGTCGCTGACATTGATAATCAGGTCAGGGGAAGCAGCAGGATAAAGGCAAAGGGCCAAAATTTTACCCACAAGGATTAAACAACTGGGACAGTTTTAGACAAACCATTGAGAACATTGATATGAACCACAGAGTCATGGAATATTCTGAGCTGGAGTCAGAATCATAGAGTCATGGAATATTCAAGGATCATCAATCCAACTGCACAGACCCCCCAGCAGTTCCACCCTGTGCTGAGAGCATTGTCCAAGAGCTCCTTGGGCTCTCTCAGGACTGGAGCTGGGACCATTCCTTGGGGAGCCTGTTCCAGCGCTTTTCTGGAAGGTTCTTACCTGTTCCAGTGGACTTTTCTGGAAGTTTCTATCCTTTTTTTCTCCATGTCATCTCTGAGTATTTCTTTGAATCTCAACGACACCTGTCAGGAATCAAGTGAAGACCAAGTAGATCAAATTCTGCTTCCCCTGAGAATCTAAAAATCTTCAAAATCACTGAAATCACTGTTTATTATTTGCTATCACTCATCTGTGAATCAAAGTTCTGTTAGCAATTTTATACTAGTATCTGGCTTGCTTTGGGGCAGAGCAAAGAACTATCCCTAAAATGAGGAAAAAATCCTCATTATCCCTTGGGGTTGTGTGTTTATTCTTTCACCCTCCTTTTCAAGCCAAATAAATCAATTTGTGAAGGGAAACCAAGTCACCACAGACAGTCTTCTCTTCTGACAGCCTGGAAATTCACCCATTGACAGGCTGGAATTTTTAAGGACATCTAAAGCTGGGTAATACCATGGATTATGTCAAAGAGGAGAGTTAAGCAGGAGCAGATATTAGACCTGGGGCAGCTGCTGTAAAGAAGAAAGTCTGCAACGGACAACTGGGGAAATAATAACAACATATCTTAAATTAAAATATGTGGGCTAAATTGAGCCATTTTGATATTAATTCATTGTCACAAAAGAGTGGTTTCTGCTCTAGTCATCAAAGGTATTGGCAAAAAGCAGATTTTAATGGAGTTCAGTGGCAAGGTTCACTCTATTACTGACTACAGCAAGGAAGTGTATATAGGAAAATGGGATTGGAGTCAATTTTGAGTGATTTACACGGTGACTGGAGGTGGAAAAGGGTCAGGGGGCAAAGGATACAGATAAAAAGAGTGCAAGAGGATTTAGCAGTACTTAATCATCCTCCATTTAACATTAAAAAAGAGTGATGCACCATCACATGGACTTTATTTAAAAAAGGATTAAAGAAAGAATAAATAAGAAATACAATTAAGAATTTATATTGCTTTTAATGTTAAAGATATTTTTACATTAGACACCATCTGGTGCTTTTTCCCTGCAAAATGAAGGTGTTTAGCACACTTGAATGTTTATTTATATACATATTTCTAAAGCATAAGCAATGGCAGGGAGTTAGAGTGCAATGATCTGAAAGTTCCCTTTGAAGTGAAGCCATTCCATTAGTTTTGACTAATACCATGAGTCAAAATGACCATTATTAGTTAAAACCATTAGTTTTTGACTAATAGGCATTTGCAGATTTTCAAACAATAGTGCAAAAATTTGATGAAGGTGCAGATGGGTGGAACACAAGAATGAATGTAAGGAAAGTAGCACTGGGTGCTATTTTCTTCTTCATTAGAAAATGCCACTGATCTTTTCCAGGTCATGGAATGAGGTAAATGAATTATTTGATTTGAATTATTTAACTTGTTTTATATTTTTTTCCTAGCAAATATTTAGGAAATGTTTGTGGGATATAGGGAGGGGGAAATTCAAGCCCAGCTTTTCAAGAGATCTGGAGTAAAAGTTCTTGTTGAGCATTTAACAACATGGGAGAGGTTTAACACTGTACTTTCATGAAAAATATCTGATTCTGGTGTCAGAGGGTGAAAATGAACTTCCTGGTATCCAAACTGAATCCTCCCTGGAATTCTCATTTCTCCAATGGCCTTTGTTGATGAGAAGGTGAAGGATTTCCTGGGATGCTGCACAACCTGCTCAGGCCAAGGAGTGACTTTTCATGGTTCTTGCAAAATGGAGCCTGCTGGAAGTTTCTCAGTCTGCACAAACCCAGTGATGAAAACCTTGAAAAACTGTGGGACCATTGGAATTTCCTTTCCCATGCTGAGCATACACTAGGAATGCCACAGGAGTGTCACCACTGTAAACTGCCCTGGTCAATCATTCCATGTGCAGCAGGTATTGATCTTTTGCTCTTTACAATTCTCCACCAAAGCCCCTCAGTGGTCTGGTGGAGAAGGAAATCACCACAGACACAAAGGACAGCCCCACATCTGTCACCATCCTTGTTTTACCCAGGCCAGATCTCAGACAAATACAAGAAATAAAGGACTGTGGGAAGGCAGATGGAAGGGATATCTGCAAGGAGGTGTAAAGATACTGGGAAGGAATTGTTCCCTGTGAGGGTGGGCAGGCCCTGGCACAGGGTGCCCAGAGCAGCTGTGACTGCCCCTGGATCCCTGGCAGTGCCCAAGGCCAGGCTGGATGGGGCTGGGAGCAAATCTGGGACAGTGGGAGGTGTCCCTGGGATGGGACTGGATGGGCGTTGAGGTCCCTTCAAAGTGAAACATTCCACACCTCTGTGGTAAAAGATGAGAGGTAGATAAGGTCTATATGCAGAGGACAGTTGACTAAATCTGTGTAAACTGTATGTAAAGGTTTTAAGTTATCTTGGGAATACAAATGTTGAATATGATTTCAGTGTTCCCATTTAAAACAGTGTAAGTGTGCATCTCTTTCTTCTTCTGCCTGTGTACAGGGAAGTGGGGTTAATTCCTTTAACTTTTTACTTGTTTTTGTTGCTTTTGTCAAGTAAATGAGCAATGCAGCCTTTCTATTTCTTACAGACCTCCAGAGAGGTGTGTATGTCACTGCTGGTTCATACTCCTTGTTTTCCTGTAATTGGGAATGAATTACAGTTTAATCCTTTCTTGTCACTACAGCCAAAACCAACCGTGGAACCCTCACAGGAAAACTCTTTGGAAAACAATTTGCAATTAAACAGAAGTGGAAAGAAGGCAGGTGGTTAAAATGAGAAATAACAAAAATAAAGTGTAATGACCCTAAAAAGATGAGACTGTTCAAGAAAATATTCATTGTAATGATGATATCTAACTTCGGGGATTTTTTTTGTACATTTATTTAGTTTTTAATAAAAGGGGCAGACCTTCAGTCACCATAAGGCTTTGTTGACTTCAGTAGCAGTTAATATACAAAAACTACTCAACATATCTGGCATTGATCCAGTCAAGAAAGTCCTCAGGTAAAGGATATTTTCTGTCCATCTAGGAGGAATTTCATCATTCTGACATTCAGGTTCATTTCCAGGCACCATTATTTTCAGAGCCTGGCAAGTTTCATCCAAGAGTGAACACTCTCCTGTGTTATAAAAGATCTGGTTTGAGATGTGGGTAAGTTTCTACTTTTACTGCCAAGTTTGCCCCTATTAGAACATAACTTGCCAAGCCAAGTTTCCTTGAATTCAGATGGAAAGCCAAGAATTAATCTCCTGTCAGGCTATGGATGGAAAAGACTGGTGAAGATGAAGAATACTGAAAAGAAACCAGAAAGCTCCAAAGATTTGAAGACAGGATACAGAAATATTAAAAATTGGGAGTTGTGAGATGTTTTTCACACTGAGACAAATGTCCATTTCCATTTGGATCTTAGTAGTCCAGGCTCAACTCTTATTGATATTAAAACAAACATTATATTAAAACAGCAACAAACATGTTTGACAAGAGTTTTAAAGGTTTGGAGCTGAGTTTGATGAGAAAAAACATCCACTGTGGGTTGAAATGTGTCCAGAAAAGCAGAATTTTAGTTAAAAGTGCATTCAGAAAACAGAGAGAGCAGCCTGGGGAGCTTGAGCAGATGTGTTCCTTCCAGCTGGGAATTGTGGCATCACACATTCAGTGTCCACAGAAAGCCTTCCTTGCAGATTTTTGGGGCCACAGCTGAAGGCTCTGCACCTCTGTGCCCCAGATACATCAGACACAGGGAGAAAGAGAATGCACTGGAATGGGAATGCCATGGGATTCCTGGGGCTGGGATTTCTGGGCACTCTTCATCTGCAGCAGAAATGCACAGCCAGGGTCTGTGTGCACAAAGAAACTGGGGAGGGGTATCATTCCTGCAGAACTGAACCCATCCAGGCCTTTGTCTGTAGAAATTTGAACCCCATGAAAATGAGGCAGAATGCACAAAGTGCTTTGGACAGGGAATCTGGAGGAGTGAAGTTTCTGGGAAGCTGTTTTCCTTCAGATTTTGCCAGGGACTGACAGAATCCTTCACTATGAGAAACTGAGATGGAAACAAGCAAAGAAATTTGTCCCAAAGAAAATGGACACAAGCAGGTGAATTCCAGCTTTTGGCAGCAAATTTTTGTATCACTGTGCTGACACTTTGAGAGTCCACCTGTTAATTAATTAGCACAGCTTAATGGTTGAATATTAAAATGCCTGATTTGATCCTTCTCAATCTCTCTGAAGGTCACCCACTTCATGATGAAAAATATGTGGGTGTAAGCACAGCAAAACTTGTCCCACTGCAGTGATTTTGTAGATGGGCTGTGAGGATTGTGCAGGCACCAGTTTGGACAAATGGGTTTGTCCAGGTTTGGAAGGAAAACAACATTTTTGCAGTAAAAATATAAGTTGAAAAGCTCCTTCAGTATCTGCCCAGAAAATGCTGAAGAGGAAAAACCAACTTCAGTCTAAATGGGATTTCTAAAATATCTCACTCACCAGTGAGAAGTTCTGTAGATCATAACTTTATTAACAATGAGATGAATATGTCATGTGTGGGCTATTGAACTCACTCTGACAGATAAAGAAGCATTAAGCAGTGACCTTTAAATGCTAATTGCTGATGTGTTAGAGCTTGTAAACTGCTTAAATGGAGTCCATGCACACAAATCTTCCAGCAACAAAGGATCTGCTCATTTGGAATATTAAAGAAACAATTTACTGTAACAGTTTGAGAAAGCACATTTGACATTAGAAGTGTAGTAAAATAAAAAAACCCAACATTATTAGATAGGCAAAGGTCAAATGACTGAAGCCAAAGCCACCACCATGTGTAAAAAGCCAAGCTGTTAGAAAGGAGTGGAAGATGTTTAAAACACCTTCCCATGGCCAAATGTAAGGTGTAGAGAAGGAATGGAAGTGAGACAGGCAAGAAAGGTCAATAATGGATTTATAAGGCGGTTTCCTATGTTGGTTTTGCACAGCCTGGGTTCTGTGATTCTTACCAGGATCCAGACCAAACCCTTACACTACTGCAGTACCTTGACTAGAAGCATTTCACTTTTCTCTTGATACAGTTAATTACATTATTTCAAAGGCTTTTCTTGTTTCAGTTAAATTCTGAAATTGAAATACTTAAGCCTTCCTTTGAAATTATTTTAAATTGTGCTCTAGAAACAGTTCTGTAGTGTCATGAGTTCAAACATTTCTCTTTATTGTGTCTTCACTGATATCTGTGAACAACAGGTTTGAAGTTTGTGATAAAATCTTTTCTGTTCAGGTGAGAATAGGTAATATTTAATTTTTTTTTCAGTTATGTCCTGAAATTAAAATATTGATCTGCTTTTGAAGTTTTTGTTGGAAACTGGTTTTTTTACAGAAGCTATTTATGGTGACTCTTTTATTCAAAAGCACAGAGATTTTTTTTTTATTTCCCTATAACCATAATTATGAACCTAATGAGCCTATGACAGGTTTCTTCTGCCTCAATTTATCAAGGGCATTGAAAGCAAGAAGAAAGGGTGTGAATCCCCCTCTGTGGCTGTCTCTGCAGTGGAAACCATGGAGTTCACCACTGCTGCTGACCTGTGCCAGCCAATCCAGGCAATGGCATTTCCTGGCGTTCCAGGAGGGATATCAGTCTTTCCAAGCACACAATAAACCTTTCCCAACATTGCCAGCAGGTTGGATTTGTTACACAACCCTTGCACACATCCCTGAATTCAGCACTTTGTTGTATTTTTGTCTGCAGTGCATCCATTGAGCTTTGTAAATGATGCTTGGATTTCAATCTGCTCAGCACAGGATTGGGGATCTGCTGTACCAGGAGCCTTCTGAGCACAAATCACATCCATTTGATGCAGGCATTTCTCATCAAATTCATAAAGGTCCATCAAACAAGCAGAAATTAAAAAAAAAAAAAAAAACCAAGCAGAAATTCCAAAACTCCTTGTATTTCATTGTAATCTGCACATCTAAAATACATGGATATAATTAAAATGGACCAGTTTAAAGCAGAGGCATTGGACGGTCTGTTTGGAAAATACAGAATATTTTGTTAGAAGATGAAAAACTATCTTTGCATTTCATTAGGAAGATGGAAGATTTAAGATTCGGGCCTCCTACACCCTGGAAAAATCCTATTCCTCTCACCCTGTAGGAATCAGCAGTGATGAACCCTTTTCTGGTCGATTTTCTGAGCACAATCTCTCTTTATGCTATTTATTTCTCTGTGAAATTCAGGGAATTTTGTGTAAAATCACAGTGTGTGTGGAGGGAAGGAGCTGATGGATGGACTTATTTTGCTGCAAGAATTAAAGCAACTTAGCCCAGGGCCTAAGTGTGTACTCCAAACTTGCAGTCAAACCTCCTTGGAGGGCTAAAAGAGAGCTCAAGTTTTAATACATTTTTTTTCCCCATTTTTTAGTAGTTTTCTATTGTTTGCCTTATCTTTCTCCTCCACATAGACATTTGGAAGGAAAAACACTGAATCCATGTGTTTATGGACATTGTTTTCTGCTTCTTGCCAACAGTCCCATTCTGCATAACAAGATTTATGCTGTTAGAAAGCCCCAAAATGCACTCAGCAGCTCTTCTGTGCCTGTTCTTTTAGCTCTCCTGGTATCAAGCACAACCATTTGTTTTCTTGAATTCTAACCCAATTGTAGAAATGTACCTCAGGGTTCAGCAAGACTACGATTATTTTTGTCCTATTTACAATGTCTCCAGTCACTTTTAGGTTGCAAAACTGCAAACAAGGAAACAACAGTTGTTTAGCCCACTGTTAAAATCCTTTTTTTTTTTACAGTTTTGAACAAAAAGCAGAGCCCGGCATTAAATAATATCTTAATGCTATGTTCACTTTTCAGCCTGGGCTTGGGGAGATGCAGGGGGGTCAGACGTGCTGCAAAAATATTTTTCTTGTTCTTCCTCAGCTTGCATTCTGAGGGAGATAATCCATGGGAGAGAAACCTCATCCCTGGAAGTGTCCAAGGCCAGGTTGGACAGGGCTTGGAGCAACCTGGGCTGGTGGAAGTTGTCCATGCCCATGGCAAGGGGTGGAACTGGATGGGCTTTAAGGTCCCTTCCAACTCAAAGCACTCTGGGATTCTGTGATTCCATGGAAATCTTGATGCATTTAAAACTGTTTCACTTGCACTTTGCTCTCTGTTCTTATTCTAAAAGAACTTCAAGTCAGAAGGAAATACATTTATGTTGTCTCAAGTTGATCAAGTTCAAGGAAAGATGTTGCTAGTTTGGAAAGTACTAAGGTATTAAAAAATATGCTAATAGCCCCCTCTTTATAAAGTTCTAAGAAATCCTAGTATTTGTATAGGATTGTTCTATTTTATCTAAATATCAGTGCAACAGAAGGACAGAATAGACAATTAGGGGGAAAATAAGGAGGACAAAAAGGGAGAGGAAGAGATTATAGTGATTGTCATTAATTTTCTTTCATCCTTCCCAAAGTTATGCAGCCATGCTAAATGATTTAGCCCTGCATTAATGGGAAACAATACCGAAATATGTCACCCACGTGCCTTGTTTCCCTAATAACAAAACCCAAGAATTGCTGGAACAAAACACTCTGCTGTCAGTGAAGAACAATAGAGCAAAAGCAACAAATCAAAGTGTTTTCTCAGTTTGATCCTCCAGAAGGAAAGAGAAGGCAGAGCTTTGCTGTGACCCAGGGGCACTGCTGTGGTTCCACTCCTGCTTTTGATGTTCTGTGAGGTCACTGCAGCATCTCCCCATCCTTTAAAGGGAAGCCAAACACTTCCATCCCTAATAACTATTTTGATCATTATCCATGCACTTGAGGAATCAGGAGAGAAGATCTGATGACTCCTTTTGCTCCCGAGAAAGGAGGGAGAAAGCCCCCCGCTAATGAGATGGCCAATGGCACTCCAGGATTGATTGCTGCACGTCAGCCGGCTCGGGGCGTGCCGCTGGACTCCTCAGCACAGGCTGGCATCTTTTCAAATGTTCAACTCTTCAAATATGGCTGTGAGGCTCTTCACATTTGGGAAATTCAAAGCAGGATCTATACTTTTTTGAAGCAGAGGGGAAGAGGGTGAGGGAGAGGCGTCACTTGCCAAGCTCAGCCGCTCCAGCTGAACAGACAAAGCCTCAGTTTGGCTCATCCATGGGGCATTCTCATTTTCTGGAAAAATCCCTTCACCCAGGATTTTTCTCTTGGAAAGCTGAGAAGCCTCAGAGAAAAAGGAAAACAATTCTTCTCTCATTTGCTTCTCCTGTGTTTTGCTCATGTGGAATGTGTTTGGAGATTATTTACCCACAGGTGATTGTTTCATTGGTTTCATGTGAATTGGTTTCACTCTTTGGCCAATCAGGGCCAAGCTGTATCAGGACTCTGGAAAGAGTCACGAGTTTTCATTATTATCTTTTTAGCTTTCTGTAAGTATCCTTTCTTTGTTCTTTAGTATAGTTTAGTTTAGTATTCTTTAATATAATATAGTATCATAAAATAATAAATTAGCCTTCTGAGAAGATGGAGTCAGATTCACCATTCCTTCTTGCCACGAGGGATCCTGCAAATACAATACATCCACACAAACCTCAAGCTCAGGCACTGGTCCACTTTTTGCCCTGCACCAAAACTTAAAATATGCTTTATTTTCCTGAAGAATTATCTGCAGGCAGGTGTAAACTCTGTGTTTCAGGCACAACAGATAGTGCAATGTCATTAATCTTAGAGGAATATATGATTTTTTATTCCTTTTCTCTGGTTTTAGACAGGAAATATTTCTTTAATATTCAGGATATTAATCCAGATATAGCTGTTTCTCACAAATGATTTAATAATTATTCATAACAATGATAGCATAACTGCTACAATAACTGTTTGCAGTCTCAGTTTACCATTATTATTTGAAGTTTTAAACCTTTCCTTGATTAAATAACGTCCTATAACAGATCCCAGTTTTATCAAACCTTATAAGAAGTGTCAAAGCCTGTGATTTCGACATCACTGTGTCTTTGCTCTCAATTTGTTTGCATTTGGAAGCAGATATTACTGCAGAGATGTTTTTAGGGGCTCATTTCACCATTTTCCATGAAAAATCATGAAGTAAAGTGTGTTTCAGCAGTGACATTTAATAAAAGCCTGCAGTTTTACTTTCCTGAGTGCAACAAGCACGAGCAGAGCTGTGTTTTCTGCTGGCCAGAGCAGGGGAGGTGATTTGGCAGGTGAGGAAAACATGTCTGCACATCCTCAGTGCAGAACACAGCTCACAAACAGCAGAAGTGGAATAATTAATCCTAAAATGAGCGCAAAGGAAGACTGAAAGGTCAGCTGAGCTGATGGGCATGTTTTGCAGTGTAACAATTTCAGAAATGCTGTTGCACTTCTGCAGGGTATGTGGTGCTGGAAATGCCACCCATCTGCTTGTGCTGAGCTTCAGCTCTGGGTTTTGGAGTTACACAGATGAGGATCAGCCAGGCATGGAAAGGAACAGCAGAGATCATTTTCTAGGGGAGGGGGGGAAAGCTGGAGGTTCAAGTTCTCCCTGTTGCAGAGGTCTTAATCATTCATGCTGCTGCTAATTGTAAATTAAGTCTTTAAATGTCAGACCATTGTTGTGCATCTTTTCTGCACCAGAAGCAAGGAAAATCTTTTGTTACTGGCACTCAACCTCTAGCAAAGGAGTCACCAAGAGCAGTTTTCCCTGCTGTTGGTCTGGAAAAGATGGAAATCTGTGTCTTTGCCAGCCTCATTCCTCTGGGATGAACGCTGCATTCCACCCTACTTGGATATAATATGAATTAATATATCATTAATTTGCATTTTGGTCAAAACAAGTATCCAAAACTGATTTGACCACAAAGCTTAAGCCACTGGCACTGGAGATGGAGTTTTCCCAGGTTAGAAATTATGTGCATATACAAGGCAGAAGAGAAAAATCTGAAAATAAATACAGTGGCTTTAAGCTGAAGGAGGGGAGATTTAGATGGGATTTTGGGAAGGAATTGTTCCCTGTGAGGGTGGGCAGGCCCTGGCACAGGGTGCCCAGAGCAGCTGTGGCTGCCCCTGGATCCCTGGCAGTGCCCAAGGCCAGGCTGGATGGGGCTTGGAGGAGCCTGGGACAGTGGAAGGTGTCCCTGCCCATGGCAGGGGTGGCACTGGATGGGCTTTGAGGTCTCTTCCATCCCAAACCATTCTGGGATTCTCTGATTTTACCAACAACAAATTCCCCAGCAACAAAAAAATCCCCCAGAGGATCAGCAGTTCTTATAATGACTACAACTGTCACTTAAAAATACTTACCCTATAAAATATTTACACCTTAAAATGAGATGTGAGACTAAACACAAAAACCAGGCAGAAGGAAACATTAATTTTAAATATGTGCTGTGTATAATTGTAGATTAAAATATTACAGCAAGTCATTTTTTCTTGATGGGAGATACTGCTCTCCAAGCAGCCTCACGAGGAAATATGACAGTTCTGACAGAACACATTTTGCAAACACAGGTAGCAATTTTGATAAAAATACACAGAATTCTAGTTTTACTCTTATCAAATAATGATATGTTAAATTTTAATTTAAAAATTAGAGCTGTGTTGGTATAATTCACTTCCTGTTAAATAAGTAAAATCAACACAAGAGATAAAATATGTAGATTTTATTAAAATAGAATGCCATGTCTATAGAATGCATTTTAGCTGCTTTAAACACATATTTATTTAGAGGTTTTGCAGATTTTCCTAGTTTTTAATAAGTAAAATCAACCCAAGAGATAAAATATGTAGATTTTATTAAAATAGAATGCCATTTCTATAGAATGCATTTTAGCTGCTTTAAACACATATTTATTTAGAGTTTTTGCAGATTTTCCTAGTTTTTAATAAGTAAAATCAACCCAAGAGATAAATTATGTAGATTTTATTAAAATAGAATGCCATTTCTATAGAATGTATTTTAGCTGCTTTAAACACATATTTATTTAGAGATTTTGTAGGTTTTCCTAGTTTTTCTTTGGACAGAAGCTACTGATCTCTCAGTATTGCACCACTTATGTCCTGAACTCAATATGTTCAAATAGCAGAGTGCTAAGGCTGAAGACAAAGATTTCACTCTTGAAACACTTAATGATGCCACAGTCCAGCTTTAGAAGCCCCATCATTACAAACTCTCCTTGGATCAAGCAAAATAATAAAAACATTCATGAGATTAGTTCATCCCTTTAGTCCCATTCACATATTTTCTCCATGAATTGTTAAACACTAACACTTTACTCATTCTTTGGGCCAGCAACAATTCTTCAGTGCGACAGAGAGCTTATTTTTGGGCTTTGATGCAGCTCAAACAAAAATCTTGCAGAAAAATAATGCCATTTAATTGTATCCATCACCTGAATGAGTCAGTGTTTAATAAAGCCAATCAGCTCCCCCTTCCTTCCTGCAATCAGGTGTGGCTTTCCTCCCACCACAGAGAGCTGCATCCCAATTAATCAGAGCACTCCAGCTTCTCCTCACTCCATTTAAAACTTGTGCTGAGCCCTGCCTCTGCTCTCTCCTGGGATTTATTGCCACAAATAAATTCAGCAGCTCTTTCCCTCTGAACTGGGACCTGTTTCCACATTCTGGGATCCTGAAATTCCATTGCAGCAGCAGCTCTTAACGACATTTTTGTCCCTGCCATTTGCCAAAGACACATTCTTTAATTACAATCACAGCAGAGCCATGGAGCTCTATCACTAAAATATCTATATATTTATATTATCTTTATATTTTGTTAAATATAAAGATAATATAAAGTATTAAATTATAATTATATTTTTATAATATAATCAAATCATAATATAATAATTATATATAATAATATGTAATATATATTATTTATACATTAAATAATTATATTATATATTAATTATTATTAATTATATTATTCTAGATATATTTTATAATATATTATAATAATATATTATATATTAATTATTATTAATTATATTATATAATAATATAATGATATTATATTATTATATATTAATAATTAATAATATAATAGTACTCTATTATTATATATTAATATATATTACTAAAATATATAATAATATATAATAATGATTATATATTTAATTTAATGATGATATAATATTATTATATTATAATTATTATATTATATTTATATTTATCTATCACTAAAATATCTAAATATTTATCTATAAGCTGTAGCACCATTTATTGAATTTCATAAAACCTCATTGCATATAACTTCATTCTTAAGTCACATGAAGACACCCACAAGAGGAGGGGTAAGAGGGAGTTACTGCCAGTTAACCACGTAAAAAGGATGGATCTTGTCTGAGGTGAAGAATGCTTCAGGAAGGGCTAAAGCTGAAAGGATTTGAAACTGCAAATTAGTAAAATCATTACTCTGCCTTCTCAGAAGAAATTGATATTAATGTTGTGGCACTGTGACTTATCTGAGCACTTTTCAGGAGCAGCAGCCATGTCCAGAGGTGATTTTTGTTAACTTGTATATTTGTTTTGCTGGGTTGTGGGACTGACATGGGCTTACCAGCTGTTCAGGTTCTGTATATCACATTTAGAAGGTATAATCTGCTTTGCACCTATTGACTCTCTTTGCTTGGGATATCAAACTTTTTCTCTGGGACATAAAAATAAACATGCACTCATGGTAAAGACAAGATGCAGATGTCCCTGTGTGTACCAGAGAAATATCCTGATTTTATAATTTTCTATATCCTTTGAAAAATAGGTTTATGTGCCTGTGGTGACATCAACAATTCCTGACTTTTAACAGAAGATTTAGGGACTGGCAAACTGCACATGTAGCAGCCCTTCTCTGAAATAAAGATGTTCTTTTCACAATTTCAATGAAAACAGGATGTATAAACACAGCAGCAGCAATAACTGAGGTACCTTCCAATAATAACATCATTAAAAAAGCTAATCCTTGATAAGAAAAAGGAAATGAAGGAAAATAATAGCAGTGTTATCACCAGACTGAATCATGACCCATTGTTGTGCAGACACCTGACTTTTACATGGCTATTCCAGGAAAATTACAGGATTTATTTCCAAGCTGGCTTGTCTTGGACATCATCTTCATCTTGTAAGCAGCAGTGAAAATTTTCAAAGAAATACTGTTCTGCTTATGAGCACTCAATAATATAGCCTCAATATTTAATATTATTTACAGAAAACCACTCTCTTTGCCAAATTCAGCCAGGCATGGTTTTATGGATGCTTTCAGAGCTCTAACTAGAAAAAGGAAGGTAAAAGGCAAAGTAAATTGTAATTCTGTCTTGCCATGTGGACTTTGTATAAGGAGGAAGAGGTTTCTTACTATATATTTTTAATTAAAATTAAAATTACCCTTTGTAATACAGCAGCAACAACGTCTTGAAGAAAATATGTGACCCTAAAATTCAGGTGGGTCACTGCTGCCTGGGACATCCATTAATAATTACCTTGGTCAGACAGTGATGATTAATGGACTTCAGGTGTTCCAGCAGGACAAAGTGAAAACATTTGAGGCTTGGCTGAACCTCAGATGGAGAGGAGAGGTTGCTCTGAAACTCAATTAAACAAGGTTAAAGTTCCTATGAAGAATATTCCTGTAAAACTTGGGACAGGATTCTACCTCCTTAGCAGCCAGCACAGCACACAGAAGGGCTGGATTTTGTCTGTGAACCTGTGATATTTCTGAAAGAGAGAGATTTCCAGGGAATTTGGCAGCAATCTGGGCAGTGTCCTGTGCAGCTCAGCAGGATAGGTGGAATAGAGAAGGAATGTCACTTCAGGAAACAATATAAATTGGATATAATATAAATTGGATATAATATAAATTAATATGTGGTCCTTGGCCAACATGAGCTGTCCAGAAGAGGGAAAAAAAAAGAGAGAAGAAATAAAAATAAAGTCACATTTTTATTTCTGTTCACAGTCTAGCATAACAAAAGGTAAATGTGGTGTGGGTCAGGGGGATTTGGGGAAATGCAGGCACCTCTCCCATGCAGGGACTCTCCAGAGCCAGAGGTTTTCACCAGGAGGGTGTTGGTGGTGGAAAACCTTGTTCCTTCTTATCTCCCCTTGGCATCTTCCTGAGGTCAGCCTGATATTCCCCAGCTGGAAGAGAATTCCTTCCCACCTTTTCTCCACGAAGAGCAAAGGCTCTGGAGTTGCTCTCCCAGTGTGAAACACCCATGTATTAATTCCATAAAAAGCACATGGGAAGAAGTTTTATCCTCCTGAGGGCTGATGGCTTCTTTCCATGAGATTTTTCTCCTTAGAAAAGAGCAGAGATTGCCCTCCTGTGTCCTTGCAAGTCTTTCCTTGTGGCTTTTCCTTCAGCCTTCCCAGCCTCTTAGGAAGCTCCCCTTGTGCTGGGGATGTATTGAAACCCCCCTGTGCTGCACATAGACACTTCTGCCCAGCCTTTTCCCCAAAAAATCTCTTTTTTCTCTGGGATTGAAGCCAACCACAGAGCCCAGCTCTCCTTTCCCTTGGCAGCTCAATGGCAATGGCAGGTGCCTCAGCAGGGTTAATTCCAAGCTTGGGATGGTGCAAGCTCAGTACCCGGAGTGCAGGTGGTATTTATATGGTGGGATCTGCACCACTTCCAAGGAAATGTCCAGAATATAAGAAATGCCCTCAACTGGGGCTGAAAAACAAGAGCAAAGGAATTATTTCAATTTCCTGTTACAGATTTCTGTTTAAACCTGCCTGACTGAAAAGGAGAAGCATTTAAATGAAGAGTTTTCTGTTTGTGCAACTCGTGTACAAACAAGTCCTTTAAAATAAAGATCAAGGATGGTTTTTTCTTGCATTGATAAGGTTTATTTTCCTCACACACCAACAATCTTCTCTTTTATTTTCCCAACAAAATATTTGATTTCTGCTGGTTGAGTTTCTTGACTTGCATCTCTAAGTGGCCCTCAGGAGGTTCAAGTGCTATAATCTTTAACAATAAAAACCAATGGGCAATGCCTTTATTTTCCTGTAAAGAGATTTGTTTTGTTTTTTTCTTTTTTTTTTTTTTTGCATATAATTCCTGCCAAATTTAAGGAAATCTTCCAGCAATACCATTTTTCAAAGAATTCAGTCTGATTCTTCTTTTCAATGCTCAGAAAGGCATCTCCCCATATAACATTGCCTTGACATTTGCAGCTTAAGGAATGTTAGGCTAAAAAGAATCAATAACAATATTATTCAATAAAATGAGTGATATTTCTGGGAAGAAAATGATAAAGTTCAGATTTGTTTTTTAAAGTGTATTGAATTAAAGGTTTTCCTCACCCCACTGTAAACCTGATGCTCATGATAACAAAAAGTGGGGCTTCATAACCAGGCTTTAGTGGGTCAGTCTCATGTTAATATTAGGACATAGGATTCTGTGGGCTGACAAAGTCTTTTTTTCTGTAGAAGACTGAAAATTTTTGTGTGTCATCCACATAAAACTCATTTTCTCCTCCTTTTGCTGGAAGCTTTCTGATGGGAGCCAGCACAGCCTGAAAATGAGGTTTTATTTTTTGCTTTTTTGCATTGAGCTTGGTACATCTTGGAATTCTAGTGCCAGATTTTTATGGGTTCTTGGAAGTAGAAAAGGAAAATTGGAAAAGTTAACAAGTGAGGTTGATACAATAGTGAAAAGACAAACAATTCAGTGCAAATATAAACCAAAATTCTAAGATTGTGGTATTGTTGGGAGATAATTTTTATGAAACAATAAAGTTAAAGGCATCAGAAAAGGGCTTCATTCCTCATATGAAAGATTTAGATGCCCAACAAAAATCGGGCAAGATATATCCTAAGTAATAGCATCTTGGAAAAATAACTAATTTCAAAGCAAATGCAAAACAAAATGAACAAAAAAGTGGAAAAAAAAAAGGAATAAATCTTTTAACATCTTTGGTATGAGCGGGGTTAAGATTTCCCTGCCTCCTTATTGATTTTCAGACTTCTTTTATAAGTACATGAAACATGGGGTTGGAGAAAAATCCATCCCAAGAAACAAATGCCAAGTTTTTGCTGGGTGTGACACAGGCAGCAGGCTGGAATGTTAACTTTTGCTCTGGTCACCAATCAGCAGATAATGAGATTTCTAGTTGGAGTATATCTATATTTTTTCTTTATTTTTGTATGGGAATGTGTTTGCTTTTCAGTGTCTAACATTTAGGTAAATGCATTGTGTCTCACAACAAAATTAATTGCCTGGTTTTCCTGGCATTGAGTGTTTTATAATATCCTGTAGCAGAGGATTCTCAGGAACACAGAGGTCATCTGGAAATACTCCCCTGGCTGTGGTTAGTTACAAATATATGGGCTGAAGTGGAGGAAAATCCTCCTTTTTTTGATCACAAGACTCACTTCTTATGTTAAATAGCAAAATTGATGTTGGTCATAAAGATTAGGTAAGGAGGACTTCCACTGCCAAGTCTCAGGGTTAAATCTTTCCTGGAGATGTGAATTGCTTATGGAGTCAGTGGGAAATCATAAATACCATTATTATGGTTTATGAAAGACTTGAGACTGTTCCCTACACACCTGAAGCAGGATATGGGATGACATTGGGAAGATTGCTGTGAGCTTATTTTATGCAAATGGTTGTGAGCAGAAAGGATTTGAATTTATTCCAAACTGGTAAAAGATAAGATTTTTCCTGTGGCTCTTGGGGATGTTCTGTGCAGGGCTAAGATTTGCACTCAATGATCCTTGTGGGTCCCTCCCAACTCAGCAGACTCTGTGATTTCTCTGTTGTTATTCCCTCAGAGTTTTTTTCTTCCTTTATCACCAGGAACAAGCCAGAAGCTGTTGGACAATAAAGGTGAAGTGAAATATCCGTGTGCTTCCTCAAGAGCCTGGCTGAAATTATGAAACCATCCAGTTTGTATCTAAATGTGAATTTTCTCATAAAACACTGGAGTTTCCTGAGTTTATTGTCAGGAGAGTGACAGCCCCATCTATTATTTAGACCTCCACAGGCACTATCAGTGCACAAAACCCTCACATTTCCCACTGCTGGCTCATTCTAGGCTAACTAAATTCATATTAATGATTTTAGTAAGAACAAAAATCAAACCAAGAGTTGTTGAACAGTTTGAGAGAGAAGTTTATTTAGAGAAACCCATGGAGAAGAGGAGGATGAGAAACTTTAGGAGAAACTGGAGACTGAACCTGGTTCAGCACTGACCTGCTCAAATTCTATCACCAAGGTGACACCAAGCCCTGTGCTGGTGAAAAGGGAAAAAAAAAAGTCTCTTTTTTCATATTCTGTAGATAAAGTTCAGATAATGATGTGCATATTTAATGCAAGAATACAGAGAAATTAAATATTTCTATAATTAATTTGGTGCTTCTGTTATTGTAGGAACTTTCCCAGAGATGCTCTGAAGACTAAAGATTTTCATCTGTAATGAAATTGATAAAACATCTACTTATTTCCATTTCTGTTTCCAAAATGATCAAATTAACAATTTCCAAACAAACATTTGTTTTGAATTTGTGTCATCAGTGCCAATGTTGAAAGGAGCAACCTCTGTATCTGTTCTAAATTGACTTTTTACCAAAAACAGTGAACTCACAGGACCTGTTGAGCATATATCACATTTGTGTAGGTTTAAAGCATAGAATCATGGAATAACCTAACTTGAAAGGGATCCTTGGACATCCCAACAATCCCACCCTGTGCCTGAGAGCGTTGCCCAAGGAATCCATGGAGATTTTCAGCTCCTTCAATTTACCAGGCCTTGACATTTCCTGCTGAAAAATCCAGGTAAGACATAACCAAAAGCTGTTTAGTGAAAAATAACCCATAAAAAAAAAAAAGGCTTTAAATATTAAATAGTTTTTTATTTGAAGTTTTGGAAGTGAATTCCCGACAGGACAAGGGACTTGTGTCCTTGAGCTGTCTTTTTAACTCTTTCATTCATCCTCTCCTACAGCCTTTCTCTACACTCTGCTTTTTAGTATATGCAATTGTTTCTTCATTTGCATGGATTCATGCTCTATGATAAGTGATTCCTGTACATTTGGGTTTTTTTAAGCTATATTTAGATCTAGTAGAACTTCTCTTTCTGCCAGAAAAAATCACAGGAACATAAAAATTAGATAGCCTGAAGTCTCCACAGATTTCTCATGTTTAATTTTTCCAAGTTGCTATAGTAACTTATAACAAAAAAAATCATGTTGTGTAAAAAAATCACCCTAGGTAAGACAAGAAAACTTGATAGAAAACCAAATTAAATTCCAAAATATGAGATTGAAAGACATTAAAATAAAATGGATACCACCATATTTCAGACCTATGTAAAAGAGAGCATTTAAAAACCTAAAGATGGCAATCAGTCTTTAATCTGCAGCAATATAAGTAAACAGCAAGAAGTTAGTTTTAAATTTTCTTTGTCCTGAGGCATTGGTTGGTGACGTTTATCTTCCTGCTCATTCCAACTTCTTCATATGAACTCAAGGAGTAATAAAGGAATTCAGCTGTGGAAGTGGAAAGGGATTTAAAGAACAAAACAGATCACACTCAAATTCACCCCTAAGAGAAGCAGTGGCTGCCCCTGGATCCCTGGCAGTGCCCAAGGCCAGGTTGGATGGGGCTTGGAGCACCCTGGGACAGTGGAAGGTGTCCCTGCCATGGCAGGGGTGGCACTGGATGGGCTTTAAGGTCCCTTCCAGGCCAACCCAGTCTGGGATTCCATGAAAGTCAACAGAAAAACTCTCAACAAATGGGATTTAACTCTCCCAAAATTCAGGATCATTTCACAGTGAACAAGTGTGCCTTAATCTCTGCCCAGATTATCTATGTCCTTAAAAGCAATATGTTCCCCCAGCTCTTGGAAGGCTGATGATAATCTGCTTAAAGCAGAGGAATTAGCATCTCTTTATTAATACAAAACCACAAAAATTCCATTTGCACTTCCACCGCCTTGTAACAGAATCCCTTGCAATAAATGATATGCAAAGAATATTCCATTTCTCTGAAGATAAAGTTCAGTTGACTTAGTAAAAATCCACCATCTACAAAGAGAAAGCACATCAAATATTCTCTGCATCCATTAATAGCTGATTAAACAGTGACACTGAAATACTGAATCAAATTGTTTCCCCTATAAAAACTTTGAAGAGGCTCCTTGAAGAGTCTATTCCTCTATGGAAGTCTGTGTGAAACATCCACAAAGACAAAATGAAGGGATAAATGCAGCCTCAGAGATGGCCTGTAGGTGACCTTTGGTGGACTAAAAACTGCATGTTCCTTGTCATTTTATAGGCCCCTGTTACCAACTCTCAGTCTATCTTCAAATATTATGGTCCTTTTTAGTTTACTTCTTTCTCTGATAAAATAGTAAAAAATGTTACTGCTCATTTCATGATCTTAATCATGCTTAAGGTGCACTGAATTATTATGGTGAGGGTTGTAAAGATGAAAATAACCTGGGGTCGGTTTTGAGCCCCTGAGGACCAGAGAGACCTTGAGGGGCTGCAGCGTGTCCAGGGAAGGGAACGGGGCTGGGGAAGGGGCTGGAGCACCAGGAGGGGCTGAGGGAGCTGGGAAAGGGGCTCAGCCTGGAGCAAAGGAGGCTCAGGGGGCCCTTGTGGCTCTGCACAGCTCCTGACAGGAGGGGACAGCCGGGGGGTCGGGCTCTGCTCCCAGGAACAGGGACAGGAGGAGAGGGAACGGCCTCAGGCTGGGCCAGGGCAGGCTCAGGGTGGACACCAGGAGGAATTTCTGCATGGAAAGGGTGGCCAGGCCTTGGCAGGGGCTGCCCAGGGAGGTGTTGGAGTCCCCATCCTTAAGGGATTTAAATCTGTGTCAAGGTGGCAGTTTGGGAACACGGGTCAGTCGTGGTCCTGAGGACCAGAGAGACCTTGAGGGGCTGGAGCATGTCCAGGGAAGGGAACGGGGCTGGGGAAGGGGCTGGAGCACCAGGAGGGGCTGAGGGAGCTGGGAAAGGGGCTCAGCCTGGAGCAAAGGAGGCTCAGGGGGCCCTTGTGGCTCTGCACAGCTCCTGACAGGAGGGGACAGCCGGGGGGGTCGGGCTCTGCTCCCAGGAACACGGACAGGAGGAGAGGGAACGGCCTCAGGCTGGGCCAGGGTAGGCTCAGGGTGGACACCAGGAGGAATTTCCTGGAAAGGGATGTTTCATGGAAATTTCAGGGAAATTTCATGGAAAGGGTGCTGAGGCCTTGGCACAGCTGCCCAGGAAGGTGTTGGAGTCCCCATCCTTGAGGGATTTAAAGCTATGTCAAGGTGGCAGTTGGGGACATGGGTCAGTGGTGGCCTTGGCAGTGCCAGCGGATGGTTGGACTCGATGACCCCAGAGGGCTTTTCCAACTTGAAAGATTCTAGAATTCTCTTTTGGAGCAGTGAAGGAATATTAAGTTAGAAAAAGTCCAAGAGGAACATTTTGAGGGAGATAAGGAAGATGTGCTGACATGGCTTTGGGTAGGGGAAAGGATCCTGTACTGTTAAAGATGAAAGTTGAAGAAAGCAGACATTTTCTGAGGAGAAATTGAACTTGGAGATGAGGGAGAATAGTTGCACATTAAACTCACTAATCAGAGACCAGCCAGGAGAAATTAGCATGACACAGAAATCAGATTCTAACATTAAATTAATGTTGATTAAAAAGTGAGAAACTGATTGCAATGGAAATAGAAGCCCCTTCTTCATCCATGGGGCATAAGCACCACAAAAATTAATTATTAAAAAAAGTTCAGTTACTGAAGCATTTAATATTCCACAAATGAGCTCCTGGCTCCGAGTGAAAGAGTGGCTTCCTTTATCAGTTCATGGCATGCTTTGCTTGTGGAATCACTAAGAACAATATTGATGGCACTGAGGAATGTGCAACTGGGCTCTTTTCACAATGCTGAGCCTATTTAGTCCTGACAAACTGGAACACAGAGCTCCAGGAAAAATGCAAACTATCAAACACTGGATTTTTTACTCCCAGTAGGGGAAATGTGGACAGTCTATTTAAATAGTGCAGCTACTACACTACAGCTAATTTATTAATCATAATTGAGGTGCAATACCCTGCATTATTTAAGGCTTTCCTACATTTCCACTTGCACAGTTATTTCAGGGAGATTCATAACTGTTGGCATGTGGAGCAGTCATTATTCTAATTAGGAGGGAAAATACCGATGGCTCAGTTCATCCTCCAACAAATCAATATTTAATTAACAATATGTCACCACCCAAATGTCTGGAATTAAATTTTGTGTGGGTAAGATGACAATACTGCTCTTTACCCACCTTGCCCTATACATTAAAATACTTGGACACATAAGTGGAAATGTACAAAAAGGCTGTCACAAAGCATTCAGGCAGCCAGGGGCTCTTTCAACCTGGCCTATTTGGATTTTTTTTTTTTTATCTAGATTTCTTCCTTAACTTAGATCCTCCTGAGCTTTATGAAAAACCAAAAGTCCCCCAAAAAAATTGCTGTGCAAAGAGGTCTGGCTGTGAGAGTCAGGCAGATTCAGTACCTGGGCTCTGTGAAACTTGGAGGACAGATAAACTTCCTTTCCATCACTATTCTCTTGTTGGGGTGTTTCCAACAGCTGGTACCTAACTGTAGCCATATTATTATGTGTATGAATATTTAGTGCAGAGGATAGCAATGTTCCTAAGGGAACTTTGGAAAATCTCCTGCAAATGCCTCGGCACAATTGAAATTGTTTGCTAAAGTTTTACTGGACAAAATACAGAGTTAAAAATTGAAGAGGGCTCTGTTTTGGAATATTTGGCTCTGGAATAATCCTGAATAATCTTGAATAATCCAACAATGTTCCTCTGGTTTTCTTCAATTTTGTGTTTGTGGTAATGAAGGATAATGTTTAGGAATATTTATTTTTTAGGAATGGGGTTCTGCAATGTATGACAAGGCAAAAGGTTATGGGAAGTGAGAGACAAAAGAGGATTTACACAGCTGGTCAAAACAATATTCTCAACCTAGAAAACACCTTAATATTCTTATGTTAAGATTGTCCAGAATATTATTAAATATTATTAAATATTATTAAATATTATTAAATATTAGAAATACTAATTTTACAGAAGCCCACTTCCCTGGGGACAAACTACAAACAGTATTTTCTCGAGCACAATTTCAGGGTAAATTAATTTTTTAATTAAAGGTAAATTGTTTTTTATTCCAGAGCTAATAGCCACTCATATTAATTTAGAGGTCATGGATTTGTTGTTGATTTATGGTTTCTTATATTTAGTTATCTTAGTAAAGAAGAGAATATGGTACATTCTGAGTCTTTCCTAATCTTGATTGCCACAGCTTGGCTTTAACTCTTTTGAAATATTTAACTTGTAAGCTCTAGAGACTTTTAACTTTGCAGGTGGTAGCAAGTTAAGCTTCCTCTCAGGCTCTGCTTTTCCCTGGTACATGACCAGCAGGCAGGATATAATCGCTGTAATTCCTTCAAAGACAGGGAAGGAGATCAAACAGGGCCTTTTCCTGCAGTGCCTCAGCAAATCCCAGGTGTGAATGGTGGAGATTTCCCAAGGCCATGTGTGCACCAGGGTCAAACCAAGGCAGAGCTCTGGAGCAGGGATTAAAACAAAAACAGGGCAAAACCAGGGAAACCAAGGCAATTTTATTGCCACCAAGATTTTCCTTCCTTACTACAAGGAAACTGGATTTATTCTTTAGGAATATGTATTAATATCTGTAGGAAAATATCACACCAGTTGTTGTCCTGAGAAATAAAACCATTTAGGGCTTATTGCTGCACAGAACTGCTCTGCCTGTGGTCCAGTTCTGAAGTCCAAATCAGTTCTCCAGCTGAGCTCTAAAATTCTAGGATTTTATAATCTGAGCTGAGGTGGGAAAGACCTCCAAGATCACCAACTCCAGCCTTGAATGAACACACCCACACCCATCATGTCTATGTTATAATAATCTCTTTGTAGGATGGACATAGAGAAACCTGCTCCACAAACAGATTTTCTGGACTGTTTTACCCAGCTTTGCAAATTGCCTTCTTTGAAATTTTGAAGTTGTTTAAATCAGTTGAAATTATTTTCTCAGCTTTCTTCACTTGTAACTCCGTAAGTCATGCTCGGATTTAGGTTTCATGAGCAAATTAAGCCCCATGCCCCTGTGGAATGTGGAAACCCTGCCCAGGCCCACCATGCATCTGTCTGTTTTCAGAGAATTTCTACATTTTGATGCACTTCCAACTCTTCTTTTGACCCTAGATAACAGAAACTGGTAAAACATCCATTGCTCTGGGGCCAGGTAACCTTCAGCTTGGCTGTCCCAGAGTCTGGATGTGAACTTCTCATGCAATGAGTTATTTGTGCTCTTCCACTTGACAGCTTCTATCATATCCTGGTTCTTTTTCCTTCAGCTTTTAGCATGGTATTCAGGACTGTAGTCAGAAAGTCTGGAAAAAATGCAGGAATCAGAGAAAAAGGACCACATTTCAATCCATCATCATACATATGGGGAGAAATAGCCTGTAAGAGGTTATTTTATCTTTTATTCACAACACACTGCTTGCAAATGAGAGAAGAGACTTTAAATTTCATTTGAGACACAAACCAGTGTCAGAATCAGGTTCCAAACATGCTAATTGTTATCCCACAGACTGACTGGAAACTCCATCTGATTACAGTTCCATTTTGCTCTGCTAATTCATATACATAAAAGTCACTTATTTATCTTTTTACCTTGGAAACAAAAGAGTGAAGCAACAAAATCAGGTCTTTCATCACATGGGAAAGAACCAGAAATAGAAAAATAGGCTCCAGAACCTGATCAGCTCAGCTTTCAGGAGAGAAAAATATGATCAAAATCAGGAATTGCTCTCTATATTCCTGACCTGAAAAATCAACTGCATATGATAGTTTCCCTCCCTGCTGTCAAGGTGGAAGTTGTTACCACACCTTGCTGGGTGAAACCCAAGATATAAAGTAAAAAATGCACTGTAATTTAAGGATTTTAAAATACTGTGCATTACTTAGACAAAGATATGCTTTGTTTTCCTGCTGTTCTCCCACTCTTTCCACATGACACCCCAAATTACCACTGACTTCAGTTAACATGTTAGGTATTCAGGATACCTGGCTGTGGCCATGGCATAGTCAAAAATAAAAGTCCTTTTTGATATCTGCTTCCCTAAACCCAAACAGAACAAAGCAAACACTGTCTGCAAATAATTTACATTTCTTTAGGTAAGATATGCTTTAATGTCATTGGAAATTGCACAAAGTGAGGAAATCTTTAAGTGGAAATCCTGATATATTTGTGGAGTGTCCCTGGGGTGAATTCCATCCTGCTTGGCCTGCTGCAGATGCTGATTCTGCTGCCTGAAATGCAACTTCTGCCTGAGCCCAGAGACAGGACTGGGATGAAGGCCTGACTGGCCTCTGGTATCAGTGGGTACGAGTAACAATCACCTTTTTTAAAAATTCTTCCAAATATCCTTTTTTCTGAGGTAAGGTTCCACAATGAAGGTGACTCTAAAGACCTAAAGAAGGACATTGCCTTGGCTCTGTCTGGAGCCAAAGCAGAAATGCTGACCTAGAAAGGGAGACCTTCCTTGGGCAGGAAGGTTTTATTATTAATTCCATTGCATCTGTGCTGAGCCAGTGATGAAAATCTGCCTTTCTACAGTTAAATATGAGGCACAGTGTAATAGAAGAGATATCACTTTCAATTCCCTGTTTATTTGTGCACGTGCAGTGTGGGATGCTGGTGGGTCTGCACCACCACACAGGAATTGGTTGAAATTCCTCCCTCAGCAGCAGAGCTGTGAAATCCTGGTGCCTGAGGCTGGAGCCAGCCTTTTTTCTCCATGCAGGATTTTTATCAGTGAACCTGTGATATTCACTCTCTGGCCTTTAGGAAAGGGAATTGTGCTGTTACCACCTAGAGGAATTTTATTGCAAGTGGAATGATTAAAGCCTGTGCTTTTGGGAGTGTGGGACAGGCCTTTATTCTTCCTGCACCAATTACTCTGTGATTTGTCCAGCTATTGTTCCAGTTGTCTATGGAATAGGACTCCACTCTTTATGGATTGGATTACAGGGAATGCTTCTGTTTGTGAGCTCTTAATTAAAAAGACAGCTCAGTCTAATTTACAGATAGGTCTAAGCTATAAAACTCAGCTGTAGATTTCAACTCCTTCCTTCCCTTTAAAGCAACAAAAGCATTTATTAGGATTCAAGCTTTGGATTGCCCAGTTAAACAGAGAAGTGCCCACTGTGAAATTCAAGTGTGACTTTATCCCACAGAAACCTTTGCCTGGCAGACATGATTTTGTTTTGGATGAAGCCCTGCAGATCTTGTAGAAATAAACCCCAGCTCCTCCTATTATTTAGATACTGTATTAGCAATAAATCCAGTTTTAATCATGGAATCACACAATGTTTGCTCCTCGTGGAATAAACCCCACTTCATGACTCATGATTTCAAGGGCTGTGGTTATACCTTCCACATCCTGGGAATTAAATAATACAGTCATGGTGAAAATATTCTTTGTCTGCACAGATAATTGTCATAGAAGGCTCAGGTAAGATCTTGGTTATCAGATAATTAATAACCAGAGCTTAGGTGGATAACAAATATTCAATTTATGTGGAAAACAACCATCTGAGAATGCTGAAGAGTAAGAAGATGCTGAACTGAATGCTAAAGGGTAAAAACCATTAGGATTAAATAAGACAAGTATGGAAAAATATTTGAATATTTGGGTTTTCAGCTTTGAAGTTTTTATTACTTTTTTAATATATTTCTTATATACCTCACAGCTTATCAATACGTAACTGTATTCCATTAATGTGCCATATATTCAATATCATCCCTGAAATATGTCTATAAAATCACTGTAAATTCTAAACATGATTTCTGTATTAAATTAGACACCTTTCCTTCTTATCTTGCTGTTTCTTTTTGCTCCAAGGATATTTCTTGACTGCTGTTGATCAATCCAGATTTATTTGAGTGAATGTCTTGCATTATTTAATACACTCTGTATTGCTCTGCTCTGGTTGCTGGTATGGAACAACAGCTTCTAAACTTTTTTTCTCCTCGTTATTTTGGTATTTGTAGAAACTTTACAAAACAAATGTGAAGTTCTGTATACCTGTTTCATGTCAGAAAATTATTCCAGGCTGTTGCAGGCAGCCTTTCTTCCTTTGAAAAATGGAAAGCTCTACAAGCTCTAGGTAAAAAAAATATCCTAAGGCAAATAAAAATAGGATCTTTTCAAAAGGGAGTTCAGAAGATGACTGAATTAATTTTTTAATTTTCTTTTTTTTAGCTATTAACCTTTCTGCCACTTCCTATCTTCCTCCCTCACATATACATAATAAAACTACATTTCCAACATGATCAGGAGAGTCCCCACCAATTAATTTTCTGTTAGGAAATAACAGCTATATAATTTTTCAACTTCCATAATGATTTCAAGAGTTAATACTCTGATCTCCAGAGCCAATATACTCTGCATGAAAGTGGTAATGGTCAAGACCACTGAAAATCCCCGAAAAGTGAGATAAATGAAAAAAACAAACTGGTCTGCCTCTTAATTTTATCTGGTTTATCCACAGTTGGGAGCAAGGACATGTCCATGTCCTTAATCACAGAATCCCAGAATGGTTGGGATGGAAGGGACCCCAAAGCCCATCCAGTGCCACCCCTGCCATGGCAGGGCACCTTCCACTGTCCCAGGTTGCTCCAAGCCCCATCCAGCCTGGCCTTGGGCACTGCCAGGGATCCAGGGGCAGCCACAGCTGCTCTGGGCTGGGCTGAAAATCCTTAAAAGTGTCAAGTTTGCTATGGACGAAGTCCAAAATGATTTCAAATGTTTTCTGTTAAAGCCAAGATGACCAATTGTGCCATAAAATATACTGGAAGTAGAAATTGTTCAACATCCATTGAATCTGGGCTTCATTGAGAAGAAAAGAGTCAATACATGAACACATGGGATTTTCATGAGGAATTTCATGTTTATTATTGAATGACCAAGACTTTTCCAAGTAGTCCCCTGAAGTGTCATATCCAGAATTTTGTGAGATCAGTAGTTGTTGAATTATCCAATTCCTGCCTTAAAAAAGGTAAAATTTGCAAAAACCAGAGAAAAACAAATTAAATAAAAAGGGTTCTGTCTTTTGTCGTTTCTCAGTTTTTTTCTTTACTCAAAACTGAAGTTGGATATTTATTTTCTGATTCTAATGGCTCTTTATAATAGAATTAGTACACATTGTATATACAGTTATTCTGTATTGTACTCTAGATGTGAAAACAGCATTTAATATATTATAATATTATATATTTAATTCATGAATTTTTCCATTATACAGTAGAGAGTGCTTGGAAGAGATTTTGGGGTTATTCATGGCATTCCCAGCAAGGTTGGAGACATGGAGATGGATTCAGTCTCACAGTTCTAATTTAGGTGAAAACAGAAAAAAGTTTGTAGATACATGTAAGATTAAAAGAATGTTGAAGGTTTTAGGAGATATATATTCTACTGCTTAGTGGGGTTGAGTTTGTTTTATATATTATAAAACTTCCCATTTTTCATGCTATTTGTTATTTCTAATAGTAAGTACTTATCAAAGAATCATAGAATCTTGAGTGCCCAAAAAATGTGATGTCTGTTGAGAAAACCTAATCCGGAATTTTATTTGTATTTTCACTGGCCTTTCTAATTTGAAACTTTATTTATATATAAAATATACATAAATCTACAATGACTGAAATATAACAGCCCTATATACCAGGCTAGGATATGTTTCATGTGCTATTATGACAAATAAATTCATTACAATTCTGTGTCACACTCTTCATCCTCCACATATAAAGTATTTCCTTCTACAGGATTTTACAGAACTTTTAAAGAAATTCTTCTAGGCTTTTAATTTATTTCCCTTTTAACATGTGCTGCAGATCCCTTCAAAAATGTTCTTTCTTCAGAACACATGATGTAAAAATGAGGAAAATTTCTTACCAAGTCTTTCCCTTTAGCTCTACAAAGTTGTGTTTCTCCAGAGAATTGTTAACAGTGGGATATAAAAAAGGTCTGAGCTCTTAAAAGTAACTTAAGAGCTCCTGTGCCAGGCAGCCAAACCTGGTGCTACTCTGCAGTTCCTTCCTATTACATAAAAGAAAGTTGTTTTTTCCCCACAATTTTTCTCTTCAGATATTTCACCAGCAGCAATATTTCCCTGCTGGAGCCTGGAGCTCTTCTGAAAATGTATTTATTATTGCTGTGTTTATTGTTTATTTATTATCCTAATAAACATTTCTTTATGATTCATTTTTGTTCCTCTCTTGCTTTACCCACAAGACTGTGCTGTAGCATCTCACAGTAGGAATTGACCTTGAAATTCTTCACTTCCAAAATAAAATTCAGCATTTTTCACATAGGAAGAAGGGAAATAAAACATTTCCTAATTATGGTAGCAAAACATTTCTTCTTGTCAAACATTTTCCTTTTTTCTTTTTCATTCTTCTTCTTTTCCTGGAAACGTTTAGGAATAAATTTGCCCAACAATTAACAACAATCTGGGGGTAGTTTGTATGTTAATGAACACAACTGCATGAAGCTGTAGGAACTCCCACTTTGCCTGTTCACTCCATGAATTTTAACAGCTATAAAAACTTCACCTTGGAAGATATCCAAGCCTTTCCTAAGAACAACCTCAGCAAGTAGTATTTGTCCCAGTTCAGAATTCATTACTTTTGTTTGTTTATCATTTACCTATCAAGAAGAGGTTGTCTCTTTTTTTTAACAAAGTTTTCCTGACATTTTCCTAATTTCTACTGGGGTTTTTAGCACACTAATCCTCAAGAGATTTTTTTAGTATTTTTTTATCCCCCAGGGAGAGATTGTATTGGAGTTTTTTGACTTTCTATAAAAGAAATTTCTTGATGATGCAATATTTTTTCTCTGGATTGAGCCACCCTTTATGCATGCACTCCATATTTCAGCATGCAGGCTGTAAATTTAGGAGTGCATAATTCACCTCAAACCAGAGGCTGACAGCATTTTATGGATCTTACATCGTGTGCCACATCTGCCAGCCTCTTTTCTATCCTCCCCATCCCACTGTGCTCCCCTGCAACAGTTTATGAGAGGAAATAAAGAAATTTTAGGGGTGGGAAAGCTTCTTGGAGTAGGAGAGTGTAATTATCTCCCTGGGGATTTAGCAAGGATAGCAGGCTAAAACACTCCTGTCGAGGTGCCATATTATCTTTAACAACTACATGTGGCCAGATCCACAAGATGTTTTTTCAATGGATGAATAGTTTGTTGGAATGTCTGACCCAAGTGAACTGGCTGAACAACCCTGGATTGCTCCTGGTGATTTCCCAGCACACAACTCAATAAAAACAATGCAGAGCCCTTGGATTTTGCCTGCAGGTTACATCCTTTTATTGCTGTAGGATAAAAATAATTCCACAGGGGAAAAAAGGATCCAAAGAAGGTCAGATGGGCGTCTGATTCCATCTAATTCTGTTGGGATTCTTCACCATAGACATGGAAATGGGGGCAGCAGGTGGAAGAATCCCCCCATATCCCCCCACTGGAGTTAGGTACGCTTTTGTCTTCACTGCATAATAAACACGCCTTGGATTCACAAGCAAGGCCCATCTCGCATCCTTACGTTGATCCACTGGAACTGCACAGGAGGTTCAGGATCCCAGGGGAGGTGTTGTGCCCTGTCAGGCACATAACATCAAGTGCCCTGTGACAAGTGGAGCCCTGGATTGAGGCGTCTGAGATTCCTGAGCACCCTGTGCAGAGCCCTGAGTGCCCTCCTGAAGGGGTACGGCCACCACACAGGGACAGCTGCAGCTGAGTGCAGGCCTGCTCATGCTCAAATGTGCTCCTGTCCCTCTCCAGCCACTGCTCTCAGGACAGCCTGCATTTGTCTGTCATACGTCTCCATATCTTCCATTTGGGACAGGCTTCCTTCTTCTGACTGCTGGCTGCTGGCGCCTCTGCCCATGAGGTGGGTGCACATGAGATGGGCAGATCAGGGCTGCTTCCAGCTGATCTCAACCATCCTCTGGGGCTGGGCAGGCTTCAGAGTCTGAGCTCTCTGCCCATGACTCACATGGCAGCAACCAGGAGGCACTCTCGTCCTCAGCGCTGCAGCTTCGGACTTGGTCCTCTGCCCAAGCCTCGTGTGGTGGGGACATGAGGCCAATGTCTTCCCAAGCCATCCTGCCTGGCTCTGTGTCTTCTGGCAGCAGCTCAGATTGGAGGGACCCTGAGGCACTCTCCTCCTCCCAAGCCATCCTGCCTGGCTCTGTGTCTTCTGGCAGCAGCTCAGATTGGAGGGACCCTGAGGTGCTCTCTTCCTCCCAAGCCATCCTGCCTGGCTCTGTGTCTTCTGGCAGTGGCTCAGATTGGAGGGACCCTGAGGTGCTCTCTTCCTCAGCGCTCCTGCTCAGGTCTGTGTCTTCTGCCCACTCTGTGGATGGGCCAGAGCTGAGCTCCTCGCAGCAGGAGCCCTCCTGTCCCTGTAGCTCTGCCAGGAGTGCCATGGCTGCTGGCCCTGCCCACAGCCTGAGCTCTTCCAGCTGGCTGGGCCGTGGGCTGGAGGGGCAGCAGGGGCTGTGCGGGGCCGCTGCCCGGCTCTGTGCTGCTGCCGCCTGCGCACCAGAGGCAGCAGAAGCTGCTGTCTTTGCCACCCCTGGTGCCTGGGCAGCAGCACTCACGTGCTGCTCCTCATCCTCTGGAGCCCTGGCCAAGGCAGCAGCTGCTGGCTGGGTGCCCGTGGGAGCTGCTGGGTCAGGAGATGTGCTGGGCAGGTCAGAGTCTGCCTCCTCTGCCTCCAGCGAGCCTGGCTCCTCCATGAGGGCTGGGTAGAGGGGGTTGACCCAGACGGTGTGGATGGTGACATCCTTGTTCTTCTGCCAGAACGCTTGGGCCTTGCTGTCTTCCTCATCAGACACTGATGGATCTGTGTCTTGGAGAAACAGCTTTAGTTGTTGTCCTGGGTCACTGTAAGACTCCAGTTCATTTGCATCAAAAGAACTGGACAGGGATAGCCTCTCTCCCCCATCACTCTCAGCTTGGAAATCATCAGACCAGTGCCCCTCCTCACTCCCCAGCTCTTTAAGTAATTCCATTGCTGCTGGCCCTGCCCACTGGCCGAGATCTTCCTGCTGGCTGGGCAATGGGCTGGAGAGGCAGCAGGGGCTGTGTGGGGCCTGGAAAAGGGGGTCGACCCAGGTGCTATGGATGCTGCTATCCTTGTTCTTCTTGTGCGACCACTCTTGGGCATCGCTGTCTTCCTCATCAGACACTGATGGATCTGTGTCTTGGAGGAACCGTTTTAGGAGTTGTCCTGGGCCTCTGTCAGACTCCAGTTCATTTGGGTCAAAAGAACCGGACTCTGACAGGCTCTCTTCCCCACCACTTCCATCTTGGAAATCATCGGACCAGTGCTGCTCCTCGCTCCCCAGCTCTTCGAGGAGCGCCATCCCTGCTGGCCCTGCCCACTGCCCCAGCTCTTCCAGCTGGCCGGGCGAGGGGCCGGGGGCGCAGCAGGGGCAGTGCGGGGCAGCGGCCGGGCTCTGTGCCCCCGCTGCTGGAGCTGCTGCTGCCGTGGCTGAGCCCGTGGCCCGGTGCAGGGGCCGCTGTGTCCCCGGCTGCCGGATGGCAGCCGCCACCCTGCCGAGGATGGCCCGGCAGCCGCGGCGCAGCGAGCGCAGCAGAGCCCGGCCGCGGGCCCTGGGGCTGTGCGGGGCCGCTGCCCGGCTCTCTGCTGCTGCCGCCTGCGCGCCAGGGCCAGCACGGGAGTCCCGGTGCTGCTGGGCCTGCGGAGCTGCTGCTGCCCGTGGCTCAGAGCTCTGCACCTGCACGCAGGAGGAGAAGGCTGAGGCCGAGGCGGCCGCGGGGGAGCCGCAGCGCTGCCCTGGCACAGCGGCTCCCTCCGTGCCCGCAGGCCCGGCCCGGCCCCGGGGCAGCTGCGTGCTGCCATGGCCCACCTTGGCCCTCCTCAGAGAGGGCAGCCGCCTCTGCTTGGGCTGGACGCCCCTGGGTTTCTCCTGGCTCGAAGACATCTCTGCCTCGCCTTGGCGCTGCAGAATCCCGGGAGCTGCTGTCTCCTGACGGAGCTGCTCTCCTGGGAGTGCCAGCCCCGGGCTCTTTGCGCCCTTGGAGACCCTCCTGGCCGGGGCGCGGCCCCAGGTGTCACAATGGGCTCTGGGCACACGCAGCCCCGTGTCACAAAGGGCCCTGGAAGGCGCTGCTGTCCCCGGGGCCAGTGCCCAGCACCCCGAGGCCAGCGGGGGGCTCCGAGCCAGCTGCAAAGCGGCTGGAACCAGCTGGGAGCGGCTGGGACAGGAGCGTGTGCAGAGTGCGGGGACAGCGCTGTCCCAGCGCTGCTCGCACTGACACATCAGGGACTGCCAAGGAAAGCAGTGCTTAGGCCACAGCTTTAAAACGTGTGTTTCCACATCATGCACAGCTGTTACATTGTTGTTGGGAGTTAGCTTTCTTCCCTTTTGTTCCTTTTTACGTCTAGAATTTCTTCTCATAAATGACTAGGGAACACGAAGAGCTGGCTACTTAAGAGAAACAAAAGTGGTGGCCAGGCTGCGGGGAGGAGGGCATCTGCTTGGGCTTCTCTCCTCAGGAGTTTCTCCCTGAGGGAGGGGCAGAGATCCTGGGAGAATTGGGCAGGGACAAGATGGGGCTGGGCCAGCTGCTGGCTCTGTCTCTCTCTGTTTTGGAGGAGCACGGTCGGAGCTGCTGCTCGGGGAAGGGAATTCGCTGCTGCCGCCGGGGCCCAGCCCAGAGCTGCTGCTTCTGCCCTGGGGGGAGCCTCTGCTTGTGAGAGCAGGCCCTGAGCTGGGCCCTCATTCACACCCTCCTCGCTGAAACTCATACGGTTCAGGAGGCAAAGGAAAAAACTGCAGAGATGAGTTGTTGGAATATAATTCCAAAAGGACTGTTATGTTTACATAACTCCAGTTGAAACTGGGAAATTACAAGAGGAAATAATGGTGAATATTCCAGTGGAGGAGTGCTTAGTTGGGCTACTGGGACGGAATTGTTCCCTGTGAGGGTGGGCAGGCCCTGGCACAGGGTGTGGCCAGAGGAGCTGTGCCAGAGCCTGGATCCCTGAAGTGTCCAAGGCCAGGTTGGATGGGGCTTGGAGCAACCTGGGCTAGTGGAAGGTGTCCCTGCCCATGGCAGGGGTGGCACTGGATGGGTTTTACTGTTCTTTCCACCTCAAACCATTTTGGGATTCCGGTCGTTAGCACCAGATTGGTGCTGGAGGTGTTCAGCACCAACCTCAGTGGGCTGCAGGGCCCTTTGGCTGAGTTCAGGAGGATTTTCCCTTTTCCCTTTGAACACCCTGGCAAACAGGGAGCCTTTCAGCCCACAGCATTGCCCTCTGTGCCAGCACCAAGCCATTCCCAGCCTGGCAGGGCTGGGCTGCCACCCCATGTGCTGCAGCTGCTGCCAGGCCTGCTCAGGGAGCCCGGGCAGCTCTGCACACATCTCCTGGCAATTGCTCCTTTGGGAGCGAGCAGGAACCTGAGGCTGCAAAGACAAAGCCAGCAGCTGCTTTGCTAGGAGCCCCAAGGGCAGGCAGTGTCCAGGCTGTGGGATCTGCAGTTTCAGCTGCTGTTGCCAAGCCCGTGTCCTGCCAGGCTCGGTGTCTCAGTAGATTTCCAGCGAGGCAGCAAGAGCTGCATTTGCAAATGCATTTTAGTGCTGCAGCACCTCTGGGGGCTCCTGGCACAGCGAGTGGGATCCAACCTCCTGCAGGAAAATCACTGTGTGCCTCACAGTGAGTCCCACAAAACACCCTGGCAGCTGCTCCCATGCAGAAGCGGGAGTGCTGCAACATCTGCTTGGCATGGCTGTGAGCACTCCTTCCTGCAGAGATCCTCCAGAATGATCCCTGCGGCAGGGCAGCTCTCTGGGAGGAGAACTGCACACAAATAAAGGGGCTTTTGCATCAAACAACCGCCTGTGCCACAAGCCACAAGGACTTGGTGTCCCCACATCCCCCCGGCCCAGGCAGCGCCTTTCTCCTCTGCCCCACACAGCTGGCACTGCACGCACAGCAAGCAACACTGCAGCCTTGAGGATTTTCCCCCAAATCAATGACCACAGTGCAATGAAAACAACAAGCACTTCTGATTTATCAAGTCCATCATTTTATTTCAACAAAAGCATTTTATCTAACCTCTTCTAATTTAGTAATTGAACTTGAACCTACAGAAGTCAACCTAACTTTACCCTACAGATGTCAACCTAATTTTAACCTACAGAATTTAAACTAACTTTCACCTAGGAATCTCAGCTTACTTTAACCTACAGAAGTCAACCTAACTTTACCCTACAGACGTCAACCTAACTTTAACCTACAGAATTTAACTCTCTTAGTTCTACTAGCTCTCCTCCACAAATTCCTGAGGGAGCAGCCACAATGACACCTCAGCCATGAGCCTCCTGGCCCACCAGCAGATCAACACTGCCACTGAGCTTGGTGTCTTCTGCTCAGAATGACTGAGGGTGTCCTCAGTTGTCCTGTCCAGGTCCTTGATGAAGATGTCCAGGCCATGGTCAGGGTTACTCGGGGCAGAACCCTGATCAGCTTTGGGTCTCGCTTTGCCTCCATGGGTGTTTTATCGCTGGCAGTGTGGAGCCACGGTGGGATGGCCTCTATGGGTGGAGGCATGAAATGAGGCATTTGAAGCTCCTGAGCACCCTGAGCAGAGCCCTGAGTGCCCTCCTGGAGCGGGACGGGCGCTGCACGGGGACAGCTGCAGCTGAGTACAGGCGCCGCAGACGCTCAAATGTGATCCTGTCCCTCCTGAGCAACTCTGCCTCCCACCAAGTGGGCCCCATGGCAGCCTCCAGGTCCCTGAAATCCCTCCTTGCATCCTCCTCTTGGGACAGGCTTTGTTCTCCTGACTGCGTGCCTGTGCCCCTGGGCAAGAGCAGGGATTTCCTGTGATGTGGGCAGAGCAGGGCTTCCTGTGGCTGATCCACACCATCGTGGGTGGCTGTGCAGACTTTAATGCCCCAGCTCCCAGCCTGTGTCTCACACAGCAGGAATGCTGAGGCACTCACATTCTCCCTGCTCGGGTTCAGGCCTTGGTCTTCTTCCTCTGACTCCCATGAGAGGGACCATGACATGGTGGCCATCTCCGTGCTGTGGCTTGGGTCTTGGTCTTGCACCCAAGCCTCGTGTGGTGGGGACATGAGGCCAATCTCCTCCTGAGCCATCCTGCCTGGCTCTGTGTCTTCTGGCAGTGGCTCACTTTGGAGGGACCATGAGGCGCTCTCCTCCTGAGCCATCCTGCCTGGCTCTGTGTCTTCTGGCAGTGGCTCACTTTGGAGGGACCATGAGGCGCTCTCTTCCTCCTGAGCCATCCTGCCTGGCTCTGTGTCTTCTGGCAGTGGCTCAGATTGGAGGGACCCTGAGGTGCTCTCTTCCTCAGCGCTCCTGCTCAGGTCTGTGTCTTCTGGCCAGCCTGGGGCAGGAGATGTGCTGCGCAGGCCAAAGTCTGCCTCCTGTGCCTCCAGTGAGCTGGGCTCCACCATGAGGGCTGGGCAGAGGGGGTTGACCCAGATGGTGTGGATGGTGACGTCCTTGTTCTTCTTCTGCCACAGCTCTTGGGCCTTGCTGTCTTCCCCATGGGACACTGATGGATGTGTGTCTTGGTGAAACAGCTTTTGGAGTTTTCCTGTCTGGGTGCCCGTGGAAGCTGCTGGGTCAGGAGATGTGCTGGGCAGGTCAGAGTCTGCCTCCTCTGCCTCCAGCGAGCTGGACTCCTGCATGAGGGCTGGGTAGAGGGGGTTGACCCAGATGGTGTGGACGGTGACGTCCTTGTTCTTCCTCTGCCAGAACTCTTGGGCCTTGCTGTCCTCCCCATGGGACACTGATGGATCTGTGTCTGGGAGGAAGAGCTTTTGGAGTTGTCCTGGGCCGCTGTCAGACTCCGGTTTGTCTTCCCCACTAATGCTGGCCTGGCAAAGCGTGGACCAGTCCTGCCTCTGGTTGCCCAGCTCTTCAAGGAGTGCCATCAGTCCTGACCTTGCTCCACACAGCTCCAGCTCTTGCAGCTGGTCGAGCGAGGGCCTGGGAGTGCGGCAGCGCTCTAAGGGGTACGGGCCTGCGGGCGTTGTCCGCTCGGGCTGGGATCTGGGGGGTTCATCCGGGCCCTGCTCTGGGCATGGGTGAAGCTCCCAGGGCTCTTCCCATGCTCCGTGTGCGAGGGGCCCGGGGGGCCTCTCTCCCTCACTGCTCTGACTTTGCTGGCTGCTGCTTTCCTTTGGCAGTGTCTGGAGAAGGCAGTGCCTGTCCAGCTTGGGGAAGGGCTGCTCCGCACTGTGTGCGGCTGGCAGGAGAGCCCCCAGCTCTGCCCCTGCCCCCTGGGCACCGACAGCTTCCAGCTGGCCGGGCGAGGGGCTGGGGGCGCCACAGGGGCAGTGCGGGGCAGCTGCCGGGCTCTGTGCCCCCGCTGCTGGAGCTGCTGCTGCCGTGGCTGAGCCCGTGGCCCGGTGCAGGGGCCGCTGTGTCCCCGGCTGCCGGATGGCAGCCGCCACCCTGCCGAGGATGGCCCGGCAGCCGCGGCGCAGCGAGCGCAGCAGAGCCCGGCCGCGGGCCCTGGGGCTGTGCGGGGCCGCTGCCCGGCTCTCTGCTGCTGCCGCCTGCACGCCAGGGCCAGCACGGGAGTCCCGGTGCTGCTGGGCCTGCGGAGCTGCTGCTGCCCGTGGCTCAGAGCTCTGCACCTGCACGCAGGAGGAGAAGGCTGAGGCCGAGGAGGCCGCGGGGGAGCCGCAGCGCTGCCCTGGCACAGCGGCTCCCTCCGTGCCGGCAGGCCCGGCCCGGCCCCGGGGCAGCTGCGTGCTGCCATGGCCCACCTTGGCCCTCCTCAGAGAGGGCAGCCGCCTCTGCTTGGGCTGGACGCCCCTGGGTTTCTCCTGGCTCGAAGACATCTCTGCCTCGCCTTGGCGCTGCAGAATCCCGGGAGCTGCTGTCTCCTGACGGAGCTGCTCTCCTGGGAGTGCCACCCCCGGGCTCTTTGTGCCCTTGGAGACCCTCCTGGCCGGGGCGCGGCCCCAGGTGTCACAATGGGCTCTGGGCACACGCAGCCCCGTGTCACAAAGGGCCCTGGAAGGCGCTGCTGTCCCCGGGGCCAGTGCCCAGCACCCCGAGGCCAGCGGGGGGCTCCGAGCCAGCTGCAAAGCGGCTGGAACCAGCTGCAAAGCGGCTGGGACAGGAGCGTGTGCAGAGTGCGGGGACAGCGCTGTCCCAGCGCTGCTCGCACTGACACATCAGGGACTGCCAAGGAAAGCAGTGCTTAGGCCACAGCTTTAAAACGTGTGTTTCCACATCATGCACAGCTGTTACATTGTTGTTGGGAGTTAGCTTTCTTCCCTTTTGTTCCTTTTTACTTCTAGAATTTCTTCTCATAAATGACTAGGGAACACGAAGAGCTGGCTACTTAAGAGAAACAAAAGTGGTGGCCAGGCTGCGGGGAGGAGGGCATCTGCTTGGGCTTCTCTCCTCAGGAGTTTCTCCCTGAGGGAGGGGCAGAGATCCTGGGAGAATTGGGCAGGGACAAGATGGGGCTGGGCCAGCTGCTGGCTCTGTCTCTCTCTGTTTTGGAGGAGCACGGTCGGAGCTGCTGCTCGGGGAAGGGAATTCGCTGCTGCCGCCGGGGCCCAGCCCAGAGCTGCTGCTTCTGCCCTGGGGGGAGCCTCTGCTTGTGAGAGCAGGCCCTGAGCTGGGCCCTCATTCACACCCTCCTCACTGAAACTCATACGGTTCAGGAGGCAAAGGAAAAAACTGCAGAGATGAGTTGTTGGAATATAATTCCAAAAGGACTGTTATGTTTACATAACTCCAGTTGAAACTGGGAAATTACAAGAGGAAATAATGGTGAATATTCCAGTGGAGGAGTGCTTAGTTGGGCTACTGGGATGGAATTGTTCCCTGTGAGGGTGGGCAGGCCCTGGCACAGGGTGTGGCCAGAGGAGCTGTGCCAGAGCCTGGATCCCTGAAGTGTCCAAGGCCAGGTTGGATGGGGCTTGGAGCAACCTGGGCTAGTGGAAGGTGTCCCTGCCCATGGCAGGGGTGGCACTGGATGGGTTTTACTGTTCTTTCCACCTCAAACCATTTTGGGATTCTGGTCGTTAGCACCAGATTGGTGCTGGAGGTGTTCAGCACCAACCTCAGTGGGCTGCAGGGCCCTTTGGCTGAGTTCAGGAGGATTTTCCCTTTTCCCTTTGAACACCCTGGCAAACAGGGAGCCTTTCAGCCCACAGCATTGCCCTCTGTGCCAGCACCAAGCCATTCCCAGCCTGGCAGGGCTGGGCTGCCACCCCATGTGCTGCAGCTGCTGCCAGGCCTGCTCAGGGAGCCCGGGCAGCTCTGCACACATCTCCTGGCAATTGCTCCTTTGGGAGCGAGCAGGAACCTGAGGCTGCAAAGACAAAGCCAGCAGCTGCTTTGCTAGGAGCCCCAAGGGCAGGCAGTGTCCAGGCTGTGGGATCTGCAGTTTCAGCTGCTGTTGCCAAGCCCGTGTCCTGCCAGGCTCGGTGTCTCAGTAGATTTCCAGCGAGGCAGCAAGAGCTGCATTTGCAAATGCATTTTAGTGCTGCAGCACCTCTGGGGGCTCCTGGCACAGCGAGTGGGATCCAACCTCCTGCAGGAAAATCACTGTGTGCCTCACAGTGAGTCCCACAAAACACCCTGGCAGCTGCTCCCATGCAGAAGCGGGAGTGCTGCAACATCTGCTTGGCATGGCTGTGAGCACTCCTTCCTGCAGAGATCCTCCAGAATGATCCCTGCGGCAGGGCAGCTCTCTGGGAGGAGAACTGCACACAAATAAAGGGGCTTTTGCATCAAACAACCGCCTGTGCCACAAGCCACAAGGACTTGGTGTCCCCACATCCCGCCGGCCCAGGCAGCGCCTTTCTCCTCTGCCCCACACAGCTGGCACTGCACGCACAGCAAGCAACACTGCAGCCTTGAGGATTTTCCCCCAAATCAATGACCACAGTGCAATGAAAACAACAAGCACTTCTGATTTATCAAGTCCATCATTTTATTTCAACAAAAGCATTTTATCTAACCTCTTCTAATTTAGTAATTGAACTTGAACCTACAGAAGTCAACCTAACTTTACCCTACAGATGTCAACCTAATTTTAACCTACAGAATTTAAACTAACTTTCACCTAGGAATCTCAGCTTACTTTAACCTACAGAAGTCAACCTAACTTTACCCTACAGACGTCAACCTAACTTTAACCTACAGAATTTAACTCTCTTAGTTCTACTAGCTCTCCTCCACAAATTCCTGAGGGAGCAGCCACAATGACACCTCAGCCATGAGCCTCCTGGCCCACCAGCAGATCAACACTGCCACTGAGCTTGGTGTCTTCTGCTCAGAATGACTGAGGGTGTCCTCAGTTGTCCTGTCCAGGTCCTTGATGAAGATGTCCAGGCCATGGTCAGGGTTACTCGGGGCAGAACCCTGATCAGCTTTGGGTCTCGCTTTGCCTCCGTGGGTGTTTTATCGCTGGCAGTGTGGAGCCACGGTGGGATGGCCTCTATGGGTGGAGGCATGAAATGAGGCATTTGAAGCTCCTGAGCACCCTGAGCAGAGCCCTGAGTGCCCTCCTGGAGCGGGACGGGCGCTGCACGGGGACAGCTGCAGCTGAGTACAGGCGCCGCAGACGCTCAAATGTGATCCTGTCCCTCCTGAGCAACTCTGCCTCCCACCAAGTGGGCCCCATGGCAGCCTCCAGGTCCCTGAAATCCCTCCTTGCATCCTCCTCTTGGGACAGGCTTTGTTCTCCTGACTGCGTGCCTGTGCCCCTGGGCAAGACCAGGGATTTCCTGTGATGTGGGCAGAGCAGGGCTTCCTGTGGCTGATCCACACCATCGTGGGTGGCTGTGCAGACTTTAATGCCCCAGCTCCCAGCCTGTGTCTCACACAGCAGGAATGCTGAGGCACTCACATTCTCCCTGCTCGGGTTCAGGCCTTGGTCTTCTTCCTCTGACTCCCATGAGAGGGACCATGACATGGTGGCCATCTCCGTGCTGTGGCTTGGGTCTTGGTCTTGCACCCAAGCCTCGTGTGGTGGGGACATGAGGCCAATCTCCTCCTGAGCCATCCTGCCTGGCTCTGTGTCTTCTGGCAGTGGCTCACTTTGGAGGGACGCTGAGGTGCTCTCCTCCCAAGCCATCCTGCCTGGCTCTGTGTCTTCTGGCAGTGGCTCACTTTGGAGGGACCATGAGGCGCTCTCTTCCTCCTGAGCCATCCTGCCTGGCTCTGTGTCTTCTGGCAGTGGCTCAGATTGGAGGGACCCTGAGGTGCTCTCTTCCTCAGCGCTCCTGCTCAGGTCTGTGTCTTCTGGCCAGCCTGGGGCAGGAGATGTGCTGCGCAGGCCAAAGTCTGCCTCCTGTGCCTCCAGTGAGCTGGGCTCCACCATGAGGGCTGGGCAGAGGGGGTTGACCCAGATGGTGTGGATGGTGACGTCCTTGTTCTTCTTCTGCCACAGCTCTTGGGCCTTGCTGTCTTCCCCATGGGACACTGATGGATGTGTGTCTTGGTGAAACAGCTTTTGGAGTTTTCCTGTCTGGGTGCCCGTGGAAGCTGCTGGGTCAGGAGATGTGCTGGGCAGGTCAGAGTCTGCCTCCTCTGCCTCCAGCGAGCTGGACTCCTGCATGAGGGCTGGGTAGAGGGGGTTGACCCAGATGGTGTGGACGGTGACGTCCTTGTTCTTCCTCTGCCAGAAGTCTTGGGCCTTGCTGTCCTCCCCATGGGACACTGATGGATCTGTGTCGGGGAGGAAGAGCTTTTGGAGTTGTCCTGGGCCGCTGTCAGACTCCGGTTTGTCTTCCCCACTAATGCTGGCCTGGCAAAGCGTGGACCAGTCCTGCCTCTGGTTGCCCAGCTCTTCAAGGAGTGCCATCAGTCCTGACCTTGCTCCACACAGCTCCAGCTCTTGCAGCTGGTCGAGCGAGGGCCTGGGAGTGCGGCAGCGCTCTAAGGGGTACGGGCCTGCGGGCGTTGTCCGCTCGGGCTGGGATCTGGGGGGTTCATCCGGGCCCTGCTCTGGGCATGGGTGAAGCTCCCAGGGCTCTTCCCATGCTCCGTGTGCGAGGGGCCCGGGGGGCCTCTCTCCCTCACTGCTCTGACTTTGCTGGCTGCTGCTTTCCTTTGGCAGTGTCTGGAGAAGGCAGTGCCTGTCCAGCTTGGGGAAGGGCTGCTCCGCACTGTGTGCGGCTGGCAGGAGAGCCCCCAGCTCTGCCCCTGCCCCCTGGGCACCGACAGCTTCCAGCTGGCCGGGCGAGGGGCTGGGGGCGCCACAGGGGCAGTGCGGGGCAGCTGCCGGGCTCTGTGCCCCCGCTGCTGGAGCTGCTGCTGCCGTGGCTGAGCCCGTGGCCCGGTGCAGGGGCCGCTGTGTCCCCGGCTGCCGGATGGCAGCCGCCACCCTGCCGAGGATGGCCCGGCAGCCGCGGCGCAGCGAGCGCAGCAGAGCCCGGCCGCGGGCCCTGGGGCTGTGCGGGGGCCGCTGCCCGGCTCTCTGCTGCTGCCGCCTGCGCGCCAGGGCCAGCACGGGAGTCCCGGTGCTGCTGGGCCTGCGGAGCTGCTGCTGCCCGTGGCTCAGAGCTCTGCACCTGCACGCAGGAGGAGAAGGCTGAGGCCGAGGAGGCCGCGGGGGAGCCGCAGCGCTGCCCTGGCACAGCGGCTCCCTCCGTGCCGGCAGGCCCGGCCCGGCCCCGGGGCAGCTGCGTGCTGCCATGGCCCACCTTGGCCCTCCTCAGAGAGGGCAGCCGCCTCTGCTTGGGCTGGACGCCCCTGGGTTTCTCCTGGCTCGAAGACATCTCTGCCTCGCCTTGGCGCTGCAGAATCCCGGGAGCTGCTGTCTCCTGACGGAGCTGCTCTCCTGGGAGTGCCACCCCCGGGCTCTTTGCGCCCTTGGAGACCCTCCTGGCCGGGGCGCGGCCCCAGGTGTCACAATGGGCTCTGGGCACACGCAGCCCCGTGTCACAAAGGGCCCTGGAAGGCGCTGCTGTCCCCGGGGCCAGTGCCCAGCACCCCGAGGCCAGCGGGGGGCTCCGAGCCAGCTGCAAAGCGGCTGGAACCAGCTGCAAAGCGGCTGGGACAGGAGCGTGTGCAGAGTGCGGGGACAGCGCTGTCCCAGCGCTGCTCGCACTGACACATCAGGGACTGCCAAGGAAAGCAGTGCTTAGGCCACAGCTTTAAAACGTGTGTTTCCACATCATGCACAGCTGTTACATTGTTGTTGGGAGTTAGCTTTCTTCCCTTTTGTTCCTTTTTACTTCTAGAATTTCTTCTCATAAATGACTAGGGAACACGAAGAGCTGGCTACTTAAGAGAAACAAAAGTGGTGGCCAGGCTGCGGGGAGGAGGGCATCTGCTTGGGCTTCTCTCCTCAGGAGTTTCTCCCTGAGGGAGGGGCAGAGATCCTGGGAGAATTGGGCAGGGACAAGATGGGGCTGGGCCAGCTGCTGGCTCTGTCTCTCTCTGTTTTGGAGGAGCACGGTCGGAGCTGCTGCTCGGGGAAGGGAATTCGCTGCTGCCGCCGGGGCCCAGCCCAGAGCTGCTGCTTCTGCCCTGGGGGGAGCCTCTGCTTGTGAGAGCAGGCCCTGAGCTGGGCCCTCATTCACACCCCTCCTCACTGAAACTCATACGGTTCAGGAGGCAAAGGAAAAAACTGCAGAGATGAGTTGTTGGAATATAATTCCAAAAGGACTGTTATGTTTACATAACTCCAGTTGAAACTGGGAAATTACAAGAGGAAATAATGGTGAATATTCCAGTGGAGGAGTGCTTAGTTGGGCTACTGGGACGGAATTGTTCCCTGTGAGGGTGGGCAGGCCCTGGCACAGGGTGTGGCCAGAGGAGCTGTGCCAGAGCCTGGATCCCTGAAGTGTCCAAGGCCAGGTTGGATGGGGCTTGGAGCAACCTGGGCTAGTGGAAGGTGTCCCTGCCCATGGCAGGGGTGGCACTGGATGGGTTTTACTGTTCTTTCCACCTCAAACCATTTTGGGATTCCGGTCGTTAGCACCAGATTGGTGCTGGAGGTGTTCAGCACCAACCTCAGTGGGCTGCAGGGCCCTTTGGCTGAGTTCAGGAGGATTTTCCCTTTTCCCTTTGAACACCCTGGCAAACAGGGAGCCTTTCAGCCCACAGCATTGCCCTCTGTGCCAGCACCAAGCCATTCCCAGCCTGGCAGGGCTGGGCTGCCACCCCATGTGCTGCAGCTGCTGCCAGGCCTGCTCAGGGAGCCCGGGCAGCTCTGCACACATCTCCTGGCAATTGCTCCTTTGGGAGCGAGCAGGAACCTGAGGCTGCAAAGACAAAGCCAGCAGCTGCTTTGCTAGGAGCCCCAAGGGCAGGCAGTGTCCAGGCTGTGGGATCTGCAGTTTCAGCTGCTGTTGCCAAGCCCGTGTCCTGCCAGGCTCGGTGTCTCAGTAGATTTCCAGCGAGGCAGCAAGAGCTGCATTTGCAAATGCATTTTAGTGCTGCAGCACCTCTGGGGGCTCCTGGCACAGCGAGTGGGATCCAACCTCCTGCAGGAAAATCACTGTGTGCCTCACAGTGAGTCCCACAAAACACCCTGGCAGCTGCTCCCATGCAGAAGCGGGAGTGCTGCAACATCTGCTTGGCATGGCTGTGAGCACTCCTTCCTGCAGAGATCCTCCAGAATGATCCCTGCGGCAGGGCAGCTCTCTGGGAGGAGAACTGCACACAAATAAAGGGGCTTTTGCATCAAACAACCGCCTGTGCCACAAGCCACAAGGACTTGGTGTCCCCACATCCCGCCGGCCCAGGCAGCGCCTTTCTCCTCTGCCCCACACAGCTGGCACTGCACGCACAGCAAGCAACACTGCAGCCTTGAGGATTTTCCCCCAAATCAATGACCACAGTGCAATGAAAACAACAAGCACTTCTGATTTATCAAGTCCATCATTTTATTTCAACAAAAGCATTTTATCTAACCTCTTCTAATTTAGTAATTGAACTTGAACCTACAGAAGTCAACCTAACTTTACCCTACAGATGTCAACCTAATTTTAACCTACAGAATTTAAACTAACTTTCACCTAGGAATCTCAGCTTACTTTAACCTACAGAAGTCAACCTAACTTTACCCTACAGACGTCAACCTAACTTTAACCTACAGAATTTAACTCTCTTAGTTCTACTAGCTCTCCTCCACAAATTCCTGAGGGAGCAGCCACAATGACACCTCAGCCATGAGCCTCCTGGCCCACCAGCAGATCAACACTGCCACTGAGCTTGGTGTCTTCTGCTCAGAATGACTGAGGGTGTCCTCAGTTGTCCTGTCCAGGTCCTTGATGAAGATGTCCAGGCCATGGTCAGGGTTACTCGGGGCAGAACCCTGATCAGCTTTGGGTCTCGCTTTGCCTCCGTGGGTGTTTTATCGCTGGCAGTGTGGAGCCACGGTGGGATGGCCTCTATGGGTGGAGGCATGAAATGAGGCATTTGAAGCTCCTGAGCACCCTGAGCAGAGCCCTGAGTGCCCTCCTGGAGCGGGACGGGCGCTGCACGGGGACAGCTGCAGCTGAGTACAGGCGCCGCAGACGCTCAAATGTGATCCTGTCCCTCCTGAGCAACTCTGCCTCCCACCAAGTGGGCCCCATGGCAGCCTCCAGGTCCCTGAAATCCCTCCTTGCATCCTCCTCTTGGGACAGGCTTTGTTCTCCTGACTGCGTGCCTGTGCCCCTGGGCAAGACCAGGGATTTCCTGTGATGTGGGCAGAGCAGGGCTTCCTGTGGCTGATCCACACCATCGTGGGTGGCTGTGCAGACTTTAATGCCCCAGCTCCCAGCCTGTGTCTCACACAGCAGGAATGCTGAGGCACTCACATTCTCCCTGCTCGGGTTCAGGCCTTGGTCTTCTTCCTCTGACTCCCATGAGAGGGACCATGACATGGTGGCCATCTCCGTGCTGTGGCTTGGGTCTTGGTCTTGCACCCAAGCCTCGTGTGGTGGGGACATGAGGCCAATCTCCTCCTGAGCCATCCTGCCTGGCTCTGTGTCTTCTGGCAGTGGCTCACTTTGGAGGGACGCTGAGGTGCTCTCCTCCCAAGCCATCCTGCCTGGCTCTGTGTCTTCTGGCAGTGGCTCACTTTGGAGGGACCATGAGGCGCTCTCTTCCTCCTGAGCCATCCTGCCTGGCTCTGTGTCTTCTGGCAGTGGCTCAGATTGGAGGGACCCTGAGGTGCTCTCTTCCTCAGCGCTCCTGCTCAGGTCTGTGTCTTCTGGCCAGCCTGGGGCAGGAGATGTGCTGCGCAGGCCAAAGTCTGCCTCCTGTGCCTCCAGTGAGCTGGGCTCCACCATGAGGGCTGGGCAGAGGGGGTTGACCCAGATGGTGTGGATGGTGACGTCCTTGTTCTTCTTCTGCCACAGCTCTTGGGCCTTGCTGTCTTCCCCATGGGACACTGATGGATGTGTGTCTTGGTGAAACAGCTTTTGGAGTTTTCCTGTCTGGGTGCCCGTGGAAGCTGCTGGGTCAGGAGATGTGCTGGGCAGGTCAGAGTCTGCCTCCTCTGCCTCCAGCGAGCTGGACTCCTGCATGAGGGCTGGGTAGAGGGGGTTGACCCAGATGGTGTGGACGGTGACGTCCTTGTTCTTCCTCTGCCAGAAGTCTTGGGCCTTGCTGTCCTCCCCATGGGACACTGATGGATCTGTGTCGGGGAGGAAGAGCTTTTGGAGTTGTCCTGGGCCGCTGTCAGACTCCGGTTTGTCTTCCCCACTAATGCTGGCCTGGCAAAGCGTGGACCAGTCCTGCCTCTGGTTGCCCAGCTCTTCAAGGAGTGCCATCAGTCCTGACCTTGCTCCACACAGCTCCAGCTCTTGCAGCTGGTCGAGCGAGGGCCTGGGAGTGCGGCAGCGCTCTAAGGGGTACGGGCCTGCGGGCGTTGTCCGCTCGGGCTGGGATCTGGGGGGTTCATCCGGGCCCTGCTCTGGGCATGGGTGAAGCTCCCAGGGCTCTTCCCATGCTCCGTGTGCGAGGGGCCCGGGGGGCCTCTCTCCCTCACTGCTCTGACTTTGCTGGCTGCTGCTTTCCTTTGGCAGTGTCTGGAGAAGGCAGTGCCTGTCCAGCTTGGGGAAGGGCTGCTCCGCACTGTGTGCGGCTGGCAGGAGAGCCCCCAGCTCTGCCCCTGCCCCCTGGGCACCGACAGCTTCCAGCTGGCCGGGCGAGGGGCTGGGGGCGCCACAGGGGCAGTGCGGGGCAGCTGCCGGGCTCTGTGCCCCCGCTGCTGGAGCTGCTGCTGCCGTGGCTGAGCCCGTGGCCCGGTGCAGGGGCCGCTGTGTCCCCGGCTGCCGGATGGCAGCCGCCACCCTGCCGAGGATGGCCCGGCAGCCGCGGCGCAGCGAGCGCAGCAGAGCCCGGCCGCGGGCCCTGGGGCTGTGCGGGGCCGCTGCCCGGCTCTCTGCTGCTGCCGCCTGCGCGCCAGGGCCAGCACGGGAGTCCCCGGTGCTGCTGGGCCTGCGGAGCTGCTGCTGCCCGTGGCTCAGAGCTCTGCACCTGCACGCAGGAGGAGAAGGCTGAGGCCGAGGAGGCCGCGGGGGAGCCGCAGCGCTGCCCTGGCACAGCGGCTCCCTCCGTGCCGGCAGGCCCGGCCCGGCCCCGGGGCAGCTGCGTGCTGCCATGGCCCACCTTGGCCCTCCTCAGAGAGGGCAGCCGCCTCTGCTTGGGCTGGACGCCCCTGGGTTTCTCCTGGCTCGAAGACATCTCTGCCTCGCCTTGGCGCTGCAGAATCCCGGGAGCTGCTGTCTCCTGACGGAGCTGCTCTCCTGGGAGTGCCACCCCCGGGCTCTTTGCCCCTTGGAGACCCTCCTGGCCGGGGCGCGGCCCCAGGTGTCACAATGGGCTCTGGGCACACGCAGCCCCGTGTCACAAAGGGCCCTGGAAGGCGCTGCTGTCCCCGGGGCCAGTGCCCAGCACCCCGAGGCCAGCGGGGGGCTCCGAGCCAGCTGCAAAGCGGCTGGAACCAGCTGCAAAGCGGCTGGGACAGGAGCGTGTGCAGAGTGCGGGGACAGCGCTGTCCCAGCGCTGCTCGCACTGACACATCAGGGACTGCCAAGGAAAGCAGTGCTTAGGCCACAGCTTTAAAACGTGTGTTTCCACATCATGCACAGCTGTTACATTGTTGTTGGGAGTTAGCTTTCTTCCCTTTTGTTCCTTTTTACTTCTAGAATTTCTTCTCATAAATGACTAGGGAACACGAAGAGCTGGCTACTTAAGAGAAACAAAAGTGGTGGCCAGGCTGCGGGGAGGAGGGCATCTGCTTGGGCTTCTCTCCTCAGGAGTTTCTCCCTGAGGGAGGGGCAGAGATCCTGGGAGAATTGGGCAGGGACAAGATGGGGCTGGGCCAGCTGCTGGCTCTGTCTCTCTCTGTTTTGGAGGAGCACGGTCGGAGCTGCTGCTCGGGGAAGGGAATTCGCTGCTGCCGCCGGGGCCCAGCCCAGAGCTGCTGCTTCTGCCCTGGGGGGAGCCTCTGCTTGTGAGAGCAGGCCCTGAGCTGGGCCCTCATTCACACCCTCCTCACTGAAACTCATACGGTTCAGGAGGCAAAGGAAAAAACTGCAGAGATGAGTTGTTGGAATATAATTCCAAAAGGACTGTTATGTTTACATAACTCCAGTTGAAACTGGGAAATTACAAGAGGAAATAATGGTGAATATTCCAGTGGAGGAGTGCTTAGTTGGGCTACTGGGACGGAATTGTTCCCTGTGAGGGTGGGCAGGCCCTGGCACAGGGTGTGGCCAGAGGAGCTGTGCCAGAGCCTGGATCCCTGAAGTGTCCAAGGCCAGGTTGGATGGGGCTTGGAGCAACCTGGGCTAGTGGAAGGTGTCCCTGCCCATGGCAGGGGTGGCACTGGATGGGTTTTACTGTTCTTTCCACCTCAAACCATTTTGGGATTCCGGTCGTTAGCACCAGATTGGTGCTGGAGGTGTTCAGCACCAACCTCAGTGGGCTGCAGGGCCCTTTGGCTGAGTTCAGGAGGATTTTCCCTTTTCCCTTTGAACACCCTGGCAAACAGGGAGCCTTTCAGCCCACAGCATTGCCCTCTGTGCCAGCACCAAGCCATTCCCAGCCTGGCAGGGCTGGGCTGCCACCCCATGTGCTGCAGCTGCTGCCAGGCCTGCTCAGGGAGCCCGGGCAGCTCTGCACACATCTCCTGGCAATTGCTCCTTTGGGAGCGAGCAGGAACCTGAGGCTGCAAAGACAAAGCCAGCAGCTGCTTTGCTAGGAGCCCCAAGGGCAGGCAGTGTCCAGGCTGTGGGATCTGCAGTTTCAGCTGCTGTTGCCAAGCCCGTGTCCTGCCAGGCTCGGTGTCTCAGTAGATTTCCAGCGAGGCAGCAAGAGCTGCATTTGCAAATGCATTTTAGTGCTGCAGCACCTCTGGGGGCTCCTGGCACAGCGAGTGGGATCCAACCTCCTGCAGGAAAATCACTGTGTGCCTCACAGTGAGTCCCACAAAACACCCTGGCAGCTGCTCCCATGCAGAAGCGGGAGTGCTGCAACATCTGCTTGGCATGGCTGTGAGCACTCCTTCCTGCAGAGATCCTCCAGAATGATCCCTGCGGCAGGGCAGCTCTCTGGGAGGAGAACTGCACACAAATAAAGGGGCTTTTGCATCAAACAACCGCCTGTGCCACAAGCCACAAGGACTTGGTGTCCCCACATCCCGCCGGCCCAGGCAGCGCCTTTCTCCTCTGCCCCACACAGCTGGCACTGCACGCACAGCAAGCAACACTGCAGCCTTGAGGATTTTCCCCCAAATCAATGACCACAGTGCAATGAAAACAACAAGCACTTCTGATTTATCAAGTCCATCATTTTATTTCAACAAAAGCATTTTATCTAACCTCTTCTAATTTAGTAATTGAACTTGAACCTACAGAAGTCAACCTAACTTTACCCTACAGATGTCAACCTAATTTTAACCTACAGAATTTAAACTAACTTTCACCTAGGAATCTCAGCTTACTTTAACCTACAGAAGTCAACCTAACTTTACCCTACAGACGTCAACCTAACTTTAACCTACAGAATTTAACTCTCTTAGTTCTACTAGCTCTCCTCCACAAATTCCTGAGGGAGCAGCCACAATGACACCTCAGCCATGAGCCTCCTGGCCCACCAGCAGATCAACACTGCCACTGAGCTTGGTGTCTTCTGCTCAGAATGACTGAGGGTGTCCTCAGTTGTCCTGTCCAGGTCCTTGATGAAGATGTCCAGGCCATGGTCAGGGTTACTCGGGGCAGAACCCTGATCAGCTTTGGGTCTCGCTTTGCCTCCGTGGGTGTTTTATCGCTGGCAGTGTGGAGCCACGGTGGGATGGCCTCTATGGGTGGAGGCATGAAATGAGGCATTTGAAGCTCCTGAGCACCCTGAGCAGAGCCCTGAGTGCCCTCCTGGAGCGGGACGGGCGCTGCACGGGGACAGCTGCAGCTGAGTACAGGCGCCGCAGACGCTCAAATGTGATCCTGTCCCTCCTGAGCAACTCTGCCTCCCACCAAGTGGGCCCCATGGCAGCCTCCAGGTCCCTGAAATCCCTCCCTGCATCCTCCTCTTGGGACAGGCTTTGTTCTCCTGACTGCGTGCCTGTGCCCCTGGGCAAGAGCAGGGATTTCCTGTGATGTGGGCAGAGCAGGGCTTCCTGTGGCTGATCCACACCATCGTGGGTGGCTGTGCAGACTTTAATGCCCCAGCTCCCAGCCTGTGTCTCACACAGCAGGAATGCTGAGGCACTCACATTCTCCCTGCTCGGGTTCAGGCCTTGGTCTTCTTCCTCTGACTCCCATGAGAGGGACCATGACATGGTGGCCATCTCCGTGCTGTGGCTTGGGTCTTGGTCTTGCACCCAAGCCTCGTGTGGTGGGGACATGAGGCCAATCTCCTCCTGAGCCATCCTGCCTGGCTCTGTGTCTTCTGGCAGTGGCTCACTTTGGAGGGACGCTGAGGTGCTCTCCTCCCAAGCCATCCTGCCTGGCTCTGTGTCTTCTGGCAGTGGCTCACTTTGGAGGGACCATGAGGCGCTCTCTTCCTCCTGAGCCATCCTGCCTGGCTCTGTGTCTTCTGGCAGTGGCTCAGATTGGAGGGACCCTGAGGTGCTCTCTTCCTCAGCGCTCCTGCTCAGGTCTGTGTCTTCTGGCCAGCCTGGGGCAGGAGATGTGCTGCGCAGGCCAAAGTCTGCCTCCTGTGCCTCCAGTGAGCTGGGCTCCACCATGAGGGCTGGGCAGAGGGGGTTGACCCAGATGGTGTGGATGGTGACGTCCTTGTTCTTCTTCTGCCACAGCTCTTGGGCCTTGCTGTCTTCCCCATGGGACACTGATGGATGTGTGTCTTGGTGAAACAGCTTTTGGAGTTTTCCTGTCTGGGTGCCCGTGGAAGCTGCTGGGTCAGGAGATGTGCTGGGCAGGTCAGAGTCTGCCTCCTCTGCCTCCAGCGAGCTGGACTCCTGCATGAGGGCTGGGTAGAGGGGGTTGACCCAGATGGTGTGGACGGTGACGTCCTTGTTCTTCCTCTGCCAGAAGTCTTGGGCCTTGCTGTCCTCCCCATGGGACACTGATGGATCTGTGTCTGGGAGGAAGAGCTTTTGGTGTTGTCCTGGGCCGCTGTCAGGCTCCGGTTTGTCTTCCCCACTAATGCTGGCCTGGCAAAGCGTGGACCAGTCCTGCCTCTGGTTGCCCAGCTCTTCAAGGAGTGCCATCAGTCCTGACCTTGCTCCACACAGCTCCAGCTCTTGCAGCTGGTCGAGCGAGGGCCTGGGAGTGCGGCAGCGCTCTAAGGGGTACGGGCCTGCGGGCGTTGTCCGCTCGGGCTGGGATCTGGGGGGTTCATCCGGGCCCTGCTCTGGGCATGGGTGAAGCTCCCAGGGCTCTTCCCATGCTCCGTGTGCGAGGGGCCCGGGGGGCCTCTCTCCCTCACTGCTCTGACTTTGCTGGCTGCTGCTTTCCTTTGGCAGTGTCTGGAGAAGGCAGTGCCTGTCCAGCTTGGGGAAGGGCTGCTCCGCACTGTGTGCGGCTGGCAGGAGAGCCCCCAGCTCTGCCCCTGCCCCCTGGGCACCGACAGCTTCCAGCTGGCCGGGCGAGGGGCCGGGGGCGCCACAGGGGCAGTGCGGGGCAGCTGCCGGGCTCTGTGCCCCCGCTGCTGGAGCTGCTGCTGCCGTGGCTGAGCCCGTGGCCCGGTGCAGGGGCCGCTGTGTCCCCGGCTGCCGGATGGCAGCCGCCACCCTGCCGAGGATGGCCCGGCAGCCGCGGCGCAGGGAGCGCAGCAGAGCCCGGCCGCGGGCCCTGGGGCTGTGCGGGGCCGCTGCCCGGCTCTCTGCTGCTGCCGCCTGCGCGCCAGGGCCAGCACGGGAGTCCCGGTGCTGCTGGGCCTGCGGAGCTGCTGCTGCCCGTGGCTCAGAGCTCTGCACCTGCACGCAGGAGGAGAAGGCTGAGGCCGAGGCGGCCGCGGGGGAGCCGCAGCGCTGCCCTGGCACAGCGGCTCCCTCCGTGCCGGCAGGCCCGGCCCGGCCCCGGGGCAGCTGCGTGCTGCCATGGCCCACCTTGGCCCTCCTCAGAGAGGGCAGCCGCCTCTGCTTGGGCTGCACGCCCCTGGGTTTCTCCTGGCTCGAAGACATCTCTGCCTCGCCTTGGCGCTGCAGAATCCCGGGAGCTGCTGTCTCCTGACAGAGCTGCTCTCCTGGGAGTGCCACCCCCGGGCTCTTTGCGCCCTTGGAGACCCTCCTGGCCGGGGCGCGGCCCCAGGTGTCACAATGGGCTCTGGGCACACGCAGCCCCGTGTCACAAAGGGCCCTGGAAGGCGCTGCTGTCCCCGGGGCCAGTGCCCAGCACCCCGAGGCCAGCGGGGGGCTCCGAGCCAGCTGCAAAGTGGCTGGAACCAGCTGGGAGCGGCTGGGACAGGAGCGTGTGCAGAGTGCGGGGACAGCGCTGTCCCAGCGCTGCTCGCACTGACACATCAGGGACTGCCAAGGAAAGCAGTGCTTAGGCCACAGCTTTAAAACGTGTGTTTCCACATCATGCACAGCTGTTACATTGTTGTTGGGAGTTAGCTTTCTTCCCTTTTGTTCCTTTTTACTTCTAGAATTTCTTCTCATAAATGACTAGGGAACACAAGAGCTGGCTACTTAAGAGAAACAAAAGTGGTGGCCAGGCTGCGGGGAGGAGGGCATCTGCTTGGGCTTCTCTCCTCAGGAGTTTCTCCCTGAGGGAGGGGCAGAGATCCTGGGAGAATTGGGCAGGGACAAGATGGGGCTGGGCCAGCTGCTGGCTCTGTCCCTCTCTGTTTTGGAGGAGCACGGTCGGAGCTGCTGCTCGGGGAAGGGAATTCGCTGCTGCCTCCGGGGCCCAGCCCAGAGCTGCTGCTTCTGCCCTGGGGGGAGCCTCTGCTTGTGAGAGCAGGCCCTGAGCTGGGCCCTCATTCACACCCTCCTCACTGAAACTCATACGGTTCAGGAGGCAAAGGAAAAAACTGCAGAGATGAGTTGTTGGAATATAATTCCAAAATGACTGTTATGTTTACATAGCTCCAGTTGAAACTGGGAAATGACAAGAGGAAATAATGGTGAATATTCCAGTGGAGGAGTGCTTAGTTGGGCTACTGGGACGGAATTGTTCCCTGTGAGGGTGGGCAGGCCCTGGCACAGGGTGTGGCCAGAGGAGCTGTGCCAGAGCCTGGATCCCTGAAGTGTCCAAGGCCAGGTTGGATGGGGCTTGGAGCAACCTGGGCTAGTGGAAGGTGTCCCTGCCCATGGCAGGGGTGGCACTGGATGGGTTTTACTGTTCTTACCACCTCAAACCATTTTGGGATTCCGGTCGTTAGCACCAGATTGGTGCTGGAGGTGTTCAGCACCAACCTCAGTGGGCTGCAGGGCCCTTTGGCTGAGTTCAGGAGGATTTTCCCTTTTCCTTTGTAACACCGTGGCAAACAGGGAGCCTTTCAGCCCACAGCATTGCCCTCTGTGCCAGCACCAAGCCATTCCCAGCCTGGCAGGGCTGGGCTGCCACCCCATGTGCTGCAGCTGCTGCCAGGCCTGCTCAGGGAGCCCGGGCAGCTCTGCACACATCTCCTGGCAATTGCTCCTTTGGGAGCGAGCAGGAGCCTGAGGCTGCAAAGACAAAGCCAGCAGCTGCTTTGCTAGGAGCCCCAAGGGCAGGCAGTGTCCAGGCTGTGGGATCTGCAGTTTCAGCTGCTGTTGCCAAGCCCGTGTCCTGCCAGGCTCGGTGTCTCAGTAGATTTCCAGCGAGGCAGCAAGAGCTGCATTTGCAAATGCATTTTAGTGCTGCAGCACCTCTGGGGGCTCCTGGCACAGCGAGTGGGATCCAACCTCCTGCAGGAAAATCACTGTGTGCCTCACAGTGAGTCCCACAAAACAGCCTGGCAGCTGCTCCCATGCAGAAGCGGGAGTGCTGCAACATCTGCTTGGCATGGCTGTGAGCACTCCTTCCTGCAGAGATCCTCCAGAATGATCCCTGCGGCAGGGCAGCTCTCTGGGAGGAGAACTGCACACAAATAAAGGGGCTTTTGCATCAAACAACCGCCTGTGCCACAAGCCACAAGGACTTGGTGTCCCCACATCCCCCCGGCCCAGGCAGCGCCTTTCTCCTCTGCCCCACACAGCTGGGTCTGCACGCACAGCAAGCAACACTGCAGCCTTGAGGATTTTCCCCCAAATCAATGACCACAGTGCAATGAAAACAACAAGCACTTCTGATTTATCAAGTCCATCATTTTATTTCAACAAAAGCATTTTATCTAACCTCTTCTAATTTAGTAATTGAACTTGAACCTACAGAATTCAACCTAACTTTACCTACTGAATTTAAACTAACTTTCACCTAGGAAACTCAGCTTACTTTAACCTACAGAAGTCAACCTAACTTTACCCTACAGATGTCAACCTAATTTTAACCTACAGAATTTAAACTAACTTTCACCTAGGAATCTCAGCTTACTTTAACCTACAGAAGTCAACCTAACTTTACCCTACAGACGTCAACCTAACTTTAACCTACAGAATTTAACTCTCTTAGTTCTACTAGCTCTCCTCCACAAATTCCTGAGGGAGCAGCCACAATGACACCTCAGCCATGAGCCTCCTGGCCCACCAGCAGATCAACACTGCCACTGAGCTTGGTGTCTTCTGCTCAGAATGACTGAGGGTGTCCTCAGTTGTCCTGTCCAGGTCCTTGATGAAGATGTCCAGGCCATGGTCAGGGTTACTCGGGGCAGAACCCTGATCAGCTTTGGGTCTCGCTTTGCCTCCATGGGTGTTTTATCGCTGGCAGTGTGGAGCCACGGTGGGATGGCCTCTATGGGTGGAGGCATGAAATGAGGCATTTGAAGCTCCTGAGCACCCTGAGCAGAGCCCTGAGTGCCCTCCTGGAGCGGGACGGGCGCTGCACGGGGACAGCTGCAGCTGAGTACAGGCGCCGCAGACGCTCAAATGTGATCCTGTCCCTCCTGAGCAACTCTGCCTCCCACCAAGTGGGCCCCATGGCAGCCTCCAGGTCCCTGAAATCCCTCCCTGCATCCTCCTCTTGGGACAGGCTTTGTTCTCCTGACTGCGTGCCTGTGCCCCTGGGCAAGAGCAGGGATTTCCTGTGATGTGGGCAGAGCAGGGCTTCCTGTGGCTGATCCACACCATCGTGGGTGGCTGTGCAGACTTTAATGCCCCAGCTCCCAGCCTGTGTCTCACACAGCAGGAATGCTGAGGCACTCACATTCTCCCTGCTCGGGTTCAGGCCTTGGTCTTCTTCCTCTGACTCCCATGAGAGGGACCATGACAGGGTGGCCATGTCCGTGCTGTGGCTTAGGTCTTGGTCTTGCACCCAAGCCTCGTGTGGTGGGGACATGAGGCCAATCTCCTCCTGAGCCATCCTGCCTGGCTCTGTGTCTTCTGGCAGTGGCTCAGATTGGAGGGACCATGAGGCGCTCTCCTCCTGAGCCATCCTGCCTGGCTCTGTGTCTTCTGGCAGTGGCTCACTTTGGAGGGACGCTGAGGTGCTCTCCTCCTGAGCCATCCTGCCTGGCTCTGTGTCTTCTGGCAGTGGCTCACTTTGGAGGGACCATGAGGCGCTCTCTTCCTCCTGAGCCATCCTGCCTGGCTCTGTGTCTTCTGGCAGTGGCTCAGATTGGAGGGACCCTGAGGTGCTCTCTTCCTCAGCGCTCCTGCTCACCTCTGTGTCTTCTGGCCCGCCTGGGGCAGGAGATGTGCTGCGCAGGCCAAAGTCTGCCTCCTGTGCCTCCAGTGAGCTGGGCTCCACCATGAGGGCTGGACAGAGGGGGTTGACCCAGATGGTGTGGATGGTGACGTCCTTGTTCTTCTTCTGCCACAGCTCTTGGGCCTTGCTGTCTTCCCCATGGGACACTGATGGATGTGTGTCTTGGTGAAACAGCTTTTGGAGTTTTCCTGTCTGGGTGCCCGTGGAAGCTGCTGGGTCAGGAGATGTGCTGGGCAGGTCAGAGTCTGCCTCCTCTGCATCCAGCGAGCTGGACTCCTGCATGAGGGCTGGGTAGAGGGGGTTGACCCAGATGGTGTGGACGGTGACGTCCTTGTTCTTCCTCTGCCACAGCTCTTGGGCCTTGCTGTCCTCCCCATGGGACACTGATGGATCTGTGTCTGGGAGGAAGAGCTTTTGGAGTTGTCCTGGGCCGCTGTCAGACTCCGGTTTGTCTTCCCCACTAATGCTGGCCTGGCAAAGCGTGGACCAGTCCTGCCTCTGGTTGCCCAGCTCTTCAAGGAGTGCCATCAGTCCTGACCTTGCTCCACACAGCTCCAGCTCTTGCAGCTGGTCGAGCGAGGGCCTGGGAGTGCGGCAGCGCTCTAAGGGGTACGGGCCTGCGGGCGTTGTCCGCTCGGGCTGGGATCTGGGGGGTTCATCCGGGCCCTGCTCTGGGCATGGGTGAAGCTCCCAGGGCTCTTCCCATGCTCCGTGTGCGAGGGGCCCGGGGGGCCTCTCTTCCTCACTGCTCTGACTTTGCTGGCTGCTGCTTTCCTTTGGCAGTGTCTGGAGAAGGCAGTGCCTGTCCAGCTTGGGGAAGGGCTGCTCCGCACTGTGTGCTGCTGGCAGGAGAGCCCCCAGCTCTGCCCCTGCCCCCTGGGCACCGACAGCTTCCAGCTGGCCGGGCGAGGGGCCGGGGGCGCAGCAGGGGCAGTGCGGGGCAGCTGCCGGGCTCTGTGCCCCCGCTGCTGGAGCTGCTGCTGCCGTGGCTGAGCCCGTGGCCCGGTGCAGGGGCCGCTGTGTCCCCGGCTGCCGGATGGCAGCCGCCACCCTGCTGAGGATGGCCCGGCAGCCGCGGCGCAGCGAGCGCAGCAGAGCCCGGCCGCGGGCCCTGGGGCTGTGCGGGGCCGCTGCCCGGCTCTCTGCTGCTGCCGCCTGCGCGCCAGGGCCAGCACGGGAGTCCCGGTGCTGCTGGGCCTGCAGAGCTGCTGCTGCCCGTGGCTCAGAGCTCTGCACCTGCACGCAGGAGGAGAAGGCTGAGGCCGAGGCGGCCGCGGGGGAGCCGCAGCGCTGCCCTGGCACAGCGGCTCCCTCCGTGCCGGCAGGCCCGGCCCGGCCCCGGGGCAGCTGCGTGCTGCCATGGCCCACCTTGGCCCTCCTCAGAGAGGGCAGCCGCCTCTGCTTGGGCTGGACGCCCCTGGGTTTCTCCTGGCTTGAAGACATCTCTGCCTCGCCTTGGCGCTGCAGAATCCCGGGAGCTGCTGTCTCCTGACGGAGCTGCTCTCCTGGGAGTGCCACCCCCGGGCTCTTTGCGCCCTTGGAGACCCTCCTGGCCAGGGCGCGGCCCCAGGTGTCACAATGGGCTCTGGGCACACGCAGCCCCGTGTCACAAAGGGCCCTGGAAGGCGCTGCTGTCCCCGAGGCCAGTGCCCAGCACCCCGAGGCCAGCGGGGGGCTCCGAGCCAGCTGCAAAGCGGCTGGAACCAGCTGGGAGCGGCTGGGACAGGAGCGTGTGCAGAGTGCGGGGACAGCGCTGTCCCAGCGCTGCTCGCACTGACACATCAGGGACTGCCAAGGAAAGCAGTGCTTAGGCCACAGCTTTAAAACGTGTGTTTCCACATCATGCACAGCTGTTACATTGTTGTTGGGAGTTAGCTTTCTTCCCTTTTGTTCCTTTTTACGTCTAGAATTTCTTCTCATAAATGACTAGGGAACACGAAGAGCTGGCTACTTAAGAGAAACAAAAGTGGTGGCCAGGCTGCGGGGAGGAGGGCATCTGCTTGGGCTTCTCTCCTCAGGAGTTTCTCCCTGAGGGAGGGGCAGAGATCCTGGGAGAATTGGGCAGGGACAAGATGGGGCTGGGCCAGCTGCTGGCTCTGTCTCTCTCTGTTTTGGAGGAGCACGGTCGGAGCTGCTGCTCGGGGAAGGGAATTCGCTGCTGCCGCCGGGGCCCAGCCCAGAGCTGCTGCTTCTGCCCTGGGGGGAGCCTCTGCTTGTGAGAGCAGGCCCTGAGCTGGGCCCTCATTCACACCCTCCTCACTGAAACTCATACGGTTCAGGAGGCAAAGGAAAAAACTGCAGAGATGAGTTGTTGGAATATAATTCCAAAATGACTGTTATGTTTACATAGCTCCAGTTGAAACTGGGAAATGACAAGAGGAAATAATGGTGAATATTCCAGTGGAGGAGTGCTTAGTTGGGCTACTGGGACGGAATTGTTCCCTGTGAGGGTGGGCAGGCCCCGGCACAGGGTGTGGCCAGAGGAGCTGTGCCAGAGCCTGGATCCCTGAAGTGTCCAAGGCCAGGTTGGATGGGGCTTGGAGCAACCTGGGCTAGTGGAAGGTGTCCCTGCCCATGGCAGGGGTGGCACTGGATGGGTTTTACTGTTCTTTCCACCTCAAACCATTTTGGGATTCTGGTCGTTAGCACCAGATTGGTGCTGGAGGTGTTCAGCACCAACCTCAGTGGGCTGCAGGGCCCTTTGGCTGAGTTCAGGAGGATTTTCCCTTTTCCCTTTGAACACCCTGGCAAACAGGGAGCCTTTCAGCCCACAGCATTGCCCTCTGTGCCAGCACCAAGCCATTCCCAGCCTGGCAGGGCTGGGCTGCCACCCCATGTGCTGCAGCTGCTGCCAGGCCTGCTCAGGGAGCCCGGGCAGCTCTGCACACATCTCCTGGCAATTGCTCCTTTGGGAGCGAGCAGGAGCCTGAGGCTGCAAAGACAAAGCCAGCAGCTGCTTTGCTAGGAGCCCCAAGGGCAGGCAGTGTCCAGGCTGTGGGATCTGCAGTTTCAGCTGCTGTTGCCAAGCACGTGTCCTGCCAGGCTCGGTGTCTCAGTAGATTTCCAGCGAGGCAGCAAGAGCTGCATTTGCAAATGCATTTTAGTGCTGCAGCACCTCTGGGGGCTCCTGGCACAGCGAGTGGGATCCAACCTCCTGCAGGAAAATCACTGTGTGCCTCACAGTGAGTCCCACAAAACACCCTGGCAGCTGCTCCCATGCAGAAGCGGGAGTGCTGCAACATCTGCTTGGCATGGCTGTGAGCACTCCTTCCTGCAGAGATCCTCCAGAATGATCCCTGCGGCAGGGCAGCTCTCTGGGAGGAGAACTGCACACAAATAAAGGGGCTTTTGCATCAAACAACCGCCTGTGCCACAAGCCACAAGGACTTGGTGTCCCCACATCCCCCCGGCCCAGGCAGCGCCTTTCTCCTCTGCCCCACACAGCTGGCACTGCACGCACAGCAAGCAACACTGCAGCCTTGAGGATTTTCCCCCAAATCAATGACCACAGTGCAATGAAAACAACAAGCACTTCTGATTTATCAAGTCCATCATTTTATTTCAACAAAAGCATTTTATCTAACCTCTTCTAATTTAGTAATTGAACTTGAACCTACAGAATTCAACCTAACTTTACCTACTGAATTTAAACTAACTTTCACCTAGGAAACTCAGCTTACTTTAACCTACAGAAGTCAACCTAACTTTACCCTACAGATGTCAACCTAATTTTAACCTACAGAATTTAAACTAACTTTCACCTAGGAATCTCAGCTTACTTTAACCTACAGAAGTCAACCTAACTTTACCCTACAGACGTCAACCTAACTTTAACCTACAGAATTTAACTCTCTTAGTTCTACTAGCTCTCCTCCACAAATTCCTGAGGGAGCAGCCACAATGACACCTCAGCCATGAGCCTCCTGGCCCACCAGCAGATCAACACTGCCACTGAGCTTGGTGTCTTCTGCTCAGAATGACTGAAGGTGTCCTCAGTTGTCCTGTCCAGGTCCTTGATGAAGATGTCCAGGCCATGGTCAGGGTTACTCGGGGCAGAACCCTGATCAGCTTTGGGTCTCGCTTTGCCTCCGTGGGTGTTTTATCGCTGGCAGTGTGGAGCCACGGTGGGATGGCCTCTATGGGTGGAGGCATGAAATGAGGCATTTGAAGCTCCTGAGCACCCTGAGCAGAGCCCTGAGTGCCCTCCTGGAGCGGGACGGGCGCTGCACGGGGACAGCTGCAGCTGAGTACAGGCGCCGCAGATGCTCAAATGTGATCCTGTCCCTCCTGAGCAACTCTGCCTCCCACCAAGTGGGCCCCATGGCAGCCTCCAGGTCCCTGAAATCCCTCCCTGCATCTTCCACTTGGGACAGGCTTTGTTCTCCTGACTGCGTGCCTGTGCCCCTGGGCAAGAGCAGGGATTTCCTGTGATGTGGGCAGAGCAGGGCTTCCTGTGGCTGATCCACACCATCGTGGGTGGCTGTGCAGACTTTAATGCCCCAGCTCCCAGCCTGTGTCTCACACAGCAGGAATGCTGAGGCACTCACATTCTCCCTGCTTGGGTTCAGGCCTTGGTCTTCTTCCTCTGACTCCCATGAGAGGGACCATGACATGGTGGCCATCTCCGTGCTGTGGCTTGGGTCTTGGTCTTGCACCCAAGCCTCGTGTGGTGGGGACATGAGGCCAATCTCCTCCTGAGCCATCCTGCCTGGCTCTGTGTCTTCTGGCAGTGGCTCACTTTGGAGGGACCATGAGGTGCTCTCCTCCCAAGCCATCCTGCCTGGCTCTGTGTCTTCTGGCAGTGGCTCAGATTGGAGGGACCCTGAGGTGCTCTCTTCCTCAGCGCTCCTGCTCAGGTCTGTGTCTTCTGGCCAGCCTGGGGCAGGAGATGTGCTGCGCAGGCCAAAGTCTGCCTCCTGTGCCTCCAGTGAGCTGGGCTCCACCATGAGGGCTGGGCAGAGGGGGTTGACCCAGATGGTGTGGATGGTGACGTCCTTGTTCTTCTTCTGCCACAGCTCTTGGGCCTTGCTGTCTTCCCCATGGGACACTGATGGATCTGTGTCTTGGTGAAACAGCTTTTGGAGTTTTCCTGTCTGGGTGCCCGTGGAAGCTGCTGGGTCAGGAGATGTGCTGGGCAGGTCAAAGTCTGCCTCCTCTGCCTCCAGCGAGCTGGACTCCTGCATGAGGGCCGGGTAGAGGGGGTTGACCCAGATGGTGTGGACGGTGACGTCCTTGTTCTTCCTCTGCCAGAACTCTTGGGCCTTGCTGTCCTCCCCATGGGACACTGATGGATCTGTGTCTGGGAGGAAGAGCTTTTGGAGTTGTCCTGGGCCGCTGTCAGACTCCGGTTTGTCTTCCCCACTAATGCTGGCCTGGCAAAGCGTGGACCAGTCCTGCCTCTGGTTGCCCAGCTCTTCAAGGAGTGCCATCAGTCCTGACCTTGCTCCACACAGCTCCAGCTCTTGCAGCTGGTCGAGCGAGGGCCTGGGAGTGCGGCAGCGCTCTAAGGGGTACGGGCCTGCGGGCGTTGTCCGCTCGGGCTGGGATCTGGGGGGTTCATCCGGGCCCTGCTCTGGGCATGGGTGAAGCTCCCAGGGCTCTTCCCATGCTCCGTGTGCGAGGGGCCCGGGGGGCCTCTCTCCCTCACTGCTCTGACTTTGCTGGCTGCTGCTTTCCTTTGGCAGTGTCTGGAGAAGGCAGTGCCTGTCCAGCTTGGGGAAGGGCTGCTCCGCACTGTGTGCTGCTGGCAGGAGAGCCCCCAGCTCTGCCCCTGTCCCCTGGGCACCGACAGCTTCCAGCTGGCCGGGCGAGGGGCCGGGGGCGCAGCAGGGGCAGTGCGGGGCAGCTGCCGGGCTCTGTGCCCCCGCTGCTGGAGCTGCTGCTGCCGTGGCTGAGCCCGTGGCCCGGTGCAGGGGCCGCTGTGTCCCCGGCTGCCGGATGGCAGCCGCCACCCTGCCGAGGATGGCCCGGCAGCCGCGGCGCAGCGAGCGCAGCAGAGCCCGGCCGCGGGCCCTGGGGCTGTGCGGGGCCGCTGCCCGGCTCTCTGCTGCTGCCGCCTGCGCGCCAGGGCCAGCACGGGAGTCCCGGTGCTGCTGGGCCTGCGGAGCTGCTGCTGCCCGTGGCTCAGAGCTCTGCACCTGCACGCAGGAGGAGAAGGCTGAGGCCGAGGCGGCCGCGGGGGAGCCGCAGCGCTGCCCTGGCACAGCGGCTCCCTCCGTGCCGGCAGGCCCGGCCCGGCCCCGGGGCAGCTGCGTGCTGCCATGGCCCACCTTGGCCCTCCTCAGAGAGGGCAGCCGCCTCTGCTTGGGCTGGACGCCCCTGGGTTTCTCCTGCCTCGAAGACATCTCTGCCTCGCCTTGGCGCTGCAGAATCCCGGGAGCTGCTGTCTCCTGACGGAGCTGCTCTCCTGGGAGTGCCACCCCCGGGCTCTTTGCGCCCTTGGAGACCCTCCTGGCCAGGGCGCGGCCCCAGGTGTCACAATGGGCTCTGGGCACACGCAGCCCCGTGTCACAAAGGGCCCTGGAAGGCGCTGCTGTCCCCGGGGCCAGTGCCCAGCACCCCGAGGCCAGCGGGGGGCTCCGAGCCAGCTGCAAAGCGGCTGGAACCAGCTGGGAGCGGCTGGGACAGGAGCGTGTGCAGAGTGCGGGGACAGCGCTGTCCCAGCGCTGCTCGCACTGACACATCAGGGACTGCCAAGGAAAGCAGTGCTTAGGCCACAGCTTTAAAACGTGTGTTTCCACATCATGCACAGCTGTTACATTGTGGAAGGCATTGCTGCAGGATGAAATTTATTTATTAATAATTGCATATTATGAAAAGTGGTGGAAATTTTCAAAAAATTCCAAGAGAATTATTGTCTTGGTGTCTATTCAGTGTGATAATTGCACACTCACCAGAGAATTCCCTTCTAAAATCAAGCTAGAGGGCCCACTGAAAAATCCAGAGGCTCTTGTACATGTCCAACACCAAGTTTAGGATCAAGATCTGTGATGTGAAAATGCTGGGCTCATTGGGAAAAAAGTTTTCCTTCCACCATAGTTAAGAATGCCATCATTTGTCCCCTTATAATGCAGAGTAAACCAAGGAGAAGTCACACATCTCAGGAGCCAAAGGAAAAAACTCCTGAGATGAGTTGTTGGAATATAATTTCAAAAATGGCTGAAATGTTCACATAGTTCCAATTGGAACTGGGAAATTACAAAAGGAAATAATGGTGAATACTCCAGTGCAGGAGGGCAGGGTTAGATGGGACATTAGGAAGGAATTGTTCCCTGTGAGGGTGGGCAGGCCCTGGCACAGGGTGCCCAGAGCAGCTGTGGCTGCCCCTGGATCCCTGGAAGTGCCCAAGGCCAGGCTGGACAGGGCTTGGAGAAACCTGGGACAGTGGAAGGTGTCCCTGCCCATGGCAGGGGTGGCACTGGATGGGCTTTGAGGTTCTTTCCAACCCAAATCATTCCATGATTCCAGAATTCCCTGGTTCTTCAAACTACTGTGAAACCTTTCACATCAGTGTGGAGAGGTCAAGTCCAGCCTGCTTACAGATCCAAAGGATAATATTAATGTATTTATATATGTCAGATTTTTTTCATGGCTGTGGAAGAGAAGGATATTCCTCTAAAATGAAATATTGGTATCTAAAAATCTTTGAATATAAAGATTTTATGCGTGGCATCTGCAAATCATGACTGTGAATTCACCTACATGTCCCACTCTCCACTGTTAATTTAACAAATCATATTTAAATCAGAGTGAATTTACTTCACAGACTCTGACCCTGAAATTTCTTGGAAGTCAGAATGGAAAACTAGTATTTAACTCTCCAAAAGATGACATGTTAATTGTCTTTCATAATTTTCAAATTATAAACACATAAAAGTAGGAGAACCTGCTGAAGAAAATTGGTAAGAATGTGACAAAATCACCTAAAATTAAGACATAAAGCAAAGGTCCATTGAAACTGTTTGGTATTTCCTTTAGTGAGTCAGAGAGATCAGCTGCAGGTCATGTTTTTAATGCATCAGGCACAGTGTGCTGAATGCTCATGATTACATTTTCAGGGTTTCATGGCTTCCTATATTCTGAATGTCAGAAATAGCCAGAAATTTTAATGGGGACACCCAGAGCCTTTCCTTGGCAGCCAGGTCCCCAGCCATAGTGATAAAAAAAGATCCAGCCTTCCTCAGGGGGAACCACAGAGTTGTAACAGTATCAGGGTTAATTGTCTGAATTATTGGGACACTTTTTCATGAGTTAAGTTATTAAAATGGGATGCTTTGTGCACTGAACTTTAGATGCTGACTTTGGGCTAAAAATACAAGCTGAGCATAGGCTGGAAAACCAATTTTTAAAATGCCTCTGATCATGGAGTTCTGTAAGAGAAAAAGCATGAAAGATTAAATCTGGGATTCTTTCAGAATTCTCCTCTGGATCTCAAACCTTCCAGGAGGCAAGAATCCTCCAACTGATGCATCTGAGATTTCCCAGTTCTGGATTATTTTTCTCCCCTACTCTCAAGTGTATTTGGGGGGAGCCAAGAGAGTTGGAGGAGGAAAAAAAGAGAGGGAAGAGAGGCAAACATTATAATTTCCTTCAAACCTCCACCCCACACCCAAAATATTTCCAAATGAACACCAAATTTAGGCTAGATTGTTTGGGCTTGACACAAAATTATGGAATTTTAGGATTATTTCTCAAGTTCCATGGAGAAGATGTGTGCATGTGTATGTGCATGTTTGAGATGCATTCAGTGTAAAAGGAAGGCACTGAACTGGAAAGGGATTTCTCTTCTTCTGCTCCTGGATGATCTGGGGAAAAGAGGTGTCCTCACAGGCAGGCAAGCAAGAACTAAAGTTTACTTTTAATTATATCAAAAGAAAACAGGGAAAAGCAGCTGAATTCCTAAAGGAACCATGTGAGGAAGCACTGCCTAGAAGAAAGAAAATCTTTCCTGAAAACAAACCTTGAGTTCTCCGGAGAATCCATGTGGTGTCTGCATTGCTGTAGACAGTTTTCATCTATGAGCTTGGAAGAGATCTCTGTTTCTTACACAAAATTAGGAGATTTGGGTTTTAGAGTCAGCTGATGTGTTACATGGCTTTTCCTCTCAGTTCCTCACTCCTTTAAGGCCTTTCCAAAGCGATCAGGAAACATGGCCCTGCTCTAGGGAACAATTCTGATTCTTTCCAAGAGAAAGAGGGATGATGGTAAGAAGCAAAAGGAATTCAGTCAGCAGTTACTCAGCCAGACACCCCCATTGAAGGGACATTCCACTGGTAAGTCAGGCTCTTTAATGGCAGCAAAGGCTGAGGCTGGCTGGGATTCAGGCAGGAAAGGTAAAATCCAGTTCAGGTGTGACAACACCTTCCTGCTTCTCCCACTGCACAAACACCTCCTTCAACCTTCCAAGATGGAAGTATCCTCTCCAGCCACATAAAACTGTAAATCCTGGCCCTGGGCAACTGCCCCAGGAAGACAGCCTAGTCCAGAGTCTCAGCTCATCCAAAGGGCCCATCCAGGAGCTGCACGGGGAAGAGGAGGAGCAGCAAGACCATGGCCCTGGGCTGGCTGAAAGGGCACTCCTGGGCAGATTGGGGTACATGAAAACCATCAGGCTCACAAATTCCTGCCTCAGGACTCATTAGGAATTAATTGTCTGGATATGTCCCTGGGATTGGTGCCTCCAGGCTGAGCACCACCCCATCTGTGCTGCCCAGATTGTGAGGCTCATAACACGGTTAGAGCAAGGAGAGCAAGGAAATGTCTCCATTTCCTATGAGAAAAAAAAAAAAAAAAGAAAAAAGATAAAGTACATTGATATTTTGTTTTTAGTGTATCTGCTTTATAATAATAGACATGTTAACACCAGCACTTGAAAGTAAACCGACCAAAGCTACTTTGTATTTTATAAGAAAAACACGTTTAAGAGGGAACAACAGTATTTGCTTCTCTGAACATTAAGCAGGATACAGAGTCACGTACTGGGGTTTTTTCCCTCCAGGATTTAACAGTCACAAACCACATCTATGGTATCATTGACTGCAGTGTGAGTTTTATTTGGAAATATTTTGAAGGCTCTGGGAGTACTCAGCAGCTTTTCATAAGAGATCTCCTGCAGACAATTTTAGGGCACACTTTAGGAGAAATCCTTCTCCTTTTTATGCCCATCCAGCCCATGGCATTGCTGATGATTTACAGGTGTCCTAAAGAGGAAAAAGTCCTGTTCCAAGGCACCCCTCAGCACAGCTGTCCTCCCCATGGGACACTGATGGATCTGTGTCGGGGAGGAAGAGCTTTTGGAGTTGTCCTGGGCCGCTGTCAGACTCCGGTTTGTCTTCCCCACTAATGCTGGCCTGGCAAAGCGTGGACCAGTCCTGCCTCTGGTTGCCCAGCTCTTCAAGGAGTGCCATCAGTCCTGACCTTGCTCCACACAGCTCCAGCTCTTGCAGCTGGTCGAGCGAGGGCCTGGGAGTGCGGCAGCGCTCTAAGGGGTACGGGCCTGCGGGCGTTGTCCGCTCGGGCTGGGATCTGGGGGGTTCATCCGGGCCCTGCTCTGGGCATGGGTGAAGCTCCCAGGGCTCTTCCCATGCTCCGTGTGCGAGGGGCCCGGGGGGCCTCTCTCCCTCACTGCTCTGACTTTGCTGGCTGCTGCTTTCCTTTGGCAGTGTCTGGAGAAGGCAGTGCCTGTCCAGCTTGGGGAAGGGCTGCTCCGCACTGTGTGCTGCTGGCAGGAGAGCCCCCAGCTCTGCCCCTGCCCTCTGGGCACTGACAGCTTCCAGCTGAGTAAGAGCCTGAATGAGGGATGTGGGACTCCAGGGGCTCTCCAAAATGCAGTTTATTCCATCCAAGAGGTTACAGCAGTCCAGGGTGGTGGGTGACAGAGCTGTGCCCACAGCTGTCAGCTCCAGCTGCAGGCAGCCCTGGAGACCCTTTGGTTTAGGTTACAATGCATTATAGACTTTGCTGAGCATCTTAATACAGTAGAACCAATCTATACCTTAACTTGTATCTCTAGCCTATCATAACTGCTATAATTACCATATTCATGTTACTGTTCTCCAATCACTAAAGTCAGTACATTACAGTTTAAGCTAGAAGTTGTTTTTCAGTTTTCTTGCAGTGGAAAATTCTGAGACCTTTTTTCTACTTGCAACATTGGCAGGCTTGTTTGCCTGTGCTCTCTTTGTGCTTGGTAAAAACATCTTCTTGTTTGGGGTGGGTTTATCCTTTGCTCTGAGCCATAAAACCCCTTCTAACTAACAGACCCTTTGCCTCCTTGGTTATCCAGTCAGACTGGCTCAGCAATTCTTCTCTTCTATATGAAAACTTGCTTTCATTTCTATTCCGTCTTCAAATTCTACATTCAAAAATCTTTCTGCCAAGCATGCATATCTGTGAGACTTGTCAAACTTTCATCCTTCCCAACACAGCTGCCCCTCTGAGGGGCTGGGGGTGCAGCAGGGGCTGTTCCACATGGAACTCCTGGAATTAAGGAAGCAGCTGCTGGCTATCAGCTCCCAGGGTTCCAGGTCTGTCCTGTGTGCCTCAAATCAATATTTATGATCATCAATTAGAGGTAATGTGAAAACAAGGCATCTGACAGATCAGAAATGGCGTTTTCCCTCTCTGTGGCACTGTGGGATTTGTCATTTGTGACTCAGTAAGGATACAGGGTTTGGGGAGCTGCGACCATCTGGATGCATTTTGGCATCTGTTTTATTTCATTTATTGGTCTGTGCAGGTCTGTCCAAACAAATAAAACAAAGCCCTTTAGTAACATTTTGACAACTTTAATGATTATAATTTTAAGGTACTGATATCTAAGAACATCTTGTATGGAGTCCATTAATTTTTTATTCATTTCATTGCACAAAGGGCTTAGGCAGACAAAAAAAAAAAGTCTTAATTAAATACATTAAATGTGACATTTTCCACAGGCTTTTACTTTTTTTAAAGTTCAAAGTTACCCCAATGTAGTACTTATCTGGATTACTAATGGCTGAAACTTTTGTAGGGAAAAATGAAAGCATTTACTCTTTAAATGACTAATAAATGTCTCATTTTGATATTTTATTATTATAAGTTTAGTGTATGAAGGAAATTATAATTTCATCCAGAGAGGTTGAAATAAGATATAACAGCTACTCTCTGTTTGCTACATAATGTTCTATCAACATCTATTATTTACAAGTTGAATTTTGTAGTCTTTTTTTATCCCATTAAAGACTGATCTTTAAATCATAAATTTAATTAAACACATTATATCTAGATGTCTTTATAACTGCATTTTGAGAATATTAATTTTTAGCTGCAAATATCCCTTGCTATTTATAATAGAATTTTACCTTGACTGTGGTCAAATGGAAATAGCAACTTTTTATACCATTCTTAGCTCGAAGTAAATGATGCAGAAAACAAAAATATCAACAACTGATGGCTTATTTGCTTCAATTTTGTTTGTTTTTATACATCTCCTGTTGAAGTCTAAGGGTACAATTTCAGAAGCTTGAAAACCAAGTGGAGGAAGACAGAGATAGACCATAGTTGTTATAGTGTCATTTCAATCAATAATATTCTCACCTTTTTGGTTTAATTTTTTTTTTGGTTGCTTTGATTATTTTAGTCAAAATTTAATTATTTCCCACTAATCCATGATGTCTGAGTTCAGTAAATGGTATTTTCAGTATTTTTAATAATTATTGGGTGTTTTCTACTGAATTCCCAAGCAGGGCCAAAAAATAAAGCTACCAGTCCAGGTGAAGCAAAGTCTCCTGAGTTTGTGTGAGTGCTTTAACAGCAAAATCTGCTGGACATGGCCCTGAATCTCTGCACTTTTCTGGGATCCTGTGTCTTGAGCTGCTTTTAATCCTGAATTTTGGCCTTACTGCCGGGATACTGCTAAAAACAGTGGCCTTTGTGATGGCTTCAGCTAAAGCTTCATTTGTCTGTCACTGGGGGAAGGGTTCACCATCACATGGGAGGTTTTGTGAAGAGGTTCTTGCAGCATCAGTGCCCTGAGTGCTGTTGGCTCTTCCCTGTGAGTTGTAAGGACATATTTCCCTTGGTGCTGTCCCTTGGATCATCCCACACTTTGGGTCCTCTGCTTGCTTTTGTGCCCTCACTAAAAGAGGGACATTGAGGAGCTGGGGAAAAGTCTGGAGGGGCTGAGGGAGCTGGGAAAGGGGCTCAGCCTGGAGCAAAGGAGGCTCAGGGGGGACTTTGTGGCTCTGCACAGCTCCCTTATTGATGCTGGGGGATCATGTGCTCTGATTCCCTGATTTCAAAAGGCTGAACAAATGCTTTGTTAAGCTCTGCTGTATTACACTAATACTAGACTGTAGGAAAGAGATATTATACTAAAGAGATACTAAAGAAAAACCTATGACTGTCTGGAGACAGTCAGGACACAGCTTTGACCCAATTTGCCAATCAACCCAAACAACCCTCCCCAGAGTCCAAGTAACAAATCACTCTGGGTGAACAATCTCCATAACACATTCCACACGTGCCAAACAACAGGAGCAGCAAGTGGAGATAAGAATTGTTTTCTCTTCTCTGAGCCTCTCACTGCCTTCCTCAGGGAAAATCCTGGGGGACAGAATTGTGGGTCTCTCTGTTCACAGAATGTGAACACCACACTCCCTGACAGGAGGGGACAGCCAGGGGGTCGGGCTCTGCTCCCAGGAACAGGGACAGGAGGAGAGGGAACGGCCTCAAACTGTGCCAAGAGAGGTTCAGGTTGGCTTTTAGGGAAAATTCCTTCCTAGAAGGAGGGAAGCAGTGGCACAGGCTGCCCAGGATGGAAGGTTAGACTAGATGGTCCTGGAGACCCTTTCCAATCCTGATGGTTCCATGATCTCAGTATCCCACATGGATTCACTCATGGAGAAACACCTCTGGTGCCCAAGTCATCCTGGGCAAGAATGAATTCCCCTTTGCAGCCCTTCCTGTGGAAAACCCCCCACGTGTTTAGAAGACTGAACCCATCCTTGATGCCATTGGAACCCATCCAAGTGCCTCTGAACCCATCCAAGTGCCATTGGAATGGTGGATTTCCTGCATTTCAGAGGGAGTGGGACCTCAATTATTTATCATCTGGGGCAATATTGCTTATAGCAAGCAAAGCGATATAAAAATTAAATTTTTTTGTAGAAAAAATAAATCCCACATTTCCACATTAATTTTCTTCATTACCTTCGATTTATATTAACTAATTTCCAAGTGCTCCTTTCTCACCTTAGCTGGTTGCAGTTTTCAATTACCTTAATTTAACCAGAAATCTCCAGATAGGTCACAGCTCTCATGTTTAATGAAAAATGAGTGAAAAAGGCTTAATAGAAATTCATAAGTTCCTGATGTTCTTTGGAGTAACACATACATTATTTAGTTCTGAGTGATGCTCTACACATTTAACCATATTTAGGCTGCTAATTGTACTGGATTTAATGTCCCTGTGGGAGTATCCTTCACAACACAAGACAGCTTCTCACTGAACTCCCTGCATTGCTCACCAAAGCAAAAACCACTCCTGGATATTGATTACTCCTAATATTCAAGAGTTTTAATGACAGAGGAATGCTTCGTAGAATAAACCAGAAAATCCTTAATTACTTTTAATGTTCCCTGGACTGCTCTAAGTCAGGGTAAAGAGATAAGGAGACAATTTCTATAATGTTTTAAAGGATGGTGAAATCCTTTATTTTTTGTTGTTGTTCAATCATTGTGGGTATTCTGTCTCAACACTTGGGGTCACAAATTCCAGTAGAATTCCAGTAGAAGCTGAAGGTTCTTCCACACTGAAAATAAGATCCTCTCCCTTTTTTTGGTCTTTTCTGACTCAACTCTACACTGGGAAGGCTTTAATAACAAACACTCTGCAAACTCACAGGTGAACTAAACTAGAAAAAGAAATGTTATTTATTCCAGAGTGCCTGATGAAAATTGGCTTCAAAAGAACCTCCTTCCTTTGGAATTTTGCTTCTTTTCTCCTCACTACATGATTGCATTTGACTTTGTTTAGGGCATTGAACAGGAGAGGGGAAATACTGGTATTCCAAGGGAAGAAAAAAGAGCCAACAAGAAAAAATTGAAAAGTGAAAAAAAGAGAAAGGCTGAATTTTCCAGTCATTAAATTGCATTAAAAATATTGAAACACAAAATGTGGCTTGGCTATAAATAGTATTTTTTAAAAGAAAAATATCAGTGAAATATTGAATTCATTCTGCAAAATCCATATAGTAGCAAACATTCTTTCAGCAAAATGAGGGAAGAGGTTTTGTGAAACCATTTTCAAAAGTCAAAAAATTTTCAGCAACTTGACTTTTTGTAAAATCCCAGTGATCTACGTATAAAAAGAAACATAGAGGCCTCTTTTAGGTAACAAACTCAGTATTCAAAACATCAGTTTTGATGATTTTCAAAGTTTTGCACCACTGAAATAATCAGTATTATACAACTTAACTGCTATGAATTTCTAAGCTAATTGACAAAAACATTTTGGGGTAAAAATGTTCTTTTTATTATATTTTAATTCTGTCTTAAAGGAATTTCTACATAAAACATATTAAAAACTCAAGTGCTTGCTATCAGGTTGTGGAGAAGCTAAGAATTCATGTAATTTAAAATTGCATATTTCAAAACCTCTGAACACTAAACAGATCCCTAAAAATCTACATAAGTATTCTTCCTGTTGCTTTATGATAATATTAAAATATTTCTTTAGATCTTTATTATTTTCTACTCTTCATAAAATCTTTCTGTTCTGAGAACATCACTAAAAGAATAAGTTACTAAAAACATCTTTTAGATGTCAAAGCTGAAAGTGAAGCTCTAACCTGAAGCCTCACCTGTGCAGATTCCTCCTCTTCATTCAGATTAAAATATTTTATCAAAAAAAATTTAGGATGTTTCTGTGAATATTGAGGCTGATATATACACTAAAATCAAAGGGATCCATGGATCTGTGTCCCAAAAATCCAGAGCACAGGAGCAGCTGGGGAGATTTGGCACCTCTCATAAATCACTCAGTCAGCAGCAGACAGGATTATACCTTCACTGTGAACCTCTGACACCTTTCTTTATGGAATCGGTATCCTACACTGGATCATCCCTGGATATTTATATCATCTTAGAGCCTGGGAAAAATGATGCCCTCTTCTGATAATGCCATTTTAGTTCTAGGAAGGAAGAAATCTGGACAGGCTGGGGGAGCAATGCAAGACTTCTTGGGTAGTTCTAACTTTGATGCAAATCCTCTGCCATAAATAAAGCTAATATTTCATGTGACAAGGGGGGTTTTCAAGAGGGGTGCCTGAATGTGCATTGAGATCCTGACAAATGAAATAGCAATGAAATGACAGGATTTCATGCAGAAATTCCTATGTTGTTTTTTCTGCTGTGAATGAGGCTTGTCTCATTGAAGAGTTTTCTAAATGTGGTACAAACAATGTTTAGTAAAAAGGAAACTATTTTAAAAATATGTTTTAGATCTAATGGTTACTACATTACTCTAAATGTCTGTAGAGTAATTAATGAAATACAATCCAGTCACGTCACTCAATCCCTTCACAAACTGGCTCAGTTTGCTCTTGGAACAAGCCTGCTTCCTCCCCTTTTGTTAAACAAAATTTGCTAACTAAACTTATTATCAGAATCCTTCTGGGTTTTCACAGAACTAATAAATAACCATGGTTAATTTGAGTTTCTTGCCCTTGTGCCATTGTTGTCATTCCACAGGAGATTGTGCTCCTTCTCCAGTGGCCATCCTTTAATTATGGCATCTATGGAAAACAATTGCATCTCCTCTCAGATTTGGTTTGCTTGGGTGAAAAAAAAAAAACCCCAAACCATCTGTCGCCAACATTGCACAAGGGAAGGGACTCCAGTTCCTAACATTCCTGTGACTTCTCTCTGCATCCTCTCCAGCTGGAATTGAGCCTGAAAGCAAGAACTGTAAGAAATGCTCAATACAAGGTTTAAATAGTGCCTGGCATAACACTAATAATTCCCATTAATTAGAGAAATCCTCTTCCTGATCCATCCTAACATTTGCATTTTCCATGGCTTCACCACAGCGGTGCATTGTCACAAAATCATCAAAGCAGGAGATAGGAAAAGTCCCATCAATCCTTTCAACTTGGCTCTTCAAATGTACAAATCCATTCTGTTTTCCTTTATTAATTTTCAAGTGAATAATACAATATTTATTCAATTAAGGGCGAGAGAAGTATAAAGGTTAATATTCCTGGAAGGTTCTGTAGGACATGGCAAAATGAGTTGAGAATGTCCAGAACCAGGTCTGAGCAAATCTTCAGAATTGGGGTTCTGCAGGTCAGAGCAAACCCAAAAAATGGGGAAAAACCCTGGGGGAATCTGAATAATACTCAGGAATAACAAAAATAAGCAAAATAGGATTACTTTTGATGGGCAAGGAAGAGCAGTCTGCTTTCTGCCACTTACAAAGAGCTAAGTTTACTCTCTTAGCTACATTTCAGATTTTTTTTCAGCCAAAGTGGTGCTGCCAGTTATTTGAGTAAAGAGAGAAAACAAAGAGAAAGAGGGAAAAAGAAAAGAAGAAAATAAGGACAACTTTGAGAAACCAAACTTGCCCAGGGAGAATGGCTGCTGGACAGAACTTTATGGAAGCACTAAAAGCATCCTTAAAATTCAGATGCCTTCCCTTTGTCCGTAAGCACCAACCAAAGGATGGATTTGAACATTTAAAATGACCCTGCCAGTAAAAATAAGAAATTCAGGTGAACACCATTAGTAGAGTTAAGTTTATATTGAAACTAAATCTCTATATTTGTGTTACAAGTAGTGAAACTGGAAAACATCCCAAAAATACTCAGTTTGGGGTGGGGATTTTTTTTAAAATCATGTGTTAGGAGCATAAATATTGTAATAATTTCCCTCTCTTGTTCAAAATTTGGCCATGCCACACAAAAATCCCTTCCTCTGGAGGTTATGTTAGAGGACAACCCAGGCTGATATTGATCTGCACAAGCTATTTGTATTTTTCAGGCTTTCTGAAAAGGCAGAGTGCTTTTTAGCAGAGCACAGAAGCGAGGAAAAATCCCAAATTGTTTGTATTTGTAGCAATAAGAATGATCACTGGAGCAATATCAAACACTTGCAATCCCCCTTCCTGTCTAGTCTTTTATCAAGTGATTTAAAAATGACTCATGTAATTTAAATTCTCCATTAAAAAAGCGACTTGTGTTGTTCTCTGAAGCTTCCAGCTGCAAGATATGATTGCAACATGATTTGTTACATGCAGGAAAATAATTGATCAAACCCCGAGTTCCACAGAGCCATCAGTCACACCAGCACCTGAGTGGGAAAAAAATGCCATAAATTCCCAGGTTCTGAGTTATGGCTGTGCCTTGGTGTGGGATGAACAAGCTGCTGATAAAAACAGCTGCAAACAAAACTATATCTCAAGAAATAAAGGATATTTATTCCTGACAAGATCTGGAGGATGCAGAGAAGACAATTATAAGGGAAGGGATACTGTTGAAGTCAGGCAAATCTATCCAAATTATGCAGAATCATCACTTACCAATTGAACATTAACCCAGAATTTCTGACAACCAGCAGAAAACACAGCCCAGTAATTCAGTGTTCTCGTGCCAGCTGCAGTTTTTAGTGGTTGCTTGCACAGAATGTCCTAAGTTCTGCTTATCTGCTGCAGTGGCTCCATCTTTTCCCACAGATTTGAGAGACTTCTCAGGAAATGTGTGGCTGCCCCTGGATCCCTGGCAATGCCCAAGGCCAGGTTGGACAGGGCTTGGAGCATCCTGGGATGGTGGAAGGTGTCCCTGCCATGGCAGGGGTGGCACTGGATGGGCTTTGAGCTCCCTCCAGAGGAATTCTCCCTTTCCACCCTTCCTGGAGCCCCTGGAAGGTGCTGTGAGGTCTCCACACAACCTTCTCCAGGCTGAACATTCCCAGCTCTCCCAGCCTGGCTCCATGGGGGAGATGTTCCAGCCCCTCAGCAGCTCCATGGCCTCCTCTGGACCCTCTCTGACAACTCCTGAACCTGTTGGATGGCCTCGTCCTTTCCCTTTTCCTGGGAGAAGTGCTCTGTTCTGCTGATGCCACCAAGAGGTGGAAAGCTACATGGTCAAGGCCCCAAATTTCTCTCTATTTTAACCACAAATCCTGTAGTGCCAGGATTCCTCCTTGGTTAAAACCCAAATTTCTCTCTATTTTAACCACTTTTCCTGTAGTGCCAGGATCCCTCCTTGGTTAAAGCCCAAACTTCTCTCTAATTCAACCACATTTCCTGTAGTGCCAGAATTCCTCCATGGTTAAAGCCCAAATTTCTCTCTATTTTAACCACAAATCCTGTAGTGCCAGGATTCCTCCCTGGTTAGAGCCCAAATTTCTATTTTAATCACAATTCCTGTAGTGCCAGGATTCCTCCATGGTTAAAGCCCAAAATGTCTCTCTATTTTGACCACATTTCCTGTAGTGCCAGGATTCCTCCTTGGTTAAGGCCAAATTTCTATTTTAACCACTTTTCCTGTAGTGCCAGGATTCCTCCCTGTTTAAAGCCCAAATTTCTATTTTAACCACATTTCCTGTAGTGCCAGGATTCCTCCATGGTTAAAGCCCAAATTTCTCTCTATTCTAACCACTTTTCCTGTAGTGCCAGGATTCCTCCCTGTTTAAAGCCCAAATTTCTATTTTAACCACATTTCCTGTAGTGCCAGGATTCCTCCTTGGTTAAAGCCCACAATTTCTCTCTATTCTAACCACTTTTCCTGTAGTGCCAGGATTCCTCCCTGGTTAAAGCCCAAATTTCTCTCTATTTCAACCACAAATCCTGTAGTGCCAGGATTACTCCCTGGTTAAAGCCCAAATTTCTCTCAATTTTAACCACATTTTCTGTAGTGCCAGGATTCCTCCCTGGTTAAAGCCCAAATTTCTCTCTATTTTAACCACATTTCCTGTAGTGCCAGGATTCCTCCTTGGTTAAAGCCCAAATTTCTATTTTAACCACAAATCCTGTAGTGCCAGGTTCCTCCCTGGTTAAAGCCCAAATTTCTCTCAATTTTAACCACATTTCCTGTAGTGCCAGGATTCCTCCTTGGTTAAAGCCCAAATTTCTCTCTATTTTAACCACTTTTCCTGTAGTGCCAGGATTCCTCCCTGGTTAAAGCCCAAATTTCTCTCAATTTTAACCACATTTCCTGTAGTCCCAGGATTCCTCCCTGGTTAAAGCCCAAATTTCTATTTTAACCACATTTCCTGTGGTGCCAGGATTCCTCCCCGGTTAAAGCCCAAATTTCTATTTTAACCACATTTCCTGTAGTGCCAGGAATCCTCCTTGGTTAAAGCCCAAATTTCTCTCAATTTTAACCACAAATCCTGTAGTGCCAGGATTCCTCCCTGGTTAAAGCCCAAATTTCTATTTTAACCACTTTTCCTGTAGTGCCAGGATTCCTCCCTGTTTAAAGCCCAAATTTCTATTTTAACCACTTTTCCTGTAGTGCCAGGATTCCTCCATGGTTAAAGCCCAAATTTCTCTCTATTCTAACCACTTTTCCTGTAGTGCCAGGATTCCTCCTTGGTTAACGCCCAAATTTCTATTTTAACCACATTTCCTGTAGTGCCAGGATTCCTCCTTGGTTAAAGCCCAAATTTCTATTTTAACCACATTTCCTGTAGTGCCAGGATTCCTCCCTGTTTAAAGCCCAAATTTCTATTTTAACCACTTTTCCTGTAGTGCCAGGATTCCTCCTTGGTTAACGCCCAAATTTCTATTTTAACCACATTTCCTGTAGTGCCAGGATTCCTCCTTGGTTAAAGCCCAAATTTCTCTCTATTTTAATCACATTTCCTGTAGTGGCAGGATTCCTCCATGGTTAAAGCCCAAATTTCTATTTTAACCACATTTCCTGTAGTGCCAGGATTCCTCCCTGGTTAGAGCCCAAATTTCTATTTTAACCACATTTCCTGTAGTGCCAGGATTCCTCCCTGGTTAAAGCCCAAATTTCTATTTTAATCACATTTCCTGTAGTGCCAGGATTCCTCCCTGGTTAAAGCCCAAATTTCTCTCAATTTCAAGCACAAATCCTGTAGTGCCAGGATTCCTCCTTGGTTAAAGCCCAAATTTTTATTTTAACCCCTTTTCCTGTAGTGCCAGGATTCCTCCATGGTTAAAGCCCACAATTTCTCTCTATTTTAACCACATTTCCTGTAGTGCCAGGATTCCTCCTTGGTTAAAGCCCAAATTTCTCTGTATTTTAAGCACAAATCCTGTAGTGCCAGGATTCCTCCCTGGTTAAAGCCCAAATTTCTATTTTAACCACATTTCCTGTAGTGCCAGGATTCCTCCTTGGTTAAGGCCAAATTTCTATTTTAACCACATTTCCTGTAGTGCCAGGATTCCTCCTTGGTTAAAGCCCAAATTTCTATTTTAACCACAAATCCTGTACTGCCAGGATTCCTCCCTGGTTAAAGCCCAAATTTCTATTTTAACCACTTTTCCTGTAGTGCCAGGATTCCTCCTTGGTTAAAGCCCAAATTTCTCTCTATTTTAACCACTTTTCTTGTAGTGCCAGGATTCCTCCCTGGTTAAAGCCCAAAATTTCTATTTTAACCACTTTTCCTGTAGTGCCAGGATTCCTCCCTGGGTAAAGCCCAAATTTCTCTCAATTTTAACCACAAATCCTGTAGTGCCAGGATTCCTCCTTGGTTAAAGCCCAAATTTCTATTTTAATCAAAATTCCTGTAGTGCCAGGATTCCTCCCTGGTTAAAGCCCAAAATGTCTCTCTATTTTAACCACATTTCCTGTAGTGCCAGGATTCCTCCCCGGTTAAATCCCAAATTTCTATTTTAACCACTTTTCCTGTAGTGCCAGGATTCCTCCCTGGTTAAAGCCCAAATTTCTCTCTATTTTAACCACTTTTCCTGTAGTGCCAGGATTCCTCCCTGGTTAAAGCCCAAATTTCTCTCTATTTTAACCACTTTTCCTGCAGTGCCAGGATTTCTCCCAGCTTTGACCCTGGGACTGTGCACCCTCCAACACTGGCAAGGTTTCTCCTTCAATCCACAGCCTTGCAACCTTGCAAAGTTCTCTTTCCATGGGCCCTACCCTTCATTTTTATAATTGGCAGTGCAGAGGGGACCAAATGCAAAGTCAGGGAATTAATTTAGGTGTGCTGCCCTCATCTGCATGTCCTTAATTCAGGCTGTGCACTGCACTCAGCAATGGGTCCCTTCCACAGAGATTGGACCAGAAGTGGGGAACAATGGGGCTAAGAGCTGAACCTCAGGAAGAAATAGATTGACCTGCTAGAACAATCTATTCTGAAGAATTTCTATTCAGTCACAGAAAGCAGAAAATATATATATTTATATCTGTATAACTATATTAATATAAAAACATAGATACCTCCTAATTTCAGGCTAGGAAATTAACTAGACACAAGTTTTTGACGTGGAATTCTAAAAGTGTACAACAAGGGCTTAGTGTTAAATGGAAAATAAAAATCTTACCTGAATGTGAGAGCTAATTGGAATAAAAAGGTTGATTTTACCTTTAATACTACTTTAATAAAGTATTATTATTATTATTATTAAAGAAACTGTAATAAAGTTTCAGAATATGGGGAAGTTCCAGAAGAGATGCTTCCATAGTCCCTCCCCTTCCTGAGCTGGGATGCTCTGAGCCTGGGCCTTCACCTCATCCCCAAAAGAAAAGGGGTGAACCTGCCTGTCCCAACACACTTCACCTAATTGGGCTTATCAGAGCTCTTGGAGCCAAAGCAAATTAATATTAATTATGCCTTCCTTAATCTCTTTTTCCTTTGTGGGTGCAACTGCCTACAAAGTTCTGCCATCAGAGTTCATTGATTTTTACTTTTGATGTGCTCTCTTTATCATTTTCTCTTTTGTTTTTTTTTTTTTTTTAATGTATTTATTTTTAGGGTTTTTAAGACAGCAAAGTGCTCCAGAACACTGCATTTAACAATTATTTATGTGCATATTGGATGCACTCCAGCTTCCTTCCTTAAATATATATATTTTAAAGCAACAATAAAATACATCTGGTGAACAAGATCTATTTTTCACCAATGATTATGCCAACAACAGAGGAAAAAAAATATATGAACCTGTGAATAATTTATAAATTGGATAGGAAAAAGGCAGATTGATCTGTGAATTTATTAAATATTAATAATCCTACAAGCCTGACATGATAACATAATTCAGGATAATGGTGAAGTTAAACCAAGCTGTCCGTGCTGGGTGTTTGGAGCAGAAGTGCTGAATGGAGACCACCAGGTTCTTCCAGGTGAAGATTAGACATGATCAGATCTTCCAGAATCTTCTAAAATGATGAAATATCCTTAGGCTTGTGCCCTCTTCTACATCTGCTAAAGTGACTATTAGAGAAAGTCAAAGGAGTTCCCAATATCCATCAGTTCTCTGATCCTGAGGCTCCTAAAGCAGCTTTTCCAGAGGCTCATTGCTGGGCACCTGGAAGGGTTTGAGAGTGGGATCATCTTCCCAAATATCAGAAACCCCACAGTGGGCAGCAAAATATCCAAGCTGAGATCAGAGTTTCCAGCTTAGTGAAAAAAAAGAAAGGAAAAAAAAGGAAGAAAAGAAGGGAAAAGGAGAGGGAGAAGGAGAAGGAGAAGGAGAAGGAGAAGGAGAAGGAGAAGGAGAAGGAGAAGGAGAAGGAGAAGGAGAAGGAGGAGAAGGAGGAGAAGGAGGAGAAGGAGAAGGAGGAGGAGGGGAAGGGGAAGGGGAAGGGGAAGAGAAAAGAGAAGAGAAGAGAAGAGAAGAGAAGAGAAGAGAAGAGAAGAGAAGAGAAGAGAAGAGAAGAGAAGAGAAGAGAAGAGAAGAGAAGAGAAGAGAAGAGAAGAGAAGAGAAGAGAGAAAAAGAAAGAAAGAAAGAAAGAAAGAAAGAAAGAAAGAAAGAAAGAAAGAAAGAAAGAAAGAAAGAAAGAAAGAAAGAAAGAAAGAAAGAAAGGAAAAGAAAAGAAAAGAAAAGAGAAAGGAAAATAAAGAAAGACCCCTCCAAAGTCTGTTATTTCTGCAGCCATGCAAACACATTAATGGGATGAAATTCTGTCCTTATCCCATGGTGTCCCCAGAGCTCATTTGCAGAGCCTGGGATCTGAGACAGATAAGCACTAATTTCTGAGCAGTGCTCATATGGCAGCTGCTAAAGTGGCAGCTCCCTGACTCGGGTGTTCTGCTAATAACATTTAGTGGGGTTGGCAATCCCATTGATTTCCCATATGTAATAAGGAGAGTGCATTGCTACCTTCCTACTTAAGGTTTATTAAGCAGGCAGGATATTAGAAGTCAGAACTGATTAATTCAAGGCATAAACAATCAATTTGGGGTTTTTAGTCTTCTTCTTTTTTTTTCCCTCCAGTCTTTTCCCCAGACACATCCCTATTAGTGCTCTCATTTCTGGTGACACTTGTTTTTTGCTTTCCTTTGTGAGTTTTCACCTCTATGTTAAAGAATGTATGAAACACTCATGGTTTTGTCTTGATTTGTGTCATCAGAGTCACAATCAGCTCAAGGGTTTGGTGGCAGACACTGAAAGGGCTGGAGCACATAAACCTTGTCATATCCAGTTCACACCAATAGTGAAAGTCTTCAAATTATAATATAATAATAATAATAATAATAATAAAAATAAAATAGGTGTGTGTTCTATAGACTCAAATTAGGATTTTTTACAACAGACATAAAGGAACATTTATTCTCTTTTCTTTGCATCAATTTTAAGGTCAAGAGCAGCCAGGGAGTAGCCTGTAATTTAGGAAAGCCCATTTCAGGGTCCTTGGGGAGAAATTTGTATCCAAGTAGAAAGCACCTTTTTAACTCTCCTAATTTAAATAGAGCTATCTCCTAATGTCCTCCTTGCTCAATAAACTTCTGCTGGAATTGCTGCATTCTCTTCTCCTTATTACTTACGGGAAATGAAGGGAATTGCCACTGGATATGGCATTGCCACAGCCACAGGATGTGCCAGCACAGCAGTTGCCATAGGAGCACTCTTTAGAATCACTAATTTGTCACAGGACTGGAGTGGGAATGAGCACCTGGAGTGTGACTTGATAATGATGGAGCTCTGTTCCAGTAATGAGCCTGCTGCCTTTGTGGAGCTCATTTTTGTAACTTCAGGTAACTTCAAAAGAACCCATTCACTGACAGTGTTATATATCTAGATATCTAAATTTATTCAAGTTTTTAGTGGGTACACATATATTGCATATATAAAAAGGAGTATTTTACTGCTTCAAGACTGCAGTGAAACAACAGAAAAATCATGAGAAGGGTGAAAAAAGGGCAAATCTGCCCAATAGTAATTTTCTTTGCCACGTTCATGAGAGAAAATAAAGGCACAATCATACTAAAGGTGATTAAATAGAAAAACAAAGCAGAAGTGAAAAATACAAGAGTCCAGAGCTAGTTTGGGGTGCAATGGGACACGGTGGCCTGGCCATGTCACAGGTCACCAGGTGTACTCCCCTGTGCCCATGTCTCAAACACCACATTGAACACCCCAGGGCACTGTGATAGCCCCATCAGCTCCTGAGTGGGTCATGATTCTCAATTTCTGCTTTCATTGCACAGCTCCTGAAACATCTCCTTGCCTTGCACCCACTGACAGGTTGGTTGGCTCCAGCTGACAGCTACTCTTGAAATCCCAAGAGATTTTTTACAGCCTGAGGTGCCTCTCTGTCCACCTGCACAATTTTTTCCCTTCAGACTGTGCAGATTCTTCTTTCCCTGCTTGCTGCACTCCAACAAGACACCTCTCTCTTGGTGCTTTTTACATTTTCTGTTATGGTTTCCCTAGGAGGATCCTTTGTTGCCAGCTATTACAGAAATCCCATTCCTGTTCTCCTCCTAGGGGATTCCTCACACTCATTTCAGACAACTGAATTTGTCCATGGCTGTCAGTAAAGGGATTATGTCAGGCTACTTCTCCAATAACATGGGGTTTATTCTCCCCTGACTCAAGCAATCAAGGACTGCATCTTCTTTTTCTAAAGATGCCGTTAGAACTTCTATGGAATAAATAGTGGAGGTGATGTGGCAAAGGAATGGAGCAGGAGGAAAAGAAATATGATTAACATAACCACCACAACAAAAGGTTGAACCATTTAATTACACACTGCAAAAGATGTCACAGCCAGGTGTGACTGGTGGGATGATATAATAAAGAAACAAAGGCTGAGTATTTATTATATGGCTTATCGACCTGGGAACATCCTGAGTGCTTCCTGGCAGAACTAAAACAAGGCTTTAGGTTTACAGTTAAATCCCTGGCTGATATTTGGGACATTTTCTATCATCTTCACAAGCCTCCTTCCAACTTCAACCTGTGATTCTTTGTGTTCAGTATATATCTCCATCCTTTACACCATCCAACTCCCCAAAGGGCTCATTCTCTTACGCTCAGATATTTGGTTTTAAACCATTAACTTCTTCAAGGCATCAAAACCACAGGATCAGTTTTTCTTCCTATTTACTCTGCCCAAGTAGAAGATCATTCCTGCATCATGATGTTATTCACATCAGGGTTCAGAAGTTAAACCTTTGGGGTGTGGCTTTGCTTGGGTTTTTGGGGTAGAAGGGGGAGGAAGGTCCTGTCTCTTCCTCACATCAGAGTTTCCATCTCTTTTTGTGGTATTTAGCTTCATTAAATGAACTGAGACTATGGTTCTGCTGAGATAAAAACACTCTGATGGTGCAACAAAGAAATCATTGTGGTCTTTAGGGGAAAGGGGACACAAGGACTTGTGGCTCCCTGATCTGGACACTCCTCTTATTCTTCAGCTCTTTTAAACCATGCTCAGCAAGTCAGTAAACATTCCTGTGTACTTCTGATGGAGCTTTTCCTGAATTCATAACCCCAAAGCATTCTTCCAGCCCCGGAGTAAACCTTTAAGGTCCTTAAAAGGGTCCCTTCTCTTGGAAAAAAAAAAGGAAAAAACCAACAAAAACAAACAAACATAAAAAACCCACAACAAAACAAAGCAAAAAACAAAAAACAAACAAAAAAAAACAAAAACCAAAAGAACAAAACAAAAAAAAACAAACAAAAACAAACCAAAAAAAACCACCCCAAAACCAAAAAACCTTGCACATTTAGAATCATGTAAAATCCTATTTTTTCAGAGTCCTAATAAATCAAAATCACTTAATTGGAGCGGATGTCAACATCAATCATACTAATTTGGGTGCTATAGCAATAAGTGAATCAATAAAGGCCTAAGAACAGTTGGATGAACACAGTTAATGAACTCTTTCCTGTTTTCCAGTCAGAGAAAAGCTCAAAAACTCACAAGATGCATTTATCTGTTGAATTCTTATGCATTGATTGTATTGCAAAAGCAACAACCCAGTGAGAGGCCTTTTAGAGCTTTTCCTGGGGAACTACCCTGCACTGATCAGACTTTGATATAAACGAGCTATAATGAGATAAGGAGTGCATTTAAGTGGCTGAAGTGGAGGTTCTGAGTTGCTTTCTCTCACTTGCAAGTGCTGTCCCAGCTCCTGCTGATGGCTGGGCTGGCCCCGGTGCCTCTTTGTCACTCCCCCATCAACAGGGCAGGGCAGGAAATCCGGTGAAAATCTCTCCTGGGGCAAGATGAGGGCAGGGAGATCTCTCACCTGTTAAAGTCACAAGCAGAAGTCTTGACTTGGGGAAAGTAATTGAATTTATTGCCAATTACTTGTAACAGAGGAGGAGAGTATGAAACACAACAAAGCTAAAATCCCCTTCCTCCCACCCTCCCTTCTTCCCAGGCTCAGCTTCACTCCCGACTCTGCTGCCTCCTCTGCCCAAGGGGGCTCTTCTCTGTCATCCATACATGTCATCAGTGTCCTCCTGCTGTTTATGGCAGTGTCCTTGATGGAATTGTAAATCATTGCCCTTCTCAGATATAATCAATATAATCAGCAGCTCATGTTCCCTTAAGGCAGGGCTTAAGTGAGGTAAATGCATTACACAACTTTAGCAGAGATCTATACAGGCCATTTCCATATTGCTGTGTGACCAGGTATGTCTTTTTTTCATAAATATACACATTTTTCTGCAGTTCAGAAATAAACACACAAAATGATAATTGTTAGATCTTGTCTTAGGCAGTGTCACCGTGTCTGAATTCCCCAGCAGACTCACACTGGCTACTCAAAACTCTTATCATCTTGAAGATATAAATGGGATTTTGGTTTCTCTTTCCCTTGGGTTTTTATTTCAGTTCAGCCCATGAGTGTTTAAAGCATTTTTTAAAGATTACTTTTACATTTTTTTTCCCTTTAAAGATTTTCCTTCAGCTTTAATGAACAGTGTGGATATGGTTTCCTTTCACCAGGAAGGAAGGATGAAGCACCACATTGGCCCTGTCTCCTGCTCTGCTTTGCCCTTCTTGTTCCCCTGTGCCTTAATTTCCCCAAATATAAACAGCAAATAATGTACATATACATATTTGCTCCTGGAGACTATTTCTACTGAAATTTTGGCTGTGAAACTCAGCAATCCCTAAACACTCTGCCTTTTTAGAACAGTGCAGTGTAACAACCTCAGAATTCCCCTGCAGTTAGGGGAAAGCCATAACTGAAATGAAGCCTACTGCATAATAGGCAATACTAAACCAGCTCACAATTACTGTAATTTTACATTTAACTCACTCTCAGCCTATAGAAAAAGAAAAAATCAAGCAGTAGCTCCTTGTTCTGTATACCTTTGTACAGCTTCCATTAGAATATGTACAAACAGCCTTGTTATGTGAGACACAAAACCCTTCCAGAAATGGCATCTCAAGCTCATTACTGGGAGAATGAGAAAGCTCTCTAATGTGATTGCTCTTGCTTCATAACAAAGGCAAAAATCACCTGTTCCTTGCAGTCTGAAACCAGTTGAGATTGCAGTTGGCTGAAGTGCTGCTGATGAATATTCACTTGCACTGGCTGTGTGTGTGTGTAGGGCTGTGTTAAAATGTGTAAATTTCATCTGCATTGATCGTTTCTATTCATTAGATGGAGAAAATAATAAAATTATAAAACCACAGAATGATTTGGGTTGGAAGGGACCTCAAAGCCCATCCAGTGCCACCCCTGCCATGGCAGGGACACCTTCCACTGTCCCAGGTTGCTCCAAGCCCCATCCAGCCTGGCCTTGGGCACTGCCAGGGATCCAGGGGCAGCCACAGCTGCTCTGGGCACCCTGTGCCAGGGCCTGCCCACCCTCACAGGGAACAAATTCTGCCTAATATCCAATCTATCCCTGCTTTATTTCAGTCTGAAACCATTGCTCATTGTCCTGTCCCTCCAGATCCCTGTAAAAGTTCCCTCTCCATCTTTCTTGTAGGCTCCCTTCCATTCCAGACTTAAAGAGTCATCTGAAGTCAATGTCAAACTCACACAAAGCTGTAACCCACCCTTTGTGACCATTTCAATAGAAAAAACCTTTTGTCACTGGTGGCAATATTGGTTTTTATTAGTTTTGCTCAAGTCAATTGAACTGTGTCATAGATGGATCATTCCTCAACCATAATTTGAGAGTTTCCTTCAGTTTCCAGAAGGATTAGATCAGACTCACTGGGTTTGTCTCATGTGTATCCACCATGGATACACAGACTGGGCCACTTCAGGAATTCTGAATTTGAGAGGGAGTCCAGATGGACCTTCCTGATTGCTGCCCATGTGTCTGTGAGGTGTCACTGTCATACGTCCTAGAGAGAGTGTAGGGGTGGCCAAGTCCCACATAAATCTGGGGAAAACAGCTCTGGTGTAAAAATAATGCTGAAAACTGAAAGCCCTGAGTGACTGTGAGCTCGCTGAGCTCATTGTGGGATTTCAGTGCTTAAAGGGAACTCGTGTAAGGGAGATGGAGGGAAGCTTTGGACAGGATGGGACAGAAAGGAACAGTTTTAAACTAAAAGAGGGGATATTTCAATGAAAAGGCAGGGGAAAATTTTCCCTGTGAGGGTGGGCAGGCCCTGGCACAGGGTGCCCAGAGCAGCTGTGGCTGCCCCTGGATCCCTGGCAGTGCCCAAGACCACATTGGACAGGGCTTGGAGCAACCTGGGGCAGTGGAAGGGGGTGGCACTGGATGGGCTGTGAGGTCCCTTCCAACCCAAACCATTCCATGATTCTATAAACACCATCAAGTGTCTTATTTGTCTCTCATCACTCCTTTGTTCAATTTGTCCAGTCCTCTTTTTGATGCTGTGCTGGGAGTGGAACCAGGCCTGTTGTTCAGTGGAAATATTTAATGACTGCTAAGCACCTAGGTCAGGGCTGCGCTTGCATGACTGTGCTTGATTTTAAGCAGGATCCTTCCTTTTTCTGATGTTTGCCTTGGCAGATAAACCCACATTTATCAGAATGCAAAAATACAGGAAAATCAAACACATTGAACACTTTAGTAGATGGAGCTGTATGAATTGCCAACAATTCCAAAGCTTTTCAGCCAAAACACAAAATCTGTGAAAGTCTTTGCTTAGTTGGGTTTTGCATGTTTTTCACATAATGCTCAGATGCTTCAAAAATACCTTCACAATATGGGACCTTCTAATTCAAAGCAAAAGAAATTCATCTGTGACAATCAAAAATCCAGGGAAGAACAAATCCCACTCGTGGAGCCTGATTCTAGAATCATCTATCACTTCAAGCTGCTGTGACTTCCCTTATTGGTGACATAGTTTATAATAAGCTGAAAATAATAAGTATCAAGCAGAGTCAGATGAAAATGCAGGCTTAGGACAGAACTATGGATCCCTGTATCCAATGTAATTAGGGCTGCAATGTGCTAACCATGGAAATGAAACTGGTAATAAAATAGGAATGTTATTTTCCATGACACAATGAGCAGCCTGCATACTTTAATAACCACTAACCTAATGAGTTTGGAAGCAATGAAATTCTTTACTTGTATTAGGAATATAGCAGAATTGTATTTACCTCAGGTGTATTTCTCCTCCAATGTTAATTAGAAAAATAAAAGGAAAACTATATGAAGAAAAACAAACAACTTGGACTAATTTATCTATCTCAGAACCAAAAGTCATGGCATGTTTGTTCTTGAGAAAATGATAAAAAAACCTTGTTAAACAAATGAGACAAACACTGTAGATTAAATTTTTGTGTTGTTTGTATTCTGAATGAAAGCAAGAGATTAATGAGATGTAATATAATTAGTGAGATGTGGTATAACCACGCAGGGCAGGTCCCTCTGCACAGCACAGCCTGGCCAGGATTCAGCAGTGTTTTTACACTAAAAATCAATGCAATCTACACTCATTTCTCTTCATCAGAGCACTGCTGAAGTATCCTATTCCAAACCAGGTTTTTAAAAGGTGCCACTCTTTTTAGTTTGCTTCTTCCATGGAATTGGAAAATACCCTGCTCTCACAGCTCCATCCTGCAAGCCAGGGACATGGGGGAGGATCTGCCAGAGCCAAGGCTTTTGTACTCCCTGCATTTTGAAAATTGCTAAAATTCCCTTTTCTTACCTAAAAAAAGAAAAAAAGAGAAATGGGGCTAATTCTCAAGACATGGGAATAAGGAATCCAGAGGTAATCCAGATGTTTAAGTATTGCAAGAGAAAAAAGCTTTTTGTTTTCTGGTGCTGGCAGTGCCCTGCCTTTGCCAGTGTCAAAATCCTTCCTGATCTGCTGTGTGTCAGCATAACACACCACATCAGGGGAAGTTTTAACCCCAAATATTTCAGTTTTGCAATTTCATCTTTAACAACAAATAGGACTTTTTATAATGATTAGCAACGTTGAGGTTAGATGTTCAAAATGTTTAGGAGTAAGCAAGTTGCCATACAAATGCAGTCTCCCAGATTGATAACTAATGATTTTTCAGAGAACTCTTTCACTTTTTCTGTTCAATTTGTCCAGAGTAAGATTAGTGCACAGTGTTGTTCAGGCATGCTTTGACTTGCTTTGACTCCTCTGATCCTGTTGAGCCTGGTAGTTGTACAAAAATGAGTTACATTCCCACTTTACCCTAAAATGCAGCATAAAAGCTCTCCTTCTCAGGGGGCAGAAAAATTACATTCTAAAACTGACCCTTGCTCAACAAAACTCACACAGACAGAGGGGTATCAGCCACACCATCTGCATCTGGATTGTGCTTTCTCCTTCTCTCCACAATAAGGAGGTGTGAAACACATTAACCTTGAAGTCTGACCCATTTTTCTCTCACACTTGCACGCCCCCAAAAAGTACCCAGGTATTTGACCTTCTCTGCCTCAGGTGCTCCATTATTCCACACATAGCCTCTGACAAGCAGAGTTTTCCATGAGATGGAGTGTGCTTTGACTCCTGTTACAGGAATCAGTTTTCAGGCTAAAATATTTCTCCAGAGAAGTGTCATGATACAATCTTGGCAGCTCATTTATTCTCTGGCGACTCCTCTTTCCAAGAGCATCTATGAATGTATTCATAGACAATATTTCACCCTGAAACTGCTTGAAAAGGATGCAGAACAGAGTGCACTGTTTTCATGCTGAAAAATATGCAGCTAGAAGAGGCTGCCTCCTTTGTTCAGCACTTCCAGCAGTTGTACACCCTGTTCTCTTCTCCATGCTCTTGTCACTGAGTGCATCAAAGAAAAATAACTTTATTCATTAATTATGCTTTCATTTGCACCAATCCCAATGTGGTTGCAGTGCACTAAGCAATCATCATAAATTAGCTCTTGTATCACATATTGCAAAGAATGACGATTTCTTTTCAGTGGGGAAGAGAAATATTGATGCTTTTAATTTAGCAAAAAGAAAATGCACGTACGAGTCTGTTCTTTGGTTGTTCTCTAAAGTGTGTAGCTGAGATAAAATTGATTTTTCCAGGTGCTTTCTCCTCATTTGTCCCTCTTTCACAACTCCTATTGTGTTAACTGTACAGGGCTTGCTTACTCAAGGGTCATACACTGTGAGTACAACTGAATGAACTCTGAGTAATAAAAGATGAGAGCTCCTCTGGACTTCATTTAAAGTTTGCTGCTCAAGAGGCTGGAAACTCACTGTGGTTTTGCTCCTTCCTCAAGTATTCCCAAAAGCCCCAATCTCAATAGATCACTTGGGAGCCTGAAATGATATTTCTGTTGCCTACCAGCCTTGGAGCTGAGAGGAGGGAAATTGAGGTCTCGACCTGGACGTCCAAGTCTGTATGGAAAAGGCTACTCACCAAATGCCATCTATATTAGGATCTCTCCTGCTTATTTCAGCTTGTTGGGAAATTACATGTGCAGCAAGTGTTGTCCTTGAAGAGTCTCCAAGTCTTGCTGAACCTCAGCGTTAACCTTTCGCCAGCCTGAAAATCGACCGTTTATTTCTGCTCTTTGTTTCCCACTTCTTTCAGCTGGTTTCTGATCCAGGCAGACCTTCACCTCCCACCTCAGCACTGCTTTGTTCCCACAATCTCCCTCTGGGGAGGGCTTTTCTGCAGAGTTTTTGGAAATCCAGATAAATCACACCAATTTTTCCCTTTGTCCTCTCCTTCCCAGACATTCCAGGGGTTGTAGTGGGATGTGCACTGTTGAGTTCTCAGTCAGCACAGCCAAACCATCAGCAATCTTTCAGGGGCTCAAACTGGGAAAATGTAGAATCATAGAATCCTTAAGATTAAGGGAAAAAAATATCCAAAAATACTAAGTTCAACCTTCGACAAATCCCACCGAACCCACTGTTTCATGAAGTGTCACATCCACTCGAATTTTGGACACCTCCAGGGATGGTGACTCCACCACTGTCCTGGGCAGTCTGTTCCAGTGCTCAATCCCTCCTTCAATGAAGAAATTTTCCCTAATATCCAACCACAACCTCCCCTGGTGCAGACCCTTTCCCAGGAGGAAGCAGAGCTGAGCCTGAAAGTGTAATTTGGTACCTGATGAATGACCTTTCCTCCTGGTAAAATAAAACCTGGTAAAACAATCTCTTTCTTCCTGGCTTGGAACAAAGAGATTATTCTCTCTGAAAAGATAAGAAGTTGGAGTGGTTTTTGTGAAACCAGACACACCTAAAGGTTTCTTCTGCTTGATTGTAGCATCAAGCCCAGTGAAGACACAAGACACTGACAGAAAACATGAGGAGTTCTCTTCAAGTGAGAGTGGAATGGATTCATGGATAAAGAATAGGGCAGTAAGGTCAAATTTGTTTAAAAAAATAAGTTTTAAGTTCTTCAAGTTTTCCAGTAAAGAGCAAAACAATAATTGCAAATATTCAGGACCAAACCAATGCTGTAGAGGAAAAGAAAAAACCCAAAACAAATGAAATAACCACCATCAAAAAAAACCCCAAACAGCAACAACAGCAACAAGAGCAAAAACAGAATAGAAAAGACAAAAAGAATGGAAAAAAGTAATTTCTCCCTCTTTTTCATTTTCATAAGCAGTCAAGATATTTCCCTGCATATTATGAAAATCTTTTGGGAGAATTTGATGGAAATCCCCTCATTTCACGTTTTGTCTTTGCTTCCCATTTTGCTTTGTCTGTACAAAATTTGGCATTTCCAGTACCAATGCCAAGATAATCATGGCCTCAAGGGCTGTTACTGGTGTGGCCCTCAAGGTGGTGTTGGCCCTGTAAAACCTCACTGCCCAAAATATCCTTTCAGCTACCTCTGAAGGTTACAACTGTCCCTTAGGTGGCTGTGAAGATCCAAACACCTTCCACAGTTCTGCTGGGCATTTTTGTGTCTTCTTGTGTGACTTCTTTTCCACATTCATCAACTTTCTATGCCCTACCCAGTAGTTTCCTGCCCCCTGCCTGGTCAGTTCAGCTGAGGGCAGGACCTGATCAGAACTTACTTCTATCTGGCAATTGTATTCAGGAAGTATTTGGTGAAAAATTTGTAGGACTGCCTCAAGAACCTAGTCCTGTTAAAGGCTGAGGCAAAAAACACCTCCTGGTTTCTCCATTAGGATAAGCTAATTACTATGTTCTCAACATGGTTCTGTTTGGAGGAAAAAAGTTCTTATTTTCGCTGGGAATGCAGCTAAAACAAGTAGATGGGGAGAAACATCTCAATTGTGGACATTCAGTCCACATATTCTTGATCCAACATATGCATCTTTGCCAGGAACAGAAACAGTTCAGGGTTATTTAGCCTCTAACCCAGACAGACTTTGTCTTGAATGGTTCTCTCACAGCTCCTCCTGAGGGGCACCTCTGAGTTCTCCTCCCTGTGACAGGGACAGGGCCCAGGGAATGGCTGGAGCTGTGTCAGGGCAGGGTCAGGCTGGAGCTCAGGGAAAGGTTCTTCCCTAGAGGGTGCTGGCACTGCCCAGGCTCCCCAGGGCATGGGCACAGCCCCAAGGCTGCCAGAGCCCCAGGAGGGTTTGGACAAAGCTCCCAGGGATGCACAGGCTGGGATTGTTGGGGTGTCTGGGCAGGGACAGGGGCTGGACTGGATGATCCTGTGGGTCCCATCCCACTCTGGACATCCTGTGATTCCATGATTCAGATTTCAGCTGGTGAATACACAAACCCCACCCCTCTGCTGGGTTACCAGCTTGGGCACAATCAGCAGGGAACAGAAACTCTGCCAGCAGGACATGCAGGGCTTCAAAATAAACCCATTATTTATTGTCTGCCACACCAAAGACAGGCCAAGGACTCTGAGGCTCTTCACTGCCCATGTCCTGGTGCTGCCATCCTCCAGCAAAATCCTGGGCAGCCTCAAGAACCTGAACTGAGCATCCTCGTCCCCAGAGTCTCCCTGGTTTTTCCCCAATAACCACTCAATCCCTCTCCATGTGGGTGATTTCCAGCTCACTGTGCCACCTCTCCCTGCAGTTTCACCTCTCCCTTCTCCCTGCAGGATTCACAGCTCGGGCTCTCAGCTCAGCAATTTTCTCAGTGGCCTGAGCCAAGGTTAAGCACCAGAGCAGGGCTCTGTGTCCTTGTCCTTGTGTGCCTCCTGCAGGGGGGAGCTTTTGGCAGAACTCACCCCGTGAGTCACAGTTTTACTTCAGCAAGAGGCAGAGTGAGAAACACCACAGGGAAAGGTGGACAGGAGCCACATAGTTGGAGATGTCATCTATAAATATATATATATTTGATTTATATATTATATATTATATATATAATATATAAATCAAAATTATCGCACCTAAATAGCCCAAGGAAATATACTTTAACTGTAAAGGCAAATGGCTAGGAAAGTCAAATGAGATGCTAAATGCATGCAAATGTTTACTTGAACATTAAGTAGAAAAATCTTCCCCCAGGTGACATTTTGAAAAAAGCAACTTAGTCCTAAAATATCATTACCCAGATCCAAGTTTTTTTGCTCACATTATGACCATGTTGATTCTGAAGTTACTTAGTAAAAAAACCTAAAATTTAATATTTTTAACATGTACTGTCATTCTGAATAAGTAAAAATAGATCCCTGGCATAAAACTTTTAGAAGGGTTGGGATGCCAGTCTAGAAATTTTGGAAGTGAGAACCAAGTCCTGGTGTTTGGACAACAAGGTCAGAGCTTTCTCATTTCTTTAGGGAAGTTAAATCTCAGCCATGTATTTGGATACAAATATTATCCCTTAAAGCCAATAAGTGGCAGTAAACAAAACACTACCTCAGTTTCACAACCTTTTTTTAAACCTTTTTTAAGGCTTTGGTTTTAATTGATAAACTTATGTTAGCATTGGGTTTGTTTTCACTGTATTTTGTATTTGTTTTCACTGCTCAAGAGGGAATTTCAGAAATTTTGCAGCAGAAAACAATCCAGACTCTTAAAGATGCCCTGTAACCAAGCTGTGGACACAAGATTACAAGATAAATGACAATGTAACAGTAGCCTGCAAAAGAATAATGAATATTTATTTTCTCTGCACAGATTAATCTGACTGAGATGGTTGGAGTGGCTGATGTGCAGTGACTGCTCTGCACCCCAGGTTCAAAGAGCCAGGCAAGGAAATCCTTTGCCTCAAGGAGGAGCAGGATTCATAAGGATGGTTGTTAAGGGTGGCTGAAGTTATCTATCCTGGTTTCCAACCTCACCCATGCATATGAACTCCTTATTTGCAGGGATGGAGCACTCCTGAGCTTGCAGGAGCTGATCCTTGAATATCAACCAGCTTTTTTGGGCCCTTCTTCCTTCCAGGGCCTTATCCCATTTTTGGACAGGTCCAAGTCTGCTCTCCTGAAGCTCAGGAGAGTTCTAATCCTTCTTTGCTCTTTTGTCCCTCTCCTCAAGATCCTGAACTCCTTCCAGAGCTCCAGATAGGATGTTTGAAACCAGAAGAGAGAATAAAGAACAAGCAAAGGGAAAAAACCATCCATAATTTCTCCTTCATAAATTATTTGAAGGGCCAGTCACCTGTAACAATTATAGGAGCTTAACCTGTTGACCAATGGATGTGGTTGGTAAAATCTTTTTCCAAGCAGGATCATTTTCATTCCCTTTTTCCCTGATCACTGAGCTCCTGCCTTGGTACCAAGAGGTGCTTTAGTCATGGAGTCATTAAGGTTGGAAAAGCCCTCTAAACTCATCAAGGCCAGCACTGCCAAGTCCATCCACCACTACCCAAGTGTCACATCCACTCTTCCAGGGACAGAGATTCCATCTCCTGAGCCCCAGTGCTGTGTTGCCTCATCCTTTCTTCCTGCTGCTGTTGGATTTTTGAGCTTCGCCTAGAGAGGGAGTGGAGTGACTCCAACTCTGACCTGCTCCCACAGAGCATCCTCACAGTTGTTCCTCCTCAATGAGCTTCCTCAGCTCCATCCCAAGCCCTGTGTGGAAAAAAACATCTCCCCTTCCTGCCTATTCCCTTTGCTTGAGGAGAAAGGGGAGCAGAAAACTGAAGCCAGTGAAATTGCAGCCTTAAATGAATTTACAAGGTGGACATGGAAGCTGCTTATTTTTCAATCAGAAATTTGAAGCCATCATTGCACTTCCCTCACTAGGGAGGGGAAAACAAAGCAATTGTCGGTGCTCTGAAATTCTGCCTGAATTCACCCTGGCTTTGTTTTTATGGCCCTCTGAAAAATGACTGTGAGAGAGCAGAGAGAGAGAGAGAGAGGGGGTTACTTTTATGGTTTTCCATATATCCAAAGTGACACGGATGGGATGTGGCAGGACTGTGATTAGAATGAAGAGTTCGGGAGACAGGGTCATCATAAAGTATTTATAACAGCAAGTTGTAGATTTTCCCTGTCAGGGAACAATGGATGGGGAAGCAGTAAAGCTGAATTAAGTTAAAAATATGAAATGCCAGTTGGTGTGGAGAGTCCTTGATGCTGCTTGAATAAACAAAAGGAAGGACAAAAGTGGTGGAGAAGAAAATATCATAGTCCCGGTGACTGGTGAATTTATTCTGAATTAAAAATTGCACATTTCGACCTCTATTTTTCTGGTGGTTCAGATAATCACCCTCTGAGCCTCAGCTCCCACAGGCTAAAGAAGTATTTTACTGAAAAAACCCAGCTGTTGGGAGGCAGAAAAGTGAACACAAACTTTAAAGGCTCCATGAAATATCCTTGTGCATAAAAAAATTAGGAAGAGTAAATGAAAAATCATGATGGAAATGACTTAAACACTGGAGCAAATAGCCCTGCAAGATCTTAAAATATTTTACTGTTTCAAGGCTAGGCAGCTACACAGTAATTAAAAGTAAATATAGTGCATTAAATAATAATTCTGCAGTGCATTCCAGCACTCTTTAGATTGTAATTACTGGAACTGCAACATATGCTGTAGTATCTCAAATAATTGGGATAATGGCCTTAGTTACTCTCTTACCCATTTTTAGAGCTGCTCCTATGAGACATGGAGAATTTTTTGTTTTTTAACATGCACTGTCCATTTTCTTTGCAATGTTTCTTTAGGAAAATATTTTCATGCTTTTAGGAAAAGAGTATTTTTTAAAACACAAGTATAACGAAACTTCTTTGGCTGAAGGGAATGAAGTTCCCTTTCCATAAGAGTTTCCCCAATTTCACTCTCTAACCCCTCTCTCTGAAATTCCAGAAGACATGGGCACATCAATAGGTTAAAAACATGATAATACACGAATCTGGGAGAATACAGAGATTATCAATTTAATTACCTTGAAATATCTATTTTAACAGCTCCATTCTCATGGAAAATGTGTTGTTCATTGCTTGCTAAGGTTTGGAATAAAAGCCTTAAAGTCTGTACATTAATTGGACATTTCAAACATCCCAGAACAATTCTGGATGCAAATATTGTAATTATACGATGTTGAAACAATTCAGTTATCTCAGGATTTTCCCAAATTATTTTTTAATTGAATATTTTGATAATCAAGAACGACATGCTCATGTTGATCATGCCTCAGTGCATGATTTTGAATATCCTTTTACTGAATACATAATATTTTCTGAATATATTTTTAATAATCCATATTTGGGAAATAATGAGTAGGCTGAAGATATTTGCAGGCTCACAAAAGAAGTGACTCTGTAGCAAAAATTTTGAAGGAGAAATGAGGTAAAAGTGTTTGGTGATTTCTAATTAATATTCAAATTTCTGTCAAAATATGTAAATCAGCAACCACAAAGCAGAAATATGGTATTGTATCACAAACACACTGCCAGATATTATTGTACTGACAGCCCAGGTGTCACTTCTTACTGGCTAAAAATGCCAGTTTTGATTAAAAGTTCTTATCTAGTACAGCTCAGAGGAAACACAGAGGCTGGAAACTCCCTCTGACCTTTGAGCATTTTGTTTGAGGGAGTCAGGAATAAGTGACACAGCTTCCACCAAAGTGATTAGTGGAGGATCTGGAATTACACTGTGAACATACTCTGGGTTTAATTGCTATTATTTTATTATACTACCAGGTATTAGATAATCTGCTTAGCTGGGAAATGTGTGTGCTTCAGACTAACTGAGTATTTTAACAGCAGTAAATTCATTAATAAGGGCAAAACTGCAGTGAAATTAATTACATCCTGAACTTGTCAGGGATCTCTGCTCATATTCCCTAAAATGCTTTGTCTTCTGACTTAATTTTCATGGAAAAAATTGAGTCATTGGAGAGAGAAACTGTCATGGCCAAGCAGAGAAAATGCTGAAAGAGAGCACATAAGAGAAAGGTTTTATTCTTTATACTGTCACCAAGCAAGTGATTTCATCCTTAATTTTATCTTCCTGTCCTTTTTGCCTCCTAGATGTGTCCACTGCTCTCTTGCCTATTTAGATTATTTGCAGCTGGGAGTACCTCTTGGAACTGAGAAATTCACCCAAGATCTGCCCTTTGCTGCAGAATTTTGCCTTGGCTTGACACCCAAAACTGAGAAACTGTGTCCCCAAGAATGCTCAGATTCCCATTTCATCAAATTTCCTTTGCCAGAACCCTCTTTTTCAGGAGTGCTTAACCAAAAAAAAAAAAAAAATACATAAAATTTATATATATTTCCTTTACTTTGACTTCCATGGGTTTCCCTGCCCGTGCTGTTCCTGGAGCGCATAACCTTCCATTTGCACTGCCAGAAGGGAGCTGCTCTTCCTTTGGGGAGCACAGATCCTGCAGCCCTGGGGCCAGATCTTCCAGCTGCCTCAGTGTCCATGGAAAAGGGAAGGATTTGAAAAAGGAAAAGAGCCCTGCAGGACTCCTGTGTTGCCAGGCAGGAGCTGCTCTGTGTGTTTGCTGAAGCCTCCTGCTGCTTCATCCGCTCCGTTCCATAAAACATCCTGAAATGTTCTTAGGGCTTCCTCTGAACTCTGGCCTTGGCAGCCAGGATTCCCCAGAGGAGTTTGGCACCCCTGATACCCTTTAAAGCAGTTTGTAGGGATAACTGGCAGTGTTCTGGCTGCTGAAACCATGGTCCTGGAAGACTCTGGTGTTGTAACGGGAATTTTGCTGCTCGTTGCTGGAGGGCTGGGATTACAGGCATTGAGCAGTTTTATGGGTGCCAAGTTATTTAATTCACCAATCACAGCAGCAGCAGCATCTGAGCCAGGAAAAACTTCTCAGGGTGGCAGAGATCTTATTTTGGAGCCCACAGAATCCTTAAGGCTGGAAAAAGCCCTCCAGGACCATCGAGGCCAAGCTGTGCCTGATTCCCCCCTTTGTCCCCAGCCCAAAGCACTGAGTGCCACATCCAGGCCCTCCAGGGACACCTCCAGGGATGGGGACCCCAACACCTCCCTGGGCAGCCCCTGCCAAGGCCTGGCCACCCTTTCCATGCAGAAATTCCTCCTGGTGTCTGTAGCCACAGCTCTCTTCATAGAGAGCAGGCAGGCACAACTTCCCAAGGATATTTCCTGGGAATCGCAGCGAGGAACCTCAGAGAAAAACAATTCCTATCTCTATTCTCTGCTCCTGTGGCTTTTGCAGATGTGGAATGTGTTAGGAAGATTGTTTACCTGAAGGGATTTGGTAATTGGATTCTGGTGATTGTTTATATTAATTAACCAATCACTCAAAGCTGGGTCCTGGCTGTCTGCAGACAGTCACGGGTTTTTCTTTAGTATTCTCTGCAGTATAGTATCTCTTTAATAAAGTATAGTATTAATGTAATATAGTAGAGTTTTAATAAAGCCATTGGTCAGCATTCTGAACCAATGGAGTCAGGTGCCAATCATTCCCTGTGTTGGGGGCTCCCTGCATTTTACTATAAATGCCCACCCTGAGCCTGCCCTGGCCCAGCCTGAGGCCGTTCCCTCTGCTCCTGTCCCTGTTCCTGGGAGCAGAGCCCGACCCCCCCGGCTGTCCCCTCCTGTCAGGAGCTGTGCAGAGCCACAAGGGGCCCCTGAGCCTCCTTTGCTCCAGGCTGAGCCCCTTTCCCAGCTCCCTCAGCCCCTCCTGGTGCTCCAGACCCTTCCCCAGCCCCGTTCCCTTCCCTGGATTAACTCCAGCACACCAAAAGTTAAACCTCGTGACTTGTTTGTTTGGTGCTCAGTCAGACATGCCAAAATTAATAATATTAAATAAAATAAATTCAGGCTACATTGAGATTAAACTCGAGATCAGTGCTAATATGGTTTGAATTTGCATATATTTTGTTTGCTTTATTTATTCAGCACTACAATGAAAGCCTAATGGAATTTGCCCTTCAGAAGGGCAAATGCAGAAAACACTTAATGGTAGTGCAGAATTGGGATTCAAAGAAGATGTTTCATTATTTTTTTGTGTATTACTACTTAGCTTTTAATGAAATATAATTGTATGATTATTAATACAGAAACTATTCACTGTCACTTATAGCAACAATTTTCAGTCTAACTGGCAGCACACTGTGCTGAAAGAAAATAACCTATTGATAGTGTTTTACTTCTGATTAATATTGTATAATTAAAGATATTTCTTTTTTAAAAATAAAACTCATGAAAAGACAAGAATTCAGATATATTCTGGAAAAGAAATATGCATTTGTATTTCAATTAAGTTAAATTTCATTACATATTTGAAAAGACAATATATACCTAAAATACTTATAAATCACAAGCCTGTTATGTATTAACAAATACTGTTCTATTCAACCAAGAGGTGCAAATGTATTTTATATATAAAGTGTAGGAATCATCATAAATTTTCTGTAATTTGAATTAATTCCATTTGCTCTGTAATGAGCTTAGTTTAATCATGTTAATGAAATATTGGAGCCAACAACCCCAAAATGCTGAGTAAACAACCAACAAGAGTAGTTACTTTCAGTAACAGCTTCCAGAAGAGCTTTGTCTTATGCAAAAAAAATATTATTTTTGGCCAAACATGGTCTGCAGGTCCTCAAGAACTTCCATGTGAGATGGAGAATTAGGAATGTCTGACCCAAAAGTGGGTGACAGGATCAGTCTGCAGGCACAACTTGGTCACTGGGTGTGAGGGTGCAGGAAAAAAAAAAAAGTAGCATTAATAACATTAATTAAAAAAAAAAACAACATTAGCAAGTTTTAATAAAATTGATAAAAATGTGTAACATTAACACCTCAATAGAATATATTGGTTCATAGTCTGAGCGCTGTAGATAATTTGTGTTGGAACCATCTACTGTGGATTTTCCCTCTGAAAAGTTTTGTTGGTTTTTTTCCCTATTACTCTTCTCTAGCTAAAGCAAAAAAACCCCAAGAAATTGTATTTTTGGGAGGTCAAGGGCAAAGCAAGAGAAATCCTAATTTTTATTTCTTGTTTAACTTAAGCATTACCACTGATTTTATATACTTAAAACAGTTCCACAATTTCCCCTCTCTTTACAGAATCCCAGGAAGGTTTGAGTTGTGAGGGACCTTAAAGATCATCAGTTCCAACCTCCCTATTTGGAAATGTGGTTTTAGCATCTACTAAACTTGGTCAAAGAATGACCTATATGATTTTTTTTAAAATGCAACTTTTTCTTTTATATTTGTCTTTCTTGTGCTATTTTATTTTGGGGGTAAGATACATGCCCAGTTTTTTTTAATAATATTAGTGGATTGTGAATATTTGAAGAAATTATGGTGACAGACAACATTTTATTAAAGCCTTTTCTCTGTGCAAACACCCTGGCCAAAAAAAAATAAAAGTCTTTATTAATATAGTGCAGAAACTTGTGTCCTTCAGAATATGGTTTAGTGGGAGTGGTGGGATTTGGTCAAATGTTGGACTTGATAATTTTGGAGTTCCTTCCCAGCCTTAATGATTCTGTGATTTAATTATTCACATTCCAGGTGGTGATGGGGTACAGCAAGATGTTAAATGTTAATGACTCTAAACCTTCTTTTGATAGAAAGAAGCAAATTAAAACATGGAACCATCACCTTTTGCAGGATATTTTAAAAGAACAATGAGAAATACAAACAGCAAAGGCATGGAAATGTTGTGTAAGGTAAATGATTTATTTCATAATTTGTTTCTTTCTCTGGGTGCACTTGAGACATGAAACTCGGCTCTAAATGTCCCTTTATCCCAAGGGTTCCTGTAGTCAGTTATTCAGCCAAACTTCATTTGCTTTGTATAGAGATCATTATTCTTTATATTTTTTTTTTTCTCCCCAGTGGATAAAACTTCAGAGAAAAGCATTTAAAACCCTTATAAAACTTCCATCCCTGAAAATAAGATTGCCTTCACCTCTGCAGTGGCATCTGCAGTCCAGGGCTGTAGTTTGAGCTGTTTTGCTGGGAGGTTATCCCTGATAAAGAGTGAGGGCTGGAAGAAAATTTAACTCCTACTGGAAATATTTATTTGCTGCTGCATTCTGATACATGATCTGCTTTCCAAAAGCTTTTATTACAGCACTTCATTTGCATTAATTACATACTCAAATTAGAAAGTATATTTGGGCTTGTAGCAATTTGTAGAGGAAATGATGTGTTTTAATTATTGTTTGCAGCTTATTGTGTGATATTTCTTTGAAGATCAATTGACCTGGAAAGAGGAGGGAAGGATCCTCTTTTTGGCCTTCCATGAGCTGCTTGAAGTCAAGGGGAAAGCACTGGAGGGAGCAGGGCAGCTTCTCCTTTCCTGGAGGGAAAAATCTGGAAGGGCTGGGCAGTCGAAATGAGACACTGCAGCAGTTCACAGGAGGGCAGGGAACAGCACCCAGAGACTCCAAATGAAATTTAACACAAAACAGAAAGTCTGGGAAGAATCCCGGGCTGGGGATGTGCCTGGGAATCAGAACCTCCCTGCAGAGATGCATCAGGCCAATGGGAGACAATGATAAACCTTATTTTCCACTCTTTTTTCATAAGAACCTCAGGGTTTTCTCTGGTTTGTAATCAAAATTATTCTTCTTTTCATTCTGCTACAATGTGATTGTTTAAATTCTAGATTTTTCTGAGGCTTGGAGGGAATTAAACTTAAAGGAAGTTACTGACACCTAGGGTCTAGCAGAAATGAGGGGTTATATGGGGAAAGTAACAAAACAAACAAATGAAATTGTAATTTACTTGTGTGGTTATAAATGTTGACAGAATTGTGGAATATCCAGAGTGGGAAGGGACACACAGGGATCATGGAGTCTGACCCCTGCCCCTGCCCAGACACCCCAACAATCCCACTCTGTGCATCCCTGGGAGCTTTGTCCAAACCCTCCTGGAGCTCTGGCAGCCTTGGGGCTGTGCCCATGCCCTGGGGAGCCTGGGCAGTGCCAGCACCCTCTGGGGAAGAACCTTTCCCTGAGCTCCAGCCTGACCCTGCCCTGGCACAGCTCCAGCCATTCCCTGGGCCCTGTCCCTGTGCCAGGTTTGTAACCCCAGGAATTCCCTGTCCAAGGAGGGGCCCCCATGGGAGCACACCCAGAGGGCAGAGCCAGCTCTGGGTCACCTCCCTGGGCCACCACAACGTTCCTCTGGCCAGAACCTGAAGCCATGGGATCCTTCCATCCCTGCAGAGACAGAGCATTGCAGCAAGAATGCAATCAGCAGCCAGCCAAGCTCCTTCACAGTGCATCCCTAATAAATATTTTTATTGAGAAAGCTCCACTTCCCATATTCCATTCGGAGGGAATGAGTCACCTTAGCCTCAAAGACACCACTGGGCAACATAAAAACTCCTATTGGATCCTGGATGTTTGGGTGTTGATATTGCTCACAGCAGGAGCCACTCAGGAAAATAATTCAAAATCATTCCATTAATGACCTTCCTGTAAAAAAAATAAAAAAGAAAAGAAAAAAAATATAATTGTCTTTGGTTTTGCTGAGAATAAATACTAATAAAGCTCAGTTAGGGGATCCTCCTGACCCACTTCTTTGCCATTAATTTAGTCTGCGTGTGTGAGGGTTTTTTATAGTATTTATCACCTAATCTCTATTACCAGCTTCATGGCAAAAATCATTGTATTCCTATTTCTTGGTAAGATAGCTTTTCTATTGCATCAACACTCATATTTGGATTTCTTAATTGTATAAGAAATACCCACTTTCTTGGTAATTTAGTTTTTCTAATGCATTGACATTATATTTGGATTTTTTTAATTATATAACCCAGTGTATGAGTACTGTCAACAGCCAAACTTCTGCTCCCTAAGGAACAGCTGGAGCTCAGGGAAAGGTTCTTCCCCAGAGGGTGCTGGCACTGCCCAGGCTCCCCAGGGCATGGGCACAGCCCCAAGGCTGCCAGAGCTCCAGGAGGGTTTGGACAAAGCTCCCAGGGATGCACAGGCTGGGATTGTTGGGGTGTCTGTGCTGGGACAGGGGCTGGATCCATCCATGATCCCTGTGGGTCCCTTCCAGCTCAGGATATTCCATGATTCTGAGATTCTACACTCAATGCTAGTGAGTCACCACACGCTACTTGCTCAAAATTGTTTAATTTATTCCCTGGATTCACTGGAAATTCTGTTTAGAGGATATTAATTGGAAATGTGAGGCTGTACCAAGAATTAATTCATGCCTTTTGGCATTATTGTTTTCCTCTTGTAAACTGCTGTAGCCAGATAATGAATTCTTTTCTCTGGCATGCAGAATATGTTGCCAAAGATACTTAACTATGATATCAGAAGAACAGATCTCTCTCTGGTTTTTGTTTTCAATTTTATTTTTACTTTTCTTACATTATTCTGCTGAACATGGATCAGGACTTGATGAGATAACACACAAACATCATCCCAGTAAGAAACTGTTGAGACTGCACTGAAAAATATAAGGTAACATACCTACAAGATTCTGAGGTAATGATGTTGTTGTTTTATTCAGCAGATACCAAAGCAAAGTTCCATGTTCAGCACAGTAAATACTGATTTAAACATCTTATTTAAATTTTAAATGAAATTAGGTGTAATTGTAATGTTTGATACTGGAATTTGGTGTGAGGGAATCGGAAAATGCACAGGTGAGTCTTTGGAATAATGAGTTTATTTAGAAAAATGAGTACTAATAAGCACTGGATGAATAATTTTGTCTGCAGCATGAAGTATTCTGAGAAAAAATAGCAGAATATTTTGGTGACAAGGTCACAGAGAGTAGCTCCAATAATCTACTTTATTTTTTGTCTGGCACCCTATGATGTAATACTCTGAATGAAATATTAAAATCTGTTCATTTATATGGTGGTATCTTTAGACTCTTAGACTATTTCTCAAGACAGTCTTCAAAGGATTGAAAAAATTAATTATGGAAATCAAAAAGAAAAAAGGAAAAGAGTATTTTTAGTTTGAGAGCATGTAGTAAGTTGAGTCACTAAATCATTTTATCTCAGGATCAAACCCAACCTTTTAGACTGGCAGCAAGAACTTCCCTACATTCAAACTTCTGCTGTTACACAAATTTTTGTGTGATCATTTTTGGTTTATTCAATTAGACAAGTCTGCAACAGAATACTTAATAAATTTATTCCTGTGGGATTTTTTTCTTCCTTATTGCAGAAGTGTTATGACAGTCATGAAAATGAAACAAATAATGATGACAGTGGTTGTTAATGAGAGTTTGTGCCCCAGACAGGACCTCACATCTCCTCCCTCCCACACCAGTGGGACCAGGGAGAGAATTGGGAGGGTAAAAACTGGATGGGCTGAGATAAAGGCAGCTGAGCAGGGGAAGCAGAAGCCACCACACAAGCCAAGCAAAACAAGGAATTCCTTCATCCCTTTCCAGGGCCAGGCAGGTATCCAGCACCTCCAGGAGAGCATCCCATGGAATGGTGACTTGGGAAGACACCAACCACCCCTGAAACACCTCCCAATCCTCCTTTTCCCCCCTGTATATCCTGAGTGTGAAGTGACCTGGTCTGGGACATCCCCGGGGTCACCAAGGGAAGGGCAGGAGAGGCCTTGGTTCTGGGTGAGCTCAGCAATAACAAAAACATCTCTGTGTTATCACCCCTGTGCTCTGCACAAACCCAAACACAGCCCCAGAGAAGGGAAGAAAATGAACCCCAACACAACTGGGAATTGTCAGGAACACCAGAGGGGGATGGAAGCAGACCCTGGGATCAAGGAGGATGGGGCATTCCAAGGCTGAGTGTAGCCATGATATTTTCTGAAAAATCCTTTCCTTGGGATTTTTTCTCCTGAGAAGCTGAGAGGCCTCAGGAACAAAATGTAACCAATGGTTATCTGCTGCTGTGGAATGCAACAGGTGCATCTGGGATTGGGCTCATGTGCTTGTTTCTAATTCATGGCCAATCACAGTCAGCTGGCTCAGACTCTCTGTCCAAGACACAAGCTTTTGTTATCAATCTTTCTTTTCCTATTCTTAGCCAGCCTTCTGATGAAATCCTTTCTTCTATTCTTTTAGTATAGTTTTAATATAATATATATCATAAAATAATAAATCAAGCATTCTGAAACATGGAGTCAGATCCTCATCTCTTCCCTCACCCTCAGACCCCTGTGAACACCACCACAGCTGAGGTGCTGCTGAGTATGCCAGGATCTCTCCAAAGCACAAAGCATCCTCTGCTGCTCTTCCCCAAAGGTCACCACGGGCCAGAACCTGGCAGGGAAAGTGAAAATTCCTGGTGACCAAGTTGCTCTGTGGTGCCATTTCACCAATTAAACAAAAGTGTGCGGCCAGAAATGGAACCCAGATCAACTCCTGGCATCATGGGTGAGGCAAAAATGGAACCCAGATCAACCTCTGGCTTCATGGGTGAGGCAGAAATGGAACCCAGATCAACCCCTGGCTTCATGGGCAGAAATGGAATCCAGATCAACCCCTGGCTTCATGGGTAGGGCAGAAATGGAACCCAGATCAACTCCTGGCTTCATGGGTAGAAATGGAACCCAGATCAACTCCTGGCATCATGGGCAGAAATGGAACCCAGATCAACTCCTGGCATCATGGGTGAGGCAGAAATGGAACCCAGATCAACTCCTGGCTTCATGGGCAGAAATGGAACCCAGATCAACTCCTGGCATCATGGGTAGCGCAGAAATGGAACCCAGATCAACTCCTGGCATCATGGGTAGCACAGAAATGGAACCCAGATCAACTCCTGGCTTCATGGGCAGAAATGGAACCCAGATCAACTCCTGGCATCATGGGTGAGGCAGAAACGGAACCCAGATCAACTCCTGGCTTCATGGGTAGGGCAGAAATGGAACCCAGATCAACTCCTGGCTTCATGGGTGGGGCCGTTGGGACAGCTGTGACAACAGGACATTCCCTGATGTTCATAACCTGTGGGATTCAAGCATCAGGAGCAGAGCAGGGGGAGAGTTGGCAGCCCAAATCTTCTCTTGGAGGGTGGCAGAGCACTGGACAGGCTGCCCAGAGGGGCTGTGGATTCTCCTTGTCTGCAGACACCCCAAACCTGCCTGGGTGTGACCCTGCAGGGCTTGGACTGGGGGATCTCCAGAGCCCCCTTCCAGCCCCAGCCAGCCTGGGATCCTGTGATTAGAACTGTTGTATTCATCATTCAATTATTAAAGGTAAAAAAGAAAGTCAGTCGTGTTTATATCACCCGAAATGAAGTTCCTCAAGTGTCTGAGGGAGAAATTAATGCAGATGCAAATTGTTCTGGCAGGTGCACTGGGAAAAGGGAAGTATACTTAAAATTTTAATTTTAAATTTATGGGTTTCAGTAGCTTCACCTAGGCAAGTAAACATATGCAAAAGATGTGCCTGTGGTAACAATAAGTTAGATTCTGCAGAAAATTACATAAAACCTCATAATTGTTCTTGTTGTTCACACTTGTCTTTTCATAGAGAGGAAAAAAAAGTAGGAATATTAGGTAGAAATATTCAAATTGTCTATGGAATAGCAATAAGGATGAAGGCAGAGACTGCAATCTGGATCTTTCTTATATTTTTGAATTTAAGATTTTAAAAGTTCCTAACTTTTATTTATTTGTTTATTAGTTTATTTATTTATTTATTTATTTATTTATTATATTTTAGGGGTTTTTGCCCTACACCTGGAACACCCCCTGTTTTTCACCCCAGGCTTGTACCTTACAGTGTAATCCTTGCAGTAGATTTGGCATTGGAATGCACAATTCAGGATGCATTCTTTGTGAGAGAGATGTCTTTAAACATCCTAGATGCAAACACAAAAGATAACGAAGAGATAAACTTCAATACAGTTGTGTCTCATTGGTAAAGCTATTACAGTTCAGTGAGATTGAAAGTAAGTAAATAGTTCAGTCTGGGAATTGAGTATTTCATGCTGATTTTCCTGGCAGAAACTCATAACCTGTTATCAGAAAAAAAAACCCAAAAAAACCAACCCCAAATCCAAACAAACCCAAAAATAACCCCCCCAAAAAAAAACAAAAAAAGAAAAACACCAAAAAAACCCCAAATCCACAGCACAAAACACAGGAAAATCATTCCAGCACATTTCTAATCAGATCATATTCAAACCTGTACTCATTATTAAAGCACAGGATTAGTTGTGTTAATTCTTCATATGGAAAGTCTCGTTTTAATCCTCTTACAGTCTCAGGCTAAAACAAAGGTTTTGAATGTTAGTCCTGTAGGTTTTGTCAGGCCTATATATCTCACTGCAACATGAGTGGGGTTGAGCAAGAGGGCAGAATTTTTAATTCTCTGGTGCATCCCAGTCTAGGGAATAGGTTTCATTCCCTAAATAAACAAACAAAAAAAAAAGTTTGGGTTTGTTTTTATTAATTAATTAATTAATTAACTAATTTTCTTTGCTGTTCAGAAATTTATTTCAGCAAAGAGATGCACAGTCCAGCTGAGCACACCTCTCAGCTCTGGTACAGTTCATGGAAGGTTTAATGGGCTACTGAAACTACCATGGCCCCAAAGAAATTCCTGTAAGAAGCCCAGCAAGTTAAAATTATAAAATCCCAGAATTATTAAGGTTGGAAAAGAAGTCCAGGATCATCAAGCTCAAGCTGTGCCCGATGTCCACCTTGTCCCCAGCCCAGAGCCCTGAGTGCCACATCCAGGCTTGGATGGGGACTCCAACACCTCCCTGGGCAGCCCCTGCCAAGGCCTGGCCACCCTTTCCATGCAGAAATTCCTCCTGGTGTCCACCCTGAGCCTGCCCTGGCCCAGCCTGAGGCTGTTCCCTCTCCTCCTGTCCCTGTTCCTGGGAGCAGAGCCCGACCCCCCCGGCTGTCCCCTCCTGTCAGGAGCTGTGCAGAGCCACAAGGGCCCCCTGAGCCTCCTTTGCTCCAGGCTGAGCCCCTTTCCCAGCTCCCTCAGCCCCTCCTGGTGCTCCAGCCCCTTCCCCAGCCCCGTTCCCTTCCCTGGACACGCTCCAAAATCTCTTTGACCATGAGCTCCCAGAACTGGACACGACACTCCCAGCATTCAGTAATGCCAGCGCAGGGAAACAAAGTTTACAAAGAAAAATAAAAAATCCCCATTTCATTGTGTGGATCACAAAGTCTTAGGTTTCTTCCATGGATTTTCTGTCTGGAAGCACTGTGAGCTCCCTGAGGAGCCCACTGCCATTGCTAATGCAGGACCTTGAGGTCTAAAGATGCTCCAAATCCAAATTTGTTTACAGTTACAGGGGAAAGGCCATTTGGCACAACAAGCCTGCACTTTAAGGTTTATTAATCCCAGCCTCCTCCCTACTTCTTCCCTGCATCCTTCAATTCATTCCCTGGACAAATAACTGGTTGTCTTCAACTAATTTTTTATATTCTCTTTAATGGCTTTATGGAAGCACTTTGCATGTATTAAGGGGAGAGAGGAAGTGTGAATGCTTTGGGAATGGCATGTGGGTTTGGCCACAGAAAGCTGTTATTTGAATGGAATTCTTGTGGTTGCAGTCACAGGAATCACTGTCGCCACATAGGGATTCAAATGATACCTCTAAAACAAACAGATGTGTCTTAATATCCTGGCTGCAGGGAAGATTTAGCTTTTTATTATTATTTCTTAATACAAAGATTGCACTTCATCCCAGTTGAAATCATCTCCATCTACAACATGAGATCCCTTAGTTAGAGGCTTATTAATTGATTATCTCACTAATTAGACTCTGATTGCTGTTGTACGGCTTCAAATTAATTTTAAAGTGCTTAAATTAAAAAAAAATACACACAGATTGCATCTATTGCAATTTTGAATACAAATATAATAGCAAGAGATATGAATGACAATTACCAGTTTAATTAGCCTTTCAGCACAGAAAGGAATGGAGATAGAACAAATTGGGCATCAAAATGGTCCTGTTTGGTGTTTTGGTGGTAAAAATAATTTGGAATATATGGGAAGATGGCTGTGGTGAATTTGGTTTGTCTCCATATCAGTTGTTCCCGTGTTTGCTTCATTTGCTAAAAGCCTGTGTGTGCAGAATCCTAACCCACACTTAGTCATTTTTTTTTTATTTGGCCTAGGATCTAACTGCAGCTTTCTTATTAAAATGCTTTCTCTAAAGGAAATATTCACAGTAGTCTAATTGCAGCAGGGCTGCTCCCACAAGAAATTTAAAAGAACAATTTACTAGACTGTGAAATACATTTTTATTTAAATTTTAGAAGAGCCCTTTTCTGTGTCATGAGCAAACATAAACCCTTTGGGAAGAGCTGTGATGTCACAAAATCTCAGATATCACAGTTTGCCTGTACATGTGTCTTCAGCTATATATTAAGAATGATATAAACAGAAGAATTCCTGGATTGGAAAATTTCCTCAAAGAATCATGCAGGAGATTGGAGGAGGGACTGGCTATTACATCCCAGAGTGTACAAACAGAATCCCAGAAGAGTTTGGGTGGGAAGGGACTTTAAAGCTCATCCAGTGCCACCCCTGCCATGGGCAGGGACACCTTCCACTGTCCCAGGTGTCTCCAAGCCCTGTCCAACCTGGCCTTGGACACTTCCAGGGATCCAGGGGCAGCCACAGCTGCTCTGGACACCATTAAGTCTTAAGGTTTGCCTAAAACTGTTGCTTAAATCCGACACTGATTTTGATCTTCAGAAATGCAAAGAGCTTTATGGAAGTAAAATTCTTCTGATGTTTATACTGATGGCTCCCACTCTGTGTTCTGGGACTCCTCTGGGAATGTTTCACTGGCAGCTTCTCCAGATGTGCCTGTGAGGAGGGGCACAGAAATTCGTGGTTGAAAAATCCACCATACAGCATGATTGGAATTTGGGTACAGAACATTTGCTACCACTTTTGTTTTTCTTTTTCAAAGTGTGTTGTTTTTCTTTTTCAAAGCAGCTTTGCTGTGAGGAAAGGCTGGGAGAATTGGGAATGTTCAGCCTGGAGAGGAGAAGCTTTGGGGTGACCTCATTGTGCCTGAAGGTGTCAACAAGAAAGATGGAGAGAGGCTGTTTACAAGGGCAGGACACAGGGAATGGCTTCCCACTGCCAGAGGGCAGGGTTGGATGGGATATTGGGGAGGAATTGTTCCCTGTGAGGGTGGGCAGGCCCTGGCACAGGGTGCCCAGAGCAGCTGTGGCTGCCCCTGGATCCCTGGCAGTGCCCAAGGCCAGGCTGGATGGGGCTTGGAGCAACCTGGGACAGTGGAAGGTGTCCCTGCCCATGGCAGGGGTGGCACTGGATGGGCTTTAAGATCCCTTCCAATCCAAACTATTCCCTGATTCCATGTGAAGCTCTGCTGCCCATGACAGGGGTGTAATACAGAAAGCAAATATTTCTAATGTTGCAACTTTCAGTTCTTGAAAACTTAAAAATAGGTGAGGTCCATTAAAAAAACCTGAAAAATATACATCCAATTCTAACATATGTCTATTCAGTTTTGGGAATATTTTAACTTACAATTTCTGGAAGATCTCTCTTAGGTTATCAGTGACAGTTTAGGATTTGCTGCTCCAAGGCTCTCAGTTTAGTTCTTTTCACATCAAACCTGCCTAAACTCACATGGCAGTGCTGGGAACTCAGTGAAACACCTTTTTGAGCATCTTCAGGAAAGAAAGTGGGTCAATGTTCAGACAGTCATTAATCTAAGGAAGGCTATGATAATTGCAAACACTCAGAGTGTGAGTCTATAGTTATTCCCTTTAATACTAAAATCCCATGATACTCAACCATCAGATACAGGGTTCTATAACAGAATGCTTATGTAAGTTCAATAGCCTGGTTTGTAAATCTTCCAGTCTCAGAAGGATACAGATTGATGATATTTGGTACTAAGTTCTCAGATCAGCACTTACAAGGCATTGCTTAAATCTTTCCTGCCACTTTCTGTCTAGTCAATTGGAAAAATCTGTCCAGAGAGTAATTGAAAATTGCCCCAGATTGTCATTGAGTGATTTGCAGAAATACCCTTTGATTATAGTCCCAGTCATTTTATATTATACTGCAGTCATACTGCACTTAGAAAAATAAATAATTCCTCAGCTTTGGACAACCAGATAATTGGTGTAGTTTATTCAAAAAAATTATGTCTATTTCTGTAGGTGATCTCCAGCAAGGTTAGAAAAAAATCAATACCATAAAGCATGTTTCAATGGAAATATGATGGACTTACAAGGTCTGCTAGGCTGTATCCTCATGTTTATTTTGCTTTAGCAGGATAACTTTTCTGCAGCAGGTAAAAACAACACAATTTATACTGCTCTCCTTCCTGCAAGTGTTCCAGGCCAGGTTGGACAGGGCTTGGAGCAGCCTGGGCTCATGGAAGGTGTCCCTGTCCGTGGCAGGGGTGGCACTGGATGGGCTTTAAGGTCCCTTCCAACCCCAAACCAGTCTGGGATTTGATGTTCTCCCAGTCCTCTCCTCTGTCTTGTTATTTGTTTATGCATTTCAGCATCCACTCTGAGAATAAACTCATTGCTTTGAGGTTTCTAAGGGCAAATATACACCAAAGAAACTTGTTGGGTTTGGAGACCCATCAAAACTCCTGGCTCCTCAGAATCCAACTCTCCTGCTTCTAAGTGTATTTGAAATGCCCAGCAACAAAAACTCAGTGGTTTTATCCTTCAGTACTAGATTTGCTCAATGTCTGATATTTATTAAATCATTTTCTAGATGTTCTTTAACTCTGAAACATAAAAATGTAGTTTAAAAAAATAAACCATGAAAATGGAGAGGAGAGGAGGGTTAGGGACAAGGAGAGCAAGAAGGGGTAGGGGTGGGAAAAAGGAAAAGGAAAAAGGGAAGGGAAGGGAAGGGAAGGGAAGGGAAGGGAAGGGAAGGGAAGGGAAGGGAAGGGAAGGGAAGGGAAGGGAAGGGAAGGGAAGGGAAGGGAAGGGAAGGGAAGGGAAGGGAAGGGAAGGGAAGGGAAGGGAAGGGAAGGGAAGGGAAGGGAAGGGAAGGGAAGGGAAGGGAAGGGAAGGGAAGGGAAGGGAAGCTCACAGAATAAAATAAATTTGGTATCCAGTGCCCAGACAGACAAAGCCATTCCTTAGAACTGAAGCCTAAAATTTCCCATTAGTCAGACCTGGTTTTTTTGTGCAACAAGAAAATATCTTTTAAAAAGCCCTCTCCAAGGTGGAGTTGAACGTGTTTGAGCTGCAGAAGCAGCAAAGCAGTGAAGCTGAGGTTTTACAGGTGCAGTCTCAGGCCAGGCACTGCCTTCCAGTGCCATGTGTGGTTTGATATTGAAGATTTTGTTTCAAGTGAAGCCAGGAAACATTAATGTTTCTCGTTGGCCAACTTTCACTATTCCAGAAGGAAACTTTAAAGTGAAAATTGGAATATAAAATAATGGCAGAAAGACAGTGCACTCTGGAAAAAATAAACCCTATGTCCCTTCAGTCTCTTATTTTATAATCCAGCATTCAGCAAATGCTGGAACTGAAAATCTGCCCTGACATTTGGGAGCCTCATGTTTGGTTTATTTTGACATCATCACAGGACCATATGCAGGCAGCCTGCTCTTGGCTGCAGCAATCACTGTTTCTGGGATTTCTGAGATATTTTTAAAAGCTGGTTTGCCCTGACATATAATAAGAGGCAAGCCAGCAGGTAAAGATGTGCACCTTCAGAAAAATTCAGGTCTAAATACAAATTTATTATAAAATAATGACTTGGCAGAAAGGTTGATTCTGTTAGAATGATATGAATTGGACTTCTTGCTTTATTAAATTCATCATAATGAACTGATGGGGCTGGATGACAATAAGAGAACTGTCCTGAAGGTTTTTCCTTCTCAAGGGCTAAAAATATCATTAAATAAATATAAATTACAACTGCAAAACAAATGAGTATTTGTTATTTGATAACACTAGCTAGTAATAATAAGCAGTAATCCTGGCATTTGATAATAAACAAATTGAACTCTAAGGATTCAATGATAATCAATAAACTCACCATTTGGATATTACATAAAATTTGGATGTTACTATTTAAAAAGGAGGGGAAAAAAAAGAGAAATTACCTGTAGCTGAAGAAATGACAAGTGAGTGAACAAACGAGCTTAAATGGGCTAAATTAATCCTTTTAAATTTAGGTTAAAATAATTAAGGAACTACAAACTGGAAAAGAATTTTAAGAACAGGAGAAACAGCAAATGTTGACCTGCCAGTCTAGAACACTCTGTGTTTGATCCTGAGCAAGTTATTGAAGGTGTTTCCACCCACTTCTCAGACTTCAAATACCCACTTTAGACATGTGAAGCTGTTTTTGTTACTTTTCATCATTTTCCTCAAAGGCAGAGACAGTAAATACAGAATTTGCACAAAATTTGAGCAATCATTTTCCATGGAGGAAAAAGAGAATAATCCTAAGGTCTTCTGTTCCAGCCTTTTAATGATCTGTATTCTGGTGGGGGTGATTTGCAATTAGCACAGTTACAGTGCAATAACTGTCCCTGAAGATACATCTTGTTTCACCCCTGTGAAATTTAATTAGTAGGTCACCAGTAATCGTGCTGTGAAATGGCTCTCAATTATGTTTTACTTCAAAATCACAGATTCATGGAATGGTTTGGGTTGGAAGGGAACTTAGAGATCATCCAGTGCCACCCTTGCCATGGCAGGGACACCTTCCACTGTCCCAGGGTGCTCCAAGCCCCATCCAGCCTGGCCTTGGGCACTGCCAGGGATCCAGGGGCAGCCACAGCTGCTCTGGGCACCCTGTGCCTCACCCTCATAGAAACAATTTTTCCCCAGTTTCTAATTTAAATATCTTCTCTTTAATTTTAAAAGCATTCTCCTTTGTCTCTTCCCTCCATCCCTTGTCCACAGTCCCTCTCCAGCTCTCTTGGAGCCTTTTTAGGGGCTCTGAGATCTCTGTGGAACGTTCTTCTCTCCAGGATGAACATTCCCAGCTCTCTCAGCCTTTCTCCAAAGCACAGGGACTCCAGCCCTCAGGAAATCTCTTCTGTTTCCTACCTGGACCTTTCCCCAGCCATCCTCCAGTGCCCATGTCCTGACAACAATGAACAATTCAAAGTTGTTCGTGGCATTTTGACTTTCTTTTTTCCAGCTGAGAACAGCAAGAAGATGCCCATAGAAAAAAGCAAAATCCCAGATGAGAAGAACAATGGGGATTTCTATGAGAATGGTGGACAGGATAAAAAATTGATGTTGATTTAGGTTTTGAGTGAGGAATTCAGACTTCTCCAGGAATATGTCACAGGTCTTTAACCATTTAAAGGCTGTTATGGAAAAAGCTGTCATGGTAACTGGAATGTTGGAAGAAGGAGGAGAAAAAGAGTTAAATCTTGGTCTCCTTACAGATGAGTTTTGCTGACAGCCTCTGAAGAACTGCAAGAATCCACATTTCTGGAGAACTGGCAGGGATGGAACTGTCAGAGTAGACAATGCTGCAGCATCTGAGAACAAACTTGAACTAATGTGACAAAACCCTGTCTAGGTTTGAAAAGACAGGTGTCTGCTAAGGAAGGCAGGAGCCTCCTTTGAAATGGAAAATGTAAATCCTCCCTCTGAATTATTATGATTTTGAAAATTAAAGGGCTCTTAGGCAAAGATATGGGAGTAGGAATAACAGCTCTGCACTAGGAAAATTAAAAATACAAATGAATAGTACAAACCAACCCTGCCAGAGTCAGACCATGCCCTGTCCCCTGTGTGTCAGGGGGTGGCACAGCCCCATCCCATGGGGGCTCAGCCCTCCTGCAGTGCCAGCTGTGGCTCTGCTGGAGCAGGGATCCTGCACAAGGGGGGAGTTTTCCTCTGCAGCTCCAGGGCTGCTGGAGATGGGCCTGGGCTCCCTCTGGCCATGCAGGGCAGCAGAAGCTGCTCCTCTGGCAATGCACTGGGCAAAGGCTGCTGGGCTGTCCCAAAGCTCAGATTGGATCCAGGTAGGAATGCTTGGCTCCTCCCCTGGGCGGAGCATCTCCCCATGGGATGATGGGATTGGATCAGCCATGCAGGGACACTCAGTGGCCATGGACAGAAGATAATTAATAATTAATGGCCCATGGACAGAAGAGATCTCCTGGAGGGAGGATTGGCTGTGGGAGAGATAAAGAAAACTGCCCAATGAACAGAGGAGAACTGCCCCACCTCTGACAGATGGGAATTGAATACACACCCCCAATCGTAAGAAAACCCCCAAACCTGGGGAAGCTTTGTTTAAACTTTGATAAAAATCTGATGTTGAGGGAAGCACAGAGTCCCCCATTTTTGAACAGACAAATTCAGGTAGCAATATGTGTTACTAGGATACAAAATTTCCTTAAAAACCTTCAAAAACACATGCCTTGACTTCTCATTGTGTCAGTGAAGAAATAACCAAGGAGATTTGCCTGTCGTCTTGTGGCTTTGAAGTGCAATGTAATTTTAAACAGGACATGTTTCCAATCATTAGTTAATTAAAATGAAAATTGAACACTAGACTGAGCAAATAATAAAAACAGGGGGAAATTGTAAAAATGGTTAGAAAGGAAAAAGTTTAGTTTTAGTTTTCAGTTGAATTTTTAGTTATCTAATTGTATTAGTTTTATCTGACCTATTTCTCAGCAAACACCCCACTCTCTAACAGTTCTGCTGAACTGCAAGAGCTGCTTTTCAACCAAATCCCATGAAATACACATTAATCTGAGCCAAACCCAGCAGCTCAAACAGTGGGTTCATTTCTCTGTGTTAGAACACCTCCAATAATTGTGAATCATATTCAAAGCTGACAAGGTAAGTAAACAAAATGAGAATTGGACCTATAAAGTCTAAACAAAAGCTGCACATTCCCAGCAGCTGGAGCACAACAGCCTCTTCTGCTTTTTCCTTTTCTCTCACAGTTGCTGCTATAATTTTTTGGCAAGGGCTGAGGGAGGTACATGGCAGCCAACATCCTCCCTGGAGGCACAGAGCATTTACCTGAATGATGCACATCCCTTCTGCCAGCCTGGAGCAGTCCAAGCTTTCCTCCTGGATGTCTGCACGGAAGGGGAATGTGTTCCCAGCTGCTCCACGAGGCTGCAGCTGGGGCCAGGAACCACAGCTGGGGGAAGTGGGACGGATCGTAAACAATTAAGCAAAGGAATTGTGGTTTTTGAAGCCTTCATCCCCTCAGATGCAAAGAGACATCAGGCAGAAGTGCCATCCCTCCCCCAGAGATGTCTGGGACCTGATGGAGCAGGTGAGTTGGTGCAGGAACAGGTTGCAGTGATGTTCCCCCCTGGTATCAGTACCTGGTACCAAAATCACTGTGACAGCCCACTGAACGTGAGGCATGGTGTGACCCCAATGCCCCTGGGAACAAACCCACCCCCCAAACCTCAGTGGGACAGAGAGGAAGCAAAGGAGAGGCTGAGCTGTTCTCTTGGCCTTGGGTTATGCGCTTCTCATAGAACAGAAGAGTAAATTTTGAAAAAGGTCATCAAATCTGAGCATCAACCCACATTCACCATTAAACCATGCCCTCAAGTGCCACATCCACAATGTTTTTTCAATAATTCCAGGGATGGTGACTCCACCACTGTCCTGGGAAGTGCATTCCTCCCCTGCACTCAGCACTGGTGAGGGCACACCTCGAGTGCTGTGCCCAGTTCTGGCCCCTCAGTTTGGGAAGGACTTTGAGATGCTCAGACACATCCAGAGGAGGGCAGCTAGGTTGGTGAGGGGTTTGGAGCACAAACCCTGTGAGGAACGACTGAGGGAGCTGGGAGTGTTCAGCCTGGAGAAAAGGAGACTCAGGGGTGACCTTATCACTCTGTACAGCTCCCTGAAAGGTGCCTGCAGTCAGGTGGGGTTGGTCTCTTTCTCCAGGCAGCACTGACAGAACCAGAGGACACAGTCACAAGCTGTGTCAAGGGAAATATAGGTTGGGTATTAGGAAGAAGTTTTTTACAGAAAGGGTGATAAAGTTCTGCAATGGCTGCCTGGGGAGGTGGTGGAGTCACCATCCCTGGATGTGTTTAAAAAGCCTGGATGTGGCACTGGGTGCCAGGGTTTAGTTGAGGTGTTGGGGCTGGGTTGGACTCGATGATCTTTAAGGTCTCTTCCAACCCAGCCATTCTGTGATTCTGTGAATTCTGTGAATTCTAGTGTTGAACAACCCCTTCTACAAAGAATTTTTTCCTAATAGCTAACCTTAACTAATTAATTCTAAACTGGAATAGTGAGAAAATATCTTCATAGCTCCCAATCTGTACATGAACAGTGGATATTTATTTTAAAAAAATATTGTGGACAACTTTTGATTACTGCTATTAATTTTAAAACCTTTTTTACCTGGGTGACCAGGTCAGCAGCTTCACAGATGATTTGTTTAAATAGAGAGGGGGATGCACATGGCTGAGTGGATTTCACTGCAAATATTCTGTACAGGAGTTCCACTAAATAATTAGATATAGAGCTAGGAAGTTCCATGCTGGAGTTCAGGTCCTCAGGGGAAGGTCTGGAGGGAAGGGTCCTCCTGGTGCCTCAAGGTGGAACTGAGACATGATGGGGAGAACCAGAGCAGTGGCAGGAAGCTAAAATATACATGGAAATATCAGTGTTTTTTACTCTAGACATGAATTCTGAACAAGCTGGTCTAGTGAAGGTTCCCTACCCATGGCAGGGGCTAGAATGGGATGGACTTTAAGGCCATTCCAACACAAACCATTCCAGGATTCTGTTTGTTTCAAGGATTTGATTTGTGCAATTGTATTTCAATAAATACATAGACAAAGGAAGGGAACTTTCCATTCAGAAATCTCAAGTTTTTATATTTTATATTAGTATTTCTCTTTCCCATAACAATACTGATAGCAAGGTGTGAAATTCACTGGTGACAGCTGATTTATGCATTTCAGCACAACCACACATTACAAATGGCAACTGTTAATGCAGGGAGGGGAAGTGGAGAGGGAAGAAAAAAAGAAGTAAAACTTGTTGTAAGCAACATTTGTTTGTGTCTTGTATTGTGTTCTACTTGACACCAATCCCACATGGAATTAAGTACATGCTGCACAAAAAGCACAGGATTAGTCCTGCTGCAGGAGAAAAAAAAAATAAATGATCCAGCTGAAAGCTGCACGTAGCTGAAAACACTTTATAACTACAGAAATGTCCAAGTGCTTTCAGGCATGAGTTGGTTTGTAAATTAAATTAAGTGTTGCCATTTCCACTTAGAGGTACACAAGGATTATTACAAATTATTAGGAGAAGGATGTAAATAGTGATGAATTTTGAAAACTTACATGTACACAGGGAAGTAAATGTGAGGATCCTTGGTGGAACAAGAATGTTAACTTCCCTTCCCCTCTGCTTTCCCCTTTCCTTTGCCCTCCCTTTACCCCTTCCTCTTCCTCTTCCCTTCCCTAGCATTACATTCCAATATCTGACAAAAATAATTTGGGGGACCAGAGCTTGATGATGATTTTCTCTGTAAACCAAACATATCCATGTATTTATTTAATCACCCTTTATGTTCAACAAAACCAATTGGAAATATCTGGAAATGCAGCCTTGCTTATAATATACAGGATGTTAAGAACAGGAATCTAAAATTGATCTTTTCCAGTTCTGTTCTATCTCTTCCTTGGGATTTTTTTTCCATTCTGTGCTGTGCATCATCTCATGGTCTCACTGACAATCTGCTGTCTCGCCTCTGGCATTGCAAAATCAAAGAAGAACAAATTTATTCCTGTTTATTTTAGTAACAACAAAACTTTCCACTCCGAGCTCTACATTTTTTACTCTTGAAGGTGATCTATGAAGCAGGAAAAACAGCTCGACTTTCAGATACTCAACAGAGGTTATGCTGGCAGTAAACAAAATCCTTTCAGACCTCTGCAGGAAGAGAGCTTGATGCAGAATCCACTGGGGAAAAGGTACCTGGAATAGAGGTTGTTATCAGCAAAACTGTAGTTCCAGGTACCTTAAGGAACGTGAATGAAAGATGATATGGAAGTGTTTGGAATTGCAAATCATTGTTCCAAAGTGTTTTCCTCCTCTGCTGTTTGCAGCATTCCTATCACAGAGCTGTAAATATTTACTCACCTGTTACAAATGCAGTAATTATCACGTTTCCAGATTCACATGGCAGCTGGAGTTTGCTTTCTGCAGACTAAATATATATTGTCATGTTATTTACATGTAGTGGAGTTTTTTTAAACATAGAAGATTTCTCTAGAAAATTACTCAACGGGGTTCTTATGTCTGAATTAAGAAGAAAAATATAAAATATTGAGTATGGCTATTCCTTGGACCTGAGGGAATGGCTGGAGCTGTGTCAGGGGATGGTCAGGCTGGATATTGGGAAAAGGTTCTTCAACCTCTGGGGGAAGCACTGCCCAGGCTCCCCAGGGCATGGGCACAGCCCCAAGGCTGCCAGAGCCCCAGGAGGGTTTGGACAAAGCTCCCAGGGATGCACAGGGTGGGATTGTTGGGGTGTCTGTGCTGGGACAGGGGTCAGACTCCATGATCTCTGTGGGTCCCTTCCACCTGAGGATATTCCCTTATTCTATTACATCCTCAGTGTGTGAATTGAGCAAAAAATGATCAGATAAATGCTCGAATCTGGAAATTTGGATGGAAATTGCATTTGTACCTGTAAAAGGATTTGCTGTTGGAACCATTTCCTAAGAGGAAGAAGCACTTTGCCTGGAGCTACTGTGACACAGAGCAAGGTCACCCAGGAGAGTGATTTTGGTTTAAGGGATACATTTTCAGTAGGATCTCTTAGATGGGGCAGCAAAACTGCTGCAAAATCGTGAGTCTTTCCCCATTTCTAGAGCTTCAAAATATCTGAGAAGTTTTTTGCATGTTTTTTTCCCCTCAGGAAGCAGCCCTTGAGGATTTCTAGTGGAATTAAAGGAGAGGCCTTATTTTCACTGTGTGCTCTTGTGTGTGTAGAGGTTTCCCATACAAAGATTAAAGAATATAATGTTGTTAATTTAGAAATTGAATAATAGAAATCCCCGTTTTTTCCTGACTCTTCAGCCAGAGCTTCACAGCCTCCCTGTAGGCTGTTATGTATATATGGACCAAAACCACTGGCCTGGTTTTGATCTTCTGTGCCTCACTCCATGAAAAATAATCTGTATTTGGTATTTTATGAGTTTACAAGTGATTTTGCCTTTTCCAAAATGAAACCTAGCGACAGGATCACTGCTTTGTCCAGGATATATGAATATATATAGGAATATAAGTGATATATGAATATAAGTGATTTCCTTCTAATGCTTTCTTTGGATGTAAATGGTGAAAGAACACAAAATCCAAACTCCAGAAATTAAAGAAAAGGCAAAATCAACACATGGGCTAACAAAAATATTGGTGTAGGCATTTAAATACTGTGGGAGATGATGTGAAATGACAAACAAGACAAACTGTTGTAAATCTAAAAAATACATTTCAAAAAGGTGTTTTAAGCTCTTGAGTAGAAAAAAAAAAGGTTAATTGGACGAAAAATTAATGGAAGAACATCCAATTAATAAAGAATCATGCACTAGTTCAGCAATTAGGGGGGACAGGTGAGGTGAGTTCAGACCCAAGATCTGAGCTCCAGGTCCCCACACGTGTCACAACCACAGACTCTGATTCAGGGTCCCCATTGTGCCCAGGGAATGCTTTACACTGACAACTTTATTGCACTTCTTAAAAAAAAATATTTAATTTAAGAGCATTTTAAGGGCTCTTTGTTTAAAATCCCAATCAGCTCTAATTCTGACCTGAAGCCACTCTGTTCTCTTCTGCAGCGGGACTGCATGAAATAAATGAGCTCCTTTTCACCATTCTTCAGGCTAAGCCTGCCTTCAAAGTGTCCTCATAGCCAGGCACAAGGAATGTTTCATCTCAGAAGCTCTGCTTTGACAACTCTGATCCTTTTTTCCTCCTTTCCCCAAATTGGGATTGCTGTGCCAGCACAGGCTGGCCTTTTACACTGCATCCCTCTACCTGGCTGAGCAGAGCAAAGAGCGAGCAGCTCTTGAACTCACTACATCATTCTAAAATGCTGCTCTTATCAGCTTAATGCTGCCATAATTGTTCTTTTTGCCTGTTTGTGCCACGCTGTGTCTCTGACTGCAGGACAATCCCCTGATTTTTCATTCCAATTCTCTGGAAATGTCGCTGTTACAATGTGAGTTATCTGCACTTTAGAGCGTCTATCACTCAGAATGAAGTTCAGTATCTGAACCCTGCAGCCTCCAGCACGTTATCAGCTGCCATCCAGGTAGGTCAATCATTTATAACACATTTAACTCCAATCCTTTATTTTCCTTCATAAGTTGCAAGGTCACCTTAAACCCTGGAAAAGGCCTGAAGAGTGGCGGGGAGATGAATGAGCGTTCCCTGTTGCCATAGGCTGCTTGTTTCCAAGCAGAGTGATACCTCAAATGCTAATAAATGGGATCAAAAGGCAAAGAGGTTCAGCAAAACCCTGCACTGGTCACTCACATCCTTCTGTGCCAGGATTGTGGGCCAAGGAAATGCCACTGCAGCTGAGCATCACTTGGCCCTGGGCTCACAGCTCAGGGAGCAGCTCTCCACAGCTTCCCTGGCTCCTCCCAGCACTCAGGGTAAAGCCAGCAGCTTATTACTTTTAATTTAATGAGAAGCCAAACGTTAACCCCTTGTCACTGTGCTGGGAAAGCTCTGTGCTTCAGGAGCTAATAATAAATAAAGCTGTGTTGACAGTGAAATATTATATTTGTGTTATTTTCTGCACTGGAAATTGCAGGTTTTGGTAGTTCGGGTTTTTTTTAGGTTTTTGGGGTTTTTTTTCGTAGTGGGTTTTTTTGTGTTTTTGGTGGATTTTTTGTTTGTTTTTGTTGTTGTTGTTGTTTTGTTTCGGTTTTGTTTTTGTTTTGGGGGTTTTTGTTTGTTTGTTTTGGTATGGTTTTTTTAATATTTTGTTTTGCGAGCATTTGTACCTGTGCTGGAAAGATGAGAGCTGCAAACTGGCCAAATTTCCATGAAACTATTTTCTCAAAAACTATCAAGAGTCGGTTAATCTAGGAAAGGACAAGAGATCTTAACAAAGCCTGGTATCTCAGCAGCACAATAGGGCTGAAAGTCACTGTGACAGCTGCAAGGTAAGGCACACTGGAAGGAACAATTGATACATTGATGGGATCTAAATTAACTGTAAGTACTCGGGAAAACGTCCCGGCTGTCATTGTGAACAGCCCGGTGGAAATCTCTGCCCGGTGTTCTGCAATGATTAAAACCCAAACAAGATGTTACAAAGTGCTAAGCAGAGAATAGAGCACAGCGCTGAAAGTGCTGTAAGGCCATTCTGTAAATCAGTGTGGGAGCTCACCTTGAACCACATGCTCAGTTTTATCGCCCCATCTTGAAAAGGATGTATCAGAAATAAAGAATAGGAGCTCTGAAAGTCTGTCTTTTCAGAGAGATGGTTGGGTCAAACTCAGCCTTTGATTTATACCCTGTGCTGTCCCTTTGAAATCAAGTGATTCTCTGGGTTATAAATCACAAGGCAATATGACCTATTTAATTTAGTGAAGGGATGCATGAAAATGCTTATGATGAAGATGGACAAACTATTGAGTGCTCTGTCTGCAGGCAACAGAGCTTTTCTTTTCCCTGCCGAGCAGCCTTTGCTCTGAGACAACCAGCAATGCATAAAAACAAATACAAGTGAATCATTTTTAGACAGAAATAGGCAGCTGATACTTCCTCCAGATGAAATATGTCATCTTTCCCCAGTTTCTGCCACTTAAAAAAATAATTTGGGGGCACAGGAGTAGAAAAGCAAGAGGATTTAAGCTTCCTAAGCAGATGTAAGGATTGAAAAGTTATAATAAATTGATTTTGGAAAAATAGAGAATCATTGAATATCCTGAGTTGGAAGGAGCCACGGGGATCATGAAGTCCAGCTCCTGGCCCTGCACAGGACATCCCAACAATCCCACCCTGTGTGTCTCAAAACAAAACTCCAATGAATGTACAGGGCCTGGGGAACAAGGATATCACATCATCGATTCAGAATGCACAGGTAAGGTCAGGGAGCAATAAAATAAACCCAACCACGAGGTGATAACCAGGTTGACCTGGAAAGGAGAGCAATGTTCAGCAACTCCACAGAGTCTGAGGCAACATCCTGTGCTCAAAGAGGGCAAAGCCCCCAATTCCTGCCACAGCTGAGTTGTGGCAGCAAAGGGACAGGGAGCAGAGCAGTCAGGGTCTGGCTGAGCAGCCTCTGCAGCCTGTGTTTGCTCTGCTTTGGAGCAGTGCAAGGCAGAATATTTCAGCACTAATTAGAAGTCTGTGTGCTCCAGTGTTTGAAATGCCTGAACAGAGTCAGAAGCTCTCTCTAGTAAGGCAGAACGAGCTGGTTATTAGTAATGAAAGCTGATCACAGGGGGAGATTCTCAGCCTGTGAATCTAATTCATAACGGGCGGGAGAGCGGGATTTCAGCGGGGGAGAAAAGGAACATTTCATTCTCTTGTCACATGTCCTGGCAGGGGAGAAAGCCCAAATGGAGCATGTGATGGAGACTCTGCAGCTCTGTTCTGGATGATGTGATTTACCAGAGACAAGAGGAACTTGGGAAGAGAAACAAAGGCAGGAACTCCAAATTCTGATCTCTCCTGATTTGGTTAACAGATGCTCTGCCCCATTTATAATGACAGTCCTCATTCCTGTCTCCACTGATCCAGGGCTGAAAGGGACACACCATGGCACAAACTTTGCCATCCCACACCACCCCTGCTATTTTCTTTGCCCTCTCTGGGAGGGGTCATTGTTCTGATTGCCTTGACATGGGTTCTTACAGAAAAAGAAAATGTTTCCCATCCTTGCTAAAGGATAAAGCCCACTGGGCTCCATTTTCACATTCAGTTTAGTATCAGGTAGCTCCAAGTAGAATTGAATAGGGCTGTACATTTTATTTTTCTCCTTGGTTTGCTGCTTGGCTAAACTGCTGGATAAAAAGAGCAAATATTCCAGTATGGGTTCGAAATCAAGACTGTGCATTTCTCTCACATTTTCCCATTAGGTCTTGGCTCAGCCACTTATTATTCTGACAGGTATATTCATCACCTGAGTGTGTGAACAAGGCTGGAGCTGTGGGCTGTGCAGGACACTTGGGGTGGTCACTGGAGTCACCAGTGTGGCTCACTCCTGCAGTGACACCCCCTCTGTAGCTGCAAAGAGGGACAGAACAATTCCCAGCAACTTCACTTTGCCCAGGGCTCTGCAGGGAGCAAAAGGCAGGAAAAGAGAAGCAGGCTTCCAGATTTAATTAGGGCTATAGGAAAGAGTTTCTCTTTCCACTGCAGGACTGTGATGTTCTGTCTGTGCAAATGGCCTTGGCTGTCAGGTGAGGATTTGCATGGACTTTATAAACTTTAATGATGCATTCCCTCGAGGAATTCCTCAACAGTGCTGCTCCAGAGGTGGAGTAGCCCTTGTGGTGTCCTGAAACACTCTCCCTGCCCAGAGACAATTACACAAGTGCATGTACTGGGTGTGCAGAAAACTGTACTTAGCTGTTGCTGGATATCTCTTGGAAAATGGACAATAATGAACATTTCTCATGGTAATTGGTATCTCCCTCAGTAGGGTCACGGAAGGGTTTGCAAGCTGTCTATTAACTGCATCTCAGCTGTTCTCACTCAGTGGGAAGCACATTCCACACAGACTTTTTCAGTGTTCAGGAAATATTTTAACTTTTCAGCAATAGTTTTATGAAGCCAAGCAGAGAAGTTTGCATGACAGTAATTATTGCTTCAGTTCCTAAAACCAGAAGCAAGCCTGCCAAAATATTATTAAAATCAACACCTCAAAACAACTCCTGTTTTGTCTCTTCCCTTCTCCTTTCTTTGGAACATTTATAAAGAAACTCTGCTATCTTGAATAAAGAAATTATTTTCTTTAAGGAGATTTTTAGTGTCTTCAGCACAAGTAATTAGGATAAGAACAGAGAGTATTTATCAATGTTACTACAGTGAACACAGCACTCAGACTGTGACAACTGAGCTCTTGAAGTGAAGTGCAGAGAGAACAAACTGGAGCAGGTGCAGACAATAAACCTGGCTGGGTCCACCTCACAACGCTTAAAATTCTTTATGGAACTGCTTTGTGAGTAAGATTTCAGGAGAAACAAGCAAAAGGTGAAAAATCTCCGTTATAAAAGTTTCAACACAATTTCTAGAGAGGGCAAGCATAAAAGTTTACAGTTCCCATAATGGCTTTCCGTGAACCAGGCAAACCCTGGAGATTACGGGAAGGCAGGCATGCCAGGGTTATAAATATATTTATAGGAAGCACTGGTGCAGTGAGTAAATGGGCTGTTGCTCCCAGCAGGCTCCCAGGAGTGATCACACAGAGGCTGCACGGCTCCTCCAAGGGCAGAAATCCTGCCTGGCGTGTCCCACCCTGCAGGGAGCACTGAACTTGCAGCAGTCTCTGAGAGTGCCCTGCAGCACAAGTGCCATGCAGGCTCTTTCTTCTCGCAGTAAACAACTTCTCTTCCCAGCCAGGGACTCTCTCCCTGTGAATACACAAGCTACACGTGTTCCTTTGGAGGGCCTTGGGTGCAGCTGAGAAGCAGCAAAGCAAGTGGGATGAGATGAGGAACTTTTAGCTCTTTTTGTGACTGTTTTATGAGGATATCACATGGAAAACTCAGCTAAGTAGGCTAATAATTCTGAGCACTCTTTTTTTTTCCCTCCTGATATCTTTATAGTAACTTTCCTGCATAGAAGTGTTCACATAGTTAGACATTTATTATGGACTAACCATTCTAATTTAAAGCTGGAGTATTTGCCTGGTAAGACTCCAGATTTAGGCTCCCTCCGACCTGCCTTCATTGCCAAATTAATGTGAAACAGTGAGCAGAGGCTGGGTACTGTCCACATCCCACTCTGGACCTGTGGCTGTGCCCTACAGCACTTCAGCTTTGGTTAGAAAGAAAATAAAACTCACTGCTACAGCCACAGCCCCAAAAGAAATCTATTTCTACTGCAAGCCTAGACAGAAGAGTCACCAGCAGCGTTGGTGACCCCTGGGGTGAGCAGCTTGGTGTGCTTGTACAGCCAAAGAGAATCCTCCACGTGGCAAAAACCTTCTGGGAGCTGATGGACTGCAGTAATTTACTCTCACCAAGAATAAAGATTTTGCCTGCTCTCAGTGAGTGCTGTCTTCAGCAGATATAGTGGATATTTTCACCCCTGATGGAGGGGAGAGAATGCTGAGGAGGACTCCATCTTATCTAGATGGCTAGATTAATTCCTTAAATTAATTACTCTAGAAGGCTAATTAATTACTTTATCATACTATAATATTCTATACTATATTACACTATGTTACATTATATCTAAACTGAATCTGCCAAGTGCTCCACTCTGAACACTATGCTCAGAGTCTTATGACTGTCAGCCAACAACCCCGACACACACACACTCTTATGGCACAGAAATCTTTTATGAAAAATCTTTTCCTTAGGATTTTTTCTCCTGAGAAGCTGAGAGGCCTCAGGAACAAAATGTAACCAATGGTTATCTGCTGCTGTGGAATGCAACAGGTGCATCTGGGATTGGGCTCATGTGGTTGTTTCTAATTAATGGCCAATCACAGCCCAGCTGGCTCAGACTCTCTGTCCAAGACACAAGCTTTTGTTATCATTCTTTCTTTTTCTATTCTTAGCTAGCCTTCTGATGAAATCCTTTCTTCTATTCTTTTAGTATAGTTTTAATATAATATATATCATAAAATAACAAATCAAGCCTTCTGAAACATGGAGTCAGATCCTCATCTCTTCCCTCATCCTCAGACCCCTGTGAACACGGTCACACTCTTGGCCCTGATAGGCCAAGGAAACAAAACACCATCACTTTGGGTAAGCAATCTCCATGTTGCATTCTACTTTTGCACAAACAAATGAGAGAAGAATTGTTTTCCTTTCTCTGAGGTTCAGAGAATGTGAAACCCAGAAAATATTCTTGGGAAGAATTGTGCCTTGCTTTTCTCTGTGAAGAGAAATGCAGCTACAAGCAGACTGTGTTCAGCCCCTTGGATATCTGTTCCACTCAGGTCATCTCTCAATATCCAAATTTCCAGACAGATCCTGCTGTCCTGTACCAGAGTATCCTGGGCTCATCCAAAAAAAAGCATGGGCAGCAGGTAAGGGAGGGGATTCTGCGCCTCTGCTCTGCTCTGCTGACACCCCACCTGCAGTGCTGTGTCCAGTCCTGGTGTTCCCAACATAAGGAGGACAAGGAACTGTTGGAGCAAGTCCAGAGGAGGCCACCAAGCTGCTGGGGGCATTAGAGTACCTGGCTCTTTAGGCCAGGGAGAGCTGGGAATGTTCAGCCTGGAGATGAGAAGGATACAGGGTGACTGAATTGTGACCTTTCAGTCCTGAAGGAGCTGCCAGGAAACATGGAGAGACACTGTCTACAAGGGATGGAATGACAGGACAAGGGAGAATGGCTTCCCACTGCCAGAGGGCAGGGTCAGATGGGATATTGGGAAGGAATTCTTCCCTGTGAGGGTGGGCAGGCCCTGGCACAGGGTGCCCAGAGAAGCTGTGGCTGCCCCTGGATCCCTGGAAGTGTCCAAGGTCAGGTTGGATGGGACCTGGAACAACCTGGGACATTTGAAGGTGTCCCTGCCCAGACTGAATGGGCTTTCATGATACTTCCAACCCCAAAAATTTAATTATTCCATTATTATGATATTTTTTTTGTGATCTTCAACAACATTTTATGTCTATTTCTTTTCTATCTATGGGGAGACACAAGGAACAGCTTAGTTATTAAAATAAATATGGAATTATTGTAGGAAAACTCATTTTGGATCCATTTCTGGTAGGTCATGGTAAGGTTTGCATTGCTGTATGAACATCTCATAATCTCAGAATTATTTATCCTCACCACAAACCTCTGAAATGCATTGATATCCCACATATTTTACAAATAAGAAAAAGGCAGGATTAAGTACTTTGAGTTAAAAAGCAAAATAAAATTAGATACCATTAAGTCTTTGAAAATCAAAAAGTAATGTTGCTCCAGATAAAAATTAATGGGTCTCATTTAACAAGAGAGTGATACTTATATGTCACATGTAGCATTTTCCTAGGAGTTTACTGCTGGTAAAGAAGTCATTTCCAAAGCTTTAAGGATATTAATGAGCTACTTTGAAGTGCTTCAGAACTATTTGTGTTAAAATAAAACTCAGCAGATGGGCACAATATCATGGAAAACTACTGGAGCATGGTACTTTGTTTTTAAATATTTTTTTTAAACCAAAATTGACAATAATGTGAAAATTGTTCTCAAAAGGTGTAGTGTATGTGATAAAGTAGAAAAACTGTTTCATCCATTATCTTTCCATAATTTGAACTGGGCTGTTTATGATCAGCCCCATAAATCACAGGCTGCTGCTGTTGGTTTGATGGTTTGGGGTGAGGTACATGGGTTAAAGGTGGCAGCTGCTGTGGTTTAATTTTAGCAGTTTAAAATGTAGGAGGTGTGAATAACTTTGCTCACCCAACCCCACCTACCTGGAAAAAACACCTTGAAGACAGAGTTCTAGGAAGAACTCAGAAACAAGTAGAAGACAAAAAGAAAAATAGCATATGGACAGACTTGTTTGCCAAATTAGAGCTGTAGGAAAGGAAAACAGGGCAGAGATGGAGAGATTACATATGGAAAACCCTCTGCAGTTTACAGATCTTCCAAATATCAATAAATCTTTCCAAGTCTGGTTTAAAAAGCACTGTGGTTGTGTGTAATCCTACCTCAGCAAAGCATTCTGGGACAGCATCCAGCCACTTCTCATCCATTAATTTAATTTTTTCCCCAGTCTCTCTCAGTGGACCTTTTTGTGTTCCTTCCTTTTTTGCAGTGCTTGAAGAGATCTGTTCTTAATTAGTATATCAGTAGAGATTTTGCAGGTGAAACTTCTGCAATTCACACATTTGTCTTCTTCAGGAAGGTTATTAGACTCGAGCACAGATCGTTTGTCTCCTTTTGCAGGCTCCTGACAAACCATTCTTTGTTCCCAACGGGATTGTGGGAATTGTAATATAGGCAGAAAATTGACCCTGCGTGAGTGAGCTGGGGAAGGGAGGAATACATTTGCAAACTGTCTAAAAAACAAGGCAAACTCCAATTTGCAACATTTAATAAAGCCTGAGAAACTGCCAAGGAAAAAGAGAAAAGGAACTCCACTTTCTAGCTCATTAAAACCCAAAAATTATGGCTTAATCTTGAAATTATTTACCTTTGGTGTTGACATTGCTTCATCTCTTCTGAAATCTGAGGACATTTGGGTCTTTCCTGCTCTGGAGCTTTGGAAGGGAGACAATAATTTCTTTTCTTTGGGCTGGTCTTACTGCTGGACAAATGTGGTCACTTTATGCAGAGGATGCTGCTCATGGATACATTTTGCTTAGGGAAAAAGCTCTCTAAAGCAATGAGTCATGGTTCCTATGGAAATTGAGTTTCTAGGTTCCTTTTTTTTTTATGTTCTCAGTTTCCTGGGCCCTGTCCTTGATATCTCAGGCATGAACAGCTCCTGCTGTCGCTGAAGCTTCAGTAACTTGAGTCAAAGTTCTTGCTGCTGGAGTTTAGGTAATTTATTGCATAAATAATGATTACAAAACTGGAGGTGAGATCTTTTCACAAAAGAGATCTGTTTGTGAGATCTTTCACAAACCTGCTTTTGAATCGTTCAACACCTGGGGGTTTGGACAGGTTGGATGACAGGACAAGGCCGATGGGTGAAGGGCCGGGTCCTGGCCTTGGGTCACTCCAACCCTCTCCAGGCTGGGGCAGAGGAGTTGGGAAGCTGGAAAAGGCCTGGGATGCTGGGGACAGAGGCTGGGCAGGAGCCCAGGTGTGCCCAGGTGGAGCAGAGGCCCAATGGCCCCTGGGCTGTGCCAGGCCTGGTGTGGGCACAGGCCCAGGGCAGTGGCTGTGCCCTGTGCTGGCACTGCTGAGGGACCTCGAGTGCTGTGTCCAGTTCTGGCCCTCGTGGCCAGAGAGACCTTGAGGGGCTGGAGCGTGTCCAGGGAAGGGAACGGGGCTGGGGAAGGGGCTGGAGCACCAGGAGGGGCTGAGGGAGCTGGGAAAGGGGCTCAGCCTGGAGCAAAGGAGGCTCAGGGGGCCCTTGTGGCTCTGCACAGCTCCTGACAGGAGGGGACAGCCGGGGGGGGTCGGGCTCTGCTCCCAGAAACAGGGACAGGAGGAGAGGGAACGGCCTCAGGCTGGGCCAGGGCAGGCTCAGGGTGGACACCAGGAGGAATTTCTGCATGGAAAGGGTGGCCAGGCCTTGGCAGGGGCTGCCCAGGGAGGTGTTGGAGTCCCCATCCCTGCAGGTGTCCCAGGAAGGCACTCAGAGCTCTGGGCTGGGGACAAGCACTGAGTGGATCAGGCACAGCTTGGACTCAATGGTCCTGGAGGTTTTTTTCCAACCTTAATGATTCTGGGATTCTGGGATTCTGACATTCTGACGGGTTCCCTCAGCTCCCCAGCTCCTACAGAGGAATTGTCTCACTCTGGATGGCCCATGCATGTTCTACATGAAGCCTGAGCTGGGGTTGTGAATGACCCTGCCCATCCAACACCTGCAACTGTCACCTGTCCCTGTGAAGGGGAGTTACAGGGTTCTGGTTGTCCTGCTGAAGCAGAATAACACCACTCAGAGCTGAATAGTTTTCAATTACTTTTGCCTTCAGAACTCTGTTTTTGCCCCAAAGTTACCCAATTTTAAGTCAAGTTAAGACTGTTTTCAGTAGTAGCAGTATTAATGACTGATACAGCTTTATTTACACCATTTATGCTTCAGCTTCATTAGTGATCCCTTGTTTTCTTTCTGCCTCCTCACATTGGCATCCACAAGCAGGGTTGTATTTTTCCAGAACACCTTTCCTCCTTTCTCCTTCTCTTGTGTTTCTTGCATTCACTCAGGACAATATCACAACAAAAAGGTGCAAAAATAATTGGGAATATGGGGTGAAGTAACAGACAAGTCCTTTTTAGATAACTCCATTTTTCTCCCCCTCAGACTTTTGTCTGTATCCTATTTAATTATCAACAGGCAGCAGGCCTTCAAAGCAGTTTTGTGCTAGTTGAACACCTTGAAGCAGCTTCCCTTTGTTCTTTAAATTATTCTGGAGGAACTTTTGGAGGAGCAGAAAGTTCCTTGATGCTTCCTGACCTGTTCCATGGGGGCTTTTTATTTATTGCAGGTTGCCAGGTTACCTCCTGCCTGGTCATTGAAGTCACTTGACATGAAGCTTTTATCTGCCACCAAAAGGTTGTTGACCAGGCCATTTATTTCAGTAAAGAGTTCTTCTGTCACTCTTAGTCATAGCTGCATAAATGCTGCAATGATAATAGTGGGAAAATTTATCTCTTAAAGTGGCAACTGTTATTTTATCCCCTGGAGCAAACTGTCAGGATTCCTAAAGGTCTTGTATTAAATTGCAAATCCAGCACCATTGTGTCTGAATTCTAATTTTAGATGTTCTTGTTACAAAATCTGAGCAAATGTGCATTCAATTAAGGTAAGGGTTTGGAACTTTGCATCTGAGGAAATAAGCTTTTACAATTAGTTCAAAATGAAATCAGAACATTTCCAATCCACTTGTTCTGAAATATAGTCATAATAATTAAAAAATCATTAATGTGCTTTGCACTCTAGGGGCCTTTCCTTTAATGTGGGATTTTCTGTACACAGAAAGTTGAGGGTTGTTTGTCTGCTAAGGAAAAAATAAGCAGTTGATAACCCAAGAACTGAAGTCTCCCATTTTTTCACTAAAAGCTGATCAGAAACATCAGGATTCCTTAACATCAACCCCTAAAGCTATAATTTAACTGGAACAAGCTCAAAATGGCTTTCAGCAACCCCTAAATTAACACTTTGTGGATGATTCCACCAGAAATCCTTATTTCATAACATACATTTAACTCCCTTTTCTCCTTGATACACAGAAGAATGACAAGAAGTTTGACAAGGAGTCACTTGATTTGCTCAGTCCTGAATTTTCCAGGTTGTTCTCTAGTGTGTTGGCCAGGACTGCAGGTACCACAGAAGCACAAGATAGCCCTTCATTCTGAGACAAAACTCAGAAGCTTAAAAACAACCAATTTTTACAAAAATGACGAGTTCTATAAAATCCTAAGTGCCAGGAAAAGAGTGAACAGGGATCACCAGTGCAGAATCTGGGGGGTGTCAGCTGAAGCCAGGAGATCAGAGAAGTGCTCAGAAAGCTCTTCCCTCCATTGCAAAGATCCCAGTTGAGAAGGAAATCCCAAAATGTGTGCTGGGGCTGTTTATCCCTTTATCCCTTGCTGTTATGCTCTCCCACTCTCAAAGGTACCTCTCAGGATATTTTTTCTTGATGGGCCTGACACCATTCCTGGTGTCTAAATAGGGAGATGTGGGAGATGTCCACACATCTGTCCCAGCCCCTGAGGCCATTCCTGTTGGAGTTTGGGGTGGGAGGGAGCCAGCAGCCTGTCCTTGCCTCTTCCCAGCAGTGCTCTACTTCCACAAACCCTGGTTTAGTTCCAGAAAAAGCCATAAAAATGCATTACTCTGAACTCAGGTAAGTTTTACAGTCAAATATTAAGCTGCAGAAACAACAAAATTAGGTGACTTATATATGTGGCAATAAATCCTTTCACAGGACTTTGAGTGAACTATTACATTCTGCAGCTCCTTCAGCAGCTTAAATTGGCTCTATTTGGCTCCTAAAGGCAGGATGGATCCTCATTTATAGGCATAACAAATGGAATAAATACACCTCTTTGAAAAATGGCAATATGACAGTTTAATATATGTTGGGGTTTTCTTCCAGGATGTTTTAACTTCTTCAATAAAATTTCATTATGACACATGTACCTATAGGTACATCCACATGTACAGACAAAAAAGATTAAATTAAGATTCCTGTTGGTTTATTTGCACCAGTTTCAACACAAGCTTATTCTCAGAATGATAATTCCTGCACACAGTTGGAAGAATGAGCTAAGCTCTCCTGCTCACATGTTTTTGTAACTTAAATGTCATAAAGAAGAGGTGAAATTCCAGAATAAAGCTCAGCTCTAATTAGTGCACTGATTTGAGCACTGAGTTCATTTTCTGCTAGGTTACAACTTTCTAAATGTTCCAAAGCAGATGCACCTCATGATTCCTCTGCCACTTACTCTAATGCACAGAACACTTTACCCCTCTGAATTGGCACTTTAAATCACTCTCCTGGCTGCTCCTCATTACATGCACACAGGCACCACACTCTGGAGCTGATCTGACCAGGAAAATCAGAATCAATTCTTTCTTCCTCCTACCAAATGCCCTCTGCTGCTGCAGAGCCCTGTTTCCACATCTTGATTACATGTGTCTCACAGAACAACAGCACACAGTGCAAAACACAGGGATGTGCTCCAAGAAAAGATCAAAACAAGCTTAAAACCAACCAATTTTTACTAAAACTACAAGTTTTCTTTCCATGATGTTTGATAATGTTACAGTAGATGAAAATTAAGAAATATTTTTATTCCCTCAAGGCTTAGAATTTGGTTTTAGTTTCTGTTGGGAAAATTGTTAAAGTTATGAGCCGTAGATACAGAATTAGAGTTACAGAATGGCTTTGTTTGGAAGGGAGCTTAGAGATCATCCAGTGCCATGGGCAGGGACACCTTCCACTGTCCCAGGTTGCTCCAAGCCCTGTCCAGCCTGGCCTTGGGCACTTCCAGGGATCCAGGGGCAGCCACAGCTTCCCTGGGCACCCTGTGCCAGGGCCTGCCCACCCTCACAGGGGAGAATTTCTTCCCATTATCCCATCTAAACCTACTTTTTTTCAGAGATATGTCAATTTGTGCATTGTTAGGTTGATGTGCATTATAAACTTGCTGAATGGGGGGAAGAAATTAATGTGCCTCAGAGAAATTGTTTATTAAAAGTGATTATATGAGGGGCTTATTGCCCCTACCCTCTGAACACCTGCAGCTGCCACTCTCTTATTTTCCAAAATAAAATCTGAACTGCAGCAGCTCCTGTATTTCTAATCAGCATGGAAATTCAACATCCTGCCCATTTTCCCTGGGACTAATTAAGAAAAACATCAAAAAAGTGGAGTGACTTTAATTAGCAATTTATGCAGCGTGATGTTATCATTAGCCTGCCCTGCAAGCACCACCCTCATCAGAGCCATAAGGATGGGCTAAATGGAGCTGTCCATGGTGACCCCGTGGAATTAGCAGTTCCAAAGGCATTTGGATTTCACAGGAAGGCAGTGGGTCAATGGGTGTGACTGCAGATCCCAACAGCCTCCCAGAACTCTGAGCCCGCCTGCTCTGAGACCACAGATAGGAATTTGTGTCTGCCTCTGTGGATTGGAGTGCTGCAATGAACTCTCAGGGAGGCAGTTTAAAAAAATCACAGTTGATTAAGAAATCCTATTATTAAATGTTTCTAGATTTAGTAAAAGGATTTCTTAAATCAACTGTGAATTGGAAGGAAGATTGAAAAAAATTCCCTCTATGGAATAGAAATATATGACTCTTCCAGGGATCCAGGGGCAGCCACAGCTTCTCTGGGCACCCTGTGCCAGGGCTTCACCACCCTCACAGGGTGTAATAGGAGCCTCATAAGCTCTTGGAGGCCTATTTCACACCCAAAATAGCTCTGCTACCTTTAGAGGCATAAAATCAGTAGGATGGCTTCTGTTGCAGTGCTGGAAACAAACAAAAGGCAAAATAACAAACTCTTTACAGAGAAAAACCGATCCAGGTGCAAGAGGCTCTCCTTCCCCTGGTAAAACACCTCACAAAAGCAATCAGTTTTCCTTGTTCTCTTCTTTTTCTAGTATATTGCCCAGGCAGGACTTTTTGGTTCCTGTCCAATTAGCTATCCTTAAGTTTGAGATGAAGTCTCCCAGGCCTATGAAATGCCTTTTTCACCTAATCAAGGAGAGAAACTTCTGGCCTTATTTCCTTTTTAAGGGGACAAAGGACAGTTTTATCACTCAGTCAACAGAGGACACATTCCTACAAAAGGGAGAATTTCTTCCTAATATCTACCTAAACTCAGCGTGAAGCCATTTCTCCTTGTCCTGTCACTACAGTTTTTGATTAATTATCCCTCTCCAGCTCTCCTGGAGCCCCTTTAGGCACTGAAAGGGGCTCTAAGATGTGCCTGGAGCCATCTCTTCTCCAGGTGAGCACCCTAAGCTCACCCAGCCTGGCTCCAGAGGGGCTCCAGCCCTTGCAGCATCTCCTTGATGTCCCCTGGGCTCTCTGCAGCAGCTCCAGCTCCTGCCTGTGCTGGGGCAGCTCTGCAGGTGGGGTCTCACCTGAGCTCAGGGGCACCATCCCAATCCCTCCCCTGCTGCCCAGGCTGGGGCTCAGCCCAGGGCATAGGAGTTCTGGTTCCACTCACATCTTCAGCACCTTGAAGATCCTACACCTTTGATCATGTCCTTCCAAAGACTTCTTTCTCTTTCTCTTTCTCTTTCTCTTTCTCTTTCTCTTTCTCTTTCTCTTTCTCTTTCTCTTTCTCTTTCTCTCTTTCTCTTTCTCTTTCTCTTTCTACAAAGTTGTAGCTCCCCTCATTCCAGAAGACCTGCATTAATTTGAAACAGCAATCTTGTCTCAAGCCCCACAAACATTCATATTTGTATGTGCCATTGTACAGCCAGCCCTCAGCTGTTCTAATCAGCCCAGGGATAATTTAGATTCACCAACAATACTCACAAATATTGCACAATGTCACAAAGGATCAAATGCAAATGCACATTTCTTCTCAGCCACTGAGAAGCATTTAAAAAGAAATTAAACAGCAGATCTCATCTTCTCCCAAATATAAATATGCAAACTGATGCAAATTGCTTGCTCCTGACCCAGGAACATGATGGCCAATTGCCTGACCTGTGTTCATAAAACAATATTTCATTTCATTGCCTGTTCACAGGGAGTCCATTTGAAATTTTTGTGGCATCAGGATAAAAATCAGAATGAGCATATGCTTCTCAGAGCACTTCAATCACTTCTGATTTCCTAGGCAGTGTCTGTGCCTAGCAAAGCGTGAGCCTGGAATATATTAGCAAAGTATTAATTATGGTTGAAATCCTCAAACACATTTCAATGCTTAGCTGTCACCAAAGTGGTGGCAAGAGTCCTCCTCTAGCAAAAACCATTGTGCAGCAGCAAATGTGGTAAGACCTCTACTATTTCTTAAGGAAAGTTGTAAAATATATATATATATATATAAATCATGTTGTAGACTAAACAGAAGAACAAAATATAATAATAAATCTGCTAATTGGAAGAGGGTTTTGTAAATGTAACACTAACTAAATAGAGACAGAGAATCATAGAAAGATGTGAGGTTTTAAAGATTCTCTACTTCCAACCCTCAGTTCTATTTCTGCACCACTACTGAAAACAAATCCAACACCATGTTCTAATCCCATTATATACATATATATATAATAATCCACAAACTTGTCTTTACTGCAAATAAATTCCAAACAATGAAATTTCATTTTCTCATGTGCAATGCAAAATTCCCTCCTGCTGAAGGTGCCTAAATTTCTCTGTTGCTTCCTGGTCATGCTAAGGGTCTCAAACCCAAATAATAAATATAATAAAAAGCTGTACATTTTCAATATGATGGAAGCTACCATCAATTCTTAGATCGGTCCAGTTTAAATATTAATGACATCAATAAAAATAATAATATCAATACTGATAGCAACATTCATGATTTAAAAACACTACAATCACATATCAAAATATCACTGAGTATTGTTAATAATAATAATAATAATAATAATAATAATAATAATAATAATAATAACTAACTACTGCTATTCTAGTGAAAGGTGTCCCTGCCCATGGCAAGGGATTAACTATATAATTTTTTAAACAATATAAATGGATTATAAAAGGTGTTTTCCTAATATTCTCCATGAATCCTGGAAGAGATTTCCCAATAACCAGGCAAAAAGCTTTATTTCAGTGCTATGAAATGCTTTCCTTCCTTTAATATGGAGAGCTTTTGGCAATCTGATTTTCCTATAGATTCATCTAAACTGGATATAATCTCTGCATTATTAGAAATGGTTTATTGGGATATGATCATGGAACTGTGAGAAACACATTCCAGTAGCTGATATGAACTTCAGGCCTTCCTTTCCAGCCAAGAGCTGTTAAAAATATTTTATTAAGCATGTTTGAATGTTGTAACAATCTCCCACAGCCACTGTCATTATCCTCTTGATTCCCCATTGCCTTAAACCAGCAATTAGAAGTTGATGAGAAACGTCCAGGAACAATAATAGTTAAAGATCAATTAGGGATCCATGAGGCTGAGGAGATTAAATATTTATTAAAATAACAACAACCTTTCAAATAATAGTTCAAACTTCATTACTTTAATCCATTCTGGAGCTGCTATTTTCTGCCTCACTTCCCTGTAATTGCAAACTGCACCAGTGACAGGGAATGTCTCGCACCAAAGTACATAAAAACATAAAGTGTTTATGTTGCAGTGACAGTGCTGAGATTTTGTAAACAGATTGGAACAGGTTTATTTTTTATTTGCCTGCACATTTCTGAAGTGCTTTTCTAGTGCAAAGTGACAAAAAATCTCCCACTTAGGTGATTTAACTGAAATTTCCAGCATGGATTCATGATCCTCCCTTTTGCAGGCAGATGGACAAATGACCACAGGCCTGATGATGTCTTCAGCAGCAGACCTGGAGAAGGGAAATTGGGAAGCTGGGTGTAAGGCAAGAAAGGTTTTTGCAGAAGGAACAGAGCTGCTCTCTGGAATTCAGTGTGAAAAGTGACAGCTGGTGGAATGTTTCTCTGGAAGTGCTGTGTGGTAACAGGAGTGGCAGCTCGGCTTTCTGTCCCTGTCTTGGTGACAATAAAAGGTGTGCAACCCACTCTTTCCCTAACACATAACACAAAAATGCCCCTAATTCATTTCAAATGGTGATTTAAACCAAACCTTGACAGAATTTGGGGCCAACAGATACAAATTTTGCATTCTATGAAGGCAAAAGAAACAAGATCATTAGCATGGAAAAAGGGGAAGAACGGGAGCATCTTTAAAAGAGAGCACACAGCTCCTCTGAGTAAAGTCAGATTTGATCCTTGTGGATTTCTCCCAGCTCAGGAGATTCTAGGCTGTAAAATTAAATGAAAACATTCTTCATTAGGGCAAAAGTGAGAACACAGCCTGTGGTGGCTGGAGAAGCCATAAGGGCACAAGGGAACACCTCACACTCTGGAGCTCCAGACTGTGGTGGCGAGGTGTGAAGATGCCACAAATCCACCACTCCATTTGGCCATGACATGGTGACATGGATGCACCAAGTGGCACCTTTTAGTTTTTTTGTTAAACTTTGTTTTACTCCTCAGCACAGCAGGGCCAGGAGCTCCTGGAGCTGAGCAAGGGCCTGGAGCATCTCTGTGCCCAGGAAAGGCTGAGGGAGCTGGGGCTGCTCAGCCTGGAGAGGAGCCCCAGGGAGAGGGGACCCAGCCCTGGGTGTCCCTGAGTGTCCCTGTGTGTCCCAGGGTGTCCTAGTCTGTCCCTGTGTCCCCCTGTCTGTCCTTCTGTCCCTGTCCGTCCCTGTGTCCCCCTGTCTGTCTGTCCCTGTGTGCAGAGGCCAGAGCAGGCCCAGGCCCTGCCCCAGGCCCAGCCACGGCCCCAGAGCCCCGGGCAGGGCCTGAGCCCAGCAGTTCCCCTGGTCTCTTCCAACCTTACTCATCCTTCATTTTTGTCTTGATTTTTTTTTTAATTAACGTATATCCACGTGTTTTATGATAAATTTTGACTTTTGTTATATTTATCCTATGTCCTTTATTCACTTCCTTTGGTGGAGGAAAAAAATATATGGAAGAACTGAACACTGAAGAAATTACTATGTCATCCAAACAAGGTTAATTTTCTTCTACAAAAACCCCAAATTTAACCACTGCTTAAGCTGATCATTGAAAGAAGCAGCAGTGATTTCAAATGCTTTTAACATTTGACAAAACATTATCCTCAAGTTGTTCTAGCACTCCTCTCTAAAGGTTTCTAATCAACTGCTGAGAATGGAAGCACCTCCAGAACTCTGATCACTTAGAGAAGTATACTTAGAAAATGTGAAACTATTTATGCCAATATAAGTATGCCTAATGGATTTGGTTTAAACAAGTTTCACACTGCAAATCTTTTTTTTCCTTTTCATGCCCAGCAATTCTATCCCTGATCTTTAAACTGCACTGTGTTTCTCTTGCTGGATCCATACCCCAGGGAAAACATGTTAATCATGCTGCTTATGCTTCCTCATGTTCTGAACTTCTTTCCCTCTGTCGCTTCCATGCATGATTATAATTTGATGATAAGAGAAACAATTTAAAACTGCAATTATGAAAGCATTTCTTTGTTAATTCCCTCCTGGCTAAATGACTTCCTCTCACGCTAGGAAGTTAAACATCTGACAGCACCACTGAGCTCCAGGAGCTTCAATTCCCATTCACAAAAGCCTCTTTTTTAGCTGCCTCTTATATTCCATATTGGAATTTATAGTGATTTGCTCCCTCCTCTCTTATGGATTCATGGATCCCGGAGAGACTCAACCTGGAGCCAATATTTGCAAGTCTGCTGGACCTCTGACTCTTTGTTTTAGTTGACATTACAAAGTGTGTGTTTTATGAACTGGGTAGAAGAGGAAATGAACCCTGTTGGGGCTGCTCCTCTGGGCACCATCTCACCAGCACAGAGACAGATCAGCACAGTGCTACCAGAAGGATTAGGCAATAACAGCAGATTACATTGTGTGGAATAAAATATTACAGAGCAGCTCAGAAATTGTCCTATCAATACTGCAATATTGCAATGAGACAATCAGGAGGTAGAACACGGGGTGGAATGAAAAATCCTGTAATTGTTGCCTTCGTGTAGGTAAAATGATGAGCTGTGGTGCTGGTGCTGCAGTTCAAACACAGGTTAAAGGGTGCAGGGAGTTGACTAGGTTACTTTTTTCTTTGCTTTTTCCTCTAAAATCATACCCACACCAGCCATAAAGGAGAACAGAGAATAACTGCAGTGTTAACATAGCAAGAAATAAAAATTATCCTCATTTATCTACTCATCTTTATTTCACAGTTGTGAGCAGATACCAGTGGATGACTTGCAACAAATACAAAATTATTGTGCTTTCTGCTAAAAATATGTAACTTTGATTTAAAGTAATTTGTTTAAAAGCCAAATGAGGTTGACATTTGAAGCAGGTTCCTGCCATTTCTGTTCCTTCTGGCTTCACTGAGATAAAATAAAATTGTGGCAGGTGACTCATAAAATGAGCTGACCTGCCAGGGCAGAACAGACCCTCTGAAATGTCTGTGTGGAATGATGGAATTTTTGATCTTTATTGGATACATTGGGAAGTTTTTCAGTACTGCTTGAGTTGGGCCAAGGACACACCACCCTGGAAGGACACAACACCCTGGAAGGACAAATTCAGGGTCCCATAAGGGGAGGTGGGGTACAGGGGGGGAGGAGGGACAGGAGAGCCACTGCAGGTGTGACAGAGAGGGGAGCAGTGGTGGGAACTGGGCACAGCTCAGGTCCCTGCAGGCACAGGGCAGACCTGGAGCCAAGAGCTGACACTGGAAAAGGATTAGGCAAAAAACACTGGGAATAAGCTGGGGACAGCTTGGCTTTCCACAGCTGAGCAAACCACACCTACAAAATGAGCTGAGATGGTGGGAACAATGGGCTCAGAGAGAAATGGGAACATGGGCTTAGAGAGAGGGGAAAATCCCATTGCTTGTGCATGAGTTGAAGAAACACCTTTAGCTCTTGCTGCCCAACCCCTGGCAGTGTCCAAAGCCAGGTTGGGAGGGCTTGGAACAACCTGGGACAGTGGAAGGTGTCCCTGCCCATGGCAGGGGGTGGCACTGGATGGGCTTTAGGGTCCCTTCCAACCCAAACCATCCTGGGATTCCATGAAAATTGTCCAGCCTACAAGAGACTATAGTGGCTTTTACACATAATTTCCCTAAAATCCTGAATGCCTTGCTTCAGTAAATGGGATAATGATGGATGAACACCCAGCACTTCAGAGCTGGATTGTCAAAATCTATCCTTAGAAGAAGAGATAAAAATTTTTCTATAAATCTGAAGCTGTAAGGACAGTCCTTAACAAAGAGAGGGGAGATGACATCAGGCAGGAACATACAAATAAAAACCGAGGGAGATGAGTGGGAGCATGTGAACAAACATTTCTCATGCTATAGAATAATCTGCAACTTGAAAGATTTTTTTTAAATATTATTTTTTTTTGTGGCTGCAGTATTTTGCCTAAAATTTGTATTTCATGTATTTTAAAGGTCTTTTGAATTATATGATATTTGTGTGTTGTTAAACATGCTGTGAAAGCTAAACTGCTGATGTAGAAGTGTCTCTGGACAAAGGCTGTGCCAGGAGGAAATGGCAGAAGGTTGATGCCTTAAGAAGGCTGGCCTAGAACAGAGTTAAAGAATAAAGTAGGGATTTATTAAAAGGCCTCAATGGATCCACCTTGGGCAGCACAAGAGCCCAGCCAGGGCTGCACCCAAGATGAACCAAAATGGCCCCAAAATGCACGAGCACTCACAGGGTCTCTCACTTTTATAAGTTCTGGTCCATTGCATATTGGAGTTCATTGTCCACTTACAGCTTTAGGTTATGAAGTCCCATCCTTGTTTTTCTCTCTTCAGCCCATGTTGTTTGTGCTCTTGGTGCTGAGATTTGGATCATTTGTCCTTGGTCCCCAGCTAGAGAAGGAATTGTTTTGTCTCCCTACTCTGTGCACAGAGCTCACCATCCCCTCATATGAAGCCCAGACCCACACACTAGAGCAGCACAGAATTCTGAAAAATATAAAAGCTAAAACTTCTAAAATACAAAAGATAAAGCTTAAGGCATCAAGATGGCTGAGGAAGTGCTGACAGGGATTAAATCAAGTGGTTCCAGGAGGATTGGGAGGAGCAGGATAAGAGCAGAGAAGTAAGAAATGCCTGACATGTCTCTGGGAACAGAGGGATTCTGTGTGCTCTGCACTGGCCCTGCATGAGGCTCAGTGTTGCCATGAAGAACCATCACACACAGTGTAATATCTTATGTCTCTTTCTCTTGACCTGACCCATGACTGTGAGCCTTAAAGATAATGAGATCTGAGATAAGGAGGTCTTTTGGTTCATATCTGTCTCTTCTCATCTCACAGAGTCCTGCTCAAAAGGTCACAACACAGATAACAGCCTCTGCAGGAAGACCTGAACTGTTCATTTGGGCTCCTCTTATTTCTCATCCTGCTGACATCTTCATCAATCCATAATGTCCTCTGCAAGTAATGTCCTCCTTAAATCAGCATATTCAAAGAATTGTTTTTTCTTTGTCTAAAGATGCTGTATTTTGATTTAATCTGATTTCAGTTTGAATTCATGTTTACCCTATTTTTGGATCGGGATTTTCTTTTTACATGACCAGTGTCTGGGTCACCAGTCTGCTGCACAAAATCATGCTGTCAAACAGGAGAGGGTGGAAAAATAAGTCCAGTAAAAACCTCCAGAATAATTTTTGCGATGAAAAATAACCAGGGAAAAAACATATTTAAAAACATCTAAATTTAAAGTGTTTTTGTATCAGTATGAAAGTGAATTAAATTAATTAAAATGAATTAAATTAATTACAGGAATGATTTCACTTGACAGAGGTGTGTTGGGAAGGTTTTGGTCATGGAAGTGTCGGGACCCAGGACATTCCTCTGGCTGCCCTGGGTAATTCGAGACCCTGGCAAGGGGCTCAGAGACCTTGGCACAGAGTCAAAAACACCTGTGCCTTTGGATTTTAGCCCATGGTAAAAATTACCAACTTTGTGTGAAGATTTACAAGCCACAAGAGTTTGAGTAGAATGATAGTTAATTTGTCATAGGGTGAAAAAGTAGAATTTTGGGGTCTTTAGAATGGGGGTTCAAGAGGCAAGATGAAGGAATCTGGGTGTGTCCTGTCCTTCTTCTCCTTCTTCTTCTTCTTCTTCTTCTTCTTCTTGTCCTCCATCTTCTGCTGTGATGGTGACACTGTTGGATTGGTTTAGAGTAGAGACAGACTGTCTAACATAGGTGATGGGTATTGGAAAATTATTGTAAATAAAGTACACATAATTCTTAGTATAAAAAGCTAACACCACCTCAAGGGCAGGGACTGTGCCCCAACCTGACCTGCTGGACAGATCTTAACAGGTCAGAGAAAGAATGGAACAGATAAGAGAAAATCAACAACCTTGAAAAGCAGAACTGACAAATCTTGACTTCTTCCTTGGTCGTGGGGCTGAGGGAAAAAGACTTTCTAACACCTCAGGGGTCATCTCAACCACAGAAACCCGAGATGGAAGCACCTTGATCCACCTGAGGAAGATGAATGCCTGCAACAGAGGGGTGCTGAAAACAAACCAAGCAATTCCTTGCCAGCCTTTCCAAGCTGGGAGCCCTGTGGAACTGTCACACACTTTGGTCCATCCCCTGTGTGCTGCCAGCAGGGCCCAGTTCCCAGCCATGGAGCTGGGGGTGTTCCCATTGATTTTGTCACATGGCTGTGAGGTGACAGCTGAGGAATTGCAGGGATAAACTCCCTCAGCTCCGTGTGCCTCTCTCTTGCAAGTAGCCTTCTTAATCTTCTCCCTTTTTATCACCCCACTCAATTTCTCTCCAGAGCACAGGTGTCTGCCTTGTCCTTTAATGATGTGTCCAAATGGGGAAATCAATGGCATTAAATACTCATGGAATGGGATGTAAATAAGCAGCTATAAACTTACTTAAGAGAGCTTTTAAAGGGCTTTTCAGCCAAAGATGTGCCATAGGAAGTGGGATTTTTTTATACTGATGATTATTCTTCCAATTTACAGAGCACTTTGGAAAATCTTACTGCTTTCCTCACTGTTTCAGGAATGTATTTAATTGCAGTTTGCTTGCAGAGAAGAAAAGCAAAGAACAAATGGGAAAAAATATTTAAGGAAGTTGAATTTAAATTCTGCTTTTATAGAATCTTGTAGAATACTTTGGGTTGCAAGGACCTTAAAGCTCATTCAGTGCCACCCCTGCCATGGGCAGGGACACCTTCCACTGTCCCAGGTTGCTCCAAGCCCTGTCCAGCCTGGCCTTGGGCACTGCCAGGGATCCAGGGGCAGCCACAGCTGCTCTGGGCACCCTGTGCCAGGGCCTGCCCACCCTCACAGGGAACAATTCCTTCCCAAAATCCCATCCAACCCTGCCCTCCTTCAGTTTAAAGCTGTTCCCCCTTGTCCTGTCATGCTCACTTAACTATATTTTGTTAGAACAGTTGGAACCAAACTCTAAAACAAAACTAGACTCAAAGATGACAAATTAATAAGCCAAGTAATTGGCAATATTATCATATTTTGCCAGGTCTAGCCTTCCTGCTGGCAAAAAAATTCCAAGCAGAGGCACCTGGTGAGGAAAGAGACCCTCAGTGTCACATTCTATTTGTGGTTTATGTGGTTCTGCTATTTTAAACACATGCATTTAATTGCTTCAAACAGTGGGACTCTAACATTATTCTGGTGCCTACTGAACAGTTAAATTGATCAGAGCACTGAGAATTTGTATATGTTTTTAAATCAACCTCCTGGCAAATTTCCTTTGCCTTAATGCTTCCCCATTACCCTTAATTAAATTCTTTTCTTATCCATTGCCTCCCAAATTACATCACTAACCCCTCTCCTTCTCATGTTGGTAGTGCCTCCAAAATTTACAAAAATTAATGGCTCCTCAAGCTTTTAACCACTTTGGGCAAAATTCAGCGCACATAATTTCATGGGGAACAGATGGAGCTGCACCAGGAATGGGTTTGGCTGTAATAGGAATTACTGAGCAACCTGAGGACTAAACTGATTCTGCACTCTGGTTTTGCAAATCTGATTTCTCCAGCAGTGCCCAGGAAGACAGAGCAGCAAAACCCAAATGCAGAAGATGTTTTGATGTCTGTGAGGCAGAGCCTGCCCTCAGCTCACACCCACAGCTCCCAGGGACAAGGATGGGGCATCTCCCATGGACCAGGAATAATCCCAAACCTCTGTGTTAGGTGATTGAAGCATCTATTTATCTAAATATATTTGAAGCTCTTCCCCTACAGACCTTTTTACTACCTGGGATGTGTGTTGGAATTGAATTACTACTGCCTTATTTTAGTTTTATTCTTTTGTAATGGCATTAAAAGCAACACTTACTCCACATAAACCCAGAAAAAATTATGGTGAATCAGGCAAGATTCACTTCTGGTTAATTGTGCTCTTTAAAATGTAGGAAGAACTTGAGTATGAATGAAACAAACTGCAAAAATTAGGCTTATCTAAAAAATTTTCTCTGATTTTGTTTTTGTTTTTGTTTTTTTCATAGCATTTTGAAAAATACTGGCTTGGAAACATAAAACCAATCTTACTGAAAGCTTTATTTGGACACTGAAGTACATATAGAACACAATAGTTGGGAAAGCAAAATGTCCAGGAAGCAACACGCCCAATTAATTTTGAAACATTTCAAGCAATCAATTAAAAACCTTTTAAGGCAACACCTTTGAATGCAGCAGAGCACTTCAAACATCAAAATTACCTGTAGACAGATTTCTTCTGAAGCAGAAACCTGGAAATGTTCTTGCTAAACCACCAATTGCTGGAGGTTCTGGTAACCCAGAGTGACACTGGGGACAGGAGGGATTGGTGACACGGTCCAAGAGCAGGGCAGGAAGTGTGACAGCAGGATTTGGGGACACTTGGGCACAACTCCCTCCAAAAGGCTGTCAGGAAAGCCACCCTTCTTGCTGGAATTGAATTTCATGAAGTACATTGTAAAAGAGTTGTCTTCATTGGTTCTTAAATATAATGAAGTGTTTCGAGGGCCCAGAATGCTGTTGCTTTAGGAAATTCTATGTTTTCCACTTTGGAATTTGCTGTTATTTGAAAAATTATTCCTTGGGAGGATTCCAGCTTCACTGTGTCACACACAAAAACCCATCATTGAAGCAAATGGCTTGCTGGGATTGATTTATAGATACTATATAATATAACATAATGACACGTAACAAAATTTCATTACACAGCGAGGTTAATTTGAATTATGATTTGCTCTCCCTGCCAGGCAAAGGGAGATGCTGGTGTTCAGTAACTGCTGCAGTATGTTACCCCAGATTTCAATGGACTGCAGCATCCTGAAAAAGCAGCAATTGACTCTCCTGAAGAGAGAAAGCCTAAGTGATCTCCAAGGTTTTATGGGCATGGGTTGTTTAAAGGTAATTGCTGCAGTATAAGCTGGCAATCTGCTACATCAGAGCAGTTAAAGAGGCAGCAGGGCATGGGGGGAATTGGAGCAGTTCCTGAATTGCAGGTACACCCCTGGATCTCTGGAAGTGTCCAAGGCCAGGTTGGATGGAGCTTGGAGAAACCTGGGGCAGTGGAAGATGTCCCTGCCCATGGCAGGGGTGACCCTGGATGGGCTTTGATGTCCCTCCACACCCAAACCATTCCAGGCTGGTGATTCTAAGAACAGTGGAGTGGAACAGGCATCATGTTTGGTACCTGCTGATTTATCTCACTGTGGGGAAAGAAAGTGGTTGCAAGACAAGAGCCCCGGTGCAGGAGGGCAGGCCCTGGTGGCTCCCTGTGCACAAGACCCTGTGTCCCTGTGAGGACAAGAGTGCTCTGCTGTCCTGTTGGGAGTTAAATCATGGAATCATGGAATACAAAGAATGTCAAGGGTCATCTAGTCCAGCTGCTTTTGGTCTGGACAGGATGGCCCAGCACTGCAGCCAGACAAAATTTAAAGTGTCCAGTGTTGGAGAATCCACTGCTTCCATGGGGAGATCATTCCAATTGCTGACTCTTCTCACTGTGGAACATTTCCCTTTGGAATCAAATCAGAATATCCCCAGCAGTTGCTTGTACCCATTTCATCTTTTCTGTTGGGCTTCTTGTGAAGAGGGAGTCTCCATCTGGTATTTTTATATTCTGATCAAATAATTTGTCAGCATTTTCATTCCCACAATGTCTGTGGGACAGCAGATTCTGGGGCAAAGTATTTAATGAAAATACACAGCCATCAGCAATTGGGGTGGATCTGATTCCTAAAGAAACAGATTTTGAGTAGAGCATAGAAAAATGCATGAAATCTAATTTGGAAAAGTAATTAAACAGGCCTTTGGAGAAAGGAAGAAAAGAGGGAAAGGGAAGGGGAAGGGGAAGGGGAAGGGGAAGGGAATAAAAAAACCCCAAAAACCAACAAGTCCTCTTGAAATGGGAAGGTTTTTTTTTTGATTCCTCTAAATAAAATCAAAACAGTAATTTTCACTCTTTACAGGCAAATGATACTGCAGAAAGGAATGCTTCAGCAGCAAAACTATCTGGACATCAAAAGGGATTCCAATTTCTAAAAAATCCACAGTTAATTCTGAATTGATCTGATCTGAACTTGCCTGGGAAGTTTCCCAGCTCTGTGAAATCCCCTCAAAGGTAGGTTTCAAGTTCTTGTGTTCCTATATTTCCATTATCCTTTGACAAACACACCTTTTACCAATGTCAGAACATCTCTAAGAGGAGATGTCCAGAGCCTCATAGAGGAATTGTTTCAGCAGGCCTGATATGACAGGACAGCCCACATGTCTTTTGTCTTTTTGAATTGTCCAACTCTTCAAAACCCCACAGAAACAGGTTCAGGTAGGGTTAAAATGGCAAAAGCATCAGGGATGAGGAGAGGAGGGTTTCCCAAGAGAGAAGGGAAGCTGAAATGGACATCCCCATGAATTTCTTTCTCCTTCCACAACCTCCACTGTTCTGGATTTGCAGGTCTTTCTTCACTTAAATTCCAGTTCAAACGTGAAAGCCAAGGAGGAATGACTTCAGTCAAGTGCCAAGAGAACAAGAAAACAGATTCTCAAAACCTGGGGAAGAGGGAAGCAAAAATGACAGTGAGAGGTTGGGTGCAAAGAAATCCTAGTTCTTGCTGGGACAGGATTAAAACCTGGGAATAACGAAGAGATGTGTGCAAGACTGAATCTCATTCACATGGAATGCTGAACCACTGGGAGCTGGGGAACAGTGAGAGGGTCTTTGCCACCACAATCTGCACAGATTGTTTCAAGAAATTACAAATCAGTTTCTCTGCTGTTTAAAACTAGATGTAAGAAATATCTGCTTGCTGGAACTCAGACTCCCATGCTCACAAAATTGGTGCTACCACCAGATGCAGACCCTGAGAACCTTTACAAGAAAGCAATAAAAGTGACAAGAAGAGCTTTGAGAACTGAAAACAAAATTGAACTCTTATCTTCTTTGATATTCCATTTTCCCTGCAACAGTTTACAAAATAATCTCAACTTTACATTTCTTTGTCACTTGCATTTAGAGATACGGCACGATGAGGTGAAAGCCCTGCCTGCATTAAAGGAGACTTTTCTGAAAGCACTGCAAGACATCACAGGGAGAGGTGAAATCCAAGACAAAAAGTGAGGGCTGAAAGACAACCTCAGCCACTGGCAAGTTCTGTAGGGTCGGGTTTTTTTTTTCCTTCTTAAGAAAATACCAACCTTTCTAAACATGAAATATATGAGGACTTGGTGCCCTTACCAAATGAATGAGTGTGAGAGGGAGAAATGGAAAGCAGGCCTAGGGGAAAGTATGATCCCTGGTTGTTAATGGATACACAGAATGCAGTGCCAGGATAATCAGAAGGAGTCTGTGGAGAAGAGGGATGTGTGGCACACCAATTACCGACAGCAGGGAAAATTGAAAGGAATTACATTCAGGGGACTGTGAAATGTGAAAGTCAAGGAAATAAATTAGATGTTACATGACCTCTAGTGTAATATGTGGAGAACTAATACATTTAACCTAGTTGTAATCATGTCATAGCCAGACTGCATTAGGAACTTTTTCATTTACATTTTCCTTTCTATGGCTCCGCACTCAACTTTTGGAAATGGGGAATAGCACAGCAACACAGAGAGGTGGTTCTGGAAAGGCAAAAACCAGCCAAGCTCAGAAATTACTAATGGTGCACTACTCCAATCTGATAACTTTAAATATCAGGGTCACCAGAGGTTTCCTCAAAGAAATAAAAGAAAGGCAATATATCAGCTGCAAACTCTGGTCTGTCATAATAGGCTAAAATACCTACAGAATAAAAATGTTCTCTGTGGAAGTAGCTTTGCTAGGATCAGTACAGGGGGAGGAGTGGCTTAAATTGCTTGAAAATGTGATTGGGGAACCTGAAGTGGAATGAGATTTCTTTCAGGAAAGCAAGGATTTGAGCTGTCATCTGTCTTTAGGAAAGCTGTAAAAATGGTAAAAAAGTCTGACTAGAGAAACTAAAAGACTTTGGGAAGCATCTGTTGATGTGATCATGCAGGAGTTCTGAAACTCTCAAAGTCTGTCTGGTTCCTGATTTGAGTATTTCAAGGCATTTTATGTCCATAACTTTTTGTCCTAAGCATCACAGGCTCAGAAAACTTTGTCTTCCTCTTTGCAAAAGCCTCTGCTCATGTCCTGTCTTCAGTAAAAACAACTGCCATTCTTTCTTTATTTTCTCCTCATGATTTCTGCAAATCGTTGTGCCTGTGCCCCACTTGATCCTTGTTCCTAAAATGATCAATGTGACAATAAAATTACTTTTAGAAGATATGAAATTTATTGTTTCCATCATGAATTCGGTTCAAGCAGAACTGGGACCAATCTTCTTGTCAGGAAAAAATAAACCCCAAAAAACAAAACACCCCATCCTATGAAGATGAATCTGTAAAGGTACCTGTTGGAGGTGGTTTATACATTTTGGGGAAGGAGAGGAAGATTTAATAAAAGAAATCCTGTCCTTTGGTGCTGTTACAATGCACAAAATGTGTCTTTAATGCCCAGGAATCTCCATCACAAACAGAAACAAAGGATTTTCTCCCCGTGGACACCTAGAAGGTAGGTGGGACAAGCCAAATGTCTCAGAGCTTACTTGTGTGTCACTGTGTAGCTCAGTTGCAATCACTAAAGGTTTTACTCTGTTACTGGTAGCTGTTAATTGTTATGGATATGTCTACCTGAAAAAAGGCAGTTTCTAATTAGTGCTGTGCAGTTTGGGGAATCTGCCTTTTAATACGTTTCAACAGAATAACGAGTAGCTGGGTTTTTTTGAACCCCTGCAAGAGGAAGGGTATGTTTAGAAGTTGTCTCCATGATCCTGAAAATTTTTGTTGTAAACCTCCCATGCTGCATGAGGAGTGTTGTAGGGACTGTAGAAGGAGGCACTGGAAGAGCAATAGCCTTGTGAGGGAATGATAATTAATCTAACCAGGCACTGGGAGTCCTGGGGTGAAACCAAGCTCCCCCAATTAATCAGTGTGACATCCAGAGGTCACCACCAGTTCTCCAGACAGCTTTGCTTCTCTGGATATGAAGATGAGGAGACACACGATGAAAGTGGATCTCGTGGCTTCCTCCTTGGTGCTGACCTTTGCTGGAACCTGCTCTTAGGAGGCTGCTGGCTGCTGTCCCGGGGGTTTGGGGCTGGAGAACACACAGGTGCTCTCTGTGCTGGCTGTAAACTCTGTTTCCTGCCAGGGGCAGGCACTGCTCTCAGCAGGGAAGCTTTAGCCATGGTATTTTCTGAAAAATCCTTTCCTTAGGATTTTTCCTCCTGAGAAGCTGAGAGGCCTCAGGAACAAAATGTAACCAATGGTTATCTGCTGCTGTGGAATGCAACAGGTGCATCTGGGATTGGGCTCATGTGGTTGTTTCTAATTCATGGCCAATCACAGCCCAGCTGGCTCAGACAGGGAGTACGAGCCACAAGCCTTTGTTATCATTCTTTCTTTTTCTATTCTTAGCCAGCCTTCTGATGAAATCCTTTCTTCTATTCTTTTAGTATAGTTTTAATATAATATATACCATAAAATAATAAATCAGCCTTCTGAAACATGGAGTCAGATCCTCATCTCTTCCCTCACCCTCAGACCCCTGTGAACACGGTCACAGGAAGCAGCCAGAGGAGGTGTTAAAGCCTGAGACACATTTGCATGGACACTTGGAACTCTTATCCCCTTCCTGCACAAACCCAAACAATGCACAAAACCCTTCCTCCTTCTCCCACAACGCCTCTGCTGGGTCCTCCCTGCCAGCCTCCCCATCCTGTCAGCAGCTGGGAGCCATCCAGTGGGACAGCCATCCACCACTAGCAGCCAGCTGGCCTGCCCTGCCTCCTTCCCCGCCTTCCCAATGCTCTGTGCCCTTCTTGGAGCCCTAGAAAACCAAATAATCCACTTCTAAAAATACTCTGATAGTTTATGAAAAACCCTGATCTTGTAAATCAAAGAGTGAGGAACCACACCTCTTCTGGAATTCCACAGAACATCTCAGGACAAAGGACTTAAAGCTCCATCTCCAACACCCATTGGTGGAATTTTTACATTGATAACCCCCCCACAGCTCCAAAACACCAAGTAGGGTTTGTGACAGCCTCAAAACCCCAACCAATTTCCTGTAACACAAATGGAAAAAAAAAAAAAAAGAAATAAAAACTAAAAAGGAAATAATGGTTGGGACATGTCTAATTTCCTCCACATTAAGCTGCAGGGTGTTAAACAGCTTTACTTCCAAAGGCATATAAAAGGTAAGGAAAAGACTTGACCCAGGGAGTAGGAAAGATAGAAAATGTTCTACAGGGAGCCCTGAGGGTTCAGGATCTTCAATTAGGAGAGGATGGGAAAGATAATTTGATGGAAATCAGGCATTCTGAGTTTAAAGAAAGGATTTGGAAAACCCTCGAGTGAAAGAGCTCCCAGGCAGAGGCTTTTTCCTGGAGAATTCCCTTCCCACAGATGTTGTGGAATGTGAAGCAGCTCTAAGGGAACTAATGGAATTTTTGGGGAGCTACTTTTTCCATCAATGTATCTAGGGCATCCTAGAGATCCTTATTTAGCTCTTTTTCTCCCTCCAGGAGGCTGAATATTGGTGAGCAGTAATTGTAGGGGTTTTTTTACATCATATGAGTGATAATAACCATAACAAATTCACAAAAAAGTTTATTTGCTTATTATTGTAGCTAGCCAATATGGTGTAATAACAGATTTCTGTGACTTCCATATGGCCATTTTAATCTTTTATTTGATATTCTGTGATAACTACAAGAAAAAAACTTCTGGAAAGGATTTTATTTTGTTCCCTTGGTACTGCCCTGATGAAATGCAGTAGGACTGGACACAGTTAAAATGTCAGCATGAACTGGGACTACTTTATTAAAAATGTGACTTTCTGAAGCTCTGCTACCCAATCAATTTTCTGTAAGCCAGATAGAGATGTTTTCCAGTCATATAAAACAATTATGACCTTTACAGTCCTCTTTAATTATGATTGTCTTCTGAATATTTCAGGACTTCGCATTTGCTGTTTTACCCAGCTTGATTGACTTGTGGGAGGGCTTTAACTAATGAGAAGGGTCTGGAGAGGTCATATAAGGAACAGCTGAGGGCACTTGGCTTGTTCAGCTGGAGGAGAGGGGGCTGAGGTTGGACCTCACCAAAGGCTTCTGAGGAGCTGCTCCAATCTCTGCTCTGTGTAACCAGGAGCAGCACACAGGTCAGGTTTAGGTTGGATATCACGAAAAAGTTCTTCCCCCAGAGGGTGTTGGGCACTGCCCAGGCTCCCCAGGGCATGGGCACAGCCCCAAGGCTGCCAGAGCTCCAGGAGGGTTTGGACAAAGCTCCCAGGGATGCACAGGCTGGGATTGTTGGGGTGTCAGGGCAGGGGCTGGACTCTATGATCCTGGTGGGTCCCTTCCAGCTCAGGATATTCCGTGGTTCTGATTCTGTAAACCACACAAAGTGAAACTCAGGAAATTCCACTTGAACAGAGAAGTTCCCCTCTCTGACCATGATCAAATCCTGGAACTAGTTGGCCAGAGGGATTATGGGGTCTCCATCCTTAGAAATACCCAACTGGCCAACTTGCTGTCTCTGGCTCTGAGCAGGACAGTCTCACAGGGTGACCTTCAGAGGTGTCTTCCAACCTCAGTTACTCAGGTACTTTGTTAGAGATGTCAAAGTCTGTCAGTTCTGGGTGTTTCTTCCATGAAATCCCAAGGTCCACATTCATCCCACATAACTTCAGGCAATTCAGTTGAAAACCTGGATGTTTCTAAAGTTCTGACAACACAGACAGAAGCACTTGCAGAAGGAACCTGAAATCTCCTTTAGCACTTCAAGGGCAGGTACATCAAAATCAGCAACATTATGTAACAGTTTTGGAAGAGCTGTTGCTTTTTAAAGAATGCCTAGAGCAGTTACACAAGAGACTGAGTTTTTGATCTCCTATTCCCAATCTCCTCTCTTTACTTTTCCACCTCTGGAAATCCTTTCCTGTAAAGGCTGTAGAGCTGGGTCTTTAATGGGTACAAGAGTGCCATCAAGGCATCATCATGAGCAATACTGATCCCTTCCAAAAACTTCTCTGCATTTCAAATTGTGCCTCTTACTTGATAATCTTTATAAAAATATTCTGGTCATGTCAAAACCAGAATTCCTGGCTCCTTCAAGTCCATGAGCAAGTTTTGATATGCTGAAGTCATGTAAGGGTGATAATGGCTTATGTCAACTTGTGTTTTGACAAAAGTTTAAAATCCAGCTTTCTGAAATATTTTTCATAAAGTCTTTAAGGGGAGAGTTTTAGGACTGACAGCGGAGATATATCTCAACTCTTTTAGGCCATTCAGATACCACCAGGCTTTATATAAGACAGGTGTGAGTGATAAAATTAGTCAATTACTGAAAAATAATGAGCAATTCAAAGAGGACTTCTCTGGATTATAGTCCCCAGCTGCTGGTGCACATCCTGGAAAATAACTATCTCAATTATCAACTTGGCACCAAGAGTGATGTTTGTGAGTCACAATTAAAGCCAGTTCTTTGAACTGGCCTTGCTGTGCTTTATGACCAGGAACCTGCAGGTGAACACCAAGCTTCACTTTTAAGACCTGCTCCATAATTTAAGCCAGAGGAACATCTAACATGCACTTTTGTGCATTTAGCAAAGACCTGGCTGCCTTGTTCCAGGAAAAATGCAGAAAAAGAGAGAAACTTCCAATTTAAGGGGATATTTTTAGAGATGCCTCATTCTGTCATATTTTTCATGATACTTTATTACTACATTAACAACTTAAAAAGTCTTTTGAGCTACTTCACTCTATTTGTCTAATTACCTGCCTTTCTTTTCTGGAACTAGTACTATAAAACACACTCCAAGCACTGGAATAAAGTCATTAATCAAATTGCAAATTTAACTGTCATGGGGAGCAACAAAAATTGGCAGGAATAGATGGTGGGTGGTAGGAAAGTGTTTCTGGCAAAGCACGACTTGACTTGTGATGTTTTGCAAACAAAGCACTGTTTCCTGCAAATTATTCCTCATCTCAGGTGTCTGGGTAGGAACAGAGCTGTGCAAAAGTGGAGGTACAAAGTCTAAGAGCTTTTCAGACTTAGGGCATCTTTAATTTTGGATGTACTGGGACCAAAATGTAAAAGCAGGTGATTCCTGAGCCACAGAGTCACCCAGATCTTCCCTGGGCATTGAGCACATCATATCCTGCCCCTCATGGAGAGAGTGAAGCAGTGTGTTACTGAGATACATTATCAGAAGGTTTTTTCCTATCCATCTGTATATTTTTATACCTTTTCATTAATTTAAATATCTTTTTCATGTTTGTCCTTAAGAGTTTTAGGAAAATGGCAAGCATTCCATTTTCTTGGAAAATCACGTTGAAAATGACAACTTTGTTCCCCGATTTTGTACAGAATCAACCACCACAAGTATTACTGATTTTTATTGTGTTCTCAGTTCTGAGCCATTCTCATTCTTCCACCCTTGTTGTCTACAACATCTTCTACATCTAAACCCTGAGAACTGGAAGTCTGCATAGAGCATGCCTGGTGACAACTTACCAGGAAGAAGAAAGAAATACTTTTTTTAATAATACCAAGGAAATGAATCCTTAATATTCAGCAACTTTCCAGTCCACTTTTCACTATCTTAGCTATCCACTCAGATAAAACATGCCCTGCAATTTAAAAGGAAATCTGTTCCAAGGGAGTTTCATTAATACACATCCTTCTCAGTTAATGCAGTGCTCTGAAAGCAATATATTGAGCAATATCTGAGTGATTTGATGGTGGAATGTTAATCCTTTGGGAATGGCACGTTAATAGTCTTGTTTGGATTGAACATCATTCATCCAGAGCATGACATTCACAATTCATTACAGATATCTGATATCAGCAATTAATGGGGATGAATTGCTTAAAGCAAGCCCTGGGTGTATCATAGATCATTTTCCATCTCTGCAGGCAATGGAGGCTGTGTGATACCAAGTCTGACTCCTCTAATTCTTAACCTAGTTTAGGTTTAACTGAATTTAACCAAATTTGTAGAAGATAATGGTCTAGAAGAATTCTGGATTCGCTCTAGAAAGCAGGCAAGTGGAAGTTCCAAGTTTTGCTTTTTGTTTTGATCAAAGAATTTCTTGCTCAAAAATTGGTAAAGAGAAAAATATTTCACAAAATGAGCCCTGGGTTTCCAACAAGAATGAAACACTGGGAAATTGGGCTGCCTGAAGGAGGCAGAGAGGGGAGGAATGCATGAAAATGAAAGAGACCTTTCAACTTGGGAAACATCCCTCCAAAACATCCACATTTGTTGTCCAAAAGATTGACTAGCAGGCTGTTCCTTAGTAGAGCTGTAGCATTTTTATGCCCCAGCGTTATGAAAGATTCAAGTTACATTTCCTGTCATCTTTCCTTGGTGGCTTTGATGCTGGCGTGCTTTAAAGTCAAATCAAAAGCATCAGAGGGGCAGTCAAAGGCCTGTTGTCTGTGTAAAGTCCTGTTTCCCAGCTGAAACAGCTCTGGGAGAGGCCTGGGGTGATGCTTGCTTTGAAGGGAGGGAAGCAGGAGTTCAGTTCTGAAGGGATCTCGAGCGCTGCCGCCCCCAGCACAGCAGGGTCCTTCTGGTGCTCAGGGACTGACCTCGGCCACGGGGTTTGAGTCAGCTGGGAAGTGGTGCCAGCTCATTCAGGGGTGGTGGGATGCTAGGGAAAGCACAGATCAAAGGGGGATTCACACAGGGACTGGCAGTGAGAAGAGGGTGGAAAGAGGTCTGCAAAAGGGGATGGCTAAAGAGGTAGGATGAAGTGGCTCCTGGTCTTGTTTATGTCACAGAGCAGTAGGGCTTCATTATTTAGAGCTGGGAGCCAGACTTTGGTTTTGCACAAGTCTGTGGATCTTTTGGACCACATCCAGAGGGGACCACACAGATCCTCTGAGGGCTGGAGCCCCTCTGCTCTGCAGCCAGGCTGGGAGAGCTGGGCGTGCTCACCTGGGAAGAGAACATTGTGGGGAGAACTCAGAGCTCCTTCCAGTGACCAAAGGGGCTTATAAAGAGCAGTGACAGGGATTTTTATGTGTGCAGACAGTGACAGGGCAAGGGGGAATGGTTTTAAACTAGAAGAAGAGAGATTTATGTGGGATGTAAGGAAGGAATTGTTCCCTGTGAGAGTGGGGAGACCACAGCACAGGGTGCCCAGAGAAGCTGTGGCTGCCCCTGGATCCCTGGAAGAGTCCAGAGCCAGGTGGGATGGAGTTTGGAGCAACCTGGGATAGTGGAAGTTGTCCCTGTCCATGGCAGGGGATGGCACTGGATGAGTTGTAAGGTCCCCTTCCAACCCAAACCATTCTGGGATTCTGGGAGCCCCTGTGATAAAGAAATCCTGAGGACTTTGTGGTTGTTGGTGTCCCCATTGCATCCTGCAGATGTTTTGTCCTTAGGAGTGTGTTAATGCTCCTGGTTTTGTGCTTTCTGCACAGAGGGAGAGAAAAGGCAGGCTGGAAAGGAAGGTTGAAAGAAAATTGAGATCTCCACATGCAGAGAGTAAGAATGAGACCAGAAAGGACAGATCTTCAGCTCACTGGACTTGTTAAAGGATACATGAGCTGGGCAAGGTGTGCCCACCGTGTCCAGTCTGGCACAAATTCTGCCAAAACACTGAAACTTCAAATCCATGCTGGGATATCACTGGGTTTGGGGCGTTTGAAAAAGTTTCATGGACTTATATAGAATGGTTTGGAAGGGATGGTAAAGCCCATCCCCTTCCACCCCCTGCCATGTGTAGGGGCACCTTCCATTGTCCCAGGTTGTTCCAAGCCCTTTCCAACACGACCTTGAGCAGCTCAGAGCATTTTCACAGTGGAATATTGTGTTTGCTGTTCCATTGTTGTAGGTTTAGGTCAACATCAGGCACCCAGAAACTGGATTTGCTGTCATGAGGAATGATGTGCTATGGGTACTCTGAAGAGAGCATAGAAATGTGAATTGGCAGCTGAACTGTAGATAGGTCTCTTTACAGAAAGTGTCCAAAATATTGGGTTAATGCAACAGCTAAAACCATTCCTAACACAAACCTTTATATTTTAATAATAGAAATGCTAATAAGGAGAGTTTATAACACATTACTGGATAAGCTGCATGTGCAGGAGGATATTTTAATCTACTCAATGTCCCCAAATGTTCAACTTCTACAGTAAATAAGTTGAATTACAAAGCACTTGTCTTGGTTTCCAATTGAGAAACAAAAATGATGATTCTGAACAAAGCAGAACAACTTCCCTTTTATTACAGCCCCTGTAATGTCACATTGCTCCCATTTTGTTCTGAGGAAATCACACCACTTCAGTCAGATCTATCTATTCATTGTAAATATCACATTAATAATGTCATTGATCTGTTCTTTACTTGAAGGGATGTGCTCATATTTAGGCCTGGGCTGAACTCAATCTGCCACTTCTCACAAAGGAAGCAACAACCTTGGATCATTCCATGGGGAAAAAAAATTTACCTTTACTTCCTCCCAGCACCCCTTGCACATTGGCTAAAATAAGAAAATATTTGGTGTGATTTGCAGACTCAAAAGTTCACTGATATATTTGTGTTCTCATTGGAGAAATCTGAAAATCTTTATTTTTGCATTATTTTCTGCCTGAAAGGACCCTATTTGCTGGGGCTCCAGGCAGACTGGGCCAGTGTATCACCAGTGGGACTCTTGTGCTGGTCTGCTCAGTGGAATTTTGCTGCAGCCCAGGAGCAAGAAGGAAAATTGCAATTCCAAGATGGATTTGTGCTAAATCCAGTCATGTAGATTAATTATTACAGCTTGCTCCAGGATGTGTCTTAAACCTCACTCAAGTCCATTATATTATAGTTGGATAAAAAAAATAAAATAAGTGGGATTTAGAATCAAGGCCATAATTCCTTTTTTTTTATTATTATTTTTTAACCAAAGCCAGTTTGCCACATGTTGAATTTCATACCTATAAAGAATATTTGGGACAGAAAACCCTAGGCTGTGTAAACAGAAGAAACAAAATGGCTCCCAACACAGATAATAGGTGAACATTTATTAGAATTAAACACTTAAATGTGGCTAATTAACTTATTAACCTTTACATTAATGATTATATTTCACACTGTGCACTACACTGCTGTGGTTCATGGGTTTCTTAATTAAATCTAAGTCCACTGGTCTTTCAAAGATTTCCCATTAATTCCACTATTATCATCCTGGGCTGGTGGAAGTTGTCCCTGTCATGGCAGGGTTGGAATGAAATGAGCTTTAAGATCCCTTCCAGCCCAAACCAACTGGGATTCTGTGAATTCCACAAACTGGTGGGAAATATTCCACAAAATATTCCTCAAGATCCTCATGGTTGTTCCTGTCTGTGGCAGAGCAGGGCTTGCCTTTAGTTATTCCTTCAGAAAGGCTGTGGGATCCTGCTGCATTTAATTAAAAGAGTCCATTTAGAGCATTTAGGAAGCAAAAGGCCTGGGGAGAGCTTGTGACAGTGCCTGAGGTTTGCTCTGGCTCCAGGTGCTCACCTCTCCATGGTTCCATGTTCTCCCATCTTGGAATGACTCTCCTGGGTCCTGTGGCCAACCCCAAGCAAAATCCCTGCCTGAACCCCTCACTTCTGTGTGGTTTTCTGCCTTTCCTTCCCCAGCTTACTGCTAGATGGGGATCAAGATGCATATTTTGTAGGAATGGTGGGATTTGCTCCAAGTTTGGGCTTGAAGATCTTGGAGGCTTTTTCCAGCTGTAATGTTTCTGTGAATCTCGCTCTGAAAATCTCTTTTGTTTGACAAAAGCAAACACAAACCAACAAAAAAAAATGAAGTGTAATTATTTGAGCTGCAAAATGTCCAATACTCTGTGTATGATAATTGTGTAATATTTTGTCCTGATGTAATTAAATATTGCTGTTAGTATATGAAATGACTGCTCTGGCTGAAATACTATAAACAACAGAGAGCTCAGTTATCAACTCTGCAGCATTGGTGTAATCCTGATCAGCTGCTTCTGGGGGACAAACCACCCCAAAAAAGGTCTGCAGCACCTCCAAGCCCAAATTTTCCCTGTGGAATATAAACCAGGTTTATAATCCTAATGCATCACCCTGTTCCTCAGATGTGAACATTGTCAGACAGAGTCTGGAAGAGACAAAACCTCTTAAATCATCTTTTCCTGGAATCATAAAAAAGAACGAAAAAGTTAATTACTGACGCTCAAGATGTATGAGAGGTTTTTAAGTGTAACTATTCAGTGACAGAAACAATTCCAGAAGTTATTGCAAAAACGGTGACAGGAGATTTATGTCAGGTTTTGCTCTTTTTCTCCTGGCTTCCCTCCAGTTCACCAGGTACAGTTTGCTGCCAGGCTATGAGGCTGTTTCATTAAAATAGCTTTTATATCTCTTTTTATAATCCTTTTTTTTTTCAGTGTAAAGGATGAACTGCAATATTTTGAGATTTTCTATTTGTTGATCTCATTGAAAATATGAGTCAGTGCTCCATAAAACATCACAAACTTCCTGTTTCTGCCATTAATACTCCTCCCATTTCCAACAGTCATCCAGTGCTGCTTATTCCACCAGTTTATGAAGCTTCAAAGTACACTGCAAACAGGCTCTGAATGGGAGAGAGAGAGGAGTATCAACAGTTTTACTTTGCTTTTCATCACCTGTAGCTGAAAAGAAAAGCTTTTTTAGTGTTCCTCTATTTTGTGATTCTAACCCAGAATTGCAAGTAAAGAGATATATTTTTCAGGTAGAGAGGCCTGCAATAATATGGAAATAAAACAGTGAGAGAAATATAGGCATGGGTTCAATTTAATAATCCATAAGAAAACTGAGAAGCCCCTTTAATGCCATGGTAAGATACTGGATTGGAGCAGACCCCAAAGGAAAAAAAATGTTCCCTAGGGACACCACTGATTATTCAGGAATTTTAGGCTCCAGCTGCTGATGTTCCCTCACCTCACTTGACTTCCCCAAGCAGAGTTACAGGACATAAACAGTGAGAAGCAGTTTGTGTTGGCAGGACAGTTTAAACCAGCCTTTCCAAAGGGAATTCCTCTTTTCCGAAAAGGTCTTTTGTTGTCCATCACAATGATCTTGTGGTGTTTGAATTTCACATCCAGCTGCTCACAGGATAAATGAAATTTCTCTCCTGGAGGCCCTTCACACCTGGATATTTCCCCTTGGTGTGCCATCAGGCAGAGTGGAGCAGAATGACAGGGAGGTCACAGCCTGATTTCCAATCCCTCCATGAGTGACCCCCTGGCAGTTCTGCTGATGGACACATCCCCCAGTTACCCACCTCATCCTACAGACATGTACTGCCAAAAACTGTCCATCCTGGGCACTCTCTGCAGACTTCCTGGGCAGTCCATCACATCTCCTTGACAATATAATGAACTGGTGCCAGGCACAGACACCAATGTTTATTTATCTGGGATTGTCCCTCCTAAGGGTCCTGTTCGCTCCACGGGACTGTGATGGATGGCTCTGCAGACAGATCTGCTGCCACAAGTTTATCTTCATATGGATTTTGTTGTTTCTAGATTGAACGTGGGGAAAGGTCATCTGGCTTTTTTTTTTTTTTAACTGAAATTCCATATTTATTTTTTACATCCTACTTGAATTTAGGCACAGAGCACAGGCACAGAATCATGGAATATCCTGAGTGGGAAGGGACACATAAGGATCATGGATTTCAACCCTGCCCTGCCCAGACACCCCAACAATCCAAGCCTGTGCATCCCTGGGAGCTTTGTCCAAACCCTCCTGGGGCTCTGGCAGCCTTGGGGCTGTGCCCATGCCCTGGGGAGCCTGGGCAGTGCCAGCACCCTCTGGGGAAGAGCCTTTCCCTGAGATCCAGCCTGACCCTGCCCTGGAACAGCTCCAGCCATTCCCTGGGTGCTGTCCCTGTCCCAGGAGCAGAGATTGGAGCTGTCCCTCAGGAGGAACATCCTGATAAACTCTGCCCTCGGGTTCTTCTTCTCCAGCTGAACAAACCAAGTGCTCTCCGTGACCGTGTCCACAGGGGTCTGAGGATGAAGGAAGAGACAAGGATCTGACTCCATGTTTCAGAAGGCTGATTTATTATTTTATGATATATATTATATTAAAACTATACTAAAAGAATAGAAGAAAGGATTTCATCAGAAGGCTGGCTAAGAATAGAAAAAGAAAGAATGATAACAGAAGCTTGTGTCTTGGACAGAGAGTCTGAGCCAGCTGGGCTGTGATTGGCCATTGATTAGAAACAACCAACATGGGCCAATCCCAGATCCACCTGTTGCATTCCACAGCAGCAGATAACCATTGGTTACATTTTGTTCCTGAGGCCTCTCAGCTTCTCAGGAGAAAAAAATCCCAAGGAAAGGATTTTTCATAAAAGATGTCTGTGCCATGCCCTCAGCCACTCCTTGTAAGGCCCCTCCAGACTCTACAACCTTCTTACAGGACCCTACACCATGACCCCACACCATGAGCCCAAATCTCCTTTCCTTCCTGAGGAATTAGTGGCAAGAGTTTGGCCCCAGTTCCAACACTATTGAGGTATTTCACCACCCCAATCCACCATTTCCTCATCCCAGGAAGGTCAGAAAGTTAAGCAAATTATAAAGAAACATCTCTGGAAGATTGCAAACACAGACTTGTCTGTGATTTAATTAGGCAAAGGTGTAATCCAAACTTTTCTTTCATTTTCTCAGGGAAAAATATCTATAATTTAGGTATTATCAGTTTTTCTGCCTGCTGAGGGTCTGAAAATGCAGCTAAACATATCCTGCTGCTGTTATGATCTGAAACTCAAATGCCAGCACTGTCACAGGTTTTTCTTCTGATTCTGGGTGGAAGTGCAAGGTAGAAACACATTAGGAAAACAGAAAAATTCAGGGGTTTTGTTACTCCCTGTAGAGTCCAAGAGGCTTCTACTTCTGTCTTGGACTCTTACCTGGGCTCTGCTCCTGGGCAGTTTTTCTGCTGAAGAAATTATCCTCTCTAATATCCATATTTGTTACACATTCAGATGACTTGTTGCTGAATAAATGAATGGAAATATTTTGTCTAATCTATTTTCCTTTTCATTATCAAGGGTAGAATTTTTTTAAAGCCACCAAAAAGCTCTATGAAAGTCAGGAGCACAAAAAGCATGAGAAACTGTATGTCTAAAACTCAGGATGGTTTGAGAATTCAAACAAACAAAAGGAACTTTTTTTTTTTGTTTGTTTCACTGGGATTTATTTTCAATGAGAAGCCACTGTTCATTAGCTAAAGCAATGCTGTGCCCAGAAGAATCTCAAACAGCATCATTAAAAGTAACTTTTTCTGTGCGTGGGCATTTAAATCTCCTGCCTGTATTGAGCTGTTTAGCAACTGGATATAGAAGAATCTTCTTTAGCAAGTTCTGCAAATCCTCTAGACTGTGGGATCAGGACATGTACAGCTTCAACCAGCCCCCAGGAATTTTCCATCAGCATTTGACTTCAGCTTTTCCTCTTGTCCCTCCTGGTGATTTTCCAGCTGAAGCCTTGATCTGTTAATATGCCCATCTCATTAGCCCAGGTTGTCTCTGCACTTTCACCTGCCTCATTTTTTACAGACTTTTCACAGCCCTATGAGTCAAAGTTATTTATTTGTGCCATAACCGAGCTGAATCCTCCCTAAAACTGTTAAGAGGGCGTTGCTGAGAATTTTGGGGGTTTTTTTGTTTGATTTTTTTTTTTCTCTTCCCATTTATTGGTGTTTTGGGTATAGTGGGGTTGTTTGGTTTTTATAAAGGGGCTGGAGCATGTCCAGGGAAGGGAATGGAATTGGGGAAGGGTCTGGAGCACCAGGAGGGGCTGAGGGAGCTGGAAAGGGGCTCAGCCTGGAGCAAAGGAGGCTCAGGGGGCCCTTGTGGCTCTGCACAGCTCCTGACAGGAGGGGACAGCCGGGGGGGTCGGGCTCTGCTCCCAGGAACAGGGACAGGAGGAGAGGGAACGGCCTCAGGCTGGGCCAGGGCAGGCTCAGGGTGGACACCAGGAGGAATTTCTGCATGGAAAGGGTGGCCAGGCCTTGGCAGGGGCTGCCCAGGGAGGTGTTGGAGTCCCCATCCTTGAGGGATTTAAATCTGTGTCAAGGTGGCAGTTTGGGGACATGGGTCAGTCGTGGTCCTGAGGACCAGAGAGACCTTGAGGGGCTGGAGCGTGTCCAGGGAAGGGAACGGGGCTGGGGAAGGGTCTGGAGCACCAGGAGGGGCTGAGGGAGCTGGGAAAGGGGCTCAGCCTGGAGCAAAGGAGGCTCAGGGGGCCCTTGTGGCTCTGCACAGCTCCTGACAGGAGGGGACAGCCGGGGGGGTCGGGCTCTGCTCCCAGGAACAGGGACAGGAGCAGAGGGAACGGCCTCAGGCTGGGCCAGGGCAGGCTCAGGGTGGATATTGGGAAAAATTTCTTTACAGAAAGGGCTGTAATGCATTGGAAAAGGCTGCTGAGGGCAGAGGTGGAATCGCCATCCCTGGAGGTGTACAAAAAAACAAGATTTGGGGACAGCGTTTAGTGAGCGTGGAGGGCTTGGAGTTCTTTCCCACCTTAAATGATTCTCTGATTCTTTCCTATTATTCCTGTCCACACCCTTTCCCCTTTGAAATTCCCCAGCAGAAAACTTTCCTTGCCTCATTCACACCTCTCACACAATGCAGGCAGTTTTCTCCACAAGACTAAGAATAGAAAATGTCCCGACGTTCACACAAACGGGTGCAGGAGCAGACAAAAGAAATGACGAAAACCAGCCTGAAACAAAGAAACAATGTGCGATACAGCTAAACCTGCCCTAACCCCGTGGCTAGAGAACATTCAGCCCCTATTTGGAGAGTGCTGTGCTCAGTCTCTCTGGCTGATGGCAAAATCTCCGCCTCACATCCCCAGGCAGGAGCTGTTCCCTTCCTTTTTGTGCCTCCAAGCCCGGACTTCCCATTCGGGGGAGTTTCTCCTGCTGCCTTTCACTCCTGTCCCTCGGGAAGTGCCACACAGCTGCACCTCTTGAGGACAAGGATTCTCCCAAGAAACAGGCAGGTCTCCATCTCTTTTCAGGATTGTCATGAATTGGGTGTACAGCTGAAGATTTCTTTTTATTCCCTGTATTCCCTCCACATTCTCGTTTCAAATCAGCATGGCTTCATTTGAGAGCTCTTTCCACCCTTGTTCTAAGCTAAAGGCTGCACACAGCATTGTTTCTGCTTTAGCTAATGAACAGTGGCTTTTTGTTGAATATAAATCCCAGTGAAAACCAAAAAATTCCTTGTGATGCCAAGGAATTCCCTGGAGAGACCCATCTCAACCTCCCTTACTGCCTTAAAAAGGCAGGAGCTCCTCCCAGACTGCATTTCTGCTCTAAATCAGAGAAGATTTAATAGACTTTTTGAGATGACCCATCATTTGCCTTCCCTGAATATGAAAATCAGCATATTTACAAGTTAAACAGCTCAGAAAGTCTACCTCTGTCCCCAAAAAAATCTCTTCCTGAAGCACCTATTCAAACAAACAAGCTTTTGGAAATCTTAAAGCCATCTCCTCTTCGTGCAGATATCTTAAAGTTAGTTTGCTGTTTTCTACTTTTCTTGTTTTCAGGGCTGAGGGTTGTGTATTGCACAGGCACCCAGCAGAACAGGGAAATTTCTGAAATATATTGGGCTGCTCCAAAATCTATCATTTATTAATCACTGTGCCTGGTGCTGTTCCAGCCTGAGCCTCTTCAGAAGCAGATTTTCCTTTTCTTTTTGGTTTTTTTTTTTGGTATATGTTTTGTATCCTGCAGCAGAAGTGGAGTCAATCATCTTCAAGCAGTGCTGACACTACTGAACCACAAGCACTACATCAAAACAGGGAGATTTGAGGGCAACATTTCTCTGAATACACGAATAATAAACTCCAGCTGTGTCCTGCCAGTGGCTACATCAGCTACACAATGTTTCATTGCTTTGTTTGTTAGTTCAGACCTTTGCTGTGTCTTTGAGTGCATCTGAAATCAGCCTTACACCCTAAATTGAAGGGTGTGCCTGTGGAAAGAGCTCCATCTTCAAGATGGAAGATCTACAAACATAAAGGACTTGATTTCAATGGCTAAGTGAGTAAAAGATGTCTCTGTCTTTGGGAAAGCTTCACAAACCAGCCTGTACAAACCAACCTCTGCAAACCAACCTCTGCAAACCAACCTCTGCAAACCAACCTCTACAAACCAACCTCTGCAAACCAACCTCTGCAAACCAACCTCTGCAAACCAGCCTCTGCAAACCAGCCTCTACAAACCAACCTCTGCAAACCAGCCTCTACAAACCAACCTCTGCAAACCAACCTCTGCAAACCAACCTCTACAAACCAACCTCTACAAACCAACCTCTGCAAACCAGCCTGGACAAACCAACCTCTACAAACCAACCTGTACAAACCAACCTCTGCAAACCAACCTGTACAAACCAGCCTGTACAAACCAACCTCTGCAAACCAACCTCTGCAAACCAACCTCTGCAAACCAACCTCTACAAACCAACCTCTGCAAACCAACCTCTGCAAACCAACCTCTGAAAACCAACCTCTGCAAACCAACCTCTACAAACCAACCTCTGCAAACCAGCCTCTACAAACAACCTCTGCAAACCAACCTCTACAAACCAACTTCTGCAAACCAACCTCTACAAACCAACCTCTGCAAACTAACCTCTGAAAACCAACCTCTGCAAACCAACCTCTACAAACCAACCTCTACAAACCAACCTCTGCAAACCAACCTCTGCAAACCAACCTCTGCAAACCAACCTCTACAAACCAACCTCTGCAAACCAACCTCTGCAAACCAGCCTCTACAAACCAACCTCTGCAAACCAACCTCTGCAAACCAACCTCTGCAAACCTCCTCTGAGCACTTTGCAAATGATGTAAGGATCTGCTGCTTCTGGACATGGACAGATGTGAATACCCATCTGCTTCTTCCCTCTCAGCCATTTCTCTAGAACAGGGATAAATCCCAGAATGCCAGAATTGCTTTGGGTTAGAAAGGAATTTAAAAATCATCTCATCCCACCCCCAGCCATGGTCAGGGACACCTTCCACTATCCCAGGGTGATCCAAGCCCCATCCAGCCTGGCCTTGGACACTGCCAGGGATCCAGGGGCAGCCACAGCTGCTCTGGGCACCCTGTGCCAGGGCCTGCCCACCCTCACAGGGAACAATTCCTTCCCAACATCCCATCTAACCCTGTGCTCTGGCAGTGGGAAGCCATTCCCCCTTTATTTTTGCTCTAGAGCTGGATTTGTTTCCCAGGAATCTTCATTTGTTATTCCAAGTGCCCACTGTAAAGTTCCTGGAAGGTGGATGTGGGATTTCTCACCCTTGCTTGTGGTATCTGTGAGATGCAATGATAGAAGGGCACTGAAAATTCAGGTTGAGCATAACAGCCATTAATCCATGGATATAAATTGTTTGTTTGGATTGAAGGGAGATTATTCACACAGCACAGTACAGATAAAAGAACAAGAGACTGAACAGAAGAGAGAAAATCCCATTAAACTCTCACATCAATATATCAGCTTTGAAAGCAGCTTCATGAAGTTTTGTTTTGCCTGGGTGTTTCTCTAAAGAGCTTTTTCTTAAACAGGTGGGAAAATCAAGCACCTCCAATATTCACTGTACACCCCAGGGATGTGATTGTACCTCCTCAGTAATCAGCTATTTCTATTTCTCACAGCTTCTATTTCCTGCTGTCCTTCAGAGGTTTTCCCTGTGCTGGTGAATGTTGGATTAGCTGTCACAGCCTTTGCCTCTGATAATTCAGGACTCACTGGAAAAAAATGAAGTGAGGGAAGCACAAAGCCCCTCATCCATTCTTATTGTGACCCATTAAAATCACTTCCTTATCAGGACTTATTTTCATACCCTGGAAGTTTGCAGGCCCTAGAAAGATGAACATTGCATTATTTCTTGCCACATGTAAATCTCCTGTAACATATTTCATTTTAGGGACTATTTTTAAACTTTTCAGGGAAATGACTGATTGTGAAAAGTTTTCAATACCAGGCTCAGCTTGAAACAGGATGAACAATTATTGCCAGAGTTAACTTCACACTCATGGCAGAATTTGGCTGGAGATTTCATCACTGCTGGGAAAGAGCAAGACAAACACTGAGGACCCTGGGCTTTTACAGCACCCTTGCAATGATTTACTGCAATACACTGAATTTCTCCACTTATTTTGGTCATTTAAACTAAGCAATGAGCTGGTTGAACTTTCATTTTAATCCTTTAATTTTAATAAAAAGCAGATAGCAGAAGCGTTTGAGAAAAGAAAATCACTTTCCTTTGGAAATATCTTCTTGGAATATTTTGAATGTTTATTGAATAGTAACTCACCACATTTTACAGTGAAGGGAGAGGCAGAATCACCTTGTCTTGTGTCACTGTTTATTCATTGCTTTGTTCCCACACTGGGAATTTTTTTTCTAGCTGCATCATCATGCATTTTTATGTTATAAAAGCAATTTACTGTCACCAGGAAACACTTCCTCAGCTGGGAACAGGACCCAAGTAGTTGCTGTGTCTCCCAGGCTGGAGGTGTAATTACTGGGCATTTCTTTCTTGAACATTCTATGAGCTGTGAAATCCTCACTGTGATTAACACTAATGAAAGACCTTTCCTGCTCCAGCAGGCAAGAGGACCCATCAGAAATTATAAAAGACAATGTGTGAAAATGAAGAAAAAATTCTAAATAAGAGTTAAAGTTCATTTGAATTAATTCTTGATTAGTTTCCTCTCCATAAACTCCTGAAAATAATTATCCACATGTTCCTATAAAACTCCAATCTATTTAAAATTTTAAAAAATAAATGTAGAAAATACAGACAGCTGGGTGAGAATCTGCATTCATTGTGAACAACTGAACACAGTTTCTGAGCACAGGAAAAGGACAAAACCCGCTCAGCAAGTTAAATCAGATGTAAATTAACTGAGGAAATTTATAATATTTTATTCAAAGAGAACATTTATAAATGGGGTTATCCAAGGTCTGTGTATTTGGAGCCCTGTGAACACAAATGGTAGGGGAAAGAGTTGAATGAAACCTGATGTTTTTTCCTTGAAATATCTCTGAACTAAATTTTCAAGCTTGTACAAAATTATGCAAAAAATTTAATCTTACACCCAAAAGTCTGGGACAGAAAATGTGTGCAGTGAGTTCTGCACAGAAACAGAAAGAATTGGAATAAAATCAGCACTGAATTATTTAAAATTATAGAATTTGGAGCTTTATCTGTGTGTTTACTCCTCGGAACAAACAAAATCTTCCCAAATTCAGGTAGATAAGATGTGTTAAGCAGGAATTTTCTTTAATGAGAGTAATATTTAAATCTAATTAATTAGGAAACAACATCAGAGAAATAAATTTTGGTGAGGTGTGCAAAAACTTCATGGCTCAGTTGCTCTGTGTGGTAAGATTCCATCCTGAATCCTGAATCCTAAATCCAGGAGGTATAATTTGGTTAATAGGAAAATGTTGGATTTAGGATCTTGGAACTCTGGATATTGGAAGACCTTGATACCACTGACCTAAACGGGTTTTTGTTGACTTAATGCCTATTGCTGGAAGAGGATTTTGGAGATGCTTTCAGTGTGTTTTCATGGGGGTTATTTTGTTTTGGTTATTTGTTGGCTGGTTTGGGATTTTTTTGTGGGGGGGAAGAGGGAAATGAGATTCTGAAGCAAAGTGCCACAAGATTTCAGAGCCTGAAATCTAAAACACTTTTAGTTTCACCTCTTGATAGATGATAAAAGATTTTCAGCCTTCATTCGTCAGCAGGAATTTGAATTTCTAAGTAGCCACACCCCCTCTAAACACCCTAAAAGGGCTTTTGTAAGCTGTGAATGTTCCTTGGGAATGTTGGAAATCTCAAGAGCTGGACACAATGCAAACCCTTCAGCAAAGCATCTGGAGACAGGAAATCTTATGGTTTTCCAGTAGGAGCAATAAAATTGTGAGCAATAACTTTCCATAAAGCATAATTGATTTTAAACAATAGTAACTATCCAATAGTAGTGGTAGTATTTTAAAGCCTATTACAAATGCTCCCATCTGCAGGCAGGGAGAAAAGCCTAATTAAACTGAACTGTAATGGGGTTGGAGCAGCATGGGATTTGACATGTTATAAATTCATTCCCAGATTAATTGAGAATACCCTTTCTGTGGTCTCCAGATTAATAATAAGAAAGGGGGGGAAAAAGACATGAAGGTAATTTATTTGCTCTTTCTGCAGTACTGACATTTTTCACCTTAATGAGCACTTAAAATGTAAATTATACAGTCAACTTAAAAAATAGAACAAAAGAGGTGTGCAAGGCTTTTTCTTATTTTCCACATCAAAATTAGCTGCAATTACCATAAAAAATTCCAGAGTTTCACTCCAGACTTTGTCCAAAAGTACTGGGTATTGTCAAGTACCTTCAAACTCTCTGGGAGTTTCCCTTCAAGGTTAGGTGGCAAAGAGAAGTCTGAGAAAGTTTTCACTGTGTTACAAGATGCACTTGTTGAACTTTCCAACAGGTACAGTGCTAAATACTAATGGCATAAAAATCTGAAGTTTCCAAGGAGATGAATTTAGAAGATGGGAATGAGATTAAAATTACCTTGAAACCTCAAGCAGTCCTGCTGATGTTTGCCTTGATTTAGACCTGAGCAAAGTTGGTTTTTCACTTTGACTGAAGACATAAAACTGCATCAAGATTAGGTTTAGGGGTTTCTCTTTGTGTTTTGGGGTTTGGGTTTGGGTTTGAACATCACTGAGCTTAGGTTTGGCGTCTCCTGTCACTTAGGACACGAAATAACACGACGCGGACACGCAGCTCTTCCAAGGCAAAAAGAGAATACTTAATTTTTGACTCCAACAGTTCCAAAAGTGATAGTGGATCAGAGGATGACAGTGCCACCTCCCCAATGACAAACCAACTGGACAAACCAACACTTCATCAAATTTCTCTTCCTCCATAAAAGAACCCAAAACAATAAGTTATTTACATGAAGTGTGTGAAAAAGTTCGTTGCAAGAATGTAAACATCAAAAGACTTAGAAAAACTTAAAAAAATCAAATCAACAATCTCCTAGTACACTTTTGAAGAGCCCAGACCTCTGTGAAGCTGCCTGAACTCCCCACTCACCTGCCCAGATCCTTTTATTGACGCCCAGTATGGAATTTCCTCGTGGTTTATAAAGTCCCTTGAGGTGTTAAGTGAAAAGGGTGCTATTTATAAAGCAGGTGCTATTGATAATTATGATTATGCATTTATTTCATAAACCTCAGGAAGGGAAGATTTGTTTCCAGCTGCAGCAATTTGCACTGATCCACAGTTTGAATTTAACCTCAGGAGTTCCATTCACTGCTTTTTGTTACTCACTGCTGATTGATGCTCTTCTCCTGTTTGGGTCATGAGGACAAAATGATGCCACCAAAGAAAACACACCTTAAAAGCAATTACTTCCCATTAGAAATGCTTCATTTACTCCTGAGCATCCTGGAGAGCTGTCTCCAAAGGAAGATGATGAAGATCACTGAATTTTATATATTTTCTACTCATATTGATGAGTACTTGTGTATATTTTGTTATATAAGGATATTTTATGTATAATAATATGTGTTTTTATAAAGATAAATATAATTATAAATATAACTAACTATAAATAGAAATATATAAAATATAAATATAAAATATAGAGAATTAAACATATAATAAAATATATGATATGATATATTGTAAAATAATAACAATATAAATATACACATAAATATACATAGAGATATATTATTATGAATTACATTGTATATGTCTATTGTATACATATAAATATATATATTGTATATATAAAAATATATCTATTTATATACTTTTAGATATTTTGCATTCATATTCCCAATAATATGAAGGATATCAATGGGTTTCTGGTTTGGAAGAAGTGATTCTCTAGAAATTTTCAGGAAAGCTGCATAAAAAAGTTTAATATAGCTACAAAACTGAAAGAGATGGATACTAGTGAAGGAAAATGTATTAGGGAAAAGCAAGGAACTGAAAAAATTGCTTGAAGAATTTGAGTCCAGGAACTGGTTTGTTCTTTGTTCTCAAGATTTATGATCCTCTCTGAGAAAGCCCACAGAGTCTATGAATAATAATTAGGAAAATAACTATTGTCAAGTTAAGAAAACCAAGAAATTATTTCTTTGATAACAGATTTTATGACGATTTTTACAAGCTTTCAGCATTATGGATACAACACCATAATGATAATCTTCTTCCCATCTTCTAAATTCATCACCTGGGAAATTTCAGATTTTTATAGCAGCAATATTTAGCACTGTACCTGTTAGAAAGTTCAATCAAAGCATCTTGTGACACACTGAAAACTTTTCCAGCCTTCTCTTTCCCACTTAATCCTGAAGGGACACTCCCAGAAAGAGAGCCTGACCCTGGGATCAAAGCTAATCCAAGCTGCTTTTGTATTCCGAGTCCATTTCTTGCTTTTTTTGTTGTTTTTATTTTGCAGGAATTCCCTGTGATTTTGATAAATGGCATTTCTTCTCCGTGTGCATTTGCTTCCTAGCCCTGAAATTCCTGTAATATCATTACTTTCCATCTTTTCCCTTGTCTGTTTATCTTGGAGGCAATGGATGTCTCTTATTATGTGGTTATAAACTTAAACAGAGCCTCACCAGCAGCTTGAGCATAAATCAAGTGGAAATCACAACAAACATAAGCACATCGATAAGAATAATAAAAATGGGTTCTGTAAGAAAACTGCAGCATTTCCAAGCCACTTAGATCCCATCAAGTGATTTTTTGTTCTCCTTTTTCCATGTCAGACATGATCCATCTCATCTAACACATCCCTTCAATGCACAGTGCTTGTAGGATTCTGCCAAGGAAATAAAATACTGATTTAAACAGAGCTAAAAAATGCACTTCAGGGTACATTGCTCTGAGATTCCACTCTAAACTTTAGCTGGAAATAAACTTTAGTAGGAAACTCTTTCCTCTCCTAATCCAGGCCTTGTACAATCTGAAGTACTACATAAACCAATAAAATATTAATTGGATGCATGTTGTAAAAAAAGCGATTAAGCAAAAATGAAAATTTACTTTTGCTATCAATCCTCATGTTATTTTAATATCCAAATGTTTAAAACTAACCCGTATTTTTCTTATAAATATGTCTATATTGTTTAATTGCTATTTCAAACTAAGCACTAATTGAAATACTTTTAATTGCAATTCCAATTAATTCTTATAACATTGGGGTTTTTTCCCTGAATGAAGTTTTGGACAAGTTCTGTATTTGTATTGCCTAGACTAGGGTAAAATTAACATTTTTAGGTGATCAAGACACAATTGGGTTTTTTTTAGCCAACTTAAAAATAAATATTGTCTTTATGCTGTTGTTTCTCTCCAATCTCCTTCAAATCCCACTTCAAATTAAGTTATTGTTCCTGCTACACAAATTACTCTATAAATGACAAATTCAGCTGAGAAATTATGGAGAAAAATTTGGACTTTTGCTTACCAAATGTCTCTTTCTCTGTTCCTTTGGTGCCTTTGCAGCCATGGTTTTCCATGGATGAGCTGATGTTTGGTGCATTTTAGGTGCAATTAATGTTTTTGTGGAGCAAACACCTCATCAGCACTTCCAGAGCCATCTGCAGCTCTGGGGTTCTCTAATTACCTGTCAGCTTTTGATGATGTCTGTGTTGGGTCAGGATTTTATTCCTGGTTTATGGCAAGCAAAGGGAAGGGAAAATGAATCATGTGCTGTTTTCAGAGCAGCTTTTATTCAGTGTAACTAAAACTCTTCTTCCCCATTGTTGTTTTATTGCAATTCTATTTTTAAAAATTCTGTAAAATTCTATTTTAAAAAATTCAGAACTTCCCTGAGCACACATATGAGCATATATGTTTGTATCTATGATTGTACAGACACAGCCTGGTGTTTCCTGGTGTATCTGCCCTGGGCTTGGCAGATATTCCTGAAAAATCCTGAATTGCTATAGAAAAAGCCCTTCCTCCCCTCAGAATCCAGGAATCTCTGCAGCAAGTGTTTGCATGGAGGAGAAAACCGAGAGAAGCTCTCAGGCTGTGATCAATGTGCTAATTTCCAGCATGAATGAACTCTCCAGAGTTCTTCCCATGGATGCATATTTATCTCCTGACTAAATCAATATTTGTCCTACAGAAAACTATTGATAGTCTTGAGGTTTTCTTCTAATACAATTGTACAGCTTTCAATTGCTCTTTCTCTTCTTGATTTCTTGCCAAACTCAGAATTCCTTTTCATTATTGTTAAATTCAGCTACGAAACCCTCACAATTCAAAAATTATAGGGATATTAAAAAGCCCCCAGAATATTTTGCAATCCTTTGCCAAGTATCAGCTGCTGAGCCTCCTGTGTTAGTGCATTTCCCACAACAACCCCCCTGCCACTGTTTACAAATCATTTTTCATTATCACTTTCCTGCCTCCATCCATTCTACTGGGAATTGAAACATGGTGTTTATTTGGGGAGATATTGATAAGTTTGGACACGTAATTCATGGGTGGTCAACTCTGCTGCTGCTGCTTTTTGATCAGGACACAAGTGCTCAGCAAATTGCTCTTGTGTCCTCTCAGGCTGGCTGGGAAGAAGAAACCAAGCTCTGAGTTCGATCTGCTCTCTCTCAGTAGGCTGGAGCAATAAACCCTGTCATACCTGGATGCTCCAAAAAATCATCCATCAGAATAGCTCTGTTCAGCATCAGGAATTCCACTTGAAAATGAAAACAAATGGAAATTTGGATGGCAGGTTGTTCTTGGCTTTCTCAGTCCTTCTCAGGCTGTGGGTGTGAAGTGTGCAGGGGGAATTGTTTGTGTTCAAATGCATCAGGTTTGAGCTCTGATTGTGCCACAAACTGGCACAGGCCAAGTCTCTGGAAATTTAGGAATGTCTGTGATGGGTCACAGTACAGGCAACTTCATCATCACAGCATGCACAGTGAGGAAAGGGAAAAGGGAAAAGGGAAAGGGGAAAGGGGAAGAGAAGGGGAAAATGGAAAATGGAAAATGGAAAATGGGGAAGGGAAGGGAAGGGAAGGGAAGGGAAGGGAAGGGAAGGGAAGGGAAGGGAAGGGAAGGGAAGGGAAGGGAAGGGAAGGGAAGGGAAGGGAAGGGAAGGGAAGGGAAGGGAAGGGAAGGGAAGGGAAGGGAAGGGAAGGGAAGGGAAGGGAGAAGGAGAAGGAGAAGGAGAAGGAGAAGGAGAAGGAGAAAAGGAGAAGAAGAAGGAGAAGAGAAGAGAAGGAGAAGGAGAAGGAGAAAAGGAGAAGAAGAAGGAGAAGAGAAGAGAAGGAGAAGGAGAAGGAGAAGGAGAAAAGGAGAAGAAGAAGGAGAAGGAGAAAAGGAGAAGGAGAAGGAGAAGAGAAGGAGAAGGAGAAGGAGAAGGAGAAGGAAACACAGAACATATTTGTGATGATTGATGCACCTTTTTTCTGTTGATTCACAGACTCATGGGCTGGTTTGAGTTGGAAGGCACCTTGAAGACTCTCTTGTGCCACCCCTGCCATGGCCAGGGACACCTTCCACTGTCCCAGGTTGCTCCAAGCCCCATCCAGCCTGGCCTTGGGCACTGCCAGGGATCCAGGGGCAGCCACAGCTGCTCTGGGCACCCTGTGCCAGGGCCTGCCCACCCTCACAGGGAACAATTATGTGCATATAATGCAAATATAAAGTCCTGAATTAGGTGGTCTGGTATCTACAGATATCTTTTTCCTTTCCTTGTATAAATAACCACAGTAGAGCACAGAAGAAATCAGATGTTTTACAATAGATAGCATGAAAACCTGCCAAAGGCTGGTTTCTTCCTTGCTGTTAAACCCTATTAAATAATGTTCTACATTTCCTGTTATTTTTGGATGTGAATGACCAGTGTGGTTGCCCTTGTACAGATATTTGTAAGAGACATCAGGGTTCATGTGACTGGAGAATGAATGGGAGTGTCTGAGTGTGGAGGTGTCAGAACTGAGGGATATTAAAACAAAGGACAGATCAGAGCCATCATGAAGTCCTGAATCATTCAAAAAGTTCAGTTTCATGCATTTGTTGCATCCAAATCCCCACTTGGGGTTACCAGTTCCAGGAGAACATGAGGGATGGGATGGTGACTGCAGTCAGCACCACCTTTCCTCTGTGCTCCTGCATTTACCCCAAACCCTTCAGCCCCACATTCTTTGCTGCTTGTGGCTTGCTTTGCTGAGTGAAATCAACTCTGGTTTAAAATCAAAATGCCTTTTCCTTCTGAGCTCCCCCTGAGCCTCCTGACCTGGCTGTTGTGGTGCTGCATCACGAGAAGTGTGCTCTGTAAAAAAAAATGCAGAAGCATTGCTCTTAGCCAAGCACACAATTATAACAGGATAGTTTATGTCTTTTAGTCAGTGTAATTTGAGTTTTCAGACCTTTTAGGCCTGTGGGCAGTGATGGTCTCCCTGAGAATAAGGCTACAGGTCCTTGGAGGCACCTGAGAGTTGTATTAAATTGGTATCGTTCTAATAGTCTGGTCTAGGTGAGAAATAAATTGAGTTCAAAATGTTCCCTTGTCAGGACACTGCTTCAGAAATAACCTAATCTTGCAATCTCAGCTCTGTTCCAGCTTCTAAAACTTGCTGTAACAGTGGAGTTCACCCAGTTCTGTCATTTAAATGTTGTCATTAGGCTCTGATTGATGAGGAAAGATTCTCAATATGCATTGCTCTTTTTTTTTCCCTGTTTATTTAAGCTCCAACTGGATCAAAATATTTCTCACTTCACCTCATTTCTCATTACACCTGAAAGGTTTTTTTGTATAATTATTGGCTAGTGAAGATAAGTGGGGTTTTATATTTATTTTTTTTTTTGTTCTGCAATTTGTTACGCTGTTTATCTCTCAGTCAAAAGAAAGCAAGGTTAGAAAATGTAATGAAGTGTTCATCTATCATCCCTGGGCTCTGCTTCCTGATAAAGGAGGCTTCATTTGGGTGTTATTTCATTAACATGCACTTCTCTGACAAAGCCAAAGCACCAAGAAAAAGAAAGAGAAGCCTTAATCGAGGTCTTCTTGGAGATAATTAACTGAAGGGCTTGTAAGATATGAGCAAGGTGTAGTGATTAGGACAGGAGCTAAAACTCATATTTTCTTCAGCTCAGGATCATTCCACAACAACTGCTCCTGGAGGAAAAGTAATTAAGAAGAAGTGCAGTTTTACAATGAACCTTGTCTAATGAACAGAATTAACATTTCTTTTTTTATTTTTTATAAAATTCTAAATATTATTAGTCTACTATATTTATTTAGTCTACTTGCTATACTATATATACTATATATTATATATATATACTCTATTTATACTATATTTATTTAGTCTACTTGCTATACTATATATACTATATACTATATATATATATATATATATATACTATATCTATACTATATTTTTAGTCTACTTGCTAAAATAGTGTTAAGGTTTGATGTTAAAGAATAGAAACAAGATTTTTATTAAGTAAAAATAGTCACTTTTTTGACAACACTTGCTTTAATCACTTTCCTTACTTTTCAGAGGAACCTCATGAGTTCCAAACAAGGATTTCTTGTGACAGACCAATCTCTCTTGGAGTATATGGAGACAAGTGGCAGGGCTCCCTCAGCAATGAATTTATTTGTTCAGGGAACAATTCCTTCTCACAACTTGTCCCCACCTGGGAAATCTGTCCTCCAGGGAAGACAGGAGCATGCATTTCCCCAGGATTGCAATCCTTCTCCAGTCAGCCCTCATTCCTCTGAAGAAAAATGCCAATGTTCTCTTTTACCAAGGATAAGTGTTTCAATTCTCTAGCTCTCACTTCATATGAGTTTTTCATTTCAACCTTTGCTTCAATTCATTGCAAAGTTTTGAGGTTTTGAGCGGAGAGAAGGAAGAATCTTTTTGGGTTGTTTTGCCAGTTGGACTCATTTTGATTGAAATGATGAAATACCAGCAGCTTTAACAATAAAGAGTAAAACCAGGGAGGAATCATGTTTTGGACAAAAAAGAGTCCATGTAAAAAGGTGCAAAATCTGTGGGTCCTAGAAGAATGTGTGCAGTTTTCTCATTGCTATGACCAGCTGTGGTATTAAACTCTGGTTATTTTCTGAGTCACTCTTTGATTTTAGGAGAATCTCCCCAAACACTCAGCAGAAATTACATATACCATGGTGTGCTACCTGCCACAGGACACATGGGAGAAGGTCTTCATCAAAGGAAGTGTAATCATCTCAAAAATTCCAAAATCTTCTAACTGTAACAACCATTGCCATTAGAAATTAGAAATGATCCATGCATCAAGGCTTATAAAATTTTTATCTGGAATTAGGTTATGTGAAAGATGGGGAATTTCAGAATGATGGGATGGTTTCAGTTGGAAGGGACATTGAAGGAGAAGATTCTGGGGAAACCTCAGAGCCCCTTCCAGTGCCTAAAGGGGCTCCAGGAGAGCTGGAGAGGGACTTGGGCCAAGGGATGGAGCCAGAGGACGAGGGGGAATGGCTTCAAACTAAAAGAGGAGAAATTTAGATAGGATTTTAGGAAAAAACTCTTCCCTGTGAGGATGGTGACACCCTGGCCAGAGAAGCTGTGGCTGCCCCTGGATCCCTGGAAATGTCCAAGGCCAGGTTGAACAGGGCTTTGGACCACCTGGCCTTGGAAGAAACAAAGAATCCTAGAAGTGGACACAACTGTAATATTTAGCTTTCACCCTTCCCAAAAGTTTGCTGTAGGTACCCAGATGGGGCTCAGCAGTGAGGTGGATTCTCAAAAATCTGCCCAATTCATGAGGTTTCCCCTCAAAACCTGGTCCCCAGGCTCCTGGTTCCAACTCCTTGCCACATCAGGAGCAAGAAGGTGGCTCAAAATTGTTGAAAGGCTCCCTAAAAAGAGCAATAGGAAAGTTTTCAAAGGTGTTGCTGGTGTATTTCCAAACCTCTCCTGTCCCACACCATGAAAAGAAGATGCTGATTCTTCCAGCACCTAAAAGAAAACATCCCTAAGTACAAAGCACAGGAATTCAAGCCTAGAGGCAAAAGGGTAGAAATAAGAATGTTAAGGATACTATCCTAAAAGCAAGGAGCATAGCTGGGGGGCAAAAAAAAAGATAAAAAGTTGTAGAATTTCTTCTAATGTCTATAGATCCTTTGTTTTTTTTTTTATTGCTGTTACTAACTTTCATCTGCCTGTGGAGTTTTTCCAGCCTTTGGAGAGCTCCCCAAATCAATCTCTTTGAAAAGTGTGTATTTGTGAAATGGCTGCTATTCCCCACAAGTGATCTGTCAGTGTCTCAGCTGAGCCTTCTCTTAATAGAGCCTCAAATAAACTTCCTGCATGCCGAGAGAGAGGCTTTCAAGTTCCAGAGCTGAGGAAGCCCTTCATCCCTCCTCATTAGTGCTGCTGGACTCCCTGCTCCTCACAGCCCTCCCTCCCATCAAATTCTCCAGCTGAGCCTTGCATCACCCTCATCACCGTGGGTTTTTAAGTGGACAAATTTATTCTATTGATGAATTCATCCTCAAGGCAAATCTGGTTTAATTACAGCACTGATCATGTGTGAGCAGAGAATGTTTTTGTACCTGTTATCTAGAAGTTAGCGCTTGGACGAGCTTTAATTTCCTTCCAAGTTTTTCAGGAATTCTCCTCATTTTAATTCCAACAAATGTAACTCATAAGGAAGGATAAATCTCAAGGAAGAAGAGAATGGTAATTTCTCTGGGCTTGTCCAAAGCAGTTTTCTTCCAAGGATGTACAGCTACTGGAATAAATTTCTAATTTGTGATCAAAGTCATGGTACACAAGTCTAAATTAATTAGACTCGCTTTGACTTGTTTAAATCCAAGAAAGACCTTACTAGTCAAGACAGTAATTTAGAAATTAGAAGGGAAGAGTTGAGCTCTCAGAGAGAGGAACCCAGGTCTTCAAGAAAGTTCATCTCTCATTTATAGCATCAGGACACAATTAATTAATTCCTAAACAAATCTTTTCCATGTTAAAAAGGTATTTTTGTATTCATTGGGCTCTGAACAGACTCTTGTGAAAGTTTGCCTTGCAGGTCCTGAATCTTTCATTGGTGTGTGGGACATTTCTTACATCAGTGCACATTAAATAAGCCAGGAAATGTACAAACAGGAGAGGTGTTAATGTAAAACAAATTCATTTTCAGTGAAGTTTGGTCTTTCAAGGTAGAGAAGTTTTCTACCAGAACTCTGTGGGTCAATGAGATACAGTTGTTTCAGCAAACACTGTTCACTTCTAACATATTCTTAAAAACCCCTTCATATTATTGAATTTAATTTCAAGGCAGTCCCATTTGAATTTTCCATATGTTTCATATTGCTGGAATTTTTCCTGTCATGGCATAGTATGCAACCCTGAGCCCCTCAAATTCTTCTTAATGATCTGAAAATTTCAATTACATGGTTCAGTGTGGATGGAGTCAAATGCTAAGGACCTAGCTCTGGATAATAGAATTCCAAGTAGTGTGAGGTGAAAGGAGTGGAATTGTTTAAAATCACTTTATGTAGCAGAAGGCAGAGGTGCACGAGTAGAGCAAAGAGAAGTTGGCTGTAATAGATGGAAAAAATTCAAGTGTCAAAGCAAAAGTTCTTACTTCCCTCAGAGTACAAAAATTTTCCATGATCTTTCTATCAATGTAGTCCAGCCTATAGGAAAAAAACCCCCAGTATTTACAAATTAATACAGTTCTAAAAACGTTGCCTTTCAAAGTCCAGCACTATCCAGGAGAACTCATCTCTACTCTGTCATTACTAAATTAAAGGGATTGGGTCATTTAGAAACCTGTGTGAAAAGATAGCTTTAAAAATTAAATTCTGGTTTTCCTAATAATTATTCAAACATGACATTTTTGCTCAACTCAATCAGTATTTATCAGTTCATGTCACCTTAATGGAGGACAAGATGACAGGAGCTGAATGTTTCCATGCAAAATAATGTCATGCTAATTTCTATTTTTATTTAAAGGCATTTTCTTTCTCATTTTAATAATTCTCTCAATTCCTTGGTACAAAGGATGACTGGGGAGTTCTTTGGTTTTTTGGGGGTTTTTTGGGGTTTTTTTGGGTGGGGGGGGTTGCTGGTTTTTTTTCTTTCTTTTGTTTTTACTGGAATGCATTGGGGATCTTTTGAAGCAGTGATGATTTCCTGAGATTTAAGAAAGACTAAAGCCATGTTTTCTGACTGGTTTACACAGCTTGGTCTTCTTTTTTTGGACCCTGGTTGTTAGAGGTGTGTCAGCATTATTGTCTTAATCAGGAAAATTCAATTTTCTCTCTAATGGAACTGCTGAACTTCGAGTCCAAAATATTCAGCTTTTCTCAGATTTGTTATCATCTGTCTGAAATAAGAGACAAATTAATCTTTCAGTTTATCTCTTCTCTCAAATTTTTAGAGGTGGAAAGAGGAGAGAGAACAGTTGCAAGTTACTTGTTTACCCATCATTGATAAAATAGCTGACCAGCTTCTTTTTTTTCTTTATTTTTATTTTTCTTATTAGGGAAAAAAAAAAAACCACAGTCACCAAAATAATTGAAATCAAAATGATGAAATTTTGCATTGCAATCTTGCAATCTTATATATTTTTTTTTAATTTTATTTTAATGTGACTTGATGTTGAGGAAGAAACTCCTATCCTTCAGTGAGGTTTTGTCCTTTTTTACCAGGACAAAAGGCTGATAAAAGTCTTAGATGTTACAAAGTCAATTAACATGATTTAATAATATAATCAAGTGATATACTATGTGTCATATTTTATTTTTTATAAAATATTGCCATATTTTATTTTTTATAAAATATTGCCATATTTTATTTTTTATAAATGTGTGTCATTTTTTATTTTTTATAAATGAACACATACAGATGAGATGAAATATATGAAATATATGAACTCAAAGAATGCCAGATTTTATGTGAACTAAAATAGATTTCTTATGTTTCTTGTGTAGTACCTTGTAGAGATTCAGACAGTGGTTGAGTAGTTTTTAATAATAAACAAGGTGCCCACGTTTTTTTTTAAATGGGAAATAATATTAGTTTTACATAGTTTAACACTAGTCAAAACATAGTTTTACATTAGGGGGTTTTTTCCTACTTTTTTCCTTTTAAAGTTTTTTTTTAAAAAGTTTTCCTTTAAAAGCAAATTGTCCACACTGGAGAAATGGATCCAGATCCAACTCTCTCCTCTCTCCCCATTAGATTGGAGTCAACAGCAGGACTAAAGCTGGAGCACTTCCAGACACATTGTCTGATAACCTGTGAACTTTTGGGCATCAAAAATTCCCCAGGGAGACAAGTCCTGAAATGCAGCCCTGAATTTCCTGCCAGCTGAAGGCTGATTCACGCTCCCTGCCTCCTCTTCTCCAGAGCTTTCTGTCAGCAGAGGTCAGCCTCATTTTGCTGCTGGAAAATAATGAGGCACAGAGAGAGGGACCTGGCTTGTCTGAACCCCCCAGCAGGTGCAGGTGGCTTTGGAGCCTCAGTTCAGAAGGTCCAGCACCGACAATTTGTTGCATCCAAGCTGTAGAATTTGTGCTGCTTGAATTCCCTCTAATAATCCTTCTAACAACAAAAGGAACGCGCCTGGAATACAAAGCCAAGGATTAATTGTGTATCCCCCAGCCTGGGCAGCAGGGGAGGGATTGGGATGGTGCCCCTGAGCTCAGGTGAGGCCCCACCTGCAGAGCTGCCCCAGCACAGGCAGGAGCTGGAGCTGCTGCAGAGAGCCCAGGGCAGGCACCAGCATGGGCAGAGGGATGGAGCAGCTCTGCTGGGAGGAAAGGCTGGCACAGCTGGGATTGTGCAGCCTGGAGAGGAAGTGACATAATTGTGGCCTTGCAGTGCCTGAAGGAGCTGATGGGAACCATGGAGAGAGACAATTTCAAGGGATGGAGTGACAGGACAAGGGGAAATGGCTTCTCACTGGCAGAGAGTGGGTTTGGATGGGATGTTGGGAAGGAATTGTTCCCTGTGAGGGTGGGCAGGCCCTGGCACAGGGTGCCCAGAGAAGCTGTGGCTGCCCCTGGATCCCTGGCAGTGCCCAAGGCCAGGCTGGATGGGGCTTGGAGCAGCCTGGGACAGTGGAAGGTGTCCCTGCCATGGCAGGGGTGGCACTGGATGAGTTTTAAGGTCACTTCCAACCCAAACCATTCCATGACTCCTCGATTTTATGAGTTGTTAGTCAAAAGTCTTAGAAGCCTAATCAGATCATTACTACGAGGAAACTGACAATAATGCTAAAAGTGCATTTTAAATGCTATGTGCACACACAGACCTTCAAAATTTCCTGATGATGTCCTATTTTCCCACTGCTCATGTGGGACTTGCTCTCAGTGGCTGCAGACTTGGGCTGGAGGGGACACTTTAGTGGTGGTGTCACCCTGAGGCCTTTCCACCAGGGGAAGCCTGTTGTTCACAACCTCTTGCCCTTGGCTATAATATTGTTTGGAGTCATTCTGATGTTGCTAACCTGCTGTTACATGTCAGCATGCTTTTATCTATCTTCTTTATCCTATGTCCAAGTCCATCTTGCATTTGAGCTGTATCCACAGAGTTTTACCCCAAGGCTGAACTCCTTTGGTGGCTGTTGAGTTGCTCATTTCTGCCCTCAGCTCTCATCCTTTGTCTGGAGTTCCCAGGCCCATCACACACATTGTCCTTTATGCTAAATATTTCTAAAAATACATGAGCAAAGGAAGGCCAAGAGGAGTCTCAATTCTTTCCTGGATGTGGGGAGAACATTGACACAAAAAGGTGAAAAAAGGCTAAAGTGTTTCATGTCTTCTTTGCCTCAGTGTTTATCAGGAATGGAGTCCCCATTCCTGAAAGGATTTAAGAGCCATGTTGATGTGACACTTGGGGCACAAGTTAGGGGTGGCCTTGAGCAGTGATGAGTTACCAGCTGGACTTGATGATCTTAAAGGTCTTTTCCCACATGAATGATTCCATGATTCTGTTCTGGGTCACGGGTGACTCAGCCCATGCAGAATAAATTCTTGTTTTTGATAGCTGCAGTTGCACTAACACAGCAAATGTCCCACCAGTCAGTTAATCCAGGTCATGGCAATGCAGGCAGTGCTCACCTGCTGGTTACAGGATTGCTGTCACAGCCAAACAAGCTCAAACAAATCTCCAGGCTGGCTCAGGAGCCTGTGCTGCCAGCTCAGGACACACTGCAGGGAGCTGCAATCAGGATTTCTGCTGCTCAGAGTGTCCCCAAGATGCATTAGAAAAGTCTCCTTTCCCAGCCCAGCAGTCAAAGAAGGAGTCAGAACTTTTCAATTTTCATTCTCAAGGTTGTTTATTGTTTCTTATCTATAAAATTCTTTCTCTTGGCCTGCTGAGGTCCATTCAGCAGGACAGTTCCAGGCACTCTGGAGTTTTTTTATACTAAAAACTACCTGTACATTATTTACCATAACTTCCCAATACCTATCACCTATGTTAGGCAGTGAGCTTCTACTCTAAACCAATCCAAAAGTGCCACCATCACCCAGAAGATGGAGGCCAAGTAGAAGAAGGAGAAAGGCTGGACACACCCAGATTCCTCCATCTTGCCCCCTGAACTCCCATTCTAAAAACCCCAAAAATCTATTTTTCACCTCATGATTCTTGTTGTCAAGGTTGTTTATTGTTTCTTATCTATAAAATTCTTTCTCCTGGCCTGCTGAGGTCCATTCAGCAGGACAGTTCCAGGCACTCTGCCTGCCCTCAGGGCAGTGTTATCTTTTTATACTAAAAACTACATGTACATTATTTACCATAACTTCCCAAAACCTATCACCTATGTTAGGCAGTGAGCTTCTACCTTAAACCAATCCAAAAGTGCCACCATCACCCAGAAGATGGAGGCCAAGAAGAAGAGGGAGAAAGGCTGGACACACCCAGATTCCTCCATCTTGACTCCTGAACTCCCATTCTAAAAACCCCAAAAATCTATTTTTCACCTCATGATTCTCGTTCTCAAGGTTTTTTATTGTTTCTTATCTATAAAATTCTTTCTCCTGGCCTGCTGAGGTCCATTCAGCAGGTCAGTTCCAGGCACTCTGCCTGCCCTGGGCTGGTGTTATCTTTTTATACTAAAAACTACCTGTACACTATTTATAACTTCCCAATACCTATCACCTGTGTTATACAGTGAGTTTCTTCTCTAAACCAATCTGTAAGTGCCAACATCACAGCAGAAGATGGAGGCCAAGAAGAAGAAGGAGAAAGGCTGGACATGCCCAGATTCCTCCATCTTTCCCCCTGAACCCCCATTCTAAAAACCCCAAAAATCTATTTTTCACCTCATGATTCTTGTTGTCAAGGTTGTTTATTGTTTCTCATCTATAAAATTTTTTCTCTTGGCCTGCTGATGTCCATTCAGCAGGTCAGACAGAGACACACTGCCTGCCCTGGGGCACTGTTATCTTTTATACTAAAAGCTACATGTACATTATTTACCAAAACTCCCCAATATTCACCTATGTTAGACAGTGAGCTTCTACCTTAAACCAATCCAAAAGTGCCACCATCATCCAGAAGATGGAGGCCAAGTAGAAGAAGGAGAAAGGCTGGACATGCCCAGATTCCTCCATCTTGCCTCCTGAACCCCCATTCTAAAAACCCCAAAAATCTATTTTTCACCCCGTGATTTTTGTTCTCAAGGTTGTTTATTGTTTCTTATATATAAAATTTTTTCTCTTGGCCTACCAAGATCCATTCAGCAGGACAGTTCCAGGCACACTGCCTGCCCCAGGGCAGTGTTATCTTTTTATATTAAAAACTACATGTACACTATTTACCATAACTTCCCAATACCTATCACCTATGTCAGACAGTGAGCTTCTACTCTAAACCAATCTGTAAGTGCCAACATCACAGCAGAAGATGGAGGCCAAGAAGAAGAAGGAGAAAGGCTGGACATGCCCCGATTCCTCCATCTTGCCCCCTGAACCCCCATTCTAAAAACTCCAAAAATCTATTTTTCACCTCATGATTCTCGTTCTCAAGGTTGTTTATTGTTTCTCATCTATAAATTCTTTCTCCTGGCCTGCTGAGGTCCATTCAGCAGGACAGTTCCAGGCACTCTGCCTGCCCTGGGGCGGTGTTATCTTTTTATACTAAAAACTACCTGTACACTATTTATAACTTCCCAATACCTATCACCTGTGTTATACAGTGAGCTTCTTCTCTAAACCAATCTGTAAGTGCCAACATCACAGCAGAAGATGGAGGCCAAGAAGAAGAAGGAGAAAGGCTGGACATGCCCAGATTCCTCCATCTTTCCCCCTGAACCCCCATTCTAAAAACCCCAAAAATCTATTTTTCACCTCATGATTCTTGTTGTCAAGGTTGTTTATTGTTTCTCATCTATAAAATTTTTTCTCTTGGCCTGCTGATGTCCATTCAGCAGGTCAGACAGAGACACACTGCCTGCCCTGGGGCACTGTTATCTTTTATACTAAAAACTACCTGTACATTATTTACCATAACTTCCCAATACCTATCACCTATGTTAGACAGTGAGCTTCTACCTTCAACCAATCCAAAAGTACCAACATCACCCAGATGATGGAGGCCAAGAAGAAGAAGGAGAAAGGCTGGACATGCCCAGATTCCTCCATCTTGCCCCCTGAATCCCAATTCTAAAAACCCCAAAAATATTTTTTTTTACCCCGTGACAAACTAATTCTTATTCTACTCGGACTTTCATGGCTTGCAGATCCTCATATAAGGTTGGTAATTTTTTCCATGGGTCATAATCAAAGGCACAGGTGTCTTGGGCTCTGTGCCAGGTCTCTGAGCCCCTGGCAGGGGTTCTGGCAATCCAGGACAGCCAGAGGGACGAATTCCAACGCTGCAAGAACACCTTTACTGCTGTGCACCACTGCCACCACTCCCTGCCCTGTGCAGCTCACCTGGGCTGGGGAAAACAAGGCTTTCCTTGTCACCTGGGGCAAAGCCAGGGACACAGGTACCCAGCACAGGCCGTGGGAGCCGTGGGGGAGGAAAGGGATCAGCAGGGACTGCAGGGAGTGGTGCTGGCACTGCCATCCCCTAATGACAGCCCTCAGAGCACTTGGGAACATGTGTGGCAGCTGAAGTAGGTCAGTGTCACTCTCATTTTGGGCAGCCAGCTCCTAAATGACAAGGGTACCATTACAACACATTGCCAGCGTGATGCCAGGTCAGTGTGGCCCCCATTTAGACCTCTGTAACACCCACAGAACCCACCCAGTTATACTCCTTGGTCTCTGAAAATATTGCATTTCCTCCAGATAATTTTAAAAGACCTGACTTCCGTGGTGTTTATTTCAGATCTTGTATCTGACTGCAGGTTATGAGTAAAAAGGCCTATTTAATCACAATGCAGTTTTATGCACTCTCCTACCAGTGCAAGATGATGTCATTCAAACAGCTCATAAATGCAAGGTCTCTGATATTTGCCTGAATAATTCATAGCAAAAGAAAATATCTTTCTGATGTTTAGATCACTAGATTATTAATTTTGAGAAAAGATGTGTCTCAATTCTGAAAAGACTTCTAATTTGAGTTACACATATATCAATATTTCACATCTATCTATATTACCTGTATGTGTAATACCATGAAGCTGTCAGGGGAGGTTTTTCTGGACATCAGGAAAAAGTTCTTCCCCCAAAGGGTGGTTGGGCACTGAACAGGGTCCCCAGGGAATAGTCATTGCTTTGAAAACCCAAAAAATATTTCCTTTGCTTCTCTCCATCAAACTGCTCTTCATGGCCAGGCAGAATGTGCTGAGGTAGCTTTGAATCAACATTTAATAATGAAAAAGGAGGTTTGGATTGAACATGGTGCTAAATATTCAGCCTTAAAAGAGTATCCTTAAGGCAAGAATGAAATTTCTGAAATTTCTGATTTAAAACCTGACAGATATGTCCTGGTTCCCCACACCACACCATGCAAGGCAGCAGCAGTCCAGGACCTGACCCTTTAAATTATTTTTCCATCTTTTTTTCTTCGAGCCAGATTTCCTGCCCCACTTCCTGATCAGTGAACTATCAGTTTATTGGGGCAGGGAGGAAGGGCTGTGTTGAAAGAGGTGTTTTTCTGAAAGGTTTTCAGATTCAGCATGAGAAAGATCTTCAAATACCAAAATGTTGCTGAGGAGAGAATGTTTTCTTTGCCAGCTCTCTCTTTTTTCATCTTGTTCTTCACTCCACATGCAAGTTTTATTTGCCTTCAGTTCAATTTTCTCTAAGCCTCACTCTCCATTTCGTACCCTAAATACAATTAAATTGCAATATCCTAAGTGTGAAAAGGAATAAAGTGATAGAAATGAGATAAAATACAAACCTTTAGAACTTTGCCTTCTCTGACTGACTCTGCTCTTCCTTCCCCAGTGATGGTAAGACACTTTCAAATTTATTTTCCAAGTTTTGAAAGCTGCTGTATATCAGGCTCACTGAACTGCTGACTCCTCAGGTTTCTTTAATAGAAAAGGAAACTTTCAAAGACACCCAGCCATCCACAGAGGGTGGGGAAAGAAAGCAGAGGTTAGAAAAGCAGTTTAAATAAATCTAAAATAATAAAACAAGTAAGATAATATTAAGGAAACTGGAAAGAGTGGGAGAAGAATTACTCCAGCTCTTCTCCCTGGAGGAAGCTGGTAGCAGAGTAGAAAGAATTTATGATGGAAAGGTGTGTTCACATTTTTAATGAAATGTAGAAGGAGAAAAATAAGTAATAAAAAACAATTAGGCGTGTAGAAAACACGACCTGCAAGGAGAAATTAAAAGAGCCAAGGTAGCCTAGACAAGGGAAAACTAAAGGAAGATGTGGGAACAGCCAGCAAACATGCAACAAGCTGCAAACATAAGGAAAAAAATTATTTTCTGAGGTGAATTAGCCAAGAGTAATGGCTAATTCACCTCAGAAAATGTCCAAGGCTTAATCTGCAGCCAGGGGTGAGTAAGTCAAGAAAAGGACAAGGAATCATTGGTGAAGACATTATGAAGACAGCATCCTTGGTGGTGTTTATTTCTCTTAAAGTACTGAATTTCAGCCTAGTGAAGTCTCTGTCAGCCTTATTGTCTGTGATTCTCTCAACAAGGTCATTAAATGTGTTTATAACACAAAATGTTCCATCTGAATCAGATTTGAGTGACCTTGTTTTCTTAAATATTTCTCTCCAAACCTGGTTTGCCTAAGACTACATTTTTTTTTTCCCAAAACCTCTAAAACCAGCCTCTGTCTATCTTTGTGTATTTTGCTCTGGAGTGAGCTTGGATGCTGCCCAAAGCTGTGAGGTTTAAATAGCTCCAGTGGACACTCAAAGCCCTTTCAGCTAATTTTGGTTTCTCTTTTTCCATATTGAGGCACTCCAGAATAATCAGTGCTGCTGGGGTGATGTTACACCAGGAGAGAAAAGGAAAGCTTCCCCACCTTCCCCAGGTTTTGGCAAAAAGCTTTTTTTTTTTTTTTTTTTTTTGAATAGTTTAGTGGGCAGGTTAAAAGCTGCTCAAGAAATATAAAATGTGGTTTTATTCAACAGCCTCCAAACTTCCACCTAGGGCAAGGCTGAGAGGATGGTGCTGCTCCATAGAACCACTGTTAATAATGTGATATTTCTCTAGTGAGAATTTAGCTTTGGCTCTTGTGCAATATCATTGTGTGCAGCATAAATAAAAGTTGTTGCTCAAATGCACAATTTTATGTCTATTTCAGAACAAGTAGAAGTGTTTTAATCACTGTGCAATAACCCATTTAAAGCATGACAGGACAGCTGACACATGGAAATATGAGACCTTATTTGAGGATATCAGTTTTTAAATACTTGTTAATTCTGAAAAAAAATCTTGGGCTTGGCTGAGGAAGTGGAAAAAAGGAATGGGTTTTTTATTTACAAATGCTTTCTGTAAATAAATAAATGTCAGGAAAAAAATATATATCTATTAGGAGACTTACCAATTTCTGGGCATCAGCCAAATATTGTGTGTGATTTCACTTTGAAAGGTTCAGGGCATGGGCACAGCCCCAAGGCTTCCAGAGCTCCAGAAGGCTTTGGACAATGCTCCCAGGGATGCACAGGGTGGGATTGGGATGTGGAATATTCCATGGAATGTTTCATTTCCCTTATCATCAGTATCACTATCCATCAGTGGAAGCTGCGCTAACAGTGAATATCAAAGAATTTTTTTTTTCCACCAATGTCTCCCTGTTGGACATAATTCTCAGCCTTAATAAAAACAAAGCAAAAAAGAAAACCTTATAGCTCATGAAGAGTTTCAGAGATCCTTTGGGATCATATTCCTTGCACTGCCACATTCCCAAGTTTGCTGGTTGAGCCCTGGAGAGCGTCTCTAACCCAGCAGTGCCTTCCTGAGCATCTGCTCACATCCAGCTGGGAGCCAAAGGCTGGTGGCTCACTAAACTTCCTTCATGGACTCACAGAACATCCCCAGCTGGGAGGGACCCCCAGGATCATCCTGACCTTGCCCAGGCACCCCAACAATCCCAGCCTGTGCATCCCTGGGAGCTTTGTCCAAACCCTCCTGGAGCTCTGGCAGCCTTGGGGCTGTGCCCATGCCCTGAACCTTTCAAAGTGAAATCACACACAATATTTGGCTGGTGCCCAGAAATCAGCCTGATTTGTGTAGCTCAACCATAACTTTGTTTCCTGGGGTTTTTTGGGGGGTTTACCTTCCATTTATTTCTATTTGACTTGCTGGAAGTGCAGCATCTCCCAGGTGTGCTCTGAGGCACCTGCAATATTTTGCTGCCTAATGTTTAAAGTGCCACTTGCTCAGAGCAGAAGCCTGCAGTGAATTATAGTGCTTTATGGAGGGCTGGGATCCACATTATCAATACTCCATTTCTCCCCTCAAAGAGAGCTGCTTAATACTAATTCAGTATTTACCCAGCTGATCCTTTGGTTTTATTTAAAAAGGGACATTTCCCCTGATAACAAAGTGCATTCCTGTTGCTTCCCCAGGCTGAGCCAAGAGTGTGTTTTACCCAGAGCCATTCGAAAACACTTGAGCTAAATTTAGCCTTGTAAATTAAATATGTCCATCTCCTGAATTAAAGCCACAGAATCCTTTGTGTCTGTGCTAAATCTGTGTCCTGCTCTCCAAATCCAGCCAAAGAGCCACTGGGACACTACTCCCAGTGCTGACTGCTCCATGCCTGGCAAGGCTGGGCACAGTCCTTGAGCACATCAGACACAGCCAGGGCTGAACACTACAGACAACTCCATCCACTGAGGATCAGCATCTCCTGTCTCCTTCTTTTGGGGATGAAATAGTAATGAATGCCACCTAATGTATTTATTAATGCTTGAAATCCTTTAAAATTCTCTCCTTTATTTCCAACTCGTTTATTCTTGAGCATCCTTCATGCAGCAGGAGCAAGGCTTTCTCTCTCTGTTAGGATTAGCTCTCAGGGAAGTGCTGGAGGTGGCAGAAATTATGGACTCACATTCATGATATCTGAACAAATCCTTGAAAGTTAACAGGGGAAGGTACGTGGCTTCCTCTCTACCTGTCTCTCTACCCTAAAAAAAAAAATAAATTACAATTCCAATAGCAGTTTCAACCACTCTTGGAGATAAATAAAATACTATTTATTGTCTTCACATGGTGGCTCTTTTAGTGAGACACATGTTACATGCAGCTACAATTCCTGGCAGAAACAGAGGCATTCAAACAAAACCCTTTTTTTTTTTTTCATTTATTGTGTTTGCTGCAAACAGGGACTTGTGTGGTGCTAATTAGTATTTACATCAATGAAAATCAAATTGGATTCTAAGATCATATCAGTCAATGAAGATTTGTTTAACTTGAGGAGTGCTGGCTTGGTACCAGAAGGCATTAATCATTTATGATTCCTCATGGGTTGAAAGATGTGCCTCCCACTGCTGCATTGCAGCATGGACACCCAGGATTGATTCACACTCAGAATAAATACACATAGTTGGCTTTATTTAGCAAACTGCTTCTGATTTCTGACCCTTTTTTTACAACAGACCAACACAGTTTTCTCTGTTAATGGAGAGCTAAGTGACATCCTCAGGTGTTCCAGAGTGACACTGACAATATTTCACAGCTTTCAGTGCCCTCCTAGAACCAGAATATTTTCCAGAGGGCACTAATAGGTATCTGATGGAATTTTTTACCTGTCAAAATGTTCTTTTCCTCTTCTCCTCCATGGGTTTTTTTTTTTGACAATTCATTTATGACAAGTAATGTTCTTTGACATAGAATTATCCAACAACCACAGCAAGGCAGGAAAAGGAATTGTCTTGGTGTCTCCAGCAGACTCTGCAGCTGAGGAAATGGAAACTCATTTCCTGCTGAATGTTCAGAGCAGAGGGAAAATGATGCAGAGAGAAAACATGAAGTGAAGGCAGAGCAACACCTGAGCAATAGCTCCTCTGTGTAATTGTCCATTTTACATTCATAAGAAAGTTGTATTTTCTTCTCTCTCTCCTGCTGCCTTTTAAGAGTTTTCTGATGCTAATCCTAAAATCTTTCTCATCTTTTATTGATCATCTCACAGCCATAGCTTTTCTCATTAGGCACCCAAAATCCTGCTATAAACCCAGCACATTCCAGTAAAAATGCACATATATTTCATGGCCTTCCCTGGCACACAGTCCCCTGATCCATCACTGAACATTGTGCAAGGCTTTTGCTTTCAGAGCTTTCTGACCCCTTAAAAGAGCTGCGGTAACATCAGGAACTTCAAAATTAAACAAGATTTCATATAATTATAAAATAAATCATAGGATGGTTAGGGTTGGAAGGGACTTAAAGGCCATGCAGGGGCAGGGGCAGGGGCACCTTCCACTGTCCCAGGGTGCTCCAAGCCCCATCCAGCCTGGCCTTGGGGACTGCCAGGGATCCAGGGGCAGCCACAGCTGCTCTGGGCACCCTGTGCCAGGGCCTGCCCACCCTCACAGGGAACAATTCCTTCCCAATATCCCACCTAAACCCACTCTGATCATGGGAAGCCATTCCCCCTTGTCCTGTCCCTCCATCCCCTGGAAATTGTCTCTGTCCATGCTTCCTGTCAGCTCCTTCAAAGCCACACTGAGCTCACTCCAAAGCTGCTCCAGGCTGCACAATCCCAGCTGTGCCAGCCTTTCCTCCCAGCAGAGCTGCTCCATCCCTCTGCCCATGCTGGTGCCTGCCCTGGGCTCTCTGCAGCAGCTCCAGCTCCTGCCTGTGCTGGGGCAGCTCTGCAGGTGGGGTCTCACCTGAGCTCAGGGGCACAGGGGCACAATCCCATCCCAAATCCCATCTTTTCTCTTTCCTTACCGATCCTGGTGGTGAATGTTGATGTTTCCCACCCAACATTCCCACCTACACATCCTCCAAATAGCACTTGGAGCATTGGGTGAAATCAATTATGGGAAAAATCTGCCTGGAATTGCAGAGCCACAGAGAATCCTCCCTCTGAACAGGAGGGTGAATTCAGTCATCACTGCTGGTCCCATCCATGTGAAACCCTTCCTTCTCTGACTGCCAGCTTGGATGACACTGCAATCCCTGTTTGGCAAACAAAGAATGAAAAACTCAATTTTGAGCAGCCTGCACTAAACAGAGAGAGGCAGGAACTGGGGAAGGCCTCTGGATCCACAGCTCTGAATAAGAAACAGCTTGGCACTGAGTGATCCCCAAACCTTGGATGGCAGGACACACAATCCTGCTGGGAAGCCTTAGGGCAACAACAGAAGCTCCTCTTGTGCCTGCTGCAGTTACTCCATTCCATCCACACTTGCCTTGTGACACTCACAGCGCTCAAACAGAAAATACCTGCTTAAAATTTCTAAAAACCACGTGATTAAAATAAAATCTCCTTTCTATTTCTCACTGTAAACTTGTGCTTTTTATAAGAATCATCTCCTGAATGCTCTGTTTCAAATCTTGTAACTGCACAGCTCTGATTTGTGCCATTCACAGCTCTCTACACCTTCTCCCAGTTTTTCTCTACCTGTCTGGAATTTTAATAGGAAGTTCTATTAGAAGATCATAACTTAATGAACCTGGAGGTTAAAGGATATTGGTGTGCTGCCTCAAAAGCAGTATTTTAATGAAATTATTTTGCACCATTGGGATTGGCATCCTCTGCAGACTTGCTATTTAAATTAGCAGGAGTATTTTGAGGGTTCACTGCAAAGGTTTAATTCACAAGGCCTATGAATACACAATTTTCCAAAGGCTTAAAGTTCCTTAATTTGTGCTTATCAAGGTTTTAGATTAAGGAAGGTTGGTAATTGTATTTGCTGGAGTTCCTGTTAATGCTTCCACCTGAAGCAACTGGTGTAGAGGAGATGCCATATGGATGAAATCCACTTTCTCCTTATTATTAGAGCCTTTGGCTGGTGATTATGTAAACAGCTTAATAAATACACACAATGGGACTGGTCTGGCTGAGTCACTTGGCCAGGCAGAAGGGCTCTGCTGGTTTGGAGAGCTGTCCCAGCTGTTGCCAAGCAAACTGGAAAAATCCTGATGTTTCCCCTCCAGCTGCCAGTCACACCAAACCCCAGCAGCATCCATTCACCTGGCCTGTGAAAAAGACCACAAATACCTGCTGGAATTCCTGCTGGGATGTCTGGCTGCAGAATACCCAGCTGAATACATATATTGGATGTCAAGTTTTGTAGCTCAAATGTTTGGAGATGTCAGCCTGTTGGAGCAAGTGCAGATGAAGTCACTGGGTTGATCCAAGGGCTGGAGCTCCTCTGCTCTGAGCCAGGCTGGGAGAGCTGGGGGTGTTGTCCTGGAGAAGAGAAGGCTCCAGAGAGACCTTACAGCCCCTTCCAGTGCCTAAAGGGGCTCCAGGAGAGCTGGAGAGGGACTTGGGACAAGGGATGGAGGGACAGGGCACAGGAATGGCTTCCACTGCTGGAGGGCAGGGATGGATGGGAAATTGGGGAGAAATCCTTACCTGGGAGGGTGTGAGGAATTGGCACAGGGTTCCCAGAGAAGCTGTGGCTGCCCCTGGATCCCTGGCAGTGCCCAAGGCCAGGCTGGATGGGGCTTGGAGCAACCTGGGACAGTGGAAGGTGCCCCTGCCCATGGCACTGCATGGGCTTTAAGGTCCCTTCCAACCCAACCATTCCATGATTCTGTCTCTCCAAGGAAAAGCTCACCCCAGAAGGAGCTGTTCCTCCTTACCCTCAGCCATAGAAACCACAGATACCAAACCATGAGGGTTTTCTTTTCCCCCAGACCTTATGAGAGATTTTTTGAAGCCCACTGAAGTCTGTAAGAGAAATAATTTTAAGTGAGGAGTTCAAATGGCTCTTTTATCAACACTCTAATTAAGCCTCTACCCTGATTATCATGTAGGAGAGCCTCTGTCCATAGCACATTATAACTGAGGTGGCTGCACTTGGTGAGTGACTGTTCTGGAGATCAGCTGGAAACTAGGAGGAAATGGAGGAATAGCAAATATGAGTGGGACATAATACCTGTGTCCAAAAAGGGTTTGAGATTTTAAAATATTCCTTTGGACTGGCGTCTGGCTAATTTTTTGTTTGGTTTTTTTTTTTACTTTTATACCATAGTTCCACTCAAAAACCCAAACAAACTAACAAACAAATAAACAAGAAAAAAGCCCAAAAAACAACAACCAAAAAAAAAAACCAAAACAAAAAAACCAAAAAAAACCCCCAAAAAAACCCAAAAAAAGACAATTAAAATAAACACATAAAATAACACCTTGTTGACTGTCCACCTGAACAAGAGAAGGCAAGGGAAAGCTTTATATCTACCTGGCTGGGCAGGTAGATTTCTACTCAGCTGGGCAGCTGAGAATTCCCTGTCTGGAGAAGCATCCCATATCTCAGACTGCACCTGAGGATTTATCTCTCATGTATTTCTATCCCTGCACAGTGCTGCTCCTGCTCATGAAGAAATAAATCTCTCCTTCCTTTTTTTCCCCAGACAGCCTCTCCTCAGCAGTATATTCTTTACTCTTGTAGGGAATCTGAGGGATTTACCTGGGTGTTTCAACCTTTTAGGATTTGGAGACTGCTTGGAAAAAACTGAAGGGACAAATTTGTTGTGTATTAACCCCCTGGTCTGTCTGCAGGATGACCTCAATCTGTGCAAACCCATGAGATCAAATAGACACAACCTTGAAGAGCATTCTGTGTACACAAGAATAATCTTCCAGTGTGGTTTTTGTGGTCCTAAAATTCCCATGAGCAGCCGACTCCCCACTCCTAATCTGGGAGCAAGGACTGAACCAAGGCAAGATTTGGTTAAGGGAGCAGTGAAGAATCATAAACCACACAACATCCTAAAGGATGCTTTTGGTTTTTTTATTTTTTTGTGGGGTTTTGTTCATATTTGCAGTGTCAGAGGTTGCTGCAAATGGTGAGAGCCCAGGGCATGTGGCTTTTACACAGAAGGAATATTGAGGGTCTAAGTGGAGCAAATGGCTTTGAAAGAATGAAGAATTAATAAATTCAAGAAAAAACAACTCAGTTTTGAGGGTGTTGCAGAGAATGGTGTCAGCTTTCCTCTCTAATAATACAGGACTTTGTTAAAGAGCCCTTGTAAAGTGTTTAAAATGCTTCTCCTGTTGGGCAACAGAGTATTGAACTGGAAAATCTATAAGTGTCCTAGGCAGTCATGCTTGGGTATGATCTATTGATATTGTCTCAAATCTTCAGCCCATTTGCATCATTTGTACATATAAAATATTTCTTTTTGAATATTGAGTGCCTGTTGGTGTGTACAGCCCTCATCTCATGAACTACAGTAAAATTGGGTCTCAGTTCATCTATTTCAGATATTCCTGTCTAGACAAATGAACTCTCTGCCTAAATTTATCACTCAGGGGTAATGAACCATGAAAGTTTTCATTATAGTGGCAATGAATGCAAGCTCAGGAAAAAAAAAAACAAAACAAAACAAAACAAAAAAAAAAAAAAAAAAAAACAAAAAAAAAAACAAAACCAAAAAAAAACCTGGAAACAGCTGAACTTCCAGATGCACTCATGGAGCAAAACACTTATGAGGAGATAGCAGAAAGTTTGCACAGGAATTTCTGACACAACATGTTCTGGGATACAAGCAGTTTATTATGGAATGTCAGGGGGCTCCTGCCTCCTGCTTGTTTTGCAGATGGCTGAGGAAAAGCACATAGATAAATGAGGAAGTCAACTGATCAAGGGTTCTTTGTCTTGTGGGAAAAAAAAAAAAACAACAAAAAACTGGTGCCTTCTGGTCTCTAAAATGTCAGGATTTTCATAGGGAAAAGTGGCCCTTCACAAGTTGTCATAAGTGAGGCCAGATCTTCTTCTTCCTTCATTAATTCATCTTGGGTGCAAGGAGTCTTCATCCAATATTTCACCAAGCAGTGTCCTAAGCAAATGTATTCACTGACTAAAAACACAACTTTAAAAGTGTGAATCTCCTATATTTAGAATATAAAATAATGGCAGTGGCAGCACCAGCTTTAAATATAATGTGTAAAATTAATTCTCATTTCATATTAGGCTGAAGTCACAGCCTCACCAGCTTGAGTGGACCTACTTGGACAATATAATGATGCAAAGCATGCACAGAAAAGATGCAAATATAAAATATGAATGTTCAGATTAATATGTTGAGATTGTGTGGAATCTTTCTGTGATTTCTGAGGCTCACCTCTGAAAATCATTCATTCCATGATGATGACTAGCCACTACTTCTTGTTTGTAGTACAGATTTCACCTCTCCCAGGAGAAAGAACTCAGGTTTAATGATTTGGGATTTCTGTCATTTCAGTGCACTCTGAGAGCTCTCTCCAAGTCCACAGTTCAAATCCCTTCCCAGTCATGTCCATTGGCTTTCCCACACTGGTTCTACAAGGGAAACTCCTGCCCATTCCTTGTCTGTTTAATCTTTGTTACAAGAGCTTTTTCCAAGAGCTTCAATCTTTTTTTTCCAAGAGCTTGTGTTGATGCCTCATCCCTCTAATTCAGCATGACTTTGCACCATTTCCCAAGTAAAACTGAGGTAGGGAATGAAGCCAAAGTGCCTCAGGAGTCCCAGAGGCTGATTCTTCAGGGACCTGATTGAATTTCATTAACTTGTACAATTGACAATGATTTGAGATCATCTTATGTAAGAATTTGGCTGTGTTCTTCCATGTAAGCACTAAACACCAGACAATGGAATAGGTCTGGAATTCTCATTACCCAGCTATTAACAGGCAGAGGAAGGAAGGGGACAATTAATTTGCATTTTCTCTATTTAGGTCTTGGTTGTTCTCTCTTGTCTCCCAGGAAGGGCAATTTTCTAATCACTTCCCTACAGCTGCCTTGGCAATTTTATTTTTATATTTAGAAATAAAAGGTCAAACCTTCCAACCACCAGTTGCTTTAACACCATGGAGGGCAAGGTGAATACCTTCCTAAATTAGCTCAGCACAAAGGAAGCTGCTGTTCAGCAGTTATTTCCCACTGGCAGGTATTAGTATTCCTCAGGGAAATATGTACAGCATGAAGGAGTGTGTGTGTGGATTAAAAGCATTTAATCCACCCAAACTGAAAAAAAAATAAGACTCAAACTTATGGAAAAGACAAGCTGTATATAAAAAAAAAAAAAAGAATAAATGAACAAACAAAAAAGTGTCAATTAAGACCTTGGAAATTTATTTTTCTCTGGGAGGAAAGCAAGCTTATTCACACAATAATTATTATTCTTGTTACATCCACCAGAGAAGTCTCCATTAAAATCAAAATTCAAGTTCTCATCAGTGGAAGAACACTGAATATGACACTTCTCAAAGGAGTTACTCAAAAAAAGGAAGAAACTGATGTCGTGGAGAAGTGGATATAAAAGTGAGAGTCTTCCAAGATTTTAAAGATGAAAAAATTATGGAAAATTATAATGATTTCCTATGGGGACTGCAGAATGCACAAGGCTGTATCCATGCTGGTTTGGAGATATTAAATAAATATAGTACATCTGCTCCAGAGCATCAGGATAATCTGTCACAGTGGGAAGCTCCAGGATGATTATGTACATTTAGCTCTTCTTCTGCACATTCCAATTCCTCCCCTTCATTATCTTGCACACCAGAAAATCTGCCATCAGGAAATGAGCAAAATCAATACTTTACTCAATCCTTCAATCCTGGTGGTACAATGGGATACCCTAGGAATGTAGAGTGATATCCCAGGATCACTGAGGTTGGGAAAGCCCTCCTGGACCATGGAGTCAAATCTTCACCTTGAACCTGCCCAGAGCTCTGAGTGCCACATCCAGGCCTTCCTGGGACACCTCCAGGGATGGGGACTCCAACACCTCCCTGGGCAGCCCCTGACAATATTTAACAACCCTTTCTGTCAGAGCCCAGGACATTCCTCTGGCTGCCCTGGGTGATTTGAGACCCTGGCAGGGGGCTCAGAGACCTTGGCATGGAGTCAAAGACACTTGGGCCTTCCATTTTAGCCCATGGAAACAATTACCAACTTTGTGTGAAAATGTACAAGCCACAGGGGTTTAAGTAGAATGATAGGTAATTTGTCTCAAAGTGAAAAAGTAGAATTTTGGGGTTTTTAGAATGGGGGTTCAAGAGGCAAGATGGAGGAATCTGGGTGTGTTCTGTCTTTCTCCTTCTTGTCCTCCATCTTCTGCTGTGATGGTGACACTTTTGGATTGGTTTAGAGTAGAGACAGACTGTCTAACATAGGTGATAGGTACTGGAAAATTATTGTAAATAAAGTACACATAGTTTGTAGTATAAAAAGCCAACACCACCCCAAGGGCAGGCACTGTGCCACAACCCAACCTGCTGGACAGATCTCAACAGGTCAGAGAAAGAATGTGATAAATAAGAGAAAATAAACAGCCTTGAAAAGCAGAACCGACAAATCTCAACTTCTTCATCCAGCACAGGTCAGGGAAAAAAGACTTTTTAATACCTCAGGAGCCATTTCAACAACTCAGAACCCGAGACCTTTCCATCAAGAAATCCCTCTTGGTGCCCAACCTGAACCTCCCCTGGTGTAACTTGAGGCCATTTCCTCTTGTCCTGTTGAGAGAAATGGGAAGAATTCTGATTTTACTGTTTCCCATGGCCTGTTGCAAGATGACTGAATATTTGAGGGGTTTAAGATTTGTGTTTGTTCCCAAAAAATTCAGCTACCTATGAGTTCATCCAAGGTTGAGGGAGGAAATTCCTTTTCCAATGCTGGAATCATGCACTGGCAGTGCATGAGGGAGGAGTTTCACCGGGCATGCTTAGCAAATATAAAATAAAAGGCAAATGATTACCAGGTTTTATGGAAATCTGCTGTGGTTCTGTGCTGTCATATTGTTTATGATGCTTTCATCTGACACAGATCCCCTATTGTCCATATGGGAATCATTAGAAAGAATTGCTGCTCCTCCATTTGGTTCAGAGGAGTTATGTATTGCCTGTGCATGTAAGGAATCAGCTCATGGAGGAAAAGGAGAAGAGAGGGAGAGAGGAACATCTCCCAAGAAACAAGCTCCTATCCTTTTTTTTTTTTTTGTAGGGGGGGCTGTGCACTAAGTGAAATAAAAGAAGAAAAGGAAAAGAAGGGAAAAAAGACCCATAAATATCTCCCTCACTTACATGGCACACTAAAATCAAGGATTTCAAAACTTCCATTATCACAGGCAGAAGCTTATTATTAATGTGTTTTTCAGAGCTTCTTCCCTGAAATAGAATTCCAAGCCCATGCTGCGACTGTGCAATATTGCTCACTGCAAGCAACTATTTTGTTCTGCCTCAGAGGCAATACATTTTTACATTTAATTTTGCTGTGGGTATATACAACACTTGTTTATGTCCTTAAAATGTCTTTTAAAGAGATTTATTTCAATGCTTCTCTGGCAAATCCAGCTATGAGGGTTTAATTCTCTGCCTCACTCAGCGAGGCAGCGCTGATATTTCATTTTGGTGGCTCATCTGTCTACGAGGTAACACTGGACATATGTAATCATATACGTGGAGATAGATGCATGGATTTGTTTCATGTTCTCAGTGGAGCTTTAATTACAGAGTTTTACTCCAAGTTTTATTACCAGCTTCACGTCTCTGTTTAGCCTCAAGTGCTGCTACTGAATTTCCATCTACAGTAAATTACCTTCATGTAAATAAATGCTGTTTCTCTGAGAAAAACACCAGTAAATGGCACATGAAAGATTTTCATTTGACCTGCTGCTACTCCTTTGGGAATGAGCATAACCTGAAATTTATTTAACATGGGTGTGTGGGTGTGATTGCTGTCTGTCTGTGCTCCTGTACTCCCATTTACTATGGATGGGATGGAAGCAGGAGCAGGGTTTATTCCAATGCTCACTATGAACAACTGAAGAAGACAAGCCTGCACTCATTTATCAGTTTACAGCATGAAAGTTGTTTATTATAACATTAAAAAAAAAAAACAAATCAGGGGGAAAATGCCAATGTCACGAGTATTTCTCAGTATTGTTCTTCTTGTTGCTCCAGCCTTTCAAACCTTGGTTCATTGGCTTCATATCTTGGCATTTTATACATGTAACAGGGGAAATTTTCCTCTCACCTTCTCAGGAAATCATTGTCCTTTCCAAAAGCTCACACTTTATTCCAAACACTCTGTGACTGAAACCAAGTCCTCACCTTCAAGCAGAAAGTTGTGTGTTAATGGCCCTGTTTATTTAAGCATAGGAAAATATTTGCTTTAATCAGCAGTCTAATTAAACCTGATTGTTTTAATCTATGTATAATCTGTGTTGTTCCTTATTAGTCAGGCAAAGAGCATGAAAAAATTGGTATAAAATATTGTCAAGCACTAATGCAAATGTCTGCTGGATATTCCTTGTCTTTCGGGGTGAATGGATAGGAAAAAGGACTTCCAGAAATTTAATGAGACTTGAAGGTGGGACACAAAAACCAGAAAACTTTTTGTGCTGATTAACAGCAAAAAATGTTCTTCCTTCAGTGGGTTTCCATTTCGGACAGAGACCATCTGCTGGTGAAACTCTCAATAAAGGCAAGTTTTGCTTGGATAGTTCCATTATCAAAGATAAACCCCTGTAGCTGAAGCTGCACATTTTAATTTTCCATTACTAGATTGCCTCTCCAGATACTGTCAGATCCAAGCGACTGCCATTCAATAAAACAAATAAATACAATTCCAATGAAAATTGAGATAATCCTCATTGCTGCCTTAAACCTACATTTATGCTGATATGGCCATGCACTTGTTTTCTTTGTCTTTTTCTAAGCAAGCACATTTCTCTAATTCTATAGATATTGCAACCTGCAAACTGGAATTACTTTTCTATCAAAACTGTTCCCCATCAGTGGATAAAATATATTTGTCTCAGAGAAGTGCAACTTTCAGCCCACACCAAACCTTGAGCTGAATTGTGCCATTAGAAACTGATTTGAAATGGTTCCCAAGAGTAATTGTTATTTTAGGAGCTGTCAATACAACTTGTTTTCAAATTCAATTCTTTTAAACTCTCCTAAATGCTTGTTAATTCATAAAACTGCTGTGAAAGATTGCTGTTCTTCTTGTTGAAGAAACAAATTATTACTAAACATCTGATAATACATTATGTCCAAATTTTAAATAAAATTTCTCTTTTTTTGGAGAAAAATAGGAAAGCAGGAAACATTCTGTATCTGTGTAGAATTGGTCTCTGAAACCAGAATCAAACTTGGCCCTTCATATTTCATCTGTTAAATTTCTGATTCCTGTTTATGCAATTGGGACATTTGAGCACAACAGGATTTAAAGATTACATGAAATAAGTGAGAGGTAAAAACCACAGGTAAGGATTGCAGCAGGGATTGCTGAGAGGGAATGACAGGATCATTCAGCTGCAGGTGAGGTTCATTGTAACAGAAAAGAAAATAAAACACATTGAGAGAAAGAGTTTAACTTGACTAGTCCAAATGAGGGACTGAAATCTTACTGTCAGTACTCTGGAATGAGTTCTTAGGTTATACTGGGTAATTCCAAGAAAAGTATCAGTGGATAATTCCAAGAAAAGGCTCAGTGCTCAGTCACTGTCAGAAAAAAATAGTTGAAATATTGAGAATAACTTGTAGAGGAGTGAGGATCAAAACATCATAAGGCTGCTTAAAAAAATCCAAGAGGAACCCAACTCCTTGGGAATGCTGTGCCTGGATTTCTGATCTCCAGGACATCCCAGGGAGTTCTCTGAACACAGAGAGGTGTTCACAGAACCACACAATGGTTTGGGCTGGAAGGAACCCGGAATGGGGTCCCCAAGGAGCCCCAGGAGGGGACGACAGGAGGAGGAACCCAAATCCCAGCCTGAGGCCTGGCCCAGGGGCCACCAGGACATCACAGGGCCATCCATCCCAGCCAGCTCAGCATGCTCAGAGGATTTGGGGCTCCAAAACCAGGGATCTCAGGGAACAATCTCCTTGTCTGGTCCCTCCCAGGGCTGTCCTGGCAGATCCATCGCTCCCAGGGTCCAGGACCCATTGGGAGCAGCCCTCCAGGTCACCTCTCACCAGATTTAGGGAACTTCAAAGGAAGATAGACAACAGCAGCTTTAAAATTAGGCAAAAGTGGCTCTTCATACAGGATTTAATGAATTTTTCAGACTCTGAAAGAGAAACAAAGTGACAGAATTAAAACACAGAAAAGCAGAGCTGATGCAGGAAGTCCTAAACCTACAACAAGTGAAGCATTGCTGTGGAATAATGAAGTAATAGTAGATCACTGATAATAATGAAGCTATCAGAGGGAAGAATCACTACCCACTTAATTTGTTCTGACATTCCAACCTATCCACCAGTGGTTATTGGCAGAGACTTAAGCCAGACCTATCTGTGGGTTTAGTTCAGCTTCACTTTCAGGCAGAGTCCTGCAGTGTGAGGCTGCATGAGGGGTTCATTTAGCACTGCCTTAATCTGGTCTATGGTGTTATTTTGCTTCTCTCAGACACTGTTCCAGCAGCTTCCTCTTCAGCTGCCTTGCACAGCAGTTGGAGATTTACTTCCCTGCTTTTCAGGCAATCTTCTTGGAATTCAGGCTTTCTGGAAAGGCCTTGATACAAAGGGGGTTTTATTATACTGCATATAGGTTATCAGCTTTTGCAGCCGAATTTTCTTATTTGTTTTATCTTCTGATAGCCTTGGAAATTGTGATGCAAATCATGCATGGAATTGTTGAATAAGAAAGAAAAATAAATCAGAAAATGTCCATGTCCCACTCTCTACCCATTACCCTGTTGGAAGCTGGTGGAGGTGCTGCTCAGTCAACAAATTTACAGACACAGAAATTGGTAATAATAGTTGGTAATAATAACCTGATATGCAGGTTTCAATATCTGCTGATAAACATAAGAAATTAAGCATTTTTGTCATTCTCCCACATGAAAAATTTCTTTACATTCACTGACTTTCTATGGTAATGAGGTTGATAAAATAGAAAAATAAAAGATTCCTTTGGGAATAGAGAGCCTTAAGTTTCCCTATAGTCAGGTGTTCTATTAACTCTGGGAAGGCAATAATATGTGAATACGCATAAAATAAGATCTTGTAACACCTTGCTGTCCCAGGTTCAGTCTCTGTTTTCATCTTTGTGGATTTCTCCAGACTCAGACTCAGGCTTTGACTTTAACATGGGCCAAACATCATAATCCTGACTCAAAAAGAGCTGAGTAGGGGATTTGTCCCTTCAGGGGCTTGATCCATGGAATCACAGGTCAAATCCCAAGGTCCTTCATTATTTCAGATCCACTGTTAGCCTGGCCAAACTCCCCCTGACTTTAGGTAAGACTGGAAATAATATTAATATTTCAAATTGGAATGGAAATTAATGAAACTGAATAGCCACTGGAATATCATCATTCAGCACTGGACATGTGCATCTGCTGATTGAAGCCTTTTCTCCTGGGATTTGATTTTTTATTGGCACCCAGCCCACAGAACACTGATGGACACATTCCTGAAATATTTCTGTTGATGTAAGAAATTAGATTCTCACCTTTGAGGTGCTTAAACTGAGCTTTTCCCAAGGAGCTTGCAGTGAGTCATATCTTCATTAACCTTTTGCCTACTAAGAGACTTCATAAACAAAGCCACATCCCAAAAATCTGTGGATTATAATAATTAACAACAAAAGTCCACATCACAGTTTCAATTCACAAGGCTGAGACAATTCCTCCCACAGAAAAGGACCTTGGTGGCATAAAATAAACTTCTTATTCAAGATTTCCACAACTGTATCCATTTCCTTCCTGATTTAGTCAGCTTTGGGTGCAACAGGCTCAGTTTATGATGGTTAATTGGAGCTGGATGCTTGGAGATAAAAAAACATATTGTTTGCTTTCTAATTCCACATTGCATTCAAATTCACAGTAAAGTGAGAAATTTGATGTGGGAAGATTTTAAAAATGTCTTTGAGATTTTTAATTCCTTTCAGACAGCTTTGAAGAAGAAAACTTGGGAAAACAAGGTCTTTCTGGAGCACAGGCAACGTCATCTTATATAATGATTCAAATTGTAGCTACACCTTTTTGTAGATGAGAAGTACATGTCATGCATAAAAATACACACTTGGGGAGGACTTGAACAGCACTCAGGCAAATAAACTCAGAATGCTACTTTTCAGCTAGGATATATTAAAAATTATTACCCTCAATTAAATAAGCAAGTAGAATTTATTGCTGTAATTGTCCTTGAAAAGGAGTGTCCTGGTGTAGGATATTAAAAAGTGTAGAAGCACCGGCATTAAAATCAAGCATTCCATGGAGCTGATGATCCCTGGGGGTCCCTTCCAGCTCAGGATGTTCTGTGATCCACCACAGTTCTCTCTGAAAGGGAGAAATGGCCCTTTTAGGGACTCAAATAAGGCAATTTCACTGAGAATTAAGACTTTATTTTCAAAAGATAATAGTCTTCCTGAAATTCAGGCTTGGTGTTTGTCAAGGCAATTTTAGCTTAAGGTTTGGGAGAGGAAATCTGGGAAGTTGTGCCATTTGGGGACAAATACCACCAGAATAGAAGAGTTGCGTAGGTAAGTGAAGCAAAAGATAACCATGGGAACTGCTGATTTTGTTCTCTTCAAAAGTCTTGTTATTTTTCTAAACCAGGAATCGATGAACTTTTTAAAGGTGGCCTTTTTTGGCTTTTGTAGGGAGTTTAGAAGTACATGAGGCCAGATGAAGAGTGGGGTGAACACTGGCAAACAACCCACACGGCCAAGTCGTGTGGACATAAACCCCATATCCATCAGCCTGGAAATTCCTTCCTTCTCAAGGCTATTAATGACTTCAGCTAGTGAGAGAATCCTATTTATAGCAGTGCTGCACCCTCAATTCTTCCTTTAGAGCACTAATGAGGCTTTTCAGCACTGCTGAAGGGAAGAGATTTTAATTCTTCACGCTAAGCCCATGCCTGGGCTCCCTAGCTGCAGATCCAAGTGTCTGGTGGATCATTTGCTAGCTGTCAGCAGCAGAGACTGTCAGTTCTCTGGATCAAACCAGCAGAATATCCCATCCCTTTAATTGGGGCTCTGAAAAAAATAAAACTTGGAGGGTCATAAACTTTTATAGAGTAACGCAGCAAAACAGGGTAAATGATATGCACGTCTGCCCAAAACTGGGACAGGCTCTAATCTTTTCCTTCACCACATAAAAGGTTCATTTTCTGCTGCAGATTTAAGGAATTAGTATAGGAAACCCCAGGAGCTGTTGTGAGCCTTGCAAAATATTGGGTTTACAGCTTTAAAAGTGGAAGGGTAGGGAACTGATCATCGGAATCACAGAATCATGGAATAATTTTGGCTGAAAGGGACCTTACAGCCCATCCAGTCCCACCCTCTGCCATGGGCAGGGACATTTTCCACTGTCCCAGGTTGCTCCAAGCCCCATCCAGCCTGGCCTTGGGCACTGCCAGGGATCCAGGGGCAGCCACAGCTGCTCTGGGCACCCTGTGCCAGGACTTCATGACCACCTTCAAAAATATTTGAGTGCTCACAATTCCAAACCTATTCTGGTGGAGAACTGTGGCAAATTAATTCTCCTCAGCTTGCTCCTATTCCCTTTTCCATCTACCAGAGATCCAGCTGGGATGGATCCTCATCAGAAGTGTGGGAAGGAAAAGAGAGCTGGGATGTCTTGAGCAGAGTAGACAAATTAAAACTGAATAGCTGAAAAATTTCATTTTGAAAATTTTGTCTTGTCAAAACTGAAAGCAAGATTTATTTCTTTCCCCAGTTTCTTTGGAAGCTTTTGGTGTTTGCTGGAATGGATCCTTTGGAAGCCATGGTTTGTGACATTCAGGGGGTGGAGGATTTTCCACCTTCCCTGGGCAGATTCCTCAGGTCTCCGCCTTCAAGCTGAGATCCAGGGTAGAAATCTGCCTCTGCCCTGACCTAGGAAAAGTCCCCTCTGAAATCCAACAAATTCTGCCTCAGAATTCAAATGCTAAATCTTGTGGGTTTTTTGGTTGGTTTTTTTTTGTTTTTTTTTTTTTTTTATTTTGGTTGGGTGGTTGGTTTTGGTTTGGTTTGGTTTGGTTTTTCATTTTTTTTCTTTTTGAGCTAGGGGTGGTGGTGGTTGGGTTTTGGTTTTGTTTTTTTTTTTAATTTATTTGGTTGTATTTTATTTGTTTTCTTTGGAAAATTCTGTCTGAAGTCTAATATGACCTTCCCACAGAATCATGGAATTATTAGGGTTGGAAAAGACTTCCAAGATCAACAAGTCCAACTTTCCACTGAACCCTACCCTGTCACTAAACCAAACCATGGAGTTTCACATCCAGTTTCTTGGACACTTCCAGGGATGGGGACTCCACCACTGCCTGTGTCAGGGCATGATCATCCTTTCCATGAAGAAACTTTTTCCTAAAAGCTTCAAACCCTGTCCCTTAGTAATATCACATCCTAATACCAAACAAAATAATTTCCCCACATGAACATTTAACACAGATTTTTATGCTTCATTCCTACCTGGTTTTTCTTTTGATTTTTAACCTTTAATTATCTTGAAGGTGAAGGAATGATCTCCCACTTAAAAACATCAGGACACTACCTGGGGAAATAAACTGACCTATGCAAAGAAAATCTTGTTCTATTAAATAAGATTCTAATGGTTTTATTAATAACTATTTTCAAATAATTAGAATCCTATAGGGTTATCATGTTTGACAGCAAAGGTAGGAAACTGTAATGCTTTACAAGTATTTCCTTCTAAATTTTTAAGCTAAACAGTTACTTTATTGTTAAAACCATTCATGTTTCACAAATTTTTTCTAGCAGGTTGTTATTATTGGACCAGTGTTTTTATTTTCTATACCATTTTTTACTAATGTTACCTCAGAAAATTCCTGTGTTCAATCATTACCCCCAGAAGCTTTAGATATTCCTCTATTTAATCACATTTTTTTATTCAGCTATGTATTCAGTTATCGTTTTCTCCACAGCTGGAGAAAGGTATTTCACACTTCAAGCATTTTATCAAATATTCCACTTGCCAAGTTGCCTATTAATTTAGTCATCACCACTTGTCACCAGATTTGGATAAATGAGCATTTTCAATAAACTTGAGGCAGCTCTGAAAGCAGATGTGAATTTTTTATTCACACTGCTTTGAAAATAAGAGTCAAAATACTCAGATAATAAAACCATCAAAACAAGAAAAAAATGTGTTCAGTTGTTCTCTTTTAAGAAAGGCATAATTATTATTATTTAGCTTTCTTTCAAGGGTTTATTGATACCTCACATACAACTGTGCACTCCAAATGTGCCAGAGCTGTTTGATTCTGATTGCCCACCAAGGCATACCTTCTGACAATTAAGAGGCAATTAAACAATTAGACAGAAGTTAATAATGAAGAACTAGGCCTATCTTTTGAAGTGACAGAATTGGAACATTCTAGGGTTTTTTTTATTGTTTATAATGGACAGTTTTGTCTGTCTGTGCTCCTCTTTCCATGCACCTTTCCCAAGGGAGTCCCCTGTGCCTGTCCCATCAGGGTGTGCTCACAATCTCCTGGTTGGTGCAGGAAGCTTCTGTCTCCTCAGCTGTTCTCTTGCCTCATTCCAGCTTTGTGCCACAAATGGTCTTTTATCAAAAGCACTCCTGTAATTTTTTGGCTTTGAACCAGCTCTGCTCACCTTGCACTCCTGGAGCAGCCCACATGTGCTAATCCTCCTGATTTTCTGTCTCATTATCATCAGCTGAGGTTATTTCTTCCAGCACGGGTGCATTCACATGACAGATGAGTGTGTCAGTCTGATCTGATCCTTCCAGTCTGGAGACTGGGATGTGGCAGAGACAAATGACTCTTCCATTTCTACTGTCTAGTGGGCACTGGCTGTGCTTACTTTTGCTTTGCCTGGCAAGATTGTGGCTGCCCCTGGATCCCTGGAATTGTCCAAGGCCAGGCTGGACAGGGCTTGGAGCAGCCTGGGCCAGTGGAAAGTGTCCCTGCCCATGGCAGGGGTGGAATGAAATTAAATTTAAGGTCCCTTCCAACCCAAACCATTCTAGGATTCCATCCAACCCCTGGCAAAATAAGCTCCCCTGTCATGCTTGTGGAGTCTCTGGTTTATCTCTGATCTAATAAATAATGCATGGAAACTACAAATAACAATATATTAATTGTGAGTGTCTCACCAAAGAGAAATTAAAGATACAGCATCCAGCCTTAGGTGAGAGGGCACTGCCAGAAAAGAAAGCACCTTCCATCCACACCAAATGATGAATAATTGTAGACAGTCCATTGAAACATATTCCCAAGAAGCTCATCCCACCAGTCTGGGTTAAATGTGCTGAAAGGAGGAACTAATTAGTGAATAAGTTGCTTCCACCAAGTTGAGTGGGCATCAATCACATCCTGCAACTGGGACAACCCAGCACTGGGCAGCCCTGTATGGCTGCTGCTGTTTGGGAATGGGATCCCAAAGAGCCTGGCCCACCTGCTGCTGTTTGGGAATGGGATCCCAAAGAGCCTGGCCCACCTGCTGCTGTTTGGGAATGGGATCCCAACAAACCTGGCCCAGCTGCTGTTGTTTGGGAATGGGATCCCAACAAGCCTGGACCAGCTGCTGCTGTTTGGGAATGGGATCCCAACAAGCCTGGCCCAGCTGCTGCTGTTTGGAAATGGGATCCCAACAAACCTGACCCAGCTGCTGCTGTTTGGGAATGGGATCCCAACAAGCCTGGCCCACCTGCTGCTGTTTGGGAATGGGATCCCAACAAACCTGGCCCACCTGCTGCTGTTTGGGAATGGGATCCCAACAAACCTGGCCCAGCTGCTGTTGTTTGGGAATGGGATCCCAACAAGCCTGGACCAGCTGCTGCTGCTGTTTGGGAATGGGATCCCAACAAGCCTGGCCCAGCTGCTGCTGTTTGGAAATGGGATCCCAACAAACCTGACCCAGCTGCTGCTGCTGTTTGGGAATGGGATCCCAACAAACCTGGCCCACCAGCTGCTGCTGTTTGGGAATGGGATCCCAACAAACCTGGCCCAGCTGCTGCTGTTTGGGAATGGGATCCCAAAGAGCCTGACCCAGCTGCTGCTGCTGTTCGGGAATGGGATCCCAACAAACCTGACCCAGCTGCTGCTGTTTGGGAATGGGATCCCAAGGAGCTGCCAGCCAGCCCCAGGTAGAGGCAGCATGTCATTTGTCTTGTAGAATATGAGAGGATTTTATTTAGTCCCTTTGTTGTGTGTTTTGGTGTTCTTTGTTTTGTTTTTTTGTTGGTTTTTTTTTAATGCAGGAAGACAAGCTGGAGCTCCATGATTAATATGGAATCTGTTGCTCTTCCAAGTCACCCTGGGTACAAATGTGGATTGGGATCAAAGTGCCTTTGTGTTGAATGAGCCATATCATCCAAGAGAGAGTTTGTGTTGGGTTTATGCTCTCAAGTGGCTCTGTGCCAGCTGCACAGGGCGGGTGGGATTTGATCTGTCAGGAAATCTGCTGGCTAAAAGTTAATCCATCAGCAGTTTTCAAGAAATCAGAATCATGGAATCATTGATATTGGAAAAGACCTCCAAGATCACCCCTGGAATTATTCAAGGCCAGGTTGGATGGGGCTTGGAGCAACTTTGGAGAGTGGAAGATGTCCCTGCCCATGGCAGGGTGTGGGACCAGGTGACCTCTAAGATTTCTTCCAACTCAACCCATCCTGTGATATTAAACCTGCCCTGCTTTGTTTTCCAGCCTTCAAAGAAGAAATGAGCAGGTTACAGAGGGCCATGATGAGCCATAAAGTGGGATCAGACTGGAGAAATGTGTCTCAGCAAGCACAGCAAAGCCTGTGTGTGGGCAGGCAGGGGTTTTGGAGGCAGCACTTATTTCTCTGCTGCTGAAAGGTTTCTTGCTCTCCATTGTCATGCAAATTCCAGCTCGAGGAGGTGAAATGTTGGAATTGACACTGGAATACATTTTGTGCAGAGTCTCTCCTCTATTTCCAGACCTCTGTCAGTGCCTGCTCACTCCACCACTGCTTTGCAGACACAAAAAAAATTAAATCCTGTCAGCAGCTCCTGCAGGCAGCAGAGCCAGCATTTGCAGCTGAACAAAACATCTGCATTTTCTTCCAATTACCCATTTCGGGGTTGTATTTCCTGCAGTCCTACTTATGCACATAGATGGCTTAAGGGCAAACCTTTTTTGCCAACCCATAATAAACAGTTCACCTGAAGTAAAAAAATCCCCACACCTGTCCCTGCAGAAGACCCTTGGTTTCACACGAAGTGTGGACCAAGGTGAGCTCCTGGGGAATTTGCTCACAGTGGGAGTTTAATTCTGAACATTCAGCTCCCTTTGTTTCACACTGAAGTGCTTCCATGGGTTTCAGGCTATTTCCTTTTTAAGCATTTAAATAAATAGTTTATCGTGGAGTGACACAAGACAGCATCCTTCTTTACAGCCTTTTAAAGATATTCAGTGGCTTTGTTTTATTCAACTTAGGCAAAAGCAGAAAGCTTTAAAGGCATTTTAAACTGTTACATTATAAATGCTGTTCTTTGTAACAAAAGAAAAAACCCAAAACTTAGGGATTTCTAAAGATTTATAGGGTCTTCTGTTTTTTTTTCTGGTTTTCCTCACTCTTTCAAGCTGCTAAACAAACATCAAAGCATTAAATGGGGAGGCACCATCCAAGTGCATTTTTCTGATACTGGGTGGGAGGTGTATGAAAGGAAATGAAAAATGAATTTCCAGCTATGCTACAGAAAAGCTAAGGACCAGATATTGGTGATATGGATGACTCCTGCCTGCAGCACCACTGTGGTCCTCTCCAGACATGGAAAACTGCTCCTAGCAGAGCCTTTTGGTCTCTTCAGCCTTTCTGCTGAGACTCTGGATGGAATTACCTGTGGGGATGTCCCCACTCAGGTGCAAATCACCTCATTCCAGTGTGAATCCAGGAGATTCAACCAGATAATACAATTACTGTGAAGCCAAGCCAGCTTCAGGTCATAGCCCACCAATGGAAAAAGTTTGGAATCAAAGGACACAAAGGGTTGTTGACACGTGAGCTTCAAACTTTTGCGAAGCTCAGTGTGCTTAATTTGACCCAGCTGGAGTCTCTGGGAACATTTTAGGGACACACATGATGGGAAAGGTTGAAAAACTGCTGCCCAGTCTCCATGAAAGATAATTGTCTGCACTGGAGGTGACTCATAACTGCCTTCTTCTCCTTTAAAATAAGAAACCTTTCATAAAATATAAGCAATTTTCTCTCTCACCTGTCTTCCACACATGACAGATGAATTGCTGTGAAAAGTCTTTCAGAGAAGCATCTGATCAAGGTTTCCCCTCCACCTTCCACTTGAAAAACTGCTAAGTGTGCAAAAATTCCTGGGAAAGGAAACAATCAAAAAAGTCAGGAGTGACTCTGAAGTTAAAAAATCAGTGTAAGAACATCCAAAATTCCCTTATTTTTTGACATGGAAAGACAAAAGCATTTTAGGTGGGAGATTTTTAAGTCTGCAAATCAACATTTTCTTCAGCTTTTCTAGATCTTTACCATGGCAGGAGAGTGTTGGTGAATGCCTGCCTGTGACTGCACTCCCAGGAGGAATCTCTCCTTGAAATCCTGAGCTTACCCTACAGAGATTTCCTCTTGTGAGCTCTGCCTAAATGGGGGAAACACAGCTCAGACAATGCCCTGCTTGCCAAGGGATCAGTGGGGCTGAAGGAGGCTGAGAGCAGCCTGAGTCATGCATCCCAAAATTCAACATTTCTGGGGAAATCTCTCTATCTCCTGAGATCCTGACAGAGGAACCAACAGGTGACAGTGCTGACACCTGCTCTAACCCAGCCTGGGGACATCTGGCATCAGTCACTTTGTGCCAATGAAAGCCCACCCCACTTTTTAATGGGGGGATCTTCTAACACCTCCCCCCTCCTGGGAGTGTGTGGAGATTCCTCCCTGGAGTGGGGACCCCCTCAAGGTCACTCCTTGAAAGAGATTCGGCCACTGGGATGGGTGAGTGACATCAATCTCCATTTAATGATTGTTTTTCTTGCTTTAATATCATTGCTCCAATAAATAGTGCACCACATTAGTTATAGCTGCCTGTACTATGTATTAAATAATTCTGATTAAGATCTTTCAGCTCAAGCATTCTCATTATCACTATCATTCTAATTGCAGGGATAGAACTCAGGGATAGAACTCAAGAAGGGCCAGGAAAGGGGAAGAGGATGGGATTTTTATCCTCTTATTTAAAAATTTCAGCCGATGCTTCTAAGATAGGATTTATTTTACACTCTTCACCTAATAAACATTTATTGGAGAAATAATTTTCCCTTTGTGGGCCCTTTTGGAAAAATGTGCCTTCTGAACATTGAAATAATTGGAAATCTTGGCTGTTTGGTAGTCTCCAAGGCCCTGTGTTTTGCTGACACAGAGATGTCTCTCTGGCTCCTGGGACAAATAAAAACTGTGCCACAATTCAGGGGTTGCCTTTCCCTAATCCTAAAACTCTGGAGAAATGGACACCACAAACTGTGGGTTTTCTGAGCCAACTGGGGGCTGGTTAACACCAACCAGTTTGCACTGGTTAACAACAACTCAGCATTCCCTTTTCACCCTGAATTTCCTGAAGGAACTGAAAATGTAGATCAGAAAAAAAATTCTTGATGTTTGTATTTCTGATTGCTTGTATAGAAAAGACTGGTCAGACATGGGAAAGGGCTGCCTGGGAAAGTGGTGGAGTCACCACCCATGGAAGTGTTCAAAAAATGTGGATGTGCTGCTTGTGGACATGGTTTAGTGCTGGGTTAATGGTGGGACTCAATGCTCTTGGAGGCCTTTTCCAACCTTAATGGCTCCCTGATTCTATATGTGTGCTGTAGTTTTAATTAGACATTTTAAATAGACTGCTATGATGGGATTTTTATTCATTTATTATTCCTTAATTACTTAGCCAGTCTATTATAATTGAAATATGTGTTCTGTGGCCTCATATGAAAAGAGATTGAAAGCTAAACATAGGAACTTCTCAGTGGATGCATTAATTGGGAAGTCAGATAATCAATAAAGGGAAAAACTAAATTAAGGACAGTTTAAAATACTCATGGCAAAGACACTCAATCAAAGAAATTGAGGGATTTCTCCAGCAGAACCTGGGCCCTGTCCCCTCCATCTCTGGGGATGAGTGGGCTGATGTCCATCCCTGCACTGGGGGTGCCTGGGGATGCAGAACCTCACTCACAAAATCCAGGGGTGGGTGACCTCCATCCCTGGAAGCCAGAGAGAAAATGATGGGCTCCATATTCCTGCTAAATCAGGGGCACAGAGCGGCTGTTCTGGGTGCCTGACATGGCTTTTAAAAGGTGGCCTATTAGTGCAATATTTTGGATTAAAACCTGTAATCATGATTCTCTAACAGAGGACTGATAAAAGCAAAGCTTTTTATGTTTCCTGCCTTGTTAGAAAGCAGCAGAGTTTGAAATGTCCAGGTTTTGCTGCCCTGCAAATGAATGAAGGGGTGGGAAAGTCCAAGTGAATATCAATAATATGAAATAATCATCCTTTTACCATCATGGAATCATTTAGATTGGAAAAGACCTCCAAGAACAACAAGTGTGACCTCTCACTTCCCTCAGGGCACAGGGAGTCAGGACACAAAAACTCTTTAGGGGCCTTTGATGTCCCTTCCAACCCCAACCATTCTGGAACTCCACAATTCTTATGGGGGGAAGTCAGATGGATTTTTATTAGGGGGAGGAGAAGCCAAGCTAATATGTTTTAACAGGAGAGTATTTGTTGCCAACTGCTGTTTTTAACCTCCTCCATCCCTCCCCTCCTTTAATTCACTGCTGCCACATAATTTGGGATAGGAATTTCAAACTGCATGTTTGTAGATGAGCACGCATATTCCCCAAAAATTAAATATCCCTCTTAGTGGCCTTGGACTTAATGTAGAAACGTGGGTGGAAAAAAGGCTTTAATTCCTACATTACATGGGATATTGAGCAACTTTAAATAACCTTCTCTTCCAAGGCTTCATCTCTGGTCAGTGCAGAGATTAACCCAGAAAAGAAACTAAGTTCCAGCAATCAAGAGAGTGATGAGCCTGATTAATCCTCTCCATTACTGCAGAGGGAAGAAAGGGAGATAAGACTCATCAGACAAATGTTGGCCTTCAGGAACTCTTCCTTTGCATATTTGCATGCATAAATTAAATTAACTCAGGCAGCTGCATGAGCCCCAAAGTTTCAATTATTAAAATGATGACTGTGTAAAAAAGGTACAAGAAATTGCAAGGATTGATGTACAAAATATTAATTATTTTAGGTTAAATGCAGGTTATGGGGCTCATCCCTGATTTTGCCATGTGTTTGGCCATAGAAGAACTCCCAGTAATCATTACAAACTGATATAATTGAGGTTTCTACTCATAATCATAAAATTAGAATTCATATAGAAGAAAGGCAGTAGGTGAACACTGCCACAGTCCTGTGCAGATCACTGAAGTGACTGAATCTGACCCTAATTAGTCATTATTGATTATTCTTGTACTGTAATTTCTGTGCATTTCTGCAGAACTGAAACATATCAATAAACAGATACATAAAATAGTTTAGATGGCTTTGAAATCCCAGCACTAAAAATTGATCCCAGGAGAAAAGAAAGTGTCATAGTTCTTTCAAAATAAGAAATAAATTGTTCTTTTTTACAGCTTAATCTTTGCTGGCAGAATGGATCTTCTTGATGTTATTTCTGTATAAAAGAACAAAATGCACCCTCTTTGGTAGCAAGAAAGTTCCATGGAGGCACACAGAGTGTTTTTCAGTTTAGTTATAATAAACTTTGTGGCATTTAATAGAACTGGTGGACATTCTTCTGGCAGAATTTAAAATTCATGTGGGGAAACAATGTCAGTAGATTTTCTAATAGATTAGAAAATGCTCTAAAGTGAATATCTCAAACCTGATAAACAGAAAGGACTGTGCAGAGGCACATTTACAGGATTTTTGGCGAGAAAAGTGGAAAAAGAGAAAGAAAAACCATCAGAAGCCTGGATTAATGCACGTGCAGCAGCACAGCTTCCTAAATCCTGTGTGACGGCTCGAACATGACAACATGGAACAGCTTCACAGGACATGGCCAAGGAGATAAATTTGGCAGCAGCAGGTGTTCATTTCCCCCAGGAAACTCCTAAAAGTGCTTAAAACCAGTGGGTTATCTACTTAACCTTGCTCTCAAGGACAGAGCAGAGAGGGAAGTCGGCGCTTGCCGTGGAATTCTTGGGAAATGTTACATAAAAAAAGTAAAGACACTGCTCATTATAACTCAGTGCTCCTTTCAAAACTGCCAGAGATCAGCCAGGCCAAGAGCTCTGCAGGGTTTAAAAATCAATTGGATAATTACAGTGATCCATGAGTCCTCATAGCAAAGACTGAACAAAGACCCATTTCCTCTTCCTCAATAAACAAACAAAACACTTGGAAGGGAGAATAAAGGTTCAACCTTCAGGGCATAAGCAGCCTCTAACTAATGGGGTTTGGGAAGGAATGATCAGGGAGAAATACTGTACCTAAGCCAGGTTTAATGGCTTGGGGCTCAATGGTTTGGGGCATAATGTAGCCAAACTGTGTAGAAATCAGAGTTGGAAGAGCTGCCTTGTGCTGTGGTCAGCACTCTCCAAAGGCTCCCTGAGTGCCTTGCATGGAAAAAATCCCATGAGGAGCAGCTGAGGGAGCTGGGAAAGGGGCTCAGCCTGGAGCAAAGGAGGCTCAGGGGGCCCTTGTGGCTCTGCACAGCTCCTGACAGGAGGGGACAGCCGGGGGGGTCGGGCTCTGCTCCCAGGAACAGGGACAGGAGCAGAGGGAACGGCCTCAGGCTGGGCCAGGGCAGGCTCAGGGTGGACACCAGGAGGAATTTCTGCATGGAGAGGGTGGCCAGGCCTTGGCAGGGGCTGCCCAGGGAGGTGTTGGAGTCCCCATCCTGGAGGGATTTAAATCTGTGTCAAGGTGGAAGTTTGGGGACATGGGTCAGTCGTGGTCCTGAGGACCAGAGAGACCTTGAGGGGCTGCAGCGTGTCCAGGGAAGGGAACGGGGCTGGGGAAGGGGCTGGAGCACCAGGAGGGGCTGAGGGAGCTGGGAAAGGGGCTCAGCCTGGAGCAAAGGAGGCTCAGGGGGCCCTTGTGGCTCTGCACAGCTCCTGACAGGAGGGGACAGCCGGGGGGGTCGGGCTCTGCTCCCAGGAACAGGGACAGGAGGAGAGGGAACGGCCTCAAACTGTGCTAAGGGAGGTTCAGGTTGGATATTGGGAATATTTCTTCCTGGGAAGGGTGGTCAGGCATTGGCAGGGGCTGCCCAGGGCAGTGCTGGAGTCCCCATCCCTGGAATTGTTCAAGGAATAAGTGGCTGTGGCACTTGGTGATCTGGTTGAGTTGGGAACTCTGGGATTCTGTTGAAGGTTGGACTCTGTGACCTCAGGACTCTTTTCCAATCTTTTCAGTGATTCTGTGGTTCTTGCCCTTCCTGCTAACCTGCTTCTTGCTCTTCCACCCCATTTCCTCCCCACCTAGGGCTCATTCCAAGAGAATTTGCTCCCTCCTGCTTGCAGGAGCTGGGCGATTCTGCCTCAGCACTTTGGGCAGGGACAGAAGTCAGGGCATTAAATAAAACACTTTAATTCTCTGTAAAAGTGGGATTCTCCCTGCCTGCAGTAATTCTGAAGGGCAGAGCTGTCTGATGGGGATGGCACTTGTCACACACAGCACAGGGACAGAAGCTCAGACCCTGAGAGGTCACTGGCACAGGGAACAGAGATAAGATTAGTGAAAAGGTGATGCAAGAAAGGAAAAATAAAATTGAGAAGGCCTTGATTCACAGCATTTCACAGGATTATTTATAAACTCTATCTAACCCCAAGTTCACACCAATCTCAGACTCCCTCAGAGGATTTTGGTGTTGCAGCACCAGGTTTCACACACCCTCCTCTGAGGGAGGTCTGTCGGGCTGGCAGCATCTTCTGACAGCTAAAAATGTCCTTTTTAGCCTTTTTTTCCATCAGCAATCAAGCCCCTTCAACTCATAAGAAACTGGTTTGGTTATTGTTTTAATAAATTGAATAATATCTGCTTTCATTATAAGAAACAAATTTATTCCTCCATGAACTCCTCCTGGAATTCTGTGTGTGTGCACATGTGTCTGTGTGTGTTTTTGTGTGTGCAAGAAAAGTAAAAATACAGGATAGACACAAATTTTTGCTTCCCATTTGTGACTATTCCCCCAAAAACATGGGTGACCCCTCAGGTGTAGCCAGGAAATCCATAGGATTTATTATTCCCTATAATCTCCTGGCAGCTCCTGAGGCATGAGAGCATCTCATGCAGTGAAATCTGAATTTAAAAAGGGCCAAATTCCCCCCTTTTGGAAGGTGGACTTGCCATTTATGCATGGTGCCATTAAAATTAATTACCTGAGAACCAGTCCATAATGTCCACAGGTATGGAAATAATAAAAATTAATTGACTGAAAGTATTCATAAAATATTTGGAGCAAAGGTCATTAATTTGTGCTTGCTGAAACAGAGACCTGCATGCTCGAATTACCCAAATACTTCAGCCATAAGAAAAATAAGAGGTGCTCCAAAAATAAGTGAGTGCAGTAAAGGTTCTGCAGTTTTGGGGGTTTGGATCCCAGTTCTAGGAGGGCAGAGCAGGAGCTTGTGGAGCTTGAGCCTCTCCTTGAAAGCCATTCCCAAGGAAAAAGTGCTTGGACCTTCCTTCTCTTGCATTCAGACAAATCCATACTAAAGTAAAGGAAAGAAGAAAAGGGGGAAAAAAGCTTGGTTTGCAGGTGGGATTTTCTGGAGGTGCATTTCTTGTCACTAAATAATTCCCAGCAAAGGAACAATTGGAGATGTCACCTCTTGAGGAAGGACATCCTGTCCCCATGTGATTCCTCAAGGGTAATGGAGGCAGGTATCAACCAAACTGATGCAAAAGGATAATTTTTAAAAAAACAGTTTTCACTTCAGAGTTGAAATTCAATTTTTATGATTAGGGAGACTGGGATCTAATTTTAGGTGCCAAAACCTGAACCATTTCTGGGTGTTGCTGCTGGGGCTCATTCCTGTTGTAATCAGCAGAATGTACATATTTACATATCTGTGTATCTTTTGTTATATGTCTGCTAAAATTCCTTATAAGTAATGATAATTATATAATTTCTGACACATTCTCAGGGTGCCCAGAGAAGCTGTGGCTGCCCCAGGATCCCTGGCAGTGTCCCAGGCCAGCTTGGACAGAGCTTGGAGCACCCTGGGATAGTGGAAGGGGTCCCTGCCCATGGCTGGTGGGGACTGGATGAAATTTCAGTCCCTTTAAACCCAAATCAGTCTGGGATTCTGTGATTGTGCATTAATTTCCCTCGTGTTCCCCAGCAGACTCCCTGTGCATCTCCCAGAACCCAAAACCGGTTTTGGAGAGGTTAATTATTCCCAATTTCAAATCCAAAGTAATTAAGCACAGTACTCTGTACTGAAGCAATGGAATAAGAACCTTTGCTTTTTAAAAGCACTTTTGTATAGTGAATATTCCCTTAAAGCACTAAAATGAGCTGGATTTACACAGGCAGGTCCTGAAGTTCATAGGTCACAATTTATACAATCAATTTTAGGACTGAATTGCAGCACCTTTGTGGTAAATTATTTAATTGTGGCCACTTGAATAATTGTGTGCATCTTAACAAATATTATTAAATTAGTAATTAAAGGGGAAGGCAAGTATTTGTCCTCAGTGGCATTGAAATAAATCCTATAATTTGATTATATATCATTTTCTGAAGATTAATTATCTCTGTGGTTGAGGTTCTAGCTTGGTACCAGTATAACCTGTGGGGTGACTGCAGAAATATTACCCCTTTTTTTTTTTGAGTTCTCTTTTGACAGAATACTCATTTTATTCTTTAATTTCTAGGGAATTTTGTCCAGGAATTATGTGCTGTTATTCTTTTAATTCTGTTATTTATCAGTAATACACAAAAATTGCTTTAGACTGCAACACTGGCAATACAAAAGAGGGTAATTTGGAGATTATTCCTTTTGCATGCAGTGTAATAATTGCATGTAATTAGGACTGAAACTGCTGCAAAAGTCTGAATGGGTTGTTATAACTTCTGATGTTTAGATTTATCATTAACAAAAATGGCAATTCTCGCCTTTAATTTCCTTCTCTCTAATTTTCTTCTACTGTTTTTTCCTAGTGAGTTAATATATATAATTTTTCAATAATCATGCTGTTGTGGGGAGTATATTTCGTAAACAAGACTTTAAGTAATCACTCCCTTCAAGGCAATCACATCCTGATAAAATAAATGCATTTAACATTTTCACATCACAGTTCTCCGTTGTGCATCAGCACAACTGGAATTGTGGAGTTGGTTTAAGTCCCTCCCTATTTCTCTATTTCTTCTGCACACTCCTTCTCTCCAAAGAACCTCCTCAGTCCCTTATTCCCTCTTTGTTCCTCCCCTTTCCTTCAAGCTGTACCTGCTTTTAGTGATTTTTACCTTGTCCAAGTGACATCCTTTGCCTTGCACCATCCAGCAGTTGGAAAACAGGGTTCCTTTATTTATCCTCTTTCAATTCAGATTTCCCTCATGAATGCTAAGAAGTGCAAAACTCATTTAATTTTCCCACTTTATCCTGTTCACTTTATATTAAGTTTCTCCCTAATCCCTTCGTGGGCTAATTATTTCACTTTTCAGCCCTTTATCTCTTTCCCTTTATATATTTAAAGAATCTTATATTGTTTTTAGTCACTCCCAAGATAATAATTCCCTTTTTATTGTATTTTTCCATTGCAGCATTTTTGAGACCCTGACATCCATCCTCCCCTACTTCCTTTATTAATTTTCAGGAGCATTCATTTACACAGCCCTGATACATTTTCTCCATTATCCCTCTCTCTCTCTCCAGTGCCTCCTCCCTCTGGGACAGCCTCTTTTTTAAAGCTGGCCCAGAGCAATTACAACACAATTAGAGGGGAACCAACTACAGGAAAATGTTCATTTCCCCAAAATATCGCCTGCCTTCCTTCCAAATCTGTGCCAGAGGGTTTTTGTGGGTTTTTTTTATTTTTTTTTTCCTCTTCTCTAAGTCAGAAGCCAGGTCAGAATATTGAATTGCAGGAATTCCAGAATGTGGAGTCCCAGGAAGAGGCACATGCCAGGCAGGTCCTGCTGCTTTTCTTCCCAATGCCACCCCTGGGATCACCCTATTTCCTGAAAAAGCCACTTTTCATGGATTATCTTCCATCTGCTCCACTTTAGGTTTCTCATGATCACAGGTGCAACATCCTCAGAGTTCTGCTCCTGCCTGTGATATCAAACCTGGCCCCATAAAATAGAAACTACAGGAACTGAGTGCTCCAAACTTGCTGGTTTAGTTAGACGAGGAAAATTAGGAATTTTATCCAAAGCATGTTTCCAGAGAGATAAAACTAAAGCAGTTAAGCCTCTATGTCTCTCTGAATATATTTCTCTGCACATGTTTGTAATCCTACAAGCATATAATTATATAACAGGCACAGATATTTTAGAGTTTTGTGGGGGCTTTCACTGCTATGAAACCCTTTATTCCAGAAACCTGAACAAATAATACAGTACTAATATCTTCTTTTCCCTTCCTGTATTTTAGTATTTCAAATGCAAGGTGCTTTATTTCCATTTTAGTTTATTTTATTTCATTTTATTTTATTTTATTTTATTTCATTTCATTTCATTTCATTTCATTTCATTTCATTTTCTGGGGGGTTGAAGCTAGTCTTGCTAACTTGGCTCTCCTGTTAGTCACCAACTCCTCATGTTCCACCTAAAAAAGTACAGATTAAAGCAAGTAAAGTGCATTTGGGAATTTTGTTTGTTTTGATTTTAGCAATGCCATAATTCCTCAGGTTTTCAACTTCTCTTGGCTTTGTGGTTTGAGTTTGAAAGAGTTTTAAAGGAATTAATGCCTGCACTTTTTAAACCAGACTAAAGCCTTTGAATGATTTTGTAGATTACCATTAATTAGTCTGGGTGGAATCCAATCACTTCCTTAATCTCCAAATAAGGGACTGTTGTTTGAAGCACTACAGACATAGTCTATCTGCAGATATTATCAGTGTTATTCTACTCTTTAGTTCAGCCAAATTGGAACAAAAATAATCTTAACCTCTATTAAACAAGACTAATAAATATTCCTCGAAATACAGATTGATTTCCCCTGTTTATTCAGTGGAGAGCCCTAAAAAAGTTTAGGTTTTTATCCCCTTTGAAGGCAGGTAATTGTCAGAGAAAAGGAAAAGATGCCTGCAGGCTTTCTGTGTTTAATACCTGTGTAGTTCAGGGCTTGGGCTCCACATCCAGCCCGTGGAAAAGGAAAAAATGGGAAAAGAGGTGAGGTGAAAGCATTCTCACTCCTACCTTCCTTCATGTTCTTGCAAGAATGGGCCATTCCCTGAAGAGCTGGACTCAGTGATCATTGTGGGCCCCTTCCAACTCAGAATATTCCATGATTCTGAGATTAATTTGCTGTTTGTTACTGTCTCCATCCATGCCAGGAGCAAACCAAGTCACTCTTCCAGTTCCATACAACAATATTTCTTCCTTTTGATAGGGCTGTTTCCACCCAAAGAAAATAACTTCTGTGAATTTCCATTTATTGTTCCTGGACAGTTTTATGGACATTTGGAATTACAGAAGATCCCCATTGGACAGCAAAGAAGGAAATTTCAGTCTGGAAGTAGAGAAACGTGGCTCAGGCAGAATCCAGGAGAGGAATCCTTCAAACACCAGAGCCTGGTGAACACAACTTCCCTGGGATGCATCTCCCAGAGAAGACACAAATTCCTCTTGGATTTTGGGGGTGATTGATGGTAGAAGGGTTTGAGTAATGTGGCCTTCAGGAAATGTCACACTGAAAGTTCAGAAATCTGGAGTGTAAAGTGATAAAGAAATGAATACCTTTTAAGTGGGAAATATGACCTACCTTAGAGCTACAGAGAAGCCTGTCATGTGCAACTGTGTTTTTATGGGTTCCAAAGCCACTTTCTTTTATGTGAGAAGTTTAGAAACTGATTCATTTGCTGGAGAGGAAAAAAAAAAAACCAACAATTTCTAAACTAATCGATGAGAAAAGATTACAAATGAGTTTGGTAAATAACAGAATCCTACCTGTTCAAATTACTCAGCTGTCCAAAAAAAAAAGATAACAGAAAGATAAAGAAGCCTTTCCATATGATTTAAAAGGAACAAACCCTCTGTAAGTCTGTGTTTACAGAACATCCTGGTGAATGGAACAGGAAATTTGCCCCAGGTCAATCTATAATTTGGAAGCACCAGAAGGTTGTGCATTTTAATTAACTTTCAGCTCTTTCTCTGGTGCCTTTCCCTCTGTTTCTTTTCTCTTCACAATGATTAAAAGACAAAATCCTGCCCCAGTTCCATGCTCAGGAATGCTTCCTGATTTGCTTTCATTAACTTCCACTATGCAAACACCTTTAATTATTTATCTGCTGATTTCCACAGGAAATCCTACAGAGATGTGAGACTGCTTTGTAGGGATGCCGTGTCAGCAGGAGCTGGAAAATCCAATCATCCATCATTTAGGGAAGAGAAGTGATGCCTTCTCCAATCTGTTTATAGGTAAAGGAAAAACACTCCAGTTTAGGTTAAAATTTGGGGACCAGACATACTGGATCAGCTGGTGCTTCTCTTAAAACCTTCCTACTTTGTTATTTGGACTTAAATATTGTGAGACAAGAATGTTGCCATAGTACATGGGATTAAGCTGGAATCTTGTTGCAGTCCCCAGGAATAACCTGATTAGTCCATGAACCTGGACTAGAACATGACCTAGGTGGGAATTAGGTTGGTTCTTTGGGAGTAAAAATAGTGAAAGGAAAAATAAACAAACAAAAACCAGACTCCGACTGGTTGTATACATATATATACAGTTTGGTATATATATATATATATATATATATATAACTGATGGCCATCTATCCTGAATTTAAAATTGTTTCTTATATTATCCTGTATTTAAAATTATTTCCAAATTTGAAAAAAGAGAGGTGGAAGCAACAGCAGAGAGATTAAACCCTCTGCAGTGATCAGCATGGAATTTTTTGTGTGTGTGTGCTGTGAACCTTTATGAAAGCAACATCTGCTCCCATTTGTATGTTAATTTTTTTTTTTTTTTTTGGCATTTAAAATTTGGCTTTTAAAACTCATCCTCTCTCTTTTCCCTGAGAGTGAGGAGCTGAGTTATAAAGCAGGTGCTGCACAGAATGAGGGGGGCCTCTGAGTGAGACCATAAATAAAATTAGCACCAAGGAATAACTTCAGTTATGGAGTGTCAAATGCCAGGTTAGGGCATGCTAATAATGTTTGAGCCTGCCTTGCCAGATTAATATTTTATTTTTGGGATTAGTCTCTGTTTCCTATTCTCCCTGTCCTGTTGTCTGTTCCTTCCCCAGGCAGCCATTCCAGAGGCAGAGGGAAGATCTGATTCCTCCATCCTTGCCCTGACACCCCCAGTGTGTGAGAAACAGAGATGAAATCTTCAGCCAGAAAACTGATTCCATTTTCTCTCCTTGTGCTTTGGCTTTGGTGAAAAGAAATGTCTGTGTTGCCTTTACAGGACTGCTTTCCATGAGTTCACAAAGATCATCAAGACCAAGAAATTAACTTTGGAGGGAGCTCCAGGGGCTGTCTGGCCTTGTCCAGTTGACTTTGGGCATCTCCACAGAGGCACCTGGAGTTTGGTGATGGTTTATCCCCATATGATTGGACTTTCCCAATTTCCAGCTGGGCCAGTTGCCTCTTTTTTATTGTCTTTTTTTATTGGTGGGGCAGAAGGTCTTTGCTTTTCAGTGCCAATCGCCTTGACTGGAGCCTAGGACACAGGAAAAGCTTCAAATCAAATTATTCTTTCTTAATTTCAGTTATTAGATTAAAAAAAAAAACAAAAACAAAAACAAACAAACAATTCCCTCTCTGGGATCCTGGAGAGGAGCAGCTGGAATGCAGCAATTCCATGAATTTCCTGTTCAGTTGGTCTGTATTTATTATTCCTGATATAGCACATTATTCTGTGATGAATTGCAATAACTTTCTAAGTCCTCCTTTCCATGGATTGTGGTTTTTTTTCAATTTAAGGTGCTCTTTCTGTCTTTTACAAAAATAAACCACTTTAAATAGGCTTGTTGAAAGGTGAAAAAATATGAATAAACCCCACATTGTTCTTTAAGGAAAACGTGCCAGACTCTGACCATCTCAGTCCCTCAGTGCACAAAAATTCAGGGAACAAAAGAGGAACAAAGAGAGGCCTCAATCACATCCAGATTTGACAACCCTGGGGTAAGAGGTAATTATTCAAAATTAATTCACCTCCCAAAAAATAGTTCCTGGAGTTCACAGCCAAATCAACCTCTGATCAAGCTCCCTTTCCTAGGAGTAAAAATGCCAAGCAACCAGCCATGCAACCATGGGATAAAACACAACTTGGGGAATCTTAAGGACCTCAGAATTATTGCAGCCTCAATTTTCTCCTTTTCTGGGTGTGAATCCAAAGATAATTGGCTTAAACTTATAAAACACAAAATTGGAGCCATCAACTGGAATTGCTGTTGTAACATAACGTTCACAGTTGCAATTATGCAAAAACAAGCTCATCCAGTTCCACAATACCTGGGTTTATACAGATCCCAAAGTTCTGCAGAAGGAGGATTTCCCTCAAGAAACAAAGATATTTACAGAGTGCAAAAGGGCAGAGATGCACAATTAGACTCACAACTGATTCACTAAACCTTTCAGCAAGGGTATTTTGGATATATTTTTCAATGTTTTAATTTATTTTTTTCATAATTTCTATTATTATCTATTTTGCATTTTTCCAGCTGAGCTCTTGGCTATTTCCAGCTAAGTCTGAAGAAAACCAACACGGTCCCATGGCAATCCTTGATTCTTCTCAACCAGTGCCTACTAATAATTACCTTGAACCTCTCTCATTTACTCAAGCCAAAAGATCTTTATCATTTCTTCATAAATAGGAAGGAATATATTAAATGTATATATTTAATTTCTATATTTTATATAAAAATATAGAAATAATTTATTTTTAAACATATATTTAAATATATTATATATGTTCATTATCTACATTAAATATATAATATATATTTTATATATAGAATATATATAAAATATATTGTATATATTATATAATATGTATATATAAAATATATATATGAATATAAAATGAATATTCAGCCACGTGCAAGGTGTGACATAACCTTAATAAAAGCCACAGCCACAGGGTGTTGATCATAAAAATCAGTGTCACACATTGAGATGTGTGGGGGTCACATGAGTGGGGAACATAACTACATAACTAGGGCAGAATTCTTATGCAGGGAGATTTGAATTCTGTTATTTCACCTTCACCTCCTTTCAAACCTTAGGGGTTGTCCTTCCACAAATTGTCTTAGTTTAGCCCCTGCAAAGTCTGATCTAAAGATTCAAATGCATTCTGTAAGAGTTAACACAGCATAATAACCCCCAGCATTCCTGATTGCCTGCTGCTGATGAATTCAGGATCAAATTCAATGTAATGGGCCTTGGGGGAGTGTTTTTAGGGTTTAGGGGTTTATCAGAGTTGCTTTTCCATCAGTCCTTCCCTGCTCCTGAAATAAAATCACAGTGCTGTCCAGAAATACTTAATGAGTGTGAAACTGCTGAAGGATGCCATGGCCATAACTCTGTGGGGTTTTATCTTGACTATTGGGGTGCTTTAGGGCTAATGGAAAACAGCCATTAGTTGTGAGATTTGCTTTATGGCCATGTGCTCAGAAAGCAGCAACTTATTCCATTTTAATTTACTTCTGCTGTTTGATCTGTTAAGATTCACATTTTCCAACTTTCATCTGCTGCCCTGGGGGACAGAAGTGCATTTTAAACCACAATGATGTCTGGATTCTTTTATGGAGACAACAAGGCCAGGTTTCAATTAAAAAATGTGAAGTCTCTTGGGACTCAGAATAAATTGACAAGTGCTGATGGCATTTGTGGAAGGCTGGGACACTTTCTTGGGATGGTGTGGCAAGGTTTGGGCAGCTGGGGGCTGGGAGAGGAGACCAGGGATGGACACAGCCCATTCCAGCTATGTCCAAGGACCTGCCTCTGGCCAAAGCCAAGCTGGTGGCACTGGGGACATCTCTGGGATGACTTCCTTGGGGTGGAAATGAGGAAATGTGAAAGAGGGAGCTCTGCAGACACCCAGGGCAAGGCAGGAGGAGGGGCAGAAGCTGCTGCAGGTGCCAGAGCTGAGATTCCCCTGAGATTCCTTGGGGCAGCTGTGTCTCTGCAGCCCCTGGAGGTCCCAAGGAGGCACAGATCCACCTACAGCCCCTGGAGGGGGTTCAGAGATCCACCTGCAGCCTCTGGAGATCCCCATGGATGCACAGATCCACCTGCAGCCCCTGGAGATCCCCAGGGATGCACAGATCCACCTGCAGCCCCTGGAGATCCCCATGGATGCACAGATCCATCTGCAGCCCCTGGAGGGGGTTCAGAGATCCACCTGCAGCCCCTGGAGGAGCCCCATGGATGCACAGATCCACCTGCAGCCCCTGGAGGGGGTTCAGAGATCCACTTGCGGGCCCTGGAGGTCCCAGGGATGCACAGATCCACCTGCAGCCCCTGGAGGTTCCCAGGGATGCACAGACCCACCTGCAGCCCCTGGAGATCCCCAGGGATGCACAGATCCACCTGCAGCCCCTGGAGGGGGTTCAGAGATCCACCTGCAGCCCCTGGAGATCCCCAGGGATGCACAGATCCACCTGCAGCCCCTGGAGATTCCCAGGGATGCACAGATCCACCTGCAGCCCCTGGAGATTCCCAGGGATGCACAGATCCACCTGCAGCCCCTGGAGATCCCCAGGGATGCACAGATCCACCTGCAGCCCCTGGAGGAGCCCACCCTGGAGCAGAGGGATGTGTCCTGACATCCCTGAGCCTGGACAGGGGCAGGTCCTGGCAGGAGCTGTGTCCCACAGAGAGGAGCCCACACAGGAGCAGGTGTGGTCCTGGCAGGACCTTTTGGGGGAGAAGTCTGTTCCTGAAGGAGTGTAGCCCATGGGAAGGACTTCAAGTGTAAGGATGAAGAACCAGCAGAGATGAAGAGTTATAGAGTGACCACCACCCTCCTTTGTTACCATGATATTTTATGAAAAATCCCTTGGCCAGGATTTTTCTCCTGGGAAGCTGAGGGGCCTCAGAAAAGAATGAAAACAAGAATTATCTGATTGCTTTGGAATGTGGTCTGGAGGTCGTTTACCAACAGGTGCATCTTTGACTGGTTCCATGTGAATTGTTTTTAATTAATGGCCAATCACCATCATCTGTGTAAGAGTCTGAGGAGTCAGTCAGGAGCTTTCATTATCATTCTTGTTTAGCCTTCTGATGCATTCTTTCTTTTTCTTCAGTATAGTTTTAGTATATAATGTAATATAATAAATATAATAAATATAATAAATATAATATAATATAATAAATATAATATAATATAATATAATATAATATAATATAATATAATATAATATAATATAATATAATATAATATAATATAATATAATACAATATAATATAATATAATACAAGACAATGTAATGTAATACAAAGTAATACAATACAATGTAATGTAATATAATGTAATGTAATACAACATAATGTAATATAATATAATATAATATAATATAATATAATATAATATAATATAATATAATATAATATATATATCAGCCTTCTGAGAACATGGAGTCAAATTCTCATCTCTCACCTCGTCCTGGGGACCCTCACAACACCACCCTCATTTCCCATATGGGAGGAGATAAAGCAGTTGGGAGTAAATCCCAGAACCCAGGATGGGTCAGGCTCATCTGGTGCCACCTCCCTGCTCCAGCAGGGCCATCCCAGAGCACAGGTTTGTGTCCAGATGGTTCTGGAATATCCCCAGTGAGGACACTCCACACCCTCTGTGGTCTCTGTTCCAGGGCTCTGTCACTGTCCAGGGAAGTTCTTCAATCCTGGCAGGAAAGGAGAGAGAGGAGAAGTTGGTTTGAGATTTATCTTAATTCCTCACTATCTCACTGTGTTAATACCTGGCAATAAATGAAATTGTTCACCCAATTCCAGTCTGGTTTGCCCATGACAGCGATGGGTGGGTGATCTCCCTGTCATCACCTTGGGCTTTCCCATGGAATTCTCTTCCCCACCCTGTGGAGAAGGGGCAGAGGGAAAGCAGCTGGGTGGGTGTCTGGCAGCAACCTCCCCTCTTCTTCCCATCACAGTCCTTCATCTGCTGTTTCTCAGCAGTGACAGAATCTAAAATCACTAAAACATGAACATCTGGTTGGTTTGAGCCACGTGGCTGTGGCAGAGTTTTCCTTCTGATTTTCCATCCCTGCTGCCTTTGCTGCACTGGTCTCCTCTTGCAGGCACAGTGTGAACATCTCTAAGGCTGAATCACCTGGAAAAAGAGGTTTGCTCATAGCTGGGGGGGTTTTATGATTTCTTGTCTGCTGATTTGTGTCACCCACTGATGATTTCCTGAGGAAGCTGTCTGGAAAGGCCTCACCACCAGCAGAGTGTGGGAGGTTTGGCCTCTGTGATCTCCAAATTCCTGCTATTTTCAAAATGCATTTACTCAGCTGTATGAAAATAGAGAAAACCATGCCAAAATATAAAGGTCACCTATATTTTTGATAATGCACATTTTAAATATAGGAAGTAATACATCAAGGGGTGAGAAGTGGAGGATACAGCAAGGTGCAAATCCCATTTTGTCTGATGTCTGTGCCATAACCCTTGAGCTGGTTTTGGTGCTGAATTTTCTCATTTTTTCCTCCACTTTACAGCATTTTTATTTATTTAAATGACCTCTCCTTGCTCATTGTGGTTAAATTGACCACTAAGAAGAAAGAGTTGATTTCCCACATGTCCCTTTTCTTATGAGCTGCTGTACAATTTTATTTTTATTACTATTTTTCTTACCAAGTAGTTTAAATTCAACATACTTATGATGTAAATTGATGTTTTCCAAACTCATCTGCTGCCCAAACACCATTTTTTCCCCAACACCAGCAGGGATGTTTCACCTGCTCTCTGTCCATTCTCAGAGCTCTGGATGAGGCAGTGTTTTTCCTGCAGTATTGAACAATGTTTAAATGGAAGGAGGTTGCTGAGAAATCAATCTCTGTGCTGGCTGATGCTTTTTGCCAGCTATCACTTATCAGGTGATGCTTCCAAATCTCCTCTAATGTCAGTAAATGACACTGTGTCCCCTCCTTAACAAGTGATCTATACCTTCATCTCAACATGCTGGAATTTATTACTTTTAATTACTTTAACTGCTCACTCAAAAAGCTTCTTTCTTTCCAAGTTGTTTTTTTTTTTTTTTTTCCCTAGCAAAACAAAAAAATGAAATAGGAGAACAAATGATGCATTTTAATTATGTCAATAACATGCAATTTGCTGGTCTTTTCTTCTTCCCTGAAGTTTAATTAATTTGGAGCAAGTAATAAATTGTCATAGCTTTCAGCTCAGCTCCTCGATTCAAAATGAATTCACTTCATTGGATGGAATTAGATTTGAGCTCTGTTCTCATCTCTGTGAGCTCCAGTTCCTGGCTGGGAGTCAGAATGTGGGCATTTTACAAGGCAAACACTTCAATATTCTGTGTTGGTGGTGATGCTGGGCCTGTTGTACCCATCCCATGGCCCACATCCCATTTTGGGCAGATTTTAATCAGACACAAACAGCAAGACCTTCCCTTGGCAATTCCAGCTTCTGATGGTGGCCTGCTGTAAAAGAATAATTCAAATAAAAGAGATAAGGGACAAATCTGTTCAACTTTGTCGCCTTGGTAGGCTGGAAACCCTCTGAGTCTGGGGTATAAAAATATCCCACACTAACAAGCTGAGATGTAAGAAATAATGAGTCCTAATTACAATGACTGCAAGGCTACTGAACTGAAAATCAGAATATTTTATTCCACTGAGCAGCACCTTCCAGTCTGCACCATGCTCAAGACACAGAAATAGCTACAGTTTGCAAGGGAATTAAGTGTAATTGGCATTATTATCACTCTATCAGCATTAATTTATTAGAATAAATGTTATCATGTTGTTATCTGCACCATCCAGTGCCACAAAGAGAGAAAGGAGAAGGGATGGGATGTGAAAAGCTTGGTGCACAATTGAATTTTAAGGTGACTTTCACCTTGCACTGCTGAAACCAATGAGCCATTTTGGGACAAGAAATGTCTTTCCTGGGTCAATCTCACAAAATATTGCAGGTTTTGAGGCCAAATAACTCTTTTCATCAGGGCTCTGGTACTGCAGCTCTGAATTTTGCCATGCAGCTGACAATGAGACAATTTATGGCAGCCCAACAAATAACACTGCAGCCTGCCCAGCTTCTGACACTGGCATAAAAACTATTTACTGAATATTTGTGTTCCCATGCTAGGGAAAACCCACTCTATTCTGGGCATCTCACAGAGGTGTTTTGGTCATGTTTTTGTTCTCTCATGATGAAATTGCAGGCAAAGCCCATTTTCTTGCAAATGGAGTTACATGGCAGGTTTCGTTTTCTCCTCCCTTGTTTCTGTCATTCCTCATTTGCACCAGAACTCTTATTTCCATTTCTCCTCATCCAGCAGGACAGTGTTATTTATTATTTTGTTTCCTGCCAATTATTGATTCCCCTCTGCAGAACAGATTACAGTTGCTGGTTGAGGGATTTTTTTTTTCCCCTCTGGGAACTGAGAAAATCTTTATAAAAAGCAAGTGTTTAGTAGGCTGATATTGCTGGTCCTTTCAGTGCTGAGCTTCAACAAGGCCTGGCTGGAAATTCCAGGCTTTATTTCCAGGGAATGTACTGACAAGCGAGTCAGGAGTGCATTTCATCAATTCTTTGCAGCTGAGGTAATGTATATCTTTGTGCAGCTCTCTGACAGAAATTCAGAGTATTTTATCCTCAGTCACAGAAGTTTTGGAGAGTTTATCACCTTTTAATTATTTTTTTAGCAAAGGTGTTCTTCTTACATTTTTTGGGGGGGATGGGGAAGCACAATTAGCTCGATTTTTTTTATTTTTATTTTCAGGTTATGTCACAGGACATAAAAGGGTCAACTGTTAAAAGGCTTTGGGGAGTGTAAGTGGGGAACCAGCTGGGTGTGAAGGTGGTGTTTTGGGGACAGTTCTCGTGCAAGGGGGCTGGAATTCCTGAGGTTAATGCAGGACTCAGTGTGCACAGACAGGAAGAAAGCTGCTGCTCTCAAAGATTTCCATCAAATATCCAGTTTTGTTGGAGCTATCAGCTCCCCGGTGTAATTCAAGGCTGGGCCATGACCCTGCTTAGGGTTAAGATTTGAGGGAAGAGGATGTGAAGAAGACATTTTCTGTTAGATTCCCCTTATCTAGCACTGAGAGATAAGAGGTTATCATGGGGAGCCACTGCCTTCAGTTGCATTTTGCTGTAGGTGCTGCCTTTGGAGCTGTAATTACAGCTTTGATTTCGTGCCCTGATCATGGCTGGGTGCTCTGGAATCAGGAAAGGATTCCTAAGCCTTGCCACTCTTCCAGTGCACCATGCCAGGCTGAAATAAAGGGCATTGCAGGGTGGTGGTGCTGGGTGCCCATTGCTGGGTGCCTCTGGGCTCAGCACCCTGGAAATTGTCTGAGTTCTGCTGATATCTCTGTTGTCTCTTCCACCTGCCCTCTAGATTTACCATTTACCCCTCAGCACTCGGTTTTGATTTAAGGATGGATATTTACTGCTGGTCCAAACAACTTTGGACTGCAATTAAACCACTAAAAAGACATTACTTCGGAAAGCAAAAATAATTCTGTTTTTTAATTGTCCAAAAGTGAATTTATATGTGTTCTTGATATGGCTCTGATCAGATCAGAGCAGCCAAATGCAGAAATATCAATTTACACCCTTGGATGCAGCACAACCATGAGAATTCTTAGGGAATGGGATGAATCAAAGCCTATTTTTAGTGTATTGATAAGGCTTCGAGCTCTACATTTTTGATGGCAAGGGTTTTAGAACTTAAGGATTAAGGATCCCACACTATATATTGGATTCTGAAAGCCTTCAGTGTTGGGCTAAGTCCAAGCATGGATTTAGGGAAAAGTTCTTGTCCAGGTGGGCAGATCTGGGCTGTGACACCAAATAGGAAACACAAAGGCTCTGAAGCCCAGTTTGTTCCTCTATGCTTACAAATTCCTGGGGGGAGGAAGAGGATTAGTGGAGAGGTAATGATGCTTTAAAATTTGATCAGCATTAAGAGTAGATTAAAGAAAATTAAAGATTAAAGGTTTATTGCAGCCTTCTGCAAGGGCTTTGGTGATAAGGAATGGCTTGGTGGATATTAAAGATCAAAATATGGGGTTTTTTCTACTACAGCCAAGTGGCTAAAATCCCCAGTGGAGGGTTATGGGACTGGCTGGTATTGGTTTAGGAGAAAACTTTATCCTACATTTTATTTTATTGATCATTCAAGTTTAGTATTGATGTTTTGGAATCAAAATTGTGCAGTCAGTGGTGGCAAACCCCTCAGAGGCAGAAAAAAGACTCTTGATAAGTATGATCAGAGCTTTACAGCCCTACAATGACATGGCAACCCAAAACATGATTATCCACATTTAGAAACACTTTTTTTCCTAGATGCTGTTGGATCCTGAAAGTGAGGAAATGGGCTGTGACCTTCCTTTTATCCCTATCTACACACCACGCCTGGTGCTAATTGATATTTGGGAAAGAGGCACTGGGGGTGAGTTAGGATAATCTCACTGTACATTTCTACATCTCCTGGGTTTCACAGGAACATTAGAGACTCAAAGAGAATTTATTTAAAGGCGTAGAGTTGTCATTTAACTCTAATGGCACACGATGAAACTGCTGGAAATGAACTTTTGGCTTCGGTTCTAATGTGAATAAACTTATTCCATAATTTCTTGGGCAGTGGATTACAGAAAGTCAAATGTAAGGCATCAGTCAATAAAAGCAAGTCTTTTTCCACACTGGTGTCCCACATTAAAGTGCTGTTAAAAAGGCCTTGAATTCCCAATTGCATCACAAACAAGGGGAAATATCTGTAGGAAGGTCAAACACAAGTGATCTCATGCTGCAGCATCACCCCAGGAAAATGCAACAGCATCCCAGGCTAAACCTCTTCCTAAATCTCAATTTCAGGCGCTCTGATTCAGGGTTCTGATCCTGCTGTAAAGGAAAGTGAAACTGTTCTCTCTTGACAGAGCCCTGAGGGGCTTGGAGCATCCAGCAGGGAGTGATTGTGTGGTCTTTAGGCTCCCAGCCCTGCTCCTGAGCACTCTGCTGACAGCAACCTTCATTATATCCCACAGGCTGACCACAAAAAGCACGTGCTGTTATTGTCCCTCTTCTTTATTCCTGTGGCCCTGTAGAACAGCCACTTCCACATTTCCAAGCCCTAAACCTTAATTAAAATCATCACCTTGGCTGTGACACAGAAAGGCACCATAAGGCTTTCCACCACTCCAAACCTCCAGCTCTAATCAGCCTCTTCCTGTCTCTGGCAATGATACAAAATTGAATTGAACAAAATTGAACAATTTCACTTCTTTAAGCTTATTTCCCAAAGGCTTCAGCCCAACGTTCCCAGCATAAGCTCTCCATCTAAGTCAGGGGGTGGGAAGTAAGAAATCAAGTAAAAAACTGAGTTCTTGGAGCTTTAATTTCCCAAGCCCAGCTGTAACCTAATCTATGCTGTAACTGGAGAGCAAGTGGAGAATATAAAGCCTCTGCAGAAACCAACCCTCCTTCTGCCTCTGCAGCAACCTGGGCTCCTGAGGTTTCACTTTTCCAGTTAAACTGCTAGAAACCTTTCCCCATCACTGAAGGGTAACAAAAAGGATCACATTTTTGGGGGGCTCTGCTCACCTCCTCATTTTGCAGGCCTTGGAGGATGCAGCCATTGGTTCTTGGGTGTGTTTTGTTCACAACCTGCTTAAAGCTGATCCCAGCAACATCCCCAGGAGAAGAAAACCTTCCTTGAGTCCTGGTGTGAGACATCCAAACTAAAGATATGTGGTCAAATGCTGGGAAGGATGAAAGTTTGACAAGAAAGTCTCACAGATATGTATGACTGACTAGCAGAAAGACTTTTAAATGTAGAATCTGATGAAGGAATAGAGATGGAAGCAAGTTTTGATATAGAAGAAAAGAATTGCTGAGCCAGTCTTACTGGATAACCAAGGAGGCAAAGGGTGTGTTAGTTAGAAGGGGTTTTTATGGCTTAGAGCAAAGGATAAACCCACCCCAAACAAGAAAATGTTTTTACCAAGCAGAAAGAGAGCACAGGCAAACAAGGCAGTAAAGTTGCAAGTAGAAAAAAGGTCTCAGAATTTTCCACTGCAAGAAAACTGAAAAACAACTTCTAGCTTAAACTGTAATGTACTGACTTTAGTGACTGGAGAACAGTAACATGAATATGGTAATTACAGTAGTTATGATAGGCTAGAGATACAAGTTAAGGTATAGATTGGTTCTTCTGTATTAAGATGCTCAGCAAAGAAAAATCTATAATGCAATGTAACCAAAACCAAAGGGTCTCCAGGGCTGCCTGCAGCTGGAGCTGACAGCTGTGGGCACAGCTCTGTCACCCACCACCCTGGACTGCTGTGACCTCTTGGATGGAATAAACTGCATTTTGGAGAGCCCCTGGAGTCCCCCATCCCTCATTCAGGCTCTTACAGTCAAAGAGCCCAGAGAGGCTCTGGGGGCTCTCCCTGGGATGTCCCAGAGCCACAGGGACACTCTGCTGTGCCCTGAGCTCTGGGGGCTCTCCCTGGGATGTCCCAGAGCCACAGGGACACTCTGCTGTGCCCTGAGCTCTGGGGGCTCTCCCTGGGATGTCCCAGGGCCACAGGGACACTCTGCTGTGCCCTGAGCTCTGGGATGGCCCTGCTGGAGCAGGGAGGTGGCACCGCATGAGCCACTGGGGCCCTGCCAGCCCCACCCATCCTGGGGTCCTGTGTGATTCTGAGATATTGAGCCAGGGAGATAAATGCCAGTTTTTATATGTTCCTACTTTTAGGGAAAAAAATTCAGAGCTGCTCTCCAGCTGAGTTGAAGAGACTGGGGGGAAAAAAGGGGGCTGGCCATGAGTAGGAAGAAGGAGTGAGATGAAAGATTAAGAATCAAAACTAATTTCCTCTACAATAAGATGATTATTCTCAGAGCTGGAAAATAGAGGCAACACTGCTACAACAATTTGCAATTATTTTCTATTCTATACAGGTCATGTTTGGGAGGTTTTTTTGGGTTTTGTTTTGGGTTTTTTATTGATTGTTGCAGAGAGATGGGATGAACATCTGCAATGTCTTTGCATTCTGCATGGGATGAGGATCACAATCTGCTCAGAGATTTCAAAACCAAAATTGTTTCACCCACTTCTTTCTGTACCCAGACACACATTCTGTGTCTGCAGAGAAGGTTTGTTTCTCTGCCTGATCCCATGACCTGATGATCCTGCAGCACTTGCAGGATGCAGATAATGGGAGCAGGGATATAAGGAAGTCAGCAAGTCCTGCCTCCAGATGTTTGAGTGGTTTCTTCATAAAGGTGGTTATTCCTTTGAAACACTGCTTCCTTTTCTGCCTCTGCTTCTTTAATTTATCTTCCCTGCAGTGCTGCAGCCTGAGGAATAACAGATAATCCTGGAACTCTCCAACACCCACCTTTAAATCTCCATTCAGCTCTGGGCTCGTAAAACCATGCACAACATTATTGTGGAATAATTGATCTTGGAATAAAGGATGGCAAGAGTAAATGAATTGGAAAGGTGGTTTAATGGGAAGCTTTTCCAAAATTATGTTTTAATTATTTGCAAATACACACTATTGCACAGTCTTTTGCCACACAGGTGTGCACTAAATCTACCACCTTGTACCATTTTGTCAAGTGAGCTGGGGGTGTTTGTGTTTTGCACTAAATTAAAGATTCAGCAAAGCTACTGTGCATTACAATGAGCACTGCCTATAGATTCTGTACAAAATCTCCAAAATGTTCGGTGTTTTCTGTGAGTCCAGACTCCAAACTCTCCCCAAATCAGCCCATTTGAATCTATATGCTCACTCTGTTGCTTCTTTTAGCTATTTGACCTCTCATTGTCTCAAAATACAACCTGCAAGTAGTCCACATGACCAAGGGCACTGCAGGAGCACTTGGCTGGGGTTACACATTTCTTTAGGCACATTTTGGCTTCAGGTTTGCATTCTGTGTTGAAATCTTGCAAGCTACATGCTAAGAGGCTTTTTATTTTTAATATGTGCTGCTCTTTTCAGCAGCAATGAAAATTCACCTGTTACTTTGGTCAGCATTTGGCTTCTCATGGGTTCTCTGATGGGTTCATGGATATTTTGGGGACTGGAGAACCTCAGGTGTGTGACAGAGCTGGGGAGCAGCCTGACCACACACACCTGAGGTCATTTTTGGGTTCTCAAAGACTCACAGCTTTTACTGACTGTCTAGAAACCCTATAGGGTTCTAGGGAAAAGAGACTAAAATTCCCAAACTGTGTTCTGCAAGCTGGAACTCTTTAAGGTCACTGTCCAAATTTATTACCAAATATCCTTTCACTACTCATTATTTTGACCTTCTGGCTTAAAAAGAGCTGAGAGACCCCTGTTCACTCCATTTTCCCTGTGCTACCCTGGAAATACATTTATATTGCAGACTATCCAAGCAATGCACCCAATCTTTTTATATTGTTTATTGTAGCCTAGTGAAAAATATTTGTCTATCCATGGTCTGAAGTAAAAGAAGAAAATAAAAATGTTTTACAGAGGGGAAACAAAAAGGAATATAACACATTCAAATGAGAAGCAGCTAAGGAGTATTTTATCTTTTCCCAAGTAATAACAAACAAGTTTTGTGTAATTTTTTTTTTAAATGTGTCTTTTATCATCTCTTTTTATGTGATTCCAAGTGGAATTGAAAGCCTCAGGGAGTAGCTGCCCCTCTACTTTTAAAATGTATTATAGCACTTCTGCAACATCATTAAGAGATAAAGGAACATGCATTTAATTTCACATTTGTCAAATTATTTAGTGCAACTTAAATCAGACTTTAAATTGCAGGCCCTTGTGACCATGCAGAAGGCATTGTCTGCAGAAGTGAGATAAAGGAATCAGATATCAGGAACTCTTCACTGATTGCCCCTATGTTCAAAGTCATTGAAATCTGGGGGTGAAAGTTGTCAGTGTTTAATCACCCTCAAGGTAAAGGAGTGTTCTTATGTCCAGACTTGGGTTTGTTTTTTTTTTTATTTTGATTTGTGCCTTTTACCTCCTACTCTGTCACTGGATACCTCTGGCAGCATCTTCTTCACTGCTCCTCCCCATCAGATATTGATAATTATTGATAATTATTGATAAGATCCCATGGAGCTTCCTCTTCTCCAAACTGAGCATTCCCACATCCCTCAGCCTTTCCTCACATGGGAATTCCTCCAGTAAATAGAACATTTTTCACATACTAAATAGAAATATTTTGTCATTGGTTTGGGTCAGTTTTTGTTGTTCTTTAATTTTAATTTTAGTTGTAAGTTTTCCTTTGCTTGAGCAATAATCTAAGTTTAGTTTCCCTCAAAAGGCTACTCCTTTCATAAGACTAAATCAAAGTATTTCCTGATCCACTGCAGCAGCCAGTGTTAGTTACAGCTCAAAAGCCAAAACCACTGAAGCACCATAATTGATGAAGTGGAAGAAATTTTAAATTACTTCTGTTTAGTCAGCATCCTCTGTGATATTCCTTATATTCATATTTAGGAAAATGTATATAAATCCCCCAAAGCTTCAACATGAAACTGAGCTAAAATATGTGCTTCACTTTTTAATCACGTTTGGCTGGAGATTGCTAAAATGAGCTTAAAATGTCACCTGAATTACTTGGGAAAGTAAATTTTTGCACCCATTGAAAGTGATCCAAAAGAGAGTTTTCTTTCAGGCTGGTCCCTGAGCAGAGTGAAGAGTATTTAGTGGCTGTGGAAATGACCCAGGAGCTGGGGGAAATGGGAGCATGAAAGGCAGAGAGTGAGAAGGAGCAGCACAAGGCACAGCCAGGGGCACGGCCTTCAAGGGGGAAATTAAATCAAATTAAATTAAATTAAATTAAATTAGGCAAGTCTGGCTGCCTTTTTCTAAACCTACTGAAGAGGCAGATCAAGGCACTGATGCAGAGATGCAGAGGGAGGGGATGAACAGGGATTGTACTGGAAAATGGAGTTTAAATAGTGTGGCCACAGCACGGAAAGGCACATGGAGACCTCAGAAAAAGCCCTGAAAGCACTCTTGGACCTAATCTTATAAATAATGGGGGTTGGACCCCTCTCTCTGAAACCTCACTGATTAGGTTTGTCTGCAAGGTTTACTGAACACATTTTATAATGACTTGAAATGACTCAAAAGATTCAAAAAAATATTTCACATTTTCAGTGCATTTGGTTTTTATTTGCTTTGTAAGAATTGCAGTGAAAAAGCACTGCTGATGTAAAGGTAAAAATGTAAATGTAATGTAAATTATTGCAGTAAATAATTTAAAATTTTTGTTTGTTCTTATCACTTTATCTCTATAGTTTAAGAATATATATCTGAATTTAAAGTTTTATGTAGAAGTGAGTATTTTATCTCAATATCTGTGAAGAAAGACCAAGTTTTCAGGTGAGCACTTCACAACTCAAAAGTTAAATTATATTTTAAATCAATAAATTGAAAGCAACCAATTAGTAAAGCACTGGATGGACTTTAAGGTTTTTTCCACCCCAAACCACTCTGGGGTTCTGGAATTCCATTATTTAGATCTTTACTTTTTTCACCCTCCAGACTAATAGCAATTTCCCCTCTTTGTTCTGTGAATGTGGATGGATGGTTCCTGCATGAGAAAGTGCTGTTTACTGGAAAAAATGAAAGTAAAACTGCAGCAGGGAGGTGTTGTGGCAGTCACAGGAAAGGATAACATTTCAGTCTTCTCAAACTGCAGTCCTGGTAAAACCCATTAGTGCCATCATATTTCCTTGGCCACTGGCAGCTGGATGCCCTTTTTTGAAATTATTTGCTATTAAACTTCAGTTCTGAATGAACTGAAAATTCTGCTCTGAATAAATAAATAAATAAATATGGATTTTCTGTGTGTTTTGGGAATTCTTTGTAGTTTTTGTCCCCTCTGGAATGGCCAAACAGAAGAGTGTCCATATGGAATACATTGTTCACCAGTTAAAACCAAACTCTACTGTGACAGCCTTGCACTCCCTGGACTTCTCCTGTTGCCCTTTTGAAACAATACAGAAATTTTACTTCATTTTCTTCACATTCTCACTTTCCTGAAGAACTACTGAAATCAGTGCCAGTCAGAAGGGAGAAGGAATGCAAAAGAAATTGAATTTAAAGCTGCACATGACAGAGTGGAAGAAGGTTGGTCTGAAATTCTCATGAATGTGCAAAGTCATGTGCAAAGTTATTTAGCTCACAGGAAACATTACAGCTGTGAGGTGCTGAGATGTTTAATAGCCTTAACTTATAACAGTTAATATGGGCAAATCTGCACTGCTGCAGCCTCAGATACAATTGGGAGAGACTTTCTTTTACCTAGGAAGTTGTCATTTGGAATGAGATATGCATCTCATGTCATGGCTCAGAGAGAAGAAAAAGAGGAAAAATGTGAATAAATACATCTCACACCTTTCACGGGCACTAAAAGCTCATTCAGAAATAATTTTGGAAAATTCATTTAGAGGAAAGATTAAAGATCAATTCAAGCACTTGCACAGAGAGGAAGACACTTCACACTGGAACAACATTGCCTCACACAGGCAGACACTCAGTGAGGAAATGAAATTCATGGGGATCAACAGAGCTCCAACGAGCTGACAGAACCACAGAATGATGTTGTTAAAATGACAGCTAAAGTGGGAACTGGTGTTTCACCCATCACAATCACTCTCATCTTCCACTCTTATTAGAACCTTCATTAAAAGCATGAAACATTAGCATTTTAATACCTATTTGAAAGACAACTTTTCATTTGCTTTCCTTTGGACTTTCTTTTTTAATTATGAGATAATGACTGACTAGTCTAAATATTTTGTTAGGCATATCTTCTGTTAAGTATTTAATTTTTCTCTGCTTTCATTCCCTTCCTTGTGCATCTCACACATGTCCAGGGAAGGGAACAGAGCTGGGGAAGGGTCTGGAGCACCAGGAGGGGCTGAGGGAGCTGGAATTAAACCTGCCAATGTGTTGGGGTCAGTTGGAATAACCAAAAGGCTTCACCAATGTTTCCATGAAGGATAAGCCAGCTTCAAAGCAAAAGGGGTCATTTTTATTTTCCTAATTACAGATAGGAGAACAGTTTTCTGTGAAAATTAGAGTCTTGTGAGAAGTGAATATTAAATTGAAATGCTGCTTGGTTCCCAGGACATGGAGTCAGGCTGACTAAAGGTAAATGTCATTAAACACAAGGAAAAGGCAAGAGACAGCAACCAGGGAGAGCTTAAAGCACCTGCTGGGACAACCAAGGAGCTGCCCTGTGCTCCTGATGTGAGATGAAGTCAAGGAAATAAATTTTGTCCCCAGAAAGGCATGAAAAATAAAGGGAGTTACAGCCTACAGGAGGATAGAAGTTATGGGGTGCCACAGAAGGGCGTTTGGAGACACCATAAAATTTATTGTGGCATGTTTTAAGAGCAGGGTGGAGATGTGTGAGACCACATAAGGGATGCTTAGGGAAGGACCAAAGGCAGGGGAAACAAAATGGAGATAACAAAATGGATTGGAGAGGATAAATATGGGAAAATAAAGGGAAAAGGGCCTAAGAGGGATAAGTTTTGTGTAAGCAGGTGCCACTTGGCTGAGCTATGGGCCCCTTTGGTCACATTATGCCCTAATTCCAGCTGCCTTCCCATTGCTTCACATCCCAGACCCGTGTGTCCACCCAGCAGCAGCTCCAGTGGGACAAGGTGACAGCAAGGACATGTCAGGAGATGGGGCTGCACAAAGGTTCCCCAGCTCTGGGTGGCAGCAGGGCCAGGCCAAGGCCTGGGGACACACAGGGGTGTCCAAGGCCCCTGGGCAGACGTGGTTGTGTCCCTGGGTCCCCGTGGAGCACACATGTGCTGGATGTGGCCTGGAATATCCACGGCTCTGCCTGATCCACCAGGCCCATGGAGGCTGCCAGGTTAATTAAACACAATATTCTCTTCATAAATTCCTGCTGACTGTGTTGGGAAATGGTTCCAGGATTATTTGCTGCCACCTTCCCAGGGTTTGATATAGGGCAAACCAGCCTAAGCTTGTTCAAATCCTCCTATTTGTCCTTCAGGAAGATCAAGTGATGTTTGCTTTTTCCAGCCATCCTGTCATAATTTCCATGAGCTTCCAGAGGTTCTGTGCTTATTAAAAAAAAATTCCCAGACTAGTTTGGGTTGGAAGAGACCTTAAAGCCCATCCAGTGCCACCCCTGCCATGGGCAAGGACACCTTCCACTGTCCCAGGCTGCTCCAAACCCCATCCAAGCAGGCCCTGGGCACTTCCAAACAGAGAAAGCTGATAACAGCAGCAAGATAGAATTGCACAAATAGAAATCAACTGATGACAGCACCAAGGAAGAGCTGCACAAATAGAAATCCATTTCCTTTTCAAAGCCTAGGAACTTATATCCTTCCTAAAGCTCCTCACATCTAACACTAATTTAGGTGGAGCATCATTAAGTTCTATCCAGCAGAGAAGGGTTGGACACCACATTCCTTCACTTAAGGATGCAGACTCTCTTTCCCTTTGTGTCTCCTACCCTTTCCAGACACTGATGTTTTCACAATTATTTCATTATCCTCTTCTATTCTGAGTAATGAAGCCAGGTAAGAAGTAAGGACTTAGTTCAATTACTTGAGCTGGCAGAGGATAAAGTTGAAATAACAAAATCTTAATGGGAAGGAAGAGAAATCTCACTAACATCTTTGTTGGATCTGTGTATAGTGATGCAGAAAGACTGGTTTGACAACAGCAGCTTGGGAAATGGAAGCAATAAATAAACAGATTTGGGGCCAACCTTTCTAAAATAATCAAATGCATGAAACATCCCAGCATCATTATATAAATATATAGTATTATTAAATATAAATATATATATAAATATATAATATATAAAAATATATAATAGTATTATATAAATACTATTATAGAGAAATATATATTATATATATATTATTCTATATTAATATAATTACTATTTATATTATTAATAAATAATAAATAAATTGCATTAATAATTATTTTATATTTCTTGTTAATATAAATTATATATAATTTTATTTATTACACTATTATATATTATAATTAATATATATAATTTATATTTATATTATATGTATCTATAATTACAGATAAATATTAAAAAACCAGCCTGTACTGTGATGAGAAGGGCAGGCACTGGTGTGTGCACCAGATTCCCAGCTGTGGGAAGGAGCTGTCAGTCACAATTAACAATTACACAGCCCCTCTCACAAAAGGTCATCTCAATGTGTAATTGTCTTTGAAAAGGGGATTTGTTACATATTCCCTCTTTTTGAATGGTCTGATCTCATTCCCAAGTTCAGCAGTACTGTACAAGCCCAGGGTGCAGTGAGAGCCCTGAAGGACAGGGGGACATCCAGAGGGCCCTGGACAGGCTCCAGGAGTGGCCCTGGGAACCCCAGGAGGTTCAGCCAGGGCTGCTCAGGGCAGCCCCTGGGGTCAGTGCAGGCTGGGAGGAGCAGCTGGAGCAGCCCTGGGAGAAGGATTGGGGGTGCTGGGGGTGAGAGCTGGAGCTGCCCCAGCCCTGAACCCCTGCCCTGGGCTGAGCCCCAGCCTGGGCAGCAGGGGAGGGATTGGGATGGTGCCCCTGAGCTCAGGTGAGACCCCACCTGCAGAGCTGCCCCAGCACAGGCAGGAGCTGGAGCTGCTGCAGAGAGCCCAGGGCAGGCACCAGCATGGGCAGAGGGATGGAGCAGCTCTGCTGGGAGGAAAGGCTGGCACAGCTGGGATTGTGCAGCCTGGAGAGGACGTGACATAATTGTGGCCTTGCAGTGCCTGAAGGAGCTGACAGGAGCCATGGACAGAGACAATTTCAAGGGATGGAGTGACAGGACACAGGGAATGGCTTCCCATGACCAGAGAGTGAATTCTGATGGGACATTGGGAAGAAATCCTCCCTATGAGGGTGGGCAGGCCCTGGCACAGGGTGCCCAGAGCAGCTGTGGCTGCCCCTGGATCCCTGGCAGTGCCCAAGGCCAGGCTGGATGGGGCTTGGAGCAGCCTGGGACAGTGGAAGTTGTCCCTGCCCATGGCAGGGGTGGCATGGGATGAGCTGTAATGTTCCTTCACATCTCTCCATGATCCATGGTGCACATGAACAGCCACAAACACCCAGACACTCTGCCTGAGGCAGCTCCTGCCTCCCTGTGTGTCTCTGCTGCTGGGAATTGCTGTAACAGTTTGTTCTCCTTTACACCATTATTTGCAGTGTAAATCCTGCTGCTGGCTTTCTGTTACCAATATGCAAAGCAAAATCTGCCCCATATTTCCTGATGAGTGAGGAACAGCTGTCTGAGGTGCCTGGGAGAGCACAGAGACATTCAGTGAGGTACCCAAGGATGCCAGACTGTCTCAGGCACTTGAGGCACTGACTTTTTCAGACAGACAGGACATAACTTATCCTTAGATCTCCTCATGCAGTTGCCTCCAAGTGGGAGCAAAGCTATGGATTCTGCTCCTAGACCCATGCAGGTGTTCAGTTACCCCCATATTCGTTCTCCAGGAGCCCTCAGTGATTCAGCAGGGATGCAGCAGCATGGAGCAGTTATTTCACCCAGCTCCTCAGCCAGCTGTGCTTCCCACACTGCTGTGGCAGCTGGCTCCAGGCTGAGAAGCATCACTAACACCACAGTGATGTGATCCTTCCTCCCCATTGGTGCTTTCTAAGCCCTGCCCTGCTCCATCCTGTCTTTGTCACTGGCCCTACAATTACCAGAGTTATTCACAGCATTATGCTGCTGCAGGAGATAAGGTCAGGCTGCTGCACAGAGATATCCCACGCTGTGGCTGATGCAGGAGGTTCTAATGCAAAGGGAAAATCAAAAACCTACAGAGAATTAAAAAAAAAACCACCCAAACCAGTCAGCCTGACTGTGGAATAAAACACCAGCAGGCTCTTACCAGCTTGTACCCACACTGATTAAACAAGCATTTTATGGACATCATTGCACCTACTCAAGGGCTTAATGGTATAGTTCTCTCATGTTCCTCCCACTCTCAGTTGGGACAACTTAGAATTTATATGGTAATTAAATGCACCCCATTTTAATTAGCCTTTTCTAAAATATATAAATATGGCACTGCTAATCAGGTGATTTCATTAACCCTTTTTTTGGTCAGAATTCATCCACAAGTATCAGCAGTTCTTTCTTGCTCCAATATCTCTGCTTCAGATAACAGGAGATGATCTCTGTCACAGACACATTTCATGAAAAATCCTTTCCTTAGGATTTTTTCTCCTGAAAAACTGAGAGGCCTCAAGAACAAAATGAAAACAATGGTTATCTGCTGCTGTGGAACAGGTGCATCTTTGATTAGTCTCATGCAGTTGTTTCTAATTAATGGCCAATTACAGTCCAGCTGTCTCAGACTGTGTAGTCAGTCACAAGATTTTATTATCATTCCATTTCTTTCCTTTGCTTGCTAGCCTTCTGAAGAAATCCTTTCTTCTATTCTTTGAGTATAGTTTTAATATAATATATATCATAAAATAATAAATCAAGCCTTCTGAAACATGGAGTCAGATCCTCATCCTGGGACCCCTGTGAACAGCACCACAGATCTCTGGGGCAAAAAGGATTGGTCATAATTGTGATCCTGATTTAGAGAGTGATATTTTTCAATTCATGTTACTGCATTTAACAGCTTCCAGTTTCCTTGTACCTTAGCAATAACAAAGCCATTGGCAAAGGTTTTTAAGAGCAAAAAAACCCACCCCAAAACAGGCAAAGGGAGCTGTAATCACACTAAATCCTTATTTTCAGCTCAGGAATCTTTCCTAAGGACAAGCTGTCAGCTCCTTCAGATGTGGAGCCAGGTGTAAAAGGGCACAGATCAGCCCTTTGGAAAAGAGCTTTGTTAGACACCACCAGGGGCTGAGGCAGGATGTGGAACCTTTACCAAATGCTGATGGGACAGAGAGGGTCAATGAGTGTCGCCATGATATTTTCTGAAAAATCCCTTTGCCAGGATTTTTCTCCTGAGAAGCTGAGAAGCCTCAGAGGAAAAGAAAAACAATGGTTATCTGCTGCTGTGGAATGCAACAGGTGTATCTGGGATTGGTTTATGTTGGTTGTTTTTAATTGATGGCCAATCACAGTCAAGCTGTGTCAGACTCTCTGGTCAGTCACAAGATTTTATTATCATTCTTTTCTATTCCTTCAAGCCTTCTGATGAAATCCTTCCTTCTATTCTTTTAGTATAGTTTTAATATATCATTTTCTTTTAATATAATCTATATCATAAAATAATAAATCAGCCTTCTGACACATGGAGTCAAGACTCTGATCTCTCCCCTCTTCCTGGGGACCCCTGTGAACAGCACCACAAAGGAGAAGAAGGATCTGGGGGGGCATGGCTGTTAAACACTGCCATGCAGCAAGAGGAGAGGTTAATGGGTCAGAAATGGCTCCTGCTAGACCTCAGAACTGATTTTCTCCTGGCAGAGCAAAAAGGTCTCTCCTGAAGGCCCCAAGTGTGACGAGATGAGAGGTGTGCTGGGGAAGCCCAAAGATCCTTTTGTGATGAGCAGATGATAGAGCAAGCCCTTCTTCAGGCTTGCCTTGTCAACCCAGAGTTAATGGAAATGTTAATGGGTCAGAAATTGCTCCTGCTGGACCCCAGAACTCTGATTTTCTCCTGACAGAGCAGAAAGGTCCCTCCTGAAGGCCCCAGGGTTTAGATGTTTCAGATGTGCAGCCCTTGGTTACCTGCTCAGAGCAGGAGGGAGAAGTCTCTGCGTTGCTGTGTTCAGAGTTATCAGGGGAGGAAACAATCCCTGCCTGGCAGATTGTCTGCAGCCAGCAGCTCTGCATTGGAGGAACACCTTCTTTTTGTTCCCCTGGCAGCTGCCCTGGGTTCCACACCTCACTGCAGAGACCAAAGAACAAATGCCACCCCCAAAACCAGCAGAGGCTGGCACAGGGAATGAGCCTTTCCTGAGAGTGCAGCTCGAGGGTGAGAGAGAAGAGAGCAGCAGGTTGGTCACCACTGCCACTGGCACATTTCCTAGGAAAGGAGGTTCATGTCCCAAATAATCAAAATGAACGGGAGCACCGGTGCTCAGCTCTGTTACAGGGTACATGGAAAGCAGGTTTCTCACCCATCCTTGGCTGGGGAAAGGAGAAAGGACAGGGGGGGAAAATGAAGAATAATTTACCCATATGGCCCTTTAGTTTGTGATCCATCTCAGTGACAGGATGGCAGGTACTGCATGTTGCACCTGGAGCAGAGACACCAACCAAAAATTGGGGGTTTTTACTACTAACAAGGCTGGAATAAATACCAGAGACTGACAAAATCTCCTTGTTGCTTTTCATTGTAGAGTTGCCCTTTCTCTTCCAACTTCTGGGTGCATTATAGTGCAAATCAAGTTAGGTTTAATCATGTTAAAGATTTAGTCATTAAAAATTGAAATTTTGAAATTGTTTAGTCCTAGTGCAGTACACAAATACCTGATTAGAGGATTGTTAGCTATCTGGGTTAAACATTGAAAATTTAAACTGGAGTCTTAGAAAAGGGAAAAAAGGTATTATTTAATAAAATTTTGTCAAAATTTTAAGTGTACAGAACAGATTTGTGAAAGCATTTACTTTCCATAAAATCATTAAAGTTGGAAAGATCACCAGGATCATCAAGTCCAACCTTTGACCAATATCCCCACACTGTTAAATGCCACATATACTAGTTTTTTTAAATATTTTATGTATTTAAATCCCATTGGCTCTGAATTCTGAGCTAGGGCAGATCACATTGATTTATTCTTATGAGATGCACACTCTTTCTGGTAGTTTTTGCAGAAGAAAATCCACTTTTAGTAAGATGGCTGGTCCAGAATAATAAGGAGTCACAATAGGAAAAACACATCCTCTGCTTTCCTTCCTTTCTTCCTCCTTTCCTCCTACCCACAGCTCTTACTTAAGTTTGTTTGTAAGCAGAGATTGTTTTTCATCCTATTTGAGTGATTTTGTGCAAACCAGCACTGAGAGAAAACAGGACTGGGGAAAACTCAGGGGGGTCAAATCCACAGCAACAATTCTTTGTGGATACAGTAAAGCATTGCTTTTCCTTTAAAAGTTTTGTTCCAATTTCAATGACACCTCAGTGATCCTTTTACTTGCTGTTTTACCTTAATTTATCCCCTAAGGTCTATAATTTCATGGGGTGATACTCTATTAAGAATGTTAACAAGATTCCAAACACCAAAAAAGGCACCACACAGAGCTGCAAAGGCAAAGTCAAATTTATCAGGGAGAATTAGAGCAGCCATTATAGAATAAAAATTGCATATTATAGTAAATATTTCCCTCACTGTGTAAAGAATGTATTTAAAACAAGGATACACCAGAACAGGACTCATTATAAATGCACTCCTAGATGTATCCTATTGCAACCTTTTATCAATAACCTGGGAAATTTCTGATGGAGAGCTGGAAATTTGAAATTTGTTTTTAGGTTAATTCAAAAGGCCATGAGAAATGTTGTTGCTACCTTAGACCTTCAATGTATATGAAATCCTAAAAAATAATGTATGTTCTTTGCTCCTTGAATGAGATGATGCTCAAGTTCATCAAACATGCCCTTAATTTCAGTATGAACTGAGCAGAACTGGGTTGAACTCAGGAGAATTGTGTTCAAAAGCTTAAAACCAGCCTCACTCATGTGGAGTTTGGGTTTTTGGTCCATTGGCTTCTTTGTGCAATAATAAGACTGAAACTTTTACTGCTGCACATTCAGTGGCACTTCCAGAAATTCAACTTTTATCTCCACATTATGATTTCTGCTGTTGTTCATCTCATGTGTTACCTCAAAAATACTCTGTCCCCTCCCAGGGATCAACAGCAGAATAATTTTAATTCTTCAGGAAATAAGAGAGACCTTAAAAATAAGAAATAAAGCCCATCCTTCTGTGTGTGTGTGTGTGTAACTTTCCTTGTTAAAATCAGAGTTTGTTTAAAATCTTTAATTACTTTACCTCTCATGTATGCACAGTACACAAGGAGATGTAGCCATCCAGATAATAAGGCCATAAAAGATGAAAGTCACAAAATAAAATGTGTGGTTTTGTTTTCCATCTTCCCTCTTCAAAAGAAATAATCTCAGGCAATACAGAGAGAAGATAAACACAGAATGCTGTTAAAAGTGAAATGAGAGATAAAGAAAATATTTACTTCCTGAGGTATTCCCACCTGATATAAAAGATAAAAAAGTTCGACTTTCAAGATGATATTGATGGAAATATTTCCCTGATTTGTTTTGCCATTCCTCAGCCACAATGTGTGTGTGCAGAATGTGCTGTCCATTAAAATAATCACATTTTCTGGTTTTCCAGAAATATTTCCTTGAACTGTAGAAACAATAAGATGTGCTGGGTGTCATAAAATAAGTATTTTTAGTTTATTTTTCCCTTCTTTATGATATTGTCATCATAAAAACCTTGCTGCTGTATGCCTTTTTTTTTTTAATATATTTGATGTTTTATAGGTATTGAATGTGGTGGGACTAGCAGTGAATGTATTTGGGAAAATCATCTCACACTCCCCAAAATGCAGCTGCTGCTGGGGGAAAATGTGCATCCACTATGACAGCTGGAGCCAAGGAGGATAAAGAAGGGAAGAATAAACACCCAGGAAAGTCAGGGCTAGGAAAAACCTCTTGGAAATGAATTACCAAAAGAAGTGAAAGTGGAAACGTTGTTTGTATCTCCCATGTTCAAATCATCTTTGATTTTGGGGTGGCTGCACTGAATTATCTGCCATTCTCTTGTCAATAACTCCCTTAGTTAAAAACAGAGAGCTAAACCATTCCAGAATTTTAAAAGATGCACATCAGATGGCAACTGAACCTCTCCTTGAACCGTGGTGCAAATTCTCCAACAGTTCATGTTGGAAATATTTGAAAATTTAGGAGAAACCTGGAGAGTTGATCTAAAAATGCATCATAAAGTGCATTTCTTTGTACTTTAAGATTCTTTAAGAATTAAATTTAAGATTAAATCTTAAATTAAATCTAAGATTCTTTACTAAACTTGACCAAAGCAAATATTGTGGATTACTAAGGCCATTACTGTCTCTGGGCACAGCCCTGAATGAAGAAAGGCTGGGAGAGCTGGGATTGTTCACCTGGAGAAGGGGAGGCTTCAGGCTGAGCTCACTGTGGCCTTCCAGGACCTGAAGGAGCCAACAGGAAAGATGGAGAGAGGATATTTACAAGGGATGGAGGGAAAGGACAAGGGGGAATAATGGATCCCCATTGCCAGAGGGCAGGGTTAGATGGGATTTTGGGAATTAGGAATTGTTCCCTGTGAGGGTGGGCAGGCCCTGGCACAGGGTGCCCAGAGCAGCTGTGGCTGCCCCTGGATCCCTGGCAGTGCCCCAGGCCAGGCTGGATGGGGCTGGGAGCAGCCTGGGACAGTGGAAGGTGTCCCAGGGGTGTGGGACTGGATGGCATCCAAAGGTCCTTTCCTTTCCACACCACCCATCTTTCACACACCACCCTCCTGCTCACTCTCCAATTCCTCACTTGTCCACCTCAATCCTTGTTTTCAGCATCTCCTTTTTTCCATACCCTTTTTTTTTCCAACACCAAATGCCTTCTCTAAACCACGAGAAATGTAAATAAGGTGGGGTTTCCGTTTATTTTAATTTGTTTTTTCAACTTTGAACATTTAAACTTTGACACTGTTGTTGTCTCCTCCAGTGGGAAAAGCACAAAGCAATTTGAGAAGGGCTGAGTTTCTGGAACATCCCTGGTCACCCCTGATTCCTGCATGAGGTGGGAAGCATTTATACAACTAAGGATAGAAATTCAATGTGAGCTGAGATCTCCTTCTTCCTGTCCCTGGAAAGACCAAGCACTCTTCTCCTGACACTAATCTTGCAAGAATAAAATATTTCAAGCAGTGCAAAAAGCAACCCCCAGCCTCATTTATTTAAAGCTTGTCTCCCATTTCTCTGCTAAGACCCAGCTCAAGGCTGTTCATTTATGCAGGCACAGAGACCTTTCCCCACAATGTGCTAATTCTCAACAACCTATTAAGCTGCACCACAGGCTCTGCCGTGAGCTCAGACACAAATTGCTGAGAGAAAACGTTGGAGTGCTTTTCATTGCCCTGTGTTCAGCCACAATGTGTTTACAACCGGGTGGGTTTTGAGGTAGATGTAAATAAGCTTCTCCCTGGTATACAAGTGAGCACTTTGTGCTAGATTTCCTTGCTGATTGAGAGGAAATGGATAGCAACATTACAGTGCTGTAAATCACCATTTGTGCCTGGCTCCTCGCATCATCAATTTGGAAATCTCTCAGAACATATTGTTACAGAATAAACAGCACGACTCACTCGGAGCTTTCTGGCTCCTCCAAGTGCTCCTGGATGCAGGCAGGTGCCTCCCTTCAGAGCAGCTAATAAACCCAGGCTCTCTCTCCCTGTCCCTGGGATTAGGCTAAATCCAATTGCATCTTTCAAAACAAATACAGCTGCTGGTTAAACATCCTTTCTGATCTAGGGGAAAAAGGAAGAGTCAGGTTCTTCGTGTCTTCCCAAATCCGGTTAAAACACAGGTGCCTGCAGGGTCTCTAATCTTATAACCTGACACATACAGAAAGTGCCCTTCAGAGCCACAAACCAACTCCTGACACATGATGAGATCCCTTCCCCTCACCTTTTAAATGGAATCAGTGCTGAGGGAAGTTCTTCTCCAGGTCATTTTAATCACTCAGCCTAGAGCACCGAAAATCATAATCCAATTGATCTGCCTCTGTCGTCTCCCAGTATTTGCCTTGCTGACTTTCTTCTCAGCTTAAGTTAAATCAAGATCATCCCTGGTCAATCTTGTTGACCTACACTCCTCTACTAATCATATTTAATGAAAATTGCAAGCATATCAAAAGCATTTATAAGATGCAAGGGAAAAGAAGAGCCCTTCTCACCAAGGACAAAACATGACAAATCCAGGAGGTGTTGGCTATCCTGACTATAAAACCGACAAATATTTAAAGCTTATTTTATCTCTGCAGGTCACATAATGAATGATCACAATTTAAAGCATGTCTGGTTCAGAGAAAGAGGTGGCCCAGCTCCTTATATGCATAATAATTAATACATAATATATATGAATAAGATAATATTTGTTTCTAGCATAATTTTATGTGTTGTTTCTCAGAAGTCTATTTTTTCCAGAGAACAGTCAGATATTCTTCTCTGTAAACCAAATGGGCTCCTATGAAGACAGAGAAATCAGACAGCCAAGAAACAGTGGTCCATCATATTTTAATTTCTCTTCTATCTATCTATCTATCTATCTATCTATCTATCTATCTATCCATCCATCCATCCATCCATCTATCCATCCATCTATCCATCCATCCATCTATCTATCTATCTATCTATCTATCTATCTATCTGTCTATCCATCTATCTATCCATCTATTTATCTATGTAGCAGATGAAGCAGTCAATCTGCTTCAAAACCAGATTTCTGCTTTCATTTGAGATCTTTCCTGCAGCAGCTCGTGTTCCTCTGATATTTCCAGGTCAGTCAAGGATATTTCCAAAATGTTCCTTCTTATCACTAAGATAAAAGTGGGAGCTGCTTCACAGGAGCTGTCCCAAGGAAAACTTGGGACATCATTACCATCTCCACCACTTCTGAGGTGCCAGGAGATGCAGGAAGCTGACAGGAGAAAGTCACACCCCACACACCTGCTGGAAGGGCAAGGGAGATTAAAAAGCCCAAACCTGTCAGCTTTGCCTCATTGCCTCAAGCTTCCTCATCTTGTTAAGGATCCAGACCCATGCAGAACAGTTTGAGACCAATAAAACCCATCAAGGGTCTTCCAAAGGAAAACCACACATGACCTGATCCCTTCCCACAGTGGAACAAGGGGCCATGGGGCCCAGGGAAGGACAGTGGGTGTTGTTCACCTTTTTTAAAATAAAGCCTTGGACAGAGCCTTCCATAAAAGTCATCTGGCCTAAGTGGGGAGATGTGGGATTGATAAGGGTGTGAGATGGGCAGAAAATGGGCTGGAAAACTGCTCTGAGGTGGTTGGTGGTACAAAGTGCAGCCAGTGGGTGCCAGTCCCAGCGAGGAGCTCCAGGGACTGGTACTGATGTGGGGATGGCAGGACAGGGAACACCCTCAGCAGGTCTGCAGACAGGGTCAGACTGGGATGCAGCCTGGAAGGGGAGGGCTGTGAGCCCAGGAGAAATGGCCAGAGCCCAGGGCAAACACCTCCAGCTGTGATAAACTGGAAAATATTGCTCTCCATAGTGGCCTCATGGGAGGGTGGAGAGGAGACAGAACAGACTGTGCTCCAGGGGATAAAGAGGCAACAACAACAAGCCCAAACATGGAAAATTCTGATTAGATAGAAGGAAAAATGGTTGCCAGTGGTGCGGTCAAAAATTTGCCCAGATTTCCCAGGGTCACTGTGAAATTTTCACACTTGGAGACAGCAAATCCTGGGGCTGGAAAAGGCCCTGAGTGACCCCTGTAGCTGTGCCTGTGCTGCCTGACCATGGACTCAGCATCCTCTGGAGGTCCTTCCCAGCCTGTGGTGTTATTCTCTGTCCCCAGGGTGTGGCAGCATATCCAGCGCTGCTGCTTGTGCTGGATGGAGTGGGGAAGCAAGGAGAAGAGGGAAATTTGTTATAAGGCACATGTGGCTGGGTTAGCAGTTCTCTGACATTCCCTTTCAATCATTAGCCACAGGCCATTATTTCTGCTTGTCTGAGTATCCTTGATGTATAGGAGGTAAAAAAAAAAAAAGAAAAAAAAATAGAATAAAGTGCCTAAAATGTTTTGCCAATGAGAAAATTTGATGATAGAATGTCTCCTCAAACTGTCCTTGTCCTGTATTCTCCTGCCTGGGAAGTTTTTAACTTCTCTTACTTTCTGATATTTAAAATATCTCTGACTTTGTCCACTGTGCATCCCAATTAGACAGAAGAATAAGCTGTTGTTAAGCTGTATCTTGTCAGACTCCTGCAAGAACAGAAAAAAAAAGAGAGTCTGCTGCCTTTTCTCCTTTCTTATATGACTCAGAGCTCTTGCATAACAAGTAAAGCAAAGTCATGCCTTGATGAGAGAGGTCAGAGCCTTTGGAACAGAGAAGAAAAATTCAATTGAAAAATCAGTTCTATATTTGGAGCAACAGCAGCAACAACAACAACAAAAAGCTTTTTCAAAGGAAAGGTAAGTTCATAAATATTTTGTAAACTTTCTGTAAGCTTGATTAGGAACCTGAAAGTGCCTAACTTTATTTAAAATCCTGCCAACTTCAATCTGTCTTTTACTCTTCTAAGGAACTGTCTGCACCAGGATCCTGTTCCCTGTCCTTGGAAAACACATGTTAACCCTATTAGCAGAACAGAAGGGAAAAGCTGAAGTGAAAAGCTCCTCTCCCTTGATCTGCACAAACACCTTGAAAGCTGTTGACATGTTTGGATTAGAGTCTAAGTCTACAGCATGTTGGAGCTACACATCTGGCATTTCTAATGACACTGCTTCAGGAGGCTCCATCAACTCTGAATCTTCACCTAATGGGGAGTTGGCAGTGAATTAGTCCCTTTAAACCTGACAGAAATGATCCAAACTCCAAGTTAACAGGCATTTTCTAACTGTTCTACCATGTTGCATCAATGTGTGTGCAACACTCTGTGATGGAACAGGCCTCAGTTTATGTCAGTTAATTTCTTTAATTATTCATAGGGATCCAGCCTGGGGATGCCAGCACAGGCAGGAGCTGGAGCTGCTGCACCATGTCCAGAGGAGGCACCAGGATGGGCAGAGGGATGGAGCAGCTCTGCTGGCACAGCTGGGAGTGTTCACAATGGAGAAGAAAAGCCCAGGGGTGGCAGAGAGTGGGTTTAGATGGGAAATTGGGAAGGAATTGTTCCCTGTGAGGGTGGGCAGGCCCTGGCACAGGGTGCCCAGAGCAGCTGTGGCTGCCCCTGGATCCCTGGCAGTGCCCAAGGCCAGGCTGGATGGGGCTTGGAGCAGCCTGGGACAGTGGAAGGTGTCCCTGCCCATGGCAGGGGTGGCACTGGATGGGCTTTAATGTCCCTCCCACCCAAACCATTCCATGGTTCTCTGACTCCTCTCTGATTTACTGGTGACTGTAAGTGTTGTAGCAATTTACTTCTACACACAAAATGGCCATTCCCCACCCCAGGGATGGATGGGAGGCTTTCTCCAAAGGTTTTCCCAAAGCTTTTGATCCCTTTTCTAAGGACAGGTTTATCTCTAATGAGGCCCACAGAGGGCTGGGATGGTTCAGTGCATCCTTGCAGAGCTCTGGTGTTCCCAGGGTGCAGGTTCTGATCCTGGGCTCACTCAGCCAGAGCCTTCCTGGCCAAGCATCCACTGTCACACGGATGAGGGGCACATCCAGAGAAGCAGAACTTGCACCCAGTGGGAAGCTGAAGAAGTTTTCAGCCAGTTTTACACTTCCCTGAAGTATTTCCTGAGCCTTTTAGAAGCTGACAGCCTGATTCCCAGCATACAATCTCTCCTGGGCTGTGGAAGTACATGCTCAGGACACAGCCTTACGGTTGTCTGCTACAATGCCACTACCAAGAGGATGATAAAATCATTTTATTTTTATTTTGCTTTTTTTTTTTTTTTTAAGGATGGATAAGACAGAGCCGATTGAGGCCCTTCCCATATTTCCAGATTTTCCCTTTCTTCTACCTCCTAACTATTTTACTGACCCACACAGGAGCTGTATAAATAAACTTCACCTGAAAGATTGGTGAGGAAAAAACCCCATGGGAATCTGGGGAGTGATAACTGAAAACCTGTTTTTTAATGTTTTACACAATAAAAACAGTATGGAAGGAAATTTCCAATTTATTTTGAAGCCAAGATTGATTCTGTTGTGCTGATGTGGCAATAATAGGCACCTGCAGAAAATAATACAATGATCACAGAGCAATGAGACACCTGAATAAAAATTAATAACAATAATTCCAAAACTGCTAAAGTTCAGGATTGTTTTGGACATCCATTAGAGTAGGGAAAAGAGGCCATCACCCTCTTTCCTTTAGTGTATTCTCAATTGCTTCAGTCTGTTCTTGTATTTCTGTATGCAAGCCCATGCTTATAGGATAAGCACAAGCAGAATTAACACATCATCCATGACTTCTTAAAACCATGTAAGCACTAAATTCCAGGTGTCTCATCCTTACCTAACTTACCCATCAATCATATTTTTTCCCTGTGAAGAGCTTTCCTAGCAAGACAAATGTATGAGGAGGTGGATTGGACACACTACTCCTTAAATTATTCTCACATCTGTGCTTAAATAGTCAGCACTTCCATCCTCTGGAAGTGCTAAAGTGAGGAAAAACCCCTTATTTTCCTGAACTTGTCTTCCTTCTGTGCACAGCAAAATCTCACAGACAAAATGGCTTTTAGAGAGTGAAGAAAACAATTATTTTGTCCTTCATTTAAATAATATCGAGCCATCGTTCATCTCACAAGGAACTACACAGTGCCCCTAAAGAGTGACACTAAAATGCAATGCAATTTGGAGGAAAATAACAGTTAAAATAAATATTAAAGGGATGTGTTCCTTTTTCATATTTTTGTGCAAGTAACTCTGAAATTTCACCACCATTAGGAAAAAAAAAAAAAAGAGCATTTTTGTACTTTTCAAAGAAGTGAGAGCAAAGCTATAGAGCAGTGAAGATTAAAATCAAGACCACAAACTCACTGTTGTTGGTATTTTGAAGAAGGACTGATTTTTATTTTAATTTTTTTTCCTGAATTTGTGTCAAAAAACTTTTGTTGCCAAAATCTCTGCATTCTTTTATACCACATAAAAATAAAGTTTTGGATTTAAAACCTGTTGCTAAAACCACCAGCTGCAGATAACCCCACCTGCTCACAGAGACCATGGGTGTAATTTTCACCTTCTCTCTGCCATGGGGAACCCAGCAGGTCTGAGTTCCCCTGTAACCAAAGCCTCTCTGGGCACCATAAGGAATGTGTGACAAAAAACACTTTGGGAATTGAAGGGAGGTGCCATTCCCAAGAAGATCTTTGTGTGTCTCCAGCACAGAAGTGTGTGCAGGATGGAAGCAGAAATGTGTAAACACAGCTGAGAGAGCTGGAAGGGATTGCAGAGGGTGCTTTTCTGTCTGCAGAAAAATCTGGGATGTGCTTGGCACACCTTGTGCTCTCCTCCACCTGTGCTCCCAAATTATCCAGCACAATCCTGGGGTGGCTGCTCCTTTGGGGGAACAAGGGGGAGATTGCCTGGAAATTGCCAAGAAAGCTGAAATATGGGAAGAGGAGAATTTTTATAGAAAAACTCATGGCTAAAGTAAAGATTTTCCTTGGCTTTAATATCAAATGCTGCTGGAGTACATCAATTGGCAAATACTTGTGCTGCTTTATTGGGACAAATGGCTGTTGTCGGCTTTAATATGCCCCTAAGTACTCCAATAAGGACAACAATAAGTCTGGAATACCTGCTCTCTTCTTAGATTGATATAAACAGCAAAAATGCACTCCTTTGTTCCTGCATGCTGGGATTAAATGGCTTTTAAATACTATTTTTGCATGTCTGCGTGGGAGCAAAGTAACAAAGGAAAATTAAAGAAGTCTTCCCACCCCCACCTCTTTCTGTCGGTTGAGCTCAGGGTGGAATGTTGCATTTTCCCCAGAAATATTCTCCTGAAAATCAAAGAAAGTCTGGTTCTTAAGCAGCCTGTGGACTCTCTTTTCATAGAATCTAAAGTTATTATCCCATTTTTATTGGAGACATCCTGAGTGCACATGTACTCATATTTAAGGATGTGGAAAATGTGCCAAGAGAAAGTTATCCATAAAAAACCTCTGTGTGTAGGAGCCATGCACAGTAGGCAGAGACCTTTGACTTACCAGGGATTTGCTCATTACCTCAGTCTGGTTAAATCACAGAATAATGAAAAATATCCTGAGCTGGAAGGGACCCACAGGGATCATGGATCCAGCCCCTGTCCCTGCCCAGGCACCCCAACAATCCCACCCTGAGCATCCCTGGAAGCTTTGTCCAAACCCTCCTGGGGCTCTGGCAGCCTTGGGGCTGTGCCCATGCCCTGGGGAGCCTGGGCAGTGCCAGCACCCTCTGGGGAAGAACCTTTCCCTGAGATCCAGCCTGACCCTGCCCTGGAACAGCTCCAGCTGTGAAATGGGATGCATTAACATTTATCCAGATTTTGATGTGACCCTTCACTTGTATTTTCCCCATTTTAGCCCCACCATTCCTCTGGACGATGTCAAAACCCTAACAAGTTCCTTCTTCCTGGACCACTGTGGCAAATATTTCATTGGGGTTGTCCTCCCACTTATAAAAGGATAATAAAGTCAACCTGCTATGAATGAGTTTAAATTTGTTACTGGAACACATCTAGCTCAATGCTGTTGTCTGATACATTTGGTTGTGGCTGGACTCCTCACTGGACAGATACAAACTGCTTGGAACATTCCCAATGGCATTTTATGGAACAAAAGCTTGGGAACCTGGGGAATTCTTCAGGCAGGCAGGGACATTAAGCATCAGCACATTTCTCTATCCAGCAGTGAACATGTGTGTGTGTGTGTATGTATATATATATATATATAAATATATAAATATATATATATATATATATATATATATATATATATTTAATTAATATAATAGATATAATGAATTAATATAATATATATAATATATATTATAAAATATTTATTATACATATAATGTAATATATAATATAATATAATATAATATAATATAATATTTATAATATATAATTACATATATTTACAGATATATATTTATTTATATATTATATATTTGTATTTATTTAGTTTAAAATTTATTTATATATTTTATATATAAAATATATAAACATATATAAAGCATAAAATAAATTATATATATTATATATCTTTTATATATTATATATATTTCTATTTCTATTTTATTGTATTTATATATTATTTCTATATTTCTATATTTATTATTATATTTTATGTAACATATATCCTAATGTATTTTATATATTATGTATCTAATATATAATATATATATATTTTATATATATATGGTTAGGGTTTGGGTCAGGTTTAGGTTTAGGGTTAGGGTGTTAGGGTTATATATATATGTCTATATATACTTTTATATATATATGTGTATATATATATATACTTTTATATATATACATATATATGTATATATATGTGTGTATATATATATATATATATATATATATATATATATATACACACACACATACTTATATATATACAATATCTATGAACTGCAATGCTTGCAATATTTAATCTCTGCTGTCCCACAAGAACTTTCTCACTAAGTTCCACCTTCCATTTTTAAATATGATCCCAAATTCTCTCAGGATTAATAACAACCTGACTGGGAATATCCCAGAGCTTGAACAGGCTCATCCTGAATATTTAAATTTTATGAAAGAGGTCTGCTCTGCTGTGCAACTTTGGGCAGAACTGAGATATTTTAAAAATAGGCCCAGGATTTCTTTTTCACCATGTAAACAGGGTGAAATAGCACAATTTTAGTTCCATGTGGAAGCACAGCCATGTGTTCAGTAAACAACAATTCCTTGGTTCTCTGCCAGAGCCTGGAAACAGAGAAAAAACCAGGTACTTGTGTAAACACACATCACATTAATTCCCTCTACAAATCTCTGTATAATAACTTATTTCACATGAATCCATTTGCAGTTTTCCCTCCTTTCCACCACAGCCCTGCAAGTTACTTGTTTTGTTACAAAACATGTCAGTCCTCATAAGAACTCAGTGGTTTAGATATAAAAAGCAAATACAGAATCTCAAAAAGTCTAATAAAATCTGACAAGTTGTTAAAAGCATAAGAGTTCTGCTAACTCTGGTTTTCCTGTGCTCATGGAGGCTTTGCCATTAAAGGGTTTTAACAGGACAGAACATTTAAGCTATTCCTGCAATCAGTTGCCCTGTGGTAGGTGATGACACTCATATCCAATTAGAAGAGCAGCAATTATATAATTTCTGGAATTTCAAGGAAAAAAATACTGATATTCATGTGTAGTGGTTTAAATTATGCCAGTGTGAAGTCCCTTTTTATACTGTGGAATATCAATTAAATATATCTATTGGGGAGATGCTATTAAAAAGCTGGAATGTTTACTTCAGTGACTAAGCACTTGTAGAAATAAAATGTTAAGTTGTGAAAATGCTGTTGTAACAAGGCCAGTAAATCATGTTGGGGCTTTTAATGAATGAGCAATATTCAGTTTCTGGGTTTGGTGCTTTGCTATCCCTGGTGTTTTGACACTTCTGGTGGGAGTATCCACCAGAACATTAAAAAAAAAAATCCCACTGCACACAAAGCAAGAGCTTAACCAGAGGAGGTGAAATTATAAAACAAATCATTAGGTAATTTCACAGATACTCAGCAATAAAGAGAGATTGCAAATACTGAGTCCCAAATTCTTTCACTGACTCAGGAAGTGACTCAAGGTCAGAATATGGGATCTGAAGGACACTTCCAGCCCCTCATTTCATATCATTCCATGAGATCTGTTCTTCCTTTCCTTGGGAAAAGAGGGAGACAAGGGTATTCCTTTGGGTGGTGTAGGGCATGATTTACAACCATAGTCCTTGTTAGAGGGATTGACTGATAAAATAAATACATTTTAATTGGGCAACTTCAGGATCTGCCACCAGAAGCTGCTTAAAAATGATCATTTGTTATTAAATGAGCCTCTTGGCTCCAGCCAACAGAGAAAATTGCACTTTTCTTTACCATGGCCCACACCCACTTCTCTCATAAACCTTGACCAGTTGCCTCAGAACTTCTGAAACTGAGCCAAAGAGTAAAAACTTTTCTTTTTTCCAGAAAGCAGGAGAAACACAGCACAACGACCTTGCAATTTCCCCAGCCCCAGCCAGGCTAACCCTTGAAAAATGTAGCACTGAAGTGAGCAGAACAGCTTGTGGAAAAGGCTGACATGCCCCAGAGTTCCAGTTACACTCCTGTGCTCAGAACAGCCTCTGCAGCAGAAGGCTGGCCCAGATGACAGGGAAATAACAGCAAAAAACCAATAAACAACCACATTTATTTCACTTTGAACCTAAGAGCTCTTCCAGCAGCTGAACCTTGTCTCATTCACAGCACTCTATTTCTACATTATAACTTCCTCATTACAACAGGAGTTTGCCAGACCTTAAATAAGCACTTTTACTGAGAATATAAAGATTAATCCTTTTTGCTATTACTTTCAATATTCCTTGTTAAAGAGCCACCCATATATGACATTTATTAATGTGTGTGTACTGCATATTAATTCAAATTAAGTTCTACAGTGAATAATTCTAAGGCCCTCAAATTAAGTGATTTAATTCCTTTCCTCATCTAATTGCTGAGACTATTATTTAATGTCTCTTGTTTTTCTCTCTATTAATCTGTTTGCTTTATTAAATTGCATTCTGTTGTTCCACTCACAACTTGTACAATTAAAAGAGGCAAAGAGAAGGTTTTAAACAAAGGAACAAAGCATTTGCATGGAAGGAGAAGGAAAAGCTGGTGCAGGGAGCCATGCAGATCATGGGGAACCTGTCACAAGTTGTCCTCTGTAAGGGAGGGAAGAGCTGGAAAGGCTCAAATTGCAAGGATTATTAAATAATGGGAAGGAAGATAACCAGGGACCTGGAATGCACTGCTGGGGTTGGACTCCCCTGGGGCTGCACAGGAAAACAAGGATGGAGTTCCTGAGTCCAGCCCAGGCTGGACTGAAGCTGACACAGACAAACTGCAAAAGCCAAAAAGACAAAACTCTGTGCTTAACATTTTCATTTTAAGCACAACTGTGTCACCAGGCTTTTCAGATGCTGTTGTAACTAATGGTTACAAGCCTGCACTGCTCTGAAAAGCTTCTCCCTCTCAGTGTTCCCTGCCCAGGAATTGTGAATTTTTCCTTGCTTTTAGCATTCAGAGGTTTTTTAATTATTATTTCATTTTTCCCTTCGTTTCTCTCCACCTGAAGGAAAGAAGCAGAGCAGGAGGGTTATGTGGGATAAAGGCACAGTTCCTGTTCATTTCTAAGACTTTCTAAGGATAGTTGCTATGAATATAAAATCACAATTTTTTTTTAAACACAGTTAAGCTAAGGATGAAATAACTCAATAAATTAAGCCTTGTTTCACTGTAATACCTATGGCTGTAATGCAGTCTGTAATTGCAGCATTTCTCCAGGTCTGTTCACAAGGAACCTGCACATGTTTGAAGTTCACAGTGTTCCTGTTGTGACTAAAATATTCTGTGCAATAAGGAGGTAAAATAATTGTATCATTTCTGCAAATGAGCCCTGTGTTCAGGAATGGGCTGTGCAGTGGCAGAGAGACCTGCACTCTTTTCTGCATTCACAGTCTCCCCTCACTCTGGTAATTGGATGCAGAGCCATTTCCACACTATTTTTCCCACCTTATGTTTTGCCCCTGACATCAGCCAGGATGGACATGCAGTGGGAAGGGCAGCAGCAATAACATTGATCCCTGCTCTGAATTCCAAAAGGGATGTGTGCTCTGGGGGTATCTGACTTCCTCAGGAGAACCAGCACTGCCGAGCCAAAATACTGCACAGAACAGCTCCTTGTCCTTCAATGTCCTGCCAATTACTGTCATTGAAGTGAGAGGGGGAAAAGTTACAAAAAAAAGTCTTGGTTTCAGTTCCTTTCCACAAGTTGTAAGTACATATGACCATGTTCACAGGGGTTTTAGGACAAGGGAAGAGACGAGGATCTGACTCCATGTTTCAGAAGGCTTGATTTATTATTTTATCATATATATTATATTAAAACTATATTAAAGTAATAGAAGAAAGGATTTCATCAGAAGGCTAGCTAAGAATAGGAAAAGAAAGAATGATAACAAAGGCTCTGTCTCAGACTCTCTGTCAGAGCCAGCCAGGCTGTGATTGGCCATTAATCAGAAACAACCACATGAGGCCAATCCCAGATGCACCTGTTGCATTCCACAGCAGCAGATAACCATTGGTTACATTTTGTTCCTGAGGTCTCTCAGCTTCTCAGGAGAAAAAATCCTAAGGAAAGGCTTTTTCAGAAAATATCATGGCTACAAGCACACAATGAGTATTTGATTGATTTATGTCAGTCTGCCATTTTAATCCACAGAAAACAGTAGTGTGGGAATGGCAGACAAGCTCTTTGCCACAACTGTTTTCTCTTCCATCCCACAAAACTTACCTGTGGACATTTTCTGAATATTGCACCTGCACAAGTTCATACAATCATGGAATGGTTTGCATTGTAATGGACATTAAATCTCACCTTGCTCCAAATCCCTGCCAAATGCAGGGACACCTTCCACTAGGTCAGGGTGCTCAGAGCCTAAATTAACTTTAGGGAGCAGAGAAAGGAAGGAAAACGTAAACTCCTTGTTTCTTTCCACTTTTTTGTCTTTGACCAGGGACAGGACCCAGGGTATGGCTGGAGCTGGGACAGGGCAGGTCAGGCTGGAGGTCAGAGAAAGGTTCTTCCCCAGAGGAAGGGGAAGAAGGGTTGGCACTGCTCAGGCTCTCCAGGGAATGGGCACAGCCCCAAGGCTGCCAGAGCTCCAGGAGCATTTGGACAATGCTCTCAGGGGTGGGACTGTTGGCCTGCCTGGGCAAAACCAGGGGTTGGACTGGATGCTCATGTGGATCCCTTCCAGCTCAGGATATTCCATGTTTTTTGGATATTCTATTGTTTTTTTGCTGTATTTACCTTTCTGCCTTGAGCACAGCACAGGCTGCTAGAATCCTGTGGTCACCCTCTGTGTGCAGCTCTGATCATCAGGAGTTGCTGTTGAATGCAAATAGGTGGCATTTTCCCTGGCACCCAAAAGCCTCTCTGGGAATAAACAGTGTGGGCACCTTGGTCCCCTCCACCTGGTTCTGCCCTGGTGTCACACCTGTGCTCCCACACAGAGCCAGTGTCCCAGCCACCCTCTGCAGTGGAGTGTGTCCTATTGTGGCAGGGAAACACCCCAAGGCCACCCCTGCCAGAGGCTCTCATCCCACCAACAAGGTCACAGGGACCTTCAAAGTCCAGCTCCTGGCTCTGCACAGGGCAAACCCAACCATTCCTCTGCAGCTCCAAGCTCCTGTCCCGAGCAGCTGGGTGCCACACTGGCCTTCTCTCCCTGAGCATCACCCTGTCCACCCCAAAACACTCAGGTGTGGGGCAGTCCTGCTTTGCAGAGGGGTTAAAAAGAGGGAGTGATGCTCTCTGTGGGCTGGGGACTGGGACACTGCAATCTGCTCCTCACAAGCCTCTGCAGACCTCAGCTTTGCTCTAAGATGTGAACTGCTGGCTTCTTGTTTGAGCTGTGATCCTCTCTATATTCTTCAGAGACTGTAGCTGTGGACTGATCTTGGCACCAAAATCAATCTTCTTTTGCAAGCAGAAGAGTATTTTTACATGTCAAAGCTTTTGTTTTAGGATCTCAGAGCTTTGCTCACTGAGGTCTAAAGAGTAACTCCTACTTTTAATTTTTTTTTTTTTTTAACATTTGCAATTCACCTCATGAGTTTTCCTCTGGTGGATTCTCTGTTGTCCCTGATAAGATCCTCAAAAGCAACTCTGATGGTCCCTAATCTGAAAGAATAATTGTTTCTTAGATTTTTGGTTTGCTTAGTTCTTTTTTTTCCCCCTTCTCCTATAAATCTTTAGCTTGAATCAGTGTGATTATATAACAGACAAATCTGGCCCGCTGCAAACTAAAGTGTGCTGTGTTTGCAAACCAAAAGACTTCTGAAATAAAGCTGGAAACTGGTGGAATGTCTGTGAAGTGGAGCTGCCCCCATTTCTTTAAATTCAGTAATTCATTTCAGCCCCTGTCTGGGTTTATCTGAGTGACAGAAAAGAGCTTTATTACTGTTGACTTCGGGTAAGAGAATGCACAATGAGAATCTTTAAATGACTTGGATGTGTTTGGACAGCTAATATCTCAAAAAGTCTATTATCTGTATTGACTACAACACTACAGAATGTTATAAAATTAATTATATTCTTCATAGCTTAACAATGATTGCCTCATTTAGAAATATAATTACCTATCACTGAGGTTTTCAGCCAGAAGGGGTTTTTTTTAACAGTGTATAATAGCTTGGTTTGTCAGACTTCATTGAAATCCTTTGCTGCTTTCTTCTCCTCCTTGTAAGAATTTGATATTTTAGTTGACTTTTTCTTTTTTGATGCCAAAGTTTTATTCCAGGTACTTAGTGTTGTTATTCACAAAGGACAGACTGACACTAAAGGAGCAGCCTGGCCACTAAAACAAGGAACCACCAAGTGACAGCATGTTATGGGATGTAATGGGATAATCTGAGAAGTGTCCTCCTCCCTAAGATTTAAAAAAAGGGAAAATTATTATTCAGGAACAAAAAGTGTGATCCATCTCTTGAAAGGGTCATTCAATAAGACAGAAGTAAGAAAATGAGAACCTGGCAATCTTTGCCATGATTTTCCAAGAAAGCTCTTTCCAGGATATCTGTTCTGATTTGAAGTTTTTTTTTGAAGCACAACCATTATCCCCACAGCCACATCAAAGCCAAACCCGCCTGATAGAACCCATAATTTCTATGTGCATTTAAAAAGCAGAGAAAAGAGAAAATTAGTGCTGAACACTGTCAAAGTTGATGTCAGGTTATGCAAACCATGGCTCCCCTGCCATCCTGCTCCCAGCTCCATCTCTCTCCAGCCAATCAGGCAAGGAGGAGTTGAAAAATACTGAAGAAAGGCAGATAATGCACTTTGTTCCTATTATTTTTCCTGCAGACACAATTTTTCCCCCTCGATTGTATCAGAGCTCATCACTCTCCAGAGCCATTAATCTGGCATCTGTATCGACAGCGTGGGATTGTAAAAGATGTTATTTATTTCCTCCTGCCTTCCAGCTCCAATAGGAGAGAAAGACTGAGCTGCCCCCAGCCTCAGGAACTAAGTAATAAGAGGAAAATGATGGAGTGTGATAATTTAAGCACAAAGAGATCAGATCCTGGCACTCAATACATTGGTTTTGCTTAAAAACTGCAGCAGTTTTGTTGTTTTTTTTTTTCAGGTTTAGCTGAAAATTAGAATTTAGATGTTTGGATTGAAGCTGATTTAGCAGCTGAGATGCTGCTTTGTTTTAAAATCTCTCCTTAATAAAAGACACCACTAAAATTAGGTGGATCAGTCAAAGAAATAAAAGAGCAACACTTCTGGGGCTTTTCATTCCCCATCTCTGGTGGGGGTGATTATGGAAAACACATCTGTAAAACAAACACAGGCTGCTTCTTATGCAGGCACAGTGTGTCAAAACAAACAGCACCAATCTTTGGCTCAGATTTGGGCTTTTTAGCACAACCCCTTAAATCCAGCATAAAATCCAGCCCTGCATATAGATGTGGTATTATATATTGATGTCACACCCACATGAATTTACACTGAATGCTTTCTTACATGAGTGGACACCTCTAGAGCCCTTTACCTGAGCATTTGGGAAATTGTATTTGGTTCATATAAACTGAGCCCCTCAGTTTGCTAAATGATCAGCAATATTCAGAAAACAAGCACTCATTAATTATATCCACACAGCAAAATACAGAGTAATTTAGAAATGTGTTAATGCCCAATATTTTACAGATATTTTTGCTGTGAGGGTGGGGAGGCCCAGGCACAGGGTGCCCAGAGAAGCTGTGGCTGCTCCTAAAACTCTTCCAGATCAGACTGGAGCAACCTGAGGTAGTGGAAGGTGTCCCTGTGCATGGCAGGGGTGGCACTGGATGACCTCTAAAGGTCCTTTCCTGCTCACACACCACCCATCTTTCACACTCCAATTCCTCACTTGTCCACCTCAATCCTTGTTTTCAGCATTTCCTTTTTTTTCCATACCCTCTCTATGTCAGCAAACACAAAATGCCTTCTCTGAACCATGAGAAATGTAAATATGGTGGAGGTTTTGGTTCATTTCAATTTATTTCAAGACTTTGGAGAGTTTGGCTTTTCTTGGCCTTTTTTTTGTAGCCTTCTGTACAGTTCCTACCAAACCTCCAGTAGCAGGCTCTCCCCAGTGATTTTGTCTCTCCAGGACTGTCCCTACACAGAGCCAAGGAGCTCTGGAATTGCTGTGAGCTGTGCTCCAGAAGGATTGGGACACACCTGCAGAAGAAACACAGGCAAGGATTCATTCTGCCTTCTGATGGATTACAAATACCTGAGCAGGCATGAGTGTTGGGCCTTAACTTCTTTTTTGCCAGGGTCAGGATTAAATGAGTGAGACGATATTTCTTGTTTGGACTCAGATGTTTATTAGTTCCTATCTATGTTACAGTCTCACAAACCATGAGTTCTGCAGAACTTTAACAAACTAAAAATGGAGCCCTATTTCTCTCTCTACAAGGCCTTTTAAGGATAAACTGTCCAACTAAGAAATGACATCTAAATTATTTTTACTTTTAACCCAATAACCAACCACCCATGCCCTGCAATGTGGACTTTTTTATGCAATTGCACAAAACCACCCAAACCCATGGAGAAGAAGGTGAAGAAGCAGGTAGAGAAGAAGGACCAGCCTCCACCCTAAAAGCTCCATCTTGCTTTATATATATTGCTATATTCTAAAAACTCTAAGTTTTTATGGGATATCACACACTTCTAGTCAAACTCCACACCCATAATCCCAGTTCTATCCAATTTTGGAAGCCTGCTCCATGGCCTCAGGTCAAATTCTCTTGAGGGTCAGCACAGAATGTCTAAAATTCTGAGTAACCAGGGTTCCAACACATGAACACATTTAATCCTCACCCTTTTGCTTGCCAAAGTGCAGGGAACCTTGGGCCACAGCACTTCTGCCTAACAAGAAATAGAATATCTCCAGCATCACCATCCAGGGCGTGGTACAGGACAGTTCCTCTGTGCACAGACCATTTTCAAACAGACCCTGAGCTTTGGAAGTCTTCATTTCAAGGTTTTATGCTCTCTCAAAGTAACAAAACAGAGCAAACATCTTCTGAAGATCTCCATACAATGAAAGTGGAAAAGTTAATTTAATCTTGGATCAATATTTGCAAGTGGTAAGTGGAAATTGCCACTCAGTAAGGATTTTGGCTCACACAATTCCATTTCATTCTGATTTTGTGTGGTGCAAATCTGGGATAACGTTCCCAGTGTTGGATTGTAGAGAGGGAAAAGAGGTACTTGCACTATTTATTTTCTGCTCTATATGAATATAGAACCTTTATGCATCATATACCATACATTATGTGTGATACATCATCTATACCAATAAAATATATGGTAAATGTTGAATATATTGAGGTGCCAAACCATGGGTTCAGCTGTGCAATTGAGCAGGTCACAAGCTCAACTGGTACCACACTTGTTTTGCCATTTAGTGAATATGAATTTCAATCTCATATATAAATATATACACATATATTTAAACGTACATAAAACAACATTATCTGTTAAATAAGTAGACATTTAAAAGAGTTTTGGGCTTGCTGTTGGGGTTTTTTGTGTGGTTTTTGTTGTTGTTTTGGTTTTTTTGGGTTTTTTTTACTTCTTGTAGCTACAAAAATTAGGTAAATAAAAAGCAGACTAATGCCTGGTTTAACTCACTTCACCTCTGCCTTTCTTTGTCCCTTGGTCAGTACAAGATCGGTTTGTACAAGATTCAGTGAGAACAGGAAAAAATTCCAAGGGTGAAAGTGTAGGAAACTCACCTTGCAAAAGCCACAACATGTGGAGGTGTCAGAGCTGTGCCAGCAGTGGAGGAATTTGCTTAATGAAAATTTTCCCCAGGCATCCCCTAATGTCACTGGTGGCTCCCAGTGCAGATTACCCATCAGTTAGCACAAATTTGCTTTTTAATTGGCCTGTATTGCACCTGCCACATCCTGGCTCCCCAGCCTCTGAGGCACTGGCAAAAGGAGGAAGGTGGAGATCTGGGGGATTTCATTTAATGCATTCCAGGAAGGGCCTGCACAGCAACAATTAATGTTTAAAAGACAAGAATAATGTGCACCAGCACGAAGTGATGAGGACAAGGCAAGGGGAGCTGGGGAGTAACTAATGAACAAGATTAATTAGCCACAGCAGAAAGATCTAAAGCTCCCGTGGCTTCATGGGGAAGCTTTAATTCTGTTGACTTTTGTGGGTCCTGGGAACAGCCCAAGAAGGCCAGGAGCAGGAGATTCATCAGCAAGGCTTTGTTTATCCAGGTTTATTTTAAAATGATGCCAAAACCATGTGTTCTGCAGGTAAACTGTGAACAGCCAGGCCAAGGAACCACAGGCAGTGGATTACCATATTCTAAAACCTTAAACTCTACGTTTTCCACCATGTGATATTACACACTTCTGCCAAGACCCAGGAATGGGGGTGCAGCTCTCCCTCCCAGGTACAGGATGCTCCAGGACCCCTCTTCCCGTTTCCCAAGAGTAAGAAAATTGAACTTCAGTAGTGAAAGTTGGTTAGAGACTTCTCAGTTTTGTTCAGATCTCCCAAGTATTTATTTTTGTCCCTTTCTTCCCAATTGGCTGGGTTCTCCTTGCTCAGATTGCTGTGGAAGTCTCAGGGAATGGATGTTTTTATAGAGAGAATTGATGTGTAATTCCTTGCAGTGAATTCCTGGTGAATTCCAGTCCCAAACCATGCAGCTCCCTGGCAGCAGTGCCAGCAGAAGGAGCAATGTGACTCCACAGCTCCCAGATGTTGTGATTCCAGAGAAATATTATCCTGCAGAAAGCACAGGCAGCTGGGATGCTAATTCCCAATGTTTGCATCTCATCAGGGCCTCTGGGAGCTGCAGGAGTGGGAACGTAGTGAAGCTGCTCTGAGCTGGGTTTGTAAGGACAGCCTCAATTCAACATCAATCAATCAATAAATATTCTGCTTGGAAATTAGAAATATCAATTCTAGGAAATGTAGGCATTTGTTTTAAATTACTTAAATTGGCAAAACTTGAATTTCAAGTTTTGTTGGGGGTTTTTCTACAACTGACGGCATTTCCTTGCTGTGAGTTTCATTCACAAGCAGTTTCTGCTGAAGGATTTATCTCCCTCTTCCCCCTCACACCCCTCCCTTGTCTCTGTCACTTATTTCCTTGGGATTCTTAAGATGACAACGCAGAGATGTTCCATGAGTTGGCAAAAAGCATTTTTCCCTCCAGAGTTAAATTCCAATCAGGTCAGTGAACTGATCTGCCTCACTAACCCAAGGGTGGGACAGCAGTGGGAAGAGATGGAGAAGGGAAAAGGGAGGCAGGATTGCCCCAATTTCATGTGATTTTACCCTGTTTTATGCCCATAGCATTCCTTCCTTATTATTTTACCCCTGCCATCCCCTTTCTCCAGGTGCCTGCACTATCTGTCTATAGTGGCTTATTGAGTTCTTCCTTTACTTTCAGGAAAAACAAAGTTATTTAATAAAGATATCCAAAATAAAGATACTCAGCTAGCAGCTGCATAAGTACATATCTGAAATTTTATCTTTGCAGTGCTGGTGTGTGTTGCAATATCTGTGATATATTGCTCTTCCCTTTGCCTTATAACAGACTCCCTATTATAGAGGCACAATTTAATAAGGCCATGTACATTAACATTATGGCATAATTTCCTGGCTGCCAGACAGGAGAGATTTTGAATGTTAAACTGTGTTTGATATGTTAATATAGGATGTAAGTGCCAAATTGGGCTCTATTAACAACACTTGCTTAAAATATTTTCCAATTTTCCTATCAAACTGGGATGTGGAGGAAAAGGCACTTGGTTGGAAGGGAAGGAACTGGGAGTTATTTGATATCATTTAACTGCAGCCCAGTTGGTGGAACTGGGAGCTGTCTGTGGGAAAATCCAGCAAGCAGGAGAACACATCTTGCTAATGGCACGAGGATGAGCAGTGAGGAGTCCGTGAGCAGCAGAATCCTGGAATGTAAATGGAATAGAATTGTCATCAGGCACTTCCTCAGCTGTCAGAGATGTTTAGAAATAGATGGGCTCCGCTAGGACAGTGTTCCAGCTCACCTCCTGAATTTCCAGATATATAACCTGCCAGGAGTGTGGAGGTGGGCAGGTCAGGCTCTGCTCCCAGGAACAGGGACAGGAGCAGAGGGAACGGCCTCAGGCTGGGCCAGGGCAGGCTCAGGGTGGACACCAGGAGGAATTTCAGCATGGAAAGGGTGGCCAGGCCTTGGCAGGGGCTGCCCAGGGAGGTGCTGGAGTCCCCATCCCTGCAGGTGTCCCAGGAAGGCCTGGATGTGGCACTCAGAGCTCTGGGCTGGGGACAAGGTTAGACTTAGACTTGATGATCTTGGATATTTTTCCAAACTTAATGATCCTGGGATTCTGAATCTCCATATTTCCTCTTAATGCAAGGTGCCCAAGGGGAACTGTAAAAGAGATAGGAAAATTGAGAAGCCCTACAGCTGCATAGATCTCTAGAAACAAATTACCCCTCTTCCAGGGACTTTCATTTTTACTCAGGGCAAATTGCTTCTCTTTTTCATCTCATACCATCTATTTTGTTTCTACAGCACTTTTAAACCCTTTTGGTTTGGTACCTCATATTGTAGGTTGGTAAAATCTACATGGTACCACCAGAGATGTAATACTAATACTAATTAAGTGTAAATGGAACTGCTTCTATAAGCACAGAAAATGTTTTTTCTGGATGAGATTAAAGCAGCCCCTTAATTTTTTGAAAGTCTAGAGGTTAAGCTGCTAAAGGGCAATTGTATTTGTCTTCTAGCTCAAAGAGCAAATACCATAATGCCTGAAAATACACTGAGGGAGCCTTTAAATCAGTCTTTGTTCTGCCTGAATGCTGGGGGCATTAATCTCTATTCTTCATATTGCTGCTTGTATGTGTCACAGAACCATGGGATCATGGAATGGTTTGGGTTGGGAGGGACCTTACAGCCCATCCAGTGCCACCCCTGCCATGGGCAGGGACACCTTCCACTGTCCCAGGGTGCTCCAAGCCCCATCCAGCCTGGCCTTGGACACTGCCAGGGATCCAGGGGCAGCCACAGCTGCTCTGGGCACCCTGTGCCAGGGCCTGCCCACCCTCACAGGGAACAATTCCTTCCCAAAATCCCATCCAACCCTGCCCTCAGGGAAGCCACTCCCCCTTGTCCTGTCACTCCATCCCTTGAAATTGTCTCTGTCCATGGCTCCTGTCAGCTCCTTCAGGCACTGCAAGGCCCCGGTGAGCTCACCCCAAAGCTGCTCCAGGCTGCACAATCCCAGCTGTGCCAGCCTTTCCTCCCAGCAGAGCTGCTCCATCCCTCTGCCCATGCTGGTGCCTGCCCTGGGCTCTCTGCAGCAGCTCCAGCTCCTGCCTGTGCTGGGGCAGCTCTGCAGGTGGGGTCTCACCTGAGCTCAGGGGCACCATCCCAATCCCTCCCCTGCTGCCCAGGCTGGGGCTCAGCCCAGGGCAGGGGTTCAGGGCTGGGGCAGCTCCAGCTCTCACCCCCAGCACCCCCAATCCTTCTCCCAGGGCTGCTCCAGCTGCTCCTCCCAGCCTGCACTGACCCCAGGGCCTACCCTGAGCAGCCCTGGCTGAACCTCCTGGGGTTCCCAGGGCCACTCCTGGAGCTTGTCCAGGGCCCTCTGGATGTCCCCCTGTCCTTCAGGGCTCTCACTGCACCCTCAGCTTGGTGTCACTGCAAACCTGAGCGTGCCCCCCATCATCTGTGTCATTAATGCAGATCTTAAACAACAATGAATTTATACTCTGTGTGTTTGCACGTTTAAAGCAAAAATCTGCCTGTATGATAAAGGAATGGCACAATCCTGACCCAGCCTCTCCTCAGCAGGGCCAACACCAGGATCTCAGCCTGTGCATGGGGCTGACACCAAGCTACAGCCAGCTGGAGGCTTGGCTTTGTCAATCACTTGTGACATTTAAAGCAGTTTCTCACCTTCACAGGCTCCCACCTTTGATAATGTCAGAAGCAGAGCACAGGATGCTGTCAAAAATCCAAAAGGCACCTGAATTTCCCTTCTCAGTAATTCCCTTTCTGCACTGGAAATCATTTAGAAATACCCTGAAAATGAAGGAAACCTTTAAATCTGTTCCTGCCTTAGTCACAGTAACAACATAATGATACTCAAATGGTGTCAAAATTGGTGAGCTAAAATCAGGGAGAAAACTTTATGAGTTGTTTTGTTGGGGTTTTTTTTTCCTTAAAAGGGTTTTCTAAGGATCTCTTCAGGTTCTAGCTGCAATTTGAGGAAACACTTTTCAATCACTAGTCCTTGCCTGAGATTTAAAGCCAACAGAAGCACCAACAATTGCAAAGGGCAGTCAAATCTGCACTTTATTTTGGAAATACTTTGGGGATTTGCAGCTCCAGAGTCCTCAACAATGGAACAACTCTCAGAGGACTTGGAATAATTCCTCCCTGCAAGTCACACATGATTTCTGTCTGTGTAACTCCCTAAAGAAGCTATTAAAATAATGACTGCTTTGTGATTTTTTTAAAATTTTCTTGGGGGCAGCCACTGGATTGTCTGACAAATAATTTACTGTGTGGGAGTTGCAGCAAAACCCTGTCAATTCTTTTCTTATTGTTGAAACTCATCACACAGCATTAAATTAAAACCAGGCAACCGAGGGAAAAATGAGTCATGACAAAATTAGAGCCATTCTGAAAAAAAGACAACAAAAACCCTGACACTTCTGTATAGTGACACAGAGTTTGAAAACTTTTGGGGTTTTCTTTTTCTTCCACCACCAAATTTCTAAAATTTTCTGTCTGGGATTTGACTAATTTAGAGTAAACAGCCCCAAGGTGTTGAAGCAATGATCATTCCAGCTTGGGAAGGAGAGCTGGAAATCTAACTTTCGTGCTCATATGAGGAGGTATCGTGGCAATGTCTGCAAACAGCTTTAAAACACTTCCATCCTGACCTAAAATGCCTTGGTTATTTTTATCACTCCATCTGGAACTGCACATCTTGGTCAAAACACACCAAAAAAAAAATGGTCTAAGCTGTGAATCAAGATGAGAGATAAACAAAATGGATAATTCCAAAAGAAAACTATTCAGAGTAATGAACAAGAAGGAAAATTATTAGACTGAAAGAGGACATGTATATTAAACCTCTCCTTCAGCATTGCTGAAACAATCCCTTGTGTTGGTCAAGTAAAATACTTGACCATAAACTACTGGATATTGCACCTCTCTGATTTATTTCACCTTAGATTTGGGAAATTAAGTAAATGATCTTGACTTCAATGAAGTATTGGGCATAGTGTCACATTCCCAAATTATTGGTTAGGATGAAGATGGTTGGAAATGACACAACAGCCTTGAGACAGGTATGGAAAGAGCCAAGCTTTGCCCTCAATGACAGAGCTGTAAAATGAGAACTGTAGGATTCCTGCTGAGGTTTTTTGGGACAGCAGCTCCCAAGGCTGTCCCTTGCAGAGCCCTGCTGGTGAATTGGTGTCTGTGGCCAAGAGGTGTCCCAGGGTTCTTCTCCTGTCCCAGGCACTGGGCAGGGATCCCCAGAGCCTGGGACATGTCCAGGCCACAGCCATGTCCTGGTGTCCCCTCCAGACAGGTGGTGGCTGATAACCCACCAGGGGCCTCTATCCCACAGAATCAGGAAGGTTGGAGTGGGCCTCCAAGGTCCTCAAGTCCTCAGGAATGGATCTCACTTGCAACAGCCAGGGAGGATAACATCCCCAAAGCTCACCACTAATGTTTCCCAATTTTTATGGACATTGTGGATGTGAGTTTGGGGACTTTCTTTGCTGCTTATTTTTCTTTTTGCCTTCTCTTTCCTCCACCTGCAGGTGAGCATATCCAGCTCCATCCTCCTGGCTGTGATGGATGTGCTGCCCTCTTTCCTCAGCTCTGGTGTCAAGTCCAGGGAAAGCTCAGCCCCTGACCTGCCTGGGTGCTGCTCCCCAGCCCTGTCCCACATTTATCAGTGCAAAAAAACAGCTGCAAGCTGCCTCCACTGAGATTTGCTTGGTTGTTTGCTTGCTTTATAAACACACCAGGTGATTTATTTTGGAGTTTCCCTATCAGGTTCACCTGACAGAACATTGCTGAGATAATTTACAGTTTGTTTCCATTGATGTGTGCTTTTTAGCGCTTCCTGACAACAGAGGACCACTAATAAATAGGAGATGAATTATATTAATACTTTCTGTCACTTACAGAAATGTTTTCTTCCCCCTTCATATTTCAACTCAGTCATATCATTGTCTGCTGAGTTATTACAATGTGGGAAAACAAGGTTTTTTAGAAGTATTAGAGAGATCCTAGTTTTTCCTCACAGGAACACCAAACATCTGCCTTCAAAGATAATGGCAGTAACAATTATTTGCATCATAACCCGAGCTCATTTGATAGCTAGAAGCTGCTGTTCTTATCTCTGAGCCTCCCAGCCTGTCCCCAGTGAGACAACCACAAATGAAATGCTCTGTCATTTCTCTCTGTGACACTGAACTTTGTGGAATGTGTGGGACCTGACACGGAGGAAAACCAGCCGCAAGGTCGCCTCTTGTGTTTGTTTTAGGCATGCAAATAAAAACAAAGATGTAAATGTTGCTCCTGGAGTGTAAACTCATAATCAGCTCCCCTAACAGACCATGAGCTGCTGCAGGCCCTGCCAGCAGAGGGGAGCTGGTAGCTCAGAGGAGCAGAGGTAATAATGAGTCAAGGCATTCTCACACATTGCAGTGAGGGTGAACAGCTCGGGTGTGCTTCATCCAAATCACAATCCTGCTGCTTTTATTAATGCCTTCAAACACAATGAGAGCATTTCAATGAGGTGCTGGGATGAAATCCTGCTCTGTGAGGGCGGGCAGGCCCTGGCACAGGGTGCCCAGAGAAGCTGTGGCTGTCCCACCCCTGCCCTGCTCCTCCTGCACCTTCTATGGAAAGGGGAGGCTGTCACACAGGTCAGAAAGCATCAAAAGGTCTGATTTTTCAAACAGCAGTTTGAAGAGTTCATTTGTATAATATATTCATCAAGAAAAGATTATATAGGCAGGGAATAGAAGTGATAAGATCCAGATGGGACAAACAACTATTTTTAGTGTCGTGTCTTGACCTTTCCATTGCCTTCCTGAAAAATTTCAGTCCTGAATCAGCACTCTGTCAAACAGCTGGCAGAATGCACACCAAATGTAAGTTTTATGAGTCCACCATCCAAAGGCTGCTTGCCATCCTTTCATGAGACTGATGCTGGATATCCCTCCTTTAAATTCTGTTCCATCAGCAGGGCAATCCCATGCCCAGATTGGTGTCTGTGTGTGTGTACCCTGTCTCCAAGTGGCATTTTTTAAACACAAGTGTCTTGAACTGGCTGACATGGGTTGTTTTGCTGTGTAAAAGGAACAATTTGGCATGGACAAAAGCTGCATTTCCCCGTGCTGTTATCAACAATAAATGGTTTTCACATTGTCAGCTGTTCTAACACCAGTGTACATATCCAGAGCAGGCTTTCTGTCAGGTTTTTATTATAAATCTCTATGCTCGAGTCTATCTCAGCCCCATCTCTCAGCACTCCCTGATTTCTGATATAGATTTATCTCCATCTCCTTGGCACTGCCGTGTGCTCCCTTTTATGGCTGTGAAATATTTGCAGGGCAATCCCTAAATCACAAAGCACTGGGCAGGGAACAGCACCCTGTGTTCACAACATGCAAATCCACTCCCCCCTTTCCCATCCTTCCCAGCTTGGTGGATTTACTGTGCCCTGTTTGCCTCTCTCTGCCTCCTTGTGCTGGGTGGTGTTTCTCAGATTTAGAGCTTGGCAGGCTGAGAAATGTAATCCTGGTTCTAGCAGCAGACTGTGGAGCCTTGGCAGGGCTGCCTACACAGATGCAAGTAGACTGGAAGTGCTCATTATCTGAGGAACCCTCAGCTCTTCAAAAGCAAACAAACCTCTTTTTTTTTTTTTTCCTCCCCCTTTCTTCCCACTGTGCCACACTTCCATGTAAAAATAAGGCAAGAATATCACTTCAGAAATATCTTCCGTGCTTTACAAAAATACATCAAGCTCCGAGCCTTTTCCTAAACATCCCATAAATCTTATACAATCCCCCACATGCTCTTCCCCTGGGCAGAGATGTGATGTGACCTGGGCAGAGATATGAGGTGACCTGAGGTGACTCATGGCAGAAAGTGCCACCAGAATGGTCTCTCAGTACAGAGACTGAGCTTTGGGGTTTCCCCCATCCTTCCTTGCCCTGCCCTATGCCCCTGTGCTCCACAGAATATTTGGAAATCAGACTTTTATCCCAGGGTTGAAAACAACACCCAGGTTTGGACAGGTATTTTGAGCACATTGTCCTAAAAATGTTAACGAAGGGATTTGGCACTCTTCATTCCAGACAAATGCAGAGCCCTGTTTGGAATAAGAGAGATGAAAAAGACTTTCATTCACCAAGCAGAATATAAATAATATCAAGGCTGACTGGGGGTGAAAGGCCTGACAGCATGAGGGATGGCTGCTGCTGTTTGCATGGCCCCATGCTCTGCTAAAGAGAGAAAAGTACCCAGCCCTGAACCATGGAACAGGCAGAGCAGGAGCACACACCTGAGGAGGGAAAAAAAACCTGGGTGGGTCCCATTTTTACAGTATAATTCAGAGAGAAGACTGCAGTTAAAATGCTTCAGATATCAAAATCAAATGGTGTGGAATTGGGTTCAAAGGACTCAGCTGAGGAGGAATGAAGCTCAAAACTGGACCACACTCAAAATATGGCCTGCTCACCACTTTTGTCACAGCTGATGACATGACCTAAGCGTGTCTGAGTGACAACAGAGGCAATAAGACACACTGTGAATGTCATTACTGCTTTATTTTCTTATGGATCTCCATCCAAGATGATGAAACAGGGAAAGGAAGCACCAGTTAGGAAATAGAAATAGCACTAGGGATACCATAGAGGAGCTGTGGCTGCCTCGTCCCTGGAAGAGCCCAAGGCCAGGTGGGACAGGGCTGGGAGAGAGCTGGGACAGTGGAAGGTGTCCCTGCCCATGGCAGGGGTGGCACTGGATGAGTTTCGTGTCACTCCAACACAAACCATTCTGTGACTCTGTGATTATCCTTTCTCTCATATGACAGATTCTTGGGAGTAGGACTTCAGGTATTTAGCCAGATATTTCATTTCAAAGTATCTGGTATATGAAATGAACTTATGAAAAAGAAGTTCTTTGAGAAAAATGAGAATCTGCACAGTAGTACTGTAGTGCATCCTGGTTCCCAAACAACTGGAGTCCAGGGATGATTTTCCCAGACTATGGCAGGTGTCACAGACATCTTTTATGAAAAATCCTTTCCTTAGGATTTTTCCTCCTGGGAAGCTGAGAGGCCTCAGGAACAAAATGTAACCAATGGTTATCTGCTGCTGTGGAATGCAACAGGTGCATCTGGGATTGGGCTCATGTGGTTGTTTCTAATTAATGGCCAATCACAGCCCAGCTGGCTCGGACAGAGAGTCCGAGACAGAACCTTTGTTATCATTCTTTCTCTTCTATTCTTAGCCAGCCTTCTGATGAAATCCTTTCTTCTATTCTTTTAGTATAGTTTTAATGTAATATATATCATAAAATAACAAATCAAGCCTTCTGAAACATGGAGTCAGATCCTCATCTCTTCCCTCAACCTGAGACCCCTGTGAACACTGTTACAGGCAGGCACAGAAATAAGTGTTTCCTTTAAGGAAAAAAGTGTTTATAATGAAGCAGAAGACTCTTCTTGGAGCTTACCAGGAGACCTCCCTGAGTTGAACAATATTTTTCCTGGCTCAAGGGTAGATTTGTAGGCACCAGATGCAGAAAAACAGTTCATGACCATTTTTTCCCTGCAGGAGTTCCCACAAAGCTGAACAGTCAGGACCAAACGGGGCCTCAGCACATGCAAACACAGAGCCAATGGAGCATGAGATGATATTTCAAATAAAAAGCATCCAGGCACATGAAGAGACTCATTCATGGAAATGGTGCCATCTGCAGCAGTGGAGATTTAACTCACAAGCACCCACAGGGGTGAGAAAACAGAGGCTGAGTTCTTTTTCTGGGTTTTTTACCCACATCAAAACTCCTGAGGGAAGTTTAAGAACATTAATGGAGTGCAGTCACAGATGGAAGCAGAGGTGGCTGAAAACACTTCTTTTTCTTAGTCCACTTTCCTTTATATTTTCCAGCCAAGTGGGAGGTTCCAGCAGGGAGCAGTGAGTGAGCAGAGCAAGAAAGAGGCCAAAGAAATCAGGAGGCTGTAACTGGAACTGTAATGATCATGGAGTCACAGAACCATGGAATGCTTTGGGATGGAAGGACCTTAAAGCCCAGCTCATCCCACCCCTGCCATGGGCAGGGGCACCTTCCACTGTCCCAGGTGGCTCCAAGCCCCATCCAGCCTGGCCTTGGACACTGCCAGGGATCCAGGGGCAGCCACAGCTGCTCTGGGCACCCTGTGCCAGGGCCTGCCCACCCTCACAGGGAAGGATTTCTCCTCAATATCCCATCTGACCCTGCTCTCTGGTAATGGGAAGCCATTCCTCCTTCTCCTGTCCCTCCAGGCCCCTGTAAACAGTGTCTCTTCATCTTTCTTGTCAGCTCCTTCAGGTACTGAATGGATCCTTAGTAGGAGAGTAGGAAAGATAAAAGTAGCAGGAATTTAATGGAAAAATCTGTGAATGGCCTTCAAAAAGCACCTCATGCACCACAGAACACAATTAAGGAAAAGAACTGAATCCCAGCCCACCTCTGATGGAGCTTTGGGGGCAAACTCTTCCTCTCTGCTCAAGCTGGCTTGGTGATTCCAGTGTGAGGCCTGCTTGCACAGCACAAGCTCTGCTTGGTTTTCCTTGATGCTGTTACATACTCTCTTCCAAAAATTTTCAGGTTTTGGAGATATTAATTTTTTAATTATTAATCTAACAAAAAGGAATAGAATATAATTTAAAACAAAACAAAACAAAACAACAACACCAAATAAACACAAACAAACAAAAAACTTCAAACCAAACCAAACAAATTCCCCATTTGGTTGTCAAAATTCAGCTGTACTCCCTGGAACAATGGAAAACCAGAATAATTTAAGGGACTTTACCTGGAACTCCCATTTCCTTCTGAACATTGGATGTGGCTTGGTACAACCTGGTCCAGTGAGTGCCATCCCTGTCCATATCAGCAGAGTGGAACTGGATGATCTTTAAAGTCGCTTCCAACCCAAACCATTCCATGATCCTGTGATTCTGTGCTTTGCCTCCAAAAAGACCCATGCAGTGTGTTTAAGGGGTCCCTGCAGTGGGAGTCATTAGCATTCCCTGTCAAATTCTGAAGGCTCTTTGTCAGATAGGATTAGAGGGATTTTTTTTTTTTTTAAGAGATGAAATCCCTTTTGGAAATATCTGCATTTTGATAAGATTTACTGATCAAAGGGTAACTCTTCCGGAACAGTGAATTTCAGCAGGACTTCAGCTCCTGTGCCAGTTTTGAAGTGAGGGCAGCAGTTGCCAGGTTATTTGGGTGCTTTGGAGCTGTGACCAGAACCTTGCTTTATCCCTCAGTTACAAAATAACAGTCCTGAACACTCATTTAGCAGTTCAAAGGGGGCCATGCAGGTCTGGTTTTGGTGTTTGATTTGTGGGCCAGGGCAGCTCCATTCAGTCCCTGTCTCATCCCAAGTCTGTCATTCTTTAAAATACAGGGTTGTTTTTAGGGCTGGGTGGGTTCTCTCCTTACTGCAGGTTTGGGGGTCTGTGATTATTGTAGAGTTGGGATCTCTGCAGTGCCAGGATCTCTGTGACTTGAAAATGTTCATTTCAGCCAGAGAAATGCAGCTGGACTCAGTTTAACCCTCTGATAAATCATTCACTGGTAACATCAAGTTAATGGAATCACAATTTTATCTTTTGAGAGCTTTGAGACAGAGGGTGATCTGTGGTTTAAAAACCAAGTTATAGTTTCACACAAGAATCACTATATTGTGATATTATGTATCTAGAGGAACACAAATAAAATTGTTTAGCAAAATAATTCTGCCTTTCTGTTTTCACTGTTTTTGTCTTTTTCCTTCTAACAAAACCCCTGGAAGTTTTTCACTTCAAGCTGGATTTGAAGGGGGGCACCCAAGGGATCATTTTTCAGGGAAGATCACAGTGACTCAGATATGGAGCCTGGAATTTGGAGAGGTAAATGGCCAAGGTAAAGCTCAGAACTACTACAGAGAGAAAATAATAACCTTTCTCTAAATATGGAGTTCTACCTCTGGAATTGTGAGGAAATCCTGGCCATGAGAGTAAAACCAAACCAGGGCAGGGGCATCAGCTTCTCTTCAGTCTCTCACCAGCTTCACACCTGTTAGTTCAGCACCAATGGGAGGGCAAAGGGATTTCACTGGGATTTCACTGCAGACACCTTGGGCAAAACCAATCCCAGGGATTTCACTGCAGACACCTTGGCCAAAGCCAATCCCAGGGATTTCACTGCAGACATTCTGGCCAAAGCCAATCCCAGGGATTTCACTGCAGACACCTTGGCCAAAGCCAATCCCAGGGATTTCACTGCAGACACCTTGGCCAAAGCCAATCCCAGGGATTTCACTGCAGACACCTTGGCCAAAGCCAATCCCAGGGATTTCACTGCAGACACCTTGGCCAAAGCCAATCCCAGGGATTTCACTGCAGACACCTTGGCCAAAGCCCATCCCAGGGATTTCACTGCAGACACCTTGGCCAAAGCCAATCCCAGGGATTTCACTGCAGACACCTTGGCCAAAGCCAATCCCAAGGATTTCACTGCACACATCCTGGCCAAAGCCAATCCCAGGGATTTCACTGCAGACATTCTGGCCAAAGCCAATCCCAAGGATTTCACTGCAGACATTCTGGCCAAAGCCAATCCCAGGGATTTCACTGCAGACATTCTGGCCAAAGCCAACCCCAGGGATTTCACTGCAGGCATTCTGGCCAAAGCCCATCCCAGGGATTTCACTGCAGACACCTTGGGCAAAGCCAATCCCAGGGATTTCACTGCAGACACCTTGGGCAAAGCCAACCCCAGGGATTTCACTGCAGACACCTTGGCCAAAGCCAATCCCAGGGATTTCACTGCAGGCACCTTGGCCAAAGCCAATCCCAGGGATTTCACTGCAGACACCTTGGGCAAAGCCAATCCCAGGGATTTCACTGCAGACACCTTGGCCAAAGCCAACCCCAGGGATTTCACTGCAGACATTCTGCAAAGCCAATCCCAGGGATTTCACTGCAGACACCTTGGCCAAAGCCAACCCCAGGGATTTCACTGCAGACATTCTGGCCAAAGCCAATCCCAGGGATTTCACTGCAGACATTCTGGCCAAAGCCCATCCCAGGGATTTCACTCCAGACATCTCCTCTGGGGGACTTTGCCACTGCATGCAGCAATCATTCATGGCAAGGGATGAGCTGGGAAGAAAATCAGTGCAGCCTTTATAGCATTTTTGCTTTCTTTGGGAAGAGGACAGGAGACCCCAAGGACAGAATTTCTTCAGAAAAGGATTTCTTTTTCTCTGTTTACTGCAAACAACTTCAGCTTTGCACTAACCATGGTGGACATCTGTGTGTCCACATTCTCCAGCCAGAGCTATTCCTAAAGGGATGTTTTGTTTCTGACAGTTTTAGTCTTCCTTTTCCTCTGTATATTTGTTCCTATAGCTCAGAAGAACATGGAAATGCCTCCAGAGATCCACCTAATTCTCTAAATAGGGACAATAGAATTTTTCTGGGGAAAAAAAAATTAAAGTTGTTCATTTGCCTTTGTGATGTTATCCCCTCTGGTAATTTTTGGAATGCCTAACTCACAGAATCATGGAATCATTCAGCTTGGAAAAAGCTTTTAAAAGTTATGAGCTTCAGGCCTTCAACATGGTCAGGAAACTCAGGAATGATCCCCTTCCACCTGTCATTCCCTCCAACAGCTCTGGTGACTTTTCTGCATGACTGGGGCTTCAAAGGCAATAATTTGTATTTAACACAGCAGATTCTGTTTCATTGCTCTTCTGTTGTTTTCTTTTTGCCTCGCGATTTTTCTACCTGAAACAAACTCCACGCTGACAAAGCATGCAAGTTTTGATTTCATTTCGATTTCACCAGTTCACTGCTGTGGCAGAAAAACACCTCCATACAATCATGGAATATCCTGAGCTGGAAGGGACCACCAGGATCATGAGGTCAAATTCCTGTCCCTGCCCAGATACCCCAACAGTCCCACCCTGGGCACCCCTGGGAGCATTGTCCAAACCCTCCTGGAGCTCTGGCTTTTGGAGTTTTCTCCCTGCAGATACCCAGAAGATGAAAGTTTTAGCTGGAATGTTGTACCAATAGGGAAGAAATCAGGGGAAAGAGAAGCTGTTTTTTGTCTCCCAGTCTCCATGGACACCCCCATGCTGTGTAGGGGGACACGTCCCCTGCTCAACAGGGAGGGGAGGAACAAATTCCTTCCCGTTATCTCTGTTTATTAAGCACTGTCCTGTTTATCTTGCCTGACTTGTACAGGGACAATCCTCATCTGAGACAGCAATATTAATAACTTGCCACGTTTTCTTCATGTTGGTTTGTAGTAGAAGGCAGGAACATCATCTTAATTAGTCCTAGAAAGAGAAGAAATGCAAATACAACAAGACTGAACTTTAGACCACTGCCTACTCTCTCACTGGCTTTCAAAACAGAAACCAACTGCATAAAATGCTTTTATAAAAGCTGTTTCTCTGCTTTATGATGTCTGGAAAAGCAGGGATACACATATCTTTTATGAAATCTTTTCCTTCACAATTCCGAGAGTCTATTTCTTAATGCAGAAATACAAAATGACAGGTACTTATCAGCATTATACAGCAGAGAATATCCTGTTCTCAGATAGATCTGACAGAGAAAGAGGGAGCAGCAAGGGAGGATGCAAAACCAAACCCAACCCAAACCCAAGCCATATGATAAAACATTTGATACTGTCAAACCTGGCTCTGTTAGAGTCCCAGAGTGGTTTGGAATGGATCTAAAAGCTCATCCCCTGGCAGTCCCACCCCTGCCATGGGCAGGGACATTTTCCATGACCCCAGGCTGCTCCAAGCCCCATCCAGCCTGGCCTTGGACACTGCCAGGGATCCAGGGGCAGCCACAGCTGCTCTGGGCACCCTGTGCCAGGGCCTGCCCACCCTCACAGGGAACAATTCCTTCCAATATCCCATCTAACCCTGCCCTCTGGCAGTGGGAAACTATTCCTCTTTGTCCTCTCACTCCAGGCCCTTGTAAATAATATTTTATTACTTCTAAGTTTAAGTTTTGCTAATTGAAATTCCCCCAAAGCAAATAGGAAGTGACAGAAGAACTGAGGTGAATTTTAAGCTGTTCAAGTTTCTTTTCCCCACCTTTCTTTGGTCTTTGCTTGTCACCTTTGCATTTTTTTTGGAGAAATTCTTTATTTTCTTTTTTACTGCTCCAGTTTCTTGGTATCTTTGGCCCCGATATTGTTAAACAAAGGTTGTGTTGCATTGCAATGTAGATTCAGAAATGACAGTATTTTCAGTTCATGCTTCCATACTCTGTGAGCATCCCCTAGGAAATATTAAATCCATCTGTATGATGTTTTAGGAGTCTTCTTTTGGATTATTTTTAATGTAGCCTATTCATTCCATCCTTGTTGCTATATCCTGCTTGTTCCATGCCATTTCCATCTGCCAAAGGGGCCCAGTGGTTTGATTTCAGATGGCACCCAGAGCCATGCCTAGGAGATAAATTAATTGTTTGCCCTTTCCAAATTCCCAAAGACTTTTCTCCCCAGTCTGTGGGGTTTTTTTTCCTAGCACAGACATAGGAATTCTTCCACAGCAAATTTCCCCTCCCTTGCTGGGGTAGAATACAAATGATCAATTAACAAAGCCCTGTACTTTTAGCACTGGTTTTTTTACCATCTGAGCCTTTAATGGGCTTTGACTTGATGATTTATTTGTCTTTACCCTATCTGGAGCAGGATTTCAACTGAGTTGTAACAACTGGGAACAATATAAGAATTTTCTCAGAGAGAAAATGGCAGGGAAAACTCCAAGCCATTGCCTGAAAGGCCATTAATGTGTGTCAGGGAGAGAAAGGTTATTTAATGCCAGAGGAATTGATACTGTAGCTTAGGCCAGTCCAAATGCTCATCCCTCTGGTGAGATGATAACCTTCTGTTCTGAGAATTAATTTATGAATCCTCTTTGGAGCTGGAAAACTTCTCCAATTACTGCTTGTAGAGGCACCAGCAAACAGTCTCTCATTGGAGCCTAGGAGAAGTTGGGCAATTTCAGATTCCTGTTGGCTTTAATTTCTGCTTTTTCTTATGTTTATAAATTACAGTACATTGGTATATTCTCATATTTCACATAAATACATATTTTACTGTATTTTGGCACTTTTTGTTGCTTCCTGAGGCATCACAGAGAAGATCTCCAGCAGACATTGCATGTCACACACTCAGATCCTGCTGGGAACATTCCCACCCTGACATTACCAAGGTGCTGAAAAGGCCACACTACAGAATTTTAGTCCTAACCATCACAGTGCTGAGCAGGATGCAGAACTGAAAACAAGCATAGCAATATCTGAGTGGCAATATCCGAGTGTTTCAGAGCTGCTAATGCTCCTGAGGTGGACTCAGCAATAAAAAATAAAATTTCTCTGGCAAATTACCATGACTTAAGTGCACATTGAGCAGCCAACACATAGGAGAGGAAAGGGTAAAGGATGAATCTGTTATAAACAGAAATGGTTCTGGTATTGAAACCTTGAAAACAGCTGGAGTTTGACCCCACTGAAGAATCCCAGAACCATTAGGGTTGGGAAAGATGTTTGGGATCAGAATTCCCACCTTGTCACTGAGTGCCACGTCCAGGCCTTGCTTGGACACCTCCAGGGATGGGGACTCCACCAGCTCCCTGGCAGGAGACCACCTGGAATGTTTGCCACCTGGACACTCCACCACCTCTTTCCATGGAGAAATTCCTCCTGAGCAGCACCATAACCTGAGTGTATCCACACAAATCATCCTGGGCTGAAATTGCTTGTGTTTGTATCAGGCTTTAATGGGTGTTAGTGGAAACCATTGGATCTATGCCTCCATCTTTTCCTTCCTTTATATGGCCACCTGGGAAATATGGAGAGTGTAAAGCTCTGCTCAGATCAACTTTCCTTGGCAGAAATATTTTTATTATCCCTCTATTTCTTAACGGCGAGCAGAAACGCGGAGGAAAAACGAGTTCCACGTAACGAAACCAATTTGCTTCCTCCTCATTATATTCACTGAGATTGCATTTCAGCAGTCAGGAAGATGGAAGGGAATATTAAAACCTTTGGATAACTGTCGACAATTATGTGAGCTTCAAAATATAGCCTATAAAGGGAGGGGGTCTCTCATGCTGCAGGGTTTGTGACTGTCCAAGCAGCAATATACAGGTATAATTCCAGTGGCTGCATTCCCTCATCATCCAAATCCAGCAGAAACCCACTGGACCATATAAGCTTCCACTCTTCTCAATTAAGGGCAATTAGTGCTGCTGTGCACAGGAGTGAGACAGATTGTTGTGGCACCAGAGACAAAACAGATTCCAAACAGGAAACAGAATATGGCTCTAACATCCTTAAGTGTTGTTTATGGCAAGTCATAAATGCTTTGCACTGTGTTTATCTGAAATTTATGGGGTTCTCAAGCAAAAACTGAAACTTGCCAAAAAGAAAAAACAAAGTAGAGAGAGAGAAAGAGAATTATACCAGCAAATACAGCCAGTGATGCTTCTGCCTAATCAGGTTATTACAAAATCTACCTTTCCAGATGAGAGCTGATTGCAGCTATCAAAGCTAAAACACACCTGCTCTCCCCTGCTCACACAGTACACAACAGAAAGCCATGGAAAAGCACTCTGGGAGTGAATTCAAATATTAAGCTATTTTGAAGTGTTTTCTTTTAAAATCAGTAATTTTACAGGTTGAGATGCAGGCTCAGATTTAGATCACGACTAGAAAAATTAAAATTTCAGAGGAGAATCTCCTATTTTGTATTTTAGGGGTTGCTAGATGGAAGAGTCTTTTTTTCTTGAGCACATTCAGTTCTAAGTCCTCACTGCTAAGATTTCAGTGAAGGTCAAGGAAACTCAAGGTTCAAGTGCTGATTTTCTTCAGGTGTGTTGATAGTTTGAGGGCTGAGGAAAGGATTCAGTGCTACCTGGACCTGAGACAGAACAGCTGATTGAAGAGCAGGAGCATCTCCCATGGCAACTGTTTGGATTTAAGGGTGCACATGCTGCTCAGGATAAAAAAGCAGCAGCTTCACAAAGGACCTGAGTTCTCCATGTCAAAAGACTTGGGAGAGAGGTGATGTTGGACAAGCAAAATGAGCTCCTGGACAGAAAGACCCTGATGCTCCAAGTCAGACCTGGGGGGAAAGGAAAGTTCAGAGTTCAGGAGGTAAAATTATTACTGTGTGTTCCTGGAGCTGCAGGAAACAAAAACCCCACTTGGTCCCCAGGGCAGTAATGGTGTCAGTGGGAAATGTGGGTCCCTAAAGTCCCACTTAGCCTTGGTTTGGGGAAAGGTTTAGGTTTAGGAAAAATAGGGAAAAGGAAGCAGTTTGGCTCAGCCTATGCCATAAACTGTTACAGCCCTTCCTCAGGCCACAGCCAGGGGAACACCTAGATAACAAAAAATAGTTAGTTTGGTGAGAAGTCATAGAAATATTCTCTAGATCTACCTGGGGCTGATTTATGTCATCTTAGGAAAAGAAATGGCACCTGCCTAAAGTTTTAATTTTGAGTTTGTTTGCTGCTGGTTACTCTTGCCTGCATTTACAGGGTCATGAAGACAGCTGATGCCAGCTGTTCCCAGGAGACAGCAGCTTATTTGGGGGATGAAGCAGTGCTCTGAATCTTTTTTTTTGTTTTTCAATATTGCTTAAAAGATGACCTCTGTAATAAATAGGCTTCCAAGGGACTGGAGCCACAATGAAAGTGATTAGGATTAAATAACTTTTATTCCCCCATTACTAAGTGGGTCATAGCACTGCTGTGCTTAAGGGGGGTTTAAAATGACCATTTGATGAGATATTCCTCATACTACTGTTATTCAAAAATCCTGAATTCATTATTCTGCCCAAACTCCCAGAGACTACATAATTTATTGCACTTATATTAACATGCCTTCTAGAAGTACAAAAGTAAAGAACAGTATACTCAGGCACAGAATATATTTCCCCTAAACCACAAATTGAACACAGAAAAATCTGATTTGAATTTCATAGAGGTGTGACTGAGAGAAACATGAGTGAAAGTAATGATCTTTTGTAAAAGTGTTTGCCTGCAAGCTGATCTGAAAGTTCCCAAAAAGGAGTCACATGGCAGAGCAGAACCTCTGTCTTATCAGTGGCTGTTTCCACATCTGCCCCTTTTATTCTACTTTAATTGAATCTAAAGAGAGGGATAGCAAGTGGAAGCAATCACATCCATGCAATTCATGGAGGGGAGGCTTCTGGAGAGGCTCTCCCTCGTGGAGAGGCTTGGGCAGGGGATTAGAGAGCACAGCCTGTGCACCTGCCAAGGGCAGGATTACCTGTCACAACTCTCTGCTGTCTCTGGGGACAAAGTGCTGTAATTATTGCTGCACCACGGTGCCTCCCTGACAGCTCAAGGCAGTTCAGCCTCCCTGGACTGTTCCCCAGGCAGTTCCTTAGCTGAGAGCCTGGTGGGACAGGGCTGGGCTCTGCACCTTCAGCCCATCCTGCTCCTGGGGCTTTCCCTGCTCTGGCTTTGGGCAATGTGTGATTGAGCTCAGCCCATCAGCTCTGAGCTTCCTCAAGCGTGATCCCAGCACAGCACTGAGCCCTGCAAGTCACAGAGGCCTGTCAGAACCCAGGAGAATCCCTCTGGCTGTCCTGGATGGCTCCAGCCCCTGCCAGGGGGCTCAGAGACCTTGGCACAGAGCCCAAAACACCTGTGCCTTTGATGGAAAAAATTACCAACCTCATATGAGCATCTGCAAGTCACAAAAGTTTACCTTTTCACAGGGTGAAAAGTAGAATTTTGGGCTTTTTAGGATGGGGGTTCAGGGTCCCAAGACAGAGGAATTTGGGCAAAGCTTGTCCTTCTTTCTCCTTCCTCCTAGCCTCAATCTTGGCACTTTTGTGATGGTTTAAGGTGATGGTGGCACTTTTGGATTGGTTTAAGGTAGGAACACACTGTCTAACCTAGGTGATAGGTATTGGAAAATTATTGTAAATAATGTACACGTAGTTTTTAGTACAAAAAGATAACACCACCTCTGAAGGCAGGCAGAGTGCCACTGACTGACCTGCTGAACAGACCTCAGCAGGCCAGGGAAAAATGTTATAGATAACAGAAAATAAACAGCCTTGAAAACCAGAACAGAAGAATCCTGACTCCTTCTTTGGTTGCCAGGCTGGGAAAAGAGACTCTCTGACAATCTCAGGGTCTGACAGGACCACAGAGACCCCTGAGAGATGCCTGGAAGGGCTGAGTGGGTGCTAATCCAAGAGAGCTCTCCCAGGGAGGGGTTTTAGCTGCATGTGCACACTCACACACACACACAAACACCCACATATCTGTGATTTGTCAGGTGAGTCCAGCACAGCCTGGGCATTTCAAAGCCAGGGCTCTGCCTGCTGGGAAAATGCAGAGAACAGTGTCACTGTCATTCCCCTTTGGGTCACTTTGCACAGAGCTCTGAGACCTTCACCAACTATTTTCATCACAGACAAAAAAAACAGATATGTTCACCTGCCTTTCTGCAGTGGTGACCTTAAAATCGTCCTCATGGAGTCAAAATGAGTTAGAATAGCCAAAATCTTGGCTTTTATAGCCAGGGAAAAAGTGACTGTGTGAAGCTTGGCTGGAAGAATTAGCTGTGGTACTCACCTGGGGGGCTGTTCAAACCCTTCTGGATCCATGGATTTCTTATCCTTGCTTGATTCTAGTAGATAGAGACCATGTCTCACCCAGAACCTACTATTTTAATCCTCTTTTTTTTTTTTCTTTTTTAAAAGATCTTCTCTCTAAAGCAAAAAGTCTGCCACAAAAACAACATTTTCCTTGACACACACTTTTTTTTTACATGTATTTGCAGTGTCACCCTGGTGTCAGTAACGGTGCCCCATTTCCCCAGCTCTCCCTAAAGGTCACTGTAAATGAGTGAGGTCAATTAAACATCCTGACATGTCTCTTTAGGCCATTCTCATTTTATTCTATAGATGGTTCATGTCTGTTCCTCAGCTGAAGGGTTAAAGCAGTTCCCAAGTCACCATTTCCCACCTGGAGACCTCTCCCCATCATATTCACGAGCCTTGTTGGAAGGTTTCCCTCCATGTTTCTACGAGCCCAAATTAACTGCTGCAGTTAATTAGCAGCAATGCTGCCTCAGAAGTGGAGAAAAGCAGTGGATGAGTCTTTTCTCACTTTCTAATTCTCTACAGGATCATACCATGGAGAAAAACTATTTACAAGGGATGGAGGGACATGACAAGGGGGAATGGCTTCCCACTGCCAAAGGGCAGGGTTAGATGGGATATTGGGAAGGAATTCTTCCTTTTGGGGGTGGGAAGGGCCTGGCACAGGGTGCCCAAAGAAGCTGTGGATGTCCCTGGATCCCTGGCAGTGTCCAAGGCCAGGCTGGATGGGGCTTGGAGCAACCTGGGCTAGTGGAAGGCTGTAATTAGGTGATCTTCAAGGTCTTTTCCACCTCAGACTATTCTGAGATTCTGTGTGTACCCACACTTGATAAAATGGGATGCTGAAGTGATGCACCTTCCATCCCATGCTCATCTCTTGTGCCTGCAGATGCCAGGCTCCTGTCCTGGTTCATCCCTCGTTTACAGTGAAACAAAGAGTGTGGAATGTCCAGCTGAGCTCGGGATGGGTGACAGGGCTCATTCACTGCACCCTGTCAGAGCCCAGGGACAGTGACAATCACAGCCCACATGAAAATGCCTGTGGGCAGGAACATCACCTCACAGGAGCCAGGGTGATGTCCCTGGGTGTCCTCCAGACTGCCCTTTGTGCACAGCAGTCAGTGACACCCCTGGTGTGACTTTGGCCCATGTCCCAGAGCACAATGCCAGGCCCTGGGCAGGGCTTGGCTGGTGGCAGCGGTTTGGGGATGTCACTGTGGTCTGAGGGAGGAGGGGGAGAGCAGCCATGCCCAGCAGGGTTTATTCCCTTCCATGTGGGGTGGGAATACCTCCCAGAATACCTCCCAGAAGACACCAGCTCCTGCCTGGAACACAGGAGGACACCTGATGTTGCAGGACTAAAATTAGACTTTATGAACACCTCCACCAATATTTTGTCTGGCTGATCTTTTCTTACAAGCCTGTTGTGATGATGCACTGCAGGTAGAAATTATTCTTCCAAAAATCCCTTTTTTTTTTTTTTTTTTCTGAGTTGTTTATGTGACAAGTGGCTGTTGCTGTGGCACTGCCGTGTTTGGTGGATGTATTAAGTGCCCCAACAAGGCTCTGCAGCACCATCATCCATTTGTCTTCCAGCTGTATCCTCATGAATTTGTCTTTCAGTTTGCCAGCAGCTTGTAGTATGTGACACAGAGGTTTTTATTGAGAGCCCTGTTATGTATTCCTTGAACTGCTGCTCCTGGGCACCAGCAAACAGCACTGACCATCTTCATTTTACACTGTATCTGTCTCCCTCCTCTCCCTCTGCTCACCCAGTTCTTCATCCAGTTATTGCCATATACTTTGTCTCTGTCTCATTTTGCCTCATTGACTGCATGAATTCCTGCTTTCTTATTGATTGCCAACATGTTTGAGAAGCAAAATCTTCAGCAGATCCATCTCAGTCTCACATTAACCACAGATTCATTTTTTTATTATATTCAGCAACCTCTCTTTGATGAATTGCTGCTTATGGAAAGGAAGCTGCCAAGGCCAGTGGGCTTTGGGGTTGAAATCCCTCCTTCCTGGCCATGGAGTTTCTCTTTTAACCCCTCCTTCCTGTCCTGGAGTTTCTCCTCCCCTACCCTAATAGACACAAATGCTGCTGGTTCCCAGCCTCTCTCAACCCAGGGGCTCTCCTTCAGCCTCCAGCACTGCAATTTCTAAATTGCCACCCAGATAAACATCTTGCTCCTCATTATTATTTGTCCATTAGCTCCTGTTTTGCAGAATCCACACCCAAATTTAGTATTTCTGCTGTTATCACTACAGTGACATTGCCTCCCTTGGCTGTTCACATTGTGGGAGACAGAGAAGATGCAGCTTCTTCCGTTCCAGGGAATGACTCATATCACAGCCTACACCAACTAAAAAATTAATCCTAAAATCACAGAATCATTAATGTTGGAAAAGACACCTGGGACCATCCAGTCCAGCCTTCAACCCAACCTGAACTGTATCTCAAAGTGCCACATGCACTGGTTTCTTGAAGCCTTACAGGGATGGTGACTCCACCACTGCCCCAGGCAGCCCCTCCCAGTGCTTCAGCCACTGTCTCAGTGATGAGATTTTCCCTGAGATCGCTGATTAAAGTGCTGGCAAGGGATAAATCAGATATTTTATACCTCACTGCAGCTTCAGGAGCCTTGCCAAGCTGTGAGGTGGTGCCTGTGTCTCCCAGAGAGGATTAGTGGGTGCATCTGAGCACATCACCCTTTGGATGCTACCAGCTGCTCATGGCAAGTCAGAAAAGCTGGAAATCTGATATAAGGGCATATTCTACCACCAAAATCATGCAGAAGCCACCTCTGCACACAGTTTTGCCCATTACCCAGGTAATTCTGGTCACATCCTGCTGGATTGCCCTAAAACAACTCTGTGTGGAGTATCTGAAAGTTAATATTTCACTGAGGGCAAAAGACCTGTATTAATAGGTCTGTTACCTACCCTTTATAACAGACTTCACAATTAGAGCTTCTACCATTCTCCTGATTCCTGATATCAGGGCTGAGCATGTGACTCTGTGCTGATCCAGCTGTGTTATCTCACTGCCCATGACCAGATGTCCTATCACCCTCACTGCTCCTGTGTTTTCACCACAGCCTTCTCCTGAATTAGAAATATATGTTTTTTTAAGGAAAAAAAAGGCTAAAATTTTCCATAACTTGTTCAGTGCACAGAAGAAAATCCAGTGAATACATTTAAATGCACCCCAGACAGAAGCAGTTTTTGAAATCCTTGGATGGCAGAATTAGCTTCTAATTTTAGAAAAAAAAACAACAGTCATTATGTGGGCTTGAGAAACTCAGGTGCTACAGAAGCAAGGCTGATAAATTGCTTCAGAATCTCTTTTCTTATTACTTGCAGCCACATTGTTTGGAAATAAATGATATATAACACTGCAGGAAAAATGTGTTTAAGTAATGCAAAGGTACATGCATATATATATATATATATAATATATAAAAATATAATATATAAAATGTATATATATGCATGTATATATATATAAGTATATATATTTTTATATATGTACTTATATATATAAATTAATAAAAATATAATAATAAAATATTAATTAATTAATTAAAAATAATAAAAATATATAATAATAAAATATAAAATAATAAAAATAAAAATATATACTTATATAAGTATATATATTTTACTTATATATATATAAAAGTATATATATATACTTATATATATATATATAAGTAAAAATATAATTATAAAATTATATAATAAAAATAATAAAAATATGCTCAAATGTATATAGATGTAGGAAAAAACAAACATGTTTATCATAAGCTGATTCCATAGTACAATAGCTCCTTTCACATCCATGGGATTACTACATTCATGGATCTGGTTCTGTAGCTTCCACTGGGCCAGTTCATTTTTATCAGGCAAGGAATGGTCTTTAAACATGAAATAAAATGAATTAAAACACAGATTCCCAAGTCCACACATATGATATCTAGCTGCATCTTTGTCCACTAGAAGGAAAGAAGCCTTTTCCCTCTGAAACAAACACAAATCCATAAAATGGGGTGTGGAAGTGTGGGAAATGATTCAATATTTAAACAAAAGCCGAGATTTGTTGCAGGCTCTGACTTCAGACCTCATAAATCCTGCATGATTCTGGTGGGTTTGTGCTCTGAATGTGCCTGGGATCTTCCCTCCTTTCATCATCTCCACTACTAGATGGCATTTTTTGCAGGCTTTGCCATGGACCAAAGTTCTAAATAAAGAAAAGAAGCCAAGCAGCAGGCGTGTCTGTCTCTGCTTTCTGCCTGTCCTGCTTACCTCAGCTGGGCTTATCATGCCTTGCTGTTGTCCTCTCCAAAGCTTTTCATCACTGTGCTTCCTCCAGCACCTCCAGCTGTTATTGTTCTGTCCATCCCTCGTGTCAGGAACGTGTGACAGGCTCTTTCCCCATCACACTTTCTCCCCTTGCAGCCTGGGAGTCCTAAATAGCATTATTTGGCCTCTGAGCACTGCACTTCCCCAGAATTTGCACTTATCTTTGCATGTGCTCCCCTAATAAATCTTACTGGGCAACACTCATAAAAACAAGAGGAAAAAAAAAACCAAAAGAATGCTGATGCTCAAGGTGAATATTGATTAATTCAACAGGGCATTAAATCTTCTGATGGTAATTATTAATAGTTAATAATTAGCTGAACAGACTGTATTTTTCAAAAATGCTCCAAAACTGACATAGAATGGCTCTGACAGAGCTGGTAGCACCTAACAAAAGTCTGAGTGCCACTGTGGGTTAAAGAAAAGGAATTTTGGAGCTCTAATCTTGCAGTAAATGAGTGGATTTTCTTGATGTGGGAACTTTGGGAGAAGGAATGTTTCTGTTGCAGGAAGGTTAAAGCTGGGTTTGATCAGATATTCTGTCCACTGTGTGCCTGAACTCGATGAGAAACCTTCAACCATGCAAGCACTGCCTCAAGTCTCCCATTTTCATCCTTCTGAAACAAGGACAGCAACAGAAATTTCTGTCAAAAACATCTCTAAAGAAATACAATCATATTTAACACTTTTGTTTTAGGAAGTATGTTATTTGCAGAGCTTCTTCACTCTCCATACTGACCTCTCAGGAGCATCAGCTGAATTTTATCTCTTTTATAAATAATTGGTGGATGTTATTTTCTGAGATGAGTGCATTCCTAAAAATCCTTTGAACCTCTGTGTTGCACTCATCTAAACAGCTGAGCCCTAAAGGGAGGGATATGCCCCAATGATGTGCCAGAGTGGTCATCCTTAAAACAGTAATTTAATATAAAAATGGACATTAACCTCTGTAGGCTTCACTTAATGTCTAAATCCAGAGAATTATTTTGAGGTTTTCTATGAAAACTGTTTCCAAGGCAAGTAAATCTGATTTTTATTTCTTCTCACAGCCTGACAATGTACTTTAATGTTTCTTGGTTGTTGCTTCTCTTCTTGAGTCAGTATATAGGGAATCATATACCATTATTGGGAAAAAAACCACTCCAAACTTCTGAAAGCCAATCCTTAAATGATGCAGCAATGTTATATGGGGAATTATATATGATTCCCAGGCAGTTTTAGCTGTAAAAACATCAAAAGCCTGGAAACAAGATCAGAGAGTATTTTACAAAACACCTTTGACACAGGAATGGAAGCAGAGCCCCCAGGTAACCTCCAGCCAAAATGATTTTGATGTAAGACAGGTCAAAAATGGATCTGCAGCAAAGGAATGAGCAAAAACTGGGAAGAATTAAACCCTGAGTCTCCCAGCAGTGAGACAGCTCCTGAGAGAGGAAGAAATGCAGCCACCACAATTCCATGCAGAACCCTCACACATTGAGAGCAAAGTCGAGGAAGAGGCTTAAAATACTTGTGGAAGGCAGTCTCTGAGGAAAAGTGCTGCTGGAAATGCTGGGGTGTTGTGATGATGAGACTTTCACACATATTTATCAGACCTCTAAGAAAGGAGCCAGAAATAACACAGAGATTAATTAACAAAGCTGCCATAAGGCTCTGTATGCCAGGGAAGGTGGTGCCGTCACTGGGACGTTCTCCTGCTTTCAAGGAGAAGTAAAGATGCTCTAAAATACTCCCATTTCAGGAGGAAAGAATCGCTTGAGTTTCAGCCCTATCCAAGGGAAAAATAGTCCCATACAAAATAAAGTTCCCTTCTCTCAACAAGTATTCAGAGAGGCAAATATTAAATATGTAACAGTCCCTGATAAGTGCAGCAATTCACTGAGATGCAGAGGGGTGGGGGAGATGTCACTGAGCTCTGGCAAAACTTGGTGGCTACAACAGAAACCCAAAATGTGAGGGAATGGCTGGTTAAGGACATTTATTGTAAAGCAAAAACTAAATTTGAACCTGAATTAATAAGTAGCTGAAGAACATGGCTGAGATTTCAGAGCAAATGGAAAAAATAACTTTGAAGGGAAAAAAAAAGGCACGAGAGAAGCAATTGCAAAAATCTCATTTAGCAGATGTCCATGAAACCTTCAGCCACAGGTCATAGCAGAAATGAGAGATCTACAAAAGCAAGCAGGCTAAACCCAAATCTGAAAGGGAGTGCATGAGGCTTTCTGAAGATCAATGGAAAATGTACACAAGTGGGAGCCAAGGAAATTACACACAACCACAGGAACAGCCTCCTCTCCTCACACACCACCGTGGCCAAGGCCCCTGGAGCACTTCTCTCCATATTTTCATCCCATTTTCCAAATGGAGTAATTCATTGTGAGTTCTTACCAGCAGCTGTGGGGATGAGGAGCACAGCCAGGAGCCACTTGCCATACGTAGCCTTGTAATAATCAGAGAAATGAAAGCAGCAGAAATGTCTGCAGAAGGAAGCTTTCTGCAAGAAGTTGCTCACATAATTATTATTGGATTGTTTGTTTTTTCCCCTCAGTTAATTAGCTGCCAATGTCCATTTTATGACTCCAGTGTTATTTGACAGCTGAGGATCTTCAATGGGCAGTTCCTAGAAAGGAGCTGAATAAATCAAAGCAACAATAATAATAGCAACAACAATAACAATAATTCTGTAATCTCTTTGCCTTATTGTTTCTATTCTCAAGTTCCCTGTGAAGTGAAAGCTCTCTTTCAACCTGAGGCTGCTTCTAAGATATCAAACACCCCTGGTTTGAAATTCCTCACACCACCAGTCTGAAAAACATATTAACAGTGCAGGGGATCCTATACAATTTTTGAGGATGAGGAATTTGTTTCCATGACTACTTCGATGCAGCCTGGAAAATTTTCCTACACCTAGAGGAAATTTCTAGAGATCCTTGATCCTGCTGGAGGACTCAATAGCCCTGGATCCTGAGAGAGGGGCACAAGAGGCTGCAGGCAGTGAAGGACATCCTTGGAGGGCATTGAGATGAGATCCTTATCCCAGGGAGAGACAACAATTGTTCACTAATATTGCACAGATCAAGACTGGTGGTGGCTTGGGCTCTGGTGGAATTCATGTCCTCAAGGGATATAGGATGAGAAAAATATTTAGTAAAACTCCTAAAACTTAGGAAAGTGAATATTCAGTTATTTAAGGAACATTTTTTTTCCAGAACAGACCACACAAAATTGGTGACAGGGCAGCAGAACTGCCACTGTCACAGCTCAATAGCAAAGAGCACACCAAAATGTCAGAGGAATTTTAGGTGGTGAGCCAGATTGGCAAATTGCAGATTAAATTTAAATACAACCCTTTAGGTAGCCTTGAAGGCAAATAAACAGTAGTAAAAAGTTGTCACCATGATATCCAAAGTGTATCCATCACTCTGAGAAGAAAATCTAGTAGAGATCAAAGCTGCAGATGAACCAAAAAGGAGGTTGGGAAGGTTGGGTCTTTTTCCTAGACTGGGAAATCAGTACAGAATTCATGTGCTACAGCTGTTATTTATAATGTCAAGATTTACAGCTTGCTTGCATTTGAAATACCAGCCAGTGATATCAAAATAAAGTAGAAACTGCCTTATCAGAGGTTTGCAGTGACACAGAACATATGGGAGCCTCCAGTGTCCTGCACACAGGGAAAGCTCTGACATCTGTTCCAAGGGATGGGAGCAACACCTGAATAAAGCAGTGGAGTTTGCACCTGCTGGAATGGGTTTTTCTGGGGAAGAAAAAAGAACACTCCATGCCTCGATTCAAAGCAGCTTTTAAAAAACATGGTGAGAAGAAAAAAAAACCAAAAAGGCTTATTTTACATCTTCTTTTAAATTAATGCCCTGGATTGCAACTAGCAATTCAAGGTACAGAGGTAGATTTGTGAAATAAAGGTGTGAGGATTCATTTTATCAGGGAAGAAATTGAAAAATTCAGTGTATAGGTTGTTCAATTTGAAATACATTTGTGGAATGGAAATTCCTGAACTGGCATGGCGGTGCTCCTGTCACATTATTCTGGAGTTACTCATCACATATAGAAGGATTTGGTAATTATTTTTGATAGGTTTGGTGTCATGCTGGCCCTCATCAGTTCATTAGGCTCTTTCACATCAGATCATCATCATAGTTAAGTCATTTAAGAAGTAAATTGAAAACATATTATGCATAAAATGTCAATCTACTGCCGTGCTCATTTACAATCATTAAAGATGTGCATATCTCCATATAGTTATGTGTATTTATATAGCAGTAGTAGATTGCAGGAGATTTTATAAAGCATAATGATCAGTATCTCTGTTTTATCAATGGAGAAATAGCAAAAGGCAAATTGTTTAACAGCAATATTCATACAAGATTCATTATTATCAAGTCTAGGAGCAAATGCATTTCAAATTAAACTGTGGTTCTTCTCTCCAGCCTGCTCACCTAATCCTGTTCTGACCATAGTGTTGTCCATGCACATTTATATATTTGAGATTTTTTCTTTTTCTCTCTTCATTTCCCACTGGCACATCCAAGGCACCTCCAGAAACAGCCAGATTACAAAACTAATGTGGTCTAATTAATTACTGATTGTGGTGTTCTCCAAAATAGTTCAGTCACCACAAATACCTGTTGGAGAATCCAGAGGAGTATGAGGGTGATCAGAGGGATGGAGCAGCTCTGCTGGGAGATTTGGGATTGTTCACCTGGGGAGAAGCTTCAGGGTGACCCCATTGTGACCTTCCTGGGCCTGAAGGAGCTGACAGGAAACACGGAGAGAGACAATTTCCAAGGGATGGAATGACAGAACACAGGGAATGGCTTCCCTCTGCCAGAGGGCAGGGTTAGATGGGATACTGGGAAGGAATTCCTCCCACCACAAACACGGACAGCTCCTTTATTAACAGATGAGGCTGAAAGTACTTCAACAAGAGATCTTTAGCAAGCACTTTAAAGATTTGGGGGCTACAATGCAGGACTGTTACAAATGAGTGTTTCAGATCATTTAAAAAAAATCATTGGCAAGTGTGTGAGCAAAAACCAGATCTAATATTAAATGAAAGCATGGCAAGATTGTTGGCAAGATTCTCTCTACTACTTACAGGACAGTTAAGGCACAACAAAGGAAAACAGACAACAACAAAAGCAAAAAACCCCAAGCAATCAAAATAGAAATGAGTCAAGAGCTGTGTATATGTGCATGTGTGTGTGTGTGACAAAAGACCATGAGGGCAAGAATAAAAAGGAGCACAACCCAAAAACATAAGAGCACTCAAACATAACAGCACTTTAATTCAACCTAAACCTAACAATTTAACAAAGTAACACTTATACCTAACTTAACTTATACCTGAAACTTAATTTATAGCTTAACCTTAACAACTTAACAGAGGAATAACACTTAACAAGGTTTACCTAACTTATAGTTTTAAAGTTATACTTAACAACTTAGTGAAGAACAACACTTAGCAGCATTTAAGTAAGGTAAAGTCATAAGTCACAAGCTTCCTTACAGGCATAACTTACTTAGATATCCATGGTACTTAAACATCTATTGATGCCTCAGGTTTTAACTTTTATGTTTTTCAGATTCTGTGCTGCTTTAGTGTGTAGGCTTCATATGAGGGGATGGTGAGCTCTCTTCAAAGAATAGGTAGACAAAACAATTCCTTCTCTAGCTGGGGTCCAAGGACAGCCAATCCAGATCTCAAGCCCAAGAGCATAAACAACATGGACTGAAGAGAGAAAACAAGAAGGATGGGACTGCATGGGCTGAAGCTGTAATTGGACAATTAGCCCCAATATGCAAGTGGACCAAAACTTATAAAAGTGTGAGACCACGTGACTGGTCGTCCATTTTTGTGGCTATTTTGGGTTGTGCTGCCCAAGGTGGATCTATTGCTAGAATCACCATCTCTGTATGTGTTTAAAAAAAGACTGGACATGGCACTTGGTGCTATGGTCTAGTTGAGGTGTTAGGGGTTAGGTTGGACTTGATGATCTTAGAGGTCTCTTCCAACCTCACTATTCTGTGATTCTGTGATTCTATGATTCTATTGAGGCCTCTTAATAAATCCCTACTTTACTCTTCAGCTCTGTGTAGTCTCTGTTCAAGGTCAGCCTTCACAAGGCATCACTAAGGGAGCAGCATGTCTCCCAATATCTGCTGTAGCCCACGCACACATACACAAAGAGTCAGTGCAAGCAGGGCCCCTGTGCAGAATGCCCCTCAGAGCTCAGTGAAATGCTCACTTTGGGTGCCTTTCTATCTCCCACCAGGGGAAGGATCAGGCCTTGAGAAGTGAGGGGTGTTCTCCCAAGATTGTCTCTGGTTGGGGATGCTGTGCAGAAGAACAGAAGTACAGAAACATGGAGTTCTCTGGCTCTGCCAGGCATCCCTCAGAGGGAGGTTCTGCTCACAGCCTGCTGCAGCCCAGGAGAGCTCCGAGGGCCCCATTTTGGGCCCTGTTCATGGGGCCCCAACAGAGGGGCTTTGCTCATAGCAATGTTTCATTTCCAGCCACACTGCGAGCAGGTGCTTTCTCTGAAAGTGTGAGAACAATGTCAGGCAAGAAAAACAGTTTCCAAGGCTGTTCCTAAGGAAAACACGAGTTCCTTAGACAGCAGCGGTTGCTGGGAGCAGAGAGTGTTCCTGTCACTGTTGAGAAGATCTAACAAACAGATCACAATGTATTTAAGAAGGCTTCTTTTCTGTTTATTTTAGCAGCACACTGTCTTTTATACCTTCTCACAAAATTTATATATTGGCTACAATAAATCAACATAATGTTCATTGGTGCAAAGAGGTCTCCACCGTTTTGCACCAAAATCTAACTGCGGGCACCTTGTTTATCTCTTCTTCTGCCCCATTTTCATGTTGATGGCCTTGGTAGAACTCCTTCAGGGTCAAAGGCAACTCTTATCAGCTTCTCTTCTTCAACTAACTCTTTCTGCCTCACAGAGCCCCTTCCCCATGATCCTGATGGGCTGAGGAAGAGCTGAAACAGCCCAGGGGCTCCTTCAAGGCCGAGGCCTAAGGAGGATTTCTCAGATCCAGAGCAGCCTGGGCAGGGCAGGGAGAATGCACCACCACAAACACACACACTAAACATATTCTAGGTGGTTTAGGTTTCATTTTGCTTGGAATTCTGTCCCATCTTTCCCAGCTGGAACACCTCAGCAGGAAGGCCCCTGACGCCTCATTTCATGTGGCCTTTTTGGAGAGCAATTGGGTGAGCAATTAGTTGAGGTGTTGGGGCATGGGTTGGACTCGATGATCTTTAAGGTATTTCCAACCTAGTCATTCTGTGAATTCTGTGAATTCTGTGAAATCTGTGAATTCTGTGAAAAGACCCCAAGGTGAGGAGCACCAAGTGGTTGTTAGAGAAGGGAGAGGCTCATCCCTAGCCAAGGTTAATTTGCTTTCTTCATTCTCCTGAAATATCTTTTGGTGCAACATCTGTAAGAGACTGATATTGTTTTGTATTCAGCAGAGATGTTCTTAGGAAGAGGAACCTGCCCAGCAAAGGGAGACTTGGAAAGATAATCCCAGTCTCCATCAGGCCTTTAGGTAATTACTGTGAAAGAGAGGATGGTGGTGTCCTTATTCCCAGAGAAATAAGAATGGAACCATAGAACCATAGAATTATTAACCCTGGAAAATACCTTTAATATCATCACCCCAGCACCACCGGGCTCACCACTAACCCATGTCCCCAAGTGCCACATCCACGTGGTTTTTGAACACTTCCAGGTGTGCTGACTCCATCACTGCAGCCTGTTCTGGGGCTTTCCACGAAAAAAGTGTCCCTAATACCCAATCCCAACCTCTCCTGCATAACTTGAGGCTGTTCCCTCTTTGATTGTCCCCTGTTCCCTGGGAGAAGAGCCCAACTCTGACCTGGTCCTACTCTCCTGTGGGAGAACTCCTCCGGAAGCCAGGTGAGTGTGAGACTAGGAGAGGGAAAAAACAGGAGTGGATTTGGCCATTCCAATCCATATCACCACAAAGCAAAAACATTACAGCAAGAGCAGAAAAGTTTTAAAACGTTCAAGGATCCCATTGCATAAATTATCCAATTTTTTTCTCTACTTTCTCTTCTCTGGGAGAGGGAGTGTTTCTAATTCCCATTCTTCACCAAAATTTCATAGAATGAAGAAATAAAATTTAAAAAACCATGTTCAGAAACAGTTTTTTCCCCCCATAAAATGCTCTAGGAACTTCCTTTCATCAAACTAAATCTCATTTTTGCAATAGTAAAAAAGTATTTAATTTCTCAAGTCTCTAAATGTTTGTTTGAATGCAATCGGAAGAAAATTTGTGAGCACTTCAAGAAGTCTGGTGCCACAGCCCCATCTTTGTATCACTGCTGAATCAGCACCAGTGGATTTAAAAAGATTCCCATTTGGGCTAAAGAAATGGGAAAATGGTTTTTCCTGGAAACTTTGTTTTACTTTGGTGTGCAGGGCTCTCAATCATCTGCAGCTCCACATGAAAGCATCTCAGCTGAGCTCTGACAGCAATGCCTTTTTTATGGGCAGATGTTAATCCACAGAAAAGTGAATGCAGGAAAGGTTGAGCTGCCCTCGGGGATGATTGACTGCCATGACTGGGAAAGGTGTCCCAAGCCTGCAGCTCTGTAATGGACATCACTTTAATTATTGAGCTGGGAGTGTCAGCTCAGCAGCCACATGGTGCCTGCTCCCAGCTGGAAGTTAATCAGAAACGTTCCCAGAATTATCTCATGGAATTATATGAGACACATAAGGGAGAAATGTAGGAGGGATCAATAAATGTGGAGACAGAAACCAAAGTTTCAGCTCTAAACTCAGCACATTTCTCTTCATGTTCTCTTGAATAATATTGAGGATCCAAACCCATTTGCTATCAAATCTGGTTAAAAACTTCCACAGAAATGTTCCCTACATATCAGATGAAAGGGATACACTGGAGCAGGCCCCAGTGCTCAGTGTTAGTATCATTCCCTTCCTCCTTCTATTCATAGCATTTACTAAAAAACTTGCTGTGAAACAAAAAAATTAAATCTTCAAGGTCTGATAATGACATTGACCCCAAACTGCAAACTAAATAAGGAACAAATCCAAGTATCCCTGTCTGAGGGACATGGTAGCTTTTTCATGTCTCCTGAATCTGCAGATTTTCAGACCAAAACCACTGACATGATCAAGTAGGGAGCTCCATTTTAATCTTTTCCTCTTGTTTCTGTTGTATTTCTTCTTCTCTGCCTGTGTCAGGTGTAAAAAAACAGGTATCTGTGCTAGAGTTTTTCCTCAAAATATGACAGCACAAGTGACAGAATTCCAAAGATGCACCAGATCCATCAGCGGAAGATTTAGAACTGGAATTAGAGCTACTTAAATGGATCTACTCTACAGATAAATATAACAAATGTCAATGATAAACTTAGTTTGCTAAAATGGAGTTTATTTTGAAATTAGTTTGCTTTTTCAAATTGGGGATCTGATTTCCAGATGCCACTTACAAAGAACTTTATTAATTAGTTCCCCTTATTATTTTTAATCACAAATAATAGGAAGGATGGATGAAATTCAGCCATCACTCTCAAATAATAGGATCTGATCACTCAAAAGTTCACAGGTAACATTCCAGCTGATTGTTGTTCATCTGGACTGGAGCAAAATAAAGATTTTAACTTGTTTAGAGGGAGGAAAAGTAATGCTGTAAAAAGCATGGGGATTGTGCCATTAGAAACATGATCCAGTTTTGAGAAATTGGATCGTATAAGCCAAAAGCAAAACATATTTTCCATTGCTTCTCCCACTCCTCAAATTTCAAGTAAAGTGTCTATTAAGACAGTTTTTTATGACCTTTTTATGCAGCTTTGGTAACATTTTCTGCACTTAACTTCATCACATCCCCTAATTTTACTGCAGCAACATCAAAGGGTAATGATCTTGTTGCCATAAAGCAAAGTATTGTCATAAAGGCAACTTTTCCCAATCTGGAAATGTTTAAGGAGGGCAAGCAAGCCGAAAGAAAGTTTCCTTGGCACTCAGAGGCAAGGCACAAATGTTAAACCCACAAGAAATGCCAATAGTTTACACAGGTGTAATATATAAAAAATGGTGAAAAAAAATCCAAATGCTTAATTTTATTTTCCCCCTTTTCTTTACTGCCTCCTTCCCCATTTTCCTAGACATGCAGGACACCTCTGTTTTCACAATAATGACTTATAATTCACAGTTTAGCCTTACAATTCACATTTCTCTTTCCCACAGTGACATGTACCTCGCAGTATATACAAAATAAAACCCTAGGATGAAAATCTGAATGTATTGTATATTTAGAGTGTGAAGCAGATTTAAAAAAAAAACCAACAGCCTTTGCAGCATCGTCATCATGGAAATAATAGAGAAAAAGAACATTAATCTTTTAAATTCCACTTGTAACTAGGAGAAACTGCTGTTAATGTGAAAGAAAGAACCTTCCTTCCTACGGTGGCACCATACAAAGCATAACAAAGATATAGGAGAAGCTGTGGCACATTCAGGGCTATTTCTTTTTCTATTTTTTAAGGAAAGAAAATTTAAGTAGGTAGATGTCAAGAGAAAACATAAAGGATAAGAAAGAACCCAGAATATATCCCCATTTAACTCCATCTTGCACTGTTTCAAAGGCTTAATAACAGACTAGAATTCAAATTATCTCATTATTGAACCGTGTAGAGGCAATTTTCTGATTCACTTGAATCAGGATTGCAGCCTGGATGGGCAGGAGATTTCCCCTGTTCTGCTGGGCAAGGTGTGGATGGAGTGAGGGCACAGGGGAGGGCAGGAAATGTGCACCTGAGAGGGAGCTGCAGGGAAATGTGCATCTCACACAGAGCTGATTCCCACCTGGAGCACACAAGGAGCCGGAATTTAACTCGCTCTAAGGCCTTCAAAGGGGCCCCTGCAGAGAAGGGATTTGCTCCCTGGAAATTTGTGGATTTGATTGGTGGTGTTAAATGTTAACAATCTGTTACTGGTGCATCACTTACCAGTTTGTTGCACCTGATTCCCAGAGCTCATTGTTCATTTTTCCATGGATTTGTTGCACAACTGCCTGTGCAGCTGATGTGGAAGAAATGCACCTCATATCAGAGACAGGAAGGGTTTCTTTGGTTCTCTTCTCCAGATCTTTCTTCATTGCTATTGGATTTTACCCTTTTCTGACCCAGAGGTGAAACAACTCAGAAGCCTTCTAAAAACTTTTATTCCATTTTCAGTCTCATGAAAAGAGTGAGACAATACAGATGTTGTAACTCACACCATCACAATCAAAAACCACCTATTTCCTAATTACAATACACTATAAACTTTTTAGCCTATCAACTTTAACTATACCATGCTGTAAATGCCTTAAAACTAATAATCTAAAATTCCCTTTCATAGGTTCTACTACAATACATCTTTCATAATTCTATTTCTCCAAAGTATCTACAAATACAAAGTATCTACAAATCCATTTCCCACACTGCCATTAGAGAAACAAAACCAGACTCTGAAATCTGCCTCAAGTTGTGGGGTTCTGGAGGTAAGGGCTGTGAACAGAAGTGTTTAAGGTTCTTAACCAAGAAGGTGAAAAATTCCTTGTTCCTGTCCTGCCATTTCCCTGCTGTGATTTGGCAGGTTGGGCAGAACCAGGGTTGCTTTGCATTTCCTTTCTTCCATCAGAAAATATTTTTTAAATTTATTTTTACAAATTACAACTTCCTTTCTTCTGTGGGACTTTTGCTGATATTCTGAAAGGAAGGACACGCCTCTTCCAAGGCTCTGCGTCACATTGCAACATTTTAAAAATCATTAGATTAATTAGCTTATTTAAATAGCTCATTAACTTAATCGCTGATGTTATTTTTGATGCTTGATATAGATATAGATGATATAGATATAGATATAGATATACATGTACATGTACATATACATATATATCCAATTTTTTGTTTTTTTTCTGAATTTCCCCAGATCCCCAGAATCACAGAATCATAGACTGGTTTGGAATGTGGTGTCAGAGGGTGGTGAGACCCTGGCACAGGTTGCCCAGAGCAGCTGTGGCTGCCCCTGGATCCCTGGAAGTGTCCCAGACCAGGCTGAATGGGGCTTGGAGCACCCTGGGATGCTCCAAGTGGAAAGTGTCCCTTCCCATGGCAGGGGTGGGATGGACTGATCTTCAAGGTCCCTTCCACCCCAAACCATTCTGTGATATTGTTTTATTCTAATATTCTGCTAAAATTACCTCTGATTTCCAGTCCCAGCTGGAAAATGTGGAGATACCTTCAGAGGTACTTCCAAAAAGGACCGTCCTGACTCCCTCCTGTGTTCAGTCTCCAAGCACGAGCTCAGTGCCCTGAATTTCATATCAGAGACATTCATCTCAGGGCAAAGAGCAAATGTAGAAGGTACAAGTTACATTTTCCCTTTCCCAAGCACACCAAAGGAGCTGCGGGCTTCAGACAAGGATAAGGATCTTAATTAACCAAGGAAGTCTGTAAGTGGCCAGGAAACACAAACAGTTTCCTATTGTCTGGCAACAGGACCATTTGCTAGGAAGGAATGTCACCTCCTTTCAGGCTCAAGTGTCACTAATTGGTGCACTTGAGATGGCCATAGATATCCCGAGGATAATTACTGCTGTTATCCTCAGTGGGAACCTCTGGAAAGGCAGCAGTGTTCCCCACCTGGCTTTTCTGAACTGCAGATCCCGCTGGGATAGAGATTATAGCCTGACTAACTCACAAAACCGCCTTCTATTCTGACTTTAAAAGTGAGGATTTGTTCCAAAAGAATCGCTAAATCCCGGAATTGTCAGATTATTATTTTTGGGTAAAGCCCAGCTGTATTAATTTCCACTACTCAGACTCTGTAAGAATGACTGAAACGATAATATTCACCTCTTTTAAAACAGCATTATTCTTATTAATAAGAGCAATAATAATAAAATTTTATGCTGATAGATGTCCAGGCAGTTTCTTGCCTAAATTCTTTCTCTTTTTAAGCATTTCCAGGGATGGTGACTCCACCATTGACCTGGACAGCCTGTTGGAATGCTTTACCACCCTTCCCATGAAGACATTTTCCTGAATATCTAACCTAAACCTCCCCTGGCACATCTTGAGACCATTTCCTTTCATCTTGTCACTTGTTCCCTAGGAGAAGAGACCAGCCCCCACTTCGGTGCCACCTCACCCTCCTGACTTCCTGAAATCTCTAATTATTAATGTCTTCCATAACAGATCTGAAAACATAAAGATACATAAAAGTAGTGGTTGTTTGGGGAGTTATTGCCAAACAATCCCTTACTGTGTATGTCAATAAACAAATCCTCCATTTCACCTTGCAGGAAAGCAGATTTTCCACACGTTTGAACATATATGACCCAGCACTATTATTTGCAATTAAAGGTCCCAAATAAAATACACATAATCCCATATTCACCACTTAACACAAACCAGCACATTAATACTGATTCCCTGCACTTAATTGTCCATTCCCACCACATCGTGCATTCAGTTGTAAACTCTTTGAAGTGCACTGAATTCTCTTAGGAGCTTTACTGCAATTCAATTTTAATTTGCCTTTTTTATGTAGCATCTTTGATACAATGGATCTTGGAATTGTGTGATAGGAAGGTAAAAGTAATGAGAACACTTTCCAGAGTTGCACATTTGTAGGAGCGAGGCAAAATGATATATGGACATGAGCGAGAGGTAAAAAGAAAATGAATGTCTATTTTAAACCAGAAAAAAGCAGCATTCAGCTACTACTCCATTGGCTTTCATCCTGCCTTCATTAAAAGCTTTTGGAAAGGCATCTTATAAAGGAGCAATACTCAGAAATGCTTGTAATGCTCAGAAAAGGGAAGACACTTCATATTTCATGCAGCTAATTACTTTTTTTTCCTGGTTTCACTCCTTGCAGGAGTCAGCAAGGAAGGAATTGCTCACTTCACATCGTTCAGGCAAGGAGGGCAGAGCACATTCCTTGGATGGGCTACAAACTCCAGGGCTTTGTTCCTGGGATGGAGCTGCAATTATCCATGTCCATGGAATAATAATGATCCTTGTTAAATCAGCCCAGGTCAGGAGTCCAGCAGGCTCCGTGTTTCGAGCAGGAACGAAGCCTTTGAGGGCAGCTGGCAGAAACGCCAGCAAGGAGCAAGACACAGAAAATGCAGGGAAAGGGTCACACCCAACGCTGCTTCTCCTTCCTCTTGGAAAGCACGAGGGGGGAAATCCAGGGAAGTGAACGTGTTCAAAGGAAACACAAAAGATTGTTTATGAGCAAATCCAGGGGGTGAAAATCACCCTGGTGATTTAAAACTTCCCTAAGTATATGACTCTGCTTGTTTCAGTAGGATTAGAAACCAAGAAGATACCCAGGATCTCAAAAAGCTTGGAAAAAACCTTTCCTTTTCCCACTCTGACAAGTATGATTTTTTAATTTTTTTGAGGAGCTGATCAGCTTCCACCCTGGCCAATCCATTGCTGCTGGCACATGGGCCACGAGAGTTCTGATACCCCTTCAAAAAACAGAAGGAGGAGGAAAAGAACACAGAGCAGCAGCTGAGTTCCAACGCAGGCTTGAGTTACCAAAAGTGTAATTTAGCAAACAATGGACTGTAAAGCTGCATTTAAACACTCTGGGAGCTCCTCGAGGTCAGGAAATGCAGGAGATAATGGGAGTAAATGGAAAAGAAGGAGTTAAAGCAGGTAATATTTGAACTGCAGTTAGTTTGTGAGGCTCAAAAGTAGCATCAGCCATACCCCACAATTAATATATATAGAAAGAATACTCTTTTTTTTCCCCAAAGCTCCTTATTCCTCAGTAAATCTTCAAAATTTTAATGGATTAGTCATAAGTCCCTAAAGGTTTCTTGCTTCGATATTGTTTTTTACACCCATAAGTGACGTAGATTATTGACTAAACTGGACTTTGCTATGGCTCTTGAGATTGTGCCCTTCATTTCTGCCAGATCACAGCAGTTTTCCTCTCTTTATTCATAATTTTCCCTGAGCCAAGACATCCTTGGAGCAGACCCCCAGCTGGCTCAGGGCAGCAGTTCCACACCTCTTCTGGTTCCTTGCAGGTGCTGCTCCTCCTGGAGGCCACGTGCAGCCTCCTGGGATGGATTCCTGAGCCACAATTGCTGACCACAAAGGAGCCATGTGGAGCCTGCAATGAAAGCAAAATCCACCTAAAGCCTGAGAAGAGAAAACCCCTTTGTCTGTCACCACCACCACCATTGAGGTCCTTCCCCAAAGCCACCCGTCCAATAGGGGGGCTGGTTTTGCCAATACTGTACATCAGGATTATAAAGCTCTGGTTCATTTTGGCTCCCTCACTTCTTGGGAATTCCCAGTGACTGCAATTCCAGCAGAATTTCACTAGGAATTGGTCCCTGGGAATGCACAGTATCTGATTCCCTCTTATACACTCCCTGTTGATAGGGAGAGTGACACTGCTCCTGAAGCAGAGCCACAAATCCCATTACTCCCATCTCTAATCCCATTAACCCTCAGGCTTTCTGGGTGGTTTAGAATCCTGGTTTTGGTTTTGGAGGGTTATTTTTAAAATTATATTGTGAATTCCTTCAACATTACTGGTTTGACTAGTGTAATTGTTGTTGTTCTGAGCTGGGGTTCTTAGGAGCTTTGTGACCTTGGCTGTAGAGTGACTGCAAATACAGACCAAAAACTTTCCTGTTTTTCTGAATGAATCCTTAAAAATGGGCTTTACTCATCTCATTGCTCTTGCTTTCTTTAATTAGTGACTTACTCCTGCTAAACAATATGGTTTTAATTGCCACAGCCCCACGCAATCACAGCCATGAAGATTTTCCCCATTAATTCAGCTCCGAGGGCTGCACGAAGCAGCACTTTGATCTCATTAGCATAGAAAATAAATCAGAGAGCACAGCTACTGCCACTTATTTTCTGTTATGCCTGAGAAACTCCTCACAAGATTGATGATTATTGGTCAGCTTCTCTGCCCCCTTTAGCCCTTTGGCACAGTCCTGCTTTGTGCACCACAGAGCCCTGAAAAGAGTCCTTGCACAAGGAAAACCAAGTGGAAGAACAACAGAATAAACTCAGCTTGGCCAAGCTGGGCTCGCTCGGAGAGAAATGGTGATGGAATTAACACAGAACTTGCCCTAGCAGAGAGTTTTGATGCTTCAAACCATTCTTGGTAGGGATGCTGTCCATCAATCCCTATTTCTTTTCCAGCTGATGGTAGATCTTGATGATGCTGATGACAAAGCTTTGGGGACATCACTTTGAGGCTGATGTTTCTCTGATGAAATGCAGAATGCACCACAGTAATATTTGTTCAAAAAGCCAAACACACCTTGCTTGAATACTCAAATTAAACAGCATCAACAAACCAACCAAACATACTGACAAGAGTTCTTCCATCCCTGGAAGTGAAGTAAAATTTTTCTACTCCTGTGACCAACATTAGTGAAATGTTGAATTGCTGAATTGTTCATGGCTTGCTTTGGGCTGCTGATTTGTTGTGACAGAGTGGGAGAAAGCACAGCAATCCCCAGCTAATCTGAGTTTCTGCTGGCAGTCTTCTTCTACATAATTTTCATTTTCACAGAATTATGGAATTGGTTTGGTGTGAAGAAGCCTTTAAGATCACTTCATTCCACCCCAAACCATGGGCAGGGACACCTTCCACTATCCCAGATTTGCTCCAAGCCTCATCCAGCCTGGCCTGGGACACTGCCAGGGACCCAGGGGCAGCCACAGCTGCTCTGGGCACCCTGTGCCAGGGCCTGCCCACCCTCACAGGGAACAATTCCTTCCCAGTATCCCATCCGACCCTGCCCTCTGGCAGTTTGAAGTAATTCCCCCTTATCCTGTCCCTCCATCCCTTGTAAACAATCTCTCTCCATGTTTTCTGTAGGTTCCTTCAGGCACTTGAAGACCACTACTGGGTCACCCCAAAGCTTCTCCTCTCGAGGCTGAACAATCCCAAATCTCCCAGCAGAGCTGCTCCATCCCTCTGATCATCCTGGTGCCTCCTCTGGACTGGTATCAGAAGTGGGATTTTCTCTTGATAATGAATACAGCAGACCAAAAAAGAAACAAACAACAGATAAATCAAAACCAAAAGAACTCTAAATGAACAAGAAAATCCCCAGCAGCAACCACAAAACCACAAACAACCCTTAAAATCCATTGCAGCTAGATAAGGAACAATTTGTAATCAGAATTTTTTCCTGGGCCGAATTTTTCCTATGTTACTGCAGGATGTGAAAAGTTTCCAGTTTGTTTAAGGTGAATATTAAAGCAATCTAGGAAAGCACACTATCAGAGAGACATCATAGATTATAATAACCCATAAAGCAAGTTAATTTCTTCCCTTTATTTTTAATTCCACCCAGCCATGAGCCATCCACCATTCAGTGCAAGATGAATGATTCCCACTCCAAACGCTTTTCACTTGTCAAAGTCTACCCCAAGCCTTAAGTTTTCCAGAATCTAATGTCAAAACACTTTTCTTTTGGGTAAATCACTGGGAGCTGAGTCTATCAAAGGAAAGGATTCACTGGGAGTGATATTAATGACAGAGTTTGGGAGGATTTCAGTCTGTGCCATGGTTTGAGTCGCTTAAAATGCTGCCCCATCAGCTTGGGCCACAGGGATGGATCCAGCTATGAATGAAACCTCTGTGATCATCTTCTAATTAACACATCAGGCAGCTTTTTGCATTAATCACCTTTGTTTAGCAGACAGGCATTGCTCAGGCTCCCTGTGTTGGGTCTCTGCATGCACAAGACCTCAGAGAGCTTTTTTTATGGGCTTGGATTAAATTTAACAACTTTGCTGTTGCTAATCCAAAAAAGTTATTTCTGTTCCTCCTCCATCCTGACAAGGAACATGGCAGGAAGGAGGACAGGCAGGAGATATCTTTATCACACTGATACCAACATGGGAGTTTGACACTTGGCAGATGACAGCAAATATTTTAAACCAAAGAAGCTTTTTAGATCCTTTTGCATCCTTGCTCTCTGCATTTCAGCCCAAAGAACAGAAGGCTCTGAGGAGACCTTAGAGCACCTTCCAGTGCCGGAAAGGGCTCCAAGAAAGATGGAGAGAAACTTTGGACGAGGGCCTGGAGTGACAGGACAAGAGGCTTCACACTGATAGAGGGTAGGGTCAATTGGGATTTTGGGAAGGAATTGTTCTCTTTGAGGGTGGTGAAGCCCTAGCACAGAGTACCCAGAGAAGCTGTGGCTGTCCCTTCCCTGGAGTGTCCAAGGCCAGGCTGGGCAGGGCTTGGAGCAACCTGGGACAGTGGAAACCTGGTCCAGCCCATGGCAGGAGGTGGAACTGGATGGGCTTTAAGGGCTCTCCCAAGCCACAGCAGTCTGGGATTCTGTGAGTGTCAAAATGCAAGGCTGAGCTCTCTGCCATGCCAGCACAGACCCTTCCCTGTTCCTCCTGCCCTTTGTGCTCCTTACCTGCTCTGCCCACAAGCTTTGCAAATAGGAAATATGAAGCTAATAAGGAAGGGGAAGGTGATTTAAAATCCTCTTCCATTTCACCCATGTGCCCATGCAGTACAGCCACATTCTAATGGCTGCATTTCGTCTTATAGGTAAATGCTACAGAAGTGACATAAATATGACAAAGGGGTTCCTGGTTTGTGGTGCATTGATTCCATTAATTTGACCACAAGGCTCTGGAGAGGGAATTGCACTGCCTACTCATCAATATTTTGCTCTTTTTTTGCTGGAGCCTAGAATCAGGCAAGGCCCTTAAAGAGCTTGTTATAAATGCAGCTCTGGCCTCTGGAGACTCATTCCTGCCCAGGAGTTTGAAAAGAACTATCTTCAACTGAATTAAAAATTTCTCCAAATACATCATGACATTCCAAAATATTGAGCTAGTTCAGATATGCTTCTGGATTTACGTGGCCCTGAATAGCTCTCTCTGTCTAGAGGATTTGCTAAGTTTATTGCAGGCTAATCATTTCAGCCTCAGAGTTGTTAAAGTTGTTAAAGTTCCACAACCATTTAAAACATGAAACAAAATAAACAATCATTAAATCCATAAGGTAAATATTAATGAATTTTCTTCTGTGGCATTCAATGTCTGATTGCACAGAAACAACGACTTATGCAGCGAGGAGCAATCAGAAATTTCTGGAATTGTAGTGTGATACTCCTGGTGATAAAGACAGGCTACATTCTCCCTGTACTTGCTTTCCTGTTATTAAATCAGCATTCATCAACAACACTTGGATAAAATATATTATACTGCATATATATGACATGAACCCAATAAATATATATATAAAATATGTACACATAATATATGTGCCCCATTATTATGGGTCTGATCACAATCTGAAAAGCAGTGGCCTGAAATATAAATATGCAAAGGCTGATATTGCCCAAGAAGCACAAGATTTAGGCTTCTAGCTCACACTATTATTTATTAGCAATTGCACAAATCATAATTAGGCCTTTTTTTTAAAAGCCCACACTGGAGGTTTCATTGCCATTTCTTTACAGCAGCCCTTTATAAATCATTCATCTGGAGGTTTCTCTCCCATGTGCCGTGCAAACATTCCTGTAAAATCCTCTTAATGGAGTCTATGAATCAATGCACAGCCAAGTGTCACAGGTGGAATCGATGGCTCCAGAAGCAAGAGGACCTTTTTAGAGGCAGGTGTCGAAAACCCTGACTGAATTAGAAACTTTAATCTATGGCAGGCACTGAAATTTATGCTCCAAAGAGATAGTTTGAAAGTCTTCCCTTTTTTTTTTTCACTGCTACAGGTATAAATTCCTGTCAGCAGAATGAAAGAAGGAATGAGAATTCTTTAGGCTAGAAATAAGACTGAAGGAATATATAACAATAAAATTATACTGGTCCTCAAACACATGAAAGACAAGTGAAAAAAAAAAAAAAAACACATAAAAAAGAAAAGGAATTGACAGTGCTCTGGGGCTTAAAATGCAGAAAGGGATACACAGGATGGATCCTGGGAACACTTTTTAGTAGTGAAGGCTGGAACCCTAACCCAAAATTCACTTATTGAATAGAAGTGACCTCATCACCAGTTATTCCAATGTTGTGAGCTCTAGCCCCACTGGGAAGGACAAAGATTCAGGGACATAAAAAGGGCATCACTTGGTTTCCCTGGGTCTGAGATGCTGCTCCCCTCACAATCCCACATGAAAGCAGCCCCAAACCCTCACTTTGCCTATTTCTTCCTGAAATTCCTCCTTATCCCAAATAACTTCAATTTGCTTTGTGCTTTTTTCAGTTTACTTTGTGCTTTTCCTACTGTCTTCACAAATTTTATCTTTTTGGGTTTTCAGTTAATGACAAAATATGGATTGGGGAAATATTCCATCACTTTTTTTGCCAAGAGTTTATCCTCATCTGCTTTTTCAGACAACGAAACAACAACGTTATATATGGCAAAATGATTTTTGAAGTGTAAAGGTAAAAAACATGGACTGTATTTTCTTTTAGTTATTTCTGCCAATTCAAAAATTATAAGATAAATCAGCATAATTTCCTAGGCTTCTTAGGAAGTTTATCATCAAGCAGTCTTAAATTCTACAATTAATCTGTCTGCTGCTTTATTTTTATTTTTAAAGAAACAAGACCTTTTGAAGTCTTGATCACACTAAACAGTCTGTCATTTTCATGTACTTGTTTGGGTCCAGGAAGTCCTGGAAATAAATAAGTTTAGAGGTGAAGGAAAAAAAAGAAAATCAGTAAAAAACCAGAAAAGCGACTGTATTTGTACTTCAGCCTTTTAGAAAAAAAAACCCATGATGTTGTCTCTTTACTCTTTTTTACTCATTAATTAAAGCTGACACTTCCAAAAGCAGTATTAAATTACCTGAGATGTAAGAACTCGTCTGCTCTGCTCATCTATTTTAAGTTAAGGTGACCAGACACCAAAGCAGCTGCTGCCTCTAAAGGATAATGGAGTTTAGGACCACATATCCCATGCAAAATGTCATCTTTATCCAGGGATGGAGAAACCTTTAACCCTCAAAAGAACACCTTTGAACACCACAACAGGAAATCTTTCAAGCAGCCTTTTCAACATGTTTGAAGAGGTGTGGGGAGAGGAAAGGTTTTGAGGTTTTGTTTCAGGGGTTTTGGTTATTTTTGAATGTTTGATCGCCTAGGAAGTAAATCCAAAAGAAACTGGGATTGTTTTCCAAGGTGATAACACTGATAACACTGATTACAGACTCCAGGAAAAGTCTGATGAGGAGAGACTGAGGGAGCTGGAAAGGGGCTCAGCCTGGAGCAAAGGAGGCTCAGGGGGGACCTTGTGGCTCTGCACAGCTCCTGACAGGAGGGGATGAGCTCTGCTCCCAGGAACAGGGACATGAGGAGAGGGAACAGCCTCCAGCTGTGCCAGGGGAGGCTCAGGTTGGATATTGGAAAAAAATCCAATCACTGAAAGGGCTGTCAAGCTCTGCACAGGCTGCCCAGGGCAGTGGTGGAATCCCCATCCCTGGAATACTTGAAGATCGTTTGGATGTGGCACCTGGGGACAAGGGTTAGTGCTGAACACGGTGGTGGTGGACTTGGTGACATTAAAAATATTTGGACTTGATGATATTTAAAATATATCCCAACCTTAACAATTGTCTGATTCCATAAAGCTTCTTAGGAAATGATTCGTGTTGCAGCACAGGTCTAATTTTAGCAGATTGGAGGAATTAAAAATAATCCACTTGTTTTGGAAGTCATTTAAGTTGAGGTTGTTATGTAAGTACTTTTATGGTGAAAAAAATACATCAAACACAAACCATGACAGAAACTATCACTGCCTAGAAACTGGCTAATTTTTTAATCACCATATATAAATATATATATATAGATGTTTAGACACGAATGTGTGAGTGTTGTACAGGGAAGAACAAGAATTAAACAGGGATGTAAAGGCCAGAGCTAGCTATTTCTCCCTAATTAAGTTTTCAATCAACAAGGCAATCAGCACAGAGCTGCCATCAGTGCTGCTCTGAGAGCATCCCGAGTCCTGGAGCAGGAGCACCGGGCATTCCAGGCTGAGTGCCTTAGGATAACACTCTCCTACACCCCAGTGGTAAAACAGGGACACGGCTCCCAGCAAAGCCTTTCCCTCGCTCAGGACAAGCAAACAAACCGCTCTGGTGAGCACATCCAGGCTCGGGATTTTCCCCGAATATTCCCATCAAACCGAAGGGGATGTTTGCAAATGCTCCGGTTTTGATTTCCCACGAGCTGCCAATCAGGTTGGAGGTTTCCTCAAGGGAAAAGGATGGAAATGTCTTCATGACAAAGGCAGTCTGAATGTGGAAAAGGCCAAGTGCCTCGTGCTAGGTGGGGTTACAACAGTTCAGGTGCTCTCCTAATTAATGAGGGGGCCATGGCTAAATGCCACTGATGCCTCAGGTTTGAGCTTTTCTATTTTTCAGATTCTGTGCTGCTTTGGTGTGTAATTCTGAGCTTCATATGAGGGGATGGTGAGCTCTGTGCACAGAGTAGGGAGACAAAACAATTCCTTCTCTAGCTGGGGACCAAGGACAAATGATCCAAATCTCAGCCCCAAGAACATAAACAATGTGGGCTGAAGAGAGAAAAACAAGCAGGGTGGGACTTCATAACCTAAAGCTGTAATTGGACAATGAACTCCAATATGCAAATGGAGCAGAACTGATCAAAGTGAGAGACCCTGTGCCCGGTCGTGCATTTTGGGACCATTTTGGTTCATCTTGGGTGCAGCCCTGGCTGGGCTCTTGTGCTGCCCAGGGTGTGTCCATCGAGGCCTTTTAATAAATCCCTGCTTTATTCTTTAACTCTGCCCAGCCTCTGTTCTAGGGCAGCCTGCACAGGGCATCACCATGACACATTTGTGTGTCCTGGGGCCTCATTCAATTCCTGCTGGGAACAGGAGGGATCAGATTGTTCAATTAACTCCAGTGGCCTTTGGACTGTAATGAAGACTCCACTCACAGTGACATGGAGTTCTCCATGGAGAGGCTGAGCACTTCCAGCCCCTGTGGAGCCCGACACCTCCTCACTAGGGCTGAGCATCCAAGGAGAGTGCAGGGGAGCTTCTCTTTCCTGCCCTTGAAACCAAACTGGGGGCTTTGAAAGGAGCCCAGGAGGTCTGGTCACCCAAATGCAATAATTGCCTTTGAAATTCTTGGTTAGATCACGGGAGTCATAAAAATAAATTAATTCTTTCGTAGGATGCAAAAAATTAAAGATTGTTATCATGGAATAGTTTGGGTTGGAAGAAACCTTAAACATCATCTTATCCACACCCTTCCATGGGCAGGGACATCTTCCACTACAGACAGAACCCAACACACCCAGTTTCAATTTAAATTTTGCCATTTTTTATGAAGCACCTTAGGAAAAATTAACATAGAGATCCTTTTTCCTGTGGTTTCATTGTACAGAACAATGATATGACAATTTAATTGCTGCAATCCACAAACTTTCTTAGCAGAAACGGGTTTGTCCCTACATTTAATGTGTGTTTATACTTGGGTAGTTAGTCCTAAAAAGGACACAATTGTGCTGTCATCTTCAAAGTATCAGAAAATACATATATTCTACAAATCTCCAAAATGCAGCAACAGAGTAATTGACAGCCATGATTATTGTGCCCTCTAGGAACATTCTGGATGACAGATGATGGTAATTTCCTCATAAATCATGTCTAAACCATGAAAAATGCAATGGAACCTCATTTAAGGAGTCTGATCTTACCAGGACTAATGGAGTGGGTAGAATAATTTGGGTCTGCAATGTTTATTTGAGCTTTTAGGGACAGAATCTTCCAGAAGTTTCAAGCATGTATGTAGAGAGAAAAAATATCCCATTTCAGATGAGCAGCACCCTCTCTTTTGTCTCTCCTGTGTTGCTGTGGTACTTTTCCTGATCCTGGCTGATTGACAGGAGGGAAGATCTGCAGCTCCTATTTCAGAAAAAGTTCCTAAGATAGCAGTGAAGGGGTTTTTATTCAGGACTAGACGAATAAAAGGAAAAAAAAGAACATTTTAGACTCTGAGAATCCAAGTGAACAATTCTACATTTTCTACATGCTTTCAAGCTGGAATGTTTTCATTATTTTTAATATAAAGGAATTTTATTTTCTATTTTTGACTAGATTCGTTGAGTGTGAATAAGGCTGTCCTGATCCACACTACATTTATATTCTGTGAAAAGCTCACAAATTGAAGTCCCAGTAACTTTTTTAAAAACATCATTATCTCCCTCATTCCACCTGTGTCTTTTAACATTTTCTTTTCATTATAGATTGTGGTGCCCAGTTGACTCTACAGTTCAGAAATATTTCATTTACAGGAAGCAGTTTGGGGTGTTATGGAATCCCAGAATTATGTGGGCTGGAAGGGTCCCCAAAGCCCATCCAGTGCCATGGGCAGGGACATCTTCCATTATCCCAGGTTGCTCCAAGCCTCATCCAAGCTGGCCTTGGACACTTCCAGGGCTCCAGGGGCAGCCACAGCTTCTCTGGGCACCCTGTGCCAGGGCCTGCCCACCCTCATAGCCAAGAATTGCTTCCCAATGTCCCATCTAAACCCACTGTTTTTTAATCTGAGTCCATACCCCCTTGTCCTGTCCCTCCATCCCTTGTAAACAGCCTCTCTCCATGTTTCCTGTCAGCCCCTTCAGGTACTGGAGGCCACACTGAGGTCAGCCTGAAGCTTCCAGCCCGAACAACCCCAACTCTCCCAGCCTTTCCTCATGGCTGAGCTGCTCCATCCCTCTGATCGCCTTGGGAATGGGTGAGGAGTTTGAGCCTTGAGCAGATCCATGTTTGGTGGCACACAGGGGCTGTTCAGGGCCACAAGACAAAGGCAAGGAGATCACTTCATGGGCACAATGTACTCAGGGAAAATCAAACCATTTTCCAATAAGAATAGACTTAAATCATGGGAAACAAAACCAAATTAAAACAAAATCTTTCCCACCCCTTCTCCCCAGGCTCCACATCACCCCTGCATGGTGCCAGGGATGGGGAATGGGGGCTGTGACAAGTCCAGTACAGCTCCCCTCTGCTGCTCCTTTCTTTACACTCTTCCCTTGTTCTTCAGGGTTCTTCTCCATGGGCCACAAATCCTTTGGAAAAAAACCTGCTCCTGTCTGGCTCCTTCCCTGGGCTGCAGGGGAATCTTCCTCCCCCTCTCCATCACTAGCAAAGAGAAAAAAAATAGAGAAAATACTATTTTATTTTAAAACTAAATGCCTTTGAGGACAAACTGCTGATCACTTTACTTTCCTCATCCAAATTAAAAGCAAAAACACCAAGGCCTTCAGGCAGGATCTGCTGCTTGCATTTGTGATGTCCCAAAAAGGCTCAGAGGGTTTATCATCAGTAAATCATTTCCACCCCTGGAGCACCTTCTCTCATCCCACATCCTCCTCTGTCAGCATCTTCCAGGCTGAACAACCCCTTTTGCCTCCAAGTTACAGCACTGGAGAAAGGGAAGGCAAGAAAAGCTTTTTTAAATAGGAATTGCAACATTCCCCATTGTTCTTAAAAAGGCAATTGTTTCAATCTTCAGATATGCTGCAAGGAAAACATCTTTGTAAGGACTTCTGCAAAGATCACAAGGCTTGCAATGCCTTTTAGGAAGAAAACAGATTCTTTCTCTGGGATAACTTAATCAGCATGACAGCTTCATCCAGAACCTGGATTCAGAAGAAGTTTAATGGCATTAGGAACCTTTAGAGCTCCATTAATGTCCCCCATCCTGGAACTGCACTTTATACAGTGCAATGTTCCCTGCACAACTCAGAGAAGAGGCCTGAATAAATCACAGTTCAGCCAAAGTTTAAGCAGGTGAAAGCAGGTAAAAAAAAAAACAGTTAAACCTATTTTTTTCCAAATCTGATAAAATTCCAGACATCAGATAAGTATTATGAGGGTAAAATTGCAATCATTGATAGCAGTACACCTTCCCCCCAACACACAGTAAAATTTAAGAGTTTCTGTCTCAATGACTTTACTATTATGTTGTAAACACTTAATATTGTATGCTATGACTACAGGAATTCCATTTCAAAGCATTTGCTTTTCTGTAAGCACTGGCTTTGCATGATGATAAAATAACAAAGCTATAATAAAAGTTTATAATAAAATAACTGAAGGCATTCCAGAGTTCACAGAACCACAGAATCATGGAATGGCTTGAGTTGCAAGGGACATTAAAGCTCATCCATTTCCCATGGACAGGGACACCTCCCACTAAAAAAAAACTCCCAATCTGAGCTGAAGTTGCCTTTATTTGGTGAAATCACCTGAATCCTCACACTTCAGACACAACTTCTCTGTCTGTTCACCAGAAAAAGGTGCAGCAGTGTCACCTTTCATGCTCCATCCACAGCTTTAATACCCTTAAAAGTGTATTAAAAGAAAATCTCAGATTCACAGAATAGTTTGAGCTGAAGAGACCTTTCCAAGGTTGTCCAGTCCAAGTTCCCTGCAATGAGTAGGGACAGCTGGCTCAAAGTGGCCTTTCCAGGGATCCAGGGGCAGCCACAGCTTCCCTGGCCACCCTGTGCCAGGGCCTGCCCACCTCACAGAGAAGGATTTCTCTCCAATATCCCATCTAACCCTGCCCTCTGGCAGTGGGAAGCCATTCCCTGTGCCCTGTCCCTCCATACCTTGTCCCAGGTCCCTCTCCAGCTCTCCTGGAGCTCCTTCAGGCACTGCCAGGAGCTGTAAGGTCTCCCCACACCCTTCTCCTCTCCAGGTGAGCACCCCCAGCTCTGCCAGCCTGGCTCCAGCCCTTGGAACGTCTGTAAACCCAGTACCAGCATGAGAGGAGACTCAAAAAAACCATGAAGTTCTCCTTTAGTCATCTCCCCTCAAAGATTTCCACTTAAAATATTGAGTTCCTCAAAGTGGGGTACAGGAAATGAAAAGATTTCCACATAAAAGCCCAGTTAAATTAATGCTCCTGCCATTTAAAGCCATCCCTGCTTTGGGATAAGAAGAGTTTTGGGTGCTGAGCTAGAAATGTGCCTTCCACCTCAACACAGGAATCTGTAGGTGCAGCCAGCACATGCCAAGAAAAACCTTTGGAATGGTTTATTTATTTACTGCACAGCACAGTTCAGTCTTGGGCTTCACATCAAACCCAGGGGAGAATCCCTGCTGAGACAAGCCAGTGAAGCACCTCTGAAGTGCACATCCCTTTCATATCAAAAGTGAACTGCCTTGAGGTTTTGAAAGGATTTAATATTCCAGGACACGTTACTAAAGCCATAATCCCAATCATTGTCCTCCACAAAGGGAATAAGGAGAATGATGGAAAATATCCCTGTACTAAACATAGCTTAAGCAGTCACTTGGGATGTAAAAGGCAAAATATTTGGAGTTTGAAGCTCTAAATGCAAATGAGCAGATGAGGATATGCTTCCCAGGAAAACCCTAAGGCCTTTAGCAGTGTTTGAAGTCCTCTCTTACAGCCTGTGTACAAGTCTGTGTACCAGCAATCATCCCTGGAATATTTCAACACTTTGGGAAGTGTCTGAGCACCAGAGATAACAGGAACTTCTCTTTCAGCCTGGAGAAAAAGGAGCACAGCCACCCTAAAGCAAACACAGAGAGTGGTGGTGCAATGCAATGGAAGAGTTTGGAATCTCAGCACTCTGAGCCTAAAGAAACCCAGCAGAGGTGAACTGTCCATCTTCTAATTAGGGATGAGGCTCAGGTCAATTCCAAAAATAACTCTGACACAACGTTTGCCACGATATTGGCTCCTCTGAGGGTGAAAGGAATCTCCAGATCTCTGTGCCCATAGGGAGAAAAATTGGAATAACCACTAGGAATCCCTCTGCTGTTCAAAGAGCTGACTGTCTGTCCTTTTCTGGCACCAATCCTACCGTAACAAAAAATTCCTCATGGAATTCAACATGAAATTCAGGTGCTGTACTTGATTTGGAGCAATCCCAGGCAGGAGCACAGGCTGGGAGAGGATGTCATTGAGAGCAGCACTGTGGAGAAGCACTCAGGGGTTCAGGTAGATGAAAAGTGAAAATTTTGGGAAGGAATTGTTCCCTGTGAGGGTGGGCAGGCCCTGGCACAGGGTGCCCAGGGAAGCTGTGGCTGCCCCTGGATCCCTGGCAGTGCCCAAGGCCAGGCTGGATGGGGCTTGGAGCAACCTGGGACAGTGGAAGGTGTCCCTGCCATGGCAGGAGTGGCACTGGATGATCTTTAAGTCTCTTCCAATCCAAACCATTCTGTAATTCCATCATTCTGTAAGAGGGGTAAAAAAAGTATTTCCCTGAATTGATAATCATCAAGAGAGAGAACGGACAAAGAGAATTTTAGCCAACAAAATTCAGCTGTTCTGCCTAAAATGTTGCTTGCCCAGCAGCCGAGCTCTGACTGGGTGTTTATGGGATGTGATCACTGCATTGTGCCAAATGCAGGATCATAAAATGTCATTTTCTAGGGAATAGCTCAGTGGGAGTTTGGCAGTGCTGGGTTAACTGTTGGGCCTGATGATTCCAGAGGTCTTTTTCTACCTAAATGATTTTATGAAAATTCCAAATATTGGTAAAATAATAGCAGAATTGGCTTACTGCAAGTTACTGGGCTATGTATCACTACAGAAAAACTTTAATCAGCTTCAGCAAGAGAAGAATAAAATTGCCTTTGAGAATGGGCCCTGAAGGAAGAATCAGCTTTGTGACCTTGGCTCCAAAGAAATGTAATTTTACCCTTGTCTTCCAAAGGGCCTCAGTTCTACCTGTGATGTACTTAGGCTCTGTGTTTGGATTCAGTGTGAATTATTCCTTTGCCTTTGAGAAATCCATTGGATTCTTAAAGATATTTAGGGACCTTATTTCAGCAGATGTTTCATCAATATTTGTACAGCTTCAATGGCTTAAATTCTGTTCACAACTCTTTCTAAATACTTTCTCCATTTTTATTTTCCTTCAAATTGAGCAAAAACCATTTAAATTGTTTAAATGAATGCAAAATTTATATTAAGAGTACCAAAATGTATAAAAATCTAGAAAATCAAAGCCAGGCCTACAATAAAATCCCACCATATTCCATGCAACAGTGTGTGACATATTTCTCTCTCTCTCTGCTTTTTGTAACATTTATGCAATATCTGCAATAGGTATATGATCTATATACTTAATATATACAGTAAATAGATGCAATAAATGCAGAATATGGCTTCAGCCAGGATTTCCACAGAAACATCTGAGAATATTACACTGTCCATATGCCAATAGGAGCACAGAGCTTTTCACATTATTATTTAATGTCAAATTTTACTTTCAAAGAGAAAGTAGAATTGGAATTTATGTCATATTAAAAACAGTCCTTCTAACCGTGCTTAGACACCTGAATATTAAACTACCCATTTCTTATCACAATGCAATTCTGTTGATCACTTTTGGGCTGGAAATGTCTTTTCTTCCCTTATAGCCACTAGCAAAACATTTAAAATAATCACCAAAACTTCCACGAGACAAAAGCCAAGAAAAAACCCTTCTGTACACACTTCCTCTCATTTCCAAGTTGAAATCAGAGCCTTTAATGTTACTTTAACATGTGTTAATCATATCATTAATGTTATGACTGACAGACAGAAATTAGTTTAATGGAGAGTTCAGGGTCCTTAAATCAAGACAGGCTTTTGGGTTCTCATGATTAATAGAGCAATACCCCAGCCACATGTGCTCAAGCTGCAAAGGAAGATGGATAATGAGCTCCTGCATCCACTGAAGGAATTTTAAAACCTATGGTGGACTACATTCCAATGGAGCACATTAGGAAGGAATTAATGCAGGATCATTTGTCTGTCATAGCCAATGTTCAAAGGGAAAGTGCAGAGACTGAGCAGGGATATTCACAGCTTCAGCTGTGGGAGGGCTAATGAGATGTGGGATGAATGGGGGGAGAAAAGAGAAAGAACCCCTTGGTAGGTATAAAGATTTCCTTCCAGGCCCCAAGGGGTGTTTGGTGACATGCAAGACTTCCCTGGCTGGTGCAGTGTCCACCCAACAAATCCCAGCTCCTCTCCACACCAGGCCTCACTGCAAGGAGCCAGTCTGCACAGTCCTGCCCTACTCTTACAAGAAATTCCACATCAGAAAGACACTGACACCTGGTCTCACATAATCCAGACTGGCTTGGGTTGGAAAGGACCTCAAAGCCCGTCCAGTGCCACCCCTGCCATGACAGGGACACCTTCCACTGTCCCAGATCGCTCCAACAACACTGCCAGGGATCCAGGGGCAGCCACAGCTGCTCTGGGCACCCTGTGCCAGGGCCTGCCCACCCTCACAGGGAACAATTCCTCCCCAACATCCCACCCAGACCTGCCTTCTGGCAGTTAAAATAATGCACTATTTTCCTTCTACCATAATTTCTCCAATTTCTCCTGTAATTTGCTTAATTCTTTGTCAAATTACTCAGTCTTTACAGAATTTATGGTGTTGGTGGTGTTACAGTCCTCCAGGGAAACAGCAGGATCAGTAATCTTCACTTTCCAGAGAGAAAACATGGCCTGGGAATGGTTTTGAGCAGCTCTGTAGAGATGTACTACCAATGACCTGGGGGAATTACAGGTGTAATGTGGTCTGTATGACCTGAGCTGAGTTAGGAAACATTAATTACAGGCATTGAGGCAGTAAATTAGTTTATACACCTTGCTGGTTTTGTACAAAGAGTAATTGTTCTCTGTGTATGTTGCAAAGATAAAAGTCTGAAATGTTCTTGATATTTTTGGCAATATGAATTGTGTATTTGTGCTAGACAGGATCAATATGTGTTTATTTTCTAATGATAAAGTAATTTTCTTCTATTCCTCCTCATTTTCTTATTTTTCTTAGTAATTTTAAGATCCTCATACTGCTTTCTTTAGTTGGAAATTATGGGATTCTTATCCTGTGTACTTTTACCTCATTCAGACAAAAAGCAGACTGCTTTAATTATTTTTTTAATTCATAAGCTTAAGACAAAATCTTTAGCTTGTAATATGTTACATAATTATTGTGAATCCAGTAAAGAACAGAAATTATAGACTGTATTTCAGCAGATAAGCAAGTAGTGAAATGAAATGAAATGAAATGAAATGAAATGAATAAATGAATCAAGTAAAATGGCTTGGTTCCAGTAAACTAACTAAAAATGTAACATGACCCAAAAAAGTCCTGGTTTTGTGTAAAAAAGGAAATGCAGCCAAGTAGTTTCTTTCAGATGCAACACTGATTGTATAGTGGAAAGTTACACAAAATGTGTCAAATTCAAAATAAAAATTCAGGATTTTTTTAAGAATTCATCTTAATAGCCTATAATTAACTCAGAAGAAAAGAAGAAAAAAGAATCCTCCATTAAAAGTAATCATTGGTGAAGATTTTTGGCTTGAAAAAAGAGAATGAGAAGAGAAGGAAAACTTTAGGACAAGTCAGTTCCTTCCTATACCAACTCCCAGAAAAGAGATATTATTGCTGGAATTACAAAAACAACATGCAGGCAAGCTCCCTGAGAGTCACCAGCTCCAGATCCAATGAGTTTGCATCCAAAATAATGAAATTTGGGTACAATGAATACCATATTTGGTGAGTTTTTCATGTTACATGAAAGATGGTACATCCAGTGAAGGGCGTGACTCCCACCCTCAGCATTTGGCTGAGGCTCATGTGAAACACTGAGCAAACCTGGTGACAAAGTGACAGTGACACTGCACAGCTTGCCTGATCTCTATTAGTTTTTGGAAGCCCCAAACCCTTCACCCTGTTAAGAATTTGGATAGAAAGGGGAAAAGTCCCTGATAACTGCAATAAGACAATTACAGACTAACTCACCTCCAGGAAAAGTGTTTTTGTAACTTCTAATTGGAGATTTAGTTAAGATCTGAATCAAGAGGGTTTATATTCCTTCTGCATATTCTATTTTAATTGCTTTTTACAAGCTGGCTGGAAGTGCCATGAGGTACAGAGTTATAATTTGAAGATATTATAAATTTTGCTTTGGGGAGTGGAAAAAGCCAGCAGAGAGGGGAGCAGAGTGAAGGCAGCGCTCCAAAGGAACTGCCTCCATTTCTCTGGGAATTCAGTGCAATGCTGCCTTTACCCATTTTAAACTCCTCCCTTTGTTCAATTAGTGGAAGGTGCAGTTTCCCTTCTTTTCCCTCATTTTATGTGATCAGCCAAAAGAGAGCACCTAAAGAACTGTTAAGGGTAAAAATGTACCTTGGGCTTCATGCAAATGAGAACTGGGCTCTGCATTTTAATGAGTGAAGCCTGTAAACTTTGTTCTTGCTCATTAGCTGGAAGATGTGTCAAGATGTGGAAGTGCAATGGACACTGACAGCAAATGAGGTCCAGAGGCCTTGGGGCTGCATCTCAATTTCCCAGGGTTTTAGTTACTCTTTGCAGCCTCTGCTATGATACAGCAGTGATGATAGCAGCCAGGCTTGGCAGAAATTACTGTAAAAGCTGTAACTTTTATAATGAATCCCAAGTTCTTACCAGAGGTTGTAATAATATCCTTAGTACTTCCACAGCCCCTCATAAAAAAACATTGCGCAGCGAGTTGTTCTCTATTAAATTGTTAGACAATCTTTTATTAAAACAGTCTGAAAGCTTCCTGGAAAGATTAAAATGAAACAGTGAGGTAAGTTTTAATCCTGGGCTGTTGGTAAGGTCACCACTTGGGAGGATAACCCGTTTTACAGGCAGGTGCAGTGCTGAGGGAGGGAGCCCGTAACAGCGTTAGCGCCGTACAACCCGCAGCGCCTCATAAGAGAGTTTGGTGTGCCTCAGCAAAAATTCATTCCAGAAGAATTCAATCACTTCTTGGGAGAACTTTCTGATGTGAGAAAATAATTGAGTGCTTGACATCCAGCTCCAGAGGTCAACCACTGAAAAGGCAATATCTTGGCAATAAATTGGGATGAAATTGTCGAATTTGAGTTGCGAGGCGAGTTTGCGGTTTTATGGAGCAGATGGTTCAGATGGTGTGGGGTTCAGGGAGTGCTTTCCACTCAGACAATAGCACACCAAAAGCAACCTGTTTGTGGGGGCTTTCCCATTCTGGTGGGTTTTAAATTCACCATTTCAGACTGAGTTGAGCACTGCAGAAGCAGGCTGAGCTGGAGCTTCAGTCAAGACAGACCAGACCTGCTTTTTTAAAATCAATCCCAGTGATCCACAACTTTGTGCGCTTTTTCTATAGGGAAAAAAATGGGTCTAATAAAAAATATTATCTCCTTTTCACAGCGTGTCCTATTATACATTTAAAAATTATCATGGCTATGGAATCATAGAATCATTAAAGTTGGAAAATACCATACATTTCATTTTCATAACCTTAACCAGAAGAGGCTGTTTCTTCTCCTTTGGGATTAGAGTAACATTCAGTGTTGACACCTGTGACTTTTTTCTTGCAACTCCCACTGTGAGAACAGCCACGAGGAACAATGTGAAAAGCCCTTTTTTTTGTAAGAACCCTCAATTATTTTCCATGGCATTTCGAGAATCTTGTTATTCAACTTTCAAAGCTTGTTGTAGAATCCAAACCCAGAAACTAGCAGTGCAAATACTACATCTCATTTTCCTGTCACATTCACCTCAGCACAGGAAATCAATCCAGCAGGAAGGGGAAGATTTGAAAATAGATGGCAGTGGCAATCCAATAAAAACCATAAATAAACAGGGGGAAGCACCCCGTGTCAAGTGTGGATTTCCAGATTTACCAAATATATATAAACAAACCTGCATTGTGATTTGGGTGGCACTGAGGTCACAGCTTCAGGGGTTTCACAGCATATGAATTCAAAACTGGGAAGAGGAAAGAAAAAAAATAGTAAAAAAAATATTACCCAAGATTCTTGAAATCACTGGTAATAATAATAATAGCAACCATCATCATCATCATCACTGTGATTTTGTCAGGCTGGTAAATCTTAAAAACCCAATTAATAAAAATATCATGGTAACTACATTTTGAATGTTTTTCCCAAAGGTTTTTTGAGTAGCAGAGTTGCTGGGGGCTTTCTTTGTTTGTCTGCTTTTTGCTCAAGAAATCCACAGTATCCAAAAGAGTCCTCCAAGGATTCAATAATGCAGACAGTTTCTGCTCCAAGTACTTCCAGCAATTGTTGGCATCTTTTAGGACTGTCTGGCTGGAATTTATTAACATATATAGCCAGAGCTCTCTCCTCTATTGAAAGGCAATATAACACACGTTCCCTGACAGATTAAAGCAAGCTGCACTATAAATTGTGCAGATTGAGCCCTCTTACACAGCTTATCCTAATCATAGCTCTGCCATTTGCTTCTCATGACAGGATAAAAATAAAAGTACCATAAAACTAAAATAAAATAGACAGTCTGCCATTCCTCCTTTAGAAAACATTTGTCAGAATCTCTTCAAAAATAATTGGGAAGAAAATGTGCTGAATTCTACAATTTATTGAGTCATTTTTAAAGCTTGTCCAGGCATGTTAAAAGGCTGCATTCTTTATATCAGCTAGCTTGGGAGAGGATGTATTTTACATTGTCAAAACCCTTTCAGAGTTTGCTTTTTTTTACCCTTAAGAATAAGTTTCCCCTGACTTTAAACTTAAATATTTATCCAGTGAGCAAGAAACAGTGAAATGTTTAGGTTCACTCACCGTGCCAGCCTTCAGTGATCTAAACCCTGCTTTCCCCTGCAATTTTTCTATAGTCTCACGATTTACTTCTCTTTTTCCCTTTCTGCAGTGTCTGCATTTGAACTGTTGCTGCTATGGAAAGCAGTGTGAAAGTTTTCTTTTGCTGGAGATATATATATATATATATATATATATTAAAAAGGCAGTTTATGGCATATTCTTCAGCCTTTTTTAAAGAGAACTCTGAACTCTTCTGGCACCTTCAGCAAGAGCAGTTGCTTTCCTTCTTGGTAAGGAAATGGTCACTCTGCAAAGGATGAATTCTGGAAAGTCAGCACTCAGCTGCAATCACAGAGATTGACATCTGGGAGGTGTTGTGACAGTCCAGTGACAGGGGGAGACAGAAATATTTAAAACAAGGATTGGTTTAAATATGTCTTCACAGAGCTGGGGTGATGGGGAGACAGGCCAACTCCAAAATTGTTTCCTGCACCAGTGGGGAAGGTGCAGCTCAGCTCTGAGCTCACCACATGAGATGAGGAGTGCAGTTTGTCCCTCTTGAGCTCAGGTCTGTGCAGCAAGGCCACAGAATGGGGACAGAACAATTCCTGATTCCTCCTTTGTGGTTTTCCTTACCAAAATGAAATAAAGGCAACTTGGCAAATCAACACAAATAAAGGGGCTTTTGCATCAAACAACCGCCTGTGCCACAAGCCACAAGGACTTGGTGTCCCCACATCCCGCCGGCCCAGGCAGCGCCTTTCTCCTCTGCCCCACACAGCTGGCACTGCACGCACAGCAAGCAACACTGCAGCCTTGAGGATTTTCCCCCAAATCAATGACCACAGTGCAATGAAAACAACAAGCACTTCTGATTTATCAAGTCCATCATTTTATTTCAACAAAAGCATTTTATCTAACCTCTTCTAATTCAGTAATTGAACTTGAACCTACAGAATTCAACCTAACTTTACCTACTGAATTTAAACTAACTTTCACCTAGGAAACTCAGCTTACTTTAACCTACAGAAGTCAACCTAACTTTACCCTACAGATGTCAACCTAATTTTAACCTACAGAATTTAAACTAACTTTCACCTAGGAAACTCAGCTTACTTTAACCTACAGAAGTCAACCTAACTTTACCCTACAGATGTCAACCTAACTTTAACCTACAGAATTTAACTCTCTTAGTTCTACTAGCTCTCCTCCACAAATTCCTGAGGGAGCAGCCACAATGACACCTCAGCCATGAGCCTCCTGGCCTACCAGCAGATCAACACTGCCACTGAGCTTGGTGTCTTCTGCTCAGAATGACTGAGGGTGTCCTCAGTTGTCCTGTCCAGGTCCTTGATGAAGATGTCCAGGCCATGGTCAGGGTTACTCGGGGCAGAACCCTGATCAGCTTTGGGTCTCGCTTTGCCTCCGTGGGTGTTTTATCGCAGGCAGTGTGGAGCCACGGTGGGATGGCCTCTATGGGTGGAGGCATGAAATGAGGCATTTGAAGCTCCTGAGCACCCTGAGCAGAGCCCTGAGTGCCCTCCTGGAGCGGGACGGGCGCTGCACGGGGACAGCTGCAGCTGAGTACAGGCGCCGCAGACGCTCAAATGTGATCCTGTCCCTCCTGAGCAACTCTGCCTCCCACCAAGTGGGCCCCATGGCAGCCTCCAGGTCCCTGAAATCCCTCCCTGCATCCTCCTCTTGGGACAGGCTTTGTTCTCCTGACTGCGTGCCTGTGCCCCTGGGCAAGAGCAGGGATTTCCCATGATGTGGGCAGAGCAGGACTTCCTGTGGCTGATCCACACCATCGTGGGTGGCTGTGCAGACTTTAATGCCCCAGCTCCCAGCCTGTGTCTCACACAGCAGGAATCCTGAGACACTCACATTCTCCCTGCTCGGGTTCAGGCCTTGGTCTTCTTCCTCTGACTCCCATGAGAGGGACCATGACATGGTGGCCATCTCCGTGCTGTGGCTTAGGTCTTGGTCTTGCACCCAAGCCTCGTGTGGTGGGGACATGAGGCCAATCTCCTCCTGAGCCATCCTGCCTGGCTCTGTGTCTTTTGGCAGTGGCTCAGATTGGAGGGACCATGAGGAGCTCTCCTCCCAAGCCATCCTGCCTGGCTCTGTGTCTTCTGGCAGTGGCTCACTTTGGAGGGACCCTGAGGTGCTCTCCTCCTGAGCCATCCTGCCTGGCTCTGTGTCTTCTGGCAGTGGCTCACTTTGGAGGGACCATGAGGCGCTCTCTTCCTCCTGAGCCATCCTGCCTGGCTCTGTGTCTTCTGGCAGTGGCTCAGATTGGAGGGACCATGAGGCGCTCTCTTCCTCAGCGCTCCTGCTCAGGTCTGTGTCTTCTGGCCAGCCTGGGGCAGGAGATGTGCTGCGCAGGCCAAAGTCTGCCTCCTGTGCCTCCAGTGAGCTGGGCTCCACCATGAGGGCTGGACAGAGGGGGTTGACCCAGATGGTGTGGATGGTGACGTCCTTGTTCTTCTTCTGCCACAGCTCTTGGGCCTTGCTGTCTTCCCCATGGGACACTGATGGATCTGTGTCTTGGTGAAACAGCTTTTGGAGTTTTTCTGTCTGGGTGCCCGTGGAAGCTGCTGGGTCAGGAGATGTGCTGGGCAGGTCAGAGTCTGCCTCCTCTGCCTCCAGCGAGCTGGACTCCTGCATGAGGGCTGGGTAGAGGGGGTTGACCCAGATGGTGTGGACGGTGACGTCCTTGTTCTTCCTCTGCCAGAAGTCTTGGGCCTTGCTGTCCTCCCCATGGGACACTGATGGATCTGTGTCTGGGAGGAAGAGCTTTTGGAGTTGTCCTGGGCCGCTGTCAGACTCCGGTTTGTCTTCCCCACTAATGCTGGCCTGGCAAAGCGTGGACCAGTCCTGCCTCTGGTTGCCCAGCTCTTCAAGGAGTGCCATCAGTCCTGACCTTGCTCCACACAGCTCCAGCTCTTGAAGCTGGTCGAGCGAGGGCCTGGGAGTGCGGCAGCGCTCTAAGGGGTACGGGCCTGCGGGCGTTGTCCGCTCGGGCTGGGATCTGGGGGGTTCATCCGGGCCCTGCTCTGGGCATGGGTGAAGCTCCCAGGGCTCTTCCCATGCTCCGTGTGCGAGGGGCCCGGGGGGCCTCTCTCCCTCACTGCTCTGACTTTGCTGGCTGCTGCTTTCCTTTGGCAGTGTCTGGAGAAGGCAGTGCCTGTCCAGCTTGGGGAAGGGCTGCTCCGCACTGTGTGCTGCTGGCAGGAGAGCCCCCAGCTCTGCCCCTGCCCCCTGGGCACCGACAGCTTCCAGCTGGCCGGGCGAGGGGCCGGGGGCGCAGCAGGGGCAGTGCGGGGCAGCTGCCGGGCTCTGTGCCCCCGCTGCTGGAGCTGCTGCTGCCGTGGCTGAGCCCGTGGCCCGGTGCAGGGGCCGCTGTGTCCCCGGCTGCCGGATGGCAGCCGCCACCCTGCTGAGGATGGCCCGGCAGCCGCGGCGCAGCGAGCGCAGCAGAGCCCGGCCGCGGGCCCTGGGGCTGTGCGGGGCCGCTGCCCGGCTCTCTGCTGCTGCCGCCTGCGCGCCAGGGCCAGCACGGGAGTCCCGGTGCTGCTGGGCCTGCGGAGCTGCTGCTGCCCGTGGCTCAGAGCTCTGCACCTGCACGCAGGAGGAGAAGGCTGAGGCCGAGGCGGCCGCGGGGGAGCCGCAGCGCTGCCCTGGCACAGCGGCTCCCTCCGTGCCGGCAGGCCCGGCCCGGCCCCGGGGCAGCTGCGTGCTGCCATGGCCCACCTTGGCCCTCCTCAGAGAGGGCAGCCGCCTCTGCTTGGGCTGGACGCCCCTGGGTTTCTCCTGGCTTGATGACATCTCTGCCTCGCCTTGGCGCTGCAGAATCCCGGGAGCTGCTGTCTCCTGACGGAGCTGCTCTCCTGGGAGTGCCACCCCCGGGCTCTTTGCGCCCTTGGAGACCCTCCTGGCCGGGGCGCGGCCCCAGGTGTCACAATGGGCTCTGGGCACACGCAGCCCCGTGTCACAAAGGGCCCTGGAAGGCGCTGCTGTCCCCGGGGCCAGTGCCCAGCACCCCGAGGCCAGCGGGGGGCTCCGAGCCAGCTGCAAAGCGGCTGGAACCAGCTGGGAGCGGCTGGGACAGGAGCGTGTGCAGAGTGCGGGGACAGCGCTGTCCCAGCGCTGCTCGCACTGACACATCAGGGACTGCCAAGGAAAGCAGTGCTTAGGCCACAGCTTTAAAACGTGTGTTTCTACATCATGCACAGCTGTTACATTGTTGTTGGGAGTTAGCTTTCTTCCCTTTTGTTCCTTTTTACTTCTAGAATTTCTTCTCATAAATGACTAGGGAACACGAAGAGCTGGCTACTTAAGAGAAACAAAAGTGGTGGCCAGGCTGCGGGGAGGAGGGCATCTGGTTGGGCTTCTCTCCTCAGGAGTTTCTCCCTGAGGGAGGGGCAGAGATCCTGGGAGAATTGGGCAGGGACAAGATGGGGCTGGGCCAGCTGCTGGCTCTGTCTCTCTCTGTTTTGGAGGAGCACGGTCGGAGCTGCTGCTCGGGGAAGGGAATTCGCTGCTGCCGCCGGGGCCCAGCCCAGAGCTGCTGCTTCTGCCCTGGGGGGAGCCTCTGCTTGTGAGAGCAGGCCCTGAGCTGGGCCCTCATTCACACCCTCCTCACTGAAACTCATGCGGTTCAGGAGGCAAAGGAAAAAACTGCAGAGATGAGTTGTTGGAATATAATTCCAAAATGACTGTTATGTTTACATAGCTCCAGTTGAAACTGGGAAATTACAAGAGGAAATAATGGTGAATATTCCAGTGGAGGAGTGCTTAGTTGGGCTACTGGGTCGGAATTGTTCCCTGTGAGGGTGGCCAGGCCCCGGCACAGGGTGTGGCCAGAGGAGCTGTGCCAGAGCCTGGATCCCTGAAGTGTCCAAGGCCAGGTTGGATGGGGCTTGGAGCAACCTGGGACAGTGGAAGGTGTCCCTGCCTATGGCAGGGGTGGCACTGGATGGGTTTTACTGTTCTTTCTACCTCAAACCATTTTGGGATTCTGGTCGTTAGCACCAGATTGGTGCTGGAGGTGTTCAGCACCAACCTCAGTGGGCTGCAGGGCCCTTTGGCTGAGTTCAGGAGGATTTTCCCTTTTCCTTTGTAACACTGTGGCAAACAGGGAGCCTTTCAGCCCACAGCATTCCCCTCTGTGCCAGCACCAAGCCATTCCCAGCCTGGCAGGGCTGGGCTGCCACCCCATGTGCTGCAGCTGCTGCCAGGCCTGCTCAGGGAGCCCGGGCATCTCTGCACACATCTCCTGGCAATTGCTCCTTTGGGAGCGAGCAGGAGCCTGAGGCTGCAAAGACAAAGCCAGCAGCTGCTTTGCTAGGAGCCCCAAGGGCAGGCAGTGTCCAGGCTGTGGGATCTGCAGTTTCAGCTGCTGTTGCCAAGCCCGTGTCCTGCCAGGCTCGGTGTCTCAGTAGATTTCCAGCGAGGCAGCAAGAGCTGCATTTGCAAATGCATTTTAGTGCTGCAGCACCTCTGGGGGCTCCTGGCACAGCGAGTGGGATCCAACCTCCTGCAGGAAAATCACTGTGTGCCTCACAACCATTGTATTGCTTATCAATTCCTGTGGCTCTAGAGAGCTCCCAGAAAAGTAAAGTGCATCTTTGTAATGCTGTTAAACATTCTTCATTCTTCTTTCTCCACATTTCTGGGAACCCAAATGTAAATGTTCCAGCACAAACTTAATTGTGATTTCATAAAGAAACTGACTTCCGAGTCCTTCTCCAGTGCATCGTTACACGATTTTTTTTCCACCATATGTGATTTCACCTAGGAGTCAGCCTCACTAATTATTAGCAAAGGATTTCTCAAGTTAATCATCTTCTTAGAAGACTTTTGGGACCTTAACCAAAAGGTGTTTACTGCAGGGCCTTTTGAAATGCAAATCACTTTTGCAAACTTCAGAAAGCCCCAAACTCTATTTGGATTCATTTGTAAGTAGTTAAAGATCAAAGTCACTCCAACCCAGAAAGAAGATACAACATCTTTTTGTTCCAAAATGTTGATTTATTTTCCCCACAAACTTTCACAGCAGTGTTTGGTCTCATACTTTTTGGTACCTGCAAACAGCAGTCAGAAATCCTTCTGGCTGTTTCTCTAATGATTAATGAGTTGCAAGATGCATTTCTTTATTTCATAACCTTTACTATCACAAGAGGTCACTCAATCTGTGAAGGTGACAGCTTTGGATATAACTTTACAACATTAAAAATGTGTGACCCACAGTAAATTACACAACTTGTTCTTTTTGTGGGCAGTGCTGTCAGTGTTTTTCATCTGTGGCTTGTCTGCAGACCAGGAGAGCTCTTGCAGCCCCATTTGTCATGTAGAGAGAGCTCCATGGTGGAGCCCGTTAAAAAATTCTCATGGACCACTTTGTCAGAAGTGAAGTGTCTGAACTTATCCATTACACAAACTCAGGAGGAACTGAAGCTGCTTGAAAATACATCAAGCCATTTTTATCCAGACCCTTATTTGAAGCTATTCTGCCAGTTCCTAATATGCATTAGAGAAATTATTCCAGCCTGCAAGTTCTGGTGCCATCTGGACGAATTAATTTCAACCCGCTCCCCCTGTTACAGTTCCAGACATAATGATTCAGTTGTTGGTACATTGATTTTCCAGCTTCTTTTTCACTCTTTACTGAAAAGAAATGGCAGTGAAGGTCTATGTATACAGTATGGACTATTTAAAGTGCTGGACACAGCTGAAGTTGTTATTTGTTACTGTTGTGACACACAAAGGTACCTCCTGCTGCACCTGTGAGAATGGTTTGGGTTGGAAGGGACCCCAAAGCCCATCCAGTGCCACCCCTGCCATGGGCAGGGACACCTTCCACTGTCCCAGGCTGCTCCAAGCCCCTCCAGCCTGGCCTTGGACACTTGCAGGGATGCAGGGGCAGCCACAGCTGCTCAGGGCAATGTTACAGGATGGCTGAATCATTAAGGTTGGAAAAACACCATTGAGTCCAAGCTGTGCCTGATCCCCTCTTTGTCCCCAGCCCAGAGCTCTGAGTGCCACATCCAGGCCTTCCTGGGACACCTGCAGGGATGGGGACTCTAACACCTCCCTGGGCAGCCCCTGCCAAGGCCTGGCCACCCTTTCCATGCTGAAATTCCTCCTGGTGTCCACCCTGAGCCTGCCCTGGCCCAGCCTGAGGCCGTTCCCTCTGCTCCTGTCCCTGTTCCTGGGAGCAGAGCCCGACCCCCCTGGCTGTCCCCTCCTGTCAGGAGCTGTGCAGAGCCACAAGGGCCCCCTGAGCCTCCTTTGCTCCAGGCTGAGCCCCTTTCCCAGCTCCCTCAGCCCCTCCTGGTGCTCCAGCCCCTTCCCCAGCCCCGTTCCCTTCCCTGGACACGCTCCAGCCCCTCAAGGTCTCTCTGGCCACGAGGGCCAGAACTGGACACAGCACTCGAGGTCCCTCAGCAGTGCCAGCACAGAGTCATGACAAGAGTCAGGCATTTCTACATATCAAAACACCATTTAAGTGAAAAAAATGTTTTATCAAGCTTCAACATATGATGGTTTGTTTTTGTCTCTCTTCTTAGAGCTTAATTTAAAAAGTAAGTGGAAAAGGTCAGTAATAATAAAAAAAGGGACAAAAATTTATTTTAAAGCCCAATTTATCCTAAAACTTGGATAAAATTTATCCTAGAACTTGGTTACTCAAATACTGAGTAGAGGGGTGTTTTTTTAGTCCTGTCCAAGTCACAGATGCCAAACTCTGTAGATTAAGCCAGCAAGTATTTCAGGAGGCACTACAAAAGTCAGGTCAGAGATCAGAGAAGCAAAGAAGAGGATATAAACCCCAGGTCATCCCCATGCATGGATAGGAGCCTGAGGTACCAGCTATAATTAGCTGGGACTAGAAAGCATGGCTGACTTTCCTGCTGGAATAAATGGGCACAGACCTGCCAAAGCCAGCACACCTATGACATTTCCACTGGCAGAATATCTGACCCACATTCCCCCTGGTCCCTTCATTTTGCCCTGCTAACTCCATCATTCCCATCCACCCTGCTGCCATCCTTAGTCCTGCCTCTCCATCCTCCCACCTCCCAGCTTTTGTCATAGTAACCCCATTTACAATCCATATTTACCTTCCTGACTGGGGGATGGAGCACATGGATTAGCATGATTTCAAATAGATAATTTCAGGGACACATCTCCTTCAAAGAGAAGGTGAAAAATGGTGCAGCAGAGCTGGAAAGATACTTCTGAAAAAGCCAGAAAAGACAGTTAGCATGGGGGAGGGAGAGTGGAAAGGTTAATACACTCCACAGAGCCATTGCTTAAATTAAACCTGGCCTTTGAATGCTGTCTCACTCCAAGACACACCGGATACTATCTCAAATTGCCTCGGCCTTGCTTTTTTCTCCTCTCCCTTTCATCCATTCAGTGAGTCCTGACTCCTGTCAAAGGCACCTGGCAGAAAGATTGAACTCCAAAGCATTCCCAGAAAAGAACTTAGATGAGCTTTCTGCCTCTCCACCCCTCTCTCTTCCCCTCTCCCACACATTTTTCTGTTCACACCTTGGCTGCAAGCTGCCAATTCCTGAGCAGGAAAGCTCAGCCACAGCTCTTCCTGGGGACAGCAAAACACTGGCAGGCACCTGGAAAACTTAAGGAGAAGGGAAAGACCAAAGCAGGAAGAGAGGAAAAGTGAGCAGAGCTCGCTCTGATTGCACAGGTTCAGCTGAGCCTTGGTGCTGAGGTGATGCCTTGAGAAGGCTGGCCTAGAACAGAGGCTGGGCAGAGCTAAAGAATAAAGCAGGGATTTATTAAAAAGCCTCAATGGATGCACCTTGGGCAGCACAAGAGCCCAGCCAGGGCTGCACCCAAGATGAACCAAAATGGCCCCAAAATGGACACCTGGTCATGGGGTCTCTCACTTTTATCAGTTCTGCTCCATTTGCATATTGGAGTTCATTGTCCAGTTACAGCTTTAGGTTATGAAGCCCCATCCTTCTTGTTTTCATCTCTTCAGCCCACGTTGTTTGTGCTCTTGGGCCTGAGATTTGGATCATTTGTCCTTGGTCCCCAGCTAGAGAAGGAATTGTTTTGTCTTCCTGCTCAGTACAGAGAGCTCACCATCCCCTAGTATGAAGATCAGACCCACACACTAAAGCAGCACAGACTCTGAAAAATATAAAACCTGAAACCTGAGGCATCAGAGGCACATGGAAAATCAAGGGAGCATAAAGAGTTTTCTTAATAGGGAAACACTGCATAGCATCTGAATAGTTCTCTGGGGAGGAAATTACTCAATGCTTTCATTGCTTGCTGAAATTGGAGAGCTCATCTTGTGCACCAGCAAATCCTCTGGGTGTGTCTTCTTTTCTCCTTTTTCTTGCTTGCCCTTCTCCCAGAGGTCACAGAATCACAGAATATTCCGAGCTGGAAGGGAACCACGTGGATCATAGAGTCCTACCCCTGTCCCTGCTCAGACACCCCAACAATCCCACCCTGTGCATCCCTGGGAGCTTTGTCCAAACCCTCCTGGAGCTCTGGCAGCCTTGGGGCTGTGCCCATGCCCTGTTCAGTGCCCAGCACCCTCTGGGGAAGAACCTTACCCAGACCCTCCCCTGGCCCAGCTCAAGGTGAGGCAATCAGGAGCTTGGAAAAAGCTTTTTAAATAAACTTCATGGCCTCAGACTTCCCATGGGCATCCAGGAGGCCATGTGAGCCACAAGAGGCTCCTCAAATTGTAGGATTTCCAAGAATTTCCAAAATTCCTAAAACCCACATCATAGCTAGCAATACCAAGATAATTATGAACTGACAAACATCATAAAGTCCAATTGCTAGGATCTGAATGGAATAATCAATCTCTAATTCAAGAAAATTGCCACACTTACTCACAATAATTAAATATTATGTGCATGTATAATTAATAGATGTCTAAACCATCCAGAACAACAAATCCATCTTCATTTCAATTTAACAACAGAGGGCGTTTAAATGGAAGCTGATTGATGCAATGGAAACTGATGGATGCAATCAGTGTTTACCTTTTTCTTTTTTTTTTTCCTATTTCTTGAAAGCAGCTCTTTACAAGCCCATGGCACTGAGAAACTCCACTTCCATGGAATTTAATGGCAAAATTCCACATGGGATTGGCATGACAATGGATACTGACAGCACATACCCAGGGCTTTGAAAACACCATACTGATATTTCTTCCAGGATGTGTAGAGGCTCTCACAGTGGGGAATTTCATATCCATTGCCTCAGTTATCTGGAATTTTATACTCAAGCTTTACAATGGCTGCAAGCATTGGACAGAGATTCCTGGGAAACACACCTGATCCAAGCTCAAATAAATTCAGGAAGCAGGCTGGCTTCCATTCACACTGACTGCATTTCAAATGGGCCTTCAGTGCATAATGATTAATATTTCGCTATAATTATTTGTTCCAATTAAATGTAGCATGATTAAGTGACATTTTCCCCTGTGAAGCCAAACTGCATTTTTTTCTTAAAAAAAAAAGGAACGATAAAATTAATTAAGGGAGGTTTGACTTGCTTATTTTGCCATTTAAATTGCTCTTCTTTTTCCATTGCTAATTGAGAAATTTAATTTCTCCAGGATAGTTCTATTGTACACAAAAGAGGCTGCAATCTGGTAATTAAAAGAAAAAGGAACATTGCTCCCCAGAAACATTAAAAATAGAGAAAAGCCATTCAGAAAAATAAGACCAATAATAGCTCCTGTTGATTTGGTCACCAGCTTTAAATTTGACAATAAGTTCTGAATACTTTGGTTTATGAAAGATATCAGATACAACAGCAGGAATAAACAGACTCTTTGTACCATTATTTAAAATTTCCCTGAAATAAAAGTTGAATAACATGAAAAGTGCTTAAAAACCCTGACATTTTCTTAGTATTTTTCTCAGACAGGAATGTTGACTTCTGAAGAACTATCAGAGTTTTTTTCTGCAAGAACCTCAATTGTGACTCCTGACCACACAAAGCAGCAAAGTGGCTCTTCAGCAGAACTTTCACAGCAGAGAAGTTCCAACTTGCTCTGGAATTCCATTCCCTTGCATATTCATTATCTTCTGGCAGATATTTTTAAACCTACCTATGGGATTTGGATGCCCAATTCCCATTAAAATTAAAATGGGAAATGAGTAACCAAATTAAGTAATTGAATTAAAATTAATGAGAGCTGGGCATCCATATCCTTAAGGCAAGTTTGAAAATTCCAGCCAGTCGAGTTTTAGGGCAATGCCTACATTTCAGGACAAATATGTGTGCTCTGTGTGGGCACTGACCTACAGGAAACAGGGAGAGGGGTTTCTGCCAGACAGAGGGAAACACTTCTGTCAGTGGAGGGAAATATCTCCAAACACTGACCAGTGCTAAAAAAGGACAAAATTAAACCCCATATATATCTGCATTCAAATCCTAGGCAATGGCTGCTCATAATTCAGATAATAAGGGCTATCAGAGCATGATTTAGAGCTGCAGTTTGATTTTTAAAGAGGGATTGTCATAATATATTTAAACATTAGTATATACTATTATTCAGAGCTTCCCACAGATTTCCCTGTCACTTCAAACATTATTATTTTATATTACTAGAAGAGATCAATCACTTCCATTTAATATATTTAAAATTACTGATTTTTCCCCCATACCCTGCATAGCTCTACTGTCATAAAAAACAGTCCACAAAGTTTATAGGTCAGCAAGAAGCTGGCTAATAACACAAATCATAGATTTATATTAGCACTGAAAGTAAGATTTGTGCCTCCCAAAAGTATTTATACTTTTGCTGACAACTAAAATCATACAGCAATAGAAATCTGTGGCAGCCTAATGGACTTGGGCTTACTTTGTTTTGCAGGTTTTAGAGTGAACTCTCATTTAGCAGAAGACTTTAAACTGAGTTTTTAACTACCCCACTCTCATTTTTGCTACATGGATGTTCAGGGATCTCCCTACCAGTCAGCCAATTCTTAAAACAAACTCCCTTCATGTCAAAGCAAAGATGTCAAATTTCACTGACACAAACAGAATTCTTCTGAGAGTTGAAGGTATGGCAAAAGTGAAACCTCTGTTTTATCAAAGAAAAGAACTTTCTATTAAATAATCCAAGTATTGATGGAAATTTAATAGTTGACCAAGCAATATATAGTTAATATCTTAACACTGACAGTTCTCTCTCTAGGTAGAATTTCAGATTTCCTTCACGCCTCTCAAAGAGTCCCTTAATCTTCTGTAGCCCAAAGTACACGTTGGCAAAGCAGCTCCAGGTGAATCACTGCATATCCCAAAATCCTGGATGTGCCCACATCTTGTGCTACCCCTGGAAGGGGTGGCTGAGGCCAGCTTGGAGCAATTTGGTCTGGGGCATAAAAATCACCATTCCATTCCCTGCCCTGGGCAGGGTCACCTTCCACTGCTCCAGGTTGCTGCAAGCCCCATCCAGCCTGGCTTTGAGCACTTTCAGGGCATAGCTTATTGGCACTCTCCTTCCTAATCCATTCAGGTGCAAATCCAAGAACTGCTGGTGGGGAAAAAAAAAACCAACTTAACAAATTTAAAATAGTTTAGGAAAAATTCTGTAAAAACACAAAGGTTATTCACTGTCCTGTGATATACATCATTATTAACCACATCTCTCTGTTCACTGCCCTGAAATTTCCCCAGCTTTCTCTCCTTCTGCTCCATGTTTTATTAGTTTCTTTCTAATTTATCACCACACACATCCAAACAAGAAGCTGTGTCCTATTAAGCACTTTACAGGATTTACATTATACAGCCATTACTGGAAATGTTGAATGTCATTAATAAAACTGCTGCTAATTTTAAATAAACTCCACCGTTTCACAGAGGAACATGAGCAGATATAAAACTTTGGAAAAAAATCAGATTTATAATGTCATAAAGGATAATTACCGAGAACATTATCAAGGCAAAATTTCTTCTCTTCTCCCTGTAATTAGTGTCCAAGGATCTATTTAGAACTTCTGCTTCCTCTAGGTAACATAACAGTGGTTTGGAGGATACACAGTACAACTCACTGATGTAGATCTGGAGGGGAATTTGCATGAGGAACAGCTGAGGGCACTTGGCTCCTTCAGCCTGGAGAGGAGGGGACCATAAATGAGGGATGCAGGACACAGAGGAATGGCTGGAGCTGTGCCAGGGCAGGGTCAGGCTGGAGCTCAGGGAAAGGTTCTTCCCCAGAGGGTGCTGGCACTGCCCAGGCTCCCCAGGGCATGGGCACAGCCCCAAGGCTGCCAGAGCCCCAGGAGGGTTTGGACAAAGCTCCCAGGGTGGGATTGTTGGGGTGTCTGGGCAGGGACAGGGGTCAGACTCCATCATAAAAACTAAATAGTAAATAAAATAAGAAATAAAAATAATTAGAAAATAAATAGTCTCCCAAATAACTTCCACTTCAGCTTTCAGCAGGTCCAAAGGTTATTTGGTTTTTTGCTTTATTTAAGAATCCCTGCACAGGAAATGTTGACACCCACCAACAGCACCCCCCAAACGAAGCCTGGCAGTTGTCAGGTAGAATAATCTAAGAAGAAAGCTGTGAAAATTTCTCCTTTAGAATGTCTGCATTGTACTCCCAAGCGGCTCTAAGTTGTTGCAGGTGTTCTGTGCAGTGCCTGTGTTAATTCTTCACACTGCCTGGTCCAGGCACTGCCGTGTGCTTTATGTGTGATGGGAAGAAGAGGGGAAAATTACATTCTCAGCCAATTCCCATCACCACTTCCCTAAATTCCTGGGAGACACTGGCAGGGTAGGATCTGCAACAGCAGCCTCTCCTGGGAGAGCAGCAGTTAAATGTCCATAGATGTTGTAGTGCTCCAATGCAGGCTGATCCTTAGGGATGACACTGGCACTCACTAAGCTATTACAAGCCTGTGACAAACCTCCAGAGACCTTTATTTACTGCACTGTTATTCTTCCCAGAGCCCAGATAATTGGAGCAATCCAATTTACAGTCTGTCTGACAACAGTCAGACGTGTTGGGGTGTTAGAGGGGACCTCTGACACGACCTGCCAGTGAACTGTATCTGTATTTCAGGAGAGGTTAAAGCCAAGTCCAATCTGCATTTTCCCTAGGGAGCTTTATGGTACTTTCCAAACCACACACTTGTCCCATATTTCACCCTTGCTCCAAACACCAGCTGATTTATTCACTATACATGCTGCTTAACTATTTCTTTCCAGCTGTTTCACATGTGCCTGTTGCTTTTCCAGTAGCAAATCCTGAGGCACTGTCCTTAGGAAACCAGCAAAAATCATTGCAGTGGCCGTGGTGGAAAGTGTTTCCTTCTTGCTTGCACACTGGCTCTCTCTAGTCCTGTGCACTGAAGGAGCTTTCAACTTAATTTGGGAATATGGGCAGAATGGAAGCTTTGGACAAGGTTTATTAGGGTGAGCCTTCTGCTGAGTCACATCTAAATCCTTCCCAGGGGGGGACTCTGGATGTGGCTGGATCCAATCCTGTAGCCATGATATTTTCTGAAAAATCCTTTCCTTATGACTTTTTCTCCTGGGAAGCTGAGAGGCCTCAGGAACAAAATGTAACCAATGGTTATCTGCTGCTGTGGAATGCAACAGGTGCATCTGGGATTGGTCTCATGTGGTTGTTTCTAATTAATGGCCAATCACAGCCCAGCTGGCTCAGACTCTCTGAGAGTCACAAGTTCTGTTATCATTCCATTTTCCATTCCTTTCCTTTTGAGCCTTCTGATGAAATCCTCTCTTCGATTCTTTTAGCGTAGTTTTAATGTAATCTATATCATAAAATAATAAATCAGCCTTCTGAAACATGGAGTCAACATTCTCATCTCTTCCCTCATCCTCAGACCCCTGTGGACATCACCACACAATCCCAGCCCCAGGCTTGGTCTGCCTCAAGGATTGTACAGGTGTAACTGAGCCTTTGGATGGGATGGAAAACTCAAGCATACTTATATGAATAATAAAATTATTTATATAAATTGGTGATGATAATCAATATCTTAATCAGAATTATTTACTACAAGGTATAGACAGCTCTAACAACGAGCACTATTTATTGAAGGAATGATATAAAGCTAAAAAAACCAGTTATTTAGTAGAGATTGATGTCACTCACTCATTCCAGTGACAAATCTCTTTCCTCAGCCTCAAGGAGTGGCCTTGAGGGTGTCCCCACTCCAGGGAGGAATCTCCACACACTCCTAGAAGGGGGATGGTTAGACCCTCCTGTTAAAAGTGGGCTGGGTTTTTATGGCCTAAAGTTGTGCCAGTGTTTCCTATAAATTCATTTGACTGACAAAGGCTGAATATTTAAAAGTGCTAAGCAAACTATTCAATAACAGAAGGGCTCAGTCTGGATTTTGGCTTTACATCAGCAGAATTTTTTCCCAAGTGTGTGCACAGACCAACAAAACAGCCTCACATTGACTAATATTTATTAATCAGCAGTGCCTGAAACCACTTAAAAGCTGAAAAACAGGCATCTGAAAGAGCTTCTCTCTGTCTCAATAAAAAGATCTAATAAGTAATAATTTTCCCAACAGGGAGCCTGCTTTAAAAAGCTTGCATGTTCTTCCACCAGCTCTGTGTTCTTCAGAGGTTCCTTTCCATGTTTTTCCCAGAGTTTTTACACAGAAAGGAGAAGAAAGACAATCAGGTTTTGGCTGGATTTATTTTTGTAGGCCCAGAAAATGATAAGTCAGGTGTAATCATGCCTGAGCTGCTCTTACACACCTTGACCTTTGAAGATCCCAGCATTCAGTAGATCTTCAGCTGTGTGGAGCTGACACAAATTTCAACACATTCCAGCTGCACCTCAGTGGAATATCCCTCACTTTTCCCACTGTGTCTCTGTGTTTTGGGCAAAAGAGAAACAGATTTATGTAAAATGTACACAGATGTGTGAAGAATTTATATGCAACATGGAAAAATACAACAGAATCATTCAGCTGGGAGGAATGGGCAGTGTTCATCCTGTCCAAGCTCCTCACCAGTTCAGGGCTGACTGACAGATTTGTGAACCAGCAGAGGAAGTTTTATGCCAGACAAGGACCTTTGAACATCAGGGTAAGTCTTTTTGGGTCTGCTGTCCCTACATCACAATAAGAAACCAAGCATTCCAATGTCTTAATTCACTTATCATGAGATCACTGAAATAGTTGTTTTCTTTCAGCATTTTTCTTTTTATGGCTACAAGCTTATCCACCAGTCAATCCCTTCCCTTTCACCTCCTTACATTGTCACCTAAGCTTAGGCTAAGCATAAGTCAAAATAGCTCCATACATTTATCTTTATTACCAAAAAGCCTTGAAGGCTCAGGAAATGCAACACTTGCTGTGGAAATGCTGGAGGGTTTCATACTGGTATAGTCACTGTCTCTAAAAACTTACCAACTTGACATAATGAAAATTGTAATTAAACACTCTATATAAAAGCATAGCATTGAAACGGTGATTTTTATTAAAAAATAGTACTTCAGGAAGCAGTCAAATTTGAAGTTACAGTTAATTAGATTATTCCAGTCAAATTGCTTGTTCTAGAAAGCATGAGTAATGAAAACACTTTCGTTACATTTTAATTTTTATACAAGTAAAATATTTGTTCCAGAATTTCCCAGATATACTAAAAAGGCATAAAGCCAGAAAGGAACTTTAAGAGCAAAACACAATTGTTGAACTGAACCTATTTCTTCTCCAGCTTTTTATTTGTCTTTTCTGTTTTACCAACAATTTTCACCTCACTATTGCATAATTTTTCACTTTAGCCAATAAACCAGAACAATCAATGAGCTTTACTGTCCTTCTAAAACCTTTGGAATCTCAGAAAATTCCAGCCAGGGATATTGAGCAACTTTCTCAAGGTCACAGAAGGAACTGGGAAATTATTTGAGTCACAGTCCAATAGCTTGGACCTCCTCCCTCAATAGACCTCATTAATAAAAACTGGCTGAATTATATTAATAGGAATTAATTTTTTCCAGGCTGGAGCTGTGTTTGATAGGAATAGGATACAACTGGCTCTCTGTGGCATTCCTAACCCTTAACTATAATGTGTGTGTGTAAGACTGTGACAAATGAAAGGACTCACGTGGGCATCGTTCTGAGAGAAAAATTAAATATGTAGGCCAAGAGGCAAGCAAAGACACACCAGGTTCATGCATTTGGACCACACAGGAGAAGTTTTATTTGTTTATTTCATATTGTTTTATTTCCTGTGCCACACCAGGGCTTTTATACAGGCTCTCCCTCATGTCTAATAATTAATGAGTTTCTGATGACTGTGGTGTAACAAATGAACATCACTCAGCATCTTTTGACATAGCATCATAATGGTCCCATTTTACAGTTTGAAACTTCTATTCCAGTTTCCTGCTCCTTTTTCTGCCAGCCTTTTCTACTCAGCAATGTGCATTGTCCCAATTAATAAGCAAATTTATGCCATGACTAAAGTTGCTTTGCTTTAGAGTTTAGAGATTTCCCCTCTAGATTTCCTTTGCTTTCCTCTCTGAGCTGAAGACAACCCTTATCAGATTTATTACCATTGTCAATCAGTAGATTATGAGCATTCATCTGAGACAGGAGTTCCTCACCAAAGCAGACAGGAATTTGCATGTAAACAACCTCCTTCATTTCTCCTGGTAAGAGCCTAGCTGGAATGCCCATTCATTAAACTGGAGGTTACAGAACTGAGGCCTGTTTTCATCCAAAATACCAAAATTCTCCCCATTTCCCATCCTTCTCCCCACCATTAGTGCAAAATCCCAGAGCACATAGTGTGCTGGCCACAGATTTTGTCTATAAAAACTGCATATTGAGTCTTGTTCTAAACTTCTTCCAAAATTAAACTGACTTCTTCAAGATTTTAATAAAAGCAGCTTAAAACACCCCAAAAACTAAACCAGGCAAACCCAAAGATCACCTAGACATGACTGAAGTAACAGGCTACTAAAAGTGCCCAAAATTAAGGAAAATCAGATTCCTCCAAGGTTGCAACCATACAGCCATTGAGTGAAAGCTGGCATTCCCAAAGATTCCATTCTAATGGTGGGATCTCCATCACAACCACAACTCCACCCAGACACGTAGGCTACAGTTAACCCCTGCTAACCTCAAAGTTCAGCATCTGTCTTCCACTGTGGGGAACTGCAAGGAGTTATTTCAAAAGTCTAGGATGGAATTGAGTCAACTGAGACAACCTTGTATCTGAGAATGTTTATCAGCAATGAAAAAAAACAACAAAATTTTAAAAGGATGAGGGCAGGATTGGAGGCAGGCAGGGTTGGACACAGGTGGTTCAGGCAGGGACAGACACAAGGGTGAGCACGAGCCAGTGAGGGCAGAAGAGCCAAAATGCCGGCTGGAGCCAGGACAGAAAGGGCAAAAACAGGCCAGGGCCAGAAGGAGACCTCAGCAGGCTGGAGCCAAAGCAAAAACAAGACCCTAAAGGCCCCCAGACTCAAAAAGCTCCAAAGACAAGACATCAAAAACCCCCAGTCACCAAGCCCCCAGAGTCACTTTCAAACCCCCCGGCTCCTCCCAAAGTCCACCTGCTGACAGGAGAGCATGGGCCCGGCCCAGCCTTCCACAGCAGTCCATGGGTGGGGACCTTTTGCTCTGATTGTGATGCCTTAAGCTTCAGCTTTTCTGTTTTTCAGATTCTGTGCTGCTTTAGTGTGCAGTTCTAAGCTTCATGTTAGGGGATGGTGAGCTCTGTGCACAGAGTAGGGACACAAAACAATGCCTGGCTGGATTAGGTCTCTTCAGGCCTGGCAGAAGGCAGGAATGTCTAGGATTCAACATGGCTTTCAAAACCATGCCCTTTTTTTAATGAAAAAGGGCTCTTCTGAAAGGAAAGAATTTCATTAAAAAGAAAAACAAAAATCTTTATTCCTTTTGCTTCAATTCTACCTAACAATTAATTTCCAACACTTATTTCACCATGAATTTCCTGTTCCTAACTTAGCTGTTAGGAACAGGTAAAACTACACATCCCTCTTTTCATATAAATACTCACCCCAAGTGCAGGCAACATGGAAATAACTTTCTTCATAATTGCCATATCAATTTCTTCCTCCCCAAATAATTAATTATTGAAAGACCTTCCTTACCTTGTGCTACAACAGAGCAGGGCTTTGTTTCCTCTTGGAAATCACTGATTTGGTTAAGACTTTTAATCTTAAAACCTGCTAAATTGTGATAACAATTAGGTTGATTTCCTTCCCTCTGCAAGTGCTACACAAAACCCCATCAATCAAGGTGTATCTAATTATGAAACTAAGTTAGGAGGTGTTTGAACAAGATGGCTCAGGCTCTCAAGGGACCTGAGAATTGAATTGGTACTCGAGACATATCAAATTAGTTAATGATTTGGGGACCTTTATTCTGCAAGAGCATGGAAATTAAAAAAGAATAATGAAATTCATTAGAGCTTGGGAACATGCAGAAAGGAGGACATTTGGGCCTCGCTGCATGGGAAGTTTAGGACCTTTGTCTTGGTAGAATAAAGAGAAGTAGTGGTGAGGGGAGCACCCCTGGCTTCACAATTCACCTTACAGGTGACCACAGCAGGGCTCATCTCATTAATTATCAAACACAACTCAGCCCTGGACCATTTCAAGCACTCCCAAACAGCCATGGCTTGGAGCTGGGGGGGCTTTTCCACCTTTTTTGAGGAGGAAGAAATGCAAATCCAGGCAAATTTGCCTTTGGAAGCAGGGAGAGCCTGTCAGGTACACGAGCAGTGCTGGTGCCTGCCCTGACAGAGCTGCAGGACACCACACCTGAGGAGAGGCTGATTTCAGCCAGATGGTTGCAAGCAGTGTCTGTGCTAATCTGGCATCCCTCACTGCTGTATTGAGACTCTGCTTTATCAATCGAGCTCACTCTGGGTGTTCAGTTTCTGCTCAGCCCCTCCAAAATCAACACACAGACAGCAGAGACATTCCTGGCATCAAGGAGCAAAGAGCTTGACCACAACACCTTTGAACAGGAGTGGAAACCTCTGCATTATTCAGCTTTAATTCCCAGGGAGTTTGGTGGAACATTTTACCTCACACTCTGCGCTGAGTCCATTTAAAACACCAAAATATCTCCTGATTCCTAATTAATTCCTTCAGCTGGGAATCATTCACCTGATCAGCACCTCTTTTAGCAATGCAGAACTGTGGAATCCCAGAACAGTTTGGGTTGGGAGGGACCCCAAAGCCCATCCAGTGCCACCCCTGCCATGGCAGGGACACCTTCCACTATCCCAGGTTGCTCCAAGCCCCATCCAACCTGGCCTTGGGCACTGCCAGGGATCCAGGGGCAGCCACAGCTGCTCTGGGCACCCTGTGCCAGGGCCTGCCCACCCTCACAGGGAACAATTCCTTCCAATATCCCATCTGACCCTGCCTTTCTTCAGCTTAAAGCCATCCCCCTTGTCCTCCCACTCTTGTGCTATTCCTGAATTGTAGTATTATAAAAATAGACCAAAAAAAAAAAAAATGCCCTATTGCCTATGTTTGTTGTTTTGGTTTTTTTTTAATAGAAAATACAACATATAAAGTTAAGTCAGAGCTCAGAAGTTGCCTTTAGATGAGGAAAAACCACTAATGTAATTTAATTTTATAAAAAATTCCTTGCACAGTCCCACCTGCTGTAATGGAGCAGTGCAGTAACACTGTTGGTATCAGCTGATACAGTTCCTCTAAATAAAGTAGAACAATTCCAAACTACAGGAATTTTAGAACTTGGTCTTTTTAAGGGCCTGTTGTGACTAAGTATTTTGGGCTTAAAATTGGGCTTAAAATTGTGCTTTTACTTGTTTTCCTTCAGCAGAATCCTGAAATGTTGAAAAAAAAAATCCCCATTTCAGAGACAGATTCCTCCAGCCTTGCAAACCAAAATCAGATTTCAAACAGTAACAGCCACATTCCCTTTTCTCAGGTCCTTCAGAAGTTCTCATAATAATCATCTTGTAAATGATATATTTACAATCTAGTGAGGTAAAGCTGAAGGTTCAGGAGAGTTTCCAGGAGATCTTGGGGTCAACCTGAAAAGCCCAGACAGATTTGGCAGAATTGAATGACATGGTATAACACAAATTTCACTTTTGGGGATCCTTCACTTCAGTCAGACATTTGCAATACACATTTGCCTAGGATTACCAAAAAAAAAAAAAAAAAAAAAAAAAAAAAATCACAAGATTTATTTTCCAATAATTTTTCTTTGGCAAATTAAAGGCAATTATTTAAGTGCCTTTTAGGAAGACATTAAACCCAGATATTTCATAAACAGGGCTTTAGAGCATGGGCAAGGAGCTGCTCACACAATTAAACAGTCACTGCTTGAAAAATAAGGATTAGAGAACCAGCAAAAAATAACCAGGCTAATTAAATCTGCTAAAAACCAGGAAAACACAGGAGAAAATTCATGCAGCCAACAGAACTGACTTGCACACAGGGTTTTTAAGATTGATGAGGTATTTGTTGAGAGTGGCTTGAATGGTTTTAGCCAAAGCGAGGAGTTTGGGGATTGTGGCAGCTTCAGTTTTAAACATCTGCTATTTCCTTAATTAAATAGGTTTAAGAAAATTATTACAAAAGTCCATTTCTGGTAGCTTTGGAACTCATCCAGGAAGAGCCTGCTGAGTAAACATGCTGTTAATCTACAATAGCTGAGAAGTGCTTTTCAGTCCCCAAGCATGCTGTCATCCACCACCTTGCCTTGCTGAGCAAAACTAACTTAGGGGCCTTGAAAATCCCCTTTCAACCTCAAACCTGCTGCAAGGGTGGCAAAGATGAACCCAACACCATTGAGGGATCAGGAACAAAATTAATTGAGATCATTGCCCTGGGAATTTGTGTCAGATTTCACTGTGCTATTTGCTCTTAATTCACCCAAATGCTTTAACTCCCTGTGTGCACAAGGATGGCTTGACCTGCTGTGTCCCCTCACACTGAGCTTTCCTTACAGAATCCTTAAGGTTGGAGACACTTCCGAGGTCATCAAATCCAGCCTCTAACTGAATATTTAATTGTTCAAACTGAAGTTTGAGCACTTCCATGGATGGAGACTCCACCACCCAATGCCTGACAGCCTTTGCATGAAGTTTTTTCCCCAATATTTGACCTGAACCTTTCCTGGTGCAATTTGTGGCCATATCACCTTATCCTGTCCCTGTTCCCTGGGAGCAGAGCCCAATCCCCACCTGGCTGCCCCCTCTTGTTATGGAGTTGTGGGGAGGGATCCAAGACTCCCCTGAGCCTCCTTTTCTCCAGGCTGAGCTCCCTGAGTACCCCCAGACACTACTCAGAGGATTTAGGTTCCAGCCCCTTCCCAGCTTTGTTGCCCTGGTTTATTTTCTAATTTCCATTTTCTAATTTCATGGATTCTTTTTTCCTTTTTTTCAGCATGACCTCATCAGAAGCATCCTGTTTAGGAGGGATGTTGGTATTACTAAGCTGCATTAAGAAGTTAAATTATAAAAATTCTGCTGTCTTCCCTTCTCTTGATCTATTTTTGCTCAGTACTTGAAACAGGTGTTCTTTTTTTCCTACCAAAAAAACCCCAAACCCCAGCATTGTGTTTAAAAACCCTGTAAGGAAGGGAGGCTTGGGAAAGCACAGAATCCTGGAACAGAACCAGCACAGCCACTGGGAATTACTCTTTTTTTCTTTGAGTAAAGAGCTTGAGGATAGAGACATATTTTTCCCTGGCATTAATCACACCCCTCAAACAAAAATTTCAGTAAGAAGAAACTCTACCTCTTTTTCTCACTTTTTGATATTTTCTTATTTCTTTCTGTGGAGACAAATCATGCACAAGACAAAAGTTGAATTCCATTACAGTAACAGACTAAGGGGATAAAGAAACCTCACATTTGTTTTTATCTTTAATGTTCTCTTTAGCCTAAAGGGATATAATATTTGTATAATATTTGTAGTTTTGAGATAGCTCATTCTGGTGCTTAGAGGAATTTTGAAGAGAATCTTAGTGTACATGAGTAGAAACTAACATTGTGCAGTTTTATTAAAAATCCTCTCATTTCATGGTTTTCTAAACTTTTCTAAACTTCTGTATGAAAAGCATTCTGATAAAGTGTTCTAATAATGCTGCACTGAATGTCTTTCTTTGTCCCAATTTATTAATATTTATTTGGGAGTCAAAAAAATCATTGAGTTTGCTGTACCCATGGAGATTTATTAAATATTCATGGCCAGGTTGGAGGGGGCTTGGAGCACCCTGGGACAGTGGAAGGTGTCCCTGCCCATGGCAGGGGTGGCACTGGATGGGTTTTACTGTTCTTTCCACCCAAACCATTCTGGGATTCCACAATTCACTAATATTTAAAACAGTTTCATCAAAGGTATCTTTTTTGTAAGCATAATTCCCCCTCACTTACTGACAGCCATCAAGACCCAAAGTGAATTTGTATGGTGAAAGTCTTATTTACTGAAATATCTACAAAATCACAGAAATTAAAATACGTATAGCGGGTAAAAAGCACATCAATTAAAACAAATTGCATAAAATCCTGCATGTCATAGAATAAATCCATGTTTTCACAGGACTCCCTGCCCTGGTGCTGAGACTCAGCACTGTGAGTCAGGAAGGGAGTGCTGCCAAAGGATGGCCCTGCTGTGGAATTTAGGAGTGCAGCTTGTCCTGGGGTGCAGCTCCTGGCAAAGCTTGGAAACACCCTTCTGGCCAGAATTTCACACTGACAAACAGAAAAACAAATAATGGCTTTTTAAGCAGTATTGCCAAGGCTGGCAATGTAATGTTGAGTGACAGAAAGGCTTAATTTTGTTAATTAATTCAATTTTACAGTACAGATCTAGGCACTGCTTTGTAGGGTAAAGGCTGCCCTAAATTTCATGACTACTGGAAATGGATTGTATTCTAATGGTGTTTGTCTAGGAGGAAATATAGGAATTTAATATAGCCCTCTATTATTATATAATAAAGATAGTGTTATTACTAATAATAATGATGCTGAATTCTACCATTAATATTATCATTATTAATATTATCTAGGCATGTTGCAATTTGGAACTGAAAAGAACACAGACATTGTTTCTCCATGAAAACACTTCCATAAAGATATTGGAGGTGAAAAAGGATCTCCTTTTGGAGCTAAATAAAAAGGCAGGTTGATGAGTGGGCCTAAAATTGGCAGGACCTTTGAAAAGGGTCTGAGGAGGAAAACCCTTCTTCACTTCGTTCTGAAAAGCACAGTTTGTTTCATGGCCAATCTGCAAGGGGCAGAATGAGATGGGAAACTGCAATTCCAGAAGAAGAAATCAATTTTCATATGCAAATATAAACAATAAAAAATCCCATTTTGCTTCATTTCCTCATCACTCAGAGGTTTTTCCTTCATTTCTCTCTGTGCACACTTGAAAAGCAAAAAGTTTTGTACTGGGACATCTGACAGATGTGAAGGATTTTGGGTGCCCTGTGCTGTTTATAAACATTATTGTATCAAAATTCATTTTGCCAAGGGCAAACATTACCTCTGGAAAGAATTCAGCTTTCATGAAGAGGGAAGCAGTAGTTCAGGAGCTATCTGCAGAATTTCCATTATCCAGGGGCACATCCCATGGATCTCCAAGGTTACCTGCTCTCCAAGGCACATTGCTGAATATGTGCAAGGTTTCCATTTTCCTGACAGGAACAATTACAAATGCCATGCAAGAATAATTCCATACAAAGAAATGAAACAGGCACCAGGAACTCTCCGAGGTGGCACTTACAAATGCTAATGCTGCAAAACCAAGAGAGTGACTGGGAAAAAACAGGAATTTATGGCTACCTTCAAACTGAACTGGAGGATTTTATAACAGTGCATGAAATGGGAGCTATTTGACACGGAAACATGGAATTGTTCAGACTGGAAAAGTCCTGCAGGATTATGGGGTTCAACATTAACCCAGCACTGAGCTACATTGCTTAGCACCAGAGCCACTGGTGCCATGGTTTTTTGATCCACTGGAAATGGTGATTTTTTCCCTTGGGCAGCCCATTCCAATGCCTGACAGACCTTTCTGTGAAGAAATATTTCTAATATCCACCCTGAGCCTGCCCTGGCCCAGCCTGAGGCCGTTCCCTCTCCTCCTGTCCCTGTTCCTGGGAGCAGAGCCCGACCCCCCCGGCTGTCCCCTCCTGTCAGGAGCTGTGCAGAGCCACAAGGGCCCCCCTGAGCCTCCTTTGCTCCAGGCTGAGCCCCTTTCCCAGCTCCCTCAGCTGCTCCTGGTGCTCCAGCCCCTTCCCCAGCCCCATTCCCTTCCCTGGACACGCTCCAGTCCCCCCTCCATGTCTTTCTTGTCATCAGGGATCCAAAGCTGCCCCCAGGATTCCAAGAGTGCCCTCAGCAGTGCCCAGCACAAGGGAAAATGAATAATTTTAGTAACAATATTCACCTTTGGGTACAAGCTCTCCATCCTGAGTCTCTTCCAGCAGCACCAGCAAGAGCTGCCCAGAGTCCCCTTCAGACTGGCACAGGTCACAGCAGCCCTTTGTGCTGGAAAGGAAAAGCACATGGACAAGAGCAGCTTCCCTCCATCCCCTGGGATGTGCCTTCCATCCCCTGGGATGCGCCTTCCATCCCCTGGGATGCTCAGGCTGAGTAGCCAGTGCTCCTTCACTCCATGGGATTGGATTCCTGCTCCTGCTGAGTCAGTTGGGGCTCTATAACTCCTAGCAGAGCCATGGGATATGCAGAATGCTCAAATGCTGTGTTAGGCTTCTGGAGGAATATTAAGAAGATATTTTAAAATATACTTTGAAATACAGCACTATGAATAAAACATGCTGTTTTTCACCAAGCATTTTGTTTCAGCCAGAGGACATCCCCAGCACCACAGATTCATTTTGTAATTTTGCTCTGGACTGCTCCAGGATATTTTGGCTTTTTTCCCCCCCCCCCCAGCCTGTGTGTCTGTGGAGTGAGGGATAGGCAAGCAGAGCTCTCCTTTATTAAAGGACACAAGTGGAGCATGGAAGATGGATAGGTCAGTGCTGGCATACCTCACCTGAGCATGCCCTGGAGGTCACCAGCATTGCAGCATGGGGTGGAAAAGGGACACTGGGGGCTGGTAAAGGTGTTCCAGCACATGGCCTGAGGACAAGGTTAATGGAACAGCCTCTCCCAGCACACAGGACAAGGGAGAACGGCCTTAAGCTGAAGGAGGGAGCATTTAGATGGGATGTTGGGAAGGAATTGTTCCCTGTGAGGGTGGGCAGGCCCTGGCACAGGGTGCCCAGAGAAGCTGTGGCTGCCCCTGGATCCCTGGCAGTGCCCAAGGCCAGGTTGGACAGGGCTTGGAGCAGCCTGGGACAGTGGAAGGTGCCCCTGCGAATGGCAGGGGTGGAATGGGATGGGCTTTGGGGTCCCTCCCCAGTCCATTCCATGGATCCATGAATTTAACCTGCTTTCCTTTAAGGTTTACCTATCTATATTGCCCCCCACAAACTACTTGGTGCAAGAGAATTTTCCCAGGAAAGATGCCATCTCAACAAGAAAGTGATGGCTTTTAGAGCTGCACAAGTCATCCTCAGGAAGGCTCTGGGGGATCAAGGTGGTTTGGGATCCATAGGGAGAAGAGAAACTTAACTGCCCTGTAAACTGGAAAACGAGGGATCCCATTCCAAGCCTATCTTCATCCTCACTCTGGAGAGGCCATGAAGCTGCACATAGGGATGATTGCTGATCTCCTGTCAGAGGTGGAAGGAAACCCTTCTGTATTTAGGCTTTTTTCCTTTTTATTTTTGCCACTATCTCTTCTCTAGCAGCTCTCCTCCCTCATTCACTGCAAGCAAGTGGATAGGACATTCACTTTTTCAGTGCTCCTCAATTTTGGGGGTTTTTTTCCTTTCTTTTTGGGAAGGAGCTTATGTGTGAAGCCTCCCACACATGAGCTACACAAGCTCCCCAGGCACAAAGCAGCATTTTTCAAATACTGTATTAAAATCCCAGCTCTATTCAAAAGGACATAATAGTAACCCTGCCATCTCAGCATAACAAACCAATGCCAGTTTTATTTTGTTAAGAAATCTACATCCTGCAAGGAATGTAGATTTGATGGAAGGAGGGAGCTCTGAGTCAGCCACTGGGAACTCAAAGCCAGTTTTGAGCTGCAGCATTTTTCAATGACTTAAAGCCTCTCCTGAAGCTTTAAAATTTTTAAAGCTCAAAATCTTTTCTTCTTTTGCCATTTTACACACCAATATGCATTAATTTCCACATTTAAACACAGCACCATAAACTTTATATACCTTGGGAGGAAGCTCTCAGGTCAGCTGATTTTCCCATGGGAAATTCACAAACCTTGATGGATTTTCATGAGCTTGGAAGTCCCTGAGGAAAATTTGTTCTCCAGCATTCCCACAAACTGAGGTGAGCTGACTGGGCCACATCCTGGATTTGCCCATCTTCTGAAGAATTAACAGGTGGTTTAAAATTCCATGGAATCACAGACTCAAAGTTGGAGAAGTCATCAAGTCCAACCATCAGCCCAGCACCAACACCATGTTCTCCACTAAAACTTGTCCCCAAGTGCCACATCCACATGGTGTCTGAACACTTCCAGGCATGATGATTCCACCACTTCCCTGGGCATCTCCTTCCAATTTTTTATAACCCATTTACAGAAGAAAGAGCAGCCAGGGATAGGAGTAGAGAGTGAAACTTAGATTCCTACACTTATTTTCCCCCTCTAATTTACCATCTAAATAAAGATGTTATCATTATAGATCAAGAGCTCTATTACCATTACAGTGCAAGGATTCCATGTTGCCAGAGTTTTGGACCTCTTTGATGTTTCTCATAGGCAGCTCCTCTAAGCACTGACTCGAGCTCCCCTCAGTCAACCAATCCACTCTTTTATACCACTCTTCTTCTTATTGGCTACAGCTGTGGCCTGTTAACATCAGGCCTGCTCCCAATCTTTAGTAATTGGTTCAACTGCAGCTCTTTAGGGGATACAATTACATTCTATCCCACCTTCATTTGCCCATACTGTATCCCCCTACAAGCTTTAATTCTTCTCTGTCCCGTCTCTAGCTCCCACAGGACTGGAAATACAAGATATCCTCCAGTCTCACAGTTCCACCCCCCTAAAGCTCCTGTTTTCAGCAAACACACCACGCAGGTAACAAGGACACCCCTAAAGCTCCTCCTCCAGCTACGTGTTTTCCACATCCAGACACAGCCTGAGCTTTACAGCCTCTCCAGTCCTTCTGGATGTACCTCACCTCTCCCCACCTGGATGGGATCGTTTGGGAATTGTTTCTGGCCAATAGCCCCAGTCATCCTTTAATGATTCATCACTGCAGGGATCTCTGAAGGACAAGCCAATTGACTTAATGCCAACATCACCTGCAAAGCTTTTATTTCTTCCACCTAGCATGGCAAAAAAAAAAAAAAAATCAATAAAAATAATAAATACATTGTTGACCTAACCTTTGGTCCCCCTTCCCAGAGCTGCCTGTTTACCTGGGAGGGCTCAGGCTGAGCTGCTGCTAATGATGAGAGCCTGCAAGTTCAGTCAAGGAGCAGGCAGCAGCTCCCTGCCAAACTCCCTCTTGCCCCAACTTTTGGAAGCTAATAGTTTAACATCTCCCTCATTTTTCCCAGGGAGCAGCTTGGGATGAACAAACCATTCTAACCCAGGCTGAAGAGGTGATCTCCATTTCCAGTAGCCAGACTTCTGAACCCTCTTTTCCTCCAGGAGCATTCCCTGTGCTTCTTTCTGCACTTTTCTCCGGTTTAATGCTGTTCATTCAAGCAGAATTTGAGAGGGTTTGAAATGTAAGTGCAGGAACAAATACCTCCTGCTTGTTTCACACTTTGGTTACAGAGCTCTGACATCTACATGGAAATTTATTCCGACAACTTAATTAGTTTTGAAATAGGTAGATTTCAGATAAAGGTAGCCCATTGTCATTATAAGTAGCCAAGAGACATTTTAGTGGTGCAGGAAAGTTTCTAAAGCCTGTCTCACTTGTTAATTTGGGATTACTGTATAATTTTAGTGTCTAAGTACAGCAAGTAATCCAGTGATTTGTCAGATACTGAGAGAGCACTGCTTTTGAACAACTCACACGGCACAAAACTCTGCTCTGTGAGTCTTCCATGAAAGGAATAAAGAAGCCAGCAGCAAAAAATCTATTCATTAAATGCCTAGAGGTGTTCCCAAAGATGGTGTTTCAGAAAATGCTCTTGTTTCCACTGGCACCCTGAAGGATTGTTTTGATGACCCTGGCAAGGATATTAATCATTTATGGGTGATACTGAGCAGAGAGAGGAAGGATTTGCTGCAGCAAATAATTCCTCTTCCTTTTCACATTTTGAGTGTTTCGTTGTTTTTATTTTTTCCAAAATGTACCACATTTTTAGCTTAATTTATTCCACAGAAAGCCTCAGTGGAGAGAATGTGGAGCCAGTCCAGAGGGATGGAGCAGCTCTGCTGGGAGAGCTGGGATTGTTCACCTGGAGAGGAGAAGCTTCGGGGTGACCTCACTGTGGCCTTCCCATGCTTGAGGGGAACCTACAGAAAACATGGAGAGAGACTCTTTACAAGGGCCTGGAAGGGGGGAATGGCTTCAAACTGATGGAGTGGGTTTGGATGGGATTATGGGGAGAAATCCTTCCCTGTGAGGGTGGGCAGGCCCTGGCACAGGGTGGCCAGAGAAGCCTTTGTGGCTGCCCCTGGATCCCTGGCAGTGTCCAAGGCCAGGCTGGATGGGGCTTGGAGTAAATCAGGATGGTGGAAGGTGTCCCTGCCCATGGCTCTGAGCTCCCTAAGCATTTGGAAAATTTCTCACGGGACAATGTATTTTTGGCACAGATTTTTTTCCTCAGTCTTTGTGCTCAAGAATCCACTGTGCCTTGAGGATCCCTCCAGTTTGTTGCTGCCATCAGCATCCAGAAATGCAGGACCCATTCCCTGACAGGGAGTTGAGCTCATACATTCATGGAATAGTCAGTTATATATTTTGGATATCTTGTATTGACCCTCAGATGCACTGAGATTTTCTTTGCAAAGGGAGATCCTCTTTATTCCAGCCAGTCAGAAATTAAAAAAAAAAAAAAGTTTAATGATCTGTTTTGTTTAGAAAAAGAGGCTGAGGGTTCCTAAACCTTCCAGAGCCATCTCAGGCCAGCATTTTGTAGTGCTCTGGGACTTTCTTTTTCCCCCTCAAATTTGGTATCTTTAACCCTGAATTTTATAAGAAGTGGATTAAGTCTTACTTCTGATGAAAATTCAGAAAAATGCCAACGACTTTTTTCTCTAAATAGGGAAAAAAATTGCAGCACATGTAAGACATTGTCATGTTTTTCTACTTCACCATCTGCAAGATTCTCACAGTCCACAAAAAGCTAATAAAGACTAAAAGCAGCAAAATGATCCTCTGATAGCTGATATTTTGTAAAGATTACACCTTCTCTCAGAGTGGGTCTGAGCAGCATTTTGGCTCCAACATTCATTTTGTATAAGTTATACGAGCATTATTTCTTCCCTAGCGAGAGCCAACCTTTGATGCCTGCCCTGCTTTCGGATATTAAAAACCATCTTGCTTATCATTATCTGCTTTCTTATCTAAAACTCCAGCTGCTCATTTCCTGCCCCTCACCCTTGGCCTGACTGGAGGTGGATGCTGCTCCATCAGAGTCCCTCTCCTGCAAGGTTTGCAGGCCATGGCAAGGCCCCAGCCAGATGGGAAAGAGAGCAAGAATTAGATAGAACAAGACAAATTCCCCTGGAGACTGGTCCAAAAATTGGAGTCCAATCACCCTGCAGTGATAGATCTGAATTTGGATAGATCTGCAAACAGTTGGGAACAGCTCCTTCCCTCTGACATGCTGATCAATTGCAAGAGCATTCAGCATTCACTTTAATATCACCCAGCTGAAAGGAACAGGAGGAGAAGTCTCAGAAAAAAAAAAAAAAAGATTTCACAGTTTGCACCTGAGTCACATCTTTAAAAAAAAAAAGCAATGATTTCATCTTTGGAGATAAAGGCTTTGACTTGAGAGTTCCAGTGTAGAAAAGACCATGAAAACAGCACTTAACAAGGCAGTACCAATCTGACTGAGGGGGGACAAGCTGAGCAAGTGCAAGGACATTATCTACAAATGGGGCCTCAGTTATTAATGTTGTCCTATTTAACTAATGGACAGAGCTGTGGTGACCCCCCAGCTGTGACACCCAAGCCAAATCCCACATTTCCCTGCATCTCACCCAGGTCTAACACCTTTTCTCATGTGTGCAAGGCCAGCCAGCTCCCCTGACCCACCCTGACCAAAGAGCAGCTGCCAGGACCTCCAAGAAACAGGAACTTCCATTCTCCATAGGTTTAAAATCCAAACATGGAGTAATTTCTGACCTGGTGTTTCATAGTAAAATATATGCCATCCATTTCCTGGTGTCCTTGGTGTGAGAGAAACCAGCCCTGTTTTCCCTGAGCCCTTCAGGAGGGGTCAGGAACTGTGAGTGTTTAATCTGTAGAACCCAAATCCGCGTTCTGCACAGCCATGCTGGGTGTTAGACAATTACACCAAGAAGTGGTTTTTAATTTAACAGCCTGTCTCTTGCAGATAAGTATTGTAATCACAGTGGAAAAAAACACAAACAAACCCCAAAACAAAAAAAAAAACAACCAAACCCAAAACAAAACCCAACAACCCTGAAAGGCAGAAAAAGAAGTGCAGTTACAAGCTGTAAAGTTTAAACAGCAATTAACAGTTTAAACTTGATTTTAAATGTTACACTTTGCTTATAGAATGTTTTAATCAGGATTAGGAGGAACGAGACATGCTGACTGTTCCCCTGAAAGAAATGCCAAATAAAAAGGTGAGGGGTTGTGAACAAACCCCAAATTATGTCACCTCATCCTATTTAGATTACTGAAGTGTTCAGCCCAGTAGGATGGCTGGTACAGCATAATGGAAAAACCTCAGTTCCACAAGGTGGATTCAGGGGCCACCATTGAGAGTTTGCCACATTTGTCCTTGACAAGAGCAGGAAAAAGAAACAGAAAACCAGTGAAAGCCACTGGAAAAACTGTGCAGCTTAAGGCCCATACTGGAGCAGCCATGAAATGCTGGGAAAATGGGAACCTGATATGGAAATATAATAATACAATAAAATGTTCTTATGTAGGATCATTGACAGACATGGTAAAACCACTGTAACAATACAGTCCCATTGAAATAATTTTTTCCATGGAAAACCATTAATCCCAGAGCAGAAGGGACCTTAACTCCCATCCAGCCCCACCTCCTGCTCTGGACAGGGACATCTTTTGCTAGCTTGCAAAAAAATCTTCCATACCTTCTTAGTGATTCCTCATGGGCAGCTCCTCACAGCACAGCCAACAAAGTGCAGCCCTCCTCTTACCCAGCTATCCCACTCTTTTGTAGCACTCATCCTTACTGGACACAGCTGTGGGCTGTTAAGGGCAGGCCTGTTCCTGATCCTTGGTGATTTGTTCCTGATCCTTGGTGATCAGTGCAGCTGCAGCCCCTCAGGGGTGAGATTCCCTTCTGCACTATCTTTATTTTCTTACCTTCAACCCTCTCACAGACACCTGCCACTATCTCAGGCTGCTCCAAACTGCCCCAGCCTGGCCCTGGACACTCCCAGGGATGGGATTCCTGTGTGCTGCCATCCTCAGCTGAGGTGCTTGCAAACCTCCTGACTTTTCCTGGTGCCACATTTGCTTCCTGGGAGGTCACACTGGGAGCAAGATGCACCCAGGCTGGGAGGAAAGGGGCAGAGCTTCTGCATTTAACTCCTGCCTAAGTAAAGCAAACTTTATGTTTTAGTGAAGAGTTGTTCTGTTGGCAAATCTGACACGCAGCCTGGGCTCTGCTAACCCAATTTTTATCAGCCAGATCTACCTGTTTGTACTCAGCTGTGCACAGCAGCCTCAGTCCTCCAGCACACGGCTCCTGAGACAATCTAAATTAACTGAGCATGTGGCAGCTGCTCACCCCAGCCTAGACCTAATAAAAATTCTCAGATTGGGATGAAAATCTTGGCTGATGGTGGCAACCACCAATACCAGCAGATTTGAGGCTCAGCCCGAGGTTTGCGTGTTTTAAATAAATGAAATATGGAAACAAAAGTAAGAGACGTTGACTACAGCAGTGACCAGGGAAAGGCACCTGAGCTGGAAGCAAAGCCACCCTCCAGTGGTTTTCTCATTCCTGTATTATCTGCTTTTCAACTTGTTTGTGACCCCAACACCAAAAGATACGAGAGGAAAAAAAAAAGCCAAACAGTGAAACAAATAAAGAAATCTATAAACTCTCCAAGCTAATGGGTGTCCTCTTCTACTCCTCACAGTGTGCCTTAAATCCATATTTGCTCCACTCACACAAAGCACTTTGCTCTCTAATCCCCTCTCTCCCCTTTAGCAGTAGCAGGATTCTTGCTTGGTGTCTCCTTGGGGAATTTGCAGGTCTCACTTTCCTTCCCTGCCTTTATCCATTGCTCCCAATGAGCTTGTTTGCTGCATAGATTTTTATTTTTTTTTAATAGATACAAAATGTTTGCAAATCCCACCCCAGCCTGTCACATCCATAGCACTGTCACAGATGCCATGGGGTCATTGTCAGTTTTATTTACGAGGGTGTGTTGTTAGAGGAGAAAAAGAAATGCTTGAAACTGAAAGAGGATTGGGTATTGGGAAGGAATTGTTCCCTGGGAGGGTGGGCAGGCCCTGGATCCCTGGAATTGTCCAAGGCCAGGCTGGATGGGGCTTGGAGCAGCCTGGGACAGTGGAAGGTGCCCTGAGCCCCTGTGCTGCAGCTGCTCCATAATCCCTGGGGAAGAAGCTGTACCTGGGGCTGGATTAACCCCACAGTTCTGGGGACAATTTACTGTGAAAGGGAATTGTGTCAATCACAGGAATTGCCAGCTGCAATTCTCAGAAGTTAGTGCTGGTCCAAAGCAGAAATGTGACTGCTGTCCTTTCCCTGGGACACTCAGGGTGCCAGCCCCTCTCTGTTTCCTACCAGGGATTAATTGCTCTGCAAAAATGACACCGGGACAAGGCCCATAAACTTCAGTACATATCCCAAAAAAAACTAAAGAGAATGTATAAAACCCAGAGCAACAAATCACTCCTCCACTCACCAACAGGGAAAAAAAGCACAGAATAAACAGGAATACAGGCAGGACATGTTTTATTCCTTCAAGATTTAATTGCACCATTACTTTGGCCCTTTATGGGCCAAGATAATAATCTTTTTAGGTGCTTATGGCAGGTGGAATCAATCATTAATTTATAATATGGGGTTTGTAACCTGCTTCTCTCTTCTTAACTATCAGCTACCTGAATTACTCCACAATGTTAAATACATAAATATTATATTGCATCTCCTCAGGGTGCCAGGGATATTCTTAGCTGTTAATCAAGCTGCCTCATTTCTTGATTTTATTTGTCCAGTAATTGTTTGTTTGGCATTAGGGTGAGAGGTTTGGAGAGCAGCAGGTGACACTGGTGGCAGCAGCAACTCCTGCTAAAAATGGATCCAAACAGCCTCTCATTCCTGACATGAGAGAAAACACGTCCTGCTGTAATTTTAAACTCTTTAATGGAAAAACAGAGTTTTGGGGAGATGTTTTTTGCTTTTCCTTGAACCCCAGACATTTCCATTAGTACAGTTCTGGTATCAGGGAGACAGGCAGTGAACTATAGTCCCATATTCATGTTCTCTGTCCCACTCATGGTTTAGAAATCTTAATCCTACCCCCTACCCCAAGCCTGGAATGTCATTCCCTGCCTTGGATGATCCTTTCTGCCCTCCTGCTCCTTTTCCAGCTCTTTTTTTTTTATTATTTTGAGGCAGGGGAACAAAACACCAAATAATACTTGAAGTGCAGGGACAGTACAGCTACACACATTACAGCAATTACATATTTTTGGAAATTTTTCTCCATCTGTTCCTTTCCTAAAAATTCCTAATGTTGTTTGATTTGTCTGTCATTTGTGGAAAAAAAAAATGATGTGAGGATTTCATAAGCATACACATTATAACCTCTCATAGAGTAATATTTTGGAGCTCAGCATTGATGCCTGAACTGCTTTTCTTGTGTGCCTCACATAATATTAATAATTTTAGTCCTTAATGGATTTCTTTTACTCCCTTGGAGAAGTGCACACATCTCTCAAGTACAAGACAGCTCTACAAGAGCTGCTTGGACTATAATATTTTAAATTTACCCATGAAACCTGAATTTTGGAAGGAAGTCATGGGCTGAGAGAGTTAATATTTAAATTTCATCCTCACTGGAGCTCCTGCTTTTCTGTCAGCATAACAAACAATGCAGGGAAAAAGCAAATTGAAAAAGTTTTCTTTTTTTTTTTTTTTTCCCAAAAAGGAACTTTTAGCATGAATATGAAGCCTGTTAATTTATCTCCAGCAAGGAGTAGTCACACTTAGCTAAGATCACTCTTCACCAATCACTATTTAAAGACTTTGAAAAACATTATGGTAAATAGCACTAAACACTTTTTCTTCCCAAACACTCGATTTTCACTACAGTAAAACAGCTGTATATATTTCCCCAGATACTTCTCTTTCTATTAAGACATTAAAAACATCTTTTAAATGGGCATGCAGTAGTGAATTGCTGATTTTTCATTTTGCTTCATTTCAATAGAGCTTTGAAAGTAATGCCTGGATCAGGTTTGTGTGAAGAAGTGAAAGGCTGTGGAAATAACAAAGGTGTCTGGAGAACCAATTAAACCTTCCATAAGGTTATTATGCTGAAAGGAAGTGTTGTTCTGCACCTTTTTTTTCTCTTTTTCTTTTTTTTTTTTTTGTAAATTTACAAAAAAAGCCCTGAGGACTGATATTTAAATGCCTTAATACCACCTGCTGAGCAACATCAGTTGCAAAGTGAAATGTTGAAAAGAGTGTCCTGGTGCTTTTGGGACTGTTTGATATTTGAAGACAGGATGTATTTACCTTTTTCTAACAGCACAAATGTAACACAGTTGATCACTTCAAATTAGAATTGAATCACTATTTATACAGGACTGCAAGAGCTAAAAAAACTTTGTGAGACACGAGTTGGGAACCTGAGACCTTCTCTCTTCTCTCTTCTCTTCTCTTCTCTTCTCTTCTCTTCTCTTCTCTTCTCTTCTCTTCTCTTCTCTTCTCTTCTCTTCTCTTCTCTTCTCTTCTCTTCTCTTCTCTTCTCTCTCCCTCTCCCTCTCCCTTTCCCTCTCCCTTTCCCTTTCCCTTTCCCTTTCCCTTTCCCTTTCCCTTTCCCTTTCTCTTTCTCTTTCTCTTCTCCCTCTCCCTCTCCCTTCCCAAGATTATGGTAATGAATTCTCCTTGAAAACTTTTCCTCTGGCTCATCAGCCATATAAAAGTTAGGATGTTATTTAGAACAACAGCCACACCAAATGGAGTCTTTTCAAAGAAATATGAAATAATTTGGGTTGGAAGAGACCTTAAAGCCCATCCAGTGCCACCCCTGCCATGGGCAGGGACACCTTCCACTGTCCCAGGCTGCTCCAAGCCCCATCCAGCCTGGCCTTGGACACCTCCAGGATGAAGAAGCAGCTTGATCTGTAGAAGCAACTGCTGATCCCATTGTAAGCAGCAGAGAAAATCACCAATCTCATTAGAGCACAAGGGAATGAGTAATCCCGGACAATAATCCCAATGTCCTTCCCTCAAGGCTGTCAGAGCCACTGGGCAGCCCTGGCAGGGACACTGGGCTCCTCACGTGGAGCACACGTGGCAAATGGGGCACATCAATGGTTCTGGCAGCTTGCAAAGTTCTGTCCCATTACCTAAACTGAAATTTTAAACCAGGGGAATTGCTGTGCTAGCCCTTCAAAAGTGCACTTTGATTATTCCCTGCATGGGTTTTTATAAGTGATATATATTGTATAATCAAGAGGAAATAAATTTAATTTATTTGACTGTAAATCAGTTGATTGTTTAAACTGATGCTAAGAGATCTCATTTCTACATGCTCGTTGTCACATGAGTTTTTATTATTTCTTTGTAATTAATTATTTTTATTTATGTATTTTTTTTTTTTATTTAAGATGTGCTAATTTGTAAGTTTTTCACTCCCTGTAATCATGGTGGATATTGTAAAGGAAGTGAGGCTGGAGCTGGCAGAGCATCACCCCTTGTAATTCCTGCTGGGCACTGACTGCTTCCAGAGCTGTGTTTCCCTTTCCTTCCTGTTTGCTTTTTTGCCAATCCAGCAGCTCCAATCTCACTCCTGTTCCCTCTAAATCACATCGGTTTTCATGTCTGCTCATAGTTTTTCTCTTCTTCCAGCAACATAATTTTTTTTTTGCTTATATTGCTACATTCTCCTAGAGAATACACAAAGTGCTTTTAATAACATGTACGAGCACTTAGTGAATGCAGGAACTACAGCACTCAGGGGAGGGATCCTCTTTTGTTGGTATCATTTTTAGGTAAGGATGTTTTCTATAATGCAGCTACAGCTACAAAAATGTAATGACCATGGAGACCCAGACTGGAGAGGTCAAAAACATCTGTTTTCTTATTTTCTTCACCCATCTGTAAGCAGTGCAAGGCTTCTCTCCGTTCCCCATCCTCAGGATTTTTAATTTTCCTCAGTGAAGAATCCCCAAAGACCCCCTAAAATATCTATGTGCAGTTAGGTCAATTCCAGCAATATGTTAGGACTTACTGTAAATGAGAAAGGGGCCCTTGGAGGATCAGAGATATTGAAGTGTTGCCTTTCGGGCTTATTGTAGCCAAATAAAATTCAATAGTTTTCTCTGACTGACTGCTCTTAATCCAGCAGAATGAAAAAGCATCTTATTAGAAGGTATTAGCCCTCTATTGAGCACATGATGCACTGGTTGAGGGATTCCAGCTGAGTAAAAACTGCTGAACAAACCCTTTATTTAGTTCTCACCTGGTACAGCAACTCTGGAATGTCAAAACTGGCAGAGACATCCCAACCTCCATTCCAATTCCCACCCTGGAAACCACCAAAGGAGATTTTTGTCATGGGTTCCTGGTGGCTCAGGGATGAAATTGCTGTTCCCTTGGCTCTCCCAGCCTCCAAGAGAGGGCAAAGAGAGGGGGCCATGGAGCAGAATGCTGCAGTGGTGAGCCCAGAGGCTCAGTGAGTGGCAATGACAGCAAAAAACATGGGAAACAGATCATCTTTCTTATCATGGAGTCATCGAGGTTGGGAGAGACCTCTTGGATGGATAGAAGCTGCACAGTCCTGTGCCTAAACTCTCCCATCCCTTTGCTGCACAGTCCTGTCCCTAAATTCTCCCATTCCTTTGGATGGAAGCTGCACAGTTCTGTCCCTAAATTCTCCCATCCCTTTGAATGAAAACAGCACAGTTCTGTCCCTAAACTCTCCCATTCCTTGGCTAAAGCTGCCCAGTCCTGTCCCTAAACTCTCCCATCCCTTTGGATGGAAACTGCACAGTCCTGTCCCTAAACTCTCCCATCCTTTTGAATGGAAGCTGCACAGTCCTGTCCCTAAACTCTCCCATCCCTTTGAAAGGAAGCTGCACAGTCCTGTCCCTAAACTCTCCCATCCCTTTGGATGGAAACTGCACAGTCCTGTCCCTAAATTCTCCCATCCTTTTGAATGGAAGCTGCACAGTCCTGTCCCTAAACTCTCCATCCCTTGGGCTAAAGCTGCCCAGTCCTGTCCCTAAATTCTCCCACCCCTTTGGATGGAATTTACATAGTCCCAGCCCTGCCACCAGCCCATCCTGCCACTTCCATCACCTCAGGTTTCACCAGGGCAAGAGGATGATTAGATTGTTGTCTTCAAATAACAGGATAATGATTTCAGCCTGAAATCCCCACCAAATGATTGAAGTCTTGATGTGGCAGCTCTTGGAAAGTGTTGTTTTTTTTTTTTTACCACAATAAATGGGTGGGCACAAAGCCAAGCAGTGGCTGAGCCTTGCCAGCATTTGGAGATGGAAGGAAGCACTGGGCTGATGTGGCTCTGGCTAAACCTCATAGAACACACACAGAAATCCCAAAATAAGGTAGGAAATGACAGTCTCAATGTGAAAAGCTCAGTGCTGGATGGCTGCAATTATTTTGGATATCAGGTGTCTAAATCTGCTCTGACAAACAGCCTTGACCTTCTGACCACACTCACGAGGGGCAGCCCAAACCTGCAGTAACAGAGACAGCTGAATGTAACAATTCTCTCTGAACTGAATTGCAGCACAACTTTCAAACTTCCATGAAGAAATGGCAGGTTGGGTTAAATTTAAAATGTTCAGCTTGTCTTGCACATGGCTGCCCCACAGTTTCAGGCATATGCACAATTAAAATAAAGATGATGCATTTTATTGAGTATATTTGTGAAGCAGAAACGACTTGTCATGGCAAATTCTCCTAATTTGACTTCTCTTACCTCATGATTTTGTCTGTTTGCACATACTCTGAGTAGGCTGTGGTTAACCTCCCTCCACCCACAGCTGAGACAGCTCTTGGTTTGGGTCTGGGCTATTTCTGCAAAGTGCTGCTGATTCTCTGCTAAATCGCTGCGTTTTTTGAAAGACCAGACAATGCAGCACTAATGAAAGCAGATGGTTCGCTTCAAACATCCAAGATGCCAACATTTCAGAGGAGAAGAATTCAAAGGAAAAATTCCTATACCAATTAGCTGTGGGATTAGGAAGAAATTAGGAAGAAATTGTTCCCTGGGAGGGTGGGGAGGCCCTGGCACAGGGTGCCCAGAGAAGCTGTGGCTGCCCCTGGATCCCTGGCAGTGCCCAAGGCCAGGTTGGATGGGGCTTGGAGCAGCCTGGGACAGTGGAAGGTGTCCCTGCCCATGGCAGGGGTGGCACTGGATGGGCTTTGGGGTGCCTCCAACCCAAACCATTCAGGATTCTGGGATTCTATGAATTGCAGAATGAAGAAGATAGGTCTTGGATACACATAGCAAAACCTAAAAAATTATTAATATTTTTGGAAGGCTATCAAGAGACTTTCTTTTTGACCATATGTGATGAAAAGAAATCTGTGTCAACCACAGGGGGGAAAAAAAAGAGAGAGAAAATGAAAAGAGAAAGGGACAGAGTAAGAAAAAGAAAGAGGGGGAAAGGAAAAGGAGGGAAAGAAAATGAGGAAGGGGAAAGGAGAAAAAGAAAAGGAGAAAAGGAGAAGGAGAAGGAGAAGGAGAAGGAGAAGGAGAAGGAGAAGGAGAAGGAGAAGGAGAAGGAGAAGGAGAAGGAGAAGGGAAGGAAAAAAAGAAAAGGAAAAGGAAAAAAGGAAAAGGAAAAGGAAAAGGAAAAGGAAAAGGAAAAGGAAAAAGAAAAGGAAAAGGAAAAGGAAAAGGAAAAAATATATTAAAAAGGAAAGGAAAAAGCCTGGGAAATCTCTTAGCTATAATAATTAAAAAAAAAAAAAAAACAAAAAAAAAAAAACCAAAACAAAACCAAAACAAACCAGAAGGAAACTGCTTGTATGTGATTAAATGCATGCCACTGTTCTGCCATTTGGAGGAAAATTGTTCCTAGATCCTGGAACAATTGTTCCTAGATCCTGGAACAATACACATCAGGGCAGATGTCCTGCTGCTGCATTGGATAACTCTCTGCCCTAGGGAGCAATGGAGCTGCAGTCACTCTCAGAATTCCTTCTAGACACCTCCAGAACACAATTTGCAAACTCCTTACCTGACACTTCATCACATCCTGGCAGAAAGGCACAGTTTTCCCTCTCTAACACGATTTAGAAAGGGTGTCCAGTAATGAAAGAACACACACAGGCACACACACATCTCTCAAAGTGACAAATCTGTGTTAACCCCCTGCTTTAACAGCCATTGATCAGCAGAGAATTCCTGCCTTGGAAGGGCTCTGCAGGCTGGACAAGGTGTCCTTAGGCTGGCACAGTCTGTCATGCTTCAGATTAAACTGCAGAGAGACAGAAAGATACCTCCTGTGAAAGTGATCTTTGTGTGGTGCCTTCCTCAGCTCAGGGGATGTCCTTGAAAAATTGATTTATCTGTGCCAAGAAACCTCAGTGGCTCACAAGTGTGTGGGGCTGGGATGAGGCATCAGCACTGGATGGGGCTGACATGGACATTATCCCCTGAACACAAACACAGCCCCAGTTCTGCCCTCCTGCACAATTCCCAGCCTAAAAGCAGCTTGTAAAGGACAGGAACAATTCCAATATACCAATATATTCCTCAGTGGACTGAACAGATAGAGATCTCTGGCTGGACTTTATCAATACAGCAGGTTCTGGGCAGTTTGTGGCAACGAGCTATAAGATTGCTGAAAGATTTTTAAGATTGCTGAAAGTATTTCCAAGAACTCAGCAGCTTCCCTGAGCAGTGCAGCCCTCCTGTAAAAACCTCCCAGGATGTGGTAGTTCCTATCATGACCAAAAAGGCTGAATTAACTCAAAGGCTGAATTAACTTAATCAGCATCTGAGAAGCTGATTTAAATGCTGAAACACAGGCAGTACAAACCTAATGAAGCTGTTCTATAACCTGGGCTGCACAACTTCTCTGTGGCTGCATTTTTGGGAGCTGGCAGGTGCTGAGGTCACACAGTGCCTCTCACTCACAAAGGTCTCCCACTGGCACTGAGTTTCCCAAGACTTGCAGAAATTCAGCATTTTGGGGTCTGTACCCTGCTGTTTGTTGGGCTGTACCCAATCTTTGAGTCTGAAGTGGGATCTTCCACCCAGCACCATGCTGGGATCACTTTGCTCTTGGGCTGTGGAGTGTGATCACAATTTTGGCTAAAAACCCCTCTTTTTTGTGCTGTAAAGAACATTCTTTCCCAAATATCCTTCCTGTGGGCACCCCCAGAAGTGCCCAGAGTCTTCCCCCTTTCAAAACCAACCTTCCCCACCAAAGCCAGCCCATTAAAAATAAATCAATGCATGACACGTGTGGAAGTGGGAAGTGTCAGTTCTTTCCAGTCAAGCACGAAAGTGGTTGGGTGATTTCAAATTACTTAACAGCACTCTCAGACTCTCATTTCTCCTTTTCAAGATGAGCAAACACAGATTTACAGTAACTTGTCATAACATCTCAGTCTAATGAGAAGAGAGAGGGATCAGCTGAATATAAACAGAGTTATGACGCAGCTCACCTGAGCGTGGCTTGAAATAGAATTCTGTACCAGTCATATCAAAGATACTGAACATGAAAATGTGCATCTGACTTCCTGGAATGGCACTTTCCTTTAAATGTTGTAAACTTTGGAATATACTGAAACTGAATTGGAAAGCCCCTCTTGCAGCAGAAGCAGCAAAGTAGGTGCAAAGCGACTCAAACCTGTATTTAAAAATCATTGCAACTGTAATTAAACAAAGGAGGGTCTGGGCAAGAGGAAACATCTGCCATGTAGAGAAAATGTTGCACCCTTAAGTACCTTCATTGGAAATTTAGTTTTCTTTCATGGCATGGGAGCAAGAGGAGCTATAAAAGCATAATTTAACATGCCAGTAAAAATAAATTGTAATGCATTTATTCCATATCATATTTATTATGAATGGTGCTGCTCAGCAGGGTAGTTAAAAATTAACATCCTATAAGTCACAGAGGGGAAGTTTAGGAGACAAGAGGTGAATGTGTCCTTTGCCAATAGATCTAAATTTTAACAGAAACCAGGCAGGCTGCTGAGATCTGACTTTATTCCACCAGAAACAGAAAAAACTTCTGGAAGTGTCAAAGAACTCCAGCTCCTAGGGTTGAAGGCTACACAAACCCAGGTTTTCAATGCATACCTTGAGGTTTTTGGCTGATAGTAATGAAAAAAACTATCTTATTAAGTAATCCTGCCAAGGCAGCTCCTGATACAACCTTTGCTGTCTACCCTGAGGAGCACTGAGGGTGTTTTGCACCATCCCAGAGACCCCAGGGTCAGTGGTGCCAGGATTTCACCTGGAAACCCTGTGGAGAGGGAAAGAAATGCAAAATCATGGATGGTGACAGCTTGGGCTCTTAATGATGGGGACAGTGGGAAGATGAAGAGGAAGCACGAATGAGAAATTCATCCTGTTCCCCCCATCTCTGGGCCCTGGGGTGCAGCTTCTCTGGATGCCTCAGGAATTGGGTATAGCTCTTTCAGTCAGAAAAAAAGGGGTTTTTTTTGGTTGGTTTAGGTTTTGTTGGGGTTTGTTTGTTTAGGGTTGGGGTTTGTTTTTTTTTTTTTTTGTTTTGGTCACTGTTGTTTCACCTTCTGGAAATTGGAAAGCACCCCCTGGAATGCTGAATTGCCCAGCTCCAGCAGGAGAAAGAAAGGCTGGGCAGGAGCTGCAGGCTCTTCTGGGCAGGCAGAGTTGTTGGCCAAGGGCTGGCTGAAGAGCCTGGAGCTCTCCCTGCAGCCATCCCTCCTCCGTGTGCCAGGGAAATTCCTGATAAATAATGACATTCAGAACAACAGGATGCCAACGTGAAATTCTGTCCCAGAATTACATTCAGTATCATAATCAGTAGTGTATTATTTATAGCCCTAGAGTAAAGGAATAAATAAAATAATTAATTTCATTATAATGATAATGATGATAGTGATGATATTACAATAATAACAATAATAAAATAATATTTCCAACTCATTTCTACCACCCAATTCTGCTTATTTCACTCCAAATGCAAACTTATGCCAGCTGGATGTTTGCAGCAGAACATCAAAGGAGGTGGGGTAGAATTTTTATGAAAAAGGTTTTGATTTCCCACGAGAAGAACAGAGTTATCTTAAATCAACTTCCACCACTTTCTCTTCAGGAGGGTGCTGGAGAAAGTATCAATCATTTAAAAGCTGGATTGCTCAGAGCATTTGGTTTCTCATCATTTCTTCTGACTTCTGAGAAGAAAAAACCCCTTAAATTGCCTTCTGTTTTTCTGTAGTTCCAGGCATATCTTTTTGTGCTTTTTTTCCCCCCCGTCTCTGCTTTTATTCATGAGTTGTCACAAAAGTAGGAAAACAAGTAGAAAACAAAGCAAAACAAAACAGGAGATAGCTCAGAGAGCTTGACAGTGAGCTCTGCCCCAAGGCCACCAGTTCAAACCCATCAGAAGTCAGCAGCAGCTCAAGTATCTGAGATTTAATGGTTGTTTGACGACCTCAGTAAAGTGTGGAGCCTGTTGGTTTCTCACACTGTCACAGCAAGGAAGTCTATGCAGAGAATTTGGAAAGAGCTCTTGCTGGGTAGGTGATGCTTCGGGTCACTGATGAGGAATGTGTTATGGAGAATGGCTTAGAAAAGTTGGTATTCCTCAGAAAACACACAAAAAATAAAAAAAAACACTGCTCAGAAGGCCGGAGCAGAGCTAGGCTCACCCCAGAAGAGGAGGAATATGTAGAGAGAGAGGTCAGAAATGAAAATGTATTTTAAAAAAGCGAACTAAAACACACAAGTCAGATTTCTAAATTGTTTTTTTTTTTAATTTCACTAAAGTTGCTGTGGCTCTAAATGCCACTAAAAATATGGTATAAGTGGGAAAAATCAAAGTGCCAATGGAAACTGGAATATTGATTTTAAATCCCTGATTTTAACTACTCTTACAACAAGGCAAGACAGAATGAGCTAAGAAAGGAAAATATGAGGAACTAAAAAACCAAGACAGCCCAGTCCTTTCCTTCAGTACTGAAGTTGTCATCTCCATTCCAGTGCAAGGTGTCTCATGGCAGGGGTTGGAATGAGATGAGCTTTAAGATCCCTCCCAACCCAAACGAGCCTGGGATTCTGAGAGGGAAATAAATATATATTTTTTTACTGAAACAGCCTCTATGCTACAATATAATCTTATTGATAAAGAGCTTCATCGTGCTTTAAAAAATCCAATATGGGAGTTTTTAATGTTCCCTGGCCAGTTCCCCCTGTGGACAGAGACATTATTTCTATGGGATTAAAGCCTGGTTTCCATCCCTGTGCTCAGGAATGGAAGCAAGAAGAGCTTTCCTCTGCACAGGCATGTGTGAGGATGAAGCAAATCCTCACCTGGACTGTGCTTAGTCTGCCCTGGAAGTTTTCTGGTGGAAATTGTTAGAGCTCAGCTGAGCTTCCCAGGCTCCCAAATGAGCTACTCCATCTCCAACCAAATGAGATGCTTGACAGAGGAATTACCCTGCAAGTCCTTGTCTGGGTGATCTGGAGTGCAGATGAGTCTGTCATAAAGGTGCTCTCTGGCCTGGAGATGGATGACAATACTCAGGGCACAATTAAGCTGCTTTATTGCTGTGTTACCCATGAGTTGATAACCAGGGCAACGTTTGTTGGTGGTGTTGTTACAAAGGGGGGACTTTTATTAGAGCTCTTGATTTAAATAATCTGCCCATTTGTGGTCATTAAGGAAATGCTGTGTCCCCCCATTAAATCAATAGTCTGAAATGCCTTTGGCTGTCAGGCTCTGCTGTGGTGTAGGCATAAAAGTGGATCTGATAATTAATTAAGCTGAGGAGATGGACAGCTCATGTCTAATGGCTGCTTCTAGGGCAGCACTACTCAAACTCACCAATTACAAATCAATCCTACATTACCAAAATCACAGAAGTCCCATGGCAGTGGTGATGTCCCAATGCCTCCATGGCTCCAGGGATCCTTTCTCCTGGCTGTGACAATTTATGTGTCTCCCTCACACTTTGGCTTTTCTCATGCTTTCCTCACAGAGGGAGGTTTTTAGGATGTTGGTCCTTTGAATACCAAAGGGTTCATCTTTTGGTTCTTAATGCACTGTGGATGGTCATGGAAATATGTGCCTGGAAAAGAAAATAATCATTCCTGGTACAAAAAACAGACCTCAGTCTCATTTCCTTGCTCCTACCATCCATTTCATAATATCCACTTGGTGATTCAGTCTCCAGCTTTGTCAACCAGCCTCAAAGCTGTTTAGCTTCATGCCATGCTCTTCTTTTGGGAAACTGTGCCCTTCACCCCCTGGGAAGGGGTTGTGGGAAAGGCTGATAGTGTTCTTTCCCCTCCTGGCAGAGCAACACCAGGAAGTTGGGATCAAAAGGGAAACTGGCAGTGACTTTTCTACCTCCACATTCATAGAATTATGGAATGGTTTGGGATGGAAGGATCATTAAAGCCCATCTTGTTCCAACACACTTTCCACTATCCCAGGTTGCTCCAAGCCCCTCCAGCCTGGCCTTGGACACTGCCAGGGATCCAGGGGCAGCCACAGCTTCTGTGGGCACCCTGTGCCAGGGCCTGCCCACCCTCACAGGGAACAATTTCTTCCCAATATCCCATCTAATCCTACCCTCTGACAGTTTGAAGCCATTCTCCTTTGTCTTGACACCCCAGGCTGTTTTCCACAGAATCCCAGACTCATTAAGGTTGGAAAAACCTTCCTAGGCCATTGAGTCCAAGCTGTGCCTGATGCCCACCTTGTCCCCAGCCCAGAGCACTGAGTGCCACATCCAGGCCCTCCTGGGACACCTGCAGGGATGGGGACTCCAACACCTCCCTGGGCAGCCCCTGCCAAGGCCTGGCCACCCTTTCCATGCAGAAATTCCTCCTGGTGTCCACCCTGAGCCTGCCCTGGCCCAGCCTGAGGCCATTCCCTCTCCTCCTGTCCCTGTTCCTGGGAGCAGAGCCCGACCCCCCCGGCTGTCCCCTCCTGTCAGGAGCTGTGCAGAGCCACAAGGGCCCCCTGAGCCTCCTTTGCTCCAGGCTGAACAACCCCAAATCCCCTCTCCAGTCCTCCTGTAGGCCCAAGAACCTTTCTCAGGAGCCTTGAATGGAAAGCAGCTCCAGATAAACAAGCCAGCACTCCTTTCTTCAAGAATAATTGGCTTTATAATAGCCCACCAGCTATAAGCCCTACTTTTAATTTACTCTTTTTCTTATTCACTTTTTGATGTAACAGTTCATCGAGGGTTTAAATTCCTTTTCCCATGCAGCCCTTTCATCATGCTTCTAATTACCTCGCCTAATTGCTCTGAACTGGTACGAGCCCATAATTTTTTTTAATTATTTTCTTTAATTACAATTCTTTACCAAAGAAAATGCCACTGGAATGCATCTTACTGAAACAAAACAAAACAAAACAAAACAAAACAAAACAAAACAAAACTGAAATATATCTTCCAGCCTTTTGAATAGTTTGACACACCTTATCTTCACTCAGAGTTTGTCCAAAGACATGCAGCACCACATGCAAAAAAGGACAAAAATGTACAAAATATTAAAATAAGAAGAAGGATGGAGAGGAGGAGCGCGTGTGGAACATTCTCCAAACCTCAGTGTCAGTATTTTTCCCCTTTGAAGTGCAAATGCCATCCTCTGTGGAGGAACAATGTCTTCATTGTGCTAAAGCAAGTCTTTGAATAGGTTTGAGAATCAATGGATGTTAATTGGGTGTGAACAAAACACTTGACATTTCCAAAGCAGGACCTGTGGAGGAAAATTAGCAACTACTTCTTTCATATCAGCAGAAGAGCAGAAGACAAGTTGGTTGGTGTTTTGTTTTTTTTTTTTAATCTATGGAATGTTTTCATAATTCTGCAACCAAACGTCAGCAGTGAGAGATGCTCACATGGGGGTTAGAGAGCTGTGATCATAATTTAGAGTGACATTAGAGAAATTCCTCTGTAAGATACAGGTCACCGACAAAAACTAAAATAAAGTTTAAAAACTCAACTTCAAATTGAATCCCATCCAACACAATGCTGAAAAGAGGTGCCTTGTTCAAAATTTCCAAAGCCTTGCGTTCTGGAAATTTGATAATGCCAAAGTGGTTTATATTTACACTTTAAAATGGAACCAAAGAGATTTTCTATTTCAGTTTGTGAACAAACTGAAGTGTTGTCTTTTCCCATAACCCAACACATCGCCTGAGATTACTCCAATACAAATCCCCAGAAGGGAAAAATCATTTGTTTAATGACAGTGAAACTCTGAGGACTGAAGCATCTTTATGTACATGTATTGGCTCATTTATTGCCTTCCAAGGCTTAGCCTCAGCTTTTCCATTAGCCTCCAGCACAACAGATGACATCATTTCTATTTTCCAGGATATTTTGGCTGTCAGTGATCTGCAGCACAGTTGCTCTATGAAAGATGAATGTCACCCCTCATCGATACGCTTTGCAACTTAATTAATTTCTCAGCAGTGTATTAATTAGGCAACAAGAGTGGCCTGGAACTTCCATAGATGAGATGAGAAATGGATAAAAATTGTCCTAACTTGGCAAAACAAGGCCATGCATGAGGATGGTGCCAGTTTCTTCTAAGGAACACCCATTGTCTACCAGGAGAGGCAGCTCAATCAATGCCCAGGCCTTGCTAAGCTGGACATTGGGTTTTGTCCTTTCTAATGGTTCCCTCTGGATTGGAGAATCTGCTGCTAAATGAGGAAGAACTCCTGCCATGCTGAGAGGGAAGAGTCCAGCCTTCAGCACTGGGGAAAGGACAGAAGCCAAAAGGTGAGAAACCTTCCATGAAAGACAAATTCAACCCAATCCGTGCTCCTCTGATGAGCAGGGACACTGAAAACATTCACTGTCCACCATCAGGGCAATTCTTTCTAACACAAGTTTTATTTTTCACAAGAGAAGCTCTGAAAACAACAGGTTGAAAGAGGATTAAAGTTTTGGGGCTTTTTTTGCCATGGCCATACATTTCCTGCAATGCCTACAGACAGGGCCTTGAAAACAGATTCCAGCTCCAAAAGAGACTCAGAACTGCTCAGGGCAGGGAGCAATGGACAAAGTGTCTTGGGTTAACATGGTCGTGGCAAGACAACAAAATCTGTAGGATTATGGTTCTTCAATACATGGGATATGCTCTAGTCCAAAATTCCCAACTTTATGGGGCTCTCAGAGGGAAATCATTGAATCACAAAACTACAAAATTGTTTGGCTTGGAAGGAATCTTAAAGGCATCTCATCCCATTCCTGCCATGGGCAGGGACACCTTCCACTGTCCCAGGCTGCTCCAAGCCCCATCCAGCCTGGCCTTGGACACTGCCAGGGATCCAGGGGCAGCCACAGCTTCTCTGGGCACCCTGTGCCAGGGCCTGCCCACGCTCAGAGAGAGGAATTTCTCCCTCTGGATTAATACAAATACACAGGGATAAACTGGCACAGCTCAAGTCAGTCACCCCTTCAGAGAAAAAATAGAATAATTAAAGAAAAATGAAAAAATCATTCCTGTTTGTTTGGGATCAGCTTCATCTCATTTTCCTTCTAGGGTTCAGTATGAGTGCCCCAAAGGTTTTGCTTCCTGAAGACTCTCAACATAAAACAAATGTGTTTTCTGTCTGAGGTTGCATGAGAATTTTTATTGCTTCTCGCATGGCAGACTGACCTCAAAGCTACCAGAGAACAATTTTAAGAGTTGTTTCCATTGTTTTAAGTAGGATGTAAATAAACATGAAGTGCTTGGACAATTGGTTCTCGAGTTCTAAGGGGAATGAAAAAGATTGTGTTCAAGTGAGAGGGTCCTCTCATCACACTCAGAGTGTGTCCTGCTAAAACAACAAACCCAGGAGGGCTTGCTGTGGAATCCTTGTTGTTCCGCGATCACCACAGCCCTGCAGCACAGCCCAGGTTGGAATGGCCACTGCAGGACCAGGGAAGCAAAGCCAGCCAGGCAGAAAGGCACAGCCACCACAGCAATCATTAGGAAATCATTCTGGTGTGCAACGACTTCCTAATTGCTCCTGCTGGTTTGTCAGGTTCCCTGGAGTGCTGGAAGTCTCAAGACTGCATGAAAAAGCTAAACCCAAAGAAGCTGGTGGCAGTGCCACACCGGCAGGGTGTGTTCAGGTTGCTGCACAGGTTCTGGCAGCCTATTGTCAGCTGATAAGAACCTACTTTGGTGCCATGCTTGCCTTCAAAAAAAGCATTTGAGGATACCTACAACACACAAACCATAATTCTGGTGTCCAGGAACTAGTAGAAAAATCATAGAATTGTGGAATGGTTTTAGCTGGAAAAGACCTCAAAGCTCATCCCATTCCACCCCCTGCCATGGGCAGGGACACCTTCCACTGTCCCAGGGTGTTCCAAGCTCCATCCAACCTGGCCTTGGGCAATTCCAGGGATCCAGGGGCAGCCACAGCTGCTCTGGGCACCCTGTGCCCCGGCCTGCCCACCCTCACAGGTAGAATTTCCTTCTATTAATCTAAATCTAAATCTGCCCTCTTAATCAGCATTAATCAGAGCAAGCAGAATTAGCAGAACTATGACTTCTGACCTAAGGCCTTTTAATGAACTAAAAACACCTCAATACTTCATCTTGTTTGGGTAAGTGATGAACTTCCCTAAAAACAACAGAGAAAATCTTCCCTGTGCCCCAAATCTTCCAATCTCAGCAAAACCTGGGTCACCATGAGGGCAAAACCACGTGGAGGAACAAGAATCCTCTATTCTCTTAGTGTCCTTTGAGAATAGCAACAAATAATGGCTAAAATTAGTCCAAGTAATTTATTTGGATTTTCAAACACGTTTTGTCAAGTTCCCTGGGGAACACTCAACTCAGCAGCCTTTCAATAGGAGGTAAAATAGCAGAAAGGAATGATTTACTTTAATCACCCGAAAAAACAGAACTCCTGGGAGCTGCAGAATTTCCATACTCAGACAGAAATGTACGGACTTTTTTTTCTTTTTTTTTTTTTCTTTTTTTTTTACTGAGGGGAGGAGCAGCAAGGTAGCAAAGTTTGCCAATTATTAGGGTAAGTTCAGATGAAAGGAGACACATTAAAGGCAATTCAAAGGGATCCAGCAAGTCTGGGTGAGCAGGAGGGGCACTGGCTCCTGGGCAGGTGCTGCTGATGGAATGAAGACTTGGAGCTATTCACATCCCTGTAAACACCAGGCAAAAAGGAACCATTATTTAGAGGAAGGGAGATTGGGGGAATTTATTAATTTTTATTCTTTAGCTCGCTTGCTTGCTCATTGAACTGAGGTGTTGTTCTGCACAATACACATAGATGGTCAACACTTTTAAAACCTCATTTCAGCTATTGCCTGCCTTTAAATATAGTATAATAGATATAATATATATAAATATATATTGTACATATATATATGTGAATATATATATATAATTATGTGAATATATATATATATATATATAATTATGTGAAAATATATGTATGTATAATTTCCACTCAATGACCAACTTCCCACATCTTGGATTTCCTTGGCTCCCTCTCAGCGTGCCTTTGTCACTGCTGGGATCCTCTCCAGGTGAGTGACACAGCACAACAAGGCAGCACATTCCTGCAGGGAGGGGCAGGGATTTATCTGCAAGGACCCCTCAGGAGAGCAGGCTGAGCTCCCAGCAACTCCCAATGAAGGCTGTGTGAGAGCAGCAGTGAAATTATCCCACTCCTGTTCACCACTGGATTGATGCTGCTCTTTGTTGTTGAATAAAATACACAGCTCCAACTGCTTGGAGCTCAGTTAGGGGAGCCAGCATTGATGGACAGCATCAAAACACACCATACTTACAGAGCTGTTAAGCCCCAGCCTTCTAATATTTCTAAACAATCAGGTTCCAGTGCTTAGCAAGGTTCAGGGCTTTGTACTTTTCCATCAAAGTAGCCAGCTTTTGGCAGATGGGAGGAATTTCCTACACTGGGTACTCGGAAAAATGTGTTTGCAATTCCTCTGCTGCCATCTACCCTCAGAAATGTCTTTGTGCAGCCAGGCTGGTCCTTTCCACAAAGTTTGAAAGTCATTAACCAAACTCTAAACCCTACAAATAAAAGGTCTTAAGAACAGGCAGCTGGGTTCATTTGCATTTTCTTATAGACATTTTTGAAAAGACCTAAAATAACACTGAAATAAAAAATAAAAGGATGACTCGAAGCATCATCCATCACAAGGAAAGTCCCCAAATAAAAAACTATTCCAGGCATTTAACACATAAAATGCTTTCTTTTTAAAAGCAGAGACAACACGTTTGATTCTGAGGATGTGCAGAGAAATTTTGGTCTGATGAAAGTTGGCAGTAACAAACAGGAGGTAAAAGGTTTGTTAATTTTCTCTGTGATTTCATTGCCCTACTTCAATTTATCCCTTGATTGTGTTGTGCTCAGGCTCCATGAGAAGACTGTATAAAAAATCCACTCTCTTTTTAAATTTCTTTTGGCCAAAAGAAACAGCTGGATCTTGCAATCTGTTCTTTGGGAAGTGCACAACTCCAGCAAGTCTCCACCTGGAAGTGTGGAACCATGCTCCAGTGCAGCAGGGAGCATCTCCACCTCTGCATAGGAACAGGGAAGGAAGAGCCACACTCAGCTGGGTTCAGGGGTTCTGCCAGCATTTGCTGTGTCCCACTCCCCCATTTTAGGGCTCCAATTAGTGCTGGGTTAATGTTTGTGCTCTGAGAGGGCTTTCCCAGCCTTAAGGAGTCTGTGTTTCTGGGCTGCAACACCTTTCTTTTGTCCCTTGCCAAAAACCAGGTGTGCAGGGGTGACAAGGAGCTGGGTTTTCTCCTATTCCTGCTTCCAGATATTTCCCTTTTCCATGGGGCTGTGACCTTTAGGTATCTCTTTGTCCAAGCAGCAGCTGACTGAGGGGGCTGATAAAGATGTTCTTGAGCTGAAACTAAGCTCTGTTCCCTTCTCTGAGAACAGGGGAAGGGGTTCTCTCACCCATTCTGAGAGGCTTTTCCCTTCAACTGGAATAACAAAGCTGGGATCTTAAAATCAGACATGACTGATCCATGTCTGCTGGTGGCAGGTGGCACTGACTGTGGTGGGTCAGTTTATGGTCATTCTTCAGTTTTCATGGGATCACAGAGTGTCCTGAGCTGGATTATCCAGTCCAGCTCCTGGCCCTGCACAGACTCCTCACCAATCCCACCCTGTGCCTCTCAGGTTGCTCTGCGTGAGGCCAGGTTTAATCCCCTCCTCATCACAAGATCTTTTGGAATCATATTCTAAACCAAGATCAACGACACAAAGAAAATCAATACAAATTCCTGACTCCCCAGATAAAGTCAATTTTAGCAGGTAAGTCTGTTTAGGAACAGAAAACATTCAGGCCCACTGAAGGGCTGTGGCACTGGCTGACATAAAGCCCAAGGTGACACCAAAAGAACAGGTTAAATTCTTCCTTTGGGGGAGTTTTTCTCCTTTCTTGCATTCAGTCACAGCTGAAATTGGAGAGGAATCAACAATGTGTTCAGTGCCACATTCCTAAAGCACCCACACCCCTGCAGAAGGTGGCAAGGGAAGTCAGGACTAAAGGCAAAGAACAGCTTCTGTTGTGTATTTTTAACATTCCTCCTTGGAATGTTAAACTCCTCAGTAACAATTTTATTTAAATTTACAGTGGCCCGTGCTGCTGCCATTCCTTAAACATGCCCCTCTCACCTGCCACAGGCAGAGCAGACCCAGCTGCTGCTCAGGGTGATTGAGAAGTGAATTTATTTCCTATACAAAAAATCTTTTCTGTTTGTGCAAAAGTTCAATCCCTGGTCCCTGTTTTCACAGTCTGACTACAAGAAAATTCTTTATAATTTTAGAAGACAGATACTACTAATCAATGTCCAATGGAAACTGCACAGCTCCACACATTATATCATTGTTTCACATATTTAATTGCTATTTCCTTGTTTCTCCATATTCCAAGGAATAAAAAACACCAAACAGGGTTCTATTGGATTAACTGAGATATCAAAGAACAAATTCCCCCTGGCCTTCTCTCTCCCCTCCATGGGCTCCTGGCACTGCAGTGAGTTGCCAATGAAATAAGAAAGCAGATTAGATATAATTCACTTCGAAGCTGCTCTGATAAAATCCAACAAAGGGATCTGACTTATTTCAGATGCTCTATCACTATTTATCCACCTATTGCTGCCAAGAGCTGCATTGCCAAAAGACTGATGGAAGATTAAAAAAAAAAACAAACCCACACCACCACCTTCTGCTGCAAACCCTGCCAGGGTGTTTGCTCCATCTGCACTGAGATCCCAGCAGAACAGGGGCTGCTGCTGCTGCTCCATCTGCAGAACAGGGCCCACACCAATTGCCTGACTTATGGTGGATTTGGAAAGCTGTTCTATGGAAAAGATGTGCAAAACAGCTTGGCCTTTTCCCCATCCTCTCCTGTGTTTTCCTTCTTCTCCCTTTTCACAGAGATCCTCCATAAAAATGCATTAATTCTGGCCTGATGCTGCTCTGTGTATTCTTGTGTCTGCTGATCCTTGACAGAGAAATGGGTGAAAGGATTCACTGGACAAATATTTTTCAGATTTTCCTCCTTTAATTTATTTTCTACAGAACTGTGTTTCATCTTCCTTCTGAATACAAAAATGTAACTATGCTTGATTTTGGTGGTGTGAACAGGGAAGGACTCGGGGAGGAAGAATTTAACCCCTTCAATATTTAGGTTTATGAGAAATCATCTTTCAACACCTCACTAATTAACTGCTTGAAATCACAGAAGTTCAAAAAGCAATTACATGTAATGATAAACTACTTTTTCAGATGGGTTGCAGGTGTCACATCTGAGGTAAGGGAGAGAATTGTAGAATATCTGTCCACTGTTTTCCTTGCATCCTTGTTTACCTTGCTTAATTGTATCCTTGTTTTCCTTGCTTACTTGTTAAGGGACATATTATGTGAAAAAAATCCATTACTAGCAGGAATACAGTGATTAAATATAAAAACAAACAAAAACACAAAAAAAGCCCTTACATTTTAAAATGTCACTTTTTCATAGAGATCCTCAAGCCTCAAGTGAGTCCAGTGGGAGGAAACATGAGGGGCTCAAGTAATAGTCTAATAACAAGTTTAATTCAAAATACAAGCAGCAGACTGACCTTACTGGCTAATAACAACTCTCTTTAAAAAAAAAATCAAAAAAAGGTACCAGATGGGAAAACCAACCAATATTCATCATTGTGTGCAGCCCCAGAAATGGTGTATGTATAATATGAAAAGATAACAGACCATATGTGCTCCAAAAATTAACCAAAATAAAAGGCAGCTAATTTGCTTCATTTTCATTTAACTGGGCCCATCCTCTGAGCTTTAATTTGCAGGCACTGAAGGTGAAACTCAAGCTGCTAATCTTAATCATTGTTATGTGCACAGCAAGATTTATGATTATACAAGTTTTTGGAGAAATAAAGATGATAATTTACAAAAACGTGGTGATACAATTTGTGCATTATGCAGGGGGAAATATTACAGTGGGAACAAGGAGCAGGATATCGGAAGTCCTTGGTTCTGTCATTTGTAACCTATTTGAAATGAGGTTTGGGGAAAAATATAAACAAATCTTCTGAAACCCTGACAGATGCTTAATCCCGCAGTGAAGTTGTGCTTGCAAAGGTACAGGGACAGGAGGGGAAGCAATTAATGTGGAGCTGGGCATGAGCACAGTGAGAGTGAGAGCTGGAGCACCGGGAGGAGCTGGGACTCCGAAGGGCTGCTCTGGAGTGCAGGAGTGCTGTGCTTCGTTTTGCGTTTGTTCTGTTCATCCCCATTGTTCGTGTTAAAAGGTCCTGCCCCTATCCCAGTTAACTGTCGATCCCCAAACCCCTCCCCAGTTGCTATGGTTATCACATGTATCTTTTTGTTCCCCACCCCCGGTTGCCTGCCTGTCACTCGGCTCCCCTGCCTCCTTTTCCAGAAGCTTCTGGCCAGGGTGTCGGGTGATTGGCTCAGGGGCCGGGGCCCCTCCCTTAGTTGTGTATGATTGGTTTTATCGTTATGTCAATCCCCAATGTATCCTTCCCTTCCCTCTCCTGATTTGTTACCCCTCACCCCTCCCATCTCCTTTAAAACCCGAGGTTTTCCACTTCTCGCGGTTCTCAGCTTTCAACTCCCAGCCGTCATCTCCTTCTTCCGTTGGGAGTGTTTGGTCCCTCGGGGCCTAATAAACCCGATTATACTGAGAGACGCCTCTTCTTGCGGCGGCTCGGAGTTTCAGCGGCCACCGTCCTGAGGGCAGTTTAGTGCCTCAGGCGCAGGACGGGCTGGGCATTGTAGCCTGGGCCTGTTTCCACCGCCCACACCGCTCCACAGGAGGGAGCTAGCAGAGCCTGCAGCAGCCCCGTGTCCCTGTCCCTGCACTGGGGCTGGGGCCCTGCTGGTCACCTGGGGATGGCCAAAACTGCCACTCCAGCACTGTAGAACTCGAAATAATGGAATATCCTGAGCTGGAAGGGATCCACCAGGATCATCCAGTCCAACTCCTGGCCCTGCCCAGACACCCCAACAATCCCACCCTGGGAGCTTTGTCCAAACCCTCCTGGGGCTCTGGCCGCCTTGGGGCCGTGCCCATGCCCTGGGGAGCCTGGGCAGTGCCAGCACCCTCTGGGGAAGAACCTTTCCCTGAGCTCCAGCCTGACCCTGCCCTGGAACAGCTCCAGCCATTCCCTGGGCCATTCTTAGCAGAGATTGGAGTTGTCTCTGCTGAGCTCTGCCCTCAGCCTCCTCTGCTCCAGCTAAACAAGCCAAATGCCCTCAGCTCTTCCTCATTTGTCCCCTCCAGACCCTTCACCCTCCTCCAGTCCCTCCTGGGACTCTGTCCAACAGCTTTAGACCTTTCTCATATTGTGGCACCAAGACTGGTAGGAGACATTGGTTTTGCAGTGATGCTTTTTCACATCCTCCTGCTCTGGTCCAGCAATTAAACATCCCATCCACTTATTTGTGAGCAGATTTCCCCCAGGGTGAGCTCCTGGGATCAGACACTGAACCCAGAGTGAGCAGGTTTGTTAGAGGAGCTGAGCAGGAGGGATCTGTCTCTGCTCCACGTGCCAGTGTTTCCAGACAGGCTTTCAGTCCTGCCTGCATGTCAGCAGCCTTCCTGGGGATTCTCTAAAGAGCCTATCAAGCTGACCACCTCAGACAGGCAGGGCCAGGGCCTCTCTGCTCTCCAATTCCAATGAGCTGTGCTTAATGCAGCATCTGCCTTGTCTGTCTTCTGCCTGCCCATGTATTAACACACAGCTTTGTGCTGCTCCCCGGGGCTCTCAAGCATATAATAAATAGAGTTCCAGCTCACTGGAACCTCCTGCAGCAGCTGAGATTGTCATTTGTTTTGCTGTGACTGCTCATTTGGAAGTTCCTGGCTTTGGCAGGATGGCAGAAGTATCCACAGTTGAAAGCACATGCTTGAGAAAGTCAGTGGTGCTCCAACATGCTCCTGCTAGAGCTGGAAGAGGAGCACCCTGGCTCAGGAGCCCTCCCAGGGCAGGGAAAAATCCTGGGGGGAGTCTCAAGCCTGGGGGAAAAGGATGGAGGACACAGGTGCATGCAGAGGATGCAGGATGCTTTTCTACTGGTCTGCAGTATTCTGCCACCTGGTAGCAGGAATCAACAAGGGAAAGCTTCCCTTCCCTTCCCTTCCCTTCCCTTCCCTTCCCTTCCCTTCCCTTCCGGTAGTGAATTTTCCTTGAAATAAGAACATTTATGCTGATTGTTATCTGTGATCTTGAAATAAACTGCTGCAAACAGCAGCCAGGTTGTTTCCAAAGTGAATTTCCTCAAGTATCTTGCTGCATTACCCAAAAAAAAAAAAAAAAAAAAAAAAAAAAAAAAATTGATCTTATGTTGCATCTTCTGCTCAGCAGAGAGACTTCTGGCACCTCATGGCTTTATGCAGACATTTGTTTCAGTGACACAAAGTGTGGGTGAGAGATCTCTTACATCCAAAATACCACAGAAAGGTTTGGGTTGGAAGGGAGCTCCAAGATCATCTCCTTCCAAAGGTGTAGGGGGAGGAGGAGGTGAGACAGGAGCTCTGGCAGTCACAGTGCTCTCCCAGCAGCTTTTTCCTCAGGGTAACCACAGCTACCAAACCAAGCAACACCCCCACTGTGACACAAAACACAAACCCAGGGTGCCAGCCTGTGTTTCTTGGCTCGTTTAAAATTGGAGCACACATATCACAATGTATGGGTGAGATGAAACCTACGGCGTCTACCAAGTGCAAAATTAGGTGAGTGCTGTCTCCTGGGTAAGAAGAGGAGTGTCACAGCCTCCTCTCTCACTGTGGGATTTAACATAAAGGAGCCTCACTGAGTTCTCATGGGGGAAAATCCAGCCTGGAGCTACACCCCTGGCCACTGCAGGTGTTTCTTCCCAGCTCACTGGTGCCTGCCAGGAGCTGAGAAGGCTCAGCATCCCAAACCCAGCTCCTGCCACACAGCACTCTCCACTATCCAAACCCTCCAGAACCTGCAGTCCAAGCTGAGAAAGGCTGCTCCATCCAATACCTGGGCCATAGTTTTACATAAAAATATAACACAAAACTTCTAATCACTAAAAGACTAAACACACCTTGTCACTACAGGACACAAAACAATGTGATGTGGGCTCGCTGATCTTTCCAAGGTAAAAAAGGGACTTTCATTTTTCTGACTTCAACATTTACAGATTTTTCAAAAGTGACAGTGGATTGGAGGGTGACTGTGCCACCTCTCCAATGCCACTGGACAAACCAACAGCCTTTCAAATTTTTCCTCTTCCATAAAAGAATGTAAAACAATGAGTTAATTACAGAAAGTGTGTGAGAAATTTTGTTACAAGAATGTAAACATCAGAAGGCTTAGAAAATTGTAAAAAATCAGGGCGACAACACCTCTGTAAAAAACACATGTTAAGGACAAAAAAAAAAAACAAAAAAAACAAAAAAAAAACCCAAATACCTCCTCATTTCCTTCTAACCTGAAAACAAAGAACAAAACCAACCCAGCCCATATCTCAACTAAACTAAACCAAACAAACTCCACCAAAAAACTGGGCCCCCCTCTCCTGGGAGCCTACCAAACCCAGTCTCAGCTAAACTAAACAGAGCAACTACTGGGCAGGGAGACTGCAAAACCTACACAGGCTGTCTGCACCTAGTTTTGGGGGAAAAGAGATGCATGTCTCCTCATCTTGCCCCCACAGTCATAGAGAACTGTGAAAATCAGTTTAGCCCATGCTCCCTTTGGAAAGTCATCACAGACCATTGGTGGGGGTATTGCTCTGTACAGCCAACCCTTGCTGCTGGTGCTGCTTCTCTTCCTCTCCAGAAGTTACACAAACCTGAACTCCAACAAATACAAACACAAAGGGAATACTCTTCCCCTCCCACCAGAATCTACCTGCTTGTTTCCAGCTGCCCACTACAGTTAAAGTAAAAATCCGTGAGAGGAAATTCAGCACAAACCAGCCAAAGCTGAAAACCTGGAAAAGTAAATGTGGCACCCACAAGGCAGAGGGGTTGGCAGGCAGGAGCAGCCCCACTCTGTCACTCTCTCCAATCCCTGCTCTGACAGGTGATCTCCTTTCCCTCCTGCTCCTCCTCTCCTGGAAAAGCCCCTGAGAAGAGTGGCTGCCAATCCCCAAAATTCTCATAATGCAATTAATGGAATGATCCTCCTCTTGGAAGAGGAATGCTGGTGAAAATACTATGGTTCTGTGTTTAGTCAGGTGTTCCCTGCTGGCTCAAGAGACCGGATTACAGTTCCCAGAGCCATTTCTTTTGGGACTGAGCACCCACAACAACCACAAGCACAGGAGGAGCTGCTGCTTCCCCCAGGAGAGAGAAAACCTCTCTGTGGCTGTGGATTCTTGCCTGCAATCACAGCAAAGCCCACCTGAGATCCAGTGCTATCATTGGACAAATATCCTCATGCCAACAACCTTTGCATGGCAAATAAAGCAGGTCTATCAAAGAGCAAAACTTCTAAATAGCAGCATGGGTTGGAGACCTGCTTTATTTCCTGGCCTTTTAATGAGGGTTTCTCATTAGAGGACGTGGCTGGAGCTCCTTGTGAACAGTTTAAAGGAAAGTGAACATCACTGAAGCCACTGCAGTTTGTTATCTCCTCCCCAACCTGTTTTATTTATATTTAGGGCCATCACCTAAAAGCTTTGCAAGCTAAAATAAAAATGGCTTGGAAGGAGTTGTGAGATTGCTGTGAAAAGGCAGCTTGAAAATAGATCCTGGCTGAAAGAGAAACCTCTCCTGGGAAACTTTCATGTCCTGATGTGAAACAAACGCAGAGGGTTTGCTTTCAGTGCCTGCTGAGCTCTCACAGTTAAAGATCCTGGTGTCACACAGACCTGCTGACAGTGGGAAAGGGGCCTGGGCCACTCCCTGAAAGCCATCTTTCCACAGGAAAAAATAAAGGTCACCACAGGAGACAGGTGCCTCAAAATTTCAGGACTTCCCAGCTCAGAATTCCCATTTACTCAAAAATCTAAATCAAAAATTTAATTCCCAGTTTTACCTCAAAAATCTTTTGAGTTGTGCCCAATACTCTTCCCAGATGTTTCCACCTTGGAGCTGCTTTTTGGGAGCTGCATTTTTTTCCTTCTCACCCAGTCTTCATTTGCCCTTTCAGTGGGGTTCTTCCCATCCTGGTCCTTTTTTCCCATGGCTCATGTCCCTTCCATTTATGCCAACCAACCTTCTCTTCTAAATCAGTTATTTCCCCTTCTCTTCTAAATCTCATCCCCAAAGCTCCTTTTGCTGCTGCAATCCCAGCTGTGCCCCGCTGCTCCTTGATGTCCCCAGTCTCCCACCATCTCCCCTCACCACTGGCCCCTTCAGGGCCCACCCACCTGCCTGGATCCCCTTTTGAGAGACCCAGGAGCATCCTGAAGGCACAAAAAGAGCATTTTTCAGAGCCTGCATGGGTGGAGGTCGGGGACAAGAGGGAATGGCAGCTCTTCCCAAATCTCCATGAGCAGCAGGGACAGTTTTAGTGCTGGGATGGCAGGAGAGGAGGTAAAGCAGCACCACCAACTCTCACAGCAGCACAGAGGAAGAAGGGGTCTGCATTTTGCTCCACACTTGCTCCATCTCCCACTCCTCAGCTTTTCCATGAGGTGATCTGAGCCATGTGGGAGCTTCCTGAGGAGCTCAGATCAGGGCAAAAACCACCAAACCCTGAAAGAGCACAGAGGTTTGAAAGAGAAAAACCACTTCTCAAGCAATTTATTTGCCAATCCTTTCAAAGCCACCTTATTTCAGGTGTGTTTGACACCTCCTTGTCCTCTGCAGAAGGTGCAAAGTGCGTCAGGAGACAGAGGAAATAAAAAGGGAAAAAACCAATTTGCTCTCACTTCATTTCATTTCTGCAAGTGTCATTTAGGGAGTGGAATATTGTTGGAAAATGCCCCTGCTGGAAATGCAGACACGTGGGCCATTTACAAGTCATTTCACCCATGCATCAAGTGCTGCTTCAGGTCAAGGGTGGCTTCTGGGCACTGATTCCTCCCATGACATTTTTCAGTCCTTTTCTAAAGAAATATGAAAGCCAAACTGACATTCAGAGCTTCCTACTCAGATATATTTTTGCCAAGGGAAAAAAAAAAAAAACCCCAAACTTGTGTGTGGTTTAATCACTAATCAAAGACATAAAAAGTTATTTTTCCACCGAAGGATTGTTTTATCTTGTTAGGTCTGTGGAAATACATTCATTTTATTTTTCCTCTGTAAATCAACATAGAAAAGTTGATGTTTCTGTGTTGGTCCAAAAGGGATGTTTTGCATGTTTTCCCTCTTATTCCCCAAATTCTTAACATCTTAACATGGGAAGAAGTGATTTCATAACAAAATCAAAGTTTCCTTCAGGGAAGATCTTGTTTTCATAAGACACACCTATTAATTAAGAAAGAAGTTTGCCTCTATGAAAAACCAACTGGTTTGACCCTAAATTCCTTTGCAGCCTTTAAAAACCTCTACCTGTTACCTGGAGGCAGAGGAGAGGGGTGGGAACGTGACACTGGTTGGAAGGGAAGCACAGACAGCAGGAATTGCTGCATTTTCCCTTTTCTCCCCCTCCTCAGCTTGCCTTTGCCGTGTGTCCACACAAACCAAACTCGGATGAAAAGGACTCAGAAGTCCTTGGATAAAAAGTGGAATGGGATCAGAGGCCAGAAACTTCTTCATGAGGTCAGGAGGTGAAACCCTGCTGCCCTGTGGCCTGGGAGGCCTTTCATGGGGCAGGAGGAACCATCACCACAGGCTTCCTCTTCTCTTCTCTTCTCTTCTCTTCTCTTCTCTTCTCTTCTCTTCTCTTCTCTTCTCTTCTCTTCTCTTCTCTTTATTGTTTGCTGTACTTTATTAAAAAAGGGATTTTTTTCTGGAGTGATTTCAGGGTATTTATAATAACTCCTCACAAAGTTGGGGGCCACATTTCATTTAGCTCAGAAATAAAAAAAGAAACTTGTTTACCCTTTTTCCATTGGAATCCAATATGCCCTGTTTCCATGGCAACTCCAACACTTCCCAGCTCTAACTGTGGCACAGGCAGGAAGTGTTTAACCCTTGGAAGTGTGTGGATCTGAATCTTTTGGAATCAATACCAAAATAATGACCCTTCTTTGCGTTGTAAGGCTGCCTCTGACAAAGGATGGTGCAGGGTTTTTGTCCTGTTTTGTGAAAAATACCCCACCCAAGTGGCTTTATTAACTCAGGTGAGGAAGAAAAGCAAGGAGTCACTGGTATGCCTGGATTTATAGCCAGTGATAAAAAACAGTTTCAGCATTGAGAACTTGCAGTGCTAAACCCCCAAATCTAAGAGTTTAACTTAAACTATGTGGGAACTTGCAGTGCTAAGCCCCCAAATCTAACAATTTAACTTAAAATAAGTGGGATCCTTAACAAAGCCCACAAGGACAAGTTTATTTTTACAATAGCTTGATATCACACAAGCCCCAGGTTGGAACCTGCCATACCTGGCCCTCACAGTGTGATCACCTCCCTGCCAAGTGTCCATACTGTGAGAATATCTTCAGAAAAAAAATCTACTTTTCTTTCTTCTTCTGTGTCCCACCCTTCCCTCCAGAGAATCTTTTTCTTTCACAGCTGGACCTGAAGCAGCTCCTGGCACCTTCCCCTTCCTTCTCGTTGGGATTCACCTGTTCCCAGCTGGGCAATGCCAACATTGGAGAAGATACATAAACATCCTAAGCTTTTAGGGCGGTGGTGATCTGAATTTAAGTGCTCAAATATGCAGCATCAGACCTCATCTGGTGAGGAAAAAATCAGTGACAGCTGATTATAAATCTCAACTTGTAGAATCCCAGAATCCCAGAATGGTTTGGGATGGAAGAGACCTTAAAGCCCATCCAGTGCCACCCCTGCCTTGGGCAGGGACACCTTCCACTGTCCCAGGTTGCTCCAAGCCCCATCCAGCCTGGCCTTGGACACTGCCAGGGATCCAGGGGCAGCCACAGCTCCTCTGGGAATTCCAGCCCTCACAGGGAACAATTCCTTCCCAAAATCCCATCCATCCCTGCCCTCTGTCAGTTTGAATCCATTCCCCCTTGCCCTGTCCCTCCAGTTCCTGATGAGTTGTCCCTCCCCAGTTCCCTGGAGCCCCTGCAGACCCTGGAAGGTTCTGTGAGGTCTCCACACAACCTCCTCTGCTCCAGGCTGAACATTCCCAGCTCTCCCAGCCTGGCTCCATGGGGGAGGTGCTCCAGAGCCCTTCAGGGCTCCTCTGGACTTGCTCCAGCTGTGCCACATCCTTCTCACACTGGGGACACCAGACACAGCACTGCAGGTGGGTCCCATGCATCCATAGTCGGAATTCCCTGCTCCAGAAATCAGCCTCACTGCTCTCCTTGATTTCAAACAGAGGGTTTGGTGAGATGGACATTTGGCAATGTTTCTGTATTTGTTGCTTTCTGAACTCCAGAGCAGGGGCCCCCGTCCTTTCAGACTTCATTACATCATGGAAATTGTGCATTGCTTTTGGGAAGCATCACTGGAAGAACAATGTCTTGGGAAGGGGAAGACAAAGCAGGAAAAGAATAAATAAAACAATTAAAAGGAAAAAAGAAATTAAAGAGTTAAAGCAACCCATTTTGAAGTATAATAACAGGAGCAAGTCATGAAGAGCCCTTTTCTCTCTGAGCTAAGCTCAGTGTGTGTGTGTGGCTAGACTTGCAAATACTCTGTCCCATAAGAAGGGCCTGTTTAGCAGAATATTAAAAAAAATATTAAAAATCTATATTAATGTTTTCACATGTGCTGGAGACTTCTTTGTTGGAAGAGCTCAGAAGAGCTGGTGGTGTTTGCAGGCACCTTCCCCCATCAGCAGGAGCTCCAGGCAGTGCCCACACCCCAGCCTGGGTGTGAAGGACAGGACAGCAAATTTTCCTCAGGAAAACACCCCCACTCTAAGGGAAGAGCATTAATTGTGCCCCAGCCTCTCCCATCTCTCTGCTCACCACCTGCAGCTCCTGTGGTAAGAAGGAAATGCTGCAGGAACAAGGAGGGAAATTGTCCTTGGATAATACCTTATATTGTGGGGTTGTGGAAGGACTAAAGCAGCTCAGGGAGCTTTTCTATGAGCTTTGCAGAGCTTTCCATCAGGTATTTTTCTTCTACAGGTCTACAGAAGCAGTAATATTTGTTGAGCTGGTTGTTCCTTGCATGAGGCTAAATAATCCCCTATCCCTAAATAATGTCCCCCAGATGAATTTCAGTGGCCACACTGCTAAGGAAAACAACATCTTTCTCAAAGTTTTTAGCACTGGCTTGGGGAAAAAAACGTGCATTCTTCAAAATCATTGTAAATTCTTCGTTTAGAGCATGGTGTTGATAACCCCAAGGTCATGGGGTCAATGCATGTAATGCATTTACCCAAGAGTTGGACTCAGTGATCCTTGTAGGTCAACTCAAAATATTCTGGGATTTTTTAGCTGGGGCCAAGGAAGAATAAAAAAGGAGCAAAAAAAAAAAAAAAAAAAAAAAAAAAAGAAAAAAAGCTCAAAATTTGCAATAGAATTCTATCCATTCTGTGTGGTCACTGTGTGTTTTTAAACACCTCATATTTCAGAAATAAAGGAACACAGAGGGTGAGGAATTACAGGCAGTACCCCAAAAGGAAAGGAAGCCCTGAATCCATACACACTGTGAATATCCCAGCAGAGCACTCTCCAGCTGATCCACTGGCAGACAAATCTCTCCCTGGGAATAATCACAGATTTCCCTCAGGCTCTGTTTTCCAGCACTCAGCCTGAGAAGGGTTTGGAACATATAAATTCCAGTTTCCTGGCAGGAGGGCTGAGGACATGACCCTGCAGGTTGCCAGGGTGAGGATTCCATCCCAGTGCACCGATTCCAGACTGGGATTGCAGCAGGCAGGGGTCAGGATGAGGAACAGTGGTGGTTCCCCCCGGAGAAATGTGAGAAGAATAGGAGTGTATCCCATCCAACCCTCAGTCTTATTGGCATTCACAGGGAAGGTTTGCAGGGAATGAGGGAGGAAATGAAAGGAGAATGAATGGATAAATAGCTGCAAAGCCCACCAATGAATGCCATTTTAGGGAGTGAAGATGGAGCTGACTGTGGATTTGCAATGCAGAGGTATTCAGGCAGCATTCCTCACTTTCACTGCCAGCCAAAAAGTCAGTGCAAGAAAAATAAAGTGTCAGAGGGATAAAAAAAAAAAAAAAAGAGGAAATTACTATCAGGGTTCCTTAAGGAAAATAAAAAGGCCAACATACATAGGGCCAAGAAGTCACAAAATTACCAAAAGTGACAAGATAAAATTGGTTGCACAACTGAAATTACTCTTTAATGCTGTGATCTATAAAGATAATAGCCAAAGTATGAAATGAAGCTGGCAAGGCAAATCTATGCTAAAGACAAAGTGGATTAATAGGGAACCTGTCCTTATGTGTTTTTCTGGAGTGGATGTTTAGCTGAAGCAAAACATATCAAAATATTGGATATTCTGATGTGACCAGTGTTCTCTGATGGGATCCCTGAGGGTGGATTTCATTGTAAGGTTTGTTTCCATCAAATCTAAAATACAGATGGTCCTGTACAACACACACAGAGAATGTTTTACCTTCTACCTCTGAGTCCAGGAGAAAGAAAGAAACATTTGACTTCTAAAAGTTGATTTTAAAACTCAAGCAGTGCCAAGTGTTAGCGAGAAGGGTTTGTTTTCCTAAAATATGTGGGCAGTTGAATGAGCATCACTGCACTACAGCAACCTTTTCATTGAACCCAGACTTATTGAGCTTAACTGCCTGTACACTAATTAAAGCATCTCTCATGCTGTTTGTCCTATTCAGCACTACACTGCCAGCTCAGAATGGCTTTCACAAAGCCCAGACAGTGATAAGTGTTAATGGTATTTTATTATTTCTCAGCTGCAATGAAGATATTTCTCTGGCTGCAGGCAAAAGCCTCCAGGGAGGAAAGGAAATGCCTGAGAGTGGGAACGTGCCCTCACAGCATCCCTGCTCCAGCAGCTGCACTCTGTCCAGTGCTGCTCAGGCAATGGAATGGCATCCAGACATCCAAACATCCCCCTGGGAGTGCCCTTGTGCAGGGGGCTCTGAGGGATGTGCAAGGAGCAAAGTGAATTATTGCCAGACCACGTGGAGGAATGGGCAGTGAAGCTGATTCAGGGGCTGGCATCAGGGGGAAAAATGACAGGATCCCCTGGATATTCATGGGATGCTGTTGGATATGAGGAAGAGGAAAGAGGCAGTGGTGACTCATGAGATGGAGAGGAATGGCTCTCTTGCTGTCAGTGCTGCCAAGGAAGCACTCAGCAACCAGGGAACCCAAAGGCAGGACTGAGAAAGTCAGAGGGAAAGAAAGAGCTGGGAAACTTTCCTGTGTGCTCTGCAGTGCACAGCCCCAGCTTCTGGAGGTGCCCAGGGCTATAGGACATCACTCCCTAACCCTGCTGCCACCCCCTGAGAGGCTCCCTCATGTTCCACTTCCACTCTCACAGTGAGCAAACTCTGTCTGGTGTGCTGAGATTGGCATTATATAAACACCAGCCATCAAATATTAAATAGGAAACGATGAAAGAGAGAAACATTTTATAAAAAAATGTTAAAAATGTGTCTCTTAGCAACTCAGCTTCTCCAGCCTCAAATAAAGAATTAGAATCTGACAATGTCACATTATTTCCCACAGTAAATTTGAAATTTGGCTTAATTAAAGCTTATGCTTTAGTTGGATTACCAAACAAGCAACCAACATCTACAGGGAGAAATAGTTTTTGTCCATCTATGTGATGGGGATAAAAGTTTGTGTTCAACAGTGCTGTGTGTGAGACACAATTTATTCCAGGCAATTGCTCCAAGGATCTGAGTGTTTCCATCAGCACTGAAGGCCAGATCAGCTCCCTGGTGACCCTGAGTGTGCCCTGTCCAAGGACACACGTTCAGAGACCAGCCCTTGGAGATGGAGAAAGAGATTCAAGGGTGGATGCACTGATAGAAACTTGACTCCCAGGACTCTGCAAACCCAAACTCCATTCAGGAGTGTCAAGGAGTTCCTGAGATCCCCCTGATTTTCCACTCTTGCCACTTTATAATAACCTTCTGCTTGGAAGCTCATACATGATACTTCCAGTGCCTAAAGGGAGCCTACAAAAGGCTGGAAAAGGACTTTTCATTTGGGCATGGAGCATCAGGATAAGTGAAAATGGTTTTAAGCTGAAGGAGGACAGAGTTAGATGGGGTATAGGGAAGAAATTCCTCCCTGTGAGGGTGGGCAGGCCCTGGCACAGGGTGCCCAGAGCAGCTGTGGCTGCCCCTGGATCCCTGGCAGTGTCCAAGGCCAGGCTGGATGGGGCTTGGAGCACCCTGGGATAGTGGAAGGTGTCCCTGCCATGGCAGGGGTGGCACTGGATGAGCTTTGAGGCCCCTTCCATCCCAAACCATTCTGGGATTCCATGGTACAACCTAAGCTGCTGCATGTTCTGCAAAATCCTACACAGTTATCCAAACATAACACAGTTCAAAGCCTTCAAAATGCAATTCAGATTAAAATAAAAGTAAAACGTATTAAAAGGAATCCTTCAGAATCTAATTCAGCTGCTTGAAGGCCACTCACAAGTCCCTGTGCTATGATTTTTATGCAGGTATCCACTGGCACCCATGTGAGTAGAGCAGCTGAGCCCTGAAGAAGGGTGAGCCCAGAAGACTGCCAAAATGTGGGGAGTTTGACCCCAAAACTGGATTGTCATCAACGTGACACTTCTCTGTGGATCCCCCAGCAGAATTATTGTCTTGGTGGTACAAACAGGGACGACTTCAAAGCCAAATCCCACAGAGATGTGAGAGCAACCCCACAGCTTTGAAACAGATCCAGAAACTGCCCATGGCTCTCCCAAGCCCAGCTTAGCACTTCACCTATCCAGTCATTATCCCACCACACCATGGAAATAAAACCCTGGTGCTCATCTACAGATAAACAGACATTATTATTCCCATAAAAGAAAATGAGGCAAAGGAATTACCACGGTTCTCTTGCCTATGGCACACAAAATATAATTTAAAATCTTCCCAGCTCATAATAAAATCTCATCATTGTTTAAAACAGCAGAAGATACAGTCTTTGAAACTTTTAAATATTTAATTTGCATATTTCTAAATCAAAGGCAAAGTTTGGATTGCAAGGTGCAGTGAAGAAAGGGAATATTTTTTTGTTCTGGTAAACACAAGTGTAGCCTGTTTCTAATGAGTAGCAATCAAGAGACACTGCAGGGACACAGAACATAAAATAGTGAGAGAATCCAATATGCTGCTATTCCTGGCAGTTCTAAAAATTAATTCAAACCTGCATCCATTACAAGAGTAATGGAAAAGCAGAGCTCCATGTCTGTAAATATTAGGAGCGTGGCTGATAGCCTCATTTTCTCCCCCATCTCAATTAAACATGGCACCTTGCAGCTAAATTACACAATGTGGCCACAGTCTGTAAACAAAACAATCACTGTTACAAATGTTTGTGCCTAATAAATAGATGTACTGCTGTATTAGGGAGAGTTATGCCTCACACAATAGATGTTTCCTTCCAAACAGGTAGATCTCTCATTAAGCATTTGATTATTCATTTCTCCCTCCCCAAAACGATAGCACAGAAAGAAGCCTTCTGCTGGTGCCTCTTCTGCAAATCACACCCAAAATCTTAATAAAGCAGCTCCCAATCTGCTCCAGATCTAACTCTCCCAGACAGCTGTACATTGTCAGCCTCACCCAGATACTTAAAATGCATCAACGTTTCTTCTTTAAACTGGAAAAAACAATCACTGAGGATGATAATCCAAAACTCAGCCTGTGCCCCACTGCCCCTCGCTGGATTTGACTGCCTGATCTTCTCTCATTCTCGTGCAACCCCAGCATCCCTGCTTCATTTAATTCCTTAAGCTTTAATTAAAAACCAGCAATGAAAGCCAGCAAGAAAAAGCAGCTGAAAATTCCTTTATAGCTCACAGAACAGCCAATATTGCTTGGAGAAGAGACAGCAAAATACAAAGGTGGCCCACTGCAGATTAATCTCTCCTCTGTTGTATTCTGCTGAGGAACACTGCACAGAGCTGGTCTTTTATTTATGCTCTGGCAGCAGGAAAAAGGGGAGATTGTGCAACTTGTGCAGGAGTTTGCACATCACAAAGCCACATCTTTTGCTCTGGCTCCTTCCTCATAGGTGGGAGCTGTGACTGTGGGTTCTGCCCAGCAGCAGAATGGTCCTGAGGGGGCACAGCTCCCACAGCACAAACTCCACACCTCAGTGGCTCTTGGTGGTAAAGCTGGAGCAGCTGTTTTGGCTGGGAAGTTGAAGATGTGGCCAAACCCAATTTCAGTGGCCAGGAGAGGTCGATACCAGGGGAGCCCAGCTCATTATCAATGTGTGGGTGCACCAAGGGCAAAGTGGCTTCAAACCAGGCACAAAAGGCTCTCCCACCACAGGGACAGCAGGAGAGCCCCCAGACTGTGTCAAGAGTTAAGTTTTCCTCACTCAGAAACTCCCAGACCAAGGAGTTCCCCATGCCCATCCCAAAGCAGAGGCCCTTGGAGATGCTGACCACCTCACCTGACAGAGCACTTTGTATGCTCCAGCTCTTGGTTTTATTTAAAGCTCCAGCAGCCGGAGGAGCAGCTTTGGCCGTGTCCTGAGTGGTTTGCATTGTTTCAGCTGAAGCTGTGATCACTGAAGATGTTTTTTTTTCCCCATTTCAGGAGCCTTTGGATGGGTTTAGGTTTTGTTTTGTCACCTATCTACAAATTCCTGGCTAACTTTAGGGCAAGGGAAAGGTTTTGTTGGAGTTTCTTTTCCATATTTTTGCACGTCCTACAGTTAGCTTGCAGTTGAGAATAAAGTCATAAGTGAATTAAGAAAATTTATATTAATCTTTACAAGTGCTTTCAAGCAATCCTTAAATGGAAACAAACAAAAAAAACCACCCCAAAACAACAAACAACCAAAAACCAATCAAGAACGCTCAACAAAAACAGACTTTACCACAAAATGTCCCTGTTGACGAACTGATGTGTTTGGATGAAAAGGAATGACAGAAATAAATCTCACCAAGTCCTGTCATTGTTACAAAACCATATGTGGCACTACTCAGAGGGATCCTTATTTCCAAAAGAAAGCTGGATGCTTTTAGAGCCGTGGTTTCCTCACCCACCAGGCCCAATCCTGTCTAAAACGTTGCCTGATGCACTGGTTTTCACACAGCTGCACTGAAGGCCACTGAAGCCAGAAGCAAACAAGGAGGCACAGCCTCCACTGAGCAGTGCCTGCTGGTTTATGGCACAATGATGGCAGCAAATGGAGCAGGAGGTGCCAGGGGAGGGACACGAGGGTGCCCCGAGGGCTGGGACAGGCTGAGGGACTTGGGGTGCTCAGCCTGGAGCAGTGAAGAGTTTGGTGAGATCTTGTGGCAACATTTCAATGTGTAAAAAAAGCTTGTCAGAAGCAATTTTAGCATTCCCTGCAGTGACAGGACCAAGGGCACCAGACTGGACATAAGGAAGAACTTGTTCCACAACAAGAACTTGGGCAGGCCCAGAGAAGCTGTGGCTGCCCCTGGATCCCTGGCAGTGCCCAAGGCCAGGCTGGATGGGGCTTGGAGCAACCTGGGACAGTGAAAGGATGGATATTCAAGGTCCCTTCCAACCCACACCAGTCTGGGATTGTATGATTCTGGCCTTTCAGTCCTCAAAATTGGTGACCATGCCCTAAACTGTCCAATTTCCAGCTGCAATGTGCTGACACTGAAGGGAGCTGCACTTCTACACTCCCTTTTTATACCCCCTCCTTAGCTCAGTAGTTTTATGGCTTTCAATCTGACTTTTTAAATATGAGTTTATAGTGTTTCACCTCTCTCTAAAATGGGTAAGTCTGTAAGAACTTTGCTGTTTGATTAAGTTATCATGCATGAAGAGCCAGAAAAATTTAAGACAATTGTTCATTTAAATTGCTGTTAATTACATCCTCCTGACACAGTTATTGTACTAAACGCACAATTTGGATAAAACCACTGTAGTATCTAATTGAAGTCAAAAATATTTCTGACATTTTAATGAACACACCAATAAGTTTTATTTTACAAGACTTCCAAATGAACCACGGAGGATTAGAAAATGACATTCAAGGTCTGCATATAATTGAATTACATAACACAGGAGGGGGGAAACTTAGTGTCATGTTAAAGGGATAAGAAAGGTAGGAACACGTTGGCATTTGAGATGTGTTGGAGTAAATAAGGCCCTTGTAGAATGGAAGACATTCTTTTTTTTTTAACCACCAAAGTTTCAGGAAGTCAATGGAATGTCACAGCATCGTTGTCACCAGCCACAGATAGCAAGCCTGGGGACTCAGAAGCCATTATCCTGCTCCTTAACAGAGATCCCATTTCCATTTCACTTCTATGGAAATTTTACATAATTATTTGTGGAAGTCAAGTGGAACTCCACAGAGTCAATGGAGCTGCACTGGAATGAGCCAGAAGTGGGAAGACAAAGAGTTTTCTGGACTTCAGAGCAGTCCTGGTGCTTGTGAGGTTTTCCACATGAGAGCTCAACTGGAGAGGAGCAGGAATTGAAGGCATTTTAAGCAGTTAAATCAGACATATCAATCCCACACTTATCCAGCTGTCTGGATGCATTTTACTGAGCCACAGAAGAAGAAGAAGGCTGGATCCCACACGTGTTCCATAGAAAATGTTCAGTGCCAGGGAGCCCTTGCTGCAGCAGTAAACTCTTGTCAAAAGAAGGAGGAGATGGTCAGACCTGCCCACCTCCCAGTGATCAATAGCTGTGTAAAACAGCCAGGACAATGAGGAGAGTAGAGATAAATAGATACACTCAAGTGCCCTCTGTCACCAGCACTGCCTCCACAGCCCTGTGCCACCAACTCTGCTTCCAGCACACATCCCAAACCCACAGCCCACAGTGGCCTCAGAGGAAAATTAACTCTGCCCCAGCCAAAGCCAGCACAACAAGACATAAAAAATTATTGCTGTCCTGATCATCATCCTTTGAGTTACTCTGGAATTTTCTCTTTTTCTATTCTGTGAGAATAACTCAGTGTGCAAATATCCCCTTCCCTCCCTGTGTCTTGCTACCACCACAATAGGGAGTGACAAAACAGGCACAGTGAAGAGATGAGAGAAAGGAAAAAAAAGAAAAAAAGGAAATATCAGTAAACTTGGCACAACATTCAATTATAAAAGTGGATGCAAAATGCTAACAATTCAATGCTCAGAAGAACTCATCTGAATTTCATTATCATCTAAGTAGAATCTGGTATTTGTTAAAGAGGACAAGTGTTCTTAAAAGATGTGTTGCTCACAATCATCTCAGGATATAAAAACATGAATACAAGTTACCAGTTGGTCCCTCTGCATTCCAAAGAAGAAAAGGCAAAGAGAAAAGAAAAGAATTGAAGATGACTTTTCAGCAGATGCAAAGCACTCTGGGGGGCTGTCACTGAGACAAATAAAGCCCTGGGATGTTGGGATGTCCTCTGTGAATCCATGAATGCCTCTGGAATTAGGCCAGGTGTACCACAGCAGGTTTGGACAGCACTACACACTGGGTGATCAGGAGTGGGCAATTCCTGCTAAAGGACAGGAAAAAAATGGAGTATCAGACAGAAACTGGTCCCAGGAGAATCAAAGAACAGGATTTTGCTCCAAGTTTTTTTTTTTTTTTTTTTATTACAGAAACAAAAATGAGGAGAACTAAGGGAAATATTGAAAATTTTAACTAAGGAAAATTAAGATTGGAAAAATGAAATTTAAAATGGGAAAATATTTCTAACTTTTTAAAAAACTCCTATTTTCATTAAAGAACAGATTTGCCAATTTTTTTCCAGTGAAAAATTGAGGTGTTTATTCTCAGAGATATTGTTTGCTTGTTTGAGATCATGCATTTTCACTACCTCCCCCAAAATGCAGAAGAAAGGGGGGAAAGCCATTGCTAGAATTTTAGCTGTTGTGCCTGGATGGTTGGTAAAGCTGCTACAGTGTTTCAGGTTCTAGGACAGTGGTGTACCCCTAGAAAAAAAAAAAACAACATTTTCACATTCATCTGTCTCAACAAAAATTAAAAAATTAATAAAAAATTTTCCTCCTAGAAGTAGAGAAAATTCAGGATAAGCCAGGTAAGGTAAAATAAATCGATAGCTGAGTAATCTCAGAGAAACAAAACTGATCTAATTTGTCTTGGAATTAAGCATCTGCCATCATCTTTAATTTGCCAGATCCCATACAAACATAACATCCAAAAAGTCCCTAAAGCAATTTCACATCCTAATTTGGATAATTTTATCACTAGATAAAATATCACTAGAACTGTGGAGTTTTGCTCCCCATATTGTCCAAGTAGAAGAGTACATCTCCTCTTTTAAGTTAACTGCCTTTACTTTTCTAAGTCATTTGGCATTTCCTATGTGTGGAGGCATCTATGCAAATTTAAAGGCTGGTTGTTACTCAGTGTCAACCAAAAAAGCTTCACCAGGGGAGGAAGAAAGTTGACTCCTCACTGAGTAAGACTCTGTCATTAAAAGCATCTCAGCATCAAAAACTGCCAAAAAAGTACTTATTTTCATTTAAACAATTCAGAACAGGATAAATATGGCTGAAGTGTGGAAATCTGCATATAACCCTCAAAATTCCCTAAATTAAATATCACTTTTTACATTGGACCTGCAGCCAGAAGCAACAGGTTTTCCAAAAGTATTTCCTTTGTGTGCATCTGCACCTTGCTTAAAAGCAGTTCTTTAAAAGACTCATTTCTTGTAATGCTGGGGAGATCAATAGAGATTTTTCTTAAAGATATTTGGAATTCACTGTGCAAAACAAAGAGGCATTAAAATTAGATGTTAGATATGAGTTATTTAAATTAGTCTCACCTATCTCAGCATATGAATATTTGACTATTTAGCTGTGCCTCGACTGATTTTCACACATTATTTGCAACACAAACTTCAAGCCCCAAATATGTTGGTGTTTATTTCTTCTTCTTATTTTAGCATGTCCAGTGCAGCCACACTTTCTCCAGAGCCAAACACTGAGTCCATTCCAAGTGAAATCAGACAATGTATATTTACCTTATGGAGTGTGAAGTCTGTAAAGCAGGAATATTTCTCACCCCCTGTTATTTGACTCCTTACAATAAAATCTACTCTCCCATTTTTGGCTCTCCTTTGGCATCACGTTGTGCCCTGAACCCTGAACAGTGTTTGAATTCACAGAATAATCTGAGTAGTAAGGGATCAATTCCCTGGTGACTGCTCTGGTCTCAGATGAAATTTCCAGCTGTGTTCCAGGAAGATCTAAGGCAGGAATTCTGAGGTAAAGGTAGGATGTGCTCAAAGCTCAGGTCCACGTAGGGCACTGACACACACCAGTGTCAGAATTCCAGCAACAGCCAAAGAGCCTCAACCATCACCAGGATCCTGATCCCAGCTGGCCAAGCCAAAAATGCCATTTCACCCCTGGACCCTTCCTCCTGCCTGCCAGGGGGTTGTGGTTGGGGATGGCAGCTGCTGACCCTGCAGACATCACCAGGATCCTGATCCAGCTGGCCAAGCCAAAAATGCCATTTCACCCCTGGACCCTTCCTCCTGCCTCTCAGGGGGTTGTGGATGGGGATGGGAGCTGCTGACCCTGCAGACATCACCAGGATCCTGATTCAGCTGGCCAAGCCAAAAATGCCATTTCACCCCTGGACCCTTCCTCCTGCCTCTCAGGGGGTTGTGGATGGGGATGGGAGCTGCTGACCCTGCAGACAGCACTGTCAGCAAGAGAGAACCAGGGGAGCTGACCCATGGCACATCCAGGCACTCTGACAAGGAGCTCTTTGTCACCTTGCAGGGCAGCAGACCAAGGTTTTGGGGAAAGGAAGGAGAAGCTGTGGTGGGCAGAGGTGATAGGAGCACCAGTGTAGGGAGAGGTGCTCTGATAAGAGGAGTGTCTAGAGATGGGGATCAGGGAGATCTGGGGATGGTCACCAAACCTTTGGCACAGACAGCCCCATCCTCACCACTCACCCCTTCCACTCCCAGCATTTCCCAAAGCACCAGTGGCCTCTCACAGCCTCTTTCCTTGTGCTCTGATGGGACCTAATGATTTCTCCCTCCCCCCAAACTTTCCCCACTTCTCCCCATGTTGCCAGACTGAACTTCACCTGTCCTGCCAGGCCACCTCAAGTGCTGCTGCTAAGGAGGCACTGCCCCATCAGAGAGCAATCCTGGTGCTTGGAAAACCAGGAATTCAGCACACAGCAGGAGCACAAGTTGAGCAGCAGACAGCAGGAACTGAGCCATGGAAACCTTTTTGTCTGATTCATTCCTCCTGAGTCATCTTGCAGTTGGAAGGACTGTGTCTGTATTTCCCAGCTCCAAATGCAACATAAAACCCAGAGGCTGCTGTGAAACTTTGATAAGGAAACTGGAATTTGCCATCAAAGCAGGGCACACCACCAAACATCAAAATGGACAATGCCCTAGCAGAGCTAAAGCTCCAAACACCCAAAAGACAATGTAAGCACTCAGACCATCTTCAGGGGAGGCTGTGGGGGCTGCAGGGTCACCTCTATGTGGTCATTTCCCACCCCACTGCAGAGTATTTGGGATTTGCAGCCAGCTGGATGAGTCTGAGTCCTGGAAGACAGCGCTGCTGCTGGTGGAGAGAAAAGTTGGGTTTAAATAAATCATCACCAGGATCTGTTTGTGCCAGTCCTCGGGAGAGAAGAGTTTAACTTTAATTTCAGGCAATGGCACTGATGGATATCAGACCCTGTGCTGAGCCCATGAATAGATGAATAAAAATATACTTAAAGAGCCCGGGATGTATACCTGTCAAACACTCAGATGACTAATGCAAGAAGAACCAGATAAAGACATTAAACATGCAGTAGACACTGGCATGGGGTGGGAGGACGTCTGATTCTTGTCAAGCAATCACAAAAGAGAATTATTTAAGATCCAAAAATACGGTGTGGGGGACTGTAATTCAATTGCAAAGGCACTGAAGACAGCAGCTTTTGAATACAGCCTTTAGTGAGAGCTTAAGAAATCAAAGTAACTGTATTATTAACGTGCCTTAAACACCAGGTAAACCAGCAATTTCTTCCTCTGCAGGCACCTGGTGCTCCTCACAGAATAACACCATGTTTTGACATGCCCCGTGCCTGGCACGGGCTGCCTGTCAGGCAGGGGAGGTGACAGCAGAGGGATCCTGGGGTGTCTCTCCCAGCTGTGGCTGTGAGCCCCTAGCAGGAAAGGCAAACCTTAGATAATAACCCTTATCTCCCTGCCTGCTGGCACCTGATCATCCAGGCTGGGTGCCTCACAAACACCCACCTCTGCTCCAGCAGTGGCCTGAAACTAAAATGTAGGAGCTGGGAGGGCTCTCCCTTCCTGCAGGAGTCCAAAGGAGGGCAGGATAAACACTTAAATCTCTGTGCATCTGCTTCGTGGAGAAGGGAACCCAGATAGGAAGTGTAGAGCAGGGACCAGGTGTCCCAGCTGCTTCCCCACACCAGGAGAGTATTTTGAATTTTTCAGCTCCTAAAAATGCCCCTGGCATGCTAAAATACCCAGGTTTTACAGAAATGCTCTGGCAGTTTGTGCCCTGTGTGTTTGGACCCTCTCACAATCAAAAGATCCTTTCATTCAGACATTCATTAATTACCTGAGCACTGAAACCACAGCAAAGAGTTTGTCTCACTTCCACTGTCTCTGTGAGTCCTGCCCAGCTCTCCAAAACTTAAAATGCAATGCTCTGCTCTCAGGAATAAACTCAGGATGCCATGAAATGAATCAGCATAGTAATATTTTGCAAAAACCCATCAATGTTTGTTTATTTGTTTGTTTGTGCATTTAAAATCAGCTTGTGGGAAGTGGGAGGTTTGCCTAGAAACCTCTGAGCTGGGTGAGTCTGGATTCTCAATGAAAATCCAGATTTTGTTGCACCTGGAGGTGTTAATCTCACATTTTATCTTAAAGGCACATAAAGGTGTTTTCAGAAAACTTTACCTTTTGTAAGCATCTGTACTTTGGGTTTTTTTACCAAGTTTGATGGTCCTTTCAAACTCCAGCATCTAGATGTGGGTATTTTCCTTTACAAGAAGCCTGTCACAGATTGGCTTCAGATGGACATGTCAGCTTAATGTGAGACAGCAAGTCAAGCAAAATAACCCACATTACAACCATTAGGGAAGCTTTCCCTCCTGCCTCGCTGCTGGAACCTGCTATTATAAAATTAACAGAAGTTTTCAAAGGGATATTCCTCCAATCCACTTCAGTTCCTGTCTATCAATGCTTCCCAGCAGACTGAAGCCATACAAATCCTGCACACAATTGCTCCCTGTCCCCTGCCACAGAAGCACTTCCCTTAATAAGAAATTTCCAGAGGATTTTCACTCAGAGGCACCAACAATGGTTGCAGCTAATGGCAATACATTCCTTGAGATTTATTCTGCAAGAGGCACCTTTCATTTTAACAAATGTACCGTGGGATGAGGAGTTTGTGATGGGTGAACTCAGGCAGCATGTGCTGACAGCCCCCCCGACAGCTGCAGGGCTCTGCAAAATGGATGATTTGAAGGCTTGAAGTGTGTTATTCTTCTCTTTGTTACTCAGTTGGATTCAAGAGCTAAAAAAACCCCCACACCTGGCCCTAGGAATTCATCTTTTCCTCTGGTGAAGTGTTTGAATGGGAGGTGTGATGGGGAAAAGGAGAAGATGAGGTAACTGCAATGTTAGCTGGAAAGGTCTCCTCAAGAAAGGTTTTCTAATTTCCACTCCAGTAGTGGATCAGGAGAGGGGTGAGAGTCACCAGCAATATTTTCTGAACAACTGGAACCATCATTTTTAAGAGAAGCCATTTTAGTGTTTACTCAGTTTAGAGGGATTGAATCTGAAAATCTGCATCACTTTTTATTTCATCATGTCCAAGTTATCTCCAAACCAGCAAAAGTAGGATACTTCTTTTTCCCTTTCCACTCTCATTCTGTAATCACTTTTCTCTCACTGGAAATACTAATTTTTAATTTCATGTGCACAGGGCAAGCATTCTGTCTTTAATGATGATGGGGAAGCAAAAGCTGCAGAGGGAAATCCCACACTGCCTCATCCAAGCTCTGGTAGCTGAACTCCTCTCCAGTCACTCACCACCTCAAAATTCAGAACTGCAGAAGGGGGGGGACAACTGATGAAGACAGATCTCTGCATTTTAATGAGCAGTCCTGCAATATTTACTTGGTTAAAAGACAGTGGATACTTCATCTTGCCTGTCATAACAAATATGTTCCTCCTGGCAACTCAGCATCTCGTGTTTAACACTGCACTGACAAATGTACCTCTCCTCCTTCCTGATGAAAGCAGACACAGTTTTAGAGGGAGTAGGCCTGCAGGTTAACTGGCATTGTTTTTTCCTTTTAATTTTATAAATGCAGTGCTTCTTCCAGAGCTGAAGACCACTGCTGTAGTTTAAGTCTCTAGCCCCAGTTCAAAGCCATGTCAACACTCTCGCTGTAAATCCTCAGCTCTGGGCACTGCTCAGCAGCAGGAGTGAATTGAAATGCAGAGGTTAATGCAAAGTCTGGAGCCAGGTAATAAGGCCCAGCTTCCCAAGCTGCATTTGCCCTGCCAGGTATGAGGACAAAGTGGTACCTCCTCATACATGGAGCTGATAAAAAGTGTTCCTCCATCGCTTTCTCAGCATCATCTCCCTTGCAGAGCCCCAAAAAGGACATGAGTGAGCTCAACACTCCCCCAAACTTGTCAGAAGGGTAAAGAAAAAAGAAATCTGTCCTTCTTGCCTTGCTTTCTGTTCTTCCAGCAAGTTCCCCCTTCCCAGGGCTTGTTCTACATCACCTGGAGTAGCTTGGTCATGTAGAGGTGGCTGCAGGAAAGGGCAGCAGAAACTGATGGTTCCCGAGACACTTTGACAGTGATGGATGAACATCACACACCCTGACATTGCTTCCCACTGTTTCATTGAGCAATGTTTCCTCCTTTCATGATCCATCTTGAGATGACAATCCAATTTTCAGGTCAAGAGAAAATTCTTAAGTGATGGAAAAGTCACAGGTGACAAGAAAAATGGCTGTGGGTGATGGCAGGAGGAGGAATGGCTCTGGTGTGGGTTTTATGGATGAGACACGCAGGATATGATGGGGAAGGAGCACAGGGTGGGAGTCACAATGAAGCAGTGCAGTAGTTGGCTTGTGCACAGCCAGCCCTGCTCTACTCACAGATCACACTAAAATGCACAGGCATTCCCTTCTCAGACTTCTGACAGCAGAAATAATATAAAAATATATCTGTGAGTATTTCATTTTCCCCATTCCAAGTCCAGCCAGAGTCACTATTTATCATCATTTATTCCAGTAAGTAGAAGCCACACCCAGACCAATTATCTCACTGTCAGAGCTTGTAAATGGTGTTTTGGTATCATGGGATTCCTGTTCAGGAGTTTTGTTTGGATTCTGAGGCCTCTAATCTTTATCAGATATTACACCCCACTCATCACTGTCAGCAGCTAAAGCAGCATCAGCATCTGTGGCATTGCTAACAGGGCCACCTTCAGCATGTGAATCACCCTGCACATTATCCTCCAAATTCCTCCTTGCCTCAGGAAAATTAACTCCACATGACCAGGATAGGTTGGATGGGGCTTGGAGCAACCTGGGATAGTGGAAGGGGTGGGAAAGAGATGGGCTTTAAGGTCCCTTCCAACCCAAACCAGTGTGGGATTTTGGGATTTTAGGATTCTGTGGCATTGTGGGTATCAGCTGTTCACTGCTTTTCATGGAGGGCAGGGAATGCTTTAGTGAACAATAAAATTTACTAATTGGATGCTTAAAAAACATTTTCATAGAAACAACACTTGGCTGTGGCCAAGTAAGGCTCTTGCAAGACGTGAAGAATACAATTCATTTATAGGATCCAGACTGGTTTGGGGTGGAAGGGACCTTACAGCCCATCCAGTGCCACCCCTGCCATGGGCAGGGACACCTTCCACTGTCCCAGGCTGCTCCTAGCCCCATCCAGCCTGGCTTTGGGCACTGCCAGGGATCCAGGGGCAGCCACAGCTGCTCTGGGCACCCTGTGCCAGGGCCTGCCCACCCTCACAGGGAACAATTCCTTCCCAACATCCCATCCAACCCTGTCCTTTGTCAATGAGAAGCCATTCCCTGTGTCCTGTCAGTCCAGACCCTTGGAAATCCTCTGTGTCTGTGTATCCTGGAAGTTCCCTTCTTCCTGGTTCACAAAAGAAAGAGCCCACAGCACTTTCAGAGCCACTCCACAGCAAAAACTTCTTCCAGAGGTGCCTGTGGGATGCACCCCCTGTGCCTGGCCAAGCAGCAGCTGGCACAGGGATGTTCTCCCTGCCACTCTCACTGCAGTGTGCAAGTCCTGGCCTAAAAAACCTCCAGCCACCCCACCTGAGGCAAATAGCAGACCCTTAAATGGCTCCATGCTCCCATTGCATGCAAATCCATGCCAATTCCCATGCCAGCTTCCTTGTCTCCTGGTCATCAGTTAGGCTTTAGTTCTGCCTTCCAAATAAAAAGGGCTTTATTAAACAGCAGGAGATAATTACAGCAGTGTCAAAGCCTGCTGAAGCACAAACAATGTGAGATTAAGGTGACTGATGTCAGAAGGAATTATGTGTAAGAAATAAGTGCACTTCTGATTAGAAAACTAAAGTATTGATAACCATTTTTCATCTTAATAACTTTAGCAAAAGGGATATAAGGATGTGGAAGAAAAAAAAAAAGGAGCAGCTTATTAGTGGGAAGTCTGATGTCCTGGTTTGCTCACTTTTTTGTGAGTAATTTAATTATAAAAGTTCTTTTTCTCAACCTCTTACATTCCTCAATGAAGACAAAACAGAGGAAAAGAGGGGGATAAAAATATAAGCTGCTTTGCAATTACTGAACTCAGAATTCTCTGGATTTGGGCTTGATTTTTATAATTCAACAACAGAACAAAAAAGCCACTTTGAGATTGAGTGAAAGCTTTGATCCTATTTATAAGGAGAAAAATGAAAGAAAACTGCCCTAGGTTAAAAAAAAAAAAGTATAAAACCATAGTTTTAGCTTGAAAAATATTATGAATCTATAATTCTTGCTTTGGATTTAAGAGGTAAACTGCCTGTGGTAGCTTCCCTTGCCCTTTCTTCAACATCATCTAAGCCAATAGAGGTGGAAATCAAGCATTTAAAATTTTCCCAACAGTTTAGCCTGCTTAACCTTTTTTCCCCAACAGTTTAACCTCATTTTTTCAAGCACAGTTTTTCTGTGGTTCCAAGTACGCTTTTGCTGGGGGTTGACCCAAGCCAGGAGAGCTGTAATATCCAAAGAGCCCCATTAACTTGCCTTGACATCTCATTTCCTTCTCTTTTTATGACTCTGTCACTCATGACCCTTCCTCTGCAGCTCAAGCATCTGTCAGAACCCAGAATCTGGAATTACATTATAATAGATATTGAATATGAGTCACTCCTGCCCTGCTCTTTTCTCACTGCAAGAAATACCAGTGGCCAGCTCAAAGCTCCAGGATGACAAGTGAGTTTTAAAGCATCATCTTAAACCGGCAGAGTTTTGTTGCAGGGCAGCAGCAGCTGCAGGAATGTCTGTGAAATACAGAAAAGAGAAACAGCACAGCACAGACTGTGTTTGTAAAACCCAAAAAACCTTGGGTTTTATTCCTGTGCTCCTTTTCCTCCTGCTAGTGCATCAGGAGGGTTTATTTGGGTCCTGTTATCACATGGATTCTGTGTGTATTCAAATAATTAGTGGATGTAGGGAGCCTGAGTGCATGCAGGATGCAAACAAAAGTGGGAATTTCACTCAGTGGGCAGCTCATCAGGGAGAGCTGAGCCTGGGGTGTCTGTTACAGTCAGGTCAGCTTGGGGGGGGATGTTGGATCCGTGTGGATCCCTGAGATGGATCCCTGGTGCCAGCAGTTAGGATGGTGTGGCACTGAGGACACTTGACAAACTGGCAGGCTCAGAAAACCATCCAAGGGCAGCAGCTTTCCACAGGCAGAGTCTCACTACCACAGGCCAAAAGTTCAGGTCATAAATAGGGTCAAAAGTTGAACTTGAGGATCCAGGATGGAGCTGGGCTTCCACTGCTGTGGTTGGGCCAAGGAGGATCCATTGCCTCATCCTCCCCCAGGAGAGCAGGTCTCAGGGCACAGGATTTACATTTCAGTCACACCAGGCTGCACATTTTCACATTAGAAATGAGAACTGTGGAAGAGGGTTTTAGTGCCATTATTTATTAGACAAGTTCCCTGGATTTTTATCATCCATAACTCATGCCTTGAATGGATTTGCTGCCGATTCCCCTAAGTCATGTACAGAAGGTCCTGGAGTAGAGTGTTTCTAAAATACCATTTTTTAAATTTCACATTTACATGCATTCCATCTGCACACTGAGAGCATTAAATATCATAAATGTGGAGTTAATGTCTCATTTTTAAAAATTATGTAGTTTTGTAATTACATTAAATGAGGGGATACTGACTTTTAGAAACTAAATTCCAAGTCTCTTTCTATTGCCAAAGCAGCCAGGAATATCTTTAAATAAGTTTATGCTATAGGGACCCTTTAATGATCCATCTGCTGAAAGTAGAAGGAAGAGGAAAAAGTGGTTGAATCATAGGGAATGAAACTTCAATTTACCACACATTAATAAAACCTCAGCTATTGATGATCAGTGAGACATTAATGAAGTTTTGGAAAGTTGAATCCATTTAAGAACAGGCTGCCAGGAGTTGGCTCCAACATGGAAACAGATAGGAACCAAACATTTCTTACACAAGTTCATATTTCATGATTCCTGACCTGGAAACCACTATAAAAGTCTCAGAAAGCTGTTTTATTTCTCTGTGAATGATTTCATTTTTCAGAGTTTACTGTATCATACTCATTTTCACCAGCACAGAGACTGAATGGATACCTGAATGATGGAATCCCAGAATGGTTTGGGGTGGAAGGGACCTTAAAGCCCATCCAATTCCACCCCCTGCCATGGGCAGGGACACCTTCCACTGTCCCAGGCTGCTCCAAGCCCCATCCAGCCTGGCCTGGGACACTGCCAGGGATCCAGGGGCAGCCACAGCTGCTCTGGGCACCCTGTGCCAGGGCCTGCCCACCCTCACAGGGAAGGATTTCATCCCAGTATCCCAACTAACCCTGCCCTCTGGCAGTGGGAAGCCATTCCCTGTGCCCTGTCACTCCATCCCTTTCAAACCATCCTTGTCCAAGCTGCACTTGACTGGTTTTGCTCAGCTTCATTATTTTTTTTTCTCTTGGTATCTGCAGGGTTTCCATTAAACCCTCAGTTTTAAATGGCTCATCTCTCCAAGTGTTTGGGAGAAGTCTGGGAACAGTGCAGGTATCTATAATTTAGCTAAAATCTGGTTATTGGGGTTAGCACAAGAGTAATTGTTGGGAGTCTGTGGGTGACCTTACAGTCATTTCAAGGCTGGCACACAGGCTCCACTGTAATGGTGCAGCATAACTCTTGTGCTGAGTTTATTCTCCAGGTTAAATATAATTCAACCTAGATGGCAACTACAGGGACTCTGTTCCCTCTCACTTGGCAGAATAACCCTTCATTGCAAGGTAAGTGGGCTCTCAAATTTATGGGGAGATTTGCAAAGCAGTAGATTTTCCCCTGATTGCTTTCTGACTGAAATATATCATCAGACCTAAAGGGGTTTGTGCCATTTAGCAGGGCAAAACAGCTTCTTTGCCTGAAACAAAAGTAGAGATAAGCAGCTTTGACCATGAAGTAGTTTGGTTTCATACTTTAGGTTGTTTTACAACATCCTGTTTGGATTTAAGACTGAGTCTTTTTATATCTCATTGAATCACAGAACATCCTGAGTTGGAAGGACCCACCAGGATCATGGAGTCCAGCTCCTGTCCCAGCACAGACACGACAAAAATCCCACCCTGTGCATCCCTGGGAGCTTTGTCCAAACTCTCCTGGAGCTCTGGCAGCCTTGGGGCTGTGCCCATGCCCTGGAATATTTAGGAGAACCTCAGTTACAACTCCCTGAAGATGGAGGAGTTGGAAGAGCTGGTTAATGTTGTCAAGCAGCCTGACTTCATGAGGCCTAGCAGGTTTCTCAACATACATGTGGATTTTTGCACCTGTGTGCAGGTGTGCATGGTCACAGGGACAGCCAGAAGAAAAGGATGATTCAGCTGAGCTGGATTTCTTCTATTTGCCATGAACATTAAAGCCCTGGCAATTCATGTCTCTGCCAAAGGATTCTCATATTGCAGTCAATCTGTAGATAGATCCCTAAAATAACCAACAAAAGAAGTGACACCCTAACCTGAATAACAGAATAAACTGAGTAAAGGTATGGAATTAAAACTGAACAGTCTTTGATCTTCAGTTAGAAAAAGGGGCTGGATTTTATGTGCCAGAGTTCAGGAAATTCCACTCTTTAATGGCTGCAGGCACTGAACTGATTGCAGAGCCAGAGAATCTGGGAATGTGTGGAGTTGGAAAGGACCTTCAAGCCCACCCTGTCCCACCCCTTGCCATGGGCAGGGACACCTTCCACTGGCCCAGGCTGCTCTATCAAAGCCCAGCACAAGCTCAGGGGAAGGTGGTTGTGGTTGTTGTTGTTGTTGTTGTTGTTGTTGTTGTTGTTGTTGTTGTTGTTGTTGTTGTTGTGTGCTCCTCCCTCTTCCCCATGTCCTCATCGCCAGCCTCACTTTTTCACCTCCTCCTTTTCCCCTTCTCTTTTTCCTGGTGCTGCTAGGAAAACTGTAATAGCAATAGTACATACAAAGGGAAATATGAAAAATACCCAAACTGGGAACTTTGGCTGTGAAAATGATGCTGTGCAGATGAAAGTAGCCTAGGCACCATCACTTAGCACCACAGACAGATGTAAAAAGCCCAATTAAAAGGCTCAGAAAAAGTTTGTTTCATTGCAGAGCAGAAGATGTGTGGCACAAGAGCAGAAGGGGACTTGGCTTCAGTAGTAAACAAAAGCAGATTGGTTTTTTTTTCTTTAAATGAAGATGTTCTCACTGAAGTTTTACAACCTCAAAAAACTCTGGCGTGTTGCACAAAATGACGTGAAGGGATTGTTCTGTCAGGGCCTTGCCCGCAATGAGCTCCATAAAGAGTAAAAAAAGTTAAAAATAAAAAAATATGATGGCCTTTGAAAGAGTAAAAAAGTTAAAAATAAAAAAAAATAAATGATGGTTTCAGAGGCCATTTTCTAAGATGTTCAGAGTGTGGAGTCAGAAGCAGCAGCAGGCAGGGGCCACCTGAGGACAGACAGGGATGGACTCAAAGCCCTGAATACAAAAGGGCTTTTTGCACTGGTTTCAGTGGAGCTGTCCCCAGCAGGCCCTGATGTGGGTTTGTCCCACTTGGGATGCACTATGTACACACTGCCTCATCTTCCCAAATGGCCCCAAACTCAAAGGCTGGTGCAGACAAAGGAGAGAGAGCCTTTTCTTGTCCCTTCTCTGGATTTCTGTAACTAAAGACCATCTCTAAACTGCTTTGTTTCCACTCACCTCCCATTTCTGACCTGGCTTCCCAAAAACGAGGGACTCACTTTTACCACAGCACTACAGAGATATTAAGTTTTAATATAAGATAGAAGGTTTCCTGAGGAGCAGACAGCAGGCTCAGCACCTGGCAGAATCAGACCTGGTTTTCCCTCAGAGCTGCAGGGGGTCTGCATGGAGTTTCCAGCTCTAAATAACAAAATAGGTCAGTTTGATGCTTTTGCTTAGTTTGCAAGATATAATCATCACACCCCTCTCCTGATCTGATCCAGACTGACAGCCAATCAGCAAATTACTATTATTATTATTATTATTATTATTATTATTATTATTATTATTCAGGTTTGTTTATGCTATGAGTTTGCCTCTTTGGTTTTTATAGAGTTGGTTTGTTTTTTAAGTTAGGTTATATCTTTAGAGGAAAAAACCTTCTTTTCCACTCAACTTTCCTTCACCTGTGCAAGACTCCTCTCACAACACTGCCATAGTCCTTTGAAAAAGATTTGTTGATTTGAAGGTCCTAAGGAGCATAAGACACAAAATTTCCCTGAATTAATTTCTTTCATCAAATCCCATGGAGTGTCTGGGGAAAAAACCCCACAAAATTCCATTTTTGGTGTAAATATTTCCTCTGATGTTGAGTCTGCTGCTATCAGCAGGATATTCTAGTGGGTTTTTACAACAAAAAGCATGACCTTTGGCTCTGTTAAGATACATATCATTTGCAGCAGCTCAGTCAACAGAAAAATGAAGGTTACATTTTTATCAACTATCTGTCAACTTTGCCTCTTTACTCTTTGCATTATGTATCTTTTATTTCCCCCTCTACCAACTGAGTCCTCTCTTCCAAATAATTGATAAAGGCAATAAATTGCTGTCATGGGGGGAACCTTCCCTGAAAGCATTGCTCAGATTCTTGAGACCTTGGTCACACTTGTCCAGCTCCAGCTCATGAGCTGATTCTGGCACTGACTCTGGTGCAGGGAAGCAAAAATACACAATTTTTGTGGGGAAAATCTACCCAAAAGCTCTGGGCTGCATCCCAGGAGAGGGCACATCCAGCAGTGGGGTGTGCAGTCCTGGCCCCTGGCTCCCTGCTGCTGGTCCCAAATGGGGCAGGGACAAGGGCAGGGCGGGGCAGTGTGAAATCTGTGAGGATAAAAGTCATGCAGCAGAAACCTTATCATAAAAATCACAACCCACCTGCTCTGCCTGTCCCACCTGATAAATTATGAATTTAATGTTCCTGAGCAGTGTGGTTCTGTTCTTGGGGCTATCTCATCCCTAAATTCCCCTGAAACACCATCAGAGAGCACAACACAGCCCCCTTCAAGCCCTGCTCAAATATCCCCATCCCAAATAAACCTGCCTTGGTTTGCTGCAGGATGTATTTGGATTTTTTTTTTTTTCTTTTTTGTTACATACAGCTTCTTTCTTCCAACTGAGACTGACTGAAAAGCAAGGCAAACAATAATCCCATCAACATTTCTTAAGCAATTCCAACTAGAAAGAGCCAAGTTAAAGCATCTTTTAGGATTTTCAACTTCACTCAACTATGAATAACACGCTCAATGCAAAGAAATTACCCAAGTGTAAAAGACATTTATCTGAGCAAGTAAATTACAATGGCACCGAGAGCAAACCAGCCTGCAACTTCAATTGTCAAAATCCTCTTCTGCTTTTTCAGGGTTCCAGCATTAAAGCAGAAAAGCCAGAGTCAGGGAATAACTCAGGGCAGCACGTCTGTCTCCAGAAGCTTTTGTTGCAAGGATACACAGGAAGAGAGATTGGGTTATTGATGAAAAAGAAAAAGAAAAAGAAAATCAGGAAAAAGTAGAATGTAGCTAGAGAAGCCATTTGCATCCCCTACTGCCTGGTGACAGGGATGATTCTGCCTCTGCTGGCATTCCTGTGTCTGCCAGTGTAAATTAATGATTTCACTGATTTCAGTCAGATAATTTCAATGTTTAGAGATAAAAACGTGTCAGACAGAGAAGCTTGCAGATTTCAGAGGAGAATTTTATGCTCTGAGAGCCACCTACATCTATTAACTCTAAAAAGGTTGTAATTTTCTAGTGTCCTTTGTCCTTGTCTTCCGGTGAGAAGAAAAAAATGAGGTGCAATATCAAATGCTGCCTTTGTCAGATAAATGTCCCTGCATTGGCACTGTGACCTCCCTTCCCTATATTACTCCACAAGGGACATTTAGGAGCTCTGCAAACCCAGGGCTGAGTTATCCAAGGTGTTACCTGCAGCAATTACCAAGGCTTTAAGGGCAAGTGCTCCATAATTCTCTGAGCTGGGAAAGGTGTTTCTGTGAGATAAAATGGCCTGGTTCAGAATATCCAGGGTTATCATGCAGCTGGAATTGTTTTTAATGCCTCACATTAACAGCACCTGAAGGCTGAAAACCAGCATTTATGGATTTAAAGTAGTGCTGGCAGGGACTGGAGAGCCCCCTAACCCTCCTCCTGCCAATAATCCCCTCCAGACCCTTACAGCAGCCACCAGACCTTTGTGCTCCTATTTCTCCTCCAGCCTTTGGAGGAGTCATCAAACTCAAAATTCATTGAGACAAGAGCTACTCATAATTTCTGCTTGTGAAGCATCCTGCACGTGGTGCCCTCAGTGTTTAGGGCCTGTATTTCCTGCTGCTGTATAAATAAATGTGAGGTTTCTCTCCATACCAGGGCTGCTGGTTGTTTTGTTGGGATTTTTTTTTCCCCCCAGAGAAACAGTGGAGTCGATTGCTGCAGACACAGTTGAGTCACTTTAGTCATCAAAAATCCCAGTCTGAAGTGGAATTTTCATTTTAGAGATATTTTAACCTGCTGGCAAAGTCAATTGCAGTGAGTGGATGGCATTTTAAAAGCATTTATTTCCTTTGAATTGAAGTAATTTCTTAAGATGGGAAAGCCATGTGAACAGTTGCCATCTGCATGGAGTTAACATCCCAGAGAATACATGGAGCCACAGGTGGATGCATGGAGATATTTGTTCTTTTTAGTCAGTGATCCTAATTTTTTTCATTTCCCATTTGACCTGTCTTGACTGGCAGCTAAAAATTTCCATTTAAACAACTGGCTGAGATTCATTTGCTACAAGTTATAAGTGGGAATAGTGTTCTGATTAGCAATGAAGCTCTCACCCTCTGAAGAATAAAGAGGAATCAGCTTTGAAGGAGGGTATGAATATGTATCCAATACCAAAGTTGTCAGGCAAGGACCAGATTATTGATTGAAATTGCCTTTGGTTACTTAACACACTTTTGACAAGTTCTGCAGTTTAGAAAAGGGGCCAAACGTGCTCCAGGTGCTGGTGAGAGGCAGGCAGCAGACATTACACCCACTTTAGGCTTGGTTTACAATCTTACTACTCTATTTATAAACATTTTCCCCTTCACCCATTACACTGCTGATTTTAATACAGAAAATTCACCAGCATATTTTGGTTTGAGCACCACAGGGTTTGCAAAATAAGTGAAAGAGCCTGAAAGAGATGACACCAGAGGTCATGAGTTCTCTCTTTATCTGAGTCATTAAAGTAGGAAAGGACTTTTTTAAGATCACCAACAATCAATGCAGCACCAGCACCACATCCAACATTAAACCACGTCCTCAAGCGCCGCATCCACACATTTTTTCAACACTTCCAGAGATGTTGATGATCATAGGGAATGAAGCTTCAATTCACCACACATTAATAAAACCTCAGCTATTGATGATCAGTGAGACATTAATGAAGGTTTGGAAAGTTTTATCCATTTAAACTTAAAAGAGCAGGCTGCCAGGAGCTGTCTTCAGCATGAAAGAGACTTACAGATGGGAAGCAAACATTTCTTACACAAGTCAGTCTTTCATGACTCCTGACCTGGAAACCACTATAAAAGTCTCAGAAAACTGTTTTATTTCTCTGTTAATTATTCATTTTCACAAGCACAGAGACTGAATGGATACCTGAATGATGGAATCCCAGAATGGTTTGGGATGGAAGGGACCTCAAAGCTCATCCAGTGCCACCCCTGCCATGGGCAGGGACACCTTCCACTGTCCCAGGGTGCTCCAAGCCCCATCCAGCCTGGCCTTGGGCACTGCCAGGGATCCAGGGGCAGCCACAGCTTCTCTGGGCACCCTCACAGGGAATATTTCCTTCCCAATATCCCATCTAACCCTGCCCTCTGGCAGTGGGAAGCCATTCCCTGTTCCTGTCCCTCCATCCCTTGTAAACACTCTCTCCATGTTCCTGTCAGCTCCTTCAGGCACTGGAAGGCTACAATTACATCACACTGAAGCTTCTCTTCTCCAGGCTGAACAATCCCAACTTTCCCAGCCTTTCCATCCCTCTGATCATGTTGGTGCCTCCTCTGGGCTTTCTTCTTTTGGCTCCTTCCAGCTCGAGATGTTCTGAGTCTGCTCTGTGATTCTCTGATCACATGAATGAATCTATGGATACCCAAAAGCTGCAGTGGAATTACATCTAAATGGTAACACTGAATACATTTTCTCATCTGAATATCATTTCATCCCACTAAAAAACATTTATTAATGTGGACATTAAGAGGGTCTAATTGAAGCAGCTGACAAAGGCAATCCTGGAAGATGAAGACTGATATCAACTAAGTATTTTTATAACAACTGGTTGTGTTCCTGTTGGAGCTGGCAAAGCTCAACTGATTCCCAAAGCAAAATGACCATGCAGGGCTCTGTAGGAATACGGGTTGGGACAGCCAGACTGAGCTGTCCTGGGCACAGCATTTGCTCTGCTCAAATCCACAAGCCCTCACTCAGCAGTTTTCCTACCACCCTCCTTGTTTCCCAGTTCCTGCAAACACAACTCCTGGGCCAGAGCCGTTTATCCCAATATCAGCACCCATGTGCAAACACGGCCCTACCTGCACAGGCAGGAGCTCAGTGCTCCTTATTTGCTCTGCACTGATTGCCATTTGTTGTTTTAATTATCTTTGGCTAGAATCCTTCCAGCTGGCTGGCCAGGGAGCAGGCAAGGCCCTGAGGAGAAGGTGACATGTTTGGAATGACAAACACTCCAGGAAGCCAGAGATTGGTGGGGTGAACACTGCAAAAACCCCACATCTATAAAGAAAAACCCCAAAACAGCACCCAAAATGTGTGAGAGTAATTTGACAAACTAGCACAGAACAGTTAATACCTTTAATAGTTATTCTGGACCTAATTTAACTAAAAGTAAAAAAAGGGAAGAGGTTGAGTACTTTGTTTCTTCTTTTTACAATTGTGAAATATTCAGACAAAAGGTTACCAGCCACTTTGAACACTACCACAGTCAAAGAGCACCATAGAAACATCTGATTTAACTGCTTTTCCTCCCTCCCAATTTTTTACTGCTTTGAAGATTTTTAGGTTCTCTGTATACAGAGAAAACAAGTTGTACTGTTTTGTTTTTTGGGTGGTTTTGCTTGGTTGGTTGGGTTGCAGGTTTTTTGCACTAATTTAGTTGTTCTTGTTCTCTCAAAAAAGAAAAAAAGAAAAAAAATCACCACTGTTTTTCACAGCACTGCTGGACTGTTGCTCCTGGGACACACAAAGCCAGACTAATGGCTCAAACATAGCATCTAATTTTAGTTCAGCCATAGAATTGCAAGGACCTGAGTTATTAAATCATGGAACAGGTGTCCTGAAAGAAGTGGCAGGGTGTGAAAGCTTCAGCACTGTCACAGCCAAAGCAGCCAACTCAGGTTACTTGGTCTGATCTAGAAATCCAGCTTTGCCTTCCCTTTCTCCCACCAGTAGCAAAAGGATGGAGCAGAGCTGCCTGAAGTTCTCCTTTTCCATATCTCCAGTAATTGGCTTAGCTGGAGCTGGAAGTGCAACATTAGGCACTGTCACACAATTGATCCTGTAGGTTTCTCACTGTTATTTAATAAGATTTTTTTTTTCTTGGTGGAGATGAAGATTGAAGCCTGTTTGGTGCCAGCACACAGACACTGCCATGTAAACATCATAAATTAGAGTTCTTTCTTTGAGGAGCTGAAAGACGGGGGCTCAGGGGTGTTTGCACAGGTAATCATAGAAAAACAGGGATTTATTCAAACAAGGTCTTACAGGTAAATCCAAAAGTATATATCCATTTGCCTGATAAATGCATCCATCTTCTTCTGTGCCTCTTTTCCTGATGTGGGCTGAACAACTCTTGTTCCTGAGCACATCATCAGTAACCTTGAAAAGTCAATATTTGGAAAAAAAAATCCTTGCACCAAAACTTCAAGCTGGAAATCTCAGCAGGGACACCTGCTAGCTGATGACTGGGCATGTTTGACATGTTGCTATTTAAATAGGATTAAACATCCAGAGCAAATGATGGGAGGAGGAGAGGGGGGCATGTTTAAAAGTTCCCTTCAGCAGGAAAATTCCTGACTACTTTCCTGGCCCTTTGATCATCCCAGTGCCTTGGCTGACTGCTGCAGATCAGCTCCTGCAGCCCAAAAAACGCTTTAACAAGACAACTCAGGGGGGACAAGGGTACAGAGTGGAGTTTCCTGTCACTTGGCAAAGCAAGTGCAAATTGCCTTGGCAGGACCAGCTGCTGAGATAGCAATTTGTCTCTGTCAGGGGAAGAGCACATGGGTGGAAGCACTGCTAATACAGTGTGCCTTTGAAATAAATCACTTTATGCATACACAGATCATGTTGTGAGGCTTTTCTTTTAGGGTGATGCTTCTCTGAGGGCAGTGAAGTAATAGAAAGTTTGCACCCATGTGGAGTTTGGGGTTGTTTGCCCCATCAATCAGCAGACAGTGCAAAGCAGATGTGCTAATAAAGCCTTCACTAGCACAGGCAACTGCAGCGCTCTGTGTCTCGCCAGCATAGGGAGAAACCTGTCCTGATGGATGGGAAAAAAGCCCCAAGCAGGTCTGGGGAGGCAGGAGGCTGAGGCTGTACCTCAGCCTGACAATGATGTGCTGCTTGACCTCCTGAGGGTCTGCCAGCCAAGGCATTTTCCAGCTGAGCAACCTTCCCGTGAAAAACAGCAATTCAAGGGAAGAGCAGCACTCTGAGCACTTTGTAGCAGTGTGCAGAGTACATCAAGGCATCTGACAGCACGAGGCAGAAATGGTTTTATCTGGGAATTTTTTATTCCTGCCATGAAGGAAAGGCTCAGGGCTTTCAGCCCGGGGTGGAGAAGAAGGAACTCCTGTTCCTGCATTCCTGCAGGTCCACAGGGTCAGCAGCATTCCTACACTTTGACTTGTGGGTTGTACTCTGGGATCTGCTGCTGCCCTTCTGGCATTTTAGAGCAAACTCTGGGCTCTGGCTGCCCTCCTGCCTGCACAGGGTGCTCAGTGTGAGGCTGGAGTTTGTGGTGCTGCTCTGGGAGCATCCCTCATGTCCCCTCTGAAGCCAGGAGTCTGAGGCACCAGGGTCCAGCTCTGCAGGGACACTGGAATGTGACAGCAACAAAAAGAGGTCTGGCAGAACTTCCCTACTCCTGCAGCCTCACTATGCAGTTGCAACCCAATAGTGATGACACCTGCAGGGAGAAACACCTGAGAGCTTTGGGAAAACACAGAAGTGTCAACAGATAAATCCTTTTAATTAAAGATATTAAGGTAAAGTTTCATACTTGAACAGTGATAGGTAATAATGATTTTTTTTTAAATTTTGGAATTTATAATTCTGTTGGTCAGATGGCAAAATCTCAGATGAAATAATTCACAGATATTTTTCATTATTGGCAGATTAGAGGAAGAACTGATACCACGGGCAGATTGCTGTTGTTACTACAGGAGTTTTTCCCAAAATAAATTTTGATTAGTGCTCTTAACATGTTCACAGCAGGGAGAGATTTTCTTATTCCACTTCATTCTGCTGTGCTGATACTCACAGCTTTTGTTTATCAGCAGCTGTATTATTACCAGCCCTAACATGCTCCAGTAGCCCCTGTGATCTGAGAGCACAGGAAAAATAAACCTTGGGAATGACAATGCTGGCAGCTGAGTGGAACAAAGCCCACAAGCTGGGCTTTAAAATGGCAATCAATATTAACTTCCATCATGCTTTAGAAACAAGATGGATTTGACAAATTGCATCAAACCCTACCTCCAATCGACTTTTGTAAAGGAATGTTTCTCCTATATTACATTTATGTTCCTAGAGGTTATTGAAGCTGTTTAATAACGCTTTCATGCCATCAGAGGATTTGTTATTACAACTGAATATTTTATTTTTTGTGCTCAGAGAAAGGAAACTAAATTCAGTGAAAAGAACCCAAAGATATTGAAAAGATATTCCAGAAGGCTCAGTAACCTGTAAGTAATCAGGAGACATGAACACATTGTTTGCTGCCATCACAGGAGATCTTCGTACTGTCAGATGAAATTCACTTTATTATCCAAGCAAAACTCTTCTTCATCAGGATAGAAACACAGAAATTTATAGGTGGTTGATTCTTCACTAAATATGCATTATTAATGGTATAATTATTAATTATTTTTTCATAGTAGCATACACAATACATGGTCAGCAGAGACCAGGCCAGAGCCCTCCTCCAAAAATCTGAAATAGATTTTCTCCTTTCTTCACCAGATTAGTGACTACTTTCCATTAGTGGACATTGTCCAGGGATTTAGAGTGAGATGATTTTTAAGGTCCCCTCCAACCCAAACCATTCCATGATTCTATGAACCCTGTGATTCACAAATATCTGAGCGCTCCTATTCCCAGAAAAAGACTGGGAATGTTAAGTGAAACCATCTATGAGCAAATTTTACAGAGCACAAAGAAAACCTGCATGTCAAAACTGGGGACAAAAATGTGAAAATATGTGTGATTTTTGTATGTACAAAGAGGTGTGCTTAGGAAAAGAAATATGGAAAGACTGAGGAAGGGTTTCAAACCCTGCATATCTGCTGTATTCCTCTTGGATATATGGACCTTGGTCTTTAAAACACCCAGCAACTGAGATTATATAATCTTTTGAGAAAATCAGTTCCAACACATATTTCAAACCATCAGAAATTTTATAATAAGCCTAATTTAGCTTACTAATTGCTGCCATCCAAGCCAAATAACTTTTTGCCCTGACACAGGGAAGAAACTGCTCAGCAGCCACAGATGTGCTGGGAGTTTGGGCCATCGTGTTTCCCTTCTGTCTCTTCTCCTCTAAAGTTAACCCACACAATTACTTCAATCTTTTCTTCTGGGTCATGGTTTCTAAAGCTTGACTCTTGTCCTCTGCCTCTGGACTCCCCCCTGATTCCGTCTCATTTTCCTGAAGTTTGGTGCTCAGCCACTGACCCTAAATGCAGCAAATTTATTCCACTTCTGAACCATTTCCATATTTCGACATCCACAGCTCATGTTTGCCTCTTTCCAAAAGCACAATCCACTGGAATTCCCAGCTCCTTTCCTGAGGAACTGTGGCGAGTGAGTGACTTCTGGAGAAGGATAGACCTTTGCAGTGTCCTTACTGGATGCCCTCAGAGCCTAGCTGGACTGGAAATTTATTCCCATTAAAGCCTGAGCAAAATTTCACGAGGAAAATCAAGTGTGCCAACTGGATGAAGAACACTTCATTGATTGCATGTCTGCAATAATCATTTCAGTTATGCAGAAAATGATCTATGACATACCAAACAACACTGTCTATAAACAGACCAGCCACACCAACTTCATTAATGGACCTGCATAAAAATTGATATGGTTTGGTAATATTGCTCTAATCCACCTCCTGAGCCTATTACACAGATTGGGTCGAACTTCTCATTGCCATGCATGGCCTGAAGTCCTCCACATCAATGGAAAAAAGCCCCACCAGAGTCCCAACAAATTGAAATGGCCCATAAGTCATATTGAACCAATAGAGCAAATTTCATGAGGCAGATGTCAAAGAAAAATCAGTGCTGGACTGCTCTGCCCTTCAAACTCAACGAGGCAATCTTGACTTTTAACTGTTTGCAAAGGTAGATGCCAAAACATCAGAATGCAGGGACCAGAGAAAAGGTGTAAGAAAAGCTACAGCACAAAAATGGGATTTACAGCCAAGCCCAGGTAGCAAAATGCAAACTGCCTTCAGGAAAAAGAGGGGGTGACGGATATTCACATGATGCTCTGCAGAAATCCCACACTCCTGAGGTTTTCCTTCTAAGAGCAGATCTAGATCTGACTTTTACAAATTCTAGGAGCAGGTCCTAGAATCATAAAATCACAGAACTGTTAAGGTTGGAAAAGCCTTCCAAGATCACTGAGCCCAACCATTAACCCAGCACTGCCGTATTCACCACTAAGCCATGCCCTAAACCCCCACACCCGCACGTTTTTGGGGGATGGTGACTCCACCACTGCCCTGGGCAGCCTGTGCCAGTGCTTAACAATTTTTTTGGGAAGTTTTCCCAGTCTCCAACCTGAACCTCCCCTGGTACAAACCAAGGCTGTTTTGTCTTACCCTGTCCCTTGTTCCCTGGGAGCAGAGCCTCCTGTCAGGAGCTGTGCAGAGCCACAAGGTCCCCCCTGAGCTTCCTTTTCTCCAAGTTAAGCCCCTTTCCCAGCTCCCTCAGTCACTCCTGGTGCTCCAGACCCTTTCCCAGCTCTGTTCCCATCCTGGACATGTCCCAACCCCTCAATGTCCTTTTGGGGCTGTTCTGCTGAGGAGCAGGACATGAGGAGCAGGAGAGGTGCTGCAGGTGCCATGGGCACTGCAACAAGAGAGGTGGAAGTGGTAAGAAACCACAGTGAACTTGTACAAATGGTGTGAAAATGGCCAGTTTGGGAACTTTTGCATATTTTGTGAACTTACCCCTGCTGAGCAGATCCTGTCCTTTGGCTCCTGGTGACAACAGCAGCACTGGCAGCAGTGACCTGCTGTTTAATGCTCAGCTCTCTCCTGGCTGGGAATGGCTTTGGCATCACACAGACAGGCTCTAAGTGTCCTTATTTACAGACCTCCACCTGTCCCACTGCAATTCTTGGCTCCAGCTGCAGCACATACCTCCAACAATTTTGTCACCTGCCAGCCTGGAGCCATCCTACCCTAAAAATGCCATATTAATGAGCAATGGGGTGTAGCAGGTCAGAACGCGAGTGAAGCCAGGTGAGAACACCTCCTGTTCCTCTCCCTGCCTTCACCAGGCACAGCCACTCCTGCAAGGGCTCAGGAAAGTACAGAGAGGGGAAGAACTGGCAAAGCCCCAAAATATGGAGATTTGATATTTTTTATTCCTTCAGGACAGAGGCAGAAAGCTGCAGAAAGCAATATCAGGCAGGCTTTTTTTTCAGAGCCCTTTCCAGCTCTCTGTATTTTCCTGAGCCTTCCCCATCTCTCTTTTGAGTGCAAGGAAAAGGGCTACAAAAACTGAATAAATCATATACTGCTGTAATTACTATCATCCTTGCACTGAAAAAGGCTTTGCTCACCAGGGATGTCTTTTCTATTTACCTTGCCTCCCTTTTCCACTTAAATCCTCTCTTCATCTGCATCTCTCAGAACAGAACCTGGACTGCTTTTATCCATGTTATTTTTGTCCAAATTCTTACCTATTTTCCTTGTTGTTAATTATAATGTGATTTTTTTTTTCTGAATTGGAATGAAATAGTGGTGGCAACCATTACAGGCAAAAATCCCTCTGGATATCTTAGCAATGTTTCTCTTACATTCTGCAGTTGTTCTTGTTTCACTGTTTCACTTTATCAGAGTCACAAAATGTGGTCTAAAAATCTTTAGACAGCCATGGATGTTAAATTCTGAGCTCATCTAATTTCCTCCATTCCTGTACCCAGAAACACAAAACTCTTAGAAGAATCCCAATATCTGGCCTCTCAAATGCTCCCTGACTCTCATCCTGCTCCAGATTTCCCCCTGAGCAAATCCCCCTGCTGCTCCCCTTTCCCATTTCTCTCTGTAGGGACTCCCCCTACACCCATGATGTGATGTCTGTGTGATGTCCCATCCCATCTGAGCCTCCTATCTCAGCTGAGAGCCAAAGTGAAGTTCAGCACCACTGCCCATGCACAGAGAGGACTGGATTTGATAGCAGCTGCTCTGCCACACCAAGGACACCAATTTTTAACCCAACAGCACCCACCTCCTCCCTTTGTGCTGCAGACACAAACACTGACTGCCTCAGGTAAAAGCTTGCTCTGGAGTTTTTCCCTTCTGCCCTGGGATTTCTCACCTTTCTGTTCTGCTCACCCACCACACAGGTGAGACCCCTGATTTATGTGACGTGCTTCAGCAGCTGGGTTTGCTGCTCTTCTCACATTTCTGGACATTTGCTTGAGGGCTAACAAAAGTGGGAAGCAGCAAGGAGTTACTTTCACAGCCTGGAGCACACTGTTGTCCTGGTGTGGCACTAAAGTTTTTTAGAGTGAGTTTCAGAACTTGTTCAGGCACTTGGAGACATTGGCTTGGCCAGCTGAAGTTCAGGTCAAGACAGGATTAGGTCCTCAAGTTGTAAAGTTCCTCAGCCTCTGCCCAAAGCAGTTACCTGGTGAAACACAGAGCAACGAGACCATTTAATTAACCTGAAATCTCCCACTGGCACAAAATTAAAGTTCTTTTGCCAGAATCATTAGTAATTTGCAAGCTCTGTTCAACAGGAGAGCAACAGATCCTGGATCAAAGGTTTCCCTTTCCAGGAAATGACAGCCCCTGCCCTGGGGAGGGAGGGGAGGCGCTCTGGAATTCATCCGGCCAAGCAGAGCAATTTGGAATCTGTCATGCTCCAAAGTCTGCTGCCCTCACTGTCACTGCACAGAACATTCTGCTCTGCCATCCTGCCCCCCCAGACCTGACCTACAGCTTAGTTTGAGATGTGTTTTAGCAGATACATCCTGACCCCACACACAGGCAGTGGCAGCGAGCAGAGGAAGCCGATCCCTCACCATTTTCCTGCTCTAGTCATGGCCCAAAATTGGAAAAGCAATTCTTCAGTGCATATCTAGTTTATCCTGGAATCACAGGGTGCTTTGGGCTGGAAGGGACCTTAAAGCTCATCTCATTCCACCCCTTGCCAAGGGTAGGGACAACTTCCACTATCCCAGGTTTCTCCAAGCCCTGTCCAACCTGGCCAGATATTGCACTGGGCAGTTTTCTTTTTTCTGTCTTAAGACACATACAATTAAACAATTAACATATCAGATAATTGCATACTTTATGCATTTGAATAGCCCTTTTTTCACCACGTTGCTTGGAAAAGAAAAGGAAAATTTTCTTCACTGAAAGGCTGGTTAAGCATTGGAACAGGGAAGTGTCACCTTCCTGCCCAGGGAAGGGTCCCCATCCCTGGAGGGATTTAACAGCTGTGTAGATGAAGCATTTGGGGCCATGGGTGTGTGGTGGCCTTGGCAGTGCTGGGGAACGGTTGGACCTGATGATCTCAGAGGGATTTTCCAAACTAAATGAGTCTGTGATTCCATGTTCCATCAAGCTTCTCTACCGGACTGAGAGCAACACTCAAAGCAGAGCCGAGGTGTCCCAGCGGGTTTCTGCTGGGAACAGCAAAGGTGACATCACAGGATGGGTTATCCCCACTGCTGGCCACCTTCCAGCAAACAGAACAGCATAAATTCCACTTAAAAAGTTATGTTTGGAGCCTATGAAAGAGTAAACCTTGACAAATGCGAGCCGAGTTTTTTATTTTCACAGGGAAATGTAACGTTCCCTTTTATCTCCCATGAAAATGAAAACCCATTCAAAGTGCTGGCACCCTCTGCAGGAGGAGAAGTCCTTTCTGGGGGTAAATTTCTAAATTTAGGGAGCAAAAAGATTTCTGTGGACTCGAGCCAGAACAATCAGGAGCCCTCTGTGACAATGCCTTGCAATGTGCACTGGTCCCACAGTTTGTTGTACAAATTTCTTCAACAGGGGAAAAGGGAATAATGGACATAAAGCTTTTCTCTTCTGATTATTGAGTGTCAGCTGCCATGGCAAGGAAAACTCCAGCACAGCTTAAAAGGGAGCACACATAGATAAAAAAAACCAAATGCATGGATTTATATCTGTGTGTTCCTGCAATGTAGCACAGCTGAGAGGAGGAAGGGATGGAATGATCAAAAAAATGGCAAATGTGGAAATCATTGTGATGAACTTGCCCAGAGTATCTTGAAGTAATAGATGAGATAAATGAGCCTCTTTGAAACCTGTAGTTTCTTTAGGCATCTTGTCAAGACAAGGAGAGATGAGGCTGGGCTGCCAAAAGACAATGTTTGCCCTGTATCTTTACAAGGACCAGGAGCTCCCAGTTAAGCAGAGCTAAAGATAATGGAATTAAAAACCTATAGAAATGTCAGATCTGTAATTTGAAAAGGGGGAAAATGGACTGTTCTAAAGATGATTCACACAGATTTTTTTTTTTTTTTTTTTTTTTTTTTTTTTGTTCATATGGAGAATTTTAAGTGGAAAGCAGCCCATGTTCCTGCTTGTGACAGCTCACTGCTAGGATAGCATTTTCACATTTCCACAGACTGTATGTGCCTGCCACAGCTCCTGACTCCAGGACATTGTCACTGTCAGGTTGGATCAGATCTCCACAGCCCTGCTGGAGCCACAGGTGAACATCACTGGGATATCCACCTGCCTGCTCAGCTGGAACACCCAGGTGACACAGAGAGCTGCCTGCTAACAGGCAGTGATTTCATCTTTGGGGTTTAGTCTAAAATAAATTTACAACTGGTTTGAGTTTTCTTCCTGAATTTCTTAATTAAAAACATGAAAATAAGTTTCTAGCTCAGTGCTCAGCCCAGTTTTCTGAAGGATCACAGGGGGAAGGGATCTCAGGAGGTTTGTGGCACAGGATGCTGCTACTTGGGCACCGTGGTCCCTCCAGAGCTCCCCTGGCCGAGCTGGCCCAGCCCAGGGCAGAGCTTTGCACCCATGAGGACTTTGCTGTTGTGGTTTTAATGGCTCACAAGGGTTCCCCTTTGCAGGATACATAGCTGAACCCCAAATTTCTCCAGGAACAGCCTCCAACTCCTCCTGGCCTCACATGGCTTGGCTAAAGATGTTCACAGTCCAGCCCAGCGCAGCCCCCTGGGTGTGACAACACCTCAGGACATGCTCCAGACCACAATAACCCTGAAACTGAGCCTCAGCTCAGCCTCCATGTCTTTCATAAGCAGGGAAATCAAGTCCTTTGGCACTTCTGGGCTGCTCTCAAGCGCGTCCATCCCTGTCCTACAGAGCTTTCCTGTTCCAGAGCTGCCCTTGGGGTGTTTGAGGGCAGCAGTGCAGTGACAGCCAACACAATCCCCCCAGCTGGCTCAGTCACCTCCACCTCACAGAGCAGACACAGCTGGAGGAGGGACCTGGAGCTGTTTTCCCAGGGCTCCATTAGTGCTGTAATTATCCAATTATCCATCCACTCAGCTCAGTCCCATCATAAGCACCAGTGCAATGTTTCAGCTGTGAGGCAGAAATCTTCCCTTCCAAACCACCACTGGAAACAACTAATGCTGATTTGTTTTTAATACTGACACTTCTTTCAGGAAAAAAAAAAAAAAAAAGCTTGTGTTTTATTCTAATGAAAGTTTTCTCAGCTAATATATTTTACCTCTAGCACAGCTATCAAAAAAGTCTATTTAGTTTCAGGTAGAATAAAAGAGATTTTACTTATTTAGATCAGAAATTACTTCCCTGGGCATTTCCATACATTAAATTTGTCTTCAAATTTCCTCCTTCCTATTGCCTGCCCACCATTGGAGTGGTCTGAGAGTAATTCCACATCACCAATTATAATCTTGCCAGTTCTTGCAAACCCTCTGTCCTATAAATTCAACAGCCTAAGGGATGATGCACTTTCCAGAAGAAAACATCTGTCTTCAGTTTCTGCTCCCTCTGCCCTTTCTCTGTTCCCTTTTCAATGTCATTGCAATTACAAAATATCCAAGGTCAGGTTGGATGAGCTTGGAGCACCCTGGGCTGGTGGAAGGTGTCCCTGCCCATGGCAGGGGTGGCACTGGATGGGTTTTAAGGTCCCTTCCAACCCAAACAACCATCCTGGGGTTATTTTCCAGCAAGGCACAAACAAGCCTCCTTTTAACTCAAGTATAATTAAGCACTTCATTTTTTATCTAACTTTTTAATAGGTGACAGTCTTTGTGCTGAAGGGAGGATGCAACCAGCCCAAAAATACCATGTTGCTATTTTTTTTAGCGGGAAAAGATGAATATTATGTCTTTGGAGCACTCTATATACAGCCTTAGGAGTTATATTTATTCATGCTGCCGCCCCAACATGGGGACATGAAATTAGTACAAGAGATAAAAAAAGGATGCTTTTATGCATATGTTATGAAATTTATGTATGCACCTTTGCTCACATTGTTCCAAAGGGAGAATTTTTCACAGTAGGCATCAGTTGCTTAATTAGCACAGAATAATTAAAACTCACTGCAGGGAAAATTCCATAACCCCACAGCAATTATATGGGGAGAGTTCATGGTTACTGCATTGACAATGCAAAAATAACTTCTAGGTAGGTTACCAAAAAATACCAGATATTCAAAAGTGCCTTGGAACAGAATGACTCCTCAAGCTACTGAGAAAATTAAACCAGAAAAAACCCAAGTATCTAATAGCCATCAGTAATGTCCAATCAAGCACTGTATTAACTGCTTTCACTTCATTTTTCAGACTCAGTTCTTCTATTGATTTATGTAGATCCCTGAACCTTGAGAAATACATTTGGTATAATTAGACAGCAATAGCAACTCCAGACTTCATTAATAATCATGAAAGAGTTCATTTGCTACCAATAGGAACTCATTTACAGTGCACTGTTTTTTTAGTGCTCATAAACAAACATCTATCAATGTTCAGCACATCTTATGCTTTTAAGAAAATGATTTAATGACCTTGCCTGGTCGAGAAAAAGTCAAAATTCTCCGCAGGAAAATGTTTTTACCATCAGAATGGTTGACAGAAAGTGTCTGTCAAAACCAATAACAAATTTTAATTAGACTGGGTTTGGTGAAATATAAAAATGAGGGCCATTCATGGATTTAATTTTGCACTTCCCATTTTGTTTCGGTATTAATTTTGGCTAATTTTGTGGGCTGGACACAAAAACTCCAAAACTTACTCTATCTTTAGAAAAATATTAATAACCTCCCAGTATGTTTGGACTTGTTGTTCTACATGGGTCACAAAGTTTTCACAGACATTTTTTCCAGTGAAGAATTTGATGCATGTGATTGAAGTGACTTTGGGAGAGCCTTCAGGAAAATGATGGGAAGCTGTTGGATCTCCTGCACTGGCTGTGCCTGCTGAGTCCACACATAAGGGGTGGAAGGGGCACAGAACATTCCACTGTCAAGGTTTTTTGACAACAAATAAATGTTTGATGGAAATCAGGGGACCTGTTCCACCTTAGAGTTGGTTTTAGGAGCATGGAAAGGAGGGGAAAACCAAAAGACAAGGAAGGGGAGGAGTTAAACAGGAATGCTGTCAGTGTGCTGCAGTCATGAAGCCACATGGAAGGAGTTGGTGTTTATTCTGCCCAACTGTGCCAGCAGAAGCTGGGAAAAGAGGGCCCAGGGGAGGTTTATGTAAAACAATTACTAGAGCATTCAACTAATTTCTTCCCAAAGTGGGTCTCTAAAAAGCCCCAACTTCTGAGGTCAATCTCAACCATGAACTGCTGCTTTGTCCAGCTTTTGAGAAGACATCCTTCTGCATCCCAAAAAATGTCATAAAAGTCTCACTCCATCCTACTGTCCTCAATATGAACTTAAACCTTATTCATGTCCCCTTGAATCAGCCCCTTCCCTGTGAATCCTTTAGGTTACCTGCATTTTCATGAATGGGTCCAGAATGAAAATCAGCAAGAAAAATGTTCCAAAACCACATTAAAAGTCTTATTTATGTCATTTATTAATGGCCATGACATTGCACTCCTTCATACTGGAGTGAATTAACAACTAAACAGGGGAAAATGCAGTGAAGATTCTGCCTGCTGCAAAAATAACACGGAGAACTTGCTTTATTAACTTCTTCAAAGCTTTCAGGGAATTGAAAGGGAAAACAAATCCCCTTTTCGGGTCATTTAAGCCAGTTTATAGTGGACAAAATTACATCAAGCCACCATAAACAGATTTGTACAGGTGTAAGTGAAGTAGAGCCTGAATTACTGTGACATTTTCAAATTCAATTAAATGACTGAAAAATGTCTTTAATGTGAACCTCTGTGCTTGGGTCCATTACACAGTGGACTGTATTTGCTGCTGTGGTAGAAGATTGCTGTGATACATAATCCATACCCAGCAGCATGGATCACAGGCAGAGCCCCTTTTTCCACAGCTCTGCTTTCATTAGCTGGCATGGAATTATTCCTGTTTACACCCCAGCTCTGGACACCAGGCCACACTTTAATTCTGAATATTTGAGAGCTAAGGATAGTGAAAATGACTTCACTGTACCTTTTATTAGGCACTGGAGTTGTGACTTGGGAGACAGAGCAGGGGCAGTGACAGATTTGCAGACACACTAAAAAACAGCAGCAAGAGCAGAGTTCAGTCAAGGCAAATGCCAAGGTGATATAGTGAGAAGATAAAGAGAACTTCTGATAGGGCAGGAAAGTTAAACCAGTGGAATAAATCTCCAACTCTGGGGTAATGTCCCGAAGCAGAAGTTTACCTGATGAGTGACTATGATCTCCATCCTTGAATATAGCATCAGCTTCATGCCCCAGCACACACCTCTCTGGGTATTATTCAACATCACACTCATCACTTCTAAGTGGGCAGAGCCATGTTCATTCTGTCAGCTTCACTTACTCAGGCTGTGCCATTCCTGAGCCTATTCACAAGTGCATTTTCCAGCCACTCTGGGAGTGTGTAGGAAGCCATGGCTAGTGACTGGCAAAATTTAATTTGCTGCTCTTCCTCTTACTGCAGCCACTAAAGACAAGTGGTCCAAATAAAGGGATACTTAGGCTGTAGGTGCCCCTGGGAGTATTCAAGGCTGGGTTGGATGGGGTTTGGAGCACCCTGGGATAGTGGAAGGTGTCCCTGCCATGGCAGGGGGTGGCACTGGATGAGTTTTAAAGTCCCTTCCATCCCAAACTGTTCAGGGGTTCCATGATTCTACCAATTCCTAAGGAATGGACAGCTCCAGGCTTGCTCCAGCAGGTCACCCATCAGATCAAATCCACTGAGCTCACACAAGTGTGGTGTGAATATCCATTCTTATGGATTCTGTAAAACACACTGGGAAGCTTTTCAGAAATGAACCTCTAAAGAGCATACAAATTCTCATTCTGGCAATGGAATGTGCCTAACTGGCCTTTCTGTCCTGAAAAATCAAATCATTATTGGCTCTGATAGTATGAGGTAGTTACTATAAATGAGGGTGCTCTTTTCTCTTCTTTATCAAATAAATCTCTTTGAAAGGATGAATTTCAAGACCTCAGCACTCTTCTGGAAGAGAATCACAGAACCCCAGGATGGGTGGGGCTGGCAGGGCCTCAGTGGCTCATGCGGTGCCACCTCCCTGCTCCAGCAGGGCCATCCCAGAGCTCAGGGCACAGCAGAGTGTCCCTGTGGCCCTGGGACATCCCAGGGAGAGCCCCCAGAGCTCAGGGCACAGCAGAGTGTCCCTGTGGCTCTGGGACATCCCAGGGAGAGCCCCCAGAGCTCAGGGCACAGCAGAGTGTCCCTGTGGCTCTGGGACATCCCAGGGAGAGCCCCCAGAGCTCAGGGCACAGCAGAGTGTCCCTGTGGCCCTGGGACATCCCAGGGAGAGCCCCCAGAGCTCAGGGCACAGCAGTGTCCCTGTGGCTCTGGGACATCCCAGGGAGAGCCCCCAGAGCCTCTCTGGGCTCTGCTCAGGGCTGGCCCTGCCCAGGACAGAAGTTCTGCCTCCTGTGAGGGGAATTGCTGGGCTCAGGCCCTGCCCGGGGCTCTGGGGCCGTGGCTGGGCCTGGGGCAGGGCCTGGGGCCTGCTCTGGCCTCTGCACACAGGGACAGACAGACAGGGGGACACAGGGACAGACAGAGGGACACAGGGACAGACAGGGACAGATTGGGACACACAGTTTCTGCTGTGAATTGTTTTGACTTAATGACCAATCACAGTCAGGCTGTGTCAAGGCTCGGGAAAGAGTCACGAGTTTTTCATTAGCATCTTTCTAGCCTTCTGTCTGTATCATTTCTGTATTCTTTAGTATAGTTTAGTATAGTATTCTTCATTGTAATATAGTATCAAAATAATAAATGAGCCTTCTAAGAACATGGAGTCAGATTCATCATTCCTCCCTTCGTTGTAGGTCCCAGAAAATACAACAGTCCACCTATTCTCCCTGTTTTCTGGCTATTCTGCTTTTTCCACCAAATTTATACCAAAAAACATGTTATCAGTGATGATAACATTTTGATTGTATCAGTGATACCAGGAGGTGACCTGGGCTTCTCTCTTCCCTAAGGTTCACCATACCTTTAAGCTCAAGGGCGCCTATGAGAGCCCTGCCAGACCACAAGAGTGAACAATTTTAATAATTTAATGACTCCCCATGAGCAGTGAGCCATGTCAGGCTGAATCATCCCACAAGGGGGATCTTGAAGCCCAGCATCAGGTGGGGAGTGAGGGATACAGTCCCCAGATCCCACTCCAGGGGGAATCTCCCACCCCAACACAACTTAGAGGAGTTTGCCAAGCTCCTGCTCTCAGGTCTTTGTATGTCTGTCATTCCAATGATGCCAGCAGCTCAATTAACTCCAGCAGATATTATCCATATGCTTAAGCTCTTTATGGGATTGCAGTCCAAGCTATTAGCAGCAATATCGTTTACTGACTGAAATAGATTTTTACTTTGTAAATATTGTCAGATGGAAAGGCTCAGCTTGGTTGTGAGCAGGGGAAACCTGGGCAGGGAGCACAGGATAAATACTCCACAGCTTGTATTTTATATTGCATTATTCAAACAGAAAAAATCTCACTTAAAATACAACAACAACCCCCATAATGAAGCCATTGGAAGATTAATTAGGTTTCTATTAAAAAAAAAAAAAAGGAATACATGATGTAGGTTAACTCTCCTTACCACTCCACCCAGCCAAAGTGGACAATGAGAAAAATTATTATCTCTTAAAAAGTTGTAAATTTTAAATTGTGAGCAAAACTGTTTTATTTTTAGTTATTTGCAATAAATAGGAGCCCTAAAAAATTCAAGAAATAAGCAGGGCAAGGGAGGAGTTTGGTGTCTAATTTTTTTTTTAAAGTTTATTTAATTCCAAAATACAAAAGAGTGAACTGTGGTTCATCTAAAAATGTATCTAAATTGAAAAATATGGTTAAAGGGATAAATAACTGCAGGAAAAACAACATTTCAAAACATTTTGAACTGCCCCAAAATGTAACATTATCTACTTCTACTTATTTCACTGGGAACAACAACAAAAAAAATCACTATTTTGTTGCATTGAATTTCAATGTTGTAGGGGAATCACAAACTTTGGCTCCAGGGCTAATCCTATATGCCTTATATGCTTGAGAGAAGTAAAGGTCCCAAGCTCCCTATTAGCATAAAATAAATCCATTAAAAAAAAACAGTCAGGCCAGAAAGAGCAGGTGCAATCAACTAGCAAAATTTTCTGTAGAAGAAAAGTTTCCTGTTTTTCCTCTAGAGGATACTTTTCAGGAATTTTCTCCAACACAAAATCTAAAAGCCCTGACAGCAACAGGGAAAATGGCATTACTTTTGCTGTGTGCCTTCTCTGCTACTAGAAATACACACATGTATGCCTGATTTGCAGTCTGAATTTATTTGATTTAGATGGGAGGAATTAAATGTATTCAGGATTTTGCTGCCTCTCCCAATTTCCCCTTTGCCAGGAAACATCAGCAAACACGGCCATAAAACCCAAGTGGAGCACTTACCACCAGACCTGACCTCTCAAAGCTGCACTTGCACCTCAGCTGAACGCAGGCAGAAAGGGAACATCCTTTAAACACCCCTGCTATCCAGCAAAGGTTGTTGGAAATGTCCCCATAAAACATATGTTCAAGGCTATTAATTGTATGGCAGGAGCTGAAATCTCAGTAACGTGTCCCCATTACGCACAAACCCCAGATGTTGTGTCAACAAAACCAGTTTCACCCAATGCTGGTTGGTGCAACTACCCAAAATCTGCAAAATGCCTTTCCAGGATGCATTCACTGAGTCAGGAGAGTTCAGCAGCTCACAGGCAGGTTGTTTTGGAGACCAGGAAAGGGGTTTTGCAGAACAAAGAGGATGAAGCAGGAAGGCACAGGACCCTCCAAAGCTTATGGAAACACCTGTGGCATGAGGGTGCACAGTCAGTGCTCTCACACTTCACTGATTCCCAAGAAATTTAAGTGTGAAATGAAATGCAATTATTTTAATCAGACTCTGTAGGGTTAATCACCAATGTCCAGTTTGAACACTTTTAAAATTATTAAGTTATGGAGGACACAAAGTTTTTCTTGTCATCTGAACTGGGCTTTGCTCTGTGTGAAAGATAACCCATCTGGAGACAGATTTGTGAGCCATCAGTGTGTGAGGTTAATGGTGTAAAATGAAAGGAACTGCTGGGTTTAAGGGGATTTGGACAATAAAATGGAAACTATCAAACTTGAAGGGGACTGGTGAAAAGAAACACCAGAAAGAGCAGCTGGGGATCTCAGAGCTGGGGGTGCCAGCATAGGAAAGGCATGGACCTGTTGGAGCAAATCCAGAGGAGGCACCAAGATGATCAGAGGAATGGAGCAGCTCTGCAGTGATGAAAGGATAGGAGAGCTGAAATTGTTCAGCCTGGAGAAGTGTAGGGGTCAAGGCCACTAACTGTGGCCTTTGAGTGACTTAAGGGAACCTACAGAAAACATGGAGAGAGACAGTTTGCAAGGGATGGAATGAGAGGACAAGAGGGAATGATGCCACACTGAAAGAGGGGAGGGATTGAAATCAGATATAAAGGAAGAAGTTTCTCCCTGTGAGGGTGGTGAGACCCTGGAACAGCGTGGCCACAGCAGCTGTGGCTGCCCCTGGATCCCTGGAAGTGTCCAAGGCCAGGTTGGACAGGGCTTGGAGCAGCCAGTCAACAGAAGGAACCAAGACAGAAATTTCACTGCGTGACAAAGATCCAGGCATGGACCATGTGTTGGATTCACAGGAGAGCTCCTTTATCCAGTGATGGTTCTGCACCACCACCAATGTGCATCCCTTCTGGTGCCAAGCCTTGACCAAGATTGGATTTGTTTTTAAAAATATGGAGTGATGTCATTACATGAGTCATCCTGTGAGAACCAGGAGTGCAAGGAAAGGGAAAGAGAGATCATAATTAGTCAAATTTTTGCATTGTTTCATTTAATATCTAGGTTCACATGCTGGATCCCATCAATTAACTTACATAGCACTTGAATTGTCATTTATTTCTTTTCAAAAATCAAATTGTGTTTATTCTGCCTCTTTCTTGAACTTTCTGGAAAATTATTCTAAAGAGCAAAAGTGGCACAAAAATAATTGCAGTGACTTTCTGTGACTATGTGCTTTTTAATTGCAGATTTTTCCTTTCCAAATCAGAGCAAAAAAAAGAGCAACTGATGACTACAGCTGGATGAATACTGCAATCATTACCCTTGTTATAATGATACATTTCAATAACAACCACAATCCTTGATCCCCATGGATGGCTTTATAATGACCATGGATTATGCTGAGAAAATGCTATTCCTAATTTTATTGTTAATGGGGTGTGAAAGTCTTGCTCTGTGGTGGAGGCTAATTGTCACTTTAGATGTAATTTCCATCACTCAAAGAACATGTATGCTCCATGTATTAATTACAGGATACCACGATGGCTTGCCTTGACAAGAGATGGTGGATTTACGATTTCCAGCCAAATGGAGCAGTTCCCTCTCTAGAAAAACTTTCATTATCATTTACCAACAGCCCATTTTATCATAGGTAGAATGTGGCCATGTTCATTGCCTTCAGAACATTTGGTATCTGCATAATTAAACTAATCAATTGCAGAGCAGTAGTCAAAAGTCAAATCTTAATGAACTGGAAAAATGATACTTCAATTTGCTGTCTCCAATCCCCAAATTAGCATAATAAACACAACGTACTTCTAATCTGTGAAAAAAATAGATTTTTTTTCCTTATTCTTAGATGGTTACTGTGTATTAAAGACATTCTTTTCAGTGGTTTAGTAAACTATCAGCTAGTTTCGAGAAATTTAATAAAAATAATGTAAATAAGTTATGCAAAACCCACATCATCTTGTTATTTTTGCTGAGAGTACAATTTATTCAATTTTTTTGTTGTTGTAATAAATTTTCCATTCTTTTTAATCCATATACAGGGCATATTTCCCAGTGGGTGGTACCCATTGAGAGAGAATGAGTATTCCCAAGGAATCCAGGGAGTTGACTGATGGAGGTCAGAAGTGACTTTTAATCCCTTTTTTCCTGCGCCCTTGGTGCATGGAGAGGGATTTGATTGTGATGAGCACAGAGATAAAGGTAACAGAAATCAATGTTGTTCTCCATGCTGCAGCTGTGTCCATCACTAGTCAAGATCCAAGTCCATCCTGCCTGGCTCTGCTGGAATTCAGGTCACAGCCTCCAAGGGCTGCCTGCAGCAAATGATGGAAATTGATTTTTTTCCCCTCATTTTACTTATCAGAAAATGCAACAGATCCATTAAACATTGTTTGCTAAGATAGAGCTTCAGATTCTCCCTCTCTGCTCCACCCTGCTGAGGCCCCACCTGGAGCACTGTGTCCAGTTCTGGTGACCCAGGCACAAGGACATGGAACTGTTGCAGGAGCAAGTCCAGGGGAGGTCATGGAGTTACTGAGGGGGCTGCAGCTCCTCCCTTATGGAACTGGGGTGGGGAAGCTGGGAATGTTCAGCCTGGAGAAGAGAAGGTTGTGTGGAGACCTCACAGCACCTTCCAGGACCTGAAGGTGCTACAGGAAAGCCAGGGAGAGACAATTCATTTCTTCAGGAGTGACAGGACAGGGGGAATGGCTTCCCACTGCCAGAGGGCAGGGTTAGATGGGATATTGGAAGGAATTGTTCCCTGTGAGGGTGGGCAGGCCCTGGCACAGGGTGCCCAGAGAAGCTGTGGCTGCCCCTGGATCCCTGGCAGTGCCCAAGGCCAGGTTGGACAGGGCTTGGAGCAACCTGGGATAGTGGAAGGTGTCCCTGCCATGGCACTTGATAAGCTGTCTGGTCCCTTCCAACCCAAACCATTCCCTGGTTCCATGATTCAATAACAGAGGCCAAGGACTGAATAAGAATCAGAGTCCTGCTGCCTTGCCTGAAATTGTGAAAGAACAGAAAGCAAAATTTGGCCCAGAGCAATATTGCTACCCCAAATCAAGGGTAAAAAAATAAATAAAATAAAAGATTAACGAAAAATTACCCCATCACCAGAAGGTATTACCTAAGGGAAAAGGGGTGCTGAAGGATCTTAAGAGAGTTTGCTGGGACAGACTCATAAAGGATCATCCTCCTGCCTGCAAGCATGTGGAAGTGTGAATATTCCATCAGATCTGCACAACAAACCTAATCTGTATTGCACCAGTGCCCTACCTCATTTTAGCAGTGCAAAATAGCCAAAGCTTTAGAGAATAGCTCAGCCATCTGCGCCTGCAGGTGTTTACAATACAGAATAAATTAAGAAGTGACAAGGCATTGAGAAGGTTACAGTTGAATAATTACCAAGGAAAACTCAAAATCTTATGCACCATTTCAACTCCTGAAGATGGAGTAGCTTCCTCTGTCCTTTTAAAATCATTTTCCACTCTTGCTTAGTTTGCCCTTCTGTCTGAAGGACACCTCCCTTCTCCAAATAGAAAACTGCAGAAATTATGTCAATACTTGTGGCTTTTTATTCCTTTTTTATTTAATTGATGTGAGGAATTCAGCTCCCAGAGTCGAGCACAAAGCCATGTCCCATCCATGCTCCATGGCAGCATCTTCTGGCTCTGGTTTTCTTTCTAATGCTTCTAGAAAAATACAGTTTAGACAATATGAAAAGAAATACATGGAAATATATGGGATCTGGGGCATTCTCAAAGTTTTCTTTCTGATTATGAGCCTGTTCCATGGAAGGCAATGATATTCTTTACTCAGAGGGAGGTGAGGCCCTGGCACTGGTTGGACTGAGAAGCTGTGCCTGCTCCTGGATCCCTGAAAAGGTTGGGAAAAAAAAGAGAAAGGAAAAAGGGAAAGAAGAAGGAGAAGGAAGAGGAAGTGGAAAAAGGAAGAAGGAAAAGGGGAGAAGGAAAATAAAGAGTAAGAGGAGAAGGGAAAGGAAGAAGGGGAAAGGGAAGAGGAAGAAGGAAGAAAGGAAGAAGGAAGAGGAAAGAAAAATGGAAGGGAAGGAGAAAAGGGGAAGGGGAAGAAAAGGAAAGTTAAATCCTTTTAACAAGGAGATAACCATGAGAAATTTTGCATAATCTATGTGGTATTGAGGCACATGTCTGGCCATGGCAGTGGATTTCAGGATCTCTGGAAGCAAGCTGTACACAAGCCTAAATAAATGAGTGATTAAACATTCTGGGCTCTTCCTCACGTGGCATCAGCTTTCTCTGATATTCTCAGAAATCTTGGGACACACATAGCCACAAAGAGCTCCTGTTCAAATCCCTCTTTCAGGAGCTTCAGCCTCAATACCAGCTTCCCAAAGTAATTCCCTGTCTGTAATGGCTTGGAGAGAGAAAAAGCCCTGGGAAGACACTGCAGGGGAGCTGGCAGCCCTTGCTATTGATGCCTGGGCTGAGGACTCACAAAATCCATTTCCAGAGGGGTAGAAGAGGAGTTTCACCTCCCACCAGGTGTAGTTTGGCCCAGGGCAGTGAGCTTATCCCTCCACAGCATCCACCGACCTGGAAAATGAGACTTCTCAGGGCTAAGAACCCAGATTTTTTTTTTTTTCTGAGAGGTAAATAAAACCCTTGGAGGTTTTAATTTTACAAACCTGCAGTGTTGCAATGAAGAGAAGCCCAGCATCTGTCACCTGCAGGAAAGGGAGGGGTCTGCAGGGTCTCACACGCTTTGCAGGGGTGCACAATCAGACCCTGGGCTTGAGGCATGCCCTTGGAGGTGTAGGGTTTCCCAGCCCTTTATTCCTTTATCCCAGATTCATTAAGCCCATGTTTTGGTCAGACATAAAAAAGAGGGAGATTGCTCTGGCACTTGTAAAACAAAGAGTGGTAGGATGCTGGCTAGACACCAGTCGTGGCTGAAGCAGAAGATTTAGCTGGGTCAGTAACACAGCAGCACAAACTGGGTTACCTCCCACTTCAGCTGCCAAACCAGGAAAGAAAAATACTCAGAATTAAACCTATAGCAGTACAAAAAATAACAGCAGACCTGGACATGTGTTATCTCTGTAAGGCAGATGTTTTTACTATGTCACATACTGGCTGGTGTTCAGAGGAACTAATAAAGTGATTTACAGCTGTAATTACACTTATTTTATTATATGGGATGAACTACACTGAGGTTGCAGATCCAGCAAACCCCACTGAATATTCCAAATAAAGGAATTCAATCTTAACCTTGAGCAAGACTGATGGGTGGGGGTTGCTACACAGAAGGCAACTTTTTATTGATCTAGCATGTTCCTCCCCAAAAAGGGAGCAGCCAGATGCAGCAGAGGATTCTGAATCCAGTACCCACATGTGGCTTTTTGTCCATGGGTTTATCCAGAGCTGAGAGTGTGTTCCCAGTTGGTACCTGTGTATGGACCCAAAATTTTAATGGTTTTTTCCTCGCAATTGGCAACATTGAATTATTTGGTTCATTTTTTTGCAGCTTTTGGAGTGGATGAAGCAGAACCAAAAAAAAAAAAAACATGTACCCACCAGCAGATTTCAGCAGCCATTTTGGGGTTTGGTGCTGTACCACAGGGTTTAGTCAGTCTTAGAGTATTGGGATTGTTCAGCCTGGAGAAGAGAAGCTGCAGGGTGATCTAATTGATTGTGCCTTTCCAGGAAAGACAGAGTGGCAGAGCAAGGGGGAATGGCTTCCCACTGCCAGAGGGCAGGGTTAGATGGGATATTGGGAAGGAATTGTTCCCTGTGAGGGTGGGCAGGCCCTGGCACAGGGTGCTCACAGAAGCTGTGGCTGCCCCTGGATCCCTGGCAGTGCCCAAGGCCAGGCTGGATGGGGCTTGGAGCACCCTGGGACAGTGGAAGGTGTCCCTGCCCATGGCAGGGGTGGCACTGGATGGGCTGTAAGATCCCTTCCAACCCAGGCCATTCTATGACTCTATGATAAATCAAGTATCAGGCAAAAGGTCTAGAAAGGTAAAAATATTTCTAATTCATGCATTTTCTTCTATGGTTTTGAAATGAAACTTCATTTTATGGTCAAACCCAAGCAGAGTAGGTCAGTTGCTCAGTTTCTTGCAGTTCCTCAGCAGGCATTGAACCTTGGGGGAGCTTCATTTTTTTCCTGCCTAACACAGTAATCCCAGGAGGAATCTCTAAAGAGGGCAGGAAAAGTGACCTCCTCCTTCTCTCAGACCTTCAGGGGTCAGCAGGCATGAAAAAGCCACAGCCAATCATAGAAAAACCAGCTGAAGACATGCAGAGAAAAGTTTTCCTTCACTTGCCCAACTGTCAGGCCAAGAGATCTCCATACCACTCCAGTTTTTGACTCAACCTATTTGAGCAGTCAGATCAGCTCCTGAGCATTTGTAGGATTATCCAATTAAAATGTTAGCAGGCAAATTGGACAGCATGGAATCACTCTACAGAAAATTGCACAAGGCAGGGTTTTTTCCCCAGTGTAATAAAACTTCTCCAAAGGCAGGCTGTCCTTTCATTCCTTTCTGATTGTTTTATAAAGCTTTTGGTCTCTGTCTTTGAAAACTGAAAAACAAATTTTCTACTCAATTTCTTTTCCTCCTACTGGCAGCATAGAGTTTGCACTAAAACAGAGCAGGGGGAAGGAGGGAGGTGGTGTGAGGAGTGAAAAACCTCACTTTTAAACTGTTGTTAGAGTTGCACAAGAAAGCCAGGGCACTAAGACAGCACAGGATGTTGTGGCAAGATAAAAACACGTGACAGGTGAGGTGAAGTAAGAGTAAACAAATGCTGATAAAGTTTTCTTGTAGTGAAGTGTGGGAATAACCATGGCCACAAAGCCAACAAGTCACAGTATCACAAAATCTTGGGATGGATCCCCTGCCATGGGCAGAGACATCTTCCACTGTCCCAGGTGGCTCCAAGCCCCATCCAACCTGGCTTTGGCCTTTTCCAGGCATCAAGGGCAGCCACAGCTTCTCTGGGCAACAAACATTTGCTGCCAGTATTGTTCATGCAATTTTAACAATTACCCTCTTGTTTTACAGTTATGGAAAAATATTAATTGGGGCAGCGAAGATTTGCCATGGCATTTCAGGGTTTTTAATGTCAGCCAGCTGGTATTTTAGCAGTGTGAGACAAAGCTCACCCAGACACGGGGTGTAAATGGAAGTGATCATTTATTTTTGCTGCACAAAGGCCTGTGAAAAACAAACTCCAGATTTTCATGTTTGCTGGGAGTGGGGAATATCTCTGCATGAGCAAGTTCTCATCTTCTCCCTCGCATGCTGGAATTTCACCGCCTGCTTCAACATCGCGCTGGCTTGTCTGACTCATCTTGGATCAACAGGAGCTTGAAATTATCTCCAGGTCCATTATGAAATCCATAACAGGGCTGGGAAGATGCACTGAGGAGCAGGGTAGGGGGGAAAAGCTTTTGTTCCACCCTGCCTCGGCACAGCCACTCTAAATTGTGCCGTCACACCAAGCAAATAAACAAGAAGCAGCATTTTTGTGCTTCCTGCCTCTTGGGAATTTTTGTATTTCACATGTTTTACTGCAGCAGGAAACACAGAGCTTAATCAGGCTTTTTGTCTGAAATGTAATTGGAGTTTGGCTGTTTTAACCACTTCAAACATAAAATTGCAGACTCGTGCATTCACGTGGACTCTGAGCTCAGAGGGGGATGTGTTGGCTTTATTCGTGTCACAGACCCACTTTGGACTCAGAAATACTTTCATTCAGTGAGGGCCTGTCCAAAAGGAATAGAGAGATTGGGATTTAGCAAAGATCTGTGGGTTTGCTGCTGGCTCCCAGGGTTAACAGGGCGCTGGAATGAAACGCTAAGAAGCCTCATGTCTGTCCTCTGATCTGCCATTGCTCAGGGATGGTCACACCAGGCTCATCCTCTCTGCTCCCTGAATGCTAAAGAGAAATAAAATATTATTTACCACTGCAACTACTCTAAATGCACGAGAAAATGGTACACTATGCACATAATTACTGTCTGGTGGCTCTAAGGCACAGTTTTTTTTCCCAGAGAGGAGAGGAATAAAAGTGTATATTCCTGCAAGAGATCAAAACCAGGGAGGACAGAACTATGGCAGAAAAAGAAATGCACACAAATAATTGGACTTAGCAGAAATGTGATATCTCAGACAAACAGAGGAATCACTTTGTGAAAAATAAATGAAATGGAGATACAAGGGAAACAAACATAAATAAAAATAGATGGCATCAATGTAACAGACTTAGGCTTACCTAAGTTTATATGTATTGACTCTAATGGGGGGGGCTCTGACTGCACTCTGCATTTAAAACTGCAGGACTGGGACCTGTGTGCTCCAAACCATGCCCTTGTAGGTCCACCCTGAGTCAGAATATCCCCATAGGCACCAGATGATTTAGTTACCAGGTTTAGAGCCTCTCTGCAGTCTGGACAGTTTAGGCTTGCTTTGAGTCTGCTTTGAGCATAGAGATTTCCTCTTGTGCCACCACAGCAGCAGAAAAGGACATATTGAAAATGAAGTCAGAGCTCCAAAATTTTTCAAACTTCTGTGGAAGACAATATCTAGGGTAAGAATAGAGAGAGCTTAGCAAGGAGTGCATAGCAACAATGGGAAGTTTGCTTTCTGAAAAAAACACAACATTGATAATATGGGTCTATTTATAAAACTTGGGAAGACAGAAAGATTAAGAACAAGTCCTTAAAATACATTTGTAAAGAAAGTTCAGACTTCTGTTTCCTCCTGATTCTAGGAAAGATAAAAGTTTGTGAGTGTTACCAACCTCTATAGAGTTGGTCTTGGAGATTTTTTCTCTTTGGGTAGAAAGAGAAAGATGAGAGGCATTGAAGTGATCTATGAAAGGGGAAGAGCTCATTCATTCTTCACACAAAACACTGGGAATGAACCCACTCAGGTGGATTCCTGCCCTTCTGCAGAGCTGTGCTCCCTGCTGTCCCTGCTTTTGGAAAACATTCATTACACCCTTTCTTTCCCAATCTTTGAGCTTTTCTCCTCAGTGAGTCAAGGTTGCTCAGATGTCAGGGGTGCAGTCTGGGAAATAGCTCTGGAATACAAATGAGTCAAACCTGCCCCTGGCTTTGCTTTCTCTGGGTGTCCAGAGAAAGGAGAACCTGCATTCACCCTGACTCCTGAGTCACCCACCAGCACAAGTGTGCATGACCACTAAAGCAGCCCCAACACCAAGGTGATCCTCTGGGTCTACCTCAGCTTTGCTCAGGGTGTAAATGGAGTTTCCAAAGCATCGAGGTGAGCTTGCTGCCAAAAGCAGAGTTCCTCAGTGCTCTCCTACTTCTATAACCAGGCTGACAGAAAGCCATGGAGACACTCCCCTCCAAACCAGCCAAATACCCCAGCATTTCTGCTGTGAATACCCCAACAGACCCCAAATTAACCAGCAGCCTCCCCAGGGATGGTTCCTACCCCCAGAACCTTCTACCCCATCAGCTTTTGGAGCTCTTTAAATGCTCCCTGCTCTCTCTCCTTATCTCTTTGCCTCTGGTCCAGCTTTCATCCTCCCACTTTTCCTGCACTGTCTCAGGCAATCTCTGGCCCAGCAGATCCTGGGTTTGGCATCCCTTAGACTCCCAACAGATGCAGCAAACCAGCTGTGCTGGGGTTCAGCTCTTTGGCACAGACACCTCGCAGCCTCCATCAGACAAATGAGGGATTCTGCTTTTCCACAGAATTATCCCCCAGCACAGCAGTTCTCTCCATAACAACCTCATCATGTTCAGAGGCAGATGCTCTAAATTAGCTGTGCTCTAGGAACGGGAGCAGCATTGAGGTGGGGGAATGCAAAGGGGATGAGAAAAACTGAAACATTTTGCCAAAGGTCACATTTCAAACAACTTAATTTAGTTCATTTTAAAGGGCTTCTTGCTTGCCACAAGACTCCATATGAGTCTTTTTTTCCTTTTTTTTTTGGTAGCATAGCAAGAAAATGGAAGCATCAACAAATAGGCACTTAGGCTTGTCATTTCAGCTATTCTCTCTTTTCCTTTCTTTCCAGTAAGGAAAAGAAAGCAAGAAAACCTGGAAATGAGGCAAGTCTTCTCAGCCCTGAGAACTGCTGAGGCTGTTTAAACTCTACAAGCTTTTAGCTTGCTTAGTTCTTTGGGTTTTTTTCATCAAGGATTAATTTTTGACTAAAGATTTTCAGAAAGAAGTTTAATTGAAATCAATCCTCCAAGCAATTTGTTGAAACTGTTTCCTGATCAAAACAAAATCAGAATAAATGACATCTGATTTAAAAATAATTATATCCAGTGGTAATTAGTGTGTTTGCAGGAAAGTTTAACAATTTTTGTGCAGTAAAAGACCAGGAACAAAGTCAACATGCTTTGAGCTAATGTGAACACAGCCTGTTCAGACAGACACTACAGAGATGTGGAACTGGGGAAAATAGGATGTCTTTGAAATGAAAGACAGGTGCAAGAGAGAAGTCTGGCTGAGAGGAAATAGAGAATATGCATCACACATGTTAAAAAAGGAATAAAAAATCCATACCAGCATGAATGCCCTGGTTTGAAGAAGCATTTATCTTGCACTTCCCCAGCATGGGATGTTATTTACTCCTAAGACTGTTCTAGTTTATAAGAAAGAGGAAGAAGCAACCTCAACTTCATTGAAACTCATAAATAAAACACCTCTCCTCTTTCACCAAGCGCTGCTGAGCTAAAGCATCACAGAAACTTCACCTTAAAAACGCTCTCAAATATTACAACAGACAGCTTTGTTTTCTTGCAGTGTTTCCCATGTTTTATCCACATCCTTCAGCTGCTGGGGGGAGCTGAAAGCTGCCAGGTGAAATCACAACGTGCAGTTTAAGCACTCCATGAGAGGGAGCTCAGGGTGACTATTGCAAACAGCCCCTGAGGAGAAGTGTCACTGGCTGTCAGAGACATTCCAGCTGTTTGGGGGGGCCCTGCACATCTCTGTGGGGCATGGATTAGCCATTTCTTCATTTCTTACTTCCTCCTTCCTTCAAGGATCAGTCTGAAATGCATCCAGTTCTGGCTGTGCTCACGATTTCACCTGAGCAGACTTTTAAGGGAAAAAAAAAAAAAAAAAAAAAAGAGAATTTTAATTTAAAAACTGCAAAGGCTTTCTCTCATGTAAAAAATACTTCAGAAAGCTTCAGTGAGGACTGAAAATCAATAGTGTTTTCTTTTGGCTAGGAATAATGGTTATTTCTGAGCAAAGCCCTGGTGCTGGAGAGGGCAGCTGTGGGAGACGTGCCCATCTATCCCGTGGATTCACGAGGGCTTTGTCTTTGGCTCCCACTTACACAGCTTTAAATTCTGCTGTGTTGACTTTGAGCTTGACACGCCACTAAATCTTCGGTCCCCAAGCACAGTCCTCTCCAAATCATGGTGTTTCACTGGCTGCCTCAGACCACAAGTGTCACCTTCATTTGAAATTATCTTGTCCCAAGTGTGCTTAAAACATTCTCATCGTTTTTGATGAGGTTGGGCCCTGTTCCAAGGCCATGGCCAAGCCAAAGCCCCTGCAGGGGAGGGTTTTTTTTCCTTTTTTGCCTGGCTGCTTTCAGGAGGGCCCTTTTCAGGTCTGCTCAGTCCCAGAGTAGGTCTGTTATTATGGAAAAGCAATTTAAGGGGATATGAGTTATGACTGAGAGGATCCATGCAGGTGTTCATGGGGTTTAATTAATGTGTTCACATCACACCTTTAATTAATTTGTGACAACAATCTCGAGTGTCACCGAGGCAGAGAAAGGCAACTTTGCTGTCCAAGGCTCACAGGAAGTACAAAGGATTTTGTGCCTTCTGGGGTGATGAGTCTGGGGGAACCTGAAGTACCCAGCCTAGGAGGGTGTCTGGGAGCAGGAGTGACTGCACAGCTGCCTGAAGAATTAAAATAAATACAGAAATTATCAAAAGTTAAATTAGAACCACTGTTATCCAAAAAGTGACTCTTAACTGTTCCCTGAAAGCTGGAATGGATGCTGTGGCATCAGTGAACCACCTCTGCTGGATCACAGAATCAGGGGAATCCAGAATGGGTTGGGTTGGAAGGGAACTTCAAAACCATCTTTGCAATCCCCTGCCATGGGCAGGGACACCTTCCACTAGCCCAGGCTGCTTCCAGATTCATTTGCCTGGTCATTGCTCCCATCCAGCCTGGCTTTGGACACTTCCAGGGATCCAGGGGCAGCCACAGCTTCTCTGGGCACCCTGTGCCAGGGCCTGCCCACCCTCACAGGGAACAATTCCTTCCCAGGGAAGCCATTGCCCTTCTCTTGTGACTCCAGCCCTTGTAAACAGTGCCTCTCCATCTCCTTTGTAGATCTCCACACCTTCATCTGTTTAATGAAATGGGAGAGTTGAACTCATTCTTTTTTTCATCAACAGGCTCATTTTGCAGATTCTGCCTCAAACGCCTTTTTAATCTCTTCAGTTCAGTCTAGCAGTAAACTCAGTAAACTTCCAGAGCTGTGTGTCAGCATTTGTCTCCACACACAAATATGTGATTTGCTGATAAGGCAGATCGGAAGCTGGTTAATTGCATCGGATTTCTCCCTGAAAAGCCTTTTTAACTACCCTCAAATATCATCGAGGCTGAGGCTAAGTACATGTTTGAATATTTTCTTCAGTTCTCTGCTGACAAAACTGCTGATGTGGTTGTTCTTACATCTTATGATTGATCAAAAAAAAAAAAAAGGAAAAAAGAAAAAAAAGAGAAAAGGCAAAATTTCAATCCTAACACAAACACACAGATGAGAGACGCTCCAAAGAAGGCAATTTCGTACAGAACTGATTTTCATAAAGATTTTTAAGCATTTCCTCCTTCATCAGTGTTTGTTCCTAAGCATCAGACAATAAAGTAAATTGAAGTTTCTCCTACTGATGTAATTTGAATTTATTTTGGTGGCTTTTGACCATCTTTTACCTTGTGATTTGTTCCCAGCAGTAAATATTTGGTGAACAGTTTCCTCCCTTTCTCTGACATTTGATTTGCCTGTGACACCACAACTTTGAAACAGCAAATCTCATCAGCTCCAAAATCCACAGGACTGGGCTCTGCAATGGCATCAATTGCTTCAGCTTTGTCACAGTTCTGAATGTCTAAGTCGTTGTCCCCAAAAGTTTTCAGCCTGTCTTGCACTGCCATGACATCTTCTCCCATCTGCTGGGATTCAGTACTCCCCATTTTATTTGCTGTGCCAACAGGAGTGGAATTTCTGCTCCAAATAAGCTCCCTACATGACACCAAACTCACAAAAAGTCATGGACAAGGTGTAGGGCAGGAATGAGTAGTTGGGAATGGAGAAATCCCAGCAGAAATGAGAGCACAAAGGGAGAGAGGGATGGGATGAAGGACATGGGAACCTCACGGGCCAAATCTCCACCACCAAGGGATGCAGAGAGGAGGAGAGCCAGCTGAGAGCAAAACGAGTCTGTAATTAATTTATGGCCTTGGATCAATGCTGATGGATCAGCTGTGACACAGAATTAGGGCTGGAGGTGCAAAGTGAGGTGGATCCGGATGCAGGGGGAACGTGGCACAGCAGAAGGGGGTGAATCATCCCAGGAGACACAGGCCAGGGGCAGGTGGCAGCAGGGTGGGACTGGAAAGCAAACTCCTGGAGAACACTAAGCTGCCAGAGTGAGAAAAGGAGTGGGAGATTGGGAGGGAGTGCACAAGGGGGAAGCAAATGAGACATACAGAGTTTAGGAGTCAAAATAAAAGCAGAGAGGAGTCATGGAAAACTTACTGTGTCATTCCCATCCCACCAAAAAACTGGGTGAAGGTACATTTATGTGCTGAATTTAGCTTAGTATTCAGCTTGCAATATCACCAAGGAGATTTAAGCCAGCTCAAACTCTACTCTCTTTAATGTTTGATCACATTTCTTTTATTTTCCTTTAATTTTTCCCCTTCATTTACAACTTTTTCTCCTTTTCTTTGACCCAAAGACAAAAAATTGTCACCCATCAGTCCCGAGCAATCCACCCTCCAGCTGGAGCAGCAAATTGTGATTATTCACAAAAGTCATATGGTTGTTGTTCTGCTCCTGGGCTTTGAATCCCAGTGGGAAAGATAAGAATATTCCTCTTATGGCTTTGGGCAGGAATTGATCACTTCCTACTCCTAAATACAAGTCATACCCTGCATTCATGTTGGTTGTGGGCGCAGTGGGATTTTAAGCTGTGCAAATGTATCAGAATTCATGCCACAGAAGAGAAGAAAAATCGAAATATAGGAAAGAAATATTTCAAATGGCAATGCTTAGCAACTTAAGAGAAATTTACTGGTGTTTAGAGGATTCAAAATATTTTTAAAAAGTTTTTAAACCTTAAGAAAAAGAATGAAAGCAAAGAATAAGACAAGAAATGAAGCATTGGCTCATGCTGAAAAGCAGCAGAGGCCAAAAATTCCCTACTGTGGGGGTAATGAAAAATCATCCTAATTACATGGCAATTAGATATTATGTGTGCAGTGCTGAGTACTCATGGATTCTGTGTATTGTGAACCCCTTTCAGCAGAATCTCCAAGCATCCAGGACAAGATACCCAAGAATTAGTAAAAAAAAGTGAAAAGTGAATTAGTAGAGGGGGAGTCACAAGATTTCCCTCTCCCTGTGTCACAGGGGGTTTGTCACAGTCACCCACTGACCAACCAGAAATGCACTTGCCCTGTCACGGGGACAGCTGGAAAACAAACGTGCCCCGATATTTTTATTGCATGTTGTCATTGAGCTGGAGCAGGGGACCTTGGGGGACAGGCAAATGGATCATTTTAATTAACACCTAATTGTGCTTGACACCTGAAATTCTGCTCAGCTTCTCCCCTGCCAGACCCAATAAGTGAAGGATGTCTGTGCAGCACTGTACCAACAGGCAGGAGCTGGGAATTACTCCTAGCTGCAGGATGCAACTTCCTTGCCTCATTCTCCTGTGGAGAAAGTACAGCATTTTGGTTTTAAATCCTAAAATCAGGAAGAAGACCAGATTTTCAGCTACCAAAGCCCAGGAATGATTTGCATGGAAGTGAGAGTTTTCTTTGTGGCTAGAACAATTGAAAAGTTTCATAGAGAACAAATCAATCATTAAAAAACACATGTGCATCACTATCCTCCTCTGTGGTGAGGAATTCAGCACAAATACCAAACCTTTTAAAAATATGTAAATGTAACCTTGAGATGTTGGGGGGAAAACCCACACTGGGAGGTGGAAAACTTGAGGAAGGTTTATTTCTATGCTCTGAGAAAGGTGTAACATTAGCATTGTCCCACCTTCTATTGTTCTACTTGTATCATTAGCTTTTATTAGCATTGGATTGAGCACACCCTGCTTTATGACACCGCCACGTAAATCAAGGCAGAGCCTCCCCAGTGACTCATATAAGCCAGCAAGCTCCATATAAAAGAAAGCCTTGACAGATGGGAAGGCAACAGAAACTGCAGAAGGCTGTTAAACTTCTTTTTTTCCCATTTTACACCAAAGCATGCAGCTGGAGATGAGAGCATTTTTATCGGTGAAATGCCAGTGAAAGAAAGCTGGGGAGCACTGTGAGCTCTCCATGGCCTGGGCCCCCCTGACTGCTCTGGACATAAAGATCACACCACTTTCATGCTATCCCCATCCCCAAAACTCCACTTTCCCATGCACCCTGGTGTCCCTGCTGTCCCTTCCCTGGTGGGAAGAGAGTTAAAGCAGTGTCCTCTTCTGGAAGAGGTGGCGTCCCTGTCTCCCTGTCCCTGTCTCCAGCACGCGCTCCCCCAAAGGGCTCTGGTCCTCACAGCTCATGGGCACCCTGCTCTTCCTTTCCTCCCCAGGATATTTTAGCCAGCAGGAAAGCTCAGAGCTGACCAAACCCCTGCAGATCACCTTCATCCCAAGCCTGATGTGCCTCCTCTGCCCAAAATCAGAGCAAGGGGCACACAAGAGGTGCTGTCCCTCAGCAGAGCTCCAGCACAAGAAGCCCACCCTGGCTTTTCCTCCTCCAAGGGAACATGCCAAGGATATTTCAAGAAATGTTGCCTCAGCTGTGGTGGACCAAAGGTGCAAACTCCTTAAAAAATGGCTTTGCCACCTACAGCTGTAGGTGGCAGCCTGAGTTTAACTTAATTACATTAATTAGTTTGACAATCTGAGATGAAATGGTGGTTAGCAACTTGGGAGCAGAGGGGGATGTTAGCAAGGAAAGCAGTGATAAAATCAAATTCCCTTATGGATAGAGCCTTGCAAGCAATTATCTGAGGTGTTGGCTGGCTGTGGGTAGTGCTGCAGAGCTAAATGTCTCTGCTGGGCCCATGTTTCATGATGTAAAAGAGTTATTTTGGTGCCCAAACCCTCTTGTTGTTGTTTTAGAGGGTTCAGCTTGTTGCAATCAGAAATTCTTTGCAAAAGCGCCCTCATATCAGGAAGGTTTTACTCCTAAAATGTGAAATTTTTTTCAGAGTTTGATGGTTTTTAAAATATGTTCTCCAAAAAGGTTAAAAAGAAAACAAAAGAGTGCCCAAGACATAAGAGTCTGAATTTCAGCTGTGATGGGCCTGCTAACAATCCAAACAAGATTTGCAATAAACAAGCAATTTCTTGATGCTGTTTAAACCTAGTGAACAGAAATCCTGTTGTTCTCCTGGGTAATTCCCAGAGAAGTGGTTCTGGGGAACATTCTGTCTCTTGCAGTTATCCATCACTAAATTCTAACCACTGTTAGAGACAATAATTAAATTAGAAATAAATGGAGAGGCACACTGATATAACCAATTTTGTTTAAAATACCAATTGGCTAAATTGGTACAGTCCCCTCATGCTTGGACACTTCAGTTGTGAGAAACCTCATGGACATGGAGGAGAGACTATTTGCAAGGGGCTGGAGTGACAGAACACAGGGAATGGCTTCTCACTGTCAAAGGGCAGGATTAGATGGGATTTTGGGAAGGAATTGTTCCCTGTGAGGGTGGGCAGGCCCTGGCACAGGGTGCCCAGAGAAGCTGTGGCTGCCCCTGGATCCCTGGCAGTGTCCAAGGCCAGGCTGGATGGGGCTTGGAGCAGCCTGGGACAGTGGAAGGTGTCCCTGCCATGGCAGGGGGAGGATTTAAATGATCTTTAAGGTTCCTTCCATCCTAAACCATTCTGGGATTCTAGGATATAATAACTAACATCTAGGAGAAATAATCAAAGACTAAAGAAAATGAAAGCTGTTAATACAGTTATCAGCTTGATGAAAAATAGGAGATGTTTAAATTTGCATTATTTTAGCATGGCTGGAAAAGCCACTCAAGCTGGAAAATCAGCCAAGATTTTTTCAGCTGTTTTGCTCTTCTCCCATCCCTAATTCTGTCCCTGAAATGCTCCCCATGCACAGGGAATCAGGAGCCTTGAGGGCCCCGTGTTGTTCTGGTTGTGGTGAGCAGTGATTTCATGGGTATTATGCTCCCAGTGATGTGCATGACTTTGGTTGCACAGGTTGATTTAAATAAATTAATTTTTTTTACAGAAAATCTGTTTTCCCACATGCCAGTCATTTAGATCACATGCTTCCCAAAGATTTTACCACCTCACTCACTGTGGTGTTTTAAAATACACATTCAGCAGGAAAAATAGTGTTTTCTTTTAAATTAAAAAAAAAAAAATCCAATTAATTTCATCCAAATACCTACATACAAACATGCAGGGTTTTCCTCATCAGAACCACCCCAATAATTGCATTTCATCAACTCCACCTGATGTATAGAGCAAGGACAGGACCTATAGTTGGCACCAAGCATTTGGAAAATTCTCAGATCCATGAAAACAGATGCAGCAGATTTGCAGCAAGAACCAGGCCCATGCTGGCTGTGCTGGGGGAGCAGAGGTGTTATCTAAAACCTCCCTGAGGTTTTAGCAGCTATGGAAGATCTTTGAGCCCCAGCTGAAAACCAGCTGGAATCCTACCATGAAATTGAATGAAAACTCAGCAGAAATTCTCCACTTTTCCCATTCCATAGAACCTTTTCCCATTCCATGGTGAGGCCTCAAGTGGGGTGGGATTTTTCTGGTCATGAAAGTGTTGGGGGCTCAGGGCTGTTGGGCTCGTCTAGGGAAAGAGACAGAAGCTAATAAAGAACCAGTTGCCAAGATGACAAGGAAATAATAGAGTTTCCAAAGAAATAGAATTCACAACATCTGCTGCTGCCTCTACAAATCCTCTGAAACAAAAATTTAATCTGGGGACCATCCGAGGTTAGAACATTATTAAATGGAGCATGGCAAAAACACATCACAAGCTCTACAAGAACTTTGGGAGGAAAATCTACCCTGAACTGGGACAAAAAGCAGAAGTTGAGATATTTCAGACCTAAAGTTCCCCTAGGTTGTATTGGATCCCCTGAAACATTTCATTTCAACCAAATTTAAAATTTTGTTGGTATAATGTTTTATTTTTCTTATCGTTTTCCACTGAGAATTGGGTTTACATCTTGAAAGAATTTGTTGAAGAAAATGAGGATAGCGGAACACAGAACTTTTGAAGAAATTGAATTGAAGAATTGAAGAAAACTGATGAAGAAATTCATCAAAAGAAGCCTCTTTTTAAAGTTGAAATTGAATTGAAGAATTGAAGAAAACTGATGAAGAAATTCATCAAAAGAAGCCTCTTTTTAAAGTTTCAGTTTTTAACACAAAAAAACCCCAAAACCAACGCAGTGTTCAGCTTTAAAAATAAGCAACACTCACATTGTCTCCATGAGGCTTCCAGCACCAAAGCCTTCAGCCTCCACACATTTTATTTTCATGGCACAACAGAGGGCAAAACCTGTACACTTCCTTCCCTGGATGCCTCAGGTCTGTTAAAATACAGATTATTAAATCTCCAATATTCCTGTTCCGCACAGAAAATAATTTTTGTGCGAATGAGGAGCCCAAATTACAGCAATTCCTGTGCATTTTCCCACCATTTTTACCAAGGCTCTCTTTTGTTCCCATAAACCAACAGGAGTGGCAAACTGCTCCAAAACATCTCCCAGTTTGAGGAAGCTCTGCTGGAACTGGAAATCAAGGAGACAGCCCTTGGAGGGATTACCTTGTCCAAGACACAGTTAATCATCAAAAGCAGAGACTTCTAGAACACCTCAAAGTCTTCCCAAAGAGCACTGGCCAGGCTCCAGCTGGATTCCCAAGTTATTCCTGACTTGTCACTGGATCTGATGGCTTTGCTACCCAACTGCTCACTAGGGGAGGAATTCCAGTTTTCACAACTCAGCAGGAGCTTCCCACGCACAGAAAGGTGTTTCCTCCTGCCCAGTCTGACCCTGTGGAATACTCAATCCAGCAGCAGCAGCAGCATTCCTACCTTTCATTTATATTTTTTGTGATGTGAAGGCATGGAAGTCTGCTGTGAGATATTTAATTCAAAATTCCCGCGGTGGGGAGAACAAGCTGGAACAAGGTGGAAGGAACAAGGTGGAAGAATGAACCCTGGAAGTGGCCAAGGCCAGGCTGGACAGGGTTTGGAGCCACCTGGGACAGTGGAAGGTGTCCCTGCCCATGGCAGGGGGTGGAACTGGATGGGCTTTAAGGTCCCTCCCAACTCACTCCAATCCATAATTCCACTGGCTGCATCACCACACTCTGGAAGGTCCACGCCCTCCAAATAACTGAGGCTGTCAAAAACCTGAGTATCCAAAAGCAACCTTGACAAAATGACACTTACAACTTCCTGGGAGGCAGCTTAAGTGCCCAGCTGAGAAAACGAGAGGGGACATGTGGAAACTCCAATAAAAGAAAAGTCAGTGAAATGTCTCATTCTTTCTACTAAGTGGATTAAGGGTTCTGGTAAGAAAGCTGAGGTCAAGCTTGATGATTTTCAAAGGAAAAACATCACATTCTAGAAGCTTCTATGAGAGCTGAAGCCAAGTTTTTAATTCTATAAGCCTTTTTCTAATTCTTGCAAAATTAAAACAGAAACAAAGAGAAAAATATCTGTGAAAGTATGAAAAGAATGAATGTGATGAGATAATTAAATGATTAAGCCCCAAGCTGTTCTTGGAACTGATCAGAAATGCCTTGGAGAACATCATTCCACAAATCCAGCTTCACTTCACACCCTGTTGCACTCTGAAATTGTAATTTTCATTTTTTCCTATTATCTGCATTTTCATGGATAAATTTATGTTTGGCCCCCGGTTCTGGAAGCATTTGGTAAAATGCACATGGTTTTCCATAGTATTTTGTTAAGGAGGAGGAAAATCCACAACAACCAACCAAACACATAAAAATCCCAAATAAACAAAAAGGGGAAAGAGGGAAGGGAAGGGTTAATTTTTCATTACTATACTATTTTTCCAACCTTCCATAAATAAACTGTATAAAATTTCAAAGGAAACACACAGCAACTTATTTACTGTGATTTTATTCAATGTGAATGTATTTTGAAATTAAATCTGACAATTCCAAATTCCATCTTGAATTAAATTTGTGGTATTCTCAAAGCTGTAGAGATTACAAATAGAAACTCTCACAATATTATTCCAGAGTTGGGACACTGCATTAGGCAACCAGGGTAATTATGTGGTGGGCTTCCATGATCCACGGTTTCACAGTTTGGGATCCAAGAGACAGCCCATAATACAGTTCCCTGAAAATCTAATTTCCACTGTGCTGAATGAGTGTCTTCAATGTGCTGGTCCAAGATTACTATTAAATGAAAATTATATTGTTCAGCTTGAGCTTTAGTGATTTCAAATTGCTGTTCCAAACAGAGAGAGTGTTCTCAGATAAATGGGGGGTTTAATTAAACATGTATGTATTAAGTTATTTACTTAATTATAGTATCACCATTGCCTCATATTGTTTTCCTGTGTATTAAATTCAGTTTCTCACATTACTGCATTGTTAGATCAAACTGGTAATTGTCAGTTTTTCCTTTCTTGAGGCTTATCTAAGCTTGCAGTGCTAAGTCTCACTTCACTTATCTCATTCAACAAGGCAGTGATGAAAGCCTTGCAAAGGAACCTTGGGTTAATCAGGGCTTCCCTCCTACCTCTCGAGCTTGCAGAAACGTGGAGAGCTCCTGGCACATGCCCAAGGTCTGAAGGGATGGCTGCTGGAACAGAATCCAAAATCTCCTGTCCTGGTTGCTGCCCTGGGCTGGGAATGATGACAGAACAGAGAGGGGCTGAGCAGGGAACCCCCAGAGCCTGGGCACAGCCTCCAGCTCACTGCAGGCTTTACAATTTCATTTATTGCCAAGCTTCTTTTATCTTTTTCTCTTTTTTTACCCTCTTTGGGAAACTTTCAGAACTCCAATTTTTCATTCACAGATGCAGGAATGACCTCTCCCCCTTTTTTGTTGAAACACAGATATCTCACAGACAGAAAATCTCACCTTTGATCTGCTCCACGTCAGACAGAACCAAAGCCACTGCAAAAAATCAGTTTCATCTGTTTTAAGTACAAGATATTTAAAGGAGAGGAGAAGCTATGGTTTTATTTAGCTCAAAGGTGGTCTGCTGAGATTTGTTGATTTAGCTTCAGTGATAAATAAGCCAAAGACTTCAGCAATCATTGAAGCCATTTCAACATTCACATCCAGTGAAACCCCTTTCCCCCTGGCTCCAGTGGGAATCCTTAGGAGCCCTAAGAAGCCTGAACTGGCATTTCTCCATGCAGGAAGAGTAAATCCAGCTTGTCAGAGGTGCTGACCCAGCCTTGCACAGCCCAGCCTCCCATTGCAGGGTATGTGGAAGGCTCAGTGCACAGCCAGGGATTGTATTTGCAGGGAAAAGTCCCAACAAAGGCAGGAACGATGCACCTGACTCCCTGTTCTCAGAAGGCTCATTTATTACTTTAAAATACTATATTATATTAAAGAATACTATACTAATTAAAGAATACAGAAAGGATTCTTAGTAAATGCTAAAAGAAAATAATGGAAATTTGTGACTCTTTCCAGAGTCTTGACACAGCTTGGCACTCATTGGCCAAAGAGTGAAAACAACTCACAGCAGAATGCAATGGAACAATCACCTGTGGGTAAACAATCTCCAAACACATTCCAGATGAGCAAAACACAGGAGAAGTAAATGAGATAAGAATTGTTTTCCTTTTCTCTGAGGGTTCTCAGCTCCTCAGGAGAAAAATCCTGGGCGAAGGGATTTTTTCAGAGAATGTGAATGCTACAGACAGGCCTGTGTGTGTAACCCTGATGGATCCAGGAATTGAGGTCTCCTGACCAAGGGAAAACTCTGGGACAGCTCCCACAAGATCTTCAGGCATGAGGAAGAACTTGAGCTGTTCAGGCACCTTCATCAGATCGATGAGAATGGCAAAGATTTTGTAAAGAAAGGAAGAATGACCCTAATTTAAAATTAAGGAAGAACTTACCTGACTTGGTGAGCAGTAATTCTGTCACCTTGTCAGAGAACAGAGGGTGTAGCACCAAGAGAGATTTATCTCTGGTGTGACTGTTAATATATAAAAGGCACGAAAGAGCCCAGGGTAGGATGAGCTCTGAATTCTCCAGGTAAGAGAATTCTCCCCTCTCCTGGATAAGCAGATTGCTCAGAGCTTGCAGGAAGGGCTGTCTCAGCTATAACCCAAAGCAGCAGGTAAGGAATTGTCAGGAATTACCCTGGCAGGAGATGGCTGGAGGGACTGAAATGCACCTGACAGGGTGTGCAGAGCTGCTCTGAGCTCTCCTTGCAGCACCTGAGGTGTTCCTGCTTCCCAAAGTGCTGCTGGTGCTGATTTCCACTTAAATTCTCCTTGTAAAGGGGACAAGGAAAAACTGCACCTAATTAGAAGAGTAAAATCTGCTTCATCATTGATCAACAGAACCAAAAAATCCTGGATTTTTTTTCTGACTAATTTACAAATCACCAAATTAGAGAGAAAAGGAGACTTCTTGCCCTACCTGTTTTGATAATTTTACTCTCCTAAATACGTGAATTTACCAGAACATTTTCTTTTTTTTTCCTCTTTCTACAGAATAAAAATGAAATTAAAGGGAATGACAGAGAATCTAGAAATATGTTAATATCTTTCCTTCATCAAACAACCATGAATATACATGACCATACTATATTACTATTTCCAGCTTCTTTGATTTATGTTATGGATAACATGTTTATAGAAAGCTAATCTCCACAAGAAGCAGAAAAAATAAAAAGAGAAACTGAAGAAAAACAAAAAAATCACACCACCAGCAGCAGGGAAATCAAATATCACCTAAATTAAACTAATCTCCAAAGTAGGCCAGACAAATACTGTAAAGCAGCCAGGATTTCTGAAGCACTTTATTACAAAGGGCTTTTTTTTTAATATCAAGATTGGTGAAAACACAATTTAAAAAGAAACACAGACAAAACAATATTAAGGGCGAGGTCCTCAAATCAGGGTGAATGGAATTAAGCTGTCCTAGGGAAAACTGATCCAACATTCAATTATTGATATTTATCACACTTGATTTCATGTCAGTGACTCCTAATCACATCCCCAAAAAAATTCATTCAACCAGAGCAAGCTGTTTCCAGCATGACAGGCATGGAACTTGACAAATTGCTGCTGGTAAAGGTTTGATGCTGAATGGTTTTTGACTGCCCTTGAGTTGGGGTTTGTTTGTTCTGGTTTGTGCCATGAGACTTGGCTGCTCCCAGGCTGGCAGTGCTGCAGACTCTGGCAGAACCACCTCAAGTGCTGTAGGCAGAAGAGTCCAAGTGGCCCAAATGTTGTAGGTACAGATTTTTGGGGTGGATCAGTCCCTAATCCAGTCCTCAGTGCAATCTAAAGAACATTCTTCCCCCTGGCTCACTGATCATCATTAGTGCTGTCTAATGAGCCTTAGCCCTAATGATTAGCACAGACCTAATGACCCTGAAGCACGGCAGTTGTTGTATCCTTTATAATGACTTTGCTTCCTGCTTTCCCAGCCCCTCTCTGTTTTAAAATGGACATGAAATTCTGATCTGCTATAGGCCACTTCCAACCCAAAAAATTCCAGCTTTCCATTCCTGTGTCTCCCACAGCTGATAAAGGAGTGGTCAGTGCAGTGAGATTTGGCTCTGTCACTTCTCCACTGACTCGGGCACACCCCGATGCCATGAGCACCCCTCTGCCCTGTGGTCACCGGAGTTTGCTGTGACACCACAATGTCTTTGAGAGTGACAGCAAACCCAGCCAGCAGCAGGGTCTTGGGAATGGCATCACCTTCTCAGACTCTGCAGTTCAACTGTGGGTCCATGGAAAAGCTCATGGGCCGGGTTGGACGGGGCTTGGAGCAAGCTGGGCTGGTGGAAGGTGTCCCTGCCCATGGCAGGAGTGTCACAGGATGATTCCAGGACTCCTCAGAGTTCCAAGGGACTATTCAGTGTTTCTGAACTTCTCAGTGTTTCTGTGAGCCCTGTACCAAGCAGAGACTTTGCCCTGACAGTGGCACTTCACTGAGAGCAGTGGCTTACCAAGATTTGTTCACCCCGTTGTTGATACACTTGTATAACACTATATTGCATTGCAGAAAACAAAATTATTGCCAGCAATTATTCACTGAATCTTCACCAACTATCCACAGCATCAGTTCCATCCCATCAATCAATTCAATTACTCTCATAATCTCTTTGAGGGGATTTCTCCCTGTCCCCATCATTCTCCCTAGCCCCTGAATGATGACATGTAGTTTTTTCCTAATGCAATAGATGCCTTATTTATTCCACTGCCTCTGTATATATGACATGCACACTCTTCAGAGAACTGCATTGTTGTCACTGCAAATAATGATCTAAATGCATTCCAGGACTTCATCTATATTTCCCTGAGTGTTTTATAATGTGCAGGAGGCAGAGAAGAAGATCTTCAAGTTATTTTTGAGGAAATATATATCACTGTGTGGTGGGGATGTCTTCAGGCAGCACTTGTTCCCAGAATTCTTTCATTTACATTTCTGCTGTGTTTATGTGCTCTGTCTTAATGCTTCTTCACCTGCTTTGGATATTAGCAAGTGGAGTAAGAGATATTTTTATGAGCTTTATCCTGTGAAACAAATAAAAGTTAAAAATGGATACACAATATTTGTTTATATTTCAGTGCACAAAGTCCCATTTCCAAGACCCTCAGAAATGAAACCTTTAGAAATATAGACTCAATCCTGATGGCTACACAAAGAGCAATTTTGGTTTGTTATGATTATTAGGGAATTTCAGCTCCTGCAAATGAATATATTATGGTGAGAAACAGAGAAATTTCTTTATTTTCTTCTTTTTTTTAAATAATATTGTTATTCTGGAAATCTCTCTTTCTATGGGTTTGTAAAGAATAACATGAAAGCAGATGGAACATGTGCCATAATCATTATTAACATGAAATATTCTGTAAAGAAGAAACTACTGGCTTTAGAAATGTTCCAACCAATACTTCTCACTACATTTTTCACTGGGAAAAGAGCCATGAGCCACTGTTGAGAGAGGAAATTTTCCCCACCTGCACCAGTCTGGAAATGTGGTGCTGTTTCTCCTCCCAAACCTTCCATAAACCTCAGCTGGGCCCTAAAACACTCTCTGGGTCCAATCTGAAATAAGTGAGCAACACACACTATTGGTTCCTTCACAGCATATTTTGCTGGCAGCTCTGTAAAATTAAGTATAAATTAATACCAACATTTGCAGATTCAAAGCATAAAACCTAATTAAATAGATAATTTCAGACCTACTCATACTGATTTGGCTGTTTAAACTTGCTTATTTCCTATAGCAGATTTTCCAGAAAGATGAGGCAAGTACATGTAATTAAAAAAATAAAAAAAGGAAAATTTGAGACCATTCCTACTTCTTTTCCCTTCCCTGTGAGGGTGGGCAGGCCCTGGCACAGGGTGCCCAGGGAAGCTGTGGCTGCTCCTGGATCCCTGGCAGTGTTGGTTGGGTCAGCCTGAGCTTGTGGAAGGTGTCAGGGGGTGGCACTGGATGGGCTTTAATGATCCTTCAAACCCAAACCTGTCTGGAATTCTATGAAATTTCAGCCACAGCATTGCTCCCAAGACCTTTCTTCCCCAAATTCTCTCCTGTTTGCTCCCCACTGGGCAATGTCAGGATTTTTTTCCTCTTCCCTTTGTTTGCTACCCACTGAGGAAGAGTCCCTTCTCCTCTCCCATTGCCACTGGCTCAGGATGAAAGTTTCAGATTTTATCAGCTCCAGCACTGAAGGAGCTTGGTGAATGAAAATGTGCTTGTGTTCTCCTTTTTTAGGCATTATATCAGGGAGAAAGGGAGCTGCTTGTCTACTGACAGAAACTAAGTGCTCCTATCTGTTGTAGCCTGCTCCCTTATCTGCTGCCTTCTATTGTTTCCACAAAACCCTCTTGTAATGGGCAAGGAAACTCGATAAAAAGCACAGAACAACGGCTGGCCTAATTCAAAAGGACATTTTTCTGTCCCTGGATGTTAAAGCCATGACCCTGTTTGTGAACAATGAGACATGAATGAGGTGTGTGGATGTTCAGTGTGTCACCACAGCACAGGAAATATCTGTAATTTTGGCAGATAGCCTGAGGGATAAGAGCCACTGACATGCTCCCAGCATGTCTAGTCCTAAAGAGAACAAAAGCTGCTGCAGCTTCCATTTCCATACATGAAATCCCTAATGCCAATGTTGAAACAACTCTTTTTTGCCCTCCATCTCCCCCTGGATGCAGCTTGTTCACATTTGAACTCCTTCTGCCCAGATGTGCTCAGCTGGAAACCCAAACCCACCTGGAAAGGTCACAGGCTGCAGGCTGGGCAGGGCAGGGTTCATTGCAGGTTGGTCATGTCTAGGAAAGAAAACATATCTTGAAGGAAAATAAGGTTATATTTGGGGAAATGCCCCCAATCCTGGCTGTCCCTGGATCCCTGGAAGTATCCAAGGCCAAGTTGGACAGGACTTGGAGCAACCTGGGATAGTGGAAGGTGTCCCTGCCATGGCAGGGGTGGGACTGGATGAGATTGAACCCTTCAACCCAAACTGTTCTGTCATTCTATAAAAGGAGAGAAAACTGAAATCACTCCAGAAGCTGAACATGTGCTTAGGGTTTATAATTGTATATCATATATTATATTTAACATCTATTATTGCATTACACAGTATTACATTATGTTATATATAATAATTATACACATTATCATTTCAAATATATTAAACTCATTATTTAGCATTAGTCCATTCTAGTGACATCTAGAGCCCACCTCAGTGCTGCCAAAGGTGGGATATCACAAATTCAGGGGTTTCAGGCCCATCCATGGAGCTCAAGCCTCCAGTCCCAGCTGCAGCAGCCCTTGCTGAGCGACTTTGATCACAGTGTGCAGACAGATGCTTCTAGAGCTGCACAAGGACCTCCAACACCTTTGTGGGCAGGGGACCAAACCTCTCCAAGCCTCAGCCTCCTCCAAAGTGCCATAACATTCCTTTCCCCCTCTGTTTTATGAATTTCTGGCAGTTTGTGAGTAGGGCCAAGTTCCTGCAGCTGGTTGTGGCCGGGGTGGGTGAGTGGTGCTGCCAACACCTCAAATGACAAGTGCAAGTTCAGACATCTGGCACTGGCTGCTCACAGACACATTTCCTTCCTGAAATGATAACACACAGATGATGGAAATAAAACAAAAGGAAGCAAAACTGACAGTTGCTATTGTACTTCCAAATGAAAGCATTACTTCAGGGAAGGGACTCTGCTCTGAGACAGCAGTTTTCAAAAATGGCTGTTGGAAAAGAACTTTTCATTTGAAATAATAATCACATCTCTACCTGTGACTGAACTGACAATGAAACAAACGGCCTTGAGACAGTCATAAACCTAAGACAGATTAATTTGTCTGGAGATGATACTGTTTTCCTACACTGCCCTTGCAGCACTGAATTATGCATCATTTCATTTATCAGATTGCCTCCCTCTCCCTGCCATCCCTGCAGCACAACCACGCTGCCTAAACTGCACTGATTTCCAGCAGGATGGAAAACACACAATGGATTTTCTTATCACTCCCCTTGCTGTCCCAAACCTAACAAAGCCCTGCTTTCCCTCTCATTTCTTACCACTTTTGCTGTTTTCCTGTCACAGCTCTGCTCTGTATCTGTCTGGCTTTTTGTCATGCTAAGCAGCAATCCCTGCATGACAAAATTTCCTAATAGCAAAGAGCAAGTCAACCATAATTATTGTGCTTTTACTATGATCATTTTCCAGAGGTGTCCCAACTCTTAGGAAAATGAGAAACCTGGGCTGCCTGGTTATATATTTTCACAGTTGCCTCAAGGGACAGGGATTCTGCTGAGCTGTGCAGACAGAAAGAGGACACCATCACTGCCAATGTGCCTTCAAATTATCAGGCTCAGGGATGCACGAGGGACAGGACACAAGGATGTGCCATTTCCTGCTGGCTCTTTTCTTTCCCCACCTCCAAAAGAGGGTTCTACCATGGCAGAGAGGGACCAAGAGATGCTTTTTTTGGTACCTCACACTGCTGGCTCCTTCTTCTGCTTCCCTTTGTGTTTTGAAATGAAATTTGACAATTCCAAATTCCATCTTGAATGAAATTTGGGGTTTTTGCTGTCCTGATGCAAATGAAGTCATGGGGAGGGCTTAGAGAGCTCGAAACAAACAAAAAGAAGGCATTTCTTCTCTCAAATGGTTGTGGTGGAGTCTCCATGCCTGGAAGTGCCCATAAATCCTGTGGAGATGCCAGTTAGTGCTGCTGGGGGCACGGGGGATTTGGCCAGAGGTTGGACTTGAAGATCTTGAGGTGTTTCCCAGCTTTAATGATTCCCTGACCCACTGGGATGAGCTGCCAAGGCCCCAGTACGTGGCACAGGCTGGGATTGTTGGCTCAAGAGCTTTACCCCAATTCCAATGGCTTTTCTGATGGAGATGCTGCAGCACACCAAATCTTCATTAAAAGAACATTACAAAATCATAATTAAGCAGAGTAACCTTATTTAAAGCCCCCTTTCAACCATCTGGGAGACAAGGACATTGGCCTTTCCCTTCTCTCTGGATGTCTCACAAGGAATCAGTGCCTGGAAAAAAACCAGGAACCCTCCAGCAGCAACTTCCTCCTGAAAGAAAGGATTTAGTGAGTCCCCTGGAAAAAATTTAATTTGATGCTTTTGGCACACAAAACATAGATATTATATCCCTTAGAAATAAAAGCCTTCAATGAAGAAAGGCTTCAATGAATATTTGTAGGAATTTTTATATGTTTTCATGATAAACAAAAAGAATTATAAAAAGTATCTTCTCCCTCTTTAACATTCCCAAATATGTAGGTTTGAAAATAAAGCCAACAAAATGGAACCTATTCAGAATGAAAATGTTCGCTGGGAGTTCATCTGTGAGATGATAAGACATAAAAGTGAGCATCTGTATATTTGGATGCATCTTATTTACACTCAGGGAAGAGACTGGGAATGTCATAAAATCCTGCAAAAAAAAAAAGATCTCTAAATGGCCTAAGAGTCATGTGAAATTTAGAAGAAAACTGGCCAAAATTTAGTACCTGGAATGCAAATTCATTGCAAAAATATGCTTTTCCAGTCACATCAAATATGCAAAAATATGGTTGCAAATTGAAAGTAAAGCAAAACACAGATGCACCATAAATTTCATTTTGGTACCGTTACGAGGAGCAAAAGCCTGAGAAGATTTTTGCATTTTTATTTTCTCCATTCAATTTATTCACCTCTTTTTACTATGAATGAGAGACCCATTAAAATATTAAAAGATATTTAGTAGGTGATCTAAAATGATTAAAAACAGGATTAAAAAAAAAGCATTTCCAGTGCTTGTCAGCAGCAGGCTTTTTTATCAAATTTAATACAAAATAGCTAATGAGGGTAACTCAGCCCCAGTAACGTTGTTCAAAATGCAAACTTGATTTTCAAAATCCTCCCCTCCATATTTAATAGGGTGATGATTACAAGAAAAGTGATGCTCCAATATGTTAATTCCCTCTCTGTTTTTCTGCTGATGTTACTCTTCATTCGAAGAAAACTGTCACCCTCTCTTCCCCAGCAGATCAAAGCGAGGCATCCAGTTTGTACCAGATGCCATCACACAAAATTACATTTAAGAAATCTCCAAAGTAATTAAAAACCCCTGTATAAACCCTCTCAAAGAGGAAGACACACTGTACCAATCCTCCCCTCTTTAAACAACTTCTGGGGAGGTGACAAAATGTGACTTAAAGCTTCTGCTCCACATGCCACCTCCTTCCTTTGAAGTCCTAATTAATTATCTTTCCTGAGAATCACAATAAACAGGAGGCTGCTGTTGTATCCTGAGATAACTGGGTTCCTCATCCCACTGAGGCCAAGGAAGACCATGGAATTCTGGTGAGCAGCTGGATCTTGGACAAAGAATCCCAGGAGAAGGATGAGACTGGCTCAGGTCCACTATGCTGGATTTGTTTTAGGCACATATTTTCATGTACCTTTACAGTCAACACAACTGGACTTGCTGCCCCCAGCCTGGAAAGAAATCAGGGACAGGAGGGGGACCTTTGTCAGTGCTGGCAATGTGTGAATGCCAAAGACCAGAGGAGAAGGGGTATAAATGCACCAGCCCTTGTTATGATCCTCAAATCCAGCCCAAAACAGCATCAAGAAGAAACCTGGGTGCTGGAGAGAAAACCTTCTGTTCCAGGATGGAATCTCAGTGAATTTGCCATGTAATACTGTGGGGCTTTCCTATAACTTTATTTAAGTTTTGAACAAACCCATTTTTGCCTGCTGCTAAAGCACAGAGGCCATGAAGAGCAAGGGATGGTCCTGTCCCAGCCAGGCCACACCAGCACATTCAAGGTAGCACAGGCTGGTCCACACCTCAGGGTCCAGTTATCATCCTAATCTTCCTTCTCCACACCTCAGGGTCCAGTTATCATCCTAATCTTCCTTCTCCACACCTCAGGGTCCAGTTATCATCCTAATCTTCCTTCTCCACACCTCAGGGTCCAGTTATCATCCTAACCTTCCTTCTCCACACCTCAAGGTCCAATTATCATCTTTATCCTCCTTCTCCACACCTCAGGGTCCAGTTATCATCTTTATCCTCCTTCTCCACACCTCAGGGTGCAGTTACCATCCTTCTCTTCTTTCTCCACACCTCAGGGTGCAGTTACCATCTTTCTCCACACCTCAGGGTGCAGTTACCATCCTTCTCTTCTTTCTCCACACCTCAGGGTGCAGTTACCATCCTTCTCCACACTTCAAGGTGCAGTTATCATCCTTCTCTTCCTTCTCCACACCTCAGGGTGCAGTTGCCATCCTTATCCTCCTTCTCCACCCCTCAGAGTCCATTGCCCACCCTCACCTTCCCTTCTGGAATTGTTCCAAACCCCCCTTCCCTGGGCAGCCAGGGGGCCAGGAGCAGGTGCAGGTACCCTGAGGCCCTGCCATGAACACCCCCCTGTCTGCTGTGTCCCAGTTCCAAGGGACATCAGCTGTCACCAGTGTGTCACCACAAGCTCAGTCAAGCCCCAGGAGCTGCCTGCCAAGGTGAGGTTCTCTCCCAGTGCCTGTTTTTGTTAAACAATTCACGAAGGTAGGAATTCACTCCAGAGCACAAAAGACACGAATTGAAATGCATCCAAGCTGCTGCTGGTGCCAGGAATATGACTCTGAGCAGCTTCCACTGTTTATAGACTTGAAAAAGATGAAAACATCCGGTCTGGCATGGAAAGGGGCTGCCAAATCCATCCTGGAGAGCAAGTAATGGAGTTGATATTCATTAACCCTTCTCAGTTGGCTTTTTAAATAAAATGAGAGAGATCTCAGTCCAGCCTCCAAGCAAGATTTATTTATTTCTAAATGACAAAGAAATGGAAAACACAAGGCACTTGGCAAAGTATTTGTTTGAGTACCTTGGCAGCTTGTCATTGATAATGGAATTGTTGTCTGATCTTCAGTCATTTGCAATTTAATTTACCCACAAAACCTACCACTTCTCCTTGCACATATTTCTCCACAGTGTGCCTATTTACCTTCCCAAACCAGGAAGAAATACATTAGATGATTTAAAGGGTAGCCCTTAATGCAATTTAAAGCCCTGCAAATTGATTTTCCTTAATGAACTTTATATCCTGACATCCTGTCGTTTTTCCTCTAGTACATTCAATTAGGCTATAATCAGTTATTAAGGGTTAGATAATGGGAACGTGACATCATCCACACGAGGCAGAAATTTTTGTGAGAGATTAATTAAGATCTAATTTTCATGCAAGGCTAGACCATCTGGGCCAAAAGGTGCCTACGATAATTGCAAGGGGGAAGACAAAAAAAAAAAAGGAGAAAAAAAAATCCTGGAAAACCCAGAATGGGAAAAGGAAGAACACTTGGCTTGGGTGGATGCTGAGATGAGAAGGGAGATGTTTCTCTTGGGGTAGTAAGAGGGAGAACCTTTGTGCTGTCTTCATCTAAACCACAGCAGAACAAACATCATGAATCGAAGCGCTTCAGCAAAGCAGCCGAATACATTTCTTTGTGGATGAAAAGCCAGAGCCATTCATGTTCTACTTTCAGGTAGAAACACTCTTTAATAGCAGTAGTAGCAGTGCTTAAAGCAGAGAGGCTTTTGTGGCTTTGTTAGTACTGACTTGTGATAGAGGGGAGCTCTGGGCTCCAAATACATCTCTAATCTCAGCGGAGAACACAGCTCAGCAGCTCCATTTGCCCCATATCAAAGAAGGAAAAATGTTGTTATTCTGCCAGGAAAATGGATCTATTTATCTGATGCAACGGTCTCTGCAACACAGGGTTTGTTTTGCCTCGCCTCTCTTTTTTTTTTGGAAACAGGCATATTGTAACCATCCTTAAAAGAAACCGGAATAGAAGGGTTACATCAACCACCAAGAACTTTCTAGTAACAATATCCATATTGCTGCAGTAATTCTGGAAGCTCTCATATTTCAGAACCTAAAAAAGCCCTGCAGCTCAAGAAAAACAGCCAGCCCAAGAGTTCTTCACGCTCATTACTGCTTTCCAAAGCTGCACCTCCAAAGCAATCCAGCCCATGAGCAATTTTGGGGCACTGCCTCCAGGAGGGGTGAAAAGAAGGTTCAAAGCCCACAAATGCTCTCTGCTCATGCAGCTAAGGCTGGACTGACAGAGCTCGTGTGCCTCCCTGGCCTCCTCTGCTCATTCTGGGGGAGCATGTCTCCATCGAGGTCCAGGAAAACGAGAGCCAAGCCTGAGGGTCAGAATGTTCCACAAAGATCTCTTTGTGGGGTCTGGGGATTGAGTTGGTTCTCTTTTTTTGCTCTTTTGACTCTTTGTTGGTTCTTTTTTTTTTTTTTTTTAAGGATTAAAAGTAAAACTTGAGCTTTTGTCCAGGTTTTCTCTTATCAGATGTCTTTGAATCTGCTGGAAAACTCCTGTTCTCAAAACGATTTAGAGAAGCTGCAGCTTTCATATGATTTTAAAAATGTGTCCTCGACATTATATTTTTCCCCCTTTGACTTTCTAGGCTTTCTCTTTTGCCCAAACCTTCCAAGTGTCCCAGTAACCACCTATAATCACAGTCTTAATTAAGAAAGAATGTGGCTTGGATCATTATTCTAAGTCTGTTTGGAGGAATTGTTACCCAGTTGTGAGGTTTTCAATGACTGTATTTCTCCCCCAGAGATAAGGCAATTAACGTTGTTTCCCATAAAATCCACCTTCCCCCCACTGCCTCGGTGGAGGTGAGCAGAAGTGAGAACAAATCAATACCAGAATCTATTCCCAGGAAAAGGGAACAAATATATCTTTATAATTACAATATGTAACACATTCCACAGCTGCATGCCTCTTGTGGATACTTCTGATCTGAATGTAAATACATGTTTTATGCTGAGGATAATTTCAAAGAGGAGCTGGGAGCACACACGGAACAATCCAGTGCTTTTAAATCCATGAGCCAACCTATTCATATTTTCTCTGCATTCCCATGATATACTGAAGAGCAGCCTATGCTGTAATGTATGGTACAATGGAAATATAAACTAAAAAACACTTAACTGGTCAAGAACCTGTACTTTCTCCTTAAATCCATGCTCTTTATAGACCTATCTCAGTTACTGGTTAGGACAAAGAATAGATCACAAAGGGGTAGCATTAAGATTTAACATGAGCTTGTCCAAAGGGCCAGAAACCAAAGACCCAAATTTCTTTACTGATTTCATGTTTATGATGAACTGAACCCATAATTCAGCAGTGGAGCTGCTTGGGTATTTCTAGGACAAGCCTGAGAAACTTGTTCAATATTCACTTAGGTGTGCAAATATTGCTCGTGATTATTCCCCCAAAACTGAATTCTCTCAATCCATGGCAATACCAAATGAGAAAAATCTGGCTTTGCTGTCTCTGAGTTTCCTTGCCTGGGAGTTCCACTCATTTACAAGTTTGCTCATACTCTTGCCAACCTCTCCTAAACCCCACCACCTGGAAAACTCCCCTTCCAGACCAGCTCATGCTTGCCAGCTGCAGGGTTCCTGGCCTGTGGGCAGAGTAGGGCTCTTAGAGAAACAAACAGGCATTAAATATCCCCAGGCCTTTCTATTTCATCTACAGAAAAAAAAAAAAAATAACTCTGGGGTAAATATGCAAGGCATTGAACACTTTGAGAGAAATTGCTGTTCTCCATAATTATTTTTTAATTTACCCTCTGCTGGATGAGAGCTGAGGCCCTTGTCTCCTTGTCAGCACAAACTTTGCATTTCTTGATCTGCATCTGGGGCTTGCCGAAAAATGAGCATCTTGATTACAGCTCTGCCCTTCCCCTGCTCAGCTCCAGCTGCTGCCTCTCCTCGTGCATTTCCAAAAACTGAAAGGCAGAACCATTTACTTCCTTATTTCTCTGATTGATTTTGCTCATGTGGGTTATCTCACTTCCTTCTGCAGCTCCCTGAATATCTCTGAAAGGAGGGAGAAGAGCCCGGCTGTGCCCCGGGGCAGGTGCAGGATCAGGGGAGGGAGCCACAGCTGGGGCAGTGCCACCACCACAGTGACAACAACGAGCCCCAAAGTGCAGCTTCCACAGCTCTGCACTCCCTTCTCTGGCTGAGAGCAATGAGGTTTGTAGAACCTGTCAGGGGAGGAAAGTGGGGATGGGGAAATAATGGCAAACAGCTTTTTGTGTGGTCTCAGTGATCCTAATCCTTGACAAATACATCCTGTGTTGGGTGAGACACACTCCAAGGAGTTGTGGCTCCCAGAGGTATTCCTGATTGCTTTTCCCAGCTCTCCCAAGAAGAGCTTGGCTGCCTTCCACAAACCCATATTTTCCTTTTCAGTCAAAACACAGGGATGTGCCCACTCTCTGCTCACAATAAGGTGCATCTTGTGTTCCCGCTTCCTTTCTCTTCTGCTCCTGAGCCACAGCCACAGCAGAGCCCAGGCAGGGAGCAGTGACCTGCAGAAAACCATTCCCCATGCAAGGCTGAAATAGGTGGACAAAGGAAAAAGTGGTTCAAACCACACAAAAATCCAGAATGAAATCTTATCCCTCCCCTCTTTGTCTAACCCTTTCATCTCACCTTATTCTAATAACCTCAGAGCTTTGTGAGAGCCTGGAAGAGAAATAAACACAAAAAATAGCAGAGTAGTCGTGGGGAGAGAAGTTCACATCATTATGTTGGGTTTTCTGTGGAACATTTATTTCTAGGCTGCAGTGAGAGCAACCTCCTGCCCACAGATCATTCACCTCAGCCAGGAAGATGTGCACTTCAAACAGCATCAGCCAAGAGGCTTTTTCTGCATGGCCAAACTCCCCAATTTGTGATTCACCCTGCAGTGGTTCAGCTGAAGCTGCTGCTCCCATGGCACATTTTCCTCTCTCCACCTCCAGAGCACATCAGAAATTCACAAATCCCCATAAAAAACACTATTCCCAAATCCCAAAGTCCTACCTGCTCTGACACACACCAGCTCTGCACTTGTGCAGAACCCTTTTTTTGCTCTTTCAGCGTCACTTTTCCCCTCACAACAACAAAGTTCTCTCTCCAGTTGGTGTCTGGTGGATGTTTCCTCCCAGATATTCTGGTTTTCCCCACTGCAGTCCCAAGGCTGGGCAGGATGGCTGGTTTTTAATCAGCCCAGCAAGTCACTTGAGCCTCTCAGAGCCTAGCCCAGATTTACTTTAGGATTTGCAGTGTTGATGAAAGCACAAGTGGGAAGGAGCAAAGCTTCTGCTGACTTTGTAATTAATCACAGGTTAAAGTGCTGTATGAATTATACAGGCCCCAGGAGAGCCATCACTTTTGGAATTTCCAACAAAGCACACAACTTAAGACATTCTTTGCTTTGTGTATTTGGCTAATAGAAGCATTAGTCACTGAGCTTTTTTTTTATTTTTTTTTTCAAATTTTTGAAGTAACCTCGCTAATCTGGGGAAGGTAATTTTCTAACAGGAGCTCTACCTTTAGAGCTTGGAGAAAATGTGGTGCTGTGTGAGTTTAGACAACCTGGCAACAGCTACAACAGCAAATTCAGACATTATGTTTTTCAAACCAAGCACTCAGAGTGTTTTTGACAGGGAGTGGGTGGGAGAGTCACTCAGCACTGAGTTTGCAGTGAAGGATGTGGGGGAGGAAAGCAGTTCAGCCAACTGCAACTCCTGCAAATTTATCAACAAATATCCCCACAGCTTTTAACATCCTTCCTGCTTTGACTGACTCCAGAGCCATCCCACTGTTCACAGCACAGGAAGAGACACCTGCTTCATGCACATCACCTTCACAAGCAATCCTTCCAAAGCTGTTGAACCCCCCTGTATGTGCCAGTTCACAGATCCTAGGGAGCTTGTTTTGCTTCTTATGAAACACCTTGAGATTCAAAAAAAAAGTACTGAAAAATAAAAAGGTAACTTTACTTAAATAGAAATTTATTTCATTATAATTAATAGCAACAAAAGAGGAATCATAGAACAGCCTGAGTTGGCAGGGACCTTAAATCTTTTAATTCCACCCCCTGCCATGGGCAGGGACACCTTCCACTGTCCCAGGTTGCTCCAAGCCCTGTCCAACCTGGCCTTGGATGCTTCAGGGATCCAGGGGCAGCCACAGCTTCTCTGGGCACCCTGTGCCAGGGCCTGCCCACCCTCACCAGGAATTCCTGCATTATTCTTTATTAAAAGTACAGAAGAATTGTTGTCATCCTTTCTTTCCTCTTTCTTATCACAAGCAGCTACTGCTTTAATCAGACTTTTTCTTAAATTGTTTTAAAGCACAGAGAAGGTAAAAACCACTGGCAATAATATTTCAGTGGGATTTCAAACAGTAAAGCATGAAAAGAAGATATATGGAATTACTTTGCCTTTTGATTACCTTTAACAAAATGCTACTTTTTCTGTGGATTGGTTCATGTGGGGGTTACAAAAGGAATTCAAAAGATAATTGTAAATCAGTAATACCAGGTCTGATCCCATGGCTTTAAGGCTGCTTAATGAAGTTAAAGAAAAGAGAATGTAAAAGAGATGTGACTACATCTGAAATTTCTAAGTACCTCCAGACATACATAATGGAGGAACTTGGACCCCAGTGAATGCCAATAAATCTATTTTCTTTTAAAGAAAAAATTACGAAACATTTAAAGGACATCAATCACACTTTTCTTTAAAGAGTGTTAGAGAGTGACAATTAAAAATGCCCTGTTCTGCTGTAGCTCACCTTAAATCATATTTTAGAGCCTGAGCCAGTATATGAATTTGTTACTAAAACTATTTCTTCATTGCATGATTAAAATCTAAGGTTAGAAATAAATTTTGTTTTACACTAGTGAAATGATTAAATATTCTTTTTCAAAGCTTATCTTTATATTTACTTTAAATGCTGTTAGAATAAGTTAAAATTGACAATTAAAAAGGCATCAAATGAAGTTTTTAATTTATAGAAAGAGACTGATGGAAATTTCCAGGCTTGACCATTTCGTTCACTTTACAAGCAAACAAGAAAGAAAAAGAAAGGAAGATTGAATAAGAACAGATTTTGCAGCAGACAGCTTGGACTTAAAAAAAAAAATCATGTTTTCCATCCACATTTCATGACATCAGCATCAGTTGATGCTGTAAGTGGGGGTGTGGGTGTGCATCTCCTTATCAAAATTTAACAGTGACATTTTCTTCAGCTTCTGACAAAAAACCAAACATTGTCCAGGCCATTCCCTTTGGGGTAGTGTGGCTATCCCAGCTCTCACCTTATCTGTTTTTTGTCCAAACACATCTCTCCCATTTATCTGCTGATAAATCCTGAATTCCTACCCGGTGAGGAGCATCTGGAGGCACCTTTGCTGCAAGACCTGCAGAGAAAAGGGATTAATTCCAGTTCACTTCTGTGCGTGGCACCGAGCCACGCGCCTGCTTGAAAACCTTTGTGTCTATTTGTCTTCTTTGTTTTGCAAACCCTTAAAACCCAAATCCAAGTTGTTGCTTTGTGCATTCCTGAAAGGGTGGAAGTTGTGCAAAACTCCCTGGAGATTCTGGGGGGAGTCTCAAGACTGGTTTGTGTGGCCCAGGCAGAGAGGAGGGAACCTGTCAGTGCCCAAGGCCAGGCTGGATGGGGCTTGGAGCCATCTGGGACAGTGGAAGGTGTCCCTGCCCATGGCAGGAGTGGCACTGGATGGTCCCTTAAGGTCTCTTCCATCCCAAACCATTCAGGGACTCTGGGATTCCATGGATATTGTAGGCAATCCACAGTTTCATTGGATGCCTAAATGCCATTTGGAGGAATGACAGCTCTTTTATGACAAATATTCCTTTGCCTCATGGAGTTGAATGATTAATGCAAGTCCTGAAGGTCATCTTGCAAAGGCAGTCACTGCATTTCTTCTCTTTATCGTGGGCAATTCCATGGACAATCCTCTTTGATGATTTTTTTTTTTTCCCCAGAAGGAATAAATGAGATAATCCTGGTGGTGCCCCCTCACAAGCAGCAGGTCCACACCAAGGATGTCCCAGATTCCAAATTTCAGCTGCACACCACAGCTATTTCCCTCTCCCAAAGTACCCATGGACAGAATAAACCCTGTGGGTGCTGTTCATCCATCTCCCAAGGGCCACATGTGAACCCTGCTTCCCAAAAGGAAAAGAGGGTTGGAAGCTGAGGCATCTTCCAGAAAGGGAGCTTGGAAAACAGAGGTTGTCACACAGCTTTTCCAATATGTCCTATGTCTACAGCTGCTTAATGTGCCCAGGGAATTGGGCTGCCTCCTGCTCTGCATTTCCAGCACAGCCTGGACTTGGTGCTTACCAGAGAAACAGAAATAAATGAAATTCTTAAAAGCATCTTTTAGATCTTTAATGTGTCCAGCAAGATTTTAAAAAAGCAAAACATCCCAGCAAGTCAAATCATCATTTGTCCTCTGGAGTAACTTGCTGTAGTTTTCCACAAGCAAGTTTGTAAAATTTTCTCTAATCATGGCTTTTTTTTTTTTTTTAGAAGCTGCTCTTTTCCACCTGCTTCCATTTTAATGTGTCCTCAATATCAGTTATTTTTACTTCAGCTCTAAGAGGCAAATAACGAGGATAAACAATAACTCTTCCTTTCACAAACAAAAATATGATATTGCTAGTAGAAGAAAACACAGAAAATTGCCAGGGAAATAAAAATCTCAGCAAGTGTTTTCATTTGTCAAATTTGCTCAGCGAGAAGGTCCTCAGTAAAGAAAATATAATCCATAAAGCCAGCATCAATTATCACAGAGTGGAGGCACTAGGCTGCTTTTGCTCCTAATTTTTGCATATTGGAAAATGATGATTACACACACTCCATCACCAGGGAACAGGCCAATCCATACAAACATCACCAATCCCCAGCATTGTGGAAATCTGTGGAATTCTGCAACTTGTAAACCTGCTGAAACAATAAACTGAATTAATCTAAAGCACTGGCTCAGTGCAGCTGATGGGAAATATAAGATGACTTGTTAGCTGTGTATTATTTCCTAGTAAAGATATGGGGAAAATTGGGATTTACATGGAGTTCTTCAGCTCCCATCATGGAAAACCACGATCAGTCTGTGCCAATAAAGAATATAGGAAATAAAGGAAAGGAAGAAGGAAGCTGATGGCAAGGATCTAACCTAAAAAGGACAACAGAAAGTGATGAGACTAGAGATGGAAATAACAAGAACTAGGGATTTGTTTATGGAAATTCATGGAAATTGCTCCAAGAAAAAAGACCAAGACCAAACCAAGCAAAAATAGTAATAAAAATTTAAAAAAAAAAAAAAAAAACACAGCAAAACAAACAAAAAAAGCCTAAACCCCAAAACATAATCTAAAACCAAGCAAAACAAACAAACAAAGGAAAAAATCCCTAAGCAGAAAGCAAGGGGAAAATAGTAAACGTGTGGATGGAGGTCCACAAAAAATCTTAGGAAAGCTCAGAAGTTCAGTAGATGTTGGGCACATCTTGCTTAAAATTAGGCAAAAAAAATCAGAGGCTTAACTATGCCATACTCATCCTTTCAGACCATACCTTCATTCTCACCCTTTTTTCTTTAAATTTGTGGTGTTGAGCTCATATTTCTTGTATATTTGTTATAATACACACATGTGGTTTCTGGATGCTATCACATGCTGGAAGCCAGCCTGGTCACAGAATCCCACAATCACTGAGGCTGGAAAAGCTCTCCAAGACCAACGAGGCCAAACTGTGCCTGATCCCCACTTTGTCCCCAGGCCAGAGCACTGAGTGCCACATCCAGGCCTTCCTGGGACACCTGCAGGGATGGGGACTCCAACACCTCCCTGGGCAGCCCCTGCCAAGGCCTGGCCACCCTTTCCATGCAGAAATTCCTCCTGGTGTCCACCCTGAGCCTGCCCTGGCCCAGCCTGAGGCCGTTCCCTCTGCTCCTGTCCCTGTTCCTGGGAGCAGAGCCCGACCCCCCCGGCTGTCCCCTCCTGTCAGGAGCTGTGCAGAGCCACAAGGGCCCCCTGAGCCTCCTTTGCTCCAGGCTGAGCCCCTTTCCCAGCTCCCTCAGCCCCTCCTGGTGCTCCAGCCCCTTCCCCAGCCCCGTTCCCTTCCCTGGACATGCTCCAGCCCCTCAAGGTCTCTCTGGCCACGAGGGCCAGAACTGGACACAGCACTCGAGGTCCCTCAGCAGTGCCAGCACAGGGCACAGCCACTGCCCTGGGCCTGTGCCCACACCAGGGCTGGCACAGGCCTGGATTCCTTCTTGCCCATCTGAACCCACTCTGGCACTCACTCTCAATTTCAGAGTTTATTATTATCTAAGATAGAATAGGAATATCTCCTGTAGATGTGCAGCACAATGAAAAGCAATTTGCAATTGTTCCCAGCAGCTCTCATTGCTGCTGGAGGCACAGGCTACTGTTGAAACCCTAAGACTCATAAGATGCATCCTGTGTAGAAATATTCCAAAGATTGTTCCCAGAGAGGATTTTAATGTGCTACCAATGTGCAGCATGCTCACCACTTTCCTCCACTGTGGTAATCCACTTCCCACTGACCCACAGATCCAATTAATTTGCAGCTAATGGAACTCTGTGTTCAAAGGAATTCTGAGTATTGCTCAAAATTCCCAGATGAGGCTGTTAGCCAACTGTCTTGGAAGGGCTGATAAGCAGCAGGAACACAGGGGCTACTCGTGGTGCATAATTCTGCCTCTCACATATGCTGCTGCTGTCTGGCACACAAATTGTATTTGGAGTTCCTTAAAAGGATTTGGGGCTGGGTTTCATTCCTCTGTTACACAGAGTTATCTCATGGAAGTTGAGCAGAGGCTCAACTCTGAAATGACCCTAAACGTTTTATTTGCCCCAGATTTTGCTCCTTCTCTGAGTTTGCTCCAGATCTTACTCCCTCTCTGAGTTTGCTCCAGATCCAACTCCCTCTCTGAGTTTGCTCCAAATTTCACTCCTCTGTTTTCTCCCCTGCAGAGAGCAGTGAAGTTGGAGTGCATTGCAGGGCAGACTTCCTCAGGACCTATTTGAGGGAAAGTTTGGAGTGAATGAGGTGATTCCCCCTCTGGCTGCACAGTTTGAGCCTGGTCCTTGATTTAGACTCTTGTTTTGTGGTTGGGATCCCAAGGTAAGGATGGAATAATCCCTTTTTTCTAGCTGCATCACCTCTTGGGCTCCATGAGAGGGATGTGCCATGGGGCAGCTGAGGGGCACCTCCCAGTATGCCCCAAACAATTGAACTGGTGGGGCTGGTTTGTGCCAGTTTTAGGCAATGAGCAGCAGTGGCACCTGCATTGCCTGCAGTGGTCAGGCAGGAGCACAGGGCAGCTCTGGGGAATCTGACTGGATCCCCTGGAGAGCCTTAGGGTTTCAACAGCAGCCTGTGCCTCCAGCAGCAATGAGAGCTGCTGGGAACAATTGCAAATTGCTTTTCATTGTGCTGCACATCTACTGGAGATATTCCTATTCTATCTTAGATAATCATAAACTCTGAAATTGAGAGTGAGTGCCAGAGTGGGTTCAGATGGGCAAGAAGGAATCCAGGCCTGTGCCAGCCCTGGTGTGGGCACAGGCCCAGGGCAGTGGCTCAGTCACCACCTGGGGAATGAGGCTCTGTCCTGGGAAGAGATTGGATTCCCCACAGAACCATTTACCTATTCAAAAAATTCCTGCAAAACAGTTTTGGGTTTTTTTTTTCCTGCAGAGTATCCAGAGCACAGACTGTGGCCATGGGCTCCCCTTCCCAGCCAGCCACAGCAGCTCCTCCTTGCAGCAGCAGAAGGGAACAAATGCTGTCTTCAGACAAGGCAGCAGCACCAGAGCTGCACTGCAGACATGAATAAATCCTTGCCACAGCATCAGAGCAGGTAAGGCAGAAAGAGATCCATAGAAACTGCTCTTCCCTGCACAGAGCTGTCTCCCTCATGCTGGGGCTCAGAAGATCTTCCTAAGCCACACTGGCCATAAATGCAGCAGCTCTGACAGGTCCAGGATGAACCATTCCCCCTTTTTTCCTGGTGAAAGGGTTGAGGTGTTTCATCTTCCAGCCTGAGATTCACCCAAAGGAAAACTTTTCCAAGCAAGGAAGCATTGCAGTTCTCTAGCTGCATATTTTAAGCCTGGTTCCTAAGTATTCAAGTCATTATAAATCCCCTGACTTCAGCAGAGCTGTGCAGAGTTATGCCAGCTATGAATCTGGCTGTTCCCCCCTTAAGTACTTCCAAAGCATTAAAATCCTTTCAGAAATAACTCATGCAGGTGATGTTTGCCCACACATAAATCAATTAAGACGTGAAAGGTTGTGTGCAGGCATGGGGATGGGAGGGGAACATGGGGAAGAGAAAGGGATATCTCCCTTTTTAATTTTCCAGGTAATTTTGGGGTATTTTTTCTCCAGGGTGTTCTGTCTTTGATGAACTTCATTCTATGTGCCCAGAGCTGCTCATTCTGTAACACTCACACTGCCAAAGGGTCATCAGGATTTACAGCACACATCCTTAAGGTTGGATTAATTGTGTATTGCTACATGGGATGGGAGATTTGCAACCTGGGCTCCTTACATGATGAATTACCTTTTTTAGGCTCTGGTAGAACCACAGTTTGAACCATCACTCTCTAATCTTCCAAAAAAAAAAAAAAAAAACCTGATGGGTTTATTTTTATTTTATTTTTTTTTCCTACCAATGAAGGGTATCAGCCTTTTAAAACTCCACCCTCCACATTCAGATTTTGAAAAAAAAAAAATTGGAAGTGTCTGTTCTTATAACTCACTGATGTCCTCCCAAATCTGCTCTGAAATGTTTATTGTCAAGTGGTGGCTTTGGTACTAATAATTCTTAAATACCCTCAAGAATTCATCAGAATGAGCTCTTTACCAATAAAATATCAGTGGGTGCACTGATTTCACAGCCAAAAGCTGAAAATCTAAGGGTTATTTTAGTACTATTTTTTTCTACACCAAAACAATTATAAAGATTAACATTTCATATCTAATCAGAATTTGCAAATGTATTAAAAAATAGAAAAAAATATAAGCAAAAGGTAGATGTCAGGCACAGAGAAAGCTGAATAAGAAGGGTCCAGAGATTCATGAGAAAGCAATTTTCCTGCCAGGTATGGACTATTCCTGACCAAGACCCAAAATGAAGAAAACAAGATCCCAAAGCTTAATTTATAAGAAAGCTGCACCCAGCTGCTCACCCACTACACTCAAATAAAATTACTCTAACTGGGAATAAATATTTGCCCTGTGTCACATGAATCTGCCTTACAGCTCTTTCGCTGACAGTACAAGAATAAGTGAGATTTTCCATTATTATTTGCGTCCAGTTTTACTTATCCATCATAAATTTGCTACTGAGCCCATAAATTTCTCACCTGATCATAATGTTTTCCAGTAGATACTTTTCTGAGCTCATATTTGGTGAGATATCATACACAAACACTGCAAGTAGACAAAAATAAATCCACAACAGGTATAATAATTGTCTGGGAAAAAATAGCACTTTGCTCAAGAAAGGTATTTAGGTAGCTACAGATTTCCTTGTTGAGTTTCCAATACTAAAATTGCTTCTGTAAGTTAGTGGTTGAAAATTCACAGAGCCTTGATGAAAATTTCAGGTTGAGTTTTTCCCCATGGCTTCCTCTCCCCTGCTCACCTTAAAAATGAGCATAATGACATGAGGAAAAAGAGGAAAGGTGAAGGAAGAATTCTAAAAAGGATTTTTGGTTTAGAGGCACTTGTATCACAAATGGAGACTTTTCCTCTGCTACACTTTTAACCTGGTTCTGAAAAACTTGAGACTAAAGGAGGGCTGCATAAAGGAAAAAAAAATTCTGAGGCTCCAGTTTTATCTGGCAGAGAACTTAACCAACCAAAAAGACAGAGGAATAAAATCACAGTCCTCATCTCCATGCCCTTGATATTGATTCAGCTCACATGGATCTGCAGTGAGCTCCTTCATTCCTCAGGATTCCTGTGAATGTGTGAATAGCTCAGGCCTGTTTGGATAAAATGGCCCTGCTAACCCTGAGAGCTGCAGAGAAAAGCTCCCAAATGTGACCCAAGTGAATCCTAAAGTGTTCAGAGCCTAATGATGAATAAAAGAGCCCGGCATGTTTATTAGATTTCATCATTCCACAACACTTGGGCTCAGCAACAGCATAACCATAAAAACAGCACTTACACAGCTCATGGAAAAAGAAGGGAGATTAGTTTGTGAAAAGGTGAGGCCCCTTCTAGGCTCAGGTGCCACCTCAGCCCTCCTTGGCTGTGCCCCTCTCATGTGTTCTGCCCCAGTTCTGTCAGTGTGAGTCTAACAAAGGAGAGATTCCAGAGTGGTGCCCAAAATCCCAAACCTCTCTGTCCCAGAGCACATTCCTGCAGGCAGCAGTGACCTTGCTGATGCCTGGGACACTCCCAAGACTGGTTTGTGGCTCATGGATCAGCCCAATGATTGCCTGTGCAGTTCATCTAACAGTGTTTGCTTCCCTTCAAGCTCTGTGCAAAGACACAGTTCTCATTCTGCTAAGTGCAACTTGCCACTAAGAATGTCACATTTCACATTTAAAAGGCCTAAATCTCCTTTTCCCACTGTTCATAAACTCATATTCAACAGTAATCCTGAGCAAGGGCTGTGTTTTACTGCAGCCTGGACATGGTCAATGAGGCCTGGAGTGTGGTGAGCAGCTCAGAGTGATTCCACAAAGCAGCAGCACGTGGTTCAAGCCCAGCAGAGAGCCACTCTGCCCCTCAGAAACAGCATTCCTGAGACCATTCCTGCTTGGGTTCTACCTCTGCTCCTCCCAGATATGTCTGGAACCCTGAAATCCCCACACCAGCATGTTGGGAGAGACTGTTGCAGAAGAGTTCCTGCTCAGGGAAGGTTTGAGCCGCTCAAACCCGCGCGAAGCTGCTGACGCTCCTCCAGATAACTCCCACAAACCCTGACAGTCAGCACTGCTTTAAATTCTGGGAGCATCTCCACCCAGAATGATGCCTGCTGATCTCAGAGGAGCTCTGAGAGCCATCATGATTGCAATTGTCTGCGGGGGTCTGTCTGAGGAGCCCGGCAGCCTCTGCAGCAGCGTTCCTTGGCCAACAGCACCATCTGCCTCCAAGAGCCGCACACAGGAGCACGCCGGGCTTCCTCCCTGCTCCTTCCTGCAACCCTGCTCGTGCCTGTGCTGCCATAAGGTCTCTGCTGGGTGGGAACCAGGGTTTGGAAACGTGCAGCCAAGGTTTGCAATCCCCAGAGCTCACAAAACACCCTGAAATGCCCAGCACAGTGTAGCAGTGCCAGTTGTCACTGGGAAACCAGCAGCACTGCAAAATCCAGGGCTTTATCCCTGTATGAGCCTGGCTGGAGGCAGGGATTTACAGTAGAGTAAACAGGAGTCCTGGTTGTCCTTTTCTGTGCCACAGAACTGCTGTAGTTGAAAGGGACCTTTTAAAGTTGGTGTGACCTGGCTCCCCTGCAATGAGCAGGGCATCTTCAGCTCCAACAGGTTGCTCACATCAGTGTGAAATGCAGCTCTTGTGAAATATTAAATCAGCTTTACAGCACTGAACTGGAAAATCCTGCATTTCTGTTCCCATTAATTTGCAGTGAAATCTTGCTTACTCAAACTGGAGTGGTTTGGGAGTTGTTTCAGGGTTTGACCTAACCAGGAGTACAGAAAGATATTTGTGCCAGAAGACACAAACTTGTGTCAGAAGACACAAATATGTAGCCTGATAATTGTCTGGATTAATTTGCTGGATTTGGTGGACTAATTTGTTGATTAATTTGCTGGACCTTCTGCAGAATACATCTGTTCACAACAACAAGCAAGGGAAACTCCTTGGGGGAAACCCCCAGCTTGGTCTTTAGGATGGAGATGCTCAAAAAAACCAGTTGTAAAATGGCTGCAGTGCCATAACCACAATAATAAAAAATGCAGCAGCATCTCTGGGTGGAGTAATGACCTCCAGAGACCTGGGATTTCAGCTGGAGTGTCAGAGTGTGCTGCAGCCTGAGGGGACCATTCCCACCTCCTGAGAAGAAATGCAGATGATCCCTGCTTTAAATCCAGCCATGTCGGACCTCCCTCTATAAATTGGCATGGGAACAGTACAGACAATAATTTCTTGACATTCTTAAACATTGCCCATGGAAATGGGAAATAGGAATTTTGCCTGATCAAAAGCATTTAGCAAAGGCCTGAACTCCTGCCCAAAATTCAGTCTGTAAATAAATAAACTTACACATTAAGTTGAACTCTTACAAATCTCATTAGCAGTCATTTATTCCTACAGCTCCACCACCTGCACTGCAGTCATGGCTTAGTGATACATGAAATAGGACACAAAATACAGACCTATCCATTGCCCTCTGATTAGATTTTAGGTTGTTTTGCACTTTCCAGCCTTTGCAAAAATAGCAAATGGAATATGGACATAACCAAAATCTCTTCATGTTGCTACTTGTGTTCACAAGTGTGACAAGATGCTGAGTCCTGTCAAAGCTCTGCAGTGCCACAGCCCTTCTGGAAGTCTATCCTTGGAACTAGAAAGAGGCCTTTAACCCCAAAATGAGACTAAAACTTGTCACAGTCAACCAAAGCAGTCAACAGTCACTTTCTTAAAACACAGACAGTACAAAGGGGACAGAAAGCAGCTAAAAGGGGTGGTAGGAAACTGTCCCCACTTCCTTTTGTCCCTTGTTGGTGGGTTAGCCCTTCCCTTCAGGGTCACCATCATCCCACCGAGCCTGCCACATTCCCCTGATCACTCAGAAAAATCTTTTGTTCCTTCTTTTCTCAAGTCTGGCTTTGCATCTGTTCCTGAGCCTCTTCTGAAAAGCACAGGGAATTAAAAGCCTAAATATTCTTATATTTCAAGAATATCCTTAAAAAATAGAAAAAGGTGCTTAGGGTCATTTTTGCAAAGCAGATTTTATAATATGAATTAACATGAAGTAGGGGATTTTAAGAGGGTGAAGCACAATCTTTGAATGCCTTTAGAATATTGGCCCTGGCTGTGTGTAACCAGCAGAACCCAGCACCTCCTAGGACTGGGCTGGGGCAGTGCACACACACCAGCTCTCACCCAGGTATTTTTAGAAAGTTGAGATTTTTTCTTTGGTGACAGGAAGAATTTAAAATGCGCTCCTGGGTTGCCTTGAAGAGTGGGGTCCAGCCCCTTTTCTTCATCATGATTATTGCATATCATAAGGAAATGTTGGGAAACCTGATTAAATATTTTATAGCTCAGTCCATTTAGCAGTCTGAGTGTTTGAACTACTGAAAATGAGCAAGGAGGGCTTGCCTATACAAGGGACCTGGGCAGAGCCTAACTTGGATTCTTTCACCTTCAGCTCCCACTTGGAGTTTTCTTTTTAAACCAGAACAACCTTATTTAAATCCATGTTCTCCCTCCTCCACTGCTATGGCCTGGGACTGCAGGGAATTCCCTGATTCCAGCCCCAGATGAGAGTTCAAATGATGGCCTTGATCCCCTGTTGTAGGAGCAGAGGAGACCTGGGGGAGAGGAAACCTTCTGCACTCCCTGCTCCTCCTGACATCAGGGATCAGGGTGAGACAGAGGCTCCTTCCTCCAGTGCTGGGCTTTGTGGCACTGAGGAACAAAACACATTTCTGTGCCAGGTATTCCTGCTCTCCTGGGTGGTATTTTTGGGGTCTCCCATGGCAGGAAGGAAATGATGAATCTGACTCCATGTTCTTAGAAGGCTAATTTATTATTTTATTATATAAAAGAATACTATACTAAACTATACTAAAGAATAGAGAAAGGATACTTTACAGAAGGCTTAACAAGATACTAATGAAAAACTCATGACTCCTTCCAGAGTCCTGACACAGCTAGACCAAGATTGGCCATTAAGTAAAAACAATTCACATGTTGGATAAACAATCTCCAACCACATTCCAAAGCAGCAAAATACAGGAGAAGCGAATCAGATAATTATTGTTTTCATTTTTCTCTGAGGCTTCTCAGCTTCCCAGGAGAAGAAATCCTGGTGAAGGGATTTTTCAGAAAATACGACAGTGACACTCCTGAGTCGCAACCCATTCAGAATAATGGAATCACTGTGCTTGGAAAAACCCTCTAAGGCCATCCAGTCCAACCCATTAACCCAGTACTGCCAGGTTACCACTAAATACATCCCCCAGTACCACTCCCAGGTCTTTATTGAACATTTCCAAGGACAAAGTGGGAATTTCATCCTGTTCCTACTCAGGTCCCTGAATAGCTCCTTTTCCCTTGAAAAGCAGTGAAACAAGACAATCCCCAAAGCTGAAGGTAAATGAACTCCTCATTTCAGGTCCTCCTGCACTGTGGGCACAGAATCCATCCATCTGTTATGCAGCTGCCAAAACGTGCTGCAGAAAATCTACCAGCAAAGCATTTATTGTAATGAAGCATATACAGCATTCCCAATGAAAAATAAGGGGAAGAGGGAAGCTAACAGGCATGCACAGCCTGGGGAAGAGGCTGTACTGTTTGGGACTCGCTGGTTTGAGCTGCCAGGCTCTGAGGGATGCTCTGGAGGGGCTGGGAGCAGCAGTTATTGATTCAGCACCACCACACGCAGGCAGGATGGAGCAGGCAGGGAGATGCCAGCTTTCCCTCCGGATCCATGAAATACAGCTCCCTCTTCCCTGCAAAAAGGGTTTATTAAAGCTGTCAGACTGCTTGGAAATAATGACAGGTGTTACACAAATCAGCAGCCTTAGCCCCTTACTTAGCAAAGCGCCAGAGCCTGGGCTAACAGCATAAAGTGAGTACCAAAAAAATAAAAAAAAAAAACTAACACAACAGGATGTCCAGCAATGTGGAAAAAAAATATCTAATTTTGTGTTATTTTTAAGTCACTGAGAGATATAGGCAGCAATTTGAATATAATAGAAATAAATAGTATGGATATTTTCCTTTACAACCCGCTGAGCTCGACAGACAAGAGAAATTTCCATTTACCTCATCCTTGCAAGGTATTTTTCCCTTATGTCTGTAACTGGCTAGGAAAATTATCACAACTGTAGGCAGAATCTAACAGAGCCTGAGAAGAAAAACAAAATCTTTTCACAGAGAGGAGAGGGTTTTTTCCTTTTATTTCCACAAACTGCAGAGTTTTTTGGCAGAGGTTCGCAGTCTGAAACATTCTGTGCCATGCTCCTCTTCCATTTGCAGGCTGCTTTGGTGTCCAGTCAGGACAGGGGTAGCACGAACTGATAATGAGTTATAAAAAGAAATCAATAAATCCTGCAAGCACTGAAGCAATGCCTGTGCTCTGACCCACCCCTCTGCACTGAGAGCAGAGAATCCTGGAATGGTTTGGCTGGGAAGGAACCATAGAGATCATCCCACCCCAGCCCTGCCATGGGCAGGGACACCTTCCCCTAGCCCAGGGTGCTCCAAGCCCTGTCCAAACCCACTTGTTTTTTGAACACCTTCAGGGATGCTGGGTCCACCACTGCCCTAGGCAGCCTGTGGCAGTGCTGGACAATCCTTTATGTATATATATCCAATTTATATTGGAGATATATATCAATATCCAATCTAAACCTTCCCTGGGGCAGCTTGAGGCTGCTTCCTCTCATCCTGTCTCATCTCACTCTTTCCACCACCTTGGACAAGGTACCAGAAAGGAGTTGCATACAAAATAAAGTTTTATCCATCTTCTTAAATCATCTGCTCTTCTGCTGAGGGAATAGCAACTCCAGAAGCAGGAGAAGCACTTCAGCCATCACCGTTGTGCTCCTAAGGCAAAATCAGGAAAAATCAGAGCATTCTTTTCGTGTAAACACATTTACAACTCCAAGTGGAGCTTCCTACCTTGCATGGAGCTCTTTTCCCACACAGGATTTAACTATCCTGCACAAACTTTTTCCATCAGAAAGTGGGCTTTAGCTGCAAGGAGTCAGTTAAAAGGGTTTCATGTCCTATTTCCCAGTTATAGGATTTTTAGCAGTAGAAATAGTAGTTGTAGGAAATAAGTCAGGATTCCAACTCAGAATAACCAGTATATCCTTTTAAAGGATTTGAATGAAAAACAGCCGCTGGAGTGTTCTTGTGCCTGATTTCCTAAAATCCAGAGCATAAGTTTCCATTATAAGAGGGAATCAGTGAGAAAAAGAAAAACTTAATTTCTTAATTTTCATTCAAAACTCTACCCAAATCTTACTGAAGTGCAAAATTTACCTCCAGAAGTCACATGCATGTAGAGGGAAGGAAGGCCCTGAGTTTACCTCACAAAATGCCATGTTCTGTCTTAAACTCCCTACCACTGTGAGACCTTCAAGGAAAATATTATTTCCACCTAAAATTTCCATGAGTAATTGCAGGAGGGGGCTCACAGAAGATATTTGTGTTGTGACAGGGGTGGGGTAAAACTCTGAGGTGCAGCATCCAGTCCCCCTAACTTGGCAGGGTAAAATCTGGGTCCTGGAACTGCTGAGCTCTCTTCTTATCTGGGTTGTGTAACATTGCCAAGGCAAGGCTGTTTGCAAACATGCAGACACCTTAAAAATATCAAAAAGGCATTAAATATTAGTTGAAAGTTGGACTCAATGATCTTGAAGGCCTTTTCCAACCTAAATGGAAAACCTAACACCTCTGTGGCGTTACGTGACCCACACATTGTGAGGGACTGAAATTGTCATCAGTGAGAAGGTGCAGCCCAGTTCTCTCACCATTTACATCCAAGAGGCTCCTGATTTCTCAAAACTGCTGTGTCTGTGCACAAGGAGCTGCCACAGTCAGGAGCAGCCACCTCTAAAAGGCTCCATGGGCTTCTGTCACCATCGTATTTTCTGAAAAATCCCTTCACCAGGATTTCTTCTCCTGGGAAGCTGAGAGGCCTCAGAGAAAAATGATAGCGAATCATCTGATTCGCTTCTCCTGTGTTTTGCTGCTTTGGAATGTGTTTGGACATTGTTTACCAACTAGTCATCCTTTGATTGGTTTCATGTGAATTGTTTTGACTTAATGACCAGTCACAGTCAGGCTGTGTCGAGGCTCTGGAAGGAATCACGAGTTTTTCATTATCATTCTTTGTAGTCTTCTGTCTGTATCCTTTCTCTATTCTTTAGTATAGTTTAAGTGTAGCATTCATAATATAATATAATATAATATAATATAATATAATATAATAATAAATTAGCCTTCTAAGAAGATGGAGTCAGATTCATTCCATCCTCCTCCGATGGCGGACCCAGAAAATACCACAGGCTTTCCTTGAGAAAGGACACGTGCAAGTTCAATCTCCATCCCTCAGGGATCAATACTGGTGCCAGTACTGCTCCATGAGTTTATAAATGACCTGGCTGCTGGGGTAGAGTGCCCTCCCTTCTGTGATTCATCACTGGGAGAGCCCCGGGTGTGCTGGCAGCTCTGGCACCTTCAGCAAGATTTCAACTGCACGGAAACATGGGCCAGGGTGAATGGCCTGAAATTCAGTCAAGGTAATGAAGGAAAGGGCAAACTCCTGCCCCAGGGGTGGGGTAAGCTCAGCACAGGCTGGGGCTGAAATCAGCTTGGCAGAGAAGGAGCTGGGGGTCAGGGTGGATGCCAGGATGGACACGAGCCAGCGCCGTGGCCGAGCAGCAAAGGAGGCCACAGGGACCTGGGCTGCACTGGGAATGCTGCCAGCACTTACAGGAGGGGAAATTCTCCCTCTTCTTAGCCCTGGAGAGGCCACATCTGCAGCACATGTCCTGATCTGGGCTCCAACACACCAGAGAGAGCCCAGTGAAGGGCACAGATATTGCAGGCACTGGAGCATCTGGCCATGGCTTCTGCCACTGCTCACGTTCAGCTACAAGACAAGACCACACAGTTCTCAAAAATGTGCAGCAAGAGCCAATGGACATGAGCAGAAACAAAGGAAATGTTTATTAGATGAGGCCACATGTCACAAAGAAACCCATCATACTGATAAGGTTCACAAAATATGTCCTAAGGGTCTGTGCCCATGGTCACAGAGCATCTCTAAAACCCTTGCTCTCATTTTTTTATACTTGGTTGCTGCATGTCTTTTAAACATCTGACTCTATGGAGCTAATTTTATAAAATCCACAAGAATGACATTAAGGTGAAGCTGTTCCTTTTAGAAACAATTCTTCCTAACTTCTGAATACTCTTCCTGTATGACCACAGTAAGAATCTGTTCAATGCTTATCCAGGAAATTTTTTGCCTTAACATTTTAATCAAAGGAGCAGCCTGCTTCTGTCTGAGCTGAGTTTTGTGAGGAGATGGAAATGAGGCCGAGTTTCAGAGAATGATGATATGAGGTACCCAGCAGTAAAATTAGATCAAGCACCACACTAAGTCAGGAGGAGCAGTTCAATAACTGGCAGGCAAAAACAATGACATTTTTAAGAACAAACAAGGGTGTGTTTGCCACAATTTTTCACTTCCTTGTCACATGAATTCTCAATATTTTGGATACATCTTCTACAGACTGAAGAACTGACACGGATTTTTTTCCTTTGGCATTTTAAGAAGAAGAGAATTGTCAATCTCACTCATGGAGAGCACCAACTGTGCTTTAATATCCAGCAGTGTGAAAATGGGAGAATATGCAAAATGTGAGGTTTATCTTTATAAGAAAATTACCCTGAAGATGAAAAGTTTTTTCCTGGCTTAAAATTGTGCTGCAATTGAGTTAAAAAATTGTGTTCTCAATTTATTCTTCTTTGTTGTTTTTTTTTTAAACAAATAAACATCAGAAACATGGAAACATCAGAAACACAGATTGAATTAGCAATAGATACTCCATTTTCTGACAGAAGCAGCGGCTTTTAAGATGAAAATCAAAAAATCAATGTGAACATAGAGTTAAACTGGTTAAAAGCAGATGTGGTTCCATGCATGGTGACATTGAGTTAAGTTAGTCCTGATTTAGCACTCTGGCTTTTCACAGGCTGACCTGAAGCCAGTCAAAATACATAGTTATTAGTATTTCAGCTTAATTCTGGCTTGTCAGGTGGCAGAAGACACCAGGACCTGCTCAAAAGACAAAGAGTCCCACAGAGCCCACAAGGGCGAGTCCCCGGGAGCCGCCCCACTCTCATTATCAGTGCTCTCCGTGTTCCTCTCCCTCCCAAGCTGAGAATACCAATCAGCTTTAATGCTTGGCAGGCACTATTCAGCCTGTTTGGTAAAACTGCCTTCGAGCCACATATAGGTTGTGACAAAGTTTTCTAATTAAACAGTTTCATTAAGCAGCAGAGCGTACCTTTGTAAATCCCACAGCTGCCAGCCTGATCCTCCTCCCACTGAGCTCCAGAGAAGCAGGATCCCTGTATTTACATTTCTCCCTGTCCAGGAGATTTTAGGAATCAATAAGCAAAAGTTATTCTAAGTCTCAAAAAACATGCATTCTCTTTGGGATTCTCTGGGCAAATTGCTTATTGATTTTTCTCAGCACATGCTGCTGATTTTCACAGGCCTCGGATTGTTTGGGGGTTTTTCTGGCATTGTGTCATGTAATCATAAAAATTCTCCTCTGATACTATGGATATCACCCAAATTTATAATGTGTCTGAGTCAATATGAGCACAGGCTGTCTCAGAACACCGAAGTTATAAGGTTGGTGGTACTGGAGAGTACGCAGCGCTCATTAAATGAAATCCATCCAACCACACCTTTTTTGTCTGAACCAGAAGCACTGGATATCCCAGAGAAGTGTCCACATATAACATCCTGACCTCTATGGAGGCTGAAAACCTTCTAAAACCCCTCCATGTTTTGAGTAAGTTGACCCCCACTCAAATGTCATGTTCATTCCTGCAGAGGTGAAGGGCCAAAATTGATGTGAAGCAGGAAAGCCCCAGGGGTGACTGAGCCCTGGGCAATCCCCACTCCTCCCTGAGCAAACCCTCTGGAAGCAGGAATCAGCTCCTCAGCTCCAGTCCCTCCTGCCTGTCCCTAGCCCCTCTGCAGAGCTGCTTGTGAGCATTTCCACCCGCACAGTGTCACCTGGTCACCCTGCATTCCATGGACGTGTCCCCGCACGCCTCCATCCGGGCCTGTGACAGGAGAGCCCATGAAATGAGTGCCAGGGGGGAACGGCCCATGAAATCACTCAGGGAGAATGAGAACCACACCCCGGCAGCCTTGGACACTCTCATCAGCCTTCCAGGAGAGGCTTTCCCCTTCCCCATGTTTTTAAAATAAATGGGAACATCTCACAGGCCAATGGGAATCTCCCCCACCAGGCAAGGGGTCGGGGTGACTCAGGGAGAATTTTAAGGCTGCAGCTGAATTCACGTAACAAATTGAGAGAAAGCACATCTGCCACTGCTCATCATGAGTAAGAACAGTCTCTCAGAGCTAGAGCTTCCCATTGCATTCTCCCAAATTATGCAAAACACTTATTTTAAACTTCCATCATTTTTTTCATGAGGAAAATCCACCAAGTTTTTGCCAGCAAGAAAAGTTTGTGGTTAAGGAGATTTTTTTTTTCACCTTGCTCATCTAAGAGGACCAAAAAAAGGACACTTTTTTTTCCTTTAACAACATCTTTGGAGTGGCCCTCCAGCAACTGTCTGTCCACCTCTGCAGATTGCTTCATCCAGAGAGAGTTGTCACATAAGGAGAGTTAATGCACCAGACAGAGACAAGCTGCAGCGACCCACACACTCTCACATATAAATAATATAGAATATGAGCTGTTTGTGTGAGCACAGAGATTTCTGCAAGGCACTTTAATATTTTGTTTACATCTAAAAGTAAATACAGTTCTTTAAACAGCTGCTTCATGGTCCCCAGCTGTCCGTAAATATGAAAAGCAAGTGACATTTGTTTCAAAACAGCCAGTAAATTATATATCTAGAACAAAAACCTAGTAACTCTGCTCAGATTGGTACTGCAGTGAAAACTTCTGCCAGAGTACAGAACCATCCATGGGAAACATTTCCACTTCCCCACTAACCACCTGTCTGGACCCTGAGGTGGGCAGAGGTCAGGGACACTTGCCTGTTGACTAGGAAGGAGTCAGGGACACTTTTCCATGGACACTTTTCCCATGCTCTCTATCTCCAAATGCAGAGTGTCACCAAGCAACCCCAGCCAGCCCCTTCATGTGGTCCCCTTGCCCTCAAATCCCCCTTTGACCTCTCCCAGACCTTCTCCACTGTGTTGGGATGGCATGGTCAGGCTTTGGGAGTTGAGGTGGCTGCAGGGGTGGCAGCTGTGGGTGGCACAGAAATCTTTTATGAAAAATCCTTTCCTTGGGATTTTTTCTCCTGAGAAGCTGAGAGGCCTCAGGAACAAAATGTAACCAATGGTTATCTGCTGCTGTGGAATGCAACAGGTGCATCTGGGATTGGTCTCATGTGGTTGTTTCTAATTCATGGCCAATCACAGCCCAGCTGGTTCAGACTCTCTGCCCGAGACACAAGCCTTTGTTATCATTCTTTCTTTTTCTATTCTTAGCCAGCCTTCTGATGAAATCCTTTCTTCTATTATTTTAGTATAGTTTTATTGTAATATATATCATAAAATAATAAATCAAGGCTTCTGAAACCTGGAGTCAGATCTTTCTTTGTCTCTTCCCTCATCCTGAGACCCCTGTGAATGCTGTCACATGTGGGCAGTGTCCAGCAGTGTCCCAGTGTCCAGCAGAGCCAATTCCAGCCAGCCTCAGGATGGAGCTGCTGCTGGCCAAGGCTGAGCCCAGCAGGAATGACAGCAACATCTCTGGATAACAGGTGTAAGAAGGAAAAATAAAAAGTTTTTGGGCAGATGGAACCACTGGCAGAGAAGACTGGGATGATAACATGAGAGAGGAACAGCTCTGCAGGTCAGTGCAAAAGGGAGGGCAGGAGATGCTCCAGGTGCTGCAGCTGAGAATGCCCTGAGCCTCTTTGGGAAGCCCAGGGTGAAGCAGCTGTGCCCTGCAGCCCATGGAGGGCACAGGGGTGCAGAGATGCACCTGCAGCCCCCAGAGGAGCCCACACCAGAGCAGGGGATGCCCAGAAGGAGCTGTGGCGCATGAGAAGCCCCTGCAGGAGCAGGATGCTGGCAGGGACCTGCAGACCCCAGCAGAGAGGAGCCCTACATGCTGGAGCAGGTTTGCTGGTGTTTGTGACCTGTGGGGGACCCAGACTGGAGCAGGATGTGCCTGAAGGACTGACCCTGTGGAAGAGTGACCCACATGGCAGCAGTTTGTGGAATGTTGCCCTTGGGATGGGCTCACATTGGAGAAGCTCTTGGAGAACTGTCTCCACAGGGAACAGAGAGGGAGCAGGGGCAGGACCCATAAAAGCCCAGAATGGTTTGGGTTGGAAGGGACCTTAAAACTCATCTTGTCCCATGGGCAGGGATGCCTTCCATTAGCACAGGTTGCTCAGAGTTTTACACACCTGAGCATTGTCTGTTTTCCAGCTGCAGCAATTGTTACATAAAAAGAGATATAAACCTTTCCTGTCCTGACTTGGATGATATTAAAACAAACTCATTTTGAGTGGGCTGACCTGTCAAGCTTTCTAGATCATTCCCAGGCCTCCTCATTATTTACCACTTCATCAGCCCTCTGTTATCTCCACGCTTTATCTGCATTAAGTTTGCCCTGCCTCTAGATAAAAATATTCAATAGCTTCTGCCTATTCCTAATCCAGGCAGACCTCAGCTCTGGGGAGAGAAAATCAGAAAAAAATCTGATGGTTGTTCTGCAGTAATGACATCTTGAGCTGTGCCAGTCAGGCTTCCATCCAATTAATGTGAGCTTCCCTGACATGGTATCACTTGCTCTTTTACAGAATGTCAAGCAGACTGGGTTAAATGCCTTACAAAAGTCTGCTGGACTAAGTATATCAAGCTCCCCAGTTCCTTTGCCACCTATATTTGTAATCTCCCCATGATTGAACAAGTCCAGAATCTATTTCCATAAACCATGTTCTCTCATGATGGTTCTATTCCTGTCCCCTCATTCCATATTAATTGAATAACATATTAGATCCACAACTGATGTCATGCTACCCAAGCTGGAAGTGCTCAGATGACATGTGGACTGTGATGCAGAGTGTCATTCTTCCTGAATATTTCATTCTGTTGCCATTTCTGAGTCACTATTAGAGATTTTATCACCTCCATCTTCCAGTGGGCCAGTAAAGGTTTCATCTTCCAAAGCTACATAAGAAAATCCTGCTGCCAGCTGTGGTTCTTTCTCTGTGTTTTTAGATTCCACATGATGTTGTCAGCTAATTTCCTTTTTTGTGTTGCTTTTTTCTCTTTTTATTTCCTTCACTTCTCCACTGAACACCCTTCTTCCTCTGTTCCTGCACTGTGGCATTTTGGTGGGAAGGCTCCAAACTCCATTGACATTTTATTCTTTCAAATTTTCTTGACAACATATTTTTAGCTCTTAACTTCTCCCACTTGAAGAACTTTTCCATTAAGTACGTAGGGACTGCCTCCTGTCTGCACCATCAAACCACTTGGGATCCTCAGCAGCCAACAACTCCCATTCCACAGAGTGATCTGTCAACATTCCTCATCCAAAAAGGTCCCAAACTGAGGTGCACTGGGGAAGAGACAACAACTTTAGTGTCAGGAAAGGATCTCTGACACTTTGAGAAGACTGCAGGGGATTAACCAAAGGCCTCCTTAGTGCCACAGGATAATTCTGCATCATTCCTCAGTGCACCATCCCTCAGGAACAGGAAGCTGAGCTGGGCTGTCCACAGGACTGGACCTGAAAGCACTGTGGTCTAGTGAGAGGCAGAGGGATTGAGCCTCTCCTCTTCCCAGGACTGTCCCATTGGCACAAACTCTTGTCAATGCATTTTTGGACAATAAGGCACAAATGAATGTGGAAAGGTGTGGTCCACCTGCACACCTCATTTTCCCAAGCACAGCTTTTCAGCCCCACCTAAGCCAATCAAAAAGAAAGGACAGAGCCCAAATCAAGATCTCAGCATCCTGAAGGCCACTGTTTCTTGTCCCAGCACAGCTGGGGTCTGTGTACCTTCATATTCCTACCAAAATCAATCATGCCTTGAGATGACAACTCATTAAACTGGTATGAACTCCCAAGCTCTTACTGCAGTCAGCACATGAGGAGAATCTAAAGAGAGTTCCATCCTCCTCCTAAAGCAAACTTCCCAAGGAATCTCTGAAATTGGGTAGGTCCAAAGAACAGGGGTGTTTGAAATAATAGGAAAAGTGCAAGGAGAGTTGAATTTTTAAAAAACAGGTAATTGAATGTCCAATTTCCCTGCTCTGTGCTACATTCAGCAATGCTGCCAGCACCATGTGTTAAATACTAAAAAAGGATGAGTTGGTGGAGCTGTGAGCTGGCATTGGTGTCACCACCTCCACTGACAATGTCTCGTTGGGATGGGGCTCGTGTTCTTCTGGAAACTCCAGCAGAGATCACCAGGGACAACTCACAGAATGTTTGCAAAGCCTCCCTGCCTTCCTGGTGTCACCAATTCCCATGGAAAAACCTCCTGAGCACCCTGTTTGTTTTAACAGAATACCTATTGTCTCAGCATCTGGGTCAGAGGAGTCCACACCTCTTTCTCCTCAGCTTCCTCTCTTCTGCTCAAGGCTCTGTAGGAACATCTGTGGCAGAGGGTAAGCCCACTTTCCACTAAGTTTGCTGAATTAGGCTGATATCTTGGAAATGGTTGTAAGCTTTTCCCCTTTTCTTCTTTATCTGTCACCGCAGAGACAGCCTAGGAGAACAGATTTCATTTCTGAAGCTGGCCAGCAGTAAGTTTTGTCCTGAACTATATTTATTTTTGTGTTTCCAAAAGTTTCCAGTCAGAGTATCAAGTTTAGTTCTTATCAGATAATTACACAGCACTTGCCTCCTGAGGCAATTTTAAATCAATCTCAGGAAAGGCAGTAACTATACACTGTAGATAATTATAGTCCATTAAAGTACCTTAAGATTAGATTCAGAGATCACTAATCACACAAGGTCATAAATGTTCTGCACCTTTCCGTGCTGGTGTCTGAATTTTGATATGCAGCCCTTTTGCAGGAAAAAAAATATTTTCTAGCTTTTTTATTGAGCAAAATATCAGATGCAAATAGCAAACTAATTAAAAACATGTTAAATTATTGCCCTAAAAGCTATCTCACTTCTCACCAGTCAGTCACGGAGCGAGAATCGAGCATAGAGCAAGGCTGTCATTTTAAAGATAGTCTTGACAAAACATGTCATATTTTATATTTAAAATAATGTCTAACCAAACGCCTTCCTTACCCCGGGAAAATGGTTCCTTTAATTGCTGTGAGAGATGTGTGAAGTGTGCCTGTCAAGGATTTGATTAAATGAAGAAGCGCCTCGCGCGTCGCAGCGAGCGGAAATTCTCCAACTCGGTGTTCTCCCTGTGGCAAAACATCATTTTTGCTGCAAACACATCAAATCCATTAAGGCAACCAAAGGCAATCTCTGTGAGGTCAGGTTCTCCCCAGCTGCAGCACTCCCAGTTCTGTGATCACATCTGTGCTGTGTGCCTGGTGATCCCCAGTGACAGCCCTGGGGCTGCTGCTCTCCTGTGGCCTTGTCACCACGCCAGGGGCCACATCCAAGCACTGCCATGCCACAAAGCCCGAGGCAGGAGGTGCCAGCCCTAGATAGTCCACAGCTGGGTGAAGAGGTGTCCCTGGAACAGATTTACCCAACCCAAACAGAGTTTGTCTGTAGATTTATAACTCTAAACCAGTCTGGGAAAAATGGAATGGCATAAAACTCCAAACAGCTTCAACTGAGGTCACCTCCAGGTCTTTTGTGTCATGACAAGATGGCTTATCTAAGACATGTCACCTTTATCTTTGTTTTCTGGGTTCACCATGTGAGGTTTTCTCATCCCAGTCCTACCTGGCTCCTCTTGCAGCTGGTCCAGCTCCTGCTGCCTCCCAGCCTGCTCAGGATGCACTCCAAGCACTGCCCACCACCCTCAGGCACTTCAGCTTAACCAAACTTCAGTTTGCCTCTCAGGTTTGTTCCTGGGGCCTTTCCTGGGTGCATTTTATCAGCAGCCCAGGGAGCAATGGCTGCAGTGTCCCAGGAGAGGTGTCCACAGGCCATCCCTGCCCTAGACACAAGGGATGGAGTGACAGGACACAGGGAATGGCTCCCATTGCCAGAGGGCAGGGATGGATGGGATTTTGGGAAGGAATTGTTCCCTGTGAGGGTGGGCAGGCCCTGGCACAGGGTGCCCAGAGAAGCTGTGGCTGCCCCTGGATCCCTGGAATTTTCCAAGGCCAGGCTGGACAACCTGGGATAGTGGAAGGTGCCTTGGCCATGGCAGGGGGATTGCAAATTGATCTTTAGGGTCCTTTCCCACCCAAACCATTCTGTGGTTCTGTGAAAAGACAATGGGAGGTAAAGATTCACCCTACAGTCAAAACCAAACCTTTTCCTGCTGCAGTTGCACCCCAGCCTTGTGATTCCACAGTTGGTGGAATGCAATTGATTCATGGTTGGTGGCTCCTCAGACCTCACAAGAGTGAAACCCCTGCTCAGAGCAGACATCAGACAGTGCAGGCAGCTCTGGATTACCTCAAGACCAAGTCAAATGTTTCAGGGATCTCCAGCTGATATTTTAAAGGCCTCTGCTTTCTACAAATCCTTCAAACTTTTTATTCCCAGACAAGATGAAAGCAAATATTAACAAAGAAGAATTTGCCTTGGGATAAACAATCTGGTTTTGCAATGGCCCTATACTATTGGCATCACAAAAAACCCAGTAAGTGCTTCTACATGACATGAAATCATTTAGTGCCACTAGGACCAACTCACCCTGTATTGGGGGCTTTCCAGACCTGTGGAACTGTCATTTCTCAGGTTTTCTGTAAGTTATTTCTCTTAGCTCTGGTTGCACAAAGTAATCTGACACCAAGTACTATTCCTTGAGAAGAAATTGCACACTTTTTCCAAACCCCACCTCTCTAGATGAGTTATATTCAGGGTTAACCTTTCTTCTAACATTCAATGTCAAAACAACAATGGGGAATTTCCAAAGGGTTCTTCCAGGGTTTCAGGAAACTGCCCACAGCCAGGCCAGAAACAATAATTATAAACATAAAAAAAACCCCAAAAATATATTTACCTGCCTCACCCAGCCTGCCACATTCATTAGGGCAAAGTCAGAACCTCTGAAGTATTTTAAATTCCTTTCTTGTGAATCACAGAATCTACCTTCCTGAAGATGCAAGAACACTCTGGGTGCTCCCACAGAAGGAAACATTCCCCAGAGTGTCACTGACATATTTTATGAAAAATCCTTTTGCCAGAATTTCTTCTCCTGGGAAGCTTCAGCTTCTCCATGTTTTGTTCATCTGGAATGTGATTTGGAGAATTGTTTACCCAGCATGTGAAGTGTTTTTAATTAATGGCCAATCACAGCCAGCTGGGTCGGACTTTCTGAGTCTGGCATGAGATTTTATTATTCATTCTTTTTCTAGCCTCCTTTCTCTTTCTTTAGTATACTTTTAGTATATCATTTTCTTTTAATATAATATAATAAAATAATAAATCAGCCTTCTGAAACATGGAGTCAGGGTTCTCATCTCTTCCCTCGTCCTGGGGACCCACAAACACCACCACACCCAGGGCAGCGAGGACAGGCTTCCTGCTCCACCCTGTGCACCCAGAAATTCTGATCCCTCAGAATTGCCCCATCACCAGGGGACTCATCTCACCCAGCAGCAGGCAGCTCATCTGGGCTGGTTGCTCACACTGCTGCTGTGAGAGATTTCTCACACTGGAGATGAGAGTAATCACCTAATTTCCTTAGACATCCCCTGCAGAATGAGATTAATTTGTGGTACAGTAGCTCCCTAACCTCAGTCAGAATCTGTGAAGTGTTGGTGCAGAAATACCCAAAAACTGCTGACTTCTTTCACATGCAGAGAGCTGGCTCATTAATTTTTGGCTTGCACATAATTAAAGACACTAAGGAAGCTTGAAATGACACGGATTCCATATTCCTACAGCCAGCACAGAGAGCATGACAGCATTTTCACCCAAAATGCCTGGTTTTGGGGCTGCTGTAAATGGGCTGTAAACATTGAGTACATGCAATAACTCGTTGTAAAGGTCAGAAGACAGGAATCCTCTGTACAAGGCAAAGATTTGTATGCAAGGACACAAAGCAGGATTTCAGAACAATGAAGGTAATCTGGGGTTTTATGTTTTCTTCTAATTCAATAGCTCACACACACTTAACATTGCAAACATGAGCTGCTCCCCTCATCAGGGAAGCTGCTCAACAGTACACTCAGGTTTGCAGAGAAGTCATTGTAGGATTGGGAGCTGAGTTACCACAATGTCAACAGAGGAACACAAAGAAATCAATTTATTAGATGTTTTTTTTAGTGTCTGAATTATCTCAGAAATTGCTAACTGATTTAACTTTCAAAGCTGGGCTTTAGGAAGCTCATCTGGAATATATTATTAATCAGGAGTATTATAAATGTTACATGGTAATGACTGAAGCCCTCAGTGAGATCAGGGTTGCCTTGTGTTTGCTTCATACAACTCAGTAGGGAAAAAATCCCAATCCCTAAAGCCTGTACAGTGTTTGAGAGACAAGACAGAAAAAAGGTAAAGGAAACACAGACACAATTAAGAAATAAGTCCATGAGTAAACAGCAGGTCCATGATGAAATCAGCAGCAGAATCGACGCCTCTCACATCCCAAATCAGTACCTTGTACACAAAATCATTATATTCTAATTAAAAATCTTTATCTGTAATAGTTGAACACAGAATAAACCTGAGCTCCATTTCTAGGAGAATGGTATCTTAGAACAACATTCTGGAGGAAGAAAGAAAAACCCAAACCACAGATAATATCTATACACTGCACTCATTTACACAGAAGTGAGAATGTTCCATTTCCTGCTCTGCCAAGTGAAATCAAGGCTATTCTTCTATTGGGACAGGAAAGATGATCTCCAACACAAACCAGGATAATCCTTCAACACAAACCAGGAAAATCCTGCAGGATACTCAGCACAAGGAGAGGGAAAGCAAATTGGAGCCTGACTTTGCAAATTGGAGCCTGACACATTCCTGTGAGTCCTGCCTGGCCCCAGTCCTTGTGACAAAGTCTATTTAGAAATTTCAGCTAATTACTGTATAATTTAAATACTTTCACAGGAAAGAAGGCTCCATTCCTCCCCGGGCTCATCTTGCACACAGCAGGGAAGAGCCTTGCAAGCTCCTCCTATACTAAAATCAAATTCATGTTTGCTGAGGCTGCACTAAAGGGGTGTCACCACTCTTCCTCCTTTTCTCCCCTTCTCAAAGGCAAGCAGGGAGCTGACACCGTGCAGAGATAACAGTGTTTAGCACGGCCACCTTCCCTTTCAAACGGCTCTGATTTCATGCAGAGGGTTAGACAATCCCCATTTCCATAATATTTCATTTCAATACTCCTCGTGTAATGGAATCTTGGTTAGTTTAATATCACAGCGCTGGTAAATGAAACTCTCATCTCAGTAAGAACAATGTTTGGGTTTGGCCTAGAGCAGGGAAGAGTGATTGAAGCACTTGGGAATTCATTTCAAAGGCTGTGGAATGCATTTATATGGCCACATCCTCCCTCCCCTCAGACACCCACCAACAGCACGGTCTGTAGGGTGCAGGCTTTGAAAGCATGTGTTAGCAATTGTCAGAATCTAAATGGCAGCCTGAAGGGATGATTAATTAGGAGAACAGCCAGCAAAATGGCACAAATGGCAAACATGAATAACACTTGTCTCAATAAGCATTTAGAATTTCCTGTCATATCCTCACAGGCAGAGCCCAACAGAGATGCAGCACTGGGCCAACTTTCCAAGTTTTTAATGGCTTTGATTGGATCATTCAGGCAGTTCTTGACCCACTTCAATTCCATCAGACAGCAATATTGTCCCCTGCACAACCCAGAGTTAAAAACTGCCAAGGTCAGAACGGGAACAGGAGGGGAAAGAAGCTGGGGAGATGTGTATCACCTACAGCCACCCTGCATCCCATGGAAGCGACAGGAAAAGGGGATTTTGTAGTGACCAGGATAATCCCTTCCATGTTGGACAATTCACAGAAGGCACAGGTACTCGACCTTGTGAGTAAGGAAGGGCACATGATCCACAGGAATACCCCAATGTGACCAAACCTCAAAGACTGAATTCCTCCCATCAGTACTGGATTCCCAGCAAAATCATTCTTTGCAAGGATCTCTTACTCCCACTTAGCAAAGATCATGACAAAGGAAGGTCAGATTTGCTCATGTCCATCCACCAAACCTCCTTAGGCTTGGCCTCCTGGAGCTGTGAGGGAACCTTTCCTTCTCCCCAGAGTCACTTCAGACAGACACTTCCTTCTGAGGACAAGGGATGGGAAATTGCTGGCATAATATTTCTCTTAAACAGTTCAATACATCAAAGTAAGCCAATTTTTGTAGTCTTGTACTTCTGACAAGCCCCATATATTAATAAAGGGAAGCACCTGCCTGCTGCTGCTTGAACACATCTTTGGAGTGCTCTGATTTTATCACTCATAGTTATGTCTTGGCTGAGCATGAGTTTTGAGGAAAAAAAAAACAAAATACAAAAAAGCTGGAACAAGGCATGTGTTTTAGTAGCACATAAATTGAATAGTTTTACCTTCTAATCCCATTTATTGAGTTCCAAGACCTTATGGTCTCATCCGAGAGTTGTGATCAAACTCATTTAAAAGTATTAAATAATCAAAGAAATACTAATATCAAGTTAGATTATAATAATTATTAAAAAATACAGCTTCTTTACTCCTGAAGTGGAGGGTAGCCAAATGAGCCACCAGTGACTTTGCTGTCTAGGAATTTTTGGCTGGGCAACATTTATTAAGCATTAGAAAAACCAGCAGAGAATATTCTTAACACCCAGCTGCAGTAGAAAACACCAATGTGAGTATTATAAACAAAAAGTGGAGTAATATGGGGTAGGTATCTTACCTCATTCTCAAACTAATTTACACTGTTCCTCAAATAATCCCAGTTTTTATTCACTCCAAAGGTGTGTTAGAAGGTTTCCAGTCATTCCTTTCCAGTGCAGGGTTTGTGTCAGGTCAGTAACACTCAGCTACATTGGAAAACTGCTATTTTTAAAACTACTTTAAGATTTTTCTTTTCCCAAGCAAATTCAAAATGTAAAAGCTTTGATCTTTATGCTATTGAGTCTCACTTTTTGGTACCTATTTAGCTGATTTTTTAAGATACAATAAAACTTTGGCCAGTTTAGCACTGCAGTAAATAAGATTCTCCTTGCTGTGAATAAATATCCAAACGTTGTTAATATTTCCATGGTGGAGATAAATGCCTCCTTTGCTGCTAAAAGTATCTTTAACAAGATTCATGAGGCCAGGAACCTGCTGCTCCCACAGCACAGGAACTCCAGGTTGTAAAGCAATGGGGTATCCTGCTCCTGGGTGGGCTTTTGGACACAATTTTCTTGTCTCCAGGCCAGGGGTGCCACCACCTTCGGGGCATTTAGGTGACAAACAAAGGTGACAACTCGGCAAAGCAGCCTGGCTGCGAAGTTACAGCACTGTGATAACAGCCAGCCCTGATGAATGGGCTCCTGAGGGAATCAGGCTGGGCTTGAGCATAAAATATTACACAATAAAAGCTTGCAAGGCAAACCATGATTTAAAGAGAGGGAGAAAATCTAATCCTGATGAGCTTGAGATGCATTAAATACACTGTGCTTTTGGGAGCTTCCCAGAGATGGCTTCTGGTGTATAAACCATGGAATCCTGGAGTGGTTTGGGTGGGAAGGGACCTCAAAGACCTCATCCCACCCCTGCCATGGGCAGGGACACCTTCCACTGTCCCAGGCTGCTCCAAGCCCCATCCAGCCTGGCCTGGGACAGTGCCAGGGGCAGCCACAGCTGCTCTGGGCACCCTGTGCCAAACCTCCCCACCCTCACAGGGAACAATTCCTTCCCAAAATCCCATCTAACCCTGCCCTCCTGAAACTTAAAGCCATTCCCCTGTCCCTCCATCCCTTGTCCCCAGTCCCCCTCCAGCTCTCCTGGAGCCCCTTTGGGCACTGGAAGGGGCTCTAAGATCTCCCCAGAGACTTCTCCAGGCTGAACTATCCCAGAAAGTTAAGGCATATGGAATGAATGCAACTAAAAAGGGAAACAAACAAAAAAATATCAACCAAACACCTGGAAAAGAGATGCAAATAATTCCTTCAAAGTATGTGTTCACTACTGAGAGCACCCAGCAAGGATTTCACACTCAATTGTCTCAATTCATCAGAGGGGGAGACAGTTGGGTTTGTGGGTTTTTTTTAAGGGAACATCATAAAGTGTATATAAAACCCTGTTCTGCCTTTCTCAGGAGCTGAAGGGCAAAGACCTTGTGAAATAAAGAGAAATGTGAAGCAATCACACTGCAGCAATGACCTTAGAGATTGCTCTTTATTTGTTCGGGGTTTTCTGTAATAAGTCTAACAGTGTCTAAATGAAATATTGTTTAAAATCTTATGGTATTAATTCCTAATGAAAAAAGCACTCACAGGCACTGGCATCCTTCTGCCATCTAGCAAAGACCCAGAATTTCATCAGGGATCCTAATTAGGGCTCATTACCTGAAGGAAGGCACTGAGTGAGGTTTGTTTTCTCTGAAATTCTGACTCCTGCAAGGCCCATGGAGGAAGAGGAGCAAAGGAGCTGAGCCACTCTCCCAGCTGAGATGTGGAGCTCAAGCCTCCAGCTTCCCAAAACCAGAGGTTACAGGAAGAAGGTCCTGGAATAAAATCCTGAGATGGAGGAGTTTGGCTGGTTTGATTTTTCTGGGACCTTCATACCTGCTGTGGAGCAAACCTGTGCTTAGCCCAGTGTTATATTTAGCTCAAAAACAATGCAGTACACAGCCTTTGGGTCTTTCACAGCAGAAAAGTCTGTAATTTAATTCCAAAGACTGCAATTGCCAGGGCTGCAGCGAGCTGAAACCATTCCAGCAACCAGAGCTAATCCTGTAAAAAACATGGAATATAAAAATAGCAGCCCTTCAAATGAGGGGAAAGTCAGTGCAGAGAGAACAGGCTACTGCTTTACAGGCATTTTATTGCAACACCTGTCGTGGGGCACTGGCTTCATTTCTGCATCAATACCAGCACAAATTGATCAAATCTAGAGGTCTGATAAAGCAAAACATATTCTGTATGAAATACACCAAAGACAGAAAGGGTTGGAGAGATGTCAGAAAATCCACAGTTCACCTGACTACCCAAAAGCTTATTAAGATCAAGCCTAAACATGTTTTGTGAATTTTATTTTATTTTATTTTATTTACAAAACAGGTCTAAAACCCCTTTGTGGACACTGGTCTTTAGCTGAAAACACCACCACCATCATTTGGTGCCTCTTTACCCATCTTACATTTCTATGGGATTTTCCTGGGAGTGCAAAGACAGGGAAAAGAAAGGGCAAATAATAGTTATTCAAATATCAAAGAAAATTAGTCTGTCCTAAAATCCAGGATTTTTTGTTTGCACTGGAATCTGTCCTAATTGTAAACACAGAGTTACAGTCACAGTTTTTAAATTTTGTTGCTTATATTTTGCATGTATAAGGATTCCATAATTCCTGCATCGTTGGAGTCCATGGGAGTTTGTCAGACTCTCTGCTTTCCTTTGAGAGAAATGGTTCCAGATGTAAGAGCTGAATTTATAACTCTGATTTGATATGAAAGATATGAAAACAATGCCCAGGCTGCCACAGAGGAGAAGAGGAAGAAAAGGAGCCTTAAAATCTAAAGGAGTAAAATCACAGCTGTTGCAGACACATGGGGCAGGCCTGGCTCAGAGTTTTTAATGCTTCATGCGCACAAGGCTAAGTGCTTCCACCCCAAAAGGCAAAATAAGAGACTCCCTCGGGATGAAAAAGTCAGTGTTTTTGTTTAAAGCATTAAGGAACAATGAATCATTTCCTTAAGAAGCATTTCTTCTTGGAAAAAAAAAGGAAATATTTGGAATATTCTTCATGAATGCAGCATTTAACAAATTCCTCCATGACGTCCTTTATAGACTCTCCTAAAAAAACCCAAGCAGTTTCCATGTTACAAGTCACTCAATTCATCAATAAAGGGATTAATTTTGCAGTATAAACAGTATTTAATTGCCTTACCTCCCCTGAACTGTATTGTCCATCAAAAATAAACCCTCCTTGGTACAAGGCAGAGGTTTCTGTGCCCCCTTAGTGCTGTGCTGAGCTCTACAGAAGAAGAATTGGATCAACAGTTTCATGGTTTTCTCATGCTTTTTTAGGGAGGTGGTGGAGCTTCCATCCTTGGAAATAAAGAACAACAAAAAAATATATAATGAATTTGAGGAAGCTGCAGTACCTTCAAAATTAGCCATGCTCTAAGTGAGAGAAGATGAAGATGACCCCAGGAACCTTTCTGAGTTAAAGAATTGGAGTTAATAGAAATAGAAATAATAAAATTATTCCGTTTAACAGAATAATAAATAAAACAACTTAATTTATTAACTAAAGAGTAAGCTCAAATATAAAACATAAATAATTGAATAAAGTGAAATTCTATTATTCTGAGAAGCAGCTACAAAATTATGTGCTCTTTGAAGTACAAAATTGAGCTTTACTACATGAAACAACTCCATTTTTCATGTAGGCCACAAATCATCTTCCTAAGTACCTAAGACAGGTGATAACAAATTAGATTCCCACTCACAGGAAAACTTGCTCTCTCTTCTTCTCTACAGCAGCAGGTGCTCGTTTTAAAATGCTTTGCTTTAAGCACATATTTAAAGCAAATTTATGGGTAAGTTGGGAAAGAATCTATGAGTTTAAAAAAGAGCATTGGAGAAGAACAGGGAAGTGGTGGAGTCCCCATTCCTGGAGGTGTCCAAGGGAAAGCTGGATGTGGCACTCGGTGCTTTGGGTGGGTTGACGAGGTGGGGATCGGTCATGGGTTGGACTCGATGGTCTGGGAGGGCTTTTCCAGCCTCAGAGATTCTGGGATTCTGCATTTTAGGGCAGAGTTTGGGGTTAGGGAAAGTTCAATCCCAGGGCATGCTGTGCTCCCCCAGCCCACGGCCTCTTTTAGCAAAGGTCATTGTGGGTACAAACCTCTGCTCCCAATGGTGATGCCTCAGGTTTAGCTTTTCTATTTTTCAGATTCTGTGCTGCTGTGGTGTGTAATTCTGAGCTTCATATCAGGGGATGGTGAGCTCTGTGCACAGAGTAGGGAGACAAAACAATTCCTGCTCCAGCTGGGGACCAAGGACAAATGATCCAAATCTCAGCACCAAGAGCACAAACAACGTGGGCTGAAGAGAGAAAAACAAGAAAAATGGGACTTCATAACCTAAAGCTGTAACTGGACAATGAACTGCAAGATGCAAATGGAGCAGAACTGATCAAAGTGAGAGACCCTGTGGCAGGTTGTCCATTTTGTGACCATTTTGGTTCATCTTGGGTGCAGCCCTGGCTGGGTTCTTGTGCTGCCCAAGGTGCATCCATTGAGGCCTTTGAATAAATCCCTGCTTTATTCTTTAGCTCTGTCCAGCCTCTGTTCTAGGGCAGCCTTCACAAGGCATCAATGGGATTAACACAATTCCCTAAAACTGTGGGTTTATTCCCATCCCTGAGCACACAGCTGCCTGAAACACCGTCCAGGAAAAAATGCTCTGGGATATTTTTTAATCCTCTCAAGCAATGTTCCCCTGACAGCCAAGAAAATAAACTGAGCCCTTCAAGTTACTGTTTTCTGAATATTTTATAGGAATTCCATAGCAAAATAGGAAATATCTGTGCATAAAGAATTATAGTATTGATTTAGTTCCCATAGTTATAAAATATAAACCAGGTACCAAAGAACAACCATTCTCAACCTTTCAGTTGTTCTATTTTGTATTCCATTTCATGTTCACAGCCTGATACAACATTTATTTATATTATTGGCAGCAGTCTTTGCTGTATCCTGGGAGTTCATTATGGGAGTTTTCAGGATACCTGCTATAAAAACTTTTCTCCTGGATTTGTAAGTCACTGACAAAATGGCAGTGATGAGTTGAATGATGATTTGTACATGGTTTGAATGTCCAAAAAGTATTATTTATCAGTTTTATATGAGGAGCAACCAGCATACAGGTAAAGTACCTCACAGGCTTAGACTGAGGAGGTTTGATGCAGTTTTGCTGCTTTTCAAAAGGAAAAGTTTTCAAAATAATAAAAGAGCATATAAATGCAATAAAACCAAAACAAAATAAAAAAAACATAGAGCTGACAGATAATCTATGTGCTAATACCTACCTGGCTACATTCCTTCCTGGGGAGGTCAGTAAAATTAGTCTGTGCAATGAACTTGCCTCATGTAGCAACCCTCTTATTTTGTGTAAACATCTTGTAACTCATGAGTTCGGCTCCTTTAGCTGCTGAAACAGGGAATGGCAGCCTCAGCCTTTCTGTCTCACAGTATCCATCCATCCATCCATCCATCCATCCATCCATCCATCCATCCATCCATCCATCCCAGTTCCTGTTGGGAAGACAACAGGACATGTGAGCAAATCCACAGCAGGATGAACACCTCAGGAGATGCCACCACGTCCTGCCCCACCAGCTGCCAGGAGTGGAAAACTCCAGAGTTTCCCACCAAACTCACCTGGGTTTCTTTGCTCTCCCTTCCCAGGATTTTCCCCTCCCTTTTTTTTGGTTTTAAACATCATCTTCTCCATGTCTCTCCTCAGCATCCAGGAAGGCACAAGGCTGCAGTCCTGGGACTCAATGGGTGTAGAACTGGGAGGCTGCATGGGCAGAAAGCAGTGATTCCAAATCCTTCCTTCCTTCCACTTTCCAGTTCCAGCAATACTTTTTGGCCCACCTGAATCCTCATTGAATTCTTCTTTCAAGCCCCAATTTCCCCCTGCCCCTTCCTCATCCCTCAGCATCCCTTTCCAAGGGACTTCCTTGTTGGTCCAGCAAAGCTGAATTTTGCCTGCTCCTGGCCAAGGTTTCTCAGGACTACTTGACCCACAAAAAGCAAGATTAATTGGAAAGCTCTTTGTGCAGCTCCCTAAATGTTTGTGGAAGGCTCCTAAAGCCCGAGTCCTGCCTCCTAATGGTGTCCATACAGCTTTGCAGTATTTATCTATTCACAATAGGCATATTTATCTATCCACAATGGGAAAAATGCAAAAGGAAAAGTCCTATTAGACTGTCAGTAGGAAATTAGACCTGTCAGTAGGAAAAGACTGTTCTGTGCTTTAAAAACTGCCAAAGTAAGTGTAGTTGCCAGGATGTTCATTACCATGAATCCTTTTAAGGAGCAACACCCACCTTGCTGTGAAATTTTTCACTAAAACTGCTGAAAACGCACCAAGGTACAGAAAGAAGGAAAAGGGGAAACTGTGGAATTCTGAGGGCAGCACAGGAATGGTCAGTGACTCACTGCCCTCTCCCCTTTTCACAGCCTTGTCTGAGAGCATCCATAAAGTTTAAAATGCCCCTAGCACTGTGTTTAACCCAGGATGAGCTGAGGTTGTTACATTACTGCAGGCTGACACCGGAACAATAGCAAAATTAAGGACAGAAAAAGAGCAAAACTGGGCTGCTCAAAGCCTGAATATATCACATTTTCTTTGGCCAAAGCAGTGCTTAACTCCAGTTTTATGCTACTATGAGCAAAAAGAGCATAAACTGGTACCTTTTTAACAAATAAAAATAACAACCAATATTGAGCTCTCAATTTGTAGTCACTTGTGCTGTACGGCGTGCGCCGAGGCCAGGGAACAAGATGAATGTTCAATCATATTTCAGCACAACTGGAGACAGCTGATGGAAATTGAGGCTCTGATCCAGCAGACAAGAGAGAAAGTGGCAGATTCTGATTTTCTTTGTGGAAGTTAACATCTCACTTTGGCTCCTGTGTCCCTCCTAAACAAGGAGAGATGGAAAAGCACGTCAAGTCTATTAAGCTTTTGTGCAGAGAAACATTGCAATCCAGAATGTCTGTGCCCTCAATTGCTGAAAATGTCAGAAAACTGTCAGGTTTTATGGCTGCTGAAAAACAAAACAATAATAATAGAGCTTCTGCAAGATCTGATTTCCATCTGACATGCTGATAAGGCAGGCTGAGCAGAAATGAGACCAGCCTAGAAATGACAAGGGAACAGCACATTCTGCCACTCACTGAGCTCTGCAACAACCCACAGCCCTCCTCAGAGTTATTAAGCTGATAATTTAAGAAATAGAACCAAAATACATTCCAAACTATCCTTTTGAAACAGTCCTGTCCAGCTTGTTTCACTGATGCAGGTGTTTCCTGTCCAGCTTGTTTCACTGATTCAGAGGCCTAAGATGATGTAGCTGTGATTCTTTTTGGTTTTTTTAAATGTCATGTGTTGCATTATTGCTGTTCTAATGCTTTTCATTTTAATGTTTTTATTTTTATTTCAGTTACTTAGGAAATACAATATGAAATTTGAAATACAATGCCCATGAGACAAGCTTCTGCTTGAGCTTCGTTTTATTTTTGGCAGAAGAACATGCATCCATAAAAATAAATAAAAATAAGTCATATGGATTTGAGCCCTGAGCTTAATATCTCTGAGGGATGTGTGATGTAGTTTTCTACACACTGCCAGAGCTCCAGGGGTGTTTGGACAATGCTCCCAGGCACAGGGGGGATTGTTGGGGTGTCTGTGCAGGGTCAGAGGTTGGACTGGATGATCTTGCTGGGTCCCTTCCAGCTCAGGTTATTCCATGAAAACATAAAAGGAAGGCAGATGGGGTTTTTTCAGAAGTGCTCTACAAGAAGAGAGAAAAAAGCAATTCAGTAGGTTTCAAAGGGTTTTAGAGTCTGTACTCTGAGAAGAGCACAAGAAAATCTTTCCCTGGGCAGGAGATCCCTGTCTGGCAGATCCAGGATGATTTGCAGGATCCTTTCCAGCCCCCTGAGCAGCCCTGGGCAGCGAGGCAGCCTCGAGCTGCAGGTGGAACAGCAGAGGCAGAAGGGACAGAGGTGCCCAAATCCCAGGCACGGGATCCACATCTGTGCTCTGGCTGTCCCCAAGGGAACATCCTGGAACAATGCTGTCCCTGAGCAGATCCTTAACAGCAGGAATGTGCCCCAAACACCTGCAGTTACACCTCCATACCCACCCCAAAATCCGAATACAAGGAGATGAGCAGCACCGGCCAGGTAACACCAACCTCTTCTGACCTGAGGGGTCTGGAACAGACCCAGACCTCAGACAGGACTGAATGGCTTTAAACTGACAGAGAGTGGGTTTGGATGGGATATTAGGAAGAAATTCTTCCCTGTGAGCTGAGCAGGCCCTGGCACAGGGTGCCCAGAGCAGCTGTGGCTGCCCCTGGATCCCTGGCAGTGCCCAAGAAACCTTGGCTTGGAGAAACCTGGGCTAGTGGAAGGTGTCCCTGCAGGCATTTACTTGGGAGGAGCAGAACCAGGCAGTGGTTTCATTCTCTGCCCTCACAATAAGATAAAATTAATAATTTCATTTAAAAACAAAACTAAACCAACCACCAAAGCCTCCCCTTGCCCGACAAGGTAAACTGCAAGTCACGGAAGAGGGATCTTGCATCATGTTTCCTTAAGCATATTCTGCTAATTGCCTAAATGAGAAGGACTAAAACCCTTTCAAAGAGGTTTTCTCCCCTTCTGATTTTCATTTTAAAGAGTAAATTAAAAGTCAATATTCACATCTAGCAGCACAACAAACATTTTGCTGTGTGCACAGCTTGGAAAGGTTCTCAGTGGGCTGCAGCACTCAGGATTTGCCTTTCAGATGAGGATTTTGTGGTTGTTGAATATATCCTTTAATAGAGTTAGAAAGACTGCTTCAATTATTTGTCAGTCATGATTAGCCCTGACACAACCATGCAATCAACAAGCTAACAAGTTCAGCATCTTCAGTGCTGTATTATAACCACAACTGCTTAAGCAATTTAAGTAATACCTTGCCTGAATACCTTCATTAAAGGTGAAACAGTGCAATTTTCATTTTTGTCTATTATAGACTCCGTTTAACCATGTTCATTTACAAACCCAGCCCTGTTACTTCTAATATCAGCAGAAATAAGTTAAGTAAATGTTAAGTAAAAGCCACTAGCCTCCACAGGGAAGTAACTGAGGGTGCAAAAAGTGGTTTTATGCTAATCTGAAGCCTTGGCTGAGGTTAGAACAGTCCATTAAATCAATTTGGTGCCTCTTTGTGAAGAAAGATCTGAACCCAGAAGCCTCCTCTGAAGGGCAGCCAGAGCATCAGGCTTTGTGTGAATTCTGTCGCTTGAGCTGAGTGCTTTGGTCACTGTACAATGACAAAAAAATGAATTGCTGAAGGGAACCAACCTCTTAGCTGTAGCTACATAACACTTTCAGCTAGAAATTAAGTGAGAAAATAATAAGATAGCATTGAGAGCACAGAGAAATCAGACTAAATTAGTCTTCCCAAGGAGTTATTAAGCAAAGAGGTAAGGTCAGGTGAGCTTTTGCTGACCAGAACAATAGCAGGGAACTCTAAAAACCACACAACAGCAGAGCTCAAGGCTGGTGGCAACACAAAGGAAGCATTATGTGCTAATAAATTGTCAGGGCAAGCAATTATGTGACAGAGAGAAGTGCTTAAAACCATGAATTCTGTGACAAGAGCTGAGCAAAGTTCCACAAGCAGTGAGTGGGTGTTGTGTACCATCAATGATCCAGCAAAAACACCAACACTGGGCTGCCATGGACTCCAGAAACTGCAAATGCACATCCTGATGTGCTGGGCTGAGATCATCAGGCTGGATTTGGAGCCTAGGTGCCCAAGGACAGACTGGGGGGTTCTGGAAAAGAAAGATGTTCAGTAATTATAAAATCATGAAAGCTCAGAATGGTTTGGTTGGAAGGGACCTTAAAGCCCATCCAGTTCCAGCCCCTGTGATACAGAGAAGTTGCTCCCACCCAAGTTAAAGGGAGGTGATTTCCTTTGCTGAATTAGTGTCCTGATCAGCCTCAGCACAGCTCTAAGTCATGTGGATCCCCACCACACCATGGTGCTCCCTCTCCCAAGGCATCTGTCAGATCCAGGAACAACTGAGTGCTGCAAAAGTTACAGCTTGAGATTCCTTGGGGTCATCTCTGTCACAGCTTTCACAAGCATTGCTAAGCAGGTTTATATTCCTGCTATTAAAGTGCTCTTTTAGTCTGCAAAGCAAATCTCAGAACGACACCCAGGGGTTCCACATTTAATGTTTCACAGAATGAGAGTTTGCACAGTCTGTGGATAAAATGATATTTTCATACTGCTGGACACAGAGACCAGCAAAAAGTGATGAGCACTGCAGTGCTCTGTCTGCTGGCACTGTCAGAAACAGCCTGATGCAGTCCCCAAACCCTGCCTTTCTGCAAACTGTTCTATTTTTTTTTGTCCCTATCACCTTTCTTCTTGCCCTGCAGATGTGCAGACACAAATACAATATTTAGTCTAGCACTTTTCCGACAGTGCATTGCTACAAAAATAGAATAAAACTCTTCTACCCACCAAAACAAAAGGCTTTCAAAATTAAAAAGATTTCTCAGGTAGTTTTGATGTGCTTGACTCTTGTTTTCTGCCTTTGTGAGGAAAGTACACCCAGCTGGAAAGCTCTGCCTCTGCTCCCTTCACGAGGCCAGCAGCCCCAAGGCAGCAAAGTGCACCCAGTTCTGGCACAACTGGCCCCCCACACCCTTGGCTAATCCCTGTTTCTCCTCATTCCCTTCCAGATCCTCAAGTGGATGTGACACATTGCTGGGGCCTTGGGGCTCCAATTGCACCCCAGAGGGTCTGTGCAGCTCACAGCATCCCCCAGCCCCTTCCAGAGAGGGTGCAAAGCTGCTGCCCTTGGAAAGCCATGGCTGAACACAGTCCTGGGTGTGATGGGACACAGGAAAGCACTCAGCTCCTTCCTCTCCACTCCTGGATTCTTCTGGAGTTTTAACAGAGCAACAGCAAGGTACTGAATTACCTTCTCCTTAGATCCCCAAAGAGGTCCTGAGTGCAACTGGAAGCAAAGGCAGAAGTGTTCCAGTTCCAGGAACAGTCTCCACTGTTCCAGGCTGTGTGGAAACCCAGGGCACACAGGGAATATTTCTCTGTCTGCTCTGGGGTGCCCTGACCCCCAAGGGAGCACTGCCTCACTCATGGAGAAAGTTTCCTGGACTTCAAGATAGACTGGAATCCACAAAAGTGTGCAATAGATTATAGAGAGCAGTGTATGTGAATCACTTGGTGAGAAATTGAGGTTTTGGGATTTTTAGTCTGTTGTGGATGGCAGCAAGATGGAGGGCACAGGGTGTCATCCTGGGTTTCTTCTTCATGCTGCTTCTTCCTTCTTCTCCATGGGTTTGGGTGGCATTTTGTAATTGGGCATAAAAATGCACAATGAAGGCTCTTTGGGATCAGTTATTGGGTTAAAAGGGAAAATAATCCAGGTGTCAGCTCTTAATTGGATAGTTCAGTCTTAAAAGACCTTGTAACAAGAGATTGTTGGCCATTTTGTGCCTTTTAATGAAAAGCTGCCCAACTCACAGTAGTGAGACTGTTTTACTGATAAGAAATAATAAACACTTCAGAATTACTGTCTCAAGTGCCTTCAATCCAGACCCAGAAAAACCAACAACTAGTACCCTCACAAGGCTGGACTGAATTGCCTCTGAGACCTTCAATCCCAAGCTCTGTGGGACAGGAAGAGCTGAGGAGAGGCAGAGCCCAGGGAGCTGCAGGCTCCTCTCCTGGCCATGCCCACAGCCCTGCATGAAGGACAGGCCAGCCTGCAGCAGGCAGAGAGGAAGGAGCATCTCCCACACCAGTGTACAAGCTGTTAGTAATCCCTGGAGCCCTCTGTGTGAGAGTTTGTGGTGCTGTTCACAGGGGTCCCAGGACGAGGGAAGAGATGAGAATCTTGACTCCATGTGTCAGAAGGCTGATTTATTATTTTATGATATATATTATATTAAAAGAAAATGATATATTAAAGCTATACTAAAAGAATAGAAGAAAGGATTTCATCAGAAGGCTAGCAAGGAATAGAAAAGAAATGATAATAAAATCTTATGACTGCTCACAGCCCTGACACAGGTGGCTGTCATTGGTCCTCAAATAAAAACAATTTCACATGCTGGGTAACCAATTCTCCAAATCACATTCCAAAGAAGCAAAACATGGAGAAGCTGAAGCTTCTCAGCTTCTCAGGAGAAAAGATCCTGGCAAAAGGATTTTTCATAAAATACGTCCGTGACAAAAGTTCAGTGCCTCAAAGGTGAGGAGAACTCACTTTTCTTCCAAGAGCTGCCTTTGTCCAGGGAATATCATGGACAACACAGCCCTCAACAGGTTTACCTGGCTGGCCATGGACACAGAGTGAATGAGCTGAGAACTCTTCCACATCCACACATCTTGGAGCACTTTGGAAAATACATTTTTAGTGTCTGATCAGTGGGGAGAATGAAAGTTGCCAGCAGCAAGAACTTTACATACCCTAAAAACAAGAAATGCATTAGCATCTTTATTACAAATGTAATTGGGTTTTTTTTTCATTTGTGATTGGGGAAAGGGTCACCAGTTAAAATGCACCACTGTAAAATTTGCAATTTAAATTTCATTTCACGCTGGAATGTAGAAACAGTTTACATAAATAGTATCCATTAATCATTAAAAAGAAAGGTTAGATGTAAATTAGGCTGCTATTATTTTTTTTCCTGTGATTATTTATGGGTTGGTGATGAAATTTGTTTTCACAAGGAAGAAGAATTAAGGCCTTTTTTGTGAAAACAAAATCACATTCCTACAGAAAGTATAAACTTCAAGAAAGGAAAACAGAGTATTTATTGCTTTGACCCCCAAGGGCAGGTGCAGAAACACAGAGTTTATTCTTGTTTACCTTTGAGGCAGAAGCCTTTCCCTTCATTCAGTGTAGCACCGTCTGTATTACTTCTGCCCAGACTACCAGTTTCCAGCAATCTATTTTTTATATCCCATTTTCAATTTTGGGGAAGGAAAAAAAGAATACAAAAGCAAGTATCCAGAGGTTAGAGAGGCTCCTTCATCAGCTGGTGTTGAGTGACTCAATGGCTCTGTGATTAGCAGAGAAAAAAAAATCAGCATTTTACCCCAGCCTTACAGGACAGCCTTTTTTTTCAGGTATCCAGCTCCAGAAATAGGGACAATCCCTAGTTTTTCAATGCAAATCCCTAAAAACAAAATTTCATGCTCTTTAGAAGAGTATTTTCAGTCAGTGAAGACATGGGATGTTCTGCATCCTGGGATTCCATGAAAAGATTTTGATTTTTTTTGTTAGTTCTGAAGAAGAGAACCTACTGTTACACAATTTATTCTACTGGTTTAGGAAACCTTAGGGCAGTTTAAATTCTTTCATCTCAACACTCCTGTTGCACAACTGATGGATCAATAAAAAAGTATTTTTCCTTGGCTGAAAGAGGAATCTTATCTGCTCCTGCAAGGGAAAAATATTGAGATTTTGTTATGTTTATGTTTCTATTCATTAATAGTAATCTAACTTCCCTTTTTACAAACTATGGAAATCTCCAAAATATGTTGGCAGCTGAATTTTCAGGCTTTGGGGGAAAATCTCTCTTCAAGTTTGTGCTACATATTTTTGCTTTGGTTTACACTAAAATTAAAACTTAAAACATATAAACCTGTACATAAAGATACATTAAAAATTATGATCTGTGATTGAATCATGGTCCCATTCTAGTTCCCCACAGATGATATTTCCCTCAATTAATCCTCACCAAAGAAAGAACTTTTCCAAACCAAAGGAAGAATTTTGAAATAGGATTATGAGAAAGAAAAACTGATTGTGGAAGTGACTCTAACTCACTTTACTGTCTCATTAATACCCACTCTGTGCTTTGGAGTCATGTCTTTAGTAGCACTTCTCTTTAGGTGCTATTTGATCTCTTGTGGGGCCTTGGCCTGCAGCTGCAGCATCATTTTATTTATGAGGTACTGAAGAGAGCCTCCTAACATTTGAAAAACAACAGAAAAATAGCACTTGCTGAAATTAAATAATTCAGTGTCCAAAAAAACAGAAAAGGGGCTTTTTGTTCCTTTGCAATCTGATATCTTCAAGGTTGATAATGTATCAGTTCATGAGTGCTCATGGTAGTCTTGTCAAGATGCACTTCTGTCTCCTATTTGTAAAGGATTACAATAGCACTTTTTTCCAAGCCTGGTGCACCAAACTATTCCCATTCCCATCTCTTTTATTACATTAATTGTCCCTGCTCTAATACAAATGGTTCCAACCACGGAGCTTTATGAAAGCAGGCGCTGAGGTCCCTACAGACACTCCAGAGCACCCAGGGCTCTTTAGAGTGAAGCAATTTCAACACCAGCCCTTGCTTGGGGCTGCATTCAAAACCCTCAGTCAAGGCCTTGCCAGAGGAACTTTTTGTTCCCTTTTTGTTATTTCACCTGAGGATGAAAACCAGCCAGAAGACAGAGAGGCTTGACAGCTTCTGTAATGTCATTGCAAATGCAGGCAGAAGGAGTGCTTCAGTTTTAATGCATTATCGACTACACCACTGGGCTGAACTTCTTTCCACTTGTTTTTCCCCCCTTCTCCCTTCATTTGAAGTGGAAAATGAGGTCACACCTTATCCCCCACTGAATGTAAAAGCACTAATAACTTTCCCCATTTACACTGGGAGAGGGTGAGTAATCTAATTCCAAATCTCGAGAACAACTGTCTGACTGAACAAGTTTCTGCTGTTCTCCCTGAAGGACGAGCTCCAGCCCTTGAACTCTGTGTGTGGCCTTCGTTATGGAGCCTTGGCACAGGCCCAGATGCTGTGTCCTCCAGACACCTCTTCAAAAATGGATGAGGGCCTGGAGAGCACAGCGGGAACTCTGGAATCCTGCCCATTAGCATATTCATTAGGCATAATCAATAATTAATATGTCACTTGGACGAAACATGGGGATTAAGTTATGCCTGTGCTAGGACTGATCCAAAAGGATTCATGAGCATGGGGCCTGTGGTTTGTGGGGCAGGGTGGAGCTCCAGGTGTGAGCAGGGCCAGGATTCCCTTCCTTTATGGGGTGAGCAGCCCACGGGGTGACATGGGGACACAGCACCCCCAAAGGGTGAGCCCTGCTGATGGTCACACCCCTTGCACCTCCAGGCATTTAGAGAAAGAGAATCCCAATAAAGGAAACAAGTATATTCTGAAAACATTTGAAACAACCCCTCTTTTGGCCGTTGGAGCACATTCCAATCATTCCGGTGTTTGGAAGACTTCACTGCTAACTTCCCTGACAGCAGTACCACGACTCAACACCCAACACATGGCAGTGGAACTGGTCCTTTCACAGTGCAAACCTGAACCTGTTTTACAATTAAATAATAATAATAATAATAATAATAATAATAATAATAATAATACAAATCTATGATAGGTTTATTTTTAAATGACCGATATAACTGGCAAGTGGCAAGAGTTATAAACACTTATTGGAACAAAAAAATTCCCAAACCAGCCTTCCCCCCTTCCAAGGACATCATCTCCCCTGTTCCCATCAGGACAGGGTGCAGGTCCTTCCTTTCCTCCCTCCCTGCACAGCCATGAGCTGTCTAGCACCTAGAGGAGCAAAGTTAAAAATAAATGTGCTTTTAATGCTATTTCCATTCTCCATTAAGCTGTCACACCAGGAGGGGAGGGGTAGAGAACAGCAGATTGCACAGCATTCTGTAGAAGTGGTTGGACACCCCATCCTCCAGTACAACAGGGGAGGGAAGAGATGAGATAAAAATGTCATTGCAAAAACAAGAATTTCCTGCTATGTATCTGTTGCTTCCTTTGTGCTTGTCTCCATTTCAATCAGATTTAAGTGATGTTCCCTTGAATTTCCTAATGGTATTATTATCACTTCAGACATAATAAAGGACTGTGACGTTCAACACAACAGTGTAAACTATTTTTCAACAAATTGTGCTTTAAAATGTGACATGAAATGTTAATGTATGAGATGGAGAACCCTACAGAAAGATTATGTAACACACTCAGGTTTTTCTCCTAAAAATCCATTTCCATTGAATTATTAGCTTTCCAAAATGAAATATTTCTGAAAGATGATTTAATTTCCCCAAGAGCTATTGGCCTTTGCTTGAAATGAGCTATTGGGTTCTGTCCCTGATGATTAATTTGGGATGTGATGAATAGCGTCAAATGCAGAAGTTGTGCTTTACATGTATTAATGACATTCAAATTTAAGCATTTTTACCCATTTCACAAAAATGTTATTATATCTAGAAACTAAGAAGAATACAAGTGCGTTATTTAACAACATGATTTATGACAAAAATAAACAAATTTGGAGTTCAGTCTTGAAACTGCTAAACAAGGCTGGACTGTACAATTCCTCTACACTGAAGCCTTTACATAGATAAACATTTTAGGCTTGGGTGTTATTTGTCTTTTGCTTTTAGATTTTCATACTCTTCATTTCTTATTAGCAAAATACTTTTAAAAACCTAGACTATAACCCCAGTTATGACTCCAACCCAAATTGGCTGCAGCAATGTGGAAAATCATCACACATGGCCACAACCCCAGACTGCATCCCAAATTGCTACCTCAACAAACATCTTAAAATGAGGAAAATTATCATTAAGCCCAAAATTCTTTCATTTTCCTTTAGCTGTAACTGACATGCTGAACACAGATTTTTTTTACTACAACACATTCACTGCCAGGCCACAAACAATTTTCTAATCAGATATGAAACACGAGAAACTTGTCTTAACAAAACTCAGACAAAAAGTAAAACAATCCACAGACACAGTTTTCCTCTCCATGGTTTCCCCAGCACAAATTCTCCTGCACGTTTCCTTACAGGTTGGAACCTGGAATAGCTGCTGTCCATGAAGTGGCCTGAGCCCCTGTCCCTGTGGATGTCTGTGGAACCCCAGGATGTACTGAGAAAAACCTCTGGAAAAACACAGATGCTTATTTTGATGCCAAGACTCTTAAGTGAAATTAAAGCATCCTCAGCTGAGAAACCAGAGGGATAATTTCTGAGGATTCTTCCTTTAGCTTTGCATCATGGGCCTATGCAAAGGCTGAAATACAGCAGGAACTGTGTCTGTTCCAAAGCCAGGCAGGGAGGGGAGAGCTGGCAGGACCAGGACAGGGGAGGCTATGGTACAGCACAGCTTTGAATATGCATGAGGCCTTTCCATAGGCAGCGGGTTGGATCCTTTCCTTTCCTTTGAGACTATATCTTTGATTTATCCTGATGGAAAGACAGTGGCCCCCTCCAAATCCATTGACTTTTACATCAGCCATAATTTGAGATTGCCTCTCTGGGGATCACTTACCTTGGGGAGCAGGGAATTTCAGAAAGAGACAGTTTAATGTGCAGTGGGATTGCCACAGCTGCACTCTTTCTGTTGCAAGAGGGATTTTAGAGCTGATTTCCATGAAGATAAAAGCTTTTCAGTGTTGGTTAACCTTTTTTTGGGAGGTAATTCTCTTAATAAGTTGTTTTGGTTTGCATCATTTCACACCGTGATGTTTTTGTTTTGCTTCCTTGTCCTCTCTGTTGTTTGTCCTTGATTTTGGTTTACATTAATTTCAGTTCTATTTATTAGATATGTTTTGTAGACAAAGAAAAAATTGTGGCAGCTCATTTAGAAAGATGGAATAATTAATGAATCTGAGGGTAAGTTTGTCTGAAGACTCCTTTGCACTGAGCCTACTCCTGTTGATTTAAATTGCCTTTCAGGGAAGTCCATGGCTAATCAGCTTAGAGCCCATACATTTGGCATTTATATACCTACCCCTGGTATTAGGCTCTATTTCTAGGTACCTGCAGATTATTTCTAATTATTTTATAATTACAGCCCTGGATACAGAAATTGAGCCTCCTTGCCTCTGTTAACAGTGGAAGGAGAGCTCTCCCTTGCAGTCACTTACACATGCAGAGCCATTCTGAGTCAATTGGTTTTATTATTACTGTGCTCTTCACACTCATATGCCTCAAATTCGACTGGAGCCATTAGAATTTATCTGCTGTATCGAGGCAATCAAATGACAAGGAGTGGTAGTCATTGAGGATGGATTACTTTGGATCTCAGTATCATTATTTGCCTTTAGAAATATGGGGAGACATTCAAGCCAAGGTGGGATACTTCAGGTTTTAATTAATAGTTCCAGAATGCTGTTATTAACTTTTCTGTGAACTTCTTTCATTAACTAAAGATTAGAGGTATAGGTTGAACACATAAAGGGAAGGATGCAAGCAGGGTATGATGAAGTCTGTCAAAGAAAAGAATTTTCTAACTTTTCCAGCAAAAGGAAAAACACAGTGCTCTTGATCAGATTTCTAGATTTTAATGCTGGGACTCTGACACAATCCAAAGCAGGTAATTTCTTCCAATCAGTAAAGGATTATCACTTAGAGGTAGAAAACAGAGCACAGTTGTTAAATGACAGTAAGATAGTAGACCATATAAACTGATTTTTAGTTCAGAGTGTATAATTTTAATCAAGTTATTCATTTGGACTCTATATTTTTGAACTCGTGAAAGTTTTCTGGTGTGAATATTAGAAATGTATCCTTCAAAAAGGGAATGGATTTTTAAAAGTGAGTATTTGATCTTACAGGATACTTGGCTTGACTGTATAAATATGATTCAGAACCTTCTCTCCATGTACTCATAATGTTGGACTATGGCAGAATATGCTTTCTTGATGGACTGCTTCCTGAGTTGGAGGAGTGGCTCCTGAGATCCTGACAGAAGAACCAACAGGTGACAGTGCTGACACCTGGTCTAACCCAGCCTGGGGACATCTGGCATCAGTCACTTTGTGCCAATAAAAGCCCACCCCACTTTTTAATGGGAGGATCATCTAACACCTCCCCCCTCCTGGGAGTGTGTGGAGATTCCTCCCTGGAGTGGGGACCCCCTCAAGGTCACTCCTTGAGGCTGAGGAAAGAGATTTGGTCACTGGGATGGGTGAGTGACACCAAGCTTTACTTAATAACAGTTTTTCTAGCTTTTTTTGCACCATATTAGTTATAGTTGTCTGTACTATGTAAATCATTCTGATTAGACCTCTAAGTCTAATCCTTACCATCACGATTTTAAACAAATCCTTTATTTAATTGATATAAATATATTTGGGGTTTTATCCTCAATACTTCAGGACAAAGTTGTATAAAGCCTCGATTACACCTGTAGGCTCTTTCAGACAAGTGTGGGACCAGGACTGGATCCAGCTGCTCCCAAAATCTTCTCTGAGAAGGAGTTTAGGGAGCTGGGAGGTTCCTTCTGTACCTTGTGATGAGCGGGTCTCTCTGAAAAACCTTGTCTGAAGCTCCCATCCTACTATATACTACTAAGACAGTAGCAGTAGTAGTAGCAGTAGCAGTAGTAGTAGTAACAGCAGCAGCAGCAGCAGCAGCAGCAGTAGTAACACTAAGCCAACAGCATTCTGCAGATTAATTTGTGTTCTTACTCCAGGATGATTCTGTAACCCAAGCTTGCAGCCTTGCTTTCAGCTGGGAAATGTGGCTATGAACAATCCTGCACTCTCCTCTTTTGGGATGGAGTTTCCAGCCCTGGGCTCAGCTCTCCAGGAGGTACCTGAGTGGGAAGGGGGATGCTAGGTTGGGAATGTCCTCAGGCTCTTGCACTGCTCTCAGTTCCCTGCATGTGCAAAGGCCATGAGCTGGGTATTGCACTCTTGGCTGCCTGCCTGGCTCCTGAAAAATCACTCAGGGACACGCCACAAGCCTTTGCTGCTGGAAAAAATGTCACTGCCTTCACAGGGATGAGGCATCATTTCAGGCCTTTACTGCCTCTGCAGCAGCTGTACCTTCTGAGCACAATTGGCTTCCTGGCCATACAGGCTCTTCCACATTGCTCTGCTCTGATTTGCTTCATTTCATTTTTATTTCATCCTGTTACTTTCTTCTGATTCAAGTTGAGAGTTCAACTGATAACCAATTTTTCTGTAGTGCTGGTTATATTATGTCAGTAAGTGGGAACAGCACAGCCTCTCTGCTCTCACTCAATGGGAAGTGACATCCTGCTGATTAAAATTTATTGCTAATATGTTTTGATGAATGTTTCAGAGTCTGTTATTGGTTTAGTTTTTTCATTGCTGGATGCTTTTTATTTCTGTTTTATCAATTCTATTTCCTTCAATTGTTTTAGACATAATGTATGACGCTAATAATGTGTCAGCTCCAAAAATCAGGAGCATAAAATTCTATTTATGCTGAAAACTGCAGTGAGAAAGGAGAGTGATTTATAGTGTTCTTTAAAATTTGCAATTACATTTGTTGATTGAGATGCCAGTCACATGCATAAAAGTAGGAAAGATGTTTGAATTTCCTGTTTCAAATTGTTTATTATGAAGTCCTAATTTATAGATGGAAAGCGGGTTTATTATGTAAGCAAGCCACCTGTGATCAGAAGGACTATTCACTTCCCAGCACCTCTTCAATCCTCCTTTAAGCTTCCAGCACTCCTTGAGAAGACTTTCATGGAAGTTTTATGGCTGTTCAGTCCATTAATCTCTGCTCATTTTTTTCTCTTTATCCAATAATGCCACAGTCCAGCTCCCCATGTGGAATCACTCATTTTCCTTGCAGAGATCCGGGTCATGTACTTCACATGATCACATCAAGTCCTTTCCTGTGATACCATTTTGTAATGAAACCCACCTTGTGTTGGAATAAAGGACTCAGGGAAGTTCAGCTGTTGGCTGAGGTAAAAAGAATATGTATATGGGGTGGTGTAAACTAATTCTTAGCTGTTTTCACTCTGGCTGTAAACATTTTGGTCCTTGAGGCCCCTTTTAGCAAGTGTATGATCACTTTACACACCACATTTCATCTCATCCATCTTCCATGTGCTCCCATTTTCTCCTCATTGACTGCAATTCCTCCAAACTGCTCCTGGAAGTTGGCTCCAGAAGGCTTCTCAGGGAAAAGAATTCCTGCTGGAGCAATTCCTTTGCTGAGCAGCAGAATGGTCACCCTGTGGATGTGCTATTGCTTACATATTTATGCTCAACCATGTTTCTCCAGCTCCACCATTGCCAGCTGATTGCTTCTTTTCTATTTTCTCCTTTATTCAAAGGATAAATGCTTTGGATCATTTCTATCACCATCTCTATTCTTTAATAATTTCCCCCAACCTCAGATGTGCCTAAATTAGGTTTGTTTTTTTTTTCCTCTCCCCATGTTTCTGCTTTGCTTGGTTTTCTACTGTCAACTGCCTCCCAATATAGATTAATTTGACAGTTATTTTAATATGATTATTTCTCAGTCTTCCATCTCCTTTAGGAAAATATTAAAGAATAGGAATGATAACCACAATCCCCTTGTTTCTGCAGAAGATGCCAACTTGGCATCCTCCTCCTCCTCCTCCTCCTCCTCTTTTGTTTACATTCAATTAGTCAGGTTTTGGATCTGTCCAATCCAATTTGAATTAACATTTCAATTTCTCTTGCATGGAAAAAGAAAGCAATTGCTTCATTAAATTACATTCTTTATTAAAATAGCCATCAACATCTGTAAAAAAACTTTCTAACATGATGTTTTACAACAAAAGTGGGTTTGCACAAACCAGCAGAGTCTTGAAATATCTTTTTTATTAGGTTGCAATTTAAAATGTCAGATTTTTAATGTCTTCTTATGAGGGGATGATAAACTAATCTGAGAGCACCCACAAAAGCCATTTGCTTACTCTCTCTTGCTACAGTTGGGCAGAGGAGAAGGAAACAAAAAATTAATGAAGGGCCCATGAGTGGAGATAAGGATTGGGAAAAAACACTTTAAGGGCAAAACAGGTTCAAATTTCAAGGTATAAGGTAAATTTATTATTAACAGAGTCAGAGGAGGATGATGAGAACTAAAACAGAGATTGGCTCTGTCAGACATAGTGGAAGCTTCTAGCAGCTTCTCATAGAAGCTACATCTGTGGCACTCCCCTGCTACCAAAAACCAGGCCGTGCCAAATCAACACACCTCCTCTGGGAAGCATCTAGTCAGTCACCTAAGCATGTGTCTGACAGTGATGGATGTGCTTATCCATAGTCAAAGAAGTTCTTCAATTTCCCTTAACTTGAATTTCCCTTAACTTGATGAGCTGCCATTGTGGGAAACTGGCTCCAGGGCTACACTTCATATCTGTGCTTAAGCTTTATGGTTCTGTGCTACTCAGCCCTTTTGGCTCTGAGTAATCACTCAGAAAACAACAACAACAACAAAAATTTCTTTTTCTTTCCATTGCCTCACCAGGTATTTTAGTGGAACTCTACTTTTCCTCCTGGCCCATTTGCCAAGAAAATACCTGGTAAAGCAATGTCAGTAGCTCTGCTGGAGCAAAGCAATAGTTCTGCTCCTGCAGTTCCAGAGTAGACTCCTAATTATGGCATGAAGACATTTTATAACAAAGACATAAAAAATACCATTTTTATTAGCTGTTCACATGCCAGCTATAATTAATTCTACACAGGGAAGTTTGCTTTCAGTTCATTTGAACACATCTACTCTTAACCTGGATGACCGAGTAATTTTTTATAAACCCAGTCATGGATTAATGTTGAAAAGATGTAGGTGACCTTTTTTTTATTTTTTTTATTATTTTTTAAAACCCTGCAGCCACCACCTTGTGAATATATTAACTGTGAAGCCATTTCATCAGTGCTGCAACACTTAAGTACTTACAAGTTGATCCCAGCTGTGTAAGATGCTGAGAACTGCTGGGGAAATGTCAAATATTGATTAATACAATAATATGCTTTATCTTGGATTCAATCTATGATTTAAATAGTGTATCACAGTGGCACAGCCACTTCCCCATGGGCTGCAGGGGAATCTCAGCTCCAGGGCCTGACCCTAGGCATCTGCAGGGCTGTTCCCCTCACATATCTTGAAATTTAAACAATCATTTCATATTATACCCATGAATGATGCATTTGGGTATTTTCATTTGTGCTGCTGGAATACTGTTTACAGGCAGGATTAAAAACTGGAGTACATCTGAAATTCAAGATTTTTATATGAGCTAGACTTTAGTTATTGAATTTGGAACTCATAATAAAACTATGTGTGTCTTTCCATATTTCAGGCCTCAGAGGGGCAAATCCAAGCTCCAAGTGCCAGTGCAATGCAGCATTCCGAGATGGAGTACATATTAGGGCCACTTCACAAGCCAGAAATGTGCAGTTTTCCTCCTGCAGTGTGATTTCTTTGTCAGTAATTTGGCATTAGCTTCTTCCATCCTCACTTGTCAAACACCCTCAGGAATGACAAATAGTTTTGACTTTCCACTCTTTTAAAGTAGGATGGTAATTCTTCACTCAGGTGTGGATATGGCCTCATGGAAAGGACAGAGGAGACCACCTTTTGTCCAGTTTGTTTCCTCTGGGTTTGCTCCCTCCCGTGTTAGCTGACACTGAGGTGCTGATGGGAGAAGGAAGAGCAGAGTCCTCTTCCAGACAGTTCACCACAAATTTACTCTCCAAGCCTTGTTTGAAACTTCAGGATTTCATGGTCTGCGTGAACTTCAGATGGATTTCAGCTCGAGCGAAGGGAGTAGGAGCAGCAGCAGCAATGTAGTGGCGGTACATGGCTTTGTGGTTTTGTTTGTTTGGATTTGTTTTTTTTATAATTTGCTTTGCACTTTAGTATTTTCCTTTTTAAATACCCTGCTATTTATTATGCAAGGAGATTGTTGTGTATTGTGGCATGAGTAGGACATTTACAAAATAACAGCTGAATTAAAGTGCTGATTTGGAGACCAGACTGCAAATGGAATTTGATTTTGTGCATCACCTTTTTAAAAAAAAACAAAAACAAAAACAGTCCAGGCATGTCTTGACCTTCAGAAATTTTAAGAGCAGCACGGGCTTGGATCAAAACAGAGACTTGAGCTCTGTTCTTAAATAACAGGCAAGTTCAGCCCTTGTTTACATGCATGAGACTTTTACTGACAATGATGAGCTTTAGAGCTTTAGGTGCTACTGGTACAGAATACATAATGAATTCTGGAAAATAACTCAGAGGCACCAGCTTTTAAAAACACAGGCTTAAGATTCTTGCTGGGCTTAAGGAGGGCATTTAAAAACTCCCATGGAAAAGGGCTCTGAAGGGGTGAATTGCTCAGGTGTCTTCTTGGGATATGGCAACCTGGCAGAAAGCTGTTGTTTCATGTCACATGTGAGACATCTGTTTGGTATAATTTATCACATGAGAGCTGCATATTCTCCTGGAGCATCTCAGGGATACACTTTGTCAGTGCCACCCTTTGTCAGTGCTGGGATTAAGCAGGAGGGAGTCCTGAGACCTGCCCAGATCCAGGGATCCATCAGGACTGTGCATCCTCTCTTTCTCCTTGTGAAGTGTGAAATTTCAAATTAAAAGCAACAGTAGAGAACAAAAAAGCTGATTTGTACAAAACAGTAGTTTTAAAGCTTTCCTTGTAGTCCTAAATGTGCTTTCTTCTGATTTCCAGGAATAGATTGAAGCCAACTACTAAAGTCTCAGTGGCTCAGAATTGTTGGTTAATCTGGTGAATAGTTTCCCATACCAAGCAGTTATCAGGAAATGGGATGTTAAGATCAGCAAATCTCCTAAATTTGCATTCTTTTTTCAAAAGAGCAACATTCCGCATATTTCATTCTTATTAACTTTTTATTCTAGAAGCTTCACATAAAACTCTTTGCCATAACTGTCCTTCCAATGCAGCAGTCAGTGTTAAAAACAATGGCTTAGAGATAATCAGCTGGAAATCAGGGTATGCCTTTATATCCAGGCAGATGTTCAAGGTCCTGATGTGTCACCTGCACTGCAGTTGAGATGTCCTCTGTATTCCACAGAACACTATTAAAAACCACCAAACAATTAATCATGGCAAACAAGATTTAATATGCATGGTGACATTAAGAGTTGGAATAATGCTAATAATCTCTGAGAACTTCCCTGAGTTTTAGTACTTTTCTTTCCCTCTAAGAATTGTGTTTCCTTTCTCCCTGTAACCTGGGACACTGCAGCCTAAATTCCTGAGGAAAATACATTTCACATACACATTTCTCAACCACGTTCCTATTTTATTCACTAGAAGTACATATGTGTAATAGCGACTCATCCTGAGTTTCTTTTCTCTAAAAAGAGAAATTCCTTTCTTAATTGTAACTCTCTGCTGACTGATTCAAAGTGTCTCTTATCTATTCTTGTAGTCCTGGATTACATTTCAGCTTTATACTCCATCAGTGTAGGCTCCCACAATATCATTTTATATTTTGATGTTTCTAAGGTATTAGAAAAGATATGAAATATATTCAAATGAATTACATCTAATTGCTTTCTGATATGTGCTGGGATGTTCATCTTATTTACATCCATAAGGTGTCTAAAGGATATTTGAATTTGGGCTATCGCTTGTGAATTACCAGACTTCGGAAGACTTTTTTTTTTGTGACAGATGGTGGATATTATAGAGGGGAGAAGTTTCCCAGCACTGTGATTAAAAAGAACCCCAGGAAGTTTTAAAAGGGAAGGGACCTCACAGCCCATCCAGTGCCACCCCCTGCCATGGGCAGGGACACCTTCCACTATCCCAGGTTGCTCCAAGCCCGATCCATCATGGGACTGGACACTGCCAGGGATCCAGGGGCAGCCACAGCTGCTCTGGGCACCCTGTGCCGGGGCCTGCCCACCCTCCCAGGGAACAATTGCTTCCCAGTAGCCCAAATAACCACTCCTTTGTAGCCAGCAAAGTCAGAGCAGTGAGGAAGAGAGGCCCCCCGGGCCCCTCGCACACGGAGCATGGGAAGAGCCCTGGGAGCTTCACCCATCCCCAGGGCCCGGACGAACCCCCCAGATCCCAGCCCGAGCGGACAACGCCCGCAGGCCCGTACCCCTTAGAGCGCTGCCGCACTCCCAGGCCCTCGCTCGACCAGCTGCAAGAGCTGGAGCTGTGTGGAGCAAGGTCAGGACTGATGGCACTCCTTGAAGAGCTGGGCAACCAGAGGCAGGACTGGTCCACGCTTTGCCAGGCCAGCATTAGTGGGGAAGACAAACCGGAGTCTGACAGCGGCCCAGGACAACTCCAAAAGCTCTTCCTCCCAGACACAGATCCATCAGTGTCCCATGGGGAGGACAGCAAGGCCCAAGACTTCTGGCAGAGGAAGAACAAGGACGTCACCGTCCACACCATCTGGGTCAACCCCCTCTACCCAGCCCTCATGCAGGAGTCCAGCTCGCTGGAGGCAGAGGAGGCAGACTCTGACCTGCCCAGCACATCTCCTGACCCAGCAGCTTCCACGGGCACCCAGACAGGAAAACTCCAAAAGCTGTTTCACCAAGACACACATCCATCAGTGTCCCATGGGGAAGACAGCAAGGCCCAAGAGCTGTGGCAGAAGAAGAACAAGGACGTCACCATCCACACCATCTGGGTCAACCCCCTCTGCCCAGCCCTCATGGTGGAGCCCAGCTCACTGGAGGCACAGGAGGCAGACTTTGGCCTGCGCAGCACATCTCCTGCCCCAGGCTGGCCAGAAGACACAGACCTGAGCAGGAGCGCTGAGGAAGAGAGCACCTCAGGGTCCCTCCAATCTGAGCCACTGCCAGAAGACACAGAGCCAGGCAGGATGGCTCAGGAGGAAGAGAGCGCCTCATGGTCCCTCCAGTCTGAGCCACTGCCAGAAGACACAGAGCCAGGCAGGATGGCTCAGGAGGAGAGCACCTCATGGTCCCTCCAATCTGAGCCACTGCCAGAAGACACAGAGCCAGGCAGGATGGCTCAGGAGGAGATTGGCCTCATGTCCCCACCACACGAGGCTTGGGTGCAAGACCAAGACCTAAGCCACAGCACGGAGATGGCCACCATGTCATGGTCCCTCTCATGGGAGTCAGAGGAAGAAGACCAAGGCCTGAACCCGAGCAGGGAGAATGTGAGTGCCTCAGCATTCCTGCTGTGTGAGACACAGGCTGGGAGCTGGGGCATTAAAGTCTGCACAGCCACCCACGATGGTGTGGATCAGCCACAGGAAGCCCTGCTCTGCCCACATCACAGGAAATCCCTGCTCTTGCCCAGGGGCACAGGCACGCAGTCAGGAGAACAAAGCCTGTCCCAAGTGGAAGATGCAGGGAGGGATTTCAGGGACCTGGAGGCTGCCATGGGGCCCACTTGGTGGGAGGCAGAGTTGCTCAGGAGGGACAGGATCACATTTGAGCGTCTGCGGCGCCTGTACTCAGCTGCAGCTGTCCCCGTGCAGCGCCCGTCCCGCTCCAGGAGGGCACTCAGGGCTCTGCTCAGGGTGCTCAGGAGCTTCAAATGCCTCATTTCATGCCTCCACCCATAGAGGCCATCCCACCGTGGCTCCACACTGCCAGCGATAAAACACCCATGGAGGCAAAGCGAGACCCAAAGCTGATCAGGGTTCTGCCCCGAGTAACCCTGACCATGGCCTGGACATCTTCATCAAGGACCTGGACAGGACAACTGAGGACACCCTCAGTCATTCTGAGCAGAAGACACCAAGCTCAATGGCAGTGTTGATCTGCTGGTGGGCCAGGAGGCTCATGGCTGAGGTGTCATTGTGGCTGCTCCCTCAGGAATTTGTGGAGGAGAGCTAGTAGAACTAAGAGAGTTAAATTCTGTAGGTTAAAGTTAGGTGAAATTTTGTAGGTGAAAATTAGATTGAATTCTGTAGCTTAAAGTTAGGTTGCTAAGTTAGAACAGGTTAGATAAAATGCTTTTATTGAAATAAAATTATGGAGTTGAGAAATCAGAAGTGCTTGTTGTTTTCATTGCACTCTGCTGAGTCATGGAATCCAGAATCCCAGAGTGGTTTGGGGTGGAAAGAACAGTAAAACCCATCCAGTGCCACCCAGTGCCATGGGCAGGGACACCTTCCACTAGCCCAGGTTGCTCCAAGCCCCATCCAACCTGGCCTTGGACACTTCAGGGATCCAGGCTCTGGCACAGCTCCTCTGGCCACACCCTGTGCCAGGGCCTGCCCACCCTCACAGGGAACAATTCCGTCCCAGTAGCCCAACTAAGCACTCCTCCACTGGAATATTCACCATTATTTCCTCTTGTAATTTCCCAGTTTCAACTGGAGCTATGTAAACATAACAGTCCTTTTGGAATTATATTCCAACAACTCATCTCTGCAGTTTTTTCCTTTGCCTCCTGAACCGTATGAGTTTCAGTGAGGAGGGTGTGAATGAGGGCCCAGCTCAGGGCCTGCTCTCACAAGCAGAGGCTCCCCCCAGGGCAGAAGCAGCAGCTCTGGGCTGGGCCCCGGCGGCGGCAGCAGCGAATTCCCTTCCCCGAGCAGCAGCTCCGACCGTGCTCCTCCAAAACAGAGAGAGACAGAGCCAGCAGCTGGCCCAGCCCCATCTTGTCCCTGCCCAATTCTCCCAGGATCTCTGCCCCTCCCTCAGGGAGAAACTGCTGAGGAGAGAAGCCCAAGCAGATGCCCTCCTCCCCGCAGCCTGGCCACCACTTTTGTTTCTCTTAAGTACCCAGCTCTTCGTGTTCCCTAGTCATTTATGAGAAGAAATTCTAGACGTAAAAAGGAACAAAAGGGAAGAAAGCTAACTCCCAACAACAATGTAACAGCTGTGCATGATGTGGAAACACACGTTTTAAAGCTGTGGCCTAAGCACTGCTTTCCTTGGCAGTCCCTGATGTGTCAGTGCGAGCAGCGCTGGGACAGCGCTGTCCCCGCACTCTGCACACGCTCCTGTCCCAGCCGCTCCCAGCTGGTTCCAGCCGCTTTGCAGCTGGCTCGGAGCCCCCCGCTGGCCTCGGGGTGCTGGGCACTGGCCCCGGGGACAGCAGCGCCTTCCAGGGCCCTTTGTGACACGGGGCTGCGTGTGCCCAGAGCCCATTGTGACACCTGGGGCCGCGCCCCGGCCAGGAGGGTCTCCAAGGGCGCAAAGAGCCCGGGGGTGGCACTCCCAGGAGAGCAGCTCCGTCAGGAGACAGCAGCTCCCGGGATTCTGCAGCGCCAAGGCGAGGCAGAGATGTCTTCGAGCCAGGAGAAACCCAGGGGCGTGCAGCCCAAGCAGAGGCGGCTGCCCTCTCTGAGGAGGGCCAAGGTGGGCCATGGCAGCACGCAGCTGCCCCGGGGCCGGGCCGGGCCTGCCGGCACGGAGGGAGCCGCTGTGCCAGGGCAGCGCTGCGGCTCCCCCGCGGCCGCCTCGGCCTCAGCCTTCTCCTCCTGCGTGCAGGTGCAGAGCTCTGAGCCACGGGCAGCAGCAGCTCCGCAGGCCCAGCAGCACCGGGACTCCCGTGCTGGCCCTGGCGCGCAGGCGGCAGCAGCAGAGAGCCGGGCAGCGGCCCCGCACAGCCCCAGGGCCCGCGGCCGGGCTCTGCTGCGCTCGCTGCGCCGCGGCTGCCGGGCCATCCTCAGCAGGGTGGCGGCTGCCATCCGGCAGCCGGGGACACAGCGGCCCCTGCACCGGGCCACGGGCTCAGCCACGGCAGCAGCAGCTCCAGCAGCGGGGGCACAGAGCCCAGCAGCTGCCCCGCACGGCCCCTGCTGCGCCCCCGGCCCCTCGCCCGGCCAGCTGGAAGCTGTCGGTGCCCAGGGGGCAGGGGCAGAGCTGGGGGCTCTCCTGCCAGCAGCACACAGTGCGGAGCAGCCCTTCCCCAAGCTGGACAGGCACTGCCTTCTCCAGACACTGCCAAAGGAAAGCAGCAGCCAGCAAAGTCAGAGCAGTGAGGGAGAGAGGCCCCCCGGGCCCCTCGCACACGGAGCATGGGAAGAGCCCTGGGAGCTTCACCCATGCCCAGAGCAGGGCCCGGATGAACCCCCCAGATCCCAGTCCGAGCGGACAACGCCCGCAGGCCCGTACCCCTTAGAGCGCTGCCGCACTCCCAGGCCCTCGCTCGACCAGCTGCAAGAGCTGGAGCTGTGTGGAGCAAGGTCAGGACTGATGGCACTCCTTGAAGAGCTGGGCAACCAGAGGCAGGACTGGTCCACGCTTTGCCAGGCCAGCATTAGTGGGGAAGACAAACCGGAGTCTGACAGCGGCCCAGGACAACTCCAAAAGCTCTTCCTCCCCGACACAGATCCATCAGTGTCCCATGGGGAGGACAGCAAGGCCCAAGAGTTCTGGCAGAGGAAGAACAAGGACGTCACCATCCACACCATCTGGGTCAACCCCCTCTACCCAGCCCTCATGCAGGAGTCCAGCTCGCTGGAGGCAGAGGAGGCAGACTCTGACCTGCCCAGCACATCTCCTGACCCAGCAGCTTCCACGGGCACCCAGACAGGAAAACTCCAAAAGCTGTTTCACCAAGACACACATCCATCAGTGTCCCATGGGGAAGACAGCAAGGCCCAAGAGCTGTGGCAGAAGAAGAACAAGGATGTCACCATCCACACCATCTGGGTCAACCCCCTCTGCCCAGCCCTCATGGTGGAGCCCAGCTCACTGGAGGCACAGGAGGCAGACTTTGGCCTGCGCAGCACATCTCCTGCCCCAGGCTGGCCAGAAGACACAGACCTGAGCTGGAGCGCTGAGGAAGAGAGCACCTCAGGGTCCCTCCAATCTGAGCCACTGCCAGAAGACACAGAGCCAGGCAGGATGGCTCAGGAGGAAGAGAGCGCCTCATGGTCCCTCCAATCTGAGCCACTGCCAGAAGACACAGAGCCAGGCAGGATGGCTCAGGAGGAGATTGGCCTCATGTCCCCACCACACGAGGCTTGGGTGCAAGACCAAGACCCAAGCCACAGCACGGAGATGGCCACCATGTCATGGTCCCTCTCATGGGAGTCAGAGGAAGAAGACCAAGGCCTGAACCCGAGCAGGGAGAATGTGAGTGCCTCAGCATTCCTGCTGTGTGAGACACAGGCTGGGAGCTGGGGCATTAAAGTCTGCACAGCCACCCACGATGGTGTGGATCAGCCACAGGAAGCCCTGCTCTGCCCACATCACAGGAAATCCCTGCTCTTGCCCAGGGGCACAGGCACGCAGTCAGGAGAACAAAGCCTGTCCCAAGTGGAAGATGCAGGGAGGGATTTCAGGGACCTGGAGGCTGCCATGGGGCCCACTTGGTGGGAGGCAGAGTTGCTCAGGAGGGACAGGATCACATTTGAGCGTCTGCGGCGCCTGTACTCAGCTGCAGCTGTCCCCGTGCAGCGCCCGTCCCGCTCCAGGAGGGCACTCAGGGCTCTGCTCAGGGTGCTCAGGAGCTTCAAATGCCTCATTTCATGCCTCCACCCATAGAGGCCATCCCACCGTGGCTCCACACTGCCAGCGATAAAACACCCACGGAGGCAAAGCGAGACCCAAAGCTGATCAGGGTTCTGCCCCGAGTAACCCTGACCATGGCCTGGACATCTTCATCAAGGACCTGGACAGGACAACTGAGGACACCTTCAGTCATTCTGAGCAGAAGACACCAAGCTCAATGGCAGTGTTGATCTGCTGGTGGGCCAGGAGGCTCATGGCTGAGGTGTCATTGTGGCTGCTCCCTCAGGAATTTGTGGAGGAGAGCTAGTAGAACTAAGAGAGTTAAATTCTGTAGGTTAAAGTTAGGTTAAATTTTGTAGGTGAAAATTAGATTGAATTCTGTAGGTTAAAGTTAGGTTGCTAAGTTAGAACAGGTTAGATAAAATGCTTTTATTGAAATAAAATTATGGAGTTGAGAAATCAGAAGTGCTTGTTGTTTTCATTGCACTCTGCTGAGTCATGGAATCCAGAATCCCAGAGTGGTTTGGGGTGGAAAGAACAGTAAAACCCATCCAGTGCCACCCAGTGCCATGGGCAGGGACACCTTCCACTAGCCCAGGTTGCTCCAAGCCCCATCCAGCCTGGCCTTGGGCACTGCCAGGGATCCAGGGGCAGCCACAGCTGCTCTGGGCACCCTGTGCCAGGGCCTGCCCACCCTCACTGCCAAGAATTCCTTCCTAGTAACTATTTGAAATCAGAATTTCCTGTTGTTAGGTTAAACTTCTCCCTCTTTTCTTCTCACTATCTATCCTTGTCAATAGTCACTCTCCCTCTTTTTTTAAAAGCTTCCCTGAGGTACTGGAAGGCCACAATGAGGTCTCCCTGGAGTTTTATATTCTCCCAGCTGAACAACCTGAATTCCATTAAGAATCTTTTATTCCAGAAGAATATAAGCCAAATATCTCTGAGTTCTGCACTGGAACAGTTGTGTTGATCCTAGATGCTTTATGGAAGGAATTAAATGACATTTTAGAAGAACTAAAAAATAAATATAATCCACTTCCCACTAGTGCAATATGAGCACTTTACTACCTAGAATTTTAGGCAGCCAAGCTCACTGTCTTGTAGAAATCATGGGACTAAAACCTTTGAAAAATGTTTTTTCACACCTGTATGTGAATTTAGGATAAATATAGGAAAGAAGGTAATGTTAGCAGTCATAATGTTAACATGGCCAATTGCCCAGAGCTGTGTCCTCCTTCATCCCACTGCCCAAACAAAGATGCCATCAGTCCTGAGCTATGCCTGCAAATCTATTTTAAGGACAAAATTTTATCAGCACTTTTTTGGGTGCAAATGGGAAGTTGACCCGTGGCTTATATAAAGCCTAGACCAAATCAAGCCCTTTTCTTACCAAGCTCAATGCTAATCAGAATACATTTTTAAAAATCCAGATTATACAGTAGGTAAAGTGAAATTAAAATCTGAGAATGCAAATCTTATCTCCTAACAAATCACATTTCACTTGTTTTAACATTAATGGTTCAAATTCAAAATTGATGCAAGCTTTCATCACCTTCTGCTATTTTTGTAGCCAGGTAAGTAAATGACCTCTAAATGACCTCTCTGTCCCACAGAAGTTTGCAAATGGATATTTTAACAGGTTAACACCAATTTTAACCCTGAGTTTGTAGAGAAAAAGGCAGTTCCCTTTATCAGCATAAGAATGGAGCTATCCCTCACCTCTGCATTTAGTGATGCTTGTACCCAAGTGTGTGACAAGAACTGTTCAAGACTTTGTGCTGTAAATTGCCCACTTTGGGGTGAGTTGCAAATATCTCTGATGGTTTTAGCTGGGACATTAAGCTCATTAGCTCCTACAGCAGTTATGGGCTGACATCCTCTCTGTGGATGTCACTCTGTGGAGTTAGCAAGCAGTTAGTAAAGAGGATTTTTATAATCCTTTGATTCGCCCCTTTTAAGGAGATTCTGCTTTTAAATGATTGATTTGAGAGCTATTTGCTTCCAAAATTTGGTGAGCTGAATTATGGAGTAACTTCATCCTTTCTCAGTCCTGCTCCACTCTAGTTATAGAACCTTTCTCCTCCCTGTTTTAACCCCACAGAATTACACCTTCAGTTTTTAAATCTGGAAATAACTCCAGGCAGTGTAAAATTCCCCTGGTCCTGGCTGTCTCTCCAGAGATGGACTGGATGTTTGGGAGCACATCACCACTATAAAATGTGGTAAGCCCACATCCTCAAGGACTGGGGTATGAACCAGGGCAGAAGTGAGGGTTCAATGTAAGGCAACGCATTGATCCACCCTCGTTGGGCTTACACCTCTGAGGAGGAGAATATTTGGGGAGCTTTGGGCACTGTGTTGCAGAGAGATGATGGATCACTCCCTTCTTCCACCACAGTTCACTGCTTGCAAGCTCCAGACCTTCATCCTCAATGTCCTGACTGACAGGGGCAATAATGCAATGCTGGAGAGGTTTCCAAATCCTCTGCTGGCAAGAAATTTTGTTTGTTTGCTCATCTTTAATTAATATTTAATTGGGTGTGCAGACAAGGGGTTGTATCATCAGTTGTGGTGAACTGGCTTAGCTCTGTCAAAGCTAATGGTGCTGTATTGATTTATGCAGCAGAAGAGGCTGACTTGGAGGTAAAGGAAAGGGCAGACACTTCTTCCTGGGAAGGAAATTAGAGAAGAAGGAGTCATGCTGAGATCTGTCGTATGGTAATCACGGTGTGCTGCCTGCAAGGGAAAGGTGATCCCTGCAAAAACGGCTGAGAGCTTTTTTCCTTTCTTTTCTCCTTTTTTTTTTTTTAATAATCTTGCCATCATCGTGGAAAGTTTATTGCCAATTAACTTTATGGGAAGGGATGATAGTGGTGGTAAGCAATTAAAGAATACGGTCTGTATTTATGCAGAGGTGAGCAGAAGTAATAGAACTTAACTTGCTTTTTAAGCTGGGCCATAGCCTTGTCCCTGGATATAAGACTGAGATAAACTGCTGGGATAAGAACCTGCATTTTGTTAAAAATCAGAACATATTTTCTTTTATTTATTAGTGTTAGTCATAAAACTCCTATTGGAAATAGCACACAAATGAGCTCCTTATCCATAAAATCATTGAAACATAACATTACATTTACTACCTGTGGTATATAATTAGGCTCCCATTCACTTGTATAACCTTTTCTTCCAGCCATTGGTGATTTGGAGACAAGCTCACTTTCTATTAAAAAGTGAAAGCTTAAAATGTCTCTCATTCTCTCTGTGCCCCACTCCTCAGAGGCTGTTATTTCAGACAAAGTAGGCAAATCTGCAAAAACAACCCCTAATTCTGTTTATGAACTGCATCACAATTATTGAACTTCTCCTCAGTTATTTTCTCTTTGCATAGTGAAGTTATTTATGTAGTCTTTCACTATCACTCCCTAATAGTGATTTTAATTATAAATAAAATAATTACTCCATTAACCCATCTGCAGTTAATGTACAACATTAAAGATGATCAAGATCAGGCACATAAAAGTTGTTCTTCACCACTTCCATTTGCAAAATGAAGTCCAGTTTCAAAGTGAGGTTGCAGACTTGCTTTCAAGTTCAGTTATTGAATATAAATCTTAATAATTTATTTAAATCCAGTCTTTAATTTTTTTGTTACAATGTTCGAATTTCTCTAAGGTTAGTTTGGTATTGAGGTTTAATCATTGTCTAAGACTTGATACATTACCCTATGATTTGTTTTCTTTCTCAAATGATTGCTGCCATCACCTTGAATCCCACTGAGCTCCATGAGGATACCACATGAAGATGTTGTAACTGTCCTGAAGCAGCCTGGGGAAAAGCTGATCATTGCACCAATCCAATGATTTTTTTCCTCTGAATAAAGTGGTCAAGCAGTTCTTACCTAGTGCAACTACAATTTCAGAAGCCTGAAGATTTAAGGAGAATCTGGATGCAGCCCATCCTCAGAGGGAAGAAGGTGGAATTCTTCATTGGCTTTTAATAGAAGAAAGAGAACTGAGATTTGATGTCTTCAGGGTGGGTGAATTCATTGCATGAGCAAAACTTTAGCCACTTGGAAATAACAGAGCCATATGAAGGTGCTTTTAGCATTTATTAACCTGCAAAACCAACTCTAAAGACAGTTTGAGGAACATGAGACACAAGCTGCTGGAGGCTCAAGGCACAAGTCTGATAAGGAGCAGCTGAGGGAGCTGGGAAAGGGGCTCAGCCTGGAGCAAAGGAGGCTCAGGGGGCCCTTGTGGCTCTGCACAGCTCCTGACAGGAGGGGACAGCCGGGGGGGTCGGGCTCTGCTCCCAGGAACAGGGACAGGAGCAGAGGGAACGGCCTCAGGCTGGGCCAGGGGAGACTTAGATTGAATACTGAGGAAAATTTCGTCATGGAAGGAGCTGTCCATCCCTGGCACAGCTGCCCAGGGCAGTGCTGGAATCCCCATCCAGGGATTTCAAAACCATGTGGATGTGGCACATGGCGACGTGGGTTAGTGGTGGCTTTGGCAGTGCTGGTTGGACTTGATGTTCTTAGAGGTCTTTTCCAATTTAAACAATTCTATGAAAATTTAAAAAATAAACCCAAACTAAGGTGCCCTTCAATTTATCAACAAGGTCTCTTTCTTCTTGTTTATAATGAAGAATTTGGTCTCTTCTAAGTCACGTTTAATTGCTGAAACTTGTTACCTTTTGTGGTAGAAGGATCAAACTCTGCCCTAATTCAGAAAAAAATATGGCTTTAGTCTTTCAGTTTCATCTGGGTCGTGTACATCTTAATAAAACTGCACCTAGGATGAATTTTGGTGCTCCTGTGCAATGGGATTTAATGCCCTGCACACAACTCCCTCCTTCTTGCACCTTTTCTGCCACTTCCTTCAGAAAACCATTTGACTTTGGAATGGATCCAGTCATTGGTACATTATTCCTCTTTTAGGTTTGAGAATTTCAGCTGCAATGGAGGGAAGGTTGTAGGCTGAAACAATTATAACACAGTCATTAATTGGACCAAATTAATCACTGTGCTCAACACAACAACCAGGAACTCTCACTTGCTGTAGTGCTGAATAGGAAAATCTTAATAACCACCTTCCCTCTTACACCTGCAGGAATTTGAGAGTATTTGTAAAATTTTCATGCCAAAAGGGATTTCAGATTAAATTACAATCCCAGTGTGCTTGTTACAGCATTTATGCACTTTATTCTCTGTAAATACCTTTTAAACTGCTTTATGAGCCTTCCTCACAGCAGGTGCCTGATTCAGAAAGCCTGAACAAATGAGGATTTGGAATTGGATTTCCAAACATGATAGAGGAGAATATTCCACAAGTGCTTCCATGAATAACAATGCAAATTTAGAAAATATTAACAGGTTCCTGCCCTCAAATTTCTCTGTATCTTTACTAGTAAATTCCACTAAAAATATGGCCTTTAGTTTTGGTCTTCTGAAATGACTGTTTACTGCAAACAAAATTTATTTTTAGGGGGTCTTCCTGAACTCAAACTACTTAATAGTTTGAAATATTTTATCTGAGATGTATTTTCCAAACAGTGTATTTGTATCTGTTATTAGCTGTGAAGGACAGCTCCTTAATGCAATCAAGAATAAATTACAACCCTAAATAGGAAATTAAAGTTAATTTTGCTCCCAGCAGAAATGCAGAGGAGACTGTCTGAATAGGCTGTAACTAACATGCAAATATTCAATATATTGCTGACCTGCAAAAGGATCTTTATTTTCAATTTTCCCCTAAATCTTCCAGTCACATTCCCAATTCTGAGTTTATTTGAAAGGATTGTGGTACCTGTTGATATTTCTGTATCATATTCACGTGCTTAACATGGATTTCCTCCATGCTTGGAGCCAGATGTGCAAATACTGCTCACCATCCCCTACACTGCCCCTCACGACATCCATCTGAACCCTTGTGGGAACAGGTACTCAGAAAGAACCCAAATCTGTGATTCTCATTTTCATTCTTTTTTTTGGTTATACAGCAAAGCCTGAGCTGGCCATCCAACCTCCCTTACTACAAAATCATGAAGAAAACAGTTCAAAAGATTTTAGTAACAATTAATTTGAGTTTATAGTCAGAACATTTCAATCCAAGCGTTGCAGAAACCTCTTAAATGGTTCACTTGTGATATTGAGCTGTTCTTGTCTTGTAGGTAAATAATTCAATATACACAGGGATGCAGGAGCTCTGAGAACTGCTCACATGACTCTAAAACACACTGAAGAGTTCAGCAAGCTTGGTAATGCTTCCTTAATTACTGAAACTGGAAATATTTTGGAGCAAACCCATTCTGTGTGATTTATGGTACCAATTTTTTGGGTTTGCTGCTCTTTGCCTTTCAGTGAGGTGGGCTCTGTTCAGAGGAATCACTGGTGCTTCAATCAGACTAAATATGAACCAGGGAGATTTGTGGGGAATTTTGATTACAGTAAATGGACCAGATCTTTTGGTGCTACCACAGGTAATATGGGGAAGGCAATAAAGGATGGACACAGACAAAATATAAAGGTGGTGCCATGGTATTTTAATTCCAATATGAGATCTGTGTGGAGTCCTTAGGAGCTGCAAGGCTTTTCCAATGCACTGATCCTCTCTAAAATGAGAAAAAAAAAAAAAAAAAGAAAATCAGGTTTGAATGGGCTGTGATTTTTATATGTTTGTTTTAGGTGGCAAAACAGAAATGTCCCAGAGTTGTGTGGGACTTTGTGTCTGCACTGCAGCAGTGTTTTTCACTCACTGCTGCCTTGTTTACAGCTCCTTCCTACAGTAAATCTCCACTATTGTTTTGTCTTTATTGGCTGTGCCAGAAGGCTACAGGGCTAAAGCACATCACAGCTCTCCTCCAATACTTATGAACCCTTTCCCATTGCTCATCCATCATTTTAACTGGCAGTTATCTTGATGTAAAATATCTGGAAGTCACCAGTCACCTAGAATGCTCAGGATCTGGAAACAGTAGGGATTTTGGAAGCAACTGTTCATTAATAGAAATGATATAAAATTAGCATGGAAAAAAAGAAAAAAAAAATTACCTGTCTTGCTTAATTTACTTCAGAAAACTTTTCCAGCCCAGAATCAAGTTAGCTTTCCAAATTCTCAACTCTGGCTGCCTGATTTTATGAAGCTTGCATCCTTTCTGCCAGTCATTTGCAACAGGGGGAGATCCTGAAAGGACATGTATTTAAACATTCCTTCTTTTCAACTTGTGCCCCAATGAGGTGGTTCTATAGGGCTGTAGGTTTCTCCTTTTGTTTATCTGTTTATTTAGGGCACAAACCACATTTCCAAGCACCATGCTTACAGGGTAAGGCACAGACTGACCCTTCTCTCTGAGTTAACAGCTGGTTTAAGTAGGACATCTATGCAATGGTTGGAGATAGATGAGTTTTGAGTTCCCTTCCACCCCAGGCTGTCCTGTGACTCTGTGATAAATGGTTTCCTCGGGCTGAAAAGGAACAGGACAGTCCTGGATGTGTCCATTGAAGTGTCCACATCACCCAGCAGGCCATGGTGAGAGACTGCTTTGGAAAAGTAGAACAAGCACTGCCACCCCCAGCAGCCAAGCCAAGCACTTGGAAAAGTGTTTTATCCTCAGAAGATTGAGCTGTTGCACAGGATTCAGAACAAGTGAAGGGCCAGTGAAGGTGTCCCTGCCCATGTTGGGGGGTCAGAGTGAGATGGGTTTTAAGGTCCTTTCCAACCCAGACCATTCTGTGTTTCTGTATTTGCAAGCCCTAAGCTTGCAGAAAAGAAACTGAATTCCTCATTGAGTACTCACTGGGAGCTCTGCACTGAAGGATTGTCAAAAACCCAAGAGATTTGTCTGTTGTGATGTGGTTGGGCCCAGCTGGATGCCCAGTGCCTCACCAAAGCCCTTCCATCAGCCCCTTCTTCAGCTGGACAGGGGGATAAAAATGGAATTGAAGGCTTGTGGGTTTGGATAGGGACAAGGAGAGATCACTCAGCAATTCCTGTCCTGGGCAAGACAGATCTGACTCGGTGAATTTATATCAAATCTTAGTAGGTGTAATCTTAACATCCCTTCCTCCCACCCCTCCTTTATCCCTGGGCTCAACTTTACTTCCAAATTCTCTCCTTTGTTTCCCCACAATGGCATTTGTTTTCCCAAGTGTCCCTGCATTCTTACAGGAATTCTTCACTATTTTTATAGCCAGACTGTGCTAGCTGTCAATACTGTTTGAAGAATTGGTTGATTGTTCCTAATTAACAAGCTCTGTTTCGTTTGGGAACTCATTGATGATGCCTTTGGTTATCTTTAGTTGTTCCTGGTAGAGGGGAGTCATGGAAATCAAATATCCCAGGGTATTGCCCATCATTGATGGACAACAGGATGGAAAATGGGAACCCCAGGTTTGCCAGTGCTTTATGCTTCTCAAGCTTTAGATAATGCACTGCAGCAATTTATTTGATTTTAATGACAGAGAGGAGGAAACATGTCATTTTTCAGTCATTTCACACATGCCATTAGCAACATAATTTGAAAAGATAATGATTTACAAACCACCTGCTGTCTGGCAGATGCTTAAATATTGGCACGTGCTTGGAATGTGGTATGGAAGATATCTGAGGGGTTTAATTGCCCACTAATGCAACAGCTTCTGTTCTGTGCAGGTTAATGAGGGAGAGTTGCTTTTGAAGTACATCTGCCAGGGATCCTGTTTACCAGACAACCAGCAAGGATGATCTTCACAGCTTTAGTCACTTGTTTGCAACTGTTTCTATATTAGTTGCTTTCAAATGGCAAGAAATGGGGTAGAACATCAGGCTTGTAATAAAACGAGACCTTTGGAAAGCATTTTGAGAAGGAAGCTCATGTCATGACCTAGTATGTCAAAAACAGTGATTGATGTGTTATCTAAAATGTACTGAGGATGTCTGATCTGCTCAAGAGTGAGTAGATAAAGTCATGTCCATCAGGAGCCACTTTTTATGGAATGCCCATGGCATCCCCAGTCCTGTGCTAAGCTCAAGGTTCCTCCTGGGTGACACTTGCAGCAGCTCAGGCTCCCATCTTGCAGTGACTGTTGTTTATTTAAGGGTGCACACATTCCTTTAGTGCACTTAACAGCAAGGAGCTAAAGCAAATTGGCACCATTTTCCCCCAGAATTCAAACCTTGATCAAAAGAAGACACTTGGATAGGAAAGAAAGCCTTTCACGTGAGTATCCCCAGGGAAATGTGCATCTTGGTCCAAATTCAGTCCTGAAACTGCATTTGCTTGCTCCTATTCCCTTTTAGTGAAAACTAAGAAAATCCCCAGCCCAAAACCCAGAAAATCTCACACATCAGTAAGACAAAAATCAGTCACTGTCACAGCACTGCAATTTTGGGTTCTTGGATAAGTGCCTGATGCAGAAGCAGCACCCAAACCATTGATTCCACACATGGACCCAAGTCAGGTGCAGACTGGGACCCCATAAGGTGGTTACTGTAAAATAGTGTAACTAACAGTCTTGCAGACAACAGGGTAACAGAGTCACCACCAATGTATTTGTGAGGTTTATGCTGGAAGTATCAGAGTGGGAATTTGTTTTAGCCACTCCAAGGGATGTGATCTCAGGCACTAATCTGAGCCAGATGGAAAAAGCTGGATGTTAGTTAAATGAGAGAATTACAACCTACTAGACCTGTGTGGTCAGAGAGGAGGAAGGAGCAGAGCTGGTGCTTTAACCAACCTGGGGATCTTTGCACAGACAAACCTGCCCAGGCTAGAGATGCCCAAGCTGACTGGAGTCACACCTTTGGCACAGAACTATCTTTTCCTGTCTCTCAGTGCCCAGTACCAGATGAATCAGATAACTATTTTTTTATTCCATTTTTTATTCCAATTTGCAGTGATACATTAGAAGGAATGACCACTCTTCTGGGTTTTTCAAGGTCACTAAAAATTCAGCATCATTAGAAAAACTGGATTTTAAACATTCTTTTATTTATCCAGTTTACATAAGGACTAGAAGCCCTGCTAAATCCATCTAGGTATAAATTTCAAACAATGGCTTGGAGGAGCATCTATAAAAATGGAAGCACTAACAGTCTCCAAATGTTCCCCTTGATGCACAAGTGTTTTACTGAATTGTGGAGCTGCTTCAGCTACAGCCTCATTCCTTCTCCTGTGGCTCTCAACTCTCTTAGCCATAATTTTGAGTGATTAATGATTGAAATGTTATTCAAATCACTGAGCCATCCTCTGTCAGAATTCAAAACTAACTTGCTAATGGGGAGAAAACTGAAAAGTCAGTTCATTGTTTCTTTCTTCTACTTTTGAAAAGTGCTAAAATCTTGGCTATTTCTGTTCTCTGCTACAAGGACAACATAAAGGGATGTCTCAGAAGGAGTGATAATGTAAACATTTGCCCCTGACAGATAAAGCAGGGAGGAATAAACTGGCTTTGACAGCATTAACAAATTTCCAGTGCTGGGTTCGAAGGCATTAGCTGTGGAAAGGTTTGATAATGTTGTGGCTTTCAAATGATGGTCTCAGCAAAGTGCTTAACAGATTTGTTTACTGTTTCCCATCTGTAAATGACTACATAATTTACACTTTTAATGGGTGTTAGATTACCTGTCTGCCATTAGACTCTCAGGCTGCAGTGAATGAAAAACAGAAAACACCACTTTCCCAGGACATAAATGATTAGTTACCATCACTGGCACCCATGTATCAACCTCCGTGTCACAGCACTGTGGCTTTGGAAAATCCCAATAAAACGGATGGTTATACCCAGCCATTAATTATATTTAAGAATTTCTGTCCATTATCCACAGAGAGATGGCTGGGGAAAGGTTGTTTTATAGTTGTGGCAGGTTAGAATAATGTTTAATCAAAACAGTGATGTTGAACATTGATAACCTGGGGAGATAATCTCTGCCATAATAAAGGTGACCTTTAAAAAAAGGTTACTTCATTGAGGCTTCTTTTTTTTCCCCTCTTGTTAGGCAATAAAGGAAAGAACAGAAAATTTTGGAGAATTTATTATGCCATTAGCAGCACTTAAAATCCTAAAATAAATGTTAGAGTAGGTTGAGCACATACAGATAAAATACTTGAAAATATTTCAAGGTTTTGTAGACGGGTAGCAGTAAACAGGACTTGGTGACCTAACTTGTTATTATCTTTTTCATAAAATCACCTGAAAAAATCCTAAAAAATGAATGGCTGCACAGTTAATAAACTCTGTAAAAGATAAGCTATAGCCTTTGAATAGGTTTCCATGTCTGAAAGGGTATGATAGTTTGGATAGAGAATTTTTTATATAGCTTCAAAGTAACATGGAAATTAAAAGGAATATCATTCCTAGTGTGCAAATTTATTAGCAGGCTTTCTTTTTTTATTGGCATGCAATGAGGTCTCCTCCATCTGTGTGTCACACTGATCAATCCTCTAAATTATGTGCATTGATGCATTTCTGGTGCATCCTCCCTCAGCTCCAAACCTTCAAGGCACTTGGGGAAATTGAATCCAGCCTTGCTCTAAGCTGTTCCTAAACCTTTCCACTCTGTGGGCTAAAACTTGTGCCAGACTTCCTCTCCCAGTCTGGCCACGTTGTGACTTTAACCCTACCCCCAAATCTTTATTTCAGTCCCAAATTCAGGTGCTTTGGTTCTCCCTGGGGAGAGGGGTGAGCTGTTTTAAAGGACTGTTTTGGTAGCTAAAACTGGCCTTGGTTTGTGATGGAAAATATTTGCTTTTGTACTGATGGCACCGGTATTTCTGTCACAGAATTTGCTGGTTCATTTTCTTAAACAAGGCTGGTAAAGATGGGATATTTCCCTAAGTACACCCTGCCAGCTGATTTTTTTTGTCTTTTGTCCATTTTCCCAATATATAATATGATAATTTCCCGGATTCCAAGCCATTGCCTGGGCCTTTATTATCTAAAGGCTTTTTAGCACAAATGAGATTTTCAGTTTCTAATCTAATTTTGAATGATGATTTAGCCCCACATCAAACAGGCCTGTACTTTGTGTCTAATTTACAGCAGTATTTGAGGGTCTGATATAGTGCTTATTACATCTATTGCCAGTGTGATATGAACAGACCCTGCTGTAAATAAGAATTAAACCCTGTAACTCAGCCTACTAAAATAATCTTATTTAATGAAGTTTCATTTCTGTCAGGCATCCTATTTCCCATTGTGTATAATTAAACTCAAAAATAACTGCCCAGCAACTAAAATGTGTTAAGAACAAAGACAAGCTGCAGTCTTGAATTTATTAACAATCCACTGTTTATTTGCAATGGTAATCTGCTATTTATATGTGAACAATAAAATTAATTTTAATTGTTCATCAAGGTATATTTTGTTATAGGACTCCAGCTACAGCTTTTAGGACTTTATGACATAAATCCAAATATTCCTAACTAGTTACATCCAAGATATGAGCTGTAAAATTAATAAGAATGTAGGAAAATAATTCATACTAAGAAACTGATTGGCAGTCTCAGTGAAAATGTTGTCTTGTTTTCATTACAAGGTTGGTACACATTGCTAGTGCTCCATTTTTCCCTTAAATTATATTTTTTCTGTAATAATTCTAGATAATCTTTCAATCCAAGTTTTTATGGCTGTCATTATTTCACAGAGGGAGGAAAGAAATACAACAGAGTTGTGAAAATTTAACACTGCATAAAAGTGCCTCTCTGCCACACTGCCAGCCAGGAAGGATGGACCCCCAAACTTCCTTTTATTTCCCTAGAGCCATCCCAAGGCTGGGAGAGGAACCAACTCTTCCCAAAGAGGGAGGGAGAACCTGTTTTGAGCTGAAATCCTCACTTTTAGGGTGTGAACCAAAACATCGTCAACTTAGGGCACAGCCTGAGCTTGGCATTGGAGAAGAAGGGCTCATTTCAGGCAACACTCCTGGTATGAATTCCAGAATTTCCAGATGAACCAGAAGCATTTCATCTGGGTTTGTAAACTTTTTGTGAACTTTTTCCTTTGCAACAAGTACTAGATTTTAGCTAGTGTAACTCAGATTTCCTGGCAGTGTCTCTCTCCTTCCCAGCTGCTCTAAGGCTCACATAGCTGGGACAGTCAGTCAGTAATTACCCTGCTTTACCTCCAGGGGAGTGGATCCTGCTGCACAAGGACTGACATCATCTCCTTCAGGGTATTTATTGCTCTAACTGGTGCAAACTTTTGAGCATCACTGGCTTTGCTCTCTGGCTTGCCATAGAAGCAGCAGCCCAGAAGGGCTGAGGTGCCTTAACTCTCAGAAATTACATTGCTCAGGGACAGCAAATCCTCCCTTTTCTGCTGTTACAGACTATTGTTCTGAAAAACAGGTCAGCTTGCTGCTTGTTCATATAAATTTTTGTCTAAAAAAACTAAACCAGTCCTGAATCCAGTCACTGCTCTGGTGCCTTTCTGTTGCTGTTACCCTCTCACTCCTCCTCTGGTACCTATGTCAAGTTTGACAGAGACACATCCCTGTGAAATTCTATGATATGACCAATTGATTTAGTTTGTTAAAGTAATTCCTCATGTAAACATTCCTTTCTTGCTGTCCTTTATTCCTGCTGCTGCATGAACACAGTGTTGGAATCGATTGTGGATGTGGAAGGTTTGTAGATCTTGCCACTCAGTTTGTGCTCTGCTGCACACACAGAGCTGGTGACAAGAATTGATGATTCTTTACATGTCTCCTCATGAAACACAGGGAAAATGGGGGAAATTGCTGAGTTTCAAGAGCTGTAGGCTGCCAGAAGAGATTTAACCAGACACAGCTGCTCTTTGGCCAAATAATGGTGCATTTTGCTCTCTGCCAGAAGAGATTTCACCAGACAGAGCTGCCCTTTGGCCAAATAATGGTGCATTTTGCTCTCAGCAGCTCCCTGTAACTGTGTGTGCTTGTCACTCCCCCTCTGCAGCTTTACAGAATTGTCTCCCTTTCCACAGCAGTGTGTGGATCACTCATCTTCCCTAGCACTGGTGTTCCCTGTGGGTGCTGCTCAGCCCTGCCACTCCCTCTGCTGCCAGGGTTTCTCCTCCTTCCTGCAGTACTGCCATTCCTCCCAATTCCTTCTGCCTGACAAAGCCAGCAATCATTCCTGGGCATGCCCCAGTTGTGGATAACTTGCCATGGAAATGAAATCTCTGCAACATCTTTACTGAGGTACCAATTCTCCCTACACCAGGTGCTGGCAAAGCATCCCTGAACCTGACTCCCTCTGAAATCCAACAGCTGCTTGTCCATTAAACCTCACACTTGGCCTTGATCAGGGAGAAAAAGCAAACTCCAAAACAGCCTGTATTTTGGGTTCTTTGGGGTGCATTTTCTAAAGGTTATGAGAGAATTCAAAAATCTATGGAACCAAGGCAAAAATAACCGAGCCCGACTGAAGGAAAAAGGCCAGCAGAAATTTCAGGGACATTTAAGAGCTTTCATACATCAAGCTCCTCTCCAAATGTTCTTAGACACCTTTTCCTTTCCGTGCAGGGCTGGAGAGCAGGTTCACTGCCTGCTGGAATGCTGTGAAGACTGGGGGAAGAGTGAGCTGGGCTGATGTCAGGCAGAGCAGGTGGCCCTTGCTGGAGGCCCAGGGAACAGGGATTTGAGCTGCCTGGGAAGGAAATGTAAAGTTGAAATGTCTGGGCTCAGAGTATTCAGGGTCTTGTGCCACGTCTGAGTATCCCAGCAGTGCAGGGAAGCAGCTAGGGCAGCACCAAATGCTCAAGGGATCCTGTCCCACACATCCAGGCAAACGTGCTGCTCATCACCTTTACAAATAAGGGTAAAAATCCTAAACAGAAAGCATCACCAACCTCCTGGACCAGGGCTGGAGTGACAGGACACAGGGAATGGTTTCCCACTGCCAGAGGACAGGGGTAGATGGGATATTGGAGGGAATTGTTCCCTGTGAGGGTGGGCAGGCCCTGGCACAGGGTGCCCAGAGAAGCTGTGGCTGCCCCTGGATCCCTGCAAGTGTCAAAGGCCAGGTTGGATGGGGCTTGGAGCAACCTGGGACAGTGGAAGGTGTCCCTGCCATGGCAGGAGGTGGAATGGGATGAGTTTCAAGGTCCTTTTCCCCCAAAACAATTCTGTGGTTCTATGACTGCTTAACAACATAAGAGTTGGTATTGGATTTGCTGGGAATATCCCAATGAAGGCAGGAATGATGAATCTGACTCCATGTTCTCAGAAGGCTGGTTTTTTACTTTATAATGCTATATTATATTAAAGAACACTATACTAAACTAAAGAATACAGAAAGGATACTTACAGAAGGCTAAAAAATAATAATGAAAACTCGTGACTCTTTCCAGAGTCTTTCCTGACACAGCTTGGCCCCGATTGGTCAAAGAGTGAAAACAACTCACAGCAGAATCCAGTAAACAATCACCTGTGGGTAAACAATCTCCAAAACACAGGAGAAGCAAATGAGATAAGAATTGTTTTCCTTTTCTCTGAGGCTTCTCAGCTTCCCAGGAGAAAAATCCTGGGCGAAGGGATTTTTTCAGAGAATGTGAATGCCACAAGTTGGCACCTGAAAGTGGCAGTATTTTTTTTCTTGTAACCTCCTTGTCTGCAAAAATCAGGTATTTGGTATGCACTTACCAGCTCCAAAGTGCTGATGAAACTTCTATGATTTAAAAAGATTTAAAAAGAAATAAGAATGTAATTTTGCATTCTGAATTGTGCTGCTGGTGACAGCAGTCAAATGGCAGATTTTCAAGGGCAGGAGCAGGGATAATCATCTTGGTCAAATTACAGTTTTAATTTAAGAAAAACTTCTTTCCTTACTGAGAATATTACCATGCATATTTTCATTTTATTAGTTTATGTACACAACCACTAAGTTATTTGCATGTTATAGGATTTTATTTTGTATTTAGCAAATGAATGACATCCAAGCAATTTTAGATTTAATTTGATCAATATTTAATGAATTATAATTATCATTACAACTCTGAGTTTTGCACTGCTGTATATTGCTGCATAATGTTTAATCAAGGGGAGAGAGAGAATAAAATATAACTGGAAAACAGCTACAAAGTCAATGTTAAAGAAATATAGTGGGATTATTAACTAAATTATAGCAGTCTAATTTAATAATTTTCCTAGCTACAGCTTTAAGATTGAATTTCAAGAGCTTTTCCCTAATTCATATTTTTAGATGCCTGCAATATATATTTTAAAAAATACATACACAAAGACCAAAATTACTCTGTGGCATCAGAGTTTGAAATCTCTGCATGATTGGAAAAAATTCCCAGGTGCTGTACCTGGGAAAATGGAAATACCAGATAAAAAAGATACCAGCTTATATGGACAGAACAGTCAAAAGATTTGGTATAAACCAAGTCTTTTTTGATAAACCTTTTTTACATTGGTAAGGGCCAGGTATGTAAATATTGCAGGAATCAGCAAAACCATTTAATGTATCTGAAAATAGTGAAATAGGTCAGGAAAATACCCTAAAAAATGTAACTTTAAAAAAATCAAAGATTTAATCTTTTTTTTCCACAAGTTAAAGATTTCTTTTCCTCAGAAATGCAGGTTTAATGTTTAAATTTAGACATAGCCACATGATCCCTCAATTTTGGTAGTTAAGTAAAGCTTGTGGACTCTAAAGCACCTTCTCTGATGCAGCCAGTGAGATGAAAACACATATGTGAACAAAATTCATTAGGAAGGCTGGAAAAAGTCTAAAATATTCTGGTTTATAGAATCCTAGAATGGTTTGGATTGGAAAGAATCTTACAGCCCATCCAGTGCCACCCCTGCCATGGGCAGGGACACCTTCCACTGTCCCAGGTTGCTCCAAGCCCCATCCAGCCTGGCCTTGGACACTGCCAGGGATCCAGGGGCAGCCACAGCTGCTCTGGGCACCCTGTGCCAGGGCCTGCCCACCCTCACAGGGAACAATTCCTTCTCAATATTCCATCTAAACCCTCTTAAATTGAAGTATCCACCATTAGTTCCTCCTGTAATTCCCAGTTTCAGCTGGACCCATGTGAACATTTCAGCCATTTTGGAATTATATTCCAACAACTCATCTCTGGAGTTCTTTCCTTTGCCTCCTGAACCGTGCGAGTTCTCCTTGGTTTACTCTGCATTATAAAGGGACAAATGATGGCACTCTTAACAGTGGTGGAAGGAAAGACTTTTTCCCAATGAGCCCAGCATTTTCACATCACAGGTCTTGATCCTAAACTTGGTGTTGCTCCATGTGCAAGAGCCTCTGCATTTTTCAGTGGGCCCTCTAGCCTGATTTTAGAAGGGAATTCTCTGCTGAGTGTGCAATTATCACCCTTAACAGACACCAAAAAATGATGGCCTTGGACTTTTTTTTTTAATTTTCCACAATTTTAGCTTTGAAATAACTCTGGGATTTGTGACTGCTATAAAGAGTAAGTATTTTTTAAGTATTATACTTTTTTTTTTGTAATTACAGTCTAGGTAAGCTCATCTGAGGCAGTTGAGCCTGGTCAAGCTGTAGATTTTCACTTGGATCCAATTCCAAACTCCTGACCCAAGGCAGGTCCCAAAGTGAGGTTGAGTGTCACCCCTTACAAAGTTAAAGAGAACGTGCAAAAAAACCCCACATGTCATAATGAGCCACGTGAAAACCACATTATTCCATGGCCTTTGATCAAAATCCAGTGAGGCTCACAGGTGAGATCCCTATAGAGACAACTGAGAGAGAGATCTATAGAGTTCTGTTTAGGATTTCTCTATGAAACTAAATCAAAGGAAATAAAGAACAATAAATATGCCTGACACATCTATGTACTGTATGTGAAAATTATCCTGCTCCTGGGGTGGTTGGTTTTGGTTCAATAATTCAGGTTTATTCTTTAGCAGCATGTCCTCAGAAGAAAATCTGTAGTTTAATTTGTGTCTATGCCTGTGCAATTTGCAGAGAAATGTTGTTGTTGTTACACAGAGAGTTTAATTTTTAGGATTTTATTTCCTATATTTTCCCCTTATTATTCTCACTCTCTACTCTCAGGCCCACAAGCTAAAAAACCACAAACAAACAACACAATTAGGGAAAGAACAGAAATACTCTTTAACATCTGTTCTTGCCCAAACATGAGAATTTATCTAAGACAAAGGTAAAATAAATTATGTTTCTATTTTATCTTGAGAAAGGGTTTCTGCACTCCCAGTTTCTGCACCTGTTTCAAACTCTCCATATTTGCAAAGAAATCCCTTGTTCTGCATCTCCTTGGAAATTATTTTTCTCTTACTCTTTGAAACACCTCTCCTTACACACTCTTTTATTTATTATTAACTCTTATGTTAAAGGCTTTCATGAAATAACATTTTTCAACTTCATATAAGTAATTAATTTAATTTAAAATACTGGTTGTTACTGAGCTACAACGTAACTTGTACATTGATTTTCCTTTCAAAACCACTTCAAAATTAAATCCCTGGAATTAGAGACACAAATGTTATTATCAAAGTTCTCAAGCAGAATAACAAGGAGATACCAATAACCATCTTGTTTGCAAAGTGAAAAGAATTTTGTTTTGTAGGAATTTCATATCTACATAAAAGCCCTTTGGATTAAGTGTTGACTACTTCACAAGTAAAATCTGCTCACTGGGATTGTTGAAAACAAGGCTGTTCATGGAAACTCATAAGCATGCACACAGAGCAAAGCACACAAAAATTCAGCTGTGGCACTGCTGTAGGAGCCCCCAGTTCAGTGGAAAATTGTCCAGACTGGAAAAAATATACAGGCACTTACTCTGTGCTTACACATATTAAAACCCCAGAAGGATTCTGAAATTCTTCAAGATTTTTGCCCTCCTTGTCTCAAACAGATTATTTTCAGTAAATGGATCATATTAGAACCGGTGCCTTAGAAATTAAAGGGTTTATTGGTGCTTTATGAGCTGGCTCCCTCAGTCCACAATTGTTCTTCATTATCCCTCAACTCCAGCTGTACTGTGCCTCCCATAAAACCAACTGCATGTCCCCACTGTGAGAAATGCCCTGGAAATGGCATTTGAGGCTCTCTGAAATGTCTCCCATAAATGATCTGGAGTCACTGCAAAAGAGCCTGAGAAGGTTGTTCTCCCCTCAGCTCCTCACATGTCCCCTTAATAGCAAATACAGCACAAGAATGAAGAGAGGGGGGTTTTTGCTGCCAGCACTGATCCAAGCACAGCAGATCTGTCACTGCTTCTCCAGATGTGGAACACAGCACTGAGGATGGAATGAACAGGGGCCAGGAAAGGGCAGTGTAACATGTGTGGGGAAATAATGCCAGGGTAAAAATCAGTGTGAATAGGGGTTCTCTGTGATTCTGGAATCCTGAGGTAAGAAACATTCTGCTTGTGCCTGGAGCAATGATACACAAGATGTCAAACACAAGCATTGGGGTGAGTGTGGGGCCTTGGTTGATGCTCACTCTGTGACTGTGACATGCTGCTGAAATTTCTGAGGAGATCAAACTCCCTCCCCACCAAGGAAAACCCCAAGCCATCTTTTATTGATTTAAAAAGTATATAAATTTGTTTCTCATTCCAGCTTTCCATAGAAAACTCTTTCAAAGCCCAGAATCATAGAACAACAGAGTGGTTTGGGCTGGAAGGGACCTCAAAGCCCATCCAGTGCCACCCCTGCCATGGCAGGGACACCTTCCACTGTCCCAGGGTTCTCCAAGCCCCATCCAGCCTGGCCTTGGGCACTGCCAGGGATCCAGGGGCAGCCACAGCTGCTCTGGGCACCCTGTGCCAGGGCCTGCCCACCCTCACAGGGAACAATTCTTTCCTAATATCTAACCTAAATTTCCCCTCTTTTAATTTAACCCATTGCTCCTTCTCCTGTCACTAGAGTTCCTGATGGCATTTTATGGTCAACTAAAAGCTCAGTTCAGATTTCCTACACCTGCAAAAAGCCTGAGCTACCAAAATCCCTTTTCAGGAACGCCAAGAACCGTTTTATATTCTTTGCCCAAATGATGATAAAGCAGCAGGGAGTAGGTGGTTATTTGGTAGTTATTTGGGTGTTCACTGGAATCATGGAATCATTAAAGTGGGAAAAGACCTTTAACATCACCAAATCCAAATCTTGATTCTAGAACCACCCCCATGTTTACCATCAAACCAATTCCCCAAGTGCCAAGGACCTTGAATCTGTCCCCATTCCCTGATCAATTCAATCCCCAATTCAGTTCAATTTTTTTTCAGTTTTTCAATTTTCAACCTAATTTAGCTTGTCAGGGGTTTTTAATAATGATCCTTTCGATTTTGGAGGCTGTGTAAGGAATCAAATCAAGTCATGATCATCCCATGCAGGTTTCCCCTTTACCACCACCTTTCCACTTGGGGTGCTTCCACACCTAAGGACCACAAAAGAAATTAATGTCTTGGTAGCTCCACTGTATAAAAGAGCAAGAATTTGACTTTGCATCATCCTTTTGTTTAAAAAGAAATCCAGCCCAGGAAGCAGTGCTGCACAAAAGACATGCTGTCTCACTTCCACTAGAATTCACATGGAATATTAACCAATAAAGAATTTTGATAATTTATGTTCTTGACAAAGGCTGTAACAAGAGCAAGAAATGGGGGAAACTAATTCTTCATATGGGAAACAGTAAAATTATAATTCACTGTAATCGCTGCCTTAGATTTTAATTTTCTGGTTCCCTTGGGCTCCACAGTAGGAGAAACTGAAGGACCTCACAGAAGAATTAAGAAGGGATTTATATCAGTGAAAAAATTGACTCATAAATAGTTATAGATTATATTGCAAGTTCTCATCAGACTGGTTAGAACCAAAGCAGAGAACCTAATTTAGCTTGTCAGGGGTTTTTAATAATGATCCTTTCAATTAAAAATCCAGTAAATACATAATGGAAAACTTACATCGTTTTCAGTAAACAAAACTGTGGAGAGAGCTGATGGAAAAACAACTTGCCAGACAAAATCTCTTCTTCCCTCCCATCTGCTTTCTCTCCAGTTTTACTCAGATTTGAGCTAAAAAGCCCAAATAAAAAGCATCAGCACCCCACCATTATCCCAGAGACTCAGGGAAATGTAGTTCCCTGCCTGCAGACAGCAGGGACATGGGAATGTGTCCCTGCCAATGTCCAGCAGCCCCAGCACACAGAGCTCAGGTACTCTGCTTTTTGTTCCCCAAAGTGTGCGGTTTAGTGCTGGGATGTGACATTCACATTCTCTGGAAAAATCCCTTCAGCCAGGATTTTTCTCCTGGGAAGCTGAGAAGCCTCAGAGAAAAAGGAAAACAATTCTTATCTCATTTGCTTCTCCTGTGTTGTGCTCATGTGGAATGTGTTTGGAGATTGTTTACCCACAGGTGATTGTTCCATTGGACTCTGCTGTGAGTTGTTTTCACTCTTTGGCCAATCGGGGCCAAGCTGTGTCAGGACTCTGGAAAGAGTCACGAGTTTTCATTATTATCTTTTTAGCCTTGAGTAAGTATCCTTTCTGTATTTTTTAGTACAGTATTCTTTAATATAATATAGTATTATAAAGTAATAAATGAGCCTTCTGAGAACATGGAGTCAGGTGCATCATTCCTGCCTTTGTCAGGACATTCCCAGCAAATCCAATACTGGGAGGCTCTTGGAAGGAGATTCTGCCTGTCAGGGCAGCAGTTCTGTGCTCACACTGCACAGCTCTCGCTTCCTCTGCAATCCACAGGTGTGCAAGAATGGAAGGGAGTGAAATCAGTCAGACAACACCCAGAGGGAGACAGCAGCTTGGAAATGCTGTATCAGAAACCCTCAGCTTTGTCACTCTCTTCCCCACAGCAAAAAAAACCCCACAGCTATTTCCCAGAAGCTGTTAGGGTTGTTCAAACCCCTCTCCCCAACTCAGCCTGCAGTTTCCCAGTGGAATGAAGCACCACTCCCCTCCAGGAGCACTCCTGTCACTTGTTCCCTCTTGAAGAGCACCTTGGCAGCATCCCAAGGAAATTCAAAGTAGACACATCCCACTGTGGGGCATTTTCACAAGTGCTCTGCCGTGAAATGCTGCTTTGCCCACATCTTAGGGAGCTTGGTTTCATCAGAAAGCAAAAGTAAAAAGCAAAAATACAGTAAGGAAGTGATAAGTGAGAAAGGACACATTTCTATTTTATTCCTATAAGGAACCAGATTCCTTGGCATTTTTAGCAAGAATGAACTTAATTTTAGTGGAAATCAATTGCATTTACCTGTTCTTTAGCAAAAGATGATCAGAGGGATGGAGCACCTCTCCTGTGAGGAAAGGCTGAGACAACTGGGATTGTTCAGCCTGCAGAAGAGAAGGCTCTGATGAGACCTTATGAGAACTTCCAGTGCCTGAAGAGCTGGAGAGGGACGTGGGACAAAGGCTGGAGTGGCAGGAGAAGGGGAAATAATGGTTCTCAGTGCCAGAGGGCAGGGTTAGATGGGATATTGGGAAGGAATTGTTCCTGTGAGGGTGGGGAGACCCTGGCACAGGGTGCCCAGAGAAGCTGAAAGTGTCCAAGCCCAGGCTGGACAGAGCTTGGAGCAACCAAGTGGAAGGTTGGGAGGGAAAATCTCTTGTTCCACCCCATGGCAGGGGGTGGAACAGGAGATTTAAGGTCCCTTCCAACCCAAACCATTTTGGGATTCTGAAGATAACTTGGCTCTTTCCCTCCACTCAGGTTTGAGCACTCATGGAAAGAAAAAACCCCAACTCTTGTGATCAGCAAGAGCCTCACAGCCCTGGACAGGAGCTGGGCCATGGCAGAGCTGGGCACTCCCAGTGCCATTAGGAACAGAGCAGCAGCAGAAGCTGGCAGGAAAATGCATCCTTGAGGATACAGGGAGCCTTCCTCTCCTCCCTGTGCTTTTCATGAGAGCCCATCAGAGTTTGTCCCTGGCTGGGGACAGACACCTCCTGCACTGCCTGGTGGAGACAAACCCAGTCAGGAGCACTGGAGAAAGTACAAAAAACTCCTATTCCTTGCAAAAAGACAAGGAGGAAAGGCAGATTTCTGGATAAAAACGTGTTTTACTCTCTCATGCTTGAGCTACCTGGGAAAATAGAAAAAAGAGAATCATTTAATCCTGTCTTTACTAAATTTTCTTTTGGTTTTGCCTGAGGTTCCTGATGCTTCTGCTTTTCCTATGTCTTTTTAATAAACCAGCAGAGTTTGCAGTTTGTATTTTTTGTGTGTGGTGGATAACCCCACACTTTGTCAGGTTTCACATGGCCTCACACAGGTGAACCCATATTTCTGTACCCTATTATACAGCACCTTAAATGCATAAAAAGCAAGTTTTGCCCAGATTTTTTCCAGGCAGAGCCATGCTAACCCAGAGGGGGTTTGGGCACAGTAGTTCCCTGCAGCTTTCTGTGTCTCTCTCCAAGAAAACACAGAGCTCATCTCCCTCTTCCTACCAAAATCTGCAGCAAATTTCAATTTTTAGCCTGACAGCCCAGCTGAAAAATGTGTTTTCCGCAACACTGTTGTGCTTAAATGATACCAAAAATCAATTGTAATTAAAATAGAAAAAAATAAAGGCACCAATAGAAAGCTAAAAAAACAAATCTACATTTTTCCAGAACACTGAGGTGTGTTTACCTCAGTCTAAGCACTGTCTCCAAATAGTCAGGTCTTCACTCAAAAAAAAAAAAAAAAAAAAAAAAGAAAAAAAAAAGAGTTGTCTACCCCCAGTGCACAGTCAGTGGGTGTTACCTAAGGAGCTGTAGGCAATAATATTTAGTATTTTATTTTTCATTACAGACAGGATGGTTTGCCTTCAGCAGTGGCCTTCTACACTCCTCATCCTCAATATCAGCACCAAAAAATGAAATTGATACACAAGACTTATAAGAATGAGCCTGATTAGGCCATTATTTCTACAACATTCAGATAGATTGGAGTTATTTTCTGTAATACTTAAAAAACCAGATATTTTTCATGTTTTAATTTGCACCGATATAATTTTTTTTTTTTTTTTTTGAAGAAAGAAAACCCACCTTATAAGTCTTTTCCTATTTCAAACAAATCCTTTTATCTAAGGGTGAGCCCAGGTTGTTACTTGAGATTGTTTGCATAAAATCTCATTAGCCTATTGATTCTCCTTCTACCTCCTCGGGTAGTACTTCATTACCATGCAAATAGAGACAGCCTTTTTACATGGACCTTAATGCAGCCCTGATTATTCTCCTTTCACAGCGCCGGCAACAAAACCCCCTAATGAAAGTCATCGATAATTGTTCAACAGGTGAAAGAGATTAGAATCAAAGAGACACTTTCTTATCAGCAAGAGCTTGCCTTTCCCCTCCAAAACATGAATTTGGCCGATTACCGTTCTCAGGGATGTGCAAGGCTCCCGGTTTCATCTTTTCCTCCCACAGACAGGCACAGTGCACTGCAGGGTGAGATGTTCTGGAATTCAGAGGGAAATCCCAGACCCAAAGGAAGCAGTGGTGCCTCCAGTGCTGCCTTCTGCCCCCAAATCCCAGCCCTGCCCTTCCAGTTCCTGTGATGGCTCTGGAGCACCACCTCAGCTTCTAATTCAAATGATTTTGATGTAGAAGGCCCCTGCTTTAATGGGGCAGACAGCTTATGAGTAAGAGCAATAGAATCAGAAAGTCATGGAATGGTGGCTCTGGAGCACCACCTCAGCTTCTAATTCAAACACTTCTGATGTGGAAGATCCCTGCTTTAACGTGGCACATGGATTGTGAGAAAGAAAACAGAACCAGAAAGTTGTGGAATGGCTTGTGTTGGAAAAGACTTGAAGATCACCCAGTGCCACCCCTGCCATGGGCAGGGACACCTTCCACTGTCCCAGGGTGCTCCAAGCCCCATCCAACCTGGCCTTGGGCACTGCCAGGGATCCAGGGGCAGCCACAGCTGCTCTGGTCTGGATGATCCTTGAGGTCCCAGCCCAAAACCATTCTGTGCTTCTGGAAAGTCATACTGACAATACAATGGCTACAAATCTACCCTAATTTTAACCCTAGGTGCCCTCCAGGATATCAGCAGAGGATCTCTCTGGGCTTGCCCTTGGGACAGAGTTGCAAGTGCAGAAACAGCAGCAGGAAATGTTTGTTGGCAAGCAGCCTCTGGGATAGAATCACAGAACCCCAAAACATCCTGAGTGGGAAGGGACCCACAGGATCATCCAGTCCAACCCCTGTCCCAGCACAGACACCCCAACAATCCCACCCTGTGCATCCCTGGGAGCTTTGTCCAAACCCTCCTGGAGCTCTGGCAGCCTTGGGGCTGTGCCCATGCCCTGGGGAGCCTGGGCAGTGCCAGCACCCTCTGGGGAAGAACCTTTCCCTGAGCTCCAGCCTGACCCTGCCCTGGAACAGCTCCAGCCATTCCCTGAACCCTGTCCCTGTCACAGGGAGCAGAGATTGGAGCTGTCCCTGTGCTGCCCCAAAGGTGGGGATGCCAAAGGTGTCCCTGCAGGAAGTGTAGCCCAAAGGAACCCATGCTCTTCACAAAGAGCTCAGCAGAGACTTTGGTAAGGAGCAGGACAGAAAGCAGAAAGGATTGGAACAAAATGTCCAACAAAGCAGACTGGAAAGGCAGCAAAATGCAACTGACTTCACTGGTGCAAAAATGTCTTGAGAGGGAACCCAGCATGAAGCAGGTAACCCACTCCACCTGACTGAACAGTGATTTTATTGCTGCTTCTTTGGTGTGATCACACCCAGGAGCTGCCATTTCAGACAGCACAAACACTATTGATAGAGGCAGGCACTACCCATGGGGTGACATTTGTGCAGAGCCAAAAATCAAAATCTCATCTTCTTTGACTCAAGTCTGAGGAAAGGGAAAAGAAGCTGGCTACAAAACCTGCTGGGGTAATAATGCAAAACCTACATGTGACCAAGAGAAAGAGGGACAGCTCCAATCTCTGCTCCCTGGGACAGGGACAGCACCCAGGGAATGGCTGGAGCTGTTCCAGGGCAGGGTCAGGCTGGAGCTCAGGGAAAGGTTCTTCCCCAGAGGGTGCTGGCACTGCCCAGGCTCCCCAGGGCATGGGCACAGCCCCAAGGCTGCCAGAGCCCCAGGAGGGTTTGGACAACGCTCCCAGGGGTGCACAGGCTGGGATTGTGGGGGTGTCCTGAGCCAGGAGTTGGACTCAGTGGTGCTTGAGGGTCCCTCCCAGGTCTGGAGATCCTGTGATTCCATGAGCAGAGGTGTGCACATAGGAAAACAGGGATGCAATAAAAATGTTGGAGGCAGCCTCCAGGACTTTTTCCTTAGCAAGCACAAAGGCACACAGAGCAGCAGCAGCACAAGAAATGTGGCTGTGAGAGGCAGTAAAAGACACACCTGTTGTGTTGGTGCAGAGTGCTAAGCGGGGAAAAAAAGAAAAGTGAAATAACAAACACCTAAGACTTTAAGTGAAGGAAACACTTCCTACTTGTTTCTCCCAAAGTTAATGCAATGGGGTCCCCATGTAGGCAGACAGCACTTGGCTGTTAAATTTTCCTGCAAAAAAGAACCTGTAAGAAAGAAAACATCAAGTAACCAGCCAAATAAAGGAAAGGAAATTTGACTTCTATGTGCCTATAGTTTATAATGAATTGGGCCCCATTTCTGTAGCAAATGTGAGCTGAAAGCCAGAGCTTTTCTATAATTCAGTTTGATTACTACTGCTGACTTCCTTTTCAATAGATTTCCTAAGAACCAATAGAAAAAAAACAAGAATCTATTATCAAAAAGTCCAGCAAGGAGGGGAGGAGGAGGAGGCAATACATGAAATAACAAAAATTTAGATGTTTTGAGCAGAATCTCCAATTATAAGGAAAGGGTTTACTCCACAGGCAAATTTTACTCCATTGCCAAGAAATAACAAGCAAAGGAGCAGAAAAATAAATATGTCAGAAATTCTGTTGTCTTGTCAAAAGCAAAGCAAATTAATTGTGTAAATATAAATGTGATAGTAATGATATTATCCAGCTCAAGCAAAGCCAGCTAATGAATCCCAAAAAACCAATGCCTAAAAGAGCCTGCTTCAGTTATCAGCATTCCAGTCACAACTGCCACAATTTCCATTTGTGTTGTCAGAACACAGAAGTGGCTTAAAAGAAAAGGCAAAAACCCTAGAAATGCATGTATAATATTTACTAATCACTACTAATTCAGAAAGATTTAGGAATTTGTATGCCTTCAGCTGCCAAATACCATCTGAAATGTTTTAATACTCTCCAAAACCCTTATATTGCCCTTTCACTTGCAAATTTTAGACAGGATTACATTTTCTTGCTTGGTTTCTTTGCACAGAAATTGTGCTCTATGCAAGGAATCAGCATTATGTGATTAACACAGACCAGAAACAATCAATACAAATAAAGAGTTTTAAATGGGCTGCAGAGACAGGACAAGGGGGAATGGCTTCCCACTGCCAGAGGGCAGGGTTGGCATTGGATGGGCTTTAAGGTCCATCCCAAACCATCCTGTGGTTCTGTGATTAGTGGATGGTGTTATTAGCACCCAGACCAATGTAGGAAAGGAAAGAAATGCCATATTCCTGCCACTAGTAGGGAACCAATCCAATACAATGATATGTACCATCATCCAAAACATATCAGTCAGAAAAATTAATGTCTTTAATGGAAGAGATAACAGTGTTTTGATCATGAACAGGTCCTGGCACAGGATCATCCAAATTTGCTATGCTGCTAATTCAGAGAGCTGCTGCTAATTGGTCCCAGACAACCTTCTCCATGTTATCTTCTTTGATGCAGAAAACAGGAAAAATTCCTTCCTTTTTCCAGAAAACAGGAAAAATTAAGTTGATGAAAAACACAAACCCAGGGCTTACCCCAAAAATCTGTGGGTCTTTTTTTTCATTGCTTTCCATTTTCTAAGCACTGCAACCCGTATATCAAAGTTTGTGTTTGATTAGCCAACCCCAAAGCAACACTTTGTGAATAGCACTAGCAAAGGGAAGAGAGGAAGAGAGAGCCTGACAGTTCTGAAAGGGCTGTCACAGGACAGGGTCAGTGTTAATGAACAGAAATGTTACCTGGTACACACTGGACTCCAAGGAAATACATTAAAAAGTGCAGCTGAGTGAGTTGTTTCTATCAGAATTCACTTTGAAAGCTATTAGATTTAACTGGACCATGGAAAATTGTGATACAATTTGCATTCCTGCTTAAAAATCTATAGTCTGAGTAAAATGGCCCTCAGAGCTTCATCTCTGTTATACTGAAATATAAGACTTGGTATTAAAGAGCAAAATTTACCTGTTGACAGCAGTGATGGACTGTCTTTGCTCAAAAGACATTCTTAATTAAAAACAAATGGGGTTAATGTGAGTTAAAGCTACAAGCTCAAGTGCAATCAGCAGTCAAGTCCATCTGAGCTAGGGGTGACCTTCAAAGGAGAATGTTTTCACTCCTTAAACACATTGCTGACTCTGGGGAAAGAAATAGAAAGTTTAGAAAGGAAAAAAAAGAGAGTAAGTTGTTAATAGGCTGTGAGGAAAGGATCTAAAGAAAAACAATCTTGCATCTTGCTCTTCCGTGGCAAGTGAGACAAGGACCTATATTTTTAATGAATATTTTCTGTGCACTTTCATTTATCTCCTCCATATTGTTCTCCCTAAGTGCCTACAGTTAAATCAAAAGAGACACTCGCTAGGGAAAAATAACCCAGTCGAGCCTAACAACAACAAAAGTGCTGTTATCCCCAGGAATACCACAGCTTCTAAGGAAGAGAGAAAATCAGGGAGCCATTAATTAGAAAATTAGTTCCAACCAAGCTGGCAAGGTTTATTTTCATGTGGAAAATGGGAATGTTGCTGTTTACATCTCTCAGAGGCCTTTAGAGATGCCAACTGTGAAGAAAGTTAGAAATGCTCAAAAATAAAGGAATTTTTTCTACACTTCAAGGCACGATGGCAGAAGAATCAACTAATTGCATCCCATCTCCTCCAGCAGCACATGAACAACAGGATGTGTCGAGGAGTGGGGTGTGAGAGCACACAACCAGGGCCACCCCGATCCACTTTTTATCCATAAAGATTCTTGAAAGCTTGGGAGACATTTTTTATGACATTTCAAAGAAATTAGGGTCTTTAGAGGATGCCAATCTGCCAAGAGAGCCCCAGTCCTGCCCACTGGGGAATTATCACTAGGACAGAAACACAGGCCCACGAGGAAGTTCCCAGGGAATGAATGAGATGATAATTTTATAGCACAGTTACCTGCACAAAACTTATTTCATCTTCACAACTCGCTTGATTGCTTTTCCCATTATTATTGGCAAGTCATTCCAGAACCTCATTTCCTCTATCTGTGAGCAAACTTCTGAAGTCCAGCTGGAATTTATGAGCAGCCTATTTGAAACCACTCATTCTTATGCTAACATTTCCCTAGAAGTTTCTCCATTGATTACTTTTCTCTCTAAAGTGCCTCTCCAGACACAGGCTATCGCCTGTCAACTTTAATTTCACAAGGTATCACCATATAAAATAGGTCTCTATTTCTTTAGTCAATCTAATCATTTTACAAAAATATGGGACATTTTGCAAGATAAATGTTGGAGAGCCAGGATTTATCATGAGTAATGGGAGTTGGAGTGAGGGAGTGCCTGGAGGCAGGAGGCCTTTCTGTGCTCCATCCCTCCTGCTCCCTGCTCAGAAGTGACACCTCCAAAAGGTGCTTTAATGGGCCTGAACCAGGAAATAAAACTTCACTAAATAAACCAGGAGCTGTCCTCTGTAATAAGCAATTTCCAAGGATTGAAGCACTCAATCCTTTCCTTTCTTTCCAAGAGGGTAAATTCACCTCTCTTTCTCACTTAAAATACAATTTAAGACTTTCTACCAAGGAATAGAGAAGGTTACACAGACTAATTGTGTCACAATCCATTCTCTCAGGAAAGTTCCCAAAATCCCAGACTGAGGATTAAAAGCTCTAGCTCAGGTTGGTTGTGCACAGTTCCCAAAGCCAGGAGGAGAACCAGCAGAAGGATGCTCTGTCTGCACACTGCAGGAAGGTAATAAGGAGTCCCCAATTTGCTTCAGGAAAATAATATGCAAAAATAAGTGTCTCCCATTATACAAAGGATTCTGGGAACACCTGCAGGCTCCAGAACACCAGTTGGTTTGAGGCAAGTCACAGATTTTTTTTTTATACTTTCTTTCTGTGTCTTTTCTATTTGTGGTTTCCATGGTCCACATTCAGGAAAAAAAAAGAAAGCAATTTTTTCAGGTGTTTGCAAGATCCTGCCTGTGCTGACCCTACAGATGGGATGAGTGATTTGGAATAGTAAGAAAGGCAATACCACCCAATCTGATCTGCTCTGGAAAACCACAACAGTTCAGTTAAAGCTAAACCAGTAAAAAAATCACATTTAGTGAGTGGTTTGGGGCTGCTATAAAAGAGGGCCAGACAAAAGATTGGGCTCATGTGGTGTTTCATGAAAGGTCCCATGAGAATTGTGACAAACCAGAACAAAATCCATTTCTTCCCCATCACCAACACGAGGCCATGCTCTCCTCCAGACCAAGGTTATTTGTCTGTCCACATCCTAATTTGCTGATAGGCATCACACACTTCCATTCCTTTTCATTCAAAATTAGATAAAAGTTTGGAAATGAGGCAGCACACCGTGTCCCTGCAGAGAGACACTCAGATATTCAATGTCATCCAAAGTCTCCCTGATGTGAGGAGCCCAGACTAATTTACTGCCTCTCCTAGTCTCAACAAAATATAAACAACATCATTTACTGTGACCTGTGGTGTGCTGCTTTCCCTTCTATTTTTCAGATATGTTTAATAAGTTTCAGAGAAGCAGAAATGCAGAAGTCAGAGACCAAGTGACAGGAATAATTTACTGAAACCTGGAGATTCACATCCCACTTGATTTTAACACAAATGACAGCTTTCACTGCCTTTACAAGAGACTGAGGAGCCGGGCACTCTGCATTAGACAGGTTTAAAACTCTCTCCAGACACTTCCACTTCCTCTGAAATAGCAATGTGAGAAGAAAACTCCATTCAGGAGCTCCACAGTCAGTGCCAGGACAGGAGGATTTAACACCACCCAGGATGGGTGGGTGAATGAGCCCCCAAAAAAACCCTGTGTGGAGCCAGAGGTGAAAGAAGGAATTTAACAGAAGCACTGTCCTGGCAGGGCAGCTGCTCTGGGACAGCTCAGGGAGCCAAGAAAGCCCAAGAAAGGCCTTTGAAGCCAAGGTGTCCATCTCCACCCCAAACCCTTCACCCCTCAGGTGTTGGGAGAGCATCTTCAAACAGCCCTTCCCATGGCTCTGGGAGGTTTGGAGAGTGTTTCTGTGCTTAGCACAGGAGCTCACTCCATTCCTCATTAAACTCAGGTCTGGCAAGGCTGGAGAGGATGCCCCACCCTGACACAGGGAGGGTGGAGGGAGATCAGCCTTGGAATCCTTGCAGGGATGTTGCCCAGGGCCTTGGCACTTCCAGCCTCCCTGGAAATGTCCTGTGATCTACTGCCATCGGTGCTTTTGCCCCGAGCACTGATAAAAAAGTTGCCTTGGACAAAGTAGCCATAAATGAAACATAAATAAAAATGTTGCGGGGCTATTATCATTGCTGCTCTCATTTCAGGAGAAAGCCAGAAGGGGGATTTCCCAAGAAACTCTGGTTTTCTTAAGGGCCTCCTAGTAGCAGATTGAAACTACAGCCAGCCATCCCCACTGTGGGGCTGAAAAGAAAGCAAAGGCTGCAAGGAAATTAGAGACACTCTGGATTTATCCCGGGACAGAGGGGAAATCCTGATTTCCTGTAGCTGCTCTCTCTGTGATCCCAGGGCAGGAGAGCCTCACCCACCCTGCTCAGCATCCCTTCTCATTCACCCCTTCCAGCCATGAGCAGATCCTCAGGGAGTGTCCATTTCTGGTAATGCCAGGCTGGCTGCCCCTGGCAACACTCAGATACAGAGAAAAATCCTGAGCACTGATGTCCAAGATATTACTGGAACAAAAAAAAATTCATTAGAGCACGTGCCTTGTCTATCCCATGGCATCGCTTTCTCCTTTAGCAACTGTAAATCCAGTAACTTGCTCTGATCCTGGAAGAATGGCAGATTTGAGGTTCCAGATCTGTAATCTCTGTGTATTTTGCTGGCTTAATTTATCAATACTACCAATGAATATAATTTATTCAGTAATAGCAATGAATGAAAAAAAAAATAACCAAATACACAAATTCTCCTTCTACTCAGTAACAGAGTGAATAAAATCCAGTAAGGGGGTAAAGTGGACAACCAAACACTCAAGTCTTTCTTCTCAAGCTTTGCCTAACACAAACCTCTTCCAAAGTAGAGAAAAATACCATGGAATATGAAATAAGAGAGCAACACAGAGTTCAAAGCCGACTCGTGCATTGGTAACACGGTTTTGTGGGGTAGCCACAGCAAAATAATGCACTAGGAGCTATAAAAAAACATGAAATCCCACACAGGTCTGGATAAAGATAAAATTTGGCACTCTTGCAAGAATGGGCTACCAAGGGGCTCTGGATTCACCCACTGAGGATTTCCCACCTGGAAAGCCCAAACACACAGATATGTGCCTGCTCAAATGCATATTTTATTTCCAACTTTAAATTCTCAGAGAATATTTTGATCTGATGGTTGCAACCATGCAGGTATTAATTTAATGCCTGTAAATTTAAATTCAACTTGGCAGCCTGTGCACAGAGCAAGCATTACCTGTCCCACATATGAAGCAAAGAGTTGACAAGCTGCTTCCTTTCGGTGAGACAAAATGTTTATCAGGGTGCTCCCCAAATCAATGCTGGGGAGCTGCAGCCAATTTAGAGGCCTCTGACACTTATGAATTATGAATTTAGCACTCAGTATTTAACTAGAGCCCAGCTATAATTAATATTAGCTTGCCTGGAATGCAGGAATAAGCAAACTGAAGTGCCTGTGGGGTACATAATTTTTGGAACACACCCCAATGACACAGCCAGGCACTGTGGAAGTGTGAAATGAATGTGACTCCCAAAAGGGTTGAGATGGATGTGTGCAGCTGCTCATAGGAGGGACCCAACAAAACTATTGATTAAAATGTTAAACTCAGGAAACTTTTGAGTTCTGTTTTGAAGCTGAGCTCTCCAGAGTTTCCCCTGTCTCTCCATCCAGCCCTTCCTCCTCTGCAACGCAGGGAATAAAGAAACCCCAATTTTTCCCTCCTCCTCCTCACCCATTTGATTTAAACCATCCTTTACAAGCTGCTCAGGTCACCCTTTATATCCCAAAACACGCACATGAAGCAGGATATCCCACATGGAGAGGATAAAAGAACATTTTTCCAAGGAACGTGATGGAGCCACAGAGCTCCTGCTCCCATCTCCCAACACTCTGCTCCTGTGCACTCACAGTGCTCCCTCCCCAAACTGGCTATTGAAAAGCCTCAGACTGGAAGAGCAGCCCAGGTTAATTTTGGATGGAGTTTGGTAATTAGAGCTATCAGACAGTAGGAGCCTTCCCCAGGCATGTTTGAAACTCCCTCAAAGGAAAGACAATGTGATATTGAGAATATATTATTTCTTTGCAAAGATAAAAGCTGGAGTCATGCTGTGGTCATCATAAAACCTCTCTCTCTCTTGATTTCTGATGTTTTTCTGCACTTTCTATTGATCCTGCTCTTCTGTTTCTTCCACATGTACCTGCTTTAGACAAAATAATCTGAAAATCTGTAGTAGTGTGACATCAGCTTACTATAGCAAGCTAGATCTAAAAACACTCACAGCCCACAAGTCCATCCATTAATGGATGGCTGTTTGCATAAAACAATATATAAATTAAAACCTGCAGAAAATAGCTGAGATATTTGATGGTTATCACACCTTGCACCAAAACTCTGACATTTAATCAGCTTTGGGAGTAAATTTGTTTTGGCTGCAATGTCCCAGTGTCCAATTCTCCCTGCATTGCCTGGTGGGAAACATCCTTCCTGTACAAGCCAGGGAAAACTCAAATTAACTCCTGTGTAGAAAGTTGTGCTTATAATCACCTTTTTTTTTAAGGAGCTGGAAGTTTGGGGAGCAGATTGTGGTCAGCAATGAACCTGCTTGACAAGGTCAGGTGGTTTGTGAAGAGAAAATTGTTGCCTGTGCAGTAATTAGGTTGCACTGAAGAGAAGCTGCCAAAGTCCCAGCAGCCTCCATGGGGTAAAGCAGAGTAATTAAAGCAGTTTTAAGCCTATTTACACCAGCAAAGTCTGGCTCTAACACTGGCTGTCAAAAAAAAAAAAAAAAAAAACAAAAGAAAAGCAGAGGTGATGAAATTGCATCATTTCATAAAAAGCTACCACTAAATAGGCAGGCACTGGTGCTGAAATACCCAATTATCCCCTGGAATATTAACCCCTGTGCCCACAGGTGTCCAAGCAGGGAGCAGGAGAGGGGAATTTGCTGCAGTCACACATTCCCTGAGCCTTCACCAACACCTAAAGCCCTGCCAGCAGAGCAGTCCACGATTTAATCTGCTCTGCAAAACCCCCAAAAAGGGGTCAGGCAAAGCTTTGTGCAGAAAAAAAAAAAAAAAAAAAAAAAAAAGCATTAACAGAAAGCCTTTGGAGTAAGGGAAAAGCAGGAGGTGCTTTAAGAGCTTGAGTGAGCACAAGTTGGATAATCCAAAACTGAGTTTTCCAGGATGCTGAGGTGAGGGTGCTCAACCTCAGCTCTCCAATACCCAGACTACAACAGTCTTGGATTTAAGCACCATTTCTCCTCCCTGGGAAAGAATTTGCTGTTAAGGTCTAAATTCCATCCACAGGAACCAAAGATAACCTCAACTGGTGAAGAGATAAGACTTGATAATTTCTTAACCATTACCAATGTTTCTATAGTTCCCATAAGTTGTTGAAATTTGAGGGGTGGGTGTTGTTTTGCCTTTTTTGTTTTGTTTAGTTTTTAATTAAGCAAAGCAGACAATTTGTACCAACCCTGTGATTTTCCCCTCACCCACAGAAGGGCTTTGAACAACAACTTCTTCCAGTTCTTTCCATTTCACCTGTGAGCTCAAAGCTGACTTTCCTCTGCTGCTGACAAAGTGAACCTGAGCAGTGGGAAGCCAGTAAATCTCAAGCAGCAGTGATGCTTTATGTACCTTAAGTACTGCAAGATTAAAAATGTGGTTTTATCACAGTGTGATACCGACGTTAATAACTCGTCTGGAGCAGGAATTCAAAGCTTCCCCTATTCTATAATTGAAAGTAGCCCAGTTGCACACGGATTCAGGTGGCTACAGAGGAGCTCAGATCATCTTAGTCAGTGTTTCACTCCAACAGGAGTCTGAGAAGGGCAGTGGAGCATCACTCATCAGGCAGGCATTACCAACACTGGCTTTGCATTAGCAAATGAAGCTACATGCAAGTCACAAACCCACGCCAGCCGACTACAAAGCAGGTCAGGCATGCAGAAAAATTCACTTGTGGCACTCACTGAAAGCAGACAACATTTCAATTTCAGATTTTCAGCCCATCAGCAATAGCCTTACCTGCTGCTACGTTTTCAGTTGTCCCAGCAACAAGCAATCCCTTTCCTTTCAGCCTTTTTATTATGGCTTCTCCTTTTCAGTTGGCTTTTGTGAGACAATTCTTTCATAAATCTTAATTACCGTTTCGTTTTGTTTTGACTGGGCTCAACACAGCAACTGCAAGCTGTCACAGAAAGCAGCTGTCCCTCCCAGCATGGCCATGGCCACCACAGCTCTCACTGCAGAGCTGCCACTCTCACACCCAAAGGAGGCAGAGCAGCAGCAGCAGGACAGACTGGAGGGATTTCAGGGCAGGACAGAGGGACACCCAGGTGGTCACAGCCTGGGAAGGGGCTATGACACCTCCACAGTAGCAGGGACAGGGTGGGAGTGCCTGGCTGCGGGCAGGGTGGGCACAGGGCACCAGGGGAGCAGAGAGGGTGGGCACAGAGCAACAGGAGAGCAGAGAGGGTGGGCACAGGGCACCAGGAGAGCAGAGAGGGTGGGTACAGAGCAACAGGAGAGCAGAGAGGGTGGGTACAGGGCACCAGGGAATGCAGGCAGGGTGGGCACAGGAAAGGAAGGAAGGTGGGCACAGAGAGGGAGGCTGGACCCCACTGCAGGGAGTGCTTGGGATGGCACAGCTCAGAGAAGGATGGGATGAGACAAAGGCACAAGAGAGGCCAGTCAGGGGCACTCTGATGGAGCAAGGAAAGGGAAGAAGCCTTCCTCAAATAGTTTGGAGAAGGCTTTACCCTGCCTGGGGGCTCCTGAACATCCCTCTTTGCAGACAGCTCTCCTCACAGGGTGGGCAAGAAAGCTTCTGGAGCTCTTGCAGCCTTGACCACTGCCCTGAGCTACTTGTGTGCAGTAAAGGTGTCAGAATGTCATTTGAACAGCTTTTGGTTACAATTTCAGCCCCTTCTCTCGCAGGGCACACATTGCACCTGACTTTAAAAGATGATAAAAACATCAAGGATGCAAAAATGTTCTCTGTGCATCCACAGCTTTGGGCCTAAATGAGCTCTGCAGTTACAGACATCTCTGAAATCCAGCAAAAGTCTGTGCACACACTGTCACCATTTGTATTTCTTAAATCAGCTTCAACACAGCCTAAAAGAGAAGGTTCAGCTCTGCCTGTAATTCTGTGTGAATGGCTCTCAGTGCACACACATGGCCCATTTCCCACCTGGATTTCCTGCTATTCCATCTCATTTGTGCAGGGCAGCCCCAGCTCCTGTTCCTGTTCCAGGTCAGGCTGCAGAGGAGCAGGAGATGCAGCACACAGGGAAAGAAACAACAATTCACTCCTCCCTTGTCAAGCCTAAAGAAACCATGGAGGTAGAACACAAACTCAGGCAAATCCCTGGGTTCACAGGGGTCTGAGGATGAGGGAAGAGACGAGGATCTGACTCCATGTTTCAGAAGGCTGATTTATTATTTTATGATATATATTATATTGAAACTATACTAAAAGGATAGAAGAAAGGATTTCATCAGAAGGCTAAGAATAGAAAAAGAAAGAATAATAAAGGCTCTGTCTCAGACTCTGTCTGAGCCAGCTGACTGTGATTGGCCATTAATTAGAAACAACCACATGAGCCCAATCCCAGATGCACCTGTTGCATTCCACAGCAGCAGATAACCATTGGTTACATTTTGTTCCTGAGGCCTCTCAGCTTCTCAGGAGGGAAAATCCTAAGGAAAGGATTTTTCAGAAAAGATGTCTGTGACAAATCCCTGCATTTCTGATTAAAGAAATCTAAAGGTAGCAACCAGAAACTTGCCAGAGACCTACAGGAATTTAAATAATAAAAAAATCAACTTATGCAGACATTTATATGTTTTTCAAAAGTAATAATATTTAAATGAAGTGAGTGAATGTCCTAAGGTGGAATTGAAGGAGTTTTAGTCAGCCATAATTTCATTTGAAAAGCCTAATAACACCCCTGGATTTAAATTCCATATATCATTCTGCTTTTGTTTTGCAGTTGTTGAAAATGCCATCACAAGAAAACAATGTACACCATTTCTAGTAGTGCATATTTATAGTTTATGGCTTCTTTATCCCAAGAAATTGCCACATACATAAAGAAAATCAATCTTTTCAATTTCCAAACTGTTTAAGAATTTATGTTCATTTTCTATTATAAGCATTTGATCTGGTCTATGAGAAGTCAGATGGAAAAGTTTTACCCTTTGCAGTCAGGAAAAAAATGTTAATGAGCATTTTTAGATTCTGCCATGTACAAGCCTTAAAACCTGAGATATCCCTTCATATTTTATTTCCTGATGCTCAATATCTTTTCTGTTGCCTGTTTGTGAAACAATTTCTTTGAGGCATAATGAAGAAAAGCCAAAGTTGGTTCCACACAAATTCTTCCTTCCATTAATAACACTGACAGGGTAGAGATGCTGAGGCAGTTTCTGTGAACTCAATTAAAAAAAAAATCTAATATGAAGCTGTAGAAGCAGTTTTGGTTATATTTACCATCAGATGTTGCAATTAAAGACTGACAAGTTTGCCAAGCAAACAAAACAGAAATAACAATTGAGGCCACACCTCCAGGGGAAAGGGAAAAGAGTGTGAAATTATCACCTCCTGAACCTGGTCAGCTTGGCTGAACACAGATCTGGAGGAAAACGCAGGTGTATGATGTAGGTATCTACGAATTTAGCTCAATTTTAGCAATTAGCCCTCTTGCTAAATACACAGAATTTCTGCTCTGAGGCCAGAAATCTCAAAAAGTTGTGGGTCACTTCCACAACTCCACCTGTGTGACCACTTTTCATCCTTAAAAGGCTCAGACAATTCAGGACTGTCTGTCTGCCCTTCTTCCCTGTCAAAAAAGCAACTATTGATCAAAACCCTGAGTGGAAGCAATAACCAAGCAAAAACCAGAGTGGTACTGCCAAGCTTTTGGGAAATGGCTCATCCTTTTTTATCCCATGTGGCTGCTGACCAGCTCTGGGGGTTCCATTCCTGCTGAGAGGAAGGCACCAGGAAATCTTGAAAGCGTTGGGTTGTCCCTCTTTTCAAATTAAAAACAAAAAAAAAAAAAAAAAAAAGAGCAATCATGTCTGAGAAGATGCTGACACTGCTGAGCAACCAAAGTGATGGGGGGAAAAAACAAGGTTGGGAAGTCACCTGCTAGAGGTTTAAATTACCTTAAAAAATCAAAGGTGAAACCCCACAGTGCAAGGCACAACTTCTGAATGATCTGCTGGGGAATGCCCACCCAGGCAGGAAGGAATCCCCACAAAATGCCCCCAAAATGGATAAAAGGATGTGGAAGATCCTTTTATCCTATATTTTATGCTTTCCATAAAATATTTCCCTGGTTTTGCTATCAGCACTGAAGCTCTACACCAGTTCCTGGACATCATAAATAAGAACAAGGCAGAAAAATCTGGAACCTCAGTGCAGGGTATGAGAGGGGAGGCGTTATAGGATTAAATTCTGCTTATTTTGCCCCAGGATTATATTTTGCTTGAATTTTAGTGTGCTCTGGTGAAGTTTAAAAATCAGAAATGTGAAATGTGCAGGTGGAGTGGCACTGGGAGAGGCTGAAGGACATTGTGTGTGACAGGAACAGCTCAGGGAGGGGACAGGGAGAAGTGGCACAGAGAATGTGTTGTGCCAGCACTTCCTCCTCTAGGATTTGACAGCAGAATTCTTGGAGGACACAGGAAAAATTCAAACCCAGGGTGAATTTGAGAGGCTGCAACTCTCTGCCAACAAGTGACAGTGTTCCTCTCCATCATTATGGGGGAATTTTGGCTTTTGGAAATGTGGAGCTTAGCAGGATTTCCAAAACTCTGGGATCTCAGGGATGAAGTGAGTCAAATCTAAACCAATAGAAATCAAGGTAAAAATGCAAATCTGGTTAGGCAGAAAGTACAGTTGGTCTCTATCTTACTTACACATTTCTGGTACTTTCTGTGCACTTTCAATCACTTTTATTTTTTTAATGAGAGGCCAGTCTCAGGAATTGCAATATAATTGTGAAATTTAAAGGTTACCATCCAAGTATATTTTCATTTATCCTCTTTAGTTCTGAAATATCCCACCAAGCTGCTAATATCTAATAATCCATTCAGAGAAGCTGAATGTTATCTGTAAAAATGAAATTGTTTACATTCACCATGGCTTACTGTAAATAAAAATGCTCATTCGTTATTTAAAATGCAGCACAGGATGGTGAATTTTGTGTTTTCCCTGCTCACTTTTGGCTCGAACCAACTCCATAAATACATTAGCACCATCTTTTGGCTAAACTAGGTCCTGACCCATATTTGTAGCTTTTCCTTACAAGTGGGGTTGTTGCATTTTCCTGGAATTTCCAACCTTTTGAACACGAGGATGAGCCAGAAAAGGGAAGCAAAGCTCAGGCTGTGGCTGACAAACCAACCAAGACAACATTTTCATATCTACACTGAGGTGCCTTTATGTTGTTGCAGCCCTAAAACCCAATTTTTATAATTATTTTCCTTCTCCCTGAATTGTGTAAAGGTGTTTTTTTTTTTTTTTACAAATTCAAATCACCTCAACTAATTATTAATCAGATGCTTGTTTGCATCATATCTTTTTCATAAAACATGGAATGTGGGCCTGCTCTAGGGATTGGCTGCTACTTTGCCCTTCACTTTATGTTACCAGATAGAAAAGGCTCTAAATTCAGACTTTAGGTGGTTTGTAAAAAGTATTTTCCCCCTCTTTATTTTACCTTACATTTTTTAATGTATTTATTGAAATTAGTCGAAAGGTGGGATGAAAATGCAGCTTCTATTTAGGCAAAAATCCCTCCTCCTTTGTGCATTCCCTTTTTCCTTCTGACATTCCATCAGGAAAACCATCTCACATCCTTGCTCTGCCAGTGCTGCCTCAACAGGGTCACATCAGAGCAAGGATGGAGGGAATAGATGGCAAATACAACAAATTTAGGACTTCAGGACATTGTACAAACTGGACTGCTGGAATTTCAAAAGTAACAGGTGGGGGTTTTTGGATGGGGGTTGTTCTGTTTGGTTCATTGGTTTTTTTGGTTTTTTGTGGGGGGTTTTGTTTGTCTTGGGGTTTTCTTTTTGTTTTGGTTGGTTGTTTTTTGGGGTTTTTTTGGGGTTTGTTTTTGCTTCTCTGGATCTGAAGGGATTCTGGATGGGCAGTTCAAATATGAGCAGCTGTGGAGCACAAAGGACCTTGGGGAAAGTGGAATTGTCTTGCTGAGGGTCCTGTCAGTCCAGTTTCAGCCTCACCCCAGTCAAGTGTCCCAGTCTGCCCCCACTGAGCTCTCTGGAGTTTGGCCAAGCTCCCGTGGGATTATTGGGCCTGCCAGGAGAGGATGATGAGCATCCCCAACTCCACACTCAGAGCTGGGGAGAACAAACACATTTCCAGGTCACTCAGGGGATTTCCATGCCATGGGATCACCCCACACAGCATGGGCTGCAGAGGAAGGGGCATTTCAGAGCAGGACAACAGCCAGCTGCAAACATGGGTGGTTCCAGACAGAATGACAGAGTTTGGCACAACTTTCTGTTGAGTTTACACCATCCACAAACCTATTAATCCCACCAGAATCCTCTTTACCTCATTTGCCAAAAAAACCCCCATCTTCCCAGGGCAAACCATCATGAAGTATTGTGTGTTTTAGTGATATTCTCTATATTCCAGCTGGAGAATGGGATTATTTGGACACTGTGCCCTGCAAAGCTCTAACCATTCATCACCACCCTGACCCAGGAGTGCAGATACATCAGGATTTGCCCCGGCACTGAGTGCTGCAGCTTTGTTAATCTAGAGCAGAAAAATAATTTACTGCATGAGAGCAGCAGATACCAGAGCAGAACCTCACGAGAAATACGTGCCATGTATATTTATATATTCAATATGGCACTTAGAAACACATCTTTGCCAGTAACAGCTGCTGGAGTAGGGTCAGTGAAAGAAAGTCAAAGAAACCTGCCTAAAATTGGCTGAACCTGTCCAAACAGAAGGCACTTCTCTTTTCTTCCTGTTCTTCCTTTGGACTTGTTCAGCTGCAATGAGGAAAAACTGGTAATAACTGGCTACATTATGACTTATGGCTAAAGCCATGCAGTTCAAAAGTCTCCTGTGGAATATAATATCTATCTGTATAATTTTTACCTGTATAACACACATACCCACACCAAAACATATTCTTTAATCCCTACTGATGTAATAATTTCAGGATTGAGAAGTCAGGAAAGATTGCTTGGACTGGATGATCTGAGAGGTTTCTCACCTTCATGATTGTATTATTCTAAAAGAACATGTGTGGGAACAGGGATGTTTTAAGGCCACGTGGAACAACAGCTGGAAATAGAGGAGTCAGGTAATCAAAATTTACAAGAATATTGACATATATCTGAAGAAAATGATGCCAAGATGGGCAGAAAAGCAAGGATGTACAAGAGCTTGTCTCATTCTAGCTGGCAACAACCACATCAACCAGGAGATTCATGGGATGAAAAAAAATCCATAACTTGAAATTTCAGGAAGTTAGGGGAGGGATTTTTCCATTATTTACCAAATAAGGGGGCAAAGATATTCCAGGGCTACACTGCCTATATGATTACCCTACACATATCTTTTTGGGCAGGGAGAATCTTCAAGGAGCTGGTGGGATTCTGTTGCCATCCTAAAGCCAGATTATCATAACTGTGCATCACTGGCTGGGAGCACAGAGTTCAGGAAATGACTCCCCAGGGAGCCAGCCTGGCCCCATCCCATTCCAGCTCCTTCCAACCACACCCACGGGAAAAGCTGCCCTGACAACACACACCAGGGACAAAATCCATGCCAGCAAAATCTCAGCTAGGAAAAGAGAAGGGCAAAGAACCAAAAGGAAAGGAAACTTTTGTCATGGTATTTGCAATGCAGCGGCACAAACTGAAATCACCTGAAGCAAGGTAAAGCTGCTTGAACTGAAAAATTAGAAATAGATGTTTCTCTTTTAATTCTGAAAGGCTAGAAAGTCTCACCACATACCTATTTGCATGAGGAACTTTAAGTTCAAGGAGATGTTTTGGTTAAATAAAAAAATTACTAAAACCTGTGTGTTCCTTTAAAGGTACTACCCCAACTTGTTGCAATTAGTTTAAATAAATCCAGAAAGTCTTTGAAAAACACCCAAAATAGTTTCTAAATAGAAATATGCTGAATATGTGGGAGGGAAGGGTTTGAAGGATTTGCAGGAAGGATTTTTCTCCTTGTTGCACCGGATTTGCTGATCTTTTCTTAAAACACCTCTAAGGCTTCTAAATCTATAGAACTTAATTTTTCTTCCTATAATCCGTTAATTTTTCTGTTAATTGACCTGTTAATTAATCTTATTTTATAATCTGTTAAGTTTTTTAAGTGTGAAAGCTTTGAAATTTCAACCAACAAAACATACCACTGGTTGTTTTTTTTTTTCACCTCCCCAGTTCCTATTTGAAATTGAAGAGAGCCCAGCCAGTCTCAATGCCTTTGGGCACCTGCATTAAAAGCAGCACTGCTCTGCTCTTTAAAATGGCAATTTCCCCAAGCCAACCACACATTACTTGGAGTCCTTTGGCACAATGTTTGTGTGCTGTACCATTATCATGGGAAGTGTTTTGTTTATTGAAAAGCCACTCTCTGTGAGCCAGTACGCCAAGGAAAATTCTGTATTTAACAGCTCTCTGCATGCTGGGCCCTGAGAAAGGACTGCTGCAGTCACTTGACTGCAAACAGCAGAAAATCAGCTCCTGCCAGACACTTCTCTTTTTGAATCACCTAAGAACATCTGATGGAGACTGGATTGTTTAGAGATTGGGTGTCACTGTTAGAGTCTCTCCCCCTTCTTCAGAAAGATGATATCCCTGATGTGGGAGAGACTAGCCAGAGCTGGAAAAACAGGACAACTGGTTTTATTTCTCTACTATATTGTCCTCCCTAAAAATAAAATATAGTTACTAAAGAAAAAAACCAAAGAGGAGCCACACTGGAGTACCTTAAAAAAATCCCAAACATAAATCCACACATCATCTTGGATGATCCATTCCCTTCCATAAAGATAAACCTGAGCACTGCTTCCCTTTTGGCAGAAAATTATCCCTTTAAACAGACACATGTCACTGCTCAACAGTTGGATTTTCTTACCATATAAAATCATCCTACCAAATGCGAAACAGGCCAAGTTTTCCCTGGCCCTTAAAAATCAGCCTCGACATGAAAAAAGATATCAAACTTCTCACCAGCACTAAATCAGTACTCCCCAGGCTAAACCATAAATATATTCAACCAAGTCAGCCTTAGAAACTTTTCATTTAGCTTTACAAAGATAACACTAGATCAGCATTTTCATTAAAAAGAAATGTCATGGCTCATTCCTTTCTGTGATTGAAGAGGAAGCAGCAACATCTTCCAAAACTCAGGAGAGAAACATATACTGCAATAAAAGATAAATACAACTGTGATTGTTGTTCCATTTAATATTTCAGTCTATGATTTTAATTACTTCCTGATTGGGAAGAATTCTCATGTTAAAAGAGAATTCTCATGCTATGCAATGGCAGCTCAAGTAGATCAAAAAAAGCAATGGCAGAACCCACAGGATGAGCCAGGTACAAGGTGCAGGGACAGAAACTGGAATTTCTGTCTTCATTTGCTCTGGCTTTATTCTAATCGTGAAGCTGAAGAATCACCCCCACCACCTCTCTGTTACCTGTCCAACATCTGTAATTTAGCAACAAAACTGGAATAAAACTGGAACAGAACAGAATAATACTGGAATACCTAAAGCTACAGCAGATTTTGGTTGTGGCAGGTCAGCAAGTCCTTACCAGGCGTTTCCCTATCTGCAACAGCCAGAGTGGGATGGCCAAAGGCTGGAGATGGACAAATCCTTGTCCTCAAAGGAAGCCACTGTCACTGAACAGGGGGCAGTGTCCCTGTACTGGGCAGGCACAGACCCCACAGACTGTTATGGTCTGTGCTTAAAGGCTCCTAAGACTTTACTCCTAAGGAGTAAACACAGAGCAGAGGAAATGGGGAGGGGTTTGGCAAAGCATCTTCCTTCCCTGCAGATCATTTGAGGTCAGAACTTTTCACTGGAGGGGGATGAGTTTCAAGGAATGATTTGTCCAGAAGTGTCTCTTCAGGATGAAGTGGCTGGTTGGAATGAAGGGCTGATGGAGAAGATGAGGGATTAGGAAGGGGAGAGCCTCAAGAAGCAGGAGCTGAACTTCCCAATGTCATGGCTGGCATGTCTGGATCAACCATGACCCAGAACTGTAAGAAATCTATGACCTGAGAAGCAGCAAAGGTGCCTTACAGGCAGCACACAGCCATCCCCCAGGGCCCATGGCAGGGGACACTCATGGGATGGAGTCAAGCCCCAGGCACACACAGCCTCTCCAAATGCAGCGCCTCTGTGCCATTTCCACTGCTCCCCTGCCAGCAAACCGCTCTGGCTAGAGCCTGATGCTGTCCAGGATGGCAGTTGTACTTGAATCCCAGAAAGGTTTGGGTTGGAAGGGACCTTAAATCTCTTGTTCCACCCCCTGCCACAGGCAGGGACACCTTAACACTGTCCCAGGTTGCTCCAAGCCCTGTCCAGCCTGGCCTTGGGCACTTCCAGGGATCCAGGGGCAGCCACAGCTTCTCTGGGCACCCTGTGCCTGTGAACTGCTGGGTATCCAGGTGGAAGCAAATCCTCCAAATTCCTCTGTTTGAGAGCCAGCAAAATAGACTCTGATAACTGGAGAGGAAGTGATGAGCACTCCCAAACTAAAAGCAAGTTTCTAAAGTTCACACATTTTCCCTTTTACTGAAGGCTTCACATTCTACCAGCATGTAAACTCCACCAGAAAACAGCACTAATCTTTCTGCAGGAATCCAAGCCCAAATTTGCAAACCAAAGTGAAGACCTGAAAGAGTCTTTCTGTTGTTTACAGAGCACTGTCCTCCAGCTCTTTAGTACCACGATGTAGAGCACTAGTAATTGAACATAAATACATAACTGTACGCACAGAGCATACACAGAGTCACTCACAAACAGCATCCCCAAAGCCCACAGACAAGGAGCTGGGAACCTTTGCTGTTGATCATGACTACTTTCTTTGTGTTAACTTTAAAATAGTAATGATCTTCTTTTATGTTAAATGCACGAACAATGAAGTAAAACAATGTCAAGTCAGATGAGAGAACCCGAAGTCACTTCAAACAATCGAGATGTGACGCTCACTGTTAAGTACAGTTCTGCTTTCAACAGATTAAAGTACTCTCAGATCTATTTTTTGTTCCAGTCAAAGGCAGACACGTTGCATAAAACATCAGGGGGCTTTCTTTGATCCGATGCATAACTTTACATTTCTTGTTAAACAGTTATAAAAATAAAAAGGCCTTATAAGAGGTAAACTCAGAGGATATTTATACTTTCCCGATGACAGCTCAATCGGGGTCTGGAGTTTAGCACCACTTTCAAGATGTAAAAATAATTATTTGCAGAGTAAGTTTTCAAGTTACATCTCTAGAGGAGATAAAGGAATGATCCACAGCTCTGTGCAAAACAAGTCCCACTTGGAGAGGGCTGTTACCTTCATTGAAATAAACCTCTGCTTAATATCACTGGATTAGAATAGAGAGACTTTCTGAGCATTAATAGGGCCTTTTTGTGCCACTCTGCAAGTTCACAGGAATGATAAAACTGTCTTAATTAAGTCTAAAGATTTTCTCAGCATAAGAGATTATCCCTGGGAGAGGCTGCCAGAGCAGTTCTTTGTCTTTGACAATTAGATCAGATCTGAGGCACAAATGGCAAAGCCCAGAACAGGAGCTTCTAAGAATAAAGCATGGCAAGGACAGGCTGGTGCTCAGCCTCAACCTATAGCCTCGTTTACTGAGGGTTTTAAGGCCTTTCTAAAAATAAAAATGTATTTGAGCTATCAGGTTTTTATATTGATTTTCCTCTCATTAAAAAAAAAATAAAAAAAAGGAAGGTTAATCAACTGCTGAGGAATTGGAAGGAGATCAACCACAGGAAAGAACTTGTAATACAAAGGAAAATGGGGCTGTTAAGACCTTCATACTCAGGGTGAGATAAAAACCATGCTGGACTGAAGGTTGATTTCTCCAAGTTCCTTTATCTTGCAGCTCTGCAGATTTTAACACCCAGCAAAATAAATCCAACCACACAGCAAGTGGCTGCTTTTCCTGGGAGCACTTTTTTTGTTGGATCACCAAGTGAACACCAGGGATGCATGGAACTGTTTTGGTTTATGTGTTTCCCAGGCAACTTAGTTTTAGCAGTCAGAGCAAAGAGAGAAGGAATCTTCTTAAAACATCAAAAAATCAAATAACCTGCCAGCAGATTAAAGGAGTTTTATCCTCATTTATCTAAACTCCTCGTCAACATCCTTAAACTCAAAGGGATGTAGGTCAGCTCTGCTGTCCTTTCTTGAGTCACATCTGAGACTGTGACAGGGTTCAACCACTTTGAACAGCATCAGCTCTGTGTGTGCTGCTAACCCCACCTCTACCTCAGCAATGTGAGCTTTCATCCTGAGACACTGAGTTTTAACAGTGCATTTTTTTTCTTGCCACAGTGATTTGGTAGCATTTCTAAAGTCTTGGTCACTCCATAAAAAATGCTTGTTGGTTATGCAAATAAAGGCCAGCTCAATGCTTTGGGTTAACTGACACAGTTAGGAATTCATACACATAACTCTTCCAAACTGTAGAAAGCAATTTCACTCTGATTTGCAAGACAGAAGCCCAGAATCAAAGCTGGAAAAGACCTCCAAGATCACATAACTGCACTCCTTTAGTGGCCCACCCTGCACAATCCCTCACCTGTTTCACAGGATGTGCAAAGGTGTGCTGGAACAACAGCACTTAAACTCCAGCTCCACACTCATTAAAATTACATACAGGTACCTGTGTTGTGTATCTGCCAATGCATTATTTATTCTTCTTCCCAAAACTGGGATGGACTGTGCAGTTCTCCTTGAGGAGGAAGGCAGGATCACAGCCCAGACAGCTGACCCACAGCTGGCCAGGGGGATATTCCATCCCATGGAATGCCCAGGGCATAAACTGGGGGAGCAATCACTGCTGGGGGACTCAGATATTGGGCATCACTCACCTTTCCTGCTGTTTTCCTCTGTCTCTCTCCCTCTCACTACAATTATTATTATATTTTATTTTGTTCCAATTAGGGAACTGCTGCTTTCTTCCCCATCCTCCTCCTCACCGTGGGAGGAGAGGTTAAACCTCAACAGACAGAAGGAGACTTTTGTCTGCAGCTTTGTTATTCTCAGACAAGTCCTTTGGCCAGTCCATGCCATCCCTGGAAGGATTTTTTCACATCAACCAGGAGAGGGACCAAGAAATCCACTGAGGCTTTCAATTAAACTTTCAGCTGTATATCAATATATTTATATATTTAAGGATAAGTATCCACCTGGTGAACAAGGAGTTTTGATAACACAGCATGGGAAAAGGAGCTCTGTTCCACTTTCCAATATCAGACACTGCCTCCTGTTCACCTTTGTGCAAAACAATTTGCCAAGAGCAGATACCAGGAGATGGGGCAAGTGGTGAGGAAAACTCCTTCCTTCCAAGGTTTGAGGGTGTTCTTTTCCAGCAGTTCAGCTGGATCTGTGCTATAATCTATTTGCATAATCCCCTCTGAATAATAAATAACAAGAATAATAAGAAACGAGGAGGAATGACACTGTGAATTCTGTATCTACACCAACAGGAGCTGGTGTCAACCTCACCCTCTCCTTTGCTGCTTTCAGGGCATTTTTGGTTCACTTTCCTGTGAGACCTAAAGCAATATTTTGCTTTTATTTCAAAGTTTACATTCCTAGGATTGATCCTTCTTTGTACTGAGCTCCCCTGTGGGTGCTGCTCCACTCAGAGCTCAGAACTCATCTCTCCCCCTCCCGTGCTCTGGTTTTCAGGGTGGTTTAGACAGTTCCAGGCCAGGCTGGATGGGGCTTGGAGCAACCTGGGACAGGGGAAGGTTCCCTACTGAGAGGGACCTCTCACCTGCCCATGGCAGGGGTGGAACAAGATAATCTTGGAGGTCCCAAAGCAGGCAGGGATTCTGTGATATCTGCAATAAAATCCCAGTTTCCAAGCCACAGTTACTGTCCAAAGAAAACATTCTGTGCGTATGGCAAGTGATGACTGGAAAGCAGAGGGAAGAAATTCCCTGTGTCTCACAGGACTGCATCCATGCAGAGGTGACTCATGGGGGGACAGGCAGCTTGGCAAGACAGAGAACCACCAGAATTCATGAGCATGTTCCAGGTAAAGCCTTGGGGATTATCCCTCAAAGAGGAACATGTTGGGGTCTGGCAAGGAAGGACCTCCCAGCTGCAGCCAGGCAGCACAAGCCAGAAACAATTAAATTGAACTAATTTCAGCTAATGAAACAGTTCAGATGGAAACCTCTCAGACAACTGTGACACACAAACAGCCTCCTCCAGTGAAGCTTTGGGAAAAGGCTGAAGCCTGGCCATAAAGCCAAAGCACACACATCACACATGAGCAGGCCAGGACTTTGTCCTGAATCCTGGAGTTCTGCATCAAAAGCACCAATATGAGCAATGTGGCACTGGACTACTCCATTTTAGCCAACAAACCCATAGGAAGGTTCCAAGATACAAGAACAGTCATCAAATAAACCAAGTGACCCATCCAAATGATCCCAGAATGTTTATACCTAAATAGTTTTAAACCCCCTTTCCCCCTTTTTTAAACAGGTATGTTCTACCCTTTTTTTAAGTTAAACTAAATGGTAAGAATATTTCCTCATACACTTTTTATTTTTAAATGAAACATGTCATATTATACATCAGGTTAGGAGGAATTGTTGGCATAGAATGACTTTAAAAATCCCACAATGCTCAGAAACTTTCCATTATTATCCCATTATGGTCAACTTTGAGTAAATATTTTCTGTCATGGGGTGAACCTTGCTTTAAGAAATTCCATTCTTCCATACCAAAAGAAAGAAAACTATAGTGTAGAAAGCACCATCTAAAAATAAAGTCCAGCAAGGCATCAAGATTGATACTTCCTTTGCTTTGGAAATTTTTCCATGGTACAACACTAGAAAAGCACAAGACAAATCATTACCCTCAAACTTCCCCTTTAATTCTCAAGGAGGAAAAATCAAGCTGACCAAGACCATCAAAATAGTCCTAAATACCAGAGCCAAGGGCTGCTGAAGTTTCCAGTCAGGGCTTTTAAGTCAGGATTATCCTAGGCAGAGGCACCAGGAAAGCTCAGCATGCTCATTTCAGGTGCAAATCGAGCTGTTCCCAAAGGATGGGCAAAAAAAAAAAAAAATTAACAAAGCCTTGGCTGGCACTCAGCTTGAACCCTGGTTGAATCACATGTACAGACATTGTGTTTCAGGGAAAATAAAAGGTATTGCTGACATCAATACATCAGAGCCAAAGCTGCACAAGTCCCAGAACTGAAGGGCTGCTTGATGTAGCCCAAATGGGGAAGCAGGAATTACAAATGGCCAACACCTGCTGCATTACTGATCTGGATTCTCTTCTTCTGAGCCTGTGGGCATAATTTGAAATTTCTGTTCCAATTGTACTAGACCAAAGATTTCTGTCAAGGCACCATCTGTAGCAATGAAATCCCCATCCAGCTCCAGTTCCTGACACAAACCAAACCTAACCAAATGGAAATTAAATCTGCAAAACACCTACATGAAAGCAAACACCTCCAAACTATCAAAGCCCTCACCCATCAGAGTGTATTTACACACCCTGTGTAAAATCCCTTCTGGGATCATTTGGAACAGCCAGGAAAAGCCTCAGTGAAAGCAAAAGCACAACAATCTGAAAAAGGCTGACAGCCTGCATCCCCAAGGCACTCTCCAAAATTGTTCATTTTATTCCTCTGGAGACAATTGGGGTGTCTGGGGCAGTCCAGCAGCTGCAGGTGCTGGTCCCAGGGTGTGCAGGGACCACGTGCACAGTGCAATCAGCACTTAGGAGCAGAAAAAGGAATTGTTTCTGATATAAAAACCACCTCTAAACTGCTCTGTCTTCTTTCTTTCATGATCTGCTGAAGGAAGTAAATGACTGGGGATGGGATGAGATCCAGCACTTTTGCATAGTTTTTTTTTTTTTCCCCAGGAGCATTCAGAAAAGCACTGGATTCTCAGCCAGGTAGAAAAATAGAAATTGGTATCTTACAAGGTGAGGAAAATGAAAGCTTTTCAACACTGCACATTTTAAGCTGGGACAGGGCACACAACCAAGTGTTGTGCAAACACAAGATGTGAGAAATTTGTGCAGATTCCCATTTTGCCGAGTTGTGAGAGAGGAAGGGAAGGTCTTGGGAGGAGCTAAACCTACAGGGAAGAGCTCTGTGCAGTGGGGTCAGGCTCAGCACCTCCCTCACCCAGCAAATATTCATTATCTGGGGCTGGTGACCCAGCAGAATTGTTTGGCATGAGAGTTTCTCTGTGCTTTTGAACAGAATTTATGAAATGTAACCTTTGACACCACTGGGGTGGGGATCATCAGCTACTATCCATACTGAGCTTACCCAAAGGAAGCTGAGCTTCCAGGCAGCAAGAAAGAACCAACCTGCTGGGGAATCTGCTGTTCTTGGAGGCATCAGTTCAAACCTTCCAGGGAGAAGAGACAGCTGTAACATGGGTCACCACAGAGTGCCAGAGTGCTTTGTGTTGGGAGGGACCTTAAAGCCCATCCAGTTCAACCATGGGCAGGGACACCTTTTACTAGGCCAGAAAGGTCCAAGCCTTAATGTCCATGAGCCCTGGATGGCTTTCCTAGGAAAGACATCCCACATTTTAACCCCAGTTCATCATGATCCTACTCTGCCATCCCCAGGCAGCCCCAGCACAACCTGGGCTGGGGCAGGACAAGCACGCCCAGGCTGCTCCCTTGGCTTTTCCACAGCCAACCATGAATCTGCCAAACCCCACCTGCCTGGGGCTCCTTACAGACATTAAATACTTTCCACAAGAGACACAGTTGGCTGGGCCAAGAAAATTTATTGAGCTGTTGCCACAGACAGTTAAAATTTATGAAGGGCTTCATATTAACTAGATTGTATATAAACACTTTAAAATGCTTCATGCAGAAGGAGCTGGAATAACTCAGAGCTGAAGCCACAGGGATTTGCTTGGAAAAAGTTGCATTTTTCCTCTGAAAACATTCACATGTGACCAGAGGTTTTACACCACACCTATGTAGCTGTGGCTACTGAGTGTTATTATGATATTTTCTGAAAAATCTTTTTGCCCAGAATTTTTCTTCTGAGAAGCCTCAGAAAAGAAATGTAAACAATAATTATCTGATTACTTTAGAATGTGGTCTGGAGGTTGTTTACCAACAGATGCATCTTTGATTGGTTCCATGTGAATTGTGTTGACTTAATGACAAATCCCAGTCCAAATGTGTCAGGACTCTGGTCAGTCAAAGGTTTTTTATTATTCATTCTTTTCTAACCTTCTGTCTGTATCCTTTCTCTATAGTTTAGTAAAATTTTAGTACATAATTTCTTTTAATAAAATATCATAAAATAATAAATCAACCTTCTAAAAAATACAAAATCAAATTATTCTCTTCCCTTGTCCTAAAACCCTCACAGCCACCACAACTGAGGGAGAATTTTGTGGCTTTTGTCCCAAGTCACTTTGAAACATCATCCCCTCTGAGAGGACGGATGGAGGGTTTGCTGCATGTGTCTTTTCTGACCTTTGAAAAGAACACCCAAAACTGCACACAAGCTGCTCTTCCACAGCATAAGTGGTCTATTATTAATTAACACTCATGCCACACTCAGCTGAGCCTTTCTCCCTGGTCCCTGCAGGCATGGGAAAGAAAGTGAAGTTAAAATCAGACTGGGGAGGCAAGGAGAGGCTTGCCCAGCAAAGCCCTGGCATAGGAATGCAGCCTGGGATTTAAACATCCTAACCCTCTCGGGGTTTCTCTCTGGGATTTAAACATCCCAACCCTCTGAAGGCCAGGATCTCTCTGTCAGGTCCCAGAAGCTGTTGGTGCTCCCTCATGCCTCAGTTCTAGTCTGCCACTGATTTGTGATTTATGGTTAACCCATGCAATGTCACCTTGCTGAACCTGCAGGCAGCCTGAGGCCATTTTGGGGCCATTCAGCAGGATATATGGGTGGTTTTACCTTCCATAAACCCCTCAGTGTGATAGCAGACTGAAAACCTCCCCCTGACTGTCTGCACTGGGATGTTTTGCTGGGGGTCTCCCAGTGAAGTGGAAGGAAAAAGAGTAGAAGTCAAGGCTGTGAGATAAAACTCAGTTTCACAATTAATCTGAGCATGGGAACGGCTGGAGCTGTGCCAGAGGATATCAGAAAAAGGTTCTTCCCCCAGGGAGTGGTCAGGAAAAAGCACAACAAAAAGAGACCCAAATTCTCATTAAAAAGACATTTTCCTAAGTGCTAACGTAACACAACAACAACAGGTGAAAACACACGAACCCAAAATTAAAATTAATGGCAAACTTCACAACACATTCCTTTAGTCCCTGCACTAATAACAGAGAGTGCAAAGCTCATCAGAAATCCCTCACAGGACCGAACTCAGACTCGGGGAAGAGTTACAATGAGCAGCCTCGCTATTTGCTGGTTTGCTCTCCAAAGCGCTGCCTTGCACTGGATGCATTTAATGTGCTGAGGAAAAGGGCAGCAGAGGTCCCTGCAACCAGAAGATTTCGAGGGAAATTGTCACTTTCTCCTGTTAAGTGACAATTTTGTAAATTCTCGCCGTGACAGGAACAATGGAGAAAGCGAATGAGGGGAGGGGAGGGAGGTGCCGATGCTGGGTTTGGCACAGAGGGAGCTCCACACCTCGGCTCGGGGCTCTGCTGGGGAATTGCGGCTCCTGCAGAGCACGAGTAGCATCTAGAGGATGTGGGGAGAACTTACAGGGCAGGGAAAGCTCCTCCTCGGGAATGGGAACAGAATCCTGGAGAAAATACGGGTGAGGCCGTGCCCTCACCCCTCCCCATTGCTCTCAGAGCTGCTTCAACAGCCCCGGTCAAATCCCAAATATAAATGGGATATTACGGCGTTTCTGCTGATGAAAGAGGTAAACTAATAACACACACACACACATAGAAATATCCCACAAACCCCACAGCAGGTGGGGAGAGGCTGCAGAAAGATTGTGGGGACACCTTCTACCTTCCACTGGTCTATGGAAGACCAGTGGAAGGTAGAAGGTGTCCCCACAATGGCAGGGATGGAGCAAAGGGAGTTTTAAGGTCCCTCCTGAGAGGAATAGTGAATTTGTCTTTACAAACAAGCTGTGGGTCTGCTGGGAGATAAAACTAGCACCGGGAGATAAAAGAAACAATGGGGAGGATTCCACTGATTGATTGATGAATGGAAAAAGAAAGTTGCTTTTACAAATAAACTTGAGGCTTGCTGAGAAATGAAATTAGACATTGAGAGATGAAAGAAACAACGAGGAAGAAAATTCCTAAATTCTATAAGAAGTAAAAATTAAAAGGGAGGCTTACACATTAGAGGGAAATCAGTATGAGGTGTATCAGGGAGTGTTTACAAGCCCCACGCCCTCTGTAGCTCCCATGGCAGCATTTTGGGGCTCTCTGCTACATTCTCCTGTTTCTGAGTGCTAAGAAGTGCACAGGTTATTCCACAAAGATCCCCTCTCCAAGGTGCTGCTGAACGATCCACTCCAGCAGAGCAGGGATTAGGAGGCAGAATAATTCTCATGGATTCATGTGCAAATCAGACAAAAGTACCAGCAGCTCTTGACTTTACTTCAGAAATTCTTACAAAAAACCTTTCTCCTCACTCCCAATCACTCTGTGAAACTCCCAACCAACAGGAATTAATGGTCATTTGAAATATTGTTTGAAGAGCTAAAGAACTAAAGCTGAATAACTCAGCTGACACTCTCTGGGGCACATTCTGCAGGGCTGTCAGATTCGGGCTCATTTATTCTTCTTCCCAAATGTTTCTTATTGCCCACTTCAGGGCTTGCTCCAGCTCCTGCTGGGAAGTTTCCAGCTGTGACAAAGGAATATCTAGCCCAGGAGGGCTGGTATCTCCTCCACAAGTATTTTTGTAAGTAAGATTAACAGCTTCCAGCAGCTTCTCCTGAAAACTGGATCCCACCTGTGGTGTCTCAGCCTCACTCTTAAATAGATCAGGAATTGGGAGCCAATTTTGCCAGGGGTCAAATTGATGGTGGGATTTGTTGCTTCTTGATAGTTTCTCATTTTTGGAGAGGTCAAACCACCATGGTTTGGTTCTCCCACCACCTCAAAACACGTTGGGTGCCTTTTCCTTGCCTCTACTCTGCTCCTGCCATCCCTGAAAATACATTGGAGTCGCTGTGAATAAGTAAATGCTGAAAAAAAAATGATTCCCAGAGTACAAAAAATAAAGAAAACCTCATTAAATTTCCCACTAAAGTTTTCCTGCAGGGAATGAGCTTGAAGTGGCATTCATAAAGAGCAACCAGCAATGACAGGGCCACTGTGGGACAGAGAGCTGTCACCTGGGTGTGATGTACAAACGTGGTGGGCCTGGGGAACTCCTGAGGAGCCCCAAAAGAGGGAGCAATAACAGCACAGATGTGGTGATCACATATCCCCTGAACAGAGAGAGACACAGCTCTCCCAGGATTTTCCTGGGAAGCTGTGAGAAAGAATTAAAACCATAATTATCTCAATCTCTGCACCTGGCAGGTAATCTCTGTTTGTCAAAGATATTTACAAGGAGGAGTTGTCCCTTCTTGACCAATAGGTGAGAGAAGATTCCTAAAGGCCAATCAGGTCTTAGGTCCACCATTGTTTCTATAAGAATGGTGGATTTCTAACAATAAAATGTTTTTCATGCCTTCTGATGATGGAGTCTCTGTCTGTCCCCAGTACCCCTTTGGTGATGCTCAGAGGTTAAAGAGGAGAAAAAGAGAAAGAGTCTGCACATGCTCCTGGTTCCCACAGAAAAATAGAAATTTTGTGTGCTAAGCAAGCAAATCATGAGTAAATCTATTCCTGCAGCAGCCCATCCCCTGGGAAAGCAGGAAAGCTTTCTGTCATCACCTGGGGCAGCTCATGCCACTGGGGATAATGCAGCCTCCAAAGCCAAAGTCCCCAGCACTTCATTTCAGGGCCCTCTGACTTCATTTCCAGGGCTCTCCACTGAAATGCTTGCAGCCCTGAGGGACAGCAGTGCCACATTTTACTCCTCTATCTTTAGAGACTAATATGATCTCCAGGAGAGGCTGAATTCTCTTCAGCTGCAAGACCAATTCAGCACCATAAATGTGCAGTGAGAATTTATCAGACAGCCTCTCTGTCCCAGCATTCAGGGAAGGTCTGCTGGACCCCAAGTGACACATCAGCATCATTTCCATCTCCCTGACTGCCTCCCCTCAAAGAAACAAAAATGTGAACAAGGTGTTAAGAGCCACTGCTAGCCACAAAACACAGATTTATTCCTTTTGTTCCTTACTGCTCTCGTGGGCTATTTGGTCTCTTTCAGTGCTAATCCATCTTCTCTCATTTTCTGTTTGTATTAAACAGTAACCTGGGGTCAAAGCTGAGGGTGAGATTACAAAGGGGAATTCATTGCATTTTCAGAGTGTTTTGGATGTACAAACATATATTGGCCTCTTGGGGTACCCCCTTCAAAATCCAGCTCTGATCAAAGCCCCAGTCACTGCAATTGTCCTTTGAGCCATTTGCAGATTTCCTGACCCCTCATAGCAATAAAAGAGTAGAATATTTCAGTCTCTTTTCAGCCTCAAACATGCACCCACACTTCCCAAACTCCCACATTACCAAAATTATTTCCTCAGTCTGTGCTTTGACTCCATTTGCTTGACAGACATCTCACAGAATCCCAGAATGGTTTGGGTTGGAAGAGACCTCAGAGCTCATCCAGTGCCACCCCTGCCATGGGCAGGGACACCTTCCACGGCCCCAGGTGGCTCCAAGCCCTGTCCAACCTGGCCTTGGACACTTACATATCCCATAGTTGTCAAATTCACCTGACATTTCTATTTCAAATGAAATATTTTTCATCAATTCATTTATCTCCAGATAAAACTGTTATAATTAGAGATTGCACTCCAGCTTGTTTCCAGGCTCCCACTAAACAGGAGAGAAAATAGGAACCACTTATTTTGCTTTTAGCAAACTCATTTTCTACCTATTTTCCTTTCTTTCCCTTGTCTTTTGCTCCAGACACAGGAAAACCTGGCCATATTCTAGGCAAAGAAAAAACCAAGGAGATTTGATGGAATAATTCCAGTTTTACTGCTTGGCACACAGGAGCCAGAGGAGGATAAACTCAAATACTCAGAAATACAGTGCAGTGTGAGAAGCCTTATGAGTATCTGGGTGGCCTGATTGATGTCCCTGAGCCTCCCAGCTTTGCCTGGGCCAGCCAGCCAAGGAGAACACCAGTCCCTGGGATGCCATATGGAAAATGGGCAATGACACACATCCTAAGGGTGGCCTGTAGGGTAAACAAGGTGAGTAATGATCCCTGTGAGCTCCTTTCTGGTGCTGGAAATGAGTCTGCAACTCCCATCTCAGTATTCAACTCCAAGCATAACCCATTCACAACAATTGCAGATTCATGGAACAAAGCTGGGCCCTTGAATTATGGCTGGGACAGCAGAAAGTAATAAAAGAAAATTTTATAGAGCTGGTAGTCATCATGATGCACTTGTAATCATAGAATCACTAAGGCTGGAAAGGATCTGTTGTAAGAGCATTGAGTCAAAATCCTGTGGTTGTCTGGGGAGGAAATGGAGGTGACACAGATCACCACATTTTCACTTAAGAGGAAAAAAAAAATTAAAAATTTTAAAAATTAAAATAAACTCTGGTACATTGATCTCCAGTGTTTTGCTCCTGCCCCGCTGGGATTGCTCCTATTTAATCCAACAATGAGAGCAAACAATTGACCACTCAGACTTGTACCCATTTCCAGTTCCTTTCCTTCCTAATGATCCCTTTGACTCCAGGTGCAAAATTGTCTCCTAAAAGTGGGAAAAAAAGCAAGCCACAAGAAGCTTCTCTGAGCAACCTGTGCCAGGGCTACACCACCCTCAGAGTAAAAAACTTCTTCCTTGTGTTGGAGGGGGAACATTTACACCAGATTTTCCCTAGTGCAGCTTGATCTTGTTACTTTCTGCTTTGCCTTCACTACCTGCACTTTCCAACCTGCTCTTTAAACACTCATGGCCCCCCCTCTGTTGTTATTATATTACAAGAGTTCTATTATCATTATATTGCAAAGGTTCCACATTGCTAGAGTTTTGTACCTCCTTGATGCTTCGCATGGGCAGCTCCTCCAAGCATTGACTCTTCCTTCTTCTTGCAGCAGCCAACTGGCTCCAGTTCCCCTCAACCAACCAATCCACTTTTTTATAACACTCTTCTTATTGGCTACAGCTATGACCTGTTAAAATCAGGCCTGCTCCTAATGTTTAATAATTAACCCAGCTGCAACTCTTTAGTGGGTGAGATTACTTTCTATACTACCTCTATTTACTTATATTCTATCCCCCTACACCCCTCCATTCCTATAAAACTTTTTATTGCTTCTTGTTAACAATTCCTTAATACCTGTGTAAGATGGGCTGAAATGAAGGAATATCCTTGTACTTTTCCAAGCCATCCCACAGACTCAGGTTGTAGCACTCTTCCCTCTCCACCTCCTGGCAATTAATGTTGGCTCCCCCAGGTAGAGCCAAACTGCAAATAAAGAGGAACATAAAAATGTCCAGGCCCCATCTATTGCAAGAGGCAGCCCTTGTTGCTGGAATTTACAGACTGCCTTTTAGTTTTATCATTTTATCCCCCTTGAACACTAAAATCAGTTAATCCTGGGTAGCAGCATAAACTTGGGACCAGAGACAGACCATAAATCATCCCAGGGTGTTGTGGCACAGATCCCTGCTGGAAAAAAAGCAGCAGCACTTAACTCCTTCCCTTTCCTCCCTGTTCCTCCTCAGGGCTCCAGGCAAGCTGCAAGGTGGGTATTTATTCACTAGCACCTCTCAGGGTGCTGCAGTGCAATGTCTTAATCACTTAGTGAAACTTTATCAGTTGTGCAAGAGCTTGGATAAATGGATGGATGGGGATGGATGGATGGGGATGGATGGATGGATGGATGGATGGATGGATGGATGGATGGATGGATGGATGGATGATGGAGGGATGGATGGAAAGGCAGTGGAGGAATGCACCTGTGAGTTAATGAACAGGATGCTGAACCTCATCCTGTGATGCTTCCCCTTCACACCACTGTCTCCCTATGGGATATAGGGGGTTTCTCTGGGAGATCTGGCATGGGCTACTCATGGGAACTAAAAACACCCACCAAAACAATAATAAGGAGTAAAACAGCAACAAAACCCAACTGGACAAACCTCATCTGGCCCAAAACATAAAAATCTGTTTCAGCTCACAACTGTGTCATTCACAAGGGAATTGGTTTCCTTGGAAATGAGATTTCCCATTTCCTCGGGTGGTGGTGCTAAACTTTCATTTGCTGCTGCTCAGATGACCTGCTGCCCCTGGCATGCGTGGCTTTCCCTTTTTCCAGGCACAGAGTCCCTCAGTCCCTGTCCAGCACCCGAGGGAGGAGCTGTCCCAGCACCAAGAGGTGGCGCCCAGAAACCAGGAGATGCTGGGAATGGGACTGGTTTGTGCCAGGCAGCATCAGGGTGAGGAGGATGGGGGAAAGCACACATCAGGACAGATAAAGAAACAGTAAAAAATGAGGATCAGCCCTTTCCAGCTCCCATTCCCGGGTTCCAGGGCTCCTCATGCTCCAAGGACCAAGCTCAGGTTGCTGCAGCTGTGCACACACCAAATCAGCAATTTGTTCTTTCTCCTCATCTTTGCTATCAATTTATTCCAGACAGACCCTTGACTCCTTCTCCTGGCCTCAGCTTCAGTTTTATACACCCTTACAGGAACACTGTAACAGAGTAAAAAAAGAAAAATGCAAAATTCCATAGTAAAAATCCCTGTTGTGTTTTCCAGTTTCCTTAAACTAAAATTTTCTTGTGTTTAAAGTGAGAAGTGAATATTCAATATCCACGTTTTGAGCACAAACTACTGAATGAAGAAAAACAAACCTTTTATTTTAGAATTTAATTGAATTAGGAAAAAACCTCAAAGTACAAGTCTATGGTATCTTTCATGTTACAAACACAAGTTCATCAGCAACACATTGAAAGAGAAAAAAAATAGAAGGGGGTTAAAGTTTGTCACTTAAATTCACTGCAAAGAGATTTCACTGAGGCAAGACATTTTAAGCATTTTTAAAAAAAATCACTATTAAAAAATACCCAAAAAATACCCAAAAGAGGGAAAATATTTACATTTTGAGAAATTGATAAGCCAGTACTTCAGAGTACCCAGTCACTGGCTGAGTGCTGTAACTTATGGGCTGAGTTTTTTATGGCTGATGTATTCAAGCCTTTCTAAAGAAGGACATAATAATTAGCAGCAAGGAAGACATCCTCTAAACCCAAGGGAAAGAAGCCAAGGTTAAGCAACCTTCTAACCACTTTAGTAAAATAGTCTGGATTTGTACCTCGAGCAACCTGGTCCAGTAGAAGTGTCCCTGTCCATGGCAGGGGGATGGAATGGGAGGAGCTTTGAGGTCCCTTCCCATCCAAAGCACTCTGAGATTCCATAATTCCTTACAGCTCTCTCCTCAAAAAAAAAAAAAATAAAAAATTAAAAATCGTGGAGGGCACTACCAATATTTTATGGTACGTTTGAGAAAACTCTGAAGTTCTGCTCTGCACTGAGCCCAGTGGAGCCTCTTCTGTCTCTTGCATACTCTCTATTTGTTTTTACCATTTCTCGTCAGTACCAAGCAGAGCAACATAGAATTTCTTCAAAGTACTCCCTGAAAAATGACATTTGAATTTAAACACTTCAACTGCTAGAACTAGAAGTTTCTGTACAATGCCTGGAATTACATATTTTCCCCCCTGTGCTTCTGCATCTGCCTAATAATTATTGTCATTCTGATTTAGAGACAACATACAGGGGACAGCTGAACACTTTTAGGAGGGTAACTTGGACAGAACTTCAAGTAAACATTTTTTTTTTTTAGGGAACAAGGAACAAAGTAGGAGCTTTGCTGCAAACACAGGATCTAACTGAACTTACAAGGGGGAAAACACAGAAAAAATGTTGGACTTCTGTGCCACTCCATCGATTTTGTGCCCACTGAAACCACCCCATTTTTAGAGTGCCACTTACCAGGGTTGGCTTAGTGCTGGAAGAAACTGTCATTGAAAATTTACATTTATGTCCATTTCAGAGTAGCAACAAAACGTTCTCCAGGATCTTTTTTTTTTCTTCTCACATCAAAGAAACATATCCTGTATTAATTCTAAACCAAGGAAGTGTTAAATTAATTTTTAACATTTCTCGCTGCTACAAATTCATTACTTTTGGAGATATTCTTGTAGTTTTTACACAGTTCTGAAAGTTTCCTTGATTTCCAAAGAGATATTTCTAGCAGTTTTTACACTGCTGTAAAGTTCCTTGAGTTCCTAAAAACAAATCTCATTGTGGATTTATTTGCTGAAGTCCAAAACAAATTTAACCACTATTTGGAGACAGGTTGCTCTGGATAAAAACTACAGATCCTGCACAACTGCCCTTAATCAGAATCCTGATGAATCTGAGCCCCAATTTGATACAGTATTTGAGTGTCTTCCAGCCTCAGGATTCTGTGACTCGTTGTCAGGAAGACAAAATAAAGCAGGTAACAATTACAAACTAACCTGTGAAATAATCCAGCCTCATTTGTGCAGGTAAATATTAACTGAGGAGGAATGAGGGGTTTGTTTAGTTCAGGGCTGGAGACTGAAAACAATGCTGTGCACGCCTGGGAAAAACCTGATGGCTCATTAGTGCTCCTGCTTGGCTGAAGGGTCAGGGAGCTTGGGAGTGCTGCCAGCCACAGAAAGCCACAGGAAAAGGCTGGATGACTTCCAGGGGTGTTTGGAGGGAAGTCAGGCTGTTAGGGATGTCCACGGCAACGTGGGGAAGAGATGCTGAAATTTCTTCTCTTTTCTTGGTGCCTCCATTCCTCCTGTTCTTCATAGAACTGGTTTGGGTTGGAAGGAATCCTAGAACTCACCCCATTCCCACCCTGCCATGGGCAGGGACGACCTCCACCATCCCAGGTTGCTGCAAGCCCTGTCCAGCCTGACCTTGGACACTGCCAGGGGCAGCCACAGCTTCTCTGGGCACCCTGTGCCAGTGATCTTCCCTCAGCCCTGCCTCACTATGGAACTGTGACACAGAAAATGTTTAACCTGAGATTTCCCCTTGCTGCTTACAAAATGCAAAATGTGCCAGAGGCCACTCTGTGGTGGGATGGGTGACCCTCAGGACCTTCACATCCATAAAGATGGGAGTTTAGGAAATAGTGGCAGGAATTTTTGCTCTTGGTAAAAAAAAAAAAAAAAAAAAAGGGTTGAGATCAAACCTCCCATCGTGCTATCAGCACAGGTAAATGCTCTACACTACATCTGAGTCTTCCTCCTAAAACAGTGAACCAACAGATCTTGTCCACTGGAAGGTGTCCCTGCCCATGGCAGAGGGTTGGAACAAGATTGAGCCTAAATGTCCCTCCCACCCAAACCATTTTGGGATTTTTATGGATGAATGTATGGAATGTCAACCACAGCAGTTGAAGTACTGCAGTAGAGCACACCCAGAAAACATTACCCAAGACACAACCCAAAGCTCACAAAAAGCCAGGGCTTCTTCCAAAATTTGCTGTTAAATCTGCCACATCATGAATGTTATGTTGGATGTGTCGTTTCTAAAGAACAAATGCTATAAATAAATCTATGTGTTTATCTGCATCTAAAAGTCTTACAATTTAAAATTAAACCCAAGTAAAGAGTCTCATTTTCTTTCTTGCCTTCTCAGAGTGATACATAACAATTTATGAGCTACTTATCTGTTAGGTATTTATAGCTGAAAATACCTAAAGGCAAGAAAACCAATAAGGCACAGGACAAAATGTGAGAGACACGTGAGGATCCCACACTGCAATTCCCAGCTAGAGTGCCAAGGTCTCTCCTGGGAACTCACTGTCTCCTACAATTCCTGCTGGATAAGAGAAAGGGCCAGCAGCTCTCCCTTGGTTTGTCAGCACCCCAAAATCATCAGAAATCTCGATTTTCCTACTTTTAGATACAGAGGTTTATTTTCTTTTTGTTTTTACACACGGTTGTCTTTGTTCATAACCTGAGCTGTGGGCTGGCAAAGGTTTTAACAGCTCTACATAGCCCCTACGAAGTGGATGGATCAATGTGTAAAACACTTGGCAATTAACTGTGCATTAACTAATTAAACTTAGAGCCTTGAACAGCACTCACAGGTGGGGGGGGCTGGGTTAAACTCGGGGGATCAGTGCACAGAGGCACTTAGAGTGCCTTCTCCATGTTTTCCTTACACTTACCTAGAGAATCCCAAAAACATAAAGCTGCTCCACTGCTCAGTCATGAATGTCTTGCATCCATGTACAGAATTCTGGGGCAAAAAGAAAAGAGGAGACTTCCAATTATTTTTCCTGCATTACCACTGAGAATTAGAGAAAGAGAAAAGCAAGTTTTGGGGTAAGATTGCTGAGGAAAATCTGATGACAAATGGGCAGCTGAGCCTTCCTGTAAGGGACGAATGAAACCTGTCCAGTTTTCCGCTGAAACGATTTCTGTTCCAAGGTTAATGACCTTTTTGTGCAGCTTGAAGAACTGACTGTGATGTCCCTGAGGCACTCATTGGGTTGCAGAGGTTGCCTGAGGGACAGCCAGGTTGCTCAGGGGCACCTGGTGTTAATGTCCTACAAAAAGCTGTTTGTGCATCCGGGAGGAATGTCAAGAATCATTAAATCCCCATTTACTGGCCTTGTACATCACAGCATTTATCACTGGGTGCTGGCCTGGCAAAGGGCTTTCTCACCTCTGTGGGCTGAGGGAGGCTGGAACTGCCCAGGTTTTGCAGGGAGCAGCCCCTGGCAGCCGGGACTGCCCTTCCTCTCCGGGTCACATCGCTCTGCCAAGACCTTCAGCCACAGCCGGGGGCTGGGGACATGGGGACACCAAGGACCCCATCTGGGAGCCACTCCAGCTCTGTGTCCTGCTCCTGCTGGGAAGCAAAGGCTGAATCTTCACATAATTTCTATTTTTCCTAAGCACCCTGTGTTTATTTAGATGGTGAAATACCGTTGCTTGGCTATTACCTGTGGATTCATAACACCAAGTTCTCTGTTTTGTCAGAGCTTTCCTCAGTGTCCCACCACACAGGGAACTGGGAAAACATGAACAAGGGCTGTTTTCCACTGCAAGGATTTCCACCAGAGAACAGTGATTCAGTGGCATCCTTTAAGCCAACAAATATTTGTAAAGTGCATCTTACAACACCACGGGCAATTATAAAAAACTATTTCAATGAAGTAGAATTTGTCAAGCTGACATTTATTGCATTACACAACAGAGCAGGAGAGTTGGCTTTGGTCACACTGCAGAACACAAATGTTGGAATTTTACATTGAAGTGGAACGTTCAAACTTCCCCAAACTGAGCTCCACAGGAGGAGCTCTGGCCTCTCCCTTCCAGCCACACACACAGGAGGGGCTGCTGGGTTTGGACCTTGCTCCTTCCTGTTAACATCTGTTTAAGGGATCAAACAGGCTCTGGTGGGTTTATTTCATTTCAGTCAGCTCCACCAACACTGGATTAGACATTGGGCAGGAATTGTTCCCTGTGAGGGTGGGCAGGCCCTGGCACAGGGTGCCCAGAGAAGCTGTGGCTGCTCCTGGATCCCTGGAAGTGTCCAAGGCCAGGCTGGATGGGGCTTGGAGCAACCTGGGCTAGTGGAAGGTGTCTCTGACTGTGGAACTGGTTGAAATTTAAGGTCCCTTCCAACCCAATCCCATCTGTGATTCTGTAACATTTGCTGACCTGTTTTCTACTCTGTGTATCAGCCATGCCATTGGCCCAGCCCAGATCTCTCCTGCTAAATCCTTTTAAATCAGTGCACCAAACACAAGTTCTAAAACAAAACATGAAATAAAAGGGAAAACAATAAGACACTGATTAAAGACCACTCATGTCCCAGGTTACAAGAGGTCAGAACTGCCTTGGTTGGGCAGAGGGAGAACTCACAGCAGAAGAATGGTCTAAAACTCAGTGTTAGACTAAACTCTGTGCCTTCCAGTTTTCTCTCAGATTGATAGGAATTTGGCTGATATTGTGGGCAGTTATCACTGCCTGGAAGAAAAACATCTACATTAAAGTGTGTGCTGTTCAAAACACCTGAGGCTGCAGTCTTCAGGACAGAGAGAGGCTTTCTGACTCTGGGAGTGTGTAAAGCCCACAGTAGGCAACTCAGTGTCCCTCAGTGTTCACCTACTTTTCACACCTTCACCGTTTTCAGCCATTTTATTAAATTTAGGTCACTCTCATCACATTTTGCTGCTTGCATAACTCACCCTCCTTGCCTCTGGTACTAAATCATTTACAAACACAAAGACCAACCCCAACCCTGCTGCCCTTTCCTCAAACAGGGACCAAACAGCAGGACAATGATCTTTGGGACTTTAAAAACTTCCTTTAGCTGGAAACATGCACAGGGCTGAGAAGAAAAGTGGGGTGGGTTTGGTCTTGAGCAATGATAGTTCATAAGTTAAACATAAATTTTAAATACATATATTTAACTGTATAAATACCTGTGTTCTTCATCTAGAAGACTGAGTTTCCTGTATTTCAAACAATTTACACTGAAACATTGCTTGCTGCTGGATCTTCCAGCTGTCCCAGCTCACAGCCATGTCATGGAGCATGGTGGAGTCACCATCCCTGGAGGTGTTCAAAAACCATGTGGATGTGGCACTTGGGGACCAGGTTTAATGCTGAACCTGGTGGTGGTGCTGGACTGATGGTTGGACTTGATGATCTGTTAGGTATTTCCCAACCTTAATGATTCCATGATCCCAAGATTCCAAAATAAAAGAAAAGGAAGTGAGCAATAAAGATACAGTGGATTTCAGATGTCAAATTATTCTCTAATTTGTTTTCTGGCAGCTCTTGAAAGAAGAGACAGAAAAGACACAGAGGCAACACCAGGAAAAGGCTTGTTGTCTGGTGGGGTGTTGAAACCTGCTCTGTGTCACCTTGGAATAAATTTCTTTACCTAAAAATGGGTTTAAAACATGTTTTTAAACAAGGTGTTAAAAGAGGTTTGAAGCTGAGGGAGGAACAGCAAATGAGAGTTAAACAGCATTACTAACTTCTGGGCTTCTGCAAGGTCAAAAAGGCATCAGTTCAAAACAGCTTCCTCGCAGGGTTATAAAGGGACAGAGCAGTTCCAAAGGAGGAGCAGAGGGACCTTCCCAACCCCAGCCCTCCAAGCTGGCAGCATCATGGGATTCATCAGTGCCAGGAGCAAGGGCTGACCCGTCACACAAAAATGCCCTCAGGCAAATCCCTGGGGTTTGGTGAAACCGGGCCAGAAGGATTTGCTTTGAGTCCACAGCTGCAAAGCATCAGTCTCTACTTCCCAAACACGCTGGTGAAACATTTCCCCCACTCTCTTTTAAAGCCATGGCGTTAATTCCGGTTTGTGTTTTGCGGCACACGCCCTAAACGAGCTGTGAGAAAACGTCTGGAAGGTGTTGAGCACCAGCGGGATGTGGAGGGTGTCTCCTACGTTCTCCTCCTTATCCCAGAACTTACAGCCTGCCTGGCACAAGTCCCATGTCCCCTGCTGTCAGTGCTGGCCCAGCATCCATCCCTCCAATCCATCCAAAAAGTTGGGTGAGGAGCAGAAATGCAGCTAAAATACAAAACGGTACTAAACAAATGATATAACTTTAGAATCATAAAATCATGGAATGGTTTGGGTTGGGAGAAGCCTTAGAGCCCATCCAGTGGCACCCCTGCCATGGGCAGGGACACTTTCCACTATCCCAGGTTGCTCCAAGCCCGGTCCAACCTGGCCTTGGACACTGCCAGGGATGGGAGGTGTAGCTTTACCAGTCTGGTTTATTCTTCAATGGCAGAAGTTACAGTTTCACACTCAAATAAACCCAGAGCTGCCTATTTTCCCCTGCTCAGTTTTGACTTGCCTAAAACCATATACCTGGGTGAGAATTTGAGAAAGACACAAAGGCCAAAACCACCTCAAGGTTCCCAGGTTTCTGTGGCCAGTTTGGCCACAGCCTTTGAGGAGGATGCACTGGAAGAGCATTGTACTGATTAAAGACAAAATACTTAAGTATAAAGGTGGTTTGATGTTAAATTCCCCAAGGTTTTTCTGACAGGTCTCAGGATGGCCTCACGAATGGGCTGCTGGCTCCAGGTGAAGATGGAATGCCAGGGAAGCCCCAGGTGCTGTAAAATCTGCAGACAAGAGACCCAGCCCAGCACCAGTGACCCCATCACAGCTGGGGTTCCCTTTTCAGTGCCCCATTTGTCCCCTTTCTCAGACCTGGCTGTGTTTCTGGCACCCCTGAGATCCATCCTACCACATGGGTCTCTCCAAGCTCACGGCTGCCTGCTCAGGGAGTTCTGTTCCCAAACACCTCCTGACAAAACCAGGAGTTGGGTTGGCCTTGGTTCTCTGATTTCAGGTTTGTGAGGCCCTCATGGGTTACACAGCTATGGAAGAACTGCTGTTCCTGTGGGGTTTGGTTTCTCTAAAGAAAGGTTAAGGAGTTGCCGTGTCCTGGCCGTGCCCCAGGGCCTGCTCCTCGCCTCGCGTGCTCAGCAGTGCTGTGTTTGTGTTGCCATGGGGAATTCCTGGGAATCCTCCTGCCCCTGCCTCCCACCCCTCCTCGTGAGAAGGGCCCTGTGTAACCTCCTGGCTGAGTCACATCCCCACACAAACCTGTCAGCCCCAGGAGCCAGCAGCCAGCGAGGGGTGAATTTACAGCTCCAGGAAATGTCTGCTCAGCTTTGCTTCCAGTGAGCACCAGAGCAAAAACCTGTTATGTCAACACAAGGGGTTGCACAATCTGCTGTTTGATCCCACATCCACTCCTGAGCACGAGCAGATCTCCTGGAAAATCAGCTCTGTGTGCTCTGTAAGAACAGCTCTGCAGGTGATCACTCAGTGCTCAGGCATCATCCCACAGACAAAACATGCCCAGGGGAACAGGAAAGGGCATTGGCTGCAGCCCCATTCCCTGCCAAAATGGATCTTCTTCTCACCAACACAAACAGGCCCAGGCCACTGCTCAGAGCTCCAGTGCTCCCCAGGTCAGTGGGATTTATTCTGAGCATTCCCTTCTGCTGGTAAAGAAAAAGGCAGGCAGAGATTTCCAGTGCCCATCCTGGCACTACAGCCTGTCCCAAGGGCCCAAGGAAGAGACACTCAAGGCTACCCTCAGTGATGATGTCCCAGAGCCCACCAGAGCAGGTCTCCAGGGCCCACCAGAGATGTTTTCCAGGGCCCATCAGAGCCATTCTCCAGGAGCCCACCAGAGCTGGTTTCCAGACCATATCAGAGCTGTTTTCCAGGAACTGAGCTCACCCCCAAGGCTTCACCCCCTTCACCAGTGCAGGGTGGCACTCCCATGTCCTTCAGACATAAAGGATCTCCCATGTGCTGCCCCTACAGTAATGTTTGAAGCCTGAAATAATTCATTTTCTAAATCCACCTTTTTATGCCTCCTCGGGATCACAGGCTGGGAATACATTTCTAGGTACAGGAAAACTCTATGTGGTTGGTGTCACATTGTGTGTCAAAAGAGAGGTTTTTCCTACTTTATTATTCTCCTTCCACATTATTTTTAATAATATCTAAGGAACTTCCCTGCTTTATAAGGAATCCAAGATTAAAGGCAGCAAAGACTCATCCCGTGCGCTGTCAGTCTTGCGAGCTGCCCCTCACCATTGAGCTGCTCCACATATCTTCACAAAAAACTGAAAATACCCCACAAATTATCAAAATAAAACTGTCTGAAAACAGCAGGTGACAAATATAGTTTTATTTTTTATCATCTAGTAACACTGTGATAATATAAACTGTATAAAGCATGATAAAACTCTTCCATGAAACAGAGTAGGTACATATTATAAAATATAAAATACAAATATTACATTACCAACAGGAAAGACAACATTTAAAAGACAATATTACAATAATATAATGGTACCAGTTCCTTTCTGTATTCCAGAATTTATGGAAAATGTTTAAATTATGCAGCACTAAGATAAGTTACTTCTATTTTCTCTGTTGATTTAAACATGCACTAACTCAAATAGAAATAAAACCTATTGATCAATACAGGAAATGTTATTTAACCACAGAACTTTGCATGTAGACTTGGCCCAACCTAGGCTAGTGGGAGGTGTCCCTACCCATGGCAGGGGGTGGAATGAGATCTACTTTAAGGTGCCTTCCACCCCAACCATTCCACAATTCTTTGGTACAGTGGCTGTTAAAGAAATGCATTGTAATTATTTCCCTTCCCAGAGATTTACTGACTTTAGCAATTAAAGTTTTCAGAGGTGCAGCTGCATTTTTCTGTGCATTTGCACAGTTACAGCAATACTGGTTGAGATGGTACTAAATGAATCTGTCCGTGACCAGTCTTTCATTAATCGAAGTACTAAGAATATATTTTTAAAATAGCCCTTAAGGCTTCACATTCTTACCTGGGCATGTTCTACCAATCCCCAGTAAACACTGCCACTGTCCCTTTGCAGAAATGTGTTGTTTTAATCATGCTCAAATGCAAAATCACTGTCAATTTATGAAGAAACATTCAGGTCAGAAATACACAAACTGACAATAATTTAACATATGGCTGCCAGTAGCACAAGAGTTCAAGCAATGTAATTTTGAGGATTAAATAAGAAAAAGAAAATATCAGAGGTTTTGTTTTTTGCTGAGTGGTACAGACATTCTCATAAAGCAGTAAAGTGGATTTCAATTTTTTTTTTTCTAATTCCATCTTACCCTTCAAGCTATGCCCAGTTTACATCAATTAAAAACCAATTACCCCCCCAAAAGAAACCAGTGTTTACAATTCTGTAAGAAAACAAAAAGACACTGAACCCAATGATCCACACTTTTAGAAACGAGGATCTCCACTTACTGAAATGTTTTTAGCTCTCAAAAAAAGCAGTACAAAATGCATTCACAAGAAGACGTTCTCGGGAGTGTCGCACAGCCCTGTGAGGAGCCGGGATGCTCCACTCAAGTCCTTCTGCCCGCAGTTCCAAAGGCAGGAGCAGTTTCTGGGCAGGGCCGGGCCGGGCACAGCCTCTACGTGTGGTTGTTGTTGTTGAGGTTGCTCTTGTTGAAGAACCTCCTGGCCTCCACGCTGCTGAGGGACACGGAGCAGCGCGAGGGGTTCTGCTTCCTGTACTCGATGCTCTCCACCATCGCCTCCTTGATCACCTGCAGCCAGCAGCAAAGCTCACTTTGAACACTTGCAAATGGACAGAAACAGCCCCTTCTCCCGTTAACAGCTGCTGCTCCCACTTTGAGCTCCCCTCCATCACTGAGCAGAGGGATAACGAGTTTTAGCACAAATAGTATTTATTGAGTGTATAAAATACTGATTTTAATGTGGTTAATAAAAATATGAGGGACACCACTAACACCAAAGAAGTCACACAAAAACACACAGTATTTAAAAAAGCCCCAGTGAAACTCAGAAAGGAAAATCCAAACATTGAGAAAATTACTTTCTACATCCTTGAAATATGGATTTATTATGTTGAGAAAGATTAAATCTTCACTTTTAAATCCTTTGTGTTGATGTAACAAGTTTTCTTCACTATATTGATTAAAACCCCTGTATCTTTATCTGGGATGATCATTACACTTGTCACTCCACAGATGTTGGGATCATGCTGCCATGTTTCACCAACTATCAATTACAAATCACTATTAATGTGTTAGCTGTTAAAGAAATTTCCTTCACAGGAAACTTCCAGTGTCCTTTTTGTCCAATTAGACAAAAAACCCCTGAGTATAAAGTGCTGCACATCATGTTTACATCTTTAACAGTGCCCTTTGCTCAGTTATACTGAATGGCTTGGGGTGGTAAAATGGCAAAACCAGGACAAGAACCAAATGAGAAAATCAGGCAAACACTGAGGCAAAGCCCTGTACCTTCTGTAGGGCAGATTTAGGGCTTTCCTCACATCACCCACTTCCCCCTGTAACAATCCAGCCCCTTTAACCCCCCATACTCACATCCATATTATTGAGGGTGTTGAACTCCATGAGGTCATGGAGCCTCTTGAAAGCCTCGTTGGGATACTGGAAGTTGAAGGTAGAGAAAGGTGTGTCTGGATCATCAAAAATATCAAAGTCTGCAAAATCTTTCTCTTCTTGTGTTTCTCTGGGAACACCTGCACAGGACAAATACAAAAATTCCATCCAAATGTTAGGGCTGAGGATTTATTACCTTATTTTTAACGGCTCCTTTGAATTAATTCCCTAAGGACTGCAGACAAAGCTGCTCTGAGTTGTTTCAGAGGCAAAACATTCCTAGCACATAACCACCAAGTGATCCCAGAGGAACAGGTGGATTCAGCATCAGGAATTGTGAGCTCACCTGGAGCTTTGTACTTCCGGAAGTCAATGTTGGCCAGCACGAAGTGGATGATGGTTGGACAGTCCTTCTCCGAGGAGGTGTCCTTGGGTTTGAAAACATAGCACTCCTTCATGCCCTCCCTGTCAAACACGTTGGGGTCTATCTTGGGGAAAGGAAGCTTGTTCATTTTGGCCCATTTTTCAGCCAGCAGGATTTCCTGGAAAGAGGAGAAAGACTCAGGTGGCACAAAAGCTTCCACTGCAAAGTCAGGAGGTTTGCAGAGACACGGATTGCATGGGGTGGTTAATGTAATCCATAAATTATTAAATCTCCAACACAGGAATGACATGGAGGGAGTCCAGGGGAGGCACCAGGATGGTCAGAGGGATGGAGCAGCTCTGCTGGGAGGAAAGCTGGGATGGCACAGCCTGGAGAGGAGAAGCTTTGGAGAGACCTCACTATCACCTTCCAGTGCCTGAAGGAGCTGACAGGAACCATGGAGAGAGACAATTTCCAAGGGATGGAGTGACAGGACAAGGGGGAATGGCTTCCCATTGGCAGAGAGTAGGTTTAGATGGGATATTGGGAAGGAATTGTTCCCTGTGAGGGTGAGGAGGCCCTGGCACAGAGTGCCCAGAGAAGCTGTGGCTGCACCTGGATCCCTGGGAGCCTTCAAGGCCAGGATGGATGGGGCTTGGAGCAACCTGGGCTAGTGGAAGGTGTGGGGTGGGATGAGGTTCATGTCCCTTCCAGCCCAAACCACCCTGTGGCTCTCAGGATTAATCAAGTCCATCTCAGCTAGACCAAGTGAGCACCTCACTCACCCTGCCCAGGCTCTGCCACCTGCCACATGAGTCACAGGAAGGAACGTGGTCTGCCCCAGAAACCTGGGGGTGAATTTACAAAGCTGACAGTGTGGAACAGCCATCCATAATTTTACTTTGCAAAGCAGTACCAGTGCTGTGGCAACCACTGAGAGCTCCTAAACACTTGTTGTACACATTGCCACACATTGTTGCACTCAGAATTAACCCCCACGCTCGGGGGCCTCTCAAAGCACACCGTGTGAAGAGCTCTGGAAAACAGGCTTCTTTTTCCTCATGACAACCCAGTAAACAAGCTAATTTGTAAATAATGACTCAAAAGCATGTAATGAGGGTGTGTGAGAGGGAGGAGAGGGAAGGTCAAACATCTTTAATCTTGGTTTTCAATGAAATAGGACCCTTCTTTGGACGGCTGTTTTGGATACGGAAGAGATTAAGAGATAGTGGGTGTAAAATGGTAAACCAAGGAATAAAATATTAGAGTGCTACCATAGATACAGGCCCACTTCTGAAGTGGCATTTGCTCTTTGCAATGCACCAATGGGACAGAACTGGTTCCTGTTCCTGTGCCTCAGGAATACACCTGTGACTGCCTCAGCACACACCCACTTGTGCTCCAGAAACAATTCCCTTCAAGAGAGGTTCTGGAAAACCTGAGGCACCATCTAGTTCTCCCACCATTTTTTATCATGTTAAGGGATTTTCAGCATTTTGAAAAAAACATTTTGGAGAAAAACCTTCAGGATGCCACTTGAGTGCTCATTGATCTCTCCATGTTCCCCAAAACAACCCAGAAAATTGCAGCTGACAAAGACAGAATGCTAAGGGCAGCAGGGGTGACCATATACAGCCTTTTGCACAGACTCCACCTGTGGAATGTTAAAAAAGGGAGGGAAAAGATGTTTCAGAGGCAATGGCAGTGCTGTGTCAGCAAAATTTAGCTGCTGGGGCAAACACTCTTGACAAAAAAAGGAGATAATATTCTATTTGCATAAGAATGTAAAGGAAAAAACAGACTCTGGGATTCAGTCATTTAAGGAAAAACAAAAGAACTCAAGCACTAAGAAGTCTTCTCTGAGCTCTATTCTCCCCAGTAGCCCCAGGAGATGTTGAGATTACAGGAATTTTTCTTTTTTATTCTCCTGTAATTTTACTTTGCAGTTAGCAGCACTGATCTGAAGCTCATTTTGCTACTGCTGTTGCTTTCTGATGTTGTTTTGGGAGTTTTGTCACTCCATAGCAGCTGAAGGAAAAGAATTCTCTGTTTGTTTTAACTAAAATTTATCTGTAAAGCAACAAGGAATGCCAGCTGTTTTTCAAACAGGAATGTTTGAGTTCCCGTAAAAGTGAGTTCCCTTAAAAATTATTTTAAAAATCCATTTGGGTTTGAAACAAATAATGCCTCCTTTTTGAGGATGGTAGAATCATTACAGTTGGAAAAGACCTCCAAGATCACACAGATCAACCAAATCCCACCAGGCCCACTAAACCACAGCACAAAGTGAGAACCTCACAGCAGTCTCTGAAGTGCTGCTTTTTCTGTAGCAGTTCCCAAAAATGATCCATGTAAAGGCTTTGGGATCAGCTGGAGCTGTGTGGATGTGCAGGTGGTACAGAGTGACAGCTGTGCTTTCCACACCTGCTGCAGAAAACAGCCATGGCATTCACTCCTTGTTCTGTTGCTGTTTTCCTCTGGTCTGGATGGATTTAAAGATGGATGGATTCAAGATGGATTTTAAACCAGGATTATCCTGGTGAGATGTAAATGAACAGTTAGCCCTGATTCCAAAAGGTTATTTATTTAGCAATCCTGAGATGAGGCATTTCTGCAAGATGCTGACACGAAACCATCCATTTACATCACAGCACACAGAGGAGAGCAGCTGGGTGGAGGGAGAGTACGGCAGGGAAAATGACTTAATTGTTTAATTCTGACAGAAAATAAAACTCTGCAATCAGTGCCAAAGCAAAACTCCCATAAAAACAACCAAGCTCCCACTTCCAAGGGAGTTCATGATCCCTCTTTGTGCCAGTTGCCTCATGGAAGGCATGTAAACAGGAACTGGGCACAGGGCAAGATTCTGCCTTGACGTGGAATAACATATTCCAAAGCTGCAGATACAACAGCACCAAGGCCTTTCTGGGACCATGTGGAATAGACCTGAGTCACCTTAAACCCCTGAACACAGGAAAGGAAGGGCCTGTGTCACTTACTTTGAAAGGAGGGCTGGAATCACTTGGCCTGGCTGAGAAATCAAAGGAGATGATGAGATCCACACCTCTCTGGGGCCTCAGGATGAGTGGGTAGGGCAGGTTAAAGGTGAGCCCACTGTCCACAATGTGGATCTTCTTGCTCTTCACATCCAGGGGCTCATAGATCCTCTCAAACTCATCGGGATCTGCGTGGAACATGGGAAAAACAAACCAAGCAGGGACACCCGAGTTAAGAACTGAGGTTCTGATGAGTTCTCCCCAGGTTCTGGGGACAGCATGGAATTTGAACTGCACAGTGTATCCCAGGCAAACACACCATGAATTCAAGTGTAACTAAAACTCTTAAAAACTGAAGAATGAGGTGAAAAGCTAGAACTGGAAGAGCCCTCAGGAGGCCAAGTTCACGAGGCAGACCCAGAGGAGGTGAACCAAAGGGGACAAATGCCCAGGTTTGATCCCAGCCCTCCCACCTTCACTCCATCATCCCAAACAATCCATACACGAAGGAAAAAGTTCATGCAGTTTTCCAAGCTGCACCAGACCTGATGACCTCACTCTCACCACTCCAGCAGGAACAAAGAGAAATAGTGACCCATATCCATAATTCAGGCACTGGACAGAATTCCCTGTCAGCCACTTGCTGCTGGTGCTGTCCCAGTGTGGTATCCACCACTCTTTTCTCTGATGATGATGTTTCCCTCTAACCCCAACATTCCCTCAGGTACAGCTCAGGAAAAGCCAATCCATTTTCCCTGGCTGTCTTCACACTTGGCCAGGTCTCTGGACACTAGAAAATGAAAGTCTCTGGATACTACTAAACTATCCCTGCTGTACTTAAAAACTTTTCCCCTGACAGTCTTTTGTTGTTCCAGACCTTACCAATATTTCCAGTGCATGGTTTTTCTTTTTAACAAAAAATCTAATGCTCATATCTGTAGAGGGCAGTGTAATGTAAGGAATGCTGGATAGAAAAATATAATTATTTCTTTATAATTGAATTTCCTGGCATCTACTTATTGACAATGATAGTAATCTGGAAAAAAAAAATAAAGGTCTTTTTGAAGCAAAGAAAATCCATCCAAAATAATTCTAACCCTTGTCCCTATCATTTCAGGAGCAGTATGTTGTGAGGACCAAACAAATCTTAAAACAGATTATTTCATTTTTTATTTCTGTTGCTGTTTATAAGAGAACCCTTTTCTAAATAATAAGGCACCATTTTCCCACTATTTGCCTTGATTTTTAAAGGAGAGAACACTTTTAAATAATTGCCTATTGCTAAAGGGCTAAGTGTGTTTATAAACCTATTTTAGAACCAGATATATTTCATAATCATGAATTAGCATAAATGAAAGAAAATGTATCAGTATTTATCAAATTCATCACAACTTAAAAAAACAGTAAAAAACCCACACTGACTACAGTTCCCTTTAGCACACATAGACCAATTTGGTTTTCCTCTTCTTGTTTAAAGACAACAGGTCAAACAGAATTTAACCCTTGTTCTCACTAGAACTTCTAAGGAATTGAAAAATATTTTCGTTCAAGTTTCATCTTTTCTTATGTTACAAAAATTGAATTTGAAAGATCCTTTAATCAAGAACAGCATCAGCTCTAACAGTGTTTGTGATGGGAGTGTTATTACTGCCACACAAACCTCCTCCCAAGACTGAAGAGTGAGCTGGATCCTATTACAGCCCTCATGACCCTAAAATCAAATTTATCAAAATAATCTTACTATATTTGAAAGGAGAAAATGTCTTCATGCCATCAATAAATTTATAATAGCCATATAAATGGGTTTTAGTAGTCACAGCCTTCATAGAATCCCAGAATGCCAGAGCATGGGACATGAATTTTTAGCCTTTTAGGAAAGATGCATTCCTATTACCAGCACCTTCCAGTCCATCAAACAGCAGACTGGGAGAAAATGGGAGGATGTGGCACTTGGGGACAGGGTTTAGGGGCAGTGCTGGGTTGATGGTTGGACTTGATGATCTTGAAGGTTTTTTCCAGCCTTAACAACTCTGTGGGTCTGTGTTTAGCAGCCCAGCTCCATGTTTAGCCAGCTCAGTCCTGTCAGCTTCCCAGCAATGGGATTCACAGACAGATATTTGTTAGGAAATAAAGAGGGCACATCCTAGAGACCAAATTTGCCACAGATGGCAGCTCCCGTGGGAGGAGGGCAGATCAGAAGGGCACTTGCTACTGACGTCCATCCACTACAACTGTTTCCATAAATACTGCAATAAGGAAGCAGGGATTAGGGGCTATTTTTCCCCATTGTTATGCACTTGGCATTTTCTCAAATTGTTCTGGTGTGTTGTAACATCAAGAAAAGAAACACAACAACTCAGAGTTCACAATGAAATCACTCCTGATGAAATAAGAAAATGTTTAGCATTATCTCCACAAATAGAATCTGTGGCAAAGCAAAGCCAAAGGTTTTACTTCCAGACCAAGCAGCTGGGATCTCTGCTGCAGGCACTGCAGACCCTAAATTCAATCCCCAGTAATGACTGTAAGACTGCCCTAGGTCAGCCACAGTTCATCCTCTGCAGAGGGTTTGGGACAGCTGGAGATGGAAAGTATTATTGATATCCTTTTTGATTCACTTATTTCTCCTTTGGAGTGTAGGCAATAAAGGAGAGTAAATCTTAAAGCAATACAGACTTCCCTCTGCACTCAAGCTGACAGGTAAACTGCCAGTGCTAGGAATAAATATGCACAGCTTAAATGCAGCCAGTGCCACAGTAATCTAAGGATTTAAATTTTACACCACAGTCTCCTTTCTATCTGAGCCTCTGGGCTCCTCAGCTCTTCCATATATTAGGAAAATTCACAGCATTAAAATGTGGATACACTCATCACACTACTGAATGATTACATTTTATATTAACTACTGACATTTCAAGGGGGTTTAACTATTCTTGACTACAATATTGCAACTACTCACAGCTGTCAGATCTGAGTTGTAACTACAAGTTTATGAATGTGGGCTTTGGCTAACAGCAAAAAAATGCAGTCATGTCAAACTTTTGCCATTTTAACCCACAGAAGTTTCAGGCACTCCAAAGTAATTGTGTCAGAGGTGCAGAGTTCTGTCAAACCAGCATTTTATTTCCATCTAAATCAAATCCCAGGAAACTGACAGTTGATTCTGAAGACTATCCACGTGTCTTAGTTATGCAAAATTCTCATCAACTGTCATTTTTTCCAACCATAAATTTCCTACCCACTTTCCTGCCTCTTTTCCAAGTACTATAAATATTAAGACTACCCAGTTGTAAACACTACTGAGATGACAAATATTTAGAAAGTGGAGTCCAGATGGAAATTACTCTTCAAGCCCTGCAAGGGATTTGTTACATTAACAAATACACATTAGAGCACGGCTGCTACTTAAGCATTTAAATGACATCAGGTATTTACTGTTGCTTAACGAGCAGTTGGGACAATCTCCTTCTTCTGCATAGGAAATGAGGGCTGAGGAGAATGGTGCTGTTACCAGGGATAGTTGGTAGGGCTGTGCTGGGAGGAACAGCCTGGAGGGAACACCCCCTTCAAAGAGGTGTAGTGGTTCTTTGCTTGATGGATCACAGAATCATGGGTTGGAAAGGACTTTGAAGATCACTCAGGGCAACCCCCTACCATGGGCAGGGACACCTTCCACTATCCCAGGTTGCTCCAAGCCCTGTCCAGCCTGGGCTTGGACACTTCCAGTGCCAGAAGAACACTGAGAAATTTGCCTTTCACTGAGCAGATTGCAGTAAACACTAAGGCAAAGGCTCCAAAATCCTAACCAAACACAATTATTCTTCACAGCCACTGTTCCACACACCATATCCCTCACAGGGTGAGGGAAAACTTTGAACTTCTTTTGCAAATTCATATTTTTCTGAAATTCTTATCCTCTATCAGCATTCTTGTTTAAGCCAACATGAAATATGGATGCACCTGCACATCAGGGACCCTGGAATGGGAATGGTTTGTCAGGTGAGTTCACACTGGGAAGAACATGGTGTCAGCAAAGTAAGAATCTATCAGCTGTGTCAGGGCAGGGTCAGGCTGGATCTCAGGGAAAGGTTCTTCCCCAGAGGGTGCTGACACTGCCCAGGCTCCCCAGGGCATGGGCACGGCCCCAAGGCTGCCAGAGCCCCAGGAGTGTTTGGACAAAGCTCCCAGGGATGCACAGGGTGGGATTGTTGGGGTGTCTGGGCAGGGGCAGGGGTCAGACTCCATGATCCCTGTGGGTCCCTTCCAAAATTCACTGATTCTGTGATCCTACAAATGAAGAAGTGTGTTGCCTCCAGGGGTTTTTCAAAACACAAAGACAGCAGATGAGCTACAAAGGTTTTCCAACAGGGAAGCCCTGCAGGAGAACAAGGCAAGGTTTCCTTTCCACCAGCAGGCTTAGCAGCAATAAGAGCCAAGGAACAATCTGGATACCCTTTGGAGAAGGCCAAGACAGTGAGAAAGCGAATGTAAGTGGATGTAACAAAGGGCACCATGCACAAAAGCAGTCTGGTCCCTTCTGCCAACCAAGAGCCACTGTCCTCCCAGTGGCTGTGCCAAGGGACAGGGCAGGGAGCAGACAGAAGTCACCATGTGGTGCCCTTTGAGCCTCCCAGCCCCCTCACAAGCTCCGATGCTGGACAATGCCCGCAGAGCTGTTGCAGCCCTCCCGGTGTGACGTTACCGCGCTGGGAACGCGCCGCCTCTGCCCTCACGAATAACCACACACAGCACCAGCGTGCTGGGAACTGACCTGCCACTGCTGCCGGCTCCTCCTCCTCCAGGGACTCCTGGGTGAGCAGCTCTGCCAGAGGGGACAGGGGGTAGCAGCTGTTGAGGTTCAGCCCCAGCATGAAGTTGTGCACCTTGCCGGCGCGGCCCTCGCGCGTGTTGAACAGGGCGCTGTCCCCCACCAGGGCCATCAGCATGCGCTGCACCCAGCTCTCCTGGCTGCTCTCCTGCAGCCTCCCCTGGCTCTCCTGCTTGGCCTCGGCGCCCTCTGTGCCTGCACACAAAAATGGAAACACCCAGCAGTGGTATTTAAACACAGCAGGTATAACCTCACCATTGCAGGGGATATACAGTAAAGGATGTACGAAAATACAAGAATTCTTTCAACGAGATGATGGAGCAATCAATGATTTGAAACAATGATTTCAGAGAAGTGCAGAGAATTCATCCTTTCAACTTCACAACCCAGTGAAACCTTTCATCTACACCCCAATAGTGTGGATGTGTCCATCAGGAAAATAGATTGGGAAAATTAGATGACCTGAGCAGGGCTTTCTCTGTAAGCTCAGGGATAGACCTGAGCTGATAAGATACATACTTGATGTAGACATAAATTTATCTGGATGTGCACTGACAGCCTTCTCCATCTTTCCTTCCTGTTAGAAATCCAGCTTTGCTCAGGAAAGCAGAGTTAGTCTGCATAAAGGATAATGCTATAGCATGGGAATTCTAAAATACCTGAAATTATCATTAAACTACAATTAATATCTGGTTTTAATAAACTAAAGAATACAATGAAAGATGCAGACTTAGATGTCTGTAGTTGGAGCTAGCAGTAAAAAGTACCTGGACTGGCACCACCCTCCACTCATTTACCTGTCAATACTTGAGTTTTTGCGGGTGTTTTGGATAAGAAAATAATTCAGACTCAAGCTTGATACATTAAATTCAGCTTTTAAACTTGCCTCTTTAAGCCAGGCTTTAAAGGAGCTGAGTTTTACATAAGTAGAGAGAAAACAAGCATCAGAGAAGTCCAACATCTGTCCAATAACATTCTATGGAAGTGAGAAGGATTTCCAAGTGTTTACAATCCCAGATTTGTTGGTTGTTCACTATGGCTACAAACTAGGAGAGAAATGTGTTTGGTGCTGCCTACAGTGTTTAAACAGGAAACCCACAAATAAACACAAAACCTGGTACCACCTACAGTTTTACACATAGGGGGAGCTGAAGAAGCAATCACTGAGCTGAGCTAATGACACAATTCCCTGTCTCACAATGCAGGATTGTCTTGTCTTCTGTAGAGCCTGAAATCACAAACAGCTGCATTCTCATCTTTGCTCCACTTGCTAAAAATAAAACTCGATTTCTGCAGGTGAAAATCACCCCAAAAATATATTCAAATACAGAAAGCTGACTAAGACATCAGAAATCTCCAGGTGCTTTAGGTTCTTTAGAGGTAATTGTCAACAGAATCTTTTCTTACCACTGCCCAACATTCCTTTTGTGGCTGTGCCTCTTCTGGGCACCTGGATTTGGGCACTGTTACAAACACTGTGCCATGCATGAGGAATTTCCTGTATCAGATGTCATTTGTAAAGGTGCTAGAAGACACTTGTGAATGATGGAAACACACATTAAACCATTCCCAGGTAAATATTTGATCACTAAACCCTTGAAAACAATGGATAGTGTTGGTTTAGGGGGCTGGTAGCAATTCCAAGGTGCCTCTGAGCTCAGCAGCTTGCTGGAAACAGACTTCTGGAGAGCTCTGGCCCAGCAAACCACATTTTTTGGGATGTACGTGGAATTCCAGACAGGTGAGATCAGTTTGAGCAGGGGATGTGAAGTGAAGCCCAGAACCTCCTGGGGTCTCCTGTTCTCTATTTTGCTGAGCCACACAAAAGCTGATGGAAAAAGGAACCAATGAAATGAAATCTGAGCACTTCCTTACCTTTTGGATGCTGTGACTCATCTTCGCTGTCTGAGCTGTCATTGCTCACAAGGTGCTTTAGCCTAATATTTTCTGTTGAAAGAAATATAAATTCCTTTGAACTGCTGGGGTTTAACTGGCAGAACAGTTAAGAATTTCAAAACAATCTGAGTCATAAAATTCTCAGTCTTTGTAATAGAAAATATAGCTGAAGAGACTGGGTCTGCTGTGGACATCAGAATGTGATCAGCAGCTATTGGATTCAGCCTGCAATTTTTGGGCTGGAAAAGAAGATTCAACCCTAAAGCAGTACCTCCCACTCCCCTCTGCATACCTGACACACTTTATTCACCTTCATTAAAATGTAGATGTTTAGCTTCTGTCTTCTCAGTAGCTCCTACTGAACTAGGAAAATGTTACTGTGGTGCCAAGGTGGCACTGGGATATCTCCAGCTCTGGTCCAGACTGTGGTTCAAGTTACATAAATATTTTCACACCTGATCTCACTTCAAAGAGTACTTTTAAATGATATGTGAAATGAGTCACAGATGACAGATAACATTCTGTGTCTCACTATCTTTCAAAAGCAAACTTTTCCATGATCCCATTTACTGACAGGGATCCTCCATGAGGAGGTGTTAACACTCAGGAGTTGTATCAGAAATAGGAACCTGGAGGTCTCAGTCTCATCCATCAAGAAGAGATTAGCAAACAGCTGAATTCCATCCATTTGGAGGCAGACAGAGGTTATTATTTAAAGTATCTCAATCTACATTTGCTCTTCTTGCTCTTCAGAAAGCTCTGGCTGTCTAGGACAATTTATTTATTGGTCAGATCTTCCCCTGTAATGCTGTGTGAAAAGCCTTTTATCGTTAACTACATTCTCAGATAAAACTCAATAAAGTCTATCCAAACCAAGCCACAACTCTTTCTTTACAATCACCTTGTCATTTCTGTACCAGGAGTGAAACCAAAACCACTCAATTTGCAAGTAAAGGACCAGAAAACCAACAGGCTGTGGTTAGAATGGAGAAATTTAACAACCCAGAGGTGAGAAAATTCAGGTGCATTTTGCTAAACCTGAAATTGCATTTTAATAGCCCAGTGTTGAGAGACTACACAAGTAACTATTAAATACTTGTCAGCTTCTGCTCTCCAAAATCACATAACAACATGAAGAGAGGATTCTATTAACTACCAGAAAAGAGCTGGATAGTCCATGTGACTTTCAGCAGCTCTGAGTGACCAGAAACAAAAATGAAAGGAAGGCAAGAACATTCCCAGTGCTCTTTCCCCCCTCAGCAGCATCCAGCAGTGCCAGCAATTAAAGGTGATTAATTCCACATTCTTAAATGACTACAAGCAGTGCCATCCTTCCACAGAGGGAGAATCTTGCTAGTAATTGTTCTGCATAGTGGAATTATTTACTAATAGTACCTAATTCTTCTTCCATGGTGGGCCCTTTATTCTGAGAATTGGAGACACCAAGGACTCTGTTAAATAATATTGAAAATGCACTGCCCCAGACACCTGAAAGAGAAAAAATAAACAATGAATGGTGATGGGCAGAAGGAAAATAAACTCCATGGATCTTTTGAAGCACTATTGAAGCAGTTGGTTGCTCTCTGAACACACCTCTGAGTCTGGAGCAGGCCAAGTCATAAGCTCAGATGTCCAAATCAGAAACAAACCCCCATGGAAATTAGAAACACATCAACAATGCCAATCCTGATCTGTGAAATCTTTCAAATGAATGCCTTCCAACAAACTGAGAGCTCCACTTTCTGTCTCACACTTTGTGTGACTGCATTTAAAAGTCCATAAACTACTGAAATTGCTTTTCTTTTAAAGTCTCTTTCTGTCACATACTCACCCATGAGGAAATGCAAGGGATTTTCAGCATATTTCTTCACCACTGTCCCCATAAAAAACTTGCTTCCAAACAGATCAGGAGACATGAAAGTGCCATACTTGGCCATTCCAATTTCATATGGACTGAATTCCACCCAGTCTGCAAAGTTAGAAACAAAACTGCTCAGTCAGAAATCTCAGGATGGAGGAAAATGATGCAGAAATGAACCAAGCAAAGAAATTTTAGTGACATGGGAAGCCAAATAACCATTAGGAATGTCAAATCAAGGTCAGTGACGTCTCAGCAGGGAAAGAATCCTCATTTCTCTTATCACAATAAACTTTGGTGAAAAGAATGAGTTTGGAAACCAGAGGTATAAAAGAAGGGATTACAAATGAGGGAACACACAGTGACACCTGGTTTTCATCCCCTGCTTCAGCACAGTTCCCTGCCACATTGGGCCTCAACTCCAAGCTGCTTTTCCTTTACTGCAATTCCACCAAAACATGGAGAGCAGTGACAGAGGTGGCACAAAACCAATTACTGAATATCCCAAGGGTTGTGAAATATTCTAGCAGAGGCATTTGGATTCTACCCAAACCTAAAGTTTCATGGGAAAGCCAGTCCCAAAAGGCAAGGCTACAGGCAGCTTTGAATAAACTTATCAATTCAAACATTGCCAAAAATCTCCTTAAAAGTCCATTTTTTTGAACAGAGAGCTCAAGAAAAATATGGAATAAAATGCTCACATGCATTTTCTGATCTTAGCAGAAATTATCAGAAGCAATGTGGATTCTATTGATGTAGGCCTTTGAAAATGGATCTTAGCTGACTTGGAAACACTTTTTTTTTCACCAGTGGAGTTGCTTCCATCAGAGAATTCAGTTCAAAAAGGGAGCAAATAACAAAACATTATCTTCTCTTTTTAGCATTTCAACCATTCATCTATTTCACCTTCCCTATTTTTAGCAGGGGTTGATTTGACTGGAAATAAACCAGAAGTAATTCTGAAAGAGAAAGGTGAAAGAGACAGCTTGGAAATATCCCCACAAATCATCCACCCTCAAGATACTCCTGCTGACGTGTGGAGCAGAAGGTGAACACTTGTCCCAAAAAGGAAAGATTTAATCATGACTGCTGGGAGTTTATTTTCAGGTAAGGGTAATGCTTATCTGAGCTAAGTCAAATACAACATCCTATTTTCCAAATAAGTCACCCACAAATCTTCACATTCACTGGAACAGAAGGTAATTCCATTGAAGTCCCAGTCCAGGAGTTTCATATTTCCTTTTAGCTGTATAAACATGAACTGGCAGATTTGTATGCAGAACCAGAGTGACAGCAAAGCTGAGCTGAGAATTAGAATTAATATGTGGTTGGACACCTCCAGCTTGCATTTGCACTGAAGATTTCTCAAATCACAAAGCCTGCTCAGGGAAACAAAATTTCTCCTTAGAATCAATGTAAATTAGGAAGTGTAAATATTTCTGTTCAAAATTTACTAGAGCTCTCACATCAGGAAAAGCTAAAAGGAGGAATGGAGCTTAAAATAAGAAGCAATCAAGATCTACCCTCCACCCTCTGTAATGACAGAGATGTCAGCCTCAAAAGGCAAACCCAAGATCCACTGGCACAGGGAATATCTTTATAGAGCAAAGTAAAGCTTCTGATCTTGCGTACTGAAAGACATTATTAACAAAAGATAATTTTGGTTTTAAAACAGTAATCCAGTAAAAATATATTGAAAAACAGAAGGTCATCTAAACCCCAAAATACTCCTATTTTCAAACAGAAAGGTATCTATTTCCTAAGTAGCAAAGTTAGACACATTTTCCCATGACATATTTAGCCTAATTTACAATTCCTCATTTTCAATTCCAACCAAAGCTTTGACAGCCACTTCTCCAACTATTTTAGGAAATACAATGACATTTAAGCCTGAGGCAAACCACCTGGCACTTCCCTTTCCAGTCTTGTATATAACTATAGATGCACACATCCATATCTTAGTGCACGTCTTCCACAACAGGACCCACTCTCAACTGAAGTTACCAGAGGGGATTAAAACCTATGGAATAAATAAGAGTAAAAGGGTTTTTTTTGTGTTAGAAACAGCACTTCACACTGGGCAAGAAGTGAAAAAAAGGCTTTATATCTAATTTTATTGTCCAATTTTAATCACAGAATCATTAGATTTGGTAAAGACTTCTAAGATCATCAAGTCTAACTGCTGATGTCACCCATCTCTGAAAGAGAAGGTGACTGAGGACATTTTCCTTTTCCTGTTTGATACCCTAATTTAAACATCTTTCCCCTGCTGAAGTCACCAGGTTTCTCTTTGGCTTGGCACTCCTGCCTGAATATGTCATCACCTATCCCTGAGTAACTTCTTATCACTCTGTCAGATTCCCAGAAGTCAGATGCAATTAGTCTCAGATGCATTAAAAAGAAAAAGGGTTTTTTAACCAGCCACACACCTCCCTCCTTGCCACAAGTGACTCAACACAGACTGGGAACACACCTGCAAACATCAGCTCTGAGACATCTGGCTTGACGTGCAGACAGGTGAAGAGTGGCAGAGCACACTGGGCATTATTGACCTTCTCTTTCATATTGCTCAGGGTGGTGTCCATCCTCTGCAGGGAAAGAAAGACATTGTTCCCAAACACACCCTGGAAAGGCCTGATGATATATATACATATATATATACACACATATATATCTACATATATATATATACACATACACACACATATATATAAAGATAAATATCACGTATTTTTATTTTATATAAAGATCTGGGAGTCTCCTCCTGTCGATGAAATTTGATAAGAAAAGCTTTTTCATTGATGTGTCAGGTTCTGATTTAAATTAAACATCTGTGCATTTTTTTATCCCTTGGTACACAGGGACTTCTAACCAACCTCACACAATCATTAACAGGCCTTCAGCAGCAGAATTGTATACATCTTCCACTAAATGCTGTGTTGCCTCTTTCTCAGTGTTTTAAATGGTTTAAAACTCATTATCTAGGGATAGAAGTGTATAAAACATATGTGCAAATCTATTGACACATTTCAATCTTGCCACAAGACCAAATCCAGCTGCTGCTCACTGACTCATTTAAACTGGAAGTCTTTGTGCTTGATTCAGCCAATTCGGAATTTTCAATTACAGAATACAACAGTATTAAGCTCTCCTGTTGTCTTATTTTCAAAGAAACCAAGGGGATCTTTCATGTTGAAATTAGTACTTTTTTAAGCAAATGCTGTTTCTTATTGTCACAGACATGTTTTATGAAAAATCTTTTCCTTAGGATTTTTTCTCCTGAGAAGCTGAGAGGCCTCAGGAACAAAATGTAACCAATGGTTATCTGCTGCTGTGGAATGCAACAGGTGCATCTGGGATTGGGCTCATGTGGTTGTTTCTAATTAATGGCCAATCACAGTCCAGCTGGCTTGGACTGTCTTGGTCAGTCACAAGCATTTATCATTCTTTTTCTATTCTTAGCCAGCCTTCTGATGAAATCTTTTCTGTTATTCTTTTAGTATAGTTTTAATATAATATATATCATAAAATAATAAATCAGCCTTCTGAAACATGGAGTCAACATTCTCATCTCTTCCCTCATCATGGGACCCTTGCAAACACCATCAAGCTTACAGCAAAATGGGCACCCTTTATTAAATGTCACTAAGGTAATTTGAAAGAAATAGTAACAATGGGAATGATATAAGACTTTGACAGCTTTTACAGCTTCAAACAGTACTTTTTAAAGCAAATGCTGTTTCTTATAGCAAAATGTGCACCCTTTATTAAATGCAACTAAGCTAACAAAAAAATAGTAACAATGGGAATGATATAAGAGCTTGACAGCTTGAATGAGCACTCACATCATGGATCAGTGTTTCCCCTATGAGCATGCCAAAGATGTCAGTGAAGGTGACAGGCTGCCCTGAGCTCTTCTTGTTCCACAGAGCCTCGATGTAGCGCTTGACCTTCTGAGGGGTGAGCAGCAGCAGGGGGTTGTGGCTCACCGAGTTCATCAGCTCCTCATTGATCTCCTTTGGGCCCTTGGCTGGGAAGTCAGGGTGGGAATACAGAGTTGACATATACCTGCAAAGGCCAACAGGCTCTGTGAGCATCCAACCTGCTGCCTGGAAGCTACACGAAGCTCATACATGAGTTGATACAGGTACTGATTAAATCAGGTTAATTAACTCTCCATTTATACAGGAAATTGTAATTTCCTTTTTCTCAAAGCAGAGAAAGCTGAGCAATTTGTTCTAAATATAAGCACAGGATCAAGCACTCAACGTGCATTTTCCATAATGTGTATGAAGCAAATGATTAAAGAGTCCTCATTTTTCTCTTTAAGGGATAGCAGATGGAACATAGGCTGGAAAGAGCTCCTCCTGTTAGCATAGCTGTGTGGCAGACTGGAGGTGCTACAAGCACACACGCAGCTCTCTTCCTGTAAGAGGCACCTCTCTGCCCTCCAGTTCATGACCACTACTGAAAAATTCCTGAAATATCTCAGTGTATCACAGAATACCAGAATGGTTTGGGTGGGAAGGCACCTTAAAGCCCATCCAGTGCCACCCCTGCCATGGACAGGGACACCTCCCACTAGCCCAGGTTGCTCCAAGCCCCATCCAGTCTGGCCTTGGACACTGCCAGGGATCCAGGGGCAGCCACAGCTGCTCTGGGCACCCTGTGCCAGGGCCTGCCCACCCTCACAGGAACAATTCCTTCCCAATATCCCATCCCAGTGAGAAGCCATTTCCCCTTGTCCTGTCACTCCATCCCTTGGAAATTGTCTCTCTCCATGATTCCTGTCAGCTCCTTCAGGCACTGCAAGGCCCCGGTGAGCTCACCCCAAAGCTGCTCCAGGCTGCACAATCCCAGCTGTGCCAGCCTTTCCTCCCAGCAGAGCTGCTCCATCCCTCTGCCCATGCTGGTGCCTGCCCTGGGCTCTCTGCAGCAGCTCCAGCTCCTGCCTGTGCTGGGGCAGCTCTGCAGGTGGGGTCTCAGCTGAGCTCAGGGGCACCATCCCAATCCCTCCCCTGCTGCCCAGGCTGGGGCTCAGCCCAGGGCAGGGGTTCAGGGCTGGATATGGCCCCACTTCCCAGGATATGATGCTTCCATAATAAACTGAAGCACAGTAACTACAACCTGCACAGAGAGCTGGCTGACTGTGAGGATGAGGTAAACCATGAGTTTGTCACTAAGAAATAAACTTAGCTTTACTGCAAACAAAGCTCAGACACACGTGCAGGCAGCCCTGGCTTCCACTTGGTTGGGTTAGGTCACACCAAGACAGGCCCTTCTAATCTGTGAGAGGCTCATTTACTATTATTTACCCAGTGACCTGGCCCAGGTACACAAGCCTTACTCCAGGCACAGCTCTGAGACACACACAGGGTCAGCCTGGCCCTGAGGTCATGCCCAGCCTCTGTGTGACAGCACAGCCAGCCCTGTCCCACGTGGGCTGCCAGGACTCCATGTGAGCTCCTGGGTGCAGGCAAAGGGGAATGAAGCTGGAGAAGGCAGCACAAGGTTGAAGCAAGATGGCAGAAAAGCATTGCTCCAAGGTTAGGCATGCAGCTGAGGGGACAAGTTAAAACCTGCCTGACCCACCAGGAAAGGAATTCTCCACCCTTCAGGAAAAAAAAAGAAAAGAGAATTATTCCCAAAAGAAATGCATGGAAAAGAAAGGAAAGGAAGGGAGTGCCAAAGTGTCAATTTATTTATTCATCAAGCAAGGAAAGACTGAAGGATGACATCAGAGAGCAAAGACAAATTTGTGCAAACACAACTGTCTCCAATCTGTTTCTGACTGAAGCAGTTCAGATAATCTAATATAAATGATAATCTCACTATTTTAACTCAGATTTTATAGGTTTACATTAGATCACCTACGCATTCACCCCTGGGTTTGCCCCAAAAAGGACCTCATAGCCAGCAAAGTGACGTCTGTCCTGAGCAGGGACTGCAAACCCTTCCCTAGAAACACAGGTAATGTTTTAACACCACATTCCACTGCTCTTCATCCACCTTCTGCTTTTCACAGCTGTGACAGAGGTCCATCCATCTCTCTCAATGGACTGTGATAAATCTGCCCCTACCATCAGAGACAGAAAACATGGGCTCCCACCTTTTATAGTGCAATCTAAAGGAGAAGTTTACTCTAGTTCACAGACACTTCTGGCATTTCAAAACCTCCCGGCATTCTGAAAGCTTCCTTCTAGTCTGGGAGAGGGGAAGCAAGCTTCAAACAATGAAAAATAATTGACAAAAAAACCCATATAAGGAATAGAACTGATCATTATCTCAATCAAGAGTCAACTCTGGGGTTAGAGTGTGGAATTAAAATTCATGTGCTTCCTTAGAGCTAAACCAGGTGATAAAACTCATCCCAGGCAGATTCCCTGCTTGTTCATACTACTACAAGTTCTTTTTCTCTCCAAGAATTGAGACAATTGTATAATCTCATCCCAGAGTCTGAAAGGACCCTCAGGTCTCTGCTCCAGCCTCCTGGTGCTCAGTCAAGTTCAGCTTTCTCATGAGCACTGAGTCAGACTGAGGATGACACTGTCCCCAGCCTCAATGAGGATGGCTCAGCACATCCCCCTGCTTGGCCACTCTCACTGCAACAATTCCCCCAAGAGTTCAGCCAATTACTCCTTGCCCTTTCCCTGGGAATCTCCAGAAATAATTTGTGTTCTTCACAGCTACTCATCAGGAACTGAAGATCATCTCCATCAATGCCTGTGCCTGCTCCTCAAGGTTAAATGAACTATTTTAAAACTGGATGTATTGTGCCAGTGGGACTGTTTAATTTTAATTTTAACCCTGACCCACAGAGACAGGGGGTAATGCACAGAGGGATGCCCTGCAGGGCGGCAGCCAGGCCCCAGACATCCCCAGTCAATCCACCAGGATTTCACAGTGGCTGTAAAATGGAGCAGAAGATCTTTCAGTGATTTTGAGGAGCTCTAAAAGCCCTCCTGAAGCACACAACACATTTTGGGTTGATTGAGTCATCAGCTTCAAATCACAAGGGATTTTTTTTGTTTTTGTTTTTCACTTTTCATCAGGAAAATAAAACAACACACATTAGGTGTTGATATAGAAATATGGGTGCATATGTGTGGCACTTCTTTCCATCTATCCATTCCTGCTCTCAAAGCTCCTGGAAAAGCACCTGGAGCCTGAGCTGTCCTTGCCCTTTGGGGCATCCAAAACAGCCCCCCCTCCCCCAGCAGACCTGGATGTATAAAACGTGCTGTGAATTATAACTATAGAAATAAGGCAGCTCTGGTGACAATTCCTTCAGACCCTGATGCAGGGAAGCTGAGGATAAGCAAGAGGAAGGCCTTACCAGGTGGATCCAGAGAGCCCAGCAATGTAGGTGGCACAGTCCAGGACTCCTGACTCATAAAGTGCTTTCATGACTCCAGCAAAGCCCACCATGGCCCGGAACCCCCCTCCCGAGCCCAGCACGGCGATCACCGGCACCTGCAGGGAGGAGACAACACCAGCACCACATCAGGGACAAGGGATGTGCCCTGGCAGCACCCAGCCCAGACCCTGGACACCCCAGGAAGAATTAGAACTTATTTGTTTTATGCTACGGGTCACCACTTGTAACATAAAATAAATCTGTCCCTCTTATCCGTGATGCAAAATAGAGGAGATAATAAATTCAGTTATTAAATGAACTATTCCGTTACAAAACCACTGGGAATTTTAAAGGAATCTAAACACCAGCTTTAATCCAATTTGTATCATTGTGACAGAGCCAAAGGCAGTAACATTCACTAATGAGAAACATAACAGAGACAAATAATATTTTGACTGGGAGTTTAAAAACAAGTTTTATAACAAAAACATCCACTATTACTACAAAGCATGAAGACAATCTCAGTTTTACCACCACTTTGCAAAAACTACCAGAGAGCTAATGGGAATTCATGGGGATCTGGACAATTACTCAGCCACCCAGAGAGGAGTGAGCAGAACCATGTTTATTATGGCAGCAGGTTAAAATTGTGTCCATAGGGGGTCATTTCACACTTTTCTCCTTCTTACTGCCCAGCCCTGATATCCAGGCTATTCCCCTCAACTGCACAGCTTCCCCAGGTATCTAAAAAGAAGACAAAATAAAATAAAAATTCATTTACTCCCACCATCATATGTTTGGGCCTAAGTAAAGGGCTCATCTGGTTCCCAGTTTCCAAAAGACAGGAGGATTCTCCACTGTTCAGGGGTGACAAAGGAACCACCTCTTGATTGTTACTGAGTATAAAAAGAATCACACAGCTGTGCAGAAAGCCCCTATCTGATCAAACTGCTAATCTGTCAAAAATCTCCCTGAAAGGCAATTCCAGGTGTCAATAGACAGGATTAGTGACAGGAAAGGGATCCATGTGATGACAGAATCCTGTTCTTTCTACAGACTCCATGCTCCAAGCCATGAAACTCCCTCAGGACTGACTGTCCCAAGGAAATGCCCATGAACAACGACCAAGGCACTCAAGATGTTTCTTGAGGCTTCCACTCCCCAAAACTGCTTATTCTTGATGCAGTGAGATGATTCTGCTACCTCCTTCATAAGTGTTCAGCTTTAGTAATAGAAACCACAGGTATTCATGGTGCAGCTCCAGAGATAGGGATCTATCCCAAAAATGACACAGCCCAGGGAAGGATTTGGGATATGTTTTGTTAAGCCAACACCCCAATAATGGAGCAGCTGCTTTGAAGGAAGAGCCATGTCAGCAATCATTCCTTTAATCACCTGGGGAGGCTTTGAAAGCTCCTCAGGAGCACTGCCCACTCAGCCTGAGCAGACACATCCCAACAGGATGGAGATGTCACCTGCAGGTGCAGGCCTGGAGAAGGCATGTGAGAACACTCCCAGAGCACCACTGCTCCACCCTCCAGTGCACTGGCACTGGGAAAATGGGAGAGTCCCTCAGGAGGCAGAGGAACCCACTATGGAGATGGGCTGGGAATGCCCAGGAGAGTCACCAACATCCTGACTGCAAATGCTTCCTGCTCCACAGGCACTCTGGGCATCCCAGGTTCCTGCACTGGGAAGGGTGGCTACAGCAAGGGGAAGGTGGATTATGGAATCACAAAATCCTTCAGGTTGGAGAAGACCTCCAAGATCAGCAAGTCCAACCATCAGTCCAGCACCATCACCGTGTTCACCACTAAACCTTGTCCCCAAGTGCCACATCCACCCATTTTTTTACCACTTACAGGAATGATGATCCCACCACTGCCCTGGGCAGCCCCTTCCAATGCTTTACAGCCCTTTCCATGAAGAAACTTCCCCTAATACCCAACCTGATCCTCTCCTGGCACAGCTCGAGGCCATTCCCTCTCCTCCTGTCCCTGTTCCCTGGGAGCAGAGCCAACCCCCAATTGTCCCCTCCTGTCAGGTTTGTTACATCAGCTTTTTAACTCCAATTCAGTGTCTGACATGTTTAAGGGCACAAAACAGTAAAAACTGAAATGAAATACACTCATCCAGCAAGTTGATCTATGGGATAAATAGGGCAAAAGCAGAGAGGGGGGAATTAGCTGCAGGCAGAGCACCCAAAGGCAAGAATCAAGAAACCACATCCTGATGAAGAACAGAGAAAAAGAGGATACCAAGGGCTGCACACTCCTCTACTGAGCCCCAAATCCTTTGTACAGAAACACCAGCACAGAGTTCACTCAAACCAAAAGGTTCTTAATCCTATCTTCCAGTAATCAAGCAAGAAAAAGCTAAACCATACTAAATCTTGTTTTGGGAATGAGTAGTGTAGATGTCTCTATCCAAATGCCCTGCAAACACAGTGCACAAAATCTGAATACCTGTGGTGGAAAAAGAATGCCATAGGGCACACAAATGATTATTAAAAAATCGTTCTGCAAATCCAGTCATAGAGAACTATATGCTTTCTTTGGAAGATTATGGTATTTTTAGAAAATTGCTTGAAGCAGCAAAAATTAAAAAAATAAATTGAGCAATAAGAGAAGTACGAGAAATCTCTACCTCTGTGTTTCCAGAACGTGCCTCAGGATTAAGTTAGGAAATTTGGAACTACTCACTTCCCCATGCAGACATGTATAATGAATTCAGAGGTATTAAAGTCTCTCAGCATCCCTGCAAAGCACAAGCCACTCATAGATGAAGCAACTTGGGGGAATTTTGAGTGTGTGACTTGTCCAAGATAAAACAAGACCCGCAAACAGCTAAAACTACTCAATGTCTCCCAACTTCATGTTAAGACTTCAGACATCCCATAAATCCTCCTGCTACCTTCCAACTGTAGCAATAAAAGTAAAACTGCAGTTTAATTTGAACAAAAAGGGTTTTTCATTGTAGAAACAGATAAAAATTCTGTAAGCTTAGAAACACACATTTGGCATATGAAAAATGGGAGGATACCTACAGTTACTGTCTGGGAAGATGCAATTTAACTGATAAAATTTCAGTATTGCAGTCAGTGAGGGATACCAAGGGAAGATGATGACACAAAGAATAAGAAATCTTAGCTGTCCTTTGTAATAATTCATGCACAGATACCAGCTGCATGGAACTGAGACCTGAGGCACTGAGTATTACTCCACTTCCAACTGGAGCTTGGCAGAATAACCACATCCTTTCTGTGGAAGATCTTATTCTGCTCTAGGTCACACCAATGTCACACTGACAGATTCCTACTCTGATAGGATCTGCATGCTTTAAGATTAAAATAACTGAACTGAAAATTAAGAAACTTTGAAAATGTCCCTTCTCAATACACACTTTTTCTTCCCAGTCCAATTAAAGTATGTACAATTCTTGTTAAATTCTTTCATGTTCCTCAGAAAGTTTCGTGAAGCAAGACAGAGTTCAAAAGTACACAACAATAAAACATTTACCAGCTGCTCAAAAAAAACTTCAGGGAAATGTAAAAGATATTCTTCAGTGCTCCAAAAGACTGTCAAATTCTCCTTGTATTAAAAATGCACAAAAGGAATCAATGGCAATGAAGGGATCAACCCAGATTAATTCATGGATTCTGTTCATTGCTTGACACCCCCATAGGCCCAAAGTGTTCCTGTCACAATTCTGGAAGCAGCACAGGAGAGGGAATGGGCAAGGAAGGAAAAGAATGGGAAAGCTACAACAAAATAAGCAGATCTGTACAAAGTGGATTCTTAATTAACTTTAAATAATGCATTGTTTTATGAAACCTCTGAAGAGCTCAGGAGGATCTGGGCCCTTCCTCACTGTGGTGGGCAGGCCCTGGCACAGGGTGCCCAGAGCAGCTGTGGCTGCCCCTGGATCCCTGGCAGTGTCCAAGGCCAGGCTGGATGGGGCTTGGAGCACCCTGGGCTAATGGAAGGTGTCCCTGCCCATGGCAGGGGGTAGCACTGGATGATCCTTTCAGTCCTTCCCACCCAAACCATTCCCTGATTCTGTGAGATGTCCCAAGCCACGATCAGCCCACTGAGATCTGCTGGCTTCCCTTCCTCTTGGCATGGTCCAAAGCACCACCAAATCAAGGAAAGCTCCAGTTCTTCATGTTTCAAAGAAATAAAACTTCATAACCCTAATCCAGTCAAAGAAGGAAGGAAAGAAATAAACTAATTTCCAAGCTGACTCTAAATTTAAACCAGCTCATTTCCTGTCTAGTCTTTCAGAGATGAAGGTCACAGAGCATGGGATGGGTACTGGGCATGCAGGGGCATATTCTGTCCTGGGTGAGTGCCCAGAGCCACTGCAGGATTCAGCAGGTATTTCATGCACCCTGAGGCACTTTTCAGATGGCAATCTCCCCTCAGAGCCAACACCTTAACAAACGGGGAAAAATCAGAGCAGTTTAAGGGGCAAATGAATCACAGAACACCAGAATTATTTCGTTGGAAGGGACCTTAAAGCTCATCCATTGCCACCACAGGGACACCTTCTACTAGCCCAGGCTGCTCCAAGCTCTGTCCAACCTGGCCTGGGAGTCTTCCAGAGATCCAGGGGCAGCCACAGCTTCTCTGGGCACCCTGTGCCAGGGCCTGCCCACCCTCACAGGGAAGGATTTCTTCCTAATATCTAATCTAAATCTCTCCTTTTATAGTTTCCCCCAGTCATAAACTTTAATTTCTAAATTTAGAGCCAAGGAAAATTACTCTCCAGGCTAAATATTTTATGTTCACAGAAGAAAAGGATTTTTATCATCTATAATCTTTCTCCATCAAACCTTTCCACCTCGCACGCCTCATTCTTTCCTCTGACAGGCAAATGAAGGACTCCAAAGCGGATGCTAACCCTGCTGGGAGCTCTGCACACTTACATCACGGGAAGAGGTCAGGTTGTGGCTGTTCTCCCCCAGGAATGATTTGATGCTGTGCATGATGTTGTCCCTGCGCTGCTGCCGGAACCTCTTCTCCTCATCGCACAGCGCCATGCTGAACCGCAGGTCCGTGGAGGAGCTGGTTGGGAAAGGGACAGCCTGTCACAAGGGGCTCAATCCCAAACAGCATCACTAACACCTCCCTGGGAAACCAGCAGAAAATCCTCACACACTTACAGAAGACGAAATAAAATTGTATTTTTCATGTGACGCCATCCATCTGCTCTAGAGGGATGGACGCAAAGAACAAGGTGTCTTTAAGACATGCATTTTATATAGAACTCATTAAAAGCAAATAAATACAGCAAGCAAGTTCTGCACTCATATACAATTATAAACCTACAGCACAGATCATACTGGCACACCACAGGAAAAACTAAGCCCTTTCCTCAGTATTTTCCCTCTACATTGTGGGATAAAAAATGTACACGAGGATCTCATGTAAGGATCTCAGTGCAGTACTTAAGGTACAACTTCAGCTGCCACCTCCCATGGACAGCAAAGAGGAGGAGTGGACAAATCTACCCTGGTACCCACTGAAAAGCATACGGTGGTGGAATGGATCCATTTAGGCTCAGATAATAATTCCCCAGATTGGTGGAATGGATCCTTTTAGGCTCAGATAATAATTCCCCAGATTGGTGGAATGGATCCTTTTAGGCTCAGATAATAATTCCCCAGACTGGTGGAATGGATCCTTTTAGGCTCAGATAATAATTTCCCAGACTGGTGGAATGGATCCTTTTAGGCTCAGATAATAATTCCCCAGATTGGTGAAATTGATCCTTTTAGGCTCAGATGGTAATTCTCCTATTTTTAAAATAACCTATTATGAAATAAAATGATAGGATTAAGAAAAGGGTTAAAAAGAGTCCCTAGAAGCAATGTTCCATGAAGATACCGACAATCTGCATGGCTATCAGGGAATAGCAGCAGAACTTGATAAGATCCTTTACACTTCAAAGCCTAAGAAGACACAGCCAAGCATCTTGTGTTTATTTAAAGTCAGACATATGAAATACTTGCAAAGTACAAAGCCTGGCTGGTTCAGGGTGGTCTCAAGGACCACCCACAAATGCATTTTCTTAGTACAACATGATGAGCAGAAATTATCCCTGGGGGATGTTTGTCATCCGGAGTAATCAGGAAATAACTTGACTCTTACAGTGCTCAGCACTCCTACTTATAGCTACAGACAAAAAATTACTCCTTAAATTCCTTGCTCTGAGATAATCATTTTTAGACTTGAAATGTATTGTTGTGCTTATGCCTCAATATGATTTATGGTCTTTCACCAGGATAGGTGAAGAATGAGGGGGAAAGACTGCTAGAGAAGGGGAAAAAATGGGACAAATAAAGGTAGGCATATGCTTAGCTTTTACATGGAGAATTCCTGGCCCTAAATCTTCACCTAAACCTTCACTGTGCAGTATTTACATTTAAATACATTTTAGGAGCAGCTCTGTAACAGCAGCTGAAAGTTCGTGTGACGGGCGAAATTGCCAGAGAAAGTAAAACAGTGAGGATGAAGCTGCACCTGAGTGAGGTCTGTGGGTTTTTCAGAAACAAAGCCCTTTTTTGAATAAAAGAATGAAGGGCCTTCACAAAAACCAGGCTGGGAGATCTACATGGGATGGCCTCATTCCTGCAAACATTTGGAAGGGTTACAGCTCTTAGTCCCAGTAAGAGCGTTTAGTCAATAACAGAATTACAACATGAAAATAAACCAAAGTTGTAAAATCTCCTCACTTTTACAGTACCTGCTATTTCTATGCTACAACAGGGAATTTTTGCACTCCACCTCACATGTTTTTAAGAAAATCCCAACAGAGTGGGACTCATGGGGTGTCCTGTGCAGGGCCAGGAGTTGGACTTTGATGATCCTTGTGGGTCCCTTCCAATTCGGGATATTCTGTGATTCCATGAAAATTTTAATGAACAGTTTAAAATAAAAAAAAAATCTTTTGCTGCTGGTATATTTTCACCCCTTTTTTAAAAAAAGATATGAGATACTCACCATACTTCGAGAGACAATTCCAAAGTCATTTCTGTGACCTAAACAAGAAATATTTCAATATGGTTACAGCACTTAAAGAGGGAAAACCCACAAACACACCTGGAATATCAACTACTTCATTAAGAATTTTTCTTTCTTTCTTTTCTCTTCATTTTTTTAAAAGGAGGGTATTTTTGGCACCTATGAATGAGATTCTTCTTTATGGGCTTTTTTTTTTAAAGTGTGATTCCAAAATACACCACTAGAATTGAATACAGTGGAAAATGTTGGTAAGTGCTGGCTTTCATCAGATCCCACTGTCTTGCCTTTCTTGCACTGCTAATCCCTTTCTGACATGCAGCTCATCTCTGTCCTGAGGGGATCTGATGCTCTTCACCCCCTCTTGGCTGGCAGGAGAGCCAGGGGATCACACCCAAGTGCCACCTGTGTGAGGGAATCACTGCTCTGTGTTCCACAGGAGCACCAAGTGTCTCTCCACAGCTAAACATGCCTTAATTAGCAGTCAGGAAGGGTGATTGCTTCCAGCTTGCTGGAAAATGCAATAAATGTCACTGCACAATGACTTCACTTGCCAGCCACACTGGCCATGAGCTATGGGTTGGCCTCCTCTGCCTTTCACAGAGCACTGGAAGGGCTGCCTGCAGGCAAGACGTTAAAAAATTATGATTAAAGCACCAATTCCCTGTCAGGCACAATCCAGGAGTACTGGCTGTGGAACTCAGACAGAATGGAGAGGTATTTTCACCCTCTCTCTGTGCAATGGCCTTGGCTGCTGCAGCCCTGCAGGAGTGACAGACTCAGATTGTCCTCTGTGTAAAACCAGATTCTCCTCCTCACTTGGGGCATGTGAGCACCAGGGATGGAGCCACAACAGCCCAGACTGAAGGTCTGCCTGACCCTCAGACTGCAGAGAAGGATCTGGGATGCACAGCTGCCTCTGAGTCCCAATTCCTGAAATGGGAATTGCAAATGAGGCAGAGTATGAGCAAGGTGGGGGGGGAGAAAGAAAGAACAGGCAGAGAAAAAACAAAGGGAGGACATGAAGAAACAGAGTGAAGAGTCACTGAGGAAGCACTTCAAAGGCAGGGAAGCAATTACACTATTCCCCACCTGGCATTACTAATTTAGAAAGCACTCCTGAAACCATGCAGTGATCCAATGCTTATAAAAATGTATGCACATGAAAGAAACCCTTGGAGGGAAGCATTCCAACAGGGAGATATCATGGCATTTTCTATACCTTACACAGACTGCCATAGACATTTCAGGAGTATTATTTCATTTTCAGTTTCAGGAATTCTAGGTATACATTGTCTACATCAGGCTCAACCTGACATTATCTCCCCTTAAGTATTTGCTTATAGATTTCAGAGTGTATTTGCCTTTTATGCACTGGGTTTTTTTGCCCTATGACTCCCTACCAAGCTTTGCTGAACACTGATGGGAAGTTCAAGCAAGGCAAGGCCTTGTATTCATGGAATGAGTTCTGTGAACTGTGTTTGCAAAATGCATTCATCAGTTCTTTCTCACTGCCCCACCTCATGCCTGGCAGAACCAGGACCTGCTCCCAGCCCATGCTCTGGAAGCCCTAGAGTTACTGAAACACTTAGTGAAATAAATATGAAGAAACTTCAAAAATGCTGTTATTTCAAAAAGGAAAAATAATGGAATGTATCAAAATTCCAACTGCCCTAAGGCTATGCCAATGAAATGCTAAACTTAACATATGAAGCTCTCTGGTTTCCAATAAATAGGCCTTTAACCAGTTATTTGCTGTTAACTACGCTTTTAAAGTTGTATCACATGGAAAACAGCAGAGTGGTGACAAATCAAGATCTCTGATCATACAATAAACCATAGCCCAAACCAGAAATGCAGATGGTATTTACAGATATCAACATGTGCAGAACAAGCTCAATTCCACCCAGATTTAACAACAGTTTCCAGGAGTTACAGTGCAGGCAGACAAGCCCTGTTCAAGAGACTCCATCTGATTTGCAGACATGTTTACAGGGAATAATCCAATTACTGCATCACCTGCATCACTGCATGTTAACCAGGTCTGTGTTACAACAAGTCACTTCCAGAAAGTGAAACATGTAATGATAAAAGAATCCCTGCAGCTTTCTGGAAGCCACAGGCAGCAGCAGGAGGGGCAATGCACTGACCAGCAAACTCTGAGTAACCACAAAAACTGAGGCCATGAAACTAAACTGCACTGAGTGTACAAGAAACTGCTTCAGGTAGAGGAAGTCCCAAACTAGACTTTCAAAGAGGATTCTGCCAGTAGAGACACCAAAACATTCAGTGGCACTGCTTTGCTTAATTCTCCTCTCAGCAGGGCTGTAAGAAGATAGATAATTAAGGCTTAAAAGTGTCTTTAGGCTCTGTGTTTATCCATGGGCAACAGTGAATGCTCAGAAAACTTCTGACCAGGGCAAAGTCATGAATGTCCAACTTACATTATTGAAAGTTAGCTGGACCTCCTTCTTCTCCCCCAGTTTCAGAGAAGAGATGGGAAACGTGGATGTGCCAAGAGTCTCATCCATAACATAGTTGGCATCCATGAGAGTAACCTGGAAGAGATATCTGGATATTCAATTCCACTGCAAGAAATCCCTTTTTAATTCCATCAAGCCTATTAAAAAAATTATATGGAAGAAGAATGGGCCTGACCCAACCCAGTCAATGCCCAGTGCCAGCTGACATTTCTTTTAAAACAGGATAAGTGGAGGTGGCACTTCAAGGAACTGAACTGCAGGAGTACACCAGGATTACTCACAACAGGATTTTAATCTCAGCACCTTTCTGGCAGCAAATCTCACCATCTTTCCAATACCTTCAAATTTTACACATAGTAGAAGCAAAGCACAGTACCTTCAAATTTCCAGTCAGTAAAATTTCCCTATGGAGAAACTCGTATAGTTCTAATTATAAAAAACATCCAGAAACTTTTCAGAGAAGATGGAATCCACATACCCCAGCCCTGACTCTACAGACCAAGATTGTAACAGCAGTGATCTGGCAAAGTGTGCAGCATTCCAATTTACACAAAGCTGCTCTCTGTATCCAGCCAGACCTTCAAGTCTCTTCTCATACCCTCCATGCTGGAGCAGAGACCTTTCAAAAATGTGATAATATCCAAAGAAGGATGTGGATATGGCAGAACACCATTCCATGCTTTTGTTCTAATCTATGTGGATCTATGTTTAGCAGACTTTTTTCCCCAGTGGCTGCTTTCCAAGTCCTCAAGATACATAGAAAGAATTTCAAATTCTCATTTACATGGTTTTTATTAAATGAGATCTCCAGACTAATTTGATTTACAGGTTCTTTTTCCACTTTGTGGCATTATATCTTCTAAAATATCACATGTTTGTGGCTTGGACTGTATCTTTTGTAGAAAACAAAAGGAATCAAGATACAATCACTTGGATAATTAGTTGCTACATCTGGGATCGGCCTCTTCTCAGCTATAAAGAATTTTCTTCATCCTGTGCCACAAGCAACCCTTTGAAATGATGAATTCTCTTTATTTTAGGACAGAGCTCATTATTTTAATGCTATTTATATTTCTCTGTTTCCTTGCAGAACTTTATGCCCATTCCTGCAATCTCTGAGTGCTGTCTCTTAAAACCAAAAGCAAAAACTTCTCAGTGGGATTTTGAAGAGCTGCTTACACTTCAGAGGGCAAACTACCCTTGGGATAGAGTTAAAGATGCAGATTGAAACATTCCAAGGAGTCACAAGGATTGTGGAGTCTGAGCTTCAGAATTCACAGAGTATTTGGGTGGGGAGGTGACTTTACATATTTCTGACACTGCACTCCATTGTAGAATCCAAAGGCTCTTTCCTACTCCACCAGGTCCACAATTAACCATTATTAAATGTTATAATCTACTCTTTGTAGTGTAATAAAATTCCCTGATAATTGCCTATCTCAGAACCAGCAACAGCCTTTAGTTATTGTAAAGACACATTTCTACCTATAATCCATCTTGCTGTGTTTGTGACTGTAGTAATTTTATCCCTTTCAAAACCCTTGAACCAAATTTCGTCCTCAACAAATTCAAACACTCCTAGGGAAGCTGCCTAAGAGAAAGGGAGCTCAGAGCAGGGCCCAGGCTCTGCTCCAGGAGACCCAGCAATGGCACAGAGGAACAGGCAGGAACTGATGCCCAGGAAATAAATCATTGTGAATTCCCTAATGTCTTTTGTCTCTAGTGCAGGATGCACTTCATGATCCAGACCATGGGTGAAATGCTCAAACTGTTGAGCCTTCCCCAGGTGCAGTAACCCGTGGTTCTACAACACCCAGGAACACAGGGAACTTGAAGGAAGCACAATTCCCTTTCAGACCCAAGATCTGATGGTCACAGGCTCAAGGAAAACCTTCACAGGCTGCAGCCTCTGTCCCAGCTGGCCAATTTAGACTGAACTCCATAAGCCTGGGTCAGAAGAGAGCAGGTGGCAGGGCCATCCTCCACAAAGAACAGAGCTCACAAAGGACCAGAGCTACCCTTAAATCCTTGCCATGCCCACTCAGAAAACACACCTAACATTCAGCTCTTGTGTGCAGCCTGGAGAAGTTTAACACACGAGACTGAACAGTGGCTTGGCCAACAAGGCTGGAGTGTGCAGAAGAGCCCTGGGTGGGCTCCAGGCAAGGAGGACACAGCAGAACCAGCCTTTGGCTTTGTCTCCATGGGCAGAGACTTGACTTAAGCCCCACCTATTCCCTATCTGTAAGGGCTGAATCAGGGTAGGAAGCAGGGAGTACTCTGCAGCTAATGTGAGGAACAAGAAGCTACTATCCCTCAGAAGCTGTCCAAGGGATGACTCACAGGCATATCTTGTAATGACTCTTCAGGCTACTCCTTGAATAACTCAATTTATCCAACACTGCTTGCTTAGCACCACAGCTAAACCCAGGTTTAACATTTTAAACAAAGGGGTGATCTTGAGACATCAAATGCCACACATGTGTAAGCCACTGTTGTTTTACCCTTCACCTGCCCAGCCCAGCCATGGGATTTACCTCCAGGACATTCTCCAGATTGGGGTCCAGAATGAACTCAAAGGTCTCATCCCACACAGGGTTGATGTCATTGTTGAAGTGCTTGGTTCTCTTCCTGCAGTCGGGGGCAGTGGGGATGAACAGCTCCACGTAGGGATCGGGAGTGTCAACTGTGGAGCACAACACAGGTCAGGCAAGGGAAAACTCCAGCTTGGGCTGGAAAAAATGATACAATTCTGTGTACCACTCATGGGAAAGGACAGAAAGATATGCAACTCTTTAAGCTACATAAATGCAATGACAAAAATGATAGAACAATTGTAGCTATGATATTTTCTGAAAAATCCTTTCCTTAGGATTTTTTCTCCTGAGAAGCTGAGAGGTCTCAAGAATAAAATGTAAAAACAATGGTTATCTGCTGCTGTAGAATCCAACAGGTGCATCTGTGATTGGTCTCATAGAGTTGTTTCTAATTAATGGCCAATCACAGCCCAGCTGGCTCAGACTCTCTGTCCAAGACACAAGCCTTTGTTATCATTCTTCCTTTTTCTATTCTTAGCCAGCCTTCTGATGAAATCCTTTCTTCTATTCTTTTAGTATAGTTTTAATATAATATATATCATAAAATAATAAATCAAGCCTTCTGAAACATGGAGTCAGATCCTCATCTCTTCCCTCATCCTCGGACCCCTGTGAACACGGTCACAAACAATACCAACAATCTCCCCAAAAGAAACATTAGGGTTTTAGGAGGAGAGGGGCAAAGCCAAAGGAGAGGAGCAAACAGAAGGGCACAGGGACTGAGTCAAGTTCATTGGGAATATGCAAACATCTGCCAGAGAGTGGTGTTTTTAAAAGCTTTTACTTCTTCCTCTCTTTCTAGCCTTTAATGGCTTTGGCTCGTGTCACAAAATAATGAAAACAAGCAGTTTGCTGTGGGTTTTGGATCCTCTTTCACCTTTGCTGGTTTGGGAGTGATGGAGGAAATCTGTCCCAGCACTGCAATGCTGCACACAGCATAAGGAGCACTCAGTTCTGACACACTGCCACCACCACAGCCCTGGGGAGTCACCACAGGATGAGGACACCTCATTTACACAGCAGAACCCTGACTGGAAACAGAGATATGGCAACTGCAGCTGATAGGAATTACTGGGGGAGAAAAGAAAACATTGGCAAATCCCATCGGATGTGTCTAAAAATAGCCATTCCCCAGAGCACAGAACGCAGCCATAAAAATGAACTTTCTAACAAGTTAAAGCAGGGGTTTTCCATACAATGAGGGGATTTTTTTGTGTCAAATGTGGCCAGGGCTCAGATGCTTCCCAGGAGAGCAGGGGAAGTTATTTCTGTGGTTATGGTGGATCAGGAAAAGCTTCCTGCTCTGCTGTGGTAAAACACCCACATCTTTCCAACACTGAAACACGGAATCACAGAATATCCTGAGCTGGAAGGGACCCACAAGGATCATCAGTGCAACTCCAGGCCCTGCCCAGACACCCCAACAATCCCACCCTGTGCATCCCTGGGAGCATTGTCCAAATGCTCCTGGAGCTCTGGCAGCCTTGGGGCTGTGCCCATGCCCTGGGGAGCCTGGGCAGTGCCCAGATTAAATCTTATCACGAGGAGAAGCAAGTCCAAAGATTTCTCCTTGTACACATTTTCAGTCTAAAGCTACTTTTTTTCAATAAAGGCAAATTTTAGAAACTCTGGGAGTTCAGTAACACCTTATCCATGAGATTCCTGAGGACCAGAGTCACTTCTCCCTCCTGCTAGGAGAAGAAGGAAAAGAGGAAAACAAAGAAGTTGGGTAATTTCAAATCAAATCAAATGTCTTTTGGGGGAAAAACCCTGACCAAACAACAAAAAAAAAGGCTTTTGGAAACTACTCAGGAGGTTCTGAATGTGTCCCCAGGCAAATCCTATTCAGTGTTATCCTAATCCAACTTTTCAAGGAGTTTTCCACTGTGCTCCATACCTGTGGGGCTCAGCTAATTGCTACATTGAGGTGGTCTCAGTGCCCCTTGAGTAATAAAGAAGCAGCTATTTAAAGCTGAGGATCAGTGTGGAAAGGCTTTAAATAGCAACCTTTATTAGCTGCTGAGGCATTATGCCTGATCTTGTCTCCTCATTTTGGGCAGGGGAACTGGGGGATCAAGCCCCAAGTCTTTCCTCACGGGCAGATGTTCCAACTTGCCAACTTTTCCATTCCTTCCAACTACTACACAAAGCTCTGCCACAAAGAAAAGAATCAAGAGAAACAAGGCTGTCTGAAACTAAAAATCCATGAAGTGACAAGGTCTTGCTAAGTCTTGCTATCCAGCATGACTTTGGCAATAAACACCCAGGCTTGCCCTGCCAGGAGACTGAAGCTGCCTACAAAAACCTGGATTTTAGATAAAATCCTGATGGCTGAGCAGAGCTCTGGGCAAAAGATCAGTGCCTCCCTCTCCATTCAGATCATGCTGTGCTCAGTCCCAACGCTTACAAAAATCCAATTTTTCTTATCAACACAAACAGCAAATGGTTTCCTATCCATATTTAAAACCCCAAAGCACGTGGAAACCCCAGACCTCTGACATGCAGATCCATCACTACCTTTCTATCAGGCAAACCCCAGGAAGTGTTGAAACAGAAACGAAACCCAAGGCATGGATCAACTGAACTTGGAAAAATCAGCCTTGGTAGTTCAGTACTGCCAAGTCACCTCACTCCATCTCTTTATTAGCTTTTTAACCCAAGGCAAAGATTTAATCTCCTGCCCTTTCATGTTTGAAAGTTTATTTGGAGCTATTTCAGTTAAGAAAATGAAAATCTATTCTTTTTTAACTTCCTTCTTTAGATGAAAATACATGGGAAGACTGCTTACTCTGATTAAGATACTGCTATAAATAATACTAAATACTTCTTTAAGATATATTATATTAATCAAAATCTCACTCCTTGGATCCTTGGATGGGGACCAAAAACTACTAGCAACCTGGCAAATAACACAGAAGTGTTCACTTAATGTATTTCAAAACACTGAGGTTATCAAATATACATTAAACAGCCAGTGTGCACTCTCAGCATTCCTGCCTGGGCTTCTGCTAATTGATTTGCCAGGTAACATTAAAAAAACTAAGCTGAAAACATAATTAAAAATAGCTTGATCAGCACTGTTATCACAGAACCCCCAAATGGTTTGGGTTAGGAGGGACCCTAAAGCCCATCCAGTGCCACCCCTTCCACCAGCCCAGGCTGCTCCAAGCCCCATCCAACCTGGTCTAGGCACTTCCAGGGATCCAGGGGCAGCCACAGCTCCTCTGGGCACCGTGTGCCACCCTCACAGAGAAGGATTTCTCCCCAGTATGCCATCTAACCCTGCCCTCTGGCAGTGGAAGCCATTCCCTGTGTCCTCTCCCTCCCCATCCCTTGTCCCAAGTCCCTCTCCATCTCTCCTGGAGCCCCTTGAGGCACTGGAAGGCTGCCATCTATATCTTGTTTTTAAAAGGAAGAATCATTATGGTGTATGGGTCAAAAGCTGCCATTCAGTCATGACAAGAGAATTACCTATGTCTGAGAATTATCTCTATCTAGACCTGGTGACCTAAAGGTCTTTTCCAGCCTTAAGGATTCGGTGTAGGGGCAGCACTGCTGGGGAACAGGTCCTTTGTTGCAGCAGCTGCCTCAGCAGCAGCCACGTGGGGGAATTGCACTTGTTCCCAGGACATTTCTGAGGAAAGCAGAGTTTCTGTGCAGCTCAGCCCTAAGGCTGCTCCTTATGCAAGCCTGCTGCTCCATCACCATTTCTCAGAAACAAGGCAGGCTGAACCAACAATTAAGCGCGAGTATCTCAAACCCCACCTGCACTCTAAAAGACACAATTAAGGCTTTCAGCACTGATGCCAATGAGGGTCCCTTCAATTAGCATCTTGGAGGCAGATGAAGTCTTGGCTAATTAACAAAATGTTGGTGATAATCCAGATTTACAGCCCCCCACTCAAAGCTCCAGGGGCTGAAGACACACATCCAAAACCAAGAGGAGAGTCAGCATCCCTGCTGCTGGCTTTAAACTGCTGCCTCGGGAATGGCTGAGAGGTAGAAAGTAAGGATTCACTGACTTTTCCTCAGCTGATTTATCTCCTTTATTTAAGTCATGGCTATAGGATTCTCCCTTTAAATTGCATTGTGAATCACCAAGTGAAACACACAGTGGACAATAATTAGGGTCAAACGTTTTCACAGTGAAAAATGAGTAATGCTTTAAGCAATCTGGCTATTAGGGAAACCTGTAAAATTTTCTGCAATGACTGCAAACCATTTGATCTTGTGTTATTAAGATTGATGAGATGGCTGTCATCAGGCCTCTATAGTAATATGATTATTATTTCAGATATATGATTTATATTTCAGTCATTCCAATTTCAATAACTTCAACAGCACAATTACCATAAAGAAACTCTAGAAAGCCTGTTCAAATATAATACTGAGATAGATATGTGTCTATCTCAAAATAAAAAGTGGTAATAACCTTTAATTTATCTATCATTAAGTACAATCCCATTGATAAAAACTTACTAGGTCCCAAATTACCATCACTGTGTATTTCCCACCATTTTTTGGGATTGCTGCACCACACTACAACTTGTTTAGCACATGCAGCTGAGCAGCCTGGCTGAGGTCAAGCTAATAATGGGAATTGCTGGATGACCTCTCTCTCCTCAAAGGGGAAGGAAGCTAAGTATCTACAGAATTTCTATTCAAATTGTGAATTTTATGAGGCCTCACAGTGGCACAGAAAGATGAGCTGGTGTCTCTGCCATGGTCAGGAGAAAAAGTAATGAATTTTAAAATCATGGGTTTTCCCAGCTTCATGGGATTTTTTCAGTTTTTAAAAAGGGAATTCTTAAAAACTGTACTAATCAATAACTGTCCCTCCAGCCATGGAACAGATACTGAAATGCTCCAAACAAATCCATAGGCTAGCAATAATGCAGATGCCAGGAGACCTGCCAGAAGGCCACAGCAACCTAAAAACCCCAGGAGTACTCCCTGCTGCTTGTGTTTAAGGCACCAGAGGGAATGCCAGGGCTGGTGGCTTGGGGGATTTTGCCAAGGGCTGATGCAGTGCCAGATTCCGTGAGCGGAAGGTGACTCCAAGGGAAGTAAGGCAGCTCTGAAGCAGCAGCTATGCTATGAGAAATCCTGGGATTAGGTAACACCTTCATTAAGAATTATTTGTGCCTTTTATGACAGTGCTTTTCATCTCTGGCATTACTTCAGTGGAGGGAAGAACCAGCTCCCAGCACAGGCACTGCACTATCACCCAGTTCACTGGTGCAGGACACCACTGCTTCCACTGATCCAGCCTTGGAAGGGCAAAAAATCCCCAAACAACTCAGCTTTTGGTCAAAACACATTTGTAGAAGGGCCAAGAGGAAAAGAAACACTGCCTTCTCTAGGTTATCTACACAGGCCCCAAACTGATACAGTTCAGATTTTTCAGCTCATGCTTTTAAAATAACATTTTCAAAATGAATTAAAAGTCTCCTTCAGGCAGCAGCCTGCAGAACTCCTTACCCAAAGAGCTGTGGATGAGAAGACCTATGTGGATTAAAGGAAAACCAGTGAATTTTCTGCAAGAGAAACTCAGAGACAGCTGATGACCCCAAAGGCAGAGCCAGTTCAGGGAGTCTCACTGAAGGCAGCCAAGGAGAGAAGAGATCAGTGGGAAGCATCACACTCTTACCCTGTTCATATTCTTCCTTTACACCTCACTATGACTGATGTTCTTCCCAATTCTCCCTTGGATCAGGCATTAGCCCAACCCTAACACAACTTCAAAGCACTCTGGGACAGGGGATGGGAGGGAAAAGAATCAAAAGCAAGAAAAAGTCAAATTATCACAGGGGACAAATGGGAGCTTCCTGCTAAATGGAGAGGCCCAAACTGGAGGAACAGTGATGTCCACTGGTCCTGGAGGGAAGCCCCACCAGGAAGTTCTGCCTGGAGCAGGACAGCACATGGGACAATGTCACAGCTGAGATGGCCATGATATCCAGAGTAACACCTTACCTCTTCAGAAGGCTGCAAGCATCCACTCTTCTTGTTCTGTAGCCCAGCCTTTTATCCCCTCCTGTTGATACCCTGCCCCTGTGTGCCCTCTGCTCCCTTTGGTGGTTGCTCAGTGCCCCTGGGCACTCCATGGCTCATTGCTGTCAGTGCTGCTCACCTGCTGCTCACAGCTGCACCCACTGGGGATGAGGCTGGGCCAGCCCCACTCCCAACCACCACACACTGTGTGCCTACAGGATAGGAGCAGCTCCCAGCCAAGCTCTGGGGCTGGTCACAGCCTGGCAGGGCCTGCAGCAGGGACAGGGGGCTCTCCAGCCACACAAGATGGATCCCAGGCCTGAGCCAGCACTGCTCCATGTCACCATCACAACGTAACAGAGTCATGGGAGAGCTTCCTCTAGGATGGGAGTGAGTTTTCACCAACGTCTCACAGAAACAGGTGCTCCCTCAGTAGCTCCGTGACAAGCACTCACAGACAAAATTTCTCATCAAAATTATATTTCTGAAGCTGGGAAGAGCAACATTATCTGGATCAGTTTCACTGTGGAACCCAAGAGCCCATTTCTAACATTACTTCCACCTCCCAGCACTGGATATCCACACAAAAGGGAAAGGATGTGGGTGTGCCAAGGAAACTGAAATCTAGCATCTGGTTGTGTTCGACTGAGATCTGCAGTAGACATCTTGAGCAGTTGTTAGCAGCACTGTTCATTTAAGATTTGTTTTTAATCCATCTTTTGTGGATCCATATTTCAGCCACATCAAGACTTGCACATGCAGCTTGTAGGATGTGGAGGATTGGCCAACTCTGACCTACTTTTCCCAGGCTGTTAGGCTGGAAAAGGGGAGCAGTTTAGCTTGTTTTCCCCTTGCAAAAACCAGGAGCTGCTCCAGGGCCTTGCAGGAAGAGCCTTATCTGATGGCACTGCACCAGGTAAGTGCACTGTAGCTAATTCAGGGTGCAGCACTGGCCAGCTGCAGTCCAGAGAACAGCTGGATGAGTCCTGGATGAGCTGCTGTAACACAAACCATAATACAAGCAGGCAAATCTCCAGTTCCTTCCTTTCAGCTAGGCCAGGTTTAAAACCCTGCTCACACCTGCCTGGACTGCCATGACTTGGGTTCAACCAAGCCAGCTTCAACCCCAGGAGCTCTGGCTCATGGGGAACAGCCCCAGGGGACAGGGGTGTGAGGGACAAACAGGGCATGCTGGACATCCCTTCCTCATTCCCAGATCCCAAGACCAGACAGGTGAAGGTGTGTTCCCATCCCAGTTTCCTTTGGAGATGCAGGAAGCCATGAGGAAGGGCATCTCCTGACCTTGGGGAGATGTCCACAGCTGGCTGCAGTGACGTGGGCTGACCATGCCCAGAGCCATCCAGGAGCTGCTTCCCAGCTCTGTCTGGGAAAGTTTTGCAACCAGAGCTGAGCTCTGGTGACTGCACTGCTCCCAGCACTTGTTTATCTGAGCAGCTAAACTGCAGTGGAGATGAATCCTTGATTCCAACTGGTGGGCAGCAACTGGGAGAGAAGCTGAGTGTCAGTGCTGCAAGCTAGCAAACTTTAAACATTTTTAAGAAGGAAATTTTTTCCTAAAAATACCTGGAATGTGGAAATCCAGGGCACTGGGAATATTTCTCTGTCTGCTCTGAGGTACCCTGACCCCCAAGGGAGCATTGACTTTGACACTCACTCATGGAGAAAGTATCCTAGACTTCAAAATAAACTAGAATCCACAAAAGTGTGAAATAGATTATAGAGAGTAGTGCAAGTGTATCACTTGGTGAGAAATTCAGGTTTTGGGGATTTTTAGTATATTGTGGATGGAAGCAAGATGGAGGGCACAGGGTGTCACCCTGGGTTTCTTCTTCATGATTCTTCTTCCTTCTTCTCCATGGGTTTGGGTGGCATTTTTTAATTGGGCAGAAAAGTCCCCATTGCAGCTCTTTGGGATCAGTTATTGGGTTAAAAGGGAAAATAATCCAGGTGTCAGTTCTTAATTGGATAGTTTAGTCTTAAAAGACCTTGTAACAAGAGATAGTTGGCCATTTTGTGCCCAACTCACAGTAGTGAGACTCTTTTACTGATAAGAAATAATAAACACCTGAGTCTGAACACGAATTACTGTCTCAAGTGCCTTCAATCCAGACCCAGAAAAACCAAGGACTGGTACCCCCACACTGGAATGACACTGCTCATTACTACAGCATCAAAAGAAGATGAAGCAAGGAAAAGCTGCAAATCCCAAACAGGATTAAGCAAGATGAGTGATCGTTAAGAGCAGAGTCACACAACTGGTTCCCTCTGTAGATATCACCGTTTGTTGTGAAAGCCATTACACTTAAATACACATTTAAAGATAGAAGACAAATTTTACAATGCTTCCTATGACACAGTTTTCCACCAAGATCCTTGAAAGTCCAGAAGGAGAGAGATGCTATGGAAAGGAGACCCAGTTTGCAAGCATTTCTCTTCCACAATGCTGCAGCTCTGGACTCTGGGATTTTCCCTACCAGTTATTGTACTGTCATGGAAGTGAGAAAAGGGTCTAGAGTTTGGGTGGCATCTGAGTGGACTCAAAACTACACATCTACTACATAAGAACTCACTGGGACAGAGGCAAAGTCTTTTTCAAGAGGTCCAGTCAGAGAAGTGATTTTACAAGGTCTGCAATCAGCAGCAAGCTAAGCAATTCAGATAATGAAATCCTCACCAAAGCCATGCAGATTTTCTGATTTTTCACCTTGTAATAGCTTTATGTAGCAGGTTTGGGGCAGCAGGGGCATAGAATCCTAGAATGGTTTGGGTTGAAAGGTGCTGTAAAGCTCTCCCTGCCATGGGCAGAGACACCTTCCCCTGTCCCAGGTTGCTCCAAGCCCCATCCAGCCTGGCCTTGGGCACTTCCAGGGATCCAGGGGCAGCCACAGCTGCTCTGGGCACCCTGTGCCAGGGCGTGCCCACCCTCACAGAGAGCAATTCCTTCCTAATGTATTTTTTTTTGTCTTCTTTTTCATTGACCTGTGTTTCTGAATTCAGCAGGGTCTGTTGGCTGACCCCAATCCCAATGACAGCTGGTAGAGGGATGCAGCAGGAAAGAAGGAAAGGTGTGCAGGAGGTGGGTTTTCCTTTATTCCTGACTGTCCTGCTACAATTAACTGGCAATAAATTACAGTCATTTTCTCCAAGTGAGCCTGTTTGCCTGTGTGGTGAGAGGTGAGAGCTGTCCCTGTCCTCACGTGACCCTTCTGTCATGTTCTCTCCCTTGTGCTGTTGACAGAGGGAGTGACAGCAGCCAGCCAAGGTCACCCAGCACCCACCTGCTGCACTTACTCAGCTCATAAACCTCCCAGCCTGCTCAGGAGCTGAGCACACCTCCCAGAGCAGCAGCCTCCAAAGCAGGATTTAAACCTTTGTACAGCTACAGCCGCATCACCTGCACGCTGACAGGAGGTGTCCAGGGTGTGGGAGTCACCCACTCCCAGGGGACACTAAAACTGAAGCAAGTGACACCAATAAAGGAAGGACTTCTACAGAGGCAACAGTAAATGGGCAGACACCTGAAATAAGAAGGGACTTGAATGAACTGCTGGGAAATAAGGGCTCTGCCCTCAAACCTCTTTTGCCCCCTTCCCACCATGCTGGGTGAGGAGTTCTTACAGGAACTCCTTTCCTTTTCTTACAGGAAATCTCATCTATCACTCCCACACATGGATTCATGGAATGACAAAATGGCCTGAGGATGACACAACCATTTGCACTGCCCATTCATGAAGAGCTCAAGCAATCTTGGAAAACTTTCTAGAAATACTGGTTATCTGCCCAGCCTGGGCTTGAGGAGACAGAGGTGTGGATGGCCATGCCAGAGGAGTCAGTGCCTCCATGCCACCCATTGTGGGGGACTCCACACACACCAGACCTGGCAGCTAGAAATCCTTAAGCACAGGTAGAGTTCAGGGCCTCCAGATGAAAAATATCACAAAAGCACTTCAGCATATTTCATAAACTTAGATTGGTTCAGATCTCTCAGAGCTGTTCCAGAATGTCTTGGAAATGCTGATATGGAAAAAGAACAGCAAAACAAACAAAATCCCTCATGTTGCCCCAGGCCTCCATCACACCACAATGTAAAATTGTTCCCAGAGCACCTCTGGTTCATAACCTGAAAAAATTAAGGGGAACTCCTCAGAAGGGTCAACAGCTTGGGAGTGTCCATGAGGGAAGTGAAATTCAGGCACCCACCCCAAAGGGGGCTCACACATGGTCTGTCACAGCCACCTTCCTGTCCTTGAGACAAAAAACCTGATGGAAAAGTTCAGCAATTCCCTCAACAAGTTTAATTTTTGGCAAATCAAATAAAACAAACAAGCAAATAAACAAATAAATAAATAAATATAAAAATATATATATGTGTGTATGTTGGCACAATCAACTGTGAAGGCCCTTCCCCACTCACAGCTTCAAGCACCTCCCCACAGTAATTAACACAATCATTCATTTCATCAAATAGCTGCCAGGCTCCCATGACAGGGAATAAAAATATTTTTAATTTTCCCAAAATAAAAAAAAAAGAAGCAACAATCTGTTGTTTCTAATTTTGGGGGATCTGCCAGGACCCCAAGGACCAGCCCTGGGTCCTTGAAGCTCACCCAGAGATGCCTCAGCCTGGGGGTGCCTCAGGCTACTGAGCCCTGGCAGTTGTCTCAGACAAGAAGCCAAGCAGGTTTCAGTGGCCCTACAGCACCACTGTGGCAAGCTTTATCAAAATAAAATGTTCTTCCTGAACAGCTTCATGATTTTGATGACTTGCTAAGATAAGAGGATTTTTTTTTCTAGAAAAAAATACAATTATATTGAAGAATAATATTTGAAATTGATACTATAGGACCATATTTGATCTAGTGCACAAAGTTGCCATGGCTTTTTTTCCCTGCCCATGTTGCCCACACTGCCTCATGACAGACACCTGCATCCAAGACCTGTGTAAAACCTGTGTCTTTCCATTTAACTCATCCTCTTACACACACAAACTCATGGGCTCCTTGTTCCCTTGTTCCACTCTTCCAGCTCCTTTCCTGAGGTCTTCTTATCTCAACACCACCATATGTATGAAATTATATATATCTGTATCCACACACCACTGCATCTTCCCTGTGTGCTCCTTCCCCTCACCTCACAGGGGATGACAGATTCCCAATTCCTCTCTTCCCCTTTGCCAGGGCTCCCCTCTCTTCCCTTGTACTTGTGGCTGTTGAACACCCCCCTCTCAAGTAACCCTCCTGCAATTTTAGCATCAACAGCAGATTTCAATTATGAAAACCCCCTGAAGCAAAGAGCAGGATGGGTGGGTCAGAGCAGCTGCTGTACTTTGACCCAAAAGTAGTTTCCAGGAGTTGGGAAACACTTGGATGTTCAATCAGCTTGATGGGAGAGCAGGAGACAGAGGTCATGCTCATCCTCCCTGCCCCAACCTGCAAGCACTGGGAAAGGGGAGAGGTGGCCTGGCAGCAAAGCAGACAGACATAAGGAAGGAGGAATATTCTTTTTGCAGATTCAGCCAATATTCTCTCCCTCTTCCCTCCTTAAGAGAAGAGCAGAGTTGTTCTTCCTAGTGGTTTCCTGTTCAGCTGTGAAGTCCAGAGGCTCAGCAGCCTCCCAGAAAGAGGAAGAGGTGCTCTTGTCATCCATCTCCCCACCACAAGATCTGCTGGCCCATTTGGGTGGGTTTTTTTTTTTAATGGACTTACATTTTTTCTGCTTTCTGCACTGACTCAGCAGAGCTGAGGCTCTTTTTATCCCCCACCAAACCACAGCCCTGTGAGGTGGCAGCAATTTCCAGTTTCACTGCACTCACACAGCACTTCTGACCGAGCCAAAAAGCTAATTGTAGGTGTTGCTGGCTTGTAGGCAAATCGTTTACAGCTCACTCAGGCCTCCTGGATCAATGGGAAGAAGGAGGCACAGCTGCTCACTGAGTGAGAGTGAGCACTGACACGGGGACACAGCCCTGGCTTTAGACAGACAGACAGACAGACAGAACTCCACCAACCAGCCCACTGACAACCATTTAATGCACAAGGAGTCACCAGCTCCCCCTCCCTGCCCAGGCTCACAGAAGAAAAGCAAAACAGAAAGAGAGATACTCACGCATGTCACCAATGGCTCCTTTGGTGACATTTGTGGCTTTCCTTACTGTCACAGTGAATATGTGTGAGTACTGGTGCTCCACCTGAAAGTCAGAGAGTGAGAGGTGATTAAGATCCAGAACCAAGAAACACACCATCTCTCAAAATAAGCTTTCATTTTGTCCAAAAACAGAGAGAGAGAAATCACCCAGTCAAAACAAAAGGGAAACTCATACTGGATAGAGCATCCTAAAGCTGAACTGCACCCTGGAGCTTTACCAAGAGGTACCTGCACTGGGGCTGCTGGATTTTCCTGCAGCCACACCTACTAATCTCAACCAACAACACTCCCTCTCACCACAGAACCTGCTCCGAGGCATTTAGTCAGGCAGCAACCACTGAGAACGGCAAGGGAAAAATAAAAATGGGCTATTTTACAGCTTGTCTTGGTAATTGCTTTCTCCTGCTAAAAAGAATGAGAGGAATTACTTCAAAGTCTGTATTCTGGAGCAGATAAATGCACAGTGCACACACAAGGGGTAAGAGTGCTGTACTTTCTAGTACACATCAATATTCAGTGTGAAAGCAGCCTCAAGACAATGTAAGGAAGGTGCAAAGCAAGCTGTTAAAACAGCCACCAGCACCTTTCCTGCACTTTCTGGAGGTTCTTGTTTCCTGCAAAGCCCAAACACACAGCAGGGGCTGCCTGCCTAGGAGCAGGTGTGTCCTCAGCAAACCAGGGAAGTAGGAAAATATGCGAAATTAAGAAACAAAAAGCAAAAGCCTTAATAAAAGAGGTCCCTAACTTGGCTATAGGGTTGCTTTATCTACATAGCCCTGAGTTTGACCAACCCACTGAGAATAACCAGTGCAGACTGCAGGGCAGCCAATACTGCCTTTACAGGGACACAGAGATTGGAAAGAAATGTGAGGTAGTAAAGGCAGGATCAGGTCTCACAAAAATTGTGTATCTTCTACTTTTTCCTAACCACCCACTGACCTTCTGAAGTACATTAAAATAAACTCAATCACTGGGACCAAAACAACCAGGGAGAAGGCCACCATCAGGAAATTCACTGAAATAAATTTAAAATCACAGACAATACCCTTGCTATAGGACATGCTTATCCAGGCTCTGCCTGGTGCTTTCATCTGGATACTTCCTATTTTTTTTTTCCAGAAATGGCTGTTTCAGCCAAACCTCCTTATTTTGTGTCTATAGCTCACACCCAGAGACCTGAGCCAAACGACGAATAAAGAAAAAAGTTAACATCTTATAGGTTACATGGCATTTTCTCAAAAAAAAAAAAAAAAAGGGAAGCCAAAACTAATCTTCTAAAGGCAGCAAAGTGACTTGTGAGTGCTTAAGTGGCATTTGAGTCAGGAGTCAATAAAAAGCACCTCCTGTGACAGCAACACAACTCCTGCAGCAGCCTGAGGTGTGCCAAGGCACAGCCCCATCCCTGTGGCAAAGGCTCCAGGAGAAAACACCCACAGCCATACAGGGTTGGAAAACACCCACACTGTCATACAGGTGGCCATAGATGACACCACTGCAGCCATGCCTGACACTGAGTTTATCAGCTCTATCTGGCTGGAATCACCCCAACGCCGTGCCAGCTGCTGCAGGATCCGGCCAGGACTGTCTGCCTGGCTCTGGGATTTTCCCCTGGCAGCCACAGGGGTTATCTGGATCCAAGACCAAATGAGCAGGCAAGGAGGAAACTGTGGCAAAGCCAGCTGTGGTGCACTGAAACTGTCATGGCACTGCAAGTGGTTCAGCACCCATGGGAAAAGGGGAATTCAGACTCTTCCCAACACTCCCAGTGGGATGCTGCTCACCTTGGAAGCATCAGATGCAGCAGAGAAGGTTCAGCTGGGGGAACCCAGAGTTCCTAAGGAGCAACATCTATTTCACAGCCTTCCATGGGCTGACATGAAGACATCCCAGTGACTGAGTGACATCCACCACCTTCTCCACTGCAGCTTCCAAGATGGATGAACAGGAAGGAGGATGAGACTTCTCCCTGAACAAATTTCTGCCTCTGTCACAGGGCAAAAAGAAGTCCAGAGTTTTCCTCCACAGAGGGTTAAATGGGGATTTTTGTGAGTATCTGGGAAGGGCTGGGAACACAACTGTGTGAAGTCACCCCAGCTCTGTCATTTACCCTGCCTCAAGCACTTCCACAAGCTGTGACTCCCCAGAATCCATGGGCTCCCGCTGCCCCCTATTTCCAGTTTGCTGTTTGAAATTGTCCAAAGCTGCTTTATTATCTCCCATTATATTATCTCCCAAGTATGTCAGATTGATGAAGTTGGTTTCACAACTGGCCTCAGTTTCTTCATACAGTCTGAAGCATTTCCTTTGTCATAATCAACCTTGTAATTAAAAGAAACAGCCCAAAGTACAAACACACCACCCTCCTCCTTTTTCTCAGCTGTCAAGAAAGAGCTTGTCCTCACTGGAGACCACAAATCAGAGATCACTGAGCATTTAACAGTGAAGAGGAGTTAAAATTAAGTGACAAGGATGGGACATGGGTCTGCTGGGTTTAGTTCTCAGCTGATAGGTGAAGTTCATGTGCAATTCTGATGTCCCACAGCTCTGGCTGGAAAAGGGGGATACTACATGGTACTCTCTGACAACAAGCACTCTGTAAAGTAATTTGCTTGCATCTCCCATATGCCTAAATTCTTATGCCTACCATCAAAGCAAAGCCAAGCCAAGCCACCATTTCCCAGTTTGCTCTCTTCACAGCAGCACAGATATCACCACTGTTTCTATTACAAGTTCATAACAGTTTTACTAATGCCTCCACAAAAATTGCTTTTTACTGACTTAAGCAGCAACATCCATCATTCCAGCTGTTGTACTGCCAAGGAAATTAAGTCTGGTTTAAGACTGGGATCCTCTGAAAGGCATGTGAAAACACAGAGGGCTGGCAAAACAGAAAAGCAGTATCTTCTTTCCCCATGCCTCACCCAAAACAACACACTGAGGATTACAGTTATACACAGTTATTAATATTTGGCCATGGTCACACACTTGGAAGAAATTTGCCACTACTGAAATAAACAATCTCCCTCTTAGTAAAAAAAATAATAAATGCACAGATACACACAGGAAGCTCATAAGTCTAGATCTCTTCTTACACCAAAATAAATGTTTTTCATGCAAATTAAATGTTAGCAGAAATTAGGGCAATTTTCCGCTTAGGGTCCAGTTTCTAAGAAGATCAAAAGGCCTAAATGTCCATATTTCAGAATGAAAAATCTTTTTTTTTAGTTTTTCAGAAGGAGCTCCGATGAAGGCCCCTGAAAACACAATGAGAAATGTATTGACTCTGAATGCCTTTACAAATCCAGCCCTTGCTAGTTTAGATGACTAAGCTGCATTTTCTCAAGTGACTTATGTTCACCTTAAGTCTTGATAAAAATCTGTACAAATACATCAAGTACTTCTGAAAAACAGATAATGGTAAATAAATCACTTAAACATTGCAACACTGAGAGGAGCAACATCCACATTCCTTTAAAAATCTAGGACAGGTTACAAATTTCAAAAGCTCACCATTAACTCCAGTGCAAGGTGTCCCTGCCCATGGCAGTGAGGTGGGATGGGCTTTAAGGTCCCATCCAATTCAACCCATTCTGGGATTCTATGGATTTAAAAAACTAAAATACGCCATCCAAAGTGACCTGCTTTACACGTGTTTCATTTCACTTCCTCTTTCTCCATCAATGTAGAGGGGAAAAGAGAAAAACCAAAAAGTTTTCACCATGCCCTGTCTGAATATGGGTTTTCTGAGTTATGGAAACTCAGATGGACAGTGTTCACTACTCAATCCACAACGTTTTCCATGACTGCACAGCCACAGTTCAGCATCTCCTGTTTTCACCCCTCAGCTCTTCCTGTCTCCTTTGTTTCTCTCTCACCTTTGAGTGCTTTCCTTGCCCTCAGTAAAATTTCCCTAATTATCTGCTTCAGTCTCATGTAGCTGTCCCTGCACACCAACGCCACCCCTTTCCCACCAGGGCAGGGACAGAGCCGCGGGATCTCCCGGCACACGGGCGGGTTTCGCCTGCCGCCCTTCCGGCCGTGCCCGGCCAGCCAGGGATTTGCATGGGCTCAAAATCACATTTGTCATATTCCAGAATGCTGAGTCACAGAGCACAGCTCCACCAGGACATGGGCATTCTGTGAGCCAGGCAGTCAGGCAGACTGCACAGGTATTAAATGGGTTTACTTCCTTCATGTTAAGGACACTTGAGCTAACAATGGAGCTGGACAAATGAAAATATTTGCTTGTTTACATAAGTAATTGATTTTCATGGAGTCCATGCTCTTCTTTCACAGGGTATTATAGTTAAGACAAACTTTTGTGCCCACAGAAATTTTATCTTGAAGTGCTTTTTTCCATTGTTACAATATTTATCCCCCATATCAAAGTAAATGAAGAGGTATTACACACTTTAATTCTTTGCATTTTTGGAATAGTCAGTTCTGTCTGCACCTGCAGCAGCTTTCTGAACATCTTAATTTATACCTCAGAGTCTTTCATAAAATGAGAGAAAAAAAAAAGCTCAGAAAACACACAACAGCCAGCACAAGGACTTCTGGAAAATGCAGAATCGTTTTGAGTAATTTAATGCCAAATATCATTTAAATCCAGTATTTTTGCATTAATGTGAGCCTGCTGCCCATGACTGATCAAAATTGCAATAAAACTTTCCACGGGATTTAGTTTTATTATTCAGAATTAAAAAACTTCAAAGATTTCAATTCACTTTCCAAGCAATTAAAGGATCAGCTCTTGCACAAACACTGTTGATTCTGGAATTAGCAACAGTTCAGCATTCCCAGGGAGCTGTAACTACATTTACTACACACATTTTTATTTATTATGTTACATATGTAGGACAGCTCCATTTTTTTTTTTTTGATTACTGGTATCAAAAAGTCCTTTTATGTAAGTGATTTATTAAAATACATAACCGAGTGCCTCAGAAACCTCTCCCATAAAGATACAGATCATTCCAAGCAATCCATCCAGGAGAGGGCACTGATGCTGGGAGGAATTAAGCCAGTTTTGTTTTAACACAGACATCACCCTGAGGTTTGTCCTCCCTCCCAGCAGCTCCCAGGACTGGGCAGGGAGTAAAAGCCAGTTTGACATCTGCTGGCTGCACACTGCTGTGGAGGATGTGAGTGCATGGGGCACAAACCACAGGGCTGATAAGAGATCACTTGTAGGAAGCACAGGGAGTATTTTTAGCCATGTAAAAGTAAAACACTGTGACAAGTGTGTGGCAGCTATCTCTGGGGACACCTCACTGGTGCTATCAGCTCCGTGCTGTTACGAGAAGCCCCTGATAGGAACACCCCCGGTGTGGCTCTGGATTTTGGCTTGAGCAGGAATTGCCATCCCAGTGTTTGCTTTGGAAACTCACTTCCAGCACAGCTGTGTTCAGAGGCTGCTGAGCCACTGAGGGCAGTTCTGCTCCCATTTCCTTCCTCCTTCCCTTGCTCCTACTTCTACACATCCACGGGCTGAGCTCACCTTGGGCCAGCTGCAACAGCACAGAATGGAATTTCTAACCCTTCCATGGAATCCCAGAGTGGTTTAGCTTGGGAGGGACCCTAAAGCCCATCCAGGGGAAGGGCAGAGACACCTTCCACTAACCCAGGTTGTTCCAAGCCCTGTCCACCAGGCTTGGGACACTTCCAGGGATCCAGGGGCAGCCACAGCTTCTCTGAGCACCCTGTGCAGGGATTTCTCCCTAAGAAATTTTTGTCTATTTTTGTATTGAACAGGGTTTTTGCTCATTCAGCAGGATCCATTGGCTCACTGCCATCCCAAGGGTGTGACAGCAGGGACAAGGATGCAGCAGGACAAATGGAATAAAGCAGGAGGAAGGGAGCAGGGGCACAGTGTGCTGCTGAGTGGCACAGATCATCTCACTTAGAGTTTGCACAATATATTGTGAGGATTCTCTTTGAACCAACATTAGTGACATACAGCAGTTTAAGATCCAAATATCCCAAAATGTCAACTTATCTCTCCACTCATACTAATGAAAAGGGAAAGAGTACAACCTCCTCCTCCTCCCCCCCCAAAAAGAAACCTGCACTGTAAAGAAGAAAACTAGACACACCATTTCTTCAAGGAAATAGTAACAACTGTAATGTTATGTGCTTATTTAGAGTAACTTCCAGCAGGTAAGTCATTATACAAGACAGTTTATAGATCAGAGAAGATGGTGTGTGTGTGTGTGTATATATATATATATATATGTAAATATATAAGATTCAGTGCTACTTACCACAATGTGTTGATAAGGATCTATGACAGACATTTTTGCCTTAGTTTATCCAAGGCAACTGCTAAGTATCTATTTCAATCCCACACAGGAGAGGCTTCCTCTTTTCTCAGAGCAGAGTTCAGTATGAAAGGTCCTTTAACTAATAAATAAAAGAAGAAGATATAATTAAAATTAATCTGTTCCTTCTGAACTATAGTTTACAGAGCAAAGCAGTTCCTACTCTTTAGGAAGATTTCCACAATTAATTTGTTTACCAAGAACTTAATTCCCCATAAGCTGTGCAGATATAGGTATTTACCTGCCTGAGCTGGAGAAATTTCTTGTGCTTATTTCCTCTACTTCAGGGTAAGAGCAGGAATCCAGTACGTTAAATTCCAGTCATGCCAGGGTTTCTAGCAGCTCTGCAGATAAATAAAAGAAGAGAGGAATTATATCTATTCTGTAACTATATTGTAGTATTTATGCTTCCACACATTTCAGTGCTAGTTATGACTGTGAGCTCTGCAGGAGCAGCAATACTGCCCTCTGTAAATCCAGGAAGGGAACTCCAGCTGGAGCTGTATGTAACCTCCTGGCCACCTTCCACTGACTGCAGATGTTCCAGAGGCTTAGAGGGGCAAACTGCAAATCAGGACTTCATGGCTCTCCCACAGGCTCTCCACAGGCCACTGCTTTCTGAGCACTCAGTGAAGATCAGGGGCCACCAGAGGCCTTCAAAGTCAGAACTGTTTTTAACCATCCAAGTACCCGAGGTTACTCTTGTCTGCATCTTTAAAAAACCCAGGGAACTGCTGGACAGGATCAGTTCTCACATCCAGCTGGACCATCGTCAGACCTGAACAATCAGCAGAAATTTCAAAGTGAAAAGAAGTGAAGTACCATTTGGGGTTTGGTCTCAAGGCAATGATTCCTAATGCTCAATTCTGAAACAGCAGGATAAGCCCTAAGCAATTGTATATATCACTCCCAAACCTTTGCTCTTGAGCAACTACATGAAGACATAACAATAAAAATTTAATTTTGTTATGATCACTAGAACATTACAATGTCCTTTCTTCAATCACTGAATCATTAAGGCTGGATAAACCCTCCAAGATCATCAAGTCCAACCATTAATCCAGCACTGCCAGGTCCATCACTAAATCATGTCCCAAAACACCGTATCTCACACATTTTCTGAATGCTTCCAGAGACAGCAATTCCATCACTTCTCTGGTCATGCCTGACCACCCTTTCCTCTCAGCCCTAACGATAGTTTGAGGCTAGGAATCACCCTGGGTTTATTTATTCATTTTTATCTGAGGAAGTGGGAATAAGAAAGACTTCAGCATTGGAGAATCATGGTAAACATGCCCAGCTATATCATTTCTGGAGGAACTGCTGACATCTTGGAAGGCAATCCAGGAAAGGGAACAGCAGGAGCTACCCAATCACCATAACGGAGAGGAAATTTGTAAAACCAGAAAATACTCATTTCCCCTAAGTGCACAGCCAACTACCACACTCACTTTAAGAGGATACACAAAACCAAGCCAAGGATACTGCTCTGCCTGAGGAAATAAGAGAACAGGTTAGACCCAGGACAAAAAGCCTGGTTCGAGTTAACGTGCTGCATCCTAAAGGCAGAGTTCCAGTTCCCCAGATGATCCCTCAACTGGTTCAGACATGAGATCATGCTCTCTCCCCCTACAACCCCCCGCCTCATTTGTTTCGACATCTGCAGGAAGCGCGTTGGTGACGCTGCAGACAACAAAACAGCTTCTCTGGCTACAGGGCCAGCAGAGTCCCCAGGCGCCATCTGCCCTCCATGGATGAGGCAAGGATCCTGCAGATGGACAAAAACACAACCACGTCATCAACAACTGCATCCCAACACCCGCGCAGGGCCACGGGCAGGGCTCTCAGCAGGGCTAGGCAGCAAGGAGACCTCGTACACAAAGCCTGGGATTGCGGGGTCCCACAGGGCTCCGAGCAGCAGCGCTGCACATCCAGCCCTGCCCACGCCATGGTACTCCAAATGGCAGCTCCTGGCTGGCTGTGTTAATCACAGTCCCTCAGGATGTGACAAACGCAGGCAGGTACCCGAGCACAGGCATCAGTGCCATTTCAGGTGCCCAGGGCTGGCAGAGGGACAGCTATCCATGCTCTTCCCAGAGCCCATGTCAAGAGAAAGCAGATCTTTAAGTGACTTGAATACTTAATCCCTTACAGTTGATTTAATTCAGATCAGGTAATTACACCACACCCTCTGGAAGCTCGCACTGTATTACCCATGGAGTTTGGGTTAAGCAAATTAAGAGATTTCTAGATCTAGAAATCTCAGTGTGGCAGAGGAGCCAAATACAGAACAACCAGGAAATCCTGATCCTCATCAAGAGCCATGAAGAAAGTCTTGAAGAATGTTTACTGCAAACATCTGCAGCAAATAGAGCTGTAATCCCAAAATTATCTTGCTTAACACTTTCCCCTACATGCTGTCCATCCCACACAGCCTAATGGGGAAAAACTTCACGGAATCACAGAATGTCCTGAGTGGGAAGGAACCCCCAAGGATCATCAAGTCTGATTCCTGGCCCTGCACAGACATCTCAGCAATCCCTGGGAGCATTATCCAAACTCTCCTGGAGCTCTGGAGGGGCTGTGCCCATTCCCTGGGGAGTCTGGGCAGTGCCCAGCACCCTCTGGGGGAAGAGCCTTTCCTGATATCCAGGAAAACCTTCCTCTGGCCCAGCTCCAGCCCTTCCCAGGGTCCTGTCCCTATTCACAGGGAGCAGAGATCGGAGGAGCTGCAGCCCCCGGTGAGCTCTGCCCTCAGCCTCCTCCTCCCCAAGCTGACCGTAACAAATTCAGGGCTGTATCACAAGCACACACAAAGTCCTGCACTTGAGCTGGAGTTGGTGAGCCCCACCCTTGGCAGATGCAGGGGAAGCAGTGCCTCTGAACACATCTTCAAGGACACTGTGACATTACCAACACAGGTTGTTTTGTTTTCCCAATACCTGGTGGTGTCACACCAGGTGTCACACACACTGTGACTGCGCTGTTCCTGGGGCTGACAGCATTCCTTCCTAAAGGAAGAGCACCTCAAGGCAGCACCACCAACATTAACTGCTTAACTGTATATTATAGGTAATCAAAGAAGAGATTAAGTTAACTGGAGAACAGAGGGTTGTATGGAGACCTTCCAGTAGCCTTTCAGGATGTGAAGGGGCCTACAAGGAAGCCAGAGGGGACCTCTGCATCAGGAATTGTGACACAACAAGGGAGAATGGCTTCAAAAGGACTGAGGGGAAATTTAGATTCGACATACAGAAGATATTCTTCCCTCTAAGGGTGGGCAGGCCCTGGCACAGGGTGCCCACAAAACTGTGGCTGCCCCTGGATCCCTCGAAGTGTCCAAGGCCAGGCTGGACAGGGCGTGGAGGTACCTGGGAAAGTATCCCTGCCCATGGCAGGGGGTGGCACTGGATGGGCATTAAGGTCCCCTCTAACCCAAATCATTCCATGACCCTCTGATTCTCACTGTTTCATTGGTCAATGTCCAAGTTTACAAATTACACAGCAAGCAGGCCACAGTTTAGCCTGGCCCTGTCATGGAGAGGCAGCCTTTCCCTTTCTCCCAGTGCCATAAATCCCAGCCTTGTCATGGACAGGCAGCCTTTCCCTAAGTGCCTAAATCTCACTTTCACCCAAAAGTGCACTCTACCTCTGCCAGGACAAGGGTGTTTCATTGCTAGGCACATTTTCAGACAACATCAGTACCAAGCTATCAGTGGATAGCTGGATCACTCCTTGAGTCAATAGTCTTCTGTGATCTCAGCTCATACTCACTTGAGGTGACAGACTGAAATGGAGAAGGGATTATTCTCTTGGAAGACCAACTTTAACACAGTTACAAAAAGAAGCTACACACACACACATACACAGAGATTATTACTGGAACATTTTCATTCTCAGTACATTCCTACAGATAATTCATTTGTACAGGATATGTCAAAAGATAAGAATAATGAGATTTTTCCCATGCTGAGCACAAGCTTACTCTGGAGTTAGTCTCACCAAGTGGAAAAGCCCTGAAAATGAGTAAACACAGCATAATATAAATATCATTGCCAGAATACGTCTTCACAAGTGTAAGAAAAATCATTAGAGGGAGGTTGTTTATATCAAGCTGTCCAACTCTTCTTAAAAACTCAAAGACAGGAACAACTTTAAATATAATAAGTGTGACTCACCAGCAAAGTCATTAACTTTCAATCTATCAGGAGAAGAGTAAGGGGAATAAGCTAAGTAATGACTCAGACTTTTTGTATGAATGTCACCCTCCATTTCTATCAAATCAGATTACAGCATTTTATTTGGTTAGATTGATCCTGTGATTGTATAACAGAAATAACAAATACTCTGTTTCTACATGACTTTGTCTAGCATCCTGGAAAATCACTGTAATATTATTTCTTAATTTAGGGCTTCCCACACAAGGAGGAAGGATTACCTCTGCTCCATGTAGAGCTCCCATCACTCCACTTCCACCACAAATGGAAAAGTAGATGCTCTCCTGACGTGCCAAGTAGACCAATGGGCCAAGGCCAAAGGGATGAGGGTCAACAAGGACAAGTGCTGGGTCCTGGCCTTGGGTCACCCCAACCCCCTGCAGCTCCAGCTGAGGAGAAGAGTGGCTGGGAAGCTGGAAGAGGCCCTGGGGGTGTTGGGGACAGAAATTAAAATGAGCCCAGGTGTGCCCAGATGGACCAAGGGCCAATGGCCCCTGGGCTGTGCCAGCCCTGGTGTGGGCACAGGCCCAGGGCAGTGGCTGTGCCCTGTGCTGGCACTGCTGAGGGACCTCGAGTGCTGTGTCCAGTTCTGGCCCTCATGGCCAGAGAGACCTTGAGGGGCTGGAGCGTGTCCAGGGAAGGGAACGGGGCTGGGGAAGGGTCTGGAGCACCAGGAGGGGCTGAGGGAGCTGGGAAAGGGGCTCAGCCTGGAGCAAAGGAGGCTCAGGGGGCCCTTGTGGCTCTGCACAGCTCCTGACAGGAGGGGACAGCCGGGGGGGTCGGGCTCTGCTCCCAGGAACAGGGACAGGAGGAGAGGGAACGGCCTCAGGCTGTGAGGTTGGACGTCAGGAGGAACTTCTTCATGGAAAAGGTTGTGAGACATTGGAATGGACTCCCCATAGTGGAGTCCCCATCCCTGGAGGTGTCCAAGGAAGTCCTCTGGGCTGGTGACAAGGTGGGGATCAGTCACAGGCCTTTCCCAACCCCAGTGATTCTGTAGTTCTGTGACTGCTTTCCCCATGCTAAGGAAGTATGGGTGGGAGGAAGGATTCTGAGCAGAAGGGCAAAAAGTTCAACCTTTGTGCCACATTTTTGGAGGACACTGTGAGGTGAAGCTTGTCAAGGAAGTTGACACAGCAGAGCTAGACAGGAGATTTTAAGATCTGACTTCCTGCTGTAGGGGACGTAATAGATGAAAAGATAGTGAATCTTTTTTTAAAGATGACTTGTCGGCCTGTAAGCAATTACTGAAAGTATAGGTGACACAGCAACAGTGGAGGGAGGGCTGTAAACACTCTAGCAGGGCTGAAACTCTGGAAAAGTCCCAACAATGACCACCAGTGTAAAGTTTCTTCTTTTCTAGTGCTGAAGGCTACTTTAGAGGCCAAAAGTGAGGAAAACAGAAATTGCAAAATTACCAGGCCACAGATACGCTCCATGATACACGATGCAAGGCTTGGTGAGTCAAGGGCATCAGACATGGTCCTTTAATAAACTTGAATTAGGCTGGATTCAAAACATCCTCCTTGTCTTATAACCTGCAAGGAATGGCCTCCCCAACAGGAATAGTCAAGAGGCTGGAAGCATCTCTGCCTGAATCCCCACACCTGTGTCACGTTGGCCGTGGAAGTTCCCTGGACTGAAAGCCAAGCCAAGTGCTGTAGTTTCCCCATAGACAGCATCTACAAGTCTGAGGAAGAGGCAACTGATTCAGGGCACCATGGTTTATATTACAATTATCCTGCTTGCGCAAAGGGGACTTAACAAGAACCACTCGCTGCAAGAGCCTTGAGGTTATGAGAAAAACCCATGTCCTCATAGGTGAACTCGCTGTATGGCAAACTCACAGAAGGATGTCCAAGTGAACTGAGTAAATTCCAAGTAAGGAGTTCATTTATTCAAGGAATGAAAGAGCTCCTTGAGTTAATACCTTTAAATAACTCTTCTTCAACATCGTATTTTACTTCAACTGAAATTGCACTGGAAATAAAAAACCAGCCTTGAGAAAGAACAACAAACTCAGCTGAGAGATACCAAGAATACTCTTTAAAAATGGCAACAACCACTATCCTTTGCTACAGAAATCAAAGCCACAAGGCAGAGTCTCAAAACTGGTCAAAAAACCTCAGGCAGCTGACCAGTAATCCCCACTGCGTGGGTCAGGCTTATGTGGGAAGCAGCTCACTTGTTTTCCAGCAAGAAAGCCAAGAAACAAAGAGGAACATGAAAAATCTGACAGAAATTCCATGAAAAACAATTATTAGGACATAGACCTAAACCAATCAGAATGCACTACTCAAACCCACCCCTGCAAGGTAATTTACTATGAGCACAGTGCAATTAGGAAAAGCAGGTGGGAAAATGCCCAACATTTCTATAAAGTAGGAATTTGGGACCTAGTTTTTCCACAAATAAACTTTCCATCATATCAACCTGGAATGATGTGGGTTGGAAGGAACCTTAAAGTCCATCCAGTGCCACCCATTGCCACAGGCAGGGACACCTCCCACTATCCCAGGTTATTCCAAGCCCTGTCCAGCCCGACCTTGGACACTTCCAGGAATGTTTGACAGTTATTTTTTAAGGGTATTTTCACTTTTGGAAGCCCAGCTTAAGGCTCACTTTTGAATTTCAAGATATTGGGTGCCCCAAGCACCCAGAACCAGGCTCTCTGAAATGGAAAAACTCAGTGGCAGCTTCCAAAGTCTTGCCAGGAATGCAAACACTTATGCAAGAACTCTTAAAACTAAAGATAGACATCTCAACTGCAACACCTGACTGGGCAGAGCTTTTTTTTTTTGACGATATTCCTTTAAAGCTTTTTGTTGACGATATTCCTCATGTGAAGGGGGGAAAGGAAGGGAAAAAACCTCCCTGCCTTTCTTTCTTACCTGGAGCATTGGCAAAACTTTCCACTTGCTCTGATGCACTGTGGTCAAGAGCTGCTGCCTGCCAAAACCTCAGGATCCCCCTTCCAGAAGCCTCACTGATACCATGGCAAGAACTGCTGCTGCATGATTTAAAGCTCTAGAATCAGCCTCCAAAAATCTCATTCCAAACCCATCCCTGTTCCTTGGGGACAACACCGAGCTCAGCCAACTTCTAAATATTTCTGAGCCAATGCCTTTTAAAGATTCTATTAAAATCATGAGGGTTTGGTTCTTGCATATCCACGCCTTCATTCCCCTTCTTTTGCTTCCCTGCTGTAAAGCAGGAATGGTTTAAAAACAGAAAGGGAAAACATTAGAATAAGCTTTTATTTAAGTATTTATGGGGTTTTGTGGGAGAATCCAATATGCAATGGTGCCTGATGCACTCAGGCTTCAACTGAGGCAGCTGACAGTCCTTCACTGCAGTTATGCAGTGGTTTCACACAAAACCCCCAAAAAACAGCTAAAAATGGAACAAGCTGGTAAAATTTAAAAGCTAGCTTCTGGCCAGTAGAGCATGTAAAACAAATTTAGCTGACCGTAAGGTCAATATTTCCTTTCAATATCTTTTTCATTCTTTTTCAGTTCAGTTGGTATCAGTTTTGGGGATTTCCTGGCATTTTGGCACAGACTGTAGCCCCAGCCAGGCTGCTGGCACTGCCAGGCTGGAGGAAGGGCTGCACTCACAAGGTTTGTTTTGTCATCTCCCACTCGTCATGTCTGCACAACGTGACTCAACTTTCTGGTTTTGGGCTCCTCACTCCAAACACGAGCTCTGGTCACCATCTGCAGCCAAAGGGACAATTGTGCAGCACTTCCTTTGGTCTCTATGGTCACAGCACTTAAAGCATGACAAAATTGGAGTGACTCAAGGAAATCTGTCTGGACTTTCTAGTAAAAGTAGTGATGAACAAACTTCTGACGCTGACATTTTTCAACCTCTTTAAATGCTGAGAGTAAAATTTATATGGAAATATTTCATGGCTATTGACAAGCTGGAGTCTGAGTAAGTAACACAAATATATGTTTTACACACAGACACAAAGACAAACATAGACATGCCCAACACATATATTACATTTTTGAGAGGAGAAATTAAGTACTTCCATAATAGTGATCTTTGTCTTGTATCCAACCCTTGGCTGCTGAGCAAAGCCAGATCTGGAGCAAGCTCCACCTGGCTCCACACAGCCAAGCCTCTGGCCAAGCAGACCTTCAGCCCTGGATCTGAGCTGTTAGACAGAATCCCAGACTGGTCTGGGTTGGAATGGGCCTTAAAGACCATCTCATTCCACCCACAGGGATGCCACTCACTACTCCTGGTTGCTCAAAGCTCCATCCATGCTGGTCTTGGGTATCTCCAGGGATGGGGCAGCCCCAACTCTCAGGAGCAAGCAGCTCCTGAGCTGCAAGCTTGTGTTTGAAGGCAACCTCACCTTGGCAAAGTGTTTGCCCAGGGGTTTGATTTTCTGCACCAGGCTTGGCTGGGCTCTCCTCCACCCTCCTGTCCTGCTGGAGAGGGCAAGCAGTGGCACCTTCCTGCCCGGAGACCACACTGGGAGCGGCACCTCCTGCCCCTGCCCAGCTCCTTCCTCTTCCTGTGCCGTGGGCTCACAACTTCCCCAAGTTCTCTGGTCCCTGGGCAGCTCTGCCAGCCCTGCCCTGCCAACCAGACCCAGCTCCTGCTTTGTTCCAAGGGCTTCAGTTTCCTGCCCCACCATTCCAGATGGATTCAGAGTGCCAACAGGGAGAACACCGAGCTGTGGCACGAGTACAGTGCCACCCCTGCTGATTTAGAAGGAAAGCTTTGAGTCAGGTGCCACTTCATTTTTAGATAACTATCTAACTCTTATCCACACACACACACAGCCAAGCCCTGAGAGGATGAAGGACTGAAGCCACTACAAACAAATTCCCAACTAAGGCTTTGGAGATGGATCAAGACTGAAAAGAATACCTTTATACAATTCTTGGAAAATTTTCTCTATAATACACACACACAAAAAAATTCTCTTTACTGTAATGTGATTCCAGCAGTACCAGGAGGTTAATTTCATCAGTGGTTACACAAAACAGAAAAAACCCACAGAAGTAACAAAACCCATAAAAACACAGCAACTTAAACGTGGATTTCAGGAGTGTGATACAATAACTCTCAATCACTAAGGAGCCACAATGACTTCAAAAGTAAAAGGACAGCAATCAAAGGAGGAAGAAACCCCAAATTTACATATCCCCTTGTTAAAAGAGCTTTGCAAAATCTGGGACACAAGGGGGACTTTCATGCTCCTCTCTGAGGCACAGGGGATTAGTTTAGGAAACTTAAATGAACTATGACTACTCTCTTACCAAACTACCTAAGCTTCTAATTTAACTATTTCTTAAGACACCGAGGGCTTACTCCCTCCCTTGCCAACTCAAACTCTCTCTCAGCATATGAAACACCCATGGATGTGTTGGCTCTGTGGTGAAAGGGAAATGACTGACACGTTACAGGGCAGAGAGTTCAGAGGGCAGGTGTTTAACCACTTTTCAAGAAACTTTCTCTAAATAAAATGTCCATTTGTCAAAGCACAAAGTTGTCAGAAGAGAACTACATCAGTTTAAATAAAACTCTTTGGGGGTGAAATTAACCCCAAAACCAGCACTTAAATGAAAACAGACACTAAGTGGCCAGGAAAGGCCCCTCAGCTCGGGGAGAAAGACCTTGCCCTGCCCACACCATTCCTTTCAGATAGGGATTTTCATTCAGATTTGACTTAATGCCTTGGAAGAAGCTATTTAATTTCACAGAACCACAGAAGGTTTGAAGTGACCTTAAAGCCCATCCAGTGCCACCCTGTGCCATGGGCAGGGACACCTTCCACTGTCCCAGGTTGCTCCAAGTTCCATCCAGCCTGGCCTTGGACACTTCCAAGGATCCAGGGGCAGCCACAGCTGCTCTGGGCACCCTGTGCCAGGGCCTGCCCACCCTCACAGGGAAGGATTTCTTCCTAATATCCAATATAATTTTCTCTACTTCAAAAACACCCTTATAAAAATTTTACGTGTGTTCTCCAGGCCACAGGGGAGTTGAAGAGCTCATTGAATAGCACTGAGCCAATGAATTTGGGATTCTTGGAAAAAGGAATTTAAGTATAAAAAGCAAAATAACACTCGGAAGCATGTCCCAGCTGAATGCAATCACTCACGAAGAAAGCCTGTGTGGACATGTGCTATTCCAAGTGGAAAATGCCAGAGAAATCCAAGATGTTGGCAGGCTTTGCCATTAGCAAAGAGCTGGTTCTCGTTACCATCAGGACAGGCTTCACAGCAGCTCCCTAAGGGAACCTCACAGTGCCTGGGAAAAGCAGGGACTCTGAGAGTATCATCACTGAAACAAACACACACCCATAACAACACTCTGGATTTAGGGAAAGCCAGGACCTGCTTCCCAGCACCCTCCTCTCGGATGCTGTACAAGCTCTGCTCCCATTTTTGTTAAGTTTTTCACCAGCACTGTCCTTAAGTCACAGCTGTAGGGCTTTGGTTACACAGGGAAAACTACTTTTTCTTCACAATACAACAGTCCAAAACCACCAGGTTTGTGAAAATTACAGAGTCCTGCCTTTATCAGCAGATAAAGGGGTGTTACACTCAGTGCTGTGGTTGGAAACTCGTTATCCATTCTGCTTGGATTTAGGAGGAAAAGGATTCAAACAGAACAGCACCACGTGAATAGTTAGTTCTGTATTTTATAGAAATTGTCTAGGACAAGAGATGGCCACTATTGCAATGTTCACTTCAACACACACCCAGATTGATTAAATTAAAGAACAGATGTGCCTCAAAAGTCTTTCAAAATTCTCCATTATAGGCTAGTTTTGAAAATCCAGAACACAACAGGATCAACCATAACATTTCCATTTACTCACATTCCACAACCACCTTCTCCCCAAAATGCAGTTTTATGTTGCTCCTCCCAGTACTGCCAGACCAGGCAGCAGCTGCTGGCTTTGCATAGAGCTCCAGTTTTGCATGTGAGGTCCAAAGGCACAGTTTTTGGGATGGAGCATGCAAAGTGCTGGTGCATGCCACAGCCAGAGCTGCTCCCTGATCAGTGCAATCACCCACGGGTGCTGTTTGCTTTCCCCTAAGATGGCACAGAATGAAACTTCTGCTTGAAGGAATTTGTTTTTAACATCCACTTGACAGTGCAGTAAGTTAAATGCATGAGAAACACAGTTTTAGTTATTAAATCCTATTTATAATCTCTACCCTTGAGAAACAAACATGGTAGAGGGGCAGGGAAGCACCACCAAATCAGAAGTAACGTCACAAAGAACATGTAAGGCTAAATCTTTCTATTTCATGGTCTGGCCAAGGCCATGGAGCAGATGGGATGAGACAGCCTGGACATGTGCATCCAATTCTTACTCCACCTATCCCAACATTCCACTTATCAGTCCTGTCCTTCATGCATGTTTAATAAAATGCAATCCCTTGGGGGCTGGGACTGCCCCTTACTGGAGGCTGGGACTGCCCCTTACTGGAAGAAATACACATTTGTACAGATCTTATTATAAGATCTCAGTGTGTGCATAAATAAGGACCTTTATAATCCCAGTAAATAGAAATGGATCATTTATTATAGAAGTGCACATTCCTACCCAGCTTGGCAAAGGATATGAGCACTGATAATACTAATAGGAAAAGAAATTAGAGCCTTACTGATTTATGCTGAAATCATTCTAAGGAAAATACCAGATGAATATCAAAAATGAGTCAGTTCAACAGCTTTACTATCAGATAACCACAAAAAAACACAGATGCAACTGATACATCTCAAATAGTTCAGAACTTGTGTATGTGGAAGCTTTTGACCATTTGTTTTGTGTCTCCTTCCTAAAGTTGCATATTTAGGGAAGCTGGAAAGATAACAATTTTTGTTTGGAGGCTTAGCTGTATTTTTAAATACTTTCAGCATTCTAAGCTGAAGTAATGCTGTTATCAGGAGAAAAAGCATCTCTGTATCTTTCTCTCCAAGCCACCAGTGCTACCACTCATCTGGAAGGAGATTAAACATCACAATTGAAGAGGGCTTGCCAGCAGAGCTGAGCAGCCTGGACAGCAGGCCAGCACTCAGAGACACCACAGGCACCTCTCAGCCAGCTCCAACACCAGCCCCAGAGACTGTGCCCCCCCTTGCACAGAGCAAAGGGAACTCCCAGAGCATCACTCTGTGCTCTGAGGGATATCTGTTTGGAATCACATGGATTTTATCATGGAAGCACCTGCTTTTCCTCCAGGGATCACTTAGAGAGTCTGGGACACTCCCACGCTGACTCCCACTCTGGCTGTTTGTCAGTCCAGATCCCAAAAACATCCTCCCCTACATGTGCTGAGAGTCCTGGAATTACCAGTATGCAGCAGAAGCATAGGCTGAGATGGAAGTGTCATCCCCACAGCCCACTCTCTGGGAAAGGAAAACACCTGGGAGAAAAGCTGCAGTGTCTGTGTCCCCTGGCACTGCTGCCAGCTGAGACAGGACCAGCACAGGTGAGGAAGCACCACAGCTGGCAGCCCAAAATGAACCCATGAGAAAATGAGTCAAATCTGTACATCTGTCAATTCATGGGTGGTATTTTCCCCTCATCAACACTGTTGGCTTATTTTTTACAGAAACTGTGTCATTCTATGTAGTACCACAGAATCCCAGAGTGATTTGGGTTGGAAGGGACCTCAAAGCCCATCCAGTTCCACCCCTGCTGTGACCAGGGACACCTTGCACCAGCCCAGGCTGCTCCAAGCCCATCCAACCTGGCCTTGGACACCTCCACAATGTGTTCAAACTGGAAGACTAATTGATATTTCTAAAAAAAGTCCATGAATTCTCACTTGCAGTATCACCACAATATTTTTCACTTTAAAAAATCAAAGTTTAAATGTTCACCAGATCCTTTTGTTTTCCCCATAATCTATTAAAAAAAAATGGAAGCTTTTGGTGCTTAGTTTGGTCCTGCTTTGGGGACCACTTTCCCCTGTCCTAGAGCCCACCTCCCATCCCTGCCTCATGAGCTGAGTAACTCTGCTCCAGACGTTGACACACAGGCTACTGGAAACTGGTACAGTCAGGAAATTTGGGTCATCTCTCTGAGGTAAACAGTAAATGAAAATCCTCAGGAAAGTCTGAATACCAAGGTGATGAGGGGCTGCTTTTTTTCTTATTTTTTAAAAAGGAAGAATTCTTTTGAAAGTATTCTGTTACTACATCACGTTATTATAACCTAGGGCAGTGATGAGGTCATTTCCATTACCAAGGCAGGTTCTGGGATTTGTTTTTCAGACTACTGAGAAAAAGACACAGTTATATCAGTGCCACAGCAAACCCAGACAAGAGTTCATCACCTCACAGCAAGATCCTGCTGCCCCTGCCCATCAAATCAAAGACAAATTCTTCCACAAATTATGTGGAGCTTCTGTTTGGAAAGAGACAAATGAAATAAAACCAGACCAGAGGCAAACTCAGTTTAAAAGTGTGTCCCATGAGTGGCCCCCAGGCTTTAACTGGAAGCTGAATCCTTAGCTGAACCAGAGCTGTAGGGAAGGACCTGCTTTTATAGTTTAAATCATGTCCAGACTGTAAGGCACCAATATTTTTGACACCTACCTGCCCATCAGTGTGAACTAAACAATTAGTTAAGAATTCAGTTTTGCTCCCTCGAGGCCACTCCCCTTCCTCAGATGCAGAGGATATGTGCCCTGAAGGATAAGGAGACTGCTCCACAGCAGTGTTATGTGTCAGGTAAAAAATAAATGGGAGTGTATTCTCTCAACTCCACATTCACCACAGGCCATACCATACTCTGAGCTTTTACCTCTTGAGGTAGAAATTTTCCATGGACAACAAAGTATTTTTTCATATTTTGTAGTCAGTTTTAATATACTTGAACTTCTGGGTATAAGGGAGACACCTCCTTCTCTGGAGGCTACTTGTTGCTCTCCCTGGTATTTTCTATCCCAAGCCATTCAATTAACTTCATGTGATTTGAATTCACAGTTCCCAAATCTCCAGTTCTACTGCCAAGGCTGTTCTGTTCCAACCTACATGGAAGTCACCAAGGTTGCCACATCCCTGGATATTGCACATCAATTCAAACACCCCAACAGAGCCATTCCCATTACTCCTGCAGCAATGTGCACCCAGAAGGTCATTTCTGGATTGCACTGGGTTCAGCCCTTGGCATTGTCAGAAGAATTGAGGTTATTCAAAGTCAGTGAAGTTTGCTCAATGGCTTTGCAGGAATACTTTTGAGGGAAATACTCAATGCTTACCCCATGCTCGTGATTTTTCCCCTTTGTAGGATGAAAATTCACGAACTGAAGGGAAAAACTAGGGAAAAACCAGAAATACTTCCCATTCTAGCTGGTTTAGGCCAACTGGCAGAAGTAACCTATTCAAAGTGCTGTGAAAATTATAATCATGATAACAATGTTCAGTGGAACATATTCAAGTTAAATATGCAACCCTAGTGATGCACCAGCATTGGAGAACTTTTTTTCCTTTTTTTTTGGCTTTTTTTCTAATTTTTTTAAGAAAAACAAGTCCTAAACAGCACTTGGTGCCAAGAGTCAAACTGGTGTTTTTCCAGTGCAGACTGGCCATGCAGGAGAGATTAATTTATGTGATTCAAGCATAAATCAATATTTGCATTTCTCTTTTGTTATGGATCCCTGCCATAGGGGAACACAAGAGTGCAGAAATGTGGACAAGGGCCAACGTGAAAATTTGGAGAGACAACAGTGCTAGAAGAGCATTTATCTCTACACCATATATTAAAAACCTCTCACTAATGAGAAGAAAATAAAATAAGCACATCAGTTTTAGATTCATGCTTCCTGTCTGGAATCCTCAGCAGGCTGAACAACTCTTGGTAACCACAAAGCAGCTGATCCCCTGCATCAACAGGTTCACGTGCATCTCGCCCTAGTGAGGTGCAGAACAGCATCTGTTCTGCCAGGAACAGTTCTGCCAGGAACATCCACTGCAGTTACAGGTCCTACCCACACCACTGCTCCTCCCTTGGGGCTGGAGCTGGAACTCGGAGTCTGCATCCCGTCATCCACATGGGAAATTCCACACTCAGCAGTTCGGGCTGCCGAAGGGATTTTCCCCAAAATGAAGGCACAAGGTCAAGCTCTGGGGAGGGGTCAGCCAGCCCCAGCAGCTCCAGCTCCCCAGGGAAGGGGACAGAGCCCATGCAAAGCCCGGAGCTGCTGGGGGAGCACAGAACGGGTCCCACCGCTGGGGCAGCAGCGCTGCACAGGTGCAGCAGGGCTGGGCAGGACAAATCACCCCGCACCTGTGAGTACGGGAGTCCCAAAAAGGCACAGGGAACCCCATGGAACCGGGTTGGAGCAGCCTGGGATAGTGCAAGGTGTCTCTACGCAGGGCACTGGGTGGCACTGGATGGGCTTTTGGGTCTTTTCCAACCCAAACCATTCCGTGACTTGGTCCGTGACCACACCAATGTAAGTGAACAGAAACCGGCACGAGGCCGTGAGCAGCAACTCTTACAGGCATTTCTCCCACATCAGACCCAAGAGAAAAGCTGCTCTCGCAGGCATTTTGCGAAATGTTCCCTCTGCAGCCACCCTGCCGCACTTCCCCACAGCTCGCACGGCCGAGTGCTTCACTGCCTGCCCGTGCCCGTGCCAGCGGCGGGGACAGGGGCCGGGCACGCACCCCCGCCCCGGCCGGGGACAGAGCTGCGGACCCGTGCAGAGACCCCGCGGTCCCGCTCCCACCCCGCTCCCCCGCGCTGCCTCCCCCGTGCCTCTCGGAGCCCCCTCCGCGGAGCAGAGCGGAGCGGGCCGGGCGCGGCCGGGGCTGTCCGCGCAGGGACTGCTCCCCGCGGGGGCTCCGCCAGCCCCGTCCCGTCCCGCCGCGGGGGCGGCTCCGCTCCGACCCCGTTCCCGGCACCGCTCCTGCCCGCCCTGCGACCCCTGCAGCCGCGGTGAGCCCCGCTCCCACCCCGCGCTTACGGCTGCCGGGCTCCGCCGGGCGCGTCCCGCTCCGCTCCCGCTCCCGCCGCGGGCGACTCCGCGCTCCGGGCGGGGAGGGGCCCGCGCCGCCACCGCCTCTTAAGGAGGATCCAGGCGGCGGCCGGGCCGTGGGGACAGAGCTAAGAGGGGGACAGGGGGTGTGCGGGGACAGGGGGTGTGCGGGGACAAGGGGGGAGCGGGGACAGCGGCCGCGAGAGGGGACAGCGGCGGGGCTGCGGCGGCTCCGTCACTCCGGGCGCTGCGGTGACCGGGCCGAGCGGACGGAGGAGCCCCGGGCGCTGCCGTGGGGAGCGCTTGGCCGGAGCCGGAGGAGCGACTGATGTTGCAGAAAATGGTAATCAAATAAATGGGATGTGCATTAAAATATCCCTTGCGTTAAAATGGCCTTGCTGTCGCGGCGGCGGCGGATGTTACTGTGGGAATGTGCCTCTCTCAAGGTGTTTGATTCAGCAGATGTGACCACACAACACGTCCGTGCTCTTCAAGTACCTCGTGAACGTTTGCACGTGCAACACTTTCACTTACAGACTCTTGGTTTTGAAAGGATGGGTGTTGAAACAGCGGTGACTGTGCCCTGTGAACCTCGGCCAGCTCCACCAAGGCGTTGCTTGACCACTCAGTCCCCTTTGGTCCACATTACACTTCCATCTAAAAAGTGGAATTTTAAGTCATTATTAATTCTATCACTTTCGCTCTTTGTGGTGATTACCTTAGAAATCCCTTCCATTTATTCGCTCACATTTTTTCTGTTTTGCTTTAATAGATTTGAAATTGAAGTGTTTTGAAATATACTGAAATTGGTAAATTTCTTTCTAAATTGCATTGTATTATTTGCTGCATTGTTTCCTGCTGAACAGGGAGTGGTCATAAGCTGAAGGAGAGCAGGTTTAGATTAAGAAAGAATTGTTCCCTGTGAGGGTGGGGAGGCCCTGGCACAGGGTGCCCAGAGCAGCTGTGGCTGCCCCTGGATCCCTGGCAGTGCCCAAGGCCAGGCTGGACAGGGCTTGGAGCAGCCTGGGCTAGTGGAAGGTGCCCCTGCCCATGGCAATCCATGGGACTTGATGCGCTTTTGGGTCCCTTCCAACCCAAACTGTTCCAGAGTCTTTGATCCTTTGATTAGCACCCAAAAAAGTACTTCCTACTTGGGCTTTTGGAGCACACCGTGAGTCAGTGGGAGAGTCTGACATGCTCAAACCTCAGCTGCTGCTCACCCATAACCTGCACTCTTAACATGACAGCTCTCAAAGATGCCAGTTCTTCTCCACACATAACAAAAGATGAGACAGTTTCACTTCAATGTTGACGTCAAGCTCTTTCCAAAGACCCATTTTTACACTGGGGCTTTGCACAAACTCTGTGCCTAAATTGGAACTCACTTCTTTGAAAAATGTGGTCTTAAAAAAGCAGAGATAAAGGGGAGAAGAAAAGGCTGAAATGACTCAGGCAAGACCTCCTCAAAGCGCAGCAAACCAAAGGATACCGGTGAGGGGCACGTAGGTGGCATTCACATTTTATTAACAAAGCTGAGTGTCTGGCAAAGCTGCAGCCACAATTAGAGGGCAGCAAGCCACTCCTTGGCACAAAGCAAGCCAGAATTCTCATTTTCTCCATTATCTTACTGGTCCCCTGCTGTGATGCACTGAGGGGCTGAGCTGCCCTGGCCACCACTGATGATCTGGCGGTCTGTCTCATTGGTGAGGGTAGGGAAGCAGGGTAGGGAAGAGCTGCCCTCTGTAAATGCTGTCACAAAGAAGGGCAAGTGTATGTTTAGAAAGCCAGCCTAGGACTGCCAGCTCAGAAAGCGCCTGTTTGATGTGGCAGCCTCCTCCTCCACATCCTCAATGTGCCATTTGAGGGAACATTGACCAGAAAAATGCAGCAAATCTACAGTGGTGCCGTTATTTGGGTCCTTTTGTCTTCCACGTCATCCGCTGTCTGCAGACCACCTCACCTCGTCTCTGGGTAGGAAAGGACTCTGAAATGTGTCAGACAAGCTGAACGTTGGTCTGGAGACATGTAGAGATGACAAAAACATGAATAAGATTGTTCTCATTGACTTAGTTACCCTTTTCCCTTTGACAGCAAGGCTGGGGGTCTGACCCCTTCATCTGTGCTCTAAATCCTCCAAATGCACTTATTTCAAGTGCCCAAGAGATGCCCTGCTGAGCACAAGAGGAGTTCCCAGCGCTCTGAAGTGACCATGAGTGCCCAGGGCAGGTGTGAGCCCCATTCCTGGGGTCCCCCTGCTCCCCCTTCTCCCTGGCACAGCCCTGCTCCAGCCACAGGCTTGTGTGGAGCCACGTGCTGCTCGCAGGCCTGATCAGCTGCCCCTGAACTCTGCCAAGGAGGGGGCATCTGCAAACCCAGGCTTTATCTCTGACTCTCCTTCTCGGCATTTGAAATCTCTCCAAAGCGCGATTCCCAGGGAACAGCTCTGGTTATAGATTTTGTGGTTTGACAGATAGCAAATGCTGGTGAATAAACACCACCCCCAGCAAGCAGGGGAACTCCAGTATTTCCATTAGAACTCCCAGGGTCAGTTCTGATTATCAAAACTCCGATTTCTCCCTGCTCAAGGAAACAGCTCAGACTCCTGATAAAGAGCTGAGTAACTAAAAGTCAAAAATTCCTCTTCCCTTCTTGTTGACACAAGGAGGAATAAAAACCTTTTTTTTCTACTTGTGACTGTTCACGTTACTTCATATAATTATTTTTAATCTTAATCCTGTTTCTTCAAGAAAATTATGGGTAGGGTTTCATGATTTATTTTTTTCCCCTGTGACAAAGGACGTTTAGCAGCTGCCTTCCCCCATCCCTCATTCTCCCCCACACACCGTGCTGCGGGGTGCCTCACCAACTAACCTTGGAACGGGTTAAGAAACCTCTTTGCCTTGTCTTTTATGTGAAGTTTGTTGTTCTAATTTCAAGCTATTTCAGCCCACTGCCTGCTGCAGTGTCCCTGTGTGTGTCCAGAGCTGCCAGAGCCCCCAGACCCTGCGCTGCCTCCTTGGCTTCCCTCCCTTCCTGCAGCAGTGGGAACAGTCCTGGACTGTGGTGAGGCAATGACAGGGTGCGGAAAAGGGCTTTGAGAGGCACCAAGGAGATCTCCCCTGAAGCAGAACTTTAAAGGAAGCCATGCCAAATTACAGGGGCCCTTTAGTGCGTCCTCAACGGCATAGCTTCAGGCAGACCATGGAAAAGGGAGAGTGGGGCTAGCAGGACAAACACGCAATTAAGTAAACAAAAAGAGGTATTTTGTCAGATGCTTCACACAAACTCACTGCTTTCTTCCAGACCATGTATCTTTCACCATGTATCAGAGAAATGTCATTCTTTGATCAGGCTCACAAATATGAGGTGTTCCACGGAAGGCTGACATTTGCTCTTGTCAAGATAAAATACCTCTCCTCCTGCGGTGAAAAGCATTATCTATAGCACCATGAGGTGAGGGGGAGACTGTAAATTTGCTATTAAGATTTGTCCAGTGAAAATTAGCAATTTGCTTATCCATTGCATATCCTGACATATCCTGGTTTAGCTGGGGTTCTGCCTAAAGCAGGATTTTCAAGCTGGTGCTTCCTGTCATTGACGTCTAGCAGAGTAAATGCATTTCCTTTTTACCACTTTACTCCTTAAGACCATTTATCAGATATAACAGGACTGCAGAAAAATGGCTTTTTCTCCAAGCCAATTTGCCTTTGCCCTTACTTCCCCACTCCCACATGGAAATATTTCCCCTATGAGATAAAAAAAAAAGTCATAATTCTGGAGGACTTTCCACTGTAAATGAGAAAACTTTGCACCAGAAGGGACTTCTGAAGGGGACTCTCAGTCAGGTGCCTGATTCCTTGATATTCCTCTCCTTCTTTTTCTCCCTGCTTCCACCTACAAGGTGGTTTTCTGGGGCTGTGGCCAAGCCACCCATGGCACTTATGGAAACAAACATAAAGAGCTAAAATAACAGCAGGTTTCAGTCACAATCCTGTGATCCTGAAATATCCCCTGAGTGCTTGAAGTGCAGCATATGTCAGGTGAAACCTTCATATTAAGGGAAAAGTCAGTCCCTGTAATTGCCTGCTATTGGATCTATAGTGTCTGTCCTCATAAAATGATGGGATCACAGGAGAAGTGGCTGGAAGGGACCTCAGGAGGCTCCTATCCAACCTCCAGCTCAAAGCAGAGGCAGCTCTGGGGTAAGACCAGGTTGCCCAGGGCTTGATATTCCCAGCTTTCCTTGACAGGACACCAGCTTTTCATGAGATTTTGACTTGTGGCTTTTCAACAAATTAGAATAATTTTATGCTGAGACTGATCCTATTTCTATCAGGACATTTTAAATGAGATGAGTACAGGACCAAATATTTTATTAAATTATATCCAGGAGCACCACTTAGATTATGGATGTAAATAAAGTTGCCTCCATCTAAACAAAAATCAGTCACCAAAGAGGCAATAGACAATAAACCCCAAACATGTTAAGAACATGAATGCCAAGAAGCTCATTATTCTGAAGATCTGTTGTCCTCACTGTCATTTCCCACCTGCTTTCTTGCCCAGTGCCTTGTTGACAACTGTGCCCAGCAGTTTCCCCTTGAAAAAAATCATGTGGTTATCACATATTTATAGATATAATTTATTGTTCCCTTGGAAGAAGTGAGGACTCACAGGTCCAGAAGTCTCAGCTCTGTCCTGTAACCATTACTAGAGAAAAAGTCAGTGCAAACAAAAAGCTACAAGAAATAGAATTCAGTTTGAAATTCAAACTAAAAATCAGTAACTAATGAAGTCCTTGCGGTCAATACATAAATCAAAAGAAATTAAGTCAACCCCACTCCTAAGAAGTGCAAAGAACTCCCCCAAGTATCACAAGAAAACTGAGAGAAACCAAGAGACTATACTGGAGATATACTTTTGAAGAGATGTATTTTCATTAAATAGCTGAAGGTGTTTAGACAACCTTGTTTGCCCTTTTGAGAGTAATGGCACCATTAACATTCACTTCACACTCTGTTATTAACACCACGGGTCGCTGGTTTTATGGTCCATTCAGGCTCTTCAAAGACAACACTCCATTTAAAGGGTAACTTGGACATTTCCTCTCACAAATGAGGCCATTTCTGTTCTAATGCCTTCCTTTTCTTTCCATGCACCCATTACTCTTTGGCTTCTCCGTGTACTAAAATCAACCTGAGCTCTGCTGTGACCACAAGAGACCCGGCCCCACATCAGAAATTATCATGGAAATCCAGGAGCAGTGCAAAACTCCAGGTGTGACAGACCAAGGAGAAGCTCTGGAGAAATGTGTTTGCTGAGTTTTGCATCTTCTGTTCACCAACACTGCCTTCATCTCTTTGGGATATTTTGTCCTCATTCTCCCGACTGTTACTCTGTCTCACACCCATAAACTAAGTTAGACATGAAAACCCCACATCAAAGGCTGATTTGAGACACTACACCAGGCAGAGGGCTGGGTTTATTTAAAATATGTCCTAACATTCAGGAAAGTCCCTAGATACCATCAAAGTTTTTCACTATCAGGAAACTTTATTCCCTAATGCCCTAAATCTGTTCTATAGTTATGACAAAGGCAAAGCACATAAAAACATTTTCTAACCACAAAGAAACACTCTGTAAAACAAGTTAAACTCAAATAGGAGAATTTTTTAACCAGTAGGAGTTCCTTTTCTATCACAGGAAAAAAAAAGCTACTTTTGTGTGCTGAGGCTGAATTTGAATTTTCAAAATACTTCTAGAGCAGCAGAACCTCAATGTACTGATTCAGTCTGGTACCAAGCATAGTAATCAAAAATCATTAAAACTCATTAAAAATCATTAAAAATTTAATAAAATTTTAATAAAAAATTAACAAAAATATAATAAAAAATTAATTAAAATTAATAAAAATGTAATAAAAATTTAATAAAAATTTAATAAAAATTTAGTCTTATATGGAACAATCTCTCAGCCTGCTGTTTCAGGAAGAATTGAGTCCAAATTTGCAGAATTCACAGAAAAGTGAACAATTTTTTACATCTGCAGAATGAGGAAATTGTAGTTTTTTCTAACTTGGTTTTTTGTTTGACACTGAGGAATAGATCAGGTGGAAATTAAACATGTTTGCCTTAATATACAAATAAAACCAAGGAAATCAGGAGCCAGCTGTTTCTCAGGTACTGTACAGACTTGCACATCTCTCCCTGAGAAACTATGAAATCTGTTCTGTATCTTATAAATGGTCAGGGACACTCTGGAGTAAGAGCAAACCTAAAGATTTCTCACTGAATTGTGAGTTGCTGTTCCTTGTCAGCAACCATGCAGATTGATCTTTGGCAGTCACTTTACTCAGTGATAAATATTTCCATTATTTATTTCTGGAGAGGAGGATCCTTGTGATTGAAGACATCTGCTCCCAGAAATAGCTGGAAAGCATCAGGATGAGGCAAACATCACCCACACCACCGTGCCTGGCAGCAAGCCATCACTCTCCCCACAATAACAAACTGACAGATCATTTTGCAAGTAGAAGTTAAAAAACAGAAGTAAAACCTGGAAATATTCAAAGTCACTATCACACAGAGATAACACAGAACAGTGGATAAATACAGGGTGCATGCAGAAGGATTTTTTTACAACTCTACCAATATACCTGGGCATTCCAATACAGCAAGGAAAAAAAGTGCATTTTGTGTCTCAGCACCTAGACTATCCCAATTAGACTTTTTGCACAATGTTGAGTTACAGAAATACTCTGGATAATTTTAATATATCTTACCTCAATCTCTTAAGCTTCAGGATCTGCTGGCCCCAGCCTGGCATCCCTGGTGCAGCAGCTCAAGGCAGTATGAGCAAGGAAAGGCTTCCAGCCCTGTGATCCCTGTAGCTCCATGGGCTAATGCTCTATGCTGGGACAGAGGGGTCTGGGGGGGGGGGGGGGGGGGGGGGGGGTATATGGCAATTAAATTCCTAAGGAATTCAAATCTCTGTGGTAGATGATTCCTAAACATGAGCTGTGCTTTGGGACTTTTACTTGTTCTCACAGTAATGAACTGGACCTTCCCAGGATAAGGCATTTTTTGTTACGTAGGAAAATTGAGAAGGTCCCTATGATTCTGTGAAAAAGGGGGCACCTTCCCCACAAGCAGTGGCTCTTCTGGGAGGGCCTCTCTCCACAATCCTGCATTTAACTCCATCTCTGTCTCACTTACCCACTGCCTTGGGAGAGCACCAAAGATCAGAGTGCAGAACACCAGAACAGGAGGGTCAGGCTGGATCTCAGGGAAAGGTTCTTCCCCAGAGGGTGCTGGCACTGCCCAGGCTCCCCAGGGCATGGGCACAGCCCCAAGGCTGCCAGAGCTCCAGGAGGGTTTGGACAAAGCTCCCAGGGATGCACAGGGTGGGACTGTTGGGGTGCCTTGGCAGGGACAGGGGTCAGACTCCATGATCCCTGTGGGCCCACTCGGGATATTTTCTGAGCCAATGATTCATGCCTTATCTACTCACCCCTTACAAGTATCACTATCTACTGGAAAAGAACATACAGCAATTTGCCAAAGAAAACAAACTTTATACAGGAATTAGTAGAGGATGTTATTATTTGACAGAGCATAATCCTTTTTTATTAATGACTAAATGGGCACATTGAGCTTTGTCCTCAATGATTACACTTCTTTAAATTCCTGGATATTCCCAAAATAAATTATGTGAAGGGACATAACTCTGCACTTACAGTGAGTCCAACAGGGCTTACTCCTGTGGAGGTGCCAAGTAAAACATCTGAAGAAAAAAATACTGACAAAAATAAAGTTTATGCTTCAATCTTTGGGTATGTGACATGGGAATGTTTCAGTGTGACAAACCAGCCTGCAAATGGCAGAAGGACACAATCCCACAGGAGCAGGCAAGTGAATAAAACACATGAGGAAAACAAGTCACAGATAATATTGATAATTGCCAGGTGAAGAGTCATCATGGCAACAAGGTACTCAGGTATGCAAATTGTTAGAAATAGCCAAGATGCAGAAAATAAGGAGAACAAAGCAGTTCTTGTGCTTGAGACATTTGCAGAATTTTTCTTTTCTCTGTTCCACCTTTTCTTTGGGGGAATTCAGCCCAGCTGCCCTGGTGAAACAGTGCTGACTGCAGAACAGGGCCCTCACCTGCAGCTGCACCCTCCACTCCTGGGCCTGCAGACCCCAACCTTTCTCCTTTTGCTCTCCTTGCCTTTTTTTTTTAAACAGAGAAGTAGCATGAACCACAACCAGCATTCACCAATTGTTGTCAATACCCAGAGCTCAGCACACAGCCCTGAGAGCAGGTCCAGCACAGCTGACATCAGCATCCTCTCTCATGTGATGCCAATCACACAGAGATAATTCCAGCTCTTTGCTTATCAGAACAAACCCTTGTTTCCTCACTGGTTACCTCTCCCCTTTCCACATGGGAGGATGGCATCTTATTCAAGGAATGTAAAAATATTCCCTGCTGCCTTTTCTCTAATGAGACCTCTCCCTGTACACCCTCAAACAAAGCTTGCTGTGGAGACAAATGGTGACAAAGCTGTATAAACCTTGCCATCAATCCTGCAGCCAGCTCTGGTTCTGAATACAACTTGGCACTACATTTTTACTTTATTGTGAACACATTTGCTAGTGGGATTGAACATCACATAAAAATGCATGGAGGCTTTAAGGACATCTGTTTTAGCCCAGATTTAAATCAGCAAAGCAATGAGGTGATGGAAGCTTCTCTAGTCAGGACATCACTTAAGCCCTGTTGAAGTCCCACTGACGTCAAAGAAATATTAACATATGCCTAATTTTAATTGTATGCTTAATGGCTGGTCTGAAATGGGTCACAAATGGCCACTTTCACTATTTGTTCTGAATTCTATGGGATCATTTCCATCAGGGGAAATAATTCTCATTGACACATTCATTTTTCCAATTCCAAATCCTTCCTGTGTTCTCTACGTAAAAACCATCCTAAGCCTAACCAGGAGAAAATCCTAAAGTATGAGTACCTGACAATAAAAACCTACATTTCTTACAATAAAGTGTTGGAAACAAACCATTACTGTGATTAATGATTAATTTGCTACGTCTTTGGTTTTCAGCTTTGCCTAAGGCTGCAGGCTGTTCTTCCAGGCCATTACTTGCTACAAACATCCAATTTCCTATGTGTTTCCTAAGGATTTATTATAACAGTACTGAGAGGTAAAGGTCACCAAAAAAGTCCTTCTGCCAGAAGCCTTTTCCACCCATACTCCACCTCTCTCCAGTGTGGTTCTCAAGGCCTCTGATTTTTGTTGTCCCTTTGGGTTTGAAAGACAGGTGTCTTGGTTTGAAAGACAGGTGTCTGCTACAGAAGGGAGGAGCCTCCCTTGGCATGGAAAAATGTAACCCTATGAATTACTATAATTTTGAAATGAAGGGGTTTTCAGGCCAAGGTATGAGGGCAGGACTAGCAGCCCTTTCCTAGTGTGCACACCAAGGCAGACAAACAGCAGCAGCTCTGCCTTACCCCAGCCAGAGCCTCGGGCGCTGCTGCTCCTGGGGGCTGATGGCTGCCGGGCCCAGAGGGAAGGGATGGAGGAGAGGCTTTGCTGCACAAACCCTGGGGCAGCCCAGCCCGGGGCACATGGGGATAGCTCCCTTGTTTCAGTGTTCAGTGAGGAGGGTGTGAATGAGGGCCCAGCTCAGGGCCTGCTCTCACAAGCAGAGGCTCCCCCCAGGGCAGAAGCAGCAGCTCTGGGCTGGGCCCCGGCGGCAGCAGCGAATTCCCTTCCCCGAGCAGCAGCTCCGACCGTGCTCCTCCAAAACAGAGAGAGACAGAGCCAGCAGCTGGCCCAGCCCCATCTTGTCCCTGCCCAATTCTCCCAGGATCTCTGCCCCTCCCTCAGGGAGAAACTCCTGAGGAGAGAAGCCCAACCAGATGCCCTCCTCCCCTGCCTCTCACAAAGCAGTTTGTGGCTGCTTTGCTTCTTACTACCCCCTCCCCATTCCTCATGAGCTACTCAGCACCCTCTGATGTTTCTATCACTTCTCAGAGAGAGAATGGGATGATCTGCAAGATCTAAGGATTTCTAAGGATTCTGTCCCCTGTGTCCAGATGAATGTTTCCTCCATTACTTCATCTGCTATTTTTACAGACACCTGAAACTCTTCTTTCCCCAGCCAGTGTGTCCATAGAAGGTGAACTGTCATGGAGCCAAGTTGTGCTGTATATTTACCTACTTTATTACCCTCTCAAAACTCCAGCCTTCCAGGCACTTACCTGGTTTATTTCTGGGTCTGAACTTCTTCCAGCTCTTCTATACTCAGAAGGGAATGACAGGATCTAGGTGGAATTGCACTAAAAGCCATTACATCCCACTCTGGTACGGGACGGGACCAGCCTCAATATCATACTGGGTTAACTTTCTAATAACTGGGAAGTTACTTCTGTAAGGAAACCATAATTATTGAACATCTTTGATTTACTGCTAATCAACCCATTATCAGCCTGCTAGAAATTTCAAAGAGTTTTGCACTTGAGATGGCAGAATTTCATTTTTTCCTCTTTTGACAATGCCTCACTCAAAGTCTGTTACTAAGCTGCCATCCCTTCAGCCATTAGTTTTGTAAAGCTCTCCTAGGAACAGATATTGGAATTTTGAAGGGGCACATTGCTATTTCTGGATATAAAGAGTCATTTTTATCCCAAACTTGAACAAAACACCTGAAGTTTTGAAAGTTTGATTCACTTTGGAAGTCCTAAAAACGTATCTTGGATCCAGACCTTTTCTTTTTGACATTTTTATCCTTCAGTGTAAAACATCCAGATGCTTTATTGTTTCTAAGAACTGAGCAGTAATTCTAACATTCTTGAAGGTCCCAGTGCTTGCAGTTCTAACTGAGATCAGGTCATAAATCCAGCTTAATAGTGCTCAGAAAATCCCAAGTAGTCCAGCAGACACAGAGGGCCATTAGCAAGGAAAGATTAGGTAGAAAAAACTGCTCCTTCCCTGATGGAAATTATTTCCAGTTTCAACTCAGCACAGTTAAAAAAATCTCCACAAAACTGAAAGGATCCCAAGGAGGAGATCCTTGCACTGAGGCTGACTTGGGAACTGTTTGTTCTAGCAAAGGACTCTGCTCCTCCTCCATGCCAACTCTGACAGTGCCAGAACAGCTCCGTGTTTTTCCTGCAGTTATGCAATCCCTAGGATTGTGCCTGGCACACAAATAGTTCACAACTCCCTTCCCATATTAGAGAAATATCCCTGTCTTTTCCCCATCCACAGCCTCAAGTGATTGGATGGGAACGCAGGAGCAAAGGGTGAGAAGGAAGACCAGGAATTCCATCTGCCATCATTAATTTTACCTTCTTTGAGTGCAACAGGCCCCTGGCGCAGACAGGGTGCACAGAGCATGGTGAAATTCTGAACCCATCAGCACCACACAAAGCCTCTGCAGCCATGCCATCCACTTGGGTTAGGGGCTTGAAATAATCTACATCTAAATCAAGTTGACTGCAAGTTCCTATAGTGGTTAGGTAAGATTTTATCTACATTTTATCTAAAATTTTATCTACATTTATCTCTAAATGCACATGCTATGGATTTCTTAGGCTGATTGGAATTAAGTCTAGAGCTTCAAACACACCAAATAAATTGTTCACAGTGGGCTCTCAGAAAACTCTTTGAATAAAGGTTTATGTGGTTGGATGTGTCACACATGCAAGCATACCTCCACACACTCTGTATCTATATAAATGTATCCGTCCAGAATGTTATGAGCCACAAACAGGCACAAAAAGCAAGGCAAACACAACCTGCATCACACTGGGGTAATATCCATTACTGCCAACCAAGAAAGGCAAAAGAAACCAAAGGAGAAATATTAACTTACTGTGGTTTCCTCTATATAAACTGGACATGCTCAGGTTTAACAAATTCACAGAATCCTAGAACGGTTTGGTTGGAAAGGGCCTTAAAGCCTTTCCAGTTCCACCCCTGCCATGGGCAGGGACACCTTCCACGAGCCCAGGCTGCTCCAAGCCCCAGTATCCAACCTGCCTGGGACACTGCCAGGGATCCAGGGGCAGCCACAGCTTCTCTGGGCACCCTGTGCCAAGGCTCCAGAGCCAGATGCTCCTCTGTGCAGCAAAGATGTCCCTGCATAGTTGTTGATTCCAGATTTAATTTCACCTTGCTAATGTTAATCAAAAGCTGTAATTCTTGGGTATTTTCACAGGACCTGCCCAAGTTTTCTCTCTATGAAAAAAAAGACTAAATTATCAGCTCCAATTGTCTGCTCTTCTCAGATGATTTATCTGCTGATCTATCTTGACAACTCACAGCTGTGAGTCTGCTCAGCCAATCCTGTGTCTCTGCTTGCTGGAAACTGGGAAATTTGATCTTCTGAGTAGTGACAGAAAGAATCCTAGGACACAAATGCCACTGTGTGGTGGTTTTTGCCAAAAGAGGTACAAGATACAGCTAAAACCTGCTGGGTGGATGGTTAGGGATCAATAAATGGGATCAGGATCCTAAAACATCTGGTGGATGGTTAGGGATCAATAAATGGGATCAGGATTCTAAAACATTTGGTGGGTGGTTACGGATCAATGAATGGGATCAGGATCCTAACACTTCAGCTGGAAATAGGCTGGCTTTGAGTACGATATTTCCACAGGTAAAAAATTATTCACTTGCAGACCCCTCATCAGCATGGCTCTTTAGAGGTGACTACATCAGAGTCCACTTTTCCTCATCATAATTCTGTGCATTAAAGGATGGGCACAAGGCTATGCCACTTGCAATATAGATATTCACCAGACAGGATTAAATCAAAATCCTTTGTAAGCCCAACATTATTTTGGCTTCACCTTTACCATTTTTAAAGTTTTAAAGAGACAACCCAAAAAGAGTCAATATTTCACCAGATGTGTGGATAAATTTTGTGTTCTCTCCTCAAAATGTTGATCTGTTTGATATTATTTCTTTTTTTCTTATTTACAATTTTCTGTTTAAATGAATTTTATTATGCTTTACACATATTTATCTAGTAAAGTTCATAAAACATCAATACTGGAAACCTGTCCAGGAGACTGCTGAGGTAAGAGTCAGGGAGAGGAGACAGACAGGGCATGTAATTTACATCACTATCCATGGCTTGCACACTCTCACCATCATCAGGAAAAGGTTTTGGACTCCCCATCTGTGGAAGTGTCCAAGGCCAGGCTGAATGGGGCTTGGAGCAGCCTGGGATAGCAGAAGGGGCAGGGGGTGGAAGTGGATGGGCTTTAAGGTCCTTCCCAACCTAAAACATTCTGGGATTATGGGGTTCTGAAAATGGACTGAATCATATGGATGTCCACACCCAGCTGAGAGCAACTTGCTGGGCATTTTCAGTTGGCAAATATTTTCAAAACCAACATTTTTCCTTTTTGATAACAAAGTGGGAAGACAATGGGAGTGAGAAACTAAAGACAAATGATTATTTTTGGTCTTGCTACATTTTCACCTTTATTCCCTGGTGAAACCAAAGAACAACATGATGCCAAAAATGATCACCTAGACATGCCCATCATTCCTTAAATCCAGTCTCTGAGTTGAACACACAGTCCCAGTGACACAGGGATAGCCTGGTGCTCCAGAGCTTGCAGCTCCTCATAATCCCCCATAAACTTTTCAGGAGGTTTCAGGGGTTTATGACAAACTCAGGGAGCAGAACAGCTCCTGTAATGGGAAGGCAAACAAGGCTCACACAGCTCCCAGCCCACGTTACGTCATGTGGATAAAAGGAGGAGGTGTGACCTCAGAGAACGACAGCAGTGGCTATCACTCCTGCAAAATTTGTATGGATTATTTTAGGATCCACGTCAATTCAAATTTGTCATCTCATTTGCCTAATGACACTTTATTCAGTAACTAAACAAACTATTTTTTTCTGTTAGCATTGGTTACCTTAATGTTAATTATTACCTTTCAGCTTTGAGGGTAGCAAAATAAAGTTTTTTTTCCTTGTGGGTTTTTTTTTTCCCAGAGGTTTTTATATGCATCTCCCCCAAGCCACAGCACCCATCAGGTTTCATAACTCAAAATTGTGGGTGGGCAGACACTGGAAGGGGCTGCCCAGTCCCCATCCCTGGAGGTGTTCAAGGAATGACTGGATGTGGCACACAGGGCTCTGGTCTGGCTGACAAAGGCCCATTGGGCTGAGTGCTCTGGTGATCAGTCACAGGTTGGACTGGATGATCCTGGAGGTCTTTTCCAACCTGAAGGATTCTGTGATTCTAAAACCTCTCTAGCCACACTTCTAAGCCACCCCAGGTGCATGGAAAGGGCAGAGGGGTGAGTCCCTTTACCAGGCTGGACTAAAATAATTTCAGCTCTTGTCAAAACAAAGCACTTTGCATATCCTCAGGAATAAACATTTATTTATTTGTATTCTAAACAAAAATTCTGCAAACATGGAATACATTGTTTGCTACAAGCTTCAAATATACTACTCCACACCTGAAAATGGATATGGATATGCCTGGGGTGACTGTATTTAAAGACATGCACTCTAGCAGTGCTCCTGTTCATGAATGCCCAATCCCAAGCACAACAGGCATTAGAGCTCAGGGATGAGCACTCTCTCCCAAAATCAGGACTGATTCCACATACTGATAATTTAAAAAGAAGGTTTGAAATGGCTATATCAAATGTGAAATTCTCAGTGAGAGAAAAAGATTCACCTTAAGATAAGGACAGAGCTATATCAGGTGGAAAAGCCAATTTTTAACGTAGAGGAGGTGAAGATTTTATTAATATTTTGGTTACGCATCAGAGCAAAACGGAACAGCTGAGAAAGAGTAAAATTAAAATCACCCTCCTAATTAAGTTGGAACCAGAACACCTGGGAAGGAGATGTTTTGAAATGTTCAGCTCTATGAAATCCAAAAGCCTTAGGGTAAGGAATGAAACACATTATCTCAATCAACACAATTTCTGATGGCTGCAAGCCTGAAGTCCGTATATGGTTTTTTGCATAGGAAGTGGTTCCAAGTCAGTTAGGTAAGTGTTATCCAGCAGTGTATGAAACCTTTAGATCTGAGGAGTTCTGCAGACAGGCTTGTCTCACTCCTCCCCATCATGAACATTTTAACTGTCCAGATTCTGATGCTGTGCATAAGTTCTTTATTTCACACTGATCTTGCAGTGCCTTGTGCTGTGGAGGACTTCTAGGTAATTGGCAATCACTAAAATATTCCAGCCCAAGGATAAATAGAGCATCCAAATCGTTGCAATGTAAATCTCCAAGGGGCTGCAGAGACTTGTTTTGGAGCAGCTAACAAATCACCTGATATGACAATATTGCACACCCAGTGGGTGCAGCACACAGAAAAGGATGTAAGGTGGTTATCTGGTGATTCCTGCTGTGCTTTGCATTTGTTGGGGGCTTTTTCTCCACTCAGCATTGCTCACAGGCCTGCCTTTAGTCATTTACATTCATTAGTGCTGCAGAGCAGGGAGCAAGGAGCCTTGGGCAAGGGGCCCAGCATTTCTATTGCTCAAATATAACAGAAATTATCTACATGTAAATATTTCCCCTCTTTCCTACCCTCTGGAAAGTCTATAAACATTTAAAATCCCCATGAACTAAGTTGCAACACTTCAGAATTATTGTGAAGTGTGTGGAGCAATCCATATTTGATTGATCTGGGCAGGAACTCCAGCCTTTCACAGGAGTTCAGCCGGTGGAAGTTCACAAGGTCTCTCTTGACTCATCCACACTTCTATTCCCAGCCACCCCACACAGGTCCGACCCCAGATGATCCCAGTTCATGGAGTCCAGGAGAGAGGGTGGAGGAGTGTGTTTGTGGTGAGAGGAGCCACAGGGAGTGGTTTGCATGGCAGCTCAGGCCCTTCCCACGGAAATCGGATCAAGAGGAAACAGAGGCATTGCACAGAGGCAGGTGTTCTTTCCCCAGGAAGAGCTGGACCCCTCACGGAGCTGCAGGCACAGAAAAGCTCCCTGGAACAGCAGAGAATTGTGATTCCCACCAGCCCTGCCACCGGCTGCTGGCCTGGGCACCACTGCTGGCCTGCCCAAGGCTGTGACAGCCTTTGTGATGGCTGGAACCAGACACACGCAGGAACGGCCGATGCCTCAAAGAAGCACCAGCCCAAAATTAGCTGCCCAGACAGAGCTCTGTGCTGGTGATATAAACCCTGCTATTTCCACCCAAACCTGGCCTCCAGCCCACTGGCCCTAGGTTGCTGGCAACTCTCTCCACAACAATCCCCAGAAGAATGCCATCTGAAACGAAACCCCAAAATAACACGCACGGCCAGAACGCTGCAAAGCCCTCATTTACTTAATGAACAGAGAGGCAACCAGCACAGAGTTTCCAGAGTTTCCAGAGAAACCACAGAACCAGACAAGCTGATTGTTTGCTCTTGGGCTTCTATGACTTATCTCTTCTACACCGGAGGTCAGGATGAGAAATAAATGCCAAAGTATAGTCAGGACTGCCTCTGGATAAACAGAAAAATAGTGGAAGAGAGACATGTCAATATTAAACCAAATTTACAACTGCTCCACAAAGAAGCACCATCAAAATTCCTGATACAGGATGAGTTGTGTGAAGGATAATAATAATAACCATAAATTCACACGCTTTACTTGTAAAACCAGTAATTCTTCTAGCCATGAGTTAGTCCCTAACCTGGACACTTCAGCTCCTGGAACAAACACTCTTGTGTGAGAACACATACCCTTGCAAATTTTGCTTGGAGTTGATGGACTCCAAGGTCTTTTCCAGCCTTAAGGATCCTGTGATGGCCAGTTCTGCTCTTTGAAAAGGGCTGTTTCTGCAGGCACATGGTGCACCTGGCTGGCTTCAGGTTACCCAAGACATCCAAATAGCAACAATAAATGGATGGCATTCCTGAAGAGGGATGACTAACACAGCTCCAGCACCAAAAAGAGATATGGGATGTTTTTCCTTGCAGACATAAATTCTCTGGGCTCTGAGCTCTTACAACCACTGCAGGGCTTGCAGATCCCTAATTATTTTCTATTTCTGTAATTTTGATCATTATACATTTTCCCTCACTGCATATTCTAGGGAGAGGAGTCAAAGCCAGCAAGGCTTTATCTCCTGATGAGCATCCCCAGGGCACAGTTTCCCTTGGAGGCTGGATTTTAAGCCCAGTGAGCTGGCCAGGTTTTTATGCCATTGAATAATTGGCCGTCTCAAAAAGTAGAAAAGTATTTGAAGAATTTCCAGATGATTTGCTTTTGCTTAGAGTCATATGTCTTGGCAAGACAAAATATGATGTGATGTCTCCTTCCCAATAATCTAATTTAATTTTGAATAAAGCAGGAATTTCTCCGGTTTGTATCTCCTGAGATGTACATTTTCTTGATCTTGTTCTGACCTGAGTAGTTTAACTCACAGTATTTCTTCAGGTGCTTTCAATTCCCACCATAAGTACAAATAGTTTGAGTTTCTGGAGGGCTGTTATGGAAAAGGATCACAGGGCACAGTTTTAATCTGGTCGCTGAGTCCTTTTCCCTCACCAGTAACCAGCTCATTCAAAATAAATTTCATCCCTTTTACTTCTTAATTTCTTCCTAGTTTGTTTTTTTTTTTTTTTTTTTTTAATTGTAAGGGTATTCTGGAAGTGTGGCAAATTGACAAGCCATTGGAAAACAGTCCTGATTTAATTCTGGAAGTGAAGATGAGTAGAGAGGAGCCTTGGGAGTTTGGGTATGCTGCAGTGGGCAGAGCCTGCTCCAGGAGCCTCCCCACCCTGGTGCAAGTCAAAGCCATAATTTGTGTGGGCACTGTCCATCCACGGGCTGCCACGGGAGCTGTGTCATGGAACATTCTTCTCTTGCTGACACCAGATGACTCCTCCAGCCTCCAGCTGGGAAGAGCCAGAGTCAGTTTCAAGGAACTCAGTGTCTCAGTATCAATATCTGAGTCCCCTTTGGGCCATGGGGTACCTTGGTGGCACCTTCCCTGTGGGCACCGAGGGAAGGGTCACAACAAGGAGCTGCAGAGTCCCCCTTCTCAAAGCACTGGATGGCATTGTTCTGGGGAGACCTTGGAGCCCCTTCCAGTGCCTAAAGGGGCTCCAGGAGAGCTGGAGGGGGAACTGGGACAAGGGAGGGAGGGACAGGACACAGGGAATGGCTTCCCACTGCCAGACAGCAACATGGGGTAGATGGGGTACTGGGAAGGAATTGTTCCCTGTGAGGGTGGGGAAGCTCTGGCACAGGGTACCCAAAGAAGCTGTGGCTGCCCCTGGATCCCTGGCAGTGTCCCAGACCAGGCTGGATGGGGCTTGGGACAGTAGAAGGTGTCCCTGTCCATGGCACAGGGTGACACTGGATGGGCTTTAAGGTCCCTTCCAACCCAAACCTTTCTGTGATTTTGTGATTCCATGAAACCTCGAATTCACAGACAACCCTACAAAAGCCTGCAGAGCAGAGCTTACTTGGTGGAACAGCAGGTTTTGCACTGTTGTAAACTGATCTGGTAAATGCTCTTGTAGAAAAAAAATCTTAATGAATAAAGCTAAATAAATTTCAATACCCAAAGGCATGTTTTATGTAAGGAAGCATTACACTGAAATAATTTTCCACTCAGCAAAACCTATCTCCATTTCCCTTACCCAGTTTAATGTCCATGTGCTTGAAGCAAAGGAAAATTCCACATGATTGTATTTGCACAACAAAAGAGCATGAGGCTGGATGACAGATTTCACTAACATTAAGCAGGAAGTTGCTAAAAGAAAATCCAGGCATCTGCATTGAGGAGGGAAGTATTTGGAAATCTCTCTAAGGCGGGTTTTCTGTGCAGGTTTCCCACAGAAAGATAGCCTTTCAATATACAATGCTTACTAAAAATGGAACAGCAGAAGCAATTACCTTAATGTGAGTTGCAGCTGGTGACCAAAAGCAGATAAAGTGCCAGCTGACGTTTCTTTATGTAAAGGCAGTTACAAAATCTCATGACGTATTTCAGATCTGCCTGTGATCAAATGTCCACATCAGAAACACATGGAGGCTGTGTGGGGAAAAATGGGCTCTGCAAAAAAAATAAAAAACGGATCACGGGAGCAGGGAGGTTCATGGCTTAACTTTGGTAACAATTACCAATAACAATTGCCAAAACATCCTTTTCTTCAGTCAAGAAATGACGAAAAATATTTTCCATTTTAATAGGTACAGTTTATATAGGGAAAAAAAAAAAAACAACGCATAGATGAGTGTATCTGAATAAAGTCTCTGAAAAATAATTAGAATTTTTTTTTAAAAGTTTAAAAAAATACACAAGTCTAATCCAGAGTGTGGCTGCCAAAAATCTTATGTTTATCCAATAGTTCATGTTTATGGCCTTCTCCTTTAAATTCCCCATAAAAAGGAATTTAAAGTCTTGTGACCTAAAAAAAAAATTTAAAAATGGGACAGATCGTAGCTAGGATGAAATTTTCAGCCAGCCTCTGCCTCAAACTACCATATAGGATAAAAATGCTGTGCTTCATCCTCCATTCATCTACACTCCTTGGAAAAAGGTCGTCCTAGAGAGCTTCAAGCTGAGTTTAAGTAATTTAGGGCTTATTTGTCAGGAACTAGTCAGCAGGACTGAAGTTGTGACTACCAAGAGTGCTAATGAGGAAAGGAATCATCTAATACACTTCATCTGAACAAACAAAACACAGTTCTGAAAGCCATTTCTGCAGGGGCTTCATTCATTCCCTTTCATTTAAAATCATGGGGATTCAGTGTCTGGGCACCTCCCAAGGAAAGAGCTCAGCCTTGCTTTGGATCAGGTGGAGATCTGCATTTAAGCTGAGCAAAAGGGAGTAATTCTTGTGGGTTTTTTTTTCTCTCAAACTATGTGTATCATGTCCCAAGCAGTGTACAGATGCCCTGTAGTAATAATATCATACAGGTACCTGGCAAAGAATTTGCAAAGCAAACAGGCCTGGGAGAAACCTGGGCACCACACATGACTGCACAGGTATCTCATTTCACATCTCATCTCTGCAGGTAAATCTGATGTAAAGTCACTCTTCTCACCTGTTTCATTACAGCCTTTGACTAGTAACTGAGTCTGTCAAGAATGCCAGGGAATTAAAACAAGAACTCAGAGATGTTATTAAAAACAGACGCTTGGAAAGGGTTTGTTGAGCAGGGTTTACTTTATGCAGATGTTAATGGTAAAATAAAATCTATCATATTGGAAAACATTCCTCAAAACTCTTACTGGCTTGCAAATAAAACACAAGCTGTGGATTTATGTTGTTTTCCAGCAGCTGAAGTCCAAAGGCAAGCTGCTCTTAAAAAGGAAAATAAAAAGGGAGACTCAAACTTGCTCACATCTTGCCTAAGTCAGATGTAGATTTTTGTGCCACCCACCTATTTTATTGGTTTTTTCACATTTTTAAAAATATAATTCCAGGAATGAAACCAGCCCCAACTGAAGCTGATTTGGATAACAAGGTATGCTCCATTTCCCTACACAATGACTGATGTCCCCCTGAGGTGAGCTCCCAGCTCACCCTCCTGGTCCCCCAGCAACAGGTGTGTGCCAGCAGCCCCAGCCCATGCACAAACATTCCTTGCCAATCACTGTCCATGGGATTTCTCCTGAGGGCAAGGCAGTCCAGCTCCCAGCTCTCACACCCTCTATTTTCATATGTAGTTTTGCCTGGAATCGTGTTCCAAACAATTCCAAAATTGCAGTAGCCTGGAAACCCCATAAACAAGGCACCTTTTTACTGAAATTTTCGCAAACCTCCCTTGTCTCCAAACCAGGTAATGAGTACTTTTGTTTTCATACACGACCCAGGGTGCCAATGAAACTGGGACCCAAGTGATCAGAGTGCTCCACGAGGACACAGCAGGAGGACACAGGAAAGTAGAGCTTAGCTGTCTAGCCAGGGTGATCCCATGAAAGCACAAAGCAATTTCATAATCAAACCCTTCTGTTAAGAGAGTTCTAATACTGCAAAAGGCATAGTACAGGAGCTTAAAGACACCAACTTCCCCTGGAGGTGCTTCAGTTCTCAAGAACGTTGTTGGAACATCCAGGATTGTTATCGTATCCATGTCCAATCAGCCTTGGTGTGTGCTTGCATTGGGAGCAATGTATCCAAGCTGACAGCAGACTTCAGACTGAGCTCCTTCTGCCATGAAAGAGCAGCAAAATGGCACAGAGCAAATGACATCCCAGGAAACTACTGTGCTACAAAACCTGAGATTGCCACAGTCACAAAGGGAGGGAAAATATTTCAAACAGATTAAAAAGGCTCAAGGATGAATTCAGCACTAATTCAGCTGGGTTCAGCTGACCTACTGCAAAATGGAGCAGCACCAGTGCCAAGAGACAATGTTTTCCCTGCTGCCACTCCATCTCTCCTTCTTTTGTTGGCATTACTGAAGCATGTCAATCCTTACAGGTCACTGCATCCTCTGTCCTGAACCCTTGCCTTGGAAAGGTGTGAATTTATGCAGTTAAACCTAAAATAGAAACAGGAATAGCTTCAGGGAATTGCCTCCTGCAGAAATGTCAGCAAATGCAAAAAGGCTGAGGTTGACGAAGGTTCTCTGTTCCACAGGCTGCTCTGACCTGGGCCAAAAGGTACTTCAAGTAACAGAAAGAAAAATAACATTAATTCTTAGCAAAGATGGTTTATGCGCTAAAAACGAAAAGAGCATTTTGTTGATGCATAAAATCTCCACCTGGTGGTGAATCCTGCCACAGCAAACTTCCATTTCTGAGAAAAATTCCCTTTCCAACGTATAACCAGTTCTTTACCTGAGATAATCCCAAAGCAACAAGTGGGGAAGGGCAGCCTTCTGAGAAGCAGCACTATTGTATCTCCCTGATTTTTCATTATTTTGAAGAGCTGAAGGACCCCTTCAATTCTACTGCAGCTGACAGTGACACAAGGGACCTTCCCCAGCCAAAATCAGACTTGAGAGAGCTCACGTCACACTGACTGCAGCATTGAGTGGAGGGTGGGGGGTGCTGACTGGTTTCCAGCTGCAGAAGTACTGCTTCTCAAGGGGAAACATCCTCTCCAAAGCCTGGAGTTCTGCCATGTTTCTTGGTTTACATATTGATTAATTGTAATAATTGAAAACTTTAAGCATCATCAGTTATTTCTATCTCCAGGGTCCTCTAAATCATAGCACAGTTACCTTTGTATTATCATTTTAGGGGCAATTGTCTGGATTCAATTTTCCCCTTAATGGTGCTGGAAACAACTCTGGAAACATTTTCCTATGCATGTTATTTAAACACAGAGTCTCATTTGCCTGCTGTTTGCAGTAAAGTCTTACAGTGTGACAGCATCCAAGAAAGCTTTGTGAGATGGAACAAAATCAGTGTGAGATGGACATATGAAATGTATGAGAATGTGTGTAGACCCTTGGTGCTATGCATGGCATAGCCTGATCCACTGGATAATCAACATTCCATATTTAATTGATTTGGCTTATGCAAGAAAAAATATCACTTTTTTTACACTTGATAAGACTGAGCAAGACGTGGCTGTGCCACAGGCCCCCGGTTCAGCTGGGCTGACAGAGACATCCTCTGCTGAAGTGTATGACCCAGCCTGTGGTTTCTGCATGCAAATGTATAAAGAAATATTATCTGCCTTCTCTTGATTATGCAACTTTTTGTGTACCAGTCTTAAAACATCCAGACAGACCCACCACTGATGTACACTAGTTACTCACGAACTACAATACGCTTTGGGGCCAAAAATAAGATTATGTTTAAATCGGCCTGAATCCACTTTCTGTCAAGTCACAGATTTGTAGTTCAAACATCAGCAAATGCCACTATGGGGTTTTGGTGTTTAATGCTGGCATCCATCGAGGGCGAAAGTGCAGATCCACGCTGGGTTGCACAACCGCATGACATCCTCCTGTTTTCATTGTCGCTCCTCACGCACTAAAAATAGTAGCAAAGGGTAAATAATCTATGACCAAAAGATAAAGTATTGATTCCCTCCAGCATTCCTTCCTTCCTTCCTTCCTTCCCGCTGCGCGGGGCGCTCCGCAGCGCGGGCGCTCTGCCGCCCGTGTGCGCCGCAGCCCTGCGAGCCGCTGCTGAATGAATGGAATGGATTAAACCAACAGCGAGCCGTCATTGAGCGGAGCCGGGCGCTGCCAGCGGCCCCGCGCCGTACCCACAGCCGCCCCGCACACCTCCCCGCGAGGGGCCAGACTGGGGCGGGCGGGGCGGGAGCAGAAATTCCGTGCTCCGTTCATGCTTCCGGCTGTGACTCACTCGGCGCTGCCATAAATACGGGATGTGCGGCAGGGGCCGCCACACTTGGAGCTGCCGAGCCAGCACCGCCAGCCCAGCACAGCCCAGCCAAAGCCAGCCATGCCGCTGCTGCCCCTGGCCCTGCTGGCCGCGCTGCTGGCCGCCGGCCGCGCCGGTGAGTCCGCGCCGCGCTCCGGATTAACGCGCGCTTTGCCTTTCTGCTTCTCCTGCTCCTCGCTCTCTTGGCATTTCTCTGCTGTGTGTGAGTGCCAGGTCCCCGCTGGCCTGTGAGGGATGATCTCCCCTTCTGAGGGGGGTTATTGCTGGCAGCAGACAAGAATTCCTGCGCTTTTCAAGCTGCTCCCTGGTAGCCCAGGGGTTGCCGTGGATGGATGGTCGCTGTGATGCCTTCCCGATCAGCCTTAAACTCCAGGGCGTTCTCGTTGGTTGTCTAAAGCCCTGGGAAGGTGGGAGTGTATTGCAGAGATGCTAACCCCAGCTCTGGTTCCCCGCAGCCAACCCTTGCTGCTCGAACCCCTGCCAGAACAGAGGCGTCTGCATGACCGCCGGGCCAGATCGCTACGAGTGCGACTGCACCAGGACAGGCTTCTACGGGCAGAACTGCACCACACGTGAGTATCCCACACCCCTCTCCCAAATGAAACTCATAGTCCAATTCCAGCATTGCAGGTTATCCTCCATAAGCTAATTGATAACAACCTTCCCATTGTCGTTTGCAGCGGAATTCTTCACGTGGCTGAAGCTAGCATTGAAACCATCACCAAACACTGTCCACTACATCCTCACACACTTCCAAGGAGTCTGGAATATCATCAACAACATTCCCTTCTTAAGGGACACTATTATGAGATATGTACTAACGTGTAAGTGTGAATTGTCTCTTCCAGTCCTCTTAAAGCTTACTCCAGAATATTGCAATGAATTGATCTGTTTACAAACCAAGCAGCCTAAATTGCACCGAAATTAAAACACCAAAATTTAAGACTTCTGCGTGATGCAGGCTTGTATGAAACATGCAGCTTGATTCTACTTTCTGTAAGAGTCCAGGATTTTGCTGACATGAACTTGGCACCCCATTGCTTGTGTTAATAGTGAGATCCAGCTGATCAGCCAGGATCCAGTCCTGTTATTCAGTAACTGTAATCATATTTAACATCAGTAACTGATATCTGTGGAATTTACAACTGCTGCCAAATATATGCAAAAAATCTGGCTTTGTGATTTACTCTTTGAGCCTAAACAGTAGAGTTAAAAATAACCAAATATTTATTTGTCTTTCAGCAAGATCACACTTGATTGACAGCCCACCAACTTACAATAGTGACTACAATTACAAAAGCTGGGAAGCTTATTCCAACCTTTCCTACTACACAAGAAGCCTTCCACCAGTAGGACTTGACTGCCCAACACCAATGGGTGTTAAAGGTGAGGAATAAACCAGACACGTAATGATTGCTTGGTCTTTTCTAAGAGGAAAAAATAAGTAGTAGTTCCTATGAGACCCGCTTGTCTGTAGCCTTTTTTCAGTGTAGTTGACTTTATGAATAACCATGTTTTGGATATATTGTTTGAAGACCTAAAAGATATTATTTTGGTTCTTGCTATTGAGTTATATGCTAAAAGCAGGGAATTTAGAAATTTCTAATAAAATCAAGAAAGTGAGCATAGAAGAGTAGGTAATTCCCCTTGTTTGTATGCTGCTGTCATTATATTCCACTGAAAGTCTTAAGCCTTTTTGTTAGGAATAAACTTCAGTATTGCATAAAGAGTTGTCTTGAGTATCTCACTGTCTGTTTCTCCCACAGGCAAGAAAGAGCTCCCAGATTCGAAGCTGATCGTGGAGAAGTTTTTGCTGAGGAGAAAGTTTATTCCTGACCCACAAGGCACAAATGTGATGTTCACCTTCTTTGCCCAGCACTTCACCCACCAGTTCTTCAAGACGGACCAGAAGCGGGGCCCTGCCTTCACCAGAGCGCTCGGCCATGGGGTATGGTCACAGCTGGGGACACGGCTCGTGCTCTTTGGGAGCTGCTGAGCACCTGGAATGGCCAGAATGGCATCCAGGGGACACCTGTGCACACACTGTGCCACAATCCATGGGATTACCCCTTCTGTAGCTGCTCCTCAGGCCAAATTCCAGTGTTCAGCAGCGTCTCTTCCCGGGTCAGAACCACGTGCTCTGCACAAGTGGTTCTGTTTAAAATACCTGCCCAGTGATCTCTTACTGTTCCCAAAATCTGCTTTCACCTAAAGCACGTTAGATGTAGCGAGTATCCAAAACTTCTCTGGACTCTGTCAGTTCCAAAGAGACGTATCCAGCACTTAAGTATTGCTTATGTACTGCCGATAGCCTTAGTTTAAAAAGAACTTCAAAAACATACTTGGATTTAAGATCTTTACCTACAAGACTGGCATTCTTTGGACAAAGAGTTCTTCACTATAAGTGTCACTTACGTCCAAACCAAAGCTGTAAATTGTGTGGGTATATATAGAAAGCTGTCTGCATAATAAAAAATTGCTGACACTTTAAACAGAGTCCTTTTATATTGCTGATGTAACAACCTCCTCTTATGCAGAGATGGCTCCAGTTGCCAGGAAATAATTTGGCTTCATCTTAAATATCGGTGCATGATACTTATAAGGTAGCGGTAATATAATTGAAAGGTAAACATCTAGGGGGTGAACTCCTATTGGTATCCATAGAACAGGGACTTATCCTAAAATAGCAAAAAATGGAGGTTGGCTTCATGTCCCAAATGCTTTTATTTTATAGGTTGACTTGAACCACATTTATGGAGAGACTCTGGAGAGACAACTTAAACTGAGGCTTCGAAAGGATGGAAAGCTAAAGTACCAGGTATGTCTTAGCTCAGAATTCCTACCTTCTTACTGGATGGCATAGACTTCCTACATTAGTGCTGTGTGAATGGTGTAGGTGATTTAAAGCGTGAGTCAGAACTGAGAGAGTGGACAGAGCTTTACCAAAGTATCATAGCTCACAGCTCCTGCTGTTTCCCCCTTGCACAGATGATCGATGGAGAAATGTACCCTCCGACGGTGCGGGACACGCAGGCAGAGATGCTGTACCCGCCCCACGTGCCCGAGCACCTGCGCTTCTCCGTGGGGCAGGAGGTGTTTGGGCTGGTGCCGGGGCTCATGATGTACGCCACGATCTGGCTGCGCGAGCACAACCGCGTCTGCGACGTGCTCAAGCACCAGCACCCCGAGTGGGACGACGAGCAGCTCTTCCAGACCGCCCGGCTCATTCTCATCGGTGAGAACCCTGATGCTAGGTGCAGCTCCAGCTCCAGCCTGCGTGGATGGAGTGAGGGGGAAGCTATCCCCTAAATTGGGGTGGGTGGGAGTGGCTCCTTCGTGGCCTGTCACTGGGGTTGTGTTGAGGTGCAGCTTGCCCCAGCTCTGCTAAAGATGGAACTGAAGAAAACTCAGGGGAAGTCAATTCCCTCATCTGAGGGAAGCAGAACTGAAAGCAGTGAAAAGACAGGAAGCTGAGGTTCCTTTCTCAGAGAAAGCCTGCGAGGCTGGGTGACCTCAGGCTCCCTGATCTGGGGTTTTGGTTTTTTTTCCCTAGGGTTGGGTCAGCTCAGGTATGCTTTAAAAGAAAGGCTGTGATTAAGTCTAAAGTTCAGAAGGTTATGTAAAATGTAACTCTGCATAGTTCTCCTGTCTTAATTGCATGCCCAGTGATATTTCATCTTATGTAAATGCTGAGGTGCTCTAAGCTGGAAAAAACCTTGCCCCAGCTAAAACCAGAAACGAAGACAATTGTATTACGTAGTTCAGAAGCTGAGATCTGTTTTCAGACATCAACTTTCTTCATTATCCCCTCCCTCTGTCCTAGAGATATTGTATAACTGAACAGTGTAAATACTGGTGTGTGCTGTTCTGTGGAGGGTACAAGGAATTGTGTCTTGGGAGGAGGAAAGCAGGCTGTAGAAAATACCTCACTACCCACAGCCAAGAACTCTTGGTATCTGAAGTACTGTTCCAACCCTTAGTCACATAAAATACATGAATTGCTTTCTAGGAAAGATTACAGAAAAGTGTTTGTTATCCTGATCACTGTAGTATATTATAGAACAGTTCAGAAATTGTGCTTTCCCTGCCACTGAGAAGAAGCAGTGCCAACATTCTCTCCTGTTCCTTTGTCCAACAGGAGAGACAATCAAGATTGTTATAGAGGACTATGTGCAGCACCTGAGTGGGTACCACTTCAAGCTGAAGTTTGACCCTGAGCTGCTGTTCAACCAGAAGTTCCAGTACCAGAACCGCATTGCAGCCGAGTTCAACACCCTGTACCACTGGCACCCGCTGCTGCCCGACACCTTCCAGATCCACGACCAGGAGTACACCTTCCAGCAGTTCCTCTACAACAACTCCATCATGCTGGAGCATGGACTCTCCCATATGGTCAAATCTTTCTCCAAGCAAAGTGCTGGCAGGGTAGGTCCTTCCTCAAGTTGATGGTGAACCGACAGAAGCATGAGCCTCTGTGGGTGGGACAAGGGAATGGGATAAAGCTATTTAAAACTAATCACTGGAAAGTCACAACTTTCTCGTGACTCATATCAGGAGATCTTACAGCTTTTCCTCTTTAATGTACAGGTTGCTGGTGGGAAGAATATTCCTGCTGCAGTGCAGAAAGTTGCAAAGGCCTCCATTGACCAAAGCAGGCAGATGAGGTACCAGTCCTTGAATGAGTACAGGAAACGCTTCATGCTGAAACCGTTCCAATCCTTCGAAGAGCTTACAGGTAACAGTCCTCATCCTTCCCAGCAAATGAGAGACATTGCCTTAAAATGCCCACAGAGTCCTGCAGTGTCATTGCTGGGCTTGAGCAGGACAGTCCTGCACAGAAAATGGGAGTTTTCCACTTACAGTTTTTAATCATTGCAGGAGAAAAAGAGATGGCAGCGGAGCTGGAGGAGCTGTACGGGGACATCGATGCCATGGAGCTGTACCCAGGCCTGCTGGTGGAGAAGCCCCGGCCCGGGGCCATCTTTGGGGAGACCATGGTGGAGATGGGGGCCCCGTTCTCCCTGAAGGGGCTGATGGGCAACGCCATCTGCTCCCCGGAGTACTGGAAGCCCAGCACCTTCGGGGGCAAAGTGGGCTTTGACATCGTCAACACGGCCTCCCTGCAGAAGCTCATCTGCAACAACGTGAAGGGCTGTCCCTTCACCGCCTTCCACATCCTGCCTCCCGAGCCCACCGAGGCCACCATTAACGTTAGTACCTCAAAAACTGCCATGGAAGATATCAACCCCACGCTCCTGCTGAAAGAGCGCTCTGCCGAGCTGTAGGAATCCAGCTCTCTCTCTATTTATTTATTTATTTATTTAACTGTGTTATTTATTCTATTTAATGACTTAGTATTTAAAAAACCAACTTAAGCATCTTCGTTGTGGGGGTTGCCTTAAATTCCTTACTGAAGTAAGGCTTCCATTTACAAAAGGGATTTTCTGTGTTTCAGCTTGACAGTGGTGAATCCCTTGTTTAAAATCTTCTGTAACAGAATGACGTATTCCAAAGTGGATGAAGGTTCCAACTTCTTTTTACTATTGTTTTAATACTTGATGAAGGGGGCTGGTGGTGATTCTGTCTGACAGTTTTCATAGGTCACATAACACTACAAAAGCAACTTTTTTCCTCAGCAAGTTGAAAGCAGCTATTGACCTAAAAGTTCAAGAAAAAATCTGACTTAATGAAAACTGCCAGAAAAGATTATGGATTTCATATGAGCACTCAAAAATTAACAAAAAAATACTTGAGATTCACTTCTTTATGTAAGGTCAGAAAATGCATTGCATTTGTTGTTGATACTACCTCTCCCTCACTGCAGAGAGGGCACTTTGTATCATAACTTATTGTCTCTTATGTACAAATCCACTTCTGGATTTAGATGAAAGTAATTTTTTACAGCTTTTTAAAAATATGTTTTTAATGTTTTAAATATTTAAAGTAAAATTTTTTACAAGTTTTTTTAAAAAATATTTTTAATGTTTTCAGTATTTAAGAAAATAGTACTTTTCCTGGATTCTACTTTTTTTGAAGGAAGTGTGACAGATGTATTAGTTGTGTAAGGGGGTGAAAATGAGATACTAAGCTTAGCAGTTACTGACTCTCAGGCTGCAATACAAGGCTGCTTGCATTTGGATAGGGATATTTTTATTATGTAACTCTGGGGAGGTCTTAAACTTGGCCCAAGGCACTGGGATTCTTTTCATAGCTGTAGTTCTCTGGTCTACTTGAAAATGTAGTTTTAATGTCTGTTACTCCAAGGACAGGAGGACAGTATAGCTGGAGTTAGGGTGTGCTGTGGCTTTGTGTTCCCAAAAACAGGGGAGCTGTGAACTGAGCAGCTCTGTAAATACACAGAGAACTGAACACAAGAGCTTCAGCAGCACTTCCAGGCACAGGAGGTAGCTCTGCCTGTGTGCACAAGCTGTACATATCATTTGTACTTCTATTTATTGGGGGGGGAGGAGGGATAATGTTTTATTTATAATTTATTAACAGAGTTATTTTAAGTTAAGTGGCTTAAGCTTCTTTAAAACTGGCCAGCACAAAATCTCCTAGACATATTTGTCCTAATCCATCAGTAAAATATCTAGTCTCATCTGGGCACATAGGTTACACAGGATCTTGTATAGGACTTCAGACTTTGCATGTAAGGGTATCTTTTTTTAATTTCTAGAGAGGAAATAGAGAAGATGATCCTCCCAAAAAAGCAGCTGGGGAACTATAGGGAAAAAGAAAATGTCACTTCAGACTGGAATAGAGCAGCAACCGGGTATTCTGTGCCCCTGCCCAAAATTACTTGACTACTTGTGGAAAAGAACTTGAGTTTTCTATTTCATCTGAACTCTCAAGCACTTGTAGAGGCTTGTGCATTTGTACCAGCTCTGGCAGCAGTGTAGTTTGTGTGTGGCTTCTGTTTCCATGGATTTGTGTAGAGCCAGCCATGCCTCGTGCTGGGTAGGGCTGTAGTTGTGGCCATGAACAGCAGAACCGAGCTCTCCTGCAGCCATCGATACCAGTGACTCATCTGGAGTGGTCCTTGGTATGGATGCTGTGGGAGCAAGAAGGGCATTTGTTTTCCTTTCTCTGTTGGAAGCACGAAGAAGGGAAAACCTTCTCTCCCCTGGTAATCCAAGGTGGTCAGTACTGTACATGCTAACAAGTGAACACTGCTCGGACACTTGTTCCTCATGCAAATTGTCCATCAGACCCAGCTCTGGGCACCCTTCTGCCATTAACCCAGGAGCAGGGTTTGGCAGAGTCAAAGGGAGACAAGTCTGGACAGATTGAGTTATTTTGGGGTAGGCACAGAGGAATTCCTCAGACCATCTCTCTTGAGTTAAGTTACAGGCTGCTTCAGCAAGGATTCCTGTGCACTCTGCGTTCTGTACTCTGCAGCCGCTAAATGTGGATGTTTGAGATTATTTATTTAAAATTCTGTGAATTGTTTTTCACTTTATTTTTGTAGGACAACAATGTTGTTAAAATGCAATTGTTTATATAAATAAATTGAAAACATTACCTTTATGTGCTCCTTTGTTTGTGTTTTCCTTCAGCAGTATTTAGGGTGGAACAGTTCTTTAATTGATTACATGGAGAATTACAGGGCATTACCAGCAGCACTGAATTCTCTGTTCTGTCAAACCCAAGATGCCTGTAGCTTAAATTGCCCAGATGCAGTAATTTTTTTCTCTTTGGCCTCGCGAAAAGGGATTTCACTGTTCTATCCCTGGAGTAGCCAGCTCCTCTTATCTACATTCGAGATGCCAGCACAGCCCTGGCAGCTTCAAAGGGAAAGTATAATACTGGAGTTGCACAACACCACCTTGGTGTAACTAACTTCCCTTCCTCTCTTCCCTTTTCCCAGGCTAGAACAGCTTAGAGCTGTTTCCTTTCATGCTTGGCATTCTCCAGAAGGGGAAACTGCTTTGGGGTGCAAGTGACCACTAGACCAGAGCAGGGCTCTGCTTCCTGAAAGCTGGAGCTGGAGCTTGGACAATGTGTCCCTCTCTTGCAGTAAGCACCTTTGAGGCCACCCAGCCTCTTCCCTACATTTTTACCTCTGGTGAGAAATGAGGGGAAGCTGAGAAGGAGACGTCCCAGAGGATCACTGTACTGCCTGTCAGTCACCACCTGCACCAGCCTCTGAGCAAATGGCACCTCAGTCCCCTTCCATCATCCCACTGCAGACTGTCCCCAGTATTCCCCCATCCCAGTATTGGCACCCTGTCCTCTCACAGCCTCTGCCTAGAGACCAACCCCAGAGCCACAGTACTTCACCCAGAGTCACCTTCCTTCTAGCCACCCAAAGTCCTCTCTGGTCCAAGCTCATCCCAGTGTCCCACAGGTCAATATTCCCAACACTCCAGCCCTGAGAGTGTGACAGTTCTGCCTCTGCTTTGGGGCTCCTTTCCATCTCCATAGATGTGCAGTTCCTTTGCATTCCTACTGTACCCAGGCACCTAAAACACCTCCAGCAATTCCCCTCACCACTCACTCCTCATACTTCAGTGACCATCTTCAGTCCCAGAAACTAAACATCCTGAGAACCCTTGCAAAGCATCACTTCAGTGCCTATCCAGGCTGTGGGTGAATGGGGGCAGGTTCAGACCACATGTGGGGCTCTTTTCCTTTGACACCAGTCAGCTCATTGTCCCCACAGGTGAATTGCCACTTCCCTGTTTGGGGAGAAGCTGAGCAAGGGAGGAGGGAAGACAAGGCCGGTGGTTTCAGTGGGAGATGACAAGCAGCGATCAGGAGGCTGTAGGATCATCCATGGAGAAGGTGTTTTGGGTGACTGCTGCCCTAATTAGGGAAGGGCCAGCCCGAATGGATTCGAGCACAATGGCTGAGATAGTTTGATCAAGGAAGAGCTCCTCCTTCCCTCTGAGCAGGGGCATGTCCTGATGACACAAAAGACAAGAATGTTCCCCAGAGGAACATTCCCTCCCTGCCCTGCCAAATTCTTGCTCCCCAGCCGGGGTTGAGGGAACTGTTGCACCCTTGGAAGTGTGATAAAGGAGGGGGGCTCAGCAGGAAGTCCATCCAGGCTGAGGAGAGCTCCATGCTTTGGAAGCAGGTCCCCTCCCTTGCTTGCCAAGGGCTTTCCCCAGCATCACTTCCTCTCTGCCCACTGCTTTGGAATTCCTCGCATGCGCTGAGTTGGAGCCCTGCAGGCACCTGACCAGGTTGGGTTCTGCACCTGAGCTGAGCTGAGCTGAGCTGAGCTGAGCTCCCAAGGCAGCTGCTTCTCCAGATTCCAGGAGATCTTCCTGCAACAAGTGGCCGTAAGAAAATAATCCTTTGGTTTTCAGCATCAATCCAGAGAAGTCAACAGGTGCCTTGACTAGAGAGAGGGAAGGGATCTGTCATGTGTTTCCTGCCTGTCCACAGCCAATGAAATAGGTGAACAGCTCTGGAAATTGCAAATCTGTGCTGTTCCCTTTGGAAGACTGGGAAGGAAAACACCAAAATGTTGTAGGAATGTGCATATAGGACAGAAAAGAGCAGGCTCTATGCTCTAAATGTGGAAAAGGTGGTGATCTGAGACATCCTACCCGCTTTGCTAAAATGCATGAAAAGGGCCACACAAGGCAGAAATGCAGCGATATCCCAAAGGAATATCATAGGGAAAAAGCCCTCCTTGGGAAGAGCTGAGTGCTCCCTTTCCTTTAATCTGGGATTTCAGTTTGCAAATAACATACTGAGGAGCAGTATGTTGGATTCAATTTGTAATTCTTTCCTCTGATCCTCTTGGGGTTTTTTCCTATTAGCATAAAATCTGGGAGTTCTGTGCTTACTTACAAAGTCCAGATATTTTCATCAATATTGGCAAGATACAGATCACAACCAAAATCAAACCCAAGCCAATTTTCCATTCTGTGCTTTTCTTGTCTGAAAATCTCAGCATTCACATGCAGCCAAAGCTGGGGAAAGCAAAGCCAGAGGTGGCCTGGGCAAGTTGGGAGCTGAGCAGCTTTGGGAGAGGGAACCTGTTAAAGCTGGTGAGATCTCACTGGTTTGCCATTGGAGAGGGCAGGGTACAGAGCACTCTGAATTTGACTCATGCTGGTTACTTTTCATCCAGGGGGCATTCCTCATTGAAGAGAAAGCAAGGCAGGGAAACCCTAAACCTGGGGGAAGAAGGCAAATAATGTTCAAAACATCTGCTTTCAAACCAACCCACTACATACCCACTGAGGATCTCTGGATCAATGCCTCATCCCTGGAAGTGTCCAAGGCCAGGCTGAATGAGGTTTGGAGCAACCTGGACACCTGGAAGTGGCAGGGGGGTAGAGATGATCTTTAATGTCCCGTCCAACCCCAGCCAGTCTGGCTTTCTATGATTCTGTATAGCCAATAGCAGGGCACATCAACAAAAATTTGGAAATACTTTGCATCTTCTAACTAACTGCAACCCTAATATATATACATAATTTTTAATGTTAAATTACTTAACACTTACCAGAAGGCCACTGGCAAAACACAAAGTGTCACACAACCAGGAGCATCCTGCTTGCAAGTGCCTCAGATCTTTATGTAATCGAATCACAGAATCAGTAAGGTTGGAAAAGACATCCAAGATCAAAGTAGCAGCTCACACTTCCTTCTGTCTCAGGACAAACCCCACAATCCTTCCAAGGCACTGTGGGAGCTGCATTCCTGCTCTGTATTTTATTTTCTCACAGTAACCAGGTGTAGCCCAGGCTCACTCCATGGTGGATGTAGGTGTGTGCGAGCATCCCTGTCCAAACCTGCCCTGCTGACAGGCAACTTCAACACCCATTCGTTTGCCCCAAAAGCGCCGCTTTTGAGGTTGACTTTCCTCTCAGAGCACCTGAAACCTTTGAAACACACACACACACACATGCCCCAAAATTCCTAAAAGAGTGGAAGCAAGCCCAGGACACTGAGCAGCTGTGGAGGTGGGAAGGCCTTTTCCCCAAATGGTCTCATCTTCCTTTCCCCTTTAGAAGATCTACCCAAGGAAATTATTCCACAGGCATTCATCAAGGGAACACCATGCAAGCCACACAGGCTTCAGCTAACAGGGATATCCCCAAATTTATGCTGGATGATCCTTAGAGGTGGGAGGTGAAACCAAGACCACAAGAAGCACCAGGACTTTACAGTAAAAAGCCAGCAAAAGGATTTTTTAATATGATTTTAAGCACTGAAAGTTTCCAGTGAGCCAGGACAGAGAAACAAAACACAGCTGTTCTCCAGCAGCTCCAAAACCCTGCCCTGAGAGCTGAGACAGCTCAGTGTCCTTGCAGTTGTGGCTTTCCAGCTTGTTGCCTAGACAAGATTAATTAATCCTGCCTAACAAATAATGGCAGAGTTTCTAAGTAGCAGTGGTGGGTACTCATTATAGTAAATCCTGGCTGAGCTGGCACAGAGGTGAAATAGCAGCTCTTACACAAGGCAGGGATATTCCAAGTGGTGATGCCATCACATCCAGAGCTATTACGTCCAGAGAGGCAGGGAGGGAGAGACCATTCCAACTAAATCAGGGCTGGGATTTTTATAGCATGGAGAATTTCAGTGAAGGCATGAAAAAAGAAAACATTTTAAAATTAGAAATGGACTGAGTTTCTGAGTGTCCAATGAACTAGTAGAATTTCAGGCAAACTCAGGATGTGTTTCTGGAAGTGGGACAGTGAACCATCTTCTCACTGCTTGCTAGGTCAAGTGTTTGAGTATTTGTCACCATAACTGACCCAGGCTGGATGGGGAAAAAAGATTTCCCAACCTAATCATGGAGAGGAAGACCTATTTATAAATGAAGAAAAGGATTTAGCATCATTCCAAAGGGAAGATGACATAATTGTAGAGTAAGAAACCTTGTATGTTCTACATAGTCTTCATTCTGTACCAGGAATGATTTTCATTCTATTATAAATTGAATCTCCAGCTCAGTAGGTGGACATGGATAAAACACTGATCCAAAGTTTCTGTGTGATTTTCCTCAGTGTGAAGAAAGAAAAAAGATCCTTATCTCATTTTGAGGAAAATTTGAGGGGCATATGAACACCATCCATGAAGTTAAGTGCAGAACAAATATCAGAACACTCAGGGAGAGATGAGACTTTGAAAAGTTACTCTGCTTCAGCAGAGCCCGAGGGTTTGCTTTCTGCAACTCCAGGGAACTCCTGAAAGCATCTCTGGAAATTTTCTGCCTGACAGCGAAGTCCACAGTGCCCCCAGAGCGCAGGCAGGTTTTCTGGATCATTTAAGAAGGAGGTGCCAAATGTGTAAGGATTTTCAGTTAAAATATCCCTTTAAATAGAGGAAAAAATAGGGCAGGCAATGGTTCATAGCAAGCCATGTTTTTAAAAGCAGCAGCAAAAATAAAACCATTTCTCATGTGAATCGAGAATAAAAATCCCCAGGGTTCCTTTTTTTTTTAGGAAGTTGATTTCCTATTTGAAGTCACTTCCTCATTCACCCTTTGTTGCAAATATTTCTCGTTTTAAATCCCTTTAAATCTTCTCTCCAAATTAGTGAACATTCACCACCATTTTCCTTAATATTTGTTTATTCAACAGCCAGGTCTCCAGTGCTTTCAGCTGTTCGAGGTGGCATTGGTGAAACTGCACATGATTTGCATGACACTGGCCTGTTGTAAACATTATTTGCATTTCCCACCCTCCTTCTTCAGAGAATGCAATGGCAAGAGAGATGCAAAGCCTTTTCCCCGTGGAATTTGTTATAGACTAAAAATGTGCCAGTGTGATTCGACACAAACCAGCACCTTGGGGTGCTTCGTGCTCTGAAGCAACCTGAAAAACTCTTCTGCAGCTGAGTATCAGATTTAGAACGCACTTCTGAAAAACTCAAGAGCTTGTCTGCATCTCCTGACAGCGCAAAAATGAACAGGGAAGCTCCCTAGAAAAGGTTCCCATGAGATTTCTGTCACTTCTGATTTCAGACAGATACCTCAAGACCAAACTCCAAAATAGAATTTGAATTATTTTTAAAATTTTTTGTCCTCTTCACTTAGAGACCAGGAACCAGAAGACAGAAGGAGGAATGATTTCATAATAGTTTGTCTGAGAAAAAAATACATTGAGAGAAGGATGTGCCATTCCCCATCACATTAAATCTGTTTGCTCATCCTCAGTAACTACAAAATTTACTGGGGGAACTGGAAGTCAGGTAAATCATCTTGAGTGACTAATAAAATTTTTATTTATTTGCCTCTAGCCCCATTTTCACAGGAAGATCCATCCTTTAAAAAAGAAGCTACATTACTCATGAACAGCACCTGAATGGGTAGGCAACATGGGAGGTTATGATTAAGGTTCTTTATTACTAAAGGGCCATAAATGCACACACTGAGACAGAGCAATCCATCATTGCCTGACTTGCACAAAGCCAGCCCCACCTTCCAGTTCACAGCCAGGCTCAATTCTCCTCAAAGCAAGCTCTTCTTACTCCACTGGTGATGTTTAACCAAAAATAATGACTGCACACTTTGATTCCCCTAACAAACCCCCTGCTCATTTCCTCTTCCTTCTTCTCATAACCCTGACAGGGCACAGACTCCAAGGTGATAAGAAGAAAAGTGCATTTACTTGTAAAATAAGTCCATACAAGTCAAGTTTTCTGCAAATTTTGCTTTGTAATTTTATTGAGCTAAGTTTCACCAATCTAAAATCTATCTAAAAGCTTGAAAATGTGAAAATTTGGACTTGGAGCCTCTCTCTCTTTTTTTTTTTTTTTCCCCAGACAATACTTTTCCAGTTCTATCCTCAGATTTATTCTTAAAGGAGGAATATGGGGACCATTCCCAGGGGAAAGTGAGAGCTGCTTTGCATTTATTGCTTTTCTAAGTAAGAGCTGGAGCGTGTCTCCAAATCCAGTATTAAAACTTATAATAAACATCTTCCAAGTTTTGATCTTCATAATGTAAAATACTCCTCTGCATACTATGATAAAAACTCTTTTAGGCTTCTTGCTTAGTATTTAAACAAGAACATATATTTAGTACTTAAGTAAGAATATATTATAAGAAAAAGAACATTTTTGATTAAGAATAAACTATAACAGAGATCTTGCAATGAATAAAAGTTAAGTTTGAAGGAAATACAGACCTACTGAGACAAAGAACTGCATGTCAGGCAATAAACAGCTTAAGCCCTGCTTCACAATGATATCAGAAATCAGAAGAGGTGCAATGAAACTAATTTTAAAATAAATAAATACATAAATTATAACAGGGGAACACAATAGGAAAAATTAATGGATGGGGAGTGCTGAGGTTCCCCTGCCTGAGTGCAGCATTGAGTAAAGCAATGTGGGATTTTACTCTCAAAGTTTTTTTTTCCTTTTTGTAAAAAAAATATTTACTACCTCCTTAAAATGTCCCTGCATGTCCAGCCAAAATCTTAACCTTCCCATCCCTAAACACAAAGTCATAGGATCATGGAATGATTTGGATCTTCTTGTTCCACCCCCCTGCACTGTGTGCAGACACAAGGATGGAATTGCTCTGTTCTCTGTTCAGATGCCGTGAGCCACAGCCAGTGCTGAGGAAACTCCTGTGGGCTCAAGCTGGGCCCTGGACTTTTCATGATCTCCAACAAAAGCATCTTTAAGGTGAAGTTTATTTTGCTCTGGCATTACGCATCTCAAGTGGCCTCAGGATGAGTAAGGAGCGGACGTGTGGAGCCGCATTCACCCAGAGCTGGAATCCCCTTTTGCCCCCCGCCCCGTCAGAGCAAACAGGAGCTCATTTGCATCTCCTTTGTGTCCTGGGAAGCAAGGAAACCTCTCAGCTTGAGCCCATGGAAGTTTTCAAATGAGTCTTTTGTTGGAATGTAATACTTTGGAGACAAGCCAAGTTCAACTGAAGTGTCCTTGGGAAGTGTTTCTCAGGTCTAGCAAGGAATGTGTTGGTCAAAACAGAGCTGAGGCCTTCCCCCTCCCCTCCATCTGCCAGAGAGAGCAGAGGCTTAACCTCTCCTGGGCCAGTGCTTGGGATGAGCTTTTGTGACACCTCAATCCTCCAGGTAAGTATATTAACTCCCAATAAAATCACCGTTGCAGGGTCACTTTTTCCCCATCACTTCCTTTCTTTCATTTAAAAATACCACAACTTTAAGTTTCTATTTCTCTTCCATCATAAAATAGGAACATTTTTGTAGGATGACAGATATTCTGCTTACCACTAGTCCTGGAGCAGAGTTCTTTGGCCCAGTTGGCAGGGAGAGCATCACCTGGGCAGTGTATTCCAGCACCACAATGCTGTAAAAGGAAACAAAAGGCCAAAATATGATTGCACCACTTGGATCATATTTCTTCAATTATCATAGAAAAAATAGTTGTTTAACATGGTATGTATAAGCTGTTTGGGGTTTGAAAGCCTAAGGAAAATTAGGATATTTAATGCTGCCCTCAAATAAACTGGGACAAGGAGAAAGGTTTTAAAATTCCCCCTATATGCAAAGTGGAACCATTGTCAAGCACAAAAAGTCATGCTAGAGCACAGCAAAACTGCCTCTGGGAAGCAACCCAAATTAATTTAAATTGGGTAGGGAAAACCCTACCTATTTGTTTGTTCTGACTCTGATGTCAGCCTGTGAAGGCGTGCGAAGATAGAGACACCAACCCGTTCATACTTTCGAGCCCTACGTGGCGCATCTGACGCACTCCAGGAGGGCAGGACGTGAGGGGGTGCAGGCTCTGCTATGGCATCACGGCTCCTTCCTCCCCTCCTTCCCAGAGCCTGGTGCAGAACAGAGCCCTGGAATGCTGGGGGGATACAGCCAATCATGGGCCCAACCCTGGAGTCACCAAGCAGAGCCTGGTCACACAGTGGTCCCTGCACAGGGAACGGGGCAGTCTGTGACGTGACAGGAAAGAGAGACGCAGGCTGCCTGTGGGGTCAGAAAAATCTCAGTTATGAGACCCTTGGGAATATTAACCAAACCCAGCCCTTTTTGTGATGCCATGGTCCCTGGGGTTCCCACCACAGGGCAGTAGGTGCTGGGAACAGCACAGTGGAAGGGTCACCCCAGCACATCCCAAGTGTGAGGAAATCCTTGGCACCTTCTGTGCACTTCTCAAAGGACACCCCTACAGGGCACCAAGTTAAGCACATCACCCAGGGGTTCATGAACAACAGGGAAGTGGGGGAGAAGCACAGATAAGCACAGTCCTGCAGGTGCCTAAAGTCAGCAGGCTGTCCTCGGGTGTCCTGGCAGCAAGACTGGCAGTCCAACTGCTGTGGAGTTTTAAATTGAATTATTTGAATTATTGACTACTGCTCCAAGAGCCTGGACAAAGTAAGCACCTCCTGGATGAGGGCAGAAGAGCTCCCTGCTCCCTCCTGTCATTTCCAGGGTTTCCTCACTCCCCTCTCCTCTAGCAGGGCTCTCTGCAGGCACAAAGACCTGGAGAAGTTTCCTGGAAAGGCTGTGCTGCTCAGACACACATTTTAATGGCCAGCATTCACTGCTTGGCTCAGTGCCTTTGGAAGAGCTCCACAAGCTCACTTTGTTGAGTAGACGCATAACCATAGTGTGGGGATGAACCTCAGAACTCTGGGGTGGGGATGTTCTAGAAGAAGGATATGGGAAAGGGCATTGCGTTGAGAACTGCTCCACAACTGCAGGAGAAACATCTCAGCAGCCTTTCCTTAAGGGTCTCAAGCATCAACCCTGTGTCATCAGTTCTTCCACCTTTTCCATGCATGCAGTGCTCCATTAATTATCATTGCTCATATTCTCATGGTGCCCAGAGGCCTCCATGGACAGCAGCTCTTGTGGTCCAGGAACAAAATGTAGCAACATAGATCTTCATGTGAAGGGCTTCCTTTTCAGGAAGACACAACTCAGCAGAGAAACAAAGCATCTAAAGTGTGGTGGCTTTCCTTGTGTAGGAAAAAAAATATCACAAGGAGGCAGAGTCAAACATGGAGCAAAGGAAGAAGAGGAACAGGAATGATGAAGAGAAAGCACAGGAAGAAGAAAAAAAAAGGAGATGCTGAGAGCAAAGGAATGAGGGCAATGGAGGAAGGAGAAGGCTCTGGGAAGAGATAAACAGCAGAGGCATTTGAGAGTGGGCAAACAGTCACTGAGCAGGAACAGTGAGCAGTGGACATCACACCACATCCACACTGCCAGATGGGCAAGGCAATCAGGAAAGGGGGCAGAAAGGGCTGACAGGTATGATGTGGACATTCAACTGTCCCTCAGGAGCTCCATCTGCCTCCAAGGACAGCCCCCTTGGACCGGCTCACCCGGCACATCTGCAGGGCCACCGTGGAGCTTCCCGCCCTCGCTTCACCGCCTCTGCTTTCCAGCTCTTCCTTGCTATTTTCTTTTCCTTTCCCTTTTACAGAACAGCCCTTGGTTCTGGTGGCTCTCCCAAAGAGATTTGTCTGTCAGGGCCAGCACGGCTCCTTTTGACAAATCCCAGGAATTTCTTCCCCCTGAGGAAGGAGGCAAACCCACGGCCCACCTCCTGTCTGATCCTTCTCCGGTTGCTTTGCAAAGACAACTGAGCTGTGACTCAGAAGACAAAAAAAGAGTCTTTTCTCCCCAGTGTAGTCAGTGGACAGAGCTGTGCACCTACAGAGGATGATTCAGACCAACTTGGATGTGTAAAACCTTGCAATTTTTGGAAAATTTTTTGAAATCGTCTGAAATCGTAAAGCTCCCTATGGCTGCCTAAACCATCTATGACTTACACTAAAGCAGAGGGAGTAGTATCGACTGAAGCACTTGGTAGTGACAGAATACAATGAAAATTTCATGGTTCCTCTTTACATTACATCAAATTACATCAAAGCTGGGTCCCTTCCAACTCAGGATATTCTGCAATTCTATGATTCTACATAATGGGGAATTGTAACTTTCCTGGCTTTTAGAGAGATTTGATTTTATAAAATAACCAAAAAAAGATAAAAATTATGAAGGCAGAAACTGTTTATGTGCTCTCATGCTGTCACTCATGCCAGGAGAAAGTACCCAGAGTGAAACACTTTATGGGGTGAATAAAGAAGAAGAGCATAATCACCTCATTGCAAGCCAGAAGTACTGAGAGAATCCCAATAAAGTGAAATTGCTGCAGTTTGCAGCCAAAATGTTATGAGAGTGAGGTTAGGAGGACCTTGTGAAAGGCTTAAAGAGCCAGGATTTGTATCACAGTGCTTGGAAAGCTTCTCGCAGCCCCATCCCTCTCTGTCCAGCTCCGAAGGAGTGGCGTAACACCACTCTTGTTCCAACACTTTGGAACGGCACCAATGATTTCTTTTGTTGCCTTTTTTGTTTTTTAATTCCTGGGTTCTGACATCGCCTGGCGCTGGTTGGTGAAGAAGTGTGAGTTCCTGGGAAAGGCAGGGATGCAGCCAGATGGGTTTTCCATGTCCTGCTCTGCTCACAGTGACGTGGTGCTAGCGCAGCACACCCAGACCCGGCTCACACTCCACACAAGGATTTTCCTTCCGCCCAAGAAAATGAAAGCCTGTAGTGACCCCAGCTGATCATAGCTGCCTGGCAAAATGTGATTTATCTGCTTTACCTTTACCCATTACCACCTGAAGTACTGTAAATGAGGAGTGCAGTAACGCTACGTATCATGGAGAGCATGGACATGTTATAAACTCTATTTAAATCCAAATAAAGGACTGCTAACAATGCCACCTGAAAGGTTTCTGAGAGCAGTGGATTATGTGTATAATGTAATTACACATGTAAATGTCATCCATTGCTCCTGAGCTGTTTTGAGTCAATGGATTGCGTACATCAATAGCTGGAATTAAGAGAAGCTTCACCTTCACGACTGATTTTTCTGCCTACTGTGAATCATCAACCCCAAATCTTGCTTTGACCAGAAGCAGACAGCAGGGCTGTCCAGCAGACAGCTTAGGTGTGCGTAAGCAAGTTTAGCACAATGAGGCAAGTCTGGATCCAAAGCCTGAAGCCTGTTCAAACATTCCTTCTCTCATTCCTGATGGAAAACCTTATTTCACTGGTATTAGTGCAGCATCTGTGTGTTCATCTCACAGGCTGAAATGAAATAATCTATAACTGCTTCTCCATGAGCTTAAATCCCTAAAGGAAATACCAATGACTGGCTAACTTTTGAAACTGATGATAGAGGAGAAAAATGCCTTTCAAGATCATCAGGAGAAGTCATTAGAGACCTGAGATAATTTACTCCCAGGCACCAGGACACATGTGCAGTTCTCCAGGTTCCTTGTCTTCATGAGCACTGTCTACATGAAGAAATGCTCTCAGGACAGAGCAATCCTTCAGGGCAAAGTTTTGGCGACAGAATTAATTTTCCTAATCAGTTTTGCCTTGCATGCCTGGCAGAAATATGACAAAAAACTCCAGTTGTCACCTGAGGAGACCCAATCTTGATATTGGCTGCTGGCCAACCTGCAGAGGTAGACAAAGATCTGTGTGGAAGACAAGTACCATAAACAAAGTCATGCCAGGACTTGAGACACTTGGATATATAGATTAGATTAGATTAGATTAGATTAGATTAGAACAACTCAGTTGATCAGAGCATGGTGCTGATAACACCAAGCTTTTGAAGTAGATCTGTGCAGCCATTCACTGAAGAGTTGGACTTGATGATCCTTGTGGACTTGATGATCCCTTCCCACTCAGAATATTTGTAATAAATTTAGTGGGAAATGTGCCGTTCTGTGATTATCTATTATCTATTTATTATAGATTATATTTTTGGAAGAGAGCTAGTGGAAGAAACTGGCTTCTAGGAAAACCCAATCTGGAAGGGACCTCAGGAAGTCCCTGGTCCAACCTGTAGCTTAAAGCAGGTCACCTCTGGGGCCAGCCCAGAGCATCACCCATGACGCAGACATGAGCAGGTGGCATTTGGAAGGTGACTGGCACTGGAATAGTCACTGCTTCTCCTACCCAGCTTGAGGCCTATTCAGCTGACCTGATGCAATTCTGAAACAAAAGGCTGACATTTTCCACACAACTTGTAAAGCTGCACGACGTTTTGGTGTAATGGCAAAGCCCAAAACATGTAATAACTAGCTGGATTAATGGAAGAAGGGCCATTCATTGATTAGTAACAGTAAATAAATGTAAGTCACTATGGTCACCTTTATGCTATGGGCCTGGGCTGGGAGCACAAGAAAAACACTGAAAATAAGAATTGCTGCCATAGATAGAGGACCAACAAATTTAAGTGTCTGCAGCCTCAGCTACTCTGGCCTCCTAAAAGCTTTTTCCAAGGCAGTGACCTGAGCACTGACACCAGCACCACACCAGTGCTGTGCAGGGCTTTCCTTCTGCAAGGACACTTCTCTGCTTCTGTTCAAACAGCCCCTCCTTGAATGAGAGCAGCTCCAAGACTATATTCCAAGGAAATTCCATTTATGCCACCATGTTATTTCAGAACCTACATTAGCTCATACAAAACTTTCATAAATCCATATTTTTAAGGGCTTAGTATCTTCACAAAAGTATTGTTCATGCTGGTAGGCCATAAAACGGTGCAATAACCCGCCAAGGGAAATTTCAGGAAATTTCTCATCTGAGTCATCTCCATCAAGGGCATGAAATAGAGAAAACCTTTGAAACAAATTACTGGTTCCTGAGCTGTACACCTCACCACACACACACACACACACACACACACACACACACACACCAGTGAAGTAAGATCTTTCACATCACTTGCTTTTGTTTCTCTGTTGTTGTCCACCCTACTGACTCATTCCTGTTGCATGGCCAAGAAAAAAACCTGTCACGCTGTCGTGGTTTAACATAGTTTGGTTTTCAGTTAAAGAGAAAACCCATCAGTTAGGAAATGATTCTCCGTGAGGGGCTGCTAACAGCTCCCTCAGATCCAACAGAACCAATCAGCTGGCTGGATCTGAATATTGACACATGGTTAAACCCTGTAAGAAAGCTGGACACACCTCTGTGAAAACACACTGGAAAATGAACAAACCCTGGGAAGCTCTCTCTTGCTTCCAGCCTTTGAACAGATAACTGGGCGCCTGCCAGGCTGGCTCCACACGGCCTGTGCGGCCTGGTGGGGCTGGGCCAGGCTCTGCTCTGGCGCTGGCCCCTTCCTGGAGAGCCTGCCAGGCCCTGTCCTGGTGGAGCAGCTGGGGCTCCTTCCCAGAGAGCCTGCCAGGCCCCGTCCTGGTGGAGCAGCTGGGGCTCCTTCCCAGAGAGCCTGCAAGGCCCTGTCCTGGTGGAGGGGCTGCGACCCCTTCCCGGCAGAGCCTGCGGGCCCTGTCCTCATGGAGCAGCTGGGACCCCTTCCCAGCAGAGCCCTTTTTTTTCCTGACAATGCCACTGGGCCATGCCACCCAGGACGATCCCAATGCCAGGAGCAACCATGCAGCCAGGACCAGCGTTGGGAATGGTCCCGTGGCTGATGCTGGAGGCGGCCCTCAGGCTGGGAGCAGCCGCATGGCCTGGACTTGTTGGCCAAAATTGGTGCAGCTGAGGCAGCAGCATGTGGTTGTGGCTATCTCAGCATGGCTCACAATGAACTTTGCTCAGCTGCTTTTAGCCAGCCATGCTGCAGACAGGACAAAAGCAGTGGCAGCAGCTTTTCTTTTTTTTGGCACCCTACATGAAGAGAAGGCATGGGGTGGTGCTGGCAGCCAGCACAACTCACACAGTGTTGGTGCAGACCACAGTGAGCAATTTGCCCAATGCAGAGTCTAGATGAGATCAACATTTCAGTAGAACTCTGTAAAAACTGTTTCAGTTGATAAAGCTTGAGAACAAATGAACCTACGAATTCTCTCCTGAATCAGGAGAAAGGAAAGGGTGAAGACATGTAAAGAAAACTACATGGGGCTGTGGTCCTGTTGTCAGTAAATAATTCTAGTGGGAAAATAATTCTAGACCCACTACACACACATGGCATGTCAACAACAGCTCTTCCAATTTGCAGGGAATTCCAACATTTTCAGCATGGGTTTGTTGCAATTCAAAGAAAAAATAGGCTTTCAAGAGTTCTCATAGGGTAGAAATTCTCTAAAAAGAGCTTTCATAAATGCCAACATCAGGAATAATGAAATAAGTGCAGCTGGGATGGATTTCAGCAGCTGCTGATGGATTTCATCATCCTCTTGCTTTGGTCATATACCAGTGATGCAGCTCTACACTCTCTCATAACAAGATTTGTTACAAAAAAAATGACTCTATTTAAATTCCTATTCACACTCATGTGCTCACAAATCACAGAATCCCAGACTGGTTTGAGTTGGAATTTCCTTAAAACTCTTCTGGTTCCACCCTCTGCCCTGAGCAGGGATACTAGGTTGCTCCAAGCCTTTTTCAACCTGGCCTTGAACACTTCCAGAGATGGGGCAGCAACAGCTTCTTAATTAATTAATTAATCAACTCATTCAATTCTCTGTATCTGAGGAGCTAATAAATATGTGCCTAGAAGTATATGAAAACATATGAATCATCTGTCCCAGGCCCACATACTCAAAAACTGTAGGAACTAGAACCAAAGATTTATTCCCTCTAGAGAGGGAAGGCAACAAAGCACAGAAAATTCTTTAATCTTTAATCTGTTTGGTGCTTGAGCGCCTCCTTCTTAGCCAGGCTTCATTTCCTTACAATGGAAATCAAACTGTTGGGCACCAAGCAGCAGCACAGGCCTGTTACTTCCTGAGAAGGAACTCAGCAAAGCCATGGACCAATATCTTGTGTTCTCCTCAGGTTTCGGTGTTTACCAGGTGGCTCACACAGCAGGTATGTAAACATGGATTAATCCATTAGACTAGAATGTATACAAACAAATGAGTCTATGTCATTAATTTCCCCTTAAACTTGGCATGTAAATGTCACCATGGTCACAGCAAAAGTGTCCAGGGATCTGCCCAGGCCTGCAGAATATCAACAACATCATATAATGAGATCAGAGTTAAACTCGGCCTTCTAGAATAAACAGTTTTAATTTTTTTTTCATGTGTAAGCAAAGTTTCTTAGGCTTCTTCACTTTTATAAACATTCATGGCAGCTCTAAATACTCTCACCTGGCAATTTCTGATTCAGTAGCACCACTTACAAGAGAACATTCATCCAAATACCATCTTGATTATTTGACAGGGTTAATAGCTGGGTGAGAAGCTGAAGACACAGTAGCTGAAGCTGAAGCAGTAGCTGGAGCTGAAGATCCCCCAGTACAATGAGAAAGCAGAAATTCAAGTATCACAATGTGCTTTTAGGTCTAAAGAGAGAAGGAAATCTCTGCCTCGAGACATTTTCTCTGTTCAAAACTGAAAGCAAGTTCTTACAAAAACAGGGAGTCTGGTCTGGGCATGTGGAAGTTCATGGCAGCCTAGTCTACACTGAGGTCCAGACTGAGGAAGGAGCACAGGCAGTCTGCAAAGAAAGGGACTGGGACACATGGCCCAGACATGCTGGGGTGCCATCTGGAAAGACACAGCTCAATGGACTGGGCCAAGGGCAGCAAGAAGAATTTCTAAACCTACGTGGGCAGTGTAGCTGGACAAGGAAAATGTGTCTGAGTGGGGCAGAGTATTTAGTGACTGTTGATGCAGGTGGGAATGAGGGACTCTGTCTACTTTGCATCACTGTTCACTAGGAAGGTCTCCAGGCTCCAGAGCTTAGAGATGGGGCTCAAGGAGGAGGGGATCCACCAGTGCTGGAAGGGAATTTACTCAGGGTCTCTCAAGGAACCTTCTCCCTTAAAGTCCATGGGATCTGATGGGTGGCATCTAGTGGTGATCAGAGTGTTGGCTGGTGTCCTTGCAAGACCTGTCCATCACCTCTGAAAGGTCATGGAGATCTGGGAAGGGTCCAGGGGATACACAAGGCAAATGTCGTTCCCAGGGTCTCTTCCCTGCAAAAATATAAGGAGGGTGAGGAAAGTAAATAGTATCATGGAGTCCCAGAATTGTTTGGGTTGAGAGGGACCTTAAAAAACTCATGTAGTTCCACCCCTGCCATGGCAGGGACACCTCCCACTATCCCAGGTTGCTTCAAGCCCCATCCAGCCTGGCCTTGGACAATTCCAGGGATCCAGGGGCAGCCACAGCTTCTCTGGGCACCCTGTGCCAGGGCCTCACCACCCTCACAGGGAACAATTGCTTCCATGTATTGAACCTAAATTTCCCCTCAGTCAATTTGAACACATTCAAATATTCAAACAGACCTGAAACTTCTCCCGCTATTTCACAATTTTCTTAAGCAATGACAGCACTGTAAAAGGTTGCAATGAGAAGAATGGATTTTACTTTAATTTCGTTGCCTTCAGCAATTGCGTGTTATGTTGCAATTGATTTCACTTTGTAATGCTTCCTGTTACAGTAGCTGGTGTAAATCAACCCCATTTTGTTTATAACGTGCATAAAAACATTCTTCATACATAAAAATTCCCCAAGCAGCACTGAAAACAGGTGGATTTCATTTAATCCCTTGACCAGTCACTGACGACAATTAAACTGGCCATAAAAAAAGTAAATAAAAATACTTTGGCCATCCATGGTTTAAGGAATCTGTTTTCATTTACATCCTGCCTGGGGCAAGGGGAAAAAATATTTATTTCAAGTGATTTTCCTTTAAGGCTTTAGCAAGGACAATAGGAATTATGCAATGCAGCCTATGAATGTGCAGCCTCCTTAAAACGAACTGTGCAGAGTTTTGAAAAGAAACATAGAGGGAAAAAGGAGTGTTGTCTCAAGAAGGAAAAGTTCCTATAATTCCTACTGCCTGGCACAGAGAGGGAAGTCATGTCCATAAAGCAGATCCTGGCACTCTTCTCACCTCAACTCCCAACCATCTGTGAGCTCACCAGGGCCTGGCTGGAATTACCTTTGGTGGAGTTTCTTACTATTGCTGGTCAAACAAAGAACATTTTAGTGTAGTTTTAGTTTTGTTGGAATCTATTCACTCTGCCTAAGAGACAAGCAGAGTAACAGCAGTGCATTTGATGCCCAGACCTCAGATGGGTTTGAGGCTTATCAGCTCAGGAATTGATTAGGATCAGGCATTACAGTGGCCATTTGGACATGAGGGGTGACCCTCACTGCTCATTCCAGGCGGGAGGAAGGTACAATGTGCTCCCAGGGCCTGTTCTATCCATGGAGGCTCTCAAGACCCAGCTGCTGCCAGCCTTGAGTGACCTGGTCTGACCCAGAGCTGACCTGCTTTGAGGGAGGTTGGACAGGGAGCTCCTGAGGTCACCTCCAGGCCAAGAGATCCTGTGACCCCATGGCATGGACAGTGCCCCGTGTGCATCCATCACTCAACCCTCACAGTGTGTCACCAATCTTTGACACAACTGACTTCCTGCACTTGTGCAAAGCCATTTCCCTGCAGGAGATATGATCCAGGAGCAGGATCCTGGGGCTGACTACACCAGCAGCTTCCTCGCACTTACACAACCGGTGACTTACAAGGAGTTACGCACTGTCCATCCTTTCAGCTTCCACGAATGAAACCCCGGTTTTTGTGGATTTACAGCCCTCTCCCATGACCAAACATGGTCACTGGTTGCATGTGTTAACCTGTGCTGCAATACCCAGTGCTGGTCACGCAGTTATTAGTGGTCTGTTAATCGTGCATACATTTTCTGTGCAACTGAGGGAAAAAATAGCTGTAAAAAGGTCAGATCCTGCTTTTCAGCTCCAATCCAAACAGTGACCCACATTTCCATTGCTATAACTAGCTTTGTACATGAACAGGATCTGGGAAACCCTTAAAGCCCATGGAGAAAAAAAATGCTGAAACTGCAATCCAAAAAATTCCTCTGGTCTCTAAGAGTAGAAGGAGCAGCCCCATGTTGACCATTTCCAAAGGTTCCATGGCAGGGACATTACGTGGTCTCAATACATCCAATGATAACTTCCAGGTTGCTCTGCTCCTTTAGCCCTCATGATTTGCTGATATTGACCATTTCCAAAGGTCCCATGGCAGGGACATTACGTGGTCTCAATACATCCAATGATAACTTCCAGGTTGCTCTGCTCCTTTAGCCCTCATGATTTGCTGACAGACATTGGCTTTGCAATAGCTAAATCCATGGAGAGAAAAGTAAATATTTTGGTTCAATGCTTGAGGAATCCTCATTTTCTGCACACCATGCTAAACTCTGGCACCCGTATGTAAGATCCCTGACAGCAGCATGAGAGGGAAGGAATTGCAGTCACTGGATTCCTGCAGCAATATCTGTGTGGAAAGTTCATATGATCCATCTCAGCAGAAAACAACAGAGGTATTTTTGACCAAAAGAAGCAAAAGCCTGAAGAAATCTGCCACAAAGAGTGACATGGGTGTCTGAGACATCAGGTTGGCTCCAGCAGGTGTTTGCACTCACTAAGCTCCCTCACCTGCTGCAGTCACGTTTTGTGAAGGGCTGCCCACATTACACCCACAAGTATCATGGGGGCCCAGAAACTCTTGCATCCTTTTCCTTTCCTAGGAAAAGCTCCCTTGAGTGAGGTTGTAGGCTCAGAACAGTCAGACCAGAAGAACTTAATGAAACTTGATTCCGGCTCCAGCACGTCTCGCAAGCTCTCATATCAAGCCCACATGGGGTTGTTATCAAGCTCAAGTTACTCAGGAGAACAAGCTATTCACTGAACTGGTTTGTATCACACCCCTCACTCTGCCTTTCCACTCAGATCCTTTCTATAAAGTGCTGGAAGTGTTTCTATGTTGATGAACTCACTGTTCTGAACCCGGAAATTGCACTTATTTGGCTTTTCTGAGACTTTGATAAGATGGAAGGATTTCATAAACTCCAAATCTCTCTCTTCATATGACTTAGTAAGGTCAGTGGATAAGGTTGTTCCTAGAGGCATTAAAGGCTCTCCTTCCCTAATATCTGCATTTCAATCAAGTTATTCATATCAAGTGTTGAACTTGCACAGCAAGTTCTACACACCAGTAAAAGTGCAATAAACCATTTCCTCTGGCTCAGTCAGTGTAGGGAAATGCAAGTGATTTGGATCTTTTGAGCAGTTTTTGTACCTGTTTGCTGGTGCTTGACAAATACATTAATGTTTGACCAAGGCTGTGTCACTTAAATTTTTCTAATACTTGATATAGAAAGAATAAAATAGGCTGGTTTTATTATGAAAATCTTCTCTGTTTCCTAATGCAAGTTAGGGCCAGCTTTTAAATATCCCCTACTCTGAATCTGGATATAAAGGAGCCAACCAGCCCTCTGAAAGGAAATTGCTAGATGACTAAGAGGGTTTGAAGTCCCCCAGCCCTCCCACTGTGTTATATACCATTTGCCATTGCACAGAGTTAACATATTCTCTTACTCCAGCAGGTTATGGGAAGCAACAGCAAATATCTGCCCATTTCCTGTGTCTGGGACTGTGGGACAGGCAAGGGAAAGCTTCCCCAAACCACTCAGCTGATGCAAATTTTAGTGGGATTTTAGAAAAAGAGCAGAAGCTCCATTCATCATCCTTGCTCCCTTCAAACAGGAGTTAAAGGTAGTATTTTTATTATTCAGGGAAATATAAACAGTTCCTGGACAGACTGGCTGCATGAGAGCAGTGACCAGGAAAAAGGGGAAGCCCTGAGTTTCCTGGAGAGGGTTTTTTAGCCAGCCAAGGGGCTGATGCAAGATGCCTGAGCCTTGCACACACTGCCAGGGCACAATCACTGATCCGCCAAGCACTGCTCTGTGCCTGCACACCCACAGGGCCACTTCCTGGGCTGCCGGGGTGTTCCAAGCTTTCCTGACTCCCACTGAGGAGAGAAAGCAGCTGTTTTCATTCACCCTTTAACCTGCTGTGTGGGGAGAGGGGTCAGGAGTGTGGGGGCTGTCAGGCTTGGCTGGGCAGGGAGCACCATGGTGAGGCAGAGGGAACAGCACTGACACCAACACCAACCAGCCTGGAGAGAGGAAACAGGGGGCTCACTGGGGGCTACAACTCCTCACTGGGACGGGGACAGGACCCAGGGAATGGCTGGAGCTGTTCCAGGGCAGGGTCAGGCTGGAGCTCAGGGAAAGGTTCTTCCCCAGAGGGTGCTGGCACTGCCCAGGCTCCCCAGGGAATGGGCACGGCCCCGAGGCTGCCAGAGCCCCAGGAGGGTTTGGACAAAGCTCCCAGGGATGCACAGGCTGGGATTGTTGGGGTGTCTGGGCGGGGCTAAGAGCTGGATCCATGATCCTTTGGGGTCCTTTGCCTCTCAGGATATTCTGTTATTCCAAGACTGTGAATCTTACATATGGTCCATGTCACAGCATCCAGGTCTAACAAACAGAGAGGCCTCCAGGAGGACATCCTAGATGGATCCTGGCCGAAAAAGCTGCAGAATAACATGGGACATTGGGAGAATCACCTGGAGAGCTGTTTTTGACACAAATCCTCTGATCAACCTCCTACAGGACCCTTAAAGTTGAAATTATCACATATTTCCTGGAAAAGTGAACACCAAGACATGTTACAAAGGCTATTAGGTGGGTGAGACTTCCCAGAAAAATCTCCTTTACCTTCTGTTTGAGAGATCACCGAGGGAAAGCATGTCCCAAGGACAAGCCTGCTAGACACCTCTGGAATGGCTGAGCTGGACAGGCAATGACCCTATGGCCCAGCTGGCTACAGCAGGAGCTGCTGTGCTGAGACCCTGGATGCATCCTGGAAATTTTCCATGCTTCAGAGAATTGTCCCCTGAAGGCTGATGCAGCTGAAGTGGTGCTTTTTGTGCATCAATCAACATGAAGCCTTTGGCACTGGCTCGGTGGAAGTTACCAAGATGAGATGAGCTGATCCCCTTCCTCTCCCACTGGGAACGGGAATCTCCAAACTGCTCGTCCCCTTGTATGGGCAGCACAGGAACAGCCCTTGCTGGGAACATGAAGTTCCACCCTTTTTCCCCTAATTTGCAAGCACTTTTCACAAGGAGAAAAATTCGTGCATATGACTGTCACCGCAGAACCTCGTGTAAGATACTGATGTCACAATCCTCGAGTGTAACCCCAAATTCCTGGAAGTTTGCTGTAAATACCATGGTGGGGGCATGGATCTACCTTGGATGATGTGTTGTCAAGGAGAAGGGGAAAACCACTGTCTAATTGTTGGGAGCTGCAACAGTTCATGCAAATCTTTTCCAATAAGAAGATCCCTTTCTAAGAAAGGTCTTTAAAAACCTTCACTGAGGCTGAACTTTGAAAGAGAAATTATGCTATGGTGTGGTGTTTGCGCTGCTGCCCTCCTGGTAACATTCAGATTTAAACTAGATTGAGAACTTTTCAAAATCAAGATGTGATCTGAGGGCTGGAGCCCCTCTGCTCTGAAACCAGGCTGGAGAACTGGGGGTGTCCAGGCTGGAGAAGAGGAGTCCAGGGAGACCTTAGTAACAGGACAAAGGGAAATTACTTCCCATTTCCAGAAGGCAGGGTTGGATGGGATATTGGGAAGGAATTGTTCCTGTGAGGGTGGGCAGGCCCTGGCACAGGGTGCCCAGAGAAGCTGTGGCTGCCCCTGGATCCCTGGCAGTGCCCAAGGCCAGGCTGGACGGGGCTTGGAGCAACCTGGGATAGTGGAAGGTGTCCCTGCCCATGGCAGGGGTGGCACTTGGATGAGTTTTTAGATTCTTTCCATCTCAAACTAGTCTGAATTCTATGATATGTTGAATTATTGTGGGTTTTTAGAGTTTTTTTGGCTGTGATCTCTGGCAAGTAGGATTTTAACCTCCAAACTGAGCATGGAGCACACTCAAATACACCCACACATCAAGTGACCACTCATTAAACACATTAATGAAGAGTTTGGCTCAAAAATTAACAGCCAAATATGGATTTCAACCATCAACAGCTCCCCATTTCTGACACTACAATGGCTGGGGAAGGAAGCTAGTAAACAAATGAATGATCTTTGGGTTCCCTCTTCAGTTTGAAACAGGGAGCTTGAAGGCAAAGTTAGAGAATATGAACCAGCCAAAGCAAAGGAGCATTTACATCTTTATGAAGCACAGTATGGAAAGAAATTTAACTCTGGAATGCGACCATTGCACTGCCAGTCCTCCTCTACAAAAGCAGCACGGGTTTTTGCACCTCCAGGACCAGATATTCACCTTCCTTTCAGGACTGGAAGCATGGGAGGAGGAAAGTTACCTTTTCATGACTTTTACTTTCCAAACCCACCAGAAATCTGGGTTGTCTGCTTTTATCACAGTACATCTGAAATAGCCTCAGCTCCTCAAGCAGGTGCTGTTACAGGTCAAACCTATTTCTACTCACTTTTACCCTGTTAGAGAAGAGAAAAAACTTGGCTTTTTTGGTGCTTCTATAACCAGCAACTACCAATTAATTTCCCTTTCATTGCAATCATTTGTAGAGCGAATATTTTTATGCACATAGGTCTAGTTGACTATTAGTAATTATTTAAAAATAATCTTTTCGATTCAGTCCTTCATTGCAAATGTCAAACATGAAAGCATGGACACATATGGAAAACCCCAATATTTATAGTAAAAATATTTGCAGACCCAGACTGCTCTGAGTGGAATTCATGGTCAATAATTTTTCTCAATGAGACTGAGCAGCTGAAGTCCTGAACTCCTTCTCACAGTGTTGGTTTGGGGGTAGAATGATCAGTTGCAGGGACCACACTCACCCTTGAGATTTACCCTGTAATTCCCATCTTCCAGCTGCAGATTCCAGCATCTCCCATTGTGCTTGCAAGAGATACCATAAATATCAGGAGGATGACTCAATTTCTCAGTGGCCAGAGCACTGGAATCCTGCAGACCTGTCTAATTATGTGATTTGATTCACATACTCCATGAGCTGTGTGTGCTGAGGGAAAGACTCCAGTGCTTCTGAGACATCCAGCTGTTAATCCAGACAGGATTGTCCAGCTGTCCCAAGGGCACCTCCTCAGCCCTGCAATGTTCAACCTGTCCTGGATTTACACACTGACTCAAAGTGGCTTCTGGGATGCTGAAAATTCAAAAGGGGAAAGGTCAAAAGATCCCACCCCAGAGTGGTCCTTACTGGCTCAGCCTGGAAAAGCCTCAAATCCACAAGGTCATCTGGGGAAAGCATGGAAAAGGCTCATGGGACATGAAACAACTGTCACACCTACATGGATACTGACAGGTCACACACTTTCCAAATCCATACAAAGCTCCCTGTCATACTTCATTGTCCAAATCCATACAAACCTCCCTGCACCAAAATTCCAGGGGCTCTCTGATCTGGGGTCTTGGAAGGCCACAGATGGGAACAAGACCATACAATTATTTTCAGACACCACCACGAGCTCTCTTCTGGCAGCTGGACACTCTGACTGGCCCAGTTCTGGCTCTCTCTGAGAACTGGACACCCAGCTGGTCAGACTGGAAGGCAGGATGGTTCCCAGCCTCCCAGTCATTGCCAAGACAGCTTTCCCAAAACCTGCTCTGGTCACTGGGATTCCCAGTATCTCCCCCTCCCAAGGGCAGGTAACCAGGTTTTATACCAAAATCCTGGCTGCTTTAGCCATGAGTCCCTCAGAACTGACATATTTTCCTGAATTCTTTTGGGTGTGAGGAGCTCAACATCATGTCTCCCTTCTCCATTATGGATTTCTTTGGTTGGGATCATCCTTGGGATGCCTTCCTTCTTTCTTCAGCTGCAGTCTTCAAAAATTTTCTAGGTTTTCTTCCAAATCTGAAAGTGAACATGCCACTTCGGAAGATCTAGATAAAAGGGTTTATTTCCACAGCTCTCTTGTGCTGAATGAAAACCAAAATCAGAGAGAGCTGCATGCCCTGCAATAGGAAATCTGTGTTGAACAGATCTGCAGAATACAAGAAGCAGCTGGGAACAGCCCAACTTGTATTTCTGATGGATAAGAAAGAAGAGAAAACAGGATGTGGTTTCTTCTCAAATCCTCTCAGAAGATACAAACTTTTTAAAACATAACCCAGAACTCTGACACTAAGGAAAACATGCAAAAGCCCCAGGAAATCTAAAGAAAACCCCAAAGAAACAAACAGACAAAGGATTAACTTTTTTCTTAATGAAACAATTGATTAGAAAGCTGTGTGTAACATTCCTGCTGTATCTAACTAGGCCTGACTTACGGGAAGTGAAATTTATGGAGCATTAAGATCTGCCTGCCCTCAGAAAAGTGAGAGATTTGCTTCACTCTTCATCATGTATTTGAATAAAAAATACATATATGGAATAACCCTACGTGCCAGCAGGTGCTAAAATGCTCCTTAATATGACCTCAAACCTTCATGGGAAAGCAGCAAACCAATATGAACTATAACCTCCTTTATTTACCTGTCACCTTTCCTTCTGTAACTCAGGGCAGGGTTAAGCTTCTCACCCGTATTTATTTAACAAGCTGGATGGATGCAAATCTGACCAAGAAGTGATGTAACCCAGGTCAAAAAATATTTGTACTGATAGATGATATATTTTACACCCACAAGCATAACTTCAATCCAGTACAGCTAAACCATGCCAAAAGCCAACATCAAAACCCGATTTTGCAGCCTGGTCAGTGCTGTATCTCTACTTTCCTCTTCCCAGGATTTTAGAGAGTTATTATAAAGTAATTATAAAATTATGTACAAATTATTTAAAGTCTCATTCAACTTCAAAGTGATAATAAGAAAACAGCAGGGAGGAAAATTACAGGTCATCTCCTTCTAGAAATTTTCCATCACATGTAACACTTTTAGGATTGTCTTGTTGCAAAATAGAAGTTTGGGTTTTTTTCTTAATGAAACCACCTTTTTCTACTATAGTGCTGACATCTTCTGTGTCCTGAGAGCAATTTTACCAATTTAACCATGGGGTAAAATAATGGGGGATAGAGGAGCAAGAAAGATGCTGAAGCAGGCACAAGGAACATGAGAAATTTCAATTTTATATAATTGGAAGAGGATTTTTTTAAAAATCCACAATTTCTCCTTAGTATTTCCAGCTAGCCTAATAATAACTTCAGACAAATAAATCAGCTTCCTCTCCTAGAAAAATCTGAGGTCAAGCACCATTTGCCATTTTATATTTCCCTGACATCCCTAACTTTACACAGAAGAGTTCAGACAGGAGAAAAATGAAAGTTCATGAAATATGCAGCACACAGAAGGAGGAAACTATTTTGCAATGCTCATCAAATTAAGTACCTTAATAACATACACAGAAGAGGAAATTTGGGAGCTGGAAACGCACTTTAATGTTTCAAACTGTTATACTTTAAGTTTCTGTTTTACTTGGGGGATTCTACACCCCCTCCCCCCAGCTGAAGGTAGAAGTTATGGAGCCTGCTTTTTTTTGTGGTTTTGGGTTAATTTCAAAGCGAGTACTTAAATATAATTATGGACCAAAACAAGCTTGTGCAACAGGAGCTGACCTGGGTGGACCCAGAAATAGATTTTACTTTTATTTTCTGTAGCTACCAGGACAGAGGAATCCAACCCACTCAACCTGACTTAAAAAAGCACACAAAGGAAAAGTAAAAAACCAAAAAGCTTCAAACTGTTGAGGCTGCCTCAATGTGATCTAGAGCTGGACTATGGAAACAAGCTGTTTTTCTTGTACAGGTGCAGAAGCTTTGGGGGTCTGAGAACACAGGAAAACCTATCCAAACCCTATCAAAAATACAACCACTATAGAAACCCAAGCTGTACCAACCTTACAAAGTTCAGATTTACTGATTTGGTCATAATTCAGTGGCTTGGCTTCCCAGCTACTAGGGGAACACATGGTTTGCAGAGTCACATGAGACAGTCCCTGCATCCCTGTCAGATTGAAAAAAGACCTTCCCTCACTCCCACAGCCCCACCAAAAGTACCTGAAACTCCATATTTTTCCCCATAAAAACTCATTCAGTTTTTATTTCTAGCCTGTGATTGCAGACTCCACCTACAACACACATCCAGGCACCTACCAGGGGTGTGATCCACATGCTGGGAATGCAGAGCCATAGAATGGGACTGAGCTGGTGGCATGAGCTCCATGTGGGCTTCCCTACAGCATCCCACAGAACATCATCCCAGACTGGTGGAGGGACACTCTCTACTGGCCACAGCTGGCATGAGGAAGGGTCAAAGCAGCAGGAAATAATTAATTAACTTTTAATTCATTATTAATAATTAATAATGAATTTATGTGTCTGCACTTGAAACCATTAAGCACAAAGCACCTTGGGCTAGCTGTGTGCCTCGAGCAGTGCTTCCTGCTGACAAAGTTAATTAAAAAGCAGCTTAAGTGGTAGAGAGAAGAGAGAGTTCATTTAAATCACCACAGAGTCACCCTGAGCCCACAGAAGAGGAAGGGCTCAGAGTCAGATGTTGAGCCTGGCTCTGGAGTTCCAGCCCACATGTGAAATGAGAGAAGTCTGTGTCCCTGTTTCCCAGACACATGGGCAATGCATTCCCAGCATCTCCCTGGATATTCAACATGTGCTTTTCCTACTGTCCCTTTCCCCTTTCTTCCTGCACTTTCAAACAGAGCCATCCCCAGCCAGCTGCTCCCCTGCAGGTCCCCTGGCCAGAGAGGCAAAAAGCACAGGGCTTCCACCAGTCTGGAATTAAAAGCACTGAGCTCCTCGCCTGGAGGAGCCCCACAAACAGGGAGAGGGATTTCTGCAGGGAGAAGGAGGAGAAGGTCAAGCCCTGGTCAAAACAGATGTTTTTGTTCCAGTGAGCCAAGTTTAGTTATTCCAGGCTGCCTTAAATCATTAAAAGTGCAGCTCTGTAACCACTGCCTGAGAGAGGCTTTGCAGAGACCTCAGATCAACTCTCTGGCAGCAGAAGTGGCACCTGGAGATACCAAACACGTGGAAGAAACGTACTCAGCAAATGATGTGGGTGTGAGTCAGCTCCCCAAACCTTATCAGTGCCAAAGTTCAGCAGTTTGGTCAGCCAGGCTCCATTCCTGGGCTGTAGATGAGGGATGGATGTGCTCCCAGGTGAGTCACCCCCCACACTGACAGATGTTCATGATGTGTGGTACCAGCCCCGTTTAGACAAGACTCTCAGATGGCTAAATATAGTCTAAATTCATTCTCTCCAGCTGTGATCTCACCCCAAACCTGTGAAGTCTTGCCCCTCTTAAGGCTGCAGTAGATGTGCTGATGTACAGATATTGGCATTCCAGCATCACTGAATAGCCTGGTCAAAATCCAGGGTTAATTCCATTTGTGCCACGTGCTGGTTACCAGAGGTGGATTAATCATCCTCAAGATTTCTGAGGCAAATACCAAATGCACAAGCATGCACAAGCTGTGGTTGATTTCCAGCAATATTGGCCATCTTAATGAGTCCACATTAAGATCTCTAGGATGCATAAAATTTACTCAACTCTGCAATTATCACAACTGTTAAAATCGCCTAAATATACAAGCTGGGCTACACAGGACCCACCATCGCCTTCCTCTGATTAGAAAGCTGCTGGAAAAGCAGATCCTTTTCAAGACCAGGGCTGGTTGAATAATTTCCTCTCAATTCTTGGTCCTGTCAACAGTGATAAGGGTTCAGTATTCTCCTCATTGTCTCAGTAATTAAAGTATCCTATTTTGAATTAAACTGTAAATAGTTAATTCCAGTGAACTGCTCTAAAGCCTAGCACAGGGCTCCAAGGCTCCACAACTGAGCATCCCCTTCAAAATGAAAAAGAAGAGGAGCAGCTTGGGGTGGGAGGAAGTTTTATTATTTCCTAGTCTGTATTTGAAAATAATGTATTTTCCAAAGGGCTCAAGGTTTGCATGGGAGAGAAGGGCTGAGTTTTTATCTCATGGACACTTAGATGTGCAAGTGGATGAGGAGCTCCAGCTCAGCCAGGGACTCCCCTGGCACCCGCTGCTTGAGGGGATGTGAGGGTTCACTTCCCTTCATTATGAAATTGAGTTTCTTCAGTGCAATGGATTTAACAGAGCACCAAGAAGACACCAGAGCTTGTTTTTTGTTTTAGCCACTGCCTGCTTTAGAGGAGGCCTCCCAGGAGATGAAAGCAAGTCTCCAGTGAGAAATGACAGAGTTCCTTCTTTCAGTTCCTTTGGGACCCACTGCCAAGTTTCATGTTTGTGGTAGGAAATGCTGCTGAGGAGAGTGGGGCCTGTTGAGCACACTGAGCCTGTCCTGCATGCTGACACAAAAGGAGAGTGTTTTTTCCCTGTTAAAGGCTGATTCCCAGCAGTGAGGGGATGAACTGCAGTGCCACACGCAGAAAACCAGGATTAAAGCTCTTCTTGCATGGCTTACACCTATCCCTTCCCACCTGAGCTGTCCAGCAGGATTTTAGGATGTGAAGACACCTGTGTCACCAGGAAGCAGCAGCTGAGAGCTGAGCCCAGGCCACAACACCAGAAAGGCAGAGCTGTGTATGGGATCCAGGATGGATCGCTCTGGGAATCACAGGGAGAGCACTGGCAGCTCCTGCCCCTCCCGGGGTGCAGCTGGGGCAAACACACAGCTCCACATGGAGATCAAACCCACTGCACTCAGTTTTGTCTGTACTTAGCACATCAGCCCCCAAAGTGCTGCTGACTCAGGTGCTCAGCCCGCGCCAGCTCCAATCTGCCAGGTGGCCAAGACTGAGATTTCACATCTGAGCACGTACAAAGCTCTGGCTGGTAACTGGGAAATTGTGTCACTGAACAGACAGCAAAGTCATGTTCTAATTTTGCTCTGAATAATTAACTAAATGGGTTAATTGTATAAAATTAATTGCTAGTGCCTGAATCATTACAATCATGTTGGGATCATCAGTTCAGCTGAGAGCTGTATTGTATTTCATAGCCTTTCACTGCTTCCCTCTCCAGGGAAAGAAAGGAAATTAAAGTATCATACAAAGAGCCAAAAAAGAGAAATTATCCATGGTCAGAAAAATTCAGTTCCAGCACTGTTTTGGAGGGAAGTCAGCTGAGGAAAGTCAGCTTGTCTTGGGTCCACTTTGACAATAAGAATAAGCAGTCACAGGAAGGTGCTGCTCTTCCAAACTTCAGGGTTAGTCCAACTTTCCCAGCTCTGTTCTTTGCCCAAATTACAGCCCTGCTGAAACCAAAGCACACTTGTCAATGCTTCCATCTGTACCTCTTCAAAGTAATTTATTTCTTTCTCCCTTTCCTTTTATTTTTCCACAGACTCAAGCTCCAAGATACACACTTTCATTTCTGGCTTTCCTCAGCTGCCTTTAATTTTTAGTTATTTTCCCCTTAAAAGAATGCATGCAGACTTAAAAATAGGTTTTCTAGGATGAGTTTTAGAGAGCCCAGTCTCTCTGCTGTGGGCTGGATGCTGCCAACTTTAGAGGAAGTTTCTCCTACTCATTTTGCCCACAGATGCTCACATGTGACTCCATGACCGAAGCACCCTCAGCCAGAGGAATCCAGGGGAGAACCCCTATTTTATCACCTCCCTTGACAACACAACCAACCCAACACATCATGGGTGAGCTGTAGGGTGGAACTGGCCAGCCCCAGATGCTTCCTCCACCAGCCCAGAGCTGCTGCAGTCACAGGGTTCCTGCACAGGCAGCACTGCACGTACAACATTCCTGTTCTGCCTTACCCAAACCACTCCTGCTCTGCCTTCCCCAAACCAAAGAGATACAACTTTCTCCTAGGTACATTTCCCCTTAAGAGAACAGCTTTGTGCTAAGCTGAGGGTGTTCAGATCTACAAAGCTCACCTGAGCATCCAGGTATTTGCTAATTCCCTCAATGCAGATGGGGCCCCCAGGCTGGGGGCTCTGAAGTTCTCACAAAGATCCTTAGGGCTTGCCTAGAGTGAGAGAGTCACAGAACCATAAAATCATTAAGGTTAGAAAAGCCCTCCAGGCATTGAATCCAAGCTGTGCCCGATCCCCACCATGTCCCCAGCCCAGAGCCCTGAGTGCCACATCCAGGTCTTCCTGAGACACCTCCAGGGATGGGGACTCCAACACCTCCCTGGGCACGCCCTTCCAAGGCCTGAAGGCCACCCTTTCCATGCAGAAATGTCCTCCTGATGTCCAACCTGACTGTCACCTGGCACAGTTTGAGGCCCTTTCCTCTTATCCTGCCCCTTTTTCCCTGGGAGATCCCAACTCCCGTTTGGCTACACCCTCCTGTCAGGGAGTTGTGGAGCATGAGTTCTCCATGAACTCCATACCCATGAATTCCCATGATTTGGTTCAAGTGTTCAAAAAGACTCATTATGCACTTTCAAATTAAAAAAAAAATTGCCTTTAGAAGCCAGGGAGTTTATGCTATTGCAGCCATAATCATAGGGAAATGTCCTATTGTAGGGTCTGTGGTTGCTAATAAAAGGGTTTCTGATGAGGGGCAAGAACAGATGAAATAAAATACCCAAGATGAATGGAATCTGCCAAATTTTTCTGCATGGAAGAGAGCAAGGAGCTAGCAAGAGCTGTCCTGGTTGGAAGCGAGGAATTCGCCCAAGGAAAGGGAATGGTGCTTATTCCCTCAGTGACGCCCAGCTCCAAGGGACGTGCTCCCTCCCACGACCCCAAGCCATGATCAATTTGACCCAAATAATTTGACAGATGCTGGTCCAACCTATTCATAAAAACCTCAGAGATACCACACCCTCAGACCCATGCTTTGCTTCCATCAGAGACAGGCACTGGAGTTTCCTATTGGAAATTAAACCTACAGCTTCTCTCTCTGTTGCCTGTGGCCAGGAAGGAACAGCTCATGCATTTAATCCCTCCCAGAGACCATTCCCTTAATCCCTCCCAGAGACCTTTCCCAGCTAGAGGATGTGCTTTTTTCCTCCAGGATCCAGAAGCCTGTCCCCCATAAAACACAACTTAAAACTACAGAGTAAAATCTATAAAATATAGTGTAGAGAAACAGAACTGAGTTACAGGATTCAGGATCTCGCATATCCATTGAAAACATTCTTGGTTCAAAGAACTTTAAAAGCTGTGCATAAACGCATCTGTTTTTCCATTTTTCTTTGGTGATCAAAGTTCTCCAGACGTTGCTCATTCCTTCCAACTTCCTCTCCACTTTAAGTGAGCCAGAGCTTGTTAGGATGCCCCGGCCACCACATCCTGAGCACCCCAAACACAAAGGGCCTTATCCACCAGCCAACCCCCAGGAATCTGCCCAGGAGCCACTTTGGGAGCAGTGTGGGAAATCAGTCAGCAGTGCCAGGGAAGGGGTTTGACAGTGCCACAACTGGGCTTCATAACCCTTCTTTCCCTCCAGCCATTTCCCAGAAACACAGGAATCTTTGGGTCTCAATCAATTTGCAACCCTCAAACTCAAACTGGGCCTGGACCTTTGTGGCCGAGCCTAAATGGTGGCCTAGGGCCATGGGCAGGGGTGAGCCCCAGCTGAGGCCACCCCATATTCCCCATGAACACATTTATTAGTTCTTAAATTCACCTTTTAAAGGTATTTCCATCCATCTCAGTATCTGGGGTTTATTAACTTAAATACCCATCTGCATTATCACAGCACCTATAAAACTTTTCTTTTCCTGAACGCATCAGCTGCACCCACAAACATACTTTTCGTTTTTATTTGGTCTGTCTATTAGAAATCACCAATGCTGATATGCCTAAATCATAAAATAGCAAAGAACTCCACTTCAGCTGAGACAAAACTCCCAGGAGACAAAATGTTTCCATTTAAGAAATGTTGAAAAAAAGAGCAACAGAAGCAGAAAAAAATTAATTATAAATTAATAATATGCTTTGCTGTAGGATTATTTACTGTGCCTTAATCTCATAGGCATTCTTACCAGATGACTTGCCTTCAAAGCCTGAACTCACCCTGTGCTTCTAATGGGCTCATAAATGTTCAAGGCAGCAGGTTCATTATCAATAAAAACCAAACTGCCTTTGAAGCACTGCAGGAGTGTGTCTTCCTTATCCCTCACCTGCTCATGTCCCGGGCTGGCAGCTGCCATCCTCAGCATCCTGTTGGAACAGGTACTCCAAAACCTCCTCTTGATAGATGGTGTAAATGGAGAGCTGCAGCTCTGCAGGAACCTCAGTAAATCCCATGTGTGCAGTGGATTTCCCTGGAGGAAACACCCAAAGCCATGATCAGGGTCATTCTCCTCGACTACTGAGGCACAAAGGCACATCCATGGAAACATCATGGCTGGTGGGACATCCTAAATGAGGAGGAGGCCCTGGTGGGCCCCACTGGGATGTTTCTGAGCACCCCACAGCTGGGTCAGGCTGCTGAGAGCCTTTCCAGGGAAGCTTTGACACCTCCATGTGAGGAGAGCCCGTGGTCACCAGTGCCAAACTGCTTTCCAATGAATTCCTATTCCCCCATTACACTGGGTGCCTGCTCCCCTTTTCCTGAGGAGCTTGTCCAAACACCCTCCTTCCCATGGCCCTCTGCACCCCTGAGACTCCTCCTGCTCCTGGATGGATGAGAGTCCAGCCTCCAGCAATCCAGGACCAAAGTCACTGAGACAAGAGAAATGTGCTGAGCTGCACTGGAACAGACACTGGAAGCTCTTCCCATGCCCAGACAAAAGGCAATTTCATAGGGAAAAAAACCCCAAAAAAACAAAACCAAACAAACAAACAAAAAAACAAAAACCCAAACAGAGCAATGTGAAAAATGAAGCAAGGCAGCTTTGCAGAAGAGTGTGAGGCCAATCACACTTTTAACTAAGTTTCCTACATTTACCTTTGTGCTTCTTGTGGCTTCCTGGTTTTTTTACACCTCCTGGACCATTCAGGGCAGGGGGATGCAGCCTTTTGGATGTGCAGCACAAGGACAGACTTTGGAGGATAGAAATAGATGTCTGAGCTGGGCTTTGGTGTTTCTGAACTTGTCTGAAATAATAGGAGAGGGGAAAAGGCATCTGTCACCACATTTCAGTCATAAAAGGCTCTTTTCTGGAAAGGGATGGCAGAGGGGTGGAACAGGTTTGTATATCAGTATCAGTTTCTTCACTTCCATATATCAAAGATGTTTTATGCATTGCCCTATTTTGGCCCATTTCTAGTCCTTCCCTGAGCCTACACAGTTCTTCCTGGGCAACCTGAACCAACCAGGAAATCCTGTTCAGAAATACCCATCCCCTGACAGGGTTCAGCATTTCCCATGTTCAGTGAACAAACATCATCCCACCCAAGTGCTCCAGCAACAAGAGACCTGGGAAAATGCAAATAAGGCCATCAGGAAAGATATTTTGGTTTCAGATCATGTTCTGGATGAAGTTTGCCATTTAAATCTATCCCATTTCTTCCTCTTTTATGTGCAGAAATTTGGCAATGATTACCATGCAGTCATTTGTACAGCAGATACGAATCACACGTAGAGGAGATGCTTTTAGCAATGAAAATGAGACAGAGGCAGAAGAGAAGGGGAAAAAGAAACATCTCAGTGGTTATTTTTGGGTTTGAGATGGTTTAATGCCAGCCCAGGTAGGCACAGGGTGAGGGCAATTCACGAGAAACAGCATGAGAAACATTCAGCAGGAGAAACAAAGCCTCCACTGTGACTGCTGTGCCCCACTGACAGCACTGGTGCCCCCCCTGTGCCCATCACCCCCCAGGAAGGCACCTTCCCTGGGATCCCTGTGGCCACACCTCACTTTGGGAGGGTGGGAATGGGCAGGACAGATGGACGTGCCGTGCTGCCCTGGGCCGGGTGCCCGTGGGTTTCTCCGCATGGGGCAGTGGCTGTTCCCTCAAACCACAGGCTGGACTCTGAGGGGACAGCTGGGAAAACGCTCTGTCATCTGCAGCTCTGCCCCAGGCAGGAATAGCCCACATTACAGAATACCAGGTGGGGAAGGAAAAACCACATTTTCTCATTCTTAGCAGAGAAAGTGTATTTTCCAAACAGCCCGTTCCTCCTGGCACTCAATGCTCAGACTGAATTAATTCCTGGGATGGTTTACCTCATCCCACCCAGATGGTTTTGACCTCAGGTTGCCTGCAGGACACAGCAGGACCAAGGCAAGCAGACAAAGCAGCAGCTGCCATGCATTAACCAGTCTAGAGACCTGGAAAAGCTGGCAATGCGATGGGAAGTTTTCTACTTTATTTTTTGTTAACTTCTCTGTAGGGCCATTCCCACTCTGCCAAGTAGCACAGACTGATCAGAGGAGACAGAAACTTCAAGCCAGTTTCCTAGAAATCAGGTGAAGGTGGATCTTTTTTATATAGTGAATACAGAAGAGAAGTGATGTAGACAACTTTTTAGGGGAAAATGCCTCTGACTGCACCAGCCCCATAAGGCTTTGGAGAGAAACTGGAAAGGTGTATTTTACCACAGACACTACCCAATTCTGCTTGTCATGTTCCACCTGCCCCCTCTTCTTCCTTCTTGTCCACACTTCAGAAACCATCATCTCCACCTCATCTCCCGCCTTTCTCTCACTGAGGACACAGCAGCTCTTGGACTGTTTTGTATCTTCCCCCAGGGCAGCCTCAACACACATCCATGAAACCAGGAAAACCAGTCTTGGAACAGACCAGAAGCTTCAGAAATCCCCATTTCTAGATGATTCTAGAATCTGTAGCAAAAGAGGGGACTTGTTGCTATGTGACCTAATCCTGCATTTGCTCCTCCTTGTGCCTATGGAACAGATTTCCAGGACCAGCTCCAGGTAGGAGCTGGAAGTCCACCTGGGTAGGAAATGTGGATGAAAGAAGATCCACGTGTCTCACAGGCCTGTGTAGAAGGTAACTGCCTCAGACTCCAGCTGACTCCTCCCTGCATCAATGTTCATGCTCCCAAATAAACAGGAAAGCACACACAAATACTTTTTGTTTGGAGCTTTCCCTGCTTTCTCTCCTTGCTCCAAAGCGTCTCTGCAGAATCTGGGACCCATTCTTTTGGAAGGCAGGGAGCCTTTGGCTTAGAGCATCCCAACACTCTGACTGTCAAACACCAGAATGCCAATCATGAATCACTCTGGATGAGGCAAAACAATCTCTTGCACAAATGAAGAAAGTCCAGAGCGAGAGCTAGCGTGAGTAGAGAGTAAACTTCCTCACTGAGCAGCTTGCCACACTTCAGAAAAAAAAAAAACCTTTGAAAAAGCAGCAGAATGATCCTATTTCCTGTTGATTTACTCTCTCCAGCCACAGAAGAAACAATGGTGACACAGACCACTCTGGCTTGCAAAGCAGCTCTAGGGAATGGCCGTGGCTGGATCATGTCACCAACAGAGGCATTTCATACACGCACTCAGTCACATACAGCCGTGGCAACACCAATTTATTGTGTCACCATTTCACACCTTTCTCTTTCCTCCTCACAGAGAATTGCCCTTCTTTTGAATCCCAAGCAGGGTGCATTGCTTGCACACCTCTCAGCAAGCCCTGCAGAGGATCCCCTCGCCAGGGCAGCACCGTGTGAGGAGGGAAAGTCTCTTTGTCTCTTTCCAAAGCTCACTGAGTGCCAGGGCACAGCCAGCTCTCCCACAGCAGGTGCCAAAACCAGACCATGAGCTCGGGGTGAGGGGTGTTCCTCTCAGGGCAGGACTTGTGAGGAGCAGGGCTGGGGAGAGCCTGTCCTGCTCCCCAGGTGCTGCCTGTGCAGCGCCTGGGAGCCTCTCCCTGCCTCTGCTGAGTTCCCAGCCACATGCTCAGCCTCTAATTTGGGAAAGGAAAAACCCAGTCTGGCCCAGCACCACCCTGGAAATCCAGCCCAAAGCTGGTGTTTACAGCTCCCCTCAGAGCAGGTCAGCGGGTTCTCCCCAGGCCTGCATGGGATGTGCACCCACAGGGATGCCAAAACACTCACTGAGCTCTGTACACTGCATTTCTGCACCTCACAAAACCTTCCCTGAGGCTGTGGAATTCCTCCTTCCTCCCATCAGGCAACCATAGGAGGAGAAACTATCCAAATCTCCTAGGATGTCTTCTACAACCCAGCCATTCTACAGAACCCCTCACATCAAAGCCAAATGAAACCCTGGTGATGGAGTGACTGAATAAAGCTCTCACAAAGAGAGAATTCTCTCACAAAGAGAGAATTTTCTAGCACCACTTCAAAAGGAAAACACCTTCCCTTGGTATTTCAGTACTGCACAGCCACAGCTGGAAACACACAGATTGCAGGCCACAGCCATGGCCTTACCAGCTAGCTGGAAAAAAAAAGTTTAATATGAAAAACTTTAAAATTGAAAAAATTAATAAAAATTAATTTTAAGGGGTGAAAATGGCACCAGCATTTTGCTAAAACCATTCAAAATTTCAATTTGAAAAATGCAACTGGCCCTTTGGAGATAATTCTCTTTAAGGCTTTAACCACTGTGCAAAATATTCATCACTGTCATCTTCACTTTTCATCTTTCACATTTTCACTCTTTTCTTTTTCACTTCACTTTTCTTTCTGCAGCAAGTTAAGGCAAAAAGGCAAGACACAGTATTCCCCTCCAGCCAGAGAGCCTAGAAAGGGCTTCCCCATTCAAATCTTTGGTCCAACCCACTGAGTGAAGCTCTGCCTCAGAGGAGGTAGAAGTGGAGTTACCTCAGGCCATTTTTTATTATCCATACACCAAATGAGAACTGGCCTTGGAGCAGAGAACAGGAATGGGGATAAGACCCCACCTCACTTCCTGCAACATCTGAGCTTTGCTGGGATCATGGTGGAGCTCAGCCTCACATTCCTGAGCTCCTGTGGGGACAGAAATGACAAGGTCTGTCTGCGCTGAAGTTTTCCAGACATTCCCCAACTCCTGCAGAGATTTTCCCCCTCTGTCCCCACACTGGTCCTTGTGACCAGCCCTACAAGGGTCATTTCCCACCTCACCTTGTTCAGAATCCCTTTTCACTGAATGTTGGGAGGCTTTTTTCAGTCCCTGGCATCAAGCAGACCCTTTTACTTTGGGAGAGGACACCCAGGGAGGAGAAGGGCTCCCAGGCACAGCTCACCATTTCTGACCAAGGTTCAGTGTTCTCTGGGCTCCTCAGTGCCTCTGGCAGAAAATCACTGTAATTAAGTGTTAAAAGTTTGATGAGGAAACCTTTCCTCACACTGGAGGCTTCACCAGCCTCTTTATGACAATGCACAAAAGTCACAAAATAAAAAGCTTTGGAATTTCCCAGCATTTCTTTTTTCCTTTAAAGCTTAAAAAAGAGCTTTTCAGGGAATTAAAAAAAAAAAAAAAACACCACCAAATTCAGTCCCCAGACATGGAAAACACAGCTGAAGGAAAAATTTTTACAACTTTCCCCTCCCCTGAGCAGCTGTTGTCAATGGCATTCTTGAAGGAGCACAGAAGATCAAAGAGATATTAATTGGGATTCAATAAATATGGGGTGCTGGAACACAGGAAGCCCAGCTTTAGGTTGCTGCTGTTTATCACTTATTTAGGCCACTGAAGAGAGCACTTCCTACAGCCTCTGACACCTCTGCTATCCTTCAGCCAAAATCTTCCTACAAATTTGAAGGTCCAACAAAAATTCGTAAATCTGCACATCTAAATAACTGAGATGTGTTTAAAATTTCCCAGCAGAAAAGGAACTTATCAAAAGCAGTCCTTTCACTAAAATGTGCGAGTCTTGGAAACAAAAAAACCCCAAAGAGTTCTAAGTTAGTATTTATGGCCAAAATAGCTTCCCCACAGGGTTATTACTCTTAATACCAGCTGGCTTCCAGGTATTCTTCTGGCAGACTCTTCCAAGTTGGCTGTAGGAGCTGTTCCAAAATGTTTCAATACTTAATCATTCTGTGAAGCAAGAATTTGTACTTTCTGTAGAAATTGTAAATGTAAGGACTGTAATTGTCCATGTAACCAAAGGCCCACTCACCCAGCTTTTCTTTGATCCCTCTCCCCCAGCACAGGCAGAGCCACAATAAAAGCAGGAATGACTCAAAATCTGGAGTCATCCTCAAGACACAGATTTGACATTCAAACCTACAGAACACAGGAAAAGTCCGAAAATGTTTATGGCATCCTTAGATGGAAGATGAAAATTTTCACATGCAAAAATTTGCAAGAGATTGGGCACAAGGAAGCGCCCCTGCTGCATTTTTATGACCTTTTATTTATAAAGGCTCAGTCACATCCTGCATCTGAAGTACAACACACACAACTGAAAAGCCTGAGAGAACAAAGCCTGGGTGTTTCCACCCTCAGGTCAGAGCTCAAATTGCTAATTAGCACCATGGCACTGATTCTCCCCCTACTGCAGCCTTTCTGGAGGGATAAATTACCCCATAGGAGTGACAGCTTCTTTAAAGTCCTTATTTTACTGTGAAATATCTTGTGCCTTTATTTGTGTACTGATTGCAAATTGGGCTGTAATTAATAGCCAGTCAAATATTTGGATTTGGTGAAATGCAATGAGCTCTCAGACCCATCAGTGGGTGTGGGAGAGGTGACTTAAGGTGATATATAAGAGCTGGCATAAAAGACTGAGAAAATGAATGAATATGAGGAATGAATTCTGAGAATGGAATAACTCATTAGAAAGGAACATCTGATCAGCTCTGCAATTGTCTCCATAATTCCCCAAACTGAGCAAAATGCTGCCATTAAATAAAATCATGAGAATTGTGGTGTGGTTTGGGGGAGAGCAGAGAAGAAAGGAGGCCTTTTGGTTGGGTGTTTATGGCCAAAGATGCTCCCAAGCCAACATCTGTCCCAAATTATAAATCTCCAGGTTTTAGATGTAAAGGGAACATCCCCAGATGAGGGAGAGTGGACCCAGAGAAATTCACAGGAAGGAGAAGGGCACCAGGCTCAGCAGGAGTGGCTCCTGCAGGAAATTAGGAGGAAATACACAGAAAAATTCAATCTGGCTTTTCAGCTGATGAAATCAGGAAGCAGCTTCAGTGGAGGTTTTTATAAGAAGCCAAATGTAACACTAAGTTACCTTCAAGTGTTGTTTGCTTGTTCAGATTTTCTCTTTTTTGAAGTGAAACAGAAACTTTAATGAATATATGGAAAAGAAAGTTTGGAGAAAAAAAAAGGTGCACCCAAACACCTTTTACAGCTGAAAATTCCAAGCTTCTCATGAGCAAATATTTTATTCCTGCTTTATAAAGGTGGAGAACCAGGAACAGAGGCACAAGTCCAATAGTGACAAAACAGAGGAATTAAGACAGCTAGGTAGAAACTGTAAAAGTCCATTGAAAGAAATTTGTCCTGTGGAAGGTTTTACATTATATTTAGCCTCTAAGCATCCACCTGAAAGCAGCAATTCTGCCCTGGACTTACTGACTTAATTCCATCCACTTCAGTGCTGCATTTCCAAAGCAGCAGTTCACCCCAATGGAACTCAAAAGTTCTTCAGGGGAAACTCCTGGAAGCAACTTCTCCTTTGCAAAAGGACCTGCCCAAGATTTAATCTTCCCCTGAACAATTACTTCTGTTTGATGAGGAAAAAAAAAAAAACTCATAAAATTGTTATAATTGGTGTCAGCTTAAACCACACACGAACTAAGAAATTAAAGAATATCTCTATTAATACTTCTTTTGTAATGCAGTGTCTGTCTCCCTGAATGAACTGCAAGCACCTAAAAATAGCCACAAAAAACCTTTGGGGTAATATTACCTCTGAAGAATAAACAGCTCCAGAATTCTATTCAGCACACAAAATTCCTCTGCTCCAACCCCCTCCTGTTCACAGGCAAGGAGCCAATAAAAAACAGATTTGTAATTAAAATCCCTGGAATTTGTGCAGTCAAGTTCTTTATTAACATTATAATTTTTAGATGTTGAGTTAGCACAAGAACACCACTGTTCAAGATTTATCATTGCAGCTTTTGATTCTTTCTACATTTAGCTCTTTCAACCATCTCCAAAATTCTAAGCTAACCAGAGTTGTTTTATTAGTGGGGAATTAAGGTGCTCACACAGGTACTTTTTCTTAAAGAGTCTAAATTTCCTCCAGCTCCTGAAGACTTTCTTCTTTTCCTTTTCTTTTCTGTGTGGCAATTATACAATGGCATGTTCAGTTTATTGTTTCTCTTGGAATTCTTCTAAAAACGACAGCCTTTCTCAGTAATGGCTTCAGTTTACTTTTCCTTTTCAAGAGATTTCCTGCCAATTTGGATTAAATATAGCAATATATTGTTAAAAAAGAAGAACCTGTTTCCAGCTGCCAACAGTAGCTGGGAATGCACACCAAGAACCTAACTCTGCACAAATTAAAACAGAAAGTCATCAAATATAAAACTTCTCACTTTGGGTAAAAAATTCTTTGAAAGGGAGTTAAAGCTGATATTCCAAAATCATAACTTTGTATGAGAGATCCTACCCCAAAAATAAGCAACATAAAATAAATATAAACTAAATAAACTAAGTCAATAATGTGATTATTTTCATTTTAAATAAAAAAAGAAATTTAAAGTTCATTTTAACACAAAATGAACACCCAATAAGGTATTAAAAAAAGAATATATGTAGTCAGCAATTATACTGCTGTCTGTGTTTGAGGCACAAAAGCTCAGAGTGAAATCTCATAGACACAAAGTATTTTTCCATATTTTCTCCTTTCACAGCATCCTTCCAAGGCAGCTTTGGATTGTTTTGTGTTCAGACTTCCTTTCCTGGGAACAAGACATGAAGAAGATAAGTTCTCTGAGAATTTCACAGAGCGCAGGGAACAGCTGTTGGTTTATGAAGAATCATGGCTAGAAAAGCATAATTTTAAATCTGTTTTTAAGCTGAAGGTAGGGAAAGGGTTGCCATAAATTGAACAGGCAATTTGTATCTTCATTACTCCACAAAAAACTTGGCCTGAGATCAGGAACTGAATTTCCCAATGAACTTGCTTTTTAATTATCTGAACAGAGAAAAATGGGCTTTGCTCTGAACATGTGGCAAACTGAATAATCTGTGAAAGAAGAAATCTGTAATTTTGATCACAATGCTCCCTCTCCCCTTGTGAAAAATGAATTTTTCTCATCCCTGAGCAGAACCAGCATGACCCCAGCACTTGGTCAGGGTTAACCTCCTCTGATGAGTAAGGTCACTGTGAGTCCATCCAAAATACTTAAGCAACCAAGTGCAGCAGACAAGATGAAAATGAAGGGATAATATCAGTTTCTGCTGAGTGATGAGCACAGTCCACCCCGAGTGCGTGGTGCATTCTCAGAGTGTGAATTCACACGTACTCAGCCCAGTGGGATCCCACCAGGGAAAACTTGCCAGATGCTTGATTCAAGAGGAAAGATTTTCAATTAGCACAGTTAAATACCATTCTCTTCTCTTTCTGAGTAAAACAATGAAATTAAAAGCTTCTTGCAGCAGATTGTGCTAAGAAAGGTCATAATGAATCATGTCAAGAGTCCTCAGACAATTTTAGAACAATTATCGCTAAAGGAAGTTGATTCCTAATTTCCTCCATTGATGACCTTCAAGTGTGCATTTCTAACAAAATTCCATCTGTCTCAATGAAGAAGACAAGAACTGTGCTACCAAAGAAGCTAATTTGAAAGTTCCACTTGGTAAATGCCCGAGATGTTATTGCTACACAGACACCTTACAAGGATGGAAGAACCTCATTTAAAAAAAGGACAAAAACCTAATATTAAAAATGTTCCACAACTGGATCAGCAGCAGGTGAATCAAAATTGGATTCTCTCTGCTTTCCAAAGGAAGGACAAGTGGCATGAACCCAAGGAGCTGCTGTGGAACTGCTGCTGTCTGCCCCCAGGGACAGCCCTGGGGTAGGAGCTTGAGAGGAAAATCATCTCCTTGCTCTCCAGACTTCCTTCAAAACCAATTTTCCGCGGAGCACATGAATAATCCTCCTCTGGAATTTTATCAGGAGATTATCCAAACAAATGAGAAATTATCAAAGCAAGTGGGATGTTGTTGTCTCTATGGTGTCCCAGGCAAAGTAAAGATGCTTGAGGTGGCCTCAGCAGCAGCTGCTTCTGGGCTGGGAGGTCTTTACAGTGGCTGTAAGGATGGAAGAAAGTCCTGGAGCAAGGACTGAGGGAATACAGAGCAGCCAGGTCCATTTTAAGTTATGCTGCCAGGAAACTGAGACAGGATTAACTATATCTAGATTATGATGGGAGGAGGTTCTTGCTCAGGAGAATTGGTATTTACAGGTCATCAGACCTTTAGGACATTTCAGATTTGCTGCTTACCAAGAGGGATCTGCCACAAATACCTAGAAAATAAATAAATACCCACTCCAAAAAGCAGCAAACACAGGACAGTGGCTCTCTTAACACCTGAAAAAAAATTGTGACCACCATATTAAATATCTATAACAAGATAAACATTAAAATATTTAGGGCAGCAAGTCTGCAGCCAGAGCAGCATAAATGCCCTTTGCAACCTTTTCTCTCTGAAGGAAAAAAAGAAAAGGATTTATTGGGTCTCATGCTAAAATGGGATTTGCTACATTTCAGGGAAGAGATCACAGTATAAACCCTTCCAACTCACAGAGAGGAACATTGAATTCCTCACATGCTGTATTCATGTCTTCTCCTGCATTCCCTCTTTCAAGCCCTTCTAATTTGAGTTTCAGATTCAAATAGCTGCAATTATGGAACAATTCAATCACAGGGTAAGGGAAAGGAAAAATAAAGCCCTCACCAGAGCACAGTTTGGCAGAGTGTGTTCTGCTTTAAACAAGGATTAAAATTAAAAGGATTGTTCAAAATCAAGTAAATTCATGCAAGTTCCTAGAATATTGGATTATTCCTAGAATATTGGATTATTTCTCGTCAGCAGCAATAGGTTAGTCAGAATAGGAATTTTCCTTTCTGTGGGTGTTGTGCAAACAAAAGACAAACGTTCAAACATGCAGACAACCTAGAAAATTCACCAGTTACCAAAGCTGTGTTGGGATTTTAAGAACAATTAAAGATAAATTTGTTGTACTGGCTGAAGAGCTGAGAACAAAACTGACAACCAGAAAGAAGCCTCTTTTACAAGATCCCTTCTGCAAAGTTGAGCAGAGATCAGAGAATCTCAACACACGAAATCTGATGCAGACTGAAATTATTGGGAGAAACAAATTTATCTTCATGTTATTGTCATAATAGCAGCCAGCCTTTTGGCTGACATTCCAGACTATTCAACCCCCATTCTGTTGTAAGGAATTTGAGACACACTGTGGAAAACTGTGATTAAGTCCAGGTTTCTCATGCGAGTAGGACCCACTCCACCAGCACAGGCATTTCCAGGCATGGCCCACTCAATGCAGAAATGCTTCCCACTGGATTACACACCTTGGGTAAAATGTCAGGGGGACAATAAGATCTGGAGAGCCCATGCAGAGCTTGCTACCTGCAGGAGATCCCTGGAGATGCCCCTGCAGGCAGAAAGGGGCAGCAGGACATTTACACATCACCCACGTACCAACACCAAGGCAAAGTGACAGGTCGTGTCATTTGGGGATTTTCCAGCCTCAGAACAGAAAAATGGAAACTGAAAGAGGGTCATTGCTAAACCTGTGTTTTCTCAGTAGGCACAGGCATCCCATCAGAAATGAAGAATTCTCATTTTGTTTGGTTTCAGAGGTATTGTCTTTGATGAAAGGTAGTCAAAGGTAAGTTTGGGCAGTTAATTATCTGTTTGGGCAGTTAATTATTTGTTTGGGAGAAGTCTGCCAACTTAGCATCAATTTTTTCAAAGAGGTTACACTCAAAATGCCTAAAACGCATCAATACAGAACAGGCAGTGTTCTGCACAAAAGGGAACCCAGAACCCTGAGTTTATATTTTCTTTTGCTGGTGTCATTCCTGAAGGAGTGACTGAGGTCAGGTTTTGGGTGAGGAACACGGTGCTGCAAAAGAACCTATATTATGTCTGTGACCCTCCTGGTCACAGCTGTGCTGTCCAAAATCAAAAGAAATAAATAACCTAAGTTTTATGGATAAATTCAGTTTTAGTAAGGTGTAGCTCACTGAGCTTTGCTTAACGCCAAGACAAAACTTGGACACAGGAGTCCTAAGGGACCTCAATCTGCCACTGAGCTTTACATTGAAAAGCCAGAAAGGTACTGGGCCACAAGAGACAACCAGAAAGCAAAGACAAACCTGTGTGATTAAGGAGTGTGAAGCACCTCTTGAGGCAGTTAGCTGATCATGAAAGTATTAAAAGTGGTTGCATTCACGTTTCATGAGATATTTCTCCCTGCCTCTACCTTAGTTACCCTTCTGCTACCACATATTTAGAAATATTTCTTTGTAATCACATCTCTTGCCAGGTGATTTATAAAGCAGAATAAGCAACAGCCAAACATTTACTAGAACTGTTGCTGAGCAGTGAACAAATTACCTGCTGTGCCACAGTAGGACAAGCAAGCTGGGCTGCGTGGTCCATGCATAAACACTAATGATCTCATTAACTTAATCCATTTCATTAATCACTACCAAAGTAAAGGCCACACTTCTACCCTCTTCTGTCCCTGGATACACTGCTCCTCTCAAATGAATGAGTTCAAAGTCATCCTCTTAAAACTTATCCGTGGTCACCACCTGGCTTGCTCACACTGAACCATTGTGAAAATGTAGAGAGGTACTTTGCATATTCCCCTGCTAATTCCAAGAATTCAAATAAGTCCCCATTCTCTGAAAGTGAGTCATTAGCTTTGAGTCCACCATCATCATTGTTTCCAGTCAAAACATCTCAAAAAGGAAATTACAGCAGCCAAGATAATCAAGCATTCTGGGAGATATTTTGACACCTTAGATCTTACCATGGAAATTTGCTCAGAAAGTTGAATGAATCAGTAACCTGGAAAAATAACAAAATGAGTAAAACACAAACTACAATAGGTCGTGATTCATTTTTTTTTTCACTGTGAAGGGGCTACGTGCACTCACCCCATGCTGAAGGACACGCTGGAGAAGGAGCAGGGTAGTGAGTGAGAAGGAGAAACCCAAAGCAGCATCTGCACCAGCAAATGTCTGTGACACATCCCAGGTTCCAGGGCCCCATGACTGAAGGGGTGCTTTGACACCAGAATGATGAATCCAGTCAGAAAATAAATGGACAAAGGAAGAGAGCTCAGCTGATGGAGTCATCTCCTCACCGCAGGGATCTCTTCCGAGGCGTTGGGCAACGTGTTTTGCTCTTCAGGGTGATGTTGAACATTAAACCCAGTGAATAACAGGCTCTGTAGTCGTTGCCAGCCCCAGCAGGCATTGAAAACAGTGAATCCTTTCCTTCCAAGCCTGGAAAAGAGGTCAGGTGGGGAATATCACTAAGGGGAAACATTTTGGGTTTTTTAAGTGAGAATTTTCAAGCAGGCAGGGCTCGTGTGGCTGCCCCAAGATGGCATTGGCCGTGGTGCACTGCCACAGGCCATGCCAGGGATGGCCCCAACAACAGCGTTTTCCCAGCCCTGGGAAAAAACTGTGCGCCTGCTGTTTTGATTTTCTTCTTAAATATGTCATCAACCTCTCTAATTGGGCCATGTCCATCTCCAGAGCCATCAGAGATTGGCTCTGTGGGCCATAGTGGAAGCTTCTAGAAGCTTCTCATAGAAGCTATCCCTGCGCCCGCCCCCACTACCAAAAACCAGGCTGTGCCAAATCAACACAACGGATCAGAGCAGGGCGTTCCAGCAGGATAAAAGGTGTTTTTTTCTGATTCAGAAGTTCACAATTGGCCTCATAGAAAGGGGAGAGGGAAGAGAATTAAATCTGCTTGTTTTAAAAAATTTTATGCACATAACATATCTTCAAGAATCCATCTAGCATGCCAGACAGCTCCATACCTGGGATGGCTGCAGTAAATTTTCTGAATATAATTTTATCTACACTCAGGTAACCTCCAAGAATAAAGTACTTTTTCTTCAAAAAGAAAACAAAAACAAAAGATGTTTTCAGAGCACAAGCGTTTCTTTTATTTCTGAGACTAAAGTCATAGCAGGTCAACGAGAAGAAAAACAAAACCAGAAATATCCATTTTTCCTTGCACTGGTTCCCTAAAACCCTGTGCTGAGGCCTCTTGAGCTAGGAAAGCAGAAAGTTTCTTTGGCTGTAAGTGTTAAATCATAGGGTCCTTCTGGTTGGAAAAGACCTCCCAGACCATTTAAAATACATCAAGTTACGTGACTGCCCTTTATTGATCATTGGCAATATCTGCTCTAGTGTTTGTGTACAGGGATTACAGGAGTGTTTCTAATTTTAATTTGGGAAGCAGCTTTGGAAAGCAGCCCTTCCCCACAGGGTTTGCAATAATCCAGACACTTTTAATCCTGGGGAGATGCTGCTGCTGAGTCCCTGATGCTCCTGCCCTGCATGGGTTCTGTTCCCACCCTGTGCTGTGCTCCAAGGGACTCCCCACACATGTGCACAGCTGTGGTGGCTCAGGACAGTGGGAAAACCACTCTGGCATTTTGAGGAGTGGGGAGGAAGGAGGGAGGCTTGGTGGCTCTCCTCCCAGCCCCCACAGTCTGACACAAAGCCTGATTTCCTGCTGTCTGGAGACCAGGCTGGGAGTGCCAGGGTGGGCTGTGATTCTGCCTAGCAATCATCTCCCATCTTTGGGTAACATGCTCTACCCTCCACCTTCACAGTAAAGAGCTGTCCTGACACAGATGTTCTCTGAAGTGGCTCTGGAGCTGCTCTCCACTTCAGTTGGGGATTTCTGCTCTTTTTCTTTAAATATTTATATTGGAGCAACCCACTGAAATATCCAAATGTATACACAAAGAACCCCAAAGCAGGAGGAGACAGCCAGTCCTACCCCCTTCATCTCCTTTTTTTCTTGCTGCAGCAGAGAGAAGCCAAAATACATGTCTGGAAGGGTCAACACTTAAACCACTGGAACATGGGAATGAGGTTTTTCCATTACTAGATAGAGCCTTATCTACCACTTTTGAAAAGATTCTCAAGCCTTACCAGTGAGAGATTAGGAGAAAGTCAGCAAAAATGAGAAAATGTCTCCTTCCAACAACTCCTGCTTCACCTATTTCAGTTTATGAAACTACACAACAAACCCTAAAGGCAGAAAAAATATAGAAGATAACAACCAAAACCTTCAGTAACAGCTGTGGGATATATTTAACTTGGAGAGAGGTTATGATGTAAAGGAAGCTTTAAGCCATCTTTGTAGTCCCCTAAGCCCAGGCCAGATGTGTCTACTCAGGCATGGAACATAAATTACAGCATCCTGCTGGAATTTAAGCCAGTTATCCATAACCCCAGGAGCTGCTGAAAGCGTGTGAGCAGCAAGTGCTTCTTGCAGGATCACTCTCCACCTGTTGCCAAGGAGGGAAAGGAGGAAGAAGATAACATCTTTTTAAAGTGTTTAGTCTATTTTCAATTAGTTGTAAAACTGTGATTATTACACCTGGAAAGAGCAAGATACATTCATTTCACCTTAAGACATCACATCCCTCATCCACACAGTTTCCTCATCACCTGCCTCTCATTGCTACTTAGAAGTCCCACTACTTCTAAGGGGGTACATCTCTGCAGAACAATTCACTTCAGATATTTGTCTTGAGATAAAAATGAACTCTGTGCCATAAAACCCAAACATTTACAGACAGTTTTCTCTCTCTCTCTGCAGTTCCTCCAGTAAATCATTTGCTGGCCCAGCACACCCAGTCCGAGGTGGTGCTGACATTGCTGTACAGGCTCTTCAGAATTCCTTTGACCTTAACTATGAAAACAGCTGAAATCTCAATTGACTCTTTCCTCTTGCTCCTGTTACAAGGGCAATAGAGGAAAGGTGTGACATTAATCCCACACACACCTCCATGGATTTCTCCACTGGGAACACCCAGCACAGCTGTACAATGTTTTACATGGAAGGCACCACAGAGCTGATAGTGTTTCTGATATTGTCCCTTCCATGGGCAGGGACACCTTCCACTAGCCCAGGTTTCTCCAAGCCCCATCCAACCCAGCCTTGGACACTTCCAGGGATCAAGGGACAGTCACAGCTTCTCTGGGTGCCCCATGCCAGGGCCTCCCCACCCTCATACTCAGCTTCTTCTTCACACACAAAGATTCACGTGCATGTCCTGGTGAAACTTCCCTGGATGGATTTATTTTATTCAGGACACCCTGGAGTTCAGCTGCCCTCCATGAATCAGTGCTGACAATGAGAGATGGTGATGTGATGCATTGAGCACATTCCTCTCTGGACCGACAGCTGATGACGGTGAAATTTTGACTCCCCCCCTGCATTCCATGGCCTGGGATTTCTCAGAGGAGGCTGAGGGGGTTAGGTGGTGAGACCAGGGGGTTTCAGTGGGCACTCAGCCACAATATTACACATCCACATCCTATAGCCTCTGGTACATCCTGACCAGATGCTGGTTTACAAGCAAATTCCTATTGCTCATGTCATAGGCTTCAGTCTCCTGACTTATAAACAACATGGGACAGCTGCAGGGATCACACACAGCCCAGGAGCTTCAAAAGGCCACTCCTGTTAATATCTAAATCTCAAGGTGGGCAGGGCTCCAAGTATTCCTGAATGAGTTGGTGTCAGATGAAAGATTGCCAGAAGAGACAACGCCATCACACTGGAGGGTTCTATTCCAAGCTAAATGAGACTCTTGACCATGGATGTCCTTCTGCCTTTCCATCTTTATATTAAACTCTTTGGCCAAAAGATCTGGTGAGCTCATCCAACCTGGAAATACCAGATCCATAGAAAGATAAGAAAAAAAATATAACTACATATGAAAACGAAAGCCCTGCAGACCTTTATCTTCTGCTGGATAGTGATCATCTTATGTGGAAAAGAACTTGAGGTTTAAATATTCACAGTGATTAGCCAGGCAATCATTACTGACAAAATGATAAGGACCAAGCAATAGTTGTGAGCATTTCCCTAGATGCTTTATGATGCAGTTGGTAAAGGAAGAAATAGTGCCAAGACTGATTCCTATGTGCATTTCCACAACCTCTTCATGAGCTGAGTTAAAAGGGCCTCTGTTAGATATTGACAGGTCCATTTATAATAATCTGCCAAAGATTCTTTGTTCAGAAATTACCTTCAGATCATCCTCTTTTCTCAGAGCCAGCCTTTAAACATTCATCTAAATAACCATATTTTGATATATTCTGCAGCTGCACATTTCTGAGCAGAGAAACATGCCACTCCCAGCATTCCCACTGCTCAGGAAATAAAACTTGTGAGAGATGTTCACAAACATTGATTCTCACATCTAAAATCTAACTGCCACAGATTTCCACAGCCAGTGAAAATAAAGTAACTGCTTATGAGTTCTTTTACAGAAGTTTTTAGAACGGCAAGATTTTGAGGCACAGTTTTGATTAGGCTGCAAAGAAAAGATCCAAACTCTTGGAGGCTTATGGAAAAAGGAAAGAGCCTTCAGCACAGACATGTTAACACATAAATCAGGCAAGAATGGGAGCCAACACAAGTATGATTTAAGAAATGCATTAGTTTAAGTAACAGAGAAAGTAAAAGCTCCAGGAAACAGAGAAAACAATCTCTTTCTGCCAGATTATAGAGCTGTTGTGCACGGTGCCATTAACACTGTGCCAAGACAAGGTAGGAATCCTCCCCCTCAGGTAGTGACTGGCAGTTCCACAAAGCAACTCTTTGAAAAGGCAGATGAGGCAACAGAAATGCCCAAGGACAGCAGAAAAGGCAAAGGGTCTATTTATAGCCCATTCCTATACTTTTGAGTTTGGGAATCTGACATGCCAGCAAGCCAAAGGAAGCAATTAGCCCATTATTGCAGTGGTACCTGAGGAAAGGCAAATACTTGAAAGAAAGCTAAAGAAATAGGAATATCCACGGAAAGGATGGGTAAAGAAAGATTCAAGAGCCTTGTGAAGGGTAAAAGCTACAAGAAGGGACCACAGAACATAAATGTAGGAAACATTTCAAGATGAAGTTTGTAACATAAAACCTCAGAATCTGTCCTTGTCCCTTAAAAAGCAGAGTTAGCACATCATCCCACTGAGATTTTTACTAAATCACATGCATGAAAAATAAATTTGAATCTCAAACACCCAAAGCAAAGAGTTCACAAAAGACCTAAAATCTCAAAAATTCTTTACAAACTTTATTTAGGATCACACACGGATAAGACACAGTCTGTTTGGATAACTCCCTGCACTAAAAAGGCAACTCTTGATTGGAAAAGTAATTTTCAATTAATTAAACTTCTGTAATTTTTCATTTCCTCCAAGGAAGCAGAAGCAACTCAAGAAGGTCTAAATGTGTGTGGAACATAAAACATATACAGATCACACACACACACACAAGATTTATGTTGTTTCTATGTGTAGGACAACATAAACCAGCATATGCATCTGAGCCCCAGATTCTTTAGCAAAAACTCAGACAGAAAAAGCCCTGAACTTTAGCTCCCAGGGAACGTGTGCCATTACTCCAGCTCAGAAGACAAAATTACAAGTTTACTTCTCTACTGAAAACACTGGGCTGGAAGTTCCTGGGAGCAGTAACCATGGAGCCCAAGCTATCCCATTTTTTACTGTCACTTCCCAGAGTTCAACAACGCTACACTGCAGTCCTTTTTTTTTTTGTTGTTTTCAATAAGAGCTGGACAGTGCAGGAGCTGCCAAGAAGCCTCTTTGCTGTCCATAATGACCCTGGGCCTCGCGGCATTGTTAAACTCTTCCATGACGCAAGGGACTGGACCTGATGACCAACAGAGGGCTCCTTCCAAAGCCCTCTCTGTGATTATGTGCTGATTAAATACCTGCGTGTACTGCTGCCTTATTTCCCCATTTTGCTCCAAATTCATCAGGCTTGGCCCTGCATCACTTTGTGACGTGCAGTGTTATATCAGGACCTATGAATAACTATCCCTCTCCCCTGTGTGTCTGCCCCAGGAAGTCCTGCTTTTTTTTTTTTTTTTGTCCATCCCCTGGTTATTATAATAATTTTCTCCCTGTGTTGTAACCACAGACCTCCCACCAGACCCTGCACACAGAGAACCAGCACAAGCAGCCTGACATTCCCGTGGTGGATTCTCCAAAGAGCTGCTGAAAAGATGCCCTTGATAAACTGCACAAAACCCATATTAGCACAAGTAGTTAGAACTCCACTGCTGCCCATGGCTTTCAACTTTAAATAAACTTTGGAGGAGCAGCTGGACATTGGAGAGAAATCTGAGAAGGAGCTTAAGGAGAACAGCAAGGCCTGCACTCCTCTGCTGTTAAGAGATGGTTTGTTTGGGTTTGCTTCAAAACAGACAAATAGGAGAGAGATCCAAAAGGCCCTGCTGGGCTCTCAGTGACAGAGCCTGCCAGAGCTCCAGGAGCATTTGAATGCTCTCAGGGATGCACAGGGTGGGACTGTTGGGGTGTCTATTCATGGCCAGGGGTTGTACTCCGTGATCCCTGTATGTCCCTTCCCACTCAGGATATTCTCTGATTCCATGACTGCGCAGAGGTGACTTAACACACACAGAGTGGCTCTCCATCACATCCCCCATGTGTACTCTGATCCTTGGAATCATCATCCAAAGCAGGGGGGCTGGGTGGCCTGGCTCTAGGAAACAGCAGGCTCAGCTCCAAACTCTTTGTACCAGGAACAGTGACATCCTGGATGCAGGCATCCACCTACTGCAGGGTGCAGCTGCCTGTCATCCTGACAGAGCTCTGTGTGACAAATTAATGTCTGCAGGAGATTACCTGAACCCTGTTAGGGGAAAACTTCCCATTTGCTTTTAGGACCTTCACTGAACCATGTGTGGAGCTCTGGTTAATCCTGGGAAGGAGAACAAACACATGAAAGCTGTCCCCACTTGACTATCAAAGCTTTCGAATAATGGGGTGACTGATGGGCCAGTTTACTCTGTTCAGTTTGGAACCTGATGCTTTTCTCTATGAAAATCCTTTCATTTTGTTACACACATTCACAACAGATTTCTGCAATGCATCCTTCACACCTCACCCATGGCAGCGAGGTGCCACATTGCTGACACATCCTGGGTGACACTGTCTGCATGATGCCAAATGGAGACTGTGAAGTTCAGCAATGCCCAGGATTTGGGGACACTGGTAGGGTGGCAAATGGGACATCCCTGGCCATGAGTGCTGGCACACAGAAAGACAATGGTGTCCCAGACTGCATTCCCAGAGTGTGGGCAGCAGGAAAGGGGGGATTCTGCCCCTCTGTCCCACTCAGGTGAGACTCCACCTGCAGAGCTGCCCCAGCCCTGGGGCCCAGCACAGGAGGACATGGATCTGTTACAGCTGATCCAGAGGGACCACAAAAATTGTCAGAGGGCTCAAGTTCCTCCACCATAAAGAACAACTGAGAGAATTGGGGTTGTTCAACCTGGAGAGGAAAATACTCTGGAGAGATCTTACTACAGCCTTTCAGTGCCAAAAGGGGCGTTAAAAGAAAGGTGGAGAGAGGTTTTTACTATGGTCTGTAGTGACAGGATAAGGAGTAATGGATTTAGAATGAAAGGAGAAATTTAGGTTAGATTTTAGGAGGAAATTCTTCAATATGAAGGTGGGGAGGCCCTGGGACAGAGAAGCTGTGGCTGTCCCTGGATCCCTGGAAATGTCCAGAGCCAGGTTGGATGGGCTTGGTGCAACCTGGGCTGGTGGAAGGTGTCACTGCCCATGCCAGGGGTGGCACTGGATGAGTTTTAAGGTCTCTTCCAACATGAAGAACGCTATGATCATATTGAGGAGTGGCAAAATGAAGGTCATACATCACTGCTGTGGAAACACATACATGGCAAACCCCTAGGAGAAGACAAAGGGAGAATTGCTTCATCTCACTCCAAGCTGCCATTAATGTTAGTAAGCAGAGGCTATCAGCAGTAGTGAAAGAGGCACAAAAGCCCCATTACGTGGCAACAAATCAGTTTAGAAACTGCATCATCTAACAGCTCCCAGCCTCACCCTTCACCCATTGTTCTGGTGAATGAATTTGCTGCCTAAACACACCAAGCCAGCAGAAACTGAGATGTAAGGAGAATATTTCAGTGCCTTAGGTAACAGTGCTCCCCTCTAGCTTCAGATTCCAAAGAAAATCTGAAAGAGAGTGATCTTCATTTGCCTAGATGTAAATTGAGAAAGCCATACATCATGCTGCCCTATGCACTTATTTTAAAATATTTTTTTTTTAATTTTAAAAAGTAGGATTGGGAAGTTAATTTAATAAAAAGTTAGGGGGAGCACACCTGGGTGTAAACAGGATTTCAACACTTAAAATCCCTCAGCCACTGCCAAGACGCTTTAGGAGGAGACAACACCTTTAAGGAGGGAAAATGAGTATTACAAATGATGCATAACTGCTTCTAGCTGAAGATTTCCACAAATACATTTCCAAAAGCAGTGGATACACCACACTTTCCATAATCATTTCATTGATAACCTACCCTCCATAGAAACTTCCCAATGAATGGAGTCCCAAGAACTATTCAATTAAATCAACTGGTTTGATGTTTGTAGAATAATGGTCAGTCTTCAAAGAGGGATTAGGCCAATTTAATTACAGGAACACACAAAACTACTAATTAAAATACTATTAATTCTCACCTCACTTTCTGTGTGAAAGCACACAGAAATTAATTTAAAATAACATATTTAAATGTGTTTAGGAGCATTACCTGTGGTTTGTGTAAAGAATATTTGGGGAGACAATTCCTCAGAAAACACAACCTGCTTGTTGAGTGACAGCTCTTTTACTTCCCTCACTCAAAACCACTCCACAGACTTTATTTCCCCAAATATCTTCCATAATCTCTGGCAGACAGTTGGTGTAATTGCTCTCATGCTGTTCCTACCCCTGACAAATCACAGGGGGTGGGTATCAGGATAAAGAGGGAGCACTTCATTCCACAAGCACATCACTGAAACCATTTCATGTGCTCAGCCAGCAAATGACTGCATAAAATATATGTAAGATGATAACTACAGACACGGTTATCACTCTGAATTATCCTCTATTCCTCTTTAAGATATGCAAATATTTTACGAAATGTCAAGTTCTTGGGAGTTTTTTTAAATACCATGTTTGATCTTCTAAAATCTGTTAAAGGTAACAAAGCCTAATGCTGTTCCAATATACACACCAGCACCTTCCTGCTCAGGGACGTCTTTAGAAGCTCAGAAGAAATGAATGTAAAGTTTTTATCGCAGGGAAGGGGGGGAAGCACCTCTGAAGCAAAGAGGACAGAGACGGTGGAGCTCCAGCACACACCTCTGCTTTCCCAGGCAAACACCGACCTCTATGGGCAACACGGAACGGTGCAAAAGAAAAGACTGAAAAAAGGCCAAATGTTCGAGGAAAAAAAAGGAAAAAAATCTTGGTGAACCTGTCTGGAAAACAAAGTCATTATACTGAAGGATATGGATAGGGATCGCTCCTCTGGATGCAAAGATGGGCTCCAGAAGCAGTCACACCCCTCCCCAAAACGCTTCCAGCAGTTTTGCCTTGACCCTTGCTGGAACAGATTTTGGTGGCAAACACTCAGCTCAAGGTACAGAGCACTCCTAAAACCAAGGGAATGACTCCTAAAGGAGCCTTCCAGTGCCTGAGCCCCTCTGGCTCCTGATCTGGCTCACCTCAGGCATTCCTGAGCCCACAGGGAACGCAGACGTCTCTGCTGCACACCAACATTTGAGCCCAGCCTTGCCAAGGCATCACTTGGGACACACAGGCTGGGCAGCCAGGATGAAGGAGCAGAAGTCCCATGCCAGAGGATGGCCAGTTGGGAATATGGCTTCTCCTCATCCCTCTTCAAAGGCAGGAGGTCACTGCCAGCAGGAGCAGAGCCATCATCCCTGGTGATGGAGACAGGGCTGTGGTGTTGTGAGGTCCCCAGGATGAGGTGAGAGATGAGAATTTGACTCCATGTTCTCAGAAGGCTGATTTATTATTTTATACTATATTTTTATTATATTATATTATATTAAAAGAATGCTATACTAAAACTAAAGAAAGATAATATACTATACTATACTATATGAAGAGAATATGCTATACTATACTAAAGAAAGAGAAAGAATACATCAGAAGGCTAAACAAGAATGATAATGAAAGCTCAGGACTGGCTCCTCAGTCCGATGCAGCTGATGGTGATTGGCCATTAATTAAAAACAATTCACATGGAACCAACCAAAGATGCACCTGTTGGTAAATGATCTCCAGACCACATTCCAAAGCAATCAGATAATTATTGTTTTCATTCTTTTCTGAGGCCTCTCAGCTTCCCAGGAGAAGAAATCCTGGCAAAGGGATCTTTCAGAAAATATAATGGTGACACTGGGCCACAGCAGGAGCAAAACCAACACACCAATTATGGCACAAACTGCAAAAATACAGCAGGGCAGGGGGAAGGTGTCAGTCTCTCCCTGACAGCAGGAGCTGCTCTGTCCTCTTCAGTGGAAAAGCAACTAAATTGGCCACAATTTTAAGCCTTGTTTTGCCTCAGACCTGCAACAGGGCAGGATGCTGCAGCTCCATGACAAATTGGGTATGGGAAACACATTGCACCTCTTCCTGCTCTGCATTTTAATCTTCCTTAACTTAATGACAAGGATGCAGACAAATGGAGTTTTCCTAATTGGTTTAGGATCAGTTTCTGTGTCAAGATTTAATCCATCTTTTTGCAACAAAGGGGCTTTTTGAGCCAGTGATGAACAACTGTAATTTTGTAGATATTCCTGCAAGTGCAAATTCTTCATCATTAAATATAAAACTATCACAAAATAACACCAGCAATCAATTTTTTGGACAGATATTTTGTCTGAAATTGTGGCATGTACAGTGCAGTCACTAGCACTGAAAATGTAATCTAAATTAAAAACATTAAGGGCATTAAGGGTTTTAAACCTAAAGCTGTAGAAGAGATATCTCATCAGAAGCAAGCAAGAAAGAAAAATATATAATAATAATAATTTTTTAAAAAAGAGAAAAACAGGAAAATCCTAAAAATTTGATTAAGTTTACCAGCTGGAGAAGACTAAATTGTTTCAAAATGTCATTTTTAGGTCTGACAAAGCTTTTTTGAAGACACTAGTCTAAAAGGTTTCCTCCACAGGCACACTGAAAGTTTTTAATGTTTTTTTAATGTTTCTGTGACTTGCAGCAGGGAGAACTTAGAGGGTGGTGGAGTTAAATCATATCCAGGCCTTGCACCAAAACAAGAGAACATCTCACAGCCTGAAGTTGCAAAAATGGACAAAACAGAAAAAAGAAAAAGGTTCAACATTTAGAAACCATGATATTCAATAGCCTGCTCAAATAAAAAGCAGTTTCCAACGGAATCCCTACTTGAATCTTCAAAGAACTGGAAGTTGCCAAGTTTATATTTAGGAATTCCCTGTCTGGCCCCTCTCCCCTGTCTGTGTCTTCCTGTGGGGCCCTGGAAATCTCCATCAGCTGCTTCAGTCCTGAACTGAATTCTGCCTACACAACTCTATGATTTTATATGTTTTATGTGTTTTCACAGGGAATGAAATTTCTTGGTTTGCCCTTTGGAAGTGTGCTAAGTGAGCTTCTCAATTTAATGGGATCTTCCATTAAAAATTAACTATCTCATAAAAGACATTTAGATAGTCCATAAGGCAGTGAAAGGAATGAAGAACCTGGAATCTCTGGCAGCCCATGCATGTCAGGTAGGAAATAACTCTTAGCAAAGAGAGACACTGAAGTCTCAGAGTGGATTGGGTTGGAAGGGACCTTAAAGCTCATCTTGTTCCAACTCCCTGCCTTGGACAGGGACACCTTCCACTAGGCCAAACAGGGAACAAAACCAGGCAAACAAGCAAAGAACACCTGTACATAAAATTCTACATAAATGCTGGAAGTTGGGGGGAAAACATCACTGAACTGGAATGTCTCATTTTAGAATAATCTGTTGCCATTTTAGCTTTCTTGGAACTGTGGGGCTTTTTTCCAAGCTGGGGCTCCAGTCCAAGCAGGGCCAGCTTGACCGTGCTGCCCAGGAATCACCAGCTGGGTTTGACAAACTCCAAGGACAGAGGCTGGTAACAACCCTGATAACACCCAATTGTGAAAATATCCCCTAAGCTGATCCTCCCCCACTGGGAGAAGGAGGGGCTTTCCTTGTCCCAGCCTTTCTGACATCAGGAAGATGAGGCTTAATGAAGGCTGGTCTTTAACAAGTACTCAGACCTCTGGAGAGCTTTCAGTGTTATCAGCAGAGAAGCTTGGATAACCTAAGCCACCAGCCAGACACAATTCCAAAAGCTCTGGATACCCTGCAACTCTTGCTCAATATTCAAATGGAGCAATAACCCTCAAGATTGCACCTGTGAAGGACATTGTCTGTATAAGTTTTTTAACTGGCTCAAGTTTGCTGATTTTGGTTAGACAAGGAGTGATAGGACATGGGGAATGTTTTTAGACTAAAAGATGAGAGATTTCATGTTAGGAAGGAATTGTTCCCTGTGAGGGTGGGCAGGCCCTGGCACAGGGTGCTCAGAGAAGCTGTGGCTGTCCCCAATCCCTGGAAGTGTCCAAGGTTGGGGCTTGGAGCAACCTGGGCTAGTGGAAGATGTCCCTGCCCATGGATGGGCTGTAAGGTCCCTTCCAACTCAAACCATTCTGGGATTCTGTCATATTCTTAATTGCAGAGCATCCAACTACATGTCACAGCCATGGACATGGGTATTTCAATGCAAGCCTTCAATTTAAAACTGCTTAGAATTTAATGTTGCTTAATGCCACATGAGCCATTTGTAGTCTTCCATAGAACAAAATTCTCTCTCACCCTTTTTTCATTTGTGCCCTGTCAGTGCTTAATGAGTAACCGGGTGATTTATTTAAATATTAGCACAATTTCTGTAAATACTTTTATCCTTTTTATAAACTGGAGTCTCAGAGAAAATGAAAAGGCCATTATGATTGTAAGAGCAGCTTTCCTGCAGCCAGTAATGGGTTCTTACACCATTACTATAACCCATCAGTACATTTCCAGCATTTTTAATACACCTGACTCTGCAATAGCAAGGTGCCATCTGTGATGGCTCTTGGAGCACAGTTGTTTTTCTCCCTGCCCAATTATATTTATGCACCAAATCCTTTAAACCTCTCTCCAGTCTGCAGCTTCATTGGCTCAAACTAATGAAGAGAATTTTCTAATTCCCTCCTAATAATCCTATTACCTGTCCAAAGCTATTTCTGCAAGGGTCATCATTGCAGAGGGATGTAAATCTGGGGTCAGGTCTCACTGTGGTCAGTTGTAATCCAGCTCCTCTCCTGGAAACTCCAAGGACATTGGTCAGCACCTGGGAACAGCGGAGCTGAGTGACTGAGCCTCTCAGGTACCATGATTTCTGTGATTAAACCTTGCCTCTCAAGTTTGATTTCACTAGGGGAAAAATACAGTGTTTTGAAGATGTATTAGTGGTGTATGAAACGTTCTAATAAAGAAATGTAGGTGATGGGGTCTCTCAGAAGAGCCTCACATTTGGCAGCTTGGGTGAAATGGGGCTGGTGGCAGAACAAGTGCTGCCAGGTTCCCAGCTGTGAGTTTGGCAGGCTGCTTTCATTAAGCTGAGGACAAGGAGCTGCCAGAGCTATCATTATTTGTGCTTTAAATGAATGCATGGGCAGTGAGTGGTGCTTCACTCGAGCTGGGGTCATCTGGGAGAAATAGAAATATATTAGAAATCAGATCCTGGACCTGCTGACAGTGTGTGCCCAGACTATTGGAAGTAACACCTGTATCTAATTTAACAAGGCATTTATATTCCGTGTGTGGAATGCTGTCTGTCTTTATTTGATTTTGGCATTGATTTGATTCAAAAATGGGATTTCTACTCTTTTGTAACCTACCTTTGAATACTAACCTGTATATAAGGATCTGCAAGAGAATATAAAGATACCACTCCTTCATCCTCTGCTGGGATGGAGTTGTGTGCTCTGGGGAAGGGTGAATGAAGGACTCAAATCTCTGGGAGAATCTCCTGAAAATGTTCATGTCTGGGCCCATTTAGGAGCTTCCAAGGAACTCTAAATGCTAACTTTAGAATTAATCCTTTTTATCCAGGTATCTAATCTCAGCTTGGTTTTGCAAGAATCGCTTTCTTGCAAAAGAATGTTTTGGTGAGCACAGATATTGGTGTGAACAATAACCCAAATGTACCCTAGACAAGACAATTCCCTCTGTAGTTGCTGTGACAGAACTAGTTTTAGGCAGGTGACAGGTATGTAACTGAAGGCATAAAGAATGCATTACATAAAAAGATGGAGAAAAACCCCATTTTTTGGCCCTGAGAGATTGCTTTGGAAAGCTGAGATCCCCAGAAGATGAGCATGTTTTTCATAGGACAGGTCTAAGAGGTCAAGAAACCTTGGGGCAAAATTACACCTTGGATTCTTGCTTCCACCCCCTTACACAAGCAGTATCATATGCACAATCAATGGCTTTACATGTTTCCTGCAAGTATTTGGCATCTTTTTGACAGGAGGGAATAATTTCAACCTAACCAATACTTCTGCAGCTGATTTGTACCAGATTGCTAGAATTACATGGAAGTGCTTCATCCTGTTTCAGAGTGGGATTTTAAGCTTATCTTTTTAATAAATATAAAAGTCTAATCCTAGCAATTATAATTGCACAGTTAAAAGATGGGGAAACGCATTAGGGCATGACAGATAATCACCAAAATAATACAGCTTGAGAGCAAATAACAGAGTTAAAGATGATTACTATACACCAGGATGTTCAACTGCTGGTTTCCAGTGATAAGGGGAATTTCTCTCAAGCAGCAGTGGGTCTCAAAGCCACCACAGGATCCCCATATTCCTCATTTACAAAGTTCAAAAACCCTACAAGTATTTCACACCTTCAAAGTACTCATGGTCATACCCTCAGCTCCACTGCAAAGGTTTTTCCTGGGTGAATCACAGCACCAAAGGGCATTTCCTGCCCCTTTCCAGCCCCCCAAAGCAAAAACCAGAGCCTGACCAATGCAATCAGTGGAGAAATAATTCTCCATAAATATTGCACTGGATTCCAGGATTAGGCAGCTCAGTGGGGTAACTACCTGCAGCTCTGGGAGGTTGTGACTCTCACTTAGCACCAGCTCTGCAACTTCAGAATAATCTTAAATGTACAACTGCAGGAACTTAGGAAAAATCCACATCACCCTTAGCTTCCCATCCTATCTTTCAGACCCATTGTGTTCTTTCACATGTCTGATATGACACCAGATTAACCCCATAATGCACCTCTAGACAGAAAACCCTCCAGAGACTGTACTGCCCACTTAGGCATTGGTGAGCAAGGAGAGGAAAGAAAATCAGCTTGCCCCCGAGATTTGGTGTGTGTAAGGTGGCCAAAGGACATGGGGAACTCAGCTGAAGGCTCTGGTAACCAGCTTTCAGCACTATCCCATCTTAAATTCTATAAGAGGCTCACTCTTGGGCACATGGCCAGCCACAGTGAGACTGAATTACACCCTTCATTCTGAGCTGCTTGAAGGAGCACAGTGTTCAGCCTCAGTCCAAATACAGAGAATTGTCTCCTGGATTTAAGTGCTATGAACCAATGTATTATTGTGTTGGGCAGAATGCATCCCACAGCTCCTTCCTTTAATGCTCAGTGCCTACAGAATTCCAGACAAAGCTGTAGAGCATCTCCACAGTCCAGAGAAATTCCTATTTTGCTGCTTACTGGAATGAGGATATCAAAGGGCTGTGAGTAGAAGAAAACAAAGTGAAAGTGAGAAATGAGGTCTGCCCTGACACCAGGTATGAGCAGAGTTGGCCAAAATTATGGGATTTGCACTTCCTGACAAAAACAAAACAACCCCACCCCTTCCAACTTCAAGTGAAAGGCTTGGTGAATTCATGTCACCTCATGTAATAATAATTTTTTTATGCTAAAATGAAACATTTCAATTTTGTATTGGCATTTTTGTTACAGACACACATGGAAAATGAAGGCAACAACATGCAGAGAAAAAATGATGAGCCTGACAAATAGCTCCATATATTTGTCTGCCAAGGAACTCCTTTTTGATGACCCAGAACCCCTTCCCATCTATCAGCCAGAGATCAGACAAATAAGAAAAAATCAGGAAATTGCAGTGAGCATATAGTTTTTCTTGCTGCATTCTGTCAGAGGAAGGTATGGCAGGAGCAGTGATTCCTGCAGACTGAGCTGATCTTCCACAAAAGCAATCTTTTTGTTTTGAAAACATTAGAGGAATGCATTCAAATGTCATCTGGAAACGACATTTGTTTCTATTTGCATATCCTTGCCATTTTAGCAGTATAAATCATGCAGGATGTGACATAATTAAAACATTCTTGAATTATTCCTTTTGTGCAATACTTTACAGAGCTGCTTTAAACGGAATTAAAGACTTTACTGTAATTTGAGATGAAAACACGTTATAATAAAGGATTTGCATTCTGGCACAAAGTACCAAATAAAACAACCAGGGTGCTGATTCCTGTCCTTCTGAACTGCTGGGATCCCATGAAAACAGCTACCTCCAGCAGAAGCCAAGGATAGCCATTCATTCCCATTCCTCTTGGGAGTAGGGACACTGTCCAGGCTTAAAGCAGTGGCAGCACAGCAATCCCATAAGCAAGGCCTTAAAGCAAATGGAGGGTGTTTTAAAGGAAATTATGGTGTAAATCCTTGGGCCTCCCCTCTCTGCAAGCACACAATGATGAACCACCTTCCCTGGCAACTCTAAGTTAACCCCAGGCCCATGGTCGCTGTTGGGCACCAGTTAAGAGGTGGGTCCTGTGCACACTCAGTGTCACATACACCCAGCCTTGGGGAGGCCTCAATTCTGTCCTCAGATCCCAGGCAGCAGCACCTGCCAGCTGCTCACCTTTGCCCCCTTCCACACTGGATGTGCCCTGGTTTATTTATTGTGACACTCCACATTTGGTCACAGACAAGAGGCACATTTGGAAATACGGCCTAGCTAAAAGTAGCTAGGCTAAGCCTTAAGCCAAACAGGATGAAGTAAGTGCTCAGGAAGGGTTAGGAGAAGTCAGGCTCTGCCAGAGGAGGAAACAAGGCAGTCATGGATGGTGTGAAATCTAAACATAGTGCCTTCAGACCCATGGGGCTTCCTCAGCTCCCACACCACAGCCCTTTGCTTCCAGGGACCATCCCAGCCAAAGAGAGTGAATTTTGGTCCCCATCATCCATGCCAGCACCCTCTCAAGATGAGTCAAATTCTGTAGCTCGTTCTAAAAGGGTTTCAGGCCACTGAACCACATTGTCTCAGCAATGTCAGTTACCCACAGCCCATGGCAAACCTCACAGCAGAATGTGTTCATCCACATCTGCCTTAGGGGACCAGTGGAAGGTGTCCCTGCCCATGCCAGGGGGCCAAGATAACCTTCAACATTCCTTCCAACACGAGCCATTCTATGATTCCATTACTTAATTAATTTTAGAAAGTGTCTGTTTATTTAAAGCAGAGTAACAATCATTTTAGGACTTTAAAATTTGATTATGTCCTTCTGTTCAGTATGAATACTGATGCATCACCCAAGACTCTCCTACAATGTTTAAAGTAAAGGGATTAATATAGATTTGCTGCCATATAGCCTAATCTGGGTGCTGTTAAATAGTTAAATAAATTGTGATTTGATTTTTTTTAAGAGACCTTGTTGGAACACATCAATAAATGAGGCTCTCACAAACTGATTCACAGTTGAGCTGTTCCATAGGGACAGCTAATGCTGCAACAGTCATTTAGCAAGTAAATCCAAATCTCTGACATCATGGCAATCTGAAAAAACATGGTTTTTCTCTGATGTATTGTACTCTCTGGGTTTCTATCTGAGTCTGATTCTCCCAAAGGGAGAGGGAATTCTCTCATTTGCATTCACTTCTTATTCTTTAGCACTGGAGAATCCACAAATAGAGCCCCATTTAGTGCTGAAGCCACAGCAAAAAATCTTTTAGGTGCCAAAATCATTAGAAAATGAATCCTAGAAAAAAAAAATCAGATTTCATTACTTCTAATGCTCATGGAATTGCTCTCCTTTCCCAAGCACAGCACACTGCTAGGGCTGCACCTCCATCCACTTCCCACATCTGTCACAGCCTTCACAGCTGGAGTCAGGCTTGGGCTTAACCAAACACCACACCCTGCTCCAGGAACAAACATGCAGAGAGGAGAAAACCCACCATGAGAACATCTCCAGTGACTCTTGTCCTGACTCCTGCTGATCCCATGGCCACCTGCTGCCAACAGAGGGGGTCAGGACCTGGATTATCTTATCACGTCAGCCCCGGGGGCAGCAGAGCTGGGGCTGCTGCAGAAGGTAACTAAATCAGGAATATTGTGCTCAGGCACCTATGCTGAGCATATTTCCCATTCACCTCAAGGCTGTCACAGGAACACAAGGAACTGGGGCCCTTTTCCCTCTCCTAGAGCTGCAGTATCAGTGATATTGTCATTCCTTGGGTTGGCAGGAGCCAAGCAGCAGCTGGGCAATCAGAATGCTGCCCCTGGGCTCAGCTCCAAATCCCATCCCTGGGAGGGGTAAATTGGCATTGGGGTGCTGCTGTGCACACATGAAGTGGATGAAATGAATCAGAGGGGTTTACAGCAGGGTCTTTTCCAACCAGATCATTCTGTTCCCTTTATTTTCCTTCTTTTCCTCTGCAACAAGCTCATGGTCTCTCCTCCTGCTTGTTACACTAGGCCTTGCTGCTGATGTTCTTGCACTCAAAGAATACTGTCAGGTGGTTTCTCAGGAGGTGATACAACTATAGCCTGAGCAGGCTAAAACATTTGGAATTAATTTTTGCATAGAGCCATGGCAGTCCCTGTGAGGAAGTGTTAGAACCAACGAAGTGTGCGCAGAGAAACTGGCCCAGCATTTGTGCTCCAGTTTCTACATAAATAAAAGCAAGTCCCTGGGAAAGGATTTGCTCTGCTGTTTATCTCAGCTGTGTCTTGGAGCTGGAAAGGGAACACATGTGTTTTAAGCCATCAGCCTGTGCTTCAAATCATGACATTTATTTACATGCTCAGAGAAATGCACGCACATGCCTCAGCTGCTGCATAACTGCAGCCTCAGCTTGCCTCTCTTGGGTTTGAAAAGGAAGCATAGTAATTCTAGTTTTGTGCAGTTTTACAAGCCACATGTAAAGGTATTTACAAATAAGCTGATGAAAGCTCACCATTTCTAATCACAAGTCAATTACAGGATGCAAAAGGAAAACATGAAGCCTCTGGAATGACATGAATGGTAAGAAAGCTCTCTGCAGGAAAGGGATAAACTTTTCTGTGAGGGTGACTGAGCACTGAAACAGTGAGGCTGTGCAGTCTCCCCTCTGGAGATATTCAAACCCACCTGGATAAGATCCATCTGCTCTAACAGAGGGCTGGACTGGATGATCCCCAGGTCCCTTCTAACCCCAGCCAGGATGTGATTCTGGGATACAGGGGAGTTACAGACCTGATGTAAGCACTCCAGGGCTTTCAGTGGCCCCACAATCCTGTCTGCTTTGGCTTCCATCTTCTGATTAACAAAGGTAATCAGAGGAATACATTCCTATTATCACTGACTTCATGCAATCATAGTTGCCACAGGGATGTCAGGATTATTCAGTGGAGACAATGTTAGTTCTGGTATTGGAAGCAAACAGGCAGCTGGTTGGAGCAGGGGCTGGGCAACCATCATTTAATCAATTTCATGATAACTCCATTTTTTGGCAAATGGTCAAGTAAAATTAAAAAAAAAAAAAAAAACCCAAACCAAAACAACATCCAACTGACCACAGCTTCACAGTTCAATATAGGAATATTTTCTTCTCTTTTGGATATACTGAACCCAACTCCAGACTGTCAGCATCCTCCTGACAGCATCTCCGCTGCCTTTGACAAATACAGACAGGCCACTTTTACCTCTGGATCTCCCCCATGTAAGAGAAATGAGGAAATTACCCTGTCAGATCTTCTAAGATGTAGAGATGCACTCAGGGTGTTTTAGCAGAAGAATAAAAAAGGGAATGGAGGAAGAGGAAGCACCTGGCTGTCACAAGCCAACACTACTGCTCAGCTCTGCCAGTCCTACAGGAAGAGTTCCAAGGAAGCAGGCTGGAAAACACAAGAAATTCTTGAGAGCACAAGCTGAATCACAGAATTTAGGTTGGGAATGATCTCCAAGATCATTAAATCCAACCTTTTACCCAGCATTTCCAAGGCCAAAACATGTCCCAGGTGCCACATCCAGGGGCAGCCAGTGTTGAATCCCTGCAGGAATGGGGACTCCCCCACTGCCTGAGCACCCAAGGTCACCTGGCCCTTTCCCTGCACATCAATAGGAAAGCTGTTGAGAAGAATTTATTTTTTTTAAATTGCTTAGCTCTCAAGTTTGAGATAATGACTGTTTAGACCCTGCTTTAGAGGAAGCCTGTTGGCTAAGTCAAGCTTGTATTTTCCAAATGATGGTAACAAAGTGTAGATATGAAAAAAGTAAAAGTAAATATTCCTACTGATTTATAGATACGAATACACATTTGAAAAGAACATCTACCAGCTAAGGAGGGAAAAAAAAAAGGCTAAAATAAAACTTCACAAGAAATAAATGTTGTAATTCCAAAAATATATTCTTAACTGTTTACTGGGGGCATTTTTTGCATGTCCAGAGCCTTAAAAGGCATTCTTGGTCAAACCCATCCCAAAAGAGACAGTGGATGCTCTTCCAGCTTCACCAGTGTTGACTCCTCTCAGCCCTGCCTCACAGGCTTCTTTCAGTTTTTGGTGGAAAGGGGCAGTAAGAGTTGGTCAAAAATCCTCAGAGTGCAACTACTTCTAGACCTTTAATTAATCTCCCAACAAACCCAAGTTCCTTCCCTTTTCCATAAAACACCAACCATCAACTTCTCCAAGCACCTGTCTCCAGTCACTGCCAGAGTTACAGCCATGGCACAAGAGATTTTTGACAAAATTCAGGGATTATACACATTGCAAACATCTGTTCAGCTTATGCACAATCTCTCTCCTGTGCTTCTGCCATCCATCATGACTTTGCTAAATACAGCAATAAACTTCAACCAAGGCTCAAGGATGTGGCAACTTTAGCAAACATGACCATGGAATTCAGAAAGAAACACACACTTAAATATCAACTGAAAACTCTGCTCAGACTCCCAGAGCACTGTGGTGAACTGTCCAATCCATCTGACAAATAGGGGCAGGCATTGAGGTTAAACATGGATTGAGGTTCGTGCCCTTAAATAATCTGCATTTGAAAATGTTGGCTGTTCCCTCTTGCTCCAAATAGACATTTTCTCAGTATCTAGCCACCCTCCTCTTCCACTCTGCTTGATACAGCCAAGTTTGTTTAGAAAGAAGATAAATCAATAATAGTTCTCCTGGCAAATTAATTTTTAAAAAAGGATTAATTCATCACAACAGTAACAATGATGGAGCTGATCCAACAAATGTAACATGCCCCAAAATTTGAATCCCAAGTTTCAAAAGATATTTACCGCTTCATATATAAAATTAAGCTTTTCCAAATAAAAATTTTGCTAAATGCTAAATGAAATGAATAATGCTAAATGAAATTTGACATAGCAACTACTGGCAATACTAATACTATTGCCATAATAATAGCAACTGTAATTTTTCCTCAAAAAATAAAACAAGTCCTGTTTTAAAATACCTGCATTCTACCTTTCCAGACAAAACTGTGGTGCTCTGGTAGAAGTGAATCATAGAACCACAGAATCATGGAATGCCTTGGGATGGAAGGGGCCTTAAAGCCCATCCAGTGCCACCCCTGCCATGGGCAGGGACACCTTCCATGAGCCCAATTTGCTCCAAGCCCTGTCCAGCCTGGCCTTGGACACTGCCAGGGATCCAGGGGCAGCCACAGCTGCTCTGGGCACCCTGTGCCAGGGCCTGCCCACCCTCACAGGGAAGAATTTCTCCCCAGTATCCCATCTAAAGCTACTCTCTGGCAGTTTGAAGCCATTCCCTCCTGTCCTGTCACTGATTGCTGAGCTAATTTCCTGTTTTGGAGTGATATCCAGAAATAACTGCAATCCAGAAAAGATGAATAATTCCTGGTGCATAATTATAGGCCAAATTTCGAAAGACTAAAATAAAGAGGAAGAGAAAGGGATATTTATTAATCCCATGATCTTGCAGCCCAACACAACATCGAAGACAGGGGTAGTCACAGAAAGCATTTCCTAATTGGCAGAGCCTTAAGGATAAATGAAACATTGGACTCATCTATTTAAAATGTTTCGACCTCACGAATAAAGAGCAGAATAACTCTGCTAAAGCGGATAGAGGCAATAATCCAATCCCATAACCCTCTCATCAGCCCCAGTGACGTGCTCCCTGCATCAGCCCAGCCTGCTTTATGTTTTATTTCCATCATGTGACCTCTTCTCTAGCAAATCAAGTCCTGGTGTTTTGAAATTATGTTTTTTCCCAGCCACGGTGACCTTATCACTCCATGATGCACCACATTTTCTCCTTGAGGTGAGCCCAGGATGTTTCCATTTCGCCACACCATCAGCCTGTCCTTGCACCTTGGGATGACACAATTAGTCAAAGCAGGCTGGCTCTTAAGCCTGTCTTTAGCCACTCTCCTGTAAGGGATCTGACTGCCCGTGATGCAAGGGGAGCTGCCAGTGCTCCACACTTACTGACCATGGAAGGTGCTGCAGGGCCTTGAGCAAAGGGCTGGAATCCCAGCTTTGGCATTGATCTTGGTTATATAATGCTGCTAATGCCTCCTGTGAACCTCAGCATGTCCATGACCAAGGGTTCTTGGAAACCTATCCCTGCTGCAGGCACAGGGGGATGCTGGCCCTCCCAAGGGGAGGGACTCAGTCCATTTCACTGCCCAGCCAGGGGGAATGATGCCTTCTCCAATTCCATGTTATTTTACCCAATTCCCCTAAATTTCAGGAACCTGAACATTTAAATCCATGGCTGCTCCTTCTCGTGTCTTGCTTGCTTCAGAAGCTGCCCATGTGCCAGGCACATCTGTGACTATTACTTGCCATGTGGGAGAGAGGACAGGAGCAGTCAGGGAGGGAAATTTGCAACTGGGAACCAGGGAAAAGGGGCAGAGAAGCAAGATCCAAATTACCCTTGGGAGAGGGAAGTGCTGCTCCAGGTCAAACACTCTTCCCAAGAGCCAAGGGAACACTTGGAGCCCATCCCAGCTGAGCACCCACCCACAGGGAGCTCGACACAGAGATGTGCAACCACATCTCACTGCCAAACACCCCTCAGTTCTCACTGTCCCCCTCAAGGGTCCCCAGAATATCATGCTTCCCAGCAATGTCCCACTGACCACTGGGGACCTGCAGCCTGCTGCTGATCTGCTTACCTAAACCCTGACACAAACAGTATTTGCATTTGCAGCAGGGTTTGCACAGATGGAAAGCAGCAAAGTTGTGCCTAGAACATGTTCATATTTTAAGAAAAATATTACTCATGTTTACTTACTGGACTAGCAGCAAAGACTCTTATATTGGAAAGCAAGTTTTATTTATTGGCTTTGTCATTTGCAGAATGCATCTTGCCTTTTACAGTTTGTTTAGGCATATTTTTTTCTTTTATTTTCCTTCTCTTCTGTTACTATAACTCACAATTACAAGACACTATTTTTGTATTTACAGCTGCAATCCTTTTACAAGGATTAAATAAGGCTTCATTACAAGGGCACAGCTATGGTGCTTTCTACCTCAGAAGATAAGACCAGGAGAAAATAGTAAAATTGTAATTTTGGGTAAACAGGGACATCTCTGTGAAGGCCAAAGGCATAACATTATGCCCTGTCCCTGGAAGTGTTCAAGGCCAGATTGGAGGAACCTGGGATAAGGGAAGGTGTCCCTGCCAATGGCGGGGGTGGCTGGATGGGCTTTAAGGTCCCTTCCATCCCAAACCATTCCATGATTCTGTGCTTTGTTACTAAGCAGTAAACCTTCTTCCACATTGGATAAAAAGGAACCACTTCATTAAATGATTATTTCTACCCTGTAGTGAGGCTGGCCATCCAGTTTAATGACACCAGGGGAACGAGCAGCAGTAACAGGGATTCTGCTTCTGATGTACAACACATCCAGAGCTCACAGAGATTAAATGGCAGCATCAGGCCTATACTTGGCATTTGGGTTTTTTCCTCCTGAAGAAGCTTTTTGTACACAAAAACCTTCTCAGTTTCTTCACTCAGAATATCTGACAGAAAGACAGGAAAGTAAAGAACTTACAGAATGATCAGTCTCTTAAAATGCATATGAAAAGCCACCATACACATGACAAAATAGGGTCTAGTGTATTAATGACCCACAGACCTGATAAGTTGTTTACACCCATTTGAACTTTGATCCACTTTCAGTCATCAAAACCAATGAGAAAAGCCAATGAAAATTCAAAATACTTCCTAAATTAGCAATTTCCCCCTCCCCAGAGACTGCTGTTCATCTGGAATGTCAGAATGGTACAAAGGAAATGCTTGAGATCAGTACCAATGGCAGCTGATGGGCTGGAAGGTCTGTGGATGCTTCCTTAGAACCAGGAGACATAAATTAATCATCATGTCACCATCACTGCACATCCTCCTCCTGCTGTGTGAAGCAACACCTTCTCAGGGGACTCTGTGCTCCTACCCTGAGCCAGTTATGTATTGGGATTGAGAGACTGCACAGTTACATGATTTTTAAAAAAGAAAATAATCAGCAGTAAAGCAGTAAGGAATCTGTAAGAGGAGGTTGGGATGGTCATTCTCCAGGACACAAGGCCATTCCTGCTGAATCAAGTCATCCCCATGCAGTGAATCCCTGCCTCTGAGTGCTGGGCCTAACAATGCTCTCAGGCCAACTCAGGCTGGTGACCTTATTCAGGTGACCTTAAAGGAATTGCTAAAAGACAACACTACCAGTCAACAAAGGGTGATGCACTTGCAGCCACACGAGCCTCTCCATGGGGCTGCTGCTCTTGCAAGAGCTGCCATGTGATGCAGAGGAGGGCTCCAGCCATCCCCATGCCAGGCACACCAGGTCCCAGCACACCTGTAGAGGCAAGCAGGTGGCACCTTTTCATCTGAGACACTCGTGATGGGCCATCCTGACCTCCTCTGTGACACTCTCTGCTGTGCTGACTCAGCCTTGCACACGGACATTTCCTCACAGAGCCCTTGCATAACAACAACCTCCACAGCTGGCAGCACCCACACTCCCCCATTTATTGGGAAGCTCATTTTTAACTTTGGAAAATGCCGCTTGCCTGGCACATAAAAGAACACACCTCCTCAAAAAAACTCCCAGCCAGCCACAACAGCTCCACCTCAAGCCTTGATGAGGATGTGGGAGAGTTCCCTGCCCACTTTTTGCCTGACTGATTGCCTGACTTTGCCCACACACGACAGGCAAGAGTTTCCGCTGCGCTTTCCTTGAGGAGAGGTGCTGGAGCACCCTCCCATGGACCCTCCCTGCCCATGTGCCTTGTCCTCAGCTGCCTGCTTGGGAAACACCTGGCTCAGCCATTCTCCCGGGGCTGAGATAAGAATGACAAGGATTTACTGGCCCACCGAGCTGAAAGGGAAGGGTTTGCATGCCTGGCTTCCAGCCCCACTCAGACACAGGGACAGGATTGAGCTTTAGGAGCTCCCACTCCCAGCCTGTGCACAGTTGTTGCCTCGTACCACACTGCAGAAGAATGGTGAAACACAGCCTTTATGCTGTTATGATTCATGTAATCTTCACAGATTTATGGGCCACAATAGATCAGTAACATAAATTTTACAGAGACCTTTCATTTGTTAAGCAATCCCTTCCCACCTCTGGGAAGAGAGATGTTTCATGAAAAGCACAGACAAGTTTTCTGGTTTGAGCATGCAACTGAGTTCCTTGAATTTCATATCCTGTGCTTTTCAGCTCAAAGCTCTGAAACAGCAAAGCACACAGAGAATCAAATCCTCTTGTTCCCCCCAGAACAAAGAAAATCCACAGCAGCAGCCAGAAGAACTTATTGTAGATGTCCATGTAAGCCAAAGGAATGACTTAAGGGTTTGACCCAGCATTTATAGCTGTTCATCCCTGACATGGCAAAGATTCTTAGTTTTGCCTAGTGAGAAGGGATTAGTTCAGATTTCTACTTCAGAACTGAGGGAACAGCAAGTGATCTGGTAATCTGGATCTACAGTGACAACAGCCTATCTATAGAGCAACCTAGAGAATCTATACTAATGAACCTTAATTAGTTACCTGCTTTTCTTCCAAACTTGCAACGTTTCCTACAAGTTTTGATTAATTGTCATGAGTACATGCATAGAACAACTTATTTGCACCTTTGCTAATCAGCTTTAGTCCCCGTACATACAAGAATCAGATACCTTGTGTCCTGCTCAGCTGTTATTCCACATTATCCTTTGATGGTGCTATGGAAAAATGAAGGCAGATACATCACTATTTATCCTTCCAGTCTAACACTCCAGCAGCTTTTAAATAAGGCAGTCATGGCATGAGAACATCTTTGCTACTGTGAAGTCAAACAGAGCTTAACTTAGCACCTGAACAGCTGAAACTAATCTAGACTTAATGGGAACACACAAATCACCTGTCTTTAGGCTTCTTGCTGCTCTGTAGTGCTCTGGCACCGCTGATCTGGGATCATGTGCTTGGTGGGAACACTCAAAATAAATGTGGTTCTCCACCAAAAACTCCACTGTTGGAGACAAAAAGAGTGCTGGTGAATCACGGTGCCCTGAGAATGTCATCTGGCTCTTTGGGTTGCCTGGTTTATGGAAAGGGTGGAACAAGAAAGTGATTTTGATTTATAACTACCATCAGTTTGCTGTTTTGCAATAAATATGGCCCAACCAGCTCCAGGATGTTCAGAGGTCTCTTGCCCAACAGGTTCAAATATTTGGCTCCATTTTCTGTATGTGAAATGAGCAATTTGGGCAACCCTTAAAAATAAATGCTTACAGCGCTCAGAAAATTAATAGGGTCCAATTCCAAGAGGGATTAAAAAAAATAAAGTAAGAAAACAGTATACATTTCCATTGCAGGAAGTTTTACACCCACTATTTCCCGTGACCATGTCCCTGATATTCCCCAGTGACTGGGAAGGAACAGTGTAATGAAGGAGCCCTCACCTGAGAATCTGGCCAGGCACAGTTTTAAGGAGACTGACATGTATCCCAATTGCTTTCTGTGGGTCAATGACAAGCTTCATAATTACCATGTGTATTTTGATCTTCACTGATACTCACCAGCTACAGGAAATTACACACTGTGCTGTACCTGCTGCAAGCTTATCCCTGTGCTATCCTGTTATTAACTGTTCTCCCTTTGGGACTTGCAGCATCTCCTACTCCAGCCACTGAAATGGAAGAAAATGCCAACACCAGCTTGGAAGAAGACTTTGAAGGACAGGCAACACACACAGGCAAGGAAACTAACTGGGTTTTTTCCCAAAAATAAGTTAAACTGTCAGTGTTCACTGGAGAAGCCCAGAATTCCAGTGGCCAAACCTCTTGCACAAAAACCCAGATTCCAGAGGCAATGAGAAGGTGTTCTGGGGCAGGTAACACCAAATTACAAAAATTGTAATTTACAAAAATGTGCTGCTCCTCCTCAAACCCGAAGCAAAGGGCAAACTCGGGACACTTGACAAAGCCACCAAGAGCCATGGCCCAGCATGGCTCCTGTTGGTTTATTGCTTCACTCTGCTCTCTTTTTGCAAAAGAGCAAAAAAACCCACATTTGAACTAGGTGATAACGTTTCACTAGAAAGGCAAAATGATTTTTTCCTTCGTACAGAAGGAACACTCGGTGCTAAAAATGCCCCTTGTGGCAAACACAGCACAGCAATTTAGAAGCTTTGGAAAGAGACCTCACTCAAAAGCATCATTCTTTTTAATCCAGTGCTCAATCACCAGGATTTTTATAAGGAGTGACATTGTGTTCAGCTCTACAGCTCCTCCACCCTGCTGCCAGGTAACAAGATGCCAATCATTGCCTCCCTCTGCTCCAAGGGCTTCTTTTCCTTGGAGCTATAATGAATGCAGCTCTTGTAATAACTCCAGGATTATTTCCCAACCAGCCTTGCTGCTGGTGGCCAAGATTATGATATATGCACAGGTTGGATGGGGCTCTGAGCAACAGAGCTAGTGGAAGGTGTCCCTGCCCATGGCAGGGGGTGGAATGGGATGAGCTTTAAGGTCCCTTCCAACCCAAACCATTCTATAGATATGTGTATATATATATACATATACACACCACATATCACTTTCATCACATCTTCCGTCTGAAAATGAGAGCTGCTTACCCAGCCTTTTCAAAATTTTCCATAAGAAACTTCACCTTTGAAAACACTGAAATATTTTTTGTTTTGCTTTATAATCTAAGATGAAGATTAAATATTTTCATTTTGTTAAAGAACTGGAATTTTGAATTTTTTTTTTATTCACATTTTCAAAACTTAAGCAGTTTAATCAAGCAGCTCCAAAGACCAAGATCTGCATTACAATCAGAATTATCATTTGCTTATGGGTTACTCTTCCATTGCAACGGGTATTGTTTGGGGTTTTTAAAAAAATCTCAAATGTCCTGCATTCTTAGTTTTACTCCAAGTCCTTATGGACATTTAATATTTAAATTTTGTTAAATATTTAAATTAATATTTAAATAACCTGTTTATCAAGAAATCAAATATTTGTCTACAAAACACTGCCTTTGGCCAGCATGGTAGTTTTATTATGTTTCAACATCCTCATCCATGTTAACTGCTCATGTAGTTCACCAAAATCCTTCCAAAGTATCCTGATGGGAACCAGATCACCAAAGTGATTCAGGTGAGAAAAACCCACTTTCTTTCTTTTTGGGACACATTGATCCAAAAGCTCTGGTTCTCAGCACTCCTGGAGAGTGCTTTGGAAGGAGTAGGGACAGATAAAGTGAGGCACAGAAGGACAAACCAGCACAGAACACAAACTTCTCAGGAAATCTCTCATTGCAGCCACTTTCTCACCCAACTTCATCTCTCTTAGGGCCCAAAGGTGTGATCAATGACTGGAGGAAGTTCAAATTAGAGAGTGAAGATGGAGACTCCTTACCCCTGAGTAAGAAAGAAATACTTAGACAAATGTCTTCACCACACAGATCTTTCAGCAGAGATGACAAAGACACCCGAGAAAGATTCTGCCGTAAGGTAAGATAAGCACAAGGAATTAACTTTGGCTCTATATAAAACATGCCTGTTACGAGGTAGAAATCTTGAATTTTCCACTCAATTTCCATGTATCTTAGTAGAGCTCTCACAATGCAGACAGAACACATGTGCAAAACAATGGAGCTGGGGAAGGGTCTGGAGCACCAGGAATGGCTGAGGGAGCTGGAAAGGGGCTCAGCCTGGAGCAAAGGAGGCTCAGGGGGGCCCTTGTGGCTCTGCACAGCTCCTGACAGGAGGGGACAGCCAGGGGTTGGGCTCTGCTCCCAGGGAACAGGGACAGGATGAGAGGAAATGGTAACAAGTTGTTCCAGGGGAGGCTTAGATTGGATATCAGGAAAATTTCTTCCCCATAAGGGTGGTCAAACATTGGAAGGGACTGCCCAGGCATTGATGGCATCACCATTCCTGAAAGAATCCAAAAAAAGCAGGGATGTGGTGCTCAGAGACACTGGTTAGAGGTGGATTTGGCAGTCCTGGGTTAATGGATGGACTTAATCTTAGAGGGCTTTTCCAACCTTAATTAGTGGCTTTGTGATTCTCTTTACCCAGTCCTCTCTCAAGCAAAGGGTAACTTCAGTTACTTCACATAACTCAGTTAATAACTGAGAAATAACTCAGTTATTTCACATCTATCACAGCACAGCTTGACCTTTGCTCCTCCCTTCCCTGCCACAATGCTCTATCCTTGGTTAATGCAATGGAAAATTTTTAGCAGGTTTAAAAACCTGTAAGTCAGGATAGAGCTCTGAGCCTTAACGTCACTCATGACCATTTACTGATTCTGAAACAGAGGGGAACCAAACTCCCAATTGTAGCCATGATATTTTCTGAAAAATCCTTTCCTTGGGATTTTTTCTCCTGAGAAGCTGAGAGGCCTCAGGAACAAAATGTAACCAATGGTTATCTGCTGCTGTGGAATGCAACAGGTGCATCTGGGATTGGCCTCATGTGGTTGTTTCTAATTAATGGCCAATCACAGTCCAGCTGGCTCAGACTCTCTGTCCGAGACACAAGCTTTTGTTATCATTCTTTCTTTTTCTATTCTTAGCTAGCCTTCTGATGAAATCCTTTCTTCTATTCTTTTAGTATAGTTTTAATGTAATATATGTCATAAAATAATAAATCAAGCCTTCTGAAACATGGAGTCAGATCCTCATCTCTTCCCTCATCCTGGGACCCCTGAGAACATGGTCACACCCAATAACATAGGAATTAAGCCTGCCTCACTACTGGCAAAATTTCCACCAACTCTTGCTGGAAATTTTAATCAATTTTGATTTCAATTAAAAATTGAATCCATAAATTTTTGCCAGATTTTTGCCACTGCCTTCAGTACCATCATGCTGACAGGCAAGCATCGAGGCAGGATCTTCACCTGTCTCTCAACAAGACCTCCTGGAGCTGTAAGGGGATATAGTATGGGTAAATGAAGGTGGTATAGATATATAATCTAATCTTATAATATAATATAATCTTATCCCCTAAAGAGTTGCAGCTGAACCAATTACTAAAGATTAGGAGCAGGCCTGATATGAACAGGCTGCAGCTGTAGCCAATAAGAAGAGTGTTATAAAAGAGTGGATTGGTTGGTTGAGGGGAACTGGAGTTAGTTGGCTACTGCAAGGACAAGGAAGAGTCGGTGCCTAGAGGAGATGCCTATAAGAAACATCAAGGCAGTACGAAACTCTAGCAATATGGAACCCTTGCAATATAATGACAACATGGAGCTGCTGCAGGGAGTGATGGCTCTTCTAGCTCAGCTTTGGGTGCTCTCCAGACAGAGCAGGGGCTGTCTGTCCATGCCCATCCCAGCTCCAATGGGCCCCCAGTCCCTCATGTCCCTCTCTGGATCTCCCCAGATGAGCATGCAGGAGTACGAGCTGATCCACGCGGCGCAGGAGGACGAGAGCTGCCTGCAGCAGTACCGCAAGCGCTGCATGCAGGACATGCACCAGCGCCTCAGCTTCGGGCCCAAGTTCGGCTTCGTGTGCGAGCTGCAGAACGGGGAACAGTTCCTGGAGGCCGTGGAGAAGGAGCACAAAACCACCACAGTCATCGTGCACATTTACGAGGACGGCGTCAAGGGCTGCGAGGCCCTCAACAGCAGCCTGGCCTGCCTGGCGGCCGAGTACCCCACCGTCAAGTTCTGCAAGATCAAGGCCTCCAGCACGGGCGCCGGGGATCGCTTCTCCAGCGAGGTGCTCCCCTCCCTGCTGGTCTACAAGGCCGGGGAGCTCCTGAGCAATTTCATTAGTGTTTCTGAACAGTTCGGTGAGGAGTTTTTTGCTGTGGATGTGGAGGCTTTCCTAAACGAGTATGGGCTGCTACCTGAGAGGGAGCTTCCGGCGGTGGGAAATGGCACGGATGAGCCAGATGTTGAATAATATTAGAGCCAGAGTCCTCACTGCCTCCCTTTCCTCTTCAGTCAGCTGTAAATCAATGTCAGTAACGCCCATCCCACTTAGAGAAGGCTGTCTTTGCTGATTTACTTGTAACAAATAAAGATATGAAAGCTGTTTAACTGTTAGCATGCGAATTCTGCTTACAGCACATACAGATGGCAGTCCTGCACATGCGTCTATGCCAGCCACAAGTAATAGGGAGAACAGCAGTGATATTTAAGAAATATAGGAAAAATGAACTAAAAATTGAGGGCCCATGCCCGTCTCCACAAAGCACAAGTCCTTCATCTCAGTGGGGACAGGAGTGGTCCATCCCTGTGTGCACACAAAAATCCATCTCCATGCTCTGGAGTTACAGCAAGTCCTGGCTCCTGATTCACTTCTACCAACTTTGGCAGGAACAAAAGCCAAACATAGGCCAAAGTCCTTGCACTCCTGAATGGCTCGAGTATCTAGGTCATTATTTCATTCCACATTTAATACTCAATACTGATGCAAAGGGAGAAGTTAGCTCTATGCTCCTGTAAGTTTTTCACCCAAACAGCTGACACAGACACAGCATCAGCTGATTTCAGTTCATCAGTGCTCCCTATGCTGAGCAGCAGCATCTAAAATGCCTGTGAGTTTCTGGAAAAGTATGTTATGCTCATGTAATAACTCTGAATAAAGCTTATCAGCTCTCAAAACCTGCCATTGGAAGTGTGGAATATATTGGTAGTACATAACCTTACCCTTAAAAACATGTGAAATATTAGTAAGTATCACCAGATATTTACTAAACTCAAAGTTTTAAGTTTTGTTAAAGGGAAGCTGCTGAGAAATGCAATTTAATAATCTGATTGAGAGGAAGATATGGGATAAATTTACTATAGATATTCTCTGATACAAAACAACAAAAATATTAGAAATACTTCAGAGACTTCTGCACCCTGGCAAAGCTAAAGGCTGGATTTGACTGGGGATGGAAATACTTTTATCTTACTAAAGATCTTAACAGCACAGATTAGTTTATAATATTTGAGATTATCAAAATGTTAAAGACTATTTCTTTTTTGTTTGTTTATTTTTCTTTTGTTCTATCAAAATGCTACTGAATTGCTACTTCTAACATTGTTTTCCCATGGATGACTATTTTAACAGAGCTCCAGAAACCTCACATCATGTACACTAAGCAGTGCAAATGAAGATCGTTATTATCTCTCCTACAATCTTCTCTAACTTGTAAAACAATTCATGACTTTATTACACCAAGAATTCAAAGAGCATGTTCCCAAAATGTCATGATTTCCATGCTGTAAATCGCTGAGTGGGAGATTGTCCCAAGTCCCAAGAACTCCAGGGGGAGTAAAGCTTTTCCCTTGGAGCAGTCTTCTCTCTCCCCTAACTGAAGCATGAAGTTGACCCCTCAGGTAAAGCCACTTTCATCCTAACATTTCATTTGTCTCTTCAGAATATTTGCAGATCTGCCATTTGCAGATACACCCAACAGCATGAAAATCCAATGATCTTACAGGAGTTTAGGTAGAAAATACTGAATTCTCTTTGTCCATCACAAAAATGACCAGTTACCCAAGCAGCAGAACAATATTTCTCTTGCATTTAATGACATGTTTTGAAGAAGATACATGAAAAATTTCTATCCTCTACACACCAAAAAAATCTCCATGTAAGCTGTGGGAGCTTAACTTCCGTGAGAACTTTCCCTCTTTATCCAACTTGGTTCAAAAGCTATGAGGGTGTACATCAGCAGCCTCATCACATAAGCTTCATTTTTCTGAGAACAAGGCTGAAAGCACAAAACCCCAACAAAAACACCACAGAAGCTCCACCTACAGCTACTGTATAAGTTGACACTCCAATTTAAGAGACAGATTAAACGTTCTTAAGCAGGATTTGCTTCTACCTGTAATTTAAAAAACAAAAACCAAAGAGCAAACACAAACGTGGCACCAAGCCTCAACAGAAGCTCATGACTAATGAAGTTGCAAATAATACTCTGATCACAGCAGTTGTCAGTTTCTGCAGGAAAAAATCCCAACCTTAAAAGCAAAAAGCAAGGTTTGACTTAAACATTTATGACTGTATGAAAGTTTTTGAGTAGCAAACAGTAAATGCTTCAACAACCACATGGGAACAGCCTGCCTGCTGTCCTGGGCTGTGGTTACTCTTCATTTTCAAAGTCACAGAGACCCCAAGTCCCCAAATCTTCTGATGGAGCAGAGGAGGGAAGAAATTATCTCTGGTGTCACTGCTGCTCAGGCTGGGAGCAAAGCCTCTGGTCAATGCCAGTGTCCTGCTGTCAGCTGGGACAGTTATTTTCCCTCCTAGCAGCCTGGACAGGGCTGTGCTTTGGATTCAGTACAGAATCATTTTGATAAGACACTGATGCTTCAGTTGGTGCTGAGCAGAGCCTACCCCAAGCCAAGCACTCTGCAGTGTCCCAGCTGTGGCAGTGAGGAGCTGCAGCAGGAGCTGGGATGGAGCATGGCCAGGAGAGCTGATCCCCCTGGGCAGGGGATATCCCACAGCAGGGGATGCCATGCCCAGGGTGGGCACTGGGCAGTGGCCAGGAGGGGCTGAAGGCTGCTGAGGGATGGGCTGGGCATCACTGGGTGGGGGTGAGGGATCACTCACTGCACTGGGATCACTCATCTCTCTGCACTGTACTCCCCTCTCTCTTTTTGTTATCTCCATTTTTCATTATTACTATTATTATTACTACTACTATTATTATATTGTACTTTATTTCAATTATTAAACTGTTCTTATTGCAACCCAAGAGTTTTATCTTTGTTCCACCTTCCTGCCCCTTGCCCCAGGGAACTGAACAAGCTCTGTGTGGTCCTCAGTTGCCAGCTGGGGTCAAACCATCCCAACCTGTCCCAACTTACCACACCAAATGCTGCCCTCAGATGTGAGGAATTATAAACCTCCAAGACCAAGTGACCAAGGCCACTGAGGCTTTTTAAACCACATTTTAAAACCCCATGGCACAGAAAATAATGATTCTGTAAAACTATTTTGTACTATAAATTTTAGAACTATACTTAGAAGAGCCTGATTTTCAGATGTGGAAGTCCAAATCATTCCTCTGAACTCTTACATACTAAAATAAATTATGTATCTGCAATCATGGACATAAGTTAACAAAGCTCAGTATCAGTCACAGTGGAGTCTTCTCAGACTGAAAGCTTTGGAATATTATACAGGTAGGAAAAACCTACAATGAAACCTGAGCTTGAGTTATGCAGTAGTCAGGAAACAGATTTTTAAAAGGGTGTTTTCCTTTCCTCTTACACACACATTTTAATATATCCTAAACCCTCATTATCTTACACTATCAACAGTGCAAAATGGTACATAAAAGGATGGGACAATAAAATCCCCTCTTGGTTAGTCCTGTAATTCTTAGACAAGTGAGAACCTGCTTTCTTCTACATCCACAATTTCCTCATGGCAGGATGACTGGAAGGCTCAATCTGTAGGTACAAGTCAAATTACTCATTTCTTCTTTGACAGGGTTGATTAATTTATTATTGCACAGATGGTACTTTAACTGTCTCTTATATTATACCTGGAATCTCCACCAGAGCAACTTTCTTTGCCTTCCTCCAAGCCCAAACTGGAAAATGAGATCCCTGCTACTGAGTTAGTCCTAAACTGAAGGATTAATTTGGCCATGACCACAAAGAAAAGGATCATTTACTAAGCACTGAATAAGCTTAGCAAATGTTAAGAGAGGAAGAAAAAAGAGGAAGAGTTCTTTGCAAGGGGATCCCTGGAATAATACATGCCAACAAGCTCTATTTTTGACACCACAAGTACTAAACAAGAACAACTACAGAAAGAGTGTTTCAGGACAATTATCTTCTCTGGTATCAGAGATGCTGTACTTCACTTTTATGGCTGCATTTTGTGTTACAGGCAACTAAAGAATAATCAATCATTTTGTATTTTACCTTCAAAAGCACACCCTGTTCTCCTTAAAGAAAAAAGAGACAAAAGACAGTGCCTTTCTTCTAATTTCAGCCCTGTTCCTCCTTCTAACAGGGACTGTAGCAGAGCAATTTTTAAACCAACCATCACATTACAAAATTACTCCCATTTTCTGGATAACCCTCAGCCTCCCCTGGATGTCATCCCAGCTCCTGATTCCTGCCTGTTGACTCCACTGACTGGCACAGAATAAAAAGGAATTATAGAACCCACAACAGCTGAACCCAGTGCCTGCATTACAGCACTCACCACCCTCCTCCAGGAGGGACCACTTGAGCAATGCTGAGCACAGAAGGTCACGCTGTCTTTCAAAAAGCTCTTTTTTCCAAACATGCAAAAACAGAATACACAAGTGAGGCAGCAGTAGTCAACACACCTTTCTCAGAATTGCCTTTATTAAAGGTATCCCAGTACATACTTGATTATGCTTTAGAACCAAAGGGTTTATTTTTTTTTCTTTGTGTTCCATTGCTTTCAAACAAAAAAAAGAAATTTGCACTGGGATTAAAATGCTGTTAATTCTTTTCTGTTGCAGCTCGGGTCCAAGGAAACATCACATTTCATATACAAATTGTCTTTATTAGCCTTACTAGAGTTCATTCCCTCTGTCCACCTTCCTCATGTCAAGTAAACATGTAACTGGCCAACATCCCCAGGAGAATCTCTCATCATAGAAAGCTCTCTGTTTATAATCTAAAAATCCTGATTAGCAGTAATGTTGATAATTTGCCTGTACCTACATGATAACCCACAAGGCCTGCCTAGGTGTAACTGTTGCTGAAATAGTTAAAATTCCAAGATAGCAATGATTGTATTGGAGCTGGGCAGAGAAACCCTCATCAGGAGGCACTGAGTCAAAGGCAGCAGCATACACACAGCTCAGCAATGCCATGCATTTCATTGATTTCTGAGATCTCCAGTCTTGAACCAAGCTATTTACAGGCTGCCTTGGTCTAGTCTTGAAACTTTTAGAAACTATTTGTATACATTTTATGCTAGCTAGCCAGTATTATCTAAAACAATGACTATGGTGAAATGCTGGCTTTACTAAAACTAATTTTCCCCCAATTAACTGTAATAAAATAAGATTTCTCTTAGCACAGGAACCCTTAAAGCAGGAATTATCATACCAGGTCATTATACAGGTTTTACCAATACCCTGAGAAACACCAGGAGTAGCATTTTACATTAAAGGAGCCAGTAGGAAGAAAATTAAGGTTCTGTATTTGTTTAAGGGGCCTCTCCAGAAAATAATATTATCATTCATTTACACAGAGAGACAGGGTTAGTTTCTTGTAAACCTGATTCACCCTCTACTTGATTCTCTAAGTGCATAATTCTATTTAATTTAGGAAGCGTATGATGGAACAAGGTAACTGAATTACATTTTACAGTATTACAGTTTACATTGCACATCTACCTGGGGAGATTAATACAACAATTCTTAATTACTAATATATCAACCCCAGTTATTTCCATCTTCTGAATGGCCAACATTTCCCAGGAGCTGTGATGGCTGGAGTTTAATCACTGGAGATCAATCACTGAAGTAGTTGAAGGAGAAAATCGATGCCAGGACTGCGACAGCGGCTGCCACGACCAACCCTAAATCCAGAGAGAGCACAGGGAGTGAGGGAAGGGCAGAACAAACAGCCCTAAATCCAGAGAGAACACAGGCAGTGAGGGAAGGGCAGAACAAACAGCCCTAAATCCAAAGGGAACACAGGCAGTGAGGGAAGGGCAGAACAACCAACCCTAAATCCAGAGAGAACGCAGGCAGTGAGGGAAGGGCAGCACAGGCAGCCCTAAATCCACAGGCAGTGAGGGAAGGACACCACAACCAGCCCTAAATCCAAAGGGAACACAGGCAGTGAGGGAAGGACACCACAACCAGCCCTAAATCCACAGGCAGTGAGGGAAGGGGAGAACAACCAGCCCTAAATCCAAAAAGAACACAGGCAGTGAGGGAAAGGCAGCACAGGCAGCAGCAGGCAGGGAGGGGAGAGTGGGTCAGGGGGAATGAGCACAAGGAGAAACAAAAAGAGCTACCCCAAAAAGAGCGACCCCAACAACTACTTTTATTAGCATGCTCATTACTGATGCAACTGAGGAGACACACAGAAAACCCCAAAACACCTCAGTGATGATGAAAGGGAAAACATTTTTACATTCAAAGCAAACACGTATTTACTGCTCCTATTTAATCTTCCAGTTACTATATTCTATTTCCAACAATTAATAGAATCCAGAAGTAACTGCTTTGTTCAGTAAAGTGTAACTATTTCAATACAAGCAGCCCCACAGCAAAGAGAGCTGTACTAAGTGCAGACAAATCTCTGAGAGCTGGATGAGGCAGCACCATGGAGAAGTTGCAATGGCAAGTTCTGTGGCTGGTGTTCCCTGAATTCCTGAGCTGACAATTAGGATGCTGTGGGAGCTAACAGTCCTGAAAGGAGCCACTGCAGCTTCTGGAGTGCCATAGCAAAAATCTGGAAGGAACATACCCATATTTTGTTGAAGCTTCAACAGCAACGTTGCTTTTGTCAGCTGTGCCTGTGGTGTGTCACTCGGGCTGTCAGTCACTGGGCAAATATCAACTGCATGGAAATCAAGGGAAGAAGGGGAAAATTAACAGCTGTCTTTTACAGTGAATTAACACAAAAGGCCAAGAACTTCACATCAACTTTATAAAGTGTATTTATGGTAGAAAAAAACCAGTTTATTGCAGAAGTGGTACAACAGCAATAGCACAGTGCTAAACTATGCTGTATGGCTGGAAGGGTAAAATTAAAGAGACAAAATACATTTCAGGAGGAGCTCCTCTTCCAAAACTCATTTTCCCCACCCTGCTTCCAGAGTAAAACTCCCCACCCTCTTTGCATAGCCTGGGGAGAATTTGACTACGTGAGAGGGAACCACCAAAATGTACCATTGAGCACCTTCCAAGAGCAAAGGTCCCCTCCAGAGCCATCTGTCCCCAGTTCAGGGTACATGCAAATCCCACACCAGAGAGGATGAGCCCAGCAGCACTTCCCTACCCAACAGCCAGAGATGCATTTTTTCATTTTTTCCAGCCACAGAAATTTCTTTTTGAAGATCCCCTAAAAATTCCCTTTCACAGCAGGCATGGAGGACTCATTCCTCCTTGGAAGAATTACTAAATCCTTAGTCTGCCCAGCCAGGATGTGAGAGAGCTTGAGTCTATTTCCAGGCGGATGGGACTCAAACCTGTATCTATTTCCTTTGCAAAGATCTCCCTAATCCCTTGGCTATACCCAGCTTGTTAGAGGGGCAGGAGAGAAAGAAGGGGATTAATCTCCAGTCCTTCAGCCCAACTTGTTTGAGCCAGCATGGAACACACCATACAGCCCCCAGTGACAAGGCTGCGGGATGGTCGTGGGCCATCATTTTTAAGCATTCCCATTTTCAGGAGTTTGCTAAAACTTGCCAAAAAATTTGGATTACAGTTCAGAATCTACAACCACAGGCATTTTCTGCACAAGCAAACAGAAAGACAAAGTGTTTGTCATGGCAGTGGGAGCTGGATGTGTCTGGGAAGAATGAGACAAGCAGGCTCAGATAAGAGAAGGAGCCTAACTGACTGTTCTGGAGACAAGGGAACCCCCAGCAGAACCAGATATCAGGGTTTAGAAGGCCATGGGACACGGATCTGAATAAAAACAGATCTCCATTTCCACAGAGGGGTTGACCATCAGCAATAAATCACAAATTACATGCTTGAGTAATAAGGCACATCCTCTGTGTGATTCATATGCAAACAAAGTACTTTCTCTGTCATTACCTATGGTGGAAATGGATAATCTAGATGATCAGAAAGGTTGTTTCTGTTGACTCATGTGGATAATTGTCTTCAAAATATCCTTAAATCAAGCTTGCACAAGACTTGTTACACAAAAACACCCGAAGTAGCTTTTAAAACCTGTCTTTAGGGTTTTTATCCCTAAACCCACTGCATTGGTACAGGATGTACAGCAGCAGAGAAATCACTGCCTGATATGGAACTCAACAGGACAGTGAGATACACAGATATACAGACATTGCTTGGAGATCTCTCTGCAAGCACCACATCCATGTAAGATCAAGATAACAATATTTCAGTGCAAAGTGTGTTTTTTGAAGAGAAATCATTAAATATCCCTGAATCCCACTAGTCCTCAATAAGGCTGTGGCTAGATCATTATTTTCTTTGTGCCAAGAAAAACACTCCCTCAGCTGCCTAAAATGAGCAGAAATCTGCAGCTAGAGTAGTTATTAATTGTTGCAATATAGGTTTTCAGTAAGTATCTTTAACTAGCACAGTAAGAGAACTTCTGTCCAGAGGTTTGAATTCTGTGAAACATCCCACTTTGGGACAATCTGACTGCATTTTTTGGGCCACCTCTGGAGTCTAGCTCCAGCAGGTTCCTTTCTGCTGTATATTTGATGAGCAGGTAGGATGGTCTGTGCCCTCTAATATGAGGTTTTTTTGTGCCTCCCTGTGCTGAGGGGACCTTTGGAAGCTGCACATCAAGGCAGCTCCACATTCCTTGCCTGGAAAAAAAAAAAGAAGACAAAGGGAAAAAGAAAAAAGAACCACCCTTGAGGTATTTAGCTACCACAGGCCTTGATACCACCACATTCTGGAAGGTTTGCATGTAGAGCAGCAAAATCACACAAAACAGTTTTCATAGCAGATGTCTTCTAGTACCAATTAGATGAATCCTTAATTCTTCAGTTTCCTAAGCAAGACAGGGAAGTGATTATCACTGCTGAAGTCTTATTTCTGTCTATCCACTCAGGGTATTTAACAGCCCACCCCCTGCACCAAGGAGGAGCAGGGATTTAGTAAAGCCAATCAGAAATGTAGAGCTTTCAGTTGCCTGTATTAGAGCACTGAATACCTTGAAATTACAGTGTTAGGGCTATTTAAGTCTTTCACTTATAAATAGCTCGGGGTTTACTTTCTATTTTCCACACAGCAATTTTAAAGCGTGACCCAGCGGTGTCCCTACTGGAGATCTGTACATGCAGTCAAGAGACAAACTGCAGGAGACAGCAGGAGAGCCCCAGGTTCAGTAAACACATAAAACTGACCTCAAAAAATCATGTTTTAAGTAAAAGTTGCTTAAAAAATAAATCTTTTGCCTATACCGATTAGATCCTCTTCTTCTAAAGTGCATATTTTAAAGAGGAAAAAAACCCCAAATAATTTCAAAAGCCTGCTCATGTTCTTGAATTTTTGAGAATTCTTTTTATCAGTAAACTTTCCCCAGAACCTCAGTATGAACAGCATTTCCAGTTAATTTGAGGAGGGTGCCTCAGACCACAGGAACTGTGACACAAACAGAAAGGCTGATGACAAAGTTCCCTACAAACCAATTACTGAATAGTGGCTATTATTAACAAAGTTAGAGCTAAGCTTAGAGAAACAGCACATGCTTCCCAAGCCAAAATGATGCACTGGAAAAGCCTTTGCACAAGAAAAACCACAAACTCTCATTACAACAAAAAAACATGTTCACAGCAATGCTTGGACATTTCATACCAAAGCAACAATAAAAATCAAATCCCATAATTAATGGGGGATTTTTTTAGAATGCAGAACACTTTGTATGCATTTAACAGGACTCTTTCTAAAATGACCTTCCTGGTATGATAAAAGTGTATAAATAACTTGTGATTTTAATAAACCACAAGTGACTGATGCCTCAACTTTAATTAGCTCAACTTTAATGTGCTGTCAGCATTATTGATACCACTGCAATTAACAGAGCCCATTCCATGGACAAACCTTATGGTGGTCACCAGGACAAGGCCAAGCTTTCCCAAAATCCCCTTGCACGTTTTTTCCTCTCCTCTTCTATGCACTTATTTCAATTTGTGGCTTTGGGGTTTTCTTCTTAAAGAAAATACACACCTACTTTAATTTGCTTTTCTTTCAAAGAAAAGGAATATAAATCCCCCCCAGTTAACTCTACAAGCAGAAGACTACAAGAACACCCAAGCTCCTTTTGTGCCATCACTTCACACCTATTGTTGGCATTAATCTTTGGGATGCCCTGCTGTGAGTGGAAAGGTGTTTCCTTCCTACCTGCAGCTCACACAGCCTTACATAAGCAATAAAGGTGAACTGAATCATCACCTCTCTCCTCCCACACCTCTCTCCACTGCTACAACAATACTCATTTGCTTCTCTAAGCTACACTGATTCCTTAAAGCTCAGTAGTAATTAGTTTTAAGAGTATTAAAGTTACTCTAATAATGCCAGAGAGATTTTTATTGTCTTTCCTGTTTTCCTTGAGGTTCCTGTACACCTCTTACTCTTCAAAAGGATGAGTCACTTAACAGCTAACAGGTCTAGTTAAAGCCTGGGGGAGCTGATTCATTTAGAAAGACAAGAATTTATGGTTAACTCTGAAATTAGGAAACTCAAAACCCCCTTCAAGTTAGCATGCAAGTCAAGGTGAATATCAGTACTCACAGTTCACCTTGCACAGCAAGTCATGGTTACATTGCCCCTAAGTTTTTGTCCCTAAATACCAACATTAAAAAGTGTTCATAGTTTTAATGTGAGAATTAGTGTTGGATTTTTTGTTTATTTAAATTGTAAAACTGGAACCTGCAGCTCATATGCATGTTGAGGGGGGGAAAAAAAGGGGAGCAAAATGTCTTCCATAAGACCACAGCAAATGTTCCTAGGTGCATTTCAATGTCATATTTGAAATCTACATTGAAATCAACATTGCAAGGGAGAAAACCCTAAAGGAAATTATATAGACCAGAAATATTCAGAAAGATGAATACAGTAACTGGATTATGTCAAAATATCTGTATTAAACGAAATATAGCAGTCTCATAATCAGACCACAAACTTGTAAGACATTCAGCAGAAAATGAAAAGCACTCTCAACTTTGTTTTCATTCTGGGTGAACCACAAATCTTCAGGTTTGGGCACTGCATTTGGTACATAAATTAAAACACTCTGAATAAAGGAAGGTATTTGGCTTTTTTTAAAAAATCAGGTTTAGCACGAAAACTTCTTGAAAGATACATTAGACTACATTAATGTTTTGCTAGAATAATTTTTAAAGTGTTTTTAATTCTGTAGTGAAAAAGCAGTAGATTTGACTAAATCACTCAACTTATTCTAACTTGTCTCAAAGCTACTTAGCACTAAAAAGATTAACTACTGAAAGTGTAAATATATATATTCATGTAAAAAATAAAGCTTTGCAGGGTGTTTTTTAAGAGTTTATTGATCAATAAAGGATCCCCTCTAATTCATGAGCACAATGGCACATACAAACCTTGGTTAACCATTTCTTCAATTTTCTACAGCAGCTCATGGGCTGCAATCATGGCTGCACTGAAAAACCAAAATATTTGAGAGGAGAAAGTCTGTTCCAAAAAACACAAACTGTTAGGATCATTTTCCACAATATATTAAAGCTGCAATGAATTGCTATAAATCCTTAGAGTTGCATATGAAGTAATTTGACTTTATTCATATCTGGATAAACTGGCCTATGCCATTAATCAGCATTTCCTAGCCCCTGAGCCAGCCTGCCCTGGCTCCCAGATATTTACCTGTGCTAATGTCCTCAGCTATGTGCATATCTTCAGCTTGCACAGGCTGATCCAACATCTCCACAAAACGTTCCTGGATTTCTCCAGCAGCCTCATCACCAAACTTATAATCACTGAGCATCACACTGGATCCAGCCACTGGGACAAACAGTCTCTGAGGCAAGACATGATATTCCCTCCCAAAATCTAAAAGGAAAGATGGAGAAATACCATCCCAATAAAAGCCTTGACAGTTATGATAAGATTCCTCCATAATCTCTGAGCATAAGATAAAGTCATTGCAAAAGAAGAGCTCAAGGTCTCTGTGTAAAACCCTGCTTCCAGACATGCCTGGCTTAGTGGGCTGCTGTTCTATGGATTTATGTCCTTACATTATTAGTCTCTCCAGAAATAGCCAGGGCAGCTCCAAACAGACCATAAAACGCCAAGCAGAGCTTTTCTCCTGTTCAGAATGACTTGCAGGAGGGCTCTGGGAGAGGGTGCAGGTAAGAGCTCCCCGAGGAGCCGGATTTCAGCAGCACTCAGGACTGCAGAGGTGTCACACTCAGAGCCACAAAACTCGGCTGCCACCTAGAGAGGGGACTCAGAACTACGTGCGATGGAAAAGGCTCCTTCTGCCCAAGACATTCCCATTGATTCGTCAATTAACTCCTTTTTGGTTTAAGACAACAACACCACTGCACTGACTTGAAGAAATTTAAGAGTCCCAGCATGAGCCCAAGTATCTGGCCTCTATCAAGTTTTAACACACATCAATTTTAATAGGAACACCATACATAGATTTAAAAATAGAAATAAAAATTTAAAGTGTGCAAGGTACAGTTGGAACTTGAGAGGCAAAAGTTTCAACTACAGAAGTTTGAAAAAATCACAAAATTTCTGATCGGTGAGGAAGAAGCTGGGATTGCATTTTGTGGTCACAGGAACTGTGATGCCAAAGGACATAAACTTGACAAAAAATTTCCAGATTTAAGGAAAAGTCAAGGCTGACAAGCAGCAATTATACCTTTTCCTTTTTATTCTGCTCTAACCATACTGGAACTTCACTGTAACAGAATTTTCTACAACCACCAAAATTCACTGCAAATACAAGCTAGTGGCTTTGGGTTTTTTGTTTGTTTGTTTGTTTGTTTTTTATTTCTTACTTTTTTTCTGAGGTCCTTCATTTAAAATCAGATCTTCAAACAGTATTTCACACCGATCACTCAATGTGTTTATTATGTCTCTTTTCAAAGCCTGCAAGGACACAGTGAAATCATCAGGAATATCAAATCCATTTGCAAAATCAAAACTATTTGCAAAGCTTTTAACCAGGAAGAAATAACCAAAGAAACCCCATACATTAAACCCATGATGAAAGAATAGTTTTTTTTCCCAGAAAATAAAAACTAGTGTGAATTTTCAAACTAATAAATAATAATTGATTAATAAAGAAAAGCTAACATTAAAAGAATTGGTATCAAGAAGGAAAACCACAAAACAAAAACGAAAAGCTGAGGAAAGTTTTAGGATTGCTAGGATAAGAACTGACAACTTCTAGATATTTACCAGTAAAACTAAAAAATAATCATCAGGCAATGACTCAGTGAGGGGAAAAAATAAATTACTGAGCAAGTAAATCTGAATTTTACCTCTACAAATACAAAAATATAGTCTCCAACCTTTCTTAAAGAGAATTCTTCAAAGCCTAATCCCTTTGACAATTTATGCAAAGACTCCCCAGAGCCCAGCCTTACCCACGGCACACATATTCCTCTAGAAGAGAAAAACTAACTAACCCCACAGGGATGGTTTCTAAAATAACTTTGACCCCAGTTTAGACCATTCTGGCAAAGGAAAACCAGTATGCCAAGTCCCACATGTTCCAGGAGAATGTTTCTGATGGACCAAGACCCTGCTCAGTACCTGAATGGCCTCTTTAACCTTGGGCTTGTTGCTGTGGATGTAGGCTCTGCATTTCACTGCTCCCCGCAGGTTGATGGAGCCACTGCACACCTGCACTGTCGCCGTGGACCTGGGGCTGGCACCCTGGCACTGAGGGACAAACACATCCACCTTTATCCCAGGCCTTTGCAGCACAGTCACTAAAACCAGAATCAGCAAACCAACAGCAGGTGCTCACACACTAGCTGTTTCCCTCATCATGTAGAGCTAATTTTATTTTTATTTTATTTTTAGTTATTCATTTGGTTCTTCCTCTCTTTTCTATTATGGAAAATCTGTTTATCTCTCCAGGTGTTTCAAACACTTGTGTCTAGGAGATCTTAAAACTCTCCAGGCTTGTGGCAAATAACAGCATTGCAACTGTTAAGTCTTTTACAGGCTTTTTTAAAACAATGACGTTTTCATGTTTGCTATAATCAGTGTAACCCAGGGTGTGCTGGGAGTCATCCCATCAGTCAGTACCAAATTATACACGTGGTCACACTGAGAGCTGCATCAAACTGTTGCCTAGAAATGCTCTCCCTAATTACCACAACAATGAGTGTGAGCATGAAGCACTCCAGGACAACACCTGGAAACACTGGGGTGCACAACTTCCTCACCAACTGCACAAACCACTTCTGCCAAAGAGAGTTTTCCTGTCCCTGCAGCAATTAACCTCAATACAATAGACACTAACAACAAAAGAAGCTGAGATACTCATGGAGACTTTAAAATGGCATTGGAAACACTTCTAGTTTTGCAGAACGTAACTGAGAATCCAGGAACCACCTGACAAAATACAGAAGGCTATGAAACAAGGCCTGGACACATCTGGACTTCAGGACCTAGACTGGGGCACTCAATTCACAGTTCTTCACAACTCAGGTGGGGAGGAAGCTCCTGACATAGATCCAGCAGCTCCAGATGATGATTCAACTCACGGGATCTACGCCTTAATCCAGAGCTGGCAGCTGAGCTTCTGACAAAAGCATCCAAGTGAATGTCCAAGCTAGCCAGGGCAAGCTGTGCACTGACTGAAGTGTGGGGGTGACTCTGAACTTCAGATACAAAGTCACCTCAAATCAATGTACACAGGTACCTACAGGTATCCTACTACCAAAGGAATTAGTCACAGCACTTCTTTTCCAGAACCTGTTTTCCAGTCTTTCAGCTATGCAATTCATGGACAACATGGTTATCTCACCACAAGAATTTCTAAAGGCACAAAATCTGTTAACAATCAGTTTCATATTCAATATCCAGGGGTGGGGGGAAAGTTTTAGGAATAAGTGAGCAAGATTTCTAGACAATAATTCAGAACCTTGTTATTCTATTTTTTGCTCAATTTTATAATTGAAAGGCAAGCTTATACTTTGCAAACCACTAAAAACTTACCAGCTGTGTCAGAACCTTGACATCAGAAATCTGAGTGCTGGGCTGAGTATTTCCTCTGAACTTTTTCTGAGGGGAAAAAAATTCTTTGTGTCATGAAACAGGAAAAAAAAAGTGCCTGAAGCAGTCTCCTCACCCTGGCATAGAGTGTTCCCTAGTTTATAGGCTTTGAGAGGGGAAAATAGCACTTAGAAACCAACCAAGAGAATAGAACTACAAAACTAAAAGGAGAGATGAATGAATCAACCAACGAGGTGACTGAAGTAGGTCTTTGAAATGTCATCACCCACATTCACACCTCACTCTGTAACAGAAACATTTCAGTCATTTCACACATAATTACTGCATTCACACTGCCCAGGAGGGAGAGGCAAGCTGCAGGAATGGCAGCTCTGTGTGTTGGTTACCTGGAACAGCCAATCAGACCAACAAACACTGCACAGGAGATGTCTCATTCAATGCTTTGTCACACAGAGGATCCAACCATGCATCTCTTAGAGCTCAATTCCTCCTTGTTTGGTACTCACCTGCCCTTCCAGCAGGTCTGTATCCTCATCTTTAACTTGGCCATTGATCAGAAAAACACTGTCTTCTATCTGCTTTGACCATCGGTTTAACCCATTCTTTAAAACAAGTGAAAACACAACCACAAGAAAGAGAAAGAATTTCACTGAAGGACTGGACAGTTCCATGCTGAAACTTATAGAAGTATGTGTTTTAATAATTACTCTGACAAAAGTTTTAAAGTGAAAAACCTGTGTTTTCCCAAAGGTAAATCTTAAATGGATCATATTCAGAACAAATTAAGAAACAAGCATTGCAAAATAGTGAAGTGCCACCCCAGGGATTTGGGGGTTGCAGAGAGGGTTGCAGCCCATTGAAAGCCAACTCATGGCAAAAGCACCCCATAGTCCTGAACAAATTGGGTGTAACCTTTCACCAGGTGAGGCACCAGAGAGGTTACCTGGGATACTCATGACAATTATTACATCATTTTGAACACAGGAAACTTCCCATTGAGCACAGCAGAAGAGTTACATTTAAAAGAGGAATAATTGCTAAACATTCTCCACTGACTAGTCCACTCCTGCACTGCTCAACTCTTTCTTATTTAATTCTCAGCAGAGAAATGAGTGTGGTTACTGGTGTGTAGGAACCACTGCAGGCAGTGAGTTACCTTGGTATTCTTCTCCAGGTCATGGTTGGGGGAAGTAGCAAGAAGTGGAATGTGGATGTTCACATTTACTGTGCAGCCCAAAGCCACCCAGGAGGCAGTCAGAGCACTCTGGTACTTCCAGTCTGCTGGTTTAGCTGAACTCTGAGAGCAGAAGAAAAGCCATAAAGCATCTCCCCAAAGCACTGTATTGAGGCTTTTTTGGGGTTTAGCATTACTTGCCATGCATTAAAAGCTGGATGAGCTTACCTTGGGGTCCTGCACATCGTAGGTTCGGCAAACTACTCTGTGCTACTTAAAGAAAAAGACCCAGTGAAAAGCAAGGGAAAAACTAAGAACAATCCACAACTAACTTAGTCCTCTACTAAACTTCCTTGTCAAGCTAACTTAGGCTCTGGAGCAAGTTCTCACCTTTCATCAGTGTAAAAAAATGGGAAACCATTTGCCCGTAATCCCCAACTACCACAGTGATGCCATCTCTTACAAACAAATTAAGATCAATATGTATTGACAGGAAAAGCACCAAGGCATCAATTTTTAATTTGTCCTCATCTCTCTCTCCCCTCAGAGAAAAATCCTTGCTTTCTCTCCTTGTATTATGTCATTACCAACAGCTCCTGCATTCTGCTGCAGCTCTAGCATTGATCCCACAGGATTGCTGCTGCCCCGATTCCATGCAAGCACCACTGGTAACAGCAATTCAAAAAGCCAAACAGTAATTTAGATTTTTTTTTTCAGTTTCTGCAAGTCAAGACTGACTGGGAAAGGTGTCATTTGATGCTGTCACACAGACAGACCACATAAGAAATTATGGAAATTTTGCAAGGACAAGAGGGTCAATAGTCTTAACCATGGCTAATCAGAAAACTTCATTATTTCAACTTATACATGTCTAGCTGAACTTAAACAGCTTCCTCCTCCCTAATTCTTATTTATTCAGCAGTAACTGGATAAAAGAGGTTGGGAGAGCAGCCTCAGTCAATAAACCTTGCTCATAAAGGATACTTTTTTGTAGCAGAACAGATTTGAAGTGCTGCTCTGTCTGAGACCTCCTCTTCAGTAGGTTTCCAGAGCCTTCTTTTACTCAAGGACTTTTCCACTGAAAATATTAGCTAAAGACCAAAAAGAAATTGCAAAAATATGCACTATAATTCCTGGAAAATAGTCTTGTGCTAAAATTTTAAGTCCAAGCAATATAAAAATTATGTATGAGCAGGAAACACAGCTTACATGTCACCAAAATGTCACATTAAAAGAAAATTCAACAGGGATTCAGAGGCACTATGCCCCAAAGTGAAAGAGACTTGTTAAATTTTAATTTAGCTCCCTTATAAACCAAAGCAAGCAACATACATTCACACGCCCAACCTGTATGCTTTTGTCCTTACAGATATATTACAGTTTTGTGCCTATCAGCTGGGTCAGAAAAGCTGTGCAAAATAGCCACTAATTATAAAAAACAAATCCCCCCCAATTTTTAATTCAGCAATCACTGGTCACCTGGACAGAGCTCACCTTTTTTAGCCAGCTACCACTTTCATTACATAACTTAGATGCAATTACACTGAACTGCCAAAACTGACTCTTGGATCTCAGGCTGCCAAACCCACTTGTGCTTAAATCACTGACCATGATTATGTTAGAAAAATGACAAAATGAACATACATTTTCAGAACAGAAACCAAATATGGCAGTAGATGCCCCAATACTGTAACAAAAATGCATTTAGCTTAATATAAACCTTGAGGATGTTTTCCCTAAGCCAGAATGTCCACATCCACTAAACACAGACAAACCCAGTAAACAGAAATTCAGATTTGCTATTGCAGTTACAAACAGGAGGTTAAAAATAGTGTCCCACAGGACAGGGATTTCTGAGGTTCCAGTCTCAAATCCACACATCAAAGCACAACACTTGTGACATAAAGCAACAAAACTGCTGCATTTTAGTCAGGCCAGTGAGAGGAAATTCCTCACACACAGAGCCAAGGATGTTGCTGTCCTCCCAGCAGGAACTCCGCTTACCTTGCGCAGAGCATTTTGACCATCTTTAGCCAGCTCTGGAGTTGCAATCATAAACACACCAAGAACCAGCAACCCTCCAGGGAGCATTCTGGACACCTTGAAAATGAAATTGAACATTTATTAACATGATTGGCAATCTAGAAACCACGTATCTTGAGATATCAAAAACCACTGGTGAGATACCAAGAGCAGACGTGAGTTAAGGGAGACTGGTTTTCATTTACAGGACCCTCTCCATGCAGGAACACATCCTGCAAGTGTTTTCCCTTCAGTAATATCAAATGTCCTTTCATCAAAAAACCTGAAAACATTAAGGGTATTTCTGGTTTAAAACACCTGTGCCCAGCATGGTTAGGAAGGCTCTGTCACTTTGACATCACACAAGTGCTGAGATCCTTTGTGTCCATCTTATTTCCCTCCTGTTCCTCTCCCCGCTTTGCCACCTCCCAGGGTGAGTTCTCACCTGACTGGCATGTGTGGTGATCCACTCCTCATCCAGGGATGCCAGTTTGGGAGGGCCCAGGCTCTCCTCCTGCTGCTGCTGCTCCTTGGGAGGGGTTCGCACAGCCCTGATGACATAGTCCCGTTGGGGGGAGCACTTGCCAGAACATCAACAGAAGCAAACAGACCTTGAGACTGCTGAACAGGGGTTTCCCCAGTTCACAGGAATGAATGGAAGGACAATCCCACACTTACCTGCCCTATCAACAGGCCAGTGACATATGGCTTCACCTTTGTGCTGAGCTCTGTCAGGTACTGCCCAATACCTTCCTCGACAAGGTAAGTTCTACCCATGGCTCCAGGTTTAAGTGAGCTGTTGTAGTTCCAACCTACAAAACACACAATGCACTAAGTGAAAGAGGGTACATACACTGCAATGGGTACAGGAGAACAAGTCTCACACAAAGATCCTTTACAACTGTTTGATTGAAAAAACCCTGCAAAGTCATCGAGTCCAATCATTCATTCCCCCAAGGCCACCACTGACCCATGTCCCCAGATGTTACATCCACATGGCTTTAAAATCCCTCCAGGGGTGGGGATTCCGTGCCTGCCCTGAGCAGCTGTGCCAGGGATGGACAGCCCCTTCAGTACAGAAACTTTCCCAAAGTTCAACCTGAGCCTGCCCTGGCCCAGCCTGAGGCCGTTCCCTCTCCTCCTGTCCCTGTTCCTGGGAGCAGAGCCCGACCCCCCGGCTGTCCCCTCCTGTCAGGGAGTTGTGCAGAGCCAGCAGGGCCCCCTGAGCCTCCTTTGCTCCAGGCTGAGCCCCTTTCCCAGCTCCCTCAGCCCCTCCTGGTGCTCCAGACCCTTCCCATCTCCATTCCCTTCCCTGGAATGCTCCAGCCCCTCCACATCTTTCTTGTCATGAGGGGCCCAAAACTGAACCCAGGATTTGAATTTTGAAATGCCTTCAAGAAAAAGTATCTTGCTACATGATACTTCTAAAGGATGCACTGTTCTATTCCCACAGTGACTTGCTGAATTCCACACGTGTCCTTGAACATACACTACAGCACTTCCATTGCAATTCCCAAACACTCAGAGCACACCATCTGTGGATGTTCCAATGAGCAGCCTTTGCAGAAGGCTGCAACAACCCAGGACACAGGGGGTTCTGCATCCCTTCCAGGACACAGGACACAGGGGCTGCCACAGAATCCCCTTCCTTCCCTGCAGGAAGGGTCTGAAAACCCCTTCAAGCCTGGAGAGCTCTCCCAAAGAATTGAGCATTAAAAAGCTGAAGCCCAAGAGCACAGGGTGAGAAAGCAAAGAGCATCCTGAACCTCCACAGGGAAGGTGCTCACACACCTCAACTCATGCCCCCATAGCCGGGATCAGCACCTGCACATACCCAGGGATCAACACCTGCACATCCCCATGGACGAGCACCTGCACATCCCCATGGATCAGTACCTGCACATCCCCAGGGATCAGCACCTACATGGGGGGGTTCAGCCCCTGCACATCCCCATGGATCAGCACCTGCATAGGGGGGTTCAGCACCTGCCCATCCCCATGGATCAGCACCTGCATAGGGGGGTTCAGCACCTGCCCATCCCCATGGATCAGCACCTGCCCATCCCCATGGATCAGCACCTGCCCAGGGGGGTTCAGCACCTGCCCATCCCCACGGATCAGTACCTGCATAGAGGGGTTCAGCACCTGCACATCCCCAGCTTCTGCAGCCGCCCCGGTCTCAGCCGAGCACCGATGTGGCCAATTACGTCATCGCTAAGTGCCGCGGCGCAGGGAGATGACGCACTGCAATGCCGAGCGGAGCGCGGGAAAAGGGCGCGCGAGGGGGCGCACAGTCCCTGCTCCGCCATGTTGAGAGTGGCGGAAGCGGCCGCCCTTCCCCGGCAGCTGTCGGGCACATGGGGCATCTCAGAAGCACAGACAGCTCCTGTCACTTAGCAGGGATGAAGCTCCTCTATCCGTCATGGCGACGAGGCCGTGCGGTCTCCTGTCCCGGCTGTGGCACTGCCGCGGCGTTGCCGCCACTCCCATGATGGCGCTGCCGTGGCGGAAGCGGAAGCGCTGCGGGCGGCGGGCGGTGCTGTGCCGGAGCCATGGCGGCCGTGCTGCAGCAGCTCCTGGAGCGGGCCGAGCTCGCGAAGCTGCCCCGCGCCGTGCAGGGCAAGCTGGAGCGCTTCCTGGGCGACCAGCAGGGCGAGATCGACGGGCTGCGGGCCCGCCATGAGCGCTTCAAGGTGGACAGCGGTGAGCGCGGGCGGCGGGCCCACGGTCCCTGTGCTCGGGGAGGCAGCGCGGGCACTGCGCGGAACGCGGTTCTGTCTTCCACAGGCTTGCGGGGGTACCCTGGGGGCTGTGAGGCCGGGAGGGGGCTTGGAACGGGCCTGCAGTGGGACCTGAGCGGTGTTTGTCTCGTTTTGTCTTCTGGAGTATATATATATTTTTCTTCTTTTTTTTTTTTTCTCCTCTTGCTGCTGGTTGTTTTTTTTTCCTCATGCTAAGGGGCGTTCAGGGTTAAAACTGCGTTTGAATCGTCTTTAAGAACAGCTTTTCCCCTGGTTTTTAACTACCATTGATACGCACAGGTCTGAGGAGGAGTGTCTGAGGGAGCTGGGAAAGGGGCTCAGCCTGGAGCAAAGGAGGCTCAGGGGGGCCCTTGTGGCTCTGCACAGCTCCTGACAGGAGGGGACAGCCGGGGGGGTCGGGCTCTGCTCCCAGGAACAGGGACAGGAGGAGAGGGAACGGCCTCCAGTTGCCCCAGGAAAGGTTCAGGTTCAATATTGGGAAAAAGTCCTTTACTAAAAAAGCTGTCCATCCTTGGCACAGCTGCCCGGGACAGGTGTGGAATCCCCACCCCTGGAGGGATTTTAAAGCCATGTGGATGCAGCATCTGGGGACATGGGTCAGCGGTGTCCTTGGCAGTGCTGGGCCATGGTTGGACTCTGATCTCAGGTGTCTCTTCCAACCCAAACAGTTCTGTGCTTCAGTCTCTTTGGTCCTCGTTGTGGAGGAGGAATGCAGCTTTGTTCACACAGCTCTCAAACAGCCCTAGGTTTATACTTTCCTGTTCAATTCCGTTCCATAAAGTGGCCCTGATGGAATCAATGTTTTTATATTGATTTAGAGATGAGTTGATAACAGAACAGTAACACCAGCAGAGAGCAGAAGACAAGAGTGTGAGATTGTGAATATGGGTTAATCTGTAGAGGATGTGACATGCTTCTAATGTAAGCTTTACTTCTACCTTTCAGTTTTTCAGTCTCTCTTGTGGTAGACATCTTGGTAAATGCATTAATAAATTGTGGTGTAAATTAAGGTAACCCACAGATTTTAGCAAGTTGCTCTCATCCAGATCCATTCTTCTCATGTGTGGCAGGAGCAGGAGCATTGTTTGAAATTGTAATGTATCAGAGGAAGAAGATAAACAGACATTCCCTCAGTGCTTCCTTGAAACCCATCCTGCCCAAGAGTGGGATTAATTATGCTTTTACAGAGTATTTTACACTGAAGCTCCATGACACAGTTACTGTTTTAGATGACAAAAACTCACATATAATTCTTTTATTTTCCGCTGCTAAGGGAATAGAGCCCAGGAATTAATTTTAAGAAGTCTTCATTAAAAGTTTCCCCACATCAAATCCCTTGATACCTGGGGATATGTGGATTTTATTTTGTATGTATAGAAATACTCTAGAAATAAAAGAAGTTTTAAGCTGATGAGCCCACACTGCATAATTGGGCTGATACAGCATCTCTGGTTACATCAAAAATGTTAAAGAACTATTCAGATTAATCAGGCTCTTATTTGATGGACAATTTCACAGAGTCATGGAATGATTTGGGTTGGAAGGGACCCTAAAGCTCATCTCATTCCAACCCCTCCCATCAGCAGGGACACTTTCCACTAGAGCAGGCTGAAACATATCACAGTTTCTGGAAGCACAGCACTTGTCATGCTAGTGTTCATTCAATGTGAAAATTCAGGTTTTTGCCTTCAAAAATGTTGTGGGTTTTTTTTTTTCCTTCCTTCAAATTCTGTTACAGTCTTAGTATTTTTATATGTTTTCTTTAGAATGCTCCTTGGTAGAGGTGAGTAAGAAAAAAAATGTTTATGATGTGAAACTGAGATGACTTTGTTATTTTGCAGAGCAACAGTACTTTGAAGTGGAAAAGCGACTGGCTCAGAGCCAGGAAAGACTTGTAAATGAGACCCAGGAATGTCAAACTCTGCGGGAGGAGCTCAAAAAGCTTCGTAAGTGTAACTGTGTAACATCCTTAAGTGCTGGCCAGGACATTCACCCTCCAGCCCAGGGTTGTGGGCACTGCTTCAGGGTTTACACAGGAGCTGAAAATCTCCCATCAGCTGCTTTTGTAGAGATGTGTTTTGGTGGTGTGTTCCAAGATTAATGGAATCTGTTGTTCTCATGGCAGAAGAGCCCCTTGCTGGGTAGTAGCAGTGCAGGGGGCTGTGTATGGATCCTCACTAAAGCTGCTTCTGCTCTAAGCAGTGCCTTAGTCTGCCTCAGTGCCCCTGGTCCATCCAGGGCAGGGTCCGGCATTCTTCTCTCTCTTTTGCTAAAAATGTTTGTCAGGGAAATTGTGGCTCTGTTGCATTAGGAGGGTGAGTTCTGACACATCCTAGTGGAGATCCCTCACTGCTGTTCCTTCCCCCCAGATGAGCAGCTGAAGGTGCTCAATGAGAAGAACAAGGAGCTGGAGGCTGCCCAGGACCGGAATGCGGCCGTGCAGGTACTGCTGGGGTCAGGCTGACACCCTGGGGCTCCCTGGCCCTTTGCAGCACAGAATGCAATCAGTTCTCATTGGAGAATATCAGGATTGGCACCAGGATGAGCTCAGGGAGGTGTTTACATGTCCATGAGGATGTGTGTGCAGGAAAGTTACAGGAACTTTTAAAAAGGTGATGTTTTAGCAAATTGAATGACAGGTGAGCAGGTGCTTTGTTTCAGTTTGGCTGGATTGTTCCATTCCAGCTGAAACCTGTTGTGAAGTGACTTTAACCCAAACCCCCAAAATTCAGACAAAGGTATAAACAAGAGTTCTGTTTTTCCCCATCTTTTCCCACACTCTGGCACAGTTTTTCTTGTGTTATGCCCAAAAGTTACTGGGTTGCAGGATGAGTCACTTGAGCTGACTGACCCAGCAGAACAGTAATTTTGAAGCAGGAAGCTAAAACAAGTTTATTCGTTTGATTTTTCCACAATGAGAGGTGGATCTCATTGTTCCCCCAAAGGAGCTTACCTGGGCCTGACTGAGGTGCTTTGTAGTGATACCTTGAGGGCATCCTCAAGTGTAGTGATACCTTGAGAGACAGTGTAGTCTGTAAATGATCCAAGATTGTTGACTTTGTTTTGATTTTTATATTGGTGCGTGTAAATTGCATTGTTGGTTGTTTCTATTGGTGCATGTAAATTGCACTGTCATTCCTTGTTTACTCTCTTACCCCTTTTATTTAACCAAACAAAGCTGTTTCAGGAAATTCTTGACTATTACAGCTGTCTTTCCAAGAATATTAAAATGAAATGGAGTTTTGAACAGCTCCATTGTGATTTCCATGCCCACTCTAAGCCTCTTATCCCAGTGTTCAGTTGGCTGGGGTAGCTCACTGAGGTTTAGCTCACTGCTGTGTGGTTCTGAGTGTAAGCAGAGGCTATAAACAGTTCCAGAGAGCTGATCACATTTCTTACTTGCCCTTGGGCAATCTTTTTCAGAGCCAGTTAATTCGAGAGAAGGAAGAACTGGAAGCTGAGAAGAGAGACTTGGTCCGAACCACTGAAAGGCGATCTCAGGAAGTTGAACATTTAAATGGTACAGCCAGGAGCACAGTCCATAAATACCAGGAAATAACACAGTCATTGCACAAAGACACCACTTTGGTGCTTGTTTTTCTCCATTTAAAAATGTGCCTTATGCAGTATCTTAGTGCCCAACATGCAATTACATACAAAGTATCTTGCCTGTTGTCATTCTTTACAATTTAGTAATTAAAGTTGTTACACAACAGGTTTTTCTAACACTGATTTCCCTCCTCCAGAGGATGTTAAACGTTTAAATGAAAAGCTCACAGAGGCCAACACAGAAAAGGCAAAACTTCAGCTGAAGTTGGACGAGCTTCAAACATCAGATGTTTCCATGAAGGTGAGGAGGGCTTTGTAAGCACAGTGTGTGTTCTGCATTGTTTGTGTGTGATGTAATCACCATTTTGGAAAGTAGGTCAAGTGAGTGCCTGTTATTTATAGCAAATTCTTTTATTATAAAATTGGTGGCTGTGACTAGAAGTGAGATCTGTATTCCTGGAAGACAGAGGGTATCAGGCTGGGCAGTGGCAGTGGAAGGAAGGTCTGCTTGGAAGGACTTCAGCTCCATGAAGGGAGGTAGAAAGGAGAAAAATAATGAGCTGTGAACCTGTACCGTTACTCTGTGAGCAGAGAGGAACTCCATAAGGAGAGGAGGAAGGGACAAAAATCTCAATATCATATTTCCTCTAAAAGGCTGCTAATCTTGTTCTTGTTCCCAACTAATTTAAACTTGGGGGAAATTAACTCAAATGGCAGGAACCACTACAATCACACTGTGCAATTCTCTTTTCAGTACCGGGAGAAAAGGCTGGAGCAAGAGAAGGAGCTGCTGCAGAACCAGAACACATGGCTGAATGCTGAGCTGAAAGCTAAAACAGATGAGCTGCTCCATACTGCCAGGGAGAAAGGCAATGAAATCCTGGAGCTCAAATGCAGTCTGGAGAACAAAAAGGAGGAGGTAATGTAATTACTGAGTTGTCATTTCTTAGAAATTATACCACCTGATTAACTGAGTTAAACAAAGCCAATACTTTAATGACTGTATTTGAGTGACCTTAAATGCTCTTTCAGCAACTTTTGGGTTTGTTTTTATTTTTAAGTTAAAAACAATTGGACAAATATTTTCCAAAATAAACTGGGCTAGGAGCTAAAAATCTTACATAGTGTCTTTATTTCTTCTCTTAATAGGTTTCCAGAATGGAGGAGCAGGTGAACAGCTTGAAACAGTCAAATGAAAACCTCCAGAAGCATGTTGAAGAACTTTTGAATAAACTAAAGGAGGTGAGACAGCTTGAAATATGTTAAATGGCATTGCAGTTCATCCTACAAATCAAACAATAAAATGAGTGAAATAGAAATAGTGGAATGCTCCCCTACCCTCTCCTCTTTCATTTGCCAGGCAAAAGAACAGCAGACAAGCATGGAAGAGAGATTCCACAATGAACTGAATGCCCACATGAAATTATCCAACTTGTATAAGGTGAGTTTGTTAATTCCATTATAACTCTAGTAGGGTATGAATATTACATAATGCAGGCCAATTTCAACTTTGTGAAACATGCAAAACATTGTTTTCTTTGCTGCTGTCTTAGTCAGCATTTAGACTCTTACATTGTTTGGATCATCTTGGAGAATAAGCAAAACTGGGGTTGAAATAGTAATTTTATGCCAACTATTTTGAGGCTTCATGTTGTAAAAATGTGATTATGTCTTAGGATGTATTGGAAGGTAAAAGTTTATGTGGAAAGTATGACTGTGCAAGAGATTTTTCTGAGTTAGAAGTTCATTTCTGAACACTGCAAGTGTTGGTGACTTGGTTAGGACCCAGCTGAATGTCCTGTACTGTGTCAAAGACACACCATCTAAACAAGTAATATTTGTTCTGTTTGCTCAAAGAGTGAAAAATACCCTGTAACCTTCTGACTAAGTCAGCTGAAATGTACAACTTTTTGCTCTTTGGTTTGCACATTTTAGTGCACAGGTTGAGCTCTGCTTTGTGATCTTTCTTGCACAAACACCAAATAAATATTGTGCAGCTTTGCACTTGGGATATCTCAAGTTGGAAGCAAAGAAACATAAACTGTTATATAATAGGAGTCCCTAAAAATACTATTTTTTCAGACTCTTTGAAATAGAGTACTGAAAATTCCCAGTTTTCTTTAGTCAGAAGAAGGAAAGAGTCAGCAGCAGCTGTAAACAGCTAAAGGCCATAGATTGTATTGGGAATTGCCACATCAAATCAGTGTCTGATGCTTCTTACTCTAAAGCAGTTTGCATCAGTGAGTCAATTCACATGGAAAGGACTGACCAGCTTGGGTGACTCTTTCAGCATTTTTTGCAGAAAACTGTGTTCATAATTTGTGGCCAGTTTAGGCTTTCTTGTAAACACGGGGCTGCTGTTGCTGTGTACTAAAGGTGAGCTAAAATGCTTTCTTCAGAGTGCTGCTGATGACTCAGAGGCAAAGAGCAATGAGCTGACAGGAGCAGTGGAAGAGCTGCACAAGCTCCTGAAGGAAGCAGGGGAAGGTAAGCTGGCAAAGGGAGGAGAGCAGTTGGGCTCCTTGGAGTACCTTGATACTCTGAAAAATGGGGTTTTTGTGTTCCTGAAAGGAATTTCATTGGGCTTTGGGGGCGATGGAAATGCCAGTTCCTTTGTAACAAAAACTGTGCCTGACTAGTTGAATTTTCTCATGGTTGGGGAGCTATTTTCAAATACACCTGGAATTTTAGTATGGATTTTGATAATCTTGCTAGATATGTCTTCACTTTAGCTTTTTAGTTTAGGTTCCTTTTCACTGCTAAGGACAGTTGATATTTTTTCCCATTTCTAAGCAAGGGTGATAGGCAGTGGTTCATGCTTTTCTCACACTGCTGAATTTTCTTATCAGCATGAACTTCTGCAGATCATATAAAGTAAAATTTAAGGTACACAGCTAAATTCTGATACTTTTAAAATAAAAATCAATCACGACATATAACCTGCTTGTCTGATTGAATTTCAGCTAATAAAGCAGCCCAGGAGCATTTGGCTGAGGTGGAGGAGTCAAAAGCCACCATGGAGAAGGAGCTGAGAGAGAAGATCAGTAAGCTGGAGAAGGAGCTGGAGAATGCCAATGATTTACTGTCAGCTACGAAGCGCAAAGGTGGGAGCAGCTGGCACCTGAAATACAGAAACTCTTGGGCTTTTGTGATCTTTCAAGGATATTGTGCTGAATTTCTCTTAAGAACCAGCTGCATTAATCTAATGTCATCTTTGGTAATTTCTAATAATTCATTTTAGAAGGTATTTCATATATATGCATATGCTTATATATGTATATAAATATGCTCCCCTCAGCAGAAAGTGCGTTTCTGTCATACATTTTTGAAGTTCTTTTGTTAATCTGTTATCTTTTCAAATAAATAGAGAGGAAACTTTTCTTCAAGGCTGAATCAGCCTGCTTTTAGTGGTTTTCTGGAGAGGGAAGTGGAGATGATAAACTAGTCTTATTTTCCTCTTTAAAAAAAAGGCAGCAGTGAACATACCTCTTGTGCTTAAATTTCTGTCTGACATTAAATTTTGCTCAGTATTCACTGTTGTAGCTATGTTCTTTTTGTTGTTAGCTTCATATCCATAGTTTCTAAAGGATAGAGAGCAGGAAGGAACAGAGGCATGGAGTACATTTGCTCTCTCCCTTTGTTAATTTAATGAAAATAAACCAGTGCTCTGCTGCTCCAGACCTCTGACAGTGTGCTAAAAAACCTGAGGTTAAGCTTTGCTCCAGCTATTTCAACTGCTCATGTTCTGAAATTATTTGCATTTCAGGAGTCCTAGTAGTAACAGCTTTTCAGCAATTCAAATAAGGCCAGTCAGATATGATATTTAAGAGTATTTCTGGTGGGAATTATTGCAGCTTTTGGATGGTAATTGTGGGGTTGTGTCTCCAGGAGCCATCCTGTCCGAGGAGGAGCTGGCAGCCATGTCTCCCACTGCTGCAGCAGTGGCCAAAGTGGTCAAGCCTGGCATGAAATTAACTGAGGTGAGTGAGCACAACCTCTCCAGCAGCAAAGCCCTTGGATGCCATCAGTGACACTCTGAGAACAGAAAGGTTCAGGTTTAGGGCACTCTTTAGGTTTGTGGTCATGCCTGATGTCACTTGCTAAGTTACTGGGATTTTTTTCAACATGCCTTACAGTTTTTCTTTAGTAGATCAAATTCAGAAATAGGTGGGTTTTGTTAATATAAACTTACTTTCTATATGCATTTTTGGCAGGAGCAGCCTTTTTTTGCTTACTGAGATAATAGTTTAATCTGTATTGCTCTGCTTTTGGCCTGTTCTTGGAAACAATTAGCATAACAATAGGTCATACAGGTTCTAGGGGGTTTTATACTTCTGTTTATGCAATTTGTGTTGTTATTATTTGTTACTGATTGTTTTGTCCAGCCATCAAATTCCTTTATGCTGTGTTACTGGTTTTGATATTTCTGTTGTCTTAAATTTGCTTTAAACGTCCACCTTTTATGTAGACTTCTTTTATTGCAGACAGTTGCACTATACAGTTTGCCATTTTAAATTTAATATGTGAAATTTCTTTTCTATGATATGAGTCCTAGAACCATATTTTAAAAGTCCAGCTTGTTTTTCTGAATTAACTAGTTCAGTTGTATAAAATTGCAGTGCTTTAAGGTATGAATTGTATCATTACCAGTGGTTCTTTTTAAAGAGATCTGTACAAGCATATCAAAACCAAACCAAAACCTTTTTGTTGCAGCTGTACAATGCCTATGTAGAAACTCAGGATCAGTTGCATATGGAGAAGCTGGAGAATAGGAGAATCAATAAATATTTGGATGAAATAGTGCAGGAAGTAGAAGCCAAAGCCCCAATCTTAAAACGTCAGCGTGAAGAATTTGAGCGTTCCCAAAAAGCTGTTGCGAGTCTGTCTGCAAAGCTTGAACAAGCTATGAAGGTTGGTATAAAATAAAAGATCATTGTAATTTTGGAAAACAAATTACCTTAAAAATCTTTAAAACTAATTGCTGTTATAAGTGTATGAAATGCATCTTTCAGTCAACTTTTATTATGGGAAAATATGTGTTGGACTTTCTGGCTTCCCGGAACTGTACAAAGTATTTTACAGAACCAACATATTTTGTAGTTTTTTTATAGTGGTGATTTGTCTCTGATTTTCTGGGAGAGTAGATTCACTGTAAACAAAGTTTAGTGTTTATTTGACATAAAATTGACTTCAGTGTTCCTTTCCCAATGATTTTAAAGCATACACCAGTACATTACAAAAGAACGTGGTTTTTGATTTTGGAACACCTGGAGTTTAACCTTGCTTGTGTAACTCTAAGGTTCCCCAGGCATGTCTGCACATGCTGTTATCTCTCTGGAAAGGAATGTGTCCAGTGGAGGTGTGATGGTTACTCCTTGTTGGTGTGCTTGCAGGAGATCCATCGCCTGCAGGACAGCGCTGACCAGGCCAACAAACACGCCTCCTTCTTTGAGAGGGAGAGCCAGAGACTGGAGGTGCGAGTGAAGGATCTCTCCCAGCAGGTACAGGAAACATTGCTGTGGTTAAATGGGCTGTTTGCAGTTGTGTATTCATGTGCTGCTGCATTTCAGATGTTTGCTTGGAAGTTGCATTCAGCCACAGTCATGGAGACTTTGGTTGTCCTGAGTACCTTAGTGACATTAAAGCATCTCCTCAGGACGGCTTTCAGAACTGAAATAAGTTTAGCTGGATAGAAGTGGTGCTGCTTTAGGATAATATTGTTAAGCATCTGACATGGAAAACTCATCTATGTAATTTTTTTGTTAGATTGGACTGTCCTGTGATCTCTTCACAGAACTGAACAGTTCATATACTTTTGATTTGTTGTCTTTTGTCAAGCTATTTTTTCTTATAGTTATAAGCCATATAATTATCTTACAAGGATTTATTGATTATAATTGTTTGCACATGTTAGGGAAAACCCCTTAATTTCCAAGTCCTTTATTCCCAATATATTGGTTTTCACAGCAAACTTTAGAGTCTGTGCAGGCCTTACACAAGGACTGTTCTCTTTCAGATCTGTGTGCTGTTAATGGAACTGGAAGAAGCCAGAGGCAACCACGTGATCCGTGATGAAGCAGTGAGCTCTGCTGACATCAGCAGCTCTTCTGAAGTGATCACTCAACACCTGGTCTCCTACAGAAATATCCAAGAGCTTCAGCAGCAGAATCAGCGTCTTCTGGTGGCTCTTCGGGAGCTGGGGGAGGCAAGAGAAAAAGAGGAGCAAGAAACAACATCATCTAAGTAGGTCACCTCTTCCTTTTCATTAATTTTGTACTAATTAGTAACAGGAATTCATTCAAGCACTTTTCATTTTTTTTACTTCTGATTGTTATTAATTGTGTGCAGCAGCTAAATAACTCATAAAAGCAAGTCCTTATTAAGCTACAGGACCTTCAGGTTTCTATTAAAATGGCTTTATAGCTTTATATCTTTAAATAGGTCCTGTCATCAAAACTTGAAGTAAAAATAATTGCCAGTCATCTAGTGACTGGTTTCAAACAACAGAGCTGTTTTTCAAAAAGATTAGTTTTTATTCCTGTTAGCTGAACAAAAACCTGCATGTATGCAAATCTAAATCACTACTGTAAAGGCCACAGGTTAACTGAGGTGAGTGAGAATTCTGTGTGAAAGGTTCTTAGCATGACTCTCTGCTCATGCTACTGACATTTTTGAAGTTACTCACATGGGTAGAATTCTGCTGTTCAGGAAATAGGCCTGCTTTCTTTTTCATCTGCAAATGGCAGCCCAAAGGCCTGTCTTCTGGAGCTTTGCAGGATTTTGTCATAGGTTCACAGAATCATTAAGTTTGGGAAAGATGTCCAGGATCGAGTCCAAGCTATGCCCCAGATGTCACCTGCCCAGAGCACTGAGTGCCACGTCCAGGCCTTCCTTGGGCACCTCCAGGGATGGGGACTTCAACACCTCCCTGGGCAGCCCCTGCCACTGTTTAACAACCCCTTCTGTGAAAAAATTCTTCTTGATATCCAACTGGAACCTCCCCTGGCACAGCTTGAGGGCGTTTCCTCTTGTCCTATCCCTGTTTCCTGGGTGCAGAGCCTCATCCCCCCAGCTGTCCCCTCCTGTCAGGAGTTGTGCAGAGCCACAAGGTCCCCCCTGAGCCTCCTTTTCTCCAGGCTGAGCCCCTTTCCCAGCTCCCTCAGCTGTTCCTGGTGCCCCAGACCCTTCTCCATCTCCATTCCCTTCCCTGGACACTCTCCAACCCCTCACCATCCTTGCAGAAGGAAGGGGCCCAGAACACCTGGGCATGCCTGTGTGTGATGTTGAGGGCTGTTGTTGTTGTTTCAGGATCTCTGAGCTGCAGAGCCAGCTGGATGAGGCCCTCAGTGAGCTGCAGCAGCTGCGGGAGTCGCGGCAGCACCAGCTGCAGCTCGTGGAGTCCATCATCCGCCAGCGGGACATGTTCCGCATCCTGCTCACCCAGACCACGGGGGCCATCATTCCTCTGCAAGGTACCCAGGCTGCAGGGGCTGTGTGATCTGCTGTGGCAAGCAGAAGAGTTGCTTTAAAACTCCCTTTACCTTCTTGTAGCTTCAGGTATGTTACCAGAGGAGATCTGTCTTACATCTACTCCAAAGCGCCCAAATTTACCTCAGTCCATGGCAACTCCTGCTCCAGTGTCCATGAGTGAGTCTGTGGAGACTGTGGAGGCCAAGGCTGCTCTTAAGCAGGTACATTTTTCAGTAGACACTGCACAAAGGTGTCCCTGTTTATTTTTACTTGCTTTTGGTACTTACTTTTATGTCTGTTCTTTTCTGCAGTTACAAGAAGTTTTTGAGAACTATAAAAAAGAAAAGGCAGAGAACGACAAGCTTCTGAATGAGCAGAATGAAAAGCTTCAGGAGCAGGTCACAGACTTGAGGTCACAAAATGCAAAGATATCCACACAGCTGGAATTTGCCTCCAAACGGTAATTCAGCTACATAATATCATTGCCTTGCATGTTCTCTGGCTGCTTGATTTTGTTTGTTCACTTAAACATTGATCCTGTCTAGTCTGTGTAAGAACATGAAGGAAATAATGCAGGTGGGCTCAAAAGCAGAAGCTGTGGTTGAGTGAGGCACATTTGTGCAAACTGAAGTATAAAACCATGAAGCACACAGCAGTGTGCATGCCCCTGTTGAGCTGGACAGGGGCAGACTTGCTTTGCTGTGTTCCCTGGAAGGTACGAGATGCTGCAGGATAACGTGGAAGGCTATCGCCGGGAAATCACCTCCCTGCACGAGAGAACCCAGAAACTCACTGCGACCACTCAGAAGCAGGAGCAGATCATTAACACCATGACTCAGGACCTGAGGGGAGCTAATGAAAAACTGGCAGTGGCAGAGGTCAGTAACAGTGTGTGTCACTGTGGGGTATGCCAGGCCAGCATGAGTTTTCCTTATGTCTCAAGTGAAGAGTGGAGATGTAAGAGCATTCCAAGGTGTTCCAGTTTGCAGGGAAAGTAGAATGTCCAGTAGGTCTATTCTTAACTATTCTTGGCTTAATTCACACAGATTTTTAAATAATACTAAATTCAATGGATGGATTAGGGATTGACAACAAAGTTTTTATAATATGTTGTCTTAAAGGTGAGAGCAGAAAACTTGAAAAAAGAGAAGGATATCCTGAAGATGTCAGATGTGCGCCTGACTCAGCAACGTGACTCTCTGCTGGTTGAACAAAGAGGACAGAACTTGCTGCTCACCAATTTGAGAACAATTCAGGTATGTGGTGCTATTCTTATGCCCAGGTTGGGTCTGTCAGGCTTTTCAATAAATACCCATGAAAATAAAAGACTCAAAGGATTGGGTCTTGATATAGGGCTTTTTTTGTGGTTACAAATCAACACAATATAAAATACTTCAGCAACTTGTTTCGGCGAGTCTGGGATTCCTGTCCTACATTATGATACTCTGTTATTTACCTGGGCAAAGTCCTGAGAATTCTGAGTTGATGAGAAGGATTCAAATGGAAATAAAAAATGTGAAACAAAGTGAAAGGAAAGAATTTGTAATGGTAATTTTAATGATAGCAAAATGTAACAGTGCCTGCTGTGGTAGTTGATTTTGCTGTTACATTATATTTACTTTTATACATTTATATAATTTATTATAATGTATATTGACACTTAGAATGTATTTAAGGATGCACATTTTATCATGTGACTGAATTCTGTTTCTCTGGTAGATCTTGTGGGGATTTTTTTAGTCCAAGGCATTAGAATGCATGGATAGTAGATGTTCTTCTAATAATATTTATTGTATTAATATCATTAATGAAACCTTTCAAAGCTAAGTCAAACATTGCAAGCACTACTTTTCATCATTTTCTGTATCTACCTATTATTTAGTTATTCTTGGGGTGGGAGAAGTGTTGTGACAACTTTGTATGAAATGCTGCAGTAATTCAGAAGAAAATTATTGAGGTATGTTGTAAACAAAATGCATTGTGCTCTTTTTTCAGGGAATACTTGAGAGATCTGAGACAGAAACAAAGCAGAGACTCAATAATCAGATAGAAAAGCTTGAACGTGAGATATCTCAGCTGAAGAAGAAACTGGAAAGTGAGGTGGAACAAAGACATTCCCTTACCAAGAATCAGGAGGTGAGTGTAAATGTGCTGCACTTGTTTGGAAGAAAATAAAGCCCCAGGTGCTTCTCCATCCCTGACATGTAGAGCCACACTTGGCCTCTGTGCCATTTGGGAATAATTGCAAACTGGAGAGCCCTGTGCTTGCAGGTTCATATCCTGGACCTGAAGAGGCAGCTGGAGACAGAGACCAACCGTCACATCAACACAAAGGAGCTCCTGAAGAACGCCCAGAAGGAAAATGCCATGCTGAAACAGCAGCTGAACAACACTGAGGCCCAGCTCACATCCCAGTCCTCACAAAGGCCTCCAGGGAAAGGTAAAATCTTCCTCTACAGTTAATTTCTCTTTATGCTGAGCATTGCTATCTCAGAATAGTAAAATTCACAGTCCATAATAATTGGAATTGGGACAACAGTACAGTAAATAATGAATCACTTTGTTACTGCATTCACATATTCAGACAGATGATAACCAGCATGATTTGTTAATGTAAAATTCGCATCCAAGCAGTCTTTGACAAAGGGGAAAAATAATGCAAAACTTCTTAAAGGATTCTTTTTATTATTTGAAGGAGCTTAAATGTATTAGGCTACATAGTTTTAAATAGTCAACAATGTTTATTATAAGCTTTTATTTTGGTGAGGGCTTACAGTTTAATTTAGGGAAGCTTTGTGAAAATAATTGTTTTTATCATGTTATTATGCAAAAATTACCTCAGTTTTCAAGCGAACAGTGGTTTTAAGACTAAATTAAACTTCAGTTAATGAATGTATTCTAACACTGCAGGTCAGCCTAGTACAAATGAAGATGTGGATGATCTTGTAAGTCGTCTGAGACAAGCTGAGGAGCAAGTCAATGACCTAAGAGAAAGGCTCAAGACTAGTTCCAGTAATGTGGAGCAGTACAGGGCCATGGTTCTTAGCCTGGAGGAATCCCTCAATAAGGAAAAACAAGTAAGTAGCAATTACTTATTTTTACTTACTTTGTGTTTTTGAGCAAAAATTCACTGCTGTTTGTGATTTTCCACATTTTCAGTGTTATTGTTCTAAATTAGATGATGAGAATATGATGATGAATGATGAGCCTATTCTGGCTTTAAATTGTTAACAAAATTCCAGTTTTGTATCAGAATAATGTATTTAACTGGGTAAAAAATGGATCTCATGATGGATTTTAATGAAGGTGACAGAGGAAGTACGTACAACAGTTGAAGCTCGTCTGAAGGAGTCTTCAGAATATCAGGCACAGCTGGAAAAGAAGTTGATGGAGTCAGAAAAAGAAAAACAGGAACTGCAGGAGGAGAAGCGTAAAGCAGTGGAGAACATGGAGCAGCAGGTATGCACTGACCCTCCCTGAGAACCCCAAGGAATGGGCTTTCACAAAGCTTCCTCAGCTTCACTTGGGTTTCCCACCAATCTTTTAGAGTGTTCCCAGATTGCCTGAATTTATGAGAGGTTTCCAAACAGGAGCTGTGTATTGACAGTGTCACTTCACTGCAGTGATTCTGTGTTTAAAGCTGTCACTCTCTGCCTGAACTTTGAGCAGGAAAACATAAAGTAACAGCCTTTGTGAGAGGTTTCAGAAGGAAACAAAATGACTTTAACTAGAATTACTGCAGGCCCAACTCTGAAAGTAAAGGATTATATTTTTACTGGGAAAAACCTCTGTATATTAGTAAGTCAAAATATAGAAAGTATTTGTCTCTTTTAATACTAATTTTAATCTATAAGTAATAAAATAATCACCATTATGAATGACTGTGTTCAGTAGTCTGCACATACTTTGCCACTTAGTCCTGGGTTTGTTCTTACTTCGTTTTGTTTGTTCCCCTGTCACTGTAGCTTTCAGAGCTGAAGAAGAGTCTGTCAGCTGTGCAGTCAGAAGTTCAGGAAGCTCTTCAGAGAGCCAGCACAGCTTTGAATAATGAACAACAGGCCAGGAGGGACTGCCAGGAGCAAGTAAGTTTGTGGTGTTTGCCTATTTTTGCCAGGGTCAGCAGAATTCCTGTTAGCTTTCCGTTGAACTCAAAACTAAACTTGTTACTCAGGGACTGCTGGAGGTGGGAAAAATGCTGTGAGAGCACATTTTCTATTTTGGGAGCAGCTGCTTATTGAATGCAATAGATTTCTCTTTCTAAGGTCTGTTTCATTATGTAAAAAGATTGGCTTGGGAATGTAATTAACTGATTTTAATGAATTGCTGCCTTCATGCCCTGAGGAGGGGGCTGAAAATGCTCCCAACAAGACAATGGGGAAAGTATTTTTCTAACCCAATAGATAATTGTCATCTTTTATGACTGTGGGGCAGTGTGATATTTAGCAGCAGCTGATAAGATTGTCTTGTTACCAACTATTTTTAAAGGGAATTTATTTTTCTGCAGATGAGAATTCCAGCAGCACTAATTGGTTTCAAGGATATCAAAAAACTTTGGGCTGTTTAATCCAACCCCAAATGTAGTAGATGGGCATTCCATGTTTCCTGTGCTTGAGAATAGCAGAGATTTTGGGCAGTGGTTTTCTTCTTGAGCTGTGGTCACTTGATTTTGTCTCTTTGTACAGATCAAACACACAAAATAAGGGTAGCAGAGTTGATTTATTCTGGTTTTGTGCAGGCAATGATGGCTTCTGAAGCTCAGAACAAATATGAGCGGGAGTTGATGCTTCATGCTGCTGATGTGGAGGCACTGCAGGCCATCAAAGAGCAAGTCGCCAAGAATGCAGCTGTGAGGCAGCAGCTGGAGGAGGCTGCTCAGAAAGCAGAGTCTGAGCTCTTGGAATCCAAAGCCTCCTGGGAAGAGAGAGAGAGAATGATCAAGGTGTGATGGGCTTTGTTGTTTCAGTGTGGTTTTTTCAGTTAACAGAAGTTCAGCCACAGAAATCACATTCAGTGAATGATTTTGTTGTAGGATGAAGCTTCAAAACTTGCATCCCGCTGTGAGGATCTGGAGAAACAAAATCGATTATTACATGAGCAGCTGGAGAGCATGAGCAATAAGATGGTGACTTCCATGAAAGAAGCCATCCCAACTGCAGCAAATGTTTCTCTCAGTGAGGAAGGCAAATCCCAGGAACAAATCTTAGAAATTCTTCGGTAACCTTAGCTCTGGATTCCTTCTCCTGGGGGTTATAAATTAGATTTGAACTTAAATAATTCTGTATTACTTTATACTTGAAGGATAATGTTAAAAATCCAAGTGCTTTATTGCAGATGGGAGGTGGTTGTACCAGTTGAGAACATTTTCCTGGTGTGAAGTGGTGTTGAACTCCTCCCTGCAGGTTTATCCGTCGGGAGAAGGAGATTGCGGAGACGAGGTTTGAGGTGGCGCAGGTGGAGAGCCTGCGATACCGCCAGAGAGTGGAGCACCTGGAGAGGGAGCTCCAGGAGCTGCAGGACAGCCTCAACGCTGAGAGGGAGAAGGTGCAGGTATGGCTGGGGGTTAATGCTTGTGATTTCCATGAGTACAGGGCTCTTCTGGGGCTGCCTGTCCCCAAAAATGAATTTTGGAAAGAATTTGGGGGTTTTTTTTAACTGGGCTTGCTTATAACCGAATGGAGTATCTTGTTCCGAGTCTTGTGAGAGAGTGTGGCAATTCCAAAATCTCATAAATTATCTTTATTTTACCCTAATTATCTTACTTTTTTTCCTCCCATCTCCTCCTTCCCAGTGTCTTGAATGTACATGTAAAATAATGAATGACATGATAGCTTTCCAAGATGGTGTTATACCACATCCAGGTGGAGTATATGTGCATGTGCATGCAAAACAAATGATTGACTCTTTCCACAGGTAACAGCAAAAACCATTGCACAGCATGAAGAATTAATGAAGAAAACTGAGACCATGAACATACTCATAGAAACCAACAAGATGTTAAGGGAAGAGAAGGAGAGGCTGGAGCAAGAGCTACAGCAGATACAAGCAAAAGTTAGTATTGAGCTTCACATAAATCTTCCAGATATTCAGTGTATGGGTTAAATGTTGGGATATACCATTGCTAATTACAGTAAATATGTGATTTACATTATAATTATTCCTTGAAGTCATACACTAATGAGGAAACATTACATTTCCAATTTTAAAAGACTTTGGTCCATCTGCAGTATTGCAGAGCTTGAAGTTCAGTTCCATTTAGATGAACCTGAAAGTCAGTGTTTATCCTTAGCTAGAGGTATACCAGGAGCAATCATATTATCAGCAATTACATTAAAAATGGCACAAGAATGCATATAAAACAGACCACAGCTTTATTAAGAGTTTAAAAGTGAGATACTGCTTGTTTTAATGGTAGCAAATGCGTTGGATTTTAACATTAATAATCTCTCCTGTACCAAAGTACAGAGTGAGCATTGAAGATTGGGAAGTTGCACCAATATTTTTTTTCTCTGTGGGATCATCCTCTGCTGTTGTCTTTGTCCTTTTCTCTTCCTCCAGCTGGCAGAGAGTTAGGAAAAGAAGGCAGAGAGTTAGGACAGAAGCTGTCATGACTTTTTCCTGAGGGATTCCTTCAGTCTTCTGAGTTGCAGACTGTAACCCCTTGTTGTGCTTTCTCAGGTACGCAAGCTCGAGGCAGACATTCTGCCCCTGCAAGAGTCCAATGCTGAGCTCAGTGAAAAGAGTGGGATGCTGCAGGCAGAGAAGAAGCTCTTGGAAGAGGATGTTAAACGCTGGAAAGCCCGGACTCAGGTGGAGAAATGCCTCCTTTTGAAGAACATAATGTGGAAAAAAGGCCCACCAGTCAAACAACTAAAAAAACTGCTGTATTTTCTTATGAAGAATAAAAAACTAAGAAATATGTTTGAATTATAAAACGTTATTCATGCAGCTTCAGAGCTGGCTATTCCATATCAAAATGCAAAAGCAGTGGCTCTAATTCAAAAAGATTTTCTCGCTATAACTGTGTAATTATTTTACAAAAATGCCCCTCTTTTCTTCCCCTTCCAGCACTTACTGAGCCAGCAGAAGGACACCGATCTGGAAGAGTATCGAAAGCTGCTCTCTGAGAAGGAGGCAAATGCCAAGCGTGTCCAGCAGATGAGTGAAGAAACAGGCAGGCTTAAAGCAGAAGTTGCCAGGTGTGGTATTGGTCAATTTGTAAAAGGTTTGGTGCAAAGCAAAATATTCTAATTACAGCTGTATCTGAAAGTGTAATTTCTTAAGTGTCTCCGTGTAACTGTGAAACTTTTGGTATTCTTTCTGTGGCTTGCTAACAAGCAGGTAAGGTGAAGTGAGAGTTGTTTTGCAAGCTATTAGCTGAAATTATTCCAAAGTAATGTATTGTAGAATAATTTCTATTCTGTATTGCAAAATCCTAGAAAATATAATCCACTACAGATAAGGCCTGTGATGTTACATAAATAAAGGATATTGAAATGTATATGTTTTCAAGCATCTCATTTGCATCTCCCTCTGATCTCTTGTCATTTAGAACTAATGCATCCTTGACTACAAGCCAGAATCTTGTTCAGAGCCTGAAGGATGAAGTAACTAAAATAAGAACAGAAAAGGACACTTTGCAGAAAGAACTAGATGCTAAAGTGGCTGACATACAGGAAAAAGTGAAAACTATAACACAGGTCAAGAAAATCGGTCGCAGGTACAAAACTCAGTATGAGGAGCTGAAAGCACAGCATGATAAGGTAGGTGGAACTGAAATGGAGCATTCCTTAGTGTTCCTGGGCTTTGCCCAGGACTTTTAAACCAATCACTTGGCACACAAAGGCATCTTGTGAAAGTAATGACATTGTGATCAGATAGTCCCCTTCAGCCTTGTACCCCTTGATGCCTTTCAGATGGTTGCTGAATCATCAACTCTGCCTTTGGCAGAACCACAAGAAGACCAAGTTTCTGCCCAGGAAGTACAAGAGCTAAAAGACACTCTCAGTCAAGCTGAGGTGAAGACAAAGAATTTGGAGACTCAGGTTGAAAGTTTACAAAAGGTAAGAACAGTGAGTAATTTTGGAGTACTGTTCTCCAGTGCAGTCCTAAGTGTGTAACAGTGAAGAATGGGAGGGTGTTTTGATGTGTGTCACAGAAATATGGGAAGTGACCAAATATGCCTCTACTTTCTTGGGAAAGAGGAATCTTAAATCTAGTGTAAATTTTAGTGTGTCTCACATTATTTCCTGGAATAAGTGGAAAAGAGAATGCTGTTCTCCATCTCTTGCATTCAGGGAGGACTGAACTCCTGTTGTTAAGAAGCCTTTTAACCTTAATCCAATGGCCAGCTAATACCAGCTCCTGGAAACTTGGGCCCTGTGTTTGCCAAAGTAGTTGGTTTTGGCCAACAATTGCGATCTTTCTCTCTCCTAGACAATAACAGAAAAGGAAACTGAAGTTAGAAATCTCCAGGAGCAGATAATGCAGCTCCAGACAGAACTGGCCCGTTTCCATCAAGATCTGCAAGAGAAGACTACACAGGAAGAACAGCTCAGGCAACAGATCACAGAGAAGGAAGAGAAAACAAGGAAGACCTTGCTTGCAGCCAAGCAGAAAATAGCACAGTTAGCTGGTATTGTATTTCTTTTTCTTTCTGTCCTTAGAGATTTTTGATTATTTCTATGGAAAAACCTTTAGACAGGATGCTTGAAAAATATGGCCTGCTTCATATTTTACTGAAAAGTGTTTTCTAGACTAAATGCTGTAGGGATTGTTCTAAAGTTTAAAATTTAATTCCTCCAGGGGATGATAAAAGTACATAAGTAGCTGCACACTGGACATAGAAAAAGTTTTGCTTACTTTTGGCCAGCCAACATAACATTTTTGATCCTTCTATTGATTAGAACAGATTGGCTCTACTAACAACTCTGGTTATTCACTCCTTCCCTAAATGCAGAGTTGCAAAACACATTGTCTCCTCTGTTTTTAAATGTCACTGAGAGGAATGATGATGTAAGAGCTTGCTGAAAACATCTTGTTCTTTTGGGACTACTTCTTTAAGTTTTTCTTTATCTATTTTTATTACATATTTTTCTATCTCAGTTTCTTTTTATTTAATTGCAATTAAAAAGAAAAATGTCCATATTGCCTCCCAGATCTCCTTTTATAATTTAACATTTTTAGGATTTCAGAATACTTCAGTGACCTGGTAAAACACCCAGGTGTTCAGTGTGCAGATTCAGCAAGGCTGCACCCTTTCCTGTTCCACCAGGTACAAAAGAGCAGCTCACAAAGGAGAATGAGGAGTGGAAGCAGAAGAGCAGCTCCCTGGAGGAGCAGAAGACGGAGCTGGAGGTGCGGATGAGCGCCCTGAAGTCCCAGTACGAGGGGCGGATCTGCCGCCTGGAGAGGGAGCTCCGGGAGCAGCAGGAGCGGCACCACGAGCAGCGGGATGAGCCCCCAGAGTCCACAAACAAGGTACAGCATGTGCACAGTCCTGCCAGGCAGCCCTGACACGGCAGCCAGGCCACCATGCCCTGCTCTTGGAAATACACAGGTTGGCATCAGTAAGGGTTCAGAATTTCATTTAAATTTCCTGCTCTAATCAGAGCTCCCAGCACTAACAAGCAGGCAGTTCTGCCATTCACTGTGAATCAGTCAAGGAGCTGTTCATGCTATGCCCTCTATTTTTGTATTTTACTCATGCATTCAGTATAATGGGTTCATGTCTCAAAGCTTCAGAAAATACCTGAGCAGTTACCAAATTGTTTTCGAGCCTTGGTGTGGGTGGTATGATTTGGTTCAGGGAATTTGCCATAATTACAATACCCAACTAGCATTTCTTTCACAGACTTGTTAGCAAAGTGCTGAAGTGTTTTCCATGTTGCTTTCTCCGTTTCACGTGTACCTGACATGATATTTCTGGTTTTTACCTAATAGGTCCCAGAACAGCAGAGGCAAATCTCACTCAAGTCTACTCCAGCTTCAGGTGAAAGAGGAATGTGAGTTCAAGGGGTTTGCAGAGTTTCTGTCGTTGATACTTCTTGGGTTTATCATAATGTAGTTGCTCTTCTTTTTAGCAAACTACTGGCTTTTCATAATTTTTCTTAAACAACTGCGAAGATACTGACTGAAATAATGTGTTTCTCCTGTTTTCTCAGCTACATCTAATCAATAGGGCTTTTAAGCTGCAAGCTGGCAGATTAGCCCCCAGGAACATGGTATCTGGGAAACATGGGAGGTTTTTAAAAAATGTTTTCAGATTTGAAGGTTTTTGAAGTTGTGTAATTTTGATTAACTTTAACCTTTTTGGTTTTGGGAAGGATTTTCCTTGTGCAAGAATGAGAAATGGACTGAACAGATAACTCTAAAAGATAAAATAGTCATTTGCCTAAGCTCTGAAATGGGAAATATTGCTGTACTACTAAGCTGGGATAACAAACTCTCTCTTGGCTATTATGAAATGCATCCTTTAGACAGCACAACTTTCAAAAATGTCTCTTAAAATTTGGCTGCCCCTTGTCTCTGCCAAGAGATGATGTCACTCTGTATTGAGTGAATCAGTTTTGATGTAAGATGTGTTACTCACTGTAATAAAGTTCCAGCACAGCCAACAGTACAAACATTTTGATCTGTTACTGGATTCCCACTTGATTACCTTGGAAGAAACCTGTCAGTTCTCCAAGCTGGATAAAATGCTATTGATGGCATAGTGTGTCTCTCTTTCTCAACTATAAAAAGTTTTGAAGACAATTCCATAGGCTATTCTCAGGCTTTTAAATTTAAAAGCTTTTAAAAAAACTAGTGTTTCTGGCTATGAAAATATACTTGTTTGTTATTTTTAAAGTCTGCTTTCTGTACCATGATGAAACCAATCTCCTGTTTTTCAGTGCCAGCACTTCAGATCCTCCAACAGCAAACATTAAACCAACTCCTGTTGTGTCAACTCCCAGTAAAGTGACTGCTGCTGCAATGGCTGGGAATAAATCTACTCCAAGGGCCAGCATCCGTCCCATGGTGACTCCTGCCACAGTCACCAATCCCACCACTACCCCCACAGCCACAGTTATGCCAACAACACAGGTGGAGACTCAGGAAGGTGAGATTTTAGTGTAGCATAAGGATCCTCAGTGCTCAGAAGTGCTGCCTTTGCCTTGAAAGGTTGGTGGCAGTCAGTTTGGAAGGGCCACAGACAGTGTCACTGTCCCTGCATCTCTTGGAGTGTTGCACTTCCATGACCATTCTACTTGCAGCAAAATTCATGCTTCCTCAGCTGGAGATGTACATAACGTGAATTCATCTGCAGAACACTGAATGTGCTTGTTCAGGGCATCCTGAGAGGGAGAATGTGAGCTGTGCTGGATGAATGAAGACCCTGACTGTGCTGCTGTTTGCCTTCCAGCCATGCAGTCGGAAGGACCCGTGGAGCACGTCCCGGTGTTCGGCAGTGCCAGCGGCTCCGTGCGCTCCACCAGCCCCAACGTGCAGACATCTCTGCCCCAGCCCATCCTGACTGTGCAGCAGCAGACCCAGGCCACTGCCTTCGTGCAGCCCACCCAGCAAAGCCACGCTCAGATCGAGCCTGCAGCTCAGGAGCCAGCCCCTGCCATCGTGGAGGTGGTGCAGAGCTCCCAGATAGAGAGGCCCTCCACATCCACAGCCGTGTTTGGCACAGGTTGGTATCATTTTGTAGGCCTGCCTTGCTCCATAGTTCCTTGTAGGTAGCTCCAGTTGGACCCTTGGCCAACCAGGCCTCACTTCAGTTCAAGCCTTTTCCCCCCTCCCTTAGTTTCTGCACATTTTAAGAACTTCTGAAGTTAGGCTTCCTTCTTGAGCTGTCAGAAATGATGCCTCTGAAATGCTGTTGGCACTGCGTTCCTTAAAGTAGAAAGAAAATAAAACTTTGTGTTTGTCTTTGGAGTTTAAGACATTAAACCTTGCTGGCTCTGTTTCCATGGCACTATGAGCAAGGTTAATTCTAGGAGCCATGAGTAAGCTACTTAAGCTTGGATTTAAAATATAGGAAGTACTCTAAAGCTACACACTGTAATACACTCTTGCACATCTGTTTGTCCTACACAGTGTAAATAGAAGATTTATTCCCCAAAAAACATTTCTGCAAACTGTTGGGGTTCTCTTTTTCCAGCTGATACTCTCTTTAAAATTTTGGGTGTACTTGTCCAAAGCAAAGATGTTGGAAGAAATACTTGGGTTGTACTCTGAGTCTTATACTTAGGGTCAGTTAAGTTGTGAATAAAGGCCTGAGAGGTTAAGACTTGTAACTCAAGGGGTGGACGTTTTCCTGGCCTAGGAAACAGTTCAGTGCAATTCTGATTTGTTGTCATTTAGTGCAGACATGGAGGTGATCTTCAGAGGAAAATACCAAAGCTTTTGATTTCTGGTTTACACATGTGTTGTTCTGAAAATAACTGAGCGGTCTTTGCAGTTTCAGCTACCCCCAGTTCCTCACTGTCTAAACGCTCCCGAGAGGAGGAGGAGGACAACACTGTGGAGAACTCAGACCAGATCTCTGAGGAAACAGTGGATGCACCTACTTCAAAGAAACTGAGAATCATGCAGAGAGTTGGGCCTGAGGTTTGCACAAACATAAAGTGCTACTACTTAATCTTTGTAGGATTTGAATGGGAAGAAGAATTGTGTTACTTCAGGGCAAATCAGTGAATTCTTAAATGACTTCCTAATCTGTTGGGGAGGAAACAATTATTTTTGGGTATCTAAAAAGGCAAAGGTTAAACCAATTTGAATGATGTAAATCTTAACCTGTAGGATGGGAGAGAGAGCTGTATCCTAGGATTGAGGAGGAAGAAGTTCAAACTTCTTTCAGTGTCATTCAGAAGGTCTTTATCTACAGTAATTCTGGACAAAAATACAGGGGATTTAGGAGATGGGAAGCAAGGAAGAGTTGCTGGAAAAGCCTACAGAAGACACATGTGAATGTTGGTGTGAGGGATTTGAGATGTGCTGTGAACAAAAGGGATAAAATTGATGAGACAGAACCTCACAGTGTTAAGGAAGCCAAAGATATTTAATTAACTCTGTGTGAGAGGGATGTTCATAAGAGAAAAAGGGCAGGATTGTATAAGAACATTGCCACTTAAGGATCTGGGAGGCTGGAGGTAGAATGGTAAGCTTTGATTTGTCTTTGGTCCTGAAAAGATGGAGGTGTGCTGAGGTCTAGTGGGCGAAAGTTGTATTTCTCTAGGGCAGGGAAGTGAGATTTTTGATAAAAGCATTGCTAAGGAAGCAGGAGAAAATGTTGCCCATAATGTTTGTGGAAAAAGATAATTTTTATTAAAGAAGTAAAAAACAAAACTCTCAAGCATGTTTAGGGCTAATGATATGTTTTAAATGAGAAAAATATTTGTTGTTCCAGGAGGAAGTGACAGCAGAAGAGAGCACTGATGGAGAAGTGGAGGCACAAACATACAATCAAGACTCACAAGACTCCATTGGAGAAGTAAGCATATTTAAAGAGCAAAAATCTTCAGCAGAAATAGCCATCTGCCCCAAAAACTCTCAGTATATTTAGAAGTGAAATCTCAAATAGAATCCTTCAGGTTTCCCATTGGAAACCACTTAAAATGTTTTAAAGTTTAGACTTGAACTGTTCAGTCACTGACAGTCACCTGTCACATTCTCTTTTGTCCTCTCCTCTCTTTTGTCCTCTCCTCTGGTCAGTTTTTAAGGAACAGCAATAGCTGTCCTGTGAGCATCAGAGTCTGGTTCTCTTGCTGTTGATGATGGTGCAGTGAGTTTTGTTTGTGCTGGTGATTGCCTTTGCTCTTTGGCAGGGTGTGACCCAGGGGGAGTACGCGGCCATGGAGGACAGCGAGGAGACCTCCCAGTCTATCCCTATAGACCTGGGGTCCCTTCAATCAGACCAACAAAACACTTCTTCATCTCAGGATGGCCAGTCCAAGAGAGATGATGTGATTGTAATTGATAGTGATGATGAAGATGATGATGATGAAGAAAATGAAGGGGAGCAGGAGGTATGTATATCAATTCCTTTATGATTTTGTCTTTCATCAGATGGAAAACTTACCAGACATTATTAATTTAATCAAAATATTTTTGACTGAGTAATTGGTCTGTATTTATGTTGCCTGAATTTGTAGTGTTTTAAAGCTACCTGCTAATTCACCTTGAATTTTTCTTTTACCTTCCTTTATCTGAACTCTCAGGCTTTTCCATCTTCTTTCCTACCCCTGTCCTGTTGAAGAGGGAGAAAGGGAGCGTCTGGGTGGGTGTTGATCTGTGCACCACATCCAGCCTATTCCACTCCCCTCTCTGCATTTCCTAAGGCTCTTTTATTGTCTCATCACAGGATTATGATGATGAGGAAGAGGAGGACGAGGATGACGATGAAGACACAGGCATGGGAGATGAAGGTGATGACAGCAATGAAGGAACTGGTAGTGCTGATGGCAATGATGGATATGAAGCAGATGATGCTGAGGTGAGATTTGTACATTTCTTTTGTAGCCTGGTAAATTTCTTGCAACAAATCAGTGCTGTAATACTCACTGTTTTGTTGAAAGAAGTTTACCAATACTCATTCACAAATGTGAATGCTTAGAAGAGAAAATCCTGGCATGAATTCATCCCCAAAAGTTGAAGGATGATACTGGGTCATGGTAATTTTTTACAACTGGTGTTTTCACAAGAAAAATCAACTAGGAATGTTTAAGAGGGCTGAATGAAAATACAAAGTACAGGAGCTAGCAGCAAATACTGTAGTTGCAAAACTGGTGAGGCTTTTGAAAAGCTGGATATTTCACTATCTGTTGCTACTAAATGATGGTGGCTACATCAGGTTTGTATATGCACAGGTACTCAAAACTTCTGAAATCTCACACAGTTGAATATATTTACCTAATGCTGTAGATACAAAAATCTTTTAAGATTGTCTTATATTTGACTTTTTTTACTTCCTGAATACTTTTCTACTGCTTTTATATTCTCTTTACAACCTATAATTTGTTTAGTCTCACTCTGTTTCTGTGGAATTTTAGGGTGCTGATGGTACAGATCCTGGAACAGAGACTGAAGAGAGCATGGGAGGAGCTGAAAGCAACCAGAGGGCAGCAGATTCCCAAAACAGTGGTACAGTTATTCCATGTTTCTTCAGAGTCTGTGTAGGCAGGGGGAGGGAAATATAGAAACTATTTTCCATGTGTTAAAATCTGCACTTAAAAAATCATAATACTTAAGGCCATTTTAACATGCAGTGTGGATACCTTTGAAATTATCTTCTCTGGATTTATTCTAAATTCCTTTGAAAATCCTGCAAGCTCTGGTTTCTGTGGAAACTTAATGGCTCACTGGATTAATCGGTCTCTAAATCAGCATCTGAATAATTAACACTTTGTTTCAGTGCTGGAATTGTAGCTGGCACAAGTCCTCTTCAAGTGATTTTACATAACAACACTGGGCTGTCCCCAGGCTTGCAAGGGAAAAATGAGTTAATTAGTGGCAGAATTGGAAGATTTGCCTTCAGGTATTCAGCTTGGTTCCTAGGGTTTTCCAAACCCTGTATATTTGTGTTGCAGGAGAAGGGAGCACGAGTGCTGCAGAGTCCACGTTTGCCCACGAGAGCCTGCGGGAGCAGCAGCCGTCATCGGCATCGTCCGAGCGCCAGGGCCCGCGGCCCCCGCAGTCCCCAAGGAGGCCCCCGCACCCTCTGCCCCCACGGCTCACCATCCACGCCCCTCCCCAGGAGCTGGGGCCCCCAGTGCAGGTACAAACCAGCTCCAGTGACTCAGGAGACTTGGGGGAAAAAAATTGCTGCATGATTTCTTATCAGTAAAATCCATTGGGAAAAATGTTGCCAGCTGTTCAGCATGATAGAAGTGGTAGCTGAGCAGAGGGGTTTAGTCACCCTGCAGATGATGGCTGGACAGGAAACATACAAATCCATCCCCAGTGCCTTACTGCTTTTTATTTTGGAATTCTTATTATATTATACTAGTGCTATGTCAATCAGTGGCTGATGATATTTCCACTCAAAAAGCTTTTCTTAGCCAGGTTGTAGCTCAGATTTGAAGGGTTTTTATGAGCTGCCCCAATGTAGATGGGGCAAAGGAATGCTGCCATTTGTTTTCCAAGTTAAACCTTTCACAGTCAGTGCCTGACCCATGATTATGCTTGTTGAAGACATGTAGATTTTGTAAGTTAAAACATCACAACAGGAATTCTTCAAAAAATACCCTGACTGAAATGATCCTTTACCATTAACTTGTGCCGAGGCTTGAGATCACAATGTGTGCATGTTTTCTATATTCAGTAGAGACTTGAGTAGAAGATTACTGTCACTTGCCCAGAATATACACATTGTCCCCCAGAGAGTGCTGGGGCACTGAACAGGTTCCCCAGGGAATGGGCACAGCCCCAAGGCTGTCAGAGCTCCAAGAGTGTTTGAACAATGCTCTCAGGCTCTTCCTGGGTTTCTTGGGCCTGTCCTTCATGCAGGGATTGGACTTGATGATCCTTGTGGGTCCCTTCCAGCTCAGGATATTCTGTGATTCCATGATGATTGCCATACTTACTCATCTAGCTGCCATCCTTGGCTCTGACTGAACACTTGTAGGTTGTTAGAATTCCAGGACCACATTCACACAACTTCCCCCATTTCTTTCCCATAAAGAGAATCCAGATGACTCGAAGACAGTCGGTGGGGCGAGGGCTTCAGCTGACCCCTGGGATAGGTGGAATGGTGAGTGTATCAGAGTCTACTACTAATGCCCTGCTTTGAGGGAACATCCCTGACTCTTGGGGTTACTTTGGTTTTTAAAGAAACCTGGCTGCTGATTTCAGGGAGGGGATGGTCTCTGTAGTCTTGCAGAAAATATCCTGCTCCTGTTAATTCATGTATTAATGGAAGGCAAAGATTAGAAAGCTCCCAGGAAACAAAAGGCCTCAAAAGAGGCTCAATTGGTTTTGTCTAAGGTGATTTTATTTACTTATTTTTAGAGTCAGTCAGTGTCTGTGTTGCTGGAAAAAACAATACTAAGTTCAGCCTCATTGTAAAGGAAGAAGACTAATTTATGCTGTCTCCATCAGCTAATTTTGAACCCTTTATTCAGCTGTATTTGGCAGAACAAATGCAAGTTCAGTGAGAGAAGAGACTAAGTACCTTCTGTGAGACCAAAGGCATCAGTTTTAGATGTCTGAAATTAAACAAGAATTTTGTTAGAGTTAAATCTGCTTTTGTTTTGCTGGACTATGTGGAAAAATCAACCTTTAACTCAGCTGGTAAAAACTGGAAATACATTGTAGGCTCTCATATCAGTCTCTTTTTTTCCAGCAGCAGCACTTCTTTGATGATGAGGACAGGACAGTTCCAAGCACACCAACTCTTGTAGTTCCACATCGTACAGATGGATTTGCAGAAGCTATTCAGTAAGTAGATCTGAAAAGAAAAAGGAAAAAAAAAAGGCTTTTCTCTATTCTTTATTCTCTTTCTTTCTGTTTTTCAGTGAAATTAAAATAAATTTAAATTAAATGAACTTGTGATTGAAGTAACATGGTAGGCAGTAGGATAGATGGAGGATAGATATCTGCATGTGCAGATAAGTAATTATTGTTTGACTTGTGTGTCATATGACTGATCAGCAGATTAGGAATTGAATATTCTCCCATGTATTGTAACCGGTGACTTATGAAGAGATTAAGCAAACAAAAAAGTTCTATCAAATTTCCTTCCTTGTTCTTCCTCCCTCCCCATTAATATTGAAAGTGAAAATAGGAAAAGTTGCTCCCATTTCTGTTTTTGGAATATTCTGGACATGTCCAGCAATCCACTTAAAATTGTGTGAGTTCATAGAATGGATAAGTAAAGAATATTCTCTTCAGGACTATTGTATTGTACTGATTTTGAATGCATTCCTAATAATTTGAGAGCTAATTGCTGTTTATTTAGCAGTAACTCAGATGATTTTTATGGTCAGTATTAGCTCATTTTGTCTCATGCTTGATTTGTTCTTTTGGTCAGAAAGTTCTCCCCCCTGCCCCGATCTTTGGGGAAGTTGCAGAATTCCTTAAGTCTGTGTTTTCCAGTTCCCCCCAGGTAGCTGGAGTTCCTCGGTTCAGATTTGGGCCCCCTGAAGATATGCCACAAACCAGCTCCAGTCACTCTGATCTTGGGCAGCTGGCATCACAAGGAGGTAAAGCACTTCTGGGCTCTCTTTTCTGTGGGTCTTTGACTGAATTCCCTCTTTTTCACTCAACAAAACACAATTCTTCACACAGTGTTTCAGGTAATTGTTGAAGTGTGGAAGCCTGCAACTCTTAAATAATTGTCAGCCAGGAGAGAATAACAGAAATTGAGAAGGTGTTATCTTCAAGCTGCTACATTTATAGTTGTGTTGGGATTTTGAAATTGAATGAAATATTGAAGGAATGGTTTTTAACTTCAATTTTACTATTGGTTGTAGCTTACCTGTAGTGAAACAATAGGGGAAAACATCAAATGCAAAGAAATCTATGGGCTATATCCTTATCTGCTCAGAGATGGCCAGGCTGTTGTGTTTGTTGTTGGTCTGAATCAGTCCCTTTCTGGCATCCCTGTTGGCATGGACCACAGGCTGTTCTCTGAAGAAAGCTCATAGCAAAATAATGGCATAATGCAAGGATGAAAGTTAAGAAAACAGGCAGTAATATTTTCATGAAGGTTTTACCTTCCAATAAATTATAATCAGCTCTGGCAGTAAGTCAAAACGACAACAATCTGCTTAAATACAAGTGACTGGATTTTATCAAATAGCCAGAGGGAAGACATTGGTTAATCCTTTTTTTAGCCACTCATTTGGATGGATTGTCACTAGAACTTTGTGTTGCAGGTTTAGGGATGTATGAAACCCCACTGTTCCTTGCCCACGAGGAGGAATCAGGGGGTCGTAGTGTCCCCACAACACCGTTACAAGTGGCAGCACCGGGTAAGTGGCAGAGGCGCAAGGAATTTTGCAGAGGCGCAGGTGCTTTTGCACAGCAAAGCCGGCAATGATTCCCCGTGGTCGGTGCAGTGCTGCCGCTCCTCAGCAGCACTGGGCAGCCTGTCCCCGAGCTGCCTGTGCTGTTACAGGCTCTGTGGGCAGGGCCTGAGGGTGTCTGTGCTCCCCAGTGACGGTGTTCACAGAGAGTGCCTCGGCCGACGCCTCGGAGCACGCGTCCCAGTCCGTGCCCATGGTCACCACCTCCACCGGCAGCCTGTCCACCACCACCGAGCCCGGCGCCGGCGATGATGCCGACGAGGTCTTCGCAGAGGCAGAGTCTGAGGGGTAAAGCACCACTGGTTTGATTCACTAGCACTGCTGACATGTTCATGGTCACCCAGGGGCAGCTCAGACAGCGTTTTGTAGTGCTGTGAGGCAGGACAATCTGAGTCTTCATCCAAAACCAATGGTTTTCTGCTGATCTTCTCCTTGGGGTTTACAAAGTTAATATAAAATTCACCCAAAAAAATTATTTTTTAAGAATGCAGAGCACTCTGCAATAGTCAAATACTGCTATTAAAGGCATGGGTTGAAGGATCAATTTGTAGAATAAAGACTAAGGCATTCCTGTGTAATGCAGAAAATCACTCCTTGTGCAAAGCACACATACGTGATTAATTCACCTGGTTAATACAGTGCATGTACAAAAGATGAAGCACAGGGCTGGAATAAGCAGTTCTTAGTGAATTTTGAAGACAAATAATTATGTCACTTGCTTTACAAGTGCAATTTTTAATATTTATGATAATTGCTATATTTTGTAATATGGTGAAGTCAAGATCTAAAAGGGGACAGTTTATCATTTTATGCTATATTTTACTTTTGATTTTCATTAGATCTTTGTGTTCCAAGACAGGTCTTTTTTTTTCTGGACCTTTTTGAAACTATGCAAATACACTTACATGGTTCTCCTCCCCCTCCCTCCCTTCTAGCATTACTTCAGAAGCAGGTCTAGAAATCGATAGTCAGCAAGAAGAAGAATCTGTTCAAGCATCTGATGAGTCAGATCTTCCTTCAACTAGTCAGGATCCTCCTTCAAGTTCATCTGCAGGTACAGGATATTCACAATAATAGTTCCTACCTTTTCATTAAGAGTGGGAATTCCTTTGTCCAGCATCATGGCTGGTAGGCAGGATATACAAAATAAGATAAAACTCTTAGAATCAGACTCATAGAATAGTTTGGGGTGGAAGGGATCTTAAAGCCAATGCAGTGCCACCCCTGCCATGGGTAGGGACACCTAGGTTCCAACCTGGCCTTGGGCACTTCCAGGGGGAAGCAACAGCTTCCCTGGGTGCCCTGTGCCAGGGCCTTACCACTGTCACAGAGAACAATTCTTTCCCAATAGCCCATCTAACCCTGCCCTCTGGCAGTGGGAAGCCATTCCCTCTTGTCCTGTCCTTACAGGCCATTGTCCTAAGTCCCTCTCCAGCTCTCCTGGAGCCCCTTTAGTCACTGGAAGGGGCTCTAAGGTCTCCCCAGATTCTGTAAGAGCAAGATCATATTCTGATGCTTATAGATCCTTTGGTAAACCATTTTTCCTTGGACTGCAGTAACTGGAGTAGGCCAAAAAAAGAATAACACTTCAAGGAGCAAATGTTACTGATATTTTGGTGGTTTATCCACTGGCATATTTGATGTCAGCTTTAAAATATTTTTAATTAAATTGTGAAACAACAATAAGTTAATCTCTACTGAGTTATCAATTAACCCTTTGTATAGAGAACAAGAGAAGTGCAACTTACTTGTTTTGAAGCTTTTATTTATATTAGAGGTCAATGAAATAAGGAGGCACCTCCATCATTCTAAAGTAAAGAAAGCATAACCCATATCAAAAGATGTAAAGATGAGAAGCTGGCAGGCACAGCCACCCTTTCTTTCTGCACTGCCTCTCCCCACAGACACGAGCAGCACTCAGCCCAAGTCCCTGCGCCGTGTCCGGCTGCAGCCCCCGACGCTGAGGACGGGCGTGCGTGGCCGGCAGTTCAACAGGCAGAGGGGTAAGTGCTCCTGGCTGCTCCAGCCAGGGAGTGAGTGAGTGACACAGCAGCCCTGCCCTCTAGTTTGGTGTGTGACCCTGAGCTCTGGTTGGGGTTTAGTGTGTTAGGCTGAGCGGATTTCAGACTGGCAAACTTCCTTCTGCAGTAGCACCTGGCTCTTATCAGTAGAGAGAATGTAAAGGGCATTAGATCTTCAAAGTTTTAAAGCAAGGTTCCACAAGTCTGTTAGGACAGCAGTTTAGAAAATTCTGGTTTTAGCATTAGAGGAGCTTCCATTTGGTACATTAAGGATTCCAGTTATATCAATGTGTACTCATTGAAAAAAGCTTTATTGGAAGTATTACAGGTTTTCCAATGTAATGGAGTTAAACCATGGCAAGAAAATATTTTTGCAACTTCTGTACTTAAAAAAAACCTTTGGATTTTGTTTTGTTTTGCATTATTTTAACATTGTAGAGGACTCAATATTAGCATTGAAATATAGATTAACTGGTATTTTAAGGGGAAAAAAATAAGGAGGTGGGACTAGGATAGATTTTCTTCCATCTGTCACCATTTTTTTTAATAACAAGAAGGAGGGACTAAGTGATTTCAGATGAGGTAAGAAGCCTCTGCTCATTGGTTTGGCTCAGGATCACAAGTCACCCCCAGCCTTTTGCATGACACAGGTGACATGTACACATGTCACCAGGCTGAGGGGGAGAAAGGGGAAACTTGAACTGTATCAGAAAGGAACCACTCCACTGCCCTGACAATTCCTTAGGGAATGATGAAGTATCACCTGTGCAATGGTTGATGAAAAGGGTTTATACTAATGCACTTGTTTTCTTTCCCTGCACAGGTGTAACTCATGCCATGGGAGGCAGAGGAGGCCTGAACAGAGGAAACATTAGTTAAATGAAATGTAAAGGACTTCCAGCTGTGTATACAAAATGCCAGTTTGCCTGTGATTGCTTAGTGTAATGAAGCCAGAGCTTGAAGCAGCATTTTAATACTTAGAGTTGTGTGCACATATTTCAATGTCTTTTATTAATAAAATTAGAAAAAACATTGACATCCAAATGGCATCTTGTTTTAAACTCCTCTGCTGTTCATCACTTGCTGGGACAGTTGTACCAGTCTTTGGTTACAGTCTTTCCTGTAAGAGCAGTAACAGGCCGTGCTATTCTTTTGCCAATATCCAAACTGTAGTACCGATCTGAAAGGAAGAGAGGTCAGGATTAAATTCCAGAAACTACATTTAATTCATGAGAAAAATTGACAAATTCAAGCCTGCATTTTAGTGTCACTTAGGCCTGGATAACAGATTTACTGTTCCATGTGCATATAGGGAGCTGAGAGGCTCCAACAATAAATTTCTGTTCTCAGCTTTATTTTTCAGGTGTCCTTGGTTGTAGTAAGTTTTATGGCATTGCCAATAATTAAATCTGTCCCAGGAGCAGGGAAGAACGTTCTTGTGTTGCTAGAACACAGAAATAGTCTTAAGAATTTGGAAATCAAACTAACTAGATCCACAACACTCCTGCACTCACCACAGAAGTGGGAAGTCCATGGTCCCTGAGTGTGAATGAGCCTGTGAGGCTGATTCCTCCAAGATGAGGAATTGGATCTTACTGACAGGGACTTAAATAGCCTGTATTTGGGTATGGCTTGTTCATAGAGCTATTTAGTTTTTTGAAAACTGAGGAATGCTTAAATGGGATCCTGGCTGGGGGAATGAGTCTACCTAATCTAGGATCGTAAATAATTTTTTTGAGCTAAGTTAAGTGGTTTATCTCCCTCCTTTTTGTGTTTTGTCAAAACAAAGTTCCCTAGAAGCCATTGAAAAACTTGCTGTGTTGTGATCCAAAGACTTCAGTCTATCATTAACATAATCCTTCATTAAAGGTTTGTCCCTTTACAAGGCTGAACTCCCTGGCAATACATTCCCCAACTGGCTGCTTTGAACCTCTGTATTTCATTGCTGCACCTTGTCCTGATTCTTAATAGAAACATCTCTTGATTACGGGCAGCATTTTAATTCTCGGGACTTTTTAGCAGTGCTGAAAGTAGTACTACAAGTGATAACAGGAGCTTCTTCCCCACCCCCTTCTGAGGTCTATAGTGATGTGCTTTAGTTTTACTTACTGTAAGAGAAGGCATAGTAGTCGTAGCCATCGGGCTTGTTCTGGTTGGGTATGGAGAGAGTTGAGTGGACAACCTTGGGCAGCCCTCTCCAGTACGTTGTCATTTGGACTTCCTTGCGCAGAACTCCTGCAAGCAAAAGGAACCCTCCGTGAGGAGCTGTGTCCCCTACAGCCACTAAAACCTCCCAAGCACAATGTTGTGTCAGAGGTGAAAGCACCTGTGTAAGAGAGCCTTAATGTCCCCTTACCAGAAGGGTGGGGGTTGATCCTGACGGTGCGGATGACGGTCGGCATTCGCACAGCGCGCTGGAAGCGCCGCCGGATGACAACTCTGGGGACAAAGGCTGGGTATCTGATGGTGACCTGGGCTCTTCTTTGACACTTCCTGGCTGGCTCTTGTCTGTACACATACTGCTGCATGTTCCCATCTACAACACACGTTTGTTTTGTTAGTTTTAAAAAATTTAAATCCCCCCCCAAAAAACACTGAACTTGATTAGGTATGAAAATGTCATTATATTCCTATCACACAAAAGAAATCAATAACAACATTCTTGTGGTGACTGTACAGCCCACACACCATTCATGTAAGATAAGGAAATTACTTCAAAATAGGAAATCAGAAATGGAGATGGAAATTTCCACACATAGTTATGAACTAGCACGATTAAAGCCTTGCCTTCTCTACTTAACTTGAGACTAAAGAAGCTTTACCACCAGATAAAACTTATTGCAATGTTCAGCCACTCCAGTGCTGGATTCCTGGATTCTCACCCTTACAGACCTGGTTAAAAATGCACTGAAAGACCTCCAAGTTCTAGTATAAATTTTTTTAAGCTTCAGGCTATTTTTGAGCACCTGGAACACTGGCATCATTTGAGTTTCTGTGTTTGAAAGAAATAGGTCTTGGGTCAAGAGAAACAGTATTTTATGCCTGATCAAGGCAATTCAAGCACCTTTTGATGTTCCCTGAACTTCAGGAATACAAAACATACCTCTTTTGATAAAATAAACAGATTCTGGTCTGGTGTTGTATCTTGCCACGGGGAGGGTTGCTACTATTCTCCCACTTAGCCCTGCAAATCCAGTTGCGAGAGGTTTGGGATAGCCATTATCCATAACGCCATTAGTGAAGCGCCAGTACAGGGGACCCTGAGCATTTAAGGAAAAAAAAAAAGAGCTTTAGAGGAAGTTAATTCCTGGTTATTTCAACTGCAAAACAAACATGAAGAATAATCCATAAACAAGCACTACTAGTACTTTAATAGCTACATTGTAAATCTGACTGGAATCACTCCTACATCCAGACAAATGGGAAAAAACTACTACAACTTCATTAAGTACCTCCTGCAGCCTTTTAACCTTTGAGTAGGGCTAGAGTATTTTAAAAGCTAATTTTTAAGGGGGGGGGGGGGGGTACTGAATAAAGGGGTTTCCTTTCTAAATCTCTTAAATTTTCATAGATATACGAGCAGCTTGAATTCCAGGACTGAGTGATTTATTGGGAAGTAACTGCTAACAGCTTTAATGAGGCATGGGTATTTCATTAGCATTTTTTTTCAGGTTGGGAAACATACTAGAAATAATTTTAGGCAATCTTTTTCCCCAGTATTCAATCTGAACCTCCCCTGGTGCAACCTAAGGCCCTTTTCTCTCATCCCTGGGAGTAAAGCCCGACTTCTCTCGGCTGTCCCCTCCTGTCTAGGAGTTGAGCAGAGCCAGAAGGTTCCCCTGAACCTCCTTTTCCCCCAGCTGAGCCTCCCCAGCTGCTCCTCATCAACCTCGCCCCATCGTGCCGGCCGGGACCACTCCCACCTTGACGAAGAAGGTTTTTCCGTCGCAGTTGCACCTGGAGAAGACGGAGTCGATGGGCGAGGGGATGCCCCAGCCGTCGGTGATCCGGCGGGGGTTTGTGGTCGGTGGACTCCGGCCGTTTAGCAGCCAATAATAGTGGCCTGGAGAGGGGGACAGGCGTGAGGGGCGTCGGGGACAGCGAGGGACAGCGCCGTCCTGCCCCCGGGGGACGAGGCTGAGCCGGCCCCATGAGGGGTCTGAGGGGACGGACTCGGCTCGGGAGAGTTCCGTGAGGGGTGAGTGGCACCGGGGAGAGTGAGGGAGGAGAAAGAGGAGGAAGAGCGACGGGGCAGGTGAAGGAGGAAGAGGACGAAGTGATGGTGAAGGTGAAGGATTGGGTTGGGGAAAGGTGAGAGAGGAGGAGAAAGAAGGCTGGGGCAGGTGAGGAAGGAGCTCCGGCGCTGTGCGGGGGAAGGAGGAGGGCCGGGGCCGGTGAAGGAGGAGCGGGGCCACGCCGGGGCAGGTGGAGGATGTTCGGAGCAGCCTCACCTCGGAAGACGGCCAGGGTGCCATTGGGCAGGGCCACCATGCCGTCCGCTGGCTTGCCGCTGCACAGATCCTTCTCGTCGTTCCTCTCTGCAAAACACAGCCAGGTGGGTTTGTTTAAGGTTCCACAAGAACCGCCTTAGCTTTCCCCTCGGCCCCGCCGGTGGGCCAGGGATTAATTCCTCATTGGGGATGTGTTCTCAGGAAGGTCGGCTCTGGTGCTATGGCCCCGGCAGTGCCGAGTGACCAGGTGTGGGTGTCCTTGCTTGTTGCCACGTAAGTACCTATAATTCAGGCAAATGCCTACAAACACCTTATGTGCTACATGCTTTAGGATTTTATTGTTCCTTTAAGCTACTTTAGCAGCTTCTCTTCCCTCTTGTTATTAAAAAAAAAAGCATTTATGCTTCCTTTCAGTTAAATATATATATATATATATATATGCAGTTAAATATAAAGGAAGGATGAATCTCTTTTAGACTGAAATTCAAGTATTTTGCATCTAAACCCCTAGTTTTTTCCCCCAAAACATCTTTCAGTATCTGATTCAAAAATTGCTCAAGAACCTGCAGGCTATGTCTGATTAAAATAAAGAGAAGGCATGAAAAAGGCTGTGGCAAGGCAAGAGACTTCTTGTCTCTTTTATATGATATTTTTAGTTGGTGGCTACAAAATACCAGGTTAGGTACCATGAGGGAGGGTGGGTATGCAGCCTGACTTCTAGCAATTTTTTCATGGGATTTAGAAATTTGTCATCTTTTTCCTTGACTTTTTGTCTGTTTGCATCTTCTACAATAGCAAGCAGGAGGAGGAGAAACTTATAGCAAACAATTTTCAGTAGGACCAATTACTGAAACCAATTATTGTAGATCGTGTTCTAAAGTACCTGGAGGATTTAATTAATTCCACAGCTGCTGATGCTTTTGTACCTGCTGGAATGCACTTACCTGGTGTTTCTCCAGGGAACATTGGCAGGTCCCCAACTTGTATTAAAGGCTTGTTTATCTCGGGCTCTTCTTTTCCTGGCAGAGTTTCAGGTTCAGTTGGATGAGGCTCTTCTAAGGCCTCAGTGACCTCCTGGAAATGTATTGTTGGCTTGGATGTCCCATTAGACACAAGATACATTTCTTCTATTGTGTCCTTTTTATCCCTTGTTGTGGTTTCTTTGGTAACTGTAGTTACCTCTTCTTTGGCAGTACCAGGGGCCTTTTCAGTGACATCTTCCATTTCTTTTCCAGGTGTGGTGCCCATTTCTTGAATGGTTGTTTCCTCTTTTTTACCGGCTGTTGTCATTTCCACAATAACACAAGCAGCACCTGGGCTCTCTTTGTCTGCTGCTGGCCCAGCCTGCTCAGTGTCAGTAGTTGTCTCTTTTTCTTTTGGTGTTACAGCCTCACTGGGCTGAGGAGTTGAATCTTCCTCGATGGTTGTTACCAGCACAGTGTGACTGGGCAAGGGAGCTGTGGCTGCTGTTGTTGCAGTCTTGGTGTCTGTAGAAGTTGTTTCTGATTCAGCTGCTGCAGTGACAGGTTCCTTGGCCATAGGAGCTGCGTTTGGAACATCATCCATACCTTTAGGAGAATCACCTGGTTTAGCTGTTGTCACCATAGCTACAGTAACTGTGTCTTTCCCAGTTGTAGCTGTGAAAATGTCTTTAAGAAGAGTAGTTCTGTCTTTCTTTGGTGTTGTTGTCTCCTTGATCTCCATTGTGGTATCTGAAAGCATTGTCCCTGCCCCAGTTGTGGGGGAATCCTTCCCAACTGTTGTGGGTGCAGCACTACTCGGAGAAGCTGTGGCTTTACTGGCCTCGGGGGCTGCAGGGGTGGTTGGGGAGTCAGCATCCTCTGCTTCAGGGGTGGTGGGAGTGTCTGCCTTGGTGGTTGGCTCTTCTGGGGTTGTTTCTTCAGGTTTTGGGGTAGTAGGAGAGTCTGCCATTGTTGGCTCCTCTGAGGTTGTCTCCTCTGTTATGGGGGTAGTTGGCTCTTCTGGGGTCGTTTCTTCAGGTTTGGGGGTGGTGGGAGAGTGTGCCAAGGTGGTTGGCTCCTCTGGGGTTGTCTTTTCTGGTTTAGGAGTTGTTGGCCCCTCTGGAGTTGTCTCCTCTGGTTTGGGAGTTGTCGCCTCCCCTGGGGTTGTTTCTACTGGTTTAGGAGTTGGCTCTTCTGGTTTAGGAGTTGTGGGCTCCTCTGGGGTTGTCTCCTCTGCTTTAGGAGTTGTGGGCTCCTCTGGAGTTGTCTCCTCTGCTTTAGGAGTTGTGGGCTCCTCTGGGGTGGTCTCCTCTGCTTTAGGAGTTGTGGGCTCCTCTGGGGTGGTCTCTTCTGCTTTAGGAGTTGTGGGCTCCTCTGGGGTGGGCTCCTCTGCTTTAGGAGTTGTGGGCTCCTCTGCTTTAGGAGTTGTGGGCTCCTCTGCTTTAGGAGTTGTGGGCTCCTCTGCTTTAGGAGTTGTGGGCTCCTCTGGGGTGGTCTCTTCTGCTTTAGGAGTTGTGGGCTCCTCTGGGGTGGTCTCTTCTGCTTTAGGAGTTGTGGGCTCCTCTGCTTTAGGAGTTGTTGGTTCTTCTGGGGTTGACTCTTCTGGTTTAGGAGTTGTGGGTTCCTCTGGGGTTGTGGGCTCCTCTGGGGTGGTCTCCTCTGCTTTAGGAGTTGTGGGCTCCTCTGCTTTAGGAGTTGTGGGCTCCTCTGGGGTGGTCTCTTCTGCTTTAGGAGTTGTGGGCTCCTCTGGGGTGGTCTCTTCTGCTTTAGGAGTTGTGGTCTCTTCTGCTTTAGGAGTTGTGGGCTCCTCTGGGGTGGTCTCTTCTGCTTTAGGAGTTGTGGGCTCCTCTGGGGTGGTCTCTTCTGCTTTAGGAGTTGTGGGCTCCTCTGCTTTAGGAGTTGTTGGTTCTTCTGGGGTTGACTTTTCTGGTTTAGGAGTTGTGGGTTCCTCTGGGGTTGTGGGCTCCTCTGGGGTGGTCTCCTCTGGTTTGGGGGTGGTGGGCTCCTCTGGTGTTGGTGTTGTTGGCTCCTCGGGGGTGGTCTCCTCTGGTTTGGGGGTGGTGGGCTCCTCTGGTGGTGGTGTTGTGGGCTCCTCTGGTGGGGGGGTTGTCTCATCAGGTGTTGGTGTGGTTGGTTCTTCTGGGGTTGTCTCTTCTGGTGCTGGCGTTGTTGGCTCCTCTGGTGCTGGCGTTGTCGGCTCCTCTGAGGTCGTCTCTTCTGGTGTTGGTGTTGTCGGCTCCTCTGGGGTCGTCTCCTCTGGTGTTGGTGTTGTCGGCTCCTCTGGGGTCGTCTCCTCTGGTGTTGGTGTTGTCGGCTCCTCTGGGGTCGTCTCCTCTGGTGTTGGTGTTGTCGGCTCCTCTGGGGTCGTCTCCTCTGGTGTTGGTGTTGTCGGCTCCTCTGGGGTCGTCTCCTCTGGTGTTGGTGTTGTCGGCTCCTCTGGGGTCGTCTCCTCTGGTGTTGGTGTTGTCGGCTCCTCTGGCGTCGGCTCCTCTGGTGGGGGGGTTGTCGGCTCCTCTGGTGCGGGGGTTGTCGGCTCCTCTGGGGTTGTCTCCTCTGGTGCTGGTGTTGTCGGCTCCTCTGGGGTTGTCTCCTCTGGTGCTGGTGTTGTCGGCTCCTCTGGGGTTGTCTCCTCTGGTGCTGGTGTTGTCGGCTCCTCTGGGGTTGTCTCCTCTGGTGTGGGGGTTGTCGGTTCTTCTGGGGTTGTCTCCTCTGGTGCTGGTGTTGTTGGTTCTTCTGGAGTTGTCTCCTCTGGTGCTGGTGTTGTTGGCTCCTCTGGGGTTGTCTCCTCTGGTGCTGGTGTTGTCGGCTCCTCTGGGGTTGTCTCCTCTGGTGTGGGGGTTGTTGGTTCTTCTGGGGTTGTCTCCTCTGGTGCTGGTGTTGTCAGCTCCTCTGGGGTTGTCTCCTCTGGTGCTGGTGTTGTTGGTTCCTCTGGAGTTGTCTCCTCTGGTGCTGGTGTTGTTGGCTCCTCTGGGGTTGTCTCCTCTGGTGCTGGTGTTGTCGGCTCCTCTGGGGTTGTCTCCTCTGGTGTGGGGGTTGTCGGTTCTTCTGGAGTTGTCTCCTCTGGTGCTGGTGTTGTCGGTTCTTCTGGGGTTGTCTCCTCTGGTGCTGGTGTTGTCGGTTCTTCTGGGGTTGTCTCCTCTGGTGCTGGTGTTGTCGGTTCCTCTGGGGTTGTCTCCTCTGGTGCTGGAGTTGTCGGCTCCTCTGGGGTTGTCTCCTCTGGTGCTGGAGTTGTCGGCTCCTCTGGGGTTGTCTCCTCTGGTGCTGGAGTTGTCGGCTCCTCTGGGGTTGTCTCCTCTGGTGCTGGAGTTGTCGGCTCCTCTGGGGTTGTCTCCTCTGGTGCTGGAGTTGTCGGCTCCTCTGGGGTTGTCTCCTCTGGTGCTGGAGTTGTCGGCTCCTCTGGGGTTGTCTCCTCTGGTGCTGGTGTTGTCGGCTCCTCTGGGGTTGTCTCCTCTGGTGCTGGAGTTGTCGGCTCCTCTGGGGTTGTCTCCTCTGGTGCTGGAGTTGTCGGCTCCTCTGGGGTTGTCTCCTCTGGTGCTGGAGTTGTCGGCTCCTCTGGGGTTGTCTCCTCTGGTGCTGGTGTTGTCGGCTCCTCTGGGGTTGTCTCCTCTGGTGCTGGTGTTGTCGGCTCCTCTGGGGTTGTCTCCTCTGGTGCTGGAGTTGTCGGCTCCTCTGGGGTTGTCTCCTCTGGTGCTGGAGTTGTCGGCTCCTCTGGGGTTGTCTCCTCTGGTGCTGGAGTTGTCGGCTCCTCTGGGGTTGTCTCCTCTGGTGCTGGAGTTGTCGGCTCCTCTGGGGTTGTCTCCTCTGGTGCTGGAGTTGTCGGCTCCTCTGGGGTTGTCTCCTCTGGTGCTGGAGTTGTCGGCTCCTCTGGGGTTGTCTCCTCTGGTGCTGGAGTTGTCGGCTCCTCTGGGGTTGTCTCCTCTGGTGCTGGTGTTGTCGGCTCCTCTGGGGTTGTCTCCTCTGGTGCTGGTGTTGTCGGCTCCTCTGGGGTTGTCTCCTCTGGTGCTGGAGTTGTCGGCTCCTCTGGGGTTGTCTCCTCTGGTGCTGGAGTTGTCGGCTCCTCTGGGGTTGTCTCCTCTGGTGCTGGAGTTGTCGGCTCCTCTGGGGTTGTCTCCTCTGGTGCTGGAGTTGTCGGCTCCTCTGGGGTTGTCTCCTCTGGTGCTGGAGTTGTCGGCTCCTCTGGGGTTGTCTCCTCTGGTGCTGGTGTTGTCGGTTCTTCTGGGGTTGTCTCCTCTGGTGCTGGTGTTGTCGGTTCTTCTGGGGTTGTCTCCTCTGGTGCTGGTGTTGTCGGTTCTTCTGGGGTTGTCTCCTCTGGTGCTGGTGTTGTTGGTTCTTCTGGGGTTGTCTCCTCTGGTGCTGGTGTTGTTGGTTCTTCTGGGGTTGTCTCCTCTGGTGCTGGTGTTGTTGGTTCTTCTGGGGTTGTCTCCTCAGGCGCCGGGCTGGTGGGAGCCTCGCTGTCGGTTGCTGCTGCCTCGGTGGCATCCGGGGTTGGGTCTTGCGTTGGGGGGAGGTCGGTTGGGTCCATTTCAGTCGGTGGCTCCTCTGTGGCGTCAGGGGTCACATCTTCTGCTGTATCTGGAGTGGGAGGCTCCGCTTCGGTCGCTGGTTCCTCTGTGGCCTCAGGGGTTGTCTCTGCAGGTTCTGTGGTTGGGGCAGGCGTGGTCACTTGGATTTCAGGATCTACAGAACAAATACAAATGCAGTTCAGCCATTGGAGTTACCATGAAGGTAGGTATCGCCCATAATTGTGTTACACCCTTTAGCTACAGGTGCTTCCTTTGGAATAGCGAGTCCTTTTTTAACAGCCAAACTAACCTGGACCCGGTGAAATGGGAGTTCCTTTTGTCTGCATGGAACTTTGCAGCAGCTCAGCTCAGTTTTAGGTGGTCCCTTTTGGCCAACCTGGTGCTGGCCCAAGTTCAGGGTTTAGTTTGGTGCCTGTTGGTGGAGCTGCCAGGGGTTTCCTGCTGCTTTCATGGAATGGAAGCCACTTTGAAAAATAGTCCTTCTAACAGAACACTTCCCTTCTCAGTCTGTTATTTTGATTTATTCCACTGCCCTACATTATAACTTACTCTGCACCAACAACCTGGAATCAGTGGAGAGAGGTAGGGATGCAGGATGAAAATCATTCCTGAACACAGAGCCCTGACTGCATGTCCTGCTGTATCTTTGTTCCTTGGGTTGTTTTCCTCATTGTGATGTATGGATTTAAGGCTCTCTTGTATTTATAGTTACATTGATATCAGTCAAATTGTTATTCAGCAAGAAGAAGAGTAAATTTTTCTGCATTTCAATCTCTCCCTAAGTATTCTCTCTCTGAGATTTTGCAGATTAGTTCTGCATTCACAAATGTTGTGTGTTTAGTATGAGCAGAACATTGCAGAATAGGTTTCACTCCCATCACATGTATCTGAAATACCATAAGCCAGCTGGGATCCTATTAATGGTTATTTGAATTTTCTTTAATTTTCTTTCATTTAACCCACTATAAGGTTTTTAGGATTTTGGGGGGGTTCTTTAGTTGGTTTTTGTTTTGTTTTTTGTTTTGGTTTGGTTTTTTTTTTTTTTTTGTAACAGGAAATTGGAACAGCAGAAAATAAGTACTCCAAATCTAAAACAAAAAATAAGAAGAGGGTGGGAGGATTAAAATATTGACTGACTTCTAGTGTCTTTTCAGTTGTGCTTCAAGTTCAAACTGCTCTCCTGAGTTATCACTTCAAACACTGGAGCGCATTACCAAAGAACACAGGAAAGCAGCATATTTTCCAGTCAGAATAAATAAATAAATGTGTTCTCTGAAGCAGCATAAGGCTGGCTTGATTGAAGCTAAAGAAACCTGCTAGGACGTTTTCCTGTGCTGCCAGTTCACCACTGTCCCACCCTTCCTGTTCCAGCCATGGATGCTGTCCAAGACTGACAATGGTCTGTACCCTGTGTTTGGAGGATGTGTGTGACCATCCAATAGAGACACAGGAGACATCACCTCTCTGCACCGTCTGTGCTGAGTGAACTCTCCAAAGTCCTGAGGGCTTGGTGAGGTAATCAGTTTATAAACCAAGTGCTTCCAAGCTTGCTAACTGTCTGGTAATGTCTAGGATCAGCTTTCTATTTCCAGAGCAGGAAAATGGTCTTTAATTTTCCTTCAGGTAACACCCATCCTGGTGCATCCATATACTTGCCTACCTTCCACAGCTTCCTCTGGTGACTCTTCCTCATCTGTGGAGGACCTTTTAGATGTTGATTTGTTGTCTGGAGGAGTCTCTGGGGTTGGCTTTTCTGTGTGTGCTGAAAGAGAGAAGTGCTCCCATTAACAGATTATTTTATCTTTATAAGTGCTTGGTGTCAACTGTATAAGAGTGATCACAACATTTCAGTGACCCTCTTCCACTCAAAACTAAGTTTCTTTTCATTTATAGGATTCTTTACACAATTATTTGTGTGAAAAAGAGCAAAAATACCCTTTTGATCCTGAAGTGTTTCATCACAGATGGGAGCAATATTTTTCCCAGAAGTTTGAGGTGAGGCATTATTAGCTAATGGCAACTTTGAGGTGGGAAAAGAAATTAATTCTGAGCAGAGCTCTATGTTCTGAAAATTTGCCTTATTTTTTTTTTTTCACTACAGATGACTTTACTACTTGACTTTCACTATACATAACTAACTCTAGTGTAGATAGGAGAGCTGTCACATTAGCCAAGAATTTACTTTGATAATCTCCTTGCAGCTCTTCAGATGTGATAATTCTACACAAATGATTGTTTTGGAGAGATATTTTAAAAGAAATGGTTTCCTTGAAGGAGACAGGAGCTACAAAGCAGTTGTGGACCAAGAAAACAACATGGGTATTAAGCTAACTTCTAGCAGGCTGAGTTTCAGGAGAAATAGGAGGTTTTGTTCAGATTTTTCAGCTCTGAAGAGTGAATGGAAATTCAGTTGCATCCAGTAAGAGCCAGATAATATTTGGTAATTAATTGTTGGCCAAATTGTATAATTGGAAATTAGCTACTGGCATAGCCTTGTAGAAGGAACTTGTTAGTTGTGAAGGAAATGTGGTGGAGCTCAGGGAACTGGCCAAATTATTTTGATACCAGCCAAGGGAGCTGGTAACTGCCAGAGGTGTAATCAGCTTTTTACAAAAGGAATGGATTTTTGTCTCCAAGGGATGACCATGATGTCAAAAGATTTACTTTCACAGTGAGCTAGTGCTCAAAGTAAGGAAGGTTGGGTATTGCACTATATCCTGAAACATTTATTGAGGAAGAGAGAGAAATTGTAGTTGAAGCTGAATGACTCTTTTGAAAGCCAGTTGTTGGGGAGGGGAGCATTTTGTTTATGTGTGTACATGTATTCAGGGATTAAAGCGCTTCTGGAGAACAGGGAAGTTAACAGTGAGCTCTGGATATGCATCGAACACTTGCCTTTACTGTACAGGAAAAAATGTTCAGAGGATGCTAAAACAGCAGATTTATTCCAGGAGGTTTAACAGGTTTCTCAGTTATTCACACATAACATAAATAGTAAAATACTGAGTACAGTGGTTTAGGGGATTTCTGCTGGATTTTTTGACAAAAAATGATAGCAAAGTTTAGTACAACACAGAAGAAATTATTTAAGATTAGAAACAGTTGATTAATTCTTCATTCTATTTTAACTGAAGAAGTGAAATGGTTTAACAGTGTTTTGTGAGTGTTTGGGTGTGATAAACTGAGCAGAAAGAGAGAAATATTAAGCAGCCTCATAAGCAGCAAATTCACCTCAATATGCTTCCAAGACACTTCTCTAGACATTCAGTCAAAAGACATAGAGTCTGTCTGCTGGATAAAGACTCTATTTCAGCCTAAATTACTGTGCAATTGTGTGGCAAAGCCAAGCCACTATCCCAGCACTTGGGGACCACTTGGGTGAAGAGAACCAAATGATAATTTTGACTTGTTGTGTGTTACACTGCAGGCTTTTGGAATTGGCTGCCTTGGGGGTGGGCTGCTCTGTGGATGCAACGACCTCGTGCCAAACCACACTTGTCAAGTGTGTTGACAGAAATTAATTTAGGTCTGTAGGTACCAGAAAGTTTAAGGACATAATGGAATTAAACATATCCTGTTGTTGTTTTTTAGAGTTCATTTGCTGGTGTCCTTAAAGCTACATGAGGGCGGGACTGCACCTCCAGATCTGTGCCTTTGTACTCAGCTGAAACCCCACCAGGCTCTGCAGAAAAGGACAGAACAAAAGAAGTGACTGATTCTGCCCTGGACTGAACTTGCAGCCTAAAGGTAAAATGTGTGTTTTCTTAAATTTTTTCTTGCTACACTGTGAACATGTGACATGCAGTTCCTCCCTCCTACCCTGCAGGATGGGTTTCTGTGTTGGGCTGCTCTTCCCACGTTGGATTTGACATGGGGAGAAGGCAGGATGTGCATCTCTAGTATGCTGCCAGTGACTGTGGTGGCCTCAAGCAAGTGGTCTGGAGCTCCAGGTAGTACAATCCCAAGGCATAGAGTAGCCATTCCCCACTTTTGGATGGGTGGGGATTTTAAGGGGGTTGAACCTTCCACCTTGTTTTTATAAGATGAACTAAACATTTTACTGCAATTCATTTATTCATCTGCCTAGTGGAAAAGGCCCTGGGGGTGCTGGTGCTACATGTGAGCCAGGTGTGCCCAGATGGACCAAGGGCCAATGGCCCTTGGGCTGTGCCAGCCCTGGTGTGGGCACAGGCCCAGGGCAGTGGCTGTGCCCTGTGCTGGCACTGCTGAGGGACCTCGAGTGCTGTGTCCAGTTCTGGCCCTCGTGGCCAGAGAGACCTTGAGGGGCTGGAGCGTGTCCAGGGAAGGGAACGGGGCTGGGGAAGGGGCTGGAGCACCAGGAGGGGCTGAGGGAGCTGGGAAAGGGGCTCAGCCTGGAGCAAAGGAGGCTCAGGGGGCCCTTGTGGCTCTGCACAGCTCCCTGACAGGAGGGGACAGCCGGGGGCGTCGGGCTCTGCTCCCAGGAACATGGGATAGGACAAGAGGAAATGACCCCTAGGAGTTCTAGGGGAGGTTTAGGTTACCAGGCTGCCCAGGGCAGGGGTGGAGTCCCCATCCCTGGAGGGATTTAAAAGCTCTGTGAATGTGGCACTTTGGGGACATGTTTTAGGGGTGGCCTTGGAAGTGCTGGGGGAACGGTTGGATACAATGGTCTCAAAAGATCTTTTCCAAACAAATCTGTTCTGATTCCCCAGCTTCTCTCGCTGAATTCTATTATTGAGGTGCAGACCTTATCTTTACACATGGTATTCTGAGTAAGGTCTCTGACAGAGCATGGCTAGTGCCAAAAGAACCTAATGTAAAATACAACTTTAACCTCAGAATTCACATCTTGGTGATGACTTCCAGGACATCTACCTGGAGGTTTCTGTAAAGTGTTCATGCTTGAGAAGCTGGCCAATTTGTTTGTGAAATTAGGTTTTGTTATTTTTGTTCTATTTTCTTTCGTTTGGTTTTGTTTGTTTTGTTCTGTTTTCTGTTTTTTTCAGTTGTTACCAAAGCCCACAGAGTTTTGTTTATGATAAAGCACCTGTGCTTAAACATGTCTTTGAGAAACAGTTGGAGAAATGCCTTACCCTCTTTACAGTGCTTGGCATAGTCTGGGCAGCATTTTCCGTAGCGCTCGCAGTCGGCGTCGCAGTCACACTCCCTGCCCCTCTCGAAGGCTTCGAAGCAGCGTCCCTCGCAGGAGGCGGCTGCAGGGACACAGAGCACAGTCAGGCTTTGGGCCAGCTCACCTGCAACGCTGGGACCTCTCTACAGTGAAGTCATTGGCTCGGGCTGTGCCAAGAGCAGCTCCGTAAAATCAGGCGCTTATCCTGGTCTGATCCAGGCTTTGTCTGTGATGTGGGGTTTGGATCAGGCAGTGCCACCAGAAGGGCACTGCGCCATGGCAGTGACATTGGATTGACAGTGCGATAAAACCTGACTGCCGCGTTCACTTTAGCCAGGTCCCACCGTAGGAGGCTTCTGCTTCCCCAGCCACAGAGCAGTGATCTCAGGAGTGATCTTGAGATTCTGGGCTGGGTTTGCAGGAAAGTGTTCACCAGGGTATCCCTTTGCAACAAGAATGATGTGTCTACCAAATAATTTCTGAAAAATAATTCACTTAATTAGGTCACAGCCGAGTGTACCTGGTGTGTCCAGGCAAACGCTGCAACCTAATTGTGTGAACAGGTTATCCAAGTTACCTCAAGAGACCAGTTTGGAACTATTTAGTACAGTTCTTAAATTATTAGTACTAAAGGACTATATACCATGTTTTGACATGATTAATAACCACATGATTTTAATATTTCATGTTTGGCTAACTTCTGAAACTTTACTGACCAAACTGCTATTTCATATCAAATAATGACCATGTTGTGTTAGAGTGTGCACAGCTATTAGACTTCAGAAAAAGAACTTTCTCTATGTAGGTCTCTATTGAAGTCATTGCCTCTGTAGCACACAAGGCATAAAATCATGTTATACAACTAAATCAGTATCAAGAAAAATTAGGATTGCTGTATAGGCAAATTCTGAACATCTTTGGATTAGTGCAGTTGTGGAATCAGCGTTGATGGCAATGGATCCATCCCACATGCACAGATGAGAGTTATTTTTATTATCTTAGGGAAATTTTTATTCATAAATAATGTCTGGCGTTTCTGTCATTTAGTCAGTGTTGATTCCACACTAGCTGGACAACAGTCCTTAGACATGCCTGCCTGCATCCTTTCAGGATGGCACCTGCTGTGCTTGCCTGGACTCACTGATTTAGAGTAGAACAGGGAAGACTTCCTCTAGCCTTAAACTTTTGTTAAATGTTGTGCAGAAGCCAGAATACCTTTTGAATCTGACCCACAATGAATAAATAGCCTCCATATTAAAATGCCACACTCTGCATCTTCAGCTGTGAGAAATGCTGATGTCCCCCCACAAAGCAAAATGAGGATGGGGAAGACTGAAAGGCAAAGTGTCCCCAGTGTGTGTCAGGGCAGCAGAACTGGAATCTTAGGGAATGCTATGTCTGCATTTTGAACAACGCTCAGTGGTGTAGCTGGTTCTGAGAAGTATTTGTTACTCCTGAAACCCTACTGGAACCACAGTGTAGTATAACAAACTACTGTTACCCAAATCGCTGACATTTCTGACATTGGCAATTCCTAAGAAAATGCTTTTAATGCTCAGTAAAGCAATAATCTCTTTTTATTTACATTGTGAAGTTTTGCCTATAAATAAAGCATAAATTAATACTCGTCCAAACACCTTTTCCAGCAGACTCTGGACATGGTTCTGATCCAGAGTCAATTTTTGTCCATGGAAGGACACCCTGGCTTTGGATTAAACCCCACAGCATCCACACTTCTTAAATTTGAGTTGGAATATGTCAGAATTTCTTTCTGCAAAACCCTAAATTGGCTTTTAACACTTTTTTTCTTTGTATAAGAGACAGACACATACAGTACAAATGCACTAAGGAGTAGAAAACAAACAGTTTTTGCCAATCTTGCCGAGTTCTGCTTTCATAAAAAGCAAAATTCTTTGCTTGGCAATAATACACAATTTTCTTTGGATTGCAAGAGGTTATCCTGAATATTTGAGGGGAACAACAATACATGTATGAGAGGGAACAAGGACACAGCAAACCAACAGACATTTAAGCATTCAGAGGAGACACTGGTGTGGTAGGGAGATGGGAGGGGAATTTTGAGGAGAGGAACTGGCTGTGTTTGGGAACTTACCCACTGTGCAGACTTTCCTGAAGTCAGGGCAGCACTCCATGTAGTGGTGACAGTTAAAATCACACTGGCAGTCATGCTCTCTAGAATACCCTGCCCCACATCTCCCTGTACAGCTCGATACATCTAAAATCACACAACACTGGTGTAAGCATTGCCCAACCACAACGGTCCTTAAGGAAATGCTGAATGGAAAAGGACTAAAGTTTCTCTCTTTTTTTCCCTACAGAATGTGGTTTCTTCACTCAGTACTGCAGAAGCTGAGGGCCTGGTGTGACCCCTCCTGAAGGTGTGGGGAGCAGAGGTTTGCTCTGAGCCAGCATGAGGACCAGCAGCAGCCTGTGTTCAGGTTAGAGGGGTCTTCCACTGAGCTAACTTAACCTTTTTTGTCTGAAAATTAAGGAATCCTTGAGGATTGGTTCTGTAGTATGACCACAGACTTCCAAACTAGCCCCTTAGACAATATATCAGCTTTGCTGATTTACTTTCCACTTTGATTCACCTTCTGTATGATAATAGGTGTGCATCTACACACCCATACCTGACAGACCCCCTAGATGTCTGATTTTTACTGTTGGTAATGCTGTTCCTAATAACCCATCTAATCAGACTAGCTTGGAAACTGGAGAGCACTGTGATAATAAATACAGGTCCCTGAAACCATTTTTATTGGAAGTTTCAAAATCTGCCTACTCCCTACACTATATTTTTTCCCTGATGTCAAGGAAGAATTTGGTATCAGCTCTCAGGTTAAGAACAGTTGGGATCTAGCCCTGTAACTCCTATGAAGTACATTTTGTTAATTAGAAGATTATGTACTAGCAGACTAACAGAAAAGCTCATCCCATAATGGCTTTACTGCCAGACTGCTAGGAAATGCTGGATAACAAGAAATGGTGCAGATAACAGGTGGCAAAACAAGACATCAGGAGGTGTCCTGCTTTAACCTGTGAGCATTCCAGCTCGGCAGTGCCTTGCTGCCTTCTGCTGCCAAATCAGATATTCACCCTGCAACCCTTCCCTTCCTCTGTGAAATCTCTGAAAACACAACCAGCTAACAGCTTCTTCTGGACATGAAACATGCAGGACCGCAAGTGAAGCGTCCCTAAATACAAACAAAGAAGCTGAACAATCAGCAAGCCCAAACAGATAATCAGCTGAAACATTGAGGAACAACAAGGAAATAACATGTAACACAACACAACACCAAAGACAATTTGTAACACCACACACTCCATGTGTGTGTGTCTGAAGGAAGAGCATGGGATAACAAATATCTGTTACATATACAGTGATTCTCAGACAGTACTTGTAATGCTTGTTATCACTTTGCTACAAATAGAAAAGTGGAACCAAGGGATAACTGGAGACATTAATGGACCTGAGTTACTGGGCTATTAATACAGCAGTTAAAAAGACAAAATGGACATCTTCCTTTATGGGTATATGCCAAATATATTAAACCCTTCTTCCTTTATGGAAAGAAAATAAGTGCAATAGTTATATGGATAATATGTAGTAGTCCAATAGTTGCACCTCTTCACTCATTTGTTTCTTTTAAGTTTATGACTTGTAAGTTATGGAGTTACTTGTAAGGAAAGTGCCTGAATGGTCCTGGTTGCTGTTGGCAAAAGTCTTGATTTTTGCTGAAACTGGTGGGAAGGCATCACTTATCAAGGGGTCAATGTAAGGTTACATCTGGCATGGGGGGTGCCCTGAGGAACTTCTTGGATACATGACATTGTGCTTTCTGCTATCAAGTAGTAATAAATCATTTTCTACCAGCAAGTAATACCTAGTGTCATCCCCCTGAAAATTTGAGAGCTATTAGAAAACTGCAACAGCACAGGATTTGCTAGGGGGCATGTTCTGCTTCATGTAACAGTGTTACTTTAGTAAGGAATCAATCATAGAGCTTGAAGTATCATTAGAGAAATAATTCCCCAAATTTGCCTCAGTAGTGTAATAATGGTGCATTTAATGGGAAAGCCCTTAGCAGGGTAGAGACCTTCCTTTCCCTGAGCTTACTGAAATATTTTTAGCCAACCTTTGTGGATATTCTCATGTTAGATTCTTTCTAAATCAAACTGCAAATCACTAGGGCTAAATACATTAGTATGAGGGCGGGAGACTCTGTAAACTGTCTACAGAAAAAGTAATAGATTCATATACATTTTGCAATATACATTTTGCATTATATTTATATTTTTATGTTATTCCTCAAAAAAAAGAGGACCATGCTACACTAAAATTTATTTATGAAACTATTCAGTGATGATAAAACTGAATAATATTTCCTATCTGAATAAAGTTCTAGAAAGTAGTATTTTTATGAAGGTGCATTTGAAATATTCTTAATGTGTGTCAGGCACACACTCCTAGACACCCTCCCTTCAGCTTTGTATGTTACAGTACCTTGAGAAGACACCTCTGGAATCAAGGACAGTGAAAGGACCACCAGGGATAAGCATAGTATGTTCCATATGATCATAACTTTCAGGTACGACATCATTCCTAAAAAGAAATAATCTCACATCACTATCTGCAATTCACTTAATTCATAATTTTTTTAATGCTGTGCATATCTTTATAGATAAAGACTAACTTGATAAAAATGTAAAATAAATAATAAAATTGTTCAAGGAAAAATCACTAATTTAGATTTTATCCATAAATTCCCTCTTGATTATTAGTCAATTAGCCATTAAATTCTGCAGTAAGACTATAGAAATTCATTAGGAACAATTAATAGAAATAAATTTTTGCAGAATTCTATTACATGAAGACTACAGTCACAGTAATCTTCTAACATAAACTTCAGCACAACTATGTTTAAAGTTATAATACTGATAAATGAAAATCTATAATAAAACCAAATACTGACAGAATATTAGTTATTCAGCAACATAATTTTATAAACCATAACCTAACATTGAAATATGTCAAATGGAAACATAGGCTAAAAGTAAATCTTCTTTCAAAAGGAAAACTTTGGATTTTCTGTCCCAGTTCCTTGTTCTCCTACTGAAGAAGAGCTCTGGGTAGAGACAGGTGTAGCACTTACCTAGCAGAGAGTGTGTCTGCTCCCAGGGCTGTTCCAGAGTCCTTATATATTGCTTTGGAGCTGTGCTGGGGTCAGGTAATTAGGCAGTTTGTTAAACACACCACCACTGACAGCTCATGACAGCAAACTTTCCACAGGGCTTGGAAGAGGGCCCAGATGACTAGACTAACACAACATCTGGAAAATACTCCCATTAAGAAAAACGATTACAGAAAAACTAAATAAGGACTTACTAGTCAAAACACATTTTGATTACTGAGAGAAATGAACAAATTGTCCTCAATGCAGCTGGAAGGCATTAGAGAGTATTGCAGAGCAATAAAAAATCATCACAGGCAAATGCTGAGTGTATTTTCTTTCCTGTCAAATGGAGCTTAGGTGACAGTAGCCTGAAATGATGCAGTATTATCTGCTACTGATGGTGTATCTTCTCCAAAACGTTGTGAGAGCTAATTCATACAGACATAAGTAATTCACCACTTGCACTGAGTATTTTGTACTTTCCCCTGAACGGAATGGAAACGCTGCCAAGGCATTGGCTAGAAATCAAAGAACTGAGTCAAATCACAAAGTTATTGAACATATGATATGTAAGACATCAAAAATGAATGAAAGAGGCCTTAATTGTTTTAATGGTCTTTGTGTTCATTGGTTCCAGATTTGGGATAGTGGAAATGGTCATTTGTAACTCTCAGAGACAGAGTAGGTTTTTACAGTCCTGACTGTTGGTCTTTAGGAGGGATCTTTTATTCAGAAATTATCCTAAAGGCCAGGAAACTTTTAATATACCTCCTTTTTTATATTACTTGAGCCCCAAAGTAGTTCTGTTAACCCCAAAAATAAATATGGTATAGTACACACTGATCCTAGTTGAGGAAAGCACTTCAAATGAGAATAAGTCTCTTAAGGAAAATAATGCAGAACAGGAGTGGGTTTAAACATGTGTTTGAATGTTTCCCTCACTTGGTTCATTGACTGAAAGCTTTAGTAATTTTATGCTAGAATTTCTAATTTCTGTATTATCACAATAGAGAGATTTCCATTCAGTCTTTCTGCATAGTGTGCAGATGGAAGAACTATTTGCTTTAATTAAATGGAGTAACTATTACTTTACTTTGTGGGAAAGGGAAGACTGAGTTTTTATGGAGTTTATTCAAGGTCATACAAAAAGAAGTGTATATTAGATGTCTTATAATAAGACATCTTATTTTCCTTAGTGGACCATAACCTTGATAAAGAAACCCTGGCTTGGGTTGAATGGTACCTGTCTATGATTATTTGAAGCCTGGGGAAGAAGTACTTGTTAGAGTAGCCAAATAGGATCAATAAGATGAGAAGTTTCCTAGAAAAGTACTAAAATCCTTATAACTTAATTTATAATTTGATCAAGCAAAACATCTAAGACTGAATTAATGATTGTATCCTTACTTTGCGATCCATGACATTGAGTAGATTTGTTGTTTTTTCCATCAGTTCACAGCTGGTGCAGCTGTGAGCCCCAGTAAATACTGGCTGGCTACTTGAGGTGAATATATGTGTATGTGTGTGTATGACTCAATAAAAAAACCCAGAAGATCAAAATTATTATCATTTTTCTGTCAACATGCCAGGGCTCAACTGAGTCATACAGTTGGGTACAGACACAGTTGAAAAATGGGTAGTTGTGACTGGCTGCTACATTGTGTTTTGGATGTTCCTTTTGGTAGGATTGTGTTTTTAATTTCTCTTCTGAATTGAACTTTTGGGTTGTTAGAGGTCACATGGAGTTGCAAAGTTTGAGTGAAAAGAATTTGGGAAGTGGATCAACAGGCTCTGAAGAGCACCTAAGTCACCTTAACATTGCAGTGTCACTGTGACATTGAGATGGGTGGGCAGATAACACTAAGGTGAGGGCTGATCCTGACCAGCTTTTGCTGGTCTTCCCTTTGTTTTTAGGCATGGATTTTGAAATCCTGCTTTTAATTACTGTTATAGATTCTCATAGGTGGCAAGAAAAGTATTCAGGGCACACATGCTGGGCAGAGTGTGCTCCTGCTGCTGTGCCCAGGTTGGAGTGCCAGGGAGAAGGGCCCAGAGAGGAATGGGGAGCTGCATCCCAAACACAGATATAACATAGGGAAAGTACAAAATGTTTCATTTCCTTCTTTTGAGTTCAGCTGCCTTTAGGGAAACAAGACTCATTACATTTGCTCATCATTCCTGATGAGTAAATAAGGATACATGGCTTCAGCAGCATTTTATTTTGTCCTAAAGAAGCACATGGGACCTAATATTGTGGTTAGTCACTCCAATCAAAAAGAGAGAACCTTATTTTTTGTCTGATTTTTATTGCTTCACTTAATATCAACTGGCCAGTCATTTGATTTGGCAAGGCTTTCAGGCAACGCAAACCCTTCATCAAACCTTGGCATGTGTATCCAAAATCTTATCTGAACTTCCAATTTCCCTAGTAGGTTGCATTTTGAAAAAAAAGAAGAGGTGAAAAATAAGCCCTTCCTTTGCCTCTGTACTGCAATGATCCCAATTACAGCACAATTGCTGTTATTTTTTGTTTCTGGATGGATTCCTTACACTGATGCCTGTGACCCAGCGGTGCCTTTTCAGGCCTTGGCTTTTTCACAAGCTCATCAGTCAGTCACATTTATGATAGTGGTTTGGGGATGTGATCATATCCACTGGGATCACATGGAAAATGTAAGTCAGTGAAATTCCAGACAACAGTTGTTGGCATGATCTGAGCCTGGTCTGACAGAAGCCATACTGATTTTTCAGTTCACTCATTGGTCCCCTTTGTAGACCCATCAGAATCCTCAGAATATCCTGTGACTTTTGGATGGACACTAAGTTACCTTGGGTGCTCTGAGTCCCTGTAGGATTCAGGGAGAGCTGCTGGGCAATCCCAGCAGAAGTGATAAAGACAAACTGAGCTGAGCAACAGGAAAGGGAAAAGGTATTTGGAGTAGTGTTGGCCTGTTATATATTCACAGATTGGTGAACCCTTATTTCACATAAAAGGAATAGTAGAAAGAATGTAATTGCAAGTTAAATGAGAATGCTGGAGGTCTCATTGAAGTTACTAAGAAAAATTATCAAGAATTACAGAAAAATTTTGGTCTTGCAGAAAGGACTGATAGACTTTCAGGGTTGGGGTCTTGGAGAGGCAAGGAAGGGGATGGTGTAGAGGAGATAGAAGCCTTCATGTGGGAAGCTCATGGGATTGCAGTTCTGGGACAACTGATAATTGATTCTTTGTCTTGCCTTCTACAGTCTGTCACTTTCTTCCATGCACAGCTGGCTACCTTTGACTGGCATTTTATTTGATTGTAGGGGAAAAAAAAGAGTTAATTTGAAAGAGCACCTCTTTCCTTTTAAGAAAAAGGAATATTAACACCCTAGCTTTTCTGTGGTTTATGAGTAGCAGTAGTAGTGCAATGAATTCTTGCTGCACCAAGGCTCAAAATGTTCGCATACATCATCTAGCTGATGTAAATACAGATTTATTGTATTTCCAATTCTGTAAAAGGTGATTAAATTTTTTAAAAGTGAAAAACTAGAGAGGAAAATATGAGAACAAAATAGTTGTTCTCACAGAAATCTCAGGCAAGCCCATAATGATAGGTGGAAGACTGGTAGAATCCCTAAGTCTGTGTTATTTTCATTGTACTACCAATATCAGTACCAGAAATCTTTTTATTCCAGAACAGCCTTTTAACTCGGTGTAGCTGCAGACATTATGGAATATCTTGAAGAGCAGGAGGAGGAGAAGCAGATTTGCTGGCTGGTTACATCTGTGGATGTAATGGACTTCTCTGGAGCCTTGGCTGTAAGTACATCACTTTATAGATGTCATGATATTTCCCAGTGGGTCCTCAAAATTTTCTATAAAATAATTTTAAAGGTTTTATCCCAAAGCTAGAGCATGGGTTTATCTGAGCTATACTGGGATCTCATTTTATGTGGAATCTGTGCTCTGGTTCATCCAACAGGGCAGACTTAGTGGCAGAAAATTACTGGGTGAAATCTTAGGGAGAATGTCTGGCAGAACAGGACCTCGTTAAATAAGAAATGTTGAACTTCTCTTTTTTTTTTCCCCTACAGGAATTATTTCTCTCTGAACCTGGGCCTGGTGAAATGGTTAAAGATTTGAATACAGATAGCTGATAAAAGTGAGTTCTGTTTCATAAAAAATGTCTCACAAAATGAAATATATTTCATCTTGTTGGTTCTTTTTTATTCATACAGTGTATGGACTAGTTCTACTGAATCATAGCTGCAAGAAAGCAAGAGATTTACCTATAGGAAGAAAAAAAGTCAAGCAGCATTTCAACGTGAAGGCCCAGGATAAGAAGAATGAAGAAAAATAACATGAGAAAGGTATATCTAGGAGAGTAAGAAGTTGTATATGTCTGTCTATAATGTAGGAAATTATGTTTAGCAGTTAAACCAGAATTCTCAGTTCAACAGTCGGAGCTGAATTAGCACTGGCTCCTGGAAATCTTGAAAATGAAAGATGCAGACAATTCTTCCAGTTTAGTTACGTCATTACCCCTTCAGGACAGATGGTAGAGACACCCAGAAATAGTCACCATTTTTCATATGGCTGACAAATAACACCCTCAGTTTGGCAAAAGAGCAGTGAAAAGGTGTCAGACTTGGTGTGAGGTAATTTTCTTGTAACATGAAGAATCATCTTTCTTAGACATCACACTCAGGCTACCATAAATAATTCTTTTAACACATTTTCAAGCTTTCCCTTCTTATGTCCTCATGCAAAAATAATCTGTTTAAATGTGTATATGCAAGGGAGGAAATCTTCCTGGATCAGCATAATTGTACAGAAGAGTGAAGAGTAGATTTTAATGTATGTGGTTCTGAGAAGAGGTTTGGGTTTTTTTCTTTTTCTTTTTTTGGTGCTTTTCTGCTGTTGCTTGACTTCAGAGTAAGAACTGAATAGTAACTCGTAATGCACATTCAACAGGAAGCTCTCAAAGGTCGAATATCAAGCTCCTGTACAAAAATTTCCCCTGGCACTATTGAATACTGTATATTAATGGTAGTGGAGAAAGCTTTGGTTAAAGCTGCCAGAAGCTTGTGGAACCTGCTTTCTTTCTTACTGTAAATATTGTTTTACAGGAATTTGAATTATTTCTGTGAAATGTTCAGTACTTCTGTGTATTCAGATTCTGTAGTTTAAAAGACACCTACAGTGAACAAGGGCTGCCTGGGTGTTTGGCAGAGTGAATTGTCCCAGCATGATAAATCCCCTTTTCTTTGGCAGAGGCAAAGGTATTTAAAACACGAGAAAATGTTCATTTCCCCTTCAGTTTCAGTGACCTTTGAAATTGTTGTATTCTCTTTTAAATACTTTCAATATGAACTCTGCCTCTCAAAAATCAGTTTTCTTCTCAGACCTCCTGCAAGAGTTGCACAAGCACAGCATGATTGCAGCAGCTCCAAGCAGGGCACTGAGGCTCAGCAGCTCTGAGTTTGTACTTCAAATATAACAGGAATTTTCTGTCTACAAATGAAACTATGGCAAATATGTAAATTATTCAGCAATGCTATGTTATATCAGAGGTTATGCAGTGTTGATCTGAAGTAGGAATTATCTGCAGCAAAGGCAAAATTCTTGACCTTAACTGATGAGGGAAAATAAAATTCAAAAAATCTCCCAAGCTGTAGTTGTTATCCAGATATCTTTCTGATATATCAGGAAATTTCTAGGCATTGGCTTTTGTTTGTCTTTAATTAAGTCTGGGGTTAGAGCTGAGCATTAGATTTTAGAAATCTAAAACTGAAAGCCCCTGTAATTCCCTGTTTCTCAAGGGCACCAGCATGGGTGCTGGGAGCTCCCTTCTGGCAGGGAGTTCCTTACCTGTCCTGAGCAGTTCTCCTTCACAGCATGGGCTGCCAGCACTCACAGCTGTTGGTGCTGGGGATATGAACTAGTCCCCATATCCTCCCTGAGGGGTGACTGTGCTGGAGGCTGGGGTCAAGGTCAAGTTTTGGAAAGATGAGCCTCTGTGGAATTTAAAAGCTCAAGGAGTTAAGAGGGCTGGCAGCTTTTCTGTTAAAATGATTCATCCCCCTTCTAGACTTCAAATTAATTTTATGGTTTCAATTAAAGTTAGATTATAAGTCAGTGATTCAACTTTGTGGTGTTCAGTTTTAGGGAGGTGCCTGGCATGGCCCTGCTGCTCTCATTTACTGTAGGGATTGATCAATATACTGATATTACTAAGCATTTATTTGGGCTCACAGCCAGGGCTTCTGGTGTTGGAGCTCTGGCACCAGGAGGTTAAAAGGAGGGCTGACAAAGGCCAGCCTTCTGCTTTATCACAGGAATTGAGCTCCACAGTAAAACCCAATTTGGGGTTTTCATGATATTAAAATTTATGGCTAACTTTCAGTATATTCTTAGTAATAGCATTTCAGAGTATTTAATTAAAGTTCAATTTATATATTTCAGTTTTGGTTTAAATTTTCAGAGATTTGTGTGTTTCAGTTGCTTCACATGTTACTGTAGGGATTTGCCTTATTGAGGTTGGCCTAAGGAGGTAGGCTGGGTTAATATTTAGGCTTCTACAGCCCAAAAGATGTCAGCAGACATGACCCACAGCCATGTATTTTACTTTTATAAAGGCACTAACCTCTGCCTATAAGGAAAACTGGATTTATCAATTCAGCACATCAATATATACATTATCTGGGGATTGCAGAGATAGGATTAGAGTTAGGAGAAATCTAATCTGGTACTTAAGATCAGGGTTTAGAGGATTTCAAATTAGGATTATGAAATTTGGAGCCCTATGTAGTATAGGTTTTTGGCCTTTGACATGTCTATGTTTTTAGTGGGGATTGCCTTTGTATTTAGAGTCTGGAGTTCCCAGAACTGCTTTTCTGGTGTACTTTACAGAGCTATAATTTGTACTGATGCCAATCTTTGGGTGCAAATATGTGGTATTTAAACATGTAATAATATTTTTTACTGCATAGATGGGTATGTTGTAGTCTGGTTTGCCATTTAGGAAACTACAGTGTCAGAAACCCATTTTATTGATTGCTGTTATTGGTATATACTTATCCTACCAGGACTTAGACTAAACCCATCACAAACTGTAGCCTTAATAACAGCCAGGGAGCAAATCCTTGTTGTGTTCCCAGAAAGAGAAAACAGAAGCATCTCTCCATCCCAGCTCACTCATCCCCATATAGAGTGTATGAACATGAAGCATGTCTAGAAGAATGTGGGCTATCAACTGCTGTGCTCTAGGACATGTTTAATCACCAGTCAGCAGCAGGAAAAGACAGCTTTCCCTTCCCCAAGGCACAGCATGGGAGTGCAGCTGCATCTGCCAGGATTTTGTACCTTGATTGGCATCAAGGGAAAAGGAACACCAAAGTCTGGCAGCAGTATTCTGTATTTTCTGTGACTGACACCTGAGAATGAGTTGGTGTCACCAAACATGGTCTGCTCTGTTTCTGTCACAGTGTTCTCTGTGCTGATGGCTCTTGAACTCAACTTTTTGAGGGACTCTGAGTTGTAATGAGGACTTAAAAGGAAAATAAAGTCTCTGCAGCAGAGAATCGAGCAGTCTGCATCACTCTCTGATGGGCTGACAGGTTTATAGACAATACCTGCCTGTAATAAAAGCCTGGTTTGAAGAAAGACTATTTCCCTTGGCTGGACTGTGAAGATTCCCTTTCTAGCACAGACAGTGGGAAGGACCCTCTTTTTATCTGTTTTTTTTTCCTCTTATCCCAAAAGATTAGAACAGGATGTCAGATCTGACGTGAGGAGAGAGGTGCATTTGTAAAGGGCATCCTAGGAGAGGGTGTTTAAGGGAAGTAGAAGGTCATCCTTAAAAACTTCTCCCAAAGGAAAAGGAAGGTGCTTTGCAGACCAAACAAGAAAAAGTCCTTTCCCTCAGCACTCAACAATCTTGTTTCAGTACATCATCAGAGATGTATCTGGAGGATGGGACTTTTTACAGTCAGCCTTCTTTTATTCACTTTGGAATGAGTCATATGTTTTTGTGACCAAAGCAGTTGATTTGAAGATGAAAATTATAAATAATGCACCACCCTTAAGACAATTCTATCCCTGAAAGATTGAGCTCAGGGTACTGGCAACATTCTTTGCTCAAAGTTATTTTTCAGAAAATAAGAGAAAATCCTAGGGGTGCTGGTAAAGAATATTGGTTGACATAAGCATATTCTTACAAGAGAACACAATTTATCCTGTGTTTATGGGTGCTGTGCCTGAGAAACAAATATCAAAAAGGCTCATTTAGACTGGAAAGAAAAGAATTTGCATAACTATGATAATATACAATAACTGCTGCTTAAAAGCATGGCCCTCCAGAAATCCTGTCAGTAACAAAATTACATTGCTAATTGCTTCATTTTCTGCTGAGGAGTGAAAACCTTGAGCATGGGGTGGAGATGGAGGTGCATGTGCCAAAGTACTGACAATGAACATTGGAGCCCCTGCTCTGCCTGTGCTTTAGTAAATGATTCAGGCCAATTCTTGCTGCTGTTCAATGCAGGACGTGAGAAATGAGCAGGATGGAGAGACACAATTTATGGGAAAGCTCAGTGTAACAGCATGCCAAAGCCAATCCCACAGGAGCTTAGTGACTACACTGTGATGTCAAATAGCAGTGAAAATGAACTCTCAGATGAATGTGGGGGGCACGTGAGGAAGAACAGCCCAAGATCCTACCATGCTCCTTTCCTGGTACCTGATCATGGGTTCTTGGTTGTCCTGAGTACACTGAAAGGAAAAAGAACCTGGAAAGGGAAGCATTTTGCTCAGCCTCTTATGCTAAGCTTAGTGGAAATTCAGATCTCTTGATGTTTTAATTTTTTGTTTTCCTTAATTCTTAAGGAATATCACATACGTTTCAACTAAGGATGTGCTCCAAACTCACCAGTGTGTTCAGGAGAATAGCAAGTCCTTCTAAGTGTTTAGCATAACTCTTAGATTAAAGTAATTTGATGTGACTGTGATATGAACACCACATTTTCAAAATGATCCTTAGAATCCATGCAGTGGACATCTACTAGAGGAAGAATTGCTAGAAAAGGTTTAAGGATGGAGAAGGTAAAGCAGTGGGACTGCAGGCTGTCTGTCAAATTCTAGGAAATTTATTTCAGAATGCCCAAAAAGATGCAACTTCTGTTTTCAGATAAAGAGTTCCTGTGAAGACACTGTATCTTATATAAAACTGTTGTCGTGTGAAAATATGAGATGAGTTTAAACAAGACAGAACTAAATTATAGAGATAAGGTGCTTCTCCTTGTGTTTTGGGCATGTTTGATCTTTTTAGTTGGGTTAATGTGCTACATAGTCTCATCTCTTTCTATGAATATTTTTTAGCTCCATTAAGCCTAGAAAAAGATAAATTTATATTTGGCTTGAGTGAAATTAGTTTTATAAGCTAAGTGTTCCAGATATCAGACATAAGTGTTTAAATTCCAAATCTATTTTAGGTTTACTTTTAATACATTACAGTGATTTTTATATACAAATACTAGAGCTGTGAGCATAGGCTAGGTTAAAGGGGTTTATTTCTGAAATAGAACATAGATAATATAGGATATTTTTCCAAGCTTATATCAAGCTCTGATGAAGCTTGAATATTAATTGTGCCTATTTTGCCCAGAGTGAAGACCAAACAGAAAAACTCAGTTATTTGCAGTACTTTATAAATGTGATGATAAATGTTTCCTTTAGGCCCTTGCAACAAGTAGTTACTTAAATGATCCTAAGAAAGGATCATTTAACTAGGAAAATTTCATAAATTAATTATTTATGTCAGTAAAATACATACATAAAATAATAGATGTTATTGGAATGTATTCCAGCCTATTACCTCTAAGTGAAAAACCACAAAACATCCAAGGGTTTTTTTCCCATCTGTATCTAATAAATTTTAAACCTTAGGATGCTTTTAAATTCCCAGTTTACAGTAGTTTTAAATTCTCAGTTTCACAGTGGTTTCAGAATATGTACAAATCCTGAATATTGTCTTGAGGCTTTGCTGAGATGGTTGTGGTGTTCCTTTGCAGTATTCCTGATGTGGAAAACATGAAGGACAGACTAGTATTGGGCTATCCTGGTTTGTAGGTAGTGTCCATATGGGATGAACCTTTTTATTTCACCTCAAGTTTACTGAATTATAGATGGCTAGAGGGTGCACTGTGCCAGGGGTTTTAACCAGCTGCATTGTTAGATCCAGTGAGAAATGGGGCCAGTTCAGGAGAATTTTAAATATGGCTTTAATGAGAACTTAGCAGGAGGCAGGTTGAACCTGGGCAGTGAAGATCAAGGGGACTCTGGAAGGCGTAAGCAGAGACCGAGAGGCTCTGGGCACTCAATGAGTCCCTCAGTGTTGGTGGAGATGATGTGCTGGCTTGTTTGGCCAGCGGGGCGTTGATGGGAATGGGCTGGGCTGCAGACACAGGACATGAGAGCAGAAGGAGGATTTGGCGTCAGTGAGCAGCTACCAGGCCATGGGCAGCCAGCACTGCCTGGAATTCTCACTGATGGAGGGGCTGGGAATAGCCCTCCCTGACAGCAGATAGGCTAAAGTGTTTTTGTCTTTGGGAATCCTGAGGGATGGGGGAGATGGCTGTGGAATTTGCAAGGATTGCAGAAGTTTGGCACCATTTTTGGGTTGATGTTATATTCATAACATTCTGTTCCAGGGCTCTGGCTGGGGCTGATGACTCTGCCTTACCTCATGGCAACGCCCTGGTGCTCTGCTCCTCAGGGCTCAGGTTACTCAGTGAACTTCACTGTGTGGCCAGATAAAACTGCCCCATTATTGTGACACGCTGTTCTGGTGACATTTAGACCAGCACAGTTCAGAAATCCAGGGGCCTGGATTCAGTGAAAGCAGACCATGGGGCTTGGTTAATATTTTTATACTGATATGGGATACTGTGAGCAGCTTTGGCTGCCTGAGCACAAGGTACTGAAAGTAAGACAAATGAGAAGAGGCTGCAATAATAAATAAAGTAATGGAAAGATGCAAGAGGAAAGCACGGAGGAGTTCAGTTTGTTAATTCCAGCAAAGAAGGGCTTTATTTCTGTGTGTAAATACCTCCAGGCAATAAGGATATGGGACACCAAGAGAAGAGGATTATTTGAACCTTTAGTTTAATAAAGCCTTTAGCAACAGCAGCCAAAGCCCAGTCATTTTAAGCACTTTGTAAGTAAGATTGCAGGAAGTTAGAACAATGTTCTTAAGCATTATATCACTGAAACTTGGCAACAGCCTGCTGACTAAATGAATTTTAAGATGGAGTTGGATGCATTTTTGAATGAGGAGGGAGACGGATCTTGGTGGCAGGAGTTCCTTCCCAGTGTCCCTCCCTGGCTGCATTGCTGTAAGGGTGCAGTGAAGCTGAGGCTGGAACCTGAGGTGATTTTGGAAGGCTCTTGCTGTGAGACAGTAGAGCAGGGACAGTTATTTTGGAGACATTACTTCAATGTAAACGGATCTGATGTTTTTCCATTTACTAAGTCGTCTATCACAGCCGTCTGTCAGTCTTCTTTGGGCAGCCAGTAAAACCTTGCCATTTCATCATTAATGAAGAGGCAACAACACTCATTTCCCAGCTTCCTGCTGCTGCAGAGCAACTGCCAATGGCCCCAAAATTTTACTTCAGTCCTTCCTCTGCTAGGGTAATTTCTGCTTTCTCAGTGGCTTGGGGTGAGAGGGGAGAATGCCTCAGTCACCCTTCCGAAATTTGTCCTTCCATGTCTGTGAACTCTGTCATTCAATTATTGGTTTCTCTTGCTAACTGTGAAATTTAAGCAAATTTTGACGAGAATAAGAGACAGAAAAATCACTCAGTAGTTGTAAAAGATAAGGTGTGTAGCATCTGCAGCTTTCTGTGTATGAAATTGTGAAAAATATTCATTCCTGCTGCTCAACAGTTTCCCAACCAGTGGTTTGTTTTGGGGGTTTTCACTTTCAGAAGCAATGTTTAAGTAGATAATTGTAGCTGCTGTTAGAGCATTTAGATCACAGTACTAGTTTGCCTTTTAACCCCGTTTTGAAACCAAAGCTAAAATTTAAACTTATACCTCAATGACAAAGATGATGTGTCTGAAAGACTACTTTAGGTTAATGCAAGATAATTTAAAAGCAGCTTGCCTAGTTTGTCGCAAAATCACATCATTAAATAGTGAAGAATGAGAAAGTGTGGATATTTGCCATTAATTCCTCCTTATAACCTTATAACTTATGTACTAATGAAAGGAAATATTGGTATTGGCCTAATGATAAATAAGATTATGATGATCTTTGGAAGTCCATTCCAACTTTGCATTTGTTAATGAAAGCAGTTTAATTCAAAAGCATCACCCTTAATTGTCTCAGTTAATCTATGAACACTCCCTTGAACCATTGAGTTGTCCATAGAACATGATAATCGGTAGGTTTTGCTCCATTTTTCTCTTTTCTTTTCTTTCCTTCATGAACATTGTGCATATTCCCCTTCTGGGATCTTTACTGTCCTGCCAAGACAGTAGTTTGCTTGTGATTCATATGTGAACTTCAGAAAACAGGGACACTTGGTGATGATTTCAGGGATATGATGTTACTCTTATCCTTTTAGGCTTTTTACATTTTTATTATCACTTTATCTGGCATAATATTAAAGAGCATTACAAACAACATTTATTTGGAGTGATTACTCTTGCACAAGACTGTCTGGCAGATTGCAGGCATTTACAGATGTTCTGATTTACAAGTACTGTTGCTCATCTTATTAAAATAAATGTATTTAATGCAAGACCAGAACAGCTTAAAAATAAACAATGACTGCAAAATAAATAAATGCAAACAAAGATTATCTTTACTTACAAAATCTATTTATGGAAAACTGAAATAGGAAATGGACTGAATAACTGACATATCAGTTCTGCTACAGACACAGAAATTACAACTCTCAAAATATTTGATTTTTTTGTTGTTGTTGTTAAAATACAACAGATTTAATCTAAAATCTCAGTCTTCTGAGAACATCTATCAGTAGAAGAGGGCTATCTAACCTGTGACCATTCAGGCAATAGCAATGGTTAGTTTTCATGTCAGTCTCTCTCAAAAGGGATCTACAGCTCACTTGGAACCTGGGGACACAGAATATAACACTCCAGGTGAAATTGTATAGTAACTAATGAAAAATAAGAATGAATGGCATGTAGGCAATGCTTTTTTCAGGTATGTGTAAGGAGCTTTTTCCATCTCTATGTGAGAACATTAACTCTCATTTTATTAATTAATTAGTTAGAGTTTAAATGGAGTTTATCTGGACAGAGTTTGTAAAACTGGAAAAAACAGCTCAAAAACCAACCCTCTCGTAAGGGAAATAATTGTGAAAGCGCTGTTTACCAACATGATGGTGTACTGGAAGGTGTTTAATAGCTTCCAAAACTAATTTTTTAGATAACTTGTACAAAAAATGGTGTTGGACTCATTTCCTGTAGTTACGCATTTCACTATCTTGTATTTATCTCCAATGACAGCCCACAGAGGAGGACTCTGAAGAAAGAGTTGAAAGAGCAAAATGAAGTTGTTCTGTGCAAGGAGCAAACTCTTGCCAAGGGAAAAAAGGCCAATTTGAGAGGAAGGGCAAACAGATCTGGAAGTGTAGCAAGGCTGATTCCTGGCAGTAAAGACAGGCTGAACTTGAAAGGAAAGAAGTAGTGCTTGTGTTTGTAGACTAAGATCAAAGTCTTTGTACCACTACTCAGAGTTATTGTAAGTGAGGGGAAAGGATTTGCTGTAGTCACAGGAGAGGTTATTGCTGTAATTGAGAGGTGGTTGAGAAGTTGATGCATAGGTACATGAAGCTCAGACTTTGACTTCAGTATAATTGGGACCAAATACCTAATTTGAATATGTTGTCTGAATGTGTATCTGAGTGTCAGAAGCATTTGCTGAAAGACACAAATGATGACAGAAAAGTGGAAGAGATTGGGGCTTGCCAAGTGGAACAAGCATCCATTGTGTTTTTCCCAGTTCAGCTTTAGGTGATCAAGGGACTTTGTCAAAATAGTGAAAAAATCTGTGGAAATGGGAGATTGACTCATGCAGCTCTAAATCATGAAAATGTCTCAGACTTTAGCATGGCTGGTTTAAATTCCAGTTTGAGGCTGGAGATTTGTTGATTGTTATTTTCTATTGATTTCTTTCTAGTACACAAGGTGGGAGCAAAACCAGTGCTGTGTGATTTATTTAGATAACCAGCAGGGCTTTGTAAGCAAACAGGGACTAATCTGGTGGTGCTGAACTTCACTGCTGAACCTCACTGCCCAAAAAACAGCTTTTCTTCTCCAAAAAGCTGATTCTCAGCTGGGTTCAGCCTGTTGCCATTAGCTGCTCTGCTGGTGTGTTTTTACATACTGTGGTAATTCATTTTGCAATGGGCTCTTCTGTCCTGTTTATCAGTTTCAAATCTATATCAAGACCATTTGGGTTATATCAGCTCTAAGTAAAACCTAGCTTTGCTATTACTTGTACTATCTGCTGAGACCTTTTCTATGATTAAGAGAGATTTTGATTAGCTGAGGTGCCCAATTTGAAGGCATTTGGAGGATTTTAGCAAGGTCGTGACTGGCTTTCATTAGAAGTGGCTTTTTGGTAATTGCTGATGGATCTTTGCTTGTCTGTAGTAAAGCTACTACAGGTGGTAAAAACACCATGATATTACCTTGCTGTGCATTTGGGCTGGTGAACACAAACCACTTCTGTCTTAGAGCCTCATCTTTTAAAGGACAACATTGTTTATGCATCCAAAAAATTTTCAAAACACGAGCTGTGAAATGTTAGCGGTAATATTTTGGAATGGGTTTGCAGGGTTACACCCAACTTGAGGTTCTCTATCAGTCTCTGCATCACTGAGAGCATTGCAGAGTAACCAGTAAGAAAACCACCAATATTTCCTTTTCAACAAGGCCCCAGCAGCTGAGAAAAGCAGGCTGGCCTGAGGGGTTGGTAAATAGTGAATACTGGTGAGCTAATTCTGCTTGCAGACAGATGAGGAAGGATGAGACAGATGAGGAAGGATGAATAAATTTGATGCAATCAGAGTTATTTACAAGGTTTATATTTAAAGTCCAGTTCTTTTAAGTGAAAGAGAAATTGAAGTGATGGTTTTGTTGCAGATTTTTTCAGCCCATCTCTTTCCCATAAGCTCTGAAGCAAGGGACTTGCTAGGACATCTCAGCAAAAACCATCTGGTTCTGGTGCAAGGAAGCTTTGTCCTCCCTTGCTTATCACTGGGGCTCCTGCAGTCCCTTCAGTGTATGTTTTAATGTTGTTTTCTTATGTTATTTTTGCTTCTTCCATTTCAGTTAGTCATGCAGTGGCACCAGAGACCTCTGCATTTTCTTCTCTGGCCATGGGGAAGTCCTGTTCCTTTGCCTGCTTCATGTGAAGAGGCAGTTGTGAAGGAACCTTGATGCTGTTTGGAACTGGACTTTTTCACGTGCCACTGTGTTTATCAGGGACAGTGGTAATGGGGAATACTCATGGGATTCTTTACTTCAGGGATGCTGGTGGGCTTTGCTTCTGAAGCTGGAGATCCCAAATTAGATACATTGCTTTTTTTGAAGTTTTTACATACAGCTTTGTGTTTGCCAGTGGTTCTGCTACAGTTTTGCATAGCAAGAGTTTGCCTTGCTTGAATTATGGGCTGTGCAGTGCAGATCTCTTGATACCTCTCAGGTGCTCTCTATAAGTGGAGTCCTTGAGACACTTCTTGTGATGGAGCAGGAGGGCAGGACTTGATTTGTGTGATTGCTGTGCAGTGAGCTATTCAAAGGTATGAAGGGGAGCTTGTCTCAGTCCTTAGCAATGAGAATATTAATAAGGAAGTCAGCTGCATCTCACTGCATTGCAAGACTACTGAAGCTATCCAGAACCACAGGAGCTGTGCAGTGGTTCTGGATACAGACAGGGAAAAATAACAGATCGTCTTCTCCTTTCACAGCATTACTTCAGTGCACTTCCTAACCTTTGCTGTGTACTCTGAACAGCCCCTTGGCTTGGTGATATTTATGATGCCCCTATTATTTAGCTATTCATAAACTATAATTTGAATCTGTTAGTGCTGAAGTGCACCTTTTTTATCCATATGCCTTTATCTGTAAGCAAGTCTCCTTCGCTTCCCTTTCTAACACTAAACTTTATCAAAGCAGAATAATCTGGCACCAGTTGTGCCACGAAGATTTGAACATTGAACCCAATGATCTGAGAAGTGATTTGATCTAGTAGAGGAATTGTATTAGAATATCTGTATAGAGGCTTTACCCCAGAGGTCCTGGTTGCCCTCGATGGGCTGCAGCTGCCATGTCCTTAATTGGGCTGCAGCTGTAACCAATGAAGATGACTGGGATAAAAGGGGGTGGGTTAGCCAGTCAGGGAGAGCCTTGGAGGAACCCTGACCTGAGAGAACAGCGTGCAGAAGAAGGAGTCCGTGCAGCGAAGATCTGCAGCCATGAGAATATGCCAAAGAGGTATGGACTTTAGAAATCTAATAACAACAATATGGGACTCTAGAAATAATAGAAGAACAACAATTGGAGTTAAGTGTGTCCAGACATGCAAATTTGTTTATAAAAATCTGCAGCCAGCTAGGGATTACATTTAACCCTATTCAGAGGACCTGGCTGGATGCACTGCTTGGATGTTGAGATGATTAGAGCAATGCTGCTGAAGGTGTGGTGTCTGAGGACCCATTTAGCTCTGGCCATCAGCTGGCACTCTCTGGTGTTTCCTTGCTGTCCCAGCTCTCACCCACAGGCCTGTGCCTCTCAGTTTGACCAGGCTTACAAGGGGCAAATGAAGTAATTCACAAAGAGTTCTTGTAGTCCCTGTGGAGCAGCAGCTCTGCATGAATGCAGGGCTTCTGCATGTGCAAGAGCTGAAAATGTCTCTGATTTCTCCTCAGGAGCTGCACTTAAGCCATTCAGACTCTCCAGCATTAATGGAAGTTGGTGAAGAAGGTGCTTTAGGTTTCCAGACTTCATTGTGGTGCTGAGTGATGGCAGTGAGATCCGTTTGGTTTTGGGCTGAATCAAAGCTCTCCGCTGGATCAGAGACTGAAGCCCACAAGGCCAGAGGAGCCTTATCTGCCTGCAGGATTCTCCACAGAAACAAAGCACAGCAGCCCTCACCCATCCATGCATTTGTACATCCCATATCCTGACAGGTAAGTGGAAATGTGCCAGGTGCCTCCTCTGCACCCCTGCTGGGGGATCCCACAGCCAGTGCTGTGTGTGCTGCTCCCACTCGTGGGCGACAGCGGCGCAGGCGCTGGGATTCCAGCCTTGTAAAATAATCCATGGATTTCAACTGTTGCACTGGGCCAAGTTTTTATTGGCAGCAGCCTTGTATTTGAGCTGCCAGAACTAGAAACGCCTCTGAAGGCAAAGGGCTCCAGAACTCCCCCCTGGACCCTGGGAGCAGTGTCCTGCCTGGAAGTGCCCCGCCGATGTGGGCAGTGACGGCTGCATTACTCAGCATCCGCCTGCGTTTCGCACCCACTGTCTGGATCTGACTTGGAAGTGGACATTTCCAGTCAGGCACAGCTGCTCTGGTCTTTGCTGAGCATCCATCTCACCTGATGACATGTTTTCCCTTTAGCCAACAGCGCTGCGCATCCAGCACAAGCTCATTACTGTACCCATGCAGTAGCTTTTCACTTCAGCCAGTGTGTGAAGGAAAACAAAACCCCAGTGCATTTCCTCTCTCCTGGGGCTGGCAAGATAGATCTCTACAGAAGGTATGAAGGCAATTCCTTACCTGTCTCTGGTTCCTGAACACCTGCCTGTTATGGTGGGTGTGAGATACCTGATGCTGTGGTAGGGCTGGCATTAGGGCATCAGTCACTTTAACAGATGCTGGTTGTGAATTTTCCATCCTTTCTGGCCCCAGTTGGCCCTGGTTTCATCCCTGAACTCCTTTTCCTGCCTTGCTCCTCTCCTAGACCTTAGATTTGGAAGGAATCACATGGGTTTTTCCAAAGGGCTGTATTTAACATGCAGTTTCCTTTAGGCTTTACCAAGAAAGGATTGTTTTTGGGAGGAAGAGTGAGTCTGTTTGTGTTCTTTCAAAGGCTGGGGTTTAGCAGGTGTTCTCCTGGAATACAGGCATGGGCTGAGTGCTCTGGGCACTGCTGCAGCAGCAGGTGGCTGGGATCCAAGGTGTGCCCACAAGGAGGTGAGCTTCAGGAGACTTGTGCCACCAGATGTCACCCTGAAACCACCCCTATGTACCAATTCCTCACTCTGGGAGATACACACCGTGGAAGATGGCAAAAGAGGATTTGTTTGATCCTGGTAAGTGTAGTTAATGAAATGTTGCTATGTTTGCACAGTGGTGAGGGCCAGGAACAGAGGCAGGAACCTGTGGCACAGGACAGTGTTCCAGGGATAAACGTGCCAGGAGAAAATGCTGCTTCAGGAAATCCAATAAGCTGGGGGAACAATAGGCTTGTGCAGAAGGAAGGTAAGCACAGGCCTGAGGTAGCAGTGCAGCATTGACTATCTGTTCATTAACTGCTCTCCCTAAGACTTCCCTTTATTTTTGAAGTATTTTTCTGGTATTGCTCTTAGGATGCTGTTATTAGAGAGTAAGTTCTTTGTGAAAAGAGGGCATTTGCAAATAGTTTTGTGACAAATGCTGTGGTGACCATATCAGCCTTTTATGGGAACGTTTAACTGTGCAAATACTGCTGCAGACTAATAGAGGGGCTTGGACAAAGTGACTGTACAGCCCTGAGACACTGAAAATTGCATCTAAGGGTTGGGAAGCCTTATTCAAAGTGGTAATATATACAGTAGAATATTTGTTGTATTTAAAATTTGAATTTTTGAAAGCAGGATTTTTAACCTTTAGCAAACACCCAATTTCATGTGGGCACATAAACATGTACTAACCTGGCTCTCAAGTTAGACTAGGAAAAGTAATGATAAGCAGCAGCTTTTCCAGCCTGTCAGCAACAGGCCTATGGAGGTAGAGCAGCTGCAGGTACAGTTGCTCTGAGATCTAATTTAACATACTTGCAACCTTTTTAATAGCACAGAAATGAAATTTGTAACACAGCTCAAGACGGCCAAAGAAGAGAAGGCCATGGCACAAGTTCTCCTTTACTCAGCACTTCCCTTCTGAGTCCCGGAGTGAAAACCACCACACCCACAGTGACCACATCTCACTGGTCCCTCAGTCCTGGCATCATCTCAGGGTAAGGAACACCTTCCACATGGACAAGCAGCTCCTCCTTGAGCTGGCTCCTGGAAAGCCTGGATGAGAAGGCAAACTTGGAGCCATGGCTCTGATTAAGTGCCTTCCATCTGGTAAGTGACTGTTACTTTTCGGGTCAGATTGGTCAGAAAAGTTGTCAACTCTGTTGGGTTATTTCCCTTCTCACAAAATATGACAGTAGAAATTTTGGTGTTCTCGGAGTGGAATTAGATTCCCTTAAGTTCATCACTTTCAGTCTGAGTCTCATTCTTAAAAGACACTGAGGTAATTACCTGTACCTATTATAACTTACTCTCATTTCTCCTTCCCTCATGTCTTTTTTATGGGATTTATCATCTTTGAGCTGCTTTTATTTTTCAAGTCAGGTTTCCAAGAAGCAAGCCTGTTCAGTTTAAAGTCTGTAACTCAGATAAATCTGTATAAAGTGCAAAGCAATTTTAAGTCATCCTGGTTTTGCAGGACTGTAGGGGGATGGAATATAAGAAAATAAAGATAGTGTAGAAAGTAATCTTACCCCTAAGGAATTGCAGCTGGGCCAATTATCAAAGATTAGGAACAGGCCTGACTTTAACAGGCCACAGCTGTAAGCAATGAGAAGAAGAGTGCTATAAAAGAGTGGGGGTGGCTGGGTGAGAGGGGAACTGGAGTCAGTGGCTGCTTTGTGAAGAAGAAAGAGTCAGTGCTCTGAGGAGCTGCCCATGAGAAACACCAAGGAGGTATGGAGCTTTTGTGATAAGGAGACAGCAGTATGGAACCCCTGCTATAAGATGACAACAACACAGGACTACTTCACTTAGTGCACTGGAAAGGGAAGAAAAAACAAGGGGACAACAAGTGGGGATAGGGATGTCTAACATTAGTTAATAATATACAAGAATAGAGACGAAGTACTATGGGAGACCATTTGTTCTTGTGGCTGAAAATCTACTTTAAAGCTGGTGATAGTCTCTTACTACCCCAAAGTGCCAGGAAGAGGGAAAAGAGCTGCAGCTGCTCCCTGGTTTGCTGGGCATGGTACCTTCTGCATTGTCCCCTGGTACTTAGGGTGAGAGCTTTAGAAATGGAAAAGATTTTTTTCAAAGATAAAACTCCCAGCAGTCTCAAAGTTGATGGGAACCTTTATTTTGATTATTTTCATTGTACTGACATTGTCCTTTTATGCAAACTTAACTGTAAAACACTCTTGAGATACTGCATAGAAAATACACATAAGAAAAACCACATATATACATGTCCATAAAAATAGAATACATCTTGGCAAAATTACTTGTGTACAGTGTATTGACATTATTGAACCAAACTTACATCACCTTTGGAGAAAAATGTTCCATGTGCGTAAAACCCCAGACCATTTACTGAGCTGGGAGTATGGCAGTGGATATGGGTTTGGGTTAAATAAATGGCTATACCAGAATGGCAGAGTAAAAACAAGTTACAAAATACCTGCTCTATAAAGTAGAAGAAGCCATTTTGGTTTTTTCTTCCAAGAAATAGCAACATCTCTACACTTGCATGGAAACCAAAGATACCAGTTCCAAATTCTCCTGTAGATTCATTAGCTGCAAACAAACTTTAACGTAGTTTGTTTCAGCATTTGCAACCCTTGGGCACAGTGGCATTTGGTGGGTTGGAGCACACAACATAGTATAGCACAGCCCTAATTCTATTGGGTAATTGATAAGGAAAAAAATCTAATAGATATAAAATTTAAAACACTTAGCAACCTTTAAAATATGTAGACCACTTGAAATTATGGGTTTATTTTCTTCAGTTTCTTTCAGTGGAGGCTGCTCCTTGCTTACTTGCTTTGCCTACATGGATTTCTCTGCTGCTTTTCAGAACATACTGTGGAAAGTGACTATTCCAGTGTAATAAATAAAGCAAGTGGTAACAGGTCCTCAAAGCCATGGATCTTCCCCTTGAATTGGAACAACGGAACTGGAGAGGCAGCCTCCAGGAAGCAGGGGAGGAGAAAAGAGCACAGCACCTTTGAAGTGTGGTGGTTGCCCATGTGGGGCAGGCAGCAGAGCAGGCAGGAGCAGCCCTGGCCCCGGGCAGGAGGCTGAGCTCAGTAGGGGAAGGCGGACACGGCGATGTAGATGATGAAGGTGGTGCGGTACTCGACGCTGCCATCGGCGCTGTAGGACAGGGCCCGCACGCCCATGCGGTACGTCCGGGGCTCCCGCAGCGCCCGCGTGGTGAACACCACCCCCTTCCAGTTCTCGTCCCGCAGGGCAAAGGGCACTGCAGGGTCCTCCTCCGCCATCAGGAAGGTGGTCCTGGGGTGCATGACTTGGTCATGAGTGTAGGCCACCAGCCGGATCAGATCCTGCCCCGCAGCAATGCCAAAGGGCAGCGACAGCAGCTTGTACTCCAGGGCGTAGGTGCTCAGGTCACACTCCAGGTCGTTGGCCGGGCAGCTCTTGAGACAGAACCTAGGAAGGAGCAGAAGACTTTAGCCCAGAGAGAAGGCACAGTATCTTAAGTACTGAGATAGGTCTTAGAGGAGAAATTCTTCCCCTGTTTACCCTGCTGCAGATTAGAAGTTCTCTAGAAGTGCTCATGCATTCTTTATCCACCGTTTCCTTAGCCACTGCAGCCCAGTTTAATGTCCCTTTTTGCCTCAACAGGATCATTTCAGAGAGATGTTGGCTGTACTGATGTCATTGATGTCCATAGGGTAAGTTTTAGTGACTGTGTTCTTAAACATTAGAATAGTTTAAAATGTTCTGGGCAGCATTTGAGGTATGTGTCTGTTAGGTCATTAAATAAAGAATTTGGAATGATGGGCAGAATAAAATTTACTTTTATTAATCAAAAGTTAAAACATGAAATCTCTGCTAGTGCAGTTTGCCAGTGCTAATGGAGGTCAAAGGACATGACCTCCATGTCAGCATAGATGTCACTGCAGGTTGAGTTTGATACCAAAAGATGGTTTCTGACTATGAAAAAAGCTATTTTTCTTTGAGGATATTGAAAGATTAAAAGAAATCAATATGGGATTTCTTCCCAGAACAGGGAAATAACAAAGCTTAACAGGAACTTAGAGTTATTTTCATTACTAAAAGAAAGTATTTGATGCTTTGAAGCTGATAGCAAGTCAAGCCATTAGAGAGATTCAGATTAGAGGTTAGGAAGGAATTCTTCCCTGGCAGTTGAGGCAGTAGCACAGATTGCCCAGAGAAATTGTTGCTGCCCCCATCCATTGGAAGTGTCCAAGGCTAGTCTGGACAAGGCTTGGAGCACCCTGGGACAGTGGAAGGTGTCCCTGCCCACAGCAGAGGGTGGGACTGGATGTTCTGTTAAGGTCCTTTCCAACCCAAACCATCCCAGGACTCTGACTCTATGACCTCCAATGGCAATGCCTTACCTTTAGCTACTGTGAGCTCTACTGGTGTCAGGCAAACTTAAATTTTCTCCTTTAACAAGCACAAATTAAGGAGCTGAGCTTGGGACAGGTGAGAAGGGGCTGAGAATAAAACATACCCAGAATGTGGCTCTCGCTGGTAGTTGGGAGGACAAGGGGTGTCTATGCACTGGTAGCTTCCCCTCATGTTGAAACACATCTGATTTGATCCACAATTTATGTCCTCTTCAAGACACTCATCAATATCTGGATGGAAAAACATGCAAGGGATCAACTGCTGGTAGAAGAATTTAAGGGTGAAAATCAAAGTGGGTAAAGGTTGAGCAGGGCTCAGAATGTGCCTCTGTTTGACCCTAGAGCTTGAAGCTCAGTGTGTAATGAGAAAGTCACAGGGGAACTGCAGAGAATCAGAAGTTGCAATTGTCCAGTTTGCTGATGTTTTATGAAACAATAAAGTGTGGCATGTAAAAACTTCTGAAACCTGAAATTTGGGATGCTGACACTCACACAGCCAATCCAGAGAGGTGGCTCAGCCATGTGCTGGGCCTGGCCAGTGTCAGGTTTCTCTGCAGAGCTCCCCCAGAGCCCTGCAGGGACAGCTCTCCTACCTTGGCAGGTTTTGCCGTTGGGCATGAGGCGGTATCCGGCGGGACAGACACACTGGAAGCTGCCCAGGCTGTTCCTGCACTCGTGCTGACACGTGTCTCTGCTCTCACACTCATCAATGTCTGTGGAGAGAAGCACCAACACCTCAGCATTCCCTGAGCCTGCCATGAACACAGGTACTTCTCCCCTATTTATGTACTGCAAGTGTACAGACAGAGCTGGTGGGAGTTGTCTGGATCTCTTTTTCTGATGGGGTTGAACATCTAAGACCAGAGTGTCCTCTTCCCTTACCTGTGCCATTCCTTGTAACTCTGCAGGCACTAAAGGCAGCTTTGAGGGGCTCCTTATGTAAAGTTTTTAGAGCACATTAGCATGGTTTAGACACAGATAATTTGTAATTATAATGGCTTTTGAAACATCTGCCTAGTTCAGGACAGCAGCAAAGTAATCTCAAGCAGGAGTTCAGATTTGCATGGTTAAATAGTGGAAGGAAGGTCTTTGCTTCCCCTGTCTGACTGGCAGGGGTTGCATTAGATCAAAATGCAAACAGAAAAGAGAAACACATGTGACTACAAACATTTGTGCTGTTAGCAAATCCTGATGGTTGCCTATTGAAAAGATTTTCTTTAACAAAAGCATTATTTGGGAGTATTTTTCACATTAAACAATAATTTTAAAATTTAGATGTTTATTCAATGAAATGCAAGTTTCATGGAATATTAATATTAATATTCATGGCATATTAACTAATTCCAACTGGAAGCTGGGATGAAGATCAAAATTGGAAACAAACCCTTCCTTCCTTCAGAGTTGTATACTGGGTCTCTCAAACTCCTACACCATAACAATCCACATGGATGTGACTATTGAAACCTCTCTGGAGCTTAAATACAAGGTTTGATGTCTTCTCCATGCTCACTGAATTACACTGCAACCTGTTTTCTTACATAAAATAATAATAATAATTTAAAAGCCTCTCTGCCTGTTGCCTGTGTGACAGTGGCAGTGCTGGCAGTGGCCCCAGTGTGATTGAGTCTAAAATGTTTATTCCAAACCTTTCTGACACGGATTACTGGTGCCAGTGGGAGTCTGACAGAAGCAGTGTAACTAGGTCGGGGCTTCTGGTGGCTTTTGGAGTGTGAGAAGATTCACCAAGGTGAGCTACCATGATCAGCAGAAAGACAATAACAGAGGGAAATACTTTGCACACAGGTAACAAGCAGCACAATTAAAAAAAGAGGTTATAAGGAGGTTTGAGAACATTTTTGCTACAATGTGAGCCAAGACAGCAGAGACCAGAACATGCAGAACCCTCTGAATATTGACCAGGGTAATAGAAAACACAACCCCAGCACCACAAACCCTCAGCCCTGGTATATATCACACAGTAACCTAAGAATAAGGCCCAAAACAGAGTTGCATAGATAGGACTGACATTTACCTACACATCTGGCATTTCTTGCCTCATAGCCTTCAGGACAAGTTTCTCTAAGGTTCCTTCTAGTCCTGGAGAAAGGTATTCTGCTGTTCCTATACTCTGAGAAGGAGCTGTAGAGATTTGAGGAGTGCCTGTAATAGTGCTGCAGTTGCTGGTTGTCTCTCCCAGGGGAGAACTGAGCATAGTTATAGCTACTGTAAAAGGCACCCGAATTTGGCACCCTCTCCAATCCGGCGCAAGATTTCCCATCACCCAGTAACTGTTGCCCAGGTGGACAGAAACACTTGAAGCTGCCAGGGGTGTTGGTGCAGTGAAGTGCACAGGGTTTAGGCACTTGTTCACATTCATTAATGTCTGCTCATGTGACATGATCCAGAGCCCCAAACCATGTGGAAAGGAGAGAAAACAAACAAACAACAACACATAACTATACGTATATATACACACAGATACTTATCTCAGTATCAGGAACAAGCTGAAGATATAAAAGCGAGGTTTGGAGGCACTAAAACATGGAGAACACTAGGCCAAGCAGGCAGGATCCACTGTCCTGGACTGTAAGAGACCTTCATTCTCCCACAGGCTGATGTGACTGTGCTCACCAGGACAGGAGACCTGCTGAAGCCTTGTTTCAGCCTCAACTGCTCAATACTCTCTTAGTAATTGGGGTTTTTCCTTAAGTGCTCCATAGATGAGCACTTCTGGCTTTTGACTATCAAAAATCTTAGGTTGTTTAAAAAAAAAGAAAGAAAAAACTATTTATCACTTAGGAAAGCTAATCTTGAAGTAGTCATCAGGAAGGAATGCTCTTCTGACATGATACGTAACAGCAACCAAAACCAGCCTCACTTGGTGTTACAAACTCACATTCAGAAATCCTCACTATCAGGGTAGGGCAGCTGTTACATTTTAAGTATTTGACATAAATGCAGTAAAGGTGATGCTAAATGATCCTACTGCCTTCCTGAAGTCTCTTAAATGCCAGGGGAAGTGCTTATGCTTATCCGCTTGCCCTGGCCTCACACATTAAACTCTCCCGCTCCCCACGTCAGAGCTCCAGAGCCTCCTGAGACATGGGAGAAAACCCTGGGTGGCTTTATGCCAAGATGGACAGGGAGTGACTGCATGGCTGGCATTCCTGTGAGTGCCAGGGATCCTATTCCTTCCCTGCTGGGAGCCACCCATGCCAGGAGTGGAGCACTGAGGGAGAAATGCAGATCAGGTCCTTGTGCTCTGTCTACTGAGGAACACCCCTGGCAGTCCTGATCAGGGCAATAGGTGTACTTGGGATGTTCAGGAGCCAAACTCAGTTCTGGGTCTGTTGGGCTTCTTGCAGCTCCTTGGGGTGTGCTCCTAGGGCAACCCACATGACTCCCTGTGTGACTGCCTTCAGGGGTGAGCCAGGGCATGATGAACCAGAGATGAGCACAGCCAGGCACATCAACAAACCCCACCTGATTTTTATAACTGAAGCCTCCTGTGGAGTGGTCATCCATCACAGTGCTCTGAGTCCCTCTTACTCTTTGTTTTCAAAGCACAGCCCCAAACCAATCTCTGTTTGGTACCATTTAGCTCCGACTGTTTGTTTAGAACCATTTAGCTCTGTTTGTTTAGAACAGAACACTTTGTTTTAGACGGCCAATTTGGAAACACAGAGCGAAGGTGTCTCTACAGCGTGGTGTCGCCCAGGGTCAGCACTGCTGGTGTGTTGCAGCAGAAAGGCAGGCAAAGCAGAGCACAGGAGCGAGTGCAGCTTACCCACGCAGGGCCTGGCGGTGCCCTGGGCGCGGAATCCTCGCGGGCACACGCAGCGGTAGCTGCCGCGGGTGTTCTCGCACAGCTGGTTGTAGCGGCACTGGTGCGACCCCGAGCGGCACTCGTCAACATCTGCAGCACACGGCAAGGCAACAGTCACAGCTCTGCAACAGCCCCGCCGCGGGAGGAACCCGGGGCTGCTCCATCCCTGCAGGTGTCCGAGGACAGGCTGCATGGGGCTTGGAGCAACCCAGGATGGTGGATGGTGTCCTTGCTCACAACAAGAGGTAGAAATAGGTGATTTTTAAGGTCCCTTCCAGCCCAAATCATCCCATGATTCCACTAGAACAAAAGCTTTGGTACCACCTGCAACATCCGCTGTGCTTAAAACCCTCCCTGATAAGCAGCAGGGACCTGTGATCTAGATTGAGAGCTCTTGAGCCAAACTCTTAAGAAATCATGCACACACAAAGCAAAATATTTCAGTCAATGAATAACTGAGAGAAATCAAGGTTCCAACACAGAAAAGACCACCAAGGGAAATCTTACTGTTCTTGCTTAAGAACAGTGGAAAACTAGAGGTAGCAAGGATGCATCTGCTTTTTAATACCAACTACAAAGAAAGTTAAATAGAGATGCTCCATAAGCAAAAACAAGTTGGTGCTTTAGTATGTACAAATATTAGTAACTGGAGATGGACAATCTTCAGGATTATTTATAAAAATAAATATCATCATTGTCCCTCTGTTTCCCAGAGCCACACAGTGCATTAATGCTTCTACTCACCAATGCAAGTCCCGTTCTCTGCTTTGGTCATTCCACTGGGACAGAGATCAATGCACTTATAGCCACCACGGGTGTTCTTGCAGAGCTGATCAGGCCTGCACACATTCTGCCTGCACTCATTGACATCTTATTCAAACAAAAGCCAAAAAAAAAAAAAAAAAGCAAGATTGGACTCAATTATGTAATGAAATTACCCTGTGTCCACACATTGAATCATTTCATGCACATGGATCAGTCAGCCCAATTCCTGCTGCTTCTGGCTTTCAGTACTGCTTGACAGATTCCAAACTGTACATCAAGTATATCATCCACAGCAGCATTTTCTTTCATAAGAGAGCAACAAATAAATGTTGAACTCTGTCTGTTGGAAAGAGGAAATGGACATTCAGAACTTCATCCCTACCCACACATTTTCTGCCCTTCAGCTGGAATCCTGGGTCACAGCCACAGTGGAAACTTCCTATGGTATTGAAGCAACGCTGATGGCAGGAGTTGGACTCTTGACACTCGTTAATGTCTGTGGAACAACACAAATCCTTGGCACCAGGGCTGGCAGTTACCCTGTGGGCACTACCTGAGCAGGCTTTGGCTGAGTTCTGCTCAGGAGTTTGCTGCTCTCTCATCTTTGTACAAGAAAATTCACATGGGACACAAACCCAAGAATGCTAATTTCTTCCCTGACAGGATTTTAAATTTTCTAAAGACAGAAGAAGCAAAAGATTAAAAAACAAAACAAACCTAAAGACCAAACCCCCAAAACTCCACAACCTTAAGAATGAAAATGTATAGACAGGTACTTGGAGGCTCCCTCTACAGTGAGTTTCAGCTGCAGAGAGCTGGTGGCCGAGGTGTACCTTGGCAGCTGAAGCCGTCGGGCGTCCGTCGGAAGCCGCTCCCGCAGCGCAGCACGCAGCGGAAGGAGCCGGGCAGGTTCTCACAGTCCTGTCCTGCATGGCAGCTCTGCCCCCCCAGAGCACACTCATCGATGTCTGCAATGGGAAACAAGCTGCAAACCCTGCCCAGCCAGCACAGGGGACACACCAACCTGGTGCCTTCAGCACCAGCAACTAGAAACACGTGACTGCAAGTACATTCAGCTATGAAATAGAATACCACCAATAAATTGTGTTCTTTTAATGAGAAAACGACCCGAATAAAACCTCTCCTTAGCAATTTAAGTGCCTCTTAAGGCATTTTAAGGCCTTCAATTATCTAAAGGGCATTGTATCCAAGCTGTTCCCAGCACCTTCCTTACCCTGACATGTTCTGCCATCAGCAGAGATGGTGAAGCCTTTGGGACAGGAGCAGTAGTAGGATCCCACAGCATTGTGACAGATGTGGGAACAAGGATTTCCCACAGCACATTCGTCTTCATCTGGAACAAGAAAATGTTTGAAAAACCAGTGAGACCTCCCAATCAGTCAGACTACTCCAATCTGATCCTTCCTCAGAGGTGTGCAACTAGTAAACCCCACAGGGCAAAACCAGATCCAGTAATTTCCTTCATCTGCAATCTTTCAAGAAGTAATGAAATAAATCCACAAAATCATCTCAGATTATTTTTCCCTAAAACAACCCCAACTCTTAGAGAGACAGCACTCATGTGCTTCTCTCCACCTCCATCCCCCAAGCAGGAACATGTGGGCTCCTGTCTGAGGTGCCAACACTCAGCCTTTCCTCCACACAGGTCACCCAAGTCCTTCATTGCTCTGCAGGCTCATTGTCCTCCAGGTGTACATGAAGTACTGATTTAAAAGCTGTCTGGGCACTACTCCTATTGTAGGTGAGGACAGAAGTAACATCTTCAGCTGCCCTTGGATCTACAGCCTTTTCGCAAGGATAAGTCACACTTTTAGAAGTGCACACATAAGGGGCTTCCCTTGGATCTACAACCTTTTAGCAAGGATAAGTCACACTTTTAGAAGTGCACACATAAGGGGGATGTAGGTTCTGGTGGTTTAGTAATGTGCCCAGCTCTGGAGCCCTCAGCACAAGGTGGACACGGACCTCTTAGATCAGGTCCAGAGGACACCACGGAGATGCGCCAAGGGCTGGAACCCCTCTGCTCTGAAGCCAGCCTGGGAGAGCTGGAGAGGGACTGTTTACAGGGGCCTGGAGTCACAGGAGAAGGGGAATGGATAACCATTGCCAGAGGGCAGGGATAGATGGGATACTGGGAAGGAATTGTTCTCTGAGATGGTGGGGAGGCCCTGGCACAGGGTGCCCAGAGAAGCTGTCCAAGAAGTGTCCAAGGTCAGGCTGGACAGGGCTTGGAGCACTCTAGGCTAGTGGAAGGTGTCCTTGCCCATGGCAGGGGTGGAAATAGGGGATCTTTAAGGCCCCTTCCCACCCAAAGCAGTCCAGGAGTCCATGGTCACACCCAGCCATGTCAGTCCTTACCTGAGCAGTAAGGCCCAGACGAGTCCAAAGCAAACCCTGCAGGGCACTGGTTGCTCCGATCCCCTGTATGATAAAGGAAGCACACATCACTTGTGGATAAAAATATGGCCATTTCACTACTTTAACAGTGAGAACTGCAGCCCAGCAATTTTACAGTCTTTACTATATTTCAACACCAAACCAGACACTTTTAAATCCAGCCTTTAGTGGTTTTTCTACTTTGGCATCAAAAGTCAGAATTGCATGGCTTCTGCTGGTTTTAGTAACACTGAACAGGTGTGTGGGGGTCCCCTCAGAGTGAGCTGCAAGTCCCATCCCAGCCTAATGCACCCTGGAAAGTTTCTTATTGAAAGAATAAAGAGCATTCAGTTTTACTTCACGTAACAGAAGAACAGTAGACCCAAACCAAACAAATGTCACCATGTCACAAATCTTAGGAGGTCACTGTAGAAGACAACCATGTACTACAAACTGCAATGAGAAACTCAGGGAGAGACTCCTCAAAGGAGACAGGGCTTTGGCTGCTTGAAAACTGAAATTTAAAAAAAATCCCAAGCACCAGTATCTTAATTGTTGGAGGAAATAAATGCTAGTTCAGTAAAGGCTTAGCCAGATTTAATCACAGGCATATCTTCATCCAGAGATTCCCTTTTATCAGATCTCTTTTTAAATTAGAATAAAATGTATTTGGTTTTCAAACTGTACAATGAGTCCATAGTCTGGCAAGTGGGAAAAACCTTATTTTACTTAATTTAGAATCTTGTTACTGAAAAAGAAAGACTGAGACAGCCAATCCCTCTGTTTCATTTACTTCCAAACTAGAGTAATTTCCCTACCACATTAAAAGAAAAGCCCAAATAGCATTAAAAGAAGTAACAGGCCAGCTTGCTCATTAATTAGAGTTTCTGAAAGGAAAATGTGCTCACCTAAATCCATGCCTGTCCCCTTTGGTCACTCAGGTTCATAAAAGCCAGCAGTCAGCAATGCTAACTAATAGTTAATTAAGGGTTACATCAACAAGGTCCTGAGATCTACACTAAAGCTACCCAAGTTTCACAGAACTTCCTTTTGAGACTACAGGTGACTCAATGAATTCTAGGCAGAGAGGACAGTCTTTCCCCATTGTTTGATTCCTGGGAAGGCCTAGAACAATACCTTTTGCAATGGAAGCCTGGATTTTGAAAGCCACGGCCTCCTGCAGCGGGTGGTACTCTGTGGTGATGGAGGCAGCGCGCAGTGTCTGCACCAGGAAGGGCATCCTGCCCTTGGAGGGCTCGTAGGTGATGGAGTGGTTCCACGTGTAGGGAACGCTGACCCCGTCTGCCGCAAAGAGCCGCGTGGAGTGCGCGTGCAGCTGCCCAGGGCCCGTCTGGATGTAATCCTCTGTGTAATCCTGCAACACAACCCTGGCCTTCAGCTGCTCCCACACCAGCACCACCTGGGCTGTGCTTCAGAGCTGGGAGATGTGCTTAGAGAAAGGGGCTTATCTTAACCGCTGAACAAAGAGTATTGCACAAGCACAGGTCCTTTTCACTGTTATTTTAACTGTTGAATCTTAACACTGCCTGGTCTATTACTTTAAAAAACAATTCAGACTGATGTACTGAGGATCCTGATGATGGAAGCCACAGCAGGGGATTTCTAAAAAATATCTTACTCCTCAATAACAATCTTTTGAGGTCTAAATATTTGGCTTTTATTTGAAGTCAGATGCTGACAAATGTGCTAAATAAATAAGTGGTGGAGAAACATTCTGCCACTCAAGAGGGGTATAAATATTGGACATACTACAAATTGCGGTTTTCCAAAATATCAACAACTTCAGGTATATTTATTGCGTGGTAGGATTAATACAGTAAAATACTGGTGGGATTAATACAGTAAAGTACTGTTACTAATTACTACAAGAGGTTAAAGATGCACCTTTCTAGCTCTGCCCAAAGCAACCCTGACATGCCAGCCATCAATAACTACCCTGAAGACCCTCCTCAACACTACCTGCCAACACCTCAAACTCTTGAGAGACTAACACCACCCTCCTAATGAGAACTTTCTGCTTTCAAAGGCAACATCAGCATCATCAGTTCAACCAAACACAAAAGAAGTCACATACAGTACAGCAGGTTGCAGGACTCAGTGTTTCCTGCTTTCCTCTGAGTGAGAGAAGTACAGATGCACGAGAGCAGGGGTGGTACCTGAAGCAGCTTTACCTTGACACTGACGTCAGCCACCGACTGGAGCTGCAGCACGTGGCCACTCACAACAACATCAAGCAGCAGGGCCCCATCCGTGTCCAGGCCCCGGGCAACGTGCGTCATGCGCAGGATCTCACCTGGCAGTTTAACAGCACACTCATTTGGCACACATTCCCAACAGTGACTCCCAACAGCCACATGGAATCGAAACTGGAGTTCCCTGACCAGTAATTTATACTTACATTTTGTAAGCTGTAACATGCCCATTAGAAAAAACATGACATATTTCAAACTACAGCTCTAAAAGGTGGAATAAAGGCTCAGAAGGCTACAGTCAGTCTGAAAATATTAGTGTAAGCACAAGACCCAAATGATCCTCTGCTGTCTTTTCAGAAATGCAGCCTCCATCTGACTTACTGGATACAGAGCTGATCCATCCCAGGCAACTCACCAGTTGCAAACTCCACTTGAGTTTCTCTCTTGAAGACAGCATCAGTGAGTGTAAACCCATTCATTGCTTCCCCAATTTCTTTGGCAGTTGTCCAGTAAACTGGGCTGAGTATGGAAACGAGCTTTCTCATCGCTGGGCCTGAAGGAAACACCACAGAAAATCGGGGAGCTTTGATCTCATCACAGACCCACATGCACAGGAGCTGAATATGAAGATCTAGAACTAGTGTAACCCTTCAGATTTAAACCAGAATACCATAAGTATTGGTGTATTCAGAGAAAAAATTGATCAAAGTCAAAGAGACCTACCAAGGGTCCGAGGGACGTTTGTGATCTTTGCCTGTATCACTCTAGTGTCAGAATCCGGGCTGTCCGTTACTGTGGCGTTCAGGAAAGCAATCCCAAATTCCACATCATTGATATTGCCAATGATGCTGCCCTTGGCACGTGCAGGCCCACCTGTGCAGGGGATGGGGGAGAGGCAAAGCACAACCCCATGTGATAAGTGCTGTTGGGTATTTTAGGGAAGAGAGAACTGGGCTTTAGTTGCAGGGCAGATTTAAGCCCAAAAACTTAAATTACCCAGTCAACTGGCCAAGATGAGAGATAGCACCAGTGAAATCAGGATTGCCACAGACTTTCAGCACACTGTCACTGCATGCAGGCTGTAAATACTCACCAGGACATGCTTGGGTGTTGCACCTGGATATCTGGGAGGAGTCCCCAGGGCAAGGACGGCCACGATTCAATGGGGCCGGGCTGCTGCACAGGCGCACCCGGGTCTGCTCTCCTCCTCCACAGGAAGCAGAGCACTGGCTCCATGACTGCCACTGCCCCCAGTTTCCATCCACTGCAGAATAAAGAATGAAGAAAGCAATTTTTCAATTTAAATGCTTCAGGCCACATTGATCATGCTGAAGTCAATTCCTTCCTGGAGGAACCAAGATTCTAAAGGAATAGCTTAAAGGACAACAAAACCATTGTAACAGGCAGGTGTGAACGCTCCTGCCATCAGAAACACAGAATCCCAGACTGGTTTGGGTTGGAGGGACCTTAAAGCTCATTCAGTCCCACCCCTACCACAGGCAAGGACACCTTTCATTGTCCCAGGTTGCTCCAAGCCCAGTCCAACCTGGCCTTGGACACTTCCTAGGCCAGGTGGTGTCTAGGAAGGTGGTCTGCATTCCTCATGTGGCAGATACCCTGATGTCTTCCAGGGAAAGCTGCATTGCCACTGCTGTTGCGAGCACTGACCTGGGCACAGGTCCGTGCTGCACCTCTGGATCTGCACGTCAGCCCCAGCACAGGCCCTGCCGCCGCTGGCCGGCCGTGGGTTGTCACAGCTCCGGTACCGCCTCGTCTGGCCCCCGTTGCACGTCCGACTGCAAGTTCCCCAACTGCTCCATGGGCCCCAGTTGCCATGAACTGCAGGAATAAGTCAGATTTGATCTTCCTCAGGGATTTACAACCAGACAGTCAAACTGGGAAAGTACTTTTGTTGGAGAGTAACTTCTTTGGTTTTTTTCCTCCCAAAAGAAAACAACCAGACTCAGAGGGTGGGCAAACAGCCCAACCCAAAGCACTCACCTGGGCAAGGATCACTGTTGCAAAAATCCATTTGTATGTCACTCCCCTCACACTTGTGTCCCCCAAACTGTGGGGCTGGGTCAGAGCAGTGGCGCGTCCTCTGCCTGCTGCCTCCCCCGCAGGACACGCTGCAGGAGCTCCAGCTGCTCCATGGGGACCACTTCCCATCCACTGGGGAGAGAGGCACAGCAGTTACAGCCCCAGACTCCAGCAGCAACACAGCACAGAAATGCTGCATCGGGGAAAACTGAACATTGATGGCTCTGCCTCTCTACAGCATCTCAGCTACTCAGGGATTTCTCCCCAGGGACCTGGGGGTGGGTGAGAGCTGGACCAGAACTCCCCATGCCCTGGGCTGACCCCCTGCCTGGGCAGCAGGGAAGAGGGATTCTACCTGTCTGCCCTTCTCAGGTGAGACCCCACCTGCAGAGCTGCTCCAGCCCTGAGGCCAGAAGCAAAGGAATGGAGCTGCTGGAGAGGGTCCAGAGGAGGCTCCAGAGCTGCTCTCAGGGCTAGAGACCCTCTCCACTGGAGCCAGTTTAGGGTTGGAAGGGACATCAAAGCTCTGTCTCCGGGAGAGCTAAGGGTGTTCATCTAGAGAAGAAATGGGGTCCATTTGCAGGGTATATAGCAGATGCTAGGTAGTGACAGAATCAGTGACAATAAAAAGCTTGAAGGGGAGTTTTTTCAGGGATTAGACTTTTAGAACCAGAAAGCGTTAACCACGAGCGAAGCAGAATGCGGGGAGGGAAGGAGAAGTTTGGTCTCACCTGGGCAGCGGCGGCGGAAGCAGAGCTGGAGCTGCGTGTCGGGGCCCTGGCAGCGGGGGCCGCCGTGCGCCGGGGCCGGGCTGGTGCAGAGCCGCGGCCGCGTCTGGCTGCCCTTCCCGCACGTGGTGCTGCACGGCCCCCAGGGGCCCCAGGGGCTCCACTCGCCGGCCACTGCAAGGGCAGCACCGCTTAAACACTGCCCCAGAACGGGCACACACCTGGGATATCCCTGATCCCACACACACTGCCCCAGAACGGGCACACAGCCGGGATATCCCTGATTCCACACACACTGCCCCAGAACGGGCACACACCTGGGATATCCCTGATCACACACACACTGCCCCAGAACAGACACACAGCTGGGATATCCCTGATCCCACACACACTGCCCCAGAACGGGCACACAGCTGGGATATCCCTGATCCCACACACACTGCCCCAGAACGGGCACACAGCCAGGATATCCCTGATCCCACACACTGCCCCAGAACGGGCACACAGCTGGGATATCCCTGATCCCACACACACTGCCTCAGAACGGGCACACAGCCAGGATATCCCTGATCCCACACACTGCCCCAGAACGGGCACACACCTGGGATATCCCTGATCCCACACACTGCCCTAGAACGGGCACACACCTGGGATATCCCTGATCCCACACACTGCCCCAGAACAGACACACACCTGGGATATCCCTGATCCCATACACACTGCCCCAGAACTGACACACAGCCAGGATATCCCTGATCCCACACACTGCCCCAGAACAGACACACACCTGAGATATCCCTGATCACACACACACTGCCCCAGAACTGACACACACCTGGGATATCCCAGACCCCCCCAAAATGTCATGAGCAGTGGCCCAAACAGCACTTTGACAAGCAAAGATTGACTCTTCCCTTTCTGTTTTTTAGCTACATCACCTCACCGCCATCGTGGAACATCGTGAACACTTAATCAAATCTGGAGTTTCCCAATTCCCTGGGTAGGATGGAGGCCTGAGCAGGGCCAAGGCAGCCTGGCTAAAAGCTGCCAGAGAGCAGCAGCCAGAGCTGATTTTCCTGCCAAAACCTAGAGAAATGAGTCTCAGGCCTATGGATGAGTATTTGGCATCACAGTGGCAGCAGAGCCAGGGAAAAATGGAAAAATCGAACACTAAAAATTGTGCAGAAGGGAACATGACAGTGGTGAAGGCTCTGAATAAACTACAACCTGTCAAATGTGGGAAATACTCATGGTACAGGAAGGAAACTTGAACATTCAGGTAGCTGGGAGCAAAATATGGCTAAAAATTATAACAACAGAGGAAAATACACAGATAAGGTCTTAAATTACTAACAATCATTTTTACATAGCTTTAAATAGTTGGTGGTTTGGGTTTGGTTCTTTTCTTATTTAAACTGGCTTTTCAGGATAGGTTTAGAGAAAATTTACACTGTGAGGATGTGGGTAACAAGTACTGGAAAACTAAAATACAAATTAATATTTTTATTTGTGTAAAAATAAAAAAAAAAAAAAGAAATTGCTAAGATTTCTTACACTTACTTTTGTGATTCCTATTTCCAAGAACTCGTGCCATTCAATTTGAAAAAAATAAGTAATGAACAACTAAAAATAAGCTGAGATAATTTGGGTTTGGAGAAACAAAGAGACCTGTATGTGAAGCCTCTCATGCAAATAAGGTTAAATTACTCTTCTCTTACCTGGGCAAGGCTTAAGGTTGCACATGACTGACTCCAGAGCGCTGCCCTCACAGGGCTTCCCTCCGTGCTGAGCTGGGGGGTTACTGCAGGTCCTGCTCCTTGTCCTGTTCCCTTGGCCACAGCTCCTTGAACACTCTTCCCACAGCCCCCACTCTGACCAGCTCCCATCCACTAAGGACCAGAAAAAGCCCAGTTTTCATTAAACAGTATTTTTGCAGTATTTTTGAAATTTCCTATTCCCTTCCAAAACTAATTACAACTACTTAGAAAAATTAATCTGCCATCAAGATCCATGGTGATAAAAGTTCATTGTTTGGGCACTTAATGCAAGGCACATTAAAACTGTCAATTCATTGTGGCTTTTCAGAACTTAAACAGTGTTTACAAAATAGAGGGAGGGAGACTTAGATGGGCAGACAGCAATAGGACAGGGGGCAAAGGTTTTAAATTAGAAGACGAGATATTTAGATTAGGTATTTGGAAGGAATTGCTCTCTGTGAGGGTGGGCAGGCCCTGGCACAGGGTGCCCAGAGCAGCTGTGGCTGCCCCTGGATCCCTGGCAGTGTCCAAGGCCAGGCTGGATGGGGCTTGGAGCACCCTGGGACAATGGAAGGTGTCCCTGCCCATGGCAGGGGTGGCACTGGATGGCTTTGGGGTGCCTCCAACCCAGACCCGTGTGGGACTGTGTCAGCAGCAGTACCTGGGCAGGGCTGGCGGTGGCAGCTGCGCCGGTCGCTGTGGGGCCCCTGGCAGCCGCGGCCCCCGTTGGCCGGCACGGGGCTGTCGCACTGCCGGACGCGCTCCTGCACGCCCTGGCCACAGGTGACGCTGCACGCCCGCCATTCCAGCCAGCTGGAGAACCCGCCGTGCACTGCAACGGGAGCAGGGATGCTGCTGGGCACCGCCGGGGCCTGCAGCTCCCTTAGGCAGGCACAGAGAAGGGAAAACTGCACCTCCTGACCCCTGGAAATCCACCTCACTTCATGTCGTTACTGTGCACAAATCTCTGACCATAGTTCAAAGACAATTACTGTGTATGCTCCTAAATGCTTTTCTTTAGAGACACAGTTCAGTTATGACATGTTCTGAGGACAGGATCTGATTCAAGATCCTTTCATTATAATTTTTGTCTCTCACCCTTCACAGCCTCTATCTCTCCCAGCTGGATGAATAGAATAAAATAAAATCATGAAAGAGAACCCCACTGACACTTCAGACCAGGCTTACCCGAGACCTAGTGCTTATTAAGACCAAACATCTCATCCATAAACATGAGCAAGATGAATATTGACCACATTTGATCCAGATTAATGCTGTCATCTACCAGCTTCAAAGTCACTCTGCTGTTTTGTGCACTTACCCTGCACAGTGAGGGGCACTGTGACGAGGACGGAGCCCAGGAGGTTCCTGGCCACACACTCGTACTGGGAGGTGTCCTCCCTCTGCAGCGCGGCAATGCGCAGGGAGCCGTTGGGCAGCAGGGTCACTCTGTCACTGTCCAGCAGGGGCTGGCCCTGCCGGGACCAGCTGATGGCAGGAGGGGGCTCTCCCCTGGCCTGGCAGTCCAGCACTGCCGTGGCACCGGCCTCCAGCACGGTGCCCACCGGTTCCACAGTGATCACTGGGGGGCCTGAAGAGAAAGGGTCCTTTGGGTGACAGCACATGGGCACAGGCCTGATTGATTTAGTGCTAAAGTGAGTGCAGAGAAATCCCAAGTCAGGTTACTTTGACTAAAATCATTATTGCTGATCCCCTGCTGGCTAAACAGAAACACAGAATCCTTAAGGTTGGAAAACAGATCATCAAGTCCAACTATCGACCCAACACCACCACCGATGTTCACCACTAAACCACGTTCCCCAGTGCCACCAAACAGGCACGTTACAATGCCAACAAGCTGAACATGAACATGCAGCAATCTGAGGACTAAAGCTGAGATTAAGGCCCAGCTATAAGAGCCCATGTTCTTCTTTATTGCTAAAATGGTTTGTTTTTCATAAAACCCACAAGAAGATGATATTATTCATGTCCAGAGACAATTGAGAGGTAAGGAACATACCCACAATGCTTGAGGCTACAGTAGGAGAGGCATGTTTAGAAATTATCCCAGTAGCAAAGAAAACCTCTAACGGATTATTTTTGCCAAAACTAAAATACTGACAATGAGAATTAGAATTCACCTCATATAAGTTGAGAGTCTAGTTTATTCCAGTTGTATTGAGTGAACTAAGAGAAACAAGCCCTTGCAGAAAGTAGTTCAGCTCGTTCCACACTACTTTCTATGATGAGGCTCAACCACTCTTTAGATCCCTCTCTCTTCTTGGATGTCAATCACAGCTTAGATCAGACTCTCACATATTCATAATGAAAGATGCCCAGAGAAGCTCTTGGCTGCCTCATCCCTGAAGTGTTCAAGGACCAACCAGCTCTAGTGGAAGGTATCCCTGCCCACAGCAGGTGATCTTTAAAGTCCCTTCCAACCCAAGCCCCTTCTACAACTCCATGAAAGAGAAGATGAGTCCAAACCTCCAGGGCAGTGCCCAACCTGAAACACTCCCCCAGGAGCTGCCTGCACCTCCCCACAAGCAGTTTACACTCCCTTAAGGGGCCTCCCTTTGAGCCTTACTCTGCAGGGTCAGTGTCAGGCTGCGCTCCACCACACCCACGTCATTGGTCGCCACGCACTTGTAGTCACCAGCATCTTCATTCTGAGGAACAAAACAGGGGCTCAGTCTACAGGGCTCCTCCTGGCAGTGAATTTTAATCCCAATTCAAAATACAGACATGACTACATGGGGAGAAATAGGAGTCTTACTGTTCAGATTAGGATTTTAGATTTGGAATAAGAGATTTGCACAAGGAGAATGCCATTGCTTTTCAGCTGACCTGTAGAAGCCCGGCTCTCTTAAGGTCAGAAGCAAAGGTCCCATTTAACTGGTCATGACCAGGATCTCACACACCAACAATTAGTATGTAAATTCAGTCCTTCTGACAAGCAGGGAGAACTCTGACCCTGTGGGGATTTTTGCCTCAATAATTTGAATCTAATTCCAGTCTGAATTAAAACATTTTTTAAAGTTGAAAGCAAAGAAGGGTAAATGTCTAGCCTAACTCATTGAAACCAATATGATCAGGAACATCTTTATCAATCAAGTTCAAAGCAGACACTCACAGTATAGGGGCAGGACTCACCACGGTGCCATAGATAGCAAGGGAACCATTCCCAAGCTGTCGGATCCTGTTACTAATCTGAACTCCTACTCCTTTTCTGCTCCACTGGATGGTTGGAGGGGGATCTCCTCTGACTTCACAATTCAACATGGCATTGCCACCCAAGGGCTCAATTCTGCTGGAGTGATAATCCCCTTTGAAGACTGGAGGCTCTTAAAAAACAAGAGATGGCAGAGAAATAGTAGAGCCAAAATAAAGTGTGCTAATTGAGAACAGTTGGCAGGGATCACTCACCTCTGACTTTCTGAAGGGAGAATTTCCATCTGTTCAGATTTTTCCCATTTAGCCATTGGCAAGGGGGAACAGCTTTAAACTGAATCTACCTGACAGCAGGTAGATTCAAGTTGGATATTAGGGAGAAATTGTTCCCTGTGAGGGTGGGCAGGCCTTAGCCCAGGTTGCCCAGGAAAGCTGTGGCTGCCCCTGGATCCCTGGAAGTGTCCAAGCTCAGGCTGGATGGGGCTTGGAGCAGCCTGGGATAGTGGAGGTGTCCCTGCCCATGGCAGGGGGTGGCACTGGATGAGGTTTAAGTCTCCCTTCCCCTGCCTCCCATTCCAACTCCACTATCCAAACCCAGGATAGTGGTTGCTGGAGCTGTCCAGCAACAAGCACAACTGCTGAATTTCATGTACCTTTGACATACACAAAGCCAATGGCCTTGATGGAGCCCACTGTGTTCTCTGCAGAGCACACATAAGTCCCAGAGTCCTCCTTGGACACCCTGTCGATGAGCAGCTCACTGTGCCCGTTGACATCGTCGTACTGTGCTGGAGGGAGAGCAGGGAAAGAGTCATTGCAGGGATTGAAATGTACACAGCTCACAGGAGTGCTTGGATCTGTGCACTCTTTGCAGCTCAGCCATGGGGTCCTGTGCATCCCTGAGACACTCCAGGAATGCACAGAAAGTCACTGCTGTGACCTTTGCCCACATGTACCAGTTCACTTCAGCTACCCCGTGATTTTGAGCATCAATTGCTCCTGGATGCTGAGTAAATACCATAAGCTAGGAATGTTTTTAATGTGCTACATTATTGGCTACAGAAGAGGGATCATCTTTTAATCACCTTACAGCTCTGTCTCAGAGGCAGTTTAATTACATGATTGCATAACACTAAAGATATTCCTCACACAATCACTAACAGTTTATTCTAGCTAGAGTTTTCTTCTTCCCTGCCCTAAACTGCAATGCTGCACAGGGGAAAAAAAATCTGCAGCCAAATGGCCATCAGGGACCTACCTGGAATGATGTTATTGTTAAAGGTCCACGTTATTCTGGGGACAGGTACCCCAGTTGCTTTGCAGGTTAACCTCAGCTGTTCTCCTTTGGCCAAGGCTACGTCTCCAGGCAGTTCAGTGAAGGCTGGGAGCACGTGAACTGTCAGGGTGACTGTGTGTGTGTCCTCCCCAGCAGCGTTGGTGGCAATGCAGGTGTAACTGCCAGAGTCTTCAGGCTGGAAGGAAACATGGTGGGGAAATTTCAGCTGGGATATATCCTACAGCACATGCCACTTGTATCAGCAAGATAATCTTGAAAGGCTTGGAACAAGCATTCAGCAGAAATGCTCAGCTGAGCTCTTCTACATCCCTAAATTTCAAGGATGACTAACACTTTTTACCCTTCCTGAGGATTTACCACTACAAATTCTTCACAGATTTTACTCCCCAGTGGAAAATGAAACTTCTGTAATTATTTTGGAACATTAAGAACAAGAAATCAAAATAAAACAATGACTAACCCAGAAGTGGACCTTATCACTGCCAAATGTGTCCGGTAATAGCTTAGACTCAGGGAGCTTACCACAACACTGTCCAAAATGAGGTCTCCACCAGGCACAGTCTGGTATTTTCCCACTGTGTCTTTTAACAACATGTTGTCCTTCCTCCAGTTAATTGTTGGTGCTGGGATCCCCTCAGCCCCACAGGACAGAACAGCCTGGGAGCTCTCCGTGACCGTGTACTGCGTATCCATGCTGCGGATCCTGGGTGGGACTGTGGGGAGATCATTTGAAACATTTCCTCTGGGCATTATCCAAGCACAACACTGGACTGAAGAAATCCCTTGCCTGGACCACCTGGATTGTCCATTTCCATCAATGACTGTGTGCCAAAGTTCAAGCAACTGGCCAATATTACAACTTAATAACACTCCCCTATATTAAGTAGCACAATTTTCCTGAACTCCTCCCTGTACATCCCTAGCTCCTTATTCTCTGTAGGGTCACACTGGTAACACACATAATTTCCCTACAGTCCCACTTATCATGGAATCACAGGATGGTTTGGGCCGGAAGGAACCTTAGAGCCCATCTCATTCCAACTCCCTGCTGTGCACAGGGACATCTTTGACCATCCCAGGTTGTTCCAAGCCCTGTCCAACCCGGCCTTGAACACTCCAGGGATGGGGAGTCCTCAGCCTGTCAGGAGCAGCTGTTGCAGTGCCCCCCATGCTCCTAGGAAGAGCTCCTTACCATGCACAGCCAGCTCTGTGCTGGAGGTGCTGGATCCTGCGGGATTCACCGCAGTGCAGGTGTAGCGGCCGCTGTCCCCAGGCTGCACAAACAGGATCTGCAGAGCTCCCGTGCTCAGCATTCTCCTTCTCATGGACTCTGTTATCTGCTGCCCATCCTTGTGCCAGCTGACCTCTGGCCCAGGGTAGCCTTCAGCCTCACACTGCAGAGTGACAGACTGATCAACAGCAACAACATATTCCTCCACGTGGGACTTGATAACAGGAGGAACTGAAAGGAAGAAAGACAATTATTGAAAGAATTAGATGCTGTAAGAAGCAAGGAACTCTTTTGTTATTGGTGAAAATAACTGTAAAAGCATGCCTTAAAGCAGACATTGAACTAAAGGGAATACACCTCCTGAGCTCTGTTCAGTATCACATCAAACAGGAAAGCACCAGGTCCCTTTCTGTTGCTCAGAATTGTATTTGGACCAAGAGAAGGACTTTAAAAGGTGATTTACCTTGAACTTTCAGCTTGATCTTCCCCAGAGCAGTGCCTGCTGGATTCTGAGCAACACACATATAAGTGCCAGCATCTTCCACAGCTGCTCTGGCAATCTGTAAACTGCCACTTGGCTGGACCATGTAACTGTTCCCTAAAACAGATGTAATCAAAGTATGACACTTCTGGTTTGGTGAACTAGAGGAGAAGAGAAACCCAAGTTCCAGAAATGAAAATGGGTGTCTGTGTCACAGGAGCAGGCAAGGTCCCAGGCTTTGGGAGAATACCTGTGGTGATGATGTTGATGCCCTCCTTCTGCCACGTGATCACAGGCTGAGGAGTGCCCATGGCCTCACAGGGCAGCACAATGGGATTGTTCACGATGACATCCAATGCCCCTGGCTGGGCCTGGATAACGGGTGGCTCTGTGGAATGAAAGAAAAAGGGAAAAGCCAACATTCAAGGCTAGGACAATACAGAAGAGCACTACAACTGTACAACTTGAGCAGGCTGAAGTAGCAATGCTGGCTGCCAGCCTTGCTCATCAGCCTCCAGCTTACCCTGCACGTGCAGAGTGACGTGCCTGTGGGCAGAGCCCGCGGCGTTCTGGGCCACGCAGGTGTACCTGCCCCCATGGGCCAGCTGGGCAGAGGGGATCTCCACAGCTCCTGGAGCAGAGAGAGCACCACAACATGCAGAGCATCCTCCAGGCACAGCTGCTCCCATACAGCATCCCTTATTTCATTCCAAGCCATCAGAGAGAGGATCTCTGGGGGATTGTTTGCATTTCTGTAATTCATTACTTATGGATGTGTCTGATTGCACTGATCTCCTGCAGCACATTACCTGAAGAGAGAATTCTGTAGCCATCTCCTCTAGGAAGCAACTTGATGCCATTTTTGGTCCAATGAACTGAGGGGATGGGAACACCAGAGGCAGTGCAGGAAACCACAACTGGAGAGAGCTTTGTCACCAGGAGCTCTGTGGCTTCATCTGCTATGGATGGGGGCACTGAAAATCAAGAGCAGGGCAAAGGTTACTTGTCCACATTCATTTGTTACAAATTCTTGAAAATACCAGAGACTCATGAATATCAGTATCAAAGAGGAATGAAATAAAAATCTCATCTCAACACCAGAACACCCCAAAGAAGTTCTGGGTGGCACACACATGTATAGCAATATCCCGTCTACCTTGAACAGTGAGATCAATTGCCCTTTGATCTTCTCCTGCATCATTTGACACAAAGCACTCATAGACAGCAGTGTCATCCACAGTGGGAGAAATGATTACTAAGGAACCTGAAGACAGAAGTCTGAACAAAGAAAAAAGAAAGTAAAAGCCATTGAAATACTTCTTTCCTTCTCAGGTGATCAGCCCACTGAATTTGCTGGCTAGGCAATGTAATGTTTAAGCACAGACAGATTTTTCAAGTGCCAAAATCATCCCTGAAAACTTGAAACCCACAATGAAAAAGAAAACACCTCTCACCTGTATGTATTCTGGTTTTGATCAACACTAAGCAGATGCCCATTCTTTTTCCAGCTAATTGCTGGTCTGGGAATTCCAGTGGCTTCACAAGGCAAAGTGGTTTGCACATTTACAGTAACTGTGATATTCGTCTGCCCAGGAGCAATAGTTGGAGGAACTAAGGACAAACAAAGCCTAATTATTTAGAATAATTATATATATGTGTATATATATATACACACATTTCTTGTGAGAAATAGATTTGTAAAGGATTCTCAAAACCTGCCTGAAAGTTCACATAATCTTGTACATTTGTATGCAAACTCTGAGATAAGGCGTGGTGACTTAGAAAGGCCATGGAACAGAGATGACATTGTTGAGAGAGACTGAACTAGAAACAAGTTTCAAAAGATGGCCTTGCAAAAAGACCAGATATTTTGGAAAATTAGAGCTGTGAAAGATGCATTGTAGCAAGACCACATGGGGTAAAATAATAGGTGATTGGTGTTAGAAGTATTAGCAGCATTGTGTGACAAAGCTAACAGGCAGAAAAGCATTTCTAAGGTACTGTAATCAGGAAATAGGTTGGCTTCTGATAGAATGGCATTGAGTTTTACATCTCTTATGTCTCACCCTTCAACAAGACTGATAATAGAATAAAATCTTTTAAAACACCTCTCAGTTGCCCCATCTCTGTAAAGCTGGGATTTTCCAGCAACTTCTCCCCTGTTTTTTTTTTAACCAGAGCAGCTAGGAAGGGGCTAAACTGAGACTGCCTGTGTCAGGAGAAGCCTGCAGGCAGTGGACTGAGCAGCCGTACCGAGGACGTGCAGGTCGAGGCGCTGGCGCTCGCTGCCCGCGGCGTTGGTGGCCATGCACACGTATCTGCCCGTGTCAGCCACCTGAGCCCAGGGGATGTGCAGGGAGCCATCCTCCAGCACCAAATACCTGCAACAGAGCAAACGGGGCTGCCCTCCAGCCATCCACAGGGCACCCTGCCAGAGCACAGAAGAGATGACTCAGGGGACACAACCAACAGCCCAAATGAAGCATGCATTAATTGGGACACAGAGTTTTCTCATTGATTTCACTCTTTCCCAGCATGTGCATTTCCCAAAGAAATGACGAAATCTGGCTGACATGGTGATTTCACATAAAAGATACTGGATTTACAGAAAACAGCTAACTCCCTTTTTTATGGTTTCTCATTTAACCTTAAAAATCTTAATTAATGCCTGTACTTTTTCTTTGAGATATAACAGAATTCCTTAGCATTTGGCTCAGTTCTCAAAAATGCCAAACTTCTTCCTTCTAAAACAGTCAGGAGACAGAAACCATTCACTATGATAAAAGTTGGTATTAGAATATGTATAAAAAGTTTCAGGTATTAGAAAATGCAGAATCGCTTTTGGTCTACATGAAATTGCTTGGCTTCATCCCAAAACTCTGTGTATATATAAAAATCTAAAGATTTTTACATTTACTCTTCAAAATCTCTAATGTCAGAATGAGTATATTTGGTTGCCAAAGGAATTTTTTATCCTTCTTAACAACAAAAAGGTGAAACCTTTGGTGCTGCCACTTTTCTCTAGAACAATCTCATGTATAATTAAGTTTCTGTAATAAATAGATTCTTAAGTAGCAATGAAGACTATTTATGCTAAAAATTCTGGGCAATACCTGGAATTGTTTCCAGTAAAAACAGCCCCATCCTTTCTCCAGGTGATCCTGGGGGCTGGAACTCCTTCTGCAGCACACTCCAGCAGGGCAGAGGTGTTGATGTGCACCATGACAGTCTGGGGGCTGCTCCGGATCGTGGGAGCCACTGCAAGGGAAAATTGCTGATGACACAAAAGAAGTAACTCTACAGTGCAGTGATTGAAACTGAACACATGAAAAGAGGTGCAGCAGTGGGTTTGGGCTCACTGCAAAGACAGGAACAAGTTTCTTACCATTCTGGGTGACGGTAATTGCCAAGGTGCAGCAGGAAAGGAGAAAGAAATTTTGGCTGAAATGCATTGCAAAGGTCAGTTCTGCAAGTTACTGCAAAGGGTACCACTGAGCTAAAACAGCAGCAGTTGAGCACAGGGAATTCAGCAAGCTAAGGCTGCTGAATCCTTGCTTCCTGATCACACACTAAGGAGAAAAAAGGACTTTAGCTGGACCAGGTAAGGCCAGTCTTTGGGGGCACAGGGTAAGGCAGGGCCCACATGACTGGGCTGTAAACAGAATAGAAAACAGGGGGGAAAGTTCCTTCCAGTCACCTGAGTGTGAGAGTAGAATAACTTCTCATCAGAATAGAGGTGAGAAAATAAAAAGGTTTAAAATGTAGCTCAGGGCTATGGTAGCACAGGACAAGTATGAAGCATAAGGCCCCTCAAGCCCTGTCCTCTGCAGGTGCAGAGAAGCTGCCACAGCTCTCAAGTAACCTGTCAAGCCAGCTGTGAAACCTTGTCCCAAGGGTGCCAGTCAAATGCTTCAAAGAATTGCTCTGGGTTTGTTCGAGAGCATTTGTCAGTCCTGGATATGGGTGCTCACTCTGGATGTACCATGACTCCCTGTCAGGATGATGGCTGGATGCAGCCACAAATGGTGAGTGAAGCACACAGATGTGACTGAGCCATTGCAAGTGCCCAGCAGGTCCCTTAGTCTGGGGGCCAGCTGTGGGCTCAGCAGTGGGACATGAGGCCATGCACATGGCCCCACAGTTTGGGCATGGCCTGAGAGGCCAACACATGGCTGGAAAGTGACCACAAATGCTCAGTTCCTGCTGCCTGAACTGCTGCAAAGCCCAAGGTGCCCGAGGCTGCTGCGTGAGGTTACCGTGCACTGCCAGCAGGAACTCCCTGGTGGTCTCCCCTGCCACGTTCCTGGCCACACAGGTGTATGTGGCACTGTCCCCCAGCTCGGCGTTGTTGATCTGCAGGTACCTCCCGCCGGACAGGATCCGCAGCCGGGGCCCTCCCTGCGGGCACACAGACACAGGCAGGGCTTTAGCCCTTCTCTGCTGGCCTCTGCACACAACATCTGCACTGCACTAAGAGCCAGCAGAGAAGGGCACCAATGAACCAGGGACTGAACTCACTGTTCCTTTACATCCCTGAAGAGAAGAGGGTGAAAAAAAACTTCTAAAACTTAGCATTGGTTACTGGTTCTCCATTGAAACCCCTACTGAGGCTTGTGCCTGAAGGAGGCACCTGTTACAGAGCCAAAGGGCTTTGGAGCTTTTATGGAAAGGGGCACCTAATAGCACATGATTAATTTAATTTATCTGGTTGTCTATGCACACCACAGGCAGAAGGAATCAAAGTTTCTCTACACTTCCAGCATCACAGTGTGGCTCAGCTGGGAGGCAGCACAGGCTTAGCCAGCTCAGTTTACCAGCCAGGAATTCACCAGCCAGCAGTTCTGGGCACAGGCTGCCCCTCTTCCCAGCCCTGCAGTGACTCCACAGCCCCTGCCAGGAGCCAATTCAGTGAGAGCTTCACCACACCCAGCCTGGGCTGTGTCTGCATCAATCACTGACAGCAACATCAGCTACAAGTGCTCAGAGACCTGACTGGATAAAAAACAGCAGGAAAAAGAGCACAAACTTAGCTTTTCCAGTATGTGCTACCTATCCTCTGGATGGAACTCAAAGCTGACATTCCCATCTACTCTTCTGGTTAGAGGGTCTGAGAAGGGCACCCCAGAGAGATGAAACTCCACTGGCTCTGCACCAGCACCCTGGTACTCTGCTCTCACACCAGGCACCAGCTCCAAGGCTGCAGTGCAGGGCTGGAGCTCTGAGGTGACACAATTCACCACCAGGGTGGGTTACTGGCAGATTCTGGGCTATCACTGGCCTTTCCTGTTGAGAACACAACCTATGTGATTGCTTCTAACAGAAACCTAGAGATAACAGAAGAAAGGCAATGAAGCTATAACTTAATCCTTAGGCTCTACTCAAAGTAAGCCAGAAAACTCATGTTGGAAAAAAAAATTCAAACTCAGCAAGTCTTTTAGTGTTTGAAAAAAGCCAGGTTAGGCTAGGAGGCTCCTATTCTTTTCTTAACTCTCAATGTGCATTTCCAAAATCCCTCAAGAGTGCCACAACTTCAAAGCTGCTGGAGGCCAGATCTTTCCATAGTTCTGCTGCTAGAGAAGGTGATGCTGCACAATTCCATCAGTCAGCACACAGAGATGGACTAGGGCAGGCCTCACCTCAAAATCTGCCCAGTGGAAGACAACAAAAGCGGGAGGAATGACAAACTCCACAAGGCTGCTTCACAAAACCAGTGATATTTAAATTGAAATAACACTGTGGGCTGAGAACCTGCCTTTCTCCAGCCCTCTCCTGTCACTGCAGCACCTCCACTTTTCCAGGAAAGGAGGATGATTTGCCAAGGAGCTCCTCACCTCTCCTCCCACACCCAAGGACACCCATTTCCAGCTGCTCAGGATTAGTCAGCTGTTACATTTCTTTGGAGTTGAGAAAGCAGCTGAACACTGGGGAGGACACTGATTTCTCCTGATGTCCAGCATATGAGCTCATGGGTGGGCAGGCCCTGGCACAGGGTGCCCAGAGAAGCTGTGGCTGCCCCTGGATCCCTGGAAGTGTCCAAGGCCAGGCTGGACAGGGCTCAGAGCAACCTGGTATAGGGGAAGGTGTCCCTGCCCACAGCAGAGGGTGGCATTGGATGGGCTTTGAAGTCCCAAGAAGCTTTAGCCCCCACATTCTGACATGAGTTCATGAGGCAGGAGAAGAACTAACAGTGCAAAGATAATTCCCAGGTTACCATCTGAGCACCTCTGGCTGTCACAATGTTCCTCTACTTTTGTTTTCTAGTGAATATTTTTAACAGGAGCTCCTTTTCATGGTTTATGTTCCTTAAGCACTGCTTTCCAAACACAAGCTTTCCAATGAAGGCCAAGGCAAAAAGCATTCCTGTATTTTATTTCCAAGCTTTGTTCAACCTTGTTTTCATTTAAAAACCTCACCACCCAATTAGAGAATCAACTGTCCAGAAGTAGAATGGTCCTGTTAAATTTGTTTCCAGTTGGTTCCTGGGCTATATTAAGATCATGGTCCCTAGCAGCACTTTTTAAGACATGTTCACCCACCAGATCTTTCTTCCAGTTACATTTAATTCTTCTAAATCAACCACAGAGAAAGAGTCTGAGGAATGACATGTCAGAGGAAAGCAAACAAGCTGAAACTTGGGTGAAGATTTAGTGATGGATCACAGCTAAAGGAGAAAATTCATAATCTGTATTTGTTTCTTCTTTATTAATGAACAAAGGTTGAGAGAAAAAAATTAATTTGTAACTGAACTTTAATGTTCAGTTAAGAAGGACCTGGTTTGTGAGTGGTCCCAAGAGTGGGAAGGAAAAAATTCTTTCTTTATAAACCATCTTCATCTTGGTAATTGTCTCTCAACCAGAAAAGACTGTATGCCTTGCCATGGCACTATGGAATTCTGAGTGGGAAAGATGCACTTGGTACAAAACCTGGTGATTAGCAACCCATTTTCTTTTAAATAACTTTGAATTCCTTTCTAAATGCTACTAGAGTAGGAGGATGCATAATATAGCCAAAGGAAACATAGAGTGCAGTCTTGTCTCAGCTACCTTTCCTGGGAAGCCATTCAGGAGTTTACCGAAGGCTTCTAGCATTGCTCAGAGGATCCAGGAGGAGCAAGGGATCCCCCTAAAGGAAAAAAGAACAAGTAACAGCGGGATGGCCACTCCACCCACTGGCTCTGGGCCTCATTGGGGCTGACTGCAGAGGCACTGGGGCTACCCAGCTGCTCTGAGCTGGGGGCATGTGACTCGGGCTGAGGGGTGAGTGAGCAGAGCAGGAGACCTGGAGCACTGCTGTGACAACTGCAGCGAGCAGAAGGCCAGCACCAAGGCTGCAAGCTCAGTACCTCCAGCAGCTCTCCATTCTTCAGCCAGGAGATGGTGGGAGGGGGCACAGCATCCGACCTGCACTCCAGAATGGCCTGGCTGTTCTGCAGCACCGCCAGCTCCTGGGGCCCTCCGGTACCGGCGATGTTGGGGGGGACTGGGACAAAAAACAGAGAACAAAATCAACACCACACATATGAACTGTCAAGAAAAGTAGTGATTGAAAATTTCCAGTTTATCTCAAGTTGAAAATAAATGCAAAGCTGGGGTATCATTAATTAGTTCTTCCTCTCAACAGCTGTGTTAAATATAGCAGTGTATTTCACATCTCTATAGAGTGAGCACAGCAAACTTGATCCAACCAATACTGACATCTGTGAGCTTCCTGGATATTCAAAATAAGACTTGGAATTGTAACAGAAATCAGGTGGAACTTCCCTTCTTATTGTGTTGTCACCATGATATTTTCTGAAAAATCCTCATTGCCCCAGATTTTCTCCTGGGAAGCTGAGAAGCTTCAGAGAGGAATGAAAACAATAATTATCTGATTGCTGCTCCTGTGTTTGCTGCTTTGGAATGTGGCTTGGACACTGTTTACCAACAGGTGAATGTTTGATTGGTTCCATGCGAATTGTTTTAATTTAATGACCAATCATGGTTCAGCTGTGTCCAGGCTCTGAGGAGTCACAGGTTTTTCTTTATCACTCTTGTTAAGCTTTCTGATGTCTACTTTCTCTTTCTTTAGCATAGTTTTAGTAAAGCATTCTTTTAATATAATATAGTATAATATCATAAAATAATAAATCTCCATCTGAGACATGGAGTCAGATTCATCTCTTCCCTCATCCTGGGGACCCTCACAAACACCACATTGTGTATCACATTCAGAATAACCATCTTTAATGAGAAACACTATTATGACCATATCATAAAATATTTCATCTTTAGGAATATGTGTTTGTTAAATGAGATGCTGAACATGTATCTTAACAGTTTACAGTTTGAGGAAATTTTTTTTTCCCTAAATTAAACTTACCATGCACTCGTACTAAATACTCCTTGTCATCATCTCCTGCCGGGCTAGATGCTAAACACGTGTATCTTCCTGTGTCCTCCACCTGGAAACACAGGAACAATTTCAGCAGAAACTCCAGATTATGGGAGAAATTCAGCAAAACCAAGAAATACAAACACAGTAACAACATACAACAGGCAGCACTAGAACACAAGGACAGGAGACACAGAAAGAAAGTAATGAAGTTGTTGAATATTTCTTTATTTCACTTTGATGGGGTTATTCAGAGATGGCTCAGGAGTTTCAGGACTTCCTAAAATCCCACTGGACAATGTGTGTCCAGCACTGAAGATGGAATTGGCTATAGGGATCCACCTAAGGAAGGCTCAGGTTTGGGTACTGAGGAAATCCTCTTGTGCACACAGTCATTAACATCTTTATGGTTTCTCCTTCCTATGAACTCCTCATTGTACAGCCCAGAAGTGTTTCTTTTACAAACAAAACAAGCAGTAATCAATCCCAAGCTCTATCCCACTTCTGTCTGGGGAACTTCACCTGGGCATCCACAGCTGGACCCAGCCTCTGGTTATTGATGCAGGTTTTTAAAGGTTGTTTGACCTGGACCCTTCTCTAACTACAAATGCAGGTGGGTGAATTTCAGAGGCTTTTAGGACACCTCTGAGGATGGTCCTAAGGCAGGAACCATTTTAGGGATTGCAGAACTGAGACTATTTTGAAACAAACACTCTACCTGAGCACTGGTAATTCGGAGGGCTTCTCTTAGCACATGAATATTGTCAGTCTGCAGCAGTGGGCGCCCATCCTTCATCCATGAGATTTTGGGCACTGGGATGCCAGAGGAGATGCAGAGAAGCTCAAGTGGGTTGTTAACAATGACAGAGAGCTCTTCTGGTTCATCTGAACCATTGATATGGGGAGGCTCTGCAGAAAGAAAAACATTCCAGTTCTTTATGGACTTAAAACACCTGTAAAAACTAATTGATCTTGTGGGTAGAGTCAGTAGAATTAGTCTACATTTAATTATTTCTGACTGTATCATGAACTCACTGAGGAACTCAGGTAATTTCTATCTGACTCTGCCTATTAATTTTCATATTTTATTATTTAGAATTTTAAGTTAAAAAATGTTTTAAAAAATACACAGAAAACACTGTATGATTTCAGCAACTATATTTATCAGCCTTTTTACTGCCGTGCTTTCAGCTGTTCATCTTCCTGTCAAGCTGAGTTTCTGCTAAGCAGAGTTACTAATTTATAGCATATAATTATATTAATTATAGCACATTTCAGTACTTGGGAAATACATAGTGTATTGCACATTCACACATCTTTAGGTATCTTTCATTTCCTTATTCCTCTCATTTATCATAAAGGAAATGACCAGGCTGGACAGGGCTTGCAGCAGCCTGGGATAGTGGAAGGTGTCCCTGCTCATGGCAGGGGGTGGAACTGGATGGGCTTTAAGGTCCCTCCCAACCCAAACCACTCTGGGATTCTGTGAGCCTATGGAAACAGTCTTTATCCCTGGAGGTGTTTAAAGTGTCATGCTGACAGGTGAGCACTCACCCAGCACCTTTAGGACGAAGTGCTTGCTGCTGTGCCCAGCGGCGTTGGAGGCCACACAGGTGTATCTGCCCGTGTCGGCAGGCTCTGCCCGCAGCACCTGCAGCACCATCCCGCGCCTGCCTGAGCTCAGGCGGGCCCCCAGGGGCGGGGACAGGGCCAGGCCATCCTTGAGCCACGACACGCTGGGGACAGGGGAGCCATCGCTCACACAGCCCAGCATGGCCGTGTCACCCCGCAGCACCAGCACCTCCTCCGTGCTCCCCGCGCTGTCCAGGCTGGGCGGCACTGCGGGGACACAGATCAGTCACACACAGGACAGAGGCACTGCGGGGACACAGATCAGTCACACACAGGAGAGAGGCACTGCAGGGACACAGATCAGTCACACACAGGAGAGAGGCACTGCAGGGACAGAGCTCAGTCACACACGGGACAGGGACAGGGGACAGAGCTCAGTCACACACAGCACAGGGACAGAGCTCAGTCACACACAGCACAGGGGCACTGCAAGGACAATGCTCTGTCACACATATCACAAGGGTATTCCAGGAACAGAACAGCTGGAACAAGCTGCCCCTTCTGCACTTCCCCACTTACATAGCTGTGCTAAGCTTTGCTTACAAATTGAATATTATTCTTTCTAAAAAAACCTGTGACACATTATGGGAGTTGGAACTAGATGAGCTTTAAGGTCCCTTCCAACCCAAACCACTATGTGATTTTATGGTTATGAGTGATAATTCAAGTAAGGACTTTTCTAGGGTTAAAACACTTCTCATTTTAAAAAAACCCAACATTTTGCAAGTTAGTATTTTCCCAGTGATCATCTCTAAGATGTACTTGTGGCTATCTGCAATAAGGTGTTGGTGAGAAAGAAAATTAAAGAGTAGGTTTAAGAAATCAAGAAATAAGATTCTTTACATAAAACATTTCAGAAACACTCACCCAAAACTTGCAGGTTGTAATGTTTGTTGTGCACTCCAGCCCTGTTAGATGCTACACAAGTGTACACTCCAGTATCAGATATCTGCACTCGGGTAAGCCTAAGGAAAAAAGCAATTCAAGCAAGCTGTAAATGGAATACATGGAACACATTACCTTTATTATAAGTGGTTTGGACCAAATTTTACTCTTGCTTCCAAAAATACAGCAGAATTATGCTGATACTGCAAAAAAGAACAGAAAGTCAGCCAGTTAAAAGAAAAGAAAACCAACCTGAGGATCTGCCCAGCTGAGAGGAGCTTGATCTGGGAGGAGACAGACAGAGGAAGGCCATTCTTCAGCCAGTGGAGCTGTGGTGGGGGGGTCCCAGCAGCAGCACATTCAATATTTAGGGAGGTGTCCAAAAGGGCAGTGAGCTCCTCTGCTTCATCTTTACTATTGGCTATCGTTGGAGGAACTGCATTTTGCAGATGATGGAAAGGAATGCATTAAAACAGGCTCTTGAAACCATTTCACCCTGCAGGAAATCCTGCCCCCAATGCCCCACTGGCAATTCACTAACAGGATCCCATTTTTGGTAGAGCAAATCCTCAGACAATAATACTGAGCACTAAAAATTATCCACTTATATATTTCAAATCAGAGGCACTGTACAATGACAGCAGACTTCTCTTTGATTTGCCAGCCTGCAGCAAGCAAGACAGAGCTTAGGGCCTGAAATTCTTGGGGAGAGAAGGACAGTGCAGGAAGGGATGGGCTGAACCCAGGGCCAGAAGGGACCACTCAAACTCATGGCCTTCAATAAATCTTAAACACAGTGAAATCACAGAGGAGGAAAGTTAATTTGTTGATGTCTGGATGCATCTGCTTATTTCATTCTTAAATGGAGAAAGTTCAAAATGCCTAGGTAAGTATTCTGGATGATGACACAAACTGCTGCTTTGGGGCTCTTTGGGGTTACAGGTTAGTTTGAAAGCCATGGCCTTGGGGGGTTCACTACATAAAGAAGCCCAGCCAGGTGCAGCTCCAGGCACTGGCTCAGTTAGGATCCCATCACTCACTGTGACAGTGACACCAATAAGACTTTTAAGTTGGTTATTGCTTGAACTTCAGCCAATGCAAACTGAGCACAAACTCCCTGCTGTTGTGCAGAGCCATTCTGTGCCAAAAAGATGTGCTGTGATCATTCAGCACTGTTTTTTATGATACCAAAGGTCATCTCTTATTGATCTCCTTGTGCCTGTGTTCCCAGTGACTCTGTGTAAGTGGGACAGACACCTACCCTGCAGTGAAACCCTACCTGGACAGAACTCTCCTCTCCTCCCTCCACTTAATGACCACATTTTCCACAATTTAAAATATCCACTCTCTATGCTGCTAAAGGATTACACTAACTAGCCACTGGATGTCAAACTGTGCAATTTCCTCCAACACTCCCTCATTTTTAAACTCTCGGGACCTTTAACTATCAGCTCCCTTCATACCACTCTGTTCATAGCTGATGTGCTTTGATTGGAATTAGGGAAGATAATACAACAAAACAGCAGGGTCACAGGAAATCAGCCCCAATATAATCTTCCCTACAAGAAATAAAAAATCACCGCAAGCAGAATCCCTCTATTATGAAATCCACCCAAAATTAATTCCTGTTTATCCCAAAACACATTTACCAGCAATTTCAACCCTTTTGTCATTGACAGAGCATCCTGTGTAATATCTACAGCACAGGCAATTAGAAACATGTGCATGCAGGATTCCACTGCAGACAGGCATTCCTCTCTGGGCTCTCCCTTGGGAGCACTCCCAAGGATAGGATTATGGAGCAGCCTTGGGTTTCACATCTGGCAGAACTCACCATATACATTCAGGTTGAAAATCCTGTCCTCCTCTCCTGCAGGGTTAGTAGCCACACAAGTGTATTTTCCTGTGTCTGAGGTGAGAGCTCTGGAGATGTTTAATGTGCTGCCATCTGGAGTCACTCTACAAGGACCATCACAAAGCACTGGGAGTTTGTTTAGTGCTCCTCTGACACAGCAAATAAACAATCTGGTCTGGACATTTCAGTAACTACCTCTATCCTCCTGGGAGCTTGATGAGAGAAGCATTGTGTTTTGCAAAATATTTCTGTTAGAGACAGGCTTAGAAGTTTTTCCTAGAGATGTCCTGCTTAACTTGGTTTTAAGATTCAACTCCAGCCAGGCTTTTGAAGGACCCATAATGATAAGCATTAAGTAAAATATTTCCATGCCTCAGATCTTTCCCCCCCAAAGGAACTAAATGACCTTAATAAACTTTCATGAAGCTGATAAACATTTATGGAATTTATTAACTGAGAAAGACATAAGTATCATAAACTTATCTCTGTTAAGAAAATGAAGTTTTTAAAAATCAAAGTACTAACAAATTATACTTGATTTATAGAAGCTAAGGAGGGAGATGATGTTCTTAACCTGGCTAAGCTCCAGTTCAGGCTCTCCTCCCATTCCCCCCTTAGGGCCCTTAAAATTATAGAAGAGAATCTATACTAGCAGTGTCTGCTAGTTTTTCTTGCCTTATCCTCTGTAAATCATCGCTGGCAACTGTTTTTCCATCCTTCAGCCACTGCACATCCGGGGTGGGCACTCCAGTGGCATTGCAGAGCAGCTGGACACTCTCCCCCAGGAGGACACTGACCTCGCTCGGCATCTCAGAGCCAGCAATACTGGGAGGAACTGGAAATGCACCATGGAAGGATGAGATTCAGCAGCAAGAAATGTAACCTGAACTAGAAACAGCCCCACTGCAGTAGCTCATGAGCACCAGCAGTGAGTACAGCACCTGGGGCAGGCTCCCAGCAGCTGTGGCTGCCCCTGGACCCATGGAAGTGTCCAAGGCCAGGATGGATGGGGTTTGGATAGTGGAAGGTCCCAGCCAACGGCAGGGGGTGGCACTGGATGGGCTTTAAGGTCTCTTGTAGCCCAAACCAGTCTGGGATTCTGTGACCAACACCATCATAGCCCTGTGAACAGTCACACTAATAATTCCATCCTAGTCAAAGCCATTTCCAGCCTGCATTCCCAAGGAACAAGGATGAAAGTCCTGCTATCCATGAAGTCAAGACTGTCAGTTCCACTAATAAGTCCTGAGCGTTTCAAGCAATTTCAGACACATTTGATCAAACAACCAGCTTGACATTCCATTCCTGAACTTGGGGGAAAACTGGCAGGCAGGGGTACACCAGTGCAATTAGTGGGGATGAGTCATTAGGAACAGAGGAAAACACAACAATCACAGGCTAAGAGTGATTCACAGCGAGGCAGGAGGCAATTCCATAGCAAATAAGGGTTTGTCATTTGAGGTGGGGGTGGAAATTCTGGCAGTAGGTCTTTGTTAACTCCTGCCATGGCACAACAGGTGACACTGCTCCTGAATCCATCTCTGTGTGCTGATTCACAGCCAACCAAGGCAGCTCCAGTGCTCAGCAGGAGCAGGGATGTGACCAACAGCAGACACACACGAGCTGCACAACTCTCTTCAAGTTCCACAGTCAGGGATTAAGGATATTCTTTTCCGTTAAATTTTGGACTACAATTATGGAACTCTCCAACCACTCTCCCCTCTGGTTCCAGAAGTAACCGTCCAAATTCTCCACTTTTCTATGTGGTTATGTGATCTCAGTGTCCCCAGCACAGACAGTTTCACATTTACCCAATGTTCAACCAGTTCTGCTCCCTGCATCTTCCCCCATTCCTTACCTTGGATGGAAAGCACATAGGTTTTCTGAGCTTTCCCCTCTGGATTGGAGGCAATACAAGTGTAGGTGCCACTGTCCAGGAGCTGAGAGCGAGCGATCTGAAGCTTGCTTCCACCAGATAAAATATGAACTTCAAGAGAATCCAAGTTTTCTGAAATACATAAACAAGTCATCATTCCAAACCAGCTACAGGGAGCAAACATCTCTTTTGGGAGAAATTGTTCCATCAAAGTTTCAAAACAAAGATTCCAATCAGTTCTCATAAGAGTGTCTAGAGACAAATAAAGAAGAAACACAAACCAGACAGCAAAGTTGCCTCTAAGAGGGGAAGAAGAGGAGTGAAAAGCATGAGACAATGTTACCTATAGGTTTTCCATTCTTAAGCCACACTAACGTGGGTGGAGGAATTCCAGTGGCATCACACACAAAGGTGACAGGATTACTGATGGATTCACTGACCAGCTCTTGTTCAGGGCCCTCTATACTTGGAGGCACTGTGAATGGAATGGAAGCAGTAAGAATGTTATGTAAACTGATTTTGGAGTGCCTGATCTGCTAAGTTTATGTTATTACAATAACTATTGTAGATGATGCAGAGGGTCTGCTTACCATAAACATTGAGATGGAAATTTTTATCATCTCGTCCTGCAATATTTATGGCTTTGCACACATACTGTCCTGTGTCAGAAACCTGAAATAAAAACAAGTTTTAAAAGAAATCATTATGGATTCTTATTTTAATGCTACAGTTTAGAGCATTAAAGTAAGTGTGCCTCTGTGCCCCTGCCAACTCAGAGTGCTTCTCACAGGATGTAAAGCCTCCAGGAAACACACCTCCCATGTACAGCAACTAAAACACACCACTAAAGACTGAAATAATTGCCAGGCAGAGGCAGAGCAGTGGCAGATGCAGCCTCCCCCCAGCCTGGCCCACCTCTGCAGCCTTTATCCGCAGGGTCTGCCCGTCTGCCAGGACCTCCAGGGCAGCGGAGTCGGGGATGAGGCGGCCGTTCTTGTACCAGGTGATGACGGGCGCGGGGATGGCGTTGGACTCGCAGTCCAGGGTCACCGGGGTGCCCACGCGCACGGTCAGCGCTGTCACCGACGCTCCCCCCTGCGCCTTGATGCTCGGGGGCACTGCGGAAGGAGCCCACAGTCAGTTCTGCACTGCGCTGAAACAACCCCATAAAGCAGATAAGCCTCCCCACACTTCCCAGGCAATAGATCCTATTTCAGAAAACAGTAAAACACGAACCAAGGACAGTCAGGAAGCTCTTCTTCTGACTCTCCCCAGCTTGGTTCCTGGCAGTACAAGTGTATTCTCCACCATCTGACAGCCTGGCTCGGGGAATCTGCAGCGTCCGAGCACCTGGAGCAAGGAGAGAAGGCTGGAGGTTTGCTCTGTGCTGACTGTGTCAATCCCAGAGGCTGGTTTAGAATTGCAGGTGCAACAGGCTGAGCACAGGCCCCATGAAGAGTGGCCATGGGCCCTGTCAGGACAAACCAGACAGAAGCTGAGCCCAAAGGCTGCAGAATAGTTGAGATTCCTCACCGGGCACAATAAAAGTGTTGGAATTTGAACTGATAGGCTTTCCATTCTTGAGCCAGATGAGATCAGGAGGTGGAAAGCCTGTGACCTCACAAGTCAGAGAGATGAAATTATTCACCACCACAGTCAGATTCTCAGGGTTAGTCCCAACAACACTTGGAGGAACTGTGGAGAGAGAAATACATTAATAGCACCTATTACTGCATCAGCAAAGGATTTCCCACAAGATCATGATTTACTATATTAAAGCTGAATTGCTGCATTTTGCCAAAGGGCCAGGTTTCAAAAAATCTTTCACATCCTATGAATGGATCTACTGCTCTTTGGATGCATCTGGAAATGAGACTGAAACAATCTAATGGTCATTCCTGCTCCTGTACTTCACAACAATGTCAATTACTCCATTTGCAGTCCTTCTGTGCTGGAGGTTTGGGAGGGCTAATGAACCTACACAAGACCCTGACAATGCACTGTCAATTTTCTAACACTGCTCACGGACATTTGCTGTGTGAGGCAGCACAGAGCAAATTCCCATTTTCAGGATATGTAGGATGACTATCACTTCTTCATGATTCCTTGTTGCTCCCGTTCTCTCTGGAACAATCCATTTTCTACCTACAGAGACCCCAAACTTATTCCTCCCAACACAGTTCAGAGTGGTTCTGTCAACCAGACAAACCTGTTGCTTAGCAGTGAGCTAAGCACTGGAAAATCCTGGCATGCAGCATTGCTCCAAGGGGTGCATTCCTTAAGCTTACAAGTCCCAGAATTTTTAAATCAAGAATAGTTTGACATGTGACCTTTCTACAAGAACGATTTAGAATGAAAGAACTGTAAATCTCTTCCTTTTAATAACCCCCAAGCTCTAGTTGCCATGTTTTTGCAGTGGGGATATATAAAACACTTAAGAGGAAGGCAAAAGCATGTTCTTGGCTTTATTGGGTGGAAAAATCATTCCAAAGAACACAAGGAATCCTCCTCTTCAAAGACAGAAACGCTGAAGTATTTTGGCCCATCTTCCCCTGAAAAGCTCCAGCTGTTTGCTGCCACTTGAGTGACACAAACCAGTCATTAAGGCAACTTTATGGCTCCTCTGGGCACTGCACAAACAAGAGCAGTCCATGTAAATGAGGAATTCAGTCTGTATTTTTCAGCTTGGAATAACTGAAGAATATTTCCCTGATAAAGAGGATAAATTGGTTCACTAGAGCAAGTGGAGAATTCGGATCTGACGGCATTTGATAGTTATTTATATTTATTTACTTTTACAGTTCATCTTCCACAGATGTGATTATTGGCGGTGGGTAATTTAATGTACAGGGCCAAATGTCAGCTGTCTTAAATGAAACTTGCTTAAATTGTGTCAGTGGTTGATTTCAATTTCTGCAGCAAAAAGCACCCACAAATGTACCACAGGTAATCTGCATATGCAAATGTATCTGTATGTGCATAAAGACACAGGGGCTCAAATACAGCACTCAGCATGAAAAATACCTATTATTTCCCTACTATTTTAAATCTGGGTGCTTATTTCCTATGGTTTAAAAGGTGTTATATTAGTTTTATTACTCAGATCATCTTTAGTATTTTATTTAAATTTATGAAAGCAATTCTATTAGAAACCCATAAAAATGCTGGGAAACAGCCTTTTTTTGTGACATTGACAAAACACAGATCCTGGTGCTTACTGATAATGCATTTTCCTTAGTGCTTCACCCTGTGTGGTCTTTCCTGAACAGCTACATTCTAATTTTTCAAATTAAACTGCATTAAGAAAAATAGATCTAAGTTGGTAATACTGTTGAGTTAGAACTGAAACTTCATGCAAATATTTCTTTTAAGAGAATAGTATTTAGCCATAGTCACTAAAACCAGATGTTTTTAAGACAGAAGTTTAAATTTAAACACGAATGTCAGGAAAAGTGAAATATTTTGATTTAAATGCAAAACTCACACATCAGGAAATCTGGGCAGACTCCACTGTCTGACCAGAAAATAATTTCTCAGAGAACAACTTTAGGGCAAATTCTTCCCACGACAACACTATTTTTGGCTAAGTGCATTGCTGAGCAGGAAAAATTGCTATAGATCTGTGCCATGTAGTAGGTAAATTTGCTGCACGTGTGACAGAGGAAAAAAAGCAATTATTCTGGGTTTAATAAGTTGACTCCTCACTTTCCTGGGATGCTGGTACTGTCTTTAGATGGGAGAAAGGACAGCCCTTGTTTTCTATCAGATAAAGCAGAAAAAAATGTAGCTGCCAGTACTCCTTGTCAGGTTGAAACATGGAATGGTACAGAAGAATTAGTGGGAATGATACTCCTTTTCTCTTCAGGATGGAAAGCTGAAAGTGGGCAGAAATAGAAGGGGAAGTCTGGGTTTTCTCTGAAACATTAATTAGAGATGTCTTGATTTTCTGAAATTATCAGGAGAGGGAAGGGGAGGTAGTGAAAACTGCTTCATGAAAAATGTCTTGATTGTATTTGTCTTAGAGTTCTGATGCCTAAAGCCAACATTTACTTTAACCCTATTGTAACTCCACAAGAAAACCAAAAATAGAGAACAGAAAGGAACCTCAAAGGGCACATTTCTAAAAACCAAGCTTTTACAAGCTATGTACCTTTGTTTGATGCTTTCTATCAGTCATTTCTTTGAAAAAATGCATTTTCTGAATAAATCAAAACAGCCTATAATCCAACCTACTTATAATTCATGATTCCAGGGCTCAGCAACCCCAACTGGGTAAAGACAGCCACCACAAAAGGCTCCCTCAATTACAATTCCCACCTTTCTGAAACATATATGAGGAGCCAAAACCAGGTGGTATCAAAACCCATATGTTGTCAAGGTACTTTTGAGTTCTGGTCTGTCAGAATCTCCATCAAACCCAGTAGGGCTCACATGAATGATACTGAGGGGGTCTAGGCAGTCTGCTAAAAATAACACACCCAAGCTGAACCAGCATTTGACAGAAGACAGAAGTTATGGATGACAGTACTTACCGTGAACATTGAGGTTAAAATACTTCTTGGCACTTCCAGCTACGTTTTCTGCAATGCAGACATACCTGCCAGTATCTGTTATTTGGGAATTCAAAATCTAAGGCAGAAAAAGACAAAATATGGCTTTGGAGCTAATATATAGACAATTCATTGCCAAAGAATCAAGTGGAGAGGATTAAGCCCAGCTCTCTGCTTTCATTGTTTCATTCCATTTTCATTCATCAATAGGGAAGAAAGTTCTTCAGAATACACTGTTTTCACTATTTGCTCAAAAAAAAAATCAATAATATTTAAGTGATTTCAACTGATGTGGTTCACAACATGACCCCACAAATGGTTAGATCTGAGGAATTACATGGGAGTGAGAAGCAGCAGGTGAGGGACAGGAACAAAGGACAAAAACTCCTAAGGTGCTATTTGCAACAACTTGTAGGAGAAAGAAAATACTCTCTACTCAGCAAAACCAGGCAGATTTTTGTTGCCAAAACCCAGTTTTTCCACTACAAAAAAGAGGACACTACCTGTAACCTCCTTCCATTGGACAGCAATGTGTGTTTGTCATCCTCTGCTAGGAGCTGGCCATCCTTCTGCCAGGTGATCCTTGGGGAAGGGCTCCCAGTGGGAATGCAGTCCATGGCTGCCTCCTTGCTCACCAGCACAGTCACCTCCTCGGGCACATCCCCATCAGCCCCACTGATGGATGGGGGAGCTGCAGGGAGCAAAAGCGAGGAGAACACTCACTCAGCACCTCTCAGGTGGTTGTGAGATTAGACTGGGTTTGCAGGAGGAAAGAGTTCAACCTCCTGTGAATCCAGTGACAGATAAAGCCATCCCATGAGTAGTTCAGCTGGAACAACTCAGCCTACCTCCAAGGACTGCAGCAGAGCTACACTCATTCACAGCACACAGAGAGAAGGAGAGGTGAAAACCCATTTTCCAATTATTCCACTGTGTTCTTTGCCATCAAAATAGAAAATAATTTCCAAGACATGACCCCTTTGTAACAATAAATCAGTATTTTCAGTGGTATAACGCCACCATAAAAGCAAAGAAGTGTTTCCCAAGGCTAAAGCACTGACAGATCAACAGACACAAAAGGTCATCCAAATGGCTGAGGAGGCATTCATTAATCTAAATCCTCAGTTCCCTTCAGGCTTTGGGAGTTCTGCAGAAATTGTAGAAAATGATGGCCAAAGTAAAGAAAGAGAGGAAAGTCTTGGTCACAATTCTCAATGGGAAGCTGAAGAGAGAACAAGAGATACCAAGACAAAACCTGGATTTTTACCTATGCTTTTCTTTCTGGTGAATGGTGAGAGCTGTAACACAACTGAGTTCCTGTAAGAATGACCTACACACATGGAACTAAAAACATCAACACTGTTCACACAAATCTGTACAGCTCCAGCACCCTGAACACATTAATGTCATCGCTTACAAATAATCATTAAAAACACTATGGACTCCTGGGCTGTAACGGTTGGTTATTTTGCACAGAACCCTTTTTTTGGCACTCAGAGGAGAAGGGGAGCTCACAGAGCACTCGGACGTCGTAGTGGATGGAGTCCTGCCCGGCCTCGTTGACTGCCACACACACGTATCTGCCGGCGTCGGCCGCGCGCGCCCGCGCGATCTGCAGCACCCGGCCTCCTGCAAACAAAAGGCCAAGGCAGCATCAAGCACTCTCCATCATCTCCACACCACATCCCACCAGAGACCTGAGCAAGCAAATTTATGAATGGTCAGCATTTGGTCTGAATTATAAGTAGCTGAAGGTTTTTATTTCCTGGCTACTTTTTCTACAGGCGGATAGTTGGAGTGTAGCCATGCTCATACTGAAATGTTAGAAGAGAGCAATTAATTCCACATAAAGGAAGATCATGCTGCAGCAATATGTAGCCAGGCATTACTCTTCCATCAAAAATAGAAATATTTCTCAGTAAGATGGCACAACACTAATAGGCAAAAGGAAATATAAGCACAGAATATTCTACTCCAAACTGAACAGATTCACTTCTGAGGCGGAGAGGAACTTTTCACTCTATTCTTCATAAAAGCATAGCCATGTACATACCTTCAAAAGGAGAGGAGATCTTAGGAATACACTTTGGGAGTATTTGTCATTGCTTTCTCAAGAGATGAACAAGATGGACAAACAAGTGCTCCCCTTTTACCACTGCCCTTCCTTAAACACTCCATCCCAAACCATCTCTGCATAGCAACACTCATGACTGCAGGCAGCTCTTTTCCTGCCCCACAAGCTTAAGAAGGGGATTATGGCCATTTTTCTGCTGCAGACATGCTTTCCATGCCTCATCCCTTGGTTAAGAGGCTTTTCTACTCCAATTATCTTTTTGTCAAAGCAAATTTAATAAGGAAATAAATCAGGAACACATCAGAGAGAAGGTATCATTGCTGCATTTCATCTTGCAACACAATGAAGTGTCCAAGGCCAGGTTGGATGGGGCTTGGAGCAACCTGGGATAGTGGAAAGTGTCCCTGCCCATGGCAGAGGGTGGAATGAGATGGGCCTTAAGATTCCTTCAAACCAAACTGTTCTGCAATTCCATGATTCACTGTGAGAGTTCAATAGTGAGATTCACACCATTTTAGGGACTACTTCTTAAATTAAAGAAAACAACTTAAGGCCAAGGACTGGAGAGAAATATTTCCAGCTAATGAAGTCTGAAAAAAACATTAAAGAAGTGTTCTGAAGGAGAAAAGTGTCTCATCACTACACAAATACCAGCACTAAGGCCACTTCTTAATCATAGAATCATAGAACTGTTTGGGTTGGAAAGGACCTTAGAGCCCATCCAATGGAACCCCCTGCCATGGGCAGGGACACCTTCCACTGTCCCAGGTTGCTCCAAGCCCCATCCAGCCTGGCCTTGGACACTGCCACGGACCCAGGGCCTCCCCACTCTCATAGGGAAGAACTTCTTCCCAATATCCCATCTAAACCCATTTTCTTTTGAGTCTATACCCCCTTGTCCTGTCCCTCCATCCCTTGTAAACAGCCTCTCTCCATGTTTCCTGTCAGCCCCTTCAGGCACTGGAGGCCACAATGAGGTCAGCCTGAAGCTTCCAGCCCGAACAATCCCAACTCTCCCAGCCTTTTCTCACAGGAGAGGGGCTCCATCCCTCTGATCACCTCAGTGCAGGGCCAGAGAGTGCCAGATGCACACCCACCTGGCAGGATGAGCACTCTGTCACTGGAGCTCAGGGGATGCCCATCCTTAAACCACGTGAGCACAGGGGGAGGAACAGCGTTGGTCTCACAGTACAGTGAGAGGGGGTTGTTGACAATCACATCTTTCCTTTCTCCACCTCTTTCTGCATCCACCATGTTCCCAGCTTCCCATTCCCTGTAAGACTTTTGGAAGCTAGGAGGAACTACAACAAAGAAGAGGAATAATGTTAGCATTTTGCAGCACAAGTAGCTCATTTTGAAGTCAAGACATAAGAAGGTATTGTAATGTTCAATAGCAGCAATAAAAATTAAGTGTATTAAATAAACTCCTCCCCCACATTAAGTTACTCAGGAAAACTCTAGTTCTCCTAGAAGAAACAATTGAGCAATTTACTAAGTATTTTTTGAAGAGTAATAAATAACAGTGTAAGATGACCTGGTAACAAACACAGAGGGTATTCATCAACAAAAATACTTAAACAATGTGGTATCTGGTTTCACTCAAGCTCTCATCTTGTCTAAATTTTCAGAAATTATTCATGACTGGTTCCTTGTATTTACACACAGTAGGGCAATAGGGTGCTTATGTCTGCGGCCTCTAAATACTACTTGAAACAGAAAAGTGAAGTATGTCTTAGTTCAAAACAAATTAAAATTTTTCATGGCATTTAAAGGAAGATCAGAGTTCCTATGTCCTTGCACTGATTTCATAAACACATCATAAAAAAGAATAATCAAATACTACATGTCAGCAATGAGCAAAATATCCCTAAAAACACAAAAGCATTGGGTTTGACCATGCAAGGGTAAAGGACCTAAAATTATTAATTCCAACATCCCAGAACACTAAAAAAAGCAGGCTACCAGGAGAGTTTTATTACCCTTTTACCTTGTATATTTACATCAAATTCCAGCTCATCCTCCCCAGCAATGTTGGAGGCCAGACAAGTGTAGCGCCCCGTGTCTGACACCTGGGCCTCCTTGATGTGCAGGGTGTGGCCACTGCCCTGGATCAGGACATGCTCATCTGCCTGCACTGGCTGCAATGTCAATTCAAATGAAAATTAATACTCAGCAAAGAACACACCAGAAATAGCCAGATTTGTGGTAGTGATATAGAGTAAACTCAATCAAGCTCCAAGTTCCTGGAGACAATTTTCTTTTCACGGTTGTCAGAAACTCTGCATCTTCATCCTTCCAATCGTGGTGGCTGGTCTCCTCAAGGATGTGATTTTCCATCACTCCTAGCCCCAGGATGCTCCTGAGAGGAGCAATGCCATTCCCATCAGGCCAGTGCTTTTGTGGCATTGGATCCAATCAGGTTGATCCAATGCCTGACTCACAGGCCAAGCTTCCAATACCTGGAAAATTCCCAGCTTTCTGTGAGGTGAACAAATGGATCTAACCCATCCTACAGATCTGCTGCCAGCAAGGACATGGTGTGAACATAGAATAGACAAAGCAGCAGCACAGAGAGACACAGGATTAGATATTCCTGTGCCCAAATGTGGCTCACAGGTGGCAGCAGAGGCTGCAGTGACACAGCCTGTGTGTCCAGAATACATTACATGTGCTCATCTACATCAGCAGCCTGGTCTAGTGGTCTCTGCCCATGGCAGGGGTGGAACTGGATGGGCTTTGAGGTCCCTGCCAACCCACACCATGCCATGAGCCCATGCTTCCATGATTAGGGAGTCAGCACTGAACTCCAGTCCTGCAGGGGAGAATTCATTCAGTCCATGGACAGGAGTGAGAGCCTTTCACCCAGGGCAGCCTAGGGAGCAGCAGCTGCTGTGCCAGTGGCAGTCAGGTGTGCACGGTCACTGCCTTTGGGGACCTCTTAACTCCCCAAACTGAGTTTTTCTTTGGCAATACAGCCAGGACTCCCAGGGATCCCAGAACAGCAGGGCACACCTGAAACAGTCAGCGGGTGATCATCGACATTACTCCCACATGCTCCTTAAATCCAGGAAGAGCTGTTCCACAACGAGTGCCCTACCAAGAACAACTCAAGCAAGAGAGTCTATTCTCCTGTCTTACAGGGAAGCAGCACAGGTCCTTTTTTATTCATCCCCTGTGCTGTATTTCAGTGTGTCCGCGTGGCCCTGCCCTTCCCAGCTCCCCAGACAGATTCATGGAGCGCTGTGTGTGGCAGGACTTGTGCCTCACCCCCGCCCCCCCCGGAGCAGCCAGATGCTCTTGTGGCTTTCTGAGCTCTGCCAGGACCAAGGGGGAGGCTCTGCAACTTCTGCAAGGGCAGCACTTGAGAGAACCATCTGTAAATAACAGGGCCTTTGGGGGTTTTACACAACAGCCACAGCCCTGTGGTCACACCATGGGATGCTCCTGCCAAGAAGGGCACTCCCTCTCCCAGCACAGGCCAGTGCCAGGCCTGGAAACTCCAGCCCCGGTGTCCCAGGCACTGCCAGGCACCCAGCAAAAGCCAGGGTGTTGATTAGCAGAGGTCTGGGTGCCAGCAAACACCCTGAACTGCTGGGCAATGCTTCTGCCAGCAGCAGGGAGTGACAGTGACTCCTCTCCCTGTATGGATGCTATTTCCAGGGACAGTGAACACACAGCTGTCCCTGTCCCACATCTCCTCAGAGGAAGGAATTGAGTTTGTGACTGGCCTGTCCATCCTTGTACCAGCTGATGGCAGCAGCAGGAATGGCATGGGCTTCACACTCCAGGGTCAGGCTGTGGTTCACTTTGATCTTCACCTCCTTGGGGGACAGCCCTGTCCCTGAGACATCCCCTTTGGCAATGGTGGGTGGAACTGCGCACAGACAAAGGCAGAGAGGAGACAGACTGTCATGGTTTACTGGCTGCTGCAGCATTTCAACATTAACTAAGATGATAACCTACTGGAAAGTGCATTCCCCCAATAAACTGTGGGCCTCCTGCCCACAGTCAAATGCCAAATTATTACTTATATATATATATGTATTTTCAGCTATTTTTAGTACAGTTATTATGTACAAAAATATATAAAACTGTGTTCAACACTTTTAAACATGCAGGTTTTTAAGCATGCAAACCTGACTACAGCCCTACCTAACTACAGCACTTCATTATTACGTGCCTGGCTTCAATTCTATAAAGTTCAGGGTATTGTAGTCATTAAAGAGCATTTTAATGGAAACTAATATTCCCAGAAACATGTTTGATCACAAGTCTGCACTCAGGGTAACTAGTCAAAACTCAGCATTTCCACTGAAATCCCAGTGTTGCAAAATCCTTGTTTCTTTCTGAATCAGAAGGAAAATAGAATGTTTCAAAATTCTTCAGCTGCCCCCCAGCTTGGTCTCATAATATTTTTGAAATTATGTAAAATGCTTTCAGAGAATCTTCTACTCTTCTTTTCCACTGGGAATTTTTAAAATTTCCCCTAATACTTACAGTATCCTAATAACAACTGACAGTTGCAATGGCATTTGGGGGTGGAGGGCATTACATTCCCACATAGACATGCATTAGTAATAAACTCATTTGTCACCTTCTCATTATTCCAAATCCAGAGGGGCCTTATTAAGGACTTGGTGCAATTAAATAACAGTATGGGTACTGTAAGGGAGCAAACCAATTCCAAATAAGACTGGGAAATTTTAAAAAAAGGTAAAAATCACACTTGATTGAGCCCATAATGAAGCATTTGAGCATTAAAATTGAGTAGGTAGAGATTCTCAAAGGAAAATGAGCTGACAGAAAGATTTGAACAGGAAAACTTTTGTGCATATGGGATCTTATGGAAGGATATAAAAATAGTATCCTTCTGTTTTGCCTTCCTCAATAAAGTGTCCCATTAGATATTAGAGGCCCTCTCCTGTTTTTCTAAAATGGTTTCTGTGCTCAGGAGATTCTCTGCTCTCATCTCTCATTGTGCTGCACTCATTTGACCAGAAAATCAGCACCAAAAGAAGCATTTCAGAGGAAACTGGAGTTCAGTGTTTCTTAGATGTCCTCCCCTGAGGGACATAAAGGCTTTTAGCACAACTGTAGCATTGCAAAGTATGCAACAATCAACTTTTCTGGTGTCTTTCCTCCAGCAATGCCAGAGCTAATACAGATGTCTGCTCAGCAAAGCCATTAATAGGAAATCTTGTATTCACCAGGACAGATAACACTGCAATGGGGAAAATGGAAGAATGCAAAACTAGAATTTCAAAAACTGAAAGCATTGCCATACTGTAGACTTTCACTTCATAGTGCCTCAGTGTCTCCCCAGCCTCGTTTGTGGCGATGCAGGTGTATCTTCCAGCGCTGTCCTGCTGGGCATTCAGGATCTGCAGGGTCCGCCCACCTGCCAAAGACACAACCTTGAATGGCACTCACACCACACTCTTGCTTCCCAGTTATTTAAATACTTCCTGCAGCATATTTCCAACCCTTTGGTCCAAAATCTGCCCTTTGGAGAGCAGAAAACCTGACTGCTTACTATGCTTACTACCATGTGTAACAAATGAGTGCATGATTCATGGCAGTGCCGTGGATCACAACTCCTGTTGAATATGGATTCTTGAGAAATTTGTTAACAAATTCCATCAAGAAATTTGTGCAGGGAATTTCTCGAAGATATTTAACCAAGACTCATTCTTTCTCTGAACACTTGCAGTTAACAAGGTAATCTACTCATACAACTACAGTACTCCAGTGTTCCCTCTGAAGCTTGTTCCCATTTTCCACCTCCACAGATACTAGGGAGAAATTATTCTACTAACTAAAAATGGCAAACTACTAATGATCTAGAAAAATCCCACCTTATTCTCTTTATTAATTTTTATCTCTCTCCATCTAATTTCCACATTTAATTGCAAGTCATTTATATACATCATTAACTCATATGAATTTTCCCATCATTTTGCTTGATGGTACAAAATGATAAATACATAATAAAACACAAATAAACAATCAGTTAATGTGAAGCACTTAAAAATATTGGAATAGGGAGTGCTAGAGAAGTACAAAGAATCCCAGAATGGTTTGGGCTGGAAGGAACTTAAGGCCCATTCATGGGTAGGGACACCTTCCACTGTCCCAGGTTGCTCCAAGCCCTGTCCAGCCTGGCCTTGGACACCTCCAGGGATGGGACAGCCACAACTTCTCTGGGCAACCTGTGCCAGTGCATTGCACTTAACAGAAATATATCCTTTGATTTTTTTAAAAGAAGTCTGTAACAGAAAAACATGCAATAAAATAATCAGGCGTTATTTCTCAATAGGAACCGAGTTTACCTGGCAGAATGCGGATGTTTCTGCTGGACTCTAAGGGATTCCCATCTTTCAGCCAGGTGATGGTGGCTGGGGGGTAGGAATAAGCTTCACAGACCAGTGAGGTGGGGCTGTTGAGGATAACGGTGATATCCTCTGCATTCCCTTGGCTGTCTGCTCCCACAATGCTTGGAGCCACTGGGAACAACAAAATCAGTAACCACAGGGAGGAAAGCCCCTCTCTGAAAAGCCTATTTTCTGGTCCTTGCTTAGTCCAGAAATCTGGCTGCAGCCTCAGCTAGCTGGGGGGCAGTCCTACAAGAAGCACCAAAACCCAGACCCAGATAACACTCAGCTGGTTTTATGTTTTGTCCTGAAGTCAGCAGTGATCCCAAACCAGTGGAATTCACTCCCACTCGTGCCTTTGTCAAGCACAGCTCCCCAGGAAGCCAGCCACCACTCCTTGAGCAGAGCTGCTGCTTGATGATCCTGGAAGGAGGGATGAGCCTAGGAACAAGGCTGTGGAAAACAAACTCACCATTGTTTGCACTTCGTTGTGCAATAATCCTCATGGAAAAAAAAAAAAAAAATAAGGAGTGCAGATGGTTTCAGCTTTTCTGAAGAGATCACAATCTGAAATGCTCTTCAGATGCTCCTTGCTTGAATCACAACAAACCAAAGTGCTGTCCTGCCCATTCCATAGGGAGTATACCCTGTGAAGGTTCCCTGTGTTCCAGCTCTGTTGTCTAAAGCACAGCACTGGCGTTTCTATTAAACCACTACCACCTATCAATTACTAAGATGTAAAATCCTAATCACAGACAGGCAACCTTTTGCACTGCTGCCAAAAAAGCCCTATAGGATTCCAACAGGACTCTTTCTGAGCTGCCTGTTCCTGTGGCAGAGGCAGCCCAGCTGCTCACCAAGCACGTTGAGGCTGTAGGTTTTGCTCCTGTCCCCAGCAGAGTTGGATGCCACGCAGGTGTAGCGCCCCATGTCCAGGAGCTGCGCCTCGGAGATGTGCAGGGATCGCCCGCTGGACACGATCCTGGGATCTCCAGCCTCAGCCAGAGCCTGCCCATCCTTCAGCCACGTGACCTGTGGCACAGGGTTCCCTTGATGGAGTTGGGAAAATGGCAAACATGAGCTGTGCATAACCTCTAGGATATACCAAGATTTCTGAGAAACAGGAAAAAACAGTTTCAGGTGTCCTTTTCATGTATATTCAAGGAGGGAAGTTTTGGAAAATGCATTCTGAAGTCTCTGAACCTCCTGAATGCATACACCTCCTCTGAAATTCCATAGGCCTTTGGAGAAGAAATATCATAGCAACATCCCTCTGGCTTCATCTCATCCAACCTTTACAAGCAGTGCTTAGTCCTGCTCTAAGCACCACAGTTAAATCTGAGATTTAAAAATCCTGCTGAGCTGAAATCCCCTTAAAAACAGGCTGTGCAGCACCAGTAGTGATCTGACCATGGCTTTGATGAGCAAAGGGAAATCATAACCTGCTCTTTTACCTGTCACCTCACACGTCAGGGTAACTCCATGCTTCTCCTTCACTTTCACATCTTCCAGAGCATTTTCCCCCACAATCCCTGGAGGCACTGCAACAGGCAAGGACACAACATCAGCATGGATTCCTTGCAACACTGAAATACAACAGGCTGCTTGATGCTGCTGCTAGGAGGGATGAGTCCAGGAACACAAGACTAGGAGAACAAATTCACCACTGTTTGTGTTTGGTTACACAGTAACTGCCATAAAAAACCAAGAGCAATACAACAGATTCTGAACAAGTGGATGCTGTGCTACAGCTGATCAGTGTTCTCTGCAAATACAGCTAATTCCATATGGGAATGAACCATTACATTGGTCTAAAGGCACCTGGCTGTGGTACAAATTACATTTCTCTAGGGAAGTAGAAGATAAAATCCTTAAAATACATATCACCCCCCCCCCCCCCCCCCCCCCAAACAGCCAACCCAAGGCAAGGAAACTCCTACTGTATGGCTGATGTGGCTGACATGTTTCCAAATTATCCTGGTCAACTTGTGCTTTTGGATGTGGAGGGAAGATTATGAGCATGTTGGGGAGTAGCTGTGCTGGTTAAAAGTTGTGATCAATTATTTCTTTCAAGGTAGAGGCATTTGTAGATCAGGCCAAAAGAAATTGGCACTACAAGTTGAAGCAGGCATGGAGTGTAACAGGCTGGAAAGGAGACCTGTAGTTATTAGAAAGGTGCTCCATCTCCAGGAGATATAGGACATTTTGTAACAAAAGAATCAGAGTAAGGAGCCTGATTTATATTTTAATAATCCTGCAAAATGCAAACTTTCAGCCTAGATAGAAGACCTAAGAAGAAAGGAATTAAAATATATTTAATATATTTAACAGCTTGTTTGTGTTCTAGCTCACTGCTGGAAACAAACAAAAGTAAGAATCATGGAAATATGCAGAATTCATTGTCAACAGAGACAAGAATGTTACACCAGATTTCTGAGAACTAATGAAGGGTTAAAACTTGAGTGAAGGAAACAGATGGGGGAAAACAAAACTTAATATCATAAAGTTCAGGACTTAAGTCAGGCCAAAAGTTACTACTATTCATAAACAAAGACAGCAACTCATTGCTTTGACTCCAAAAGAATACAGTAAGTCGTCAACACATCTTAATTTCAAAAATATGGCAAAGCCACACCAAACCTTTTTCAAATATATAAATATTGTGCTTATTACACCAAGTTCTGCCTGCAGACTGCTGCGCCTCCTACAATAACCCAGAAAAACCCTGGCATGTCTGTGTACAGTTCCCACTGACAGCAACTGGTGAGGATTCTGTGCCACTGTCAGGACCCATTCCAGTAACTTTCCTCTAGAAAGACAAAGAAATTATTGGGGGGAGGGAAGAGAAGACTGAACAATGGAATTTTCCACTTGAAATCAGCTTCACTGAGCATTTTTCTTCAAGGAAAACAAAGCCTATGCAATAGAGATTCCCAGAACCCTCGAGAACACCCTGCTACTAAAACCCTCCAAAGAAAACAGTGAGACAATGAATGCTTTCCAGTGTTTATCCATCTCTTCCATTCTACCACACTTACACTTCCATGAGCTCATCAAATAAACATGAACTGACTTGAATAGGAGTTATCATTTACCAGCTGAATATGCCCAAATCAGCTGGAGGCAAAGGAAGATGAGGGTGCTCAGCACTCAGAGAAAGGAAACTAAGAACAAAATTCTACACAGAAATCCTAAAAGAAAACTTCCACTGTGCCAGGCCTGACAGTTATTGATAAAAATAACAGTTACTAAAACAAAAAGTAGTGTTTTCTGGGGAAAACACCGATTTGCAAAACTAAGCAATGTGATAGAATAATACATTAATGGTTCCAAATAGCATCTAAAGAGCCTGCTGGAGAACTCCTGGTCTAAGTACATCAGCAGGATCACCCCCTACCACATTGGTTTATATCCTCTGTCATAGTAAATGCTCTGCTGACTAAAGGTTTCCACTGTACTGGAGTTGGGATTGCTGACCCTGGAGAAGACTCTGAGGAGACTCTGGAGACCCTTCTAGGACATCAATGGGCTCCAGGAGAGCTGGAGAGGGACTTTGGACAAGGATCTGGAGGGACAGGATAAGGGGGAATGGTCTCCTACAGCCAGAGGGCAGGGTCAGATGGGATATTGGGAAGGAATTTTTCCCTTTGAGGGTGGGGAGGTTGTGGCACAGATTGCCATCCCTGAAAGTACCCAAGGCCAGGCTGGACAGGGCTTGGAGCAAGCTGGGATAGTGGTGCTCATGGGGAGGAGGTGGGGGAAGTTTAGAATGAGACGTGCTTTAAGGAAGTCCCTTCCAATCTAAACCCTTCTAGGTTTCTATGATTCTATGTAGAAGAAGCTTCTCTTTACAGCCCAATTTTCAGTCTGTGGTAACAAATTCACTTTTTTCCCCCTAAGGATGTGTGTTTCGGCGTAATATTTTTTTAAAATACCAGCAATGTGTACAGAATGCCCTCCCCCTTAGTGTATAAACCCCTCTCTTGTGCTGCCCCAAACCCTAGCAGGTACTCACCCAGGACAGAGAGGTGGAAGTCCTTCCTGGCCTCTCCTGCAGCATTGGTCACCACACAGGTGTAATGTCCCTCATCTGCCACACCCACAGGGCTGAGCCGCAGTGTCCGGCCCCCTGAGACAGCCAAAACAGCATCAGAGTCCTGCTCTGCCACCCAGCACCATCCCAGGCTGGGCAGGGCACACACACCCTGCTCTGCCACCCAGCACCATCCCAGGCTGGACAGGGCACACACACCCTGCCCTGCCACCCAGCACCATCCCAGGCTGGACAGGGCACACACACCCTGCCCTGCCACCCAGCACCATCCCAGGCTGGACAGGGCACACACACCCTGCCCTGCCACCCAGCACCATCCCAGGCTGGACAGGGCACACACACCCTGCCCTGCCACCCAGCACCATCCCAGGCTGGACAGGGCGCACACACCCTGCTTCACTGCATGGGATTCATGGAATGGCACTTAGGACATGGCAGGAACACTCTGCTTGTAACACACACTGCTGGGCAGGAAATTGGGACAGCACAGAGTGCTTCAGACAGCAGGGTTTTCACTGAGAAGGGTGCTTTGCTGTATTGAGATTCTAGATGAATATTCATGAAAATTAATAATGTCTCATCAGTGCTTTTTATGTGTGTATACACAAAAATAAGCTTAACTCTATAAGTACCTTGTTATATAAACACCCTTAAGGTATTTTCATTGATAAGGAATAAAATTCCACCTCTCCCTTCCAGCATTTGCATTAATTGTACCATCAATAATAAGAGTAACAGCTGATAATAGCACTGGTTTACATACAATGGTTTGAAAGAACAGATTCTTCTTGACTCTGTAGTAGTCAAGTCACCTCTGCACAGACACGTTCATTTAAAAGGAAGATTTGCAAGTATGTTTGACCAAGGATGAGGAATCTCCCTGCTTTGCCATCACAGAGTAACTCCTCTTTTCTTGCTTTTTGGCAGAGGAACAGTAGAACAGACATTAGGGAGCATTTCAGTGTGAAGCCAAAGGCAGCAGCCAGCCTGCAGCTTTTCCCAGTTTCTGGTTAGCAGCATTCCCTAACCCACACCACACCAGCCCTGCCTGTGGCTATCACAGTTGAGACACAGCCCAGAAAGTGATGACCCTGGTCATGCACTTGGAGGAACAAACTGCTGAGCTGGTTACTGGATGTGCCTCTGCCCAAGGAATCCTGCCCTGCCAGAGGGAGCATTGGGACACTGAGGGAGGCTCAGGTCTGCCAGCCTCGTGTCTCCCTGATCCCTTCTCCCATCCAGCCCTGCACAAGGCCAAAGCAGAGGCAGAAACCTGCCTGCAGGACATTGACTGTGACCTTCCCTGGTATCACACACCAAGCCCTCCAGTGCTGAGGCAGGACAGATTTTCTACATTTGGCTAAACAAAAGCTCTTCTCCTTCCTAAAGCCCATGTGCAGGGCCAGGAGCTGGACTGGTGGTCCTTGTGGGTCCCTTCCAGATCAGGATATTCTGTGATTCCATGATCTGAATTAACTGACTAAAAGCTGCCAGCAGTGTGTCCACACACTGAAATTATCCACAATGCCAAGTATGTTTTCAGTCAACAGAACCAAAATCTTGCTTTGGCAAAGTATTTAAATCCAAAATTAGAGGAGGATTTTTGTTGTTGTTGTTGTTTTTTACAGCTTTACAAGCAGAAATAAAGCTCCAAGTGCCATGCTGGCTACAGTTCACTACCACAACATGTATCTTTCTGAAGCACAAAGTCTGGAGGAAAACAAAGCCCTGAGCCCTGGCGTGTTTCCCCTCCCACACAGCCAACATCCAGAGACAATAAACATCTTTTTGTCTCTCCCTTCCTGACTCTTGATCCGGGAGGTGAGATTAGTGTGGGTGTAGAAAGCAACAGACAGGACAGAAACAATCAAGCCCAGAAGATGTTATTTTTGTTGATGGCAACTTGAAACAGAAGGGAATGGAGAGCACTCCCAGAGCCAGGTTCATACTGGGAAATAATCAGACACCCACTCCTTTTTCCATACACCATATGCAAAAATGGGAAAGCATAGGACAGGACTATCTGTAACATTAAAAGCTGCACTCATTAAAATATCCTGAAGCTGATCAGCTTCAAATGCAGTCTTATCTGAGCTCTTAAACATCTTCCAGCTCTTTACCTGTCTGATAGTTTTCTTAGGTTCATGATGCAGGCTTTGCATGGTGGCTATCATAAAACTTCATAACAAGTTATTGTCATGAGATTTCTACTTGCCAGTGGCAAATCCAAGGTCAAAGAAACAACACAGCCAGAAATGCTTTTACATGCACTCATTTCTGAGGCTCTCTTTCGTTTCATACACAGACCCCTAGAAATTAGAGATGTGCTTTGGTTTTTGTCATTTGTTCTTTCAAAGATTTTTCCTCTTTAAATGATAAAACAATTGTGAAGAGGAAGAGGTGGCAAAAAATAAATAGGAGAGATAATGAAGAGTATTTCTGGGCATGACAAAGTGAGATGTTGCCATGTGCCCTCCAACTTCTGTACCTGAGAGGATTTGCACTGAGCTGTTCAAGGTGATGGGCAACCCATTCTTGAGCCACGTGATTGCTGGCAATGGGATTCCTGAGGCTTCACAAACCAGGGAGATGGGATTCTTCTCCACAGTGCTGATGTTTTCAGGCAGCTGCAGGTAACCACCAATACTTGGGGGAACTACAGCAAAGAGTAAAGAAAAGCCATACTTCAGAGCAAATACAAATTTATTTTGCTCACAAAAAATTGTGTCACCCACATATTAGTTTACTGAGGGTGAGTAGCAGGGTGGTCTTGGTTAAACCTTAATTTCTCTCTCCAACAACAGAGTATTTCCCACCATGACATTCACCCCAGTATAATGTAAAATTGTACCATATCCTGGTTATCTTGGGAGATGAAGCAACTTGTGGTAGATTGATATTAACAGAAAGAGGGCTACAATTTTAAAATATTCAGGAGTTATAAACCAGCATTTGGGCTTTTCCTAACGGTGCAACTAGAGCTGCATCCCCTGCAGCAGATGCAGGAGGTGCACTGAGCTGCCCACCATTGCTCGGCCACCCAGTGGCCAATCTCCACATGTCCCAGGTGCCCCCACTCACCGTGCACGCTGAGGTCGTATTTCCTGTCGGCCAGGCCGGCGGCGTTGGTGGCCACGCAGACGTAGCGGCCGGTGTCGGACACCCGGGCGCGCTGCAGCCGCAGGACACGGCCCCCGGCCAGCACTGCCACCTCCCTGCCACTGGCCAGCGCCCGCCCGTCCTTCAGCCACATCACTGCTGGCTCAGGAATGCCCTGAGCCTCACACTCCAGGGATATTTCGCTTCCCTGGGTGACAACAACCTCTGATGGGTGGGGACCACTGTTGGATATAGTTGGTCGAGCTAGGGAAGAACAAGGGACGCAGTCAGTGTAGGAGTCAACTGGGAGCTGCCCTTCAGAACCTTCACCTGCTGCTGAGCCAATTTTCCAGAGCAGCAGGGTCAGTAAAAGGCAAATCAGCTCCTTTCCCCCTCTCCCACATCATAAAGTAAAAATGTTTTTTTTTAAATGTTAACTTACGGGCAATTTTTAAAATACAAATGAGAAAAAATTAAATTAAAAAAGACTGTCCCCACACTATCAATCCCTACAGATTTTGGAAAATTTTCTTCTCTGTAGGTTTGTTTAAAAATACGTCCTTTTATTCCCAACAAAAATATAGTACAGTCTAAGGGAATTAAGAGAAATCTAAGTTCATTCAGTTGTCATCACTACTGCAGCTTGGGGACAACACTAAAGGGGTTACATCAGTGGATTGTGCACTTTCAACAGGGATGTGCAATATCTTGGTCAAGCTACAGGTCCAAATTGCCAAAATTTTAATGACATAACACTCTCCTTGAACTACCTCTAAATAGTCCTACAGCCAGCACTCCACCTCTGGAGACCGGGCAGCTCAACATCACACTCCCCTAACATTACTGCACAACTGGTAAATTGTGATCAGAGTTTTCCTGGCACTTACTGTACACTTGCAGGCTGTACTCCTTGGTGGCACTCCCAGCCACGTTTGAAGCAATACAGGTGTAAGATGCAGCATCAGATCTGTCAGCAACTGCAACCTGGAGCTGTCTGCCCCCAGACAGCACCCGCACCCTTCCCGATGACTCTGGCACCACAGGAGAGCCTGCAAGACACTTTCTGTCACATAAAACCACACAAGCAGCCAGGAGCAAATGAAAGTCATGTGGTGTGAAGTCCACTGGCTCATTCAAAAGGACTGAGTTGCACATTTGCCCATTTTAGAAGTACTCTGTCAGAGTTTTTCCAGAGAGCAGGAACTTGGCACAAGCAGATCCTGAGGACTTTTTGTATTAACCACTGATTTCATGGCATACCCTGAGCTAAAGCACACTGACTCTCCCTCACATCCATGCAGTTTGGAACGCCACTGAGCAGAAAGCTCAGCACTTGCAGTAAAAGGTGACTCATTTTTCAGTGTATAATTGTCTCACCCAGAAATATATATAGAAATATATAGTTTAGGTTTCACACTATCTATGTGCTGTGTGTCACAGGCTTCTTCTCAGGAAATCAGTAGCAGAAATGTGACAGCAAACTCCCACTGCATTCTTTGAGCAGATTCTTCAGTCTTGGGAGACCTCAGGTTGTCCATTTTCATCTTTCCAAACTGCAGGGAGACTTCCTGACAGAAGGAATGCACCTGCCATGGATACTTCTAAGAAGCTTAATCTTCATTTCCCTCTTGTGCATTTACAGTCCTCTCTACAAAGTGCACCAAATGTCAAACATGCTGAAAAATATACTCTTCCTTTCTAACTGCTTTTCTAGACTTTCTAGCAGGTTTAAGTCTCCTTCCTGCCATTAAGTGTACACACATTAGCCTTGCAGTGCATTTACATGTCATACAAGGCCTTTCTAGCTTCCAAGAGACAGGGTTTAAAAAGAACTTCCTGTTCTCTGAAAATGTTATGCATTGGAAAAAGCGTTCTGTAATTAAAAACTGCTCTTTCCATGAGCCAAAATTAATTAAAACAAGTACATACCATATTGAATTGTTCTGCTTAGAAAAACACAAATATAAGTAAGATTGATTAATAACACAAGAATTACCACACTGGAAAAGTAAATTATCTTATTTTGTCCTGTATTCTCTCTCCAGCAATGCTAAAGGAAGGTGCTGAAAATAGCTGGCTTTGTCTGCCAACTCCTAAAGAGGTGTTTGGCAATGTAACTTTGACCCCTAAAGCACGAGGTGTGCAGACTACTCTTGAACAAGATGGGAGGAGAGAAAGGGTTTGGTGAATCCCCAAAGCAATGACTACAACTACACCTATCTTCACCACTTGGCAGGATGCCATGGCTGTAGATTTAAAACCAGCTCAGAGAATTTGTGTTATGCAGTGGATCACAGGGCAGAAACTCAACTTCACACCAAGGGACTCCCAGTGACCCTGGCCCTGACATCTGGGATCCACAAACAAGTCTTACAATCCCAGAATGGGACTGGAAGGGACCGTAAGGATCATCTCGTTCCAACTCTCTGCTATGGGCCCAGACACCTTCCACTTGCTCAGAAGACAGCTACCCTGGTCTGTGGGGCACTGTGCTGCTGTCCTGCTGCACCCATGGTAAATAAGCATTTTAAGTACTCCACAGTTCATTTTTGTCAGCTGAGCAATCTCAGCACTGCATTTCTCTTACACCTTTAGAAACACCTAATCCAAGCAGAGGTGAGATAGAGAGAAGGGAATAATCTGCTCCTGGAGCCCACATTATTTAATGCCAGGATTATGCAGATATATCTGCACATCTGAACTCCTCAGAACACACCATCCAAAATCTACACAAGATGAAAAGCAAACCCAGCAGGTCAGAGTTATCCCATCTGCTTTATAAAACAGGCAATTGGCAGTTACCCACCATTCTTTTTCCAGGTAAGACTGGGTGGTGGGATGCCACTGGACTCACAGATCAGGCTAATCAAGCTCCCTTCAGTGACTGTCAGCTGAGAGCTGTCATCTGAGCCAGAAATACTTGGTGACACTGCAAAGAAAAGCCAAATAAGTGCAGTCTTTGAAACAACATATTATCAGCCAGCAGTAAACCTCAAATGACCTCCATGCAAATCTCTCCCATTCAGCTCTGCAGCAATGCAAGGATTGTCTCCTCAATGCTAACCAGGCCCTGGGTAGGGAAAAATACACTTGGGAATGACTGCATCCATCCTTCTGGGCTCTAAGGGCTGCTGCGTGCACAGGCTTTAATTTGGGCTGCCTTTAATGGACTTCACTGAACAAAGCTGGTTTGGGGAACTTTGTCAAGTGACTCCAACTCTAAGAGCCTGCCTCATTCATGGCCTCAGCTAATAAACCCACAGAGATCATCATCATCATTGACTTTTAAAATTCATCCTACATTTTTCCTTTGAATGTTTCCTACATCAGCATGCTGGCTGCCACATCCAAAGCTATGGATCCCATCCCTCTGATCACCCTCCTGCAACAAAAGGATCACTTTGCTTTACAGCTCTGTGACTCTAAACCAGCTGCAGACAAAAGGGACCAATGTTTTACTCTGATTCTCAAAGTCTTAAAAAACTTTGGTTCAATTGCTAGGGAAGGGCTAATTGCCTCTCAGGAATCAGGGAATCATTTTCATCCAATGAAAACAGAGTAGGTAGAGACCAAGAAAAAGCAGAGGAGAATGTAGGTTGAACTTGGCAAATAGAACCTCCCAGGTGAGCAACTTATGCAGTACTTTTTTAATGCATGTGACAATAGCCAGCTTCTCCTTCTGACACCTCCAGCTCTCCAGCAGCAACCAGATGTGTGGGGTTTGAAACAACGAGGGCCTTATGGTACTGTCTGCTTTACCCTTTATTTGTCCTGCTTCCAGCCAGGACAAGCCTGTGCTGTTCTCTTCATTTAACTCATAGGCTGGCTCCTGGATCCACACTTAGTTCTCACAAATCCTCAGAAGGATACATTTCCTGGATTTAAAATCTCAAAATATAGCAAGGAGGACTTTGGATGCTGGGGCATAAATGAAAGCTATAATTCAAAACAATTACCCACAGATGGCTTTCACAGACAGCCTGTGGTTTCCATCAAGCTTATCCCATCAAAGCTGCTAACTAGCAAAGAATTATCCCTCCATTCAAATCCTACTGGAATGGTCCTACTGCACAAAGGAACAAATCTAAATCCCTCCAGCAAAGGTCCTGTGTAAAAGTCTGGGAGAGAGAGAGGAGAGCAGAGGCTGACCTGCACAGTAAATGGTATTTACTTCAGCATGGGAAAATGGCATGGTACTACAACACCCACTTCTAACTTAAATGCCATGAATGGGTCTTTTAATAATGACAGACTTGAAATCTGAACTGAAAAATGTCATTTTAGTGTTACAAACCCTCGTCTGTAACTCTAGTCTTGTGACTCCAAAGCAGTTGGAGTTTGAACATGAGAAGAAAATGATGGTACAGAAGACCCCCTCAAAAGCAATTACTAAAATAATGTTCTAAGCCACATTCATCACAGAGCCATAGAAAAAAATATTAAAGCTGGTTTTATGATTCAGCACTAATAAGTTTGTAAGGCAGCTTTTATTTATCTGAATTTCCAATGCTTCAGCATTTCACTAAGTGGAAAGTTGGTATGTTACTTTAAATGGCATTAAAGCTACGGATCCAAACCCAGGTATTTATCATAGAATCACGATCACAGAATGGTGTGGGCTGGAAGGGACCTTAAAGATCATCTTGTTTCAAGTCCCTGCCATGAAAAGGGATTCCACTCACTAGTTATAGTTCTCACTACTCACATTCCTGCAAGCTCAACAAAGGCCTGCAGAGTAACTGGTGTTAATTTAGAACTAAATTAAAGCAATTTGAAAAATGTGTGCACTGTCTTGGGCCCATTCAACTACAGCAAATACAACAATATATCCTGTACGAGCCTCAGCAACTGAGTGTTGATGAACTACAGAAGATTTCAGTGTCTCACATCATAATTCAGCTCTGAGCCTCATTCCCCTTTCTGGAACAAGCTTAATAAATCTTACCCCAAATATTGACATTATAGTTCTTCTCAGTTTTCCCAGCAACATTTGTCGCTTCACAAGTGTAGCGTCCAGTGTCCTGCACTTGAGCTCCTTCAATCTGGGGACAAAAGCAAAACCTGGGTTTCTTCTTCCCACATAATTATTCATTAAATGTGCAGGGAGAGGGGGCTCAGGTTTCAATTTTATTTTTACATATGTGTCCATAATATTAATAAAAGAACATGAATTCAGCAAGCTCTGTACCCAGACAGCTGGGGTACATCTCTGCCATCCCTCCCTCCTCACACACTACTCTGTTGTCCCACCTCCATGGAGGGTGCAGCTTCCCAGGGTGAGCCCCAGCCTGCCCTGCCTGCCCAGCTTACCTTCAGCAGGCTGCCATCTGCAGAGATGCTCAGGCCTGGCTTCTCCAGCAAGGGCCGCCCGTCCCTGAGCCAGGCAAGGCGGGGCGGGGGCACGGCGCTGCCCTGGCACCGCAGCTCCAGGGCCTGCCCCAGCAGCACTGACACGTTCTGCTCCTCGCCCACGATGTCAGGAGGGACTGCACCAACACAATCACACACTTGGTTACCTTGGAAAAGCCCTCTGAGACCATCCAGGCTAACCACTCCCCAGCACTGTCCCCAGAGGCAACATCCACAGGTCTTAAATCCCTCCAGGGATGGCAACTCCACCCCTGCCCTGGGCAGATGTGCCAGTGCCTGACCATCCCTCCTGTGAAGAATTTTTCCTAATATCCAATCTGAACCTCCCCTGGCATGACCTGAGGCTCTTTTGTCCTATTGTTCAAACCAAGGGACCTTTGGGCACTGAAGATTTCACAGAGCAAATATAATGTGGAGTTAAGGGACTTTACTGCACAAAGATAAAATGACACTTACACCTTCAGTTACACACAACTTCAGTCTCCTTTTTACCACAAAACCCACAAGAATAATTTTTGTTACTTACACAATATGTTCCACACAAAATACACACTAGTGAGGTATCAGCTACAGAGGAATCATAAGGAGAAGCAAAGATTAGCAAAAAAAAACCCCTTTAAATGTAGCTAGAAAGGAAAATCCCCAGTATATACAAATGGGGGAATGCATTCCTGCAAGAAAGAAAAAGAGCTGCTGAGTGAAAAAGGTCATGAGATAACAATCAGCCCCAGAAGCTGAAAATGTCTTAAGCTGCTCCAGACAGTGCCAAGAAGGATACTTAGCTTTAAGAAAAACTCTGACCTACAGATAAGTTGTCCAGAGATGGCCAAATACAGCTGACTGAATAAGTCATATAAAGAATTCATGATCGGCAAGCAAGTCAATAGGTTAATGACTTAATCAACAAATAATAATAATCTACAATTAGCTCATGTATCAGGTTTTTTTGGTAGATCCATTTTTTTTGGATCTATCAATTAATGCCGCTGTTGGCACTGAGCGCTATATTTACGTTTGTCCTGCAGTTCAGTGATAACCTCATTATTACACTATTATTTCCAAATCAGACATTAGAAAAATCCCCTTTTGAAAGCAAAGTTTTCTTTGTAGAAATAAAAAACACCAGAACACTGGACACTTCAACTGAAACCCATTAGCTGTTCTTGAACAGTGCCAGAATTTAAGAAAACACATTTTCCCCCCTATTTTTTAATTCTGTGTTTCCACAAGCAGAAAAACAAAAGTAACTGAGAAGGCAATTAAGAACTAAACCTTGAACACAGCAAATCAGAAATTTTCCACAGGCAAAGTGTTCATGGCGGGAGTCAAAAAGAACACAGACAAAATACTGCCCCCAAGAAGTTGGCCAGGACCATATATAAGAACCTTTATTGTCACATTTCCTTTGTCCTTTAGTTTTGGGATCCATGACCCCAGACACTGAGAGTCTGAGTGCACAGAACTTTGGGGTGAGAAGGGAGGCAGTGGGACCATCTGTGAGAACAAGCACAGTAGGTTAATCACACATGGGAGAGCAGAATGTGTCCCAAAGTGGCACTCAGGGGACAGCAAGACAGCTCTTGAGGTGGCCTGAAAGACCAGGAACAATCAAGCTTGGTGTTTCATGCCCAGGAAGTACAGAGCAGAGCTGCTGATTTCACAGTTTGGAAATAATTTAGGGAAAAGCCTGGTCCCTGTGGATAAGAAATATAGTAAGTGAAAAAAAATCTGTTTATCTTTTTATCTTTCTAGATCTCACAAAGGTCCAGATTCTTTATGAGTATTGTGGAACTGAGACTTGGAAGCTGATCCATTCCTGCAGAAGGCAAATTTATTTCCAAAGACTTTTCAACCATTTACTTTTCCTCTCAGCTCAATGAGTTGAAATGTGCTCAAAAGGAAACTGAGTTTATGACACAGACACTAAAGCACTTATTTCTGAAGGAAATTTCTGAAGGAAATCTGAAGGGGTTTAAAATTAATCTAATTATGCTCATAGTAACTGTAAGTAACTGAACTTGTTCCAATTCCTGGCTCAGTGCACATTTCCAACCAACCCAGCTCCAACTCTACTCCAAATAATTTTCCTCCTGTGGCTTCTTAATTAGATTGCCCTTATGAGGCAAGTCTGAAGAGCAATATTACTTTTTGGTGACAGCCTCACTCAAGCTGGTCCTGCAGCTGAGCTCAACCCTGGCCAGCTCCTAATACAACATTAATTTTAAACATACACAACTCCTAACTCTTTTCATTTCCTCCAGCTAAAATGGACAGAGGTTCCAGAAAATAAAAGAGGAATAATAAATATACCTATGTCACATTACACAGACATACACACCTGTCCTCAAAGTCCAAAGGAGACCCTGATATTCCTTGCTCTAGACATGAAATCTTTTGGCCTATATTAACTTTGGCTCACTTGCCAGAGCAGAGTCCTGGGTTTCTAACTGTCCCTTCCAGATGCAAAAGTCACCAGGACTTCAGTCAGGGGTACCCTAACCAAGGGAGACAATTCTGAAAGCCAAACTCAGGAGCAAATAACTTGGCCAGCTGCCCCTTCTTAGAACTCATCCAAACTCCTAACTTTTCTTGCAAGGTTTTCCACAGGGGATTGCCATAATGCTGCAGACTGGCAGAGTCCACTGACCTTCTGAAAGCAGAAGCAAAACCCCAAAGGTGCTTCAATTCCAAATGCCTCTCTACACATCTGGAACTGTAACATTTCTAAAACAAATGTCAGATTATTGTTCATCCTCATTTTGCTGCTGGACAAATCCTCTGAGATGTCCAAGGGAACTCAAAACCTGCTACAGTCACACTCCCTGGCATCCCTGCTGGCACAGCATCCAAGGGCTCTGAGAACACAACATGGGTGACCTTAGGGACCCTTCCAGTGCCTGAGGAGGCTCCAAGAGAACTGGAGAGAGACTCTGGACAAGGGCCTGGAGGGACAGGACAATTAGGAGTGCCTTCCAGAGGGCAGGGTTAGATGGGATTTTGGGAAGAATCCTTCCCTGTGAGGGTGGGGAGGCCCTGGCACAGGGTGCCCAGAGAAGCTGTGGCTTCCCCTGTATCCCTGGAAATATCCAAGACCAGAGTGGATGGTGCTTGGAGCAAGCTGGGATAGTGGGAGGTGTCCCTACCCATGGCAGGGGTGGGACTGGATGGGCTTTAAGCTCCCTTCTAACCCAAACCATTCTATGAATATGAAAAGGCATCTGATGCAAGTTACAATAAATACAGGATGAAATTCATACAAGTTACAAGAAAGCACAGAATCACAGAATATCCTGAGTTGGAAGAGACCCACAGGGTTCACCAAAATCCTCCATAGGACAGTCCCAATAATGCCAGCAGGCATCTGAGAGCATTGCCCAAATCAGAAGGGAGGAGGAATTTACACAAGTTCAGGCAAAAAAAATGAAATCAGAATTAACTCACTGACAATCTGGAAAACTGACTAACTGAAAAAACACTTCTTTCCTGCTCCTTGAAGGAGACAGAGCTGACTGGCTGGACTCAATACAGTGTCACTATTTAGCACTAGAAGAGTCCCCTCCATTTAGGCAGGCAGAGCAAGGCTTGAGAGTGGCTTGGGAACTGCAGAGCTGGATGGGGAAATCCCACTACTTCCTTCTGATGCAATAAACACAACAGAGCACTGGGTCCAAGAATATCTCTCACCTGGCAGACCTATCTGGTTTACACAAACACGTGTTTTCTTTCATCATTTGTAAAGGAGCTTTTATGCATTAGACCTGTAAATTCACTGCTGTAACTTCAATGTAGTTTATAAATTCAATGTAGTAACATTTCTTCAAGGATATGCAGAAGGACACACCTACCCACTTTAGTAAATGGAGGTGGATGTGCATATATACATTTTAACTTCCATACACAAACCACTCCTCCTCACTTGGCCTTCCATTACAGGTTTAGACTATTTTTACTCAGTGCTGCTCAGGGTCTGGGCCCACAGTGTTACATTAACGCTTGAAGAAAAGCTCTCAGAGCCAAAAGGAAGACGTTTGTCACTCACCATACACGCGGAGGTCGATGTCCCTCTGGCTCTCCCCCGCAGCGTTGACTGCCACACACGTGTATGTCCCTGTGTCACTGAGCTGGGCACTGGGCAGTGCCAGCACCCGGCCCCCCGACAGGACCTGCAACGGGAGCACAGCACCTTCAGGCACACCCCAGTGCCAAACACAGGTGGGGGAACTCCTAGGCCTCCTTTCAAAATGGAACACTTGTTTTGCCACTGCTTCCCACCATCTCCCTGCACTCCAGTGTTCTCCTCCAATCCAGACTTGAAAAGCAGAACTCCAACTTCATGCCAGTCCCCAAGGAATTCCTGGCATTGTCAAGACATTGCAGGATCTGGACACCCCTCCCTCCCACCAGCTTCAAACATGCTGTCACACCTTTTATCTGTGCCCTGAGCTGGTCCCACAGAACACAAATTCTCCCTCTTCCCTTTCAGATTATAAAATCAACTTCCAAAAACCAACCACAGCCTCTCATTTTACCTCTGAAATATCTCCTTATATCAGAGGCTGGTTTTCTTTTCTGAATTACTGCTGTATGTAATGAGCTTTCCAGATCTCTACACCAGAGAAATTTGGTCTAGTTTCCTCTTCTGCCCATAAGTGGAAAATTTGTTGATGCCAATTTTCTCAGTATGACATCAGCTATATGACATTTATTTCAATGTATCTCTATCTTCCACTTCACACAGTAAGTGGAGCTAAACTCACACAAACAACCCAGAGCAAAAGGCCTTATATTATTATTCCAAATCCTCCATCTCATTCTCTTCCATTAAACTGCCCTGACTTAAAAGCCTCCTCCCACAAGAGGGAACACCATAGAGAGCAGGATCTGTCCCTGGTACCTGGAGGCCGTTGCTGACGCTGGACACAGGGCTCCCATCCTTCAGCCATGTCAGGATAGGGGCAGGGATGCCTCTGGCTTCACACTCCAGTCTCACTGCATTATTGACCACTACTGTCACCATGTCACTGCTGCCAGAGATGGATGGGGGGACTGAAAAAAACATACACAGAAAAAAGGGCTGTAACAGCTACATAAGAGTACTAATCACAACAACATTAAATAGGCTGCATAGTTTTGGATGTTATTTCTCTTTTCTCATGTTATTCTTGCTGAACTCTTGTAATGTCTTTGCTCTGTGCCAGATCCTGTTCTTCCCTAGCATGAGCAGGCAGATAACTGCAGCGAAACTACTGTGAGCAAGGTATGTAGGACTGGGCCCACAGCCCAGAGGACAGCTGTGAAACCCAGGAACCACACCATAAAGCCAGAAAATATTCCCTCAAACTCTTCTACTATTCCATTTAGACCTTGTGAAAGACTTTAGGAGTGGTGGGATTAAAGAAAGGAGTTTACCATATAAACCACATAAAGCAAATCCATACACAGAGCGATAAATTGGCCTGGCAGAGCATATGGAAACGTTTATCAGATTAGACTGGAAAACATCTGCCGCTCTGATGACACAAAACATTGCAATGGAACATCTAAAGCACTTACTCTAGGCACACAGTCTAGCAAATGTTGTAGGGCTCTGGTAGAAAGGGAGACAAGAATCATTAAAAAAGGAAGATGTTTCATGCACTAGGAGAATCAAAACTATTCTGTTTGCGCCTATCATTAATAACTTAGCGATAAAGTTTAAAAGTCAGTATCAGATAAAAACTTAATGCTTAAAGTCACTCCTGCAAAGAAATGAGAATGGTGTGAGCTACTCATACCTATAGCCCTGTGTGAGGAGAGAAAACATTTAAAATTCTGCACTGAAAATAAGATTCATTAATGAATTTAGCAACTTCTAAGAACCTGTAACTCAGGCTGTGGCTGCCCCACTATGGTTGTGTCCAAGGCCAGGCTGGACAGGGCTTGGAGCAACCTGGGCTAGTGGGAGGTGTCTCTGCCTACAGCAGGGGCTGGCACTGGATGGGCTGAAAGGTCCCTTTCAACCCAAACCACCCTGGAATTCTGCAATCATGTGATGAGTGACACCAAGTCTGTTAAGCAGACTGGAAAAGGAGGAAAGCAAAGGTGGAGCTTGCATGTATTCTTCCTAAGTGTCACAATACAGGGCAAGAGGAAGCAGCCTCAAGTTGTGCTGGGGGTAGGGAGGTTAATTTGGATATTAGCACAAGTTTCTTCATGGATAGGGTAGGCAGCAACTGGCACAGCTGCCTGGGGCAGTGGTGGGGTCCCCATCCCTGGTGGGGTTTAAAAGCCATGTGGATATAGCACTTGGGGACACGGATCAGTGGTGGCCTTGGCAGCACTGGGCAATGCTCAGTGCTCACTGGGACTCAAGGCTCTCAGAAGTGTTCCCCGAGCCCCAGGAGTGGCATCTCCCTGGTTGTGCACTCACCATGAACCTGGAGGCTGTAGAGCAGCTCGGCCGTGCCCGCGGCGTTGGCAGCCAGGCACCTGTAGAGGCCGGAGTCGGCCACCTGCGCGCCCTCGATGCGCAGCACCTGTCCCCGGTCACCCAGAGCGCGCCCGTCCTTGGACCACGACACGGCTGCGGGGGAGAGCGGGGACAAATCACTGACAGCCCCAAAACATGTGGCACCACACAGCTGTCACGCTGGCCACCTCAGCTTTCATGCACACGCCAACGTTTAACAGTCAATGGCAGCGTTAGGCGTGCTTAAGAATAATAAAATGGAACAAATAAGATTTGCTGACTATGCCCCACAATTTAACAGCAAATCTGACACCATCATCCACACCCCCCATATATTTATGGAAAACTGTTGTGAAATTGAGAAATTATCATACAAAGCAAATTACAGGAAATTTACCTATTTTATACTAAGGTAAAGAGCAGCTGTTTAAAACCACACAAAAATATGAAGTTGTCCCTGCCCGTGGCAGAGGGATGGAAGGAGATGAGCTTTCAGGTCCCTTCCAACCCAAACCATTCAGGGATACTATTAATATCCCTATATATTATAGATATATATAATAGGGTATACATAGAGGATCCATCCAGGGATTCTATAACACATATCAATTTTTTTTTCCTTTTACTTTAAATTAGCACTACATTAAACTGAACTACCTGGACAAAGAATCAAAACATAAGCAACCAAATCAAAGTGAAACTGGCAGATCAAAAATCTGAAAATAAAGAGCAGAAAACTTGGTGTTACTGCAGAAGAAAATTTTATAGGAAGTTGACAACCAAGAAAATCTGCAGATTTTGCATCTCAGCCAAAAGATGGCACCATCCATCAGGAGAATGGGTCATTGAGACTTTGGGGGCACCACTTCACTACTCAGATGAAATTAGCGCTCATGGAAGGATTATCAATAATACACAAAGGGGTTTTGGGGAAAGACTCACACCCACCAAGTGCTCTGGCCTGACTGACAGATAAGACTTGCACACAGCTTCTCTCTTTTCCAGTGGGATGCTGTGCTCTGACTTTCCTGACTCATGTTATATCTTGACAATAGGATGTGCCATTGCATCACACCAGGGGTGATCAAACTGTTCTTACTGCATAAATTACCTGAAATCCATCGTTTTAGTTGTTGATAACTAAAATAACTGAAAATTTGGAGGATAAAGGAGAAAAAATTTAAAAGGAGCGTAAAATAGACATAAAATTCTTATGCTTTTATAACATTTTACTTCCTCAATATTTTAACTTCTTTAATGTAAGAATAAATTATTCTACAAACTAATACTTTGCTGTGAATTAATTCTTAAAAAGGCAGAAAAGGAGAAGCTGGATGCACATCTGAAATGTAATAACACCTTTCATCTGAAAACGTTGCTATAATCAGCATGAGAATAATTTGCTATATTAGATATAAGCTCTTATTAACAATTCCCCCTGTTTTGCCCTACATTAATTAATACAGCAAGTTGCTCTCATAATAATACGTCTTTTTATATCTTGCCAGGTAAAGAAGTCCTAGACATGAGCACACTTGACAGGCACACTCAATCCACAAAGTATTTCAGGTCTGCCTTACACTAACAAATACTGAACTGACAGGAGATGAAAGTGGATGTGTTTAAGGCTCATTCAGTAGAAATCAAATAGTGCTCTTGCCTGTGGACAGGGCATCACAAGGGAATAGATTATCCTTGTGATGTGTTTTCACTCATTTATCAGTGGGGATCACTGAATTCCTCAATCTTCCCTCCATGTCAGCCCATACATTGACATTTCCCATCACACAGTTTTTAGCTGGTTTAAAATCACACAATTAGCTCCACATTCAGTGTATCCATTACTTTCCAAAGACACATGAAAGTGAAACCCCTGACGAGATGTTCCCTGAGGTGCACATGGATACCTGGCAGAGGGTTCCCAGATGCTCTGCATTCAAGATGGATTGGATTGTTCACCACCACTGTTTCATTTAATATTTTTCCTGCATCTTCCAAACTGGGTGGTTCTGGGAAGAGACAAAAGCAGCAGGTTTCCATTAATTCAGCCACCCAGCTAGCAGAGCATATGATCACAAAGTCATCTACCGTGGAGAAACTTTGGGCAATGAGTTGCACAAGCTTCAGCTGCTGGGTGACCCAGGAATTTCTCCAGAAATTTCATCTCTGAAATGGGAATACTCTCTAATTATATAATCTCATTAGTGGTAAGAGGAATAAAACATTATTTTTACTAATTTTAATTTTTTTTCCAGGAAAAATGGAACTTAAAGATTTTCAAGTAATGGGTACACAACACAGAACAGCAATTCTTTCTCGTGGCAAGCTCCTCTCACTTCAGCTGGTGATAGTAAACTGAGTAGTGTAGACAGCTTTTACCTTCCTGAAGTTCCAAAATCTGAAACATGACAGAAACACCAGATAGTAACAGTTTGAACATGAAGACTGAGAGCAAAGGAGAGCTTTATGAGCATGGGATTGACACTGAAGTTAGTTGTGATGCAATTATCACAGTCTGAATGTGGCTCCTCTTTCTAAGTCCCACCCACAGAGACTCTGCAACCTCTCCTCGCTCCAATTTAACGCCTTCCAGTTACTGGCTTGGTTTAGCAATAAAAGTCAGCGTAGCCATACTCTGTGAAAATATTGCCACAGTCTATTCCTGCACCTCCTGAGGATTTCCCACCCCTCCTTTGAGGACTGGGTCACATCAGCAATGCACAACACTTCGTGACCGCTTCTAAGCCAAATATATGTAAATCATGGTGAGAGCATTTAATAAATTCACAGCTTCTCAAGTTTCCCTGATTCTTCTTCTATTGTTTTTAGCTGCAAAAGAAAATTCTCTTAAACAAGGTGAAAAATCCCCGCACAAGAAAATGTTCGTTTCTCAGAAAAGTTATTCCTGTAAAAATTTCCCATTTCCCAGGGTCACAGGGAATACCAATATCCACAAAAACCTTGGATGAAATTAGTAATGACAGCGGTGGTATATCACACATTGATTCAGAAACACAGAGTGCCCTTCTGAGGGGTGGGTTAGTAGGAATGTGTTTGACTTTTTGGGATACCTCTGAGCAGCAGAGGTACCTGGAAAGACATTCATTCATTTCTGTATCCTTTACAGGAGAGAGGCCAAACTCCACAAAAGCCAGTTTTTGCCCTCACTCCTTACTAATGGAGTGGGACAGAGAGAGAACTGAGAGGTGGACGTGCAGAGCCAGGAGAAAAGCCAGAGCAAGGTGAGCCCAGGTGCAAGAGCCGCGTGGACAGCCCCGTTTGGGCGCGTTACCGTGCACGTGGAGCCGGGTGTGCTGCTGGGCCTCCCCCGCAGCGTTGGTGGCCACGCAGGTGTAGCGGGCGGCATCTCCGGGCAGGGCCTTGCCAAGCTGCAGGACACGGCCCGAGGCCTCCAGCTGTTCCCAAACACAGAGAGGAGCTGTGTGACACCCCTGCCCCCAGCACAGCCGCTCGGGGTGAGCGGACACGGCCAGGCTCATCCCCTCCCAACCATGGAACATGGATTGCTTGGTCAGAGATTTCCCTGGGACAGCAGCATCAGGAGCTGTACAGGTGTGAGGAGACCTGGCTGGTGAGGGGCAGACAGGCAGAGGAGACTGCAGGCAAGGTACCAAAAACTGCTCCAGCCATAGGGAATCAAAGCCACTGCAAGCACTCACCTCCAGAACATGCAAGCACTGGGGAGGGCTCTTCATGGAAAGGCAGGATCTCACCAGGAAAAGGGAATTACAGGTAGCTGCTTCAGTGACCACAGAACAGCTCTGCTAATCCCAGGGATGAGTGGCTAGAGCCACCTCACAATCAGCAGATAAGCATTTGACCTTGAAGGGCTAAGTACAACTGAAAGGAGACAGATTCTGAATTTCCAGTCATGGACTCTTCTGATATGAGGTGTCTAGTGGGATTCAGTCTACTGAACACTGCTATTACCTGAGACACCACCCTAATCAGGCAGAAAGCCCCTCACTCTGCAGGATGGCTCTTGAGCACTTTTGCATTACAGTGTGAGAGAAGCAAAAGGAAAGGAAGCACTAACATGCATAACTTACAGCAATTATCTTCCATGGTTTGGATCCCATAAAAGAATCATGCTTACTCTGATATTTCCCCTGGCTGTGTTTACTGGCTGTCCATCTTTTAACCAGGTTATGGAAGGGCTGGGGATGCCACTGGCTATGCATTGCAGTGTCACAGGCTTGTGGAGTACAACTGCTCTCTCGGAAGGCCCAGCCGATTTAATGGTTGGAGGAACTGCAAAAAGCACCAGAAAAAAACATTGCCTCATTTAAATATGCACATTTAAATATAGAGAAGCAGTGTCCCAGAGGTAAGTGTAGCTTTACTTCTACTTCCAGATCTAGTGGAAGGTGTCCCTTGCCATGGCTGGTGTCCAACTCAAACCATTCTATGATTCTATTTCATCTAATCTCCTCTCCAGTTTTACAACCTGCTAATGCAAATAAACTTTTATAAAAAGTTTGAGCACCTTCTTGCCAGCAATTTGAAACAAAAGCAGTCTGCTGCTTCCGGCCCACCTTGAGTAACCTACCATGCACTGTAACATCAAATTCCTTTTCATGTTCTCCTGCCTTGTTTGCAGCCACACATTTATAGCGGCCGCTGTCTGACACTTGAGCTTGAGAGATGACAAGTTTCTGTCCATTTAGTAAGACCTTGTGTCCAGCCTCCTCTCCAACTGGCTGACCATCTTTGAACCATCTACCAAAAAGAAAGTTCCATTTCAGTAGTCATTGAAAGTAAGATCAACAACAATCTTAAAATAGGCACAATTCTATTAAACAGAATGTCTCAGTAACTCTGTTTGCATTTCTAGAGAAGTCTGGAAGCATCAGGTTGTATTCCTCATGTCTGAGTGCCATAAATTGTAGGGTTTATCAGAAGGGAGTATTAGGGAATGGCCACTAAAAACAGTGCCAGAAAGGTGACAGCAGATACCACCAGAGGCAGAGAGGAATTCCCAAAGCAAAAGCAATCATGGGTGGCAGAACAAAGGGGACATTAAGTTGCATTAGCAAAGGACAAAGTTTTCTCTGCTCTTCTTTTCTATCCTCATCTCCAGGACATGAATATTGGCACAACAAACCAAACTACTTTAAAATGAAATCCTGATGTTGCCAAGTGAGTGCCTGATGGTGCTATCACTGGAGCCAGGAGTTTGTCTTCTACTCATTAACCACCATTGATTAACACAGGTGGCTCATTAAGCTCACCTAACCAACCAGCAGATTTATTTCTATTTTTCTACTGTCATACCAGTGCCCTTACGTGATAGTTGGTGAGGGTGTCCCTCTTGCTGAACAATCCAGCTCCAAAGGGCTGTGGAGAATCACAATGTAGCCCAAGAGCTCATCCCCACCTTCCACAAATGGTGGCACTGTAACAGAGGAAAATCCACCAAGAGAAACATTTACACATCAGAAATTTCAAACAAGTCTCTCTCAAATAGCACTGTTAAACACACACTGATTCATTATGAACCACTGTTCCTTTCTGAAGGGAAACATCTGCCTAGTGACATTCTGTGGCTGCAAATCACTGCTCTCACTTTTTTACTTTCTTGTTTGGTTGTGTTTTCCAGATTCTGTCAAAACAGCCTTGTGAAAGGAAGGGAAGGGAGGGTGCTTTTGGCACCCTTTGTCAGCAAAACAAAGATGCAGAGGATTGTCTTCCAGGTCCTCTTCACCCTGTCTCATCCTCTCTGGGAAGGGAGCACTGCCACACAGCTCCTCTACAATAACAACCAGTGACATTTACCTGCAGAAGCAGAAGGGATGCTCTGCATCTGCATTCAGTATTATGTTCAAGTGAGCAAAACCTAAAAATCAGTTCTTTACAGTTCTCTTCCATGTCAGGAGAAGACCTCAAGACATTCAGAAGGGACTGCTGAGATACAGACTGTGTAACGGATTCAAGATATACAGAAGAAAAAGTATTTTTTTTTCAGTATAAGGTTCAAAACTTGCACAACACAAATTCAGAGAAAAATGTCCTCTCCCAGAGGCAGCTGCTAGGTGATATTTCTAATGGATTTCTGTGATGTTCTTCTCTGAAGGCAAGTAAGAATTTTAGAGGTTGCTGAGAATATTTACCTACCACATGCACAAAAATCCTTCAAGAACTAACTTGAAAGTACAAGTCTTAAACTACCCTGTAGCCCTGGACAGAAAACTTGTGCAGTGCTAGTTCAGCTAGACACAGAGCATGACTAACTCAACTTAAAATATTAATACCAACAGAAATAAAACTATAGATTTTATGGACATTTTTTCACTTCAGGTTTATGGGAACCTGATAAATCTTCAGCTCACACACCTAAGATTTCAACGTCATACTTGATTTCTTGTTCTCCAGCTATGCTTGTGGCCACACACCAGTACTGGCCCTGGTCAGCCTCGACAGCGTTCAGGATCTCCAGCTGCTTCCCCCCAGCCAGGACACGGAGCTTGTCACTTGCTTTCACAGGAACTCTATCTTTTAACCAGGTCAGGAGAGGGGGAGGGTTGCCAGCAGCCTTACACTCCAATGTCAGGGAATTCCCAGCAACCACCTGCCTGCTCTGGGCTGTGTCAGCATCGCCCTCAATTACTGGAGGAACTGCAGAAAGGAAGAAATATATTGCAAGCCATTAATTCTGTAGCCAGAAAATGTATTAAGAGAAAATGGTTTTGTTCCACCCACTCTGGCTCCATCTGCCATCACGTCACGCACAATTTCACGTGAAAATTTGCTGCTGGGGCAAGGCAAAGCAGAGAAGTCAGATGATGTAGCTCAAAATTGACCAGCTGTATAAAACAGAGGATATGCAGTACTTTAAGAGGGAAGAACTAGACAAGAAGGACTTAAAGGAGTACAGTACAGATCCCATCCAGAATGGTTCTTTCAACTAAGTATTGCTTAGCATGCAGATGTGAGATAGAGAATGGAAATACATGGAAGAGAAATAGCTGAGTAGAAGAAAGCATGGCACCAAGCCCAGTGAAGGGAGGGCAGGGTTAGATGGCATATAGGGAAGGAATCGCTCCCTGTGAGGGTGAGAAGGCCCTGGCACAAGGTGCCCAGAGAAGCTGTAGCTGTTCCTGGATCTCTGAAAGTGTCCAAGGCCAGGTTGGATGGGGCTTGGAGCAAATCTGGGACAGTGGAAGGTGTCCCTACCCATGGCAGGGGTGGCACTGGATGGGCTTTAAGGTCCCTTTCAACCCACACCATTTTATGATTCCATGAAGTCAAGAGCTGTCAGAGAGGTCTAAAGCCAAAGGTCTAAATCTCCCTCTACACAGCCCTACCAACAGAGGCCAGAATTTAATCACAGCCACTGCCAGGCAGCAGAGGCTGAAGATCTCTTCCTCAGCCGTTCTGCAGGAGCAGTAAGGCAGCCCAGGAGCTGTCCCTCACCATAGACATCCACGTGGAAGAGCTTCTCTGCGGCCCCCGCAGTGCTGCTGGCGCGACACGAGTACTGGGCAGAGTCTGACACCTGTGCCCGCGGGATCTGCAGGAACTGCCCTCTGTCCACATACAGAGCCTGGGGGCTGGAAATCACACGCTGCCCATCCTTGTACCAGGTGATGGTGGGCACAGGGATTCCCTTGGTTTCACATTCCAGATTTATCAGGTTGTTGAGGAGCACAGATACCTCTGTGGTAATGTTTCCTCCTTTAATACTGGGGGGGACTAATTCAAAAGACAAAAACAACAACATTAAAGCCTTAGACTACAAACTATGTGCAGATTTAAACAAAACATTAGAATGCTGTAAGAATAAAAGATCTCTATCAGCCTTCCAACTCTTCTTGCTGTGCTCTGTTTGGTTCTTTGCCCAGCAGAGCTCATCTATCACCTGTACAGTCCTTCAAGGCACACGGGGTAGAAAGCATGAAGAGAACACAAAAAAAAGGCCACCAGGCTCCAACATGAGGCAGGTGAGGACAGCTGGGCCTCCATGCCTCCTGCAATGTAGTTGGGTAGCCCTTTTCCCTGTCTCCAAAGAAAGAGCAATCCCTGGATGCCTTGGGAGGTGCATCTTCCCAGCAAGGATCCTGCTATTGAAAATACCAAACACACCCAAGAGCCTCCACAACGTCAGTGGGAACTGCTCCATGCTTCAAACTTTTGAGGATGAAGTCAGTTACTTTGAGACTAAGTATGAGCTTAATAGTCTTGCTTTATGTTCCTATTTTTGAAGGTTTTTGGCCCATAGTCATTTCCCTCGTTCTCTAGGCAGCAGGACTTGGATTTTTCTAGCAAACAAGCTCTTGTGTAAATCAGCCAATATAAAGAGTCCGTAAATCTCTATAGAAGCAATAAAAACACAGTGCAATTGGCAACGACTAAATTTATGGCTGCTGAAAGGACCAGACACATCTGGCAGACACATTGACTCCTCTGCTGCCAAACATGCTCAGTTCATCCACAGATTCCTCTGACTTCCACAGTGGTCATTGAGAACACCACTGCAGAAATGCAAAGTGTCTGTTAAGGGATGGATCCCCACCTGAGACAGGTCCTGCAGTTACCAAAACACAATGAAATATTTACTAATTAAACATGTTTTGTATCAAAAACCCCAAATCCACTGAATATCCTGAAACGCGCCCAGTTCAAAGGCAACTGCACTTCTCTATTAGAGATGAGGAATGATTTTAATATGGTGTTTTGGGAAAATATCAAAGCCAAAAGCAGGGCTAAACAGCTGAAACAAAGCAAGAACTAGCAAGAATTAGCACTGAGGTTCCTCACTTATTCTGTGGGCTTCTGTTTGTCTAGTGACTAATGAGAAATACAAAAGTAAAGAGAAGTTCCATTCTGCTGTCACAAATTCATCTTTCCTGAAGAACCTGAAATAAATCTACTCATCTGCAAGGATTTTACCTGTGGGGAAGTGGGGGAAGCTGTTTTACTCCTCTAATCTCAGAACAGCCACAATCCCCTGAAAGTCCTCCCAGGAGAGTCTCTTTGTTCCTGATAGAAAAAGGTCTCACCGAGACTGGTGTGCAGCCACATTCCTGTGCCTATGGGTGCTCTGTGTTTTACAAATGTCCCAGATGAGGGAAATAACGCACATCAAGTTCAGAAAAACACACACAATGTTCAGGAACAAATCCATAGCAAGGGAAGACTCGAGAGCTAACAGACTCAAATCCCTACCCTTCACACTCCAGGCACAAGAATTTGTGAGTCCCATGAAGTACAGGGTGTCATCCTGGCACCAGGTTAAGAAAAATAAGACCAAATGTGTATTAAAATCAAAATCTTAATAATTTTCCCCTCCCTAAGATCAAAACAATGAAGACAATGTGATAATAAAAATTCAGTTGAAACTAACAGCAGAAGCTGAGAACACCTTCAAGATTTTTTACTTTCACTAATTAGAAAAAGAAGCGTATAAGCAACATTTCAGGGCATTTTTCCAACGCTGCAAAAACTACATCCCTACTTAACTTCATACATAAAAATACTTAAAAAGGTCGTTTTGTGAACACATGACTATTAAATTAAATTTACACACAAACTTTGTAGCATCAGAGACTTAATTTGCATTTGCCTGAGTATCTCCATTCAAACAGAAACCTTAAGAGTAGAACAAGAGGATTTTCTGGGATCAGGCATTCCATAAACTTACCATGGACAATGAGCCTGACCTCCTTCACTTGTTTGCCAGCAGTGTTGGTGGCACTGCACTGGTAGCGACCCTTGTCAACCCTGCGAGCACTCTTGATCTGGAGAACTTGGTCCCTGTCCAGGAGCTCAACATTGGGATCACCCAAAAACAAGGGCCTGAAACAGAGACCATTTTGCTTCACAGAATTCTGCCCCCACCCTTTCAGCACTGATTTAAACTGACAGTAAGAAGAAGAGGTCCTTTGGTGGCAATAATTGTACCATTCCAGAGTGCCATTTAGACTAAATTAATAGCTTTAATCACAAGAACCAACATGCAGTGACAAGCTATTATGATTAACTCTACTCCTGACTTCTAAAAGAAACCAAACCACAAAAAGTACTTTTCTCAGACCTCCAGGATGCCAGAGTCAGAGTCACATACCTGACTTCAGCTCCTTTTCCTAATTTATTTAGTCAGGCCAGGCTTTTGCTGATAACGAAATGTCAAGTACTACACAAGAACAGCACATCCACAGCAAAGGGTAAGGAACTGTCACAGCAGAGTATCTGTGAGTCCTGAGCAATGCCTATACTAAACCACCTTGGTTAAACACCAAAAACACCCAGCCCAGCTGGGTTTTAAGGTAATGTTTAAGAATTCTTCTGCTGTGCTTTCCTGGAAGATGAGATGAAGAACAGAAAACATGCAGGCTATAAATGTTTTCAAACATATATATATGTACATATAACCTTTCAGACCTTTAATGTATATATGCAGAACTGCACGATGCACTAGCCAGCAAAACATCTGATATGAGTTCTATCTACCACTGAAAAAATCACCTCAGCTAAAATACTACATTTTTAATTAATAATGTTTGAAAAATAATCCAGGTAGAATAACTCACAGAAAAAACTCAAAGAAATGGTTCTGCTTATCTTGCTTCAACCATCATCTCTCTCCAAAAACCCAAAATCTGCTCTGCAAATGCCAATAATGGGTGAGTTCAGAAAGGAAAGTGGGATGTTAAGTTTTGATTAAAGAATTTACTACCTCACACCATCCCAAATTCTGTGACATTAAGTTAACACGAAGTAGTTAAACATTGCACCTCCTTCCTCTCTGCTCTAGGACAGGAAGAGCCTGACACAAACCACAAAAGCTGCAATATACTCACTTGCCATCCTTGAACCAGTGAATGTCAGGATCAGGGAAGCCTTTGGCTCTGCATTCCAGACGGATTTCCTGGTTGAGGATGACTGCCACTTCATCAGGGCTATCGGCACCTATTATGCTCGGTGGAACTTCAAAAAGACAAACATTAAGGAAAGACTGGTATTCAGCCAGGGAACCTGTGCCCTGTGACTGAAGGGAATGCAGCTGGATTTTACTATTCCCTTAAAACACCTTTAGTGTTTACTGCAGAGGGAATTCCGCAGATCACAACAGCGTGTCTATTGTGACAAGCACTTCCACACCTGCACTGGTGAACTGTACCAGGGAACACCTCTACATCACACTGCACACCCCAAATACAAAACAAAGCACCAAAGCCCAGAAATCAAAAGCAATATTTTGTCTGTGTTGCTACAAAAATGGCAAAGTTTAAGCACTCAGTGCTTCAGCAGCCAATAATTCATGGGCAGTGAGTAGAACAATCTATTTATAATGAGTTGAAATTTATTGGCTTCTTAAATATCAACTGTTTTTCCAATCACCAACTAAAATCCAAACCCAAAGCCATGGAACTAACCAAGTATATGGAGGTTAAACAGCTTCTCAGAACTTCCGGCTACGTTTATGGCTTTGCATGAATACTGTCCTGCGTCCTCAGTAGTAGCTTTCAGGAGCTTCAGTATCTTCCCATTGTGCAAAATCTGGAGAGCACTGCTTTCCACAACCTTAGAGGAACCCGAGACATTAGCCTTATGTGATCCAAGCTACAGCAGCCAAGTATCACAGCTGGATTTTTATAAGAAAATGGTAGTTTTAGTGGAAGGATAATCTGTTTCCCCTTTCAGTTTCAGCACTAATCTCCTGCCCTGCTGCAATGTATTCAATATGGTTTATAGCTCAGCCTAGGGCAGGGAGTGGGGAACTCCAACAGGCAGCAATGGGCAGTCCCAGGAGTGCATAAAGGGACCTGTCCTCATCTTAAGCTACAACTTATCAGCTACAAGTGGAAACAGAGGACTCAAGGATAATCCTGAGGAATTCAATTCACCTCCAAAAGTTCTTATTTCTCCATCTACAGAATGAAAAAAATGGCAATATCGGTCCCCTCTGCAAGGATTAGAATCTACAATACTGGGGGATTGCCAAGGTCAATTCCTAAGGGAATACTGAAAATAAAGAGTTTACATTTGACTTACAGAATTAATGGATGAACCGTATTTAGCTGCCTTTTTGCAGGGGTCTTCTTAGAGCGCTTAAACTTACATAAAGGCATTTATCTGTATTTATTTTGAATGAATTCTCATACCAAACCCTCAAAAGTCCACAGTTAGATTAATTCAACATACCTGGATATCATCCTTATACCAGGAGATGACTGGAGAGGGGTTACCAGTTACTTCACAGAAGAGACTTACAGGGTGATGAACAACCACAGATGTATTTGTCACCTTATCTTGATCTCTAATTTCAGGAGGAACTGCAAGAAAGCTCAACATCATGACTTAAGTCTTCTTATTCCAGTGCTTTCCCCTTTCTTCCTTTCCATCCCAGACAAGGACCACTAAAAATCAAATTTTCTGAAACCCTCCTCATTCCCTTCCCAACATTTCCATTTGTCTTTAGGTCTGGACATATCTCCCTGCATCCTTTCTTCTCTTTGCCAAAAACAGTCTTCTCTTGCTCAATAACAGACTCCCAGGGAAATTCACTCAAACACAAGCACCATCAACATTTTAAAAGAATAATCTTAAAATTAATCTGAAATTTAATTTTGAAATCTAGTATTATTTGTTTAGCATATGAAGGTAACGTATTCCAGAGTTATCCTTCCTCTTCACTGGTCCCGTCATGCCCAAGAACCCCATCTATCATTTGTCCCACTATGAATGCAGAGAGAATGGCCTTAAATTGTGGATTAGAAAGTCCCAACCCCACTGAGGAGCCCTGCTGGTACAAGATGGAATTCCTGCCCTTCTCAAAATAAGGATATAGTCCTTCTCAGGTATTAGAACTTACTGTCATGGGAAGCGAACAAGTCTGGAATAAAAGTAGTTTGTACGGTTTCTATTTACTAACTAGGATTCTGGAAGAGGAAGGATACCAGGAAATAGAAAATCTCCTAGTCTATGTTCAATCTGATGACTCTTCTCTCATTTGAAATGCAGATCTAGCCCCCAATCTGTAACTTCTACAGTACAAAGCTTCATTTGCTATTTGCATTAAAATTTTCAAGTAAAACTGGAGTTTCTATCAAATAAGATCCTTAAGCAAAACAAGGATGGTTTGTGCATAAAGCCACAGAGAACAGAAAAAACAGGGTAAAAGAAAAACTATAGAGAGTATAAAAAACTCAGAAAAATAGGAAGTACTCAGATTTTATAATTCAACAGCACAAGGGCAGATTTGGGCCATGCAATTTGCAAGAAGAAAACAGAAGATACTTTCCCAAGGCAGCTCCCCAAGGGCTGTGTGTATTATTTACCATGGACTTTGAGGCTGTATCTCCTCTGTGTGCTCCCAGCCTCGTTGGCTGCCACGCAGACATAGTCCCCACTGTCTGAGGGTGTGAGGGCAGCTATGACCAGCAGGGTCCCGTCCTCCAGCACCGAGAGCCCCGGCTCAGCCCCGCTCAGCTCCCGCCCGTTCCGCAGCCATTTGATGGCAGGTTTGGGAATACCTGCAAGGAAAAGGGGAAACGACCACAAATGCTTCCCTCAGCTCAGAACAAGATTGATTCAAACAACTCCTGCTGCTTGCTGGAAGGACAACACACAGGGAGGCCAGAAGCTTCCAAGAGGAAGCTCCAGCTGTTACAAGATGATTTTAACATTAAAAATCTTCATCCTAAACACTATAAAATCCTTTTTGGCTAGCAATGACTTTCCACAGGACTTCCACACACAGTGCTGATTTAAAACACTGTTAGTTTGAATTTTTCCATATAAAGTGTACATGGAAAATACTGTGTGAATTGGACATTTTTACAGCAGCATTGTAATGTGCAGATAAAGATCTTTTTATCACCAAGACATTCACCTTTTGCAGGGCATGGGAATGCAATGTGCTGGTTGGCCACTCTTTCTTGGAAAGGGCTATTGAATGGAGGGTCCAGGTCCTCAATAGTGGGAGGCTCTGAAAGAAAATTAGACCCAAAAAACTGTTTGATCTCTGCTCCAAATAGAAAAATACAGTTTGACATTACATAACACTAAGTCTCTCTCATTCACACGAGGTCACATTCCAATAACCCTCTTTACATTGACTGGAATGCGTACTGCAAAAGTAGTTTCCATTTCAGTGGGAATATTTAGGAAGTAAGCAGGACAAAGAGGCTTTCAAACTTGACAGAAAATAGTTCTCTTGAAATCTTGCTAAATTTATTTTCAAAGCAATGTTTCTGCATAATCTGAAAAATATTATTTTAACTGTTTTTTTCAAAAATATTTTAACTGTTTTTTCCCCCACCACATATTTTAGTGCTACTGCCATCCTTTGTTCTCAAGTCTCATTTTAAACTCCTGTGCAGACTGAGAGTATATGAAGCATATTCTTTATAATTAAACCGTTACTGAGAGTTCTTTGTTGCCTGTAGGAAGCATTTCTCAGCATCTCTAATCCAAAGGGATTAGAACATTGCCTTTAGACTTTTGCAAAGAAGAAACAATTCCTGCTTAGCTTAAGTCAGTCATGCTCCATTGACATCTGTCAGCCCTCAGGTGAGGAGCTGCACTACATATTTAAATTGGCACATTGACCACTTACCCTTTTACCATTTCAACATCATTTTTGAATTTAAATATAGAGAGAGTGTGTGCACACTTTTTTTTTTATTTCTGTAACCTCTCCAAAGACTAGTTGCTCATTCTAACTCTCCTCAATTACCATCAGAACATAACATCTAAACCAGATGTGGCTTTTGCATCACGTAACAGTGGGTGAGAGAAAGCCCTGCCCTGCAAGGCCCCACCCCACACCAGTCTGGGCCAGGGAAGAAGCATGGCCCCAAACGAGTACCTTGCACTTGTACTGTGACCTCTGCCGTGTCACTGCCAGCACTGTTGGTGGCCACACAGGTGTAGATACCAGCATCAGGGAGCTGGACACTGCTGATGGCCAGAGCTCCATCTGGGCTCTGCAGGAACTTCCCCCCGTCTGTGGGCACGGCACTTGTGCCTCGGAACCAAGAGACCGAGGGGGCAGGGACGCCCTGGGCACTGCAGGGAAGCTCCACTCGCTGCCCAGCCTGCACTTTCAGAACTCGAGGCCCACGCTGGATCCTTGGAGGAACTGAGGAAGATAATTTCAGTCCACAGAAAAGTTAAAGAAACAACATACAGGATCATTCTACAAGCTGGGAGAGCTGGGGTGTTCAGCCTGGTGAAGAGAAGGCTCCAGGGAGACCCCAGAGCACCTTCCAGTGCCTAAAGGGGCTCCGGGAGAGCTGGAGGGACAAGACAAGGGAGAACTATTTTAAACTAAGAGAGGGGAGATTCTGACCAAGTATAAGAAAGAAATTATTTATGCTGAGGGTGGTGAGGAATTGGCACAGGGTGCCCAAAGAAGCTGCGACTGCCCCTGGATCCCTGGAAGGGTCCAAGGCCAGGCTGGACAGGGCATGGGGCACCCTGGGATAGTGGGAGGTGTCACTGCCCATGGCAGGGGTGGCACTGGATGTCCTTTTAAAAGTCTCTTTCAACTCAAATAATTTTATGATCCTATGAAATTCTTTTCTATTTTTATCATTTTACAAAATGTTCCTTATTTACTGAAATCAAATGCCCTCAGGTGACTACAAGAGCAGCCCTGCATGTTCTCTGCACAGAACAGGACGGGAGATCCTTGGTGCTGAATTTATTTGAACAAGCCACACTGCACAACTCCCATGAGCACTGTCACATTCTGAGCACACTGGAAGAGCTGCGGGTACTGGCTCTTCATAACACAAAACAATTCAAAAGCTTTTATGATAGAGGTAATCACATTTTCCTTTTGGAATTTTAATTTCCTTTCCCTAATCCCTGATCTTTGTATGTTTCCAAACACAAGTTCAGACAAAGGAGACAAAATATGACTGGAAGTGATTTTGCTGGTCCTACAGAATAATATCAATTCACCATAATTCTTTTGCCACAATATTTTTTTTTCCTAAGGATCACTGGCAATAAAAAGACTTGAAAAAATGCCTGAAACAATAACAAGTGACATTTTTCCACACTTGACATTGTGTGAGTGTTTAAGAGACAGTGATTGGGCCCCAGTGTGGGAAGAGCAGGAGAGAGACAAAGGAACAATAAGAGATAAAGGTAAGGAAAGAGAGAGGGACACAGGTCCTGACTGGAGCCACTGGACACCTTTACACATGTCTATGTATTTTTTGGGTGTTTATACAATATTTACTTTCCACAAAATCAATAACTCACATATGAAGATAATACAACCTGAAAGAAAAACAGCTGAGAGGATTTATTGTCAATTAGGAAAAAACTTTAGAAACCTCTTAAAGATGCTCAGTTCCATGTGGAAACTTGCAGATGATGAACCCTGGAGTTCCAACTCACCATGTACGCTGAGCTTCACTGACTGAGTCACGTTCCCAGCAATGTTTGTGGCGACACAGACATACGTTCCACTGTCTGAGACTTGGGTCTCGCTGATCTTCATTGACCCTGAGGGGAGGAAAGTGTGTCTGGAAAAAGAAGAAGCAGATAAACTGTATAAATATGGACGTAAAGGTGAACGACCTCTCCCAGCACGCTGCTAATGTTTGCTATGAGCTGAAATAACACCACTCTGACCATATTACGCAACTATGACTTATATTTACTCCTCTTTTTTCTAACTCTTTATGGAGCCCCCATATTCAGAATACACAGCAAATATCTAAAATTTAAGATCCAAATTATATAATTTGGTTCTAGCTATTTCATATGACTTATTAAATGTGATAAAGGCAGAGAACTCGAGCTCTTCACCCTCTTGTTAAAATTTTTTGTTTAGCTCAGGTGAGTAGGGTCAGAAAGTTAAAACTTTTATTACTGCTTCATCCTGGCAAAAAAAGTGATGCTACATTGATTCAAGATGGAAAACAGGATTTTGATTCAGAACTGCCAGTTCTGGTGTTTATAGGAATTGCCATTATTCCCCAGTAAATAATTAACTACACAGCATTAAGTTCTCCCACAGTTCTGGTCACAGAATCTTACACAAATCTTCTGTAAGAGTCAAAGGTAACAGAGACAGAGAAAATAAGTGAGGAGGAAAGAAAAATGACAGCTAAGGATTGACGAGAAGAAATCCAAGCCTGCCACTCCAGAACTGGTGGATCATCTGTTCTCTTTTCTTGGCACTAATTAGGTCAACGTTATCGCAAGGACATCAATGGTGAATTTGGGGATTGTAAGGCTGGAGAGATGAATGAAAGTGAAATGTATTTTCTCCAGTGTAAAATCTGTCTGAGACTACAATTCCTACTATGCTGCCTGTATCTTTCCAAACTTTTTGGCACTTTTTTAATAAGCCCAAAAGATAAATTTCTGAGGCAACTTCTCCTCCTTGATTTTGTCCAGTAATTACATTTGCTTTCTGATAAAAGTTCCTTCATATCTGATTTCCCTCTCCCTTTGTTTAACATTCACATTTCTAACAAGATCTTTGGGTGGTCTCAAACAGTTCTGTTTGGACTAATCTGTAACTTTTGCTGACATCTGTAAACAATTTTATGGAATGGGCTGAGCTGGACTTCTGTTCCTCTGGACAACTTGGATCTCACCACAACAGCCACGAGCAAGTACCCTAATTTATCAGTGTCTCCTGAGGTAAAACGAGGACAACTTAGAGACGAAGAACACAGATTTGTTAGCACATGCAACATGCTCACAGGACACAGCAGAAAATCCCTCATGGATTACTGACAACAAGCCAAATCCCTGCACATGAGTCTCCTTCAGCAGACATAGTGGCAAAAGATCTGCTGAGGCTGTCACAGGCTCCCTGGAACGTCTCCAAGGTGCAGGTTTGGCCACAAGGCAAAGAGGACCTCGAGTACAACTCCTTAGGTCAGACACTGGCTGATTCCATCCATGGGATCACTGGGAGACACCAGCAAGCACAGTGTGCCTGTGGGCAGCCTTGCCATTCCCTGTTTTATGGACACAACTGGTGCCTGGCCCTTCTGAGGGACCCTGAGGAGCAGAAAGCAGCAGCACAGCTGGTGACACTATCTGGCACTCCAATGGGGAGTGTCCAGGGAATAGCCACCAGCTCATCTCCCTCTTGTTCTGTGCAACATTAAATAATAAGGGAGAACTCCAACACTGTCCAACACAGTCCCCAGATCTTCATTCTCTAAGGCTGTCAGCTCAACATTTTACAAGTATTTAACTCTGCTTTCACATGTTCAAAAGTCTCTGGTGAGTTTTTCGATCCAAAATACAGCACACAACATGCCCTTGTCAGCACACCCAAACATTTATCATCATCATCTGTATCCTACTGGCAGCCCAGGCTTCATGTAAATCACAGACAGTGCTCCCCTGACATAAATGTGAAGTACATAAGAAAAGAAACACGGTTTTTAAACAATTATAACCATGCACAGATGATGTGGGTCTCTGGGCTCCACCACAGTACAAATACCCAGGATCTCTTTCCCCCTGGCCCCCTGAGATTGTATATAAGCACATGCTGGAATGGGAGCTGTGCAACCATGCACAGGCTTAGCAGGCTTGGGAAAGAGGGTTTCAAGACCCAGTACAAGAGGTCAGCTGGGACAAAGTAACACAGTAACACCTTCTGAGCGATCCTGTGGCAGTCAGAAATCACACACCCTTCCAAAATCCTGACAGTTAAGAGGCAGTTTCAGTTTTCTTTAGTTTTTCATCAAACATTATTACCTTGGAGAGAATGGAGATATGAGCTGCATTTCTTTGGCCCAGGTAATTATGGGGGGTGGCAAGCTCCTCACTTCACATGGAAGTGTGACATCTTCCCCTGAAGTTACTGAGACCTCTATGGGTTTATCATGCGCATTTCCTTGCTGGTCTCCAGGCCTGGACACTCTGGGTTTCACTATAACATGGAACACATTAAGAAGCTGCAATGAATATACATATTTGTACAAATGTAACACCATACAACATCTCTCTTTTTATCAGGTATAAAACATTACAATCCTGTTTTAATGACCTGTCTGCAACAGAGATAAATCCCTGCCATGCTGCTGTATTGTGCCTGTAGCCCAGACACAGGCTGATGCCCACATGGAACACCAGAAAGCCTGGACGATCCATTCAAAAAGATGGACACAACAAATGGCTGTAATTCCTGTGTGTGCTGAGCTCTGTACTGCATAGGTAGTTAGCAACCACTCCCTGGACTGTTACACAACAGCCCCAGTAACTCCAAGCCATAAAAGCCCTGCAAAGCACACCTACACCTGAACCAAATTTATTAACATTGGATTGATGATGACAGGAAGGCTTCAGACTGGTGGGATTAAGGGATCTTCATTCCTCTCCCAGCAGGAAATTCTACTCCTGTACAGATGCTTCCTATCCACTTCCATAAAGCTGAAATTATGCTCAGCCCAAGGTCTGTGACCTTGAGGTAAGAGGGATAAGGAGGCTTTAAGGGAATTATAATGACTGAGGGACAGGCCTTTTGGGATCAGCCACATACAGAACTGCCTGGTTTGGGGATCCAAAAGCACTACCTAGAGAAGAGTTCCCATGCCATGTGTTCTGGGTGTGTCTTTCTCCCAAAGCACTGGCTGGGTGGCAGGGGTAGTGCAGCTGAGCTGAGGTGACACCCACCATAGACAGTCAGCTGCACCTTCCTGGTGGCATAGCCAGCAGCATTGGTGGCAGTGCACACGTATTCCCCGCTCTCTTCTCCCCCTGGGGACACCACATACAGGCTTCCATCCGACCCTGCCGAGAACCTCACATTGCTGGGAAGGATTACCTCTCCTTTCTGTGGAAAGAAAAATAATCAAAGTCCACAGTGCCTGGATTTTCCAAAATAAAATACAATTATTTAATTGTAATCATTTAATCCAAATTACAATTATTTAATTCAATAAAAGCTGCTTTTATTTTTTCAAGGCTGAGATGGACAAAATATCTCATATCAGCAAAGAAACTTGGCCGTAAAATTCCATTTACACAAACTAATTAACTACAATTAACTTTTCACAGTCCTTGAGTATCACTTTCTAAACAGTAACAAGAACAGATGCACAGGGATTCTTATGCAGAAAACTTAATACATTTTACAGACCCAAAGGCTTAAAAGAAAATTTAAAAAATAATAGTGAAGAATAATAATCAAGATTTTAACTGAGTTAATTTTGACATTGATTTCTGATGTCAAAATGAATCTTGTATACATTACAGAAACTTGTTCTTGGTCAGCTGCCTCCTCCATGTCTGCGGTTGAGTAAGTGATAAAATAAAAAGAAATCCTCCAATATTCTCTTCCCTACCAAACCAACAGTTAACCATGTTCTATTTCTTCTTTGAAACAAAGTTGTTCCCAAGGTCCCAATCAGTTACATCTGCACAACTTTTGAGACCCAAAAGTACCTCCACACCATATCATGTGAGCTGTAACATAACCCAAATACCTATTACTATCCAAAATTATCCTGTTCAAGGAGGAAAAAACCTAAAACTGGCTTTAAGACAAATTCCCTCAAAGGCTGAGGTCCTCCTCAGTGCACATCTTGCCAAGGCCATGACCGAAAAGTCATGGGTTAACAATGCCATTATTAAATACACTTTTCTCAGAGAAAAAAGTCAGAGCTCCACAAGAAAAATGAACTCTCAGCCTGTGGCAGGCTGCCTAAAATCAAATTATCAACTCACAACAGGAACAGGAACAATTTCTAAAGTGTAAACCCCATAAAGATACAGCGATAACCTAAGCCCTGCCAAATAATGGAACATTGAGCTGCGGCAGGACCACGGCCAAAAGCTCTGCTCTAAGAAACAAAAGCAGCTCTGAACAAACAGAGATTTCCAGGTTCCTCACAAGTGCAGTTTTCAGCCATGTTCTTTGAATATAGTGTTTATGGCAACTAAATTATGTGTTCAACCCATTTTTCAGCATGATCACCTCAAGGGTGAGGAGTTACCTTGGACCAGACAATGGATGGCTTGGGAACTCCACTTGCTTTGCAGGGCAGTGTCACTGGGATTCCTTCGATGGTGCTGAATATCTGCTGTCCATGCTGAATGACAGGCACGACTACAAACACAGGCAAATATTAAAAACACACAGAACACATTTCAACATGGAACAACTATTATGATAAAATCCTTATATTCAATTACTACTTCCTACAGGCAAGGAGGGTTTGGGACCTTTTGGCCTCTTCTCCAACCCTAACATGGACAAGGAGCCGCTTTCCAGCCTTTCAGGACAGAATAAATCCCTGTTCACTACAGAGCCTGCCAGCCATAGGCTCATCACTGCATTATGTACACACAGTTTTAGATCAACTGCAGGTATTCCACTGACTGAAATTACTTCAGAATGGCTTTGTCACATTATCCTCTGATAACATTTTAGGCTTTGCGTTGCAAAATCAGTATCAGGAAGACAAGAAAAACCTGAATTCTCTCACTCAATTGAGCTGCCTTTGAACTAACAAAAAAATAAGGTAAGATTTAAGGGTACAATACCAAAACCTAGATATTTCTAAGCACGTACAAAGATATTCCTTTTTGTTCTCAAGCTCTGAAACATCCAAGAAAATAGTGTTGACATGGAAAATCTTATGAGTACTTGCCTGTACTAAAAATTTATAGTCATTCTTTATATAAAAGGAGGTTTCAGCATCTTCAGTGAAGCTCAAAATAAATCTCCCATGATTAATTTAACATGTGAGAAAATTTAACATGTGTGAAAATATGAAGTGATTGTAGCCTCACAAAGTTAACACAAATATGCTCAGCTGAAATACAGATGGGTTACCCAAAATGCTAACACTTTGTCTTGCTGTCAGTGCAGTTTTTGGTATGTTTTAATTAAAGGGAAAAAAATAAGCAGGAGGAGAATGGGGATGACACCAAAAACAACAAACAAATTATGACTTTTGCCAAACTCATAATTCATTTTCTTTCATTCTAGTTCTCCCATGAGCTGTGCTTCCTTACACCAGTTATGAAACATTCAGACAGCACTTCTCATGGTTTTCCAGCCAACTCCCACTTGCACCTGCTTGTTAATTAAACCAGATGAAGACTGCACAGCCCAGCTCTGAATGAGGATCTTTTGCGAACACAAAATAGTTTTATTTGATTTTACTTCAAAAACAGTCTTGATCACTCAGCTCTTCCCTGCACAGTGGACCCAGTCTCCCCTGTGCCACTTTACAAAGCAGCATCATGCCAGAAGAGGCACCGTGGGCAGCTGTAAGTGCAGCGAAGCAGCGAGAGCTGCTGCGGTCAGTGCTGCCCCTCCTGCCCCAGGCTGGAAGGGCAGGCTGCTGCTCACCGAAGACGTGGACAGTGGTGGTGCTGTTGCTGGTGCCCGCCACGCTGCTGGCCATGCAGGTGTAATCCCCCCCATCCTGCAGCCGAACCCGCTCCAGGTGCAGGCTGCCGTCGCTGCGCACGCTCACGTAGGGATTGGGAACCAGCTGCCAAAGGAGAGAGGGAACCTTTCACTGGGAAATACTCCTGATGGTGTGCACTTGGGGATGCTGTGTGGCTCTGCTTGGCTATGTCACATTGTTAAAAACGGTGTTCCTGCAGAATTTTACTAGAGCTTTTCCTACTTTCCATCTTTCATACAAAGCTAATTTTACTTAAGAGTTTCAGTAGCACCTCGTATTTACTGCTGGAGTGAGAGTAAGAACTGCAAGAGACACTGCCACAGCATATCCTGTTCTGCCACTCCTGCTTTTAATGAAGCAAACCCAAATTTAGCTCAATTACTTCACTGTATTTTTATTGGTTATTCCAGTAATTGATAAGTGCAATGACTTGTTCTTCTTCCACAAGCAGACTATTTTCCTTTACAGTTATCAAAACCTTCTAACTTCCATATCCATCAAATAGATTGGCTCTGAAGCAAGCCATTGTGAAAGAGAATTGTAACTTTCACCAAGGAGTAACCCTTGAAGAGTTATGTATCCTACAGCAACATCAAACACCCTGAGCTTGGCAGCATAGCCTTCTCTCATAAAGAGTTGTTAGAAAGCAAATCTGTTCCAGTCACACTCAGAAGCAGCTGAATTCTTCTCTAAATATAACTTACTCCAACACTTTCCTTGGAGCACAGCATTTCCCAGCAGTTTACAATGACAGGAAACCAGCACTACTAGAGAGAGGAATTAGCAACTCAACAAGGAGGATCCTGCCAGTATTTCTCACAGAGCTTTACAGCCTGTGCTCCTTGCACAGCCTAAGGAAAAGCCAGTGATTCCCAGAGACACCTAAACTGAGCTGGAAACCTGAACAGGGGTCAGGTAGCACCAGGTTCTGCCTTGTGACAATACATTAGGCATTTTGCTAGAGTATTTTAATTCCAGTTGTGTAGAAAGGGTTTTAGGGAGAAATTAGGAACAAAGATAAAAAGCAGCTTCATAGGGTAAAGACAGAAATTTTAGGATTAAAGAACTGAAGTTTCATTCACACAACCAAGCCAGGTGTGGTGCCTACAGCATCCTTCTAAAAATCTCAGAGTGATTTGGGAAGAGACCATAAAGATGACCTAGCTGTGTCTGCAGGAGGTATAAACTGGCAATGGTATGTTCCCAAGGGGGAAAGAAAACACACTCATTCATGCTCTGAGTACAGCATCCCCAGGAAAGGAGGATATGGAACAGGGATACTGGTATTTAATTCAGCCCATCAGCAACAGGAAAAGTCAGGATGTTAAAACATCCTAAATCTACAGAAATTTTCTGGTACCTTTATTTTAAAAAACCCACTTTTGTCATTCTAGTAGGTATATTTCACTAGCATTCCCATATTCAGAGTCCAAGGCTGAAGTTCATGAGCTACAAAAATGCATAAAACTTCTTTGAAAGGAAGCAAAAGAGAAGATAAAAGGATAACTCACAAATACTTTGGTTCCAAGTTCTTTTCTAGACCTCCACATCCCTCACTGCCATCTCCTATTCCCTCATCTCTACATCAGGGTCAGAAATTTCCTGGCACAGGCAGCAATCACATTAACTTTTCTAAATTAAACCAAGCTGTTATCATGCCTTGAGATGTCAGTTGTAGCTTTCCTCTGCCAATAAATCTTACAGGAAACAAAGTAGTCTTACCACCACATTGTTTTTAATCCACCTCCTCTCTGGAATGGGGTTCCCAGCAAGCAAAACACAAGGCAAAGTGAGCTGCTGGCCCTCAATGACATTGGCTGTGGCTGGGCTTGCTCCAATCAGAGGAGTGACTTGAACAAAAAAGGAGAACGAGAAGAAATTACTAGGAATTCTTATATATTCATGTAACATATTAAATTAAATCAGTATTAAATTGAAGACATGAGAAAAAGAGAAACAAATGTAGGGGTGGGGGTAGCACAGGAGAGATGGGAAGCTGGGGAAATACACCAACAGTGATCCTTAGTCTAAGGAATGGGAGCAAATGGAAGATGCTATTCAGCTGAAACTGGATCCAATCAAGGGTTTCCCTGTGAACTCCTGCTCCTCTGGCACCAAGTTGATTTATCATTTTTCCTTACTTGGGCAAAATACTGAAGAATAGACGTAGTGGGTTTGGAGAGGACAAAAAGTAATTTGTAATTTCCATTGGGCATAAAATTGTGAAGGATCAGAAGAGAGGTCACAGCCCAGCAGAAAACCTGCACATTCTGTGAAAAGCCAACAGCAAACATGACTGGACACATGGCTGAGAAATTAAATTAAGTACTGGGAATTAAATAATACTTCTAAACAGGTAAAAACATGTCTATTAAACCCTACCAGTATTACTGGCTCTTGCAATAAGTTTGAAGCTAACAAATGGTTTCTTTGATGGCAGAGAGACACTGTTCTTTGCCTCATGCAAATGTACACATTCCATTGCATTATTTTTTCTTTTTATTGCCAGATGTCAAACTGAGATAACAAGCAAGCCTCTAACAGCATGGATATTTGAAAGAGAGTAGGGTTAAATGGGATATTGGGAAGGAATTGTTCCCTGGGAGGGTGGGCAGGCCCTGGCCAGGGTACCCAGAGCAGCTGTGGCTGCCCCTGGATCCCTGGCAGTGTCCAAGGCCAGGCTGGACAGGGCTTGGAGCAACCTGGGACAGTGTAAGGTGTCTGTGTCCATGGCAGGGGGTGGCACTGGATGGGCTTTAAGGTCCCTTCCAACTCAAATCACGTTGTGGGAATCTGTGGTGAAGTCCAGACATCTATTGTCTTCTTGGATCACCAAGATTCCTTCCCACTTATCTCAACACTGACACAACCACATTTATTGCTGCCTTTTTTGTTTGTTTGTTTTAAGATTAATTAAATAGCAGGAACTCCATCATTAGCATCCATCATTATAGTCATTTTTTCATTCCTCAGTAAATGTACTTAGGAATAAGAAAAAATACATAGGATAAATCACTTCTTTAAGGTCCTAGATAAAAGTGCAGGTGGAATTGATTCTAACTACACAGTTAGTGTAGCCAGTCAAAAAAATGTTCTAACAAGCAAAATCCACTGAAATAAATTACAATATTCCATGTAAATGTTTCTTATTCAGTTTGTATAGATGACACAGAAATACAGCACACAGATAGGTCAGCATGTATAGACATAATCCCCAGGCATCCTGCCTGCTGCCCAAACACCAACAGTTCCCACTGCTCTTACCCAGTCCTGTCACTGTGACCGTGGCTGGCCGGGACTGAATCCTTCCAAACTGGTTCTCAGCTTCACACACATAAGTCCCTTCATCACTGACCCACAGATCTACAGGGGAAGAAAAGAACTGACTGCAGTATCTGAAACAATGCTGCCCCTCCCTCTCCACATGGACACCATGTCCCTGTCTCTCCCACCACCTTCACACACTCAGCTTGAAACAAAGCACTCCTTTCCACCAGTCACCAAGTACAGAAGCAATGAAAATATAGAAAGGAATTAAAAGCTAATTAAGAAAACACAATAATACTGCTTAGCGTAAGAGTGACTGAAATGCTGCAAAATAATCAAAATTACAAAGCCACTTGCAAAGTTTTTGATTATTACCCAAATTAGGACAGATCTAAAACACTGAGTTTGGAACCAATTCTCTACCAAAAAAAAAAAAAAACAAAAACAAAAAACCAACCAAAAAAACCCACAAAACCACAAAATAAAAAAAAAAAAACAACTGCACCAAAACAAAAGAAAACCCACCAAAAATGAAAATTTGTGGCTCCTCAGGATCAGAGACCACAGCGCCTATGTGTACTTCAACAAAGATTAATAATAATTTACATGAAGAGTGAAGGCAATGACCAAACACAACTCAGAGCAAAATGAACTGCATGTCAACAGCATTGATGTCACTATCACAAACACGATCTGTGATAGAAATCCAGTCTCTTTACACAGTTAACTTAATGTAGTCATACAGTAACTTAAATGCCTTGCAAATGTCTTAGCTCCTCGTGGAGTCTGTTCTTTAAACGTTGAGTCTACCTACTCTGGATGGCCAGTGCGCCCGTCCTGAGCTGGCTGCTGGAGCTGAGCACAAAGGGCCGGGAGAAGAGGGGAGCCCCATCCAGCCTCCTCCAGGTGACCCTGGGCTCAGGGTAGCCCTGCACGTAGCACGGCAGCGTCACGTTGGAGCCCAGATCCGCGGATTCGTCACCCGGCTCCTGCGTGAAAACAGGGGGAGCTGGGGAGAGAGCACAGAAAGTGAGCACTGTAACACAGCCATCCCATGCTCTAGCACCACTGATGACCTCAATTTATGTCCCACTGTGCATAGGTTTTCTTCTAACATTCCCAACTCTAGAAACACTTTAAATATCAGCGTTGCTAAATTCCTTGTCTTCTGCAAGCAGTGCCATGCGTTCAGAAAGCAGATGCGCCTAACAGGAACATTTAACAGGATACAATGTGTCAGGCCACAGGCAGATGGAAAGAATTAGGAAAGGAGGAGAGGAAGGGCTAAATTACAATAACCTCACATAGTAACTCAAGTTTCTGTAATTAATTCTGTTTGAGAATTTTGTTAGGTTGAGGTTTTAACAGCTTCCTCCTCCTGTGCCTCTCTTCCTCCCCATAACCTCTTTACTTTGCAAAAGACATTAAGACTGGGCTGAAAACAGATGGGTTTTAAGGTCCCTTCCAACCCAAACTATTCAATCATTCCAAGCTGGAGTCCAAATGGGACAAGGAAGCTGCTTAACCAACACCATCAAAAGGTGTTCCTAGCACACACACAGATCTGTCAGAAAGAACTGAGGAGCCAAGGCACCACTCCATGACCAGTACAGCAACTCAGCAATCTGAGTGTGCCCCATGCAGGTTTTAACTACTTACACCCAACATCCAGAGTTATCTTGCCAGCAGCTCTCCCTGCCTCATTGGTGGCCACGCACGTGTAGTCACCAGCATCCAAGTCTTGTGTTTCCTGGATCTTCAGAAGACCCCGGTGAGTATCAATAACAAGAAATGCTGATGCCCTCAACTCTAAGTCACCTAAGTCCAGATAGAAAAAAGGCAATATAACTCTTCATATCAAATATATGCCTATATTTATCAAAATTATCCCCACTAAACAGTGTCCAAGTTTGAGTTAGTTCACAACATAGCAGCTGCACGAACTCAGCAGATGAGAACTCTGACTCCCACTCAACTGAGAGGAAACGTTCATTACTATATTAAATACATCTTTTTTAAATTTATTGGTTCCACAAGGCAAAGACAAGTATCTCTGGGCAGAGATCAGCATTAGGACAGTGTGTCAGGCTGTACTTCTTCCCTAATTAGAGGCTACATGAAAACACAATAATAAGGGCTAGAGAAAAATATTTTCTGATTTTTGTAGCATAAAGCTAAATGTTTATTGAAAGAACAAACCTTATGTAAGCAGGCAGGAGGCTCAGCTTTGTTTTACTATTATTATTACTTATGCTACAGTGTGTTAATTCACCATGTTTAAATAGAAGCAGGAATTTATGCCCTAGAGGTCAATGCCATTTCTTCTAGATTTAGAGAATTTCACAGGTCTTGTCACTGGTTGAATACAACATAATGCTCTTGACAGAAATGAAGTCACTTCCTGATCATTGTTTAAAATATTGCTGCTAAATAAATGACTCAATCACGAAGAAATGAGCACACCTTTAAACCATTTCACTTGAGGGGGTGGGATTCCAGTTGTTTTACACTCCATAACAGTCGTGTCTCCAAGACCAACCAGAATTTCACTCTGAGCTACGGTCAATGTTGGGCCCTCTAAAAAGAAACGAGACAGAAAAAAATAAGCTCTGAACCCAAAGTACAGGTAATTTTTAAGATATAAAGCATGAAAGAATCTTATTTTCTCTTGTTATATGGAAGAATGTTTGCATTAAAAGTCAAACAGACCTTAAAGTGGAAGATAAACACTGGGAAACAAGGAAAAGTAAAGTCTGGTCCAGAGCACCTGAATCATATGCAAAATGTACATGAACTATAAGGACAAGATCAGAAAAGCTTCACCATGTAGAAAGTAGTAACATGAAATCATTCTCCTCCTCCAGCTAGATGCTAGTCATAAAATAGTTTAATACTCTGCTATCAATATTTTAACACAGTATTTTGATACAGAAACACAATTTCTTTTCTAAAGGACTCAGGCTTCCCAGTCTATCTCATAGCAAGACCCTATTTTAGGGGGTATTTTAACCTAAAAAGTTTTCTTTTTAGAAAGAGCATCAAGCTCCAAATACTACCTAACAATACTACTCAGGTTTGAATCATAAGCAAAAGGGACATCTGTGAGCTGTTCAACATATCTTCTGAGGTTTTTGAAATTTCTACCAGAATGTTCTGCAAGGTTCTACTCATTTTAACAGCTCCTCCTCCCTGATAACGAATTAGTTTATTTTTTAAATTTTAATACATAGTTTTCCTCACTTTCTCACTTACCAATGTATGTGAGGATGGATGTCTGTTTCTCTGTCCCAGCTGAGTTACTTGCCAAACAGCCATAAATTCCTGCATCTCTGGGAGTTGCCTTTCTTATGATTAAGGTGCCTTCTGGGGTCATTTTGTACCTGGGAACACACAAGCGACCAAGCAATATGATTAGAAAGAACAATGGTCATATCCACATTGCAAGCAGCCACAGCAGCATGAGCAGATGGTTTATAAATATAACTGTTTCTGGGTTTTTTTTCCCCATGATAAACACTATTAGTACTATTATATCTAGTACTACATTTTGTGAAAAGTACATAAATTAATCTTGTAAAAAAACCTGGAAAATAGAACTAAAGTGTTTCTCTGTTAGAGATGAGGTAATGCAATTAAAGAGTTATCAAAGTAAAGACTGAGGTACTGTTTCCAAAACTGACAGACTCCTATTGAAGGAGTAAAATATGTTGGCACTATTCAAACCTTCTTTCTCACATATGATATTAAAATAAATGGAGACAACTTCAAGTCCCACCTGCTGGAGCCAATGATAAACATATCATTGAGTGTCCACACAACCGTTGGCTTTGGGTAACCTGTGGCGGAACACCTGATGGACACTTCAGAACCTTCTGTAAAAGTCTGGTTCTTGGGTGAAATTACAAGCTTCGGAGGTTCTACCAAAAGAAATTAAAAACAGCATTTAAAAATGTCTTGTTAAAAGGACAGGTTATGATAAGAACTTCATTGCCACTTTCAAATAGCTACATGGTGAGAAAGCAACCACTTGTTTCCACTGGCACAGTCCAAGTCTCAGACTAAAACACCTTTATAATGGGCATTAGGTCAAAATTCAGGCATCAGCTTTCCTGAGATGGGGTTAAAAAGGCAGCAAAAGAGTCAACTTTGACAAACACCAGACAACGAGCAACATGGAAGGTGTCCCTGCCCATGGCAGGGGTCAGAACAAAATGAGATTTGAGGTACCTTCCAACACACACCATTCTTTGATTCTATGAAATTTATTCAGACTACTGGACACTAAAGCCCACAAACCTTCCTATGGGTCAATTGTCAGAATGCAACCTGAGGGATAAGAATGAAAGTCACAATAGATGTGCAGACACACAAGTGCAAGAGAAGTGAATCTGCAGTGTTAACAATTGTAAAGAATGTTATGGATTTCAGAGGTGTTTTCACTAGAAAAGCAATTGGTGAACTCAATAGAATTAATTCATTTTTAACCCAGAGAGGTTGTGGACTCCCCACTCCTGGAAGTGTCCAAGACCAGCTTGGAGAGGGCTTAGAGCAACCTGGGGTAGTGGAAAGTGTCCCTGCCCATGGCAGAGGGTGACACTGAATGGGTTTTAAGGTGTCTGCAGCACAAACCATTCTGTGATTCCATAATCCTCAGTAAAAAACGACCACCAAAGCAGTTCACTTGGACAACAGACACTTTCTATGGTAGGTATGACTTTATCTTACAGGGGCAAGAAGATCCATACCCATGGATGAAGTTAGTCGAGACCAGTGAAACTGGCTGCTACAAAATAAGTAGAATCAATCTTCATCTTTGGAGCTTTGTCTTTTACTCATCACTCTGTATTTATGAATTCCTGGACAAACCAGAGGACAAAAGCCTAAGTCCAACTCCCCTTTGTGAAAGTCCAAGAGGCTGAACACATGGAATGTAGAGGTACCTCACATCTAGGGCTGCTCTGCACAGCCCTTCTTTCTGTGTTCCAGGAGGAATTACCCCATCCCACTGGCCCAGGGGACACTTGACATGTTTCAGTGGCTGCTAAAGAGCAGTGTGTGCAAGAGCCAGCACACAGCACGAGTGGCAGGAAGGGGCCAGAAATGGTTCCATGTTACAGAACTGTTCCCCAGTGATTCATGATATGCACAGCTGGCTCACCTATTTTTATTTGGTTTGAAATCCTGCCAAGAGATGCTGGGGGTATTCTGCATGCTCTGGTCACAGGAAGGTCTCTTCTCCTATTGGGATTAGGAAACTGGCTCTGATGGCAATTACACATCAGGCTTTGGTAACACACTACTGTCCATGCCAGTATTTTCACATGGTATTAACAGGTAAGCAGAACAGGAAAGAAATTTTAACTTGTATTATATTTGTAATAAAATTATTAGAAAAAAAATCAATATACACAGCTGTAATAATCAAGATATTGACTAAGATCATTTGCCACCATTTAACCATCTTGTCTTCTTGCCCAAATGCCAGGGATCAGGCAGGCACACAGAAGGGCTGTCTTGTATATCAGGTCCATTTAATTTCTTTGTGTTGTTCTCTGTATCTCAGAGGTGAAGATTTGTAGATGAAAGGAGAAGCACAAGCTCGTTACAGTGCCCACCTCATTCAAGGCTGCACAATGAAACCTTTTAAAGAACACAGATCATCTGCAAAGCTTCTCAAGAGACCCCAACTACAGAGCTGCCTCCAGCTCTGGGCCTCCAACATCAGAAGGACAAGGAGCTGACAGAGCAACTCCAGAGGAGGCCATGGAGATGCTCCCAGGGCTGGAGCCCCTCTGCTCTGAAGCCAGCCTGAGAGAACTGGGGGTGCTCACCTGGAGAGGGCAAGCCTCCAGGGAGACCTTGAGCCCCTTCCAGTGCCTAAAGAGGCTCCAGGAGAGCTGGAGAGGGACTTGGCACAAGGGCCTGGAGGGACAGGAAAAAGGGGGGAATGGCTTCCACTGCCAGAGGGCAGGGTCAGATGGGATACTGGCAAGGGTGATGGGATACCTGTGAGGGTGGGGAGGCCCATTTTCACTGTGCTAAAGATCTCAGAGCAGTATAACCAGTTCCTCTCTGCCCATTATCACAGTGTGCATCCACAGACCTAAGTAAGCAATATTCACACCATCAGTTAGAGAGAGATCTGAAAGACCAGGATGTTTATTTCTGCATTGTATCTTTTCAGAGAAAGGAGCAGAAAAATTTTCCATTGGGAAAAAGTAATCGACTGCCAGCTTTCCCAGTGGCTGCATACAGAAGCTGAACGGTATCTGAAGGGTTTGCAAGTACTGTTACTTGTGATCATTTTAATTTGCCTGGAAAAAATGATTTCCATCAGATTTCTGGGGGTACTCAGTGTGTGATTGTCATGTACAGCTTGCAGTCCTTGTTACAGCCTGGAGTAGTTTTCAAAACCAGTTTTTATTTGGCAGTTAAGAGTAAAGGGTGGCCAGATGTAAGAGCTACAGCTTTATGGGCTTGTCATTATTAACATGCCAAAGAGGGAAATTTGAAGTCTTGTTTATTGATAGAGATGGGTCTGTGCTTTGTGTAGTTGTAAGTAATTCAGAAGGTCAAATTAAATTCATCCTGAAGCCCTTTATTATTGTTGGACCAGCTCCATGTAGATCTCTGAATTTCAGATCATAAGAAAATAAACACTGCTTTCATCCCCATTTTCTCTCTGGGGTGAGTTAAGGCAGAGAACAAATACTGGTGGCTCTAAAAATAACCCAGCATCTGCTTTTCCTGCTGAAGGGGGTTGTAGTAAACCCTTGTTTTGAAAGTGTTGGGTTTGATGATGCTTTTTCTGAAATGGAACATTAATGTGACTCCTGTGCCAGCATCTGTGCAAGTACAGCCTGGAGCCTTCATGGGGCTGACTTTGTGCCCCAGTTGTGTGCTCTGTGCTCAGGAGAACACACTGTCCCCATCTCTCACTGCTCCCCACGACCAGGACACAGGTAGGGCATAGCCCTGTGTGAAACTTGGGCCTCTCTGTCAGCTGGGGGTGCTGCCCAGAGCACTCTGGAAGGTCCTGGAATGCAGTTTGATAAAGCCCATGGAGTGCTAGGACTAAAAAGTATGTGCTCAAATTCAGAGTTGTGCAAGAGTGGCTATGTAGTGTGAGTTGCTCAAGTCCTCCCATCAGATTGGTCTTGTATGGAAACATAAATGAATTTATGAGGGGATTCCTTACTTTTTCAGGTGCCTAGAGGACTATGTTGCAGCTTGATGGAAATAATTTTTTCCAGGCAAATTAAAAGGATCACAAGTAACAGTACTTGCAAACCCTTCAGATACCATTCAGCTTCTGTATGCAGCCATTGGGAAAGCTGGCAGTAGATTACTTTTTCCAAACAAAAGAGGCAGGCACTACTGCAGAAAGCTGAATTCAGCTGCAGCTTAGTGTTTCCTATGTATTTATTCTGTTCTAAGCATCCTTTACAAAAAATAAACTCAACTCCGACTCTCAGCTAAGGCTGTCTGAGCTGCCCAAGAGGGCTCTCCTCAAACATGTTTGAAAGCTGTTAGCACTACCAGGACCAGTCAAAATGTAATTCCCAACCATTTGATACAATCTTTCCACATATATAAGGGATTTGAAACCTAATATTCTGTTGTGGCAGCAGTAAAACTCTGTTAGATTTACTAGAAAAAAAAAACACCAGAAGCAATTTGGTCAGTGTATTAAAGCTCCCAGCTGAGCGACAGACGTTAGGGAGGAAAACCTAAATCTCAGGAAGAGAAGAACGAGGGAGAAGCATTTCTCTTGATGCCTTTGACATGCTTGAATGAGTATCTTGATGGAAAAATACTGTACAATTCAAAACTAAGTTTTCCAAATGGATGGGAGTTGAGGTTTTTTCATTACTTTTTTCCTTTCAGCTTTGTTAAAAATTTAGGTTAGAGAAATCTAAGTTAGTTAGAACTTAAGTATAACTCTGCTGTAGCAATCTAAGGTAATTCAAACAGATATTGAAAAACCACACTTCATTCTGCTGCATTTTGTACTAGACCCTACACAAGTGGTTCCACACCTACTTTGCTCTACCTTGGTAACCAATATGGGAAAAACAACATCCCTTTAATAACTTTTACAACTCCACTTTCGACCTCTGTTTTGGAGCACCTCAGGTCAAGCTATATAATTCAATTTTTTTTTTTAATGACAGTCCCCTCTCAGCACAGAACATGGCCCAGCAGAAATCTGTTGGAATCACCTATAAGTGACAATAATTTTCTCTAAGATTTTGAGCTCTGTCTCTCCTCACCCATAAACAGATACCAAAGAACCAAGGTTCAAACCTCCACACAATCAAGGCAAATAGAAAAAAAAATCCTGCAGTACTTCCAAATTTTAAAAATATTTGCTCCAATACCAAATATTGCATTTATACATATTTGTTCCTGGTATACTGCGAAAGCCCAGACCTAGATTTGTTTGGTACCGCTCATGCTGCCTTTTTTAGTTCTGACTAATTTTTTATGAAATCACACAATGGTTTGGGTTGGAAGGGATATTAAAGCCCCTCTCGTTCCACCCCCTGCCGTGGGCTGGGACACGTTCCACCATCCCAGGTCGCTCTGAGCTCCATCCAGCCTTGGACACTCGCAGGGATGGGCCTGTCCAAGGCTGTGTGCAGCCTGTTCCACCAGGAGCCCTGCCAAGTGAGCCGCGTGCGCGGTATGCCGTCCTTACCTTGCACGGTGAGGAAGACAGAAGCCGTGGCAGATCCGCCCTCATTGGCAGCAGTGCAGCTGTAGCTGCCCGCGTCCGAGAGCCGGGCCGGCCTCAGCTCCAGGGACAGGTTGGCCAGGACACGGAGGCGCAGCGGGTCCTGCAGGCGCGCGTCGCGCCCGTGCCGCTGCCAGGTGAGGTTGTAGCGGCCCGCGCTCAGCACCAGGCAGCTCAGCACCGCCCCGGCCCCAGGCAGCACCGTCACGTTAGCGGGCACCTGCAGCACGGGCGGGGGCTCTGTGGGAACGAGAGCAACGGGGTCAGAGACAATTTCAGCAACTGTGGCATTCACATTCTCTGAAAAAACTCCTTCACCTAGGATTTTTCTCCTGGGAAGCTGAGAGGCCTCAGAGAAAAAGTAAAACATTAACCCATTTGCCTGTGTTGTTCACAAGTGGAATGCATTGTGGAAGACTGTCTACCTGAACGGAATTGATAATTGGATTCTGCTGTGAGTTGTTTTGACTTATTGGCCAATTACAGCCAAGCTGTGTCGAGACTCTGGAAAGAGTCACGAGTTTTCATTATCTTTTTAGCATTAAGTATACTTTCTGGATTCTTTAGTATAGTATAGTATTCTTTAATATAATATAGTACTATAAAGTAATAAATTAGCCTTCTGAGAACATGGAGTCAGGTGCATCGTTCCTGCCTTGGTCGGGGCATTCCCAGCAAATACAATATGCAACCTTTCAGCATTTGCATTCCTGATAAACAACTCTAGGCACACTACAGAACAAAAAAAAGGTAATATTTAAATATTAAAATATTTATCTAATACGTTAGGTGTTAAATAATTTAATAAATTGAGTTATTTAATGATTCTGGTTTAATATTAGTTTCATCTCCCATTCTGAAGCCACAAATAGAACCCAAGGCAGCAGCCTCATTCTCTGATGCTGAGCTACCTGCCAGGAGCTCTCATCACAAGGACACACTTGGTCTAGAGCCAAACTACCACAACCTGTGGAATGAAAAATGACATCCTGTATGAGAAGAGGCAGCTCTGTGTTTTTTGAACACAGCCAACAAGGGATCCGTGTGACAGCAACAGGAGGGAAGGAGACAGGACCACCACAGGCCTCTGAGTCTCATCTCTGCCCCAGGTGTGACCCCACCTGGTGGCATCTGAGCTGCGTAGTAGATTTTTACAGGTTGTATATGGAAAAAAAATATGTTAGTAGGAAATGCTTGCAAGAGCAACAACGGAACCAAGTTAACACCATTAGTATTAGCACTGTTAGTGAGCTATTTTCATGATGGATTCTATAAAAAAAGGTGAAAGGAGAAAGCATCCATACTCTGATTAAGGACCTCATGAAATAGGGTAAGAAAAGGGGAGGTAATAAACAGTACACACGCAGACAGACAGCAGACACAATGCCAACAGCCACTCCTCCTCATGCTGACTGAAGGGCACCAAAAGTTACCAGCATCATTGCACAGAGGGGCCAGCCCAGGCTGTGCAGCTGGTAAGGACACAAACCCGAGGTCCCTGCTATGATGGGGCTGAGGGGCAGCTGGCAAACTCATGAAGGAATATGCAGGGAAGTGAATCAGAGAGGAGAAAAGAGAGGAATAGGCAGGAAGGGGCATAAAACAGGCCTGTCCCCTGCAAAGCACCACCAGCCGGTGCCCTGTCTGCCCCAGCCCCAGCCTGGCCAGCACAGCTTGTCCTCTCTCACTAGTAAATCCCTTCTTTAAGTCTCCCAGGGTAACCTCAGTCCCTGTCCCTTCTCCGTATCCCTGCAAATATTAAGTGCCAGCTACTGGGGGACTGGTGTGAGTAGACTGGGTGCCAGCTGCTGGAGTCACACCAGGGGTTTAGGAACCCCATGTCAGTGGCACCACTCCTGGGGGCCTGGGGTCCCAGCCCCAGCTCTTGGAGCCCACAGGAACCTTGTGCAGTGCTGTGCTGCTGCACACCAGGTGTCCCTGGGTACATGGGTGAGCTCTGACAGCCAGGCAGGAGGAATTCCTGCAGCTATGTACAACATCCTTCAACTCTCACTTCCACTCAAATCTCTGGGAATTTCATTATCGTCTCCTGTACATATTTTATGTTGTAACTCCCAGTATTTGTTACCTTCTTTCTACCTGACCCATCTGTACAGTTCTATCATGCTCCCAGAAAAAAGAAGATGCAGTAATATTCTACTGAAATTAAACTTTGAAATCACAGATGGTTAAAATAGCAGCAGTCATTCTGCTCCTCCTTGAGATATTATTGATCAAGGAGGCAACATTTCAAGAAAGAAAATTAATTATTTATGACTTTATGCATTCCCATTAAAAATATCACATGTTTTCCCATTTGGTTTTCCCCAGACTGGTTCTTGAACAAAGAAAACTCTGCAATAAATAATACTTGGGAGAGGGATGCTTGTGCAGAAATGAGACAGCTGTAAGAGCAAGACCAAATCTTTATCAGTACACACTAAAACACAACTATCCTAAAAAAGCAAGGATAACAGGAAATTCTTAAAAAGAATCGGTATTTATTAAGGGTTAAAGTTACTCCTAAGCCCAGAACCAGCCATAAATCCTCCTCCTCAAGGTCTCCTGGGGGGGCTCAGATGAGGTTCACAAGCTCAGTGCTGGATCCCTGCACAGCACTGTGTGCTGGGTGTGCAGCTCTGCCTCCCTACAAACAAAGTCCTGACCGCAATCACTCCATTGCCAAATCCATAGACTTTAACCCATGCAGAGGAGAGTCATGGAAAGCTACACTTGCTTACCGAAGGGAATGTCTCCCCTGTACTTGTATGTTTGTGGTGTTTGGGAGAAACAATAAATCTACTGCTTTCCACAGGCTTATCAGCAAATATGTTACCTAAACTCAGGAGAGAGAGATGAGGCCAGTACAGGACTGGAATCCTCATCTTTTGACTGCCAGTCTAGTGGGACAACACAAGTTTTGGACTACCCCAGCCACTGCCCACAGCAGTGCTCACACTCAGCCATCCCCCAGCACTTCAGGGCCCTTCAATTAGGGTGCTGCACAGGCTAACGAACCATTTGACATTTTAGAGATTTAATAGGAGTAAAAGTCAAACTCAAGTGCTCGCTTTCTGTGAAATGAGAAAATGTTGGCACAGCTCCAGTACCTTTCACACAACAGTTGCCAGAATGGATTATCTGTGCTATACTGTCTGTCAGCTGGGTAAACCAAGAACACTTGAAAAGATTGTTTACTTTGCTTCAAGAAGAAATTTCAAGGAATTTTCTTGCAAATATTTGTACACAAGGATTTCAAAGCATCTCCCTCCCATTAATCCTCTGCAGGGCTCTGAACAGAACAAATTGTCATGTTTACACAGTGACTCAGTTCCAGGCCATCTCTTGTGCTTTGTAAACGAGGGGATATGGGATATTCCCCCTTATTACTCTTGGCTTTCAAGTGCTACCAACATCACAAGAAAAAGGTCAGGATTCTCCTTCACGTTTCTCTTTGATGAGGAGAATGGTTGCAACTTCCAGACTGAGAATCTTTATGCCCACAACTGCTTGCCCTCTAAGCCATGGTTGGAAACAAGCATCTGGGAATATCCTTTCTGCTTGAAGGATTTTTGTGGCTAAAATATAAACTAGTGCTCTAGAACCAGGACTTGGGTTAGGACAGATGTTACTGTTCCCTTCTATTCACTACTTCATGTGAATAAAAGGATGTTCCTCTCCTCAAATGCATCCTTTGGTCTAAAAGGACTCTTTCTCTACAAACTTTGCCTTGCATAAAATCAATGCTATCACACTGGTTTCTTAGAATTTGCTCATAGTACAATGAAAGTACCTTTGCCTGGAAAAGAGAAGGTGAAGGGTTATGGAGCCACTCTCTTCAGCTACTGAGAGAGTTGTTTTAGGGAATACACAATTAGACTGTTCTCAGGGCACAGGAGAGGGGGAAGAAAAGATGAGAGTCTTTGTTCCTAACATGCAGCAGGGGAAATTCTGACCAGATATACAAAATATTTTCCTAGTGGGGCTAGTTAAGCACTGAAGGCTGCCCATGAACTTGTGAAATCTCCACCCTTGGGGACATTCAAAAACTGATTGGACAAGTTCCTGAAAAACATAATCACGCCTGGAAGCTAATTCCCTTTGAGCTGTGAATTGGACTAGATGACTTCTAAAGGTGCCTCCAGCCTGAATTGTTTTGTGATTCTGTGATTCATAATCCACCTGGAGTGGCTACCTGGAGTAGCTACTGCAAGAGTTAAGAGGCAAGACAACTTTAATTTCAAGCCATTAAATGAAACCCTGAGTTGAAAATGTTCTGAGTTCTCCCATTCCTCCCTGTCACAGTTTACCTGCTCCAGTGTTTTTCCAGCTCACCAGCAACAGCTTTCATTTGCTCCAAGACTCATATCTGATCAACACCAGCACAAGGCTGTATAGAATGGACCTTTACTACAAACCAGAAATTATTTTTCCCTCTCACTCTGTCTACACTGCAACTGTGAAAAATTAAGTGACAAAATTTGCTATAGTATGGGCAGGGTTCTCATCCATCCACCCACAGACAGAAATAAGCATACTGTTTATTCAAAACTATCTTTGTGATAAGCCCTATTTTTCACCTCATTCATTTTACTTCCTCAAATTTATTACCACTTTTAAGAAATTCAAGGTAATAGATGAGATTTCCAGCAATTTACTGAATTTTGTATTGTAAAAAAGCAGAAATTTGAACACAACTTTCATACTTCCTTGTCTATCAGGCAACACATGCATACAATCAAGCCAACATATAATTGGTACAAAGTGAAATAAAAATGAGAACAGTTTATATCTGAGATTTAGGTTTTGGATTTTACAGGTCAGATCTATTCTGCAAGTCCAACTCATAGCAGGAACCAAAACCAAACCAACTCTGATATTTAAAGCAGGTTTGTTGAATAAACCTCAGCTCACTTGTGGACACAGGTGAGGAAAAAACACAGTAATTAAAAACACACTTAAAACTGGGAATGTATTTTATCAGCGCCATGTGCCTTTCCTAAGTGTTGTAGCCCAAGTAACCCACCCCAGAGGGGCGGCTGGGACGCACCTGACACGTCGAGGAACGTCTGCGCGCGTCCTGTCCCCGCAGTGCTGCTGGCCACGCACTCATAGAAGCCCTCGTCGGACACCGACACCTGGGCAATGTCCCAGCTCATGCTGGATGATTCCCTGCAGGAGAAAAGGGCACCCACTGAATCCCTCAAAGAGCCAAGAGCTACACCAGCTTGGTTTCCTGACTGCAGGCACAGGAGAGTTTCACAATCATTAAGAGGCAAGACAGACCCTCTGATGAATCAAATTGGATGACATTTTATGGATGCTATTTTCTCCTAAGATTTTGCAGAATGTCCCACTTGTACATCAAAAAATAAACCTTTAACAAGTCAGCAGTTGTCACACAATACCCAAAGGCAGTATATTTGCTGCTTGTGTTCTGTTGTATTCAACACCTGAGAAGACACATTCCTTGATGCCAGCAAGTTTCTGTGCAGAACCAGTGTGTGGTACCAAACCCAAGGCTCTTACCAGCAAAGGCAACAAGGTCTCATCCTCCCACCTGAGCTTCCCAAACTCACAGGTACAGCAATCCAGAGAACCACTGCAGGTATTTTCTAGATCCCAGCAAGGCCAAGGCTGCTGGGCAGTAACACCACATTGGTATCACACACAATGTGAAAGCAAGAAGGGAATAAAATTGTAGCTATGTAGGCTGCTTACACATGCTTCAAAACAAACATTCTCGGTCTCTTATGATACAAAACCACATTTTATAAACTTCTGGTGCTACAGACACACAGAGGACAACATAAATGAGCAAACCAGTGGTTCTGCAGTATTCCAGTGCTCCCCATGGCCTGTTGCTATGGCACATAAACAAAACTGATAAGCACCAAAATATCTGTGAGAGCTTTGGCAAGTCATTGCCACATTACAGGAAAACACTACATTAATGACCCCTTTGTTTGTCTGAATAGATTGATTTATCAGCCCTTAAAGGATACAGCAGGAACAAGAGACTTGGAATATGCATGGAAGGTCAATGCTGTAGCTCCATGAGACAGACAATCCAACCACACCACAAATGAAAACAGTGTACAGTGACCTTAAATGGCTTTCTACTTGTTCCCTCTTACTTCATACTTACTCTAGATAACCTAATATATCATACTTCAAATCTATGACATTTCCCACTGCAATGCTGGCACATGGACATGGCAGCAACTGCCAGCACTAAAGAATAAGGTGGTATTTCTTCCAAATAACGAGTGAGAAACTCCTTTATTTCATGGAAAGTATGTTAAAAGTGAGGTTAGGCAATCCTGTTCTGCTTCCTTCCTGACTTGTGCTACATGCCAGATGTCAAACATGGAAGCCTTGAGAACAGAAGCACAAAGGGAAATGTGCCCAGGGGCATGGAACAGCTTGGCAAAACAAAGACCAGTGGTGGACTATTAAAGAAAAATTTAGAAATCAAACCAACACTGGCAGCAAGGACTAGCACACAGCTCACGGCATCTGCTCCACACATGGGCACTGGGTGAGGAGCTGTAACTGCACACAAATCACAGCACATGTCATGGGATAATTCAGCACCTTCCAGCACCACCCTTATCTACCAAATTCATTTTACTGTACATGCAATCTGCTGACTGGGCTGTTTGTGTGGGCAGCTGGGCAACTACAAACACTCACACTCCACAGCCCAGGTGAACCCCTGGCTCTCAGTCATGCAGAGAGCACGGTGGTGCTTGGGTTGTGTCAGACCTCACCTCCTGGACATCCCCACCATGCTGCTCCAGACCCAGCTGGGAGCTCACCAGCAGAAGGCTACAGCTCACAGGCAGAAATGAAACCTATCATTTCACTTCCTAGCACATGGTTTGGAGGGATATATTCTGCATAGTTTACTAGACTTAAATAGGAACCACAAATAGCAGTTGATTATCAGTGAATTTTTTAATTATCATGATTGTTATTTTGATTAACTACATGAATTACCTTCCTTGTCAGAATTTAATGTCTTATTTTTGCTGGTTCTAATCTCTGCAGGATTGGTGGGATCTGCTATTTATAATTCAGAATGGACAGCTCAGCTCCCACTGCCCACTGGAATGAGGTGCTCAACTCCTGCTCTTGATCTCCTTTATCAGGCTGGTAAAAAGTGCACTGGGATATTAAGCAAAACACAAATTTTCTTACTACAGTACCACAGGATGCAGAAATGTAGAAAGACAAAGCTGTTACAATTTGAACAAAATTTCTTGTTCCTAACATATGTTATTAATTTAAAATTAGGAATTATTACTGGAGCTGATAGTACCTCTGGAAGTAAAAAAAAAAAAAAAAATCAGATTTCAAAGTCTGTTCTCCTCATGAACCTTAAGCCTGTAGTCATTCTAAGGGTACTTTCATATAGACAACTGTCACAATAGAAATACAATATTCAACTCATAAACCATTTAGGTTTTAAAATAAATATTAAAACAGCTGAGTGAAGATATCTCAACACCGAAACAAAACTCATTCAATGCAGAGGAATACTACAGTTCAAATCTGCACTGAACTACTAAGCTGGACAAACCCTGCCTGGAACTTCACTACAAATAAGAAGCAAACAAGCCAAGCTGAATTAGATCCTATTTAACTGTGACTAACAATATCTGGCTTGAGATATGTTTTGTTAAATTAACTTGGATGATGTGTTCATTCATCTGCTCTGTAACAGAAAAAAGAGAAATGCGGTCGAATCAGCAGTGCTGGATGTGTGAAGAACAAGGAGAAGCATGGGGTTTGATACCTAAGGAATGGAAAACATTACACAGCAGCCCAAGTATGTGCTGTGCTGGGGCTGACTGTGTGTCAGTGGCACCTCATTAAAACCCAAACTACACCAAGCTGCAGCATTTCCCACTGCCAGCAGTGCACAAGGGAGCTGCAGGATGCGTTCACTTGGGTATGCTGTACCTGCTGGGGAATGCAGAATTTAGTCTACAGTCTGCTCCTGAGGTGCTTTGGGCTGCACAGGAGGCTGCTGACGCTGTTTCCTAGGGCACACTTACCTTTTGGTTTTAACAAACAGAATTAAAAGGGGCACTTTATGAGTATTTTAACCAATTAACCTTTTTTTTTTTATTATTATTCTCTCACCCTACAAAGAAAGGGCAAACAATTCTTTTTCTATACAGAAATCTGAAGAGCTTTCTGGTATATCCCACATAAATTTTGCTCTTTGAGAGATTTTCTGAAGATGAAGGTTTCTAGGGCAAGTCATAGGACATACTTCTAGGGCCTCCATGAAAGGCATCAAAAATCAAAACTTAATGTATGCCCAGTCATCTACATATCACTAGGGCCAGAGTGAGGGGTGTGTTTAATAAACAAAGCTAGTTACCGATTTTGCATAATATTTAAAAATATAAATTAAAACCATTTGCCTTCTAGACTTTTAGACCCAGTTTATCATAATTTCAGAGCACACATTTGAGGGGAATTTAGGCCAGAACCTTAAAAATCCCATCATATGCAGAGTGTACATCCTCCTATACATCATATATAGATATATCTCTCTGTATATAAATATTATCAATATCTCCATAAAATACAGCTTTCCTGATGAAGAGCACCAAAAATAATAGACTAGAAGTAGCAGGATGTAGACAGCACACAGCAGTAAATAATAATAGAGAGCATAAGCTATAAATAGGAAATGAAGCAGCACTGTGAAAAAAGGCTACTACTTACTTGAAGAACTGATCCACTCCCAGTTTCACTCCATTTTTAGTAAAACGCTGAGTAAAAGGTATAAGGCTATCAACATGGCAAGGAACAGAGCCTGGCTGTAAATAATATCCTGGAGTCTTCATGGGCATTGTAACTTTGGGGGCATCTGAAGAAAGAAAACATTGCCCAGAACATATGTTAACAGCTACTAACACAAATCCTATCCTTTCCTTTTATTAAAAGAAAGCTCAATTTCTGATAAAAGCTCCACTTAGTAGGTATTGACCATTATGAACTAGAGACAGAACTTTGGAAGGAAACAGCACAGAAAGTACTTGCAGAAGTTATAAAAGCATACAAGACCTCAATTTCAACTGACTCAGATGAGACAAATGAACAGTCATTTCAAGTTAAAGTCACTTACCAGGAATAATACTAGAAAACAAAACACTTGAAACTCTCTGAAAAAGATAACCATCCTTGTCATAGCCCATTATTTTAACAAAAAAAGCTTCATCTGGTGGAATGAAGTCAGAAATATTCCACAGTCCATAGGGTTTTCTGTCAGGATAATATTTCACAGGCAAGGTCTTAAGGAGTTCCCCTGTAATACTCAGAAGTTCCAGTCGGTCTACTCTAGCTGGAAGCAGGATCCCTGTGGTATTCAGCAGCATGAAGGTAGGAATCCCTAGAAAAACAGAAACACACTATTTTAAGTGCTAAAGAAAACAGATAATTAAAACATGAAAGATTAAATTCCATCTGCATTGCTCACTACCCCACGAATGCAGCATTCAGCTCCAACCCTTACCTACTGAGTAGGGAAAGACTAAATTGGGCTCAGCTGAGCTCTGCTTATTAGCCGTGAGTAGACCCAGCTGGGGAGAGTTTAAATTACTGATTTCCAACAGGTGTTTCTGAAAAAAGCAGCTTCTTTATTAACTCCTCACCATGCCTCTAGGTCAAAGGCTTTTTCTGAAGCTTCAAAAATAACAGGAACAGCACTGCAATTTTGAGGCATAGTTAAGAATATCTGTATTTATGTCACACAGATACAAAGCCCCTTCCAGGAACCACCCCACAGCATCCCCAGAGTTATCACAAGGCTCATCTTAGAGCTCTACTCGACTTTGGGGACCTGAAGGTATCTAATATGGATTGAAGTGGAAACAAACCTTGCACTGGCCTGCTGGATGTTTTTTTGAAGTCCAAGGTGGGCCTTCTGGAGAAGCCAGCCCTGAAGTCGATGGTGCTGAGCCCCGTGATGCGCACAGAGTGCCTCCCGCTGCTCGAGGTCTGCAAAACAGCCAGCACATGGAACCAGCACTGCAGGCACTGCACAGAGCTGAGCCAGCCCTGAGCTCAGGGACTGACTCCAGCATGGCTCACAGCAGCACAGACAGGAGCCTCATGGCTCAGGTGGTAAGGAAAAGCACCTTGAATAAAGCTTTGCTTTCACACCCAGCCCTACAATCGTTGGTGTCAGCAAAGACAGCCAGTTTGTCTTGGAAGGAAATCACACCAACAAATCCACAACCCCTTGCCACATGCTAGTGCCTGCAATGGCACTGGTCTGGGAGTTAGGACCTGACCATTACAAACTCCACTAGAAAATGGTGAGTGAATCAGAACTCAACAGAAAAATCTATGCATTAAAGGTGCTTCTCTTCCCTGGCCAAGGGGGAACAGGGGGTGCACAGGTACCTCTCCCCTCTGGTCTGTACCCTTGTACTCTCACCTTGTCATTCTGCTTCAACCAGCAAAAAACAAATCAGAACAACCCCCCCCCCCCCCCCATCCATTATCCTTGAACAGCCTGAGCGTCATGTTCTGGAGAGTACAGCTGCTTTGATGCACATCTTTCATCTTAAAGAAGACAAATCAAAGTAATTATAATTTACTTCCTATGATTCTACGCAGAGAAAGAAAGGTCAGGGGCTACTTGCCAAAGGTGCACAGGAACCCATGGCTTTTCCTCCTCACCTACTTCTACACCCTTCAGGTGTCTGGAAGCTTCCATTGAGCTTCCCTGGAGTTTTACCTCATCCATTCTCAAATTCCTGCAGCTCTCTGGGAGAGGTTCCTCCAGAGTAACCCCCTCTGCCACCACTGCATGTGAATATCAAATTAAACAGTTGTTTCTTCTAACTAACAGCCTTTGGACAGGCATTAGACACCATGACAAATCAATGTCTATCTGATTAAAACAACACATTTCCTTCTATTTAGTTAGCCTTTCACCTCAGAAACAGAACCACTAAAGCCTTTTTTATATAAGCCAGCTGTTAACAATATAAAGAAATATTTAATTGTGCCAAACAACTCAAGGTATCAAGCGTTAATTGCCAGTTAAAATTTCATTAGATAAATTCAGTGATAAAGTTCTGTTTTTATAGCTTGGTGCATCTGTATAAGGAGTTTATGGTGTGAATAAAATTTTCACAAAACTTAAGTCTTAAAATCTTTGTGTAAATAAACCAAGCCAGTCACTAAAGCCAAGTAAACAATCCACAGAAAAATATACTGGGAAATCATTTCTCTTTATGAATTACTCAGACCTTTGGTTATTTGCAACTTTTAAGGCCGGAATAACCTTATAAAATTTTACCATTTCCTAATAACAATAAACACATCTCTCACTGTCATGTCTAGGAGCTGGAGGTGTTTAGGTAAACAGAAGGAATTAGTTTTATCACACAGGACTGCTTTCCGATTATTAGCTTTAGGTCTTTTCTCATTATTTGTAGTTGAACACGGATTACAGAGACTGTACTTTAGTGTTTGCCATCCCAGGCTGGATGAGTATAACCAAAAGAGCAAATACATATTTGTGAAAGATGCTTTCCTGTCTTGCAAACAACATCAAAAAATTGCCCAAAATACAGGTATCTTATGAAAAAATGCATGACCTGCCTTGCTCATAGAATTTATATTTAAATATTTCAACTATATATTCAAGAGATTTTTCTTCATTTCTTTTTTAGCCCAAAATATATAAATTTGAATGTTTCATCCATGCTCTCCATAGAGCTGGAGACAGCATTATGCTGAGATTAGGAAAAAAAAACCAAAAAAACCTCCCAACCCCCAAAAAGCTCGCAGGCCCTGCCTGCAGGAGCAGCCTGATGGCTCAACAGGGCTGCTGTCCTGCTGCCAGGAGTGCATGCCACCAGTGGCAGCCTGGGCATGAGGGGACTGTTGGCCCTGCAGGGGTCCCGCCCTGAGGCCAGGACTCGTCCCCAGCAGCCAGCACTTGGTGCTGACACACAGCAGTGGCTCAGCTCCCATCACACAGCCAGGAGCACACAGGGCTCTTCCTGCACTCCCCCTCTGCGCTGCAGGGCACTGGATACTTGCTGCACTGATCCCTCTCCCTAGAAGCCTCCAACAAGTGACAGAAGTGAATCCTACTGCACTGACTTGTAGGAAAAGGTCTCAGGACCCAATGTGGATCACATTATCATGTCCAGCAGGACCCAAACCTTTTTCACTTTCAATAGCCCACCAGATTGTCTCTGTACTGGTTTTCAGCACTTTTGGTCACAGAATCATGGAATTGGAAATGACCTTAAAAAGTCACCCAGTGCCACCCCCTGCCACAGGCAGGGACACCTTCCACTGTCCCAGGTTGCTCCAAGCCCCATCCAGCCTGGCCTTGGACACTGCCAGGGATCCAGGGGCAGCCACAGCTGCTCTGGGCACCCTGTGCCAGGGCCTCCCCACCCTCACAGGGAACAATTCCTTCCCAAGAGCCCATCCAGCCCTCCCCTCTGGCAGTTAAAATCCTTTCCCTCTTGTCCCATATATCTGCCCATATAAAAAGTCCCTGTCCCTCATTTGGTAAGCCCCCAGTCCTAGACAGACATTCAAACAATTCTACCCAGAGCTGCTGAGCTCAACATGCCTTTGTAGCTGCAGTTCTGCAGCAGGATCAACAGCTTCCCCCAGGGCTGTGTGTGAATTAATGGTCCTTTTCAAAGCACCTCTGTGCTTAGGGCAGGGACAATGCACAGCAGGATCCATTCAGCACTGCCTATAAAGTGCCTCACCCGGGTGCCTTCCCCTCCAAAAATGACTATAGAGTATTTACACTGCTACAATGGAATAGTTCAGTCAGAAAGGATCTACACCAGTAGGATTGTTTCCACATCTATTTAGGAAAGCTGGGATCATGCAGCTTTACCTACATAAAGAGGTATACAACAATATTAAATACAAGATCACAGGACATTTACTGTAACACAGACTCAGCTGTAAGTATCTATGATAAATAACATAGCAAATCATTATACAACCCACTTATATGTTACAGGACAATCACTCAGAAGTTCTGCAATAACTTTACCTTAATTGTCCATGTTCCAGGCTCTGGATCTTTGACATTTACTACCTTTGCAGAGTTTTGGATATTTAGCAATTCATTCAGTCCTGATGCCTTACTGAGCTGCTTCCCTGAAAAAATAGAAACAGGAACTAAATACAGGATGGAGTAAACACAGCATTGCTTTTAAAAAACAGAGAGTAAATACAATATTTTTGTTTTGGACCAATGTATTTCTGATATTTGACTTACTACTTAGTAGTCAATCACATTTACAACAGTCAAAATTCCCTATAATTCTTTGACAGAATACTGAAAATGTTCATTTATATGTGGGTGGTTGTGTGCAGGAATTGGCCCTCTAGAGAGGGATTTTGCTCCCTAAAGGCTGACCCTGAAGAATCATCAGCACTAAAACTCATCTGGCTCCTTCACAGCACTAAAGGGAAAAAAGAAGTGGAGACTGGGATGTCCCAGTGCCCATTTTCAAAACCTACTAGATTTGCCTTGAGTAATTTCAGTGAACCCTGATCATGGAGCTGATCCATGAGAAAGGCCAAAAAGAGGTGGGGTCACAGCTTCAGGGAAGCCTGACACTTGCACCCAGGGCTGTGTGTTGCCATGGCTTGAACACAGACATTGAGCAAACCTCTTTCCTGTAAACAAGAATGCTTCAGTGCAGGACAGACCAGACCACATTGCAGGGAACTCATCCTGGGCAGAAAATATTTCCCAGCTACTCAAGCTATATCCTTAGGCAAAAGTCATTCAGAGAATACAAAATATGATCCAAATTTATTTCTGGAGTGCTGTTCCAAGTTCCTAGGGCATCAACTTAATAATAAACAACAGATTTGTTCAAAACAGCTTTTATTACAAATTAGCTCCAAGTCTGTCATTGCATTCTCCATCACACACTGCTCAGCTGGAGATGGGCAGGGGAGACAGGTTTGGTTCTGAATGTTCTCAGTTCAAAAAAGCTAGACCATGGTTGAACTTTCCTCACATAAAACCCAACCATCATGTACAACCCTTAAACGATGGTTCAGGGAATATAAAAACAGATGAAAGACTCAAGTGTCCAGTAATCCGGAATGCAAGGTAAAATTGTAACAAAGAAGATGGAGGTGAGACGAAGTGGGCAGAATAAGGAAGTTTTTTCCAGTTTCCCCCAAGTGAAAAAACCCCATGGAATATTGGAAAAAAAATAAAATACCAGAAGGGTTTTTTCCTTCCCTTTTTTCTATACCACAAAAGAAAGTATAAAGTACTTCACCTAGAGGATTATGAATCTCCATTGCTGGCGAAGGACCACTCAAGGACACTGTAACTTCCTTCAGACTGGGATCAAAAGGGATCTGCCAAGTATTTACAGCCATGGATAGATGGTCTGTAGACAAGAGATGCACTTTGGAGGCTTGAACTGCTTCTTCAACCCATTTTAACACCTAGAAGAGAAAAGAACAGTAACTATACTATCAGCAGTACTGGCTGTTGAAATATTTTCTGCTGAAATGCCTCTCTCTACTGTCTTGTAGAGATTCCATATTGGTTTATTTTTTAAAAAAATGTGAATACTTAAAGGAAATGCAACTTTAATAGAAGATACTAGCAAAGCCATGGTCAGCATGGTGTTTAAAGGAGTTCACCAGCACACCTGGATTCATCTCTACACAACAACCACAGGTAAATTTTTAAAGGAATTAGGGATACAAACCTGTAAGCATTTCTGCTCATCAATTATTAGTTGCATGAAGCAACAAGGAAAATATTCTCATCCAGATGTACTGAGTAATTGCTATCTCTGGACTTCTCCAGGTTTTTTTTTTCCCCTAAAACACCTAATACAAATTATTGTTAGGCACAGAACAGAGCTGGGGCTGGAAGAGAACACAGTTTTGGATAGTATGTCCCTGCAGGGCACAGAGGCTCCCACACCAGGGACAGGACAGCAGCCCATAGGAGAGCCCACAGTGAGGGAAAGGAAGAGTGTGAGGAGGAAGAGCAGCCAGGAGAAACCTGTAAATATTGACCACAACCCCATTCCTGATGGCACCGGGGGAGGGAGAAGGAATCAGGGGAAGAGTTGAGTTGGGCAAGTGGAGGCAAAGGTGCCCCTACCTGTCTTTGCTTCCCACTGCCTGAAGGAATAATTGAATATCTATTTTAATTGGCAACAAATTAATTTTCCTTAAGCCAACTTTGTCTTGCCCTCAACAACTGGTGACGTCCCTGCCTTTATCTCAACTCAGAAGCTTCCTCAAACCATTCCTCCTCTGCAAGGGATGAGTGAGTGGCTGAGTGAGAGCCTGACAATCAGCCAAGGGAAACCCACCACAACCAACCCAGCCTCCTCAGAAACACACCTGGTTTGTCAAACTATATGATTTTGCATCACCTCTGCACATCATAGAGCTGCAGCATATTTTTAAAATCCCACTGAAGTAATATTGGGTTTGTGTAGCAATGTGAATGTGAGACACAGTAATGCTGAACTGTGGTTTTAAGCTGCAGTTGACCATGGGGGCATTGGGAAACATCTTGTAAAGGAGAGCCATCATTAGGTTATGTCAGTTCAAGACTTGGAAACCAGCAAGAAACTAACCTGATATGTTACCCCTCAGTACTGGGGATCTCCAGGGCAAGTCCTTCAACCTAGGACCCAATTCAACACATTGCCCAAAAGAACCTCATTTCCAAAAGAACCTCATTCCCCTGGTTTATCCCACACTATTTGCTAACTTTATAATTTAAAAAATGGAAATATGCCATAGGTTTGTGTGTGAGATGACTTTGGGGTAGAAACTAGATTCCAGCCTCCTATAAAAGTGTACTTGTTTTCATATGTTACAGTAAGAATGCCCAGCAACCTTTGTACAAGGATGAAATAAGTTTAAATAAACATCATTGAAAATACATTTGAAATGGTGGGGGCAGGTTTTCATCAACCATTCCCCTTCCACTCTTAGGAATGTCCCACCTGAGCTATGCTGAGTGCTCCCAGCACAGGGTGAGACAGCACTGACCAGGTGTCCCCTCACCAAGGGTGTGCACAAACGAGCTGCTGGGGCATGTCTGCAAAACAACATACCCAAAAAACCACAGTAAAACTGCCTGAGCTGCTCAAAGCCCTGCAGCAACGTGGCCCAAGAGAGAACTGGGGCTTGTGCAACAGCTGGTGACACCAGCTAGGGAGCAACTTGTGTTTGCTTTAGACAAGCCTGGAACAGGAATCACAAGGCTTCAAAAAGATCCAACTCATTCAAGTTCTACTTTAGAAATTATACATCTGGGTCCAAAAATGCTTCCAAAGAAATTTCAATGTTCTACTACCAGTGAGGTGAACCCAACACTTTTTTCTATGAGGCATATGGAAAAGTTCCCATTTAATTCCAGGATCTCACCTCCACAGGTAAGTTTTTTAATGGATTGTAAAATTCAATGAACCCATACAAACTTCAGTTTCTGAGAGTTTTTCAAGATCAAAACTGAAAATGGAAGGCAACAAAACAACCCAGCTGTCTGCAGTCTGGCAGCAGCTTGCTTGTGTAAGTTCAATTCTGGGAGATCCATTTCCCAACCCTGTCATTCCAAAGAGCTTTGCAATAATGCTGTAACACTGGTTTAAAAGTAGGTTTTTTCTCATCCAGGAGCTTTACAGAAAGCCCCCAAAAGAACAGCAGCTTTTGTTGTTCTGCCAAAATGTGACGTGATGAATTTTATTAGAGAGGGAAGGGCAAATAGAGCAATGATTTATAACTTTTCCCCAAAAAATTTGCTCTTGCAACCTGCCCTGCTGTCAGGTCATTTCTTGGAATGCATACTGAAACCTGGAAAATCTGTGGAGCATGGCCTCTATTCCCATTTGTTTATTCTGGGACTCAAGAATATTTCTCAAGCAGTCAAAGCAATAGGATTTCAGATTAACTGTTTCATTGCTGAAGTAAGTTTAGGTTCATACTTACACCCAAAGAGAAAAAATGTTCTAATAATGTTTTCAAATGCACATCAAAAATATAACTGAGACAGTGCATGAGAGAACAATACTGTAAAAATAAACCATGAATTATATATATAACATGTATGAAAACCACATGACTGAAAAGTTTTAGTGCTGGATCTCAAGCTCTTCAAAGTTAGGAACACAAGAACTAAGCCTGTCTGCTTTCAAAAGCCCTTCTGCAGTTGCTTTATGACAAAAAGCCTTAGGTACATGATCATGGTTTATTTTTTCCACAGACTCCAAATTCCATAGAAAAACAGAGAAAGACCAGCTGTAACTATTTGTTTTTCCTTTCTTTGTTTGGCATTCACTGTACATTATGTATCTTCAGAATAGAAGCATTCAGCTGCTTCTCCCATGAAACCATTCCTCCTTTTTCTATGAAAATGGACAATGCCTGTTTGGGACCAGGGAGGAGAAAAGGCGAAACAGAGGTATGCAAGAAACCTTCATTCTCTAATGTAATTTTGAACTTCTGACTTTGTCACCTGCATTGTATCCTTGAAAAGCAGTGGAGGGGCTTTTTACACCTTTAACTGAGGGAAACAGGATTTCAAACTGCTTCCTCTGCAGCATCATCCAAACACACACTGGTCATACACAGCAGGGACCTGTAACACCAACCCCAGCTGTGTTGGTATTACCCTTGCATTGCCATCCCCTGGGAGGACTAAGAGCCAGCAGAAATGGGATGTTCTCCAGTGGGTTTAGGGACCTCTATCTACAGCAGAGCACTTGTGAGTGAACACCACCAGACCCCATTCCCTGTGACCTTAGAGATGATACTTTCCCCACAACAACAACCCCTTTTGCACCATCCTTTCTAAATGTTCTGTCACCAGTGTTGTCTTCAGTCCCCCCTCAATCTCATCTCATCCACAGCATCCCTTTAATTCACAGGCTTCTCATCCAATTCCAAACTCTCCTGGTTTTCCCATATAGGTTCATCCAGCTTTCAAGTCACTCAACAACACCCCCTTCTTCCATCAACGTCCAAGCTGTGCCCCCATGTCATTCTCAGTTCTCCTCCCATCAATATTCTGTATATGGAAGATCCATTTCTACTTATTTTAAAAATCAGGAAAAAATATGTATTTTTAGGCAGTTTAAGGACAGGAATTCTTCCCTTCTTACAGAAAGGTTAGAAGTAAGAAAAATCAAGTGCTTCAACACTAAAAGAAATGGAAAAAAAAAAAAACCACTCACCAGCTCAGTCCTTGTGAACTCCTAGCTCTACACTGATCAATCCAGTTCATCAGACATAGGAATGACTCATTTTTGCCACAAACAATCAAAACGACTGGAAGACATGACCTGAACTGCCAATTACTAATAAATCTCCACTATTTTCTACAGCACCATATTCACACTCTGCTGATCATCACAGTTCATCTCAACACCCCCTCTGGCACCAGTACAAACCTTTGGGCATCACAACCATTTACAGGAATTTCCTTACAGAAGGATAATTAGGTGTGGTGGAATGTAACTTCAGTTCATGTCAAAATTAGTACCTTTTGGAAACTGGGCACAGTTAGGAAAATAGAGAATGTGCTCCTAACAGGGAATTTAACCCATGCTTGATGAATATTCTCAATGCCATGAGAACAGAACCTGAGGGAATGGCTGGAGCTGTTCCAGGGAGGGTGAGGCTGGAGCTCAGGGAAAGGTTCTTCCCCAGAGGGTGCTGGGCACTGCCCAGGCTCCCCAGGGAATGGGCACAGCCCCAAGGCTGCCAGAGCCCCAGGAGGGTTTGGACAAAGCTCCCAGGGATGCAGAGCCCGGGATTGTTGGGGTGTCTGGGCAGGACCAGGGGTTGGACTCAATCCTTGCAGATTCCAAGGATCCTCTCCAGCTCAGGATAGTCTGTGATTCATTTAAATTTCAAGCAATTATTGTAAATTAAGCCCTGAGTCTACAAAAGCAACCAGAGAAATGTCACCTAAAGAAACACTTTTCAAAACCAGGACTTCAATGCTTTGATAAAGCACTTTGATAAAGGCTTTCCAAGACATGGGGGACAACATTTCAGAATATTATGATCCTGTAATGGTTTGTGTTGGAAGGGACATTAAAGCCCACCTTGTCTCACCCCCCTGCCATAGGCAGGGACACCTTCCAATAGGCCAGGTTTTTCACAGCCCCACAACATGGGCCTTGAACACTCCCAGGGATGGGGCCTTGATACTCTAACTAGACAAATATTCTCATTTATCTAATGCACAGAAATCACTGTGAGTTTGTAAAAATAGGACCTTCATCCCAGACTCTTAGATGAGCTACCTTCAGCAGGTAAGTGGAGATACAAAAGTATTTCATGCTTTGCTGGACTGAACCCAACACAACTTTGTCAATCATCAATAATTTTGCCCAAGTTAATTGTAGTATTTGAAATCAGAACATGTTTTTCAGAGTAAAAAAGAGGCACTAAGTTTTCACAGTCTTCTCAGTACACAAGCATTGGATGTGTATCAAGTACTGTTTTGCTGTGTTTCCTTGTATCTAGCTTAGAATATTGCTTCATTCGGCACTTAATGCTCAAAGGGCAAGAACAAGAGGAATGGTTTGAAACTTTATATACTAAAAATAGCTTTGTTTGAGTTTTTGGGGGGTAGAATAATCAAAATGTTTTAACAAAACAAGTCGTTGGTTTGGCAGGGTACTCGGCAGGGACTTTGTAGCCATTCCCTAATCCCCAGTCCAGCACTGGCTGTCTCTAGGCCCACAACGGTGAGTGTGCTTCAGCGTTTATAAACTGCATTCTTTACACATCATTGACTCCTCAGAGAAAAAGGAGGGCAAGCGTGATTGCTTGATTGCAGCTGAATCCTGCCTGAGGGGTATCCCACAAACAGCTGATCAGATCTCTGTGAGATGTCTTGTTTGTTTGCATCCACCCACTGGTGGATGTGCTTCTTGGAATCAATGCTGATCCAGAACTGACACCACAGAGAAGGTTTTATTTGGGATGGCAGCAATTTGGTCAACTCATTTTCACGGTCACTTGGCCCAGACACAGATTTATGTAATGCCAACAATCACTAAAATTGCAGTCTTTTGGGTTTGGCTTTGACACAAATTGTTCAGCAGTTATTGTGGAAGACTTCTGAAAGTTATTTAGGGTTTGCTTTTTTTCCACCTTAGGCAAACTCTTACACTGTTTAAGCATCTCTTTCCAGTGGCCATAGGCTGTATTTTTCCCTCTCTCTCAAAAAACACTGCAAAAATTTCACCTACTAATTTCACCCTCTGCTATTGTGCAGAGGTGGTGAGGCCCTGGCACAGGGTGCCCAGAGGAGTTGTGGCTGTCCATGGATTCCTGGAAGTATCCAAGGCCAGGCTGGATGAGGCTTGGAGCACCCTGGGCTAGTGGAAGGTGTCCCTGCCCATGGCAGGGGGTAGAATGAGATGATCCTCAAGATATCTTGCAACACAGGACACCTTACGACTTGACAATTCTACAATTATTTACTCAAAAGAAATGTTGCAATGAAGCTGGAAGGGGGTGAAAGTAGCTACTAAAATCCCCTGCTTAAAACCTTACCCAAAACTCCAAGGCAGTCTATTCTTACAGGCAGAAGCTGGTGATTTTAGAAACAGGGAAGTGCCAAGTTCAGAAAGCAGCAGCAGGCACTCAGGAAAGCAGCTCGTGCCAGCTCCACTCCAGAACACAGTGCTGTCTAGCTTTATCTGTTGGCTTTATCTGCTCACTTCTACCTCTCAAAAGTAGAAGAAAACAAAAGCACAACATTCCAACTGAACTTTTACCCTAAAATTACAGTCCTGGTAAAGAGCATTCCCCACTGGCAGTATCAGAGGGTGGCAGAATTGGTTGGGTTGGAAGGGCCCTTAAAGACCATCTCGCTCCATGATGATCCCTTCTGTATAAGGGATTTCATGGAGTGTCACAGAGAAGTTTTACGCTTTATACATAACAGCAAAATGCAGGCCAGGAACAGACCAAACAGGTAATTTCTTTCCTTCCAAATTTTAACCTAATTTTTGGAGGATAAATCTTCTGGGAAGTTTCTGCTTTTGATCACCTTCACATCACTGCCAATAGCTTCGATCATTCCCAATGAGAACTTCAATTTTTCTAGGCAACAGCTGTAGAAAAAATGCAATTTATCTCCAACATTTATCATTGTCAAAATTTCAGAACATAAAGAAGAAGGAACAAACCAGGGTAAATTTTTATTAAATAACTTCAGCTAGCTATTGCCTACACTGAGAATTCAAAGGAGAATGTTTACAACATTTATAAACAATTCCAGCTCTCCAGATAAATACAATGTGATTTCAACCCTCTCCAAACTGTTTTCTCACGCACTTCTGAAGTTTCATTCCTGTCTGAGACTCACCGAAGTTCCCAAAGCAAATAGTCATTCATGGCTGTGGGTCAGGAACCACAGTTAGCAGGAGGGCAGCAGAGGTAGCAAAAGTATTGCAGTGATAACCTCAATTAAAAAGTTACTTCCATGACTCTGTGAACAATGCAAACCTGAGAGTTCACACTATCTATCCTATGTGGGGAACATTTCTGTTTAGGCTGAGTAGTCCTTTGCTTGTTCACAAAATAGTCATTTAAAGCTAAATGTGTGCTCTTGTTTTGAGCAGAAAAGCCACTATGTTACACAGAGCCCAGAACTGCTCCTTTTTTTAAAGGCTCTTCTCCTGGAAGCCTTCTGGCACAGGCAGAGGGAAGTTGGGGAGGTTATAGTATGATATGCCACTTCACACTTCCCTGTTGTCAACAAAAGTCACAGAATTGCATCCTGATACAGAAGATGGAGAAAGGAAGGAAAGAATAAGTGGAAGAGAGTCCACATACTAAGACCAGAACATTCAGAAGTTCCCCTTCTGCTCTCTAACCCATCGCCAGGTCTCTTAAAGATTTACAGTGTAACTCTTGCCTCATTTTCTTTATCAATTGTAAAACTCAAGCAAAGTTACCTCATTAACTTGTTTTTTGTCCAAGTGAAAAATTTGACCAGAACTTGTTGAAGCAATTTCTTCATAGACCTTGTAACCAATATGATCCCTGTCATCACAGTCTCCAGTCAGCACAAACACCACCTGGATTTAAGAAAAAGCAGTGAATCATTGGACACATGGTGCATAGGTGAGGAAAACACTGCCATGGCAGCATTAAGGCAAGACAACAGAAGAATATGTCAGTTGAGATGGGTTTGTTACTCTGCATGAGTTACTGAGGCATTGCACTCAGTAATGATGGAAAAAGCAATGCAGAAGAAAAGGAATAGAAAAAAATCCCTTTAAAAATGAATCAGCTCTGTCATTCACATAATACCTCTTTTAGAACAACAACAAAAAAATCCACATAAGTGATAAGCTTCCAAAACCACATATACTGGTAGAAGATTCGGTTACATTATTTAATTCACAATAATAAAAGAATTTCCACTAAGTTTTTCCTTACCCAGATCAGTTAACTCTATTAAAAAAAAAATACTTAGAATGCAGTATTATGGTCCCTTCTGTAAAAAGATTTCACCAAGTTTCACACAGGAGAATTCTACCCTTAGTCATCAAGAAAACAGAGCATTAAACACACAACCCAGCTGGGAATGCAAATCCCCTCAGTACCTGTGACTGTTTCTGTTGGATGAGTTGAAGCACTTCATGGGTCAGTCTGTAATCTTTGGATCGGGCATCAGTAAAAACATAGATGAAAGAGCCAGGCAGGGAAATTTCTAGAGCAATCTTTATTGCCCCAATGCTCATCTCTGGACAGTCTCCACCACCCTGTTCACAAATAGAAATAAAACATAACTTATTTTCTTTTAAGAAAAAAAACCATACCAAATAAGTTACTTTTTTTTGGGACATTCAATAGATAGTTCCTCAGCCTCTAACCATTTATTCACCTTTTCTACCCTAAGGATTTTATGGTTTCTTCAGAGTGCTGTAACACACTCACAACCAGCAACTGCAAGAATTCCAAAAGGGAAATAAAGTCAAAGGAAGAGCCCTGATCTGATGTTGGCTGGTGTCACGGTCACTCCTATCCACGTCCTGCTCAGCTCCAGCTTTTGTGACAGTTCCATTTCCCACACTGACATGCTCCCTTCCTGGCTGACAGCTCCCCTGCTCTGGTAGCACACAGCAGCTGCAGAAGGCCAGGGGCACACACAGATGGGAAATGGTCCCAGGCAGGCAGGGCCAAGCTCCAGGAGCATCTCTGCACACCAGAGCAGGCAGAACCTGCCCTGGACTCCACCCTGGGACAGGGAGCTCAGCAGAGGGCACAGGTGCTGTGCTCCCACAGCTCTGCACTGCAGCTGCTGCAGAGCTGGAGGTTTTTCAGGCCATGTGTTCAATCAAAATGCTTCCAAGTATGACTTTATCTTTATAGGAAAGGATTCATTTTTCTCACTGAATGAAGAATTTGGGGAAAATACTGTTTAAATAAAAGCTAACTTACATAAAAATTAACTTGGCATATTGAAGACAGAACTTTCCAAAGAGCTGATACAAACTGTAAAACTTGCCCTGTCATCTACAATAGATCTCTGCATACTAAGTATTAAATATAAAATTGATTTCTTTTATTTTTACAATCAACATGCCTTCACACAAACATATGTACAAATCTACACATGCTGGGAAAGAAGAAGGCAAAAAGAGAGCAGTCCCTCATACTTAAGAATTTTGTTTGTCCTCAGAGAAATGTTCATGTTGGGAACAAGTTTAATCTATCAGTATCCTCAATCCAATTTCAAAGCAAGAATATTAATAAGTTTCTCATCTATGCTAAAGAATAAGCATATGGTCACTGTTTTTCTGTAAGTCATATAAGAACCCCTGTTCTTTTTCAAAGTCAGTTCTCCTAAATGTAGCCTTAGTTTTATGGGAAAAGCAAGTGGTAGGCTCCAGACAGCCTGAAATTCAACAGAGAACTCCAAAAAGATTTTTGACACATGTCAGAACTTTATCTTGGCAATGCCTATACAGTCCAATGGGACACATCAGTATTTCCAAATTCTTTCAGCAGAAGACTCTTCCACATAAAGCTTTAATTTGTGGGCAAAGTCAAAATAATAGCTAATTTATACAGACATCTACTTGGAACAGGAAAATTTCTATTCCCACTTCAAGTCTACTTGATTATCATCTCATATTATTCTGTATGGCAGCATCTGTTTTCTACATAGAACACGAAAAGCACTACTGAGCAAAATGGTTGCTCTGAGAACTAGCATGGACTTTTTTATTCCTATAATGTAGAATAATACTGTTAAAAGTCAGCTGGTAGAACAACAAAACATCATGATCATGGAATGGTTTGGATTGGAAGGACCTTAAAGCCCATCCAGTGTCACCCCTGCCATGGGCAGGGGCACCTTCCACTATCCCAGGCTGTTTCAAGCCCCATCCCACCTGGCTTGGGACACTGCCAGGGATCCAGGGGCAGCCACAGCTTCTCTGGGCACCCTGTGCCAGGGCCTCACCCCCCCTTCACAGGCAGAATTGCTTCCTAACATTTAACATTAGTATTGTCTTTACTTAAATTTTAAAAAGTAGAAAATTTTCCATTCAGTACATTCAGTATTTCCTGCCTTTCTCTCCAAATTGAAATTAAATACAACTACCTCATGAAACTTTCTGGAAAAGCTGAGGTGAGTGAAGCTCAGGAAGCTTCATTTTCCCTTCAGTTTAAACAGGCCCACAGAAATGCACAAAAAATCTGCTTAAAAAAAAAACAACCCAAAAAACCACCAAAAAACCAAAAACAACACTAAGGAGCCATTGCTGCCCAAGTACACATTCTTATCATATTGTCTGTAAGAATGATTCAAAGGTAACTACAGATGAAATATAGGTGATACCCCCTAAGGTGATCCTGTATCCAAGGATGTCTTTTATCACAATGAATGTAAAAGGAACAGGGCCCAGTTTCTGCAGTGAAATGTACACAGCCTAAATTTTACCTCATGTCAAATGGCAGCCAAAAGACCCTTCAACTATTCTGTGACAGATGAATGGAAAACAAGAGCTGGACTTACCCTGATGTTCAGGGAGGAAAGTTGAGCATATTTTGATATAATATGTTTTATACACAAGATGCCTTGAAATATTTATCTTCACCTTAATTTTAGCTTTGTTCACTAATGAGAGTATTTGGTCCATGCTCTTTCTCAAAATGAACCCAGCTTGAAATTTTCTCTACCTCCACAACATTCACTCTTGCATCTTTTATCAGTTGTTTTGGAAAAATACCAGTAACAAACCTGTAGAAAGTGTTTATGTTTTCTCTACTGCAATATGACCTATCAGTCCTGTTCTAATCATTTTTTGATTTCTGTTTTGGCCCTTCACTACTACAGTGGATGAATACAAGTCAATGAGAGCCTCTATATAGCAGAATGAGCATATCTTGAAAGTAATTATGAAATATGCAATCAACCAGCATTAAAAAATGAAACTTAAAATTAATTAGACAGAAACTTTTAAACAACTTGATTAGAAATTAAGAGTTTGAAATTCCCAAAAGCTTTACCTAAATAATCCACCTTTTAGAAACAGCTGCAATTACTGTCCAGTACAACTACTGAGGAAACAAAACATGAAAACTGGATGGAGTTTTAAAGCTTAAATTTCCCCATGAAGGAGAAAACTGCAATAGCTATTGTTTTCTCTGGATTTCAAACCTCCTGCCAACTTTTGAAGTAATCTTCAAGCAATCTGCTTTTACAGGGATTATATCATGTGCCAGTTTCTGAGGGAGAGCCTGTCTGGCACCACTAACTCCAGCAAAGTTCACCACAGGTCAGAAGCATTTTCCTTGGTTAAAGACAGGACAATAGGAGCATATGTTCTGTCAGTAAGGATAACTCCACTCCAGTACTTCCTCCTTCCTTTCTATCAGCTGGAGGAACAGCTGGAGCAGAGGCAGGCCAGAGTCAGGTTGGATCTCAGGAGAAGGTTCTTCCCCAGAGGGTGCTGGGCACTGCCCAGGTTCCCCAGGGCATGGGCACAGCCCTGAGGCTGCCAGAGCTCCAGGAGCATCTGGGCAACACTCTCAGGGATGCACAGGGTGGGATTGCTGGGTTATTTGGGCAGGCACAGGGGTTGGTCCTGTGGGTCCCTTCCCACTCAGGATATTCTGTGATTCTCAGAAGCCTTTAAATAAGTAAGTGCCAAGTAACACACGGCAGGGAAGGCAGCACCTATGGAAAACCTGATGGATCTTACAGACCTCTCGTTTGAATGGTGTTCATGGAATGTAATATCCATAATACAGTAAAAGTCCATAAATGTGTCTGTGGACAAGTGGCAGGACTAATGGAAATGCCAACTAAATGTTAGCATTACCTAACTATTCCTTCTTGTGTTATTGAACTGAGTCTCCACACAATGATAAGACAAAGGAATGACTCGTAACCCTAAATTAGGATGAGCAGGAAGTTGACAGTTTGTGCAAGCAAAATGACAGAGGTAAGTGATCTACATCCTCATGAATTCCTGCAGCAGGAATATCAGCACAAGAGGAAAGCTGGTGTGAGGAAACAGTCTTTGCTAGAACTGCATAGGAAACAAGTTACTCACCTGAACATAAAGTTCCCTAAGTTCAAATTGAAATTTCTTGGGATCTGTGGTTATTGTCACAGGACCAATTTCTAGAATGAAATACAAAAAAAACAAAGTTATCCAAAGACACACGGTAGTAAAAAAAATTGAAACTAAAAGCACTCAAAATAGTAGAGAATGATATCCCCAGTACTGAAACCTGTGATTTCAAATCTGGTAACTTCAATATTCAAGTATTACCAACCTCTATGTGCCTTAAACATTCATAGGCACATAAAGCCTTTCACCTTTGATTCTGATCAAGCATTTAATTGTTCTCAGTAATAAAAAAGGAACAAAAATTCCCAGAACAAATGTTGCTGGACCAAGAAATAATGTATTTTTCCAGAAAGAGCCTCTTCAGACTGGAGTAAACGAGGCTTCAGGAAAACCTTATAGCAGCCTTCCAGTGCCTAAAGGTGCTCAAGGAGAGTTGGAGAGGGACTTTGGACAATGGCCTGGAGGAAAAGGACAAGGGAAATGGCTTCAGACTTAGCAGATATTAGATACTTGGGAAGCAGCTCTTCCCTGTGAGGGTGGGCAGGCCCTGCCACAGAGTGCTCAGAGAAGCTGTGGCTGCCCCTGGATCCTTGGAAGTGTCCAAGATCAGGCTGGATGGGGCATGGAGTAACCTGGGTAGTGGAAGGTATCCCTGCCCATGGCTGTGGGTGAAACAAGATGAATTTGAGGTCCCTTCCAACCTAAACCATTCCACAACTATGTGATTCTAGGTAAACATGTAAAGACCTCTTTGGACAGAACACACATACTTGGCGTTGCAATTTTACTCGTGTAAAAAAAATAGAGAAAAAAAAAAGACATGTGCCACATCTCTTCCCTGAAAAAAAAAAATCTACCTCTAGAAATATCCCAGTGTGAGCCCTATCCCCAATCCAGCACATCTAGCAGGAGCTGTCAGAAAGAACCAAAGCAGAAACAACTTTATTCATGGCATTTGCCATGCCTGGCTACTGATGAAGGGCAGGACATCCAAGTGAAGTTGCCTGGGGTGTGTAACAGCAGCACACGTGAGCATCTCCCAGTCCCATGGAGCTGTCCCTCTGCTCCTCACACAGCTGCCTTCCTGACTGGTATCACATGTGATTCCAGCCAGCTGGTTCCTATGCTGTGATTTCCTGCCAGTTCACCTCAATCTGCCTTAGCACCAGTGCCCTCCATTCTCTGCCTGGCCCGGGCAGGCATTGCTGCCCTGGCCATGGGCACTCACCCAGCTCAGCAAGCGCAGTCAGGGTGCTATGCCAAAAATCAATAAATAAACACACACACACACACAAATGAAGAGATTTCTGCCAGCTGAGTGCTCCAAAGCACTCAAAGAGATCAGCTGAGTCCCAACAGAGCAAATGGGGCACAATTCTGCTGTCAGGGTAAAAGCCAAGCATGAAACTGCAACGGTGCCAATTTAATACAGCTGCAGCTTACAGGGAAGTGCTGCCTCAGCAGACCTCACAACACTTTCCAAGCTCTATAAAAGTTAATACGCACTTATCTTCCATATAACACAGACATTTTTCTTTTTTAAACAATCCAAAGTTTTATTTCACTGGAGTTACAACAACTGCCATCACTAAGTTCTACTCTAATCACACTAGTATTTGCTGGGCAAGCTCTATTTATGGATGTCTTTTGGTTTAATTTCTTTGAAAGTCACCCACGAGATCACACAAAACCTTTCCTAGAATATTAAACTGTCCTTGGGGATTTTTTGTATGGCTGTGAGTCATTTATCTGTGAATGCCATGTACTCAAATGCTGCACTACCATTAAAAGAGCCATTATAAGGACTCTGTTCCTTCACATACCTCATCCTGCTGCGCTCCTGCTCCCCCCCTGGCACTATTCTCCTTTGGGTATCCTTTACAGCCAACACCTGGAATAAAGCTACCTCCAAATTGTTTTGCTTCCAATCTTCCCCTTGCCAAGCACTGTCTAAAGCACATCACTGACTGGAGTTTATCCATACAGTAACCCCACTAGCTTCATTATTCCCATCCTTGAGGGATTCAGTGTTTCAGTCTAGAGCAGTAAATCCTTTGGAAAGGCTTTCTTCCCCTATAAAATAAAGATCTGAAAGGCAAGACTCCTTCAGCTATGCTAAAACAGCCCATCAGGTCAGCTGGGCTGAGAACTTGGCCTTATTCCCCCATAGGCAGCACAGGCTGGCTTCAGCAGTGCCGATGCCAAGCAGAGCCTGGCCAGTTTCCTGCAGGATCAGGGCTCCAGCTGCCCTCTGCTGAGAGCTCAGCTGGGAAATGGCACCCAGGCCACAAGAGCCAGGCATGGTCAGTCAGCATCAAGTGCTGTGGGCAGGACAGAGCAGAGAGCCCCACAGGAGCCCTGCAGGGCAGATGCCCTCAGCTGATTCCACAGCCAAGGCCATGTCTGAGTGGTGATGGTGCTCCTCCTCACCACCTGAACACTCACCAGATCGTCTAAAAAAGCCCAGCAGCTGTCCTTCACATACTGCTGTGCCACCAGCTTATGTCACCTGCCTGCCAGAGGAGCTTTAATAGCCTTCACTAGCTTCAGTTTCTTTCTTCCTCATTTGGTGACCTCCAAGTACAGCCCAAATAAGGCTGTTTCACCAGGACAGGTGAACACAGGCCTTCAAAGTGTCCAGAATATAAAAAAAGAAAGGGCATTATGGGAAGCAATTTAAATTTACTTAACAAGCAGAGTTTAAACAAAATATTCACTCAGAAACTACATCCTGTAAACACACCAAGCAGAAGAAAATAATAAGCTTTTTAGCTTCATTAGCTCTTTAGGTGAAGCTTGACACATGGAATACTCTAACAGAATACAGAATTACAGAATGGTTTGGGTTGGAAGGGACCTTAGAGTCCCACCCTCTGCCATGGGCAGGGACACCTTCCACTAGCCCAGGATGCTCCAAGCTCCATCCAACCTGGCCTTGGACATTTCCAGTGATGGGGAGGTGTGGTTTTCCATTCTCATGCTGCAATCTGAATCCATTTTTAGAGACTGATATGGGATTATTTGGAACTGGTTTGTTGTGGGGGTCTCTCCACTGCTCACTACTCCAAAACTTTCATGGTCACCCAGAGGGAGCTGTGCAAAGGTAAAAAAGCTGACACAGCCCAAGAATGGCACCAAGTCTTTTTGAGGCACCAACCCAATCCTCTGGCCTCACAGTGTAAATGTCAGCTCTTCTAGACTGACTTGGGAATTAACAGTCAGATTTGCACACACACAAACTGGTACCAGCCAAAAGGAAACGTTTTAAAGGAATGGCTGCACATCCCTGAGCAAAGCCTGGACTTCTGAAACTGGAATCACAAAAGTCAATGTAGCCACTGTGGCATCTAAGCTTGTACCTAAGCAATTAAACTATGACAAGACATGACTGAGTAACATAGAAATCAAGGATTTTGATGCTTCCTTTCTGGGGAAAGTCTTGTAAAAACCATCTCACTGGTAAATAAGGAGAAAAGCCTGCAGCAACCTGAGAAACTGGCCATTCCAAAAGGCCCTGCTGTTTTTCCATGGCTTTCTGCCACACCTCAAATGGCCACATGCTTATGTGCAAGCTGAGCAGCAAGCATGTTGGGAAAACCACAGATTTCCCCATGACACACAATCGCACATAATTAGCACTGACGGTGATTGCAAATTTGGCACTCCCCTAGTCCTGACCACGGAACACATCTGCACCAAATGTCTGCTCTGGACAGCTGGGTGCTTTAGGAGATCTAGCAAAGGAATATGGAAGTCTTTTGGCTACCTCTCACCAACTCAGAACACTGGATTTGTTTATTCCAGAAGGAATAAGAAAGCTGTAAGTGATACATGGTAGCTGAAGGAATTTTGGCAGACATACTAAACCTTGTGGAGTGCTCTCACCCACAGAATTCCTTCTTCTAATTCACAGCAAGGATGTTCTCCTGATGCAAAGCCACATCCAGAATTAAAACTAACTAACTAAATAAATAAAGCAAGGATATCCCCCCAAAAGTCCTCCACACCTTTGAATACTTCCAAAAAAATATAAATTTCAAAGCAATGACACTACAAATGAAAAAGTAAAATAGAAAAAACCAAAACCTCAAAGCCTACCACAGAATAGCAACAAATCCCTGATATTCCAATATCAATATTAATATTATATAATATATATACCAAAATAATTATACTGTTACATTATATAACTACATAAATTATATACTAACAAAAACTAATATTATAGTTATCTCTATAGTTATTAGTAGATTTAGTTATCTCTTCATAACACAGTATGCACAGCAAAAACCTGTGTGACATTTATCTTCCACATTCTTTTTTATTTTTGAAGTGGACTGACAAGTCTAGCACTGGGCAATTCTGACAGTTTTTGAGATCAGAGGATTACTATGGGTTTCCCATACCCATATATACAAATCCTCACCTGGCCACTGATATATGTGTGTGTTATGAGTACACGTATATCAAATAATTTTCACCACAAATGAAGCGATGCTCAAGGATTAGGAGTAATCAGATTAAACAGCTGAAATGCCTAAACCAAGATCCTTGCCAGAAGAACTGGTGTACAATTATTCCCTAAGAGCCATTTCCTAAGAGTGCTGAGAACTGATTTTTATCTGATTTAATGTTCTTCTCAGAGAAAGAAGAGAACTGTATCCAATCCATTGCAAAGCTCTGCTTATAATGTCTCTGAAGACCTTTAGGAGCAGCCACTGCCAACAATTCAGAGAATAAGAACAATGGTAGAGCTGCTCCAGCCAGCTGTCCATCCTGAGGGCACAGAAGCAGAAACCTGCAATTTTCCAACAGCAAATTGGGTCCTGCAGGCTCTTCCCTCTACAGATCCCTCATGGGCTGCCACTGGAAGTGCTTCACAGGGCTCTCCTTCCCCTTAAAGAGAGAGTCATCACACAGGTGAAACTACATAGAAGAAAACCACTTGTAACTGACATCTCAAATTATAGTGAATGGTTTTGTTCCTCACACAGCTGACAAGTACATGCACACAGGATCAGAAGCTGTTTCATAGCATTGTGTTTTAATGCACCAAAAAATGCTGCTCCATTTTAACTGATTGCAAATTTCTGTTGTAGACTACCAAACCAAGAAGCTGACTCCACCATGGAGTAAAAAAGACCAAACTTAAAGCCTTGTGCTTTGTGCTCTGAAGTGAAGGACAGCCCCAGCTCCCGTTCAGATGATGGGAGCTGTGGATAGAAACCTTGATGAATTTTTCCAGGAGCATAAGGCAGCACTGGAGATGCTGCCTACAGCCATGAGCCCCCCCAATGACTAACACACATCCCATGGGAATGACCATCCCAATGGATTCAGGGAGCACTGAGTAAGCCAAGATGCTTAGCACTAGAACCTTGTAACAGGTTATTTAAAGTTTCCTCCTAAATGATATTTCCTCATGACTCAGCTGCTTTCAGATTCTAACCTGGCTATAATGAATTTTTGAAGAGCCCAGAAACTGCAGCGATCAACTTTTATCAGATTCTTAACCAGAGAGAAATGAGCCAAACCAGCCCAGCAAGCCCACATTTCCTTAACACATTCACTTTTTTATTTCTAAAATCATTTTTCAGCCTCATGACTTATGACTAGTAAGTGTAACAGCAGACAGGAAGGAGTCAGACTGCTCACAGTTTTTCACCCAGTTTTTCTTGAGTTGGCCGTTCACAGACAAACCAGATAGATTATCCTGGGAACTGCAGAGGCCTGCTAAGCAATCCAACCCAGCACCAGTGAAACTGATGAAGCTCCATCCTCATGGATGGCAAGGGCCACCACCCTCATGCATCAAACTCTTCACCTCAGGACAGTGGCCAGAGCCTGGCTGAAACTCAGTGACCAAAGATCTAACACAAGCTTTACTAGCAATGTGCCTTAGCAAGTGCCACGTTTGTGATGTTATTTCCCATTGTTTTAATAGTTATGAGCTCATGACTTTTTTTTTAAATAAAAATAACAATGACAAAAAAAAAAAGCATTATACATGCTTCATTTCTTGGAAAAGAAAGCTCACTTGGAGACCCACAGTGTATAAAATGTATTATTCTCATCTTTTGTCTATTGCAACAAGCACTAAGTTTAGCTTATGAGCCTCAAGTGTAGCTGTCTAAAAGTTATTAACCACATGCAGTAAGAAACAATAAAAATCAGGGACAGATTTGCCCAGCACATTGTTAACTCCACCTTCTCAGAACTACAGTCACAAACCACAGGGTGTGGAGAGTAACCTCCTGTACCCAGAAATAGTTAAAATAAATCCAGGTTTGCTACAAAAGCTCTCTTAAATAGGTGATGCACTAAACAGTCTTGGAACTTCTCAAACCCTTTGCATGAGTGGCACATCCCATTAACCAAGGAATCCTAATTAAATAAACTACTCCCTTAGGCTGGAAATGAGAAAAAGATAGCTTCAATGCAATAGAAACACAGGTTGATTATTGTTCTGAAGAAGCAATCCATCTGAACATCCCCTCTAGCTCCACTGCAAGGTCAGAAGTTTTTGTCTATTGCTGGTGCACAACTATGAGCAAAGAACACTTGAGTCCATGTGCTTCAGATTTAAAGTAACGACTTTACTGGCTAATAAATGTCCCAAAAAAAGGACACAAATCAAGGTTTTTTCCTTTCTGGGGACAAGCAAACACACTGAATGCTGAAATCTGGAGCAGCCCCACCTTCCTCCTCCCTGCCTCAGCCTTTTGCACAGCCTGGAGGTCCGTTCCCAGCGGGGCCACAGTGCCGTGTGTGAGCTGGCTGTGCTGCCTCTGGCCAGCCCTCTGTGGATGGCTGCCCAGCTCCCAGCCCAGCCACGGCTGGCAGCTCGGCTGACAGGCCCTGAGAGAGGCCAAGGCCCGAGCGAGCCACGGACATTATGGGAAGCTCTTACAACTAGGTGGTCCCTGACATGCAAGCCTTGAGCTTGAGCTCCATCCCAGCACTGACTATGTCCAGGACTGCAGCCTGTGCTCTCCTGCATCTCCTGTGTGCCCAGAGCTTGGGGTTTGTGCTTGGCGTTCATGGGGCTGCTTTGCTTTTCCAACAACAAAAGGCACAAGCAGACACAAGGGGAAAAAGCTTTGAGCAATTTGCTTCACTCAGCCTACAGTAAAGGACAAACAGCTGATAAGGACTGCAGACACAGCTTCCTTACTGTCCAGCCTGGGAGCAGTGCTGGATCCCAGGGCTGGCCCGCGCTCCCAACTCCCACTGAACATCTGAGAAGGTCATCAGCTCACTTTCTGTTTGTGTTTATTTCCCCTTGTTAACAACAGGCTGAGCAGAGTAAAACTCAGTTCATAATGCTCTTTAAATTCTTTCTCCAGACTGAACTCCAGTTCAGTCCAGGTCTATTTCTGTCTCATCTCTGGGTCTGTGTATTTTGGCACTGCTCCTTCTGCACTTGTAATGGCACCGGATAAAAACGTGCACTGAGGAATTGGGCAGGAACAAATGCAACTACTCATTTCACAGTGCTGCTTTGTGATTAATTACCTTACCATGCTGAAGTCAAATCAAGAAGGATTTAAAACACAATTTTTAACTCACAATTTATACTTAATATTGCATTACAAGATGAACTTATTTACTGTGACATCTAGCATGATTGATTTTGAGCTGCTGTCCGCGCCGCTGTCTGGCGGGAATGTCCGAGCTCCACCGTCGGGAGCCTCCTGGCACTGCAGGGTACCACAGCCTCATCCATAAAGCTCCTTCTCCTTCTTCATGGAACTCAGGCTCCCACTGTGTCCCCAAATGTACCTCACCATAAGAGGGGTTCAGTGGCTGACTGGCAAAAAAGTGACTGCTTCTTTTATTGGCAGCATAGATTAAGTCAATTACAATGGCTAATTAAAAGCTTCTTCTGCTTGGAAGATTATATTCCCAGATTACTTCCTTCAAAGAGATTTGGAAGATCCTTGGAGAGAGCTACCTTACTGAAGCCAAGTCAGCTTTTTGATCTTGAGACATCAGCAAACTGAAAAGCAACTGGCTCTTTCCTGCTGAAAGTGCAGCTGCATTGCTTTCCCAAAGGATAACGAGCTACTAATGTACTCGGAACCCACAGCTACACAAAAGCAGACCCTGTAAGCAAATAAGTCACCATCAGCAACCCAAGCATCCTGGGAGCAGGATAACCCAGTCCTGCTCAGTCTGGTATGAGGGGAAAGATTCTACATCCCCATCATGTAGCATAAACCAAAGTCCCAAGGCAGGAACAGTACTTAACAGGGGTAATTACCCCCCAGTTATTAATAAAGCAGCAGTCAGTGTTTTCTTCAAGAAGCCATTCTCCTAACAAGCTTTATGGAGACCATGGCACTAATCCATCAGTCCTTAAAAGTGCCAAAAGACCATGGGAACATTAGGACCTCCCAGTGTATGTTCCCATATTAACCCTATCCTGCTCTTTAACAAGCTTATGTTGGGGGTTGCTTTCACATGGTAAAAGTTCATTTTATTTTAAATCATCATAGAATCATAGGCTTAAGTAGGAAGGGATCTTAAAGCTCATCTAGTTCCATCCCCTGGGCAGGGACATTCCACTGTCCCAGGCTGCTCCAAGCCCTGTCCAGCCTGGCCTTGGACACTTCCAGGGATGGGGTAGCTACAGCTTCTCAGGGCACCCTGTGCCAGGGCCTGCCCACCCTCACAGGGAACAATTCCTTCCTAACACTGAATCAATGCTGCCCTCTGTCAGTGGGAAGCCATTCCCCCTTGTCCTGTCCCTCCATCCCATGTAAAAAGTCTCTCTCCATCTTTCCTGTGGGCTCCCCTCAGGCACTGGAAGGCCACAGTGAGGTCACCACAGAGCTCCTCATCTCCAGGCTGACCAATCCCAATGTTCTCAGCCTTTCCCCATAGGAGAGGGGCTCCATGCCCCGATCCCCTTGGTGGCTCTCCATCTGACCATGGATACACTATGGTCCATTAGGTTTAAATGGGTCTCTGGAAGTTTCTTTGGCTGGAAGGAGTTACATGGCCTGGGACAAAAACACCACTGTTGGATATGAAGCTCAAACACATTGTCGTAAGTTTTAGGGTTTTTTCCCTAAAAGAAACACAAAAAAGTAGACTGAGCTAGAATTCCTTCAGATGCCAGACACAATCCTTGAAACACTAATTAAACTTTGCTCAGCAAAGTATCAGCAAACCACATAATTACTCAATTGGCCCTAAACAAAGGAAAAAGATAGACACTAAACACAGACCTACCTACTTGAATAATTCAAGCACTACTAAATAGAGCCCCTCAGTTTTCATACCAAGCTACCTGTCTCTCAATAGAACACAAGGAAGAAAGAAAAAAGTTCAATTTTGAAAATCCTAGGAGAATAAAACCAAGGTTCTAGGACATGACCTGTGTCTGCCTGCACACATATACATACATGTGCATGAACATCATCATTTAGATACTCAAAAAGGCTTTAGGATATATCTAGCTGCCATCCTTTGAGAATGCATATTTCCAGACATAACAAAAATCACGTAATCTGACGCCAGCTGCTGGGAGAAAGAAGTGTCACATTCAGTACAAAATTCAGATATTCTGCATGAGGTTACTCTGTACCTAAAATATTCTTTTTTTCCTTTTAACTACTAGAAATGCATCTGCCTTCTTTCCAAGTAACTGACAGAGTTTTTATTGATTTCAGTCAGAACAGACCCCAGCTCCCGTCCAAGTATTCCACTATAAAGTGAATTGCTAAAGGATTACCAGAGTAAAACCATTAGAAACCTCAAGCCTGTCCTTTCAGGCATTACAACTGTAAATTCAAATCTCTGTATCATTCCAGACAAGTCTCCACTTCACAGAACTAATCCATGTACAGCTGACAGAACACGGAATGTTACAGCAGATAACACTGTCCGTGTACACCAATTATTCACTCTGACAATATCCAATTGGGAATATTATCCCTAGGGCTCTAACAAGGGTCCAGTGATGCCTCCAATACTGCTGTGAATAAAGAGGCATCGATTAGTTGAAATTAAAACACTCATTTTAAGGATGTTCAAAGAAGGGCTGTTACTGGTGTTCCAGGTTAACATGGACTTTCTGCTCTTTTTAAAAATCTATTACTAACTTAAACAGTGAAGACTCTAAATAATCCATTTTCAATTTCTACCTATCAGACACATTTCTTACTCCTGGTGAGGCTCTGTTTGAGAAGTTGGATCAGATGATTTTTTCAAGGTGCCTTCTAACCTGGGCTGTTGCAGGGCTCTATTGTACAAGAAAGCAGTGGGAAAAAGAAGCAGAAAATAAGACTGCAAAATAACTTATCTGACAGAGCCAACCCAGGAAAAAGAGGATACTGAAACATTTTCGTTCTATTTTTAATGATATGTGGTTTGGATTGAAATGCCAATTTCAAAAGAAAGATATAGCAAGTTTTTCATGGCCAGATGAGCTCTCAAAAGCTTCATTACAGCACTGTTTACTTTGGTAACTGGCGAGTCAGCTGGAAGCAGCTCTCTCCCATCCCTTCACTTTTGCCTGCATCATTTGTAATTGTGTCATTTTCTAAATGGCACCAAGAAAAACATTTTTAAGCAAAAACCATTCAAGTAAGGGATAAACTTCTTGCGGAAGTCTAGAGAACCAAGGCTGAGAAACTGGAACGCTCACCACAACCCAGGGGAAGGGGAAAGGAGCCGGGCCAGGCTGAGCAGTGTCTCCACACTGCCAGAATAGCTCAGTGGTGACCGTGGTCTCATGTGCCTCCTGGCTCTCCATGGGCCACAGCAGTCAGAATGCCTTGCCTCTGGCTCTTCCCAGCTCTGAGTCTGGCCCAGCAGCGCACACAGCTCTCCTCCCTGGGACAGGCTGCAGTCCCTGGAGCTGGGCTGCTAGGAGCCATTTACACAGAGGCACAGAGGCTCTTCTCCTCTCTCTGCAGCACTGCACTCATTTCATGGTTTTCATCTGCCAGGAGAACTGAAAACCAGAACTTCTCCCCACAGCAGTCACACAAGCCCTGAGAATGACAATTTGGTAAATGAATCCTGTTGCACAGAAGTCTCACACTCAGTGCTGCTGAGGGTCTGGCTGCAAGACACACATCTTTAGTTGTCATTTTGGAAAGACAATCTGCACATTCACTGACTTATGTAAACTGTGTGGTATGTAAACAATCCCACAATCCATGTCTAAGCATCATTTCTGCCCAAAGTCATTTGTCATATAAAATTGACATCTCAGTCAGAGAGCAAAACACCTTATAATAGAGAATCATGGAATCATTTAGGATGGAAAAGCCCTCTAAGATCATGGAGTCAAACCATTGATCCAGCACTGCCAAGGCCACCACCAACCACGTCCACAAGTGACACATCCACACAGCTTTTAAATCCCTCCAAGGACGGCGACACTTCCCTGGGCAACCTATTCCAATGCTTGTCAACTCTTTGAGGCAAGACATTTTCTTAATATCAATTTAAAGCTCCCCTGGAGCAACCTGAAGCTGTTTCCTCCTGTCTTATATAACAATATAGCTTTAAATGTCAACTGAGAAAAGACCAGAAAGAAGCCCAAAGCAAGAAGAGCCATGCACTTCTTCAGGAAGAATTTCAGGTTCAGAATTTCAGCTTCTCCAGCTCTGAAACAGCAGCTCTGAGGGTTCATCACCAGCAGCTCAGCCAAGAACTCAGAGCATGTCACTGTCTCAGTGTGACCTGGATCCCTGCAGGACACAGAACCCTAAAAAGCTCATCAGGTCCTTTCTTCATCATCCTTCAGAGTCTACCTAAACCCTCAAGGCTATGAGAAGTTTTCAAAGCAGATGACCTGCCCCAGCAAGCTGAAGGACTTGCCCTGAGAGGCCATGGCTGCCCCATTCCTGGAAGTGTCCAAGGCCAGGCTGTGCCCTTTGCATGGGACAGCCGGGGATGGGGGACATTTGTCCCTGGTGGAACTGCATGGTAACCCCTCACCTCCAATCAAGCTGTGAGAAGGACTCCACCAATGGATGATGGAGCAGGGTCAGCTGGCAGACTTTGGGAGAGGCCAACTACATCTAAGAAAAATATTAAAATATGTATGACCACTCATAAATATTCATGTTGCTGATGCAATTCCCAGGTGCACAAAAGGCGTAGCCGCCATTTTGTGAACGAGCCCCTGGCATCGAACCACACTCCCAGTGCTGTCCCTTTTGCTTTGTGTTTTCAATAAAACTTTTTATAACTCATCCCCACTCAGGGTCTGAGTCGTTTATAACAAGCTCCCTTACAACCACGCTGCCTCCTGCCAGCTCCTCTACACAAGCAAGAACTCTGGGCAGCTCGTTACAGCAGGATCCACGAGAGCTTAACTGGGGAGCTGCTAATCCGGGCAGCTTTGCCCAGCCTTGTCTGCCCAGCAGCAGAATCCCAGCTGTGCAGATCTCTATCACCTCCCCACACGGGCCCAGTGCCCCTGCACTGACACACAGACACAGCACAGCCCACAGGAGCACTGGGACACCTCCCTAGAAGAAAGCTGTTTCAGGGCTTTGGAAGAAGAAGAAAAAAGGCATCAGAATATTTCTGCTCTTGATGCAGGTTTCAGTGCTCAGTAGTTTTTAGGAAGCTGTGGAAGAGAGGGAAAAACTAAATATTATCTGTGGGTTGTAAAATTCCACGGAGTTTTACTGGTGTAAAAATGCAAGCATGCTCCAAACTAACTCAAAAAGCAGATGTGAACAGAGAGGGAAGAGGGAAAGAGGATGAGAACATTAACTTTTTTGTCCTAATCAGCTAAACAGGAATACATTAGGCAAAACCTTTTTTTCTGTTCAGTCATCTTGTAAAATTTGTTTGAAATAATGCCACTATTTATGTTTCAATAGAAATTAATTTAGACTAACTCATTTGTCTTGAACCTTGTATTTCCCAGTTTTACTCTCCATCTGGCCTAGCCCAAACAGACTGGAATGTACTCAGCTGACTACTGGAAAAACATGGAACTCTCACAGGGCAATGAAATAATCAATTGCTAAATAATTACCAAACTTATTCTAAAAGAATGATTACAGTTTAAAAACAGAAGCATTTACCATGATGATTGTTTTCACTAAACTAGTTCAGCCTGTTTATACAACACAGAGCACAAAGATATCTTCTCTGGGGAATTTGGATCTATGACCATAAAGCCATCAAGCTCCAAAAATCAATGTTACCACCTGACTTGCACTGTTTGTGTAGGTCAATCTAAAGCATATTTTCTCAGGGTCTGCATTGTGTCTGGAAGAAAACCCACTCCCTGAACTGGCAGGTCCTTTCAAATACAGTCTGACAGCTCACACTGAATATTTGAAGTGGTTGAGAGGAGTTGACTCCCCTCATGAGTCAACACAAGTGAAGGGTGAGTGCTAATTCCTGAGCTGCTGCAGCAAGTACAGTCACTGAGGATGCCACCAGTGAATGGCATGGAATCATGGAATGGCTTGGGTTTGGAAGGGACCTTAAAGCTCATCTCATTCCACCCCCTGCCATGGGCAGAGACACCTTCCACTAGGTTATTCCAAGCCCCTCCAACGTGGCCTTGGACACTTCCAGGGAGCCAGGGGCAGTCACAGCTTCTCTGGGCACCCTGTGCTAGGACCTCCCCACCTTCACAAGGAATAACTTCTCCCCAGTACCCCACCTAACCCTGCCTTCTGGCCATGGGAAGCCATTCCCCCTCCAGGCCCTTGTCCCAAGCCCCTCTCCAGCTCTCTTGGAACCCCCTTTAGGCACTGGAAGGGGCTCTCAGGTCTCCCCAGAAACCTTTCTTCTCTAGGTGAACTCCCACAGCTCTCCCAGCCTGTCTTCAATCTTTCCCTTAGAGACTGGTCCTGTCTTTGCCCTGCTGTGCTTCTCAGTGCTCGAGCTGCAAACTCTCTCGGGCCTCCCCTCCAGTGTCTTTAAGACATTCACAAACCAACATGGAATTCCTGCATACATTGGGAGTCAAGGCAATTTTCCTGAACATGAAGGCCAAGGAACAAAGATTGCAAGGGCATCACTAATTCTTTAAACAACAGCCTGTTGGGCAGGCTCATGGCACCATTTTTTTGTACCAACTGCCCACTGGAATGGTCACAGCGAAGACTTGTCATTTCATGGAATTCAGGAGCTATTCAGGTACAGACATGGATAGTCACCCAGCCTCTCCTGAAGATCTTGTTCAGGTGTCTGCAGTACAAAATGGTATCCAAATGATTATGGCAGGATGGCTCAGGTTTAAATCATCAGTTCTGCCAAACATCCCCTTTGCAGCCAGAGGAAAATCTTCAGGCCTCACTCAGGAAAACACTAAAGGATATGCGAAAAGGGTATCAAAATCAACAGAATATATATAAAAACATTCCAAAGTGTTTTGCTTAACTTTGTGCCTGAGGTCTCCAAACTAAATGAGGTGGCGTTTCCCATCTCCTATCCCTTCTTTATCCCTAGAGCTGGGGCTGGATATCCTGGGCAGGATTATTTATCATCACATGAATGTAGCAATACTATACCAGCATAAACCCAACTGTAAAAATGTTAAGACAAATGTTATGGATTAATTCTGGAATGATTACGAGGCCCGAGACCCCAGTGTCCAGCTAAACTATATAAACACAGATAAAACTGTCCAAACTGCAAACCTGAATAATAAACCCTATTAACTAACAGAATAGCCTAGGTGAAATTCCAGCTGTCCTTCTCACATGATAAATTAAAATACTCTGTAAGAAAGTTCAGTGTACACTTCTACAAAGGAAATATCAACAAAACCAGGAAAAATTTAATTCATTTCATCCTCCAAAGTCACATCTCACATTTACTGAGCCCTTCCAAACATGTTATGTTGCTGATTAGCAGTAATGCCTTAAGGTACTCTTTTTTCCTTTTTTCTGATCTTTGGAGTTAAAAACTGCTTTAAAACATCACTGAGGCACATAATTCTTACTGAACGATAATGTCGGGGAGCACCCTGTAATTTAAAACACTGCACTTCTAATGGACAAAATTGAGTCAAGTAGGAAAAGCAGGATGGATCCAGATCCCAGCCTGAGCACAATCAGACTTCAAACAGGGCTGAAAAAATGAAAACCAGCTGAGCTAATAAAAACCAGACCCTGCTCAAACAATCTTTCATCAAGTAAACTTCACCTATGTTGTTACTCTTGGAATTTGGTAAAGTAGGAGGAGCCAGCAAGGTCTGAAGACAAGATGAGAAAGGTTATTTGGGAAGGATGTAATATTTAGCAAAATAAGATGGCAGACAACCAAAGCCAGACTCTGAGCTCAGTTGTACTGGTGTAAATCCAAACTAGCACCACTGACTGTAATGGAATTACTCTGGATTTACTCCATGTTAACTGAGATCAAAACCTAATCACAGACAGAATATCAAACTGGGAAAAAAAGGCCTTTGTATCTACAAAATGGGACATTTCATTGCAAGTAACTAAGCAAGTGTTTAATGCTTAACATTAAACAACCCAAGGTGAGATGGACTTGAGTTATCCCGTAAATACCCACAGCCAAAATTCTCTACAGAGCAAAAAGTTTTATGTACTTCAAATCTACCCCTAAGCAAGATTTATGCAAATTAATGAGTTAATTCAAAACATGTTTCAATTATTCAGTGCTTTTCTTATTTGCTTGTTTTGTAGAAAGGATAGTTTGAAATGAACCAAGACTCATCCCCACAAAGCAGGAATGCAAAAGCATCTCTTCAGTTGCCTCCCTTGTGTCCTTTCCAGAAAGGAATACAGACTCTTACCATTTGCTAAGGTGCAGCTCCAGCTCCAGACCATACCATACACCTCTAGACTGGGGAGCATTTCTGTGCCTTCCCTCTAGACAAAGTCCCAGCCACAGGTACACATCATATCGGTGGCTGTGACAAACCACCAAGCCATTAAAAGATTTGCTTGATGTGGTAAAATTGCCAATTATTCAAAATGCCATTTAGCCAACAGTTATTATTTTCACCTCCCTACACCACGACTCATTTGGATAACAGAATGACATTCAAATCAACTTTGAAAAGTAGAGAAAGGACCAACGTTTTACAGCAATGACATGATCCCCACTTTTCACACCCTAAGCATATGCCACACCAGGAATATTGAGAACAAAGCTTGACACACAAAGCAGCCTCATTTTTCCCCCACTGTCAGCATTCACAGAGACTGTCCAGATTCTCCCTCATACACAGATCCCATGTAACTCAATCCTTCCAGTTCATTAGCACTAGGGATGCTCCCTCCCTGCTGCAGCTCTGCCAGTTAAGCCCACTGCCAGTCCTGCTGGCCAGAACCACCACAACACAAACCATCATCACCTCCTCTGCTCAGCCCCAGGGTGGCTCATGCACTCTAACCAAGCTCCCAAACTGAAGAGCTTCTTCAGCCTCTACTAACCTGGACTGTTTGGGAATGAATCTGGGATTGCCAGGCAGCACTGATGGCTGGGGATCAGAAAAAGCCATGACCTTAGAGAAGAGGGAAGCAGGAAGCAGTGCAGAACAATAATTATTTTGTCCACTACACTTACAACTTTAGGAAAGTGTAACTTAACAGATTCAGCACAATTTCAGAATACAAAACATCAGGGTCAGTTGGTCCAATTTTGACCCAGAACAAAATCTACAAAAGTACTCACTCCCATAGCCAACATGTGAAGTGGGAATGAGATGTGTCCTAGCTACCAGCCTCAATCAGGCTGAGGCAAACACTGCCTGGCAGGTCGAGAGAGGGGATTCTCCCCTCAGTTCTACTCTGGTGAGACTCCACCCTCAGCACAAGAAATACTTGGAGACATGGACCTGCTGCACAGAGTCCAGAGGAGGCCATGGAGATGCTGCTGGGGCTGGAGCGCCTCTGCTGGGAGAGCTGGGGGTGTTCACCTGGAGAAGAGAAAGCTCCAGGGAGATGTTACAGCCCTTTGCAGTGCCTAAAGGGGCCAGGAGAGCTGGAGAGGGACTTAGGACAAGGGCTTGGAGTGACAGAAGAAGGGATTGCTTTGAGCAATCTGAACTAGTGCAGGGTGTCCCTGCCCATGGCAGTGAGCTGGAACTAGATGGTCTTTGAAGTCCCTTCTAACCCAACCCATTCCACAATTCTGAGTTCCCCTGCACAAACCTTTTTGTGGGTAACACAGCACCTCTTTCAGAGCAAGAATATATTCTCTTTAGCACCAGCACACTTCACCACCAGGATCCAGTGTGTATATGCAAAAGATACCCCAGACTGCCAAGAAATCTTGAGATATGGAGGGGAGTAACTGAGAAGGGACACTGAACCTCTGAGGGAAAAGGGTCAGTGGAAATTTTGAGGAAGTGATCGGCTGAATACAGAGACAAAGATAAAAAGATGAGGAGTCAGACAGACTAGGAAAGAAATGAAAAGAGGGAATAAACATTTCAGGGAGAAAAAAATGATTTGTGGTTTTGTGGTTAACACAGAGAACTGTGACTCAGGGGTAGGTCACATGAATTCCCTGTGATTTGATTCAGCTTATGTAAAATTTAAAAAGGGAAAGACATGACCAAAACAAAACAAACAAAAAAAACCCAAGACTCAAAAAAAAAAAAAGAAATCAAACCAACAAAACAAAGCAAAGCACACAGATATCTGAAATATCCTAAGACACTGAGATGTAAGGGTTTAAGTGTATGCTGTTAAATCTGGAGTAAACAATCCTGAGCAAGCACCATTGTGAACATAACATTGCTTGTTATGTTCTCCAAATGCTGTAGGAATGTAGCCAAAATGTTACCCCAGCCAGTGCACACCATGTCTTAATTCAACAAGCATCACCAGGGACACCACCCTGCGTTCTTGTTGTGTTTCTGGTACTCAGGCTCTGGTACATGACAGCAATTACTGTGCACAGTGATGCTAAAGATCTCTAATTAAAAATCACACCACTATTGTATTGGCGTAAGTAACAGAAAATGGGAAAAGATCTGCCCAAAGATGGGCAGAATCACAGGTTCTCTGCCTGGGTGCTCCAGCTATTACTCTTTTACCTCAAATTGTGTGCTTGTCCAAACATTTCCCCTATTCACAGCCTAAAAACCTGGCTCTGACACAGTAGCTTAAAGTCACAATCTCATGAAGACCTTAGTAAACAGAAATACAAATTAATATGGGGGCATAAAAGAAATTACAGTACTCCTAGCTGTCCTAAGACAGAGCCCATCATTTCTCCTGCACAGTTTCCCTCCTCTTCTTCTGTTCCCCACTAAGTTCCAACAGCAAAAGCATAGTACTCAAGTGAACTAAGACCTCACTAACTAAACAAAAAGCTCCATCCTTTGGAAAACAGACTCGGACATACCATTGCAGAGCTTAAGAGAACTCAGGAAATGTTTCAGAGATATTCAGCATCCCCAGAGACACTTCACTTCAGCTCATGAAAATACACTGGTGTCCAAGACATGAAAATTACAATGGCTTCCTGCTGACCACCCCAGCCCCCGGGCTAGGAATCTAATTTAAACAAGCTGGCAGGAGTCCAGCAGTAACCTACAGTCACAGCTCAGAGCTGCTATCCCGAGCAAACAGCCCAGACATTTAGCAGGGACTACAGCAACACAAGACATTCCTTCATTTTCATTCCATGCTGCAAACCCACCCCCACTCACTCCACTGCAGCAGCATTTTTCCAGGCTGAGAACTGGGGTACTGTTCTGCTTTGGTTACCTCTCATTGCTGAGCAAGCTCTGCTGGTTGTAATTTATCCCATAAAGTTGATATTTGGCTCCACTATGTATCAGGCTACATGAAATTGGCTTTTAATGCTGCATAATATTCATTCATTGTACCTATATCACACACTTACTGGCCTATTCCCAAGAGCAAATGGTAAGGAAGCCACGATTCCAGTGAGAATGGGTGAGCCTGCTAACAGGGACACATCACTGAGAGCAAATTCAACCCTTTCTGGTTGTTTGCAATGTTTGACACATGCTGGCTCGCTGTCTGGGAATATGTCATTTCCAAAAATGCATACATCTTACCAGTAATGCCTTGTAGACTGAAATCTAGGCTAGGAATGTTGTAGGAGAAGGGGTACAACTTGGCAAAGCAGTCAGAGTGAAGAGGAGTACCAAGGGTGCCAAAGCAAATCAAGATGGAGGAGCAGAGGGACACAGAACAGTACATGAACACACACAGCATCAGGTGCATCCCAGCCCCTGCTTGGGGACTGTCCCATGGCACCATCTGTCAGCCTTGGAGCTGCCAGTGTCACTCCTTTAGCTGACACAGAAGGGGTCTCTGAACACCCAAGGTTCAAACCCTGCCAGTAATCTATGGAGAGAGCAAAGGAGGTGCATAAGCTGCTGAGTAGCCCCGTGATCAGACACACACCAAGGCCCTTGGCAGAGCAGGCTCACAGGAGCCCTCAGGGTGTGCTGAGGCTGCCCAGCCAGGGGCCTTCTTCAGCTGCTGATGGGAGCCAGGGAATCACCATGTGGGAATAACCCATTCCCCCTGAGGGGCCCTTGGTACCCATTGGTAGGATGAAAACCTAGGTGTGAAACAAACCTCAGGGACTATTATGTGGACAATCAGCCCAGTGCAGAATGTTAGAAAGCAGAAAGCCTCTCAATTAACTTCCTGTGTTCTAAATTCAGGGCTTTGACTGAACTAACCTTTGCTTCCCCTACAGCCAGTGAAAGCAAATGAGATCTCCAAAGAGTATTTCAAAATTCACAGGGGATTAATTGCTCCTTAAGGTGTCAGTTTCATTCTGTGATTTATAGAAAGAGCCTCTGGGTCACCAGCCCCTCAGCTGAGAGTGATCACTGAAGTGCCTGAAGCGAAACGGGATTAATCCTGTCCTCAGTGCCGTGGCTTCATGCGTCTTGACATAACATGATCCCATCCAAGTGCTTCAGAAACATGAAGTCATTGTGCTTCTCCCTGGCAAAACCAGTTACCAAAGAGTAGGTTGCTCATGTTCCTCAAAAAGCAACAAAAGAAGCTTACCCATAGACCACAAGGGGATATTGCCATAAACCCTTTTGATCCCCCTTAAAAATGCAACACTGCAAACAATCCCTTTGCAAAATGCAAATCTTGGACCCAGAGTTCACCCAACAGCAACTGCACGGCATGAATTCACTGCCAGCATCGCTGAAGGATCTCGTAAATCTGATCTCAGAGCAGCACACCTCAAACAGGAAATCCTAAACACCAGCACCAGTTATAAAAAACACATTATGTTCAACAATGTAAGTGAGGGGTAGAACATTCTCCCTGGCTGGAGTAATGAAGCACAAAAAGCAGCCAGCCCAGAGCATATTTCATTGAATCCATCCTATTCCCTCTAACAAAACTGCTGATTACCAAGGCATGGTGAGCTGATCAAGTAACGCCATCACTCTCAACAGAGAAACTGTTTTGCCATTTGCAAACTGAAAAACATATGTTCTCAATATTTCCTCTGATGCATGTGTCTCCTTCAAAACCAAAGCCACAGCATATGCCAACAATTAAATCATTGACTGGAAAATATATACCAACTGGCATCTGAGGGCTCTCTGTCTGAAGGGTTCCTCCTACCAGGCTTTAGGCCATATTCAAAGTACATTAGCTAAATGAAATATCTGCTCCTTTTCCATAGTCCTTAATCTGGTTTAGCCAGATCCTCCACTGAGCAGAATCCACTCTAGTATGAATTCCAAGCAGCCTCTGATACACACACAAAGGATAAAGAACACGTAAGAAAAAAAGACGACAGAGAAGACCTCAAGTCATAGAATCACAAAGTGAGTTCATAGGGATCCACAAGGATTACCCAGTCCAATTCCTGGCCCCACACAAGACACCCCAACAATCCCATCCTGTGCCTGAGAGCATTGTCCAAAAGCTCCTGGAGCTCTGGCAGCCTTTGGGTCCTGACCATCCCCTGTTTTCACAGTACAGGGGAAATAGCTCTAAGGTTTCTAACAAGTTGGTCCAGCAGGATGCAGAATGAACATTGCACAATTCATTGAAAAAAATCATCAACCCAATACAAACTCCCTTTTCTTCCCATTGGTTAAGAAAAGCTCAAACACAACTTGTACCAGCACAGGGAGTCCCATCACTCCACGCCCCCTCTGCAGGACAGGTACTGTTCACTCTCTGCAGTAACACACAGCACACCTCTGCATCACCCTTGGTGAGCTTTCCAAGGCACCTGGGCAGGGCCTCATGCCTGCTCCTTACCAAGGCAGTACTGCTGGACAGCAGGGCAGCACACAGAGCAAGGATTAAGGATCACAGTGTCAGTTTCACCAATTTTAGGTCTTGGGTGGTTCTTTTCCTTCATTCTCCCTTGAGAACTCAACTTCATTCTCTTCCCTAAAGGCATTCATTCACTATTAATTCATGTCCAGGGAAGGGAACAGAGCTGGGGAAGGGGCTGGAGCACCAGGAGGGGCTGAGGGAGCTGGGAAAGGGGCTCAGCCTGGAGAAAAGGAGGCTCAGGGGGCCCTTGTGGCTCTGCACAACTCCCTGACAGGAGGGGACAGCCAGGGAGGTTGGGCTCTGCTCCAAGGGAACAAGGGACAAGATGAGAGGAAAAAGCCTCAAATTGCTCCTGGGGAGGTTAAGATTGAATATTGGAAAAAATGTCTTCACCAGGCACTGGAGCAGGCTGCCCAGAGCAGTGGAAGAGTCACCATCCCAGCAGGTGCCCAAAAGACATGTCAATATGGCACCTGGGAACATGCTTCAGTATTGGATTAGTGGTTGGACTCAGTGAGCTTAAGAAGTCTCATCCAACCTCTAAACAATTAACCTCGCTTAACAATTCTATGATTCTAATTCCCCACAGCAAAGACATTTTTTTCTAGTTTTCCTCTAGGATTGGCACTTGAAAAGAGGAAGCTCAGCATTTCAAGAGGGAAATGCTTTGATTGGCCTCCTTTTCAACTTTCCTGTCATATTTTTGTGACAATTCTCTTTACAATCAACACTATTGCCTCAGTTAAAGTGAGATAAAGATGTGTACAATATTCATGGCTCCTTATTCACTTCATTACCATGCATTTTCAGAAAACAGTTGTTTTCTACAGATGAAAATGGGACACTGATCAGCCTCAGGGAGGGACAGTTGATTCATAGCTTAAAAGTACTTGAGGATCTGCATCAAATATCTGCTTTTCATACAGAAGTAGGAATTTGATTTGTGTGCATTTAAACCAATCCAGGAGATGCATGCAGCAGCAGAAATTGCTCTTTGCTTTCCACACCACAGAGCTCCCATCAAGACCCATAGCCAGTGTTAAACAATTACTGCCATGAATAGGATTAATTGGGCTTCTCTGTGTGATTGTGTGAAATACAAGCTGCTGTAAGCCCTGGGAGATAAATTCAGAGTGCAGGGAAAAGAGAGGAAGGTGAAGGGGGAAGTTTCTTTGTTTAAAAAGTGGTTAAGAAACTGGGAGGAGATCCCTCTGTAAATTGTACCTAAAAGCTGAGTTAACAAGGGCACTGTGACTTTTACATGGGGCACAACAGGTGAAGTATCCTCTATGCAAATTCCAGAAGCTCCAGGGAAAAGGTGCACACTGCTAACAAGCAGCAAGACTCACCTGATAAATGACATCAGTAGTAATTATAAGGACAGAATAGCACTGTTACTGAGCTGCAGAGCTTCCCTTGGAATTATAACCACTTGGAGCTGAGGAGAGCAAAGCATAGAATAAGTAGCTTCTAGGTTCCATAGGCAACAATTTCAAAGGTAACATGAAAAATAATTTGTAATTCAAAGCAGAAAAAAGAATTATGTATTTGAGGCATTATCATTTCTTTCCCAAGGAAAGAATCTCTACTGTATCTTCAAATAAAAACAGGGAGAATAATCCTTCCCCTTGCCAGAAGGATTCAAGAACCAGAGGGGAAATTCACCCTTGTGCATATCTTCTGGGCTGGACATGCAGAGTTAAGACAGCAGAAAAATAAGTTGTAAGTGATGCTCTAACAGGCTTTTGGATCATGTCACAACATTTTGGCTGCCTCACAGATTTTGGAGCTTCTGGCACTGGCAATACTTACTGTCATCTCTAATCTATATAAGCAGCTACTTTTAGAGGGACCCCAGATAAATCCCTCTAGAGGAACAAGAAAACATCCATGCAATCACAGGGAATTCATTTTATAGATATCACAATGTCTCTGTTAAGGGTGACAATAAGGTTTCAAACATTCATTTCCCACAGGCTTAGTCCAGTTATCCCAGAAGCCTCAGAGATGTAAAATGTCTTTAAGTGCTTTAGATTTTATCCTTATCAGCCCAGAGCTCTCCACTTCCACAGTGCTGGTGACAGCCACTCACCTCATGACAGCAACAATAACACTTGATAGTGGTAACAACATTGAGCAGTTTTTGAGCTTTAGGGAAGCAGTATTTCCCATTGAAATTGTCACTTGTGAAATATTAATAGCAATACTTCATCAGTTTTAGCACGAAAGAGCAGAATTTCCAGTTATTATGCCCAAGTCTACTTATCATTCACCCTCAGACATACCAAGGCTGCACTGAACAGCTGTACCTTTACACTGCATCTCCTGAAACACCTGGAAAAAACTCAGAATTTGGATATGTGCTCATTATTGCTGTCACTGTGTATCTCAGTCCAAGATAAACCAGCTTCCTAAAAACCCCAAATCCTTACACATCCTTGACTTTTCAGATGGGATGTCCACCAATTTGAGGCCACCAAAACACAGAGCTCTGACAGATCAGCTGTCACCAGCTTTAATCTGGTATTCTGTGATCCATCAGAAGAAGAGGGAGATGAGACTTCCTGAATTAGCACTTTTTCTTCCCACTTTCAACATTGGTAGCAATATAAAAGCTATTCAACTCTCAAATAAGACAACTACTTGAATTAAGTGGAGAGCATCATTTTCTTGGCTTCTGACCTTACTCTTTTCAAAGAGAATTGAGGCAATTCTTCTCTATCTATCTGCTGTGGTTTGACACTGGCCCAATGCCAAGCACCCACAGGAGTTGCTTGCTCATCCTCCCCTGCCACAGCTGGGCAAAGGAGAGGAAAAAAAAGTTAACAAAGTCTTTGTGAATTGAGATAAAAACTGGGAGAAAACACTTCAAGGGCAAACTTAAGGTTGCAAAGTGAACTTTATTACTAACAGAATCAGAGGAGGATAATGAGAAGTAAAATAAGCCCTTAAAACACCTTTTTCCCCCCAGCCCTTCCCACTGACAGCACAGGGAGACAGGGCATGGGGGTTTTGGTCAGTTCATCACTGAGATTTTCTCCTGCTGCTCAGGAGAGGAGTCCTTTCCCTGTGAGACCATGGGGGCCCTCCCATGGGAGACAGTTCCCTGTGAACTTCTCCAGCTGCTCAAGAGCAGCAGCCAAACCACACCTGCCACAAGGCGAGTCCCTCTCACAGGCACACAGCCCTCCCAAACCGCTGCGGCGTGTGGCTCTCTCTCTCCATGGGGTGCAGTCCTCCAAGGACAGGCTGCTCCAGCCTGGAAGCAGGATCCATCTCTCCACTGGGTCTCCCACTGGAGCACAGCCTCCTCCAGGGATCCACCTGCTCCAGCGTGGGCACCTCCCCCAGGGGCTGTGGGTGGGTCTCTGCATCCCCCCTGCATCCCCATGGGCTGTGGGTGGGTCTCTGCCTCCCCCATGGATCCCCATGGGCTGCGGGTGGATCTCTGCATCCCTCATGGATCCCCATGGGCTGTGGGTGGGTCTCTGCATCCCCCATGGATCCCCAGGGGCTGTGGGTGGATCTCTGCATCCCCCATGGATCCCCAGGGGCTGTGGGTGGGTCTCTGCATCCCCCATGGATCCCCAGGGGCTGTGGGTGGGTCTCTGCATCCCCCATGGATCCCCAGGGGCTGTGGGTGGATCTCTGCATCCCCCATGGATCCCCATGGGCTGTGGGTGGATCTCTGCATCCCCCATGGATCCCCATGGGCTGTGGGTGGATCTCTGCATCCCCCATGGATCCCCAGGGGCTGTGGGTGGATCTCTGCATTCCCCCTGGGCTGTGGTGGATCTCTGCATCCCCTGTGGATCCCCATGAAGGGGCACAGCTGCTTCATCCTGCTCTCACCACAGCCTGCAGGGCAATCTCGGCTCTGGCCCCTGGAGCACCTCCTGCCCCTCCTTCTCCCCTGACCTTGGTGTTGCCATGTTGTTTCCCTCACATGTTCTCACCTCCTCTTCTTCTCTGACTAGGAGCAAAAATCCATGACTTGGTTTCAATTTTTCTTCTTAAATTAATCATCACAGAAGCATTACCAGCCTCTCTCATTGGCCCAGTTTTGGCCAGCAGCATGTCCAGCTTCAAAGCCATCTGAGATTGGCTCTGCTGGACATGGTGGAAGCTTCCAGGAGCCATCTCTGTGAGACCCCTGCTACCAAACAACCAATACATTATCCTATAGAAACTATGGGATTTTGATAAGTACCCAGTAAGAAATATTTGCCCACAGAAACTTCACTTGTAAGCAGTTTATTTTTTCTGGGCAACCTAATAATTTGTCTAGTTCAAACAGAAGACAGTTTTCAAACAATTTTAAGCAGTTTTACCTACTAAGGAAGGTAAGAAGGCCTCCAGAATGTGGACAGGAACACAGGGTCATATTCCTGTTCCTCTTTCAACTGTCTCCCTTTTCATTAAAATTAGAAAATCACAGGCTGGGTTCGGTCAGCAGGGATCTTAAAGCCCACTAAGATCTTCCTTCCACTCTCCCAGGTTGCTCCAAGTCCCATCCAAACAGGCCTTGGACACTTCCAGGGATCCAGGGACAGCCACAGCTGCTGTGACACCAATCTTTTCTCATGCTGCTCCCATCCCATTTCCGTGGTGTGGGCAAACTCAGATACCAGCACAGAATAACACTTTTCCCTTAAACTTGTTCTCCCTGCTTTGAAAACCACTGCTGCAGTAGTGTTTCTCCACAGCCATGTTCCTAATAACAAGTCTTGAAGCACTTCTTCTGCCCCACAAAAGAAGCAGAGGGAATGCTGAAGACAATGCCCCTTCTTCTTCTATACCAGAAGGGCCATTCTTCATCTTCTCCAACTGATTTACACACATGCAGCCTCTGCCTGAGAAGTTCAGACATCCATAAATCTGAGAGTAAAGCCCAAGATCAAAGACCTCAAGTGACAGAAGAATGCAAAAGTGCAGGGCAGCAGATGGGAGAAGGGCTATCAGGAGAGCTGGATGTGAGAGGCAGAGGCAGTGACACCAGCTGTGACACCATCCAGCTGAGGGTACAGCAAGGACACAGGAGTGCCTTCCCCTCTCCCTTCCATTATCCATCTGCACACCCACACTCCTTTTTCTGTCAGGAACTATGAAAAACTTTAACTCCATTAATAGCCTCATTTTAATTTCACAGGATTCCTCCTCTGGAAAAAACATTACTTCTTCATTATAACTTCTAAAAAAAAACTATCAAACCTGCAAAGCCCAAAGTTCCCAGACTTTTCATATGACCTCCTGAATTTGATCCAAGCTAGTATGTGGTTCAGCAGCCTAACCATGTTACAGACACAGCCCTGCCAGTCTGTTAAAGGAGACTCCAGTTAAACATAACTACGTGCATAACTTCACTCCAAGATAGGAAAGAGCTTTACTCTCTCAAAAGAGAGGAGTGGGATCAAGGCAAAACAAAATATTCCTTGTTCTCCTACACATTTACTATGTGACTTAAGTTCAATACTGTTTCCCATCTAAACTAAGCATTATCAACGTTTCCCCTTTTCTCACACAGTGTTTTCTCTTTGATTTGTAGGAAAAGGGTCAGGAGATGCTCAGAGTTCTCTAGATATTGCAGAGTATGAACAGGCAAACACCATTCTCTACCCTAGGAAGTCCAGAGATTACATATTCCCTTCATTTTTGTCTTAATTACTGGAGTTTGGTCTATAGAATAGCCATTCACACTAAAGGAATGCTTGATTAAATCACACAGAGTGAGTTATGACTGGTATAATTCCATTAGCTTTACAGAAAAATAATAGGGATGAATTAGTCCTCTCAGGCTTATTTTGCATTCCAAAATTCCTTAATGGCATAAAGAAAAAATAGCAAAGCTGGCCACAGATGTTAAATAAAGACATTCCAAGTCCAATCCCATTTCCACAGGATACAATGGGAGTTAGTAGGACATCAGGACCCACAGCACGCAACTACAAAAGCATTTGCTGATCTCCAGCTTTAGCTCCAGTTCAAAATTTTCCTGTGCCAACTCTTCTTAAATTTGGGACAATTTTCCACCCCCCACGCCAGTTTTTCCATTGAACACAAATCTGGCAAGAGCTTTCTTAGTCAACAGCCCTTTCCACTATCTACAAAAGTTCTGTGATCACATTTAGGCATTGAAAGCCCACAATAAAAAAAATTCCCTGTAATCTGTTAAAGCACTGGACATGGTTATTCACAAAGTAGAATCCAAAGCAAAGGTTTTTCCAGAGTTGAGCTCTCTGCATCCCACCAAATGGTACATGGTATAGAAATGTGACAAGTTTTTCCGTAAGCCATAATTCTGTGCCAAAAGTCTCAGGTTTGATACTAAAAATATACTTGTATTCCTGTTTCACCAAAATCCCACTGCAGCAGGGAAAACACGACATTTAAACCTACCATCACACACCCCAGTGCATTGGCACATCACAATCATGGAATCACAGAACCATTCAGGTTGGAAAAGACCTTTCACATCATCAAGTCCAACCATCAACCCAACACCACCACCACTAAACTCTGTCCCCAAGTGCCACATGCACTTGGTTGTTGACCACCTCCAGAGATGGGGATTCCACCACTGCTCAGGGCAGCCTGTGCAAATGCTTTACAAGCCCTTTCTGTGAAAAGGTTTTCCCTAATGTCCAACCTGAGCCTGCCCTGGCCCAGCCTGAGGCCGTTCCCTCTGCTCCTGTCCCTGTTCCTGGGAGCAGAGCCCGACCCCCCCGGCTGTCCCCTCCTGTCAGGAGCTGTGCAGAGCCACAAGGGCCCCCTGAGCCTCCTTTGCTCCAGGCTGAGCCCCTTTCCCAGCTCCCTCAGCCGCTCCTGCAGCCCCAGCCCCCTCCCTAGCTTCATTCCCTTCCTTGGACAAGCTCCAGTGCCTCAATACAGCACTAATAATGCCACACTTTGAGTTATTTTTAAAATGCTCCTATATTCTGCTAGACTACATTTATACCAAATTATTTACAATCCAGCTGTACCCTGTGGGATGCCAAGTGCACTCTGCAATACAAACTAGGAAAACAAGAGTTCAAAACCAAATCCACACCCAATTTAAATTGCAATTACCTATCAATAGTGTATCTGCATCAGGGCACCTTTATACAAGGAGAAGCTCCTTGGACCTGAACCCCAACTGTATCTGTAGCCCCTGTAGAATCCCATCTGCCCCAGAGACCACAGCACCTCACCAAAACATCCAGAAAATCTGCCTATGAGGCAACTACATAAAAGGTCTTTTTTTTTGGAAGAAGAATTGAGTGAATAACAACACACCTTGTGAAAAAAATAGCTTCATGCTCATTAATTCAGTTGAGCAACCTTCAGAAAGAACAACACTAGGTAAACAAATTGGACGCCATGAAATAGTTGCCAAGCAATATTTTTATGAGGTTTTTGAGTAAAGTTACTTCTCTATAAATTAAAAAAAAAGAGGCTGAAGTGGTCACAACCGCATTTCTTACATTTTCCTTTCAAGTGCCTCAGCATGGTCATCATCAGATGTACGGTACAGATGACCAGGAGTCATCTGGACCTTACATGGAATTCAAGACATTGGGCTGTGGTGTGTCTAACTCTGAGAAAGACCAAAAAAGTAGTTTTCAGAAACCAGGACAAAATGAAGTTGAAAATTGTCCATCCTCACTTTGACAGCGCTCCCTGCCCTCACAGGTTATCCATCACTCTAAGAGGCAAGGCCCCCTCAGGGAAGTTGGGCTTCCACACAGAGAGGTGTAACAGGATACTCTGAGGCACGTTTGCCAGCAGCTCTGGGCTCTGCAGGTCAGTTCTCTGCAGGTTTAAGTTTCAGTCACTCCACTGAATGAAGTTTAACAGTTGCCAAGGAAAGGGATCTCCTGTGCAAGGAGAGGGAATGGGGGAGGCAAGGAAGCAAGGAGTCAGTGAGTGGGAAAATGTGACTCAAGGAGGGGAAGGTGGCAGTGGATTTGTTGCTGGTGAGGTTTGTACAGAGCAAGGAGGGATGGTTACAGCAAAGCATGGTCAAAGGAGTCAGTCTGGAACACAAGCAAAGAACCTAGAGAGGCACTGGAAGCAAAGACAGTGAGGAGGATACAAAAAAGGACTGAAAAGGTGAAAACGTACAGAAGAAAAATGGAATGAAAACATATGAGATGAGAAAGAAAACAGGAGCTATTGAAACAGACGAAGTGCAAGTGTCTGTGATGAAAACTAAGCACAGGACTACCCATGAGAGAAAGCTGAGACTTCTTTCTACTGAGTGCACACAAGAACAAAGGACCATCACACAAACCTGCACAGTAAAAGTGCACCACACAAGATCTTCTTGCTCTTGTGGATGCACCCAATCCCTCTGAAAAAGAGAACTATCAACTCCTACCCTGAACCCCTTTCTGCTCACTAAAGTGAAGATAAGCCATCATTGAAACTCCTAATCCATCCTCCTTGATTTTTCTGGCCATTCCATGGAAAAAGAGCTCTAAAGAGATGAACTTGATTTTCCAGAAGGATATAAAACAGTTCTAGGTTGTACACTTGACCCAAATCTTTCCCTTCTTGTTCATTTCTGTGGCATGATGCTTTTTAAGTCCCATAGTAAGTTTGTTCCATAAACTAACAAAAAACAGGGGGCCAAGGGGAACAGAAGGAAAACAAAAAGAAAATTACACCAAATGTGGAAACAGTAGGGACCCTTTTGTGGTAGAACACTCTGATATTACAATGAAGAACTCTGTAATAAAAAAGAGAACCTATACAAGCAATTCCCTCTAATTTTCTAAGCATTTGGTTTAAGGTATTTACACCAATAGCAAACATATATCTTGTAAGCAGAAGTATCTGTGACTGGGGGGAAATAGAGAGGATGTCCACTTCTTTTGCTGACATTCCTGCCAAAATGAAACTCTTAAGCATTGAGCACATTCTGAGATATTCCATGGGAACTAAAGCCAAAAGATCATTTTCAAGAGCTTTTTTGCACTTTCTGATTCTTTTTTCTTTTTTTTTAAGAGAGTTTTTACTGCACAGTACAGCACACATCACCAGCCTGAGGCATCCTGTTCCTATTTCCTCTTCAAGTCAACAGAAGAATTTGACAAGCAAAGAGGAAGAAAGCCAGAGAAAATGAATAGGAAGGGAACAAAAAACAGATGCTGAAAGAGAGGAACACACGATGTACAGCAGAAAGGGGGGGGAAGAAAGAAGACCCCAAACAAAACAAAACAAAACAAAACAACAAACACACCACACCATGTTCATTTCACTGCAAGTTTCTGAATGTAAACATGGGATCATAGAACAAGAGGAAGAGTGCAACTGCATTATTCACCTTCTTAAGTGCACTCCCTTGGAAGGGCATTGGAAAATAACTCAGTAGCACCGTTACTACTACACGTGCAGTTCAGTGACGCTACTTCAGCTCGTATCTGGACAATTAAGGGGAGTATTTGATCCCTTAAGCTACTCCTTGGTGCACAAAGCGCACTTAGAGCCCACTCCAGTCTATTCTGAAGGCTTTGGGAAGCTTTGTAGGGAGATAGGGAGGTGGTGGTCACAAAACGTTACTCGCCCTCGGCAGAGAAACGCGTGCGGCAAGAACGACTGCGATGGGACAGGAATACTTAGGCTCCAGTCCCTGCAAGCGCATGCAACCCAATCTTTTGCCAGCCCTCGGGAGCTCCCTGCTGCCCTTCCCGGCTCCTGCCCGCCCCAGCCAGGTCCCGCTCGGCCGGCCCTACCTGGGTCGTGGAACGGCACCAGCGCGAAGTTGTACAGCGGCCGCTTGGGTCTCTTCAGCGATGTCTCCAGGATCTTGGATGCGCCCTCGATAACTTGCACCAAGTCGTCGTACATGGAGCCGGTCACATCGAAGACGAAGGCCAGGGTGGAGGCTCCCTCGGGCACCGCCTCGGGCTCGGGCACGGCGCGGGCGCTCAGGGCGAGCAGCAGCAGCAGCAGCACCGTGCCCGGCGCCCCGGGGTTCCCACCGACTGCCATCGCGGCGGCCCCCGCGGCGGCCGGGAACGGCACCGGGGGCAGTCGGGCCGGGAGAACGGAGACAGACCGGGACGAACCGCGGAGAGAGCGGGGATGGAGCCCGGACGGACCCGGGAGAGCGCGGGGATAAACCGGGACGGAGCGAGGAGAGTGCTGGGACCGACCCGGGACGGACCCGGGAGAGTGCTGGGACCGACCTGGGACGGACCCAGGAGAGCGCTGGGATAAACCGGGAAAGCGGGGACAGACCGAGGGGAGTAAAGACCGAGAGGGGAGAGCGGACCCCGTCGCCCACCGCCCTCTCCCCTCAGGCGCGGCGCAGGAAGCACCGCCGCTTTTGTCTGCGCGCGGCTGCGGCCCCGCTCCGCCTTCCCTACCGGGCAGGGCTGGGGCAGCGCCGCCCCAAGGGACAGGGCTGAGCCCCGGCCGTGCCGCGGGGCCGCTGCTGCCAGCCAGGCTGGGGATGGAGCTGCGCCTGCCGCCCCGGGAGCACCGGCTGCGCGTTGAGGCGGCGCCCGCCCCCGTCCCGCCTCCCGTGGCCCGCTGCGGCCCCGGTTCTCACCTGGGGTCTCCCCTCACTTCGGGGTCGGCGACCTTACGCCGGGGTCTCGCCCCCTCCTCGGGGTCCCGCCCTTACCTAGGGCCACTCCCTCACCTGGGGTCCCTCCCGCATCTCGTGGTCGCCGTTCTCACGCAGGGATCCCGCCTTCACTTGGGGATCACTCCCTCACCTTGGGGATCCCTCCATCACCCCCGGGGCCCCTCACCTCACCTGGGTCCCTCCCTCACTCCGGGCTTCCATCCCTCACCTCACCTGGGTCCCTTCCTCACCTGGGGTCCCGCCCTCACTTGGGGGTCCCTTCATCACCCCCGAGGTCCCTCCTTCACCTTGGGGACTCGCCCTCACTCCAGGCTTCCATCCCTCATCTCACCTGGGGTCCCTCCCTCACCTGGGTCCCTCCCTCACGCCGGGGTCCTTCCCTCACCTGGGGTCCTTCCCTCACCTGAGGTCCTTCCCTCACGCAGGGGTCCTTCCCTCACCTGGTGTCCCTCCCTCATGCCGGGGTCCTTCCCTCACCTGGGGTCCCGCCCTCACGCCGGGGTCCTTCCCTCACCTGGGGTCCCGCCCTCACCTGGGGTCCTGCCCTCACCTGGGGTCCTTCCCTCACCTGGGGTCCCATCCTCACCTGGGATCCCGCCCTCACGCCAGGGTCCTTCCCTCACCTGGGGTCCCGTCCTCACCTGGGGTCCCGCCCTCACGCCAGGGTCCTTCCCTCACCTGGGGTCCTCTTGCTCCCCAGCCCCTCCCGGCCCAGGCTGTGTGTCCGCACCTGCCGCAGGTGAGGGTGGCAGTGCCGGCTCGTCCCAGAAGAGCAGGGTCGGATTGGATATTGGGCAGGAATTGTTCCCTGTGAGGGTGGGCAGGCCCTGGCACAGGGTGCCCAGAGAAGCTGTGGCTGCCCCTGGATCCCTAGAAGTGTCCAAGACCAGGGTGGACGGGGCTTGGAGCAACCTGGGATAGTAGGAGAAGTCCCTCCCCATGGCAGAGGGTGGAACTGGATGAGCTCTATGGTCTCTTCTAACCCAAACCATTCTGGGATTCTGTGATTTTTAGTGTTTTATTACTGGAAACGTGATACAAGACTGAAATCATTCTGACATGCGCTACCACTCTGGCTGTCCCTTGGCTTCAGTTACACATCCACTACTACTACTGAAGCCCTCCTCAGTGCCCATGAGCATATCCCTAAATTTAATAGTTTAAAGGGAGTAGAAAAGACTCCAGACTGTGACCAGGACAATGGCACCAGCCACTGTCAGTTTTCTGCTGCAAGAAAAAGCCTGGAAAACAAAGGAAGGGAAGTGACCAGAGTGGAGTTTTAACTCTGCTCAGGCAGTGAAAGAGATTAGAGGCTTTATATTTCAGGCCTCAGTTGTTAGGGATGCAGCAATGTCCCAGCAGGCATCTTTGGAAAACTCAGTCCTGACCCAATGCCACACAGAAGGGCTCCATAGAGAGTCATGAGCCAAATTCCCTTTGCTCCAGCTCACCTCAGTGCTGCTGTGTAAGCTTCCTTGCCATGGGCTGCCTCCTGCACTGTGGGGAGTAACAGGACATCATTTTAAAAACCAGATGGGAGGGAAATCCCCAGCCTTTGCACAATGTTCAGTGCAGCTCAGAAAGGTAGACCGTGAAGCAGGATTTACCTCATTAGTTTCCATCCTTATTTTACTAATCTTCAAACTGCTGCTAAAACTGTGCATTGTTGTGACTGGAAAATAAATCATGTAGAAACATTGCTTATCCTAATCAAGTTATAAGCCTGGAATTGAATTATAAAAAGCAGATGTTTACATTCTTTCTCCCCTTCAGCACTGATGTCATGAGAAGGGAGCACATAACCAGAGCTGTGTGAAGCATTCGCAATAAAACCCCAAACCATGGAAAACTTGTCTCATCTGTAACTCTGCTAGCAGAAAACTAGGACCAGGTTTGTCAAAAATACTCACAAATTGTGTAAGGAGAGATGCACTCACGCCATTAAATAGGAATATGTATTTCGAACATCCCAAGGACTGGCAGCATTTGGATTTAAGGATTGCCTTCAGTCCTTTAGGAGGACAAATTCCTGTTATGTTTTGCATCATAAAGAAAGCCATCGTGTTCTTTCTGTCTCAAATTATTTCCCAATTTGCTGTGAACAAGAAAGAACAAACCCAATGGCTGTATGAAAAAATAACCCTCTGGGGTACCTACTTCTGTGTCCCAAAACACACATCGCTGAACATGGCTTTTAAGGTACCACATAAAGCAAAACCTTTATATTGTAACAGTGGAAACTGATTCTTATTTTGGTTGCCTCACACTTTCCACTATAAAATAGCCTTGCAGCTTGGAAGCTCTGACACTATTATTCACAGCAGGCCTTTGAAATTTGCAGAAAGTCCTGTAGCAAGAGGAACAACTTTTTTTCTTCTTCTCCAATGAAATGGTTTTCATAGTTTGCCAAAGATTCATCTATTGGAAAAAAAATCCTTGTTTTCCTTCTGACATGCTCTCCAGTAAGGTTTTGACACGATGCCAGAATGAGAGCGAAGCACAGGCACTCTGAGGTCAGGCACTGTGGGAGTGCTCCGTGGCAGGAACACCTGGGGATTGTCAGGGTGGGGGCTGTGGGCAGGGCATGCAGGGGTGCAGGGTTGGGGTACCCCAGAGGGAGCAGCCCTGGCTCTGCCACAGCGGGTGCCACCCTCACAAGGTCCCTGGAGTCTCCTTCATATGCACAGATATTGCAGTTGTATTCACACTTCCTAATTCTGAACATTTCTAGCTTCACCTTGATCATCTTTTTGTGCCTGTTTTGGGGTTGGAATTTAGCATTTTCTTTATGTAATTTGGGAGCATGGAAGAATCCAACAGATCTGGTCTTAATAGTGTAAACCCCTGCCACCACACTCCTGTACTGTCACACTGAGTGTGGGTAAAGCTGACCTTTAGAGGTCCCTTCCAACCCAAACAGTCCATGAGTCTTTCCCTATGTATTTCTCCTGGACTGTTGTAAAGTATTAGCTGAGGTGGAGTAAAGAAATAAGTTGTTTAGTTCCTTTTTCTAGCTCATCTCAGTTAAAATGAATAAAATTTTTATACTAGCTTAGAAGATTGGGAAGGAAATACTTTTCACCCTTTGTGCTTCTGTCTGAATCTGCTCCATTTTGTAATTTGCAGCTAAAAATAGTTACTGTCCAGTGGCTGCTAATGAGGAAAGAGCTGGCTGTTTCATCCTCATTTATAATAAACAAGACTCCTCTTCAAAAACCCAAGTTTCCATCTGAAGGAGAACATCAAAATGATTGTTTTTAAAGCTGATGCTGCTCTCTAATTACAGAGCAACTGCTGCTCCCAAAACAGATGCTCCTCCTGGGATCCCATGGACCACTCGCAGCAGGCTGCATCCACCAGAGCTCTTTCTCACGACACCTCTCTCCTGGCCAGCAAGTTCTGCACATATCCCAGATACTCTGGGCTGCCTTGTCACAGGCATTTGACAGTATTTTGTTTCCTCTGGAACTCCATAAAGCTTTTTATGCATTCATGCATTTAAAGCTTTTATTCCAACTCCTCCTAAAAGTCCCATCCCTCCTTTCCTTTTTTTGTTTTTTCCGTTTGAAGTTGATTAATTGTGGAAAAGGAGGGAATGGGTGCTGTTTGTTTTGGGTAGGTGGCTTTGGCTCTCCCTGTGAGAAGTGTGTGTATTGTAGAGTGAGATCTCTCCAGTTCACTGACTGTATTTTCTTAGCCAACATTTAGTCCTGTCTTTGTATTTTATGTATGCAGACACTCTGGTCCTGTATATGAGAGCTGCAAATTCACTGCTCTAAAACTAAAAATAACCTTTTTTGTCTCAAATTCTTGCATGCAGGCAGAATCTATGCTGCTTTTGGCAAGGGCAGGGTTAAAGTGCCATCCCAGGACAGGAATGCTACAACAGGAATTAGCAGGTATGTCAGGAGTCTGAAAGCAGGTAATGAAGCTCACTGGAGCTGCTGCTTAGAGATCTGCAAGGAAAGATAAGCAAGGTGCAGAAAAGAGAAAGGGCTGATAGATTAATGTGTGGTTATATTGTTATAATCTTCATATTCATCTACAGAGACCATGAAAAGACCTGCACAGCTTCTGGGGGAGATTTTGAAATGTGAATGCCATTATATGATGAGTGTTCAGACTCTGAAGGGATCAAATAACCGCTGACCCTTTTCCAGCCTGTGCCCTGTGGTTTCAGCTGTGCAGCTGCTGTCACACGTGGACAGTGTGTTTTTAGTACTCATCTCTCTGCTCTGTGACCAAGGCATCTCACTGAAGATGGTTAAAAGCTGTGCTGCAGACAGAACCAGAGAGCCTCTATACTGAACAATCTCAAGGCCTTTCAGTCACAGAGGATTCACAGATTCCTGTGAGGTACCTTACTTTTCCCAACAATATAAAAACTGTGATTTAATATAAACATGGGATGTATGTAACTTTGGTTCTACTTCTGCCTTCTGACTCTTCAGAAGGGTAATACATTGTGAGTTTTCTCCAGCATCCACATGACTAGAAACAACCTGCTCTAGTTAAGGAAACCCTTGGATTCTAACATCTGAGTAGGAATAAATGTTTTTATTACATAATCCAGGTGCTGAAGAACTTGCAAGTTTCTGATCTCTACTTTCCCAAAAGGTTTGAATCTGAAACAAGGTTTGAATCTGAACAGGCTATGTTCTCTGCTCCTACCCTACAGCTATAAAGAGATAAGCTGGGAACTGAAATCTGTTTTGAAATGTTCACACCTATAGTGTCTGGCTGAATTCTGGCCTTCCTGTGTTTTATGGTTCCTGCTTCCTTTTTAAACTCAGTCTGCTCTAATATTTCATGGCTTTGCCAATTAATGCTTTCCAGCAGAATCAGAGCAGACAGGTGAATGGTAGCAATTCCCTGTGTTCTACAAACATTTCTGATGACAGGCAGTTTTTCATGTAAAAGTTGTAAAAATGAGATATTGTAACATGCTGTGTGCTCTACACTGTGAAGAATCTAGAAGTCCTGCAGAGACGCTTCTGCCATTTTGAATCTTCTTTCTGTTCCACAGAGGTTTGCTGAAATACAAATGTCAGTTTGATTCACAGTTCAACACATTTCAAACTCTCACATCCCAGTGAAAAAGAGTAAGACACAGGCCTAAGTAGCTGTAGCAACTGGAGTAGTTTGTTTAACAAACCCTGTGCCTGAGCCAAGAGACCATTTCACCCTGCTGTAGCACTGAATCATCTCTCATCTGCAAGATGAAATCACTTTGCTTTTGGTTATAAAACATTTGTTTTATACAACAGGCCATCCTGTGATCATGACATAGGAGTCAGGGGTCAAAAGTTTTGTTTCTGGCTCAGAAGCAGAGTTGCTGCCTTCATTAATACAATTATGGAGCAAGACCAGGACCAAGTTAGGACCTGCTCTGCTGCTTACTTGGAAAAACAAAAGAGAAGATAAACTGACAGATGGAGATTTCAATATATTAAATATTTAATGAGAAAAGTAATGTATTTCTTTATTAAAACACCAGGAACATTATCACACACTGAAAGCAGAAGAACCATGCAATAAAGGTCATTTTTCAAGATCAGCTCCATGAAGATCAATAAATCATGTACTTAATTTTTTTAATTCTGCACATGGGGAATTCATGCTAATTATCCATTATTCCAAGCTATTTTTACCCAAAGCCATGTCATCATGCAAACCTTACATGTGGTTGTGTATTAAATGCAGTGCATGAGGCAGTGTGGGGTCCATTGCCCCTAAAGTATCATTATCTCCACTGACCATGGGTGTCCACATCCACCCTAAACACCTGGAGCTCCTTTTCCAGTCCATGGAGATCTCCCACTTGATTTCTCCAAGAAATCCCCATGTTAATGCATTAACATGCATTAAATTGCACACATGAGCTTTACATCAAATTATATTTATAGAGAACTAGATGTATAGATGTAAAAAAAACAAGAAAGAGAGGAAATGGCCTCAAGATCTACCAAGGGAGATTTAGATTGGAGGTTTCTGGGAAAATTTCTTCATGGAAAGAGTGTTCAGGCATTGGAACAGATTGCTCAGGATAGTAGTGGAGTCCCCATCCCTGGAGGTGCTCAAATAATGTGAGGCACTTGGGTCAGTGGAGAATGGCTGGACTCAGTGGTCTTGGATGGCTTTTTTCCACCCTAAACAATTCCATGATTCTATGAAAACAGATAAAGTTACTACACAGTTACTACTTTCACCACTGGAGTAATTGCCAGTTGCATATAGGAACTTTTTGAAAAAGAATTTTTAAAGGTATTTTAAATTTTTTTTTCCTTGGCAAGGATTGTATTCTGGAGAATTTCAACATATTGTATGGACCATGTCAGGGTTATCAATACATTTACAATTAGGCAACCAGGCTGTGTTAGGAAAGCAAGAGGAAGAACAAGAACATGATCTCCCTCTGCTGGTACATCACAATGAAATGTTGTGAGAAGGGATTAGAGAAAGGATGGATTTTTAGCATTATTTTTAATAAAGTTAGAGAATAAAAGATGAAATTACTTTTCACACGTGAGATTGAAAACAACCTTAAAATAGCAGCAAACACCACAGATCCACACAGACCCTCCCTATGCCCAAATGTTTTGTACTTAATATTTACATAAGTCTTTTCTATAGGAAGGTTTTCTGGAAAGTAAATTAAGTTGCACAGAGAGATTCTAGTGATAGGAGAATTCAAAAAGCAAGAGTACTTTTTATATTGGGGGGGAAAATGTATTTACTTAGAATATATTTTTTTTCAAAACTGGTCCAATGATAGATTTGTTTAATAATTTGATCAGAGAAAATCTAGCATTCAATACCTTTCTGTTGTCTCCTTAATAGTTCTGAATTACTTAAAATGAACTTTGATATTCAGAAAAATCTACAAAAGTTCCATCACATGACAGTCTATAACATGTAACAGCAATTTCGGATATGCAGAACTGTTCTCAATTATTTTATTATTAAAGCAAGTCCTATACACTGCAGAAGGACCTGAGGTTAGATGTTTGCTACATTGCTGACAGAATTAGTCCAGAGCATAGCTCTGCAATCCCTTATCTGCCAGGCAAGCAGCAATATTTCCTGGCTGACATCCAGAATAGGTTCTGAAAGAAGAGGAAATTACTTCAAGTATCATAATCCTGTTACAAAGGGCAGCTGCTTTGCCACTTTGGCTCTACAGACAAAAACTTGTTTTGGAGTCAATGACAGACACTCAAACCATAGATAAAATCACAAAGCATCCCATTCCCCTCATACCTGGAGCTATCCTCTGGAATGCAGTTGACAGATGAGCTTAATTACTGCACCTCATGCCTTGGAATGAACCCTTCTAGTTTTAACTTCTCAGGAGGAGTGAGTTAGGGTTCAGCATCAAATCAACACCCCGTGACAGAAATTAGATAGAGCTGGTCTCTGGGTGTGTTCTGATAAAGCTGAAGTGAAAGAGATCCAGGCATCCTTGATCATAAATCATGAAATAAAACTACTTCATGGAATGACAAACCATAGAATCCTAGAATGGTTTGGGGTGGAAGGGATCTTAAAGCCCATTCCATTTCACCCCCTGCCATGGGCAGGGACACCTTCCACTAGCCAAGGTTGCTCCAAGCCCTGTCCAACCTGGCCTAGAGCCCTGCCAGGAATGGGAATGAGTTTGGTGTTTGTGCCATTTGCATAGTAAAGAAGGAAATAAATATTTAGTTCTCCAGAGTTGTAGTTTTGCTCCTTTTAAGCCTGTCAGAAAAATATTTTGTTTTAAACCAAACATAAGTCCAGGTTCCAGGCACCTGTCTGTACAGGCTGAGACTCTGATGAAAATTGCTTGGCACTTCTCTCCCCACCTATCCTCACTGGCATGAAAGTGTTAGCTCACCGTTCCAATCTCAATATTATATTTTTGTGTGTGTGTCAACCTGGCTAATTTAAATATTTCTCACATTATTAAAAATCCTGCTTTAGATTTCTTCAGCCACAGAGCACTAAATATCTTCAGGCATATGAGATGTGTTTTCCCAGCATTTGAAGAAACCAAGTTCCCCCAATTTATGAGTTCATAATTTTTGAGTCATTTTTTTTAGTCTGCAGTTTCAGTTTTTACATTTAAGCCCATAAAGACCAAAGCATCCTTTAAAATCCTGCCAGACTGTAAGTTAGCACCTCCCCAGTAGTTAACAAGGATAAATTTCCAAGACCTCTAGGTAGTGGAGAGCTAGTTTTACTACCAATATGGACTGTATTCTCCACAGTCACACTCTTCTTGGCATAACAGAGGTATTCTTAAAACTTGGAATGTTTTGCATATAAATTCTTTCATTATTGTCTGTTTCTCTTCCTGCTGTGAAATGTGAGCCTTCTGTCAGGCACAGCATTTTCTAGGATTAAAGGGATGAGTTAAGTAAGAGTGGACTTGAGCCTTTATTCATAATAAGAATAAAAAGCCTTTCATAGGAAAGGGTGATAAAAAAGGTTTCCTCTTACAAAACATAGTTGCTAATGCATACACACACAACAACAGAAATGGCTAATCATCATTTGGCATCAGGTAACCTGGCATTTTCCATTCCAAACCTGCTTTCAGGGCCTTATTGTTTTGTTAGATTCATGGTCTGGTTTGAAATTTTCCAGATAAAAGTCTGCTCTGAGGTGATTTTGTTGGCTTTCCACTGAAAGAACTCAGGAATTTCCAAGAGCACTCACTGCCCCAGACAAGACCATCTGTACCCTTCTCTGCACCGGTTTTGCAAAGCACAGTGCAGGGAGCCAAATGGTGTCCAAAGTAGGAACCAGCAGTATCAGGAGCTCTGTATCAAAGATGGAAGGAATCACAGAATCATGAAGATTGGAAAAGACATCCAAGACCATCAAGTCCAACTTCTGACCAAATCCCACCATGCCAAGCAAAGCATATCATGAAGTGCTATGGATGCTCAGTTTTTGATCTGCAGGAATGGTGACTCCAGCACTGCCTGGGCAGCCTGTGACAGTGCTTCACCACTCTTTACATATAGAAATTTTTCCTACTATCCAATCTGAATGTCCCCTGGCACTACTTGAGACCAGGCTCCTGAGTCAGCACAGGTCAACCGACACCATTTCGATTGTGGTGACTCTTTGGTCACAGATAGTGAACCCAGCACAGAGCAGGGCTCTGAGATGGAGCCAAGTGAAGTTCTGAAGCTCTGAGCCTGGTGCTGGTGGCAAGAGCCAGGCTTGCAGCTCTGCAAACTGGAGAGCAGGAGCCACAGGTCTATGCTGCCAGGATTTCAAGCTCATTTTCTGAGACTTGAGAACATCTAATTGTTTGCACAAATACCCACAGCTATGGCTGCAGCCGGTCTGCACAGCCCTGACAGGCTGTCCAGCTTTACCTTATAACACATACCAAAGCCAACCTGCTGGTCTGCAGCTCTAGTGGGTGTCAAATGAGGTCCTGAATGGACCTCAGGAGGTTGATGCAGCAGCAGTGTGGGGCTAAAGCCAGCTGTAAGCAGCAGAGGTCACTCCCCTGTGGTCACCAAATCCCTCGGTCACAGTCTGAGCACAGCGGTGGTTCCTGTCACTACTCTAAGACCTCAGTCTTAAGTGAGTTTTGCCAGTGCCTGTGGCAGGCTGAACTTCTCTTACAAAGCCTGACTTGCAAGAGAGAAATTTGGTTTGGAGCCAAGCCACAGCAGCATGTGAGACAAGCAAGCCCATTCTGCTCCAGCTCAGTGGAGCATCAAGTGATGCTCTGGTCACTGCCTGTGGTTTGTCTCTGCTCCAAAAGAGTGAGCAGCAGATTCACTTCATGTAAATCAATGCCAAGCCCTTTCTGAAGCACCACAGTGAATCTTGGTAAATTCACATCATCAGTAAATGACATAAGCTGGGCTGGGAAAACGAATTGTTTCTGCAACTGCAGCATCTGGCCTATGCACAGGGACAGCTCCTGTAAGGAATGATCACAGCTATGCTTAAAAAGACAAATTACTATTTCAATGCTCCAGTCCCAGGTATATTTACCTCCTGCCTTCAGGCTCCTGGGTCTGAAAGTCTGAAAGAAAAATGTTATCTGTTATACTGAAAGGTGTCAGAAATAATGTTGATTCCAGTTAAATACAAACAATAACACATTCCTGGCCTGAAGAGGTGAACCAACTCCTTCACTTCCTTCCCAGCCATCTCTGGATCAGCCCATCCCTGTTTAACCAGGCAATGTACTCAGACCCAGAATAAGCTGCTCCTTCAGTATGAGAGGCCACACACCAATCACAAGCAGCCTAATAAACTTTGCCATTTCTCCTACCCGTGTACGTCATTTCCATTGGGAGATTTTCTGAATCCACTGATTAGGGTGCCAAGTATATTGGCATGTATAGAAATTCCAAAAATGCAGGGCCTAGATTAGCAAGACTGCTGCTGAAGCCCATGGGTCTGCTGGCAGCGTTCTGCATGACTCCTTTCTACCCCTGTCTGTGCCCAGTAATTAACATGTAACAACAGTACTAAACTAATTTTCATGAGTTTTAGAATCCAGTCAGTATAATACAGAGAAACCTCTCCTTTCCATGGCTTGTAGATGAGCTGAAGGTGAGGGGAAGTGCCCTTTCCATGTATGCCAGCCACAGAACATCTTAAAAACACATATTGTCTTTTCCCAGCCTTCCTGAGCTGCTGTGAAGATTTTTAAGATACTCACATTTTAATAACTTAAAATATAAACTTCTGTGTGTACAATAAAATAATTTACAGGAAGGTAATGCATCATATTTTTTCTGTTACACTTCTTGAATGCCAAGATAAAATGCATTCTTGCTTAATAACACCAGTGCCAGTATTACAGGGTTTGGGTATGTTCTTTTGATCAAAGCATTTCTGCAGACTTCTTGGAATGCCTGTTACACTAATTTAGTTCCTGTTGCTTGCAGTTACAGAGTTTTTATTGTTGTATTTTTTGTTCTGGTTAAAGTACTTCTAAATCCACTCCTCAAAACCAGAACAAACAGAGAGAACACACAGCTGAACTGCAATATTCAGCATCCAAATAACCTTTTCTGGTAGTGCCACTCTATGATGCTCAATGTGACTTTCCCAGCACAGGCTCAGGAACCCAAGAAGCAGAGGGTGGACCTTCTTTGCTGATAAATAAGTACTAGTAGGCAGTGTCGTAAATGTATTTTAGAAGCTCTACTGTAGATGGTCTCATCAAGGGACTGTTCTTGAGGGTCTTCAATTAAAAAAAAAATCTGGAAGCAGAAAGTTTACAGTCTCTTGCAAAATAAAATATTCTAAGGTTTCAGTAATTGGTTTTAAGCATAGGAGTTTTATCTCACTGATGCCACAGTTGTTCTGTAGAAAGGACCTACAAGAAAGCTGGGGAAAGACTTTGTACAAGGGAATGGAGTGACAGGACAAGGGGAAATGGCTTTAAGCTGAAAGAGAGTAAGTTTAGATAGGATATTCAGAGGAAACTCTTCCCTGTGAGGGTGGCAGGCCCTGGCACAGGGTGCCCAGAGAAGCTGTGGCTGCCCCTGGATCCCTGGCAGTGTCCAAGGCCAGGCTGGACAGGGCTTTGGGGCAAGCTGGGCTAGTGGAAGGTGTCCCTGCCCATGGCAGGGGATGGAATTGGATGGGCTTTAAAGTCCCTCCAACCCAAACCATTCTGGGACTGTATTGTTTTTAACTATTTGACTAACAAGACAGCCTTCAGAAAAAGGCAGGCAGTAAGATTTTGCTTTCAGGGCAAGACATCAGATAGAAACTGAAGTGGTACCACTATAACTTTTGGGTTAGTGCTCAGAGCTTGTTTCTCTGTATATTCAATGGAGTTTGGATGTACAGAGCTCTCAGGTAAAACAATTGCCCTCTTCACAAGCATTTGTGTTATTTCATAGTATTCCAGAATGGTTTGGATTGAAAGGGACCTTAAACATAATTTGCTTCCACTCCCTGCCATGGGCAGGGATGCCACTTACTGGATCAGTTTGCTCAGGGCCCCATCCCACCTCCCCTGGTTGCCCTTTTGGGCTCAGAATCACCTGTTACCCTCTATTCTGATTTCAAAGTGACACGGCTGTAATGATTACTGGCTCTCTAAATTATTCATTTTTATTAATCAAACAGAAGCTGCTGCACCAAATATTGCTCCCATAGCACAGTGACAGCTTTGCTTTCAATGAAAGCTTATCTCCCAGTGGCAGGCCGTGGTAACAAAGGCAGAGATTAGATTTGCTATCTTGGGCAGAGACATTTCCTGGAGCTCCTGGGCCGGAACAAAGGAGCGTGTGCATAAACCCAAAGGCACAACTCAGTTATTAAACCACTGGGAATTCTTCTCCTGAGCACTGAAATGGGAATAGTGGGTAAAGAATGGGCTTTGACTGTCTTCAGACCAGGACAATTTTGTCAGAGAATTGAAAAAGAAACTGGGAAGAAAAATGAGTTATCTGTACAAAAAATGAAAATTAGTTCAATATCTAAGTTGTTTACATTCTCTCACTGGATTTGGAAGAAAGGTATTTTTGAAACAAATACTTTGACCTGCAGGATGGATAAAATCAAGAAAGGGTCCACAGTTTATTTTCAATTATTATTAGTAATTACAGTACTTAGATTTGTCACATTGTTTTAAATGTGACCTGGCAAAGAAAAAGGATCTGTTTGGGTTTGATCTAGTTAAATCCACTCAGAGTCTTGATGAAGCTTGTGGTTTTTCTTTTAGAGAGCAGGAAGAAGCATACAAGTGGAGAATATTCATGTGACATGGGTAGCTTGGGACTTCCAAAGATCAATTTTATTTTACTTTTTAAAAAAAATTCTCTTTTCAGAATATATTCAAAGACCTTATTAAGTGGGAAATGAGGATTAGTACAAACCTCAGCAGAACCCCAGCTCTCATGATCAAATAGAGATCTCTAATCTCTGTGGAATACCAACCTTCAGGATCAAACAGCATTGTTTAAACCACAGCTGTGTACAGTCCTGGAGAAGCAGCTCATATTTCCTTGGGGGCAGGGGCCAGAGGTGGAGGATATGAGAAAGGAAAAGCAAGCTCTGCTTACAAGGGGTAGCCTTGTGCAGCACCATTGTGTTTGTCCTCTTGGGAACAGCACCTTTGGGACCACCATCACTGCCTCAGAAGGTTGGGCTGAGCAGGGCTGGGAAAGGAAGTGGGAATTCAATCATCCTCTGTCAAATGAGGTGGCCAGAATCTCACTGAAGTACTGGGGAGAAGAGAGCAGAGGGCAAATCCCATCCTGGGGGCATCACACACAGCCCTGATCCAGAAAGGGCATGGTCCTGCTGGGCTCAGCGTGGGCTCACCTGGAGCTCCATGTGCAGGGCTGGCCCCAACACTGGAGAAGGATGTGGAGGTCCTTGGATGCATCCAGAGGGTGACAGGGCTGAAGGCAGGTCCTGGGAGAGGCAGCTGAGGGCTCTGGGCTTGTCTAGTTTGAAGAGAAGGAGGTTGAGGAACAGCCTGAGGAGGGAATGTGCAAAGAGAGATGCTGAGCTCTTCTCCCTGGGTTCCAGGGTCAAGATGGGTGGGAATGGTTCAAAGCTGTGCCAGGGGCACTTCAGACTGGATATTAGGAAGCATTTCTGTACTGAACAGGTAGTCAGACATTGGAATAGGCTTCCAAATAAACTGGTGGATGCCCCAGGCCTGTCAGTGAGACATTTGGACAATATGCCCTTAACAACACACTGTAATACTGGTGGGCCCTGAAGTGCTCAGGCAGTTGGGTTGATGATTCTTGTGGTCCATTCCAACTGAAATACTCTATTATATTATAAAACTTCTAAACTTGGCCAGCCATATCTAGTCAAAAGGTTTCTACAAGCAGTTTTCAGTGTCTCCTCTCAGCCAACAGCCGTTTACAAAACCAGCCTATATCTGAGCTCCTTGCTGCCATCTGAGGTATCTCAGCTGTTTTACTCCTTGCCTGACCAGAAAGCCACCTGTCTCACAGCCTGATGCAGTTCTGATCTGCATTATGAGGTGTCTCATGGGCACAGAGACAGGATCACACAGCACCTGGGCATGGCCAGGCCAGACTGGTGTCTCTCGAGTCTGCTTAAGGTCTGCTAGAGGTTAAACAAAATGTGCTCAACATGCAAAGGAATGCAAGCAGCATCCTCCCCTTTGTCCTTTCAATTTCCTTGAGAAAAATCCAGAGGAGGAACATGAAGATGGTGAAGGGTCTGGAGGGGCCATACAAGGAGCAAGTGAGGGCATTTGGCTTGTTCAGTGGGAGGATACCGAGGGCAGAGCTCACCAGGAGCTGGCTGCAGCTCTTCCCAAAGGACAGCTCCAATCTCTGTTTTCTGTGCCCAGGGACAGGGCCCAGGGAATGGCTGGAGCTGTTCCAGGGCAGGGTCAGGCTGGAGCTCAGGGAAAGGTTCTTCCCCAGAGGGTGCTGGGCACTGCCCAGGCTCCCCAGGGCATGGGCACAGCCCCAAGGCTGCCAGAGCCCCAGGAGGGTTTGGACAAAGCTCCCAGGGATGCACAGGGTGGGATTGTTGGGGTGTCTGGGCAGGGCAGGGGTCAGACTCCATGATCCCTGTGTGTCCCTTCCCACTCAGGATATTCTGTGACTCTGTGACCGGGTCAAAGGACAGCCCAGGACACCGCTGCTTTAACACCATCCCTCACATTCCTCTCACACGGTTTTAGGATTCCCAAAAGACTCATTAGGGAAGTAAGCAAAACGTGCAAGGCGCCTAGCATTACCGGTAAGTTAAATTCCAGCCATGCCGGGTGCTGCCGGCTCCTTGCACAGCACAGCCACGAGGTGGAGGCCTTTACAACGCTTAGTCCAATTATAGCAATTACCCCCAAAGCCTTTTTACCTGCCCGGAGAGCCCCGGGCGGTGTGAGGGGGACACGGCCCGGCTCCCCGGAGAGCACACAGAACACGCGGCGTGGCACAGCGGGGACACCGTGACCCGCAGGGCTGGGTCAGTGCCCCCGGTCAGAGTCAGCGTCCCTCGGTCAGGGGCAGTGCCCTCGGTCAGGGTCAGTAGCCCCGGTCAGGATCAGTGTCCCTGGTCAGGGTCAGTGATCAGTGCCCCCTGGTCAGGGTCAGTATCCCCAGTCAGAGTCAGTGTCCTCCGGTCAGGGACAGTGTCCCCCGGTCAGGGACAGTGATCAGTGTCCCCCGGTCAGGGACAGTGTCCTCCAGTCAGGGTGAGTGATCAGCGTCCCCCAGTCGGGATCAGTGTCCCCCGGTCAGGGACAGTGTCCCCCGGTCAGGATCAGTGTCCCCCGGTCAGGGACAGTGATCAGTGTCCCCCGGTCAGGATCAGTGCCCCCTGGTCAGGGGCAGTGCCAGAGCCGTGGCACCAGCAGGGCAGAACAGTGCCCTGTGCTCACAAACACACCTGTGTGGCTGGACACATTTACACTTTTGTGACAGAGATTCTTCGGGATTAATGTCATAGGACTGAAAGCTTTGCTTTTGAAGACATAGAATGATAAACTAGTTCAGGTTGGAAGGGATCTTAAAGCCCATCCAGTGCCATCCCCTGCCAAGGGCAGGGACACCTTCCACTAGCCCAGCCTGCTCCAGCCCATCCAACCTGGCTTGGGACACTGCCAGGGATAGGGCAGCCACAGCTCCTCTGGGCACCCTGTGCCAGTGTCCCACGATCCTCAGCAGCCAAGAATTGTTTCCTAATAGCTAGTTTAGACCTGCCCTGCTTCAGCTCAAAGCCATTAACAAAGCCCGTGTTCCACAAAACTCCCTGACTGCATCAACTCCATCTTTAGCCTGTAGCACTTTGCTGATGCTCTGCCCTCCCTTGCCCTGGGACTCTTACCAGAACTGACACTGAGCAAACAGCCCACAGACATTCTGGGTCACCTTTTTATCCTTTCAAACATTTCAAATATATGGCAAACCTCCAAACCATTGGTGTTTTTCCCATTTAAAAAGGCAAAACCTACAGTTCTGAGGAATTTCAGAAAGTTATTGGTTAAATTAGAAACAGCTGAGCCAGCCTGAATGGTTTCAACTTCCCCCACATTTTTGCCTTAGCTTGAATAACATTGTATTTTTGTCTTACATGAAGGGCAGAAAATTAGATTTAATACTCTTGTGTTTGATTTTTTTGCTTTGGCATAGAAGCAGCTGTAATATCTCTAACTGGGATTATAAATAGGCTATATATAGGGAATAACAGGCCATGGATCTAATGCAGACTCAAGAATTAAGTATATAAATGTAGTGGGAAATAGTATTTTTTCCCAAATGCTGGAAAGGACTAAAGATCTTTGTGCCATAATCTGATTAAACACAGAAAGTCTCCTTCAGGAGGAATAATCTCTTTCAATACAAGTGGTTGACAAATTGGCAAACAAAATAGGAAACTCCTCCAAAGGCTATGAAATATATGGTATGTGTAATGCACAAGAGATTATTATTTATGCTACAATCCCCAGAAATCCTGCTGTGACTTCTTCAGGGCCATTACATCCATAAAGTCAATCACTATGCCCCATTCTTTTGGGAATAACCTACTGTTCCTCCTAACCCCCACCACCATCTGCTCCTATTTAACCCCCCTGGCAATGGCTGAGCAAACTCTTTATGTTTTATAACTGGCTCCACATCTCAGATTTAATTGATCACATAACAATAAAAACTTTGATAAATAAAAAGAGTCCAGACTGTAAAGACCTCCTACCTTGAGAGCATTCATATGCTTCCAAAAAAGCCAGGCCAACAGAGAAGAAAAAAATGCAAAAAAGCAATTTTAAAATAGTTGTAACATACCCATAACTTACTTGTTTCCTGTGTACTTCCAACTGATAGATCATGGGATCCAAATGCAGCCACATCTCAGAGACAGTCCTTCCAACTCCTCCTGAAGGCACTTGCAGCAGAGGGCAATAGAGAATGTTCATTTCCTCTCACAGCCTTTGATTTCCTGAGCAGGTAAGTCAAAGGCTGGAATGTCCATTTTTTTAGCCAATACAAATATGCTGATGAAGAGCAGTTTTGAGACTACAATTTAATATTTCAAGTGTTGCCCTACTCTTATAGTAATAGAACCATTGAGAGAAAATCTCTTGTGTAATTTAGAGGCACAAACCTTTCTGTAATGCTGAATATTCTGATAAGAAGATATGCATGAAGCAGTTACTCAGCTCCTTACAGAAACTAGTCTGGATTTATGCCTTGTGTTTATCTAGTTTTAAGTGTTTTCCAATACAAAATATTCATCCTTAGAAGTCAGCTTTGTATTCACTGACCTTCAATGAAGTGCAGGCCTAGATATGAAATAGTATTAGGGATATGAATAGTAGGGATATGAAAATAGTATTTTCACTTTAAATTCAATGTAAAATCATTATGTCAGCAGGAAAACCAAATCACAGCCAGATTTGTTACATTAACTTTTCTAATTAACTCTTCTACATTGCTGTGTGATGAGTATAACTGCTGTAAAGAATCAGGCTCTTCCCAGAAGTTCCATTAGACCCAGATTCCTAAATGCACAAATTCTCACCTACTTGCTGTAGAGAGCAAGGACTGTTCCATGATTCCTTCACTAGCAAGCAGAAAAGGAATCCATGAAAGTCCATTTATGAACAGAAATGAACAGGTAAAGTGTTCAGAAGTGGCCACAAGCTGCTTGTGCCAGCAGACAGGTGGGTGTCTGTGCTAAGCAAGGTGTTCTTTTCCTGAGTGCTGGGTGTATAATTTAATAAACCAAAGACCAACCTTGCTCCACAAGAGCCTGTCTTGGACCAGCAGCAAGGCAGAGGTTTGCACACAACCAGTTCCTCTCCTTTTACCATCAGCTTTGTGTACAAGACACTTTGGTATTCTAAGCACACAGGGATTTTGCTCAGTATCTTGTTCATGCTCACAGCACATACTGAAATCAGGAACTGATAAGGTGAGGAGATTTGATATGTACAAGGCTCAGGGTTTATTTAATCAAAGGGCCAAAATGCATGATATTGGCTGGAAGCAGAAAAGAAAAGGAAAGGGGAGGCCAGAGGCATAGCAAAATACAAATTGCTTATGTGAGGTTGAGTCACACTTTGCGAGTGAAATGAAAATTAAAGCTTTTAAATTAAAAGGAAAAAAAAAAGAAATCAACCACTTAAAATATTGGCTAAAGGAAACACAGAACTGTTCTATCACTATCCATTAGTGATGCCAGCAAGTAATCTCCAAATGACTAGACAAGAATACAAACTTACAGGTACACTCCCACACTTGTAAGCAAAGTAACAAGTAATGCAGAGGAAAAGAAAACAGAACCATTTAGGCTTATTTTTTACCTTTCAAACGCTGAAAATAATAATGAAAATAATAATGTACAATAAGCACTTCATTAAATAGAAGACAGGCTTGTTAATTGGCTCAGATTAAGGTGCACTGGTCATTTAATTTCTTGCCTCCCAGCTTTCAGATGATACTTTTACATTAAAACAGTCTCCATTGTCTCTCTCTTTTCAGAACTTTCATCTATGATGGAATGTTTTTATTTAGGGATCTATTTTTTTTCATGAAGATACTGAATACAAAATGCAGCCAAATGGCTTGCAGGAGTCACAATTTGCAGTTCATTGTTAGAATTGAACCTGTGCATCCAATTCTCTGCTCCTCAGCCCACTCCTCCTCTTTTACAGGCACCTGCCTCAACAATCAGGAAAACTTTGGGATGGCTGTGGATGTGGAGGGCAGGAAGGGGGTTAGGAGCAAACCCTCCCAGGGCACAGAGAATCCTACAGCTCTTCAGGAAATGTTAATGTTATTCCAGTACTGGAGCAGCTTTGCTCCCTTAGAAGTGTTCCTGCCATCTCTGCTCATCAGCAGGCAGAATGTTTCCCCCAACTATCCCTGGGGATGTTCCCTTCCCAGCCTGCCTACATCACTCAAGCTGCTAAGGTCAACATTTCCTTGGTATCTCTTTCCAGCAGGAAAACGTTTTCTGTCCACTGAAAAACGCTGCACATCAGGAAATGTTGTGAAGTAGCAAACAGTTATTGATCAAACAAAGAGAAGCTCAATGAAATTCAAATTATTTTGAAAACAAAGAACCCATCACCAGCAGCTAATACTGATTATCTGCACGTCTATAGTCAAAGCTGCATTATGAGTATTAAGGAAGAGAAAGAACTGGGAAGGTTCCCAAAGTTCACTAAATCCTTTGCATTCCAGAAAGAGATAAATTTCTCATTCATATCTCTATCATGAGCTCTGTATATAGAGAGGACACAGCTCTGCTTTCTGTGAGCATCAACATGCCTCACATATTTTTTCTCCCCACTTGTGCCAAATCATTAAAATGTGAGAAAAGAAACACTGAGCACAAAATGTTTGGGGGATTAACAGAGACATCTCCTCTCTCCAGTTTCTCTTTGTGCCTCTCTTTCCTTTCAGACTCCCTCTTCTGTTGGAGTCATTTTGCCCAAGGTTTGATGATATTTGAATAATTTAGCTTAGTTTTGGAGGGAGATGGACTCAAAATTGAATGACATTTCTTTGCCCTGCTTTAATGACTCCAGAGCTCCTGCTAAAAGGTAGGAGCTCTAATTCCCCTTACTGGCCCATGGAAAGCTGTCCTTCCACCACTGGGAGGAAGCCAGAGGGGATCCTGGCTGCTGAGTGCCTCCAGCTCTTCCCCAGATGAGGAGGTGGTAAGAGGAGAGAATGCAGGCTGTCAAAACATGGCAACAGGTCAGCCCTCAGTCCTAGCAGAAAATATTTGCACCAGAGTCCAACCCCCCATCCCCATGCCCAGTGATGAATTTGTCCAATTAAACAGGTCAGAAATATCTCCCTGACTCCACCTAAGGATGAGGCTGGAAGCAGAGGAATATATAACTCTTCACTTCTTGCCAGATAACTGCAAAGTAGTTTCTGGAATAGTTTCCTGCCATGTAGAAAACAATGCTCTGGCAGCAGGGATGTGTGTGAGTGCTCTGCAGGGAGAGCATTGTCTGGTGTGTCAGTGTGTTTGTGTACACAAATATTAATGAAACAGGGGCCAAACAGGAACTCAACTCTCTCTGGGAACTGCTCCTCCATGGCATACCCAGGGAAAAAGGGAATGAAATATTCAACAACTGTGCAGAAACTGCTGGAAAACAAACACCACTGTCTTCTATTGTGTTTATCTTTTGGGGAAAATCACATTGAGAAACTCTGCAAGTGTGTTTATGCTGCTCTCAAGTGAGGTTTTGAGTTGTGTTATTTTGTGTCATTGCAAACTCTAATGCAATTCAAGGCCACATGAAATGTTTTGTAATTTGCTTTAGATAATTTTTGGAGGCCCAGAGTGACTGGATTCTACAAGCTCTGGGCAGCCACAGCTTCTCTGGGCAACCTGTGCCAGAGAAGGGAGGGAAGAATTTCCTTCCAATATCCCATCTAACCCTGCCTCTGGCAGCCTATGGCCATTCCCCCTTGTCCTGTCCCTCCAGGCCCCTGTCCAAAGTCCCTCTCCATCATTCCTGTAGGTTCCCCTCAGGCACTGGAAGGCCTCCCCTTCTCAAACATTTACACCAGAACATCAAACACACAGATGATGTCTTTATTTAGGAGGAACTCCATTTCCCCTACCTCACACAGGAAAAATGTGCTTTCTAGGGATGAAAATAAGTAATTTCTTTTAAAAAACTCCCTAAAGGAAAAGTGGGTTCCATGGTTATTGTTTTATTATAAAACTGATCAAGAAAGAAGAAACAGAACAAGTGCCAGGTCTTGAGAGAATGGCCAATGTGCTGAGTGTGAGGCCCTTTTGGAGGTTTCTGGAAGGACCTACCTTTTTAAAATCTTATTTTAATTCTTACTGTGACTACAAATTCTTAGCTGTGACAGCAGTGTGCCATCTGTATAACAGGACCCTGTTAGAGTATCCATCTGGTAAGGAAAGGATTACTTCATCAAATCTTACAGTTTAAAATCCTCATGAGTGGGCAACATATTTACCCTGGATGCTGTGAAGGGAGGAACACAAGGCAGCACAAGAGCTGGAAATTTCCCTGCCCAAATGACAGACCATCAGCATCCACTAAGGTTTTGAGGTGGTTTAAATTGTTAAAAATGAGCCATTACTTCATTTTTTATTACATTACATCTCCCTCTGGAGAGACCCACCTCAGCCAACAGCATAATGCAGGGCTGGAGTTTTGAAGAGCTCACAGGCAACACCTAAAGGAATGACAAAGCAGCTGCAGGAAAACCTTGCTTTAAAGAGGATGCTATTTCATTTTCATATGAAATACAGAACCCTGAACTCTAGCTTTGTCACTTTTTTCTGTTCCCATTTATTGCTTGAAAGACCAGGCTAATACTTAGACAAAGGATTCATTAGTGATTTTTACAGGAGGATGAAAACACCCAAAACAAGGAAAGGAGTCTGTTGTGCTTTGACAAGAAAATCATGGGGGGAAGAAGAGAAGCAGAGAGAAAGGGAGAGTGGTGTAGCTTTAAAGAGAGGCAATCCAGTGACTTTTGAATAATTAAAATTAATTTTTAATCTTTCTCAAAGAAAAATGAGATGGGTTCTGCCCAAGCAGCAGGAAGGCTTAAATATATCCTGTATTGGACTAGTAGTTCAGCTTTAGTAGGAGGGAAAAAGTGAACATCTCTGAAAGAGGAAAAGGCAAATAAGCCAAGACAAAATGAACAAAACCTGTACAAACCTTTCAGAGAACATCATGGAGAAACCAGAGCACTGAACCAACACCAACACTTCCCAAGGCTTACAGACAAGCCGGGATCAGCAAAGAGTCCTGGCTGGGGCACACAAAAGGGAAAGGACCAAAAGCAGCCCATGACAGTGGGGCTGTCTGGAATGCTTGGTGAGCTTCCCAGCCAACTGCTTCAGGACCTCCAGGCCAAATTCACCTGAAAATTCATGCCTAGGTGAACTCAACAGCTGATTCTACATCAAATGCATAGGTTGAAAAAATGCATTTCTACTAGCCAAGCTACTTGAGTTGTGCTCTCAGCAGGTGGCACACATTTACCACATTGTGACCCATTACTGAATTTAGTTGAAATGATTTTTACCAAGAGAAAGTATCAGAAATCTCCATTTTAACAAGAAGGAAAGAAATCTACTCCATTCATAATTAGAACATCTTTGGTATATTCTGCCTCAAAAATAATTTTGTTTTCAAGAGTATTATAAAGGGAACATCTTCATGTAGAAGTAGTTCTGCCCACCTGCTGTTCTTTGTAAAGTGAAGGAGAGGAATAAAAGAAAATTGCCTGACCTGTGACCACCTTTGGATAAAACTTTCTGGCACAAAAATCATGGTGCCAAAGGCAGGATTTCCACTGTTCCCTGGTGCAGGAGCTGATTAGTCAGTGCCCTAGGAGCAGAAATGATGCAGTGTGACTTCCAAGGCAGGCTCAGGACCCTCCTCATGGACAAATTCTGCACTCCAGGTACAATACATTTCCACACACAGATGTTAAACCGAGGGGCAAACAGGAAAAGTCAGTAAGTACAGCTTTCTCAAAGTTTGCTGGTAGGAGGAATCCTATCAGTTCTGTGGGATACAGCAGTTGCAGTAATATGAAAAATAATGCCCAGGTTTCACAGAATCACAGAGGTTGGAAAAGACCCCCCAGGGCCACCAAGTCCATCCTTCCAATCCCACAGTGCCCACTAAACCATATCATGAAATGCCACATCTACTCATGTCCTCAACTCTTCCAGGGAATGAGGAAAGGGAAAGGGATTTCTTTACAACTCACCTCCTGATTAAGGCAGGCATCAAAATGGGGAAGGGAAGGGGAAGGGGAAGGGGAAGGGGAAGGGGAAGGGGAAGGGGAAGGGGAAGGGGAAGGGGAAGGGGAAGGGGAAGGGGAGCCTTTCCCACTGCTGGCCTTGAGCAATTTACTTCAGTGTGAGGGAAAGAGATAATTCTGTTTACATTTCCATTCCCTGGAAAGATCACAAGATGATTTAGATGATGTCTAGACAGTGCTCTGAACATGCAGAAGAGTCACATAAAGCTCAGCTTCATGAGGAATAGTCTCCCCTTTTTTTTTAATACTCTAATTTCCAAATACATACAGGCAGCCAAAATGCAGAGCTGAGTATGCCAGCAATGCTGGGTAAATCCCTGGCACCACACATCAATCTGCTCTTTCATGTGAAATTAAAGTGTCCTCTCTGAGCAGAGTGGAAACAAAAGGCGGGCACGGAATAGTCAAAGGAAAAACAGAGACTGGGGAGAGAGGGATTGGAACAAATTGGGCTGAGTTAACCTGTCTGCTTGACTCTAACCACAGGGCAGATAAAGAAAACCATTTTCTGCCCAGCTGATGAGCCACAAACACACCAAGAGGCTCCTCAGCAGGCCCTCACCAGCCACATGCCACATCCAGTGTCCATCATTCCCTGCATGCAACTTCCATAGGTGTCTCCCACCTAAAAATGCAGTGTTAGAAGGTTCTGTGGCTCACCCTTATACAGCTGTCCTGGAGTGACCTGGAAGAAATCACCCACTTTTCTGCACTCCCCATACACACAGCCAGATAAAATACAATTTACATTCTGAGCTTTGCAAGACAGTTTGGATGGTAAAACAGCCTGAAATGTTGAATTAAAAGGTATTACAGAAACATTATCAATTTTAAAGTAAAATATTCAGTTTATTACTTGGTTTAATTGCCCTGAATTTTCACACATTAACATGCAAACCACATTGAGTGTGGTGCTGTTTCCAATTACAGCAGCTGATTTATCCAGGATGGAGGTTAGAGGCATGATAACACTTTCACTTTGCTTAACAACCCACCCATTTCAGAGAGTCAATGAAGATCTGCTCCTCCTAGAAGTTACACTCTACTTCCATAGCTGTGCTCCTGCAACTATAGAAGGAAATTAAGAGGAAATTAGCTGGAAATAGACCTCCCTGTTCATCAAATTCTCTCTCCAGCTGGCACAATCAGTGTTTCTGTATCATTATGATATAATCCCTTTCTTAATGCACCAAGTTCCCTCCTCCTCCTCCTCCTCCCAGGAAATCTTCTAAGAACCTCATTACTGCTTGAAAGCCTCCATGCAGTTTCCAGCTTATGCTTGGACAATCCATATCCTCTTGTCCTTTTGACAGCCTCACCTCCAGCTTCCCAGCTTTTCCCCTGCTGGCACAGGCCCCCAGCTCTCTCCTTAGACAGGAGTGATCCCATGGACTCCCACAGGTCCCAGCTCCAGCTGAAAGAACCACAAAGGAAATCCAGAGACCAGCCCAGGGAAGAGCAGGGAAAGCCCAGTTCTGTGGATGGGCACCTGGGACCTGCCAGTGCCATGGCACTGAGCAAAATTCACCTGGCCCTGCTGTGTCTCCTCAGTAGTGAAGCTGCCTGAACCCCTAAAGGCCTTTTCTCCCTTTCCTGCCAGGGTTATCCAGGCAGAAGGAAGCCCCTTGCTGCTGCCCTGCCTGTTCCTGGGACGGAGGGTGTGCAGGGTGGCCCATGCTGGTCACACTCTGCAGCCCTTCACCAGAACACTGATGGGTCTCAGTCTGCAGCAGCAATTCTGTCCTCAAAATAGCACAGCATGTGCTCTCTGCATCTTGGGAACCTCCTGGCAGCCTGATGGGCCTCAGGTGGGAAAAGGTGAACATTAGCAGGACAAACAGCAACATAACTCTGTGCTGGGGCTTGGGGTGGAGGCCATTTCCCACACATTTGAAGAAAACAATCCCAGGGGATTTTAAAAAATCACAGCTTTTTTTTTTTTTTTTCATAAAATCTACAATAAAAACAGACCATATTAAGCAGAAATGAGCCTACCAGAACTTATGAATAACTTGAATTCTTCCACTGGAGCCCAGCCAGCTGCCCTTGGAAAAAAATCCTGTTTACTTTGTAGTGAATGTGAGAGATATGCAGTCTGCCAGAAGCTGCTACGACAGTAAAAACACAGCCAGGGGCTGTCACAAATGGGGAAATCACAGAGAAAGTTAACTTTTTAACTTCAAGGACTAGATTAAAATAATATCTATTTGGTTAAAAGTTATTTACTTTATCACACAGAAGACTTAAGTTGCCTTTACATGAAAGCTGGTTTAGTTCAAAGGCAAATTTCAGCTGCTTTTTCAATAGTTAGCTTGGTTTTAAACATTTTTATTAGATTTACAAAGGAAATGTCTTTCCTTGTTGTTGTCAGTTGGGCTGAGATTAATATTTTGCCCTACAACTGCATCTTTCTTCCCCCAAGCCTCAGGCAGGATGGTTGCACCAGGAATTCCTGACAGTGTCCTCACTCAAGGTGCTTCCTAAATCCTGGGGGATGATTAGACATGCCTGACCTTGTGGCTCCTCAGCACTGTGATCCTAAGGTGATTCCTACATAAATCCTGTCCTAAGCTGTAGGTCTGTGATTTCAGAAATTGCACAAAACATATTCCCAGTGCCCCCAAGCCTGAATACTGAGGCTGATTAAGTGACAGCCTCTTTGAGAGAAAAAGAGGGTAATAAGTAACCTTAGAGCTCCTGTGTTTTGTGCTGTAAGTTGGGATTTCTTCCCTCCTGATCTCCAACACAGCTGGATTGATTTTTTTATCATTTCCACTCCTTTGTATACATTATTTGTACTCCTTCTGTATTGGCAAAGCTTATTGTAACCTTAAATTGAACATGCTGGCACTTTCTCCTGTTAATTTATGTTCTTAATTAATCTTTTCATTTATCTTATCTTTCATAACCAACTTTCCTTTTGTCCCACAAAGGCAGTCAAAGGCCCATGACTGCAGATGTCTCTCCTCCCACAACAGCCCCTGCATCCCTGCTGTCACAATCCCTCCCTGTCTCTTACAAATTTTCCCATTGTCCCTCTCATCCCTTTAAAGCCCATTTTCTAGGCTTTGTTGTTGTGTTTTATACTTGAAACCAAGAACATGTTTAAGTCTCTTCCTGCACCCAAATCCAAGAAGGGCTGCCCTGATAACCCCACAGCAGCAGTGAAAACAGGAGACAAATGTCACCTCAAAGGGACACTTGAGCATATCTGGCCCTGTCAGGAGCAGGAAATACCACGAGTCTTACGTCAAAGATTTCTAACCTAAATCTGCAGACCCAAGAGGGCTGGAATGGCTTGAATACATTTCAGATAAACATCCAGACCTTGTGATGATTATCCAAACTCTTTGGGAATGTGGAAGTTGTGAGGTTCACCCGTCAGCAGTACCTTGGGCGCATCCTGCACCTTGAGGCCAGCCCTGATAAGGCTGTTTGGCGGAAGCCAAGGGCAGCAGCGTTAATTAAATCACGTTGGGAGGAAGCTGGGAACCAAGGGATGCTGCAGACATTGCCAAGTGGCTCAGGAGAAATAAATCAGAGTTGTCCAAAGCACAGCCGCATACCAGCTACTGGGAAGAAAATTAACTCTGCCCCGGCCAAAACCAGCATGAGAGACTATAAATATTTTCAGAGTAAGAATAGTGGTAATTATTCACTGCCCAAGAAAAGCGGGATCTTCAAGATGGGAGAAAACATTTTGAGCACCTCCTCACAGAAATTCAGGAGTCTAGTAACTTTAATTTGACCTTGGAAATTAAGTCAGCTATATCAAATTAGGACCAGATTAATTCTGATTATGATTAACCACCCAAAGGCTTAATACAGTTTGACAAATACATGTTAAAATCACATTTTTAGTTCATTTAAATTATATCTTAATTGTTCCTGCAAAGGTGAGTCCTAAATCTCAACAATATTAATCAGCAAAAGAAAGGAGGTTTTGCATTTAACTGATCTTTCTCTATTTGTTTCATAACATCTTCATTGTGAAACCTGCTCAGCATAGTGCATTAAAAGACCTGTCAGGCTGCATTGGAAAAACCCTGTTAGTTTGATTAAATTACTCAGGAGAATAAAAAGGACAGGTATTTTCAGAGCTGGTTGGTAAGAACACCTGGCTCAAGGATTTCTGCAGGCAGCCTGAGAATTCAGCTGGGGTTACACACAAATGGACTAATTCATAGAATCTTAGGATGGTCTGGGTTAAAAGGGGACAAACCCCCAATTAATTATTAATTATGATTTGCAATAACAGCATGAAAATTCACTGTCTCCAGCTTCTTAAAGAAAAGGGAAAAAACACCTGAATTTCCATTGAGTCTCAACAGCCAATTTCCATAGACATGGGTATTATCTTTAGTGGGCAAAAGTCTGGGCAGACACAAACTCCAGTGTCCCTCAGGCTGACTCTGTTAGCAAGGGATTCACAGGGTGTCTGAGAAGCTGCTCTTCCCTTCCAGCTTCCCAGCAGCAGCTCCTACCCCTGATGCAGCATCACCCACAGACACAGCAACCCATCAACTCATTCCCCCCTGTTCCCTGGCCTTTTGCAGACCTTTTGCATCTCCCAGGTATTGTTTACAGGTGTAAACTGTCCAACCGGAATCACAACTGCTCAACCTGGAGCACCTCTTGCCAGTTACTGCCTTTAAGGAGCAAAAAGCCATGAGCAGAGTTGCCTCATCACACCTCCAGGAGGGCCTGGCTGCCCAACCCTTTGGCTGTTAATCACCAGTTACAGTAATTGGTGTCCCAGAGGATATTGACCCTCCCTTCACACCCTGCTTGCTTTTCCTGGCAGGCAGCTGCAGCTAAATCATGAACACAGACAGCAATTGCCAAAGGGCTGGTGCTCCCTTTCCTCCTGCTGGGGTTCTCACAGTTATTCAAAACATGCACAACTGTCCATCACAACACAGCACCTCTCATCCCACAGACCCTAAATGACCCTAATTACTGATTATGCCCATTCCTAAAAAGAAACAGCATTTATCATAGAAACCCAGACTGGCTTGGGTTGGAAGGGACATTAAAGCCCATCTTGCTCCACCCCTTCCATGGGCAGGGACTCCTTCTGCTATCCCAGGTTGCTCCAAGCCCCATCCAACCTGGCCTTGGACACTGCCAGGGATCCAGGGCAGCCACAGCTTCTCTAAGGCCAGGGCTCCCTCACAGGGATTCCTTCCCAAGGTCCCATCTGACCCTGCCCTCTGGCAGTAGGAAGCCATTCCCTGTGCCCTGTCCCTCCATCCCTGGTCCCAGGTTCCTCTCCAGCTCTCTTGGAGCCCCTTTAGGCACTGGAAGGGGCTCTGAGGTCTCCCCAGAGCCTTCTCTTCTCCAGGTGAACACCCTCAGCTCTCCCAGGCTGGCTTCAGAGCAGAGGAGCTCCAGCCCTCAAAGCATCTGTATTTATCATCATCATCCTTTATAGTTCTCACTAGTCAGGATTTTATATGCCAGCCCTGCTGAATTTTATATTTTTGTAGAGATGATTGAGAGAAATAAGGTACTATTTACAGAAAACTTCCCAACAGGGTCCTAACAGGCTCTCATGAAACACATTGTTTTGCTTTCTTATTTGTTGTCCCTGTGGAACTGTAACCCACTGCTCCAGATTATCCACCCCTATCTATTCCTATGCAGCAATGAATGTGAAGACACCCAAGGCTGGCTGCTGGTACCAAAATCCTGTAAGGACATTTACTGCCACTAGGAATATTTTTACTTCAAAGGAAAGGATTAAAAGATTATGGAAATGATCCTCAATCTCTGCAATTCCACTGACCTGCTTTTCCCCAGATAGCACAGAATGATTTGTTAAGATATGTGTCAGCCATATGAGAGAAATGTTAAGTGAAGTGCAGAGTGGGAAGTGCAATATTTGAGATGTACACACCACTTCCAAGGTAAAAATACTTGGGAAATGGCCCCTTTCCCCCAGGGACAGCCCTGGACACACACAGTGCACAGGGAAATGCCCCTTTCCCCAGGGATAGCCCTGGGCACACACTGTGCACAGGGAAATGCCCCTTTCCCCAGGGATAGCCCTGGATGTGCACTGTGCACAGGGAAATGCCCCTTTCCCCAGGGATAGCCCTGGATGTGCACTGTGCACAGGGAAATGCCCCTTTCCCTCAGGGATAGCCCTGGGCACACACTGTGCACAGGGAAATGCCCCTTTCCCTCAGGGACAGCCCTGGATGTGCACTGTGCACAGGGAAATGCCCCTTTCCCTCAGGGATAGCCCTGGATGTGCACTGTGCACAGAGAAATGCCCCTTTCCCTCAGGGATAGCCCTGGGCACACACTGTGCACAGGGAAATGCCCCTTTCCCTCAGGGACAGCCCTGGACACACACTGTGCACAGGGAAATGCCCCTTTCCCCCAGGGATAGCCCTGGGCACACACTGTGCACAGGGAAATGCCCCTTTCCCTCAGGGATAGCCCTGGACACACACTGTGCACAGGGAAATGCCCCTTTCCTTTCCCTGCTCCCTTAGGAATACCTCCTTTGAGACAAACACATCAGGGCTTATCCCAACACATTGGATGTAACTCTGTAAGAAATATGAATAATGCAGCTCACTTGCAAAGGAGCAGAACTGGCGTGTTGTACAAGTTCCTGGTGCACTCTGTGAAGAGCTGTTTCCCTTCCTAACTAACAATCTTTAGGTACCTAAGTTAGGTACCAGCCATCTCATCCTTAAACCCAGTTTTCTAAGTCAGTAAATGCAGTTTCCCAGACTGGAAAGTGCTGGGGTTTCCAACTCCTGGGGTTTCCAAGTGCTGGGGAAACTCTTGGGCTCTCTCCTGTTTAAATGGAGATGTATTTGCATTTTAAAACAAGAAAAAAGACCCATCTGTAGGAGTATGTGAATAGCTGCACAGCTAGTTTGGGGCACAGCTATTGCAAGGTGAGGATTCCATCAGCATCACCAGAGCTCCTTGAGAGGGCTCTGTGCCAGGTGGGGGACTCAGAGCTTGGTGCTGCCCCAGAGTTGTGCCATCACAAATGTCATACACAAAGGCAAGCTGGCTTTTAATTTCTGATAAATAAGAAATGGAATGAGCAGCTTTTTTGCCCCTGCCAATCAAATGTTATGTGCCCTGCAATTACCATTGACAACAGATGGAAAATTGCAGTGACTAAACCCCAGATGCTGGTGTTTTTCTACTTCTAAATTAGTAGTTTAGTGGATTAAGGTAAAATATTTGCCTATTGCTCTATCACCCTGAAAGTACATTAAACATTGGGTTAGGGAACAATGCTGTGAGTAGCCAAGGAAATACAAAATCTGTAACTAAACCTCTATTTGCAGGTAGGAACCAAGAGATCAGAGAGACACAAACAAAGCTCCTACACCCACAGAGGAGCTGCTCTGTGTTTTGTTAGAAGTACCATGTGAGAAAATGCAAAATAAAGTGCTAGTGAATAATTTGCACATGCAAATCCAGCCCCCAAGATGAAGTGCTGACTTTTGATCTCCATGAGCAGAGCTCTGTGCAATGCCCATTCCTCCAGGCCTTGGAGCCACACTGCCAGTTTTGCCTCAGTTCCCAATGGGGGTTCTTCGTGCTTCCCTCCTGGAAGCCTTTTTTTCCACCACAGAAGCTTAATAGGAAACTGGACTTTGGTATTCAGTGGCTGAGGAATGGCTCTGTTTCCACCATAAGGTGGGAAGAGGGAGGTGGCATGGAAAACCAAAAGGAAATGCTCAGACCTGGACTGCAGATCCTGCTGCCAGGAATAGTTATAAAGGCAGAGGCAGATCCTGCCCTACACACTCCTCTTCTTTCCTTCCACTGCAGCAGCAAAACAACCACAGCAATCCTGCTGCTGCCTTAAACCATCAAGTGCTTTTCCAGTGATAGTTTTCTGTGGGGAGACAAAAGCCACACAGTTCTGAGGACTGTGTTATCTTCCATTTTCTTTGGTTTGACATCTCCTACAGCCTCCAGGAAGAAGGCATCCAATCCAGAGCCCTTCCTCAGCACTCTGGCAGGACAGCAAACATCCTCAGTTCCATAGCACCAGGATTCAAGCACAGTTCAGAGAGCCCTCTCCATTTGCACATCTATTCCTTTCCAATATGTTGAAGCTGTCAATACTGCAACTAACATTTTAATACTCCAATTAATATTCTCTCTGCCCACTCTGCTAGGGCAGAGCAGAATGCATGGCTGTTTGTTACTTTAAACAAGGAGACTTGCAGGAGAAGCTGCCAGGAGCTGCAGCAGGACAGAGCAGCAGGAGCACACCTGAAAGGGTGAAGGGAAAGAGGAAACCTCTTGGGCCAGGCTGGAGAGAGAACTGAGGCTACAGCAGCCAGAGGAAGCAACAAAGTGACACAGGCAATGCAAGTCTAAACCTTTGAGCTCAGGAGCTTTCATAATTCATACCATCACAAATTCTTCTGTCTTGCATGAGTCTTAGCTGGATTTACAGGATCCAAGAGTGAAGTGTTGGGGAGGAGACTACTCAAGCTATAAATAACTGAAGAGAAAAGCAACAGGAGATTTCAAGGCTTTGTTGATTCAACAAGAAGGCATGAAATTCCTCTCTCTCACTATTTAAACAGTTACTCAAAATAGAGCTCTTAAAAGTAAGGATATTGGAATATTAGTGCCAGCAGGATATGCTGACAGCCCTCATACTCTCATTTAGTCCTTATGAAGTGTAGCAACAGGAATGTGAAAACCATAAATTGCAAAGGTAGCATCTGCAAGCCTTCATTCAAGGTTCCTAATTGCTCTATGATTCAACCAGACATGTGGCTCTTTTTATTTGTTATTTGTGCACATTCAGGCAAACTGGCTGGTATTAGCACATGCCTGGGGAATGGCCTTTTTCAGGGAGGTGTTGGCATATTTTGTTTTTAGGAGGTCAGTGGTTTGGGACCAGACTGAAACATTCCAAAGCCAGCATAAACACTTATTTTCTTTCAGATTATCCTCAGGGAAATAATAGTCTGGCCATTGTAGCTTTAAGAGTTACAGCCTTACAGCCAGTGCTTTCATTCCCGGCTTACACCAACACCAGTACAATTCCACAACCCTCCAGGTGCACTTCACCCCTCAAAAGGATCAGAGATTGATTTGGAGCTCCAAGACCAGAAGCAGATGCTGTTTGAGAGCATGTACATGTAATACAAGGAGGACAATCAGTGCTACAGAAGTAGTCCTCAGAGCCTGCAGATTCATTTTCAAGAGTACAGTAATGCTCCAGGTCACTGGCTTTATATTCAAAGACAGGCTGTGTTTCAACTCCACAGCTGTGGTAAACACCTACACAACACTCCCTGGGAAGCAAAGCACAAGCACAAAACCAACTGCAAGCACAAAACCAACACAGGGTGAACCCTGGTTTCAGTTCTCTTCTAAGCCAAAGAGATACACATTGTCATGAGAATATGCACTAAATAGCCTAAACTTTCCAAAAGTACATATCCAGCTATCCACCTCAAGAAAACAATACCCTAAAACATGGAAACTGGGACTCATTTACCCTGTGCAGGAAACATACCCCTCTCTGGGGGAAGGTGTCCCTGCCCATGGCAGAGGGCTGGAATGTGATGATCTTTAGGGTCCTTACAGCTCAGAGCAGTCTCTGATTCTGTGATTTTATTAACACTGCAGATGTAACCTTGAGGGACACTGGGACAGCTCAGGGACCCTGGGACAGCTCTGACTTAGCCTGCCTCCTTCTATTTCTGCTAAAAGGCTTTATTATGAGCACTGGGCTAATAAAATCCTTTTGAGTGATCTCAAAAAATCTCCTAGTTTGTTATTAGGTCACAGTTTGAAAGACAGGTGTCTGCCAAGGGAGGTGGGAACCTCCCTTGGAATGGAGAACACGACCCCCCTCTCTCTGAGTTATCATAACTTTGAAATTTAGGGGCTTTCAGGCAAAGATATGGAAAAAGGAATAACAGTTCTTTAGTAGTATGTTCGTGCACAACGAGGCAAACAAACGACAACAAGAAAGAGAAGAAATCAAGGATAAGGCATGAAACTCAAAGAAGGTTCCTCCCGCTCGGTAGGCAATGCCCCTGCGCTGCAGTTCCGCGCACAGCCGGCAGGGGCGCTGCTGCTCCCGCCGGGCACGGGCGGCGGTGGCTCCCCCGGCCTGCAGGGGGCGCCCCTTGGCGAGCACACGGGAAATGGCGGGCAGGGAGGGAGGAGAGGCTGTGCTCCACAAACCCCGGGATAACCGAGCCTGGTGCCCCAGCAGGACCCTTGGGAGCAGCGAGCTGGAATGGCAGGAATGAGCAAAATCCCAGAGTGGTAGATGAGATGTACCAGAAACTCCGCAGCTGTAGCTGGAACCATCCGGCAGGCAGGGGTTGCATGGCTGCAATGGCTCGAATAACTCGGGGGATGCTGGGCAGGAACAGCCCGAGTCTGGAACAGGGCATAGAGAGAGGGGACAGGGGATCCCGGGATCTCCCCTGAACCGCCCCGGCAGATGGTGAAGGGTTTTTGTTGGGTGAGGTAGGGTCCCAGTGCAGCAGCTGCTCTATGAGCAGAGCTCCATTCACGGCAGAAGGCAGCAGAAGGCAGAACCCCGCAGTGGTGGTGAATTCTTCCCACAGCGAGCGCAGCCTCCTTCCCCTCCCAGTGCCGAGAGCTCAAGAGAAAGTTGGCAGCTGCCTAAGCCCCTTTTCCCCAGCCCAGTTCTCGGGGTATCTCTGCCCCCCTTCCACCGAGAGAAACCCTCAGATAAGAGAAGTGCGGCCAGATGCCCTCCTTTCCTGAGCTGGGCAACTTCTTTTTGTCTGGGTCATTATTGTCTTCTAGCAATATATGGGAGAAAATTCCCTAAGAGAAAGAAACAAAAGGAAGAATCTTAAACCCCAACAGTCACTACAAAAGGAGAAAAATAGACCACTGGGATCCTAGTTGCTTTAACTGATATCCAAGCAAATCACTCAAGAAACAGATTTTTCATAGATGAGTGGAGGAGAATGGCTTTTAGGTCAAGTTTGCAAACTTGCCCTGCACTCCCCCCACACTGACATTGTGCCAACATCCCAGAACTCAAAGCTGGGCCTCAAGCCATCCTTACTCAGCCCTTGGCTCAGGAGACAGTGGCAGAACAGAGGGAATTTCTCCAGACAAGGACTGGGGGTGTAGTACCCAAGGGCATCTCCCAAGGCTTTCTGTATTTCCCACAGGCAGCAGTTTTGCAGTTACTGTTTTGTAAAACCATTTAGGTTTTTCACCTGAGTGCTGAGCTCTTTATCTAACATCCTTTCTACAGCCAGAACACAGAGAGCCACAGAGCAGAGGCTTTTACCCTGGCAGGGCTGCTCAGCAGTGCTGGCTGTACACACACCAGGCCTCCTTGTCTTTTGCTCTCAGCAAGATCAAGTCTGTCTCTTCCCCTTTAGTGTCTCAACACCCTCCTCCTCACACACTGCAAACAGTATTACAACACCCCAGTGTTTAATACACCTTCCAGCTGCTGCAGACTTTCTTGCTTTTCACTTGTTCCCAGCTTTTTGAACACAGAATCTCTCTTTTCATAGAAAAAAAAAAAAAAAACCACCAAAACCACATTGTTGACAACCTGAGCTTGAAAACAAGAACATAAGATGCAGGACTTACACTGATCTTGACAGCAGCCAACTCTGACTGCACCAAGGGGCTGCAGAATTCCTTCTCCTCCATGCAGGGAATTGGTGATTGTGCCTGCAAGAAGGCATTTTTCTGTGGTCATCCTTTAAAAAGAATGAAAGTGAGAATAGGTGTGATAATTATAAATGGCTTAAGCCACTTTCAATTCTGGGCACTCCAGCAACTACAACATTTTATATGCTGTACAATTCTGTTCTATTTCTATTCTAGAACATGTCCTGGGCCTCTCATAGACCCCCTTATAGAAGGGATTTCAGAAATATGCAAGCACAGCCTGAATCCTGAGAAAACAAATAACAGTATTTTCCAGCATATTCAGTGAGTATTATTGCCAGCTCTGCAAAGTTTGCTTTCTGCAACTTAAAAAAAAAAAAAAAACAAAAAACTAACAGGCACAACACAAAATAGGAAAAAACAGAGGAAACCATAACTACACATAAACAGCCTGAACTTCCTCCTCCTTCCTCAGCAAGAGGGCTTTGTTTTTCCTCTCACAGCTGTTCAGATGTTAGGAGAGGTCACTTGAGTGCTCAGGCAGCTGAGGGTGATGAAACTCACTGCTCCTCTCTGTGTTAGGGAGCAGGGAACTCCCTCGTTTTCAAGATGAGTTTCACAAACCACAAAAATCGAGTGCTGAGAGCCTGAAGAGCTCTAGAGATAGTCCTGTAGGTGTCAGGAGAAAACCTGCAGCCTGTTTCACTGGGGAGAGGCTGGATCCAGAGCAGAGTTTCACATTCACAGAGCCTTTCCTTGCACAAGTGATGCTCTGGCTCAAAGCTGCCTCATGCTCAGGAAGGGGGGCAGAGCTATGAGCAGAGCTGAGTGAAGAAAACAGAAATCCTTGGGGGTGAGCAGGAAGGGAAGAAATAATGAATTTCAAGTCACAAAGTATGCAGGAGAAATTAGTCCAGTGTATGATATGTGCAGCCATGACCATGGCCTGTGTGACTGGGAGCCCAGACCCCACATCTGACTGACAGGAGCTGTGGTTGTTCTTCTCCTTGCCTTTTGTTACCTGTGCACACAGTAAATCCAGCTCAGGAGCAAAACTAAAAAAGAGTGCTACTATATTTCAAAACAGTTTAATAACAGGCAACACCATAAGCAAGATATAGTGGTAAATCTGGAACAAATCCAGCTGTCTGTTGGAAAAGATTCCAAGCCCTTTCAAGGCTGGTACGTGTAACACTTGTCCTTGTCTTACCATTGGTGCCAGACACCCATAAACACTTGTGCAGGAGTAGCTGGGGGAAATAAATGTCAGAAGGCCCTGCAGGCTTCTGTGAGTCAGTTTGGGAATGTGAGCCTGGGGATGAGCTTGGTTGGACATGGATACAGGTGTGCACATCCAGAACCACGTCACATACCTGCTGTGTGCAAGGCTGGGATGTACGTGACAAAGGGAAGGGGCTGGGGAAGAAGAGCTTTGGGAATGAGGAACTGAAGCCTTACACAACCACAGCACTGCCTGCAGTGTGACATGAACAAGTGGCTGAACAGTGAGTTATGGATCAGTATGACCAGCTGAAAGAAAAAACAAGCCAAGAAAATGATCATTCAGCACTCTGGAATATGGGATTTTTATATACCTGGATGCAGCCTTGCTAGTGCATAGTACAAGAATACAAAATACATGAGACTCACTGGTCCATAGTATGTGATTTTATCACAAATCTCTCCAGACACATCAGCTGATGTGCAGGACCCCAAGCTGTGCCACTCATGCACCCTCCACTGGATCAGTTCTATCTGTAGGACATGAAGCATTGCAAACACCAGTGTAGGTGCACTGATATGGGCAGAAACATTTCACTGATTCTTCAGAGCCTGGTGCTTTCACTGCTTGTAAAAGTCCTTATCATGCTAAAAAATACTGAATGCTTCTCCTGCTTGTACAGAAACACTGCAGGCAAATTAATCAGGCAAACAACAGTTTGATTTCACCAAAGTAACCCTCACCAAATCATGGATTTCTTGAGCTGGGAAGCTGTTTGGGCTTAGCTAGGCCTGACAGCCAGCTGCAGAGGATGGAAATATATACCCCAATAAAAACCAAGCCCACGTGTTAGATGATTCCATAATTTTTTCAGGATGCACAGAAACCTTTCAACACATTATGAACCAATATTTCTAACTTTGCATCAGAACAATGGGGGACTGAGTTTGCCTACAGCAACTGATGATCCCCAGAGATTCCTGTGTGTGCAGAGCCTGTTCTTGCATTGTCCAAACACAGAGGGAAAACACCCTGATGTGATTCCAGCCCCCAGCCCCTTTCATCCCCAACCTAGAGCTCTTTGTGTATCCAAAGGAAGAACACACAACGTGCACTCAACCAGACAGAGCTGAACTGCCTGCAGCCAAAATACAAAAGATTGGATATCTGATTTTTTTTTGGTAGTTTAATCATTCTTTCATGTATAATGGATGCACAGGCAGAGTTTGGGCTTTTGAAAACCTAGAGCAAAGCTTTACTTTATTCCTGTAAATCTCATGGGCTTCAAATTGAAGCATTCTCTTCTGTCAGCAGCACAATGCTTAGCAATGAAATTCCATGGCTCCAATTGGACACTGAGGATTTAATTACACTTGGAAAATAGATTGCTACCAATGGGTTTGCTATTTTGGGGGCATATAAGATTCATAAGCTTTAGTATAGCTGTAAACCCACCCATAAAGGGTGTGGGAAGGAAGGGACCAAACAGATTTCCCCAAAATTCTGTTTTCTTCATTGAAGACTGAAGATTCCTAGAAGTGTGAGAGTGGAAGAAGCTAAAGGTTTTGGGGGGGGGAACGGCTCAAACTATCTGGATGGGAAAGAAATTGGTGGGTATATTCTCCAGCCCTAAGGAATTGGGCAATCTTTATCAGTCTGCTCCAGGGAAGAAGCAGAGCAAAGATGGAAAGTTAAGGGGTTTTTGCTTAGTGGAGGTTGGAGAGGTGGGGGGACAGCAAAGAGGTTACAAGAAGAGATACTGTGAACCCTCCCTAACCAGAGCAAACAAAATAAATTAAGGTAATGAATGTTTAATATGGAAGTTTAGGTTCTCTCTCTGACAAAGCTGCTAAAGGCTCATAATGCCAGATATGAAATTACCCCAGCTATGCTGCACCATCTCTGGAAGTGTCCAAGGCCAGGTTGGACAGGGCTTGGAGCAACCTGGGATGAGGGAAGCTGTTCCTGCCCATGGCAGGGGATGGAATGGGAGGGGCTTTAAGGTCACTCCCAACCCAAACCATTCCATGATTCTATGATTTTATGTGGTTTCATTTTCCTCCCAGGACATCAGAAATGTTGTCAGCCTTGTTTTACAGAAGCAAAGAGCAGATGACATGCCTGGAGTCAGCCAGGGGCACAGGTGGGGATGAGGCCATGCCCCATCTTTTTTAGGTGACCTAACTGCAAGGTCACAGCTGCTTTCCTAAACAAAAATCAGATTTCCATAGTGATGAGTCTGAGCTGCAGAGCTCAAATCGTGATCAAAGGTTTGGATGCCTGGCATGTAGGGCACTCATGGCACTGGAAGAGGCTGCCCACAGCAGTCAGATCCAGATTTTCCGGTTTTGATGTGGTCAGCACTGAAATGCTGGTTCTGAAAGCCCCTGCTCAGGCTTGGTCAGGTGTCCTTTGTGTTGCCATAACCTCCACACAACTGATAACAACCCACACACTCGTGGCTGTATCAGAGCCCCCAGGAGCTCCCAGAGCCCCTACTGCTCCCTGTGCCTCCCTGCTCCTCACCACAATCCAGGAGCAGCACTGTAACCTCAGCCCTGCCGAGCTTTCAGGAAAGGGAGGAAATTCCACCAGCACAAGCACTCCGAGCTATCCAGAAGAGGGAGTGCACAGCATGTCCATGCACACGGGGACATCAGGGGCTGCTGTGCTGTGTCCTCACTGCCCAGCACAGGGGCTCTGCAAATGTCTTGCCACAGCTCATCTGCACATACTGCTCCTCCTGGACATGTGTCTGCTTGAGATTTTTCCCGGGGGGGGGGGCTGTATAAGAAGTGTATTTTTACTCTTTGATAAGCTTGCTTTACGTATCAGCTCTCTAGTCAAAATTAATTAAGTACCTTTTGTTCCAAGTCCCTTGCTCCCTGATTTGATAAGTAACTTGTAGGCAATGTTGCAGAATGCAAACTTGGAGATAATTTCTCAGACTTAGTCAAGAGTGAAGTTTAAAAATTCCCTTTCTGTGAGCAACAGAGTTTTTCCAAGTGGAACTTCCACTCGTGTTTATCTGGGTTTGCAGCAACAGCCTGGACACTGCTGTAGGTGCCCTTGACAATTAAAAATGCAGTCAAGTACAGGAACAAAGCCACAGGCAACCACCATGTGCAGTGATTAACCAGTCAAACCTACATTATGAAAAGGAAGCAAGAAATGGGCAGCAAGTTTATAAAGCAAACAATTCCAATAATGTTTCCATGTTTTTCTCCTTTCTCCACTGACACATCCTCTTCCTCCCCCAGCACGTGCTGTTCAGCTGTTCTCCTGCTCAATTACCTTCTTTTATATTGGCCTAAATTATTGACCTTAGTTTGACTTTTTTCCACTTTGCTTATCTTTGTCCTTCACTCTAGTTAAGAAAAACCCCACAAGACTTAGCTCTGGAAGGTTTGAAAGGCAATATTAATTCTGTTTAGCTCCCAGTAACAGTGTAAACAGCAATAACATGATTCTTTAATGATTATTACCTGATTTTATGTGCCTTCCTTACCTAACCTTTCTCTTTTTTTTGATGTCTCTTACAGATTATCAAGAGCCAGTATTCTGTTGACTTTTGTTATTCATTAAAAATTAAGTTCAAGGTCAACTGATAAATACATGTCGCTATTACAGTTTTGAAAACAAATAACTTCCATTGCAATGCAGTGAGAAAGATTTAAAAAAAAAAAAAAAAAAGGAAAGGAACTTCCTGCCTGTGCTGCATTATTATGCAATTCTAAGTGGGTTAAAAAGAAATGCACTGCTGTACTTTGAATTATCAGTACAATAATACACTCTTTATCTTGCTCAACTTCAACTTGCACCATCTTTCTGCAGAGAAGTCAAAATAGCAAGTTCAGGTAATAACCTCTGGTTATCTCCGGCAAGGTAAATACCTGAGAAAGTAATTGGCATTAACTTGCAGTTTCTTAACAGTGGTTCAGCTCTGTTATCAAGCCCTGAAGAGGTTAAGGTCCAAGTGCAGCCCAGGTTCACCTGATCCCTGACTGTGTGTAGGGAGCAAAGGCAGCCTGAGGAAGGCACAGTCTGGGCAGCAGCACAGCAAAGGCACCTCCTGTAATGGTCCTCAGTGCAGGAGGCCAGGCTGGACAAGGCTGGGAGCACCCTGGTTCAGTGGAAGGTGTCCCTGCACATGGCAGGGGGTGGCACTGGAGGGGCTTGAAGCTCTCTCTCATGCCAGCAGCAATGGCTTCCCCTGTCCCCCACACCATGTGCCCTGGGAAGGATGCTGGCTGCATCCCACGTGAAGGTGCTCTGGCTGCCAGGGGCTGCAGGGCAATGCTCACAGGTGAGCACCAAGGGGTAAGGGACTGAGCAGCACACTGGGGTAATTTAACAGCCCAGGCTCTGCAGGAACCAGAAGGATGTCCATGGACACCTGGAGAGCAGGAGATAGAAGCCACTGTGTGCTCATGTCCTTTAGCAGGCCCAAGGCAGGGGCTGTGAGAGCCTCCAAGGTGCCCTTTAGGAACCAGACTGCAGCCACTCTGCTTGCTGGTACAATGGGCATTCTGCCTCCTTTCCACTAAACTCCCAAGGCTTTTCCAGCGTAAGGATGACTGGGCACACACAACAACTTGCATTGCAAGGCTTGGCAAAGACAGCAGCTTTTGTTTAGCAGGGTGCAAAGGACTAATAAACCACTCAATGATTTGTGTTCAAACACTGAGCAGAGCCATCGACAGCAGCCATCAGCACTGGGGCTCCAGCAGTGGCTCAGCCCTTGGCTGGGCTGGGAGTTCAAAGCCTGGCCAGCAACAAGGGCTGGAAAAGATCTAATCCTCCCTTATTTACATGTATAAATATTGGAACAAAGGAAGGAATAGCAGCAAATGACATCAGTGAACAACCAGGATCAATAAGAACAGTCATGGAGAGTGGAAATTAACCTGGGTGGAAAAGAGTGCAATGGATCACTCTCACCTGATTTTGCTTTCTTCCAACCATGAGGGTATGTTGTTCCTTTCATGCCCTGCCCCAAGGATTGATTGGTTGATTTTCTGAACCTGAACCTGTTTCGAAAAAGAAACATTGTTATTTTTATTTTACTTAGTGGTTGAGCTAAGCTGGAAAAAACACCCCAAACATAAAATCTATGCCATGGTGGAATCCAGTGCAAGCTTTTCTAAAGGAGTAGAAAAATTAGGAGAACTCAAATCCCTATTTATGGATCACATTTCTGGACTGCAGTATAGGAAGAACAAAAACCCACAGAACATCTTGTTGGACAAACCAGCCATTATTAGCTTAACACAGGAGCTGAAGCTCTCTGTATAATCATTCCAGCCTTCTGAGTTACCCAAAGCATGAACTTAGAGGCTTCTTTCCTTCTGCTGAGCCCAAAGAGTGGTTTTGTTCACAAGTTACAACCATACCTTCCACAAATACTTATAAAATAGTTCTTTACAACATCCTGAAGTTCTGAACTCCTTTAGTTTCTTTACTCCTTGAGTTTTTGCTGGGATTTGCATAACCATACTAAAAGCAGGGCTATTCACCTGCCTGATCTGATAAGAAAACTCATTTCCTGCTACAGCAGGAATTTTATTTATTTTTAAATACAAATGCATGATGCTGGCAGAGTAGCCATCAAAGATAAGGAAGGATCTAGAAGTTCTGAGCCCCTGACTTTAACCAGCAAGAAAACACTAACAGTGACAGTCTGTACCTATTGTTTTCAAAGTTGTTTAATAAACTTCATGTTTTCAAGGAGTTTAACAGCATATCTGATGTCCTACAGGTTGTTTGAAAACAAAATTTCAATGTACCTTTTTTCCCTTTAATAGTCTCCAAATAAGCACTACACAGAGAGGTTAAGCCACGACAGGGAAGAAAGAAAATCAACAGAAATTCACATCATTTGCACAATTGCCATCCCACATGTTTAGAAAGATCACAAATATTGGGGCAAATGAAGACCACAGGAAGCACTGCACACTCTGGCAGCATAAATGCAAAACACAAATTGAAAATAAAACATTAAGGCAGGCCACAAGAAAGGTTTTGGAAAACAATTTTTAAAGGACTAAGAAGCAGTTATTGATAAAGACAAAAATGAACTGTGACATGACACAAGGATCATGATCATGAAGGAATTTGGTGATCCATCCAGAGGACCTGAAGTCTGTTAGAAGTCAGTGCAAGGCACAAGATTCCTGTGGTCACACTGCTCTTGTGGTTCCCCTCCAGCATGGATGACTGGATTGGAACAGATAGGTTTTGGTGTTATTTTCCAAGGGTTGCTTCCTCTACCACAGTTTTACAGTAGAGTCGTGATATGACAAAGGCTTAAATTACTCTGAGTAGCTTGCTGGTCTCTGAAATAAAGAGTAATTTCTTCTTCTCCTTTCACTCATCCTGGCATTGCTACTTCAATGTTTGATTTTGGTGGCTTTAAGGCGACCACATACCAGAGCCATTCAGAGGGTTCCTGTTTTTCCAGTTAATTTTGAATATGTATGGTTATGCATTTGTTCCCTTCTTTCAAGAATTAAGCTTCTTCAGTACTGACACATGCATTCTGCCTCAGAACATTATTTAGAACTAGTTCTTCATGATTTGTCATGTGTAGAGCAACTAAATGCCCTTAAAGAACCAGTATATTTCACCTCCAATCTATCCTGGTTGGAATCTGTTTCCCACAAGTTATAAGAAAGCATGGAGTCTTGTTCTGCCCTTTCTTCCCACCAGGGTGACTGTAAGCACCCAGAGAAACATCCAAAATCAGCTCATACTGTTCCAGTGAAAGTATCCATCTGAATGTTACCAGCACAGCCTTAGACAGTGTCCCACAGGGATAAGGAATTCCTGGGACCAAGGCCACTCAATAGTTATGTTGCAAATGCAGATGTACCCCCAGGCTGACAGAGGCTCAGTCTGTAAACCAGACTCCTGCACAACAGAGACTGATCCTTTGGCAAGGCCTTCTCTGGTCCCTGGTTTAAAATTCACACCAAAACTGGTCCACAAAAGGTCCCTTTGTAATTTTCTCCTCCTGATTAATAGATCTTAGATATCAAGATGAGATCACTCTCACTTATGCTGTCTAGTTACACTGGAGTTCTCTTGATTTCACATGCATGAATTGCAATTAGTTTTGAGATGGGGAAAAAAGGTATAAACTTGTTCAACAGAAGTTCAGTTTTGCTCCATCCAGGATGTTGAGAGCACTTGGGGCTGTTGCCTGTGAGACTGTGTGCTTTTATGGAATGGTTTTAACAGCTGTTATAATTGCACAGAATTTAAATGCACCATAAATTTGTGTGCCACTATATGTATTTCACCTGCTATGTTGACCAAAATTGGTGTGGAAGCAGAAATACAGGGGAAGTTATTCTTAATACTTGAAAACAATTAAAAAACAAAAACCTAAAAAACCCCACCAACAAACAACAATAAAAACCAGAGAGACTAATTAAAGTAAATGTACAAACCCTTAGTCCTGTGAGTAATCCTTTCCCTTGCAAATCATTCACTGACGTCAGGTGACACTCTGTATGTGAGGCAGGATTATTTACTTGTCCCAGGGCTTGCAAGATTAAGTCTGAACACTATTCCAGAAAGAGTCCTCAGAGGTCTCCAACTTTATCTTCATTATTCTGCCCTCTGTAAAGCAGCCATTCAACTGAAATTCCCTCCAATATATTCAATTTCTTCTCTGGGCTTTTTCTTACCTCTGGGTTGGGTTTTAGTTGTTTTCCTGTAGTCACAGGAACTAGAAGAGTGACCTGAGGCTGAATTTGGAATTGTAAGGTAATGCTGTTGCAGGAATAGCTTAGGCTGGACTTCTGGTATAAAGTCTGGTTTTAGCTCATCACTGTGAAGAATCAGAGTTCAAACACTGATATATAAATATAGTAGATACTGATACATACCCAGTCTTTCACTGAGTTCCAGCAATGCCAGTGCATCACTGTTTCCTTTGAACTGCTTGATACAAGATTCCAGTGTCAGATTATCTCATCATAGATGCAGAAAGCTGGCTGGTACAAAGTTTAAAGCTTTTACTATACAATTGACAAAAAACTCACCTTTTTTCATTGTTTTCCAATTGTGTGACTCCACAGGAAAAAAGGATGGTGTAAATTGTAGTCCATATCAGTAATGTATCACCATAATAAAGTCACATATCAGATTCATCCTTGTTCTAGTGAATTTTTAGCCTTGCTCCAATATAACACTGTTCTATTGAGTTATATAGTAGTATATTTGGAGGATCACTGCCTCAATCTAAGCTCAATAGTGTCTATGGTTTTTATTATGCATCATGAAAAGGAGACAACAAAAGAGTTTGTTAGTTCAGAAGCCACCTTCTTTGACACTTGTTGAATTGAACTGGCCCTTAAAATTGAGTGTATTAAAATATTCATGTACCAGACTACTGTAAGGGAGTGGATGATATTGTTCCTCTTGTGGCACTTTGAATCCCTTCTCCTAAGCAGTACAGAGAGCTGGCCATGTCTCTGTGTTCCCATCTGCACCTGGAACACATGGATGAGCACATTTGTGCTGAGTGCTCAGGTGCACAAGTTTTCCAAGAAATGGGGCAGTTTTCAGTTTTTCTGCCTCCAGCTGTAGTGCCAGTACTCAATCGAGTTCCCCACTGCTGGGTTTAAGATGAAGAGAAAACAGGAGCTCCTGCCCTGTGAGAGAGCAGAAGTGTGAAGTGCTCCCAGAGCCAGCTTGAAGGCATAGATAGAAGTTCTGCTCAGTGGATCTTTAGAACACACCTCATGTGGCCTCAAAACAGAGAAGGCAGCAGAAGGTGGCCATTAAGAGCCATTTTGGTTTGGCTTTGATACAGAAGTGTGCTCTGGCATGCCTTACCAATTAACTCATCACCTGCTGTCCATTATCCCCCAGGGCCACTGTGGATCAAGTTAAGGATAAGCACAACCCTGCCTGATTTCCAGAACAGCACCACCAGCAGGACTGATACAATTTAGGGTTGCAAGAGAGAAACTCAGACCAATCTGTGGGATAGATTTGAAGCCCAGATTTGCAGTTGGAGGTGATCTTGGTTATTTAGGCCATACCTAATGCTGTTTCTAGATTCAGCATGCACACAGAGGCTCAGGAAAATCCTGCTGTTGTGGGAGCATTATACTGAGGAGGACTCAGCCTCCAGAATTTCCTGGTGTCCATTTCAAAGGGACAGAATTTGATCTGTGATTTTGGCCAATGGTCCATCAATCATTCCCACAAGGACTAAAAAACCAGTTGATGCTGCACAGTCCTACCCAAGGGCAAAAAGGGATGAGTAACAAGGCAGGTAACATCATTTTTTTCTGAGGAATTTGAACATAGAAGGAATTCATCTGGAATAAATCCTCATCACTACTACAACAAGCTTATAAATGACAAGTATCCACCATGACAACACTGGATCATAGCCTCAGCACAAGCAGCAGGAAAACCCTTCTCAATTCAGAGTCCATATCCATCTCAGCTGGATTCCCTGTGCAGTTGCAGGTTTACTTGTCCTTAAACCAGATGGGATCCATAGCTTTATGCAACAGCCAGTTACCATTGTGTTGTGATGATCAGGATTCTAAGGATTCTTTTCAAAGAGATTCACTTTCTAAATGATGATTAGACTCTATAACAGTTTCATGTACCCACAGCCTATTTGTGATTGGTGAAACACTGGCCTTAGTAGAGAAACATTGGCCTCAGTAGTGAAACTAAGGTATAGATGTCCAAGTGAGGAATATCCCCCTGAAAATTTAGGCTTTTTAATGGTTAAGAGGGGGAAAAGAAATTCCATCTTGCCCAGGACATATCATGAAGGATCGTGGTACAATTCTTGGGCAGAGGATGAGGAGCAGGGGCAGAAGTCCTGCCCAAACAGCACCTCTGCCCAGCCCAGTCACTCTGATACAGGAGATATTTCTCCTGAGAACAGCAAAGTGCCAATGCTGCCACTTTCCCCTGATGGGCTTCCCCTGAGAAACAGGGTGGAAGTGAGAGCTGCATCCAGAGGCACCTGCTTGCCAGGAAGTGCTTTTTCCTCTTGGATTCCTGTCACTCCCCTCTTCTCCAAAGGTGGATTTTAGTGGTAAGACCGTAAGCCGTGACTCACATTTACACAAACCGCTGTGAACCCTCAAGGGAACACAGCCCTTTGGGAAATTTGATCAATGCCACAGAATAAGCCTGCAAAGAAGCCAAAATTCAGGAGTATCACTTCCAATTCTAGTGGGATTTGATCTCATTTTTTTAGAGAATCATAGAATTATAGAATTGTTAAGGTTGAAAAAGACCTTTAAGAGCACCAAGTCCAACCACCAGCCAGTACCACCCCCATGTCCAACATAAACATGGTTTTTGAACACCTCCAGGGATGGGCACTCCACCACTGCCCTGGGCAGCCTGTGCTGGGCTTTATAGTGGGGTTTTGGTTTTGACTTGGTTTTTAAAGTACTAAAAGCTGTAATTCTCACCCAAATCACAACACTCTACACGTGGATGAGAGGGGGGAAGATACCACCACAGATTTAGGGACACTGTCATCCATCCTGTAACACTGCTGGAGCAGCTGGCCAAATAATTGAGCTGTTGCATTTTAGCATGAGTCATTTGTTTGTTGTCAGTTTTAGCAGATGAATCAGTGACCCTGTGTGTCAAAGTCTCTAATGTTGATTTGTTTTGATATTTTCCTAAAATGTTAAATTGAACCATCTATTTCATTTGCCAGGTAATCTTGCAAATTATTAACACTGCAATCCATAATAAAATAAATCATCAACAGCAGAACAGAAAGGTCTTACCAGGACAAAAACAATCATTTAAAAAAGCCCCAGGCTCTAAACATTAAGTTATTTCTTTCTATTTTGAGTTGCTTGTATCTCTGGTTAGGAAAAATGCAATCCCAAATGAAAAGCTCTCCCTGAGAAGATCAGCACAGCCCACACTCTAGCCAGCATCTTTAAAGTTTGAGCTTCTCTGGAAACTGCAAACTCCTACTGCAGGAAGAGAAGGACAACAAATCTCCCCAAATCTGTGCTGTGTGTATCCTCCCAGCTCTAAGTAACTGATAGACAATGAATCACAATGTTCTTTGCCTTCCTCCCTCGATAACAGTGTTTAAATTCAACCAATCACTTCAGAGAAACTGTTCATGGACAATTTTTCTGGACCTGTGCTTTAACTGCACAAACAATTGGTCCCCAAAGCCAGCCTGGCTTATCAGCAGAATAACCCTTTGAGAGACTGAAATGCACTGTTCTAAGAGAAACCATCAGCCTCTGAAAATACTTTCCTTCTGGGACCAACACAGTCATTTATATCAATATAACAAAGAGAACATTTACTGTGAGAAAAAGCCTTCACTATATTATGAACATAATAAATCAGGGCCAGTTGCTTGGAATTCTAGTTTCATTTAGGCCACTAAAATAAATCTGCAAACATTTGCCTGAGCTCTGTTTGTTCTTCCTCTGAGGACATTAGTGCTGTAAGATCTAAAACTCCCACACATACCTCTATTTCTTTCTATTTACCCTTTAAAAGTAGAAAAGGTCTGATCAGGAATGCCCTGTGCTGGCATCCCTCACTTTATCAAGCTCCTTAGGGACAGACAAAAATCCTAAAAAGTTAAGATAAGGCTGCACACAGGATTTAAGTCCATTACTTACTGACTTCAGATCAACCACGTGAAACAGATACTGACTTCCAAGTCTCTTCTACCCTTTTAAAAAAAAGTGCAGCCTTTTAAAATGAGATTTTCATCTGCCTCTGTGCAAAGTAGATGCACAAATGTCTCATTGTGCCATTTCAGGGGCACTGCTGCCAGGCTTAGACTGAATTTTCAGGCTCAGGAATGCAGGAGTGGGCACCAAAACACCTCCCTTGTGTTCTGTGAGGATTCATTTCCAGTGTGGCCATTTCCATCCTGAGCACTTGGTTTGCAGAAGAAGCCCACTGAAACTGTCAGTGCCTTGACTCTGAGTGAGCTCCTGACAGGGTCTGTCTGCCTGATCCTCACTCCATCCCCAGCCCAGGGTTCATTTCCAGCATCTCTGCAGGCTTAGAGCCAGTAAATAGGGAATAGCTGGTACTGAGAATGAGTCTTGGCAACAGGTCCCAAGGCTTTTAGGCCATCCTGCCTTACAAACCCTAAGGAAACACACACCAAGCCTGCTTTTCCATCTGTAGGGCTTTTCCATTTGTCAGTGCCCACTGCCATGGGTTTGAACTCATGCCCAGCTGTGTCTCAGACAGAGGAACAGTGAAGAAAACTTTCCATTAGGTGTTGCTAACATTGATTTACTATCAATAGAGATTTACTATCAATGTATTTCCATAACAGCTAAATCCAGCACCGTGGTAAAGGCTCTATCTGCCAATTAAGGGATTTCCTCTGTAAGGCTTAGAGTACTTTAGATTTGTACTTATGTATAAAAGGAATATCTTTATATATCTAATTACATTTCTATTCTTGCACTTCCCCTCACAAAAAGGAAAAGTTTTCTGAGTTGCTTTTCTTCAACACAACAAATATTGCTGTATTTCATCAGACTGAAAGTCATGTGTATTTTGTCTGCCTGCCTTATTGGTCTTGTACACATGGCCTATATAATGTGTCATACCTTTTACAAGAGTAAATTTTTAATCCACTGCAGTCTTGGTGATCTCCTTTGGAGCATTCAAAGTACGAGTCTGGCTTGGTTTACATATTGATAGCCACTCCAGAACATGATCAGTGAGCCATGGAGGTGTTTCCACATGAACTATGCTGCCAGCAGTTGGTCACACTAAAGCACACCCAGTAACAGCTGCCTGTCCTGGCAGCACCTGGCACAGACTCCTCTGGTGCAGGCAGAGCCAGCTCTGCCCCACATTATTTTCTCTGTATCCAGGCTGACTTCAGTCCCTGTTCCTCAGAGGATTTTCAGGCATGCCTGAGCACAGGCCTGTCACAGCTGAGACAGCCACAGTAGACAGAATATCATCACACAATCCCAGAAAGCTTCAACCCATACAGAACCCCACCTTACCACTTCAGAAGGCTGCAAGCATCCACCCTTCTTGTTCTTTAGCCCAGCCTTTTATCCCCTCCTGTTGATGCCCTGCCCCTGTGTGCCTCTGCTCCCTTTGGTGGTTGCTCAGTGCCCCTGGGCACTCCATGGCTCATTGCTGTCAGTGCTGCTCACCTGCTGCTCACAGCTGCACCCACTGGGGATGAGGCTCCAATTACCACAAACTGTGCCTACACAGGCCTCTCATCCAGGAGTGTTCTACAGATTATGTACCTACAGTCAACTTTGGCTCCCAAAAAACAGGGGCTAAAACACCTCCATGTACAGTAACAGACATGAAAAGCTACTGAGCTCTTCAGGTATCTGGCAGCAGGTGGGATCTTTGATCCCAGTGGATTTACTGATGTACATGAGATACAAGTGAAAATGTTGGTGGAGAGGCTGCCTCACCTCCTGCTATCCCAAGAGGTGGAAACACCAAGGAAGGGCAGTCAGGCTGAAGAATTGAAGGGAAGGAGGACAGGCAGAGCTCATTCCAGGCAGCAGTGACACACAGCACCATTTCCCAGCCTGGAGCAGGTGGAGTTTTCCAGGGTAGTTGGAAATTGTTTCTTTTTGGCAGCCTGGAAGCCAGAACTGAGTGGCCCTAAGGATACACCACAGCCCTCAGTGGGGAAAGGCTGCCTGGTTTTTCCTTAGGGAGTTGTACCCTGGGAAGAAATGGAGAAGAAGCCACACGTACAAAAGCACATAATAAACCCTATAAAAACACCTACATATTATAGCAAGCAGTGCTATTAAATCAAGTGAGTAAGCATAAATAGATCTATACAGAGACAAGGGGAAATATGAGCACAGAGTCCTCAGAGGAAATCAGAAAATTTCTCTTTCTGAACAAATAGATTATCCCTTTTGAAATACTTGTGTCTTGCATGCAGACTAAGCAGAAATATGGTTTCTTCTGCTTAATGGAAGAACTTCTCCAAATCACTAGCCAGTTTATTTTATTTCCTAGAAATTTATATAAAGCAGCTCTCCAGCTAGTTAGAGAGATGGATGGAAATCTTGCATTTCCATGGTTTTAGACAGTTTGTTGTTAGCTACTTGCAAAGTGTCCTGAACATCTGATGAATGGGAAAAATATGGATTACTAAATAAAATTGGATCTGCTTCAATGCCAGTTACCCTATGCTGCCTACCACCATTTGTTTTGTGTATAATAGATAAATAGTACCAAGAGTTTGGGGGTGTTAGTAAGGGCTTGTTTCTGTGACCCTTCTCAAGGCTGCACAGAGTGTTCCCTCAGCCTCACACTTGACCTACTCCTTGTGCTAATATTGTTGTTGTTGTTTTTAACCACCTGAAATTGATTTGTTTGAATGACCCACGTCCCAGTGTCAACCTGGCCACAAAAATCAGCAAGTTCAGAAGAAACTGCTTGGACACAGAAGGTGGGAATCCACAGACAGGAATTTCTGTCTCACTGGCAGGTTTCCAGGGAGAAGTGGCTGTGTCTTGTTGACACAGAGCTGAGCAGACACCCAGTACCAGAGGGGACACTGGACAGGCAGAAACCTGTTCTCTGGAACATAGTCAGGAGGACACCCAAACACCACCCTTCCACCTCATGATTTTTTTTCAGTCTGAATCAGGATTGCACCCAGACACTCCCAGGACACAGAAACACTCATATTTCCTTTTAAATACTTACAACAGAATGGAAAACATGAGTTTTACTGCCTTTGCCCCAAAAGTGTGCACAACCACTGTGCAGTTATATTAGTGCAGTCTTGGACTCTGCTCCTTCCCATCTAGGACCCTTCTGAACCATTCCTTTATTTCACACAGCTCACTCAATGAGCCCTCTCCAATCCATCCCAGTTCAGCATGTGCTGTGTCCCTTCAGGGATATGGGCTGTTTACCTAAGCTTGATAAAACAGGATTTGACCTGCAGCGTGTTGAGGAAATACACCACTGTCTTTAAAAAGAAAAGGTAGAAGGAAATCTGAGGTCAGCCTTTAATCCCTTGGAAACTCATGCACAAACAAATATGAGACAAGAAGGCAGCAAGTTATGTCAAAGCCACGCATGTTCTTGGTGCAGTGAATGGCCCAGGGGCAGGGGGGAAGCCACAGAGGCTTCTTCCCTTCCCTTGGAATGTCCCACAGGACATTCTGGGAAGGAACTGTCACCTGGAGTGTAGCTACCAAACCACAGATATGCAACTCACTGAAAAAATGTGAGTTTTTCTCCAAATGTAGCCATCAGGAGAAGATTCACTATCAAACCCTGAGGGTGTTGCAAGTGGGATTGTATCATTTAGGGTGAGCCTAAAAGTTACAGCTTAATGCAGTGACTGCAGTGAGAATAGAGAAACTTCATTTACAAAATTTACAAAGAAATTTCTGGAAGCCAGGATCAAAACTCAAAGTTGTCTTGACAAAATTAAAATTAGGTCAAAAAGCAAAGAAACAGGACCTTCAAGAGACTATCTTATCTACCCTCTGACCATAGGATCAGTTCTGTCAATACAGTTGATTCCAGTAATTTGTCAAACTTACTCTTAAAATCCTCTAGTGGTATTCCACGTGCTCCCTCTGTGTTTTGGGTTTGTTTCCAAGGTGTAGGTACATTTACTGCTTTTCCAAAAATCAACCCAAATCTCCCTTACTGTAATTAGTCTTTTTTTTTGTCTTGTCTGCTTCTGGACATAGAAGACATACTGTTTCCTTTCTTTTTGCAGCAGCTCTTTAAGGCCTTCAGATTTATGTCCCACTCTCCTGCTTTCAATTGCTTTTTAAGTGTTAGAATAGGGGTTGTTTTTAGCCTTGCCCTGAGAGCTGTATTTCTTAGATCTCTGAGCACCTTCAGTGCTTCCCTCCCAGTGCTCCCCAGTCAGCCCATGTCTCTCCTGAAATGTAGCATCCAAAGCTGGACCAGGTCCTACTAATGCTGACTAGAGCAGACAGATTACACTTTTTCAAATAATGCTCCTTCTTGTACACCCTCACATGATATTTACCTTCTCAATCCCAGCAGACCATTATTGATCAGCCCTTGATTGATTGGCTTTTAGACTCCCCCTCAATTCCTTCTCTGCAGAACAGGGGCCTTGGGGCACAGGGTCAAACTAAACCTCTTGGAATCAAACCAGAAGCTGAGGGCTCCAAAGCCAGGTATCCATGTCTCCATTTTCCCAGGGAAAGGCCAAATGACAGGGACATTATGAGCATGGTTGGTGGCACAGTTTGGATGTTTTAAGGATTGGCAAATACTGTTGGGGTTTGGATGCCAGCAGGCAGAAGTTTTCTGTTTTACACACATGGATCCATCACTGTGACATGGAGCTGATTTCCCAAAATGCAGACAGTGCAAGACCAGCAAGATGCCCCCTCCCAGCACCTTCTTGGGCACGATATTTCCTTCTAGCACCTGCACAAAAGTGATCCTGATCCTGTTGGAATCAAAGTGACAAGTGACACCCTGCTTCCCAAGGAACTCAATTCAATCCCAGCGTGTCACCTGGCTGCAGTCCCTGCCCTGTCCCCTGGGGTCCTGCAGGGAGACAGACCTTTGTGCTTTGTGTAGGCAGTGCCTCCTTTGATCCCTGAGCTCTGGCAAACCCGCTGCGTCACTGGGTCAGCTGAGGTGACCTGAACCTTTAGATCTGTTCCTTTGCTGTTGTTTCCAAGAGCATTATTGGGAGGCTCCTTTTCAGGCACTGCACTGCTGGCTGGGGCATTTCCTCCATTTGCTCAGGCCCTGAGCAAGCAAGGGAATGCACAAGATCTTTGTCTTTCTTTCCTGTACTTCAATTCCTCTTTTCTTCCCCCCCCACTCATCTCTTTCACTTTCTTCCTCTTTCTCTCTTCCTTCCTGTACACAGAATAATAGAATGGTTTGGGTTGGAATGAACCTTAAAGATAATCTCATTCCACTCCCTGCCATGGGCAGGGGCACCTTCCACTATCCCAGCTTGTTCCAAACCCTGTCCAGCCTGGCCTTGGGCACATCCAGGGATCCAGGGGCAGCCACAGCTTCTCTGGGAACCTGTGGCCTGCCCATCCTCACAGGGTGTTCCTTCCTATACACCCTGCCCATTCCCAGCATACATCCCAGCTACAGCTAACAATGCTAAGCCCAGCCCATTAAAGATTCAGTTATTCAGATATTCTCCTTTCACCACAGCAAGCCAGCATCCCATTTCCCATTTTCAGTGATGTCAGAAAGTCAATGCTTTAAAAGCCCACAGGCACTCTCAGTAAATACCATAATCCCATTACAGATGGGATTTCTATTTAATTGGAAATAAATAAGCAGGCAAAATAGCCCAACAGCCCTCCCCTACCCCCAAGCCACGCTGTCATCCACCACTACTCTAGTTTCAAATCCATATCCATTATTAAAGACACTAGGGAAGTGTGACCATGCAAGGCCCCAATCCTACACTTATCCATGGAAGGGTGACACGGAGGAACAAAAGCTTTTCCTCATTGCCCTGCTATGGTCACAGGTAGAGAGGGAAGTCAGCCCCTGTCAGCTGGAGGGGTTTTTGTCAGGGAGAGCACTAAAGGCAGTGCAAATCCTGCAGGAGAAGGAAGGCTGGGATCAGTCACTCCCAGTAATCCCCACTGAGCTCTGCTGGCTGACATCTGTCATGCTAAGTCACTGATGGCTGAGGAGATGGAAATCGTGCTGAAGCACCCATGGATGGGAACTGTGTCCAGCTGCCAAAGTGGAGAGAAAATATGTGATGTAAACCACAGAAAGAGCTGCTTCAGCTGGAAGCTTTCCACCAGAAAAGCAGGATTCCAGACACTGTGAAATACACCAAGTTTTGCATCAAATAAGTTGTTAGCAAATCTTCTACTTAAATCTTTTCTTGCCCTCAAAGATAATAAAAATGTCATTTTGCCACTTATTCATTTCCCTCTCTTTTCCCAAAAAGTCCTTGTCCAACTGTCTTTCCAATACTTTCTGTAAAAGTAATGATGTCAAAAGGAAAACATGCAAAGGAAAATATGTAAGAGATCTAAACATCATCCTGCAAGCCTCTTCCAAAACAAACAAACAAACAAAAAGTAGAGAAAGTAGAGGAAAGGCAAGGAAAAATGCAAGAATGCAAGAAATGGAATATTCAGAAAGTCAGATATATGAATATAAGACACATAAGACAATCCAGTTCACTTTCCAACAATTGTTTTACCATAAAAAGCTACACGGGAGAGTAAAAGGAGCACTTCATCCATGCTTCTGCACATTTTTAAGGGACCCTTAGCCCCAAACTGCAATGCCCAAGAAGGGAGTACATATAATAAATCCTCCCATCTTACTCCATCAGACATGCTAAAGGTTGGAATTTTTTTCTTGGAAGCTTCCAAATCCTGCAGCACTGCCATTGCTCAGGTTGGGTCACACAATCTGAAATCAACAGCAGACAACAAGAAGCACTATTGGTTTTATCTGCCTCTTCATTATAAGAAATCAGGCAATAAATAGAGCCTATAAAAATGGAGCCAGGAGAATTCTGTAGTTCTGTTTCACCTGAACAAAGTCAGGGCCGTTGGCTCACAGAGCATCTCATAGAAAACTAAGGGAGAGTTGGGAGAGGAGTCAGAAATCACAAATCAAGAAGCAGTTTTATAGCAACCTCCTTGCCAAATCTTTCACTTCTCCTTAAGTCTTTAGGCACTGGATCCTGTTTTCATCTATTTTATGATGCTCTTTTAGAACAGAAATAATTTATTTAAGGAAAATGGGGACAGAAGGTGATTTTCATCTAGGAACAGTCATTAAAATTACTAAAAATACTCTAGGAAAGGTTAAAAACAAACCAAAGGTTAAAATCAAACAAACAAAAATCATGAGATTATCTTAAAGTACAGATCAGGAAGTGCTTGCCAGTGGTGAAATGTTTACAGAAGCTCCACTGAAATGGCAACATTTCTAGCAGCTTTTGTTATTTCTACTAACTTACCAGGATTTGCAAATATATTCATTTGAAGTTGTATAAAAACTACATGCAAATATGTTTCTTTGAATAAAAACAAAATAAGTGAGGGCTGCAGAGGAAATTAGATGAGCATCTACATAAAACATCTGAACAATATCTCAGCATTTATTCCTCCTCAGCCTTAGCACACTCAAGGCAGCAGAGTTAACCAAAAATTTCCACTGAATGTTTCCCAAAGATCACATCTTTAGTTTCATAGGGCTTGCAGCAAAGAATCACCAAATCTGTTCATAGTATGCTCACAGTAAATACTGGGGACTAAAGAGGAAAAAAGGCTCTAGGAAAATGACTGAGATTTAGCCCCTAAGTGGCCACAGAACACATGGGGTGCATAGAATCAAAATACAAAAGCTTTGCTTCTGATTTAGGGGGAGTAATGTATAGATGAGCATTTACACCAAGACCTGTGGGCAACCTATGTCTGATCAGGGACACCTGCAAGAATGAAGAAAAGCAAGGCAAAGAAACAAACCCCACTGCAAATCTAGTCCTATAATCTTGTACAGTGCAGGTCTAAGCCCATCAGTGGAGCTCAGGAAGTTCTAAGTCAGTTTGCTATTTTTAACATCCAACATTAAACAGCAATAAAAGACAGGATTCCAAGGAAAGGTTTATCCATGTTAATCATTTCTCAGGGAACCACTGACAATTTATCAGGAAACAACAGTGCTATAGATACCTATGTGCTCACTAATTGCTCACCAGTCTTGTATCTTTAAAGCTTTAAGCAGGGACTCTGAGGGAAGCAAGGCAACTGGGATGTTGTTTAATCTGTCACTAAGAAATACTAATTTATCAAAAAATAAAAAATTGAAAATTGTTGTGACTATTAAATGGAATCAATGTGATTATTAAGTAGAATCAATGTGATTATTAAATGGAATCAATGATTCTGTGATTTTTACATATCAACATATCAAACTCTATGATTCTTGTGAGTCCCTTCCAGCTCAGGATATCCTGTGATTCTGTGATTATAAAATCCTTATATTAATGTGATATTCATTGACTGGTGACTGATGTTCTACTGTAATGGCACACAGGGAAACAGTGCTGCATTTTGGGCAAATAGGACTTCAACCATCCAAGGGAGTTTTTTATAAATGGTATTAGGTACTTTCAGAATTAATCTCCTCCAGGTCGTTGTTCATCCCCTGAACATGCCCCATGCCCTGTACCAGCTCCCAATATAGTTCCTGATGTGACAGGATCTCCAAGCCCCACAACACCCCAGGGAATGGGGACACAGAAAATACCAGCATGTTTTTATTGATTTAGAGTCAGCAGTGGCAAACCAGCATTGACAGCTGGAGATAAATGTAACCTACATTTGGCAGGGGACACGTTGGAAAAAAGGAAGTGGGGCAACAAAAGGCCAATCTCAATTAGCTTTTATTGACCCTGTTGCATAAACAGGCCAGACAGCAGCCTCAGTGCAGAGGTCTAGATGCATTTTTCCCTTCAGTTGTTTTCCAAAAGATCCAAGGATATTCCATCCTAACTACATGTGGAGCACAGCATGGAGCAGCCTTAAGACATTTGCACACAGACCAGCCTGGAAAGTAGCTGAGTAATAGTCTGGCCACAGGGTTGAGCAACTTCTGGGGAAAAATAACAACTGCACACTCACAAATTAATTTCTGGAGAAAAGCTTTCATCAGTTCCACAATATTTTAAAATGCAAATTCTATTTTTACCATGTGTTCCCTTAGTATGGTAAACCACAGTGAGAGTCCACTACCAGTTCTGACAAAAATGGCATTTCTAAGCAGTTCTGGGTGCTATAGTAGGTATTTTTTTCAGAAGATACTTGCCAAAAAAAAAAAAAAAGTGTTTAAAGAGGCACCAAGAAGAGGCTGACATTCATAGAAACATAGAATCCTGGATTATGGAATGGTTTGTGTTGGAAGGAGCCATCTCATTCCACCCCCTGCCATGGGCAGGGACACCTTCCACTATCCCAGGTTGCTCCAAGCTCTGTCCAGCCTGGCCTTGGGCACTGCCAGGGATCCAGGGGCAGCCACAGCTGCTCTGGGCACCCTGTGCCAGGGCCTGCCCACCCTCACAGGGAACAATTCCTGCCCAATATCCCATCTAACCCTGCCCTCTGGCAGTGGAAAGCCATTTCCCCTTGTCCTGGCCTTCTGTTCCTTTCCAAACTGACCCAAGTTCCTTTCCAATTCTCCTGAAGCCCCTCTAGGTACTGGAAGGCTGCTAATTACAACACTTCTAATTAAAAATACTCCAAGAGGAGATGCAAACAGTGACTGGATGCTAAACTTATCATTATCTGAGGAACAAACCCCACAACCAGCTCAGACACACCATCAATGAATTTTGTCTAGCAAGTGAATGTTCATTGGTCAAAATTCATGCCCAACTGTCACTGAGACCCTCATCTGGCCAGGTGTTCGTGAAAAGCCAAGAGGTGAAGGGGTGATGATATTTACTGTTCTAAATAGTGTCTGTAACAGATATTAAAAAATAAATCTTAACATAAAGGCCAGCAAGTAGAGCTGGGAAGAGTCACTGCCACTGCCTTACAGACCTTCTGTTCCATACCTGGAGAGAGCAGCACCCTTCACCTTGTCCACAAGTTCTTTGAGGAAGCTGAATTTTGCTTTTTAATTTTTTTAAGCATTCTTTTCCTGACCTTCCCCTCCTATTTCCCAGTGTTTTCACCCTGCTGGTAGGAGGTGCCTCTCTGCTGACGTCCATTCTGACTCATCCACCCCTGACAATTGCAGCACTTGCCACGTCTCAGCTCAGGCACAGAGCCTAAGGTGAGGTATGTCAAGCGTGCTGCAGCCTTTCCCAAGGAGAAACAGCCGTCCCTAATGTGCATTTTAAAGGGCACCTCTTTTTCCAGCCTGGCAAGGAATTATCTTTGAAACAAAGTTTTAAAACAAACAAAGATAGATTTTAGCCACATGACTATGGAAAATAAACATCTTTAGCAAACACACCTCACTGTTCTGGGTGTGTTAAACATGCCAACTGGCCTTTAATGGAGCTGCAGCACTGTCAGAACTTGGCCTCAGACAAAAGCTGGCCAATTCTAATTCCTTAATCATCTTAACTGAGATACTTTAAGCCCGAAGCACTGATTTCTTGGCAATATTAGAATTTCCAGGTAATTACAGTAATAGGTATTTGGAAATGAAATACAGACTTACACTATATAGGAAGCAATTCTAGAGTCTGATTCTGATGTTGTACCAATAAAAATTACTCTGGCAATAGCTCTTCACTAGCTATTGACTGCTGAAGAACTGAAAATGACCCACACAAAGGACAAGATCAGAATTTAAATCAATTTCATGACCATCCATAAGAATATCACTTATATGTAGCAGGCAGGTGATGTTTTGGCTCTCCAAAGTGCTTGACATGCACATTAGATACTGTAAGCAGTAGGAGCATTGTCCATTGCATATCACAAGTGTAGAAAACAAATGCAGCACTAGAACCAAAGTTTACCCCAGCTGAAACACCACAGGCAAGCACAGTTCAGTTCCACCCTCTGCAAACCAGCAATTTTAACTGTGCCCTCAGCTGACACATTCAGACAAGTTTAGGCCAGCAGGAATAGGAAAATTCACCATGTTTCTAGTTTTAGAGCCTATTATCAGGAAACAAAACCATATAGTTATTGCCACTGAATCTCAGGTGCTGATTCTAATAAAGAAAGAAAGGTAAAACCTCAAAAAGCAAAATTAAATTGGGATGGGAGAAGGGAATCCAGTACTGGATATCTGTGATCATCTAACTCTGGAGGATACAGCTTTCCCACATAAAAGCAACAACAGAAACTAAAGGGCAAAAGAGGTATTAAAAAATGGGGGTTTCCTCACAAGTGCTGTGGTCACTACGCACCCACTGAAACATTGGGAAATGTCCACCCCAGCTGCACAAACCCCAGAAGGATCCCAGGAAGAACTCAGTGGAACTTCCAGAGATTCTTACAGAATTTTCCTTTTTCAGTATGCATTTTAGAAAAGGTTGTAGTAAGATTTATATTTTTACATCCAGTGCCTCAAGACACCAAATTAAGCTGTGCATGAACTTGTGCATTGTTCCAGCCAAACAGGAAGTGAGACTTGCTCCACACATTTTCTGCTGTGTGTCTCTGCCATGGCATTAGAGGGGTTCATTAAGAGCCCATTTAAAAGCACATCACTTTCCATTAAACTCCTTGATTCTCACAGAAGCTCAATTGTTTCATCCTTATTAAATTCTTGAGAACTTGTCTGTGAGAGTATTCTAACAGAGGCTGACAAACTGTGAAGACTTCAAAGATATTCTAAGCATTAGATTATTTACATCCTTAAGAACACTCTGCTCCAGACAGTGAAATTAATTCAAGCTGGCCTGCCCTAAATTTTTTCCAGCTCCTCAAGACATTTTGCTACTGGGTTTAACAATATCAAGCTGGTAAAGAACAAAGTACCACAAGATTTGTAGAACAATCTGTAAATTGTATGTAGAATAAAAGTTCATGGAATTAGATCTTTTTGAAATAAAGGAATTATAATTCCTTTATATTCAAAGAATAAAGTGGAAAAAAAGAGTGATGTTCTTTCTACACAGTAAGTCCAGATCTCTAATTGGGTTTCTTTTCTACAAAATATCTTTGGAAAGTATTATTTGACTACTTTTGCCAGCTACAGGTAGGACTGGGAAAGTATGAAAGAAGCTTCACACAGCATTTGCTACTTGAAAGCCTGCAGAAGGGTGCCACAACATCTAATACATTTTAAACTTGTTCCTTTTTCACTAGGAAGAGCATATCAAAACTCTTTGACAATGAGAGCTTCTCCTGGAGCAGCAGCAGCAGTCCTGGAGCCACCATTGCCACTGCAAGGATCAACAGGGTGTTAGTTCACTTTCTGGGAGATGTGGGTATTCCAGGTGTGCTGAGGTTCTTACTGCACTTCTGACTGTCCAGCTGCTGCCTGGCCTCACCACAGGAATAACAGACCTTTCTTTCCAGAGCTCTGTGGTGGAGACATGGCAGTTGCCCAGAAAATCTGCTGCAAACTCATTTTATCATGAAATTCACTATAGATTTCATAGACAGGAAAAACAAGGTAGTATCTTTGCCGTTACTGCAGGTTTTTTGTCCTTGAAAACTTAGGTTCTTCTGCAGTCTCCTTTTCCTTTCTCATGCTTTTCTTCACAGAAAGGGTTGCAAAACATGGGCACAGGCTGCCCAGAGCAGTGGTGGAGTGCCCATCCCTGGCAGTGTTCAAAAACCAGGCGGATGTGACACCTGAGGACAAGGTTTAGTGGTGGACATGGTGGTGGTATTGGGCTGATGGTTGGATTTAATGATTTCCTGATGCCTCAGACACCTTATTTTCCATATCCCTGATAACTCCCACCACTCAGCTGGGGACTGCTGCCATTGGTCCCCTCCATCTCATTCTTGCAAGGCACATTTCAAACACTGAAAACTGAACAACTCCCCTGACAGAAGGCCTTGCCAAAGGCAAAAACTCCTTCCCTGAAACCACTAAGGAAGATTTTGCTATGGGAAAAAAAGACCCAGACCTTGGGTTAGTGAGGCTGAAGTAATGGAATTATGGTCAATTCTATTGTGAGAGAATGACCAAAAAAAAAAAAAAAAAAGAAATGCCAATATTACTTTTCAGCTGCAGATTTTGATGATTGGTTGTAAGTGTGTGAAGATGTTTTCAGTACTTGAAGGTACCTTGTTCATTTATCCATTACAAAGCATGTGGAAGTGCAGATGGCACAGCTCTGTTTCACATATTGTGTTACACAACTATGATTGGAGTGACCCCAAACTGCCACAACGAGACATTTAACCCTCATTTCAGGCCTAATGCAAAAAAAATATTCAGATGCCTAAAGATGCAGATTGAAATCACTCAAATGATTAAAGCAAATTCAATTCAGCATGCATATACAAGTATGATCTTGTAAATAGTTGTAATGAAAACAGTGTTCATTAGTTTGGGAGTTATTAAATCAACATTTTGAACAGCTTCAGGAAAACAGGCACAGCAAGAACTGAGCTTAGATGAAGACTTACAAAAAATCATCAACTCAGTGGCTGGCAGCTGTCAAAAAGTAAAGTCTCAGGAGTGGTTACAGAAGCAGAACAGCATGAAACAGGTAAGAAGATTATACCATTATATACGTCTGTGGATCTTTCATACTGAGTACTCTGGGAAGCTTTGGTGAAACACAAAACATGCAAAGTGGAAAAGGGTCAAAATAGAGCAAAGACAATGATGAAATGTATGGACCAGCTTCCATATGGGGATTGACTGAGCAGACACCCTGCAGCACAGGAAAGGTTTGACTTACAGGGGATATTTTAGAAGGGTATGTATTCTTGAATAGCCTGGAGGAGGTGAGTAAAAATCAACTATCACTCTGATGCACCAGTTCTTGTGCTGGAAGAGGAAGGGAAGTTAGCAGAAGTTGGGTTCTGAACAAACCAAGGCTGTTGGTTTTTCCAAAGCACTTGTTCAGCTCTTTCAAAGTACTGTAAATTTTGTGCATCTACAACATCCTTTGGTGAAGAGTTCTGCAGGTCTACCACAAGCTACAACAATGTCTCCCTTTGTGTTTTGGCTGTGGAGTTCTGCCCAATCAAACCTCACATGGATGCTATTCTGCACCCTTGTTGCCTTTCCATTTGCTGCCTTTTCCATTTTTAATAAGCAGAAAGCTCCCAAAGCAACTGGACAAATGCTTAACAAGGGCTGTAGTTGGAATTATAAAAGTGACAAATCCCATCAGCCATGCCTAAATATACAGCTGGGAGATCACATGGGATTAGTCAGAGAGAAGAAGGGGAGAGGGAAAGGTATGATACACACCCTATTTTTACTTTTTTCTTGGCATCCATCTCCTTCTAGCCACTTGGGTCAGAGTCAAAGCAGTGGCCAACTTGGTCCCAAGTCAGCATATGTGTTCCTATGTTAAAATCAGAGTGAAATTAAAAAAACAAAATAATTAGTCTTTTATCCAATAAAAAACTAAACAGTATTTGTTGTTCTGCCTTGAGCTGTTATTTTTATAGCACCATTAGCTAGGAATAATTACTAGTAATTGGTGAACCCTTACTGTGAATCTTGCTGTAGAGTTTATTGTTTATCAAGATGGTTAGTGAAGATGCATTCTCATGACTCAGATGTGAGGATAATGTTTTCCTTCAGGATTCCTGCAGGTTCCCTGCCATGACTCAGTGCTGTTATTTATTCTCCATGCTAAGGACACAGCTGGTTTGTGAGAATAAGTGGCCAGACTGATGCATTCCCATCACAACCAAAACCAGAGGGGATGGATGGCTTCAACCTCTCACACAGTGTTAATGCTATCACACAAAATGCCCATAAACTGAGCTAAAGACACAAACAAGTCACTCCAGATTTTGGAGTATGTCCAATATTCTGACACACAGATGTTGTGAAAACGTCTTACTCCTTATCTTTGATAGGGCAGATGCCAGAAACCTGGGATTTTGTGTTATAAAAAGCTGATAAGCACACACAGATGCTTCCTGCTTGATACTGTAGGGTTCAGCAGAGCCCCCAGTATCAGCAGACAATGATGAACAAACTCTTTTATCTTTGTTGGTATTTTGAGTCCTTTGATCCTCTTATTTCAAATCTGGATCCAAAAATTCCTAATCTATCTTTATTTTAGGTTCCTGAGAGAGAAAACAATCCTTTAAGACCCATTAAACTCCTGAGTAGTGATGAAACTCTGTATTTTGAAAACATTTTTCAATCCCAGCAGCATTCTGAGGGTAAGGCTGGGCTCAAGAACAGGATTACTGTTTCTTAATAAGAGGTGGTTCTCTGTTGTATCACTACAGGCTCAAAGCTTATTGACATTTTTTACCCCCTTCCCTGTACAGAAAAGTTTCACTTCAAGCATCAGGCAAACCTTGGGGCTCCCCTGTCCACATTTACTCTGCTATTTACACACCAAAAATATCCACCTTCAAAAGAGGAGCGTGAACCAGTGCTTTGGTGTTTTTCTAGCAGGAACCCAAATAAAAGAAATCAGTGCTTATATTTGCAAAGCCATTTGCTACATCAGATTACAGGCCAACGTGCTGCATTTATAAATTCCTTTGCCAGGCAATATTTGGGGAGCAGCAGGAAGAAAACTTTCAGTAGACAAACAAGCTCTGTGTAATCAGGAAGTTAGTAAACCCTGTTGTGGAACAGCAGCATAAGCTGCATAACACTTCTACATTTCATCACTGACAAACAAAAGAGAATTCCTAGATTTAAAAAGGGAACAGCTAACAGATGAAAGTGAATGAAAAATGCCTTTGCTGCCTGCCCTTAGGAAGTTCCCTGTCTGTGAGCCTGCAGGCACAGCCATCAGCGTTCACACACAGCCAGCCAGGTGCCTCTATGGACCAGGCAACAGCAGCACCTCAGAAAACAAATAGAAAGAGTACATAAAACCTTACAAGGCTTCATAGATCCCTTTATTCATAAGGACACTACAAGAACTGAACCAACCCTTAAGCCCATCAGCAGCAAGACCTTATTTTGAGTATAAACAGCACGAGTGACATCACGGAGGAGAGACTTCACCTCCAATCCAATTTGCATTGTCTGATCTGCTCCAGACACAAACGCTCTGAATTCCTGCAGGGGTAACCTGGGAGCGGGTTCCCAGGCTGATCAGCTTGCCTCTGTGGGCCAGGCCAGCTCTGCCAGCCCAGGAGCTGTGACACTGACCTTAGCTGGGCATTTGGGTCACTCCTGGCTGGCCTCGGTGACTCCGCACACAGGAGCCCCACAGCAGCTCCCCCACAGGAGGGAGGAGCTGTGAAGCCTCTGTGAAGCTCAATGCTCAGCTTCTCAGCATTGAAGCTAGACAACAACATAGGCTGGCAACAGAACAGGCCTTAGCAGGAAAATACATTGGATGGCTTGAGATTTTTTTCACAGAAAGCATGACTAGTCTTTTTTTTCTTTTTTTTTTTTTTTAGCAGTTGTCCTGTGCTATTATAGAAACATAAAGCTTAAATCTGATTTTTTCCTGAGCTGAAAATACAGTATTTCCCCACTCTCTTTATTCAAAACTGTTGCTTGCTGTCAGAGACTTAGGAAATACAGCAATTCCCAAAAGTATACGGAAAAGTTTATTTTTACTTTGCCTACTCAGACAGTATTTCCCTTTAGCCCTGTCATACTGCTCTTTCCACCAGATGGTTTGCTGGTTCCTATTCTAGCTAAGAGGGATTTAACCAGCTTGAATTAATCCTTACAGTTGTCATCGACTAAGTGTTAATGCTCTGACACTGCTTTAATCCTTAGGGATTTCTTTCCCCTGTGCCCCCACCCTGCCGTGTCCCAAGGAGGGAGGGAGGAGGGCACTGGGGATGCTGAGCTGACAGAACAGCCCCGTGCTCTAGTTCAGTGACAAGGTTACAGGCACTCACCTGGATAATCCATCCCAGGACATTCATAAGGGAGATAAACAACCCCCAGCAGCTTCTATCACTGCAGGAAAACTCAATAATTTCAGTGATTATGTGTGAAGCAGGAGCACATGTACACATGCAAGATTTGGCTTGTCACTTTTTAGCTTACTCAGAGTATTTTATGTCTTCCACACAGCGATTTTTAAAAAAATTTCTGGTTTAATGTAGTCCCTGTTTCCTGAAAAGTAAATCTGATACAAAGTAGCTTTCATCCTCGTAGGGGTTTCCTTCTAGAGCCCCTATTTTCTGTTGTACTGCTGAGCTCATGAAGCCAGCACACCTGCATGCCCTCTGTTTGCATTAGGAACACCTCCTGGAATTTGGGTCATTAGCATATCACTAATCTCCACAAACTCATTATTATGTGCACACCCGATTCACACTGACCTTTTCACCCAGCTGCACCACTGACACACTCCCACCTTCCCCTTCCCCCTCAGGAAATCGTGGATTACTGGGTGTTCCCAGGGGGTGCAGGGATTTACCTGGCAGGCATTTACCATTCTGGAAGAGATGGTAACGTCTGCCACTTGGTTAGCAACAGAAGCAAATATTCAGGGGGGAAACTAATTCAATTAGAATTTAAGAAGCCTCTTTGCTACTGATGGAGTTCTACGGCAAACCTTGCCTCCAGAAAACATCTGAGCTCCTTCTGCAGGGCTACAGACAGCAGCCTGGGAAGCATTCATTGAAAGCTGGGTGGTTATTCAGGGGGCGCTGTTCCCACTGTCCTTGCAGGAAAGCTACACATAACAAAGAAATTATTTGGACTATTACATCAGAAACCATTTACTACAGGAGTGATTTGAAACCACGAAGCACCAGGTCTAATTGTGACAAAACAGTCAACCTGCCACCCCTAGATTTGAAAGCAGCTGTATTTGAATTCTTCTGGAAAATGCTTTGAGAGGCTTATAAATTGCCTCAGCAGCACCCAGACAGCCCTAGACATGCTACATTCAGTAAACTAAACATGAAGTAATTCAGGAGAACTTAGACCATGATCTCACATCCATTGAGCTTAATAAGCATTCACAAGTATGAAATTAATACCTTTAGACATTTGCAGGGAAAATGATTTAAATAAACATTTCCAGGTAGTGAACAATTTCAAAAGAAAATATAAGCCTTCTCTGGTTAGGCTGGGGTCCCAAAGGGGCCATTCATAGTTCCAATTTTATCTTTTCTGTCAGCTGGTTTTCTACTTTTTGCATTAGCATTTTAAGGAGCATAACCAAAGTATTTTTATAATAGAAGTGTATATTTATTCTGTTTTATTCTACTTTTCTGCAGTGCTTTCAAGAAGCAGCAAAGGAATTTTTCCTCAGGTTTTATAAGCTTATTCTTCAAGCAGCAACAGGGTGGGCAGGAGTTCTACCCAAAACATGAAGCAGGTGGAGTCATGCTGGTATAATGGAAACCTTAGCAAGGCTGCAGCTGGCATGAGCAGCCTCCAGTGTTAGAGTTTGGGTTATATTTATATTTGTCTGTGTATATAACTTCTAAAGTGCTTTCCTACCCCTCCACATGTTTATACACTTGGTGCATTCCCTTTTTTCCATATGCCCAACTTTACCTGGATCACTTTTCTTCCCCAGTGCAGATCTGGGCTCTGGCCTCTCAATCCTTCCACAGAGAAGAAGATGAACAAGCACAACTTCTCAATCCACTTCTGTGAATCATGGTTCCAGAATTTATACCTCATGTTATTTTTAAGCAAACTCTTGAACAGGGATACTGGAAGATAAAATTATATGTAAAATGCAATTAGAAATGGTGGGAAGGTTTAGTGTGCTGGGACAGCTTTTATTATCCATTTTCACACTACACCAAAGCTGCTTGTGTACTTATAATTGATACTGACTTTTTTTCCTCCTGTTCCTCTGTTCCACATAATGATAGAAACACAGAATTATAGAAAGGTTTGGGCTGGAAGGGGCCCTAAAGCTCATCTCTTTCCACCCCCTGCCATGAGCAAGGACACCTTTCACTATCCCAGGCTGCTCCAAGCTCTGTCCAGCCTGGCCTTGGACACTGCCAGGGATCCAGGGGCAGCCACAGCTTCTCTGGGCACCCTGTACCAGTGTCCCACCAAAATATATAATTATGTATATTATTAAATACATGTTGTAATATATGCAAATATCTACAAAACTGCAAGGGTCCCAGCACAGCAAAGCAGGACTGGTGACTGATGGTAGTGAAGGCCCAGTTTAAACTGATTCACAGCACTGTGGGATGTCTGCGGTGTCTGCATGAGGCACAGAAATCATGAGTCACCTCCTCTCATCCAACTGATCCCTGGTTCCTAAAACTGACAGTATAAATTGAAACATTAAAGGGAAAATTGGGGTTTCAGTCTGCCCTCCAGTTTGCACACACACAGAGTTCCCATTGTTCTGGGGACAGCAGTGGCACTGCGGCATTGCCTGTCCTCACCTACCTGCAGCAAGAAACTTGGTTTGAATCAAGCTACTGCAAACTGATCCCAAGAAGGGAATCATGTCCCCAGTATCAGGGCAGCCAGGCAAAGGATCCCACTTTGGATCACTTTAAAAACACTGAATTCTGCTTGGACAAAGACACAGGGCCATGTGGGAATGTGAGTTTCACAGATATTCACTGTACATCCTGCCACTGAATTCCCTGTGTCCATTAAATACTGTAAGACTCTAAATAAAAACTGAACAGTAGTAGCAGTAGAAATAATCACATTGTAAATAATCACAAGAATTGGTGCTCCAAAAGTTATCATTTCTACATGAAACCCTTTTTAGAGGTCCTCAGCCAGCCAAAAATGTCACAGGTAAATTAAAATGTGTGGTTATTCTATATGCCACTGCACAAAACCAGCTGAAGTCTTGGTGGCAATAGTTGTGTCTAATAAAAGTGTTGAACTACTGATTGATTTATGGACATCTAATATTTAGGATTTCTCCAAAGTGCTTATGGGAAGACTTCCCCTTTAGGAGGATTATCCCTCTCTAAAAATGACCCATCTCCTCAGGCTGAGGTCCTGATCCTTGTTCCTCTCTGCTGTGCTCCAGAGGTTGAGCAGATTTATTTTGATTATGTGTAATACCTTTACTTGCTTTTAAAATTATGGCCATGATTCTTATCCCCTAAAGACAGTTAATTAAAAAAATCCATTCATGGCAGCATTATTTTGCATGATGTCAGTGATTACCTCTGCTCTTACTCAGGACAACATCTTGTGCAAACCTGTGCCCCACAATTAGTAGGATAGTACTCCCAGTCAAAAAAAAGGGGGGCAGCAATTGTTTTAATCACATCCTTCAGTGAATTTAAGCCCTGACATGTACACCTGCTTATGCTAAACACCTCTGGTTATTGTCTCTTCATCAATTTAAATATGAATGTCTATTACTCTAACCCAACACAAAGCTCTGAGTAGAACATGTAGCAACTAAGATTCTTGCTCGTGTTGTGACCTGCAACGATCGCCATACTTTCCACCACTCTGGTTTAATGTTTGCTTTGCTGAATATTTTCCCCTCAGCTCACCAGTTCAAACAGCAGGAGAGTTGCCCTGGCCCAGTGGGTGCACGTGGTCTGCACACCGCCTGTCCTCCATGGAGAGGCAAGGACAGGGACAAAGGAGCTCACAGCAGGCTTGTTCCACAAGAAAAGCTATTCCCCTGTGCTGCAGCCTCCCCATCAAGCAGCCTCTGACAGAAAGGAGGAGGAAAGGCTTCACAGAGCAGCTCCCTCCCCTGCAGAGAGGACAGGGATAAAGAAAAAGCAGCAGCAGAGCTATTCTTGCACTGAGAGGACTTAAAGCCTGTTCTCAGCTGGACCTTGTAAATGGAAGTTCTGGAGAAGACAAGGGACAGCTGATGTCTGCTCCACTAAACCCACCTGCCTGACCTTTACATATTGATGTAATGGGTGCTAGCAGGAAGGAAACAGGAATTCTGCACTTGATAGAGTAAAGCCCCTGTCTGGAAAATCCCTGTGCCTGGAGTAGCTGGCAGAGCTCCAGGGCAGCCCAGCACACCATCCCCTTCTGCTCAAAGAATTCCAGTGGACTCAGCCAATACTGTTTGATTCAAACTCTTGCCCAGATCTCACCCCATAAGGTTGCAAAGTCTCACAGCCCCAGGGTCTGTTTGGGCTGCCAAACAGACTAACCAGCTACTCACAACTACCCAGAGGTCCCCAGCAAAAAAAAACCCAGGTAAATTAAAATGTATGGTTATTCTATATCCCACTGCAGGTACTGCTGGAGAACTGCAAATTTAATCCGGTGAAATGTGCTGTGATTAAACCATACCAGATTCCTTGTTCTGTCAAGTTAACAAGCCTTCCCATCCCTGGCTTTATTGCAGGAATTCAGAGCTCTGCTTTCAAAGGAAATAGCTTTAGGCTGCATCACATGTTCTACCTCCATATGGGGAATAGATATAAAACTCTTTTTTTCAACATATCCAGGAAAACTGAGTTGCTGTCAAGGCTGACATAACAGTCTGCTTTATCTCCTCAGTGGATGAGCAGACTAAAATAGCCTTTTCCTCACAGAATGCTAACACAGCTCTGTTTCTATATAAAAGCCTATGGATTTATTGCAAATCTACTCATAAAACTATGCAGTAACTTATGCAGACTACTACTCGGGGATTTTTTTCCTCTTTAGAAAATTTGAATTTACTAGTATTTTTTTCCTTTTAAATCTTTTAATAAGTTGCTTTAGGAAGACAGCTTTATTTCAGTGCATTTCCTAATTTGACAAGCACCTCAGAAAGCAGACATGAACCAAACAGTGCTAACTCATGTCTTTGGGCTGCCTCTGGAAGGCAGCTTGGAAGGGACCTTGAAGGTAATTTCATTCCACCCCCTTTATCCCACCTTCCACCAGAGCAGGTGAAATTAAATACATGCCTTAATTTATCAAACGTCCATCTAACAGCATGGTTAATTCCAGCTCTGTTGGCAGTGGTAATGTCTGACCCTGTCTGCTCAGATCTGACCTGGTGGCAAGTTTTTGGGAGGCTGCATTCCACTGCCAGTCACATGCACCCTGCCAGCTCCCAAACACCTTCCTGTCCTTTATGGCTTTGCCTGAAGCATAGGAATTCTTCCTTTTAGACACACATTCTGTAGACTGCTAGAAGCTGATGGTATGCTTTCTCCTCAACTATTTCCAGTTCTCCAAACAAACATTTATGCAAATCTTTTTTTAGTAGCCTGCAAGTGACCTTAAAGGCATATTCCAGCCTAAATGAGTATATGAAAAAAAAGAAAGCAAAATGGATTATTTAGGTAAGCATTCAGCAGTTTTTTTTATACTTCTGAACTTTTTTCTCTCTGCTGTAGTTACTGGCAGGTTCCAACTACTTGTGGATTCAAGTTCAAGACCTGATGTAATTCTGACAACAATAGACCACACCTTTTTAAGGCTTCTAAGAAAGGTGTGGTCTGGACAGTTTCTAAGTTGTGGTAACTATTTGTGTGTCTTGTGCTTGGAGGAATGAGTAAAGGGGTGAAAGGCAGCTGCATTGGGAAGTGCTATTATATAATGCACCCAGCTTGAGCTCCAATTATCCAGTAATGCAGTTTTTTTGTTTTCTTAAAGTTCCTCTTTTTTCTGCTGTTAAATCAACATGGGCTTTAAGTGTGAGAATTTTCCTTTAACACTTCTCAGCAACTGGTTTCCATTTCCTGGTAATTAGTAAGTGCTGGCCTAGATATGCCAGAGCTATAGGAGAACAAAGGAGACAGAATCCTTGGATGAAGCCAGAGGGGAGGGGGGACTGGCTCTGGTATTCTAACTCAGCAGCTTGTTCATGCTGCTCCCTTCTTTGCAGTTTCTAAGGAGGATTTAAGGCTCATATTTTTTTTTCTTTTAATTCCTTGATTTTCCCTAAATGCAGACAGTCATGCAATGATAGTCACAAGCAGCTATGCTGGCCCTCAGCTCTCCATGCTCACAGCAGGTGAAAGCCTGCACAGAAAGCCTGGGTGACCCAGACATCTGAAGCAGATGGAAATCCAGGGGAAGGTGGGGTGGGAGGGGTCAGATCTGATGCAGTGACACTTGCATCCTCCTTTATTACTCACACACTGACTGCCTAGAAATCCTTCCTAAATGGGATAATTATATTGCTCTTCAGCTCTGGTGTTTTTATTTAAATGCTCCTATGTCTTGCTCACCTTCATTTACTGACATGTCATGGGGTTTTAAGATGGCAAATTAAAAAGCTGTCACAGAAACTTAAGCTGAGGCACCCAGGAAAGTTCAAGATATTCCCTTCCCTGGGAAACATGAAGCGGAACAAAAATGAAGAACAGATCTTGCAGCACAGTTGGTATTTCCCATTATTATAATTTGCACTCTCTGCATGTTGGGTATTGGAAGGGAAAATAAACAGCCCTGAAACATCTCTTCGTTGCTCCTGAACAGTCTAGCTGGTCTCATTAGTCAGCCAGACACTCCTACTATTTTCACCTCCTTGCTTTGTTTACCCATGATAGCAAGATTGAATACATTTCTCCCTTACCATGCAAGTAGGTGTTATAATTTATGCTTTGTTTTCTCAAATAACCTCCTACAACAGACTCCTTCCTCTTCAAAATATAATCTCCACTGCACTTCTACTTTTCCACAGGCACCAGCTGAGGTCCCACTCATGTTGTCATTGCTGCAACCCCTGAAGTCTGATCCCAACACAAGAAGATGTAGACCCCTTGGAATGAGTCCAAAGGAGGCCAGAAAGTTGATCCCAGGGCTGGAGCCCCTCTGCTCTGGAGCCAGCCTGGGAGAGCTGGGGGAGTTCACCTGAAGAAGAAAAGGCTCCAGGAACACCTTAGAGCCCCTTCCAGAGCATAAAGGGGCTCCAGGAGAGCTGGAGAGGAACTTGGGGCAAGGGATGGAGGGACAGGACACAGGGAATGGTATCCCACTGCCAGAGGGCAGGGTTAGATGGGATTTGGGAGGGAATTCTTCCCTGTGAGGGTGGGGAGGTCATGGCACACGGTGCCCAGAGAAGCTGTGGCTGCCCCTGGATCCCTGGAAGTGTCCAGGGCCAGGCTGGATGGGGCTTGGAGCATCCTGGGATAGCAGAAGGTGTCCCTGCCCATGGCAGGGGGTGGGACTGGATGGGCTTTAATGTCCCTTCCAACCCAAACCATCCTGGGATTCTGTAAGTGAGGCAGCCTTGCTAGAACTGGGCAGGACTTTCTCAGGACTCACTGAGAGCTGCCTGTCAGCCAAACTTTGATGTAAGAAACACATTGAGGGGCTATGGGGAGACAGGAAGAGTTCAGCCTTCAAATGTCTTCCACCCTTGTCTTTTCTATTGAACATTTTGGGAGAAGAAATCCTTGTCTGTCAGGAATAGAACAGAAATCACATCTATCTGCCAGCCCAAATTATACAGGTTTTAACCCAATCCAAACCTGAGTGTGCACTGACCAGTTTATAGATGAAAATAATAAAACGTCAGCCTTCAAACCAATGATTCTTTACCACTGAATGCTACATAAAAATAAATAATTATGTTCTGCACATATCTGCCCACAACATCTTCAGGTTGTAGCACTGATGCTGATCTGTGATTCTACTGTTTTACAAGTCAAAACTACAAAAATCTTCTTGATACAGCACAAGAATTTCCAAAATTTCCAAATCCAGCTAAAAATTATGGACCTTTGTAGAAGAAAAAATGTTACCTCAGAAAAAAAATACTTACTTTGCAATTACTGCTGAATAAAGCAGAGTAAATAGAGGAGGCTTAGTACACTGTACTCACTATTGGATACACAATTCTCAATCAGGCCTGCTATTTCCCAAATACATGGATAGTATTTACATTACAGATTAACTATCCTTGGAGTAAAAACATTACAAAACCTTGTCACTAGGTAAATATCTTTAAGCTAAATGTTCAAGTTAAACTTCAAACTCCTTTGTCCAGTTCATTATGTCCTACTGGGCAATGTTTTTCTGTTAAATACCTTTCTGAGTTGGTTTTGCTCTGGCTCATTATTCTTAAACAATCCCTTGAGGAAGTTCACAGGATAAGGACTTAGCATGTCTTTCCAAATACAAATGCCTCTCTCAAACTGTGCTGTCATAACAGTCACGAGGTCTCCCAGCCTTGTTACTGTGCATGTGGTGAGAAACAAGAAAAATATTGTACTTAGGAATTTTGGAACTTAAAAATAAAAGCACAGCTGATCACAGACTCTGTTAGTTCAGTTATCCCACACAGCCTGCCTAGAAAAGACCTGCTCTGCCACAACAAAGTGCAGAACCCTCTGTCAGAAGCAGACAAAGTACTTCTGGTTCCCTTCATCTTCAGGTGAAGTCACTTGACCTCCTCAAGAGGCCACTTAATACTCCTTGTGAGTAAAATATGCTCAGGTTTACCCAGAGTTGCTGTCTTGTAATATAACCTCCACAACACATTCAAAGAACAAAAAAAAAATGTTGCTATAAAAAGGCAGAATCCTTTTTCTCTGACAGAAAAACCTAGCAAGTTTGACAGCTTCATCAATATAAAATAGCCTGGACTCAACTAAAACTTTTGTAACCCAATCTGTAACAGATCTGTTTTACCAACATAAAATGCCATTAATAATTAGATACCTCACTCCTCTGACCACAGGAACAAAATTATGTGTACCACATAACATCCTCCTTGCTTCAGAAATCTTTTCATCTCTGTGTTAGTTACCTTTTCATCACTGTCATTATAAAAATGGATATGGATTTGAAAATGGGTCATGCAAAATGAAAACATTCCAGAAATGATGCCCCAAGACATAATCAGAACCCTTACATCTTTATATTTCACTGGGTTCAGTGGAACTATAGTGACTTAAGTAATTCTTTTCATGGTAGTCAGTGATCAGAAAATACTTCTGCACATTCAGTAATGCATCATCACTCATTCTTTACACACTATAGCAGTTTATTTTTCAATTTATACTCATGAGTTTGGTCTCAGGAGGTTAGTGGCAATTTCACATATTCATATAAGCTCTCAGTTTCATAAATGTAGGGTCATGAATAATTGTCATCACCCAAGAGGGATGTAAAAGCCTACCAAGATTTTTTTTTTTTTTTTAAGAATTGAATAACCCTTATCTCACACCAGGGATTTCTTGGTTTTAAGTGTCTCCAATTAATTACTGCTGCCTTATAGATTCATAAGCTGTCCAATATTTCCTGGAGAGACACAGAGGCAGAATTCTTTCAGAGAAGCACATCCAGAAAATATCACTCCCTCACTAAAGAGAATGCTCCCAACTGACTGTGCTAACAGATAATGTTTCTTACATCTTCAACAGCTTCAGTCTTGAAAATATTTACAACTTGATCTTTCCCCTTTCTCATGGTGTCATATGAAATCTGACTGGCATCATTAACTTTTTGAAATGCCCTGCATATCATTTGGAGCTGGACTATTCTCATGTGAAATCATTTTAATTGAATTTGAGTAAGAAGTTCTTGCTCCATCCACCAAGTCTGGTTTGTTTTAGCTCCACCTTTCAAACTGCCCAAATCCATGACATCTCCCATAAATGTACAGTGTATCTACTATGAGGTGAGACCCAACTTAGTTTGTGCTATTGAAGCCTGATCATTTCCCATAGAAATTAATTTAAAACATTGTGTTAGTGAAAACTGATTTTGGCCCTCAAAGAGCGAGACTCTGCTTATATGGACTCAGAATAAGGTATTTCTTTGACTGTTTAAAGAGAGAATGAAAATTCAGGAATCTCTTATTAGAGAGAAGGAGAGAGATAAGGACATAATTCCAGTGAAGTCAGCAGAGATAAACTGATAGAACTGCTTTCAGATGAAATCTGATGAATGATGCAAAACCAGAGTAGCTGTTACAGCCTCAGGTTAAAACCAAGACACAAAATAGAGATATTTCACAAGATAGAGACAGTGCTGTGCTAATGAACATAATGACACATATTCAGCTCAGCATTTTCATCTTTTTCCTTTCATACTTGCATTTATGATCTCATCTGGGTTTCCTGCCCTTGATTTCTTAGCAGCCATAACCTGCAGTACTCTGAGCTTAGGGACTCTGTGAGTTGCCCTGATTGTTCCAGCACCAGTGGGACACTGCAGCAGCACTGTCCCCTGGACAACTTAAGCTCTTACACTACAGCTTTCTTATTTTGCAAACTGTACCTCACGTAGGGCTAGAGAGGGTTCCCTGCAAAACAAGCTTACCCACCTCAGTTGAGGTTCAGAGGTCTTCCTGGGCTCTCTTGGATCTTTCCAAGTGAAGGATAGCAGCTGAAAATGCTGAATTAGTCTGTGTGTGACTGGGCTTTTTGGGGTTCCTGCAATGAGCTCTGAAACCCTTTCTGGGTTTCCATAGAGCAGGGACCAGGCTGAAGCTGTTACCACCTGGTGGGTGTGAAGTGACGGGGCACCCACTGCTTCCCTCCTTATCTAAAACTTGGCAGCATTCATCTCTAGTAGGAGAATTCCTGTGTATCTGCACCAACCCTGGAACAGATCTTGGCCTTTGCATGTGATCAATCATCACTGATGAAGTGCTGAAGTAGCAGTTCTAAAAGCTTTAAATTATTTTATACTTAAAAAAGAGCTGTATACTCACAGAGAATCTGGATTTTTGGAAAAATCAGAGTCATAGAGTGGTTCCTGTTGGAAGGTCATGTCATTCCACCCCCTGCCATGGGCAGGGACACTTTCCACTATCCCAGGTTGCTCCAAGCCCTGTCCAACCTGGCCTTGGACATTTCCAGGGATCCAGGGGCACCCACAGCTTCTCTGGGCAACCTCTAATTCGGCTTACAGATGAGTAACCTCCACTACTGAAAATAAAGTAGCTGAGCCTCCAGCCACATGAAATGCTTTGTCTGTTTAATTGATCTGGTTTTGCAAGTGAAAAAGTGTATTGAATGTTAAAGCCCAGCTGCTTTTTGGTGGGACAGTTTCCATAACTGGGAAAGAGAGAAAAAAAAATTCCCATGCTCATTTCAACACTGAGGCTCTTCATTAAAACAAAAAATACATTAAGCGTGGAATATAAATACTAATTTTAGAAGAAAGAGCAAATAAGGCACTGTTAATAAAGACAGTGAGTAAGGAAACATAACTGAGATGGATTTGATTAATACATTAGGAATGACAAAATAACCCAAGAAATGTTCAGTTTCCCAGCATTAAGTAACCTTAATTACTTTGTACTTCTCTAATATGTGTTTGCCACAGGGCATCAATCTACCATGCTGAACAGTAAATTTATGTATTTCCTTATGTAAGTCTCAGTATCAGCAGCCTCTTTTAAAAAGCAAAGTTAAGGTCATGCAATGTTCTATATTTGCAGTCTACAGCCCACTGGAGCCAGATTCAGTCTCCCACTGAATTCCCAGCCACCAGCCTGAGCCTGGTTAATGTGAGATTTTTTACCCTGGGGAGTGTAATTGCTGTCTGGTCTGTCTGCCACCCACCGAAAGAGTGCATTTACCACTTGCTCTAGGTGAGAAAGTGAGTAGCAAGACTATAACTCCATGTCTCTACCAGGTTTTACAGCTGTATGTATTTTTATATATGAACACTTACCTGCATTTTCCAGGGGTAGGTAGTGATAGAATGAGGGATAATGACTTTAAACTGAATGAGGTAGATTGGATATTAGAAGGAATTCTTCCCTCTGAGTTTGGTGAGACCCTGGCACAGGGTGCCCACAAAGCTGTGGCTTCCCCTGGATCCCTGGAAGTGTCCAAGGCCAGGCTGGACAGGGCTTGGAGCACCCTGGGCTAGTGGAAGGTGTCTCTGCCTATGGCAGGGGTGGATGATCTTTAAGGTCCCTTCCCACCCAAACCATTCTGGGATTCTGTGACATTGCCAGGAGGTTGTGGAGAGCAGCAGTAATGAGGGAAGATTTGCTGCTGCCCAACTCTCATCAGCCCAATCTCAGCCAAACCTTTTGTCATTATATTACAAGAGTTCCATCATCATTACATTGCAAAGGTTCCATACTGCTAGAGTTTCATACCTCCTTGATGTTTCCTGTAGGCAGCTCCTCTAGGCACTGGCTCTTTCTTGTCCTCACAGTACCCAACCAACTCCAGTTCCCCTCAACCAACCATCCACTCTTTTATAACACTCTTCTTATTGGCTACAGCTGTGGCCTGTTAAAATCAGGCCTGTTCCCCATTTCTAATGGTTGGCTCAGCTGCAGCTCCTTAATGGGGTAAGATTACTTTCTATACTATCTATATTTTCTTATATTGTATCCCCCTACAAAACCTGTATCAAGAGCAAAGTGCTCTGAATTCCCCCCTTGCCTATGGCTGGCAATGATTTTGTGCCCCTGGATGTCATGTGCAGAGGAGCCAAGGGCTGCACTGGTGCTCCCCAGCTGTGCTGTGCCTTTTCCCCCTTCCCAGGAGAAGGGTGGCCAGCCCAACACTGCTGTCAGAGCTACTGCTGGGGCTCCTTAGACACAGCCTGCTGCCAGGTGGCCAAAGACCCCAAATGAACTCTGAAAGGATAAAGAGGGATAAAGGAAGAGTTAACATGAAACATCTGAAACCACATTCCCCTATTTTCAAATTCTCCATATATAATGTAAATTATCTGTAGAGAGAAAGAGATAATGGCTGTTTATAGAAGCCATTTCTATGAAATAAGAGCAAATTCTGAAAAAAGTAAAATTATCTAAATTATGAGAGAGGTAGTTAAACCTCACAGTGGTGACATTTCAAACTGTAAATATTGGAATGAAGCAAGCAAGTGAATAATCCCTTTCCATAAAGTATTGCCCATAATAGTTGATATTTTCCAGACCCTATTTTAGCTCTTTGCTGCATGTCAAATACTACTGCCACACAAAAATATAAATTTCAACTTTGAAATGTTATGGAAATAACTCCTCACTAACCTGAGGAAAGATGTCACTGTCAAATCAAACCAAACTAATTCACTAGCATAAACTAGCTTGTCTTTTGGTATGAATGGACTGCAAAGAAATAAGTTGACATTTGGAAAAAGACAAACAGAATTGGAGTAAGGGGCCAGAGTGCCTTTCTGGAGGAATCTGATGGATTATTATTTTACATTACATTTTATTGGTGTTGTATTGAGCCCATCAACCACTGTGCATCCAGTTCTGAGCAGGGAACATCTGAGTTTTATTCATCAGAAGCACTTTTAATATTTACTCTGCTACAACCAAAAGCAGTTTTGCATTTCAAAGGGATTCCTTGTATTTATCCCCTCATTAAACAACCTATTTTTCTGCTGGAGACAGGTTTCATCGAGTGAAGTGTTAATATTTAAAACTAACATCTTCACATGTTGAGGATGCTACCTGCTGATTAAACCAGGGATTCAGCTCAGCTGGGCAAGTTACTTCACATCTCTGAGATGTCAGCACTCATGGCATCAGATTGATAGCCTCTCCTCTGTGGAAAGATGGGGCAAGGTTTATTAGGGCTTTGTAAAGTTTAAATGAAGGATACTGATCCTGAGATGTGAGGAAGATCTTGCTCTTCCTCCCAATCCAGCACAAAATTTAGGTTTCACAGTCTGAGCCTGGGGTGGCTGGGCTGTGGCCTATTGACCCACTGCTAAGCAGCATGTAGGTGAGCATTTAAACATCAAAGCCTGACTGGGGAGGGTGAGATGATCCAGGTTAAGCAGCTTCCATGAAGTTTAGCTTTTGGGCTGCACAATGCCCTTACATACGAGGCAGAGAAGCTCAGTTGGAGTTTGGCAGTCAAGGGTGGCTCCCCTCAGTCTGTCACCACACTAAAAGTCAAGGTCCTGCTACTCTGATGCTTTTAGGGCTTAGGAGAATATTTTATTTTTGCATTTGTTCTCAGGAAGAATTTGCTTAAGAATTTATGAGCATGGAAGTGTACAAGAAATATCTGAATGTGGCACTTAGTGCTCTGGGCTGGGTGACATGGTGGGGGATCAGTCACAGATTGGATTTGATAACTTTGGAGACCTTTTCCAACCTGAATGATTCTTGGATTCTGTGTTTTCCACAGACAAGGTGTGTGAGTTGATTCTCACATTGCTTTTGAACTTAGGAGACCTCTTCCTGCTCAGCAGTTATATCTGAGCTACATTCCCAAGCTCAAGCAGAACAAGCTAATTCCTGAGAGACTTGCTGTACACAGAACTACTAATTGCAGTTAGAGTATAACACACAAGAAGGTTGACATTAAATTTTGCCACCTGGCCTCCATCAGCTCACATGGACTGGGGTTATACACTTCATTTCCCATCACATGACTTCCCTGTGTATTCCATGGCAGTCAGCCTTGAAAGACACCAGTTATAATCTACAAGCCCCATTAAATTTTCATAAATATTCAGCTTTGGTGGTGATCTCCTGAACACCCTGCACTTGATGTTGTCTTTCACCTGGGAATAATTTCCCTTGATAAATATTGATGAAAATGCATTCAAAGTTAATTGATAGGATTTCCATTTTTCACTCTGAGCATAGTTACACTTGAGTTTGCTCTGTTGCACGTGCCAAGGATCAGTTGTCTTAGAGAGGGACTTACTATGCCTGAGTGACTACAGCATCTTCCCACAGGCATTTGTGTGACAGTCTCCTCCAGTCAGCCAGAAGTCTTTTGCCAGCCATTTTGAGTCTCAAGGATAGCATCAATCTCGTGGTGGGAAACATTATGAAACTGAAAGCTGCTGTCACCATCAGCTATCCAGACACTCTCCCTCCCTTTCACATAACAGTGTGATTTCTCCCTGAAGAGATGTTTCCCAGAAAACAGATGTTTCTCTTTGAACTAGAATTATTTTTAAAGGTACTTTTTAGAAGTTTAATTTATCTTTTAGGGGCAGTGGTATCAGGAGCATCATCGTGAAGTCTGGCAGTGTTCCACGTCTCCTAGACGGAAGTGATAGCACTGAACTGCCTCTAATCAAAACCCACTTGATATTTAGTGCCATAACTACCTTAATTAAAAATAACAGCACAAATTTGTCAAGGTTTTTACAACATTTGATATCATTAGTTCAAAACAGGAAGAGAATCAGCAAATATAATGTGGTTTTGTATTGCTTATTGCTTCTGATGGCATTATGTCCACAGACTGCTTTCTGCAGACATGCCTCCATCTTACAGATAATTTCCTTGCTCAAAGCCCTCCAAAGATTAGTGCCTATGTCAACATGGGTTTGTACAAGAGCAGCCCTCAGGGCCAGAGCAGGATAGTTGTAAAGTTGGAAATGCTACAAGAAAAATGCCTTAAACATATGAGTGTGTCACTCTGTTCTTAGTGGAAGTTAAAAAGCACCATCATTATATTAAGAATTCCAAATGTTTTCCATTCCCTGCTGATTTACAGGAAAATCATCACCCAGCTCCTAAAGATTCAGCAATTGCCAAAAGCTTCTCTGCAACATTTTCCATTTTGTTCTTGTCCATTTGCCAGGTACCTTTGCTGTTTCCCTTTTCCTGTTCTTGCTGTAGCTGGAGAAGCCAACCTGGTTGTGTTTACTTTGCATGAACAAGACTGTGCAGAGGGAATCAGACACACCAACCTGCTGGGGAATGGGCAGGGTCAGAGAGCATCAGGAAGATCTGAGGATTCAGTTACCTGATCTCATCTTCCAGCTCATGGATTGCTGCAAGGCCAGCTCTGCTGAGCTCCTCCTGCTTTGGGAATTAGGATGTCTGGGCACCTCACATCACTGGGCTCATCATGTGTAGGTTACCTGTGATCAAACCATATGGGAAATCACCCCTGAGGCACATAAAGGGAAATAGAAAGACCATTTATCTTTTCATTCTTGTTACTGGAATTGTACAGCAAACTAATCCTTTCCCTATTCTCTGCTGTGAGGGTGGGCAGGCCCTGGCACAGGGTGCCCAGAGAAGCTGTGGCTGCCCCTGGATCCCTGGCAGTGTCCAAGGCCAGGCTGGATGGGACTTGGAGCAACCAGAGATAATGGAAGGTGTCCCTGCCCATGGCAGGAGAGCTGGGTGAGGTGATCTTTAAGATCCCTTCCAACCCAAACCAGTTTGGAATTTTGTGATTCTGTTGATGGCATTTTCAAAGCAAAGCCACAATTTTAGCATCCCAAGTTGATTTATTTACAATTAAATCCTTAATACCAGGTGTTTGGAAATATTTGAGCCTTGAACAAAAGGAAAAGCTTCAGGTGCTTATGAAAGGGCTCTATTTTTCACAAGTTATCCATCAGCCTTTTTCCTTGGAAAAGGCACAGAGTTCAGTCTCTTGGTCCTAAAATTTCCACATCAGGATATGCAAATAGTGGGGCTTGGCTGTCTTCTTCATCATTTGGGGAGAATTTATGCTACTTTACATGGATACTGGGCCATGACGAAGTATATTGCACTCAAAAAATATAGAGAGATCCACAAAAAGAGATCAGTCCCTAGGGATTTAGCCTAAAAACAAACTGGGATGTCAGTTAGATGCCTAATGGGACTTTCAAAAGTACCTTCATAGATTCAGCATCCAGATGCACTGAGATTTAGGCATCTCATTTTCTTTTTCTTAGATTTTCCTTTGAAAATGTGATGTCTGAGTGCCAACTGCATTTCTAGGGATACAACAATCTCTGGAAATTTGGCTTCAGTTAATTTGCCAGGCAGCACATGGTATGTCAGTGAGCAAGTGCAAGAGCTCTCCAGGCTGCTAGCTGTGGCTCTGTTGGAAGCTCATCCTTGGGCATTCAAGACATTTCAGTACATGACAACATCTGATTGACATGAACAAAAATACCTGTAAATAAAGATATTGAAATATCCCTTGAAATCCCTTATAGAGATATATTATGAAATAAATGTGTATATATATAATATAGATATATTGAAAAATATATCCTAGGCCCCTCCATTCCACCTTAAGTGGAAGAAATAACATGTATTTGTAATTCCACACATGGAGGAAAAAAAGGGAAAATTTTAAATTAACCTAAATTTTGGCTCTAAAAGACTGAATTAAATTATTTTTACCTCCTCTCCAGATCTTATTTGTTTCCTATAGTGTCTGAACTCTTCTTGTGCATATTATCATATTATTTCCTATTTATTTCTTTTTAAATCCCTCCTTTAGGGCTCTGCATCCTACACTCCCTCTTATTTTTCATGGAAATTTTTACCATGAAAAAAAAGAGGAGCAGACAGAGTTAAGGTAAAGAATACTTTATTTAACTTGGCCTCTTCCTAGACCTAAATATTTGTTTATGATTTGCAAGGTTCCTGCTTTCATCCAGGCAGAAAATAGTTGCTAAGAAGCAGCATTGCTTTATAAAAGGCAGAGGCAGGGCTTGATCTGCCCTGACTTGTGCTTCTGGCTACTCCCTCCCCAAGGAAGGGAACTTGGATATACCTCCCACCTATGCACTAATCTGTGTCTGTGTACAGCTCCCAGTGTCCTGGTTTGGGCTTGGATAAAATTTGGACACATGGGTATATATGTGTAAACACACACACACACACATATATCTGTGTGTGAGAGAGATAAAAAGAAATTATATTTTTGTTCTTGTGTGTATTTCTGGGTGCACTGGTACAAATCAACTTAAAACTTAGTGACTGCCTTCTTAAATGCATGAATTTAAGTGTGCTGGTGGTATGAAGCTGGTCCACTGATTTTTGCCTTGGAAAAATCCATCTTTAAAACCTTGCATCAGATTTTTGAGTTCCTTGCCAGATTTCAAACACAAAAGTGAAAAGCTTTGAAACAAAGCAGAGAGCTTTGTAATATATACAAAAACTGTCAAATAATGTCTCAGCCTTTTTTGCCTTGTCATGCCTCTGCCATTATTTTTACTAAAAAGCATCTCTTTCATTGAAATTTATGCAAGTGTGTGAGGTGCATAAAACTCTAGAAATGTTTGGAGGTTTTGTTCATTAATTCTCACTGTATTTTTATATTTGATCTTGGACACAGCAGCCAGTAGGTTGCTTGTTGCTTCTCAGCTCATTAAACAGACCAAAAGCCTTAGAGGAGATGAGTGCAAATATACAGTGTTTATAAATCTATAATACAATTGTAATAGGATATGAAATGTGTATATTATCTAATCAGTAATGTGAATTCATCCAAACTGGTGTAAAGCTACCATCCCACAAGACCCAGAAGCTAGAGTCAGAGATTCCTTCAGGCTGAAAAATTCTTTTAAGATCATCATTCCCCCAGCACAAGGCCACCACTAACCCCTGTCACATTCACACATGTTCTGAACTCTCCACTGGGACAGAGACTCCACCACTTCCCTGGGCAGCCTATTCTAACACTTGATCAGCATTTCCATGAAGTAATTTTTCCTAAACTGGGGTGCTCTTACTCTTCAGAGTGCTTTACACAGGTTACCTGGCTCCCAGTATTGCTCCTGAGACAAGTCCAGGGCCTGGATGCTGGGACCACGTGTGGGAAGCCACCCAAAGCACTGCAGTGGCTTCTTTAAATCCATAAGAATGAGCTGGATTGAGGAGAAGTGCCATAAATTCCTGACTTGATAAGCCTGACGGTAAATAGGCTGAACTTCAACCCCTAAACTTAACTCCTGAAATTCCCCAGGCATGGCACACATTGCCAGGTGACTGGGGGCAATTTGCAGGGATTCTCCACACTCTGTGTAATGCAGAGCTCTGGCTCAGCTGGGAGATGCTGGGATCACAAATGGGACAACACACTCATGCCCAACTGCTCCTCCTTGGGATCATGGCAGAGACCCAGGAGAGGAATGAGAGGATGGCGCTTCAGGAGAACACAGAGTTCCCTTTGGAGGCACAGCTGGCCCAGGCTAGATCCCTGGCACACAAAGTCAGAGCAAAACAAAACAAGGTTCAAAAGCAACTACATGGAGACCAGGTTGTTACAGCTCTGAAACACCACAGAGAGGCCAAGGAAAAGCTGGGTTTAGTCATCAGTGGTTGTTTTGCTGATCCAGCTGGGATTACACAAGGTACTTCAATGAGAATTTCAGTCGCACCCTCTACCTGTGTTTATTATTTTTTTTGCTTACCCACTTTCATAGGCCTTAATATTTAATTGACTAGAAATGAACACAATTCCCAAAAAATGAGAGTGTAGCCTGTGTTTCTCAATTTTTCCCACTGCTGCTAACATTAATTTGTTTCACTATTGATTAAAAAAGACAATTCTAGTACCTTCAACATGAACTTTAGATGCATATAATCAGATGTACACCTCCCATATTCTATAACATCAGGTCAATACCAGAGTTTAACACAACTTCTCAGCACAACTTTCTTAAGATATGAAAACTTAATGTTTTGCCCAAATCTCCAGTTCTCAGGAAAACTTACTGCTTTTTCTCTTTGGTGTTGAAAAGCAAAACTGATTGAAAGTGTATTTTTAAAAAGCCAGTGGGAAGCTAAAAAGAGAAGTCACACATGACTCGTGGTCCTGGAAACAGCTGTGCTGCTTTTGGTGACAAAGGGCTGGCTTAGGCCTTATATAACTCCAGGAAAATCAATATGCAGCAAACGTACTGAGCCAGAAAGGAATCTGAGCCTAAATTTTAAAAATCATACAGGCTGTCTCCTCTCATATCTTTAAATGGGGGTTCTTTGTCCCCCAAATACCTTATTTGCTGTCATGAATAATGCATTGGCAGTAGATTGGGTCAGGTGACAGGTTCAACATTAATCACTGCTGTATCTTAACAAAATGAGGAGTATGTTGATCCATTAAAAATTGCCAAAATCGAAGCTGCACTCTGCCTAACTGCAGGCATCTTCAGAAGAGATAAAAAGGGCTGCATGGTACAGCCATACCATTCCCCTGGAAAGTCAGTCTCCAGAGATCTCTGCAAGTCCTCACAAAACTGTTCCTTTCCACACCTCAAAAATATCCTGGAAACCAGAGCAAGAATGCTGAGTGTCTCTTTAAGGCACAAATTCTATTTGATACCAAAAGTGCTGGACCTTGAAAGAGTAAAGTCCTCCTCAGCACGTACTTGAAATGGATATTGTTGTGCCTGGCTGTTTGTTTCCCAATATTCCTGACAATGTTTTATCTGGTGTTTATGTTCACAGTAGTCTGTTCACAGATTTTTGGCTACTTACTACTCAATGGTAAAGTAAATCCAAATATCTGGGATACATATTTAGCAATCCCAGTCCTATTTATATAGTGCCCTTAGGGCACTGGTCCATCTCAGACAAGTGAGAACAGAAAATGCTGTCTCAGGCAAGGCCATGAGCCACTTCCTGTGGCTCTCCTAATGCCCCAGTGAGAGGATCCATCTCTGTATCACTGCACATAGCACTGCAATCCTCACCCCATGGGCCATTGGCTGTAGTAGCAAAAGTAGGTGCAAGAATCACCAGTCCCTGCCCATTCCCATGCAAAATCAACCTGCTGAATGATTCAGGTCGGAAACAAGAAAAACTCCTCAGAAAGGTGATTCCTAGGTTAGGTGATTTCATTGTGCATTAGAGTATGTCCCAGCACATACCTGCAGTGCTGCAGAACAGAAAAATGCTAACATGTAATGTTTGTCATATTTCTATTTTCATAGAAACAGATCTAGATCTTCCTAAAAAAACCCTCTCTCCTTTCTTTGTTATGAACAGAATTACAGGTGATTGTAGAATACATCCACTTTCCTCCCTTTTTACCCTAATCTGCAGAACCCTGTAAATCTGTGTCTAACTGAGGTGTGTCTTGAAGCACTTGTCCCATCAACCTTCCAAAGTTACTGCAGGTTTTGGACTTTTTTTTTCTCTAGTTTGGCTTGGCTTTTTAATTCTGAAGTTCAAAATCCTGGAAAGCTTGAGAATGTTTCCTTCTTTCATTTGTTTCACCAAACTTTTCACTATGACCATGCCATTACCTATTCTTTCCCCAAATATACAGTTTCCCAGTCCCAACATTTAATTTTTCAGAGAGGTAGGTAGGAAATATAGGAAAATACCTGCACAGCAATATCTGCAGCCAGCCAGTTATTTTGCAGGGCATCAGCCTCTATTGATGAGTTTAAAAAGCTGAAGTTTTTAATCTTATCTAAATCATAATAATCTTTCTAGATATTTCCTCCCTAAGATCATATAGTAGATTATATGGTTAATCATATTCATAAGGTGGTCCTCTTCTAAATGATCATACAGAAAAGACATGTTACATGCATGACTCATATTGTTCTTTCCCTCACAACAGAACAGCTTTAGGGTGAAAGTGTTAATACAGGACTTGAATGATTCCAATTTAATTCACAGTTTTGCTCCATTCTTCCTTTGTAACTCAAATCAATGATGTGGCCTTTTTGAGCCTCAGCTTCTTAAGCTGCAAAATGAGGTCTATAAATCTCTCCAAGATGCTGTGAGACTACAACCATTTATCTTGGTGATGGGATCAGAGATTACACTGGAGAAAAATTAAAGAAAATAACTACAGTAGAATTCCAAATAACAACAGGGCATAATCCTGATTCACTCATAAAAAGGAAGTGATCATAAACCCAAGAGGGATTCAGGTTTCACTTACAGCTTTTAAACTGGAGTTTGTAAATGGTTCTGCCATTTCCCCATCAAACACATTCAAATACCCTTCATGTATATGCAAAAGGAGAGATAAGGCATCCCACAAAAGTGTCACAAGGTAAAGACACTGGAGATTGTTCTCTCTACTGAAGAGTTGGTAATTTATCACCTTGGAGTTTGCCAAGTGGCATAAAAGCAGGCAATGAAAATTACTGAAGAAAGGACATTGAGAAGACAAAGCCAAAAATGAACAAGAGGCAAAAATTCAAGAGATGAATTCTTCATCCCTTGAATTTTCTCTCTTCATCTTCAAGACAGGAAGAGAGATTATCAGTTTTGGGGGAAAGCAAGACAACATTCTCAGTTTGTTTTTAGCACTTTGGGCCTCAGCAATACAAAGTGGACTGATAAAAAATGAACATCCCTTTTGTTTACTCTAGTGCCTACCAGAACTGACAAAAGCTGAATACATTCTCTATTTTTTGGAGTGGCTGTGTGACTTTTTGGTTTGTGTGTATTATCTGAACATGGTAGAAAACCACTAATAACTTTTTCTCTTTTTCCTAAATGTATATCAGTCCTAATACAGGAGACCTGGATGGTAATTAAGATTGTAAAACTGTAAGTAAAATGTGCTGCAATTACCTGAGTAATTTGGTTCAAATAAACTCAGAGATTAATGAATATATGCTTCTGCAGTCAATTATTTCCCACAGCTCCACACTGGGCCAGTTCTTGCTCCAACCAATTTCAAAGGAAGATGTGCCTTTAGCTCTGACAAGAGCAGGAATTTGCTGTTGACTGGTAGGAATGGATGGCTGCAGAGCTTTGAAGCTGGAATATAACACACAAGGCCATCACACACCAGCAATTGTCTTGGCACCACAAACATTGACATATCAGCATGCTACGTACTCTTCATTTTATGTGTGACAGTAAAATAACTGAGACTTTAATGTTAGGGGCAATGTGGACTATTTCATCTTAATAAAAATAGAGTTTATTGTTTAACTTCCTCTCCTGACTATCCTAGTATGTACAAAATGTAAGAAGGGCACAGTGAAATGCACAGATAGAGATGCTTGAGCGTGTCCAGAGGAGGGCAGCTAGGTTGGTGAGGGGTTTGGAACACAAACCCTGTGAGGAACGACTGAGGGAGCTGGGGGTGTTCAGCCTGGAGAAAAGGAGACTCAGGGGTGACCTTATCACTCTCTACAACCTCCTGAAAGGTGCCTGCAGTCAGGTGGGGTTGGTCTCTTTCTCCAGGCAGCACTGACAGAACAAGAGGACACAGTCACAAGCTGTGCCAAGGGAAATACAGGTTGGATAGTGGGAAAAAGTTTTTCACAGACAGAGTCATAAAGTTCTGCAATGGCTGCCTGGGGAGGTGGTGGAGTCACCATCCCTGGATGTGTTTAAAAAGCCTGGATGTGGCACTGGGTGCCAGGGTTTAGTTGAGGTGTTGGGGCATGGGTTGGACTTGATGATCTTTAAGGTCTCTTCCAACCCAGTCATTCTGTGATTCTGTGAATATATATTTAAAGAAATAAGCTGGGCATTTCCCCGCAGTGTTTGGGCAACCAACAGCACTATTAATACTCCAGTGTAACATGAGGCAGCTTGTGGTGGTTCTCCCTCTCTGTGCTAAAAGGATGGGGCCAGAAAGTCAGATGCATGACCTTAATAGTGGAATTTGCAGTCCTCAGGAGAGCAGATGTCATTGCATGTGTGTCAAATACTCTTATTGCATCTAGTCCATCCCCATTGGCAGCCATCAGGCTGAAATTTTAAATCTCTCCAGCCTTTTTGTCCCCTCTCAAGGCTGGCTGGGCAGTAATTTAGATTCTGGAAGGGACACTGGTGCTGCAGGAAAAGTATTTCCCACTCCAAATGTGTTCCTTTACACTTTTCCCCTGTGCTGCTCTACCTTCCATAACCCTTCCAGTGCTCATTCTGTTTTGCACTCATGTGCATATCTTCAAAGTGCACTGCATTTTCATTATGAAGATGTTCTGTGCCTGCATTACAAGGTGTTGCAACTTGAGGTTGCTTCTGTGCAATTAGTGATTCCTGATCCTATAAAAATATGCACTGACTAGCTCTAAAATAAGACCACTTTGTTCCTGTTTACTTCTATTTAAATTGAATGTTCTTGTTATGGAGAAACTCGCAATTACTCGTGTCCCTGTATTTTAATGATGATGATTTCCTTAGTAGAAACAGGTCATACTAAACATATTATACACAAACCTCTCCCCCTTAAATTGTCAGAGATTTGCTGGAATTAGCATTGCAACCAGAAGCTCCCAGCAGAATATGAAACAGGAGCTGGGAGCAGTGACGTGCTCTGTTTTCAAAGGCAGCATGCACACAGAGCGGCCTCAGCTGCCCCAGCTCTCCTTTCACCCACCCCTTAAAGCAAATCCTGCTGCAGTAGGGAGTAAAATAAAGTTCTTCTCACATTCCTTACCCAGCCCCTGTTCCCCATATCCCTTCTAGTGAGCCCTAGCCTCTTCCAGGCTCCAAGGAGAGCAGGCACAGGCAGTTACCTCCCTGCACTGAGGGGGAGAGGTAGGCATTGAAGATCCACCCCCACATAGATCTCATGAGGGAGTACTTGGGTTGAAGCAGTTCAGCTAAAAATCAGGTAATTCTGTAACCTGCCCTTAAATAGCATTCACATTATCTGCTTTCTGCTGCAGCTCCCTCTCTTTACTCCCTCCCAGGTATCGTGATCATCCCACGCATCAGACACACACCATATGCTGCACTTGCAGAAGTCCCCCAAAAATTCTGATGAGTGCAGACTGCCCTCATCTTCCTTTCACCATATTCTCTCCAGATTCAAGAGCTGGAAAACTTCATTTCTGTCAGCAATGCCAATCCTTGCACTTTGGTGGTGTCAACCAGGTCAGACAGCTCTCTCCATGCACTCCACTCAGCTGTGGAAACAAACACCACTGAAAAGTGAAACATAAATATTAAATAGTTATCATCTCCTATGCATTTCTGTATTTCTGTGCTGCAGAATTAATTTACATATAGCTCTGAGGTCTTCCAACAGAAAGAGTTACAGAAATGCAAGGTACTGTGAGTTATGTGAAAGAAATAATTTCCACACAAACTCTACCTTCAGTTGAAAGACCTCATTTCCATGGAAGCTTTCCTCAGCCCTATCAGAACCTACTCTATGACAGACCAGGGTGGGACTCACTGATGCTTCTGGAAATAAATCACACCAATAAAAGACACCTGTCCCAAATGTTAAACATAACCCCCCCTCAGTGCTGAATGTCCTCCTGATATTGGTGAAATTAAAGAGGATCCATGTATCAGAAGATTTATTTTTTCAGACACTGCAAGCTGCATCACAGATACAGAGTGTGCACACAGTTACAATAAATTTCTGTGTTCTTTGGAATAAATTATGAGGTTGAAGATGATTAATTCATTTCTCTTGATCAAGAAACAGCACAGTTCATCTTTGGCTTGCTCCTGTGCTCATTGGAAAACCAACCCTCAAGGCAGGGTTCTCATGAATCTGCCTTTGTGATAGCAGGGCTATACAGTGGGAACAGCTTTCCTTTCATGGGACATAAGTTCTTCTATATTTTTCTCCTCTTTTTAAAATTAAATTACTCATAACATTACTATGGCTGGAACACATAAGCAGAGTTAAAGTGACATCAAATCTATTCTTCTGCTTGTGCATAGGTTGCAAATGCACAATCCAACTCTTAAGTAATTTTGTCCTCATAGCTAATGATGTTAGTATTAATTAAAAAAGCAAATTTGAAGGACACTGGGTTCTTCTGTAAAAGCAGAAATAAGAGTTCTGTTTGAAAAAAAGCCTCGTCACAGGAACTATGGACCTCTCAGTATAAATTTTCAGTTATTTTCTGGAACACTTTCTGAGCTGCTGATAGAAGAGGATACTTCACTCTCTTTTACTTTCCCAGCAGAGCAGCTAATTCCCTACGTGGTCACTCTTTATGTTATTTTAAAAGCTCACCTGTCTCACAGCAGGGAGGACAGGAAGTGCATCTCTCACAGCCACAGGATGTGTGGGAGCAGGCCTGTCCCCCACGCTGTTGGTGCCCTCAGGCTGCTGCTGATGCTGTGTTCTGGTGTTCCTGATTACAGCCATCCTTAATGACCACGGCAGGGATGCAGGAGGCTGAAGAACACAAGGAGCAGCCTCTTCCAGCTGTGGTGGCCTAACAGCAATTCCTGATGCTTCATCACAAGAGGATTTCCAGGTCTCCCTTTCCTCCTCTGGCATCACCCAGCACAGTTCTTCTCTGGGATAGAGGCAATCAGGTCTCTGTTTGTCTTCCAGAGATTTCCCACTGTTACCATTTTTAATTAACATTCTGATTTTTCACTAGGACCATGAGTGAAAGTAATGATGCAGCTTCAGAGGGAGAAAACTAAAAAGAAGAAAAAGCAGACTGGGAGCTACCAGGCTCCAGTACAGCCAGTGAACACTCAGTGAATGCAGCCCCAAGGACAAATAGTACAAAGCTCTTACTTGCGTGCACAGTCAGGAGCTGGCAGAAAGCTGAGGGGTCAGGAAGGCAAACAATTCAAGTGCAAAGTGTTTTATTGTAACCCTCTGAACAGGATGTTTCAGCCAAAGAAGCTATTGTCCTTATGGAAGCAAGAAAGACATACAGGTGTATGAAACGAGTCAGCGTTTTTGTGATGAACAACTAGAATATATTTGCAAATATCACTGCCCAGCAACCATAAATTAATATAGCTGAGAAGCTTTTAATTTTAACTAGGCTTCCAGTCCTAAGGAATCAATAACAAAATTTCAAGTTCTTTAGGAAAGCCACAAACTAGAGAATTTTTTAAAGGCTTATTCCTGATCAGGAGCTCTCGAGCGTAGGCACATGGATTAGACTTTGGTCCGCTCTCCTAAAAATCACAGAATCCCAGAACGGTTTGGGTTGGAAGGAACCTCATCCTGTTCCAACCCCTTCCACTATCCCAGGTTGCTCCAAGCCCTGTCCAGCCTGGCCTTGGACACTTCCAGGGATGGGGCATTAACAAATGCGCTGCCACAAACATTTGGAATCAGATCTGAGTATCAATTTTGGATTTGTTTGCTTCAAGAATGACGACAGGACAGGTACTGCTTTGTGAACACATCATACTTCTGAACTGATGTTACATCTGGGTTAAATACTGTCCCAGGCCAAGGAAAAATAACTTTTAATAAAAATAAAGGTAGTATCTCCATGCCCAAAATGGATCTGCTGACATTTGCCTGGGGAGAATTGTCCCAAAATAGTTATAAAAGCTGTAGTTTTTCTAAAATTGTAACTGTTTTCTCTGTGCGAGATATATCTAGGAGTTCACATGAGGCTTCATCCCAAAAGCTGTGTCTTTGAGATGGAAAGATTGATCCTTCAAGGACAGGTAGTCAGAAGGGTTTTTTTATGACCTTAACTAGTGGCTCTATCAGAATCCTCTGAACATTTCCTATGGACTTCATCCAATGGAATTAATTATGGAGAATTCTGTTTGCTTAATGGAAATAAGACATAATTTATAGCCTTGGTGTGGCAGAGTCTCTGGCTTTCTGTCCAACACAAATCAAGGAAGGTGACTGGTGGAAGAATGGTGTCTCCTGAAATGAAGGAAGGAAGTTGTTTGCATTGTTCAAGAAAGATGAGCAGGGATTTGATAGAGAACATCTTATTAAAATCTAAGGCCGTAGCTATTAAACCTGTGTCTTTTAATACTCCTTCTTAGTGCTTATACATGTCCAACATTCTTTGCTCCTATGTAAAGAATTTATCCAAGACTATCACTGCTTTGCCACAGGGAAGGGAAGGAGATGAACTGCCCTGCTCAGAGTAGCTCTTATCAGCCAGCCAGATGGCAAATGATGTGCCAGAATGTACAGGGAAAAGTCCAACATGGACCATTAATCCCAACCCAGCCCAAACACCATTATAATGTCACTGCTAGGAACTCTGAAAGCCAAGGCACTGACAAAATGTGTTCTACACAAGTACTTCTGCAACCAGAATGAATTACCAAAAACCCTTCTGAAGTGCAAGAAGGAAAAGTTATGGAATTAGTAGATTGGTGTAAGTTATAATTACACAGAACACAAACAAACTTCAACTGCAATACATATCTCTCTCTATATATTTTTTAAATATATATGTGATAAAGGAACTAAATAGTCTTTGGTTTCACAAAGCATTCTGTTCATTCATAAAAACAATTTTCAATTTAAAATAAGAGCAGGGACTGGATTCTCTGGCTGGTGGTGCTGCACTGCACTGAGCTGTGCTAGTTTGTTCAGAGAAACACTACGTGACTCTGAATTTAAAGACATTTTGTAGAGCAGCTTATGAAGAGAAAAAAAAAGGCCTTATTCTCACTCCTAAGAGTGACACATTTTTTCTACACTTCCTCCATTTTTAGTGCAGCAATCCAAGCCACATATTTTGCTCTAACCAAATTCTGCATTTTCCCCTCTCAGGTGGTTTGAATGACAAAGCTCTATAGGAAGCAGAGTTTGATGTTATAACATTAAGCCTTTGCAATAGCCAGAGATATCAGATCTTTGGATGAGACATGGTGGAAACCAGCAGAAGAGCACATCAAGTACACCTACAAACACCTGGCTTAGGGGGAACACACCATTTGGATGACAAGTAAGAGGGCTTTCCAGGGATTAGACTGTATTTTCCATGGCAGGAGACAGCAGGTGTGCAGAACATCCAGAACCTCCACACACATAACAATTAGTTCTGATTCAGCTCCCAGTAACTCAATCACTTGGTATCAACTCAATCCACTGGTCCCTTTCCATAATGTGTTCTTCTTTACAAATCAATTAAGATTTAGCACAAGTTGCATTGGGAAGCTTTGCAAAGTTTCTAGCCATTTGAAATGAAGGTATTTGCATGCCACAGAAGTACCTTCCATCAGCATAGGATTTCATCCAGAGTAAAGGTGTTTTAATGATTTAAAATAATTTCATGTTCATTGCACAGCAAGGAGCAGAGGAAAAAAACCTTTTTCAGTGGGAGTGGATTTTTCAGTGGGGGTGACCAGAACAGAGCTGGGCCAAAGGAGAGCTGAGCTCCTGGCCGAGCCCTGCTCTGCATGGGGTCCATGGGAAAAGAACTGGAATACTCATCTGCTAACTGTGCTGTAGGGAAGCTGCTGCTCCTGCTCGCTGACATCACATGTGGTGGCTGACAATGAAAACTGATGGTGATTCATAAAGGCATCTCCTTCCTAAGAAAACTGGAAGAGCAGCTTGCGTAATCTTGAGATTTACTTAATTAAGTAACATCCCAGCACCATTCTATTTGATCATCATTCCTTTACCTCCTGCTCCCTCCCAGCTTTGCCTTTGATTAACACAGCCCTGATAAGAAACTTCATTCAAAAAGAAAGCAGAGAGTGGGAAGGCAGCCCTGAGGTGTGGCTGGTGATTTAAAAGCTGAAAAGAGGCAGAAAGAATGTCTCAGAGAGGTGGGAAGTTGGGATTGCCATTTGCTGCAGGCAAGGTGAGAAACTGGAGAGGACTCAGCTGCAGCTGAGATATCTGTGCTGGTGAGGAATATACCTACAGCTTAATGCCTCTGCCTGCTTCTGATGCGACAAGATCATTATTTTCAGTATTTTAAAGCACTTTATGCATGAAACCTCAGAATGGCTCAACTTCAGTGTTTTGAAACATGCTTCTCCACTGAGATTCTTGAAGAGTGTTAGAGAAATGGATACATTTTATAATATATGACAAAATATCACGTACATTGCACAGCTGAGACACTGAAGGTGTATCTAACGTAATCTACAGGTTTCCTATTTCCTGACCAAGGCAGCCTCTGAATCCGGAGGAAGCACTCAGGGAAGTCGCACAGGGAAGTGTACGCTGCCTTCCAGGTGACCTTGGCACTTTAAATCAGGAAGCAAACATGGATCCTCAGACTTTACCCAGCCCATGGATTATTTATGATGATCTTGCAGCAGCTCTCAGGCCCAGCCATGAATCAGGAGCTTGCATGCAAACACATAACAGACAAGGCTTCAAATACCCCTCGTTTATCAAGGATGTTTAAAAATTAATTTCCATGGAAAGACAGAATTTATCCTGAAGAGTGTGTGGGTGAATTTCTCATCCAGCTGTTGAAAATGCTGTTCATCTGGAAAAAGTCGTTCCCAGAGGGACTCCAGGGTGATGGGGCGAGGTGGGATGGGGCTGTCATGGCCTCACAAGAGAGAGCAATCCCAGAGAGATCTCCCAACATTAAACACGGAAATTTTTTGGTCAAACAGATATAATGCCTTGAACAACAGCCCAGATTGATGAGGGAATGTTGTGGCTGAGGGGGTTCATGACTGAGAAGGAGCCATGGCTGAGGGGGAAGCATGGCTGAGGAGGAGCAATGGCTGAGGGGACAGCATGGCTGAGGGGACAGCATGGCTGAGGGGGAGCAATGGCTGAGGGGGAGCAATGGCTGAGGGGGTCAAACGGGTGAAGGAGAGTCGTGGCTGAGGAGGAGTAATGACCGAGGGAGACCTGTAGCTGAGGTGCTGACATGGCTATGGGAGAGTCACGGCTGAGGGAGTGTCACGGCAGGCAGGATCTCATGGCTGAGGAGGCGTCGTGGCTGAGGAGAACAGGCAGCACCAGGTCCGAAAGAGAAAGCTTACTGAACCAGTTGTGCTCGTGGCTGAGTGCTGCGACCAACACTCACGGCCGCAGCCGGTACGGGCAGAAACGGGCACGACGCTCCCACCCCACCGTTTCCTCCGCCTCAGCCCCGCCGGGCACGGCGCCTCTTCCCGCCGGCCCGGAGGCGGAGGGGCCGCGGAGGGCGGGGCGGCCGGACTCGTTTCGCGGTCGAGCGGAGCCGACCGTGGCCGCCCCAGCACCGCCTCCTCCCCTCCCCGCTCTCCTCCCGCCTCCCGGAGGAGGAGGGTCCGGGGCGCAGCGCTCTGCGTGTGTCCGCAGCTCGCGTGGCCTCGCTTACCCACTCCGCTCCCGCCTTCCATCGGCAGCGCCGCGCCGTCCGCTCTCCGCTCCCTCTGTTCCTCCGCTGCTCCTTCCCGGCCAGCCGGGGTTGCGCCTGCGAGTCTTCTTCCCCCGCATTCTGGAGGCTCCCAATATGTTCAGCGCCGTCCGCGCCCAGAGGCACCAGGTACGGCGGGCGGGGGCCGGGCAGGGGCCGTGCGGCCGCGCTTTGTTCGGCGCTGGGCAGCGGGCGGAAGCGGCGGCCCGGGCGGGCGCCCCGCGCTCGGGGAACCGCAGCCCCTGCGGCCCCGCGGCGCTTTTGTTGCTTTTTCGTGGCCCGTTTTCTTGGGCCGCGGAGTTGCCCGCATGGCCTGAAGGGCGTGAGGCCGCTCCCTCCGTGCCGGGGGAACGGGCGGGCCCCGGCAGCCGGGGAATGCGGTGTAGCCCCCGGCCGGGAGTTCCCGGGTTCCCCGCGGGTGCGGGGCCAAGGTCAGGCGCTGCCTCTTCCAGCGCCACGCTGCAGCCGCAGAGAGGCGTCTTCCTAAACCCGTGCCGTGAATGGCGGGGGGAGGAAAGAGAATCGCGGGAATCCTGGACTTTGGAGGAAATAGCCGCCCCGGGATGAGCGGCGTGTGCTGAGAGCTGTTTGCCAGTGCCATGACCCTCCCTGTCATCTCTACCAGTTCTAGGAAGTGGGAGATAATAGCGGCTGTCAGCTCACATTAGTGCTTCTGGGGAAAGCTGATGAAGGTGAATGACCAGAGCGGTTTGATTTTGGATTTTTTAGGGTTTTTTGGGAGGTGTACAGTATTTTCTGTCTTCATGCACCAATTTCCAGAGTTTTTTAGAATTTTCAGAGGCGCTTCAAGGTAGAAAATGCCTTTGCATTGGCACTTTTGCTGTTCCTTCACCCAGCATTTCCACAGATAATAAATATGAATTGGTTGTAATTTCATGCAGGGTAGAAAAATACTGGCAATGAGAGGCGAAACATCCGAGGTATTTCCTAAGGAGATGTGTGGTGATAGACTAATGGAAATACAGTCTCATGTCACTCCTTGTTTGTGTGGTTTGTGAAGGGAGGACGTTTTTTTTTCTTGTTTGCACTGATGGGTGTGTAGACACCACATCTATTCTCTTCTGTCAGAAGCTTGAAAATAAAAAAAGCAAGCAGGATGTGGTGCTTCGGTGGTGAGATTGGTTTAATTTTCAAAAGCAGATTTTGTAGCCACGAGCCTGACTCCTGGAGCGCAGGATGCAACAGTCAGGGAATATTTTCTAGTTAGGAAGCTGTGTACTAGCTTCTGTAATTAAGTCTGATTTTATTTTCATCAGCTGGAATTCTTAAGGAGCAGGAGATGGTAAGAAAGGCAAAAACTGCCCAGAATGGGGGTGGAAGACAAGGAGGACATATAAACAAAACTCAGTGATTTGGTTGTGTGACAGATGTTTGGAGAACTGTGAGAAGCCTGTGTTAATAAAAAAATAGACCCAGGGGGTGGACAAAGGGAAGGAAAGAACTCAGATTTTAGTCGACTGAATGTGAGGCAGGTTGAAAAAGAGATGTAGATAAGGACTGTGACAGCAACAGCAAAAGTATGAAGTGGGAAGGGAGAGGAAGGGCAGAACCAGTGTGAAAAGGGAACTAATGGTCAGAGCTAGGGCTTAGAAGCGTGGGAGGCCAGACCTGGAAGCCAGCGCTGAATGAGCAGCCGGAGTGTTGAGCTGAGGGTTGTCGCTGGAACAGCAGTAACATTCAAGCATCAAGCCTGCTGCTTATAAATTTTTAAAGTCTGCATGCATAAATGTGTTTGGAAGAGCTCTCTGGGCTTGCTTTCTATAGAGGGCCGTCCAAGCATTGCACCTTTCCCGGGCTGCATGTAAGAGATTTTGGAAAATGTCCACAGTACTCTGTCATTCCTCTTCAATTCCTAACCAGTGATAGCAAATATTCCATCTTCCCTCTCCCTGTCCTCACTGTTGGCATGGGAGCATGACTAAGGTTGTTGTGCAGTGAAATAGAAAAATTTTGTCTACAAGTCGTAGTTATCAGTGAGACTAAATCTTTAGTGGAAAACAACTGAAAAGTGAATAAGCAAAACAAAATTGTTGTAAATTCCGAGTCTTACTTTAGATTACTGGTATAAAGAGGCTGGGCCTCTTTAGTGGTGTAAAGTATGTTAATAAATGTCTTGAATGCACACTCAGATATGAAAAGATGATGTGTTTTTACCATAAATAAATGATAATGTATGAAATAAATGTTTTGAGGACGTTTGGTTTTATATTCTGATACAGATAATGGACTGTGAGCAGTCGTAGGTGTGACCTACATTTCTTCTGAGCTGGGCTGTCACAAGCCAGAAAGCTCTGGCTGGGTGTTAAATTCCATTTTTGTTTCACAAGTGTCAATCAAATATCTGTCATTACATCAGCAAGTATTGATGTTAAATCAAAAGATTATCAAGTATCTCCCCCAAAGTAGTGCTTTACCTGTGAGTTGAAGAAGTAGCACATTAATTTGACTAAAAGGTTTGTGCAGAATTGGCACAGCAAATACTGCACATGGAAAGTGGGCTCTATTAAAGATGAGAGGTCAAATAGATGGTCCCTGTGTTGTTAGGTCGTGGGCAAGGTGACTCTGTTGTCTTGGTGGTCACCTGAGGCCGCAGCTCCTGCAGGAGGCTCTGCAGGGGAGATGCCCAGGGCAGCACTGAGGATCACTGTGTCCCAGTACCATTGCTATTTAGGTGGGTTTTCTTAAATGTACCTTTAAATACAGTGGAATAGAGGAGTTTAAAAGGAGGGAATCTCCCTTCTGGAAGTCGGGATGTGCAGCCAGTTTATCTCTGAGTGCATGATGAACTGTGACTCGCTCACGGCCAGTGGTACGCGTACATCGCAAAGGAAAATCTCAGTCTGTGCACAACATGAGGCATTCAGGAAACACAGTTACTACAACAAGGCTGTGTTTAAAATCCAGCAGCTGGGCAGACATTTGAGTCCTTGCATTCCTGTGCTGGGAACAGCTGGGGTGCCAGAACACACCATGTGGATGTTCTGTGACTTCAGGCCTGCCTCAGCCTGGTGTGATCGGCTCTTGATCAAGGGAGTCTCCAGCCCCAGTACCAGTCTTTTCTGTTAAAATTACAACAAAAATCCAGAGTTTATGCATTACTGTTTAGTTTTTTGCGTCATTTTAAAAGTAAGGGAACAGCTGCTCTCAAGTAGGAGTTTTCTCCAAAGGAATGCGTTGTTCCCATTCTGGAATGATAATTCTGTAGCTTTAATGTGTTTAAAGAAGTGCATTTGGATGGAGCTTGAACAGTCATGGTGTCAGAGGCACCAGGCTTTCACTGGCTGACAGTCATCTGGGAACATCTCACTTGGCTTAAAAGAATTTAAAAATCCTGGATAATTATAAAAAAAAGCCGCAGAGTTCTTCATGTGCTGAGCTAAAAAGGAGTATAAGCAAGGAGGGGGAGGTAATGACAAAGTGATTTCGATTTAAAAAAATAATTTAAAGGAAAGAGTTTGTTTGCAGTACCTGTTTATGACCTTTAATGCAGAAGAGGCAGTATTCTTGACTTTGCAGTGAATTTTGGCTGATGGTTTGGGTTGAGTTCTAGCAGCAGTACTCCAAACCAAAATGTGAAAAGTTGTGAATTTGCTTGTGCTGTTTAGTGCTGTTTTGAGGAATAATATTAGCCATGACATACACAACAGCGTTGAAACTCTGTGTCAATAATTAAGATATTCAAATTCCAAAATGTTCATATTCCTAGATATTCAGATTGGACAATACCATTAGGGACATAAATGCATCCGCATGGGATTGGTGTCTTGCACAAAGGAGGGTTTTAACAGACAAATCTTCCATTTCAATCCAGAACTATTTTGGATGACCTTCTTAGGCCTTCAAGGTCCCAAGCAAGTGCATGTGGCAGAGTTAGAACATTGGAAACAAAACTGATGTATTACAGCGGAATGTGACAATACACGCCCAGAGATGTAAACTGAGCGAGGCTGATTGTGGGATTTAGTTAGAATAGCTTGACTAGCTGTCCTGTGACTTGAAATGTTTTCCTTGAGGTGAATTTTTGGGGAAGGTGTGGACATCAGAGTCTTGGGTTCTGTTTTGAGAAGTTTGCTTGCTTTAAAAATTGCAGTGATTATGCCAGTTGTACCGACAGGGAAGTGTTGACTGCCAAATGCCTAATTAAACAATATTTGTTTAATAGAGCTTGGTGTCAGCTTCTTAACTTGCCTGTAGGATTACAAGAAGAATATACCTTAATTTATTATTACTTAACCTCACCTTTATGTGAGATTTCTTTTCTCAGTGAAGCACACTGGCATTGCAGTGTGTTGATGGAAGTTGTGTGCAGGGGCGCTGCTCCTGCAGTGCCCAGCGTTCCGGGTGCTGTGTTCCCCTGATGTGGGACACTGCTGTGCTTGGGAGCAGCTGTTCCCTTCTCCAGGCTGCGTGGCTGTGCCTGCTCCAGAGCCAAGCTCTGCCAGTGTTTGCTCTGCCTGCGTGGTTCTCTGCTGGCTGAGGCTGTGGGAATGGAGGCAGTGTCCGTGAGCTGTACGTGGTGGGACAATGCCCTCTGCTGCTCCCAGGAATCAGCCTCCTGCTGGAGCTACTGGGCTGCACCAGGCACCGGGCAGGTACTGCTCCTGCCAAAGTCACCCTGGGCTGAGCTCTGGCCACGCACCACGGTCACAAGGTTTTCTTGCAGGGCACTTTTAGTTTTTGACAAGGAGAAATGAGCTGCTCCTATTTTTAGGAAACCCAGTTCCGAATGTGGCATTTATTCTGTGGATACAAATATAGTGTTGGAACTGAAGTGATTGATGTTTTCCTGAGGTGGCACCAGGGTCATGGAAAGTTCCAGAGTGAGTGTTTGTTGCCTGTTCCCTCCCTGCTGCTGCTCCTCCTCCTCTTCTCCCCTCCCCAAAAAATCCTGGCATAAAGAGCCCACCAGCATGTGAATTCCCAGCAAAGCCACCCCAGTCTGCACTGCCAGTGCCGAGCTCAGCCAGAACCCAGCAGAGAGACCTTTTACCAAAGAAAGCTGTCATACAGATTCCTGACTTTATAATTTCTGGAAGTAGCAGAGACTGGAGACATGCCCAGTCATTTCAGACATGTCCTTAATCCATCTTCAGACAATTTCAGGCATTCAGTAGAAGAAGGCTATAAGTAGATGAGCACAAGAAGAGCCGAAGGTAGGAGGCTTGTGGATTGTGTTCTTTTATAAAATGGAGTAATTTCTGTTGTGTTACATGTGAGTTACCTACTTGTGGAAGGAGTAGTGATAATAGGATGTGCTGAAGGGCAGAGTTGGTAAGGGATTGGCTAAAAATGGGATTCAGCTCTTCTGACTTTTTTCCTAAGCACTAATTTAGCCCTTTTCTTGTCTCCGGGGGTATAAGGATGATGTGGTTGATTTCTTATTAGGCACGAGGATATATTGCTGTCAATATGGAATTTTTCAGGCTGCTTGCTTTTTGTGGGGGAAAAAACCCCCCAAAAAATAACAACAACACTAAAACAACCCCAACTTGTTTGTGAAGAAAAACTTGTTTGTTTGGGTCAGGACTGTGAATCAAGTTTTATGTGAAATATGCGGCAGCGCTATTTGTTGTCCTTACATGATACCTTCTCCTTTATTGCAGGTTATGATGCATGATTATCACAGAAGAAATTCATGTCTATAGCTCATAAGGACTATATTACATCATCTTCAAGCCTGATAGTTTTGGAATCCACATTGCATCTGCAAACACACGTCTGCTTTTGCATTTCCACAAACATCTTCCCTGTCAGGAGATCCTGAAACTCAAGTGCTCTGTTCTAACACAGTGATACCATTGGGCTATTTTAAATTTACAGTCATATATTTGCTTGGTAAGTTGTACCATTAATTGTGTATACAGTAGTTAATACTTTTGCTGAAATTATGTAAATTTAAAATCTTGGTGTCTTTTCTTTAATGAAACACAACAGATGGATGTTTGTAAGATTATTATTGCCAGTTTAGGGTTGAATACTCGCAGTAGTAAGTGAATTTAAAATAGATGGATTAACAGTAGAAGTATTTTGTGGGAGCTTTGGTATTTTCATTACTGATTTTTGCAATCCACTACTTCTGGTTTGGAGTTTTCATATTTAGTGTGATCTTCAGAATTTTCTTAAACTTGAGGTGGAAATAAAAATTGTTGCTGGTAACATTAATAGAATCCTACATATACTCTAAGATTTTTAAGGTAACTGTACTTCTGTGTATGTTAGCAGCTCAAACTTAGAAATCTGTTTTTTGTTTGCAATTACTATTTCAAATTCGTTAGGTCGTGTAAGGGTAATAGTTAAGTGTTCTTAATTAGCTTCTTATTTGAAAAGTGCTTAACTAAATAAGAATCAATTAAAGGAGCTAAGAAATAGCTTCCAGATAAAAAAATTAAAGTTTCCTGAAGTTATTTTCCCAGTCTTTGACTGATCTCCCTGAGGTCGTATCTCTGTATATGGCTGAGGTCTTCAAACGAAGTTGTTCTAGCTTTGAGATGATTTAAAATACATGACTGCTGTTCAGAATGTATTAAATTATGTCTGTTTTGTTGGTCATAATGTTTTCATGACTTCCAGCTGCTCTAAAATACTGTAATTTCATTACTCATAAAATTAAACAGAAAATGTTTATCTATCTATTCTACTTCAAAAGCTACTTTAAATTCTCAGTTCTTATTTTTCAGTGTAGCTGGGTTTTGTGTCTGCAAGAAATGCAGCTGGACCAGAGTGGTAGGGAGCAGAAAGTGGTGATGAATAATGATAGCTGGGGATGGATCTACCAAAAAAGATCTTTAGGGAAGGGAATCCATGTAATCCAGTGATTCCCGGCTTGCTCCCACAGAGCTGGCACAGATTCAGCCTGTGGTTTTGAACCCAGTACCTGCTGAAGGGATGTGGCCTCAATCTCTGAAAATCATTAATCCATTAATGCCCCGAGTGTTTGTTTGCAAACAGTGTTGCTAGTACTGCTGCACTGAAGCCAAATGCTGTGTGTGTAACCTTTGCCCATTGCATGTGCAGCCAGACCAACACCAAAATGATTCCCAACGGATATTTGATGTTTGAGGATGAGAACTTCATCGAGTCGTCTGTTGCCAAACTCAACGCCTTACGGAAGAGCGGTCAGTTCTGCGACGTCCGCCTCCAGGTACCTGTGCCCTGCCCCACTGGGGAGCCTGGGGGGATGTGGGGGTTACACCGCGTGGAGCTGTTGCTTCACAGACTGGGAGATGTGAGGTTTTAGAAGCCCATTTCTCTGAAAAATGCGTACTAAAAAAACCCCAAATGCGATGAGCTTGGAGAGAAGTGATCCCAGCTTTCAGCTGGAGACTGTTGATTTGAAAAATTGATTTGAACTGTGGCACTCACCTGAGTAGGCCTTCATGTTGTGAAAATGCAAAGGTAATTACAAAAAATCCTCACCAGCACTTGGGCTTCTTGTTTGTGTTTGACATAAAGGTGTGTGGACACGAGATGCTGGCGCACCGAGCCGTGCTGGCATGCTGCAGTCCCTACCTGTTCGAAATCTTCAACACTGACAGCGACTGTCATGGAGTTTCCCATGTGAAATTTGATGATCTCAACCCAGAAGCTGTTGAAGTTCTGTTGAATTATGCCTATACTGCTCAGTAAGTAGTTCTCATGGTAACTAGAGAGAGGAGAGACTTTGATTTGAAAAATCAGAATAATAAGAGGTAAATTTCTCTGTTTAATAGGTTAAAAGCTGATAAAGAGCTGGTGAAAGATGTATACTCTGCAGCAAAGAAATTGAAGATGGAGAGGGTTAAGCAGGTATGGTTCTCAGCTCTCCTGTAAGTCCATTCTGCCTTCCCAGGCTGACAGCATTGCACCTTTTGGTGTTAGTGAGCCAAAACCTGATGCTTCTATGGAAGAATTGCTCAGCACAAAGCTGCTGTAGATGTTCCTTAGCACTGTACTGATTTGGTGCCAGCTGGATGTGTTGCTTCCACTTGAACTGTCTAGGTGCCAGGGTGTTCCCTGAAGTCATGTTTTGTATTTGTGCACCTATGTAAGAAAAACAGCTTTAAATCTTGGCTGATTCCTTACCTTCAGGTCTGTGGCAGCAGTGCTGTGCTTGGTTGTGTTGGGAGCATGAACAAACCTGTAAATCTGTCAGAAAAAAGAATAATTCACACACTCCTGAACATAAATTTGGTAGTGCTTGACTTTGGAAATACCCTTAGCTGCAGACAGGGGTACCCTTAAAAAGGGAGTTGGGATCATTAGCTCACCTGATGAGAAGTAGTTTTGAATAGGTGTTCAGTAGAAGAGCGTGGGGTCAATGCAGATGTCAGTAGCTTCCAAATGTGTCTGCGTTTTTCATTTAAGATGTGCATATTTCTGTGGAAGGCAACATTCCCTGTACAGCACTGGCATGGGGATGACAGCAGAGTCACGACTCTGCAGTTAGAAAACAGCTGCTGTATGTTGGGATAGGTAATGTAAATGTATAAAAACTGTCTGCTTGCACTGCCAGGTTTGTGGGGACTATCTGCTGTCCAAGATGGACGTGCAGAGCTGCATCTCGTACCGCAACTTCGCCAGCTGCATGGGAGACTCCCGGCTGTTGAACAAGATCGATGGCTACATCCAGGAACACCTTGTAGAGATTTCAGAACAGGAGGAATTTCTCAAGCTCCCACGGTTAAAGGTTAGCTTCAGTTTGGAGAATTCCTTCTGATAGAGGATTTCCAAAAAGCAACCTGAGGAGCAACTAGCATTTCCTTCCCTTTTGGGGGCAGGAAAGCTTGGTGTACTGACTGCTGCCAGTAATGTGACAATTTTGGATCTGTGTCGTATTCTTAGTGCTGTGAACCTTAACTCTAGAGAACATATGCTGTCACCCTTTCCAGGTGTAAAAGGTGATTGTATTTAAATGTGCTGCTTAGTTCCATAGGCTGAAAGCTCCTTGTGGTGTTCTCTGGCTCTGTGGTAAAGAGAGAGTTGTGCTCACTTTGTAAACTACAGCATGCTACAGGGAGAGAGTAAATTCCTACAGAATTCCTAGAGATTAAATAATCTTTTGTCTTCTCCCTCAAGCTTGAAATAATGCTGGAAGACAATGTTGGCCTACCCAGCAATGGCAAATTGTACACAAAGGTAATCAACTGGGTACAGCGCAGCATCTGGGAGAACGGAGGCAACCTGGAAGATCTAATGGAAGAGGTTAGTCTTTAAGAAAATGGGATTTTGGGATTAATCATAAAAAAACACCCCAAAAAAGCCAATATGAAGGATGATCCCTTTTTTTTTCTTTTTTTTTTACCCCCTTCACTTTTTTAACTGACCCTAAAGAATTTAAATTTTGCTGTAGGTACCCCTAAGCTGAGAAACTGGGGGGGTGTTCAGGTGAGCTGAATGCACTGTTCAGTCTGGTCTTCACTTTCCTTTTTTGCTCCCCGTTGCTGTATAGTAGCCTGAGAGTGGCCTGTATCTGCTTTAGTTTGGGGAGGTGGTACTGAGACTTGCCATAGATTGGTGATGTTTTCCTTTGCAGGTTTTGCTTGTAGATGCACAGTAGGTAAAAGCTTCTAATGGTTGTTCCTCCCCGTTGGTTTATCTCCCCATAGGTTTATTAACAAAACTAGGATACCAAGGCTGAAGAACCAAGAAGAGCCTCAAGTGTATTGACACGTACAGAAGCAGCAGTCCTGCCCCAGTGCTCCTAAGAAAATCCGCTGTGGGCAGAGAACGATCATGATGATTTAATGGTGTTTACTTACTCCTTTACAGGATGCATTATTTTCAAACTTGTGTGTTGTTAAATGGCTTTTCTCATGAATACTAATGGTAGATGTAGCCTGGGCAGTGTTTAATGGCAAAATTATTGGGGAGATAAAATTTTTAATTGGCTCCAGCAAACGGACTTTACCAAATCTTGTGAAATTCTTCAAAATTTTCAAAATCTGATATTACAAGGACAAAAGATCCCCAGAAACACTTGTCTAGGCAAAAGTACATGTTGATGCTGTCATATAATCTCAAGTGTATATTTCCTCTTGGAGAAACTAATTTAAAACATCATGTTGAAATTAAGATGCGTTTCGTTGAAACAGCTGCATCTGGTTTCAGTGGTGGACAACAGTTTCTTCCAGAACTTAAATTTGTGTTGTCTTCCCTCATTCCCATACCTTTCTTTTAGAGTCTGTTGGCTTCTCTTGGCCTTTTTTGATGGAGATAAATATGTGTATTTTTCATAGCAGAAAACTTGTGTGCAGGGATAAGGAAAATGCTTGCATGAGACTGTGAATTTGTGTAACTGCAAATTAATTTGCCTTTTGCTTGTCTAATGTTTCTGTGCTGGGAAAACAGCAGAAGCCCATGGAAAATGAAGATTTCTCTCAAGCTGAGAAAGTAAGGAACCTTCACTCCCTATTTTGAAGATTGCCACCATGACATCTGCTTCCTTTTAGTTTTGCCACTGTGCGAGCTTGAGATGAGCTGACGAGCAGTGTGGTGCCTGGGGTAATGTGCCTGTAGCTGAGGAGCACAGAGACAGCAGCCACATGGGTGTTCTGTTGTTGTTTTTGCAGGTGCAAACGCTGTACTACTCAGCTGATCACAAGCTGCTTGATGGAAATCTGCTAGATGGACAGGCTGAGGTGTATGGCAGTGATGATGACCACATTCAGTTTGTGCAGGTACCAATTGCAGACAGTCTCAGGTAACCCCAGGTAGACTGGAGCAGTTTACAGCACACCTGAAGTCCTGTGTTCTGCTGGCCGAGAAGGCAGCAGGTGCTGTAGTGGAGAAATGCAGCAGGAGAAGGTGTCTGGCTGGGAGCTGCTGCAGGCCATGATGTGCTCTCAGCTTCTGTCTCTTTGGCAGGCTGGGCTGACTCTCAGCCTTTGCACAACAGAGTGCTCTAATTCTGACTTCAAAATCAATCCTGGCTGTTAGAAGAAAGAAGAGGCAGACAAGCACTCAGTTGTAGGAAGTCAGCTGAGACCTTGTAGAGTTCCCAGAGACTGTAGAGAAACAGGGACTGCTTGGTTTGCAGTGGGGAATTTGTCTTGGTAAATTTGGGCCTAGAAAAAGATTCCAGATCCAAGTTCTAATCCTTCAGCTGCCAGCGTCCGCTTCTTTTGTTCAGCTGCACTGGTGGTGTAGCTGCCAAATCTCTCTGATGCTTTGACTGAGTGCAAATCACTCCTGTGCTTTTTGAGAGGTCTTTTGTTACCATTTTATTTTTTATTTCTTACCAGGTGTAATCCTTCTGAACTCAAGAAAACCACATGGCTTAGTACAAATGCAGGCTAAGATAGAATTAAAAAGGACTAACAGTTGTAAATTATCAGTTGCTTTATACAAATTAGCTTGGTTTAAATTTATGAATTTGAAGCAAATACATTGTAATATTTTATAACAGTGAAACATGTTCATACAAAAGGTTTCCTTCATGCAATTCTTAGCTAATGTGTAAAACACTGTCCATCCCAGTATGTGGATTTTAGAAGTGAAATGAGAGGAAAAGGAAAAGCCAGCTAATTTTCTAGTTTGTTAATTGTTTTTAGAAGGCCTTCACATGTTCTCCACCTCTGGATACCATTTGTAATGCTTAGAAGCAGAGAGGTGAATGTTAAGAAAGTTCATTTTCAGAACTAAGACCAGGACTTCTCAACATTTTTCCATAAATCCTTTCTAATAAGAAAAGTCACCAACTCCAGACATCCTAAACAGTTGAGGGAAGTAACACTAAAAATCCCCTAGATGCCAATCCTAGAAAAATTGTAACTTTTACATTTTTAAATTACAAAACTTTGGATTGTCTGTTGCTGCAATTTAAAGATAAGAGCTCAAGTGGTTAATTGGATAAAGGTTCAGAAATTAAAAAAAAAAGCTCTCTACAAGCATGCTGCTTGTCACGGTGAGCTGAGCTTAGCAATCCAACTCCTCTGTGTGAGGTTATCTGAGTTAGGTGATGTGTTTCTGAAGACTTGTGACAGTTTCCATGGAGATCAGGCTCCAGGGAACTGTGCAAGCATCACAGACTTGGGACTGTGGTCATAAACTCTGCTGCTGAACAGTATAGACAGCACGGTAACTTCTGTGCTTCAGGAAGAGCCTCAACAACCCAGCCAACTGTGCTGAAACTGGGCGTTTTGAGTTTTTTCTTAATAGAGTAAAATAATGTAAACTATAGTAGAAATTTAATTGGAGATGAAAAGAAAGCAGAAATCTCTTGTTCGTGGAAGTATCAAGGGAGTAAAATCCAAGAAACAGCTAATCTGAGCACAGAGGGGAACTGAGGTGAAATTAGTTTGTCTTCAGGGAATGAAGAGAATAGTTTATTCACTTCCAAACAGCATTATATAATTAACTCAAGTTCCAGAAGCAAAGCTTGGGAGTGAGGCTCCTGTGTGGTAGCTCAGTTCTCTCCAGCTGTGTGTAGCTCTTTCCTTGTATTTGTAAATCCTGCTAGAAATGCTCACTCACTTCAGGGATTTGCAGTCCAGCAGCAGTGGTATAAAGCTGCAGTCACAGGATAAAGTGAGTTCCAGGAGAAAAGTGTAGGGTGGTTTTTGGCCACTGTTGCTGGGCAGGCAAGATGTTCTGCTGAAAATATAGGTGTGCTATAAATGCTGCTCTGCGGAGGCGTAGACAAGTGTGCTCTGGAGTAGCTACACAGTGTCTCAGAGAAGCAGAGGTAGAAGGAGCTGTAGTCTCTGGCTAGGTTTCTGTAGCTGCCTTTTGATTTTGCAGAAGAGGCCACCACGTGAGAATGATCACAAGCAGATCAGTAGCAGCTCCTCTGGAAGTCTTTCTCCAAATGCTACTGTTCAGAGTCCTAAACACGAGTGGAAAATCATTGCTTCAGAGAAGACTTCGAGTGAGTAACAGGGGCAGGGGTTGTCTAATAGATGTGTCTCCTCTTGGGTACCTGCCACCTTCTGCTCCCTGGGGATTTCCTTCACATCTCTAAGGAATGCTGAGGTGTTTCTTCTTACTGATGATACAAGTAATTTGTAGGATGCTTCTGATGTACCTAAACTAGGATGACACACATTTCAGTTCCTTATCAACTAAATCCATGGTGTGTCATCATTTTCCCAGAAAATCCTAAGGAGGCAGCCCATAGTTAACTAGCAGAGCTGTTTGCTCGGTGTGTGCAAGGAGACTCCCAGCACATGTTTAAGTTGCTGTTGTATGTCCTTCAAGCGCTCTTTCAGTATCTAAAGCATAGTTGTCAATAACAACTTCTGGAACCAGTAACCTGAAAAAATGAAGTTTCTGTGCTGCCAAGGGGAGTGGCACAAGCAGCAGAGCCCATTTGGCATCCAGCTCAGTGCCCTTCCCGTGGCACCGTGCTGAGGGTGGCGGTGTGCTGTCCCCACAGGTAACACGTACCTGTGCCTGGCCGTGCTGGACGGGGTGCTGTGTGTCATCTTCCTGCACGGCCGCAACAGCCCCCAGAGCTCCCCCTCGAGCACCCCCCGGCTGCTGAAGAGCCTGAGCTTCGAGCTGCAGCCCAGCGACCTCATTGAGAAGCCCATGTCCCCCATGCAGTACGCGCGCTCGGGGCTGGGCACGGCCGAGCTCAACGGCAAGCTCATTGCAGCGGGTGAGCCGGGGCAGGGGTGCTGGGCTGGGGGTGGGCTGGTGCCTCTGAATGCGGGGCCAGTAACCTCTCGCTTGCAGGGGGCTACAACAGGGAGGAGTGCCTGCGCACCGTGGAGTGCTACGACCCCGAGAAGGACACCTGGACGTTCATCGCACCCATGAGGACGCCGAGGGCCCGGTTCCAGATGGCGGTGCTGATGGTGTGTGGGGTGGAGCAAGCCCGCACCCGGGCTGAGCTGAACAGGGCACCCTGAACAGGATGGCTCTAAAGTTGTTTCTCTGTAGTTCCACGGTTGCCTGAGTGCTCACAAGCTGCCTGGTGTGCTGAGAGCTGACGGGTGTTGGTTTATTCCTCTCAGGGGCAGCTGTACGTTGTGGGTGGGTCAAACGGCCACTCGGATGATTTGAGCTGTGGAGAGATGTACGAGCCCGACATTGATGACTGGACCCCTGTTCCGGAGCTGCGGACCAACCGCTGCAACGCAGGTGAGGCCTCTGTGGTGCCTGACTGGGGGGGTGGAGACTCAGCCAGTTCTTACTCACTTGCCATTCTGTCCTGTATCAACAGGAGTGTGTGCCCTGAACGGAAAGCTGTACATTGTGGGTGGTTCTGATCCCTATGGCCAGAAAGGACTGAAGAACTGTGATGTGTTTGATCCCGTAACAAAGGCTTGGACGAGCTGTGCTCCCCTTAACATCCGTAAGTTTGTTGGGGAGCTGGGCAGGAATGGGGAGAAAAGGGCAGTTGCAGAACTGCACCAAACCAAGAACTACAAAAACCAAAATTGCCCCTTTGAGCTGCTGGTGCTGGTGGCTGACTGTGCTGGCTTTGGTTGCAGGGAGGCACCAGTCGGCTGTGTGTGAGCTGGGGGGGTACCTGTACATCATCGGCGGGGCCGAGTCGTGGAACTGCCTCAACAGCGTGGAGCGCTACAACCCCGAGAACAACACCTGGACCCTGATGGCGCCCATGAACGTGGCACGGCGCGGCGCCGGCGCGGCTGTCCGTGATGGTAGGGCTGGGGCTGCTGCCTCGGGGCCTTTCATGTCTGCTCTGATGCGAGTAGAATACAAAGCTGTGCTCCTTTCTGGGCAGGAAACAATACAGTAGGAGCCTGGTTAAATGCCCAGTTTTAAGTAAAAAGAAAAACCTCTTGGTTGTGGGACATTCACTACACCTCTTTGTTTTGAAAGTGTTACTGTGCAGCTTCTAGAGCTGCACCTGTTTGAATTTATACTTGGCTCTTACTCTGAATCAAATTCTTGGGCAGGAGACCCAAAGTAGATTGCTCCTATAAGTGCAGACCTTGACCAGGCCAAGGTCTGTGCCAACACCTGGGTCCCTTGGGGCTTTGTCGAGCCTCCTGTGGGAGCACAGGGCCAGCTGATGCTGAGCAGTGAGCGTGGCTCCCTTTCCTCCCACAGGGAAGCTCTTTGTGGCTGGAGGATTCGATGGCACGCACGCGGTGAACTGCGTGGAGATGTACGACCCTGCCAGGAACGAGTGGAAGATGATGGGCAGCATGACCACGCCAAGGAGCAACGCTGGCATCACCACCGTGGCCAACACCATTTATGCAGTGGGGGGCTTTGATGGCAACGAGTTCTTGAACACACTTGAGGTCTACAATCCAGAGTCAAATGAGTGGAGCCCCTACACCAAAATTTACAAGTTTTAAGTGAATTAAATTCCCTTTTCAAACTAACAGGCTTAGTGATGTAATTGTGTTTCAGTTAGAGGTACACCTGTGAATAGGGATGGGGAGGGCATAGATGTTGCCAACAGCAACACAGAGCTTTTGCATATTGCATATTAATGTGCTGTATATATTTGTTTTGGAAAAAATATTGAGATGAAGGGTTTTTTTGTGTATTTTAGATCTTTAAAGGTTTTGGTTTTGTTTTAAGATTTTGATGATAATGCAGGAGAAACTAGACTGGGCATATCATTTCAGGAGTTTCCCCCAGTATTTGTCACTTTGCACATTGGATGACTTCTTGGAGGTGTGTTCTTGGGGCAGGAAGGGTAAAATTTGTGGGGGATAATGTTTTTTCCTTTCATCAGGCCTTGGTTTCCTTCAGTAACTGGAACAATCTGTAACAAGAAGCCTTATTTAAATAGATATAATGGCTATTTTTTTTATTAAAAAAAGCTGACATGCCTCTGCTAATACCTTATCTTTTACAATTGCCTTTTTATAACAGTTTTTATATACTCAGCAGAGTATTTTGTCTGTTGAAATGCAAATGGCAGATAAATGGTGATTGAAACAGAGACAGTCTTGGAGTTTCTAGAGCCGGAGTGGGACAGTGGATTGCCCCCACAGGTGAGCTGCTGCCTCTGCTGCAATAGTTGAGTTAGTCTGCACCACCTTCCTTAGAGCTGCATAGGGATTCTGGACATGACACACCCAGACTTTCTAGGGTGGGAAAAGGATTCTGGCTCCAAGTGTTTTGAGGAGAATGCAGAGCATGCTTTCTGTACAGCAGTTTTGTTACTCTGGGTGAGCTGATCTTTGTACAACAATAAGAGTTTGGGGAGGGGGGGTTCTCATGGGTTTTAAACTCTTGCCAGCTGGCAAAGAAAATGTGTTGTAGTACCTGTCTTAAGTTTATTTTTCTAATATTACCAGCTGGAAGTGTGATAGAACACAAATAACTTGATTTTGTATGTGCTCATAGTCCTGTTTTAGTTCACTTTCTCTGTTCCTATGGATCAAACATTGGGGTGGGATGACTTGGTGTCTAATGTGTAGTGCTGCACATCTAACTCTGGGTGCCAAAACTAGCACTGACTGCTTGCTGCTGCTGCAAACACATTAAAGGTACCTTTTGGGAAACCCTTGCACCACAGGCGTGCCCTGACCTGGCTGTGTGTCCTTTTCTTCAGGGAGGCGGTGTCTGAAGAGAGACAAAAAGTGACATTTCTGATGGGTGTAGGCAGGGAGAGCTAGAAAGAGAGTGGGCAACAGAAGACTCATCTTCCACAACAGCCCTCCCCAGCTAGCATGTGCTGCAGCTGCCCCCATCAGCACCTTTGAACCAACATCCCCACCCCACTCCCAGGGCTGGAGAACCCCCATGGGAACAGCCCTGCACAGTCACTGTGCTCCAACAGGGATTCCACCCCAGTCCCTGGCACAGGGTCCTGGGCAGGACTGTGATGCACTTGAATCCACAGGGACTGGGCAGAGCCACTCAGAATGGAACAGTGGTTTATGTAACAATAAATTACATTTTTACAATCAAGAATTTACAAATGCATCCAAAAGTTAATATCAAAATAGACACTTCAGAACTTGGCTAGTCAGCTCATCTCTGTACAAATACATACAAGAAGAGGTAGCATTAAAGGCCTTAGAAAATGGCTTTAGGAAAGTTTCATGGACTTAAAGCAGTTCTGGAAAGCAACCAGCAGTGCAGCCACAGAGGGATGTCACCTGGAGAACAGGGAGGACCCAGGCCCACCTTCCAGAAGGCTGTGGCAAGAGCAGGATGAGGAGTTTCCCCAAGAGCACTGCTAGCAGCTTTCCACTGACTGAATATAAAATGCCTGCTTAAACGAAGGACTAAAGCCCTTTTCCTCTGAAAAGGGGTATGGGACAAACACTTGTGTGAGGGTGGGGGGTCTGTTTTGTCTTTAAGGAAAAACAGGCATCAATCTGCTCCTTTGCCCATTCTACATCCTCTCTGAAGCCTTCAGTGCACAGGACACACACGGTGTGCCTGTGGGTCAGTCCTTGATTCCTGGCCTTGCACTCAGCTACTTCCTACCCTCGGGTCACACCACAGATTCCTTTCTCTCACTTGTGACTTGTAAACTACCAGCAAAACAAACAGGGGTTTTCCTATCCAACCATTAACAGCTCAGCTCCTGACAGGAACGCTGGATGCTCAGAGCAGCACAGCACAGCACCCCAAACCAGCCCTGCTTCTCCTGCTATCCATGCCTATCCAGCAGCACCCTCACTCAAGACAGAACATTCTAGTACTGAGTAGAATCCTCAGCAGAAATCCCAACATTTAATGCCTACGTGAAACTGTGTTTTCCCTTCAACTCCAAGCCAAAGCAGCACCTTCGAGAAGAAAAGCCGGCAGGGTTTGGGCTCCTCCAGCACTTCCCTTTTCCTCTCCTCCCCTTGAGGAGGCGGAGCTGAGCCCGGGTCAGAGCCAGCCCCGGCTCTCGGCCTCCCTGTGCACGGATGCGTGGCACTGCTCCAGCGTCTGCTCCAGCTGTGCCAGCTGGCAGCAGCCCACTTCCAGCCTCTCCCTGGGAGACAGGAGAGAAAGGTTAGCAGGACACAGCAGAACAGCAATCTCTACAAATACTCCTTAAATTTCTAGGATGTTTCCATCAAACTCAAGCAGCAGCAGTAACTTTTGCACTACAACTGCTACATCTGAGGATTTCACTTGAGCTCCTTGCAACAGCCAACCCACAGCTGCCACAGGCAGAGCTCCTGTTGCCTTCCAGGGCAGGTAAAGGGGAACAACTGTCAGGAGAGGTCACTGACATCAACCTTCTGCAGAGATCTGGGATTCTGGAAGGTTCAACCATCTTCATATACTGACACAGCCTGTACTCACACTCAAAATAAGGATCTGGATACACCCCCTTACAACTTAGACCCTTTCAAAAGAGTAATCTCAACCTGATCACATATAAACATGCCCTAACTTAGAATCTTTTGCAAACCTTTCTCAAAAGACCATTTAAAAGCTACTTCTCAAAAAAGGAAGAAAACCCCAATCACAGCCTGAGAGCTGCCAGGGAAGTCTCCAAAGCACCTGTTTACTCAGCTGAGCACAAATTTCCACACACTGTTTTCTTTATGCCTGTATCGATACAGGTCTAGAGCCATCACCTTGTGGGAGTGAAGAATTTCCACACACACTTTTCTTTATGCCTGTATCAATACAGGTCTAGAGCCATCACCTTGTGGGAGTGAAGCTTTTAAACTGTTTTTTATTACTGATATAAATACTGAATGTCTCCCTCCCTGAATAACTTTGTGTCCTGATCTTGCAATCTGCACATTGAACTTCACAGAAGATGCAGGGACCCAGAATGAATCCAGGCCAAGGGAAGCTTTTTAGAGTAATTCACCCTCCAGCCTTTCACTCAGCTGATCCTGGCCAGTGACAGCTCATTCATATCCACACAACAGCAAAATCCAGTTGCCTGCCCTTTATTAGCCAGCTCAGAATTATTAAAAATCCATGATGGCATTTCAGAAACCTCCCAGAGCCTGGAGTCACAAACCTTCAGTGACACAAATTCATAAAGAAATGAGCCAGAAACCACTGGCAGAGGAGAGAGGGCTCAACACCTCACCTCCAACAGCTGAAAATCTCCATGTAGGCACTGATGCCTCAAGTCCAATTTAATTTTTGTCCTCTCCTGATCGGTGTTATTTGGGCATTAAAATTAAAAAGGGAATTTTAAAAATCCCCCATTTATTTTCCCTACACTATTCCTACAAAGGGGGATTTTTATTGACCCAGATGATTCCTCTCATGGTACCTTGGTTAATACAGGTGAAAAGGCTGCCTCAACTCCCCCACTGGGGTCAGTAACTGGCTCACCTGTAGAGCTCCTGTGAAACACATTCATACAGCTCCTCAGCAGTGAATTTCAGACTGTTATTAATCTAAAACAAAGAAGAAAGAATGAATATAGTCATTTATCAAGTATCACATGTCTTCTACAATGATACAGTAGGAATAGAAAATAGAGCTCATGTATTCCTTAACAGGCCCTCAACTTGAGTCAGTACATTAAAAAAGTCATGCTGTATCTTGTAGTTAAATCTAATATTACAAATTCCAGCTCCATTTTCTAACCACTTCTGCACAAATCTAAAAGACCTCCAAGAATTCTCCCTCCCCTCTTAAGTTACCCTATAGTTTCATTTACATATACATATTTTTAGACATATGTGTGTGTATCTCAAATGAAATAAGCCCTGACTTGCATCAATTCCAAAAATATATGTGAAGGCCTAAACCCCAAATATATTTCCCTGCACAGCAGAGCATTGCAAGCCTGAAATATGTAACATATTAAACAGAAATATTCTACTAAAAACATTCATTTTGAGGCTTTTTTACTCTCAACAGCAAGTCATTCACACCAAGTGAGCACTCAGCAAATCACAGGAACAACTCAAATACCTGTTGAAATCCAACCAAAATCTATCTTTATGTTCAACAACTAATAAATAAGAGCTAAGAATCAAAATTCTTAATGGAAATACAGTGATGAGACATGACCTCAGAGCTTCCTAAAATAAAAGCTGTAAGTGAAGTGATCAAACACCAACAATGTCATACCTCATGTCTTCTGAGGAAGTTATAGAGGGTCCAAATATCTTGGAAACTGCTGGTTGGGGTTAAAATTCTGAAAAAAAAAAAGTTTGGGGATGATTTAAATCAAGTAGAAAAGGAGTCTATGAAAGAGTTAAAAAAACAAATCAGAAATCTTCAAGGGGAAAAAATTACTTGAACAAAAAGGAAATTATGAACTTTGAAACATTTCCCCTTCCACTACAGTAACAGAATTTAAGAGCTTATTATTTCTGGGAGGACTTTTCTGGACGCTTTTTCTAATTAAAAATTCCCTCCATGTTTTTGTGAGCCATTTCTGAATGAGGGAGGAGGGAGGAAACCCAGCAGTAACTGAAAGCCCCTTGGTGCCCACCAGTGAGGGCCCTGGGCTCACACACAACATTTCCATCCCAGCTTTGACTCATTCCCTTCAGATTCCCACATGCAGCCCAAATGCTGCAACTCACTTTCCAATTCTGTTACTTCTAATAAGCACCAATTCCCACCCAATCCAGCCAAGGGCCAGTGGGATGCAGCAGCTGAAGAGAGGTGGCTTTAATGAAGCACCTTGATGGACACCCTTTTCCATAAGGCTCCAATCCAGTAAAGAAGTTGGTTTTTAAGAAAATTAATTATCCTCATCTATTCAGGCAGATACAATTCAGTTCCACCTCAGTGTAACTTCATTTGCATTCACCAGGAAAAGCAGCACCCTCCTAAATGCTGCAAATGTACCTTAAAATCAACACAAAATTAAAACACAAGTAACACCTTATATATATTAAGAAATGCTGAGAAAATTCTGGATTTTTCAGTCTTACATAGTTAAATCATGATTAAGATAATGACTGGACTTGGAAAACGAAAATTGTTTGGGGAAAGCTCTATTTACTTTCCCATGGGAAAGTGCCCAAATTCTGTCCCTCCTCTTGCAAGCTGTAAGCTTCATTTATAAATGAATTAATTAGGAATTGAAAAAAACCAGTAAAGTAACAGACTAAGTTTAAAAAAACCAGTTAAAGGAGTCTGTGTTTGAAGCAGGCTGGAAGACCATGACACAGCACAGGATTTATTGTCAACCCTCTAAAAGCAGAGTGTGCACTACTTTTTCTCATCATTTTTCATAGGAATTATCACCAAAAATTAGTCATGCATTCTTCCCCCTGCTTCCTAAGAAGCAGTACCCAAAATGTTTGCCTTAATAGGAGTCAGGAAGGGAACCAACTGGCTGCTGTGCCTAAAAACACCTCAGAACCTTCCCCGGGCACCTCAGCCACAATCGGCTTTGACAGCGGAAAACCCCGGCAGGGAGAAGCTGCCAGCAACCCTCCATGGAAACACAGGGAATCCTGGCAGCTGCAACTGCACAGCAGCTCCCATTGCCCCAGCAGCTCCTATCCCCCACCCAGCAGCTCCCATTGCCCCAGCAGCTCCCATTGCCCCAGCAGCTCCCATTCCCACCCAGCAGCTCCCACTCCCACCCCAGCAGCTCCCACTCCCACCCCAGCAGCTCCAGGCTATCCACAGCAGCTCCCACTCCCACCCCAGCAGCTCCTATCCCCCACCCAGCAGCTCCCACTCCCACCCCAGCAGCTCCTATCCCCCACCCAGCAGCTCCCACTCCCAACCCAGCAGCTCCCACTCCCACCCCAGCAGCTCCCACTCCCAACCCAGCAGCTCCAGGCTATCCACAGCAGCTCCCACTCCCACCCAGCAGCTCCCACTCCCACCCAGCAGCTCCCACTCCCACCCCAGCAGCTCCTATCCCCCACCCCAGCAGCTCCCACTCCCACCCCAGCAGCTCCTATCCCCCACCCAGCAGCTCCTATCCCCCACCCCAGCAGCTCCCACTCCCACCCCAGCAGCTCCTATCCCCCATCCAGCAGCTCCCATTCCCACCCCAGCAGCTCCTATCCCCCACCCAGCAGCTCCCATTCCCACCCAGCAGCTCCCATTCCCACCCCAGCAGCTCCCATTGCCCCACCCCAGCAGCTCCCACTCCCACCCCAGCAGCTCCAGGCTATCCAACCCTGCCTATCACACCCAGCACCTGCAGCAGCAGGAGCAGAGCATCCTGAACCTGGGAGAGGCTGAATTATATGAATGATTCCTCATGGAATCATTCCCTCCAGTCCAGGCAGAGCCTGCCTGACTGCTGCCATCAGCCTGGATGCACAAGTGGACACAACATAAAAGCTAAAGTGTTATGAATGATCTCACCCCAAGGCTGTCACAAAATACTGGGGGAAAATCTGTCTATCCCCATTCTTCCTGCTGTGCCAAGGACTGAGCTGCCACTGGAAAACCTGGCCATGGGAGCTCTCCAGAGGAAGGATGGAGGGAACACACTCAAGTGTATTCCAGCAAGACCTCAGGTGTATGGACAAACCCACTGTGCCTCCAGCTCTTTGGAGAAAAAAAACAAATAGTGTAATTAATCATCCAAGTAACCTAATGGTAAATCCTGTACCTCATTTTATGGCCTTTGCCTGGATGAAGCCTATGGTTTCTGGGTTTGCACTGTGGAATGAGAAGTCTGACATTTGGCTCCAAGTTTTATAGCAGCTTCAAATGTGAGAGATTTGTTGTTTTGAGGGGGAGCCCTCACTCCACACAGAGCCCTGGAAGCTGCTGAGGGAAGAGCCTGCACCATAACTCCCTCCACAGATTCCCAACAGGTCAGCACTCACAAAACAGCCTGGTGCTGTCTGCAGCTAAACAGGGGCTGCAATATAAGTTCCAGTCTGGGAATATATTCTTCTGTACAAAACTGACACATTCCTGTCTGCAGAGCAATGATTTCTCAGCACCACCACTGCTCCCTACTGCTTTCAGTCACTTCATATTCCTTTCATCACCTGTAGCCACCCCCCTGTGCTATGGAAAATGGACATTTTAAGGGAATGGGAAGCACTGAGAAATTTGGACCTGTCTGTAGGAGCATTGACTCTGCCTCCATTACTTCATTAAATCAAGTTGCCCTTGTTTCCATGGAAGTTTCTCAGTGATAAAACATCTGCCTCAACTACAGAACTATGTCTAGAGAACTGTCTGTAAATCAGTAATCCATGAAGCAAAGGGCTTTTACATCCAACTGTTCTAAGCAGCCATGTGAACCTCAGCACAACAACACCAACCACTGCTGCTGCTCCTCTCTCCACACTGGTTCAAAAGCAGAAGGTGGAAATCCATGGAATCACTTGGCCTTTGCATCAGCACAGCCTTGTAGAGCCACACTACAACAACCCCCATTCTGTACTTCAGCTTCAACCTAAGAACTCCAGGGTGGTTCTACACAGTTTTCTGGAAATACTGAGGTAAAGAAGGGAATGTCATAGGTAAAGAAGGGAATTTGAGGTAAAGAAGGGAATGTCATAGAAAGACCCAAGGAATTACTATGAATATCTGCCACCAATTGGAGGTTAAATGCTGTCTTGGGGGCAGGAGGGAGAAAGGAGACAGACTTGATGATTTTATCTCAAGTGCTTCCCAAACCACTCCCAATGTTTATCTCCTGTCCTGTCACTCATCTGATGCCAAGCACAAGGTGTAAGATACAATAATAAATAGAAATGGATAAGAAATAGATCAAAATGTCTCAGCTGTCAGCCCCTGCTGGCACCCCTGGCTCTACAGGCTCCAAGCACCATGGCTTTAGAGCCCCATGTTTGAAACCTTTCTGCTTTTCAGACTGCTCTGAAGGCACCACGGTGTGAGCAGCTGCACAGCACCACCTCTGCCCTGCCCCTTGGGGAGCACTGCCCACCTCCAGCTCTGTTTGAGCTTTGTATCTTACAGCTGTCATTAAAATTGGCACAACACAACATTTCAGTTTGGGCCTGGCAGCAGAGAAGGCTGCAGCTAACTTCAGTGTCAGGTTTCACCTAAATGCATAAAACCGTAAAGATCAAACAAGTAGCAACTGGAATGTCTGATACTTTTTGAACAGGGAACTAATCTCCATTTTACTTCCAAAAAGAGACTGTGTGCAGAGAAGATTAAAGGCAGAGCTCTTCATCTACAGACTTTATGGCAGAAATTATTAACTGACACCAGAGCCTAAGGGAATGAAGACAATTCTCTATTGAGACACCAAGGAGAAGAGACCTCAATTCCTCCACTGGCCAGCTGAAAAACTAGAGGACACAGTTTCTCTGCATCTGAGGAATTCTGTACTAAAGCTAGTAACACTGCAGAATTGTTTTTAAATTATTTCAGTTCAGTGATCGGTTCTGATATAGTAACACTATCCTACACTACTGAAATCTTAAGAAATTACACTTTTAATTTACAAATGTTTACACAGTCCTGGACTAAACCACATTTTTCCAAATCATTGGGAGAATGAGAGAAATTCAATTTAGATAAAATATTAGAAAAGCAGAACTCAGGCTTCTTATGCAGTCAGTAACAGACAAATATTTTACAGGTGACAGCATATTAGTATAAATATTTAGGAGGCCTGTATCCAAGTGTATATGCTATAAGATGTGAGTGATTTTCAAGTTGGCATATGAACAAAAAAATTCTTTTTTAGCCAAGAGATGAAAGGAAAAAATCCAACTTGAAATAACTGCATCAATTCACCCAAGACTGAATTTTCTTTTTTTATTTCCTATGAACAAGGATTTCTTATCTAAAAGAAACCTGGCAGGAGACATGAAGACAATATCCAATTCCCTAGGGCTGCATATAGAAGCTTAGAATCACAATTTCTATTCAGCTGAGGGCAAACATCAGCTAATCTAAACCCCTATATAATTTTAAAGAGTTAATTAAGAGACCTTAAATAAGGTGCCTCAATTAACTGCTTCCAAATAATACCCAACCCAAACACAAATATAAACCACCAGTGAGAACACTCACAAATCCTCAATCCAAAATTATTTAAAATCGTGTAATGGTTTCACTATTTTACTGGATGCTTAAATTTCAGAGGTTTCATACCCTTTGCCCATTACCAATAGTAAAGGTATATAGTTAGAACATGCTCACTGTACTGATTATTCTTAATTTCAGAGCTGAAGGCTGTCATTGCTGGCACGCAGAACTGTGCAACACAAACACCACTCTGCTACCAGTGCTGTTAGAGGAAGAAATCAAGACAAAATAAAAAACAAAACTGCATGGTGTTACAGAAATTACCAGAACAGGGTAACATGCAAAAAGCTGTTACTGACACATCTTCAATAAAACAGTTTTTGTTTTTTTCCTTTTCTGTATCTGTATTTGTCATTAGCATGCTCTGGCCATCAAGCCTGAATAGCTGGGATAGTGCCACTGGTGTAGTTGGCTTTTTTTATGATTAAGGGTTTCATTACATTTATCTCAAAAAGTATAATCATGTTTTTCTAATTGTTTTTAACAACCTGAAAATCTAAACTTTTAATGCAGTTGAACGTTCAACATAATTTACTGATAAAGCTTCCAAACTTCCATATTTTCTCTCTTCATTGTTCTGGACAGCAGGGATCAGAAGGTACCACAGAATCAGCTGGATTTGATCACTAAAAGCTGTTTTACCTCCAAATATTCAAAACAGAACTTTCTCACTATTTTTTCTCCAGTGCCTCCTTTTCTGCAATCATGCCATTAGATTAAGTCACTGAGACGCATTTTTTTCAAAAATCAAGAAATATAAATATGCTGCAAGGTGAATTTTAGAGCAAAATGAAAGTGAGGTGTCTGCCCATGGTAAGGGCTGGAAACAGATGAGCTTTAAGGTCCCTTCCAACCCCAAACATTCTGGTTCTATGAAAGCTTCTGAATTTCTGTTTTAATATTCATAAATCTGCATGGACACATTAATCTGGCTCCTGGCTCTTTGGAAAAGCTCCTCAGAGCTCTCAAACTCCCTTAAATCCCTCCACTCAAGGCCAATGCAGAAAACGCTTGTGCAAATTCTCCCCATTTCTTGCTCCATGATGCCACCTACTGCAAACCTGCACATCAAAGCAGGCATTTCCAAAGTGTCCAGCAAAACTACTCCATTCCAACAATCAGCCTATGTATTTTTATTTATTATTAGGAGTTTTTATTTTTACAGAGCCCTCCCACAAAGAAAACCAATAGTTTTAAATGAAACACCTCTGCAATACAAAAATAACCATTCTGAATATTCCATATTCCCATTTAATCTCATCCACCACATTTATAAACTGGTACCACAGGATCTGTTGCAAAAACTTTAGCATCAGAATGAAGAGAGCAAAGTTTAGCAGTAACCTACTTTATTGAAGCTATTTCCTTAGAGGGAAAAAAACCCACCAGCAATAAATTGAATCCGTCAGTACTCACCTGCTCAAGCTCACATTCCTACCCATATTTTTCTGCTTCTAATTTTTATAATATTTTGATCATTTATATTTAAAAGAGAGACTGTAATTCTTTGAATGGATCTATCTTTCAGTGCCATGAAAAAAGGACTAAGCCAAGACAACACAGGAGATTCCTTATTCTCCCTGAAACTTGAAATTTTTTGTGCTGTAAAAAAACGACAGTGGAGGGATGGGGCTCTACCTGCCAGAGGGCAGGGTTAGATGGGATACTGGGAAGGAATTGTTCCCTATGAGGGTGGGCAGGCCCTGGCACAGGGTGCTCACAGAAGCTGTGGCTGCCCCTGGCAGTGTCCAAGGCCAGGCTGGATGGGGCTTGGAGCAACCTGGGACAGTGGAAGGTGTCCCTGCCCATGGCAGGGGTGGCACTGGATGGGCTTTTGAGGTCCCTCCCAACTCAAACCACTCTGGGATTCTGTGATTCTATGAAGACAGAGGGAATATTATCCTGCCTAAAGAGAAAATGCAGCTGATTGTTGCTGTTAGGGCTGTCATGAAGAACTGGGAACAGCAAAGCCCCACAACTTTACATCCTTCACTCTACTGGAACTTTGCCCCCATCTGAGTGGGCCTCACATTTGAAACACAAATGCCCTGAATTATTCAAAGCTCCTGCCATCAAAACTGATGTATTAATCATAATCATTAATCATTAATAGCTCCAGTTACACCTGAGCAGAGGCAACTTGCTGGTCAAACACTGGAAAACAAATCCCAGACATCAAAGGCAATTCCCTGCAAGACATCTCCACGTCTGCAACACTTCCATGATCTTTTTCTACCAATGGCTCAAGGCAGCCTTGACCTTGGCAGCAGGATTTTTACTGCAAATCATGTCACCAAGCACACAGAATAAAGAGTGGCTTGGTGCTGCAATATTTCAGACTTTTGTGACTTCAGGTGCCTGTGGCACATTTTGTGCCCAGCTGCAGTGCTCACCTGCCAATGCCCTCACGGATGTCCTTCACTGCTGCCAGCAGCTTCTGCAGGCCCACAAAAGCCTCCTCAAACGAGGCCTTGCCAGCCATGCTCACTGCACTGGGGTCCAGCTTCTGGAACAGCTCAATACTGAAATTCCAAAGAAACAAAGAAGAGAAAGAAAAGCAGTTAAAAAAAAAAAGCTCTGATTGACATAACAATTTGCATGCTCCCAACCTTTGTGTGATTTTTTTTTCTTTGGGGGGGGGGGTTCAATTTAGATTAATTACAGGGTAAAAAAGCACAGTTTCTAAAGTGTGCTTGTTTGAAAATTATCTAAGGCTATGTGTTAGTTCTGAGCTTTTAGCAAGCTGTACCTGTACAAGTTCATGGTGTTCCAAACACCTTCCAGGACTGACCAGATTTCCTGGTGCCTGTTTTCCTGAGCCACATGAAAGCTGGGCTGTAGCTCTTTTTCCTCAGTGCTTTGCAGATTGGGCATCGTGGCTTCCATTTTTTCACATGCAGTATTTTCTGAAAGAACCATGATGTCTTCTGATAAATCCTGCTCACTGTCTGCCCTCACCTTATAAAACAGTTCAGCAAACAAATAATCAATGTATTTGGTTCCTAACTTCAGAAAACCAGAATCTACACACTTCTACAGATTTTTTTTAAGCATTGCTCAACAAATCAAGGCTGAACTCTTTGAGTCACCTTGGTTATAGTCTCTGCATCCAAAGCCTCTCCTGATAGTTTGGGCTGGAAGGGGCCTTAAAGCCCATCCAGTGCCACCCCTGCCATGGGCAGGGACACCTTCCACTATCCCAGGTTGCTCCAAGCCCTGTCCAACCTGGCCTTGGACACTGCCAGGGATCCAGGGGCAGCCACAGCTTCTCTGGGCACCCTGTGCCAGGGCCTGCCCACCCTGGCAGGGAGGAATTTCCTTCCTGAGAAGTTTTCAGACAGAGCCTGATTCTCATGACCCAGAACATCAGGTTCAGGGCTGACTGCATTGCACAGAGGTCCCAGCACAGGTGACTCCTGACCTTTCTTTCACTTTCATCCTTTTCTAAAGACACCAAGAACTCTTGACAGCTGTTCTGACCTATCTTCTTTCCCATAAATCCAAATATTTCATCCATGCTCATGACTCAGTTTTTACATCATTACATACAGAAGTGACAGTAACCATAAACCAAGACAGTTGGAATTTCCTCCACAGCAACTCAAGAGCTGAGCTGGGAGTGAAGACCAACTTCTGAGAACACAAAAGGGGCCAGCACAACCACCACAAACAAGGGAATCCCTTCTTCAGCTACACAGACAATGAAAGCTGAAATAACACACTTAAGAACAACAGTTTGGGACCCATGTCAGAAGGAGAAACAGCAAATTTAACCTCTAAGGCCCATCAGATACTACTGCAATAGAAAACTACGACAAAATAATGGGTTTCAGTCACCTTTCTGATACTAACACATTTATATTAGGGAAAAAATGTATCAGCAGATATTCACTGAATGAAAATAAAACTTCAAGTCAGGGTCTCTTTATTTCAAAAACACCCCAGCAACATTTCCTGGAGTAATCAGTGGAAATGATGGGAATAATTAAGAAATCTAAGCCAGGTTTGGAACATGGAACAACTTGAGGATGGGGTGAGGTGGACAAACACCAAAGCTGCCCTTACCCCTCCGAGGCTCTCACAGAGTTTTGCCACTTCAGCATAAGCCTGGGGCAGGACACCATTGTAGTCTGACCTGCAGCTGAAAGCATGGAGCAGTTTTTTGGATTCCTGGAGTAGGACACGCACTGTTGAGGAGTCAAATGGTTTATCTGATGTTTAGACATTAATGTAAGAGGGAGGAAAAAAACAAGTTAGGATTTAACAGTCTTGGCAGGCAAATTTAATCCTCAAATACCTAGATTAACAGAAGCACTTGATAATGCTAGGAAAATGGTTCAGAAGCATCAGGTACAACAATCTCAGAGAAAAATGCAGGGGACTGCTCACTCCTCAACCAAGTCTTCCAAATTTATCCTGGGATCTTGCACAAGGATCAACTGGCATATCTAAAATAATTCTGCAGAACAGCAATATCCCAAAGAGGTAGAACCAAGAAATCCCAGGGTATCCTGAGTGGGAAGGGACCCACCTTGATCACAGAGTCCAACCCCTGCCCTGCCCAGACACCCCAACAATCCCAGCCTGGATCCCTGGGAGCTTTGTCCAAATTCTCCTGGGGTTCTGGCAGCCTTGGGGCTGTGCCCATTCCCTGGGGAGCCTGGGCAGTGCCCAGCACCCTCTGGGGGAATTCACCAGGTCTGTCTGTCAAAATCAAATGCTCAAAGACATCTTTAAACAAATGCAAGGTTTGTGGGGGTTTTATTTTAGTTGGCTTCTTTTTAAAACAAACCTCCCTGCCCTCACATACCACATAAAATATCCTTTGCTCCTCCATAATTTTTTTGGTAAATACAGATCATTTGGTCACATGTAACACGGAGGCAAAGGAGAGAAAAGGAATTATTTGCTTTTTAAAAATAATTCAGACCTAGGTGACTATTAATACACAGAGCCAGTTCCATAACTCAAACCAGAACATGGAGGCTTTTCACAAGTTTACAATTAACTTTCTCAGGGACTGTTACCTGCATAAAGGTGTTTAGAAAGGCATTCAATGGTTGAAAGTAAACTCCTTGGCACCACATAACCAAAAACAGCCATCCAGTGTTTTTTATAACATTTCAGCAGGTTTGCTAAAGTCCATGGTGGCTTCAGATACAGGATCTGGAAGAGAGTATGTTATAAATTCAAAGGCTGGTTTCCATTTAGACATGTTCCTATAAATCTCACAATTGCTCTGTTCTTCAAGAATGTGATGATCTGTGACTGCTGAAGGAGAAATTCAGTGATTCCTCAGAAATAAGACCAGATTTAAACAAATTTATCTATTAATAAAGATTTGATTCAGCAGCACCATGGGTTAAACAGTGATGCTCATTAAGAAGCAATGCACAATTTGTGATTCCCCATTCCTCAAAAACACTTAAGACTTTTGATTTATGTCAAAACTGATCTAATGAGTTACTTATGCACAAAAGCCAACAGTAACAAGAACAAAAAGAAGAACAGTAAATATGCCTATGATTTTCCAGTACTGTTACAAAGTAAAAATAAACACTGTGACTACTTACACATGGAGTAAAATACATGTATTGCAAAAAACCTAAGAATTCACTACTATCAAGTGAAACCAGTGTTTGAAGATATGTTTAAAGAAATTAATTAAGTGAATAGAGAAGTGATTGAAAGTTTAGCAGCTAATCAGGGCAGCTTGGGAAAGAAGTCACCCCATGATTTTGGGGTATTTTTAAAGCCACAGAGCTTATATGCAATAAATTTAAACTTTTAACAACCTCCCACCAGCTATAAAATGGAAACCAAAGTAAAGCATGGACAATGTGAAAGTGCCTTGTACATGGGTATGTATCTTCTGCAAACCATACTTCTGCAAGCATGTTTAGAGGTTCTCATTAGTACCCTTGTCATTCTGCATCTGCACTGGAATCAATTTAGCTGGGAACAGTTTTATCCACATCTGTTCTGGTGGGGAAGAAATGCAATAAATGCCCTGATATTATACAGAACATGATGGAATGATTCCTTGCAGGATGTATTTACAGTGCAAGGTTCTATTTGAGTAGAAAAGCTGAAATAGAATTTTAATGCCATTAATAAAAAGAATTCTGAAATTTCACACTGAGAAACCAGCAGCCCTGTTACTGTGTCATTAAAATTCTCTTAAAATACTGCACATGCTGGACACTAGTGATCAAACAGGATAATCTTGCTATAAAATGAAATATTAGAAGTGAACACTGAGCTGTTCCCTGTCAATGATATCAGGGACCTGGATGATTTGGGTTTGGCTTGGCACAGGTATTAATAGCAATAAAACACCAAGGACATTCAAACCTTTCAATAATCAAAATATCAAGCAAAATGATGTAAGAAACCACCTCCATCCACAGGTTTCCAAATGCAAGTTTCATTTCAGTCTCCAAAATACAAGACAAAGCTTCTCCTAAGTTCTTTTCAAGGTCTGGAAGCACATTTGGGAATTGTGCAGTAAAACCAGCATCAACTCTTGTCTTCCCAAATTCTGTATCTGTCAAACCAATGACACAAAAGGCATTTATTGAAACTGGGTTTACATCTAATTCATCTTGATGGCACATGGAGAACTTGTCCCCATAAATGCAGATAGACTGTACTTGGGTTTATAAAGCAGATGTGCTTCACCTAATTAAGTTTCAACTATTTCTAGTTATACCCACTTGTACTGTGTGTATTTTTAATTAAGAGCTACTAACCAAGAGGATTAATGTCCCCATAGTATTACTGATTAGTGATCTTACTCCACATTTCTTTTTTCCTTAAATAACTTAGATCATATACAGCCAGCAGGGTTATCAGCAAGCACAAGAGGATCTCTGTAAGCTGTACCTGTATCTTTGGAAAAATGAAAAAACATCCTTCAGTCCCAAAAAGTTCAGGACACCTTTTAAATTACTCTAAACACAGGAAATTAATGCAGTGGTTTTTTTCCCTATAAAATAAAAACATGTCACATTTGAATTTCCTAGAACTCTGAGATGGTTTAATTAACATCTCGAACTTTCAGAAAACCTTTGAAAAAACCCTCCCCAAACAAAAAACATTCCTAAGGATTCAAAGCATAGGAAAAGTGAAGGTATAGTAGCAACTGTTCTTCCTCCACCCCACTGATTTTTACAAACCACCATATTCCCCAGACTCACCGTGCTTTGGCTGCTGCAGCTCCTCAGAGCTCTGGGGCCTGTTTGCATTCACGTTCTGCAGAGCAGTGACCAGATCAGCTTTGCAGAATGCCTTGACCTCACTCACAATGGCTTTATTACACAGATTTTTATCATCCCTAGAAAATAATTAATTGTTGTCAGCAAAGGAATAAAAGCAGCACACTGTATTTGGAAAACCTATTTTGTGAGTTTCATTACATAGACTAAGTTCTCTTTCTCAAGCAATTAGAAGCAGTTCAAAAAATTAAATCAGAAAATTAGGTAAAAATGAGAAACATACTGATAAGTGTTTCAGAGTCTAGGTTTAAGAAAACAATAGCTATAATTACTACAGCAGTGATTACAGCAGTGATGCTTAGCTGCTATGATCTCAGAAAGCAAACCAGGCAATAATTCTGAGACAGTACTATCTTATTTGATGGCTACAGTTAATTCTCCTTGTTGAGACCCTTTTTAACTATTCTGCTGGCCAAATCTTTATCCCAGATGCCACTCTGAGGTTCTGCTCCAGCAGAACTACTTTAAAAAGCCAGGACAAAGTTGCATCCCAGTACTTTCTCAAAAATTCCCATTGCTTATATTGGTAGAGGATAAAGAAATTTTTGGATGAAAACCAGTTCTGAAGTCAGCTTCTGTTTTTTGATCAGTGAAACCTAAAATCACCATCATGATCCCATGAACACTGACTGAAATGGCATTTTCAGCAGCAACCTGTGTCAACTTGAATAACCCAAATGGTGCCCAGAGTTTTAATCCCACTCACTGAACCATGCAGGAACTGGTTCTAGCCAAGACCAGAGCAAGTAGAGCCAAGGAATATCAGTCCTTTGAGCAGGCTTCACCTGCTCCTATCAAATTCAGAATCAATACCCAGAGGTCAGCTGTTATCCTCACAAACAGGAACAGCAGCAAATCCATCCCCAGCTTCCTGCTTTCTAAGATTAACCCCTTCTTTGCTTTTGCTTGCCTGGCTGGGAACAGGGGTGAAGTCTCTAACTGGATCTCAATCCTTAATTCAAGTATTTTTTCCATTTTGTAACTTCAGAAATATTTTTTATGAGAAACCAGAATAAAATCTGAGAAACCTATGTTTTAACAAGTTTTAAAATTGAATATTAAGTAGGCTGAATTCTATTTCAGGCCTCAAGCTCATAAAGGTGATTCCACCTCCAGTTGTAGTGGTTTATTATATCCTTCTACTCTAGCTTTTAAGAGGGTGATTGCCCTTCCCAAGAGCTTACATCACAAAGTGCTCTTTCTTTAAGCCCTGCTTTGAAAGCAGTGTGGCAGGAGACCTAAGGGAGCCAGGAACTCACGTGCAGAGGACAACAAGAGCTTGTGGGAAGAGCTTCTGGTACTGCAGGCAGCACTGCAGGACACGGTCATCGTTGTTCTCATCACTCAGCCCATCTGTAAAGGCAGGGCAGACACAGCTGAGGGATGTGGGCACAGCTCAGCCTCACAAACACCTCAGTGCACTCGTGGTGCTCATTGTACATTTAACACCACCCACACCAGGACACAAGTGTAAGGTGAAAGTGAGAAACAACTGGTAAAACAATAGATAGTGGAGACATTCGCATGCCACAGCCTTGGATACACTCTGAAGGCTGCTGTAAGAAATTAGCTCATGTTAATTAGCAAACAGCAGAGTGAAGAAGTCTCCATTAAACTCAGAATTCTAAGGTTGCCACTAGGTGAAGTGCAAGGATGAAGTACCCAGCACAAATGGATTGCACATGTATTACACATTTTTTGAGAAGCCAGCTGCATGGACTGCCCCCACAGTTTGGAATCCTGGTTCTTGAGACACTTGTAGATGAACTGCACTGCAGGGATAGCTTTGTCCCGAACATGCTGCAACATTTTCCCCTTCTTCAAGTTGTCCAGCTCTTGTAGGACGACCCAGGGAATGATTAATGCAAGTCTGTCAACTCCTGGAAGGAAAAAAACCCACCAATAAACAATGGTATTTGCAGGAGCGACACCATACAGAGAACTTTCAATTCAAGCATCATCTTTATGCAAGTTCACACTTTTTTGCCAGTAGTTTTCATAGTCCTTGCTCAAGAGAATCTAGCATTTGAAAAAAAGCTGGAAAATGCTGACTTCCCTCTTCACTGATTACATAGAAAAGTGACAGTACCAGGCAAACAAAAGGGAGACACAATTTTAATCAGCAGAATACTCTGACAACATTAATAACACATATTTGCACCAATTCTCTTGGCACACACCTGCTGTGAGATATTGCAGCAAGGTGAAACAGCAGCTGAAATACCAGGCTGCACACACCCGAGGGACCACAGCAGTAACTGTGCCAAAACAAGCAGCAAAAAAAGCAGCAACAGCTCATGTGCATTGCCAACCAGCACTCCTAAACCAGAAACACAAAGTGTGGCTATTGGACCATGGTTTTATTTGTAGGTAAGTATGGGCTGAACTTTAAAGCTTTTATATGAAATACAGGGGTAAATCAGAAGTTTAATGACTGTTCTGCTGGTCACCCCATGACAAGTACTTCAATTGTTTTCTTTCTCATTCACATTGTGAGAACAGAATTTTGAAAAAATACATTAATAACCATCTGCTTTACAATAAATAGGCTGGGAATCAGCAGCCTTCTCCAGACAGTGGGTCTGGTGCAGGACCAGACACTGGGAGTTGCAGTATTCTAAAAAGGCATCTCAGTCTATATAAGACAGAGAATTCCTAACCTGAGAGAAGAAATACAGTCTGACACACTCCTGAAAATCACTCAGGCCCTAAGGAAAGGTATTTTCCAGGTGGCTGGAATAAGTGTATTCATTAGCTGAAAGCATCAAAGCATCCTAGGCATTCTGACAGATTCCAGATGTGCCTACCAAGAACTGACATGCACAATCCCAATCCTGCAAACATGAAATAACCAACAGCTTTCCAGAATATTAGAGGCAAATATTAAAGCCAGGGTCTGCATTCTGAATTCCTAAGAAATTGCTCAGTTCTGCCACCTTTATCAAGACAGAAAAAGCAGTGACTGACTGCCTTACACTTTTTAGATAGTTTTACATTTCTAGAAAAAGAAATGCTAAAAGGAGATGAGAAAATAGAGTTATCACTAGTAAGAAGTTAAATGCTTAAATTATGTTTTTAGAAAGGGTTAAGTCTTATTTACTGCTAAGAATTCACGCATATTCCTTGGAGTATCTGCCATGCTTCTCTGCAGGTACATGGGCTGTAAGCACAGTAGGTTCTGCTTCCACAGCTGAGGTTTCTCTAGGATGCAGCTTTTTGGGTTCACAGAACCAGGCTCCCTGTGTGCCTTCTGCCCCTGCCTGAAACCTGCTGCCTTTTTAAGGAACCCAGGGCTTGGTTTCCTTCAGGTATCCTGAAGCTCTTACAGCATCTGTTTTACTTACAATGTCTTACTCATCAGAACATATTTACATACCGGGTATATCCTCAGATTTCAGGGATCTCACAAACTCAAGGTGACTAATCATTATATTTGTGTCAATCACCACTAGGATGTTCAGACCAGAACTAAAAGCCCCTAGGGGAAAAGAAGAGAAAAAAGAGAAAACAGCAGAAATAATCAGTTATGTGCTCCCTACTCAGACCATCAATAACTGTAATTACTTGTTGCAACTAGAGAGCAAAGCAGATCCCATCATGCCATACCAGCAGAAGTATTTAAATCCTGTTCTGGAAGATCTATCTCCATGCTTGTAAGTTCTCCACAGGTCTGCACTACAGACAGGGCCATCCTCTTCTCCACACGAGCAACGTGCAAGTCTTCAACTATCTGCATCTACAGGGAGAAAACGAGCATGTGTGTAATCCATTGGAAGGAATCACTTCATAATTATTCCCCAAAAAGACACTTTTGCATTAAAGCTGTTAAAATTGCCTCAAAATGATGTCTGAAAAATTTTCAGTCAGTACAGGAAATGAAATCCACGAGAACTTTTACATATTCTCCAGTAAAGACATCCAAAATATGGCCTAGAAAGATTTATGACCTTTCTACATGGTATTCAAAAACTTTGCTGCATTTTTTTTTTTGCTACACAAACTGCAAGTTTCCTAACAGGCACTTCTTAAAAAAATATGTCTCTCTTCCAACTAAAAAGTTGGAGGATGAAAAATGAGATAGCTGGAGCATGTGAACAACTCTGAAGGCCCTTTTGTTGCACATGGTAACAGAAAGACACACTTTATCTCACAAAGTTCCTGATTAGCAGCACTTCAACAAGTTTGCTTAGTTTTTTTAAATAAATGCTCCACATTTGAGTGTAGATCATGAGTCAACGATGTCAAATACTTGGAAAGGTCATGGAATTGTCCAGTTACACAACCTCGGTGCCCTTGGTCTTTAAGACAACACAGAAGTGTTAAATGAAAAGCATTACCAACCTCTTGGTCTGTGTTCTGACTGTCTTGAAGGGGTGGAAAGTCTTCAGAGCTCTGTAGGGAGAATTAAAAACACCACAAACACACACCCTGCCAACATCACAAAATATCAAGGAATACTGAGGTAAAAGGGATCCCTATGCCAGGAGTTTTGGAATACAGCCCTGCAAAACAAGTCCCTCACTCACCTTTGGGACAGGCACAGGCTTTGTGACCTCACCTCCCTGGTAGGAGTCAGATGTGCAGGGGCCCTCAACATTCTAGAAACAAGCAGGAACAGAAGAACAACACATGTCTTAGAGGGCTTTTTAGAGCACACTGGTACTCCCAAGTGAATAGGGAACATAAACTACAATTATTAGCATCTATAGTATCATTTTAATATGGCTTAGATGCATGGCTTTCTTTTAAATAAATGACTGGACTACACAGCAAATTCCATCTGAGCATTAACCCCCCACCATTTTTTACATTGAAGGTGCTTGACCAGGCTGCCCAGAGAAGTTGTGGAGTCTCTATCCTTTGTCCTGGGCAATGAGCTCTGGCTGACCCTGCTTGAGCAAGGGGGCTGGACTGGATGATCTCCAGAGGTGCCTTCCAACCTCAATGGCTCCCCAGCTTTGCATGTAGTAACTCTTAGCACACACACAAAATGCCCACAGTACTGTAACACAAACTGGAATCCCCAGAGTTGCTGGGCATTTTCACCAGAACAACAGCAAAAAACCCCATTCTCAAGATCCAGCTTGTGTTTGGCTCTGCACCACAGCCTGAGCTTAGAAACAAACCTGTCACAGATAAAAGGGAAGTTCTGCAGCACACATACCAATTTAGTCCCACATCCACCCCAAGCTCTCCAGGCATCACTCCACTAGCAATGCTCTGTCTGGCAGCAAGTTTTCATTGCTTCAGTTTATTCATTCAAAAAATGAAATAACCATATCAGCTAAAACCAAAAAAATCAGCTGATTTATACCTAAACTAAAGTATTCCACACCCCCAGCAGCAAAGCAAAGCCATGGAAGCATATGAGCAGACACAGTCCCAGCATCCAAGACCTTTACCCTTCTGGTCTGTTTAACATTTAGCTGAGGAACATGGAAACAAGGTTTACATTAGGATCAGAAAAATCCACCTAGTTAGCTGTGAAACCTGGCTGGATTCTGTAAGAAGACAGTCTGCTCATACAAATCTGCCATTAAGAAGCAATCCTGAAACATCTCCATAATACAAAGAACAGGGTTCTCATTACCTGCTTATAACACAACGCTGTGGCTTCCAAGTCTCCTTCTTTAGTTGCTGAGTGCTCAGGAGCTTTAGGAGAACCAGGGCTGTGTTTCTTGCGCTTCCGAGAGTCCCGTCGTGGTGGAGTTTCAGATGGGGAGTGTGATGATCTGTGTTTACTCGTGTGCCTCTTTTTCTCAGCAAAGTCCTTATATTCTTCTTCCTCCTCCTCTTCTTCCCAGAAGCTAGATAATGCACTTGGCTCCTTACTGACAGGTCTGTCACCATGCCCAGTCCCTGCAGAGCTGTCAGGTGGCTTTTTGGGTATTCTGAAAACTTCACTCTGCTTTTTTGAGCTCTCTGCCTTTTTATGTGGTACCTCGTACACAGAGGACTTAAACTTTTCTATCATAGCTTGTTCTGCTTTTAGCTTGAGTTTACAGAGTTCAGCTTTCTCTCTCTTTTTCTTCAGTGCCTTGTCCCTCTGAAGCTCAAAGCTGTGCCAGAGCCTTTTTCCTTCTCTTCCATCAGATTGACTTCTTTCCTTGCTGGCAGTCACCACATCAGGAGTGCGGGTGGTTTTGCCATGTTTGATTTCTTTGGCTTTAAACTGGATCACTATTTTCTTCTGCCTGTCAGTATGAATTGAAGAACCATCTGGGGTTTTGCTTCTCTTTGGAGATTTTTCCTGGGATCTTCCATCTGCATCATGAAAAGCACAAGAAATTCGGTGTCGCTTCTTCTCATGCCCATCTTTCTCTGGTTTGGACCTACATGAACATGATCAAGAAAGTAATGTAATTTAGCTCAGGTAATGGAAAAGAGCAACAAAAAAGGCATCTACACTTGACTGAGACAGAGCTAAGCATTTATGAGCACCATTCTTAAATATGAACTTGAAGCAACAGTTATCCTTCAAAATAGTTTGACATGGCAATTTTGGATTTACCTTTCTCCACTGTACAGCCATTTTAGCTTTCAGAAAATGGAGAAAAAGCTTCTTCTGCATTCACTGCTGGTTTGAGAGACACCCTACACAGTTGAGTTTCTTCTTATCACACAGATAAGTTTTAACAGCAGTTCAGTGATAAAGGAGGTGTGTTACCTAAAAGGTCAGCTTGGTCACACAGTGCCATAACACACACAGCTTTCAAACTGTTTATCCTGCACTGACTGGGGAACTTGGAAAGGGAGCAATGGAGGGGAATATAATAACATTCTACAGAAATCATTAATTATATGAAAAATTATTAGGAAATTTGTCATAAGAGCAGAGAAAATACTCAGTAATTATATTTACTGTACACTAGGTTTAAAATATCCAAAGAAAGACTGGTTAAAACACCATATTTCATTTGGTGAACAGGCTGAAAAAAAGTCTTCAGCATTAAGTCTTCAGCATTGTTATATTTTTAAATAGTTCTATTGAATGACAGATTGAGAATTTACCTCTGAAGTTCTGTTTCTTCTTTTGCAGTGTGCTTGTAAGATCTTGTGTCTTCAGAGTTCTGAAAAAAAAATTCAGGACCTTACAGAGGAAACTGCAGTTGAAAAAAAAGCCTTCATAAGACAATGTCAAAACTGGGTGGTTTGACTGCTTAGAAAAACACCAAGGTCAAAGGGTGCCAAGGATGTGCATGCAAAGATAAGGGTGCAAAGGGTTTAAGAGCACTTCATGATTGAATCATGGAGCACTTTAATGCTTACAAAGTGATTCAAAAGGGTCCACTACAGCAGTGACAAGTACAGACATGAGATAGTAACATTCCTACCATGATCAATTCACAGGCAGTCAGGTAAGCCATGTAGTTTTTATACATCTCTGGGTTATAGGACTCAGTTTTCCCCAAACCACAGCAAGGTGTAGGAAGTTACAACAGAGAATGGTAACACACGGATTATTTTGGATAAGGAAGCTCCAGACAGTTCATCCTTTCACAAATAATTCACTCCTTCAATAACTGGGGCCTGCTGACTCAGTGAGGCCACTAGGTCACTGCTGCAGTGATTTGTCCTACCTAGAGAGGCCTTTGCTGGTTTGCTCCCACACTAGAGAGCACTTCATGCAAAAATCAAAGGCTTGCAGAAACCAGGGGAGTCCTAACTAAGGGAGTTCTGAGAACTTGTGCCTGTGGCTGGTCTGGAGCTGCAGGACCAATACCAGCAATGCAAAGAGCAAGCAGAATGACAGACAATTCCAAAGGCTCCCCCCGGGGCCACATGCACCCCCCTGCTGTCCCCAGCAGCTGGAAAGCACTGAAGGAGCTCCCCTGGGGTAGGTGGAGCTCATGGTGTTGCTGGGACAATTCTGGTGAGGACAAACCCATCTCCAGCTGCTCATTTCTCTCTTCAAGGCCTATTCCCTGACAACCATGAGTTTTCATGACATTTTTAATATTTCTTTTTAACCTACCTCCTCCTTTTCTCAAATGTTATCGTTTAAATTAATCATCATAAGCAAATTTTCCTACTGTTTCTCTTCTCCCAGCACAATCAGTTTGGGGTATAGGACACCTCCCACCCATGCTGGGATCACACTGCAGGACACTTGCTCCTGTTAGAGATTTCCTCATCTTTTTGCTGTTAAAGCTGTATTCTTCAAACTAGTGAGGCATTAGCAATGGCAATAAGCTGCAGTATGAGGTTTTAAGCCAAGTGTTTACCCTTAGTATTAGAGAAGTAAAAAAACCCAAAACAATAAGGTATCTTAGGATAAGTTATTTTTAAAAGACAAATTGAATAATAGTAGGGAAATCAGGGCAAGACATAATAGTTACAAACATTTGACTTTGAACAACATTTTCTCTATGATTAGAAAGCTTCTAACATGAATAATTCAGTTTATAAGTCCATAATCATGCTCATTTATTAACAGCTGCAAAAAATTGTTGAGAAGACAGGTAAAAGCTCTCTTACTTTATAAATATTCCTTGCAAAATATAACAGGAAAAAAATGTAGCAAATTTAAGTGTGGATTTAATAAACTACTAATTTATCAACTATGTATTACACTTCTGAGGATAAATAACTTGTCAGAAGTTGGACACAAACAATAAAAAACAATAGGAAGCTACACACAAGTATGAGCAAAAGGTGACAACTCCTGTAGCACCTGCATTTTACAAGTGATTCAGTGAAAGCTGACTCACAAGATACAAGTATGTACTAGAATATGCTGAGAATTTTGGTCATTAATTTATGTCTCAGTGGCTAGAAGGAAATATTGGAGAGTCACTCACCAAAATGCTGTGAAGTGCAACTTGTGGTTAATCAGAAAATTAGGATATATGATCCAAGTTACAGAACAGTGCAAGAAAACAGCACTGGTTTCAGCACCAGTATTAAACCCAACTTTCTTCAAACAGAAAGATACACTAAAATGAAAAAGTTTCTTATTTCCTGATACCCATACTACTCACAGCTTCTGAAGAAAAACACATTTATCTGCCCAACTCAACTCTCCTGTTGTTCTTTATGACTCTGTCTTTAAATTGGATTCATCCTTCCACCACAAGGCTGCTAAACAATTTATGTTCTCTTGAATGTAGGAGACTGAATTAAGATATAAAAGTAATAATATTTCTGCTCCTACTTTGTCATCCTGGCCATCCAAAGAGACTTCCTTTCCAGACAGTTTCTTCAGCTTCTTTTTAGACATCTTCAAATCCTATTAAAAAAAAAAAAAAAAGCATGTTGTCTTTATTGCTTGTATTAAGTTTTTAGATCCAGATAAGCTAAAATAAGTTTTAACTGCACAGAGAAAAATACTTTATAATAGCCTTAATAGCCTTCTTTTGTTTTCTCATTACAGAGCCACAGCAGATCTGAACAGGGTTAATTAATTATTCACATCTGAGGGGATGCCAGAGCAGAAATGACAGCAATTCCACCTCCCCAGAGACACCTATTTTGTACCACCAAACAAACAAAAACTAGCATCCTTTAACACTGAGTCGTATAACCAAGTTTGAAGACCATCGGAACTTGGCAGGAGCTGCCCAGGGCGGTGTTGGAGTCCCCATCCCTGCAGGTGCCCAAGGAAGGCCGGGACGTGGCACTCAGAGCTCTGGGCTGGTGATCCCGGTGGGGACCGGGCACAGCTTGGGCTCGATGGCCTTGGAGGGCTTTTCCAACCCAGCCGAAGCTGTGACTGTCTAAGGCAGTCCCGGCTGCCGCCGAGGATGGAGGAAGCACGGTGACATCCCGCAGCAGCCCCTCCACACAAACAGCGCGCACCACCAGGAAGTTCAGGGCAGTTGTGGAAAGCTTCACCCGGAGCTCGCAGCGAGCCGATCCCAGATCCCAGACCCGAGCAGGGCACTCCGGGACCGGCTCCGCCCTGAGGCACGGGCAGCACCGGGCTCTGAAGGAGCCTCTCACGGGGGGCTGAGGGGCGACAGCTCCTGCCTCACTCGCTCCCTCCGAGGGGACAGCCGGGGGGCCCGCAAGGCACCTGGGGCGCTGCCAACAAACACAGCTCCCCTTCCCTTCCGTCTATTTCCCTTCCCTTCCTCCCTCCTTACAGGACGCCGTGCGCCGCCGCCTCACCCCGCTCGGCCGCTCCCCGGCGGGCCCCGCGGCAGCTGTCGGGGCCGTTCGGGCGGCTCGGGCCGTGCCCGGCACGGCTGCCCCAGCCCCGGCACGGCTCCTCCTCCGCCGCGGTGCGCGCCGGGCCGGCCCGGGCACGGCTGGGAAGTGTAGGCGGAGCGGGCCGCCCTGGGCGTGAGGGCTCCGCGGCAGCTCCGCCCCGGGAACATGGCAGCGCTGGAGGCGGCGGAGGCAGCGCTAGAGGCTGCGGAGGCCGCGCTGGGGCAGCGGCAGGAGCAGCAGGAGGAGGAAAACCACAACCAGGACTACGAAGACGGCGGCGAGCCGGCGGCGCTGAGTGAGAACGGGCAGGGATCGGGCGGGTGGGGGCAGCCGGGCCCTCCGTGCCGGGGCTGAGGGCGGGCGGGCGCCATGCGGAGCCCGGGCGGGTTTAAATTTACAGCCCGGGCCGGTTTGAATTTACACCCCGAGCTGCTTTGAATTTACACCCCAGGGCCGCTCGCCGTCCCCGTCAGCCCGCGCCGGGGAGCCGTGAGAGGCGCAGGCTCCCGGGTCTCCCGTTTTCCCAGCGCAGTGCCGGGCCACACGTGTTCCCGCCGGGCCTCGCTACGCTTGAACCCGCGCTCCTGTCGCTTCTTTCTTCCCCAAACCTACCGGTACTTTGTCTTTGGGGATCATTTATTGTTCCACGAGGTCTCTTAGGGAGCCCTAAGTGCGGCGTGGGCCGCGCGGGCTCAGCCGCGCATCTTTGCTCGCAGTTTTTTAAACCCAAACGTGTTTGCGCCATGTGCTCCGGGACGAGCCTGCTGGAGCAGGGAGGTTGGACCACCGTGGTCCTTCCGACCTGATCCGCTCTGGGACTCTGGAAATTGGTTTTGCTGGACTTCCAGTTCCCCAAGTGAGCCCTTGCTGCCAGCCCTTTGCTGCCGCAGCCTTACGGTTGGAGTAAACTGAATCTTCTAATTAATTCATTTTTTGTGTGTAAATGTACTTTAGGCTCTCTGAAGAAGCATTATTCTGTTTGTGTGAGATCAGTGATTCCCCGTGGGCATTTAAAAACTCTTGACGTCTTGGTTCGGTAGAGCCTGCCTTTCTTCGTCATTCAGTGTGAAAGTTTACCTCTCTCCTTGTACATTTACATATTAACTAGCTGTTTTTTACATATATTCGTATTATCCTTTTCAACCATTCTAACCTCTCCACGTGCTCTGAAGATGCAGACAGTCCAGCTCTGCTGGGTTTTGTCACTGCTCTACTCTCACTATACATTTTTGTAACCGTTTCCACTTTGCCTGCAACTAATCAATAGTTGTTAGGGATTTCTTACCAAACATGCTTTTACTTACTCTTTTTCTGTCTGTCTTTGTATTAATAAAGCATGTAGAAACTATCACCAGGAATCCTGCAATTTTTTAATAGAGCAGTAGACTCCATGCAAATCTTTCTTAGGTGAGTTGCCATCTTAAAACAGGTCTGCGAGGAGCACAGCAAGTCTCTTTGTAGCAATTCACCTCCTGATAGATTTTAAGATAGGTAGAATAATTTTACTCTGTTCTTCTGTTTTTTCAGATATTTGAGCCCCTGTCTTGAGGTATTCCTTCCATTTTCTCTTTCTGTCAGTTTTCATAATAAGATATTCTTACCTAACAGCAATGTTTAAAAGAAAACAAACAAAAGTAGCCCAGGGGAATCTGAAGAACTGCTGTAAGATCCTTCCAGCCTGTCTTTAGCTGTGGTCAGGACTAGGTGGATAGGGAAGACCAGAGAAATCAGAGAATCATGCAATGGTTTGGGGTTGGAAGGAGCCTTAAAGCCCATCCTGTTCCAGCCCCTGCTATGGGCAGGGACACCTCCCACTATCCCAGGTTGTTCCTTCCACCTCCACAGAACAACCATCCATTCCTGCATCCTCTGGAAATAACTTCCAACACAAACCAGTTTGTAGGTCCGTGTTTTCTCCATGAGGTGCACCCCAGCTTCTGTGTCAGGACAGACAGCTCGTGGTTGCCTTTTGTCTCTGCACCTCCTGTCTGTCCCATCCAGGCTGAAAGGCCTTGGCCTGCTCTGTTGCTTCTCAGTAATTGCAAAGCAATGCCAGAGCTTTATTTGTTGTTACCCATGGTTGAAACTTCACTAGTCCCACCTGTCCCCTGGAATCTTGCTGGGAGCAGGACAGTATTTGTAGATTTAAGTGGCTTTCTGAATCCTTTTCTAGTGCTTCCTCATATCCCTTGGAGAGGGATTGGACCATCCCTTCTGGGGAAATTCTACCTCTTCCTTCAATTATTTTCCCCGGGTTTGACTATTCTCCTCATTTTATCTCCCCATCTCTCAGGCTCTTTAAATGCTTGAAATTCTTCACCAGGCCCATCTGCCCCAAGAAGTAATACATTTGCAAATGGTGATGGCACCAGCACTTACCCTCATCATTGCCTCTGCTGATAGCAAATTCCTCCTTTAGTCCCTTCTTTCATACTGTTTGATTCATGAACTAAACTGTTACCAAAGTTTTTTAGCTGATTGTAAACTGTCTGGGGAATTTGGAGCTCCTCCTTGCCTGCTTTGCCTTGCATTCTGCCACAAAACAATATGTAAATGTTATTTTGTTCACCTTAAACATCTGGTACTGATGTGTGAATAGTTATTTCCCCTGTCCAGGGTTACATTATTCCACAGTGCTTTCCAAGGATAATTGGAGTGAAGATTCATCTCATACTATTCTCCTACGGAACTATTTTTCCTCTTTCATGCTTTTAGTCAGCACCAGATTATTGAAAACAAATGAACGTGTTTGTAAAGTTCAGTTACATCGGTGACACTTTTACTGTGTTTTTATTTGGTTTTAAGATGGTTTGGTCTCTGAAAACATGAAAAGCAAGAACACTGAGATGAAAATTCCCGAGTCAGAATTGGAAGCTGAAGACAGAGGAGCAGAGGAAGAACGGCCAAGGGAATCTGATAGCAACATTTTGGATCTATCATCTGATTACCCACGAGGTTTGTTAATAAACTCTTAATATTTGTGCCATGTGTTGGAGGAAAGGTAGAAATACTCGGGAGGAAAGGTAAAGGGAGTGTGTGAAATCTCATTTTAAAACTCACCTCTGTATCCTGCCATGGATCAATTGCTTTGTCTGGCACGAGAAAACCTGAATATTTATCCTGTAAAAACGTTGTAAAGCTTAAAGTTGCTACAGAATCTGTTACAGTGGACTGGGAAGTTCTGTGTGCTGGAATCAATAAAGTAGATTTCAACCTAATTTTCTTGGTATTGGCAAATGCTGACTGATAAGTTGAAAAATCAGGTGGTAGATTTAAAGGTTAAATTGTTTACCAAGGGAAGGGAAAAAATGGTAGAATTTCATGTATCCTGACTCCACAGTGAATAATTGTTCTTAAATTTGGTCCACTTACAGTTGATATTTAGTTTTTCCAGTGAGTTCCTAAGATGTTTTTGTACTGCGTTTGTGCATGATTTACATTCACTAACAATGCTCAGCAGTAAAACCTGGTGTAAAGGGAATGTGACTTGATCTTTTCAGCTGGTTTTTTTTTCAAATTAGGATCTTTCCATCTTAGAAAGTTTGTGTGTCAGTATTAAAAGGAAGTAGAAATATATGAAAATATATGGATCTTTTTAAACAGCTATTCTGGGGATAATTTTTGCAGTTATTTGTGCTGCCATGGAAGTAAAAGGACAAAACCAAGTATTTCAGTCCCTACTGCAGTCATTCTCTAACAGTGCTAGATTTGATGTGCTGCACAGAAAAGTAGCAGTAAACTGAAAGCAAATTTTAAACTAAGAGTGTTTAATTTCTAAATATTTCTGGCATTTTTTTTAGACAAACATATTTCAATTCAGAGACACCTTGCTGATCTAGAGAAACTGGCTGACCTGAGAGATGGTGAGTTGTCCACAGCAGTGTCCCAGAACACAGATCTTTGTGTTACAGGCATTTACATTTTCCTTTAGATTTTATCTTTAACACACTACATATATTTATGATATTTAAAGATGAGGGGTTTTGTAAAAAAAGGCTTTATGATTTATTTTCTTGTTCTTCTCCTAAATTCTGCCTGAGAGGTTGTTTGACATTCAGCTAGTTTTTATTTAGGCTACTCCTTCAAGGGCTTCAACACTTTTTGTGTCTCACATGCAGGATTTTCAAGAATTATTTTATATTTTCCAAAATTATTTTATATAGGGTACATTGCCTTATTTTGCAGCTTAAATAGATATCAGCTGCTTGTTTTGTCCAAAGGATTCAGGAGTTGGAACTTGCAAGTCTTTGCATGTCATCTGTAAAGTTCTGTTGTTCCTCAGTACTTTTCAGAAATTTCATTATCTTCATGTTCCTGGAGTAAAAAATACTAGAAACCAAAACCCAAAGGTTGTAGAAGTTAGTGATTTTAAAAGTTTATAGTGATTTTGGTCTATATTCTATGGAGGAGAAAGAGGCAGCCCATACATTTGAAGTTTGTGCATGAAATAGACTGTTCCCATAAGATTTAATCTTTAACTCATGTTGGTTTTACCTTCAGCCTTCTTTCTCTTGGCCTGCATCTCAGCTAACACAAGTGATAACTGCATTTCATGTTTCTCATAGTTTTTAATGTATTTTCAGATGAAAGGAAGCCTTGTCCATTATGTCCTGAGGAGAAATTCAAAGCTTGCTATAGCCACAAACTCCATCGTCACTTGCAGAATTTGCACTGGAAGGTTTCTGTTGAATTTGAAGGTAATGGCAATTGGGTTTGAATAGTAAATACTAGAAGAAATTTTGAGTATGTTCTGTGTTTCATGTTTCAGAATTCCTCTTGGCTTGAGCATTTTGTTATCATCTCTGAATTAGAACTATATTTTGACAGAATGAATTTTGAAGTGGGATGTAAAATGTAAATGTGAAAGAACTCGTATTATTCTCCAGCCAGAATGATTACAATTGTACATTTTCTCTTTAGAAAAACACCAATAATTGCATGGCATGTTATGAAAATTACCATAAAATTTTTAAAAAGTGCATAATGAAAACTACTTCAATAAAAGTTTTAGTTATATATTAATAATAATCAGACACATACAGGTAATCAATTTTAGTGGATCATAAAGATTCCATGGGTTCCAATAAACACTTGAAGTCTTTATGTAGTATCAGTACTTAGTAGCTTTAATTGTTTTTTAATGAACTCTGTGATCTGCTTATGACATGCATTAAAATCCCTGCAAGAAGTTTAGGAAGGAAAATAAAGTGAGCAGTGTGTGTTTTTAAAAAAAACAGGTGTATGGGGTTTGTGGCAAATAAAGTGACTATTTAGAGGATGAGCAAGATAAAATTGACCTATAAATTTTCCAGCTGGAGTATCAGGTATCTCATTTTGGTTTTCTTTAACTGTGCAACATATGTTTATAGATAAAGTCTTCACACAAGTCTTTTAGCCAGGTAACAATATTTTTGTGAATGACTCAAAGGTACTTTTGAATTTGAGACTTGGTATAGCTTTGTAAGATGCTCAGAGACTTTATTAAAATAAACTTTAAATTCTTTGCGTTTTAAAGTTTAAAATGTATAATTAGCTGATAAATTTCCCTGTGCAGAGAGGGAATGTCCCAGATAATTGGTGATGTTCTTGTTGCTGTCTGGTGAAATCTGAAGTGACAGCATGTGGTGCAGGCCACAGACATGCTGTTCATTTACTCTTCTGGGATGGCATTTGTTTTCCAGGGTACAGAATGTGCATCTGTCACTTATCCTGTCGGCCAGTAAAACCCAACCTTGTTGGAGACCAGGTAAAAATGCTGAATCCCAGGAATTCTTGTTACTGTACAAAGCGGGGGATTTGGGTGACTGAGGGGAACTTTTGAGATCTGCTTAGTCTCCAAATACATCTTGCTGCTGTGTGTGTGATGCCAAAAGCTTGTTGGTCCAGGATGTGTGATGGAACCCTTGGGTAGCTGCGTGTGGCTGTACCTCTCTCACTGTGGGGGGCAGCTCTGGCTGTACATTCCAGATACTTTGTGTGTTCTGGAGGTAACAGATGACTTCTCATATGTCTGTGTTCAGTTCTACTTCAAGCATGTTTTATGTATTCTGGAACTACATAAAAGGCTCTATTTTACAGACATTGTCCAAGATGGGAGCTCATTACCACTGCATCATCTGCTCAGCAACTATAGTACGAAGAACTGACATGATCGGTCACATCAACCGTCACGTGAATAAAGGAGAGACTGAGTCCAGGTTTAGCACAGGTGAGCTCTGACTGACAGGAAACATTCAGTCTTCTTCTGTCATATACCACCTGCAGTAACACAGGAAAAATTCAGAAACAGAGTTTGCCTTTCTAATGAAAAATCTGCCCTTAATATTTCAGCACTTTAGTTTCATCAGACTTGTGATTTAGTCTTGCATTGACCAGTTCCTGTGTTCTTATTGAGGTAACAAGTACTCCCCTCACCCTTAATGTTGTAAGTACCAGCTTGAGCGTCTCCAAAACAGTGAGGACATGACATCCACAGGGAAAAAAAGAAGTCTGGAGTAAATCTTTCTGCAATGAAAAATCCTTAGCTTTACCAGCCTGGGTTCCCAAAACAAGGTTTTTTCAGTCTCAGAAAGACATGATAGAGGTGTCAGTAGTTCTTTGGTAAATTGCAATCCTACCTGACTTGGTCCATAATAAAACTTTGGTTTCTAAACTTGCATAAACTAGGTTAAAAACATTTTAAATAATTGGAATGCCAGTAGTTTGATGCCTGGGCATTAGTTTGGATGTCTGAAAAGCGATATTAGTACTACATTCCATATCTTTATAGATTTTGTGCTGTGAAATACATTGATCTCTGTGTGCTTCCCTTCAGAGCTGTGAGTAAAGAATGGCCCATTTAGTATTTTTAACAAAATGCAAGAGGCAGTTTTTCCTCATAGAGGGAGGAGGAATCCGAGGTTTTGTGATCTGTAGGCACTGGGCAGCTCTTGGGGCCCCTGAAGGTGGAGCAGATGCACCATGTGTGTGTTTGAAAGCCCTGAGAGAGGCAGGGTCATATCCAGTTGGTACAAATTTTTCCTGCTTGTTCCCAGGTACATTTTAGACTGTGGATGAACTGCTCAGAGGAATGGCAGCCTGTGTTTACAGTTTCAGATCTGAAAGCTTGTTTTGCCACAGGCTGTCTACACAGAGCTCTGCTGCTGGAATTGTCCATGTGCCTGTGCTGTTCATGCATTTTGTGTGGCTGTTCAATAACTTCAAACAGATCAAGGATTTTTGCAGTTCATTGAGACACATGTAGGACTTTGATAACAGGGTTTTGATTAATTAGCAATGTATTATGTTTAAACGTGCAAAACAGATGTGCTAAGTGTCAGGCTCAGGGGCTGACTTTCTTAAACTGGAGTGGATACATAAGAGCCCAACTGAGAAACAAATCTGATGTTTTATGAGAAGAAAATTGTGGCAGAGCATGATCCTTATTTGCCACTTTTGAGATTAGAAGATAAATTGTTGCCTGCTTCTCCCCTCATCCTTGTAAACTGCTCCATGTGCTGGTTGGATTGCAGCATAACCCAGACTTCTTGCTTTGTGGGAGCAGTTTTTTAGTGTAATTTACCAACTGTGTTAATATTAATTTCAGTTCTCACCAATTCTTTCCTTCTGCCTCAATTACTTCTTTCAGTTCGTGCTCCCAAGTCATCTTACAAAGTGGTGAAGGAGTCAGCCACAGATGTGCAGGTTCTTCCCAACCACTCCACACCCCAGAAAACAGATTCCTATTTTAATCCTAAAATGAAACTCAACAGGTGAGAGAGCAGGGAGTGGGAGGATGCATCAGAGGGGTGGGGGAGTTTGCAGTGAAAAATCTATGTTTTTAAAAGCAACCCTGCAAAACTTCTGTTCAGAGGGAAGGAGAAAGGAATTTCCCATCAGAAAACTCTTCTTGACAAATAATATTTGTACCCAAAACCACTATGTGTGAAATAGTATCATCTCTGGAGTTACTAAGTATTTTCCTGTAATTAGTAGATATTACTTTAAGAATACTCTGCTGTAGAATTCAGCTTTTCAGCATAGCTGAGCTTTTTATTTACAGTTCCTCCCTGTAAAAAGTGGAGTTTAGCTTAAATATCCCACTGTTATGTTAAAGGGAGATAAATAAGAAGAAGGAAATAGAGCTGTTCTCTGAATTTACAGACTGTGGCCGTTTTTGTCTTGCAGGCAGTTGATATTCTGTGCGCTGGCCGTGCTTGCTGGGGAGCGCAAACCCATTGAATGTTTGGATGCTTTTGGTGCCACTGGTAAATCCATTTCTTTAATAGTTTGGGTTTAAATCCAATAGGAGGAAGCAGCAGAAATTCATAACTGACATCACATACCCAAAAATAATGTCAGATACACAATAATTGTCTTCCTTGGGCAGAGAGTCCTGAGCTTCCATACAAAAAGACAGGTGTCAAAAGCTGTATTAAGGCTTTTAAAAAGGCTGTAAATAATATTTAAGTTCAGTGGTCTTAAAATCAGTTGTCTTATTGTCCTTAAATTTTGTTTTTCCACAGGAATCATGGGGTTGCAGTGGGCAAAGCACCTCAGAAGTTCTGTGAAAGTTACAATTAATGATTGTAATGAAAATTCTGTGACAATGATTAAGGAAAATTGTCATTTAAACAAAATGAAGGTGAAACTGAACAGTAGGGAAGAAGACAATGGTGAAACTGTGGGAAATGGAGAAGAAAATAGTGACACCATTGAGGTGACAAAAATGGATGCCAATGTTGTCATGCATTTGAGATCATTTGATTTTATGTAAGTGTTGAATGTTTCTGTCAGTTTTCTGGTTTGGTAATGACACGCCCCACCCCAGTTCCCAGTATTTGATTAGTTGGAGAAATTGGAATGATAAAATAATCAACCAGCAGTCACTTGAAATGTAATTTTGTCCCAGAAATGGTGTGGGGACAGAACTTTAATCTTAAATGTTTTAAAAAGTGCTGGAAAAATATTAGTTTTTATGACATTCAGAATGGGTTACAAATATACATGAAAATTTTAAGCCAGGCTGGGTTTTTTTAAATAACTTTATTGTCTTGTTTTCTGAAGGGAAATACCAAATCAGTTTTGAATTTTTTTAAAACTTGTTTTTAGTTTAAAATGCTGTTTGTTGCATCTCCTGTTTTTATCTATTTTGCAGCATATTAACTTTGAATTAAAGCAGGCTGATTCTTCCAGGTTGGGTATATAAATGCATGCATTCAAACCCATTCAAACAGATATCAAAATAAGTGGTGGGATTTTTTTTGTGTTATTAATGACTGACATTCAGATCTAAGCATTGCTGGAAGTTTTAGTCCTGTTCCTTCTTTCTGTTTTAAATGTGATCATAGATGAAGGTTCTAAAACAGTTTTTTCCTCAGTGTAAAGCCAGACTTTGGAGCATTTACAGACACTCAGTGGTACATCCTTTCTTTTCAGCCATTTGGACCCCTTTGGAACTTCTGTGAATTACCTGGACTCTGCCTTCAGAAACGTGAGAAACCTTGGGATTGTGTCACTGACATCCACAGACATCAGCTCCCTCTATGCCAAGGCTCAGCACGTGGCCCTGCGTCACTATGGCTGCAATATTGTCAGAACAGAGTACTACAAGGAGCTGGCAGCCAGGGCTGTGATTGCTGCTGTCACCAGGTACTGCTAAACCATTTCCAATTAGGGTAAAAAATTATTAGGTAATTATTTGAAATAATTAGTGACTGGGCAAGGTGAAAATGCATCAGTAGGGTAGGGGGGTGGGATGGTAATGTGAAAAAAAAATACCCAGACTTGCAAACTCTTCTATTTCTCTATCAATTTTGCCATTTTAAAGCTCCATAGGACTTCCTAAATACAAAATAAACTGCTTGAATGGCTTCTAGCTAAGCCTTTCAGGTAGACTTGCTTCAGTGGAACCTGATGTTCACTGCACATCCTCATACCGAGGTTAAAAAGATGGATGTGCTTACTGACTTGTGAAATCAGTTATTTGCATATAGATACCCTAACTAAACTCAGTCTGTTAAATAAATGAAGACCTAAAACCTAATTGGAGAACAAAGGTACAGGCAAGAGGAGGGGAAAACTGCTTGGGAAAGATGAGGAGGAAGTGAAATAACCAGAGGTTTTGAGAATGCCAGAGCACAAACGCTGAGCTGAACATGTTTAGATTTCCCTTGTCCTCTTCCCTGCTCATGTGATGATGCAGGTGGCAGTCCACTATTTCTAGCTGTGATAAAAAGAAGTAAAATTAGATTTGCTTGGCCTGCCAGGGAGGCCACAAAATGAGGCACTTCAGAAAGAAAACACTTCCTCCTGCTCTCTCAACTCTTTAGTAGCCCTCTCTAGGAAGGGAATGAGCTCAAGAACCGTGCAGCAGGTTCAGGTGTCCATGGCAGTGTTTGCCTGCTGAATTCAGTACAATTTGGGCTTTGTGTGTGTTTGTCCCCCCAGAGCTGCAGCTCGCTGTAACAAGGGCATTGAAGTGCTGCTGGCAGTAGCTCTGGAACACTTTGTTCTGGTGGTGGTCAGAGTTATACGGGGCCCAACCCCTGCAGATGATTCAGCAAAGAAGGTCCGATACCTCATCCACTGCCAGTGGTGTGAAGAGAGGGTTTTCCAGAAAGAGGGCAATATGGTGGAAGGTAAATGGCTTTTCTTTTGCAGTTTGTCTCTCTGTTCTGTGCCTTGTTTATATTTATATCCCATTAGTAGCAATTCCCTTGTATGTAACAATGTATGTGAGGTGGAGAGGGTGCTGTGCTTCATGGCCATGGGCTGGATTGGTTGTCTGCATGGATTTTCCTGTAAATGGACTGGATTTGTGGCACAAATTGCTCAGGTTGTGGCTGCCCCATCCCTGGAGGTGTCCAAGTTAGACAGTGGAAGGTGTCTCTGCCCATGGCAGGGTGTGGCACTGGACGGGCTTTAAGATCCCTTCCAACCCAGACCATTCTGAGATTTGTTTCTACACAGGACACCCTCCCAGCCTGCTCTAGCTGCTGGAGCTGCCAGGATGCCCGGTATGTCCATGGATCTGCCACTTCAGGAAAAGCCCTAGGATAGGGATAGCCTTTGATACTATTGGGTTCCTTCAGATGGCAGCAGCTAGATAGCCTTTGGTGTCAGATTGCTTTTCTGCTGCATTTCAGTTCCTTAAAATGCCGTGGACTGAGCAGTCTGGTTTTCCCCTGCTGTTGTTAATGGGCTGTCCCCACATACAGGTTAGCAAGACAGGAGACAAAAATTGCACTCCTCTTTTAACACTGATTACCGGTCAAGTCATCAATCACTAAATCCCACCATGAGCTGCTTGGCAGAAGTGAAAATACTGTCACACTTCTGCTGTTGCCCTTCCAAATACCTCGCTGAAGTGAGCTCCCACTGCATCTCTCTGTCTGTGCAGTCACACAGGCATGGCTGGCTATTGCCAAACAATTCACATGCTGTTTTTCTGCTGCAGAAAACCCTTACCAGCAGCTGCCCTGTGACTGCCATGGCAGCATGCCTGGGAAGACAGCAGTGCTTCTTGGTCCTCTCTGGTAAGTTCACATCACAGGACACATTTGGAGAACCACTCTGGTCCAGGAGCTCTGCAGCTCAGCTGTTCATACCATAGCATTTTTTATTTTAGCACTACAAAAGGAGGTACAGCAATCAGCAGGAGCTCAGGAAACAGAGTGTGGATTTGAATTTAGTGGGGTATTCAGTTTTTCCTTTTGTTCAAACCAGTTAATAAATAGTAACATATTTTAAATTCTACATTCAGTGCACTTACGGAATATGTCCTGCACAAGAGAACCTGCCTCTGTGTTCCTCTATTTGCCAAAAGTAACTCCTGTTACTCTAAACTTGTGGAGAATTTATTAAATTGAATCATTACATGTGCTGATGGTAATAAATACTACATTGCTTGTTAATTAATATTTGTAGAAACAAGAATAAATCATTTAAAGCCTTTAAGCTATTTCAAATCAGTATTAAAAATTACTGGCAATCAACAGCACCTTTCTTGAGGGGGTTGAATGACTTTCTCTACATCTTAGGGCAGAAATTACTGTTTTTGAGATCTTGATTTTTAAATTATTTTTTTAAACAAGACCAGTGTTGTTGTCATTGCAAAAAAATCGATTCAGTGTAACATAATTGCTAATCAATTTGGGCAAGAGAATTTTGGAGCAGCTTCCATTAAGAAGCCTTAACTTTTGACTTCTCTTGTGTTTCATAGGTCAGGATCTCTCTTTAACACTGGATTCCTCAGGAGGATGCTCCTGGAGGCTGTGCAGTATGGCTTGGATGAAGCTCAGCCACTTCTGAAGACATTAGTTTGTGAAGCAGAGTGCACAACTCCCAAACATTTTTCTACCCACAGTCCTGGTGATGAGAACAAACAAGGTAAGAAAAGGGGCAGCCTGTTCACAGAGAGGACTGGCTTTGTGGTGATTCTTAGAGATGCTGATCCCTGATAAGTTACTTAACAGCAGTGTATCCATAGAGTTGAATGCACTATTGAATATTTGAATTATTTCATTCTGTGTAATTAAAGCATTTTGCCACTTTACAGTAGAATTAATTTTGCCTTCTAATTGTATTCTAGAAGAGTGTGGTGTATATATTAGAACACAAAATACTTCTGCAGAATCCTACTTAGTACATGGTAAGTGGAGCATTTCGGTGTAGCCTTTTTTATATTTAACAGTATTGCACTCTGGAGTTTTTTCCCAGCCAGTACTGATTAGATTTTATCTTTATCCAGAATCATATTTATTGATAAAAGCAGAATGCCAAATACTCTATGAAGGCCACTGTAATTTACTTGTTACTACTGAAAATGGCCTGTTGATCAAATTCCGGCCCGGTTTTACCTCTGCAAACACCAGCTTAGAAAAGCAGGCACACAGCTGAAGTTGCTGCATGGCTTTGTTTTTGTGTGTGCTGTCTGAGGCTTTGCTGGTGTTTTTGGGGTGCCTGTGAGTGCTGAGTGGTTTCTGTGGCCTTGTTGTGGTGCAGGCAAGAGGAAAAGCGAGGAGGTGCTGCGCAGCGCGGCGAAGCGGCAGCGGGCCGAGCACAGCGCCGAGCACCCCCCGTTCTACTACAACGTCCACCGGCACAGCATCAAGGGCATGAACATGCCAAAGTAAGTGTGGCTTCACCTTCCAGCCCGGTCTGACACTGACACACAGCTTGTTCTGAGTCAGCCCTGGCAGCACCGTGTCCGTTCTAAATGCGGGAATTTGGTTTTGCCGCCTTTCTTCCCAGGTTAAATAAGTTCCTGAACTATCTGTCAGAGGCCGGATACCGCGTGAGCCGAACGCACTTCGACCCCATGGGAGTCCGCACCAACGCGCCCCTGGTGCAGTTCAAGACCATTCTCATGAAGTACAGCACTCCCACCTATGTGGGGGCACAGGCAGAGGGCCCTGTGCATCTCCCCGGAGAGATCCAGGTGGGAGAAGAGGTTCCAGCTGCTGCAGTGATGAAGGTGGAGGAGGCTGAGGTGACGGAAGATAAATCCGGGGTCGCCACCACCGTGTTCACAGAGTCCTACCCCACTCACTGTGCTGCTGAATAATGCAGACGGGTTTGTTCATCAGGATGTTACAGACTTCCAGCACACCCTGTTCCAGTAAACCACTCCTTCCTCCCAAGCTGGAGTTTGACCATTTTGAGCTGCCTGTTGTACTTGGAAGGGACAGTTTAGACTTAGGTAACAGAATTTAGCCCTGATCCCAGCATGGCTGTGGTCACAGAACCAGCACTGTGGGAAGGCTGTGGAGTTACCTGCTTTTATGTTCACCTCTTTTTCACACTGAGGCATGGAGGCTGCTTCCCAGTCTGTCCAAGCCTTACTGCCAGCACGGCATCCAGGAGGTGGGACAGGGCTAACAGTGTTCAGCATTTTGGAATATGACATTATTGTGAAACAGCCTGTTCCTAAAATGCATCATTCCTAAAACCTGGCCAGCTATGATCCAGAGAGAGAGGGCATTTAAAGGTAACAAAATAGTACAGATAAAATGTCCTCTAAGTTAAAGCCAGGCAGTCCTGCCTGGGTGCAGCTGTAGCTCCAGGTTGCACATGTAACTCTGCATTCAGGTCTGTTTCCAGGGTTCTGCCTCCAGGCAGGAGCTGATCCCAGGAGAACAGGAAGGACTGGTGACACAGCTGCTAGCGAACTTCAGTTTGTACCCAAATCGTAGTGAATTGTGTAGTCACTCTAGGTAGTTGTCTGCTCAGAGCTTACAGTGGTTGTGTGCTGCAGAAAGGTACAGGGACAAGGGACCACACTGGACCTTCAGGTGAAGTTTGTGGTGAGTTGTCAATAGTAACTCTGAGCTAAGATCTCTTCTGTGAAGGAGCAAAGCTGCCAGGTGTTGGCAGTTCTGGTTTCCTTAAATATATGGCAGCATTCCAGCCAAACGAGCTTGCCTTTGTCCTTTCTTTCCCCCACACTTAGTTCTGGTATCTCTGTGTATTCCACTTGAACAGCTGTCGGCAGTGGTTGCCATTTCTCACAAGTTTGGTGTTCAGCCTGTCCCCCAGTGTTAGGTTTATCCAAGAGCAGAATATGAGGGGTTATTATCCTTACCCATCTCTGAAACTTTACAATAGAAGTAACAGGGATAATACACTCCTGATGATGCAAAACATCCTATGCTCCTGTCAGGCCAGACAGAAGTTGCTGCCTCTTCTACTCTCTTCAATTCCAGATTGCATTGGTGGAGAGTTATCCTCTTCTCTAGTTTCAAAAAGGAAGAACCCACTGAAGGGTTCTTGAATCAGTGACACAGCAATGTTTCCTTGAAAAATGCAGTGCTTACAGTTCTTTTCCAAAGACCACCTTGGAGCACATTGGAAAGCTAAATGGAAGGAGATAATTTCACGTTCCCTAGTGGCATTTTTGAGTTTTTAAGTGGATAGAGTGTTGGCAGATGTTGCTTGCAGGTAACACACATCAGTGTTAGTAGGATAAAAGCAGTCCTAAAGTCATTTACCTGGGGCAAAGGATTGTTCTGATTACAGTAAATTAGGCTAAAGAGAAAGTTTTAACTGAAGGCCCTTGTAGGAAATACTTTTAATTACTCTTGCAGCTCCTTTTAATTGAAGGTATTGAATACCTTTTCCAAGCCAATGCAACTATTCCCAAGTTTTTGGAAGGGCAGAAAAAGTGAAACTCAGACTTGTCTGTACAATCTGGGCTCTTTTCCTCTGCCAGACAGGTAGAAGCTGTTGTAATCTGTCAGGGACCAGCTGAAGGGGTGTTTGTAACTCAGGCCTCTGGGAATTCTTTTCCTATCCAGCAGTTGTCTCTGCTGTTTACCAGGTAGGGCCAGTCCTGCCATAATCAGCTAACAGAGACCATTACTGCAGGTTTGAGTCTGGGGCTTGGGACATCTTGTTCCTCCTTGCACTGATCCACATGGCCAGGAAGCTTTCTGGGAGTTGAGTGGCAGTTGTTCAGAGGCAATTTGGATAACCAGTGGTGGCCCAGAGAGCAGCAGGATTTCTTCAGTCAGAGACTGTTCATTTTCAGTGCCTCTCAAGAAACCCTACACTGGGCATACTCAAACATTGCCTCTTAACTCAAGGTGCATTCTCTGGTTAAAAGTTGTGCATGTAGAGAGAAAACAAGGAAAGTAACAAAACTTGATCTCTCTAAACAATGCACCTCAGCTGAAGGGGTTCATTACAGTTGCTCTCTGCTGCTCTTGACTGAAGCTGCCTAATAGTTAAATGCACCCAAAGCTGCTGGGTTTAACCAGAGTGCTGTGAAAATCCTTCATCCCTTTCTCCTCAGGCTGCAGGATCTGGTTGGAACAGCAGCACCTGTGACAGGTCAGTGGAAGAGCTGACACCTTCTGTGTGCCCCTTTTTCTCACTCAAGGCTCAGGAGCTGAGCTGCTCTCAGGGTCTGTAACAGCCACCACTGGTGGAGCTGAGCTGCATCTGCACAGCCTGCATGGCATGAACAAAAACACTGCCCAAAGGGGGTCCTTCATCAACCAGAAGAGGAAGCAGCACTGCAATTCCCAACAGACTGTTGATAACATTTTTGCTTTTATTGTCAATTTGAGCATTTCAGTGGGACTTTAGTTGGATAGGAGATACTTTAGTTGGATATTAGGCTTACCCGTACGTGACACACATTATGTACTTACAAAAGAACATGGCTTTAAAAGGGGGAAGATAATGGCATTTTGAAAATAAAATAGTTTATAGCACTAAAGAGTCACAGTGCAATCAATGGTTTAATCAAACAACTACATTATATATATAATATTTAAAGAACATAAATATTCAGGAAATTCACTACAACATGAAAATAAAAGCTTCACATTCTCTCACGCTTTTCAAAAGAACTGGAGACAAAGTGACAGCTCCTAGACAAACTGCTCAGCTTCACAACACCTCTCTTGCTTAAGGGACTGCCTCCCCTCAGCTCCCCCCAGGAGGGATGCTGGCACTAATCTAGAAGTTCTCCCCAGTAACTTTAAAGCATTTAGCACAGCCACTCCCCCACCCCCCATTATATTCCGTGGACATGCACTACAGTCTATACAGCAACGCTTCACAAAGTCAGCAAAAACAGGTCCCTAATAGCTGCCCCTCTGTGCTCTGGGGCCTGAACTCTTCCATTTCATATCACAAAAGCCCAAGGCTTTCCAGTCAGAGGAAATAATTAAGTTACTCAAAGAAGCCTGTGCAGTTTCCACAGTGGGATAAAGCTGATCTGAACAGCAGCCAGCAGGGACACTATTTACAAGTGCTAGGAAAGCCCAGAGCCAGGGAAGGGCAAGTCCTTCCCAGGAGAATCCCCAAGCAGCAGAATACTTTAATATCAAATGCCAAAGCCAGTGGGAGTCCAGGCAGGACACAGGAGGAGTGTAAACCACACACTGGAGTAAAGCCTGGTGCCTCCCACCTACCACCAACTCTTTTTCCTTCGAGCCTCAGGGGCAAACGGGAGCAAATCTTAGAGCAAAGGGAGCCTCGTGGTGACAGCTTCCCTTCAGACAGGACGTGGAACAGGGCAGGCTGCCCCCTCAGAGCCACAGCAAGGTCCAGAACCAGGGTGCATGCAAATGACCAGCAGCTACCGGGCCTTACAGCACAGCCCACTGCCACACTGGGAAACTTGACCCTAAAAGTAAGACACTAAATGGTAAACTTTGTCAAGTACTGAAGTTGTCTTCCAAAGTGCTAAGCCATGTTTGTTAAAGCTATGGCAAAGTAACAAAAGTAGAATCTTGGAGCAGCTTACAACTGAAGTCTTCCCTACTGACACTGGGAAAGGTCCCTGCTGGGGTGGCACCATTTCCCAAAGCAAAGCATTTTGATGGCTATGTGCTGGAATTTGGGGGATTTGCTTTAACAAAAAAGTTTTCTGGACAACTCTTTACAGCATATTCACAACAGAGATCCTACTCTAGGGAACAGAGCAGGGCTATGAAACATCCAGATTCCCTTCAGTTCAGCTGTGAGGACAGGGCAACATTGCAGGAAGGACCAGGCAGGAATCAAGACTGGCATGGCCTGCATGGGGAAGAGTTATGGGTTTGGGCTGTTTGGGTGTTTTTTGACTGAAATAGCCATTAAAAACAAAACCAAGCCAATCTGATGAACCACTTTGCACTGAAGTATTAAATTAAGCCCAGTAAACAGCAAGGTTTTCAAGTGTCAGTTTTCTCACTGCAGCTGTCTTTGGAATCCCAGGATGGTTGGACTTGGAAGGAACCTTAAATACCATGTCAGTCCAAGCTCCTGCCATGGGCAGCAATACCTCTCACAAGATGCAAAATTCACCTTTGTTCACAAGAAAATATCTTAATGAACCTTTCCTAGGGAATCAGATTACCTCTGGCTGCAAGACTATCCCAAACCCATTCTCTACCAATCAATTCTTCAGATGGGTAACAGTCACCAAATTCCAACATTTAACACATTCCTTGGCATATGCTACTATTGAACAGACTTCCTTGGCCACCCAACACTCCACACTTCACAGAGGCTACTATAACTGATGGAGCAGAAATCCAGATTTACCTGGACAAAATGAAGCCATTCCAAACCGGAACACTGGATCAGATATCATGCATTAGGAACAAAAAAGCATCTCAAACACTGGAATGCACTGGAGGTCATTTAGTCTCCTAGGGAAAAACCAAAAAACCCAACCCAAAGACTAAATTAAATACAGCCCAGAATACTGTCTAGTCATATTACTGAGTATAGTAAGAGTGCTTGAAGGCACCACGTGTGTTGTCCATGAAGATACTGGTGGTGCCTTATTTTAATATTAAAGAAGTCGTAGCTATAAAAAGAGTTAGTTCCATCCCAGTTTCCCAGCACTTATTTGTGCTCCTTGGTGGGGGCATAGTACAGTTCCATGGGTTTGTTCACTTTCCAGTACTTCTCACTGACCAGTTCCAGGGAAAAGGACCCATTTAGCACCTAGAAGAGAACAGCAAAACAGGAATAAATTAAGTAATCTGGTGTTGTGCGGTGAAGCAGGCTACTTAAATCAATGCTTAAATGTATTGACTTGAAGGAGTCACCGGTAATGTGGCACAAGTTGTGGGGGGATAGAATGTAAGAAAATAAAGATAGTGCAGAAAGTAATCTCACCCCTGAGGAGTTGCAGCTGCACTAATCACCAAAGATTAGGAGCAGGCCTGCCCTTAACAGGCCACAGCTGTGTCCAATAAGGATGAGTGCTACAAAAGAGTGGGTTAGCTGGGTGAGAAGGGAGCTGGAGTTTGTTGGCTGTGCTGTGAGGAAGGAGTCAGTGCTGCAAGGAGCTGCACACGAGAAATCACTGAGAGGCTATGGGAGCTTTGCAATAAGATGACAACAAGTTACAAGCTAAAAACCACAAAGATTCTCAAGCGCGTAAGCTGGGTCACGGTTGGTGCTATCGCTGCCTTTTCCCCAATTAATTTCTATGCCTCCTTTTCTACCAGCTAAGTTTTTCCCAAAGAGCAGCTGCTGTGCTGCTCCATAACTGGTGCCATGCATTTCCCCTGCTCCCAGCAGCGTGTCTGGAGCAGGGGCGGCGCGGTGCTTACGGTGAACTGGCCGGCGGCGGTGGCGATGTAGATGGTGTACTGCTTCTCACTGGCCGTGTCCAGGTTCATCTGGTTGGACTCGCCTTTGCTCCGCAGCTCCTCCAAGGCCAGCCTCACTGCCAGGTACTTGGACAGGTGATCGACTGTGGCATTGCCCGAGGTCTTGATGTACCTGTGACAGCAGCCGAGAAGAATTTCCAAAGATTGTCAGTAATGACTGAGCAGCAGCTGTGGGAAAAGCCATTTGCAACGCCCCAAATATTAAAGGTCAGCTGTGAAAAGGCCTTTACAGACAGTTCCCAGCTGAAGATTTGCATAGATTTACACACATCACAGAGAGATGTCTCATCAGCAGACAAAGCCAAGAAAAGACCTGAGGAAACACCATAAAACTACTCACTGCTGTGAGCCAAAACTTGCAATCTGTGCTTGGACTGGATTATGAACAAAAAAGTCAGGAAAAGCTGCCAGCCTGCAAATCCTGCTGACACAAAGCTGCTCTGGAAACTGCTGACACTTATACAAGGTTTGTTTATTCCCAAAGAATCTTAGAGTAAGTAGAAAGGGGCTGATATAACACTATCATCCCACTACTGAACTGCAATACTAGAAAACCTTAAAAACATCTTTATTTGTGATCAAAGGCTTAAAACGGCTTATGACCGTATTTTTTATAATAGTTGAGCAGTACCATCTATCTGAACTTGGAACAGAAAGAAGGGGAGAATGCTTATTTGTATCTGGCCTTGGCACAGGTTGCCCAGAGAAGCTGTGGCTGCCCCTGGATTTCTGGAAGTGTCCAAGGCCAGGTTGGATGGGGCTTGGAGCAAGCTGGGATAGTGGAAGGTGTCCCGGCCCATGGCAGGGGGTGGCGCTGGATGGGCTTTAAGGTCCCTGCCACTTCATCCTGTGATACAGTTAAACAGGGTGTGATATGACTGAAATAAACTGATGTTCAGAAGCCCCAAAAAGTGATGGAAAACCAAATCACCAGGAAATAGCAGCAGAATACCTGGAGATGGCAAGATGCCACTGACCTTGTCTGTGCACTGTCATCGTTCTCCATGAGGGTGGGGTGAGGCCTGAACACCAGCTCGATCTCACTGGCCCCGTCCATCACGGGATCTATGGCCACAGTGGTGTTGTTGTTGTCCAGCTCCAGCCCAGAGTCATCTGAGGTTTTGGTCCTCTTGTTGCTGGGCCCAGCTTCCTGGTTGCTGTGTGTGGAGGCATTGCTGCAGTGGGAGCTGTCGCCGTTGTCCTCGGCCCCGCTGCCATTCTCAATCTGCTGCTTCTTGCCCCGCTGCAACCTGGCCACAAACAGGTAGAGATACAGCCTGACCCACCCAGAATCCAGCCAGGTCACAACACACCTCCTCCCCAAGTGAGGCACGTGCACACACAAGCACTTAACATTTCAGAGAGATTTAAAGTTAAAAAAATTACTAATATTAATTCTTTAGTAGAGAAAGATACTCTTAGACAGAACTATTCACTTTTTCATGTCCCTCAAACCCCTTTTAGCTATGTTTTAACTTCACACAGTTGTTTTTCAGGCAATTGCAGACCATTATTTTCATCCAAGCATGGATTAGAATTATTACATATTATTAGAATTATCCACATGTGATTAGAATTATTTAATCACACCACGTTTTATCATGCAAAGTTTAGGGCCTCTCTCCCAGCTGGCTCTCTTAGGTTTAAATGCACATCTGGAATTTCACCACGGTGTAAACACCACATATTCCAGCCTGTGAATTAAGTCACAACTAAGCCCTAAGTCCTGATATTCTGTGCATTTACTGGTGCGTAAGGGTAGCATTTTGGTACAGGATTCACGGTGTTATGGTTTCTTATCTAAGACATGACAGCCATAATTGGGTAAAGCTAAGCTGAAGTTTCTGTCAGGCTACAACAGAAGTTGCAGGGAGTGATACAGAGATTTCTGATAGTAGATAAAAGGTTAAAAATCCTTTTGCCAAAGGTTAGAAACTGTTTGGGCAGATACCAGAGGAAGAACAGATTCTCAAGCTCCACAGGGCACGAGGCCAGGCATTGTATTTTTAGCCTAAAGGCAAACAAGGTGATTATGTACCTGTTCATAGCCTGAATCTTTAATCCCTCCTCGATGCTGTGACTCAGGGCTTGCTGGTTGTTGTGCTTGCTGATCCTGGCCAGCACCCTCTCCTGATGAGCCTCGTACTCATCCCGGCTCGGGTAAATCTTACTGATGAGAGCGTCAAAATTGGGGTCTGGCCGCAGGGATCTTTTGGAAACGAGCTTTTTGCGACATGTGGGACATTCTTTGTTCCTGGACGTGGGCAGGAAGGAAGCAAACAACACTTAACTCTCCAGCAGTAACAAAACTCTGCCCTGTTGCTTCCATTCTTGGTGAAGGTGCTCGCTAAGGCACAGTAATTTATGGTAAATCTGGAAAGGGGCTTCTGTCTCTTGACACATCAGGTAGTTACAGATATTTAAACAAAGATCCCAAACAGATCTCTCCCTGCTGCTCTTTTATTTTAAAGTATGTTTGAGCAAACTATTTAGACTGAAGAGATCAGAAGTCCCAAGTTCCCTTCTTCTCTTCATTTTCTGGATGGATTTTTACCTAGAAAAAATGGATGTCTAATGGAAATTATACAGAGGTATAGTCTTAGGAGGAAATTCTTCTCTGTGAGGGTGGGCAGGCCCTGGCACAGGGTGCCCAGAGAAGCTGTGGCTGCCCCTGGATCCCTGGCAGTGCCCAAGGCCATGATGGGGCTTGGAGCAACCTGGGCTAGTGGAAAGTGTTCCTGCCCATGGCAAGGGTGGGACTGGATGAGCTTTAAGGTTCCTTCCAAGACAAACCATTCCGGGATTCTATGATTCCATTTTTTCCAACACTTACAGGACACATAATTTGAAGTGGCTGAGGGCCACATAATTTGAAATATATCATTAGGAAAAGAAAGAATAAGGGAAATGAACCCCATTTTTGTCAGTAATGTGTATTTTTGTTTCACTGTTACTGGATCTAAGGGACAAAAAGAATACAAAAAAGGACTTCAACTCCTTGCAAGACACAGAATTATGAAATTATTTTTCACAAGGAAGCAATTTGATCTGTCTTCCAGAGATGGCTGAAAATGGAAAAACAGGATTTGAAAAGTGTGCTGCACATTCAGAAACCCCCAGCACACAGTGACTGTCCCACATCAACCCCGCCAAGGACACTTACACCTGCAGTGCAATGGACTGTCCGAGCCTTCTTTCCTCCATGGTATTCATCCCTACCCATGACAGCATCCCCTTCTGGTCCTCTGGCAGCGTCCCATCCCTCTTCCCAGCAGTGTCACATCCTTGGCAACGTCCCCTCCCCGTGCCTTGGCAGTGTCCCATTCCCATGCCCTGGCAGTGTCCCCTCCACATGCCTTGGCAGTGTCATCCCCACCGCATCCTGGCAGTGTCCCTCCCCTGTCCCCTGGCAGTGTCCCTCCCCTGTCCCCTGGCAGTGCCCCTCCCCTGTCCCCTGGCAGTGTCCTCTCCCTGTCCCCTGGCAGTGTCCCCTGGCAGCACTCACGTACCCGCTCCTGAGGGCAGTGATGATGCAGTCGGCGCAGAAGCGATGCAGACACTCCTTGGTGGTCATGGTGTTCTTGAGCATGTCCAGGCAGATGGGACACATGAGCTCACTGTGCAGGCTCCTGGGGGACACCACGATCTCCAGGCCATCTGTGATGGCTTCCTGGCAGCAAAGAAAGGAAAGGTTCTTTCCTGGGATTGAGTCCCTTCCTCATGGAGACAGCGTGTTTTACCCAAGGGAACACAGCAAAGAGACACGAGACACAAACACATCAAGTACACAAAACCCCAGTGCTGCCAGCCCTGCAATAAAAACAAGGAGCTGCTGGAGAGGGTCCAGGGGAGGCCAGGAAGCTGATGAGGGGTCTGGAGCATCTCTCTGATAAGGAAAGACTGTGGGAGACCTGGTCAGTCTGGAGGAGAGAGGACAGAGAGGGGAACCTCATCAATATAACAGTGCCAGACTCTGTTCAGAGCTGCCAGTGGGTAAAGCTCTGATGTTTCTAAGGATGTAAAGGATGAGGAGCAATGGCCATAAACCAAAACACAAGCAGCTCCACCTCAACACGAGGAAGAACTTCTTTCCTTGGAAGCTGCAGAGCCCTGGAACAGCTGCCCAGGGAGTGGAGTCCCCCTCTCTGGAGATCCAAACCCCCCTGGATGTGCCCCTGTGTCACCTGCTCTGGTGACCCTGCCTGGGCAGGGGGCGGGACTGGGTGACCTCCAGAGGTGCCTCCCAAGCCCAGCAGTCCCAGAGCTCTGTGATTACCTGGGGTGTTCTCTGCAGCTCGTACAGACTGAGCTCCCAGGTCTTGCTCAGAGGCTGCGTCCCGTTGGTCTGCACGGCCTGAGACATGGCTGGGGAAAGAAAGGACAGGGGCTGAGCACTCAGGTGAGGCTGGCTCAGGATCCTCTCCCCTCCCAAGCCACAGCAGCGCGTGTCCAGCCCAGCAGAGGCTCCAGGGAACAGCAGTCCCGCCACGTACCAGGCTCTGCTGTGTCACACAAGGATAATCCCCTGCTTGTACCACTCCAGGAGAACTGGGGGAGCCGCTCAGCCGTGAACACTTGGCAAAAATCAATTCAGTTGTTCAACAAAAGTGACACAGAACTGAAGGCCAGAGAACATGGGCCACAAATGCCGCCTGATGCGGAAAATATTCCTCAAACATCCACTTCCAAACACGCACATGGGTCAGGCAGGGTCTGCTCCCTACACTGAGGGAAGGGCAAAATGAGACAGGACACAGCACACCAGTCAAATGTGCTCACTGGAGCACACCACGAGGGCTTTTCCTTCTTCAAATCACATCCCATGGGCTTGCCCAGCAGAAGTTTGAAGGATACTTTCTCTTGAAAGATCAAGAGAAAACCCAGTCACTGCATAATTTAAATAGTAATAATAATTTTAAAAACCCAGAGAAATTGCTCTGCTGTTCTATCAAAATTTTACTATTATTGTCTGATATGAGGCAATATTACCACACAGAGTCACTGCAGATGTGGGAAAAGTCTGGTCAAAATGACAGAAGAAAATTATGTTTCTGAACAGAAAATACTATTATATTGGGGGAGAGGAGGCATTGCTTCCTATGACTCCAAAAAATGCCTGCCTTGAGCAGGAAAACTTATCCCAGAGAGTGGTATGTTTAAAAAAATAATTGTAACTATGTAAGTGGCAAGACTGCAGTTGCAGACCTTTTTTGTAGGTGGAAGAAGTGCTTTTATTCCTTCTTTAAATCTGGGTTTCCAGACCCTTCAATTCAGCAGCCAAATTCATTTTCTATTGGCATCTACCACACACATTATAATCTATTTTCCAACTCATTAAGTTCCCTATGAAAAGTCCCAAACTCTCTGGAGAACAAGGTTACTATATAAGCTTTAATTAATTGTAAAGGGAAAAGCAAGATAAGCTGTGCAGAGTATTAGATCTACTTTCATCCAGGCACAGAAATCAGAGTTTTCTCACTTGGTATTTTCCTTCTTTTTGAAGAAGGAGGGGGAAAAAGCCTGACATAAAATAGCCATATCCAGTAGTATGTCTATTCATTAGAATCACAGAATCCTGGAATACTTTGGGTTTGACGGAAGCTTTAAGACCATCCAGTCCCACCCCCTGCCATGGGCAGGGACACCTTCCACTATCCCAGGCTGCTCCAAGCCCCATCCAACCTGGCCTTGGACATTCCCAGGGATGGGGCAGCCACAGCTTCTCAGGGTAATCTGTGCCAGGGCCTGCCCACCCTCACAGGCAGAAATTTCTTCCCAATATCCCATCTAACCCTGCCCTCTGGCAGATCAAACCTCTCTCTCTCTCTCAGAGCCACCAACAAGCAGTAGTTGCTTGGATTAATGCTGTGGCCAGAGAGCCATTCTTGTCAATCATTCAGGAAACCACCTTAATCAATATTATATGGACCCTTGCAACCCTTCAGACTGACTCAGTCTTCAGGCACAGCAAAAACCCTGAGCACAAACTCCATAATTACAGGGGACACACATCTGTCACCATCAAAGCCAGAGATGATAGATAAATCAACGTATTGCACCTCAACAAATCTGAAGAAAACCAGTTGGGATTTAAAAATTTAAGAAAGTGAGTCTTGTTCTTGAAGCACTGGAAAACAGGCAGTTACAGGAAAAATAACAGTAAGGAACACCCTGTCTGATGCCCTTGGATCTCCTGCCTGCTCACTGGCTGGGGAATTTATGCTGGGATGTCCCTCTTCCAAATATGCTTGCACAAAAAACTGCAGCAGACTAATATCCACACTTGTAACACCACATCTACTTCACAACCTCCTACACTGAAATATACTTAATTATTTACTCCAACATAGTCATGGCTGAAGTAGGGTAGGAATTTGGATGTCCCACTCCTGAAACTGTCCAGTAAAAATAAAATCCAGCTGACAGCACTTAGAGCAGCCAGATCTTTGGGCAGCCAAAGGAGGAGCTCAGCACCACCATTTCTCTGCTCCTGCCCTTCCTAGCTTATCTTTCACAGGTTTCCACCCTCAGATCCACTAGTGAGTAAAAGCTGCTTAGTCCTATTGCTGAAAAGTGTCAGGTCTGAATATGTAACATTTGCTGAGCTCTAGCCCAGCACTAACCTTGATGGTGGTCCTGCTTTAAACAGGGAGCAGGGGATGCCATCAGGGATCCCTCACTACCTGGATTATGCTCCAAAATGCTTTGCAGGGCCTGTTTTAGCCCAAACAAAGGCCAGAGAGCATCTGCAGTGTGGCTGTGTCAGCACACCTTGAGATCAGAGAAAGGCTGGAGTGGTACCAAGCAGCTGGAGAGAGAACCCACAAACCCAGCTCAGGTGTGACCATAACCACACCACCCCCATTCAACTTTCTGGGATACTTTCATGAAAAAAAAAACACTTATGAGGAAAAAAATTGCATCAGGCTCTTGAAAAAAAAAAAAAAAAAAGATTACACATATTTATAGAGAGTATTAAAATCTTAGAAATAACTGATTTCTGTTCCAAGTTGTAAAAGGTAAATATTTGGACTTAAAACAGTAAGACAGTCAGACCTCTATTCAGTGTGCCAAATTCAACAGCACCTTCAACCATTTCTGGGTTTTCTTCCTCAGGATTAATTCCTTTAAAAACAGGTATTCATAGTGCAGTTACTTGGAAATTTAACAGGTTTAGAGCTTTAAGTTTTACTCTCACACTATGACTAGTATTGGGAACAGACTGCACGTTTTCACAGAGTGCTCAACTCAATCATTCATTTCAAATTATTCAATTAAAGCATTCTGAAATTTAAGGTTTTTTCTGGTTTTACTTGTTGGCTTAGAGCTTGATTTAAAAAAAAAATCCACACAATCTGGAAGGTACTATCTGAAGGAATTAACCTCCCCTGCACTTCCCTGGCAGTTCAGATAGCTTTACATCCAGCTGTAATCCAGGACAACTGGTACTAGGTTATAATCTAGTATGTTTAGTATTCACTCTGAAGTTATGTGATGACATCTGACTGAGGGAAAAAATGATAGTGGCATTTCTGAAACCTTGGAAGCACATGGTCTTTTACAGCTTCTTGGCTGTTACTTACTCTCCTAAGAAAGTGTTTTGCCTTTGAGGTATGGAATCTTCCAGCTCACAGCCACTCACAATTCCCTGGCCTGAGATGGATCAACCCATGGAGTTGGGCAGCATTTCCAACCTGGCTGTCAAGCTGCTGCTCCTGGCCTGGAGACACTGGAGTGTGACCTCACACAAACCATCTGCTGTGCATCTGGACACCTCTGGAAGGGCTCCATGAATCCTATGCTGACACAAGTGTCCAAAGGGAGATAATCCTCCTGGTTTAGATGTCAAGGGCAACAGGGGAAAATAAAGTACCAAATTAAACTGTTGATCAACCTCCAGGCTGTTTTATGAGTGTTGGGAACAGCCATGTGCTTTCAGACATGACACAAAGATGTGACTGATTTTAGGTTGGTGCTTCTCTGTGTATTTACAGCAGGAAAGTATAGCAGCATTGAAGCACCCTGAGCCCAGGTACATCCCTCCTGTGGAGCTGAGGCTCACATTTCAGTTTATTCTAACGAGGTCTGTACTCTGTATGCATCTGGCCCTTTCACACCACCTCCCAGATCCCTTCATTCCTGTCAATAACCTTCAGTCCTCAGTGTCAGCTCCTCATCCCCAGTTCTGTATCCTATCCTCTGAGACATCTCCTCAGTTAGAAAAACTGGAATACATAAAAATACCATGACATTTCCAGAGAACTATCTATATCATCAGTTGCCTCTAAGGTGTCCAGAATTCACCTGCTCAAACTCATCTCATGTCAAACCCAAGCTATTCCTAAATTACAAAGCCTAGACTTATTTTTTTTAATCTTAAATGATCAATTTGAAAACTTTTCAGGTTTTGGTACACACACATACACAAAAGCAAAGGTCACCCACTGTTCTAATGCATCAGGCAGTAAGATTATTTTAATGATTAGAGCTCAAATCCTGGAACTTAGCCTTTCACATCACCTATATCTCGTCCAAAGTAGTATGAAAATATGTTACAACATTAATGCCTTCTGCCAGGAGTAGAAACAAAACCTAAAACTGTTACAGGAACAGCAACTTTTCACTATTCACGTGGGTCAATAGATCAGGCAAACACTTGACCTCAAATGTGCCAAAGAACTTAGCCAAGAATTCATATAAAAAGGAAAACAGCCAATACCAAGCTATAATTTAGCCCTGTGAAGCAACGATATTAAGCAGAACTCTGGGGGACTGAGTAGAATCGTGATTTTATCTGCTGCTTGTTGAATTTTATGCCAAGTTTTTCATATTATCAAGCATGGTACTGCATAGTATGCGTGTGACTACCCAGGTGAGTTTCAAAAATGAAGTTCTTTATCTCTTAAATTAGCCTTGGACTTCAGAATTAATCACTAGCTGGGAAGGAGAAAAGCCAAAGTTCCTTTCTAAAATTCATTTCAGTGCTGTATCAGATCAGAACAGGAGGGATAAAGGACTGAAAACTTCTGGGAGCAAACAAAAGTAAAGCTTCAAACTCCAGAAGTTGAATCCGTCACAGCAACTAAACTGTACAAACAATTCATGATATGTGTTGCCTTAGGATATTTTAAATGAGATTTAGTTTTTATTTTTTCCTTGCCCTGCTCTGCTGGCACATTTTTTTGAGGCTAACCACTCTCTTTTTGTGTCCTTGAAGTAACAGCTGCCAAAAGCAAGATCTGAGCACTTCAATCAGTAAGGTGAAGTTTAATTATTTCAGTACCTCTGTTGTGGCCTTTAAATTTTCTGTACATTTTAACAAAAATTCTATGAACATGCATGCACTACAATTCAGAATCTTTTGCATCTTCACAAATGCTGTGACTGGTTCTGCCAGAGGTATGTGCAGAATTCCAGGTTCCTCCCAAGAGCTATGTTAGAGAGCCATAAGGATTGCTCTCCCACTTGGCAGCGAAGCCACAGCCAACAGCGACAGAATTTTCTTGATGAGAACAAAAAGACAGCTTGGTTATTAATAAACAGAAAATAAACTCCCCCACAACACTTGAGAGACAAAAAGACTCAAGCAATTTTATGTCTGATTGACTTAATAGCTGCAATAAACATAATAAAAGTAAAACAGTGAATTTGGCAAGCGGGCAGCTCTCACCTAAAGCTGGGTAACAGCAAAGAACAATTTGTGCTTCAAGGACTCCCCCACAAGTAAGACTGTCCATTTTGTGAACAGTACTACAGTAGCAACACTTAATACAGTTTAAACCAATACTTACACAAAACAGTGCAATGTTCCCCCCAAGAGGTGAAGAGTAAAGAATGATTAGGTTTTAATTAGTTAGCAGAGCGCTGCTGCTAACTCCCTGCTGTCTGCAAGAGAGCTCCAGGATCCACAAGTGGGGGGAAAGCAGACAGGGGTAATTCCTAAAATATTTCTCCACTGCAACAAGTCTAAACAGCTCCATAATATCAAATGCTGCTCATTCCTTCGAAAATTAAGAATTTAAGGTCAGCTCTGACAGCCAGTCATTTCAATCAACAGAAAACCAAGCAGAAGCAAGCTGAGGCTCAGCAGCATCTCTTCACCAATCTCTTTACTCTCTGTCTGCATCATTATTAAACTGCTGACCTATTCAGAAAAAAAATAGGTAAAAGGTATTTAAGGAAAAAAAAGTGGAAGGAATTCCTTTACTCCAATGCTTCTTTCATGCATGTTCCTAGAGCTGGTGCTTCAGTAAGAGGAGATCCAGTGCTCATAAGAAAAGTACAACTGAGCAGTCACAGACAGGAGTCTCATTTTTAAAGCTCCTTTCTCTCCCCCATTACTTTTTTTTTTTATAAGCAAGGGAAAGAGTTAAAAGAACGATGAAGAAATTCACTTAGCCCAATGTCTATTTCACATATAAGACTGATGGCTTTCCTGTAGCCTGTATTTCTATTCAATGACAGCAGAGCACTGAAAATGCCAGAATTCTGCTCCAATCACCCAAGATACCCAACCAAGTCTTTATACTCAACCCATTACCACTCATCACTCCTAAAACACAAAGCATCATTGACCAAGGGAAACCCATGCAATTTATTTTGTTGGCACCTGCATATTATTTCACCTCTAAGGCGTGACAGAAAGTGCTTTTCTTGGCAGCTGCAGCAAGGCTGGTGCTTCAGAGCTTTGAAGCCAAAGGCCAACGATTTTAGCCACGGAAGAAGTGAAAAAATACCTCCAATGTCTGTGTCCCTCTATTATCATAAATTTGAATGCAGACAACAATATTATTAAGCACTGTAGTGACAATTCATGGGGGCAATGGTTTAAAGATGCTCTCGATTTGTCTGTCATTGCTGAAAGGCACTGTCACAGTCACACCCAGCCACAAACTTGTACCTGACACTGCAGCTCATGCTGTCCAGCAAAAATTCCTCCCATCTCCAATAAATATTTTAATGCAAAATATACTGCTTATCCATATCCGCTGCTGTCACAGCCAGCGCCTCTGTCTTTGCTGACAGCTGAATGTCAGCTCTGAGCTTGACATGATGTATAAGAAAGTCAAATTATCTCATTACACAAGTTTTTAATGGAAACACAGATGAATACAAATCAGAGCACCTCTGCAGGGAACTCCTATGACAAATCAAGTCTTTGTCACTGAATGAATGACACTTGACGAAAGAATTCTCCCCAAGCAATAATTTCACCTGCACACCAGTCAGTTTTTCAAACGCAAGCAATTCCCTTTAATCCTTAAAAGCCCACGTGCAGAGCACAGTTATCACACAGAGCTACAACCACTTCCAAACAGGGCTGGATTATGAATTATCATACTGGAAATCATCTTTCTCTACTAGCTGTCCTCTGGATTTCTGTGGAATTAGGCACTTGATCCAATTATTTTCCATAGAAGAGGGTCTGAAAAACAAACAGCTTACAAAAATCCCGGGAAGAATATTGCTCAGTGCTCGTTTTATACACACACGGTGCCATAGGGTTGGTGCAAGGAAGGCGAGCGATCCAGAAGAGCTCCTGCAGAATGCAAAACTTGGCAAGAAGCAAGCGCTAAATTCGTACGGGAAGCAGCGGGAGCGATGTGGAGGGAGGAGACGCATCCTCAGCTCCCGGCACAGCGTCCTTCTGCACCTGCTGCCCTGCGAGAAGCGACATTTTCCCGGGAGCAGCCGGGTGGCTCCCAGCCCCAGTTTGTGAGCATCACGCCCCGCCAGCACCGCTCGGCACGGGCTCCGGGACAGACAAAAGACCGGCAAGGCCGAGCTATAAATCACACCAGGATCGCATTGCTTAGGGGGGCGATGCGCAGAGCCACGGGAGCGGCTCGGGGCCGTGTCCGTGAGCTGTCCCCGGCCGGGGATGGCAGCGCCGGTGCCGCGCTCACCGGCTGCTGCTGCTGCGCTACTGCGGCTGCGATGGAGCCGCGTTCTACCTCTGCCTGCAGCTCCCGGGCTGCACACATGCATCTCATATGCATCCCTACGTGCACGCATAGGGAGATAGCTGCGTGCATATAGGTATGTGTGTACAGATGGATACCCCGGCTGCTCCGGGCTTGGCAGCCCCACGCCGGCCCGGGGGGCGGCTCGGTGTCCCGCGGCCCCCCAGCACAGCCAGCCTGCGGGCAACGGGGACTCCAGGCTCCCATGGAGCCGCTGGCCACGGCTCCTCCCGGACACCCCGACCCCCTCCCCACCCGGGGTCAGCCCCTCTCGGACACCGCGCCCAGGCACCCGCAGCTCCGCACCCGCCCCGCTCCCGCGGGGACAGAGAGCCCCGGTCCCGCGCTCACCGCCCGCCGGTGCCGCCTCAGTCCGTGGCCGGCGGTGCCGCCGCAGCCCCCGCAGCACAATATGGCGAGCGGCAGCTCCGCAATGGAGCTCGGGAAATAGAGGGGAGTTACATATTCATGGCCGGGGCTGGGCAGGGGGAGCGCGGACGGGGCCGCCGCGCCCGGGCCGCCCCGCGCCCTCCTCCGCCTCCTTCACGGCCGGGGCGCGGCGGCCGCCGGGGCTGCTCGCTGCTTCCCCCGCCCTGCCCACACCTCCGGCCCCGCCGCCGCCAGTGCTCCATGTCCTTCTCCCTTCCCTTTCGTTTCCCGTTCCCGGGATGCGGCACCGCGTCCTGCGGGGCTCCCTCCACACCACTGCCCCTCTCCTTTGACCGCTCTCCCCGGTCGGGGGCGGCTGAGCTGCGCCAGGAGAGGGTCAGGTCGCTCATCTGGAGAAATTCCTTCCCGGAAATTGGGATTAGACATTGGAGAGGGCTGACTGCCCTGGGGGGCGGTGGAGTCACTGTCCCTGGAGGTGTTTAAGGACAGGCTGGCTGTGGCACTTGTGCCACGGCCTGGTTGACAGGGTGACGTTGGGCACGGGTTGCCCTCGATGGTGCCGGAGGTGTTTTCCAGCCCCGGTGATTCTGTGGCTCCCTCAGGCAAGCTCGGGGCCGGGCGGGTGGCGGTGCCTGGGCCGCAGCGGGGCCGGCCCGAGCAGCCCCCGCTGTCCCCGGCGGGCCGGGTGAGCCTGCGGGCCGCAGGAATGGGGCGGTTGCCGGCTCCGCCAGCGAGCAGCCCCGAGGCTGAATGCACGGCCTCTGCTGGCTCTGCTCCCGGAGCTCCGGGGCGCTCGGACACCGCTCCCAGAGGGACGTGCCCGGAGGCCGAAGGCTGAGGGAAGCGCTGAGCCCGGGCAGGAGTCACCGAGCCCAGCGCCATCCCCACACCCTCAGACCAGGGGACAGAAGATGAACCGGGTCTTGCGGTGTTTCTGTTCACGATACACCTTCAGGTGTTCTCCAGCATCTCCGCTCTGCGGTCCTGATCTGAAATAAACGTTTGTCTTCCCGTGCCTGCGTTTTAACGCTTGGTAAGTTAAAATTGGTTTTATGAGCTTTGGGTTTTCAGAAGTGCCTTTACTGGTCTTGGCATTAACTGTTTTATAGCGATAGCAAGGCAGTGCACTTAGTGTAATTAAATCTGGTGTGAGTAAAAAGTGAACAGAGATCAGACGTGAGTTTGAATTAATACTTAAGTCTTTAATCATGCAGCAACATAATTAAGATTATTCGATATGGAGTATTTAAAGCAATTCAATACGGGGTATTTAAAGCAATTCAGTATGGAGCATGGTAAGTTTTCCTAGAGTGTTTTAGTTCGTGTTCTCATACTTAGAATATTTTAAAAGTCCTGGTTTGGACCTTCACCTCTCCTTGCAAAACTTCACATATTTTTGAGAAATTCTAGCCTAAGTCAGGTTATTCATAGATAACTATTTTTATGGAGTAGTTACTTTTTATGGAGTAGCTTTTTATGGGGTGCACTCCCTTGGACCCCTTGTGACCTATATTGTGGCCTCTATAATTGATCCTTACGAGACATTGATAAATTAGTCAGGAAAAACATCTCTGTTTTCTAAGAGTGATCAAATGTCTCAGATAAATCCCAGAGGGAGTCAGCTGTGGACAGGATTTAAGAGTCCTTGTTCTTGATTTGGTTTCTTAAAGAATTATTTTTCTGAAGTGGGTTGTGTTGAGCTCTTTCAGTGTTAAAATTCAAAGCAGGTACAGAATGGAATAAGAGATTCTGATACATTCCTCTCTTTAGAATGACACTAGTCAGAACTAATGACTGAAATTTTTCTGAAGTTTCAGCTATTCATCAGTGCCAAGGAAAGGAAAATGTTGTCTGGCAAGTTATTGTGGTAACCAGAAGTGCCCTTTGATAAAAATTGCTTCTCTTCTTAATTGACTGCAGCACTGAGGTAAGTGAAGAAGTTCTGATACTAATGTACCACTGTTAGTAAAATTTGTCCTATGTGAGAAAAGCTTAATGCTGCAAAAATAAGATTTGCAAAGAGAGCATGCAGTTGTCAGGAAGGCAGATCTCCAAAGGCAGATGGAGTGCAAGTGTTGGAATCACAGAATCCCAGAATGGTTTGGGTTGGAAGAGACCTTAAATTCATCCAGTTCCACCCCCCTGCCATGGGCAGGACATGTCCCACTATCCCAGGTTGCTCCCAACCCCATCCAACCTGGCCTTGGACACTTCCAGGGTCAGCCACAGCTTCTCTGGGCACCTTGTGCCAGGGCCCACCCACCCTCACAGGAAGAAATCTGGTAAAACTATACACAGGCATGTAAATTAACAGACTGTAAACATTTCTAGGAACCTTTTGCTGAAAGAGACACAAAAAGAAATTCAACACATTTAAGCTGTGCTAATGGTGTCCAGCTCTCTGTATTTCTAGGAATATTGGCCTGATTCTGTTTTATATTTCCTGTATGATTTAATAGTGGCACCATGGATCTCCTCTGCAATGTGGTGTTCTTGCTGCTTTTAAGGATGTGAGAAAAGGCTGCCAAGTACTTTCCAAGTGCAGGCTGTCCTCCTGCCAAGCCATCAGCATGAGGGTTTGTGCTCAGGGCAGCTGTGGTGCAGATGCAGAGCTGTGCTCCCCAGCAGGAGCCCTGCTGGCACAGGGACACTGCTGCCATGGCCAGGGGATTGGGGACCATGTCCCTCATGCTCAGCACTCCCCAGATCATATCCTGGTACTCTGCCCAGTCTGGGGCTCTCCCTGCAGGAAAGGCCTTGACAGACTGGAGAAAGGGAAGGCAAGGGAGGCCCCCAGGATGGCTGGGGCTGGAAAACTTCCCCTGGGAGGAAAGGCCATGGGAGCAGGGCTTGCTCAGCCTGGGGCAGGCAGGGCTTTGGGGACCCTACACATCCAGCCCTTCCTGTTAGGTTATTGAGCCAAGGTGAGAGGTGACAAGAAGCCAAAACAAGAAAGTTCTAGATGAATACAGGGAAAGCCTATTCCCCATGAGGACACTCAACAGCAGCACAGCTGCCCAGCAAAGTTGTGCCATCTCCATCCTTGGAAGTTTTCCAAATGCAGGCAGTTCAAGCCCTGAGCAGCCTGGTCTGACCCCAGAGCTGACCTGCTCTGAGCTGGAGCTTGGACAGGGACTTCTGAGGGCCCCTCCAGCCCAAGATATCCATCCCATCATCCTGTGATTCTGCACTTGTGTGCAAGACAAGAAAGCCTGGGAGATGGATAATATTGTATTTCAATACAATACAATGCTCTGTGTTGGGAGCATTTTTGTTCTCTGCAGCAGATAACAAAACCATGCAGCATGAGAGCTGAGAGAGCTTTCATCTTTCATCTTTTCATGCTCTCCACTGTTCCTGCTGTAATGGAAACAATTCTGCTCCTTGCAGCAGCAAAATAATAGTAAAGAAAATTAGTCCAGTCAACTGAGACATGTTGTTTCCATGTCGTCCTTTCAGGTAAAATATTTATTACCTGTTAAAGTGATTGAAGGTCGCCTGTTCATTTCCTTTCAGAAACCAGCATAGAGAGAGAGAAGGAAGAGAAAATACTCATGTTGTAAAAATCTGAAGGCAGAGAACTGTAAATAGGGGGCAAAAGATGGGGAAAATCAGGAGAAAATGTCCATGTTGGTGCATTACTCCACTGTGGTACATTACAGTAAAGCAAGATAAGGGTATAAATAAATGATAGCAAAGGAAAACTAAATGGACATTGGTAGGATGAGGTAAGGTCTGCCCTAGCAGTAGTAAAAGAATCCTTTTCCTATGCCAGACAGAGCAGGAGGGATTTCTGAGGCATTTACCCTTTGTGCAGGGTACAAACTGTGTGCAGAGCAGCTTTGCTCAGGATCAACTCAGGTACAGTGTGGCAGGAGGAAAAGGCACTGAGGCTGTTCTGAACCAACTCTGGCTCAGGACCAATGGCTTTGCTACAGTTTAAGATTTAGATTCTTTAAAAATAAAGCAGAGCAAGCAAGCTGCATGATCTTGAATGAAAAATGTTTGATGTTATGAATGGGAAAGAAGGGAAATTAACCAAGATTTCTCAGCACAGATTGGTTTTGTGATGGTAACTGTGATGTGCCTCTCCTTCCTGCAGAGCTCTAGCAGGCTGGTCAAAATGTCCAGTGACAGTCAAGGGGAAAAGCCCTTTTCTGGATCATAAGAGACTTGCAAGATAATACCCCAGTGATATATCTGCAGAACTTTGCAGATTGTGGCTTTATTTTGAGGCTTGTAGACAAAGTAAGAGAGAGGGAGAGAGTTGGGGCAGGTTAACTACTCACAGAGGTTACATGAATAAAGGCAAATGGTAACAGAATCCATGTTGCTCAAGGATCAAAATGTACAAATTAGGGATCCTATTGGCTGTATTCCTCTGGAAAAGAAGCTTGGCATGAGACATTACAGGCTCTTCAGCATTCAGGCCCTGCTATTATTAAGTATTTGCTTTCAAAAAATAAAGTTAAAATCAGTATGTTGTAGCCAGCATTTGGACAGTCAGTGGTGACCCTAGAGGAAAAGATACTGCCAAAACCAGCAGCTGGTAAATCCAGAATGAGTTGGAAGTGGAAGAGATAGGAGCAGGTAGTAAAAGAATAGATCTCATTTAGGAAGGGTCAAAGACTTATTTTTACCCCTCCAGTGTATCCCAAAAATTTCAATGTACTTGATCCCAGTAGAGCTTTAGTGGAGAAATGCACTGCTCAGAGAGTGAGCAAGCAGGGACATCAAATCTTCCACCTTTGATGGGAACAGTGCCAGGCAAAGTTCTTTGATGCAAATAGGGAAATAAATATCTCAAATATCTCAACTCTAAACTTGTAATATAGCCAAACAGAAGGATGATGATAATAATAACAATAATAATAATAATCCCACAACCACAGCTGGGGAACAACAGCAGGACACTGCTATCAGTGACTGGTAGTAATTCAGAAGTGTTTTCATAGCAGCATTCAACTGCATGGTTCAGAAAGTGAGTGTATCAGCAAAATAAAAACAGAGGTCAAAACTGGCCAAGAATTGGAGGAGTAGCTGCAAGATACTATTTATTATCTGTTTCATAAAGTGAAGTTTCAGGCAGTGATCAAATGCCAGTTTAATAAATGAAGGATAGTTCCAAGTAGCACATCCTCAAATCACAGAAATGGCCATGCAACTGAAAAAGCATCTGAAATTCACATTCTTCAACAATCACGAGGCAAAACCTCAAACACACTTAGACTGAAAAAAACCATGTTTACAAAATCTATAGCCTTAGGGCTTACCTCAGAAATTCACTATGTTTTCAGAGTATGATTCTTTGAGAAGACATTTTATGTCTCCTTAGCTTTGAAATGTCTCCAAGGCACATTAAAACATTTAACTGAAATAGAAGAGGTGGATAATTAGTGGCATCATTTGTAAACACATGCTTAATTGGGCTTTTGGAGAGGGGTAGCATGCACTTAATGCCTGGTATTAATTCTACATTTGATATTTACAATAGTGTATTAACAGCTGTAGGATGACAGAGCATGTAATCACTTAATCAGATAATTAGCTTATTACAAATATTTTGATTTGTTGGGATTTTTATTTTAGGCTGTACCTATATCCCTTTAATGGAGCAAGACAATTAATTCCACTAATCTAAAACTTTTTCTTCAGCCACTACAAAACACAGGTGGGACTTCCCAGCCATGAAATATGGGCAGCTTGTTCCACAGGGTGGGAGTAGCACACTGAGCACGTGGCTGCCTTCTCCCTGAGGGGTGCTGTGTGCATGGTCTGTGCCCTGTAGCCAATGGATATTCCAAATTCAGGCTGCAAAAGATAAGCTAATTTCTTCCATTCCCAGAAACCCAGGGCCCAGAGATAAAGGCCAAAGAGTGGGATCTCATTATAAGTAACTTGGGGAGAGCAAGAAAATGTTGTTTCTGTGCTCTGCAAACAGGGCAGTGAGTAAGACAGAACCCAGCTTTGATATAAAACTGGTTTTCCTTGTAACTTTGTTTACTACTTTTATTATAGTAAGTGGATTGAAGGGAAAGAAATCTTGTTTTTTACCTTGCTTCCTCAGAAGGTTTTGCACATCCTTTCAGAAGGGTTTAAGTAATGTCAGGGCAAAGAAAGCAGAATTCTCCAGCTCTGGTGCCTAGCAGAGGTGGTTTGAACTAAAATAGGGACGTGATTAAACCCTGTTTACAACTTTTTAATCTGTCATTCAGCAAACAACATCCTGCTCTCTGCAGTAAGGAAACAAGGCTATTTAAAGCCTGGCAAATGAAGGGAAGTTCCATACAATGTTTGGAAATGGTTTTTAAAGGAATGACTACATAGAAAGTCTTGCAAAGGTGAAATCAAAGATTTATGAGGCGTATAAGGTGTTTGTGGGATGAACTACAGGCTGAGACTAACCCACAGTAAAGTTGTTTCTTGCACTGATGAACATTTCATTGAGGTGAAAAGAACGTGCTGTGCCCTGGAAAACAAATTTAGCACTGTTAGGCTGTTCCCAACCTAGGGCTGTGGGCAGTATTTAAATATGTGCAATATTTTAGGTGTGTGACACAAGACAGCACAGCAGCAGGGTTAGAAACAGGAGGGAGAAGCAATACCTGCACACAACTTCTTGGGACCCACACAGGAGCTGGAGGCTGATTGTAGATGGCAGCGGTGCCACTGAGTGTTTCTGTATTGAGGCCTGACTTGTAGATGATTAATACATCTTCTGATCGCTAATTAGGTGCAATTAACAGCCTGCACACAACAGCCGCCTGGGTGACATTTAAGATAATTATCTGGTGCCCTCTAGTGGAGCACGAGACAGATATAATCAGATTTTTTTTTTTTTTTTTCTTGCAAAGACAAACAGATTTGTTTTTCTTCCAGTGAATGGCCCAACCAAGAACCTTTCCTGGAATCATCGAAGGCTTGTGCTTGCACTGAAAATCGCGCAAAAGGTAAATAAGTGTGAGGATGACTTGGTCTATTGTGCTGATCTTTACAAGTAGTGTAAAGATCAAAATTTAAAAAGCAGTGACCAAAAGTATATTTTTAAAGAGACAAGGATAAGGAGAAGGCAAAAAGACAAGAGGGCAGGAGGATTTTTAAAAACGGGGAAAAATACCGAGGAAAAAATCAGGATATGTTTTAATGATTTTTTGCTGAAGCATCTGCTACAGGAAATTAATGACTATTCCTTCTCTATTTGATACCTTATTTTAGAAGATTTGATATCTTGTTTTGGAAGATTTCCTGTAGCTCAGACTTACCTTGTATTGTAGCTGTGCACAGCCTGTGATCCTCAACCCGACTGTTTCCCTGAATGGAGAAGCTCAGGGGATGATTGTGCCACGCTTTCCAGAGGCTGCTTAAATTGTGCAAGGCCATCCCTGAGCTGTGTGTTTCAAATATAGCTTAGGGAGGTTTGCTTTTAACTCATCTGGTTTTTCCATTACTTGAACTTCAGCAGTGACCTCAAGAAAGGATGGAACATATGTGTTTGCCAGCTGGGTCCTCGCTCCAAACCCACATGTGACTCACCAAAGCAGCTGTGCCCATTTCTTCAGAACACAGCTCTGCTCTCTAAATGCTGGGAGTTCCCTGACTTTGCTCCTCCAGTCTGGACAGCCCTTGGCTTCTGTAGATCTGAGCTCTGACTTTTTTGGGGGTGCTGGAGCATACTGAACACACATTTCAGCCCAGCATATTAGGTAGGACTTTGCATTTGGAGTTTCTTTCCAAGATCCCAGTTGCCAGCCTTATGAATTAGGGATCTGCAGTGGACTTTGGTAGGTGCTGGGGACAGGCATTATATTAGGGTAGAGGTCTAAAAAATAAATAATTTCTCTTTTTGGGTTCTACTTCCACTCTGATTATTTTCAGGTCATGGGATGCAAAAGTGAGAGTGTGGCTGTATGTTGTTACTTGCTTCTAAAGTGTCTGGTTCTGGTATTTGGCAAATTGCTTGCTGCCTTCTAAACAGCAGCAAGAACATAGTTTGGAGAAATACATCTTACACCTATTTTCTGCATCCTCACACATCTGCTTCAGATTTGCAGCAGGAGGAGAAATGGGATGTGCAATGCTGGTTTATGGACACAGCAGATGTTCATACATCAGCACACACACACACACTCTGAATAAAGAAGATTTAACCTTTTGGGATTCACTGCAATGAGGCACAGGGTTAGTGAGAAGTACAGAACCATCTGTAATAATGGTTTCCACAGCACTTGGACAGAACCTGGATTTGTGAATTCTCCACAGGTTCTATAATGAGGAGAGCTTTGTTGCTGAGTGTCTCTGCACAGTAAGACAAAGAAATCTGTTCAGGTCTTATTTCTACACTGTTTTTTGTTCCTCAGAAGAAATCTGTCAGAATATGGATTTAGGAGTTAATGGCCTGGAAGCAAAATCCCACAGAACTGAGTGTCTATGTAAAAAGCTGTCAGAATTTACTGCTATCTTTAAAACCATTAGTGGAAAGGCTAGAACCTATTTCAGGCAAAGAGGGAAAAAAGGAATAAGCCTTTTTTTTTTTCCAGACAAAGAAAATTATGAGTATTAATGTGTGGTCATTTTAGATTTCTGTCAGGACCCCTCTCCCCACAATATTTGTCTTGTGCAGTTAAAAATGGCAGCATTAGTACATTCTGCTTCCATGAGCCTCTTCATGGTAGCTGATTGGAAAGATCAATAATGTGCCTCAGGTTGTGAGTCATTAGCAGCTTATTTTTCAGTGTTGATTATTACAATGTATGTGAGCAAGTGTGATCAAAGCAGATCATTTACAATACACAGCAGTGTGGTCTGTTGGAGCAGCACGTTTCCAAAGCTGTGGAAAGTGGTTTCAGAGAGAGCTGACAGATTACTACAATGTTTATCATTGTTACAGCCTCAGTGGGAGTCTGGTTTAATCTAATTAACATAACAGTGGGAGCACAATGACAATAAAAATTAGGAGCACTGAAGAACTCTATTATGTGGCTGGTGTGACTGGGAATGATAGACATTACAATGAGTGCACAACAGGAGGATGTTAAAGGGTGACTACTGCTCAAAGAATCCTTTTTTTGTACTTGTGACATTAAGCTGAGGTTTATTTTTTTTTTCCTACACTGTCTGCTCTGAGCACCCACTCCAGGTGTTCTGCATTGCCTTCTCTGTTCTCTGAACTGGCTCAGCTGGCAAGATAGCTCTGGTCAGAGAATCCCAGCCTGGTTTGGGGTGGAAGAGACCCTTAAGTTATCCTAGTCCCACCCCCTGCCATGGGCAGGGACACCTTCCACTATCCTGGGCTGCTCCTGGCTGTCCAACCTGGCCTTGGACCTTTCCAGAGAGATCCAGGGGCAGCCACAGCTTCTCTGGGCACCCTGTGCCAGGGCTGCCCACCCCCATTGAAAAAAACTTCTTAAATTCAATATAAATGTCTTCATTTTTCCAGGAGCTAAGAAAAAATCAGGATTTTTGGCAGTAATTTAGCAACAATAGGAAACACTACCTTGAAAAAATGAGTTTAAAACAAACCTACTTCAAACTTCGGAAGCAATTTAAGTAGTATTGTTTGAAAGGAGTTCCAGGCATCTCTAGTGATAAGGTAAGGGGCAGTGGGATGAAACTGTCAATAGCTTTGACTACCATAAAAATGTAGGATTTTTGGGAGCTTTGTTCCACACTTCTGTGTTCTTTAGAGAACTCCCTGTTGTGTTCCAGGAACAGGTATGCTGAAGTAAATCTCACAGGAGGCAGTTTCAATTCATGAAACCTGGTGGGTTCCTTTTCCCACTGCTTTCAGTGGTTGATTTTGCAGAAGTCTGGTGGGTTGGTGTGCATGGGGAGGGGGGACCTAAATCCACAAGGTCCACAAGTGGAGGAACAACTTTCACAAACTTCAGACCTGGCACGTATCCTGGTCCTGAACACCTCCAGCAGGAACAGAGGAAAAAAAATAATTTGTGTCTGAACAAGTCAGGGATACAGAGCTGTTGGACAATGAAAGTGTAGAGTACACACCTGATTTCACAAAGCAACCAAACCCAGATTTTTCATGTCCTTTCTTGTGAAATAAATGACAGCAGTACTGTGTAGCCATTGATCAGAGAAGACTCAAAAAGGCCACCCTGCCAAAGGATTTGTCAAAGGCACCTACAGACCATGAACAGTGAGTATCTATGAAATTTTACAGAAAACAGACATCTACTCCTCATCCCCAACCTACAATAAAAAATCTTCTAAAACATATGCATCAAATAGCATAAACGTTGCAGCAGAGCATTGGCCAACAGTCAAAGATCTCTCTGGTGTTCTGTAGGACATAATTTCTCTTCATTTCTGGCAGTTTTTTGGTGATAAACTAGGAAAATATGATAAAGAGAAGTCTTGGAACAGAGAGTGGGGATGAGGAAGCCATGTGAACAACTTGACAGAGTGTAAAAAAGACCAGAAGAAGGCAGGAAGCAGGAGAGAAAGTGGTTTGGTAATCAGCCCGTGAGAGGAGGAAGTGTTCAAGTATTGGAGCAACCTGACTCCAGCAGAAGGTGTCCCTGCCTGTGGTAGAGGGTGGAATAAGATGATCCTTAAGGTCCCTCCCAACCCAAACCAGTCTGGGATTCTATGATTTTAAGCTGAGGATACTTGGAACTAATTTGCTTTGTAAAGAAACCTAATTTCCTGGTAACTCTTTATTAGCAAAGCTAAGATTGCCTGGGAGCTTTCTGGAGTGTAGGGAGCGGCCACAAGTTGGGTATCGGAAAACCAGGGAGGTGTGCGGGATCAGGAGGGGCTTTTGTGTGGAAGGATTTTACCGGAGGAGGAGGAGGAGGGATTCTCTGTCACCAGGACTACAGAGGTGAACGTGCAGGAGAGGGCGCCCGACAGCAAGGAGTAACTTCTGCTGTGACAGCATCTCATTAAAACAGGGAGAAAAGAGCTGGTTTAAAGCTTTGGTTGAGGTTATATTTTGCATAACCTCCGAGAGTCAGAGTGACCAACTGAGCATCCGTGGTTTTGGTAGCTAGTGCATTCAACAGGAGTGAAAATCTGAGTGCTGTCACTCATGTCAGCAACTCCAGCCTTCAGTCAGCGAGGAGTATAATCTTTACAGTCCTCTCTAATTAGATGTGTGAGAACACTGGGTAGGAAGTGTAGAGCTTCCTTTATTTCTCGTGTCACACCACTACCTCAATCCCAGCTGTGGATACCAGCCTCCACAGTGAGCTGGTTCCTTGTTAAACCAGAAAATCCCCTTACAAAGCCTCCACATTGCTGCACTTAGTGTTGGTTGCCTGTGCTCCCAGAATGCTGGATGAGGTTTCAGCTTGGGCTGTGTTTGTTTTCAGGGCTGTAGCCATGCAAGGCTTTTGCAGACAGCACAAACATTCAGAAGCCTGGACACTGGAGCACTGTCAGGATCTACCAAGTCATTTTTCCATGGCAAATCCAGCATTTAGGGGAGCTGCACTGAGTGGCAGCTACTTCTACCCATGCTCTCCTCAAGCACAGTGTTCTTTTTTCCTAAGCACCTTCCAACTGCTGGTGCAGGTGCTCACTTGAGGCCAAGCTGCCACTGGGCTCTCTTTAAACTGAAAATTCACACTCCAATCCTGTTTCACTGCTGTGAGAGCTCACTGGCAAGCAGAGCCCTGTGCACCACCAGTGAGAAGGTCCATAACCCCTGTTGGTGCCTCTCCTGCACTGCTGCCTCACCCACAGCTGCAGTCACAGCCCTGCCAAGTTGCTTCTCCTCACCCTCCTTTGCAGATACACCTCATACACACACACAGCTGTGGTTTGGGCAGCTCATTCTAGTGACACTTGTCATCTGTTGTGACCACACTTGGGGCTGCTGCTTCGTGGGCTCCACTTGGAGAGCTGCATCCAGCTCTGGGAGCACAGCTCAGGGAAGATGTGGCCCTCTTGGAGCCTGAGGAGGCCCCAGAGATGCTCCCAGGGCTGGAGCCTCTCAGGCTGGGAGAGCAGGGGGAGTTCATCTGAAGAAAAGGAGGCTCTGGAGACACCTCAGAGCCCCTTCCAGTGCCTAAAGGGACTCCAGGAGAGCTGGAGAGGGACTTGGGATGAGGGATGGAGGGGCAGGACACAGGGAATGGCTTCCCACTGCCAGAGGGCAGGGATGGATGGGATACTGGGCAGAAATTCTCTCCATCCCTGGGAGTGTCCAAGGCCAGGCTGGACAGGGCTTGGAGCAACCTGGAATAGTGAAAAGTGCCCCTGCCCATGGCAGGGGGTGGCACTGAATGGGCTTTAAAGTCCCTCCCTGCCCAAACCATCCCATGATTCTGTGATTCCACACGAATTTCAGTTCATTTCTCCTTTTCAGAATATTTGTGGTTTGCACAAGGCAGAACCCTGGAAAGGCTCAAGTTACCAGCAAGTTCCCCCAACCTTTGTTGTGGTGCATTGTTCTTGTCCATGGACTAACAATGCAGGCAGTGCCTTCAGCTGGGAGCCAGGAGCCAAGTGGAGACCAGCGATAAAGAGAAGGAAGGAGGAGCAAGGGAGAGTTTGACCTCACAGCTTTTGTTTAAATTGCTGGTTCTTTTTAGTATTTCCTCTTGTTATTCTTTAGGTATTTGGGGAAAGAGAAGGGGACCAAAGCCAGACCATTATGTGTGCTTAGTCCATAATCTGCACATTTTTATAATCTCTTTTTTCAGTTTTTTTCCCCTTTATTTTATTGGTTGTTTAAATAGCTACAGAAATATACCAGAGAAATGGAGACTAAAATTTTGCAAGGTTTTAATTCTGGGCAGTGTGCCAAGTAAAAGGTAATTGTTGGCAAGGCTCCAAGGTTTGCTTTGCATGCTGCTTTCAGTCCACAGCAGGGATCCTTACAGCTCAATTATTCTGCACAGACAAAATGCTCAAAAAGCTTCATTTTAAAATGGGCTGAGCAGCTGTTAGAGAACCTTAACACCCCCAATTTCAGCCTCCTGCCCACTTCTGTCTTCCTGGGCTCTCTGCTCCTTGACAGAGGAATGCAAGACCCTCCCAGTTCTATCCAGCAGTTACTGCAAGATGTGGCAAAAACCAGGTTTAAGGTAGCTCAACTGCTGAACATGCAGTGTGCCATCAGAAATGGAGCAAGGCCACTGCTGCTCCTTCTGCTGGTTATTTAGACAGGCAAGAGCTCATTTGTGCATCTAAACACATCAAGGGAAAACACATTAAGGCTAATACAAACAACTTGCCCCAAGGAGAAATTCTGTCTGGGTTTAAGTGGAAGAAAATCACTGTGAGAACAATTAAACATTGCACTAGGTTGCCAGGGAAGTGGTAAAATTTCCCTCACTGGAAATATTCAAGGTTTGGCTTGACAGAGCCCTGGACAGCCTAACACAAGGGTCCTGCTTCCAGCAGAAGTTTGGAGCAGATGGGCTCCAGAAGTTCCTTCCAAACTGGATTTTTCTGTGATCTATGATAATACTTCTAATCATCGTGTTTCAAAGTTGGGATAACAGAAGAATGCTGTTATTTTCTCTCATGTAAGGAAAACGAGGATTCCAGTGTCTACGGAAATACTGACTTTATTATGAAATAGAAAAGGAAGGAAAAGCAATAGTTGCATTTCACTTACAAACATTAGTGCAACTGACTGTGGTCAAAACCAGTCTGGTAAAGCTGAACAGAGGAGGTAACCAGGAGAACATAGGTTTCTGCTTAACATCATCAAAAAAAGCAATAAAATAATCTCTTTTGATCTGCAGAGAGAGGTTTTGATGCAGTAAATATGACAGTGTGTTCAGTACTGCACAGCAAACCAGCTGGGACTGTGGTGGTGGATGTGTCTGAAAGCAAGCAAGTTTTAAAATCAGTATTAGGCTTTCCTGTAACAGCCAAATAAGCACTGGCATTTAAAATGCTTTGAAAAACCCACAGAATTACTAAAGTAATTTGATAGAGTTTATCAATTCTATCAATTCTCAATAGTACTAGAGATTTGATAGAGTTTATCAATTCTAAGTAGATCATTGCTACATAATCAAGGCCACTGCTGTTCCTTCTGTTGGTTATTTAGAGAGGCAAGAGTGAACCCAAGGCAGGTACTGTGCTAGAAAAGCAGATTGTTACCCAGGTTAACAACTGGAGAAGAACAGAGTGCAAGAAAATTACTAGTACACTAGTTAACTCCACCTGCACTCCTAAAGGATACTGAAAGGCCTTGTGCCCAGGTTTTATCACACAAATAAGTCATGGTAATAATTAATTGGAAAGATTTTTGCTGCTCCACCATGAGGATGTGCTGGTGCTGCAGAGGAGGTGATGTTCTTCTGTCCAGGCACACTTTGGGTGAGTGCAGGTGAGCTGGAGAGGAGCAGAGGCTGACAGGATCCCAGGGATGGGGGTGCCTCAGCCACTGATGGGACCAGTGTGGGATTGCTGTCAGGCTGGGTGGCTTTCCCAGCTCAGCAGCCTTGTGCTCTCAGCATCTACACTAAGTGAACAGAAAAACTTGTAAACACTTTGTGATCCATCTACTGCAAGTTTAAAACCTCGGAGGGATAAGTTTTTTATAAAATCATCTGGAATGAAAATGAAGCAGACGAGACAATCACTTCAGAGAGGGGAAAATACATCAAAAATCCAAAGTGTTCTGCTTTCCTTTGTGTGTCTCCTTCTGAACTTTTGCAGCCCCTTCAGTGTGCAGGATGGTTTAGCAAATCCCACTTTATTTGTTACACATGCCTCCCTGGATAGGGTCCTGAGGAGAAGCTCCTCCATGGAAAATGGAGACTTGGAACAGGAAAGCTGTGTTTAAACCCCATGCTTGGTCCTAACGAATATACTTGGAATAAAAAGCAACCAAAACCATCTGTGGCCAGAAGAAGCAAATCCAGATGTTGTGGGGATTTAGCCCTCTCCTTCATTAATCATGTCTGCAGGATCATTCAGCTGCTGCAGCCTACGCCTGCTGGACTTTTGAGGGGTTGTTAATAATACAGGAACAGCAGCTCACTTGGGAAGAAAGTTTCAGTCACATCTTTGATAATCAAATGGAAGTAGAATTTTTTACTCCTCTAAGCAGAGTCACCATTATTTCCTTAGTTAAGATGGGAAAATGACAGGTTTAATTCTGGATTTGGCAACTTGCCTCATTAAACTCTGTTCAGAGGCAGTGAGACAACCCAGCCTTCCCTTCTTACCAGGCTGCCTCCTACGAAAACCTCCCTGTAAACTTATTTCTACCACTCAGGAAGGTTTTGGCCTTCCCAGGCAGGTGTGGCTGCCCACTTGAAGCAGTAAAGAACCCTCTGGATGTCCACCAGATGGTTTTTAATTCTGGATTTTCTGCTGAGGTCAGCAGATTGGGCAGAGTTTGCTGCTCTGCAGCCGTGGGAGCAGCAGGCAGTGGGCAGGGCACTGAGCTGTGCTTTATTCCCTGTTTCCTGAGCACCACCTCTGTTTTCACGTGAGGGAACAAACCCATGGGTCTTGTTTGACAATGAGGGAACTCCAACAATGGATCTGTGAGGGCCTGTGCATTAGTTGTTTTGACATGAATGTCCCAACTAATTAAATTACAGCCTCTAATGGCAGCTGAGCAGGAATGATCACCTCATTTGTCATTTAACAGATTTCATAACTAGTGACTAAGCAGAGAAGGAAATGGTGTTTGAATTTACCAAATACTTTTTGTGTATTTAAAAAACAAGGAAAGTTCAACACCATGTATTTTATTTTAATTTACATATACACAAAACCATGCTATTTCTTGGCCAGTGGGGCAGGCAAATGGAGTGTGCCCCACCTGGAGGTGATTCTTAACTCTAGGATTCCTTACTTTATAGGAAATAAAATCCAGAACCATATCTTCCAGTTTCTGAGTTTTGCATCCCTGTTCAGGGTTTTTATTCCTGTCCCAGATGCCCTCAGTCATGTGGCATGTCCTCACACTCCATTTCACTCCCTTACCCATTCCCAGGGGTGCTGGGTTTGCTGCACCTCTTTCCTTTCCTGTTCTTCTAGATCCAGCATTGCCCCCCAGCCTTCCAGAGTGAGACTCCAAAGAGCCACAGGGCTGACATCAAAAGAGCAAACAAGCTTGAAACAGTGCTCCCATCAGGTTCCTGACATGGCAATGACAGGACCAGCAGCACTGCCCCAGGAAAACTGAGGAGGGGAGGAGACAAGTCCAGGGGAGCTTCTCACCACAGGGCTGAAAGAGAAATTACTTCACATTAAGGTAAGGCAGAGTCTCTTCTTCTTGTGGGGTTACTGATTTGAGAGGACTTTTTCACTCCAGGTGTGCAGTGCTTTCCCCTCTCCACAGCTGCTGCCTGGAGCTGGACTTGGGACAATCTGTTTATTTGTAAGAAATCAATTTTAGACTCTGTTTTAAAAAGCAGTCTTGACATGCCAGTTGGTAACATGCCCTAAGCACTAACAGATTGTGTGTTTGGTTGTGAGGAGTATCACTGGCTCAGGATGGATTTGCAAGGGTTTGGTTGTACTCCATGAGAACTGGGAACCTGAGAGCCACTGAAGGGCCCTTGTGGACAGAAACCAAAAGAGCAGAGCTCTCTGGAGTGAGCACCATGAGCACTGAGCTGCTCCCCTCAGCTTTGAGAGGGAATTCTAGGGGAGCAGCATTCTTTTGTTGGGCTGACCTGGTGTCTTAAAGGCCCAGCTGCTCAAATCCTCCCGCTCCAGAGCCTCAGGGTCAGAAGAGAGAGAAGCCTCTCGTTGTCATTACTGGGAAGTTCTCATCATCCCGCCACACTCTTAGACAACAAAGAAAAAAGAGTTTTTTAACCTCGAGTTTTCTACCTTTCCACTCAAAAGTATTTAGTGTTTGAGGAAGAAGATGTGTGTTGTTTGGATATTGAGGGTGGAAATGCTCAGTTTGTAGCAATACTGGTATCTAGCTGAGCCCTGCTATGGGCTAGGGCTATGTTTGTCTGTATATATTTATTGAATGCAAGTAGAGAACTACAGAACTCTGCCATGTCACCATGAATGCATTATCAGAACATTCTATTGCAAGAGTTTCAAAACCTCTCAGATTATGTATCACGTTCAATTCTGTGGGAAAAATTGATATACCTAAACAATTTGCAACCAAACAGGTTGATAGTGTCATAAAATAAAGAGTGTCATTTATAATTTGTTTTTTTATGAGCACTGTTTTTCAATGACTATTCCAATGAATGTTGTTCACATCTTGAATGTGAGCAACATAATAAAACATAATTGGAAAGAAATTAAGGAGTGAGAAAGGGAACCACCAAAGCCCCCTCCTGCTTTGAACTGTGCACTCAACAGCTTGATTATATTTTGATCTACATAACCTTTGAAAGACAGAACTGCAGATAAAATTATATAATTTTACCACCATTTGCTACTGAAATATTCCTTTGCCTTGCCTTCCCTCCTTCAAGAGTGGTTCAGACTGTCACCCATACTTTTCAGCTACAAAAGTAAGGGGTTTTATCTGATTTCTTCATTTGAATAATGACCATAAACATAATTTTTACCTCTTTCCTGGAACATTCAGTTTGTATATGAAGCAGCACATCATATACTGTCTCCAGACCGTGCTGTTTCGTTTTATCTTGGTGTAAGAAAGATACTTTCTCTAGCAAGAACAGCAATTCACTGGCACAACCTCCTCAGGGTCTCTGTTGCTGAAGTTCTCAATGGCATGGGGTGTTGGATAATCTCCTTAGACTCCCTTCCCAGGAGAGGTTTGAGAAACTTTTGAAGTCCCTTCCAAACCTGGGCTGCTCCATGATTCTGGGATTAGGAACTTGTCAAAATCCACTCTTCTGTGTGTGGGTTTTCAGTGCTCCACACTGGTTGGTTTCTCAGAATTAGGGCAGTAGCTAAAGCACAACCAACTCTTAACTTTTTTTTAAGGCTATTTTATCAAAATGTTATCTTTGCTTTTCCAGACAGAATAGCTGTGGTTCTCTTAGAGTATCTTCTGTAGCTAGATTTTAAGACCTCCTTCTAACCATTTGAAAATAATTCATAAGAATAACATTTTTGTTTTACTTACAGGGAAAGGATTCAGAATATACTTCAGCCAACAGTCTGTTCTGAGAAAAGGGCTGGTTTTATTTTGTCACACATCTCTCACACTGTCTACAACCTGATTTTGACTTCCAGACAATAATGATTAAGAGTTTCCTCTAGCAATAGATGATTATTATTTATTCATTACAGTTTCATTACCTTTGCAGCTGGCTGTGTCAACAGCACATTGTTATCCTGCCTACAAAGCCAGCGGCCTGAAAATGGCTCCTTTCCCTCAGAGAAATCCTAGAAGGTACTTTTGGGTAATGAATCATCTCTCCCAATGGATTTCACACACCTTTCACTTTAGTGCTTCTGTTTGGTAACAAACCATGTCTCTGAGGCAACCAGGAGGGCTGTGGGGGAGCACATACAGGGTGAACCTGCTCTCCCTCTGGAGCAAAGGGCACAACCAATGCTCTTGTGCAGCTTGGCAAATAAGCTGGTTCCTTGGCTTGGCCCCTTTACATCCTTACACAAGGAGGAGCAGCCAGCAAGGTGGCCAGGATGTTATCAGTGCCTCTGAGGACACCTCTGCAGGCTGTGAGCCCTGTGTTGTGTTAGGGACCGTGTGTTTGACTGACAGCCCCTGGAAGCTCATTCCATGGTGAGCCTGTGGCGCTGGGAATGGATCTTGTCATGTCTGGGGCACATCAGGGTTCCATTACAGGGGGACATCAAATAGATGAGATTGTGGAGATAGCCTCCTTCTCCCTCCCTCTCTCCTTTCCTTCTTTCCCTTCCTCCCTCTCTCTCTTCCTTCCTTGCCTTTATCCTCTCCCTCCCTCCCACCCTCCCAAGGCAGAATTTGGCAGTGACAGTGCACTGCACTTTTTGGGTACCAGAGCTCCCAGTACTCCCACTGGCTACCTCATGGGTCCAGAGCATGAGGAAGACTGTGGTGATGTAAGAAACCACCTCCCTCCATGTCACTGTGCCACAAGTGAAATCACAGAGGCAGCAGAGGTAGATCTTCATCCCTTTGTTTGGGAAGAAGGATTTCTCCTGATCCTCTTCACTCAGGAATTCACTTTCATTTTGCCCTTTAGGATATAATACAGCCTTTAGGATATAGTACAAAATGGGTGTTTAGAGAAGGAATTTTGGGGTGTGTAAAGATAAACACAACCCTTAAGATCAAGATTTCATAGTAGAAAAAGTGGGAAAATACTTGTTTTGACTGTATTACTTTATCATGGATAGCTGCAGTGCAGGTGTGTCACATCAGTTTAAAATTTAACATGGCAAATTTCTTATCTTGAGGATGGTTTTTGTTTTAAGCAGTACATAAATAGGATCATTTATCTTTGTTCCTGATTTGGCTCATGTTTCTCATGGTGTCTTTTTAAGATGATAAAGACACAAACTTTGCCATTAAAACAGCATTTTAACAGCATTTCCCTATCTTAAAAAGGAAATCACAGTCTTTAATTAGCAAGCATTTATGAAATGCCTGGGGATCTTGGGGATCAGGTAGTAACAATGCATAGAATGTTATAACTAGAAAAACTCCTCAGCCCTCGTTTTGTTTTTACCCTAGCTGCAATTAGCCAGGGAGGTTTCCCACTCAGTGCATGTTCTGTCATCTCTCGTGGGGTATGAAGCTTCTGGGATTTGGCATAATTTCATCTGCTAAATGATGGGACAGAACTGCAATCCACTTCATGGCTCATGAATTCTCCAAGGTTTATCTGTCCAGACTCCTGGAGCTGACTTGCCCATTTCACATGATGAAAAGCTCCTCAGCTACAGTTGATAAAAGATACACTGCACTGAGCAGAGCCTGAATTCTCCTCTGAGTTAATGCCTTCAAAAGCACACCAGCAACCAGTATTTCCTCACTGATGTCTCCTCACACAGCTCACAGAGATGCAGTGAGAAAACCACAGCAGCCACCTTGCTGAGAGCTCTCAAATATATTTAAAACAGAGCCTGGTTCACAATTGACCTCTGGAAGTGCTGTTGATTTAATGTTTTAGCTCAGCTGAGGTCTCTGTAGGCTTGTGAGACACTGGCTCAGTGATGCTCTGGATGAGCTTGCTCTCCTCAAGGTAGGGAAGCAATTGCTCCATCACACTTAGATACAACCAGAGAACATGAATTTTGGAAGGAAAGAGATCGTTTAGCACAATACTGAACTCGATGTCACATATCATCTGCAGTATTTCAAAGCTGATCAAGTTCAGTGTTAATTTAAAAACCTCATTAAAACCCCCAAAATGCTTGGTTTATTCAACCCCAAGATGGTTGGTTTATTCAATCCCAGAATGTTTCACCATTCTGTGATCAGCTGAGTGGCATAGGATAAACCTCCCCACCCCACAGCCCACGTCAGCAAAGCTGAAATATGTGAAAGCAATTTCACAGTGAGTGGCAGATGTGTACAAGCTGAATGAGAAGTATTTAATGGTAAAGTGAGTAACTCCCAGTCACTGTGAACCTCCAGCCTGTCAGCAAAATCCACATTCATTGCAACTCATCAGCTCCATACAAAACATATGAGGCCCAATAAGGGATGGCACCCTGCCCATGGCCAGTCAGCTGGATTAACGTTATAAAAACAGCAAAAGAGAAGGAAGTACTTTAGAAAGTCACATCTGGGTATGATGTGAAATTATTATTCAGGGGCAGGAGAATTCAGATATCTGTTCCATGCTGTCTTACATTGCTGTGCTGAGGATCTGCAGACTGGTGTCCTTGCCTGTTTTAGGAAGTTGTTTCAATGCCTGGACAATATTTACTGAAGTGATGTGTATTTTAGTGCCTGCTTGTGTAGGTTTATTGTTCATCCTGGAATCAAAAATACAGTAGCAATTTGCAGTATTCCTGGGAAGAGTGGGACAATACGGCCCTGAAGACTGAGCCATAAATCACAGAATCACAGAAGGATGGAATGGGATGGGTTGGAAGGGACCTTAAAATCATCTCATTCCACCCCCTGTCATGGGCAGGGACACCTTCCACTATCCCAGGTTGCTCCAAGCCCCATCCAACCTGGCCTTGGACACTTCCAGGGATCCAGGGGCAGCCACAGCTTCTCTGGGCACCCTGTGCCAGGGCCTTTATCACAGAACCATCAAGGTTGGAACAGACCTCTAAAATCACGGGGTTCAAACATCACCTCAGCACTGCCACTGTCACCCCAAAAGCACCGCACACATCACCCTGAGCCAGACCCCGCTGCCCCCGGGCCACCTTCAGGAGAGGCGTTTTGGTCCTGTTTAACCGTGCTTTTACTGCGGCACGGTCTTTAACGTGGCCTCTGGAGAAACTCCGGACAGAAACTCCAGCCGTGTCTCCGTGGGGATGTGGATTTTGCGGTGACGAGTGGCAGCGGCGCAGAGCGGCGTGGGGGCACAGGGAGCGTGCCTGGAGCCCGGAGCGGCCGCGGGGCGGGGGCCCCGTGGGTTACCGCGGGTCCCTGTTGGTCCCTGTCGGGTCCGTGCCGTGCCGGGCGGGGCGGGGCAGGGCCGGGCCGGGCCGGGCCGGGGGCGGTGCCTGCGGAGGAAGCGGCGGGAGCGGTCCGGGCTCGGTCCGGGCTCGGCGGGACCGCGGTGCTGCTGCAGCTCCGCACGCAGCCATGGGCGCCTCTGCCTCCGCGCCGCTGGACGACAGCAAGTGCGCCTACATCCGAGGTACGGGCTGGGGCAGCAGGCCGGGTATCCCCAGGTTGGGGAACCGCCGGGAACGCTCCGGGAGCTCCGGGCTCGGGGAAAGCCGCCGGGAGCGCCTCGAGGGTATCCCCGGGGATCGGGAGAGCTCCGGGTATCCCCGGGGTTCGGGAAAGCCGCCGGGAGCGCCTCGGGGGTATCCCCGGGGATCGGGAAAGCCTCCGGGAGCGCTCCGGGTATCCCCGGGCTCGGGAAAGCCTCCGGGAGCTCCCCAGGTATCCCCGGGCTCGGGAAAGCCTCCGGGAGCTCCCCGGGTATCCCCAGGGATCGGGAAAGCCTCCAGGAGCGCTCCGGGTATCCCTGGGCTCGGGAAAGCCGCCGGGAGCGCCTCGGGGGTATCCCCGGGGCTCGGGAAAGCCTCCGGGAGCTCCCCGGGTATCCCCGGGCTCGGGAAAGTCGCCGGGAGCGCTCGGGGTATCCCCGGGCACGGGAAAGCTTCCGGCAGCGCTCGGGATATCCCGGGGCTCAGGGAACCGCCGGGAGCGCCCCGGGAGCCCCTTGCATCCCGGGCAGCGCTCGGCAGCCGGCGGGACCGCGCGGGTTGAGCTGATTCTCAGCGTCCCATGGAGTTTGGAGCAGTTTCTCAAGGGCGATGCTTTAGGAGTTTCCACTGCGGGAGTTAGCTGTAAGTAGAGGATGAAACTTGAGAGAGTGTGGAGCGCTGCGGCTGAGCCTGCCCGTGTGACAGAGCCCGGCTCTCCAGACCCGGCAGATTCCGGGCTTTGCCAGGGTGAACACAACCAGCCCCATATGGGCTGATGCTCTGCCAAGCCCCTTGGAGGCACTGGCAATGCTGCTGGTGGGTGCCGAAGTAAAAAAGGTGGGTACCTTGCACCATCTGACTGTGGAAGGGCAGTTCCTTACCCATTAAAATGTTAGGAGAGAGAGCAGACAAAAACAATTGGGTTTAAGTTATGTATATTGCTGTTAAACTATGAAGGAAAAGTGTAATTCTGGGGTTTGGGGTGTTTTTTTGTTACTTGAGTAGTTTGGTATGAAGCACAGCTGGCTCTTACCTGTGCTACTTATCGCTCAGCCAGCAGGTAGAGTATTTGCAAAGCAAATTTTTAAGGCTGAAGATTTACAAGTGGGATAAAAGTTTCCATGAGAAAAGGAAGCCCATTTCTAGCACTTGATGTGTGATGCATGCAGAGGCTATGAGAGCCCTCTCTTGCAGATCAAACTGTGCTGAGGATTTGGGCTGGAGGGGGACTCCTGGGTGATGCCCACAGCCCAGCTTGTCCTTGGGTTTCTTTGCTTTGGGATGTTTGTGTGGTACAGAGGGAGTGCAAACATTGAGCTGCTGCTCTGTTAGGACTTCTTTGAAATCACAGTGGGGCTCTCAAGAGATTCCCATATTGGGAAGGATATTCAGTTAGTAAATGGCTTTTACCCAAAAAGCAGTCAGCAGAGCTACTGGCCTCTCACAGCGAGATTTTTCAACAAAGTCCTATCAGTACTGTCAGTTTTTCCTGTCCCATTGAGGGTGGTTTCAAGTCCCATCAGAGCCATGAGGGTGCAGTCCCTGTGGATTTCTATTTTTCTTTACATTCATCCCCACACTGCAGCCAAAATTGTATTTTCACAGTTCAGCATTTAATTTGCCTGCTGCTTGCAGGGAGGGTGCCTTGGTCATGCTGAGAGCTCTGCAGCACTCCAGACACAGTTCTTGTTTGCCCATCACATCTTTGCACAGGCAAGAGCCAGAGGGAAGTCACTGTGGAAGAAGGAATTAAATCTGTGCTCATCCCCTGGCTCACATCTGCTCTTGGTGCTGTGAGGATCCCCCACTCAAAGCTCCCGGCTGGAAAAATAATTAATGAGGCACTTTATACAGAGGCTGCCTGTGAATCAGCACTTCCAAGGAGGAAAAAGAATTGTGAAGAGCATCTTAAATGGGAACAGAGTGAGATTGAGCCAGCTCACCAAAGCTACTGCTGATGTTAGGCTGGAGTCTGTGAGAGTCAGGCCTTGCTGTCTGTCCTACACACCTGGGTGTGATTTATTGGCAGAGGAGCTCTGTGGTGAAGAAGAGCCATGTGCAAGCACTGAGTCTGTAGCTTCAATAAGCAGTATGTTTTTCAGCTGGCTTTGTGAAGCTTGGGTAGGTTTCTCTGGTGGGATGGCAGCTTTTGGAGTTCTTTTCCTCCACAGGTGATGCAGGGGTGACCCAGTAAAAAGGAAAGGGAAAACTTGCTTTTTGTCAGCAGAATTGTCAGTCCAGAGGTGCTGGAATGGGACAGCACTGGTGAGGGAGGGAGATGGGGAGACAGCAAGCCAGCAACACTCTCCAAACTTTGTGCATTTTGGGATGCTCCCTCATACTGGCCCAAATACCAGTAGCCTCAAGACAGGAAATCCTGAGTATTACTTCAAGTGAGAGCTTGGTCTAGATCATAGTTGTTTTCATGATGGTGTAATTTAATTTGTTGTTGCCGTAATGATAATTTAATTTGTCTGGAATGAAATGGATTGTAAAGCCTTGTAGTTTACTCAGACAACATTCAAGCTAAAGCACAATGTAATGAATGGAAATGAGGGGCTGAGCATTAAAGGCAGTGGATGTCCTGTGCAGGGCAGGAGTTGGACTTGATGATTCTGGTGGGTCTGTTCCTCAATTCCAAGTTACAGCTTCTGCATCAACACAGGCACAGTTCTACAGGTTTTTTGACTTCTGACAGTCGGCTCACGTTGATGTGGGACGAGAGGAGAACCAAATGAGGACAGGAGTTACGTGAGATGTAAAATTCTGTTGGAAATATGCAAACCCAGTCAGCCAGGTGCCTCTGTAACCCCTCAGGAGCCTGCCCTCAGCACAGGCACCCCCAGGTAGAGCCTGGGAGCTGCTTTGCTCCCTGTGCTTTCCCGTGGTGAATGGGGTGAGCCCTGTCAGACCAGCTGGAGAAATGAATCCCAGAGAAAACCAGGAAGGCGTCCCACGCAGAGTCTCAGTTACTGAATGCAAAGCCTGGGATTTCCACCTAAAACTGCTTCCAGCCTCCTTCCTCTTAGGGAAAATGGGGTAGGACTGAACCAGCCAACACTCACAGCTGTGTGTGGTTGTACATGGGGCAATACTTAGACAATATCATGATCTGAAAGACAGCAAATGTAATTATTGACCTGGTAATGTGCATCCTCTGCCTCAAACAATGCCTAAGAAGAGAACAGACAATGCCAATGTGTGATTTTCCAGGCGGTCTCCACAGGGAATTTGAGGCTGTGTTTGAAACTGCAAGGGCAGGGATCTTCCTTGTGAAGTTTAAATCAACTGCCTAAACACTTAGTTGGGGATGAAAATGCTTTGCAAAGCAATTTTTACACTCAGAAAATCTCTGTATATGTTTATATCTTGTGAAGTTACATTTTACAAGCCATTGCAACATCTTTTGTCTTTGTTGAATAGAAATTAACGAAAATCGGTCACTGCTGGGGGATGAACTCCTGAATAAAATGTCAGGAATTGATATTTCTTACTCCTACCTGAAGGAAATGAATGAAATACTGGAAAAATGAGTCAGCAGGGACTCCTGTGAGCAGTGGGGACAGTTTGTGTCCTCTGGGAGAAGGTGTGTGGAGGATATTTAGGGGGAAGTGGGAGAAAGCCAGACCACATGCACTGCAGCATTACTACTCTGGAAATCTTAGCAGTTTCAGAGGTGTTTTTCTGTGCTCTGCAGCACAGGTCTGTTTTTCTAACCAGACCTATGGAAAAATACATTTTTCCACCTATTTAAATCCATAAGATATTTTAAATACACACACATTGTAAGCAGTAAAATGATTTAAAGCCCTCCAAAATGAAAATTTTATTGTAATTCCTCTAGGTTTTGGACTGGGGCCTTGAAAAAGATGACTTGTGGCAGAGATAATCCTGCTTTGTGGGATTTTGGTGGGACTACATGGGGATTATTCAGGATGTGAGTAAAACAGAGTTTAAAACATGGCAGTAATAATTAGGGGACTGGGAATTGGTCATGTGAAAAGAGTTTATTAAAAAAATTTGTGCTCTCAGTTTACTGAGGCATGGGCTAACCTTATGATGGGAGTTGTTTTTTGGGTGAATTGTCTAATGCTGCTTGAGGAGTGCTACACCCAAGAGGGAGCGGTCCAGGGCGGTGCTGGGGAGTTCTGGGCTCGGGGTGCAATCATGAGATTCAGGAACCAGCTCAAAGTGCCTGCTAAAGCAGCCCAGAGCTGTGTCCTGAGAGATACCACTGAGAGAGTGTGCCAGAGGCATCATCACTGCTGGGGGAAAGTGTTGCTTAGTGTCCCTGCTAGCAGACAGGAGCCAGTCAAGGATGAGGATCTTACAGCTGGCACAGATGGAAATGCCCTTAAAGTCCTGGTGATTTTCCATTTCTGCCATCTCAGCAGCAGAAGTGGTAGGTGACCAAGCTCTGCTCTGCCATGAGTCGTGTTAAATTAGTCAGGACTAATTTTTTTAATTTGCAGAAGTGGAAGGATTTCAAGCACCTAACCCCAGTAATTTCAACAGGTGCATCTCCAAAACAGTTCAGCATATGAAAAATTGCACTTCTCTGAAGGTTATTTTTTTCATAAAGATACTTGGTATGCTTGACCATATCCTGGCTACCCATTTCTATAAATAGACATCTGTCTAGAGGATGAGGCTTTGTAGTCATTTGCTTTGGATTTGTTTGTTTAAATACCATTTCTTCCTTCCCTTCTCTTCCATCTCTTTCTTCCCCCAAGCAGGTGGGACAATGAATATTTGATTATTTGACCCTGTGGCACCCAGGATGCTCCCTGTGGATTTCCTCATTGTTTAGGAAGTTTTTCCAGGCAGACCTTTGTTGTTCTTTAGAGATGACAGTGAAAGCTATTACTTAATGTCTGTAGGAAACTTCTTTCTAGACATTTCTTTTACTTAGGAATTTCAGTGTGCTGGTAATTTAGTTGGGATTTTGCACAATAATCACACACTGTAGGTGTGCTCCTACAAGATGCAGCATACTTAAAAAAGCAGAGAGACTCCTATTGTGTCCCATTGTAGAGGCTGAAGAGGAGCCTCAGCCTTTACCCTTCACTTGAAAGACAAGATAGGAAATGGTTGTCAGCTTTCCAGGAAACCTGCTGAATAAATTCCACTGGTGGTACAGAGATGAGTCCCAACAACTCAGAGGGACAGAACCCAAGGGCCTGATACAGCTCTGGAGTGAAAGCCTCAGCCAGCGTGCACAGAGCTGGCAGGAGGAGGGCTGCACGATGGAGGAATGACTTGGAATTAATTGTGGAAAAGCTGGCCTTTTTTTGGACAGGCCCTCAGGCTGGATGTTGGATTTTCTGCTTTAAACTGTCCCTTATCCTTCTGGTTTTAATTTGGTGTGTGACTGCCAGTACAGCAGGGCTCTCTACGAGTCTTGCTGCACTCCCTGCCTTTGCTTCCAGCCTGTTCCAAGCTGGGTTGTTCTGTGTTCTGGAAATTCTCTCTTCCATTTTCTGTAGGTGAGCATGGCTGGGACATCATACAGAGCAGGAGTGCCCCATCCCTGTAGTGTCCAAGGCCAGGTTGGACAGGGCCTGGAGCACCTTCCTGCTCCAGTGGAAGGTGTCCCTGCTCCTGGCAGGGGTGCAATGAGATGGGCTTTAAAGTCATTCCAACCAAATTCTACAAGTGGGGTCTCTCTGGATTTAACAGCATCTTAGAGGCTGCTTTTCCTTTTCACCTGGTGAGGTTTATGGTAAAAGCTGATTGGATTTGCCTGCAACTCCCAAAGTCTAAGGAAGAGGCAGAATAATAATTTCATTCAGAAGCATGAATTAAATCCAGAATTCCTGATAGTACCATCTAATCCAATCCAAACAGGGATAAATACCCATGGAAGGAAGAAGTGAGGTAAAGCACACAGGAAATTCAGATTTCAATAAGCATGTAAGATTCTATTATATGCACCTTGCAAAGTTTCCAAGTTCTTGAAGACTGTAAAAAATGAGATTTTTAAAGGAAAATCCTTCTGGCTTTACTTGTTTTCTGAGAAGTTTTAATGCTCAGAGAGATTGTTGCTTTTGGAGCCAGTAGCAGATTTTCATCCCATAGTTTTAATAAATGGTGCCTGCCTGTGCTGGAAAGGAGGGGAAACTTCCCTTTGGGTTTTATGGCCTTTAATTCAAGGGGCCAAATGCTTTTTCTTACCTTTTGACTGAATGCAAGCAAAAGGCATCCAGGGATGTGATTGGTGGAAAAGGCACTTGCCACCCACGTGGACAGAATTTACTGTCCTTGAGAGCTTTCAGGCTCAGCTTTGGGAGACTAAGGAAGGATATACCTTCTCTATTCCATTTCCATTGCTCAAATTGTCTGTTACTAACTTCTCTCAAAAGCTCCACAAGCAATTTTGGAAGTTTCCAGCCATGTTATCTTGCAACAGGAATGGTCAAAATTTCCCTAATCAAAGCAGGAGGCGAAATGTTTAATTTTTCTTTGTTAGTCAGTAGAAGTATTGTCTGTGATCACACCCCATTTGCCTTCTGTATGTGGCTTGAGGTTTTCCTAAACCCAGAAATCCCAGTTGCCCAATTTGTGTCGCAGAGCTGCGTTAGGCTCTGTGCCTGTTCAGCAGGATCATCTCAAGGCCCTGCACCACAGCAACCCACATACAGGAACTACTCCTAAAGATGAGGTGCAGCATCACTGGGTCTGGAAAAGGAAAGGTGCCTTTTCTCTGGTCTTTTTTTGGGTACTGTGAGGGGAGTGAAACCACAGGGTTGTAGGGGAAGGCATATGGTATTTTTCATGCTTTTCTTGTCACTGTAGAAGAAACAAGATACAGTGTTGAATTAGGCACAGGGGTCAGTGGAAAGAATATCTCAATAGAAAAAGTGAGAAACAGGCTCATCCTTGCCCCAAATCTGTAATTGAGAGATACACTGTAAGTGTGCTGTGCCTTTGTACTTGATGTTTTTCAAAATCTTGAATACTGGAAGTTCTTAAATGAGTGCAGCTTGGCCACAAATGGTAAGACAATCTTTGCATCTGATAGACATTTTATTGGTATGAAAGGGAGAAAAAGCAAGCTCTGAGATGATAAAAGTAGCTGTGTTGGTGTGTGTTTGGGCAGTGGCAGCTGCAGAACCAGTGTCTAGGTGGGGAAGGGTGATATTCATAAGGAATGTGCTTTTAAAGTGCAGCTTTCTCCTTTGCATGGAACAACCACGCTGTTCTCTTCACACGTGGAGAACAATTAAAAGTTTCAAGTTTTTGATCATACTTGCAAGCCTTTGACTTGCTTTTGCAGTTAAAGGATGCTAATGAAACAAGGCCAGCTCTTACATCAAAGCAAGATTAAAGCTTGTGCAAATGACTCAAACTTCTGTGAAGAAAGGGTTCTCCTGCCTGGGTCTCCTAAAATCTTTGTCCTGTGTCTTTCTAGTAGTCTTATATATATATAAAAATAAGTTTGCTGCTGATTCTGCACTGAAGCTTATTTTGGTATGGATAACCTAAGATTTCAGTGACTTTGTTTCTCTGAATATTTAATTAACTGTTATACCTTGAATTCACAAGCCTTTAATTTTCATGCTTCTGTGGTATTTGTTAACAGGTCTGACCAAGTAGTTGCTGTGCACTTTGGCTAGCACTGAACCTTTAAGACAAAATATTTGGGTCATTGTAGTACTACCAAAGTTGTTATGTAGTTATTGCATCTTTTTATTGCATGTCTTTTAAAGCTAGGGAGTTGTCTTAGCTGCAGTGCAGGAAGCGGAAAACAAAAGCAAGTCTGACTCTTGGGCTTTTCTGAATACATGAGTAAGAGGATGAAAGCAGTACACTCTGCAAAAGTATGTGGATAGTTTTTGTATGGTTGAAATTCTTTTAGGAAACGAGTGAGATCAGGAGTAGAGTAGTTATTTTCTAAGTAAATATTTAAAGCCAAACCCAGCGATTTAAGTGACCTTTTGGGTGCTGTTTGTGCTGAGATTGGTTCTAAGCCTGTAGTCATGCCCTGCACCCCGTGGTTCCTGAGGAGTGGGCAGTGCCAGGGATGCACCCAGGCTGTTGTGTGCCACCATCAGTGCTGTTGTGCACTCCTTGCTGGGAGCCCACCAGCCCAGGGTCTCCCCGGTGGTTTTTGGGGTGTGACTGGGGGAGACACCCCTACAGCCATCAGAGAGAGGTGGGTGCTGCTGCAGGTGCCTGGTCACCCTCCAGGGGCTCAGAGGGACCTGGGCTGTGCCACCCTTGGGTGTAGGACACCTCGAGCCAAGCTGCTCCAGGGCTGTCACAGCAGCAGCCTCTCCACTCCTTGGTGGAAAAGAGCAGCGGGGTTTTGGCTTGCTTCTCACTTTCTGTACCTGGCAGGAGCAAGCCATGATCTGTCCTCCACTAGGAATTCTGCTTTGGAGCTTTTGGCAAAGTGAATGTGTCAGCTGATCTCCAGGCTGGGCTTTTTACATGTCACTGCTGAAGGACATGTGAAGCATCCTCCTGTTAGTGGCTTCTGCTGAGAAAAGCCGCCCACAGCAGTGCCTGGCAGGCTGTGGGCTCTCCCCAACACCTCAGCACCAGTGATGCCTTTTCAAACCACAGAAAGCTTGTAAGGAGATCTTTGGTAATGCTGTAAGACAGTCTTGTTCATAGCTCCCCAAAATGCTGGTGTTTTACCAGGTTCATTCCTTTCTTCATAGCTCCCCAATTGCTGGTGTTTTTCCAGGTTCATTCCTTGTTCATAGCTCCCCAAAATGCTGGTGTTTTTCCAGGTTCATTCCTTTCTTCATAGCTCCCCAAAATGCTGGTGTTTTTCCAGGTTCATTCCATGTTCATAGCTCCCCAAAATGCTGGTGTTTTACCAGGTTCATTCCATGTTCATAGCTCCCCAAAATGCTGGTGTTTTACCAGGTTCATTCCATGTTCATAGCTCCCCAAAGTGCTGGTGTTTTACCAGGTTCATTCCTTGTTCATAGCTCCCCAAAATGCTGGTGTTTTACCAGGTTCATTCCATGGGAAGGGACCTTACAGCCCATCCAGTGCCATCCCCTGCCATGGGCAGGGACACCTTCCACTACCCCAGGGTGCTCCAAGCCCTGTCCAACCTGGCCTGGGACACTTCCAAGGATGGGGCAGCCACAGCTTCTCTGGGCACCCTGTGCCAGGGCCTCCCCACCCTCACAAGGAAGAATTTCTTCCAAATATCCCGTCTATCCCTGCCCTCTGGCAGTTTAAAATCACTCCTCCTTGTTCTGTCGCTATCTGCCCTGTCCTTCATTTTTTATAAGCCTCCCATAAGTTCTGAAAGGCTTCAACAAGGTCTCCCTGACGCCTCCTCTTCTCCAGGGTGAACAATCCCAGCTCCCAGCCTGTCACTAAATGCTTTCACATCCAACCCTACAAAGAAATACCTACAGCTTCTGTATGTTATAAATCCATCTGGAAGTTTATGTTTCCTGTGAAGGGAGCTGCAGGTTTTGCAGGGCTCAGAGGCCACCTCTGGCCATGCATACCAGATCCCTGCTCCTTTCCTGGGATAGCCCATTCACTACTGATTTTTGATTCGTTGTGCTTGGGACCTCAGCTAAAAAAAATATCCTCATGTGCTGTATCTGGAAATTTTCTGCCTGCCAAGGAGGTACATGGGTGTTGCTGCTTCAAATTTACAGAAAATACCAGCTCCATCCCACTCAGTATCCATCTCACTCAGCCCCTCTCATCTCCTGTCTCAGGAAGGCATTTCTAAAGCTTTACATGGTATTTCCCTTCCTCTGCATGAAACCACAGTTGCTGTTTGTGCTGTGATTCTCTGCAGGACATTGCTGTGATGTTGGAGACACCACTTCTGGAGCAGGATTTGGGATGGTAAATACCTTGGGTGAACACTGTCTAAAGACCAGCTTGCTTTTCCTGAGCATGATACAGAGGATCTTTATGTGTTTTCACTTGATATTCCAATATTGAAGTGGTCACACAAGAGGAAAGGCAAGTTTTCATCATCCCCAGGCAAGGATTTAGTGGCTGGGTCTATGCAAAAGAAAGGACAAAAAGGCTTTTTTGCTTTTTAAGGTTATTCTGTAAAGTAATATCACTGTAATTTAGTCTGCCAGACACTGTCCAGTGTTTGCAGTTGCAGATGAGGCTTTGCCAGCCTTCAGCTGCCCAGACTGAAGTTTCCATGCTGAGCATCTGCCCCAAATTGCCATTTTGAGAAAAATACAGCTAAAATGGATGAGGGTTTTTTTTCTTCAGGGTTTTTTGTTCGGTTGGTTTTGGTTTGTGTTTTTTGGGGTTTTGGAGGAGGTTTTGGGGTTTTTTTATGAATTAAGCTAAAGAAACCATGCTTTCCTCTTCTTTTGAGCAGGTCAGGGATGGCCTGCAGGCAAAGGAAGGGTTTGGGGGCCACAGAGGTAGAATAAGGAAACTGGAAGTGAGTGGGAAAGGTTTCCAGCCACTGCCCATGTTCTCCTGCTGGACTAAACCCTGCTGTTTCCACATTTGTCCTCAGTGCAGGCTAGAAAAAGCTGCCACAGCTCCCAGCAGCTGTTCACAGCCATGGGCAAAGCCAGCACAGCTTTGTACCTCACAGGCTTCAGGTGGAGTGGAAAAGCTCCATGGATCTGAAGCCCTGAACTCATTGCTGATGCTTGAAGGAGACCTGGGTGCAAAGGCTGATCTTTGGTGTGGTTTTCTACTGCTTCATTCAGTAGGAAACCCCATATTCATTGCTTGGGTTTTTTTCTTTCCTTCTGGGATTTCCTGTGCACCTGCCAAGCTGCAAAGTGCTGTGCAGCCTTTGCTTGGCTGATCTCGGTGCTGTTTGATTTCATGCACGAGGAGTTATGGCTGTTAATTTGGGGCTGGACAAACCTGGTGCCTAAATTTTTAGGGAACTGACGATTTTGATGCTCTCCCCAAGTTTCCAGCCAGGTTCTTGCTGTGCTCAGGCACTCAACACTTCTGTATATCAGGGAAAGAAGGTGGCAGGAGCCATATGTGAGCTTTTCCTGTAAGTGCCACGTGTTTTGTCCAGATTTACATTCTGCAGTAGAGATAGATCTGATTCTCTGGGGTGGTATTTACCTGCTTTTAAATAGAAATCAAGTTCCTGCTATTTCTGGCTCACTGTGCCACAAACTTTCAGAGCTCTGCAATGAATGGGACAGGTACATGTGAGGTAGAAGATGGTATTTTTAGGTGTGATTGTGAAGGATCTGTCTGGGCATGGCACTCAGTGCTCTGGGCTGGTGACACAGTAGGCATTGGGCACAGATTGGACTCAAACCCTCTGGGAGGGTTTTCACACCTGAGTGATTCCAGTATTCTGTGTTTCCATCATGTCCTACCAAACCCAAGGGAAGCAGTGGGGAGGAAGAGTGCCCAGAACAAAGCTGAGGCTGTATTTGGTGTGACACACATCCAAGGGCTGTGACAAAAGAAGCTTCTGGGGAGACTTTGGAGTTTGGGCTTGGTGTGTTCATGGTGATCCCTTAGGAGCTGTGGCCACGTAGTGGTGACATCAGAAACTGAGGCAGCACTGGGTTTGTACAAGGAGGAAGCTGAGTTCTGAGTGAATGAAGGAGGAAGGCCCCATCTGAACTGAGCACCAACTCCCCTTACAACTGGAAAAAACATGAAGCAGCTCATCACATCCCATACCAGAATGGGGGTGGCTAAAGCTGATGCCACACTGGGAGACAGAGGAGTTACCAGAGTAAACAAATGTCCCACCCCAGTGAGTGTAAAATACTACGTGGTAATTTTGAGCAAGAGCTTGTGGTTTGTTATTACTCATCTCTTGCTACACGGCCTTTCCTTCGCGTGCCTTAAATGTGTAGGCAGCAGGAAGTGTGGTCAACTGAAAAGTTGCTCTTTCTGTAGCACTTGGCATTGGCAGGTGTTGCTTTTGTGACCTTAAACCAAATTCATGCTTGCCTTGGGGGGTGCTCCTAAACCTGGATCTCACAGGGTGTTGGGGCTGAGCACTGGAGGGAAGCACTGGCTGGGTTTGATTGTTACCATCTGCAAAAGGGCTGCTTTTGAATAAAACCCAGCCTCTCTGACAGCTGAGTGTCTGGAGTTCTGCTGTTGAGGGGCTGCCCCAAAACTCAGGCTGACTTTGAGTGACAATTGCACAGTGCTGAGTTTCTGTGGCTGTTGAGTTTGGTGCCTTGGCTGAATCAGTGCCAGGGGTGTGAGCGTGCACAGCCTTGGAGGATGTGAGAGCTGCATTTCAGATGGGGCCCATCTCTCTATTCAGAGGTTTAACTCTGTTTGGATGATGAGAATGGAGACATCTGTAAAAAGTAACAGTCCCCCTTCCTTCCAGAATAAGGCTATGAGCTTTCCAGCTGTTGGCTAAGACAGGTTTTCCTGTTGAAATAGCTTTTGTCTGAAGTAAGTCTAAAACAATATGGTTATAGTAACTGAAAATATTTCTTTGTCAATTCTAGTTGTAAATCCAAGTGTTTTGATTCATTGCTACTTCTTGTAGCAGCTGTTTGATTCAGGAAACTTTATGGAATCCTCCAGCGAAGTGCGTGCTGCTGGTAAAATGCAGTTTTGCTTATTTTGTGTATTTTCTTTACCATATTGTGTGTGACTTATTTTCTTTTATCTTCACAATCTCACAATTCCAGAACACACTCTTGCTTTCCTTCAGAAGTCCTATCATCTTGAATAATGCAAAACAAGCCCATAACATTCATTCATGTGGTTCTTGTTTGCAACCACAATAAAATGGATTGTGCCATATATTTGTCAGCTGATGCCATCCTATATTCATAAAATATGCTTGGGATCTTTTCTTAGTTCTGCAGAATTTAAAGATGAGCTTATTAGGCATCTCTCTGATGTGTAATTATTCTGGGCTGAATAATGTTAATCAGAATATATGCAATTTATATACAGTAGGTAAGCAAAGAAGAGTGTATGTTTAAAAAATTAGTTTGCCAGAGCAGATTTGCAATAAAAGTGGATCTAATGCCCTTAAGAGATTTCTATTTTCTTTTGAATACCTTTAAAAAAAAAACAAATCATGTTTGCTGCCTCAGGAAAGTTTTACTTCTGTATGGTGGGTGTCTTGACTACATTTCTGTGTTTTATTTCAATTTCAAGACATACTATTTTACAAATCAGAGGAACCCTCAGAGATCAGGAGTTTAAGAAGCATGCCAGGGTATCTGCTCAGTCTGGAAGCCAGGGCTGCACGATCTCCTCTGACTTGGTTGGTGTTGCTCTGTACTAGACATTCTTGAATGAGATAAGACCTGATGCTTTTGTGTTTCTCTCAGCAGGTTCTTCTTAAGCACGCTAAGCAGATATTTTTAATACACACAAACAAAAATTGTAATTTTTAGAGCTCCAGCTGGCATTTAGAGCTTCAGCTTGGCTTCAGAGGCGCTGAGCACCCACCTGGCAACTGGTGGTTGGTACCAGCTGTTCTGGAACTGGAGGAGTTGCCTCACACCAGTGGCAGCAAAAGTAACTTCGAAAAAAATGCCTTTGAATTTTCAGTGTGTGTGTCTTCTTAGTGCCAGGGCTGCTTCCAAAGGGGAAATAATTACAACAGAAGGACCTGACCTCATTTCTTGGTCAAAAGGGGTTGTAAGAAGACTGTCATCTCCTGAACAATGGATTTGTGGCTGTTGGCTAAGGCACGTGTCCCTCAGAGGGAACAGAATTGGAAACCAGGATGTTAAATCTGTGTTTTGTTGTCCTGACCTCGGCATTTCTGGGACTGGCAAAGAAAAGGTCCTGATTCCATTTAAGCCCAAACCTTTGGAGCCAGGAGGTTCAGCCTGACAGATTTATTTATGAAGGTTTGGTGCACTTTTGCTAGTAAAGCTCAGAGTAGAGCAGAGACCATAAGATCCATTTATTCAACACTGTCTATGTGGTTTTTTTCACTGGAAATTACAAAAAACCCATTAATCTTATTGGTGGGTTTTTTGAATATACTTTTCCAGAATTCTTGTTCTGTTACACTTTTCACTGCTCTGCTTTTTCCTTAATCAAGAGCCTGCCTGTTTGCGTGAAGCTGCTGGGTTTATGCAAAAGTTGTGGTGAAACAGTTGGTGAAACGGTTGGCTCAGAGATGCTTGAAAAGGCAAATAGCAGAGAAACTGTCTCAGGGCAGCAAAAAGTTCTGCTGCTGCTGCAGGAGTAGCACACAGCCTGAGTAGCATCTCATTGGCAGGGATGGTTGGTTGTATAGTAAAGGTCTTTGGGAGTAGTAATGAGGGGTAGAAAAGTCTCTAAAATGTTGTTGTGGATTTGGGGGCTCTTCAGGGTGTTTTGAAGCCACACTGCATGCTGTTAAGTGAGAAAATATTTCATAGAATTTCAGGGCTCATCTTTCACCTCATCAGGCTGGTGAAGTCCCATCAACCCAAATGAAGACAGAAAATGGGTTTATGTGGTGTTCCCTGCATTTGTTTCTCAGAAAGCCACAGGCTGCCTTTAAGGCACCCTTAAAGAATGCAAACATGGCTTGAAATGTAGCTCTGGTGAGGAAATGCAGGCAGCTTTTGGAGGAATTCAGGTTTGGATGAGACTCAGAATGAGCATTGTCAGACAGGGGCTAAATATGTTTAAAGTCACATTACTAGTGATTACTTCTGCATTCACAAAGTGAAAATGTGATCTGATATACATAAATTTGCCAAATAAAACCCTTATGGCACAGCTTTTGCATATTGCATTCTTAGGGCTGCTCTTTTCTTGGTGCCATAAATAAAGCATTTTGCAAAACACAGAACGATGAAGAATTTAAGATTTTGATACAGACAAGTGAAACATACTCTTTTCCAGAAAGAGAGAGTGTATCAGCATCCACAGTGGCAGGAGCTCAGATTGGATTGATGGGGAGAACTTCATAGGGACCTTTGATGGAAGAGCTGAGACTTAGAAAACTGGAGCTGCATAACCAGTCAAACAAAGGTGTGAGAGATGACAGCAAACTGTTAAATGCACTGACTGAAGCATTGCCACCATGGATATAAACCCAAGCCTTGAACACCTGGTTGGTTCTGGGTAGCCACAGATCCTGGTGTGCAGGCAGGGGAGTTTGGTGTGTCTGTCCATGGAGGGCCATGAAGGCCTCCAGAGGCACAGGGTCGCTGTGAGCCAGCAGGAGAGCTCTCACCAACCATTTCCCAATAAATTCTCAGGAACAGATTTCTTCCTCCTAATAATAACCTGCCCAGCTGCCTTTCTGAGCCCAGACCTCACGTGGCCCCGCTGTACAAACACAGCACAGGGAGAAGGTGGTTTGGATTTGGTTTTTTCCTTTCAAGTCATGTTGTCACAAGTCCTTTTGAACGTGAAAGATAAATGGAGAGGAAATGAGGCAGCTTATCTCCCTTTTTTTTTTTTTTTTTCCAAAAAGGAAGGAGCATTGAAACATTGGGGTGGAAGAGCCAAGGAGCCTCAAGCACAGGCTTAGTGAGAGGGGCTATGGCTGAGTGGAGCTTCTTCCTGGGAAGTCCTCCTAGAAATGGAGAAAACAAACACCAGTGGTAGCTATTGTCCTCCCAGCGATGCTTTCATGAGTGTTTGAGGATCTGAAAGTGATCTAGGAGGAAGAAGAATAATGCACAACACTTGGCATGCCAGGTGGCTGGATGGAACCCCTCTGAGCTGATTTCACTGAATAAAAGGGGGCTTTGGTGAAACCAGCCCCGTGGAGGAAACAAGGCAACTGGGACCTACAGAGCTGTGTGTCACCGCCTTCCTGTCACAGCAAGTGACACTGTGGCTGTGCCTGTCTGGGAGCTGCAGTCAGACACTCTGTTGGACTCTGGCCTGTCTCTGAGCTATGGTTAAAAATAGCAGCCTGAAAAAGAAAATAAATACTTTTAAACAGTGTGCCGGAACAGAGAGGCCTTAAACCCCCACGTCTGCACAGGAGAGACTGCAAGAGGAGTGTGTTCCTTTGTGTGTGTCCTCTGTGGCAGTTACAACAAATTCTTTCTGAACACAGTTCTTTGGTTTCTCTTTTTCCTCAAATTCCCCTGACCTGTGCCCTTGTCACCTGGGAGTGTTTCTGCCTCTGGTGATGTGGGCTGTAGGAACAGCAAACCTGGGGAATATAAAGGTAATCCTTCATCTTTGATACAGCTGCAGAAAGTTAGGGGTTGTTTGGATTTTTACTTGACCTCTTTTCAGTATAAAATTTCGGGAATTATTCTCTATTTCGTAGCAGAAGGTGTATTTTTATTAGTAAGGTCCCAGCTTTAATTTAGAAGGAATCAAAGGCATGAATTCTGCCAAGTATGGAATGATTAATGAAGTTTAATGGGTCCTTTTAGCCAGAGAAGAACCCCAAAATATTTAGATCACTTTGTTTTATTCTTTTACAGTGCTTTGGAAATACTGGGATCTTGATTATGCCCTTGTTCAACTTTGAATGGGAGAAAACAGGGGAAAGGAGGCCACTGGCAGGTCTCCCATGTTCAGAAGACCCAGGCAGCCAGAGAGCCATCTCCCATCTTCTGTTTGTCCTTTCCCATTCATTTTGTTTTCATTTGCCTCATTTTTTCTGCTTCTTCCCTTGAATTGTCCTTGGGCCAGATTTAGTAGGAGCTTTTGGAGTGGTTTCATTGGTTTCACAAGGGAAGAGGCCAATTCTGTTCCTTTTGCACCCATTTCACAGCTGGAAGAAAGCAAAAGGCTGTGACCTATCCTGAAGTGGGACTTAGGGGCAGCCACAGCTGCTATGGGAGAGTAAAGTGTGACAGAGAGAGAGCCCCAAACCAAGATTGAGGAGTGATGGAGATGTGGTCAAGGTCTCCCCTTCCAGCAGCTTCAGTGCTGCTGCTTCTTGCTCCCTTCCTGCCACCCTTTCTTGAAGGAGCCTGGATCAGGGGCTGATGCTCTGGTACCACTTCTGCACTAATTTGAATTATAAAGCTGATCTGTTACGTCACAGAGCTGTAGTTTCCCTTCCCCATCTGTAATAAGCACAGAAAAAACTGTCTTGCACAGGGTTGGGTGAGCAGCTCCATGTAATAATTATACACTTGTCTTCTAAACTCTGCCTTAATTGATGCTTTTTAGCAGTCCTGTGAAGAAACCTTTCCCACAGGACGAGGCGTGGATTTCCTGAGGGACACTACCATCCATGGAAGGGTAGAGAAGGGCTTGTTTGTCAAAGGGGACACCTTCAGCTGCATGAGGACTGACCCTTTTAATGCCTGGCAGTGTTCCTTGCAAAGGAATGAATGCAATCCTCCTTTGAAATCAATTTGTTTCTAAAGATTTAGCGAATGGTTTTAGAGCTGTTATTTTTCTGAACATGAAAACAGACTACCAGCAAGGAGAGTTTGTCTAGTTTGTCTTAGCTAAGGCTTTGAATGATTGACCACAGTGTAGAGCTGTGGAACATTTTTGTCTTGTAGGTTGTGTCAGCCTTGAACAGTTCCTTGAACAATTCCTGCTGTAGCATCTGCATGGCCAACAAAGTCCATGTGATGTCAGAAAGGGATCCCATTGTATCACCCTGCTGTGTAAAAACAAAATACATAACAGATCAAAGAGATTTTATAAGCTTTGTAACAACAAAATACATGACACATTAAAGAGATTTTTATAAGCTTCACTCAAACTTCTAAGTTTTATAAAGTAAGTTCTCCCATCCTCTGCCCAATGTTTTGCTCTGACAAGTTACATTTTCCTGCAGTCATATTCCAGTATTATAACCTGAAACTAGTGAGAGCCTGAACAAATGACTAAATATGCACTGCAAAGGAAAAATGTTTCCATTTTTATTGTTCAAGCTGAATGTAAAGTGGGAAGTCAGGTAAAAAAAAAATTTAAAATTCTTTGGAATGTGAATTGCATTTTACACATTCCTCTTCTTGTATTATAAAGTTTTATTAGAAGCTTAATATTATATACATACATATATGTATGTATACATTTTTGTCAAAATTTTGCCAAATTTTTGTCCTTTTTAAAAGAGGGGGAAAAGGAATAAAATCAAGTGTTGATTTTCACAAGAAGTTGGCTCTTTGTCCCCCTCAAAATGCCCTTTCACAGTTGTTTCCCTACAGAGAACCAGGGTGAGGAGGTGTTGGCACAAGCAAAGCAAACCAGGTGAAACTGGAAAATGGCCCCAGCTGGCACAACTGTGACATGGGTATGGCCTTGGGCTTCAAAAATCTGGATGGTGCTTGTTTGGGTTAAAATCTGTGTATCCACCCAGGTGTTCTTGTGGGGTTCAGAGTGGCAAGAAGGGGCTCTAAGGCTGAAATTATTTCCTGTGGTAAAATCAAGTTGTGTGCTTGTGTTGGGAGATCATTAAAGTAAATGTTCTTGCTTTGAGACCTCTGTTTAGTTTAGAGATTAGTCTTGGTTTTACCCTTCTTGCACACAGGCTTAGCTGAAAATCTTTTGCAAATCATGGTATTTACTCATTTTTGGTGTATGCAGGAGCCAAAAGTGAAGCAAACGCCTTAGAGATGATCAGGAAAATGGTAAGAAAAGAGGCTCCAGTGTTACCATTATTCTCATTTTGCTACTCTGTTTTGTGCAGTTTGTGTGTTTGTTGAAGAGAAATGGAATAAAATCCTGCCATGGAATAATGGCCTTCTGCTACAGTGCTTAAAAAGTGATTACTTTGTAGGAAATATGGTACTCTGAGGAGTCCATCTGGGCTGGTGGTGACGGGAGTTGGAATGGTGAGGAAATAAAGGGAATTTAGGTAAGGAAATCTCAGCAGAAATGAAGCTCCTCATGGAAAGATACGTGTGCACTCATAGCTTTGGCCAATGTCATGTACTCCCTGGAGTAATTTTGTGATAGAGCCATGTAGAGTGGTATCATTTGGCAAAGTAATTAAGAAAAAAGAAATTAGTAAAAATATCTCCCCAGATTTGTATGAGCAAATGCCAAGCATTGCATGGAAATAATAGTTTGAAGGTGTGTGTGTATCTGTATAAATTATATATATATATATATATATATATATATATAAAAAGAAAAAAGCTTCAGCTAATGTCATGAAGGTGGTTATTTCTGTTATCTATGTCTCTGTGTCTTTTTGTCATTTTGTCTTGTGGATGGCTGGGCAGTGAGGTAACTGTCACCCGAAAGGGAGGGAAGGGGGAATACATCATCCTGATTTAAAGGGTGATGCAGCATTGGCTTACATTTTTGGAATGCTGTTTAAATGTTCCCAAGAAACATTTTTGTGTGACCTCCAGTGATGTGTAACGTGGTGCTGAGATCTGGATTGGAGAAAGCTGCTCAAGGCATGCCTGTTGTCTGTGTCCCCAGGAGTGGCTCAACTTGTGGCTCAGGGAGTTGAACAAAACCCCAAAACTTGAACATCATTGACCTTCACCAAATTTATTTATCACAGATCATAGTTTAGTTTCATGTGACCCCCTCCCCCCCAGGAATTAGATTGGGTTCATTTGGTTATTAAATCCCAAGTCCTTCTGGTGCTGTGAAAGAAGCTTATAAATAAAGTCTTGTCAGACCTTATTCTAGTTGAATCTGACCATGAGTAATTGTTTCTAGACAGGGTTGCTGCTTCTCACCCCATTACCAACAAAGGGTGGATTTTAGCAGCCTTTGAGATAAGCTTATCTGACACAGTGTTAATCAAACCCTTGGCTTGTTCCAGCCTTATCAACCACAAGACTGGCCTTTATGTAAATCATTAATATTAGGAATTTTTAGCCTGACAGAAGTGCAAAGGCAATTTGTGAAATCTTCCTTCTCCCATAAATAAGGATTGGGCAGTGGGAGCAGGGGAATGAGCTGCAGGAATGAGTCTCTGGGTTTGACCCAAGAGCCACTCTGTGTTTGTGCAGGATCTGTGCTATTTGTTCTTCATTTTTAATAATCAGACAGCATTCAGAATTAACTTAAACCAGCAAGCTCCATAGTTAGATCACAAGCTTCTCTTCACAAAACAAGTATTTTTTATAGAGTGTATGAGGTCTCCCTCAGCTCAGTCTGCTCCTTCTGAATGTGAGATGCTCCTGAAGCTGCCTGGGGACAACCTAAGTATGGAAACCTTTGGAAATCTATGGGATAATTCTCTATCTCAGTACAAACCTCAGCCTCGTGTAGCAGAGCACTTGAGGAAGAGCAAAGTACAGGGGTCACGTTGTAGAAAGGGAGATCTGCAAGGCTGGAATGGAGCCTGTTACTTTTGGCACCTCTTTTGCCAGGGATCACGTCTAGATGACCTTACAAACATGTTTCTTTAGCTTGCTGTGAAACAAAAGAAGCTTCGCTTCTGATGGAGCACAAATATCACAGCCAGGGTCTCAGCTGCCAAACTTGTGAAAAAATCTGATTTTTTCCCCGGACAGCACCAGTTTTTTCCTATAGAGAAGATGGACTCAGCACCTGAGGAGTGCTGTATGCTGAGAGGAGAGGAGAGGCTGATCTGAGGTGTGATGGGTGTTACCACTCCTCTGCACTGAGTTTTGGGTGACTAACAGGGATTTTGCCAGCATGACAAACAGGTGATTTGAGGGTGTGTGCACACCACTGGAGTCACAGAATTGTAAGGTTTTATTGAGAGCAGTCTCTATTAATATATAAACCAAGGCAGGATAAATAATTGGGTTCAGTATTTTACCAGGTGCAAACCACATGGTCCTGCGTGGGAAAGAGGGGTGGCTCCACCAACCAGAGCTGCTGGGTTTGGCTGAGTGCAAACAAAACCTGTGAGAGGTGATCCAGCTAGATCAGAACCTTTGTGTCTGCCATCCCTTTGTGTCCTAACAGGTATTAAGTCATGACTCAGATTAATTGAAATACTGTTTCTACAAATAAAGATCAAAATGAGTTCTGCTTTCAACAACAATGAGAGTAGTTTACATTGCCTTCCTAGATGAAGTCTGGGAGCACTTGGACTTAAACTCTTCCTGGGTGGTATTGTAAGTACTCCACAAGGAAGAAGACTGTAGGAAAGAGGGAATCACTTGTAAATCCCACTACTTGTAAAAGGAAGGAGTGAATCACTTGTAATCCCTCTGTTCTATACCCCAGAGCACTGGAAGGTGGTGGGCACTGTCAGGATGTGCCAAACAGAATCATTTCACAGGTCTTCTGGCTACCAGATGCACTTAGCAACTGATAATGATGTTTGCAGTGAATGGGTGATCTGAGGAAAAGCAGTTTTTATGGTGAGTTTCTGCTTCCTTCTCTTCCTGTTGAGCATCCAGCCCATTTCAGAGGTGCCAGTACTGACATCCAGCTTTCAGGGCTTATGCAGAGCATCTGCAATTTCAGATGTTTACCTCAAATCAGAGTTGTGCTTTTCTTGGACTTGGGCTGAAGTTGGCCCAGGAGCTGAACAATGGAATTATTTTGTTAACTCATTTTGCTACTACCATGATGGGCTGTGAGAAAAAGACAGTGTTTATGGATAGAAAAATAAATGGATGGATGGATGAACAGTAGTAATTTTAAAGCTTAATTTGTATTAAGGCAGACAGTACATCTAGATTAACTGGTTTGTAGTTTATAATTGGAAAGTTTGCCCCCAGTTGTGGGTTCCATCCTGGCTTGTGAAGCACTGTGTGGGTATGATCACCTGAGCATTTTAGATTGTTTTCTGACAGCTTTGCTCATGGCCTGGTGGAGGAAATAAGACAAAGTGATTTGTTCCTGTTCTGTCTCACTGCTTTACTTGTTTGAAGTGCTGGGTGTACTGACATTAAGCACACACAGTGCCTATTTCTTTTATGTTTTCTTTTGTCCAGGATTTGTTTTAATGCAGCAAATAATCTACTTCCTTTACATTTATGTCCCCTGGGGCTTATATGGTGTAAGAACATACATCAGCCCCCAGACCTCCAAAGAGATTCATATCACTGGTCATGGTATATTTGGAAAACCCTTTCCAAAAGGTGCTGAGTGCAGGCAATTGTGCTGTGAAGGGGAATTGTGAACATTTTTCTGCTCTTGGAAGGGTCCCCTTACTGCCAAACACCAATATTTAAGTGAAATAGCTTTTATGGCAAGTCCTTCCCTCTTTCCATTCTTCACTTCCAAATGGCTGAAGTTCTGGGAGTGTGAGCAATCACTCTCTTGTATGACAGCCAAGAAGTTATTGTTTTCTGACCTTTTTTCCTGAGTTTTCCTGACCTGCACCTGGACTGGCCACGTGGCAACGTGGTTGAGAGCAGGGAGATGTGGCAGGGCAAGCTGGATAGGCTGCAATGGGAGCCAGACCAGCAGGAATTCATTCCTGGGAGAACTTGCTGAAGAGTGCCCTTGTTTGGAAAAGCTGTATGTCAGTTATTTCAATAAAAGCAGTGAAACTGCCACTATAAAATTGGGTATTTGAGGCCATTCTGTGGGCCTGATGACTTGGAGTTACATACAAGTGTCCAACATGGGTGACACAATTAAGAAGGTCAAAGGCAGAGGAAAAGCATGGAAAAAAGATCTGGGAATGATTACTGATTTCCAGGGGAGCAACAGGTAGATGTTTCTTGTTTCTCAGTGCAATGACATTTGTTTTAATTCTTAAAAGAGGTATCATAACTCATGCTAACTTTTGTGGTCATGTGCAGGGGCAGTTGTGCAGAGCAGGAGGTGCATCATGAAGTATTAGCAAAGTTTATTCCGGAGCAGGATCTAAACCCTCAGCAAAGGAGGAGCAGACCCTTGCCATGTTAATTTGATGGAAATCCTTCCACCTCCATCACAGTTGTGTTTTCCTGTTGGTAATTTTGGTTCATGGAATCACAGAATATCCCAAGTTGGAAGGAACCCCCAGGGATCAGTCACTGAGTCCAACTCCTGGCCCAGCACAGGAGCAGGAGGTTGCCTGCAGGCTCCTCCTGGAGCTGATCAGACTCCTCATTCTCCCAGGATAAACATCCCAGCTGCTGGGCTCCAAGTCCCATTTATGTGGGCTGGAGCTGTGCCACTGCCAGACCAGCCAAGTGGGAGCATTGGCTGTGCTCCATATAAACAGCTCTGATGAAGCCAGCCACACTAAATTTGGAAAAGAATTAGGGGAACTCATTTTTCAACTGCCCTGGAGTATTTTATCTCCAGTTGCCCCATGTTATCATTTCATGGGAAGAGTTTCTGTTACTCAGGACTGTTTCCATCATGTTTATTTTCAGATAGCATATTTTTATTTTCTCTAAACCAAAAGAGTTTAAATATCCATTGAGGAACAATGGGTCAAGGGTCTGTCTGCTTCTCTTCCTACCTTCAGGTAGCACTGAAATTCCTGTTCAGCTGAGCCCTGCAAGGCCAGGTCCTCATATGGGGCCACTCACAATCTCCTTAAATAAACTTTGCTTCTAATTTTATGAGGGAGGAGTATTTTTAATGCAAAGCTCCTTTGCAACAAGTAGTGTGAAGATTGGAAGAAACAACCAGAAACATTTGCCTCTTGATTCTTGTTTTGGTTTGTCATAAATATAGCCTGCACATAAAAATTACATCATCAGTGTCCTATTTCTGACGTGCATGTTGTGAACTGCAGAGTTTCTTTCTCTTCAGTCACTGTCCTTTAGGTTGATCTAAGCAGTACTGACAGTGAAGAATGACACTTCTGAGGCCATTTAGCCTTAATTGAGAGACTTTGCCAAAATTACAGGTATTTCCTGTGATTGTTGCAGCTTTCTTCCCAACACCAGAATTTTATTCTTTGTCCCACTTCCTCTACAAACTTTTACTGCAGGATGCAGGCAGTAGCCAAGTGAGGTGCAGTGTCCCAGAGCCCTCTCTAACAAATTGAGAGGATGATGCGAGCTGGAAAAGAAAAAGCCACAGTGCAAAACAGGGGCAAACCCTGAGCAGGAAACTCGGCTGGGGCCAACAACATCCTACTGCTGGCTGGGTCCAGGAGGGAAAAAAAATGCTGTAAGGAAGGTTTTGGGAAACTTTGTCCTTATTTGGAGAATAAGTCTATGCCTCTGCCCAAAGCAGGCTCGTTTTTATAGGGCTGGGATATTCTGCTTTAGCAGCGCCATATCCTGCTATTATACCCAAGCACATCCTATAATCAGTATGTCTCTAAAAATCCATCTTAAAGCTGAAGATTTGGAGTCCACATTGTCACAGGGTGCTGTCCCACAGTAACTCTGTGAAAGCCTTACATGAGTGGTGAACTGACTCTGCTTCTGACATTCCTCCAGCTGAGTGGGATGGCTGTGCCAGTGCTGAGCCAGCTCCTCCATGGGCCTGGAGAGGGCTCCAGGGCGTCAGGTCTGTCTCCCCGTGCTGGTGTGGGATTGGAGTGGGGCAGCAGTGGGGCTTCCAGTTCAGTGGTGGGCAGCAATGACATTGGTGCTTATGGAGGAGAAGGCTGCAGCTCACCCCTCTCAGCTGTCCTGGTGACACAGCAGTGGCTGGAAGGAAAGGTGGTGTTGTGGAACAGCAGTGTTGGCACTGCCCCTGAACTTGGGGGTGCATCTTATTCTGCACCACACTGCAAATTCACCTGCAGAAGCAGAGGAGCTGGTATGTAGGGTTGTCTCCTCATGCATATCTGTCTTAGGAAATTAGGGAATTATTCAAACAATCCCACAATGGTTTGGGCTGGGAGGGATCTTCAAACCCATCCAGTCCCATGCCCTGCCATGGGCAGTGACACCTTCTACTAAACCAGATTGCTTCTTGCCCCTGGCCTTGAACACTTCCATGAATTCCATTTCAGGAATGCTGTGTGCCAGTCCTGGTCTAGGAGTCCTAAGAAGTCTTAGTTTGGGAATTACCATTTTTTTCTCATACAGAAAATATGATGTTTTTTCCCCACCGAGCAGAACAAAATGAAATTTTGAAAGCATCAAAGTTGCTGGAGATGTGAAATTGCATTTCTCTGTTGTAAGCTCAGAAATGCCCTTTGGCATGGAGCTCCCTAATACCAAGAAGAAAAGATCTCTCCAGTATCCAGGATGTTTGGGGTGCTCTCTAGATCATAGGCCAGGTTCTGTTTTTTTGCATTGCTACAGACTTTTTCAGTCACATAAATGCACATGCCTTTAATTTCAGCTTCACTTCCCTGTCTGCAGAGCACCATTATTTCTGTGGTAGGGTTAATGAGTTAATTGCTTGTAAATTGTTTTAAGATTCTCAGAAGTGAGACCTCAGTGTGTTTATTGCTGTTGCTGTTACCCATGAGATCTTGATCACAGCGAGACAATACCAGATTAGTGTTTATTGCAGCATGACTGTGGATATGTTTACATTAAAACAAAGATGAGACAGTAGTGCCCAAGCCTAGAAAAATATTTTGTAGAGCTTTGAGTCATCTTTCAAATCTCAGTAAGTGATAAAATTGGCTCCTATGCTGAACATTAGCTGGTATCACTGGTTGTCTTTGAAAACCCTTTCACCCCTTGACCATACCTGGCTCTGAGGCAGCATGCCCCAGAGAGAGGTAGAGAGCATCTTTCCTTAGAGACATGGATTTGGGGAATTCTTTACTTGATCTTAGAAGAAAAAACAAAGTCCTAAACTAAACATTTTCCTGGACAAATTCCCTCTGATTGCATCTCCAAGGATTTCCTGATCTGTGCAGCAAGTGGCCCTTGGAACACTCAGGAGGTCTTTTCATGGAATTGTTTGGGTTAGATGGACCTTAAAGCCCCTCCAGCTCCACTCCCTGCTCTGGGCAGGGATACCTTCCACTATCCCAGGTTGCTCCAAGCCCCATCCAGCCTGGCCTTGGACACTGCCAGGGATCCAGGGGCAGCCACAGCTGCTCTGGGCACCCTGTGCCAGGACCTGCTCACCCTCACAGGAACAATTCCTTCCCAATATCCAATCTAAACCTGCTGTCTGCCAGTGGGAAGCCATTCCTCCTCATCCTGTTGCTCCATTCCTTGTCCAGAGTCTCTGTCCATCTTTCCTGTGGGCTCCCTTCAGGTACTGGAAGGTCACTATTGGGTGACCCTGGAACTGCCTCTTCTCCAAAGAGAAGAATTTGGCTCACTGGTGGGAAGTGCCTTGGTTCTGTGTTACAGACTGTGAAGCCATGGATAAGAAATACCTTTAAATCTCTGTTCCACCTCAGGGAAAACAGAGGCCACCATCAAGAACTTCAGCCCGCACTACCGCCGCCAGTACGCCGTGGCTTTCTGCCGGCACGTGCAGGAGGAGCTGGAGCAGCACCGCCACTCCCAGTCCCGCTTCCTGAAAACCAGGGTAGGAGGACACTCATTTTCCTGTCTGGGACCCAAGTGTGTGTGGAGATGTTGGATTTGGGTCATTCTGGTTTGGGATGGAAAAGTTGCATCTGGGTGCAGGTTTGGAGTTCAATTTTTGAAAATTCATCTTTGTTTTGGTCTTGTTTAGTTGTTTATCATGGCACGAGGAGAACCATGACGTGAGTTTCTGGTACAAGGAGTTGGACATTTGGATAAAACTGCTTCCTTCTTGCTGGTTGCAAGGTTCTGCAAAATCTAGGGACAGATATCATACTTCCAGGGAAGAGATTATGTAGGAAATGTAATTATTCCTGTCATCTGTGGCTCAGGGTTCCTTAAAGAAGATGGCAATAATTTCCTTTGTCGAGTGAATCATGGAAAGCTGGGTTTTATTAGAGGGGGGACAAAAAAAGAGACAAAAGTCTCTTTATTAGAGGAAAATGCAGAGAACCAGCCTTCAAGATTAAGAAGATAAAAAATTAAATGTTCTGAGCATAAATATTCTGAACAAAATGTTCTGAAAAATTAAATGTTCTGAAATCATGGATTTCCAGTGCTCTTGAAATGAGTAAGTAAAGCAGTGAGGTGGGATGACAGAAGATCTGTGTCTTTCAGTTACTACAGTGCAGATGCAAAAGCATTACAAAGAAATGGGAAACAATTTACTATATTATAACAAAACCCTGTTTTTCTTATCAATGTAATATTTATATTATGTAGTGGAAAATGGGAGTTGGTGAACTCCAAGTCATCCTGCAGGGTTTGGAACTAGATGATCTTTAAGGTCCCTTCTAATCCAAGCCACTGTAGGATTCTCTGATGTTGCATTCAGCCTGCCAGCTGAAAGGTGAATAAATCTCTGTCTCAGAAATCTGGCAGTGTTTTGGAAGGCAGAGCTCTTCTGCTGCCTTCTCACCTCGGCTACAAGAATTTGCTTGTGTCTGTAGAACCTTCTGAAATCAGAGGTGCTTATGACTCCAAATTGCATTTGAAGGCTCCAAAGCCCTCAGAGCAGCATTATGGAAATGTAGAACTAAAAGCTTCAAGATGGTCAGTGGTGCAGAGGAGTCTCAAATGTCACCAATTGTCCCTGTAGCCTGCGGGGGAAGCTGGGACAGTTCTGTACGAAGCAGAGCTGCTGCACTTCGCTGAGGACCTGAAGAAGTGGAAGGACAGATACGTGGTGATCAAAAATGACTACACTGTGGATTGCTTTGAGACCAAAGAGGTGAGTGCTGCTTCCATGGATCTGGTTGTACATTCTCAAATAAACCAATAGGGAGTGGATTTGCTGCTGCTGCCTTGCCTTCAGCAATAGGAGGTGAAACCTTGTCCTCGTTAGGGTGGCTCCAGTGGGATGGCTGAGGGTACAGTCAAGTGCCCTGCCTTGGCCAGAACTAACAAATGGGACATTCCTTGGCCAGATACGTCAGCAAGAACTAACAAATCCATTTAACAGCACTTGAACCTTCCTGTGCCTGTCCCAGAGCACTTCTCATCTCCACATCCCTGTAATACATCCATGTGCTCCTGCAGTTGGATCTGGGTGGCTCCAGGCTGGCTACAGTGGAGGTTTTTGCCTGGAAGCTGCCACAGTCAAGCTAGTCCTGGCTGACAAATCCAACAAATTGGGCTCAGGAGAAAATCCCATCCTTTTTCCCTCCTTTCCATCCCTGACTCCTCACCACAGCAGATAAGCACTGAGAGATTAGATTTATTTTAAATTTGAAATGCCTAGGGAACATTTCCAAAATTCAGCCTGACAAAAAGATTCTCCCTTTGTGCAATATTCCCATGCATTAGAATCATAGAATATCCTGAGTTGGAAGGGACCCAAAAGGATCATGAAGTCAGCTCCTGGCTTTGTCAGTGAATTGTGTATTTTATTTATTCTCTCTCCTTAAATCTCTATTTGACAATACTTCTTCTCTGTTGATTTTCCAGGCCTACCAGAAGGGAGCTAGCCCTAAATATCACGTTCTTCCTGCAGGAGGCAAAGTCCTGACTTCAGAAGAAGATTACAATTTGCTTTCTGATAAACATTTTCCAGACCCTGTTGGTAAGTCCTGTTCAAAGCTGAACTGCCAAAGCCCAGGCTCTGTTCCTTCCTCTGCCCTGGGAGGGCTTTCAGGCTCCAGTTTAAAATGGGGTAGCAGAAGATGCCCACAGCCCTTTTCCCAAGTTCAAGCACAGCTCCAGAATGGATGAACAAAGCAGATGCTGTAAGCCAACATTCAGAGCAATGCTGGGTCCCTTTCTTCCCAGCACTCCGGCACAAAGCTGCTGGAAGCTGTGCAGAAGCAGGGCAGGAACCACAACACCATTGTTCCCGAGCTTTGTTAATATTCCTGGTTTATTTGTTTCCATTTTTAGATGCCAGCTGTCTGTGTTGACTCACAGCTGATAATAAGTCCCACAGAGAGGGCAGGAAGGTGGCTGCTTCTGAGTTTGTTGTTTCTGGGTCAGGAACTGCTGTGGTCCTGCCTGCCCCCACTCCACCAAGATGGAGAAAATTCAGGCTTTATGGGAGTGGGTCTCACATTGCAGAGTCAGATTTGGAGAATGGGATGCCACATAACAAAAGGGATAAGGGCAACTTGAAGACAAGGATTTGTTTTTTGAGTCCTTTAAATCCCTAGGATTTAAAAGTTAGGTGCCCTGTCACACCCTTTCCCAAGGCACAGGGTGGTCAGAGGGGCTTGCAGGTGACCTGTGTGTGTCACCACAGCTCTGCAGCAGGTGGGGTTGAGTGATGTGGAACACCCCAAGAGTGCTCTTGGGCTTCCCATGGCTCTCCCTTCAAAAACATCATCACTTCATCTTTTTGGCACTACTCTCCATCTGTGTGGTGCTGAAGACCCTCCAAGGTGAAGCTCACGTGTCTGGGCTCTCAGTGCATGTCAGTGCCTCCAGATTGGGTTTGGTCATCCCTAAATGTGCTGTCCAGCATCCCCTGTGTGCAGGGATCCAGGGCAGGTGGGAGCTGGAGGTACTTGGTGCTTTCTTGACATCACCTGCAAGCGCTTGAAGTGACAGTTTTCAGGAGCAGTTGTGTGTGGAAGTCCTGGAACCAGTGAAAGCCATTCCAACTGCTGTTCCAACACGGTTTATTTAATGCAGCTTGTTTCTATAGGAAAGGCATTATGCTCCTAAATGGTCTTTATGTGGAACAGACCAGAGCTCCCCAGTAATTTACTTATCTGCCATGAAAACCATTTCCCTACGAGCTGCAATCCAGTGAAATGAGACCAAAGGGGTGAGGTTTCTTTGAAAGAGGTGTCTTTGAAATTTTACCAAACTAGATTTTTGCCACCTTGACAACAAACTAAGAGGCCATCAGGTTGGTGGGGTGTAACACAGAGAGGTGGTTGATGCCAGCTCAGTGTGCCCATCCCAGCTGCGTCCCCCTGCCCTCTGTGCCCAATTTCCTGGACTGGGAAGGGGATTACCCTGCTGGCAAAGGTGTGGCACAGAGCCAGCCTGGAGGAAATGTGCAGCTCTCACACAGAGGTGTTTCTGTGCAGGCTCAAGCGAGGAGGCGGCTGCAGCCTTTGTGCCGCTCCCGAAGGAGTTCCCGGTGTACCTGTGGCAGCCCTTCTGCCGGCACAGCTACTACTGCTTCCCAGAGCCGGGGGCACAGCGACGCTTCAGCGCCGTGCTGGGCGACTGCGTGCGCCATTCCAACCACGGTGAGTGAGGGATGGGGACGTGTGGGACATTCCAACCCCACAGTGAGTGAGGGATGGGATCCTGTGCGCCATTCCAACCACGGTGAGTGAGGGATGGGGACGTGTGGGACGTCCCAACCATGGTGAGTGAGGGATGGGGACGTGTGGGACGTCCCAACCACGGTGAGTGAGGGATGGGGACGTGTGGGACATCCCAACCCCACAGTGAGTGAGGGATGGGGACATTCCAACCACGGTGAGTGAGGGATGGGGACCTGTGGGACATTCCAACCACGGTGAGTGAGGGATGGGACCTGTGCGCCATTCCAACCACGGTGAGTGAGGGATGGGGACATTCCAACCACGGTGAGTGAGGGATGGGGACATGTGGGACATCCCAACCATGGTGAGTGAGGGATGGGATCCTGTGCGCCATTCCAACCATGGTGAGTGAGGGATGGGATCCTGTGGGACATCCCAACCACGGTGAGTGAGGGATGGGGACGTGTGGGACATCCCAACCACGGTGAGTGAGGGATGGGATCCTGTGGGACATCCCAACCATGGTGAGTGAGGGATGGGATCCTGTGCGCCATTCCAACCATGGTGAGTGAGGGATGGGATCCTGTGCGCCATTCCAACCACGGTGAGTGAGGGAAGGGGATGTGTGGGACATTCCAACCATGGTGAGTGAGGGATGGGATCCTGTGGGACATCCCAACCACGGTGAGTGAGGGATGGGAATGTGTGGGACATCCCAACCACGGTGAGTGAGGGATGGGATCCTGTGTGCCATTCCAACCACGGTGAGTGAGGGATGGGATCCTCTGCGCCATTCCAACCACGGTGAGTGAGGGAAGGGGATGTGTGGGACATTCCAACCATGGTGAGTGCGGGATGGGACCTGTGTGGGATATTTCAGGAAGGGCTCAGCCTGGGACAGTGTCACCCACCCAGAAATGCTGGAACAGCTGTGGGAAAATGCAAGTCAGTCATGAAAAGTGCTTGTCTTCAGCATCCCAAGGAATGATTCAACACAGCCCTGCTGCTTGCTGTGCTGGGAACACAGTTTGGTAGGGTTTGGGATGCAGTGGTGTGAGCTTGGGGAGAAAACATGGGAATTGCTTTGGAAGTTGTGCAGTGATCCAAAATCCCTAAGAGGTGTTTATTACTAAGGCACAGCAAACCCTCACCTGCATTTGCAAGCTGGTTAATGCATCACAGCTGTAGAGTCAGGAATAATGGAATATCCTGAATTGGAAGGGACCCACAAGGATCATGGAGTCCAACTCATGGCCCTGCACACACAATCCCGAGAATCCCACCCTGTGCCATACAGGAGACCAGGTGTGTACAACATGGAGGGAGTGCAGTCCCCCAGTACATTCCCATGTTGTTACACACACATCACTCCTGATCAAACATTTGGCCTTTCTGCAGATGTTTCAATGGCAGCTCCAGCCCCAGCCATGGTTAAGCCTTGTAGCTGGTCCATGAATGGTGTGTAGGACACAGTATTGATTGTCTGCACAATGATAAATTATAAATGTCACTTTCTGAGTAGGTTAGACTAGAAAACTTAAAAAAACCCTAATTTGTGACTTGCTAGGGTTGTATAAACAGCTTTGCTCCCATGAAATTGGAAGATTGTTTATGAGTTGGATCCTTCAGAACAAGAAGTGCTTTCCTGATTTTCAGATGACATTTTTTTCCACAAAGATGCCTTCAGTTCCCCATTGGTCTCCAGGGTCTTCCATGCCTTTAGTGCTGCTTTGGAGTCCCATCTGCTCCTGCTGCCCTTGGTGGGAGATGGGAACACTCAGCAACTTTTCCACTAAACTTAGCTGCTTGTGTCTGAAGCCCAGCCTTGTGGGTAAATGAATTGTGAGTGCATGGTGTGAACAGTCCTTTTTATTTACAGAAGTGGCTCCCGGTGAATGTTTTTTTAGCTGCCACTTTAGTCTCCTGGTCATCAGCTTCATCTCATTGCCCTCACACAGCTTTCTCCTGCTGTCCTCCCTGGATCATTCTCGACTACCATTTCTTTTCCCTTGTCTCCACTGCCAAAGACATTCCTTTAGGTTTCCTTTAGGACTCCATTCCCATGAGGAAAACACACATGACTGCATTTCTAGGCAGATTCCTAAGATGTGCAGTTGTGTGGTGCTCAGGGCTGGCTTGTTTCAGGAGTGTTCTTTGCAGGAAATGTGAGATTCCCAATCTCGATGCTATCCCAGGTGGTGCACACTCCCCATTCCTGGTCCCAGTGCTGTCCAGGTGCTGTACAATCCCTAACTGCATTCCCAGTGCTATCCAGGTGGTGTGCAGTCCCCCTTCCCAGCTATCCAGGTGGTGTACAGTGCCCTGACACTCTGGATTGGCTCCTCACTTAGATTTGGTAGGGAGATGGGGACACAATCAAGTTTTCCTGGCACTCCATGACTTGAAACCTGTTCACGATGTTTGGGGATTTTCATTTCTCTTCTGGAACGAGTGTAATGGGTTTGACAAAGCTTTTGGCAGCCTGTTTTTTTCTTAAAGTTCAGCACATCACTCTAGGGGCCAATCCTGAACTGGCAGAAGCTGTGTTAGGATGACCTAAGAGGTCTTTTCCGTCTCCAAAGCCTGTGAGTCTGCACTTCATTATATTTCATATGGCTTAGCTATTGCTCATTTATGCATCTGTTCCAGGATTTATCCCTCTCAGCTTTTCCTGTGGTCCAGTTTTCATCTGACAGACAATGCCTCAAGGCTCATCCTTACTTCTGCCCAACAGGGTGAGAAGCAGATAAAGACAGGCTGGATTAGGATCTCCTGTTGAAGCAGGAAATGAGTTTCATCAGCTATCAAGGAAGCAGGAGTCCCTTTTGTGTGCATTTCTTGGAGTTATGTTATCCCCTGGAGATCTAGGTGCTGCAAGTGGAAAAATGATCACTGACAAGCACCTCAGGAACCTGAACTCTGCCCTTGGAGAGAATTTTTTTCCCAAGGGCTTCATATTGATTCCTATTCATTCACACATCACTGAAAAATATAGGTTTATTAATACTTCTTAAAGTCTTTTTTGCAAACACTTCTGCTGACAAAAACAGGTGTGTGAGCAATCTTACAAAGTCACAGCTATGAGCTGTGTGCAGCAAAACAATGTCTAGTAAGGATTGCGTTAGAAAATTTGACTCTGCTCTTTTATTAAAGAATAGTTGAAAAGAGAAAAGAACGGTGAAAAATCCTTTATGTTTGATTGTGAAAAATAATTTAGTGGGATAAGGAGCATGGACCAGGGCAATACTCACTCCACCTCTTCCCAAAGTGCCGAGTTCCTATTTACCAGGGCAGATTTGGCAAGGACAGGACAAAGAAAAATGTCATGTCTGATCAGAGGTAGCCTTTCTGTCCCTGCTGTCATCTGCCACTCCTGGAAAGGAATGTATTGCACTGGGCTCTAGCCAAGGACTTGGAGGAGTTCGTGGCTACAATGTGTTTTCTTTCTCCCAGGAAGCAGAGTTAAACACGGAAAGCTGGAGTGAAATCAGCGCTGGGAGCCGCCCTGGCATTCAGCTGCTTCCTGTCCCCTGTGGTATAAATACCCAGCCCAGCCTGTGTTTCTGGGATTTCTGGGCAGAGCAAAAGCATTGGGATTTAGTGAGCACCACTGGGAAATGGCATTCAGATGTTTGGAGTGTAGATTGTTGTGTCGTTCCCATCTCGACTTTCCCCTTGTCTTTGCCCTTTATACTCATTGATGAGGGCTTGGTGGTTTGAGGAGACAATGATCTCCTTCAGCAGCAATGGAACATGAAGATCAAATGCTTTTTGGGTTTTAATTTGTGGGTTGGTGTGATTAGGGCTAATCAGTGAGAAGACCCAGGGAGCAGCAGAGGAACCCCAACAGCCTGGTGGGTGCTGGGGGTCCCTGGTGGGCACTGCTGGCTGTTCTCTGCTGCTTCTGGGCAGCCTGTGCTTCCCAAGGGTCAGACCTCCAGCAATGTAGGATTTTTAACACTCCTCAGCTTTTTAAAGAAGCTGTACTTAGCTGAGTTTAGGTGGAGGGTGGAGGAAGTGGTTTAGCATTTTCCTCTGATTTTCTAAGCTGCTCCTGCCAGGTTAGATGGGGGTGGCAGCATGGGGTTCTTTGGTTTGCCTTAGCTCCATGATCCACAACCTGCACTCACCTGGTTCCATCTTGCTCCCTGTTTCCTTAATGAAATGCTGAGAAGTGCACACCCCAAATTTGGGGGGAATCTGCTGCTGAAATGGCCACCTAGCCCCCAGTGGGGATGTTCTATCAGTCCCACAATGGCAACAGTGAGGGAAAGGCTCAAAATATTCACAGGGCTCTAATATTAGCTATTTTCCAGGTTTTAATCCTTTATGTTTGCATGCCTTGAACATCAGACTGAAGTTACTTCTGAGTACTTCTTAAATTACTTGGTTTTTTAGGTCTTCTTGCTTCCTATTTGAGTTTCATTCAGTATTTGCTATTGGAAGTGGGGAACTCTGACCACTTGCTGCTGGGATAGAGGGAAGTCTGCATGATGGGAAGGAAGTGACAACTAGCTCATTCTGGGAGACACAGAGTTTCACTTCGTGATTTTAGTTTTTTTCGTCTGGTTTGATTTCACATCCACGTCTTGACAATCACCCTCCTCACACAGGAAGCTGAGGGACTTTCAAAACCATATCCTGTCATTTTCAATTTCAACAGAAACAACAACAGAAATTATTTTGAGCAATACATATATTAAAGAAGTATATAATAAAGAAATATATTAGGCAAGAGAGAAAGACAAAAGCTTGTGGAGGGCAGATTTTTTTCCTCCATCTCTGACTTTCAGGTATTTGCATTTCCTTTTTCAGCTCTGAATTTATCTGGCAGATGTTTTCCTCATAGTTATTTCTAAATTTCCTATGTTACATGTCTATAGTACCTGTATAGGACTTACCAGCTCTTGGCCCAGAATTCAGAATAATTCTGGGAGCACTGATAAAGGTTGAGAAGCTGACATGAAATCCTTGAGCTGAGGGATGAATGTGTCCATATATCTCTATGTACAGAGCAGAGCAGCTGTCAGGAGTCCAGATACCACTTTGGAAGGGTTTCTGAGACTTCATGCCACAAACAGGGTGGCCTCTCTTCCCTGGAGAGGGAGATGAAGGGAAGGATTTTCTTGTTGCCTGTTTCCAATGGATGTGGAGGGAGCAATTAAAGGAGAACTGAGGAGGAAATTGCTTTTTATGACATTTTTCTTTAATGTCTTTGTGCACTGGGATGAAAGTGAGGCCTTTTGGAAAGTTTGTGTGGTAATTTGGGGTGGGAAAAAGTACAAGTGGAGATAATATTTACCCCTTCATCTACCAAGATTTGTGTCTTGGTTCCTCTCAAGTAGCTGCTGTACTGGGGTTAATTAAACCCCTTTTTGGTTAATAAGATTAGACCACCTGTGATCCACAGCTGAGACTGTGGCTGTTCTTTCACCAGTCCATTTCACTAGAAATACCCTTGATGAGGCTTTTGGGGTGTTAAAAAAACTCACTAAAACTTTTAGGATATGATATAGAGGGGTTTTTTTTGGTATAATTTAGAGTATTTTGCTTGAAATAAGACTATTTCTCCTCTTTCTAGGATGTTTTTGCTCTACAGCATGAGTTCATTCAGTCAGCATGGCTTTTGCCTTTCCTGCCAGCCTGGTTTCCTACACTGGTGAGGATTTTCAGTCTGTAGGAGTGACATTCATTCTGAAACAGCAAGATGATAAATGTGCTAAATTCATAATTGCCATTACATTCTTCCTATCCCTCCCATCTCAGGCTGATTATCTTCTTACAGACTACCAAGTGTGGGTGGTGCAGGGGAGCCACTGCCCTGAGCCCACCCCCCCAGCCCAGCCTGTTTTAGGAGCTGTGAAGACTCATTCAGGAGCTCTGCAGAGTAAGGTGGTGTTCAGACTCCAGCTTTGAAGTTCTGCAGCAGAGAAATCAGAGAATCATGGAATGGTTTGGGTGGGAAGGAACTTCCTGCCATGGGCAAGGACATCTTCCACTATTCCAGGTTGCTCCCAGCCCTGTCCAGCCTGGCCTTGGACACTTCCAGGGATCCAGGGGCAGCCACCCTTCTCTGGGCCTGCCCACCATCACAGGGAAGAATTCCTTCCCAATATCCCACCAAATCCTGCCCTCTGGCAGTGGGAAACAATTCCCTGTGTCCTCTCACTCCATCTCTTGTCCAGAGTCCCTCTCCAGCTCTTTGGAGCCCCTGTGGGTACTGAAAGGCCCCAATAAAGTCACCCTAGAGCCAATTTCTTCTCCAAATTCCCACCTGCTCCAGGAATATAGTAGCTGGTTTGGAAAGCACTTGGAAAATGTCAGAAATAAGTGATACTGTGATCCTTTGTGTGTGTTTATGCAGTGCTCAATAATTTTTTAGACTAGGAAACCCACACCTGCTGGGCTTCCCACTGGAGGTTGGTTGTGCCCTGTCTGGTGCTGCTTTGAACAGCTTCAGTCTGGGAGCTGTGTGCTGATAAGCAAACAGTTAACCCTGCTCAGTGTTGGTTTGGTGGCCACGGAAGGAACTTGTGCTGCAAAGCTCTATTTGCTATAAGTACAGAGTTTTCTTTCAGGGCTGTATCATGTTTGGAAGTGACCTCATCTCGCTTCTGTTGGTGGTTAGCAGCTTCACACCACATGCTCTGTGGATAATGTGACAGCACACTGCTCACAGGAAATCCCCAGAGCTGGCAGATTGATGCTTCTCAGCCCCAGAGCACCAGATATATCTCACTTGGTTCTCAGTTTGGATGCTAACAACAGAGGACAGCATTTTGTGAGGGTAAAATGTGGTCCTTTTACTGAGAGGGATGTCCTTTTACTTTCAGCTGTGCTTGAGCCATGCCCAAGCCCCAGGTAACCTCCCTTTTCCTGAGGTGCAGTTCCTGAGCTTTCCTTATCTCCCCAGAATCAAAGCATGTTCCTTTTCTTACCTGCCATCCCAGTGGGTTGGGACCATTGCTTATTTTTTTGGAGACAGAATTTCCACAGTTTAATTTTGTTGGGGTTGATGGCCATGGCTTTTGTCACCAGCTGTCTGTGGTATCTAAATGCAGCAGCTCTTAAAACATGTTGGAGCTCACATGAGCTCTTAAAAAAGGAAATAATTTTTTATCATGCTCATTTATTTTTATTTGAAGGGCGTTCCCTAATTGTGGTGCTGGAAGGCTGGCAGAGTGAGATTCCTTCCCTGCAGCAATGTCTCTTGTTCCCTGATGGTCTCCAGCTGCTTCCACCCTAAATTCTTGGGGGTGGCAGAGTGGGAGCACTGTCTTTGAGGTGTCAGTACCACTGTCCTGTCTCTTTAGTAGATTTGGGGTTGTGTATTTTCCTTTTTTCTACCAGCTTTTGTTTTAAAAGAACTAAATCTAAAAAAACAGAAATTTATTATTTTTTAAATTACAGAGTGTGTATAGTGGAAAACAGGGGAAAAGCAATTCTAAATACGTACAAAAGAAACAGATGCCAAGGTGAGAGGGGAATGACTTGGAAGGATGAAAAAATTGGGAAAATGTAATTTGCATTTCTTAGCATGAAATCTGTTCTCTTGAGGGCAACAGTGTCTAGTGGAAATAAGAAGGTGTGGAAGCACCAGCTTTTGAGACTGCATTTCAAATTCCAAATATTTCTTTATCTGCCTCTTACTATCTATTTGTAACATCACAAGAAGGAAGGCCCTGCACCAGTACCTGTACTGAGATTTTTTGTGTCCCAGGAAAAGGCTCTATAAAGTGACCAACAGGAAGGAGTTATGAGAGATGCTTTGGCACTGCCTTCACCAGAGCCAGCTCTCCATCAAATAGATGAGGAAGCAAGGAAATAATATTGTGAGATCACCTAAAATCAAATGCAGTTTTTTACTCATTTATACTATTCCAAAAATCAATAGTAAGTGACATTCTCCTCCTCAGTGAAAGGCCACCAGACTCCTTGGTCATCTTCATTTCCTTCCAGTGATTGTTCTCCTGCCTTCTCCAGTTTTGTCCAAAGCCTGTTGCTCTAAATGATTTGAGAGGATATTTGTGGGCCCTGCTGTCTTGTAGGAGGGAACTAAAAAGTCATGAGTTTGGTTGTGAATGTCTTGTGTTGGGAAGAGAGAGCTGCAGCTCCTGAGCCTGGCAAGGCCTGTGGGCTCTGACATGATCATTTCCTACAAAAACTGCCATCACTGGGTGCCACATTGCTGATATCAATTAATTACCTGCAGGAAGAATTCCAGGATCATATAAATTTTTTTCCCTGCATGCAGAACCTGGCTGGGGTGCTGCAGGGAGCAGATGAAGCCAGGGTGGATTGCTCCTGAGTTTTGGTGGTCAGATGAAGGGCGTTATGTCAGAGTCAGCATTTCTTTAATTAAAACTTGTGCTCTGTGAGCTCAGACTTCTGGATTCTGGCTTAACACTTGTTCAGCTGTGTCTTTGGGCCTCAGCCTTGTGTGAAATGTCAGCCAAAAGGCTGAGGTTATTCTTCGTGGTGGAGCTCACTTTGGTGAAGCACTTTATCCACAGTCAATAGACCCCTTCACTGTTAGTGGATTGCAGCTGAGTTCCACCATTAACTCACCACTAAACTGTGTCCCCAAGTGCCATTAGTGACAGTTATTGTTCAGAGGGACAGTTTAAATGGGATGTGGAAATAATCACTTTTTAACAGCTATGCCAATGTTATGAAGGCATCTTCTTTTGCGTGTAATTAAGATAAATCATTATTTGAGCGATTAAACCTCCTCACCAGCAGCCCCAAGGCAGCGGTGTGCAGTACAGACAGATGCACAGTTTGAACTGGAATGTTCAAATGCAGATTCATATTATCTGGATTTGCTGGAAATCCAGTTTGAGCCAGAGGCAGCTGGAACACTCATCCTCTCTGGTAACGAGGCCCATCTGCAGAAGTTCTTGCACAGAGCTCTCCAGTGCAAGACCAGTTGATCTGTGGCTGAGACCAAATCCATGAGAGCAGTTAATTCCTGCAGCATGGGACACAAGGGAAGGGTTGGTGAGTCACAAATGGACAGCCTGTCCTGAGGGGCTGGAGCCATGTCCATCTCCAAGGGTGCAGCTGTCCTGCCATGGACCGGGCTGGGAGGGCCCACAGGACCTTGGGAATGGAGATTTGCTCATCACTCCCCAAACATTCACCTGCCAAGGGACAGAAGGAGCAGCTCATAGCCTTGGGCACCCTGTTAAAAGGCTGGCACTCCCAGGGCAGGCCAAGCATGGGAGACAGCTGAAACTGGGAACAGGACCCTCTAAGTTAACCCTTCTGCACCATGTGCAGGTGCTCTCAGAGGGTGTCCAGTAGCCTGGCCCTCTGGGTGTCATTTTGATAAGTTAAGGTTTGACATAATTATGTTTTTTAAAAGAGGAATTCACTGCATGGAAGCTCCTTTGCTTTCTGCAGTCCTGAACTAACTGAGCCATACCATTGAGACATGTGCAAGTCTGGGAAGATTTATAAAGTTATAGTGCTTCTAGTTGTCCTTCCATCTCCCAAAGTCAAAGGGAGCTTTATGGCAGTTACTCTTGCATTTATAAAAGGAATCTGTGGTTAGCAATATCTGTTATTGAAATTGGGCTCTATGCTTGGATATGTAGAGTCTCTAGGTAGTTAAAAAAAAAAAGAGAACAAACAGAATTTTGGTTTAATCCCCACACAAAAGGGCTGTTTTGTTCATTAGCAGCTGGAGAAGATGCTTGGGTGATTTTCCAAGTGCAAGGCATCCTGCATTGCACACAGTATCAGTCTGGGTACCTGTAAAGCCTCGCTGGCCTTTTGCTGGAGAACACTCAGTAACCTTGCTGGCTTTGTGTGAGATTTGGGTGAGGAATACTGCAGCCAGCACTGCACCAAGCTGCCCTAAGCTGCTCCCCTCCATACAACCAGCAGGACACATGGATCCCTCAGGACAAGGGGCCAGGATGGCTGAGGGAAGCCCCTGTGAGGGCTTCAGGAGTGGGGAGCACCCATCATGCCTTCCCCTGGTGAACACTCGTCCCTGGCACCACTGGGCCTTGCCACCTGCCCCGTTTGCAGCTGCAGCTCTGCTGCCATGGCCCAGGCCCAGCTGCTCCCTCGCACGCCAGCGGGGCTCACCCAACAGCCCTGCCCTTGTTTCCCTGGCCTTGCTGTGGCTGCCAAGCCACCCCCTCCTCCAGCCCTTCCACGGATTGCTGCATGGGATGGGCAGAGCTCTGGCAGAATGTGCATGGCAGCTCCTTTCAGCTGGGTACAATTCCCTTTTCTTGAGCCCTGTCCATGAATGTGCTTCTGTCTCGTGTGCCTCGCCAGCAGCTTCTGCACAGCCCGGCACTGGATGGGTCTGCTTGTTCAAAGCCTTATCACTGAGGCAATCTTTTCCTCCTATGGAAAGTGAGGATGAAATTGCCTAAATTAAGCAATTGCAGCAGCCTTGAAGGATAAAGCTTTCTTTCTGCTTGGAGTTGTTTTTGTAGCAAGACTGCCATGATTGTGTTTGTGTCCTGTGTTTACTGGCATAGGAAAGAATGTGGGATTGGGATTTTATGGCACTTGCAGTTTAATGTTTTTCCCATGAGCTATTCAGATGAATCACTCTTGGATTTTTAGCACCTTCCTTCCCACTGCAGTAAAGGCTTGAGGACAGTCAGAACAGAGCGAGAATACTCCCTTGAGCGTGGATTTAAAACTTGGTGATCTTAGAGGGCAGACTCCTGTCAGCACTGGTGCATCACCATCTCAGCAGCTCCAAGATCCAGCCTCTTGGATGGTCTGTTGTCCCTTTGGGTTAGGAGGGAGCACAGCTGTGAAGGAGGAAAACATGTGAGTCATGATTGGAGGGCTGTGGGAGCTGCAGTTTTCCCTCCCTGCAGCCAAACCAGGCCCTCTTCTCATCAAAATCTTTTCAGTTTTATTTTGGGAGGACAAAAGTTTTTGAATCCAATGTTTTTTCCACCTCAGTTGCTCAGGTGGAGCACTCCCTTCTTTCATTAAAACTGTGGTCAGAGGATGTTCTCTCAGCACTGAACAGCCTGACTTACAACTAATACTGGTTTGTGACTTGCCATGACAAATGCTATAAATCCTGGAGGCAGCAGTGAAGGTAGGGTTGGGATTTTACCTGGCTGATTTTTTTTTTTTTTTTTTTTTTTTTTTTTTTTTTTGTTTGATCATTGTATGAGGTTGGAGAATTTTTTTTAATGTCTTTGGATCTCCAAATATCTGCAGATGAAGAACAGTATCAAGAGAGTGGCACTGAGAGAGTGTTTATTGCCCCTCAGTGTGTTTAACAAACCTTCCTGCAGTCATTGCAGCCAGGTGAAACTTTGAAAAGGCAAATTTTGACATTTGGGCTCTGAGCAGATCTGAAACCATGCAGTTTTCAAGCAGTTTTCAAGCTTCAAGAATAAACCCCTGATGAAGTTAATTGTAGGTTTCTGTAGCTTTTGTTTTTGTTAAGTGCATGGAGGAGATATTTCAGACATTACTGTGGTGTTAATCCTCCATGTTTCCCATAATTTCTCTAATCCCTGCATTGCCCTTGGCATTTATGCAAGGCTCCTGTAAATCTTCTCTCTCGAGCAGTTTCATGAACAAGCCCAAAGTGTTGCTTGACAAGCAAGGCTTGAGAACTTCCTCCTGACTCTTCTCATCACAATTATTTGTATGTATCAGTACCTTCTAAAGCAGCATAATTCCCTTTGAGAGAATCAACATTCTTGTTCTTCCCTCCTTTGTTCTCAGAGTGCACAACAGGACTTCAGCTGCTCAAGGCTGCACATGATAATCTTGGAGAGGGGACAATAAGCCTTTGTGGCTTTGTTTTCCCACAAGAAAGTAATCCTGACTCTCTGATAGTGAAGACACAGCACTTCAATCACTGAAGTGTTTGGGGATGGTTTTCTCACTCAGGTTTGCCAAGCAGCCACTCTGCTTCATGTCTTGAGGCCAAGGTATCCTCAGGCCACCACACTGTTCTCAGGAAGAGCTCCCATCTGGCAGAAGTGGCCTTGCACAATAGCCAGATATTCCAGAGCTCTGATTGAACATTCCTCAAATATTTAGGGAAATCAGCATGATCTTGTCAGGAGTTTTTGTTCTTAACTGGTACAAGCATGGTGCTTTCTTTGTTGAGGTCTGTTTTGTTGTATATCCACGAAAAACCATCTTGATCCTCAGTTTCTTAACAAAACAAAAAGTTATTGGGGAGTGTTAACTTGGGATTTAGCAATTTATCCAATGAGCTGCCTGTCACTATTGTAAACTAAAGAGGAAGAATTCCCAACTGTTGGCCCTGCCACATACTGTCAGTCTTCCTATGTGCCACCTTACATTGCTCACAGGTGTAAAAGCAAGGAATGACCTTTCCTATGTTATTGCACTTCTAAATCTTAGTGAACACCCAGGGTCTCCAGGCATCCAGGCTTAGTAAATTATTTTAAAATATTACTTCTAGGTGCATGTGGAGTGGGAAATGGCTCAGAAAAGGATGGTTATTTTTAAAGACTATTTCTGAGTAAATCCTTTATGTTACTTTTTCTTTTCTCCAGACTTTCTCAAACAGACCACATATGAAGTGGAGGCGTTCTTAGAGGCCATTCAGTTCTTCCGGCAGGAGAAAGGCCACTATGGCACGTGGGAGATGATAACTGGCAATGAAAAAGAGGTAAAGGAATATATTCCTGATGGGGTTTTGGCTTTGGGTATTGCAGCTCTCAGGATAGTGAAGATTATAAATTCTCTTAGCAAAAAGGGCATCTTAAAAAAGAAAATTTCGTAGATAGAAATACCTGAGATTTTAAGACATCTCTTACTCATATGTGACAATTCTTTTTTAATAACAACTTCTAAAACAGAGTCTTGTACAGTAACAGTTATACTAAAAAACCAAAAATCTGTGTACTTCAGTTCTGCAGAAAAGAAATTCTAAGGCCAGAGTCTAGGCCCATGCTTGGGCACCTGGCTTTGGAGCACTCACCGTAGCTGAGATTACCCTACAACCCCACTGGCATCACTCCACGTGGCTTTTAGGGCATTATTTACACCCTGATTCATAGGGTTTTTTTCCAAACACTGAACACTCAGCAGCAAATGTTTACTTATTTACTTTAGTGCCAACTCCTGGCTGTTTTCCTTGATGAAATCTGGCTTCCCTTTGGAAAAACGGAAAAAACCTTAAGGAGAGTGGTTTGTTTTAAGGAAGCAGATTATTGTTTTAGAAGAAGCCTACCTTTGAAATGCTGAGAAATGTAGAATCTGGAGAAAAATCTATAAACAGTGTCTTTCCCACTGCCATCATGTCAGTGATTGAAGTTCCCTGCTAACATCTGATAATAAATTCTTACTTTAAGGAGTTACATGAGGGGTTTTCTGTTCTCCCCTCCTCCTTCATGTTATGGGGCTATTATAGTGCTAGTTTCATTTCATGTTTTATTTTTCCTATTGCTTGCCAACATCTTACTCATAGCCCATATGTCTCAAGAGAGCTGTAATCAGAAGACATCCAGCCTAGTTCCACTATTATCTTCTTAGCAATAATTCATTCTGTAAGTATAGTGTGTTCTCATGGCCTGCTTGGACCAAACATAGTAATTATTTTAGGCAAATATCCAAGCTAAGTGAGTGGTTTGGAGCAAGCAGGCTGAAATTTGTTGCTGTGAAAGGCCCTGAAGAATGCCAAGAAATGTATTTGCTGACACTTATTTGTGGTGGCTGAGTCCCCACAGTGTCAGTGCACACTGGGGCTGCAGCATGGCTGGAGTGGGAGCACGAGCCCAGGCACCTGAAGGAAGATCCACCAATGCCTTAAAAATGTTCCCAGAGAACTCAAGATTCTTCACAATATAAAATTGTGGAATCACAGAATATCCTGAGCTGGAAGGGACTCACAGGGACAATTCAGTCCAGCCCCTGTCCCTGCCCAGACACCCCAACAATCCCACCCTGTGCATCCCTGGGAGCTTTGCCCAAACCCTCCTGGAGCTCTGGCAGCCTTGGGGCTGTGCCCATGCCCTGGGGAGCCTGGGCAGTGCCAGCACCCTTTGGGAAGAACCTTTCCCTGACAGCCAACCTAACCCTCCCCTGACACAGCTTCATGCCTTTCCCTTGGCTCTTAAATCCATCTGATCTGTTGTCACATTTATTATTTGTGATAGTTTGGATTATTCATGAGATCTTTTTTAAGGGAGCCATTAGTTTAGGACCTGAATTAGTGAATTGCTTTTGACAGACATTTCACTCAGCAGTGCTGAATATGAAGTGCTGCTGTGGCATTATCTTTAAGTACTTAAATGAAACTCCAATAAATGTGTATTGTATATGAGAGGTATATTACAGCAGGTATTGAGTGTTGTATTTCCATAGGGGCTGTTTATGCCCTGTTTTACACTGGGCTGCAGTCAGAGTTCTTCACTTGTGCTGCTCTAGTTCCTGCCAGTTCCCTCTGCTGGCGTTGGTGCATGCCTCAGATCCCTCTGGCAGCTGTAATACATGAGGTGCAGTGTCTGGGAGCACAGACATGAGTGAAAAAAGCCCTGAAAATGGATGAAAATTAAAAGTTCAGGGGTGTTTTTGCACTCTGTATTGGCTCAGGCAGCAGCTGGGTACAGCAGGGATGTGATCCTGAATGTAGACTGTGCTGGGCTGTTGGTGCAGCTTTCTCAGGCCAGAGACAGTGTCCTTAAATAAAAATGTGGAGAGGGAGGCCTAGACTCCCCAAATCAGATGTATATTAAGTCTTGCATATTTATTTGGTGCATTTGAGTGGGACAGGTAAGGAAGGAGTTGCAGTTCAAATCTAGGCAGAGACAGTGCAAAGCCTCTGTGGGTAATTCCTGGCAGCTGGGAGGGAGGGACAGCAGAGCCACTGCCTGCACACATCACTCTGTGCTGCAGTGCTCAGCCTTCAGGTAAAGAACAGGGTGTGAACATGTTTTTCATTTTCATTTTCACCTCCTGACCACACAGATCCTGAGCAACCTGGTGATGGAGGAACTGCTGCCTAACCTGCAGACAATGATCCTGCCTAAAATGAAGGGAAAGAGGAATGACAGGAAACGGGCCTGGTTTGGGGTAAGGACTGACACTTGCAGAGTACCTGTTGCTCATGGCAGCTCTCTGTGGGTGCTGATTCTGATCTCTGCTTTTCAATTTGATTTGGGTCCAGATTGTAGAGGAAACCTATGGCTTAGTCCAGCAGCAGGTGGCAGAAGGATTAAGCACCTTGAAAGAAGAATGTAGAGAATTTGCAAAAACTCTTGAAGGGACCATTCGTTCAGACATGGATCAAATTCTGAACTCCAAGAACTTCTTAGCTGGAAAAATCAAAGGTTAGTGGAGGAACAGCTGTGCTTTGGAGCAATTCTCCAGTGTTTCCCATTGTGTTGCTCAAATTACCAGATGTGCTTGTTTTGAAATCCTTGTGTGTTTTGAGAAATCCAACTGGAGACATCAATTTTCAGAACAAACGAGGCTCTACTGCCTTTGGTGGGAACTGATACCTGTGGCCACTGTGTCTGTGAAAATATCAGGTCTTCTCAAATTGGAGCTGACAGGTTTTGAGTATCCTGATCAGACTTGTTCCTTCTGCTTTCATTTTTACTTGCACAGTCTTAGGTAGTGAAGATGCAGGTCACATGAGCATAATTAAAAGACCTGATCTCTAGGAATGCACCACAAAACCAGGTTCTGCTTATGTAACAAGTCCATGGGCTTTCAAAGAATATTTAAACCAAAGGGTTTCTTAGGTGGCTTTTATTTAATGTGAAGTAATAATAATTTTATTATGAATATAAAAAGGAACATAAAGAGCAGGCAAAATGTTGTTGGTGTTGCTTAAGCTGGCAAATAAATAAATAAATAAATAAATAGCTGGTAATGATACTCAGAGCTGCCCTTTCCTCCACCCTCACAGTGCCCCCATTTGCAGTGTTTGCTTAGGTGAGGCTTGGGACAAGAGTTTTCATTGTCACTCATAAAGCTGTGAACTCCTTTCACACCCTCATCACCTCTGTGGAGGTGTGACTCTAGGGAAAAATTTAAAAAAATTGAATTAACTGTAAAGAGATAAGTTCCAATTACTTCTTTCACTGTCTCTAAATGCAATTTTGTCCTGTGTGACCCTCCAGCCAGTGTTTCTGAGCCTGCCCAGAAGTGCTGCACAGAGAATATCCAGCCATTCCTCACCTCCATCCTGGAGGAGCTCATGGGCCCCGTCAGCTCCGGATTCACGGAAGTGCGCGCGCTTTTTGACAAGGAAGTGAATGAAATCATCCAGGACTTCCAGAAGACCAATGACATGACCAGGCTAAAGGAGGTAAGACAAAACAGAGCTGGAGGAGCCTTTATATCAGCACAGGGATGTTCTGGGCTAGGCCTTGGCTGGTAGCAGGATTTGCTTTCCCAGGTGGAAGCACATGAGCACCTGGTTTTGTCATTTAAAAGTCTTGTGGTATTTGTGCCACTGGAGTGCAGATACCAGAATTTGGGTTAAAGCCAAATTGTTACATTCTCTATTAAAAATTCACCTCTGGTTGCTTTCTTTCAACCTGCATGGGAATGCAGAATGTGGATCAGCTCATGACCCTGCCCTTCAACTCGGTGAAAATGGAGCCCTGCTATCTAAAAGTGAACTTGCTCCAGGAGCTCCTGCAGGACCTCAAGAATCGCTTCAAGGTCTATCACATCGATTTTGTGATTCAGAGGACACAGAACTTCATGCAAGAGGTACTGTAAGATCCAGTTTTTCCTCCTAGGAGAACAGGTTAGGTTTGTCCTGCTAACCTGCTTCAAAGTAATCTTGATAAGAGCCATGAAAGAGCCTCAGAGTGTCTCTCAGGCAAGGTACAAGTAACAAATCTTGAGAAAACCAGCTAGAAGCTGCTTGACACTTATATTTGTGAGACTCTCTGTGTGTGAGTTGTTCTGCAAGGCATGAAAATTTTGCATGGATCATCTGTTCCCCTGAACTTTCAGGTTCTGAATTCCCAGTGTCTCAGCACCCAAGAAAGTTGTGTGTGTAACTAGTGAAGTGGCTAAAATTCACCTGATTCCCTTTCTAAAGGCTTGGTTTTTCAGGGAGGGTGAACACTATTAAATGTGTTTTACCAAAATGGAATGTCTCCTCTTTGGTAGTTGATTTTCTCACTATATATAAAATAAAGCAATTAATGTTACAAACTCAGAGACAGATGTTTCAGGATGTAGGTGCTTTATGCAGCCTCACTTTTCAGGGGACTGGTGGAGGTGACAATATCATTCCAGATGAAAACTGAACTCCACCTCTTTGTCCCCTCTAGTGTGTGTTGGTACAGGCTATAACTCTGCTTTGCCTGGATTCCTCCTGGGTGCCTGGCCAGAAGTGTCTGAGGAGCTGGCCAGCAGACTGATTCCAGTTGCCAGATCACAAGGCAGATTTGGCCTTGGAGCTCTAAATTGAACCCTGTGATTTTAATCTGTATTTGGGAAATTTACTAATCTGCTCAGTAATCTTGTGAAATGGAGCTGGTCCAGATCTATGGAGTGGAAGTTATGAATATGGAAAACAAGTGTCTAGGACAGTACTGGGATAGGGTTTTCCTAAAAGCAGCTCTTCTTAGTACAGCCAAGACCAGCAGCCAAGGAATTACTCAGAAATAAAATTCTGATTTCATGTCTGGGTCTTTCAGGGGGGACCATTCCAAAATGCTGCCAAATAAAGTGTCTTTCACGGAGTGAAGACCATAACTCAAGACAAAGAAGTAGACAGAAAATAAATCCCATATAAACCAAGAGGTCGCTTTTTTTTTGAACAGAACATGAGACAAAATTAACAAGAAATCAGTTAAATTATAACAGGAGTTGTTCTAAACATGCTGTTATTGCATCTTCCTCTTTAAGAGGCTGGTATTTTCCTCATAAAAATATTGTGTAGTTTCCCTTGTTTGTCTATGGACGTTTATTTCATAAATAAGTGAAATCAGACATGTCTGTGTTAGTGTAGTATTTGGCTAAAATGTACCTCGGGCAGAGGGTGGAGCAGGATTCCTTGCCTTGGGAGCCTGGCATCCTCTAGTGGCCAATTTCAGGAAATCTCGGAGCACGGTGCTCAACTGGCTGAAGGAATGGCCCCCCTGCATATCTCCCACTACTTCTCCAATAAGAAAACGTTAAAATTTGAATGGGAACAGCTAAAGAAAAGGCAAAGCCTCATTAAATAGACTCAATTGCCACTTGCAGAATTGTTTGTCTGAAATATCTTCAGAGTAGGGGCATAATATTCTTAATGATAAGCTGAAAATATGGTAGATGCCAGCTTGGCAGAATTCTGTGAAAAATGATTGCACTCTATGATTTTTGCTGATTATTTTTTTTTTGTATTATGATGAAAGCTACCGAAAATGATGTGCAGTATGATTAAATACTGTTTATTAATGATTAATGATAGAAGTCAATGGGAGTCTTCTTATTAGGGATAATGAGTTTTGACTGTGGTCTGTATACACAGATAATCAATTCTACATTTTGACTCTGCCAGCATCAGTTTGGGTGGGGATATGAGATCAAATCTGCACAAGAAAGCTGGGACAGCATGATAATGATACCACAGCTTTAATTTTATTTATTTATTGCAGCATTTCAGTGCTCTTTAGAGCACCTTCTCAGAAACACAATTTAAATTAACAGTTGCACATATCATGTTTGCAGGAATTTGATGTTACTGGCCTTTAACAGTTTTTTTTTTTTTTTAATTACTATTTTTAGCTGATGGAAAATGCAGTTTATACGTTTGAGCAGTTGTTCTCTCCAAACTGCCAGGCAGACTCAGCCAAAGTTGCAACAACCATTGAAAAAGTCAAGCTGAGAGTGCTGAAGGTAAGTGTCATGTAGCACATTTGCAGGCTGCCTTTCTGGAAACAGAATATATTTTATATGAATGTACCTCAGTATTTGTAAGAGGATAAGCTGAAAATATTGATTTGGTGGCACTTAGCAAAGCTGCCCATTTGGGGGATAAAACTTAGTTCTGGGCAGACACTTATAGAAGTATTTGCATGTGCAGTCCCTTTAATTGTAGGTAAATCAGATTATTAATATGCTGTGGATCTGGATAAATAATATTTAATTAACGTTATAATCAGCCTGCCACTGGGATTTGTTACTCTCAGAAAGGGCAGTACTGAAATAGCTGGGGAGGGCAATCAGGGACTGTTTCTAGCCCAAGAATTAAAAGAAGCAAAAGAGCTCCCAGTACAGTAGATTTTAGAGTGATTTTGTAGAAGCTGGACTAACCTGCGTGGCCATCCCAGCCCTGTGCACCTGTGATGCAGCAGCTACAGGCTGGCAGGAAGCAGTTCCCTGTGGGAGTGGTGAATAACCCCAGGCACGTGTGGGCTTGTTTCTCTCTGGTGTGTTTTGGCAGCAATATGACTACGACAGCAGCACCATCCGCAAGAAGATATTCCAGGAGGCACTGGTGCAGATTACCTTGCCCACAATGCAGAAGGCACTGGCTTCAACATGCAAACCAGTAGGTGTCTGGGACTAAAAACCTCAAAAACCAATAATGGAAGGCAGGGGAGGAACAGCACCTTGGCAGTAATTCCTTAAAACTGTCAGGCTGTTTGCTCTCAGAGGACTGTGCAGATTTCCTGCTCAGTGCTTAGATGTGCCACTTCATGGGTTGGGTAGGTGTGGAGCACAGGGACAAGCATTTTATCACCTGGTATATGCATGCAGACACCTCATGTCTCTGTCACAGAGGAAGCAGTGGTGGAGCAAACCTCCACAAGCCCTTCCTGTTTAGTTTCTCACCAGCCTTTTGTATTTGTGCCTCTGCAGAAATGAGCAGCCAGCTTTAGAAGCCAAAGTGTGGCACAGCTGACAGGCCCCGCCAAGTCCTGACCTTTTACTTGAAAACCTCCAGGTGATTTATGTAGGTGCCTCTTCTAGAAATGGGCAGAGGTCACTTAATTTACTTTTTTATAGACCACCAAGCACTGCTTGATGACACCGACTCAGTTAGACAGATGGGTATAAATCAGTGAGCTCAAAGTGTTACACACCTATTAGAAAAACAAAACCAAACCCTGCATCTCCCATGCACCATGGATTTGCCTCCTTGGACAAACAAGTTGTGAGGCATTTCCTCAGCAGCTGTTTGTATCAGCAGGCAGTGATCTGCAGTGCTTTTAACTGAGGTTGTACTGCAGGAACACTGTTTGGTAAGTACATAAATTGTGGACACACGTAGCTCATGGAGTCATAGTTCAAACAGTGCACCCCAGGAGCAGTCACAGGGTGTGGCAAGACCTGCTCCATGGCATCTCTGAGCTGTTTGGTTGCAGTAGGACTCAAAATCCCTCAGTCTTCTCCATCTGTTCCTTTCTTCCCTACCTACACAGGAGCTGCAGAGATATGAGCAGTACATTTTTGCTGATTACACAAGTGTGATCCAAGTAGAGAACGTGTATGAAGAGATTTTACATCAGACACTGCTTGAAGAGGCCCTGAAAGGTGAGAACATTTCTGAGGTGACAGGGATAACATTGCAGCCTGTGGCCCATGAGCTGTTCCTTCAGAACTTCTTAGAGCCCTCACCTGGCTGCTCCTGTCCCACTTTCTCCAACACTGGTGGTTATGTCCCTACAGTGTTTTTTCATTTGGCTCACTGAAGATGTGTTGCAAGCCCTAAAATCTGAGTTATGGGGCAGCTTTACTAAATCCATGGAACTCAAGAGTGATGGCTTGGCACAAGCCTTTTTCTAACAAAATGTAATTATGGCAACTTCACTTGATCTCGATTCCCTGGGCCAAGGAGGGGGATTCTGTCCTTACTTGTGCAGATTTGGTGATGACTAAATGGCAAGACTATGCCAATTGCAAGACTAAGAGAATTGCCAAGACTAATGGTAACAGAGGTTAATTTCCTCAAATGAAATGAACTTCTGGATGCAGTTTCCAGTACTCACTGATGCCAGTGCAGTGCTCCTTGCAGATCTCTCTACTTCTGTGTCAGAAAACGAGACTATTCTTAATAAATACTACATATATATCTATATAAATATATATATCAATAAATACTTTATTTCTCTATATGTGCCTGTCTGTCTATACCCTGGATAAAAGACAAGCAGATGTACTGCATAGGATGTTTTCACAGACCATAGGCACTCCTGCTGCAAAACAGCAGTATAATAATTGTAACCAGCATAGTTTTATTGGCGTATTCAATGTAAATCCTTCTGCACTGAAGCATTACCCTTGTGCATTGTGGGTCCTCTGCTTCAGAAATGCTCGGGTCAATACTGAAGTGTCATTATTCAAAAAATAAAATTCCCATCCCCAGAAAAGAAATGTGAACTAAAAGGAAGCTGAAAATGAACATTAGTGTTGTCTTTAATACCAAAATGTACAACATAAACTTGGGAAAGCACTGTATGTTCTTCTTTGGTGTTTCTGTTTTATTCAGTGATCAACGAGGCTGCCGTTCTGAGGAAGCACAACCTGTTTGAGGATAACCTGAACGTGCCCTGCGAGAGCGTGTCCAGCCTGACGGAGCTGAGGACCCCCGTGGGATCAGCCCAGGGCACCCCCGCCAAGGCTCCCCCAGCTCCCCGAGCCGAGGGCTCGGACACCGAGAGCCACGGGGACGAAACGCTCGTTGTGACAGGGAAAATCGTCTGGGAGAAGGATGCTGAGGAGGGGAAGTCACCAGACAAAGAGGCAGGCGCCTCTGCTGGTCCAGCTGGTGATCAGGCCAGCAGGAGGGAAGCAGTGGCTGTTACAGACATTGGTGACAAACAGGAGTCCCCCTCGGCTAGCCACACTAAACAGGGAGCTGGAGAGGGAAAAAGCGCTTTGGAGAATGTATCAGAGTGTGTAGTGATACATTCTGAGGGAGAACTCAAGGCACAACAAAAAGCTGTGGAGGAAAAAGGAGCATCTGGGATTGACACTGCAGTAAAAAATTTTGAAGCCAGCCCTAAAAAAGAACTGAAGGTACCTGAAGGAGACGTGGAGGAAGAGGTGACCTCAGAGAGTCAAACAGTGACAGCTGCTGTGTCTGTCAGTGGCACTGAGAAAGCAAGCACAGCACAGGAAAAAGTGTCTGAGATAAAGCTCACTTTCCCACCTGAGAGTGTAACAGATACAGAGATTTTAGGGAGTGCAGAAAAGAAAAGTAAGGTAGGAAATGAAACTATGGGAAAATTATGTCAGAGTGAAAATGCAGTAGGAACAGGGTTTGAAGGGGATAGTAAAAAAGAAAGTGGTGAAAGTACTGAGACAAAGATTGTTTCCCAGGATGAAAAGACAGGGAAAGCAGAGTTTGGGGATAGTCCTAAAAAAGAAAGCCAGTCAGAAGAAAAGAGTTGTAAATCCCCCGATGATGTGAATGAGATAAGGAGTTTGCTGATGCTGACAGTTGAGATCCCAGCAGATACTCCAGCTGAGAACATAAAGGAGGTCTGTGAGGGCGAGCTGCTGAAGATGCAGGAGCACCATAATGGGATCTACGAGTTGAGCGAAGTGGCTGTGGCAGAAATTCAGGTGAGCCAGAAGATGAAGAGTGAAGATGCAGCGGAATGTGTGGAGTTCAAGGAGGAGCGACCGTCCTCAGCCAGCCTGGGGAGCGATGGTACGAGGGTAGAGAGCCTGCCCAGGGGGGCACAAGCACCGTGGCTGGTGGAGAGCTGGGCTCCGCCTCAGGAGGCAAAGGCAGAGGTGGAGAGCAAACCGCCTGTGCGGTACGCGGGTGCGGGAGGTGAGAGGTTGCAGCCAGAGGAACAGACGGGAATTGCGATGTATGGGGAGGAAGGAACAGGGAACAGCCACGCTGTCCCGGAGGACGGTGGGACACAGAGCCCCTCTCCGAGCCCTGCTGCAGATGCAGCCACGAGGGACGTGCCCATCCTGGATAGAGCCAACCCAGGACTGCTGGAGCCGGTGTCCCTGGAGCCGCAGCAGCGCCGGGAGCAGCCCAGGGCAGAGCACACGGCAGACACAGAGCCTGGGCGGCCAGAGGGGGAGCCGGGAGATCAGTCCTCTTCACACGCAGGAATTCAAAGCACCGGAGGAAAAGCCATTCTCCCAGAAGAGCACCGAGAAGATGGTCCTGCACAGCAAAACTCTGAGGAGTAAAGAGCAGCTTTCAGCCCAGCCCTGCAGGACCTATTCATTCCAGTAATCCCTGTTCAGTTTTGAATATTTGTTCAGGTTGGGGCTGGAGGAAATGTGCTTTGTTGTGGTGTCCCCAGCTCCTGCAGGTTTGCCTCAAATCCCTTCCTGAGGGATGGGTGATGGGTTTTGTTCTGGTTAAAACCAGATTACTGCTGAGGAATCTCATCTGTCACTTCAAATCTGCTCCCTTTTAAAGCTAGAGAAAAAGTCTGGAAATGTGACCACTGAATGCTTCAAACGCCCAACTATCATCAACTTATTTTAACAATGTAGCTCTTCTTAGGGATCCTCTTGATTTTTAAATGCATAGTTTTGACAAGTACCGCTCTGATTCTGGTGGTTGGTACATACATACTCGAGGATGCTTCTAGTGTTTGCATGCAGTATACAGGAAATAAAAATATTTTTTAGTAGTAAACAGAACCAAATAGTTGATTTAGTAGATTGCTGAAAGGCCACACTGTGCAAAATCTGCAAACTGATTACTTAATTATTTTCAAGTTTTGGCAGATATCAAAGACAAGCAAATATTCTGATTTTTAATTTTTTTTTTCTCTTATTGCTGTATTTAAAAAGGGGAAAATATGGGAGCAGGTTTCTCAGTCCCACTCTGCACTTCGGGGTTATTTAGCCTTCCAGAGCACTTTATGGCTATTTTGTTTTGTTTTGTTTTATGGAAGGGAGAGAAGAGAATGTTTACAATAACTATAACCATTGGGCAGCATTTCTCTGGTTTAAATCCCACCATAAAATAGATTCAATTACAGCTGTTTCATAGAGAATATCGAGTCCTGCCATTCCCATTCCCACTGAGTTACTCAGGTCTGTAGACCTTTTTAGGTGTGGAAATCATGTAATAAGTGGCAACAATTGTGAAATACCAGAGTCATTGCATCTAATTTCTAATGCAGATGTTAACTGAAGTGACAGGCAGCCAGAGGTTGTTTTTCATGTGCTTGATTTTGGAGGGCAGAATCACATTACAAAAGCAGTTATTAAAATGAGACAGTTGCTTTCATACACACGATCTGTATCAAGCCACGATCTTGGCACAGAGTTGCTTAAATGTGGTTTTTGCATCTCAGTTTGGACAGAAAAGCTTGGAGATGAAACCCAGTATTTTAGTAAATTGGCCTTTCAAATGCAAGGGCTCACTTTAGAGGTCAGTATAAGGGCACCTTGAAATTCTGGCCCGGTGTTTTGAGCCTGTTTCTGAATGTCATACAGTGCAGGACAGCAAAGATTAATTATAATTGCAGCAAGGACTGCAGGATTTATGCCCATCAAGACATGGGAAGAAATAACAAAGTCCCAGGAGCATAATATGTGTTAAGCATTTAACTTCAGCAAACTGTGCAAAGTCTTTTAATGCTATCAAAATATTCTTTATTACTAACAGAAAATTGATACTAGAGGAACAGACAAATATTACTGTGTGAGGAAGGAACCTTGTTGAGTAACTGGATTAACTACTCTGTCACTACAGTAAAATAAATGTAGTTCCTATTTATTCTAGAAGCTGTACTGTGGTGTGGAAACGTGAAGGTCACAGACGTTTTCCTTGCAGAAGTACTTTGACTCGTTTCCTCCTTGTATTTCATGTAGAAATACGAATTTGGAAACATACAAACCACTGCCAGCAAATGCTTTTTTTTTTTACGAATCATTGGTTATTTCACTGTCAGCTGCTTCACTTTTTTTACAAATCATTAACTATTTTAAATTGGTACCGAGTGTTAAGTGATTTCAAATTTATAAAGTGCTCTAGAGTTAAGCAGCAGCAAGCAGCCCTTTTATGCTAAAATTAGGGGACATTATGGGGTTTTAGTACTTTTTTTGTATGAAAGACAGCATGGCAGCAAAAAAGACTGCAGCCTCCTGCAAAAGGAAACTAATTCATTCTAATATGAATTAGATACATCTGTACAGAGAGCATTTTGCATAAATATTTCCATAATGGTAATTTTGGAGTTATTGCTGTGGCAGGCCTAGATCTGGCTAATATTTTCCTGTGATACGTGTTGCATTGCTGAATGCAGATGCTCAGATGTTTTTCACCAGAGAGATGGGTAAGGATGGGGGAGATTCAGCCTGTATAATTTAAATTCCAGTTCCTCGTGGCCATGGGACTTTTTTTCCTGGTTTTGGGCATTTTCTGCCCGTTTGCAAATGGATAAAGCAGTGCTTTTCTAGTCTACCACAATTGGTTAGCAGCGACAGCTTGGTTAGAAGAGCTCAACAATCTGCAAGGTTACGTGGGACCACTGTTCAGAAATTATAATAATGCAGCCATTCCGTTGTTTTTGTTGCTTTCTTGGCAGTTTCCTTCTCAAACCGTGAACTGTAATAAATAAATCGCTTTTATGGCCCACGGCCTAGAGTCGGGTGCCCTGAGGGGAGCGGGCCGGGGTGTGCAGCTCCCTGTTAAGGGCCAGGACATGAAACACATTGTATTTGCTTGGAACTTTGTACAAACGCTTGTCACGGAAATAAAGACACTCTTCCCTTCCATTGCTGGGAGGCTGCTTTTGTGAGGGTGTGATAATTCGGGGGATTTTATTAAAGAAACGTTCCTCAGGCAGCTGGAGGTGACGGCGGTGTCCCCAGCACAGAGAGGGGAGTTTTTAGGGGAGCAGGGAGTGACAGCGTGAGGGGGAACGGCTTCACACTGAATGTTGGATTGGGTATTTAGGAGGAAGTTCTTCGCCGCGAGGGTGGTGAGGCCCCGTCACAGCGTGTCCACAGAAGCCGTGGCTGCCCTATCCGTGGGAGAGTGCAAGGCCAGGCTGGACGGGGCTCTAATTACGTCCCTGCCCACCATGAGCTGCTCCGCACAGCCCCTTCCGTCCAGAGCCGCTCCGGCCAGCGCCTAAGGGAGCGCGGCGGGCGGGGCGGAGCGCGGGGCACGCCGGGAGTTGTGTGCGGTCGGAGCGCGGGGCACGCCGGGAGCTGTGGTTCCCCACCCTTTGTCCACGTCGACCCTCTCGTTACGCGTTCCCTGCCGGCTCACGTGACCCCCGTGCCGCGCTCCCCCATTGGCCCGGCGGCGCGCGCTGGAGGGGGGGCGGTGCCGGAAGCGGCGGCGGCGCGAGGCCGTTTCCTTGGCTACGCCCCCGCGGGCGCGCGCGGAGGGGCCGGGCCGGGCCCTTCCTGCCCCGGGAGCCGCGATGGGCCCGCAGCGGGACTAGCGGGCACCCGGCCGGCCGCCATGGGCCTCAGCGCAGCTCCGGGCTGCCGCGCCGGGGAGCGGGGGCCCCGCTGGAGGAGGCCCTGGAAGCTCCTGGCCCTTGGCCTGCTCTCCGCCTCCTCCGTGCTGGCGGCCGCCCCGGGCGCCGGGGCCATGAGCAGGGAGGAGAAGCGCCGGCTGGGGTGAGCGCAGGGACGGACGGAGGGAGGGAGGGAGGGACGGACGGACGGACGGCGGGCCGGGCTGGCGTGTGCGCTGCCCCCGGGGCTGGGCTGGGCTGGGTGACTGCAGAGCTTCGGGACGGCGTCCCCTGTCCGTCCGTCCGTCCGTCCGTCCGTCTGCCTGCCCCCGAACGCTCCAGGGGCCGCGCGGTGTCGGTGCCCGGCCGGGCTGGGGCTGCGTGTGCCGGAGCCTGGCCGTGTCCGGGCCAGCTCCGCCGGCTGCGGGGCACACGCGGCCCCTGCTCCGCTCTGGGATCAAGCCGTGGGCTCTGGGAGCCTGGAGCTCGCCTTGGAGGCTTCAGCCAGGGCTTGCTGAAAAGGGGCTGGGGGTGAAAGTGAGCAAAGGTAAGTGTAAATCCCCGCTCGGTTGGTTTAATTATGGCCGTGCCTCTGGGAGAGTGCGGGAGTCATAAAAAAGGTAAATGTTTACGTGTGTTCTGCCCAGTTCCTGTATGTAAGTTCAACTGCTCCGGTCCCCGTGCACCTATGTCTAATAGGCTGATTCTTTTATCGTAGTTTTTAGTTGAAGAGTAAATATTACAACATATATGGGAAATACATTTTCCTGCATGGAGTGGGACTTTATAAAACAAATTTGCAATCAAGGGTATTTTGTGTTAGTATGTTTCTGGGGGCAGTTTCATCGTCCTGTTCCCATCCAGTAGTGAGTTGTACAGAACAATAATGCCAGAAGTCTGCTGTAGAAGCAGTGTGGATACTCTCACAGTTGTTAAGGTTGGAGAAGGCCTCCAAGATCATCAAGTCCAGCTGTCATGTATAAGTTGATATTTAACTCCAGTGTTTACAGTTACTGGAGTTTTCCATCATGGGTTCTCAGGATAATTTGTGTGTGCAATCTTATATATGTTTTCTTCACGAGGCTATACAAGGAGTTGAAATTTCATTCCCCATTTCGTTTTAAAATTTTTGCGTTGCACTTAAAATATCATCTGATGCCCCAGGCATGTGCAGGCCATGTCCTGCTGTGGTTTGTGTTTGCTTGTAAATGTAAGTTTTAAGCAGTTGTCTGTGTGTTTATCTGGGGCTTTTTGCCTGCTGCAGCCTGAGAGGCACCTGGGAAAAGCACCATCCTCTGCTCTTTTGATGCCTTAATGCACTTGATGAGTTAAAACTACTTCTTGCATTTCCAAGTCATTGAACTAAATTGGATATTTACAATATAATTGTGGTGTTCCTGGCTCCTTTTTGTTCTGTCTTATCAGCAGAGATTGTGAATTATGTTGATGGTAGAAATTAGCATCCTTTTTTACTTGCAGGGCTCCTTAGTGAAACAGTTAGGAATGATCACAAGTAGTGCTGTGTCTTAAAAAAATGTGGTTTTTTGGGAGGTTGTACGTGTAGAAGCATTTCTGTCTTTCCAGACATATGAAACAAATGTAAGGGTTTTCTCTAGTGTTTGCTTGCCAAGAGATCCCCAAATAATTTCATGTTAGGTGAAGAAAGAGTCTTTACTTTTTGGAGTGGACAAGAGTAGCTGAATCAAGAAAAAATTATTATTCTATATTTCATTTACTTGAGTAGAGTATGTTAGTAGAGAACCTGTGCCTGACATTCAGATATTAAAGTGTGATACATGTAAGATGGTGTGTTAAAGGCCATTGGGAGACAGACCAGTAATGCTGTTTCTTGTTTCTTTTTTAGAAATCAAGTGCTTGAAATGTTTGATCATGCATATAGCAATTATATGGTAAGTCAAATACTTGTTTGGTGTTTTTCAGAGGAGTTGTTGCTGACCTAGGGGAGAAAGCAACCTCCAGCACATGACATTCTATAGAAATATCTGGGAAGGAGGGGTGAAAACAGCTAAAATTAATAACAGCACCTGTAAAGCCTTTAAAAAGACCATAAGTGTTACTTTCAGGAAGGTTGGGATGGCTTTTAGAGTGGTAACTAAGAATTGCTTGTGGTAACTCTCCTAATCCATGCCTGACCTTTCCCAAACCAGTTCATCTCATGTCAGGCTATCAACAGTAAAGTATTTGGTTTGAAACTCCAGGAAAAGGGAGTTTGGGAGAGCTGTCTATGGGCATTAGATTCTGGAGAACACAAGCTGATCTTACTTATTTTGTAGGTAAAATGACATTTAATATTTCTTCAGTGGTAAGCCATGTCAGATGCAGTTTGGGCATTCTTGTACAAACTGTAGAAGAGAAAGGGAATCTGGTGCCATATCCAGGCATGCCAGGGTGTGACTGTCATATGACCATGGGCCATGCTGGCTGTGGTTTCTTTTGCTCTGACTTGTGATTCCTGTGCAGGTATCCTCCTGTTCTGGATCTCTGAGCCACCCCACACACCCTGGTCTGGCTCTGTTTACAAAAGCTTAACCATAAATAGTTAATTGGAGTGCACTTCCTCAAGTAAAAATTACTTTCAAATATTCTATCAGTAATACACTTCTGAGGAGAAAGTGTGGATTTGACTAAGATAAATATAAAAGATTAATTCTTACTGGCTTCATATGGACATTCTGGCACATTCTTTGTGGCTGTTACAGAAACCCCTCTGAAGTTGCATCAGTTCCTGCTGCACAAACTGCTGTTTCCTTGCAGCATCTTGCCACATGTCCCAGGTTCTGTGTTATGGGTTAAACTTTAATATGTAATTCAGACTTAAAATCTCAGGAGTTAAAACTTTATACAGCATGGGAGAGGTACAGGACTGTAGAGTGGACAGAAGGCTAAGCCAAGAGGATTTTCAAAGGGGTGCAGTTTCTCCTTTTAACTTAAGCTCTTTACTTTTGAAACCTTTAGCAGTTAAACATCAAGGCTTTTTTGGTCATAATTTTTGTAATCTGGTTCCATGAAAAACACTTGGCTTGGATTTCCTCAATGGAAAACTTCTGTGTTTGGCAAAATTGGACAAAATATTACAAGGATCTGTGCTTCTACTGTTCATTGTGTGATAAATTGGCAACTGGTAGGGGTCTTGCCACATCTGAAGCAAGAAAATTCTGTTTGAAGGAGAGAGAAAACTTCAGCTATCCTGGAAGCTTTGAAGCCAAAAGGATATTTATTTGCCACGTATGCTGGAGCACTAAACAAACAGAGAAATGTGACTTGCCTGTTTAAAGCTGAAGAAAAGATTAGAGTATCAGACTTGATTCTGACAACAGGAGAATGAAGTGTTTTTGCAGGTGTTTTTGAAACAGCCAGCTGAAAAGTTTTGATTTTCTGTTTCTATTAATACATATTTTAGACATGCATATTTAGAAGACTGAAAATTCACGTTTGATTGCAAGGGAAATTCCCTTGCCTTTTTTTTTTTTCTTTTTTTAAGTTGTTAACAGAAGCTTAGAAAAAGCTGCTGGTTTTTTTCAGTCCTTGAACGACATTTGTAATAATGGGGATATTTTTCTTCTTGGCTGTCAGAACATGTGAAAATGACATGTCAGTCACTTGAGGCTAGTGACAAGTTGGGAAATAACTCAATGCAATAGCTGCTTATTCTCTGCTGTAGGCAGAGAATAAGTGAACTTTTATTTTTCAAAATGCTTCAAGTTCTTTATTTGTAAAGCTAAAAGTTTATTTTTCCAGATTTTTATCACTTCTCTTATCCAAAATTTAAGCCAGAGATCTCAGTTTTGACATTGCTTTTGTTGTGTACTTCTTTAATCTGTTTTTCTGAATACTTTGCAGAGATACTCAGAAACATCTAAGCTGTATTAAAATGATCTAGATTCTGCCTTTTGTAGTTAAACTTGAGGAGAACAAAGACTTGAGCAAAGACCAAAACACTCAGGAGGGTGGTATACAGGGAAACAAACCATCAGTTTCAAAAGAAGTTGCTGTAAGAACTGTTTATTTATAGAGGAATGTTCCTTTTTAATTTTTATTTCATGCTTGAATACAGATTATTTTTGTACCATATTTTGGAAAGATTTTGCATGTGTTTACTTGCAGTTTCAGTGCAGCAATTGAAGTTTTTTCTCCTGCCACATGTTAGTTCTCCACTAGAAGTCAAACTGGAGACCTCAGTACAGCAGCAGCCAGTTTCCTGCTGAAATAAGAGAAAAGCTCTATCTCAAACCACTTGTGTTAAGCTTCTAAAGGATGCAATTTCATGTTCATTGAATTAGATATATTTAAGATTCATTGTCATTGATGTCAGTCTTACATTTATTATGTTTGTAAGAGGCTCAGTCTTGTTAGGGCTTTTTTTTTTTTCTGTGACTGTTATCATTTATGTCTTATGTAGTAATTCATCAATGTTTTGTTTGAACTTTTGAGTTCTCTTACCTGTCACTGACTGTCACCCTCAGGCAGGTGAGTTCATTGTGCAGAGTGCAGTGAAGGGCCATCAAGGGGATGGAGAGGCTGGAGCATCTTCCCTGTAAAGAAAGGCTGGGGGAGCTGGGGCTCTTCAGCCTGGAGAAGGGAAAGCTCCAGGGAATTTAACAAGGGAGAGCTGGGGCTGTTCAGCCTGGAAAAGGGAAAGCTGCAGGGAATTTAACAGGGGAGAGCTGGGGCTGTTCAGCTTGGAGAAGGGAAGGCTCTAGGAAATTTAACAAGGGAGAGCTGGGGCTGTTCAGCCTGGAGAAGGGAAAGCTGCAGGGAATTTAACAGGGCAGAGAGCTGGGGCTGTTCAGCCTGGAGAAGGGAAAGCTGCAGGGAATTTAACAGGGCAGAGAGCTGGGGCTGTTCAGCCTGGAGAAGGGAAAGCTCCAGGGAATTTAACAAGGGAGAGCTGGGGCTGTTCAGCATGGAGAAGGGAAGGCTCTAGGAAATTTAACAAGGGAGAGCTGGGGCTGTTCAGCCTGGAGAAGGGAAAGCTGCAGGGAATTTAACAAGGGAGAGAGCTGGGGCTGTTCAGCATGGAGAAGGGAAAGCTGCAGGGAATTTAACAAGGCAGAGAGCTGGGACTGTTCAGCCTGAAGAAGGGAAAGCTGCAGGGAGTTCATCAAAGGAGGCTGTCAAAAAGACAGAGCCAGGCTCTTCTCAGGAGTGCTCAGAGGAAATGGACATAAACTGAACCATGGGAGATTCCCTCTGAACAGGAGGAAACACTTTTACACTGTGGAGTTGACCAGGTGGAGCTGACAGGGTGTCCAGAGAGGCCAGGATTCTCCCTCCTTGCAGAAGCTCAGGAGTTACCTGGACATGGTACTGGGCAGCTGGGTCTGGGTGGCCCTTCTTGAGCAGAGGGCTTGGACAAGATGAACTTTGGAGGTCCCTTCCCACCTGCAGGGCTCTGTGATGGCCATGCAGGTTTTCTGCAGAGCAGCATGATGAGGATTCCTTTTACAGGCTCCCAAGGGTGGCAGTGAGCACTGTGACTGATTCCCCTGTTTTGTTCCCAACAGGAGCATGCGTATCCAGCTGATGAACTCATGCCTTTAACTTGTCGTGGACGAGTGCGGGGTCAGGAGCCAAGTCGAGGGGATGTGGATGATGCCTTGGGAAAGTTAGTGTCTGAAATGGTCACTGTAAACATCTAGGAATAGATGTACAATTGGCAGCCCATAAAACTTGTTTGTTCAGTTGATTTGGCCAGAAACTTACACTTGTAAGAAGAGTTTTTGTTATTACGAAGTTACCTTACACTTGTAAGAAGTGTTTTTATTGTTGTGAAGTTAACTTACACTTGTAAGAAATGTTTTTATTGTTGTGAAGTTAACTTACACTTGTGTTTTTATAATTATGAAGTTAACTGATGTGAAATTGTACCTTAATTAGAAGAAAAGAATTGACCAGTGAATGAGATCCAAAAATTTTTCTTTTAATCATTCCCCAAGTATTCTCCATAGGAAAACCTTCCAAATGTGGGCTTACATTTATAGTATTGGTAGTATAGGTTATAAGGGTTAATGTGCTGAACAGAACAATAAACTCTTATCCATGATGCTGGCCTAATAAGTGATATTTAAAGTGCTTTTTTAAGTAGAAAGTTTTCTGAAAACAAGCAGTCAAATGATTATCATGTGTATCATAGCCTGAGGCCTTTGCTGAAGTATAAAACATTATTTCAGACATGGAAATATTTTCTATTCTTTCTTTCAAGGGAGCTGATAGTACAAAATACTGATCCTTTGGCTAGCAAAATGTAGATTTAAGGACTGTTTTTTTCCATGTTAAATGGAATAGTCAAAGGCAAAATTGACCTACTCTAAATGCATTTGTAATTGATACCTTTGAATATGTGCAGTTTATAGATCAAATTCTTTAATAGCAAACAGCTGGTTTTTTAATATCACAGTTTAATGTCTCTAAGCACAATAGTGTTAATCAAAGCTGAAATCCTTCTCTTATATACTGTTTCTAATTGTCTTTAGGATATTGAGCATGTTATTTTGGCTGTGTTGTGTTATGTACAAATGGTTTTTAGTCTAGAGATTTCCATACAATCCTGCTGCCTTGGAGGTATCCAAAGATACAGCAGATGAAAAGTGTAATGAAAATGTATTTTGAATCCATTCTTTTTAATGACCTTTTTAAAAAGTAACATACTAGCATTTGAGTAAAAATACCTTCCCCCCTACCATCTACCCTTAGATGCATTAAATTATTGTATGTATTTATTGTTTTTCTGTATACAGACTTTATTCTGTACCTTATAATTAGTTACATTATTATGTAGCAGAGTTCTCATCTAATCCTTTTTCTTGCCAGCTGCCTCATCAGTTGTGTTCTCTGCCAGTCTTTGCAATCACAAAAGGACAGGGTGAGGCAGCTGGGTCAGTTCTGTTTCCCTGGAGAACTTAGGAGCCTTCCATATAGATGTGAAATGCATCATTTCTCTCCTCTTGTACAGAAAAAGTTGTGAATTTGTTAGGCAGTTGTGCATAGTCATTAATTAATCTCTGTCTCCTGTAAAACAGCACTCACAAAATGCCCTTATATCTTTACAAATTCAAGAGAATTATAATATAGGAATACTTAATTAGAATTTTGGTGTCACATGTTGCCTGCAAGGTTTCAAACATTGGGCACTTACTGAAATCCTTGGGGTGTGCTCCTCAGTAGGCAATTTTAACTGTTCCAAAGTGTTCAAACACCATCGTGTTCTGTAAATTCTATTCTGTGTTGTGGGTGTGTCTTAGCACAGGAGCAGTTGTTGGAATTAGACATATTTAAGATACAATCATAGATATAATTCCTGGGATGGGGAAAGCTCCTCTCAGCTTGGGATGCACTGGAACAGCCCTGGAGAAAACCTCTGATCCTTGTTAGGATCTTCTTGTTTCACACACTGTGGAGCTGACTTGATGCTCTCTTTTCATGGAATAGTCACAGAATCCCAGCCTGGTTTGGGTTGGAAGAGCCCTTAAAACCCCACCAGTGCCATGGGCAGGGACATCTTCCACTAGCCCAGGTTGCTTCAAGCCCTGTCCAGCCTGGCCTTGGACACTGCTAAAATAGTTCTTTATTTTAGAATAAGTAAAGTAGTTCTTTATTTTAAGCCTACCACTTGCTAGTATTGGAAGAGTTTCTGGTATGAGAAATTTAGCTTGGAATGGCTTTTGATCTCAATATTTTTCCTTTTTTTAAAAAAAAAAAAACAACAAGTGAAACAGGGGCTGGAAAACAACTTAAACTTTTATACTGGGTTTCTTAATAGATTTGATTGGAGACAAGAAATAAAAATTAAATTTGCTTACCAGAAGTTAGAAAGCTTTGCAGTAAATAAATGTATCTGTAATCATAGCTTCTTTGTCAGCTCCTATTCTGGTCACTAGCAAAGGGAGAAACTTAGAAAGAGGTTTTGATATTCAGCATTTTGAGTACAGCTGATTGTTTTGCAGCTGGTGGTCTGTGAGAATTTAGTTTCTTCCCTGGTATCAGTTACTATTAAAAGTCACTTAATTCCTACACATACAGATCTATAGTAAATCTGTTTTAAATTTTCTTTCATAGGTTTTCACTGACCTTAATTGATACCTTGGACACTCTTGTGGTAAGCTTAATCTGTTGATAAGTTTTGATAAAACAAAGAGATTGTCTTCTGATGCTCAAACTTATTTTTAGGTTTCTTTTTCATGGCTGTTGATCTCTGGCTCTGTTTGAAGTGACTGTTGCTTGTGGGAACTTTGAAGTGCTGTGAGGATGGAGTTTGGAGTTGGTTGTAATAACTACAGCAGTTCCTTCACATTTCATTGATACCTTTTTATATTGCTTTTTTTTTGGCCCTAACTTAACACAAAAGAGTTTGCTCTCCCTTATAGTCTAAAGCAAGAGGCTCAGTTAGTGGTGGGCACCTCTTAATAACTGCTGATGTATTTCTGGTTGAAATTGTATGTTCATCTTTCTTGGGTAACTTTGTGTGCACTGAAATACCCTGTATGCAAATACACTGTGACTGCATTAGCTATACTGGAACTGAACACCTGCTCCCTGTTGTATTCCAGGTGTTAAATAAAACCAAAGAGTTTGAAGAGGCCGTAAAAAAAGTAATAAAGGATGTTAATTTAGATAATGACATAGTTGTGTCTGTCTTTGAAACCAACATAAGAGTCCTTGGGTGAGTAACTTTTGTTTTCAAAACTCCTAAAAATGTGGATTTTAGGTAGTGTGTCTTTAAGACCCCTTTCTGTGCTATTCCACCTGTTTGAAATAGTTGTGCCTTTGTCAGTTTGCCTGAGAGTGGTTTTAAAATGCAAGGCAGGACTTGCTGCAGTGCTACTGGATCAAGCTGCCCCATCTCACTGCTGCAGGCACAGCTTTGCTGATTTAGAACCCCATGAGCATGCTGAGGGAGCAGGGGGGTTGCTTTAGAGAAACAGGCTTGCAAATGGCTCTGTTCAATACTTGATTTACCACATTTTGATACCTGGGGTCATAGATTATTTCAGCTTGGAAGGGACCTCTGGGGCTCAATGCTGGATCAGAGCATGTAATTTTAAGTTATTATATACCATTTTGGAGGTCTTGGTTGCTATTCCTGTCTAATATTGATGAATCTATGAATCCAATGATAAACAACAAGAATTGCTTCCAAAATCCTGGTAGCTAACCTTGATTATAATGGGAATTGAATCAGCAGTCTAAAAATTAGGGTCACAGTTATGTACATGTCACCTAAATTGTAGAGAGCTGTCCTTGCTGTTCATATGAACATACCTTTTGAGATGTGGATGATTTCTCTTGTGTTTAGAGGTCTCCTAGGTGGGCACTCAGTGGCAATTATGCTGAAGGAAAAAGGTGAATATATGCAGTGGTACAATGGTGAACTCCTGCACATGGCCAAGGAACTGGGCTACAAGCTTTTACCTGCTTTTAACACCACTAGTGGTCTCCCTTATCCAAGAGTAAGTTCTGTTTCTGTAATGCAGGATTATACTGTAATCATGACTTGTGTTGTTTTGATTTTGTATCTGTTTCCAGAATAATTTCTGTATTTATTAAGTGGCCAGAAAATTGAAAGCTGATAAATTGCAGGTACTCTAAGAGCCAGGAGTAGTGAGATATTTACAAAACTGAATTTCCAGGAGCACTTGTGATGTTCTGAGTTCCTGATTTGTTGCTAAAAAAAATTGCTCAGATTAGATTTTTAGAGTGTATTCTCTTATTCTAATGTCTAGTGAACCAGGAAACAGGTTCTTGTTTGGGAGGGTTGAGATTTTGAGTATTTGTGGATAGTTCTCTGTGCATGTCTAAGTTGGCAGAGCAAAACCAAAGAGATCTGTTTTTTCTTTCTTTAGAAAGAGCTTAGATTATATACTTGCTATACAATCATAGGAATGTAAACTCTTTCAGCTAGGAAAAATGAATATATTAATCTCTATTTTTCTCTAGGTTAACTTAAAATTTGGTGTCAGACATCCAGAAGCACGAACAGGAACAGAAACTGATACCTGTACAGCTTGTGCTGGTACCTTGATCCTTGAGTTTGCAGCTTTAAGCAGATTCACAGGAACATCTATATTTGAGGTTTGCTTTCCACGGTATCTTATTTTTTGCTGTAGGTTTTTAGCATTGTGTTTACATTTTGTAGTTTTGGAAAAACAATTCTGAGTTCACTAAATGCATGTCTTAGCTGTGCTGCACAAAAACATTTGTATATATTGAGATTTGTAGAGTTTGTGGGCTTCCTTCTAAGGCTTGATTTTTTAAAATAATTTTTTAAATCACAGGAAATAATTTTGGTTGAAAGTAGTTAGAGCAATACAGAAGTAAACAAAATAAATATTCTGAGGATCAGAAGGAGTTCTGAAATTGTTAGACATGAAACATCCTATTCCTTTCCTAGCATCTAAATTAAAATAGCCAGAAGAATCAGGGAGTTGAGTGTCTGTGTTTCCCTAATTCCCTGGTGTTGTTGTTGTTGTTGCAGGAATATGCCCGGAAGGCGCTGGATTTTATCTGGGAGAAGAGGCAGCGCAGCAGCAACTTAGTGGGGGTCACCATCAACATCCACACTGGGGACTGGGTCCGCAAAGGTGGGGCTGAGCCACAGCCAGGGGGGTCTCACCCACCCCCAGCAGGCTTACCTGGGCTGCTGATAGATGTTAATCCTGTGGAGAATCCTGCTGCCCCAAAGCCTGGCTCTGCTCTGAGAGAGCAAAGCCTTCTCTGGTAGAAAAAGTGGTTTTATTCATGGCAAAGTGTTCCCTTTCTCTGGGAGAAGAGGCAGAGCAGCAGCAACTTAGTGGGGGTCACCGTAACCATCCACACTGGGGACTGGGTCTGCAAAGGGAGCCACAGCCAGGGGGGTCTCACCCACCCCCAGCTTACCTGGGCTGCTGAAAGATGGTAATGGGATAGGCAGTGGAGGAATGTGCTGCCCCAAAGCCCTCTCTAGTGAAGAAAGTGGTTTTATTCATGGCAAAGTGTTCCCTGATCCTCTTCAACGCCAAGAGGGAAGTGCCTTGGGATGAATTTTCAGAGACTTTGCTATAAATACATGGGAAAAAAAAATAGGATGGGAGAGGTGATGTCCTGTGAAATAAGTGTCTTTCAATGCATGTCTGTCTATATTATTATGTGCACTGGTAGTGCAAAGCCTTTGGCATAGACACACAGTATTGTGTCTCTGCTTCCATCTGTGCCTTAATCCCAGTGAAAGGAAGCTTTTCCATTTACTGGAAGAGCCCTTAAAATCAAAGTGGGAAAATGTGGAAAATACCCATATCCCTAGATAAAGTAAACTCACCTTTTTATTTTCACCTGTTCCTAGACAGTGGAGTTGGAGCAGGAATAGATTCATACTATGAATATTTATTAAAAGCCTATGTCTTGCTGGGAGATGACAGTTTCCTGGAAAGATTTAACACGGTAAGTTAACACCTTGCTCAGGTTTGTGCCTTCTGCAATACAAATTTCAGAGTAATTGTGTTGTCAGCTGTTAGCCTGAGAAGGGATCTTTAGTAGAATTTCTGTGACTGCTGCTGTGTTTAGGGCCAGCTCTTTTTACTGAGGGTTTTTGCTAATCTTGGGTGATTAGCTGTCACATGAGCAGTTATTTTAACCCTGTCCAGTAAAAAATCAGAACCTTCTAGGCCTTTATCCATGTTCCCAGTATGGGAGAAGCTGTATTTCCAGACCAATACTGCAAATGTTTCTGTAAAAGAACATAAGGGCCTCTTCTTCCAAACCATTGTACAATTTCATTCTGTCCTGGAGCAACAAAAAAAATCAAAGTGTGGATTTTGCTTTGCACTGCAGATCTTCAGGCCCAGGATGCATTTAAGTATACAAGCTGAAAACCACACTTAGGTTTTTTTTAATTCATAAATTACTGACCATCTTGGTTAGCATCATAATTCCTTCATAAAAGCATTATTTATTTTGAAAATAGCAATATCCATTAAAAACATCTTAATTCATAAAATGATTTTATATCATATAGCATGATTTTTTTTATTAAAAGTGAATAATTCCATAGTTAAAGTTTTAATACTTTAGGTGTAATGATGATTTCATTCAAGGTCCTAAGTGCAACATTTTCCTTGAGCTACATCTCTTAAGTGTTTCCTGTCAGTTTGGCTCATGTGCTCAGTATTGCACCTTCTGAAAACAAAGTTTAGGATTGAAAGTCAGCAACATGGCAAGTGACCTAGGGGGGGTTTAGAAGTGCTTCTGAGCCATGCAGTCTAGCTGCTTTGTGTGGGTTTTTTAACCTCCTTTTCCTCCTGAGATCCATATGCTTTGGAATTCTGTTGTTCAGAAAAAGCAATTTCAGCTTTCTTTAGAGTGTGCTTTAAAATTCAGCCAAAACAAATGTGCCTTAACTGTGATATTCCCGGTTTATCACATGGCTGCTGGATGTACTGTTGTGTATGTGTATTCCTTGGAAATGTGGTAAGCTTTGCAAGTGTAGTAATGTAGAGCTTTTCAGTATTTATTACACTTGGTTTTAGTTTGCAGAACTAGAGATGAGAGGCACTGCCAAATGTAATAATGATTGGAGATGTAGTACTGCCTTTTCCACTCAAATACAATGCCAGTCTGGTGATCTGTCTCTCTTTTGGGGAATGAATTGATACAAACTGCTGCTTTTCCTGATGTTTGGCAGCACTATGATGCCATAATGAGATACATCAGCCAGCCACCTCTTCTCCTTGATGTTCACATTCACAAACCAATGCTAAATGCTCGGACCTGGATGGATTCTCTGCTTGCTTTCTTCCCTGGATTGCAGGTAAGGTGTAAAACCCATGTAGAGATGGTTTTAATAACAAAGAAATTATTAACTGGGTTGGATATATGATTTTCAAGTCAAGTGTAGTAATTTGATTTTCAGACATACTGAGGGAACATCCTGGCAGTGTCCAAGGCCAGGTTGGATGGGGCTTGGAGCACCCTGGGCTAGTGGAAGGTGTCCCTGCCCATGGCAGGGGGTGGCACTGGATGGGCTTTGAGGTCCTTTCCAACCTAAACCTTTCTGATTCCATGTGTTCTGTACTTAGTCTTCCAGTCAGTTCAATGCTATGATGCAAGTTAATGTGCTTTGCTGGCTGGGTTGGCCATCAGGACAAGTGTGTTCTTGTAATTTGCTTCCTTCACTCCTAGTCATGAAAATACTCCAATTAAGCTGCCTTTGTACTAGTAACTGGTTTTCTACTTTGTGTGCCATTGACATCTTTAAGATAAACTAAAAGACATTTTCACCCCAGCTCTCTGTAAATGTCACAGGGCCTTGTTCTACATGGGCAATAATTTTAATGAGTTCACTGATTTTACTTAAAAAACTCTTAAGGAGTAACTGTGACTTACACTGATAGGGATTAATAATTGCAATATGTAGTGATTGTTCTGTAGCTTTACATGAACATACCATGAATGTTTTTATAAGCTTGAGTATTATTCCTATGCTTGGTGAATTAATGATATTTTATTATTTAATTTTAGGTGTTGAAAGGTGATATTAGACCTGCTATTGAAACACACGAGATGCTGTATCAGGTTATAAAAAAGCATAACTTCCTTCCAGAGGTAAGGTAGTAGGTTTTGATTTTGTAAATCAAAAATTTGTATTTTTGATTGTGTAAACTGATTCTTACATCAATTTCAGCAGTTGCAGATGCCCATTTGAAAAGCCAGCAGGTATATATGTTATGAAAATCAGAGCCTCATTTCCACAGCATTCTTATGTGATTTGCAGTTCTGCATGTCTGACAGCTGAGAGGATGTTCTGAAATTTTGTATAATGACTTTGAAAGTCAGCACACCAACTTACTGCAGATGCTGCAAGTCTTTGAGCAAGTCCATTGTGCACAGAAAAGCTTGTTTACCTGCTGAAGTGTGTGTCTTTAATCTGTGATGACTCAGGTTATATTTGAAGTGTTCTGACTCCGGGTTTAATTCTGACTTTCCTCTAGTGTAAGCTTATTTCTGTTAGAGAACATTTTAATTGACATCACATTCACCTAGTGTGGTGATTGAGAGCAAAGAATGCTAAGCACTGGAATTAATTTTTTGAGGGCTTTTAAAATGGTGCAATTTGGCTCTTTATGGGTTTTTTGGTTGTTTTTTTTTGTGTTTTGTAATTATGAAGGAAACTTTAAAGGTCAGCTAGTTGTATTTAAGCTAACAGACCATCCCCTAAGCAAAGACTTGGTTTAAATCTTAGTGTGAAATAGTAGTGAATATATGACAGAAATGGCTTTTCCCAGTGCACATTAAGACTGAATAGATAGACAGGAAATTTTTAGATACCTGACTTCTAGCCTGTGGTATTAATCTAGAAACAGCTGCTCAACCATCTGTCAGTGTGCAGTGACACTTGACTGCCCTGGAGGTGTCAGGTGGTAGGTATGTTTGTAAAAATGGTGTTTAGCAAAGCCAGGCTGGTTATACAGTTAACACAGAATTCAAGTAAAGCTGTGTTTGGTTTGCATTCCTGCATTTATTTTTGTCTGTTCTTTTTCTCCTCAGGCATTCACAACAGACTTCAGAGTTCACTGGGCTCAGCATCCTCTGAGGCCTGAATTTGCTGAAAGCACCTACTTCTTGTATAAGGTACAGTCACATCCACTCCTCTGACCTTTGAGCACTTTTTCTTGCACCTAGACTTTTGTTGCTGTTTTATTTCAATACAGATCTGAGTAGCATATCTCCAGCTTAACTTAACCATTTGAGCCAGTTTAGCATATAAACAAGATGTAATGGTTATAAATTATTTTTGGTTTTATTTTATAGGCTACAGGAGACCCTTACTACCTAGAAGTAGGAAAAACCCTCATTGAAAACTTGAACAAGTATGCCAGAGTTCCCTGTGGGTTTGCTGCAATGAAGGATGTTCGTACAGGAAGTCATGAAGACAGGTAAAGTTTGTACAATTATCTTTTAAAATATAAAAATACAGAAAGAAAAATCAAATTTCCCTGTGTAATGGAATGAATTAATACTTGAGGAGCTGTCTGTCTTCACTCTGATAACCAAGCCTTAAATTACCTGTTTGTAAATGCATTGAACTGTAAATGCATTGAAACAAGCTGTGCACTGTTTCAGTAGGGTTATAGGGTGCTCTAGAAGAATACTTTCAGTTTAATAACCTTTCATTTGTCTGAGAGCAATTAATTACTTTCAAGCTAAATATACTTCAGATCTGTAGATTTGTCAGGAGGTTTATCTGTTTTTTTCTCTAATGCTGTTTTTTACTGAATGTGCTGAATCATTTCTCTCCAAACACAGCTTCTTCCAAGCAGAAGGAATGCTAATGGAATTATGTCCAGCAGTAATAGTCATGAAATCTTCAGAGATGGAGAACTAGGAATATTTATTTTACTGATGTTCTAGAAATGAGCTCTCCCTAAAGGACATCCCCTTTTTCTCCACAGGATGGACTCATTCTTTCTGGCTGAGATGTTTAAATATCTGTACCTGCTATTTGCTGATAAGGAGGACATGATTTTTGACATTGAAGATTATATCTTCACCACAGAAGCTCATCTGTTGCCACTCTGGCTCTCCACTACAAACCAAACCATCTCTAAAAAAAATACAGTATGTAACAGCTCCAGTCTGAATCACTTTCTGTGGTACACTTCCTTTTTTTGAGGGGAAATGGAAATAAAATCAGGAAAGATCAGAGTTTGAGGAAGTGTAGCAGTTTGAACACATTGTTTAATAGGCACTATTTCATCATATTAACAGTGCAGTCACAAGAGTAGGAATAATGACTGGATTCTGCACTGCTGAACCTTGAGATAAAAGATAGGAATTATTAGCAGGATTTTAAAAGACAATCATTCCCCACTTCTGTATAAATTGGAAGATAGCACAGTAGGATATTTTTGTCCCCATCTTTACTTTTTTATTATTTTTTCTAAAACCTAAGGTTTTCTTGTTTGTTCTTGTGAACAAATTTTGAAAGGTTTTTTGAGACAGCTGTGGAATTAATTTGACAAGATACAGAGCTACAGACAGATTAGGGATGTTTAATCACTTTAGTCCATGCAGTAGGCACCTATTGCATAAATATGAGAACAGTTGTGGGTTTATAAATACTTAACCTTCCAAAATAACCTGGAGTGATAGAGCTGTGCCATGAAGCATCATAAATCCTCACTTTTTTTTTTATTTTGTGGTCAACAAGGTGACATAATTTGTCTGTAAGGCAATAAGAAAAAGGAAGAAGAGAAAGAGAAAATTATGTCTGAGACATCAAGGATACAAATTCCCTTATTTGTGCTTCTATTTTTAACATTTTCTAAGAGTTTTAGAATAATGCCTGGATCAGAGGAAAAGGCTTATATTGTGTGTCAAGCCATATATCCTGAAAAATCACTGTTTGATGGACTTTAGCATTAAGCAGTGACAAATTTTCAGTTATTTCATCTTAATGTCAAACACTGGTTATGTTTTAATGGGTCATGGGTTTGGTGTTAAATGTTCCTTCAGGGTGGAAATCCCACACCCTCTCTGAAATGTTCCTTCCCTGAGAATTTATCTTTCCTCTTTGAGTTTTGGAAACAGGCAGTTTTCTGAACTAAGCAAGAAGTTTTCTGAAGGGTCTGAAGGAGTCTTTTATGTAACTTTTGTTCCCAGTATAAGAATTTAATACCTTTGAGACAGGCAGGGTTCCCACAGCTGGTGCTGTTCTGAGTGCTGGCCTAACTTAGTTTGTTCTGTTGAGAACTGCAAATGTTAATGAAAAGCCAGTAGAGAGGGTAGAATAAATTGCTCAAATGCAGTTTTTAAGCTCTTTGAGTCAGAGCTGTAAATGTGCATAATCCAAGTAAGAAAAGCCCATTGAAGATGGTGTCAGGTGGCTGAAAGGCTGTGACGTTGGGTGTTCCTCTTTTATGGAATTTTATCTGAACAGATGGAATGTGTAAATGATTTTTAACATAAATACAGTGCTATTAAAACAAACTGTGAGAGAGATACTTGGTACTATCAAGCCAACATCCTGTTTGTATTTGCTCTCATAAACAAGAAAGGTCATGCTTAGTAACAGCCCTTTAGGTCTTGGGTTTTAGGGAGCCTTGAAATACTTGATTTTTCATTGGCCAATATGTTGCAAACAGGAGGGGTGAGTCTTTTTAGGTAGATAAATACTACATTAATTTTTATGGGTTATGAAATGAACTTGCCAGTTATCTATAGCCAGTTATTTGCTAAGCTAAGGACATGCTAAATGTGGCTCCAAACCACCAGACATGTTCCACATGGTTTCACATGTTACAAACCTGCAATTTGTGCAGATGTTCACTCTGCCATCTTTCCTGAAAATAGAAATTGTTTGAATTATATAGAGATTCATCCTTGCTCATCCAGACTTGCAAGTCTGTGTGGCTCCTGAGGAGGAGAATCTTTTGTTCACATGAAAAGATGTGACATTTTTAGTAAGAATGACCTAAAACCTGCAGCTGGTTACTCACTGTAAAGCCAATATTAGGTGAAACCAGAACTACTCCCTTTACTTGTCCAGCCCATAAAATACAGGGCACTGGCTTTGTCATGAGCAGGCTTGACAAGTTCTGTCTACCAGCAGAGGATTAGCTGTTTCTGGAAACAAAAAAATCTAGAAACTACATATAAATTTAGTAAATTACAAATTAGCATGAGTGTTGTATTCATCTGTCCAAGGGGTTGCAGTGCACTGGCTCACCCCTATTGCTGCCAGATGTCCCCAGAACACAGATGACTTAAGTTAGGATTATCTATTGATGTTCTTTATGTAAAAATATGACCTGCATTATTTTACTCTGTTTCTTTGAATTTAGAGCACAGAGTACACAGAGCTGGATGACAGCAACTTTGACTGGACCTGTCCAAACACCCAGATCCTCTTCCCAAATGACCCCATGTTTGCCCAGAGCATCCGAGAGCCTCTGAAGAACGTGGTGGACAAGAGCTGTCCCCGGGGCATTTCCAGAGCGTAAGATGGATGGTTCCTCTCTTTGTTAGCTCAGGAACAGGCTCTGCTCTGCAGGGAAGGAGAGCCATGAGCTGTGCTGCAGCTGCCAGTCCTTTTGGGATGGGCCAAAGGGATAATTCCTGGCCACGGGAAAAATCACTTTGGATTTCAGCAAAATTTAGTTTGTTTCCAGGTGGAATTAGCAAGTCTTTCAAAGCAAAAGGAGCTGAATGAGCTGCATACTCTAGCTGCAGCTCTCACTTGGAGTATTGCAGGAAGTGTGTCTCTCTATTTGTAAAATACTTTCTGCAGTCTCCTGAACAATTCTGAAAGTCTTCTTTGTAGTAAGGAAATTATGCTGCCACACATAACTGCACCTGTTTTGAGGAATTTAGGGCAGTGTTAAGGCTGAGAAAGTTTGTCCTCCTGACCACCTCTTCTATATTTGTATAAATAAATTTTTTTATTCATTTTTTCATGAATAAAACTGAGTTGGAACTGTATAAGGCAAGCAGGGTTTGGTCAGTGTGGCAATAATGCAGACAATTTACAAATGAGAGAGAGTATATGGCAGTTTTGTTATCAATACTTGGGAGGGAGGTTTTGCACTATAAAATTATTGCTTATGTAAAGACAACTTTATAAAAAAGATAACTTGATTAAGAAGTTGCATTCCACTGAAGCTTGCACTCAGTGTACCAAGAATTCCAGTCTTGTGATGGCAGAGAACTCTAGAACACTAGAGTTCTGTTTCAAGGATAATCTGATTCTTAAAGCTTTGATCTCTGATGTCTTTTGGCAGAGAAGAGAGTTTGGGAAGTGGACCAAAACCACCACTGAGAGCCAGAGACTTCATGGCCAGTAATCCTGAGCACCTGGAGATCCTGAAGAAGATGGGAGTCAGTTTGATCCACCTGAAAGATGGACGAGTACAACTAGTGCAGCATGCAGTGCAAGTAAGATGGCCTGGCAGGGTTTTGTTTTTTAGAGCTCTCAGCAAAGTCCTCCCAGCAATGATACTTAATACCTGGAGCTTCAGGAGGGACAGCCACTCTGTGGAAGGAGGCACATGAGCTGGATATTGTAGCTATATTTAGCAGGCTGATGCTTGTTAATATTTTGCCTCAGCAACACTTTTTATCTTCCACTAAATTAAGTAGAGGCTGCTCAGGTTGAAGTGATGGAGCCAACAGCATCTTGGCTGAAAACACTGCTTTCAATGTGAGATACTTCCATCTCTTTATGATGTCTATATATTTGTATATTTTCAATTTTCTGGGTGGTGCAGGTGCTAAAGCTTTTGTGAAATGATGCTTGAGTGGAAGTGAGCAACCACCCTGTGTGTTAAAGCCTTTGTAGCAGTGGTCCAAGCAAACACAACTTGAGTTTCTTTTCCCCCAGATTCCTCAAACATTTAAGGTAAAATTGTTTATTGATTCCTTTCTCTGCAGGCAGCAAGTTCCCTGGATGCTGAGGATGGCTTAAGGTTCATGCAGGAAATGATTGAGCTCTCCAGCCAGCAGCAGAAGGAGCAGCAGCTCCCTCCTCGTGCTGTCCAGATTGTTTCCCATCCCTTCTTTGGCAGGGTAGTCTTGACTGCTGGGCCAGCACAGTTTGGGATGGACTTGTCCAAACACAAAGCAGGGGTATGTGAGATGTGGGTGTGTCTGTTCCTTTCTCTGTTGCACAAGCCTCAGCTTTACAGTACTGCTGTTGTTTGAGGGCATCCAGTTGATCCTCCAGGTGATCAGTTAATTACAGGGTTAAAATGACAGGCCCAGTGGTGACAATGACAGCAGTTACAGTAGTGGGGTGAGTGCCTTATCTGTCTGTGCTCTGCTCCTGAGTCATCAGCCATGCTTTAGGATTTAAAACACATGCACAGCATGAGTTGCAAAGCAAGCTTATCCAGTCTGCAGTGCACAGCTGAGGAGATGGTGATTTAGGGGAAGTTTCCCTCCCATGTCAGCCAGGAGCTGGCAGAAGCTTTTTAGAGTTAGAGCAATTTGTTCTGAGGAAAGCTTTTCTAGAAGGCTCTGTGTAGATGGAAGAGGGCAATCCACAGAGGCAGGAGTCCCTTTGGGAAGCAGTAGGAAAACCCATGTTGCAGCCCCAAAGAAGAGTTCCAGACTAGCAGTTCACAGGAGAAAAATTTCCAGAGGCAACACTTCCCAGGTATAGACAAACCACACTGATCATGAGAATTAGGTTTTCATTCAGTCGTGCTTTGCTTCTGGAGCTCCAGTTTCAGGGCACAGATTGTCTGCAGTGACACAAGACAACACTAAATGCAGTAGAATGACTGAAGGAACAAAAATACATGGGAATCTTTCACAAGCATGACCATATTGCTCTAATTCTCTCTTTATTTTTGTTTTTCCCAAACAGACAAGAGGATTCGTTGCAACCATTAAGCCATATAATGGATGCTCAGAGATCACTAATCCTGAGGCAGTGAAAGAGAAAATTGCTTTGATGCAGAGAGGCCAGTGCATGTTTGCTGAAAAGGCACGAAACATTCAGAAAGCTGGAGCAATAGGAGGCATTGTCATTGGTAAATACAATTCCAAGTTCTTAATTTGTGTAAATGTAACCTAATTTTACAGATTTGAAGATACAGGAAAGCTGACAAGCTTTAAGCTGAGAAGCACAGCAATTGTACTTTCAGAAGATGAAGAGATGTTTGGGGTTTGTCAGGTTCTGTGCAGACACAAATTGGGATGAGGGTTGTCAGTGTTTTTGCAGACTAAAAGTTGTTACTTTAAGGATTGCAGGGTGCTGTCATTACTAATTGCTGAGGAATAATGGGGATAGAAATGAAAAGTGGAGGCAAACACATGAGGTTGGGGTTTGCTGTGAAGTGACTGGGCAGGGGAGGCTGTTCCCTGTTCAGCTGATCTAACAGGAGGTTTGCCCTTCCCCTGGTACTCTCTGCCTAGATGACAACGAGGGCAGCAGCAGTGACACAGCCCCTCTCTTCCAAATGGCTGGGGATGGCAAGAACACAGATGACATCACCATTCCCATGCTCTTCCTCTTCAACAAGGAAGGGAACATCATCCTGGATGCCATCCGGGAGTATGAGGCTGTGGAGGTGCTCCTTTCTGATAAAGCAAAAGACAGAGGTAAGGTTTGAGGTGATTTATGTAAATCTAGCTCCCCTCTGTGCTGTGGCACAGTGGAAAATGGACAGGAATGATTTGCACTGCAGCCCAGAGGTGCTGTGGTTTTCTGTTTGACAATGGAATTAGTTTTTTATTAAGCAAACTGATATCCACTTGATACTCACTCCCCCCACAAGGTAACATGCAGAAATGCTGTTCCTAAATGTCACTTTGGCTTATGAGAAAATCCAGCCTTTTGGATTCCTTTTGAACCCTTTTTGTCATCAGCTGCTTTGAAGCAGCATCAGGAACAGCATGTTTCCAGTGCCCTACATTGTGAGCATCCCTCCCTCAGCAAGATCCCCAGTGACATTCCTGGGACCCAAAAGGAGAGAGACAAGTGCTGGAACTATTTTGCCTATCTAAGGAGAAGTGGTAAACATGAGAAATGAGGCTGCTGACCTCAGATGTTTCGTGGGTGTTCTTGTATAATGCAAGAAAATTGCAAGCTAATACATTCCCAGTTGAAATGTTTGAATGCAGCAGAAAATTCCAGATTTTTCTCTTGTAAGCCTTCTCTGTAGCACTCCTGTGTCCAAGCAGAGTAGGTAAGAACAAGTATCCAGAAAATCAGCCTATTTGCAAAGGGGATATGCCAAAATCTTGTCTTGTTTCTTCCTAACTTACAAATCCCTCCTGTTTATAACTGTGCTAAGTGCTCTGACAAAATGCTGAATACAGGATAGCTCTGCCTTTGAGAGTTTGTAATCCATATCTGCTTCTTCCCCCTCCTCGTGCTTCCGTTTGGAATCCCAGCAACAATCTTTAAAGGTAAAATGATTCCAAACTACATTATTGATAGCAGTAAGTATCCCATGTCAACAGTGGCATGTGCAGTTAAATTCCCTAAAAATCCTGAAATACCAGTGTCCTTCTTACAGCCATAAACATCAAACCCAGGGAAATCTGCATGACTAAATTGGGCAGTTGTTGGGAGCTGAGCTGGGATGTGGGAGACGTGTGTTACTTGCTTTGAGTGGGGAGGCTCTGGCTTTGGCTCTCTCAAATGCACAGTTCAGCAAACTTAGGAAACTCTGTCCAACTCCCAAGTGCTCAGATGTGGGATCCTGGTGGATCTGGGAGTGCTTTAAAATCCAGCATTAAAGTTCAGTGCACGCAGTGGATATTTGCTTAAGGCTGAAGGAGGGTAACTGGCACTGACCCACAAGTCACTCCTGAAGTTTGAGGAACCAAAATGAGCCTCAATGTATTGTTTGCCCTCCTTTAAAATGTGTTTAAAAGGCTTCCCTCCTATCCCTCTGTAAAATACATTCTTCAGTACCATTAAATTTTCATATCACTGGAAAGTCTGCTCTTCCTTGAAGAAATAAGGCCAAAGGAAGTGACCTTGATTTTGAAATGCATAATAAAATGTTGCATTCCTACGGTTGTTTTAACTTTTTTTTTCTTTTTTCCTTCCCTTTCAAAGACTTGGAAATGGAGAATATGGACCAGAAATCATCTGAAAGTGATGCACACAAACCAAATTCCGAGGAAGCTCCTTCAGACTCTCAGGATGCTGGAGCAGTTGGTGAGGAGCCCGAAGGAGGAGGAGAGAGCTCTGCTGTTGGTGACCCTGATCCTTTGTCTGCTGCCAGCACAGCCAGTGCCAGTGTTTCCATGGCAAAGGAGGATCCCCACACCTCTGGACCTGCAGAGGCCAGTGCTCCAGAGCCAGCATGCACACCAGGGGACAGCCAGCTTCAGGAACAAAACACCCAGACAGAGGCCACTTCCAAAGCTCACTGGGATAGTAAAGTCCAGCCTATGGAATCCATATTAGCAGACTGGAATGAAGATATAGAAGCATTTGAAATGATGGAAAAGGATGAGCTATGACTTGTAATAATAACTTATTTGTTAATAAACAAATGGAGACCTCTTTGGGTAGAAGTGAGGCCCTGATATCCAAGAAAACATATTCAGTATTGGGATGAGCAACCAGGTGTCACGTGGAAAACAACACAGAATTCCAGCACAGGCTCTTTGTATGTTTTAATTTTTCCTGTTTAAAAATGGGAACGTGCAATCAAAGCAATTGGGTGGCCCCGTGGCTGGTGCTGTGCCCCAGGTAGGGACGAGCCTGACTCCTGCCTTCCAGGCTCCGAGGGGACTCCTGGGGCTCTGGGAAGCAGTTGAGCAGGGTGGGGTGACACACCATGGAATGGTTCTTGATGGGGCACCCACCCCTCCCCAGCTGAAAGCCTTCCTTACAGCAGCAGGGGAATTGTTTCCAGGTGTTTGCACAGCTGGAAGCAGTCTGCTTTTGCCTGACATATCACAGTGCTGCTCATCACTCCTTGCACCCCTTGCCACGAGGAACCACAAGGGGACCTGGGAGTTCCCCTCCTGCTCTGCTTCCAGCTGCAGGAATTGTACAAACCAAAGGCAGAGTGTGAGCAGGTCCTGTCAGGGAGGCTGGGCCAGCCATGGGGCCACTGGGAAAAGGTGTGGGAAGGTCCTGCTGGAGGCTGAGGGAAGCACACAAGGCAGGTGTTGAGTCCCAGGTGTTTCCCTTGGCCTCCCAGATGGAAAAACTCCAGCCTGCCCCAAAATCTGGAACAGTCTCCGAAAGGACACAGCTCCATCAGCTGTAGCAAAACCTTTTTCTACAAGTTTGACTTCCAACAGCTTGACTCCATGTTCTTTTTATATACAACTTGTGTGTGTGGTGTTTCAGGCAGGGAGGCCAGGGCCAGTGAGGAAGAGCAGCAATTCTGGCTGTTGGGTTGATAGTTCAGAGTCCAGGGGAGTTACCCCAGGCTCTGGAGTTTGTTACAGGTAAGTGGGAGTCCCAATTTGCTGTCCACATTATATTGAAGTAGAAATGGGCAAGTTTAAACAACATAGAGGCATTTTGACTGTGTCCAAAGAAACTGCCAAAAACTAATTAACTTGATTTGTATAAACTGCTTTTAGTGACTTGTGGTTCAAAAAATGGTTTTATATTAAAGACAGAATGAACACTGCCTATATGCTGCACCAGGCTAAAAATGCAGGTTTATGTTCATCACTGCAATGGAGTCAATAAACAGGAAGCCCCAGTCTGGACTGCACCTTTGATTTAGCTGGTGAAATGACAGGTGCTGAATATGCAACTGTTAATTAGCACAGCCATACTCTGTATTTATACTCTGTACAGTGAGCAGGGCAATCCCAGGCATGTTGGATCCATGTACTCAGCCACACTTGCTTTCAAAAGTCTCAGAATGCACAGGCACCTTTTGAGAGCATGGCAGTCCATCTAAATATCATCCAGAACTTTAAATCACCAGGGTAGGAGGGAATTTGAGGAGAAATAGTGAATAAGTGTCCTTTGAAAGAAATTAGCTCTTAAATGGAGTTGTCATTCCTTTGCACAAGTAACTGTCTGGAGGCTTGGACTTGAAGCAGCTGGGGGTTTTCAGTTGGGAATGTTTTTATTTATGGGTTTTGTTACATGAGTTCATAGAAGGCATTTGACCATGGGAGCCTTGTAAGTGTCCTTGGTTCTTTGGAGCCCTGGGAATGCCAGGACACAGCCAAGTGCAGGATCAAACCATGAGGTGCAGATCAAACGTTTTCACTCAGAGAATTCCATTGATCTGTCAGTGCTCAGTGCCACAAAAGGAGCATCTTTGTTCCCATGCTTTCTGACATGGACATCATCTTCCTTCTTGGTAGCTCTTTTGGTGGAAATAGAGTTATTTTTATATCCTAGAGGCCTCTGGTCATTACTATCTCAAAATAGCAGCTAAAGGTTTTCTTTTTTTTACTTGCAGATTTAGGTGTAGATGTCAAATGTTATTAAAAGGTTAACTTTCCTTGCCATCACCAGCTCATTTTTAGTAACTGCTTTCTCCACCTGTTATTAGAGCAGCAGGCATTACCTTTCAGGGATCCCAGAACTCCATATGGATTTAGGGGGCAGCATTTTGGTGGTGGCCTACCTCAGATTACTGTTGCCTCCTTCCTTTTGAAGTGGTTTTTGTTTCATTTAGTTCTGCTTCACCTTTGAAACCATCACAAGAGCCATAGCTTTGTTTACAGAACTGAATCAGGCAAGGTTGACCTTTTGGGAAAGAGGATTAAACTGGGGGGACAGTTTTATTCAGGTTATTTTCACTTTGTATTTCCTTATGAGGACATAGGCTTTGGTTTAACCTGTTTATATCATTCTGGAAAGAATTCAGTTTTCTGTTACTATCATCTTAAAAAGCAAAAAGAATGTATTCATCAAAAAGAAAAACCCTTTTGGAAAGGGGAGAAAGTGTTCTTCCCAAATGTTTGGAAGTCTGCTCCCTGCATATGGAATATTGCTCATCATTAATCAGGAATCACCCTTAGTGTATAGCATTGTACATTTCTCTGTATGGTATTGAAAACTGAAGAATTCAGGAATCACAGCTGCAACTAGCACTTATTCCATGCCATGTAATTCAGATCAGCCAATTAATTTCTCATTTGATCTTAGAGGAATCTTCTTAATTGTTTACATTTATTGTTTCTTAATGAAGTTTGAGAATGAGCCCAGCTCTGGTTCTCCTCCTCCTGCCAGTGTCCCTGAGTAGGCACCAATGAGTGTGTGTTGAGAGGTGAAAAACAGGACATCTTATGCAACAGGCATCAGTCAGAACATAGAAAACAAACCATTCTGTGAATGAAAATTGTATGTTCAGATTTTATAAGATTTTTGGTTTGTTTTTTTTTTTTTTAGCCAGACCAATTTACAGCCGTATATTTTCTTATGGAAGATGTCTAATAACAGGTGCTGTAACACAATTGTTGGGTTTTACTCTCTGGTGATAAATGTACCCAATATTTCTAAGGGCAACTATGTACTGTGATGTAAAAGTCTGGGCTAAAATGTACATAATCCGTGTACATAATTGTGTACTTGATTATAACTGCTGATTGTAAAGATTTAATAAAATGTAAATATTCTGGTCAAGCTGTGCTGAACTGATGCTCATTTCTGCATTGCTCTTGGCTGTCACTTTCAGCAAGGCAGTCACACCAGTCCTTCACTGGCAGCCCCAGGGCTGGAGCCACCCTGCAATTTTTGCCTGGGAAGTTGGCTGAACCCAAAGGTATTGTAATAACCAAAACACCACCTTTTCAGTCTAGAACTGAAACTGGACAGACTCTCAGCAACCAGCTCTAATAGGACTATTTCAACCTCTTTTTCTCTATGATTTAGGCAATATTATGTTTAAAATCCAGAATCCAGACCCTCAAAAGTTCATTTTGACTGCTGCAAATATTATACTTAGAATGAACAAACCAGGTCTCACTTGGGCCTGATGAGGTGAGTCTTTGAGGGGTGTATCCCTCATTGCTGTTAGGAGCTCTCCTCCACCACCTCTATTCCCATAAATTTTTCCTCTCTGGAAGTTAGGATTGAGAAAATGAAGATGAAGATGCAGGAGTCCTAAATCCAAGTCCTTGTTCAAGTGCTGAGCAGTGTTTATGATATGAAGTAGGAACCATTGCCAGCCTTGCTAGGGAAGTGCCAAATTCCTTCAGCTCTACTGTTTCCCATTTTCTGGGAACATCAGGGACTGGAGGATATTGGAACAAAGGGCCTTTCTGCCCCATTCAAGAAACAAGGGACACCAAGTCCTCACCCCTCCTATTAAAACTAAATTTATGCCAGTGGTTGTATTGAGGTCCTGTACCTCAGCTGTCACATTTCCATTTTCCCAAAGGTGTGACACCCTTGACCCAAAGCACTTGAGCTGCTCATCCCATCAGTCACACTGGCTCAAAGCTGCTGTGGCAGGAGTTCCATTTTCTCCCCAGGTGCTCCATGATAGGGTAATGTTAATAAACATTTCCAGCTGGAATGGAGCCTATAAAACACTGTTGATCTGCAAAAGTTCACCCAGGCTATTAATGCCCAGCACTGGCAAATTCATCTTTCCTAATGCTTTGGTGGAGAGCACAGAGTGATGGGCTGGGGCCCCTGCAGAGGAATTTTAGCCAGAATTGTGCCAAAAAGCCTGTGTGGTACACCCAGAGGTGTTCTTGGGGAGCAGTGGGGCCACCCCAGAATGTCTTGCATGCCCCCCTGGCTGCCACTCCAGGACAGACCTGATGGCAGCAGTGTAGGGCAGAGAATGAGAAGCAATCCCAAAAACCAGATCGATCCTTAAAAAGCCCAGCCCAAACCTTGCCCCAGCGTTTCTCTGCCCTTTGCCTGGGGCTGCCATCAGTCAGGAACACAGGGCTGGGAAGGAGCTGGCAGATTTTGGGCATGGGGGACACTCAGGGGTCCAGGAAGGGACACAGAGCAGCAATGTGGGTGAGAAAAAGGATGAGCTGGTGATGCTGAATTTGATGCATTTCGAGATTTCCCTATGGAGCTCCTGGCAGGCAGGTTGATGGTTTGAGACGTGCTTGAGGCTCCCCTCTGCAGCAAAAGCCATTTCCTCATCATCCTCTGGCCCAGTGCTCCTGGTGATTGAAGAAAATGAGCAAAAAAGGCTTAGAGAGGCCTAAAATAGATGAAAAATCTGGGGAAAAGATGCTCAGGTGAGGACAGAAAAGACATCTCCGCCCCGTGCTGGCTCTCCGGCGCTTTTATGTAATGGAGCACGTGGCTCCCCACGTTCCTTGTGGGGCTGGACACGGGTTCTCTGGCTGCCAGGCTGGAGCATCTCCCTCAAATGATGTCAATCTTCACTGCACTGGCATTACAGCATCATAAAAAATTACAGAGCTGCTATTTTGGGTAGCAGCTCTCTCCGAGTCAGTGAATAAATGCAGCTCCATATGACTCACTCTGGGGGATTATTAATAGACACAAAAGCAGAATGCCAAAACCCCAGGAATATGCTCTGTTCCCACATGGAGCTTTCTAGCTTCTTGCAGCAACTGCTCTTGAGAACTTTTTGTCTCAAAATTTAATTCAATATACAGATAGATTAAAAGAATTAAATGTATAAATTTTCCTTCGAGCTCGCACCTCGGAGGCTTTGGCAGGGGCTGTTCTGCAGGGATGAAGGATGGGTGCTCCAGGGTGCCAGGCTCCATCTGGGATGGCAGAGCAGCAGGGTGGAGAAAAGGAGTCATTTCAAGGGGGAAGATTCACAGGCTCCTCCTTTTGCTGCCCTGGGTGTCCATGGGGCTGGCGTTGGAGTTGGCTTCTGTGAAGGAGGTCCCACAGTCCCATATGTATTGATGATGATGATGATGATCCTGAGGATGATGATGGTGACTCTCCCATCTTCAAACTCAGAGTGAGCATTTCCCTGGATGCCATGGGTAGATGTGTGCAGCTAAATTGAAAGAAAACTGTATGAATTTTTAAAAAGCAAAGACATGAACATCTTTGAGTTCTATCAACTTTCCCATCTTGAAGTACCCTGAGCTGGGGCTTCTTTCCCTTTGCCTCAACAGCACAGTAACAATAATAGGAATTTCACTCAGGTCTTTTCACTCTTTTTGGATGTCTCATCTCCCCAACAACAAAGCAAATAAGGTGGCCTTCCAAAGCTATCCCTGCATTTCTTGTCTCCTCTTCCCCAAACTCCTACAGAATTAAACTGAACAGAGGGAGATTTCAGCCTGAAAAAGGAAAGTTGGTCAGCAGTACCAGGACCCAAAAGCATCTTCCATAAAGCCACATTGGCAGAAGTGCCATAAATCTGTAGTTTCTCAGTGAACACCCTAAAAATTGCCTGTACCACACAGTGACCTTGGCTGAGATCAAAGCTTTTGATTTTCCAGAGTGCAAGTGCCATTACTTCTCCCCTGGGCTGGGGCTGCCCCAGACAGGTAAAAGCTTCTTTAACACAGAGGATGTTGCTCAGATTACCCAACAGCTCACAAAGGACTTGAGTCAGGGCACTGGTTCTATAATCATGGAATCCCAGAATGGTTTGGGTTGGAAGGGACCTTAAAAATCATCTTGGTCCATGGGCAACCTGGAACAAGGCATGGGCAGGGGCACCTTCCACTGTCCCAGGTTGCTCCAAGCCCTGTCCAGCCTGGCCTGGGACACTCCCAGGGATCCAGGGGCAGCCACAGCCTCTCTGGGCACCCTGTGCCAGTGTCCCACCACCATGGTGGAACTGGAAACCACCCCTTTTTGTGCCAAGCCCATCTGACATCTGCTCTTTGACAGACACACACCTCACCCAGCCTCTCCTATCCTGAAGGCCTGGTGTGTCAGCCAGGCTGATCTGGAGTTGAGTCATTGATGACTCCAAATGGAAGTGACAGGAAATTACTGTTTTACAGACCTGGTAAAACCAAAATAGCTGGGAACAGAATATTTCTCTCCAGGCCCATTCTCATGCGATGACAGCGATGTCTTCAGAGTTCAAACATGACTCCCTGGTGCTTCATGGATCCCTGTGCTCCCATCTCATCATCCAGAGTTTAAATCCTGCTGTACTCTGGGGCAGTCACCAGCCTGGGTGTTGTTATACCAAGAAAGAGGCACACTGAAAAAAATTCTGGGATTGTTGAGGCCCTGCTGCTCCTGCTGTTTACAGGGCATGGAGAGGGGCACTGAGCCAGCCTGGAGCTGGTGGCCCATCCGTGGCCACAAAGGGCTTGTGGCAGGGCAGGACACAGAGGTGGCTCTGCTGGATCCTGGCAGGGAGACCTAATTCAAAAGAACCAAACCTCTGGCTGAATGCAAGGGAAGAAATCAATGTTAATTGAGGGGTGGAAGGGGCTGGGAGGGGGTGAAATGGAACTGCCAGTAATTAAACAATTAAACAAGAGATACAACAGGGCCCAAGGCTGGGCCTGGGGTGGGCAGCAGCTCCTCAGTTTCCCTCCCAGTGCTTGGGGCAGGCTCCAAGGAGGAAAACCAGCACCACTCAAAGGGCTCTGGACAAAGGAGAATGCACTTCAAGGTAAGAAGGTTGATTGCAAAACCCCTCCACCACCATTCTCTCCAAGATCCCAGAATACAATGTGGAGCTCAGGAAATGCTGCCTCAGCTTCCTGAAGAGAAGCTTGGGCCTCAAATCCCTTCCCTGGCATTTTGAGAGGAACCTTGAAATCCCATTTAGAGCCCAGCACAGCATACCAGATAGGAGCAAGTTCTCCTTCTCTTCCCAGCCTCCTCTTCACACTGCTGAATGTATTTGAGCAGAGCAAAGCAATGGGGAGGTAGAGCTCCAAGGAAAGATGCATTTCCAGCCTGAGTAATCTGCTTGTGTTATTACAGACCTTCAGCTGCCACATATATTTAGACTTCTAACAAAATCTGCCAGGGTTTTGCAAAGGTGGAAGAATTCCAAATTCCTCCTGCCCACCCCAGTGCCTCCCAGCCAGCAGCACCACAGCCTACCCAGGCCTTCCCAAATATTGCCATCTACAGGTCCAGCAGGGAGGATTTGACTCATCCCGAAGTCTAAAGCACCTGCTGCTGGCTGGAATACAAGCACAGGTAAGATGGGAATTGCTTCTCCTCTCTCACAAAACGTCCAGCGACGCGCAGGTCTCCAGTGCCAGCAGCAGCAGCAAGGAAAATGTTAAATAAAAGAATTATTAAAACTAAGAGATGGCTGAAAGAAAGACCAGAACGTGTCTAACACGGTGTTTGTGTGGGACATTTACACACAAGATGTTCCAAAACAACAGACCCAACCCCATCACTCCTGCACTACTGTGAAAGCTTTTCCAAAGTGCTTTGCAGAGAAGGGTTTGTGGGACCAAGCCCCAGCACTCTTTATTCATTAAAGTGTTTTAAATAATTGAAATGCACAATCTCTCAGCTCTCCCAAGCGTAGTCACCTGCTCAAGAGCTGGCATAAATTATGGAAAAAAGTCATATCCAGGAAGAGAGACATCAATTCATCCCAAAACACAATGGCCCTCTAGCACTGAGAGATGCCACAGCCCCAGGAACAGCCTTGGGATGGGGGGAGGCAGAGAAACTTTGTCTCCAGGGAGGTTAGGATACTGGGAGGGGCTGCCTGGCCAATGCAGCTGCTCAAGGAAGATTTAGGGACATTTGGTGGCTTTTGACCATTAATGGGATACAGCTGAATTCACCATAGAGGACCCTGACACTGAGCTTTTATAGGGGAAGCTGCTGGAGCTCTTGGGTTGTCTGAATCCTGGGACAGCAACCACTGGGCTCAGACTGAGGCAGCCTGGGGAGCCTGCAGGGCTCAGAAAGAGCTTCTACCTTTAGAAACAGCTGATTTGCAGCCTCCCAGCTGCTGCTGCTGCTGCTGCTGGATGGGCTCACACCCAGCCCTTAGGAGCAGCTGCCAGGTCCGTCCCCGCTGCTCATCCCCAAAATCCAGAGGTAAATCCAGTGCAGGGATGGCAGCAGAGGGAGCTGGGGGTTTCTGGAGATATTCCAGTCACAGCACAGAACTGGTGGGGAATTAAATAATCTGGACTGTCCAGCCCCACTCAGAGCCCACATTCAGGGAAACCTTTAGTCAGGAAATTCAGCAATAACTTAGAGATCTGCAGAGGTCACAGGTGATCTTTGAGGGACTTGGATCCTTTGGAGGGATCTGATTTCAGAAAGCCTAGTGAAAAATGGCCAATATTTGGGCTGAGTGCCCCACTCCAGTGCCAGCCACACCCTAGGAGATGCTGTTAATGCACCTCACTCTGGTCCACACCCATCCCACAATTGAAATCAACACAGTGACAGCAAACTACACCGACAAAGCTTCTCCATGGCTGCAGTGCAAACCCTGCCCACATATGCCATCAAAGCTGGAAGAAATATCAGCACAGGTAACAATCTTCTTTGAAATAATAAATACAAAAACTGTATTTTTTTCCTTTTTTTTTTTTTAACTCATGACAGCATTTGTTAAAAATATTACATCTGCTTTTGAGAAGGTAATATCCTCTCCATTTAATATGGAAAAATAAACTCTACAGGACACACAACACATCCCCCCAGTTGGCACAGAGCTGCTTTAAGAGATCAGATCCACGGGACACATCAAGGCAGAGGAGAGGCTTGGTCTTCCTTGTCCCCAGACTCTTAAAACATCGTGTTGTAGGAATGGTAAAAGACAAGAATACATAAAAACAGTAAAATGTTTATTTTCTTAGAAAAAAAGAGATTCAAAATGATTGTGATCACACTCCCATTCGTGCTCAGCAAAGCCAATACTGCAAGCTTAGTCCTTGATTAAGATACCTTTTAAATGAAACTTTTTTTCCTCTTAAAGTACAAGTTCCTGCTCCTGTATCACTTCCAGTATTTCAGTGATAACATGCTTTTAATGGATAACAGTTTCTCAGCTTCTTCTCAGCTGAGAAACAAGGCCTGCCATGGCAAAAACCATCCCATCTCCAAAGCTTGGCATCACCAGCACTAACAAGCACTCTGGCCCCAACACGGACGGACACACAGCTCAGGGGTGTTTCTTAGATGCTTGGATGGTCACTTATGGAAGCTTGGTAATAACACTACCTCATCTGATAGAAAACAGGCCAGAAGCCTCAATAAAATCAACAACGTCTTTTGGATTAACTTTTAAGGATTTGCTGCGTATCTGGACACAGAAAAAAGTGAGAAGTTGCAACAAGTTTTAACTAGCAGCAACAAAAACAGTTCCTTACGAGTTCTTAGCAATATTCCTCATGTGTTCATTAGGAAACACTGTAACTGAATGGAGCATATAATGTGGAAATGGTCTTCTTCTGTTTATGGAGTGCTGTTCACTCGAGCAGACGTTCCAAAGGTTGTATCCAGAAGGCTGGGTTGGATCTATTTACACTGGAGGTGCTCCTGGGGTGAGGGCAGAGCTGGCACTATGTGACATCCTCCTCCTCTGAACAGTAGTCACGACCCTGCAGGGACAAAGGCCAGGCAGTTGGTACTTGGAGAAGCACACAGGAATAAATCCAGGCAACACTTACTGAGAGCAGGTCTCTGAACCTGGGGGGGTTAAATTCAGAGCTGGGCAGAAATCTCAGACACAGGGAATTGGCAGGAAAACCAGGATAGGAGACACTTCCCTTTCTGTCACTATTAATCTCATAAACGTCATCCCCCATATAGTGAATTCCAGGGGGAGGCTCCAACAGACTGATTTACAAACCAGCTTTATGCAAAGATCCACCTTGATGGACACAGCCCCGAGATTTGTTGTGAAAGGATAATCTCCAAGGCAAAAGCAACAAAGCACATAATCCTATGAGCAGCACAAGGCAGCTGCTGTGAACAAGAATCACTCATCTGATAACCCCAGCAGAAGTTTAACCCCAGAGCAAAAGATGCCATTGGTATTGAAATTAAGCTTGTACTACAGGGGATTCAGCCTAAGCTCAACCACACATGGATTTCTTATCAGGCCAGTCATGTAATGCCTGCTATCCCATCCCAAACACAGGTGTGGAGCAGCATCTCTCTGGGTGTTTATTCCCTTTGGGATGGCCTGGAGCAGGCACATCCCATCCCTGCCTACCCAGCTCCTGCACAGCAGCAGGAAAGGACCAGTGGGAGCCCCTGTCCCTGCTGCCCTGCACAAAACCAGCTGGAGCTGAGCTGCTCAGCACAAGCCACCCAGGGCATCTTCCATCAACGTGCTTCGAGTGCAGGACCCAACATCTCCACCTCTGGACTATTTCCCATTGCTCCTGAGTGCATCACCTGAGCACCTGGAGAAGGAGAGCCAGAAAGACACAGGAAAAGGGAGATGTTTGGTAGGAGTGATCAGTTGATTTGGGGCACACAGCTGGGCTGCACAGCTGGAACAAAGGCTCCAAAACGTCTCTGCAGTGCCAGTGCCAATGGTGGGACTGCAGAGCTGGCTTTGCTGGCGCCCACACCCAGGATGTGCAGGGCTCTGACAACTCCCAGTGGCCCAGCACTGAGAGCAGAAGGGCTTTCTAAGTACAGTAAAATAGCCCCCAAGAGACTCATCAGCCCAAATTCCAACTCAGCTATCACTGACCCAGAAAGAAGGGAAAAAAAATTACATTTTTTGAACTAAAAGCCGTAACTCAAAAAGAAGGAACACTGAAATTCTTTGCAGTGAAGCTCAAATCTCTCAGTTTTCTCCAGGCCAGGGACCACATTTGGACAAATCCAGGAGACTGAGCTGGTGGTGATGAAGGCTTTGTCCAAAAGGCTTCAGAGCTGTGAAAGGCAGCAGTGACTGAGGGCTGAGCTCAGAGCATTTCCAGGACATCCCTTTACCTGCTCAAGAGGGAGCCCCATGGCCCAGCACTCCCCACTGGAGGCCATCACTGCTATTAAAGCCTGGAGCAGACCCAAATCTGACAGAGGAAAAGCCATCCTGCACTTCCCCTCCTACTCCTGCTGCTGTTCTCCTGCTTCTGGGTTTGCTCCCTGGCTGCCAAGTGCATCAATTCTCAAATGGACACCAAGAACTGCTCCAAACCAACGTGCTGAGCCAGTCCTGGCCATGGCACAGACACACCACTTCCATCTGCACTCTGCTGGGCATGGGGACACATCACACACACCTTCTGGTGGCCCGGCCAGCTCAGGTGATGCCCAGACTCCTGTGAGTCCCAGTGGTGCCCAACAGAGCTTTGGTATAAATGTCACTCCCCAAATGCATTTCTGTCAATAACAACAAGGTCAGCATTGCTCAGGAAGATCAGAGAAAGAACAAAGGGCCCTGTTGTCACAGCCCTCCCCACTGCACCAGAAATGCAAGACAAGGGCTGTGCCCTTGGTGCTCCTGGGGCTGCCACTCCCTGCTGGCAGAGGAAAGGCAGCCTCAGCCACAATCCAGTGAAATACTCTATAATGTCCATTTTTGGCCTGTGGGTTGTTTCAGAGGATGTCTGCCAGATGCTGGAGGAGATGATCCCTCAATTAGTGAGAGGCTGCAGTGCTTGAGATGGGCCTGGGAACACCTGATGGGAAATGGTCAGCTCAGAGCTGGCAGAAACCACCCTGCTCCAGTGGAAGTGTCCCTGCTCACTGCAGGGGTTGGACCAGGGGGCCTTTAAAGGTCCCTTCCAACCCAAGCCACTCTCTGATTCTACAGTTCCATGGCTGGCAGTCAAATTCTGTCTGGGGGAGCAGGCTCCTGCATCCAGAAGGGCCAGAGGCACAGAGCAGGGGGCTACTAACAGGAATGCATGGGCCACCCATGGACTAAGTTGTGGGGTCAATCTGTATGGGCCATTCACTTAAAAGCTGGACTCAATGATTACTGTGGGTCCCTTCCAATTCTGTGATTTCTGAGAAGTTTCAATGACTGAAAGTGTAAATGAACTATGTTGAGGAAGATGAGAACTGTAATATGTGCCTCCATGTCCAGCTAATCCCTGAGGAATCCCATCTCCCACCTCTGCAGTTTCAAAATACAACTGTCAGCTTCTGTAGAAGTCCACAGAACACCATGAGTGCTTCTAAATGAGAGAGTGAATTTAAGGTAAATTAAAGAGCAGCCTGATGTTCCTTTCCTGCTGCCTGCACCCAAACCAGAAGGGCTCATCCCCCTCTCTCCCCTTGCTGCACCTGCAAAGCGCCCCCCTCCTGATGCCCCTCCAGGGAATGCTCATGATATCCTTCTAGGGAATAAAAAAGAGAAGGAAAAAGGCCTTTTCCCCATTGTGTGGGTGACAGGCCAATAAACATCCCTGCTCAATGGCCCCTTGTGCCTGAGGACTGGGCAGGCAGGGGAGGGACAGCAGGACGAGGATGGAGGGGATGCAGGGGAGGGAGAGAAGGAAGGGAGGGAGGGAGAGGTGGGAGGGAAGAGGAGGCAGAGATGGAGAGGGCCAGCATCAGCCCTTTCTCCTGTGGTCTGAAGGTCTGGGGACACAGTGGCCCCTTTGAGGGGCCCGCCCTGGGAACCCTTTTCACCAGGCTGGTTTTGTTTACAGCTCTCAGAAAGGACGGGAAGAAAATGCCGGGAGGCGGCACTAAATCACTGCGTACTGTGCTAATTTCTGTCCCGTTCTCATTTTGTTAGGGAAAAATCAATGGAGTCATTAAGAGCAATCCACTTTGCTAATGAGTTTCAGCCTAATCCCCGTGCCCTGGTGAACGTGGGGCTGGCAGCCCTCTCCCCAGGGCACTCCCTTCCCTCCATCCAATACAGGGAGCTGCTTTGTGCCCCCTCCCTGCTGCCACGGCCAGCATCACTAACAGGGATGCAGGAGCTGCTGCCAGCCATCCTTCCCACGGGATGGGTGCTCTCCCACCAGCTCCAGGTGAGTGGATTGGTGCAGAAATCCCTGCACACCACCCCAACACAGTGCTGGTGCTCAAGACCAAGCTGACCCAGGAGAGAACCCAGGTCATTCATTTACTTGCCTGAATACCAACACAAATGGCCTGATACCAGGACATGTTTCTATCTCCTGAATCATAGCTGATCGTTCAAAAGCAGATTTATCCCACCACAGGAGTGCAGTGATTGTCCCAGTCCCAGCTGCAGCCAGTGGAGCCCATTTCTCCTCTGCTGGGCACAGCAGATCTCAGATTTATCCAGCAGAGTTCCCTTTAGGAGGACTGTTCAGTCACTCTCTGCCTCCTTCTCTGCTCTCCAAAGCCACATTTCTGTGTATTTCTGCCTTCATCTCTCAGGTCAAGCAAATCACTTGTACTCCTGACCCACATCTTTCTCATTTACTCCAGGGAATGCTCTCCTCAAGCTTAATTGCTGCTATTACCTGTTGCTCATCCTCCACTGGAATATATTTCTGTGATTTCAGGCTAATTTTCAATAAATGATGATAATGCTGACAGCAGATGAGCTGCCTCCTTCCCACTGCCTGTCTCTGTTCCATTTCCCCCTGAACTCTGGAACACAGGTGCTTTTTGTCTCCCAAAGCAAAGCCTGTGACTCTACTGCCAATAACCTCAGTGAGTGGGAAGCCCCAGGAGGACTGGCTGCAGCTGCTGCCAGATGTTGGGAACATCTCTGAGCCTGCTCTGCCACCACTCAGGGCCTTGTGCTGCACTCAGCTCTCTGGTGCTCCCCTCTGCCCTCCTCTCCATGCTCTGCCACAGGTCAGAAAGAGTTTGGACAAGGTTTTCAGGCACGTGGTGGGATCCTTGGGCTTGTCCTGTGAGCTGGACTCCGTGCTCCCTGTGGGTCTCTGCCAGCTCAGGATATTCTAACTACACCTACAACAGTAACTACAGCTTCTTGTGCTGTCCACTGCTCAGCCCTCTCCAGCTGCTCCCATCCAACCTCTAACCCTGGCTTCTCATCAGAATTCTGATGAGAATTTGGGAGTATTTTTACCTCAAATTCTCCTATTTCTGAAAGGACTGGGCTGACTCCAGCAGAACCAATATCCAAGCCTACATTGGAGGCTGGCTTCCACATTCTCAGCCAGTCCCACCCCAGCCCTCATCCCAGTATTTCCTCCTTCCAGCAAACCCTTTGAGTGGCATTACCACCACCACAGGCAGCTCTGTTGGTGCCAGCTCAGCCCCAGCTCCTGAAGCAGGGACAGACTCACTCAGAGACAGAGCAGATGTCCCCCTCTGAACGACTCACAGTGTTTTGACACTGAATTTTGGTAGACAGCAGCTCCATGCTTCATGACATTCTGTTTTTTACCTTCGGGTGACATTTGCAGGAGGCAGTGGAGCTTTGAGGGGCAGCCAGGAATGCTCTACTGGGGGCAGAAGCTCTCCAGACTGTTTCAATAAGGCTTTCTTTGATCTCCAGGGCTCACCAACACTTCCTGTGTGCAGCTGACAGAACACCAGCCCGTGTTCTTTCCATTTCCCACCCTGGCTGCAGGAGTTTTATTCCACAGAGTGGCTGTGCCAGCTCCAAGCCCCCATGCAATCAATGCTCCTGCCCAATGCTCACGGGTCAGAGCTGCTGCTGGGCACTTGGGTTTGGTGACCCTGGGGGATCCCAGTGGAGCTGAGGGTGTTTTGCTCCTGACTGGAGTCTCCATCACACATCCAACAGCCCTGGTAACCATGGGAACACCACAAGGTTTGGGACCTCACCAGGCACAGGCAACACCCCCCACACCTCCACAGACCTTTCCAGCTGCCACTGACACAATCCTGCTCAATGTCTGGCTGCTGTCCTTCCTCCATCTCCCTGCAGAAGGGACTGAAAATGCTATTTAAGGATCAAACAAAGCCCCTTATATTTCCCAATCTTTTTTGGCATTTGTGACAACGCCTAGGAAAAAAATGCGTTCTGAGCAAAGATGAATTAAAAACCCCAAAAGTTCTCTAATGAAGATTATTTCCTCAGGCACAGGAGGTCCCCAGGGAACACAAATCCCACATTCAGCTACACATTAACTCCTGCCAATCCCATCAGCTGTCAGCAACTTGGTCTCTTTGACAGATAAACTGTGGATTTCCTCTGAACAGACAATCTCCTGATCCCCAGGATAAATTATCCCCAAGATAAATTAGCCCTGGAGAGCACCTGGGAACAGCTCAAAGAGGATGCAAACAGCTCCAAGCACAGGAGACAGGGTCAGCTGCACCTCAGTGTGGCAGCTGGGGAATGAGGGTGTTACTGCCCTGACCTCAGGAACAAAAATTAACCAAAATTCATAATTAGATACAGCCTGATGGCATTGTCTGGTCTGCAGATAAGATACATCTTTGGAAAATCCATTTCACTGGAGATTCTCAACCTTCTGGCAGGTGATGATGTCCAGGAAAAGCAGTCTGAATATTCATAGGGTGAATGCATTTATTCAAAGGAGATATAGCTGTATTATGGATATGTAGAAATTCTCATTTTAAATGCATTAGGTTACATAAAATCTTACCCCGGTGCAACACTGGGTACAGAAATATTCTTCTCAGGAATCTATGAACTCCTCACTTTTACTCTTCCCCTTTTATGCCTTTTTTGTTTTTATAATTTTTATTCTTTAAGAGGAAAGTAACAAATGTGTTCCTTGGGACAAATACAAGATGCACCCACTGGAGCACTCTGACTCCTGGGACCAGGAGTGCTGGCAAAAAAGGCACAAGTTGAGAGCCATGCAAGTAAAAATCTCCATTCTACTCTGCAACCCAACATGACAACTTAATAGAACAAACAGAAAAGAGCAGAAGAATAGACTAGACTAGACTAGAAGTATTTCACTTGGAGGGGACCTACAATCATCAACTGCCTGAGCACTTCAGGGCTGACCAGAAATTACAGTGTGTTGTTAAGGGCATTGTCCAAATGTCTCAAACACTGACAGGCCTGGGGCATCCAGCAGCTCTCTGGGAAGCCTGTCCCAGTGTCTGACTTCCCTTTCCATAAAGGAATCCAGTCTGAAATATCCAGTCTGAAACTGGGAGTACAAACTGGTACTCAGTGTACTGTACTCTGAACAAATTAGTTCCCCAGTGTACTGCTACTGAGGAAGCAAATATTTAATACAAAGTATTTAAACAAGATGCACAGCTCCCAAACAGGCAGTGTGAAGAGTAAATTGCTGTGTGAACATCAGCTCCCCCATCTCCCTCCCTCACACTCCCAGTATGAGCTGTGCTGCAGCTCCTTCACTGCTGTCTCACAAAGAAGCCAAGCGTGCCATTTAAAAGCTTTCTGAAACACACAGCAGCTGCTCTCAGGACAGCTGAGATATGCAAAGAATTATTCATCCTCTTCTTCCAAACACCTCCAGCACCATTATTTCACTGGCACAGCCCTGGGGAACACTCACAGCCACACCATCCCTTGGAGCCAGTGGCTGTTTCGAGGAGGTTCAGCAAGAATTCCTGGGCTATCCCAGCTACTACAGCATTAACACTCCAGCTGTCTCCCAGTGAGATCAAAGATCAAATCAGCAACGATGGAAAATCCCACTTTTACCCAGCATGTATGTCCTGAACACCTGAGTTAGCCTGCCATGAATCCCAGACTGGTGACATTCCCCCCAAACAAAGGATTCTCCCCTGCAAACTCTTCACCTTCCTGGTCTTCTTTGCACTTGAGCTATCCAACCGAGGAGCTGGAAGGGAAATCTTGGGCCAGACCCCTCCAAATCATGGAGGACACAGAGAGCTGCAGCAGCAGGGCACTGTCCTGCCCATGCAGCTGTGCCACCCCTGAGGGACACTGGATGCTCACAATACTGTGCCTTACCTTTTCAATTTTTTCATCAAGCATTCTGAAGAATTCTTGTTGGCTTTCAGAGATGTGCATGCTGGAAGGCAAAGGAACAGTATCAATACCAACAGGATTTCCTCCATTATAGAACAGCCCAGGGTTTTTGGGGGGCCCAACTGTCAGCTTCCACCACTGTCAAAAACAAATCACTTTATGCTTTCATCTACCATGCCAACTTTTAATCTTTTCCCCTCTGTTTTTTGTTTGCCCATGAAAAATTACTGCATTTAGTTCTGTGCACATGTGCAACATTTGGGGTGGTATCTGGGATCCTCATGCACCCAGAGGAGACTGTTCCCTTTTCCAGGCAGACTGCAGGGAGCTGATAGCACAGTACCTGTCCCTCTGAGAGGGAGAGTGACCCCTCTCCTTCAGGACAGGAGCTTTTCCAGGACTGCCAGCCTCACCAGCACAGAATGAGACACCCACAACATGTCTGTCCTCTTGTCCTGCCACTTGTAATGGGGGAGAAGGGACTGACAAATGCTACAGCCTCCTGTCAGGAGCTGTGCAGAGCCACAAGGGCCCCCCTGAGCCTCCTTTTCTCCAGGCTGAGCCCCTTTCCCAGCTCCCTCAGACACTCCTGGTGCTCCAGACCCTTCAACTTCAATTCTTCAGCACCAAGAGGCTCAGTGACATGATTGTGCATTAGTAAAACACTCTTTTTCATGGTCCATAAAATGCTGATGGTCACACAAGACCACAGGTCCTTCCTCATGGGGAACTTGCAAGCTAAAAATCCAGAAAGGATGAGGAGACAAGGGTGAGGATGGATGGCAGGTGTTTATTTATGGAGCAGATGTTTATGGTTTTTTGGGGTGTTTATCTATGCCAGGGGATGGTTAGAGCCTCCCTCCTACAGGAGCCAAACCCCTCCAGGAAGGTGAGGCTGGAGCATCCTCTGGACCAGCTCTGGGAGGAGCACTGGGCTGCCAGGCAGCTGGGGAAATGTGCCAGGGACTCCATGTGCAGCACAAAAAGATGCAGAAGGGGAGGATGGGGACCGGAGCCAGCGGTGACAATGATGCCAAACGGTCAGAAGGACACACAGCTCTTGGAGCTGCTCCCCAGCACACAGAGCTGGCTTGGCCTGCTGAATTCCCACCCATCCCCTCTTCCTCAGAGTGATCCTTTCAGCTGTAATGAGTTCATGCTCTCCCTAAGTGCCCAACAACGGGCTGCACTTCCCCACAAAGCTCAGCATTGAGCCCTCCCTGCTATGGGCTGAACGTATACAAAGATCTGCTTATGTGGGACATAAATGGAGCTCAGTTCACACCACAGGGCTCAGAAATGGCATTAAAACCTAAAGCTGGTGATTCAGGAGCAGGAACAATTCACCTTTCAGTGGTTGAGGGAGTTCCTGTCCCCAGCTGTCTGCCTGTTCCTCAGGTTCCCACCTCCTCCTCAGATAGGGAAGAGATGCTTTTTCTGGGACAGCTGACCCCATCATCTGCACATTCAGGTGCCTTGCAGAGAGATTTTAGGGCAGTGCAGCCCCTTTTGAGTAGGCAAGTGCTTGAAAAATAGTCTTGCCTTTACAACATCATAAATCCAGTTCCCTAATAAAATGAGATAATACTGTAGTGACTCACCCCAGCCATAATTTGTACGAGAACTAAAAGAAGGCAGGGGAAAAAAGGAGCATTGTGTATGTATTTTCAGTCATATTCCTGAGAATTCCCACAGGATAATCCTACAGACCTGCTCCAGTGGAAGGTGTCCCTGCCTATGGCAGGGAGGCTGGATTAGCTGATTTTTCATGTGCCAACCCATTCTGAGAGTTTGTGATTTGGCAGGGTAAAAGTGGTCTGAAATAACCACTTTCCCTTGATGCTTCAGGCTGCTGTCACTCCCTGAGTTATGAACTTGTCCCAGGGTGCTTGGTGGCTGTGTTTGATCATTCAAGGTGTCAGGGGGTGAGTTTGGAAATGAACAGACAGAGCAAATACCTGTGAGGTCAGAGCAGAGGGCAGGGGAAGCCCTGGAGGTGTGGCAGGTACCAGGACTGGGTGTGAAGAGGAAGGACCAACCCTTCTCCCTCTGCCAGGGACCCCCATAAAGCTACTGCTGGCTCCCTACATCCCCTGGTTTTAAAGTCCAGGACTCTGGATGGAAAAATCCAAATCCTCCTGCAGGGGGAAGAGCCCTCACAATCTTACTCTTCAGCTGACAGCAAAATATTGTAAAAGAATTGTTAATTACCAAATTTATAATTTGGTACTTAGTCCATGTGTTGTTTAGAAGTAACATCCATTGTACCAGAACAGTATTATAAGATGCATCTCATGATCTATCCATTAATCTCTGCTCTTCCAGCTGAGTGGATCTTTCCCACCCAATGCCACCCCACCCTGCAGTCAAAAATGTCATGGCTTTTAGATGATAAACCTTAAAATAGAAATCGTACATTATGACAGCTGTTTGCTGACTTGGCAATTAGCAACTCAAACATGTGGCCACTTTATTACTAAACAGAAATGCTGTGGTAGGTTGGGCAAAAAGCAGAGCCTTGGGCAAACACTGGAGGATCTACCCAACAACCTTATGTCACATTCTGCACCTCTCTGGGAGTTTCCTTATTTTTGCAGGTCTGTGACAGAAATATTTATCTCTGTCAATGCAATGTAAAAAATAGGCTTTTTGGTCAGTTCTGATTTCTGCAGGGACTTTTCATACTAGAGTTTTATGAAGGAATTGAAGCCATGGCCCCATGCAATTCCTCTGCTGTGGCTGTACCAAAAGATGACCCAACAAAAGAACAGCTCTTTTTTATCCCAGAGTAATTAACCTCATGTTAGAGCATCTTAAATACATTTCTGACCCTGAGCCACAATAATGAAGCCCAGCTTTGCTGAAGAGTGCTTCTACCTCCACCTCCCTACCATGAATTTCTTTGCAATTACATCCAAAGCACTTTTGAAAAGAGGCTGAGTTACACTGTCAGCTGATTAGGAAATAACTGAAGCTTCCAGACTTGAAATCGTTTTCAAGGCACTTGAGAGGCAGCAAGTTTAGGTTGGTAAGTGCCCTAAGGGCTGGGCACAAGGAACAGCATTTCCACTGGTGTCCAAAACCCAAATCACAAACCTTTATCACTTGTTCTTCACAAACCCAGGATGTGGCTCTGTGTAATCAGTTATTCCTCAGCCAATTAGTGATTAAAATGTAACACTGAGTTAGAAAAGAAATGAGTTATTACTATCAATAACCAGCTCTGCCACAGGAGGCAAATATTTCATGTAACACTGACCCCAGGCAGAGCATGGGCATTGAATTGCCAACCAAGCAGCTACAGAACAAGTTCATTTTAACAACCTGACCATTCCCAGTCCCATCCAGAACAGCTGCTAATCTACACCAGGAGCTAGCAAAAACCTCCCTGGGACTGACCCAGCTGTATTTAGGAACACTAGTGGATGTAGAGAAGTTTGTTCTGTGTAAGTTGTATAGAAAGCTGAGAAACAGCACAGGGTCTTCTCTTGGGCACAATGGGATGCATCTCACCTTTTTTCAAGTCCTGCATCTTTGCTGTGCAAAGGAGAGGATACTTTCCCATCCTTGGGACACAGGTGATCTTACCTCTAGTACTTTGCATGACTTTAGGGCTGCTGGGTCATTTGGTCTTTGCCTAGGCAGTAATTGTGAACCTCACAGACACTGCCTGTATTTATTTTTATTATGATTTAAACAACAAAAATTGAACTTACTTTGCTCTGGGTTGATGTACTAATCCTGGGATCTCTTTATTAGATTTAAGTCTTGAATTTGAACTGGCACTTTTTTCCTGAAACACAGAAAGAGCACACAACAGCATCAGTATTTATGAAGCACACAAAGGTGACAGGCACTTGTCATCAGGGTGTCACACTCGGCTGGGTCCAGGCCCAGCTGAATGAGAAAAGCTCAGCAAAAATGAAATTAGAGGTAACACAAGAGATGAAATGACCCCAGGTGGGCAATTTTTAAACGCCCTGGGCTCAGTGGCATGTGGAATTGCCTCTGGGTCACTGGATGAAATCCAGGGATCAAACTCCAGGCTGGCCGGTAACTCTCCAGCGGTCCATGGAGAATGGGGGGGTGCTCATATAAATCCATACCAACACCAGGCTCCACCTCCCCCAGAGCAAGGCAGAGCACTGGGAAGGCAGTCCCAGAGTCAGCCAGCACCCCAGGCTGGCTCAGAGCAGAGTGGGGAAACATCAGCATCAGGGAATGTCTGCAGGAGGAAGCACTGTCAGATGTGCTGGGGAAGAGCAGCAACTGCTCAGCCACGAAACTGGGCACAGGGGGCCCAAGGAAGCAAATCACTTCTGAAGATCCCAAAAATAAGGATGTGGGACTGCTGGAGAGAGTCCAGAGAAGGCCACAGAGATGTGCCAAGGGCTGGAGCCCCTCTGCTCTGGAGCCAGGCTGGGAGAGCTGGGGGAGTTCACCTGGAGAAGGCTCCAGGGAGACCTTACAGCCTTTTCCAGTGCCAAAAGGGGATCCAGGAGAGCTGGAGAGGGACCTGGGACAAGGGGTGGAGGGAAAAGACAAGGGGAAATGGCTTCCCACTGCCAGAGGGCAGGGTCAGATGGGATATTGGGAAGGAATTGTTCCCTGTGAGGGTGGGCAGGCCCTGGCACAGGGTGCCCAGAGCAGCTGTGGCTGCCCCTGGATCCCTGGCAGTGCCCAAGGCCAGGCTGGATGGGGCTTGGAGCAACCTGGGACAGTGGAAGGTGTCCCTGCCCATGGCAGGGGTGGCACTGGATGATCTCTTTATGTTCCTTCCAAGACAAACCAGTCTGTGTTTATAGACAAAAACACAACCCTGTCCTTTGCAGAGGACCAGAACCATTAAACACACTTTTAAAAAGGCCTGGGAGGGGAGAGTTGAGAGGCATCACTGCTTGGCAAGACCTTCTCATCATGTCATGAGCTTCTGTAACCCAAAACTTAGTGCAAACACCTATCCATTATCTCCAAAATCCTTCAGAGGGATACAGCCCTTCCAGATCTTCCCAGTGCCATGTGGTAGGGAAAGCTGCTGCTGCAGATGGGAGAGGTCTGAATCAAATCTTAGAGCTCACCCGCTCCACAAATCCCTCTGTATTCCTTAGGCACGTCACACCCATGGCAATTTAAGAAACATAAACCCAAGAATCAGTGTTTTTGTGGGTAATTTTGGTGGTTTTATTTAGCTTTATTTAGTCTTTGAATGTCTGAATCACACAAGATTTTGGAAAGGGCTACTAAAATCACTGAATTAAAAAAAAAAAAAAAGGAGGCTGTCTAGCAGTTAATATTTTAATGAATAATTCTACAAGGGCTGTAAACATCAACTGCCTCAGCATATTTAACACTGTTTAATGCATATCTTCTAATCCTCCTAACCAGGGAACAGTGCCTTGCATGAAAATAGCAGTGAGAGAGAAACAAGCCCTTCTTCCAAGCCTTAACAAGGGTGTCAGTGTTTGCTACACCCCACCAGCCACTGCCTGCTCAGGATCCTGTGATATCACGCCAGAGCAGCAGAACAAAAAACAAAATCCCTTTTTTCAAAGCATCTTCCAATCTCAGCAGTGCTAGGAGGGTGTGACATGTACATGTTGTGTGTGATGAACACTGGTATGTACACAAACACACAACCCATGAGCTCATGTCTGACTCACATGGCTGTCAGAGCAGAACAAAAAGAGGGGCATGGGTCTCATGGAGAAGAGAACACAGCCATAAATCAGCTGAACCCCAGCCTCCTGAGCCTTTATGCTCAGATCTACCCCATGGGACAGGAAGGGGAAGGGAAGACTCTGATCTACAGCTCCTGTGTTGGAAGCTGTGATAAATCAAGGCAGCACAAACTCAGCTTTCCACATCTCTGCTGGTGGTTTGGTGTCAGTGCAGCTCTGTCAGGAGCTGGAGTCAGTCCAAATCCCAGCCTAAAGAAACTTCTGGCACTTAGCAACAAACAGAAAGACACAAGAAAAGTATAGGTTGCCTACTCACTGTGGGTCCCAGAGCAATATTCAGAATATTAACTGACACACTTGGGAAAAGAGAAATAAAATTCCTGTTTAGTTGACTTCAAGATTCCAGAGTTTACTCTTTCCCTCCTATTGTTCCTGTTAATTACCACACCTCAATTATCTATTACAATTCTCCTATTTAAGCAAAGAGTATGTTACCTTCTCCATCTGTTGCTCAGCAGGAACAGACAGAAAAGGAAGAGTTAAGAGAAAAATAAAACCCAAGCAGGTCTCAGATTGGCTCACTGCTTTATTTGTAACTCTTATTTACAGCAGTGATATTTCATAACAGCACTGATGGAAATATTGGCTTGGATAAGAATAGATATTCAAAAATAATTCTTCCAAATGCAAACAAATACAGTATTTTTTGTTCATTGCTCTGAAGACAAACTGACTCATCAGAAATTAATGGCTTGGCTTCTAATAATGAGCTAACAAAAACACCTTGAAATGCTTTAATGCAGTCAGATTGTTCTTCCAGACTGACTTGACTTTGGCTGAAGGGTCACTTCTGGCAGTCCAACCTCATTTTCTCCCTTATTTAACATTAAGTAAGTTACCATTTTCTCCCTTGTTTAACATTAAGTAAGTTACCATGCACCAAAAGAACCATAACTGGTTTTTGAGACCTAATCTATTGCAAACTGAAATGAATATGCAGAAGCTTGGTTTTAATCTAGCTGTGCTTATAAGGATTATTTACAATAAATGCAGAAAATGCTGCCTCACACCACAGGCTTGAAAGGAAATCCCCCAGCATGCTGCATTTGTAGAGCAGCAGCAGTAGCAAAAAAGGAGAATAGTGGACATTTTATTCCACATTATTTTGCAATTAATCATTATCAAGGTAGGGCTGTCATCCAATCAAGGTGATTTCATGTGATAGATTTGTTAATTATTGTTAATTCCTCCATAAAGGATGCACCATCTCCAGGATTTCAGGGCACTAACAGATGGCAGTGACTCTGTTGCCAGATGCTATTAACACAGCAACAGCCACTACTGCCATTATAATTAAATATCTGTCAACATTTCCCTTGATGCCTCCCCTCTGCTGAGCCCATTTCTAGAGACATGTGAACTTCATTTGAAGTATTTTGCTTTTCTTCATAAGGCTGCCACAGATTGACTCAGGTAAGCTGCTAACAGTCCTTGTAAAATAATATTCCTGATTTATATCAAGATGACACTTTCCTTCAAAGGAGCCAACAGCACCTTTAGCTGCTTTCTAGACCTGAGCAAATCATCATTGAAGTCAGTTAGAGGAAAAATGAAGCATTTGCTTTCTTTTTATACCATAAAATACTCTTAACAATAATTGTATTTGAAAAGGAGGAACCAATGCATCAGTTAGAAACGGACTGAATGATGAGATGTAAAATTTCAATATGCCAGCCCAGCACTTTTTAACCTCACTCAGTCATGAGCACCAGGCTCAGGCAGTAATATCTCACATGGGCTGTCTGCATCCATCAGGATGAACAAGGGAGAAGCACTGACCCATGAGATTTACTCAAGTTTCCTTGCTTTATATGTACTTGAGGACTCATTTTTTGTGCTATCCTTTGCCAGGATGAGAGCCTCTCTGCTTTCCTCTACCTACCTGGAAGCAAAACCACTTATTTAGGGTAACTTTATAATGAAGGGGCAAATCAAATACAGAAAAATCTCAGATACTAGTGAAAGGAGATTATTCTTGGATGCAATTTCATCAGAGGAATCACATTAGCCCTGCCAGAATGTGTACAGGCATCCAGTCCAGGAGGGTGTCTGACACAGAATGTTTTATTAAATACTCTTGCTGTGTCAGGTCAGGATCTCCTCAGCCCAGCATGAAGGGCTGCCCCACCCCTTGGAGATGTCTAAAAGCTGTCTGGACTGGACCCTGGGCAGGAGGTTCCAGATAGCCCTGCCTGAGTCATGGGGCTGGACCAGATGACATCCAGAGGTCTCTTTCAACCTCCTCCAGCCTTTAGTTCTGTGATAAAGTGTAATCAGAGCCTGGGAAAACCCACTTTTGAGTAGGTTTGTTGAGTTTTATCCCCAAGCAGCAGTGGAGGAGAGTGAGGCCATTCAGGAATGCAGCAGCAGACACAGTGCCTGGCATTCATTTTAGGAAAAAATCCTGATTCTGCAAACCCAGCCAGCATCACGCAGTGAGTCTGCACTGACACAGGGAGTGCAACCCAGGCTTGGCAGGGAAAATTCCTGTGCTTTCATGAGGGATCCAAAACGTGTTCCAGAGGGCAGACCTCATCCTGAAACCAGCCACTTAATGGAGCTCCTCCTTCCCAGGGAAACTGCTGGGAAATTCTGCTGTAGGAACTGTAGGAACTCCAGCTCCTGGAATGCAATATGGAAAAGCAGGGTTCGTAAAGCCCAAAAAAAACCCCCAAACCATTACTCAAAATGGGATAAAAACAGGTAAAAAAAAAGAGAAATGTGTAAATCCTGAGCAGCTTCCTGCAGCCCACCAAAAGGCCTCCACTGCTGAGAAGATAGGGAATGATGCTTTCAGTGTTTATTTACCAGTCATGCAGAGGGGCACACACAGTGAGTGGGGCAGTAACACATGGATAATTATTTTTAAATGCTTTTGAGATGTTAAAAACTGTGAAGGGATTATTTTCAGAAGAACATCTAACATGCCCTTTACACTCAACTCGAGCTGCAAGAGCTCAAAAATCAGAAAAATCCAGCCAAAAATATAAAATCAGGGGGAAAAATAAAGAAGAAAACAAAGGAAGATGAAGGAAAAAGCTCCCTCTGGAATGAGTTCCAGGACTTCTCCTCCAGTACCTAAATATAGCTCACCCTCAGCCCAAGTCAGTGGCCTTTGAGCTTTGATGGAGGACATCACTGAAGAGCAGGAGATAAAAAAAGGAGGGCAATTCCCAGCACTGAAGCGTTTTCACAGAGCAGGTATTTACTAAATCTAATGACTACAACTTTCTAAGCATCCCATCATCTTTTCTCCCAGGCAATATTAGAAAGTCTGGGCTAATTAGTTACAGTAATTCCAGTTAATTCTGTCGAGCAGCAGCCAAACACCAGGGCTTTGTGTGAAAAGCAGACATGGGAGCAGCAGCTGGCCTGAAGACAGGAAATTAGGGCAGGTAAACAGATGAAATTACAAATAAGGCACATAAATGATAAATAAGTCCTACCAATAAATCCTGCAGGGAAACTCTTCCCTGCCATCTTGCCATCCTGATCCCTTTCAGAGCTCTGAGCTTTTATCAACCCACATGGGTGAATCCTTGGGGTTCTTTATAGCTTGGGACACTAAGGTCTAGAAAAATAAAATCTGGATTTCTATCTCCAAGTTCCTTTCTGCACACAGACTGATAGACTTCAAGGTGTCCCTTAGAGAAAACAAGAGGAGTAATCACTGGTGAAATGCCTCTGTTGTGAAATATAAGGATTATGCTGCCCTGACAATCAGGGTTTTCTGATTCCTTCAGCCTCCACAGCACTCCAAAAGGTCAGCCAGGATAAGAAAATGAGCATAGTAGAGATAAATAAAGCCAGAGCACTTGTCTCCAAAGGTGCATGAAGTCTCAGGTCACACAGGAAATTGCCTTGCTCCTGCAAGGAGCCCTGCCCATCCGTGTAATAACCCCAGAGAGCACGGGCAGGAAGCAGAGGAAGGCACACGTCTGCAGGACTGCCAGCAGGAGGGGATTTGCAGAGTGAAGATGGGCAACATTCCCTCTCCTTGGCAGGAGGCTGAAAACTGCCCCTCACAGCTGTATGCCCCAGAAATCCAGGTGGCAAGGTGCCTTGGAGCACGAGGAACAGTGGCATCAGAAGATATCCAAAATACTGCCAACAAAATGCCACGGGCAGGAAGGCGACCTGCTCTCCAGCTCTCATTAATACACCTGGTCTTCAATAGCTTGGGTACATCAGACTGGTTGAAACTTTTATCTAGCAAATCAAAAACACATAGAAAGAAGTTTAAAACTCCATTGCTGATGACGTGGAGGACTAGGCTGACTCTTGAGGAAACCTCAGAGAACATTTGGCAACAAAAAGCCCTTGGCAACCTTGCACTTCTGCAGGTATGTTGCTCTTCTGGATTGTAGAGCCACCCTAGATAACAAAACCTGGCTCAAAAATTAATCTACTGCTTAATAATTTTCTGTGCCTATTCTGTCTCTCTCGCTCAACCAGCTTTTACAGAAATACACTTATTTATTTATAGTAAATGTAGATATTACTCATGCTCCCAGTTCCTCATGTGTGTCTCCTGAAGGCCTTTTTCCACCAAGTGCAGTAGCACAGAAAGAGCTGGCAATGAGCATGAAACAACAGGACTGGATAAAGTCTGTGAAACATTTACAGCCAGGGACAAACGGTGTCAGAGGGTGTCAGGATACTCCTGCTCCATGAAGGCACCTTGCTGGAATGGCAGGAGGGTTATAGCAGCACAGTTTTGCAGAACTTTTTACTGGGATCGTTTTGAAGAGTTTTATGGCCTTCAAACGTATATGAGAGAACATAGCTAGAGAAAGGGGTGTGCCCTGGTTAAACAGCTGGGTCTACATTTTCAGCAGCTGTAGCAGATTTTTAAGCTGCTTTTCTAGAGCCAAAACTGGCCTTTTTCAGCCTGTTTTTGGAACATGCTCTACTTTACCCTCTGTAAAATCAGTTTCCTGAGAGATGCATTCTCATGCAAGCAAAGCCTCCTGTGATCTTCCTGTGCTGTCAAAACCAAACAGGACTGATGCAGATGCACACAGCTCCGACCTCACTGCCTAAATACAACATTTGGGGGTCACATCATAGGATGGGTTCATGGAAATGATGGTGACCACCAAATAGCCACGTTGAGGACATGGTAAAAATAGCAGTTGGTTCTCCCCACCTGCAAACAACAGCATGGTGATGGTGCTTCCTCTGGAGTTATGGTGGTCACTGCCTTTGATCTGTCAACTGCAGGTTTGGGCTGACTATGCTTATTACATTTTACTTATTGCATCCAAGCAGTTCCATGGAGTGCACTGACATCCTCCTAGATGTCAGGATAATGACAGTGTCCCATTAACCAAGTCTTAACAGGGAATTTAGCACGATACACGTGAGATGGAGCAGCTTTGCTGTGAGGAAAGGCTGAGAGAATTGGGATTGTTCAGCCTGGAGAAGAGAAGCTCCAGGGTGGCCTAATTGTGGCCTCCAGTGCCTGAAGGAGCCAAAAGGAAACATGGAGAGAGACTGTCTACAAGAAACTGAGTGCCAGGACACAGGGAATGGCTTCCCACTGCCAGAGGGCAGGGTTAGATGGGATGTTGGGAAGGAATTGTTCCCTGTGAGGGTGGGCAGGCCCTGGCACAGGGTGCCCAGAGAAGCTGTGGCTGCCCCTGGATCCCTGGCAGTGCCCAAGGCCAGGCTGGACAGGGCTTGGAGCAACCTGGGACAGTGGAAGGTGTCCCTGCCATGGCAGGGGGTGGAATGAGATGAGCTTTAAGGTTCCTTCAACCCAAACCCCTCTATGATCCTATGAAAATACTTTTCCCCCTCTTGTTCTAACCTGGGATTTACAAAGATGGAACAAGGGAAAACAAAGACCAAGTCCTCCTGGGTTTGTTGCTTACGATTAAGAGGAAAACCCGAACTAAAAGATGTGGTGCAAATGAAAAGATACTCTTACAACATAGGTAAGCAGAATGAAATGGTAGCAAGAAATTATGAATGATGTAACCCTGAGAAGTGAGATAACAGAAAACCAAGAGTGGTGCTACTCAGCAATACACATACATTAACTTCAGGAAGGGTTTGTGTTCCAAACCAGCAAGAGTTCCCTACAATAAGCTCTCATTCTCCCAGCACTGTCCAAGGCTCTAATTTTGAGATTTTCAGTAATTGCAATTATGTAAATGCCATTGCTGGAACATATTTTCAATGTCTGTATTTTGCTCTTCTCAACGTCTGTTTTATTTGCATTAATTCTCAAATTTGCACCAGGCGTAAGATTTAAGACCCAAGAGAATGAACAACAGCTCTTGCTACATGGCAAATTCCAGCATGCCTGGGTAAAATGTGCATTTTAAAGGATGTAATAGTTGGAATACTATTAAGTATCACATATGTACTATGACACACATGAGAAACATTAGGACTGCAGGAGAAGCCTTACATCTGATCTGTGTATTTTGTACCACCTTCTCCTTGTTTTAGTTAGCAGTTACTTTTGAACAGCAGAAAGAATCATTATTGTTTCACAGAGTACAGTGGCCTGCTCACTTACTGCATTTCCCATCTCAGCTGTATAAGCATGGATTTTGCCTGGATTCTCCCAACACATTTATCTGAGAAGAGAAACCATATACATCAGAATGGAAGACAATCATAAACGGCTTAAAAATTTCATAAGCCATTTAAATCAGTAATGGAGGCTGGGTTTTAAGCGTTTATCTCCTCTAAGTTTCCTTGAAAGAACAGCAGATAAATAGGTGTAACTCTTAAGTGCTGGCAAAATGAGGCACCAATATATTCCAATGAAGATGTAGAAATATAGCTCTGATGCTCAGGGTAGTGCAGGTTAGATGATATCCAAACCAATACTGGGAGAAGAACTAGCCTAAAATACAACTACAGGCCTGGAAATACTCAAGTCCATCATTTAGGACATTAATGGTTAGCTTCAATGATCTTAGAGGCCTTTTCCAACCTTAGCAATTCTATGATTCTATCAACCTAAGATGGCCAGAGTCCCAAAATGACTGTACGCCTGTTATAGCCTTTAATACCCACTCTGCTTTTCCATCCTCTCATCTTCTGCATCCCCTCTTCCCAAAACCACTCCTCGTAGGTGGGAGAGGACATGGAGGAGACTCAAAATGAGCTCTGCCCTCCCCTTGCAGAAGGCAGCAAATCTTTCCTGCAGGAAAGGCTCAGAATGAGGTGTCAGCTCCCTTGGGAGCGACCAGCCATGGAAAAGGAGACACCATGCTGTGCAAGATCAGGCAAGCAGGGATGGATCCATCCTTCACCCACAGAATTTCAATGTCTCTCTTGATCAGAACATGAAATAGCATAGTGAAACTCTACAAGATCAGTCTCCTCAGATCTTCACCTGGTATCAACCATCACAAAAGTAAGATATTTCCAAATACCACCCAACTGCACCACCTCAGGGCATGGACCCAAACCACTTCAACAGATTTCTGTCTAACCTGTTCTCCAAACTCCCATCCCACAGGTTTTCCCAAGAGGCTGTCTTTCATTTCACCACTTTCCTGAAAGTTCAAATGTTTAACCTACTACCCAGCTTTGGGTAGTAGCTTTTACTACTATCCTTGCCTGGTGCCTTCCTGCCTCTCTCATGGAGAAAATACAATTGTGGTGCCTTTTAAAGCAACCTTTCCTATACTGGATGACTCGTTTCCTTCTGTATTTTTAGGCTAAATAAATCAATTCCTTCCATCTTCCATTACAGCTTACGTTTGCTAAGTGTCCTATTCTTGTCGCTCCCCTCTGGCTCTTCCCCATTTGCCCACATCTTTTCTACTGAGCACATTTCCAATTTCAGCCACATTATTTAAAGCCCCTCTGAAGTCAGGATGGATCACGTGCATTACCATATGTATTTTTTTAATTCCTGTTGTTAATTCATTACCTCAAACAAGCAAGGTTGACCTACAACAGATACAGGGTGCACCTGTAAACTATGCATTCATACTCAAAAAGCCTAAGGTAAAAGAATGTTGAAGGAGAAATTAGCTCACCTTCTCTAATGGCTACAAAACATTTGTGGTACAGTGCTCAAGATGTCTCTTATGCCAAAAAATTAGTGGGGATGGTCTGTCTTCCTGCCTCAATGCTCAACATATTAAACAAAACAATTTGGTGCTAACAGAAATATCAGGAGGTAAAAAATCCACAAGTTCTATGACTCACAGTCCATCAGGTCTCCTTAAAATTAACCAAAATCACATGCAACATGCAAAACAGGTGTTCTTAAATCATTTCAATTGTGCTATCTAAGCAAAACTGGCTTCCAAGTCTATAGTTGATTTCCAGCCATTTGCAGACACCAAGTTTTAACACAAGGTCTATTTTCTTTTCAAGTGAGGTGAGTGAAAAGATAAGCACCTTTAAAATTTAACAGGGTTGTCCCATCACAGGAATGTTGAAAAAGGATGGACCAGCATGTCCCAAACAAGAAAGCTCTCTGCCTGAGACAGAAGTGAACTCCAGTGCATGGTCATAGGCATACTACTTACAATGAGGAGAAAAGTAGAGTTTTGGAGTATGGAGATGTGGCCTCATTTTTCACTGCAATGTTGTACTATTAGCATTCAATTACTTCCCTACACTTAATTAACTCCTTGTTGAATCTTAATGTGATAATGAGAACTTTAATTCAAACCATATACCATGTCAATGCTATGATCCTAACAGCAAAAATAGATTTTATTTAAGTCACCCAAGCCCCATAATTCCTCTTCCTTTTTATAACACTGTGATTCATATAAAAGCACAGCAGATGCATCAGGACAAGAATCTTCCCTGATTGCCACTAAAAAGATTAACAAAATCTATTTTGAAATCAAAATCAGTTGGCTGTGATTAATAGTTCTCACTTGTTCATCTATCTGCAAACTGAAAAGCAGCAGAGATGGTGATCGAGACTCTCTGGAGACCCTGTATGTATGTTCAAGTACCTGGTTAGATCATTCATTCTGACAAAACTTTCACCTTTTGAACAACCCACAGCAGAGACCCCATGATATGAATCCCTCTCTTGGCCCTTCCATGCCTCACACTTCATAAACACTCAAAACCAGACTAGAGACCTACCAAACCCAGAACATCAAGACCCAGCAAGGAGCTCACCTGACCTTCCAGCAGGCTCTTCAACTCCATAAGAAACACCAACAAAAAACAGATCGTGTAACTTTACAAGGATAATTGGAAACATCATGCTAGGCACTTAGCAGCCAAACCTAACAATCTGACAAATCTCCCCTAAACTTCCCAACCTGAAGGACTGCAAAAGCAGTTTTGAAACAAACAGAGGCACAAAATGAGTGTGAGAATCATGTGTTTTCCCCACTAGTGAAATTCAGAACTGCTCTAATTCCCTGACTGCTCATGGAGAGCAAAGCCTTCCACATCACTGAGGCTTTGGGATGCAGTGGAGTATGTCCTTAACAAAACACGCCTAAACTCACTGCTAACAGTTTTCCTGATGCAAACTTCAACACTTTGCTCCTGGATCTGCAAAGCACCAGAAGGACCAGAGGTCCTTAAATGCACCTAAACACAGAGGTGCCTAAATCCCCTGTAGGTCAATGGTGCACAGGCCCCCTCGCTGCTCTCCTGAACCATGGCCTGCACGAGTCCTCCAGCATGTGCTGAAGAGTTATCTTGCAGTTATTAAACATGATGATAAGAGGAATGACTTCATGCTGGAAGAACTCTGTTTAGAACAGCTGGGTAAGGACCGCAGGGAGGGAAAGATGGGTGAACAACCTGCCCCAGGAACAGCATCCTGTGCCATTGGCAAAATTGCTGAAATAACCTTCAGCAGAGAAAGGAAGGGTGAGCAGCAGATGGGAATCACAAGATGAGGGCACATTTTATGATGTTTAAACTTCACTTAAACAACAGTGATCATCTGAGTGTAATGAGCAGAAGGAAATTCGTTCCTTTCAGCTAAGGCTCCTGTACTCGTTTTTTCTAAATGAAGAGTCACACATGGCCTAAACTTACAGCTATAAATAAGCAGGTGGTAACACTGCACTGTCCTAATTAAGTTCTAGGGTCATTAAATCCTTTCTGTTACTATGCACAGGGCTTGCTGCTGTGCCTCAGCCATTGCAAGGCCTTGCCATGCACTGCTCACCCGAGTTCCTGCCTCAAACCTGAGCTCCTGCACCCATGGACTCTCTCCTCCATGGACTTTCCTGCTGCTTGGCAGCACCAAGTGAGCAATCTGTGATCATGCAGCGCCAGACTGGGATGGTTCTCAGCTCTCTTCCCCATCCCCTCACTTCTGAAAGGCCACATCAAGCAGCTCACTCAGCAGCTGGGGTGCAAGGAATGCTCAGGATGTTGTCAAGGCTTATCTGGGAAGACAAGTGCTTAGATGATTAGCAAGTCTGTTCATAATCCTCAAATTCAGAGTTTAGTTTAAGCCCCAAATTCCTGGGGCTTAAAATTGCTTTCAATTAATTTTAATACTAGGCATGTTGGGCCCTACAGCCACCCCCATGGACACTCAGCACATGCTCTCCTGAACTGACCAGAAACTCTGGTCAGCATTAATAACACAATATGTGTTCTGAGAATATTTTTCAATATCTAAAGGTATTTATTTTCCTCTCAGCAGGTCTCTCTTTCATTAAGAGTGCAACATCACAGTCAGTTTGGAATCATGGAGTGGTTTGGGTTGGAAGGGACCTTAAAGTTCATTCTGTTCCACCCCCTGCCATGGGCAGGGACACCTTCCACTATCCCAGGGTGCTCCAAGCCCCATCCAACCTGGCCTTGGACACTGCCAGGGGTGGAGCAGCCACAATTCATGGTCATTTGACTGAGGTCTGACACTAAACAAAGAAGACTGCAGAGGAGAAGCCACAGATGTATCAGGACTAAGTCCTTCATTCCAAACATTCAATAAGCTGGACTTCCCAAATGAATTCGGAAAGAAAATTTTGCAGCATAATTATCTTGCTGAAAGACAAAAGGATCTCTCAAAGTGTTGTTTAAAATTCTTTAACATCAAAGTATAGCTTTAAACACTGTAGAGTTACTATTTATCACAAAAAGCAGAGAACAGTGAATAATTTCAAGACAAGAAAACTAATAAAATAACTCATAATATGATTTAATTCTACATGCAGTACTCTGCTTCTTGTTATATCTGGTCTCAGCTACCAGCCTAGTGTAAAAGCCAGCCATGAATTCTTCCAGCCCTGCCAGAGCTACAAATACTAGCCAGAAATATTTGTCATATCACAGCTCAGTTTCCAAAAAGTAAGATGCTGGACTTTTACAGCCAGAAAAATACAAGGCGCAAAGGACAATAAAAAATGGACTTACTTAATATTGTTGGAATGCATCAGATCAAACGAATCCAAGTACTCTTAATCCTGTAGGACTGCAGCATGACAAATACACTTCATTTAGATACTCAGCCCCTGTGAGTCAAACCAGTCTGGAAGATTCAGCCTCACAATTGCTGGATGTTACTCAATTAGCGTGAGGCAATGATTTCCAGCCCTCAGCAACCAAGGCAGCCTCCTCCTCTGGAGAGCCAGACAGCTCTACCTTGGATTAAAGTGATCGATTTTTCCACTGTGTGCACAGAACAGCATCGTCAGGCAATTTGAGTTCACTGGCCACGTTATTAATGGACTTTGCTAATTTTTTCAAAGCACTCATAAAATACAAAAAACATGGTGTCTTGTAACGAGGTGTAATTGCAGCAGCAGCTTCTGCAACACATGTGTCTCCAAGGAGAATGTGTTGACACAGACATGCCCCTAAGAAGTTTGGGCTTTATATTTCCTTTCTGTCAGGTACAATATCTTCAGCCACAGGCAGTCCTACTCATTTCAGCCAGCCCACCTGCTGCAGTAAGCCCTTCTCCCAGGAGAAAGACACCAGCAGGAATGAGTGTCTCCCAAGGAAACCTCTTTGCTGTGCAACTCAAAACCCAGACATTCAGTAACACTAGTCAAGGTAAATCCCATGCCCGGACCTAACAAATTAGGAAAATATTAGGAACCCTATTTCTTCATCTTAGATCAGGAAAAAATTAGGACCAAACCCAAATTCTGCATCTTGGCTCAGTCACAGGTGTGCAGATGCCCAGCCTCCAAGCCAGGAAAGCTGCTCTGAGATCCTGTTTTCACCTACCCTATGGGTAAAAGCATACTGTAAAGCATCAGCAATGCTCAGCTGTCTAACTAGAACACTTACCTATTTAAAGTGAAAAAATGCCCTGAAAACTATCAATGACTGGAAAGTTCTTCAGATGAATTTCATGTGTAAATATATTAAAGGTACTGACTCTGGAAGAAATGTAAAGCAGGATATGTGCACTATTTTAAAGAGGATAAGAAAACCCTTCTCCAAGCTCATTTTGACATTATATAAAGATGTCAAAAGTTCACTACTTACACGTCTGTGCTAATTGATCAGAGTGGCCGAATCTAAGCTGTGACTAATACCAAAGTGCAAAGCTGGCTGAGAAGAAGAAGGTACTTTACAATGGCACATTGTTTAAATGGAGGAATACATCAAGGAGGATTTTGCTGGTATCTGTCCTGCAGCTGGATTTTCACTAGGGACTGGAATGATAATGAACTGGAGACTGCAAATGCTTTCCAAAACCCCAGAGAGCACCAAGCCAGGAAAGGTTCTGTTTTGCAGAATTCAAAGTTATCTTGACAACTTGGAGAGATGTCCTGAAGAAGTCAGGAGATCATTCCACAAGGGCCAAGTCCTAGGAGTGCGCTGGCAGAAATAACCAACAGGATACAATAACACATTGATATATCAATAATAAAACAGCCAACATGGAAGCACTAGTTTATGCAGTAGCTCTGCTGGACAGGATCTAGAAGCTTGCTGGACACCAGCCCTCAGTATCCTGCTCTTGCAACCAAGCCAGGCCTTGTCCTGATGCATCTAGAAGCTGGGATGGCTGCAGAATGAGTGACTTGGCTACAGGCACCAGGAAAGTGTCAAAGAACGACAATGGCTCCACATGAAGTGGAGAAAACACCCCATGAACCAGAACTCCTCAGCCTCCAAGGTGACAGCAGTGACTCCTGCTATCCATAGCTACCACCACCCCAAGGACCAACAAATGGGTCAGCAACACGGGGATCTGGATGGCAAAGTGTTTAACTAATACTGTGGTGGCAGAGCTCCAGCCCTTGCACTGTATTCTTCACAATCCCAACATGCCATCCCTCCTCTATCAATCCTATTCCTAGCTATCAATCCCATTTCATGCATTCTCGATCCTTTTCCTAGTCCACTCCCACAATTTTGTTCCTGACAACTTCTTTATTCATGTAAGGCAATGAGCTTGAAGCAAGAGCAGAATAATTATTTGGTATCTCCCACCCCAGAGTTAAGTTCCTCTAAACTCAATTAATCACGAAGAACTGCTGGCAGCTCCCTATTTGCCAGCAAGATACACCAAAGTAATAAGTGATTTCACATTCTGCTTTTGAAGCTATTAAATTCACATACTGTATTACTTTAATCAAGAATAGTTAATTAAGCTGCTCCCCTGATATGAATTTTTATCATTCTGCACCAGCCATACATTACATTTTTATGACTCAGGCCGGGCCCATGATGCATGTTTGCAATCTGTCTTTCCAAATTAATCTGTCACCACTTGTAAACTCAAAGTGGATCCAATACATTTGGTCTCAAAGGTAACTGGGCCGAGTTTGGGGACACTGGGGACTGGAGGGTGAGTGATGCTGAAGCACCACTTCACAAAAGGGTTTCAATGAATTACAAGCCACCCACCACGACACAAAACACACTGTTAATATTTTAGTCTGTTTGCCTTGTTTTATTTCCTTAAGTGAACTCGGCTTCATGCTCTATGCTACCATTCATAAAATCAATTCAATAACTTATATGCTCATAGTAATCATCAGCATCCATAATGCAGGAGTCATAAGTGCAGGCCATAAAGCAAGGGAGATCTGGAGTGGCAGGTTATTAAAAACATTAACATACGATATGAATCTAAGTCTAAATTTATTACAAGCAAAAACGCCTCAACAACTTTCTGTTCCCGGAGCTTAAGGACAGGCTAATAACACAATGTTTTTCTAAAAAACAGACTTCAAACACAGCAGCCAAGGAGCCAGATATGGATCTCTTATCTTTTAAAAGTACTCACAGAAGTAGAATAGCAAAAAGAAAAAAAAAATGACATCACTATTTGGCTATGTGACTTAATCATAAGAAAATAGGTTTATGAAGTAAAAAAGTGAACAAAATGAAAACTTGGACAAGTTTTTCAAATATTAACTGGGAATACTCTTTTATTATGCTGTGAGAATCGGCTGGAATTTACCCCCAGGAAAATAAGGAACATAGAGAAGATGTGTCATACCATCTAGCCTTTTGTGAATCTATGCCATCAAGTGAAGCCAAGCCTTCCATAATCCCATCCAACCACTTTTATTTAGGTTTTCTAAAAGGCAGACTGACGAGGTTGATGTGAACTGGCTCTTTTCACACCTGACAATTTTACATATTTTTTTAAGGCAATACAACCAAAGGAGGCAGTTTAACATGGGACTACTGGATCCCCAGCTCCATCAAGAACCCACTGAGCTGGCCTTGGCAAAGGCCCTGTCTATAGAGACAAAAGAAGAAGCACATCAGGGTACTTAGGTCACTTATCTTTTAATGAAGATAGAAAAAACTACTGTATTTTGTTTATTTTATTGAGAAATCAAGCACAGCCAGAAAAACAGTTACCAAAACCCAAGCAGGCCCACAAGGAATATGCAAGTCTACTCCATGAGCCTTTGAATTGGCTCTTGGCCCTTCCATGTATTTTTCCAATTTAAGAGATTTGTTTAGATAAACTCACAAATATGGGTATTTACATAGCATGACAGAATGGTGTATTTAGACATTTTAAGTAGAGGAACATTCTTTCAGGCCCATCATAAAACGAAAGCATGCCAAACTTTAACTAAAGAAACATGTTCTAACACCGAGAAACTTTTATAATTAATCCTCGCCTCAAATCATCTCAGAGAGAGTTATGAGTGTAATTACCGTCAGTTGAGACACTGCTCATGTTACTGAAATGGCTGAAAGCAGACCCTGGCTAACAGACAATCTGAATCCCTCCCATCCCATGACCAATTTACAGCTAAGCCCTGACTCACTGCATTAAGTCCGAAAATATTTCTCGGCATTAGCGACAGCTCATTGCGGGAGGAACAACGGACACGGGCGTGGGGGGGAAAAATCCCCTCCAAACTCCACTGCTTCACTGAAGGGATGAAGATAATACATCGCTATAATAGCCCTCTTTTTTTGATATTGTGATTTTTTTTTTTTTTTTAAGATCAGCAGGGCTATTCTTAGAGGAGTTACATGGTGTGCAGGTTGCAGCGAGCGAAGGCTTGGCCGGTGGCCAGCCCTGGCTGGGTTTGCTGCGAGGCTGAGCGATGCCTTAGCTCTGGAAGAGATTTCTGCTTGCTGTTCTAATGAAGAAAAGGAAAAGAGGATGCAGAGAACTCCATACACAAGCAGCTGAGAACGAGCTGTACTCTGGAAAGATGTGCCACTGTCTCCTTGCTGTCACCCAAGGCCTGTTTCAGGGCTGAATGTTTTCCCTAGGAAGGAAATGAGTGTAAACACTTCAGAGGCAGCGTTCCCATACGGATGTTATTCTTTGGAAAAGCTGGGCAGGATGCAGTGACTTAGCCAGGAGATCTCCAGCAGCAACAAATCCCACAAATATACAAGCTGCTAAACTTGTGAATGCAGCCAAGCCCGTATGAAAAAAAGTAAGGCACGTTTTGACCTTGACTCACTCTTAGACACTGTGAAGCAACTTGAAGCTGGTTATTTCAGAGCCTCACCAGTCAGCTGAGATGGCTGAGATTTCCTGTGCCTAGCTCAGGTGACTGCTTGTCTAAGGAAACGAGCTCTCCAACTCTACAAAGAAGTTGCTGATGCCAGAGAAGTTGCTGACACCCCTGGATCCCTGGAAGTGCCCAAGGCCAGGTTGGACAGGGCTTGGAGCAAACTGGGATAGCAGGAGGTGTCCCTGCCCATGGCAGGGGGTGGGACTATACAATCTTTAAGGTCCCTTCCCACCCAAACCAGTCTGTGATTCCATGATTCCATGAAAAGAAAAGGGTAATGTGGCAAACCCACAGCATTTCAGCAGAAGCGCCACACTACCAGCATTGCTGCAACCAAAACACCCTCTGTGTTCCACCACACCTGAAAGCCAAATCTGCCCCTCCTCTCTCCCACAGCACCTTTGTTTCTTTGAAAGGCTAAAGGAGAGGAGAAAACAAAGGGAAAAGGGCAGCCTGATGGCACGCCCTCTCAAACTGACCCTCCACACCATGGAGCCCAACATCCAAATATCCACAAAATCACAAAGTTTACGTTGGAAGGCACCCTAAAATCCATCTCATTCCACCCCCCTCCACGGGCAGGGACACCTTCCACTATCCCAGGTTGCTCCAATTCCCATCCAGCCTGGCCTTGGACACTGCCAGGGATCCAGGGGCAGCCAAAGCTTTTCTGGGCAACCTGTGCCAGGAAGAATTTCTTCCAAATATCCAATCCAACTCTGCCCTCTGGCAGTTTAAGGCTATTCCCCCTCAGCTGTGTCACTCCAGACCCCAGTGCCAGGTCCCTCTCTCTTGTAGGCCCATACTGGGGGAAGAGGACAGCACAACATCCCTGCGGCACAGAACTTTCCCCTCACCAGGCTGTGCCTTTGATTTTAACATCCTGGGCCCTGGAAACTCCCCCCAGCTCACTGTCCTGGAAGTACAAGGGTTTTGGAATAAAAGTACTCGTTTGGATGAAATTCTGGGGAAGAACTGGTAATATGCAGGCCCATTCTTGCTGTGTTTGCAGGCACAGCAGCTGCTTCTGGTTCCCAACACTTGCCTTCAGGTGCTGCTGCAATACAAACTACATTTAAATACATACACACACACAATTATAATATGATTACCTTATTAAGAAGCACTGGCTTTGTGTTCCCATGCAGAGATTATCTGTTGGCTTAATTTTTTATTTTTTTTTAAAGCTGCCTGTCTTTGATGGTATCCCATGGAAAGATTACATATTGGATAGAGCAGCACATGGTCCACACAGACCAAATGTGGGAAATGAAAGCAGAGCATCTAGAGCTCTGTTTGAGCTCCAACACTGCTTCTTCCAGGAGCAAGGAACAAACAATTTAAGCAAAAAAAAAGGAAAAAAAAAAAGGATTTTCTTCTCAGTGAGAAAAAATATGAAGCTGCATATTAACTTAGGTCAGTATTACTTTGATATCTGTATAAACCACTGCTTTCAATCAGAAATTATTCATGAATTATTCAGGAGATTTTTTTAACATACCTACGTGTAATTCAAAACTCTGTATGCACAAGAGTCTGAATTATCTGCTCAGCTTTTTCAGAATATTGAAGTACTTGCCTTTACTGGCATCAACTTATTTCCATAGAGATTTTCTTTCCATCCCTGACTTTTTCTTACTTAAAAAAATCCTGAACTCTTGAATGTTATATTCTTACATTGTTTCCCCGTCCTCCCAGTCCAATTGCTTACTCTTCTTTCCACCAGCTGAAATGCAGAAATCCCTTCCAACACACATTTGAGTCTCCCAGCTGCCTGCAGAGCAGCTGGTCTTGGCTATCCACAAAATCAAAGGGAAACAACCAAAGTCCAAAAGCTCAATTACAGTGAAAGACAAACCAGGCTGAACTCCTTCCAGCCCTGCTGCAGGAATACACAGTGCAGAAGGATGGACACTCTCACTGTTTTATTCCTGGAGGTGGCTGAAGCACTTCTAGTTCAGCTAGAGGCAGCCCACTCCTTTTTCCTGGGGGAGCTGCACACCCACCCATCCTGCTTTAACCCACCACCAGGGATGAATCCCCCTCCTGGGTCACCCACCAGGGATAAATCCCCCTCCTGGGTGACCCACCAGGGATAAATCCCCCTCCTGGGTGACCCACCAAGGATAAATCCCCCTCCTGGGTCACCCACCAAGGATAAATCCCCCTCCTGGGTGACCCACCAGGGATAAATGCCCCTCCTGGGTCACCCACCAGCTCCCTGAGGGTCATGCCATGGCTGCAGCCCTGGGCAGGCTGTGGTGAGGCTGCTGTGCCCTTCTGGGATGCTCCCAGAACACATCCCAGGTTCAGACCAGCTTCTGGGGAAACCTGGATCTGCCAACCCTGTCACCCTGAGCACACAGCAATTAAGGCTAAAGAGCTAAAGGACCTGTTAATGCAGCTAATGAGCTTCCCCAGCAGCTCTCTTTCCCTTTCTCTAGAGAAGACACCATGAAATCAAGATCTTTCCTGCTGATGTGTGCCCTCACATCTCAAAAAGCCTCAGCCTGGGTAGCCCAGCCCCTGCATTTCCCTGGAAGAGTTAAGAAGAAAAGAAGTCCACTCAAAAATGCTCACCACAGTTTCAAGTAATTTTGAGCAAAACACCATTTTCTCCACTACAAATGTGAAACGTTTCCCACCTTTGCTCACATCTAGTGGTGAAGCACAACCAAAACATGGAACAAGCAAACACAAAACTCCAGCTTGCAATGGTGGGAATGTTCCTGCTCGAGGGTGATGTGAGCATAAAATTGCCTAATAGATGGAAAGTTAACCAAAGCAGTGACTACTGAAACTGAGAGATCACAAAGGCTGGAGGGGTAAACACCTAATGAAGCACCTAGGGATGAATTTGTTGTTATCTCCTTGCTCTACAACAGTCTGAAATTAGCAGCTCACCAGATATGAAAATCCCAGACCCTACATTTCCACCACAACCACTTTGACTCTAGGAGTCTCTTAAAAGAAAGTGTGAGCAGACCACATTATATCTGTAATTAAATGTGAACAGATGAAAGGCTGAGTTACTTTGCCACTATCACAAGGAGGTCAGAAGATCACAGCTCACCACTGAGTCAGGAGTGCTCCAAACTCAGACTCCCAGGCCACAGCAGCTACCTGCATTTACAGCTTTAGTCTCTATCAGTGACTGATGATTTCAGGTATTTCTGCACGATCCATTCTGCCTGTATCTTGCCTCATCCTCTGTTCCAAACAGCAGAGTTAATAATTAACACCTACTAGGCAATTGCTACTAGGCAATTGCTGAATAGCAAGTACCAAAACAGAGGATACAGAGAGCTTCTGTCTCCTCTTCTCTTGCTGACAGCTTGCAAAATCCTACAGCTCATCTTTCTTAAAGCTTCAGTTCTGCAAGTGTGGAGATGCTCATGTTCTTTAAAAAAAATAAGAAGAATAAAAAAGATTCTGAAGGTTCATGGTCCTCAGAATCATGGAAGAAACTCTTAAATCAAGAACTTGACACCTTGCCATGACTGCTGACTCCTCTGTTTCACCAACAGCCCTGTGTCCATCCTCCTCAACAGCATCAGCTTTCCCAGAGAGGGGGGGAAAAATCCCAGGCAGAAATTCACCTGTTAAAATAATACAGGCAAGGAAAGAACAGAAGCTGTATGGAAAATGACCTGCTTCCACAAGTGACAGTGGGAATGTCTCTGCAGGTTTTGCAAGAATCCTTTCCACCAGCAATGTGGGCTGGTCCTGAACTGTGTTCCTGAGAGCTGCCCATCACTGATACATTTTCTCCATCATCAAGCCCACAATTACATGTTGCTCCTGGACACTGTTATTTTAACACACTTTGAAAGAAATAGAATTATATATTTTTAAGCTTTCTACTTTAAAATTATCAAGAACTTGAGAAATGGTATCATTCTACCTCTCCACAGGGCACTGTGCAGATTTATTCAACAAAGGGGGAAGAAGGAAACAAGGTCTGGTCTGAAGCAATGCACCTGGAGCTCAACAACTTTTGTATGATTTTCTGACTTGCTAAAAATATTTATTAATGATGTTCATTTATCTTCGAAATTTTCAAAATTAAATACTGGAGGAAAAAATGAATACTTCCTCACCAGAACCATTTTAATGGAATCCAGAAGAAGAATATTAATACCCAGTGCAATCCTTTACTTTGATGTCTATATAATATGTAGTGACCCGTAAGTGGAACGAGCTAAAACTGTCATAAATTCATTATGAGAAACCATTCTTTGAAGAATATCAATGCAAATTTGAAATGAAATGAGCAATATGGAAATGAGCTAATTGCACAGCGTTTAAAATAACTGGCTCCAGTAGCAATGTCCTTTCTGTGCACTTCTATTTCAGCTGCAAAAAACACTGGAGAGGCTGGGTTATGAAAATTGAAATGCTGTAATTACTTAGCACTGATAGTGATAGGGCAGCATTCATTTAGGATCTCAGGCTCTGGGGGAAAAAAGAAATCCAGAAGATGATTCTATAATTCTCATTTCTCTGAGAAAGGGAACCTCATATGGCATGCAGTGCAAAATGTACCAACCCAGGCCCTGTCAACAAAGACTGGAAAAAATACCGTGTATTTCCAGGGAGTTTTCTAGGTATCAGCTTATAAAAGTAGAATGCCAAATTTCTCTTCATATCCTACAAAGGTTTGGCTTGGAAGGGAGCTTAAAGCTCATCCCAGTCCCACCCTCTGCCATGGGCAGGGACACCTCCCACTATCACCAACTGCCCCAAGCCCTGTCCAGCCTGGCCTTGGACACTTTCAGGGATGGGGTACGAAGCATCCAGAACTACAGAGATATTTTCCTCCCTGGGTCTGGAATGCACCTTCCCCCAGTGGGGCCCAGCCCTGCTTTGCCCCCTCTGTCCCAGCACTGCTCAGAATGGCTCTGTCTGGAGGAATCCCCACTCTGCCCTCGCAGGTGCCCAGGGCAGGAGTGCCCACCCACCCACCTCTATCCCAGGGTGAGCCCTGCCACCTCGGGCAGAAGGAACTTGGTGTTACACCCCTCCCTCCTGCACCTCCTTACTTTTGAATTTTAATCCCTGGCTTCCCTTTGCTCGCTGCTTTTGGAGCTGCGCTTTTGTAGCGGCGGCTTTTGTTTTGTGGTTTGTTTCTTTGGGTGGAGGGAGGAGAGTCCAGATGTGGAGCAGCTCCATGCTGGGCTGTGAGGAACCTGTGGGACCTGTTCCCACAGAGCTGCCCCGGGCCCTGGGCTTTGGCTGACACAGCACCTGGGCAAAGTGGATGCCTGTCCCTGTGGGAAAACGTGCTGGGGAGCAGGCTGGCTTTGGAGCCCTCCATTCCTGCTCTCTCCTCACTCTCAGCAGCAAAGGAGTGCATGGATGAACACCACAGGAACCTCTGCACATTATCCTACCTCCAGGCACATCTGCTGATGCTCACTTTGTCCTTTTATCCTTTTAGCACTCCCAGGACCCAGGAGCCAAAGAAAAAGAGTTTTTCATTAAGAAGATGAGCCTATGTGTATATATATATATACACACACACACTTAATGCTACATCTCTACGTCTCTATGTACTGGCATTCCATATCTAAAGAGGCTCCAAGAGAGATGGAGAGGGAATTTGGACAAAGGTGTGGAGTGACAGGACAAGGGGAAGTGTCTTCAAGCTCACAGAGGGCAGGGTTGGGTGAGTTACTGAGCAGACACTCCTCTCTGTGAGGGTGAGGAGGCCCTGGCACAGTTGCCCCATCCCAGGAAGTGCCCAAGGCCAGCTTGGATGGAGCCTGGAACCAGGAACAGTGGAAGGGGTCCCTGCCCATGGCAGGGGGTGGCACTGGATGAGCTTTAAGCTCCTTCCAACCTAAACCAACCTGGGATTCTGTGATCTGAAAGCGCACAGGGAAATAAGGGGGGCAAGGTGCAGAGAAATTAAGAACCTCTCTTTTATATATAGAAAATATATTTCTAGATATCCATCCTTCAGAGTGGATAATGAACCAACAGGATGAAGTTTTCCCAACACTTGAACTGGAGCTGACCCTGTGCTGGTGGAACAGGGCTCCTGGAGAATGTCACAAGCAGCAAGGAAAGCAAACAAGGGGCCAGCACAGGATTTAACACACCCCAACTCTTCAGAATGGACAAAACCCAGGAAAACCTCTTCTTTCTAAGGGCTTGAAGGCTCTCGGGCATTTTTGGTTTCTTTCCCCTTATAAGCAGAGCATGAGCAGGTTCTATCCTGAAATGGTGTGTTCTGAAACACTGCCACAGCACAGTGGTTTGAAATAAATAATTAGGACATTAGGGAGAGAAATCCTCACACTGGAATATGCATTAATATGTGCTAACTTCAGTTTTTATAAAGCTCTTCACCAGTGTACTGCACCAGTGCTGAAATAAAAATGCAGTTATTCATTTAAAGCACTGCAATTCAAAGCTTACCTAGCAATAATAAGCAGCACTGGCTTTAAGTATTTTAAAGTACCAAATTAATTCTATTTCCATGCTTAAATTTGCCCTTGTGGTATTTTATATCTGTAAAATACAGATGTATTTTTATTTACAGAAAGGAAAACACCACAAATACCCCCAATAAACTCAGTGGTGGCTACTCTATTTCTTTTAGCTGGCTTATTTATTTTTTATTTAGTTTTTTTAGCACCTAGATTAGGCAGGCTGGTAATAGAATTAAAATGTATTTTCCTAAATTGATGTGGAATTCAACATATACCAATCTTGGCACTGCACATCAAAAATATTTATGATTGATGTATCTATAACATGCATTTTACATCTTGTGTGTAATATATATATATTTAAATAGGGGTCTTCCCTTTCACATATTACATTTTATATGGTTATTAAGGTGTTTCATTCTGCATTTTCTGCCAGGCTTTTAATTTCACACACTTCATCTATCAGATATTACTGCCTACTTTTACAAATCACTACAGAAAATGATAACTGGTGTTGAATACAGAGTCAGGGAGGCAGGGGGTTTGCAATTCCAAGTAATGTGGAGCTGGGTGATAAATGGAGAACAGCAGCTGGGCTAAGAAGCTCAAGAGAGACAAAAATCACATTTGCAGGTAAGTGGAGTGGAAATTTGTGGAAATTGGGTAAAACAAAAAGCAAAACATTGTTATTAAAGGTGGAGTGAGAGGTAACAAGAGCAACAGAGAGGCAATTTTCTCCCAGCTCCAGCAGGAATTCATCTCAAGCTCTAACATGCAATTTCACCACGGAACTCCAGGATGAAACACAGGATTATATCTAATTGTTTTAGGGGTTTGGATAACAAAGCATAAAAATCCCAGTAACTGGCCTTTTGTGCCGGTACAGCCCAGAAAATGATGAATAAAACTTATAAAAACATCCAAAACCTGAACTACCATAAATATCAACATAACTACCCAACAGAAAAGAAATTCAGCTTTGGGGATTTGGTATTTTCAGGGATATCTGTACTATGACAGCCCAGTTCACAGGAAAATTGATCCAGCTCCTGAAGTTTGCCAAAGCAATGCTAAGCTACAGAAATACCACACACCTTCTCATTTTACCTCTTCTGGCAGAAATATTTTACAATGGAAAGCCAGGAGTGCTGTGAGAGTATGGAAATGAGGACAATTAAATCTGCCCTATTATGAGTATTAAAAAGGCTGTTATGTAATTGTACTCTGTATATTTGACATGATGGTGTAAGAGCTAAACAGTCCACTCCAAACAAAAAGTTAATAGGTCTTTATTAATATGTTATTTATTTTGGTCATACCTGCTTGTAAAATATTAATACTGCCTGAGTTTGGCATTTTAGCTTTCACAGTGACAAATCCACACTTAGCTTTGGCTAATCCTTAGGGCCAAAAAAACCCCACCCAGATCTGCTGAGTGGTAAAACTCCCATTGTTTTGGAGAAGGCTTAGCATAAAACCTTCCCCCACGAAGATGGGGAAATGCAGGAGAGGTTTTGTGGAGCTCCTGTGGAGTCCTGGGGAGCTGAAGTTTAGTTTTAACACAAGCTGGAGTTCAGCACCACATGTAGCACATTGGCACCAAGCTGGGCATGGAGACAAAGCCCAGCATCCCAGCAAACCATCCCAGCCAGGCCTTCTGCTTCTGAACTCATAAATAACCATCCTAGCTGCTCATTTACCTCCAGGAATAATAGCACACACATTACCTTCCATGCATCATCTCACATGAAAATTAGCACAGCTCCCATGTTATATATATATATATATATATATATATATATATATATATATATATATATACAAAGCAACACTTGTTATTTAAAAATACATATAATATGTAGTACAAATTACTTCTGTCTTTCACCTATCTGCTAGTTCTTCACTGTTCTGCCTCCAAACAGCCCTGGTTTAGCTGAGCAGCCACCAAAGCACGTGGCACAGTGACAGCACCAGTGCAGCCCCAGCTCTGCAGTGCCTGGTCGTGCTACATCCCATTCCCACCCTGCAGGCTGGGATGTGGATGGGATGTGGGACTGCCAGCTCAAGTGCCATGACTCTGGCTTTGTTTTGAAGGTGGAGATGCTCTGGAAGGTGTCAGAGGTACCTGGAACGAAACCAGGAGCAGAGAGATCCCAGTGGCAGGTGGAGAACTGGAGAAACCTGACTAAAGAAGTGAATCAGGCCTATGGATACAAAGGAAGGAAAACAAACCTAGTTTATATTTTCTTATTTTTTCCCCTTCGTCAAAAGCCTACATTTTAATCCAAAGGGGCCTTTGATTCCAGCAGAAAATGTCTTCCCATGGAGCATCTTGTGCTTCCCCTGGCAGCCAGCCCCAGCACAGCCATTCCTGCTGGCACTGTGTCTTTGGAGCATTTCTGCTCCACTGTGCCAGACCTGCCCAAGTGTGGAGCTCTGCTTAAGCCTCAGGTTGAAGCTGAGAAGGTGGTGATTCACTGACAGAGCCTCATCTCTCCCACAGATACCCACATTGTACCAGCCCTTCTCTGGCCCTTCCTCAAGCAGAATCAAAGCCTGGGAGTCTGGCCTCAGCACCCAGTGTGAAATGACAGCATCCCTGATGACTGCCATGCCCTCCCATTCTCTTCATCTACTCATGTCACCTTCTTTCCCCCTGACTCAGAAATACTGCAGCACCAAAGGCAGAGATGGCAGCACATCAAAGAGCCTAAGATACAAGGGAAGCAGGTTTCTTTTCACTTGAGCTGAGATATTTTTTTTAAGCAAGACTTCAAAATACCTTAAAAAAGTAACAGAGATGATAATGGGATTGAAAAATTCAATGGCATCTGAATAACACAATTCAAGCACCAGTATCAGGGGATAAGATAACCCACCCAGACACTGAGGTTACACCTCTCATCTGAGCTGTGTTTCTAAAGGGAATGTGAATTTACAGCCCCATGACATTAAAGAAATGTGGGGTTAAGAAACAAGAGAGGAGGAAAAAGGGCCAGTCGATTCTCCCACCGCCTTTTCTTGTTCCTAAAATTTCAGTTGCCTGGAAATGGCTGATGATAAGATGGGATTATGTAAGTGCTTGCCAACTTCTCACACACTAAGGAAATTAAAGCCTCAGTGATGGGTAGCTTAACCCATCCTCTAAGCAGTGAGCTAAAACGTGTTTACTAAGGAGAAAACTCCAATAGTGAAACCCCTTTAAAAAAACCAGAAGTGATGAGGACTTGACAATTCCCAGGATTAAAAAGATGCATATATTACAGACAAGGTAATCTCCTTACAGAAAGATGAGGAAAAGGAAAATAAAGCCTTTTTGGTGGGCAGGACAGTTTTTGTTTAAGGCATATCCATCCTGTCTGGCTGAAGACTTTCTTGTGTTATTGCCTTTTTTTTTTTTCTCCTGATAAACACGACAGAAGACCTACACTACCCTTCCAAATCCTTACTGTGCCATTTTCCAACAAACTCACTGCTCCCATCAAACATGACCCACCAATAATAAAATAAGCAGCACTGTGCTCTTCCTACATTTAATCAGGAGAACACTTGGGTGCTACAAAACACCTAGCACCAACCAAAGTGCAAAACAGCTTGATCTTGTTTTGAACAGACCTTCAGCAAGTGTGTCACCCCAGCAGACCTGAGCTTTCCTGAGCTCTTCCCTGCTCTGACATGGGACCTTCTGCAAATATTCTCATTTAACTACAGCTGAAGGCCAGTGGAAAATCTAACACAGAATCACAGTATATCCAGGGCTGGAAGGGACTCACAGGGACCACTGACTCCAACTCCCAGCCCTGCACAGGACTCCCCAGCAATCTGTTAAAAACCTCTAAATCCTGCTCCAAGCTCAAGTTGCACCACCCACTGGAGCACCAGCTATTGCACCAAAATTGCAGGTAGCAAATGGCTGATCTGGAGGTTGAAGAAGAAATCATATTGCCTGCTGCTCAGCCACAGGATAGGGCAGCAAAATAAACTCCATTTACTACAGAATTGCACTTGTAGTTGTGTAATGTATGTGTGTCTAGGACAGGAAATATAAAGTAGCCAAGTTGCTGGAGCTCACATCTCCATCAAAAGTCAAAAATCCCAAACAGTGGATTTTTCTACAGCTGCCCAATCATGGCAAAAGGCAAATCCTCAGCTGGTGATAATGGTTATGGTTCCACTGGAATCTGCTGCTGCAGTTTCCCCTCTGGACCTACAGATGGAGGGGAGAAAACCCAACCATTCTGTGTGAAGAAAAGCTGCACTGAATGAGTGGAACCAGATGTGAAAACTTGCACCCAGCTACAAGAGCTGTGGGATGTCTTTGAAAACTTCGACTGGTCAAAGCCCCAGCCAGTCAATAACAAAACCTACAGTCCTTCAGCTTTGGAAGAGAAGAAACAACTTCTCAGAAATGCCAGAAGTGACTCAACTGTGATTTTTAAGCTGCTTCAACAGCATCTAAGTTATTTCAAGTAGTTCTAAGAGTTTGCCTGTGATTGCCTTCCCTTAATGGAACTACAAGCTGGCAAAGTGCTCGAATCGGGGCAAAAGAAACACACATGATTTTTGTGACTGCTGTGTTATGAATACATTGTTTCTTTCTGCTCCAAATTGCCTTCCTTGGGAATTTTAAAATACAGAAAACCAGCAAGTATCTACATAAGTAGGTCATTTTCTTAATGGCAAAGAAGTGCTGTTTTACTCCAGCTCATTTGTAACACAGACACACATATTTCCAAATAAAGGGTATTTTCGGATCAGCAAGGAAAGAGAGTGACTTAAAATCATGAAGGCACTCACTCCAAGATCAGGTAAAGCCTAATTCAGAAAGACAAGCAGGAAAAAGTTGCATTTTGCACCTTCCATGAGAGCTTTGCAGGGAGCTGTGACATTTTGGAGAAAATCCTCTTGCTGCGCACAAGCCGGAGCTGGAGGGTGCTGCATATTCCATTACAAAAGCAGAGCCACGTTAGTTCATTAGAGAAGTGATAAGTTCAATCCTTACCAAGTTTTCTTGGTTCCTGGCTGCTATTTTCTGATCATCTTCTCCCCCATTTTTCATGTATTTGACCTCTTCCACTGGTTTGATCCTATACTCATCTGAGCACCAAGAAAAAAAAAAAGAAAAAAAAAATTTGAACCAGTGTAGTTCAGCAGCTGGGATAAAAACCAAACTAAAACCAAAACAGCTGACTAGAATAGACCCTAGTTAAGCAAAGCAACTAAAAATTACATGTATATCTTTTCAAAGGCTTACATGTGACTAATACAAAGGAAGTTTCTCTTGCCTAAAGCTTCAATAGGAATTTCAGTAGCTCTCTGGTCTAATACAGCCAAGGCACCAGGAAACAGGGATGTTTGGTGTGCAGTCTCTCCCAAATCCCTAGTTTTCTGTTGATTATGTTCAACACAAACAAGTTCTTTGCTCCTGCACCCTCCCTGGATATTCATTCTCAGTGGACCAACAAGCCATGGACAGTGGCTACTCAAGACAAGGCTGCTCATGGGTGTTCCCTGCACAGCAAAGCTGATGGAGAATACTGAAAATGTAGGTTAAAAGCTAGAAAAAAGCCAACCCACACCATAATCACTTTGTCCTTTTTTAAATTTTGTTTTTCCTACTGACACAATGCACAGTCATAGAATGATTTCTGGAGAAAAGGCCCCATGCTGACCATCTTCCTTTTCCCATTTCCCCCACCAACCACCATTTTTCCTGCACACAAATGTCACCCAGACAGAAATTCAGCCTGAAAATAAATAAGAAAAGTAAGATTCTTGGTTCATCCTTAATATTTATCAGCTCTTGAAATACTAGAATCCCCAGCTCTAGTGCCACTATGGAAATGTTACCTAACGTAGAGGTGCTATACCAGAGTAAACCCAAAGCTCCAACAAGGGATTTTTTCCCTTGGCAGGACAAGATGGGATTTCAGGGAGAATCATTCTTCCCTGCAGCCTGTGAATCCAGTTCTTGCAGGACCAACACTGCCCTTGCTCAGCCACTTTTTGCTCTGCTGATCTTTGCAGCATGTGAGTCTATTGGAAAAAACACCCAGAGTTGTGCATCCACTGTCCTCCATCCAGGAAAAACAATGCAGAAGAGAAACTCCATCCCACAAAGGTGGAAAATATTAATACAATGTGAAATGAGACAAAGTTCACTTGGAATAAAGGGCAAAACCATGGCAAATCAGAAGGCACTGCACAAACTTCCCTCTTTTTCTTTGGGTTTTCAAGCAATTTCTCTCACTTATACTAAGGGAAAAACAAAGCACAAATAGATTTTTCTGGGTTACTGTGTTGTTAAAAAAAGAATCAATATTATTTGGACAAAACTGTTTTCAAGAAACTGTTAACCACAGAGTCTAGAAGTTAAATAAGCCTTGCTTTGAAAAGTAAGGCTTATTTTAAAAATAAATTTCTTCAAAAACAATCTTATTTTTTAAAATACATCATGGTTTTGCATTTGGGCTAATCCACATCTATACATTTTCTTTACTATAGAGTTCAAACAAACTGAACTATTCTATCAAATAGAAGCATCTGAGACACAGAACCAGATGGAAGAATTTAAGACAATATTATCAGATTGGTAAATGTGAACAACTCTGAGGTTTTGGGTTTTTTTTCTTTTTTCCCAGTGTAATTCAGCTAGTCTGGAGATGACAATTCATAAGCCCAAAAGGGCTGAACACAATAAAGCCTGAGAATTAGAAATAGTTGATTGACTGCAATTATCTAACTTACATTTTCCTCCCTGCCTCAGTGCTCTGTGTTGTGATTAGCAATAAAACCCACACGCAGAAAAAGCATCAAACTCCCACAGAGGCACGCAGGGATCTGAATGGGGAAACAGATGAGCAAGAGAAAGCAGCACAAAGGACATTTCCCAACCCACAGCCAGTCCAGGGGCACTGGAGGAGAGAGGAAGTTCAGCCCAGCCTTGTGGAAAACGAGGAAGGTATGGAGGGGCTGATGTTCCATGACAAAAATAACCCTGAAATGTGTCTGCTGCTTATTCCAAGAGATTAAAGTGATTAAACACCACATCCAGGCAGCAGCTGATCCTGTGGGGATGGTGCTTCCTTGCACACATCATCCCTTGGAGCAAGTCAAGCAGGGCACCGAGGAGTCCCTGACTGATAGCCAGGATAATCAGACTGACATGTGAAATTCTGATACACCTGGACAGGACAGAGTCTCCCTAGAGATCAAAAATTTTAAATTCACAATGCACATGGGCACAGATCCTTCAAATGCTGCATCATTTGCCAGATGCATCAAGTAGCTCTGAACTGGTGGCAGAAAACCTTGCACAGATTTCTTATGGTATTTCCAGAGCTATTTCCAACAGTGTTAGTAAACATCAATACTTTCCTGATGATACAATAAGTATTAAATTATCTCTGGCACAGCTGGCGTTACTCTCCCCTCCATCCTACCAACCGCAGAAGTGCAGACAACTGAATAATTTACACCCAAGATATGCAGCAGCAAGAAGGTTTTGAAAAATAAACCGGTAATTTTTCATAACATATTCTGGACAAGTGGAATCCACCACAGCAAACAGCAAGTCTTACTCTGGAGAAATCCAACTTCTCCTTAGGAGAATGGCTTCCCACTGCCAGAGGGCAGGGTTAATGGGATTTTGGGAAGGAATTGTTCCCTGTGAGGGTGGGCAGGCCCTGGCACAGGGTGCCCAGAGCAGCTGTGGCTGCCCCTGGATCCCTGGCAGTGTCCAAGGCCAGGCTGGATGGGGCTTGGAGCAACCTGGGCCACTAGAAAATGTCCCTGCCCATGGCAGGGGGTGGCACTGGATGGGCTGCAAGATCCCTTCCAATCCAAACCATTCTGTGATTCTGTGGATAAAGATAAAAACAAAAATCAAGAAGCCCCTGCAGATGTTGGCAGAATCAGCCTAGTAATACAAAGTGTCTTAGAAAATTAATATAAATGTCCTGGCTCTAATAGATGGCCTGTGTTTGAGCAGAAGAAATCTCTGCTTGTATCTCAAAAAGCAATAAAGCCTTGACACAATCTAAAGCTGAGGATCTGCTTTAAAGGCCAAGAGATTATCTCCTGTTTATGAGAGCCACTGGGGAAGGGGTTGAGGGGCCAGCACTCAGCCCCCAGTGGCTCAGGGAGTGATGAACAGCCCAGAACTCCAGGCACCTCCAGCCATCCAGGGGCTCTCTGCACACATCATGGTGAAACCAAAAGGCAAATGCAGCACTGGCCAGTGGAAAGGCAGGGATCAACTTCATTTTGGGTAATAACTGAGCCATAACAACTGTTTTATCAGCTACACACAGAAATGAAGGGAGCGGACCAGAGACTGGTTACATTTGAAGCAACATCATTACTCATAAACTCTCCTAGTTCCCTATCACAGGCAAAATCCCTTCCTTAAAACAAGGAGCACTGGTATTATACATTGGAAATATTTGTTAGCATTGAGTAGTCTCTTGCTGGAGGGAGGTATGAATAGATATGGTTCCACTTTGTAAGGGAAAAGAACAGCTAAGTAATTATACAGAATTATACAGAATTATACAGCTAGGGAGGACACTGCTTGCTGGTGTAACAGAGAGCCTTATTCACAAGTAAGACAACATACTTTAATTCAAATATATTAAATATAGGAATTAAAATAAAATAATTATTTTCAGAAGACGGGTCTTTCACTGCATTATGTTATTTTTGGGAGGACACAATGATATATAGACTTCTTTTGACTAGGTGAAGACAAAATTTGTCTTCTATAGATACTTTACACATAAGGCAAGGTGTTCAGAAACTACAGATTCTGAGCTATTTATGAGCTTGTTCTTGTTCTAAACCTACTGTCAGGATGAAAGCTCTGCAAGTGCAAAAGGGATGTTTCCACAACACACAGACCTGGAAGCAGATCCTGAGTGTATGGTCATTAATAGTTTGAGGTGAATATGAAAATTGGATTAAAGACAGGTTGGATGAAGGGGCCCTGAATGCCTTTCCTGTAGGTATGTGCAAAAAACTGCTAACCTGGTTTTGCTCACTAAGTTAAGTGTAGCCTGGAGTTGAAGAAGTAAAGGATGATAAAAATCATCTTTTAAGTTTTGCCTTCTAATTTCTACTGAAGCAAACACAGCATTTTCAGGTATTTTGATGTGAGTGATTAGAAACAAATCCAGAGAAATCCTGAAATGTTGACTGAGATCCAGTAGGACCTCATTAAGTCTGCCAGCTAACAAGACCTTTAAAACTGTAAGAAGTTCAGGATAAAGGAAATTAGTACTCTATGTGCATTTACCTTGGTCTTTTCCCTAAATACAGTTTTATATCGAAAAGAAATGAAACATGTTCATGCTTCTTTATTGTATAGAACTAAAAATCAAGTAGTGAATATGATAAAAAAATAAGGACACTATCACTCAGAATGTGATATATCATGCATCCTTATGCTCCTTTTCAGGAGTAAAAACAAAATCAAGTCCTCTCTTTCATTGTGTGGCGTATTACATAAAATGAGAAAATTTCCAATAACTCATATGGGGGAGGAATGGCTTTACAGGACTGTCACAGCAAATCCTGAGTTGAAGAGAAGTAACTCAATTAAATCAAAAGAAAAACAACATAAATGAACCACAAAAGACAGAAATATTGCAAGCATAACACCCACCACAAAATCACAGGATATAAACCAGAGAGCAGAAATGCTTCTAGCTCCAAACTGTGGAAAGGCACAGGGAGGAAGAATTTTGAAGTTGAATATGCTGCAAAAATTCTCAGCAGGCAAATCTTATGAATGAAGATCTCCATCTGGAAACAGATAATTCCACTCAAACATGTCACCCAGTTGCCATGGCAATGTGACAAAGAAAAACAGCACTCATTAATAACAATTTCAGTGATAAATGAGCATATCAACTTAGAATATTGAAACAATTACTGGGTGGGGGACACAAAACTGTGGTGCTTCCCATGAGAAAAATGTCTTCAGCACTTCCAGACACGGCTGTAAGTGCCTTTACCATGGGAATATGGGCAATGACATCAATTCCAGCTCAGTTTAAAGGAAAGAGCAACACCAGAAAAAAGAATAACTTTGTCAAATATATCTAGAGTCACTGTGACTTTCAGAGAAATACTTGGTTAAACAGCAAGCCTTTAAAAAAGTAAATGAATAGAATGCTGATTTACACTGATTCCCATTTCAGACATCTAAGGACAAACAGTTTTGGTTCCACTGTCATCAAGAGGGACGATGGGTGAGCCTCTTCTCTATTTTTAGCACAATATCAAGTATCAGGCAGGAGGTGAGTGGTACTTCAGTGATATCACCAAGAGGGAAGTTTCTAAACACACCTTCATCTACCTCCCTGCACCACATATTTTTCTGCAGTTTCTCTTGCCTTTCTATCACACGACATGCCAGGATTTATCCTCCATCCCTGCTAAACCACAGGTCTGTTCTGTAAAATAGGAGCTTTCTGTCTAACAAATTCCTCTGCACTGCACTTGGTTCTGCCAGGTGCAGAAAGTGCTCCTGCTGCTGTGAATGCCACAGATCAAAGCTCCACGTGCTCCCCTCTCCCAAAGGCTTCAAAGCTCAAAGCTATATTTAGATAAAGGACTGAATCGCTTCTTCTAAAAATATTTGTTAAGAACCGTAAGAGATTTTGATGCAATTTAACTGAAACACAGAGCAGCAGGTGAGCCACTTAGATGCTGAGCACAGAACATGCCAAACATCCCAGAATGGTTTGGGTGGGAAGGGACCTTAAAAATACATCCAGTGCCACCCCCTGCCATGGGCAGGGACACCTTCCACTATCCCAGGTTGCTCCAAGCCCTGTCCAACCTGGCCTTGGACACTGCCAGGGATCCAGGGGCAGCCACAGCTTCTCTGGGCACCCTGTGCCAGGGCCTGCCCACCCTCACAGGGAACAATTCCTTCCCAACATCCCATCTAACCCTGCCCTCTGGCAGTGGGAAGCCATTCCCTGTGTCCTGTCACTCCACCCTTTGTAAACAGTCACTCCATCTTTTTTGTCATCTCCCTACAGGCACTGGAAGGCCACTGGAAGGCCTGAAGCTTCTCTTCTCCAGGCTGAACAATCCAACTCTCCCAGCCCTCCCTCACAGCAAAGCTGCTCCATCCCTCTGATCATTTTGATGGCCTCCTCTGGACTGGCCAGAGTCCAGAGGACTCCCTGTCCTGCCTGTGCTGGGATGCTGGAGCTGGATGAGCTCTCCTGGAGCCCATCCCAGTGCCACTGGGAAGGAGGAACACTCCAAGATCCACAGCTGCACGGGGAGGACACGAGCAGTGGTGGGCCCAGCTCTGGAGGGAGCCAGGCTACACATCAGGGAGAAAAACAAAACCACAGAGCACCAGGAGAGTCAAGGAGCAGAATCAGATTGCCTGGGTGGCTGCAGCTTCCAGCACCTGAGTCATCAGCCTTGAGTGCCACAGGCTCATGTGCATCTGGTCTGGAGGACTGGAAGGGTGAGATGAGCTACTCAGGTTATTCCAACCCTGTTAACTATGTGGTTATCAACTGCCTGGATATCAGAGAAGTTACGCCAAAATCCCCAAAAAAGTCAACAGTCAGAGAAAGTCGTTGCAAAAATCTTGCAAATTAATATTTCTTGAACTAAATATTAAGGAATGGAAGATATCTAAGTTATCTTCTTAGGTCCAGCTTCAAGCACTCGCAGGAAGCAGCAGCTCTATGGTTCATTTGAGTCTAAAGGGTTAAAGCATTTGCTCAGCTGTGGGGGTGGGTTTCTGATCCACTTGGATGTGGGCTGGGAGTGAAATTTCACTGGAGATCAACCAGTATTGGGTGAGCAGCCTGTTGTTTTCCTTGTTACCAACCCTCAAAGCTATCAATTCACAGGCAACTCCTGCTCCAAGTGATCATGGTTATACTAACATGAACAGAATAATAAAAGTAGCTTAGGAAATAAGCCAACCCATTTTTGTCAAAGGATTATCTGAAAATGCTCATTCAGATTTCCCAAATTAATTTACCTTACCTTAATCCAATCTAAAAATACAGCCAGTGCTGGGAGTCGAGGCAGTGGACACCACCAGATACTAAACAGAGAACAGGTGCATGAGCAACACACCAATTCTGCCAACAAAATCTAAATCCTCTGACAGAACAGCTCTTTAAAAACCAACACACCACACAGACTGCAGCACATCTGCAAAGACCACCCTAAAACACTTTTCCTTCTTCCTACACAACTCTGACATGTACCCAAGGAACGCCAACAACTGCTTCTGCACAAGGCAGATGTGACCACTAGGGCTGGATTTTTGGAGGAAAAAAAGGGATTGAGACACTCAGTGAAACAAAAGCCAGTCCCTAAATGGAGGATTCCTGCAGAACTTGAAGGGCATTCAGCGAGACAGGGGTAGCTCTTTCCTAAGCTATCCAGCAGCCCTACGGCATATCCAGTGCTTCATGAAACATTAACTCCCTTAGGGTGATACCTACATGAAGAAATTTAGCAACTTCCCTTCTACTTTACCAAACCTCCCTCTGCAGACCCAAGTCATGACATCTTTCAGCAGCAATCTCTAAGGCCAACAGGTCTGACAGAACACAGCTCCATTAACTGTCCTGGACACAATTTTGATCTTTGCTGCTGGAGAAGCACAACCCCTCATGTTTCTGTATCAGCCCCCAACCCCTCCCCAGTGCTGTCAGCAGTTTCCAGAGCTGCTCACAGCTCTCCACCCCTTGGTAGCTCTGTCCTCTCCCAGCCTGATGTCTGCCTGTGGCAGAAGGTGCTGTCCCAACCCCTGCACTGCTGCTCCCCAGGTGTCTCAGTTCATCTATCCGGCATTTTCTGATCCCTCCCAGTTTAAAGATGGCAGCTGATGATGAAGCCATAATTTAGCTCCCTTGTTTAAATCCATAGGTTTAATTCTCAAATTTGGCATGTGGCTCACAGAAACAAACCACTGTACATCAGCTGTCACAGCAGGAGATGTGCAGCCAAATCAAGGAGGGGGTTGGTTACTTGCTTCCCACCTTCACTTGCTTCCTTCTTAGCTCACTCTACTTGTTTTTTCTTCTTGGTTCCTTCCACCACTTGGTTTCTTCTTAGTCAAAAAGTCCCCAAGGCTACTCTACATTTTGAGCTGTCATCTAGTGCAAGCCCTGTGAAACCTGGGGGTGTACATACAATTTTCCATCACATTATTACTTAAAGATTGTTTTAACTAACCTCACACCAGGGGCACAGGCCCACTGCTCTGTATCTGCCAGGTCTACCTTAGCTGTAGGTAGGTCAGAGGAACCACAGCCACAGAGGCCATTTCATTATCTCAGGGAAGATTTGAAAATACAACCTCAACCTCCCCAAATCCAGTTAATGCTAAACACACAATCTCTGCCTTGCTCCCACTGTCTTTGTGTTCAGGATCTGAGGAAACACCATATGTGAGATGGTATGGAAAAAACCTGCCATGTGATCATATAATTAAAGACTTTTGTGCACTCCTCTGTAATTACAAAGCCAAAGAAGAGTGCTGGTAGTGTGCACTCACAACTCTCTTTCAGCTACCCAGATTTCTGCTTGCTGAAACTATATAATTCATATATACATATATATATATGTGTGTATATATAAAAAAATATATATACACACACAGACACTTTTTTTTACCTTTTGTTTTCATTTAATTAACACATAGCTTTGAGGCAGACACCAGGTTTTTTAAAGGAAACCATTTCTCAGGTAGAGAAGATTACAGCCACAGTGCTTGGCAGGAAGGATACCCAGTAAATGCAATTACCTAACCTACTAAAAAGATGAAATTGAGAAATGAAAGCAGGAGAGGGAACAAGCAGCAGAGAGATTAATTAAAGGAACGGACAGGAGGAAAACAAGGGGTCTGTGCCTTGAAAATATGACTGTTCATATGAAGTCCCCAGGTGGGTGTCTGGATCCAGGCTGCCTTGAACACAGCACAGCATGGCCAGCTTGGAAAGGCTCCTTCAACTCCATTTCACTGCTCTGGTTTGAAATTCTCCCTCAGTAAGTTTAAAAAAACCACCAAGCACAAAGCACTTAATTCTTTTCAGGTTTTTCAATGTCATTAATGAAACTCCCAGTCTCTGCTGACCCTCTCTTCACCCCCATCAGTCTATGTACTCCACTGAACATTCCTCACTTTGGCACAGAACCTGTCAGGGACTATCCAGTTCCAGGAAAAACACCTAACTGAGCATTTCTGTGAGCATCCCTCGTGCAGCACTGCAGGCTGTGCCTTTTACAGCCCCTCTAAGCTATCTACCCACCCAAAACCACTCCTGAACAGAGCTGCCCCAAGCATTCCCTGGAAAATAAGTCATTACCACTCCACACCCTCGAAATTACACATCTCCTATTATTGCAAACCCAGGATGAGGTGCCTTCAGTTTCCTTGTCAGTAAAAAAGCCAATTCCTCTTTCCTTAACAAGCAATGCCATTCTCAATCAGTCAGCTATTAAATGAGATTGTTGCCCCGCAACGTATGGCTTGAAATGGATTTTCATACCCTTCCTGGGATAGTAACTTTTTTCTATTAATATTGGGCTATCAAATTTTCCATGCTCATGGGCCTCAAAGAGCGTTTGTAAATCAGCAGCTATTTCATTTTTATTAATTCCAATTTGGAAGGGACTGAACAAATACCCTGAACCAGCAACACCTCCTCACTGTCAGTATTTCTTTAAATCAAGAGGGGAGATCTAACGAAAACTTGATTTACAAAATACAGCACACATTTCCAGATGCAAAAGATACTGAAGTTAATTACATTATTTTACTTACAGACCATCTAGCAGCTCCAAAAGTAACCTATTGGAAAGATTAATATTTTACTCTAGTTACAGATTTTCCATGCCTTCTTCCCTTCCCTTTGGGCAACGCTTTTTAAAAGAAAGCAAAATACTGATGTCTGAAAGAAAAGAGTTTAGTAATAGCTAAAAAAACCAAACCAATCCCACCCTGTGCATCCCTGGGAGCGTTGTCCAAACACTCCTGGAGCTCTGGCAGCCTTGGGGGCTGTGACCACTTGACAACAAAATACAGGGGATAACATGCATGCAAATGTAACAACTACAACCATTACACAATTCAGGAGACTTCAGTGGAAAAAAACTAACCCACTACACCCCCTTTTTTCCCTCTGAATAGCTCGAGATCATTCATGGAGCCATAACTCCTGGAACAAAGGTGACTGCATGCTCCTTCCCAGCACCACGGAACACAAAGTGCTCTGCACCCGAGCTGCCTGAACAGCCCCTGCAGTGCTCCTGTGGCAAGAGCAGAAAGGAAAAACAGAATTTAAAAGCACCCTAACCCTGATCCTTTCTGCCAGAGCCCCCACTCACACAGGTGAGAAGAAAAAGTGCATGGCAGGGCATAATGACACCCCTCAGCAGAAGCCAGGCTTTGTTTTTCACAAGCACATGAGGCAGAAGTCTTAATATTTTCCATTTTGCTCCCATTTTTCTCTGGTGCTAGCTCAAGGCAGAGCACTGTCAGTCTTGGGCCTCTGACCAAGGAGAACATGAGACCACTTGGTTGTAATATTTATTTAAAATAACCATGATGGCACAGTGGTTTTGAGAATTACCTACTGGAAAAATGCCTTCTATGTTCACTTCCTCTATCCTATAAAGGCACCTCTGGCTCTGTATGCCAAAGATACACAAATACTTATTGGTTAGGTACCTTTTCTTTGTATTTAACAGCTATTTCTACCAGTAGATATTTCCTACTATAAAATTAGAGCCTTAAAAATTTCAGTTTTGTATTGCTGAAATGAATACACACCCATGCAGCAACACAAACTTTACCTGGGGAATTGGGAATAATTCCCCAGAGTGAGTCTTTTCCGGCCAAATTCCAGGCTTTGGTTTTTTAGTTCTCCAAATCTGTGGCCCAGTAATAAAACACTTGGAAAATGGCTAAAGGAACACTGCAGTAACTGAAAGTAAATGGCATTTTTACCAGGATTTTTCCTTGTTTGCATGTCCAGGTAGTCAATGAATGCCAGAGATCATCTTGAAAAGATTAAGTGAAAAACGAAGTGTGTCTGTACCATAAAATAAACGGATTTCCTTTAGCACCAAGGCTGCCAGAAAACACATCCTGGCTCCTTCCTAGCCAGCCCTAAAGGCGGATCCATGGCCCTATTTATAGCCCACTAATGCAATTGTGTGTGAAATGCACACCCCTTGCACTCTGTTTCTGTGGGCTGGGACTGCACTCTCCATGGGGCTAAGCAGCTTGGAGGAAAGGTCACTCTGCCTAGAATGACACCATGTTCTCTCTGCCCACCCTCCAGGACTGCAGAGACTCAGGGTCCCTCAGAGCCCTCTGGGTGCTCTGATGCTGATGGAGAGCTTTCAAAAGGGGAAAGCTCACATGAAAATAGGCAGCAAGGAAGTGATGACCTGCCTTGTTGGAATTCAGGACATCCCTCTGGCTGTCCAGGGTGGCCAGGACCCCTGTCAGAGGGCTCAGAGACCCTGGCACAGAGCCCAAAACACCTGTGGGTTTGATTATGACCCATGGAGCAAATTACCAACCTTATATGAAGATCTGCAAGCCACAACAGTTTAAGTAGAATGATAGTGAATTTATCATGGGGTGAAAAATAGATTTTTGGGGTTTTTAGAATGGGGGTTCAGGAGGCAAGATGGAGGGAACTGGGCATGTCCAGCCTTTCTCCTTCTTCTTCTTGGCCTCCATCTTCTGCTGTGATGTTGGCACTTTTAGATTGGTTTAGAGTAGAAGCTCACTGTCTAACATAGGTGATAGGTATTGGGAAGTAAATATTGTACACATAGTTTTTTGTATAAAAAGATAACACTGCCTGGGGGCAGGCAGAGTGCCTGGACTGTCTTGCTGAGCCAACCTCAGCTGGACAGAGAAACAATTTTACAGATAAGGAACAATAAACGACCTTGAGACTGAGAAATGAAGAGCCCTGACTCCTCCTTCGAGTGCTGGGCTGGGAAAAGAGACTTTCTAACGTATCTCGGGGTCACTGTGGCCAGCTAGAGATCCTGAGACTGCTTGAGATTAATTTCTGCTCCTAAAACAGGGATATCAACTGTTTGTCCACCTTGGCTCACCTTCTGTCTCTGTGCTGTAAATCCCCACTGGAAGTGGCGAGTCCAACTGTGTGTGCATCGTTCCAAACCCAGCACTGCAAAAATCTGGGTAAAAACAGCTCCCTTCCACTGAGGAGAATGACTGTGCAGAACAATTCCCTCATCTAACACCATGACAAGGGGCTGTAAAAACTGTCCAAGAAGATTAACCACCAGAAGAAGGTCACTATAGAGTGTGAGGGCTGTCTAACTAACTTATGGATACTTGTTCTAAGTCCAGCTCTCTTTCAGGTAGGAAAACCTCAGCAACATTTCCATGGCAAAGATCTTCTATCCATTCAGGAAAGACATCTCCTTCTGGGTCTTTGTAATTATTTTTTTTCAAATAGACACCGAGAAATATCATCAAACACTGTTGCTTTACTGCCTGGACCATTTACAGCTAAGTAATTTTCCAGCACTCAGGTATATAAAAAGCTACTCTCCCATCACTTCTGAACTGGTTTTCTTCTCTGCTGATTAGTGAAAATAGACACTGAAAACCAATCTTGCCAAAAGAGGCAAGGTACCTTCTTGTGAGCCCACGGGAGCCTTTCCACAGACCTGGATGTCACCACAAAGGAACACCAGATCAGTGTTTCTCCACTTCCAATGGGGAAAAAAAATGGGGAAAAGAGTAGGAGAAGGGAGAGCTATTTCAACCACCATCATTACATACAGACCACAATTAAGGGACAGCTGCTGTCAGTCCTGAGTGCACTAAGAGGCCACAACCAGCCCCTTGAGAGCCCACCTGCATCTCCTGCCCATGGATCCAGAACTCTGTTTCTGCTGAGACCTGGGCCTCCAGTCCCTGCCAGAGCAGGTCTGCCTGCCTCTGGTCCCATCTCCTGGAGGGACCTCAGCCCCACATTGTAGGTATCTTCTCTCCCTGTCTCCAGCCTCGTCTCCTGTCCTCCTCACTGCATTCCCTGGATCTGGTTCATTGCCATGCCTGGGACTGCTCTTTTTGTAATCTTTATATATCTATATATCTATATTTCTGTGCTGGAGAAGGAGGAAGAGCTTATTTTGTTACCACTCAGAGCCAACCCATAGTCCAGAGCAGCCTCTTCCCTCTTCTGCAAAAGCAGCACCTTTCCCAAGAGCTATAAAGATGAGCCATTTCTGCACATAAAATGTGAAAATAGTTTTAATTCATGTGGAAAACACTTTTTTTGAACATATTGATCACAAAAACATAACTAGACAAAACCTGAGGGTGCGGTTTGGTTTTGTTTTGATTTTCTTTAAACTCTGTTGCTTCCTCATGGTAATAAAATAGTAAATTATTGACTTACCAAGGATGTTCTCAGAGTTACACAAATACATCATAAATACATCATAAACCTAGATAACACATGCAATTTTGTTACATTTCCCACATGAATATAACCAGGGTGGGTAGGGTTTGATTCTATTCCTTTCTCTCACTTCCTGAAGCACTTGTTTAGAACTGCCCCCTGTTTACTTAGATAAGAAGCAGGCTATCAACAAATTGCTAAACAAGGCAAGGAAAGAGAATCACAGAACCACAGAATGGTTTGGGTTGGCAGGGACCTTAAAGATTATCCTACACCTGCCATGGGCACAGACACCTCCCACTAGCCCAGCTTGCTCCAAGCCCCATCCAGCCTGCCCTTGTGCATTAATCAATTTTTCAATCTCATTACAATACTTTACTGCTGAAGAATTCCTTTCCTAGCCTTCTCAGCTGTTCTGAGATAAACTACTTTATAAACTATTGTGCTTTGGGTTCAGCTTTATTTAGACAGGTTTAGCAACTGGAGCTGCTCTTAATAACAGAAATCCCACCATGATATTCCCATTTTGTCAGGAAATTCTGACCTGACATGTTAACTCCTCTTTTTGCAAAGCACCCAGGAGCTCCATGGAAACATCTGGATTAAGCCTCTCAGACTAATGAACACATTCTAGAATTCTTTTTTCCCAAATCATATTACCACTTATTTTCTTACAGAAAGAATTACTTCAATAACCTCCTCCTCAACGGAACATCCCATAATTTTTTTATAAAGGCACAAATAAAATTAATCTACAGGAGATGTTATATTATTAAAACATATGCTGAAATCAACAATGCTCAAGGCTCTATCATGGCATTTTGTTCTTCATTGGTATTTACATATTATAGTTCTTATGTATTGCCCTGGAAATCAGCTTTGAAGTGGAATGATGAATAAATGAAGATTTATTATTACTATCCTTATTAGAGGGATTTTAAAGTCATTAGAGACCAACAGACATAATAATCATATTATATTCAATCTTCTCTAGAACATCTCCTTTGATAGGCCTGCTAACTCAATTATTTAAATATATATTACAGCAAAATGCAGCATGACTTCTTCAGCTTGGGACAGGGTGGAGATTTTTATGTTTTGGTTTCATTTACCAGGATTTGTCCTTACAGAATTCATGGGTTTCATGATGGGTTTCTTGGTTTTGAACACCAGGATTTCAAATTCACAGTTAGCACCTAGCTCTATATGTCTGCTCAGCTAAAATAAAAGGTTAAAAGCTAGGGAAGAAATAGGGTACTGGAGATCAATCTTAACCTGCAGTGACTTTTAAAAGTTAAAAAAAAAGAAATCTCTCAGAAGCCATGATCTCCCAATAGTCAATAGACTTGACTGCAACCAATCCCACCATGAAAGAAGAGGAAGATCCAGAGGTTCTGAGGAAGAGCCAAAGCAGAACTGCACCACTCTGAGAAGCTCAGAAAATTCTCTCTGGATTCAATGTCAGTCAAGTAAAAACTACTCATTGGGGAAAAAAAATCCAAACACTGCTTAAGTGCAAAGTAGAATCCTTGCTATTGACTCCTTCTGCCTGCAGCTTGTCTGGGGCAGGTGCTGGAGGAAGGGAGGTGAGCTGCTCCCAGTGGGGTGCAGTCACACAGTGAGGGGCAATTTCCTGTCAGCCATGTCCCTCAGACCCCACTGCCTGCCCAGGGAAGGCAGCACCAGCACTCTGCTCTTTTCCTTTAATCATCCTCTCACTGCTGTACAACTCCCTCAGGACTTCCTCCCCTAGTGAAACATCTGAGGCAATGTGGGCACCACAGCCATGAGGCTCATCCCTGCTGCTTCTGCACAGGCACCTGATGTCACCTTGGTCCCCAGCTGCCAACACTGCCTGTGCTCCCTCCCTGTCCATGCACAGCATGGCTCATGCTCACTGATATTCTCAGGGTGTTACTGACACATCAGCCACCTTCCAACCCCTCCTGACTTCTGCTTCCTTTACTTTGCAGCCTCCTCCCCAAGAACTAACCTCTAATTCCCTCTGCATCACCTCCTGGCTCCTCATTTCCCTACCACTCACCTGGGTTTAGCTCTGCCTACTCCTACTGCAGGGGATTTTCAATCCCCACAGGCAGCACAGATACTCTGCTCATGGCCACTGGCTGGGTGAGACACTTCTGCCCCTTCCCAGAAATAAGAAAGGAAGCATCAGGGTGGGGAAGCCCTGGCACAGAGTGCCCAGAGAAGCTGTGGCTGCCCCTGGCAGTGTCCAAGGCCAGGTTGGATGGGGTTTAGAGCACCCTGGGACAGTGGAAGGTGTCTCCCTGCCCATGGCAGGGGTGGCACTGGGTGATCTGTTAAACTCCAGCTCAACCTCCTCCTGCACCCAGCTCCTGACCTAGAAGCTGTCTTTCAACAGCAAGGGGAAAATGTGACTTCTGTGGTTACCATTCAATGAGTTAAGTCAGACTCCACCTCTGCTAAGAAGGAATCAGTCATGGATTCAGGTCTTTAGGAATGACAAATCCCACACCTAAAGCATGGGCCAGGAAATGGTTAAGAGCAGGTAGTACTCCTGACAGTAAAATACAGAACGATTTACAGCCCTCAAATGGATCCCAGAATACCTAAATGATACTGCTGACACCAGTCCAGCTCTATAAATGGGAGCTTTTTAAAATCCCTTCAATCTCCTTGATCCTCTGACTCCAGAAGCTACTTTAAGTTTCCTGTGTTGAAGTTATGATCTTTGGCCCACAGCATGTGGTTAAACCACCACCACCAAAAAAAAAAAAAGGACTGAGACTCACATTTTGGCAAAAATTGCTCCCTCACTAAGTATAAGCTAAAATCTAAACTCAAATTCCTCTGAGCAACTGACAGAATTTTCTGTTTATGACAGCACTTAAAGCCTATTTTAAACAAAAGCAATGTACTGAGCTGACAATTCCAAACCCAGCATCTCCCAGGGATGAGAAAGAGGACTGAACAGTCCTGAAGTTTGTGCAACAACTGCTTTCACTGCTTTCTCCTCAGGTAACACCTCTGGGAATTCTTACTCTGGGAGACCAAGCTAGTCCTCAGAAAGGCTGGAAAAAACACCAGGGAGGTTTGGTGTACTCATTACCAAGGCACTTGTTTTAAGAATAACAGTACCAAGGCAGCTTATTCACAGCTGAACTAACTTTCAGGCAGGTATCCAGGCAAATCTAGAAACTTCATTTCCCAACAGTCTTTCAGATAATTCCTGACATTTGAAAATCTGTATTTAAAGATTTACATCTTTATCTAAGAAAAACTTTGTGTATACTGACAGAACCTGGGGCAAAAAAACCCCAAAAACATGAAGCTGACTATGATTTTATCTCCTATGACTTTCCCTCTCCTGATGCACAGACCTGGATCACAGACCAGCCTTCACAGTGAACCAGATGTTTTCCTCCCACATTCCCAGCACCACTAAATCCCTCAGTTTCTAGTTCCACTGTACCTTCAAACCCTGTTTGCTACAGGACTTTAGAACTAATGTTTTATTGCTTTATAGAAGTGAGGAATTACTCTTCCTACCAATTTTATTTTTAGGAAATGAGTCAACTATGTTGCTACCCAATGGCATATAAATGTGTAACAGAAACATATATAAATACATATATAAATATATATATATATAAATATACATGTATAAATATATATAAAAATACATATATAAATAGATAAAAATATACTCATATAAATAGATATATAAATACATATATAAATATATATAAATATACTTATATAAATACATACATAAATACATGAGGGGGTCATGCAATTTGTTGTCTTTGAGCTATTCCAGGACTCATGGAGGTAAAGACCGTGTAGTACCGCACATCACTTAAAATGTTATTTTTTCACTAAGCATTTCACCTGTTTCAAGTGTCATGGTACCCTCCCCTGGATGGGCCAACTGCTCTGCCATTGTGCTATATTTTAAGAGATATTTTGCTTTTGTTTGGTGAAAGTTAAGACTCCCTTGTACACCTTCCAGCACACTCATGGTGCTGGGACAAAGCCAATCCCACGACACTCACCCCCAAACACATCTCCGTTCTGGTAGTTCTTGCCCTTCTGAGTTTCCTCTTCGTTTTGAACAGTGGACACATGCTTGGCGGAGGCACAGCCCATAGCTTCATTCAGACAGCTCCAGCTGCACCGAACCACAGATCATCTCTAGCGACGCCCGCTCATCCTGGCCGGAGGAATCTGCCTCCCCGCTCGGCTCCCGCGTGCCTTCCACCTAAACACGGCCAGAGAGAGAGGAAAACATTCACACAGGGCACCCTCCACACGGTGAGCTTCGAGGAGATAAAACGTGGAGTTTGTGAGGAGGAGCACAAGGGCACAGCCTCCACGGCCTGAGGCTGCTAAAACCATATTCCATAACAGCTGGTCATGATAAAGGTGCCTCCAGCCTGCCCTGCTTCAACAGAGCAGTTGAGCTCAAAGGCTCCTCCAGCCTGATTCTTTAATCCATGGCTTGAAGAAAGCAACATGCAGATCTGTTTCCCACCCAGCCAGCTATTCTCACAGAACACAGAGCGTTTTGGGAGAGGAGATAAGAAACCATCAATATCTGCTCCTCCTGCTCCTTTTACCAATCTACCCATCGAGCCAGATTTCTTAAAAGCATTTTACTGATTAAGAGCTGCTAATTGCAAGTGTTGGGACAAAATAACCCCTCTAAATCAATTAAAGATCTTGTGTTCCCAGATGTGAAAGGCGATAGTCAGCTGTATTATCTTTTCTCTACGTGTTCATTATTCTACTCAATCCGTGAAACCTCCATCGCTCAAAAAGACAAGAAACCCCATTTTAAGATGGAATAACACTCCCTGAACAGTCCAGATGTCACATAAAACAAAAGGGAAAAGAAAAATCGAATCCAGAACTGTAATATTTCAGGTTAAAAAGAAATTCAAATTAATGAACTGTTTATTGCTAAATGGTTCTGCACTGAAACAAAAGCTACCTCAAAGTTTGGTGAGGTGACCTGGTTTGCCTTTCCACCAGCCAAACTTTTCAGAAGAAAGAAAAGCAAGAAACTCTCCCTTTTGCCAAGTTTTTAGCTCAGCTATAGCATAAGATCATAGACACCATTTCTTAATTCATTACTTCTGAGCGTGTACTTTACAAGACTGTGGCTCATTTTGCTCCATACTGACCTAAAGATCACGTGTAAAATCAGACTCGTACTCTTACTAGGGAGAGCTGGAGCAAGGTGATCTTTAAGGTCCCTTCTAACCCAAAGCATTCTATGACACAGCAGCATCCATTCCAGCAGAAATGGATAATCCCAAGGGAAATGGTGACTTTCCCAGAGCACTCAGCACTGGGCAGCTCAGTGACACACCAGCACATGGTCTAGGAGGGTTCTGCTCCTGCCTCTGCGGGGATTTTCCTGCCCATCCCCAAAGCCACAGACATGAGGATGTGGCAGCCAGGCTCAAGAGTGATTCCATTCAGCAAACCATGGCTTTCAGCAAGCAAGGGGAAGAACTCTGGATGCAGAACCACCTCTAACTCCTACTCACAGCAGCTTCCCCCTTCTCTGCACAGAGCAGTGCTTCTCCTCCACTTGGTGAAGGCATTCCAGAACACACAACGTGTATCTGCTAACCTCTGCTCCCAGCAGCCAGCCCTCCCCAGTTTTATTTCAGTACATCCCCCTACATGCTGTGTTCCTTTTTTCCTTCTCTTACACAGGCACACCTGAGCCTGAATTTTCATTGCCCCATCCTTCTCTTCCCCCTTGGACAAAGCTAATTACTCACCCCAAAACACAGGATTTTATAGGATCACAGAAAAGCTTGGCTTGGGAGGGACTTTCTCATCTCATTGAACCTCTGCGATGGGCAGGGACACCATCCTCTAGCCCGGGCTGCTCTAAGCCCCATCCAACCTGGCCTTGGACACTTGCAGGGATCCAGGGGCAGCCAATGTTTTGGGCAACTAACACCAGGCATTGTTGCTGTTAGTAGAAGGGAGTGAGCACACCCCTCTGCAGCTATTTTAAAACCCTATATGGTTACACAATTTGCCCCCATCCCAGAAAACCTAGATTTTACAGGGAAAGTCACTATAAAGCCAGGGAAGTTCCTCTGGTTTTGCAGTTCAGGGAGGGTCACAGCTGACAGTTCATCCTCTCCTGTGTCCAAGTGGCAGCCTGCAGTAAGGTCTTCATCTCCCTGCTGGGGGAAAACAGGGATCCAAAGGGATTTAAAGCATCAGCCAGGCTGTGCTTGGAGATTGGTAAACACACAGGGTTGTGGGAGATGGAGGAGAAACAGCAAACTGGGAGAGGGAACTGCTACTACCTGGACTGGAAATGAAATGGGGACTTATCTTCCCAGAGGACATAAACTGGGTTAAAGACAAGAGCTTTTAATGGACCAGCTGGAACAAATGAAGGGGTAAATATGACCAACTGAGTCTGGCTGTCTGACTGACCAACTGACCTCTGGTTTACAATACAACCAGTAGTATTATTATTCCAGGGAAAAGGGTGTGGCCAACTATAGGAAAAGGAGCAAGGGAAGGCTTGATGTAACCCTGGAAAGGATGTGGAGGTGAGACCTGGGTAGGAGGGTGTTGTGGGGGAATCACTGCCCACCACAGCTCAGCCTCTCTGAGCAGCAGAACTGCAGGCACAGAAGTACCTGTTGAATGAATTATGCTCCTGCCATATTCAATTATTTTTCCTGTTTCCTTTTCTGCCTCTCAGCAGGGACCGTTTACAAAAGGGAAAACAGCTGCTTAGTAATAAAACCCAAATGTATTTCACAAAGGAGCAGTGGGTTGAGTTTAGGAAGGAGATTTTTTTATGAAGCTTTATACAGCCAGCATGCAGCACAACAAATTGCAAAATACTTAATTATTGATTAGTGCCCAGGATGGTGATGGTCCCAGGACCACTGAGCTGCATGAACAATCAGGAGCAAGGGGATACAGAACAGGAATGCAGAAGGATAAAGCTCTTTGGGGAAGAAAGGGAAAAATATCCACTGTCAAATCTCTCCTGCAGCATTTTGGTAGCACACATCAACCTCTAAAAATATGGTCACGTTTGAAGGCACACTGTGATTAAAGGAAACAGATGGGGTACAAGAACTAGAAGTTTCACCTTTTATACTAAAGAACAGCAATCACAGCAGCACCTGAGAAAGCCATACAATTAATAGTTGGGTTATGGAGGCAAACTTCTCCTGGTGCCAATAAACTGGGCTGAGAAAGCCACTGGAAAATCATCTCCAAGGTGAGTCTAACACACACTTCCAGGCATGTTCCTTGGGCTGCTGTTAACATAGTGCTGTGAGACACAGGTAACTAAACACAACCCAGGGATAGTAAAGGATTTAATACCAAGAACAGAGTGGGAGGAAAACAGCATTAATTTCACAGGGGATGAAATCCATGGTACAGGGCAGCACAATGCTCCCCAGCCTTGGGAAACCTCCCCTCCCTGAGGAGCAGAGCTCTCAGGAATGAGGTCTGGGAATCACTCAGAAGAGAGGTGCTGGTCCTCACTCAGTGGGATGCCTGGCAAAGCTTTGGGGATGTGAAACACAGCACTTCACAGGGCACCAGAACAACACATCCGCTCCTCCTCCTCCTCCTCCCCCACTTCTGCACAAATGTAATCTTCCCTTTTGTGTTCCAGAGCATTTTGGGGGCACACAGATTTTCAGAAGCCAAAAATAAAAAGAAGAAGAAAACCTCAAACCATTTGCAGTTCATGTTCACCACCCACCATCACTAATTATCAAGATTTGAGAGGCAATTTGCAGGCTCCAATCTGCAAAACGCTGGTGAGAAAAATCTCTCAGGCAGATCAAAAGTGTCTACACCACCCCCAAATGAAATGCAGCAGGTTGAGGATTAACATCTTACACGTGGGTCAGAAGAAGACTAGAGGCACTCAGATGCTTGCTTTGTACCCCAGGTTTCTTCTGAGCTAAAAATGGGGGAGCTCAACTCTTGGAATAGAGAATACCTTTGGAAACCTTCAGCAATTCCTTTTTTCTTTCTTCTGAGCAATGTCTATGATGTGTTTTTTCTTTGACCAACTCTTTCAACACTTCATTAATCCACTCATTACGCCCTCACCTCTTATTTCTGATGGTCAAAGGCTGCATCCTTGACAAAACACATTTTGCTTCCACAAACACTTCATACAAATGGAGGACTTCCAGTGTTTTACAACAAATGCATGTTAATTCTTCTATTACAACAGGTGTATTTGTTTTCATCTTTATTGCATTGAGATAACTGATCTTGCATCATCTTCAGGTTGCAGACACATCCCCAAGTTTCTTTCTGTGCTGACTACACAGGAAATTAGGTTAAAATTTCACAGTGCTCAAGAGATCAAAGCAACAAGTGTCATGCAACCATGAAAAACCCCCAAGCTACAAAAGCCACCCTTGGCTTTTCCTATGAAACAACCTGTTCCAGGCAGACCTTGAGGATTTAACTTACTGCTACTAATTACATTTATTTCCTATAAGAAATAGGCCTGTTTGATTTCCATTTCTTTTTTTTTCCCAAGAAGAAGAAAGCAGAAATGAATTCTGAATTTGTCCTACACAAGGGGTGCTGGTAGTTAGCACCTGGGACTTCTCCACTGCAACATCTCTCTTTCTCAGCTACCTTCCACCACAAAAGATGGCTTTTTGGGTTTTATTCAACAGCCAAAAGGCATTTTTGGAGAAAGATATCACTTTTGCCTTTGAAGTGCACCAATGGCCTAAGGAAGGAAGGAAAAAATATTAAAAAAAATTCATATAAGGTCTCTCTCTCTCCTTCTTCAAATTATTCAAATTGGCATGAATAGTGCAGTTATATTGAAAATTAACCCACTGACTTGCTAAATAAGCAGGGCTAAATGAACAGCAGAATGAGTAGTGCAAACACTCTGGAGCAACATCTTCCAGTGGCACAAGGGGGAAAAGAAAAGTCAAAGTGAGTGGTGACTTCTGTTCCTTGGGAGCCATGGGCAGAACGTGCTGCCCTCACCCACTGGTACAAACAGCCAGGAAATGAAGCATTTTCTGCCCTTCTATGAAACATCTGCCCCTGTGATGCTCAAGCCCTGTGTTTATTGCAATTTCAGCAAAATTTGCTGATCTTATTTTTTTTGCTTGAAATCAGGATTTCTGCTGATCCAGTACATGGGGTTTTGATATATTAATGCAACAAGTGATTTCCAAATAGAAAAGCTCCCAACAGCATCATGATACTTCCTGGGAGCATCTTCTCCTTGCTCAGATTCTTAAGGAGAAATACCACCAGTAAATCCATGGAAAAAGATTTCAAACATCACAGAGTAAAATACAAATATGGAAGGGAAAGGATTTGCATTGCAATCATCCTCTTCATTCACACAGCGTGGAGTTAAAGTAAAATCAGTGTGAAAAGTCCAGCAGCACATGAGAGTCAGTCATACCACTTACCATTTTTCCTAAGAAAATTAATTGCATTTCATTCTGAATGTCTTTTACCCTCAAATACTTTAGGAGTAGTGATACAAAGATTACCACCACCATTACAGAATGCAGTTCTAATATTTAATAACTTTCCCCCCTCTGTGAGAATTAAGAGACAAAATTTTGAAGTTAGATGAGATTTAACTGGCTGGCAAGACTGTAGAATATTTGTTTTAGCTTGCACACAGAGATGGCCTGTTTCAGGTGAGAACCCAAACTTTTCAAACATATTTCATCGGCACAACATCTTCCAAGCCAGTAGCAGTTCCAGAGCTTGCCTTTAACACAGAAGCAGGTACTACTCAACCAGATTTCCAAAGATTCAGGACATTTATCCTCAATATTCTCAGAAAAAACCAAGATTTTTTCATAAAAAAATAAGATTACATGACAATATGCAGAACACACCTAAATATTTCCTGCTTCTACAGCAGAGATTGCTGTGGTTGTTAGAAGGACATGACAGAGAGGTGTCCACAGAACCATGGAATGGTTTGGGTGGGCAGGGACTTTAAAGCCCATACCATCCTACCCGTGCCATGGGCAGGGACACCTTCCACTGTCCCAGGTGGCTCCCAGCCCCATCCAGCCTGGCCTTGGGCACTGCCAGGGATCCAGGGGCAGCCACAGCTTCTCTGGGCACCCTGTGCCAGGGCCTGCCCACCCTCACAGGAACAATTCCTTCCCAATATCCCATCTAACCCTCACTAAAAAAGACTGCAGTCAACACCAGATAACTAAAACCTCAGCAGCAACCACCCTGAGGGATCTGATTAACAGCAACAAGACCTTTCCACTGACTTTGGGTGGCTCGAGGTCACTTCCTGAACCTCCAGTGTCATGAAACAAAGATTGTTTTGTGATTTATTTCCAAAGGGATTTTGAAAATGCAGTGCTGGTGGTGGCACCTTGGGCTGATGTCATGTGACACACTAGGCAGGACTACAGAAAAGCCAGGTTCCATTTTCAGGACATGACTTTCTTGTGTATCTAAGAATAATCTCCAGCATTTACTGTAATGGGAAGGTAGCTCAAGCACCTCTAAAGTATAAAAAAAGCAAGCAATAAGCTCTGCCATTTAATTTTATTTCTGTCTTCATGGTTTAAGAGGTTTAAGATGCTTTACTGAGCAGGACACAGTGAAAGGCCCTGAGGTACAGGAACAGAGATTTATACAATATTTAATACGCTCCAAGCACAGGTCTGAGCAACATCTCCCTCTTGAAGCCTCACTCCCCTTGCTGTGCCTTAACAAAATAATTTAAAGATGCAACCATTACATCTAGGCAGTCACCACCATCATGTCAAACCACACTAAAATAATTGATGTAGAAGCTGCAGCCACTTCCTCAACAAGACCCTGCTGCTTTGGAGGAAAACCTTGAGGGGTAATTACCACACTGAAAAAACAGCCTTGCTCTCCTGACTTCCTCTCATCTTCCCACCAGGGCTGAGGGATCAATCTCCAAATGTCAACACTGACTCTGGCCTGGAGCTGAGCTCTTCTAAGGACTGCCCCTCTCCCACAAAAAGCAGTGGTTTAACAAGTGTGTCCTAAAAATGTGAAGCACATACTTCTTTATTTCAACAGGAAAAGCATCAAGGACCTAATACCACCCACTAGTGTGGTAGCAGAGACCTGGAATTTTAAGACTTGAATGTCTGATTTTCATTTCTTGTTCTTTCACACTTTGAATTGTTCCCAAACTACTTCTTAATCTTTCCTGTGTGCCACCATGAAGGTAGAAATAACCACTCCGAGATGAGTCCTAATGCAAATATCTGTAATTGCACATTTGCAGGGTCTCACCTCCCTTTAGACCCACTGATTTATCATAACAGCTCTACAATAAAAAGCCCCACAGTCAGCTGACTGGTTACCCCCTAGAAAATTCTTTAAAATATCCACAAATGTGATGACAGACCCTGGCATCTCCAGCTCCATCAATGAATGATGAATTCATACACAGCAGCAAGTCACCTCTCTGCTCAAAACTCCAGCACAGAATTTCCCCACCTCACAAAACTGCTTTGACTCTGCCTTGAATATACACTCTCCAGTTATGCTGTGAGCCTCCACATGGAGATCCTCCCTTGCATGCTGGTAAGTTTGGCCAAACAACACATCTGGGCCAAATTGCTGCCCACAGAGGAAGAGGAAAGCAGCTGCAGCTGGAGAGGGGTGGCTGGATGTCCCTGGATGTGTCTGCACCCACACAGAGCCCACAACCCACCCCCAGCTCACTTCCAAGGCATTTTTCATCCCAAGAGCTACAGCAGGAGCTACTTTATGTGCCACTGAGGATAAACATAACACAGAACAACTGAAGGGGCTGAGATGCTGGGGACCTGCTGCTAATGTGTCAGCAAGGAAACATTTGCCATATGCACGTCTGCTGCTGCTGCTGTGCAATTAGGGGAGGGAGCAGCTTCAAGGGGCCTCCTCTTCTGGCAGATGAGCTAGAGAAATAAGAAATCTTTCTTCACTAACCTGATAACACTTAAATGACAGAATAAGTGCAGAGATGCTGCTCAAAACCACAGGAGGTGACTCATCCAGGCTGCTGAGGAGCAATCCCAGCACAGGCACCCATTCCATGCACGTCTGCCTCCTCCATGGCTCAACCAGCAGCTGCAATCTTGCTAAAAATCAGCAGGTAAAATTCAGGGTAAGAGCTAACAAAGCAGCTCACTTCACTTCTTAGCTCTTCTGAACAACTGCATAGTATTTCTCCTGGTTTTTTTTGAGGTTTTTTTATGATTTCCTAGCTGCAGTCCCATGGAAATGGCACAAGCAGGAATGAAAAGGATGCACACTGCAATCTGCATTCCCAAAATGACACTACTGACTGCTCCCTCCTGCTTTGCAGGATAACTCCTCAGCATCAAGGAGGAGAACACAGGATTTTTGGTGCTGAAGGCCACAGTACCTGAATGTTTGTGCTGGTATGGTTTGATCCAAGAGCCCTGTGCTATTTTATCTCATACCCTATCCCACAGGTTATCCCTGAGAATCCCCAGCTGGGAGGGGAGCTGAGAAAGCTGCTGTGAAAGCAGCAGAGCTTCAGAAGCCTCCAGCCCAAAACAGGGAGATGGAAAAACACAGGTGAGAGAGGAACCAGGTTCTGCTCCTGTAAAACCTGTTTTGATCCACTCTCTACTTTCATCCCACCCCTCCATGCAGTACCAAGCACAGGAGCTTCTGGACATCCCTCATGGAGGAAAAACATTTCCTTCAACACAGATTTAGGAGTTTACTCCAGTCTCAGCTTTGGGTAATGGTTTTCTCTTTTTAATTTTTTTTTTTAATTTATTTATTAAAAAAAAAGTCTTAGAACATCATCAGTTACTGCTCCATGGTGAGATGCTGAATATGGATACATCCATAACCAAGCCTAGATGTTCACAAAATAACATCTAAACCATGTTTCAGCCTATGACATAAATAAATGAGCAGCAGACTAGCCAAAACCAATTGCAGTATTTTCAGTTCATGTTAACACAGTTATAACTCAAACACAACCAGGCAGGGCAGAACTGGATCAGTGGCACAGGAGCAGGGAGGGCTGCAGATCTCTCCTCCCACTTATGACAAGGAGCAGCCAAGAGAGCAACAGCCCTCACAAGGATTTAAAACACAGAAACCAGCTTCTGTCTTTTTTTAACTACCTACATCTTATCCAGCTGGTAGCATCCTGTTTCTGTATTTTAACTTAATGTTACATTTCCCAAAAGTGATCGTTTTCTGTGTATAGAGAGCTGGGCCCTCTTCTGCATTTCATAACATAGTGCCCTTCAGCTTTGAGACAGAGTTTAAGCACCTGTTTGAACCCCAAAACCACCATTTAAAACCAACTGTGTATAAAGCACAACTTTCTGTTTGATGGTGTAAACTTTTCCTGGATACCACTTGAATTTATTGAAATCAAATACCATGCAGAATAGTAATGATGAAGCAACTTTTGGTACATAAAGTGGTTTAAGAACCACCCTGAGAGCATTTACACCTCACCCATGAGTCCCAGCTCAGCAAAACCCATGCAGCAAAGGGACACAGCATCCTTTTGGAAAGGTCTGTTAGATATTGGTCAGATATTGAGTTAGATATTAGTTAGATTCAGCCCCAATGCATGCAAACACCATGCCAGGGCTTCCTGCATGCACAGCATGGATGCAGGGACTGTAGAAGGCATTAAATCATGTAAGTCATCCTTGCAAAGTGTGCGTGTGCCTTCACATCTGTGCAGGAACAGTGAAGGGTATAAACTTATCTGTGCTGTTCACCACCAGAAACTGAAACTGGAGCTGACCTGGCAACCAGGAACCACCCAAAACGATTTTGGGTCCTGCTTCCAACTCCCTTTAGGCAGCACACAGAGTGTAACCCATTGAGGAAGGAGCAGGGGGTCCCATGTCAGTCCAGCTGTGGGACTGGGAAACTTCTGGATGCAGGGGGATGAAGTGCTGGCTGGTGTCCTGCAGTTGTCAAAGGTCTATCCCTGAGCAGGGGCAGGCTGCAGGAAACAATCCTGAAAGCACAGGACAAATGGAGCCTTCTCCCACGCCCCCTGACAGCCACACTGTGGCCAGACCACAGTGGCATTTTCCTGCCAAATCAACACATGAATAGAAGGGGGGGAAGAGCCCAGCTGGAAAGAGCCTCAGAGCAGTCAAAGCAAGGAGAAAACCCATAAAGAGCAGGGAAAAAATACAAATTCTGCTCAGCTGTAAGAGTGGAGAAAAAATGTATTATAAATAATTGAAAAGGCTTCCAAAGACTATTGAATACAATCAGTAGGAATTGAAATGTAATAGGATTTTTTTTTCAAGAACTGTAGTGTCAGAACAATACAAATGGCTACAGGATCATAATTCATGTGGAAAACCCAGGTCAAAATAGGCCAGAGCAGGCATCCAAACACGCTAAAGCTCTGCAGATGCTCATGCAGTTTTCTCATGAAGAGAAAACTGATGGGGATAAGAGTCAATGCAACTCTGCTCAATTTGTGACAGTGGGACAAAATTATACAAGGCCCCTGAAGAAATCAGAAATGTGGATTGCAAAAGACTGAGAACTTTGAAAAGCAAGGAAAATGTGAGTGCACAGTCTGTTTGGCTTGAGGGGCACTGAGCAGGGACTGGCTCTGAGAGTGTAAATACATCCCCCAGGCTGGCCCCCTCACTCACACCTGAGAGCAGAGGACAACATCCACGGGCCAGTGAAAATTTCACCCACCATACTGTTTTCATCATCTTGAGGACAACACTGTCTCAAAAGTATTTCCCAAATGCTTCCACTGTACTCCAAGTAGATCTCCTTATTCATGGGGATCAGCTGAGCTTGGGGATCAACTCAGCTCCTCTAGGAGTTGAGTCCTTCTCCTGCCCACAAGGATTCTCCTTACAATTACTTTATTTTTCAAATGTTCAAGTACTGTTCCTTTTCCAATTCAATTAGTCATTCTACAGTGTCAGTTATTACATAATGTCACTGGGTAAGAGGCCAAAGAACATGTACCTCTGTGAACTACCCACACAGCCATAAAGAATTCACCTTCAACAGCCTTCAAACCTTATGTACTTTGGCCTGCTGATAATTTGGGCAGAAAACCATCATATTTCAAAGGTGCTTATACTCAAGTGTCCAAGGCCAGGCTGGATGGGGTTCTGAGTAACCTGGTCTAGTGGAAGGTGTCCCTGCCCATGGCAGGGCATGGAATGAGATGAGCTTTAAAGGTCCTTTCCAATACAAACTGTTCTGGGATTTTGTGATTCAGCAGCACAGCATCAGCTCAGTATTTTTGAAAGCCTCTCAAAAAGGTTGTCAAGGTTTTATAATCTTCCCCAGGGACTTGCCTTTCAAGTTTTTTTTAACCCTGTCACATTTATTAATTTGGGAAGTGATGCAGTGTTGCTAAAATTCCATTTATATTTTGTTCATTGTTTTGTTGTTATTTCCCTCCCTGTCTCCAGCAAGGACTAACTGCAGTAACCTGAGGTCTCCAAGTCCAGCTCTGCAGGTCCAGCAGGACCATTCCACTGTCCAGGGTCTGTGATTCCCCACGACAGAGACACTTGGACACAGCTGCATCCCCTGTTAAAAGGCAGCCAACCCACCCAGCAGCTGGAAACTGTGGAGCTCAAAGGCCCCTTCACTCCCACATTTCGCTTTCTGCACATCAAAATAGCAGCTGCTTTCCTGAGAGTCAATTCTGCAATCCCTTTATGGGCTTTCTCTCCCTCTTGTAGGGTCAAGCGTGAGGAGGATTCCTTTTTAAAATTAGAAAAAGAGATAAGTTTATGGAGGCTGAATCAGGCTGGCTCTCTTAGATACATTTTTATTATGTTAGGAAAGCAATACTGAGACTAAATCCAAAAAACATTGAATTGGATATTAAAAATAAGAAGGAGGGTGGAAAAAAGGAAAATGGGAGAGCCAACAGTGCAATGTGCAAGGTCCTGCAGACTGAGCACCTCCCTCCCAAACCCATGCTGGGATGGTCATGGCTGTGCAAGGAGCCCATAGCTGGAAGCTGATTCAATGTTATTTGCAAGAAAAACCATTTAACTGAGTCCAGTTCCCTGGAACAGCCTTTAACTCAAAACAACACAACTGTAAATGCTGGTGTCATTTATAGCACCTGTAAATCATCCACTGCCAGACAACTGATAAACCCAGGCTCAGGAAAATCAGCATCCAGAGCAATATGCACCAAAACACCATAAATCCTTCTCACTATTACTGTATTTTTCCATCCCCATGTCATAAGCAAATTCTGTGCAACTGAATTATAATACTGTAGCTGAGCACTTCCCAATGATATTTTAAACAGACTATTTAAAGGTGCCTTTATCCCACTGCAAAACACATCCTCAAGACAGCAACAGCAGAGAAGCATCCACCCCATAAATAATAACTAGATTCTTCTCTCCTGACTTTGTTTCTCTTCAGTTGCATGTTTTATAATTAAAAATCACATGACAGAGAGCCACTATTTTCTCATCTCCAGTGAATCATTTAATACATATGTCAGTGCTCATAAAAAACCCTTACTGCATCCAGGTGAAGCTGACATCCTTAAAACTCCAAAGGCTAAATCCAGAATGTCATTGTGAGAGCTTGAAGCTAAAAAAACAGCAAGGACAGAAACACTGTCTCTGGTTCATCAAGAACAACCAGTTTCTGCTCGAGGCCAGGCTGGATAGGGCTTGGAGCAACTTGGGCTAGTAAAACATGTCCCTCCCATGGCAGTGGGTACAATGAGATGGGATCCCTCCCAACCCAAACTATTCTAGGACTCTATGAAAGGTTTTAAAAGACTTTGAAATAAAAACTAAAAATTGTATGTTTTCCTCTTTTTTTTTTTTCTTACTTCCCCATCACTAAAAGAGAAACAAAGTCTAAGTGCTCAGGTTTACAAAAAATGCCGTTTAAAACCAAAAATAAAAAAAAAACCTCAGGACATTTTGCCCAGAAATCATTTCTCTTTGCTTTCTGATAGGCAGCTTTCTGTAATTCACCACTCCCTCATCTCCTTACTTACTCCTGAGCTCTCCCTATTTATGACAGCACCACCACCACCCCTGGAAGGGCTTTTTCAACACAGCCAGACCCAGGGCTTGGATGGAACCTGCCACAGGAGCTCACAAGGAATCCTAGCAGCAAGAGAAGCAGTTCTGATAAGGAATTAGGTGCAATCAGCTTTGTGTTGCACCAGTATCATCCGGCCCCCTCAGAGTGGGATGATGGGAAGTGACTGCTTACTGAGATGGAAGAGACCCTCTAAAGTCCACCAAAACACCAGGGAAGGAGAGAAATGCCATGGGAAGAAGGGAAGAAGTTGCTTAGCAACTCTCTTATTCTGACAGCCAGTTGGATGAATAAAGTGGAAAAGATAAAGGAATTAAACATAGAAACTTTGTTTCCTCCAAGGTCCTCAGCTGACCTGAGTCACATTACTCAGATGGTTTTTGATGGGCTAAATCAGCCTGGGCCAGTTGTGGATGCAGGGCAAAAATAACAAGAATCAGCAGCTACCCAGTGAAGAAATAAAGCAGCAGAAGTCTTAGGAATGCAGACTTGATCAGCATCAGGATCTACACAAAGCAGCCACTTGGATTTCCATACCCAAATGCCAACAACTTCCTCCCAAGCAGCCCAAAAAGTGAGTTTCTGAGCAAGCACCAGAGATCAAACTTTAAATACAGCCAAGATGCCAAATCAGGATGGGGCATTTGCCAGCCAGCACCAACTGGAATGGAGGCTGTAACCCCAACAGCTCAGTTAATCCTCTCTTTTTAGGCCATAAAAAGATCGTGTAGAGGCCTCTAAATTCCAAGAACAAATGATAATTTAAGTTAAAATGTGGCAGGAGGAACGATGTGGGTGCTCACAGATCCCAGGGCTCAAAGCTGGGCTTTCCAGCAGCTTCAGCCTGGGCAACACACAGATCCCCCAGCTGAGATCCAACAGAACAGAACTTGATGCAAATGAGTGTTTCTGTAGCTACAGTGGTTTAAAAAGAAAAATAAAAGTATTGATTTTTGCTATTATTTGACACAGAAGATCAATCTGCACGTGACTAGTGCATTTCAGTCTATAACGTAACTGATAAAAGTGTAATGGAACATTAATCTTAATTTAGGGTTGTTTAAGTGCTTTATTGGGGGGGGAGGAGGAAAGGATCTGATTTTACATAAGCCAAAGTACAGCCTCAGAGAGGGACATAAACAGATTTTTTATCAGTGTATTAAAACCAAGACAGGTATTTCAGAGCACAGCAGACTTATTCATTAGGAGAGGAGTAGGTAATCCAATTTTACATGATAAAATCCCAAACTTTTGTATTTTCACCATGGCACTTAGCTTCCCTTCCTGGTTTTAGAGTGAAAAGCCAGCCCAGGCTGGCAATTTCCCCCTGAGCCCCCAGGACTTCTTTCTCTCCCTGCAAGCTGCCACACACCCTCACAGAATACCAATGACATGGGATGGGACAACTGGGAACCAACCAGGGGCTCCAGAACAGGCAGCACAGTGCAGCAGTAAAATCCATTTATTTTAACAAACCAAACTAAAGACATGAGGTAAATACACTGCCCTGGTCCCTTCTCACCCACTGCACAAGGAGTTGTTAATGGGTGCATTAAAGCAGAGCTCCAGGTGCTTGGTGAGCCCCTGACACTTCCCTGCTTGATTGGCTGATATAAAGCCATAAATGACTGATTTTACTCACAATTTACCTGGGAAAATATTCCATTTCCCATCCAAGCCAGCTAGAGTGGGAAACACTCTGGAAAGATCTTGAAAATTATAGATTGATCAGCCTTACAAGTTGTTTGAAATCAGAATTAATTAATGATAGTGTTTGAAAACAACTAGAGGAAGATGTTGAACAAAGAAATTTTAAGCTTCAGTCGGAGAAGTCAGTGTGCCTGGTTTTTTGAAATAAAGAAAATGTCATGTTACTTGAACATTCAAAAGCCAGGGACAGTGACTTGAAGGAGCTTTACTGGAGACATCTGGGAAGTGGCTTGGAAGGAACCCCAGAATGTTACCTGGCCTGCCAGAGGGAAAAGAAGAGGGAAATCCTCACAAGAGCAAGTTCACCCTCAAGAGGCTTCACTGAATGTCAGTGTAAGTGAGGAACTTCTCTGGGAACACTCCAGAGCCAGAGCCTGGGACTGGTGAGTGGCCCTATGACCTCCCTAGTCCTCATTAATCCCACTCCAATCAACTTTAGTGACAAAAAAACACCCCAAAACCCCAGAGCAGCATTCATCCTTGAATACAGATATGGGCTAAAACACATTTCCTGCCAGGAGTGGTCAAGGAAAAGCTGAATATCATGGGTGGTGCTAAACTGCAAATTCATCCAGACCAGAGAAAATGGCAAAATTCCAAGGGGCCAGAGAACAGCCAGACAAATAAGCTGCCTGAACTTGAAATAAACTTATCTTGACAAGCACAAGGTAACACAGATTAGAAGGAATAATGTACAACTGTGATGAGAGTGTTACTGTAGACAACTAATAACAATGTTTCATTGGGATTCAGAAAACACTGTGAAAAACTGATAAAAAACAACACAGAGCTAGATCAGCACTGTGGTATTTTGTTTTTTGCCTTCATTTCATTATTTACAACAGGATATTCTGAATATTGAGTTAAAATACTTTTTAAAAACTACAGCAAAACATGTGTACTGATTTGTATAACAAGATGAGCTGTAACAGACACATTTTATTTTGGTGATCAGGATTACATCTCACGATCATCCCTACACAGACTTTGTTTATGCACATCAACAGTCAACTGGTCTCACCAGCAGAAGGCTTCACCCTGATAGACTGTAATTCAGTAGATCTCTCACAAATTCTAAAAAGCCCTCTTGAAGGCACAGCACCATTTCACAGCAAGTTCTAGTCAGGAAAACACTCTGGAGAGGTGTCATGATGTGGCATCAGAACACACCAGGCAGTTCCTGCAGATTATGCCTGTCTCAAACAATCTCTGGTGAAAGCCCCATGAGCCCCTCACTGCTGGGACACCATCAGCAGACCCATGAGCTGCAGCTCCTCTTCCCTCATTTCCACCAGCCAGGGGATGTTGTTTACCCAGATTAAATTTTCATGCTCAGCATGAGAGACTCCGCATGCAGCCCCCAATGCCTTCCCTAAGAGGAGGCATTTGTATTCCAGAGCAGCTTCACAGGCAGCTCATGCTCCCAGACAGCTCCTTGCCAACAGCCCTTCATTGAGTCTTCAGCTCAACCCTGAGCATCCCATTCCATCAGCTGCCCCGTCAATGGATGTTTTCCCTCCCTGTAAAGAAGCACAGTATTTTGTACGAGGAGGCTCAGTCAAAATAGCAGAGAAGGAGAGCTGAAAAACAATCCTGGCTGGCACATTCCTCCCACTTCCCCAGACTGAGGGCAATGCACTCTTCCCACTTGGATCATTTCCTGTTGGTCCCACACACCGAGTCCGTACATTTTCACTCGTCTCACACTAAGAGTTACTTGAATTTCCTTTTTTCAAGGAGTATTTTTGTCACAGTGCAGCTGGGGCTGCCATAATATATTTTGGACTGCTTTTTTACCTCTGGAGTAAAACCCTACATGAGTTGGTTTTTTTTTTTCCCCCTCTCCTTAGACGTTTTATGAAACTTCATTAGATGTTTCAAACAAATTACTGCTGGGAAGTAAAAAGGGAAAAGCCCAGCCACCTTCAGCTCCTCTAGATACCCTCTTGGTTCAGAGAGCAAACTTTGTATCTTCCAACTCCCCAAGGTAAATGAGGCAAATCTAGGACAAGTCATGAATGAGCAAGTGAGCACAAGCTGAGGGTACCTCTGAATATGTGTTCCTGTTCTCCCCTACACCTTCCCCTCTGGCATGAAAATGTCACAAAGGTCTATCTGCCCATACAGATACATATAAAAATATGTGTACACACATACATACATATATAAATATATGTGTGTATATCCTATAAAAGCAAACAAAGCATCTAGAAGGCACCAGTACACACATCTTTGCATTTCAAAACCAGGATTCCTAAAAATGCCAGTCCTTACCTCCTCCTCCCCCCATGGTGCCAGGCTCTCTCAGCTCAAACAAACAGATTTAAGAGCACTTTGTGCCAGTGCTTCTGCCAACTGGTTTCCAGGACAGAAAACATCTCTCATCCTCTTAAACACCAAAACTGCTTTCCAGAGGGGCTGCAAGGCAAGCTTTAAACGACCTTCCGGCTAATTATCCCAACACTGGGTTTTAAAACATTTTCCAAAACCATTGTAAATACTTCCCCTGATTATAAAAGCTGCATTTATTTATTGCCTTTAACCTAAACCTCAAGTGGTGTTGATTAATATTAATCCAGATGAGATCTCCCCCTCTAAATAACAACACTGTATGGAACTTCTGAATTAAAAGCAGTGTATTCTGTGACTGTGCAGCTCTCCTCCAAGAAGCTGGGAAGAACTGCCTGCAGGAGAGGAAGGATGGGGTGGGGAGGAAGGGCCCATAACCCCTGTGACACGTGCATGTCAAGCTCCCCAAGCCAAGGCACTCCCAACAACTCCAGATGAATTTCCAGTAATCCTGGAAGCCTTCATTCCTGACAGAAACAGCCCCAGCCTCCAGATTTATGTAATTTCTCCTCAATGCCAAGCAACAGCCAGCAGCCTCTGCTGAGCTGTGCTCTGATGGCTCAGGTTAAGAATAAGCCATGAAATCACAGCACAATTCCAGATGCCAAGCAAAGAAATGGCTCTGCTCTCCATGGCTTCCCAAACAGGAGATGACAAATTTAAAGGATTGTTCAGACTTTCAGTGCCTGGCTGAGCAGCAGATTCACAGGACAAAGCAAAGTGTCTTGCAACAGAGCAAACATCTTTGGTTGCAACAAATAATAATAATAGTAATACAGGTTTTAATTAAAACACAGCTCTCCACGAGTATCAGTTTGGTATCAGCTGCTATGAAAGTACATCACTTGGAAATTGTTTTGTTCAGGGTGGGCTTGGGGCTTTTCACTAAAAACAATGCAGTTGTTATGCACTGACAATATTCTTATGCAAAACAAAGCTTTTCATGCTGTAACTACTAAAAACTTGAAAGGAGACAAGGACAAAGTATAAATGTTGACAAATCTACAATAAAGAACAGTGTCAGAAACCTTCAGATACTAATAATATCCTTTCTTAATTGTAGGCTTCTATTGTTAGAGCTTCACACTATGGTGATGGGAAACAACACACATGAAAATAAAATAAATTTTTAAAATTACTCATGCCGTTCATAAACATGATCTATCCTACCCCCTGCAGAAGATAAACCAAGAAACAGACAATTCTATCAAAATAGCAGGAGAATGGTACAACTTTAAATCATAAAAAAGGTACTAAAAGTCTCCTGCTTGTTTGTTTTTACCCCTGCTTTGAATTTTACTCTCATCTGCTGAGCAGAATCTTGTTTTCTTGCTTTAGATAACAAAAGCACACTTGGGAATTTGATAGGATGCTGTCACATGACCTCTCTCTACACCCAGAAACATTCATATCTGAGTGCACATATTTTACAACCTTGAATTCCTTTGCTTTAGCTCCAGCCAAAAACAGCCTTCCAAAAAATGATGAAATATTCACCAAGGGCCTCCTCAATTGGTACCTGCAGCTGCTCAGGCTGTAAGGCCCTGCTAGAGGTGAATTATTCACAAAATTGGGTTTGAACAACCACAGCTGCCAAAGGAACTTGTCTCATTTCACCAGGTACAGCACCAGTGAGTGTCTGACCAAGGATGCTCAGTTGGGGTGAGCAGTAAAGATGAAGAATGATTGTACCACTGAGTGAGACCACATTAAAACTCCTGGGTAGCCAAACCAAGGATGCTGAGTTGAGGTGAGCAGTAAAGATGAAGAAGGACTGTACCACTGAGTGAGACCAAATTAAAACTCCTGGGCAGCCAAACCTACCTGGCTTGTCCCTCACAGTCACCCCAGGAGGAAGGAGTCAGCCTGGCATCACAGCCCTGCCACAGCTGACCACATCCAACTGCTCCTGAAGCTCTTGAAGGACTCAGGGCAACCCCACATGATGGTTTTGATAATCCTTTGAGACAGTTCCCATTCTTCATTTGAGCATTTCTTTAGCCTGATACCATTTCATAATTAAGGTTTAAATTTATAACATTCTGGCCTGATAGAAGCCACAGTTCACCCAGACAGCTGAATCCTGGCTCCACTCAACAGGATTCCTGCATTGCTCAGGACTGTCACAAGAGGTGCTACAAGCACATTACAGCATTTATACTGTAAATACTAATTTTAGACTGTAAATGGATGACACAAATCAGTTCTTCTTTTACATAGAGATGTTGCTGGCCTACAGAACATCTATCTCCTTCTAAATATCACTCTTATTACATCACCTTGGACCTTTCTTCTTGCACCTGAAAATCCCCTTCTGGTGTCTCTGCAGCCTTTCCTCATCATTAGCCTGTTCTAGAAACATCCTCACAGGTGAGACCAACCACACCTACCCAAACATGAGTTGTTATGTTATTATTATGTTATTATTGCATGGGCAAGAGAATCATTCCACCAGGACTTCAGCATTCCCCATGTATTGTCTGATATTGCCCAAAAAGACTGCAAGTGTTTCACCCAAGGTGAAGAAGAACTTTGTCTTTCTCAGAGAGCCTGTGACATGAGGCTGGTGTGGCAATGTCACCTGAATGTGTCTGATTGTCCCTGACCCCATCAACAGCTGCATCATAAATCCCTGGCTTTAACAAAGCACAGGTGGAATATTCAAACCCATCTGGAACTGCTCTTCCAAGCACTGGAGGAGGACTCGGAGCAATATTGATCCTACCTGACTCATCTCCCTGGAAAACACAGCTCCTCTGGGCATCTCTAACAGGCCAAAAAATTGCCATGCAAAAGCAGAAACCTCCACTAATCCCTGGGATCAAAGAGAAGCTTAAAGCTGCAGGGATTTGGCTATCCTTGGAATGGTGTTCTTACAGAACTGTCTAAGTTATGTTGGACACTTTCACTTATGGCTTTTTTTAATGGCATTTGGAAAAACAGTACCTGAGGTTTATCCTTCAAAATGGAGATATGCTGCATTTGAAGTCTGAGGGCTTTATACAAATCATATAATTAGTACTTGGACAAAAAGATCAAGAAAAATGTGTTGCTTTTTTTCACTGTTAAAGTGCAGGTATAATTTTTAAGAAAAAGCTGGCTGTCTGCCAAGAAAAAAAGCTTGCAGCAGAAATTTTTCAGGGAAAAAGCATCATGTTCTATTCAGTTTGCAAAATCCTGAGTATTCCTGAAGGCAAGCAAAGAGTTGAGGAGCATTAAAGGTTTTAATGCTATTGCAATGCAAATACTAAACCCTTACAAAAAGAAATTTTAGCAGACTCACTAAAATGCATCTTACTGCATCTTAAAAAAATTATACTTGCCAGGCATCATGATAGCTTCATGAATAATCTCTCATACACTAAAAGGTATGAGATTATGTAGTCAACAATTGCCAGGAGTGCAGTGACCTAAAGGGTGATCACTGCTGACACATAAGGGGCACAACCTCTTAATGGAATAAAAAAGCACTTTTACAGGAAATAACAATTATTTCAGAGCTGTTATTCTGCAAACATTACTAACCTGCCCTATATACAGATAAAAGTGTACACGAGGCACACAAGCACTTTTCAGCACATTATCCACTTCTTAAAATAATTTGTATTTCAGGAGAAAAGCCAAAACAAAACCAACTCCCCCCTCATTTACCAAACAGCCTTAACTTCAACTGCAGAGCCAGAGGTGTTCAAATTGTAAAAAGCATGCATTTAACAGCTAGACAGACTAGATAACAAAAGCTCTGTACAGGTAATAATAACTGAAATAGCAAGTTTAACATCTCAGATTTCTGGAGCCACCTTCAAATCTGGGATAGGAGCTGGAAGAATTTGGATTCCAGGCACAAGCCAGAGGTGCCCACTGCCAGCAGGAACAGAATTTGGGGAACAAAGCACAGGGGCAAAATGCTAAGAACTTTCTAACTTGCTTTAAAAAAAGAAAAAAACATTTTGGTGTTAATTCCTGTATCCCAAATGCTCAGAGAAGCAAAAGCAAGAAAAGAAAAAGTTCAATGGAAAAGGTGCTTCCAGGGGCCTAAAGGGGCTACAGGGGAGCTGGAGAGGGGCTTTGGGCCTGAACCAAGGATTACATTTGTTTTCTGCCTCATCCAAACCTTTACTGTGACAGCAAATCCATATCCCAAAAATTCAAATACTCACCCTGTTCAACATCCCCTCTCAACACGACCTCCCACAGGGCTTCCCTTCTGATGCAAGTGGTTTAGTACTTACAGGCCAACCAACACGCTCACTGAAATGGCATTCCCTCAGGAAAACATTCAAATGAGCTCCTCTATTAAATTACAAAATACATCAGCCTACAGTTGTTTAACATGCACTTGAGTTTCTCTTACAACAGGGCATCCTTCAGTGCATGAGCAGGAGCACGTTCCTCTACTATTCAATTATCTTCTTGCTGAAGAAACATCAGACCTCTGAAATGAAGGTTAACCATTTTTACCATGCAAACACCATGCATGAGGATATTTAGGACACCACTCATATCACTAATGACAATATTGCATTTATATATGTAGTCTACCTGCATGAAATTCAATGAAAACAATTGGCTGCAGGCTGCAAAAACAGGTTTAAAAATGGATACCATTATCATTCAGCAACATTAAAATCCAAGGGAGGAGAAAACCCCACCAGTCTCAACTCTGTGGTCTGCCTTTTATGAACTTAAAAATCTACAGAAGGATTTTACTGCAGAGTATTCCTGCTGATAAATAACAATAACAATCCAGAATCCCGATGATTTGAATTAGAAGAAGGTTTCTGCATCCTCAGCAGGAATTTTTCTCTAGAAACACAAGGCAGCTTTGACCAAGACCTTTTCCACAACTGTGAAGATGCCTTCCCTGCAGAGAGCTGGGGAAATATCTTGTTGGATCCCTTACCAACTCCTCACTCCATTTTATTTTTTTTTTAAACAAATGAGTTCAGTTCCATGAGCTGTGACTCCAGGTGAAGATGCAGAGATGCAGGTCACAATGACACATTTATCACTCTGCACTTGGAATCTCAATTCCAGACTGGGAACATGGATTCATGCTCCAAGCATCCTGACCCTGGTAAAAACAGGAATAATTACCACAAACCACCTGTACTGCACAGCTGGAACCAGGACCCTCAAAGGCACCAAAGACCAGGAAAACTGCACCAGGGCTGGGACAGAGCAAGGCAGGACAGACCAGGGAAAACATCTAGCAACAGAGAAATCTGCTCTACCATGGGTCAGGAAGAAAAAGGTCATGTAACGTTCACAGAGCACAGTGTGAACATAGGGGGAAAAAAATTGTGTTGTTTCCAATCAATTGAAAAGAAGTCAATAAAGGAAATTATCACTGCTTTGGTAGGATTCCAGCCCCCAAAAAGCCAATGAAATCTTCCCCTTCCATGTGCATGTGTTTTCTTTATACATAAAGGAAGGAAGACAATTCCATTAAATGAGGAAATGAACTGATTTAGTTCTCAGTACCAGGCTTTGTTTTCAGCCACTCACAAAAACCAAATTCTTGTACGTTGTACAACAGGAATGCACCAGCAATCTGGCAATAAGGGATTTCACTCCAATCCTACAGCCAAGAAGCTCTGCCAGGCAGGTCAGTGAGACCTGAAATGGGAGGAGCTCTTTGCCAAGGCTCTCTGCAGATGTGCAGGACAAGATGCTCTGTCCTGCAGCACCAGGAGGACCAACACTCCCACAGTTATTCACAAGGAACTCTGCTGTGCACTTCTTCTGCCCTTTAATGCTCTCAAGGCTGCATCCACACACCTCAGCAGAAACAGGAGCCCCAGTGTTCCCTCAATTCTTGTACTTGAAAGAACTGTTTCAGATGACAGCAGAAGAGAAGAGACTGATAATGGGAAGCAAAAATTTGGTGGGGAGTAATTCAAATGTGAAACTGTTAATTAAATATGCAAAATTCTTGCAGAAGCGGCAAGGGATAGGAAAAAAAACCAAGAAAACAAAACCAATGCTGCATCTACTGTAAACAAGTGTGAACACAGAGAATAAATATATCTACCTTCCAAACTGGGATTTGACTTTCTAATCTCCTGTCTACAAATTTCAGATTTGCTTCTTTTTTAAACACATGTTCTGTGAAGGATGTCACTGCAAGATTAAGACAAGAAGTAAATATTTCAGCATGTAGAAAAGAAACAGGAGAAACTGTTTGTTGTTCAAGATTTCTTGAATTCCTCAGAACACAGCAAACAGCTTCTGCTCCTGTTTAACAGAAAGGGTTTACCACCATGTAAGTAAAGAGTGTCCCTTGTTACCAAACAGGCAGCAGGGAGCTGTGACAAGCTCAGAACAATTCTAGGCACAATTCACAGGGCTGCAGATAAGAAAGGAGGAGTTGAACAATTTAAAGCAGTTTGTGGAGGAGAGGAAAGAGAGCTGCATGCAATTTCATTATTACTTCAACTTCTGTGGTATGTGGGAGCAGCATGAGAAAAATCCCTCTGTGCTGGACACTGTAAAATGGAGCAAGAGCAGACTCCCCCAGAAAGCCTGTGATTAAAGCATAAAACAGAAGATAAACAAACACTAACACAAGGTCACATAGAAGACAATTTGCAAGTCTTACTCCAATTAATTTTACTTCTAGATACACAAAAAACTCAAACTGGGTTTAACAATAAACACTATAACTACTATCATCCAGCCTCTATAAAATGCTGCTCATTCCAGCCACCAGGCCAAGTTTTCAGAATATGGTGAGTACCACACAGAAGATGGAGGGTGCCACAATTCCCATCTTACATAGCTGCAAAGAGACACCTAAACATAATTGCAGTGGGTTCCAGATTAAAATAGACCAGCCCTGTGAACACAATGAATCACCCTCAGCTTAGAAGATGGAGTCCTGGCTGAGGCTGGGAGAGAGTTAACTTCTCCCTAGCAGCTGGTACAGGGCTGAGGTTTGGATTCAGCCTGAGAACAATGTTGATGCTTCAGTTGGTGCTGAGCAGAGCCTACCCCAAGCCAAGCACTCTGCAGTGTCCCAGCTGTGGCAGTGAGGAGCTGCAGCAGGAGCTGGGATGGAGCATGGCCAGGAGAGCTGATCCCCCTGGGCAGGGGATATCCCACAGCAGGGGATGCCATGCCCAGGGTGGGCACTGGGCAGTGGCCAGGAGGGGCTGAAGGCTGCTGAGGGATGGGCTGGGCATCACTGGGTGGGGGTGAGGGATCACTCACTGCACTGGGATCACTCATCTGTCTGCACTGTACTCCCTACTGCAATGGTCTCCCTTCTCATTATAACAACAACAATAATAATATTAATAATATCATTATTGCTTAATTCAAGTATTAAACCATTCTTATCTCAACCCACAGGTTTTACCTTTTTCTGATTCTTCTCCCATTCTCCCAGCATCTATTAAACCAGGCCAGATGCTTTCCAGAAGCAGATCCAGCCAGCTGAGGTCTCTGCAGCCAGCCTGTGGCATCAGGTAAAACATTCCATGCTCATAGACTGAACCAAAGCTCAGGACACTGCTGGGCTCCTGATAGGAACAGTTTTATAGGAAAGCCTTTTGGGGGGAGTTTTATGGGGAAAAGGGAGATGAAGATAGATCAGAATGAATCTCATATACACAAACTGACAAGGACAGACACGCAGTGATTGATGCTGTACATAACAAACACAGCTGGGAAGAGTCTAGACAAGCTTTCTGTGTGTAAATATCAAATTATATGAAACATGCTGGAGGGACTTGTAGCAACCTCTAATTTTAAAGTTCTACCTGAAATTTAAAAGAAAGGCAGCAATACCCTCCCTGACTCCTTGCCTAAGCAGATTCTGCTGATTTGCTTAACCAGACAAATCACATAAACCATGTGGTTTATAAACACCTTTAAAAGTTTATTCTCAATGAGTAAATTGAGAAAACCTATGGGTCTGGGTTTTTTCCCTGAAGAAAAAGTAGGTGAGAGAGGAAAATCCCCTTTCCCTTAATCCTTCTTCATTTTCATAGTGACCTACAAAACTGTATTGTGCCCAGCACTGTCACTGTCCTGCCCAAGGCTCACAGGATGGACTCCATTTTCCCTTTGAGAACAACATGAAAATAGTTTCCCACTGCTTTTTTCCCAAACACTTTGCCTAAATTATTAAAAGGCAATGGTAACTGCTCCTGCCACAACCCTTGTGCTCTGTAAACACTTCCCACAAAGCACATCTGAACCACCAATCCTTTACCACCTCTCCAATTTCAGAAATGCATCAGTCCTGCAGTTAAAGCTCCTCACATGCTTCTGTGATGGGCGGCAAAACCAGAAGTCAGTGGTACACAACATAACCTGCTAAGTAAAGTTAAATGAAAGATTTGGGGGGTCTGAAAAGGGGGTTTGATCTTTCACTCAATAAATAAATAAATAAGTGACCCAAAAGATGAATGCAGCTCACTCTGAACACAGGGAAGAGAACTCCAGGGGAATGACCAGGATTGTATCAAAAAGCCTCAAGTTCTAAGAGCAACAGATGCTTCCTCTCAAATCCTTCCTTTTGGGACCAAAGACAAATCCCTGGGTTTCTGCTGGATGCAAAGCCACCAGGTGTAACTCACCTGTCTCACACCAGCTACACATCAGTGCCTGCACATCTGGGAATCTCTACCATGGAGCATCACATAATGTGGAAGAAATTGGATTCTCCCCACACAGCTCATTCTTTATGTTGATTCCCTCTGAAAATTCACTTTTTTCTCTCTTCTCTTTACTTTTTGTCCTTCTTAAAAGAAAAGCTGGACAAGGAAGGTTTTAGCAGACCTATCTCAAAATGCTGAAATTGCTTCAAAGGTTCCCTGATGGAAAAATACCAGCACAATAGTGAGTTTTTAACAGAAAACCTGATTCCCATGAGAAAAGCTAGCATTTTCAGCAATACTTCCCATCTCCTTATCAGAATAATACTGATTTTCTTTTCAGCCAAAGCACTTCAAACATACACATACTTCAATCACAGCAAGCTTGAGGGCTCAAAGTTACACATGTGCCAAGAGGGTCTGGTGAAAGACAACCAAAACCACCAGCCAAGACTTTTGGTCCAGTAGTGAAGTGCCCAGCTTGCCACAAGTACTTCCATGGCCCATAGTGGGCCAAAAGCAGCATTTTGTGTTTATTAACAGCAAGTTCACTTATCTTAAATATGCCTGACATCACCATTGCTCCACATCAGATGCCATTCTCCAGCTCTGTCTCCTCCTCTCCTCCAGGCTTCCAGTAAAATTAGACCTTGCATTAAACTTCCAGTAAAATAATTACAGTTGGCAGGTATTTTTCAACACTGATTTGGAAGCCAAGAAACCAAAGCAAAACAAAACAACACCAAGTCAAGCATTACTCAACTTCCCTCAGAAATAGCTTTTTCTGTAGATCAAATACTGTCACTGGCAGATGGTTTTGCTCTCCACTATTTCATGTGCTCTATGAACTTCACAAAAGCACTGGCTGTATACCTTACAAAATTTCCCAATGATAAAAAAGGGGAAAATGTCTCAAGGCCTTCAAAACAACAACAAAAAAATGATGACAGAGAGAAAACGTCCTCCCCAAATGCAGTGGACATTTTTATTGTGGAGAAAACAATGAAAAGAAAAAGGAAAGCAAGAAGGAGCTAGAATCCTTCACAAGATTTCTAAGTAACATGCATCACCACCATCACTTTCTTCTGCATGCAGATGATATGCTAACAAGCCCTTTAGATAATTTAGTCCATATATATGCTGTGTAGGTGTTTGCTAAAACACTAATGCCAGCATCCAGTCACTACAACAGGTTTGCTTTCTACTTTATTGCATTAAAAATTGTTAGAAGAAGTCACAGAAAAATGTGACAAGGAAGAAAACTCCATTTTCAGAAGTATTTTAAGTCAGTTCACCTCCATTTATTTTTCACCAGCAGAAAGGCTGTGGTTAGAGCTGCTTCCTCCTGGCACTGCTAACTCAGCATTCCCTTGATTCCCACACTTTATCATTCCCCTTTCCTGTTTTTGTACTTACTGCTGCCTTTTGAGGACGCTGAGCAGGGGCAGGATGAAAAATCAAGAGGAGAGCCCTCAGCTTTCTGAACAGCAACCTCAGGAAGCAAAGCATTTAACAAACACACTGGAATGCTGATCTTTAATTTTCAGGTCATTTAGCTAAAAACATGATGTACAGAAAGGAAAAAGCGATGTTCTAACAATCCTTGAGGTTTCAAAAACAACAATTCTGTCCATTCAGAGAATCACACCTAGCACTTTCTCCTCTGTCTATAGTTACCACATCTGTCTCATTCCACACTCTTAAGAAAATTCAGGATGTTTAACAAAAAGTGAACCAGGTTTGACTGCAAACATCTTTTGCCAGGATAACTCTCAAAACTGCCTAAGGGCTTGAGACACTCAGATGTTTTAACTAATAATTGAACAGGACACTGCATTTTGTATAGCTCTGAGATGGCTGTGAGACTTTTGTCAGTGGTTTTTTCCCCCCCACATATACACAGCAAAAAGGATGGATCATTCTGGAGATGAGTCACTACTGAAACAACAGAATAAACTCCTGTGAAATGCTGTGGGGTTTCTGCTTAACATTCTCTAGCTGCTTTCTGGGATAATTTGGCAAGGTTCTGGCAAATGCTCCTCCCACAGAAATCAAACAGCGATTTTGTCAGTGAAATCAATCTAGAAGTGCTTAATATTAATTTCAGTCTCTGCTTACCTTCTCCTCCCGCTCCAAGTTTGCTTCCTCCCAAAGCTGACAAAGGAGAATGGAAAGCCACCAGGAGCAGGGTGACTGCTGACACCAAACCCACAGCCAGGACAGATTTCCACACCTCCAGACAAAGCTTCAGCACATTTGCTATTGCCTGAATATGTACAATGCTACAACGTGGTTTAGACTGGCTTCCACTTGTAACAAGTTCAGCAGGAACATCTTTTGGCTAAAGCCAATTAACACATGGAAAATGGCGGGGGAGTGAAAGGCAGGGGTAAGTGAGGCTTTGGTGCCAAGCAGTCAGCAGAAAACTCGACCTAAACCCAGAGCTTCCTGCTGCCATGGTCTGTCTGCACAATATCCACCCTCCCAAAATCCTGACAGACCTGTACATTCTCCTTGGGCACAGGCACCACACTAATTACTGCCACCCAATCCAATCTGCACACAGATCACTAATTAACTCAGAACACGCAGAAGGTACCCAATCCAGAATCACAGATAATGCCCCTGTCTGTCACCAACGCTAATCTCAGGGTCATCAGGGGACACTGGGTGCTTACCTGGACAGCTGTCCTATGCTGCAATCTGCCCCATTGTCTCTGCATGTCTCCTGCTACTTATTTATCCCTATTACCTTGTTATTTATCCCTATTACTTTCTTATTTATCCCTATTACCCTCTGGCTCTGCACAGCTCCCTCACAGGTTGGGTTCTGATCCCAGGGAACAGAGATGAGACAAGAGGGAATGGCCTCAAACTGTGCTAGGGAAGGCTTAGATTGGGAATACTGGATTGAATATCAGGGAAAATTTCTTCATTCAAAGGGCAATCAGGCCCTGGAACAGGCTGCCCAGGGCAGGGATGGAGTCACCATCCCTGGGGGCATTCACAGGACATGTAGATGTGGCCCTTGGGGACATGGGTTAGTGCTGGGGGAACAGCAGGACTCGATCTTAGAGATCTTTTTAAACTTTAATGACTCCAAAACTATACTTAAAAGCTACAATATAGATTATTACTATCAATGTTATGAATATACCTTCAGTTAGGGACACTTGCACCTTTTATTAGAGTTGCTCTGGAGGAACAGGTGCATTCCTACCATCCCTGCTCCCACATCTGCACAGAGGCACTTCAGGAGACTGGACATGGCAAACCCTTTGTTCCCAGGGTCACTGCCCAAGCACTTCAGTCATTTTATACTGGAATCTGATGGAGAATAGAATAAACTGCTTGTTTACCATACAAGTTATAGTAGGACTAAAAACATTCTGATTGGCTGTGCATAGTTGTGTAGACAGAAAACATGAGGAAAAATGCAATCTTAAAAGAAGTGACCAACTCTGAAAGTAAATAAATTTTTCTACTGGCTTCAAAGAGACTAAATTAAGGGAGTTAAACAAATCATTAAGTCTATACATATGAAAGTGAGTTTTGTCACTAGCAAACAGTCATATACCACAGACACTGAGTAACAGCACACAAGGAACAAGTGCACTCACAGTGTGCTCAAAATTCACCACTTGGATTGGACTGTCAGTCCCTTAACAGATGATAATCCATCATTCCTCAGACTGCAGGAATACCAGCACTTCCTTCAGCAGTCATGGGAGAGGAAGATGAGAAAACAATGTAAAACAAATTAAAGACAGGCAAACACCCCCCCCCCCAAACCCAACAGAACAGCTGCTCCTTTTCATCAATGGGGAATGCACTTTACACCTTCATTCCCCTGTGCTGAGCAGAGCTGGTTGGCATTTTGACACCATTTCATGACAGGAAAGCAAAGGGCAAGTAGCACAGCAGAAGCAAAAGAAAGTTCCACCTTTCCATCCCTCTGCTCTTAGGAACAGGCCTTTTTCATTTTCAAATTTGATGGCAAACTTTCATTATATTCCTTTGCTTTCTCAAACTGCTGTTATCCCAAAAACAGCTGGGGATGTAGAGAAAGAAAGAAAGAAGCAACTCCTTCTTTAGGAAGCCTTCAGTGGAATCCCCCAATCCCCCCAGCCTTCCTACACAGACCCCACAAGCTCATCCAAGACTTTAAAGGTGAGTTGACAATGCATTTATTCCCAACAACTACATCCAGTCTGTGAAGCCCATTTCATCCTGCACCCAAGGGAAACCAAAAGCAGATACATGGGAAATGGGGTGTGGAATACAAAAACCATCAGGTAGTAATACTCCCTCCTACCCCAACTCAAGTACAGGGGAAACTCTTCTCTCCTCAAAGAGTAACTAAAATTGTAGGAAGTGCAAAGCAGCAAGTCAACACGGACTGACCATCACATCTGTTGGGCTCTCCTGTCCATTTCCTGGTTCCTTCCCTCTTCCCCACCTTGGGAGCTTTGGAAACCAAACTCCTTGCTGAAAGGAATGACTGCACTTCCCAGAACAACGCCTGATCTCATCTGGGGTTTCCTTGCACCAACATAACACAACTGGTAATGTCATGATGGGAAATTTAAGAAGAGGAAATGGGAAATGGTGCCAGTGCTGGAGAGAGGAAACTCCAGAAGAACAGCTTTTTGACTTGGGAGAAAAATTAACCAAGGAATTTCTTAAGAGCTGTTTAGAAACACCTTAAAGTTTTAAACCAATAAAGAAGACCCCCATGGAACAACTTTACGTTGCCTAAGACTTTGCAGATAGCACACACACATGAGGTTTCCTGCCCAAAACCAGCACTGGAGCTCTTTGCCCTGGACACGAGGCCCTGCTGCACCTCCCTTACCTCTGTGCCCTCCCTCCCTTACCTCTGCTGACAAGCCAGCTCTTGTTCCTTGGTGTCCTGCCAGGACCTCTCCTGTCAAACATCCTGTGTGCCAGCACAAGTGGCAACATGAAACTTCACGAGAATTGGTGCTGCTCTGGCTTTTGCAGGTCACTGCAACACCACACAGCACGGGTGGGGACATAAAACAGAAATACCAACAAGCCCCCATCTACAGAGCAGGGCCTTTAACCAGGCAAAGCTACTGGAATCACAAATTTCTGTATTCCCACAGCCAGCTAGTGCTCCCTCTTTCCCAACAGTGTGCCCACAATGAGACTGATTTCTTCCATCAACCCCATCCCAAATTTAACAAGTGAAGGCTCATCCATTAAATTTCACCCATACCCTCATTTCTCCCCAAAAAGCACACACTCAATTAGCTACAGTTAAGGTACCAGAGTAAAATGGATTTTAATCAAATGCAGTTTCTTTTTCTTCTTGTTGCTGTTGCTTTGCCTTTTACTTACTTATCTACTTGTCTGTCTTGCAATCAAATCCCAGAATACAAAGCAGCACCACTGAGAATCAGGGAACTAACACAAGTGGTGATTATTTTGCTGTAACACCAGTTATCTAAGTGGTTTGTGGTAGAAAGAGAGAAGGTTTAGGGAACAAACAAGGGGTGCAGCCAGAGATCAAAAGAAATACAGCTCCTAAGTGGAATATTAACATTTCCCTATGGAAGAGATGACAGGAAGATCAGTAAAGCACATTAAGCAGAATCACTGCAGTTCACAACTGGAATATTTACAAGCTTTTTCGCTGATCTTCAGTATTTCAGAATAGAAGAAAAACCCTGACTGAATCTTTCCTCTTCTGCCTTGCCCATACCTAGCAGTGCTGTTCAGCATGATTTCAGTGACAAATTTTCTGTCTGGATCCAGCCCAAATCCATATCACCCATTAGAAGAGAAGGGTGCACAATGAAGAACAGCAACACAAAGCCATGGCAGCCTACAGAAATCAGCTCTGGCCCTGAGCATTTGCTCAGAAAGCTTTTATTCATAGCACACACCATATGAAGGATGGGAGAAAGAAGCATTTGATCATTTCTGCCCCTGACCACACACCTTGAGACAGCAATGCCAAGCACACGTGTGCCCTTACACAATGTCCTTTCCAACACCAAGTGCCTCCTTCTGGTTTTGCTAGGCCGTGCCTCAGTTTCTCCTGCTCACGTTTCCAGCCTCATGCCATCAGCTGTTTAGCTCTTCACATTTCATCTCAGCACTCCACCTTGCCACCTCCTTGTTCATTACATTTATGAACATTATACTCCCACTCTCCATGTCATTTTTCTGGTTACTGACACCAGCTCTGGATGGTGACAACCCAAACACAACATGCTCAGGCTCTGCCTTTACCCCAAAATGAAGAGTCAGCCAAAATGAAATACCCAAGGCCAGGCTGGATGAGGCAACCTGGTCTAGCAGAAGGTGTCCCAGCCATTCCAGGGGTTGGAATGATACAATCTTCAAGGTGCCTTCCAACCCAGGCCATGCTATGAACATCTGTGAAATCTCCTTTGCTGGGTATCATGGTGGCCAACCATTACCCTGAACTTCTTCCTAGAAATTGATTTTTAATGCATCCTAAGCCCAAGGTACCTAAAGACCCCAGTCTGTATGAGGTAGGTAGAGACTGCAGAAGGGTGGTGGGAGCTGAAGCTGGGGGACAACCAAACACCAGATGTGCAGGGGAGCCATACACCTTCTAAAAAGGGCAGCCAGAAAGACATGTGCTAAACCTCATCTATACAAATTTTCCTATTTGTAAACAAATTACCATAGCCACAATCTATGACTGTACTTCTGTCTTCCAGGACCAATGAGTCAGAATTGCTGTTTACAGTTATTAGCAATGCAACCCTGCAGCCCATCAGCACTGCCTTCGCCCTGCGGAGGCAGGTGAAGCTTCAGAAAACATCAGGAAATAGGGATGCACACCCCAGCCCCAGGACTGCACTCTGAGCATTAGTACTTGTCATACACAGCAAGAGGAAATACTCTCTGTCGTAATTCTGACCTTAAAAATAGTATTTGACACGCAAATCTACTATGAGAACAGAATTAAGATACTGAGGTTGAAGTTGATCAAAGGATTTTGAAAAATAATTCAGATTTCACTCTGGATCAAAAAAAACCAAGCAAAAATGCTTCAAAAGCAAGAAAAAGAGCCAGTTTTTATTTTTGTGATAGCAAAGCACAGAACAAGCTGAGAGCCTTACCACAAAGACACTGTTGTGGCTGCAGAGAGCCTGGCTGGGCAACTCCCACCACAGCAGCTCCACAGCCCCCTGGGAAAATGAGCTGTGGTCTCCCAACTCCCATCCCAGGGAACCTTTCCTATCCCATCCTATTCCAGCAATATCTGGAAGCACATATATGTTCTCCTCCTTATCACAGGCTTTGAAGCTGTTTTACCAGTGCATCCTTGTTCTCTTTTCCCCCACTATTCCCTAAAACAAAGCAGCAAACAGGTGAGAAAGCAGGGGAACTGCCAAAGACAGATGCACACAGCACTCCTACATTTCCAGGTAATCATAAACAACTGAAGGTCTAAAGCACTGCCCCTGAGCCCACTGTAATTTCCATCAGTTTTAAACTTAGTCCTAGAGCTCCTTGAGTCCTTCAACCTACTCAGCCTGGTGGCTAATGGCCAGGTAGGGATGAGGAACAGGAGACTGGAGACAGCTTCCAACCCCTACCACCAACAGGCATACTCTACCTTAAGGGCCAAAGTCATTGCCATATTCTGCTTTCCATCACTCCTTTGCCATTTAAATCAAGGCCCAAAACCAGTCCTGCAGTCTGATGATACAGAAAGGCCCCTGCACTCCTCCAGTGCTGGGGCTCTTCTCCCTCAACATTGGTCAGCATTCCCACAGTCAGCACCACAGCTCAGTCTGCACTTGGAAAAAACCTTATGGATATGGATGCTAGCTCACAGAGTTTGGTTTCACTGGCACTGAAGCAGCAGGCTGAAGCTCACATGCTACTTTCATTTTTACACCGAGTCACACTTAGTATTTCGAAAGCCAATAAAACCATTTCAACACAAAAATTCAGGCATGTTCATGACATGTCAGGGGAGATGGTAGCAGGTAAGGAATGGAAAATTATAGATGAGGAAAAGAAGAATGGGAAATTGAACACTTAAGAAAGCAGAGAGGTTACCAATTAAAATAATCCATCAGAAAACCAGACAGCACCATTCACCAGGTAGCAACCATGAAACAAATCCAGAGCTGCCTCCACTCTTACTTGCAGTTTTATTCCTGAGGATATTCAGTCACAACCAAGATCAAAAGCAGAGCTGACCCCACACACTAGCAAAGCTCACAGATTTTGCAGGATTATTTCCTTATCCTTATGGCATGGCTAATTCACCTGGGATCTTCCCTCCCACCTCTGCCTCTGCCCAGGATTGCATCAAAACTTGTCTCCTGCTTGGCCAGAGACACCTCAAGAAGCAGCTGATGCTGATTGTGGCAAACAACAGCCTGTTTGTGCCTTTTCAAAGCACAGGATGATGCAAAAACGCCCCAGAAAAGAGTTGTTTCTTCTGCATTTGGCTTAGGGCATAAAACATACAGGAACACAACAATTATCCTGGTTATTTACACTCCACTAAAGAGATAAGGGCTGTGACGACAAGAGCAAGCAAGTGGGTTCTTCATGTGCTTTCCCAGGATAGCAGCAGCTCTTGGGAGAGCAGGGTGGAAGAGAAGAGAGGAGGCATTGCCATCAGTCTCCATCACAGCCAGATCATTCCTGTATCTGAAATGAAGTGGTTTATTTCAAAGACAGGTCTTTAGACTGGTGGGGGTTTGCACCTTGGACTTTCTTTTGGAGGGCAGGTAGGAGGGAAAAGGCAGCAGTAAAACAACTACTTGGCTTACTCATCACAACAGGAGCAAAGAAATCTATCCTCATGCACTGGAGGCATTGTAAACCCCAGAAAAACAGGAGCACCTTCAACATGATACACCTAACCTAATGACCATCTTCAGTGAACTCCCCCTTGTTTTGTGTAGCCTCCCTAGCCCTGTGCTGCTGCCCAACCTGTTCTGCCTACAAAGGAAAATCTGGGCAGGGCCTGGAAGGGTTTGGACCAATTTTTCCCCAAGCAGCAACATCGCTATGTGCTGATTCTGCCACATTTGCTGTTGCTTCAACCTCAGCACCTTCAGAAGCCCAAAGCCCCCAGGCTTTGCCCAGCCAATCTTCCCTGACTGGGCAGGAACACCATCCCAATCCCACATCTGCACCAGGACAGGAGTAAGGGCCTGGCTGGCCCTGACAGACACTGGCCAGGAAGGGCGATGGCTCCATCCCCACCCTGGCAACTGCTGGATGAAAGGAGCCAGGAGGGAGCCACATTTGCTGCTGCTTCAACCTCAGCACCTGCAGAAGCCCAAAGCCCTGAGGCTTTGCCCAGCCAGTCTTCCCTGACTGGGCTGGAACACCATCTTAATCCCACATCTGCACCAGGACAGGAGTCAGGGCCTAGCTGGCCCTGACGGACACCGGCCAGGAAGGGCAATGGCCCTGTCCCCAGCCCAGCAGCTGCTGGATGGGAAGGAGCCGTGAAGGAGCCACATTTGCCACTGCTTCAACCTCAGCACCTTCAGAAGCCCAAGGCCCGGAGGCTCTGCCCAGCCAATCTTCCCTGACCCACGGCAGAAACGCCATCCCGCATTTGCAGGAGGACGGGAGTCAGAGCCTGGTTGGCCCTGATGGACATGGGGCAGGAAGGGCAATGGCCTTGTCCCCAGCCCAGCATCTGCTGGGTGGGAAGGAGCCACATTTGCTATTGCTTCAATCTCAGCACCTTCAGAAACCCAAGGCCATGAGCTTTGCCCAGCCAGTCTTCCCTGACTGGGCAGGAACACCATCCCAATCCCACGTCTGCACCAGGACAGGAGTTGGCCTGGCTGGCCCTGACGGACACGGGGCAGGAAGGGCGATGGCCCCATCCCCACCCGGCAGCTGCTGGGTGGAAGAAGCCGGGGCACAGCCCTAACTCCCAGCTAAGTTGGGTGGCTGAATCAGCGCGGGTGGACAGCGATTTACTGCTGACACAGAGCTGCAATAAATCACCACCTTTCTGGAGCAAGCAGGAAGTTGCAGGGGTGACTTAGTCATCCTCCATCCTGACGCCATTCCAGGAGCAGAGCCACATACGTCCCCCGGCTTTGGGCTGTGCCCGTGGCCCAAAAATAACTTTTAAGCCAAATCCTGCAGTCATCATTCAAAGCTGAAACCCTTTTATTTACACTCAGCAAGAACTCATGTATGTTTTTGACGATGCTGAGAGTAACCAGTGTTTAAATTATTTGCTTAGCAAAGGAGTCTATTTAACTACAAGTTACACCAAGTATGCAATGTTTTCTGACCCACATAGAAGCTAATAATTTGCATTTTATGGAACCACTTTGCATAGGCAACCCATCTTAATGGCCACAGCTTACTGTACAAGAATTAATAATTGAAAAGCAACTCGTCAGCAATGTTATTTGTGTTACAGGTACCTCACAAACCTCATTACACTGTAGCATTAAATTTCCAATGACCTTCTGGAAAGCTGCTCACTCTGAGAGTCTTTTTTTAAGGCACGATCTCTCAGAATGCCAAGCAATTGCAGAGAAAGTATGTGACAGCTACCCAGAGTCTGTGGGAAAGGCCAGGCAAAACACCCTGTCAGAAATGTATCAGCCTGATCCCCCCTTTGGCTGAAGAAGTGACTTTGACTTCATGAATCCCCCCTCTCTCCAGCCAGTCACTTGACCACGCTTCTCTCACAAATTTCTGCCTTAATGCCAGATTAATCCTACTTCATCCAGTCGCCAGACTTCTAAGAAGCTCCAGCCCTTTTTCTCTCAAATCATTGGCTTTCAAACTATTTCTGTTGCAGCACCCAAGCATTTGCTGTGGATGAAAGAAGGCTCAAAGACTAGCACAGAAGTGTAAAGGCAAACAAAAATTACATGGCAAAGCCTAGGATTTTCATAGTCTTAGGGAAATTAGGTCCTCTGAATCCCACGGCAACTCTGAGAAGAGTCGAGTGCATAATTTTCCATTATGCTTGTAAAAAATCCCCAAATAAATGTACAACTAAATGCAGCTTCACGAGGCTGAGCGTTTCTTATTCTCTTAAACATTACTGAGCCTGAGGTCTCTTATTCCATGTTTTAATGTCTGATTTTTCAGAAAACAGCTCAGAATGGTAGTTCCAGGAAACCCCAGCTCAGAGCCCTGTTGTTGGGGAAGAGCAGCAGAGCAGCCCCGCATTTGGAGCTGCCTGTCCCGCTGACAGAGGCTCTCTGTGCTGGCAGCACAGTCACTCCTTGCTGTGACGTCTTTGCTCGGGGCTGTGCCCCTACGCAATCTGCTCCAGAACACGCTCACTGACTCCTGCCATCCCCAAAGCTCCTCTGGCATGTTTCTGTAAGATTTGGGGCAGCCAGGGGCTGATTTAGCTCTGTGTGAATGCCTGCCCGTGTAATTTGCGCAGCTCTCCCAAACAAAACATTTTCACTGCCATAGCAAAGGCAAACTTGCCCAAATCCAATTTGTTTGGTACTTAATTAGCATCTCTGCTGCAATGCTGGAGACAAAAGAAGGAAGCACTCCCCTCTTCCCATGAGGACTTTCTAATCTCAAAGATACACCTTATCCAACACGACCAAAGCAGAAAGAATACGGCTCCCTCTTACTATTAAACAGAGATCATCTCAGGAGCTTGTTCATCACAAGGTTTTGATTTTAATTTCAGCAGCCCTGGCTGATAGACTCCCACACCTGAAAACTAGGGAGTAATTTAAAAACATAAATCATAAGAAAAAACAATTATATCCATTAGAGCTTCGAGTGGTAAAAAGAATAGAGATGGGATTAGAAAACCCTGGCTGGCTTTCCCTTCACCCACTAATCAAACAATTCCCTGAAGTACTCGCAGGAGTTTCTCCTCTCCACATTTCTGTGGCAGACGAAGGGGAGAGCCAGATCTGCTCCCCTGGATTCAGTCTGGCTTATTCAGCAGCTTCAGCTCCGCTATTTCAGATTCCTGCAAAAAATAAAGGCTCAGAAGGGAAAGCTGAGCCCCTGGGCATCCACCAGACCACAGCTACTGCACGCACATAGGCTGCACTGGGAGGAGAGGAGCAGCAGCCTGTCCTTCAGCATCACATGGCTGGCCATGCTCAGCAGCTCAGACCACAACCTGAAACAGCCCAGCTCAGAGAACGCCCTGGAGCTGGGCACAGGCACCACTAACAAAAGAGCAGCTCCTGCACACTGTCAGTGCATTTGCTGCAGTCAGCCTGGCAGTGCATTTACTGCACGTCAGCCGTGCTCCTTCAAGGTGCAGCTGGGGTGAGCAGGCCTGTAGATGAAATGAAGCAGCAGGATCCCAAGTGGATATTGCCAGAGCAGAGAAACATCTTAGTCATGCCTCAAAGTTGAAGCAGAATGGGCTTACAGCTCATTGCCAGCCCTTAGAAAGACAGCATTTGTTTTGGTTTACCAGCCGATTCTTCCCTCAGACTGTTTTCCACTGGAGAAGTGCAAATGTCTGCTCCTCAGAGCTTTACTGAATAGCAATTTAAGAAGAATTCTTCAAACACAGACGTGAGCAGCCCCAGGAGCAGCACACCAACATCATGAACATGCACAGGGCATGGAAAGCGCTGCTGCCACTGTAAGAAAAGGAATACAAGCAACATGTTCCTTCCTCTGTGTCCTCCTGCAAAAACAACCTCCCTGCCCAATATCCAAAACCACACAGGCTCCACAAATCTAATTAGCCACGACTCCAAAACGCAGAGCTCTGTCTGTCTAAATGCATAAACATTAAAGTTGTTCTGCTTTTATTAATAAAAACTTGGGACAGGATGAGATAAAAATCCTAAGGAGGAAAGTCTAAGAGGTAAGTACCTCCCCCTCCTCAAGTAAAGAGCTGTCTTTGTGTGAATCAACTGGGCAACCTAGATAAACTTTTCCTTGTTTATTATAAAAGCACAAGTTCACCAAAGTCCTTTTATGTCCTGATGTATGAAATTATTCCAGCTACATATAATTTCACAGAGCCAAAGGGGTGAGGCTATGGTATTTATAGATACATTCAGGGCTAGAATTTTGGTAAGCAGCAACATTTTTATGGCCTCAACACCTAACATACTTTTGGGAAAATGCCCACCTGTATATATAGATCCTGGGAAATTTTCCCTATTAAATACATATTTCAAGTGAACTTGCTCTTTATCTTTTTCCAAACTTGACAGATAAAGCCCGTGCTTTTCTCTTAGAGATACAGAGACAGAAGGAAAAGAAACTGAGGCTATTTTCATAGCAAGAGGAAGGCCTCTAAAGCCATCCTGATGCTTTCAGACATGTTCACTGCTTTGATTTTTTCTTTTTTCTCCAAAACGGGGCCTCAAATTTCCTAAGCACATGCCACACATTAAGACATGAATCTCTGTAAACAACTCAAAACACCAAGAGACAGACAGGGTTCCACAAAAAAGAAAAGAGGAAGAATCGTTTTTTCTCATTCAGGTAACACATTAGGAGCTCACAATGGTTTAAAAACCTGTTTCTCCAAACTTCTAACTCAGAGCTCTGCCTGAAGTCTGCTCAGGACTGGATCAATACTGCAGTTAAATCACTTTGCACTGGCATCTCTTCTCTCCAGAATTGCCTTCCTTTGAAGCAAGCAACAGCAGACATGTAGGCAAGGGATGCTGTTGGATTAACACTGCTCCAGAGATCTTATCCATATCCATATACTGTTGTTGTGTATAGCATCATTATGTAAGCCTCTCTATTTTTAAAACAAAACATTTGTCTGGTCAGTCTCTACTATTATCCCACCCATAAACCATCAGGCTGAAATTCCACCCACTTTAATCATAAGTTTACAGGCTTAAGGGTAGAAAAGTAGTAGAAATGACAAGATCAAGAATTTCTATTTGCATTAGAAACATGAAAATTCTACCCTTTTTTATCAACAGGATTTCAGAAGCCACCACAATAAGGGCACTGCCCAAGCTTCCCAGGGAATGGGCACGGCCCCAAGGCTGCCAGAGCTCCAGGAGTGTTTGGACAATGTTCCCAGGGATCCACGGTGGGACTGGAGGGTATCTGTGCAGGGATAGGGTTGGACTCCATGCTCCTGATGGGTCCCTTTCAGCTCAGGATACTCTTTGATTGTATGATTCTGAATAAATTACCAACCTTTGAAGAGCTTATTTTAATAAACCAAACACAACTTTACCACCAATATCCAGAATCTGTGACCCAGAGGGCTCCTGTAACCCAGACAGACTCCTGAACCACCAGCACAAAAATAAATACTGTAGGTCAATTCACAGCCAAAGGATCCTGCTTCCCGGCCACACAAAGAAAAAATGGAATTTAAACCACAACTTTGTTACCACCCATCTATTCTTGAAATGGTAGAGGATGGTGTGGTGGAAGCCAACCTATAGAACAGTTCAGAGACTGAGTTACTGCTTTTTCTGCATCATGCAGCACTTACTGGAACCTGTATTACTTCAAGCTCTTTAATACAACTTTTAAATTCTGTTCTCTGCATTCTTACGCATGCCCTAAAACGTTGCACCAGATCCCTTACCAAGATTTACTTTGGTAAATCTTCCAACAATGTTGCAGAAATTGCTCCTTGGCTTGCAGCAACTCTTTTGTCATCTGAGGATTTCTGAGTTGGGACTCACCCCAATCTATGTCAAGGATGCACAGCTACAGAAATCACTTCTTGTATTTGAACATTTTTTTGCATGCTGTCACCTAATATGACAGCCATAATGGTACCTATGCATGAAATGTGACTGCAAACAGGGCTGGGATTATACCTCACTGCAAATATAAAGCAGTTATCTTCATTTACCTTCTAAGATCACTTACATCCCCCCACATAGAGTTAATTTCTGTGTGAAAATCTAAAAAGAAATATATTCTTCTAGAATTCAGATCAAACTGTAAAATGAAAATAAAAAATCCTTTTCAGACTGGACCAGAAGTTCACCAGCAGAGGAGGCTGCGAACACTAATGCCATGAAGTTTTTCAAAACTAATTAGGACATTTTTTTAGAGAAGACAATCCATCAGCAGCTATTAAACACAGTTTAATTCCTCCCTGGAGCTGCCAGCCCAAAGGTTTCCTAGGGTGGTGACTGCTACAAGGGTTTAGCAGGAGGAGAACTTCACTGTTCCAGTTTTTCTATGCACCTGGGAGTGGTCCCATCAGAAGAGCTACCAAGCCAGACAGACCTCTAGTCTGACAGGGAATAACTGCTCTTACTTCATTCACAAGATTGAAGATGACAAGAGAGCAACCTGTTAATAAATCAGAGCTGAAGTAAACTTGTACCAGTAAAAGAAATAGCCTTAACATGACTGACTGCATATCACATTCCACACTGCCTCCTCCAAACATCCTACAACACAGCCCTAATACCATTACCTATTCCCTGAAGTACCTCTTTAGATTCAGTGTACCCAAAATGTGCCTGGGTACATTTATCACAGTGTTATACAGCACACAGAGTAGCCAGCAGCACAGTGACAGACATTCACAAGTGCCTGTGAAATCCCTTTGCAATTACATACCTGGTTATATAGAATTAAACACAGGCAGCAAGGAAATAAATAACAACAACAACAATAAACTCTTTTCAGAGTATTTCTGGGCATGTATTCAAAATGCAGCCCTGTTCCATCCCCTGCTAGAGGATGGAAAAGCAGCATCCTCAAGAGTCCCTTACCTTTCCCTGAATGAGAGGAAGATTGGAAGGCTCAGGCTCCACACCAACACAAAGGCCTCTGGAAAACTGACTGCAGGAGTTACTTACTCCTCCTTTACCCCAAACATTTGATGCCATCACACCCTGTATTTTCAGAACAAGTTGCCCACTTGCTTACTTCAAAGGAAGGTAATTCTGGAGTGAAGAGATGCCAGTGCTGAGGGATTTAACTGGAGTATTGATCCAGTCCTGAGCAGACTTTAGAGAGGGCTCTGGGTTAGAAGTTGCCCTCCTGGAGCAGCAGAGCCCAGGCGAGCCCACCGCAGTGCAGCTGCAGACGGGGGTCCCAGCACACACCTACAGAGAGGTCCATGCTGACCAACACCTCCCTCTCCTCCCCACGTTCCAGGTATTTCCCCCACATCCCAGCCTGCCCCTTCCCCTCTCAGCTCCTGTCACCTCCAGCACGGTGGCAATGCCTGCGTGTCATTGCCTGCTCGCTGAGCAGATTCAGGGAGACAAGCCCTGAGAACCTCTCCTGCAGCAATGCCACCGCCACAACAGCGAAAGGAACAGCCAACTAATAATGGACCAGTTGAGGGGCTGCCAGCTTCAGCAAACACGGCTGGAATTGTATCATTTGTTTAGTTCAGGAAGCTTCCAGTTGAGCATCGGTCATCTTGCTTGACCCAAGCCCTAGACTGCAGTAGCCCAGAGACTGCACAGCACCCCAGGCACCAGCAGCTGTGCACAAAGACTTGCCACGAGGCCTTGGGTTGTCAACTAAATGAAGCCAAAAGTAAGTTTGCCCATGCGTGCAGGCAGCACCTAAGGCGCTGCAGAAGCTCCTGGAGCACTGACAATCGATAGTAAGTACATCATAATCCCAAAGAGATTGCTGAAAATTTGTTTAGTACATTACTGTGTCCACTCATCGTGTTTCCACCCAGTATTTGCAACACGCCAAGTGCAGCAGATCTGCCCGATGTAAACAGCTGCCCTAATCCACGCTGTTCTATAGATCGTGTTTACCCAAGGCTGAATGATCATTTCAACCTTTGTTAATCTGATTGCATAACAAACCACAGCAGCCTGAAATAACCAAGCTGCTCTCTCCAGCACACATTAGTTGAAATCACTCATTTCAGCACCCCGCTTCTTCTAAAACACAGAACAGACCAGATCGTGGAGAAAGAAGAAAACAAACCAAGTACCTGGCCACTGCTTTCACAGCCAACCACCAGACACGTGGCAGCACGCAGATGCTTCGGGGCACATTCACACCTGGAGCAGGCTGGGAGCACAAGGCAAAGCAAGATGTTCCCAAGCCCTGAGCTCCACTGCGCAACTGAAGCACATTCTGCTGGAGCTCACTCACAGCTCGGCGCAGGCTCGCGAGCAAACCATACAGCGTGGATTTCCAAAACGTGAAATTGCACGTATATAAACAAAGGCTGTAATTTACACGGCAGATCCTATGAAAGCTTATCTAGCACATGACATCACACCCATAAATTACAACTTAAAGCACCTGTGCCAAACTGCTCCCACCCCAAAATGAACGTGATTAATATCATCTGCTCATCCATGCCCATGCCTCTTGGGAATAAACACACATGTCTCCCAAGACAGAGTAGTATTTAAAGATTCTTCAGACAATGAGAAGATTTATAATTATTATTGCATTGCATCATCACAAAGCCTTAAACAAATCAAGCTGCCTCATCATATGACACCTAAGATAATACAAGGTTAAACAACATCAAGCAGTATCGGTTAACTTCACTTGTACGGAAGGGCAAATACCCCCACAGCCCCTGGGCACAGGAATCTTCAGCCACACAGCTATTATTAAACAGCAAGTTAGACAAGTAAAATCAAAACACACGGATTTCTTTGAACAGGCCCAGAATCAGAATCTTTCCATTGAAATCCAACCAACCAGGGTGTAGGGAAAGTGAAGGGCAGGCGAATGGGGAACTGAATAAGGCAAGGGATGTGTTTCAGCATCTCTCAGCTTTAGTTCACTGGTCCATGATCAGCTTGGGAGAAATCAAGAGGCGGTATCAGGAGCTAACATTACACTGCCTTGATTGATCACAGCCAGCTCTCCACAGCACACAACAGAATTCTTCCTCTGGACCGATGATAGCCAAGGAGGTTTCCTTATGGCACAACTGGCAGACAAGACAGGCATCAGCGGATTCTCTAACCAAAACACGCCTGAATACCTTCGTAAGGCAAAACCAGCCAAGTATCTCCGCTCCAGGCATAAATATCTGCTCCTCCGAGTCCGCAGCTACCCACAAATAATTGCCAATTATCGCCGTGCCCCCACGCTCCGCCCGCGCCGGGGCACTGCCCCCGCAGCAGGCCCTGCGCCGGGAGCGGAGCGGCTCCGCCGGCTCTGTCCGCGCCAGCTGGGTCTGTGCCGTCTCCATCACGCTCTGCCCGCACCGAATCCCCATTTCTGCGCGTTATTACCAATCTGACATCACCCCAGAGCAAGCACAGTCTGACATCTACAGTTAACTCGGCGATGGTGTAAGTGCCGCCCGGCGCACGGTGCGCTCGGTGTTGCAATACTCTGCTGCCGAGCATCGAAAAAGAACGTAAATAGACACAGATATCGACACACAGCTATACGTACAAACCCGCCGGAGAGCGGCTCGCAGGGCTCGCTCCCGCCCCGGCCGTGGAGCCGAGCCCCCCGGTGGCGATGGCCCCGGCCCGGCAGCGCCGGGGGGGCTCCGAGCCGCCCACCCGCAGCCATTTCCCCGCCGCGGCCGCGGGTCCGGCGCTCCCGGCGAGCCCGCTCCGCACAAAGCCCGCCGGGCCATGAATAAAACATCGCCCGGAGGCGGCGGCCAGGGGGGTCGGGATACGAGAAATAAGGGAATGGAAAGGGGAGCGGAGGATTGGGGGCTCCACCCGGCCCCTGACCCGCGCTGCCCCGGTCCCGGGCGCTCACCTCGGCAGCCGCGCTCGGAGCGGCTCCCCCGGGCCGGAGCGGGCGGCGGGCGGCTGCGGCTCCCGGGCGGTGTGCGGCGGCGGCGGGGAGCGGAGCGGAGCGGAGCGGAGCCGAGCCGAGCCGAGCCGAGCGGCCTCTCGGGGAGCGGGCGGGGCGGAGCGGGCGGGGCGGGGCGGAGTGGGGCCGTCACCGCGGGGAGGAGCCGCCCGCCGGGTCCCCGCCGGCTGCGGAGTACCGGGAGTGCTCATCCCGCATACGGACCCTGGGGTACCGGGAGTGCTCATCCCGCACACGGATCCTGGGGTACCGGGAGTGCTCATTCCGCACACAGATCCCGGGGTACCGGCACCGCTCATCCCGCACTCGAACCCCGGGGTACCGGCACCGCTCATCCCGCACTCAAACCCCGGGGTACCGGCACCGCTGATCCCACACACAGATCCCGGGGTACCGGCACCGCTGATCCCACACACAGATCCCGGGGTACCGGCACCGCTCATCCCGCAGCGGATCCGCGGTGTCGCAGGGCAGGGGCTCTGAGCGGGGAGGAAGCAGGCGCCCGGTGAGGTCACGATGCACAAATACAGAATCATGGAATCGGTGGGGTAGGAGGGACCTCTGGAGATGATGCAGTCCAACCCCTGACCAAGGTGGGTCACCCGGAGCAGGTGACAGAGGTGGGTTTGGGATATTTCAGAGTTGGAGGCTCCACACCTTCCCTGGGCAGCTGTTCCAGGGTTCTGCCACCCTCCATGGAAAGAAGTTCATCCCCATGGAAGTGGAGGGTCAGCTCCTATCTCTGCTCTCTGTGCCCAGGGACAGGACCCAGTGAACCGCTGGAGCTGTGCCAGGGAGGTTTAGGTTGGATCTCTGGGAAAGGCTCTTCCCCAGAGGGTGCTGGACACTGCCCAGGCTCCCCAGGGCATGGGCACTGCCCCAAGGCGGCCAGAGCCCCAGGAGTGTTTGGACAATGCTCCCAGGGATGCACAGGGTGGGATTGTTGGGGTGTCTGGGCAGGGCCGGGGGCTGGACTGGATGACCATGTGGGTCCCCTCCAACTCTGGATATCCCATGGTTCCATGTTGTTAAATTTCCTGTGGTTTAGTTTTTGTCCATTGTTCCTCATCGTGTCACTGAGCACCACCGAAAAGAGTCTGGCACCATCCTCTTGACACCTGCCTCTGGGATATTTATGTGGCTCTCAAACACAGCCCCCTGTGCCTTTGGTGTCCATGCCCCACTCAGCAGGGGGACACCAGAGTGCTTCTCTTCCTTAGCATGGAAGCTGTTTTCCCAGGAATGCAATGCCTATCAGCTCTATGGCACCATGCACCCAAACTTTCACTGGAAACCTGTGCTTTTCTGTATGCAGAGGCAGAGTTTTTCATGAAAACAACTGAAAAACTGGAGATGGAGGTGAGGCCTGTTTGAAGATTGGGTTATAAAAGCTGTCTCAGACTGTTCCTGCCAGGAAGTGCTACCATGTGAACTAGAAAGATTCCAGCAAGCCTATATCCCTTTCATCACTTACAGTTTTAGTATCATCCAATAAACCAGGCAGATATGTTTTCATCTAAGGACATTTTTTCCTTCACCATGATGAAAATGCTGAAATAAATAACAGTTTGTTTGCCAAATCCTTGGCAAGATCCCATTTGAAGTAATTTCTACCTTCAACTTTCTAGCAATTAATTATTTTTCGCTGCACTGGAAATCACTACCAGAAAGGTGCACATAAACAACATCAAGACATTCCAGAAGAGGGAATATTTTCAACTCTAGGTTGATAACTGTGAAGTTTGGCCAACTTTGTTTTTCTGCAGAGAGCCTGATACTGTTTCCAAAGAAAGATGGTGCTTTTACAGTGAAACATATATGATTGCCATCCCTCTATAAACTCTGCTTCCAATAAAAATGCCCATAAAAGAACAGCAGGAAGCAAACATATTTTGTTTAGCTTCCACAAACAAACTTCCCTGATGTTTTCCTGATGATGTGTGCAGCTAGTTAACATTCATAATAATTATTTACATCAAAATCCATTTCCTTATGCACAAATTTTTTGATGGAGTCTATGTCTGCCACTCTTATGTAGTCAACAATATGTTTAAAAGCAGAAAATAGTTATTTCCCTGATTTCTGGTGTTTGTTTTACTCATTTCTGAGATGAGACAGTGCATACTGGAGAGCTATTTTTAGAAGCTGAAAAATGATAAACAGTGTAAATAATTTCTGATATCTAGGACAATTTTGGTACTAAGAGTACCAATAGCTGGGCCTTGTGCTCTGCCCCTGCCTAGTGATGCTCAAACCAGGTATTAGTTTATTAACTCACAAATAAATGACTGGTTTAATATCAAAACCAAGTGCTGAGGTTTGTTCCTGCAAGAGGAGGACAAATTTCACCCTGACTTTTTTGTACATGGGAACAGAAATTGGCTTTCCTTCTTGAGTTCTCCTGCTGCTGTAGGAATGAATTGACTTGGATCTGGGAGAGCCATGGACTAAAAGTAGCCAGAGACAAATATTTGCTAAGATGAAATTATCATTATTTTTATAATAATAAGCCCCTCAAAACTCTTGGAAAGATGAAAGATGAGAATATATTTGAGTATGGAAAGTCAATAACTTGTACCTCGTTGTCTTCTTTTGAAAGCAGCTCCACCTCTGTGCCAAAAGAAAGGAACAAGCTTCTTAAGATAGCAGGTAAAACAGTGGTGTAGAAGCACCAATTTGGCCTATTTATGAGGGGAATAAAGATTTGGCTTTCATCAAGTACTGCAGTGCAATCAGTGTGTGCATGCCTTGCATGTTGTCTCAGTTATATCAATACAGCAATGCTAATGAGACTCTGTCTGTCTTCCCCTAAAAGTGGGAATGCAGTTCATTGTTTATGCCAAAAGTATATATACTATACCTGTGCCCTACTTGTTATGGGTGAAAAATAGACCATTTCTTGGATCAGGTAGCTGCTATCAGCACAACTGTCTATGTTTCAAGCTGAAAACTGTTTCAAATGCCTAAGTTACCCTGGTTTATTTTCTGAAAGGCACTGATGATTTCCTGATACTTCAGTGAAGCTCTCCATTTCAGAAATGGGAGAAATGAGAGCAGTCGTGGCTCACCTTATAGAAGAATAAGTGAAATTGCTGCACATTTTTCCAATTAACAGGAGTTCAGAAGAAAAACTAAAATGCTGCACGAGCTGCTGTTAGAAGCAGTTTAAGGATTTTTATTAATTGTTATCACCTCGACCCTGGCTATAGTAAACCTCACAATGACAAATTCTTTTTCCCTTCAGGTGCTGTAGTCCCAAAACATTGAACTATTTCCTACTGTGTTTATATTCAAGGATTTTTGTAACCATAATCCCCAGGGTTGGACAGTATGGTCACTGCCAGGGTGATGTGGCTATTCCTCCATCCCCCAGGACTGCTGGAGAAGCCAAGTCAGGTTCACATGGACCACATTGTCCATTGTTGCTGCTGGAGAAAGAATAAAGGGCACAGAAAGGCATGAGTCCTGCAGATGCAGCTTCCTCCCATGGATTTTGCATGTTCTATAAAATTTGAAGATGTCAGGTACCAAAATTTTTTATAGGATGCCAAAGTTGTTGAGGTGAGTTTGATGCTGCAAACCAACAAGCTGCACTTTGAGCTGTTCTGCTGCTTGACAAGTGACACAGGAACAGACTTGTGAACTTCCCAGCTCCTTTTTAATGGTGTATTAACATCAAAGACTAGCTTTACATGTTTAAAAGACTACAAATTAGCAGACATTTGTTTTGCACAGTCTGGCCCTGCTTGTTGCATTCACTGTCATTATTAAAATGGAAATGGATATTAATCTACAATACAGAAAAACGTGGACTGCAAATTCTGGGCATATAAGAGAATGCATTTTAACCAATAAGTAATTATCTCTGAATAAATAATGCCCTTGGAAGTAGGAACTGCTCTCATTCACCTCACCCAGCACTACACCTGTTCAGAGGGCAAAAAAGGAGAATGAAATATTTTAAAAGAGTCAAAGATTATTCTGCGTCACTTAACGCTGCATAATCCTCCAGAGTTTTCTGTTTTACAACTTCATCATCACAGAGCAGGGCCTACATCAAAACCCCAGGACAGAAAGCAAGCTCAGCTGTAGGGGAAACCTACAGATACACCTGGGAATTTTCAGGCAATCTTTACTGATCCCAGTTCTGTGTGCAGTGCTTGTTTATTTACTCTGCAGATTCAATTATTCTGTTTATACCTGAGCTTCCAATTAGGAAAGATAAGACAAAATAGGTAGATAAACCCTCCAATAAACCACCCACATTTTGGAAGCTGTATAAACAAGAAGAAAAGGTCTGTGGCAGAGCATCCAATCCTGAGGTCCTAATTCCAGATTACCAGTTTAGCAAAGCTGTCTGGTAATTTCAGGCAAGGGCTGAGAGAGGAAAGACTAAGCAGGAACTTTAATTGCCAACTGTTCAGCATTTGGATGCAGCACAGATACTGCCAAAGTCATACACTGGGGTTTTAGCCTGAAGAGTGCTTAGTGCTGGGGCTGCAATCAAAGGCCATGTGCCAGTGCTAGAATAAGATAAGTCAGTGAAGATCAGAGAATCACAGAATCATGCAGTATCCTGAGTTGGGAGGGGCCCACAAGGATCACCAAATCCAGCTCCCAAGATCGACTTTTATTTGCGTGCCTGAAGGTCCAGTTCACCAGAACCCCTCCCCCTTTTATTGTGGCACTTCTCTAAACAGACAATACATGGTCTGAAAACCCAGGGAAGGAGTGGCAGGTGAGCATTGGCTGCTGTGGTCCTGTTCAGGTCACCAGCAGAAGGTCCCTCTGCCTTTCAAGGTGCAGAATTGGATGCAAAGCACAGGCTGAGTTCTGCTCCTTACTGAGTTAGCACCAAAAAAGCCCAGAACATTTTCTTCTAGGCTGCACATTTGTTTCTCAGTCCCAGTTAGGCTTGCATGACTTTCTCTTTAAGCCTCTTATGCTTTAACACAGCTCATTCTGACTCTAAATTACACAGAGAACACTTGTGTGAGCTGTTCTACCTCCTCCTGTGGAGAGGTGCACATCTCCTTTTGGGAGGGACACTGCTCACTGGTGATTTCTCCTCTGGCACAGCTGTTTGCAAAGCACAGAACCACTCCCACTCCTCACCTCCCTCAGGAATATACACAGCTTTAAGTTAAAGCCTAGTTTTAAGTTAGAATTTTAAGTGACAAAAAGAAAACCTATAACAATAACAGCAGTTTACTTGTTGTGATCTCAACTGTGTCTCCTACATTAGGAGATAAACACTGTTAAATTTTATGTAAATCAGTCTTTCAGGGGCCCATAAAAACACTGCTTGCAAGAACATAAAGCAAAAACAGGTGACTATAAGAGTAATGAAGAATTTGGGGATTTTTAAAATGTATTTTATGCACAAAGAACACCCAAACAAACAAAAAACCAACAAACAACATTCTAAGTTCATGACTAGTTGAAGGATGGCTTTGAGCAGTAGAACTGACATGGGTGAAGTCATCACTTGTGCTCTACCCAGGGCATTTATCAGCATCACAGCCAGGGACTGTGTGCCACGTGCAAACTTAAACCTGTACACAGCTTTTATCAGATCAAGTCTCAGGTCTCAACATCTCAGGCTGGCAAACAGGGATTCAGTAAGAAGCCTAGAGCCCAGAGTGGGCTGAGAAGAAAAGCTACAAGCCATGGCTGAGTCCATGTTCTAACTGCTGGCACAACTTCCCCCTTCTCATGTACAGGAAGTGGGCATTAAAAAGAAATATATAATTGGGTTTTCCTGCATCCCTTTCCATACCAGAAAGGAGAACACACTTACTTGAGAGTACTGGTGTCTGTATGGAATTGGAGGTCTATTTCCTTGTGCACCAATGTGTGTTATTCCCTTTTAATTTCCAAGCTGAGGAAATAAAGAAAAAATATTCTTGTCATTATGCTGCTATTATGGCAGAGAATTTAATTGCATTCAAATCAAGGCAAAGTTATGATTCCCTTAGAAACTGTAACTTGGTTCAAAACACTGAGTTCTTCTGGAGCAATTGTTGCTGCACACCTTTAGAGAAAACATTAAGCTGGCAGGAAGTGTGTGTTATGGTTCATAAGGGAACTATTACATGGAATTCCCCAACTTATAAGGATATGTGATTAATCATAAATGCACTTTCATCACAGCTTTTACATACAGGTGATGGTACAGAGCTGTGGGTTAGGAGTTGCCTGCCTTCTCCTGACATCTCAGAGTGAGATACCAGTGCTGCAGCAGCTCCTCCATGGATCCCTTTAGAGTCACTGAAGGGAAACAAGGACCTCCAAAGGCTGGTTGGTGTTGAGATGAAGTGAATGACCTTCCAGAGCCTTGTGTTTTGCTGGGATAACTGGCACAAGCTCAGGCACCTCTGTCCTGATGTCTAAGCAATGTAAGGTGAGTCCACCCTTGAGCAATTTGATGGTGTTTAGGAAGACAATAATTTCCTCATCATTTTTGGGAGCTTCCTCTGAATAAACATATCAAAAATCTTTCCTTTCTTTCTCCCCCACATTTTTAGTGTCTATCTATCCTTCTTCCTCCTTGTCATTTTCAGCTTGCAGATCTGTGAAAATGCTCCCACTTCAGCAGTACCTACTGAAAAAAGGGTTTTCAATTCATTATCAAAACAAATTCCCTTGCTCCCTAGGCTGCTCAAAAGGTTCTGTCTGTGAGGAAGAAGGAAAAAGTTAGTAGAGAAGGATGTTCCTTACAAAAAGGCAGGGATGGTATTGCCAGCAGGTTTGTCTTAATCATCTCTGTAGGTTAGACAGAGAGAGGGGAACTGGGATGGCAATAGAATACATTAAAAGGCAAATCTTCCACAAAGTCATAATAGAAACTCAAGGTGATTTAAAGTTGCAAATCACTTAAGAGTTCATTCCAGGTAAGTTTAGTTGGTTTGGGGACAAGTCAGAATAAGCGTTTAAATTAAAATATGTTCATTTATGACACATTGTTTGGGTGTTATTTATGCATGTTTAAGCAGAATGAAAAAATGTGTTTTCCATTATAATGTCTGGACAATGGAGGCCATTATGGACCTAGAAATTCAGATTCAATGTCCAGTTCAAAGATTTATACATCCCAGTGAGAGGTTGCAGAGAGGCTGTTTGGTTAAAAATGATATGAAAACATTCTGGCCATTCTCAAATCAGTGAAAGGCAGTAACAATATGCAGTTCTGTGTTATTTGTAATCACAAAATTCAGCTGTATTTCTTTCTTTGAAGTCCAAAGACCCCTGTGAAGTGGGGTCTTCTCACCAGCTTCTTCTCTTGCTGAACAATAAGGAGAGCTGAGGGGAAAGCCAGGACAGGTTCACAGGATGATGTGGAGAAGGCTGAACATCTTGCCCAGCCCTCCCGAGTCTGCTTTGGTACAACCTTTCTCTGAAGAACTGCACAGAAAATCTACTACTGTTCCTTATCCCTGTGCAGGGTCCCAAATGGATTGAGTAGGATGCCAGTCTCCTGTCACCCCCTTCAGAAAACATCTCTGCAAGGAGAGATGCAAGTCTGCCTGTGGGTCAAATGGTGCTTTTCATGGCAAAAAGACAATGGATACCCAGAAGAATGTCAGTCACCAGTGACCATGGGGACTAGAAGGGAATCTGACCTTAGGAATAAAAGAGAGAGGCATTTCCTCCACAGTCTGAGCCTGTGACAGTCCATGTTAATTGCAGTTTTACAAAACCAGCTGAAGGTCACTAACAACTTCCCTAAATTGCTGAGCCACAGCAGAGGCAGGAGTTGGGTACATGACTGTGTATTAACACCCACCCAGGTGAACCAGCTAAATATAGAGATAATGCAGCCTTTTCTGGCTGGGGGTAAGAGATGAAAGTCTTACTGACAGTGCTACAGGAGAAGAAAGGAAAGCTGCAACCCTTCTGCATCAGCTCCAAGAGCATCTGCAGTCTGATGCTCCTGGGATGGGGTGCTTCAGGCTCCAAAAATTATGGAGGCATCTCCCCTAAGGTTACTCTTGCCCTGGGAGTCTGAAGGAACCGTAAGCCAAACTAAATATTAACCTGCCTCCAAGGACTGTGGCAGTGTCATTTTTTATGGGTATGCTACATCTGAGACCATGCAAACATCTGTTACTGGTTTGTTGTTTGTTTTGAGTGCTCTGTGTGTGTGTGTGTGTGTGTGTGTGCTTTTCAGAGAGGGAAAGAACTGCCAATCTCTGGAGCTTGCTGTGACTCAGAGGCCCAGGTGCCATGCTAAAGAAAAGTGGGACTGAACCATATTAACAGAAAACACTTTAAAGATCCTTAAACAAGTCTCTGCTAATGCTCAGAGGTGGACCGCTTCTGGCTTCTAAAAACCCCTGATTTTCATCATCTGTGCAATGGTAAAGGGAGATTTCCCACCTTTGCACAACTATGGTAAGGGAATGCAAAGTGTTGTTTCCTCCCTCGGTGGCCTTGGGACTGTCCTGACTCTGTGACCTGCTGTTGGCATTGCAAAGGCGTGGGGCAAACCTGAACCTACAGCTCATGCTATTTGTGACTTGTGCCCTCAACCAAAAAGGGGAAGGCAGTTCTCAGTACCCAGAATCTGTCCAGCAAAGCCTTTCACAAATGGAAGAACACTGTCCCATCAGCTTTGTTGGAAACCTTTCTCATAGTTCCTTGTGCATCTCCTTTCCCAGATATGTCTGAGTGGTGTGCAAAGCCTGATTGAATCTGAAGTGTAAAGACCAGCTGAAAACATGGGGCCTAAAGGCATCTGACACCAGTGGCCGTGGCATTTGGTGTCATAGCAGGTGTCAGTCTGCCCTCAAACATCTTCCTCAGGCTGGCCTACTCCATGTCAGGCTTTGAGGTGTCTGGATGAGCAGGACCTCACATTTCATTAGTTCACTTAATGTGCAGAAGGTGGAGGAAGAAGCCTTACCTATTTTACTCTTTTAGCAAATGCCCACGCTTATGACTGGTGGTGGTGGAGCAGTTAAATGAAGGATAAACCAGAGTAACTAAGAGATTGAGCACATCCCAGTTATCAAAAAGCAGAGGATGATTGTTTTTCTGTTTTTGTTTCAAATCAAGCTCCTAAATGTCCTAAAACACATCCCAGTATCTGGAGAATGAGACTACTCAATCCATGTCTGCAACCACCTGTGCTCCTGCACTTCCTTTTGGAAAATAACTGCCCCCATGAATCTTATTCCATTTAACTGGATTAAGTGTTATCTATATTTTGTGTACTGTGACCAGAGAGGAGCCTGCATACCATGCATAATCTCATTATGTGTTTGTGTGTACAACCAAAGAAGCACTGGAGGAGGTTCAGCCTTTCCCAGCTCCGTGGTGTTGGACAGGGAGGAAATCAGCCCAGTAACTTCTGAGACTGCATGGAAATACACCAAAGGTTGTGTTTCTATGGTCCAAAATGGCATTAGGTCTCCTCTGAGTGTGAGTAACCATTTCCAAAATAAAAGGAGCCTATTCTTCCCTCGGCGTGGTGGGGGCCAGCACTGATGTCCCACCTGGGCACATATGGGGTTTTTTGTGGGGACACAGTGTCACTTTGGCCACTCAATTTCCATTGAAACAGTAATAAACTCTTCTTGTTTCCCTACCCCAATGGTGCAAAGCTGTATTTGGCTGTATTTGAAGAGGACTTTAAGGATACAATCCCAAGCATTATGATTTGTTTCAACATGCAGGTCCTGCTTGTAAAGTGCTGTGTAAAACCCAGCACTGCTCTCAGCCAAAAGAGTATGAGGAACAATGCAAATGATTGAGAAATGTGAGTACTGCAGAGCCCATAAAACACAGCAGATATAAATAAAGTCAGCAAAAGAAAGTCTGCATCCTACAAAGTTGTATTGCAAAAGACTCTCGTAACAATGGTTGCAGAATATAATTTGTATTGTAGGACAAGCCCCTAGTATCCTCTCTGGCAAAAAAAATCATATGTAAATCACAAGAATCTTTTCCAAGATGCTCTAAAAATACAGAAATCTTGCAGGCAAGGAGATGAGTTGGAGACCAGTACACAATTTGCCCTGCAGCAGGCCAGGGAAGTCAATCTGCTGCTGAAAGAGAAACGATTTTCCTAGGTTTATAGACTGTAAATATTTTATTTACTCTCCAAAGAAGGAGTCCAAAGAATGTATACAAAGGGTGTGCAGGGCTGTGTTTTCTTTGGTTTGGTGTGGCTGTGAAAACAAATTGAAGCATTACTGGAAACCAAGGGAGTTCAGGTGTCCTTTGGTCCCACTCTCCACAGGGAGATCCCTCAGGCACATCCATCCTGCAGTGTCCTCACACACCTCTGACTGCAGGAGGAGTTGTTCAGGCCTTACTCTGAGCTGAGAAAATACAGATGAAACATGAATACAGAGCAATCTGGAATAATTTCCAATGCACAAGCTTGTGTCCAGTATAATCTGAGTGCTCTTTCTGCTTTTAGCTTTCTTCCAGCTGGGTCTAAGTGAGCTGTGAGAGAGCACAGCCTCTCCATTGCTCTGTACCCTCCAGGCTGTGCCTAAGGGTAACGAGCAGGGGTTGGTGTGTGCATTCTCCAAGTCTCATTAGAGGTAGCACTAATATTTACCTGTTTGCATTTCAAATGAGAGGGAGTCTATTTAACATCATCAGCAATTTGGTCAATATTGACAGGTGGGGAGCTGGATGATGTTTTCATTAACTTCAGTGCTCTACAGCTCTGTGGATTTCCCCAGGAGATTGTTTTCTGTCACCAGGGTGTGACCAAGGCTGTGGAGGAAGGGCACTTACAGGGCTGTCTACTAAAATCTCAGATCGTTTCCTGAATGATGCTCAAAGGCTCTCCAAGCTTCATTCTCCATCACTGTTGCTTCTGTCCCAGAAACCAGATGTCTGTGCTCGGTCCATTAAGCTTCTTCTCTTCCTCCTCCTTCTCTGTGGGCTCAGGTTGAGCCCCACAAATCCTCAGCTGCACATGGAGAGCTCCATTTTTGTCCTTTTCCTGCCACACCGCCCCTGTCTGTGGTACAGCTGATACTTGTCCTTCAGCATCTGTGTTATAATAATATAGTTGTGACTGTAATTCTCCATTCCTAGGGTGTGGTTAGCTGGGAAGAGGAATACAGTGGATTTCTTTATTCATGGGTACCCTTGTGAAAGCACATTAAAGATGACGCTGATTACGCTGCAGTTTTCAGGGTCAGTCATCACAACACTCTGTAGACAGAAGTGGATTTGTTCTCAGAATTGGTCCAAGGAAGGAAAGTGTCCTGATTCCCATGGTAGAGATGGAAAAGCTAAGGCAGAAAAGCAAGATGACTTGCTCAAGGAGTTGTCTGTGGAGGAAGAGTGGGAGTGGAAATCCCATCTGCCAAAGAAGGGATTAATCCAGACTACAGGAAACGTGGGAGATGACTCAGCTGCAGATGATAGGAAGGTTGAAATGCAAGTGAAAGCTGGACTGAAATCTGGATCAATGTGAGAGAGAGGAACTGCGTTTTTGAAATGATGAAGAAGAAAGCCCCGGTAGATGTGCAGCTGAAAGGGAAACCAGTGCCTGGGCTGGGGCTGGGTTTATCAGTCAGAAAACAGAGACTGTGAACTGCAAGGTCATCTCCACTTGGCTGGAGCCCTGCTGGGCAGCAGGCTAGGAGCAGAGCTGCCTGCACACAGAGAGGCTGAATTCCAGCCTCTGAGCAAAACACCCTCCCTGGATCAATAGTTCTGTTCACAGCAGAGGTTGCTAGACAGGGTCACAAGAAAGAACTTGTTCTTCTACTACTGAAAATTCTCCATTTCTAGCCAGTAACCATTGCCAGTTTCTGTCTGCTGTATGTTACTGGGCTTAAGTTCATGTTACTTCACATATTTTAATATTTTCTATCTTTAAAAGTCATGGCAAAATACTCCTCTAAGCGTTTTTATCATTCAGGTTTTTTTGCATAGTGGCAGAGATTTAGGTGAAATCTAAAATTACAGACACAAATTATTCATATGAAGTTCAGAAAGTTAATCTACACTGCACAAAGTCTATCAATCATCTATGGTAGTTTTTCACTTTTCAAATATTTCCCAGGCAAACAATTCCCAGGAAGATTATTTCAACTCTCAACTCCAATCTTTGTATTCAACCACCAACATACACTTTGACCTCTGCATCATCTGATGCTCCAACTCAGTTCTTTGATAATTCACAGAATTCACAGAATGACTGGGTTGGAAGAGACCTTAAAGCTCATCGAGTCCAAGCCATGCCCCAACACCTCAACTAAACCCTGGCACCCAGTGCCACATCCAGGCCTTTTTAAACACATCCAGGCATGGTGACTCCACCACCTCCCCAGGCAGCCATTGCAGAACTTTATCACCCTTTCTGTAAAAAACTTCTTCCTAATACCCAACCTATATTTCCCTTGGCACAGCTTGTGACTGTGTCCTCTGGTTCTGTAATCCACACTAATGTCATGAAAGACATCATAGTGAACAACATAGTAAAAAAACTTTATTCCTAAAATAAAGAAAAAACCATGTCTTGGGCACAGGATGAAAATTTCCTGTCAGCAATGACTTAGTTCAGCAACTGTTATCTCCCTTCAGGACTTCACAGTGCTCTTAACGAAGAAATATTTCACAGTGCCCTTAATGAAGAAATATTGCACGGTGTGAATAAAATTCCAGGCTTGGATCACCCAGCACTGGAAGAACTTAGCTGTGCCTTCCTTCCAGCTGCTGGCAGAGCAGCCACCTTGGTGCAGAGCAGTGCCCAGAGGAGCAGGGACTCCACAGGAATGAGCAGAGCCCAGTGAGATGTGAGCAGGCGCGTTCTCCCTGCGGACAGCTCTGACAGCTCCTGTCCCCACGTGGGCTACAGGCTGGGAGCAGAGATGCTTTCACAGCAGCTCTTCTGAGCTGCAGAGAGCAGAACACGAGGCAAATGTAAATCCTCAGGACAGGGCACCTCAGGCAGCTGAGTCTGGAGAGCAGCTCTGGCTCATTTTCAGGGAAGGCTGGTGGGTTGGCTCGAGCAGTTGCCTTGGCAGCCTTGCAGTGGATGAACTCTTGGTTGTGCCCGTGGTGTGAGGTGGCTGCCTGTGTTTCTGCAGCTCCTGTTTGTGCACACCTTGGGGCTGCAATGTGCTGCTGCTTCTTGATCTTCAGCTGAAAGGGAAAACAAGGAAGTCTTGCCTCCCGTGGCCCCAGGATGCTGCATCTCCTCTGAGCCAGACCAGAAGTGTCCTGAGCTCTCCCCCTTATTGTCCACTGGCATCTCTTGTGACCACTGCCCAAGGATTAAAATGTGCTGTCTAAGGAAACCCAGTATTCCTGCTTCATGTGAAGCAACTCCCTTCCTGGGATCCACATCTTCCTGACAGAGGCATTTGCTGATTTCATTAGCAGAAATAACCCTTCCCTTCTGATAGCTGGCTTTAATTTACCTCATCCTTGCCACAAAATTTCCTCTGGACGCCAGTGAGGGGTGAAAGAAACTTCTAGAAATAAAGATCCAGTAAAATAGAAATAAAATATATCTCTAAAGGGTGTAGTATTTTAGAAGAAAGGCATCCTTCAAAGCAGTCCAGTGGGTAGTGAACATGATGCCTTGGAAGCTGGCAAGCGCCCAAAACCAGCTTCAGTGTTTAGATAACTGAACATCCTTCTTTGGAACCCAACTGTGGGAGAAACTGATGCAAAGATAAAAATTTCATTTGCAAAGAAGAGAAGAACTGGCAGAGACATACACATATTGAGACCTGAAGACAGAATTTCTTCATAAAATTACACATTGAGCTGGTTTTATTGCTGCAGCATTGGAAATTTGAATGATGTTGTAAATGCCCTGGTGTCTTTGCAGTCCCTCACTGGGCAGGCACTGCCCAGGCCCCCCAGGGAATGGGCACAGCCCCAAGGCAAAGTCACATAGATAGAGAACCAGGGAAGTGATCAGATTTTATGATCAGCCCTGAGAAAAAGGCATGGAATAATAAAACAACTGTGGAAAGAGAAGGAACAGTTTGCTACACTGGGCATAAGCAGAACCTTGTACCATGGAGGCAGGATGTTCATCTTTGGTCTGGTTTGTGTGTATTTTATTGTTCCATTTCCAAACTTCCTATCTGATAGCATGGGAAGAAATATGTATTCTAGGCAGATACCTCAATAAAGTACAGATTTGTTTAGTGGAAAGCCGGATGTTTTCAATGACATGTAGGAAAGCTGAAGCTAAAAACCATCAAAATAGCTACAGCTTGTGGTGCATGTTAACACAGAGGGAGCCTGCTTGAGAACACCGTGCAAAGAGCTGCCCTTCTTCCACTGGGGTGGAAATTATTGCCTGGTTTTTCTTGTTACATGAAAAATGTGCTGCATTAAAGATTTGCTTCAGTGTAGTATTTTATTATCCCCATTTTAAAAAGTGAAGAATATAACCTTTCATTTTCAATGATAATTTCTGATGTTTGAAATCTGAATCATCCTTTTTACTCCACGTCACGTTTGGAAGATGTGATTGGGATTTGGAGTGGGGAAGGGATTGTTCAAAGCTCTTCCACAATGCCATGATAACCTAAAAAAAAGGTCTTCTAAAAATCTCATTGAAATAATATCTATTCCTGATTTAACTCTCAAATTTCTATGCATTTACCCATGAGAAGACAGCCCTGTATGTGCTCCTGCTGCAGTGTTTAACTCCTGCCAAAGGAGCTTTCTGGAAGGCAGCTGGAACTGTGTCATTTTCTGTAATTGATTATTTTAAATATACTGGACTTCCATACAATGGCAACTGGCCTTTGAGCAAGGCCATCAAGAAATTGAAATGAGACACAACCTTGGCAGTTTCCAGGACACAAATGGAGCGTATGGACAATGGAGATGATTAGAGAAATGTTATTTTGTTAGCAGTGGGAAAATGCTAAGGAGGAAGCAGAAATTTGAAGGGTTTACAAACCACACCAGAAATGAGTGTAGCTTCTAGTTGCAGCTTTAGCTCTTGGTAAAGCAAGATGTTTTTTCCTCTTGCTGTACATGTCAGCTTAAAATTCCAGCTCTGCAGAAGAAAAGAATTTTCTACCATGAGGGTAGAGAAAAACTGACATCAGTTGCTCAGAGAGGCTGTAAAAGCCCCATCTTTGGAGATATCCAAAATTTAACTGGACGTGGTTCTAAGCAGCTCTCTGTGCCTGCACTGATGAGGAAGTGGGAGTGAGTAGAGGTCCTCTGGAGGCCCTCCCCAACCCGTGTGGTTCTGTGCCAACAGCAACGTGGTCTCTTTCATCTGCACATCAAATACCACTAGAGGTGGATCTGTACAGTGTTCAGCAATATCACCTGTAATTATAAAAGTGCTCAGCAACATCCCTTTCCATATTTTGTTTAATTTAGATTTAAAACAAGAGAAATTGCCACCATTCCTGTTCAGTAGCAGCTTGGTGAGCAAGCACCTGAGCAGGTATGAGCCCAGCTGGAAATCCTGGAACACAACTGCAGCCGAGGAGGATTAACTAGAACAGCTACAGCGACTGCAGCTCCAGCCCCCAGCTAAAACCTGGAGCACAGACCTGCCAGGAGATGACATTCATTTGTTCCAGGGGATGTCCTTGCATCACAGGGAGCAAACACATGGATGCAGTGTGTCACAGGGACCCCGAGGGCACCGGGGATGACGTGCACCTGCGACATGTGGTGGCCTCACGCTGCAGGAGGGGCAGCTTCCAGCCCTGCTCAGCAGTGCCATGCAGGACAGGATGTGAAGGAGGATGTGTCCCCCACTCAGAACAATGTGAGGCTTATTTTTTTTAATCTAGTCAAAATACAGAGATTGAAATTTGGCTGCAAAACCTGGGCCAGCCTGTCTACAACAGCAGAGTGAACCAAGTTATTGAGCCTTGGTCCTTGGAATTGTCTTTGGATTTTTACACCATGAGATTCTGAAGCTGCCTACTCCATGTTTTAGGGACACCTTTATGGCTAAGATGAAAAATTATATGAATTTCTTAAAGCTTTTTCTACTTATGCCTACATTCCTGTAAAGCTCAAAGTCAAACTGCTTCCATGGGAGTGACAGCTCAGATGGGAGTGAAGGGCCAAATGAAAATTATGTGGAGATCTCATTTGACAAGGCCACTTCAGACAAAAGAAATGTTAAACAAATAGCCTTACACAATGGGAAATGGTGAACTTGGGCTGACCCTCGCTGGTGGCTGGGTGCCAAAGGAAAGTTTGAAGCTACCCACATGTTCCCTTTTGGAGAGCTCTCTGGGTTTAATGTCCGGCGTTTCTATATCATTTAAAATGGAAAATGAAGAGTGTTTAATTATCTTCCCAGGGTATGACAGCTGATGGAAATTGAAATGTCTGCCCAGAACTCCTCTGCTTCACAGAGCAAATCCTGGTAATTACTCAGATGATATAAACCTGGGCTGTGTTAAGCCCTAGACCACAAATAGACGAGACTGGATAATTTTGCAATGCAAAGATAGTACCAAAGAAAATGAAATTATTCAGGTGCATCTCCCTGGATGAGTGTTGCTTTTGGGCTGCTATCTGCTGCCACAGGCAGTTACAAAGATCATGGTCTGGGTAACTTCAGATTTGTCTGCTTGGGCAGGGAACACAAAACACTGGGGGAGAATATCTTTTCTCAGGGTAGATGGAGTTAGAAGAATCCTCTCTGCTTTCAGGACCCCAACTCCTTCAAGTTTTAAATTAAAACTTCATTTTCCCTGTCTAATATAAATCAAATCATGGCCAGAAATATGAACTCTACCTACCACAAAAATACCCTAATATCCAGTCACCTTGCTATTACCCTCTGGTATTCCAGATTTACTTTTTGTTGGCCACTACAGAAAAGCTGCAGTCCAATATTTTAAATATTCTGATCATTGCTGTCTGGAGTAATGGCAGAAAAACAAATTAATGAAGGGATTGATCTCATAAAGCAAAAGTAACTATTTGAAATGGAGAGCTGCCACCACAATCTGATGGCACCAGTCACAGTTGCAGGAAAATGCAGCTCAGGGTTTGAGGGAGGAGGAGCGCAGACCTGGCCAAGCTGTTTTAATGTCTGTGCTGGGCATTCTCCTTCTAACTCAAGATGAATCTGAGGTTCAAATGCAAGTGTCCTGAGAGGCTAGAAGGTCCTTAGAAGGTTTGGGGGTGTTGGTCACTTCTCCCAAGTAACAAGCAATAGGACAAGAGAAAATAGATCATGTTGCACCAGGAGTGTTGTAGGTTGGATATTGGAAATTTTTCTTTGTCCAAAAGGTTGTCAAGCACTGGTACAGTGTGCCCAGGGCAGTTATTGAGGGAGCCCCCATCCCTGGAGAGATTTCAAAGCCATGAGGACGTGGCTTTGTGAACATGTTTTAGTTGTAGCTGTGGTGGTGCTGGGGCAGCTGGTGGTTTCCATGGGCTCAGAGGTCTTTTCCAACCTAAATGATTCTAAGATTTTGTGGTTCTATGTACCCCACCCCAGCCCCCATTTTTAGCAAGAACATCTCTTTCTCCTGGTAGGAGAAGGAGGGATACCTGCAGATGCTCAGAGCTGTGAGTCAAAGATGCTCCAAAGGTGGTGTAGTTGACTGGAGAAGTCCATGGACTTGCAGGAATTACAGCCTGTTTCTCCCATCCCTTTCCTGTGATGGCTGCAAAATGCTTGGCTGCAAGAGGAGCCACGGAGCCCTCAGACCAAGGCTCAGGGCACTGGTGAGATCAGACTGACACTGCCTGCATGTTCTCACTCCTCCCAGGATTTTGGATGGCTGGATTTCAGAGTGAGTTGTCTTGTGGGGATCCTGAGGAGCTGCCACAAACCCAGCTGCTGGCAAACATTTTCCTGGTGAACTTGCTGGGTTGGACATGTTTTTCTGGGAGAAATGCTTCTGCTGTCCTCTCCTGCCACAGGCTCCTGAGGCAGAGCAGGGGGGCTGATGGCCTGGTTGCACCAATGCCACGACATTGTGGGACAAGGCTGGCTGGTCAGGGAACACAAGTGCCAGGCAAATCCTTCTCCTTGAGAGGCCTTTGAAACCCCCATGGCCATCTCATGGAAATACCCATGATGCAAATGGGCCTGAGGAGTCTGGGTAAAATGTCATTGTTGAATAGCAGGAGGAGCAAAACGGGTCAGTCCTTCTCATTAAATCCTTCCTTTGCAGAGATGATTTGACCCCAAGGAGCTGTAAAAATAGACTGCAAAGCAGCTGTGCCTTTCACATGGGCCAGACTGCACCAGGGGTGGGTGTTTTAATACCTGAATCCACAGACTCCTTGCAAGATAATTGCCCATCTCCCTTAATTCAGCTGACACCAGCTGAACACTTTCCAGCATGATGACATGCTCAGTGCAGTTTTCAGGGATAAATTATAAATATTAAAATAAATTATAAACATTTCTAGCTACAGGCTAAACACAACTTGGTTTGCCAAGTGGGGCTGAATTTGGGATGTATTTCTGCTGATGCAGGAAGACCCATGAACAAGTCACCCAGCTTTCAGATCCTTTTCTCTGCAGAAGCATTAATCCATGGCAATAAAGTTACTGTGGAAGCTATCAAAATTATTAAAAAGAACTCTTGTAGCTTGGTTTCTTGCAGACAGTCACACACTGCTGCACCTCTTGCATTGCTGTAGTCCCAGATCCAGCAAACCTCCTACAACACACAATCATAGAGCTCTGCTCTCTTCAAAACAGCTTCAATTCTGCTCTCCTCCTCTCCTGGATCTTTTCTTTCATCAATTCCTCTCTCATGTCACCCATGACCAGCACAGAAAATGTTCTCTCTTCACCCAGCCAGGGGACTGCACAAGTTCCCTTCAGTTTCATTCCTGTGGATTAGTTGGTGAGTACGTCCATGACCAGCAGCATCTGCTGAAGGCAATCTCTGGGAGGAAAGTTCTCCCTGTCATTCCCTCTGTGGCAGCACCAAAACATCTCTTTTCTCTATGTGCTTCTCTATTCTTATGAAGTTTAGAGGACTTTAATTTTTTTTAAGCTCTTTACTGCAGCCTGGTTACTCCCTTGGATTAAGCTGATCACAGTCTGATGGTAACAGCCTCGTTTCCACAGGAAACCAGGCTAAAAGCCTTCTCCTCACCTGCATTTGCAAGCTGCCAGTTTGACAATCTGCCAGAGCCTGCCTGACAAAAGCAGACCTTCCCATTCTTCCTCCTGAAATTACTTTCCCATGGAGCCTAAAGGTGAACTGCCAGGTCATTGATCTCACTGCAAACAAGGTGTTGGCAGGAGATCTCCATGGGGGTCAAGTGTCTGGGAATGACACATGCTGGCTGCTCCTTACATTGATCTGTTAATAACTGGTCCCAAAATGAAGAGGAGTCACCAAAAGTGAGCCACAGGCCATTGGACTTATTTTCATTAGTAGCTCCAAAAAAAAGCCACCCACTCAAAAGTTAGACAAGGCCATGGCTTGTCACCACTTTATTTCAGCTTCAGCTCCCTTGCAAGTTCATCCAGTTTTTGAGTGGAGCCCTTGCTTTCATCTTTAGAGGAGCACTTAATGCCAAGTCAACACAGGAGGCTGCTTCTTCCTCGTCACACATTTCAAACCAGGCAGTGTCCACAGCTGATCTGATAGCCTGGCCTCACAAACAGCTTTGCTGGCACCACTTGGGGACAAGACTCTGTGCTCCAGAGGAAGTCCTTGACTAGCTGGTGATAGCAGTTTTGGGCCCATTTTCCACTTCTGCAGCAGAAGGCAGTGTCATGTCAAAGCACACGTTAACCACACGTTCCTGAGCTCTGTCTGCTCCAGGGAAAAGTGTCTGTGAGCCAGGGAACAGCAGATGAGAGAACTGATTTAAGCTGGATATGAAACTTTAATGCTGGCACTTCTGAAGTGCTTGTACTTGCAAATCTAACAGCCCCTGTTTAACACCAAAGTTTGCAAATGTTCAGGCTTTTTAAAAGGAAGATGAGCTCTTGACTGTATCCAGAAATCCCACACTGAGCCCATCAGAACCAACCTGGGCCACCAAGGAGGCTGAAATCCTTCCATGTGCTGCCCAGACGTCTGCCTTAATGCCTTAGTGATGGATGATGGGGCAGAGCACCCTCAGCAAGTTTGCAGGTGACACAAACCTGGGAGGAATGGCTGAGGGACCTGGATGGATGTGCCATCCATGGGCACCTCAGCAGCCTGGGTTGGCAGGAGCCACACAAACTTCAACAAGAAGTACAAGGTCCTGCCCCTCTGGAGCAACAACTCCAGGCACAAGAAGGTGCTGGGCCCTACCAGTTGGCAAACAGCCTGGCAGAATCCTTCCCTGGCTTCCCCAGAGCCTGCCTGGGCTGCCCTGCTTGAGTCCCAGTGAGGGGAGCAGGTGGTACCTGCCTGCCCACAGCTCTGACTGCCTGGATTCGTGCAGATCACCCTGGAAAGATGTTAAAACAGTCATTTCAAGAGCTTGGCATGAAGTTTTCTGTGCTGTGGAAGGGACTCAGGCTTCTGCTAAAGGAAATGGAAACCAGCAGAACTTGTGCATGATCTGATTCACAGCCTTCTGCTCCTACCGTGTACCTCCAAGTCTACTTTAATGCAGTAAGAGATGGGACATACACCCTTTTTTCCATGATGTCTATCTGGGACAGTGAAATCACAAAGAAAGTTTTTAACATTAGAAGGAGAACAAATTAATTATAGTGCCCAGAACCCTGGGAAGATCAATTTCTCAATGCCTCCAGAAGTCTGGAAAGAGCCAGGATTTCAATATTTTCTTATTGGAAGCTGGGACAGTGTGAGAGAGCAGGATGAAATGTCTTAAAAACCTGATTGTTGTCAGGCACCAGTACAAAATGTGACTGAGGATATTTCAGTACATCCCAATATGCTCTTGCAACTCTGTTTGCAGGAAACTTCTTTGTCACAAGAGGTTCTCAAGGAGCAGCATGGAGCAGGAGAGTGTCCCACTATTGATTTGCATCTGTAGGAATGCACAGATTTTTGTAATTTGTCCTGTTAACCACAACATCACTCAGCAGGAGAGATTTGTGACTGCAGCAATGAATTTGTTAAAGCTACACATGGCACTAACCAACAGTTTACTCCTAACATGATGAAGAAGAGCTGGATTTTCCCTTTTTCCTTTATCACGTGGAAGTGTCTAACAATGCAGCAGACAGAAATCTCACTTTTACACAGCTGTGTCCCCCTGCCCAGGGTTTGCAGTGTCTGCCAGGGGACAGAAGAGCTGGGGCTGTGTGCACTGAAGGGGCTGGAGGTGCTGTCTGCAGCAGTAATTGGCAGGAGAGAGAGACTTTCTCCTGAATTATTCAGAGCTGTTAACTAGAAGCCAGTCTAGAGTGAGATGAGGCCATGGCATTAATTTTGGTGTAGTTTAGACCAAGACAAAATGAGTGGCAAACCCATTTTCACTGTCCATACACAAACACAGCTCCTCTGATGTGTCAAGGCTTTAAGCTTTATCTGATATTCTCTCACCAGAAAACCCTTTGGCAAATTTAATCACACCACAACACAGGTATCACTGGTCACCAAAGCCTGAGTGCACAAAGATGCTTTGCAATTCACATCCTAGTCCTTCCTGCTTCACTAGGTTTAGAGTTTGTTCAGGGAGGACAAATTACATGGTCAAAAACTACACGTGGTGGGTTTCATGGCTGCCAGCCAGAAGAGTCTGCACTCCAAACATGGCACTTAGTCCCTGTGGCTAAGCCTGCTAAGCAATAATCATAAAAAAAGCTCTGGGGGAAGCAGCTGGCTTGACTTTTATCTTGGTTTTCTAAATGATGCATCTAAGTCATGTTTCTAAGTTTACCCTCCATAGAAAAAGGCCAAAGTTTAACTGGCTTTCCCCCTCTAACTTCTTCGGCCACAAAAGTTTCCAGTGGTGGAACAAATTCCTTCCAAATGCCAATCAGCAGCCTCAAACCCAGCATCCTCATCTGCAGCCCCTTGGGGGAACCTCACCCTACACTGGGGCCTTTGGATGATGCATTTTAGCCCAGTAGTGTCCAGGGGAAGGAATATTTATTTCTCATTCCCCTGGGTGCTTCAGGGCCATTTACAGGCTGAAAGAGCTCAGCATGACATGGATATGAACTTCTTGGGTTTTTCCACTGGAGCTGGGTGCCTGAGGCACTGCAGTGATGTTGCACATCTGCCCAGCACACCAAGTGTTACTTGATGAGCAAGAGAGAGGGACAAAAAAGCAGTGTCCTCGAGTTTCTCAGTCCTTGGGACAGATCCAATGTGTGGATGTATCTTCAGCAATTTACATTGTGCCATGGGTGTTAACCATGGCAAAGGTGATCAAAGAATGCAGTTGGTGCCCCGTGTTCATCAGACAATCCTCAGCGTTCTCAGCTTCCCCCTTGCTGTGGTGCTGCTGAGCTCAGCAGGTGACAGGAACTGACCTGTGGCTCATGGCTGGGCTCTCATGGGCCTCATGTGGCTGCAGGCACAGCAGGATGACCACAGGCTCCTGCAGGAGAGCAGGATGACCACAGGCTCCTGCAGGAACAGCAGGATGACCACAGGCTCCTGCAGGAACAGCAGCATGACCCCAGGCTCCTGGAGGAGAGCAGGATGACCACAGGCTCCTACAGGAGAGCAGGATGACCCCAGGCTCCTGGAGGAGAGCAGGATGACCACAGGCTCCTGCAGGAACAGCAGGATGACCACAGGCTCCTGCAGGAACAGCAGGATGACCACAGGCTCCTGCAGGAACAGCAGGATGACCACAGGCTCCTGCAGGAACAGCAGGATGACCACAGGCTCCTGCAGGCACAGCAGGATGACCACAGGCTCCTGCAGGAACAGCAGGATGACCCCAGGCTCCTGCAGGAACAGCAGGATGACCCCAGGCTCCTGCAGGAGAGCAGGATGACCCCAGGCTCCTGCAGGAGAGCAGGATGACCACAGGCTCCTGCAGGAACAGCAGGATGACCCCAGGCTCCTGCAGGAACAGCAGGATGACCCCAGGCTCCTGCAGGAGAGCAGGATGACCACAGGCTCCTACAGGAACAGCAGGATGACCACAGGCTCCTGCAGGCACAGCAGGATGAGCCCAGGCTCCTGCAGGCAGGAAGACTAACCTGGGATGCTTCTGGAAAAATCCTGCCATGCAACTTTCCATCAATGGATGTGAGACTTGTGTTCAGGGTCCCTGCTGCTCCCTGGCTCCTCTCAGGAGTGAGATTGTCAAAGTCACTGTCTTCTATGTTTGCGTTCACTTGTGTTTGTGACTAGTGTCAAAGACCCCTCAGTCCACATCTGTCCTCTCTTCCTTCCCCTGTTTTACCAGTGACCTGCTACCTTGGATTTGCAACTGAGGTTGAGTCAAAAGTTTACAGGTGAAGAATTATTTAACACCAAAATCAGGTTTATTGAAACAGGATCCACTTTCTAATAATTTCTCTGTCAGTTGCTCTAGCATTTGGGACACTTCAGTGTCCAAATGTCATAAAATCATGAAATGGTTTGGGTTGGAAGAGACCTCAAAGCCCATCCTACCCTTGCCATGGGCAGGGACACCTTCCACTGTCCCAGCTTGCTCCAAGTCCTGTCCAGCCTGACCTTGGACACTTCCATGGATGAAGCAGCCACAGCTCCCCTGGGCACCCTGTGCCAGGGCCTCACCACCCCATCAGAGAGACAAAAATAGCCATTTTTGGTGGCCTAGGCTCCTTAGGCCTAGTTTAGGTTCCTAGTTTAGAAATCCAAGATGAAGCATTGCCCTGGAATGGCATTTGAGGCACGCCCAGTTCAGGGCAGGCCCAGCTCAGCGTCCATGCCCACGTTCTGGCAGGATCTGTGCCAGGTTCCCTGGGGAGATGGTCCCTCACCAGTCTGGCTGGAGCCAAGCAGGGCCACAGGAAGAGCAGAGGAGAGCAGGGACACCAGGAGAGCCTGAGGGTCTCTGTTCCCTGCAGCCCAAGGCCTGCTCCCACCATGGCCAAGCACGGCAGGGAGAGGAGGGCACGGACACCCTGACACAGCTCAGGGCTGGGAATGCCTGTCCCCTCACCAGCAGCAGCTCCTGGGCTCTGGGGAATATCTGCCTGTGTGACAAGGGCCATTTCCCAGGAGAGCCCATGAGCCACTCCCAGGTTTCATGTCTTCGTACCCCAAGGCCTCTGGAAACAAATGGAAAGTATTTTTCCCCTGGTGTTTTTAGCAAGCACATGCCAGGAACTGGCAGGAAAGACTGAGCATGCTATTTTATTTTTTTTTAGCATGTCGTGGGTGTAAAATCTCAGGGCAGTGACTCAGGACACGAGGGGAATACCATTTCCTGATGGATGCAGAGTGTTGAGCCCAGGGCATCCATGGTGACTCCCCCAGCCCTGCCCATGCCACTTGTCACCCTGACCTTATGTTCCAGTCCGAGGGCAAAGGGGCCTATTTTTTCCTTTCTGTTAATTTTAAAGAGATAAATATAGAGTGAGGCGACCTCCAACCCCCTTGGAAGTCTTTGAGTTTAAAGCCAAACATGTGAAATTTAGCAGTAGCTCTTTTTTATTTATAGGCTGCTCATTGTTTAGCTTAGCATGAGGTTGTGCTGTGTGCCCACCAGAGTGGTTAATTAGCACAAGGTCAGCAAGCATTGCAGAACAATGACATGTTTTCTGCTAAAAAATTATTTTCTAAGAAAAAAAAAATTTATATTTTATTTAATATATAAAAAATAATATATTTATTTATAATATTATAATACATTTATTTATATATAAATAAAAATAAATATAAAAATAAGTAGTGTCCAATGTTGAAACATGATGAGTTGTATAAGTAATAATACAATAAAAATAAATAAAATATTAAATGAATAAAATTTCCCAAATACATATTTTGAATAAAGTTTTGAATAGAATAAAATATTGAATAAAATTTCCCAAATACATATTTTTGTTTGAAGAGCCACCTAGGTAGCTCTGGCCCCATTGAATTCACCAGGGCCCAGGTCTGGATTCCACCCTGACTCTGATACAACTCTCTGCAGTTTTATCACCCAGAGCTGCAGTCAACAAGAGATGGTCATCTCCAAGGAAAAACTTCTGTTCCCATAACAGCAGCTCTGAGGAGGACCCAAGTGAGCAGCACTGACCAAAAATAGGCTGTGATATAAAATTGGCTTAAAATTGAGACCCTTCCTGGAACTGTCCAAAGCTTTTTATTTTACCCACAGTGACTGCAGGACTAATAGGACACATGTCCATTAGTCTGCAGGAGGTTACTGGAATGAATAATAATGGATTTGACAGCAACCCCGAGGTAACTCAGTGGCTCTGACGCTGCTTCCCAGTTCTCCCATGTTTGGCTTTCATTCTCCCTGATTTCTGCCTTCTGCCACATGCAGGGGAAAAATTATTGGGACATTATTTTATGGAAAAAAAAAATTAAATTAAACTATAACCTAGATTTTTGTTTAGAGAGGACTTTGCTTAAGGGTCAGGGAAAGGGGCACAGCTATGGTGCCTCCTTGGAGAGGCAGGTTTTTTCCCAAAAGGCTGGGGAAGCAGGTCCACATGCTACAGAAAGGTGCTGGCAGTGCCTGCCAATGAGGTTACAGTGACAGGTGACTGGATCACAGAACAGTTGAGGCTGGAGATCTCTCCAGGTGTTTCTGGAGGTGTCTAATCCAGCCCTCCACAAAGCTGGACCAGCTTGCCCAGGGCTGCATCCAGGCAGTGCTCCAGGTTGGACATTTCACAGCCTCTCCTCACAACCTGCTGCCTTGTCCATCCACCTGCACAACAAACAAGTTCTCATTGTGTTTAGGTGGAATTTCACACATTTCACTTTGTGCCTGTTGCTTCTTGTCTTGGCACCACTGAGAAGACCCTAATTCATCTTTATCCCTTTCCATCTATTTTTGGGTAGGACAGAGACACAAGGAAAGTTTCCTCACAGAAGATGAACATGAAGGTTGAACCTGAGGAGGATTTATGTGGACTTAACCATAGTTAAGTTTGCTAAAATAGGAGCTGTAACTGTATTAGGATCATCTGTGACTCCAGAAGAGCCTCAGCCATCATCTTTTATGTCAGAGGGAAGCACCAGAGCTTTCTCCTGGGAAAAGCAAGAGCACTTTTCCCAAGTTTGGATTTACCCAAAGCTGCTGCAGATGGAGGAGATCCCAGGCTGTGGCTGGGGACAGGAGGCTACTGGCACCCTCCAAGGGCAGGAGGGTGTTCTTTTCAGCCAGGAAAAGGTGATTTTGGAGAGTGGGTGCTCTCAGGGCCTTGTGGAACCGCCAGCATGGCCTCGGGGAGGTGCAGAGGAGGGAGAGCAGAAAGCAGAACTCCCAAGGACTCCTGCCAGAATAGAGGGAAGCTCTTCCTAGGCTGAGCCCATGGAGGGATGGCACAGCTTGATAAGTGCCTGCAGAGACACCATGAGTGTGAGCAGAGGTGTGAGAGGGGAACCAGGGTCTTTTTGAGGGTACCAGAGAGCTGCAAATATCTGGCCAGGCAGAGCTCAGAGCAAATGCCTGCTTGCAGAGTGTCCTGCTGCCCCCAGAGAGGGCCAGCATCTCCATCCATCACTTTCCAATCTCTGCAGGATGAAGGGATGTTCCTGGTGAAGGGACTGGACCAGCTGGGTGCTGCTTACTGTGCTTTGATGCTTTTGTACAAGTGAGAAGGAAGAAAGGGACCCAGGAAGGCAAATTTGTATGAATTTTGCACGGAACTCTGTGTTCAGGCTGGCAGTCCTAATCCTGCTGCATTTTCATTTCACTGAGAAGAAAACCATTTGTTTCTGAGGTAGTTCTGAGTAGCACTTTACCTCCTGGGTGGCTGTTTTCTCTGTGGCATGGGGGAAGTGCTGTGCTCTAGGGTGACATCCCTTGTTATAAACATAGGTTGGAGCTCCGTATGTTATGGGAAGCGTTTCCTCAGCTAGGACACACAGAGAGCAAGCACAGTGTGCAGCTCCTGCTAGAGCACAGGCAGAAATGCTCATCTGAGTCACCACAACATCCAGCTTGGAGCAAAGGCTGGGCTGCAGCTCCCCAGCTGAAGGACAGGGACCCAGTGCTGGGGTAACAAGGGACACCCTCCCAGGTGCCTTGTGGCTCCAGACCCACCTTCTTAGCAGGCTTCCCTATGGAGCACAGCTGGAGCTCAGGGCCCTGGCTCAGGCTCCCAGCTTTGAACTGGGCCTTGTGGGATCACTGAGTGCCACAAGTGGGGCTACAGAACCCAGGAATTAACTTCTGAATCACTTTCATTTCCATGATGGGAAAGGATTTCAGAACTGCACCCATTTTTATGTAACTTAAATAAATTCTAAGTGTGCATTTGAGCTTGCTCAGCTTCTTCATTTGAGTCAAATTCCTCATCAATTGTAGTCATGAAATATCCTTCCCCTCCACCTCTATCAAAGCCTGAATGTACAAATAATTTCTAAAACCATTTGGCATTTTCACACAACTTGTTTCCCTTCTGCATTAACAGTCCAAACCCGTGGAGCAGCATCACTCTCTGGTACAAGCACTCACCCCCTGCCATGGCAAGCTGGTTCCTGGAGGTGGATACCACAGGTCCTTTGAAAACACCCAGCATGCTGCAACATCCTCAAAGCTCCCATAGGTTCAGGGTGGCTGTTCTTGTCCTCTGGAGGCACAAACAAAGCACAGAATGTACCAGTTGGGATGTACCAGAGCAGATCTGTATACCAGAAAATATGTTGCTTGCTTCTATGACAACACTGGAAACATGAGGGAAATAAGACACTGCACATCCCACACATGAAAGAGCTGAAGTTGCCTGCAATCCTGCAGTGACCATAAAGCCCTCTCATCAATTAATATTTGTGTTTATTTGCATGACTCAGGTGTCTTGGTGCACAGCACCTGAGCCTGACATCTCCCTCCAAGACCCTCCACAGCAAGTCTTGAGTTGGCTGTAGCTGTGCTGCCTCTGATCCCAATTTTAGGAGCCCTGAGGTGGAGCTGGTGTGAGGAATGAGCTGGTGGCAGCCCTGTCTTCTGCTCTCCTGATTATCACAGGCAAGAACACAACCTCCCACTCTGCAAACAAGATTATCTGTCAATGGTCTGGTACTGCAGAATTTAAGTACTGTCTCTACCAAGGGTGCTCCTAAAAGCAAGGTCCAAGTGCTGGACGTCCCCACCTGGAATGCAGGGTCAGGAATTTGGGGTTTTTTCTTTTTCCCCCTCCACCAGGGTGCTTGGAAGATAAAATGTCTTGCTTGAACCTCATATGCTGTAGAAGCAGTATGAGAGTGAGGACAGCTCATGGAAAGCTCTCTGGGCCTGCCTTTGAGCAGGGCAGAGAGTTGTGGGTCCCAGTGAAGGGTGGCCAGGGCAGTTAATGTCCCCATTAATGGGGGTCACAGCCCATGAATGTCCCCAGTCCCAAGCAGAGGAAGGAGGGAATGATAACTCCAGGAGTGACTCCAGGTGTAAGTGGAGCCCTAACCTGCACCCCACTCCCAGGATGCATCAGTGGGGATTCAGGATGGATTCTCACAAGCAGGAAACACTGTGCTCTCCTGACTTGGACCTGTCCTGTCAGCTCAAGGGACCAGGAGCTGCCTGCAGCCCTGAAGGAGGCTGAGAGAGGGCTCACTCAGGCTGACTCCTCATCTCCTCTCCTCCAGGAGCTCCCAAATGGGCAGGTTTGAGGGTGACATGGAGGGGTATTTGCTGTCATTGTGCACCTTCCCCTTAGCTCTCTGCTTCTAACTTCCCTTGAGCCAGTGGGAGCAGGGGGAGAATTTTCCTGAATAATGTCAGCTTGTAACTAAGAGCTTGGCATCTGGTGGATCAGAGGCTGAAATCATTTGTGCTGCTGTCTGCACAAGGCTGGGAGTGATGCAGAGGAGGCAGCTTTAATTAAAACCAGCAGCCATAGATCATGAAGCAGCCTTATCAACTTGCAGGGCTCTGGAGATGGGGATGGCCCCCAGCAGGACCTGGAATAACAGCTGGGCAAGGAGCAGAGATCCTGGGGCAAAGCAAACCTATCAGCCCTGATTCTGGCCCTCTCTCCCCAGACAGGATCCCCAGCCCAACCTGCTGAGCCATGTGTGACAGGGCTGAGCCGGTGCTGAGAGGCTGCTCTGTCCTGCTGGCCAGCCTGTGGGGTCAGGCTTTGGGGGGGACATCCTGGGGACTCAGACACCCCCACCCAGGGCCTATGGAAGTCTGAAACTCCTCTAGACTCCTGTTGCTAAACCACTGAATGGCCGCAGGTATTTGACATGGGGCAGCAGTGGAGATGAAAATGTTTTGTATATGTATAAAAAAAATTTACATCCCATCCCTGGAAGTGTTCACAGGCCAGGTTGGACAGGGCTTGGAGCAACCAGATAATGGAAGGTGTCCCTGCCCATGGCAGGGAAGGGAACAAGATGATCTCTAAGGTCCCTTCCAACCCAAACCAGTCTGTGACCCTATAATTATAAAAAACGCTTTTCAAAAATCTTGCTTACAAAATCTTTATGCAGCAGTGCATACAAAAAAATATCTGTGTGCTGATTGTGCTGGAGAGAACATCCAATTGTATAAGCCAATATCTATAAATCCCTGTTCTAAAAGGTGAAGCAGCACATTTAAAGAGAAGCCTTTGGCTTTGTGCTCAGGTTAAGGCAGGCTGAAGCTCTGCATTCTGCCCCTGGCAGTGGATTTGCATCACCAGAGTCTGATCTGGTACTCAGTGGGGCTCACACTGGAAAGAGGCCTTTGCCTTTCATTAGAGGTTTGGATTTGCTGAAAGCAGCTAGATGTATTATTCATGAGCATCTCCTGTGGAAGTCACAGACCAGTTTTCCTGGACTGCATTCAATGGAACAGATTTCCATGGAGCAGGGCAATGGGGTTGAAAGTCTTGTGTGAAACTTCTGTCAGCCCCACACAGGGAAACTCATGAACATCTCAATCCACAAGAGACTACAGAATACTGAGTTTGCTGCCTCTAGGAATTTGAAAATTACAAGTCAGGCCTCAGTCATTACTTCTTTTTTCTTTTCTTTCTTTTCTTTTTTTGTCTTTTTAATACGATGAAACCTCAGGGTCTTTCTTTGCTTACTGGTGGGTAAACATTGAGTTCTTGTTGTCAAACACTCAGGCCCTCATAGTTGTGGAAATAAATCTATTTCCAAATGAAAAGCCAGATTCTATGGCAATAGCAACTCTAGAGAATCTGACTGCATGTTTCATAATTCTTCTGGGGTGAACTGAAAACCCCTGCAGGTTATTGCCACCACCTGAGGTGGATCTTCTCCATCTGGACTTGGGTGTAGTGCAGGTTATCAGCCCTGAGCTTAGGAACTGGTAGCTCCTTTTAAAAATCTCCCAAACTGAGCCTTCCCAATGAAGCAAAGCTCATCTGAGGGAAGAGCTTGAATCTGTGGGCTTGATGAAGTGTTCAAGGCCAGGCTTACAGGGCTTGGAGAATCCTGGGATAGTGGAAGGTGTCCCTGCCCATGTTGGGTGGAACTGAAGGAACTTTAAGGTTCCTTCCAACCCAAACCATTCTGGATTCTCTGATTCTATGCATATCTCCAAATAATGGCTATGAAAAGGGAACTTTTTTGGCTCCTGCTTGTCATAATGGAAACCAACAGCTACCCAGCTTGTGTCCTTCAACATAAGCAGAAAAAGTCTTTCAAAAGTCATCCATTTCTGTGAAATGCTGCCCTTATATGTCCTTAATTGTGGGAACTTTGGGGGTGCAAAGTGGCTTTTGAAGAAGGTATGTAGCACTTGTCTAGATGTGATGCTGGCTCAAGTTCATCAGCTGCACTTAACCATCCAGCACTTTGCCTGTTTCAGCATGAATCTCACTTGCTGTTGAGCATTTTATTTCAAAGCTGATTTCTCTAAACCAGGTCCCTGTTTGTGAGGAAATGGGGCATCTCCAAACCAAACTGGGCTGTGCTTCCTCCTGTGCTCACCTGGGCTGGCAGGGCAGTGTCTGGCGTTCAGGTTGCACTGGAAACATTCAGCACAGCTCTGCTGACAACCTTTTCACCTCAGCACTTAATCTCTCCTGCTGGCAACCGTTGCTGTTTACCCATCCAAACTGAATGTCCCTTCCTGGAGTGTGTCCCTGCCAGCAGGACCTGGTGGGATGGAGGCAGCTGACTGATAAACTGAGTTACAGCCCAGCCTGTGCTCCAGGAGACCTCAAACACCCAGTGCCACACTCATGTCAGCAAAGACCAGGAGCTGCCTTTCCCTTCTCCCGGAGGGAAAGCTCCCCAGCACTCAGCTGTGGTGTTCCTCAGGGCTGGAACAGCTTTAGGAAGAGGATCAGGCTGTGAGGATCAGCTCTTTCAGAGCTGCCCTGAGTGTTGCAACCCAGGGCTTGTAAAAGCTCCCAGCGGCAGCAGGTCCGTCCTCTGACAAATTCCTGAAGCTTTTGGGGAGGGATGAGCCTTGCTGGGCTGTGAGGTTCTAAGGAGCTGGGCCAAGGAGAGTGGAATTAGAGCCTGTGGGAAGCTTTCATCTAGAAAGCCAAGCTCTGACTCAAGCAGCTGTACTGGCTTTGTGCAGTGGCCTCCCATTGCTGCTGAGTGTGGGTGTTCAGTGTGGCTGGGAATGCTCCCTGGCATGGGAGGTGTTCCCAATCTGTCAGGGGACACAGAGAAAGGGCATGGAAGGGAGGTAAAATAATGGAAGCTCTGTTAGCCTGTCCTAAAGTGTGAAAAAGCTCAGAATAAAATTGCATGGAGTTTTTGAGAACTCAGGAGATTGTGGAGGGCACATCTGAGTGTACCATCTGGGATGAGAGCTCTCCCAGCTCTCATCTGCTGCTGGGGAGGTTGGAGAATTTGGCTGCTGCCATGTCACAGACTGGTGGGTCTTGAAAGTGCTCTGTTTCTCCTCCTGCCCTCTGCTCCTGAGCTGCCTCACAGGTGCCTCAGGTATCAATGTGAGCAGGAATCTGCAGACCCTTGGGATCTCTCCAGCACGGAGTTACAGGAGATTTCTGACTCAAAGCTGGCTTTTGGCTTTTGTCCTCTGGGTTTTTATCTTAGCAAAGGAGTCAAACTTCTTATTTCTTTAGGAAAACAAACTCTTCAGGAAGATGGCAATCCTTTGGAAGCTTCAGGGGTGCTGAGGTTCATTCAAATGTGCTCATTTCTGGTGGCCCTTCTGGCCAAGGTTTTACTCTGGTGCCTGAGACTCCCTGCTCGAGCATCAACAGGATTGGTTCTTGTGCATCTTGCCAAAAAAAAAAGATTTTGGTACTACTCAAGAGGAGGGTGGGATATTTCTGCTCTCAGCCCTTGTACAACACCAGGTCTTGTGGGGGCACCTAGAAGGGATCTGTGTTTCCTAAAACACAAGAGCTCTGAGCTCTGATGGTCAACAAATGAGAGTTTTATTCAGGCTTTTTAAATATCTGCATAACTCTAGGTGTGGGGTGCAAAGTTTTCTCTGTATATGTATTTTTATTGTCTCCTTCCAATCTCCTTTTGGCTTTGACCTTTGAAGGACAGTAAAATGAATCTGTTTATAAGAGTGCTGAGCCAATGTGGAGACACCTGGATTTTCTTGCCTTTTTTTATTTTTTTTAGGGACATTCAGCAAGTTGCTTGTTTTCTTTTGACCTTCCCTTCTTCCCTGGCTTAGACACTTGGGGAACTTAGGAAAAATGCAGTGTAAGAGACTCAGTAGTACTGTAACTTGTGAATGAAAAATGAGAATTACTTAGAGATAAAAGATTATTAACATAGTGGGAACGTCTCCCGGAAACTTAATGCAGGATACAGTGTATTTAAAATGTTCATAAAATCAGATTTTTATTCTTGCAGCACTTTTAAATGGCTCCTAAGATTGATGAGTACTGGCTGGCTGTGTATGTGGAGACTTGCCTGGAATTCATTGAAATTGCCTTGGAGATCATGTGACTTTCTTGAGGCTGAAAGTCCCAAATCAAATACTTCTTGTATTTGTCTTGACAATCAGCACGTTTGCTCGGTGCATCTGTGGCAGATGCAAGCATGCTGTTCTCTTGCTGAAGGAGAGTGGGGCAAAGCAGTGATATCACCCTCCAGTTAAGTTCTGTGGGTCAGAGGCTGGGAAGGGCAGAGGACAGCCTGTCCTGCTCTGGGACAGGACTCACATAGCCTGGTGACACAATTATAAATGTCCCAACAGGTCTGCTGGGTTTGCTCACTGTAAACAAGCGCCCGGAGCCGTGTCACATGAGCTGGGCTGTCCTGAAAGCAGATCTCTCACTCTGGGAGATGGAACGTGTCCCAGGACCCTGCAGGGGAGGGACATGAGGGGACAAGGACCCCAGGCCTGGTGAGGCCTGTCTGAAGCCACATTTTAAGGAGAACCAGCAGAGGGTTTCCAGGCACAGCTACAAGAAGAGGTGTTTCCCCTGTTTGCTGTGAGTGGGGGCAGGAGGACACCCTGAGATGCTGAGCAATCATTGCTGGGGCTTTGCTGGTGCAGCAATTGGAGACACCCAGGAGCAAGCTCAGCCTGGTGGGCACAGAGCAGTGCAGGAGGAGCTCAGCCCACGTTTGTGCAGTGGAACACAGTCCTGCCCCAACTGGGGGTGAAACCACCCTGGGGGTCTCACCTGCACTGCCCCAGGGGGATGCAAACAGGGGGTGGCCACTCATCACCTCAGCTGCCAAAATTCAGGGGAAGAGACAATTACAAGTGCTAAAGATGGCAATTAGACCTCCAAATAAATTGTCTTCTGTGGCTGGGAGATGCACCACTACTTAGCAATACATGGGAAGCTGTGTGGGTGTCAACAGAGACTTCATTGAGGCTGATGAAAAGGCAAATTCCTCAGTGGAATTTGTTCATTTATTATTTCCCCAGTAGACATTTGGAGTAAGGTCCCAGCTTGTTCAGAAGCTCCCAGTGAGGTTTTCAATGTCAGTATTGATTAGGAACATGGATTTTATGATGAGGTGCTCTAATGTGATATCCTCTGAAGAATTATTTCCTACCTGTGGTCAAACAAAACATTAAAGCAACACAACACTAAAATCTTCATATTAACTTAGTGCTTAATTACATTTTCTTCAAATGGATGCTAAATGACAAAGATATCTTTTCATGGACCAGAATTCATCACTATTGCTTTACTGATACCTGTCTTGTGGTCTGTTACTTTCTATGCAAAAATAATCTCCTCTGGTGCAAAATTCTCTCTTGCAAGGACCATTAACAGTAAATCATCTTATGGGTATTTAGCTAAAGAACATTTGAAATTTTCAGCTGAAAAAAGGAAATTGATTGGAAAACCCTCTGAAAACTGGAAGACTGCTGGCATCAGTGAGTTCTGGGGCTGATAAATCAAAGCTTTGCCAGCTTTGTGTCTCACCAGGAGTGCCAGTAAGTAAGGGACAAGGTGGTTCTTCCTCAGAGCCTTGATGTATGTGTGTGGTAGGAATGGAGCTTTGGACTGGGTAGGCATCAGAAATCCCCTCTGGAGAGCAAGATCCATCTGTTTTCCCAATCTCTGCCTGAGTTCTGCACTCGGTTACGTGACTTCCCCTTGAGAACATTTCCTCTGAATATTGTTCATAAATATTTCCAAGAAACCAACAAACTATTGTTTGGCTTCTGTCTTTATTTTGTTCTTTTTTTTTCTTTTTTCTTTTTTTTTTCTGGACTGCTTTTCAGCAGGGAACATTACTGCTGTGGGTCTTTTCAGCAGGTTGGGGAAGGAGGGGATTATTGTTCCTGGGTTTGGGGAAGTTTGTTTGGATGGCTGTTGGCTTTGTTGTTGTCTTTTCCCTCCATTTCTGACAGTCTGGGGAAGTAGGTGGTTCCCTGTTTTGTTTTCTTGACCATTTGTGAATTATTTATACAGGCAGGCTTTTCTAGGAGTGAGGTTTTCTTTGGGTTTTGCTGTCTGCTTGTAGGGTTTGTTATATCTTGGGGCACTTTTTGTTGTTGTTCAGCTTTTGTTACCCTGAGTTCAGTTTGCTCTTCGTAACTTCCAAGTGGCTCCTCTGGCTGGGAGCTTCTGTAGCTGATTCTTGACAGCCTGACTTACAACCTAAAAGTGCTTTTCCCTTTAATCCCAGGCTGCCCAGTGCTCAGGGACAGTACAGGGCCAGGGGCTGGGCTTTGAGGATCCTTGTGGGTCCCTTCCAGCTCTGGATATTCTGGGACTGAACCTGTGGATGAGGGAAAGCAGTGGATGGCACTTGCCTTGTCTTTAGTCAGGCTTTGATGCAGTGTCCCTCAATTTTCTTGTGTCCACTTTGGGGTGGACAGCTAAAAGAGTGGGAAAACTGCCAGGATCACAGGGTCAGTGGTTTGTGCTCTGTCTGGAGGATCTTACAAGGGGAGTTACTCAGGGATTCCCCCTGAACTGCTCCTGCTTTGGGAAGGAAGGTTACTGGAGGCATCTGACTTTGAAGAAAGTGGTTTGGGAAGGATGAGCAGTGAGCCCACTGTCAGGTCATCCAGGCCTTCCAGTGAAGCTATTCCTGGATTTTCAGGCTTAGAAAAACTTTTTGCATTGCTCTACAGTACCCAAATAGCCCCTCTGAGGTTTATTTCTTCAAGTGCTGATCCTATAAGGCATTAACAAAACTCCAACACACATGCACAAACAAAACCCAAAAAACACACAGACACAAAAACCCCAAACACACAAAAACCACTACAAATAATCCCAAACACATTCATTCATTTACTTTACAACTCTACAGGTCACACTGGGTATATTATCTGCCTGCCTTAGCCAATTCCCAAAAAAAGCCACCCCAGAATGTGTTTTATCCCCAAGGCATCCCTTCAAATAGGTTTCTTCCTTGTCTCTCTGCCTGCCCTCCTGAATGTAATTGGGCATCTCTAGTGTAACAGGTCAGCTTTAAAAGATTCAACAAAATTTACAACTGTTTGCACAAATGGTGAAAATTTGCACTTTCTGTATTTTTAGTTGAACAAATTAAATTTTGGAAGCTAAAATATTAGGTTGGGGTATTTTTCCTCATTCCTTTTCATTACTCCTGCATGCACTAAGAGTTACACGACGGAGGGAGCTTCTTCCTGCCTTGCTTTCTTCCCCTCACCTTATCCACCCTAAGGGTTGGTAGGTGAACATCTGGGAGGTGAACATCTGGACCAGCCACAGATGAGGAGAGGCAGCATCACCTCTCTTGCCATGCCTTCCCACTTGAACTTCCAGGTACAGGAAAACTGGTCCCAGCCTTCTCACCAACCCCCTGACCTGGGAGCACCAGGATGTTTTTAAACCCAAGCTGCCCTGAAGCTGTTTCATCAGCTCTGTCAAAGGCCACACTTCCCCACTGAACTCTCCTGCCAGCTGGAGCCTGTTTTGGAGAAGTGGCCATGGGTTCAGACCTGTACCCCCTTTCCCCCTTTTCCTGGGCTCCTTCCCTTACCCACACTGAAATCTCCCAGCTGGGAAGAAATTCTGACTTTTCATCCCTTTGGCAATTATCAATTCCCTTTTTCTGCAGCCCTAAAAAAGTAAAAATGAGCAGGCAGTTCCTTCAACACCTTCATGAAAAGACGTAGAAATATTGTAAGCTGATTTCACTCCTGTCTCGTTAAAGGGAAAGAAATAGCCAGAGGTATAAATATGCAATTAAAAATAGCAGCAATTAGAGTGTCTCAAGAATGAAACAGGAGCTTGCTGTGAGGTAGAGCTGCTTTCCCTTTTGCCTGTACTTCTAATTCCAAACTCTTTGACGTTGGGATCTAATCTTAACAGCTGATGCTCAACTCCTGTTTTTGCTCACGCATGTTAAATGTCATGATGTAAACTCAGCTCTGCCTCAGACCTCTGCTGCCTGTCTGTGGGGCCAGGGTAGCCACACCTGGAAACCCCTGCATGCTTTTGCATGGATCAGCTCCATTTTTTCATGGAAAGGAAAAAGATGCCTTCTGGGGTGAGCCTGGGGCACCTGCTCTCTCATGTGCTGCTTGGAAAAGCAATATTTGATGCAAGCTGAGACCTCAGCATCACTATAGATCAAACAGTCCCTGTTTCATAGAATCCTGCAATGGCTTGGCTTGAAAAGGACCTTAAAGATGATTTAATTCCAACCCCCTGCCATGGGCAGGGACACTTTCCACCAGACCAGGTTGCTCAGAGCTGTTTCAGCAGAGCTAATTGGTCTAGGACAGACTGGGAGCCTCTGGAGCCCCAGCTGCAATTCTGCAGCATCCTTGAGGCTGTTTGGAACTCTGAGACACTTCAGTGAATGCAAACACTTTTCAAATTAATTCTCCAGTCCAGATACCCACCTGGACCCTAGCTGCTCAAGACTGCCTGACCCCGTGCTTGCCCACCACTATGTCCAAGTTGTGCTTTTCTAGTTGATATTTCAGAGCTTGCCAACACAGAGGTGACCACAAAGGATATATTTCCATTGATCTTTCTCATGCCATGCTTCTGGAGCCAGCTGCTCCTCCTGCACCAGTCCATGTCCCCAGGTGGAGACATTAGGATGGGCAGAAGTGATGGCAAATGGAGATTTCAAGTACCTGTGTTGCTCAGAATCCAATCCCTTGTGCCCACAGCTGCCTTCAGTCAGAAAAACAAAATACTTAAAACTTAGCACATTTTTCCCTCCTCTCCATTCTTTTTGACATATCCTAGATGTACTTCTAGTCTATTTTTGACATATTGTTAGTAAAACCTGGAAGGTTAGAGGCTGGACAGGGAGGCAGCAGCAGCAAGGCTCAGCTTCAAGGAGTGATTTCCGTTTGGGGATCAAAGCTCTGTGCAAAGCATGGAGGTGCCCTGAATTTTTCAGGCACTGTCTCCCACCTGCAGCAAGGAGTTACATGGGCACAAAGCAGCATCTTGTGCTCCTGACACATCCTATCCCCTCCACAGCAGTGTTGAGCACAACAGAGAGCTGCTGTGACCAGACCTGTGTCTAGACACTATTGGCTTTTTGTCATTAGTTGTTGTACACTCAGACCCTTGCTAAGAATAACAGCATTCAGTGAGCTCCTCAGATTCTGGGCAGGACATGGGCATAACTCTGCACACAAGTGGGTGGATGAAGAGGACCCTCACAGCCTGGATCCCTCTCCCTGCAGGGATGCACTCACCTGGGAGCAGTGCAGATGGAGTGGAGTTTTACAGGGATTAGGCACTGGAGGGCTGCTGGCCTCTCAAAGAGCTATTTCAGCATTCCTATCCCCTGTGCTGCTGAGGGCAAATGGATGCTGACTCAACCCTCTGAGCAGCCCTGTGTCCCTGCCTGTTATCATCATCCCTTAGTTCTTGCTGTAACATCTGTGTTTGTCCCTGATGAGATGGCAATTTCCTTGGGGCAGGGAGCACGACTCAAACAGAGGAGTTTAATTACCCCAAACACTCTTTCCATTGCTCTCACAGGGATTTTGCCTTCCATGGCTCCTGTTTGGATGAAGCCATGGCTCAGGGAAATGGCTCTACCAACAGGCACCCTGTGTCTGGGCTGGAGGCAGTGCTTGCAGCAGGGCCAAGCTCTGAGGTTCTCCTCACTGCAGGGATGTGCTCACTCACTGCAGGGATGTCCTGCAGGAAGGAGGAGTGGATGGTGGATGGGGAGGACACAGCAGGGTGAGCCAAACAGGTCACCAGGGTGCTCCTGGCTGCCAGCAGAGCTGAGGTGGGCTCAGCACACCTCGGCCATCAGCTCTGGGTGGGTATTGGCAATGCCATGCTGCAGTTCCTTCTGTGCACATAGGGAACAAACACAACCTTAGTGCTCCTGTTCTCCCTTATTTCTGCTTGTAGGGTGGCTGCTCTTTGCAGACAAGCACAGGAGTGACCCTGCAAAGAGAAGAGAAGCCTGTCCTGGCTCTGCAGGCCCTGGCATGAGCTTGTTCCCAGCTGCATCCTGGGAGGGGTGACCCAGCACAGCACAAAGCCTCTGCCCCAAGCCAACCCCAAGGCCCCTCGCTGGCTGATCCTGCTGGCATCCCAGTCCAACCAGGACCTCTGGCACTTCAGTGCTTCCTTCAGTGCTGCCTGAGCCCTGGCCCTTCTCTGGCCCTCCTTGCTCACAGCCTTGGTGCTTCACAAGATGCAGATTCTTGTCTAAATGCTCAGGTGAAGTGTTTGCCTCTTTTGTTGTTCTCTAGAGAGTTGTGCTTAGCTGGCCATGCAGTGGGATGTTTTTCCTGCTGTAGGTCAAAAGGAAATTGGGAAGAACTGGATTTTTTATTTAAGGCAGGGCCCTGCCTCCTGCATGGCATCAGACCAGCAAGTATGGAAAAGCAGCACCTGTCTGAGATGTGAAAGAAACCTAAAAACAGGGACCCAACCCTTGATGCCAACACCCACCTGCTTTTTACTAGATGCCTCCTTCATCTCCACTGCTGGGAAGTGCAGAACTGCCCCAAACACAGCTTTTGCTCATCCTGTCACAGTGCCCAGCTCCACTTGCTCCAAGAGCACTCAGAATGTTTTCCCTGACTCTGTGCAATCCCCAGGCTCTGTTTGCTTCCCCTACAGGCCTTTAGCTGAAAGCACAGCAACATCTCCTGGAGCAGGGTGGCTACTGCAAGCTCAGTGTCAAAGTGCCACCATCAATCTGAGTTCCCTCAATTCCAGACCCTCTGGATTTGTTCCCATGGCGCCAGGGATGCCTCAGGGGCAGCGTGTCCTGCACATTTCCTCACCTTTGTGAGGAGAAGGAAGGACCTGCTCTTGGAAACTGCCTGTTCATTGTTCAGATGTCCCTCAGGAGAGCTGATCAGACCTGACCAGGCAAACACCAGGTTGTGTGAAGCATTCAGAGGGAAACCAGGAAAAAGGAACTGGATTGGTGCCACCACACTAAAGGAGACAGGAGGGATTCATCCCATCAATAAGAGGTGCCAAATGCTGGATTTTATTACCATAAGGGTCTCCTGTAAAGACAAGCAACTGGGGATGTGCACTGTGGGTATCCCTGGCCCAAGGATAAGGAAATTGGAAGAAGGAGCCACCAAATGAGGTCCTCTGCCTGGAAATCAGGCAAAGTGCTGTCCTTGCTGACCTCCTCTGTGAAAATGAGGCAAATGCAGAGGGGCAGTGAATGGCACCTCAGAGGAAACACAGCAGCAGTGGGGCCAGGTAGGAGCTGTGTCTCAAGTGCATCTTCCCTGTTTGCAGTGACCCCACATCCTGATGCCACCTCAGGGTGCACAGCCCAGCTGGATTCCAGCCCAAGCCCACCTGCAGCTCCCCTCCCTTCTCCTTCTTGCATAAAAAGGTGGAAAATCCTGGAAGCAAACAGTTGCTCCCATGGCTTAGAGGGAACTGGAAGGAGAGCGAGGGTGGACGTGAATGCAGATTCCCTGTCTGGTGCCATGAAAAGGCACTGCTTGTACTACAACAAGCCCTGCAGCCTCAGCAGACAAATTATTTGTTTAATTAGAACTGCCGTCCTTGATGCATCTTGACTTGCTAATTAGTATTTTAAGTGCTTGTGAAGTAGTTTGGATGTATTCCTTCAGCTTCAGACACGTCTCTACCACCATTGCTATTCCTTCCTCCTGCCCCGTGCCATCACCTAAGTAACATCATTTCTGCTTCCAGACGGGCTGAATTCTCTAAAGCAGGAGGGAAACACAAACTTTGCTTATTCATGCACAGGGAGCTCTTATTTGCATGAGAAGAGATGAGGCTGTGGAGCAGCACGCCCTAAAATCTGGGGAGAAGGAAATCTTTGCACTAGGCAGGGAATAATGGCACAAACGTGGATAAACTGATTTTTTTGTCTGTTCTGCAGCATTTCTGGGTTTTCATCACTCAAACCACTCCACTCCACAGCAATGGTGGGCTGGGAGCACCCCTGGCACTCTCAGGGGTGCTGCAGTGGGCACTTGCTGTGGCAGGGAATGCAGAGGGGATGTCCTACATGACTGGATTCCAGAAACAGGCACAGGTTTCTGAATGGGCACCACGGCTGCTGTGTCAGTCACACTACTGCTAAATTGGGTTCAGCTAAATTGGGTTCAGCAGGCATGGACAAAGGTGCAGCCATAGGGGGACTTGTTGGATCTGGACAGTAGCTAAGAGTTTGTTAAATTGCCCCCACAAGCAGATGAACTTTGAATTACCCTTACAGGGAACCTCAAACTATGCTTTTTTTTTTTTTGCACATAGTATCTGGCAGCTGTACAAAGCACCAAAAAAAATATCCCTTATTTCACAGATTTCCTCTTAGTTTTTGGAATGTTTCTTTCTGTAAGCATGAAGATAGGAACTATTAAAAACCATTTTCAGCAGTTCTCAAAGCACACAGTCATGGCAGCTGCTATTTATGAATGATGTTTGGGAGGTTCTGTCAATGGAAGAACAAACAGATTTCTGTACGTGCACAATTCTGGATATTTAGCACACAGAGGCACTTCCCAAATGTTTTGTGAGAACAAAAAGCCCTTTCCCTGGCTGTTTACAGATGGCTTGCAAAGAATAAGTGAGAGGTTCAAGCGTGGCTGAGCTGAGCAGCTGCTGAGAGTTCAGATAAATGATTTCCAGCTCTGCTTTGGAGGCTGCAGGAAGGAGACACGTTGCAGGGCAATGCTTTCCATCACATCAGGGCTTAGAAGGAAACCTTGCCTCATTTCCATTCTCCCCACCTGCTCTTTGGAAGTTTATTCTTTAAGCACTATCACTGCTGGAAGCTTTTTAGTGTTCAGGTTCCAGCCATGATCTCATGGGCTTTTTGGAGATGAAAGAAGCTTGTGTGAGCAAGGGGATGAGACAAGCCCTTGCTCCTGGATGCCATGTGCCCTGGGATGTGCCCATCCTTGTGATGAAAAATGCACACAGCATCCCCTTTGGTTTCCCCAGAACTGATTCTGAGCTTGTGTGGCTTCAGCAGGGCAAACTCTGGCTTTCCAAATTTCCAAGGCTCTCTTGTGTACCTTCTGTAGCGATGAAGTGCTGAGATTCAGCATTTCTTTCAAAGCCAAGTTGGCCTCCAATTCCTGTGTTACCAACATCTGCATCCAAAAAAAGCTGAGTCAAATAATAAAATAAAGTCACCTGTGAGGTATCCTCTGCATCTCCCATCACCAGAGCTAATAAGATAATCCCCCATTAGGCCATTCAAGGCCATAAAAATAGGTTTGAAGTCCGAGAAAAGTTTTGCTTCAATATAAACAGAGGGTTTTTCTAAGTTTCTTTTACTTCTCCTTGCTTGCTCATGAATTGGGAATCTCTCATCCTATACTCACATCCTATACCGAAGCAGTTTGGGATATTTCTTTCTTTCTTTGTAGGTGGGGTAACTGAGCCTGCAGGAATACTTGGCTCAGACTTTACAGGAGGCAAACTGAGGCCTCAAAGGTTATTTAAACCAAAACAAAATCAAAGTAAAAATGCACCTCTTAGGAAGATGTTTCTGCACAGCTGGTCTAGAGCAGGAGGAAGCCCTCAGTGGTGCAACAGAGCTTTTACAGGGCTTGTTAGACTGGACCTACCACTCTGTTGTGCTTGAAACTTGTGGAGAGAATGTCTCCCCACCTCTGAAACACAGGCTTCAGCCAGGGCATCCTGAGGGGAGGGTGAACCAGCAGGGTTTGTCTTGCACATCATTGTGCATCAGTCTAGAACTGGAATAAATATTTTCACTGCCAGATGTAAGACATCCTTTAATTTTTCATGGTGGCTTGCTCTGGAGTGTCAGAGTTCCTACTGGAATATCCACTAGAAAAAAGAAAGAATGAGTGGTGCTTGTGCTCCACTGCCCAGACACAACAAGGGAATGGAATAACAAAAATCTTAAATTTACATCCTTTCTGCAAGGGGCAGTAAGATGGCTCACTCTGCATCAGCTCCTACCTTCACCCATTAACTTCTCATGCTACAGAAGTGGATTCAATCTGGTCCAAGCTGATGTCTCTTGGGTAGGAATGGGTGTCACATCAACCTCTGTCCTGCACAGAACAGGGACACCTTAGGGACATGTTCAAGGCAGATGTTGCTCTGGGTTTTGTGGCCAACTTTGGGAATGTGCCTCTTTTTTTTGGTCCCCAGACACAGTATGTACCCAAGAATGAGGTTATTATGAAAGCCCTCAAACTTGAGTCAAGGTAAGCAACACTCCAGACTGAAAGGTCATGGAATCATAGAACTTTCTAGGCTGAAAAAGACATCTGAGATCAACTCTAATTGTTCTCTCAGCACTGCCAAGGCCACCACTGACCCACATCCCCAGGTGCCACATCTACACATCTTTCAGATCCCTCCAGGGATGGAGACTTCACCACTACCCTGCACAGCCTGTGCCAGGGCTGGACAGCCCTTTCCATGAAGAAATTTTCCTAGTATCCAACCTGAGCTTCACCTGCCACAGCTCGAGGCTGTTCCTTCTCATCCTGTCCCTGCTCCTGGGAGCAGAGTCTGACCCTTCCTGGCTGTCCCCTCCTGTCAGGAATTGTGCAGAGCCACAACTTTTCTCCAGGCTGAGCCCCTTTCCAGCTCCCTCAGCTGCTCCCCATTGGACTTGTGCTCCAGTGGTGGTGAAAAAGCCCTGGGGACTTGTTAGGAACTTCAACTTCCCCATGGGTAGAACCAGCTGGGCAGGTGGGTACACAAAATCTTTATTGTTGGTTGAATTTAGTTTGTGGACTTTTCTGTAATTCAGTACCAGTAAAAGGAGGAGTTGAGACCTGGAAAGTTGCTGCCTGGTTGGTGTGGACAGGTTCCTGTTCCATTTTCCTGGAGCAAACACCATTTTGTCCTTCCACCTCTGGGGAGCTGTGCCCCCACGCACAGCAGCTCATGCTGGCTGCTGACACACAGCCAGGCTGTGGGCAAGAAGGTCTGCAAGGAGATGCATATTCCATGAGGGATTGCTGAGCTGACAGAGAATGCCCAGGACAGACCTCACTCAAAGCTGCTGGACACTCCAGTCACCCGCTCTTCAGACTGATGGCCCAAGTGCATAATAGAGAATTAACAGAGACCTAGGGGGACTGAGAAGTCAAGTGTTTGACAGCAGTGCTCTGCTCTCCCTGCTGTTCTGACAGCTTCCCTGTCAGGCCCTATCACACAGCCACTCCTGAGTCTGAGGGATGACAAAAAGAATTAGCTTAGCTGAGCTAGATGACGTTGGAAACAAACATCTCTCATCTGCTGAGTATTCCCTCTTGGAGCTGTTCCCATCCCCATGGCTGCAAGGGGCTGCTGGGAACCACACATTTCCTGCTGCTTCCTTCTGCTGAAGGATGAGCACCCAGCAATGGCATCCCAGAGCTGAGACAGGCACCTGCCCATGGGAGATCTCATCCTGGGACTGTCACCAGGGCTGGCTGGGTTCTGCTCAGCACCTTGGAGCTCACAAATGGTGCAGCTGGAGATAAGCAGCTCCAGTGCATTAATGCACCACAGTGCATTGATCAGCAAGGCTGTTGGAGACTGAGGGAAGGTGCTCTGTGGGCCTGAAACACTCTTGGATTGCATCCATGCTCCCTCTGAAGTCAGCAGGAGCTGGCTTGTTGTGATGCCTAAAGAGGCTGCCCTGGAACAGAGGCTAGACAGAGCTAAAGGAATAAAGGAGAAATTTATTAAAAAGCCTTCAAAGGACACACCTTGGGCAATATAAGAGCCTGGCCATGGTTCTGCCCAAGATGGATGCAGGATGGATGATCAATCATGAGTTTTCACACTTTTGTAAATTTTGGTCCATTTCCATATTGGGGTCAATTGTCCAATTACAGCTTCAGGTTAGGAAGTCCCATCCTCTCAGGTTGCTCTCAATTTGCTATTGCTTATACTTCTTGAGCCTAAAGCTGCAACACTGTCCTTGGCTCTCAAGCTGGAAAAGGATTGTTTTGTCTAAATATAACTTGCTAACACTTTATATGCAGTTCACAGTCACACACTAAGGCAGCTCATAATCTAAAAAATATGAAAGTTAAAACTTAAAGCATCACTTATACTGTTACCTTCTCCTTCTATTTATCTTGGATGAACTCTAAAAAAATGGTTTTAGATATCCATGCTGAGAGCATTGACACTGGCATGTGAAAACCCCATCTTGGAAAACAGTCCTGCTCAAGGCTGTGGATTTATTTTAAAATCAGAGCAGATCCACTGCATGTGTCAGAGGTGTCTCCCAGACCTGTGGGGTAAAACCTTACAAGGCACCACAGAAGCAGCCAGATTTATAGAGGAGAGTATTGAGGAGTAGATTTCTTCTGCTCTAACAGGGATTTGGGATTAGGACTTTAGTTGAGCACCTGAGAGGTGCATGTCAGTGGAAAGAGTAACCCTGCAAGTATTTGTGTTTACTGCCTGCAAAATACCAGCACAACAGGGCAGGACGTGACCAAGGGAAGGACCAGCACCACCCACAACTGCCAAGGGCTCACCCCACCCCAAGCTGGGGTACTGACTACATCAGCCATGCTGGACCTCCTGTCAGTTTGTTGCAAAGCAATCTCTGCTCATGAACATAACTTTAAATGCAAAATGAAGACCTGAATCCACCTACAGAGTCCAAAGATGAGCCCCCCAGTTATAAGACAAGCCAGTCTAAAATGAAATCAATTGTCAGTGGAGGCGCCACCTTTGTGCCACCAAAGGACACAGGAGATGCATTTCAACCCACTTGAACAATCAGACTTGTTCCAGCCCCAGCAGTAATAGTCACTTTTCCAGACAGAATTGACATTATAAATGAGTTGTTGGTTAATTTGCTGCTATGTTAAGATCACTGATTCTACAGCTACGTCCTTAAGCAACAGTGCCTGAATATAAAGCACCCAGCAGCAAAATTATAACCGCATTTGGATGCGGAGCACAACCTTCTTATCAGCAGACTTTCAATCCAGAGTTTTGGGGTTACTCATGCAAAAATAGCTGGTCTGCCTGAGTGAGCATGTGAGGGCTGCTCCTCAGCCTCTAACCAGCAGCAGCTGGGAAGCAGCTCAGTAATATCTGCCTTTCCAGAGATCCAAACCCACCTCCTTGTGGAGCTCAGAGCCATGTGAAGGAGCCCATGTGTTGGCCCATCTCCCATCTGAGCTCTGGCTCAGACCCTGCTCCAGCCAGAGCACATCCAGATTTGCTTCTGGTTCCCTATCCAGATTTTGGATAGGGTCATCCACCAGATTTACAGCTGGTCTAGCATTTTGAGCACATTAAAACAGCTTGAGTTTTAGCACTCACAGGGGCAGGACCACACAGGTGAGCCATGAAGATGCTGGTCCTCACCTCAATGGTGGAATTCCATCTCTTGTGGAAAAGCTCTGTGCTGGAAGTCTAGTGGGAAGTGTCTCTGCCCATGGCAGGGCAGGTAGAACAGGGTAATCTTTAAGGTCCCTTCCAGCCTAAACCCTCTTGGCATCCTGTGATTCTCTCTTTTCAAAGCTCCCCTCCACAATTTGGCACTATATTTGATTATAACTTCTGCCTTTCCCATCCCCGCCTTATGGGAACGCATTGTGCTCCTAGGCAGGAGTTGTAAGGAAAGTTTCCAGGCAAAAAACTATGGATAGGGGGTAAAAAAGTGCAGGAATGTCCCTTTTAGGGGGAGCAGCCATGAAAAAAACAGGGATCACAAGTAATATAACTAATGGTGAGGAACAAGCCAGGAGCCTGTGTCATGCAGCTGCTGGAGTAGAAAGCAGAGCCATAACAGAGCAATGGGATATTTTTCCTTGAAGTTTGTATTGCTCTCCACAGGAGTACAAAAAGACCTTTGCTCACCTTGCTCTGACAGGTTATAAATAGAGGTTAAAAAAGATTATTAAACTTGACCGCTCATGTCCACCAGAGGAATAAAAAAACCTTTAAACCCAAATTATTTTATGTAAGTAGGACAGTTCAACCTTTATTCTTTGCCAGGAGTTCGGTTAAATAAATGCTTTTCTCTGAGTGAATAAATGAACTTCTTAGTAAAATCTGTCAGAAAAAACTCCCAGTGGACAAGGCATTGAGAGGCCAATACTGACACATTCCCAGACACCCAGAAATACTTTTTTTCCTTATCAAATCTGCTTTTGAGATGGATAGCCCCCTCTCTCACCTACCTCGTGTGTTTTTATACGCACCCACACAGAGATATGTATATATGAATACAAAACTATTTATTCCCAAAACTTAAAGCGGCTTTTAAATCATGTGATGAGATGTAAATACTCATCTCCCAGGCTCATACCCATATCTGAAATATCAGGTGTGCTCCCACCTGGTTTGGAGCTGGCTCTGGACCCATCAGATGGCAAGCAAGGGCTATAGATCCTGGTCCTATACATCTCCAAGTCACTCCAGCTAAACCATGTTTCCTTGGCAGTTGAGAAGTGGGATAATAAGATTTCTACTCCAAAGATACGTGCCCAGAGCACCAGGCCTTTAATTATGCAAAGGACTGGAGCCAGCTTCCTCCTGCCTTTTCAGATAAGTGGTTTCACTGAGAGATTACAGCCAGCAGAATTTGGCACCTGGCTCTGCTGGCACCGAGGGGCTTTTGTTCCTTGCCCATGCAGTCTCCTGCCATGGAAATTTGTGCTTATCCCAGGATCCACCCAAGTGGATCCAGTTGCCATGTCAGCAGATTAGTGCCCACAAAAGAGCAGCAGCAGCCCTGGGCAGACATTTAGCATCTCCCAAAACCTTGGAGCTGAGCGGTGCCGATGCTCATTTGTGCTCTTTGTCCCACATGGGAAAAGCTGGCTCAAGCCCCATTCTGCTCCAGTCCCTGTGGCCTGGGAGCCAGAGAGGCAGTGAGCAAGCCCTGCTCCTGCTGAGCTGGGTGCTGCTGGAGGCTGTTTTACTGCAGAGCAAACTGGTTCTGCGTGTGCCAGCGGTACCTGGGCCATGGCAAAGCGCAGGGACCAGCAGAAATGCAGCAAATCCCTCTAATGCTGGCTTGGCAGCCTCAAAACATCTTTTACTGTCTGATAACTAGACACAAAACCAGCCTTGTTTTCCTCTGTCTGTGGCAGGACAGCTGGGCACCAAGGTAAGGGCACCTTACCCACAGAGAGGCAGGACAGGGCTGCCTCCTGATGGGGCCACCCCTGCTCTCAGACAGTTTCATACCCAGAAATAAGCTGAAATCAGACCTGTAAAAGTGTCCTTTAAGTTCCTGTGGATACAATGAATTGCTGCACTAGCAGGAAATGTGCAGAATATGTCTTGGGAGCTTTGGGAGAAGCAAACCCTGGTAGAAGAAGGTTGGGTGGAGGCTTTGGAAATTGCCTTGGTGTTGGGTTAATGCTTCTAAGTGAAGTGAACTCTAAAGCCAATACAGACTTCAAGGGGAAGGGGTACCCCAAGGGTAAATCTTGGAGATAATTGAGATACTTTCTCTATATTTTCATGTTTACACAGAGGAAAGACTTCATAGCTGCATATTTATGGTGACTGTACAGAGTGAGAGTGACATCTGAAGAAACATATAGGCTTTCTTCTCCAAAGAGAAAACTGGATTGAGACAAAAATGACCTAAATAAACATTGGAAGATCATAGGAAAGTATTCCTTGGAGGCAGAGAAAAGGAATATATACATGTAGATAAGTGTTGGGTATTGTTCTTTGGAGAATTTCAGTGCATCAAAGGAGGCTGGTATCAGCCCTGGAATAACATCAGAAGAAATGTTGTCTGAGGAGAAGCAGAAGGGCTAAAAGTAATTTATCTGGGCAGAGGAAGGTATGATGGACTCTCCTGTTTTAAATTCTGAGGTGGTTTCTGCCTTTTCCATGTATTGCTCACTGGGGTTGAGAAAGAACAACCTCTCCCAGCTCAGAGGCTTGTGAGTAGTGGAGAGGTGGACAAGTGGAGTTTGTGGTGAGTCCAGGAAACAACAATAACTTATTGGGTCAGTTTATATAATAAATATTATCATTTATGGGCTCAGATTTCTACTATAAGCACAGAACAAGGTAACTACACTTGCATCTGCTCTATCCCCATATTGGAACTGCTCAGCACCCCATTGTGTCCTAAACCCAGAGTATAATCTAGGAAGGAAAAAAGCATCAAAGCAAATGAGAGATGGACTTCAGGAATACTTCAAGTGTGTGTGCACCATGGAGCACTGACCTCAGAGTGCAATTGAAAAGGGTCTCATAACATCAGTTTGGAAGAAGAATGTACAGTTTATTGCAAAGAAGAAGGAAAAATCTGGGGCAGAACTTGCTCACTCCTCCCCACCTTCATTTCTCACTGCAGGTAAATCAGATTACAAGAACATGCAGCTTCTGAAATGACTGTAAACTCAACTAGCAAACTGCTGGGCCTCCTGAGCACCTGCCCATGTGAAAACAGCATAAAAACTAAAACAGCTTCAGGAAAGAGCTGGGTTAAGTGGCTCATCTTCAGTGTGCTGTCTGTGTGGATGAACTGACACTGCCAGGTACAAAGAACAAACAAGCAGGTGGAAGCAGACCTGTGTGCTCCGATCCAGCTGGGTGGGTTCTGCCCTCTGCTTTGTCTGGGTGACAATGGGAGTCAGGTGGTGGGTGGCTTGTCACTGTGTGCTGTCCCCCATCAGCCCAAAAGGACTTGGAGTCGTCTGAGCTGTATTTTCAGCGTTAGGCTCCTCCGGTTCTCAAGCCCTCTACAATCCAGACTCAGTGAGTTACTCATTGCAGGGCTGAATTACCCTACCCTGCTGAGACCCAGCACTGGCAAACCCAAGTCACCAACCCAAAATCTCCCCTCTTTCTTCAATTCCATGGCTTACACTGGCATACCTAATATTTAGGAATATTTAGGAATACCTCTGACTGCACAGAAAGCTGTGCCAGCCTAGAACACCTTTAGCCTGAGGTGCTCTTTCAGGAAGCTGCTGCTTGTTGAGCACTGAGAAAGGGAAACCCAAGTTTACCTTCAGCACTGACGAGAGGCTCTCATGGGTACTCTGTAAATCTGGCCAGAGCCCACTGACCACAAGTTCAAAGACCTATGAGGTTATTCTCAGGCCAAGGAGATGCTGCTCTAGAGAGAAACCCCACAAGGGCCCCACTGGGCCCCAGAAAGAGTGTTTGTGTTTTGAGCATCAGTTTTCTCCCTTCCTTCTCTTGGCTTTGCAGGAGCCTCACAGGGTCTGGGTCCATCCTGATACCTCTCACAGCAAAGCCTTTGAAAAGCTTTGCATGAAAGATATGGAAATAAATGGGATATTTAGGTTCCTTTCCCAGCCTGAAGGACCAGCCAAGCATGTTGTGATGCTGTATTTCAGGGCTGTATTGGGCTGGCACATCACCTGGACATGAAAGGGCTCTTCACACTAAAGAAAACCCAGTCAATGTCTGCTGTTGGAGTCACTTCCCAGGGAGGAAGCTGAAAAAAAACAGCACAGAGAGCTGGGAAGGTGCCCAGGGCTTCCCTGGGGAAATTATCCCAATCCCTCTGGATCTCATACCCATGGTCCCAGGACCACCATAAGCACATGGTCTTTCCAGGGGACACTGCTGCCAGCACATGGTTTTTAAGGTGTCTAAGGAATAACCCTGTACAGCCTAAAACTCTTTGTCCACCAAGAAGAGAACTCAAAGATCTTTTTGTACTGATGCTCCCACGCTGGATTTATTTGCTGTTATTTTCCTGTCACCTTGCTGTGCTTCTTATATACCATCTATCATGCCATTTATATACTACATTTATGCATCCACCTCTGTGCAACCCCAATTGCAGAAAGCAATGCAGTGTGACCCAAGCTCAGGCCCTAAAGTGCCCTGGCTGGAGCAGGGATGGCAGCAGGGAGGATGCCAAGGAGAAAGAAAATTGTCCCACGTGTGATGGCAATGGGGAGATGCAGGCACAGAGGGGGAAAACCTCTGCAGGCACTGTAAGGGAAGGAGGAATGGCTGAGGATGTGCATCAGATCCCACTGGCAGACCAGCTCCAGCACTGGCACAGGTGCAGTCACACAGAAGAAACACATCTCCTGTCCCCTGGGGCTCAGCCTCTTTCCTGGGAAGTAGTGAGGATTTACAAAAATAGGAAATGCTGGAAATGCTACTACACAGCAGCTAAATATAGCCTGAGCAATGGAGGAGCTGCAACCCTCACTCCAAAACCACAGGTAGGGAAAGAGAACTCCTCATTCCCTGCCAGGATGAGGTGGGATGCAGGGAGCTGCTGGCCATGGCAGGGGCTCCCTGGGGAGCCTGGGCAGTGCCCAGCACCCTCTGGGGAGGAAGCTTTTCCTGACAGCCAGCCTGACCCTGCCCTGGCACAGCTCCAGCCCTCCCTGGGCACAGAGAGCAGAGATCAGAGCTGCAGAACACACAACTGAGCTGCTCTTCCACAAGGCTGCTAATTTTGCCATCCTTGGAGGTGCTCAGCCTGTTCCTCCCCCCATGAAAAATCCCTTGGTTACAGTTGTATGTTTGCTAAATGCTGATTTTGGGGGCTGATTCCCCAAAGGCAAAGAAGCAGTGGAAGGTGGACATGGTGTTACCACCACAGAGATGGCAGCAGTGGGGCTGGGGCTCAGCACACAAGATCAGTTGTCTCTGTTTTGCTTTTTAACAGCCAATAACCAACTTGGAAAAGTCAGTCTGAATCCAGCATGGAGGTAAGCAAATCACTGACATCACAACACAAGGGAAATTGCAAATTTACTTTGGGAAGGGGAAAAACAACAAGAGACTCAGAAACTGAACTTCAGCACCAATACTAATAATAAACCACAACAATTAATTACAGACCTGCTTGGGAAGGGGGCTAGCAGTGAGGACAAAATGAACTCAAAATGACATTGTTTGGTGAATGGGAAGGCTGAGGCAGCCTGATGAGGGCCCAAGCTCTCATCAGTGCAAGTTATCTAAAAATAAACAAACAATGGCCCAAAGCTCTGAGCATTTCAGCACCATCTGGAGACTCTGGACAAAGAGGAGCAGCTTGCCACTGTGGGACACAGTGAAGAGCAGGGTTTATGCATCTAGATGTGCATCACAGCAGTGCACACCACCAACGGGGGAGCCCAGGGCTCAGAACACAAATCCAATCTGCCATGTATGAAGTTACAGTGGAAGGTGTCTCTACTCATGGCAGGGGGTTGGGCTGGGTGACCTTTAAAGGTCTCTTCCCACCCAAACCATTCTGTGATCCTGTGATTCTAAAACTGCACACCAATCCCAGAGCAGCCACTCTTCTGGGAAGGGCACAGTAAACCCAACAGAAACCCAGTAAGATTTTAATATATTGGTAGAAAAATAAACCAAGGGGAAAAATATAGGTGTTTTTGCCAGTTTGCTAGGCTGAGGGGCCAAGTGCTGAGAGAGGCAACATTCAGTCAGATCCCAACTCTCCATCTCAGAGGCACCAAGTGTTGGGAGCTGTGCTGAGCCCTGGCCAGGAGACTGGGACTTAGAGGTGTCTTAACATTGCTTAATGCACAGGGCTTGTCTCTGAGATGAAATTAAAACAAATAAGGAGGCGCAGTGTCACAGCACATGCCACAGCTGAGACAGCCACAATACACAGAATTTCATAATACAATTTCAGGGAGTTTCAGCCCATACAGAGTAACACCTTACCTTGTGAGAAGGCTTTAAGTGTCTTCTCACACAGAGCAACAGCCCATTGCTTCAGAAGGCTGCAAATATCTGCTCTCCTTGGGGTTTTTTAGCCCAGCCTTTTATCCCCTCCTGTTGATGCCCTGCCCCTGTGTGCCCTCTGTTCCCTTTGCTGGTTGGTCAGTGCCCCTGGGCACTCCCTGGCTCGTTACCCTCAATATCAGTCACCTGTCCTGCACAGCTGGAGCCCATTGGGGATGAGGCTCCACAGCCCCACTCCCAATTACCAAACTGTGCACCTACAGGGCAGGGCTTTATTGCTGTGATGAGTTTATTTCCAGGTGGGCTTGAGGACCTTCAGGACCATGCAGCATCCCTGACAGGGTCCCTTCTCCTCCTTAGATGACAGTTTAGCCCCCAAAAGTGAAGTTTTCTTCAAGGTGTGAAGACTTTGTGGTTTAGCTATTGCTTCCACAGCAGGTTGAACTGGTGAAGGGCGGCAGAATTACTGGGCATGAGTAATTAAATTAAATTTAAAAATTAAACTCTTCTTATCTGAAACTGAACACTGGAAATTAGTAGACACTTACAGTCTTAATCTCTGTTCCTCAGATCTCTGTCTGCAAAAGGAAGCAGCATCACCCCTGTCTAATTTCCTCATCTAATTACATGGGATTACAGAGCTGGCAGCTCACTAATATTTATGCTTTGTTTGAGATTCCAGTGAAGCACCCCAAAGGCAGGACTTCTGTGTTCAGTGTCACGTCCAGACATTCTTTGATTAATAACTTATAAAGTAACTTGCTAATGAGAAGGAGAAGAAAGACTTTTGAGTGACTCCACATTTACCAAATGGAAAAATAAGTCTTGAAACCTACAGCAAAGGACTTCTCAACACTTACCCACAAGAAGATCAAGCCCAGGATGACAAGACCAGGTTCAGGATGCACAAGCAGCCTGAATTCTGGGATCTCCTAGTGCCAGGCTTTGCAGCCCTGAAACTTCCCGTAACAGACCCAAATTCCCTCTTGTACTGTGGTACCAAACCCAAGGGGGACCTTGCTTGAGGAGGCATCCTGCTCTTTACACCCTGGCAGGGGAGGTTTAGACTGGATATTAGGAAAAATTCCTTCATCCAAATGGCTGTCCAGCCTGGCACAGCTGCCCAGGGCAGGGGTGGAGTCCCCATCCCTAGAGAGATCTAAAAGCTGTGTAGATGTGGCACTTGGGGATGTGGGTTGGTGGTGGCCCTGCCACTGCTGGGGGATGATGGATTTCAGTGACCTTACAGGGATTTTCCAACATAAATGCTCCCATGGTTCTGTTATGGGAAGTCTGTTTCTGGCAGGATTCCAAGGATGAAAACCAGCACTTCAAAGCTGTTTGGCTGCTCAGGCCATGCCAAACCCTGCCTGGGTGCCCTGCAGGTGGAAAGGGGCAGCAACAGAGGAGGACTCCACCCACTGCTCCACTCTGCTTTTCTGCTGGATTTGTTCTGTTTCAGGTCTTCTCAGATTTGTTCCTAGAATCACAGCATCCCAGAATGGTTTGGGTTGGAAGGGACCCTAAAGCTTATCTCATCCCACCCCCTGCCATGGCAGGGACACCTTCCACTATCCCAGATTTGCTCCAAGCCCTGTCCAGCCTGGCCTTGGGCACTGCCAGGGATCCAGGGGCAGCCACAGCTGCTCTGGGCACCCTGTGCCAGGGCCTGCCCACCCTCACAGGGAACAATTCCTGCCCAATATCCCATCCGACCCTGCCCTCTCGTCAGCCTAAAGCCACTCCCCTTATCCTGTCACGACTTTGCCTTGCCCAAAGTCCCTCTCCAGGAAGGTTTAAGTGATGCCATTTCCAGGTGGGAAGAATTTCCATGGCAGGTGTTTTCTGCTGGCAGGGTTCCTCCGCGTCCTTTGGTTTAGGAGAAGCAGGAGAGGTGTGTAAGGGGAGCTCTGCAAAGCTCCAGCATTCCCAGGGGAGGAAGACTCCGCCTTGGCAGTCTCCAAGCGCCCTCTGGCAGCCACAACCAGCAGCTCCAGCCAGCTCTGCCGGGGGATTTGTCCAGCAGAACATCCATGCAGGATGGTGTTTGTTAATGGGTTAATGGGGCTGTTTGGGGTTATGGAAAGGGGGGTGGCAGCCACCCTGCCCTGTGAGGGCAGCGCTCTCCAGGAGACAGAGCCTTTGGATCTCTGCTCCCTGGGACAGGGACAGGGCCCAGGGAATGGCTGGAGCTGTTCCAGGGCAGGGTCAGGCTGGAGCTCAGGGAAAGGTTCTTCCCCAGAGGGTGCTGGGCACTGCCCAGGCTCCCCAGGGCATGGGCACAGCCCCAAGGCTGCCAGAGCTCCAGGAGGGTTTGGACAATGCTCCCAGGGATGGGATTGCTGGGGTGGCTGTGCAGAGACAGGGGCTGAACTGGATCAGCCTGTGCTCAGGATGATCATCCTGGATCATCCTTCCAGCTCAGGATATTCTCTGAATCTCTGTTGGCTGGACATTGGCACAAGACTTGCTTCAGAATTTACCCAAATTTTTTGTGGCAAATGGGATTGGTCTGGTGGAATTGAAAGGATCAGCTGGTGCCTGGATTGGAGCAGAGAGAGGTATAAATGGCTTTTCATAGACCATCCAGGCACCCCAGCAGAAGACAGGAAGCTTGGAAAGAAAGAGGCATTTCCAGATAGCAGGAAAGATAAATTTGAGGGTAACTAAGGGTATGAAATGTGGGCCAAGAGGGCAGTGAACAATAGTAAGAAATTTGCTGAAATAACTACAGCAGTGAGAAAGAAGGGAAATAAAAAAGCAGTGAAAAAGATCAGCAGAGCCATTCTAGTTTGTCACTGAGAGCTCCATGGCCAGGCAAGACACATGAGGAGAAACCTGTAGCCAGGTGGGGGTGCAAAGAATGACTAATGAGGCATCAGGCAATGAATTCTGTCTGTCGGGTGCTGCAAACACAACACCCAGCATGGAGCTGAGCAGGAGTCAGAGCATCATTAATTCAGTGAGGTCTGCTGCAGGCAGGGATCCGGGGTCTCAGGGGGAGCATCTGAGAAATGAGGGAATGAAAGGGAAAAGCCATCAGCTCCCTGGATACTCTGAAATATGAGCTGCAGCTGTAGCTATCTTTAGAAGCATGAAATATCCTGAGTGGGAAGGGAGTCACAAGGATCAGTCATGCAGTCCAACTCCTGGCTCAGGACACCCCAACAATCCCAGCCTGTGCATCCCTGGGAGCTTTGTCCAAATGTTCCTGGGGCTCTGGCAGCCTTGGGGCTGTGCCCATGCCCTGGGGAGCCTGGGCAGTGCCAGCACCCTCTGGGGGCAGAACCTCCTCCTGATCTCCAGCCTTCCCTCAGGTCCTGGCCCTGGAGGACTAGAGAAGTTTAACAAGTAGTCCATTTACACAGAACATGGCTTGCAGGCCAGTTGACAGCATTTAGATTCTACTGAAATCTGCTGAAAACTACTTGGACAAGCTATTAAACATCTAATTCCTATAGCTCTGCAACACTAGTAGGCCAATTAATAAATTCATATGGATTCTTTATTAGGGAAAAAAAATGTTTTAAACAAAAAAGCTTTTGCTGACAGAAAAGAGGAAGATTAAGATGGCTTAGCTTTAGCAGTAGCAGTGTTATTATCTAACTGCTGGGTCCCAGCAGGAGAGCCTGTGCAAAACCGTGCCAAGATCAAGGATGAGTTACAGGAACTCACATCTTCCTTCTAGTGATTTCTGAGGAACTCAAGTGTTTTGTAGAGATGCTGAGGGCCACTTTATAGGGAGTGGGACTGTGCTCAAGATGTGGAAGCAACACCCCTTTACCTGGCCTGTCCTCGCTGCCATGCCAGCGTGCCCAGGAAGCAGAGACAATGCTGAGCCAGAGATTCCTGCAGTGCCCCAGAGCACCCACGGCCACGGAGCCCTGGGAGACTCCCAGGGGAGCAGCTGCTGCCCAGACAGTCTGCTGTGCTCAGAGGGGGCTCCCAAAGGGCTGTGGGAGCTCTCCTGGCCACTGCTGGCAAGCACAGCTCCTCCTCATGGACCTGACAAGGCTCTCCTGCCTCTCCACCAGCATTTCTTCACATAAACATTCTGTGTGTGCTGCAAACAGTGAGGCTGCACTGGGAGAGGTGGGAGATGGTGCCAGCAGTGCCTCAAGGAGACACAGTCTGCATAAGCAAGGGCTCCCTTATGTAAGAGTCTGCTGTCAAAGCCAGGCCAGAACAGCCCTTTGCTTTTCTGTCATCCTTGACTCGGTGGGGAAGCGTCAATGCAAACATCCCTCTGCAGAGAAGAGAGGCTTGCAACAATAATCTACTGCAAAATGATACTCTCCAGATTTTAAACACCTGCTGATGGTCAGGGGCATTCAGTGAAACTATCAAGCTGTGCTTGGCAAATAAAACCTCAAAAAGAAACTCTAAAAGATAGCACTATGGAGCCTGCAAAATCTTCTGGGCTGAAATAAGTGCTGGATTGGCAGCAGTGCCACAGCTCACACTTCCATGGATGTATCACAAACACTTAAAGCAGAGTTATGCTTGAACACTTTGGGCACAGGACCAGGATGCTATGGATTCAGGAATGTTAATGAGCTACTGCTCTGAACTGATAGACTTCTGTGGGAAGTCTCTTCCCATCTTTATTCAGTGCCTGGAAGACCAGAGGCTCCAGTCTGTGTGTTGTTGACTTGACAGAGAGAAATACTTCAGGGGAATGTAAAGGAGCAGCACAGCTGGCTCCAAGCTTATTTAACATCCCTGTGTTTACACTGTAGTACCTATGGGACAAACAGTGCTGTGATATTATTAGTTCTCCTCTGGTTTTTTTTTCCCCTCAGAAATAAAGAATCACCACAATCTAAGGAGGCTGGAAAAAGGCCTATATAATCATTTCTCAGTGGGACACAAGAAGAAACAGAAATCAAAGCCTTCAGACAGTTTCCCCAATTTGACCTGTGAAGCCTGGGTCAGCAGTTTTCAGTGTACAGAAAAGGAGGCTCAAGTTATGAGGCTCCTCTTCCTATGCACAGAAATAATAAAATGAAGGGTAAAGCCAAGCATCAGTCATGCAGCAAACTGCAAACTGGCAGTATTTCCCAGAAATTGAAGCAAATGCAAAAGAATTTGCTTTTAGGGTTAAGCATGTGTCACTTGAATAGCAAGTCTGCCACATCTGTTACAGCCTCCTTCACACAAACCAGCTCTTCTCCTGCAGGGCTGAAGTACTTCCCAGCTTGTAACAAGGACAATTTACTGGTGGCAGGTAGCCTAGCCAGGTGTGGCACTTGCTGTATGGAATAAGCCATGGATCCCAGGAAATATCAATGTCAGGGTCACATGCAGCATGGCAGGAGTCAGCACACATGAAGCCCTTCAGGGCAGGACAGCATCAGACCAAAGTAAAATCATGGTTTCCTCCATGAGGGAGCAACGCTGAGAAAGGCAAATAAAAATTATTTTTCTCCATGACTGAAACCCACAGATGCTGAGTGTCCCCTGGCTGTATTGGGATAAAGGTGTCCTGCAGAGCCCCAGGGGACAGTGACACACCTTCTCCCAGGGTGTGCAGGGCTCCCTGTGGGATCATTCTGCCTCCCAGCACATTTGGCCAAACTACCATCAAGCTCCACAGCCACAGAAACATCCACTCTAGTCCCAGGGATAGCAAAGCTTAAATGGTCTTTCATTTCCAGCTTTGTCTTTTGGATTCTCTCCTGTTCTTCTACTCATGCAAGAAGACAACCTCTTGTGCTTCACCTCCTGAATGTGTGATCCTTGGCCACACAGCTGTCACACAGACAATCCTGTGCTCAAGAAGCTGCTCTGAGATTGTTATTTGATGCCCAGGGAACTCTGAAGTTTAACCTGGAGAAGATCTTCATGCAAAAGACGTGGAAAATTCCTGCAGAAGTAACTAAAAGTCAGTTATTTTCCTCTTAACTCCAAGCTGAAGCACCTCCTGGGCAATCTCTTTCCATATGCAGAAGCTGTGTCCAAAGACAAAATAAAATAAATCCTAGGAATGCCAATGGCTTTAGAAATCTAGTTGGTGCCTGAAGCAGGTAACTGGTGTGCTCTTACAGCATAGATGGTGACATACTTTGGTGCTTTAGTTGCCTCTGGTGCTGCTATAATCAGTTTTCCTCTGCAGGGAAAAAATTAAAATAAGGTATTTCTGTGGAAGAGCCTTTTCTCCAAAAGCAGAGGGAAGAAAGCAAAGTTCAGAAATGTAACCTGGGGGGCAGCATGAGTGCTTCTGACAGGGCTAAGACAAAGACACTCTGTAAACTACAAAACTTCAAGCCCTTCAGACTTACCTGTAACCAGTATTTACAGCATGGGTAAGGATGTGTTTATTCTGTTATGTGCCTGACCAGATAAAGAGGACACACAGCCTTTGTAACACTTCCCAAGAGTATTTATTAGTCAGGACTGATCTGTGTCAAAGCATGACTTCATACCTCAAATGGCATTTCATCACAGTGCAGCTGCACAAGCCTCTGCTCTCCCTGAACACATCCTTGATATGCCAAGGCAGACTTTAGCTCACCATTTATTCACATACACCAGTTCCTGCATTTGTTTGGGTTTCAGCCCAGGAGTCCAAGAAATGTTCTGTTTTCTCTGCCCCAATCATTTGAAAAGTTTCTTTCTTTTCTTCCTCCACTGTTTATTATCCACATCTTCAGTATCACCAGGAGGATCTGGCATTACAAAGCCATCAGTCATTTTATAGTAGACTATTGTGGAGTCTGTCTCAACTATGGCCAAGGTAACTGACAGCAGGGTGTCGGGATCTTCTGGAGGCAGAGAGGCTTTCTTCAGTATTTCCCTTAACCTAGGAGAGGAAAATAAACACTTAGAAAGGAATCCACAACCATCTATGATGGCACAAAGGTAGAATAGCACCATTTTGATTCAGCCTGTTTACACTCTGCAAACTTGTCTTCACTAAAGTGAGCATAATATCTGTTCTAACAGAAATATAAACTTGTGTAATCAAGCAACAAAAGAAAATAACAGAGTCAGTTACACACATCTCTGATGGAAATGGCTCAACACATGCTTCTAAGCTTTGTTTAGGTGTACTCATATGCACATCCCTCAGCCATCCCTCATCCACCACAATCCCAGCACAGCAATCTCTACTGGCCCTGTTTTCAGCAGACTTATGTAAGAAATCTAATTAAGTAACACCTGGTGCTCAATTGGAGAACTGAATAATTAAGATGTGTTCCATTTGCAGAGGTAAGTCTTCCAGTCCCTGTGCCACAGGTCTCTGCCAGACTGTGGAAGGCCCAGGAGCCCAAGCCAGGTTTCTCTACCTCCCTGTCTAGACTAGAAGCCACAAGACTAATGCTCTTCTTCAGAACAGTCAGCCCAAATAATGCCTTCCTTAAAAGCTCAAGACAAAGTTATGCAATTTTTCCTGTTTAGCTTATTTTAAGAGTAACATGCCAGTTACTTTACGGTTCAGAGCTCAGGACAACACTGATCCCAGGAGTCCCTGCATTCCTGGTCTGACTGGGGAGCAAGCTCTGAAGGAGTGTGGTGACCAGAGACAGACCCTGCCCCCACATGTCAGGTGCAAGAGGGCTCCTCTGAGATTGCTGGGACAGGTTACATTCCAGGGGGAGTTCAGCTGTGCACCAGTATAAACCAGTCCTGGCTTCATGCAGCCTGGAGAGCTCACCCAGCAGAGCACAGGCAGCTCTGAGGCCAGGGCTCTGACTAAAGGCAGCAGCTTTCAGACTTCAATCACCATCTTCCCTCAGAACCCCTTTGATCCTCTAATAAAAGCCAAATGGAACGTGGCAGAGAATGAGCAGCAGCCTGGAAAGCCTCCCTGTTAAGCCCATGACCTTCTTAAGGACCCATCTGTGTTCTGAGCTGTGCATAATCCAGCCTGGTAAATTCAGAGGGCCTCTCCTCCTGCCTGCACCACTGCACCAGACACACAGCAAGGCAACACAACACATTTACTTCATGCCACAGAGATACCATGGCTGGGAAAAGCACTATCCTAGCCCTCCCACATCAGCACATTTCCTAACAACACAATAAATAAGGTGAGAGACACTGTGCTGGCCACTGGCAGAGGAGAGACACTGCAAGAGACTCCTTCAGGTCATGGGACATTTCTCCTGTGCTCACTGCCACCTCAGCAGGCTCTGTCTGCAGGTTTATTTGGCAGGTAACTTATTTATTCTGTGCTCTGAACCTCTGGGTCCTGTCACTTCCAGCCCCTGTGCAGAGATACCCCCACAATAGCACCACAATGTCCTGCCAAAACCCTGTCAGGGGACAAGAGCCTGAGAAAAGATTACAGATCTCCTTCCTGACACATGCAGACAGCAAGAATCTAATTGCCACATGCAGAATCATGGAATTATTTGGGTTGAAGGGAACCTTAAAGCTCATCCAGTTCCATCCACGGGCAAGGACATTTCCATTATCTCAGCTTGCACCAAGCCCCATCCAGCCTGGCCTTGGACACTTCCAGGGATCCAGGGGCAGCCACAGCTTCTGTGGGCACCCTGTGCCAGGGCCTGCCCACCCTCAACAGCCAAGGGTCTGGAGAAAGCTCTAAGCTGGCAGAGACCCCATGAGGAAATAACTATCCATGAAGCAGTGGACATTGATCTCTCTCTCTCTCTCTCTCCTGTGAATGCAATACAGAATTAATGATAAAATGCCAAATTAAAGGGCATGGCCCAGGAAAGATATTTTGGGAGCCAAAGAAACCAAACTTGTGTTGAGTGTGGACAATGCTGTATCTGAGAGCAGACTAAGGGAGAGGCCTAGATTCACCTGTCAGCCAGGGCAGAAGCTCCTTCCTATTTTCTTTAATACCTGTCACTGGTTTTCCTGATAGTCTCTTAGGAGGGGGGATGGAACAGTGAGGCTGTAGATCTACATTTCTGATACTCATGATTTCTTCTTATACTGCCAAGCACAAACACCTGAGACTTTATTTCCCTCTATTTAGCAACTAGGACTTCAAAGATGCCCCATGATCCCAAAAGCAGCCAGGTCCTGACAACAGATGAATGCCATTTCTTCTTCCTTTTCAGGAGACAAGAGTTCCAGGATTTATGTAAGGAGCACAAAGACACAGCATTGCATCAGGATGATCTGCTAGCTCTGCTGTCCACAGATGAGGAATGACAAGTGCAAATGCACCCTTTTCCCCTTCCCCCCTCCCTGCACACAGGCAGCCCCAAGACAAGGGCTCTCATTCATGCATACCACAGCAGCCACAGTGCACTGCAGCACATCTGCAGAGTGCTGAGAGGCTATCTTTTAGAGGGATAAGCTCTGGAATTCAGGAAGTCTGTGTCAGACATCACCCCTTGCCCTCCTCCCCTGAAGGCATCCCCAGCAGCCTCTGTGTCCAGCCTGCTCCCAATGTTCCTCTGCACCAGCAGACACTGCAAAGGAGCCATGGGACCTCTGATTTTACTGTGCTTGCTGCCTGCCACGAGCAGGAAGGTGAAACACTGCAGGACAGGTATAGCTTTTGTAATCCTTTCCATGCATCAAATACTGTCTATGGAAAAATAAAGAAAGCATGAAGCCTTGTTGGCCTTCTGAAATTCAAAGAATGCACGTTGGACATCCTAAACAAGGCAAGAACCCTTTATTTCAAGGCTGCCCATCTCACAAACAGCTGCAGTCAATGATGGAAATAAAGTCCCAGGCAAGAAGCCCATGTGGTAACAGCCCCATCAGAGCCATACTCTAATTTAAATAACCCAGTTAATGGCTACCAATAAGCTCCTCAGTGACAATCTGCTACACCATACAGGTGATGACAACCATACAAGATGAATTTACTTAAATAAAAGTGTATTTAACATTTCTGAAAGTGTCAAGCATCATTGAACAGAAAAATTCAGTGCATCCAGCAGCCTGGCAGATGCCAACAGCCTTGACCACCTACATTCCCCAGCACCTTGAGCAGCCTTTCCCTGAGTCACAGCTGTGCCAGGACACACTCTGGAATTACTGATAACTGATGGACACTGACACCAAGGGGCCCATGACCACTCTGGGCTTGGTTCCCCAGCTGTGCTCCAACAGTGTGAGCCCCACAGAAGCTGTGGGGTCAAGCCTTTGGTGTGGACTGGCTCTCTCTGGGTCCTCTTTTTCCACAGGAATTCCAGCATGCCCACTCCACTGTCTGCACAGCCAATTTTCAGCAGAATGGAGAGACTTGACAAGAGAAAGGTGCAGCTGAGAAACAGTTCCTGCTGTTCTGCAGACTCTCAGTGAAAGCTCAGCTGCATGCTCATTCACATCCAGATGTGCTCCCACCAGGCCAGATGAAGCAGGACAAAGCCCTCATTTTCCACCCAGGAAGCAAACTCACATTCACCTCATGCTCCAGGAGATGCAAAGGACTTCACCTCAAACACTCTCTTCTCCAAAGAGCTGGCATTTCTAAAACACTTTGCATTAGAAAAAGGGCTCAGAAAAGGCTTCCCAGTTATCCACAGACTAGAGTCAGTAGGGATTGTTTTTTTCTACCAAAAAATTACTCAGAGGAGCCGGTTTAACTTACTTAACATTGTGCAAGGAGCACTGCAAGCTAAGGGAACAGCACTAGCAATGTCATCCTGCATCTGTCATTACTGCTGCATTCAAACTTAATGATGGCAGTGAGCTGACCCTGTCTTCTATTACTGTGGCAATTAATAGCTTTAAAATAAAACAAATTCCAAAACAAAACAAGAAAATCCATACAAATCTATGCAGAGAGCAGAGGGGAATGTTGCATCCTTCCCCTACCTTAATTTTGCACCATGTAGGCCCTCAACACCCATCAGAAATCTGTGCTGTGTTTCCCAATACCTGCTCCTAACAAACAAACACTGCCCTTTTCTCTGGGAGAAAGAACCAGGTGTGTACAGCTGGTGACCCTGAGCTTTCAACTGACTCTGCAGAAACCAAGCAAGGGCAGAATCATAAAGAACTCAAGCAGCAAGTTCTGTGATGAGCAAAAGAGCATTTCAGAGACACATCCCATGCAATGCCTCTGAGAAGCAGCATCCCTCTGCAAGCTCAGGGCAGTTTTATGGAGGTTGCATAGAGCTCCATTGAGCTGAAATGGAACTACTGCCTTCCATCCCATAAAAGCCAAAGGCTCTCAATCTGCCCTTTATACTTGGATGAATAATTCCTTGCAGGTTTGGCCAGCCTGACCAGCTCCCTCCCCTGCTGGCCAGGCAGGGCTGCAGAATGCACACAAGTTGGTCTCTGTGCCCCTGCAGAGATCATTACCCCAGGCACTGGAGCGTGCCATTGTCCCAGCCTGGGCCAGCACCAGGGCACAGGAACCTCCCAGAGAGCACAATTCCTTGGATTTAGCCAGCACTGCAAACTTCAGCACAGCTCACCCCAGGAATGCTGCTCCAGACCCTCCTGCAGGGCAGGCAGCATTAACCCAGTGCCTTGGAATATGTGGGAAGGAGCACATGGGGCTGGGAGGAGGTGTAAATGCACAGCACTATTCCTGGGGATTTGTTCCCAAAACACACAAACAGGGAATGCTAGAAGAATCCATGTAGTGTTTTATTTACATTTATTTTTTTCTTTCCATTACTCAGTTTTTTGTAATGGGAAGAAAAAAAACAAATGCAAATAAAACATTACATGCCACACTGGTCAGGAGAAGGAATTGAAGCCTCAAGGAATATAAAATATCTTTTTCCATGGAAGTTCAAGAAGAAAACAAGAGAAACCACACAAAAGGGAGGTATCAAAGTTCAGCAAAGTTCTACAGGACACACTACTGGGTGTTCAACCACAGTACTGCATAACCCACTCTGCTGTGGGAGCTGCAAGCTTATTCAAAATATTAAATTTTAAAAATTAAATAAAAATACTAATAAAGAGCTTACATTTAGGAGCCACTAATTATATTTTCAATGTGTGATTTACTGCAGGAGTAAACTATGCTTTTAGCAAGGGAGTTACTGACAAAACTGTGAAGAGGATGCAAGATGCACGTCACACTTCCAGTGCTTTAAAATAACAGGATTTTTCAGTTTATAGCAAGATCTATTTCACAGTCTACAGTAAATTCCTGAAGACAGTAAATTCCAGTCCTCAGATTTCCTTCTCAGGATGCTTATCAGCTTTAAAACAAAACATTTATGTATTGCTTTCTTCTAAAGTAAGTTCGCATTTTAACAGAATAAGCCTTTCCCAAACTTCACAGGTCTCCATGACCTCAGGCAACTTCATCCTTCATTTACAGCACTTGTACACAAAATACAAACAGAGCAGTGACGTGCCATTTAATCTGACAGCTTATCTGCAACATTCTGCTTAGACAGAGCTATTTGTCTAGGACAGACAGTGCCCAATTCTATTAGATCTGGGACCTAACTCCCTGGTCCTTGAAGGCTCAAGGCTTTCCAGGCTATCTGAAAATCCAGCTGCTAACACTGTGAGCTCTCCTAACTTGCTGAGCTGGGTTTATCCAAGTTATTTCTGCACTCCCAGGATTCACTGCTTCCTCCACAGTGGGGAGCCACACTTCTGGAATGGACAATGAGGCACTTGGCACGCTCTGAGGTGTTGTAGTGAGCAGCAAACACACCCCAGCCTAAGCACATGCAGCAGATCCTCCTGAATTCAGAGGCTCTCCAAGCCTCAGCCAGCTGAGTGTGGGTCACAGCAGGCCAAGACAGACAGAAATGGCATCATATTCCCCAGGGCTTTGCTCACAGAAGATTCAGCAGCCTTCATCTGAAGAAGACACAGAGCACAAAGCCACTTCTCAAGACTCTGCTCCACAGCCCATAATTCTGTAATTTAGTGGGTTCCTGTGTAGCCCTATCCTGCCACAGCTGGATGAGCAGCTTCAACCCAGCTCTGCAGAACTGGACAGAGAGCTTAGGAAGCAGAACAGCTTTTGCCTTCAGCACTTATCTGTCATGCTCAAACTGGACATGATGAAATTTTGTAATAGGTTAAAAAACATTGAGTAGGTTTTAATCTTTGTAGGGCACTCCTATTTGTCATTTGCCCAGGTGTCCTGCTGGTAATGTCCACAGCAACTTTCCTGTGGCCTTTTAAGGACACACTTCTCAGTGGCAGCCAAGTTGGGAACTTCATGAGACACCTGGAAAGGCAGAGCTTGGCTGGCAAGGATTTCAAATAGAGAACCACCACTATATTTCTCTGGAAGACCAAGCCTACAAGAGTGACTGACTAATAGTGGCAAAATGTGAGATCTTTTTTAGCACATACATAGTACTAAAATACATTATTTTCCAGTGAATCACTTTCTTCCTTCTACCAATAAGAAAAACACAGAGCAGAATGAAGATGGAAGTCTGATTTCAAGGTGTCACTTCCAAACCCTACTGGTTAAACAAGGAAGTGCTGCCCATAAATGCTGCTCTTACTGGCTTCCTTTGCAGTTAGCACAATTCCAGGCCCAGAATAGAGACAGAATATTCTCACCTTCCCAAATCCTTCCAAGGCTTTATTTTCAACACTAAGCAAGCTGCATTCACTTGTACTCATACCTCCTCCCCTGCTTTTAGCAGGTAACACAAAACCACAAAGTGCTGCTTTGATCAAAATGCAGATGCCCATTCAACACCACAAATACAAGTGTTGTACAGAAACACAAGCTCCCAGCCTGACAACATCCATGGCTATTGAACACATGCAGGACACACCTGGCACTGCAGCCTGGGATTCAGCTCATTTCAGTGACAACACACCCTGTGTCACTGCTCTGCAGCAAACCCTGTTACAAACTGTACTTTTAATCAATGTGATGCATTCACTCTTTGCCTCTCCACCACACATCCTTCCAGTACTGGATTCCAGACACTCTGGTGCCAGAGGCAGAGCAAACAGCATCACCACAGAACAAACAAGTGCAGAGGCTCCCCATGAAAGGCTCCAATGACACAGAATAAGATAGGACATGCATGCAGTGGAATATCTGTCATTACAAATCAATCAGAACATACTCCTAGCCTTCACCCAATGGCAGGAATCCAAGTTTTCAGCCCAGGTGGAAACACACTATATTAACCAAGCATAACAGCTCAGCATGTAGGTGGAATTCCTCAAAGATCCCACATGCTCACTGGCTGCCTTCTATTTCCCCTAAAACCTTTGAGCTGAGAGCTGCAGCACGTCCCTTTCATTCACACACACACACACACACACACACACACACACACACACCTCCTGCTTGCAGACAGGCTGAATAACACCCAGCATTTCACCCAGCAGCTTTCCTCTCCTGTGGAGATCACATCACCAAGCCCTCAGAAGTGATTGACCAATACTTGCAAATAAAATATTTTTTTCAGCACAAAACCCCATCAATACCTAGTAAAGAATTTTCTTCCCCCTCACCCAACAAACAGTAAAATGATGATAAAAGTCTGTTAGCAAGACATTGATCTGTCACTTCTAAATTCCAAAATAAAAAGCAAAAACATCACTCCTAGAGTGCACACACACATCTGATAAGTGCAATTAATTACCCACCTACCACTGTGCCAGGCTGCTGCCCACAGAGCAAGAGGAAGCAGCAAAGAACAGTACGATTTTTAGAGCCAGCCCTGAGCCAGCTCCTAGCAGGAGTGGGAAGAGAAGAAATTGAAATATGTACAACCCTGTGATACCTTTGAAATAGCTCAGGTCTTCAGAGTCATCATGCAGATACCAGTCACAGAAGGCAGCCTTCATCAGAGAGTAAATCATGCCCTGTGTCTGAGGCTGCCCTAAGGGCCAGCTAAAAGAGACTGTAAAACTACTGAAGTGGAAGTTTTCTAGGCTGTAAATATCTTTAATGTAACAAATTCATGGCTGTGCTGTCTTTTACTTGAAGAATTGCTCCTGCACGTGTGAGGAAATCAAGCCAAAAATCACAGGCACATGAGACTCTAGATGTAAAGTGAGAGGAGTTTCCTGTTCAAAGTAGCCAAATTATAGTTTGAAAACAAAAGCAAAGCAAACCATACAAGGCTTATCCACAAATCTGACAATAAAAAAGCTGATTCTTAGGCAGCTCCAAGAGGATTTCTTTCCTCTTAGGTCCTTGGAAGTCCAGCAACTCAGAAAGCATCGTACATTTCCAAGAGTACAAAATCAGCACAGGAATGTTCAAAACATAAGCTGTGAAGGCCTTGTGTTGTAACCTTGTCTCTCAAACACATACTTTGGTGTCCATGTTATCTCCTAGCACATATGCAACTCCAAACAACAGGAAGTGTTTATCAGTGGGCATCAGTTTCTGTTTGACCTCCAAGAAGCACTTCCAGACAGGGAGAGGCAGAGACTGATGCAAAGCTGAGGTCTCCTTAACATTCCAAGCTGCCTGTGTGTCTGCAGAACCCAAAATAACTCTGCTTACAGGCTGAGAGGCTGCTTTCCTCTGATATTCCTCCACTTCCTCCTCCTTCCCCTCCTGACCAAGCCATCCCCAGCCTGTCCAACGTCCCTGTGCCCCATTTTCTGAGTGGTGACCCCAGCCAAGCAGTGAGCACAGCCTCACCTCTCGTGGCTGATGAGGACGTGAGCAGGCACTGGCACCATCACCTGGAGCCCCTCCTGCTCCTTGGCTCGGGCATGCAAGCACACCAGCTGCAGCTCTGCCACGCCCACCGGCTGCACCTCGTGCCAGCTCCTCCCTAGAAAGATTTGTTGGGGTTGAAAGAACACAAAACACGAGTTTTAATCAGTCAAATAACAAATGCAGTGTCTAAGTTAACATCTGAGGTTTTCTTTTCCCTCCCCCTTTTCTTCACAGGAAAATTCCATTCCTCTGCCAAATTCCCCTCCTGAGAAGCAATCCTGCTAAAGAAATCCAAGGAGCAGGAGCAGCCTGCTGGCTCCAGAGCTGCACTGAGGGGTGGTGAAGTGATCTGTCTGACAAAGCTGCTCTGCAAAAGGCACAAAGCAGATAAAACCACACAGCTTTAGTCACCTGACTCAGCACCCTGATCTGTGAAGCAGCAGGTGCTAGAAGCATGGTTAATGATCATACACAGTTCTAAACTCCTGCTGAAGGGATAAAGATGAAGTTTTTGCTGCAGAACTACAGAAATCTTCTCTTGAAGACTATTAAGGCATTTCCTTCAGAGGTGTAACAGCAGCAGACAGCAATTCCTGGACTGTAAAATCCCTCCTTTCCCTGACCTTGAGAAGCACCAGGCTCCAAGCAAAACTGAAATATTTTCCTTAGGCTGGCTGGCTGCCTACTCACAGTCCCTTTTCAATAAAGCCAACTTGGAAGAAGCCAGGCAGAAGTTTATATATCACATAACTCTGCTCCACTCTGAGCAGACACCAGCAGACTACACTGGATTTCACAGGACCATTTTGGCCAGAAAAGCCCTCCAAGATCAGGGAGCCCCACCAGTGACCTGACACTGCCAAGTCCTCCACAAGCCATGGCCCTAAGCACAACACCTACAATTTATTGTATAAATTACTGTGTTGTTCCATAATATTACTACAATGGTTATAAATTACTGCTACCACACTTGCAAATGATCTTCTTTGCTAGAAGAACTACTGCCCTTTCTAGAAAACATTCCAGCACACAGCAGCCATGGTGCTGTCACCAGAATGGTGACTTTTGTGAAACACTATGATTGAGTAATTTCACATTAATCTGCAAGTGAGGACTATTACAAGCTCAACCACTGAACTTGTCAATTCACCCTCCTACATTCCTTTTCCTTCCCCTGCTCCTCTCTTTTTTTATTTCCCTGTTGAGTGCCTTTTCCCTGAACACCTGCACCTGGAAGTGCTGGGTGAAACAGGCTCTCATCTTTGCACAGGCTCCAGGCAGGCAGAGGATAGAAACTTCCAGCACAAAAACTCTCAAAATGGGCGCCAAGGACTTTGGAAGGAAAGGTCCTGATCCAGTGCAAACAATGAATTTAACAGCTCCTAAGGGCAAAGGCATTGGTTGGGATGCAGCCACTTCCCCCATTTACCTTCCAGGAGGTCCAGGTACACCAAAAAGGCAGCGTAGACTTGAGTGCTGTCAGACACATCAAGTGACATCATTTCTGTGAACTGAGAGCCAGAGAGGAACGGTGATGAAGGAAAGCACAGGTTAAACTAAGAATGCACAGACCAGCAGACCCACTGGAGGTTCAAACCCGTTTGAAGGCAATCAAAAAGCAGGATTTGTTTCCTAACAGTATCTCAAAGGCTCCTTTTTCCACATTCCCCATCTTTTAGCGCTTAAAAAAGCAAGCAAAATAAACACAAGAGGAGTCTCAACTATTTCTGGAACAGCTCTAGCTTTGTGGAATTTTACCTATGTTGGGGTAAATATAATTGTACCTATTTTTGCTGCAACACAACGTAACATGATGGCCAAATTAAACACCTCCATGTTTTCAGTGTGGTAAAAAGTAAGATGGAGTCAAATTTTAAGGCATTTACGTTTCCCAGCTGGAATCCCATAATTTAAAGCCTCCTCCCCTGCTGGCAGTGGCATTCCCCAACTCCCCCACGGGCCGGAGCCCCCTTCGATAAACCCAATATCGTCGATTAGATGGGAATTTCCCTGCAGAACCCCCCTAGGGGAGACCCCACGTGCACCTCGAGGGGAAAATCCTGCAGCGTCCGGCCGGGAGAACGGGACCCCCGAGAGACGGCGAGGCCCCCGCCCCGGCCTACCGTGGGGTGAGCCGTGATCCAGTTGCCGCCAGCCGCCCCCGACCAGCTGCCCTGTGCCTTCTCCTCCCTTCCGGCGGCGGAGGAGCCCTGGCCCGGATCGGTGCCCCCCGGAGCCGGGCAAAGGCCCGTCCCGCCCAGCCCGGCCGCCGGCTCCATGCTGCCCCGCCGGTGTGCAACGCGGCTTCACTCCGGGCGGCGCCGCGCAGCACAGCGCTCCCGGAAACTGCCGCACCGCCACGACCGTTCCGCCGCCGCTCCGTTCCTACCTATATATATATATATATATATGAACATATATAAAATATATATAAAATATATATAAAATATATATAAACATATATAAACATATATTAACATGTACTCCTTTCACGGTCCCTTCTCCTAAAGGCTCCAAAGTGTTATCAATCTGCAGTGTCCAGAGCTTTGCTAGACTGCATAAGGGACGTGCCTTCAAGGTATTGCCATTAAAAGCATCTTGGATTGCTTCATTAGAAATATCTCTGACTGTGCCTAATGCCAAGTGTCCCAAGTCTGGCCTATCAGCTCCATCTGCCTCGGTGACTCTTCTGATGAATTTCAAACAACGGCTATTCTATAATAAAGCATCAGTGAATATTGGTCTCTGTGTATGTAACACATAAATTGTGCGTGGTTTGTAGGCACAGGAAGTCATATTTGGGCCAATCTAATTCAAGGAATTTTGTGGTAAAATGAGCAGCCATTCTGGCTGCTTATAAAGTATTGTCATCCAGCACTTCAGTTGCCTGGGCACAGAATAGATAGCTAGGTGGGATAAAAAAAAATCCAGTCTCCAAGACTTTCATGGAAGAGTTGGCAACAGAGCTTCACTCAGCTGCTGGGAAAATAATCGGATGGATTTGAGTTCTTAGAAGCAAAGAAGCAAGCGAAAGGAGATGGATCCACATCAATCTATAGATGAGTCAATTACATCAGCAGGATGGAACCTCTGTTTTCCTCAATGTGGGAAACAATTTAGAAGAAATCTGCCTCAGAGAGAATTTGGCACCTGCCAAACCGAGGGATTATGCCTCTGCCAGAGACAGCTGTCATAGCTGGAATCTGCTTGTTTGGTGTTACATATTTAGAGGAGGCTGAAACAAATGGCTTAAATTGATTTCTGTGGGACTTACATCTGCAAAAAGCCGTTTCCTCCTCAAAGCTAAAATATTTCACCACAGAGTGGCTCATTGTCTTGTCACAGCAGGATGGAGTCTGGGCTTTAAAAACCCCACAGGATATAGTTCTGGCCACCAATAAAGAAGTCAGAATGAGTACAGATTTCTTTGTACGTGGACATGGAGTCATACACATTTACAGGTGTTGGAATGACACGAATTGTCAGGTAACTGTTTACCTGAGCTCTCCAAACATTGCCCCAGCTGTGTGTGACTGGGAGTGAGAGATGAAGCTGAGCTGACTCCTTTCTCTTCTGCATGGAAGAACAACAGCTCATGTTTCAGGCTTCTGCTGCTCTCACTCTTTTGTGCTCCACGGCAGCCAGCCAGCACAGGGATTTGTGTGAGCGAGGGAACATCACTTTGGAGAGCAAATCACTGGCTTTAGGGTGCTGCTGGAGTCTTTTCATTTGCTCCCAGCAAATCGTTATGGCTCTGATGCTGCTCCCTAAATAGAGGAGTGTGAAAAGAGCTGAAGGTAGTTTAGATTTCACTGAGGACATCAAGAGCTGCACTGGGAAAAGGCACACTCAGAGTTCTGGCAAAGGCAGGCAGAGGAGGGGCTTATTTCTGCTGAAACATCCTAAAATCAGGACTGTGACCCAGCATGAGTGTCCAGTGGATGGAAAATGCCAGCTTCCAGCCCTCCCCCTCCACATCAAGAACAATTTGGCAGCGTTAGTCCCCACCCTCCAAATGCTCCCGGGGGCAGCAGGGGAATTCCGTGCGTGTGGATGGGGCTGGCTCCTGTGGAACTCTAATCACCTCCCACCCGCTGCAAGGCTGCTCCTTCTATTTGGATAATGAATCCAAGCATAAAAGCAACATGTGGCAAACTAACCATCACAGAAAAGCCTCATTAATGTATCATTCTAGAAGGACAATTATAAAGGCATAGTGAAGGGCAAGCAGGAGCAACACATTTGTGCTAATTGTTCAGGAAGATGAGTACAAACTGTGAGAGTTTCTCAAATTTTTGTGCAGATGATTCTATTATCCCTGGAGACTCTTTATTGAAGTTTCCTAGAATGATCCTTTTTGGGAAGTCATCTGCTCAGGAAACTGAGAAAATATAATTTGGTGTGTGTGATAAATTAGGTTCTATAAGCAAAGAGGAGCAAACATTAACTCTCTATATATAATCTGTGTGTATATTTATATATAATGTATATATGTATATATATATATATACATATATATACACACCCTACCTACATGCAAGCAATTCACAGTGAGATTATGGATAATTAAACAATTGTTTGCTTGGTAAAGGTTTCCTTCTTTTTAAGTGTTGCAAGCACACAGCTAACAGCAGCACCTGCTCAAAGTGGGTCTGTCCACCTTGGAGAAACTTCCACAGTAAACCCCAAATATGCTGTGATGGGGCCCTTAGAGTTAATTAGAGATTTCATATTGAAAAGGGTCTAGCATGCCCAAATCCTATTAACTTCTAAGAGAACTATGATTATTATGCCCCTTTTAAGATCATGACCCAATAATTTTAATTGCTGGAATATGTTTTATGTATTTTTTATGCTAAATTGCCATCAGTCTATTCACAGGAACATTTCCATGGTGGGTAAGTAAATGAAGTAGAGGGAAAATCTTCCCTGTATTTCCTGTCTTCAAAGAAGAGGTGTTGAGAAAGCTGGGGTGGTTCAGCCAGGAGAGGAGAAGGCTCCAGGCAGACCTTTGAGCCCCTTCCAGTACATGAGAGGGGCTTATAAAAAGAGGGAGAGTGGCTTTTTAAATGGACAGATAATGATAGGACGTAAGGGGAACATTCTTAAACTGACAGAGAGCACATTTAGATTGGATATTAGGAAGGATCTCGTCCCTGTGAAGGTGGGGAGGCCCTGGCACAGGTTGTCTGGAAAGGCTATTGCTGCCCTATCCCTGAAGTGTCCAAGGCCAGCTTGGATGGGGCTTGGAGCAACCTGGGACAGTGGAAGGTGTCCTTACCATGGCAGGGGGTTGGAATGAGATTGTCCTGAAGGTCCTTTCTATGACTCCACCATATTAATGTTCCAGCTGCATTCGAGCTGGAACAGTGCATCCCTCTTGCAGCGTGGGATGGGTGCGGGGTGTGCAGCTGCTCCGTACGGACATCCCGCGGATGTTCGCCAAAAACCTGATATGAAAGCTCAAAGTCACTTTAATTCTCTACCTATGTGGGAAGGATGAGGGCGAGATATTCACATAAGCCTCGAACAAAGGGACATCTCAGCGTTAGCAGCAACGCTCCGAAAGCCTCTTTAAAGCCCAAAACTCGGGTGGAGAAATGCGGGGTTTGCAGCTTTTACGGCGGGTGCTGCGCTGACCGCAGCCTCCCGGGGTGGGCACCGGGTCTCACCTGGGGTCGCGGCGGCAGCGCAGGGTCCGGGCGGTGCCGGGGGCGCGGTGAGCGGGGCTGGCAGGGCGGGAGGCGGCACCGCTCGGCTCCTCCTTCCCCTTCTCCCTCCTCCGTGCCGTGCCTGCCCCTCCTCCTCCCGCGTTCCCTGCTCCGGAGCCCGCTCTGCCCTGCCTGCCGGCGGCTCCGCGGCTGCCCCTCGCCCGCCCATCATGGCTGCGAGCGCGCCGCTGCTGCTGCTGCTGCTGCCGCCGCTGCTGCGCGGCTGCGGGGCCGCCCCCGAGCCGCCCGAGCCGCCCGAGCCGCCGGGGCCCGAGCAGCCCGCGCTGCCCGAGTCGGCGTTGCTGCAGCCCACCGTGCTGCTCGCCATCCTCGCCCGCAACGCCGCGCACACGCTGCCGCACGTCCTGGGCTGCATCGAGAGGCTCAGCTACCCCAAGAGCCGCATCGCGCTCTGGTAAGGGCCGGGGGCGGCGCGGGGAGGGGAGAGGAGAGGCGGCTCTGCGGGCTCTGCGGGCTCTGCGGGCTCTGCGGGACCGGGCAGCGCTGAGGGGCGGCGGCTGCGCCCAGCCCAGGAGCCGCGGCTGTGCTGTGGCGGCCCGGGAGAGTTCGGCCCCCGTTGCGCGTGTCGGCAGCGCGGTGTCTCTGCCGGGAGCCGCAGGGAGATGAGTTATCCCAGCAAAGCTGGCCTGGAGCCTGGGAACATTCAGCGCCGGAGCATGTGTCCAAATCCACAGGCACGGAGAGCGTGGGGCCGGCTCCCGGCTGGTAAATCCCGGGCTTTGTGGGAGCTGCTCGGGATGTTCCAGGGCTGGAGAGCGGCGGGCTGGGTCGGTGCTGGTGGGCATTGAAAGGAGCATTGTTGCCAGGCTGGAGGCTGGAAGATGGATTAAAAGATGTATTCAGAAATCGCAGCATGGGGGCAGCTGCGGCGGTCAAACAGGGGTCGGGATGGAGCGATTGGAGCAGTTTGGGAACTGGTCAATCTGCCTTTGCAAGGAGACAAAAAAATAATCTTTCAACCTGACATAAGTGTTGGGAGGAACAGGATCGCTTGGAAGAACCCCAAACAGAGTTTCTTTTTTCTCTCTAGAGCCTGATCCAAAGTTCGCTGAAGTATGTGGTGAGAGTCCTGTTAGCTTAAAAAGTCAGTAAAGTTTCGTTTCACTTTGAAAGGGCAGGACCTGCCCCCCAGTCACATCACTGAAGTGTCATTAAACAGATGTTTCTGTGTGTGCTTCAGTAACATGGCTGTAATTTGTCTCCAAGTACGAGGCTCTGCAGTACGCCAGTGCATGGATCTTTTTTTTTCTTTTTTTTTCCCCCCTTCTTTTCGTGTTGCAGGTGTACAAAGCAAGTTGTGCTATCAGGCCAAATTCGGGGTGCCACACAAGTGTGATGTGGAATCACAAGCTGTGTAGATCTGATTCGTTTGTAACAGTAGGAATTTTGCCAGTTGAGATTTCCTCGTAGCAGATGTGTATAAAAACAGATATTATCAGACCCCACATGGCCTGTGATTCAGCTGAGCTTGGTGTTTATAAAAACTTGTGGGAGTTGTTAAGTGCAGTCCTGATCACCGAAGCAGAGCACATCTTGAAATGCCTCTTGCTGTACAAGTGCAAAGTAGGTTTTGTGGGGGGGGTTTAACTCCTGCAGATAATTTATCGTCTCTACAACTTTTTCAGTACATCGCTTGTATTATCCTCACTGACTTAAGGTCTCTGCAATATTGTGTTGAAAGTATTGTGGGGACTTACTTCTAACCTAGCTTAAAATACGCTAAGGTTCTTACAAGAAATCGCTCCCTTTTTAAGAGGATTGCACACAGACACAAGGCATGGCTAAGCTGGAAAATCTGCTGATGAAAATGTCAAGATTTATAAAATGAGAGTGACTAAAATTGTCACAGCCGCTGGAACACAAGTTCTGAAGATGCTCTGAGTTGCCACAGAGAGTGAGAGGTACCTGTGGCGTGGCAGTGGTTCCTTGGAGAGGTTTAGTTCTGCTCCTCAATAAGACTTGAGCTTTTCCAGAGCTGGGAATGTTCAGGACACAAAGTACCCACTCAGAGCAAACACACATACAATACCTGTAAAGTCTCTTGAGAACAAGTGAAACCATTCAGTCCATTTCTGGAAGCATCTTGTGTTTCAGACAGAGTCCTTTCAACAGATGAATGCCAAGATTTACCTGTGTCCCTGTGTTACTGGGATAGCTTGAGGAGCAGGGCAGGGGAGTGGTGTTTGTCATGGACTTGCATTCTTCCATTGCCACTTATATCCTACTGCAGCATTTTCTTGAGTAAGTCAGCATTTTAAAATGCCCAACCATAGATCTTGAGAATGAAAACTGAAACCATAAATCATCTCTCAAGCTCCCATATGCTCTCTGTGTAGCTGGAGGGCTGAAATTGAGTAGTGGATTCCTCTTGACAGATTTCTAGGAGGGAAGCTTTATGAGTGACAATAAAGATGAGTTAAGATATAATGAGTTTGAAGCAGACACTGAATTTCCCTTGTGTAGTCTGTATCAATTAATCCCAAGCTTTGTTACCCTGATACTGAACAAAAGATGTGCACTGGGCAGCCTTGTGTTCCTGTCTTACCTTTGGTCTTAATTATGACTTAATTCTGAAAGTGATTGTGAGCAGCTTCGGGAGGGCTTGCCGGCTCCTAATGAGCCTTGCAGGCCGTTTGGTCTGGGGCCAGCTGGCACGGAGGAGCCATGGCCGTGCAGTTAAACCCTTCCTTCCCTCCATGGCTGTGCAGTTAAACCCTTCCTTCCCTCCTCGAGATTCCCTCCCGGGAATCAGGAAATGCATCTGAGCCGCTCCCTGGCCTGTGTTAACCCCGGCTGTCCTTGCTGGGGACAGGGTCATCCCGGGATTGTGCTGTGACTTCAGCTGGGAATTTCTGTGGGACAGCTCGGGTTTCTGTGCTGGCCCTGCTGACAGACTTGGCCATCGGTGGCCTGGGAGCCTTTGGAGCCGGCCAGCCCAGCAGGAATGGCTGTCTCCTGCTTCAGGGGGAATGGCAGTCCCCTGCTTTGGCCACAGAACCCGATCTGGTCCCATGTCACCATGGAGGTGCAATGCTGAAGGGAGCAGCTGTCCCTTCTTGTGGAGGAGGAAGGGTCACAGCTGTCCCCTCCGAGCGCCCAAATACCCAGCGCTGAGGGAAATGGGCTGGGGCCCACAGCAGGAGAGGCCTAAAGAGAAAACCTGGCTGTGGGACCCAAGTGCCAGAATGGGAGAGCCTAAAGAGAAAACCTGGCTGTGGGACCCAAGTGCCACAAAGGGAGAGCCTAAAGAGAAAACCTGGCTGTGGGACCCAAGTGCCACAACAGGAGGGAGCCTAAAGAGAAAACCTGGCTGTGGGACCCAAGTGCTACAACAGGAGGGAGCCTAAAGAGAAAACCTGGCTGTGCAACCCAAGTGCCACAAAGGGAGAGCTTAAGGAGAAAACCTGGCTGTGGGACCCAAGTGCCACAAAGGGAGAGCCTAAAGAGAAAACCTGGCTGCGGGACCCAAGTGCCACAAAGGGAGAGCCTAAAGAGAAAACCTGGCTGTGGGACCCAAGTGCCACAAAGGGAGAGCCTAAAGAGAAAACCTGGCTGTGGGACCCAAGTGCAGCTTTTTATGGCCACAAAGGTTCTACTGAGGTGCTGCTCATGTGGCTGAGCTTCTCCCAGAGCTCCCTGTGCTCCCAGCCCAGCAGGGAAACTTGCAGGGAGAATGTTCAGCATTGTTTGTGCTGGGCTTGGAGAACTGCAAAGAGACCTTTATCTTGGACAAAAATGACCTAGAAGTTACACAGTCAGAGTGCCCCAACCCTCTTTTTATTTAGTGGGCGAGGTTGTGGGGTTTTGTTTTGAGCTTTATCAATGCTGAGTGTTTGAGATTGGTCAGTTAAAGGTACAGAGTGTTTGCTTGTCAGGAAGGTTCGTCTTGGCTGCAATAGACAGCCTTTTAAAAGTGTGTGTATTCAGCAATTTATCACATTGCCTTTCACTTTCCTTACTCTCAGATTAAGTGATGGTATAGCAAAGAAAGTTGCCTGTAATTTCACCTTCTGCTCCATCCTAGTGGGTTATCTGCTCTCTCCTCTCTTAGTAACCTGGGGATGGAATGCCTGCATAAATGAGTTGGTGCTTGGGAGCAGTAATTAGGTCCTTTTGTGCTTGAAAATCTGCTTTGGGGATCAGAGTATGCTTATATTTCAGAAATTATAATGTGAACAACAGTGAGACAGGTGGGAAGATGAGATAAATCCCAGCTGAGAGATGAGTGGAGGTACTGTAACACAGCTCCAGTGAGGAAATAGTTTCAACTTAAAATAACTGGTTGAAGCTAAAAATAGAAGCTGATGAGATCAGTGTAATAATTGTGTTTCATAATTATGTATTATTAGACTGGAACTAGCTGATGATATCTGAGCATTTTCTTATTCTTTCGTGGTTTCCTTTTCAAATGTGAAAAAATTCCACATAGAGGGCAAACTCCAATGAGATGCAGGGATCATTTAAAACTTTAATGGCTGTTATTACTCTCAGAGAAGTGTTGGCTTTCAAACACTCTGTGTTTTCTGTCCTTGTCACCATTTGAGCAACGAGGTCACTTTAATCTTCATGGTCATTATTAGTCACTTAGGAATGCTGACATTCCAGTCTGCTGGCTCTGCCTCTCCTGCTTCTGTCCACTGGTGTTTTGCATCCATTCCAGGTGTGCTCACCTGTGCTGTGACTTCCATCTGGCAATATTAAAACATAGGTTTTAGAAATTAACTGACTTTTCACTTGAAAAAGTCAATTGCACTTGTACTTGGCTATGATGAGCTAAGTACAAGTGAAATTGACTTTTTCAAGTGAATTTTAATGGGATTTAGTGAATTTCAAGTGAATTTTAGTGGGATTTCGTTTCCCATTTGTAGATACTTTAAATTTATTTATTATGTAGTTTTAATAACAGTCATAGACTGAGAGGGGGCAAGAGTGAGATGGGCTTTGCACAGCTTTGGAATTGCAATCAAGGTGACGTTCCTGTTGTGCAAGATGTTGCAGAGAGCCTTTCTGCCAGAGATCTTGCATTTAGATGACTGCATTGAAAGAAAGAATAGGAGTAAATACTTCTAATTTCTATCTGGGGAAATAAGGGTAGAAGGGTAAAGTAACCTACATGAGATTGTTGAATTTATCAAAACTGGAGATAGAAGAATCAAGAAATGTCAGTTGTAAATACTTCCTTGCCAAGGTCATTTTTACACCAAAGTACAGAAAAATTACATAAAAATGGAAAACCAAGGAAGGCTAAAGAACTGTTCCCAATATCCATAATCACTTTTTTTTTTTTTTTTGTCCTTTGGTTTTCTCTCCCTCATCTCAGTCTTGGCAAACTGAAGCAAATGGCATCATGAAATTACTCAGTAGAAACATTTGAAGAGAAGTCAGAAATTGCTGCTGTGCCTTGCTGAGGTCTGCATGGCAAACCACTCTTCAGCTGAAAACTCTGGAGTTCTACAGAGAAGCCATAAAAGAGGCGTGAGCTGTGTGATGGCAATGTGCAGGGTAGCAGGAGTTTCTTTATTTTTCCCTGCTGTGGTCACAAATTGCCAAATTCTGATGCTTTTTTGATGACCTTTAAAGACCTCTTGTCCAACACTTTATATTGGGGTCTACTAGGCAGCAGTGTGAATATTGGGCTAAAAGAAAAAAGGCAAAAATAGTTTGTTATCACCATGAAATTAATAAATATCCCTCCAGAGGTACAGGGATAATACCATAAATCTGATGTCTTAAAATGTGTAGGAGTTCTGTGACACTAGTGAGCATAGTACATTGTGTGTGTTTGTTTAATCTTTTTTTTATACCTGAATTCTGCATGAATTCTATCTCTGAAAATGCAGACATTTATTTTGGCTGCTGTCTTTTGGCACCCACCTTTTGAGACGGGGATCTACCCTGTTACCTGTGTGTCTGTCCCTTGTATCATGGGCTGCCTGGTGCCTTGTAGTGCAGGCTGTGGGTTTAGGGACTGGAATCCAATAAAACAATCTGTTGCCCAAAAGAAACAGCAGGCAGAGTTCAGTAGCAGAGGCTGTTGTTTATGATAAGCCTTTGGATATTTTCAAAGGTCAGGAAGATCTAGTTTTCAAGCTTTTCTTGTCTCTTTTCATCTGTACAAAGTAGGGATGAAAAGACCTCAGAGAGTCATCTAGTTCATTCCTGCCACTTCATCCCTTCCTTGTCTTTCCCACGGGGTTGGGATTCCTCATCCAGTCCAGGCTGCCCAGGTTGTGCACTGACCTGTCCTTTGAACCTCCTTCAGCTGTGGGTCCAAGGACCAGCTGCAACCAATATTGGCTGTTGAGTGCTCCTATTAATTTGCCCCCCCCCTCCCAAAAAAAAAATCTAAAAAATTTTAAAAATAATAATAAAAAAGTCAATTTTGCTTGTACACCAGCTATTTCAGCTCCTCATTTCTGGTGAATCTGGGAGTAGGGATCAGTTTGGTCTGATCCAGGAGGAACCTGCCCAATTCCTTCTGTCATTTTCATGTTACAGGGACAGAGCCCTCTCCCCTTCCCCAGTGCTTCTCCAGCTGAGCTAATGCATGGATCTCCTGGGATGGTTATGCTGGAATGCACCTCCTTTGGCTGCTCCCAAAGCCAGCTCTGGTGATGGCAGAGCATTGAGAAACAGTTCAGGTTTTTAATGTCTCCAGGGATGGGGACTCTGCAATCCCTGGGCAGGCTGTCACTGTCACAGACTGTCTGGAAATTCATGTGGGCTGAGGGTGGCACACCTTTGGGATAAAGACTGTTGCTCCAACCACTTTTTCTTTCCTATTTTTTGTTAAATGGAACATGTCATCTTCTCAGAAAGCTGCCTGGTCACTGCCATCAGATTGCTGAGGAAGGGACCCCAGGTGTCTGAGTGCAGCTGGAGAGGGGTCAATCCCTGGGAGGTTTGGCAGGGCCCTTTGTGAGGAGACCAAACCAGGGATTTGTGCTGAGCCAGGGATGGAAGGGCTTTTTTGATCTCTTACATGCATTATCACATACCTGCAATCATTTATCTGAGTCCCCTGGGACTAAAAGTCTTCCTGCACTGGGTCAGGATTCTCTAAAACCAGATCTGTGCTGCACATGGTGTGCAGAGCATGGCCCAGCACTGCTGCCATCTCTCGTCCCAGGAGGCTCATCTGGGCTCCAGGGTGGAGAGAGGACCGGGGTGATGTGGGGTGCTGTCTGTCAGAACCTGGAATTTCCTTCCTGTGGCATGATGTCTCAGACTTGGTATTATTGCAGTCTATTTCTGTGCATCTCATTTCCTTTATTCTGGTCAAGCATTGTGCACGTTGATGGTGCTTATGGCCAAGGGTGGATTACAGCTAAATGGGACCCACATGCACCAAAATTTCAGGGTAAAGAAAGATAGGAATCCAAAAATTTTTGGTGTTCTCTGATGAAGTGGATTTTTTGTCCTTTTCTGTAGATTGCTCAGCTCCTTCATACAGGCATGTGGCACTGTTAATAAATTCATCAATTATGAAAAACACGATTCTTTTTTCCTTTTTTTTTTTTTTGGTGTACAATTTGCCTCATTCAGTGCCTGAATCCAGATTTTAAGCATGAAATTATTAGTTTTGGTTGTTTGTGCAGGCACATGCATTTGTCTATATATCTATATCTGGTGTCCTTGGGCCAGAGCACTTTTGTTACTGTAAAATGATGCCAGTTTTCTTTCTGCAAAAGTTGACAGGAAGACTAATAACAACATGTTGATTTTAAACTTTTTCCATGTGACTATGGATCTGGTATATACTTTCAAATGGAGTTCAGTCATTAAAGTTTTATGGTGAACCACTTGGGTTGTGATTTGCAACATAACACATTGTTCCTCCTCTTGACATGATGTGGCACTGCTAAAAAACAGCTAAATTTTGTACTAGAGACTGAATTCACTGCAGAGGACTGATATTATGCTAATGGCCTATGAAGCAGAATTTCTTGTGTTTCTTTGGGAGAAGTAGTTGCTTATTTGAGGTAGCTGTTAGACATTTTGGGAAGTGAAATCTCGCTCAGAAGTGAAGGCTGCTTTCGTTATGACCAACTATTTAAGTAGTCAGTGTGGTTTTTCCCCTTTCTAACATGTAGCTAACTGTAGAATCAGGTACAACTGAGCATGAAAGCTGATAGTGTTGTTTTGGGGTGGGAATATGCCTTCACCAAAGTCTGTCCTTGCTCTTTTGCCAGGGATTTATTAAAACATAAATGTTGATGAGATCTTTGTATCATCTGTGGTGCCCGAGTGGCTGTAATACATGGAATAAATAGATTTTCCAGCTATTTCATTCTGTCTGGATGGACTCATAGGAATGACCTGTTATAAAGATAAGCAAATCTTGATCTGGAGCAGGATTTTGAGGCTGTCCCCCTGGAGCTCATGAAGATCTAAATTTATGCTGAAGCATAAGATAGTGGGAGTCCATGTGGCACTACAGTGCCATGGTAGGGCTCATTTAAGCTTTTTCACATTAGTTTTGTAAGGTTTCAGCTCCAAAAGGGAATTTTTTTTTTGTTGGATTTTTGTTTTGTTTCTTAAAAGATTTTTTCCTGTAAGGAAGAAAACATTATTTATAATTATGCTTTTCCTCTCCTTTCCTCACACAGAGTACAGTCTTCCCTTGATTCTAAAAGGATTGCTTGCTTAGTTTTGCACTTTGATCTCTCTGCAGAGGGAAGGTTATGTGTGGCTGCAGCCTGGTTTGAATTTTGCCCAGTGGCAACAGTGAGGTTGCATTACCTGTGAAGTTTATATCTTGACACTGATAGCAGGTCTTATCTCTTCAGTTAGCAGGTCAGAACCTTCAGTTAGCAGCTCAGCATCTGCTCTTAAAATGGGTGCTGCATCGTACCTTTGGGGCTAGAATGAGAATTTAAGGTTGTTAGTTGAGTTATTTCCTCAGTATTTTCAGTCATTTTTGTAAGATACTTGGGAAAATTCAAGATCAGGCTCCGAGCAGCCTGGTCTGGTTGAAGGTTCTCTCTTCATTGCAGGGAGGTTGGACTGGGTGGCATTTAAAGGATCCTTCTCACCCAAACCATTTCAGCATTGGTGGAAAAGGCTGTTTCCAGCATTCCTACTTTGAATGCTTATTGTGACAAGGAAGGTAAATGTTAAAACTCTGACAAATGCAAACCCTTTGTTGGTTTCATGGTTTTTGGGGTTTTTTTTGGTTAGTTGGTTGATTTTTTCCTCTGGTTTTTAGCTCAAACATGTAAATTTTTCCCTACCAGACTTCAGCCAAGTGAGCTTAAGTCCTGTAGCTGGACTGCTGTATCATTAACTAACCAAAAGCCTTCTTCAGGCAAGTCATAAAAAGATGTTAGCTTGGACATGTGATTTTGGACAGGAGAAGCTGCCAGAGACCTGTTCTGTCCCCACAGTTTGTGTCTAGGAGGCAAAGAGGAACATGACCAGTGAAGCTTTGCAGCAAGACTCTTCTCTGTCCATCAATCATCAGCACTCCCCAGTTCATGTGAGGAAGCAGGAATGTTACATTGTCTTTGCATCAAGAAGAGAACCAGAAAAACAAAGTGTGTGAGTGAGATGGAGATGTGTTTTGGTGTGTGCTGCAGGAGCAGAGCAGGTGCTGAGTGAGCTCTGTGCTTGGCTGCACTGTTCCTTGGGGTGTCCAGAGTGTGTCCTTAATGCTGGGAGCCCCCCTCGTGGTTCATTGAGGGTGTGTTTTTACTCTTGCAAATTCTTTTTCTTACATGAAGACAACAAATACATTCCTTTAGTCTAACCAGAACTTGTAATTAACACCATAACTCATAAAGACAATGGCAAAAATATTTACAGTTCAGTGAAAAGCACAGCAGTTACATGCAAAAGTCACTACACTAGACTAGCAAAAATCTTAATTTAAAAAAAGACATTAAAATATATGTTAGCATAGGAACTGCATAATTAGGGTAAAGATTTATGTTTTCATTTTGGAAAAACAGTAAAAGGCAAGCTCCTTCTCTTTTCTGTAAACTGAAGGATTAAAGGGCGTTCTAGTGTCTTCAGGAACTGCTGGCCTGCATTTTATTTCTCCTTAATTCTTGGCTACAGCTGGCTAGAATTACCAGTGGGAGAAATAGCTGGAATAGCTTTCAGGTTTGGAAATCTAAATATTCAAGGATCTCTTTTACTGGTGGGTTGTACAGGCTTAGAAAGTCAGAAGGAGGAGTGGTGTCAGTAGGGAGCAAGGCTGGATAATCTCCTGTGTTATGGATCCCTTGCTGCCTGGGGGATTAAAGGGAAGTTAGGTCTTGGGAGTGGGAACACTTTGAGAGCTCCAGTCCCTTCTGCAGATCCTACAGATGGAGAAAAGGCCTGATGACAGTGGAGTGTCTGACATGACCTTGTGGTGCTGCCCCTGGATCGAGCTGGGGTTCCTTAGAGGGTTGTGGTGAGGAGTAAGATTTGGAGATGTTAATCTTCTGGTGGATTCTGCATGCTGGCAGAGTTGGGAAGCAGATTGCTGTTGGCTTGGCTGGATGGCATTTTTCTCTCTCAGCATGTGCAGAGGGTTTCTGGCAGTCCTTTAGCTGGAGTTCTGCACTTTCAGTGCCTGGAACTCCATAGCTTCTCTACTTTGGCTCAGCTCCAGCTCCTTCAGATGGGAGTGGGATGTTGGTAGAGGTGAATCCTTTCTGACCTTTTTGCTACACAGGACAGCTTAGGTGAGGTTTGGGATTGGGAGTTCCAAGCTGTAAACTGAGATATGAGCAGGTTATTCAGGCCCTGGAGGTTTAGAAATGCCAGCTGCTGGTAGGGACCAGGCCCTGCTTGTGCTCTGTGCCATTTGTATCTGGTTTAGCACAACCAGTTCCTGCAACAACAGAGCAGCAGCCCAGTACTGTGCTCATTTTTCCCAGTCTGACTCCCTTAGCATGACTTGACTCACTCCCATGAATCAGGCTCTGGATGCTGCTGGTGTTTGCTCCAGATGATATGTGTTCCTTCAGTACAAAGCTCTGGATGGAGTTTCCATTTATTTGTCTCTGAGATGGGCTCCATGGTTGTGGAGGAGCCTAGCCAGCCTCCTCTAAATTGGTTGGTAGAGAATAATAATTGCTTTAGGGTCTTTTGCCTCCTCAAATATTTTCTTCCTCTGGCTTTGGCTGTCAGAGACTATGGTTGCACTCATTTTTCAAAACACCAGTCTGAAATAAGTTCAGTGTGTGTGACTGGAATATGAAAATGTCACTGGTGCTAAATACTGTCTCTTAATTTATGATTTCTTTTAAGTTCAATTTTTTTACTTGAAGCAGGATTTAAATGAAAATTACCATATATAATTTTAAATGGAAATTAAGTTACTGAGTATGTTTGTGGTACATGTTTTATCACTCCTAACATACACTCTCTCCCCCTTCTCCCTTTATTTCTCACACAAACAAGTTATTGCTTCCACAAAAACTCTTGTCAATGAGATGTTTTTTCAGACTAGTGAGCTCATGGCCGTCTGCTGGCAGAACTCTGCTCTGACTTAATACAAACGAAGGCTGCTGCCAGGATTTTTTGGCTAATACCTGAGCCTTGAAGGAAGCTCTGTTTCACAGAGCAAGAATTGAGCTGCTGTCAGTGGTGCTTCCAGCAGCCTTGCCTACAAACTTCCCATCTGGATTTTTGGATGAGCCAGTCTTTGTATATGTGGTGCAGATTTAAGGGGGAAGAAATATGTGTTCAGGGCTAGGCTGGGTTAAGCAGGAGTCTCTTTTCTACACTCACCAATTCGTTCTGCAGTGATGTTCGTTTATTCTACCTGTGGAGAGCTTCAGTCACCTCCAGGTTTGCTCTGTTGCACTTTTGCAAGGTGCAGAACTTGTTGCTCATGGAGCATGTGGATCAGAATGACAGGTGACAGCCAGAATAAAGTCAGTGTCCCACAGAGATCTGCTGAGGAGAAATGTGCTTCAGGTCTTTATCTCTCCAATAGAGTGAGATCTCCAAGGAGAAATGATGGTGTGTTACATCTCCCAGCAGGAACTGCCCACCTGGCAAAGCTGACCAGGCTCCTGTAACTCCTGCAGGTGTGTGGTACTACAAGGACACCTTTGGGATAGCCCAGAGGTTAAGGAAAACATCTGGTTCCAATAGTTTGGACACATAGCTGGACCAAACCTCCAGCCTTTCCTCAGGTAAATGTATTTATTCCAGATCTGCTGACCCTACAGAGGTATATTTCTTCCAGTTCTGTGATGGCATAGAAGTTATAAATATACTTGCCCAAACCCCCTAGATTTCAGCTCATTAGATCTTGTACTGAGTTACATGATCTGAAGAGGTTAATGGAACTCTTTAAAACCAGAGTTCCACCCAACTGCAGCCACTGATAAACTGGCAGAAGTTTAAGAGCAGAATGATTTCTCAAAGGAGACAGAACCAGCCTCTCAGTTTTTCCATGAACTATCTTTATTTAATGTATTTAAGGAATCCCTCTGGTGGCCTGGTGCTTCTAGGATATATCAGCTGTTCCCTTGCAAGCTGATGATGCACATCAGTTGCTGCTATTGTATGGATTTGAGATGGAGCTATTGAGGGATTATTTGAAAGGCTTTAGAAGAAGGATCTGAGATGGTTTCAGATGAAAATAATTTTTTTTAAAAGGTGCTGGTGTTTTGGTTTCTTGGGATATTTTTGTTTGTTTGTTTGGGTTGGGGTTTGGTGAGGGTTTTTCAGTGTGTTTTTTGGGAGGGTTTTTGTGAGTTTTTTGTTTTGTTGGATTTTTTTGAGTCAAGCAGGTGATGCTAAATCTTTGAATTCCATATGGGGCCATTAGCTGATGCTTTGCCTTCACTATGCAGCAGATCATATTAAATGATCTATTGAACACAACTCCCAGGAAACTTAATAGCTTCAGCAAATAAAGTAAGCCATTAGGTTTCAGTTTATCTGCTTATACATCACATCTCTGTGTAAACCACAAAGTCTTCAAAGACAGTCATGCTATTTTGTCTGTGGGTGCATGTTCTGTAGTATCTAAGGAGCTGTGGCATGTTATCTGCTATTTCCTGGGCAGTGCTGGGACTGGGGTTAGGATTGGTGTTTACCCCTGGCCAAGGGAGAGCCTGGGACTGGATTCCTGCATGCTCAGCAGAGGGACTGTGGGTTCCTCAAAGCTGGACATTCTCTGCTCCTTCATTCCTCCCACAGCAATGCCTTGTGCTGAGGTATTCCAAAAATTCAGTTTTCCAGCCTTTGCAATTGCGTGAGAGCCCCAGGGAGCTGAGATGTGCCGGCCTGGGAATGCTGCTGGACAAGTGCTGTGATGTGTGCGAGGGCTCCTGGGCCAGAGCATGTCCCTGACATGTCCCTGTCCCCTGAGGGACCCGTCAAGTCCAACACCTGCAGGTGTGCTGGGGCTGGAATGAACTTTATCTCACACACTTCATCCCCTGGAATGGGGATAGCTAAGATGGGAATCTTTCCCGCTGGAAAACAGCATGGTTAGGAGCCATGCTCTGCAGAATAAAGGCACATGTGCATTTTTCAGGGCTTCCAGTTTCCTAGGAACTGGCTACTGAAAGACCTAAGTGCCCATTTCCTCTCTTTTATTTACATCCAGTGATGGGGGAAAAAACTAACCATCCTCAAACTGTGCATTTGTGGTCAGGATTAAACCTTTAAGAGATAAACTCTGTATTTGCATTCTTCTCCACACCTCACTTGCTGATGCAGCTTTCAGTGCTTGGCTCTCCCAGAGATTTGCCTGGCTTCAGTGGGTGCTCCCTGGCATTTGTCCCTCTCCAGTGACTGCTTCCTGAAATCCACACAAAGAGAACAGACCAGCAGAAGGGAGAATTGTGATGTTGTGTCATGCAGAAGAAGCAAACCCATCCACCAAGTGTCCCTCTGATTTCATGATCCAGATTCCTTAGCTGGGGATGGGAAATGTACAGCATTACTGACAGAGGGCTGCAGAGCCTTTAGCTTACAAGATTAGAGTTAAGACCTCACTGTTTTTCTTTGTCTCCTCTTTAGCATTAAGTCAGCCATCAGCACAGCACCAGTTTTCCATCACTTTGAGTCCAGTCAGTCTTTTCCAAGAGACAGTGTGTTCTGAGCCTGGCATCTGTAGTGTGTCCTGTGTGCTGACCCCACAGCAGCCATGTGTGCAGCACATGTGTGTCCATAGGAGAGGCCCTGTGGGTTTCTGTATCCCTGAGTGAAATGTGAGATCATAAACTGAAGAGATTCAGATCCAGAAATTGTACTAGCCCAAAGTATTTGGAATTTAAAGTAGAAATACTTTGCTTTTATTTTTTTTCTTCTCTCCAGTACTAGTGTTTCACTGCTTTAAAACTCTAAACTCTCAAAATCAGGGACCTCATATCAAAAAACCCAGAGTGGTTTTTTTTCAGTGCTGGAGGCAAAATACTTGGATAGGAAGAGAGATTTTTGTCTGTAAGTTTGTGAGAGTTTCTTAAAAGCAACACAGAGGAAAAGTTGTTCTTGATATTGGCCACAAATTTATCACTAGTCTGACAAGTACTCTGTGAATGCACTAAGTAAACTGCTCTACAAAAGCTGAATATCTGTCATTTATTTCAGTGTATATTTTGGAAGGAATGTTAGCTTATTTTATCATTCCCAGCCCTGACACCCACTCCTTTTTCTTTTTTTTTGTGACTTGGGAAAATCCATTAATCTTTTTGGTTTTGTTTCTCTCTCTGTAAAATGAAGCTACAGTGCTGCCTCTGTGCAAGGTTGAGACCCTTGCTGTGGGTTTGGGCATGGCCTCTGACCTCTGTGATTCACATCACCCCACTCCCAGGGGTACATTGCAGATGAGCACACCTAGCCATTCAAAGCAAGAACACTGTACAATCTATCAGGAAAAAACTTGAGAAGATTTTAATTGATGAATTCATTATTTTATCCTAGCAGAGTGGTGTTTGTTGTGTGTTCCCTCTCCCCTTATTCAGAATCCTGTCAGCATATGAGGTTGTCACCTTTTCAGCTGTTTCTTCATCAGAAATGGGATGGACAAAATTACATCCAGGAAAACTCTATACTTCATCTGTAAAGGCTGAATATATTTTTCCCTGCTTGGCTGCAGTAGTTGTTTTTCTATTCTCTTAATTATGTATAAAACATTTTCAGCCATTTGCCAGCAAATATGATGTAATCCATTTATTTTCAAGCAGTGTACCATTCCATGCAATTCAGAGAACCTCTGTTTTCCAGGGTAACTGGCTACTTGAGGAAAATTAGGCCAAAATTATGAAGTCTCAAGTTCCATGCTGGCTTCAGCAAAGTCTATCTCTAAAATAACTCACTGATGACTGTAAGTGTTAGTTTAATGTTGGTGAAAGCAAAGTTTGGCTTAAATTCTTTTATGCCAAGGGTAGCCTGTGCCAGGGAGAGAGTAATGAAACCTGCTGTGTTTGTGTGCTGTGAATTTGCAGTGGAGCAGGGGAAATGTCTGGTCTGATGTTGTTAAATATTTTGTATTGTAGGTGTGCCTTGTAGGTTCACAGGGATGCTGCTTTGGTTGGGTTATTAAATTGCTGATTCTGAGAGGGAAGAGCTGGTCAGGCCTCCAGTGTTGGCACTTCAGTTCTGCTTTTTTGTTGTTGCTTCCTTGATCCCAGGATATGGGAGGTTAAATGAGTTTTGTATTTCTGTCTGGGTTACTTTTCGTGGGTGCTCTCTGAAGCTCTGATGATCCTTGAAAAGGCAAAAATCTGATATTCCTGGGTCTGTGACTAACTCAGGTGCTTTATCCTCTGGCTGTGCCACTTTGTGGAGTGTGACAAGTGGAACCAACTGCACCCTGGGCATCACCGTGGGCATCACCCTGGCTGGTGCCTCACACAACCTCTGCCTGCTTGGGTGGTGAGGGGACCCTGCTTCATGCAGATGGTGAAGAGGAGGGTCTGCAGATTCCTTGGAAGATGGACACAGAGGGAAGGTTGGGCACCAAATGTCAAACTCAGTTTAACAGTGCAGTGAAGATGTGATGTGGTGAAGAGCCTGAGCTTCCTGCAGGCATTGAGGTGCTTGGAAAGAAGGTCTGAATTAATTAAACCCACAAAGGGGGCATGAGTTAGTCCCTAAAGCCAATATTGTGTAAGGTCAGAGCAAGTGACCATGAAGTTCATCCAGTGCCACCCCTGCCACAGGCAGGGACGCTTTCCACTGTCCCAGGCTGCTCCAGGGCCTCTCCACCCTGGCCTTGGACACTGCCAGGGATCCAGGGGCAGCCACAGCTGCTCTGGGCACCCTGTGCCAGGGCCTGCCCACCCTCACAGGGAACAATTCCTTCCCAATATCCATCTGTCCCTGCCCTCTGGCAGTGGGAAGCCATTCCCTGTGTCCTGTCCCTGCAGGTCCTTTTCCTGAGTTGTTCTCCAGCTCTTTTGTAGGTGTGCTCCACTAGAATGTCAGCCTGGCTTCCAAAGTGTCTCCTCCCGTAGTTATCCTGTGAATTGGGAAAACCTCTTCCCTGATGTAGAGGTGACAGCTCTGCAGCCATTTGCCATTTTATCATTCAGAGACAGTGGCAAACCAGTTGGAACCATGCTGAGCATTTGATTTGTTTATTTTTACTTTTCTTGCATTGCCTTTTCTGTATGGTTCTTTTTAATATTAATGCAAACTGCAAAGCTGATGCATGTGCCTTGACTTAAAGACAGATTGTCCTGACCTGCACTCATCATCTCCTTTCATTTCCTGACCATATGGCAGGCAGCAGCATCCTGGGATATGTGTTTTGTGGACAATATTAGCTTGCTTCAGGTGGCTCCCACCAGCAGCAGCACCTTGCATGTCTTTGGATGAACTTGGAGAGAGTGTGGGTGGAGTTCATGCCTCTGTTTCCAGGATCATCTGCTATATAGCTAACTTTTGCTGCTGTGTTTTGAAGTTTCTTTACCTGTTTTTGATACTGTGGGCCAGATTTAAAAGTGTTTTTAAAGCAGAAAATCTCCTTTGCTGGAGAGAGGTGTTAGCCCTGTGAATTCTTGAAAGGCCAGGGTAGATGGGGCTTGGAACAACCTGGGATAGTGGAAGGTGTCCCTGCCCATGGCAGGGGGTGGGACTGGATGGGCTTTAAGGCCCCTTCCCGCCCAAACCATTTAGGAATTCTATCGCTTTGCACTTAGCCACACACCTGAGTGACTTAAGAAGGAGCCTCAGAAGGTGACAATGTTCAGTGGGATCAATAATGCAGATTTCTCACTGGCTGTGGTGTGACTTGCCATCCTGTGAGATGGCACCTGGAGCCTGTGTTGGAGGTGAGGATCCATGTCTGAGCTGTGGAGCTGTGCTCTCCCCAGCATTCACTTGGAGCTCTTGGACCAGGATTTCTCCTGGTTTCTACCAGCATGTTATTATGTTTTTGCTCTTGGCCCAGAGGCTGGAGTCTGTGGTGAGGGGGAGGGCTGGCCATGGACAGATCAGTCCCACTCCTTGCCTCACCTCATGCTGTGCTCAAGGCAAAACTTTGAATCATAGAATCTTTAAGATTGGAAAAGATTTAATGGTCACAGTGGTCTGGCTGTAAAAGTGGGGATAACCTTACCCTTGCCTGCAGACTTGGCTGATCCCTGCAGAAACACAATTACAGAATGGAATTACTGAATGCCTTGAGTTGGTAGAGACCCATAAGGGTCATGGAATCCCACTCCTTGCTCCTCAAAGTGTTACCTAAAACTAAACTGCGTGACAGAGACCTTCACTGAGCTCCTCCTTGAACTCAGACAGGGTTGGTGACATGACTTCCCTGGGGAGCCTGTTCCAGTGACACCCCTCTCAGTGAACTTTTTTCTGATAGTCCAGCCTCACCTTCCCCTGGTGCAGCTTCACTCTATTTTCCCATGTCCTGTCACTGGTCACTAGAGAAAGGAGTCCCCATCCTTGGCAGCATTCAAAAGCAGACATGATTTTGATTCAGACATGATTCTGGGCAGCCTGGTCTTGGTGGCCCTGCTAGAGGAAGGGGGGCACGATGATCTCTAGAGGTTCTTTTCCGTGATTCTTGTCCTGTGATTCTGAATTACCAGCCCAGGGGATCATGTTGGAAAGCCCCTGTGCAGCAATGGGCTTGGCTGCCCCTTGGGTCAGCCCTGGGGCTTGGAAGAGGAGGTGCTCCAGCAGCAGGAGGAAGGCCCAGCCTGCCTGCAGGCTTGCTGTGATCTGGGGCAGAGCCTGGGTCCCTTGGGGGGTACAAGATGTAAAACATGGCAGCTCTTCTCCTTGAGAACCATTTGTTACAGATCCATGGTTGAGTTTTCTTGCTGTACCTCCTGACAGCAGATTCTGTGCTTTTGAGAGCAGATTCTGTGCTAACATTTTTCATCCCAAAGGTAACTGACTTGCTTGTACAGAAGCTGTAGAAGAAATAGTCAAGAAATTTACTTCTGTTTCTCTTCCTCTGTGTCTGTACTACATGTTATAAACACCTGGGATTTTATCATCCTTGTGTTGCCCAGTTTTCCTGCAAGCAGCCAGTAATTCACAGCTGGATGAGGAGAGCAGCAGTGTTTATGATGTGCCTGTGCCAGCCTTGGCCCTGTTATCTTGCTCTGTAAGAATAAACTGAAGTTATTCTTAGTGTCTAAAGCTCCATGAGCTTCTGGGTACACAGACAGCTCATTGTCCTGGAGATTGAGACAGTGCTGGGGATCACACAGTGAGGTTTTAGCAGGAGGTCTGGGTCCTGAGGAGGATTTTGGCTCTGACCCTTCCAGCAGCACTGAAAGGGGAATGGTATTCCATCAGCTGAGCGTAAACCCAACATGTTTTTCCTGTGCAGCATAGCAATCTTTGACTTGGGTATGATAGATTTTTTTTATTGCCTTTCACAAGCAAACTAGAAATACTTCACAGACATCTACTGATCACAGTTTGAAAACTGCTGCTCTGAAGCTACCCTGAGGTTGAATTCCTTTGGAAAAAGTCTCGCTGACTTTGTCTGCTTCTGTAATCACAGAATCACAGAAGGTTTTGAGTTGACCTTTAAGCCCATCCAGTCCCACCCCCTGCTATGGGCAGGGACATCTTCCTCTAGCCCAGGCTGCTCCAAGCCCCCATTCAGCCTGGCCTTGGGCACTTTTGGGATGGGGTAGCCACAACTCTGCTAAGTAAGATAGCTGGTACAACACACCCTGGGGGTCATCAGCTCTAGGGGCAGGGATGGAATTACCCTCCCTTACTGGGCTTGGGTTGGTCTGTGTTCTGTATTATCCATTCCTGGTGGGAGCATTGCAAATCCTTGTGATGGAAAGAGTTTCCCTGAAAAGCAGTGGAAAAAAAACCCCTTAAATTGTTGTAAATGCTTTTGCCTGTGCAAGGCAAGTCTGGAGCTCTCTCTCAGGGTCCAAACCTTTAAACTTGGCATGGTTCCCTGTGTGAGAGCAGGGCAGAAGGAGCTGTTGGACTGACAGCAGCCGTGTACGTGTTGACGGCGGCGCTGGGATTTCTCCGTGTGTCTGTAGCAATCCGTTCATCGGGCGCATGCTCCTGCTGCAGCCCTCTGTGCCCAGACACTGAGCCCTTTCATGGAGAAGTGCAGAGTCATATTTCTGAGTGCAAATTAGCCAGGGGATTGTTAGCAGTGTGGGCTTGGCCAGGCTCATTTCTGAGAGCAGCCCTGGCGCTGGAGCAGGGAGGTGTGGGCAGACACCCCCTGTGTGTGCTGCCAGCAGATGGGGGAGCCCAGGGCTGGCACCCCATTCTCTTGGGGCACAGCTTACACACAGGGCCAAGAGAGTCCTTCAGCCAAATGTCCTCCAATTTGACTTGCTGTCCCTCACTATTAGACTTTTCCATAGATTGGTGCATCAGGAGTATAATGTTTGGCACTGGGCTCGTTGTCCTATGTGCCCCAGCAGTGCTGAGGACCTGTCCCAGCCTGCTGGGAGTTGTTGGGAGCTCCTGGGATGCATTGCTGGTATTGCCCTGGGTGACTCAGTGCTGAGGCTACTGCACTAGGACAGTCCTGAGCGTGGGACCCTGTCTGACTCCAGAGTTCCTTCCTGCCTCTAACTCTGCTTTTCCAGGCCTTTGTGGGCAAGAGCAGATTGTTATTCTGGTGGAATGGACATGTACTGGTGTGAGCCTCAGCTTTCTCTGACTGTACAGTTCACAGGGGCAGGGGAGGAGCAAGTACTGATCTCTTCACTCTCTGTGACCACTGACAGGAGTGGGGAAATGGCTGGAGCTGGGCTAGGGCAGGGTCAGGCTGGAGATCAGGGAAAGGTTCTTCCCCAGAGGGTGCTGGGCACTGCCCAGGCTCCCCAGGGCATGGGCACAGCCCCAAGGCTGCCAGAGCCCCAGGAGGGTTTGGACAAAGCTCCCAGGGATGCACAGGGTGGGATTGTTGGGGTATCTGTGCAGGGACAGGGTTGGACTGCATGATCCTGATGGGTCCCTTCAAACTCAGCATATTCTGTATTGATCAAAGGAGCCTTCTCAGAGGTGGGCACAGAGAAGCACGAGGTGCCACAGTCAGCTCTGCAGGTCTGGTGTGGACTCCTGCAACATGACTGCAGAGCCTGCAAAGGTGGCATTTTTCAAGCTGTCATTTAGTGAGTGTACCCCTGGATGCACACATCCAGCCCTGCTGAGCTGGAAGGTGTCTCCCAGCATTTGTGCCACATTTTTTCAGGAATCCTCACGCATACACTGAATGCTTTACTGTCGAGGTTTCTTCAGGATGTCTGCGTGCACCTGAGTATGCAGACAGGTAGCAGCCTGCTGCAGACAGCTCTGCAGGGCTTGCTGCTCTTGTCCTGTTGACAGTCCTTGTCAGCCTACAGCAACAGCAAAGGAATTCCTGGTCCACTGGGGAGGCACAGAGTGGGATGGAGATCAGCCCTGAGTTCAGAGCTGACCTCAAACACACCTGCTGGGGTGGCAGTCCTGTTTCAGGGTCTGCACAGGGGAGTTGTTGAAAGCCTTTTAGAAAAATAGTAAATTACTGAGTGAAGGGCTTCCCTCAGCCCTGCTGGTGAGCTGGAGGCTGTGAGCTGTGTTCTGAACAGTGCTGCAGGGGAAAAAAAAATCTGTGTTTCAGTGACCTTTGAATCCAGATAAAGTTTGAAAGTTCCAGGGAGTCTGATATGAAAATATGGAGTAGTGTTGGTCTTCATTAACTGTTTAACTTGAAGCATCTCCTACCCATCTAAACATAGCCATTTTTCTCTCTCCAGAGGCAAAAAAATCCCTTTGGATAGCCAAGCGTCCTTTGCCACTTTGTTTGTAGGACAAGCAGTTTATGGCCTATTCTTATATTTCTCTACTCCAAATGCATTTGGACCTCTTCTCCAAATGCTAAATTTGGGGTTCATCTCAGAGAGCACTGTTGCTGGCACTCACTGAGCTCTTCTTCCTGTTCTCTTATTCTGTTATTCTAGGTTTGTGATGGCCTCAAAGAAAAGCTGTCTGGCAACTTTTGTGAAGAATGGCTTTATTGTTGCCTATCAGCAAAATTTTCACATGAAAGGGTCAGTTACTGTGTGAAGCTCTCCAGTGTCACACAAAACATCCTGTCAGTTTCCAGATCACAGAGCAGATTCTCAGTTGGTAAAAGAAGTTGTCCTTTGCTCCAGAATTAGCTTAGTGTGTTTCTTATTGCTGCTTGAACTCCTAATTAATAATGTGAATTAAAATATTCCATTTTCGTTCCCTCATTTCTTGTATTGTTTCTTTCAGCCAGCACTGGACAAGAGATGAAAAATCACTTTTTTGTAGTCATTTAATCACACAGTATTCCAGCAAAAGTGTTTTTTCTGTGTGTTGAAATTACTTCTGGTCTTTTAGGATGTTTAGAATGAAAATTATTTGTAATGAAGTCATATTTCATATTTTAAGTCAAGAGTTCTTAAAAATGTCTTGCCTGGAAGGGTACATCCTTGCACAGCTGGGAGGAATGGAACATACCAGCCTCACCCACATAACTTGGTTATGTTCAGCCAGTCCTGTTTGTCTCTGGATGGGGCTTGGAGCAGCCTGGACTAGTGGAAGGTGTCCCTGCCCATGGGATGGGGTGAGTTCAAGGTCCCTTCCAGCCCTAACAGTTCAGTGGTTCTGTAATTCTATGGTTCTGTGCAGAACTGTTGAAAGCTCTTGTTGGGTGGTGTGGGACAGGATTGGGAAGGATTTGGGTCTGTGTTTCCCTCCCTGCTGGGTGTCTGGTGGTCCATGGTGTGTGTGTTCCCACCAGGGATGAGGCAGGCTCTTGGCACTGCTCTGTCTGCAGGCTTGGTGCAGAGACCAGAGCTTTTCAGGTGTTTCTGTTTTGGGGACCCTTGGCAAGGTGTTACAGGCCCATATTCAGTGTGACCATGGAATAATCAGTGGTGCTGAGCGCCTAAATATGAAACCCGTCCATTTTTTTTTGTTAGCAGAGAGAAGAATATTTCTAAATCCCAGTGTTCCTTCCCAGTGGCTTACACACTTGCATTAATCTCAAACAGCTGCATCAGCTGGTGTCTGAGTGAGCTGCTGGGATTAAGCTGTCCTTTCAGAAATTACACAACTGTTGCAATTAATTCCTCCTTTGAACAACTGATTTCAGAGGTCAGTCACCACCCTGATCCTGCATGTATGGGATTTCCTGGGCTTCCCTTAGGGGCCTTGTTCCCTTGAAGCCAAGTCTGCTTGGAAGTACTCACAAGATGCAGCTGGCTTTTTGTTTCTTTAAAGCTTAGCAGCTTTAAAGCATGGGGAGCATGGGGTGAGCATGGGGAGAGCTAAAGACAGGTGGAGGAATTCCCATTTCATGGAGGCCAGGGAAGCTGTTGATTGTGGCATGAGGGAGCCAGAAGGGTTGATTTAGATTAGATACAAGGAAGAAGTTTTTTACAGTGAGGGTGGGCAGGCCCTGGCACAGGGTGCCCAGAGAAGCTGTGGCTGCCCCTGGATCCCTGGCAGTGTCCAAGGCCAGGCTGGACAGGGCTTGGAGCAACCTGGGATCATGGAAGGTGTCCCTGCCCAGGGCAGGAGGTGGAATGGGATGGGCTTTAAGGTCCCTCCAACCCAAACCATTCTGGGATTCCATGATTCTCTTGTGAGGAGTGAGGGACAGGAAAGTGAGTGATTTCTTGAGGTAGCATGGAAAGAGCACAGATCCTGGTGTGCACAGAAATATGTACACACATACATCTGTGAGTCATTCACTTGGACTTGGAAGACCACTGAAGGTTTTAAAATCAGTGCTGCTGCCAGCACAATCCATTATCCACAGCTGCTGAAGGGCACTGGGAAAGAGTTCGAGGGGAGCCCTGTGTGCTGCATTCCTGTGCTCTGAGGTCCTGTTCTTGTCCAGCTGCCCAGCCCGGGGAGCAGCACTGCTCCTGTTGCTGCTTCCACGCTCCCACGCAGCTCCCTGCCACCCATCTGGGCCCAGGTGGCCTGGGGACCAAGTTAAAATAAAAAACAAAAGAAGGTATTTCCAAAAGTCTGTCCTTAATTAAGGAAAGCCTGGAACAAATGCCAAGTCCCTAGGAAGCCAAAAAGCCTTATACATACATTAGAATTTTGGCAACTTATTTAAATGCTTAAGCAGTTCTTTGAACTTGGGCTGAATATTCAGGCTCTGTTTATGAAGTGTGTGAGCACAGTTGTGCTAAAATGAGTGATTTAGATGGTTTGGATCTGTCCAGAGTCTCTGGACTGCATTGTTGGTGTGTTATCCCTGATCCCATGGGTACCTGGGAGATCTGAGTTTCAAATTCACAGATGTGAGGTAGGGCTGGCAGACCTGAAAATCATCTATTGTCTGAGTCTCATCCCTGCTGGATGAGCAGGAGCCATATCTGCCTGTTGTGTGACAGGCAGGGGGAGTGTTTGGAAGGATACAGGGAGCCCTGCTTGATTTGTTGCTTTTTTGAGATGGTCCTGGGCAGGAGAACACAGACTAGTTGACAGTAACTCCATTTAAAATCATACAATAGAGTAAACGAATGGTTTGGGTTGGAAGGGACCTTAAAGCCCATCCAGTTCCACCCCCTGCCATGGGCAGGGACACCTCCCACTAGACCAGGCTGCTCCAAGCTTCATCCAGCCTGGCCTTGGATACTTCCAGGGGCTTGATCTGTGGTAAAAACAGCTGAAATTAAATCCCTCTTACTGGGCCTGAGAAGTGTTTTGCTTCTGTCTTGTTTTGAGTTTTTTTCCTTCCTCTTTAGGATCCATGCCTTCTCTTCCAGTCTCTTCTGGTGCACTGTTCCTGGTCAAGGTAATTCAGTTCATCCCTGGCTCCCAGTGGAAACTGCCACTTCAGGGGTGGGGGTTATATTTTGACTTGGTTTTCTAAGCCTGGCAGCTTTCAGACAAAAAGAGCAGGGAGAAATGACTCGTCTGTTACTTTATTTACCACTTGTTTTGGGAAAACTAAATCCAAATTTATGTTTGACTCATATTAGGGCTCTGTGGCTGGACTCAGCTTTTTCAGTTATTTTTGGCCGGGCTGATCTCACACCCAGCATGAGAAGGGCAGCCTGGGTGACAGGAGCTCAGACCAGGAGCTGGGCTCTTGGGCTGCCTCAAGGGACTGAAAGCCAAAGGCTTTTATGCAGGATCTAAATTCAGAGGTTAAAACTCCCATCCTTGCTCTGTGCTTTGTGTGTTGGTAGTGTCATGGTAAAAAACATGAGGCTGCTGGAGTACATTATTAATAGTGGCTGGGGCTGGATGAGGTGGTGTGGATTTTTCCAGTGTTCCGGGGTCTGAAATCCCTGGAGTCTCCCCAGAGCACTGGGGGAACCCCCCATGCAGTGCCTGTTGCTTCTGGCTGGGCTCAGGAGTTGCTCAGGTGTGGTGATCACATATCCTCTGAACAAAGAGAGACACAGCTCTCCCAAGATTTTCCTGGGAACCTGTGAGAAAGCTCAGAGAAAGAATTAAAACAATTACTATCCCAATCTCTGCACCTGGCAGGTAATCTCTGTTTGTCAAAGATGTTTACAAGCAGGAGTTGTCCCTTGACCAATAGGTGAGCTAAGATTCCTAAAGGCCAATCAGGTCTTCAGTCCACCATTGTTTCTATAAGAACTGTGGATTTCTAATAATAAAATGTTTTTCATGCCTTCTGATGATGGAGTCTCTGTATCACCTTTGTCTGTCCCCAGTACCCCGCTGGTGATACTCAGGAAAATGCTGAGTCCTGCTGAGGGCTGAGCTTTGTCCTGGAGTATTTGAGCACCTCTGTTAGCACAAGCTGTGGAACAGAGCACACAGAAATGTGCTTCCTCCATCACTTTGGTGTGAGCTGTAACCTCTCTCTGAGTGGTTTATTGCTGCTCAGCTCTCAGGAACAGCACCAAGGGGAGGTACTGATGTTTTGTCCCCAGTTTCTGTGTTATAGTTGTTAGAAATGATCTACTGACAGGCTTTCCTTTGACTTTGGGCTTTGCTGTGGAGGAGACCCTGTGGGTTTAGGGCACACAGTCACCCTATGGCTCCTGCTTCAGTGGAACTCAATATTGGACCACATCCCGTAGCAGGCCTTGTGGGTGAATTGAACCCCTGGCTGCAGGCAGGGAGGAGCCAAGGGAGACAGTTAAAGGGGATATCCCTGGGGCTTCCTGGAATTTGGTTGCATTCTCAACTTAGATCTGCAAGCAGCAGGAGCTCTGGAAAAGCAAGTGCATCTTCTTCCTGTGACCCATTTTCAGTGCAACCCCAGCATCAGCAGCCTCCTGACCACTGTCATCCTTCATGTGCTCTCAGCAGAGTGATGGGAAGGGCCCACTGGAACCTGGGCGTGCAGATTTGGCTCTCACAGCCAGAAAGGGTGAGCCCAATACCCTCCTCAAACCCTGACAGAAAGGGAAAGGGGAAAGGAGCAAAAGCTCCTTACAGCTTTTGTTTTTGAAAGCTGGCTGCCTCCAGCCAGTCCTGACTCAGCTCTGCACTGCTTGAAAGTGAAGCACTGACCCCTGTTTGAAACTGTCCTTCCCACCCTGTTTGCTGAAGGGAGAAGGTGGTAAATGCTGGATTCAGTAGGAAAATTACTGCAGGGCCCTGGCTGTGGAGTTTGCCTCAGCTGTGTCTCAGCATAACCCCATACTCTTGACAAGCCAGCAGCACACAGGATGCATTTTGTCCTCTAGTATTTTTCCTATACAGATGGTGAAGGTGAAAATTTTCTCCTCTGACCCAGTGCCTGAGGTAAATGAATTAAATAGCTTGGGAGAACAGGCCAGAGTGTGAAGAAGTGAAAAAGGGGGATTGTTATTTTTAAGTCCCGTTTTGGGGAGGAAAAGAGGAGAACAACCATCAAAGCCTAAATTAACTCCCTCTCACAAACATTATTTGAGGAGACATTATCAAGCTAAAAATATGAGCAGTTTGTAGAAGGAGCTGTTTTCTGCATGTGCTGCTGCTCACATTACTTAATTAAAACAGGAGGTGCTTAACATCATGCTTTGATTTTCCACTGTGCATGATCCATGAGTTTTTTTGGGAGGGGTACTTTGCTGAGCCTGAACAATGAGGGCTTGTGTCCATGGTACAACTCCTGTTAAAGCCAAAGTCAATATTGAAGTGGTTGTAGTTCTGTCAACATAAGCCCCTCTACCAACATTCTCACTCGCTCAAACTTTTCAAAAATGTAACTTCTGTTTATTGGAAATGGGTTTAAATCTGAGTGGAAAAAGCTGCCATGTTACTGGAATAGAGGTGTCCATCTGGAGGTATGTTCTGGTCTATTTATTAATCTTTCTTTTCTGAAAAGAGTGGGAGGAATTAGAATTTTTTTCCTCTATTTTTCCTGGTTGTGTTGCACAGGCTTTAGCTTGTAAATCTTGTAGGGGACCTTTTTTCTTTAATTAAATCCTAGATGTTTTTAATCAGCTCTTGAAAATGGTGTTGCTGATTCACTCAAAAAACAGGATTTGAACTTGGTGCCAGCTCAACAGTGTTGCTGATAGACTCCCACACAGAGAATGGTGCTGTGCTTACCAACTTGCTTTCAGAAAATACACCCAAAATCCAGTCATTGCCTTAGTCTAAGGGCCATGTGGACAAGCCATGCTCCTGGTGAGCTGAGTGGAGCTGGGTTACAGTGATCCACTCTCTTCGTCCTGTCAAGTGCAGATCATGGACCAGTAAGGATAAGAGCGTGGAGTAAAAACACTTTTCCAGCACAGGCAAGTGGGTAGAGGTGATAGCATCTCTTGTGTGCCATGTTCTCACCACTAAACTGAAGTCTTAGCTGTGTGCTTGGCTTCTTGAAATGCTACAGAGTGCTACAGAAGAAGTGTTTATAACAAGGAGTGTCCTGATGTGCCTCTCAGGGCTTGAGGAGCTCTTGCTCCCAGTGAGAAGTCCTGCTCATATTTTAATTAGCTTGTTTTTCTTGAGCAGGGGTTGTCATTTCAAAAAAAAAAAAAAAAAGAGGGAAAAATAAAGTATGTGCCTGTTTTTCCACACAGTGCTATTGCAAACACCAGAGCTGCTATTTTTTTTTCGGGGGGAGGGGGGGAAAGGTGAATTGGTTCAGATACTACAAAAGGAGTCAGTGCTGATGCTGTTTGACCTCAAATTAATTATTCTGTAACTAATAGTGATAATTGCTTTTGTAATGGCTTGGGTTTTTTGGGGGGGTTGGTTTGGTTTGGGTCATTTTTGTTGGGTTTTTAGAGCTCAAAGCTGGAAGAACAAAGGTTTGCCAAACTGCTAGTCATAGGGTGTGTTTCATCCAGGGTGGAACAGACTTTATTGCCTTTGAGGACTTCTGGGCTTAGAAATGCTGCTGGGTGGATAGTCCTGGAGAGAGCTGTCCCTCCATTGTGCCAGAGCCTTGGCTGATCTCTGCCTTTGAGAGGTCTGCTGGGATGTGGATTTACCTTCCATGTATCACCAGGACAGCCTGGGCACTAAAGTCATAGAATGATGGAATGGTTTGGGTTGGAAAATGCCATTTTCTTCCAGCAGATTCCTTGTGGGTAGATCTAGAGATCCCTTCAGCTCCCATTTGCTCATCTTGCTTCTGGCTGGAGGATGTTGGCTGAAGGTATCATCCAGGGTGAATTTTGTCAAGGGCCTGGTGTCCTACCAGGAGCAGGATGGAGTACTCCAGGTGTGATGGGAAGAGCATCCTTCATCCCCCTTGTTGTGCTTGGGGAGGCAGAGGTCTTCCTCCAACTCTGCCAGTCCCTGGCGTCAACTTCAGGGTTTCTTCTGCTAGTCAGAGACTGGGGCTATGTGTAGCAGCTTTGGTAATCATGGTGACTCTTTTCTCTGAGCTTGGATGACTTTACGTTTTCATGTTGTCACAGAAATTTGTGTGTTGTTTGAGAGCTCTGGGTTTCTATTGCACAGCCCTGCAAACAACTCCCCATCTAAAACATTTTGGGCTTGTGTGTGCACAAAGTTGAATGGAGAAGGATCTCCTGGCTGAGATGGGAGCAGCCAACATGAAACTGAGATTAGTTTGAGATGTGTGCAGCTGGAGCTTCCCCTTTCCCTGCCCAGACTGCAGCAAATCCCTTCACATGTCCCCACTGATGTGAGGTTAGAAGGACTGGGATGAGGTTAGAAAGAAGGGGAAGAGGTTTGCTGAGGGCAAGAGGCACATGGACCTGACTCTGTGAGAGCTGTGTGCTTACTTTAAAGGGTCTCCATTGTCCTTAAGGCTGGTCTGGACCTGGAAAAGAGGATGTTATGGGATGAGCTGCAGCATTCCCAGGGTGGCCACTCTCCTCTTGGCCTCGTTTGTGTGATGTCCAGTTGCATTGTGGCCACAGTGCCACCTTCTTGGTGCCACTGCAGCTCCAGTGACAACAGTGAACATGAAGCCGTTCCCCAGGCCTCTGGTATTTTAGGAATTCTGGAGCTGTTTGCTGACTGTGCAGCTGGAACGTGGGAGGAAAGCAGAGTGAGAGCTGTGGGACACCTTGGTGGCTGTGGGAGCCCAAGGAAGTGTGTGATAATGGGCTCCAGGGGATGAGCTTCATCCATGAAACACATGGAGCAAGCTGGACTTACACCAAGTCAGCACTGAGACTGTTTTAGGCCAGTTTGAACATCATTGCAAACCAGATCTACAGTGCAGCATGAGCCAGGGTCTTGGACTAAAGCAAACCCTGGAGCCCTGACTAAGCCCTGCCTTGCTCTGTCACAGGAGAGCAATTCATGACACAGGAACCAGCCTCTAACACTTGCTGAACTTTCACTATTTGTTGTTTCAGCAGACATGAATAAATATTCAACAAATAAGCCTCCTGGCCTTAAGTGATTGTCATGTTCTGACTATAAATAAACTGAAAATCCAAGTTCTTGGTTCCTTTTTACTTTAAAGCAGGCTAGACCCCATGGCAATGGTATGTTCCTGTTGCACAAAGTGAAAAGGGCTCATGTCCTGGTTTTCATCTCTAGGGTCATATGGTGACTTGGAGTGGAGGTATTTTCCTGAAGTAGCTTTGGACTAGCTGTAGGGTCTGGGATGTGGCTCCTTTCTGCCTGTCCTCTCCCCTGGCTACAGGGAGCTCTGGCTTTAAGTAAGGTGGAGGGTGTTCTGGGAAGTGCCTTTGGGTCCCTGGAGCTGGAGGATGAACCAATAAATGTATAGCAGTTGATGGGAGCTTCCAGCAACCTCCTCAGTGATGTGTTTCACACTGGCTTTACTGTCTGCACCACACCTTGTGGGACTGTTTGTACTCCCAGAGGAATAGGCAGGGTTTATAAATTCCCAGTGGAGCTTGCTGAGCTGTGCACTGCCACAGGACTGTGCTTTCCTGCCCATTCCAGCTAGGAAAAATGAGCAGCCCTGTCAGTGAGAGGAGTTTGTGCTGGGATCTGACACAATCCCATGCTGGGTGTGCAAATCCTGGTCCTGGGGAGGAGCAGCTGGGATGGGACTTGGCTCACTCATCCTGTGACTTGAAGCCTTGAGCACCCTAGGCAGAGAGCAGTGTGTGGGAGCATTTCCATGGGATTGATTGCTGTCAGGGATGGGAATCTGTGCCTCCTGCTCCAGTCTGTTCAGCTCAGCCCTGAGGGAACAAAACTGTTCTTCAGAGGGCACTTTGTCCCTCCCCTCCACTAAGAGCACATTTTAGTCATTTGTTTCAGTTATTACATGGTTCTTTTGTCAGCCCACAGGCTTTGTGCCCTTCCCCTTTCCACAGTGGTGGTACTCAGTCAGCAGCTGGGGTTAAACCTCAGTCTTAAACCTGTTAAACCTCAGTCTTGTCTTTTGTGGTGGCTGGACTGGGCAGAGGGCTCCATGGTAAAGCAGGGTTTAGTCACAAACCTTGTGCTAACTGCTTCCTTTGCTCTTGCTTTGCCAGGGCAGCCACTGACCACAACATTGACAACACCACAGCAATCCTCAGGGAGTGGCTGAAGAATGTGCAGCACCTGTACCACGACGTGGAGTGGAGACCCATGGAGGAGCCCCCGTGAGTACCTGGGAGGGCTCTTGGCTGCACAGCCCAAATTCCCAAGGTTTTCTGTTTCCAAAACAGGAGCTGGTACTAAATGTCTAAGTGTTAAAATGTGGATTATTTGTTTTCTGGAGTCTGTCCCATTAAAATTGTTTTCTTAGGGAAAAAGGTGAGGTAAGGTCTCTAGAAAGGTCTCTGACTTTAGAGAAGCACCTCATGCAGAATTTTGTGGAAGAAACTATTTTCCATTCAGTATTTAGCATCTGTAGCTGCTCTCTTTGCACGGTAAACAAATTACATCAAGAGCTACAGGGAATTTAAATTACCATTCTTTATTTGTAAGGAAGCAGAGAAATTATAGCCCCATTCATAATATCTATGAAAACTCTGACACATCAAATATTCAGTAAGTGCTGAGCCAGAGAACTAGATTTAATCCCACATAGTGTACCTTTATGTGATTTGCAGGACCATTGCTTTGAAATATGATGTGTTGGATTTTTATTACTTTATTTTTTATTTATTTTGAAGATCAGCTGTTCCTGGGTTTGTTCTGTTTTCAGTTTCTTCCATCAAGGCAAATTACATCAGTTTCCCCTTCCTTTAGGCCTGCTTTTATATTTGAGTTCCTCACTGCAGTGATGGGGAGCTTGCGGTACAAACCCTCAGGGAGTGCTGGTTTTATTGACATTTTTAATCCTTTCCTTTGAATTGAGTTTCCTTCATCCTGCCAAACTTTGCTTAAGTTCTGCAAAAACCTTTTGAAATTCTTAGCTCCTTCCCTGACTTAACTCTGGCACTGTTTCAAAGTCCTGGATTTTTATTCCTCGTTGGGATGTGCCCCTGGGTTCCCTTCCATCTTTGTTAAAAAGCCATGGTTTGGAGCTGAAGGCAGAGCCATGCATGTGACTCTGCTGCCATGCTGGGGCTGGCTGTTGGGAGATTTAGGGGCTGCTCCTGGGATGTGTTAGCAGTTCCCAATAATGCCCAGAGCCCTGGGGGGGAGGCCAGGCTGCCTTCATCTTCACATCCCAGCCCTGCTGGTGCTGCTGGGCCGAGGGGGGCTGGATTTACAGAGGGCAGATGAGTTTGTACCCCCGGCCAGAGGGGTCAGGGGGCTGCAGGTGGGTTTGGAGGGTCCCCTCTGCTGCCACAGCAGCTCCTGCCCTGCGTGGTGTTGTCAGAAAACTGGCACTGCCTGTTCTCTGGTGCCTTCTGTGCTCATGCCAGCTCAGAACTTGGAATTATTCTCCCTCAAAACCTCTCCTGGGTTGCCTGAGGTGACTCTAATGCTGTTTTGCTTTCATAGTGAAGGCAGCAATGGAATTCTTTCTTTCCTTCTTTCTTTCCTTTTTTTCCTCCTTCCTTCTTTCCTCCTCCCTTCCTCCTCCTTTCCTTTTTTTCCCTTCTTTTCTGTTTTTTTTGGTGTAATAAAGCCCAGACATGGATTGCAGTCACTTTTTATTTCTCTGCTAGGTCCTACCCAGAAGAGATGGGGCCGAAGCACTGGCCCAGCTCTCGGTTCACACACGTGATGAAGCTGCGCCAGGCTGCCCTGCGCGCTGCCCGGGACAAGTGGTCAGACTACATCCTGGTGAGCACGAGCTCTGATTCATTCCTAAAGCTTTCCAGGTGCTCTCTTCAGTACTGGGGGCTGTCAGAAAGTTTTCTCTCCAGCCAAGGACAGGTTGAGATGTCGTGGGTCATTTCTTGGTCTGGTGAGCCAGAGACTTTGTGGTGAGGGAGGTGAGTCCTGGCTGAGCTTGGAGCTTTCTCCACTGGCACCAGGAGTGAACACGGTCCTGGTGGTGGGAGGGTCCCCCAGATTGAGCCCCACCTGGTGAAATGTAAGGGAAATAGTTGTGCAGGGCAGTTGTGGGAAGATACTGCCTTTGGTCACTGTTAGGGGGGTGTTCCCAAAGCCTCCAAGCAAGGTGAGGTGTGAGGCAGTTGAGGAGTTGTTCTTGATGCTTTTCACAGAATGAACTCACCCTGAATTTCCAGTGATGTTATTTTCCCTGGCAGCTCCCTGTGCTGGCACGAGGCTGTATGGAGTCAGGGAAGCTCTCTGCCCATCTCATTGCTGTGCCCAGGAGCAGATGCCCCCAGCTTCCCCGTGACAGCCCTGTGCCCTAGGGAGTCAAACCCACCAGCTCACTGCTTTTAGGGTGTTTTTTTGCTTACCTAATGGAATCATAAAATTGTTAAGGCTGGAGAAGGCCTGAGATCTCTGAGTCCAGCTGTTGACCTGCCATGTTCACCATTAAGCCACATTCCCAGGTGCACACATTTTTCAATACTTCCAGGGATGGTGACTCCCCCCCTGCCCTGGACAGCCTATTTCAATGCCTGGCCATTCTTTTAGAAGGAATTTTTCCTAATACCCAGTCTAAACTTCCCTGGGAGCAGAGCCCGACCCCTCGGCTGTCCCCTCCTGTCAGGAGCTGTGCAGAGCCACAAGGGCCCCCCTGAGCCTCCTTTTCTCCAGGCTGAGCCCCTTTCCAGCTCCCTCAGCCACTCCTGGTGCTCCATTCCCTTCCCTGGACCTGCTCCAGTCCCTCAAGGTCTTTTCTCATTGTGAGAGCCAGAGGTGCCCCAGCAGTGGCAGCACAGGGGACAGGCACTGCCCTGGGCCTGTGCCCACACCTGGGCTGCTCATGGACCTCTGGCTGCCTCACTCCCAAGAAAGCATCAAGGGATTCATATTGTTTCATCTGTTAACAGTTTTTTTTCCCCTCTTCCCTCTCTAGTTTATTGATGCAGATAATTTACTGACCAACCCAGAGACCCTGAAGCTGCTGATAGCAGAGAACAAGACCCTGGTGGCGCCGATGCTCGAGTCCCGCTCGCTCTACTCCAACTTCTGGTGTGGCATCACTCCCCAGGCAGGTGACCCCAGAACAGTGCTGGGGGCTGTGTGACTGGTGTCCTCCAGGGGCTCCTGCTCCTGTCTCTGGAGCAGCAGCCATCCTTCCTGTTCTCTGGGCCTTCCCATCTGCTGCTGTAGCTCTGAGGTGGTGTTAACATGTGCTATGATCCCACACAAACCATTCTGATAAACACATCAGGATTTTTTTAAGGTGGTTCCATGTTTCTGAAATGGCCTTAAAACCCTTGGTGCTTAATTTTAGGCCAGTTCTTTTTTTTTGTATAGTGATGCTAATCCAAGAGGAATTTGCTTTTCTTTCCACAGATCTCCATTGTGTCTAAGTTATCTTTCTCATCTATGAACAGGATTTTTGAAGTGGGGCAGCATCCTTTGCCTTGTAGGGAGTGTGTGTGCTGAAGTGTGCATGTAACAGGTACTGGTGCTGAGCCTAACAATTAGAGTTCCATGTTACCTTTTCAATGTTCCTTTTCATGTTACTTCTGATCCACATAACTGCATTGGATCAGAGCACAGGCTCATCTGCAGATCTCTATGGAATTGTAGAAGAATAGGGCAAAAAAAGTGAGTATTACTTCCCTAAAATACTTTTATTTCCTCTGAAAATCCCCTTCTGGGTTTTTGAGGAATATATTTGTCTTTAAAGCTCTCAGTGATTTTTTTTTTTAGTCTACAGAAATCCCTGTCTGAATCTCTTTTTTGGCACCCACACCATCTTCTGGCAAGGAGTTCCACAGTTCAGACCAAGTAATTGGATAAAAATAGCAGGAAAAGGTCCTGAACTTTCCAAATTCTTGGGAAGTAAATAGAGAGATAAGGAAGGGAGTGTGACGAGGTGTGTTTGCTTGTTTCACTTGGGTTTGTTTGCTTTGTTTGAAAATGGAGATACAAACTTCATAGCAAAGGTATTGATTGTGCTTGAAGTTTTTGAGGCTAAGTCCTGAGTCAGCCAAGGTTTTCCACTGGGGTACACCAGCCCTGCTTCCAGGCTGGAGTGGATCTCTGCCCATGTGCACCAGCCCCAGCCCTACCTCTCCAGCAGGAAGTTTCCACCATTACCAGCACTAACTGAGAAAAGGGGAGAGGAAAACCAGCAAAGACATCTTGCAGAATTTGGTTTAAAAAAAAAAAATCCTGCTGGAGTGAAGAGGAAAGTTCTCCCTTCATTTTTCCTTTTCTCTTGTTTCTGCATGTGGTCCCAGGGCTGTGTGTGCTCAGCCTTGCTCTCCCAGGGGGCTTGGGGAGGGAATCACAGCTGGAGCCCATCCTGAAACACAGCCTTCCCCAGCACAGGGCCACTGAGCCAAGCCCAGCTCCAGACAGGCTGGCATTTATCTGTCATGGAGCAAAGCTGGGGAGAGGCAGCAGTGGGGGAGTTGGAGCCCTCCTTGCCTATATGTGGTTTATGAGCAGGGACAGCCCCAAAAACCTGGGGGGAGGAGGAGGAGGAGGAAAGATGATGTCCAGCCTCTTCACTCGTGGGGATTCTGAGATGTCTGCTAAAGGGTGGGTGTGTTAACCCTTCCTTTGGTGGGAATGCCAGTCACATCTCCTCCCACTGCTCCTTGATGGCTGTGTTTGGGATATCCCATCCTCACAGTATGGTCACAGTGCACCTGAAAGGCAGAGGGAGATGGCAGATCCATAACCAGGCACATTGCACCACACCCTGGCCCCACACAGCCCAGGGCAGAGCAGTTCTGCTGGCTTTTGCTCAGCCAGTGCCTGAATGCTCATGGAAAATTGAACATAAATGAGCTTTAACTTCTTTTAGTGACTCATTTTTTCTGTAAAGCTCAGAATCTGCTCTGGATTCAACCATCCAGATGTCAGTTTCATGCTCTGGGGTTTTCTTCCTGGAGGAATTCAGTGTATTTATTACAACACAAGCCACACACTGTGGGTGTTGCACCCAGAGTGCTGGAAGTCTGGCAGAGCTCCTGGGTACAGGGAATTAGCCAGGAGCTGACTAAAGTGCCTCCCCAGGCAGAGTCAGGAGTGAGTATCAAACCTGCTTGCCCCACTGTGGAGGAAGCAGGGATTCTTACACAGCTGATGGAGACTGAGATGCTGCCTTCACTGCAGTGACAACAAATGATTTTTTTAAAGTCATGGATAGGATGGAATTTATGGATAGAATTAATTTGCAGATCCTATTCTCTGAGATGCTCAATGGACTGTGTGCCTGTTGAGTGTGGAAGATGTCATGGGTGCTCAGCAGCTTCCAGGAGCAGGCTGGAGAGTCAAAGTGCAGAAAAGGTTTTGAAGAACCAGAAGAAAATAGTCTGAGGTTTGAAGCTCCATTGCAGGGGAATTTTACAGTGGAAAGGTTGGGCTCTCCAAGAGCTCCTATAAAGTAGGGAGAAGGACAGTTTTTACCTTTTGGGAAGAAGACTGTTTCTAAATACTTGACTGAGCTGTTTCCAAATGGGAGACTCTGAAAAAGCTGGGAGTTGAGCCCTGGTGAGCCTCTGCAGGAGAGCTCAGGGTGTGAGCTTTTGCTAAGGAGCAGCTTTGAAACAGGAATCTCTTGTGCCTTTGTGGTTTCAGGGCTACTACAGGAGGACCCTGGAGTACCCCCTGATCCGGGAGTGGAAGAGGATGGGCTGCTTTGCTGTCCCCATGGTGCATTCCACATTCCTCATTGACCTGAGGAAGGAGGCCTCTGCCAAGCTGGCCTTCTACCCCCCACACCAGGACTACACCTGGAGCTTCGATGATATCATGGTCTTTGCCTTCTCCAGTCGCCAGGCAGGTGTGTCCAGGGCCCCTGCTGGGGAGGGCTCCCTCCTGGAGACACACGGGCCTCCACTGCAGGGGCACAGCCCAAAAGTCCTGGGTGGGCTTCCATGGGGAGTTCAGACCCTGCTCCCTTTCCTCTCTGGGATCTGCTCAGGGGTAACCAGCAGCAAGTGACTGGAAAGGCAGTTTTGGATTGCTGCTTGTTTCAGAGGATGTGGGGCTGTTCTTGGGATGGGGCAATATTTCAGAGACAAACCCTGGGATTCCACCCTTGGGTGGTGTCACAGCAGGTGAACACAGGGGGTGCTGGGAGAGTGGAAGGTGGTCTGGGGGTGAGGGATCTAAAGTTACCACTTCCAAAAGATCCATGAGGAAGGGGGTGAGGACAAGAGATTCAAACCACAGAATCCTAGAACAGTTCAGGTTAGGAGGGACCTTACAGCTCATCTCATTCCACACCCTGCCATGGGCACAGGCACCTTCCACTAGAGCTGGTTGCTCCAAGCCCCATCCAACCTGGCCTTGAGTACTTCCAGGGAGAGGAAATCTCTGGCTGTTGATGTTTTAAGAGAGCTCCAGGTGTTGCTGAGACATCACTGTCTCTGAAGTGCCTGCTGCTGCTGCTGTTCATGCTTGTGGTGAGGATGTTTAGTCCCGTTGATTTCTGGAGAGTGGCTCTTTGGAATGTTCTGATCCAGCTGTCCAGGCTGCCAGACCTGTGTGTAGCAGTGTCACAGCTGAAGGGGCTCCCAGGACTGGAATGGCCATCTCTGTTGTTCTTTGCCTGCTGTGGTGGAAAAGGAAAAGTTTGGGGCATTGTAAGGAAAAAGGGATTGGTGAAACCTCAGCAGCACCCATAAATGCCTTCTGTTCAGAAGTGAGTGGGTTGGTGGGGTGAATTATCAAGGAGAAGTTGCTCATGAATCCTCTGAGTGATGTGCAGTTGGTGCTCCCTGTCCTGTGCAGAAGATGTAAAGTTAAGGAGAGCAGGAAGGGCTGCTCTTGGGAGCAGGCAGGCAGGGAGAAAGCCAAGGGAAGAAGGGCTGCTGTTGTTGTTCTGCAGGCTGAGCTTCCCTTCCCCCTGATCCCAGACCAGCACAGCAGCCACCAGCTGCCTGTAGCTTCCCTTTTAGTGCTGGGTCTGGTTGGCAGCACCAGAAATGATGATGTTGTCTTGGCAGAGTGAGCAGGGTGTTGTTCTCAGGATGAGGAGTGTCAGATGAGATGAATGGTGGAGGAGAGGCAGCAGGAGCTGAGATTGGATTCCCTGGGAGGCAGAGGTGAGGAGTGAATTGCAGAGCAGCTTCAGGGTCCTGACTGTCAGAGTCAGGACATGAGTGCAGAAGCACAGAGTGAGGCCCCCAGGCCATTCAGTTCAGTGTTTCCCCAGCACTGCCAAACCCATCACTGAACCGTGTCCCCAAGTGCCACCTCTTGGCTCCAGAGGAGAGTTGAGGTTTAAGTTTGGAGAGCAAAGCAGGCTGCTTAAAATCTACCCCTCCACCTCTTCCCTCTGACAGCTCTCCCAGAAGTGCAGCCTCCAACCCCCATGGTAACTGCAGTGCATTAGCTCCAGCTGCTTCAGAAATATTTCAGGGATTCAAACCCATCATTTTTTCCTTCTGTCCTAAAACATCAGCTTTTTCCAGGACTGACCCATGACATGGAAGGCTTTGCTCCAGCTGTCTGGCCTGTTCATCTGCTCAGATTGTTCACTTGTGTCCTGAGCTCAGTCTTGTCACCCAGGATAAAAGGATGACATCCAAGTTCAGAAATTTGAAAAATGTGTGAGCTTTGAGGGAAACTTCTTTTTGGAGTAATTTCACTTACTTTCCCTAAAGTCAGAAATGATGCTGGCTTTTGTCCAGGCCAAAAGCTGTGCTTAAAAAATCATCAATTCCCAACAGGCAGTCTGCTGCTGGAAGCAGCTGTTCTGTGGTGCTCCAAAGAGCATCCCACCTCTGAGAGAGGACATGGCTTGTGTGGGAGTGCTGCATCTGAGCAGAGCTCAGGGGGATGTTACTGCCAGCACAGCACTCTGCAGAGCCCCTTGCACTCACAGGAGAGCTTTTAGCCAGGTCAGCCTGGAGAAAAGGAGGCTCAGGTGAGACCTTAGAGACCCTTCCAGTGCCTAAAGGAGCCTCCAGGAGAGCTGAAGAGGGACTTGGGACAGGGGAATGGCTTCCCACTGCCAGAGGGCAGGGTTAGATGGGACATTGGGAAGGAATTGTTCCCTGTGAGGGTGGGCAGGCCCTGGCACAGGGTGCCCAGAGCAGCTGTGGCTGCCCCAGGATCCCTGGCAGTGCCCAAAGCCAGGCTGGATGGGGCTTGGAGCAGCCTGGAATAGTGGAAGGTGTCCCTGCCCATGGCAGGGGTGGAAGGAGATGGGCTTTGAGGTCCCTTCCAACCCAAACCATTCCATGATTCCATGATCTCCTGAGCCTCCTTTCAGCCTGGGTCTCTGAAGCCCATGAGCCAGCCAGCAGGAAGGTCTGGTCACAGGGAAGTGGGGACAATTTTGGTTCCTTAACTGCAGCTGTGGTTTTAGGCTGTGACTGTAAGTCCTGGACACTGCCTTTAAAGCCCATTAAGAAGAATAATACAAACACCTGTAGTTTTCCTATCCCTTGTAGCAATCATTTAACTTTATTATACAAACAGAGCTGGAGAGTGAGTCCCCCTCCCTCCTTTATGGGAGCTTTACCATTTTCAGTACATTTAATCCCAGACAGAGCAGGAACACTGGTGTGAATCTGTGCAGATTATGTTCAAGGCAGCGGAAGATAAAAACAGAGATCAGTGAGCCAGATAAGATCAGTTGATTAGATCAGTGCCAAATCCATTCACGTCTGCAGGTAGTAGTTTTTTATTCTGCCATTGACCTAAATTGCAGCTGACAGCTGAATGTGTTTTGGCAAGGAGCATAGCCAGCAATTTACTTGTAGAACTTAAAATGAGAGAAACACCAGAGTCATTAGTGCCAACAGTTCCACTCTGCTAAAAATACCATGGATTAGGGGCACTAATAGATGAAAGCATCAGCTCACCAGGTAGTGTCTGCTTTTCATTTATTTCCTCGAGGGAGGGGGCTGGTTAAGCTTGTTTCATTAAGAAAAAAAAAAGACAAAGAAAGACAAAAGCAGGTTTTGGCCGGTTGCTCAAGTTCTAGCAGCTTTGATTTGGGTTAATTAATAAAGGACCTTACCAGAACTCAATGAAAAACAACGGAAATCCTTCCCTTGGCTTCTCTGGATGTGGCTTTTGAGCATGTTGCCTGATGTGAAAGGCAGAGTTACAGCCAGTGAGCAAATCCTTGTCCCAGAGGGAAAAATGTTCTGCTGATGCTGGGATGTTCCCACTGGATGAATCTGTGCCCTGCAAATGCATCCACTCCAAGGACAGGCTTTGCACCTTCTCTCTGTTTCCCACCTTCAACAAGCAGTTGCAAAAGCTTTTGAGTAGAAGGGTGTTAATGTTGTCACATCTGTTCTCCTCACTGGTGTCTCACTCTGGGATTTTCCTTTCATCTCCAGGGCACAGTAAAAATTAGTTCTGGAGAGGAAAGAACCATGTTTGGCGGTGACTTGGCATTTCAAAGGTTGTTGTCATATGTATTCCTAAAAGTCCTTTGCCAGCACAAGTGAAAATGTATCACCTTTATTTCCTAGCCAAAGGAAGCAGTGATAAAGAATAGAATGGGTTGAGTTAGAAGGGACCTTAAAGATCATCTTGTTTAAGGGACACCTTCCACTATCCCAGGCTGCTCCAAGCCTCATTAAACCTGGCCTTGGACCCTTCCAGGGATTCAGGGACAGCCACAGCTGCTCTGGGCATCCTGTGCCAGGGCCTCAGCACCTTCACAGGGAGCAATTCCTTCCCAAAATCCAACCTAAACCCACTCTATTTCAGAGGGAAGCCACAGCCCCTGTCAGCTCAGGCCCTTGGAGGGTCAGTTAGGCAGCCAGTAGGGATTGATTTTATGGGAGAGGCCACTTGCTGCCAGCCAGGCAAAACAGAAAGTGGAACTGGAATGATTCTGACTTGTTTGCTTATGAAGCAGAACTTCTTGGGACTGAGGTCCTGGCACAAGTGTGTTTGTGGCAGTGCAGTGCCCTGCTAGCAGGCCTGATTTCTGCTTCTCTGTGATCCCCAGGAGTCCAGATGTTCATCTGCAACCGGGAGCACTACGGGTTCCTTCCCATGCCCCTGAAGCCGCAGCAGTCGCTGCAGGAGGAAGCTGAGAATTTTGTGCACACCCTGATCGAGGCCATGAGTGAGTTGCTGTGCCCTTGCCATGATGGACACCCCAAGTTAATGCCTGCAGAGCTCTCCTGCCAGCAGCCCAGCTCTCATTCTTTTGCAAGTCTGCATCCCAACCTGTCCGCTCTAATATTGTTCCGATACGCAGTCTTCAAAATTTCCCACTGCTTCTCTACCTAGGGATGTAATTGCTTCATGGTCAGGTCAACCCCATCCACAAAATCCCTCAACTTCCCTGGATCAAATGCATCTTTCCTGTGGAAAAGGGTGCTGCATGTCCATGTTTTCCTGATGTCTGTCTGACCCATGGCTGCTGGCTCTGGCTTTGCCGTGTGGTGCTTCCTGCTGTTCCCACGCTGCCGTGGCTCCTCATCCCGGGATACCGGGATCCCGGGAGAGAGGGAGACACCTTCAGACAGGTCATGTCCACTGCAGGGAGTGCTCGAGGGTGACATCTGGGGTCTCTCCTCTCTTTCAGTCGATCGCCCTCCCGTGGAGCCCTCTCAGTACATCTCTGTCCCTCCGAAGCACCCTGACAAGATGGGCTTTGATGAAGTAAGGAGCCTGCTCTGCTGTTTATTGTATTGTCTTCTCACTCATCACCTGATCCTTAATGTCCCTCCCAACATAAACCATGCCATGATTCTGGTTTAACCCAGCCAGGGAAGAGAAGGCAGAAATGAGGCTGAAAAGCAGGTTAATTGAAAAACAAGTTAACTCCCCTGTTCTTGTGCTGTTTGCTCTACATCTGACTCTGCAGAGCAGCTTGGCCTCCCTTCCATCTGTGACAGAAATTGGGCCTTTGGTGAAGCTCTCCAGTGGCAGGAGGGAAGGATTTCTCTCACCTGAGAGAGACACTGGAGAGCTGAGAGCAGGGGGGGATGCAGGCTCACAGCTGAGTTCTGGCCCACCTTGGATACCCCCAGGGATGCAAACCATGGGAGAGGGACGTGCCAGGCTTTGCTTGCCTGGTGTCTGTGTTATTCCCAGAGCCAGCAGCCCCTGTGTGTGCTGCCAGGGTGGCTCTGGGACCAAGGGAGTTGTGGGGATCAGGGGAGCCTTTGTCTTCTTGGTGTGCTCTGCTCCATCTGTTTGTGGGGCTCCAGAGGCTGAACCCAGCCCAGCTGTGTCTGTGTTTAAGGCACAGCTGGAACAGGTTTTTTCCATGTTGTCCTTTGTGGCTGTGCTGTATTTATCCAGTTTATTATTCTTTCATTTGTACTGAGCTGAAATTCGTTCTGCTTCTTACTGGGATGAGGATTTGCTCCATGGGCTACAAGGCTGTGCTTGTACCAGCCTGCCTGGGACTGAAAAATATCCCTGAGTCCCTGAGGGTTACCTGCAGTGAGGGCTTCAGTCCTCAGCCCTCCACCAGTCTCCTCAAGGCTTTGGACAGAGCCCTGCCCAGACATCTCTGTTCTCAGCCTTGGCTCTCTGCTCTGGCAGGGATCACAGTGGATTTTCAGTGCCAGAAGTAATCACAAAAATCCTTTCTTTACCATGGCCTTGTACTTGGATGGTGGCCCTGCTGATAATCCTAAATCCAGGCAGTGGCAGTGTTCCCCTAGGATTGATGCTGCAGATGGTCATGTTACTCTGTTTGATATAAACCATCCTGTGTCTTTGGAAATTACAGACTTGGCTCTAACTGCTCTCTCCTCATTTTCTTCCCCCTGAAAGAGCAAGTTTCCTCAACACTCATAAAAAGTAGTTGTTAGAGAAAAAACCTCTACACTTTCAACTCAAAACCAAGTTCAGCTTTTTGACAAATTCTGGACAACCCGGAGCGAACACACGTGTGGTATTTTCACAAGACCTGCTTTTCCAGTGGGGCTGCTGGAGAGGGCTGGATCAGGACTTCCCTTCTCCCTCCTTCCCAGCTGGGAGTCTGATGTCCTGGTGTCTTTCTGTTCCTCCCAGATTTTCATGATCAACCTGAAGCGCCGCAAGGACCGGCGGGATCGGATGCTGCGGACGCTCTACGAGCAGGAGATTGCAGTGAAGGTAGTGGAGGCTGTGGATGGAAAGTGAGTTTTGGTTGGGCTTGAGGATGTTTTCACAGTGGGATGTGCTTTACTGCTTCACAGCATCTCCTTGGATGCCCTGACCTACTTCCAGCAGGGCAGGGTTGGCTGTGGGGGGAGCTGAGCACCCCTTGGATCTCCCTGACCATCTGTCTGGGGCAATTCTGCTCTGTTTCTTTCCTCCTTTGCAATTAGCCAATCTCTGTGAGAGAACCAGGGCACTGGGCTTCAGACTAGGGTCCAAATCAGGTTAAAATCACAGGTTTCTGTGAATGGAGCAGTTAACTCCTGGTAATATTGTCCATCCTAGAGCTATTGTCCATCCTAGAGCTATTATCCATCCTAGAGCTGTGGTGCTGCAGTGTTAACCCTGCCACAGCCCTTTCCAAGCTTACTCTAAGGTCTGAAGCATAAGTTTATTGAGGAGCAGCTGGGGGAGCTCAGCCTGGAGAAGAGGAGGCTCAGGGGGGACCTTGTGGCTCTGCACAACTCCTGACAGGAGGGGACAGGCGGGGATGGGTCAGGGAACAAGGGAGAGGACAAGAGGAAAAAGCCTCAAGCTGTGCCAGGAAGTGCTCAGGCTGGACACCTGAGAAAAATTTCTTCATGCCAAGGGTGGTCAGGCTGCCCAGGGCAGTGGTGGAGGCCCCAGCCCTGGGACAACTGCTGGATTAATGCTTGTATTTGACAATATTAGAGGGCTTTTCCAATATTAATAATTCTATGATTCTAAGGTATGTTAAGACCTTTTAATAATGAGTAACCAAGGCAGAAATGTTGAGTCTGTGAGTTGCAAAAAGGCTCAAGGAGAAAGGAGCCCACGTACCATCTAGTGGTCTTGGAGACTTGGGATCCTATCAAGGCCTCAGAAAATTAATCAAAGCCAAGCACCTGGCAAGAGGATAGTCCCACAGGAGGTTTTTGGTAGAGTTAAAGATAAGTGATGGTCCCTGTCTTTGGCAGAGTTAAGGATACAGTTTATCAGCTTGATTTAGAGATGTAAATCAACAAGTTAATTTTCCTTTGTGTTTTTGAACAAAACAAGTGTAGAATTTCTCAAGGTGTGGCTTTTCCCTGACCATCAGCAGCATTCCCCATGCTGTGCCTGTGTCTGGCTTGAAGTGCCTGATTGTTTTTCAGTGGTGATAAATACTTTGTGTTTCCCAGAGCACTGAACACGAGTCAGCTGAAAGCTCTCAGCATCGAAATGCTGCCAGGCTACCGGGACCCCTACTCCTCCAGGCCCCTGACCAGAGGAGAGATCGGCTGCTTCCTGAGCCACTACTACATCTGGAAGGAGGTGAGGGCTCTGGGGGGGCCTTGAGGGTCCTGCAGGAAAGTGCTGTGTCCTGGTGCAGAGCATTGGATCCAGCCCAGGTGTCTGGAAGTGTAGGATAGGAGTGATTTCCTTGGATTGCAGGGGTTTTCTTGAATGCAGTGTTCATCTTTCACACCTCTCCTTTCCTTTCCCAGTATGTAAAGGGGCTCCAAGAGAGCTGGAGAGGGACTTGGGACAAGGGATGGAGGGACAGGACAAGGGAGAATGGCTTCCCACTGCCAGAGGGCAGGGTTAGATGGGATATTGGGAAGAAGTTTTTCTCTCTGAGGGTGGGCAGGCCCTGGCACAGGGTGCCCAGAGAAGCTGTGGCTGCCCCAGGATCCCTGGCAGTGTCCAAGGCCAGGTTGGATGGGGCTTGGAGCACGCTGGGCTAGTGGAAGGTGTCCCTGCCCATGGCAGGGGTGGAAGGAGATAAGCTTTAAGGTCCCTTCCAACCCAAACCTTTCAGGAATTCTGTGATTCATTTGCCCTCAGCTCCAAGTGATTTTTATCAGAACATTTTCATGATTGTTTCTGCAGTTCATCCAATATCCTGCTTGGGGCAAGCTTGCTTAGAAGAAAGGCAAGAGTGTTTTGAAAAGCAAATGGGGTTAAAGAAACACTCCTGTTTTTTTCCCCTGATTCTCCATCTGAGCAGGAGCAAGTTCCAGTGGCTTGGCATATCATGTGTATGTCACAGAGTGGTTCTCAGCTCCCTGCCTGTGTGGTCTGGGAGGCAGTGCCAGGTCAGGGTGGCCCCAGTGACAGCAGGGCACCCATGGGGGCCACTGTGCTCACGCTGGAGCCCTCGTGTTTCAGGTGGTGAGCAGGGGCCTGGAGAAGACACTGGTCATTGAGGATGACGTGCGCTTCGAGCACCAGTTCAAGAGGAAGCTCATGAGGCTGATGGACGACATCGAGCAAGCCCAGTTAGACTGGGAGCTGATGTAAGTTCCTGCTCCTCTGGGAGGTCCTGGGCACCTGGGGAGGTTGACAGCACTGCTGGGGCATGGCAGAGGTGCAGGTTGATGCTGCAGTGCAGGGGATGGTGGCACAGTGTTCTGGTAGCTCTTCCCACCATGCTGTGGGGTGGCTGTTGCCAGGGCACCATCCCTGCCCATGGTGTGGACAGTGTGGTTTACCTCAGCTGTGTTGGAGATGCTGACAGAGCAACCAGCACAGCTCAGTCCTGAGCCTCAGACTGTGTCATCTTAGCTCCCTTAGGAAGCCTCTCACAAGCTGTCCCACCCACTGGGTTAAGAGTTGGATTGTGATGCAGGATAGAAATCTGTGAGCTGGGTCAGGGATTGCTTCTGGGATTGACCCTTTGCCCTGGCCTGGTTGGCACAAAAAGTCATGTCCTAATTGCCATGGTGTGATGGTGTTCACAGGGGTCTTAGGATGAGGGAAGAGATGAGGATCTGACTCCATGTTTCAGAAGGCTTGATTTATTATTTTATGATATATATTATATTAAAACTATACTAAAAGAATCGAAGAAAGGATTTCATCAGAAGGCTAGCTAAGAATAGAAAAAGAAAGAATGATAACAAAGGCTTGTGTCTCGGGCAGAGAGTCCGAGCCAGCTGACTGTGATTGGCCATTAATCAGAAACAACCACATGCGACCAATCCCAGATGCACCTGTTGCATTCCACAGCAGCAGATAACCATTGGTTACATTTTGTTCCTGAGGCCTCTCAGCTTCTCAGGAGGAAAAATCCTAAGGAAAAGATTCTTCATGAAATGTGTCTGTGACACTATGGATTCACTTTGGTCCCATCTCCTTGATCTTCTGACCCCTGCAGCTACATTGGCCGGAAAAGGATGCAGGTGCAGGAGCCCGAGAGAGCCGTTCCCAATGTCCGGAACCTGGTGGAGGCTGATTACTCCTACTGGACCCTGGGCTATGCCATCTCCTTCCACGGGGCTCAGAAGCTCATCGGGGCTGAGCCCTTCAGCAAGATGCTGCCCGTGGATGAATTCCTGCCCATCATGTACAACAAGCACCCTGTGTAAGTCCCTCTGTGGCTTGGGGGGATATGGGCTGGGTGTCGCTGACTGATCTTAAACCAGGTCTTGTTGGTAGCCTGGTTGGTGGGACTCCTTGTGGTGCTTGGTTTTGTCCTCCTGGCACAGGTCAAAGGAGGTGACAGAAGGGAATGCCTGGGGCAGGGCTTGTGGGCTGCTTGTCTGAGGCACCTGTCTATCTCTGGGAGCAAGCTTTGGTTGTACAGGTGTGGTTGTAAGGACATGGTTCTGGCTGTATCCCAGCACCTACCCCCACTCTGCTCCCTGGACTGGCCATGTCTCCCAGGGACAAGCTTGGCACCAGTGAGGGTTCCTCTGTTGCTGACAGCGTTTCTCTCCTCCGTAGCACAAAGTACATGGAGTACTACGAGCCCAGAGACTTGAAGGCCTTCTCAGCAGAACCCCTGCTTGTTTACCCCACGCACTACACGGGGCAGCCGGGCTACCTCAGCGACACGGAGACCTCCACCATCTGGGACAACGAGACCGTGTCCACGGACTGGGACAGAACGCACTCCTGGAAGTCCCGGCAGCAGGGCAAGATCCACAGCGATGCCCAGAACAAGGACGCCCTGCCCTCCCAGTCCTCCCTGGACACGCCGTCAGCCAGGGATGAGCTATGACTGCCCACCTCCCCGGGACTCTGTTGACAGCTGAACCTGCCTCACACTTTAGCTTTTCACCCTTGAAAGTTGTAGAGCAGCTCTTCATGTGGTCTCCCTCCCACCACTCCCAAGGGCCGTGCGCGGGATCGGGCCGGACACCTGCCCAGCCGCCGAGGACAGGGTGGGACACCAAGGAGGAAGCAGAACAAGAGTTCCAGATCCAAGCAGAAGCCCTGGCAAGCTTTTGTTGGAAGAAACCAGCCTGGAATGACATTGGTTCCACAGTTCCTCATGTAGAACACTGTATTTATAAAGATTAATATATAGAGGTGTACAAATGTCAGTGCCTTTCGGGATGGCTGTACCTGGGCTGCTCCCTCACTGTTACTCCTTGTAGGTCTGTAGGCTTTTACCACCCTGTTTGCTGAGCATCTGGGGGATTTGGGTTTGTTTTCCAAAGGGATCCCTATCAGAATCAAGATGTTTCCCCAAAGTGTTCAATGCAGGAGAGCAGTGCTCCTCTGTCGTGTCTTCTCCCCGTCACACTCCTGTACAAAACCAGTGCTGGCTTCCCATCAGCTCATTTTTAATCTTGCTGCATCCCATCTAAACAGGCCTCTGGATCCAGAACAGATGTCTTGGAATGTCTGAAGTCATGGAAGCCATGCAAGTGGAGGTAGCTGGATTTATTTATCTCTGCATTGCCTGAAGGGAATGCAGGCAGAGCTGGTCCATGTCACATCCTGCTTCACCCCTGCCTCAACTTAGTCCTTCAGGAAAACAAAACCCCATGACCTATTGGCAGGCCTGTTTTTTCAGGCCATAAAAGCAAGTGTAGGAGTTTTGGGAACTTAAAATGTAAGAAGTTAGGTTACAAACTCTCCTTCTAAAACCAAAAGAACCTACAGCAATGTTACTCTCTCAACAGCCCGATAGAATTGTGTGTCACAGGACGGAAGGGCGACTTGCCTGGATATTTTTTCATGTGAGGAGTGAACTTTTCTGTGTTTTGGATGAGTTCTGATGTTTTTGCTGTTGGCTCACATGCCAGCAGGATATGGTGTTTATTTTTTTTAAAAAAACCTTTCTCAGAGGCCAGGTGATCATGGACTATACTGGCACAGACCCTGAGCTTCTGGGCAGCAGGAGGATTCCCTCCTGGAATTGCCATCTGGGGGCTCACCTGCTGGCAGATCTGTGCATTGAGTATGTGGGGCTGGGGTTTTGGTTTTAATTTTGTTTGTTTTGAATAATTACTGATCAATGTTGTGCTTTCTGCTGCAGAAGACATGTTATTACCTGTCAGCCGGTCTGATAATACATAGAACCTGGTGCAAGATGAGCAGCTCTGTGTGTTCTTCATTGTGTGGGAGAGTCCTGGAATGGTTTGGGTTGTGGAAGGCACCTCTAAAGGTGACCCAGTCCAACCCTCTGCCATGGGCAGGGACACCTTTCACTAGACCAGGTTCCTCCAAGCCTGACCCTGAATGTAACTGGAGGTTAATGGAAGGGATTCTTGGCCGCGTCCCTCTCCCATGGAGTCACTGGTTGTGACTGTGCAGTTCCCACCTGGAAGCCAAGTTCCTGCTGGTGTCCATGTGGGAGCAGATGCCCACACGACCTGGTGAGTATGGAGGTTGCCCCGTGGGCCACACACAGCCTGGGTTATTCCCTCCTCACAATCCCTCTTGCTTCCTCCACAGGTCTCTTGCTTGATGAGCCCACATGGCCTGTGTGAAGGACGCTGGAAATCTTCACTCCCTCCACCCCAGCACCAGGCCTTGGACCTCCCCCTCTGGAGTGGAATTTTTCCAGTTACAGCATCATCTCATGTGTGGCCAGTGTGAGATGAGGCCAGAGTCGTTCATGATAGCCCCTCCATGCTGGCCACAGCTCCAGTGAGTATTGTTCCTCTTCCACAGGTTAACTTCCTGTCAATGCACCAATCCATTGGTTCTCTTTCAAGGGTCAGGTTCCCTCCATTAAACAATAAAGTGTTCTTCATTATCTTGTTGATGTGTACAACCACAGGCTAAATATGGCAGTGCCTTAGGCATGACCTTGGGTCCCTGACACAACTTTGTTTTTTTTTTTTTTGACTCAGCTAATGGGTTTCAGAACTGAGCAGGAGCACCAGCTTTGAACCAGCCTTCTGGCAGCTTCTTCATGAGGCAGGCTGTGATGGCAGGCCCTAAAAATGATTAATTGCAGTAGGGACTGCTTGGAATCCACCAGCTTGGTCCTTGCTGTGGGTTAAGGATGGAAAAGTGCTGTTGTGCTCTCAATATGGCATGTGAAATTCCAAGTTCACCAATGGATTGTATTGATCCTGAAGGAAATGGAGTGAGGTCCTGGTGTTGGGTTTTGTGGCCTGAGGTAGTTTAAAAATCAGATTCAGGTACTCTTTGTTTTGTCTTCCTTAGTGCAACATGAGAGGCCTTTAAGTGGCCAGGGCACTGTAGTTCAGGGACTGAGTGTGAGACTTGTGGGCAGCTTTAGGAGCCTCCCCTCATGCTGAAGTGACTTGTGAGATGGCAGAAGGGGCTGTAGTGTGTAAACTGTTAATCTGAATGTTGTATTGTGTGCAGGGAGGGGAAAACACAACAAGGTGAGAGCAGGAGGAAAAACACCATGATTGAGACAATGGTGAGAAATGGATACACTCAAAAGCACTTACTTTGTATTATCTGGCCTCTGAAGTCATTCAGTGGCTCAAAAGAGAATAATTTAATGCAGAAGACATAAAACTGGTGTGCAATTGTAATTACCCAGTTACTGAATCTTTAAGCTGAAACCTCAAGAAATAGCACAAAGATCCCAATCTCTCAGAGGCTGCTGTGTGCATGGCTGATGGGCTGGAAGGGCTTTGGCTTTGCTGTTGAGAAGTTAAAACAGTAAAAGTGGAGAGGCTGGAGAAAGTGACAGCAAGGGAAGTGGTGTAAGGTGTTTTTACACATCTGACATGCACTAATAAAAGGAAATTGACTGATTCCAGGCAAATATTAATGAAAAACAATTTATATACTTATCATATAAAGATTACAGGTAAGCAGTTAAAAACATAACATATATAAACATTTGCAAAGTGTAATTTTAAAATCCAGAACATTTATGTTTCAGCTTAACACTGCCATACACCCTCCTGAGTGAGCAGTACTATATACAGTAGGAGCTATGCTATGTACACAAGGAACTGCACTGTACAGACACCAAAAGCAGAGAAAACTGAACTTCTAGTTTTGCCCTAACTCTGGGCAAAGGTTAAGGCTCAGTAACAACCCCCCCCACTCTGTCACCCTCTAACAAACAACTGGAATTCATAAATTGTTTAGGCTGTGACCTACACCAGGCTTGTGGCACCTGCCATAGGACTCTGTACATTGGATGTACAGCAGACCTACACTTGGTCTGTTTTACCTACCTGTAAACAGAAGTGGTAAATCCAAATGTAGTGTAAAACTTACCTGAGCCCAGTGCTGCAAATTAGTGCCACAGAACTGGGGGTAAAAAGCCCAGGCATGGATAAAACTCTGTTTTAACTAATGATCCTTAAGAATCCTAAGCTGTCTGTTTGGATAATAGCTCCTAGATCTGTGCAGGGATGCAGAGTGCTACCAGCAAAACCAGAAATACTCTGTGTATTTCATGTGTCTCAAACCAGGGCTGCTTACAATCCAACGTCTGTCTTATGGCTTTTGAAGAGGTTCAGATTTCAGTTCCAGCAGAGGAATTGCACACTGGGAGGACATCTTCCATCACATGGGAGTGCACACAAAAGGCATCAGGTTCTGGTCCATGGCTTAACCAAGTCCAAGGGAAACCTCCCCGTTGTGACATTCAGACCTCCATCCAACACAAAGCAGTGTTTGTCCCATTCATGATGTTCATGCAAAGGCAAGTGCAGTTCATTCATTTTAAAGTTCTTTGGAAACAAGATCCAAAATGGGTCATTCTCTGGTGTGGAACAAGTGCAAAAAATTCTCGGCTGGTTCAGGCAGACATATTCAGAACTTGCTTCAGTTCTATAAAAATAAGTTCAGATGATCTTTTTCTGTATAATACTGGCATGAAGGAGACCCTTTTCTCACAGAGATGGCTCATGGGGTGTCCTCAAGACAAATGCAGCAGCCTGGAGCCTTGCACCAGGGCTGCCCATTGCTCCAATTGCACATTTTCAGCAGGGGATTCTGACAGATTCCCTGTAACCCAGGAGGGCAGTGCAGGTGCAGCCTCAGCCCAGCAGCTCTGCCCTCTTCCTCAGGATGAAGTCGAAGTTCACGTGGCTGTTCATGCCGTAGAACACGTTGGCATCACGGGGGAACACCAGCTCTGCACAACAGGGCCAAGCAGAGTTAGTGGGGAGGGGCACAGCAGCAAAGCTGAGACAGGACAGGGTGGGCAGGGCCAGCTCTCTGTTCTGCCACAGCAGCACTGGGAGCAGGGGGAAAGGGAGCGTGCTCAGCCTGGCAGAGGCCCTGGCAGACTCTCAGAGAAGGCTGATGATGGGTGGGATCCGAGGGCCTGGTGCCAGGGAGGCAGAACATCACCCCCACCCAAGATCCTGTGGTCACCCCATGGCTGCAAGGCACACATGAAGTCAGCCTGGCAGAACAGGGAGCTGGCTCTGCCAGTGGGAAGGGGGCTGTGCTGACAGAAACCACCCCTGAGCAGCCAGGGGGCTCTCACTGGCAGCTGTGACCCATCAACAGTGTTTCTAATGCTTCCCGTTTTACTCTTCCCTTTGAAATCCAACAGAACTTTCCAGGCAGCAGCAGAGTTCTGCTTCCCTACCTTTGTCCTCAGAGATGACCTGCACGAGCTCATAGTCTTCAACTGCATCAGGCTCGAGGTTGTGCTTCAGCAAGGCTCGCTGGGTGACATCAGGGATTCTGTCTTGGTTGGTTATCTGGAGAGATAAGGTGCAATGAGAGATTCTTCTCATTCACTCCTGTGATTTAGTAGTTAGCAAAAACCTGACTGTTTGTTCTTGAAAGAGATGTCAGAGAACTGAAAGCACAGGTGAGTAACAAAGGGGCAGGTGCTGACAGATACTAAACTTGGCATTTTTGACATTTGGAGGTGGTGGCTTTTTAGTTCAAGCTGACACAGGTACAGTACTAGTAGAGACAGCAGTAGATGCCAGTGTCTGCTCCCTCTGAGAGATGTCACTCTCACCAGCCACTGAAGCCCCTGTGAAGAGCTGCCCCCGCTGCTGTTGCAGACTCCTATGCTGAGTGCTCCCTTGGACATCCTGCAAAGCCTTCTGGCCTTGTAGCTGGGTTTGCTGTGTGCTGAGGAAGTGCATCTGGAGCAGACACACCTCCAGAGCCTCCTGCAGTCTCACCAGCAGCCAAATCCATCAGGCCCTCAAGGAACAACTAGCTGGATTTGGGGAAGTGAGACCATTAAAATCAAGAACTAAAGATGCTGAGAACTTATCCCGCTTTTGTTTCCCCCCAGTTGAGCTAAGCCACATCACCCACAGTCCAGCACCAGTGGCATTGCTGGGATACGTCTGTGGAATAAGCAGAGAGGGAAATGCCTGAATTCTGGGGCTGCTGGTCTGGTGAGAGGAGGGAGATTCTCCCTTCACTGGGAGAAGCTGTGGAATTAAAGGGCGTGTCAGCTCCCTGTTTCCAGAAACCAGCTCCTGGGGAAAGCTGCTGAAGGGAGGGAAAATGTACCATCTTATGTCAAAACCTCAATGTGCTCACAGTGCTTCACCTGGAGCTTTCTGATAAAACACAAACTCCCATTTCCAGACCAGAAACTCCCCTAAAGCTGTTTCAAAGCATCTCGTTCCTACCAGGCTCCATTCTGCATGGCACCACGTGCCATTTTCCTGTTGCAGCCAGATTTGGTGAGCCAACCCAGTGAAGGGGGGGCTCTCAGAAGGCAGTGATGGGTTCAGTCACCCCCCATGGGCACAGCTGCCGAGCCCAGAGCCGTGGCACTCACCAGGATGCTCTTGTAGATGCTGTCCTGGCGCCCATCCATGCTGACGCGGATGATGCAGGAGCCCTCGCTCTGCCGGTTGTACACGGGCAGCGCTCTGGGGGCACTGCTCAGCACCGAGCCTGAGTCCCTGCAGGGCATGGAGCCGCTGTCCAAGCCTGAGCCAGCGTCACAGGTGGAGCCCTTGCTGCAGCCTGAGCCCTTGTCAGAGCTGATGGAGCCCTTGTCAGAGTCATAGCCCTTGTCAGAGCCCAAGGAGCTCTTGTCGTCGGTGGAGGCCAGCAGGAATGAGGGTAAGGATGACACCCCTGAGGAAGGTGTGCTCATGGGAGAGTCAGGAGAACAGGAGGATAAGGAGTAGCCAGAGATCTGCACAACAGAAAGGAAAGTGCTGTCACAAAGTGTGTCTGGCTGTGTCATGTGCCAGAGGAACAGAGACTGCAGAAGGCACAGACAAAACCTCAGACACCCACACTGCCCAGCCTGCTGGCAGGGGCATTCCTTGCCTCCAGAATTGAGAACTGAACTTCACTTGATTGATTACAGCATTTTAATGACAGTTTCTGTCCTGCTGGGGATGCTCTGGCCTCGCAGTAAGAGCAGCCCAGGAGGTGGCAGCAGATCCAAGGAACAGGATGAGGCTGTGGGCAGCCAGCCAGGAACTGGGACCGGCTGGGAAGGGGCAGAGGGTGTCCCAGGTACTCCTGCTCCAGGTGAGAGCATTTACACAAGCGGAAATACACACCCCTCCTCTCTGCCATTCTCCTTGAAACTGCCCCCTTCCTTCCCCTGCTCAGCATTTGCCTTTCTCTCCCTCTGCCTTGCTCAAAAGCTTCCTGACAGGAACAAACCCCCTGTAAGGAACAACACAAAACATTGTGCAAGAGCCCCGACTGGATTACTTCCATTTTTACACATTTCTCTGTCCATTTCACTAAAACAAATGCTTTAGTCAAGGCCAAGTGTTTTGGGCCTGCCTGCAGCATGCAGAGGCCCCAGCTGTACCTTTTTCAGAGGGTCCTCAGGACTAGAGACGGGAGTCACACACACATCCTCAGTTTCAGAGTGATTGAACTCACACGACGAAACACTGGCTGAATCCGTGCTTTCCCCGGAGCTTCCTCCTACAGGAGAGCTCTTCAGGGGCTGTTCTTTGGGTGGGGTGAACACATCAGTGCCCAGAAAAAGTCTAGTATAGAAAGAAAGAAAGCAAGCATAAAAGCCAGTAAGTGATAGCTGGGCTGAGCAAAGCTGTCCCTTGGTTCAGAGCTCTTACATTCTGGAGGTTTTTCCTCTCTGGAGTGGCCTGTTGTTGTCATTTCCTTTGTGGTGTTTATACAGTTTGTCCAGAAGCTTTGTTACAGGCTAACACAGCACCTTCCTGACCCAGAGTGCCCACAGCTGCAAGGCCACAACCAGCTCATGCCCCACTGGAACAACACTCCCCTTCCATCTCTTCACATTTTCAGGCTAATTTAACAGAAAAAAGGGCTTGAAATGGCAAATTCACCCCCCTGCCAACTCCTGCCCTCTGTTAGGTACCAGGTTCTCTCTAGAAGGCTGGAGATACACACAATAAGGAGATCATAAAATGTAAATTAAAGGCACTGCCTCTCCAAGACTCATTTCTAAATGCAGGTCAAGTGACTTGAAAGGAGTGTCAAAGGAAACAAGCTGGTCTGACCCACCAAGAGGAGGAGCAGGGAGCATCAGCATGCAGTTATTGATTTAATACACCTTAGAGAGGTGTCCCTGACTGCTTTTCTACAGTATTCATTTGCAAAACACATTCAGAGTGCAGGTACTTTAACTTCAGTCTTTGAGCTCTGCTTTATTCCATCCAGCTTTCCCTGCATTCCTGCTGGCTCTTGTTTCCCATGTCCAACTGCATGGCCCTGTCCTGTTTGAATCTTTGTGGTATTACACCAAATTGGACAGTTGTCCCCATGATTTTTTTTCCTTCTCCAACTGGTTGTTTCCACTATCAAATGCCTTTTTGCTAACCTTAATTTTCATATTATAATCCTGCAAGGAAATTTTGCATGTTTATAGCAATTTAGACTAATAATAGACCAGACTTTATCCTCATTTACTCTGTTTTCCTGCTGCATTCAGTGAAGTTATTACACAAGAGGTACTGAATTATAATCCATCACTAAAATGGTTTCTTTTTTTGACACCATAGGAAAGATTCTTTATTCTAGTCTCTTCTACCTTTAATAATCATCATGACTGCTTCTAGCAAACAAAGGGACAGCTTCATCCACAAGGCTGCACTTCTCCTTAAAGCAATGCAGGGTTGTGGATCCCCAGCCAGGTTCTGCAGCTGATTAAATGAGCACTGCTTGTTTGAGTTATCCAGGTCCCTATTCCCACCCCAAAACCCCTCTGCCCCATCATACTCACGTGCTGATCCTCTTCACCATGCTTTTCTGGGATTTTGGAGACAGGATGTTGGTATCAGCAGCTGCTTCAGCCTCACGGGAGAGTTTGTAACTGTAGGTGAATATTTGCAGACAATGTCATTTAGTTGTACAGTGTCATTTAGTTGTACAGTGTTATTTAGTTGTACAGTGTTATTTAGTTGTACAATGTTATTCAGTTGTACAGTGTTATTTAGCTGTACATCTCACAGCAGCAATATTCAAGAAATTTGAGAATCTTTCAGTTGTTCTCACAGAAGGCTGCAGTGCCCCAAAGAGGAACACTGCTCTGCCTGCATTTTACCAGGGCCAAGGGGATATTTCACCCCCTTATAACAGGTTTAAAATCTCTCCAGTGTTTGCATGTCCCTGCCCTGCCCTGCCCAGGTGTGTGGGCTGAGAACAGAGGTTTTCCAGCTGCACTGAGCACCCACCTCTCCTCCTCTGTTAGGTGTCGCTGCCTCCTGAACCACTGGATGAATTTTTGGTCTGGTATCAGGCAATAGCTGTTGCATGAGGATTGCAGGAGCTTGATCTGGGCAATGACTTCAAATTCCTAAGAAAATAAATAATCACATACAAAGTCTAATTAGAAAACAAGATTATATTCATTCATACAACGAGGGATCCAGGACAAACTTAGCTTGATGTGAAGTTCATTTTCAGTTGAGTAACTATTTCAACAACCAGTTTCCTATAACAATAAAGGTGGGATTTTTTTCCCTGGGACCCATAATGTGCACTCACACTTGCTCCAGAGGAATGTAAAATGCTGCCCTTAAGGCATGTGACCAGAGTGTGCTGCTCTTCTGTAACTGCACTTGTACACACCCTGCCAGAATAACCCTGGATTGTTTAGGGCAGGCTACTGAGCAGTTCAGGGGAGGAAATGGCTCCATCTCAGCCAAGTCCAGGTCTGCTTTCAAACCAAGGATGGAGATTTGGCCTGACTTCATTCGGCCCAAGGTAACCCCAGCAGCTTTACTCCTACAGGACATTACTTATCTCTGACCAACAAAGATCAGGCCAAAAGCAGAGACTGACAGCCTCCTCTGTACCTGGTTTGCTCTCTGCAGACTTTCACCTACAAAGGGTTTCCTGCAGGAGAAGGAGGATATTTACTAACTGTGTGTTCTGGAAAGCAAAGGTCTCCTGCCACTAGGTCTGGTTCAGCTGCTAAGGACAAATGCCCTTGCCCCAGAGGGTATCAATAAACCAAAAATCACAGAACATTCAACTTACCCTTCGTCTCTTCTCAAAATTGATCAGGCCACCCTGTTGGAAGGAAAGAGAAGGGATCAGAGAAGATCCAGACTTGTAGCTTGAGATAAATGCACAAAAATTCACACAAGTTCCAGTTAATAACACTGCATGTTGCTTCCCTTTTCTTTTTGTAAACAGATTTTAAGAGCTGCAGAAGGAGAGGATGCAGAAACATGTAAACTCAGTTGGGAAGGCAGGGAGGGTATTTAGGGTTCCAAAAAACTGCCCCAAATTACCTCAACATAGTCCTGAAGGGCTGTGTCAAGCATGATGAGATCAGTCAGGAAGGTGCCAAGGTAAGGGACCGTGCCTTGCATCACTCCCTGCAAGTGAGCAGAGCAATGCTGGATTAACTGACTGAAAAATGAGAATAATTACAATTCCAGAACACTCCTGTGTAAGAAAATGAAATTAAAGTAATCTGCTTAACCAAGCATCAGTCCTATAATTATGTTTTATTTCATGACATCAATTTCATTAGATAATATAGAACTTAAATCCAATTCCAGTGAGACCAGGATGCTCTCACAGGTATTACCCAGTGGTTTTGCATTACAGTATTGCCATCACTGGTTCCCAGCAGTGGGTCTCCAGGAAACCCTGCCTTTGGGAGAAGCACTGAGGACCAGGGACAGGGTCCCTCTGTCACTTGGTGCAAGAGGAGGAGCAGGGGAATGGTCCTGGCCAGCCTTTGTGAGCAGCTTCTGCTTCATCCCTGTGGATTTTTACTTAGATATGTGTGATTGATTATACCTTGTGATAGTGAAGTCAAATCAAGCCACCATTTTTTTCTCTCCAAGAAGTGACCATCTTCCCCAGCCATCCACTGCATTTTAATGCTAATTAGTCACTCTTTAAACTTCTAGACTGCCAGCACTTGCAGAGTTCAGGCTGGCTCTACACTTGCAAAGGAAACACTTGTTTCTACCATCCAGAAGTATCTGTATTTTTTCCAGTCAAACAACTAGACAGACAAAAATCATATTCAGCACTTTTGCCTCCCTATTCCAGATTTCTCTCCCCCTGTCCTTTTAAATCTTTGCCAGCTTTGAGACAAAAACCATTTTCACCAGCAGACTGGACCCCAGACACATTTTACAAAGCAATCTCTGTAGAAGCCTGTGCAATTTTCAAGCTGGTGTGCCAGAAGCTTCATCAACATGTTTGAAAGTAAATGAGACTTCTGCTCAGCCAGAGCTAACTCTCTTTATCACAAGAACTCCAGTATTTACAGCAGCACACATTTTACCACATGGAAATTGCATTTCTCTCTAAAATGTAACAAGAGTAGATGATGGAACTCTTACTTGTAGGACTGAAAAAGAGAGCTGGAGTGATGACCACATGTTTATATCCATCAATCCCCTCCTGCCCACTCACTCTGGGGAAGACCTTTCTGGATTTTGCTTCTTAAAGAACTGACCAATTAGGGTTAATGATATTACCAGTTCAAAAAGGAGAGGAAAACCCTCAAACACACCTTGGTTTTTTGGAGTTGCAGTCGCTTCTGTGACTTTTTCTGATTTTCTTTCTCACTGCTGTCCAGATTTGCAAATTTGGATGTTGCTTCCTGTGAGGTGATAAAGAATTAAAGGCAATTAATGAAGGATCCAAGTGGTAAACTGGCAACTACATGCATGTAAAATAGTAATTTAACCAGACAAGCTAAGCCAGCAAGAAATATTTGCTGTGCAGACACATCTGTGTCTACACACGTGTTGATTTCCTGGGACTCGGATGCTGATTGGGAATTTTGGACAAAAATCACCCAAGATGACCGTGAGGGAATATTTCTGCAGAATGGCTTTGGCCAAGCCAAGTGCTGCTGAAAATCACTTGGGAGTTTAAATCAGAGAAGCTCAGACACACTTCAGGTGTCCAGATGCTCTATCCCAACACTCCTGACATGAGGAATTCTGGTTAATTCCCTCATCAGGCCTGCTACAAGTAAACATCTCCATCTTATGTAATGCTTTGTTGTTTTTCTTATGCTGCAACACCAAGATTCAGCCACTGTGGCTTACTGACTAACCCAAAACCATGCAGGAAATTAAAGGAACAGGTTTCCATCCCCACAGCTCCAGCTTTCCTATGAATGGATGAGGCATTTCACCATAGTTCTTTAAACCTGCATTTCCCTGGATGCACAGGGGATGTTGGAGTTGTGTGTTTCTTCCAGTGGTTGCACAGATGTGTCACAAATCATTGTGAGTATCTGTTCAGGAGGAGGGAACACTGCTCCCTTTCCATGCCACCCCATCTGTTTCCAATGGCATTTTGTTTCCTCCACACTTGGATTTGCAGGATGGAGGGGCAAGGTCCAACATGGCTTCCCTTACAGGGACTATTTACAGTGAAGGAAAACTAAGCCTTTGAGGATTCAGTGGATATTAATCCTCCAAATGGTCCAAGATGAAAAGTAGGGGAGAGGTTCTAGCTAGTCTGAGGGATTTTTCTCCTCTCACTGCTTCCAAAATGTTTTTAAAATCTGCTTAGGGCAGCTGGAGGGTGATTTACTGGGAGCCAGAGGTCTGGGCTCAGTCTGAGTTGTTTTGTCTTTTAATATTTAGTTAAATAAGCTGTTCTAAACACACATTTTCCCTCTATGCTTATTATGGTCTCACCTGCTTTAAAAATTACCTACAGATGTTGATAAATGGATGATAAACAAAACAGACTGACAGATGTGAATGTGTTCACCCACCATTCCTGAGCAAAACACAGTGTTTCAGATCCCAAGGCAAGGGGCTGAGGGACAAATGCCAGACTGGCTGGACAGAACTGCCAAAGAATGAACTGCTTAGTGAGTTTATGAGGAACTTTTTTATGTAGATAGAAAAAACCTGCCACAAACATTCCTTAGCTTTTGCAGAACACAGCCCTTCCCTGCCATTCTTCCTCACCCCTTTCAGGCTCCTGAGCTTACTGGGGTTCACCCAGGAGAGTGCAAGAGTCAAACTGCTCCACACAGAGCCTGCTTTGTTGTCCATCTGGCCACCCACAGAGGAGGAAGCCTGTTCCTTCTGAATTCCCAGCCCTGCTTCCTAGTTCTGAGAAAGGTACAGGCTCATGGGATAAACATCTTGGACTGACTCCTCAGCTGAAGGTGTGGCATTGTTCCAGTGACCTCATGGGCTGAGCAAGACCTGCTGTCCACCCAGATCATGCTGCCAAAGCCTGATGGCTGTGCCTATCCAGGCTAAAGCTACTGTTTCTTCCAGGAACAAGGAAATCAACTCTCAGCCCAGCAAGAAGTTCAGGTTTTACAGCCTGCTCTTCCCTAAACACCAGGGAAGGTCCTTGAGGAAGAGATGAACTTTGGCAGCTGGTTTCAAAAAGGGTTAAACATCAGATTTCATGAGATCACATGAATGAATCAGATTTCATTGAGATCACAAATTTTGAACTCATACCAGTTCTCACCTTCATCAGCAGCTCCCTACTTGTCAGGTAATTGTCATGGTCTGAGAAGATCTCAGACAGCTCTTCATACATCAGCAGGATGTCCCTGCACAGGAGAAGATAATATCATTTATGTCATTAGCGAGCACTCTAAAATCCAATCGAGTTTCTGTTTCTTTCTCAATCATTAACAGTTCCACTTATAAAAGATAACAGCACCAAAATGCACCCAGTGAGATGCTGCACATCTCCTGGGAGCCTTGGTGGGACATTCTGGTGCTTCCAGCAAAGTTTGGCCTCATCTGACAGCAAAGAAACACCATCAGCAGCCCCTGGGCAGGGCTTTGAACTGTCAGTGCTGTGTGAGAATGGGTCAGGGGATACACAAGTAACAGAAAAACCCAAGTTCTTGATTTTTGCCCTATTCCATGCATTCTGGAAAGCTGGAAGCATTTAAATGGAGGAGTAGTTTTTTGCCCAAGACAAGATAGGCAATATTTTAATCAGAAACACGGGGCAGTAGAAGGAAAACCCAACTTCTGTGGAGAGGAAATACAGAAGGATACTGCCTAGCAGAGTGATACTTTATTTATCAAAGGCAAAGAAATCTGGTTTCTCCAATGAATGAGCAGAACACCATCTTTTCTAGACAACAACTTCTGGCATCTGTGGGGCAGGCAGTAAACATTATTATCACAATAAAGTGAAGAAATATTATCTTCCCTGGAAGAAATATTATCTTCAATACTGGATTTTGTTATTTGGGAATATATCTTATGTAAATATCAGCACCAGGAGAAGAGTTGGGAGGATTTGTAGCAAGCTGTATCTCCTCAAACTTCATGGGAGAGAAGACAACAAGCAGAGATGGTGACCTGGGAGTGGTGGGCATGAGCTGGGTGAGAAGCCAGTGCCACAGTTTTTCTAGAGAGGTTGTAGAAGACCCAATATGCTTGAAAGGACAGAATTCAGTATCCCCAAGGGCAGGTTGTCCCCTCAATAGGAAAGAGGAGCTCACAGGAGGGGTCTGAGCCTCCCAGGAATGGAAGGTTCTTCTGACAGGACCCATGTTAGTGAAGGAACAGAACAAGAAGAATGAGGAGAGGATGAAAGGAAGGAGCACTGAGCCCTTGGGAACTGAGGGAGAGGCTTACTTGGAAACACACATCCAGGTGGTCTTCAGCCGATAGATGGAGTTGGACTGCAGAGCTGAAATGATGGCCCTCAAGGAGGAGAAGTTCTTCAGGATCCTGCATTCCTGTGAAAGGAGTGGTTGGAAACACAGGAGCATTAAATGTCAGCACTGCACAGACCTTGGTGCTCCTCTCTCTGAGCCCTGTCAGGCCTGCTACACATTCTCACTGCTGAGCAGCAGCTGTGCAAATACTGAGCATCAAAAATATCACTCCCCCCTCCAGCCACCACACACTTCACGAGCTTTGGCATTTAGAGCTTGTTTTCCTCACTTTCATGTATTTGTGGTCTCACAGCTTCCAGTTCTCCAAGTAAAAATAAAAGTGGAACTGAGTCCATGAAGCCATGGGGAAAGGCACAAAGGTTATACTTCTTAAAAAGCTCTTTATAGTTGCCAATCCCTTTTACCCCTTAGGGAGAAAACCAGGCTTTGACTCTTTATATGTGGTATTTAAAATGTAAACCCTCAATCATCTCAGTGTCAATTAAAAATAAAGACATGCAAAGGAATAACCTGTTATTCAAGTATGTGCACACTGTTAAAGAGAAAAACCTTCCCAGCTTTTCCAGAGTTTGGATCAAATCTGAACAGAGAGACTGGCTCATGGATGTTTCTTGTGCAGCTACTCTGTGGCAAAAGCTTGGGTGGGAAAGGATAATGAAAAACTCAAAAAAGTAGCACAGATTCCTCATAAAGTGGAGGGAAGCAAGAGGAAAGTCTGGTCTGTGACTCCTGGAAATCTGTTGGTGGCTCAAGAAGGATAGCTTGGATACCACGACCTTCAGCACAGGTGTCTGTACATGCAAATCCAGCAGACAGAACACCTGCCAATCTGACTGCTGCATGGAGATAAGAATGTATTCAAACTCCAGTTCTGCTTATCAACATTTTTATGAATCTGATTCTCACCCTAATAATGCTTATTATGTAAAGGATCCTTACAGTGAAAACAGACATGATTAATTCCTTTGTAGGACTGAACAAATGTAAAGCAACCTCAGCATAAGCAAAAGTCAGACCTTAATCCATCGGCATCCCTGTTCATGAGCTGCATTAGAAGTGACTGAACAGCTAAGGAGAGTACAAACTCTCCCAGTTACTGACCCACAAAAAACTTCTAATTAGGACACTCCATTTATCCAAGTGTGGCTTAAGCAGAGAGCCTGGGCCAACATCATCTGAAGCAGGTGGACACTTGGGTCAGATAAACACCAAGTTCAAGATCATGAGGCAGGACTCACTGGAACTGAAAGCTGGTTTTGCATGGTTTGGGGCCAAAAAAAAGCCACATTACAGCTCTTCTCCAGAGACTGACATGTTAAAGAATGAGACCTTTCTTTTTGTTCAACCTGAAATTTAGGTTGTGGAGAACACAAATTTAGAGGCACAAATTATCAGCTTTTCTTCTTTCTTCCCAGTACAACAGGAGTTTGAACTGGAAGAACCAATTTGGAACCATCTTGACTTAACTGCATGCTGTGCAATTTAGAGCACAGTTGGAATTTCATTTAATATTGGATTTAGTGTTCTCAGTGGTTCAACCAACTACAGACTAAAATTGAGCAAGCTTTCATTTGCATGTAAGAAGAATTTTTAAGACTGGTTTTAATAACTTTGTTTCATGCTGTGTCCTTCACAGAGGGAAAACCAGAAAGAATCCTGTGGAGAAACAGCTTTGATTTTAAAAATTTTAAGCATAACAGGACATTAATTATTTCATTTTTATTTTTATTTTTAAAGAAAATATTGTTTGAGTGAAATTGGCTGCTCCTGCTCAGGAACCTTAGATCTAGGTGGAGCAGAGGGCTGGCAGTAGAGAAAGTATCTAGTTTATCTTTTGAACCAAGAAAATGGAACCAGAAGTCATGAAGAGATGACAAATGTGGAACTCCGTGCTGCTAAGTTTAGTTATCAGTGAATAACTGTACTTTAATGAGTGGATTATTTTCTAGTTCAGGCACCTAGCTATTCAAAACCCTCATTTGCATGCACAAAGGAAGCAGCTTTCTTCAGAAGTGGGCAGCTAAGTAAACATGCACCCAGCTGCTGTACATGTGCCATTATTCTGCAGAGTGTGCACATACATTTTTCATGTGTTTCATGCTACGACTGGAGCACCTAATGAATTAAGTAAAGGGAGAGGCACAGAATCAGCAGGGGTGTAGAACAAAGTCCTCCATCCACAGAGTGAGTGGGATGAGGGCAGTGCCTTTCCTGATTTCCCCAGGCCTCCCTTCTGCCTTGGGATGATGATGAAGCTCTGTCCAGCCTGCCCCAGGAAGAAGGCTCTTTTGCCTTCTGGTGCCCTCTGCCACTTAGATCTGCAAGTAGAAACTGGAAATCAAACTTCCCTTCACACAGGCAATAAAGCATCCACCAGATGATGATAAAAACAAGCAGATGTAAGTGCCACAGGAGAGGTCCAAGCCCTTCCCCATCCCAGCTTCCTGAACCATGCAGCTGCCAGAGCTCAGGTGCCAGGACTGAATGCTGCCTCTGGAAGCACAGAAGTTGCCAAGGTTGGAAAGCCTCTGGCTTCAGCTTTTCCTGACTGTTCTGTAGAGCTCAAAAAGAATCCATGGGATTCTTAGGAGTCAACACACATCCACATGGAAGTGCTTGAAGTGCTCTCTTCCAGAGAGGTCTTGTTTATTGCCAGCTGCCCAGTGCTCCAAGGGGAATGAGGAACATTACAGTAAAATAATAGAACCTAGGAAATTAGCAAATTAGGTATGTAAAGCAGGCATGGGGAAAAAAAAACCCTTCTTGCATAGATTAGGAAAAACAGGATAAAAACATGGAATCTGCTACAAGATCCTCTTGGAAGCTCTGCTGAGGGACATGGAGGTGATTCCACAGAGCTGCTGATTTCAGCTATCTGGAGTTCTCTAAAGCTTTGGCATGGCCAAGTATCAACCCCATTTCCATGGTGGGGAAGAACTGAGGAGAGGAAGGGCAATATTTATTTGGTATCACAAAAAAAACCCAGTTAAAATTGAAAGAATGAGAGCTAAGATAGCCTGGGACCAATGTGTACAACCCCTCTCTCCTCTCCCAACTCCTTCACTCCAAGGCACCCACCCAAAAAACATTCACCAGAATAAATGCTTTACGTGTGCAATATGAATCCACTTCTCAATGATCTTGGCTCTCTGCTGGATTTTGAGCTCCCTGGTCCCCAGGATAGTGCTGATGACACATTTGGTGACTGCATTGAACTGGGTGATGGTGGCTCTGACAGTTGGAGCCAGGTTCTTGTTTTCCTTCTTATCCCTTTGAGACCAGATGGATCCCAAACAGTGGTAGGGCACAACTCTTCTGAAGAGCATCTAGAGTGAAACAGAGGTGTGGTAAGCCAGCAGCTTTCTCCTAAATCTTTTATTCACGAGAAGAAATACAGGTTTAGAGGATAAATTTGACTTAAATCTAATATGGTACTTAAAGATAAGTATTGGTTCTCTCTTAGTTTAAAATATCCTTTGGCATACTCTTTATAGGCTTGATGCCCCAAAAGAACTGCCAGCTAAACAATAATGGGAAAATTAGGGACATCTTTATATCAGTTCCATAACCAAGATAAAATTTATTTATATAATGATATTTAGAAAGGAACTGATGGACACAAAGCAAAATCTGAGCATTACAGTCCAGAGTTCCTAGACATCTTTAAGCCAGGTAGTGTTATAGTTAAAATGTGCTATTTCTCAGTGCCAATAACTTTTGCAAAAGAGACTACATATAAAAAACCAAAACCAAACAAAAAAAACAAAACCAAAAAACCCTTCAAAATGACAGAAGGGAAAAACTCAAAGACTGAAACCTCTGGGATAACCACAGAGCTGTGTTCTGTGTGCCAGCAGCAGTCCTGTTCTGGAACCCTACACTTAAAGCAATGTAACTTACAAAAAAAATATGTTTTATTTTATAAATTGTATTATATGCAATACTCTACATACCACATCCATGTATGTCAACTGTTCTGCCACAACGTGGTCTTGAAAAGAGGAGAATTCTTCTGGACTGCTGCTCTCCAGTTCCTCTCCATCAACCAGGTCACTGGAGGAAGTGCTACAGAACCCATCTGGCCAGGATGGAAAACACCACTCAGTGAATTTATACAGCAAACAATGAATCAAAGCAGGTGTTTATTTTGCAACATCACTGTATTACAGCAGAATGCCTAAGGGGCCTGCCTGATGTAATGGCCCCACTGTGCCACTGGAGTGAGAAAAATGACCAGAAGATTAAACTGGCAAAGAAAAGGTGGAGTAAAAAGAAACAGAACAAATCTTAGAAAAGTGGCTTGACCCATTTGCTAACTATTCTTCTGAAAGAAAAGGCATCACCACCACCCCAACAAAAATTCCTTACTGATATCCCACAGTTTTCTTAATCTATTTTTCAGTATTTATAATCTGAAAAAAAAAATCAAACTGCAAAGACATGAGGCTGCAGTTATACCCCCAAAATACTGCATTAGGAATGCTCTTCTATCCAGAAATAAAAGAAGACACCAGATTTCCTGGTACCCTTTGTGGCTACATGGGCTGTACTGAAGAGAGTTTATTCCAGCAGCCTTCACCTTTTCTCTCAGGGAATTTTTCCCAGGAAATGGAATACAGTGAACACCTACAATATTCTGCTGAATGGTTCTTCTAAATCTTCTAAATCTGGGCAGCAAAGAGGAGGTGAGAGCAGAACTGTCCTCACTGAGGCACCTGAGGCAGTGCAGAAAGGAGAGAGTTCCACAGCTGCTGCCTTGTCACCTTCTGGCTCCCAGAAGTTGGGAACCAAAAATTCAAACACCAAGAAATATCCCTTGTTTCTCATGGTAGAGGAGGAAGAAACAGAAACTCCCTGAAAATAAATCCTAATTCTTTTTAGTGTAAGGCAACAGTAACTCCATAGTTAGGGAGAAGAAAATAGGGACTTGTTGAAGACTAACAACCAAAGTACTGAGTTTACTACTGGTGAGATTTCATTTCCAAAAACAAAGAGTGTTATGCAAGACTTCATATCCAGTTAAAGCAGAGCATTAAAGCAACAACAGCAGATACTGTGATAGAGAATCACTGTTTTTCAAAATACTTCATTGTTCCTTCCTCCAGTAATTAACAGAACATAATCACCAATGTAAATTGCTACAGTTCTGATGTAACAAGTTATGTCTACAAGCTGATTTCCATCTGTACATTTGAATTGCACAGTTTACTGGCAGAGCTCAGTGGGGTAAATGGAGACCTCTGTTCTAGGCTACTTTTCCATGGCTGTTTTGTAACAATTTGCATAATTAAATGGACTGGACTGCTACAAGAATCTCACTCCTTTTGGCTTTGTAAAACCTCCTTTTCCTTTTGGCTCTTGAAATTCAATTGGAAATCCGCACCACTGAGCTGCAGCCCTACCCAAAGCTTCACAACATGCTTAAAACGAGGTCCTGAAGCACAGTGTAAATTTTCCTTTTCTTTTTTCACCCCTCTTTTTCTCCTTCACAGACATATAAGCAATCTTTTCCCTGCTCTCCAACAAGCTGGAATCCCCTTGAACTCGAGTATCTCATCATCATCTTAGGACCCCCCTGATCCACTCAGCCCTCTCAAAGTCTGACTGGCTCTTGACTGCACTGAGAGCAAGCACGTGCCCCTCCTGACCCTGCAACCTCGGCCTCTCCTTGTTTTGCTTGCTCAACCTGCAAGAATTGAGGCCAGAAGCAGCTTTTATCTTCCTGTCTGGTACTGCAATCTAATCTACTGGCATGGCTGATGGCAGCAAAGAACAGAGGTTTAATTACCCAAATCAAGCTGTAGGATTAGAGCCCAAATTTCAAAATTCAGAACCCAGCAGGAATGCTTTGGGACAGTACTTATCAACAAAGATTGAAGAAAATGTATCAGGGATTTTGAAAGAAAATGTACAAAGATGGAGCTCTGATGAAAGTAAGGCAATCCTAAAACTCTTTTTTGCAAATCCCACAGCTTAATTTCATTGTCCTCCTCTTATTTTACTCTAGTAAGTAATCTCTATTCTGCCACAATTGGGAAAATTTTATCATTCCTATTGCCCACCTATGACTCAAAAAAGAATGTTTTCAGCTATCACTTGAGGAAACAAATACAGAAGCAGGGCTGCTGGGAACTTCTGTTGACTCTGAAGAACACATGAACTCAAATACAGTTCTCATGAGTTTTCTTTCCCTCTTTCTGAGGGAAGTGATCTGTTTGTTTGCTTTTCCTGATCCATGCAGGCGTTCATCCACACCCAGCTATTAGACAGGTACTTAGATACTGCACAATATATGCTTATGGGAATGCCCTTAGATCCTACATTTGCAGGGATTTATCATCATTTCAACAGGATTTTGTAAGAAAATAAGACATTTTAAGCTATGGTTTTCCAGACATAATTTGCAATGTTGTTGACAATTTTCAACTCAGTGTAGCAACAATAGAAATTTACTAAAAAAACCAACACTTTTCTTAAAACTCTAAGCTCCTTATTTCAGTATAAAAGGCACAGTAAACACCTAAACTTCCTGAAAAAAGGCACTGAACTTTGCATGCCTCCATGTCTCTTTCTTTGTTTGAGCTGGGGGAACCCAACCCAGGAAACATCAGCACAAGCAACATCTGAGCCATCCTGTTCCTTACCTGTGCTCAGTAAAGGCCTGGGCTCTGGGCATTCCTCCTTTTCCTGTTCATGACTGAGTTATTTTGGCATTTCACAGTATTATGCATTGACATGGTATTTCTGGAGCATCCGGCAGACGTGACTTTCATGTAATGAAAGTGGGGTTTTTTTCTGGCATTTCCTTTATCATTTAGGGCATGAATTATTCTCTCTGACCCCTCTACCAAAGGTGGAAGTTGATTCCAGTTCTCATTCACACCCTGTGTGAGCTCTCCCCCCTCCCCAGCTCTGGCACAGGAAGTTTTCTGACCAGGATATGGGGATGTGTCAGGTTTGTGTGACTACAGTTCACCATTGTTCCAGCACACTGTGACCCCCAATAACGTAAGATTTTCCTCTGTCCTTGGATACCAGCAGCCAGCCACTCCAATAGGAAAAAACACCCACAGGCACTTCCTTAGACAAGATGGTAACTAGGAAGAAAAGCTGCAGGACAAAGCTTGTGACTCAAGCTGTATTTTGTCACAGCTCTGTACTCTGTTTTTTGTTTGTTTGGGGTTTTTTTTTGGGGGGGTAGGTTAAGTGAGAAGCCCAGCTAGAGAGTAGCTGTGTGTTTTAACTCAGTGACATAGGAAGTGCTGACAATTAACCAGTTGGCTGCTGCAGCAATCTCAAAGCTTTGGCTAAATATTTGAGAAGTGTTGGATTTCCCAAGCCAGCCCAGGATGAACAGACATAGGCACCTCACATGTAACACTATTTCATCCCTCACACAGCCTGCAGCCTCACACACAGGCTGGGTTTCCTTTTAAAAAACAAGACAAAGGTCACTGGTGAGCCTCACAATATTATTGATAAGCATGAGAGGTGGTGAAATGTACTGCACATAAATCCCTGGGGCATCTTACAGGCAGGGAAGACAGAAAGAGAGAAGGGAATGGTAACTCACCAACAGCTTCTACTTCTTGGTTCTGAAACTGCTTCAAGAGGTTCTGCACCCTACTCTCCATGTCAGAATTGGGCATATTGTTCTTCAGGTAATGCAGCAACTTCAGCAAACACATGTAGTCAGGGGGCTCCCTGAAATCCTCCGAGCACTGATCGAGCCAGGCCCGTAGGACTGATGCTATTTCACTGCAAGGAAACAGAGAACACACTGCTTGCATCCAGCTGGAACTGAGTGTACCTGCACCCACCAGAACCACAAGCACATGAGCCATTCACAGCCCACCTGAAGTATCTGTGCTGAGCTGTACCACAGCCATGTTTAACAAGCACCAGACATTACACACACCATCAACAGCACCAGAATTTCTTCATTCCGTCTTGGGCCACTGGGATAAGGTCAATGTTTGCTCCATAACCACTCCCTGGGACGTTGTGGGAAAACAGCAGGGAGGAAACAAGGTATTCATGGCTCCTTCCCAGTGGAAATGCTAAATCAAATGCTTCCTCTGGGGCCTTTCACCAGCTGCAGAGTCTGGGGAATCATACTGGAGCTGCAAATCCCAACACACTGTGTTCCTCCTTATCTACAGCCTTGGTACAAAGCCTGCCTGCTCATGAAACTGAGGCTCTCGTGGAGGAAAAGGAGAAAATCCCAAACCTAACCCCCCCAGGCACACACAGTGAGTGGGATTGCCTCATCTGGGACGGTAAAACCCTCGCTGCAGCAGGAGCCTGCCTGTGCCAGAGCCAGCTGGGAGTGCCCAGAGAGCTGAGCCACAGGAGACACAGTGGTCCTGCTAATCTTGGTGACTGAAGATCTACCAGCAGGGTCTTCACTTCATCTTCAGCACAAACCAAGCAGGGGCTGTCAAATTACAGCAGGCAAAAAGGGTGTCCTGCTCATGCTGGCAGAGCAGGGAAAGGATGCTTAAGGACCACTGGATCTTGCTCAGGGAAGTTATCCCAGACTTTGTTAGTACATGCAGCTAAAAGAACACCAGTATTAGATTGGTACTTAGATACTGCACAATATATGTTTGTGGGAATGCCCTTAGATCCTACATTTGCAGGGATTTATCATCATTTCAACAGGATTTTGTAAGAAAATAAGGCAATTTAAGCTATGGTTTTCCAGACATAATTTGCAATGTTGTTGACAATTTTCAACTCAGTGTAGCAAAAATAGAAAATTACTACCAGAAAAAAAACAAAAAAAAAAAACCACCACCAACTTTTCTTAAAACTTTAAGCTCCTTATTTCAGAATAAAAGGCACAGTAAACACCTAAACATCCTGAGAAAAAGGCCCTGAACTTTCCATGTCTCCAAGCCATTTCTGTATCTCAAGTCTCTTCCAGCACAGGAAACTCTCCACTGGCGCTGTGTACAAATACTGGCACATTCCTGCTGCAAGCTGGGAAACCAGAGCAGTCTCTGGTTAACTCAGCTGCTCAGCAGCATCCAAAATAAACCAATAGTTAAGAAAGAGAAAAGAGAGTTTCTCTTACTCTTTGTGTCTCATCTGAATTGTGTAAGTTTTCCTCAAAACTCAATTAACTTTTAATACCAGACAGATTTCATACAACTTGCATCCATTTAAGTCTGTTTTTATTTCCCTTCTTGTTCTGATAATGTGGCAACTTTGAATTTTCAGTCAAAGTATTTGAAAATCTGTTGGTAACATCCTTTGGTTAGGCTTGCTGACAGGAGAAATGCTGGAATTACGATTTCACAGCTATGAAAAGTATCTACAATCTAAAATTAACATGCAAACATGTTCCGGATTTCAGGTTTCATTGCAAGCTGTGGCACAGCCAGCAGTGCCAGACCAGCTCCACATCCCAAGGCCAGGAAAGACCACACCAGGCAGATGCTCCCAGGCTCTGCCACCACCCTCCCAGTTTCAGTTGTCCCCTCTAGCCCCACACACACCCAGAATGCTGTCACAGAGCACCAACAGTCACAAACACCCTTCTCCTATGCCCACAGCATTTTCCTCTCATTGCCCCCACAGGCAGGGAACACTGTGCCTCACTCCATGCCCAGATAGTGCCCCCATTTCCTCCTGCTCTGTGCTCCTTTTCCCCACCCACATCACAAACCATCACCCCAGTGGTCCCAAAACCAAAAGCCAGGCTAGGTGTTCTATTCCTACAACCACTGGCCAATTCAGCTATGATTTGGAAGGAGGAGCCTCTCCCCAGGGCAAGTTTTTGTACTAATATTGTTCACACTCTCTACACTAAGCTCAGTTTCCAGAGGCTTGGTTGGTGGCCCCTTTCTTAAACTGAACAATAAACAGAGTTTAAGACAGATACAGTCTCCTAGAGCAGGGTGAAGAGTTCACAGCTGTTACAGACACTGAATTTGCCAGCAAAATCATTTCAGTCAAGAGGGGAAATGGGAAAGAGAGAAGAGGTACACTGTGCCTAGTGATCTCCTGCTGCCCAGCTGTTCTACTGGAGTGCCAGGGAATAATGCAGCTTTCCACAAATGGGCTGGACACTTGCCCATATCTTGCAGTAGCTTTATATTTGCTGCCCTTGCAAAGAAACTCTCCATACTCAACAGACTCAGATAGGAACAGGGGCCTTCCAAGAGCTCAGACAGGAAAGAAACACTACAGACTACATTTTTCATGGGTTGATTATGAGCTATAAATTTTTCCTTTCCTGCCCATACAAAAAAAACCTTTCAATGCTTAACTCCTGTGCTGCTGGCCACAGACTCCAGGCTCTGCTGAGCAATGCTTTCAAGTTTCACACCTATCAGAAAGTCATCTAATTTCCACACCAGCTTTGATTGGAGCCCATCTCTGAAGGTTTCAGTATCAAAACCTATCCAGGTAGGTGGAGCAGTGTATCTGAGCCTGTTGTTCACAGACTGGGACCAAGAACTCACCCACCTCCCTCTGCCCATGAGCTGCACAGGTCACAGGGCTGTGGCATCTCCATGTCCAACAGCTCTGTCAGCTCAGCAGGGCACAGTGGAGGTGAGAATTCTCCCACCAGATGGGAATTCTCCATGGCCTTGTCTCTACTGGGAAGACAACTCTAACAGTCCTGACAGGATCTGACAGGAATTAAGGACAGCATTTCAGAGAATCACAGAATTAATTAGGTTTCAATTAACTTTGAAATCATCTAGTCCAACCTATGACACCTCCTCATCAACTAAACCATGGCACTGAGTGTCATGTCCAGTCTTTTTTAAAACACCATCAGGGACAGTGACTCCATCACCTCCCTGGACAGACAATTCCAGAGCCCAAATAGTTTTTCCCTAATGCCAAACCTGAACTTCCCTTGGCATAACTTAAGACTGTGTCCTCTGGTTCTGTCAGTGGTTACCTGGGAGAAGAGACCAACCCCACCTGACTGCAGGCACCTTTCAGGGAGCTGTAGAGAGTGATAAGGTCACCCCTGAGCCTCCTTTTCTCCAGGCTGAACACCCCCAGCTCCTTCAGTCATTCCTCACAGGGTTTGTGTTCCAAACCCCTCACCAACCTAGCTGCCCTCCTCTGGATGTGTCTGAGCATCTCATGTCCTTCCCAAACGGAGGGCCCAGAACTGGGCACAGCACTCCAGGTGTGGCCTCACCAGTGCTGAGAACAGGCCATGGATGATTTCCCTGCTCCTGCTGGCCACACCATTCCTGACCCAGGCCAGGTCCATGGGCCTTCTTGGCCAGCAGGGCACTCTGCTGGCTCATGTGCAGCTGTACCCCCAGGTCCCTCCCTGCCTGGGCACTGTCCAGCCACTCTGTCCCCAGCCTGGAGTGCTGCAGGGGCTTCTTGTGGCCCAATGCAGGACCTGGCACTTGGACTTGTTAAACTTCAGTTTCTGACCAAAAAGGCAAAAGTAATGTTTTCTTCCTACCACAATTATTTCTAAAGAATGAGAAGGGAATCTCAACACTTAAGGAGAATAAGGGGAACCTCAGTTGCAAAAAGAGGTTAAATGATTAATTTCTTATGACATTCCATAAGAATGTGCACAAAACTAGCTATAATTTGCAAAATGCATACTTAAGTCCATTGAGAAAATACTCATTACAGATGGCTATTCCCTTTCCTCCACTGTCCAGGCATTAGGTCTCAGACTTGCTCACACAGACTAAATTAAGTCACCCATATTTTCTCAGTTTTGCTTGTTAAATCAAGGGTAAAATGTAAGCAAACCACAAGAAAAGGCTGCCCCAAGGGTGGCTTCTCACACCCAGTTTGTTTATAAATACCATCCTGATGACCTCCAGCAAATTATCATCTCTGTCTGATTTGGAAAAACCTTTTTCAGTAACATATGGGAGACTTTTGTTGGGACACATGTGAAACTGCTAAGGGAAGAGCTCTGCTTGCTGTTCTTTGTTTTAATTGAGATACCAATCATTATTTTTCTTTCTAATTATTCTTTTCTGCTTGGTACTGGTTGTTTTCATAATTCTCCCACTGCCCTGTGTTTGACTCTGCTTTTCATGTAACCACACTGGTTTCTGATGTTGTTTGACCTTAATTTGCTTTACTGGAATGAATAATTGTTGCTTTTCCAAATGCATCTTAACTGCTCCCCACCATGGACTTCCCAGGCATCAGAAGCTTCCAGTGAATTTTCTTCCATTTGTCTCACATTCCTTTGGTGTCTATTGTGCTGGAGTACAATGTTTCAGGACATTTTACTTCTGCAGTGCTGTAACTGTGCACATTGTTTTCCAGTGGGGCTGTTTGGTTCAGAAGGAACCAAAAGACATCAAGTTTTGATCAGGAAGATCTCAATGCACAAAAAGCCAGAGGAGAATGTTTGCTTGTCACTATGAAAAACTCCAAATGCTGTGGTACTACATTGAAGGTTTTGGATATTTTATTTTAATACAGAAGAGGAGAGGTGAACATGAAAGACATGTGGTCACTGAATAATTCCTTAATTTTCTCTATTTGAACTATTTCCCCCAAATGCTGCGGAATGAAACAAGGTTTCAGTTTAGCTTCAAGGTGCTTTGTCTGTGGTTTTCAGTTGTGCCATATTCCAAGTTTTAATAACAAAGAAATTTCACATTTTGATAATAAAGTGGATGCAACTATGAGCTGACATTCAAGACAAGCAAAAAAGCCCCATGAATTTTGATTCATTTCTGTGACCTGTCTTCCATCTGAGGGAAAGCACCACCAATGGGCTCCACACCAGCAAACCAAGGCAACAGAAGGGAACCACAGCCTTGTAGTTCAAGAGGAAGCTTGAAAGGACTTTTTGCTGTTACTCAAAGATTCATGGCAGTACTAATGTTAGACCTCTGGAAAGCAAACAAACAAATGATCATGGTCCAAGTCCACAGACCAACACAGCAACATGTCTGCCTCTCAAAAAACCTTTCCTGCAGATAATCCCAGCTTTGTCTTCCTGTATTTTTGAGTCAGGTCTCTAAGGATCTAGATACAGTTGACCTTAAACTAGGCTTCCCCAAATGCAAACATCACAGGCAAGCCTGGATAGCTTTTTGTGTGTCTGGCCAGGAATGAATCCCTTCTGGGAAGTGCCCTGACACAAATCTTTAAAACTGGTGTCAGCCAGCTCAGCACCTCTCCCTGATGTACCACCTCAGCTCCCCAGGTGTCACAGGCTTGTCACAGCAAGGGATTCCAGTGCCATGGCCTGGCTTGGGACCCTCACACGAGCCAGAGACATCCCAGGATCCTGCAGAGCCACTGAATCACAGCAAGTACCAGCAGCTACAGTATTTTAGATTGGGAAGGCTTTATGTTCCTTTCTCAGTTCCAGTCCTCAGCCTGGTCTTCAGTGTCAGCCTTTGAGGAAAGCAGTGCCTGCTCTTTTAACACATCACCTCTCTAAATTCATGGAGCCTGTGCTTGGGAGCAGCTATCTGCCAGAAGTGGACTGATTACCCAGAAACCAAAATCCCAGAAATCAAAATTAACACTGTCCTTCCCTAGGACATTTAAAAGGAAAGAACACAACTGAATTATCATAGAAATTTTATTAAATTTTATTAACCCCTCTTAATGCAATTTAATGCAATTTAATGCAATCTTAATGCAATTTATCATGCTGATAATTTATTTGTGTTTAATGTATATATGGTTTTATTCTGAACTGTCACACACCTTGGTGTGTTACACGTTTTTTTGAATGTGAACAGAAGTCCTAAGCTAAAAACCATGCAGAGAACACAGAAGACTCCAAACACAACAACAACCTACAAGGAGAAGGAAGGTCTGTCACCCCTTGACACAAAAACATGCAGCATGAGACACAGAACAAGGCAATCTTGTTGATATGATAACATGAAGAACAAAAAAATTACTAATAGGAGGTAGAGGGTCAAACAAGCTACTCCTTTCAACTCTCTTATCAGACAATTAAGAGACACAGCATCACATTTCTGGAAACACAGGCTGAAGTCCATCTAACTCAGATGTTTAGCTGGAATATATGACCTTTTCTGGACTGTATCCTTTGTTACTTGTGATCATGAATTGTCTGACTGAGTGAAAGTAGTGAGAAGTGTGGAAAGCAAGTTACTGAGCATGAAAAGCTAAGGTGGGTCCTGATAAGGAATGAAAAAGCCAGGTTGTTTGAAGCTTACAAAATTTTTCATGGTTTTGATGAGTTTACTCACAACTCTAAGATCCAAGGTATTTTGAAAAGTATGGTACCTTTGTTTAAACCACGTATTAGTCGGATCCCTGTTGAAAAAATCCAATTTTTTGACCACTCCAGCAGCCCAAGAAATGATAGTAATGATGTTCAAGTGAAGAGGAGAAAATCCCCTTGGGAGAAGGGGTCCTGGGAGGGCATGTTTCTGAACACAGCTGAGGTGATCTCAGGTCAGTAACTACACATCACTGCAGCAGCCTGGAATCACTGCAGGACCTGGGAATGCAGGGCAGGCTTAAAGCTCCCACAAGCCCCTCGAACAAGGCTGTGCCAAAAATGTGCTCAAGCCCAACTCTAGGATCTGCAGGTTCTGAACACTGAAGCAGGTACATAAACACTGTGCGGAATATTCACATAATTTTTTACAAAATACATCACATACATCAGGCATTCTCCTCAAAATACATGAATGACAGCTCTACACTACAAGTGCAAAAACAACAGAGAATTTCACTGTAGAAGGCAGTAACCTGATGGCTTACAGTGCACCACAGAGGACAATGTTCCTTCCACACATGCCCTCAGTTTTTGCTGCTTCTCCTTCTTTCAGGCTCCATGAGGTACTTAAGGAGTCATAAACTCTCCTTCTTGTTGTTCTCAACTTCTGCAGCTTTTTTTTTTTTTTTGTGTCAAACCAGTGGAAATGCTTTAACTTGCATCCCACTTCTAATGGCCCAACTGGCTTTTTAAAGCCTCTGAGCTGCCACAGCAGGAGTCTGATGAATGCAGAAGGTCTCTGGCCACAGACCACAGGCTTCCCCATGAGATATTTTTCCTCTGAGAAATACAGAGTTAATGGCAAGAAATAACAAGGCTTTACTGCTGATTCCTCCTCTTTCTGCAAGTCATATAAAACCAAGAGCACAATTATATCATGTTTCTGTTCCATGAGAAAAGAGGGCAAATGAAATTATACTGGAATTATCCCAGACAAGAGAAAACCTGAACTACCAGAAGTACACGTTTCACAACAGGACTACAAAGCAAAACACCTTCCAGATACCACTAATCATACCTAAAAGACAAGAAGCCAGAGCAACTGAAAGCAATTACAGTGGAAATTTTTAGGGAAGGAAAGTGAATTCATATTTTTATGGGATCTGTTTAAACATGTACATATACCTGACAAATAACTTTTTGACTTCATTGTTGAACTTTTTATAGACACGGATTTGAGTAAAGATATCAAATTCTCGTGTAAAAGGTATCTTATGAAGGTCAAAGGATCAAAATCAGCTGTTCTGAACTACATGGATGAAAAATCTGGCAGAAAATCCATCAGAAGTTGAGCTACCACAGGAACAAGCCCACAGGCTTTATCCATTTGTCTGTCCCTGGCTGTGCAAAGGTGTTACGTGCCAGGAGGGAAGAAAGCACAGATGCAGCAGGAAGCACCTGACAAGGCTGGTATATTCTATGTGTGCCAGGAGGAAAATACTTCCACTAAAAACAAACAAAGAAAGAAACAAACCAAAACAAACACTCTCCTACTAAATTCTATTTGCTTGCACACTCACCTGCAGGTATAACTAAAAACTGATGCATTTTGCCCAAAGCCCAAGTGACAGAGGTAGCATTAAGATTACTTTCACCCCTTTTCTCTCCACCTCATCAACAAAGTCCTCTGGGTCCACAAAAAGGCAGCTGGGGGATTAATCCCACCATGATTTATACTGGTGAAATTAATTCCTCACCCCCAGTATAAATCCTTCAGCTATTCTGCAGGAAGAGTACAGCTTTAGCTCATGTTTTATGACTGAGATCAGGGAATGTCAAATGGTTTATCCAAAGCTGGAAGAGACCCTAGAGCTCAGTCTGGATGGAAGTGTGGGAACCACTGACTGACTGTTATAGCTTCTACCCATGACATAATGCTGCCTCCTTGGTGCCTCTAACCAAGTTTTAACTACCAGCTGTTCTTTGAGGAGTTCTCATGGCAAAATGGGAGAAAAACATTTTACCAGTCAGGAGAGACTGAGGGTTGAGCTCCTATGTCAAGTCCCATGGGGCAAGAGGAACAGAAAACCAGTAATGCTGACAAGAATCAAGCATCCTCATTCTGTAATCAAATATAACCACGCATGCCACAGTGCATGCAAACCACAGATGTCAAAGTACAAATGCTGATGACCTAAGGCACATTTTACACCCAATGTCTAAAGATAAAACCCCAGGAGGATAGCCAAACCACCTTTTTCTCATTTAAACTGCAGTTCAAAACGGCTTTGCTATTTCTTTTGCAAATGAGGGTGACCTCAGAATTTAAATTTCACTCTAAAAGCAGCGCTGTAAATCACAGGGTACTAACAGAAAAGATCCATGCACACACGTTGCCTGAGTCACCCTCAGCTTTGCTCTGCAGACATTGCTGTAATGACAAAAAAATCACTCATAAGCAATAACCACTTACTGCCACAGATAAGGCAGAGGAAACAAACTCCTTGTTTGTTTAATCAGCAAAATGTTGGCCTAGATGTGTTCATCTCATGTTTAATTCCAAAACAATTTCCCTGCAAAAGATGCCTGGACTGTATTATTGGATATGTTACAAGACAATGTGTATTTGGCCTTTCCACAAGCTTGTTTAAGCATGCAAACAGTGCTGTGAATTTTCAACAGAAACAACAGCTCTGCTGCTTGCATCCTCCTCCAAGACCAAACCCTGTCTGGAGCTTGCTCCACAGTGAAAATCCATACTTACGCCCTGAGTACCATCTCAGATTCCAAGGAATTCAGGTTTGCCACTTCTCCTTGGCTTGAGGTCTCCAGGTTGCCAAACCTGAAAAAGGAGATGGATGTTTAGAAGAATAAAAGCAAAATGCCAAATAGCATCATTCATATACAATTACCATAAACAACTACAAAGCACTTCCAGCTCAAACTACAAGGAGTCTTAACAGGTGGGCAGAATTAAGGACCTTGAAGATTATTTCATTTAGGAGGGAAAAAATCCTAAAGAAACAGCCAGTATCATCCAACCTAATTTTTTTAATTTATATGAAGCAGCCTGCCCACAGGAGGAATCAACCACAACAGTGTCTCTGCTCACAGCTCCAAGATCCTTCTGCCTGTTTTCACTCCATCCTTTCCCAGGGCAACGTTCCAGTGTGCAAAGAGACTGTGACACAACCACCTTCTCCAATATAGCTCCTGTGTCTCTAGCACCTGCCATTCCTAAAGCTCCAAGAGTTATCTCAAGGTTTCCTAGGTGGCAAGTGCTCACTTTGTGCCCAAACTCCCCATATCAGTGAGAAAAGCCCACGATGCTGTGAAAACAGCACTGGAAAAGAGGGAGCCATGGGCACAACTCCAACAGTGCCAAAGGGAAATCTCTTACCTACAAGGCACAACCCTGTGCCTTGCAGGCAGGATCATCCACTTCATTTTCAGCAGGAGTGCCCATTGTTTCAGATATACAGCTCCATAATTACCCATGAGGAATCCCATGGCTCCCTCCAGGCAGGTTTAATGAAGGTGAACGATTACTCACTGTCCAGAATAAGACAAGCTGATTTGATTCATTTAAGTTTACACATCTCAATTAATCTGAAGAGTTAAAACAAGTGCATCCTTAAGTGCTTGTGCTACAACAACCTGGTAACATCAGAGAGAACACAGTGAGCTGTGTCCTGAAGGTTCGTTCAGAACTGTCACAAACTCATCCAAAAACATTTCAATGGATGGAAGTGGTGGTAGTTTTATGCTCCCCTCAAGTATTGGTCTAAGACTTCCTATATAAGGATCACAGACCTGTTGTTAAAGGGAGAGGATTTCACTCTCCATTGCCATCTGCTCTATAAAATGCCTAGAACACACCTTGGCCAGTAGACAAAAGGCACTTTTCCCCTGCCAGGGAATTTTTTAAAAATAAAAATTAGATTTTTATATTCAGTTTTCAAAGTTTGCAGTCAATTTTTGGAGGAAAACTTATGGAGATGAGTCCCAACATCACTGTCCTACTATTGAGTGAAATATTAAATATGTCTTTGCAGAACATCAGGCACTTGTGTTTAAATCCCACTAGAGACACAAGCTGAGTTTTACAGCAGAAATCCTTAAGACAGCAATAAAGAGCAGGCAATTTTCTGTGCAAAACTGGAGAAGGATACAACCTCTGCCTATCTCTCATCCCTCCATGAACAACAGGTCATTAAATACGGGTTAGGAGGAGTTAACAACACAAGTGATGTGAGGAACAGCCTTTCTGCAGCCTTCCAGCACTCTGTTCTCACCAGCTCCCGGACAAAGAGCCTTTCACTGCCCAGCCTTGTAGGAATGCTTTGCATACAAAAAGAGACACGAGAAACAAAAGGATCCTGTAGCTCACAGAACTCTTCAGCCTTGCTTAGCATTTGGGAAGTTACAAACTGCACTCAAACTGACTAAGCAAATGAGACCAGAATGTAATGGGTAACACTGAATGTTTAATTACTGGAAAACAGAGTGGAAAATGCATCCCTGCATCTCTGTTAAGAGGGAAGGAGGAAAATACTCTGAGTAACTCAGAAATAACAGGAAAGGTGGTCTCTGCAACGGCCCCAAACAAAACCCTAAATAAGCATGTAAGCATTGAAAAAAGCAATTTGGAAGGCCAGATCCTCAGGAAAAATAAGGTGGTTTGACTCCTACACACATGGAGTCATGGAAGTGAAATCACTTCTCTAGCTGAGTAGACCAGCCACCTGATATAAAGGAAAGAGATGAAATAACAGATGCTACAGGAACAGCAGTGAGTCAAACACCCCAAAGCTGCTGTCCCAAAACGTGTGGCTCTGCTACTGTAGGACCCACTCCTTCAGTACTCCCCCTCTGCCTCCTGTCCTTCCCATTTACCCTGCAGCAGACCCTCCTCCTGCAAAAGGAATGAATGGGAAACATAAATCTAATTTGTTCTTCACTGTCATTCCCCAGCTCCAGCTCTCCCACCAAACAGTCTCAATTCCCTCCTCTGTAAACTGCTCCAGACAGGGACTGGTTGGTGCTTGTTCTGTGCCTGTGCCAAGCACAGCACAGCTCCACTTGTGAGGAACACACTTATCAGGGTAAAATACATTATGGAAGAGAGGAATTTGGCCTCCTTCTAACCTCATGTGGATAGCTCACCACCTCTGGCTTCCATCACACTTTGGAATACCCCCCTGGGAATACCAAAGGCACCACACTGTATCCCCACATCCAGGGCCAGGAGGAGCTGCTCTCCTTCCCTCCAGGAGCTTCCATGGAAAGCCTTCACATCAAAATGCCACCAGGATATTTTGCTTTAAACTCTCCCTGCCCCCTTGTACCAAAGAATAGAAAATATCAGAATGCACAGTGTTAAAAGCTTGGCAGATTTCCAAAGCTGTCTGCTGCACTTGGATGCCAAACTCTCATGAATGCTAAAGGGATGTGGATGTTAAATTACTCCTAAATGGCTTTGGAAACACAAGTCATCCCACTCACTTCTCAACATACCAATCTATGCTTAAGATTTTGTCTAGTGACTTCTAATCTATCTTAAAAGAAAACCTTTATAGGCTGAATCTGGCTAAAAAAAATTTAATAGGGCTTCTGTCTCAAATTTTATCAAAACCAAAAGGGTAACATGAAGTCCTGGAGGAAAGAAAATTTAAAAATGCAACAACCAGATTTCTGAAACTGTTTCTAAAACTAAAGTTTTTCTAAAGCACAGCATCCACTTTTTTATTTTCAGCAGCTGACCTGCTTTTGGACACCATAAATGCTTCCTGCCCCAAATGCAGTCAGCATTGCACTGCTTGGACAGGATGCTCTGCAGACAGCACCAAATGACCAGCAGGTTTCCCCACACTCTTAGGGTACAGGACATGCACATTTCGCAGGATGCTCTCCCAAGAGCCCCAGGACTTTTGTGTAAGCTGGGTTTGTTTAAGTCTAACACATTCACCAGACAATTCTGCAGCAAATCCAGCAGAAAGAGAATGCACTGGGCTTGAGGGTAATCCAGCTTCCACAAATACATTGTGGAGGAGGTTTTTCAGTGACTATGTCCCTACAAAATAAAATATCCTGCAAATGATGTGGATGCTGTTCCCTCCTCCCCTCTCCCAAGGAGCTGCTCACCTGTAAAAAGCTGGAAGGGCCTTTTTTGATCAGGTCACATCACTGTTCTCCCTTGGACCAAACAACAAGAGTTCAGCACTTCCAATTGTTCCCTTACTCCACAACCCTGCTCTATCCCCAACAATAAGAGACAGGGCTCAAACCCTTCAGATGAAACTAAACCTGACAACAAATGCCAAAACTGTGCTGCCTTTGTTTTGTTTGGTTGGTTTTTTTTTTAAGAGAATGCCTCTTTCATTATTACTTCACTGGTACACAAAACAAAACACAAATTATGCACTGACACCCATTTTAGTCTCTGATTATTAACAAGTACCACTAAAACCAAAGTTGTAAAAATGCAGGCTCTGGGCTACTTATTCTCAATTAATCTAGAGATGAAAACCAAGCTGGTTAAAATCAATTCCTATCCATTTTTTTTTCAATTTTTTCCCTTATAACATCTGCTTTTCTTCACAATTCCATATTCCTAGCTACATGTATATCATTCTAACTTTTACAGCTTAAATTTAATCTACATTTTCTCCCAAGCCATAAAATTCTAGACTACCCATGATACACAAAAAGCCAAGAGAAACATCCATGGATTCTTAAGCACTACACTCCTATGATTTGAGAGAAGGGAAGGAAGTGTAACCTCCTAGGATTTCCTGTGGATCCTCTCACGTATTAAAAAAGGCTGGAGGTGATGCTGATAAAATCAGGCAGCCCATTCCTCTGAAGGGGAAATTCTAACTCCTCAGAGAGGTACACAAGCCAGCAAGATCAAAAATGGGCTCAGAAAAGAGAGTTCTGTTCTATGGAGACAGTTCTCCTGCCCTCTCCAGACATTTTCACCTCTTTAAATCAGTGTGAGAGGAGGAAGTCAGGGCCAGCTTCCTTAGAGCCTCAATGTTGTTATATTCTTGTACCCATCCACTGCCAATTTTTATCATTTCTCACATTTTGAACCAGAATTGGGATGGACTGAGGGATAAAGCACACAACAGTCAATGTCACTGTAACCAAGTCTGCTCTCCAGGATGGCTGCTCCTTTCTCAGCTGACTGCTTACCTGATGCTCAGATTATTATTATTATTATCTTTACTAACTGAGCCACACAGCTTTCCTACAAAGCAGCCAGGACTATCATTTCCAGGTAGAAAAGAAAAGCACAGATAATTTGTCAATGCCTTGTTCTTTATCTACCTAGTGGGAGATAGTACAAAATTAAACCCTAGCACAAAATTAAACCCTAGGAGCTCTTATGCCCCTTCTCTCTTCTAATTACTTCATGCCAGAGCAACCATTTCTGTGAATCACAGATTTTTAAAGTGCAACAAATATGACACTCCCAAAATAGGAGTACCCCTGACCCAGCCATGTCTCAGTTAGAATTTGGGGTGAGAAACTAATGCTGTGTGTCCCAAGCATTTATGCAGACCCAGCTGCCATGATTTAACAGTCTGACCATGAAAGTTATTCTTATAACATTTAGCAGTTCTTGGGCTGCCAGCAGAAATTTATGGCTGCATGTTCATGTGATGTAATAGAACAGGAGAGCAAATTCTTTCTTGTGTTTCTACAATCCCTGTTCTGAATCAGCAGCCCCCAAACAGGAGAGACAGGTCTGAAAACACTGGTAACCAATAAAATTTTGGAATCTATTCTAGGTATGACTTTGCAGCCCTGCAGACTTTGCATTCTGTTGGGTTTTTGGAGGAAACTTGAATTAATTTTGCTGTGTTGGTCCAGCTGGGTTCTTTAGCAGCCAGACATGGCACACTTTCCTCACCTATGCTTTGATGAGTGTTGGGATGTGAGCAGCAATGCATTTATAGACTGGATCTTTATGCTGAAATTCTGGATTTTGCAATATTCTTGACAACAGGTTATTAAATCCATGCCCACTAAAAGCAAGGGAAGAAGCTCCTGGCAGCTTTCCCCTGTGGTGTAAAGGATGGGTCCATTTCCACAGCAGTGGTTCTTACCTGTCCAGAAGAAGCTCCAGCACTGCCCTGGGAGAAGCAAAGGCCCTGTATGTTGCAAGGAAGATGCTGATGTAGGAAAAATCTGCATCTCCAAAAGCTGTGAGAAGGTTCTCCACCAGTTTCTCCAAAGTTCCAGCTTTTATAGCCCTGATCTTGGATGTTTCATACTGCCTGACAGTGTGCTCTGGGGGTAACTGGTCTCCTTCACCCTACAAAAGGAAACAAAAAGCACAAAAATCAGGCAGGAGACAGATCCCTGACATAGATTAAATCCTATATTTGCACAGGAATTGGCCATCATCAGTTACTAAATAATTTTGTCAATTTTTGGTGCTCTCTAAGCACCGAATGCTGTATCAAATAATGGAGTTTTTAAGTAACTTTATTTTAAAACATTTCTCTGACGTGCTCAAAAAAAAACATTTTACAGTGTGACCACTATCAAGTCACGATTCCACCATACATTATTATCTAAAGGACAATCCATTATCCCACAAAGAGTAACATTACTGAAGGGAATAAAAGTGATAATTCAGTGTTTCATTTAACTTCTGAATGAACATGAAAACTGACCATAACTTAAGCACTGACATTTGCAATTCCCTTGCTGAAAATACCAACTTTGGGGTGTCACACAGGACCCAAGGTCAGAACACATTTGGTGCAAAAACATTTCAAGACACTTTTTGCAGGGAGGGTGTGAAACTCATCTTGCAAACATTCCAATTTTCTCTTAAGAGATTTCATTTGGCACAATATTTGTCCATAAATCTAGGGTTTGGGATTGTGTGTGGGTTTGTTTTTTAAACAGCATTTGTTTTAAATGCTTACAGCCTGCTTTGAATCTGAAAGAACAATTCCTTAAATTATGTCATTATTTAGAGGGCAGTTCAGAAAAGTATTTTCCTGACTCTATTTTGTAAAGTATGTGGATAAAAAATGGGATTATAAATAAAAAAATGTCCAATATTTACTCAAACATCTTGATAGTGAGGGCACAAAGACAGCATGTTAATAATGACAGTCACTACCAACCCTGGCTCGGGATACTGACAAAACAAAAGGAAAAAAATAATCTATTAATAAGATAATTTAAAGAGATACCCCACCCACTTCCTATTTACATCACTACCCTCCACTGCTTTGAAATTGTTTCTAATAGACATCCTTTCCAGTTTTAAACAATATAGATGTCTTTAGCATCATTCTAAAGTTCTGTTGCTAATATTATTTACAAAGCTCTGCTATCTCATTTCCCAGCTTCAGGAGATCCAACAAACCCTTGCTGCAACATTAAAATACAACATTGCTGTCTGTATTAAAAAACAAAAAAAAAATAAAAACAGACTAGACAGGGAAATATTTTGCTACATTTTGTTCCACAGATCTTTCAAAAGGTGTATAACTTGTAATGTGTCTGACTTAAAGGTGCATCTGGAAATATATGAATTATAAAAATTAACTAAAAGGGTATCTGGAATTACATTTGACACTGTCATTACAGAAAAATTATTAACAGAATATGATGCCACCCCTATGTACCTCTCTTACATTCAAATTTTCTTTAAGCAAAACTTTGTAGCATAAAAAAAATTGCAATTTTATTGCTAACTCTTCATTTTACAATTGTGATACACTTTTGAAAATAACTCATTACACAATACAACCACTTTCAGACAGAGAAGAAAGTCTGCACCACTGTATTTAACTCTTAATTTTTGATCCAGCAGATTGCCCCACTCACAGTGTAATGGTTTATGGGCATATTCACTCAGGGCACATAAAAGCCTCTCATTCTCCCATGTTAGTATATTCAAAACAAGGGCAGAATCTGCTTCCAAGACTGATACACGCACAAAATTTTCCACTAATTGCAACACTACAACTTCCCCAAGACATCATGTTGGGAGAATGTTAAAAAGAAACAAAACCCCCAAAAAAATCCCACCAAAGCTAAACAAAACCAACCCAGTTTCTGAAAAATCTAAAACTTTGTCAGCAAAATATCAGGCTGTTAGAAATCATTGTGAAAGTTCTGGGATTGCTTCATTTGTATTATTTTAGCAATTCTGCCTGAAAGTTTAAAAGGAAAAGGGACTTGGCAGACAAGCTCCATAACAGGCTTTGAGAACAAGACCTTGTGGGCTGAGTTTCATGCTAACAGGAAACTGCTCAGTCTGGATTTAATCAAGAGGGCATCTCTTCACTGACACAGCCAGGCTACCCAAAGGCAAAGGAGTTTTCATGTTTGCCTTAGAGCTCTGTGTAGAGTGTAGCTCAGAGCTACACTCTACTCACTGCCATGAAAAAAAGCTCCTAAAGCTCTCTGCAATTTTTTACAGGGGTGTATTGTTAGTGATACCAACAAATGATACCAGTTTTGCACTGTTTTGTGCACCCAAGGAACAAAGAAAAGCTCTTTTTTGTCTCCTTCAGCACCGTGTCCAGTGGCTAACACAGACCTCAACATTTCAGGGCTTCAGTAACATTTTCTTGGTCCTCTAAAATGAACAGATACGGCATTTTATAATCTGATTTATGTCTTTTAAAATCTCATTTTGATTTTTCAGGCAACAGATTGTAACCTTGATAATCTGCAAGAATAAGTGATGAGCAAGTAGCTTCCTACAAGACAGACAGCATCTTCCAAAAGCAAACATAGAAAGATTAGATGGAAGTATATACTTGCAAATCCTTCTTTTCTGAGGTTGTGTGTGTACTGATGTAGTGTCATTCCAATAACTTTACTAACCCTTGCCAATGCTGTACCTTCAGAGGGGCCCACTGTCTTTAAGGTGATCATCTTACAGCTCTACAGCATTAAACATTACCTACATACACAGTTCTTGCTGAAACAGGAGAGCTCCGTGCACACTAAAACACATCCAGGCTGAAAAGCTTCCTCCAAACACTACCTGTTAAGCTCCTGTGGGAATATAAACTAACTATAAACACCACCAGTGCCTAAACAAATGCTACAGCCTAGCAAGAGGGATTAGAGACTCAAGAAAAAAAAGGAAAGTTAAAACTCTGCTCAGTACAGAACCAGGCTGCTACCCAAACAGACATACAGAACTGCAGTCATTATCTTAGAAATACCACTGGAAAGAATTGCTTTCACCCAAAAAACCCACTGCTCTGCACAGGTTTTTTCCAATGCAAATATTATCTGTTGAGATCCTGGAACTGAGAATCGTGAAATGAGGTCAATCTAATTGTTTTTCATTACGCAGACTGGAAAAAATACTAAAACAACTAGGATGAACAATAAGAAAAAGAGGTAAAAATATTCTTCAGGCTCAGTCGTTTGAAACATTACCACTCCACTACAGATTTGTTTTATCAGAAATTCTGAAGTTTTTTTCAGGAGCATCTAACTAGCACTTTAAATGCATTTTTACTGATTTTGACAGATTCTTAAATGCTCTTCATTTTCCTTGAAACTTACAGCTTTACCAGATGGAGAGTTTTCCACTCTGTTTTTATTAACTTACTGGACTGACACACTATGCTGGAATAAAAGTGCCTGAAGTGCAGTAACTCGTACATTAATTCAAAATAAAGCACTCTAATCAAGTCACTGTCTAAATATGAGTCTGTTTTAACCTCCTCAAAGTAGAAATTAGATGCTCTTCATGATTTTAACCTCACTTTTTTCACATTGCTTCCTTACACACAGGTTCTCCAGCACATGTCTTTAATATCTACACTCATCCTTGGGGGAAATAAAAAAAAGGGAGGAAAAAAAATCAAATCATGGAATTTGAAAAGCTCAATTATGGCACTCCAAAAGCTCCAGAAATATAAGCATCCATGTCAGTCTAAGAGAAGTAAAGCCGAAAATACCCTTTATTTAACACGCAGACACACATCACTAAAGAAAACAGCAAGACATATGAAACAGAAGTTGTTTAGCTGTCTTAGTCAAGTATTTTGGTAAAGAACAACTGCAAAGACATTAACAACTTCGGTGACAAAGCGTTTCCTTCCAACAAAGACCTCGATGGAGTTTTTAACCGAGCGAAGGAAGCGGGATCGCGCTGCGGCTGCCGGACAGACAGACAGACCCACAGCAGCTGACATTCATCTGCACCCAGCTCCACCGCATGACCGCCGAACAAAAAAACCCTCTGAGAAGTGCGGATTTTGCCCAAACAATGCCACATAGCAGTGCCTGCGCTAATCTTATCAAACACAGTCACAAGTATTTCAAGTGCTTTTGGGCCAGGCCGTTCCCATCCCGGCCGCCTCCCGCCCTCAGCTCTCAGGGCCCGGCACATCCAACACTGCCCAGCTCCGAGCACAGAAAACAGCCTGAATGGGGGAAACTTGCAAATCTGGAGCAGAATTTCCAGCCTAGGAAAGCTCTGTGCCCAGGTGCCAGCACAGAAAACACTCTGCAAGGGGCAAAACTGCAAATTTGAAGCAGAATTTCCAGCCTAGGAAACCTCTGTGCCCAGCTACCATCAGAAAAAACAGACTACATGGGGCAAAATTGTGAATTTAGAGCAGAATTTCCAGCCTAGGAAAGGTCTGTGCCCAGGTGCCAGCACAGAAAGCAGTCTGCAGGGGGAAAACTGCAAATTTGAAGCAGAATTTCCAGCCTAGGAAAGGTCTGTGCCCAGGTGCCAGCACAGAAAGCAGTCTGCAGGGGGAAAACTGCAAATTTGAAGCAGAATTTCCAGCCTAGGAAAGGTCTGTGCCCAGCTGCCAGCACAGAAAACAGTCTGAATGGGGGAAACTTGCAAATCTGGCGCAGAATTTCCAGCCTAGAAAACCTCTGTGCCCAGGTGCCAGCACAGAAAACACTCTGCAAGGGGCAAAACTGCAAATTTGAAGCAGAATTTCCAGCCTAGAAAACCTCTGTGCCCAGCTGCCAGCACAGAAAACAGTCTGCAGGGGAAAACTTGCAAATTTGGAGCAGAATTTCCAGCCTAGGAAACCTCTGTGCCCAGGTACCATCAGGAAAAACAGACTACATGGGGCAAAATTGTGAATTTGGAGCAGAATTTCCAGCCTAGGAAAGGTCTGTGCCCAGCTGCCAGCACAGAAAACACTCTGCAGAGGGAAAACTGCAAATTTGGAGCAGAATTTCCAGCCTAGAAAACCTCTGTGCCCAGCTGCCAGCACAGAAAACACTCTGCAGAGGGAAAACTGCAAATTTGGAGCAGAATTTCCAGCCTAGAAAACCTCTGTGCCCAGCTGCCAGCACAGAAAACAGTCTGCAGGGGAAAACTTGCAAATTTGGAGCAGAATTTCCAGCCTAGGAAAGCGTGGCTGGCAGTGCAGGGCCTGGGTGGCCAGCAGCGGATGTCCTGCAAAGGCAGATGCTTTTATCCTACAGTGCACTTGGAAATGAAATGAAATAAAATTACGCCAGAGCTCTCCACAGAACTCTCTCCACTTCAATAACTCTCATTTCCTCGTTTTGGATACTGTTTAAAAAACAAACAAACAACAAAACCAAACCAAACAAACAAACACAAACCAAACAAAAGAAAAAAGAAACACCAAAACACCCACGCAAAACCAGAATTCTGCATACTGACTGCACCAAACTCAGAAGCCAAAATAAGTTTATGAACTCTTTCCTAAGCTCCAAAAAGGAGGGGGATTCCTGGATTTCCAATGCTCCACCCTTTTCCTTTCCTTTCTTGCCACATAAATACCCGTTCTTGGCAGCGACCCAGAGTTTGCAGGACCAATTAATTCCATGATCATGACACAAAAGGCATTCTTGTTTTCTCCTCCGAGCTCACAGCCTGGCTGGTATCTGTCTGAAGCGCCGGCAAACAGTCACAAAAGCTGTGGGGCAGATTTAGAGGGGAAAAGAGAAAAGGAAAAAGCCTCTTACACAAATGCTGCTGCTCAGTTTCAACTTTTTCACTCATTCACCTTGCAGCTACTTAAAGCCTCTTTGGAGAAAATAAGAAACAAGAAATAAATTTCGTGGTGCTGAGCTTTGCATTCTCACACCTTCTGAAGCGATGCAAGTTTTGACTCATTTGGGTACCAGTGAATTTTGTGGGACCAGCTCTACATTAATCAATGCAAAAGTAAAGAAGCCTAATTCACAAATCGCCTCTCCCTGCATCCATCTAAAGGAGTTTTAGCAAGTGCATTACTAAATTGAATCTTCAAAGAGGTCCAGGTTAAAATGGCTTTGTGCAGGTCTTACAAGTGCTGGAGCTTATCCAGCCCTGGGAACATAGAAATTCTGAATTTACCCACTCAGAAGCATCTGTGCAGCAAGGAATGTAACCATATTATTCACTGAGAACCAAGTGATCCAGGAGGTTCACTGTGCAGCATACAAGGTTTTTAAATAAAGAAAAAATCACCTGAACAGCTCCAGACCTCCATCTCTACCTTGTAAATGTATAAATCCCTATGATTTATGCATTTACCTTCTTGTCCCTTCCTACCTACAAGAAGTTCCCTCTCACCTCTCTTGCTAGAAAGACCTTGACCAAAACCAATACAAGACCTCTCACCCTCTTCTCTCATCTGACTTTGTGTCATCATTGAGTTAAGTGAACCTGAATCATGAGATTATTGATGTTTCTTTTTTGTTTGTCATGTAACACAGATCTGCAGTTCACCACAACCCTGTTCCCTCTTAGGCATGCCAGGGATGTATTATTTTCATAACTTGTATTATGAAATATTCCTTGTGGTGGTTTTGAGTGGACACTGAAGCTTAGCAAGTTTCTAATTTGAAACTGAAAAGCAAGAAAAAGAAACCAGTAAGTCAGGTAAGGCTCTTAGTCATGTGCATCTTACATTGTTGGAGGTATATCTGTCATCAAATGACATTTACTACAAACACTCTTGTAATCCAGTAAATAAATGTGTCCCACACTAAGTATCTTCCCAAAGCCCTTCTGTATTAGAAGAAAATTATTTGTAAAACTCAGTATCCTCCTCTCTTCAGTGTCCAGAAACACCAAAATGTCCAATCTCCAAACCAAGCAGTAAATAAATATTCAAAATAATAAACAGCTAAATGAACAGAGCACCAGGATGAAGACAAGGAAATGGGTGCCCATTTTGGCAGTACAATCAGCTCATTTTCTAAAATATTTTGAGTTCTGGAGCCAAAGGAAGTGTTACACAGTGTGTCTCTGAGAGAAGAGCTCTACAAAGTCTGGGACTTGCGTAAAGCAAGTGGTAATTAGTTGTGAAAAGTACTAACAGCTTTTCCAGGTACGGATTACAGAAGGTCCTTAAGGAGGTAAAGGCAGCTGGGGCAGCTCCCCTTTGCCCCAGAAACAGTAATTGCTGCTTCTGTTCACAGCCTTTATCTTAACTCCTCTTCCTCCTTCTCCACACTCTCACAGCTTCCAGTCTGCCCTGGAAATCTGGAAGTGCCAAAGCACCCAGGAACCTTTACTGGGAACCATAAGGGAGAAGAGGTGCTGAGCAAAGAAAACGAGTACAAAAGGTGGCAGACAGCTTAAACTTTTCACTTGAGTCTGAAACAGTTCCTTGTGATTCTGATTACAGATTACAGGGATAGGTACAGTGCACCTGCCATCTGACAAATACTGACAGGTTCAATCTCATAGCACAGAAAATTCTGTATTTATATGCAATATTTCTAACCTGCCTTGATGTTAAAAATGACAACTATATGCCTACCCTAAGAAATGCCAGAGGAAAGCTATTATTTAAATGCTGTTTGTGAAACAGTGGTCAGCAAAGCCCTTTGCCATGTTTCTTTTGAAAATGCTGAAATACACTGTCATTTTTAATAAATACCAAGCGTAGCAAAAAGAGGGGATGATTGATATTACCACTAACTGAGTCAGACAGATTTCATATGGGATCACGATTTTTGACTACCAACAGAATACCTGTCCTGTGACAAGTCACACTATTTTTATCTCCTTCCAGAAATGTAATTTAAATTAATTGTGGAGCTCATCATCACTTTCTGCTCAGTCAGTAGAAACAAAGAAGGTCCTGTATGAGGCAGCAGGCAACAGTGCTAAATTCAAAATGGATTTAAGGATGCCACAAGTAATAATTCTATTGCATAATAGAAGCACAAATGCATATTACATAACCCAAAATGCTTTTATTCCTCTTAATGGTATTGTTGGCTTTCCTTTCACACTGTAAAGCTTGCTCAAGGAGTACACAGAAATTAAATTTATACCGAGTCAGGAAATCGATGTAAACTGCCACTGTATCCAGTGTAAACAACAAGGAAAGAGTGATAAATTACTACAGTATGAATAGCTGGAAATTAAACCTGTAGGTGAGGGGAGATGACATGCCTTCTGACAGAGGAGAAAATACTTAGCAGAAGATTGATTCATATTCTTAAATAAACTGAACAACGTATTTTTGTGGAACAACAAATACCCAAGAAATGTTGTGACATGTTTCATAATAATTAATTATTATTATTAATGTGAGCAATCCCTAATGCCAAATTTTTCTAAGCTTTTAAGAAGAAATGGGTTAGCAGTCAGTAACCACTTTTATGACCAAAGCATGGAAACATACCTGAACTACATTATAAACTTCATTTCCATGGCTGTGCTTTTTACTACCCTTTGTTTTGAAACTAGGAGGCCTCTTCAGGGTGGGGTCTGAGTAGAAAAAGCAGTAATAGGAAGCTAATGTTTCCTAATATTAAGTGTTACCAGCTTGAATATTTATTTATGTGCTGAGAGTCCAAAAATATTAACTCAATCATTAGTCCAGGCCAAACTGCATTTTTACTATATTATGCAGCCATCACAAGGGATGAGGCATGGTATCTCCTGGTGTTCCTCTCCTGCACACACACCCCCCTCCAGAGGCAGGGAGTGACTGTGTTTGGCCACACGTGTGTCTGCAAGCCATGGCTACATCCTTGTCCCAGCTGTACAGGTACATTAGGAGAAGTTCTGCATTTCACAGGACCAAGAGAGGCTGTGGCAACTGGACCACCACCCACCTGCACACATCAGTGCATCCTCCCAACTGCAGCACCAGTGGTGAACCCTCCTCTTCTGCCCCAGCACAAGCAGTGTGAGCTGGCCCTGAACCCTCTGCAGATATTTGTGTTTTGGTTTCAGAATGCTGTGTTGCACTTGGACTGAAATCCTTAGGCAATGGACATAAATCAAAACACATAATTATGTGGAAGTATTGAGTCAGAATACAAAGTAAGTATAGCTTGCAAGTAAGGAGGGGAGAAAAAAAGAAAAAAATGCCAGATAAATCAGAAGTTGTCCACTTTGGTTTGATTTTTCTTCTTTTTTGAGGGGGTTGTTGTTTAACTACCCACCAGGAGTTAATAGCATACCTCTGCTCTTCCCTGTCCTGTTCTCCCTGGCCACCTGATGTTTTCCTGAACAAAGTGCCTGTTTTTGCAGGAAGAATGCAAGCCTCATGCTTTAAGTAAGTGTGCAAGAGTTCATTCACATTTTCTCTGCTCCAGAGAGCCAGGAGCCTGGAGCACAGCCAGAATCAATCCGAAGCACTCCATGGAAGGAATGCAAAGGCCTAAGATCTGCCTTCCAAGTGAAACACGTTGTTGTTACTCATGGGGCATTTCCAACAGCAGCACAATGGGCTGCCATCTCCAAACCCAAGACACCAGCCCTGCCCTAAAGGGTTTCTACTCTAAGAAACACAAAATGCATCAGAAGTACAGCCAGAGATTACTACAAACCAAGCAAATAAAAGCAGAGGAATATCTTAATAATAATTTTCTCGCTGTATTTGCATGGAATATTAAAGCTAGGTTTCAAATGCACCTCAGGAGCATTTAGCTAATTAATTTATTTTGTACTGAAGACAACAGCTAATCCAGATGAGTGCACTGACTTGTTTGCATCCCAACACCAACACATCTCTGAAATGTTGTGAATCTCATCTGACAAGTTCTATCCACAGGAATCCTCTAAACAACTGAAGGACGTTCTGCACTCAATTCGAGTCAAAACAAAAACTCAGCTTGTGTGGGGCATGAACTATATTTAGGAAGGAATAAAACCCCAGGTAGCTCTAACATGATGGTCTATTTCTGCTTTAGGATTTATAGACACTAACACAGAGCCACTGGGATCTGGCAGTCTAATGAGATCTACCACAAGTCTCCAGTTTGAAGCCCAAGGGCTATCTCAAAGCATTCAGTCATTCCATATTGTTCAGTCATTCTGAGATTTTTCAATGGAAAATGCCACTTAGTAATAAAAACATGCTGTTTTACTTGCACAGAGAGCCCATACACTCCCCAGAAAGGAAGAAACAGCTACTGACTGGAAGAAAGGTTGAGTCTCCATGGGGAGAAAGGCAGTACAAAGCAGGTGAGGGGGTGGGAGGGGAAAAGAAAATAATCCTTCAAACTGCTTTCAAACCAAAAAGGGTGGGAAGAATATAAGAGAAAAAATATATATATTCAATACACTATAATAACAGGATTACTCCACAAAAGCACTTGAAATGCCTACACCTCCTTAGTGCCATTGTGGCCCAGGGGCAGCACTGGTGGCTGCTGTCATAGCCATGTGCAGAACAGCCATGGAGGTGGCACAGGAAAAAGTCAAAACTCCATCAGTCTGCAACCCAGAAGAGCAAAAGGTCAGTGAATGTCACCATGCAAAGTGGCACAAAGCTTCACACCTGAGGTGGAGCTGCCAAAATCTCATTTTGATTGCCAGAGCTTCTGAAGGCAAGCTACACTCCGATGTGCAACAGATGGTTTCTGCAACTAAATGGAGATAAATGTGAGAGGCCAGAAAAAAAGTCTGCTGAAAGTCCTACCCTCAGAGGTGCCACGGTGGCACACAGATCTGAGAAAAGACCTGAAGGGTTACAGTAGGTAGAACATTACATGTTTCAGCACAGTGCTTGGAAGTGACAACAAAAAGCAAACAAAAAATTGTCTGAGGAGCCCACATGTAGAGTACCCTGCTCTGCTCAAGCTGCCTCATTTTTAAAGCAGTTATTGTGAAGATGAATGGGGGAAAGCAAAGGGCAGCCCACACAATTCCTGCTTTTGCAGAGTCTAAAACTGCACAGATGCAAACTTTTGCTTTACACACATAAAAAAAAGAACAAGATCTGAGCACCCAGAGTTCTCCTTAAGCAGGAAGAGCTTGCAGGGCTGCTGGAAAACCAGCCCACACCAAACTCCTGTACCATGGGGCAATATGGCCCTGACAACTCCTGGGCATTAAAGTCCTCATGATTCTTTTGATAAGTGTTCAATCTTATTCTCCCTCTTTAAACATTTGCTGCAAATAAATTGAAACCAGAACTTCATAAACAGCCACACATAATAATTATAATTATTAAAACTAAACTAGAGTTTAAAATTCCTCTCTTCTAACCAGATGCTATAGAGCAAGGTGAAGAAATAACACACATAACATTCAGAATAACAAGTCTAAAGGAAAAGGCTCTTCTCAGCTGCAGGACACGTTTGTTTCATCCCTAAATCACAAAAATTATTGTCTTGCGTTTTGAATCTCATGCATTTGTTTTCATTATTTATATAAATGTTCAATCCTCTCTGAATCCTCCTGGACTTGGTTGGACTCAATTACTCTGCCAGCAGCAAGACCCTTCAGGTTAATTACACACAATGCAAAATCACTAATTTCTTTCCCCCCTTGCTTTTGAAACCACCCTGGAGATAACATGTCCCTTCTCCACTCAGTGTTTTGAAGGCTTTTCCTATATCCTCCTATTCATTGCCAGAACAGAGCCTCAGTCCTGTGAGGATTTATTGTAAAACTTGTACATCAGCCCCAGACGCACCAAGACACAAATATAACAGTCCTCACCTTTTTGGTGTCTCCAACCCCCCTCCACCTGTGGATCCTCTTTCTAGTTCTCCTGCCTTTGAGATGAGGGAACAAGCACCAGGAACGAGTGAGGAGTTACTGTCATCTCCCTAACAGTATTTTCTAAGCTTCACTCCCCCCTTCCCTGCTGTAACTTAATATTTGAGCTTCCTTTCACAACTGTTGTTGCATGGGGGGCAAATGCTTCCACAGAACTCTGGACTCTCAGAAGTCCAGGTCTTCTCCCCAGGTGGTTTTACTTAATTCACTTCTGGTCCTAAATTGTTTCCAGGTGCTGCTGTGGCTTGCTAAGCAGCTGCTCCTCGCTGCATGTGTCACATGTGAAGAAGATATTCACATGATAACAGTGTGAAGCCACTAAATAAATATTACCATGCAGCTCTAACAGCTAATCCATCTCCCTCGACTTTTTTAATGGTTCAAACCCTTCAGCAGCCTCAAAACCCCAGCCTTTTTGAAGTCACATTGTCCCAGAAACACTTTTTCCCCATCTCTTTTCCACCTCCCCAATGAAAGGGGAATCTCCCAAACCCAGGCCACAGCACTGAGGCTGAATTCTAATCCCTACCCAATCCTACTCTTGTGCTGTGTTACATTACAACATCCAACATAGTCAGTCTAGAGAAAATCTGCAGCCATGTTTTGAAAGTTATTTGGATGAAAGGTGCTGTAAGAATGCAAGACCATTATCTCTTCACTTGGGTGTTTCTGCTTTCCTTGCAGTCCCTAAATTGTCACCTCTTGGTGGCATGGTGCTAAACTGAAGTACAGTATTCAGACATTAGCATGAGTTCAGTTTGGTCCAAGGTAAAAGGACTTCCATGTCCAAAACACAGAATTCCTCACTATGGCTTTAATACTTTATTTAAATTTAAAAAAATAAATAAATAAAATGAAACACACATCCTCATAATCAATAAAATTCTTATTTCATAAGGTGTAAAAACTTCACATAGACTATAGTTGAGCCCTACATGCTAGTGTACTATCCAGGAGGAATACAAGTCACTTCTGAAGAGCATGTATGGCCACTGAACATAGTGCTTTTTGAGGTGAATCAAGGGCAAAAGTACTTTTGGGAGACTGCAGGAGCAAACTGTGACACCTTCCCAGAGACAACTGCTGGTGAGCTGCTCAACCCTTCAGGAATGAGGCTCCAATTCCTTTTAGGAATCATCTTTCACAGTCTCTGATACTATCTTAATGTGGTATTAACACTAAGACATCACACACCTTTTGCCCTTGCTTTACAAGACACTACACAGTGACTACACAAAGGCAAGGAGGAGCAGGATCCACACCTCGCATTTATTTACCCCTGTTACACAAAATAACCCTGTTTTCTCCAAGGGGTTAAGCCATGATCTGACTACTTTGTGCTGGCTTCTTCACACAGGTGCACCCCCTTATAGTGCTGGCTAAAGGAAATTATATATTTAAAAGCAGCAGGAGTAAAAGATGCAAGTTCAAAGCGTGCATTTACACACATATTTTTAATTAGCTTTACCAAGGTTAAATTTAAATCCAAGTGTGACTAACTACATAAAATGTTTCAGCCTGTTCCTTAAATGAAGGCATCAAAACCCCAACAGTGAAACTAATGGTTTCTCCAGGGCTGTTCTCTGTACAACATCTCAGTCCAGTTCATGTGCTGCATCTCACAGCTTTCCGATGACACATAGCCACATTCCTTGCCAACTCTTCCTTAACCCAACAAGTGACCTACATCTAGCATTCAGAGAGAAAGTGCCAGTTCCTTTGCAGAGCAAGCAAAATTTGGGGCTTATTCCTTTCTCTTACAGCTTCTTAAAACAGCAAGCAAGATAACACTCAGTGATGTCAGCAGCAAGACAGTTAAGGCACTGGAATTTAGGGAGAACCTGTAGCATCCAAGTAGCACAGCTCAAAAAAGCAGTCATCCTGGCTGTCAGAGGAATTCCCAGGGGAAAGCAATTACAGCACAGGATGTCATTCTAAACCTGCATGTCACAGGTAAATGCCAAGGGCAAGTTTTGTCCATGAGCAGGCTTGCTGGGAGATATCCAAAATGCAGATACACACAACGAGTGCAGCAACAGAACAGTTTCCAGCAGCTTTACTCAAGAGCCTCCCTTAACCCTTTCTATTCCACTTAATATAAGAATCCTTAGCAAGAGGTGCCCCTGCACAGCCCCAGGAAGGCAGGCTGGCCCTGTCTCTCCCATGTTCCTCATGGCTGTGCCAGGGTATCCCAGCCCTAACTCAGCCTTCCTAACACCACAGGATTAGAGCACTGCCACCCTGTCACGCTTTGGCAGCTTGGAGTGGCAGGTTTTACACTTTACACTCAACTGAGAGCATAACACTGTGCTACAAAGCCAGTCACCCTTCTAATTATGCATTCTGGACTTGGAACTGGCAAAGTAATGGACAGTAATCTTTCAGGCTTCCTTTTTAGAACTCTTAATAGGGTCAGTTTCCATTTTTGAGTGTCCGTTGCACACAGAGCCTCTATTAACCAGCTGATGACTGTATCCAAGACTGCTACTGAGGATATCCCTGCAACCTAAACCAGGAAGCCAGGAGAAAAATATTCCATGAGAAGTCATTAATAAGGGCTGTGAATGGTACCATGGTACTATTATGCCCACAAGTGAAGGAAGGACAGGAGGAAAGAGCCTACTCCAAACCAAAACACAAGCTGAGTGAGATGCCAAAGCTTTCTTTTGGATAACTGAGTATATGTCTATAGGTAAAATCATTTTGTTCCCTTGGAATACAGTACCTTGTGGGTCTCCAGCACCCAACAGCCATCTTCCCCCAAGCAAACCCCGTGTGAGCACAGCCCATCCTTCTTCCCTCTCCAAGACAGCTCCTCGGAGACTTTGAAGTGGATGATAGCACAGCTCAGTTTCCACAGGAAGCCTGTCAGCTCCTTGGGAGCTGCTTTTCTGCTTCTGCCAAATATACAGCCAGAACTACACCCTGGCCTTGGTCTGGGCAGTCAGGACAGGCTGAGGGAACCTGATTTAGCAGAGGGAGGCTGCTTTAGCCAAAAGTGACCAACACATGCTCTAAATCAAGAGACAAAACAGCAAGCTGCAACAAGGACAATGATCAGCCCAGCCCTTGCCTGCTGCTTCCACAGGAAACTGCACTCGACCAGAACATCTGGGATCTAAGGGCAAGATGAAAAAGAAATCACAGAGCTGGCTCAGAAGGCAAGTGGGAGGGCAGGAGCAGGCTAGAGAAAATGTGAGGTTTTACTTCTTCCTAAATGCTGGTGATTCCAGGCACCACTTAAATCTCAACCCATAGTTAGGAGGTCTGTGCTGGAAAGAAAGAAAGAAATCCAGACTAAAGCTCCTTTCCTGACACATTGATCAAGTCAGAGAGATGGTTGTGTCCCAGGACCCAACTGGGATACAGATTAGTTAGCCACAAGTTTTTGCAATGTTTTTCTGTCTGAACTCTCAGCACAAACTTCCTGCCAATGTATGTGACTCTGAATGTGTTTAGAAGCCAAACTTGTGGTCACATGCAGTTTTCAGTGCAAGGCAATCACTCACACTAAATAAAAAAAATATAAATAAATAAAATTTTTAAAAATTAAAAATTTCTTTCTAAAACACCACAAAATTCCCAGAAAAGGTAATTATCAAATAATAGTAGTGCTAAGAATGCACACAAATATTAAGTGATAGATTTGCTACTTTTCAGCTTTTCCGTCTTTCAGCATTTTAAGGTACTGAAAAGCACCCTTCTAACAGCAGTTCAATGACAATTTTGGAAGAACACGTTCTGCTATACACCCAGCATTACAATATTAAAGACACTTTAAGACAAGCTATGTTTTGCCTCCATCTCTGCCTGAACAAACCCCAGAGCCATAAGTTCAGCTGTAGCCAAAAAGAGAAAGCAAAAAGTAAAAACGAAGTTTCTAAAATCTCCTCTAGATGTGTAATCCATGCCTAATGAAGCCAAGCAGCCTGGCCATACGTGAGCAGACTATTTATCTGTTATCTGGATATTTAAGACTCAAAGGAAGAGGAGTCCTTGTCATCCATCAGTAAAGCAAGAACGTCGATGGCGAGGATGGACTCCGAAAGCTCAGCAATCATTTCAGGTGTGGAGAATCAGCACTGAGGCTTGGGGAACTCCAGTTCCCAGCTGCATTTCCTGTGACCTGCCCCACTGGGTACTCACACATTGTAGGTCCCTTCCTCACTCCTTCCCAGATGAAGGACTCTGATAGGAAATACATTTGCAGGTATTCAGGAGCCCCTCGTTCCTCAGCATTCCCTCCCCTCCCAGGGCTGGACAGCAGTGGCCCATCCCTCCCTAACTCCTGCAAGGGCAGATAAAGCACTCCCGCTGCTTAGCAGGGGGCTCGACAATAGCCACTTCACAGCATTTCAAAACCTCTTTGCTTATGTTTTAGCAATCTTGTCCACCCGCCCACACCACACCCGTGCCTTATTCTTCCTGCACCACTGTCCCCCCATCTCCCCACGAACTTCTCCACCCGCTGCTGTTTCCCTTCTCTCCAGCTGTTCACTGTCTCCCGTAGGTCACCGGCCGGAGTTCACCTCCCCTGGCACTGTCAGCACATTGCTCCTGGCCACAGAAATTCCGGTATTTAGCGGCTGATCTACTCGTACATCCACAGTTTGGCTGTCCCTTCCTACTATGGAATGACTCAGCTCGTCTCTGTCACTGCACGGGTACCTGGCTGTCAGTTCAAGACCAAAGCCCCCCCAAACTTTTGTCTCTTCTGCTTTGGTGCCTTTTCTCCACGGACAATAGCACCATCCTCTTTGACATCCAGCCTCCCTGCGGGCTGCAGTCACATCCTCAGAAGGAAGCTGAATCCCATTTTTCAGGTTCTTTCTGAAAATAAAGTTTCACAACACAATATTCTCTAACAACATCATTGAAATTCCTTGCTGTGCTCCCAAACCTTCCCTTCCAGTTACCAATATGCCTTTTTCTCTAGCCTGACATAATGCCATTCAAACTGATGACTGTCCACCCCACATCCTCCTGTTCCCCTCTTCTGTGTGTGCCATCTGTATGTACAAATCTCTACTTCTCCATCCTTTTCTCTCACAAAGATGTCAGGCCATGTACCTCAGCTTCCATGGCTTTTGTAGATTGTTCCTCTCTCCAGGATCCTGGAGACCTCTCAAAATCTATCCTGGAGACACCAAAACTCACTTTATTTTCAAGAAAAATGCATTCATGCTTTCTCTGGTTGAATCTATTGTGTTTGGGAGGGATTCTCTCTCAATATTTCTAGAAAGCACACTTGGCTTTTGAAGCTTTGATACCAGTCATCAGCTAAGATGTATGTACAGACAATCCTCTTTTAATATCACGTCTGCACATTCTTTTAAGTCAAAACAGTGCTTTTGTGCAGCATCTCACAATACTGAGCTCCCACTAGAGCTTTTAATATTCCCTAATACTCTAGTGCTTAAAGTCTTAAGCTTCACTAAATATTTAGTGACTAAGTATGTGGTGACAAAACAGTGGCTGTTATTGGCATCCTTTGATGTTTAATATTAAATTTAAATCTAAAAAATTCAGTGATTATCCCACAGCTTCATACTACTGAAAGTTTCAGAACTGCTGATGCCTGCTTAAGTCACAGCCTGTTTCTCTTTTTCTTTTGTTAGTTATAGAAGTTTGAAACACAAGAAAGGCATTTCTGTATTTCAGTAGGCAAGTGTTTATGGTGCTGTAGTTGGAATCTTATGATTGGCCTTTAAACAATCCATTCTCTCATTACAGGGCCAACCACTCAGTGACCCTGGATGGGTTCTTAGGATGGAGAATCTTAAGGAAGGTTTATTAGACTTGACCTGCCACAAGAAGCTCAGTGCTTCAGAAGGGGTCATACTGCTAAGTGGACTTTTACAGGACACAAACTGACACTGAGAAAAAGTTTTTAAAAAAGTAAATCCAGGCATGCATATGATCAGTAAGTGAGTTACTATGTTTGTTACTGTGAAGGCTCAATACTTGCTGATGTACAAATAGGTTGTTGACCTTGAGTCTTCAATCTAAGCCTGACTTCGAGTACCATCAAAAAAATAAAATCAATTGCTAAATCCAACACCTTGTTAATTTAGTGCTAATGAGTTCCAAAGCATAGAAAAAAAATCATAAACCCTTATAAACTCCAGATTAAAAAAAAAAAAAAACAAAGTCACCTGATGACAGCTCTAAAAGAGACAATTTGGCTCTTCAAAGTCAAACTGCTGGGGGCAGGGATGGCTCTTCATAAATAATGCTCTGGGTTAGAGGCTATTTATTGATTTCAGGACCACAAAAAAAGCCATTAATAAAACAAGATCACAAGAAGAGCTTAAAATACTTTATGTTCTGAAGAGCTTAGGGAAACAAACAGCCCATATGTTCCAAAATATTTTTAAGTAATATACATAAGATTTGGGGGTTTTTGCTCATGAAAGAGACTAGACTGGAAGCTGAAGTTACAGATTTATGCCCAGAACAGGTGTGGATTTCTGACACATTATCTCCTTCCCCACAAACATTCTGACCTCAAAAAACCAACAACAGGCACAGGATCCTGACAGTCACTGCCCTGACCTTGCAGTCTCTGGTCCTCCTATTGGGATGGGCAGCATCAGCTGTGGGGATATGACCACAGGAAGATACAAGCTCCCCTCCTCTGAGAACAGGACCAAGGCCTGGCAAACTCCTTCTATTACAAGTAACAACACAGCCCAAGCAGGCAAAAAAAATTTCAGATTTTTTTTGTATTCAAAAAACAGACTTTTCTAAACTATGTTTATGGGACACAGACACACTCAAAATGATCTTCACCTCTTCCACAAAACCAGCTGGGAAAGTTACAGGAGCTCAAATATACTTGATAGTATTTTCCTGGTAAAAACAGCAGGCAGAAATGGGAAATCTGCCACTCAAAGGAAGCAGATTTGAAATTATCTGTTCTGATGAGTACTCTGTGTACTTCTTGGAAACACGGGAAGGGGAGACTCTAAGCACTGTCTGTATGCAGGACGGAATTCGCTTATTTCTCCTGACGCTGGTTTCATCTCTGCTGCATTGCTTCATGTCACAGAGGCTTCACAAGCAAATGACTGGATATAAATCTCAGGGCAGTTGTAAAAGCCTTGAAAATATCAACATGGATACTACATCAAGCCAACTTCTTACATTACTGCCTTTGATCCCAAAGGAAAAAAAATAAACATAACAAAATACATATGAAAGTTACAGGCATCTCCTGCAGACCTGGCCCCAGCTGCCACAGCTGCACTGATTCCAATGAAGTGAGGACATTTTTTATCAGCTGGGGACTTGGCCTGATAAAGGTGAAGGCACTCAGCAGCATGTCAAATCAACTGTGTGCATTTAAGCTCATTTTACTTACCATTAAAGCCTTCGTGCTTTGAAAAACAGTACAGAGCTGTAATTCTTACAGAAATGCAATTAATTTCTCATCTGGCCAAGAAAGCAATACAGAAATAAGACCCAAACCAATGTTCCCTTAAGGTCAGAGGAAGTTTTGCTGACTTTGAGGGACCTTCACCAGTCAAAATAACATAACTACTTGTTTGGAGACCTGAGATAGGTTCTTAACAGCAGAAACAAGCCATAGTCCAGTCTGCAACAACTGTTAAACATTCAGCTTCTCGGACCATAAACTAAGATCCTTGTTTCTGCACCAAGAATCACCTGATACAGGGCCACAGCTGGTCAAATTGTTTTTACAGGTCAAGAAAAGAGGAAGAGTCAACACAAGGAGAGTGTTATTTCAGATGACCCAGGCAGACTAGTCCAGTGTTTGGTTTGTTCTTTTTAAAAAAAAAATAATGAGAGTGGCCAATGCTCGAAGTTAATATTGTAACAATTCCTGTGGAATTCAGCTCCCTGGACGGCTCCGAAGTCCATGAGCAGTCCTGCCCACCGCCTCCGTGCTAGCCTCACTTACCCCCAGCCACCTTGCTCCTTTGTTGGCAGCCTGCTGAATCTGCACCTTTTTAAGGGTGACATTGTAGACAGCTCCGTCTTCTACCTCTTCACCCCCATCCTGAAATGTGGTCTGCCAGGAAAAGGAGAAAGAAAAATAAGATGAAAAGGAACGTTCTCCCTCTTCTGCAGACCACAATCAGTCCCAGGTGCTCTGCCGCTCCAGGCAGAGCAGAGGAGATGGGCAGCACAAAGCAAACACAGCAATCAAAGCAATCCAGGATACCCTTAGGTTGAGGGAACACTGGAGATATTCTTGGCAAGCTGTCCTTTCCTGTGGTATCGAGGTACCCGGACTTTCCATTTAACTGTTTTTCCCAGACTAGCACATATTTTAAATAGTTGCATAAAGTCTTCTAAGGAAAGAGTTTGGTTTTGATTAGCAGTCGTCTCTTTCGTTCCCTCTTTTCTACAGCAATTAGTCTCTTTGGCCTTTCATTTAGGGAAGGATTCGCACTTCTAAAACTGCTGAATTACTTCGTCACACAGCCTTGAATCTTTGAAGCTACTGAGCATTTAAAACATAGCGACATTTTCACTCTCTTGAGAAGGAGGGACTAGTGATTTGCTCTTCCAAAAACCTTATTATTTCAAGAACAAGGAAAAAAAAACCAAACAAACCAAAAACAAACCAAGCAGCTTTAGAGCCGGGGGAAAGCGGGGGAAGGGAGGCACAGCATATCCCGGTACCAGGCACGGCATCGCCGGGCACGGCATGGCCGGCATCGGACACGGCACCGGGCGCAGCATCGCGGGGAGCGGGCACGGCACGGCTGGCACTGAGCATCGCCGGGCAGCGGGACCCAGGGCAGGGCAGGGGACGGGACAGGAGGGGACAGCCGGTTACCATTTTCGCTCTCCACAGCAGTTTCATCCTCGGTGCCTTGCCGGGCGCCGGGTCGGACGCGGCGCGCTTCGCCCGCCGCGGGCTGGGCCGAGCGGAGCCGAGCGGCCCCTGGGCTGCGCGGGAGGGACGGGCCGGGGGAGGGACGGATGGACGGACAGACAGACAGGGGGAGGCGGCCACGCCTGGCGCCGCCTCGGCCCGGCCCGCGCAGGGTTTCCTGTTGATGGCCCCGGCGGAGCGCCCGGCCCGGCCCGGCCGTGCCTGCGCTGCCCCGGCAGCCCCCGCTCCGCGCCCGGCCCGGCTCCCGGGGAAGCGCCTCCTCCTCATCTCCCTTCCCTTCCCTTCCCCTCCTTCCCTGCCCTCTCTCCTCTGCCGTGCCCGGGCAGGGCGCAGGGGAGTGGGGACGACCGCGGGTCAGGTATCCGGGCTGCCGTAAGGAAGGAATTTTAAGCTGTGCTTAACTTTAAAAACTTACTTCTGCCCCTTGGGAAGTAAGGAAATTAAGGGTTTTAGTAAGCCCTGCCCGGTAGTCGCTGACACTGCCCTCACTTTTATTCTACATCGCTCACAAAAAAGCCCCCATGAGCCCCTCTGTGGATGTTCTAGCTGTAGGCACCTGCATGCTGATACGACGATCTCAGGACACCCTAAAACCCCACTAACTTCGTTGCCTCCTGATCTGTCTTTAATTACCTGCCTTTTGGGACTTAAGTAAGGATGATTCAAGTGCACAAATTCCCGTGCAAGGCAACGAAAGTGCTAAGAATTGAAACAGAGCTCAGACCTCCCAAAGCCCCTCACTAACCTCCGGCATGTTCCTGGTTTAATTTCCACCAGTGTTAGCACCTGAGGAGCATCGCAGGCTCGGGGGCTGTCAGCACTTCTACCTCTTAACATGAGAAACCAAACGAAAGCCAGGAATATTATTTTCAGCTATGAAACCAAGACTGAGCTGTGTGGTCACAGGTGCCCTGATCTGGTCACTTGCCAGGCTGTGCTTTTAGTTTACATGTGTGATCGTGAAGTGGTCGGCAATAAACAGACATCAATAACCTGACTCAAGTGTACTGCACCAAATAATTGAAGTGTAGATTTCCCAGAGTCCTGTGGTTTCTCCTGTAAAACTGCAAAGAGCATTCTGAATGCTTTAGATTTTGCAAACCACTCTTCCACATCGTAATTTTAATGTGCAGAAAGTGGAGTGTGCCTTGAATCCCTCGTGGCCAGCCCAGCAGGTGTGTGAGTACCTGCAGAGCAAATTGCCATTGAACAGGACCAACATACCAGCATATGCAAATGCATATCCAGCCACAAGAAATGCAACAGCAGAGCCAAAAAATTACTCTGAAATAAAAGCTTTTTTTGTGAAATTATGTCCTGGTGCCACAGTACATGCACTACCATCACTTTGGATGGCAGTCACAGAGCAATGGCACTTACTCTGTTTCTCTACTAAAAGAAAATGGCAGTGAGTTAATACAGTGGGAAGGAGCTCCTATAGTTGATTCAATTGAGCTTCTCTTAAATCACGTTTCATTATAGACATAGAAGAGACAAGCTCAGGACTTTCCATTCAAGGCAGAGCAAAGCCCTCTCAGAAGTGATGTTCCTGAATCCTCTTGGCCACTGACAAGTGACAGAGAGAACCTCCATCAGGAAGGAGCAGCAGGTGACCTCATACAGTTTAGCAAGCAGCAGAAAGCTACCATTTTTATTCATAGGATTTGCCATTAGTTGTGAACAGAGTTAGATTTTCTTCACAGATTATTTTTAGGGAGATACAGTGCCCAGGCTTTAGAACCATTGAATTGTTTAGATTGGAAATGATCTCTAAGATCATTGAGTCCAGTCATGTCACAGTGAAAGGATACAGAAGGGGCAGTAATCAGACATTCTATTGATAACTGTCTGCCTCGGAAAAGGATATTTCAAGGCCCCTAAAAATCTGCCTTATATGTGCAAAACCTGATTCTTTAATACTGAAAAAGAGAAAAAGCATATGTAACACTTAGTTACATTTCAAGTCCATTATATAGTGTACAACCACTTATTTGAGACTGAGTCTGAATGCACAGGAGAACATGCACAGGAAGACCAACCAGGCTCTGATTAATCTAAAAGATGTTCTGTAAAGACTTTAGGGAGAGAAAGAAGCCTGAAAATGAGGAAGAAGAGTCTACAACTCAGTTCAGTAGAACTGCTTGTTTGCTCTTTTAGCAGACTTTAATCACAAAACTGATCTACACCAATGAACCGTGCGGTCAACACCATGTTAAACATTTGGTTCTTTCCAAATCATGTTCACATGCAATAACTACATTCCTGCCATAATCTAGCCCTGTGCCTGCCCTTTTTACCAAAGCAGAATTGTTCCTCTAATACATCTGAGCACTCATTCCCTCCCACTCACAACCAGAGAGAAGCACAAATCCACTTGTGAATGCAATTTTGCACTTCTCACAGTGAAATGTTATATAAGAAAATACTTTGAGGTCTGGAAAGCTCTCAGACTGCAGATCATTGACCACTTACAGCCCAGCAAGGACTGGCCAACTGTGCACAGAGAAATAAGGTAGTGGCAGAGTGATGATTTTCCCTGGGTTTCAGCTGTTGCTACAGCTGGCACACAGACGCCTGCATGGGAAGACAAAGCACATGATCTATAAAGCAGCTGGAAATAAAGAGCAGCTCTGACTGCCCCTGCTCAGGGCCTGACAGGAGGAGAGGAGGAAACAGGAGTCAGACATCCAAATATAGAAAATATTTGGGAGAGCAAAGGAAAAGGAGAAAGCAACAAGGTGGTGTAAGAATGATCCCTGATAGCTTCTCCAGGAGAGAAAGAAATCACACAGCCTAAAAGGACAAAGCCATTATCTGAGGTGTGCATGCAGCTCACCTGCACTGGGCAAGGATGTTCCCTGGGAGATGGGGCAAAACCACACCACTGTCTCTTTTTTAAGTTAAGCCATAGTTTCAAGAAGGTCCTTTCAATGGCAGTGCCAGCCCAAGCCATTTCCACTCCTTGGTGCCTGAGTAGGCCAGGAGCCAGAACTGGTTGTGTGTTGGTTATGCAAGACATCTCCTAGTAACCATGCCTTTGTAGTCAACATCTTTGTAGTATTACCTTTTTCTCCAAAGCAATGCCACCTTAAGGGCATTACCTAACTGTTAATTGAAAAAGAAAATTCCATGAGACATTCTGTTCATTCCATAGGAGATACAAGAATCCATCCTATAGAAAAAGCCTGTCCAAAGTGACACTCATGCAATAGATGATGCCTTTGAAGTGAGTGCCTACAAAAGAAAATAAATACTGTTTCTATTAAGACTATCTCATTAATTGTTATTCATCTGGTTTCTTTAAACCATATTTAGTTCTTAGTTCTTGCTTCCTATTTATGGCACATGCTCTCAATTTGATAACTAACAGGTGCTGTGGCCTACAGTTCTGGAGATTGAAACTGAAAAAAAAAATCATATGCAGGTGAACCACAGAAGCTAGATAATGCAGACACTGTAGAGATCCAAACACAAATCAGTTTTATATTGTGTTTCTTTGACAGCCCACTCTGACATGTAGCTTGGCAGCAGAGAGCTCTCCACCACAGACATTACAGGAGCTTCATCTGGGAGTGTTCCTTTACATTGTGCACACCCAAGTTGCAGCTTCCCACTCCATTACACAGTCAGTTTGTCATGGGCTGCCTTAGAGCTACTTAATATTCAGTGCACTGCAATCTCCTGAAGGTCCTTTATGGCACAAAGCACCCCACAGGCACATATCTCACATTTCCATCAGCACAGGCAATGCTCTGCATGTGCTGCAAGCTGATGTAGAAGGGAGCAGAGGTGAGCCAGGTCTTCCTCCTGCCTCAGCTGGGATTAATAAACTTGGTTATATATATACTTTAAATGACTGAGATGCACTATCACTACACATCAGCCAGTCAGAAAATTTGTTAGAATCAAACATTGAATTTCAGTTATGAACTACTAACTAATCAAAGTCAACAAAATGCTACATTACACACTGATTGTCTGCAACCTTTGCAAGCCTCACCCCTGTGCAAAAGGGAAAGCACTGCTCCCCCTTCACTCTGAAAGATGTGACAATGCAGTTGCAGCTCAGTAAAGAACCAGACACACAAGTCCATCATAATCTGTCTTCATGGACACCAGAACTAAACAGAAGCCTTCAAGTAATTGCAAATATTAACCAGCTTCATTGTAAAATGCCAGAGGAAATGCATCAGAGCTCCCATACGTAAAACTAAATTAATGTTTCATAAGGCTGCATAATTAACTACGCTAAGTCAAAAAATGATGCAGTTAAGGAAGCACATCCAGCCATCCCTGACCCTCTGATTTCACATGTGATTGCAATTAGATAGGCATGCACTGTTTCACAGGCTGTGCTGTCCAAAGAGACACAATCTCAGATCTGGGGGGCCTATCTCCTTCAGGAACAGCCAGTCCCTGCACTCCCATTGGGAAAGCCTTCAAAGCAGTGCTGGGGCACACGGCTGGGCAAGTGCAGCCCTGCTGTGTGCTGGGGAGGAGCAGCAGTGCACTGTATCCCTGAGCCTCTGCCTCAGAGGGGTGCAAGCAGTGCCTGTGTGCCTCAGCCTGCCCTTAGCCCTGTCCCCACGCACTCTCTGGGCTCCTTGGAAATGACCTGCAGGAGCAGAGGCTGCAGGTCCTGGAACTCAACTTTCAGTTTCACAGACCACAAAGCACCCAGAAACTTTTTGTACACCCTAAGTGCTTGGAGAGGTCTCATGTTCCTGTTCCAAGCCCACGTGACCCTGCAGCTTCAGAGCAATATCTTTCTCTAATTTTGTGCTGCACAGCTCCGCAGTTGCTCACAGTAAATCCTCTCTGCTGCACATTTCAGCAGCTTTGAAGGAAGAAACAACACCCTGGAGTGCATGCTGAGAACATTGTTTTCTGAGGCTCACAACTCAGTCAAATCAAAGCCAAAACTAAGGCACTTCATAGTTATGGCTATTTCCATGCCAGATTTTAGTCCACAGGCCTCAGCTACTCACACTGCAGAGCTGTTCAAAAGAAGGCAGCAAAAAGTCTTTATGGATGGGGAAAATAGTTTTCCACTCTCCTCATATTCACAAATGGATGAAATGTTTTCACTCAAACTTTCCAAAAAGTTCACCTTTGAGCAGAGGCCAAGGGCCTTATTTGAACAATTTTAAAACTCTCTGCAAAGAATAAATACTTAATCATATAAAAAGGCACTGCTCAATTACAAATTTGACTGTGGGTAACTCTCCTGACATCAATTCCATTGTCATGGGACCTGAATCAATCTCAGGGCTTACACAGAACTAATAAAAATTATCCCTGCCTTCTCCAACAAAAAGTTATGGAAGACTAAGAACAGAAGGCTAATATATCCAGCAATCATTTCATCTGTACAAGAGCACAACAGTGCCATAGCAGAACATACCAAAATGCCTAACTTGTCACATATAAAATAAGTCAAATGGCTCTCACATTATTACTTGAAAGATTGTCTTCACTGTGCTTCAGATCTCTTTTTCTGCACCTAAGTCAGGTTTAATAATTGAATTGGCCATTGCACAAACATGTATTGGGTTGATTTAGCACAATGCTGATTTTCCCTCATTGCTCCCTTAGGCTGATTCCCCATAAGAAGCTTCATACTTTCAATACATTTACAAATTTATCATTTATATTATTGGCTAGTTAGTACTCAATTCCCCTCCTCATTCCCAAATTACTTGCCATGGTTCCCGTTCTTTTTGAGCAAGCTTCAGTTTTCAGAAAAATAAATTTAACTATTTGATTAAATGTGTTCTCAAAACTTCCCTTCTGCCCTGTTTCATTTTGCTTTGATTACAGATATACTGCACATATGCCTTTTATGGCCCTGTTACAGTATGTTTAAACAGGATAAATCTCTGTTGGCTATAAGGATCTTCATCTCCTAATTCTGGCACAGAGTCTTTTTCATTTTTCCTCTTAAAAGAGAACTATTTCCTCCCCTAGAAGCCTGTATCACTCTGGTATCCTTTAGTCCAAGCACTCCCCAGAAGACTCTGGGTTTATTAATGATGTTGGAGTGTCTGCTGTTTGGGGTACTGGGAGTACTTCCCCTTCTGTCTGGGGCCCCTGTCCCTCTGAGCAGACCTTTGCCAGTGAGCTCTGTATTTATTTCTAGGTAGTTCAAAGCCCAAGGACTTCATCCCTCCCACCCACTGGGTTATAATCAGATGGCAGCAGGTCTTAGGTTTGACTCACTCCCTTCATGCACACAACAGGTAAATGAAGAGTTTGAATTTCAATGCTGTTCCTACAAAAAATCTTACTGCTTGCATTTTCTTGACCTCTAAGATTAAAATAACAGGGATAAATTAATAATAAATCTTTTATGATATTTGCTTTTTAAGTCTAAATTATCTATATTAAATTTAAGAACTATGTCCCCCCCTTTATTGTGGGACATGTTTCAGGACACTCAGAAGTGTCTAGACCCCAATTTAAGGAGCCTGCTCAATGCCTGTCATATCAGAGAGATCTTGTGGATGCTGGAGATGGTTGCACACCATGGACAATTTTCTCAGCCAGATCTAAAACAGTCTTGCAAGCTTTTTACTGACTCAAATTTTTCCCCAGTACTAAGGCAACAGTAAGCCAGAGTTGTCATGTTTTCTCCTCTTCACTGGGCTAAAAGGGAAATAATTGAAGGGAAGCATCAAGTCATCTTATCTACAGCTCTCTTGATTTTTTTAATGCTACATTCATTCTATCTGACTTCACCAAATCCTACAAAGATTTTATAGTCCTTCTACAGAGCCCAGGAGGCCCTATTAAATCAGACTCTTGTGAAATCAGAAAGCTTCTCCACAGCTTTCTTTTAAGCAGGGAGGAGCCACAAACAAGAGGATCGTAAACAAATATGTAACAGATAACTCTAGAAATAGATATAGTGGTCCCTTTGCAACCACATGATGTTTTTTCATCATACATACTCCTCAAACAATTAAAATTGCAGAGCTTTACTAACTACTGCAGCCTTGAACACAGGAATCTCTAAATTAGAAATTGTGTATTTTGAGTGCAGTGCAATAAATCGAGTTTAGGGGAAACTGGGGTTTGGGGGTTTCAATTAACTTTTTTCTTTGATTAGTTTTACCTCCTCCATCTCTAAAATATCCTACAGTCACATAAGACAGTCTGTACAACAGTGACTTGCCTTCTTCAGCTTCCATGAATCTTCCTCAGGGGAGTTGTTTTTTCATCATTTAAAAATTCTCCAGCAAGTTCCACCCTTTGGAGAAGAAATTCTGTAACTATTTAAAAGCAAGACAACGGCAGTTTTGAACTGCAGACAGCAACACATTTACTTCTAATTTCCATTATGTTCTCTCTCTCATGAAACACAGCAATTGAGTAAAGTCACAACATGGATGAGGAAGAGGCTCAGTCATGTCCATCAGATGCTGTGCCAGCCACACACACAATGGCACTCTGGTTTCATAAATGAGTGCTAAACATGTTTCTAGAAGTGTCTATTTTGCTTGGGGAGGCAAAAATGCCTTTATCAGCATAACTCAACTCCCACTTTTTTCCTTTCTGCTGCTGTGACTCTTGTCTTTTACCTACTGCAGACTCTGAGCTTTCCAAAGCTCACATTCCTACCCACCAGCTCAGTAAAAATGCAGCATTAAGACTTCCTTTTTCATTCACTTATTTAATACTCACTTTTAAGACCCCCTCAAAACCCATTCTCACTTTTTGACTCTCCTTATTTTCATTTTAGAAGCTTTTCATATCTACTGGTGCTTCTTCTCACAGATCAATGCCTACAGAAACTCCACAGGGATAAAAGCTTTGTCCTTTAAATGCTAACACTATACCCTTGGTATCCATTTCAAAATTATACACCCTGCTTTGAGGTGCACCTTTATCCTGATGCCAGAAATGCAACAATGGGACAGAAGCAATAGTTCCTTTACTAACAGGTGTTTAGAAAATGCACTGCCCTTTTTGAGGCATATCACTAGTGATTTATAAATACTTGCTTCTGTTGGTGTTTACCTTCACACTTTGCCCTACATCCTTCCCCTTGTTTGTTCTACCTCTGTTCTGCCTTTTGATTTCCATGCTGTGCTCTGAGACAGACTCCTGCCCACTTGCAGATGTTCCAGGACAGGGCACAAACCTTCCCTGTGACCTTTGGGTGCTGTTACAGTGCAAGGACAGGTTTGATGATGGATCTCTCAAGTCCAACATCCAACACTCCTGCCACTGGTGCCATGGGGATGTAGAGTAATAGAGCACAACTCACCTTGAACAAATGATCAACACCTAAAAAATGCTGTGAATTTTTGGGAGCAGCACCCTCCAGCTAAAAAGAAATCCCTTTTGCTACTTGGCTGCTGCTGCTGTCATCCATCTGTCACTTCCTTGAAGTGCTGCTGGTGACTTCAGCAGATTCACTTGCAAGGGAAAGGTGACAGGATTAGCCCCACAGGCTGTAAACACTCCACTCCCCTCTGGGATCACCTGGCTTTATTATTATTGGCACATTGTGCTCAGGCAGCAAAGACATTCATTTAAGGATATTATTTCTATTTCCAGCTCTATTACATCTATTTTTGTTTGAACTTATTTAAAGGCAACATTATCAACCCAGGAACAAAAGGCAGGAAGGAGATGGAAGCCCACAATGCTCTAGACAATGACAGGAAACAACCTGTGTTTTGACAGTTCCCCCAATTCTCTTCCAGATGATCTTTACCAAAGAATTAGACGAAGTCCAAAAAGCAAAATAAACCCAAAACCTTGTGAAGAGGAAATCCTCTTGTATAGGTGCTAACAGAGTGGAAAATTTTAGAGAAAATTCAGGTCTAGCATCTAGCCTACTGACAACTTACTTAGCAAACTCAAACCCTATCCATTGTACTGGGATTACTTACTTGTATTTCTAAGGTTTTACAGAAAGACTTCCTCAACAAAACCCAAGACCTTCAAAACTGGCCAAAGTTGAACACTGTTATGCAAAATTGTAACAAAAGCTGGTGCAGAAGCCACTGTTTTGTTCTGTGGAGATCAGCTGGAAACACAGGAATAAACAGGATGGAAGAGGCTTTTTTCAGGGGCATATTATAAACAGCAAATTAATTGTGCAATATGTTACTATGCTCAGGGAGATGAGCTGGACTGGAAATCAAAACCTAGAGTAGATAATCATAAAATGCGCATTAAAAACCATTAAACCACACATCAAAAAGTCAAAGAAATATTAAATTCTTTCACTTTGGGTTTTAAGATGAACACTGAGAGATCCATGGAGGAACATTTCTGGTAAAGTTACTCTGTACTTGTCCACAGCTGAATTGTCAGGACATATATATGCACTAGATAGGAAATTTTTTCAATTCTGGTGTACCCACACCTGCCTTCTGCATTGCAGAGATTTTGCAACATCCTCAAAAAAAATAAGCTTAAACATACAATCTTTCATCCACAAATCAGTTCTGACCTGAAGCCACCCAGCTAGAGAGGCCTATTCACACTGCAAGGCAAGTCTTTGGCAATAGTGCCAGCAAGAACACAAGAAAGAGTCAAATATTACAAAGTAATTCAAAAGTACAAATAAAGTGGTCACCAGTGCACTGAGGAATGGAATAAAGCATCCAATGCATTCCCCATCCAGCATCAGGTCCCAGTATGTTTCAGTAATTACAGATTTATCCTGGATTAAACCTGCAACAAGAAGTGAAATGGCTCCACATCTTCCTCTTCCCCCAGATACATGTCAATTATTCTTTATGGATTGCTTTCTAAACCTTTCCTTTGCAAAGCAAAGAGAAAGCAAAGAAGCCACAACCTTATCTTTTTTCTTAAGAATAAAAAGAGAATTTAAGCGCCACGCAAGCAGCCAGCCATGCATTCATCACCACAACGTGGCATGATGTGTCACTTGAGAATTTGGCACCCACTTAAGAAAAGGAATTCTGCTTATTTTTGTTCCACTGGCTAGTCCAAAACCAAGTGCAAAGTTGCATAATCCCTCCAATTCTGTTGGAGAAATAACAGTCAGAACCAAGATCCACGGAAGGGGGGAGAAAAAAAAAGGGAAAAAAACCCCAGCCCTCTTTTTTGGATAAGATGTTATAAATTAAGAAGCAAGAGTTCTGTAGAGAAAGCACTGCTCTTACTCTCCCTACTCAAGCAGGATTCTTGCTCTTCCAAGTGGACTCCAGACTTCATGCATTTCTTTCCCTCTCTCCCTTCCTCCCCCAACCCTTGATGACAGTATTTGGCAGGAACTTCTAATTAAAAAAAAACAAGCACCCAGACTGCCTTTGTGCTACCCCAGCAAACCTCTCTGGGGAAATGATGTTCTTTGCTCAGCAATTCCTGTTCAGCACAGAATGCTAGCACGAGGAAAGCAGCTGGAGTGATTTCCTATTCTCCATTCAGGCCTGGCAGCCTCAGAACAAAGCCTTACAAAAAGAGAGGCTGAAACCAGCAGAGAATCACTGACAAAGAAGTGCACAAGGAACTCTGGTAAAGTGTTATTTCCAGCACTCACAACAACACAGGACTCAGTGACATCTTGAGCCACCAGAGGCCTGGAAAAGCCAAGGGATGGTTGTGGATAATTCTGTGGCTGCAATCCCAACAGCTGCCATGCAGGCACGTAAGGATATTGTCCAGTTTAACCTGGACACCAAGAGATTTACTGCAAATCCCTTTCCACAAGCAATTCTAACAATGCAGCTATGGCCACATCTCCCAAGCCTTCAAGATTGTTTTGATGGACATCACTTTTTTCCCTGAGAAACATAATGTCTGTTTACAAGTGCATGGAAAGCCAAAGTTTAATCCAAGGATTACAGCCATTAAATCCTCCTACTCTCAAGCAGACCACTCCCCAAGCTTTAATTTGAAAATCCATATATTACTTGCTAATTTCCTTATGATTAAACACCAAAATCCAAAGCATCTGAGGTCATAGCTGAGTTCTGGAAGAGTCTCAAGAGTTAAATCTCCAGGGAAGTCAGGCAAAGCTGATAATTGGGTTCAGACAGGGGTATATATTTGGGTTTTTATGACAGTGATACTGGATAACACTCCAGCCTTGCATTTTCCCCTCTTTTTCATCTTCACTAATTTCTTCCTTTTAAGAAAAGGTGACCTTTTGCCTCTCATCACTAATCAGATCTAGATAACACTAACTAACCTTTGCAACAGCCTGGCTACTGAAGGTTTAGTGAGGGGGAGAAGGGAACGGTGTTGCCCCTCCAAGGCAATTTAACTCCAATTTGAAGGTCTGGCCTTTTCCTGAGGCTGTGTCACCACAACACTCTCACGATTGCATCTCTATAACAGGATGGGTCCCCTTCCTCCTCTCCCACCTCCCTTTCTTTAATCACCGTGGATTTCCTTCCCTGTAACCTTGTTGCCAGCTCTCAGCCTACTCCATGGACAAATGACAGATTCCTCTAGGTCAGGCTGCAGCTGAGGGACGAGGAAAGCAGTTCCTCTAATATTTAGTATTTAGACAAGAAGGATGGAAAAAAACAATCCAAAGGAACATTCAACTCATTAAATGTTGATTAACATAAAAATAAATTAAAGGAATGCCCTGCATGTAACATAGAGGGCATTAATGAACCTGTTCCTACATGTTTAATCAAAAGTCTTAAGAAAATACATGTATCACATCCATGTTATGACTAGTTCCAGGAGCAGCCCTCTCCCAGAACAATCCTATGGCAGCAAATCCTCTGCCTGTGCTAACCTGCCCTCTCTAATCTCTGTTGGTCTCTGTGCTCATACAAGAACAGAATACACCACCCAGATCAAACACAGATATTAAACAGGTACACTAAAAAAAGAGAATCCACAGCAAAACTTAATTAGTCTCCAGGGGAGGGACTATGGAATCCCTTCTCAGGACATTATTGTGCTTATTGTGCTGCTGGAAAAGTATCTTATCTGGGTCACTGTTTTGCCTTTTCCTGCTCAATTATTTGAGGAATTGTTTTACAGGCTCCTTTGAAGATGGTATTCAGGCCAGCAACAGTGCAAAGTGGGGAAAAGGGTATCTTCAAAAATGGTTAATGAAGACCAAAAGGGAATTTTTGCAGTTTGTCGTGTTTTCACTGCAAATAAAGGTGCCATTACAGCTGGGAGAGGACCTACACAATGATAGCTCAAAAAGGCCATTATGGCTCTCAAATAATGGATTATGAACATACTTTGGTTTTAATCCTCCATCTTTCAGCCATAATCCAGAGCAGTAAACCCTGAGCCTCAGTACTCCCTGCCCATGGCAGGCAGCTGGAACTACATGACCTTTAAGGTCCCTTCCAACCCAAACCATTCTGTCACTCCCTGACAGTCCATTTACCTCCTGCAATTACTTTGTTGCCCTTAAGCCAATTTCCAGCAGAAAAATGCCAGCAGTCCCCAAGCTACAGCCACAGCTACAGCTGGATTGCAGCTTCCCAAGCTGAGGCAACTTTGGTGGAACATGTGACATATCCTAAATTCCTCCTCTGTCAAGGAGGTGGGTGGTCCTGCAGGTAGGGCTGATACAGGAATAAATTTTCCCACCTGCTGTTTTCCTCATAATAAGAAGGGTGGTGGTGGGTGTAATATATGTGTATATATATGTGTGTGTGTGTGTCTATTTTTTTTTCAGGGCTGCTGTTTTCTATTAATAGGAACCTCACAAAGCTGTGTCATTTCCTAATTAATAATAGGATAATTATTATCTATACAGGCCAACTTAAAAAAAATCATTTATACTTTAGAGCAGTGTTTTCATTTTGTGATTCAATATCTTTGTTAATATACAAAAGGTCATGTAGAATGGGGCAAGAGATATATAGAATGTGTTTGCCCAGGAAACAGGGGTTCTTTAATGGAATCATGAAATGGGTTGGAAGGGACATTAAAGATCATCTCATTCCACCCCTGCAGGCACATCATCCCCTATCCCAGGTTGTTCCAAGCCCCATCCAACCTGGCCTTGGACATTTCCAGGGATGGAAGGGATGCAGGAATGGGATATAATCACTTATGAGTCACTTGGAAAGGGGAACCTGTGCAGCAGAGAAGTACCTGCAAAGCATTGGCCTGGTTTTTGGTACATAAGCAGCAAGGCAAAATGAAAACCCCAAAACATCCAAATATAATAAACTGTCTGAAGAAAAACATTCATTAAATCAAACACACAGCAAGTACTACACATTTATAGAGAAAGAAATGCATCTTGCCTTCACTTGTGCAGTCTGACTCCATTCAGAGCAAAGCTGCCAGAAGCAGCTTAAACCCAAATTCCATATTGATGTAAATGAGGATCATACCTGCAGCAGCCATAGAACAGGGGCTGCCAGACCCTCAGCTCCTGGGCAGGACTTGCCCACCACGGGTGCTGCATAACTCAGGCAGGTCTGAGAGTCTCCAAATGCCTGAAAATGGGCACACAGAGCTGCCCTACACATAGCACAGGAGTTGGAGTGAATTCCCCTCCTCCATACTGGATATATCACTGTATTCAACCATGACATAAAAGAAAAAAGTTGGCTTTCCTTCCTCTTAAAAGGGGAAATAGCAATACCCTGAAATCATATGGCTTCCAGGCAGCTTCCCAAGCACACTTTATTTTCATTGACTAAAGTAATGCACAACAATGGCAATTGAAAGCAGATTTTCCTACACTATAGAAAGTCTTATTCTATTAGAAAATAGCAGGTCTTAAATCATGTTATTTAGCCAACACCCATCCCTGCATAGTGAAAGAAAATGGGGTATCCAGATAGAGAAATATGAGTTGTGTGGGATGCCCCACCTCACAGCATCCCTAGCAACTCTGGGTGTTCCCAAAGTACTCCAAACTCTGCCTTCTCTTTTTTTCTTGACATACAGCCAGCATTTTTCAGTTTGATAGGAATCACCAGGCAGCTGCTCTGGAAGGAGAAGATGGTGGTGTAATTACTGCCCTGGTAATCAGGATTTGCCTGGTTTACTCTGTGAACACAGTCACAGCTCCAGTGGGTTTTCTGCCAGCACAGCTCTCCTCATTCCTAGAGAAGAGCCTGAAAAGAGACAGGTGGAAATGTGATCAGATTTGGACTGAACATTGGTGCAATATTCTACATGTACAAGGCTCATAGCTCACACCAAAATTAAAATTACCCTTACTGTCTGTCTCATAGCACTTAGGCCAGTAATTGCTAAAACTTTCCCTGCTCCTGTGCCTCTGGAAATCATCCAAACTCCACTGATCAGCATGGAAGCAAATCTGTGTGCACACTAATCATTTGACCCCAAATCTTAAATTATTTTCTGAACTGATATTTTCTAGGAATAAAATATGTCTCTTTGAGTCCCAAGAATCATCTTCATTTTAAAGGGAAAGAAGATGAAGCAGAATATCATATATATATATATATATATATATATATATATGTTACATATGTGTGTGTGTGTGAAGTCTATGTTATGTGCAATATAGGAAAGGTCTTGTCTCCTTCCATCTCTAAACTTTCATTTTCTTCCTCCATATTTTCCATCTGTAAACACAGGCTCTTGGCAAGTTCCCTGGCTCTTTCTTAGGGCAAGAGGAAATCTGTCCAATTGTTTGACAAACAAAACATCCTGATAACATTTTATAATTAATATGTAAGAATTTCTCCGCCTGTAATCTCTGATCTGGCCACACTCAATAGAATGGGATTATTTTTTCTTTTAATAATCAAAATCCAGGGTTATTTCTATAATTTTTCCTTATGATTTTTGCTGTGCTAAAATTTAACGTGGTTACTCTGTCTATGGCATGTAAATGTCCTTATTTGTCATTTCCCTTACAGACTGCTTGCTGCTCTGTGGGTTTCAATTCTCTCCTTAATGGATAGAATTCTACTCTTTTAATTCTACTCTTAAAAGACAGAAAATGGAAAAACACATCTTTTTAGGTATATAGAAAGGAAAACAATCAAGATAATGAAGCCCTGGAAAAATCTCTGGAAGTGAGGTGATAATTCCAATCACTTTGAGGCTAAACAAGCCACCTGAGGCAAATTTACTGGAATGGTTTTGTGAAGGTCTGACTTTCACAGGAGCTCAAGCAGGAAACATTCCCAGCTCAGGACCTAAACCTGGCTAATCTTTATGGCCCCTTGGCAGAGTGCAGAGCGCCAGGGCCCCGATCCAGAGCCAGGAGCAGTGCTCCTGTGGCATGAGATATCCCATATCCTCCTGTGTTCAATGAGCTGGAGAGCAGGCAGTGTGGTTCAAATGGTCTGGATATGGTTATGAGCAGCTGTGGACAGATCTTGCTTCTCCCCTCAGATCCTTTGTTTCTTATTTTTTAAACTTTAGGGCTGCACAGGAACATCAAGTCTCCGGCTCATTACGGGGCCATGTGACTGCTCTGGACTTTGAACTCAGATAAACTCCCTACTGAATGAAAACGTGTAAAATGCTTCCAGCAGAGATTCTTTTGCACCAGGCTGTACTAAGAAATGCAGTAGAATTTCAACACTCACATTTCAGAGGCACAAAAAAGAGGAACCGTCCTCGTCCTGAGTGCAGTGTTCAGGGGAAGCTCCAGAGCGTGTCTCCCTTTTCTCCCATACACACAGCAACAGTTACACCAGCCTGTGGAAGCAGATCATGGCTTAGTTTGGGGAATAAAACATCCTGATTCCATCTAATCATGCATCAGCTTGTCTAATCAATGCACACAATTTTGCTTCCAAAAGACATCTTCAGAAATCCCAAAATCACATTTAAATCAGTAAAATCAGGTCAAAATTGGCCACATTGGGATGGATCAGAATTTCTGCATGCTTTTTAGCCTGGAGAGATACCAAAGTTTATCTAATATTTGGATAAAGAAAAAGAAAATCCCAGCCCTGATCATTAGGGTGTTTTTCCCTAGGTGCAGACCATATGGCTTGGACCCTGGCTCACTTCCAGACAGAGTCATTAGAGACTGTTTTCCCTGTGGTTTTCACTGGATAAAGCATTCCTCTCCAGTTCTTCCTGTGAACATTTGTACCTTGTCATGGGCACTAATCAGTACCTCCTGCCCTCTGCCCCAGACAGGCATTTTAGCAAAAAGTTAAATAATTTCTTAAAGTTGTATTATATCCCAGTCCCTTCCAAATACAGTTGGGAGGGGCAGAGATAGAATATAATTTTAAGTATATTTGGAGAGAAAGATGAGATAGAGAGACAGATAAACAAGGATTTGTTAACAGTCATTTTGAGTTCCTAGGGATCCATTAGACACTATCTCCTGTATCAGAATGGTGGCTCATGGAGAGGAACAGCATTGGCAAAGGAGCCAAAGGCTGATGCTGCACATCCAGAAATGCACTTTGGTTGTGGGAACACTCTTCCAATTAATCCATACAACAGGGTAGTTTGGGATTTGACTCCCATCCTGTAAGGATGTGATACTGTTGATTGAGGAGATTGAAATTTTGATGGGTTTTGATCAGGGCAAAGCACCAAGCAAAGAAAAAGAGGCAAGTTTCAGGGGGAGATGTAAAATTTCCAGTGCCTCTGGTTGAAAAGCTCTAGAGAGCTGGAGAGGCAATCAGCTCCATCCAGCAGAAAACGACACACATCCCTGAGGTGCGACATTGCCATCCTGTGGCCATCCCAGCTCTGCAGGAACACCAGCAGGGACAGCAGGAGCCGGAACGCTATCCCACATTGGCAGCTTTTCCAATTGTCTCTAGCACCGGCAGCCTGCAGGAGAGCGGGCGGGGGGTGACACCCTCTCCTGACACCCCTCTCCAAAGAAAAACACTCGTTTCTCCAGAGCTGCCCTCCCTTATGCCAGGGAGCAGAGGCAACCTCTATTTCCCGAGGCACAGCACTGCCAGGGTGACACTGCACAGAACAGAGCACAACTGACCACCCAAAATGTACAGAAACACCAGAAACGACAAATGGAACATTCCTGGTGTCAGGAAGCAAATCTTGAGGAGAATTCTGAATGAGAACAGCACAATGGCCTGGATCAGGAAGGAACTAAAGCACATATATATGCAAAAATATATGAGGACAATATACAGAAGTTAGTATAGAGTCAGGAGTGGAAAGCAAAGCAAATTAACTAAATTATAAATTCGTGGAAAAAATTAAATACTGACAGAGGGCAAACCAGGGTGGAATGCAGAAGTGAGCTGTGATAAAATATGCAGATGGCAATGTTTTACAGTGGAGCAGTAACAGAATTAAACTCGATCCAGGAATGATGAGGGACAATGAGAGCAACAAACATAATTTCCTTCTTGAGCCAAAAGCTGTTCATCCATACAAAATTCGTGTTTGCCCTCCTCTGGCACCCTGGTACAAATCATGATTGAGCTTACTCACAGAATGTCCCAGTGCTTCCTGGAATTACAGCCTCAGGGAGGGGGACACAAACTTCCTAAGAAAGGGGAAACCTTGGTGCAGAGGTACAACAGGAGTTTTCTGTCCAGCTGGCACATCAGGCAGATAAACACACAGATCATTTGGAAAGAAACTCAGCTGGACATTCCAACACCCAGATTTCAGCTATAACAATCTTGTGGCAAAACTTCACTAATAAAAAAGGGCAATAGTATCACTTGATAAATGAAAGAAAAAATATTGACAGGCACAGAACAGCAACTCAACTCCCACAGATGCCTGGCCCCACAAAGGGAAATTCTGTTTGTGTTCCTGTCTCCCAGAAACTGGCACCTGGAAACATCTAAAAGAATCTGCCTGCTGTCACCATCTCAGCTGGGAAAGATCCTTCTGCACTGAACTGCCCAGAGCAGGGAGGAACCTTCTTCTGCACCACAGAATTTGCAAAGAAAGATTGCAACAGCCCTACACTGGAAAGTTAAAAAGCCACTGAAGGAAATCAGATAAATATTTGCTACTACCCTGAGCTGGACTTGCTGACATGATAATTATGCCTTCTTAACTTCTTTTTTTTTATGGAGTTTGCGTGGTTTTTTGCCACATTGAATCATGGAATCACCTGTAACAATCCTGAAAAGTGTGGCTGTTACTACTGAGCAGTTTATCCTCTCTAGGGTAAAAGAGAAATTTTTACTTGTTTTTTTAGCAAAAAGGCTGATTTGTGAATAATGGCCCCAGGCTTTAAGAGTTTTATTCTCTGTGTCATCAAGTTTCCATATGTTGCTAGAAGATTCAGTAGCTTTTTGAAGAGACTGTCCACTATTATTTATGTATAACACACTTTGTGTGTGGCATCACAGGGGCAGCCCCTTCTCACCCAGCTCTGCCAGCAGGTACACAAAACCAACATCAAATTAACCTAACAAGAACTTAAACATCTCTTAGGACAGCCTTTCCCCAAGGAAAGCAGGGGATACCAGCTGGACAGCAGAATTTAAAGGCTTTTTCCTCTCTCAGCCAGCCTCCCAACAGCCTTTCCCACCCATCTGCTTCCCCTGATGTCTCCCAGCCAAGGAGGGCTTTCCCCAGGTGCATTTCTGCCCTCTCAGAGGGAACAGAAATATACCAGAAAATACCCCAGACCCAGAAATATAGTAAGGCATTTTAAAATGCCAAAGGAACAATTCAGTGGAAGTGCTCATTCTGAAGTGTTTCCCTATGGCACACACCTGCTCTGAGGATGGCACAGATCCATCCACTTTTTGGTGTGGAACTGAGATCACAGATGGCAAAAAACACCAATAAAGCCCCCTCCTGCCAAATTTAACCCATGGAATAACTGTGCATCTCAAATAATGGATTATGAACATACTTTTGATTTAATCCTCTACCTCTTAAACCAGAGCAGTAAACCCTGAGCCTCAGTACTCCCTGCCCATGGTAGGCAGCTGGAACTACATGACCTTTAAGGTCCCTTCCAACCCAAACCATTCTGTCACTCCCTGACAGTCCATTTACCTCCTGCAATTACTTTGTTGCCCTTAAGCCAATTTCCAGCAGAAAAATGCCAGCAGTCCCCAAGCTACAGCCACAGCTACAGCTGGATTGCAGCTTCCCAAGCTGAGGCAACCTTGGTGGAACATGTGACATATCCTAAATTCCTCCTCTGTCAAGGAGGTGGGTGGCCCTGCAGGTAGGGCTGATACAGGAATAAATTTTCCCACCTGCTGTTTTCCTCATAATAAGGAGGGTGGTGGTGGGTGTAATATATGTGTATATATATATATATGTGTGTGTGTCTTTTTTTTTCCAGGGCTGCTGTTTTCTATTAAGAGGAACCTCACAAAGCTGTGTCATTTCCTAATTAATAATAGGATAATTATTATCTACACAGGCCAAGTGTAGCTTAAAAACAAGTAACAGTCAGGCTGTGGCTATTTTTTAACCTCCAAGGTCACTAGGTGCTGTTGGAGTAGGAGCTCCCTGAGCAGTCTGGGCAGGGCAGCTCTGACCTCACCTGGAGCCACACAGCTCCTGCCCAGCCTGGTGCTGTCCTGGGGGAACAGAGAGACCCAGGCAAGCTCGGGAAGAGCCTCGTGGGAATCTCATGGAATTTAACAAAGCCAAGAGCTGGTGCTGCACCTGGGTCAGGGCAACCCCTGGGGTCAGTGCAGGCTGAGAGGAGCAGATGGAGCAGCCCTGGGAGAAGGATTGGGGGTGCTGGGGGTGAGAGCTGGAGCTGCCCCAGCCCTGAACCCCTGCCCTGGGCTGAGCCCCAGCCTGGGCAGCAGGGGAGGGATTGGGATGGTGCCCCTGAGCTCAGGTGAGACCCCACCTGCAGAGCTGCCCCAGCACAGGCAGGAGCTGGAGCTGCTGCAGAGAGCCCAGGGCAGGCACCAGCATGGGCAGAGGGATGGAGCAGCTCTGCTGGGAGGAAAGGCTGGCACAGCTGGGATTGTGCAGCCTGGAGCAGCTTTGGGGTGAGCTCACCGGGGCCTTGCAGTGCCTGAAGGAGCTGATGGGAGTACCCGACTTCAATTCCAGTATGGGCCATTTACTTAAGAATTGGATTCAATGATGCTTGTGGGTCTTTTCCAACTCAGAATATTCTGTGAATCTGTGAAACTTCACACTGAAAGTGAGTAGGTTTAGATTGGCTGCTGGGAAGCAGTTGCTCCCCGTGAGTGAGGGCCTGGTACAGGGTGCCCAGAGAAACTGTGGCCGCCGCATCCCCGGCAGTGTCCGAGGCCAGGCCGGACGGCGGCTGGAGCTGCCTGGTTCTGTGGGAGGTGTCCCTGGCCGGGCAGGGTGGGCTGGGCTGGGCTCGGAGGTCCCTTCCAGCCTCCTCAGGCTCCGCTCGCTGACAGCGCTGCCGCTGCGCCGGCGCCGCTGGGGCGGGGCGGGGCGGGCCGGGCCGGCGGCGGCTGCGCGGGGCGGGCGCGGCCATGGCGAAGCACACGGTGTCCTCGGCGCGGTTCCGCCGGGTGGACGTGGACGAGTACGACGAGAACAAGTTCGTGGATGAGGAGGACGGGGGCGACGGGCAAGCGGGACCTGATGAGGGCGAGGTGGACTCGTGCCTGCGACAATATCCTGAGGGCAGCGGCGGGGGCGGAGCGGGCGCGGCCGCCGCCGGGGCGGCCTTATAGGGGAACATCCGCGAGCGGCACCGCGGCGGGCGGGAAGCGCTGGAACGGGAGAGGGCTGAAGGGGAAAGGGGCAAGGGGCTGGCAGGACAAGGGAGGACGCTGAAGGGGGAAGGGGCTGACAGCAGGAAGAGGCTGAGGGGGAAGGGACTGGCAGCAGGAAGATGCTGAAGGGGAAGGAGCTGGCAGCAGGAAGAGGCTGACAGCAGGAAGAGGCTGAATGGAGAAGGGGCTGGCAGAGGGAACGGGAAGAGGCTGAAGGGGGAAGGGGCTGGCAGAGGGAAGAAGCTGAAGGGGCTGGCGGCAGGAGGGCGGCCCAGCTTCCTCCCCTGCTCGCAGCAGCCGCAGTGCCCCAGGGCTGCGCTCAGGGAGGTGTCCTGGGGGATGCACACAGGAGGTTCCTGTGCCCAAAGAGTTCCCCGTGTCTGCTACCAGGGCTGCCTTGCCCAGCTGGCCCTTGGTCACTTTTCCCTGGGCTGCTGGGGCTGGATATGACAAGCCGGGACCTGTTCTCGAGGGCTGCAGAAGCGATGGGTAGTGGTTTCTTTTGTTTTGACGCTCATTCAGGGAAAGGCCTAGGAAGTATTCAACAGTCCTGGAACTATACAGCTGCTTGTTGATGCAGCTCCTGCCTCAAATGGCCTGAAAATTGCTGTCTTAGGCTGTAATGTCTTCTTAGCTGGTGAGGCAATCCGTGCATCAGAGTGTTTTCAGTCATGCACAAGCCAGCTACTGATACAGCTGTCCTGGTACTTGATGTCCATGTACTTGGTGTCTGGTCCTTAACCATCTGGCACAGGGAACATGATGGCTGCACTGCAGGCAGCTCTGAAGAACCCTCCCATCAACACAAAGAACCAGGCAGTGAAGGTAAAATAGCGACTGCTCGCTCATGGGTTACTCCCTAAAAATCCTCTCCTGTCTCTGTTATTTCTGTGCTACTAGTTGTACCTTGAGGAGGTCAGAGGAGCACAATTTAGGGTATCCCCTGGTGTTGACACATCCATGACCACAAGTGTTTTAATCTTGTTCAAAATACTGTAGCTCAGGTACAGTGCTGTGCATGTACCTTTACCTTGGTGCTGGATCAGGGGTGGTTCTCCTGCCAGTGCTGGTTGTGCTTTGTGTGCCCAGGTGTCACCAGGTGCCTGTGTCTGACTCAGACCAGACATGGCAGCTCACAGATGTGATCGTTGTGTGCTCAGGGAACCAGGCTTGCAGTTCTCACCTCTGACTAATGAAACCACCAGCAGTGAGCCTACAAAAAAGGAAGAATTGTTTTTTGTCACATCCAATCAAAATGAGGCTGTTAAAACCTCAGGAGAAGCAAGCCCTCCCCCTGTGACAGTGTGGGAGTCTGCTGGGTACATGCATTTCTGACTGTCCCCAGCATGGATCCTGAATAGCTCATGATTGCACTGGTGGGAGGAACAGGCTGATAAGATATGGCACTGCCCAGCTGGTGAGTGCCTGCAGTCACTTCTGCCTGCCCAAGGAGAGGCCCAGGGGCATGGTTCCCTGCTCCATGGTTCCTGGCAGAGCTGTTCCTGCAGCCCCAGCCCTTTCCTGAAGGGTTTTACAGAGCTCTGAGAACGCTGTTACAAATAGAGCTGTATAGCTTTGTCCTCACATTAATGACCTGTTTCCATTAGCCTCTATTGAAGGATTTAAGAATATGGTGGAATTGGTGGTGGAATTGAAGAGGGTAGAATGACTGAACATTAATACCTGCCTTAATTTTTTGTTACCTTAAAACTTATATTATTTTACTTACAGTCATATGAGAAGTCTTGCTAAGCCAAGTGATTATGGGATGATACATCGGGCAGGAAAACTGACATCCATAGTTTCTGTAGGGGGAAGGTGCCTGAGGTGTTTGTGTGATGGAATCATTCAAAAGTCCAGCAATCCTGAGACATTCTTCTCTCATGCTGCCTCAGTTAGTGATGGATGAACAGGAGGAGGTGCTCCTTGCTGGTGACATGGCTAATTGCTGCTGTAAGCACACCTCACACATTCCCAGGCCTGAAATGACATCCAGATCAATGGTTATTAATTCTTAATATTAATGGCCAGTCTGCATCCAGTGTGCCTGGGACTGCTTGGAAAGCACGTGGCTTCCAGCAGTCATCTCTTCCAGGCTGCCAATGGCATTTCCCTGGATCACATCAATGGCTGTGTCATGTTAAACAGAGGTATGGAAAATCTCTGGTGGGAAGGAGGGCCAGACAAGCATTTGATTGTTATAATTATTTTGGAACTTGATAGATCTTGAGCTTCCATACGAACATTTACTATTTAACCATAATTAAGGAGTGCAGAATTGCAAACACTAACAGAGGCAGAAAAACTAAAGCGGGACAAGTGTGTTCAACTCTTACCTTGTTTATCCTTGGGAGGACATGTTTGTTGTACCTTACTGTGACAAGCTCTTCACACACAGTCCTCTTCAGAGATGTTAAAGATAAAAATGCTCTAATTCATTTTGTCTGAGAGAGAAGCAGTGTTTGGCTGTGCCTCACAGCAGGATGGTTGTGTGTGTGCCTGTGTTGACAGGACCGTGCTGAGAGCATTGTGCTGAAGGTGCTCATCTCCTTCAAAGCCAACGACATTGAGAAGGCGGTGCAGTCACTGGACAAGAACGGGGTGGACCTGCTCATGAAGTACATCTACAAGGGCTTTGAGAGCCCCTCTGACAACAGCAGTGCTGTGCTGCTGCAGTGGCACGAGAAGGTGAGTGCATGGGGACAGCTCCTGCCAGAGTTTCCTGAGCCTGGCAAGAACCCCCCTCCTGGCTGGTGAGACTCAAGTGCCAGATTCAGGCTGTGAATCTGGAGCTCACAGCTGAGTTAAACCTCCTGCCCACTGCTGCTTCCTTGAGTAAACACCCAACAGTCAAAATTGGGGTTTCTCTTAGACTGAGGCAAACAAAATAGTTTCATCCAGTGATTCAAGGAGAATTTCTTTCCTGGAGGGAAGCAAAATTTGCAGCTTGGTTATGCAGGGAAATGAAAGCTTAATTAAAGTTAAAAAGCTTTCTTGAAATTGAATGTGATTATCATACCCTGGCACCCTGGCTGCTGGTGTTTCATGGAGGGCAGGCAGATACCCATGTGCAATATAAATGTGGTCCACGTAATTTCATAGACTCCCAGAATGGTTTTGGTTGGAAGGGACCTCGAAGCTTATCTCATTCCATAGGCAGAGACATCTTCCACTAGCCCAGGTTGCTCCAAGCCCTGTCCAACCCAGCCTTGGACATTTCCAGAGATGGGGCAGCCACAGCTTCTCTGGGCATCTTGTGCCAGGGCCTCCCCACCCTCACAGGGAAGGATTTCTTCCTCATACCTACCCTTACTCCCTGTCAGTTTGAAGCCCTCTCCCCTCATTCTGTCACTCCAGGCCATGTCCCAAGTCCCTCAGCATTGCTCTTGTCAGCCTGTTGGGGTCCTGGCAGGGAGCTCCAGGCTGCAGCTGCCCTGGCCTGCTGTTCACTGCCACGTTTCCTTTCCCAGGCGCTGGCTGCCGGCGGCGTGGGGTCCATCGTGCGTGTCCTGACTGCCAGGAAGACAGTGTGACTCCAGCAGGGAGCGTTGGTGTGACTCCAGCAGGGAGCACCAGCCCTGACCCCCCGGCACGGCCGCCCCCGGGCAGCTCTGCCCCCAGCTTTGCCTTCGCCCTGCTGCTTCTGTCATACCCCACCAATGATGCATCGTGATCTCTTCTGCAGTTCAATCCTGGAAAATTATGAAGGTGCAATTTTACTTCTAACAGGAATCTTTGGTACTCGCCAGCCTTTCAGTGACATATTCAGTGATGTAAACAATTTGGTGTTTAGAGTGATTTGCATTTGTGTGTAATTGTGGCAGATTTGGACCTGACTCTGAGCAAGTGCTGAGGGACACAGGGCAATGTCTTAATTTTTTGCTAGCCAAGCAGCATTTTGAGCTAAAATCTTGTATTTGAGAAGTGGGGCAGCTATTATTAACACAGGTAACTGGACCATGTTGCCTTTGGTCAACCTCTGACCCTACATCTGTGAACAGGAGAGAAAAAAAGCTCTTTTCCAACCCCAATTATCATTCCAGAGAGCTGAGTATTTTCCTTAACCTGCTCAGGTTCTTGCCATCAGTCTGATGCTGGGTCCACAGTGGGAAGGTCACAGTGGGATGGAGTTGTCCATCATGCAGTTTGGAAAAAAGGTTAATGGTCCATTTACACTGGAGCCCAGCCCAGTGAACTCTTCTTATTTTGGGGAGCAAAGCTCCTGAGGAGAAGAAGAAAAAGCAGCTTTTACACAGCAAATCACCTTTCAGCAATTGGAAAGTGATTTGGTTTTGTCAAGCACAACTAAATGGCTGCTTGGGGTAGTGTGAGAAACATATCCTGGTATGGACACCATCCTTGCAGAGCCTCCCCTATTTTGTTTTCTGGTTGTGTAGGGTCTGTAAGGATACCAAACAGTTCACATTCCTGTTGCATTGTGCCTCATCATGTTAGCTAGTGGGCCAGTCAGGTTCCCAAATAAAGAGAATTTTAAAGAATTAGGAAAGCCCAGGGCATCCCAGACCACGGATCACCGTAGAAGGTTTAGGGCCAGGACTGAAATATATGTGTTTTAATTTCACTATTTTACTACAGTTCAGTTGTGTAAAACTGTTGGGGACCTTGTGAAATCTTTGCTGTTTTTTGATATCTGCTTTGTTTTTGTAATAATAATAAAGACCAGACAATAAATCATCACTGAATATTTACTCACTGTGTCTGACATGCCTTCAGTGGAGACAGGAACCAGCGTGGTTGCCCCTAAACCATTCAGTGCCTCCCAAATTCTCTTCCTAGGATGCTTCTGCTTGCTCACTGCCTCCAGAAGAACACAAGCACAACCACAGGAGGCACTGAGATCACCAGGTGGGAGACCCAACCTTGCTAGGGTCAAGATAAGGCATCCAGCTTTCACCCATAGATCTGCACAGAAATTCTCCTGGTCATGCAGCCAGAGTTCCGTCCTTACAGCTCTGCCAGGGACTGTGATTGGCTCCTCTGGTTCTTTCTGCTTGCCCAGATCTGGGTTAAGACATCAATGAACCTCATTTAAAAAAATAAGCTGTAATCCCAGAGAAGTGGAAAGTATTTTCCAAAGCAATTGATGCCAAAGCAGATCAGCTGCCTCTAGATGGCATTAGATAAATGAAGTGTATAAATGGAGTGGTCTTAAGGTTCTGCAGATCCCTTTGGGTGAGGCTGTGATGGATTTAGGAACATTTACAGAATAGTACATCCATGTTTCTGTTCAGGGATGTGCTAAAACATATTGAAGTGGGGATAGGGCAGGATTTGCAGGGGCAGCTCTGCTGGTGATGAGTGACAGGAAGGGAAAAAGTAAATCTAGCCTTAAAAAACAGCCTCTTTCCTCCAAATCGTGCCTTGCTTGCATTGGTGGATGGTATAGGCACTATGCCAGGGGTTCAGATTCCTGCTAGGAGAAGGAAGCCTTCAATGGAGAACTTCATGCAGGTCAGACTGGGAAGGGTGACAGGGTTTGCAGAGCTCTGCTGCCTTCAGCTTTAGCCAGAGCACGTGGCAATGGCACCTTCTCATCACCTCCTGCTTTTGTGCCAGTCGAGACCTGCTGCTGTCCTCACATTCACCTCAGTGTCTGCCTCCATTTGGGAAAAGAGCCAAAACCCCCAGGTCCTGTGCAGAGAGCTCCAACCTGCCTTCCTGGGAATGAGCTGGACATGCTCCTCCACTTCTCCTGCCCAATAAAACTGCTCACCAAAAGATCTTCCCTTGTGCATAATGGGGGGTTCTTTGTGCCTGAATCAGTCTTTTTTTGACTCTTCAGAAATTATGAGCTTGTACATATTGTAGCTGTACAAAGTCAAAGCCTGTGCACTGCACCCCAGCTGGATTTTGGACATTTCTCTATTTCTGACCCACCTATTGGTGAACTGGGTTTGCTGGATTCCAAGTCTTCCACAGGAAATGTCACCATCTCTGTTACTCACTTCCTGTTGGACGTTATCGTAGAAGAAACGAGTTTACCTACTGAGTCAGCTTTGGGCAGAGAAAGGGGAACAAGAGACTCACTCTTGCTAAAAGGGCTGTGTTTATCGCAGCTCTGAAATCTCACTGTTAGCTTACAAATACCCAGGCAGAAAGACAGCTGCTGTGGGCATTACAGTGGGGATGATCCCTCATCCTCCTCCAGCTCCCCTTGTACTGCTTTTGGGATAAACCTGACTGAGCAGTGCCCCAGTTCAGATAATTAAATGAGCAGGAAATTAAGCCTTCAATAAGGTGAACCATTTGCTGCATCATGGTGTCTCCCATCCCTCACAGGAATCAGAAAAGGCACCTGGAGGTGTGTTTTTACACTCAGCATGTTGTTATTCCTGCCCTTTTACCTGGGCATCACGTCAGCTTGCTTTCCTGGAGATCAGAGAGTCTTCCATGCTCCTGTGGGAAGCCCATAGGAGGCAGGGGGGATGCTGAGGGCACACATACAGCTGGAGAGGCAGAGAGCCCCAGGCTGAGAGTTCTGTTTGGTCCTACTTTGGATTAAAACCCCTGTCTTTGCTGCTCAAGGGCACAGGTTTCTCCATCAGCAGTACTCAGAAGTCACCTCCCAGCCTCCCTCCCACTGCTGGAGTTATGTAATTTGCTAGGGAAGTTTTGGTAAAGGCACAAGGGCTGAGTCTTGCTGACATATTTTAAGCTCTTACAAAATATACATTGCTTGTAGATGGGGCAGAGGCAAAGTACTTCCAAAAATGCCTAAAAACCATGTGCTCCAAACCTGTGAGTCAGCAGCAGGTCAGAATTCTGCTGTCACCACGTGCCCCATGCTCATCTCTTGGCCCTGTGCTCCCAGCAGTGCTCCAGAGCCAGTTATGCTTCCTTGGCCCTAAAACACCTGGACAGAAGAGATGATGGGCTGAGCCCTGAGGGCATGGTGCAGCACGGCCGCTGCCCCAGGAACCTCATCCATGGGCAGCTCCATGGGCCCTTAGCAGGGAACTCCACACAGGGACAACACGGTGGGGTCGGGAAGGACCAAGGGTTTCCTTGGGCTCTATTTCACCTCCCCGCTCAGGCAGGCAGGAGAGCCCCAGCCCAGCTGTGCCTGCCAGGAATTGTCTGCAGGAATCGCTCAGCAATGATGAGGCTGCGCTTTGCAGGGCACCGAGGCGCCCGCAGCAGCAGCACCAGCAGCCCAGTGCTCATCCTGGGATTTTGCAGCCTGAAATTTGACCTGCTGAGCTACCCAGCTGACAAAATCCATGGCTCCTAATGTAAAAGCGGGAAGATCACAACCCGAGCAGGCGAGGAGCGGCTGCCCGAGAGGAGCAGGGATGCAGCCCATGGACACCCGCTCGCTGTGTCAGAGCAGCCTCTGCCCCACTTCCCCATGCCGGGGCTGATGCGAGCGGGGCCACTTCCTGCCGGGTTTGTGACACGTCGGGGGAAGGCAGAAGTGCAGGCACAAGGGAGCCAGAGAGGCCGAGCTGCGCCACAAGGAAGGACAGGGACAGGGGCGAGACGACACGGGGATCCTGCATCCCTCTCCCACCACGCCATGTCCCTGGTGGAGACGATCCGGCTGTGGCAAGAAGGAGTGTGTGCTGCGGGCAGGAAGGACTGGAGCGCTGCCCTGGATGCCTTCTCGGCCGTCCAGAACCCCCCTGCCAAAATCTGCTTTAACATCGGCTGCATCCAGCTTGTCCTGGGGAAGCTGGCGGAGGCGGAGGAGGTAAGGTACAGCCCCTAGGGCCGCTCATCCTCTCCCCTCTGGAACTTACCCAGGACATGGTGGGGAAGGAATGAATTAAAAGGATCACGCTCTAAGGGATGGATTCGGGACCTTTTAAAGCTGTGAGGAAGGGGACAGCCCTAGGCTGCCAAACCTGTTCTGCTAGTGAATCACGGCTCACTGTTCATCTCCATCTCTCCAGGAGGTCACCATGCTGGCAGATGGCTCCAGCTCAAAAAAGCCCAGGAGCCTGGTCCAGGCTCTCTCCCACCCAGTGCCCAGTGCTGCAGGGAGACACAGCCCACAGAGCCGAGCTGGGGCTGCTTGGCTAAGGCAGGATAGCTACAACTGCCCTATGCCTTCAGCTTTTTTAAGGTGTCCCCTTTTTACCCCCCTTTGCCCCACTCCTACCTCTGCAGGCGTTCACCCGGAGCATCGGCTGCGACAAGCACCTGGCTGTGGCTTATTTCCAGCGGGGGACCATGTTTTACCGGAGCCAGAAGTGAGTGGAAAGGTTTCAAGTTTCATTCTTGCCACTTACAGAGATGCCAGCCTTCACCTGAGGATGGCCCCAGGCAGGTTGGTGCCCCAGAGCCCAGACTGAAACCGAGGTCAAACAGGCTCCTACTCTTCAGCACTGCAGTCCTGGGATTAACATGAGCCTCAGAACCTCTCTCCTTTCCTGGGGTGTCTGAAACACTGCAAGGATAGAGAGGAGACCCTGAACTCACCAAGTCTGAGTACAGGCTTAGAGACAGGCAGGTTGCCACCATGACCTGGTGACACCTTCATCCTCTGCTCCCCAGCCACGGAAAGGCCATTGAGGATTTCAAAGAGGCGCTGGCCCAGCTGCGAGGCAACCAGCTCATCGACTACAAGATCCTGGGGCTGCACTACCGGCTCTTTGCCTGCGAGGTGAGACACACCTGGCCACCAGCTGGATCCCAAAGCTCTGCTCTCCTGCATCCTCCAGCATGAGAAAACTAAAGAGGAGACAGCCAGCCTCTTTTGTACCTTGCAAAAACCAAGCACGCGGGTGCAGTGCCATTGCCCCACTGTCCTTTCCTTTCCTGGCAGCTCTGGCTGCTCCAAGAGCTCTTTCCCTTGCTCCCATCCCTCCAGCAGATTCTCTACAACATTGCACTGGTGTATGCCACAACAGAGAACTGGGAGAAGGCTGAGGAGCACCTGACCCTGGCCATGAGCATGAAGAGTGAGCCCCAGCACAACAAGATAGACAGGGCAATGGAAGCCATCCTGGTATGGAGGAGCAGGTCCCACAGCCCCACAGGGAGAGGGAGGGAAATCCCACTGACAGCACATCCAGCTTTTAGCAGGATTAAAAGGCCATGGCAATAGATATTGTAGTGGGACACAAGTCTGTGGGAAGAGCTTTGGGTCACTGGGGAGACAGGGATGGGAAGATGGATTGCATGGACCATACCTGGGCTGGGATTGGGCTGTCATGGTGGTGCATGCTGCATGCTGGAGCAGCACCCAAGCCCAGGGCAGAAGGGACATTCATCAGTCCCTGCTCTCACCTCCAAAGTCTCCATGACTTGTCTGTGCTACAGAAGCAGAAGCTCTATGAGCTGGTGGCCATTCCTGCAGGGAAGCTGTTCAGGCCAAATGAGAAGCAAGTGGCTCAGCTGGAGAAGAAGGACTACCTGGGAAAGGCAATGGTAAGAAAGATCTATACTACTTATTCAGGCCAAGCCTGTGGGTTGAGAAGAGCTATTGACTGCCTTCTCATCATCCCTCTGGGCTGCTGTCTGCTGCCTGGTAGGCAGCCAGAGACAGGGAGCTGGGCTCTGCCTCAGGGATCTGCCAGACATGGAGAGAGGGATGGCACACAGGGATCTCATGGGAAACAGGGAGACTGCGAGAATACAAGAGCTAAAAACATGTTCCTGCTGAGCATGGCCTATTTCTAGTTTGTCTCTTTAGTGAGACATGAGGGATAGTCAGCAATGAGCTGGAATGATCCCACTGGAGCCTCAGCTCAATCCAAGGCATTTTCAGGGGTGGGGGAAAGGAGCTATTTAACATTTGACACCCACAACCAACCTCCAGCTTCAACTCAGATAAGCAAGCAAGCTTTTCTCTGTGAGTGTGCAAAATCCAGTCACTGGGATACCACCTCTGGGTTCAGGCCCTGGGAGGCAGCACTCATCCAGAAAAGGAACCAGGCACCGGGGAATCAGAGAGCTGAGAGCCAGGCAGCTCCTTGAGTGCCAGAAACATGCACAAAAACATGTATCAACTTTCTAAATTACATTTAAGGTCACCTGTAGGAGGTATGGGCTTGAGCTGGACACTTTGGTTCCCTTCAACATTTAAAACAGATTAAAACAGAATAGGAAACTTTTAGGTTCTAACACCTCAAACCACAGAAACAGCCAGGCTAAGAGCAGAAAACTTACCACAGCTGAGAGGGAAGCTTTGGTACCAGAGGCACTCAGTCCAAGATGCTTAGCCTAAAATCATAGCATCTCCTGAGCTTAAAGCATCCTGAGCAGCTTGGCTTGGCCAACAGCAAAGGAGGAGGGTGGACCTCAGAGGTCTGAGAGGGGTCTAGGGGCACCAAGTCACTCTTTGTCTCTGGCTCTAGGTGGTGGCCTCTGTGGTGGACAAGGACGATTTTTCAGGATTTGCTCCCCTGCAGCCCCAGGTAAGGTCTGTCAGTGAGCAGCACGAACAGCCTGCTCAGGGCAGGGTGGCATGGCGGGGCTCTCATCCACACTGGGGAGCAAACAGCGCCCTTAGCACCCTGAACTCTGTGCCACCGCCGTGGGGAGGAGGCAGGCACTGCTTCCACGGATCCACTTCTCCCTCCACCATCGGGAAGCTCATGCCAAACCCACCCACAGCTGGGGCTGAGGTTAGGCTGGCTCCCTGCACGAGGAAGCAGTGGGTGGGGTGATGGCTCTCTGCAGGGAGCTGTCTCTGACCCTCCCCAAAGGATTCATTAGAGATCCTCAGCCTAACAATGGCAGTTTTGCTCTCACTTTGCGCCCTCCTGCCCATTCCACAACTCCTTTGCATTTCCCATGCCATTTTTCAGATGATGTCATGGCATCTTCCCATTCCTAAATGCGGCAAGAGTTTTTCCAGGAGGTTTTTGGGTGGATATGGGGAAACACAGCACAGCACCACTGCACAAGATAAATGACAACCTTCTCAATGCAGACAGTGTTGACAATTTAAATCCTCTGTGAACTGAAACTAAAATCAGGAATGAAAAGAGGATTGTGTCTTTGAAAGCCAGCTGTAGGTTGAAGAATGTGGAAACTGTTCCTTAGAAGGAACAAAGCCAGTGATATTCCTCATGACACTTAGGGCACTTGCGTGTGGAGGAAGGAACAGTGTTGGGGTGAGGGCATGGTAAAAGTCTGCAGGACATTTCTGCAAAGCAAACAATCCTCCAGGTTACTGGTATTTTCCTTTTTGTCTTCCTCTTGGCAGACCTCTGGTCCTCCACCCAGGCCCAAGACCCCAGAAATCCTCAGGTAAGTTGGATAAAAGATGGATAACCCATGCAGCCAGGCACAACCCCATCCTGCGCTCACAGAGCAGTGCCAACATTGCTGACCTGTGCACTGCTCCCACACCCAGGGCCCTCAGAGGGCAGCCACACCGTGTCATGTACGAGTTCATTCCCGAGACCGAGGAGGAGCTGCAGGTCCTGCCAGGAAACATTGTCTTTGTCCTGAAGAAAGAGAAGGACAATTGGGCTACAGTGATGTTCAATGGAAAGGTATACCAGGAGTGTGCTGGACAGGAGGGGCAGACAGCAGATTATGGCTGAGATTCTGCAGAGGCAGAGGCCTGCCAACAGTAATTAAGTAACTTGCTGACTAAAGTGCCTTATGTCCACCCTGGCTTAGGCCACAGGGTTCAGTGAAATCCACCCAACCTGCAGAAACTGAACTTCAAGCCTCAGGAAAACCCTCCTGGATGCAGGGGAGGGTGAGGACACATCCAGTTGTGTCCTCCAGCAGCAGGCTGCCTTCTTGCCAAGCAATCACTACTCATCTCTCCTCCCCCTGCAGAAAGGGATTGTGCCCTGCAACTTCCTCGAGCCTGTGGAGCTCCAGAATAAGCTGCATATCCAGGTGAGGCGGCCCAGGAGGAAATGGTGTCCTGGGGAGGGCAGATCTTGAAAAATTCACCTAACACCTGCCTCCCAGTGGGACCCATATATGTGACTCCCTCCCCCTCATGATGCTGGGGTTGGTTCTTCTGGCCCATGGTCACCTTATCATGAGCTCAAAGACCTGCAAAATCTGTGTTGGTGTCACCCTAGCGGTGGTTGGCAATGCTGGAGAGATAATGGATCTAGCTAAGTCAAGACCCAGACTTTGGGAGAAGCAGGTTGGAGGGGAGCTGCACAAGGCAGCAGCACCCCACCCCTCAGTAAGGGTGGGATTGACAGCACTGTCCTCTTCCCATGGCACAGGAGGAAGCCCCTGAGGAAGCTGAGATCCCCGAGTCACCCACCCGCAGTGCGCCGGAGAGGCCGCGGCGGCTGGCGCCAGGTCAGTGAGGGCAGCTGAGGGGATGGGGGCACAGGGTGACATCCTCATCCTCAGCAGGCTGAGATGGCACGTCCTCACCCTTTGGGAGCAGCGCAGGGCTAATCTCCATCTCATCCCTGGCCCCATCTGCAGTCAAGGACTGGGAGACATTACAACGGGAGACAGAGACGGCAACTGCAGTGCTGAGGATGGAGTAAAATAGGGTCTGTGGGGTCCCTGAGGAAAACAAGTCCCTCTGTGCTTTAATTAGCACAGGGAGTAATGAGAAAAAGGGCCTGGGGATAGGAATGGGGCAAGGACCAGCTTGGAGTAAAGGATTCCTTATAGGCTTCTCCTTCAAGCAGGGCATCCATGATAGTTTCAGTGCTGCTTGAGCTGAGCTAGGCTTAAAGGAGCTGTGTGAAGGGGATTCCTGGCTTGTGCTACACAGTGTCCCACATCCCAAGCTCATGTCCCCCACAGAGCAGCCTTGTAGAGAGTCCATGGGTAGAGCTGACACAGAAGGCTGTGGCTCATGGACTTAAGAACAAACACCTCATGGGCATAACAACCCCAATGATATCTTTATGGCACCAAAAGCCATCTCAGATCTATTAGTGGGACCATATTCAACAGTGCAGCTTGGGCTCTTCCTGGAACGAGCACAGTTGTGCCAAAGCACTGCCAAAATGTAAATCAGATCCTCATGAAGAGGCTTCCACAAAGCTGAATGAAATCACCCTGCCTGGAGGTCTGAGTTTAGCTTTACAGCCCCACTGAAGGACAGGGACTGCCTTTGGTTTTCAGGGACATCAGAAGAGCAAAGACAGTAAAACCAGCAGCTCTGTGTTGATATTTTTTGAATCCACCCATGAAAGACATCCCAGCCTTCATGCTCCCCATCTCTGCAGGAGGGAAGGCACAGACCCAAAAAACCTCTGCTCAGTGGTTGTATCTAGATCTTACAGAATGCCTGTGGCAGGTGCTGTATCCATTGAAGGGACCTCTGCTGGCTCCAGGGCTGGTTAGTGTTGCTGGAGATCATGATGGGCTGCAGGAGGTCTGGCTGTGTGTTTATACAACATTTATCCCATCCCTCCTGAGCCACCTTTTTCTTCCTCCCCAGACTACATTCCTGCTACCGTGGTGCAGCCAAGAGACACAGCAAAGGTAACGTCCTGTGAGTGCAGACCCTGAGGTCCTGTCATACAAACCTGATTTTACCAGGAGACCTGGGGTTGCTTTTTGTGAGTTCTCCTCCAGGCCCCAGGTGAGGGGGCCACTGGATAACTCTCATCTTAGTCAACCTGAGGCACTTGAGAAGGAAGAAATAGGAGAGAGCTTGACTGGAATGCACGTGATCCTGGGTATGGTCAGCACATCAGAAAGTCACACTGGGAAGATACAGCAATTCCAACTAAAAAAAAAAAAAAAAAAAGAGGGGCTTGGAGGGTGGGCACAGCTCTAATTTGATCACCCCAAAGCCACAATTTGCTGCCAAGTCCCTAATCTATTACTGAGCTCTCTCCTGGGACGAGCCTGGGTCTGCCAACCAATGTCCAAGCACGGCTTGGGAGGCACAATTAACTCAGGCAACCAGTTTCCACATCCCTGTGCTTTCCAAGCCACACAAGGTGACATCCCATTTCCTGCCTGCAGGAGGCTGAACCAACTGTTCTCAAGGTGCATTACAAATTCACAGTGGCCCTGAGAGTCGATCGAGGCCACTCCTACAGGGAGCTCCTGGAGCTGGTTTGCAAGAAGCTGGAGCTGCAGCCCGAGCACACGGAGCTGAGGTGAGGCACTGCCAGCCCCAGTGAGCCAGGGCTGGGTTCCAGCACCCCTCACCTGCATCCCCTGCACCAGGTACAAGCCTGTGGAGGGCCAGGAGCTGGTGACTCTGAGTGCAGAGAACGTGGAGGCAGCCTGGAGCCAGAGCAAGGACAACTGCCTGACAGTCTGGTGCAATGGCACAGAGGTCAGTGACAGCTACAGGGGGCAGCCACCTTCTCTTCCCTCCTGCCTTTCTTTTCCTTGCCACAAACATGGGTTTGTGGCTTTCAGGAGAAGCCAGCAACCTCATGAAAGGCAGAGGAGCAAAGAGTGAGTGGAGGAGAAGCAGAGCTCATGTCTCTTGCCCTGCTCCAGAGAAAGAAAACCAAGAGGCTGTGTCCTCACCAGCTTGTTTCCTGCCTAGGGAGAGGGGTTTGTACCAGACAGCAAACCAGAGGAGTCACTGCAGGAGGCAACACCTGGGGAGACGGGACCAAAGCACGTCGTAGCTCAGTACAGTTATGAAGCCACCCAACCTGAAGACCTGGAGTTTCAGGCAGGAGACATGATCCTTGTTTTATCCAAAGGTAATTGTGCTCCTCCTGAGACAGGAGAGGGGAGGGACCCCCAGCTCTGGTGAGAGGGAGGGTGGTGTGGCAGCAGCAGAGCCCCTCCATCTCTGCCCTGGGATTCCCATCCACACATGCCTGTTACACACACTTCCAACAGATTTTCATCACTCCCATTTCCACCACAGCCCTCCTGAACATTTAAGACAGGAGCTACACTTGGACTGTGTTTAAGCTTATTGATCACAGTGGATTCTTTCAAGAAGATATCTCATTTTAGCTGCCATCCCCACAATGGGAGCAGGCTCTCACTCCAATTCCTTCCACCTGGAACCTTTTTTCATCTACTTTTCTTGTTAAGAGTACAATCTTTCATTAGCCGCTCAATATTAGTCCTTAGTGTTTCTATGGGAATTGAGGTTTAAATACAGACTAAATCTCAGGAAGATCAATGAAGAATTCGATACACAGGGCACATTCCCCATCTCATTTGAGCCTCTGAGTGAAATCAAGACATCAGGACTAAGTTTTAAAGGCAAAACCCCCTTATATTTAGCTATCTGTAGTTATGTCACTGATTTCTGGTTGCTGGCAGGCTTTGGCAGCAGTACACAATCAGTCCCCCATCTAGCTTTTGACAGGTTAGATTTTGCACCACACAATACTGATCACCCTCTCCACCCAAAATCCTACCTTCCCCTTGATTGCTGAGCTAAATATTTCCCAGTAAAAAGGTGGTTCTTGCCTCATTTCGTTCCCTCCCCCTATATGATATTCCTTCTTACCTTACCACTTTACTCTCTTCCTCATTCCTCCCTTTCCTCCACATTCCACTCCCTGCTGGGTCTGCACAGCTCCAAGTTTTATCAGCAGAAACACCATAAACCAGTGATCTCAGGCCTGTCTGCAGCACATTATGCTCCTGTACATTCCTAGGGTCATAAGAACTGTGTCAATTTTCCTTTCCAGTGAATGAAGACTGGTTTGAAGGCAAGTGCAAGGGGAGGACAGGCATCTTCCCATCTGCATTTGTTCAACAGCCCAACAATGAACACCCAGAGAAGTGATCTCAGAAAAACTTGAAATTGTGGAGAGAAATTAAGAATTCAACTGTTGCCATTATGTAGTCTGCATGTTAATCCCTGCACCTGAAGATGAACTTTAAATGTTATTGCTAGTTGTATTAAAAGCTTTTTATTTTCTCTTACCTTTTGTGTTGTTCTCTTAAAAAGGAACTTGTTAAGAAGTTGCTAATTCCTGTTAGGGATACATTCATTCCTAAATCCTGTGCTTGCCAAGAGACTTGCCATGTTCCCCCATCCTTAAAAAAGCTTTTATACAGACATGCCAGAAGCTGGGAACACCCACAAGAGGATGGTGCAACCTGCATTTGCAGCCCTGCCAGGGGATCCCAAAGGGGAGGCAAGTTCAGGATGCTACAGACCAGGAAAGCACTTGCTTCCCTAAAACATCAGTGCCAAGCCCAAGAACTTAGAAGACACCACACAGCCTCACCCTGCCCCAACTCACAATTCAAATTCACAGGGACTTTAAAACTCCCACCAATAAAAGCAGGCACATTTTCTTCAGCGCTGGGACCCGTGCATCAAAGTTTCTCCTGATCAGTCCGGAGATACAGTAACTTTGAAAGACAGCCTGGAATCCCAGAGCTTTCCTTCAAAGCTGCTAAGGGGGCTATCACACAAGTCCAGAAAACCCCACTGCCCCATTAACCTAAGTATCACATTTCTTTTTAAAGGAACTTATTCTGGAGACAATAGACACCTGTAATTTCAAAACCAAAAGATCTCTGGAGTTTCCTGTCCCATACCTGGAAGCATGGAAACAGTGAACACTCTGGTCTGCAGGCAAGTCATTGGCAGAAGGATCTGTGCCCTCCATCTGCACACGCTGTACCAGGATGAGTCTGCAACTAGGGAGGAGCTTTGCAAGCTGCTCCCATCCTACATATTTAGTTCAGTATGTAAAACACACTACACAGGCAGCACAAAACCACAACCAAATAATCTGTACCAAGCCCAAGCCAGAATCGCTGTGATTCATTTAGGTCTGTTTCAAATTTAAAAAAAAAAAAATCAAACTTCAAACATTCTTCTGGCTTCTACAGAAAAGTAATGCATTTTTAAAGGCCTGAAGCCAAGTCACACAGGAAATAAATGCTACACACAGACCTGGATGGAGAGAACATGGTTTAATTAAAGGCAAAGCTGATTTCGGCAGCTGCAGTTCTTGCACAGACAGACAGAAAACACAAAAAAAGCTTACAACACAAACCAGTTTCTGTTGGGGGCCCCTTGCCTTGCTCCTCCAGGTGCTGGAGGGCAGGAGGGCTCAGATGCATTCCCGAGGCCAGGTGCTCATGCACAAGTGGAAGGGTGCAGCTGGCCCTGGCCCGGCCGGGAGTGAGGTGGTGCTCCTGGTCTGGGGTGCAAGAGTCAGTGACGGTGCAACACGGGGATGCCGCAGCTGCCTGGGCACACAGCTTGGACACACAGCGGGAGGGCTGGAGGGGACACACAGGGTGGGCTGGATTACCACCGGGTGGGAACTTCACTTTTTGGACTTGTTAAAGGAAATACAGCTTTGAAATGCAACACAGAACAGTGATGTTGCTCAGGTGGAGCTCGTAGGGAGCTTCTCGCACCCCCGAGGGTATTGGGTCTCCTCCGCCTTCCCTTTTTGTATTCTCTGGGGCTGCCCAGACTCCAGCGTCACTTCGGCTCCTGCATGTGCTTTGTTCTGCAGCTGAATTCTAGCCCAGAGATCCTGAATCATCACACAAACCCCTACTGCTAAAAACAGCAAATGGACATTGAGTCTGTTTCTGTAACTTCCCTGGGAAATCTAACAAAAACGCTGTCCTTTTCTTTAACAAAACTTCCAGTCTTCCTTCTCCCTAATAAATAGCAAATAAAACGTTTTTTTTTTCCTTTTCCCTTCTGCACCTTTTCGTCTATGAACAGCACTGTGCTGTTTCCGTGTGTCCATGGGTGCCTTGGATTTGTTTCTGGCACTGAAAGCCTGGGGCTGCAGCTGGGACAGGTTTCTGCAGAGCTGACCTGTGCCTCACTGGGCGTGCGGATGCCCCATGCTGTCTGGGCTGGCTGTCGGATTCACCCAGCCCTGCTGGACCCCTGATTATTTTCTGCCATGGTAATGAAACTACGAGCATTCAGCGAAGATGGGAGGATGGAAAGAGAAAAAACCAAACCAAACCGAAACAAAACAAAACAAAAAAAAACCCCATTGAAAGCTTTCTACCTACCTATTAAAATGAGTCAGGCTGTGAATGCACAGACTAGCCTGCCCTTTGTGGGGCTAGCCACTATGCTACAGTAAAATGTACAGGAATCACACATTAATTTAAAACCCCATAGCAGTTAACTTGCTTTTCAGCAGAGTGCTGTGAGGCCCCATGTCACCCCTTATAGCTCAAACACCTACTGAGAGAAGGACATTTCATGCTGGAGTCTCCAACCCACCCAAAGCCTCCGGGTGAAGCAGTTACAAGTGCCAGACTCTCTTTCATGAAACTCCTTTGCTAGGCCGGGATACAGAGCCCCACCTCATCACCACCCACTGTGACTGGAGCAGCAACTGGGGCTTTCATTGCTACACACTGACTATGAAGCACGTCTGTGTACAGAATTCAGTGTGATCTTACTACTGAGATAGTAATAAAGATGTTTAGGAGTAATTTCGACTACATTCTCAGTCAGCGAAGCAATCATTAATGGATTCCTATTGTATCTCCCCAAAGAGAGGAAAAGGATTGAGAAGTTCTCATTGGCTTCTCCCATCTGCCCTTTGCTCTCAGCTTTTACTTCCCATGTGGCTGGGGACATGCACAATGGAGAAGGTGAGAGGCGGTGATATTGGGTTACTGAGTGAGCCAAACAGCAGTTCCTCTCTCCCTCCGAAGGGCCCGGGGATGGGAGAGTTCCTGATGTTGTTTGCTTGCACTGCAGACGTTTTGTGCACACTCAGTGGGTTGGTGGAGCACTTACGCCCTCCTGACAGCAAGGAACAGAAGAGAGGGCTGCCACCTGCACAGGACTGTGTGTGCCAGTCCCACAGACCCAACATGCCATGGTTTATGGAGCCGTCGTTGTGAGGGTTGTCTCCTCTGTCTCAATGCGGCGGATTCATGGCACCTTGTCCACGCTGCTGCTTCTGCTTCTGCTGCATCAACAGCTGCTCCAGGGCCGAGGGGCCGGGGTGCATCATGGAACTGGACCAGATGGACTAAAAACAAACAGCCAACACTAGCACCTCCTTGCATTAGACAGCCCCTCTGCCAGATGGGAAAGCAGACACCGTATTGCATGTGCTCCCTCTTTATCACTCATACCTGGCTTTTCATGAAAGTTAACCAGCCTTCAAAGAAGACCTTCTAAAAAGAGGCTCCCTGGAAGAATTTTATCCTCCTCCAGACCTCTCATTACCATAAAAATCCATCCCACATTAACTATTACTAATTTTAGACTAGTCAAAGCTAATGTTAGAATTTCTTCCAGTTCTGTCAGCCTGGGCTTGTTCCACAAAATCTCAAAATTAGCAAGAACTGCAAATTTGTGACATCTTCCTGCACTGACGACGCCTCCCACACTGCCTCGTTTAAGTGAATCTGCAGGAAAAACTGGCACTGAACTCTGACACTTCCAACAGGCTAATGGCCATCACTTGATCATCCAGCCTGCAGACCCATCCCTGAGCACAGCCCCAGCCAAACCCACCTTCAGGCTCTCCATAAGCACAGCTGAGGAGTCCTCCATGGCAGGAGGGCCTTGCACTGCCCAGGTACCACTGGGAGCACTGGACTGGTGCCAGCTGCTCTCCGAAGAGGACGATGTTGTTGGGAGATAGTCCAGACCAAACCCTCCCATTGCTAAAATGGCAGAAAGACAAGTTCAAAGTGAGATGGCAAAATCAGTGCAAAACAAGCATCATCAGATGGTGTCTGACAGCTCTGTGTTAACCTGGAACCCAGCACTTGCCTGGCTTATCTGTCTTCCAGCGGTCTGCGACTCTCCGGTCTCTGTTGTCTGGAGTCCCAATGGGTCCAAAGTTGGAGAAAGGAACAGAATTGTGGTTATGGGTTGGAGGGGAGCTTGGCAAGCTGCTGGGGTTGGAGGAGTGAGGAGACTGGCTGGCTGGTGTTGAATGATCTAGGGATTACAAGGGAAGAGGAAAAAAGGTCAGCAGAGACAGCAGGAGCCTCCCAGTTTTGAATTTCTTAGTGCTGCTGCAAATTTTGCCATCACCCAGTTTGCTACAATGCTGAAGGTCAGTTTTTATTCCCTCCATTACATGAATGTAATGCAAATTCTTAAATTCTGAGTGAAAAATTTACAAGAACAGAACGACTGTGTTTAATGCTTGCAAGAAAAACAAAACCCAGAACACCTCAGAACACCAGAACAGCCAGCCTTTGCTGGCTAGGCAAAGCCAGTTTCCCCCATGTCTCTTGAAGAACTTGTGTCAAACTAAAAGAGTAACTGTCTCCAATCTTGACAAACCAACAGGAAAATTAGATTAGACCTTGAGGAGTTTGCAAGTTTACAATTTCAACTTCCAGGTCTGAGAATGTTTTACACTTATGTGAGCCTTAACACAATTGAGACCAGAACCCAATAGTGAGGAAAAGAGAAGAGTGAGCATGAAGCAGGCTGTCCACAGGCAGAACAGAGCAAATGAAGAGGTGAAGGGAGAGGGAGTTGAAGCCACGTGAGCCAAAAATCCTGCTAGAATAAAGCACTTTGCAACTTCATCCATTTCACCCACAATGGCTTCTCCTGGTTGGCTGCACAAGTCCCACCAAAGATCGCATCCAGTGCAGATGTTATTTAAAATCCACTCTTTTCTTAGATTCAACTAACTCCTCTCTCACACTCTTCTGTTTTTTTAGTGAGATTAAAATTATTATGTAATTGGTTTTGCCTTTAAGATAATTACTAACAAAGAAGCTGGTCTGCTTTATGGGCTGCTTAACAGTAAAAAAACAAATGCAACAAACCCCACTACTGTTGTATTTTCCTCCACTCTTCCCTTATACAGTTTCTTTTTCAAATATTTGCATTATGAAATCCAGCTCCTCCTGCTTTTTCCAAAAAAATGCAACACGAAGTATATGGATGTCTGAGTTAAAGCACTACTCCCAAATGGCTGTCAGGAAACCAAGTTAAAGAGATTTCAGGATTTATCACCTCCTACAACATTTATCCTGCTCAACTACTTAAATTAAAATCCAAGTTCTTACACTGTATTAATTACAAAATCCCCTCATATTTCTGCAGATATATAAAGTAAAACAGGAACCTTGAGAGATCTTGCCAAGCAAGTTTGGGTTTTTTGGTTTGTTTTTTTTTTTTTTTTTAATTTCCAGTTACATATAACTTACAGTTGGTTTAGAATTAACTCAAATCCCCTTAAATCCCTAGACACAAGAAATGCCGTACCAGGATTACCTGAGCTGGCTGGAAGGGATGGAGACCACGGAGTCCCTTCAAAGAGAGAATAGAGTGAAGTCTCCTGATGGGCAACTGAAGGGGTGACTTCTGTTTTTGTGCTGGTATTGATGTTTTTTCCATATACCTCATTGAACATGCTGTTGTTTGGGTATCTTTCCTGAAAAAAAAACAAACAGTATAAGAGCTTATGTGTTAGACTTATTTCAAACACTGAGACTGTACAAAGGAAACAATTATAGTTCAAAATAGTTCCTAATTCCTTTTTCACTTCCTAGCCCCATCTTCTTTGACCATTTAATTTAAGTCCATCACATTCTGAATCAGGACAGATTTCTCCTAGCTGAACTGCGAAGTCCTCACAAAATCTTGATTCCCAGTACTCAGAAAAGTTCTATCAAGGCCCTGCTCAATTCTCTGGAAGAGAACAGGTAATTCACTGCTCTGGAAATAAAAACCTACACACCCATAGCACCCTGAAATGCACCTTTTCAGTCAATTTCATGACTTCACTAAGAGCAAAGAGCCCCTGAACTCAGTAAGATCTGCAGAGATATAGCTAAGATGAATTTGGGAAGAAAACTGATAAAGGCAAAGATTAGAGTTGATACAGAGTGGAATTACACATCAATGTGGATTTCTTTCAGGTTTTCCACTGGCTTAACCACAAGCTGAAACAGCAAAAGGTGTTGGACTCTGGTTCACACTCACCTGATTTAGAGAAAAGCCACTGAGGGACAGGAAAGATGATGACTGAGACATCAATTCTGATGGTTTTTCCAGCAGGGACTTCTTAAGAAACCAAAAAGGGGAAAAGGACAGTTAGTGCTCAGTGTAGGGACCAGGAGGAAAGTGTGTAATCAGAAACTGCCAGAGTGGTTTTGGTCACATTTACAACTTGTCTTGCATTTTACCTCCAGCACCTTGGAGGAGGGGGGAGGTGAGCTAACAAGTGCAAAAAATCAGTAGTTTTCCTACTCCCTGTAATTAATAATCTACAAATCAACAAACATTGCAGCTGAGAGTCTCAGACCCAGAACAGGTTTTCAAATGCAAAGTCTAAGAGTCTGATACATCTAAAGGGGAGATTACAGACCATGACCTTTTTTGCATCATTTATGCCACCTCCCTCTCACACAGTTGTTATTTCCAGCATAATATTTCTTGTCTTTCTGTTTGGTTCTTACTATGATTAAGGAGTGAAAAACAGTGTCTCTGAAATGAACCTATTCAGAGAAAAAATAGCTAAGTTATCACTGACAGAAACCAAAGAAAAATTACCAAGCTTGCCTGGTAGACAATGAACATCACCAAATCTAGGATCTGCATCACCAAGCCACAGAATTAGTAAAACTATAAGTAAAAATGTGCATGAACCAAAATAAAAGCTGTAGCCTTGTTACAAATAAACCCCCTCTTGCACTCTCACCAGCTCAGCATGTCAGATGCTTTAAAATTTATTATTCAAACCACAAAACCCAGAACTAGCATCTCTCTGTCTTTAACACAGCCACAGTACCTAGAATATTTTTGCTTTCATCCTGTAAACTTAAGACAAACAGCCTCATTTTCTTGGCAAGCAGCCCCTAGCTTGTTAGATTTTCAAAGTGACAGCTCATTACTTTGAAAGCACATTTTAAAAGCCAGACAAAATTCCCACTCTGCATATCCACACGGCTTGCACAGCGAAGGATTTCCTTCCACTTGGCAGCAGACACAACAGCAGGAGCTTCAAAGGAAGCTGCTAAAGCAGCAGCTATTAGTTTCTTAGCAAAGTTATCTAATGAGACAGAAATTAGTATCTTTTGCAACTGGCTCCTTGGGATGACAGGTAAAATAACTGAGGAAGAGACTTAATCAGAGATTTTGAGTGGTCACAAATAATTCTTTGTTACAGCTACTAATCTGAATGAGTATGATTTAATGAACATGCTTGTAGCCATAGCAGAAAGGCATGCTGTACTTTCAGAGGCAGTTTAAAAATTCAACAGCTCTGAGACCTCCCAGCTAGTGAACTAGGAAGGTTTTAATACAAAAAAAAGTAGGAAAAAAGCCCCTTTGTCAAAAATAACTGTATTTCTATAAGAGTTATTGTGTATTTATCCAGTTAATTGCTATTTTCTTCCAAAGCCATCATTCTTTTTAAAGAATCTCATTTGCATTGAATATGGGCAGCATCCCCCTGCCTCTATGGAATGTTTATATGCAGATTATAACCATAGAATCATATCACAGAATTGCAGAATGGCTTAGGCTGGAAAGGACCTTAAAACTCATCTCATTCCACTCCACTGCCCAGGGACACCTTCCACTATCCCAGGTTGCTCCAAGCCCTATCCAACCTGGCCTTGGACGCTTCCAGGGATGGGGCAGCCACAGATTCTCCTCAATGTCACAGGGAAAAACTTCTTCCTAGTCTCTCATCTACACCTATCCTCTGTCAGTTTGAAGCCATTCCCCCTTGTCCTGTCACTACACCCTGGTTCTGATGACTCCCCACAGCTCTATCAGTGTCCCCACTCTTTATTACTAAACCCATACAACTGCAGAAGAGCAAGTGCATTAAATGATGTATCATGATTTATCAACACCTCTCCCGTGGAATGTACTTACAAAAACCCCACAGTTTCTGATTTCTGAACAGATTAGCAGGCCCAGATTCAGGCCAAAAGCTGCTGTTTTCACCACTGTGAAAACCAGCTCAAAGGTGAGGCAGGAAAGTAGACAGGAGGTATGGGGGAGAGAAAGGAATTTCACATTTCTTATAATTTCACAGAAGAAAGAGATGCCAGTTAAGAGTGAGAAGCAGCAGTATTACATCAAATACATACAAAGAGGCTTCGTCCAGGAAGAGAGGCGAGAGGCCCCAGCAGAGCTGGGTAAAGATCAGGAGGATTAGAGAAAATCAGCTCTTCCTCCTCCTCCAAGGCAGCCAGACTCTTTAACAGGTCCGGAGGAAGCAGAGGGGAGCTCTTGGGGTCCTAGTGACAGAAATGAGCACAGTGAGACAACAGAAGGCAGAAAGAACAGCCAGAGCAGGAGAGAGAACAGCAAGAGGAAGGCAGAAAGCAGCATGCAGAGGGTGAGGTGAGAATGGTGCTGAGGCACACACTGAGAACTCTGAGCAGAAACAACCACGCAGCCAAATGTGCACAGGGAGAGGATCACGCACCCAAGTGACAGCAGGGAGCCTTAATCAGCAGAGCCAGTGCTTCCCCTTGCATCCATGCCACACACTGAACCTGCTTCCACATGCAAGGACAACAAACAAAACCTTATCATCATTCTTCTACAGCTGACCTGGGAGTAACTTAGGTTTCAAGTAGAATTATGTTTGCATCATCTCCTTTTCTCTGCTTGTGGAGTTTAAATTCCATGAGACTCATTTCCACTGGTCACAGCTACTATGCCAACACACAGCTGACCAGCCCCCTGGGCCAGTAAAATCTGCTCAGTGCTGGTCAGACTGGACATCTTTACTTTTGTAAAGAGGGATGCTTAAAGCATCACAGGCATAGCTTCTCTCTGCAGCACAACGTGCTGGCACCTTGGCAAGGTTTCCCTTTTAGGATAAAGACAAAGCTTTGACCCTGTCTCCATCTAAAAACCACAACCTGACATCAGGGTAGTACTGTACATTGTCTGTACACTGTACTCCTGTACATTGTCTGGCTTTTCTCTTGGAAGGAAAAGCCAAGTGTTATCAGCTGACCTTCTCCATGTCCTGAGTGCATTTACAGAGGCACACCCAACCAAAGGTTTAAAAGGCCTCTGTTTAAGCTTCCTTATAAACATCACCAAAAGCACTCACAGATGACTCCAGGACTGTTAATAAATAACAGAGATTAGAGGGTTTATAAACACTGACATGAAGCACGATCATATGAACAGAAGTAAAGTATTCCATTTACTGCAACTGGGAGCTAAGGAAGCCATTTAGCTCCCTCAGTGTGGCGGGATTTTCAAGAACAAGCAAACAAAAAAAATCCCAAGACAAGACCACTGCTACCATCCTTGATTGCTCAACCTATTGTAGCCTCAGCCATTCAATTCACTACAGCAGTGTTAGGAGTTCACCTAAAGTGCAATAATTCAACTGCAATTATTTGGGTGGCTGTTATGGTTTTCACCAGTTGCAGACAAGAATCTTCCCCAAATCTATCAGTTGCCATGTTTCTCAACCTGGCAGACAAAGCACAGAGATGGATGTCACATCCATACTGAACAAGACTTACATCTACTTGAAACCAAATCTTCAAGAGACTGATACTACACATAGCCTGCTAAAATGGGGAATTCATTACTTTGTGCTGGAACCCCAGGCACTGATGCTCAGGTCTCTTCTAAATAAGTTTACATTGACCTACTTGGGACCACAGGGCATTCCTGAAACAGGGAAATGCCAAGAGTTGCCAGGAATATCAGAGCTTTAGTTTTCCCCACTTGCAGCATGGCTCTTACCTCAAAGGTCATCCTGGAGACAGCATCCTGCTCGGAGCGGAACACTCCCTGCCGCTTCCCCCTGCGGTCCATGCCCGACTGCTGGCTCATCACCCTGTTGTCCGTCATGCCATAGGAAGAGTCCCAGTAATATTCTGGCACCTTGACTTCTGAGGGGTTCTGGTTATATGGCTCCATTGGGAAAGGCTTCATTTTTTTCTCCAGAGGTTGCTGTTGCATCACGGGAGGCTGTAATGACTGTTCAAAGAGTTTAAGAGGGTCCTGGGCCTGCAGGTAATAGGGCTGCTTTACAGACATGATCTTCCCCAGGGAGCCTTGGACTTGAGGGGGGTTCCAGAGCTGCTTCGACGAGTCTGTCTGTGGATACTGAGGCAGAGACACAGGATTTCACCAGCAGGGAGGAACAATCCATGTTACCTGAATGCTTAACTCCATCCAAGCTGTCAGCCTGGCTCATGCATGACAGTAAATCAGAATGTTTGTGGAATGTCTATGTTATTCATCAAAAGCAATTTCCATAGGCATCTAATGCTCTCTAGTCAAGCTTTAAACCAACAGCCAAGTATAATCCTTACTCCATCCAGTACCTTTTAACCCAAAAGCCTACAAACGAAACCTTTAGTAAGGTACTGAGCCAGCATTTTGCTGCCCAGAACACAAGCAGGGTCTCACCAATGGGTCCAGATTTGCCAGAAGGGAGATTTTTCTCCAGCACAAGGTGAGCAAAGGAACTAAGAGCTGTAAGGGAACTGACACTGCAACCAGTTAGCCAAAGGAGAGTGCAGGTGGAGGTTCACACTCAGCCCTCATGACTCACACAAGAAAACTAGAAAGGCCTGAGACAGACATACCACCTCCATAGCTTGTCTGTATCAGAAACACACAGCAAACAGATGACAGAAAAGACATTCCATTGCAGTACATACCTTCCTTTCAGTTACAGCATCATATGTTCACCCCCACCAAACTTCAGCTCATTTTCAAATTTGCCCAGAAGTTCACAATCAAAAAATTCTTTAATGACAATTTTGAAAGGTAATCCAGGAACACAAGTCTTGAACATTGCCCCTTATTTTTAAATAAAGCCCAGCATCTAGCACAGGCCAAGTTTACCTGCTGGAATCCAGAGTGGTGTGGTGGGCTCTTCCCCAGGCCCTGCACAGCTTTGGTGGGGGACTGCTGCTGCTGCTGGGCCAGAGCTTGCACCTGTAACTGGCTTGCGGACTGTGCTGTTGCCTGAGCTGGTAAAGATGAGAGGGGTTGCTGGGAAGGAGGTGGTGTTTGCTGAGGTCCCTGGGTCATTGGCCCTGGTCCAGAGGGCCGTTGCTGGCTGTAAGGAATGTGGGACTGTTTCCCACCTTGCACCTGGTTTCCTGCAGGCGAGTGAGCTGTGGGCTGGAGGAAGGTTCCTGGGACAGAAACACCACCTGGGAAGGTGTACCCCGTGCTCATGGAGAAAGCCACAGGAGGGGGGACAACATAGGTTGGAGGAGGAAATCCTGGAAAAGATAAAAAAATGCACCTTTAAATCACAATTTGACAGACCATACAACTCCCTCCAACAAACTTTTAGTGGGGGTTTCTCTTCCTATGCTGTTCATTTAGGAAAGGAGGCACCAGACTGCACACATGCACTACAATGTCCTTCCTCACCTTGGCCTGCGCATGGCTGTGATCACACAGGAATTCCAAATTTGTTTTGGAGTTTTCTTGCAATATTCCAGGGACTGATAGCAGTCAGCATGGCAGTATCTGAGGGTCATATGTTTCCACATCCCTGTGTTCCCTGCCCCCCAGTCTCCCTGCTTTTTCTGACCCTCCCTACCTTGTCCCTTCATTGCTCTTTGGTTTTTGATGCTTTACCCCCAAAGTTTCCTCCCCTTCAAACACATTTTCAGGGACTACACTTCTGCAGGAACAAACAGAAGCAATCAATACAATAAGTGTATTGCCTCCTCTCAGAGGATCACCCGTCTCTGGATCAATTTAGAGAGAGACAGATGGTAACCAAACAAATCCTCGTATCTGTAAGATCAATTCCTTCCCTGTAGTTCACACTGAAAAGCCAGTTTGGAAGGGAAGCTTTAATTCTGTGTCTCACAGGTCAGATTTTATGCTGACTTTGGGACAGGGAAGATGCCCATCTGTTTTATATTGAGGAGCTCCATATAACACATGCAGGGAAGAGAGCTTCCAGTCATTCCTTGAGCAAATATGGATAGCAAGGTGTGACAGGCAGATAGCAAGGTATGACAGGCAGACTCCACAGCAAAATGGGACACACAATGCAGCAACAGCAACAAGTAAGACCACACAAATTACAGCTTCAAACATGAGCACCACTACAAAAGAAAGTGAGTTTTAAAGCAAGCAGTGTGATTGATCTTTTGCAATGGAGTCTGAAGCCCAGGGAATGCTTCAGAAGCAGTGCTAGCAGAAAGCTTTGTCATGTTCAGATTAACTACAGGAAGAGCCTAGCATGAAGTTCCTTGATCTTACACCCACTAAACCAGAAGGCAGGTGGCAGATTTCATGACAAACCTCGATTCCAAAGCATAAGGAACCTTATTTATCTTGTTGCAGTTCTGCTACGCCACTTTTTACTACTTGATAAGATGTTCAACAGGAAAATTCATGGTCATTAACAGAGCCTCTACCTTCCAGAGGCTGTACTAACCACTATTACAGGATTTTCTTCAGTCAACAATAAATGACACTTCAAAAGAATGATGCAAATTACCTGGCCGGCTAGGAAGGGGAGGGAAGGCTCCTGGGTGATGAATAGGGATGAACTGGGAACTGCTGGCCTGGCTTGGAGTCTGAGTTACAGGTGTTTTCCTGGCTTCAGATACCGGAGTCTTCCTCATCTCCGTCTGGGATTTCACCTGATGCAAAAGAAAGTAGGAAGAAATTAAATCACTTGTCCTAAATTTCCACATTAACCATATCACGTCTCAAGCCAAAAATTAAACTCCCAGATTGTCTGAGCAATTATTTTCTTTTCTCTAAGTAACTGAGAGACCTTTAGAACACAGAGCCCTCCTCACTGACCTCAGGCACATTACCCTGCATGTCCTCAGGCACTTCTCACCTCACAACAGCACTCAAGGATATTTACTCAGAAGATGCAAGAGGCTCCTTCTCTAGCATGAGAGTGAGAAGCACACACAGTGTCTCACACCATCCAAGGAACTTACCACGCTGCTCACCTGCACTGTTTAAAAACAAAAAGTGCAGATGCTGCTATGCTTCTCCTAGGGCACTGCTTCAACCTAAGTTATGCTACTTACCTGCAGCACCTTAAAAAACAAGCACTGCCACACTCTTCCTGGGGAGTTCTCTCAGCCTAATCCATACAGTGGTGTATATGCACAAACTCCACACTATGGAATTCTTTTGACCCAGAGCATACAAGACAAACAGCAGAAGTGCCTCACCTCATTCAGTTTACTGTGTCACTGTGGGGTGTTATGTTAAAAGAGCTGCACCAGTCAAAGGCAGAGAGAAGAATGGAATGTAATGTTTACCTTATTCTGAGTCTCCCGCGGTCTGGGTCTTCCTGGGGAGGAAGACAGAGGGGAAGACTACTTTCCCTTTCTGTTCAGCTCGGCAGAACTGCCTGGAATGCAAGATGGAGCAGGCAGGAAAAAGACAGCAAGCAAGGAACCCGGGCAATACAGAAAGGGCCCAGGAGCAGACCTGACACCAAGGCTCAAAGGTGAGTGAAAGAAAGGGTTGTATCAGGGATCAAATTAAAAAAAATCCAAACCAAACAACAACAACAACCCCCACACCATAACTGTGTGGGGTTTATTTAGGCATTTAGTGCTGCTGAGTTGAAAGGAGTTACAGGACAGTTGTTTTCTGCCAAATTACAGTAGTAAAGGGGTAGATGCATTCATATCCTTTCTTAAGGTCTTTTTCAAATTGAATTTCCCCATGTAGAAATTATGGCAGTGTAGGGTTCTTTCTGAATTTGTAAAATTGGGAGATTTGGGTGGATTTTTCATTTCCCACTACAAAAAGTCTGGAGGGAACTCCACCTCAAGGTTCTGGCTGATGCTAAGCACCATGAACAATGCAGGCCCTTGCTCATGCTGCATCTCTTCACCCTCCATCACATTCAGTATATTTAACTTACATTGTGCTGTCCCTTTCCCCTCCACAGTAAGCCAAATATTTTTACAACCCATATCAAGCACTATGCATTTTTTTATGGAAATGCTGGAGAATTCAAAGACACTCTTCCTGCCATGGCATTTTAAAACTCGAGCTCTATCCATCAAAAACTCAAGTATGCTATAACACATTTCCAGAGGATGGCTTCCAAAAGGCCCCCTGCATGATTTACAGTTAACTTTATAAAAACATAAATTACTAAAATCAATTAATCAAGACAAATTTCAGTTCCTTCCTTGCTGCTATTTGATATTACCTCAGAAGTGTCAATGCTACCAAATATTTGCCCCTATAATAGCCCTAAGTGTTCCTACACAGTGCCTGAGAGAGGCACCATTTTATCACAGGGACCTCTTAAGAGTATGCTACACTTTGAGTTGGTCTGCACTGAGCTTCCTTGGCTCCTAACATTATCTTCCCTAGAGAGCAGAGATTCAACCCAGATCACATCCTGCCTGAGCATGCAAGTTTCCCATGCATCTGCAAAGCAGGACTGATCACTTCTGTACCACATTCTTCACATTTTTGCAAAGTAGGAACTGCAGCATTTAAGCTTTTGAAGGCAATGAACTATGTAGAAAATAAAGCATGAAATTGTCAGGAGTGCCAAAGCAGAACAAACAGTCCACCAACTGGTATGAAACCTACACTGGTTTCTCAGTGTGGGGGAAAGCAAGCCCTCCCTCTATTCTGGAGCAGGTCTGGATAAGCAAGCCCACCAAATTATATGAAACAAAAGGCATTTCACTGGACTTGTTGCCCTAAATACAGCTGATGGAGTTAAAAAGCCAAAATTAATTTCTACACAAGAGACAAACAATAACAGACAACATCAGAGCAGATTCTGCTACAGCTGGGTTTGTTCTACCTTAAGACTAAATCAAGCAAATTTCTGATAAATAAACTGTTGTCACTATCCAGAAAGCTACACATAATCCTCAGATCTGGCAGGTTTTAATCCACCTGAAGTCCTTATTTTGCAAGACAGGGGCACAAAGATCAAAGCTGGGAGTTATGCTCAGACCTGCAATGACATTCCAGATCCATTTGACAAATAAATAAGAAACTTGCTATTCTAACTCATCTATGCTGGCTTTCAGATACCAGAATCATGTTTCATGACTCACCCCCTGGTTTCTGTAGCCTTTACAGAAACCCTCTGTACCCCAAGTTATCCCCTGCAAAACCAACTGAATAATGCTGCCAGTTCAGACACTCCATTTCATAACCAGGATGTTTAACAGCAAATCATCAGGAGGAAAAGAGGGAGAATAATCCAAGGCTCCCAAACAGCACAGGCTGGAAAAACTGAAAGAGATGGCTGTCTAGCCTGGGGAAAAGACCTCAATTGCCTTACAGGCCTTTGGAGCAGCTGCAAAGAGGAAGAAGTTATTCTGCAGACCTGTCTTGGGCAGCAGTAATGGGCTTACACAGAGGCAAGGGACATAAGGTGCATCAGGAAATAATTTCCACTTACAAGAACAGTGAAGAACTAACAGTTTCTCTAGGGAAATAACAGAAATCTCCATCACTATCATTGAATGGTTCCAGTTATTATCAGGGAATGACCTGAGATACAGCCAAATTGTCCAGGTACAGATCAGATCAGCCCTGACACTCTCTACCCTCATTTACTATGACTTGGTGGAAGGCAGACCAGCAAATTCACTGTTTACTTGATATATTTCATATGTAATGCTCAAATAAATAGATAAAAAAGCATGCCTCTAAAAAATACAACTGGTAAAAGAGCAGCCAAAACCAAACCATTTTGACCAAGTGCCTCAGCACAGATTGATGATTTAAGAGCACAGTGGCTTTCTTTACTTTGACAGACACTTGGTTGCACTCACATTACAGAGGCTCTTACTCCACATATATACAATTTGCTGCTTTTGTGACATGTTCAGTTTGTTGAATGTGCACCAGTCAACTGAAGTGAAAATGCAGAGTACCCAGTTCCTTCACAACAGACCCCAGAATAGCAAGCGCATGACTATGACCTGGTGACGTGAGCTGCCTTGGTGGCCTAAATAATTTGTGGAATGGGCAGAAATCTATCTTTTAGGACAGTTATAGCACCTCTCATTGCACTATTTTTCTCCCTCTTCCTCCTTTTTTAAGATAGCATCAAGGAAAAGCAAAGAGATGCTAAGACAACCATCACCTGATCTTTGAGGTAGAAATATTTTATATTATTGAGCATTAGCTGCAGGGCCCACAGCAAGACCTCAGCTGTACCATACTCTACACAAGCAGAGACTGCCCTGACACAACATGGCACTGTCTCAGGCACAGTATCCCTCTGAGCTGAAGGCTTACCTGAACTGCCACATTCTGCTTTCCTGCTTCCTGCATCTTATCCAAGCCACATTTCTTGGTCTCGTTCTTCCTTTTATTGTTATCCTTCTTCCCATCATTCTTATTTGCCACTATTCCTTTGCTAAAGTCCCGTCTCTCCCTTGCTATGTCCTTTGGGGGGTAGATGCGCCCTTGCTCTCTGTTCATCTCCCGGGGCTTGATATTCTCTTTGAAGGTGACCATGGGTTTTTCTCCTGCATCACAGCTGTTGCTCAGGCTTCTGCCAGAGGACAGCACTGATTTGAGTCCAGGGCTCCCATCGGCACACAGTGGCTCCACCATGGATGTCTCCTGCAAGGTGAGACTCTCTTTGGCTTCACTAGGGTCCTCCAGTAAGAGCTCTGGGATTTCTGTCACAAACAAGAGCTTTCCTACCTCATTTTCACATTGAATCAACCTGAAAAAGACAGCAAGGAATTAAAAAGCAAGTACATACACTACATTACTCTGTGAAGGAATAGCATGCTGACCCACAGAACATATTATTAGTGCTGTCAGCATCTTGTGCTCACATTTCAGCTAACTGCTGTGTTGAACAGAGAGAAAAATAACACTCCACACTGGCTCCTGTGTCACCTCAGCTTCCAGCAGCATGGGAAACACTGAGTACTTGCAATTACCTTGGCTGGTTATCAGCAATCCATTTGCCTGTGAAGATCAGGCGCTGCTGCCGTATCCGACGTTGCTGCCCCTCTTTATCCCCTGTAATTGCCTGGTGGCCTTTGGAAAAATCCAAGTTCCTAGTATTGAAGCAGAAGAGGGAATATTAATTACACAATTACCCTCTGCAATATCCTATTTTTCTAGAAATACGTGTCAGCATTGCTCTATGAAAAGCTCTGAACTTTCACCAGATATTATTCAAAACATGGCTGTTAAGAGGTGTCTGATTTACACATGTAATTCTCATCTGGTAAGATGTATCTACATTAAAGAGGTTCAGCAGGGTCATGAGCAATATTATAACCTCAAGAATTTCTTAGGGCTACATCATCCATTGCAGTTATTTTGAAGAGACCAACACCAATCTATACAGCAGTAAACAGACATAGATAAGATATTGTATGGAACAGGTCAATGCCTGCAGAAGTTGTGACATCAGCAAGGGTGCAGGACCCTTCAGCTGTCACCCACCTGAACGAGGGCCTCAGAGCCAGGAATCCTTGCAACTCAAATTCTTCTGGAAGCGGGGTTGCTGGCAAATAGACAGTAAACAGCATAAGGAAAGCATGAAAGCATTGAACACAGTATCTTATTGCTTATTTGCTCCTTATTTGCTCTTCAACTGTAACTCCCCACATCAGCAGGAAAAACATTGGTTTTCACAGTTCTTTAGAGCACAGACTAAGTGTCCTTACCATTATTACTGGATAGATCTTCTTCATGAGGCTGGAAACTATTTAGAAGAGAGATCAGCCAGGGCCATATGCTAAAAATTAGAAAACAGGCAAACCCTGAGTGAAAACTGCATAACATGGGATGCGTTTGCTTTACCAAAAAACACTGAATGGTGTTAACATCACAATTTACATTAATCCTCTGATTCCCAAGAAAAGTTTCTTGCAAAGAGTCAGTTAAAAGACCACTTTATTGAAAGAATTACTATTACTAAAAAACCAACCTGAAGTTCCCAAGGAAGCCAAGCTCTCACAGCACAGACAGCAGGCCAGAGAGCCTTTTGTGAATTTAACCAGATAAACCTAGAGTATTAGCAAGTGCTGCAAACACCTGATTGCAATTCATGCTTTGCAGTCCAAAGCTGATGGCTCTCAAGGCATAGTCAATGAATCAGTTTAGGCAGCAAAGGAATTTATCAAGTCCCAGCTGTGCAGAAGCACTTCTGCTCTGTGAACAACACCACTGCACTGTAGTGCTGGAGCATTTACCACCAAGGGAAGAGACTCTAAGCAAGGGCTGCACCAAGCAAGACCATTAAACTAGAGGTGAACTTGCAGTCCCCTGCCTAGCTCTCACAATACCTGTAACAAGCAATGATTGGAAATTCTTCCCAAAGGCCCTGGAGCAAACAATTTTAAAATCACACTGATCATTGTGTTAAGGTTTAACTGCTACCACCAGACTGCTTTGCTAAAAGCTCCCACTCAAAAAGTCCAAAAATCCTTCTGCTTTACTGATGGGCACCACAAACAATAGAAAACTATTTCAGGATGCCCACTGTGCTCAGGGTAGGAGAAATGAATGTGTCCTCCACAGCAAGGCTTCCAGCCATCATCCAGCACAGAGCCTGGAGAATGCACCGTGCCTCCAACAGCACTGCACACCCTCAGCTGCTCTCCTGCATGGCTGCAGGCATAGACAGCATGATCTTCATGGTTATTCTCTACACTACACTGAGCAACAGCTCCTTCCCATGACTGACAAGGAACAAAAGAAGGAAAAAACACCCCAGATATCTTCAATAAGGCAAGCAAATCAATAATATGTTATCCAGAAAATGGGTTCCTTCAGAGAATCCCAGAATGGTTTGGGCTGGAAGGGACCTCCCACCCTGTGCCATGGGTAGGAACACCTTCCACCACCCCAAGGTTGCTCCAAGCCCCATCCAGCTTGGCTTGGGACACTTCTAGGGATGGGACAGACACAGCTTCTCTGAGCAAGCTGGGCCAGGGCCTCACTGCCCTCACAGGGAAGGATTTCTTTCTAACCAATCTAAATCTGCCCTCTTTCAGCTTAAAGCCATTTACTCCATGAATTACTACCTGCATGTCCTCTCTGCAGAGACTACTTGATATCAAGCAGGTGTCTTGCCTACTAAAATACATGCATAGGTCTTCCTTCAGGATGTGTGAATGACAATAGTTATCACCATCTCAAAACCACATCTGAACTCTTTTCCTTCATCTTGCCTTTAGGAATTCTGTGATTTAAGCTCCCAAAACTCCACAGGGCTTTTTGTTTCTTATTTTACAAGCCAAAGATGTAGGCACCCCTGTTCCCCATGCATCACACTGCTTTCCTTGGAGAGCTCATCTCAGGAACAATACTCATCCAGCTGCACCAGTAACAGTCACTCCAATCCTAAGAACCACCTTACAGAAACACTTTATTGAATTACAGTAATTCATGAAAAGTTAACAGACTATTTAAAAAATTGCGAGTTTTGAGCAATTCAAGCCTTAATTTATGAGATTAGTGGCAACAGTGAAAAATCAGAGCAACAGATTTTTCCAGATTTTTCCAGTCCAGAACAGTTAGGCCTGCACTGACATTTAAAGAGCCCCTCTACTAAACTGAATTTAACTCCTAGGTGACTACATTCCAACACTGCCCAAGTGATGGTTTAGTGCATAAAATTAAGGCAAGTATTCTCCTGCCACTTCCCCCAGTAATCTGAGAAATCATTATATTAGATAAGACTACAGGAACACTCAGTAATTATGCTCAAACTGGACATTATAAAATAGATCCCCCAATTGTAAAAAACTTACAGGAAACCTAAAGACAAAATAATCAATTTGCTCACGTAACCAACAAATCTCATGTTTTGCTTTATGAACCTTTTAGCACATACACTTTCTATCATTTTGGTATCTGTAATGATGAGTTGTATGATCACTTTTCCCATGACAAATTTGTGGACCAACAGTAATTAGGACCTTCATGCAACAAAATGTAACAAGAGAAAGATTAACACTCACTACCGTCTCTCATCAACCACTGCCTCCTGGAAAACACTGGGCCTAAGTTTCAGCCAGTCCATCGAAACCTTCACAGCTGGAAGAGGATATGCAGCCCCAGAGTCCTCCTGGTAGTCATTTTGTAAAGGACACTTGCACAGAACTCCAAGAAATGACACTAGAAACAGAGTAAGAGGAAAAAACAAAAGAAAAAAACTCCATTATGTGGGAATGACACTTCAAAGTTGACCAAATAACTTAATCAAACATATCCACTCCATAAACCCCTATTCTAAGAGCTAGTGCTTTAGACCAAGGCAGCCCAGCTACCTCATCTTAAACAGTCCACCAACAGATCATAACACAGGGCTTTTTAAAAGTTTTCTACTATGGAGCAGAATCTTGATGTTTATATCTCTTCAACTGTCATGGCAAGTTGTTTTGGCAAGTTAAAAAAATCAGCTGAGACAAGCCCAGTGCCAAAACAGTCACTCACCTATTTATCAGAAATTATCAACTCAACTACCTACCTGCACTTTATTCACTTCAACCAGCAGGCACACAAATGCACTGAAGCTCTGCAGGCAGGCACCCAGCCCAGACCCCTGAGAGCACAGAAGCTGAGAAAGAGTAACCACACCTGTGTGGCCATGGTGCCTTCAGAATCAACTCCAGGCTGGAATTTGGAGAAATCCAGCTATTCAGAAATGTAGGTGTTGACAAACAAGGCCAAGCTGACAACAGGCTCTATTATGTTAAGCAAATCAGCATTATGTGGCCAGAATCTAAAATGCTCTGCACTTTTACTTATCTCCTAGTTGATATTACCAAAGGCAAAGAAGTAGCTGAGGTCCTGGTTGACTCAACTTGAACTGCAGCCCTGTTGAATCAGAACCAGTTCCATTCAAAGCAACTCCAACTGTATGCAGCCAAGTGGGGAGCAGCCCCCAAGAGGGGTACTACTCACTGCCAAGCTGGATCCAGTTTTGCACCCAAGTTAAAATGCTCTTTCAGAACCAGAAAAATGATGCAGAGTTCTGTAAAGCTTCAAACAGAGTAAGTCTGGACACAGAAATCCAGTGTTAGTCAGCACTGCTGGCAGAAATGATCCTGTGTGACCATCATCTCTCACAACTTTCTCCCTAATGTCTATTCTCAGCACTTACCTCAGCCAGCCATTAAGCTGGATCCTGACAGGAAATTACTAATGGATTCCACATTAAAATCAAGAGAACTCCAAAAATCAATTAGCTCCCACACTTACTGAAGAGAGCCAGGAGCTGTGTCCAGCAGAGCTGCTCATCCTGGCTGTAGCTGTGCTGCTCTGTTTCATTGCTGAAGTCTCGCAGGTGGTGCAGCTGGAACAGGTTGATCACAGTAATATGGACTAACTGCTGAGAGTTGAAGGCCTTCTGGAACAACAACCTCTGCAACAAGCACACAGGGTGGACATATTTTTAGATGGCAAAACACATGCTTGAAAGGACTGGTAGGTGCTCCTTCACTGCTTGACTAATGTTTCTGCTCTTACACGACATTTATTCTGGATTTTATTTTCAGGTCATCCCTCGCAGCACAGCACTGGGCTTCCCAGGAGGACCCCACTGTTAAGCACAAGGTTTTTGCTTGCACACCAGCTCAGACACACAACAAATCAACATCCCCTTTGCATATGGTTCTCTTCAAGACCAAGTGCAACTTGGAATGTGCACAGACAACACTGCAAAGGCCCATAGATCCACTGGGTTTCTCTGCCTTTCAAAGAACCAGCATGGAGAAGGTGACATTTTAAAAAAACACCCCAGGAAAATTTAACTACTGCATGGTTATGCATTAAAGACTAATTCCACACCTGACTTCATGGGTCACAAAACGCCTCTGTGGACTAAAATAGAGAGAGCTATTTACAAATGTCTTTCAGTAACTATGCTAAAAAAGACACCTTCCCCAGGACAGGAAAAGAGACCTCAAGGCTTTTTAGGTGAAAAAAAAGAGCTATCCTAAATCTCAGCCAACGTATCTTCAGACACAACAATCAGGGAATCAGCTAGATTAACTAGTGTAAGCATCAGGAAAAGGTTTAAGCTCCACATTCTCCCTTGACACTCTGATTTAGGGCATGAAGCACCAGCATTGTACACCTGACAACTGAGACTAGCAGAGCTGCCAGCAGCAGCACCCAGGGCCTGGCTGAACGCTCCCAACCCTGCAACTGCCCTCATCAGAATTAAAATGAGCCACAAAGTTAAACTAATTCACTACCATACAGCCAACTTCACATCAACATTCAACTTGGTGAAGCCAGAAGAGTTACTCTTTGATAAATTACCTTGTGTTGCATAATATAAACAAAAAAGGTAACCTAAGCAGCAAAGCAGGGCTCAATTAGCTGTTTTAACACTCTGGATCAGTCCAGAAAATGAAGACTGTTCCACATGCCTCAGCAATGCTCATAATTATTGATTATAAGCACTATGGAAAAAGCAGTACTTTTTCAACAGCCAGCATCACACATGGAAAGAGAGATACAATTATTTCATGTTGAAACAACATAAACTGCCAGGGTTGGAGTAGCCAATTCATAGGAAATTCTGTGGATTTTTAAATTTATTTTAAAGACAGTGTGAACCTAACTGTAGCAGCACAATTCAAGACAAAAAAGTATAAAAGGACTGTAAAGAACATTTGTGATTTTTATATTGCTCAGACCACATTCCCCTTTCCTATTTTTGAAAAGCATCCACTGCTCTGCTGAACATATTCATCCTCCCTGATGCTTTTCCACAAATTAGGAAGCTGAAGCAGAGCAGTTTCCAAAAGGCATTTACCAGTTGACACTATGTTCTCTCTGAAACTATACTACTTTGCATAAATACCTTACAAAATTCTTTTGTTTTGATCTTGGCTATTCTGTCCAACATAATGAGCTGGGTATGTAATCAATGGGACTCCTGGATTTTCCATGGAAAACATGTTCAGCATAGTTCTAGTCTGCACAAAGTAACGTTGTATGGGGCACTTTTCAAGGGCAAACTGTTAACAGGAGAGGCAGGTTTCCCAAGGCAGATTAAAAGCAGCCTTAATAACCACTGGGAGTGAATGATAAACATCCAAAACATGAAGCTCTCTAAATTCCTCAGGCCACCAAGCCAAGACTCCACAGATTGATCAAGTCCTTCTCACAGGTATCCAAGAATTATGCAGGTTGAAGAGCAGAGAATCAACAGTGGTCACTGATTTCTCCTGTATCTCCACCAACAATGGACCATGTGTCAAATGGGGAAAATCCCTAATTTGGCAGAAGTTACCAGAACTATACAATGTTAGCTGCAATGCAAACCTTCCCTAACTGGCTACTTGAACTTCCTGTATTTTATCATGTGAAAGAATGATTACTGAACTGTAATTTCTGAACTCAGCTGCTAAAAATATACTCAATATACTAATTAATACGTTGTTAGAACTAACCTTGAACTGTTCTTCCAGCTTTTCTCGAAGAGGGCTCAGCTTCTCCAAGCTCTTACTCAGGTACACATGGCCATGAAATTTAATAAATGCCTTGATGAAGTCAGACACGCTCCATCGAGTCTTCACCTCATCACGACTGCATTTAGAACAGACACACCTGATTCAGTCTTTGGAATTACACACAGCTGCACATAACCACAGAATTACTCCAAAATGAGGGAGGAATATCCTGCAAAGCTACTTTTTGTGTTGGCACAAGATGCTTATTTCCTGCATTCACTAATCACAGTCAGGAGCATCACATTCTTTTTTCCATGCACCTCTGAGGATGCTCTGACTGGACAAGGGCTGAGGGATTTCTATTCCACTGCCAAATATGAATAACTTCTAGCAAGGCAGGTACTTTTAGAAGAAATATCTTCCAACTTACCTGAGTGGCAATAATTTACTTAGTCTCACCTTTCCAGTGCTTTAGAAAGTGCTTTTTGTAGGTTAGTGGAGGCAGCTGGGAAAGGAAACTTCACAGCAATGCTTCTGCAGTAGTAGAAAATTGTGGTCAAGTGGTCTCCTTTGGAGGAAGCTAGGATAGCCAACTGATTATAAGGCTGACCTAAGGGAGAAAAGGACAAGCTGTCCAACAAGTTGTCCTGGGGAAACATGCTAGATTTCAGAGTACATGTGGTCATCTGGAAAGGGAGCATAAAGTCCTCAGTTCTTCAACAGGCAAGGCTTAGATGCACCTGCTGACCCTTCCACCCCAGCCTCAGATCTGAACTACTCCAGTGAAAAAGCTTCTAAATTTGTGGTGCATCAGCTGTTTGGAGGGTTTTGTCTGTTTGTTTTGTTTGCTTGTGTTGCCTTTGTTGCTAGATTTTTGTTTTGGGGTTTGGTGTTTTTGGTTGTGGGTTTTTGTTTGTCTGTTTTGTTGCCTTTTTTTTTTTATTTTTTACTTTGGAAGGAGAAGGATTGGGTATGGGGGTCTCTGATTTTGTTTGGTTGTTTGTTTCAGGGGGCTGAGTTTTTGTTTTGGTCAGTTAGAATGCAACTGGTTAAAAAATTTGATTACTAGTTTCAGCAGCCCAGCTCAAAAGTGACTTATCCTTCTATCACCATCCCTACATTTTGGGCCACTGGAAGACAATAGCTCAAAAGCTAGATCCCTGAACTAAAGAACTCATTAACTCCTATCAGAAACTATAAATTGGCACGGAATGAACAATAAAAGAAAAAAAAAAAAACCAATGCTGGTGTAAAGCAAGTTTTCATTAATTGTACTTTATAATGTATGAATGTAGGAGTACAGCAGTAGTGAAGCCTTGGAGTAAAGCTGTGTATTACTTCCCTTGTTTCTAAACCTGCACAAAAGGAAGCAACACGGATCATGCAAATAACCATTATCTAAATGATTTACTGACATGTGAGACATGGTTCTATGGTTTGGAGAGGAATATTCATATAAAAGCCCAGGTTTTCAACTGCCACAGAAGAAAACAATACCCCAAATCTTCCTTTGGAATTATGAACTGGAAAGGTATCCCAGACTCACCATTAGAAGGGACAAGCTGAGCTGCATGTCTATAGTAAGACTCTGCCTGGCTGGTCTGATTCCTATAGCGAGCTAAGAAAACAGCAAAAAAACCCAAGTTGAGGCACAAAATTCCAGTCCCCTGCAGTTACTTCCATAAAATGCAACTTACCTGAAGAGCATTTCACTAGTATTTCAGAAATAAGCATCAGAAGAATGAGCAATTACACCAAACAGCACCAAGATTTGACACATTCAATTCTGAGGTGACTGTTTTGCCTCAGACCTAAGACTGTCTTATGGACAACAGTACCAAGAATACCACATACAGAGAGCTAAAAGTATTTTTCATCCCTCTTTGCACAACCACCAACTAGATCTATTTATAGGTTGTTCAAAAAGCAACTGCAAATTCCTGTGAAAAGAGAACTTTCTACAACACCAAGTTTTACTCAAATCAAGAAAGAAATAAACCTGTTGAACTTAATGCAAGAAAGAAACCCCATTTATGAAAGATTGGATTTCTAACTGGTGCCCTTGAACATAAGATATTAGTGTTCTGGAATGGAGAAGTGTGCTAGCCTGCTGCAACAAGCTTTTGTAATAGTTACCAGTTTCAGCACTTTCCTGTGCCTACCAGCTAGAACATGATTAAAATGCTAGGAGACAGACGCTAGCAGATCACTAGCAAGCCAGTGATTAACTGTCTCCATGTGTTAATGTGTAACAAACACTAGATAAGTCTGAACAGAGTTTCTTTCCAGGTCCTTCCCCGTGCTGCAATCACCACAGGCACAATCAGAAACTAGCTGCTGAAGTGGAACACACGGAGATCCCTCTCTAGAAGCTGAACACAGACAGAACTCCACGTCCCAGCCCTTCCCTTCTGAAGCTCACCAATATCTCCCAGGTGGACAAGGCAGTGCTGGCAGATGTAGGAGCAGGAGCTGGACTGCGGCTTCACGATGGCGCTGGTGTGCGTCTGTTTATTGCTAATGATCCCCAGCTGGGAAGACTTCACACGGCACGGCAGGTCCACGTTAAAAACTGTGCACAATTCCTGGAGTAACTGCAAAAACGGCCTGGGTCAGTGGCAGCTCCAGCCAGCCATTGGAAAGGCATCAAAACAAGTCACTAAACCAACAGAGCGCCACTCAGAGGTGTGTGCTCACCACAGATGAGCCAAACATATTTGGGGTGAACAAGCTCAAGTTACTAAAAGTGAGTATACACTCACATTTATACATTCTCCATATGGAATTCATTGACTTCCATTGTGTCCACTGTGTTCATCTGCCCAGTAAGAAGAAGCTCTGCATCCCAAACCAGTAAGCAACTCAATCCTCATGATATTTAAATCACCAAGGATTTATCAGTGGAGACTGACTATGGGAGGTCTACAGATATTGGTGGGTTTTATGGTTTTATCTTTTTGTTTTGTTTTTTCAGTAGGACGCTCAAGAGGAACACAGTGGGTTTTATACCTTCAAGAAGTGACACTGTTCTCTGAAAATATTAGAAAGGAACATCCCTCACCCTTCAAAGCAGCTTGTTCCAACATAAGAAATCCAACTTCAACTTTAGAAAGAAACTATTCCAATTTTAACTTTCGAAAGAAGCTGGAACATAACCAAGTTGATAAGCAACACAAGGCAATACTAACAGTTCAGGGACTGAGGTGTCAGCAAATATTTGCACTAAGCCAACACTGAGACTCTTTCAAGGAAAAAGGCATCAGCTACTTGATCAAATATTTCAAAAGCTGATTGAAAGAAAGCCTCAACTCTGCCATTCTAATTAGTGCTTTTAAAGTTTTTCCTAACGGACTCCAGCAAATACTCTGCAAATGGCAACCAGAGAGTGAAGAGTGTTTGTTGGACTGAGTTCTAGGGTAAAAAATGCAGGTAAGAAGTGACAGACTTTCTCCCAGCTGGGAACATGCTCAGTCTCCAAATAAAACAGACCTGCAGGAGGGTTGTACTTCCAGATAAAGGCACAGAGAAAGCCCATGGCTGACAGAAACACATACTCTATCAGCAAGATGTGACATGATGCTTTTGCTTGCTGCAGAAAGAGGTTTGTGTTACACCTCACACCCCTTTGCCTCTGTCTTTATACAGTACACAAAAAAATTCCTAAACAAGAGCGATCTCACAGATGAAAGCTGGATAAAAGAGAGCATCTTGACATCTTCAAAGATGCCAAATTAAGAAAATTCATGCTCTTGTTCAAAGATGTCACTTGGGGAAGCCTCACAGCTGGAGAACAGGTACCTTGGCTGAGCCAAGGCTTTAGGCTGAAAATGTAATTAACATCACAGCAAACAGAGAAAGATGACCCAGTCTGTAGTGTCAAGCTCAGAAAGAGTAAATTCCCTGATCCACTGCAGGAAAGAACAAGGTTTTTGCAAGACAAACAGTGTAGAGGTAGAACGCCCTTGGCAACCATGACAGCTTGTGAAACTGGCTACTTCCAACAAGCAGCTTTACAAAAAATCAATGCTGAAGGGGGAAAAAAGGGTAGCCACAAGGGTACCCTGGGTTGGCATGGCAGATGTCTGGAATCCAAGTAGGAAATGATACAGTACAAATGATCTACTGTGAGTGCTGTAAGCTGAAGACAGTGTAAATCAGCCATGACAAAGTTTACTCTGAACACTGAGAGAGGATTCAGCAACCACAGTGTTGTTGAAGCAGACACCAAATGAGGGGAAAAAGGAAAGAAAGGCAAGTTATCTTTACTAAGGCCATTCTCATACACTGACTCTTATTCTCTATAGTTTAAATCTAATGAAATCTAACATAGGAAAGAGTGTAGGCAAAAAAATGTCAGTGAGAAATAAGTATATGAATAGGAATCACACTCCTTTGGCAATTAACTGAAAACCCTGCAAAAGATTGTTGGCCCAGGAGCACTCAATACAGTTTTGCTTCAGGGGAAGAAAAGTTCCTAGAAGTAAACTAATTATTCTAATTGTTGTCGAAAATGAAGACTTACACCTCAATGCTCATCATTGGTGTTAGGAGTCACAAGGAAGAGGCAAAGAACAAAACATTAGGCCATCACACACATCCTGTGCATCTGCATTTTCTGCACATATTTCTGTTCCTGAGTAACTTAATCCAAGAATAAACTGATTATCCTTGCTTATCCTTCACTATACAGCAAATGAAAAGGAATGAAGGCAATGGCCCACAAACATATATAGGAATGAGAAGCCAAATGGGAATTTTTAGAGAAACAGCAGGAAAAAAGTACTAAGAGCACATCAACTAACTCATCTGCTGGGCTCGAGGTTTTTTGTGTTGTCATTTCTGTAAGACATTACAATTAAAAGACAAAATTCCTCACCACAGGTCACTGCAGAGACAGAGTAAATGGCTTTAAGAGGGACTGGAGAGCCAGTGAAGGCTAGACCTTCTAATAGTCAGAGGACTCACACAGGTGGTAGCTCAAGAAGGCAACAGATGCAGTTGCAAGAACTGCAGTAGTTCAAGAAGGCAGAGACAGTGCAAAGCATCATACTACCCTTTCCTGCTGCTTTATGATTGCTCTGAGCAGGCACAGCAGAGCACAGTAAGAAATGGACCTTTGACCTTACCCAAAACAGTGGGATTTAGGTGTTAAAGCAGATTCTATTAGAAAGGAACCTAAACTGCACCAAAAACAACTACCAGATGCACAAAAGTTCAAAAAAGTTCCAGATTGATCAAAAGAAAGCCCATCACCAGCTCTGCAGACATCTCCTGCTGAGAGCACCATGGCTAGCAAGGTGCACTGCTCAATCCAATACAGCAGCAGTTTCCTAAGCTAAGGGCAAAGAAAAGATTTTACCCACCTAAAACTGATCCTCCACCCATCCTCCACTTTGTGCAACTCACCTGTGTGTAGAAGCCACTAGCTGCCTCTAAAAACAGAGAAAGGTTCGCCTGAACTTCGCTCCGATTTGGATTTGCTCTGTTTTTCGCCTGACCCTGGAGTGTTGTGATCTGATTTTTAAAGGCATGATTCCAACTGAAAATAAAAGAAGCATTTATCTTTTTACTTTGGAAGTGTCTTATGCAGATGGCATAAATAACAGGAAAGAACTGTTTAATTACATAGCATCAGACATGAAGAATATTCAAATTCAAGCAACATTCAGATGAGAAAAATGTTAAATATGGAATAACCACCTTTGCTCACCTCTCATATCTAGGGAAACAGATCCTGATATATATACATATAGCTAACATACACGTGTATATATGTATATGGCTAATGCAAACATCATTAATATTTGTTGGCAATTGTTCTATTTTAGGCAGCAGAGAATTCCCTCCCTAAAACAAGGTGTGGGGTACAGAAATGAGGTTTAAAAATCATTCAGTAACTGGAAGCCTGGAGAGGAGAACTCAGCCAGCCAACTCATCTGGTTTCCCTCAATGCTGAAAGAACCACATGCTTCTGTTAACTAAACTTACTACAACCCATGTCTACACCTTAAATAACAGGGAATGGATTCAGGGCATGGAGAAAACCCAGCTGGATCTTACCCTGATTTGCAAGGTGTCATGAGCAACCCATTAATTAACCCCATGAGCAACCCTGATTATTCCTCCCTCTGCCCAGCTCTACCTCACAGGGCTTAAAACTGGTTTTCAGCAGCTCCTGTTAGACCTTGCTCAAAGCTCCAGGTGATTACATCAGGTAAATTTCCTCCTTTCAGGAAAATGCAGACTTCAGCCCTCCCCTGAGAGCAGAGCAGACTGGTGCTCCTTAGCTTCTCTGCCTCCACCTGGCTCTCCAAAACCCAGTCCTGCATGACATGGCTGCCTCTGAATTGCCAGAGGCAAAACACTAACCTACTGAATGTTCTGTATCAGCTCTGCAGTGCATTCTCACGTTTCACCCACAGCACAGCTCTCATTTTAAAGGAAATAAGAAAACCATTCCATAGGATACAACTGCTTTTCTGGAAGTCTCAGGGTTTCCTGCTGCCCAGCCCAGATCACATACAAACACACAAATTCAGTGAGGTACTTACAGGTCCTGCTCCACTTTTTTATCTAAAGCGTATTCCAAATCAGTCACTAGCATTTTTTGATATAAGTCCTGTAGAGCCTGTCTGGATGTCCAGACTTCTGCTGGACCCAGCTTTGAATCTGAGCAACAAGAAAGGGAAAAAAGCCCAAAGTCACACAAATTTATGGAGTTAATCTGATTTTTCAGTCATTTACCAAATGAAAGAATAGAGCTCAGTGTTAGATACACACCACCAAAAACCTGCTTTTATCAATTTCCTCAAAATAGTGAAATACAAGAACCACAGAGGGGTTAAGGGCTCACTGCTTAACTGATGATGTTGTCTCCTACAACTCCAGAACTAGATGTGAACAAAGTTAGCAGCTGGCAAGTTAAAAAACAAAACAGGTAGGAGGATGTGGCTCTCCATAAGTTATCAAACAGCAGAATTTCTTGCCACTGGATGAATTTAGAAAAATTTCCAGCGTAGCCAAAAAATAATTAGCAGACAATAAATCCATGGAGGGATGCAAAACAGGACAGTGCATGGACACACTTGGTGTTGCTTAAAGAACACTGTGGGCAAGTACTGCTGTGTGCTTGCCATTTTCTAACTCTTCAGTAGCTACCTGCTCCCCATCCCAGAGGGTGAGTGCAAACACTGCTCCCTGCTATTGAGTTACAGAGTCCAATTTCCCCTGGCTTCCACAACCACCTGGGCTGGAGCTGCAGGAGCACAAGGGATGGGCCTCACCCCAGGGAAACCATCCTGATAGTGATGGTGGAGCCACTCCTGTTGGGTTAGGTGCAGCCAGGTGGTTTTAATAGTCCTATGGGGACTACACCAGCCTGCTACTTTAACTACACCCAGGTGGCAAGCACAGCTGAGCAAAGGTTCATGAGAAAAGCTACTTCTACTGCAGGGCTGATTCATTAATATAAACCATTTCCATTTCCCATTAACATATATACCTTAAATCACAGCTCACAGCATTTCACTGCATCTAGGGCTGCACTTTCACAACATGTGGTAATGCTCAGATCAGCATTTCCTCATCCAGGTTCCTTAAAATCACCCAAATCCTGGCTAATCCCAAGTACAGCAGTTCCTGTGCTGGTCTGGCCAGGAGTCTCAGGTCTCAGAGAGTGGTAGAGACATGAAACCTTCATCTCCAAATGTTTAGAACATCCAAAGTCAACTTCAAAAATATGTATTAGGCACAGGCCAAAGGGGCACAGCTGTTAAAATACTATTTATTTATTTATATACAGAGGACAAGCCTTTAACATAAGGTCACACACTTTCCAGAAAATTCTTAGGAATGCTAAGCAAAAGAAACACAAAAGGAAAACAAAACCAGGAATCAAATATTATTAATAAGCTATATAAACTGTATAATAAAGGCAATTACCTGTCATGTCAGCCTTCAGGACTTCTGCCTGCCTGTAAGAAAGCAAAAGGACAATAAATTAGAAAGAGAAAGATCGAAATAACTGAATTATGCCAAAGCATAATTCATGCAATGGTGAATCTGCTTACAACTCTGCTCTAGTTCACCCCATGCAGGATTTGAGCTACTGTTGGTTCAACAGCATGACTGTTTTTAGTTCATCCCATAACTGCAGTCAACTGTTCACTTTTCCCTGCTTATGCCTCCTTCTGAACAAATACAAACTAATAATGCTTACATTATGGTTTATATTTTCAGCTTTATATGGCAGCAGGGTCCTGCCAACGTTAGTGATATTTGCCTGGGACATTTTTATCAACTTTAAGTTGTCACACGTGAAATGCAGGAGCCAACAGAGTCAGAGCAACACCAACTCCCATCAGTGTCTGTCAGCACCTCAGTACAGCCCTCCTGGCCCCATGCTGCACAAGGGAGATGGGATAAGAGCATGGCTTCCCCAGTTGCCTCTTTTCCTTGAACTGCATCCCTAAAATAATGCTTTGATCAGGTTTCCAAGGAAAAAAACTACACAGTACACACAGAAAGAATGGCAACTACAGGTGACTACCTATAACTCCTTCACTGAGCATCCTCTGCAAATCCCAACTGCTGGTGAAGGCTGGCAAATAGCTTCCCAAAACCAGGAACACTGGGGCAGCCCTCAATAAATAAATATTTCTGAATGGCCAGTGTCTGGCTGGAGCAGGCAATGGGGGTGCTACAGCTAAGCACTGTGTCAGCAGTACATAAAGCTGCAAGGAGCAGCCCTGCTGGCCTGCCTGATGGACACAATTCACCCAGGGCTGGCAGAGGGGACACGAGGCTGCCTGCTTGGGCTGGCTTTGGATCAGACATGTCCCTCTGCTCCTGATGCACTCAGGTGGTGATGCAGATTTGGAGAGTGCAAGCTTTCCACACTGGACATGGAATCCTCCCAGCATATGAAATGCTCCCTTCACCTGCCTCAGAAAAAAACTAAAAACAAACACAGCTGGAAGATATACCTACTTGCCTAACATGAATGTCAGATGCCAGCTTGGAAAAGAATGGAGAGCCAGGAGAAAGCACCACCTAATTCCTAAAGGGGCTGCAGAAATCAGCATATACTTTCTCTTGCCAATGGGAAGTTGTGGTGACTGTAAACAGTTTTTCAGTTTGTTCTGGGATCTACCTACTAGCCATAAATTATAGGGAAGGTTTTGAGGTCCACATGAGAACTAAAAAGGTATCAGAAGAGGATATACATTAGGAACATGTAAATTGTTAAGTTCCTTTGCAAAATTTCTTTGATTAAATGCAAGCATTATCTATAACAGCTCACCATAGCCACCTCCATCTGAAAAGCAATGGCATGCCCCAAGAGCTTTAATTGTCAGGAACAAAAGTCAAGAACATCTTAACTGATACCAGAAGTGAACCTGTATGTTCCTCACCTGATCCATGTAATGCCTTTAAGACAACATCTTTCAATTGTCTGAAAGAAGAGACAACAGAGACAAGCAATGCAAATTTTAGCTACTGTATCAGGAGAAAGCTGAAAGCCCAAGAAACATTTCTTCCTCAGCCACACAGAGGTAACAAAAGACACCTAAGTGATGGCTCTCTGTGGCTGCAGCCAGCAGGATGGGAATGAGCAGATCCTGCCCCCAGGGAGCCAAGAACACACAAGGAGGGACAGCATCTCCTGTGCAGGCTGTGCCCCAGCAGCCCCTGCACTGCTGACCTGCAAGTCTGGTCAGGCACAGGGCTGAGGCAGAGCTCTGATGCTGGCAGCCAGCAATGCCACTGCTCCCAAGGAAAAGCTGACTTGCTCAGGTGCTGGAATCTCACTTTTCTGAGCAGCCAGCCAAGTTCCTACAGTCTGGCTCACGCTTCAAACATCTTCCAGTGCTGTGAAGGTCTCGTCTGAGCTGAGAACACAATCTGTGCTGCCAAAGCCACAAATGCTGAGAGGCTCAGCCCCAGCAGGACACGCAGGACTGTGCCCACAGACACCAGCCCAGAATTCTCTTCCAGGTACAAAGGCTCTGCCCTTTAAAAGCCAAGAACTGTTCCTCTGGAAATTACTTGTGCAGAACTACCTTCCACTAAGTCTAATCTTTAAAAGGGGGACTGTAAAAGCATCTTTTTTCCCCCAGAATTTTGCCCTCACTGCTGCCTGGAGAATTCTGGTGAAGAGAGCCTGAGCCTCTACATCAGTGCAACTGCTGACAGACTCTGTGAATGCACAGACCTAATCATTTGACTAGACCCGAGCTTCTACCAAAAAGAGTTACTTAAAAACAGTTTATTTTGGAAGAAAAGACTCATGGTCTCACAGAACAAGAGACTTTAGCACCAATTGCTTCACCAGCCATAACACAGACTGCCTTGTAGAATTTATAAAATTGCAACAAGCAATACTGAAGAGATTGTCACTGTCATTTTTAATAAAATGTATAGAAATTATTTCAATACTTCCTACACTCCAAAGAAATTAGGAGAGTTGAGCTAACATTAGTATGCTGCTTCTCATTTCCACCTAGAAACAGTTGTTTCAAATAGCTGCATTCTAAGCCAGGATAAGAGGGGGCAGCCTGGGTACAAAACTTGTTCTGCATCAGTGACAAAATATTAGCAGCAAGAGAGAGAGTATAGAGAGAAAATGCACTGCCTGTTCATTAAATAAACTTTACAATGGGCCTTTGCTGGTGCTCAGGGACTCCTAGTGGGCACCAGCTGGATTTCAGTGGTAAAAACTGATAGGAGTTTCTCACAGTGCCAATGGCTCCTATCACCCAGCATTTTTAACAAGCTTTTCTGGCCATATATTTTATTGCACCTCCTCATATTGAATTTACATTAGAATGACTCATTCTGGGGCAAAAAAGATTGCCTACTAGAAAACCTGGTAGGGCTTGTTTACACACTGTATCATTGCAAGAATATTCTCAGGTACTTCCTTGCCCAGTTGGACTCAGCAGTTCAGTCAAGCTTCCCTAAGCTGTTTTTTTTTTTGATCCAAACCATAGTTCAAAAAAAATTACATTTCAAGTATTTCCACATACCACCTTGATATATTGTAACAGCTACTCTTTATTATTTCCTAACCAAATATGTAGATTCAGCTCTGTGCTTTAGTCAAACTTTAAACTAAAATACAACAGCCTCCCATCCAATTCAGTAAAAATGTTTGATAGCTAAAGGAATTTTCGTTTTATTCATAAAATTGAAAAGCTTCAAAACTTTAAAACACAGTAGTCAGGACTATCAGTTGAGGTTCTAAAGGTATAAGATAAATAAAAATTTAAGTTCCCACAGGAGACAAAAGAAACTTCTCTTAAGAACCTGAGAGTATATAAAGTTCTGTTTTGCTGGAACTCAGAGGCTACATTTAATGTGGAATGAACCACTGGACTTGGCAAAGGAAGACAAAAAAGACACATTTCATTTTCCCTCTTCCAGGTTTTTACCATTCTTGATCAATTAAGTTTTCCAAGTCAGAATAAGAAAACAAGTTGTTTCCCTTAAGCTGGTAAGCAGTACAGAAAGAAAATCCCACAAACATTGGGATGTCTCTCCCATATAGATATTTTGAAGTGTTTACCCCATCACACTGAAACATACATCAAAAGATCATGCAGTCATACCTTCTCTTTAACACTAGAGCAAGTTTGCTTAATTTGATGTTAAAATCATGAAGAAAAGATCATAGAGCCTCTTTGATTAACTATTCTATTCAAGTTTTCCTCTTGTTGCCATCTGACTTCCAACTCTATTTGCATATCACTGAACAAATGGATCTATTTTACCATTGTCCCCAAAAGAACTCATTTCTGTTCCAATATCTGCCTTCAGTTCAGCTATAATTCAAGCACTCAATCACAAATTTTCAGTTCTGCATACACCACCCTGCATCTCTAATAGGGCCATATCCATTCCACAGAAGCAGGGGTCTGCTAACAAGCTTCATTATCAAGCACAGATCAGCCAATGAAATTAAGCCAAACTTCTCAAAGCAGCAGTTTTGTGTTACCCAGCTACCATCCTCTATTTTTTGCAAGTCAAGCCTCACTTACACCACACCTCTCTCATTTTCACAGCGAGGATCCGCCAGGCATGATCTGCTGGGGCATGACAAGTTCTACAAAAAACATGGAAAACCCCAGATCTCACAAAGCCAACAAGAACACCACACTGCTTTCACCCTTCCTGAAGGGGAACTCCACCTGGTTTTCCCCTGACAGCCCTAAGCTGTATCAGCTGTATCAGTTCTCTCATCAAATAACAGTAACACAACCCCCAATAAGGAATTGAGGATTTACATGACTAAAATGGGCAATGAATCCAGGCAGCTGGGCTTATAAAAGCCATCAGAATCCAATCTCATGACTAAAATCTAAAAAACATTAAGTGGTCAGGAGTTTCACTCCAAGCAGAAATTCACACTCCTGCAGTTCTCTTTCCTGGAGGTACTGTACCACAATGAAAAGCACCTGCAGCCTGATGTGCCCTAGCAGGAGGTGACGGATCCCAAGGCTCATAAAGGGCACTGCCAGAAAGCTTTAATTCTTCTGAAAGGGAATAGAAAAACACAGAGAATATATAGAATAAATATATGGCATGTTTCATTTTGGGTAGAAAAGGTAAATTTTCTATACTAGCATACTACAAGTCAAACAATATTTAAATGTCATTATTTCAATGTCTGGCAAGGGTCACAGCAGAAGGAACTTCAAAGCAACAACCTGCCATTTTAGATTTTCCTCAAAATAACAGTTATCTTCAACAAAAATTTATAATAGTTTTAACACTCAGTGGGGTTTTTTTCTTTATTTGTCTGTATTTAAGCATACCCATGCTGATTCAGGGCAGGTGGAAGCAGTAGGAAACACTAACAGCATGGGCACTGAATATTCCACAGCATATTTAGGGGAGATTGATTGTTCAGAAGCCCCCAAGCACTGTATCCAGGACATCATTCACATCTGGAGTTTGGCACTTCAGATGTGAGGAAAACTTGCTGATACAAATGGTTGACAGTTTTTTGGAAAATAAGTATTTTTCCTTCAATTCCTAAGAGTTACCACTAACATTTGCTAAAACTGAAAGCTTTCTTTAGAATTTTTAGAGACTCTCTGGCTACTAATCCTTTACAATTGGTACACTTTGCTAAAGGTTGAGTTCTCAGACATAACTCTGACTTCCCTAAACTGTTTTGTAGACAGTTACTGTATCTCTAACTATGACCTGTCACAAGGAAATATTTTGACAGCAATCTTAGGATTGTGCACAAACCTAGATGGTTATGCCTGAAGTATAGTAATAGCAAACTTGTGGGTAAACTTCAGCTTTTATTTTTCCTCCACCCATTAATTCAACATCACCTGAATACAACAGGCTTCAGACAACAGCTCCCACATACCTTTTCCTGAAAGGGCAAATGCATGGAATCAGGATTTTGCAGGGGTACATGGCATCCAACAATGATTTTACTTATTAATTTGTGTAAAGACTCTACCTACTCATACATCAGACATGCACTGTTAACAGCTTTACTTCTATAGAACAAGTTCTTACTGTTCCAAACTTTCAAGTGTTGCCACCTAACTTAAAGGACCATAGTTTGCACAAAGTTCTGGGATTGCTTGCTTTGGGAGCTGGCAGGTTTGAGTGATGTCAGCTCTTACTGAGGTACCAAGAGATCTTCAGCCTGTGGGTCATGGAATTAAATGTTCCCATGTGCCTTGGAAGGCCACTGCTAACACACACTAATGAAAAACACCTTTAACAGAATCATCTTACTGTCAATTTTATGTGCTAAGTAGTTTAAATCTTATTATTCCTCTTACAGGCAGCTGAAGCCAGGGTATAGCTAATTTCCTTGACCTGCAGTTTAATCAGATTATAGCTGTAGATCAAAGCCACAGAAACAAGAACTTCATCACCAGTAAAAACAAAAACCTACACTTCTGCAAGCAGATATTAAAGCAAAGCAATCACCACCTGAATACAAACCTCCCCACAGGGAATCCTGCTCTATTCCTTTTGTGTTCTCACTGTAGCTGAGGAGGATGTCAAGAAATGGGGACACAGAGCACGGTTTTCCTTAATCCCATCTTCCCTCCTTCTTCTCTATTAGAAGCAAGTCATAATAATCATCCTCAAAACAGAACCACCAAAAGCAACTCTTTCCAGGTTTGATCAGAGCTGACATTCCTCCTCCTTGGATAAGGGTAGAAGTACCCTTGCAGTCAGCTTCACTCAAACTCATTTTCTTCCTCCAGTTTCAGGGAAGTCAGTTTCTTTGTCTCAAGATTTTAAAACGATGTGCCCCAAAGGTAAAAGCACTTGTAAGGAAAGTTAATGTGTTCTTAATCTCTGATTTAATCTACAGAGAGGGAAATACAAACCTCCTACACTGCTCAGGCTTCTGGCATTCCACTGCCTCTACTGGACTCTCCCCCTCCTTACACAAGCTGGAGTCAGAACATGAGCTAAATACCTCAGAAATGGGGTCCAGCCATTCAGGATCAGCAATATGCCTCCATCTGTTCCACAGAACTCCAGAATTTATGCCAGGAGAGTAACCTGAAAACTATATACCCAACAACCCGTATTTTCCAATCCAAGCAAGAACAGCTGGCAATAAATGTAATGTTAGGACTAGCTCAGGAAAGCTCAGTTGTGTTTCCATAGTAATTTTTAAAAAATACTGACTATGCTGTTCTTTAAACCTGGCATCTTGACCTACTAGTTATGTGGAATTTTATTAAAGACAGCAGGGATAAAAATAACCTCTAAATGGATGCTGCCCAACAAAGAAAAGCACAAAAACTCCAGTCACCTTTAACTTGTTTACCTTCCAGGACCTGACAGTGTAGCTCCATAGGTAACCCTGACACTATTTTCAGTATAGAAAACTTCTGGTTTAGTAACAGTAATGAGAATTTATTAGCTATAAAAAGGCGTGCTCAGGAAATAATAAATGAATACTTAATATGTGTGGTGATTCAAGACATTGATATATTTTCATGTTAAGGAATACCTTCAAAAGAAAACTTTTAATATCAAACAGTAAAAAAGTAATACTTTTGTGGAATACCCTGGCACATCCATACAGTACCACATTTACTACACTGGCTGACAATATGTCAGCTTTGCAGCTGACCTGAGAACAAGTGAAAGGCAAAACATTTAAGATCAAATACATAATCCATCTGTGTATCTCCTCCAATCTTTATCTTGGATAAACAGATTTTCTCAAAACTAAGGCAATCTTAAAGGTACAAGTGCACAAAAACTTCAAGATTGCCCTCCAATCCTCTCAGCCATTGACAGCCCTCTCCCTTAAAGGAAGTTAGACACCAAAACAAAGCTCTGCTCCCTCACTACCCACAACAAGGAACTTTGGGGAAGCACCAAGGGAGATACAGGCTAGAATTAAGGAGGAAGTTTTTCACAGAAAGAGTGGTCAAATACTGGAATCATCTACCCAGGGAGGTGGTGGAGTCACCATCCCTCAATATGTTTAAAAAAAGAGTGGATGTGGCACTTGGTGCCATGATCTACTTGAGGTGTTAGAACTCGATGATCTTAAGGGTCTCTTCCAACCTAGAAATTCTGTGATTCTGTGATTTAAGAGGAGTCAGTTACTGGGAATTTGAGATACTGTCTTCATTGCTAAGCAGCAGATGGATAAAGAGCAAATCCATTAGATGGTACCATCAGAGGTGGCAGAAATAAAGCACAAGTAATACCTCATACTGTGTTTGTAGCAGGTTAGCTATGATGGGTACAGTGGAGTTCAGTGTTTTTAACATGTGCTCTCCAAGTCCTTACACTAAGATCTATGCCCAGACAGTCAAGGCCTTCCAAAACATAAGCCTTAAAGAAAAATTATTGATATTTAAATATTGAGGTCATTCAATAACTGTAAACTGTTTTTGTCAATCCCATTTATTTTATAAACTCCCAATCACATCAACATCACACAAAACACACATCTATGCACAAACATGACATACCCAAAAGTTTTAAAAAGCTTTTCATTATTAAGAGGTTTGAAAGGACACCACATGGTACACACAAGCCTTGACAAAAACACACCCTGATTACATCTGGATATGATCCTAATTGCAAGCTGCATCTTAGAAATTATTTTCAATTCTCCATCTTGAAATTACATGCAAACCATACTCTGAAAGCACAGTAACAGCAGAAGGCTGAACACCAGTCAGGGAGAATATTATACCCTCCATTTATGATAATTAAATGGGTACTCAGTACATCATTGCCAATCATTTACAGGAGTCTCATTAGCTGCTCCCCATTCTCTATCAGAAACACATAGGCAATGCTGTTCTGAGATAAACTTACTTTCCAAGTAGAGAATATTCAAATAATTTCTGGCTTAGCAACACAAAACTCACCTGCAGTCCTCTACTGTTGGTTCTCCTCAGTTCAGGAGTGGCTCATCCAGAAGGGCTGCTGCCTACAATACCCAAATCCATCACCAAAACACATGGTACTCCTGGAAATTGGGAAGTTACTCTGTTCTGTGTTCAGCTGAAGGGGAAACCTATGACCAGTCCAACCAGCTCAGATCTAGCAAATGTTATTAGCACAGAAGGAGGGAAGCAGATGGATACACGACTGTGTACAAGATACTGGATACAACAATGTCCTCTCCAGGAAAGGTGCACCTTGAAGCTTTTGGGGCCCATCAAACACCAACAGGTCTGGAGGAAATCCAGCCTGGTTGAAGAGATGCAGCTCCATGGCCCAAGTCCAGCTGACCTGTGTAGCTCTGCTCCAGCAGGCCCAAACTGCCTCTGAACAGGATCTGCTGCCACCACTGCTCCACTGAATGCTGCCAGGTGCTCCCAGTTAACCAGTAACCTCCTTTCCTGTTTTGAAAACTAATGGATTGGTTAGGAGCAAGCATCTGAGTAAATTTACAACTCCCAAGGTTAAATCTACTTGCGAGGCCTAAATATATTTATTAAAAAACAAAAAATTATTTCAAATTTAAATCTTAAGACCTAAAGACAGAGTCCATTCTAGTTCTATGTCAGAAAAGTCCACATGATGTTTAGCTGACTACAAATCAGTATCTGCTTTATGAATCATATATGGAAAAACGTGGGGGTTTAGCAGACCTTTACTAAACATAAACTGTAGAAAAGAATAACATGAATGCAGTTTCCCAGACTGCAGTCTCCCTTTCAGCAGTCAGACCAGACCTCATTATCTCCTGCAAAGGTTGAGGAAAAGGCTCCACAGCAATGGATTAACACATCCCACCTGAAGATCAAATCATAAGCCTAGAAAGGCCCTCAAAAAGTCATATAGCCCATTCCATCACCCTGATGTTATTTCTGACAATCATTAGGTTGCTTGTTTTTAAAGTTGTCCCAAGTCACCTCCATAGCCCAAAGCAGCACCCCAGACACTGCCAAACCTTTCCCACGTGGCATTATGCCTTGCCTTCAGGAACTGCTGCGTGCCTTGGGTTCACCCACTTCACTTCCTTCCTACCACCAAATCCCAGAGCAAAAATCACCAGCCTTGCTCAACTCACTGCTAGTTCTGCAACATGGGGAAGGGTAGTGACTGTCCCTCACTCAGAGGAGACATTCCCTGAATCTGAGGCACATTAAGCAAGAAGAGACAATGCCATCAAAAGATTCAACATGTGACTACATAGTTACCAGCTATTAACTCAGCATTTGTGTGTTACTCAGGCTGCACAAACCAATGCAGCCTGTGCATTTCACTTTGCAATCAACTATAGAGGGATTTCATAGTCATTTGTTTTGTGTAGTATACCAGCATGTCCAAAACAAGTTTGAAAATAGAATAATTTTGGCACTGTGCTTCAGCATTTGACAATAAAGCAGGGAAGTGAGGTGAATCATGCTGCTTTAATACCAAATCTGAAATCAAAATGTCCAAGAGCATTTCCCATTATACACAAAAAATTTCCAGCACCTGAGTCCTTAAAGGCCCAAAGATCTTCATGTCTTTTGGATCTGTCCTTCCTGAAGACAAAACACTTGACCCACATCACCTAATGCTCCAGCATAGCAATTCTCAAATAATTATTTCAGGAATTAACACGATCGGTTATGCAGGACAGAAGATACATTTTGGTAACCATCTTTAATCAAAGAGTACAGAATTCTAACTGATCTTGAATGAGTATCCCCAAATCCTTAGCACATAACATAATGTCACAGGCAGACACAGCACTTTTTTTAGTGCTGACTTCTCACTGGCCACCTATGATGGAAGGGACCAAAATAGTCTGTAGTCACACCAGCAGCATCAGCAAGCACTTGACATCTTCATTAGAAACACACTGGAAATATTATTCTGGGTACTTTTAAGCATTAAAGATTATGTTAGTCCTTGATATCAAACCCAGAAAACAAGTACTCCAGCTGAAGTCAGAGCAAGCCACAATCCCCTACAGATGTCTTTGCCCCAAGCCCCATATCTCCTACCATGTACCTCAAAACAAAATAAATCTCTAAATGAAATAGTCATGGTATGTTCAAGCTGGATGGAATACCTGCCAGACGTTCATGCCCTGGCATAATCTGTGAGACATGCTCATAAATTAAGGCCTGCTGTAATAATTCAGATGTATGTCAACAATGCATATTAAGGATTTTATCACTTCTTTTCTAGTTAAAGATTTCACATATACGTTCAACATTACACCTATCAATGGTATTAAGACAAATGAAAATCCTTCTAGATTTTTATTGCAAATTTACTCTGCATATTTTAATAATTGAATTTACAATCATTAACCAATACAGAAATCTCACTTTAAAAAAAATTGAAATAATATTTCCTTTATTTTTCTAGTAACTGGAACAGCATGTTTGAGCTCTAAGAGCTGCTTCAGTTTTCATGTTTTTGTACACTTTTGGTGGGTCTAGGTCTTTCTTTAATACTTATAAATGTGGTTTAAATCCTTTGAACACAATTCTTACCAACAGACTGGCTTTTTCCTGGGAATACCTGGCTGGATCAAGTCTCTCTGCTCACAAATTTGGTTATGGCAATGTCATCAACAAGCATTTACACTACTTCAACACAGACAACATCAACAGCCAGAAGTCTTGTCCCATTCTTCCTTCTCCATAGGTATAGAGGATTAGCATTTCCATTTTCAGTTATTATTAGGCTAGTTTGGAAAATGTGCCCTGAAGATCCCTCATAACAGCTCAAGTGTACCTTGAATTAAGAGCAGGAATGCCCAAAGGCCCTGCCAAAAGCAGTAATGTTTGCAGAAGGAACCAAAGCTGTCAAAGGTTGTTTGGGTTAAAAAAAGATTATCACACAGTCACAGCTGTTGGACACATGGCAATATCCACATGCTTTCTCCACACCATGGCCAGACCAACACAGGGCATGGCAAATCAAATCCCAGGAGAATTTCAAAAGACAGCAGCACTATTTACAGGACTAGCATAAAACAAAGGGAAAAACTGGTTTCCCCAGCAGATTTATCGAAAATTAATTTATTCTTCATGTGTAGGGAAGTTAAGATGTGGTAAATAACACAGCACAGATTATGGGGGGTCCAGGGGGCCCAAAACAGGCAGGCTCCAAACAAACTGCCCCTTGCCATAGCCTGACCAAATAGGAACAACTCTCAAGGCCTCATTAAATTAAGACATCAGGAAACACCAAAGTCTGAAGTAAATATGCTTAATGCCCAAAACGCCTGTTTTTCTGTTTTCCAGAGAAAAAAGTAGTTTCCTTTAAGTAGTTCAAGAAATGTTCCCAACACTATTTTGGCAAAATCAGTCTTAAAGGTTCCACACTCAAAATGAATTTCTCATTTTCTAACAGCTAGAGAGTAGCTCTCAGATAATTCAGCTGTACAACAAGCAGGGCCTGCAGACCCAAAACAGACAATGCGTCAGAGGAGAGGATGGGGAGAAACAAAATAAAAATCAGCTTTACCCATACCACCATCAGACAAAGCAGAATACTGTTCAATGAGGCTGAGCACTAGAGGACACTTTCAGCACCAAAAACATGAAATAAAAAAAATGAGAGATAGACTGCTGATGTATTCAGGACATAGTAAGTACTTTGAGAAATATTATATTTGTTTTCCCTGAAGATGGAAGAGAATATTAATTCTAGCAGGACTCCTAAGTACTTCAAGGGTATCTCTGAGTGGAGCCCCATCAGTGAAATTCAGTCTGTCACCCACAGCTCTGTAACAAACCCAAGAGATTCAGACTCCTCAGCCTTCTGGTTCCTTATGATAATCCCTTGAGTGCAGAAGCCAGTGTGAATAATCCAAGAGAAGTCTGACTGGAATACAGAAAGAAGAGAAAGCACACCTAATGTCACTCCAAGAAGTTTATTCCACCCCAAATCACAGGATTACACTGATCTGAACAAGTACCTGCTGATTTAACTCAGAGCAATTTAAATACCCAGCTTCAGAACACTCTTTAAGCCACTTCCCCCTCATTTGGTCATCTGGGAAGTCCTCAAGTTCACAACGAAAACTTTGTCTTAAATTCAAATGGGAAGAGCGGCAGTGGGCAGACAAGTGTAGAAATGTGGCCCAAGGGCAGGACTTGGAGCAGGGCTGCACAAGTGGCAGCTAGTGATGGCTCCTGTACAGCTGTAATGCTTCCAGCAATGCCCTGCCCAGTGCAACCACTCAAGGGCTCACACAGACAAAGCCACCAGCCCTCCACCCTGGAATCATGAGAAATGAAGGCCCAGAGTCCTCACATCACTTCACAACAAACAATCTGTTATTCCTCTATTCTGTCCACAGCAGTTAGATGGAGAAATAAGATACCATATCCCTCCCTGAGCACAGGAAAACCTGTGTTTTCCCAAACACCACTGAAATCTATTACTCCCTCATAATACATTAAAAAGTACAGAATCAAAGTATGCATCTCTGCTAATGATTTTAAGGGAAAAATCTGTGGGTTTCTTCCCCTCCTGCCTGACAGCAGCTGTGCAGTTTTTCCAGTAAGATGAGGACAATCCTCAAGTTCAAAGTAATGAAAGCAACAACTAGTGTCCTCCCACATATATTCCTTACAAATTATAGCTTCATTCTTTAACTGCTCTTCTACCAGCCTGCTGCTATGAGTGAATCTCTGCTACTGTTGTGAAGATGAAGAACCCTTAAACCTCTACAATCCCCAGCAGCTCCTCATCCAACAAAATCAGATCCTACAGCAAATTATCCACTTTTCCCTCCCCAGTCACCATGCACTTGAACTGCAATTATTCTCCTTCTATACTCATTTTTGCTGGCTGAGCAGGGCAGGGAACATGCCAAGGTATTTATCCATCAAGTCACTGACTTCTCCCATCAACTCAACCTTTCTTTCTCCAATAGGAAATGCCCACAACAGCCAATGTGGCAAACTAAAAAAAGCAGGGAAGCTTCAGTTTCCAGATACATTGATTTAACAGATTTAAGTTGCTTAAATTAAAAGTTTGTGATACAATTCAGCTTATTTAGAGGCCAAATCATCTCACTGGACCAAGCTATGGTTACTTGTTATGACTTCTTAGGATAAGAAATGGATTTTGCAAGTAGCCAGAATATCACAGTATACTTTACACTGACTACTTAAATAAAACAGCTAATTCACCAAGAAAATGTACCTTCTTACCATGCACTGAAATGAAGAAACTGAGGAAAAAAACCCTCCAACCCCCATACTCAGGGACAAGGGCAGCCTTCTCAAAATGCTTTGGTGCCCTCCCTCATTAACACTTCAGACAAGCATCACCTGGTTTTACTGCCACAACAGAACTTTCTCTTTTCCAATAAAGATTCAAACTACATAGGAATATGCAGGTTAGAACAAGAACTAATTGCTACAGGAATCATCCCTGCCATCATAAATAAATAAATAAATAAATACAGCTGTAACTTTACTTACACTAACCTGCACTTCTAGGTCACTGGAACACTGTGGTGCAAGTAACCTCACAGCAGAGCACAAAGAGAGTGCAGTAAGAGCACACACTGTGTTCTGCAGCAAGGGGAGACTCTCAGTCCAGACTGGAAATAGGGGTATGGTTTGTGGACAGTGAGACCAGGTACATTCTATAAGGATGATATTCTATATGTAGCTACAGCCATATTTTAGGAAACAGGACACTATTTACTGGGGTTGTGGCTCAGTGGGCACTTGATTGATAATGAGCACTATCACTCCAAGCAGCAGTCCCACCCCACTCTTAACCAGTAGTGCTTCAATCCTGTTGCACACAGCTTCACCCTTTTTGTCAGCACATCTGTAGTAACACAATGGACGGGACCAGGAAACCAACTTGAACGAAACCCCATGGGTAAAAAACAAAACTAAAGCAGTTTTAACCTCGTGTGGTTCCCCAGTTCAGCTTCTTTAGACTTGGCCACAAACTCATAAACTTTTGCCATCACATCAGGGGTGAGGGTGAGGGAGAGTGAGAAACTTCCATCAAGAGCTGTTCAAGTTTAAAACCCACCCTTGTACGGCCGAGCTTTTGCCAAGTGCCAAGCAAGTCACGTTCTCTGGTTACTGCAGCCCTCTTCTCCCTGGCACATGTTCACCTTCCTGCCAGCCCCTCCAGCAGGAAAATATGCCCAGCACCTGCAAACCTGCACAGGCACTGCCATCCCTGCTGCTACCTCCCTATGAAGGAGCATGCCCAAACCCCAGCACAGAGACCAGCACACCACAGCTCAGGGGAAGTTCTGGAAGTGCTGCTTTACCCCTGGGCTCTGCCTGCTTCTCTCTCACCAGGCACACTCATTTGGATCACCCAGACATAATCACCTAACCAGCTAACTTCCACAAACTTATAATGGCAGCAACCAACTGCAGGACATTTCAACTTGTTTCCTTAGGAATCTAGGTTTAAAAAACAAAAAATTATCACAGGTGTGACAGTGACTTGAGCACAAGTTGTCCCTGGGTGACAGGAGGATGCTCAATAATTTGGATGCCCATGATAGGAAAAAGGGAACAAGTAATTGCTGCCCAGACACCTGAGGAGTATGGTGTGAGTCTTGGGGCTCTCAGCAAGATGTATTTCCTTCAGCAGAAAGCTCAGTGGGGAATTGCCTGACACTTTTTTGATTGTGATTCTTTTCGTTTCATAGGTCACCACAAAAAGCTTGTTGATCCTAAGTAAATAGCAGCCATCATCAATCTTTGCCTTTTAAAATCATTATTCTCACCCTCAAAGAAGAATAAGAAGTGTTGCTCATATTAAATATTGGCAGAAATTCTAGTTATCAAATGGTGGAGACATCTTATATAGAGAAAAAAAAGACAAAACTAGAAAGGAGACTTTATGCTCCCCAAAGAAAACATCAAGCTATGAGGGGTCTCCTGGAAGGCCAAAGCAGACCCCACTACATCTTGCTTAAAATTCAAGAGTAAACACTGGATGAAAGTAGCATTAATCATTTCAGAAAACAAAAAGCTGGAGGGAATACTTTCCAAGACTGATTTGGTCATGTTCAGATACCAAGACAAATCAAGAAAGCTGTGGAACAACTGGAGCAGGGCCTCCAGAGCAGTCAGGGCTGGAGCACTTGCATTTGGGACTGGAGGAGAGGCTGTGGAGCCAGGCTAGGTCAGTGTGAGGCAGGGAAGGCTCCAGGGCACCCACAGCTGCCACATGCCTCCAGGAAGGGGACTGACAAGATAGATCCAGCTCTCCATGTGGGAGCACAAGAGACAATGGGCATAAGATAAAACAGGCGAGGTTCAGACTGGATGTACAGAAAATCTTTTCCACCACAAGGATATTCAAGCTGCCCCAAAAGGCTGAAATGTCTCCATCCCTGGAGGTTTTCAAGCCCGGGGCACTTGGTCTGAGCCCAGAGCTGTCCCTGCTGCAAGCAGGAGGCTGGACAGGAGCCTCCTGAGGCCTCTCCTCCAGCCTTGTGACCCTGCCAACTCCAGAAGTCCATTGCAGGGACACAGGGTTCTCTATTAAGAGGTTACATTTACTAACTTTTTCCTTCATATACTCCCAAGATAATTAAATAACTGCCTTAGCCTTGCTGAGACTCATTCAAGCAGTATTCTGGTTGGTGCCTTTCCAGCACAGACAAGCATCACCTCTGCATCATTCTGACCAGGAATCAGTACCAGAACATGCTCACACACAGACTGCAATTACCTCTGCTCTGGCCTCGTCCTTCAACAGAGCAGAAACTCTGCAAAGAGGTGTGTCACAGGCTGGCAGACAGCAAAGGAGTAACCATGAAGAGACACAGCAGATGCACAAGTTAATGGAGCTACTGATGAGTCTTCAAAAAAGAGACCCACAATTTGAATTATTAAAGCAGTCAAACCTTTAATGAATTTGGTTATAGCCTCATCATAAGGCTACAGGAAACTACCTACTGGTTCATCAGCACTGGAATTTCTAAGCAGTGTTCAAGCCCTGTAATTCAAGCACTTTTTATTCTACATTTGTGCTTGTGCTAAAAGCCACAGTTTACCAGAGCAATGCCCCATTTAACTGGTAACTGAGCTCACATCTTTTTGAAGTGCAGTTGAGACAATCATTTGTCAAACTGCTAAACTTCTGAATCCTAGTTAACTCCTTTTTGAACATTAACACATAAAATTGGCATTGAAGATCATTTCTCTGAAGTGAATAAACATGGACTAAAGCTCAACACGGGCTTATAAAATGGATGTGCTCACAAGTTTCTGTGCTATTGTGTCAGAAATCCTTTCAGTGATATTTTGCTTAAAAGTGACTTTTTATATCTAGCAGGATACATGAAATGTCTAGTTTAAAATAAGTGCCCTGTGAGATTAATTTGATTTCTGGAGAGTACTTGTAGATTCCCTAAGCAGCACAAATAGCATGGATACAAATTTTCAGCCAGTGGCAATGAACAGATTCACCTGAACAGGGAGACTTGAACAATGTCCCTGTTTCCTAAAATATCTTTTAGGTTCTTGTCTCCTAAAAGAGCCCTCTGAAAGGTCTACTCACCTTACCAGATGCAGTGCAAGTCTTTGAGAAGTGACTCAAACAATGACTCCAGTGAAGTATGTAGGAAACTAGATGGGAGAGGATATACTCCAATACCCTTGACAGATGACTTTGAAAAGGATAAAACTGGGAAAGCAAAAATCCCAAAAATCTATTGCAACATAGGAAGATGACTTAAAAACAGACTTTCCTGCAACTTTTCAAAGACTCAGTACACGAAGCCTGACCTTATTTGCTCTTCCTGGAAGACTTCTGTAGGGGGCTCATGTGTTCCTCAGTTCTCACAGGTTGATTGAAGGGGCACAGTCCTTCAAGGACAGCATTTTAAAATAGCTGATTCACACACATACAGAAAGCAAGAACCCAGAAGTGGAAGAGTTAAGGTAGTCCAGCTAAAAGTCCATTCTTCCCCACTCATCATTTCAACAGCTTGATTCTTGCAGAGTCATTATTTCACTAGGTATTCAATCGTTACATGTTCACCTTAGAAATCTGTCTAAAATCCAAATACACAGAAAAACGATTTCTTGCAGAAACTTTTCTGTCCCTCCTTAGTGTTAAGACAATGAAGACAGCACAGACTGCTTGCCTCATGTCTTCATTTGGCACAACATTTTGCTAAGCTGCCCTCTCACATTGTTACACTTTGGCCTATCCCTTCTACATTTGGATTGAGCCTGTCCTGCCTCAGTAAAAAGGAGCATGCCCTCCTCCTTTAGACAGAGGACTAACAGAACTGGCTCTGAGAGTCTGAGGCTTAATTCCCAGTTCCCTTTATGAGCTTGGGCTGCAGTAATCTGCAGCTGCATTTCTGCCCTATGCAAATCAAACAATTTAAATGTACGTTCTGTGGATGCAAAAAGCCTTTCACAGCTTTTCAAGGAAACCTTCCCCAAGCACACCTTCTGTAGAGAGAACAAACCCAAATGGTCTTCAGAGGCAGAAGGAAGGTGATGAAAAGTTTAGAAGGGGGACTGTCCTGTTTTAGGAAGAGATGAGGCTCTTGGTGACAGAGACACTGACTGTAACACATTAGTTATGTGCACACGCTCCAGTCCTGTTGCTTTGGCACAACATAAACAAAGCAGCCAGGAAAAAGCAGGAACAACCCAGGATGAGCTGAAGTGTGAGAGGAACAAAGAGAGGAGAAACTGGTGATTCCTGCCCACAGCTTGCAGGAAGGATTTCCAGCTTGGCACAGCAAAGTGCTATGGAAGAGCTTGGTGGTGCAGGAAGGTGACAGGAGCAGGGACATGTGTAACATGGTACAGCCTCCCACAGCCCAAAGGACACGTGCACTCACAGGAGGGAACACGGAGCCACATGTCACAGTATTATTAAGACATGTCCTACAATAAAAAAGCAAGTCTTCTGCTGATAGAAGAGTGCTAATAATAAAACATTTAAAAGCTTTGTCATGATGTAAGAGGAAAGAAAGAAGGAAGAAGTTTCATGACAGCATAGGTATACTCATCTGGAAGAGCAAAAGGTCATAAATTCATTATTAAATAAAAAAATATTACATTTTTTTCTTTTTTGAAGAAATCAACCTGAGGTAGGATCTGGGATAACAGAAGGAAGCAGAGGCAAAAGACAAGATGAGGAGGAAGGGAGGAATTTGGAGAGACTGTCGAAGTGTTTCAGAACTCTGTATAGAAAGTGCTTTAGAAATGCAAAATCCTCATTGGATTCACTCCTTCTAAATCCCTCCCAAGCCCTGAACTCCTCAGTAGGAACGTGCATGCCCTTTTAGCATACCTACTCCTTTTCCATGAGGTGTTCTGGAAGCATCAAGGGTGACACAACACGATCACGAACCTGGACAGTGAGTACTTTACAGCTACTGAAAAGCCATTTGTAGCTCACGACGCTGCTCTCCAAAACCACTAGAGAACCACTAGAGAACGAGCATTTGGGTGTAAATTCACCCCAGAGCCTATCAAAGTTCTGCTCGTATCACCGTGAGCTATCTCGTGCTCTCGACTTGAGGGACTGGGGAACGGTTCAGTATGAAAGCACAGCCCTGGCAGCCTCACTCCTCTCCCAAGCCCTCCGCTGCCCGTGCCCGGCACAGACCGGCTGTGCCAGCCGTGACTGAGGACTTCCAGCTGATGGCGAGGGCTGAGACACGACTCCAGCTACTCCCGTTCTCCCAGAGCACCTCCCGGGGCTGCGAGCGCTGCTCCCGCTCCGCAGCCGGGGTCAAACCTGGGTTCGCTCCGCAGCGCTGGGTTACCGGGCCACCCCCTCGGAAAGCGATGGGGAATTCCGCCAGGGAAGCCGCTGGACTCTCCCACCCTCCCCGCGGCTCCACGGCACCGGCGTGACCTTGCTGGGGAGCCCTGGACCATGCGGCAGCCGAGCCCGGCCGCCCGCGGGGCTCGGGAGCGCGGGGGCCGGGTCCCGCACACCGGCCCGGGCACGGCCCAGCGCCCCTCAGAGCCGCTGCGAGGCCCGAGGGCTCCGGGTCCGCCCTCTCCCCGCCGTTCCCGGGCCGCCCGGCCGCGGCCTCGCCTGCCCGCCGCGCCCCGGAGAGACTCACCGGAGATACTGCGCGCACAGCAGGCTCATCCTCCGCCGCTCGCCGCCCGTCCCGCCGCGGCTCTCACAGCCCGGGCCGGCCCGCCGCCCCCGCGCCACCGCCGCCGCCGCCTCCCGCCGCCGCCATCTTCCCGTGCAGGGCCCGCGGGGAGGAAGGGGCGGGGTGTTCCCGCTCTGCGCTCCGGCCCGGCAGGCCCGCCCGCGCCCCGCCGGCCCCGCCGCTCCGGCCCCTCGGCGGCCCGGGCAGCCCCGGCTCCGCCGCTCCGGCACCGGCGGCGTCCGCTCGCCGCTCGCCCGCCCCGCCGAGCCGCTGCGGCCCTCCCGCCGCGCCGGCCGCGCTTCCGGGCCGGACCCCGCCCCCGCCGGCACTTCCGGCGGCGCCACCGGCAAACCCTTCCCCCGCCCGCTGCCATGGCAACCGAGGGGGCGGTGGGGCGTCGCCATGGCAACCGCGGCGCATCCCGGGGCCTGCATCCGCCGCCCGAGCCGCGCCGCCACCGCCGGCTTTGTCACCGCTCCCCTCGGCCCTCGGAGGGGCCGCTCACCGGGAGGCCCTTGGGGCTAGCGGGGGCCCCGCCACAGAGTTACAGGAACACAGAACGGGGCAGATTGGAAGGGATCACAGTGGGTCATTGGGTCCCCCCTCTCTGCTCAAGCAGGGTCATTCCAGAGCACATGGCACAGGATTGTGTCCTGACAGGTCTGGAATACCTCCAAATGAGAGACTCCACAGCCTCTCTGGTCTCTGCTCCAGTGCTCAGTCACTGCACAGGAAAGAAGTTCTTGGTCATGCTCAGGTGGAACTTCTTGGGCATCCATTTCTGCCCATGGTCCCTTGTCCCATTGCTGGGCCCCAGGGAGCAGAGCCTGATCCTTGCTCTGAGCCCTCCCTGCAGGCAGGGACACAGGGGGATGAGGGCCCCTCTCAGCTGGGTCTGCTCTGGAGGCTGAACAGCCACAGGTTCCTCGAGAGAGCTGCTCCACGCCCTTCCTCATCTCCTCAGCCTCCTCTGGGCCTGCTCCAGGAGCTTCAGGTCTCTCCTGTCTTGAGACAATTAGGTCACACTGAAGTTTATTTTCTCCAGGCTGAACAACCCCAATTCTCCCAGCCTTTCTTCATAACAAAGCTGTTCCATCCCTCTGATCATCTTGGTAGCCTTGTCCGGACTCACTCCAGCAGCTCCGTGTTCTTCCTGTGCTGGGGACTCTGGAGCTGGACATAGCTCCCCCTCAGCATGGAGCCAGGACCTGGGCACATCAGGGAGTAACCTTGCACCTGGGTGCAACATTCTATCACTGCTCAATATTTACAGTATTTCCACTACTTATCCCATGTGGTCCCACCTCCCATGCTGACTTGGTGACTTGATTTGTGCTCCAATTTTTTTTTTTTTTTTTTTTTTTTTTTTTTTTTTTTGTGGCAGGAAAAATCCCACTGAGTTCAGTGCCCATTTGAGCAAATGAGCCAGCCTGAAGAAATAAGGCAGAGGAAAATTTGGGATCAGATGAGCACGAGGTGTCTGGCTAATAAAAGTTGTGTCATTTGAGTCTGTAAGTGACCTGAGGACAAAATGAAAGATCATGTTTCAAAAATAAGTCCCCCACATTTTTTTCAGGTTGAAAATATATATTGAAAATATATTCAGGTGTGGATATTTTCATGGACAGAGGTGGCACTGGACTGTCCTCTGTCTCCGTGCCAAACTTTGGCTTTTATGTCATTGAGACATCAAATTCTCCTGCTGCTCAGCATGAAAACCTGGGATCAAGCAAAGATGAGTGAACAGCTCAACAGCTGAATGATGAAACATCAAATTCTCTGCAGGTTTGGTGATTATTTCAATCTAAATGTTGTGATGTGGGGAATTAGCACTCAACAGTATTCAAAAGAAGAAACAAAGCATGAAGATACCTAAACAATCCTAATTTTGTCCTCTATTCTTCCTGATTGGTAATGTTATCATGAGTAAAGCGTATTTGTTATCATCCCAGATTATTCTACTTAGATTTTGAATTGTTAGTGACAAAAGCCTCATCTTACCCTAATAATAATCTCTTTTCCCCAAATATAACCTCTATGTAAAACTTCAGGAATTTCAACTGTGTAGAGGTTTGTTAAGCCTTCATTATTTCCTTGCAAATATCACCCAGAAGAAAGAAAAAATTATAAAATAGGCCTCATTTCTTAGAGAAATTCCTTCTAATCCTTATAATTGATAAAGTAACAAATTTCCTTTTAATTTTTTGAGAATAAGTGCTGCACATTCTGAGCAGAAGTACCCTTTCACACTGACTAAAAGCTAGCTCACTTTTGGAAAGGAGAGAGCAAGCAGCCATTCCCAGGGATCCATGCTGAGTGCCTCAGCCTCACTGCCCATCCCATGAACCCAGCCACAATCCCACCTGCACAGACTGGTCCAAGCTGTAACCTCAGAAACATTAAAAGGGCTGCCAAGATAATTGCACCTGTGGCCAGCTGGTGTTGCTGAGCGTGGGCAAGAGAGGAGCTGGTTCCCAGGCTGACCTTCCCCAGGAGATTGCCTCAAATGTCAGGCCAGTGTCCCAGAAACACTGCACAGCACTTGGGGTCAGTTCACAGTCCTCAACCTCTATAGATCTCCAGCTTTATCTCATGGCACCCTTGGGCATCCTCTTCCAGTGCATGATAAACCAAGCCCTGAGAAACCAAGCCCTGAGAAGAGCTCCCCAGGCTACTCATAATTTTTCAAACCTCAGTTTTAAGTCATGTCTTTCACTGGCTGCTTTTCAGCCTTGTTTACTCCCTCTTTGTTTGAATGTCCGCTCCTACAAAGGGTCATCCAAAATGGAAGATTTCTCCCTTTGGGCCAGGCTGTCCCACCCCATGTGGCCTCAGACCTGGTCATTGTGGCTTTGGCAGCTCCCTCCATCTCAACAAGGCTCCCAGCATAGCAGCTACTCCCAAGTGCTTCCATTTATTGTCCTATGCTGTTGTTCCATGAGCAACTGGGTCAGCTTGGCCTGCCTGGCCTGGCCCAATCTGCCAGCTCAGTCTGGCTTTATATTTGCAAATCTTTTCCCTCCCATGGGCTGGGTTTGCAAGCCTGAGTTTTGGCTAGATACATTCAGATTGTATCTCAAAAATGGGTATAAACTAAAAATCTGCCTTTGTGGGAACCAGGGGTTTTATTCCAACTGGGCTATCAGGTGAGCACTCCCTCCCTTATTCAAGATTTTTTGCTTCTTCTCAAGGAAAGGCCTCTTTCTTTTTTTTTTTTTTTTTTTTTCTTTTAAAGTGCATTGTTGCATTACAAAAATTTCTTAGAGTCATAGGGCTAGCATGTGGGGAGCAGAACTGAATGTGCTTCTCAACCCTCATCAGAAAAGGCTCCAAAATATGCCAGGATGGGTTCACAAATGGTTTAAGCCCCTCTAATTGTCCTTTTCTCTGATAGATTTGAGTTCTTTTGAAGAGTTTGCAGACTGTTAGTTTAAAAGCCTTAAGCTGGAAGGCTTCTCTTCCTGCTCCCAAGAGGAGGGACAAGGTGAGAGGCAGTACAGGGAGCACTGAGGGGTCCCCATCCCTCAGCCCATGAACACAGCCATGACCTTCCTGCCTTCTGCTGCACGGCCCCCTGCTCTTGAGGCCTGGCTGTGCAGATGGTGAAGAGCTGGACAAATCCATGTGCAGAAATACCCTTGGTGTGAGCCTCAGGCCATGTTCCAGGTGTGCTTAACAGGTCTCAAGTCCCATAGACAACGATTTTGCAGTGCTGATATGAGCTGCCTCTGTAGGCAGGTCCCTGTGTTTGTCCATGCTGCTGTCTCCCTCAGGGAATAAACCCCAGCTAATCATCCTTCTGCCCCCTCTGTGTCCTGCTGTGCCAGCTCTGCAGGTGCCACCATGGGCTGGGCTGGAGCTCAAATCCACTGGGGGTCTCGGGGTGCTCCAGCACTGCACAACAACCCCAGGGAGGCTGGCAGGGAACATGTGGCTCCTGCAGCTGGGGCTGCTGTCTTCAGCCATGGGAAACCTGCACCCACATGTTCAGGGAAAGCAGCAAGTGAAAGAAAATACACGCTGGGTTGGGAAACACTGAGGGGGAAAAGGTGAAATAACCACTGCACAGCCTTGCAGGCATCGCTCCCGCACCAAAACCTGCCGCCGCTCCCCAGCCGGCAGCGTTGCTAAGTGACAGCTGATTTACCACATCACTCACCATCCAGCAGGAAAGCCAGGGAAGAGCTACAGACTCTGCCAGAGCCTGCCCAGACCTCATCCTCACATGGCCTGGCAGTGCTGGGTTCCACCTTGTCCCCACCATGGCCAGGCAGTGTGTAACCTACGTCTGGACGGGTGATCTTGATCTTTCAGTGGTGTTTAAGGTCAAACTCTCCGTGTGAAACAAAGCAGGCAGAGAGATTCAGCTGCATGGCAGGAGCTGTCAGGAGCAGTGGGATGTGTTTGGCATCACCAGGCAGTGGGAGAACTTGGCCACCAGCAGTTTTGTCCACTTGTGCCTTCTGCAACAGCAGCGCTTAATGCTCCTACAGCTGCAGGTTGTATAAGCTGCAGAAGGGAAAACATGCTCCCCTGCAAAATTTCCCATGCAAAATTGGCAGGGAATGGGGTCAGGATTAATAAAAAAATCAGCTGTCTCACCTCAATTTCAGCCTCTTCTATATAAAAGGAACCAGTGAAAAATCTTCTCATAAAGGGCACACCCCCATATTTCATATCAGGGCAGTTGTACCACCTCCAAGGGAAGGGGGTAGGACACCATCCTGAGTGGGAATGTGCAGGAGGTGAACACTGATTTCCTAGGTTCATTCCCTAGTGGTCTTGCTCCTTCATATCACTCAGGCTGATGAGTATCCCAGCACCTGGCTGAGCTGGGAGGGAAAAAATTTTCGAGCAAAAGACTGTTAATAATTAATCTTAACAGGACATGGAGAAACACAGCACAGTGCTGTGGGTAGGGCTAAAAGCCTCTGCCATGAAAAGGCAGAAATTAATGTCTGGGGAGTGTCCTCTTAAGGACAGAGGAGGAAGACAGATGAAGGTAGCAAGGGAGACCTGTTGGTGGCAAAAAACTCCCTGCTGAGAGAAAAATCTGTATGTAGGAGCCAGAGATGAGGCCAGGACAGCCTTCAGGAAGGGGCTGAAGGCAGCTGCATGCAGCTCTTCTTAGTGGCTGCAGGCAGAGAGGGCTCTGCTGACTCTTGCTCAGGGCAAGGAGCTTCTTTAGTGAAGAACAACAATGCTGCAGTCCTACAAATGAGACATTTAGAGAATTAGACAGCTGGGTAGTCTGGTACTAGTTTGCCTTGCAGTAAAGTCTGGTTTTTGGTGAATGCATAGCATCTATTTAATGTTGGTCTCTTTCAGGCAATGAAATTGATGTGTTGGGTGAAGCTGAAGCCCCACAAGTTATTTTCCCTAATGGGCTGCAGCAATGTTGTGCTGGGGCTGGAGCAGCTGGGAGACCTATGCAGGGACTGCCTGAGCAGCAGGGGGAACACATGTTGCTGCTCATGAGCACTGACTTGTGCAGATCACAGAATCAGTTAAGCTGGAAAAGACCTCTGAGGCCATCAAGTCCAATCTATGACTAATTACCACCTTGTCAGCTACATCATGGCATTGAGTGCCACGTCCAGCCTTTCCTTATATATTTCCAGGGACAGAGACTCCACCACCTCTCTGGGCAACCCATTCCAATGTCTAATCACCCCTTCTGTGAAGAAATTCCTCCTGATGTCTGTCGGCCTGGGACTATGTCTCCTTGTCCTGTCGCTGGTTGCCTGGAGAAAACACTGACCCCCCAAGGGGTTGCACCCTTTTTTTAGGGAGTTGTAGGCCGTGATGGTCACCTTTCAGCCTCCTCACCTGCAGGCTGAACCTCCCGTTCCATCTCCACAGTCCTGGGGATGCCGGCGTGTCCCTGCCGCGCCCCTGTGGCTGTGAGCGCACACAGAGCGGGTGCGTGCCCATCTCTGTGTGTGTGCCGGGCCGAGTGCCGCTGTCCCCGCGGGCTGTGACACCGAGAGCGCACCACACACGCGTGTGCGGGACCCCGCGGGGGCGCGCCCCGGGCCGCGCTGCCGAGGGGCGGCCCCGGCCCGGCTCCCGCAGCCGAGGCGCCGCCCCCGCTCCCGCCCGGCCCCTCTCCATCCTCCGCCCTCCTCCCTCCCGCAGCCGCACCGAGCCTCAGACCGCGGCGGGGCCGGGCAGGGCCGCACCATGACCGAGACCACCAAGACCCACGTTATCCTGCTGGCCTGCGGCAGCTTCAACCCCATCACCAAGGGGCACATCCAGATGTTCGGTCAGTGTCCGCGGCGGCGGGGCGGGCCGGGGAAGGGCGGGGGGAGGCCTGGGGCAGCGCCTGGGGCTGCCCCCGGGGTGGGGATGTGGGGATGGGGCCGCTGCGGGCTCGGGGCGCGTTCCGAGCGCGGCTCCGCTCCCGGGGCCGGGCGCTGTCCGCCGCGGGTGGTGCTGAAGGCGCCGCGGGCGGGGACCGCCGGGGCCTCCCGAACCCGCTCCCCACCCCTGGCAGCTGTCCCCAACCCTGTGGGGCTGTCCCCCTGGCATGGCCGGGGTCCCCCCTCTGCACTCACATTCTCACGCTCCCGGCCCGCAGCCCCCGGGGTCGGTCCTGGCGCTGTTTGTCCGCTGCTGTTCGTCCTCGGGTCTGCGAGACTGCAGCCGCTGCAGCACTTCCATTTCCTCTGACCAGGGAGGAGATAGAACCAAGCAGCCACAGCCAGGTACAAAAGTCAACAAAAATACAGGCACTTAATGGAGATATTGGAGTACTCAAGCATCAGATTGATACTAGGTTGAAGGAACGGGAATGTTTGTGCGAGATGATGGATATTACCGAGCGTCCCTGTGATGATACAGAGGATGGGAATGCTGGAATCACTGCTACAGCCTGGCAAGACAAGAGGGAGGGAAGGAGGGAGAGAGGAAGGGCAGTCTCCATCAAAGCCGGTCTGACATGCCGTAGATACTGTTTGGGTAAAGCTCAAAATGCCTGGAAATCCCAATGCAAACAGTGGCTCCCTTGGCCGGGGAGGAGTCCTGGGAGGATGAAGTGTCCACTGCAGACCACCCTGGAGTGCAGAGACAGGATTCATCCTTTATGTCTGATTGGAGATTTAAGGCTGGGAAGCAGAGACTGAAGGTCGTGTGCTACCAATGGAGAAGCATCCCTGGGGTTTCAAAAAGCTGTTTATAAGTTTCTAAATATATAAACTATATAAAAATACTTGAAATCAGCTGTTTATAAGTTTCTAAATATATAAACTATATAAAAATACTTGAAATCAGCTTGGGGTATTTCTGCATTAGACCTTGTTTTTGTAGAACATAATGAGTTGCACCTCAGGTTAGAAAATGATGGTTTTCTAGATGCAAAGGATCATATTGTTATTCCATTTCATAAGTGGCAGCAAAATGTAGGCCTGGGCATCAATATGCTTGAAATTAAAAAAAATATATATCCTATTCCCTAAGCAAAAAGAAATTGCCAACAAGGATCAAGAGAAACTATTTAAAAATAAAAACAATTATTAAATTAAATTACAAGGACTTGGTTGATGGAAGCAACCACTGATGAAAAAGATTTCTGTAATTCACATTTAGTCCTGTTTTGATTAAGCAACACTAAAGATATCCATGTGGCCCTTATTCAGTGGACTAACAACAAGTAACAAAATGTATTTTAGAAAAGAAGGATCAGTGAGATATTAGTATGCAGTGCATGTTCTTATAGACTCACAGTAAGATTTTCTTTTTGCTCAGTACTCTTCAGTATCTTTATCAAAGATGTGAAAGAAAATATATAATCCCTGATGGCAAAAAGTGGCCATGACCCCAAAGTGGGCAGAATAGCAATTCCTGCTGGTAATGAGTCAGTTGTGCTGCCTAACTCTGGTTGTTTGATGAAAAGGGCTTGTTCAACAGCAGAGTCAAAGGCAAAGTCATATGTCCAGCGGGGAAGAACACACTTCAAATATAAACAAAAGGCAAATGTCTTCTGCCAAACAGCAGTGGTGTCAAGGACTGAGGGGGGATTGTGCACAACCCACTGAATGCAAACTCTGTGTGGTGCTGTAAATAAAGCAGCAAATGTGACCCTTGTAGATATGAGCAGGGGAATATCAAGCAGAAAAAGAAAGGTTGTATTATTTTCATGTACAGCATTAGCAAAGCCCTTCTCTGAGGAACAGTGAGAAGAATTACATTAGTTTTGGAAGCCAGGCTTTGTGGCAGGAGACTAGGGAGGCTCAGTCTAGATCCATCTTTAAATACGTTGAGGGGTATCACATATCCCTGCCCTATGCTTAGGGGAGGGATATGTGATATGTGATGAAAGTGAGCAACTTTGCTCAGCAGAATAAGTACAGGTGAGATGCCAAGAGTGGATCATGCAACCACTTCAAACTACAAATCTGTTGTGTGGGTTTGAGTGAAGGTAATCAAGTAGTATGAGAAAGTACCTGGGTACCTGGTGGATCCTCTGTCACAGGAAGGCTGTAAATAAATACTCAGACATCTTTCAGGAAGACAGGTTTTAGCTCAAAAAGGGTGGTTTGATGTTGAATTTTTCTATGCACGTGTCCTGTAGAGCTCCTGGAATACAATACTTCAGATACCTGATAAGGACAAAGGAGACTTCCATGAGGAAAGGACACAGAATTTAGCTTCTAAATCCATCATCATTTTTGTTTGAGGAACACTTCCCCCAAAAAAAGTGTATTCTTGTGAAGCCATTGGAATGTCAACCAAAATTTGTGTTACTCTTCTAGCTCTGCACTAGAGCCAGAAGAGTCCAACCAAAACAGTGCTCTATCCTGTAAATGATGCATTTCAAATAGCTGAATTTGTTGCCAAAAAATAATGCCTTCATCATTCAGACAAATATTTGGGCTTTGAGAACCTAATAGGAGGATTTTTTCCTTAACACAGAGAAAGACTTTTTAACTCTTTAACATATGACACTAATTAAGCCAAAAGGAAGTACAATATTTGCTCAGGTATCTCACTGTAAACACACCATTGTATGTCAACCGTCATTTTTCTCAGTGTAGATTTTACCATGTTTTATTCAGACCAAAACCCAACCTCTTCCCATAGGATTTGTGCCTGAATAGGGGATTAGTTAATTATGTGGAAGTCTCTTCTAGTGGGGGAAAGATTCCCATTGAGTTATTCTTTCCATCAGTCATACAAATTTAAGACTCATCATTGGGATTTCAGAAAGCTGGGATTCTTCTTACAATCCCAAATCTGGAACTGCATCCCACCACTGAACCTTGTAAGAAGCTGAACTTACTGCAACAGAGCTCCCTGCTTCATCTGCCAGTTAAAATTCTGGATCACTGGGGCTCCCCAAATGAGGCTGAATGGTATCTGTATAGACAAAATGAATATCATACATATAAATTAATACTTTGCCTAAGATATATGACATATAAGAAAAAAGTAGGTGAGACACAGTCATGTACAGCCATCCCTACCAAGGGGTTGAGACAAACACCCACATAGTCCTGAAAACACTCCGAGTTATTTGTGGTATCAGCTGTGCTTTGAGAGGGTTCTGAATCACAAATGTCAGTTGTATTTTCCAGCTTTATTTTCCAGTGGCTATAAGAAAAAGTTTGGGATGTTACTGTGGTGGGTAGGAAAGACAGAAGGACAGAGAGGGTAAAGGTTTTCTCCAAAGCTTGATATAAACATTGGTGGTCTTTAACCCAAAATGAAACTCCATTTATAACCTAAGGAGCTATCTAAAAGAAAAAGCAGAGCCAAATCAAAGAAGAAAAATAAGATTCAGGACAAAGCCCTGCATTAAAGCCATATAAACTCCCACCACTGTTGGATGCAGGGAGCCCACCTGCTCACCTCAGCCAGCACACACCAACCCCAGGATGCTCACTTCCATTTCTTGCTGCCACTCAGAGGAGCACAGAGCATGAGTTGCATCTTATCCCGCCTGCCCTGCAGCCAGCTCAGGAGGGAAACCCCTGAGACACCCCCACGCTGATTTTGGGTCTCAGCACAAAGCATTGGGGCACACTCAGTGGCACAGACACCCAGCTGGCTAAAGAGCATCTTCTCAGTTTGCCTCCTCCTCCCTTCCCGTGCAAGCAATGCCACCCAAAGGACAAAAGCCAAGGCACCAACGTCAGAAGCAAAACCTAATCCATGCAGCTCTCCTCACACACCACAGCCCATGCTGGCACTCTGCCAGACAGCGAGCTCGTGCTTGCTTTGACAATTAAATCACTTCCCCATGTGGTCCCAGCTCAGGGAGCCCTAACACAACTGTGTCCAGAGCTTGGAAACCAAAAGGCAGCTCTGCAGAACAAGGTAGAAAGCAAAATTTTCAATTAAAAAAATATAGTTCGTCTTGAAGATTGTCTTGGATAAAAAGCTGGGATTAACAGCATCACCAGACAAGGTCAGAGGCTCCAGGTTCTTTGTCATGGTGTTTCAGAGTTGGAGACAGAGCCAAAAAATAGCTGGATTTGGAAGGAAGGTGCTGAATGTAGATTCTTTGTAGCTTCTGCAGTGGGAAGGGCTTGTAATGTCCTGTGGATATGTGAGAATTGGAGGATTGTTCTGGTGATTTCTTCATACTGAAATGAGGATTTTGGTGGAGTGAAATGGTATCTGGTCAAACAACATGCTGTGTTTTGATACTGACTTTTTTTCCCTCTATTTTCTTTAATTCATTTTTCTTCAATTGTAGAAGAAAAGGCCCCTCTGGAATTGCCCACACCCCCTATTTTGGCACTTCGGACATTTTTTTCCTTGCCTTTTTAAATTCTGAAATTCTTCACAATCCCTTCTTTTCATGTGCAAACTTCTGGCTTCATTCACAAGGCCTTGCTCATCAACCACAGTTTTATTTCTGCCCAGCTCTAAGAACAGCTTCATCTCCAGGGACTGGATGACCCCTCGATTCCCCTTTCCACCTCTGCTTATCAGCCTGCAAGTATCAGAGCTTCACTGGGGCCTCCCTGCTCTTGCAGAGGGAGATTTCAGCCTTCCTCCCTCCCTTCTGGGTGCACAGTGCCCACAAAGTCCAGCAAGGTGGAGTTTGGGGTCCATGGGGATGTTCAGAGCTGGTCTCAGAGGCAGCAGATTGGGTAACCCCCTCAAAAATGGGACATTTTCTGACTTAGTCACAGGTACTTGGCTTTTTAACAGCTAGTTTTTGGGTACTATGAAGCACTTGATGGCAAATAGAGGATTCTAATCAAATCTGTATCATCTGCCTGTATCCAGGCTGTCTCATCTCCTGCATGTGGATTTATGGGGTGATGGGTTGCTCCAGGCCAGCTTCTTTGGGAGGAAGAGATTTGTGAGGTGTCTCTCAGATGTGCCACTCCTGATAGGGAGTTTTGGTACCTCAGATATTCTAAAGCTGTTTGACTATGGAGTTTCCCCACCTACCTCATTTCAAGCAGTGCCCAGGACCTGGACTTGCACAGAAAAACACTGCCAGTAAATAGCCTGAACCCTGAAAGTCAGCAAATCCCCACTACTCTTTCCTTTTTGTCTAATTAAATTTTCCTTAGGTCCTATGTGCATCTGTTGTTGAAGAGAGTTAATATCCCAACCAACAGTTGGGTATAAAACATTTCTGGTGGAAAACAATGAAAGAGGACTCTGCTATCAAACATAAAACCCTCTTGCTTGGTTCTTAGGAAAACTTGAGCAATTAAAAATCTCAGCAGGCTGCTCTTTGATTGTGCACTGCAATCCTTGTAGAGGAGCAGCACTGAGGCTGCTGCATCCCATAGCAAGGGATTTGAGATGAAAGGATGGAGTTCTCTGAGTAAAGAGGGATGAAGAGGCAGGAGCTGAGGCTTTTGTTAATGATGTATTGTCTTAATGTCCTGAATTTCAAGAATCACTTTTTCTTATTTGATTGAGATGACTGAACCGCAGAGCAGTTTAATGAGAGCATCGCTGCCTGGGACAGAGCTGGGAGAAATGCCTGAGCAGTGTGACAGCTTCACCCTTTCCCCTTTGCTTCAATAACAATACATCTGCAAATGTCCAGGAGCAAAATTCCTTCCCCCTCCATCTAACAAAAGCTTCTCAGGAGCTTGAGAGAGACTTTGCTGTCTGCAACACGAGTAAGAAGTGGGGCCCTGTGAGGCTGCCTCGTGGCTCCATTTCCTCCTCGGCTGAAATGGGAACGAGTAATGAGCAGGAGGGATCGATGGATGGAGCGGGAGGTGCCGTGCGGCTCCGGGAGGACGGACAGACAGACAGGGAGAGGATGGCTGAGCAGCTTTGGAGCTCAGCAGCAGCGGCAGAGCGCAGTGGGGATGACTTGTCCAGGGCAGAGCCAGGACAGATCTCACTAAAAACACCGGGGGTGATGCGTCAGACACGGGGAGCTGCGGCATCCCTGCTCATCCATCCCTCTGCAACACAGCGGAGGAGCTCCCACTGCCACCCGAGCCGCTGAAATCACGGCGAGCAGCCGAGCCCTTCCCTCGGAACGAGGGTTCTGGGAAGGTGAGCTGTGCCTGGCCCCTGTGCCCCTGGCTCAGCGCGGCAGCGACACCGCCAGCCTGGCCCTGGTGCCAGGGGGCTGGGTCACAGCACACCCCCACACCCAGCACCCGCCCCAAACACACTGAAACTGCTCTGCTGGGAGGACAGAGCAGCACCCATGGCTCTTCTGGGCACCGTTTCATATCAGCTGATGTCACATTCCCATCACTGCACCCCATACAGACTCATTTTTCACAGCCTTTGTCATCAGCTTCCTGCATCTCAAGCATCTCCTCTTTGTAACCCAGAGTGAGGAGTTTTCCTGAGCATGAGACTCAACTCCATCAATAACTATTCAGAGATTCTTTTAAAACATTCATAAGCTATTAAATATTTAGCAGTATTTATTACAATCTCTGAGACATCACATTGGCTCTATGATAATGCCACCTCCCAAAATGTGCCACATACCTCCTTTTACTTCCACCGACTATAAACAAACCTGGCAGTGAGAAATCCAGTCCTACAACCTCATTCAAGAAGGAAACAGGGGCTCTGCTTCTATTTAAAAACCATTTGCACTCACTGTGATGCTCTCACCTCCTGCACTGTCTTCTCTGATGCTTTTTAACATCAGCCTGTGCAGTGCCAAGGTATCAATTAGCTGCATGCTAAACACCAGCAGCCCACATCTCTCATGTAACCTTGGGCAGCTCATTTAACTGCTTGAGTGGTGCAGTGGGGGAGCCACATCCTTCTGCTGCCAGGCTGCTGTGGGTCAGGTACCCCAGGGATGGGGGCCGGGGCTAGGAGTGGGCCATGACTGTGCTGATGCTCCTGCATCTGAGTGGCAACTGGCCCAAAATGGGCATCCTCACCTCTGAACCCTGTGGCTTCCAAAATCCCTTCTGGCAGCAAGGCTGGGGGGCTGCAAGAGGTCCTCTGAGCCAAGGAAGTCCACCTGTGTGAAAGTGTAGCACAAGTACCTCCACCCTTAATCCTAATCCTGACCTCAACCTCCAGCTGGGACCAGGGAGCCCAAAGCAGCTCTGGGAAGACCCAACAACCTCTTAGGACTGAAAAATGAGCATAAGATAGAGACAAAGCCAGGGCACCTCTGGATTTTGACATGAGCATGCCCTCTCTGGTATTTATAACCCCTCAATCCAAGCACTTCCATGATGCCACCAGTGCCCAGCCAAGGAGGGAGAGATTTTCAGATGCTCTGTGAGGAGACAGTCAATAGTGCCCATCACAGCCCTGAAAATAAACCAGGGCCAAGGCACAAGCTCTCATTCCACTGAAACACTATTGTTGCTGGAAAAGGCAACCTGGCACAGAAACACTTTTTTTCTTCCCCCTTTTCAACATCAACTATATTCAGTAAGCCTGAGCCACTGGATGTATCTTGGTCATAACAGCAGAAATTTGCTAAATCAATATTTGGGAACAGAAAAGCCTACATTCTTCAGAAGTATGCATGTTCAAAAGCCACTGTAGGGCTTGCCCCAGGAGAAGATTAACTGAGATAAGTCTGTTTCAGAGCTGAAATAGGAGGCACAGGAGGTCCCCATGGGATGGGTGGAGAACCCATCTCCGAGCCAGGCAAGGAAGAACTTGCACAGCCCCTGCTACACAAAGGTTTCTGTTTTCACTGAAAATCCAACAGCCCCTAATTGAGCTTAAGCCTTCCCTGAGGAGATGATGTTTCTCTGTGGTTCATTGGCAAGGGAAAGCAGAAAATCCACTTTTCCCAGGACAAGCTGGGTTGGGGATGCTTAAACACATAACTATGCTTCTGGCACGTTTGCTTTGTGCAAAGACATGGCTGATATTCCTTTTTGGGGAAAATGGGGTCTTGGGAATGGGTCTGCAAAGAAACAGAGTTTCACTGCTACACAGCTGCAGTAATGGGAATGTGACATCGCTCTGGTGTCACCTTGAGCCTGAAATCCTACCATGACTCTGTCACCCCACACCCTGACCAGCATCCCCCAGCCTCTCTGTAGCTGGGATGCTTCCTGCCTGCACAGTCCTGGTTCAGCCAACACAGATCCCACACAAGGTCAGCATCTTCAGACACCTTGCCAGCAAAGCAGGCCCTAGGTCAGACACACAGGGGTCAGCTCCATGTGGAGGGAGCCCAAGACCAGCTGGACAAAGGCTCCTCATCCCTGCTACATGGGGAATTGGGAACCATAAATCCTCTGCTCCTGGTAGGATTGTGATCTTGCCACGTGTCAGCCCAAAGGAGCAGCACCACACATGCCAGGACGTAAAAAGCTCTGCCTTTGATGTGCTACAACAGCTTGGAAATGAAAACAAACAGAGTGCTTCCACAGGGAAATTAGGGCACTGGAAAACAAGTGTGAAAATCTGTTGGGGTTTTATTTCCCCTTCATTTTTTTTAAAGGCACTGTGTGACACCAATTTCCCTGAGTGAGGTGGGGACTGGGACCTCTCCAGGGATGTACATTAAGGTTGTTGCCTGTCCTATTTTGGATGTTCTATCCACATTTTGACTAAAGTGACATATAAAACCACGGCAGAATAGTGAAAATCTTGCCTTTTGCTGCTACCCTTTTGCAGGGTGGGGTGACAGCTAATGCACCAGACAGGGAAATGTACATGACCTTTCACTTTCCACTTCAACGTATACAAAAAAATCACCTTACTTAGAAATGCTCAATCCTTCTCCAAGGGCTTCTAAGCAAGTTGTTTCAGTGCTGTCCTGCAGAAGACAGTTCAAAAAACCTTCTTTAGGTGAAGGCCTCTTCTCCATCCATTTTTAGAATCTCTGAATGGTTTGGAAGAGACCTTAAAGATAATTTTATTACAACACCATTCCCTAGACCAGGTTGCTCCAAGCCCCATCCAACCATCTGTTAAGAGTTGCTTTTATCCCATTAGATGCTTTCCCTTATCTCTTTAGCCCCAAGACCTCTGAGATACCCAGATGCTGAACACCTCATGGTGGTGTTTAACACATCCACCCACTCAGCTGCCCTCAGGTGAGATCCAGCAGGGCATTGAGAACATCCCTGCTCTCCCTGCAATACCAGAGTGGAGATCTCCAAGCAATAATTTACATTGCTTTTCTGTACAAGTGGAGAGAGTGGCAGCACTGTGCTGATCACAGAAAAGTAGGATCAGGCCCTCCCTGGAGGAGCTGGTGGCACTTCAACTCAAGAAGCAGCTCCTTGTGCTTCTTATGTTGCTCACCTGATGGGCATTGACTGCTCCCTCCCACTCCACAGCAGCAGGAGTAGCAGCTACAGGAGGGAAAAGCATCTTGGCCTGGATTGTTCTGCCATGCTTTTCCTCAGATGTTTCTTCTCAAGCTCTAGGGCCTGAGAACTCATCTTCCTGGACTCCTGTGTAACTTCTCAGACACACTGACTCTTGCAATACTCCACTTCTAATAAAAGAGGGAAAAATAGGATATCTTCAATTTCAATTATATCAAATAGGTTGTCCCTCTACAGCTTCACAGAGGAAACCCAGATTCTCTGGGACAAGCCAGGGCCCCTGCCCAGGCCCCATCTGGCTGGGGCTCCAGGAAATGCTCTGCTATTTCTAGATCAGCTTACTGTGACTCAGATTCCTACTTTTATTCTTTTTAGTTAGTTAGTTTTAAACACCTAGTTTCACCTATCTGCTTGAAGCCAGGAGTGGCCAACAGATGGTGATAGCATGAGTCTCATTAGTCATCACTTGTGTGGCTCTGAGCTGGACACTGGTGGGGACCTGGGTGGGCTGGCAGGGTCAGGTCCTGCAGCATCACCTCTCAGGGCCTTTCACAGCCTCCTCTTCCACCACAAACCTTGAGGCATTTGGTGGCCAGTGCTTTTTTGTGCTTATGAAAAGCTGATAAATCTGATGTGCAGCAACACCTGAAGCCCTGTCACAGCACGTGCCACAGTTGAGATGACCACGGTACACAGAGTATCAGCATGCAATTTCAGAAAGCTTCAACCCATTCAGAGCAACACCTCACCACTTGAGAAGGCTGCAAGTGTCCACCCTTCTGTAGCCCAGCCTTTTATCCCCTCCTGTTGATGCCCTGCCCCTGTGTGCCCTCTGCTCCCTTTGGTGGTTGCTCAGTGCCCCTGGGCACTCCATGGCTCATTGCTGTCAGTGCTGCTCACCTGCTGCTCACAGCTGCACCCACTGGGGATGAGGCTGGGCCAGCCCCACTCCCAATTTTCAGTACACAAACTATGTGCCTACAAAGCCCTTCCCATATTTGTTATTTCCACAGTGCCTGGGTACAGCTATGGACTAATGGGGTGGGGAAAAGTGTAACAGAGCAATTAGCTGAGAGATTAAAATCTTTTAAAAAATCATTAGGGGGCTTAATGGGATTTTTCTACCAGCTAGAAGTCTCCTGAGAATCTGACTGAAATTGTCTAGGAGGCACTGAGCACGAGGTAGGACAGGTTATTTGGGTCAGTGGGACACGAGGATCTCCCCAGGCTTGCCTTGGGAAGGGCCAACCCCACGGTGAAGAATCAGTCTCTTGCTTCTTCCCAAAGGAGGGACCTCTCTTGAGGAGCAGCCAGGGCTTGCTCTGGTAGAAATGTTTCTTCTGGGAGCCCAGGGAAGGGAGATGCCAATAGTTTCCTCAGCTCTGACCAAGATCTGACAGTGGGTGAGGGACCCAGAACAAGGCTCTGGGGTAGGCAGGAGAGCTGGGCTCTGGGAGGAGGACACCTCTCATGAATACATCCCTGATTTGGCATTCAGAGAGGGCTTTTTTTAAAAATATCTATCTATCTATATATCTATATACATACACATAATTCAATTAGACTGAGAGTAACTGCTGGCTCCTTGCCCACACTGAGCTCTGGAAGCACCATTTAGGTCCTGCAAGTGCTGCTAGCTTGAGAATAAAACAAAGTGTGCTGGCATATCTGGGTCACTCTCTCCTGCAGAAGAAGGGATTTTAATGGCTATGTCCCATCTCCTGTCCAAGGATGTCAGAGGCCAAATTGCTGAAAATAAAAATGAGACACTTGGGAAATGGTTTTGCCTTTTCCATCACCTGTGGCTGTGCAACTTCTCTGTCCCAACTCTCAGGGCCATGCAGTGAAGGCTGTGCAGAGCTTTCTTGCCTCCCCGCTACCTTGTGTGTGTTTTCAGAGAGCTGGCACAGTGTGAGCAAGCTGCAGCTTCAATCCCCTGTGGGGGGAAGGGCATAAATCAGAGCTGGCCTCTGGCTTTACTCTGTAAGAAAAAAAAAATAGAAAAAAGGAAATCTTAGGGGTGCAGATGAACCAGGTACAAAGGCAAAGCAAATACAATCTGAAATTACACCTTGAAAAATTGAATCTGAGGAATATTTGATTTCAGTAACGTCAATTTAGGTGATGGAGAGGAGCCCAAACATTGTGATTAAATATACTCAGTGAGAACCTCCAAAAAGTCACATCTCTCAAATAAGGACTGATTTCCTATTGGGCAAGTGGGATGCTATTTTTTCATTCAAACTGGACAAAGCCATCACTTTTCAGTTTTGTAGCCCTGGAGCATATCCTCTGACTGGTCTTTCCCTATCCTTGTCTCTCAGGAAAGCAGCAGAGATGAGAATACTTGAAGTGCATTTGCAGGGCAGGTGAGCAAAGCTGGGCTGGGAAAGCAGGAAAGTGTCACCAGTGCCTGGGCTGGGTGCAAGTGTCACCCCTGTCCCTGCCCAACACAGCAAGGCTGTGGTCAGCCAGCAGCTGCCAGGCACAGAGTCATGGCTGGAAGCTTCCCATCCCACAAGGAGCCTGCCAGGGGGCTAATGCATGTCTTGGCAGAGCCACCACCCCAAGCTTATTTATGTCAACAAGGTTTGAAAGCCATGGAGGCTGCCTGGAGCATTACAGACAATTTACTCCAGACAAGGAATGAGCTCTGCATTTACAGGCTGACATCCTTGCACTGCTGTGGCAGGATATAGAGTGCTCATTGAAAATGAAAATACTGGAGGGGGTTTCTGTGGTCTGGTGTGATCTCTGGACATCACAGGTATTCAACAGGCAAGAAATGGGCTGGGAAAGGGATGGGAATCTGTGACAGAGGACAAGAGGAATGGAAAGTTATGGGCAAGAGAGAACCAGAAGGCAGGTGTTCACACTCCCTACACTGTACTGCTGCTTCTTAGCCCACATTTGCCCAAATACTTCCCTTGCATATTTAAATTATATGTAGTGTTTCTGAGATAGACAACAAGCTCTTGGAAATGTAGATGCCAACTTAGAAAGCAGCCTCATTTTTACAGATTGTGCAGGTTAAATCCCAAATGAGCAGTTTTGACAGCAATACAGAGCAGCAGCACTCCTCTCCTGCCAGCAGCAGAGCCCTCCCTGAGTGCTGCAAGGCCATCAGCACCCCCTCAGTGACACCTTTCACTAGAGCAGGATGTTCCAAACCCCTGCTTACCTGGCCTTAGACACTTCCAAGGATGAGGTATCCAAAACTTCTCAGGGCATCCTGTTCCAGGGCCTGTTTTCTGCAGAAGAAATGTTTTATTAAGGCAGAAGGTGGTGGTGGATGTTTGGTGTGAGCTGGAAGCTGGAGCTGAGAGGACATGCCAGCAGCATGGGTCAGGTTGTCTGAAGATGTGGAGAGGGTGCCAGGCTGTTTAAATACAGACCTTGAGATATTGGTAAACCAGGGAAAACCTTTGGCTTTTGCCACCAAGAACTCAGAGCAGATTAATACCATCAGCCACCCTTGAGAGCTTGAAGCAGAGTTTACATGCAAAGAGTTCAGCTCCTCTGAAAGATGAACTTTATAAAGGGGACATAAGAGGGACAGATCAGTGTTTTTAATCTTCCTTTGGCAAGGAAAATCAAGTCAGAGCAAATCAGGAAATACTGAAAGGATGTGTTCATTTAAAACTCAACGGCATCTTTTTTTGTTAGGGAATTTCCTTTTTCTTTTAATTTGCATTTTAATTTGCATTATGATAAAAAAGGTAAATGCTGATCCATCAATCTTTGCTTCTCCCTACCTGTGCAAAAAAACCAAACCCAAGCATACTGTGTTTTGCTGCATGTGCTCTCATGGGATTTTGAGGGCAGGAAGGATAATTTTGGTGCATCAAATTTTACTCCCTGCACCAATCAAATGATTTAAGCCCACTTTTCCCTCTCTGGAGGCTGGTGTGTCCAAAGCACAAGAGCTGGGAAGGCAGCCAGAGTGAGGATTTCAGGTGAGTCTGAGGAAGAGGCTATATTAAGTCTGGCAAATTTCCCACAGGCTGTCACAGAGGCCTGAGGCTGCTCAATGCCCTCAAGGGGGAAAAAAGGTCCATAGCAATTATATTTCCTTAATTTACTTTTAACTGACAGTAACTGGATAATATTCCCGAGCAGAAATTTCAAAATTTGGATGAAAAATTTTGCCCAAGTGACTTAGAATCCTGGAATGGTTTGGGTTGAAAAGGACCTTAAAGCTCATCCCACTTCAGCCCCTGTCATGGGCAGGGACATGTTCCACTAACCCCGGTTGCTTCAAACCCCATCCAACCTGGCCTTGGACACTGCCAGGGATGTGGCAGCCACTGCCCCCCTGGGAACACCCACCCTTCAGGAAGGACCTCTCACCTTCCCCAAGAGCAGTGCCAGACACTGAGTTCAGTGCCTGAAGGATGTGATGCACAGTGACATCTTGGGATGGCCAATGGATCCTGAAATCACCACCTCCATTTCAGAAATGCTCATTTTATTTGCAAATCCAAAATATTTTATACATCTTGAAGAAAAAATTAACTTTCTAATGGCTCATCAATCTTATCTGCCTTTTTGCTCTTACCTTCCTTATCTTCTTTTCCCTTGGTGCTGTCTCAGTAACTGGGGTAGGTTTGTAGGAGACCAGGCGAGTTTGGCAATTTGTCACCAGCACTTTTATCCTCCAGTGCCACCTTTAGGAAATACCAGCCTGAAACTGAACATCTCTTAGCACAGCTGGGACATGGGCAGCACACGGTGGGATGGGAGGGAGCACACGGGAGGGATGTAGCAGCTGTGTGGCTGTGAGGGACTGGCTGGGCCATGGCTGGTGGCTGCCATGGTGCTGCAGGGCTCAGTGGGTGCTGCTAAACCCCCTCCACCTTTTCCTTGTGCCCCCTCCAGAGCGAGCCCGGGATTACCTGCACAAGACCGGACGCTTCATCGTCATCGGCGGCATCGTCTCGCCCGTGCACGACTCCTATGGGAAAACGGTGCTGAACCCAGTTCCCTTCTGCTTCCTGGCTGAGATGGTGTCTCTGAAATGGGGGATGAGCACTGGGCAGCACTGCCTGACCCATGGTCCCTTCATGGCCCTCTTCTGCCTGGGGCAGCTCCTGACCTTGGGAAAGTCTCAGAGAGAAGGGAGAGGAGGAAACCTCTTGCTGTTTAGATAAAAACTGTAGTGAGACCCTAAAATGAGCCAAAGACAGCAAAGAGAAACATTCCCATCCAAAACAGTACTGGTGGTGATGCCTCAAGTGGGGGTTGGTGGGAATTTTTTAGTTTTAATTATTTCAAAGCAAATTGTTTAGGTTAGGTTTTGTTTTTTTTTTTTTGGGGGGGGGGGGGCAGGGGGAAATATCAAAATTATGCAAATGAGTGACCTTTAGAAGCACTTGCGAAATTAGGAGTGCTGAGCTCACTTGTCTCCTGAAAGCTGGAGGAATTTCATCAAGAGATCACCCCCTCAGGCTGGCCCCGTTGGAGCCCAGGTCTGGGAGTGGTGCTGCTGAGCAAATCTCACCACCTGAGCACGTAGCCAGGGCTGAGCCCAACAGAGACTCCTCCCCTCCAGCAAACAGGAGCTTAAATAAACTTCTGTGGGCAGGAAGGAATCCTCCTGGCCTGTCTCACACGAGTGAGCCTGATGTTCTGCCCCAGAAGGGTTTGCAAGCCCAGGCTGGGCACAAGGCTTCATGAGTGCTCTTCCTTCCCCTTGTCGTGCAGGGGCTGGTCTCCAGCCGGCACCGCCTGACCATGTGCCAGCTGGCCGTGCAGTCCTCCGACTGGATCAGGTGGGTGGCACAGCTGGCACTGCCGGGGCACCAGCAGCCCCTGCCCCTTCCGTGAACCATGGGGGCAATGTCCTGCATGCACAGTGGAGATGCCACCAGCTGGCGCAGCTCCAGGATGAATTTCCTCCCAGCCCAAGCTTGACTAAAAATCAGAAACCTTCCCCTGCCAGTCCAGCAGAGAACAGATGAGGAGGGTTACACCACCCTTCAGGATTTGGGGAGTCATTCAAGCCCCTCACTGAGCCTGAGGTGTCTGGGTGATACCCAAAGTCACTCAGCTCACTCCAGCCTTGTGCTGTGGCACCTCCCTGCCCACACATGTAGCACCAGCCTGCAGACTTTCACCTTCCCAGCATTGCCATGTGGCATCTGGTGGTTGATGTGACACCAGAAGCATCTTGGGCTGCCCACAGAAAGAGGATTGTGACACACATAGTCACATCCAAGCCAAAAAAAGCTTGTTAGTTGGGTACCAAGCATGGAAAGATGACCAGGCACACGTTCAGCTCTCCAGAGCTGTTAGGGGTCACTGTGCAGAGGGGCTGGAGGAAGGACATGGTCCATGCCAGGGCTGAGGGATCGAGGATGGCTGCTCATGGCACTGCTGGCCAGCCCAGTGGGCAGGAGGTGGCATGGGCAGGAGGTCCAGGCAGTGGCCATGAGCAGCATTGTTGCCTTGCTGTGCTCCTGGCAGGGTGGACCCCTGGGAGTGCTACCAGGACACCTGGCAGACCACCTGCAGCGTGCTGGAGCACCACCGTGACCTGATGAAGGTGAGGCAGCCCCTGCACCGTGGGTGCACCAGGGTGAGGGCATGGGGACACTGCAGGGGTGGGGGTGCCCTTCCCCAGCTCATGGCCATCAACAGTCAAAACACATCAGAGATTGACAGCGAGAAGGCTTGCAGGAACACCGTGAAATCCTGACCTGGAAGGGGTGAGACCTTGTCACAGCTGCTTTGAGGTCTGAGCCCTGATGGCAGAAGGAAATGGAGCCCTCCAGCTGGAGCCAGCAGCCATCCTGGACCCAGCAACAGCAGGAGGGCAGCAGGGCTTAAGGCAGACTCAAAGCAGGGATGGGCACATCATTAGTGACACCCTGCTTCCTCCTCCCTGAGGGAGGGAGGGGTGGAGGGGCCACCCCGCTCACCAGCTGAGCCAGAACTACTGTATGAACCTGACCAAGAGATTTGACAGGAAAATTCAGCATCTGGGAGGTCCCCAGGGAGCACAACGCCAGGAGGAAAAGTTCCAGGCAGTCCTGAAAGCCAAGGAGGAAGGTGACTGCCCTTGGGTGACAGGGGTAGCAGAGCTACTGGTACACTGAGATACAGGAAGAAAACCAAAGACAGGAAATGGATGAAAGAGCATTGTACAAGCTCACAGACAGCCCAGACAGGAGGCACAGGAGTGGCATTAGCCAGCCCAGCAGGATGTCCAATGCATCCAGGCACTGTGGTGCTGAAGCCAGGGAGTTGTTGGTGATACCCTCCTTTTCCTGCAGGGATGGGTGGAGTGTAAGAGGACACATATGCTCCTTGCTAGCCCACACAAAAAAAGTTGATACCACCTTAAACACAAGCCACAGGTTATCCACAGGGTCCTCATAGTCCCAGGCCCATTTGGTGAGGTCAGATGGGACTGGAGACCCTAAAGCGAGCTGGGATGTGCCTGTCACCAAAGGTAACCTTGAACCAGGGGTGAGAGGCTTTTTACAGGGTCAGAAAGGTTTTGTGAGGTTGCTGGGGTGAAGACACTGTTCCAACTACATCCTTCCCTGATTGCAGAGAGTGACTGGCTGCATCCTGTCCAATGTCAACACGCCCTCCATCACCCCTGTGATCGGCCAGCCCCAGAACGAGTCCTCGCAGAACATCTACCAGAACAACAACAACAGCGTCTCCAGCAAGCCCACTGCAGGTGGGTGGGGGTGGCACAGGGCACAGGGGGGTGGCTGCTTACCCCCACCTCCCAGCCAGGGCTGCCAAATATTAGACCAGTGCTCCATTGCCTTAATTTTGGACAGGTGTCTCATCAGCCTTGGTGCAGCAGTCCAGGGTGGGGCAGGGGTGTGATGCAGGAATCAGCATCCAGCACAGCAAGGGCAGGAGCCAAGAGCAGACTAAAATGGAAATCTCCTTGGACTTCAGCTGGATGATGTCTAGGCAGCAAGACCAACAGAAGGAAAGGCTACCTGGTACCAAGGGATGAACAGGCAGGAGAGATGATGCAGTGGGGTTCCCTACAAGTCAGAGGGATGTGCACCATAAAGGTATTAGTTGAGAAGAGGGAACATTACTTAAATTCCATTAAAATTGACATCTTATGGTTTTCTTCGTGATTTTAGCTGCCTAGCTGGTCCCTTCAAAGCAGAGTGGAGCACTCTTGGGAGTTAAGACCGTGAGAGGAGGCGTTGGGAGATGCTGGGAGCAGTTGCACACCCAGGCACAGGAGCATTTTGCAGAACCAGGATGGCTGAAGCATGTGGAAGTGTTAATGGCACAGCCTCCCTCCCATTAATTTTCCTTCTTCCCCTTTAGCAAAGATCTTGGGGAAGGTGGGAGAAAGCCTGAGCCGGATTTGCTGTGTTCGCCCACCCATGGAGCGCTTCACCTTTGTGGGTACGTAGAGGAAAGGTCCAGCATCTCCTCTAGAGACCCCCTCCCCACCCTTCCTCCCAACCCCTCTTCCAGGCTGGGCACCAACCTCTCTTTTGCTGCCCTTTCTCAGATGAAAATGCCAACCTGGGGACAGTGATGAGATATGAGGAGATTGGTGAGTACACAGCCCCTCCCCACCTTGCTCCCACTCCTGGGTGAGTGCTGCATGGCTTGGGAGCATCTGCATGGCAGCTCTGGCAGACACAGGATCATCTCACCTTGGTGCCACCTACTGGGGCTCAGGAATGCAACAGAAACAGCTCTAACTGGGCTGAGCCTAGTCCTGTTGACAGACAACAGCCTGAAATCGGGGAGTGCCATGGGGACACAGCTCCCAGCACTGGCACAGAGCTGCCATGGCGCCCTGTCCTGAGAGGCCCCTCAAGTGCCATCAGACTTGGCCTCCCATGGTGGTGTCCCCCCATGCCCGCATTGCCTGCAGCCCTGCAGAGCCTCAGACAGCAGCAGAGATTTTGGCTGCCTGACCAGCCATGGTGCCCCTTGCTCTAAAGGCTTTTAGGGGTTTTAGCCCCACCAGACATCACCCAGAGCTCTGCATGGGGAGTTTTGAGACCCTTTTCACACACAGCCTGGGACTACAGCCATCCTAGCACTAGTACCATGCAGAGCATTGGCCACCTGGGAATGACAAATAGGGAGGCATTTTCCCACGTAGCCACCTTTTCTCACCCCTCTGGGGGAGGGTGTTTATGGCTTTTATCGGGCAGTTGTGCAAATAAATTAACCTTTATGGGCCTGTCAGAGCAGAAAAGTTCCTACAGCATAATTTTCCTGCAGAGCTGCAAAGCCAACCCTCAAAGTTGGGTGGGGGGAGGGGGTTCCTTCTCAGCCCCCTGTGCTCCCACCTCTGGGCTTCTCTCCTCTCTTTTCCAGAGCTTCGCATCTTGCTGCTCTGTGGCAGCGACCTGCTGGAGTCCTTCTGCATCCCTGGCCTCTGGAACGAGGCAGATGTGAGTCACCACTGCCAGGCACCCCTCCATGCTCCTCCTCCTCTGCTTCCCACGGCCAGTGCTCCTGGGAGCCACCAGGTCCCTTGGGATGACAGGAGCTGTGCCCACCATCTCCACTGCCTCCTCCATCCCTACCCTGACTGTCATCTCCCCAGCACATTTCCATAGGGCTTCCACGGCCCCAAGCACTGCACCCCGTTAATGCAGAGGATGTCACCTGGGGTGGAGGGTAAGCCCATCCCAAGGCACTTCCAAAGGCTGTGCTCCCACTCCTTGTTCCTTGGAAGGAGCCAGTATCAAGCAGATGCCAATCCCAGCAGAGTGAGGTATGCAGGTAGGAAATAAGGTATTTACAGGAGTGGTTCAGATGTTAGGAATTAAACATATTTAGGGCCAAATCAACACCTTTCACCGTTGGTTCTTGCTGGAAGAAGCTGTATTTTCATGGGAGAGCACCAGCCCTGGAGAGGGGCTGGGCTGCTGCCCCACCTGCTGCTCCTGGTTGGAGCCATGCTGGCTGTGAGGGCTCCTCCAGCTCCTCCCTGAAATCAGGCAGTCAACACAAACCTCCCTCCTTGAACTTTTCAGCCTTCAAAAATCAGTTACCACATCTTCAATCCTTAACTTTTTAAAGCATTTGGGCAGCAGGCATCTCCTTTGAAGGGCTGGAAAAACTGAAAGGAGCCAAGCCCTGAGCCCAGCACAAAGGATGCAGAAATGAATCAAAGCACAGGCAGAAAATTTTCTCTGCAGCAGCATCTCCTCACAGACTGCTGCTGCTTGAATTTGCTGACCCAAAGCTCTTTTGGATGAGCCTGATTTGTCTCATCTGAGAGAGGTGTGAGCACTATGAGTGCTCTTCATGCAGCAGCAAATTTGGCCAAATAAGCTTGGAAGAACAACCCTCCCAAACCTCTGTCAGGACCAATACATCCAATCCTGCTCATGAACCCTTCCAGCCAGGCAGAGATCACATTCACCTTGGGCAACCTCTTCTGCTGTCACCTCCTTCTGCCACAAGTTCTCCTAAAGGCCTGACCACAATGTCTACTACTAGGATTTAACCCTCTGCCTTTTATTTGATCTACTGCCGAGCCCTTGCCTGCACAATTCCATGTTTCTGCCAAAGGCTGGTGACATAGCCTCAAAGTCACTCCCCATCACGGTCCTCCAGACCGTGGTCCAGCTTTCACAGGGCAGGGTGGGGCTGGCAGGCAGTGGGAGGTTTTGCATGGGGTGGCTATGAAGCTCTCCACACTTTGTGTTCCTCGCAGATGGAGGTGATTGTCGGGGAGTTTGGGATCGTGGTGGTGCCGCGGGACGGAGCAGACCCCGAGCGGATCATGAACCACTCCTCCATCCTCCGCAAGTACAAAGTGAGTCAGAGGGTGCACATGTGCCCAGGGAAGGCTGAGAGAGGACTCTTTTACCCACGGGGACACTTTTGTCATGGGACACAAAGCATCTCAGGGTCAGGTGCTCTCAGCTGGTGGATGGGATGAGCAATGGGTTATCTCATTGCTGGGATGGGGTGGGGAGGCTGGAGCAGCAGATATCTGCTTTCAAGCTGTCCCTTCACTCCTGTTTTCCTCTTTCCCCTGCAGAACAACATCCTGGTGGTGAAGGATGACTCAAACCACCCCATGTCAGTTGTCAGCTCCACCAAAAGCAGGTGGGTGAAGCAGGGCTACTCCCACTACAGAGCAGGGTGTCCCCAGCCAGCCTCTCCATTTGCAGGGACACCTGCCCCACCCAAGTGGGCTCTGACACCTTTCTCTCTCCCCACACTCCCAGACTGGCCCTGCAGCACGGCGATGGACACGTTGTGGATTACCTCTGCCAGCCTGTCATTGACTACATCCTCAAGAGCCAGCTGTACATCAACGCCTCTGGCTAAGAGCCCTCGCAGGGAGACAGCCCCGTGTCCCGCCTGCCTGCAGCTCTGCATCACCCCTCTCTCTCTCTCTCTCTCTCTCAGTGTCTCCATCTCTCTCCCCATCCCATGGCCTCCTGCCCGTGTCTGCCTCTCACCCCCAGCACCAACACTCTGTTGTGCAGCCATGTCCAGGGAATGGTTTGGTCTCTTGTTCTGGGGCACTGCCCTGCCCTGTGTGCATGGGGAGGGAGGAGGGGCTGGTCAGGGAGCAACATGCTCCGTGTGCTCCCAGCATGTCCCTGGGAAATGGTCCCCTCAGTCCATCTTCCCAGCATGCTCAGAGCAGGGGCTGCCTATTCTGCATCATCTTACACAACCTAAGCTCAATAAATCTGGGTGGGTTTTTTTGTTTTGTTTTGTTTTTTTTTTTTTAATTAAGTAACTTTAGTGTGAGCCCTTTGGGCCTCTCAGCCCAGTGACCAACCAAACCCTGGCTGGCAGCAGACAATTGTAACACAACCAGCTCAGTGCCCCACAGCAGGGGAACCTCCTCAGGCCAGCCATGAGACAACCCAGATAACAAAACCCTCCTCCTGCCCCTGAAAATGATGGAGAGGGTGTTTCTAAATGGCAGCAGAGGCCTTGGTAAGTGCTGCTGCTGAAGCATTATGGAGAGAATGTCACATCTCACCTTCCCCTAGCTGCAAGAACTGAAGCCACTCCCTAGGAAAGTGAAGGTGGGGTGATGTTCTATCCCACAGCACCTAGAAAGGGATCTGCCTTTTATGGGGCCAAGAAATTATGGGGTAGAAAGAAGCAGGTGGTGAGCCAAAGCCTCTGGTGAGAATTTACCCCAAACCTGGCCATGTCCATCCCCATCCCCTACCCTCCAGATCTCCATTTTTGCTCCATCCATCTTCTCCCACCACTCCTACTCTCTGCCTCTCCTTGAAGAGCTCATTAAATGCATGATAACCTCCCCCTCCCAAACCAGCCATGGCTGCTTTGCACATTCCTTGGGACAAGCCAGGCTCCTGTGACACTCCCCCTGATGCTGGGGATGGATCCTAGTGGAGATGCTCACAGTAAAAGCAGGACAGGTAATGCAGAGCAGTTGCTGAAGTCTTGTGGAGAGGAGGGTTGCTGGAGCAGGGCTGTGTCCTGCAGATCATCCCTAGGGCACAAGGATCCTGAACAGCTCCTGAGGAGGGTCACAGCCATCAGGAAGGTCTGGCCCTCCTCTCCCTTTGCTCCCTGTAACCTTGGATCACTTTGGGTACAGTCCTTCTGCTGTGGCTGAGAGTCCTCCAGGGTCTTTCAAGGAAAAATGTGAAAATTCTTTTATTTTGTCCCTTAGAAGTCCATAAAGAGTCACAAGGAGCTCTCAGGCAAACTCCCAAGGTGGGACTTTGTGCTAAATTTGGCAACCTGCTGGGTGCTGCTGGCATCCCTGGAACAGCAAGCCACTTTGGACAAACAAGGAAACCCACAGCCACAGGGTCCCTGCAGCAGACAGGATATTAGGAGTAGCAGTCAACAACTTCTCAGGAAGGCACTGCCCTTCCCAGAAAGATAGAAATGATGTGACTCACCCAAAGGCCACAAGAGGTGTTTCCTTGTCAGGGATTTCCCTCTGCATGGAGAGATTTCTTTGGGAACTGTTCTAAATTTGGCAGCTGAGTCCCTCAGTGCCAGCTCTGGCATCTCCAGGTGGTTGAATACGTATCCCATAGGATGAGGAGAGATGGAGATGCCAAAGCAGAGAAGGTGGTGAGTGTGTGGGGGACTCTGCTCCAGGGAGGCCTTCAGCCAGGTCACCACCAGCACCACCCCACTGAGCTGCCCTGGCAGTGGCACCTGTGAGTGCCCTGAGGCACCCAGGGTGTGTCAGCCACTCGCTGGGCTGCTCTCCACGTTCTGTTGGTCAGCCTCCCTGCCCTCCCCACCCCAACACACCAGTTACCCCAGACAGCAGCCTCCCCTCCTTTCCAGATGTCCCCTGTGTTCCTTAGCTCCAAGCCCAGTGGTGGCAACCAGCCTCCAAAACACAGAGAGGGACTGAACCTCTTGGGGAGCAACACCTCTGAGGTGGGAGCAAAGAGAGCAAGTTTTCCCCAAGGAAAGGCAGAAAATTAAACCATGGAGAGGGGGGGAAGAAAGAAAGAGCCATGTCCAAAAGTCATCTCTGATCCTCCCTCCAGTACACAGAAGGGGAGCTGGGAATGCCATGGCCTCCTGATCCACGTGGCTGGGATGGTGAAGTTAGCTGTGGTGAGGATGAGGAGTTTGTTCTGCCCTACTGCTCTTACCTTCACATACCTGCTCAGTAAAACTCACAGGATGGGGGGAGGGATGGGGGTTTGTAATGGGGCCTTCAGCTCGGGGACTGGTTTGGAAAAATGTCTTTGGGTGGGCGTGGGAAGAAAACAATCATCTGTGATGATCCATGTGACTGCTGGGGAGGTGAGGATGGGAGTTTTCAGGGTGCAGGAGAGGTGTGGGAAGAAGCTTGTGGGTTTTGGTCTTTGAACCACCACTTTTTAACAGTCAATTTGCTGAAAGTGAAATGAACTTCAAACGTCTTTTGGGAAAAGAAAATAAACAAAGGGGGGCGGGAAAGGGGTTGAAATTGCCATGCCACCAATTTCACCTTTGTCAAAAGTTTTGGAGCCTTTTTCTTTTTTTCTGTTGCTATATGAAAAAAACAGTCATTGACAAAAAATACTTTATCAGCAAAATGTTTAAATTATGTAATAAACAAAACAAAACAGAGATGGTACTGGTGTGATTTTAAAACAGCCCCAAGACTGAGTCAGAACAAGAGAGAAAATGCCTGCACTGCTGGGATAACCCATGGCCAAATCCCCCCAAATGAGGAAGCCTGAAAAAGAAAGCAATAAGCAAGATCTAGCCAAGAGTATTCATCATTTATTGACCTCTTACCTGTCGCAGTTGAGACAGCCACAGTACACAGAGTATCACCATGCAATTTCAGAAAGCTTCAACCCATTCAGAGCAACATCATACCACTTCAGAAGGCTGCAAGTGTCTGACCTTCTTATTCTGTAGCCCAGCCTTTTATCCCCTCCTGTTGATGCCCTGCCCCTGTGTGCCCTCTGCTCCCTTTGGTGGTTGCTCAGTGCCCCTGGGCACTCCATGGCTCATTGCTGTCAGTGCTGCTCACCTGCTGCTCACAGCTGCACCCACTGGGGATGAGGCTGGGCCAGCCCCACTCCCAATCACCACAAACTGTGTGCCTACACCTACCTTTCAAAAAAGCCAACTCATGGAAAAACAGGTTCCCTAATAGCTGTCCCTATGCTGTACAACAGGAGAAGGGACACATGCCAGGGGCTAAAATACATCTCACTTAAATAAAAGTGTAAAGCAGACATAATACTCGGTATATCATGAAGCAAAAGCATGGATGGTGCTTTATCAGATACCACTTTATCAGAGACTCGAGAGATAAGGAGGGGTGAGCAAGTCCCCAGTGTCCTTCTCCATCTGGGACCTCCTCTCTCACCAGCATGCAGGGCAGGGCTTCACCAGAGCTTCAGCTTCCAGCATCTGGTGGCACTTATTTCCCCTGAAACATTTTCCCCTGCATGGCATCTGAAGGAAGGTGGGAGCAGTGTGCAGTGCCCCAGAATGCAGCTGGACCCACGTGAGAGCTGCAGTGAAGGGAGCACTGTGGTCTTTGCCTCATCCAAGCTCTGTTAAGGTGAACAGTGGGAAACCCCTGTGCAGAGCTACCTTAGTGGTGATGGTGGCCTCTGACAAACACACCATGAGGGAGGAACAGGCAGCACCAAACCAGAGGTGGAGACACATTCAAGACAGGTTCAATATTTTTAAACTAATGAATCAGGTTACAGGCACTGCAGCAGAATGGGATGGGGTTCTCAGGTACAAGAGCCACAGCACACCACCACCCCCAGCAAGGGGAGGACTGCCAGCCTGGGAGGAGACACCACATGAAGCATCTCCAGTGCCACAACTCAGAACTCATCTCCCCCAGCAGCCTCTCATGCTGCTTGCTCCCTGTCACTGCCAAAGGTGAGGAAACCCCATGGAGAACAGGAGCAGGAGCTGGTGGTGGCAGTGTCAGAAGTATGGACAGAGACCCCAGTCCTTCTGTGTGTGCTGGACCAGGACAGGGCAGCCACAGGTGATGGGAACCTGTCAGTTATGAGCTTCAGGGTCCAAACTGTGCAAACTCACAAGGCTGACACCTAACCCTGCACCTCAGGGATATATTGTAGGAATGGGCTGTTCTTCAAACAGTAGCACCTTCACAAACCAGGAGTCTCCTTCCTCCCATGAGCAAGGGACGGAGCACTTGGAAAAATGAGGGACTTTCCAGGGCCAGTGGAACACTGTGAACTTCATGTGCCACACTGATCTTGAGGGTAAGGATCAGTTTAACACAACAAACACAGCCAGTTCTGCCAGATTTGGGGAGGCACTCCTGCCTTCAGCCTGGCAGGTGCTGCAGCCTTTCCAGAGCTGGCTCAGGGCAATTCAATGGCTTTTGTGTTGTAGCAGCCTGGAGGAAGGCTCTTCTGGATATCCTCCAGGTTCTTAATATCAGCCAGGATGCCATCGATGCTGCTCTCCAGTGTCTGCACCCGGGCCTTCTGCAGGGCAGCCGTCTGCTCCAGCTCTGACATCTCCACCTTCAGCTGCTTGCTTCTGCTCTGGGCTTTGCTGAAGTTCTCCTCAAGCTGCCTCAGGCCATCCTCATCCACAGCACCAGGCTGGTCTTTGGCACAGAAGGAAAACAAGGAATGGGAAAGCACACATGGAGGCTGAGAATTAGATCTTCCCAGATACTTCATCCCCACCCTGCTGCCCAGCCTGTTCACAGCCATCACATAATTTAGCTTCCCACTAAACTCCCAGAAGCCCTGCCTAGACCCCAGAGGGGACCTGTCTCCATCCACACCCCACAGAGGCGTCACAAAACCTACTCATGAGCCGCAGCAGCTCTTCCAGGGCACTCAGCATCTGCTGCACAGCTGCCCCTGCCTGGCCAGCCTTGTCGTGGACCCTCTGAGCTTCCTGAGCTGTCTGGAGGAGGAAAGGCAGGGGCTGTAAGGTGAAATCAAGCCCACAAGTCAACAGGGGAGGAGACAAGGCAAGGGAGATGGGGACCCACCTTCTCTATCACAGCAGCATCTGCCTCAGCCTCAGAGAGTTTCCTCTCAAATGCTTCATCCACTTCCTTGGCCTCCAGCTGCAGGGTGGCCACTGCCTTCTCTAGGGCCAGGACGCCATCAGCTGTCTTGTTGGCTTCCTCCCTCAGCCGGGCAATCTCCTGGTGTTGTGTTGAGGAAAAGGCACTTTTAGAGGGCAGAACACAACCAAAATCATTCTGGGTGCACTGGAGTGGGGAACTGGTAGAAAGTGGTTCCTTCTACAAGGGATCCAAAAAATCACAAGCTGTGCTCATGTTCTCCCACCAATTGCTCCAGAGAGATGTTTCTATGCTCATGGCTCTATCCCTCCCTCACACATCAGCAAATCCCTGGGGAATTACAACACACATCTGGGAGGTGTGCTGTAATTCCCCAGGGATTACAAACATCACAAACACCAGTTTTGGGACATCACAAGTCTGCCAGTGACTCTGGCTGCAGGAGTAAAAAACCCCCCTTGGTCACTGAAAGGTGGCTGCAGTGAGATGCCACAGAGATCCTCACGGAAGAAATGTGTCTGCAGAGATCACCTACAGCCAAACTGGTATCTGCAGGACCCACTGCAGAGAAACCTGAGCTCAAAAATCAGCCCAAGGGGTCCACCAGAGGTTGCTAACCATCTCCTCTTCTTCCATGTTTTTCCCCTTCCAAATCCTTTTCTGCCAGCAATAGCACCAGGGTCTGTCCTCACCTCTTGGATCCCCGTGGTGATTTCCTTCACCTCCTCTGCCACGCTGCTGCCTGCCTTTGACTCAGAAGCAGCACTGCCCACGATCCCTTTGGCTCGGTCTGTCTTCTCCCTGGCAGTGGTGACCATGCTGCTGATAATGGGCAGCCTCCTCATGGCATCTTTGGCTTGCCTCCTCTTGTCATCTGCTTGCAGGTTGAACTCTGGAAGAAACACACGTGGAAATGAAGCCATAGTACCTCTGTGAGATCCCACATGGAAAGGAAAATGAAGGGTTTCTGGGATTCTACCCTTGAGGCTCTTGAGGATCTGTTCCAGCTCGTAGAAGGTGGCATTGCCAGCGCTCACGGCCTGCAGGGCTGTGCTCCTGGCAAGGGTGGCTCGGGACAGCAGCTGTGTCAGCTTCTGCAATGCACCAAGGGACACAAAGGGGAGGTGAAGGACATGGTGTGGCAGCATCACACGCTCCCAGAGCGGTCTGGGAGGAGCTGGGCTGGAAGAGACCCAAGAGTCTGCTCCCAAATGCTTGCTCTTGCCCCTTAATCAAGGCTACCACAGGCTGAGCTGCCATCAGAAGCTTGTGCCCATGCTCCTCAACCAGCTCCAGCTCTATCCCAAGTCATCTTAGCTCTAATCTTTGCAGGAGCAGATCTTCATCCTGCCTTACGTGGAGGAGATGTGCAGGTGAGACCCTGCACCAGCAGCTCCCTGCACACACTGAGGTCTGCGGCCCAGCCCCAAGGAAGGGCCCAGTCCTGCACCAGGCAGACAGAGCTGCCTTTGACAGCAGGACAAGGACAGTGGTGGGGCCACAGGCACCCCCAAGGCTGCAGCTCCTGCTGGGCATGGGATGAGCCCTGGCCAGCCTCTTACCGCTCTCTGGCCCTCCTGCCCCTGCAGCAGCTGCTTGGCCTCCTGCTCCCACTGCCCCACGCGGCTCCGCAGGCCCCGGTACTGGGACAGAGACGTGTCCACCAGGGCCAGCAGGGCACCTGAGTCCTGCTTCAGCCTCGAGGCTTCCTCCTGAAACACAGACACAGTGAGCTCCCCAGTGCCCACCAGGAACCAGAGGGAAAAGGGGGGAAAAGGGTAGGAAGATGCCTATCTACGGGCTCTCCAAGAGGGATGGAGCCCTGGGAAGGGCTGAGCTGGTGGTAGGATAGGCAGGGAGGGCATCAGGAAGAGCAAAAGGGGATCTCCAGGCCTGACAGGCACGAAGCCCTCACCTGAAAGGAGCTGATGTCCATCTCTGTCAGGCGGGACAGGGAGCTGAGGAGCACCAGGCTGCCCTGATATGCCGTGTCTGCCTTGGAGGCCATTCCATCAGCATCAGCCTTCAGGCCTCCAACCAGTGACTTGAGCTCCTGGTACCTGTAAGATGTGAGGTTGGAGAGCCTGGTACCAGCCAAGCTGCCAGCCTCCCACCCCAGCATTAATACCACCATCTGCATTGACTTGTTCACATTCTCCAGGGCTCCATGCACATTTATCACACACAAAAAGTCCATTACAAACATTCCTTGCATGCCAGCCCCTCCAATGAGCAGGGCATCTGCTGGCTCCTTACTCCTGCTCCAAAATCAGAGGTTGTTTCCTACAGCTGAACCCTCACAGGCTCCATGGTGGCTCTGCTGATCCCTGCCCTACCACTGTAAGTTTTCTCCTGCACATCCCTGTTTAACCTCTTAACTTCCTTCAAGGCTGCTGCTCACATCCCACCCATGGTGTGCAAAGTCCCAGCACCACCATGGTGGGCTCTGGAGAGGCCAAGTCTGACCAAAGGAGACACCGTGGGCTTAAATTCTCCCTTGGGCTAAACCCAGCCCAGATTTTCAACCACATGTGGAAATCATCCCCAGAAGCCTGTTCACACATGTGGTGATGCTTTGCCCAGCTGCAGGCAGTCCTCAGGAGCATTGAGGGCTGTGAGGTGGGAAACAAACCCTCCACAGAGCTGCTGACCCTCCATCTGCACCCCTCAGACATGCCAGTGAATTCCCTGCTGTCAAAACCCAGGATATTCCTCTGGCTGCCCTGGAGGACTCGAGCCCCTGCCCAGGGGGCTCAGAGACCTTGGCACAGAGCCCAAGACCCCTGTGCCTTTGATTTAGCCCTCGGAAAAAACAATTACCAACCTTATATGAAGAATTACAAGCCATGAAAGTTTAAGTAGAATGATAGTGAATTTATCACAGGGTGAAAATACAGATTTTATGAGGTTTTTAGAATGGGGGTTCAGGAGGCAAGATGGAGGAATCTGGGCATGTCCAGCCTTTCTCCTTCTTCTTAGCCTCCATCTTCTGCTGTGATGTTGGCACTTTTAGATTGGTTTAGAGTAGAAGTTCACTGTCTAACATAGGTGACAGGTATTGAAAAGTAATTGTAAATATTGTACAGGTAGTTGTTTTTAGTATAAAAAAGATAACACTGCCTGGGGGGCAGGCAGAGTGCCTGGACTGTCTTGCTGAGCAGACCTCAGCCAGACAGGAGAAAGAATTTTACAGATAAGGAACAATAAACAACCTTGAGACTGAGAAATGAAGAGCTCTGGCTCTTCCTTCGAGTGCTGGGCTGGGAAAAGAGACTTTCTAACGTATCTCAGGGTCACTGTGGCCAGCTAGAGATCCTGAGACCCTGCCTCCAGCTGCCCATTTCTGCAGCTCAGATGGGGAGGCAGGGAAGGGGGCCCAGATTCTTGGCCATGCCCTGCTCCCTCCCAGGTGCACACAGAAGACACTGAGGCCAAGGCAGGCAGTTCTCACCTCCTGGGCAGCCCGGGCAGGGAGCCCTCGGTGCCCTCTCCGCCGGCGGCCGCGCGCAGCAGCTCCAGCGCCTGCCGTGCGTCCTCCTGTGCTGCCCTGGCAGCCTGGTCAATGGCATTGGCTGCCTGTGTGTGCCTGCAGAGCACAGAGGGGGCTCGTCACAAAGGGCTCCCACCCAGGTTTCCTCCACCAGCTTCCCTTACTGCTGCCTTCACTGATTCCCCCCCTAGAAACACAGCATGTCTGCAAAGGAGACCTGTATTTTGCTTGTTCCTCCTGCATCTCCCAAGGAGAGAGGAGCACTGGGGAGGGCACAAGCTCTCTGTTCCAACTGGATATACAAGGGGAAACTCTGATCCCAAAGATGCTTCTAAATCACATCCAGTTACATCCTCAAAGACAGCTGACATAAGTCTATAGGGCAGCAAAGACAGCCCAGCAGCTGTATCTTCCCCTGCTCCAGGGCTAGCAGATGTCAAACGGAACCCCCCAAAAAGGACCTTCTGGACACCTAGCAGGATCTCAGTCCTCCTCCCCTCTCTCTTGGCTAACAGTGGGAGCAACTCACCTGTTGGCCAGTCTCAGAGCCTCCTGGGCCAGCAGCAAGAACTGATTGGAACCCCCGGGAAAGCTTGAAGCAGGAATGGTCTGAGGAGGGAGGAAGAGAGGTGTGAATGCTCTTCCCTGCTCTCCATCCAAGTTGGCAGTGAAAGAGGCAACTACAGCATGTTAAACCCCCACCGCCCCCAAAGACCCCAGCCAGCTCCTCTCAAGGTCCTGACCCCAAAGAAAGGACCACCAGAACACCCACATTCACAAAACAACATCTGTAATTCTTTAAATCCTTGCTTCCTCTGTAGATGTTTTCCATCCCTGAGCTGAGCTAGGAGCGTGTCACACGGGATGCTCTTACCACCCGAAGAAGAGCAGCACCGCTGCGATCCAGGTCCAGCCTGGCTCTCTCCAGCAGCTGCCGTGTCTCCTGCACCTGCCTCTCATACTGCCTGCCCAGAGACCTCAGTCTCTCCACTGTTGCCTTGACCTCATCCAAGCGACTCTGGGAGCTGGACCCCTGTCCCTTCATCCTGGCCACACGGCCTTCCAGAGACCTGTCAGAGGCTGGTGAGAAGGAAAGAGAAAGGCTGAAGAGAAACTCGCTGCTGTGCAAAAAGGCCCAGGCAGCAAACCCTCCCTGACACAGCCCAGATGGCCCCATCCCAGGGCAGTGGGCAGGTGGTACCTTGAAGGCTCAGGGTTTCCCTGAGGATGGTCCTTAGCATCTCCTCAGCCACCAGCATCCTCCCCTCCAGCTCCTGGTTGGTCCCACCGCCAGCTCGCACCTCTGACAGCAGCAGCTCCAGCTCTGCCAGCTGCTGCAGGTACAGCTCCACCTGCAACCACAGACAGGCATCAGCCAGCAGCACACTAACCCCCCCTGGGGGAACGACCAGGGGGAATCCAGGGCCACAGTCAGGCCTGAGGACAGACACCAAAATGAAGGCTCATTTTAGGATGGGACTCAAAGGATCAGTTGAATCAGGTACAAAGCCAAGGCTTGAATTCACATTTCACCTGCACCAGGAATAGATGCTTGAGGAGAACAGGAGGAGACCCTGAGGGTGAGCAAATCACTGCACTCCTTGCTGCTCAGTGGCCCTGGGGCTGGCACAGATGCTCACCTGCTCTTTCACCTGGCCATAGCAAGCTGGGCACTCACTCTCTTCACAGCGGGGACCCTCAAAGCCAGGTTTGCAGATGCAGCTCCCGTCACTCCTGCACTTGAGGGGCTCGGCACCAACTGAGTCGCAGTTACAGGCTGCAGGTCAGAGTGACACAGCTTCAGGGGAGCCTGGCCCCACCTCAAGCCACAGCACATCTCTCCCTGCTTTCCTCCCACCATTCAGCCCTGTGCTTTGGTTCCTGCTCACCATTCCCACTTCTCAGCATCCTCCTTCCCATCAAACCACTCCAAAGTCATGACTGACTTTTCTTACTCATCCCCAGCTCAGACAGCACCTGGGTCTCACCTCTGCACTTGTCTGAGGGGTCAGAGGCCAGGGGGTTCCCAAAGAAGCCGTCCTTGCAGCGGTCGCAGTAGAAGCCAGCAGTGTTGTGGATGCACTTGAGGCACTCGCCGCTGCGGCGGTCGCAGTTGCCCACGGCGTTGGGCTCCACGTTGCCATTGCAGCGGCACGGCTGGCAGGGCTGGGAGGCTGCTGGGTCTCCAAAGTAGCCATCAGCACAGTGCTCACAATTGGCACCTGGGAAAGGAGACACGAGCAGAAGGTAATGCTTGTGCCTGGGAGGCAGAGGCTGACTCGCTGCTTGTGCCCCACAGAAATGGGGGTGTTCAGCCCCATCAGGGCTGGCACCACAGCTGCTCCTCTGTCAGCACCACCATGGCCAACACACAATGCCCCACACATGCTCTTGAAAACTGGGTGCCACAGCTGACCTTCTACAAGTCATTTCTTATTTGTTTTTTTCCTTATTTTTTGCTCGCCTCCCTTTCCTATCCATCCTTTCTCCACCCATGTTACATTTAGATGAGAACTTTTCCCAGAGATCTTGCTGTGTTTACCCAACCCTTGGGGCTCAAACATCCCAGTGCCCCAGGAGGGGCAGTGTCACAGGCAAGCTGGGCTGAGAGGATGGTGTGGATCTGCCCACTCCAAGCACACCTGTATGAAAAGGCAGAGCAGAAGCCAGAAGGGAATTACCAGCAGCTCCAGGAGGGCAGTGGTCACAGATGATCTCCTCACCACCCGGCCCCATGGAGCAGCCCTGGCCAGGCCCACAGGGGCAGGTCCTGCAGCTGTGGGGCCGCCGGGGGTCTCGGTAGGAGCCGAAGGGGCAGCTGGCACCATCGCCCACGTTTTCATCTCCTGAGTAACATTCACCTGGAGGAGCAAGGAGAGGGCTTAGGGCAGTTTACTCACATTCCCAGTGGGACATCGTCCTCCACTGCAGCCACAGCAACAACAGCACCCATGGTCCAGCAACCTCCATGAGATCTCTGCAGATGCCCACCATGCCCACATCATGCACCACATAAAATCATGAAATGGTTAGTGTTGGAAGGGACCTTTAAAGGTCATCTAGTCCAACTCCCCTGCAATAGGCAGGGACTTCTTCAACTAAACCAGGTTGATCAAGCTCTGTCCAACCTGAGGCACTGCCATGCTTAACTTTCAAATAAGAAGTCACCAGTGAAGAAATATTGCTATCTGGGCAGCAGGAGATGGTTTTTCTTTCTCCCGCATGCATTCAATTTGTTCCAAATGCATCTGACTGCAGTGCTTCCAGGCTCTGGGGAGTTTTGTGGTCTCCACATTTCAGACCCAAGTCACAGATTCATGATCACAGACAGAATCTCAGAATCACAGACTCATTAAGGTTGGAAAAGCCCTCCAACACCGTTGAGTCCAACCTGTGGCGGATCCCCACCTAGAGCACTGAGTGACATGTCCAGTCCTTCCCTGGACACCTCCAGGGATGATGACTCCACCACCTCCCTGGGCAGCCCCTTAAAACATCTAATGACACTTCCACTAAGAAATTCCTGTGAAGCCAGCAGTCTCGACTCCCCTGTGCCCCTATTCTCAGGCAGCCTCCCTGCATTCCCATCCAGCCCACAAGCACAGAATGGTGGTGCTGGCGTCTCTTACCGGTGTCAGGATCACAGGTTCCTCCCCCCTGGCAGTGGCAGGGCACGCAGGAGCTGAAGGGTCCCTGGCTGGGGGTGTCTCTGCGGTATCCAGGGGCACAGCTCTGGCAGAACTGCCCTTGGTGCCCCGCCGGGCACTGGCAGCGCTCCACCCACGGGGCCGGGACACCGGGGACAGGCTGTGCTGACACCAGGGTGACATTGTCGATGTAGCCAGTGCCTGCAGGGGAGTAGGGCCAGTCACCCGCGGGGACAGCGGCTACACCCGCCCGGCCCCACAGCCAGGACCCGCACAGGGGGCACATTCCACTGCAGTGCCCACAGGGCAAGTGGAGCAGCCACATCTGTTGCTATCCTGCTCAATCTCTTTGCTGTTTAATTCTGCCCCCTTGGAACACTTACTGTTTTTATCTTTTAATAAATTTTAGCAAATTTGTACCCATCTCCAGCAACCAGGAGAAGCCAACCTTGTCAGCACTCTCTGCACTTACTGTACTCCCCAAAGGTGGCTCGGATCCAGAGGGCTGTCAGGTTTCCCAGCAGCCTGCGAAATTCAAAGTGATTCAGCCTCGGGCTCCACTTGCTGCTTGGGTGCTCATCCAGCCTGCCATGGGACAGGGGGGAAGTGGAACTGGTATCAAAAAGCTGAGTTGCCTCTTCCAAAAAAACACAACAGCCCTCGCCCACCTCCCTCCTGGGAGCTCAAGGCTTTGGGCAACAACCTCCAGGCATGCAACTGATCCAGAGTTGAGAACACAACCCAAACTCAAGCCATATTTTTTCCTGCCCCTCTCACAAAGTAATCTCCTTATCCAGGACAGAAGCACCTGAGATGCAGCCAGCCCAAACCAGGCAGCCATTTGTCACCACCAAGGGACCACAGCTGAACCCAGGACCTCCTTGAAGCCTCAACCACTCTTGCTCCCCCTGCCCCAAGCATCCCAGCTTCTCACTTTACCTGAACGTGTACATGTGGCTGACACCACAGGGCAGGACCTCTCCCTGGGGCAGGAAGGGGGCAGTGATTCTCAGGCCATGTCCCTCCAGGACCACATCATGTGGGGATGGCTGCCGGCCCCCTCGGTCCAGGCGGTAACCAAAGGAGAGTGTCTGACCATAGCTCAGCTGCTGGTTCCCAAGGAATTTTGCTGCAGAGGGAAAATCAAAGGCTTAAAATCTCTCCTTCCTCTAAAAGCTCAGTTCATGGCATCAGAGCAAGCAAAAGGTTCACTCTGGCCACCACTGATCCCACACCTACCAGGTGCCATGAAGTATATTGGCTCCGATGTCCTTGCTGCTATGAAGGCATCCTGGTGGCGTGGGGACCACTGGAGCTGGGCTGGGGAGCCGCTCTCATGGACCCCTCGCCAGCCCTCAGTACCTGGAGCACAAACAAGGAGCAGTCAGCCTGCACAGGGAAGGTATTTCTAGGATTCCAGCAACTTTGTTGAGCTGTGTCTTATCAAAACTCTCCAGCTTCCCACCCCGACCTCTGAGGGGGCAGCACAGCTGTCCCTCTGCCCACCATCTGTAAATCAGCCTGGCTGGGCACAGAGACTTCCTTCCAAGTGGCAGGAAAGACATAATGAAGAAATCCTAAGCTCCCCTCAGCCCTTGGACTATACTTCTGCCTGTGACCAAGCCATCCCATCACAGCAAGGTTGCTGCAGCCACAGGCAGGCTGGATGAGCACCCAAGGAGCAAGCATAGCCCAAGGCTGACTTCCAGCAGGGCTGTGAACCATGTGGTTCCTCCAGCCCACTGAAGAGAAGGGATGGCAAACAAACACATCCCCAGGAGCCAGGGGGATGTCCTGCTTGGGCTTCACCTTGCTGGAAGGTGGAGGTGATGTTGTGGACACTGTGGTTGTCCGCACTGACACACGTGTCTGAGTGCCCGTAGCAGAAGCAGGGGGAGCATCCTGCAGGGTTCCTGGCATCCAGGTTGTAGAAGTGTCGCTTGCACCTGGGAAAATGCAAGAAGGTGACAATGTTCAAGTTGTTTTTCTCCTCTTACTGGCCCACACAACCATCCCTGTGATGCAATACAGCCATCAGCAGGGTTTAAGGTCGTCACTGGGCTGGGATGGTGAGATGGGCACATGCAATGGCTTCAACCTGACAGAGGACAGGGCTAGATTGGATACTGGGAAGAAATTGTCCTGTGAGGGTGGTGAGGGACTGGCCCAGGGTGCCCAGAGAAGCTGTGGCTGCCCCATCCCTGGAAGTGCCCAAGGCCAGGCTGGATGGGGCTTGAAGCAGCCTGGGATAGTGGAAGGTGTCCCTTCCCGTGGCATGGGGTGGAATGAGATGAGCCCTAACATCCTTTCCAACCCAAACCATTCTAAGACTTGGTGAACTTGGGAAGTGACAGCAGAGAGAAGGAGGCTGTGCCAGGCAGTGTCCAGCACATGCTCCTGCCCCTCACCTCTGGCAGTGCTCCCCAGTGACGCTCTCCTTGCAGACACAGTGGCCAGAGTGACAGCCTCCCACGCTGCCTGCCGGGTCACACTCACACTGCAGGCTCCTGCAAAGGCACAGCAGCAACCTCTACCTGGAATTCCAGTTTGGCCTGGGAGCTCAGTGCTTCCTGCTACCACACAAGACAGCAGAGAACCCTCCCAGATACCATTCCCATGCAAGAAGTGAGGAAATAAGCTGCACAGCCACCTCTTTCCAAAATCTGCCGCTCTGTGGGTGCCAGGTTGAGCCAGTGCCCATTGCTACTGCTCCAGGGCATCCCAGAGCATCAGACCCACCCACAAGTGCAAAGTGAAGCTCCACTGAGCTTAATAAACCCTGGCTGAGTTTAATAGACCTTGGCTGAGCTCCAGCAAGCAGCAGCACCCCGGGGAAGCCTGGGCAGGAGGCCAGGCCAGGACTGCAGGCAGCCCAACACCCTTTGCCTGCCAGCAGACTCAAAGGAGCAATGGCAGGGTGAGGTGAGGAAGAAGAGGACACAGCTGAGGAAGCCAGATCAGAAACATTTCTAAAAGTGTTTAAACAATGCTTCATGAAAAGAAAGGGGTTGATCTTTGCATGCACATCTCCTTGTGAGTGGCACCAACATGAGGCAGCCCCACAATGGGCAGGTTTTGTTTTACAGGGCTGTAGCTTGTTGGGCATTATCTGGGTAATAAAACCAGCACCTCAGAGAGTGGCTAAGTTCAGATTTTGATGGTGTAGCAGGACACCAAGCCCTACAGGTTGGCACAAAGGTCCAGCCTCACTCAAACCCACTCTCTCCTAGCATGGTTGGCTTAAGGTTGTCCATGAGCTGCTATGAAACCAGCCCTGCCCCCCCTGCAGGGGCTGTTTTCAGCCAGCACAGGCCCCAGGAGAGCTCTGGAGGCTGGCCCTCCCTCTGGCCCCACGGCACTGATGGTGGCAGCACTCACTGCCCGCTCCTCCTGCAGCCTGCCTCGGACAGGGACTCGAAGCCCGGCTGGCACTGGTCACACTTGTCCCCCATCACTCCAGCCTTGCAGCTGCACCGGCCATCGCTGTCACACTGTGGGCCAAGGGAACCTGCAGAGAGACGGGAGGGAGAGGCTGGCATGGGCACCTTCCAACCCACAGCACTCTGTGAGTTTGTGATTATTTCAGAGGGCAGGTGGGTCTTGAAACCTGGTCTGGTAGGCAGGGGCTCAGAGCCTGCCCTGCCCAGGAGGTGCCCAGAGCCCCCTGAGGCCAGGCAGGAGCTGTGCACGTACCCCAGGGGTGGCAGAGGCAGGGCAGGCAGCAGAGCCCCCCGTGCTGTCGATAGAAGCCCTGCTGGCAGCGCTCACAGCGCACGCCCTCCGTGTGGCCCTGGCAGCCCAGGCAGCGGAACCCGTTCCCCGTGTCCCGCAGGAGCTGCCAGTCAAAGATGCACTGCCTGGACATCCCGTTGCAGTCACACACTGGGGAGAGGAGAGCAGAGACACATCTCAGATGGTGCAGCAATCCCCACCTGAGGGGCAAGGAGCAGGTGCAGGTGCTGCAAACCTCCCCTTCCTGCCCTGCCGACAGTGAGCTGCTGCCCCACATCTCTGTGCTTGTCCCCCTGTCTGTGTCCATCAGCCACCCAGTGCCACCAGTGTCCACATCCCCACACTGGGGAGGAATGCCCCGTTTCACTGCTGAGGATGGACAAACCCAAGCCAAGCAGCCACAATCCACACAACAGCACTGCCAGGGCTATTGTCCATTCTTCCACAGGTCTTGCAACAAAACCAGGACATTGAATAAGCAGAGATGGTTTTAAAAAAAGCCAGTCTTGTGCTAAGAAAAGCATTGGTGACCTTATTGAAGACTTTAGGGAAAAAGGAAAGTTTCCTGAGGTTATCCTTTGTTTCACCTGGCCAGGAGTGAGTTGAGTAGGAAAAGCTTAACGAACTTCCACCAGGTTCCCCCAGCTAGGTCTGCAGTGAAGGGTGATGGGGAGTGGTCTCTGATCCAAGGAGCTTGGTGGAAGAGTGCCAGCCACCAGGGAGATTAACAGAAAAGGTTTGGGTGGGATTGGACCCCACCCTCCCTCATTGAGAGAAACGCTGCAGCTGAGGGATGGCAGGAAGAACAGGCATGAGATTCTGCATTCCTCTACAGCCAAGACAGATGATCCCCCTGGACATCAGACTCGGGCATCTCACCAGATGTGCCTGCTCCAGCACCCCACTGCCTTGTCCAGCTGCTCCCTTGAAGCCACCTTGCACCTACTTGGCAATCCCTCCGTGGCCAGAACTGGAGCACTTAATCCTGCTCCAGTTTAATTAATTAATTAATGCTCCTCAGGATCACTGGGGAGAGCAGGCACAGCCGAGAGAATGGTTGGCAAAGACAGGCAGGAGAAAGAAACATCCCAAGGGAAAAGCCAGGTCCTCAGGGGCACAGAGCCTGCTGAGGAACTGCTCCAAACCACCCTGATGCTGCCATGGGAGCCTCCACCTCCCTCTAAGGAGCTCTGCTCACTGCTTGGGCGAGGAAGGGCCATTCCCAGCTACCCAACCCCTGCCCAGGTCACCTCTGAGAGCACAGGAGGTGGAGAGAGCCCCAAACTGGGCAGAATCCTGCTGCATGGATACAGACAGTGCCTTGTGCTCGTACACACCGAGCCTCCTCCTCCTTCCCAGCTCTCTTCTGGCACAGCTCAGCCCCAGGGCACAACGTCCCTGTGCTCTGCATCCGTGATTCCTGGGGCCAGGCAAAGCCTCCCGCTCTCCTCTCGCACCTGGGCGCCGCCCTCCCACACACCCATGGGCGCCGCATTCCAGAGGGAGGCACTCAGGAGCGCCTCTGCCAAGGGGAGAGGTGACCTCATGCGCCAGCAAACAGCGAGAGAGGCTCTTCCAACTTCAGCAAGCACAGCTCTTCCCTCCCCATCTGGCTGCAGGAGTCTGAGACCGAGCTCAGGAGATCTTCTGCCACCCTAGCCTGCTGGGAGGGGACCTGTGGGCACAGAGTTCCTGCTTCTAGGGTCTGGGAAAGCAACTCCAGCCTCAGAGAGCACCAGCAGTCACCAAAGGGCATGGACAACACAAAGGACCAAGGGAGAGCAGCAGTGTGAGACTTTCTTCCAGTATTTGTGCTCACCTTCACAGCAGAAAGATCCCACTTAGGTTGACCCCACTCCCCATCCCTCCACACTCCAGCTAGATCTCAAGTTGGAAGGACAAATAAGGATCTTTGAGTTGAACTCCACCCATGTATCACCCTACGTAATCCAGAGGATTTACTGGCTTGCTAAATTACAGGCATGAGCACCGTTCCCCCAGGGAAGGAAAACCTTTCTTGGAGTGTTTCTGCTGCTGCAGCATGTCAGGAACCAGCTCTCCAGCCCTGGAACAAATTCCTGTCCCGCTGATTCAAAGCCATTTAAGACACTGTGGCAGGTTAGTGCCACCACTGCACTGGTGTGTCTGCTCCTGATCTTCTCCCAGAAACCCAGCAGCTCAGGCAGGCTAATCCTTACCAAGAGCAAGGAATTGATAACGAGATGGAGCAGGAAGGAGCTGCTGGAGGATGAGGACCAACTGAGGAGAGGATCACTTCTCTATCCAGGTGCCCTGAGACTCTGCTCTGAGATCACCCATGGAAAAAAGCAGGTTCCATTGGAGGAAAAGTTTTGCAGCTGGGTTTCTTCAGTGCTATGTCAGGATGCAGGAGATCCATGGCACACACCCAGCAGGATGTCATTCCCCCAGCTTCCACCCAAGAAGAAAGCATGAAAAGTGCTTGATGGCTGTGCTCAGATGAATTCTCACATCAGAAGGGTTTGGAGAAGGAGACAGGCAGCTTCAGGCTTCTTAAACTGTCTCCTTAAATTCACAAAACCGGACAATGAGGGTGGCCCTAGGTCTGTGAGGATCCAACAGCCCTGTCCACATGACCCAGCCTGCAAAGATCCCTCCTCCCATCAGGAGAACAACAGAGCTTTGCGTGCAGTGAAGGCTCCATGCCAATAGAGCCATTCCCTGCTCTGTGCTCCTGGGACAGTGACCCACGAGGCTGGGCCATCTGCTGCTCCAGGGCTGGCTGTCCCCACTGCCCACCTTCACAGTTTCTCACTGCAGGAAGATCTGCCTGGGGCTTCCAGGGCTCCATCAGGGGACTCAGTTACACCACTGAACCCACCCAAATTTTTATGCTGCACCATAAAATCACAGCTGTTACTGACCACTGGCTTTACATACACACAGAAACAGGTTCAAGAGTCCCTGGGAAAGCAGCAGTTTCCCACACACTGCCAGGAAGGAGCAGAGGAAGAATTGATATCAGTATTTTAAAACTTAGATGTAATTAGGGTGATGTAATAATTAACCCAAGTAGCGTGTACAGCAAAACAGATTTTTTCTTTTTTTGAAAAAACCCAAACCAAAACACTTATTCAGCACTTCCCATAGCACCAAACCTAAAACTGATAAAATTTAACTTCAAGCCCAGAAAGCTTATTTCAGAACATCAGTACTGGGGTGAAAAAAAAAATTAAATCACTCAGTATTTACAAAATCACTCAGTATTTACAAAATATATGAGAAAACCTGATTTTGCCCAAACATACCCATCTTCAGACTATATGCCAATGAAACTGAAATTTGGATAGCTGAATTACCATGGGCTGAACATGTTTAAATCTCCCTCCATGACACTCTACACTCTATGAGCTTTGCATGTGCCAGAGGATCTGCTGGATTTTTAGAGCTATGGACTGAAGGAGACTCCTGTCTCCCTTAGGATGCAGCAGGACTGTGGCACTTTGAGAGTTCCACGGACTCGCACAAAATCCAAACACCACCTGATTATTACAGCAAACTGGATCCTGGATGCTCTTCTTCAAGCTCGGGGAAGGATTTGGTTCCAGCAGTGATGGGCAGATCAGCCACTGCCTGGGCGATGCTTGTGCTCACACCTGCATCCCACCCGGGAGCAAAGCTCTACACCGACAGCAGGAAGGTAATTGCATACAAATAAGTCATTGAAAGGGGATGCCAGTGGCAAAACTGACAAAAACTGACAAAATTATTTATGGTGGAGGAAAACTAACCTCGGAGGAAAACTAAGAAGCACCTTCAGATCCAGTACCAATGCCGAAGGCAGGAGAAGAAGAGTGCCCTAGCAGGGTGTCCCAGGCAGCTTCCAGCTCCCGGCCCTCTCCAGCACTCCGGGGAGCTGCCGGCCGATCTGCGGCGGGAGCAGGGCAGGAAAAGCCGCTCCGGAGCCCCAGCCCCAGCCCCAGCCCCAGCCCCAGCCCCAGGCCGGGCCCAGGCTCACCTTGTCCCCGGTGCGCGCTGCGGGCCGCGGGCAGCAGGGCCAGGCAGGCCAGGGGCAGCAGCCAGCGCTCGGCCATGGCTGGCGCCGGCAGCAGCAGCAGCAGCGGCAGGGCCCGTCCCGGCGGGGCTCCGCACCGCTGCCAGGTCGGTGCCTTTTTTGGGGCGTTTTTTATCGCTGCCCCACCTGAGTCACTCCCAACAGGAAGAGCGCCTGTGACTCACGGCAGAGCCCAGCCCAGGCAGCGCAGGCAGCCCGGCCCCAGCGGGACAGGGGCACTGACGGGCACAGCACCCCGAGCACCCCCTGCGAGCATCCTCACCCTCCTGGGGAGATCGAACCCCCCTGCAGCTCCTGCCCACCCTCCCAGGGAGACCGAACCCCCCTGCAGCTCCTGCCCACCCTCCTGGGGAGATCCAACACCCCTGCAGCTCCTGCCCACCCTCCTGGGGCGATCCAACACCCCTGCAGCTCCTGCCCACTCTCCCGGGGAGATCCAACCCCCCTGCAGCTCCTGCCCACCCTCCTGGGGAGACCCAACACCCCTGCAGCTCCTGCCCACCCTCCTGGGCAGACCGAACCCCCCTGCAGCTCCTGCCCACCCTCCTGGGGCGATCCAACACCCCTGCAGCTCCTGCCCACCCTCCTGGGGAGACCCAACACCCCTGCAGCTCCTGCCCACCCTCCTGGGCAGACCGAACCCCCCTGCAGCTCCTGCCCACCCTCCTGGGCAGACCGAACCCCTCTGCAGCTCCTGCCCACCCTCCTGGGGAGATCGAACCCCCCTGCAGCTCCTGCCCACCCTCCTGCCCGTCCCGCCCCACCGCGGGGCTGGCTGGGGACAGCCGGGCTGTCCGGGCACGCCAGAGGCTTGCAGGGAACAAAGTGGAACAGGATGAGCTCACAGGAACCTGGGGAGGGTGGATGGGGGCTGCCTGCTCGCAAGCCAGGTCCAGCCAGGCACCCTGCAAGAGCAGGGCTCGTTTCAGGGGCCTAGCAGGACTGGGGATGGAAAGAGACCCAAGATCAGCTTGAATAAATGCTCAGAAAGCAGATTGATTGGGATTTGCCAGATAATCATCAAGTTCAGGAAATCCCCAGACCTAGAAATGAGGTGGAAGTTATCACACGTATTTGTCTGCTTTTGCTCCCGTGATGGAAAATGAGCTTAGATGGGTCCTTGGCCTCACCCACTACATCATTTTTATGCTAGAAAAAGGATGAGGAGTGGAGACAGAGAGGGGAGAAACGCTTGTCTGAGGCTGCTGACAGAGCCAGGAAGATGCCAGGCTCCACAGACCCAGGTCCATGAGCACATTGTTCTCAAGGACAGCTGACAAGCCACACGGGGCGTGAAGGCCAGTTCCAGCTCAGCCCTTGCCTTTGCCTTGCAGGTGGACATGACCACTTCTACAGGGAAATAGAGAAATCTGGAGGCAGGGGTTCTCCACATCCTGCACACCTCAGGACAAGCAGGACTCCAGCACATCCTCCTGCCCTGTGAGAGCAGCCCATCAGAGGGGCACAGTGAGGGATGGGCCCTTGTGCTGCATCACAGCAGCTCCCCTGCCCAATGCCATGAGACTCCTAATGTCATAAGTGACTGTGAGTGGTCCAGGAGCACCTTTGAATACAATGAAAACACCTAACAAGTGCATCCCCAGAGACTCAAGTTGCCTTTTAGGTCCCCTTCTGCATTAGGGACTCAAACTCAATCCAAGGTGTGACATGCTGCTCACTTTAGGCCTGACAGAGCAGGGTGATTAACACTGAGCTCCTTGTCTGAGCCTCTTGCACTGCCCAGCAGCCTCCAGACACTCCAGACACCTGGAGCTGACTCACAGGGCTTTCCTCTGGCTCCTGGTGATCTCATGGGCACAGCCAGCCCAAACACACCACATCTCTGCACCTCCCTTTGCCAACTGTACCTGCCTCTGCTGCTTGAGTCAACTTGTATAAACAAAAGGTTTCCTTTTCATTTCACTTGGTAGATCCTAGTATAGCTCACAACAAGGAACACTGCTTCCCAAAAGCAATAGTGGTGAGGTGGGTTTTGGCATCTGATGTTCTTTTATCTGGTTTTCATTACTAGTTTTTAGGTTAGATAAAATTATTTATGGTGTTCCCACCAATTCAGCAGTTCTTAGGATCCACTCATACCTCTGAGGAGACACAATCCCTTCTGCTCTTAAGTACATCACCTGCCCACAACATCTCTGCTGTGTCCTTCCTCCTCTGCTCAGCAAGGTCATCTCCAGCAGCGTGGTCCACAAGAGCAGCTCCCTTAGATCCCACCCAGACCACATCCCTGGCTGACTTCTCTCCTGGAAAACCAGCCCTCCCCAGCAGGAAGCTTTTCCCCTATCTGTCTCCTCTGTGTTACCCCATTTATCTCACCCTTGCCACCCCACTTGTGCAAACAAGGCCGTGACAGCTCTCTCCTCAGTCATCTCTGCTTGCTGACTCAGACTATTCTCACCCTGCCATCTGCCTATGCTTCAACAGGACCTCTGGAAACCACATGCCATGAGACTATCAAGAATGTATTTCCTGGGGCCCTGATTTTCTAAACACATCTGATCTGGAACGAGCAGCTGCCCACCAGCCTCCTCAGAGCAAATGTCCCACTGCAACCTATGGCAGCACCCTTTAGAAAAGGTCTCACACCAACAGCATTACCAGAGGTGTTTCACCTTTTAGAGTAAACATAAGTGTAAGCAAAGGAAGGCATAAAGAACAGCTGAGCTCATCAGACACTGCAATGAGGCAGTTTTGTTTCACTGGAAAGCCTGTCTTTCAATCTGCAACACAAGAAAAGTCCTTCTGAAGATGCTTTATGCTCATTCCCAACAGAGGCAAAAAAGCTGCTCCTGCAGGCAGACCACTGTGGCTCAGAAGTTTATCAGTCCTTGAGGATGTGGCTGTGGCAGAATTAACCACTTCAAAACCAGTCTGAAACAACACAATAATCTAAATTTTGCTGATGGTTGCTGGTGAAAAGTGATGGATGTGTAAAAACTGGAGTGATGGTTTCACTAATGTAAGCAAGGGAGAAAACCCATTTTTGTGACTTATGCCAGATGAACAGCATGATGCTGTGAGCCCTTGCAGCCCAGGTCAACCCTTGCATCCCCAAGCCTCCTCCTGCAAGGGCCCATCAGATCTGCCACATCATCCAGGAGGAAATCCTCTGGGATTTCCTCACAGTGTGCAAAATCAGTGACCATGACGTGCTGGGATCACCAAACACCACTGCAGCAATGGAGCCTGGACTTCAGTCTCTCCTCTGACATTGGGGTGCCCTGGGACAAGTCCTGCTGCCAGCCAGAGGCAGCTGGAGCAGGGATCATTGAGGCAGCACTGCAGGGGACGGGCAGAGGCAGGCAGGGATCCCTGGCAGGGAGCAGGCGGGGCAGGGCAGCAGCACGGCAGGGAATGTCAAGTCTGGCCTTGCCTTGCTGTGCCCTGCCCGGCCCAGAGAGGGCTGGGACAAACAGGGATGGAGGGAGGAGGCATTGCCATCCAACTGCAATGAGGGAATTACCATTCCCCTCTCTGTCCCCATGGCCACCCTCTGTGGGATGACTTCTACATGGCATTCCTGATGTTTCTGGGATGGGGGCACTGGAGGGATCAAGCCAGCAGCCAGCTACAGAAGATAACTAACCAGAACATGGTCCAGCATGTCACAGCTGTAGATGGGGAGCACAGGACGCTGCCAGCTTGGTGTGACAGCTGTATGACCTCCTCCACTTCCTCAGATGCACACAAACACACCAGAGACATCTCCCTCCAGGCAGTTGTTCCCAGCACTTTATAACCTGTAACAATATCTCGTCCTCCCAAAAATGAGAGGGAAGCCAGCTCAGGTCTGTCCAAGCCCTCCCCACTGCCACCTTCTCACCAGGCCCCCTGCCAGCCTCCTGCTTCTCCAGAGAGCACGTGAGAGAAGATGGAGCTTGAACCTGGGCAGTGAGAAGAAACACAGGGAACTGAAGGAGAATAAAGGCTACCAGAGCATGGCTTGGTCACTGTTCAGCAAGGTGCCTCCTCACCCACCTTGGTCAGGCACTGGCTACACTGAGCAGAGAGTATCCAAGGAGGGCATCTCTATTTGGGCTTCAAAATATTGGAAGAACAGTTTGGGAACCTGTAAGCCATTATCACAGTCCCTTGGAGCTGGGTCTGCTCCTCCTTGTAACAGGTTTCTGAGTAGCTACTCAGGTTACCCTTGTCATCCTCCACTGTCCTCCAGCAGTACCTCTGAAAACCTCATGAATGCGAGGCTCATGCTCAAGATCACCTCTGAGGCACATTTGCATAATGTCCACCAAAAAAATCTTAAAAAAAAAAAAATCTTTATCTTCTGGAGATAAAAATCCTGAAGATAAAATAAAGAACACAGACTTGCTACCTAATCTAAGCATTTTCACCTCAAAATGGTAAGAGGCTCCATGTCAACCTACAGCCCGTGCAAGGTCAGGACTGTCCCACCACCCAGTTGTCTGCTCTCCCTGACTGCTCCCCACAATCCAGCTGAAACCTCAGCCAGATTTTACCAGCTGGGATTTGCGTCACAAAAACATTGGCAAAAAAAGACATATTTTAGAAAACAAATTCATTAGTGACAACCGAAGAATGAAAGGTTGAAAGTACACAAACTGAAAAAAAAAAGAATTTACCAGCTGAGATGGGATTAGCTCTGATGCAAGTTAATGAGACCTGTGTGCTTTCCTCTGCTGAGAAAAACAACAGAAATGCAGCTGGAGCTGTAAGACAAGTGTGAATGCAGAAAACAGCCTATCTCTTATCACTGCAATCTCTCCTTAAAAATTTGCTTCATTCAGGCCAGGCTCTGGAAGACAAGACCCAGGAACAACACAGAGCACCCAGATTTGTGACAGTTCCCAGTAATTTCAGCTTCTTTATTCAGTTGTTTTTTTTTTTTCCCCAGGAGCCTTATCCTTTTCTACCTGTTTAGTAAAAGGATTTTTCCCTTACAGCATAAATAAACTCCCCCCAGTTCCTCTGGGCTTTCCAGGAAGACAGTGCCACTCCAACAGCATCAGCACCAACAACACAGTTTGTTTTTAAGCCCTGGAAAACCAGCAGCTTAAAATCCATCACAGCCATGGCAGTGGAGCAGTGGATACAAGGAAAAACCATCATCCTTGGCATCTGTATCCCAGCACATGCATTTCCAAGTTTCCTTTCCCTCGTTCCCACACCAAACCAGGGTGTCTAAGGAGCACGAGTTGAATCTTGCAACTGAGACACATCACTATCAATATCCTACCACAAAAAATAAAGTAATACTCAACAGAATTCCCAGGTATAAGGGGTTACAAATATTCAGACTTTATTATAAATAAGAAATACTGTTTTATACATAAAAACTGCAAGTGTTGCATTTTGTTCACCGCCCCAGACAGCAAGACCACAGATTAAGGCAAAAAAAGCTGGAGTGAAGGCACATACTGAGGGGGCCACAGTCAGGAATAAGGTGATGAAGGGATGTCACATGTCATCCATGACACCCAGCACTCCACCAGCAGCTGTCACATCATCACATTATGTAAAGAAATAACTGGACTTATACAATGAATAATGGTTGTAATGCAGTACTGATTAACAGATTGCTTATAAAGATTTTTTTTTATTTAAAAATAAAATTCTGTTAAAAACGGCTTAAGAAAAAAAAAAAAAAAAAACAACACAAGAGAGCAGGAAACCTTAGGCCTGAGGTCAGCCAGGGCATGCACACATCTGCTCTTCTCACAGCCTTGGCAGAGGTGATGTGGTCACAGCTATCTTCCCAGAGTGACCCAATGTCCCTGTGTGTGCAGGCACAGGGAGCTCTCCTCCAGAGGTGTTTGCAGGCAGGAGGGAAATCCCACAATCATTAAAGGAAGGGATACAAGAGCCATGCAGAGTTTGCTGGGAACAGCAGCACTGTCTGCACCAAGCCTCCTGCCTTGCACAGTGGTATCAAGATGTCCCCAAATGCAGCTCTCTGACCACCTCAGAGCTGGTCTGGTCTCCCAACAGAGCTACAGCTCCTCCCAGCTCAGCTGCAAAGCCACAGCCCCTGCTCCACTGCTGGCACAGGGGACACAGAACCGGGTGCTGCAGGCACCATGGGGAGCAGGGCTGGCTTTGGAGACTGGGCTGGAAAGCAGCCACCCAACAGGCAAAGTGGTTATGGATGGGTGCTGGGGATACAACAGAGGGAAGCAAGCAGGAGCCCAGCCAGGAGAAATCCCAAGCTTTAAGGGAATGATACAGAGAGAAGCAATACATGGTGCACCTGCCCCAGTGGCTACAGGGGAAAGCACATAGAGGAGGCCAGGCTGTGCCACTCTGGAAATCTGGCTGAGGATATTTACACACACATACACACACACGAGAGACTTCCTCACACTATAATCATGATAAAAAATGGAAAAAAAAATCACATTCACACAAAAAACATAAATTTGAAATAATTAATAGCACCAGTGTGTGTCAGATAATAATTTCTTCCCCGCTACGCAAACGTACAAAGTTGCATAGTGTTTAAGGATAGATATATACTGGATCTCAGGGAAAGGGGGAGGGATGCCAGGCTGGAGGCAAGGAGGAAGCTGCAGAGGAAGCTCTTGTCTGGGAGCAAGGGGCTCCCTGTTGCTCCCAGCCAGCAGCAGCGAGCACTGCCTGGGCAGGGAGCCTGCAGGGAAGGCCTGGGAGTGGAGTAAAAGGCAGAGCTGCCACCTGAGCCTGGCCTGAGGTCCCTGTGCTGTGGCAGCTTTGTGGTGACTGGGAGATTTGGAGGCAAAAAGAAAGGAGGGCACCAGGAAATTCCAGCTCTTCCTCCCAGCTTTAAAACAGGCAAAAGGCAAGAGCAATGGCAGAAGAGATAAAAATCCCACTGTCCTCCTTCAGGTAAAAGATGGGGAGAAAAAAAGACCTTTCCATTTCCATTCATGTGCCCCCTTCCTTCCCCACCCTAAGACATTCAGCATGGAGGCCAGTGCAGTTGTCAGAACTCTCTGGAAGGCAGCTCTCCTCTTCAGCAAGACTTGTCCTGCTTCAACAAACTCATTTGTCAGTCTGACATTCTGAGCCCAGAAAACCAGATCCTCTGGAAATTCAGTAGCAACAGATGGGAATGCAGCTCGTGGCTTCCACACTCTGGCAGTCTGGACTAGCCAGCAGGTAGCAGCTTTCAGACCAGACCCAAAACTTCTCCACAGAACAGAAGTGGGGCTGGCAAGATCCACCACTCCACCAGTATCCCATCTTCCCAAAGAGCCCTAATCAGAGGCTGCCTTTCTCTCATAGCAATGCATCCTCACAGAAAGCATTTCAGAAAGAGGCTTCAGCTATTTTGCCAAAGGCTACCAACACTGTTGGATTGGCCACATAATGATGAAAAAAATAAATTCACAGGGTTAGAAGTTGGGAAGAAGGATCTGAATTGAGTGCAGCTATACTGGCCATTACAGTAATACTTTGGTAGCCATCCCCTTCCTTCATAGGGACAAAGAGCTCTAGGACTGAGGATTTTACAAAGGGAGAAGACAGGAGAGAAAGTTGTGTTAGTTTTGCCTTGCTGTACACAGCTCACATGGTTATTTCTGAACCACAGTATAAAGAGTCCAGAGCATCTCTCATCCTTGCACTAATCAAAGGGAAACTGTGTCTGAGGAAGGGGCAAAGGTGGAGTGCTCAGGAAAACAATCTATATAAAAAAACCCCTTTGATGCCCAAAGACGGATATTTAATTTGCTTCTCAAAAAAAAACCAACCCCGAACAAAGAAACAAACAAACAAAAAAAAACCCACAAAAAAACCCCAAACAAAACAAAACAAAACAAAAACCAAAAAAAAAAAAAAAGAAAAAAACCCCAAAACTTTCAACTTATCCTGATTTGAAAGGAAACAGTGGCTGCGAGCAGCAGAGTTGGGGATTTGGAGAAGGCAATGTGTGTTAAGGCACTCCATGGCTGAGCCACCACTCACCAGGGCGATTCCCCCCACCCCCAGCACACCCTTAGGGCTTCTCAATGGACGGGGTGTTGAAACAGCCAGATGGCAAGGTCTTCCTGATGTCCTCCAGGTTGCTAATGTCCTTCAGGATCTCTTCAATGTCCCTGTTGTAGGCCTGTATTGCATCATCTTGCTTCTTGGCTTCTCTCTCAAGGAAAGACACTTTCTGGTCCAGGTCACTGTCTTTCATCTGGTCTTTGGCACTGTTCAAGGTACCTTCAATTTCATTCAGTTTGTTCAAGTCCACTGTCTCCAGCTGCCCTGAAAAGCCAGAAGCAAACAGTGAAGTGCATGAAAACCTCTATGGCACTCTGAGTGCTCACACAGCTGAGCCCACAGCAGATCTCCATCAGAGCATCTCCAGCCTCTGAAACAGGACCAACCACATGGGTGACATCTCCACTGTCTCAAGAAGTCTTTGGTTTGCTGAAAAACCAACACAGAGCGTTGCCAAACAAGCTCTGAGGTTACTTGGGAAAAAAAAAACAACCCAAAGTCCTTGCCAAAACCACACAAACCCAATTTCAAGAGATCAACAGATCCATCTGGTTCCTCAAACAAAACTGGCTGGAAACCCAGCACACATCAGGAAAACACTCAAAAGCATGGAGAACATTGAAGACAGTCCTACCTAGCTGATCCAACAGGTCATTAATGACAGTAAGCAGGCTGTTGACAGAGTTCTTAGCTTTTCTTGCATTGTCTTCTGCCTCCTGGGCAGCCTGTGAGGCCTGTAGGATATGAAAAAAAAATGAAAGCACAAAAAAGGTGTAGGGATCACAAAACTGATGCCTCTCCTTTGCAGATAGTCACCACATCACTGCCTTCTCACCCCAGGATAACAATCCTGCACAAAGATCTTTATCACAGGGCTGGGGAGAAGACTGGCAATCTTCAAGTAATCAGTTTTCTGAATATTTCAGGATGGGGATCCCTGAACACTGAGCAGGATTTTGCAGTAAAGGGCAGGATGGAATCAATAGGGCTATACAGTCAGGTTTTAGCTATAATAAAAGGAAAAGTAGCTTTCAAATTCCAGCAGGGAGCTTATGCTAATGCACCAGAACTTGCCTCCTTTTCAGTCCCACTTAAAACTTGGAAGAGTCAGAATACTGGCTGGACCCAGCGTTGTCCTTGCAAGAGGAGAGCAGGAGGAAAGGCTCCATTGCCAGGACAGCAGGGAGAAGGCAGCTCCTAGGCACTGCTGTCACCTGCCAGCAGTACTCACCTCATTTGCCATCTTCATATCCTGCTCAGCATCAGCCTGCTTCCTCTTCAGCTCCTTCTCTGCATCCTGCAGCTGCTTCATCATGTCATCCACCTCCCTGGCCAGTCCTGTCACATCAGCAAAGGTCTTGTCGGCTTCGGCTCTGGTAGCAGCAGCACTCTGCAGCCAACAGGTGGGACAGGATGGAAAAAGGTGGTGAAGGGGCAGAACTTCCTTCAATCCTTCTCATCAAAATGCACTGACTTCCTGTCTTGCCATGTTTTGCATGTGCAGTGGGGAATACAGCAGGGGGCACAGGGGGCTCACCAGGAAACACTGTAACAGGAGTTCCTGCAATGCCACAGCAGGATCTCAGAGGGGGGAGCTGCAGCACACCCACCTTCTGAACGGAGCTGGCAATCTTCTCAGCATCATCTGCTCTGGCCTTGGCCTCACGGGCATCAGCAGCAGCATTGCCCAGTGCCAGCTCTGCCTGCTGAGTCTTGTTGTTGGCCTCTGCAATGGTCTGGCTGATGGCAGGGATCTTCTTCAGCGCCTCCTCGGCCGCCGTCTTGTTATCGTTCACCCGCTTGTCAAAGTCTAAGGGGGCAAAGCAGATCCTTATCACTCCAGTGCTCCAGGAGAGCCTTGGGATGCTCCTCTGACCAAGCTACCCAAGGCTTTGCTGCCCTGACATTGGAGGGATGGTCAGCTCTCCCCATTGCACATCTTCTGATGCTAAATAAGGAAGTTAAAAGGTAATTTCCAGTCCCTGAAAAGGCTCATACTTTTTCTTTAAAGAAAAACAAGCTGAAAGAACACACCCAACATTCAGATAAGGGCAATAGCAGGGCCTCTTTAACCAGAATATCCTACTGCCAAGTGACTTGTCACACTGAAATTGAAGGATTCACTCCAAGTGCTTCCTCTTTACCTTTCAGGTTCCTGAGAATGGTATTGGCCTCCTGTAGTGTGCCACTGCTCTTCCGAGCAGCTTCTTCAGCCAGGGCTTTTGCTGCATCTGCTCGAGCCAAGAGCTGGTCTGCAGTCTGAGGAGACAGGACATGTACCAATGCATTCCCACTTTCTGAAGGACAATCATGTAAGTGTATCAAAAAGCACTGTTAAGCCCCAAACAACAACACCATCCAGAACAGTGCATCCTCTGAGACCAGATGTGTGTATGTACTTTGGGAATACTGCTCTAAATACAAAGTTGACACCACATCTGGCAAATATCACCTATTTTCACACACAGCCTCAAAGCCATTGCTTTTAACCTCTTTCTGCATCTTCTTTTTGGGGCCATTCTTCAGCATTCTTATAATCCATAACACTAAAATGAAATCATTTGCATCTGGCCAGTTACTTGTCTTCCTTGTATTTTTTTTTTTCCCAGGGAACAAAAGCCTGCACAAAGTTGAACTGACCTGCTGCTCTGTCTTCCCTTTCTCCAAGAGGTTCTTTACTTCTAACTCCTTTCCTTTCATATCTTCTCTCAAGTCCTCGTAATCCTTTAGCTTCCTGGCAATTAGTTGATCCAGTTCCTCTGCTTCCTTCTTGATCTTATTTGCTTTATTCTGCAGGTGGAAATCACACACAGAGATTCCTGAATGTTAAAGAATTCCTGAGCAGGTGGTAAATTTTTCCACTTCTACATTCAAGCCAAGACGTCTGGCAAACATTTGAGATTTCTGTCTTTCAGAAACTGGGGGAGGTGGGGTTTATGTAGGTGGTTTCTGAATTTACATCTCCTGCATAAATGTTGCAATTGCATAAAAGTTGGATTATGCCTAGATGGACAAGAAGTGTTGTCCACAGAGTGTTTTTATGCAGAGAACATCAGCAGAGCACATGTAAGGTATGCCAGCAACCTAGCAATCCTCAGAAACAGTGCACATGATGGTGCCCACATGTACCTCTAACCCCGTGGAATCCACAGTAGGCAGGCTGGTGAGGTTGGCATATATCTGCAGGGCTCTGTTTCCAGCTTCCTCTGCCTCTGCAAGCACCTTGGTGGCCTGTTTCTCTAGGTCTCGAGACATATTCCTTGCTTGATTGTACCTAAAAAATCCCCAAGGATCCAGTTATGAAACAGTATATTCTGTAGAACTGAACTTAATAAGAGAGTGGAGAGGCTAAGAAATCAAAAATCACCTCCCACAAAATCCAAAGCAGATAGAGGGGTTGTCTTAGTTTTAAGCACTGCTCTAAAGTCAGGAAATAAAAACAATTTTCTGTTTCTGACTCACTTCTGGTTGAGCTCATCAATATCAATTGCAGTTTGGTTTTCTCCAGCCAGGGTTTTCAGCAGCAGCTGATACGCTTCCGTGGAAGTATCATTTGCAGCCTTGGCTGTGCGAACAATCTCATCAGCTTCCTTTTTGTGCCTGATGACAAAAGAAAAACAATGCCATTAGATTTGTCAGCCAATAGTTTTTATCCTCAGTTCTTGATTATATTCTCTCTTCCTTCATTCCTTCCCCGAGATTTACACATGGGAGATGCTGAAATAGTAATGGAAGACGGTTGCCATGTGTGTCATCCACATGAGCAATGTTTGCCCTCAGGGCTACACAGCCACCATCCCACAGCACCAGTCCCTTAAGCAGCAAAGGGTGTGTGTTTCCCAGCCAGGAAATGAAATTCTGCTTCCCCCTTGCAGAGAAGAGCAGGGCCCTGACAAAGGCCATGATGAGTGTGTCTTGGCACAGCCTACCTTTCTGCCAGCTTACGAGCCTCTTCTGCCAAGTGAGTCATGTTGTTGGGGTCCCCGCTTTGCTCTGGAGGTGTAATGGACTGGAAGAGAAAAAGAAAGAAAAAAAAAAACTTCAAGATCTTTTCTAATCTTTTATTTGTATTTGCTTTAAATATTTATTGTCATGATCTAAATGCTTAGATATGTGTCTAACCTACTTCTCACTTCTCTGCATGTTTTTCTTAAGTCCATGCAGTTTCCACCACTGGTTACCCCTTGAAAAACAACAGTGCTAATATTTATTTAAGATTTTTATGTTGGTTTGGGCTAAGATACTATCTGTAACTGACAGTGGTGAACTTCACTGATTTCCCATAATCGACAGTGGTGAACTTCACTGATTTCCCATGATCTTGATGCAAATTTGCTGTATGAGGGAGAGAGCAAGTGGAGAAACACACCAGAGGCACAAAAGGAAAGGCCCTCAGCCTCCCCCAGCTGTGTGGGATCCCAGCACACACTCACCACGTTGTCAGCTGCCAGCTTGGCCCTCTCCAGCATATCAGAAGCCATGCTGATCAGGTCCTCAGTGTCCTCCACCCACACCCGCGCCTGCTCCGCCAGGTTCTCCGTGTCCTGCACTGTGCCCTGGATGTTCCTCAGCCTGTTCAGCTGACTCACTAAGGTGCTGTTGATGTCTTTGAGACGATCCATGAGACCCTGGTCTACGTCTGAAACACAGGACAAAAAAGAGAGGAAGCAAAATTAATTAGAGCAGGAAGAGAAGCTGGAGTAGCAGCTTACCACAGCAGGCACCGTGTTGGTAGGTTAATCCCCTACTGGAAGGGAACCAGGCAAAGCCATTTCACAAGTCACTTAGCTTGAGATCAAAGTCATAATCAGAATGTGCACCAACAGGAGAAATGAAAAGCCATGAACTGCTAATAAGACAATCCTGCTGGGTATTGGAACTGACTCTGATGGGAGATTTTGTGTTCAGAATCATGTTTTACCTCTCATGTTTACCCCATGTTTTACCTCTCTCATTGACTTAAAATGACAACAGAGCTGCTCCTCAATAGGTATGCAATGTCTGTTTGGTGAATTCCCTTTAGCTTATCTCCTAGAAATTGAGCAGAGACAGACGAATAGTGCAGATGTACATTTTTCCACACTCAGGGCAACAATGGCTACTCTGAAGAAAGACCTAAGGAGCTCCACATGGAGCAGCCAGGAGCTGTGTGGAATAGCAAACCCACTCCAAACTCTCCTCAAACCAAAGGGCTGGCAAAAGCTGTGAGCCTTGGTTCTCACATATGTAGGATTTATAAGGCACCCACACTTCACCAAATTTTTGGACCATCAGATAACTCCCCACAACAGCATCTAAATAACAGAGGCATCACAGCACAGGTATGTATTTGCCTCACAACCATGGCAGTAACTTTTGAAAAGCTGAGAGTGTTACCAAGAATTAAAGTGCAAGCAGAAGCCCACAGAACTCCAAAATTAAGATTGGTCAAATACTTTGACTTGCAGCACATCTTAAGTATTGAACATGAACATTTGACACATTTCAAAAACATACTATCACAGAAAAACAGAAATAACTTCTTCAGCTGCGCACAGATTTTTGCCAGGGTAGTTTTTGTTGCATTTACCTTTCCCTCTTAGTAAGAGAAGAACCTGGAGCTGGGGAAGAATTTGGAGCACAAGTCTCATGAGAAGCAGCTGGAGGAGCTGGGAGGGGTTGAGCCTGGAGAAAAGGAGGCTCAGGGGGGACCTTCTGTCTATCCACAACTCCCTGACAGGAGGGTGCACCCAGGGTGTCAGGCTCTGCTCCCAAGGAACAGGGACAGGATGAGAGGAAACAGCTCCAAGCTGTGCCTGGGGAGGTTTTGGTTGGATAGTGGGAAAAATTTCTTCACTTAAAGGGTTGTCCAGGGAAATGCTGAATCATCATCCCTGGAGGGATCTAAACGCTGGGTGGATGTGGCACTTGGGAACATGGGTTAATGGTGGCCTTGGCAGTGCTGGGGGGCAGGGAACAGTTGGACTTGATCTTAAGGGTCTTTCCAAATTAATGATTCTATGATTCTAAGACAGAGATCAAAATTCCACCACAAAACCAAATCCATTCCCTCATCTTTCTGTAATCCCCATCCTGCTACCCCCTTATGTGGGACTATTATCTAGGCAGTAAAAATCTACCTCAGCTAAAGCTGACAAAAGCTTAAGCAACCATTCTCACTGGCAGGAATCTTCCCAAGCAAATGCCAGCATTAGATGTGTATTAGCTTTTTCCCAGCTTCACACTAAGGGGACAAATTTTCCCAAAATGGTCTGAAATCACTGAACCAGCTCCCAGGGGAACATTTTTACTGCAAAGTCAATAGTCTCCTTCAGGCTTCTCTTTTCCAAAACACACATCATCTTATACATTAAAGAGACCCTAAGGACAAACCACTGTCACAATCATGACAAACATCCTGTGGTAGTGGTGACAACACAAGAACAAGTTTGAAATGGAGTTTAACAGGAAAAACAGCATTCTTCAGAATATTCTACACTTGATGGTGGGATAATTAAGTTTGCCATCAGGATTTTGAAGCCTTCATTCTGATCACCAATGATCAGAACAACAAGAACTACTAGAGCCCAAGATGTTTGAGCAAATTTAAAGCATAGTAAGTATACTGGAAAGTTTTCTGCTTGTGTAACAAATAAAACCCTCCTTTGCATCAAGGTAAGAGGGTAACACATAAAACACTTCCATCCATGCAGAGCTAGAGGCAGATCCTTACTTGCACGTACAGCAAAGACCACTGGTAGAACAGCATGGATAAAAGCACAGCCACTGTTGTTATGATAACAACATTCATGACTCAGTGCTGCCTGAAATTGCTGTCAATCCTGGAGCACAGAACTGGCATGAAATAAAACATGCTGTCTCCAAAGGGAACAGGAACATGAGGCAAAGAACTCATTTAGTTGGTCCAGGTCTGACCAGGTCAACTCACCTTTGCTCTTTTGTGCCTCATGGAGCAGCTCTGTAACTTCTCTTTCTGCCTGCTTCAACCGCTCTTCGAAGGCTTCATCAGTTACAGTTTCTTCTCTGCTACCCAGATTTGCTATAAGATTCTCCAGTTCCTGCAGCCTTTGACGTTGCTCTGCCACCTACATGAGAGAGAGAGAGCACAGCTCTGACACAGCAAAGCACCTTGAGCCGCTCTGCTTTCAGCAACCACCAACAGCCATGGGCCGGAACGCTGCACAGCTGGACACGTGCCACCATCTCCAGTGGTACCAACAGCAGTGTGTGTGGCCTTACCTTGTCTTTCACTAGTCTGTAACAGGCTGGACACTCCTGGCAGCCTGGCCAGGAGCGATTGTAGAAGTAGTTCTCCTCGCACTGGTTGCAGCGGCTCCCCACAAAGCCTTCCTTGCACTCACAGTGCCCGCTCTCCCGGCACTGCAGGGACCGCGAGCCCTCGGGATCACAGTCGCAGGCTGCAGGGGAGGTAAACCTCAGTCAGACTGCAGGACAGGCACAAATACCCTACAACTCACAGGATGGGAGGATATGCTTAATACCCTAAAACATCTGCAAGAGCTACAGGGCACAAACTCACAGCTGGACCTCCCTCCTGATCGCAGTGCTTCTACTCACAAGCAGGATCCAACAGTCACTGTGTGTGTTCAGTGTTGCCATTACCTCTCCCACAAAGCATTATTCTACCATACTGCATGCATTGTAACCAACTGCAGTTAGTTTTGCTGCTCTCTACAGGCAGGGATATCAATGAGGAAAGTTTGGATCAATCTGCTTTGCAATCATGTTTAAAAGATCAGCTGCTCCTCCAGACAGAACCTGGATACTGAGGCCACCTGCAGAGTAACTGTGCAGGGACACATTAGGAAACGGGGCTGTTGGAGGCCAAGGTGCAGAGAACATATTTACACCAAGGAGAAGTAGATATCTACTAATTTGGATATCTAGTAGGTCAGACAAGAAAAAGGTACCAAAAGAAGAAGGGGATAAGCTGTAATACAGAAATCAAATTACGTCACACACAGTGTGGACATAAAAGTACAAGCTTCTGCTGCGATGAGGAGCAAGGTGACAAAATACCTTCCCAGAGGCAGAAGGAAAGCAAAGGCAGGGCTGGGTGTGCAACATCCTTCCCACCTGCCTCCCTGTGGCCCCTCAGACTTACGTTTGCAGCCTTCAGAGCCAAAGCCAAAGTGGTTGGGCTCACATCTGTCACAGTGCTGGCCGGTGACGCCGGGCTGGCACTCGCACTGCCCCGTCCGGATGTCACACTGCCCGCTGGTGGAGCCCAGCGCGTGGCAGTTGCACCTGGGGGAGGCAGGCACACGTCAGATGTGACACAGAAGGGACACGTGGGGTCTCTCTGAAGAGCACAGCTCAACATTTGCATTTGCCAAAAGCCACTTTCCTTGCTGTGAAGATGCAGCAGGCGAGGCACTGAGCTTTTGAACCATGCAAGGTCACTTGCTGCCTGCACTAAAAAAAGAACCCAAGAGCCCCTGCTACAATCACGAAGTCATGTGGCAGTTTTCTATTTAAAACCCTGATTTAGAGCTCTTTATAAAGCTATTTATAAGTCAGGCTTTTTGTACAGCCTTAGTAGCTGCTCCTTGACCACTGCTCTTCCCCACCCACAGCGGCAGAGGCACACCTGTTACTTGTGACAAACATCACATTCCTGCACAACGTCAGCACCTCCAAATCCAGGGTCTCTGCCCCAAGCCAAGCCAAACCTCACCTCTCACAGCCACGTCCACTCTGGAGGTTGAAGAATCCAGGCTCACAGGCACTGCAGTCCCTCCCAGTGACATGAGCCAAGCACTCACACTGCCCAGTCACTTGATTGCAGATCGTCTGCTGATTCACTGTGCCGTAGGGATTGCAGTGACAAGCTGCAAAAATAAGAAGGTATGGAGAAACAGGCACAAACTTAGAAATCCCTTGTGATACTGGTACTTACCCTAACAGGCCTGGATCCAAACCACATGGCCACCCAGCCCCTGCATCACACAATGCTTTTGCTTTGATAGGACTAAGTGCCCACAAAGCTTTTAGCAAGCTCAAACCACCAAATCAGGGTAAAGCCACACATTGCTGTTGATGGGCTCAAGTGACAGCCCGACAGCAGCTCCTGGGGACAGAACCATTTTTAAATGCAACAAGAAGCAAGTCTGACCTCTGCACTTGTCTGAGGGGTCAGAGGCCAGGGGGTTCCCAAAGAAGCCGTCCTTGCAGCGGTCGCAGTAGAAGCCAGCAGTGTTGTAGATGCACTTGAGGCACTCGCCGGTCTGGCGGTCGCAGTTGCCCACGGCGTTGGGGTCGATGTTGTTGTTGCACTGGCACAGGCGGCACGGCCTCACGGCACCGTTCCTGCCCAGGGGGTCTCCAAAATAGGCATCATCACACAGCTCACACCTCTTACCTGGGACACAACACAGACACAGGTGCTGCAGCAGAAAGCCCCTTGCTGCCATTTCACATGGATCCTCTTTCACTCCCTTCTGAAAAGTAAACTCTTCAGCTTCTTCCCTTTCATCCTTCTGCTGGGGCCAGACACAAATCCCTCCTCATCTCTACATTCAAGCTGATTTTTCACTGGAACTTTGCATTATGAATTACTTCCATTCTTCCTTCCCTTCCTATCCCTTTAAGCCAGACCTATTTGCTGCAATTTGTTGTTAATTTCAGAATCCCAAGAGGTAGAGTTCCACGAGGCATCACTGCTCCAGGAAGCTCCTCTGCCAATGAGACCTGCCAAACCTCCACAGGCAGCCACTGAAGCATCCAATTCAGCAGCTTCCTACACTCACTGCAGATCTGACCTCCCCAGCCAGAGGGGAGCTCCATTTCTTAGGCAGTTCTTGCACAAATCCCCTTTTTCCTCACATCCCAAGAAGGTGGTGTGAGACAGGAGAAAATCCTCTGCAATCACATAGCTACAAGAAAGATCAGCTGCTACAGACACCTGAGCTGAAGGGCACTGCTTTGGTTCACAATTCAGTGGCACCCACAGGAAGCCCCATGAGCTGCTTTTGTGCTTGGTCAGAGGCTGTCCTAAGCACTCAAGAATGTACAGGTATTCTGTACTTTGGACTCTGCCATGCCAAGCATGAAATCAGCAGAGAAGCATGAAGGCTGCCAGTCATCCTATGGCTTCCTTGCTGTTTGCAGGCAGAACAAAAGGTTCTGCTTAACAACTCAGTTACATGCTTGGACTTCAGAGCTTATTGCTAAAAAAAAAAGATCAGTATCTGTTCACACATTTCTCCTTAAAATTGCTGAGCACTAGTTTGATCTTCTATTTCTTTGGGCAGCACTTTGTGAGTCACTGTAGCCTTCCTGCTCTTCCTAGGAAGCATCCTGTAGTGCCTCACTTGCTGGCAAACTGCACCTTCTAATTTTATTTCAGTCTGACCTGCCTTCCTGGCTCTTTTAAATCTGTTTTCTGCCCAACACCATGCCATCATCAGAGCTCTACTGGAAGGCAGCATGGCTCTCATATATAGCACAGAAATGGTCAGACTTTGCAGATCAAGCCTTTTGTTCCCAAGAAACAGGCATGAAAAACATGTGAAGTCCCAAGCCTCACACAGGACAAAAAACAGGGCTGAAGAAGGGAGAAGGATTTGAACCAGAAGACTCAGCAGCTTTCAGAGCTACTCATTGTGGATCAGAGAACAAGAACTAGCAGGAGACATTTCCACAAGCATGTGGATGTAGAAAAAGATGTTTTGTGTAGGAACACACCTGTAGTGCCAGCCTGGCAGCTGGTGCACACCACCTCCTTGGTGCGGGGCACGATGGCACAGCTCGAGGTGCCTGGGCACGGGCAGGGCTGGCAGTCCGAGGCTGTGCCGGCCGTGGCATCGCCGTAATACCCATCACTGCACTTCTCACAGTGAGTCCCTGCCGTGTTATCCCTGCAATTGCACATGCCTGCAACAGAGAGGGGCGTGAGTTTTGCTTCATTGTCCAATCCAGAGAAGAAGCAGCAGGCTCTGGCTGCTCCCTGTTTGTCTCTTACCCGTCTCGGGATCGCAGGTCTCGCTGTGCCCGTTGCACGTGCAGGGCACGCAGGGGCTGTAGGGCCCCAGGCCTGGGCTCTCTCGGCGGTACCCGGAGGTGCAGCGCTCACAGAACTGCCCCTCATATCCCACTGGACATGAGCAGCTCTCCACCCAGGCCACAGGCACACCCGGTCCAGGGCGAGCACTTGTGATGGTGACATCATCCAGGTGACCGGCACCTAGAAAGCACCAAGGGACAAAGCCTCTGTAACCACAAAGGCTATCATCACTGCTTCCCCAAACACAGCAGAACAGTACGAGGGGCACACAGGGGGTGCTTGCAGTTGGTAAGATGAATCAAGGTGCAAAACCCTCCAGGAGAATTTAGAGAGATGAGCAAAGATGCACTAGAGCTCACCAAGGGAGCATGCAGGGTAGGAAAGCTGAGAATGACAATATAGAGGAGAATCTGAGAACAGCAAGTACAGTCAATTAAAATTAAGTTATATTTTACACGTGTATGATTTCCATTTCCAAATCAAATACCAAAACCAATTCCTGGCTTTCAAGCCAGAACAGACCATGTCTCTAACAATTGTAATACACCATCTGCAAACCACGCCTCGGGACAAACTCGCCAACTATTCCCCTCAAGCCATTCCTTCCTCTGGCATCTCAGCACTTCCCTCCTCTACTCCCAGCCCCTTCTCCCTGGAGCAAAACAGAGCTCAGATACAACATAGCTGACTTTTAACTTATACCAGTGTCTGTACAACTGCAGCAGCTCCAGTGCACTGAACAGAGCCTCAGCTCCTACATATTAGCAGTGGCTACAGCACTCAGGGATGGTTTGCTCCACACCTTTCTACCCCTCCATTTCACAGCCCCACGTTCTTCATTATGGGCCACCCTTCTGAAACACTTGCAGTTTTCCCACCTTTCCCAAATGCAAATTCATCCTTTGCATCTTTCTGCAGAAATACTTCATCACACAGCAATACCTAAGGACCTATTTTACTTCTAATTCATTCCCATTTTTATAAATCTTCGTTATGAGGAACTTTCACTCAGGTTTTGCACAGGCAGCACTTTAGACCTTGTCCTTCCCATCTGTCATGTCAAAGCAAGACCCAGAAAGAGGGGGGATGTAACCATTTATAGTGTAGCCAAACTTAAAGCCAAGTGCTGTAAACTTCCTACATCCTCCTTCAGTACTCTGTACTATGTATTTTTACCAACTGGAGGATAGGGGCTATTAAACAAAGAAAAATTCCTATGTCTAGAGCAAGGAATCAGCAGTTGCTAAGTGTTCAGCTTTCAGACATTCAAAGACACCACTTTTCTTTTCCATATCCTCTTCAGGAGGCCTGGGAGAAGATGCTACACAGGAAAGCCAGGTGGAAAGCCACTGGCACAAGCTTTGCCAAATAAGCTGCCACAGCTGTTTATGGCTGGGCCCTACAATGAAGCAACTCAAGCACTAAACAAATGAGTTTTCCCTCTCTTCTGTGATGTTCTGTTCAGTGACTTACTTCTCTCACTGTACGTCCCACGGATCTTGATGGAAGTCAAGTTGTGGAGAAGCTTTTGGAATTCAAATGCTGTAAGACTAGGCCTCCACGGGTAATCTGCAGCCTCATGGAGCCTGGGGAGAAGAGCCAAGCATGATCAGCACAGCTTTCAGCTGCTAACAGCTGCAGCCTCTCAAAAGCTCCCTTTGCAACAGCACTGTGCTATTGCAACATCACCCACATAACTTCAAACCTAATGATCTCTGTTTCCTCAAGAGCTCAGAGGCCAAAGGCAGCCCAGGCCAGGTGACAGCTGCTCCCACTCTACCTGAAGGTGTAGGTCTGCACATTCTCACTGGGGTAGGAGTTGCCCTGGGCAATGAGAGGCACAGACACTCTCAGCCCAGCCCCTTCCAGCACCAGGTCCTCTGCAGAGAGGCGCGTGTCCCGCCTGTCCACACGGAAGGAGAAGGTCAAGTTTTGCCCATAACTCAAAACCTGGTTGCCCAAGAACTTGCCTGAAAGGGAAAGAAATCCTTACAGTTAGGGGACAGAACACCAAGTGCACAAGCAGCACAGAAAGCCATGCTTTTGGAATGACCTACGTGGTGCAACGAAGTACATGGGGAAGTAGGTGTCAGAGATAACAGAGATATCCTGGGTCTCAGCACTCCACTGCAGCAAGACCTCTGAGCCATCTCGCTGCTCAGCACGCCACTCATCCTCTCCTGAAGAATCAGATGGGCAAGAATTAACACCCTTGGAAGATAGAGATTTGCACACACTTCTTGTGACCCTTCTTGCATCACACTGTTCATGTCTTAGCTAATCTAATGTGCGTGGGCACTGACAGGCTGCAGAAAGCAGCTGTGCAGAATTCAGATAGTAACCATCCTTCCAATTTAAGCCCCTGACTCAAGTGCTGACTTCAAACCTCTGAACTTTGAACCCCCTGATGGCTACTTGTCCAAAACCTTCTTTCCTAAAGAGCATAAGCAGAGATAGAAAAACCTGCAGGCCACTATAATTTGTTGAGAGCTACAGCCTTTGTATGAACTGTTCTCCAGTGGAATTTTAATTAAAAAGATGTTCTTTTCAGACTACATGAAAACATGCATACACATGAAACTGACTGCATGAAAGAAACAGATTTTTCCTGGGCTTACAAACTCATTGGAAACACAACTGTGTTTTATTCAGAGCCATGTAAACCCCAAATCTAAAGTGATTTTGATCATCTCCATCAGAAAGTCCTGACTTGGTTCTAGAACTGAGGAAACTCTGCTTTGTCAGCACACCTCTCAGGCTAGAAAAGGTTTCTATTTGCAATTCCCACTTGCACCTGCAAGGTGTACAATAACTGTGTGCCTGAGGCCAGAGCTGTGAATTCATGCCTCCCCATCTGAACAAACAAGCTCCAGACACAGAAGCTCCAGGCAGCTTCAGCACTTCCAAAAGAGGGATCCTAGACCTGCCTGCCCAAGGTTTGTGGTCTTGCACAGAGGAGGAGTTGGGGATTTTTAATAGCTTCTGACTTGAGTCTACAGCCCAACCTGAGATACAAAGGAAAGCTCAATTTTACCAAACTCGAAGTTGGAGGTGATGCTATAGATACTGTAGCCCACAGCACTGGTGCAGACTGAAGAGTGTCCAAAACAGAAGCAAGGGGTACAGCCTCTTGGATTGGAAGACTCCAGATGGAAAAATCCAGGTTTGCATCTGAAGATGTGAAGGAAAGAGAATTAATTTCCCTGATGCTTAACCCCAGGTCCTCGCTCAAATGTTTTTCATTCTTGAAACAAAGCCATGGGAAGAAAAACTCACCTCTCACAGTGGAATCCTTCCACATTGTCCTTGCACGCACACCGCCCTGTCTCAACATTGCACTCCCCTGTGCTGCCAGCAGCATTGCAAGAACAGGGCCTGGGAGAGTCAGGAGAGAGGTTAGTTCATTCAGTAAGAGCCACATAGAGAAAGCTTTTAAAAAAGCCTAGTTTTCCTTTAAGAGAGCTGCAATCCTCCTTACCTGCACCCAGCTTCGGAGAGGGAGTGGAACCCTGGCTGGCACCGGTCGCACTTGTCCCCCATCACACCGGGCTTGCAGCTGCACTGGCCGTAGCTGTCACACTGTGTGCTGAGGGAGCCTGTGGGGACAGCAGGGACAGCCACCTCAGCACACACACACAGCTACTCAGACTTTACAAACCAGCCAAGAAATAAGGAGGAAAGCAGGAAGCACATCCTCAAGCTGATGAGTGACACCTCACCTAAGGACTGCCTCTAGCTCACAGGATTTTCCATCTGGCAGCTCTAGACAGATGAACTGTTATCTAGTCTTCCCAAGCTATATTCAGCCTTTTGTTCCTACAAACCAACCTTTTTATATATAAAATATAATTTAAACTTCAAAATGCCTTCTCCTGTTTCCTGCTCAGTGCTACATTTGCATGCCTCCAATTCCACATCTGTTTTACTCTGTAATATGTAATTTCCAAGATTTTATTCCCTGAATCCCTTGTGTTCCCCATAATCAGCATCTCCCCTCACCCTGACCTCTCCCTTTCACACTCCAATTTCCTTCCTTGATTCCTAAGTTTCATTTAAAGACTAAAGTGCCTCTTTGGAACAAGGCTGCATATGCCACTATGAATCCTAGTAAACTCGTGAGCAAAACCCTCATTTTTGGAAGGATGCCTTCCTCAGTACTGCTCCATTCAAGTGGTCTTGCACAAAAAGCAGCAGCAGGTTTCTTTAATCCATAGTGGACAAAATGCTTTCTCCCAAGCATCCATGTAGCTGCCAGCCTCAGAGCTGTCAGCACTGTAAGAGTTAACTAGCAGGAGAAAAATATTTTAATATACAGAAATAGTTGCTTGTTTCCACTTCAATCCACACCAGAAGATTACAGCAAATTGAAGAGTTATAAGATGATTAGGCTGGACAGGACAGAACAACTCACAAAACCTTTACCATAAACAGCCAAAGTTCAAATCCCCTTTGCAGTCCCACTTAGGATTATTTAGGAAAAAGGAGTACTTGACAAAAACTACCAATCCAAACATATCCAGGAGATTGAAATACACCCTGGGTGTCAGTGAGTCATGGCATACAAGCTAATGGCTAAGTTATAAAGGCCTTTGAAAGCTGTCCTTAAAGACCTGAGAAGTCACCTCCCTGCATCTTTTCAACCATCTCAGCTCACACCAACCCACACCCCTCTTAAAATAAGGTCTAACACAAGGACCCAGGAAAGCTGTCAGAAGAAGAAAAGGCCTTTATTGGTCAAAAATTTCACAAGTGAATGACTCCTTGACAAAATTAGGAGATGTACCCTGGCAGACCTCTCCCTGGCTGCTTTTAGGGCATGCTGCAAGCAGTGACTTATGTCAGCTTCTCTTTTGAAACCTCACATCATATCCTACTATGTGCTACTCTTTTCCCTCCTTCCACCTTACTTGTTGTGGGCTGGTGTAGTTATGGGATCACTCCTTACAGGTTAAGTAGTTCCCTACACAACAAAAGATTTATTCTCCTGCCACAGTTACCCCCATCCCCATTTATTTTAAAGGAGTTTAACTACATATTTTGAGTTTAATCTGTTTTATCTCACCCCACCCCCTTTTGTGTTTAATGTTTCACTGGTTTGTATTTATAGTGCTTGGATACTCGGTAGGAGAAACTGATGCAGCAGCTAAAGTTCACTACAATTTCTTAGCATGAACAACTTCCAGAAATACCCACTCACATCATCTTGGTTATTAAGAATTTAAATAAGTTCTTTAGTACTGGGAGCACTCAGGGTAACACATACACAGTAGGAAAAAAAAAATCTATTTCAGAATACATTGAAAGGAGTAAGTGCCGCAGAGGTGACCCATCTGCCCTTGCCACCCTAACTCCATTTAGATCCAAGGATAACTTAAACCAACATACAACCCAATAAACATTTCCTACATGGAAAAAAGACAAGCAATCCCAACAGCCCCACGATGAGCTGCATGAGGGGAAGCAGAGGTGGTTTTGTGCTGGCAGTCTGCCAGCAGCAGTGCTCACCGACGGGGTTGCAGCTGCAGGGCAGGCAGCCCTGCTCGCTGGCCAGGCGGTAGAAGCCGTCGCGGCAGCGCTCGCAGCGGGGCCCGTCGGTGTTGCCGGCGCAGTTGGTGCAGTGCCCGCCGTGGCCCGTGGCCCGGTACAGCTCGGGGTCAAAGTAGCACTCCTGGGAGCGCCCGCTGCAGTCACACGCTGCAAAGACACGGCACTGGCAGTGAGCAGCCTGTCCCCACAGCACAGATCCCACCCCGCACAGCTCAGCTGCAGGTGAGCTGGGGAAGGAGCTTTAACAACTCTGACACCTGAAACTAACTCGGCACCACGCTCATCAATGCCCAAAAGAAAACCAGCGTTTGCTACCCCACTTCTTCCAACATCAGGCTGCCACTTGCAGCCAAAATGTTGTCCTCCCACACAGCAGCACCGATCTCTGTCATCCAAACAAGCATGAAAAGGTAACATGAGGCTACTCCACGCTGTAATGAGAGCTTCTCCCCCGTATTGCAAATCCCTAGACAGCAGGACATCCCAATTTCACCAGCCCATTGAGGGAAGCCACAGACAGCTGGGACCTATCTAGACACACAGAGGTCAGACAGGAAGAAAACTTTTCTGTCTGAAAAAGCTTCCCCATAAAGTAAACTACCAGAAGCTGTAGTCTGGAAAAAAACACCAAGCAAATTGGTGTTCTGTGACAGAGACCTGCATTTGCGGTCTGGAAATTAGGTTAAATAATCAACAAATAACTGTAAAAGCCAATAACCCAAACACAAAAATCAGCTGATGCTAAATGAGGAGCTTTTGAAAGGCCAATTATACTCCAGCATAGTAAACAGATTTTTTTTCCCATGGGTTCCATAAAGTACAAGCCTGTACATTTCTTTAGGAAAGATGGGGTGGTTCCCATCCTTCTCCAGAAAGGAGATGCCCATTCCTAGGGATCTACCAGAAAGCTCCCACAGGACAGGAGTGGAATGACCAAGAGTCCCATGAACTGTGCCTAATGCTGGCTGTGACTGAAGTTAGAAGCAGGCAGGGCCAGGTTGTGGCTGCCAGCAGAGGCAGGGACCTGCCCCAGCCAGGCTGTCCCGGGTGCAGCCGCACGTACGCAGGCACTCGTTGGCGCTCTCGGCAGTCGCTCTCCTCCACGGGCGGTCATTGAAGAAAGGAAGGCACTTCTCACAGTCCACCCCAAAGGTGTTGTGCTTGCAGTTGCAGACCAGCTTGCCAAGCTCATTCTTTACACACTCACTTGCGTGCCCGTTGCACTTGCACCTGGTTCAGGGGAGGTAAGGAACAGGTATTAGAACTCCAGGGCTCCAGGTCACTCACAAAGCAACACCAAAAAAAAGGGCCCAGATCTTAAAATCTGAGATGAGAGAAATTTGAAGGTAAATGATTACAACAAAATCGAGAACAAAACTGCTGTCATTCTGCTTGGAGAAGAGGGAGCTTCATGGATATCTTATGGAGGCCATCTAATATCTAAAAGGGGTTTACAAGACAGAGAGAAACTTTTTATCAGGGCTTTTAGTGCTGGGACAAGGGGCAGTAATTTTAAACATCTTTCAAATTTTAATTTAGATTGGACATAAGGAATCAATGAGGGTGGTAGGAAACTGGTACAGGTTGCTCAGAGAAGCTGTGGCTGCCCCATCCCAGAAGTGCCCAAGGCCAGGCTGGACAGGGCTTGGAGCAACCTGGGATAGTGGAATGTGTCCCTGCCCACAATGGGGGTTGGATGATCTCTGAAGGTCCAAACCAAACCATTCTATGAAACAAAGAGGTGCAGCCTGCTCTAGGTAGGCATTTAGAAAGGCAAGAAAGTTAACCAACTCCTTTGCAGTCTTCAGACTAACCTGAATAGGAGAAGCAAAGATTTAGCTGGCTTTATGTTAGTAGATTTTCCACTTCTCTCCTGTGACAGCCCAGAACATGGTATGTTCACTGAGCATGAGTTATTGTGGTATCAGTAGGAAATTAAATAGCACAAAGGGGACTAATACAGAAGCCCAGGGGCCTCCAGACTGGTGGTGCAGCCAATACAAATCCCCATGTAGCCAAATCCCAGTCTCAGGATTGCCATATGCAAGCAGGCCAAAACCCTGCAGTGGTCTCATCTCTGTATGGTAAAACATTTTATCATCAACTACTTATGGTTAAAACATTCTATAATAGACTGGCAAAAGGAAAGGACAACCACAACCATGTTGTAGTGTGTTCCAGACCTCCAAAGGAGTTAACTTCTTCAATATATGTGAAGTAGAGACACTGAGATTTTCTACTTACTGTTATTCAAGAGTACAGATACAGGAGATAATAATTTAAAAACACATTAAAAACACACACAAACCACAGAGCAGAAAAGATTTTCTTCTTTTGTTTTTCATTTCAGTTAACTCTTTTTACCATTTACTCTCTCAAATCAAATTTAGATTTCATCTATTCAATCAAAAAAAATTATCTCTGCCAGCCCTGAAGTTATGGCACAAAAGCTTATATACAATATTTGCAAATTACATAAAATTCATTCTAATGCATGGACAGTCAGTAGAGACCAGAGCCTATAGGTATGATGTGAATACAGTCAATATCTTCAAAGCAACCTAGTAAAACTAGCCAAAAACTTTAGTAAACTTTAGAGTTTTATTGTCTACTCACCTACCACCCACAGCAAAATCAGAAATTGCATAGTAGTAAGACTTGAGAACTTTTGGGTCATTGAAAACTTCATCTCCAAATGTGTTCAGACGGTTGAGGGTCACTCTAATATCTGTAGCTGTCACCCATTCCTAGAGCAGACAGAAATCCCATCAGATGAAACACCCTTTCCCTTGAGAGAGTACCAGTCATTAGCAGTTCTGTTAATGAAGTCATTCCTCAGCAGCTGGTTCCTTCCTCATTGTTTTCCCCTCTGCACCTCGGGAGGTCACATGCTCCTGCCCCAGAAGTCTTATGCCACATCCTCTTGGTTCAAATGGGTTTTCCAGACCCTTTCTCCTCTCTGGAGACCCTTTCCAATGCCTTTTCACATCCTGAGTGCTTTCAGCTGGGAAGCACTGAGTAACCTCTCCAGCAAAAAGTGCAGGGCAGGCAATTATGCCAGCTTGCTAATTGTATGTATCTGTCTGGCTGTAGCTTTCCTGCAAAGCTATGCAGCACCAATGGGAAAAGCTTTAGGGTACATTTGTCTGCAGGCATATTGCACCAGACTAAAAGACACAGACAGACAAATGAGTGAGGCTGGGGGAGACTGAGGAAGAAAAATAGACAGATCTGACTTGCAACACAAGAGTTTTTCATAATATTTATACAGTGTCTGTAACACACTGCCCTGCCCTCGTGCAGCAGCAGCCAGCACACACAGCCTGTTGCCAAATTTCATATCACATTCTGCCAGCCACTGCCATTGGCACCTCCTTGGTTTTATTGTACCCTTTACAAAGCTGCTTTTCTTCAAACACCATAAAAAAGAACACAAAGAAACATCCCTGTATGTACAACTGTGCAGCACCTGAGTCACTGCTCAGCCAGTAACACAGTGTTTATTTACTGAATTACAAACACTGATGTAAACACATGGAAATACCAATCACAATATACACATTTACTTCAGTTCTAAAAAGCAACACCAGGGCTTGGAATGTATTTTAGGAAACTGGTGGTCAGATCTCTATTCCTTACATAGAGAAGCTTATCAGAAAATTATACAATCGCTAACTTGAAATCTCCTTATTCACCTTAACGATAAGACATATTTTTCTGCAAGGGTTGGCTACATCAATGAGGTGGCCAAACTGGTTCTTTTCCACTTCAGAAGTTCTTTGTCCTTTCCCATTAATCTTATTTTTTCATTTCACTTTAGTTTGCAGAATCAACTCCACCAGATTCTGCTCTCCTGCCTGGGAATTGGAAACAGGCAAGCCCTGAGCCTGCTGGGTGCCTGTCTCAAGACTACTCCTGCTACTCCAAGAGCAAAGGGAAGTGATGGTAATTACAGCTCTGAAAGGAAGACAATGAGCCCTAGTGAGGCAAACTGCACAGCTTTAGCTCCTTATTGCAATAAGAACTGGAGATGTCATCAAGCAGAACACAAAAACTAGCAAGTAAATCAGATAAACTGGTGCTCGAGTATGCTCCTGACCACTGCCCAACCACTCCTGTGATTACAAAAAAACCATTCAAGAATGTTCAACAACAAAAAAACCCTGCCAAAACCCTCTTGCCAAGCCACCTGTAAGAGAAAAATACCAAGGATAAAATCAAACTTCTCTGCTTCAACACACATGTGAGAAAACATGGTAGGGATTCCTGTAATGCTTTAAGTATTTAGAAGAATCTAATATTTCTTACTTTTTTCTGCTTGAAATATACATGCAGATGCTTCAAATATTAACTGGACTGAGACTTTACCTTTTCTGCATCCTTGTATGTGAAACAACAGCATAATGTCCACAGCTGCTTTCTAACCTGGCAGAGATGTACACTCATCCTCTGAAGACTTCCATCATCCCTACTGACAAATCACCCGTAATGCCACCAGGTTTGCTTTGAAGTTTATGAGTAAGTTTACTCATAAACTTACTACCAATAAACTCAAGAGTTCAACTCTTCTTTCACAAGGATCTCTGTGGATTGTCCACCCCAACTCAGCTGTGCAAAGCCCTTTCACTACGAGTAAGGGGGCTGCAGTGCAGCCCAGTTGGCACAAAGCCCCCACGCACAGTGACTCAACAGGAAGACTCAACTCAGCCCACCTGACTGGCCCAGTCCTGCTGACATACCTGCAGCACAGGGCTGTTGTCAAAGTTGTAGGCACTGGGGCGCCCCTCCAGCGTGGAGAAGGCCACGTTGCCCCCGGTGAGAGGGGAGATGTCGCTGAACTCGTCGGTGCAGAGCGCCTGCTGCTCGTCCTCGCCGGTGCGGATGAAGCCGCGGTTGACCTTGCGGTAGGTGCTCTCGCAGGAGCCGCTGTAGTACTGGTAGGGCACCCAGGGGCCGTCCTCCCTCGTGCGCTTGTAGATGGCAAAGCTCTCGGGCCGGCTGGTGTGGAACTTGAGGCGCACGTACGTGATGTCAAAGGCTTTTCCTGGGGGGGACAGGAGACACCTGTGAGAAAGACTCAGAACTGAGAAAGAATGGAAAGAGCTGCACTGCATTTCTCTCTCTGGAGAAACACCTCCCAGCATTATGCAGAAGGATGAGCATGTCCAGCAACACCAGAAGTATCTCTTCCAGTCCAGTACCGTATCTCCAAGCAAAGACAAGGTGAAAGGACTGAAAGCAGAAGTTGAGGGCAGGCTGAACAGATAAATAGAGAGACAAGCTTCTGTGCAACCAAATGCATTTCAAAAGCTGCAATTCTCTTCCACATACATCCCTAACAGAACACAGACTACATCAGACCCATGAGGAGTTTGTGTGTATTTAAGACCAGGCCCAAGGTAATAATGGCCTTTGATGATATTTCTCCCAAATATATGCATGGGAGAAACAGTATTAACCAGAGAGGAGTAAGTCATGCTGTAGAGCCTGGTTTGTACCTCGGCTTCCTCCCTAAATAGACAATACCTCGATCTCTTTTTACAGCTCACAAAGCTTTTCCTCCAGCACTGAACCTACCGACTACAGCCCTCTTCTACTCATTCCCTGGGAAAAACAAAATGAGTTTTCCCACATCATTTGACTAAAATCACCAAAGCATTTTTAAGATCGGAGTGCAATGACTTCCATCTCCTAGAAGGATGAAAGAAAATCCACCTCCTTGTCCCTCTGTTCCCCTCCTAACTGTCTGTGGCAATCAGCACATCATCTTCCCTCATGACTCTTCTCCAGTGACTTGAGCATCTACCCCCATGCACATAAACCAAGTGCCCAGGGGAGTCACATCCCTGAGAGAACCCATTAGGAGAAAAGGACCACAACACTCTTCAGCCACCTTTGTCTGCTATCCACACTGGCCAAGGGGCTGGCCAGGGGTTCCCAGGAGGAGGCACACAGCTGTGTACCAGCTGTTCTTGCTCCACTTCAGCAAGCAGACTGTGTACAATTAGGACATCCTGGAGCATGTAGGGAGCTTGCTAAAACAACGTTGAGTTTGTTTGGAATAAAACCTCGGGTGTTTAGTCCCTGCCATGCTCTTTTATGCTCCCACCACTTCCAAGAAAAACAGTGCTCCAAGCAGAACTTGCAGCCATCACCAGTTCTTTCGCTGATCATAAAAAAAGCTACTAGAAGAGTTTCAGCTGATTGAGAAACTGGTTTCTTCAACCTGCACAAGTCACACATATTTAACCTCAACTTGTAAAATGAATGAACTGTACCATGTTAAATTTTAACATGAGGCTTGGCACTTGCTCAAGTGTTCACCTCCTTCACACGTGAGAGCAGACCAGAGGCACTATGGACCAAGAACAGAGTGTCCTCAAAGAACACACGCACAACCCAACATTCATGAATTAGGTCACGAACCATGGAGCTGCCCTGCAGCCCCCAGTGATTAGGCCAGGGGCCAGCCTGCATTAGGCACGTCACACCCAAAGCCTGCATGGCACCAGGGAGGAGCCAAAGTAGCAGGAGAAGCAGAGCAAAGGATCCAGAAACCAACAAACCTGAAAAAAAATAAAGTAAAAATCAAGATATACAGCACTTGAAAAATATCATCCCCCAATGTGTTAGTTTGGCATAACCTGGTTTTTCATAGCAGGGGGGCCCACAGGGGTGAGAAGCTGCTAGAAGCTTCCACCATGTCCAACAGAGAGCCAATCTCTGATGGCTCTGGAGATGGACATGCTGCTGGCCCAAACAGAGAGGTTGGCAAAGCCTCTGTGATGACATATTTAAGAAGAAAATCAGAACAGTACGTGCACAGTTTCTTCACCCAGGGCTGGTGAAGCGCCACTGCTGGGGCCAACCCTGTCGTGGCGCGTGGCGATGCACCATGACCAACGCCATCTCGGGGCAGCCACACGGGCCCTGCTGGCCACCCCAGCCAGCCGTGCTGCAGGCAGAGGGCAGGGCTGGCAGCTGCTTCTCCTGGTGCCCTGAGTGAACAGAGGCACCAAACAGCACCAGTGAAAACACGGCGAGCGACTCCCTGGCATGGAGTCCAGGCAAGATCAACCTCTCAGCACTGCGGGATGTCACAAAAATCTTTCAATCAGTGGAACTTGTTGGCAACGGTACCTACAAGCAGCAGTTTTTCTTCTAGTCAGAGAAGAGGAGGAAGTGAGGACATGTGAGGGAAAACAACATGGAGGCACCAACGTTGGTGGAAAAGAAAGAGGGGAGAAGGGGCTTCAAGCGTCAGAGCAAAGATTCCTCTGCAGGCTGTGGTGAGGACTATGGTGAAACAAACTGTGCCCTTGTCATGCATGAAGTCCACAGGGGATGCAGAGATCCACTTGCAGCCCATGGGAAAAGTGGAGCAGGTGGATGGCAGGGAAAGCTGTAGTCCAGTGGGAGACCAGACTAGAGAAAGAGAGGACTCCTGCTCCCAGAAATAGAGAGAAAAAGCCCTTGATTCCAAACTAGAGCGGCCTATCCTTAAAAGGCTACACCCTGTGGCCAAATGATTCATGCCACAACAGTTTTGGGACAACTATTTGCCCATGGGAGGGCCCCCATGGCATAGCAAAGACTCCTCTCCCTGAGCGAACAGAAGATCTCTAATGACGAACTGACCAAAACCTCCATGCCCTGTCTTCCTGCACTGTCGGCGGGAAAGAAGGAGGGGCTAGGGGAAAACAGGTGCTTTAAAGGCTTCTTTGATTTCTCATCATCCTCCTCTCACTCTGTTAACAATAAATTTACTTTATAACTTTTTTGTAACTATTGCCCTTAAAGTTTTCTCCCAGTCCTTATCTCAACTCATGAGCCCTTTGTTAATTTTTTTCCCCTCTCCTCTGCTCAGCTGTAACAAAAGTAAGGGAACTTTGTGGATATCTGGCATTTGGCCAGCATCAAAACATGACACCCAAGAATAGAAAAAGACCAATCTGGTGTTTAAAGTACCCACCAAATAGTATTGTCTGTGTGTGACATGCAGGACAGCTGGGACATTATACAGATACAAGCCCCCTGATACTTCCTACAAAATCCCCTTTCCTATTTATATCACGTGTGCATGGATCATGCATTATGGATGACCTAAGCACAAGACTGGAAGCCAGACATTCACAGTCGTGGCTCTTTCACAGTAGCAGCTCACTGTTGGTTTGGGGTTGATTATTTAATGAGATCTTACACACAGAAGACAAGTGAGAAGCAAGCACCACCATTAATGCCAAACTGCTTTCTTCCAAAGGATCAGCCCTAACTTAGCTGAGGCATTCCCTCCCCTTCCTGCCCAATACAGGAGATGAATCCTGTTCCTGTGTATTTGGAGTGTTTTTCTCATGATTGCAATAAAGGTAAGAAGCAGGCATCCTGTGTACAGATCAGACCCTCCCAGCTTTCCTGTTTCTCTTATTACATGGGCTCTTCTCAAAGGGAGCTCCTCACTGAAGGCAAAATATGCTTGAGGAAGGAACAAAGTGCACATGCAGGAACTCAAGACAGACACAAGGCAATAGGCTGGAGACACACAAACATCTTTTTTGGGTCCACGGTACACAAACCCAGGATACACTTCACACCTTTCCCAGGTAAAAGGCAAGGGGCCCAGGAAGCCAATACTCCTGGCAGGAATACCCCAACGTGTTGACCTGCAACTTGGCAGCCTATCCCAGAACTTCACCAACATCTTGGATGGAGAGCAACTGAAAAACACAACTACTACCATAGTTTTATCGCTAGTAAAAGTGTCATCAGCTTAATGAGAGAGCTCCAATGGTAAGGTAAAGCAAAATCTAACACTGAAAGTCAGCCCTGGTGGGATTTCTTTGGGCAACCTTAATGTCTGAAAATAGGAAAACATCAGGCAAGAGCAGCCATTCCCTAAGTCAAGAGGGGATAAAAAAAAAAGTCAGAGACAACAATGAAGGTCATTTCATTAAGCAGTGTCAGCTGAATTGTCAGGAATACCCAGCTCTTTTGAACTGAGGTGGTTAGTTTTCTACTAGTACTGCATTCCTCTGGTGTGAAGCAAAACCCCTGTGTTCAGGCTTCATCAAGATGGGGAGGAAATGCTTCAAAAGAATCCTGGGAATGATGAGGGGGCTGAGCATGTGCTTTCACTCACACACACAACTTTCTGCTCTAGATGAAAGGCAGGGTCACAGGCTGCTTGCCCCAGAAAATAACTACTTTTTTCACTCTCCACTATAACTGAATTATGATCCCTGTTTCCTGACAAGGTCTCCTACTGCTTCTTGTGAAAGCCCCAGCTCAGCTAAAGGCACAGCACATGCCAACTGTGCTCTGGGCAGCATGAAAACATTATCCCTGGGAACCCTTCTGCTAAATGGCAAGGACCCTCCCTTTTTCATCTCCAGTTTTACATGGCAGGCCAAAAAAATGCATTCAAACCCCTCCCAAGTGAGCAACCCACGTGAGAAAGACATTTATGGCAGCTGGCAGCCTTACTCCTTGAGCAGTGCAGTTAATGGCATTACAGAGGAATGCAGTTAATGCACAGAGAGAGGCTGTGCAGTGCCTTGCTGGGTAAATACTGCTGGAACAAAGGAGTTTACCCAAGACCAGCTGACACAATGTGAAAATGTGTTTCCCCACTGTTCACACTGAACATAAACACTGTGTTTAACAGCCTGGCAGTTCTTTGAGGCTGCAGAGACTTTTTCTAGCAAAGATAAGCAGTCCAGGTTGCTTTCATGTCTTGCCGGGCTGAATAAACATATACAGCTATTACACTAAGAAATGGTGACAGCAATAACCAGGTGAAAGGCAGTTTTAAACATTACATTTAGAAGACAAAAAGACATTGTTCTCCTCTTCCTAGAAGCCAGTAGTGACTTGGAGCTCAGTTTGGTTTAGAACTGTCTGATAGTGTCAACTGTCAGGTAGTATTTCCCTGTGTGTATTGAGAAGTGACAGATCCGTTTTACAGGAGGAACTCCAGATGCTGGAATCAGTGACCATGAGCTTAGCACTTCCCAAGTGCAACCTGATGTGTGTTTTAAAGCATACAGAGCTCAAAATCATGAGCCACATATTTTAAAAATGCATCTTTTCTGAGGCATGGAGCTGTTCACCAGCAAGTGACAAGGTGACACAAGAACTAGCTCCCTCTGACAACTCAGAAAGACAAAAAAACCTTTAATCTTTTTCTCTACTGTAAGCAAGCACACATACAAGCCTTCAAGACAATATTGCAATTACAGATTCAAAGGAATGAGCAAGTCCTGTGCCTGGAGAGGGAGCAGAAAATGTTCAGCATTGTTTCATTCTGGGGATACTGCCCCAAACAGCCTGCTCACATTGCTGGGCTTGCCCAGCTGTCATCAGCAATTACAGCCCTCCCTCAGCTGGGTCATTGCCAAATTCAGTATCCCAAGGTCCACCAGGAAATGTGCCATGCTAAAACCCATATAAGCCAATGCCATTTAGATCTTCAGAAACTCCTCCCTTTCCCCTGAAGTTAGGAATTCGTTCTACACACAAAAGACCTCCTTGTATTCAGGCCCCTCAGAACGGATGGATAATTTACATCAGGAAAACTGCCCTGCCAGCTGGCACAGTGACTACAAGTGTTGAATTGTGAGCAGATGCCTGGGTGAGATAAGCCCAGAGGACACTCAGCCTGTTCACTTGAATGCCCTGCACATGGGGCTGGCATATGGAAAGAATTGATGTTACCTCTCCTGCATACAGCCACTGAGTTTTGCTGAGGGAAAAAATAATCCACCTGAAAAGACTGCATTGGGCAAAGAACCAAACCTTTGAAGATTTGTTTTCCACAAAATCCACTGGGCAGTAGTGAAATGGTTAAACTTTACTGTTTCTCTTTTGGCTGGCTCCTGTTTCAAGGCAGCTTTTCTCACACAAGTACTTGCTGACAACCTATGTCCCAGTAAAGGTTAAAGAATTGAAAACAAACCCAGTAACGAAGAAATCCTACTTAGTGTTTTTTGACTGGATTTCATTTCAATTTTGCAGTGAAGAGCAGAGAGCAATCAAATATAATTAGCATTTCATTTTGCTTTTTTCTTCTGACCTGTTTCTCCATCATTCCCAGGAAGACATGCCACCTTTCCCAGTTACTAGACCAAAATGTGCTCCATGCCATTCACCCTTATTCCTGCCTCAACTCTGCCCTTCTTGAACCATCAGCTCTCCCAGCACAATGTTGGACCAGCCATGACCAAAACAGACTGGCCCAGATTCTTCCAGACACACAGATCCCAGAATCTCACACAACCAATGTGTTCCTAGCAAGGGACAGAAACCTGGATGTCAGCAGACAGAAGCCAGCAAGTTCACAAGGTCTTCTTCAAGACCAGTTGCTGCATCTTGAGCCAACTGGCCACTCCAAGTTCTCAGCTACCACAGTATTTTGTTCAGCCTCTCATGCTAGAAACCCTGCCAGAGCCTTCCCTCCTTGATCACAGGGGCAATATTTAAGGAGAATGAGTTATCTCATCTAATGGGAATGGGATAGGATTTTTCAGCATGCAGATGGGTAAAAAGAGCAGGACAGAGTTTATAAGGAGGGGAGGAGAGTGAGAAACACCTGGAGACACTTGTTCCTTCAGAATAAAGTACTTTCATTAAACAACAACAGCCCAACACCTGCAAGACACATGGGTGTTAAATTATATCACTTGCATCACACGTACATGAAAAAACCGCACTTATGACCAAAATCAGGACTTTTTTTATGTTCTAGAGCAAATGTCCTTTTACAACTACATCCTAGCTTTCTGAGAAAAGTTGTAGAGGAGAAGGAAGATAAGAGCACTGGTATTGCCCAAGCAAATGGAATATCCAACATATGAAAAAGGAAAGTAAAGGATTTCCACTTTCTGAGGAATTCCACTAGGGAAATAACTCCATGCAGAAGCACAGACAACAGGTCTCACATTCCAAGTTGTGGCCTTTAGAGGAACACAGACTAGTAATAATAAATCTGAGGTTTATTTTCTTGTCCTCACCTGAAGAGCCTCAAGATTTATGTGCCTATATCACGAACAAGAAAGGCTTGAAGGATTTTAACAGTCTTTTCTTAAACCACATCAAACCAAAGACTCTGGCATGTGGAGCTCCAGCACGGACGGGTGCTGGGGTTTTAAAAAAGCCTGACAGAGACACAAACATGGATTGTTTTTTCTGGGAGCCCATTCTAAGATGGGGACAGAGGAAGGAAATGTGTTTGGGACACTGGGGGAATGAGCACAGCCTGGAGCATGCTGGAACGAAGGCGAACTCCCACCACCCCATTAGATCATGCATTCTTCCAGCACTCCCAAACAAAGGCACCATTGACTCCTGTGCGTGGGCGGCTCTGGACAGCAAAAGGCTGCCCAGTAAATTATTGCATGATAATCCAACATTGATAGGTCATCAAGGCTGCTTGTTTTAGTCATGTATCCAAAGGGGGCAGGCTTATTTCCCCCTGCTCTGGGCTGAAGGCAGCCTTGCAAAAAATGTGGGGTTTTATTTGATCACTTTTAAGTCAGTGAAAAAGTCAGAAAACCTTATCCATTAATTCAGTACAGCTTGATGCCTTATTTGTACAGCTTTGATGCAAAGATGTTAAGTCCATTTCCCAAAACAGCCAGCTGTGTTTATTCACTGGAGACAGGGAAGATCCCATGTCCAACACAAGAATCCTGGCTGCACAGGAAGCTTTAAAGTCCTTTTTCAGCACAAACGATAACAGCTCATTTTAGAAGGCCCTTTATGCTTGGCAAGCACAGCAGATCACAGATGATCAAGGATGCCATGGGCCATTTTGGGGAGGGCTCCATCTCAGTCACATATGAGGACTGCAAAGCTACCTCCTGCCACCAGTGTCAGCACCCAAATAAGCTGGATTGGTGTTACTGTGGGTTGCTATCCTTGGAAAGTTCATTTCTTGTATCGAAGGTCCAGAAGCTCCTCCACAACCCATACACAATTGGTATAGGTGAAAACAGATCACTCCCACAACTGAAGGAACACAGGAAAGTGAGAGTTTACTCTCACAAAACAGGAGTTTTACCCAAGAAGCAAAGAAAAAAAATCAGAAAAATTTATGCATGCAGAAAAGACAAAACTTGTCTTCTGCTTTTATTCTTGGCAGAATGCAGTTATTACCTTCGTTTCATTACTGACTGTCCAATAACAACACCAACAGTGCATGCAGTAATAACAACCCTTGAAAACTGACAAGTCTTCCCACCCATTCCAAGTCACTGTGGGACCTTGGTGACCAAGCAAGGTTACATTTTACACTTTCTAAAGAGTTTTTCTCATGGTGGAGATACAACTACCATCCAGGAAAATCTGAAGCAAGCAACCACCAGCACACAGCCCCACCAAGATCAGAGCTGGTGGCAGCAGCAGGCCAGAGAAGATGCACCAAAAGCTTTCCATCAAATTGGACACTTTCCACCCTTGATCCTCAGCAACACAGAAAAGCATCTCTCATGAATGTTTCTTGTGTAAGACCACATCTCCACGGGAATCACAAGAAAACAACAAGTCTTACCCACTTTCAAGCCATTCTCAGAGTCTTCAACTAAAAGAGCAAATCCCATTTTGATAATTTTCCCTCAGAAATTTTAATTTGACAGTAGGAGGTGTTGGAGGGAGTATTCCTGACGTTCAGCTCCAACTGTACCTTTTCACAGGTGGAGATGTGGGGGTGGAAGAATGGCTGAGAAGAAACAGAGACTAAAAACTACTTTCAAACTCCAAAAGTTTAAATAGCTAAAGAAAACTGAGATCACAGCTTCTTTAAATATGGTATTTGGCCAATTGGCAAAAACACGATTTCCTGTAAAACGAAAAAATCTATTGGACTGCAGGGCAGTACCTTGCAAGAAATATAGTATCAGATAATCTGGGGAGAATTGTGAAACCCTTTCTTTAAAGGACAACTAGATTTTACTGACTTCTGAGGGGAAAAAAAAGAAATAAAAAGCATTTTTTGAATGTTGTTACTGCAGGAATGGCAGGTTTTCCTAAGGCGTGTTTTCCTTCTGCACACCCTCCCAGGAGCCTCACCCTTCTGCAGCTCACTGTCCTCCCCCTGCTCTTCCAACCAGCCCACCTGAAGTCAAACCATGTGACGCTTCAGAAGTTCAACAAACCCAGATGATCAGAGCCAAAGGTGTCCTGACCAAAGGCAGCATGAAAATCCTTCTGTATGGTGCCCATATAGGTGAGGTGCCCCCTGCTCCAGGCCCAGCACTCCTGAAAGTGGGCACACCAGCTCCCACTGGAGCACTGCTGCTCCACCCAGTCCAATGGCTCCATCACTTATGATAACCAGCCACTAATTTCTACTAAATAACATTTTGAAGCCTTTTCCCTTGTCAAAAGGCAGCACTTTACCCACTCACCCCTGACCCACATGTGCTCACAGCCTGCAACAGCTCTAACACCTGGCTTTGCTCCTATCTGAATTAGATATCAAAAACACACAGCTCATATTGTTGAGCTTAATTAAGAACAAATTAAGTGATATGTCTACATACAATGAGTGCTCTAAGCAGCAGCAAGTTGAGCAGCTCTGGGAGTAACATGACCCTCCAGACTGACTCACGCACTGCTGGCTGTACAGCCACAGAGAGGCCAGAAATGTTCTTCACACAGAACGTTGAATTCTTTGGAATTTTGATGTTTTACTCTCCCTTCAGCCTTTCCAACTCCCACTCACCAGCCCCAGATTTTTTTCAGACATAGGCCATAATTAACAGCACTCTTATTTGGAAATAAGACTGTTGCTGTGAGCATCCATTACCTGGCCTGATGCAGAATCAACAGCTTTCTTTTCTCAAGTATTTAAGTTTTGCCCTCTTAAGTAAACATTTATGAAAATTAACTTTGATCACATTTGAAACGTGCTGTTCAACACTGCACAGTTTGTGTATCTCCTGCCTCTCCATCTTCCCCTCCTCTCAAGAGACTCCAGCAATGGATTTTAAGCAGCAGTTGACCTGCCTTGATGCTAACTTCTAATGCATTTTCAGTCAATTACAGGCTTATGCACAAGCTACCATTATTTATGAAACACAAATTGCAGCAATATCCATAGAGCCCATTTTCAACCACCCACACACAAGGGTTTTACTTTCTCAGCCTATTAAGCTGGGGAAGAAATTGGGATAAACAGACTTGACAAAACCATTGCTGGAGCGAGGTCATTTCCAAAACAAAGCTTGCCACTGAGTTATGTATCAAATATGTTTTGGGAATTTAGAAGCAAAGCTCTTCCAAATTTTTACTGAAGCAGAGAAGGAACTGCACTCCAGTTCCTGATTCCCACGTAATAGCCAGAATATGCCTTCAACTTTGCCTCTGGAGAGTAATTTGTACACACTGCCAGTGCTTGTGGAAGTCACTGTTAAACACACAAGTGTGTGAGTTCATGTTCACCCACACATCCCATCTGGAGACACATGAAGGACAAAGTACTACTTAATGCAGTGGCTATTTCTCAGAAAAGAGTTTAGCCAAAAAGCACAAGTGCTCAAGAAGGTAGCATGGCTTAGCATGAAGGGACAGAAGCAGTTCTGTAAGATTATTTTGGAAGACAGGTACCTCACTCAGGAGTCACAGAAAGCTACCACCACACAACCCCAAATGTTAATCTTCACAGTAACACTTCAGAAAAAGATCTGTACAACAGTGCAATAGAAATGGAGAAAAATCCAAAATATATAAACCAGTACAAATTCTAGCAGTTTGCTTCCTTGATGGTCTGATCAGGTAATTATTTTTTGAAGTTTACCACTTCCCAGTAGACTTCTGATTTCAACTGAATATCAGTCCTTATCCTAAAGCAATTAATAGGGCAAAATTTGCACTCATAGGCAAAAAACCCTAAAAGCTAATTTTAAACCCTTTGGAGCAGCATACATCAGCCACAGTAGACAGCTGTCTTCTTTTGGCACAATGCATTTCATGTTGGGTCTCTACTTCAATGACAAAATTTAGAGCCAAAACAGGAGATTCATCAGTTGCAAGAGCCTCTGAAAGGAGAAAATGAGTCAAACCCAGGGTCTGTCCATGTAAAGGCAATGCTGCAGATGCAGTGGAGCAGTGGTGAAAGGATCTTGGTTCGCCATAAACACATGCAACACTGACTCTTCCTTCTACCCTCAAACTTCTTATAGAGCTCCACACTAAATTAAATGTGAAAAGCCTTGCTCTACTTCAGTTTGAAAAGAAGACTTGCTAGAGATTAAAATCTTATGAAGGATTCCTTAAATGCAAGGCAGCAGATGGACACAAAACAAGCAGAAGAAAAACTAATGACTGCCAAGATCCAAGTGGGTAAAGTGAGGCATTGACAGCCACTCACCCAAAACAACATTGAATTCCCAGTTTTGGTAAAACAGGAGGAGTGGGGTGAGAAGGAGCCCTGGGAGCAGAGGAATTAATAACACAGGGCTTCCTATGTGTCAGCCTCTTGGTTGAGTTTTAGAAGGCAAGTCTTGCATCTTCTAACTCCTCAACAAGAATTACTTCAGAGTCACATCTGACTGCAGAAGCCGAAAGCTGTGAGAGATGATGTTTGAATCCCAGCTCCCTCTTTGGCTGAATTTTTCCCTAACACTAAAAATAACTGTCATTATTGTGGAGAGCTTCTTCCTTCTACCCACTGAAGCAGAAGAGCAAAGGGTTCAGAAACTATGCAAGACATGACAGGGCACAGACCAAATTCTTAGGTGAGTGTTACATCCATAGGGCAATGCATTCCAGCAGGAGGAACACATCTGTTTGCAAAGAGCCAGCTAACAGCCATGCCTGCCTGAGTCACTGCAAGTAACTCCATAAACCTCTCAGGGGCACTGTCAGGAAAAAAGCTTTAACATACAAAGTTATGCAGCAATATCACATAGAACAGCCTCCCTCTGGATGAGTAAATGCACAGTGATAACCTTCTTGGATGTCTCACTCCTCCAAAACTTGGAGAGCAGTTTTACTGAATGGATATGTTACCAGTTTCCAAAAAAGAAGGCTTCAAGTATTCAAATGTGGACAAGTTGCATGCTCAGATTTCCCTCCACCAAGGTGTGATGACCCTATATTTGCTGTAGATTATTTGTATTACTACAAAAAAAAACCCTGTAGTATTTTAGCTCAAAAAGCCTTTTTATGAAATAAATATTCTATTTCTTTTACAAGTCAGGAAAAAAAAAGTAATTTTAAAGCTCATTCAACATTTCCACTACCAGCACATAGTTAGTTCTACCCCGTACTTGCTGAATTTTCTTAACACACAAAAAAAGTACAGTCTAGTTTAATTTCAGGTCTCCCTATATGAGCCAATGCAAAGAAAAGCACTGCTATTAAAAGAAAAAAGAAGCTCTGGGCCCATGATTAGATACACTAGATTTCACACAAATGACAAGAAGAAAGCCTTATTTCAATACCAGCAATGATTTAATCACTTCCAGATCACATTGTTTTACTTTTACAATAAATTATTTGAACTTTTAACGCAATTACTTTTTGGCAATCTAAGGATAGCAGTAAAAAGTAAATTTTCAGTCCATTAAAACCAAGCAATTAACATTTCTTTTAACAAGTGTATAAAGAGATCCAGATCTGCACTGCTGATTTCTGAAGGACAGTGATGATGGTGGAGATGAAGGACAAGAAATTGACGGTGTTGGCAATTTAGCAGGGGGCATTTTCCTGGAATAGCTGATTTTGCTGAGGATAAGGGAACAGCTTTCCATATACTTCACAGAGCAGTATCACTCTGGTAAAATACTGCTAGATTAAGCAGAGCTTACTCTGGAAAACATGGGAAGAGACTTTCAGGGAGTTTTAGGATGCATTCATGCTTAACCTCCTACCTCTCACTTCAGCTCCAAGAGTGGAAATTATCTAGACCCCTAAGTACTGAGGGTAAGTAAGTATGAGGGGGGGTGGGATTCATAAAAAACCCAAAAAATATGGAAGTCTGAGAGAGTGCAGCTAAAAATTTGTACACAAAGTATTTTTCATCCATGTCAAGGTCACTGATAAGGGAATAAATCACTATGCTGATCACACACTGCTTCATTTCCTCAGGTATTACTGAGCTGGTCACCTAACCAGGTCTGTTTACTTTTTATGCTCAGTTCTGTTGCAGAAAGACAAGGCAGCTGGACAGATTGGCTTCTTAAGTACATTTCAATGTCCCAGGAACATGAAGTACACAAATTATTCACTGCTTCATTAACCAAGTGACTAGATAGTAACAGCTTGCAAATTTAAACCACATTGCCCAACATGAGCATATCCTCCTCCAGACTTGCTGGTTGAAGAGTAATCTATGCTCCCCCAGCTCAGTCTCCCACAGCTCCTGAGAAAACACAGCCAGGCTGTTCCCAGCCTTTTCATGGAAACACCAATAAGCTCTGGAAATGAGATCAACTTCAACAGATGAATCTGTGAGCATGGAGATGCAGAGGAAAATCATTGTGCTGTCTAGCTGCAGTCATATATTACAGTGCAATTCAGAAAATAATTGTAATTGTTGGGTTTTTTAATCAGCTCTTCTCAAGATTCAACTCCTTCTCTCCAAAACACACTGAGCCTTCCAAGGTCCCTCTGACACAGACACTTTTACAACTGAAAAAGGTGGATTTGCTAAGCAAAGTTTTCCTAAATATTTCTATCTTTATAGCAAACAAACATGGAGCTGTGCTAATTCTATTTGCACAGGATAGTTTCCACATAGTGTTTAAATTAGTAGTAAACTAAAAAAAAAAATAACAGTAAGTCCTGGTTATGAGATCTCTGAGCTCGCTCTCCAGGACTGGGTGGATGGTGAGTGCCAGCACAGAGAGGAAACTCACAGTTCCCCCTTTTCTCACACTGCTGTTAAATCCTTTTATAAGCAACTAATTCACCCAGTTCCCATTTCTGAGTCTAACAATGAAGTGCTCCAACAGCTCTTTGGATAATCCCTCAAGCCTAATATCCGCCACTAGCCACAGATCTTAAAAGTGTACTCAAATGAAACATCATTCAGGAGGGGAAAAAAAATACCTTCAAACCTATGTAAAAGGAAATTATAAACCAGCAAAAGCTTTATAAAGAACTTGCAGGCAAAGACCTGTCTTAATCTTTGGTCTGCTCAGACAAATCACCACCACTCCTCAAGACAGTCACAATTCTCCCAAAGGGAAACTACTAAAAAATTAAGAAGAGATGACCACAATTCAGGTTTGCAGGGTGGTTTAGAGGCAGAAGCCTGATGTCCTGCATCCAGCTGAGTCTGCAAGCCCAAGAAGTGCTGTGCTCCACGACCAGGGCTTCCAAATCCGCTTAGACACACCACATCTGCTCCCTTTTGATCACTCCCAGTCTGGACAGCCCAATCCAGCACAAACTGTACTAACATTCTTGGTTTTCCTCCTGTTTACCCCTTAAACTTGCAGCTGCAGTGGGAAGCCTCTCCTCCTCACAGCAGCCCCACTGGGCCACAAGTTGCAGAACAGCACGTAGAGCAAATCCAGCATCTCCACTCCCACGTGTCAGCTCCAAAGGCTCAGCTCACCCCACCCCACCGAGCACAAGGTCCAAAACTTCCCAGCCAAGGGTCCAGAGCCCAGCCTGACTGCAGGACCACATTTACAGAGCAACTGCCAAGTGCCATCAGCAACAGATAAATCACTTGTCCTTCAAATTTGGAGTTTAAATGAAAGAGGTGTCACCATAAAGGACATGCCCCATCCCTCTTCTGCACAACAGAAGCATTTGCTTCTTCCCTTTTCCTCTTGCTTCAGCTTGCAGGCCCTTACAAAACAGGCAGGGAGCTGAAGCCAATTCCAGCTATGGATCAGGGAGAGGAAAACAGCCAGTGCTGTAGTCAGTGTGCTCCAGACTTACACATTCCCCACGAGGAGTGGCAGGACAGCCAAGAGAAAGTTCTTTCTTTGACCACATGGCCATCTCCTTTGAGAAGAAATATTTGTAGAGGGTAGTGGTGGTCACTTTTTTACTCCCAAAAAACATCAGCAGAAGACTTCATAGTCATTCAAGCACTTCATGTTTAACATCAGGGCATTATCCAGCAAATCACAGCATCATGCTGCTGGCTTAACAGTTGGAGCACTTCAGTGTCCTAAGATGTTTTTGCTCCTTTCAGCGAGTCACCACCCATTCCATCCCAACTTCAGAAAAAGGTAGGAAGGAGTTTTGGGACTGTATAGGCACATAGAGTCTCTCAGAAAAAATCAGTCCAGAGAGCTTTAACTGATATTCCAAGTGAAGTCACCAGAGTTTAAATGATCTACAGCAATGGTCAATGGGCAATAAGGTATTCTGCACCAGGTACTCTGCCAAATGCTACCAGAGCCCCATAAACCCAGAAGTGAGACTCCACAGATAGAAATACCACATCACTGTGGTATTCCCAAAAACATCCAAGACGCCACTTTCCTATACCAACTGTTCCATCTCAGGTCTTCCCATCGCTCTATTTTTCCCCCCCTTTCTTCAACTTTTTTAAGTTTACTCCATGCTGCCAACCCCCTCATTTCCCCAAAAACCTTCTTTAAGTCAATCACCAAATCCTACCAGCAGAGAGCTCTTTAGAGTTACAGATTCCACACAAAGCTTGTGGAGCAGCCACAGTGGTACTGTGTTAGGAGCCACTGGACATTACCATTTTCACTTAGAAATTACTAAAATTAGAGCTGAGATAGCATTAATCCCACTTACCCTTGGAGTTACACCAAATAATGCATGGCTGAGTGTTTCTCCCAGAGCTAATTCAGATCTCATCAATAGAAGTGAAGAACTCCAATGTTTCCTTTCCAGCATGCCATACAAAACACCTCCATGGGGTATTTTTATCTGCTGAGGTGCTACTGAACAATCTGATCTTGCTCCAGCCTTTTATGCTCCTCAGAAACCAAGTAACCAACTTCATTAGCAGTAACTTCAGTAGCTCTATTATCTGAAAATATTACCTCTTCACTTTTCTAAAGAGATTAAAAACCACAGATGCCAACAGAGGTTCTTGAGAAACCTATTTGTAACCTCTAATGAAAAAGTGACTGCATTAGTTTTTACCTCCTCACCACAAGCAAAACCTGGAGTGTAAAAGCTTTTCAAGCCTACCTCATGCTCTAGCAATTAGTATAATAATTTTTTTTTAATCCCAGAACACACCTCAGACAACTTCTTGGTTTTTTAATTTCCCTGAAAAGGGGCAAGTTAAGTTTAGAAGCATCACTGCTCTGATCTGCCCTATAATACCATACTCCCAGCACAACTTGGCCATGAGTGTTCCTTCTCTCTCCTAGAAAACCTGCTGCTCACCCAAATATCCTCCTGGCTGCAGAGAAGGATTAGGAAGGAACTGGGCTTTTTTTTTTTTTCCCCTTTCATTTTAAAAATCCTTAAGATCATTGGAATAACAACTTTGAGGTGCTACTACTGCTGTCCCAGGATGGATAACTGTGCCCAAACCCTGTTAACCTCATTAGGACAGTGACTGCCCTCCCTTGGTAACACTGGCAGAATTTACCACCTGAGCTCAGCAACAAAGAGCAGAAAAGAGCTTTTGCATCACTTGCTCTACACCAAGTCAAGCCTCCAACTAGATGGCCATCAAAGTGACCCCATGTCTGCCCAGCAGGGCTCCTGCCAATATCTGCAGTGTTGAGTGGCACAAACCCATTTAACTGATGACATCCACTCCTCAGGAGCTCAACATGGCCAGCTGTAATCAAAACATCAGCAAAAACAAGGATGGTGACCTGGAAAGGGAGACTAGCCAACAGTGATCAATCCTGAGGATGCTAAGAAGGCAGATGAAACCATGACCAAGGTTCGCTCCCGCTCCATCACAACAGACCATTTTTATTCCAAGTTTCAAAAGGGCAGATGGGCTTTAAGCCCCCCAGCCCAGCTGAAACAGCTGGGGTGACCCTGCCCTGGGTAGAGGGCTGCCATCCCAGACCAGCTCAGGGGGCTGCTTTAGAGGTGGACTTGAGCAAAGACAAGAGGTGCATACCTGAGCTCCTTCTCCCACTCCTCCTCCTCTGCCCCAAGGTTGGGAGCAAAGTTTTGTAAAGCACTGCTCCTAGACATGCAAACCAGAGCAGATCAAGTAGATGTTCATATGTATTTACACATTCTGTTTACTAAAGTCTCTGGAATTAATAAGGTAAGTAATGTCTGCAGGGGGTGGGGACAGAGGAGGAAACACTGTAAATTCAGAAATGAGCACCATCTGTTCCTCTGGCTGCTCAGCCCACCCTTCCAGCTTGGGTGAGCTCTTTGAAGCAGGCTCCAGCCGTGTGGAGAGGAGAGGGGCCTTTGCATCACCCTCACCTTCACACACACACAAAGTACAGGCTTGTTCAGCCAACGCTCCATACACACCTCCTACTTTTCTTAAGATGTTACTTCTACTTCAGTTTCTGCTTTCCAAAACAGTAGAATAACTCAAATTCAGAGATCAGCCTGCTACTAACAGTAGCAGAAATCAGCCCAGGGAGATGAGATGTGGAGAGGGGTTCTAAACTGCCTGAAGGGGAAATCTCATTCCAGGTTTTTCCTAGCCACATCTTTTTACTTTCAAACATTTTAAACCTTCAAAGCTTTAAAGAAAGACTCAGAATTAAGGCTTTTCAGGTACCTCAAAACAGCTCAGGTCCTTTCCAAGCTCCAGTAACAAGATGCAACAGCTGCTCCACCACACTCACCTATGAGAAGGGTCAGCTCCATCTACTCTTTCCTAACACTCAGTTGTGCAACACTCACCTTGCATGTTAGTCTCTGCCATGTCAGAAGCACTCCCTAGCTCCAGGGCCCAAACACCACTGATGTCTTTCAGATGTTTAATAACCCTTTGGGGAGACCAGGACAACTCACACCTTTCATTAACTGCTACAGTTATTGCAACTGAGGTTCAGGGAACACCTAAAGAGAAGAACATTTCTCGTTTCTTAATGTGGCTTTGTAAACTCATCAGTTTGGTGTTTGCTCCTTGAAAGAACGAACGAAGCTCTGCAGAAAATACAAACTGCAAGAAGTCTTCAAGTAGGAAAGCATCAAGTCCAGAGACCTTTAAAGCACATGCCAGCAAGGGGACCATCAGGGGCAACAAGCCATCCCTCAACCCTGCCCAGCACATGCTTTGCACAAGCACTGAATGACATCTTCCCAAGCAGTCAGCTACAGAAATAAGAGACCCAGCAGAGAGGTCACCAATTCAACTTCTCCTTTTCTTTCTTTGCAATCATTTAAGTGTTTTTGCTTAAGGCAGTATCTCCATGTTACACAGATATAAGCACCCAAACCAACCTCATCTGAAAAGTCATCTGATAATTGATGGCTAACAAGCAGGGGCTCAGCAGTCTGCTTTGTGATTGCTACCAGGAAAATCACGATGGCCAAGAAATTGTACAAATCCAAAGAGGCACAACTACACAGGGAGATGCCCTTGGCATCAACACCGATGTGAGTTACTGTATCACTGCATGAACAAACATCAGGAGGAGAACTTGGAAGTTTCCAGAATGAAACTGGACAAATCCCTGGGTAACCTGGCCTGAATTCAACATTGATCCTGCTCCAAGCAGAAGTCTGGATTAGAAGTCCAGAAGGGTCTGTGGTCCCTTCTAGACTCACCTCTACTATGAACAGAAGCAGGAAGGCATTAAGGTCCAGGCTGCAGACAGATAGACTGAGACTATACATGGCTGATCTCCAGTGAGAATTAGTGGCACCCAAGTTAAAGCAGCCAGGAGACTTTGGAGAGCAGCCACACTAAGTCAGCTGAAGGGGTCTCAGGGTTCACTGCCCAAAATCTACTCCTAAGCTCCACATGGACACCCACCCCTGGGAGGGGATCCAGCCCAACAACACAGCCAGAGCACGTTGCAGCTGCAGGGCAACGTGCTCCACTGCCACAGCCCTCCATGCTGGGGACAAACATTTGGGTACACAGGGCTCCAAAACACCTTAGCAGCACACAGAGAGGCTTCCTCATTAGGGTTGTTGTCCTCCATAGAATAGATTGTTCAGGTCTGATTTTTACACAAAATTATCCAAAATGAACAGGACTGCTGCTGAGCACTGCAGATGGAAACAGATGCTGCATCCTCTGAGCTGGCTCCAGGACCCTCATCTCATCTCTGCCCTACAAACCCAAGCCTGCCCCTGCAGGAAGTCTGCATGCAGCAGATGCAAAGGCAGTGCTGCATCCTTGGGTCTTGCAGGGAACACACAGAGTCTGGGGTAATATGGTCCTTCCTGCAAACTGCATCAAGTTTTCCAGAGGTAAGTCACTAAGAAATCACAAACCCTTTTAAGGAAACCATGAAAGCTAGAGAGAAAAAAACAAAAACAAAAACAAAACAGAAGTGTTACGTGCAGAACAGTTGTCTCTTCTAAAATAATTATATTTTCAAAAATTTTTGAAGTATTAAAAGATCAAAATTATTTTCCTTTACCTGCACAAAATAGGAACAGAAACCACCCTCCTCTGTACCAGTACCACAGGACAGGCAGCACACAGGACCCTAATTCTGCCTGAAGTAGTTCAGTGAATCCACAACCAAGACATGATTGGTGACAAGAGAAGATACACACCTACCAGTCACACATGACACTGCACCTCACCAGCAATGGCAAGGGAGTTCAGCTTTGAGTATATTTAAAGGCTTTATTAATAGAGCCAAGGGGAAGACACTTTGTTTCATAGCAACCTCCACAGTTTTGAAGTTTGTTTCTGTTCTTTTTCTGGGACAGAAACAGAATGTCCCTGACATTTTTCAGGAACAAAGCTGTAATGAGTTACCACATTTGTAGATCAGCACCTTGTTCCTTCCAGGGGCATCATCCCATGAGTAGGCTGGGTAGAGGTACAAAACATTTCTCACTCCAGAAAAATAATTTGGCATTTTCCCTACCAGTTCACTTCAGATCAAGAACTTGAAACCTGTCTCTGCAACCTAGGCTTGTGCTTTAAAAAATAAGTACATAAAAATGTTATCCTGTTACAATGTCCAGACAACTCCTCTTCCTAAGGCTTTAAAGTCAGAGTCATTCCTGGTGATATACTGCTATTAAGCAGGAATGCTTATTTTGGCAAAACTTCATTTAGTTGAGAGTGCTCTGCTGCAGAGGTTAGGAAGGAAGCATCTAGCTGAGAGCCCCCAGCAATCTCGGCTGGCTGACAAAACCCTCAACTTCAGAGCTGCCTGCCACTCCCAGATCCCCAGGAATCACAGCCTCCTCCTCACCCACACAGACCAAGTGGATTGGAGGGGCAAAGGCCATTTTGATGATCAGTTACTAGACAGCCCTAAAGAACATTCAATCTTGTCCATCTGATCTTCTACTTCTCCATTGCCCACTGAACTTCTTTAGAGCAGGGTCAGGCAATGAAGCTGTATGTCAATTCCCAACACATAGAAGACTTTATATAATTGAAATTTTTAAACATTTTAATTCACCTCAAAGGCAGCAAGTCTCCAGCAGAAAAGCACAGTAACAATCAGTACCTGGCAATTTCTAGCTCTGCAAAGCCTCCTTTCAAGGGGCTGTGCTGTCCCTAGAATACAAAGAAAAAGAGAAAGAACTAAATACTGGTTTGGGTTGCACTTTACTTCTAAGCAGCAGGACAAAAATTTGAAAGCCTGGCTGAGTAAACAGGAAAGCTGCAGATCCCAGAAACAATAGGATCAGCCAGGTTCCTTTCCTAGGGTTTTACCCCTAATTGTATCCCTGTGTTTTTGGAGAGAATTTTAATGCCTATGTGCTTAAGAAATCCTCAGGAAAAGCCTATTAGCTTCCAGCAGTGTGCTGGAGTACCAGAGGGCAGCTGGGCTGGAGAACAGACCCTTGGAACACACCCTACAAGCCTCTGAGGGCCATGGTGAGCCTGGCAAGGGGTATTCCAGCTAATAGTGGCACTTGGGCCATTGTGGATAAAGTGAACCAACCTACTTTGGGAGGGTTGAATGGTTTTTTGTTCAGGTGTCCACCTGGTGCTGGCAGCAGCCAAATGATGACACCTTTGGAAAGCCCAGCGATAAGTAAAATATATAAAAGACTTTTTGCAGCACACCTGAATTTCCAACACCATGCACTCTGGCACCAAGCCAGAGATGGTGCTTTTCCACCCACCACCTACTCGTAGCATGGACCTGGCCTTGAGGTTTCCAACTGGTCCATTTCTACTCTTTTCACCAGAGCTGTAGCCTTGAAAAGGTTTCATGCTTGAGCATCCCCAGTCACTTGTGCTTGGACCACATGTCACCTCCAACATGCCCCAGCTGGAAGCTGCAGCCCAGCCAAGCCCTGGCCATGGAGTGTCCTGCACTGCCTCTGCCAGAAGGGCAGATCATCTACAGACCCAGCGGGACACAAACTCCCAGGTGTTGAGCAATCCCTTTCGTCAGCAGCATTTAATTTTGGGAAAATCACCAGTAAACAAAAGAGGAAGGCATGAAGAGCAGCTTGGCTTTTTGCTGCACTTTTGCAAGAGAAAGCACATCATTTGCCACGGCTGTTCAAGTCCAGGCACTTACAGCCAGGTGAAGACCACTGATCTCTGGGTCTGCCTTTCTTACTTTTATTTCTTTTAATAAAAATTTGACTAGCTATAATACCATAGGGGAAAAAAATAAAGTAGCTTTATTTGTTGGTTTTAAAATGCAAAACAATCATATGCAAAAATCTGGAAAGAAACACGGAAAACCCCTGGATCTCTTTCACAGATTTTCATTGCTTTCTACACTTTCACCTCCCGCACAGTTTTGCTTCTCTCACACACTAAAAGCAAAGAACAATTATGTGGAGATTCCCAAGCTGGTACAAAGCCACAAGCAGGAAGAAGCTCTGAAATACAGGGGTTTGGCAAAACACAATGAGAAACCACAAAGAAGAAAGGTAATCTTGGAGATGAGAGGCAAGACAAACACTAAAACCAAGTGGCTGCAACAGCTCTACCACTTTGAGTCTCAGTGTCTTCCACAGCTATGGAAAAGGTAATGAATAGAAATGCACTGCAAGCAAAAAAGAAAAATATTAAAAAGGAATGGAATGAAGAATCTCTTTCCCCTCAACAGCTAAGGAGCTAAAGCTTGCTGTACCAACCTGACAACAAAGTTCCCAGGGAAAATGCAAGCTGCCAGTGATATTCCCAAATTTAGCACAGAAATATTGTGACCTACGGCAGTGACTATTTCATAACTTATGACCACAAGGATAAATAGAAGCTTTAAAAAAAGGCTTACAGAAGCATGCTACTCACTTGAACTCCAAAAAAAGCCTCAGCATAACAGCATATTCTCATAAAAAACCCATAGTCCCCACTATTTTTTAAAGAAAGTTGAATGCCCTTCAACTAAAAATCTCCAGATATATTAAAATCATTTTACAATTAACTTCTGCAGATGGAAAGTACATGCATGCACTCACTCTGAACACATTTAGCTGTGCTCCATGTGAAGTTAGGGAGCAGTGCTTCCCACCAGCTCCAGCCTCAGCACTGCCACACACCAACCACAGCCAGCAAAGCAATAAACTTCAGCACTTTTGGAACAAAGGCACAACCAGTAAGTAGGAAGTAACCCAGTTCTTTTTATCAAGATTAGATGATCTTACTAAATCAGAGGGAATCCTCATTGGACAAGGAGGCAAAAAAGACATCTGTGCAGTGCAATGGAAGGCAGAAGGGAGTCATGACTGTGCTGCCAAAACCTGAACTTCAGAAAACCTCCCCTAATTCCTACCATTTCAGGAAGGCTAACAAAAAAGAAAAGCAAAAAAGCACAGCCCCACAGCTTGCTACCTTTCTGTTATGTTTGTTCCATGTCCCAGTTTCCCACAGAACTGCAATTCCACACAAGCTATAGGTGACTTTCACAGCTGCACAAAAGACAGACAGACAGATACAGGACAACACCTGGCAAGTGACCATGCAGGCCTGACATAAGCCTGTGTGTCTGCTCACAGCACCAGACACAGTGCAATAAAAGCTGTGTGGTCACTGCTGAGATTTCCACAATGACAAAATGCAGATATTAACAGCTGACAGCTGTTGTAAAGCAAACAGCTTGAGATGGGAGAATCAGGAAATCGCTCTCCATCATTCCATGCACTATTTACATCTGGAATCTTGTCTCTGCAACCACGATGGCCAGAGATACTTGTGGCTCAGGTTTATGTCTGGGGACACACATAGTTTCATAGTAAAAGAATCCCACCAAATAAAGGTCTTGCCTGCCTTTATCTTCTCATTTGAAAGGCATGGCTTTAGTTTGGGGCAAGCTCGGCCAAGTTAGGGGTCCTGAAAACAAAGAATTTGGTTTTTACAGCAGTTACAGCTACTGGGGAAAGGGAAGTTGCAAAAAACCTTATTTTTCTGTATGGTACAGATCACTACACTGTCATTTTTTCCTCTGTATCATCACTTGTGCCTTGTTCCCTAATATATGCCTGCACAGCAATCGACAAGAAAAAAACCCAATACTTCAGAAATCCCAAGCTCGGTCAATTACTTAAAATAATCACACAACCTACTGATTAGTAACACACTAAACCCCAATTTATCCAAGAGACAGTCTCTTCTTAGCTCAGAAAAGCAGCTCCTGAGTATGGGGTCAAGAGGACATCAGCAAGCACAAGTCCTTCCAAAACCTGGTGCTTCTTAAAATACAAGACATGCTTCAGCTTTCAGTGACCCTGTCAGCACCAACACAATAGCCCCGCCTCGAGTGCTCTATTTTTAACATTTTCCATCCACACAAAAGACAGCTATTTAATAAATCTAAAGGAAGTATAACTAAATGAGAGTTGAACAGAACTTTCTTCAGGGCCAGCCCAAATAACATGAGCACAAGCCACAGCTGAAAAGGCAGCCCAAATGATTTGCAGGGATTACTGAATTACAAACATATACTGGCCTCAAAGACAGCAGAGATGCCAAAAGCTGGTGCCTGGTCTCCTGGGGGCACATGGTGGAGCTGAATCTGATGCAAAGGTCAGTGCCCTCCCTATATGCTCATGTGATGCAGGGTCATCTGCTATGGCTGCCACTGAGAATAGGTGCTATAAAGCATAAAGCCAACCTTAAATGACTCATTATTTATTGGATGCATGTGGTTCCTTTAATTTTGGTGAGGATGTCTGGGATAACTGTAAATCAGAGTGCTTGCAGAGCTCTCTACCCCCCTGGCCTGTGTACATGTGTGCACGCTATCTTTAGCTAACAAGCCCTTGCTTGCCTTGCTGGCAGGATTCAGCTTGTGCTGGAGCTGGAGACACCCTGCTCCAGAGCAGCCACAGACTCATTGCCTTTGGAGGTAAGGATGCATTTAGCATCAAAAATAAAAAGATCCAGAGGTTTTTCAGTCTCTCCCAGCAGGAAGGAAGGGCTCAGCACTCCAAAAGCCCCAGCAAGACTCTGCAGCTTACTGTGGAAGGGGCTAATAGCAGGCCTGTTAGCTAAAGGAGCAAGAAGAAGCTGAGAAGTAAGAAGAAACTGATAAGGAGCTCTCTCCAAGGCTGTAACCAAGGAGACCGAGAGAAGAAAGATAAAAGAACTTTGCAGCTGGACGAAGCATTTTTAGAAAGTTAGTTAAGTCACTATAACTTCTCACCAATAGTATTATGTTGATTTATTGTAGCCAATAGTAAAGATAGAAGAAGCATAAACAATTGGAAAGTGTATAAAAATCAGCCATGTTCAATAATAAAGTGTTGCCAACTGAGATTGCTTGTAGTCTCTGCTTTATGTCGTGACCGCCTCGACAGCGACAGCTTACATCTTCCAGGGACTTGAGACTGCTTTTGAAACCAAGCCCACTGGGGACAGCTTTCAAACATTGTCTGGGGAGGAGAGAGCTGACTCTTCACCACCTTTCCCCCAAATGTGAGTGAGAGGGAAAGATGAAGTTGCACGGCAGTGCTTTGCCTGGCCTTGCAAGGGAACTTCCCCTGATCTGATGGAAGAGCATCTGTCCTCATGCTCTGCTTCCAACCAGGATTAAACCAGAAATGTCCTTGGTGCACACTCTACACAAGCACCCCAGAACCTGAACACCCCATGGGTGATCTCAGCACCTCTTCCCAGCACATCAGAGGCAGCTCCAGGTCAGCAGATGGGCTGGATCTTTCCAGCAAGAGTTGACTGGGCAGGAACTGCTGCATACCCATGCAAAAATGTGTTGCTCTGGGGGTTTTCTTGCACATCTTTAGCTCTGTGTGGGCAGGACAGAACTAAAGGGAGACCTGGTAAGAAAAGCCCTCAGGTATGCTAAACTTGTTTTCCATTCCTCCAGGCACCCGGAAGATTAAGCAAGTAGGTGAAAGTTGCATAAAAAACCCTCAATCCTCTCTCTAGGACCAATAAATACCATTCATTTGCAGGATCAAAGAACACCCTTTTTTTTGTCCCCAAAACCAGAAGGCATGACCATTTTTATTACTATAAACTGCAAAGATTTATCACCATTCATTGGCTGTCTCTGAAGAGCACCTCTGTACAGGTGGCAGGTGACTTGCAAGAAAACCTCCTCCTAGGAGGCACATCTGCCAACTTTTGTTGAAAAGCTTCCTAAGAGATGAAAAGAAAGAAATGCTGATGCAACAGCAAGAGCTGTTTTAGTAATTAACCAAATCATTTCAGCCTCTCTCTCCCCTTATGTTTAACTCTTAGATATACAATGAGTATCAGAGGTGCAAAACTCCTTCATGGGCTTTATCTCATCCCTCACCATGAAAACTTTGAACTCACCAACTGAAAAGCAAGTTATTGTAGTGCTATTAATTCTAAAATGAATAAGCCTATAATTTTAATTGCACTGGAATCCACTAGCTCCATCTTCAACATCATTTATGGGAAATTTTTACTTTAGCATTATTCTTTTAACAACTCTTTGTGATGAAAAGCTTTAAAAAGACAAACAAATGGACCATCTATAAAGTTATTTTTTTAGTCTATATCCATCTGTTGCCCTTGAATCTGCTTCTAGACTAGTGAAGTAAATGCATAAATATCACCTGGCCCACTTAGTGGGCTATTATTTAAAAAAAAAATTCCATTATTATTCCTTATGCAAAGTCAGCTAAAACAAGCTAGGACAGCTCAATCTCCAAATAAAGAGGTTTTGCATAAAGTAAAACTCAACAAGAATTCAGTTTTTTAACTTAAATACAGACATGAATGTCTTTTCTAAGAAAGCCCTCCCCCAGAAATATTCTCTGATCTCTCTCACCTTTTTCTTGTTTCTTGCTTCACCTAATGAGCTGCTCCCATGTGCAAGACATAAAAGTGGAAATTTCAAATTCCTTTTATAGAAGTCTGAGTTTTGAAAGCTCACAGTAGCTTCTCATAATCCAAAGTCCACACTTTGGAGTTTTTCTTAGCACCAGAGAATCCCAGAACTGTTTGAGTTGGAAGGGACCTTAGCTTGTTCCACCCCCTGCCATGGGCAAGGACACTTTCCACTAGACCGTGTTCCTCCAAGACTCATCCAACCCAGCCTTGGACACTGCCAGGGATCCAGGGGCAGCCACAGCTGCTCTGGGCACCCTGTGCCAGGGCCTGCCCACCCTCACAGGGAGGAATTTCTTCCTCAATTCTCATCACACAAGTTCTTCTAAAAAAAGTTTTAGGATGTTTTCCAAGTTGTCTGTGACCAGTCTAAGTACGTCCCCCATCCCTGGGCTGTGCATCCTGGTGCCCCTTTCCCACCAGGCAGCATTTACCTGGCCACAGGCACACCTCAGGATGATCAAGGCCACCAAAAGGTTATGTTCCCATCAAATTGACTGCTGGCACTTAAGCAAGCAAGCTGATCCTACCAGCCAAGGGCTGTGTGGCTCCTTGCCCCCAGCTGCAGTAAGTGGGCAGGGCTGAGAGACACCAGTTCACATGAGAGGCTGTGAAGTCACACCTTCATTCCTTGCTGCCCAAATTTCTAGCACTCCACTGAGCCCCAGGACAGCTAATCTACAAGGGCACTGCACAATTCACACACAAAATGCTTCTGCCTTGCACTCTGTTGTCACAGCAACTGAACACAAAGCATGACTGTCAGCATGAAAGCCTTGGGTGGTGGAAGAAGAGAGAGGGGAAGCAGCGGATGTGCAGGACAAAAATGGCCTGGTGATACAGTACAGAGTTACATGGCAAGTCTTGGAGCAGCTCCTGACAGAAAATCCAAGCTCCCACCAGCTCATCCTTATGGCTTATACTTCATTCTGGAGAATTATAGAATGGTTTGGGTTGGAAGGGATCTTTAAAGGCCACCCAGTCCAATCCCCTGCAACAAGCAGAGACATCTGCGACTAGAGCAGGTGGCTCAGATCCCCATCCAACCTGGCCTTTAATGCTTCCACCCACCACCTCTCTGGGTAACCTGTTCCACTGTTTTATCACCCTCATTTCTTCCTTATATCTAAATGAATCAACTTTGCTTAAGTTTAAAAACATCCAACCTTGTCCTATCACTCTTAAAAGGTCTGTCCCCACCTTTCTTATTAGTTCCCATTAAGTACTGAAAGGAAGAAGTTTAATGATGATTTGATTGTTTTACCTTGATAACATACCTCCAAAAAACAGTGCTGTGTATACTTTAGGCACAGTAAATGAAGATGTTTCAGGAATTCCTTACCAATTATTTATTAATCCTTTTTTAATTACTGATTCAGAATGACTTTCAGAATGAAAGTAATCTTTTCCAATAAGGATATGAATCTTCCCCTTCAAAATCTTTAAACATGCTTTTCTAAAGGATGCAAAGAAAGCCCACAGACCCAGGAGTTACACACTCTTTTAACTACTGATGCTTGTTTACACTTCAAAGCAAACCTCTGCTACTAGAACTTAATTAATTAACCATTACCTCTATGATAAAAAGCATATGATGTTCCACTCTGCAAACCACGGTCACTCGGCCTGAAGGCTCTTTCTTCTCTGCAGGCAGATGCAAGAATAAGGAAGTGGCTTCAGCATCTACCTCAGGAAGTAGGGCATGTGGAAAGCCACCATGGATTTTTTCTTATTTGTTTTTCAGGCTATTCTTATTTTACACCTGACAAGACACTCTGTAGTACCTCTGAAGCAACTGCCACTTCTTTCCCAAGGGTAGCCAAACATCATGTAACTGGATGAGGAACATACAACATCCTTAACAGGCTCCATGCCTACTATCCAGCCAAAACCTTTGCAATCCATTGCTATTTCTGGAGGGTTACCTCTGCTGAAAGTCAGCTTCAAGACATAAGCAGGAGAAAACCAGAAGTTGATAATTTCAGCTGTATGCTTTAAAATAAGCTTCAATTGAGCACAAGTACCTGAACAAAGCAAGACCAGAGACTGTTACAGGAGCACATACTTGATTTCTCCATTCACATTTCTGTTAGTTTAAAGGAGTCTGGGGGTTTTTTTGGTGGGTGAGGGAAGCCACAGAAGTGCCTTCTGAGAGAGAAGCTGCTTGAAGCTTCTACTGTCCAGCAGAGTCAATCTCTGAGGGCTCTGATGATGGACAAGTTGCTGGCCCAATTAGAGTAGTTGGCAATGCCTCTGTGATGATGTACTTAAGAAGGAAAAATAACACATGCAGGTTTTTTCTTCTTTTTCTGAGGGGTGGGGAGGTTTTTTAATTCTTTTCCGAGGGTGGTGGGGCCCGGGCCCTCCCGGCACCAGGAGCAGCCACACAGCCAGGGCCATAGAGCCAGGGCCACACAGCTGCTGCCATCTCAGCACAGCTCACAGTGAACTTGGCCTGTTTAGCTGCTTTTAGCCAACCATGCTGAGAGCAGAAGGGCACAGGTGGCACAAAGACAGGCACTGAATGATGCCAGTGCCACGGCAGCGGTGGGGACCACAGTGAGCAGCAATGCCCCAATAAGGAGCCCAGACAAGATCAACCTTTCAGCACTGCAAAACCCTGTAAGAACTTTTCAATTGACAGAGCTTGAGAACATACAAACCCATTAACAACAATTTTTCCCGAATCAGAGAAAAGAAAAAGGTGAAGACACATGAGGAGAACAACATGGCGACACTAAGGTCAGTGAAAGGAAAGAAGGGGAGGAGGTGCTCCAAATGTCAGAGCTGAGACTCTTCTGGAAGTCATGGTAAGGACTATAATACAACTGTCTCCATGTAATTGGTGAAGTGTATGGGGGGATGCAGAGATCCACCTGGAGCCCATGAGAAAAGGTGCTCACACTGGAGCCAGTGGATGCTAAAAAGCTCTAGAGACCCAAAAACAGAGAGAGAAAGGCCCTTGCTTCCAGGGATAGAGAACCCTGGCTTCCAAACTAGAACAGCTCATCCTTAATAGGCTAAACCCATGAACTAAAAGGACCCATGCCACGTAGTTTGGGAAGACCTTTTGCCCATGGGAGGGATTCCCATTACAGCAGGTCAGGCAGGACTGCTACTCATTAAAATTAGAACCATGTTGGAGAAGTCCACAGGAAACTCCTCTCCCGTAGAAAGGACCCCATGGCATAGCAAAAGACACTCCTCTCCCTAAGCAAACTGAAGAAAGATTTTCAGAAGTGACAAACTGACTAGAGGCCCCATGTTTTGTTTCCCTGCACTGTCAGTGGAAGGAGGGGCTGGAAGGGGGAAAAGGTGTTCTACAGGTTTCTTTTAGTTCTCATTACCCACTTTTAATTCTGTTAATAATAAATTTTCTTTATACTGTTTAAGTTTGAACCTGTTTTGTCCTTAGTGTTTTTCTCCTAATCCTTATCATTATTTAGCCCTTCAGTTTTTTCCCCCCTCCTCTGCTCAGCTAAAGCAGAGGAAAAGAAGTGAATTATTTTTGTGAGTGCCTGGCTTTTGGCAAACCACAACAACAGTTCAGACTCTTACCAGCAAATTTTTTAAGCAAGCCAGCACCTATGTCACTCCTCAGAGAGGTTCAACAGGGAACATTTCACCCTGTGACACAAATCACACACACAGAGCAGAGATGTGAATCAAACCCAACATGCTTTCATGTCCTCATGGCTCCAAGGGCAACACCACCTCCTTTACTGGAGGTCTCTCGTGGTTTCCAGAAGCCAAGAGCAGCTTTCTGCAGGGGCCCAGAGGACATGGTGGGGTGCTGAGCCCCGGGGATGCCGGGTCCCAGCAGCTGTGTGTTTGTTTGCAGGAAGGACAAACGCCAGCGGGCTGCCAGCACTGCTGTGAATTTCAAAGCACGGCTCAAACTTTCCGCTACACAGCTCTAATGAAGCAGATTAACAACTCCAAATTCTGTCCCTTTGGCTGAACCACCTCTCTTCCCACAGCCCATCTCTGTACCCCAGCATTCAATACTGCTCCCATCCATGGCATCATCCTTTTTCAAAACACTTCATTCCCTCCCACTGCTTTCAAGTCAACTTTGACTTTTTCTGGGTAACAGCAATAAAGAAAATCAGGATTTATAGGACAGAAAGGCTGGAAGACAGGGTCCCTCCCACCCAGCAGAGCAGCATGTTAATGTTCTAACATGCAGTTCACAAAAGAACATACCACAGCCCTGAAGTTACAAAACAGACTGAATGGCTGATATGAAGAAAGTGATACATTCACAGACAAATTAACGAGGAGACAGATTCAGTACAAGGTTTCACAACAGAAAGAACTGAGATTCCTATGAACATTTTTAACCTTTTCCACACAATAGTTAGTGTCACTGTCCAGGCAGGTATCAGTGTCAGATCACAGCACTGCTCTAACTGCATATCCAAATCCTTGATAAATTAACCATTAATTTGCTGAGTAACTACAACAAAACCAGAGCCAACTGCTTCAAATGCAACACAAAACTAGTCTGCTGCCTTCCCTGACACAAGAGTTTTTACAAGGCCTGGACCCAGCTGGTGACCATGGTGTTCATGAGCTGTCAATGCCACAGCTGCATCATAGCTGCTCCAAGCAATTTTCAACACCATGGGGCTATGAATCATGAGCAAAACATGACTTACCATCAAAAAACCATGTTACTGCCATGCTTTTGCTTGAACTTGAAGAAAATCAAAGCACAGAAAGGCAACAAACAATCTTTGGCAATCTTGTGATATTCTTTCCCAGGGCTACCCTTGTACTTTCAGAGCCACAGAAAAAGGCATTTTCCTAGAGAGTTCTAAATGTATCACTGGATATCAAATTAAAGATCTTCTAAGAGTGCCTCTTGGATTATTTTTTTATGAAACTGTGTGTTCCATACTTGAAAGCTGGTAGCAGTCTGCCAGAGAATTGAGAGAACCAATGTGGGTGCAAAGGAGTGCCCCAAGTTCATGATTCACAGCCTTTCCAGAATCCCCCAAAAAATTGTGGGCTTCTCCTGACACAGCTCCTACTTCTTCCAAGGAAAAGAAGTATAGGAAAATAGGGCTACAAGGAAATATGTGGCAGAGAAAATATATCTTAAGTTGCTAACAGTAAAAAAGGCCCTTACTTCCCGAAAGTGCTACAAAGCTTTTGGAAAGGCTCATCTCTGTATCATTACTTCCAAAATAATCTGTACTTTGTTCCACAAGGGTTTAGCTGCCCAGGACCGTCCCTGCTCAGCCCCCTGCAATGTGGGCTGGCCCTGGGGAGGGAGGCTGTGAGAAAGGGGCAGCACACAGAGATGTGTGCAGAGTCACTCTGCTTAGAAAGCAGAAGGGCAGTGACTCGTGTAATGCCCCTCATTTGATCAGTAAACTCATGCCTGCAGAGCACGGATGGAGGGCACAAAGAGCCATCCTAGTGCCCAGCAACCCTCCCAGCTCCACCTGCAGCCCCAGAAGAACAAGGCAGGGAGGGCAAGCAGGGCAAAAACTAGATTTCATTGAGTAGACATTGCACAATGATAGTGGGTTGTGGCTTTATTCAGAGCTCACATTTCGCTCTGGCAGTGGCACTGGCTTTGCAGCAGCTGCCCCATCCCTGCAGCCCCAACTCTCTTAACTCCAAGCTTGTTGTAGCTTCTTCACAACCCTGCTGGAAAGCACCAGAGACAAACATTTGGTTTCATGACCAAAAAAATGGCTTCAGTTGAGGAAAATTTGTAACAGGCCTTTGATGAGGGGCTCCCATCCCCACCCAGTCCCTAACAAGAGCAAGATGAGAAACTATAGAACACTGAGCATTTCTGGATTTTGAACTTGCACTGCATTTCTCAGTCTAACCAAAATGAAACCACCAGTGCCTTGTCTGTACACATGTATAAAGCAGTGAGTGTACAAGGGCAGCAGCAATGCTCCAGGCAGGCCAAGGCTGCTGCCAGGACTAGAACTGTGGGAGATCTCAGCTAAAAAACCTAAAAAACCTCATCCCAGGAAGGGGGTTACCTTCCCAATCTGCACAGCCCCGGGACATCTCAGCACCAGGAAAACAGGAGTGGGGAGGGGGGGAAACCCAGGAAGGCTGCAAGGAGCTTCAGGAAGGAGAAAAAAGGGAGAAAGGGGACAGTAAACAGATCTGCAAGCTTTGAGCAACCACAGACTTCATCAACAGCTTCTTAACAAGTTCATCAAGTACATTCAGTGTTGATAAATCCCTTGTCCTGGGTATCTCCAGCGAGGATAGCAGGAGCCATGAGACCACAGAAGGCAGCCAGCAAAGGCACAGGAAGCAGCAGCTGGAAGGGGAGCATCAGCTGCTGTCACACAATAAAAGGAGTGTGGCCAAGCCCAGTACCTTGACAGCCAGAGCCAGGAGCAGGACAGAGGGAAACACGCTGCATCCTCATAAATAACCCATGTTTTTTTCAGAAGCTGAGAAGCAAGGGCAGCCTGACCAGGGCTGCTCCCCAGGGACCAGCCCTGCAAGCTGCTGGGAAGAAAATCCCATTGCAATATCCCACCAGATGGGAACATGCACAGCACTGCAGATGAAAGGACTATAAATAATCATTGCAATCAGAGCTGACCCAGGACAAGAACATTTTCTTTTCTCTCAGTCAAACAGTCACATACAAAACTGACATCAAGAAGCATTTTAATGGTACTTTTTCCAGAAGGGACTGATTTTTCATTCCACTAATCTCAATACACTGAAAAAAACTTGAGCCTTTCAAAGTACATGACTTATACCGTATTTATAAGGTTGTGGAGGCACCAAGAAAACAGTCCCTTTATCCCTCTTGAAGAGGTCCAATGCAACCATTTCCTTAAAAAGAATCCAAGACACATTGTCTTTTAATTCAAAGATAAGATTCGCCTCCCTGAAACAAATTATACAAGGAAAGGAAAAGTTTTTTAAAAATTAAAAAACAACCTGTTGAGCACCCCTGATATTTTCCCCCTGCCAAAACAAACCAAACTGGACCAAGTGCAACATGCTGCACAAAGCAGCTGCTCACTGTGGTAGGAACAAGGTCTTTTTTGATGCCAAGTAGGTTGAGCTATAAAGCAGACTTTGAAAAAAAAAACAACAAAAACTTGCAAGAAGAAAGGAGAGTGCTTAGAACTGGGCTGGTGCCAAGCCCAAACTCCAGAGCACTCCCTCAGCCTTGGAGCACCAAAAGGAATGAGCATTTCAGGCAACTCACTGGGAAACCAAGGGCTACCATGTCCAGCCAGCCACTGCCCACCTGAGCACACATGTGATGAACAATCTCTGTTATCAAGCAGGTTTTAATATTTGATAGGTTTAAGGGGGTTAGGGATGTTTTGTTAAGAGGCGATCTTCCCATTACAGAGGGTTAAGAGCAATGGATGGGTTGGGTCTGCCTGCTTTGCACTTCAGGCACCACTCCTGAAGCCATTTAACCCTGGTTCTGCACCCTGGCCTTCCCACAGGAGCATCCCAAGCCCCCAGGGATGAACCAGCCATTTACCTTGTTCTCCTCTAAAACACAGGACCCACTGCAAAGCCAAGTCAGACAAACAGTTCTCCAAACACACCAAAGTCTGTACCAGAAATGAGAACACTGCAGAAAGCTGAGCCAAGAACCCACAAACCCTGGGTCTTTTCAAGTTCTCAATATATCATCTCTACAAACATCTTAAAAGTCTTCCCCTTCCCCCACAAAAACACCAAACTCCCAAACAACTGTACAAATAAGGCCTCAAGCTCCCTAGAAATGTACCTCCCATGTACAAGATGGTACTAGTTTACCTGCCAAAGAAGGAAAAAAAAAAGAAAAAAAAAGTCCAATAATAGTTTTTGGATAATATTTCTAAATGAGGAAATTTTGAAATTCTCCATTGCTGAACACAGCTGTGTTGTGTCAGAACTGCAGGCATGATTACCACTGGAAACAGCTCTTTGATGACTATCACACTGGAATATCTAAAACAAGTAGAAGCATGGAAACAAAAAGTGCTTTGCCACCCAGTTTCAAACAGAATGCTGAAGACCACTGAATAATATATGAGGGGGTTGATGGGAATTTGGGTTTTTTTTGGTGAAAGATCTCACAAATAGGGCTGGGCTGGTAGAAAAAAAGACTGAGGATTTCTTTAAATTTAAATAAAATTACCTTGTTATTTCAGATCCTGTTACAGCTGATGAGTTTTCACCATTTTCCAAGCTTCTACATGAGAATAATTCCTAGAAATTATGTTTTACCTAAAAGCCCACCATGGCTACCAGCAGCTTGCACCTTTGGTCTGGCAAACTACAAAAGGCAGCTTCTCCTCTCAGTGTTCCTGGTCCTGTTTGACACCTGCACATGCCTAGGAGCAGCAGCTCCCTGATCTCGTGGTTGGTCAGCAGCTGTTGTGAACCTCTCATCAATGCTGATGTGACAACCAACAGCACATCACACTGCTAAAAACCCAGCCTTACTCATGGAATGCTGTGGACAATGAGAGCAATCCCCAGTACACCCTCTGGAAATGGCTAGGAGATTATCCTAATTTTACAAAGAGTTTCAAACACAGCTAGTGATGACCTCAACACAAGCAGCCACATTCATCCCTGCCTTGAAGGCTGTAAAGCTTGAGACACACAGGGCTATCTGGGGGGGAACATATTCCTTTCTGTCTGGTGGGACAGCAGACCCAGCAAGATTTGTGCAATTCATTATGAAACTCAAGCTATTTTCTGATCAAAACACATTGTGGTAGCCACCAATAAGCAAGATCTCATGGTTAAGAGATGTGTAATAGCAGGCTAGAATGGTTCTTTGCATGCCAGAGCTTACATGGGAGGCAGCAGCCCAGGGTGAGCTTCCAAGGGTTGTTACAGACCAGAGCTGGTGACTTTAGATGTGATGTTTAACATGCCAGATCCCATACCCCAGTTAACCCAGAGGGTAAAATCACCCAGCATGGCCTCACCAGTGGGGGTGAGCACTGAATTAGGGCCCCAGGACACAAGCAGGAGGTCTTAGCCAGACAAAGGTGGTAAGCATAATGCCTAGAGCCTTTCTTCTTATGGTGAACCCAAGATCTGAGTTTCCCATCCCATCCATCTACACTGGAAATTCTTTTCTCTAAGTGTTGTTTGCAGAGCAATCCCATTTTTCATTTCCATGGGAAGAGGCAGCCTGGGATTTTCACTTGCAGACTCAGAGAGGCCACAAGAGCCTCCCAAAGCCTCAGGCTACAAGAGAAACAGTACCTAATAAGCCAGAAGCTTTTCAGCAGGCTAACAATTCTGAGCAGCAAACTGCTTCAAAGCTTTAAACCTACCACAGGAACTGAGTGTGTGAAAACCTGCCACTATTTCTTTTACCAACTCAGGGCAAGCAGCACAAATAGCAGCTGGATTTGCAGCACAATACCACACAGCTCCAGCTCTCTCCACCCCCCAAAGTAAGTGTTCTGCCATGTATAGCATTCCCAAAGGCGTCAGGCAGAGGCATCAGCATCCCGAGACAGAGCAGGAGAAAAACTTGGGAATTTGAGGTGTATGCAGGAAGTGATACCTTTATATAACTGCACTGAATAACTGCTGGCCACTAAAAGCCCCGATCTCTTCAGTACTCGTGTTGAAACCTGCAAAATGTAAATCAAGCCTTTGCCAGACCAACTAAAATAGCGTCTCCCCGAGGGCTCCGCAAATACCACGGCAAAGCCCAGGCTCCTGACACGCCCTGAGCACCGGCCTTGGAGCTGGAAATGCCCTCCCAACGCCTCAATCACCACCGAGTCTTTAAATTGCAGCTACACCAGGCAAGGCTTCACGTGCATAGATACACCCTGCTTGCTTGCACTTGGTTTTACCACGGTGTTCCCTAAGGAAAGCAGCAAACCACAGCCTCAAAAATTTTAATGGGATAACTGGCAAACTGAGGGCATCACTGCACTGAATAAAACAGAGCAACTGCATCCCAGTGCTATAAACTATCTGTTTGATTTAAGTCACATTTTATAGCTCTCCCTTCTGGAAGAAAAACCCCACTGGTTTTCTGTACTCAAAAAAACCTCTGGTCTGCTAAAAACAACGGGCAAATCAAGCCAGGGCTGAGCACAAGAACTGGCAACTCGCCTGGGTTTCCTTGTAAATGCCTTCAAATGGCAGTCATGCCTCAAACCATGCTTTGCCGGCAAAGTGTATATATAACCAAGCATCCTCGCTCTCCTCAGAGCCAAATAAAGGGCTGAGCAGGCAGGGAAGGGGGAGGGGAGGGACATGGGTAATCCATTCTTTAGCAACCAACAGCTTTCACAAGTTTTTCTTTACTTTATGTATACAAGACACCATCTCCAGCTTGGTGGCGTGAGTTTCCAGGCTAGTCTATAGTAAGGATTTCAGGAGCCAACACGTTTTTTAACCAAGGGAACCAGCAAATTCATCTTTCTTCCTGACAGGCAGCATACCAGAGGGCTGCTTCCAGCACCAAACACAACAGAAGAGGAAGGAATTGATCTTGTCTGCCTTCCAGATAGTCCTGAATCCACAGTTAGGCCACCAGCACCATCAGTCAGGCACATCTGGACACCATCCCTGCTGAGATGCAGAGAACAGCCACCTGCCCCAAGAACTGGACTGCTCTGAGCTCACAGCTGATAAAAGCATGGCTGCTCTCAGTGGAGATGGAAGAGCCACCAGCATGCTGAGGAGGCTTCCTCTTTAGCTGAGTAACAAAACCCTGGGATAGTCACAAATCACAACAGCTAAAATCAAGGTGTGAGAGTGGTCCAGAAAGTAAAAGTGGTGGGGAAAAATGAGAGGTGGCTCTAGCAGAGCTGGCTGGGAAAGGAACACAAAGGAATGTGTAGAAGTGGACTTAAAAAATGTAGAAACAGAAAGCACATGGAAATTAGAGCTGCATAAGGAAAGAGTGAGAATCTGCTCTGAAAAAACGCAAACCTTTGCCCCAGCTAGAGCACCCAGTACCAAAATACTCCATGTACCTCCATGCTGTCTCTTTTCCCCTTCTTCCAGTGTTCAAGGGAAGAACATCTTCAACAACACGGCATTGTTTCTGTGTGTCAGGAGCCTACAGCAATGCTGTGCTCAAGTGTATGCACACCAAGCACTGGGGAGATGCCAGAGCTGTCCCAGTGCTCCCAGGATAAGCAAACAGCACAGACAGTAAAAATAACGTGACACCCTGGCTTCAAAAACAAAGCAGACAACGCACTGTAAGGCCTTGGCTTCCATCTTCTACTTGAAAGCTGGCACCACCGCCTCAAAGTTCCTTTTTTTGGGAATATGTGGGAACATAGTGGGAGAGCAGTAAGAAAAAAAAAGACTGGCTGGGTCAAGTCTAAATAAGTAATAAATTCTGAGGAAATGGAAAATGGGGAAGCCAAGGGATACTTTTAAGAAATGCGGAAGAAAGGACCCAGCAATGCTCTCCCCTCCTCTCACTCACTAACCCAATTATCCAGACACCACCCTATCAACAGGTTCAGCTCCCCCTTCTCCTGACTTACAGCTGCAAATTCATGGCTCCAGGCCTTTCACCTACCCTTACTTAGGGGGTCTTAATACCCTCTCATACAAAGAGAAATAGCCTTTGTAACTCCAGATGTTCCTGGTGCAGGGAGTGGTAATTACCCCAATTCTCCTCTCCCCAGGGAGCACCCTAACTTCTGGACATAGATGTCCTCTCCAAACACTCCCAGGATCTGAGCCTTTAACTCAGTAGTAGTGATCTGTGCTGTGTGTTTCTGTATCAGGCTTTGTGCTGGCACCTAGTCCCAAAACTAAAGGTTTTTAAACTTGCTTTGAACTGCACATTGTAAGGAGATTCAAAGAAATCCACATTCACATGTTGGCAACAGACCTGCAGTTCTTACTGACCTCTTGCAGGCCCCTCTGAAATGTTAATGCTGTTCTACACGGACTGAACATCGCTGGATGTTAATCAAGACATCTCAAACTGCCAAAAAACTCAGCACAGGGCAGCATGTACATGAAACCCAGAGTCAATGCAGCTGGTCCAGACCAGGTGCAAAACAGCATTAACCATTCAGGACACCAACGCTTTCAGAAATGAAGGCAATTGCAACATCAAATAAGGATATGAGCACAGAGCTTAATCCTCAAAGACCAGGCAGAACTAACTGCATGAAAGGGCTTTGTGTCCCAGAATGCCTTTATGTCCTACCCAGAGCATAAATACTTGTCAAGCTCCTTGCCTCTTTCTCTTAGTGATGTCAATAAGTAAGTGTCCCACAGACCATAGTGCCTGCGGGCACACAGAACCCAAAAGCAGCACCCAGCAGCTCACTCAAACAAAGATGGTTTTAAGACCTCACAAAAGTAGGGAAGAGCAGTGCTGCAGAGAAGTTTGGGGCATTTCAGGCTAAGAAGGCACTGTCAGTACTCAACAGCTCTTCAACCTGCCACGAACTCAGCAACGCAGAGAATCACACAGCACATGTGCAGAGAGATAAATGCTTTGTTGTTGTCATCTTAAAACCAACTTCACCACTACCATGCCCACAACAAGCTCCTGATTCTAAAAGGGCATTATACTAAAAATATCCCACCCAAAAACCTAACTAGGAAAAATCAGACCAAAAAGCCCACTCAAATACATCAAAGTCGGTCAGGCAGCTTCTGCTTTAAAGTTGTACTCTACTCAAAAAACATGGCAAAGCAAATTCCCAAAGCTCCAAGAGCCTGCAAACTAACCTGGAACACAAGTGAAAGTGCTGCAGTGCTACAGTATTTTGAAGATGCAGATGTTTTCAGCAAAATGTGTGCATTTCTTCAAAGCCCAGGACACAGCACACTGCTCCCAGTACTGTTTTTCAAAGAATAACCATATACACATGGATACACAAAACCAAGCACAGCAGTAATACAGATGGGTCTGTAAGTCTTGCCTTGATAATGAGAATTACAATGACTGTTATTAAGAAAGAAGTTGAAATCAAATCTTTGCTTTACAGGACTTTTGAAAAAAAAATTTCTAATGTACAAAGAAAAGAAATTAAAGAGGGACTATTAGATATGCTTATGTGGTATATTTATGTTGAAGCTCCAAACAGAAGGAAACACTTCTGGGGCACATGGATGTGCTCATCAGGTGACCCTGGTACAGGACTCGGTGCCATCAACTACATCTCACCAATGCAGGTGAGAGCTCTCACAAGACCCAGCTCTCCAAGCCCTAACACCATTTTTCCCCTGAATTAGACTGTTATTGATACTAAACTTAATGCTCAACAGCTGCTCTTGATTAGAAGCTGTGAATGGCTGCAGTGGGGCTTTCTTTAATATTTATTTGATTTAATGACAAGAGGATATAAGCTGTGGTTTCAACTTTCTCTCAGCTGTTTTGTCTTCCAGTTCTTAAATGATTACCCTTCCTCCATGTCATGACAGCTTGAATAACTGAATGAACAGAAAAGAAAAGCTTGTCCACAAACCAAAGTGAAGGCTAAAATACTTTATCCCAAAGAAATCTCTGGAACTGACAACCAATCAGAAAATTCACCTTCTTTTTTTGACTGGCTGTTACAGTTCAGCAGCAACGCTGGCTGTGGACACGCCTAACCCACCCAGCAATTAAAGGACAACGCTGCCCCGGGGGGTAAGAGGATACACAGCAGATGAGCCCTTGCACACGCGATTTCCCACAGTGCCTGCCACTTTTCAAACACACGTCTCCCACCGGCATCCAAAGCTTGTTGTCTGGAAAACTCCATGATCCAATCCTGAGCTCGGCTGCATTGGGTTACCAGTTGGACTTGGTCTTAAAGGTCTTTTCACAGAATCACAGAATGGCTTGAGTTGGAAGGACTTTAGGCTCATCTTGTTCCACTCCCTGCCATGGGCTGGGACACTTGCATTAAACCACGTTGCTCCAAGACCTGTCCAACCTGGCCTAGGATACTTCCAGGGACGGGGCATCCACAGCTTCTCTGTGCCAGTACCTCACCACCCTCACAGGGAACAATTTCTTTCTGCTATTTTTCCAGCCTAAATGGCTCTATGATCCCTGGTGCATGGGGTGGGACATGATCACTGCAACCTGCTCCACTTCCAGGTGCCTCTGACAGTGCAGCCTCTTCTCTCACAAACCAACAGCACCTCCAGTGCAGACTGCATGGAGCAACCCCTGCAATATTCACTGGAGAATGCTGAAAATCAAGTTTACCAAGCACTAGCAGCTAAGGGGTGAAGAACCAGCACAGGGCCAGACCCCTGGCTGAGGACATCCCACCACAACCATGGGGTGCAGGCAGCATTGATTTACACCTGGTGAGCATTGCTGAGGACCTGCAGAGCGGGGATTCAATGACAGCCCCTGAACACTGGACCACCCAGGGCCTGGTTATTGGCACTCACCCAGGGATGGCCCCAGCAATGCCCATTGTGCAGGTGACCTTTCAGCTCAGAATCACAGAATAGGGCAGGTTGGAAGGGATCACAGTGGGTCACTGGGTCCCCCCTCTCTGCTCAAGCAGGGTCATTCCAGAGCACATGGCACAGGATTGTGTCCTGACAGGTCTGGAATACCTCCAAGTGAGAGACTCCACAGCCTCTCTGGTCTCTGTTCCAGTGCTCAGTCACTGCACAGGAAAGAAGTTCTTGGTCATGGTGGAACTTCTTGGGCATCCATTTCTGCCCATGGTCCCTTGTCCCATTGCTGGGCCCCAGGGAGCAGAGCCTGGTCCTCGCTCTGAGCCCTCCCTGCAGGCAGGGACAGACAGGGCTCCTCTCAGCCATCTCCTCTCTAAGCTGAACACTCCCACCTCGTGAGAGCGACGCTCGAATCTCTCCATCATCTCCACAGCCTCTGCTAGACCTGCTTCAGGAGCTCCAGATCCTAAGGAGCCCAGACCTGGACACAGCATTCCCGATGTGCCTCCCTAGGCCTGAGGACAGGGGCAGGATCAGCCCTGGAAGAGCTGACTATGCTGGTCCTAACACACCCGGGGACACCACCGCGCTCAGGGCATGCTCGTGGACACCTCCTTGTCCACCAGGACTCCCAGCTTTTCTTCGCAGAGCTGCCCTCCAGCAGCTCAGCCCAGCCTGCGCTGGAGCCCAGGCTAACTCCTCGCCCCCTGCCCGCTGCCGTCCTTACCGAGGTGCAGGGTGAGGTTGACGGCGGTGGGGTGCTGCACGCCGGCCAGCATGGTGCGGCTCTGCCACCAGGTCGCGTCGGCCGGGCTGTTGTAGTCGGTGAGGAAGGCGGCGCCATGGCTCAGGTGCGGCTGGGCGGCGTCGCAGAGGTGGCAGGACTGGGTGACGCCGGTGACCCCGGTCTGCACGCAGTACTCCTCGGCCGGCGTCCCGCACGTGTGCGTGGCCAGCACCGTAGCGTTGAACGCCGCGTTCACGAACTCGGGCATGCAGCGCTGCGCCCGCCCGCTCCGCTCCTCCGCGCACTCGTCCATGGCAGCGCCGCACCGCGCGGGCGCCCACAGCCACAGCACCCAGAGCCACAGCGCCCAGCGCTCGCCGCCGCCTCCCATGGCGGGGCTGCGGGGGGCACGGAGGAGGGTCGCTCGCTCGCCGGGTGCCACCGCTCCGCGCCGGCCGCGGGCTGAGACGGGCGAGGCCCGGCGGGGCGAGGCGAGGCGAGGCGAGGCGGGGCGGGCGCGGAGCAGGCCGGGAGCGGAGTCCCGCAGCGTAGCCGGGCTGGAGCTGCCCCCGCCTCGCGGAATGCGCCGGCTTAAAGCGGCGATGGCGGCTGTGGGCCCGCTCCCACAGCATGGGCAGCTCTTGCCCTCGCCCTCACCGCGGATCCGAGAGTGACCGCGGCAGAGCGCCGGGCCTGTCAGCGCCCCCGCACCGGCACACCCCGCAAAACTGCGCCTTTTACATAATCACTGAATCACTCAGGTTGGAAAAGACCTCCAGGATCATCGAGTGCAACCTTTCCCCGATCCCTGCCTTGTCAACCAGACCAGAGCCCTGAATGCCGCGTCCAGTCGTTCCTTGGACACCTCCAGGGACGGAGACTCAGCAGCCCCTTCCACTGTCTAACACCCTTTCTATGAAGAAATTCTTCCCAATGTTCAACCCGAACCTCCCCTGCTCGGCGTAGGACTATGTCCCCTTGTCCTGTCACTTGTTTACTGGGACAAAACGCCAATCCCCCCGGCTGTCCCCTCCTGTCAGGAGTTGTGCAGAGCCAGAAGGTCCCCCCTGAGCCTCCTTTGCTCCAGGCTGAGCCCCTTTCCCAGCTCCCTCAGCTGCCCCTGGTGCTCCAGCCCCTTCCCCAGCTCTGTTCCCTTCTCTGGACACGCTGCAGCCCCTCAATGTCCTTCCTAAATTGAGGGGGCCAAAACTGGACACAGCTCTCAAGGTACCTCAGCAGTGCCGGGTGTAGGGGAGGAATCACTTCCCTGCTTCTGCTGGTCTCACTATTTCTGATTCCAGGTGCCACTGGCCCTCTTGCCCATCTACGCACACACTGTCATGTTCAGCCAGATGTCAAACACCACCACCAGGTCCTTTTTTTCATTTAAATGCTTTTCATAGGGGAAAAAAAAAGTTTCTTGAGAAATGGGAGAAAACTGGTTGTTGGTTGCCAGCTAAGCGATGCCAAACCTGGATGGTTTATGCCATCCAAGGACATGATCCTAAGCAGATCTGAGGGGACCCACCTCAGCTACTGTAATTTTTAATTAACTTTTGGTTATTTCCCTACCATAACCCAGATCTCTCTGTTGCTTAGAGGCATCAGCTCTGCCAGACCCGGCCATAGACTGCATTACGGTTTTTAGCTATCCTAAGATCTCCCCACAACTTTTCAGGCTGAGGAATTGTGTAAAGATTGTGTAAAATCCAGAAATCCTGTAAAGCCAAAATGTCTCTGCCCACGGCAGGAAGTTAGACTTGATGACCCTTAAAAGGTCTCTTCCAACCCAAGGCATTCTGTGAATCTATAAAACTGCTTTTACAGAAGAAAGTGCCTCCAGAAGCCTTCTCAGTAAACAGGAAACTACTCCTTGAGAAAAAATTGATAGGGGAGTCAAGGAAAGGCCTTGTAAACTTGGTTATATCCCGAGAAAGCCTGAATGCAGCCTGTGGCTGAAAGAACTGAAAAAATACAGTCTGTTCTGGGAAAAAATGCACATTGTTGTTGTAAAATAAACAGATGTATCCTACAGAAGTCCTTGCATTAAGAGCCTGAGCCGGACTGTTCACAAGGTCTGCACAGCACATACTGGTCAGCATGCCTGGAAATTATCCTGCTGCTGGGAGTTGTTTTTACATGTGTGGCTGTTATTACACATCAGTGGGGTGATTCCTCTTCTGCCTCCCCACAGAGCCACAGTGAGAATGTCTGTGCTGGGGGCTCCCCCAGCACCCCCAGCAGCAGCAGAAGGGACATAGAGCGGCACAGAGTCACCGCGGCCTCGCTATTGTTCAGGCTGGGATGACACATCCCCAGTGGAAAGTTGGATTTCCGCTGCTTCCCCCACTTTTCCTCCTTTTCTGAAAACAAGCCCTCTGTTGTGAAAGCAGTGCTGAGCTGATGCCATCAGGGCAGAAGCTCTGAAAACAAGGTGCTGATGGAGCTGCTCAGGTTCAGCAGCAGCCTGGCTGGTGCCTGCAGCTGAGAGTGCCCACAGCAGGACAGGCAAAAAGGAAGGCACATGGAAACTCGATGTGAAGAAGGGAAGGATTAGGATAGAGGTGAGAAGGGGGCAGGGACCCCAAGCAGGATCAAAGGGTGTTGCCACAAATCCCTATCAGCGATGCCATGAGATCATCTGTCCATATGCAGAATGTTCCCATGGATAATGGAAAAAATTCAACTTCACACAACATTCTTGGGTTTAGAGATAGTCAGTCTTAGTACCTAAACCAAATAACTTACTTGGGTTTTTTAACTATTCAGTTTCCAACATTTTAAAGCACCTATGTAGGACCATGCTCCACAGTTTATTTAAAGTCCTCCCTGACATTTTAATGGTACTCATTGTAATAAATCCTGACAGAGATATTTACTGATATTTACTATTTGCCATCAAAATCCAGTTTGTACTCTTAATGTAATTTCACTTTAAAACACCCTGACAGATCAAGTGATGCAGTTTTATTTCATTCAGTAAACCTACAGTCATTAAACTGAAACCAGAACTAAATCTCCTATCCCCGTGAAAACATGATTTGTGCTTTCCTTTTCCTTTTTTGCCTACTGAAATAATCTATCAAAGCATTGTGACATATTCCCTTAAACCCATTTTTTCCCAACAGAGAAAAAAAGCATCCTTGTGTAAAATAACTGTGCCTTAAAAGCACAGAACCTAGAGAACTTCTGTGACTTTACAATGCTTACAGGGTGAATAATATTAAAAATACATTGGTAAATAAATTGTTACAGCTGGCAACACCCCTGATGCAGAGTGAGTCATCCTGTGTGGCAGAAATGGCCTGGAAGGAAGTGACATCCTATTTGATAGGATGGACATCTACAGTTAACCAGCTGTAAAATGAGAGTATCTGTGGATAAGGTTCATGGCTGTACTGGGCTCAGACACACATATTGACTGTAAGTTAATTGCTACTGTAAGTTAGCTGTCTAAATGGATATGTTCTTATTTCAGTTCTTTTTTGACATATACATAGCGGGTTAAATGATTGAGAAAAAGTGGGGAGAGACTAAGAACAAAGAGGAGAATTGCAAAAAAGGAAAAGCAACATAAAAACCTGATAGGAAACGGCTTTTATAAAGGCAACTCCTACAGGAAATTCTGTCAGATGGCCAGAACTTTCAAGGCTGGCAGTCTCTCTCTTAGAATAGACCCCTTTCAGGAAAAAAAAAAAAAAAAAGGAGAAAAAGAAAATCAGTGTTTTCTTTCCTTTTGATTAAAAAAAAAATGCAACAGTGTTATGTGTGCCCACAAGCAAGTTGAAATAAATTAATTAGGAGCACTGTTGGCCTCTGTTCTTTGACAGGAGCTCAAAACAAATGTTAGCACACCTATGCACCAAGGTATTTGACCCATTTGGGGCTTAGGAGGTCCAGAATGTTTTTCACAAGAGTCACAGGGCAGCACTCAATTTTCACTCTTCCCATACTGATTTAGCATCAGCATTTATTGAAGGACAACATGAGTGTGTATAGGAAAGGAAAAGGCTAAGGAAAGAAGGAAAAACTCAGGAATTTCAGACTGTGATAGCAGCCCTTGGTTGCTCCATGCCTGTCAATTATTAAAACAGATAAAAGTAATGCCCACAGAGAAAAAAACCCTGCTTTTGCTAATAAAAGCAAGTAGATAGTTTTAGGATCCCCAAATTAAAACTGTTGTCCACCCCAACATTTCATTACCAGCAGATGTCAGTTTACACTAAAAACTGAAGGACAGAAAAGCCCCATGCTCACCATCAGCCTCAAAGAGTCATCAGCCAGTGGAGGAGCCACCCAAGCAAGTTTAGGAAATGTCACTTATCCTAATTTGGGCAAGAGAAGAAGTTTCCAGCAGCTTCCTGCCTTGCTCTCTGTCATGCAGGGGGCTTCCCGCTGGCCCCAGCACTTTTCTCAGCAGATCCAATAAAAACAACAGTAATCACAGCAGACATCCACCCCCTGGCCACCTAACTGCCAAAAATACTTAAAAGATAGCAAGTGAGTCAGCAGATTCACCAAAGAGTTGGTGAGGATGACTCAAAACTCAGAAAGGCTGGGTGACAATTCAGTTGCTCTTACAGGTGGATGCAAAAAGAAATCCCTCTGCAGTCTCCAGTAGTGCACTGGGGACTAACACAGCACAGGGTTGATGTCACAATGTATGAGATAGGCAATTTTATATTAAAGTAGGGCTTAAAGCCATCCTGCTCAGGAGAAATTCTTCCACAATCAAGGACAGGTGTGAAAGGAATGTGAAATTTTTTGGTAAATGGCGTGAGGTAGTCACAATCAGTACAAATACAGAGTAAGTCAGATAACCATACTAGTTACTAAATATCCATATCTCATCATGATTTTATAGAAGCAGAAAGTTAATCTTATTAATAGAACTGAAAACCAGAGCTATTAGCCATGAAAGCAGAAGGTGTTTCATAAAATGGTTTATTTAGGTTTGACTTTCTTCATCACTCTTTTGCAGAATGTCCTAAATAATCTTGTACAGCAATTGTGGGTAGTTGCTGTGAAGGTGAATAAAAATATATCTCTCAATCTGTTCATGTGAGGTAAGCTGCTTCTTTACAAGTTTCTGCACACCCTGGAGAAATGAAAGATGTAAATGGATAATTTTATCTCTTTTCTCAAGTGGGTCTGGAATGTAGCCTCATTTTTTCTTCTTAATACTGATAATGTTGGAGAAAAATGTGCTAAAACAAAAATAAAACATGAAAGCCTGTGCAGCTTTCCATCTTCCTATTGTGGATCCAAACACAGCCTATCCTTTTAACTATTTTCATGTATATATATTGGGTTTGTAATCTTTGACTCCTAGCAGATAAGATTTGTATATTTTATCTTTACTCCCTGCTTTTATTCTGCCGTGTACCCCTGTGTGGAATTTAACAAACACATCCTGCAGTCTATGTTAGACCGTGGCAGCAACATCAGGAGCCAACCCAAACTATACTGCCATCCCTTCTTGAGCTCTCCCCTTGCCTGTCCCACACCTTTCCCATGGAGAAAGGGACATGCATGGAGAGGTGTGTTCAGCCTTGAAACACCCAATGGATCTCTTGGAGAAGAGCTGTTCCTCAGCATTTTTTCCCTTCCCTTCTCACTCCATTCTCAGACAGTACACCAGCACTGCATGGACGAAAGTGCACCAGGGGAATTGATTTATTTCTGTATGGTATTAAATTTACAGTATAGAAACAATAAATTCTCTGAGAATTTAGCCACCATCATCCTTACACTGCAGGGTCTGCTGATGGATTCTCTGCCATCAAAAAATTCCAGCAATATTTAGGTTTCCAACATGCTAATGAAGTTTGCTTTGTAAAGAGCAGGACTCATTTACCCTAATCCATTTGGATAATGCCTGAGTCCTGTTCTTCACCAACTTGCATGGCTACACAAATCCTTCGAATGCATGAGCTGGGCCTGTTTACACTACACCAAAACATTCTCAGTGAAGCTATCTCCCAAGCCTGATAAAATGCATCCCAGAAAGTAGTGTGTGTGTATTGGAGGTAGTCATGGGAATCTCACCATGCAGGGTGCATGACCACAATGAAGTTGTTTAACACCTTCCTGGCTTTCCAGCAGAATTCCCAAGCTTGACTTGGAATCCCAACTCCCAGTCAGTTCTTTATGGTCAGAGCCTGTCTTTTCATGGCATCATCTGCCAATCAGTCTTGCCATGACTATAATTTCATTACCAGTGAATTGTGATGTTCTATCATTTGTAAAACCCTTCGTTTCTTCATATATGATGGCCCTTGAGAGCAACCTTGGTTCAGGTGTCTCCCTCATTACAAGAGCCTGCCTTTGCAGTCTGATGTTAAGTGTAGTTTTCATGAACTTTCCTTTGCTTTTCAAAAACAAAAGTTTTTGAAAAAAAGCAGTCTCTGATATACTCCATCTTCTTTTAGATCTTTATTTTTCCTGTAAAAACCCTGTAATGCCTTGTATACTTTATGCTCTTAGCCTAAGGTCTCTCTTAGCCTTTGGACTCTCATGATTAATGACTCTTAGCCAAGGTCAGCTCATTCATCTGACAGAGGAGCCATTCAAGGAGACATTCAAGGTCAGTCTGGACAGGGCTCTGAAACACTGGCTCTAGTGGACAATGTCCCTGCTCACTGCAGGGGGGTTGGACTAGATGACCTTAAAGTTCTTTCCCAACTGAAACCACCCTGTGTTTCTCTGACAGTCCATTGAGAAACCCAGTCTTTTCAATGACAGACTTTGAATCAGCAGAGCTCCTGTTTCTCCTGCTAAATAGTTTGTCTTGACAAGCAGGCTGCAGTCTGATTTCTGTTCTGCCAGAAGAGTTAAACCTGGATGCCCACCTAGATGCTGGGAACACTAGATGTAGCTTTGGGATCTGGAGATCACTGATCTGTGCCAGCTGCTTGTCCCTCCCACAGATCTCATCAATTTGTCTCTGCTTCCACACAGACTTATGGCAGAGCTGCTTCCCTGAGACATGACAGGAAGAATACAGTGAAGGGTGAGCAGCTTCAAGGAATCTGACCTAGAGGGCTGCTTTTGGGACTCATAGCCATGTCCTTGGCTGTCTGTCAGCATGTCCCAGTTCCAGGCTTGGTACCCCCAGCTCACTATGCCTCCTCTGCATCGCTCTGTTGATGGTCAGACAATTACCAGTTGAGAGGACAGCAGAGACATTCTCTGAACTCAAAGCCCCCCTGCCACCAAAGACTAAATAGACAAAAGAAGCCATTGAGGGAAAATCTGTTCTCTGTAGCCAAAAACCAAAATGAAAAAAAAAATTACTTGGAATGAACAGAATCTTCTGAAAATATAGCTATTATCTCTACAGAGTCTTTGCAAAGCAACAGAGCATATATAAACTGCAATTTTTAGAGGTTTCTAACCCAGCCATCCTTAGGTAGATGCTTGCAAGAACACTGAAAGCTTATTCTTAACATCAATACCATCCCCATGTCAAACTGCCATTCAGATCAAACAGAGTCACCATGAAATATCTACAGTGGCTTTGATATAAATTCCATGTGCAAAATAAAAGAAAGCACTTAATTTACAATTTATCCTGATCCATAAGGCAGTGTGTTGGAACCTCATTCATTGGGAGGCACTGAATCCCTGTTTCCTTCTGTACCCATAATTTCTTTAATAATAGGAGGATTTTTCCTGCTGGTTTGAGGTATGCAAAATGCTGTGTAAACACTCACACGACTACTTACAGATCATCAAAGCAAAGAGGAAAATCAAGATTGTTGGAAAGGAAATGATATTTTTAAACTCATCACTGCATACCATAAACAATGGGAAAATGTATAAAATACTTTATAAATAGACTGTTTCCTGCTAAAGTATCTTTTTTTTTTAAGTTCCACTAGCAAACTACCTAAGGAGGAGATTTAAAAATTATTATTATTACTCAGTAGGCAAGAAAAACCACAGGTTTTATAGCTGTAGGCTGCATTTTGCTTTCTGGGAACCTCAGCATACTACCCACATTTTCATCCCTGACACTCAGTTCATGGAAATATCAGGGGAACAAAGTCAAGTGTTCAGCAAAATTGAGTGGTTTTAAAGGGATGGGAAATTCTATACCCTGTATCCTGTTCTTTACTTCTCAGATCTTTAAAGAATAGGAAATCTGTATCTTCTGGAACTGTTATTAATTTCTTCCATTTTGGAGCTCTGGAAAAATTTTACATCATGTGTTTAATTATATTAAAAGCAGTATATTTATTGTATTAAAAGCATTTCTCGGAGTAGATCAACTGCAACATTCATCTTTGATACAGTAAATTACCTCCAGTTATAAGTCCATTATTTTAAAATCACATGAAGAAGCAAAATCAAGATTTAGCATGTTGACTTATTAAACAATGAATTGTAATTGTTTGTGATAGAGTTAACTTACTCTAAATAAACACCAAGGGAAGTTGCAGAGGAGAACCTACATCTTTTTAGAATGACACTGTCAATCTCTTCTGCTCCTGTTTTCTCACAAAGATTCAGATTCCTGTCAGTGAAAGGTATTTCAAGTAGCATTGACTCATCATTGGAGATTTAGATACTATTTTAAATCACAGAATGCTCTTTAAAATAGCATCTCACTGTGACTGCCCAGTGTTTTTTTAACCTAGAATGTAGTTTTTGTTGGACTACTTTTTGACTTGAATCATTCTCAAAACACATTTCACACCTCCCCATCAGCCAGTGGTTTGTGGCAACCAAATTTTTGCCACCTGAACTGTTTGACTTCAAAGGTTAAGAAAATAAAAAGGCTCCAGAACATAAACATCTTTATGCAGTAATAGAACAATACCATTGCCACCAATGCTTTGGTGCAACTCCCAAAGCTCCAAAATCATATTGGAAACTTTATATGTGTTTGTCCTGCATTTTCCTATAGTTAAAATTAAGGAATTCCCCAGGGTGTGCCCATGAGCAGGGAAGGCTGCCATATTGAATGTTATTGATTGAGCTGACACCACCACATAACAATAGTTATTAATTTTATACCCTTGTCTGAGGGCTTTACAAATCCACAGAAATACTCAGCTTCTCCCTCATTTTGCTGAACTACCCATGTTTGTTCTTACAATGAAGTTGATCTCACAACAGGTAAATTTGATTTAATGAATTTTGCCAGCACCACCCTCAGGGTTGCTCCCTTCCAATTAATTTACACAAATCAAAATGTAGTTCCCCACACAGTACTTGAAAGCATCATAAGCTTCCAGGTAATTACCAAGAGTTCTTTTCAGCTCACCCAAATTTAGGAAGTGTCCAAGGCCATGCTGGATGGGCTTGGAGCAAGCTGGTCTACTAGAAGGTGTCCCTGCCCATGGCAGGGGGTGGAACAAGGTGAGCTTGAAGGGCCTTTCCAACTCACACCATTCTGGGATTCTATTAAAATATTTACACTTTTCTTTATTTTTTTTGCCCCACCTCATGTCTTCCAGTCATTCTTTGCTCTTCCTGGATGTGACACCTCAAGTCCAAGGGAGCTAAGCAGCAGGAGACTTTGCTGGTTTGTTAATCTGTAAAATTCAGGCTGGAAAACTGTTACTCACTTTCACTTCATCCCCAGCTCGCCTGTGGACAAATACAGGTACCCCTATTTTTAACAAATTTACTTTCTCAGGACAAGAGGCAACAACAACCATTTCCTCACTGGAAGCCAGCAGGCCAGGTCCCAGTTTACCAACATCTGCTTTCCCAACAGAGAAAACAGAATTAACAATGCAGCACAAACAGATGACACTTGACTTTGCTAGTCCCTTGAAGTATACAGCAGACATTTGGCATTTTTCTTATATTAACCCAAGTACTCTCACTCACATTCCCTTCCAGGTCACAGTTGGGATAGCAGATGTTCTCCCAGTGTGTTACTCCCTTTGCATCCTGTGGTGGGGATTGCCAATTTAGATACTTTGTTACCACTTTGAACTCTTTCCAAATTTTTAACAGTGTAAAAATGCTGGATGTGAGATTTGGGTACAATTTAGAAGTAATCTTTTCATGAGGATACACAGAAATAATAGAAATGTTTTTATACAAATGTCTTTGCAGCCACTATGCATTCAGGTCTTTTTCTTCCCTTATTTATTTACAATTATTTTTAAGCCCTTTTCAGAGAATGCTTTCTGAAGATGTGGTTTTACTAAACTTGCTTTCCTGACAAAGCTCATTGACATTTACAAACCAGACCTGAGTCTGTAATTAAGCTCACAGTAACTTCTCCTCCATGGCTCTCTTCTGGAGAGTCTCTAGTCAGTTTAAAGGTCACCTTACAGAGGCTGAAACTGGAGATCTTCAGTCCAAAAGTGAAGGCTCCATGGAAGCTGGAAGCAAATTAAGTTACATAATGTGGGAAAAAGCCAAGTTACTTGCATTGTTTAGACAGCTTAGGATAGATGAAGTTGTGGGCAATGAGGAAAGGACCCATCCCTTAAAAAGTAAATGCAGAAACCAGCATTTGGGACAGCTTCAATGCTCTTTGTTGTCCACTTCTAGATGTTGGTTACTATGGCTACCTGATGAAGCCTTTCTTTTTCATGCATATTTTTTAATATTTTTGAGTCTGGGCAAGTATTCTATTTGGAAAGAATTGCAGAAGGATAAGATGCTGTTCCCACAAATGCTGATTTTTGGTTTACATTACAGACCATTCATGTAAGTAGCTTTGTGAACTGAATCACAAGATCATACAGCTATGTCCATCTCTTTGGTTCTTCATATGCCTGGAAATGTTAATGTCACATTGCTCAGAAACTTTTCTGGCTCAGTTGAGCTCACACAGAAATATCCATCATCATAATCTTGGCTGTACAGAAATCTCTGACCTTAATATCCTCATCCCAGCTGTGTGTCTTCTTCCCACCTTGCTCTTGTTATTCCACAGGCACTGTTCCATGTTGCTTTACTATTCTCCCTGCATGGCGTTTTTAAGGCTATGGCAATTTATCTCGAGAGCTGACAGGACGTTTTAAAACATCCTTTTGGTCAAAAATATCAAGTAGGCAACATTGGCATGGATCCTGATGGCTCTCATGATTGAGAGCCATTCAGGGAGATAAAGGTTGTTGTAACATTGGCTTTGTCCCAGTGATAAATTTAAAGTGACAGTTTAAAGTGACTTCACAGTCACTTAAAGTGACACAATCAGTCTGAATCCCAGACATGTTTTTCTGGGAAACTAAAAAAAAAACAACAACTAAATTGTTTTAAAACTTTGTTGAGTGCATGCAACTGTGAACACAAACACAAAACTTCTGAGTTTTGAAAAAAATTATTCTTGGATTTTGTCCTGAAAGAGGGGAGAAGAAGAAATCTTAATCTGAAGGTCTTGAGAGTCTGCAAACCTGAAAATGCTTTTACATTCAGCTGTTGATTTGTTCTGCTCATTGGTGCTGCACCCTTTGAATAAAGATTATCAGACAGCAGCCTGCAACTTGTAAGCTGTTTCTGCTCAGGGTTTGGCTTTGTTTTTCTCTCTTTGTTATGTGTTACAGCCAGCTTAAAAAATTGCACAACCTCATAGCAGAGCAGGAGAGGGTCCCACAGAACCCTCTACTCACCTGTTTAATGGAGAGGTGTTGGTGTTTTGGGGACAAACTGATACAGAGACTTGCTCTGATTCTCCCATTGTCTGGTGATGTATATGATCCTTAGCAGTCATTAGCATGTGCAGAGAAATATCTTTCTGCATGATTTATCCTAATTTATATCAAACCAAGATCAATGTGTGTTGCACATTCAACTTTTACCTGCTATCCATGTCCTGGTGTAGATGCTTTGTGAACCCTTACCATGGGCATTCCTATTGAAAACAAGGAAAAGTCTTTGGAAGCAAAGTTGTCTTTGTTCATATAACAAAGGTATCTTCAATAATTGATGCATTAGAGATGTTCCTGAGGCTGACAGTCTCTCCAGTGCCTCTCCTGGCATGGGAAAGTTTCAAGTTCCTTAGCAAGCCCTTGAAAAGGCACTGTTGGTCTCTTCTGTGGGCAGGATTGGTGCAAGATGAAGATGCTGACCCACTGATGTCTATATTTGGTCTGTTGTTTTTGGTCAGCATGGCTTAGCCCCTCTTGACTTCATTGCTCTTGCTCATCTTTAGCAGCACAGCAGGGCCACTGTGCTGCTGCTGGGCTCATACAGGAGCATCCCTCCCCCATGACTGCACAGAACTGGTCTCACAGACACAGGATTGGTATTTTTTACCCCCTCTTCTTTCTCTCTCCTCTTGTGGCAGACTGCTGCCACGCCCAAAGGATGAGCAAAGCCAAATTCCATTCCTGAAGCATTGCTGAGCTTCCTGTGAGCAGCCTGCCAGCTCCACTAGCCAAAGCAAATGTCTGCACTAGCCATAAGGGAGGGGATGAACCATTTTATGGCAGCTGTAAAAGGTCACAGAGTAAACACCTGCACTGCTGCTCATCTGCTCTCCCAGCCATCCAAGCAGCTTGGATGTGTAAGTTGTTTGCATGAGAGTCAGTGATTCAAAGCTCTCTCCTGGCTCTGTGAGGTTCACATTACAAACTAGAGAATCAGCAAAATTTAGTTCATTAATTTGGGGTTGTTCTGTCCAGTGGAAGACTGGTTATTCTGTTTGAGATGGGTCTCAAGACCTGAAACACTTGAAAACTTTTGTCTGAAAATACACATTCTGCCTTTCCTGCATAAATCCATGCAAGCCCTGGGGCTTTTGGGTTTCTTTGTTTATAAGCACGGGAGCATTCCAGGAGATTATGAATATCTAGAAATCTAAAGTTGTCTCACATTCAGGGATGTACTAGAAAACTTCTCATTTGGCTTCTCCTAAGAGCAAAACAAGGCAGTTCCCATTGCTGTGCCTCATTTTTGTATTATGAGTTTAGTAGGCCTTTCCTTCTGCTTCCACAATGGGCTTTGCAGAGAGCTCAGAGGTTCTCACTTCCTTCAGCTTTATCTCTGCAGGGATGTATTTGGGACATGCCTTGGAACAGCTAATAATGTGACTGGAGCTCAAATTCTTCTCTTTAAGAGAGTTTTGCTTATTTTGTGTGCAACTTTTCTCTGCTGGTCATGGAAGGGGGGTGGAATGGAATGATCTTTAAGGTCCCTTCCAATCTAAACCACTCTGTGATTCAATGATTTATGACTGGAACTTTGACTTTCTGTTCTCCATCCATAGGTAGGAATTTTGGGCCATCATTATAGCAATAGAGCCACATAACTTTATATATAGATATTATTATTCTTTCTGCTCACCATAATGGAGATTTCCTCCACTTGCCTTCTTTGGAAAATGCACTGATGCAGCTGGGACAACTCTTACTCCCATTTCTCCCAAAACATCCAGATGACTGTTAATTCCTTTAGTAGAAAGTAAGAGGGAAAGTGAGGAAATACACATCAGGCACTGACTATAGGTTAGGAGTTGAGATGTGCATGAAACCAGTAGTTGTGGGAAAAAAAAACAGTTCTCCATGTATTTTCCAGTATAGTCTTTCTGAACATCTCTTTGCAGATGGCAGGAGGAAAACTTGGAATTCTATAATACAGTCCTGATATCTAAAACCTCTTTGCAAAAGGAACTGACTGCAGGAAACAGGGTGGGGCAGATTTATAGATTGCTCTTAAATTGGAAACTTGACTTTTTTTTTTTTAGTTGCTCAAATGTAGGAAGTGGTGCTCAACTCTGTGAGGTGAAAGATTTTCCTACAGAGCCTCCACTTCTGCAACATAATTTGAATGTGGCTTTATTAAGTGGTACAGTGGAGACCATGAGGTCATTTTCCCAGAGGAAGGTGAGGCTGTAAACTTATCCCTGTTAACTAAACACATTATTATTGGGCCTTGCTATTAGGTTCTTTTCTAATTTACCTTTATGAACCATAGCTCAACACAGTCCTGATTAATAGTTCTCAGCAAATGATAGAGAACTGTTAAGCTCCCCAGGGCTTTTTATGGGATTAAAAACTTTCAGTGAGAAAATAAACAGCAGAGGAGAGTTTGTTAGCTACTGCCTAGGCAAAAAATACTGCTGCTGGACTACAGGGAACAGGAATTCAGTGACAAATATGTTTCAAATAACAGATACTAACGTTAACATCAAATCATATTAACTAACATTAACTTTTTTACCAGTTATTGAAAGCAACATGAAATTAGGATCATAGATTATATAACAAATAATCTGTTTATGATAGACAATATTCGAACTGACAAACTGCTTCCAGGCAGCCATTTCCAGAACTTTTCCCAGCAAAGCTGCAGGTGAGCAGAGCAGCTCCAGCTTTAGAGGGGTCATCTCAAACATATGGCTTTCAGACTTAAATAAAGCCTCATGATCTTTCATGCTAAGCCACCCACCTTGGTCAAGTTGTACCTTGTGACATTAGCTTTCCTCTGACTGGCACTCCTCACTCTTTTGATTTGGAGGCAGAAAAATTAGATCAGTTAGTGAGTTGCAATCCTAATTTTCAAGATAAAAATTCTAGTAACTGTCAAGTGTTATCCTTCAGAATTATGGTTGAGGCTATTGTTAACATTGCTTTTCTCCTTTTCCACTTGGAACTGGAAAACAGAAGAAATCATTATTGTTTCCAAATCCTCTTATAAGAACTCTGTGATATCAAAAGCCAAAAATATTTGATATATGTGATATACAAACCCAAGGTGCCTCAGGTGGGTGCAGCAGAGAGCAGTTGATGGCACTGTAATTCAGGCAGTTCTTTCTTCTTGAATTTCAGTAATTCACTATGCTGCTCAAGACCCATGAGTGCTCTGACACTCTGGCTTTTTGAAGCAAAGCACAGATCCACACACAGTAAAGTCACTGTTGGCTCTGTCTTTACTGGGAAAATGTACATGTCATTTCAGGTTAATTTTGGGTTTTCTGGATCCCGGCTGCTTAAGCTCCTCATTAGCATGTCAATCCTTGTTTGGACTGTGCCATTCATCAAGTGGAGGCAAGGATTATTGCTTCCCCACTTAACTGGCCATGATGGATTAGATATTAAAAACCAGACTGAATGTTGTTAAGCAGTACTTTCATGTTCAGTGCTCCTTAATATGTAAAGCACTAAGCACATACATAAAACCATAACTTGTCATTTGTAGATGCTAAAAAGTCCATGGCTCCTTCTCTCTTCACAACCTGTGGCAGAGCTCCCAGACACACTTCCACTTTTTTCAACACCCAGCTGTTCCCTTAAGAGCTCATTAACTTTTTTGCCAGTTCTTGAAAGCAACATGAAATTAGAATCATAGAGTATCCTGAGCTGGAAGGAACCCACAATGATCACTGAGCCAAATTCCTGGCCTTGCACAGGACACCCCAAGGATCACACAAATTAGATCTTTATGGGAATGAACAGGGCTGTGGTGGGGAGCTGTACCCAAGATGCACAGATGTCTTGGGGAGCTACAAAATTAATCACTGCATGAGTGCCAGAATTAGCAAGACCTCCCAGCACAACCAGTAGGGTATTAATGGTAACATTATTAAATATTTTCTTCCAAGTAAAAGTAACTAAGAGCTTTACAGTTACAAATTAGAAACAATTCTGTAAATATACTAGAAAAAGATCAAGTTCACTCCTTTAACATCAAATACCCCAGTAAAACCATGTTTTGCTAGTATTGTAGAATATTGTACATATACTTGACAACCCTTGGTATCCCAATTCTACTTCCTCACCTTGCACCCATCTCTTGCCTCCTGTTTAAAATGCTGACCAGTAACAGCCAGAAGAAATTAGAAAGCTTTAACAGATACTAGATCATAGTCCAGACTTGTGTAATACTAAAATAGAGTTATCTTTAAAACCACTGGACTTCTGCTTCATGCTTCCAGTTTGGTGCTAGTAACATGACTGAGAACACCATGTCTGAAGGGCAAGCCAAGGAAAGCAGTTTTTTCTGGATGCAGTGACTACAAATGTGCAAAGGGAAGGTGCCTAATGCTATAGCACATCTTCCAGTGTACATCCCTACTCACTCCCCCATAAGTTGCTCCTGTGCCCAAACTGGAAAAGAAAAATCATTATGTTTTTGTAATGGTGGCATGGAGTGACAATTCTTCATTCCTCCATTCTTCAACCTACAGAAAAGTCTGCATCAGCAGAAGGAAGTGTGGGGTTTACTGCAGCAGAGCATGCAGGAGATAATACATGCTCCACAGTAAATTAAATCTGGACATTAATATCTATCCTTTATAATTCAGAGCTGGATTAAAGAAGCACTGCTTCACCCTTACCTAGTTTTTAAGAACTCCTCATGAGAACACAAAAAATGTTGGACTTGTGTCACAACCACCACCATCTCCCACAGCCCAGCAGGCACAAATAATTACTGTTTCTGCAGTGGCATTAGTGGGGAGGTTAATTTTGTCAGACTTGGCAACAGAACAGGGCTGGAAGGCTTTTTACCCCCTCTGTGTCAATACACTTCTGTGAGCACCAGGCAGCCAGCTGAGCTTCAGTGTCTGGAATCCAATGTGTTCCCATTGCAGAACTGTCCTCTTCCACATGGATGTGGAGGAATGAAGCCTGTTTGGGAATAGTGAACACTGTCCTGGATGAAGGCAGCAATTCATGCTTCTGAGATTACTCCAGGCTCTGCAGAGACCAGCAGCATCACAGCAGTCTTGGAAAAGGTATTCCATGCTCCTGTATGATCTGGATCACCCAAACAACTCACCATGGAGGGTCACACAGCATGCAGGAGGCTGGCTGCAAAAGAACCTAGTGCTGCCTGGCATGGTTAGAAAACCACTGCAGCAAAGACTGCTCGCACAGCTTGTTGGACAACGAAGTGAAATCCCCATTGAGCCCAAGATGTGGTTTGGAATCTCTTTGGCAGGAAATGGTCATAGACACTGAAAAGGTTTTCTCAAAATGCCTTGAGTCTCTAACAATCACAATTAGCAACAGAAGCCTTCGAAATTCAAATCCAAACACAAAATCAAAGGTATAGCTTGCAAGTCTTCAGAAACAAACTCTTTATTAAAAATAATACAACTTACAGGGAATTCCCTAAGGGCATGATATATTACAGAGCTGTACTTGTACTAAGGAACCAAAAAAGGCATACAAACTGGGAAGAGGAAGAAAGGAACTTGGGAAGGAAACACACTTGTTGAAGTGGAAAGACTCCACTGAATTATTCACTACCACCCTCCCCGATAGCCTCCTCGGTAGCCCCTGCCCGCTCCTCGGTATCCTCCTCCTCCTCCTCCTCCTCGGCAGCCCCCCCCAGCTCCGCCTGGGTATCCTCTTCCCGCCGAGTGCCAGCCGGAGTAGGCGCCGTAGCCTCTGGCCCTGTGGCCGTACCCTCCCCAGCCCCGAGGGCCAGCGCCGTTGTCGTATCGAGCCATCTTGGGCGGGCGGGGGCCGTCCCCGAACCTGGCCAACAACAACAACACCGCACACTTGAGGCAATCTCACAAACTGCATCTCTACAAGGTGCCAAACAAACAGCACCATCCTCAGCTACGCCACCTCGGCTTTCTGTGAACGCAATGCCATGGTTCAACTACAGTTGCACTTCTGCACCTTTTCCACTTCAGAAAGGTTTCCTTTGCTTCAGAAACAAGGGGCAACAGAGGGGTGCAAGCCCAGCCAAATATGTGTTTTCCTCTCAGGAAAAGGTTGGCCCAAAATAAATATGGATTATTTTTTCTTTAAAAGATAATTTGTGTTTTGTGTTTTGGAAGAGGGGATGACAGCTTTTATTCCTGAGAATTGTGTGTCCTTGTGCAAACAGGCAGTGATGTCTCTGCATCAGGCTTGGAGTGCAAGCATTTCACACATGCTTAGAGCATGGGCACTGAAACCAAAGCCTGAAGTCCCCATCCTCACCATCACTGAAACCAAAGCCTGCAGTCCCCATCCTCATTGGGGCTGAACCAAAGCCTGCAGTCCCCATCCTCATTGGGGCTGAACCAAAGCCTGCAGTCCCCATCCTCACTGGGGCTGAAATCAAAGCCTGCAGTCCCCATCCTCACCATCACTCAAACACCAGCCTGCAGTCCCGACCCTCACCAGCACTCAAACCCCAGTCTGCAGTCCCCACTCTCACCAGCACTCAAAGCCCAGCCTGCAGTCCCCATCCTCACCATCACTGAAACCCCAGCCTGCAGTGCCCATGCTCACCATCACACAAACCCCAGCCTGCAGTGCCCACCCTCACCATCACTCAAACCCCAGCCTGCAGTGCCCATCCTCACCATCACTCAAACCCCAGCCTGCAGTCCCCGCGCTCAGCTCCGAGCTGGGGCTCTCACCTGGTGCTGGCGGCCGTGAGCGCCACGCCCGCCGCCGCTGGCCGGGACAGCTGCCGGATGACGTTCAGCATGCGCTCGTGGGCGGGGTCCAGCTGCCGGACGATGCCCGGGTCCTTGGTCACCTCCACCACCAGCGCCTCCATGGCAGCGCGCAGAGCCACGATGCAGGCGGCCGCCGTGTGCGGCATCTTCAGCTTGATCCTGCGGCACAAACAGCGTGTTAGAGCTGCCAGGGCTGCCGGGGAGCACCTGGGAAGGAAGAGGTTCTGCAGAGAGGCTTTTCATTGAGCCAGAAATCTGCATTCTCAACTTTGAAGTTCTAATTTGTCACTGAAGGGGTGAGAAATTCAGGAGGCAAATTTGAAAGATCCCTAAAATTTGGCATTGTTAAGACATAACTGTTTTTCTGGTAAAATTTGCTCTTGAAATTTAATGAAGGGCCATGAAGATGCTCTGAGGGCTGAAACTCCTCTGCTCTGGAGACAGGCTGGGAGAAGTGGGGGTGCTCAGCCAGGAGAAGGGAAGGCTCCAAGGAGGCCTTAGAGCCCCTTCCACTGCCTAAAGAGGGCTTTCAAAAGGAGATACAGGCAGATAGTGATAGGACAAGGGGGAATTCTTTTAAACTTATGGAAGGCAGGATTAGATGGGATATTGGGAAGAAATTCTTCCTTGTAAAGGTGGTGAGGGCCCTAGCACAGGTTTCCCATAGAAGCTGTGGCTGCCCCATCCCTGGGAGTGTCCAAAGCCAGGTTGAACAGGGTTTGGAACAACCTGATCTACTGGAAGGTGTCCACCTGAGATGAGCTTTAAAGTTCTTTTCAACCCAAAACATTCTGTGATTCTATCATTCTACACTGGGATAAATTCAGCATGTAACCTCCTGCATCAAAACAGCAAGATACAAAAATATAAAGTAAACTGAAAACATGAGGCTCCAAAATTTTGAAAGGTCCAACCCTCAAACTGCTAGTAAATTAAGCTCAAGGAATTCTTTGCCTCTGTTTTACTGACTAGGGGGTAAAAGCAAAAAAAAAAAAAAAAAACAAAACAACCATCCAGATGTTATTTGGTGATGGCCAAAAAATTTACACAGCCAGAGACATTTCTTTCCTCAAGCTGTTTCTGTGCCTTGAAAACAAGGTTTCCTCAACTCTTGCCTCAGGAGGAGGTCCAAAATACACAGTGCCTTTCACCTTTCAGTTAAAGAGGAAAAAAGCAGCAGTTTTTATGGAAACTGCCTTGTCCTGTTTTCAGTTTAAGCAGATAATCTGCATGAAACAGGGCTCAAATTAACCTGTCCCTTCCTCACAGGAAGGAAAGGACATTCCTTCCCAACACACCTGTGGTGCAGTTTGCTGTGGGATCCCTGTTCTACAGACATCTGCTCTGTGTTAGCTGCACTTCCCCTCAGTCAGGGGCTCAGAACTGGATGAGCTTTGTCCTTTCCAACCCAAACCACTCCATGATTCCACAATTCTGAGCACAAGCAGATCCATACCAGTCATCCACCAGAATGAGCTCCCCATCTGACAGGACTTTCTTGGAAGCAAAGAGGAGCAGCTGCAGTGGGCTCACCAAGGTCATGGTTTTGGCAGAGATGGCTCGTGTTCGAATCTGCAAGTTAAAGAGGAAAATGACTCTTGAAATGAAAACAGAGCTCTGCACCTTCCTCTGGACACTGAAACTGGAGAATTTTGTAAAAAAACCCCCAAACAACATACAACAAAGCTAGGTATAGCATTAGGGAATTACAAGAGCATGTGCACATACAAAATTGAATGCCAGACAGAGGTTTACAGGGATTCAGCACAGACTGGTGTAAAATCTCAACAAAAACTATCTTCCATTTTAAAATATTAATTTTCTGTGTCTGCAGTTATGTAGCTTTTGCAAGAGCCACCTCATACTTTGCCAGCCTTAAAATGACCAGGGCACATCTGAATTTTCCTCCTACCCTTCAGTTACTGAGGCTGTGATGAAAAGTTTTAGTGGGCTCCTACTCATGAAGTTGCCAGATGTCCATGCAGTCACTGCTGTGTCATGTTACACTGACCTTGAGCTTGAACTTAAAACAACATCAAGCCAGAGATAACAGCCCTGCTACACAGCTCCTGCCCCTCAGTTTAAAGGGGAAGAGAAGAGGTACCTAATGGGCAGGAGAGAGCTGCACACAAATCCTTCCTGCATCCCACCCTCACCCAAGTGCTGTCTAAGCCACCATTTTAGTCACTCCCAATTTGCTGTGTACTTTCATTTAAAAAAGCAAAACTCTTTAAGCTCAAAAGTCCTTTGCTGGGTTTAGGGGAATCTCACTTGAGAGAGATGGTCAAGGTGGTCTAACCCTCCTGGGATCCTGATACAAAGAGTGAAGAAGCAGCAAAGCCTCTCCACAGCTCAGAATTATGGATTGGGAATCCAGACTGTCAAGACAAAATCCCTGTGTCCAAAGGATTTAAAATTCTGGTTGTTACCAAACACAAAAGCACTGCCTTCCTTTGCTCCTTGAGCAGTAGCAGCTGAGTTCACAATGGCTGTCACTGGAGCACAGGAGCTCACAGGGATGCAATGGACATGCACAGAATGTACATCAAATTCACAGGGTGGAGGAAAAGGTCATGCAGACCTTTTGGGTGATGCTTGGGAAATGTGAATTATCCTTGGCAGATGACACAGGCCAGAACGGGAGCATCCCACTGCCATATTCCATGTTCCTGTTTTATCCCTGGATTCATAAGCAGCAGAAGTGATAAGGATAAAAATTCTCTGATGCCTAATTAATATGGAAGAGCTCCTAAAACAAACTGTTAATGAACATAATGATTTAGATATTTCTCTATGACCTGTCTGTTATAACAAAACTCACAGGAACTTTCTGTGCACTTCTACTGAAAGTGGTTGACTGGAAGTTACTAGGAGGGTGAGTGACAGCAGGACCACATAACATTTGCTCTCTGGAAAGAAAACCAACCAACAAACAAACAACACCTCCATCCCTCCCCACTAAAACTAGCTAAATATTGCCTTCAATATGACTTCTTTACCAAATAGAGCCTCTTGAACCATTTGGCAGCACATGATCAAGAATAAACCCAAAGTCTCTACCTTCTCTCCAAAAACGAAGAAAGGTGATGGATACTTGATGTCCTGGCTGCTGAAAGGGCAGTTGACAGATGATTTGTGGATGAGAGCATTGTGCCCCTCAGTGGTAAGAATCTTCCTCTTCTCCTTGTGGTAGCAGACATTGGGGTAGACCCCAAAAGCCAGCAGGGAGATGACAACATCCAGGTTGTTATCAGGGCCAGTGTTGTTAAATGGTTGAGTCATCAAACACTCTGTTGGCAGAGAACAGAGGAGTGGCTCGAATCCATGGGACATGAAGGAGAGCACAACACAGCTATTTAGGACCCTGGATCAATGCAGAGCTGTTTAGGATCCTGGATCAATGCCTTTTCTGATTAAATCAACTGCTAGATGTTATCTCCAATGACCTCTGCACTCAGAGCATTTAAGTTCTACATTCAAATTTTTATTTCTTAATGGAGAATGAAATGCTGAAAAATATTACTACAAAGAGGTATTTTCCTCTCCTAAACTCTTCAAAAACAAGGAGAAATGGGCTTGCCCAGAATGTGCTGTACCATAGTGTGTTTACTGCACTTGTTTTGGAGACAGATCTTTGGGAGAGGTTAAAATGGATGTTTGTATTAGTTCATTTGTTACAAATCTCCCCCAGGGTCTCTGGTGGCTTGTTTTCAAGTCATCTTGCCCAGAAAAAAAGTTACAGATAAATGCAGCAGTGATCCTAACAGCATGAGGAGAAAAAAATTAAAGGAATTTAAAGAGAAAAAAAAATGAAAAGGAGGGGAAATAAACATCTGCTTAATCCAGGCAGTCATGCCATTTCACTGAGCTCCTCAGCAACATTAGGCAAATTCAGAACCTGGTCAAATTTAAGAATTTTTTTCTCTAGAAAATGGAATAATTTGGCACACTGCTACACATCCCTCCTGCAGCACAAACAGGAAGTTACAGAACAGAGCACTGTGCAGATCACACAGACTCCCCACTAAGGTCTATGGAAAGAAGGGGGAAAGCACAGCACATTTTGGATATACAAGTGAAGAAGAAAGAAAGCCAGGGAGGTAACACTCCAAGGACACCTGTTTAATAGATTTTTAATCCTTCAGCTCTAACCTCAACCTCCAAAATCTCCATGTTGCACCACAGCCACCACAACTTTAGGAAAGAACACTAAAAGTCGACCTGAACGCAGCTGTAAAAGTGGAATAGTGTTATGGCAAATCCACTACACTCCTCCTGTGCTTGGGTGCTCAACACAGATTATCCTGGTTATTTCTTTATCCTCTCAGAATGAAAAATGCAACCATTAAACTACTGAACTTAATCAGAATCACCTTCAGGAAAGCCAGAACTAATAAGTATGTCTTTTAGCTGGACTTTTGCTTCCCAAGTCATTCTAAGAGTGGCCATGCTGAGTCTTTTATGTTCACAAAATCTCTTCTCTGCTTCTTCACCACCCATTCTGAAAAACAAACAGAGGGAATTAGAATCCTGACAAGGCAAGGAAAAGATCACCCTGTGCTCTTCAACTGTAACCTCCCATCACCTGCTGTGCCAGCCAACATACCTTGCATCATCCCAGGCTTGGAAGACAGAGAGCAAAGCTACATGATCTGAGTACCTGGTCCCAGCAAAATTCCTATGGACATAACCCAGGCGCTTGCCTTCATTGATGAAAGGCTCAGGGAAACAGGTGGCTGCAGAGATGGTACACACAGCATCTCCCACACTGAAAGGAACCACAGAGGGATCAGGATCATTCAGAGTTAGTGCTGCCAGCACCTGCTGCAGGCTGCAGATACCAGGGAAAACTTCTCTGCTAGAGACCTCAGGAATTTGGCCTTTATCTGCTAGAGTTCTTCAATGAAACAAATAAACAAACTTCCCTGGAAGTGGATGTTAAATAAGCTCTGTCTGCCCTCCCCTCCATCCATACACCACCATCTTCTGGTGAAAAGGTCCCTACAGTAATCACAGGACCCTACAGCATCACAGTGACAAAGAACAGATCTTCTACTAAAGCAAAACGTGGAGATTGATTTTTCTCCTTATCTCATTGTTAAATTCCATATCTCCCCACCTCTAGTTCACTGTTATACCTAGGTGTTTTAAGTCCCACTCCTAATTCAGAAATACTCAGCCTCTACTGGTGTCTTGCCTTTAACTGAATTTCATGACCACTTTATGGCCTACACTAAAAGTTATTTCTTCTTTGCTCCCATGAGGATTCATTCACCTCTCCCCAGCTGCTGCATTTATTGCTCATCTAGATATATTGGTTTTACTCTCTTGCAAGAGGCTCAGGAACTCAGAGAAACAAGAACATGACCACTGAGACCACTTAACTTACTAAAAAATACAGCCCATGATCATCATCTTGCCCAGACGAGGTTCAATGGGAAGTTTGGCCAGGATTCTTCCAAGAGGTGTCAACTCATCATTGGAATCCAGGGCATCAAGCTCTGAAATAAGATCCCTTGTTATCAAAGAGAGTTAGCTAACCCCAGAAATCTTTAGATAAGAAATTCACACTTTTAATAGTTGTGCTTAAACTGAACCCCACTCATATTTAAGTTTAATGTTGGTTACACTGTTGCCAACCTGATTTTCAAAACTGGTTTGAGGTCAGACAAGTTTTACTTTAGCTTTACAGAATTTTTACTACCTCCTCTGCAATTAGAATAATCACAATGTAATTCACGTACATAATTTCCTTTTTTCCTTTTTAGTTTGCTTCTGTACAAACCCCTATTACACTATTAAAACCATCTATTATCTAATGAATCTAACCTAATTTCTGCCTCAGAATTTCTGCCTGTCACAACCAGTTGTGAAGTCTTCATTGCCATGGCCAAATCACAGAACCCTCTTCATCAAAAAGAGAACACCACAGACTCTCTTCCTTGAGGCTTTACCTGCCTTGCTCTCCTCCCATTACCTGAAAATTATCACTTGTACTCATCCTCAAAGCTACCAAAGGTTTTTTCATATAAAATAAAAAAAGCAGCTTTGTAGCCTCAGCAACTAAATGGGAAAGGAAACACAAAGCATTCCTTGACCACCATAAAATCAATCTTTCTTGGAATCTATTGAACCCAAAAGCCTAAAGAATACTTTGAAGAATAACATGTTTCACCTCCCTAAGAACATACTATCAGTGTACCTGCAGTGAAAAATCACAGGTCATCCAGGAAAGGGAAGCACCTGCAGACACAGCTATTTGGTGTTAGAACCAAAAATCTTTGCCTTTTCCCCTGGCTCTGCAATTCTCAGCTGCACTATATGAAAAGTACTAATAATTCTCAGAACAGAAAGTCATTAAACCTGACTATGTATCCCCAGCAATATTTTTTCATTCTGGTCTCCCTCCTGTATACAAGCAACGTAGGCTCAGCACACAATTCTACCCTAAAATAAACAATGAAATAGATATTTCCGTTCTTAAAAATTGTAGGAAGTGCTTATTTAGTGACATTTACAAGTGTGCTGAGGTTTGAGGTCACTTTCATGCTTTACATCTAATGCACAAATTTAGAGTTCTTCCCTGCTCTATTTTACTCATAGTCTAGTTAGTTCCTTGAAGAGGGTAAGGAGACAACCTAACCCACACATGAGATTTTTGTTTTTCAAGCGGATTCATAAACTGGAGATTTAATTTCTTGACAAAATCTGAGATTGGGTCAGCAAACTGTAAAAAGTGGTAATTAATTAATAAACTACCAAGCTCTGTTTTTCAGTACTTTTATAGAAGCTTTGTGAATGCCTCAAGCACTGGACTGAGTCTATGCCAAACACAGCAGTGCCACAGCTGGAAAACAGGAAGCTGGAAGCTAACATAACTTACTGGTAAAACAACAAAACAAGCCTCAAGTTTGAAGGCTCAAGTTTCTTAAAGGAATGACACTCCACTGGGAATTCAAGTATTTCTTCAGCTGCACAAGCCACTGCCACCCACACGATGCCTCCAGGTTGCTGTGTCAGCCAGAACATCCTGCTCCAGCAACCCACTCTGAGGTGGTGAAGCCATTTTTCAGAGATCACATAGATGGGAGAGCACCTGGAGCCAGTTGCAGCAGCCCAGGATCACTGCACAGCCCCGTGGCACATGAGGGCTGTTTGTCACAGATCACACAGATGGGAGAGCACCTGGAGCCAGTTGCAGCAGCCCAGGATCACTGCACAGCCCCGTGGCACATGAGGGCTATTTGTCACAGATCACACAGATGGGAGAGCACCTGAGCCAGTTGCAGCAGCCCAGGATCACTGCACAGCACACGAGGGCTGTTTGTCACAGATCACACACACGGGAGAGCACCTGAGCCAGTTGCAGCAGCCCAGGATCACTGCACAGCCCCATGGCACATGAGGGCTGTTTGTCACAGATCACACAGATGGGAGAGCACCTAGAGCCAGTTGCAGCAGCCCAGGATCACTGCTCAGCACACGAGGGCTGTTTGTCACAGATCACACAGATGGGAGAGCACCTGGAGCCAGTTGCAGCAGCCCAGGATCACTGCACAGCACACGAGGGCTGTTTGTCACAGATCACACACACGGGAGAGCACCTGAGCCAGTTGCAGCAGCCCAGGATCACTGCTCAGCACATGAGGGCTGTTTGTCACAGATCACACAGATGGGAGAGCACCTGAGCCAGCTGCAGCAGCCCAGGATCACTGCTCAGCACATGAGGGCTGTTTGTCACAGATCACACAGATGGGAGAGCACCTGAGCCAGCTGCAGCAGCCCAGGATCACTGCTCAGCACATGGGGGTACCTCTCAGCGTGCGCTCTGCCTCGATGACCGCGTCCAGAGGGGGCGGCTCGATGGCCTTGGCCAGGAACTGCCCGATGCCTCCCAGGCGCAGCAGCTTGATGCTCAACGCGATCTCGTGGAGGGGCGTTCGAAACATCTCGGGTGTCATGTGAGTCTGAAGTCTGGAATGAGAACAAAGGCCCATTCCTCTGAACACAGGCTTTGATCACCGTGAGGGGTCATTCCACCAGCAGAAACCACTGCCCTCCAAAGTCAGCTCTGTCTCCAAGCCCACCCATCGGCTCTCTCTGTGCTCCTGGAACTTGGGCTCTTCTACCGCAATGTTCTGTACTTCTCCATTCTCCTTTGGGGCAAATTTACACTGGGAATGCAGAGGGAATAGTCCTCACATCTCCACTGCCCACTGTGGGTTCTAGCATGAGCTGACCACAGAGAGCATGCAGGGCTGGAGCACAGTTAGCAGCCCCACATTTGTCCTTTACAATGCTCTCCTGCTCTGATAAGGAAGCTCTTATACTCCTCAGAGACAACCTGCTTTCAGCCTGCTCTACATAAAAGCACTTTCCTAGTGCAGCTAGAAAAGGTTTCAAAACACCTTGAACAGATACCCTGATTCAGCTGGCCCAAGATTTAGATAATTTCTCTCAAAAAACTATCTGTACAAGTCCACACACACGCTTTCTTAAGCACCAAGGAACTTGTATCTTTTGGGCTTATATTCTCTGAAGGAAGGCAACCTTAAAACCATGATTACTTCAGTAGCCTAAAATCAGTTCACTGTCAAAAATTATTAATTAAAATCATTGCACTGTACTCAACAACAGATCTAAATAAATTTGAGAAATTCAATGAGAGTTTTTGATCAACTGGGACTTTCAAGAGTTTACAAAAAGTTGAACATCAAAACACAGCTATGCTGTAACAGCCAGAGAAAGGGACACTGAAACTTCCAGGAGATAAGAGGGTAACTAACAGCTGTGGTGCCTTCTTCAACCAGCAAAGAGATTTCCATGGCTCTAGTAATGGGAAAACAGTCTGGCAGAGAGGTCAAAAGTTTCAGCAACAGGGAAAGTGCTAGAGCACTATGAAGGGGCTTCCTGGCCATGGAATGGGGATGGAGAGAGAACTAACATCTGCCATCCCTGCTTTTTACCACTTTCATGACAAAATGGCCTGTTACATGGCAATGCCAGGTGGTCCCAGTGTTTGAAGGCAGACTAGAGCCTTGCCCTCATTACAAAGCTCTTTCCCTTGCCTCAATTCCCAAGCAGTATTGCTCTCTTCCTGAGAAGTTTGGTAGGTTGCAGTGACACCCTTAATACTAAAATCATGAACTATGTATCCACCTCATACGATGGGTAAAAGTATAACGCATGTACATTTTTTTTGAGCCAACATCATCCATCTCCTCTCTGTGCTTTCTGCAATGATTTCCCCAGTTTGACCCAAGAGTTCTGGGAGGATTCCCTGAGGGTATTTTTGGAGACCACAGCCTCACCTCTCGAAGCGAGCTCTGCTGCACAAATGGAAGCAGAAGCCGGCTCGCACGCGCCCAGCTCTGCCCTTCCGCTGCTCCAGATTGGTTTTTGATGCCCAGACTGTGGCATAGTTTGTCATGTTGTTGTGAGCAGTGAACAGCTTCACTTTTTGCCTGTTACAGGAAAAACACCACTAAAGATCAAACGTCCTTCATCATCTTAAGCCCTGCCAAATCAGTTCCTATTTTATGGCTTGCAGCCACACTGCTTTTAAGAAGCCAACCACCCCTGGTTTGTGTTAGTCAGGCATCAGTCTAGAAACTAAAGCATCACACTCTTTCTAAAGCAGTGCCCCAAACTATTGCACAGAATAATGTTCTCACAACTGTCCAACAAGCAAAAAATTCTCATGAATTCACAAGCTCTCTGTGTGTAGTTTTCTCAGAGAGCATGCACAGCGAAGCAGGAACTGTAACAGACTACAAAAACCTCCCTCTTTATCATCAGCCAGACACTGAGAGTTTGTAAAACTCCTTTGGCAGATGACGTCTACCAAATTGGTGTGGAGACCCAGTGACACCTCACATGAATAGTGCCAGCGTGAGCAGCCCAGTCCCCTGAGATGCCAGCATGGTGTGTCACTGTGCTGACCAGCTAAAGACAATGCTGATTTGTCCTGAGGGAGTTGGAGTCCTCAAACTCAGCTCAGAGAGCATGGGAACACAAGGCACTTCTGTGCACTCCCAAAACCTCTTTTGCATTCCCAAGGGTAGGGTTTATGAAACAAAAAGCTGCTTCATGAACTCACTTGCAAGAGTCGATGACAAAGACCACATCATTGATGGTAATGCTGGTCTCGGCAATACTGGTAGATAAAATAACCTATAAAAACCAGGAAATGCAAAGTGACATCATTTGGTTTGAAAAAGTTGATAATGCCTAGCAAGATAAGCTACAGGATTTATTAAAGAAGTCAGCAATACATTCCCCAAAAGCCCAAGAGAACTGCACAGAGAGAAGGCTCCGTACTTTGGTCACCCCAGGAGGCACAGGATCAAACACCCGACGCTGCTCATCCAGAGGAACCTGGGAATGCAGAGGTAAAATCCTGTACTGGTGGCCTCCTACAACAGGAATACAAAAAGGTTGGTAACTTTTTGTATGTGAATCTTATTTCTCCTTCCCACAACATAAAAACTTCTGGCCATTCACTCTCACAACAAATTAGCTCCCTAAGCCACTCATCCAACTCCCATCTTCACTCAGTCAGTAGTTTCCCTGGGAAAAGATGAAATATAACAAAGCAGCTGCTTGTACCAAAGCGTGGGTTCATTTCTAGATGCTTCTGCATGGTATAGATTAAGTTCCAGCCAGGCAAGAAAACAAGGACAGCTCCTGGGACATTCAGAGTCCTGATATAAATCAGCAGAGCCTCAATGAGTTCAAAAGAGGTTTCTCTCTCGTTCAGCTGAGCCATGGAGTGCTTTGTTTCTGGGCCATATTCATCGCTGCAAATAAGGTTGCAGTTGGCCTACAAAAGAAAAATACCACAAAGGAAATAATATAAATTAATTTACTCAAACTACAGAGACTGGCTGGCCAGACAAATAAGAAAATGAAATTTGGGTAGATGTCTTTCAAGAAAAAATGGCCTTTAAAAGAAGATTTCAATTAAGTGGCCCAAACGAAAGTTTAAAAATTAAAAGTTGAATAAAACTGTTATTTTCTTGACAATGTATGTAAGCACTGACAATATCAACTGCAAGAGAAGAAGGGAGAGAATCTAAATTTTCACCCTAAGAAGGTACCACCAAGCTCATATTTCTCTATTTCTTTTTCCAAGGTTACTGAACTTCACTTTCAAAAGCATTTCAGTTTTAGCTTTAAAGAGAGGTAGTTTGACAAAACATGAGAACCTTAGCTTCAATGAAAAAGAAATTCTACAGTTTACAAGGGCAAGAAGAAAATTCAGTTCCACTGCTGAAGTTAACAGCAATCTCATATATTAAAAATAGGAAAGCTGCTAGAGATGTTTCACTTCAACTGTGCCAAATGAATTACACTCAAGCTGGAGTACTAAAGTGGCCCTTGTTTAATTTCTCATATTAAAATTCAAACATACATCGTCATCTTCACCACTTTCTTCATCCTTCTCTTTCTTCTTCTTTTCCTTGGGTGGAGGGACAAACTGAGTCATTTGAATACAATCCTCCAGAAAATAATCTGCAATGACAGACAGATGATAAGGACTGACTGCTGGAAGCCTGTGCAAGGGAACATAATTCTTTACACCACTTCTCAAGAGTCTCCTGAAATAAACCAGGATATTTCAGAGTATGAATGCAAGACTGATAAAAACTCAAGCAGTTTCTGGAAGTGCAACCAAGGATTTACCTTGGACAGGAAAGGTTCTGCCATAGACCTCGATGATGGGACAGTTGAAGAAGTATTCACAAAACATACTGGTATCAATGGTGGCAGACATGAGGACAACTCTGATCTCAGGATACACCTGAACAACGTCCCTCAGCACCACCAAAAGGAAGTCAGTCTGCAGAGAAAGGGAATAAGGGCATCATTAACTTCACAGCTATAAAAACCAGTACCTTCCCAAGAAACCATAAGGAATCACACATTTACTGAGCAAGAGATGTAACAAGTGGAACAGAAGTGTTCTAAAACCAGAAACAGTTGCCAGTACTGTATTTTGAAACTACTGCCATGCCTGGGGTTTTTAGGATTTCTAATCTAAAGAAGCGTTTTTCTATTCTACAAAAATAGTTTGCTTCCTTCCTAACAATATATTACAACCCCAGGTATTTTTAAACTTGGCTTACATAGAAAGTACCCATAATTAATAAAATAAATAGGAGTTACACAATGCAGGTGTGTGTGATGTTTGTAGTTCTGCTTAAATATGACATTTATCTAGTTCTGCCATGCAGTTAGGCATGCACTTAGCTCAACAGACAATATTCCAATCTTACTCACAATTTCCAAACTTGTATTTTACATCATTAACATATATTTAATAGATGAAGAGATGCATCAGAAAAATGTATGTTAAATGTGTGCAATTTTATTCACGAGTCCCCAAATTCTGTCCAAACAACGTGTCAGAACTTCACGGTTTCTCTCACTCTTGGTATGACAAAGCTGAAAACTATACAGAATAATCAAGGGAACAGAAAATGTTTGCCATTTCAAATGACATACATCTCCTAATTCTATAATCAGCTTGTATTTTACTTCATGTAAACCCTGAATTTCAATGTATCACTATCAAGACTGCAGGTTCTGTGAATACCACCAGTAATACAACAGTGTCAGTAAAAAGAGCACTCTAAAATAACAGTGTCATTCAGTGTGCTCCCCCACTTGGACAAGATGTGTTTGTACTGTGGTGTTCCATTTTCCAGAGAGGACCAGGACACAGGGGATCCTAACAGCAGAACAGTCAGAGGGCAGCAAGAAAGCACAGGTCCTTGCTCTGCTACTTAGATAAGGAATAATTAAGAGTTCTAAAAATCTTATCAGAGGAGGAAAACTCCCATCTGACACTCACTGAGACAGTTTCCTCTCACAGTTTGGCTACTACACACAAACAGAGACAGAAGCTGAACAGAGCAGAAGCACACAGAGAGTAGGACTGTCATCACCAGCTAACTCACGTTAATGTCTCTCTCATGGATCTCATCAACAATAACGTGACTAATGCCACGGATCCCAGTCTCCACCTTTCTCAGAAGAACACCTAAACCAGAGACAGAAGGTAAATGCTCATGTAACAGTTCAACCTTTCCCCTCCCAGCCATTGGTTTAAAAATCAGGAAGTGTGCAGGCTGCACAGCCCCTTTTCCAAGCCCATTTCTAATTGCCATGCTTTCCTTTGTACAAGTGATGGCAAGGCCATGAAGCATTACCACAAGAGAGACTCTTCCATCTTTCCCACCCAGTGTTGCTTCCCCTTCTGTCTTTAAAGGACAATCAATATATGACAATTTTCTCTCTTCATGGGATTATTTCTGTGTGCTATCACACCTGTATTATCAGACATCCGAACAAAAATCTTAATTTTTCTTTGCACAATGGCCTGTCAGCAAACTTCTATCCAAAAAAGCCTTTTCAGTCTTCTCAGCAGACTTTATAAAAATTTCAATCTAACCATATTTCTGCTTTTGCTGCTAACTCAGAGTTCAGAGCCACAGTAAGCTCCAAGCCTAAGGAAGCAATACTGACCTACAGTGCAGAACATGATGCTGGCGTGGGGCCGAGGGAGCACGGACTCGAAGCGCACGCTGTACCCGCAGCTCTGGCCAGGCTCTTCCCCCCTCTCATAGGACACACGCTCCGCTACGGACACCGCGCTGATCCGCCGCGGCTGGGGGGTGCAAAAGTTTTCCCTAACTTAATGAAGAGGTTTTAGAAGTTTATCACAACACCACTGAAAGGGATAAAGGAAATCCTAAATGCTACAGGTGTCCTAAGATTTCTTTACAAAATAATCATTAAACAATAATATTCTAACAGCACAGGGTTTTTTTCACAAAGGAGGGATATAAGGATATATGGCAACTACCAGCTGCTATTTCCCAAATCATTTCCCCTTAGACTGCTGAGAGTTTTCACCTGGGCAAGGTTCAAGCCAGGTTATTCAAACTGAAAATCCATGCAAGAGTAACATTCCAAACCAAAAGATGCATGATGCTGAGGTTTCTCCTAATTATTTTGCTGAGGAGGTATCTTTATGAACCGTGTCCTGCAATGATAATAAGGTCCCTCAACACATTCTTCAATCCCCTTCAGGGACAGGTCAGGTGGGGCTTGGAGCAATCTCATCTAGTAGATGGCATTGCTGACCATGGAAGGGTGTTGGAACAAGATGAGCTTTAAGGTCCCTTCCAACCCCAACCATTCCATGGTTCTGTGATTTTATCCTAACCAACAGGTGATTTCTTATATCCACCACAGAACAGCAGTGGCCACACATTCCTCACCTGTGTCACCACTATGTTGCACTCAGCAGCCCGGTTGGTTCTGATGTACTCATCTAGGATGTACTGGGGCACTTGAGTGGTTTTGCCACAACCAGTGGCACCACGGATCACAACAACAGAATTGTGACGGATTGCGTCCAGAATTTCATTTTCAAAATTCTTCAGAGGTAAAGCCTCTCTCTCTTCTTGGATCTGGAAAAAAAAGTCCAGGACATTTCCAAAATCTCCAAAACTCAGCCTGTTCTGCTCCACAGCTATACTTTACCTCACTCTTCTACACTTTTCCCTTACCCAAAGGAAAAACTGCCAAAGAACAGGTCATGGTTTGTACTTTTTCCTGGCACAGCACAACTCACCCCCACACCCACCCCACTGGAACACCCAGCACTTCTGAAAACGTGCTGTGTATTTGTGCTGAAATCCAGCCTCTTACACTTGGTGCTACGTTCAAGCCCTTCTGGAAAATGAAGAGCCCAGGGCAAGGATGACAGGTGACAGGACACACACTCACCCTCTGCAGTTCCTGATCCTGCTCCAGGCGGTACATGAAATCACTTCTCAGCTCTGTGCTGATTTGCTCCGGAGTGAGCTGCAAGTGCAAGACATGATCTGGAGGCTTTGTGACCCCTGTTCTTATCTACATCCTAACTTCAGGAGCACATCAGTCACACCAACATGGTGATCCCAAATATCCCTAAAGGCTCATTTCCTGCACAACTCCCTGAAATCAGTTATGCCTCTGAGCTGTTTTATTTCATTCATTCCAGCGTATTCAACATTCATCTCCTAAGAAGTCTCTCAGAAAGACTGAGAGCACTGAAAATGAATGATTGTTTAAACTGAAACACTTTGACAGCTTGAGAAACACATTCCATTCAGCAGCAAGCCAAGAAGAAAATTATTTAAACAGGAGTTTTTAATATAAGTAATGACCTAATGTAAACACATACCCACCCTTTAAACAGTAGCTGAAAAGGTAAAAGTTTGAGGAGAATTCGTAAGGCAAACCTGTCTAACAACTGCAAAAGAAATCTGAAGAAATGCAAATTTGGTACCAAAGGGCTAGTTGTTTTTATAGCAAATAAGTCAGCTCTTCCAGTCAGAACTAGCACAGGTAAATCCTGAAGAGATTTGAAACCAGCTCAATTTGCAATGTCCATATTGGTTATGTGTTTCATGCAGCAACAGCTAAATTTACATTACTTCCCTATTAGTTAAAAAAATAAATATATAACAATCAATACTAAATTAATGTAATTTATGGGAAAAACTCCAGTAGAGAAATAATTAAATTATTATTTTGGCCATAAGCAATTTGAATGTTGTAGGAAAATCAAGTTCCTGCCGAGAGTCTTTTCTGACCAGTTTATTCCAGTCAGACCAAATTACCCTCCAGACTTGGCAAACCAGTAATTCTTTCCCTTCTCCTTCAATTTATCATGCCACACTGTTGCTTTTCATTTGTTCTGTGCTGAATGGGACTAGAAATGAGAAGAAGTAAGGAAGTTGGTTGCTCGTGTAGTGGCACTGGCTTGGAGCAGTTTCTCCTCCCAGAACAAGGGTCTGAGCATGGAAGTATGGGAAAGAGAGGCCAGAGAATTATAAATTACATGCCCATGAACTTTCCTTGTAATTTGAATTATGAACTTTGTATGGGCTGCACCATAGCAGGCAAAAGGTGAAACAAAGCAGAGAATTGGGACACTCAAAACACTGCTGGTCAAGACCTGATGACACATGAAGTAAAGACAAAGAGCTCTGCCTCCAGGTCAAGAAGGGAATAAATTTTAGGAGTGGACTGTCTTCTCCTTTGAAACAGCTCATACTTTAAATCCTGGTGAGGGAGAAGCATTTAGAAGTTCTGGAAGCATGGGAAAATCAAGCAACAGATCAATTTTTTAAGCTGTCTTACATTTGCCAGTGGACCCTCATCAATATTGCAGCCAGTCCAAGGGTTCCAGTTGGAATGAGGTGGTGACCAGGGAACAACTCCCATGTGACTTTGTCTCTGTGATGGTTCGAAATGGGCCAACTTCCCAACATTGATCAGAACTGGATTACTGGGATCTTCAGGCTATAAATCCAAAAGCAGAGTGGGCAAAGACAGATAAATTAAATGAGCAGGTGTGATGATGCATACTTGGAGTATTGAACCACACACTCACCAAAGGCACGATCTCCAGGGACAGCTCCCGTACAGTCTTTTGCAGCTGATTTTCTAAGTCAGGGGACAGCGACACCTCATAGGGTTCCAACTAGGAAATATTTAAAAACTACATGTCATTATACACAGAAAGACAGGCACTGGAAGCCAGAACTGTGGGCTATTACAGGTGAACCATCAAACACCTCCTTGTGAAATGAGGCCAAAGAGTATCATCAGTTCAGCATTCACACTCTTGGAATGGTGTGCCAACTTTTTAATGAATAAGGATTTGTAGGCTATTTTAAAATATCTGAGTTTAATTTCAGAGGAACGTGTCCCCAAACTTGCAACCAAATACCTAAATAACATATATTCCTTGGTATGTGTGTATATATATTTGAATTGCCAGAAAATCATCATGTGACAGACAATTAATCCAAACAGGCAGCCTAAACAGAAATATTCAAGCTTGTAGAAAAATTATACTGAAAATAGCATTTGTTACAAATCCTATTTCATTTAATAGAATGTAAAATTCGTTACTGCTCCAATCACATACACATTAAGTTATATTTGTGATCCAAATCACTCACCAGAACAGAAACAGTTGATAAAGAATAAAAATTACTAATAAGTAAGATGTTAAATATGAAGAGCAAACTCTTAACTCACTCCTGTTTATGAGAGTGCTTCTGTGTTATTAAATGAAAGCAGCAATTCCTGTCCCTCCTGCCAAACTCACCGATTCTCCTTTCTTCTTCTGCCCAGAGTAAGGCTCAATGACACCAAGATGGTAGAGCTGTCTGACCAGGGAAAGGGCACAGGACTGTGCTGCCAGCTTTTTGTTTGATCCGTGCTCACGACTGAAAATCCCTGCAGCACACAAAGGTCAGAGCTGGAGCAGCAGAGGAGTCAAGCAGCTTCCACAGAAGACACTACTCTGAACTGGGCTGATTGTACACTCAGACCAGGTTTCATGGACAGTCTCAAATCTTGATAAATCCAGAATTCCAACATAAAATCCAACCAGGCCCCTCCACTGCCCAGCTCACCCTGGCTGTGTGATGTTACTTTACTGCTAAACAATCCTTTGAAGTTTTTCTGCATTCAGTGCCTAAGGAAGTATGACTGCCCAATACCACCCAGCAGCATCATGCAAATGATCCTTTACCTCTGGAAGTGGCTCTAACACATAACTATAATAAACTCTGTACCCACAAATGTTCCTCTGTACCAACACCCATCTCTTGCTTAGTTAAAAAATAAGTAGGAGCACTTACTTCTGCCCAGCTGCCTCACATAAATGTTCATTTCTGCATTAAAGCTCCTGCAAGAGAAAGAAAGAACACAAAGGTACAACTACCAATAGCTGACACTGCAAACATACTTAGTCTTTCCAATATTTCTAGGCAAAGATCTCTGTCCTCAGCCAGCAACTCTCAATTCACCAATGATCAAGGTTAAGTATTACCCTTTTAGTCCCTTTAACCCCAAGGTAGTAGGTAACAGACCTGTCATCAACAGAACCAGTACATTTGATAAGAAGAGTTCTGAATACGCCACTGTTCAGCACTGAAATTTCCAGCCACATTATGAGGAAATATGCTCTGAGCTGTCCAAGTTTAAGGCAACAGTTATAAAGCAGGTGGGATGTAACATGAACATGCATCCCAATGTACCATTACCTGTATCCCACATTAATATTGGTATAACACTAATGCAACCCACTAATAGCCTGTGTTTAATGACTAGATGCAACATTTAATACAGTTACTCTGCTTTTTGCCATGCACTTGATCAGCTCAGAGCATAAAGAAAACCAAACCAGGTCATATAGTCAAAAACATTGTACTTATCTGAACAGGAGACAGAATATTTGAATTTGCATCAATTTCCATTCCCTTATTGCCATATTCTAGAATCAGCAAAACTTGAGTAACAGAGTAATAGTTACTCAAGAGTAACTCTGGTTAGCAAACCCAACAATTTGCTTAGTAGACATGTAACCAGGTCAGTTAAAGGTTAACTGGCACATTCATCATAGGATCATGGAATGCTTTGGGTTGGAAGGGATCTTAAAGACCATCTCATTCCAGTCTCCTGGGCAGGGATACTTTCCACTGTCCCAGCTTGCTCCAAGCCCCATCCAACCTGGCCTTGGACACTGCCAGGGATCCAGGGGCAGCCACAGCTGCTCTGGGTAACGTATCCCAGGGTCTCACCACCCTCACAGGGAAAAATTTAGGCTTTAAAAAAGTCCTCAACAGAGAAGAATAGAAATCATGACCCATGTTTTTAAGAATCCCAAACCTAAGCCTGTATTTGCCACATGAAATATTAAAGCTGAATTCTTGTAAGACAGGATTTAAACTGGCAAATGTGACTCAAGGTGCATGACTGGAATTTATTGGACTGAGATCCTCTTTGGAAATTAGGGCTTGGCATTTGCACAGGCGGAGGCTGTGCCTTGCACCTGCATCCTTCATTTTTTGCTGCAAACAAACAATAAAAAAGGTTAAGTGAGTGATTGAAATTTCAGGTTAGCCCTCCTTCCTGTGCTATCAGTGAACTGACCTGCAGGCACAGTGGCTTCAGGGGTCGAAGGCCACTGGCTCTCAGGGACACAACAGCCACCTAAGACACCGATGACAGTATGTTTCTCAGCCAGGCCTACAGTCAGCATTCAATCTCATTCTCCTCCACCTGAGGGGAGAACAGCAACACCAGAAATCAGTTTGCAGCAGAATCCCACATGATTCCCTAGTCCAGCCTCAGCAGCCCGTGTGTGAGCAGGCACAGGTCTTCAGCAGGAACAGGAGGAGGCACAGGCATCCCACCACAGAAAAGCCACATCCCATCCCTTAACACGAGCTCACACTTTGTGTTTTAGGACAGCCATCTTTAGATTTACAACTTATACCCTCCTATCATAGTTCAAGTTTCCAAATTCAAATTTTCCAGCTATTACCAAGTTCTCAGACCATGAGTATGATTAATTGACCACAAACCTCTCAGAGCATGGCTGATATATCTGTTATAATCTATACCTCTGATCATTACCTCAAAAAAACCCCAAAACAGATTGGCAAGATGCACGACAATTGGTATTTCTTTAAAAAAACCCAACAACCTAAACTTTATTACGCTCTCAAAACTCAAAAACATCTCTCTCCTGTTACACACACCAAAAGGATTAAATCCAACAGTCTTCCAACAGTCTCTCAATGAGCCCTACAACACGTTAGGATTGTTTCAGGCCTATTTGATTTATTGCAGCAGGTAGTGAACAGCCCCTTCTGCCATTCCATCCAGGGCAATCCACATACCCTTCCCTGAACAAAAAGTATACAGGAAACTCTGAAATGCACTCCAGGAGAACAATAGCCAGGCTGAGAAACATACTGCCATCAGTAGAATTTTATTCTGCTCAAGACTAGATAAATTTAAATACATGGGGTTTAACGCTGCAGAAGGTGTAATGAAAAATGAGCTACACAAATAATCCCTAAGCTACAATGTCACAGCATATGTCAAAGTTGAGATAGCCATGACACAGAGTGTCATCATACAATTTCAGAAGGCTTTAAGCATTCACCCACACACAGTAACACCATGTCACTTCAGAAGGCTGCAAGCCTCTGCCCTTCTTGTTCTGTAGCCCAGCCTTTTATCCCCTCCTGTTGATGCCCTGCCCCTGTGTGCCCTCTGCTCCCTTTGGTGGTTGCTCAGTGCCCCTGGGCACTCCATGGCTCATTGCTGTCAGTGCTGCTCACCTGCTGCTCACAGCTGCACCCACTGGGGATGAGGCTGGGCCAGCCCCACTCCCAACCACCACACACTGTGTGCCTACACTACAAGACAGAAGAAATGCTCAGAAGCTACGCCTGCAACAAACATAATTTAAATTCCTAGTATGTACAAACTAACTTTTTATGTCACTCACTTAAGTGAAGGAAATGGCCTTGCCTGAGACACATAAATTGAGATGAAGTGACTTGAAGACAGCTTTTAAATGAGAATTTACAACTTTCTGTACCAATAGACATCTTTTAGATGTTCCAAATGATTGGAAGACTCGTGAACAAAAGAATACTATAAGTCCTGCAAGTGAGACTCTCTTGAAAAGGCTGTAATAGGAAAATAAAATTCTCCTGTCTTTCTAAAAATGTAACTCTCATAGAAGACAAATTCATATAATGCAAAAAAGCCCAACCCCAAACTCAGTCAGGAGAATCCAGCAGCAGCATGCCATTGTTTCCAGCCACAAAACATCATTATACTTCACCAGAAATCATACAATGTCCTAACATCTGGATGATTTGTAAAGACTGTTCCTAATAGGGATAAAATAATAAAAACCATCAACTCTTTAAGCATAATCTGTTATGAACTACTTTCATTTGGGAGAAGCACGTGCAAATTCTCTGGTGGAAAGGCTAAAAGTAAAAAAGAGTAATATCCAGCTGGTCTTAACTGAAACTTAAGACTCTCAGAACTCCTTTGGGATGATTGTACCAAACTGCTTTTTTCAAAAGAAGATTCTATTGCCAAAAAAGTTTATTATAATAAATATATATAATATAATAATATATATATAAATATATAAATAAAATGTCCTTAAAGCACATTGCTACATAAGCAAATTTAATATTTACTTAAAATGAACAAAGGCAACAACACTTACAGAACAATTACTACAAGCAGTTGAGCTCTCTTTTCACAGAAACTGACACCCCAGCAGATGACTAGAGGACAGAAATCAGTTTAAAAGCTGCATATCCAGAATGTCTCAGGAATTTCTACAATCCCTCAGATCTCTGCACTGAGGCTCCTCACTCCCATATCAATATTTAGGGATGTTGGTCCTGGCAAAGAACACCATGGCTCTATGGAGCGTGGCAAGTAAGTGTGAACAACCACTGTCAAAAATATTTTGAATCTTTCATACACAGACAGTGACTAAAACTACCAAACCTGTTGTGATCAGGCCCCATTTCAGTGTATTTATATTCTTCCTGGATCTTCTCCTTTTGGAAAAACTGGTTCAGACGTGCCTTGGCATTTTCCAAGGTCCAACCCCCATGAAGATCTGCATTCAAATCCACTTCTGACTCTGAGGTCTAATATGGAGAAAAAGAGCATTGTTTACCAGTTTAAAGGTTAAGTAATTCACCTGTATGCTATAAAATAATTAAGACATCACAGAAAATGCTAAAAAGTCCTCAGTAATTCTTTATTTTCAGAATAAAATGCCTATACAAAGTCCTGGATGTTCAGACTATCCAGAGTGATTTATTTGTCCCAAGCTTAAATTAACTTCATTAAAAGTCAACAAATAAATCTGCAGCTTTAAATCTGCAGCTTAAACTAACAGCAAAATATCAAAAGAAAACTGCAGCCTTGATTATAAATGCAAATAACAAATTAAAGGGGTGAAAGATACCTATTTGAGAACTAAATGAGAATACCTCTGCATGACTTACCTGCTGCCCTTCTTGCTCCTCTTTTCTGGAATAATAATCTTGCAAGTTTGCACCCCGATCCCACTGAGCTCCATGACTGCCACAGTTTCCAGGTGCTGCACCTGGTCCATTGCCTACCACACAGAAAAAAAAAAAAAAATAAAATAACTCCCCCAAACATGTTCTTAGCAATGGAGAGGCATTGCCTGGCCATCTTGACAGGCCATGACCAGTCCCTCAGATCTCATGCAGTCACCAACACCTCTGCCTCAAAACTATGACTTTGGTGTCCTGTCTGCAGAGTGATGAAATTTGGGGGAGAAAACGCCACCAAAATACATTCACACAGAAATTACAGTTCTCAGTCTTACCTAGGTCACTTTTTAAAAGCAAATGTGGAGGAAGAGGTCCCCCCACAGCTGAACTGGAACCAGTGACATCTCTTGCTGCTTCCTGTCCTCCAGTGGGGTTATCACCTGCTGCTGGCTAGGGAAGGGAATGAAGGAAAACCTCAGCACTTTGGTGCAGAACAATCATTTTACAATTTAGTTAGAAACTGTTCAGGAAGTTTAAAGACCTCAGGCAACATCATGCAACAGTTATCCCCAGTAAATATGCAATAGTTACTACTCAGAAGCAATCCCAAGAGTAACACAACTGTGGCTATTTTAACACTGAACTGCCAAGAAACTAATTGGCACACTAAAACCAAAAGAGCAGTCCTGTTCCCATTGGGTTCCACCTAGGCTGATGAGGCTGGGAGGCTGCTTCCACTCAGAAAAATCATATATCCTCAATGGAGCACTGGAGGAAGATTCTTCCATCTCAACAGGTACCACATAACTTCATGCTTTGTTTATTTCTCTAAACTTGCTGTAATGACAGAGTTACCCTCCTCTTCCTCAGCCTTTAAGTGATAGTCACTGCTGAGTGTTCACAAAACATCATAAAAAGTAGTGATCCCATTACATACCTGAAGCAATTATGGTTTAAAAATGACAGATTTTCCATATCTGGTTTGATATATCTTTGATTATTATTTTTGGGTTTGGTTTTGGTTATTTTTAAAGCACACAGGATTATATATATCATATATATATTAGAATGTGGCTCTAAGACTTGACAGTGTCAGGTGTGAGTACTCAGCACTTTGAAAGCCAGGCTGCACCTCACAGCAGGACTCTGAATTCTTCCCAGCCTCATCAGCTTTGCATCATCATCATTTGATCTGGTAAATACAACATGCAGCTGTATTTGCCAGATCATCCTACAACATTCAATTGGACCTGATAATCTCAAAGGTCTTTTCCAACCTAAATGATTCCACAATTCCATGATATTCTGTATGTGCCCCAGCCTTCCTCACATTCATCACTGCACAGGGGCACCAGACTGAACTCCAGGGATGAAACACAACCAGGAGCATGGCAGCACAATGACAGAGTAGCCTTTGGTAAGGAGAAAGAGCAGCTTACTGCAAAAGCAGGGATTTCCTCCTTCTTCATTTCATTCACCCGCACCAAGTAGTTGATGAAGTCTCGGGCAGCATTGCTCTGTGCATCCTTCTTGTTGGTGGAGTTGCCCATGCCAACATAGTTGAAGCCTTCCACTCGGACCTGCAAGGACAACAACACACTGCTCATGAGCAGTGAAAGGGGCTTGGAGGCAGCAGCACCCACAGGAACACCAAATCCTGGCTGCTGCTAAGAACAGGAGAAGTAATATTAGTAACTATTGTTACATATCATTATATATTGCTATATATTTCTCTAAGGTTTGAAAAGTAAACCCTCACATTCTGAGAACTTCTCTCTCAGAGCACAAGGGCTTCCCAAAACCTTGTGGAAGAAGAAAAATCACTGTAGGAAGGGAATCTGGCAACACACAGCAGCAAACTCTGCACAAGGTCACTTTCCTCAACCTAAATCCCAAACCCTTGGACAACAAGGACAGGAGTGACCTTGTGTCCACTCAGCTATAGCTCCATCTTATTCCAACTACATAGATGTGATTCATTTCTGATTTTTTTTTTTGTTTACTTTAGAACAGCAATTCTATACCCTGGATAATGGTACCTCCAACCACACAGTAACCATACAAGATTCACAGCCATCCTACCAGGCTGCAAAAATCAGCAAGAGATGTTTCAGTGAGACTGATCCTTCCATTTGTTAAGCTTCCATGGATAATGATGGGACATCAACATATCAAAGCCAGTACAATACTGATATATTGTATAATACACAACATGTATAGTGTGACTTTTTACAAAAAGGATGGAGTGACAGAACAAGGGGGAACAGCTTCACACTGACAGAGGGCAGGGTTAGATGGGATATTAGGAAGAAAATTATTCATTGTGAGTTTGGTGATGCCTTGACACAGGTTGCTTAGAGAAGCTCTGGCTGCCCTATCCCAGGAATTATTCAAAGTCAGCTTGGATGGGGCTTGGAGCAACCTGGGATAGTGGAAGGTATCTGTCCATGGCAGGGGGTGGGATTGGATGAGTTTTAAGGTCCCTTCTAATCCCAACCATTCCCTGATTCTGTGAATATATCTATTCATACAACCATTCCATCTGAGTTTTGCTTAGCCCCAGTTAAAATACTTTGAAAATTGCTTTAATGCCACTCTATTGCTTTGTTTTTTTACTGACACAGAAGACAAATAGGGGAGGGAAGGGTAAAAAGGCAAATTTAAGGTGTTTAGTGCAAATCCATGGCATCACTCATGAACTGATCTGTTCCACACATGGCCTCACACTCAGTGCCAGCTACCTGTCACAGCCAACCTGAATTCACAGCTCCCACATCCCTAATATCTAGAGGCAGGAGTAAACTACCATTAGAGCAGTGCACAGTAGCAACCATTCCTGCAAGAATTCTTTAACACATTTCATCTCAAGTTCAAGAGCAGACCAAAGTTCTTGGCAAAGGTGACATGCAATGCCCCTCGCCAACTATTTTTACGTGCAAGAAGGGTTCACACACAGTGCAGAGACGCACACCACCCTTAAATAAACCAATCTGTTTTCCCTGTAAGAACATCATTCGGGACTTTTCCCTCCATTCGCTCATTTCACACCTCGGTGCACACTCAGCCAGGACACTCTGGCTCAAAGCACCCCCCGAGCCCTCGGCTTCCAGTGATTCCCACGCAGGCCGGGCAGGGCCCCGATCCCGGACAGGACCCCAGCCCCCGGTGCTGACCCCAGGTTCCTTCTGGCAGAGCTCAGACCCCGGCAGCACCCCCAGCATGGCCCAAGGTTCCTTCTGACCGAGCCGCCAGACCTGCTCCCAGAGCCCCGGCACTGACCCCACGTTCCCTGGGGCAGAGCCCCGGGTCCGGCCCGGCAGGGTGCTCGGCATCACTCCGAGACCCCCGGCAAAGCCCAGACCCCGTGACTGACCTCAGATCCCCGGCAGGCCCCACATTCCCTTTGACAGGGTCCTCAGATTCCCGGCAGAGCTCCTGGCCCCTCCCGGAGGCGAAGCCGGGCACGGTCCAAGCTCCCTCCGGTAGAGCCCAGGCTCCCGTCGCGGCCTCCAGCCCCCCAGCACGGCCCCGGATCCCCGACAGAGCCCCGACAATTTGCCCAGAGCCCGCCCAGGCCCCGGAGGGCGCCAGTCCCGCTCTGTGTCCCCGGCCCAGCCGCCAGCCCCACAGCACGGCCGGCCCGCAGCCCCGGCGGGGCAGGCCCGCACCTCGCAGAGAAAGGTCTGCCGGCCGCGGCCGCCGGCGGCGCGGATCTCGTAGGCCGGCATCACCCTCCTCCTGCCGCACCAGGCGTACAGGAAGTTCTTCACGTCCCCCATGGCCGGGCCGGGACATCGGGGCACGGCCGCCCGCTCCAGCCGGCGCCGGGCCCGCGGCAGCCCCACACGGCAGCGCCTGCGCGGCGCCGGACGGCGGCCGGGAGGGGCCGGGCTCGGTCCCTGTGCCCGCCCTCCAGAGCCCCTCCGCCGGCTCCTGTTTAAATCATCGTCTTGGCTTGCTGCTGAAGAGAGTGTGCTTCTCAAGCGGTCAAAGTATTTCAGTTTAAACAATCGTTCATTTTCAGTGCTCTCGTTCATTTTCAAGTCTCTCTTTCCGAGAGACTTCTCAGAAAAGAGATGAATGTTGAATACGCTGGAATGAATGAAATAAAACATCTCAGAGGCATAACTGATTTCAGGGAGTTGTGCAGGAAATGATCCTTTAGGGATATTTGGGATCACCATGTTGGTGTGACTGATGTGATCCTGAAGTTAGGATGTAGATAAGAACAGGGGTCACAAAGCCTCCAACTCATGTCTTGCACTTGCAGCTCACTCCGGAGCAAATCAGCACAGAGCTGAGAAGTGATTTCATGTACCGCCTGGAGCAGGATCAGGAACTGCAGAGGGTGAGTGTGTGTCCTGTCACCTGTCATCCTTGCCCTGGGCTCTTCATTTTCCAGAAGGGCTTGAACGTAGCACCAAGTGTAAGAGGCTGGATTTCAGCACAAATACACAGCACGTTTTCAGAAGTGCTGGGGTGGGTGTGGGGGTGAGTTGTGCTGTGCCAGGAAAAAGTACAAACCATGACCTGTTCTTTGGCAGCTTTTCCTTTGAGTAAAGGAAAAGTGTAGAAAAGTGAGGCAAAGTATAGATGTGGAGCTCCTGGCCCCTCAGGAGCTTTTTGGAGATTTTGGAAATGTCCTGGACTTTTTTTTTCCAGATCCAAGAAGAGAGAGAGGCTTTACCTCTGAAGAATTTTGAAAGTGAAATTCTGGACGCAATCCGTCACAATTCTGTTGTTGTGATCCGTGGTGCCACTGGTTGTGGCAAAACCACTCAAGTGCCCCAGTACATCCCAGATCTCTCTTTTCTGCTTCCAGCCACCCTGCAATCATTGCTTTCACGAGGAGCAGGCAGGGCATGGGACCCCTTGTGTTTCAGCCACAAAGATCATCTGCCAGCAAGAGGATCAGCCCAGGACACAACAAAATGCACTTTTCAGGTGACATCAGGTGACTTGCTCTGATGAGACCCCACCTGCAGAGCTGCCTCCAGCTCTGTGGCCCCAACATCAGGACATGGCTGAATCGCCCCAAACCGGGCCAAGAGACACTTCCAAGCCAGAGTCCAAACCGTGGGTATTTGCTTTACTCAGCGCGCCGGGATCACTCCTCCTACCAGCGCAGACCCTGGCACATAGCAAATTACAATATATGGTAATACTTCATGCATATTCATTATTTTCCTTAGAAAAGGTGTGGTTATGCAAACTAAATCTTAGAATTATTATCATTAGCATAGGCGCAGGCGCAGTGCACCCTGGTGGCCGCACTGAGGAAGGCTCCGCATCCCCCTCCCTGCTCCTTTGATGAAGGCTGGACGTCTTCCTCGCCCTGCCCTTTTCACCTTTCCCTTCTAGGCATGGGCAGTCTCTTGTTAGCTGTTTCAGCGATTTCCTCACTGGTTTGAGCAAGCTCTGTCCTTCATTTTATGCAAGTTTTGGTCCCTGTTTCTTGCCAAATTTCATCCTTCGCTTGTGGCTTAATATTTGCTAGCTTCTATACTGGTTATGATGCATCTTATTCTTGCCCAAGTATGCCTAGACACAGTGCTTTTAACCCTTTCAGGAGCGAGTCCGGAGAAGGCCTTGAGGATGCTCCATAGGCTGGAGGCCCTCTGTTCTGGAGACAAGGCTGGGAGAGCTGGGGGTGTCTGCTTGGAGAAAAGGAGGCTCAGGTGAGACCTCAGAGCCCTTGCAGTGCCTAAAGGGGCACAAGGGAGCTGGAGAGGAACTTGGGACAAAGATGGAGGGACAGGACAAAGGGGAATGGTTTCCCACTGACAGAGGGCAAGGTCAGATGGAATATTAGGAAGAAGTTCTTTCCTGTGAGGGTGGGCAGGCCCTGGCACAGGTTTCCCAGAGAAGCTGTGGCTGCTCCATCCATGAAGTGTCCAAGGGCGGGTTGGACAGGGCTTGAAGCAACCTGGGATAGTGCAAGGTGTCCCTGCCCATGGCAAGAGATGGAATGGGATGATTTTAAGGTCATCCCTTCTATGAATCTATGACTTCCTAACCTGCATGACAGCATTCTGCACTGCCACATGGAGGTGCACAGATCAAAAAAAAAATGGGAGAAATACCTGCTTATTAGTGATCCAAAGCTTGCTGTTACAAAAGGGATTTCTTTTTTTAATTTTGCATTAAGGTGTATAAACACAGAAATCAGACAGAAGCAGGATTTTACATGCACAGTGTCCCAGTGACTCTGATGAACGGATACCAGCCTGAGCAATGATGGTGTCATACTGCTGTTTAAACCCACAATGTAGTGTCCTTATGGAGAGGACAAAACACCATCCAGCTGAGAGGCAATAGAGACAGATCTTCCTCCTTTCTAGGCAAAAGTTATCAGCCCTCTCCTCCAACTGGGAAAAATTTGCTCTTTTTTAATTAAACAATCCCAGTCAGTCCTGGAACATGCAGAGCTCCAGGGGAGCAGTATAAAATGTCAGGCCACATATGCCCCAGCAAAGCCAGCCCTAACAGGAAGGAGCTTGGGCACATGGCCAGTTCCCTGAAAGAAATCATGCCCATCATGTGGGGGATGTGTCACATGGCAAAGAATTCCAGAAAAGAAACCTCCAGGTGGACATGAAAGTGAACAACATCATACACGTGGCACTTGAGGATGTGGCTCAGTGCTGGACTCAGGAGTGTCAGGTTAATGGTTGGACCTGATGATCTTAGAGGTCCTTCTCAATGTAACAACTCCATGACTCCATGCTCAGTCACCATTAGGCCACACAATGCTGTCCAGCTTGGCTTTGGCCTTGATGATGAACTCACTGGAGGCAGCAACAAGAGGAAGCCTTGGAGGTCCCATGGGAATGCCAGAAACAGAGGTCATCACAGCTTTAGTCTGTGCAACACCAAAACCTGGGCAGACAAAAGCAAAATCAGGACATTTGCAGACCACCTTCCTTCAAGCAGCCTCAATACAGGTGTCCAAAAAAGCAGCAGTATGGATTTTCTGTGTAATCCAGTATCAACAAGGCTTCAAGCACTTCTTGGAAGTGAAAACAGGATAACTGAAAAGAGGTAACTGTGCTTGCAGACAGGAATGACACTGCAGGAAAAATTACACCCAGTCACTACATTTATTCATAGGTAAGCATTCCCCAGTGCAGACTCACACAGAGCCAAGCCTTGGGAGTAGCAACATCCTGCTCTCTGCCCATTGCTCACGACTTCTTATGTACCTTTGGATATTTAGTGTTTGCCTCTTCATCTAAAGGCTAAAAAATAATGCAATTCCTCTGACTTTGAACCCAAGAAATACAACCAGGCTCTAAAGCTTGGTGAGATTCATCAGGGCTTGTGTATGTACAGGAAACCCACAGCAAACAGTTCTCTTCATTAAATGTCTGGTATAATTTAATGTAAACATTTCCTGTCTGTTTCAGTCTCCCTAGACCACTCTGTTGGTTTTAATTGCTTTTTATATTTAAACTTGATATTGTTTCTAGAAATAATTCAATTTTAAAATGTTTGGCCTTCTACAGTCTTCAACAAAATTCCTGTTTAATTACAGCAAGGCAAGAGAGAGAAGTATGAGAGCTATTTTCTACTTGGGCATCACCATTTCAGAAAATTACTGTTGAAATAAAGCTGGAAATGAGCTTTTGGAGATGAAAGGAAAAAAAAAACCTAACAAAAAAAATCAACCCACAGAAAGAGTCAAGATAAGAACAAGGGTAAATCACAGAGTCACAGCTTTAAACCTCTGAGATTTCACAGCAGAAGGAAGGAAGGGAGAGTGGAATCTGTCAGGGATGCTTGGTCAGCTCCCTTTGTTGAGCTCCCAACTGCTACTAAGTTGGGAAACAGCAGATGCAACAGTTTTTCACTGCAAAATCTTTCAGGAAGGAAGTTCTAAGAGTACAGCAGCACGAGAGTTTGAGAAGCAGAAAGTTTGCACTTTTAAATATAGTGAGGGAAACAAGCAGCGTTTACTCAGTTTACTTACCCAGTTTGATGACAAAGTTGAGGAATTCCCCAGTGAGAAACTAGAAAAGACCAACAGTAATTTATTAACACCCTCCAATTTGAAGGTGTAAAAGCATCTAAAGCTACTACGTTTATATTTTATATCATTGCTCACTTGCATGGATGAGATCAGAGTTGAAGGGTAAGTGGTTAAAAGGCAGTGAGTAATGGTCAAAAAAGTGAGGATGGATGAATAACCAAAAGGGAGGTCAAAGATGAAAGAATTTTTCTCTGATAAGAAAGAAAATGCCTCAGTATGGATGAGAGAAGCACATGGAGAACAGCCACAGTAAAGCTCAAAGACAAAGAAAGTTGCTCCCAGGGAGGCCTGGGAAGATGCTGTACCTGATACTGCTGTGCCAAGGCAAAGTCTGGCTTTGCAAAGGCTTGCAACATGAGATTGGTTTGTCGGCCCAAATAGTTGTATGTACTGTCAAAAAACCAAACCAAAAATAGAATTGGTAAATGCAAAGAAGGAACTTAAAACCAGTGAAACAAAGGAAGTAACCATAGGCTTTTGTTGTTGACATTGTCATTATTATGAGAGAAATTAGTGGAATTTCTGTGGGGTGCAATCTAATGTCAAGCATCTGAAGTATGCCAAGCTCCATGGCAGAATTAAGAGCCGATTTCTCTTCCCAGTTCTTTCCAAATGGAACTGCTTTCCAAAACTAAAAATAAAAATACATCATCAGGCAATAAGGAAAGTCAATCACTTAATTTTCCAGTTGCTTGTTCATTTAATGGATTGCCTAGATGGGAACACAGGTATCACATAGTAATTCATCTCATCAGCCTGATATGAGGGGCTGAGGAGAAATTAGAAATTAAACTCAGCACAGCCCTTTTCCTCACAGACTGCTCATGTGAACTACCAATTTTAACCTTTCTGGGATTTGGTTCCTCTCTGGGATTTGGTTCCTTACCCAAGGCAGATAGAAGTGATTACCTACTTCAAAAGTTGCCATAAGGATAAAAAGTACACTGAAACCTTTGGGTCAGCTTAGAAACCACAGCAACGATCACCCAAAGGAACATGATCTGAGATCCTGGGTTATATGACTGTCCCATCACTAGGACTGGGGCTAGACTGTGTGTCTGTTTGCCTGTGTATATCCCTATCCTGCAAAATCTTCCATTGCTGTGACTGAAAACAGTCAAGGAAATACTATGCAGATAGTGGAAGATAAAACAGCACAGTGTATGTGTGAGGGGAAGGAGTCCAAGACATACTGACCTTCCAACTGCTCCATTTGCCCCTAGTGCCAGTGCACCCAACAGTTGCTAGTTTGGGGTGGAGGGAGAAAAAAAAAAGTAAAAAAAAAATTACTTCATGTAATAAAATAAAGGGAAAAAAGGGGTGGTGGGAGGGAGCAGCAAAACTGCCTTGCACTTAGTGTCCAGGGTTACTTCTTCCCCAAGGCTGAAGCAAGAGAGTACCTTAGAAGAAATTACTTTTAAGAGAAGCTTCTTACCTCATCCACCCCATAAAGAAATTCAAACTCCCCTGTTTCATTCTTGTGTATGCACTGTGCCAGGTCCAAGAGGTCTGTGTCACTGAACTTCACACCCTGGAAGGTGGGGATCTGTGCTTTTATCCCATCCAGCAACTCTTCCACACGAACTGTGCACAACAGCAATCTCATATGAGGGAACATAGGCCTCTTCTGGGACAGTGCCCTGCCTTGTCCCCAAGAGAGACTTCATATTTTACAAGTTGTTCACTTTCAGCCTAGCCCAGTAAACTATACAGCTCCAAAACAACGAGTAAGACAGAGTAAGACTCTTCTAGTAGATCAGAAAAAGTTTAGGAATGAACCAGCAACAACACATTTAAGACTAAATATAAATCCATGCTTTCAGAAACACCATATAACCTGCTTTCCAGAGCAAATCACCAAAAGATCTGTACTCTGTACTTACTCTTCACACCTGTCAGAGGAGGAATGTGATAGTAATAAAATGGCACCTCAGGGGCTTCAGATGCAACCTTCTGCATGAAAGCAACCAGCTCATCTAGAAGGAAACCAGCAGGGATCCCATAAGAGAAGGAGATCATCCACAGGGAGACACAGTTCAGATTCACAGCATGGGGGCTGTGGAGAGGCCTCAGCTTGTGCACACACACAGCAAGTCATACAAAACCCTTCACAAGTCATAAAACATTAAATGTGATATAAATCAGGGGAGGACCCTTAAGAAAGCCAAAGAGAGTATTTCTTTTAAGCCAAACCAGTTTCAGTAGCTCCCACTCATTCTGTTACAGGTGTAACTCAGGCATGCTCTCACATGTGCCAGCTCTGTGTGCCAAGTGACCTCAGCAGGATCCCTTGTGTGCAACAGAGGACAAGGGATCAAGTTCACGTTCACCTCCCTGGGGTATGGTGCTTTCACATGAACATTTCCATTCAGAATTCATTCAGACAACTTCTAATATTTATTTTACAACCCTCCACTTCATGTGGTTCTTTTATGTCATTGTCAGGATCTTAAGGACAAAATACTCAGTTTGCAAGTTTTGAGGTAACCTTAGAGAGACAGAACCAAACCTGATCACCTCAGTAACAAGAGCCACACCTGTGTATCAGCAGTTGCTCAGCTTGGTCAGTGCCCAGCAAGGGTCACCATGGAACCAGCTGCTTCCTAGTGTGGCCCATCAAAACTATCCATTCAGAACACAGACTAGTTAACTAGACCATTCTTTCCAAAAGCAATTCTTCTTCTTACAAAAGGCTAACAAAATACATCCCAAAAGACATCCTTCCCATTTCTTACCAGGACAATGCTACTATCCCTCCTCTTTAAAAAATGCTTCTTGCAGGTTTTGCTTTTCCATTACAGCTGTGCAAACATTACTATCAGAATATTTTCCTAAGAAAGCACATTACATTCATCCTTTATCTATGACCAAAAGGCCTCAGCAATCACATCTACTCACCTTTGTTTGTGGGTTTGAAGAAGAAGGGGGCTATGACAGCAATGCCATCAGCACCTATGGCTGCTGCATGTCTTGCCTATAAAAGACAGAGTGGAAAGTATCTGAAGGTACATCTGCTTCTATTTATCACACACAGAGTGAAAAATATATACACACCAGCTCTTGGCACTCTGGCAGATTCAGTGCTCCCACATGAATGATCACGTGGTCCAATCTGCACAAAAAAAAACAAATTCAGAAGATTTTGGGGAGGTTTCAGTGATGGTGAACTACCAGGCTGCCAAAATTACTTGCTTCAGCCCAGGCAGCCACAGAAGAAGAACCCAAAAAAAAGAGTTGAGCCTGGATTGACCTGATGACCAGAAACATGGATTAATGCTGACACGGACAAGTGCTGGTGGAAGAAAGAAAACACATTTCTAAACATGATTCACGTGGGACTTCTTGCTGTAGTGCTTGCAAGGCTTTCAGGAGGGATGAATATTAGTATTTTATTAGGAAATTTGAAATCAAGACATAAAGGATTTAAGGGGAGGCTGGGAATTGTAAAGGAAATCAAAGTATATCTTTACTTTCTAAACCTATTTCTCTGCAAACCTACCAGAAGAGTTCAACCTCACAACAGCACCTTTGACAGCTTGTCTGATCCTGCTAAGGGAATCCTCCATGCTCCAGTCCATCAACCCCACTGCTGGTTTTCTCCTTTTTATCCATAGGAGACAGGGATATAAAGGCCATGATCCTTCACCCCAGTTTATTTCTCCTCACTATCCTTCTCCCCCAAAACACCTCCTCCTCTGCACATCCTCTGACCCAGCATCCAAAAGAAAGGCAGCAGTGAGGGGTACAAGGCTGTGACTGGTACAAGAAAGGGAGAATGAAGCTGCAATTGGATACACAGCTGCAGATCCAGATTGAATTCTTTCTTCTGTTACTAATTTTGTACCTTTAGGGCATGTCACACCTCAGCTTCAGTCACACAAATAATGTAATACATTAAAAGGCCAAGCCCTTTCTCATCCCCCCCCTCTCAGTGTACCAAAGAGAAGGACTCTCACAAGCTCTTTAAGCAGCAGGAACACACACCAGCTAACTGGCAGTGGCAAAAGGCAAAACCATACTTCTGTGACAAAGGAGCTGGGGAGCAAAGCCCAGCAACACAATACTAAAAAAAAAAAAAAAAAAAAAAAAAAAAAAAAAAAAAAAGGCAGCAGCACACTTCATTTTGCAATCAGGCATTATTATAACATAAGATCTGGAACCCCCATTCCCTCTCAGTTACTTACTTGTCTTTTCCCTGGCACATCCATTCTTCTGCCAACTGCTTCCTCTCCTGGATGCTAAGGGATAGGCCTTCTCCTGTTGTGCCATTCACTGTTTCAACACAACACACTGGCTGAGGCCACATCTACACACATTGGTTTCACTGAAGATAAGAACTAACATTTTTGATTTGGGAAGAATCATTCAGATCAGTCTTCTCTGTCAACACAACATTATCCATTCATCTTTGGGAACATCACCTTATGAAGGCACCTCATTTTATCCCCCACAGAAATGGGGTGTGGGCAAAACCAGGGGCCAAACCAGATGCCTGCAGTCTCTCCATTGGTGAGTATAAATGGCCAGGATGATCCCACATCCACATTCCTTCCCACTACAGCTCCTATTAGGTAAGATATCACAGGATTCCCATCCAGGTAAAAGGGCTGTAACACAGTTTCTGTCACTTACCAAAAACATTCTTCACATTCTGCTCATTTACCAGATAATCCACGTACTGACGAATCACTGGGAGGTTGATTTTTCTGCAATAAAAGGAACCATTAAGCCCCCACCCACAGTTATTTTAAACATAGTGATTAAGAAACCAAAAAAAACCTGAAGCCCTGGTTTTGCACACACACAGATTACCCAGAGGTAAGAAACCTCTGACATCTGTTTAACATCTAAGGGTAGCAGCTCAGCCTTGAATTCTCTCTTGCAGTTTCTCTTCCTCCTGACAAGTAGTTCGCTGTTCCAAACTTTTATTGGGAATTGCTGCAGGCTTGTCACAGCAAAGAACTTTTCTGGGATATATGGGAGAACAGGAGACACTAAAACCTCTTCCTCTTTTGAGGGAAACAGGAGTCCTCTCGAGAGCACAAAGTTATTTGTGCAAGTGCTGGCAAATGGTTAAACTGCTGGATGTTATAACTGCTGGATACAGAGAGGGAAACGGCATCCGCTGGATGTGACTTTGACCTCTCTCTCTCATTAAAGGATGAGGAGAGCAACAGAATTCCCTGGCAAGAGGGGAAGGAGAATTCTTGGGTTATCTTCTATGCAAGACAAACTTATTTTGTTTACTAGTGTATAATATTTCACTGTTGTTTTCATTTGTCAAAAATACAGACCAAACCTGGAAGTCAATTCTGATGTCTTGATAGGTTTTACACAACATTCAAAATTCCATAGATGCCTTCCCAGAACATATCTGACAAGGACCATGCAGTCCAGGCAGAGGGCTCAGGTCACTAAATACTATGTTGCAATAAATGTGGGTCATAAAAAAAAAAAAAAACAGAAACAAGTTTCCTTTAAAGCAAGAATCAAAGCAGCAACTGCAATTGAATGAGTTCCCTGACTGGGATGGAGCCTTATTTTTCAGCACATAAAGTAAAGTTCACTTTTGGAGACCTGTACTAGCAAATCTCCACTGTGTCTCTCAAAAGCGTGTACAGGTCCTGACACACCCCCCACAAGAGCTCAGGGTTCTCCACTGACTCCACATAACTCAGTCTTGCAACATCAAAATGCAGTGAGAAGGCTTCTGTTTGCCATGCCTGCTCTGAAGAAAGCTGAATTTCAAGTTTCAATTTGATGCTATTTTCAAAACTGTGCTGTCCTTGCAGTATTTTCTTCAAGTTTAGACTAACTTCATGCACTCATACACACATGACTGCATGCATGACTTAGCTCAGATAGAGAGAAGTCTAAAAGGCCTTTGGATTCTGACAATTATTTTCTAACTCTCGAGAGCTCTTTGTAACTAGGACTGCAATTTTCCTTCACAAATGTGAAAACACTGCAATGCTCTACACGTGTAACTGTACTATGATTTAATTTGCACCTACAAAGCAACAGAAAAGGAGAGACACTGATCCAAACTCAGAGCCATAGTACTTGCTGGCAACAGAAGGAAGCAGAGACAGGGGAATCTAACTCTGGGACCAATTTAGTAGTTCCTCCAATCCCATCAGAGATTGATTTTAAAAATAAATAAAAAAAAAAAATAAAAAAAAAAAAAAGAAAAGAAAAGAAAATAAAAGAAAAAGGCAAGAAAGCAAGCAGATCAGTTCCAAATAAGAAAGAAGGAAAATAGAGGTGGAAGGAAACAATAAACAGTGCAACTTTGACAGCTCACCCATCCGGAGTCATTGGAGTGATGGTAGCAGCTACGAGACCCTTTAACTTCTTTCGGGGTGCCATTGAGCTGTTTGGGGAAAAGGGAATAACCGGGATTACCGTCTCTGTTCAAGCGTTTCTGTGGAAGCGTACAGCCGCCGCGGGCTGTGCAGCCGAGCCCGCCGGGCAGCAGGGCAGCTCTGCAGGGACCGGCCCCAGCCATTCCCAGGGACGGGCTGCGGGGGCTCTGCCCAGGCTCCCCCTCACCTCGGGCGCCGCCACAGCCGCGGCCGTGCGGGGACGAGCAGGCGGCAGGAGGCGGGGACAGCGCCGGGGACAGCGGCAGCAGCTGACGGCGGCACAGCCGGCCCTGCTCAGCCCAGCCCAGCCGCGCCTCCTCATCAGTCCAGCCCAGCTGCGCCTCCTCATCCAGCCCATCTCCACCCAGCCTGGCCTTGCCCAGCCCAGCTTCTGCCTGCCCCGCAGCCCCCCATGGCCCCTCAGCACAGCCGCGATCCCCAGGGACTCCTACTGCCCATGCTTCGTGCAAGAGATGAGGCTGGTTTGTTTTATCCGTAATTGTCTGCAGACTTCAAGATAAAAATAAAAAAATGAAACTTTAAATATTAATAAATAACAGGATGGAGACAAACAAAATCTTGGAATGATTTGGGTTGGAAGGGACCTTAAAAGGTCACCCAGTGCCAGCCGCAGCCATGGGCAGGGACACCTTCCACGACCCCAGGTTGCTCCAAGCCCCATCCAGCCTGGCCTTGGACACTGCCAGGGATCCAGGGGCAGCCACAGCTTCTGTGAGCACCCTGTGCCAGGGCCTGCCCACCCTCATGTTGTTGTTATCAGATTTCTACAGTCCATACTTCTTTGGTGTATTCTCATGGCTGCAGATCTTCACTGACTCCTTCTTCTGCATGCTGCTCTCTCTCAGGTCAGGGTTCCTCCAAGGCTCTCCCTGACTGGCTATCCCACCCCCTTTTATCCCAGTCATCTTCATTGGCTACAGCTGCAGCCCATCAAGGGCAACCGGGACCTCTGGGGCAAAGCCTCTATACAGATATTCTAATACAATTCCTCTACTATATTTCCCCCTTTTCTTTTACTCAAGTTAACAGTTGTACAGATATTCAATTACAATACATACATTTCTTCATGACTCACAGGCCATGTTCAGCACACATAGCTCCTTGCTCAAAGGCCATACTCTTTCACAGCTCTTTGACTCAAAGGCTATGTTCTGTCACAGCTCTTGGCTGTCTTATCTTCTACCAACTATCACCACAGCTCTTGGCTGTTCTGTTGCAGCTCTTGGCCGCCACAGCTCTCGGCTGTCTTATCTTCAACTACCACCACAGCTCTTGGCTGTTCTGTCACAGCTCTTGGCAGCCACAGCTCTCGGCTGTCTTAGCTTCTACCAACTATCACCACAGCTCTTGGCTGCCACAGCTCTCGGCTGTCTTAGCTTCTGTTAACTATCACGTCAGGGTCACCAATTGGAGTTGTTCTATTATTTCTCTAGAGTCCATAATGATATTCTCAGATTTCTAAAGTCCATACTGCTTTGGTGTATTCTCATGGCTACAGATCTTCACTGACTCCTTCTACATGCTGCTCTCTCTCAGGTCAGGGCTCCTCCAAGGCTCTCCCAGACTGGCTAACCCTCCCCCTTTTATCCCGGTCATCTTCATTGGTTACAGCTGCAGCCCAATTGAGGACATCGCAGCTGCAGCCCATCAAGGGCAAACAGGACCTCTGGGGCCTCTATACAGATATTCAAATACAATTCCTCTACTATACCCTCACACGGAGAAAGCTCTCCAAATATCTCACCTAATGTCCTCACAACCCTGCTGAGCTGCTGGAAGCACTCCCAATAACAGTGCAGTGTCCCTGCTCTGGGACACACAGACAGATCCATGTCCCTGTGTGAGAAAGGCAAATGGAGCTCAGGCTTTCTGTTCCTGCCATGCAGCCCAACATGGTTTTACCAGATGTGTGTCCATTGTGGAGCATGGGCTCCACGGCAGTCATGCACAGCACAGTCCTCCCCATCCCACCAGAACTGCTAATCTGCTCCCAGCAGATCTGACCAGCAGACTATGAGCATCCCCTAAGACAAAGTACTGCCCTGAACAGATTCATAGCAATAAATGTCCAAAAAATATTTTAAAAGATTGTCTTCAGTGTGCACTTTCAGATCTTCCATTAGAGCGTGTTTCTGAAAGCAGCCTGTGCCTGCAGAGAGAACAATCCCCTGTTGTGCGATTCAGGAGCACATTTTCCATGGATTCACATAATAACCTCAGGAGTTTGGGGCTGTGCTATTCCTCCTCCACCCCAAAATATGCTCACCGTGGGCTGTTTGCATGCAGAGATCACTCTCTGGGTTTCTGCCTTATTAACAGCTCCTTACAAAGCACATATATTTCCCTTTTCTTAGAGGGTCATCTTGATCTTTCAGAAATCCCCTTTCTCTACACTCTTCCATCCCCACAGGTAACTTCTCTTTCTCCAGGCTCAATAATTCCATCTCTTGCAACCTCTTCCACCTCCCCAAAGCACCAGTGTGTTTCTGGAAGTTCACAGACAGTGCTCTACAGAGCCATTTAGAGGAAGTCCTCAAGATTTCCTGAGTATTTTAATGCAGTTTTAGTGCTACCTCATGGAGTTGACAGCACAGGAGAGAAGCTTCACAGTAGCCTGGAGACGTTTAGAGCTACTTAGAACCCTGTAGGAGTCAGAGATTGGCATAAAAGGGTTTTAGAGCTGTTTGGAGCTCCTCAGAGGAATTTTAAAGCCGCCTGAGGAGTTGAGAGTTATACAGTAGAGATTTAGAGGCATTTTAGATGCATTTAAAGACATATTAGTGCTGCTTACAGCAACACAAAGCAGCTTTAGATCAGTTTAGGGGAGCTCTGAGGTGCTGAGAAGAGGTTTAGAAGAGCTAAAGGAGTTTAGTGCTTTACAAGAGTTCTGGCACATTTCACAGGACTTTAGAGCTGCTTAGAACAGTCTATAGGAAGTTTACATCAGCTCAGAGTGGTTTTAGAGAATTTCAGAAGAGTTTTAGCACTGTCTCTAAGCAGGAATTCCAGAACTGCACAAGAGTTCTAGAGCAGTTGCAAGAAAACTGGGAAGGGCTTGAGATCTATTTTGAAGCATTTTACTGCTACTTTAAGCATTGTGTTCACACTTCTCAGCACCTCAGAGCTGAGAAGTTTCCTTCAGACTTTTTGTTGCTGCTGTATTAACTTTTCCATTACTTTCCAATACACTGACTACAACTTACCACCCCTGAACTTTACTTCTACTTCCCCCAAATCACAGTTCTCTCTACATATACAGAGAAAATTCAATATCCATGAGGTCAGTATTTATTTTGATTTTTGCATATTTAGACTGAGAGCAGAGCAAATATAGGTATCTAGGTAGATACATACATACATAGATACAAGTGTATGTATGTATGTATCATACATACAAATGTATGTATTTTTGACATCCAAACTATCACATTTCTCAAGGGGACTTCTGGTTTGGTATAATTACACTACAGTCTTGCCTCTTTGTCTCTGCAATCAACAAATGTATCCAGATGTAATTTTCTTTCAAAGACAGACTCGAGTCTATTTCCAGAGAAATATGAAGTACTGAAGCCTAAATGAAAATTCAGAAAGACAGTACTTGTTAAAGTGATGAAATTCTCTTAAGTACCATCATGGCTGGCTAGTATTCAGAAGCACATAATCTGGGGAGTTGATGTGATGTCATTATCTATGTATGTATGTATCTACCTACCTACATTTACTCTGCTCTCAATCTAAATGTGCAAAAATCAAAATAAATACTGACCTCTTGGATATAAAATTTTTCTTTTAAATCATTAAGTTTGCTGTTGATTCCACCTGAAAACTTGCCAGTTTAACTGTTCTAGACTTAAGCATAAACTGGAGGATTTTCCTAACTTACCATGTTTTTAACAGTCTTACACAGGCACTCCCTGACAGGGGCTCAGAACTATAGGCTCTTCTCTTTAAAGTCCCATCCAACACAAACAGTTCTGTGATTCTCTGATTCAGGTTGCTGTGTCTGTCACATAAAAGATGTTTTAACATGCCAAGTTATTAATTTTTTAGATGTTAAAGTGCTTTCCCATTACCAGTCAACAAGAGCATAATCCAATTTATGTCTCTGGAAATAGAAAGAACTGTCAGGGTGCACTGGAGCCGAAGTGACCACTGGCAACCAAGAGAGGATCAGGGATGTTCCTCTTGAAGGAAAGCTCACCTCTGAACGCAGCCAACAGTGCCACCTGGTGCAGAGCCCAGCACTGGCTCATTCTGGGAACACACAGGAAGAGAGAGCAGGTTCTTGAAGAATCCATCTCTGAAGGCCTTACTCACATCATCTAGAGAACAGAAGTGCCCATCAAAACCCCCCACCCACTACCAATAACCCACTGTTAGACGAGAGGAGAGTTCTGATATGAACCACATTCATGCCAGTAAGATAAGGAAGAAGCTTAGGAGATAAACCCTCAGTTCCAGTTACCTCTTCATGCCTTTTTGGAAATGGAAATTATTTTAAGGAAAGTATTTCCTTTAACGTATTAGTGCCTACTCTCTGGGCTGGTTTGCATCATGTCTGGATGTTCTCAGGTTCCTGGGACTACACAGGGAAATCCTGAGCTCTCAAGGGCAATTTCTGCATATCAGGGGCTTTTTCAGACATGTGGGGCTGCTCCCACAATTTCAGAACCCCTCAGCAGAGTCAGGAGCTTAACTCAGGTCCTTGACAGAAGAGCTGCCAGGTGGTCTCAGTCCATGCAGCATACAGACTGGAGTAGGCTGAGAATGAGAGAGAGGGAGAGAGGAAGGGAAGAAGGAGGCCAAAGCAGGTAAAGAAAAAGAGAAGGAAAAGATCACTTTAAAACTCTCGAAAGGGGGATCAAACAAAGAAAATGCAGAGCCCACTGTGTTTCTGCCCAAGCAGCTGTTGCCTCTTCAGAGCTGTATTTGCAAATAAGGTGTATTCTGTTACAGTTTAGGCTTAAGTCCCTTCTAAACTATTTAAAAAAGCAAAACCAGCAATGCAATAAATTTGTGTCAAGACTTTTTTCTAGCAAGCACTGTTACCTCTTTCCCTTTATGAGATATTCCTATCTTGAAGATAAAAACTTACCTTTCTTCATGTTCTTGTTTCTGAGAAGAATCTTTCCATAACAGAATGTGGATGAATTTGTAGGGGAAGATGAATTAATTTCCTCTCAGCAATCAGAGAGGACTGGAAGTTTCTGTGGATCTAGGAACCTTCTTTCACTGGCTAAAGTTTGCTGAGACAATTGCTTGTGGAGTTCAGTTTCTAGCTAGATCCCAGAACAGATCCGTATTAAAATAAGCCTTATTGTAGAAACAATCCAGTGAATAAAGCAGTATATAAAGCTGAAATAGCTTCTCTCTGGGCCCCATGCTCAGAAGACAGGAAGGTTTAGGAATGTTTTTCATGGCTGCTGGAAGCAGGGATTCATTTAAGATTAATTCCCCAAACCTGGAATGTTTCAAAATGTGAGCTTCAGCAGGGAAATCTTGGAAAATGCCAAGTCAGGAGTGCTCTGGAGTGGTGTTTGGTGTAGGAAGCTTTTTATTTGGTCAAGAGCAGCCAGTTCCATGTTTTCTCTGATGAAGTGAGCACAGAATCACTCATTCAGCAAGATTTAGGTAACTCTGTCACTGAGTAAGCAGGAGATGCGGTAGTTTCACATCATTTGTAATGAACTAGCTGGAATCAGGCAGAAATGTGGACAAAATCCCCACACACATTGCCAGAAAGCAGATGACTTCTGGCTGAAGGTGAATCCAATAGTAACAAACTCCTCTGCTGATATAAAATGTGTAGGTCAGAGCACAAGGTCTAAATACCACCTCACTGCAGTTATGGCATAGATTTCCTTTCCACAATTCCTAAGGATAATAAGGAACCTCCTTGGAACAGTACTATAGTACATTCAACTGCTTCTTTAGAAGATGGTGTGTTTTTCTCAGTCCCCCATTTTCCATGCTGGGACTGAGAATATGTGGAGGCTCTCTTTACAGCAAGGAGGTAAGAGGCTTCTTTTAGGAGCTGAATTTGCAGTAAACCACAGTTCATCTAACAACATATATGGACACTTCTACTGCCCTGGACAGTAACTACAGTAATATCACATGCTCAACTCCTTTGCTGTAAAGTGAGGTTTCTGCACCATCATATGAGCATATATTTACAAAAGTAAAGGCCATTTATATGTGGAGAGACTCAGTTCTTTTAAATTAAAATAATTGTCAAAGATTCTCTGACAAGCTCAAGCAGCAATGCAAAACTGCTTGGAGTTTTGTGTTGAGACCACTTGATAAAAAATGTGAGTGGCCTCACATCCCTGTCTGCCCCTCACACCCCCATTCTTCATATCACACTACAGATTTGTCAGCTACAAGAATATGACTCAGAGTTAGCATTAACCCCACTGTAAAAACACACTTTTTTCCTGGGTTCCTGCAGTCCTGACACAATTAGGTCAGTGGAAAAGATTCCTGCTTGTGCACACAGTCTGTGCTTGCCTCTAGGGATAAAGGTAACTTAGAACACAACTGCATCCATGTGACAGCAGCAGTTGTAGTACTGCCACACAGCAGATGGAAGCAGTTTTGGAGAATGTTGCTCAAGGTCTTGTTACACAGAGGAAAAGTGGAAATCACAAGTGATCATATCACAGGTTTGTCCTTTTCCTTATCCAATCAATGTTGTTACTTAAGTACCAGTTCATTACCGTGCTCCTGCCCAGATAAAGACAGTAAAATTAAGGTACAAACCACATACCTTTATCTGCTTGTGCCCTCATCTCTGCTCCTTAAGGCAAGGGAACAGAAAAACATTGCTTTGTTAGCTTTCTAGAAAATGCCAGCCAAGTCCCAGACACATACTTATGACATTACACAGAGGTCAAAAGTCACAGAGCCTTTGGGACTTAACAGCTGCTGTGTACTTGGATTTTCCTCTGTTTGGAGGTACTAGTGAGAATGTGTGTCAGGTTGCACCATAATCCCATCCCCATTCTCTAAGTTTTGGAATGTATATAAACAGAATACATGTCCCCATGCCTGCCCTACTGTCTCATGCAGCTGTTGACATGTTCTCTCAATGTTTATGTGTAAAAACAAGTGCTGGAAAACAACCTCTTGGGAAAACACTGGGGATTGTTCTCCAGCCTGGGGGTGCTCCACCAGGAACAGTCAACTCTTTGTCAGGGACATCAGCTGGACACACAAACTCACTGGAGGTTTGTTCTGGGCCTCTCTGCTCCAGAAACCAAATGAGAACCCACTCTGGGCTTGCCTTTATCTACAGAGTTATTGCCCCCTTTCCAAGGTAGTACTTCTCAATGCTCACCACTGGGGTAAATTTGTGTAGATTTGCCAAACTATTGTTGCTGGGTATTGTTTTTCATATCTGGTGGTGTTCAAAAACACTTCCATCCCTGGGGTGACAGGGTAAGGTGACAGCTCACCTTACCCCAGCCCATGACTTTCCATGCCTATGGCTCCTGATAAAGACCAAACAGCTTCTGCTCCTCCAATCACCTTCCTGCTGTTCCTGTTTGACCCAGGCAGAGCACAGGTAAAATGGAGAAATATTTTACTCTGGAAAATAAAAAACATGAAGCATGCAGAGAAGTGGTTACACATTTCAACCTGTTTGAATAAACTCCAGTAGCAAATAACTGTACACCACTGTCTTCTGTGGCTCTGCAGAGATTTGTGGCTTTAGAGATAAATTCACAATTGCTTTTTGGCATGGTTTTACTTCCCTTTTCAGAACAGGAGTGTATCACACAGCATCCTGATGAAGTTCTCAGCAAGCAAAGTGGGTTTCCTGTTAAAAAGTCATTCCCAGCTATTGATGTAAAACGTCCCAGAGAGCTCAGCTGAATTTGGCTGCAAGGAATTTGCACAAACCATGACAAACTGAGAGGTGTTCTCAGAACACAAACTGTGCAGTTTAATCTGCCCTATTGTGCTGGTACCAAACTCTGTCTGGAGCTGCAGCTGGCTAAATGAAGAGCCCAGCTTCGCTGTGTGTATTATAATCAGGACAGGATTTCACAATAGCTTTGTATAACCCCTTTGTGCAGATATCCAAGGGCTAAGAGGGCTGATTAACCTCAAATGCCGCTCAGAACAGCCAGCCATCAGAGAACACTGTCTGTCTTTCATAACATGCCAGCAAAAATCTCGTGAGGATGGTCTCAGCAGAGTGTGCAGCCAGATTTCTACCTACCCTTCACCCCTGTGGTAAAAAGGAAAAGCTGGCATTCTGCATAGCACCACTCTCCCATAATCCAAGTCAGGTGGGGGGGGAGAGACACATTATTTCTGTGAAATCCTTTCTCCCAAAGCACAAAACCTGCCACTGACCCTGTCATAAGTGGGCACACAGCCACGGCAAACAGGGGAAGTTACACAAGGGTGCAAAACTGTTTATGGAGCCACATCACACACTGGTCCCAGTGTTGCCTTGTGGATAGTAGGTGGGGCCTTTGGCATTTGCGTGGGGGCTCTCCAATGAGACCCAGAGCAGGACAAGGCTCCAGCCTTCTGGTTTTCATAACAGTAGCCCCCTCCAGTAGGGTTGAGGCATGGGAGGAGCTTGCCCAAACTCAAATAAACACTGACATGCAGCATCTTATGAGGATGTGCAGCCTGCACAGGACACACTGCAACAGCTGGAAGGACAAGGACTGAAACTGTAAGTATGTCTACCTTCTCCACTTCCTTAATAGCACTAGTAGTTTGTGGAGTGGCATGTTCTGCCTGCACTTACTTGTGCTAGCAGTGTAACCTGCTGTCTGTCCCTTTTGCCCATGCATTAACAGCTGCAGAAAATAAACTGAACACCCTTATAGACATATTTATATGAAGAAATGGACATTTCAAAGTTCAGCTTTCCTGTACATCTAAAAAAATTCAACTGTATCTGGAGGATTCTTCTGCTTGTCTCTCCCATCCTAAAGCATTGTTTTATGTAATTAAAAAAAAAAATTTCTAACATGCAGTCAGTGACAGTACTGGCCATAAAGTCACAAAATCCAGAGCTGTCAGGTCTACCCAGTAGCTACAGAAAGGTATGTTGGGAAGCAGCTGGAATTAGCTAATACAAGAGTGAAGCAGCAGCACCGTCTTTCAAGCAGCAATAAATTGTTGGAGGAAGTTTCAGTGTAATTCCTCATATTTGCTTCTAATTATATGGATTCCTGCTTTATGATGCTTTGTTGATTTGTAAACACCATGGATGAAGTGTATTACTAGAGTACAAGTGTGCAGCAGGCCCTGGTGACCATCATTCTGGTCAGGTCTGCTGGAGATGATGCACCTTCAGGCTGGGACAGGGAAGGGAACAGCACCTGCCTTTACCAGCAGCAGCTGTATCCACAAGTGTGCAGCAGGCCCTGGTGACCATCATTCTGGTCAGGTCTGCTGGAGATGATGCACCTTCAGGCTGGGACAGGGAAGGGAACTGCACCTGCCTTTACCAGCAGCAGCTGTATCCAGCTGTTTGATTCTGATCTTCCCTTCATCTGTGGTGACAAGTGAAGGAGCTGCTGGAAAAAGCTCAACAATGAAGTGGCTCTACGTATTACTTATTTTACAGACTCTAAAGGACCCCAGTACCACCAGGGTTTGTGGCATTTTTTTTTATGGTGTGGTTTAACAACAACTTTTCAACCTCATACCCCAAGAACTCTTTGTAGCCACCTCTAGGCAGAGTACAGAAGGGGATTCATAGAATTCAACAGTAGTCCAAGTATGGCAAGAAGATGTAACAGCCAAGGAACTAGTTAAATAGCACAAGACAGTTGATTTTACAAAATTCACATTGTTACCTATGAAGCAGGTAATTAAGTTTAGTCTGAGAAGACAACATTCTATGACCTAAGAATCCAGATAATGACTGAATTATGTGCTCTTTGCAACATGATGGGTGAAGGACACTGTAATGTAACACAAGGCAGAGACTGTCAGAATGTACATCATATATTACAGTCTGCCTGGTTAACAACAGAAGTCATTTATGGGGGCCACTAAAATCTCAGTATTTAACCAGATCTGATCATTTCAATACTGGTTTTGAATATTTTCACTGGCTTTGTTTGGAACAGTGTTTTTGTTTTCACCTTTTTTCCTCCCATGTGAAGGCTCTAAAGGAAATAGTTATTCATTGAGTAATGCAGAAAATCTCATTTACCCACAGGACTCTGAGGCTAAAAGCCTTTAAGAAAGCCATAGGCTATCATGAGAGGCTAACTAAAGTTAAGAGCAGAGTAAACACCAGATGACCCACCACACCACTACTGCTTTTTCATCCAGGAGCAAGCAGACTGATGAAGGCCTTTTGACTTACAGATTCCCACAAAACTCCTACTTGCAGAATCTCATTTTGCTGTCAGGAAATACTTTTCTATCATAGAGAGGCAAGGGCAGTGTATTCTGAAAGAACACTTCGTCCAGCAGAGGTAGTTTCTTGGTCCTGGTGCTCTGTTCCTGCAGAGCTCAATGGCTTTCAGCCTTTTTTCAGGCCTTCCACCAGTTCAGCAACAACTGAAAAGCCCTAGTGCCATATTAATTTAAGAGATACCAATAAACTGTGTCTACCTTCCAGCTCTGGCAAGATGATCAAGTCCTTCAAGCAAACATTTCTGTCCCTGGACCTGCAGTCCCCTCGCTGGAGCTCAGCAGAGGCAATGGTAACTGCAGCAATACTCATGCTGATCTGGAAAAAGCAGCTGCTAATGTCTGTCAACACCCAGCTCATGGTTACTGTGACTTTTGCTACCTTTCAGGCAAAGGACTATGAACTGCGTCAGTATGAGACAGCAAAGTGGGTCAGCACGGTCATCAGGGGGGAAAGCCAGAAGGAAGCAATGCGCCAGGGCTTCTGGAAACTCTTCCACTACATCCAGGGAAAGAATGAAAAAGGTAGGAACAGCTAGTTTTAAATGGAAATAATTACAAGTAGCTAATGAACACAAATAATAATGAACAACAGAGGAGCTGGGAGATGCAGTTTAAGACACCTGGTTCTCCTTTCCTCTAGAAATGAAGATTGATATGACTGTGCCAGTGACCTGCCTGGTAAAATCAGGCTGCACAGACTTCAAGATCTCTTTCTTTGTGCCATTTGAACACCAGGACTGTCCCCCCCAGCCCACTGACTCTGATGTGTTCATTGAGGAACGGAAGGCAGCAGCTCTCTTTGTCCGGTAAGCAAGAGCAGCACAGCTGACACCACGTGAATCCAGGGCAGTACCTGCCCTCGTTTAAGTGTAGGCTACACTTTCTTAAGAGATGATTAAATATGGATAGACCCTGCTGTTCAGAGCTTGAACTGCTAAAACCCAGCCCTCAGGCAATCTTATGTTTGGGTGTCTTACCACAAAGACAAGTGACCAAGTTGTGAAACACAGATTTCTTTTAGAAGACATTTGAAAACTGCTTTGAGTTTCATAGAGATGCAACCTCCAGAATCATCTTCTGAAGACAGGATGTTTTACAGAACATCTAAACTGTTCTCCCAGCACTTTAATTTTAGTCCTTAACTGCCACAAGACAGGCAGGGCAGTTGGTACTTGGGTGCTTACTTGTTTTAAATCTTATCTTCAAAAACAAGTACCCATGCTGCTTGCCTGCTAGTTCTGCATGGGTAATCACTAACTACAAACTGCAGCACAAGTGCACAAACATGCTTTTTAAGTCTGAGCATTCTGTCTGTGAAAATAAAGCAAGGGGCTTGAGCCAAAACTTTTCCTTTTCTCACTTTTACCAGGTCCTTCGGTGGATTTGCCTCCCCAGAGAAGTATGCTGAGGAAGCTGATGCCTTGGCCAGAACCTTAAGAAACAGAGGCCAACCATTCCATGAAGATTTCTTTTATACTGCAGGCTATGACAGTCCCTTCAAGCTCTTTAACAGGCATAATGAAGTGTGGTATTTTAAAAAGTAACACAATGGGGGAACATTAAGAGGCTACTAATCAGCTCTGGATGAAAACAGACCTTATTACTGGCTTTTTAGTGCAGAAAAGATTTAATTCACATGTGGACACAACGTCCAAATTTATTTTCTCTAGGATCAAGTTTTTCTGGATAAAATGTTTTCTGGATGAAAACATTTCACAATGTAATTCAAGATCATACCAGGTGGAGTGGGTGGAAAATGTAACAAACTTACTCCTCTTATTGAAAGGTTCTAAGCAACACTAATAATGTGAAAATAATCCTGCTGAAGTTTAGGTCTGTAGCTTTATTCCTTATTACAAGTGCTACAGCAGTAGTTGAAGTGTTATGGAAAGGGAGTTCTTCATAACTGACTTTCAAAAGCTGACTTTCCCATATTGACCTCACCCCTGAGACCAGGGAGGAATTTAAATGGATTTTTCAGAGAAGCAAGCTTCCATTAAGGAGCATTAGAAAGCAGAAACATCTTAGGCCTTAATGACTTATAAACAGTAACTCTTGTTATTTAGTATTATCAAAATCTCCCACCTCTCCAACTTTTCCCCTCCTGAAGACCAAGTGTTGTGTTGTTAAAATCCAGAACCCTTGGGAAAGGGTTACCCAGGCCAAGCTGTACACTTGTTCTGAGAAGATCTGCACCTGAACACGTAATACCAGGATTACTGGTAGACTATTACTTTAGTAGCAAATATACAAGTTTAGCTCTCTCCTTAAAACACTTGAAACAAATACTGAACTTTAGCTTTCTCTAAAATATGGTGACTTGCAGCCTGCACACCAGCAGTATTTGACACCTCAGTTAAGACACTTGCAGGACTAGCATCTAGCCTATTTTAGTCCCTGCTCTAAATCAAGCATGCTAAATGTAAATATAGCAGCCTGAGGTACTTTGCATCAAGCTGTTCCAGCCAGAAAGGAGGTCACAACACCAGGTAGAGTTTACAGATTTTTATTCGCTCTAATCAACATCAGGCAAACATTACCAGTGAGGTAAAAACACATTGGCTTTTTTAATGCTGTTCATGCAAGTGTAACCCATTCATCCAATCTTCCACCTATTAAGACAGACAGAAGAACCATTATAAGGTACCAAACCAGCACAACACACTTGATGGGAACATCTCAGACCTTAGGATTTCATCTCTGTTCAGTGAGAGAGTTCAAGCTAAGGTTTATCATCATTTGTTCCAACAAATACATTACTGCTGTTACACTCACCTTCTCAATTCTTCATATGCTAGTTTCAGAGTTGCCTCTTGACCTAAATCAAGAAAACACAATTAGCATATGCAGCAGCACAACCGTTAAAAGCTCCACAACAGCTTTGTAACCTCAGATAGAAATGGAACGGAAAGGGTGATATCACAGTAACTCATTTGGCAGAATCAATTTCATCAGTGGCTACAAATATTTCCAGAAGTTTTTAGTACAATTCATCTGTTCTGTGGACTTACCTAGTGAGGCTGCAGAAACAGCACGGTCCCTTCCTGAGGAAGAAAGAAGTACTTTCAGAATAACAGACAGCAGCACTAAATGCAAAGTTTATTTATCTATTCATTTCTATTCACTAAACTTTTACTCAAAGGAAACTGACTTTTAGTTGGCATCTTACAAGTTCAACTTACAACACCCAAAGAGGATACACATAGCTTACAAATCCCAACTTAACTGGAAATACAGAATTCCTAACATTGGAACAATCAGGGAAAGTAAAAAGCTACTAATTTGATTTGTGATACTGCCTCTCCAAAAATGCTGTATTTCATTATTTTAAATACCTAAAATACAAGTCCCATGGCTTTAATTTTTAAAGTGTTTGGAGTGTTCCAGTTTGTTTGAAAACAAGTTTGTACAGCAATAATCTAGAATTTGTGCTACATTTGTGTGGAGACAATATAAAGATCAGTAGTAACAACTCTGAGAAGTGACAGCCACAGACAATGTTTTTATTTTAATTCCAGAGTGCAGTGTTACAGTAGTGCCCACAGAACAGCCAGATAAAATAAAGGGAAGACAAATCAGGTATCTCATAGGACTAATTTTAGGCACCACTATTTAGGCATTCAGCACAAAGACAATACTGCAGGAATTATTAAACCCCATGTATTCTACACTTACCTCAGGCACATTTATCTTGTTTCTCAAACTCCATGCAAGCATCACCCTGTAAAGAAGGGAAATTGTACTAACACACCTTTGGCAGTTGTTTGAACAAGTGTGAATGTGGGTACTGTTTCAGCACAAGAGTTCTCCTCAGCCTCTTTCAGAGAGATTCCCATTGTTTAGAATTCATCACAAACAGTACATGCCAAGAGTAGCTTAATGGTGTATCTTTGTGACAAACCCTTTAAAGGGGGATCTGACCTTAGCCCCAACCACATCTTCATTCACATCACCATGAGAACTCTGATCTAGCCACTGAGATGAACAATTTAACACATAAGCTGTGATTCAAGATCAGTGCCACTCCCTAAAAGAGCCCACTAAATTTGAACAGCAAGAAGTTTAATAGCAGGTACTGCTACTGTACTGCATTTATTTAGCCCAGAATGTGTGGCAACCTGGAAGCACAGAGCTTTTCTCATCAAGTAGGAATTCAAATAGTCCATAGCAGTTACACATTTAAAATGGTCACCACTATTTCTTTAGTCACGGAAAGCAGTTAATTTTGAGGTATGCAGCACCTTGGGGAGTGAATCCTGCAGGCTGCTGGCAAATCCAGGCTTTCTACCTGGAAAAAGTAATAAAATCAAGAACTCTGCTGAATGCTGCAGCCAGCCCTGTAACACCCAGGGATCTAGTAAATTCCTCATTCCCTGTATCACACAGTTCTGACAGTCACACTCATGTGTTTGCAACTTACTTTTGCTGGCAGCACTACCAGGTCCATCACTTCCCAGCTCCATCACACCTGGATCAAAGCAAACCATTAGCACAGTACAGAAACAAGCACAGAAGGAGAAAACCCAAGTCAGGTGCCTGCAGTCAGATAGAGCTAATTACAGACCTCCATGATTGAAGTCAAGGCAGTCACATCTCATCACACAGGCAGCTCACACTGTCAGCCCTGTGCAGCCCTGCTAGGCTGCTATGGGCAAGAGGGCAAATACTTAAATAGTGCCATCAGAGCCAATTCAAGAGGAGCTCACTGTGACAGAGTTTAGTGCACACCAGCCTGTCAAGACTGGGCTCCAGCCAGCATCTCCCTTTTAAAACATCCTCCTGTTTTGGCTAGATGCATGCCACAGCCAATGGGCCCCATGCCCCCTAGCTGACAAGCAGTTAAAAACTTTACTTATGGGCCTATGTTGAAATCCCAATACTTAGGAAGTAAAAAAAAGTACTTACCTCACAATGAGAAACATTTGGAAACCTGCAAAGAAAAATTTGCCATTAGGCAAGGTCCATCAGGAAGTTACAGTATTAAGAACAGCTTGAGTGAACTACTGTATCAGGGTTTGGTTGATTCCTCCTCATGGGGATCAGAGACCTGATTCAACATCATTTACAGTAGGCTGCAACACTCCTATCCCCTTCTGAAGGCAGGCTGTAATAAAGCCATTTCCCAGCACTCTTCAACACTGAGATATTCATTCCTCACCTCACCAATACTGAAATTGCAGGAAGGAGCAAACCTTGCAACTGCAGAGTTCAGTGATGTGAGGATTGTGTAACCAAGTTGGGCTTATGAAGGGTAACTATTCTGGACACTAAAGTCACAGTAACATAGCATTCACCATTTAGTTTCAACAGGAAAATTCTAGAGATCATTAACACCCCAATTATTTGATGCTCTTACAGAAATTCAGGAATACAGGAATATAAAGGCATACTTAACAATACTAATCTTTGTCTTACACCTTTTAAGAACAAAATGAATTTATAAGCATCTCTAAAAGCAGACTCTCAAATGCAGCACAGACAAAAGTAGCATCCATCTAAAAAAATGAGTGTTCAGTAATTACCTTTAATTAGGAGGGCCTTCACCAACATTAGTAACAGGTGAAATGGTTTCTCACACCAGAGGCATGAGGCTCATGTCAAGGGCAGCCTGCAAAACAACAAGAAACTTTTAGAACCTGGAGCACTAACACCTGATTAACCTTATTCTGCTATATTCTGTGCTTGACTTCACAACCACATCCTACTCTGTATCTTTCTATTCATCTTACTGCTTTTATTGTTTAACCCACTTACTGGTCTTCTGAGATAAATTTTTAAAACACATTCAGGGAGCAAAAAAAAAATTTATTCCCTTCATCTTCCCACATGATTTGTTTGAACTAGCCTAAGCTACAGGAGGCTGCATCAGGAATTGGCGAAAGATTTAACTGTGATCATCACAGGTCATCTGCTGAACTATGCACTCATCACACAGCAGCCTTTGCAGATAGCAGGGATTAAATGAGTTTTCAGATGTCAGCAGTGCACTACTTACCTTGTAACAGCTTTTAGTTTCATCTCCCAGTGCCTGCAAAAACAAAACCAAAGTCAGATCCCTTCAGCCTTTGTGGCCAAGCCCACAGCCCCTCCTGGGAGATCACAAGAGCCAGATACATCAGATAGGGGCGAAGCACTGAGTGTTCATCACAGGATATTCTGCTGAACTATGCAGTCATCACTGTATCTGCTCTGCAATCACAGGACCCAGCAATGGCCTCTTGGGTCTGCCTTGACAAGGACATTTCCCCAATTAAAAAAGAAATATGTAGAAGTTTGAATACTAGCTAGTATAAATTGTTCCTGGTCTTAGTGGAAAAGAACCATAAAACACATGCCATCATTTTTATTGCAGTGTTTTAACAGCTCTGTGGAAGAAACCTCTACATGAAGTACACATTTTCTTACCAGGTGATGATGTTCCTTGTGCATCCCTCTGAAGTGCAGGGTTCAAATCCTGGAAGTAAAAAACTTGTCAACAGTCTATTCAGCAGTCAAAGCACCGAGGGGAATGTGAAGTGGCTGTGCCTCAGAAAACTGTTATGGTGGTAAAAGTGTTCATCATTCTCTTGGTCAAGAGTAGCAAATAAGTGTCATCACTGTGGCACCAGAGGGATAGCTTTACTCAAGGAATTCAGCTGACAGCATCAGAGCAGAAGATGCTGTCTAGACAAACACTAGGCACAATTTTATGTTAATTTTTTAAGAATAATTTTACCTTGGAAAGAAGTAGCATTAGGTCTCCACATTTGGGGGCAGATCTGAAAGAGATAGAAGATTTAGATGGAGATGTTTGCAGAACTAGGGAGCTTCTCTGGCAATCACATTAGAAAGCCTCAGCATGGAGTTTTCAGAAATCACTTCTGTCCACTACTCTTATACTGAAACCATCATAGGCTTTGAGATTTACTCAGTATCAATCCCCATAGTTACCAATTTTCTACAACATACTCCAAACAGTTTCCCCAAAATATTATTTACTGTTGTGAAGAAATAGCAGTAAGGAAGGAAAAAGGGGCCCTGGGGGTACTCTTGCAGTCTGGTTACAGTGTGAGCAGCAGTTCACAACAAGAGCCTCATCAAGTCTCCCCAGGAGAAATAAACAGGTGACTTTTCCCCGCAGAAAAGGGAGGCCTGCCTGAAACACTGCAGGCAATGCCTAAATTACAATTCTGATACTGTAACTCCTGGTACAGTAGTACCCCAGGCTGGTCGGTGTACACAAACCAAACATCTGTTAATTGCAACTCTGAATTTCAAAAGCAATATTTACCTGCACTGCAGCCACAGGAAAGAAGAGTGTAGCTGATACATGTTGAACTGAAAACAAGAAAGCATATTAGTTGTTCTTCATCCAAAAATGATGCAATATTCACGAATATTACTTTAAAAAACCCAAGCAACACCCGAAATACTTTGAGTCTTATGAGTTCCCCTGATGCAATCTAAATTTTGGCTCTTTAAAGGACTGCGGCCACAAAAAATAATTGCTATTTTGTATTTTTAAGCAGGATAGGATCACTAAGCTACTTTGTTTCCTAAAAAAATCAATTCTGGTGTATTATCACTGGGGCAGTCAGGCAGGCATGAACTCTAACTACTTCAAAGGCCCAGTGGTGTCTCAGCCTTCCTAGATAAGGCCATCAGAAGTATTCCATGCCCAGCTCAGATATGTTGGCATTCATCACCCTCTCAGATGTCCCTACCAACATAGTTCTCATCACGTGCTGAGCATATAGAAACGAAGTGAGCCACTTCTCTTTAAATGTGCTGAGTCAGGACTCACAAGGACCACGGAGTCTAACTCTCAGACCCGCACAGGCCAAGAGTCACCGATGTGCCTGAGCACTGTGCAAATGTTTCCCAAAGCCCAGCAGGGCCGGGGCTGTGAAGCCAGCCCTCAACCCTCCTACACGCAAACACATCCCAGCTGTGCGGGCACCCTTAATCCTTCCATAACGCTACCGCTGCTCTTTGCGCAACGCTTCCCATTTATCTGCAAAAACAAGCACCTGAAGCCCCAGCTCAGCTAAAAAAATCCAAACCCACAAAGAGCAGAGACCTATCGCTTGTATTTATAACGGGCACGTGATCCCGCAATAGTGCACGGCCCCAAGTGATGCACAGCAGCCTGGTAGGCCAAAGCCCGTAACTCAGTCCATGAGACATTACAGTGACCCGGTACTCCGCCAAACCCGTGTGGGCTCCACAGGGCCTCCCTTGTGCATCCCCAGGGCCGCCATGAGGCGGAGCCCCCAGCGGTCTAGGCCGCGGACCAGGCCCGGCCGCGCAATCCACCTCAATCCGCCCTCGCCACCTCCCATCGGCGCCCGAGCCGCACCCGCGGGACTCCTAGAGCGCCCCCCGGAGCGGTACCGGCGCACCCCGAGTGCGGAATCGCCCCCCACTCACCAGTGGGACCGCCTGAGGGACACCGCACCCTCATGGCGGCGGGAAAGGAAAAGGCGGAATGGCCCCAACCCATACTTTATATAGCGTAGGTCACGTGGTGCGGCCGCGGCCACACCCACCGGGGCGCGGCCCACGGGCAGGGGCGGGCCGGGGGCGTACGGTCCGCGCGGCGTTTCCTTCCGGGGCGCGGCCCGCGCTGGCGCGTTTCGGTTCCGGGCCGGCGCTGCGGGCCCTTCCCACCCCCGGCAGGTGAGGCTGGGCCGGGAGGGGCGGGCGGAGCCGCCCGGGGCCCCGGAGCGGCGGGGGCGCGGCCGCCGCCCCGCGGGAGCCAGGCCGGGAGGGGCGGGGGCTGGGGGAGGCCGGTCCCGCCCGCCCCGCGCAGCCCCGGTGCGCGGCCGCGGCTGTCACGGTGAGGAGGAGCCGCGGGCCCCTCCTGGGGGGAGTCCGGGAGCGCCGGGGCCGGGACAGCGGGATCCGGGAGCCTGGTCCTGAGGGAAGGGGGTGGACGGGCCAGGAGCCACCTCCGCCTGTCCCAGTTCAGAGTTGTGTTTGGGCTTGGAGTTGCCGGAGTCCCGTTGGAATGTGCAAGCGGCCAAAGGGGTTTGTTGGGAAGGAATTGTTACCGGAGAGGGTGGGGACGCCCTGGTACAGAGAAGCTGGGGCTGCCCCTGGATCTCTGGCAATGTCCAAGGCCAGGTTGGACGGGGCTTGGAGCAAGCTGGGATAGTGGAAGGTGTCCCTGCAAATGGCAGATGGTGAAAGTGGATGAGCTTTAAGGTCTCTTCCAGCCCAAACCACTTTGGGATTATAAGTAGCTCTCTCTGGGACCAGGGACAGGAGCCATGGAACGGCTGGAGTTTTGTCAGGGGAGGTTTAGTCTGGATGTCAGGGAAAGGTTCTTCAGCCAGAGGGTGCTGGGCACTACCCACGCTCCCCAGGGAATGGTCACAGCTCAAAGCTGCCAGAGCTCCAAGGGGGTTTGGATAATGCTGTCAGGCACAGGGTGGGATTGTTGGGGTGTCTGTGGGGAGCCAGGAATTGGCTCAGTGATCCTTGTGGGTCCCTTCCAGCTCAGGATATTCTGTGATTCTTTGAAGTTGCCCAGTCACAGTAAATCTCAGCCCAAAAGCTGAGAGTTTTCAGTGCAGCTTCCAGGGTGACATCATCTGCTGGGTGGTCTGTCTCTGCTTCTTACCTGATGGATCAGGAATTCCACCCACTCCTGGTAGCTGCCTCACAGGCCGGAGGGCATTTGCTGAGCTAAGTCTGAGTCTCGGCTGGTGACACTTGAAATGGCATTACAAAGAGCAGTGTCTCAGTGCGTGCCCTGTGCTGACTCAGCTCAGCCTGCTCCTAAAGGTGGCTGGAGGTGATGGACTTCCCAGAGCAGGCACAAATCAGGATGTCATTGCCCAGGGGCTGAGGTGCAGGAGCTCTGAGAGATTCCCTTACTCAGAGGGGCAGAAATCAGCCTCTGACAGGGTAGTTTGAACCAAAGGACAGATTCCCTCTCCTCAGCCTCTGAGTGGATCATGACATGCAGGTTCCGTGCCACTGGGTGAGCAGGGTTCTATGGGTAGAATCCATCTAAGAGTAGATGGATTTTCCCTGCCTCTGCAGCAGAAGCTCACAGATAATTTGTTGAACTCACAGATAATTTGTTGGGCTCTCTGGGGAGCAGCTGCCTTCTCACCACAGCCATACCCAGCCATGCTCAGCAGTTAAGGGCTGATGATTTTTTTTTCCCTTCTCTTTCTGTAAATCCCAAGCTCAGCCTCTGCGTCCCTCTTGCCTCCCTGGGTGCTTGTGGCCTTGGCAGGGGTGTTTCACCCTTGCCTTCCTTGAGAGTGCACTCTGAGGCTTATTGCTTTAGGAACAGCTGTTTTGGGAAGATGGTGAGCTAATCCTGCTGCTAGACCCTCCAGCAGAACCAAGAATGACAAAGCTTGATGTTCACAACTGCTCTTGGGAGAACCCAATTCCTCTGCACTTCATTTTTTCTTTCTTTTTACCTCCTAAAGGGGAAGGGGGCAGCAAGTTTTCTTCTCACTACATCAGAAGAAAAAAAAGAAGGCAGCACCCCCATTTCCTTCCCACTGCATGTAACTCACAGCACTCCAGGTAAGATGCTGGGTTTTCTGTTTCCCCTTGTTCTGTGCAGTTGGTGTTCTGCTCCCAATGCTGTGTTGGCACAGAGCTGTGCACTGTGGTTTCCTGATTTTTATGGGGTTCATTGCTTTCTCCAAAAGATAGGGAAGGACATGGAGCTGTTGGAGTGAGTCCAGAGGAGACACTGAGATGATCAGAGCAATGGAGAAGCTCTGATGTGAGGGAAGGCTGAGAGAATTGCAGTGGTTCAGCCTGGAGAGGGGAGGCTTCAGGGTGACCTAATTGTGGCCTCCAGTGCCTGAAGGAGCTGACAGGAAAGACAGACAGACTCAGGACAGGGGATGGAGGGATAGGATGAGGGGAAATGGCTTCCCATTGACAGAGAGTAGGTTTAGATTGGATATTGGGAAGGAATTGTTCCCTGTGAGGGTGGGAAGGTCCTGGCACAGGGTGCCCAGAGAAGCTGTGGCTGCCCCTGGATCCCTGGCAGTGTCCAAGGCCAGGTTGGATGGGGCTTGGAGCAACCTGGGACAGTGGAAGGTGTCCCTGCCCATGGCAGGGGTGGAATGGGATGAGCTTTAAGGTCCCTTCCAACCCAAACCATTCTGTGATTCTGTGATAGGGGGAGGAGAGAAGAAGCCCTAAGACCTGGCAGTGTTCAGCTGCACCTTGTGAAGCTTTGTGCACTCTGGTCTGACTTCCCCAGGGACACACAGCCATCCTGCCACTCAGAAATCCCTTGGCACAGCTCCACAAGATTGACAGGCTGTCCTGCAGCTTCGTGTTTAGTCACTGGGTTTGCCAAGTTTGCACAAAGCCTGCTTGGGCATATGGACATGTGCTATGCTGCAATGTTCATCAATTCCAAATAAAAAGTCCTCCAAAGGCAGACATGCTCTTCATGTGCCAATCCCTTAGATTCAGAGAGTCCTCAGAGCGGGCACTCTGAGCCTTGGTATTCCCAGCCTGCTTGAAATGGTTCTGACATCTACAGGACTCTGCTCAATCCACACTTCAGATGCTCTCCAGCCTGGGAGCTGCTTATGCCATTAGTGGACTTTAATAAGCTTATTTACTTGCCTTTTTTTTTTTTTTTTTGGATGAGTTTATGTCTCATTTTCATTCATTCCAACTTTTTACCATATATGGTCAGGGCTTCTTTTCCAACTTTGCCAGAATGAAATGTGATGATGTGGTGGTGCATCTTCCCTGGCCCTGCTTGAGATCTCCTGATAAGCCTTGGTGGCCTCAGCTGAGTGGTGAAGGGTCCCCTGACTGCACCAGTTGGGCAGTGAGGTGCTCCCTGAGCCTACCAGGAGCTCTTGTAGAGGTGGGACCAATGAGGAACATCCCAGCCCAGGTGAACCATTTACCTGGATTGCAGCCCAAGCAGAGCAGCACCATTGTGAATTGTAGCCCAAGTGGAACAATCCCATTATTGCTCTACTTGGGAAAGAGTCCAGAAGTTACTGACCTAGGGTAGGGCCAGGATGGGGACTTGCTTAGTGATGACCACTGTGAAGTCTCTTGGGACCCTACAAAAGTGATTCTGAGTGAGGCCCTCTGAGCTCTCCTGGGCCACAGCTTTGTTTTTCGCTCTCCTGTTATATATTTTCTGGCATGTGTCAGAAGTGCCACATATGATGGATATCTCAGGTTAACAAGGCACTTAGGATGCCTTGAGGTCAGATGTGTGTTGGCCAACTTTGCAAAAGTCTCAGGAGGATTTAGGTCCTGGTGTCTCCTTCCTGGTTCCTGTTTTACAAAGGAGCTTTCCTTATTACTTTCTCTTTTCAAGATGCTTAGGAGGTACAAGTGGTGAGAATTTTAATCCATTATGCAATCAGGTGCCTATTTTTAATACCTGTGCCATTTTTAACGTTCTTTTCACATGCAAATGTGCTTTTATTGAGGCTGGCAGAACAAAGTGTTTTGCAGGCTAAAGCTGCAGGGAATGGGGGCCTGTTGGGGACTGGTTTAGCAGAACTCTTGTGCAGGGGAATGCATAGCATGGAGAGATCAGAGAGCTTTTGGAATTCTTTTTTAAGCAAGCTCAAACACACTTCTTCATAACAGAGCTGCTGCCAGGTGTCTTCAGTGGGTGAGGAAGGTCTCTAAAAACTCCAGTGTTTCAAACTCTGTGGAAGCAGGTGAAAAAAGTTGTAATTTCAAATGATTGTCTCTGCTAATGATGGGATCTTTTCCCCCTTTTCCAGTAGAGTCGTGCACCTGCAGCTGGGACAGCCATGGAGAAGAGTGGGAACATTCAGCTGGAGATTCCCAACTTCAGTAACTCTGTCCTGAGCCACCTGAACCAGCTGCGCATGCAGGGCCGGCTGTGTGACATCGTGGTCAACGTGCAGGGCCAGGCTTTCCGTGCGCACAAGGTGGTGCTGGCCGCCAGCTCCCCCTACTTCCGTGACCACATGTCCCTGAACGAGATGAGCACCGTGTCCATCTCCGTCATCAAGAACCCTTCTGTGTTCGAGCAGCTCCTCTCCTTCTGCTACACCGGCAGGATTTGTCTGCAGCTGGCTGACATCATCAGCTACCTGACAGCTGCCAGCTTCCTGCAGATGCAGCACATCATAGACAAATGCACGCAGATACTCGAGGGGATTCATTTCAAAATTAACGTGGCCGAGGTGGAAGCGGAATTGAGCCAGACCAGGACGAAGCATCAGGAGAGACCGCCCGAGTCTCACCGGGCGACGCCGACTCTAAACCGTCCCCTGAGCCCCCGTCACAACACCCCCAAGGGGAGCCGCCTGGGCCAGGTCAGCACGGTGCTGGACATCCGGGAGCTGAGCCCGCCCGAGGAGTCCACCAGCCCCCAGATCATCGAGCAGAGCTCCGACGTGGAAGGCAGGGAGCCCATCCTGCGCATCAACAGGGCGGGACAGTGGTACGTGGAGACGGGCATGGGAGAGCGTGGGGCGCAGAACGACGAGGAAGTGCGGGTGCTGGGAGGAGTGCGCATAAAGACCGAAAACCTGGAGGAGTGGCTGGGGACAGAGCACCAGCCCTCGGGAGAAGATGGCAGCAGCGCTGAGGAGGTCACGGCCATGGTGATCGACACCACGGGCCACGGATCCCTGGGCCAGGAGGCTTTTGCCTTAGGCTCCTCTGGGGCCAAAGTGGTCAGGCCAACCAGCAGTGAGATCGACAGGTGGGTGTTTTAAACTTCATTATTCACCTTGGCTGTAAGAGGACGTTATGCAAGATTCTGACCTGGCGGGGTCAGTTGCTTTGGAACATTTCCTCTTTCTATTTCCTTTGGCCATCTTAAGCATAAGAGTGAAAGGGTTTTTACCTGCTGTTAGGAAGTGTGTCCAGTTTGGGTAATAGTATTTTGGCTGGGTAGTGATCAGACAAGGATCTCCAGGTACAGGGGCTAGCTTGGGAAATTACTTATTAGCTCTTAGAGGCTGGGATCTCTACCTCTCAGTGTTTCAGCTGAGGTGACATTTTTTTAAAAGAAGATGTTCAGTTCAGCCTCAGCACTCAGATTAATGAGGTCGTATACAGTATGTGTTACATATCTCCATTGCACTGGTGCCTTCTGACCCAGAGACCTGGGGATGGTTCTGGCTGAGAAACAAGCTAGACACCAGCTGTAGGTCAAGGTCTTCCCAGTGGGCCCTGGGTTTACATCTTCTGAGGCAGTTGAAATGGGGAACCCAGTGGCCTCCACTGTTGTTTTGATTTATATGAGAGAGCTGAAAGCCTTTGTTGAAACTGAGTGGTGAAATCTGCTGTGTTTGGATTCTCCATCCATCTGCTTCCCCTCCACTCCAGTATTTGCTTTCTTCCCCTAGGCTCAGGCCAGAGAATGGATTTGATAAAGGGCAGGTCTGTTTTATTTGGGGGGTTGTAATTCTAGGGTTTCCCTTCACATCTGCCTCTCTTCTAGCTCAAGTCCATGGGGAAACAGCTACCTGAAAGCGGTGGATATTCTGTCACTTGTTGCTTAATAAATCAATCAGTGGGAATAATCTTGGAGAGTGATGCTTTCCGAATTCCTTAGCCCTTTTCCTTGGATCAGCTAGTCACTAGCATCTCTTTTTGCACTGCAGTCTGTATGCACTGTTTCCCACTTCTAGTCCATCACATCCCTTGTGTTTCACACTAGGAATGGAGGAGGAGGGTGCTGGAGGAGGGGTGTCCTCTGAGAAATGGTTTCTGTCCTGCTCTACAGTCCCTGAGTCACCAGGCCCATATTAGTTTATTCATGACAGCAGCTCCTCTCTGTTGCTGAACTGGAAGCCAAATGACTCAGTTTTATTTCTCAGATGTTTAGACTGAAACTATAGACCGGTATGATTTGTTTTTTCCTTTATATTTGCATTGTTCCACTTCCAGTGTGTTAGCTGATGAGGCTGAAGAGATGCTGTACAGGTGCCTCTATTGCTCACCCATTGCTCTAAACCCTGTGGTGACCTGATGCCCATTAAAAATCCCATTTCCACTCTCCCCACCCCACAGATTTAGCCCTTCTGGCAGCATGGTTGCTGTGACTGAGCGGTACAGATCGAAAAGCGAGTCTCCCGGGCGGATGGATGAGCCTAAGCAGCCCAGTTCCCAGGTAGGCAGATCAAGGTGTTTGCAAGTCAATGTTGGCTTGAGGGTGAAGGGGACTTTGTGGTGATGAAGTTATCATACTTTATATTTGCAAGCAATAATGTGTGTGATACAAGGGCCTTTTACTTTGGCAAAGGATCTACCTGCTCACAGGAGAACATGTGCTGGGCAAGTACGATTTAAAATGGATTCTGGCTGTTGTTTGGGATCTTGGCCAGATACTTGGAAAACACAAGGAGTTTCTCTTGTTGTTTGAGGGCATAAATATCCACCCTTATTCTGGGCAGGCCACCAACTCCTGAGGAGAAGCCCCATTTGCCTGCAGAGCTGGATCTGCCCTCAAACACTGGCAGCAAATGCCTGAGCAGAGGGAGGAGGTGGGGCTTGGCTTCTGTGGAAGACGGGTGACAACAGCTGAATCTTTCTATGCCGGTACCAAGACCATTCCCAAAAGCCCTCCAGGCACTACACCAATAAACCTTTTGGGGTGGAGTGTCAAAGAGCTGTGGAGTTTTAGAGAGGTCTCTGTCTCTTCTCCAAGTGACTTGTGTTGCACAGCATACTTTGCAACATAAAGGAGCTCTGAATTCTGTGCTTTCTTGGGCACAGTTTTGGGGTAGGATGGAGAGATGCACAGAAATGGGAAGGCAATGGGCTGTAGAGTGCAGCAAAGTGGGACATGGCAGTACTGCCTGTGCCTTAACGTTTTAGTCTAATTTAGTTGCATTCAGTTAGTGTCAAAGTGCCACTGCAGTGCAAGCATGTCAGCCAGCACAGTGCAGAAAGACTCTTGTGAGCCTGACAGGTAGGGAATGTGTCAGTGTGTAAGCTAAGGACTTGGCTGGAGGTGGGTAAGGAGATACTAGGCTGCTTTGCTCTAGTGTAAGACCAAGTGAAGCAAGGGGAGTAAAATTGTGATTGCTGTCTGCTGGCTTTGTTAGACACTTCCATAAAATGACAGATACCTTTTTGTTCCTGTTTTGCAAAGCTTTGTTTTGTGTCCTCAGAAGACATTGCAAAAATTTCAGGTCAAATCAACCCTCTAGGGTAAATGTGACATATTAAGCAATTTTAACTCTGCCTACAGAAAAAGTGCTCTTATTTCTGCATTGTGAGACAGCCTCAAACATCAAACCTTAGTCTTTCCACACCATGGGGAAGTATCATCACCTTCCACTCTCCTGGCATTGCGATATCCATACTAAAAATAGCCTGGCAGTGAACCCTGCCCAATGGCAGTGGTAGAGTGGAAAGGAAGAACCAGAGCTTTGTGTATCTCCTTTAGTCCTCAACAGCTTCCCTATGCCTGTACAGCTGGATTCAGCAGCACCTGGCACAGTACACTGCTGCTCGTGCCTGTAGAGCCCTGGCTTGCAGAGGAGGTGCCCTCCTGCTGGTTGCTTCTGCACAGGTGGCACCACTGGGAAGCAGCACTGGGGGTGTAAATAGTGCATCTCCAGCACAGAAGCATTCTGGAGTCCGTGTGTTTCTGCTCAGTCTGAATACAATGGCCAGAAGTGTCTGTCCTGAGACCAGGCTTGTGGTTCAGGTTGCTCTTGGCTGTTTGTCTGTGTGACTTCACAAAATACAGAGGAGTCTTTGCTGTGCAAGCTGGGTCAGGCACATCCTTGCCTGCAATGTCACGGGGCTGGGATGGATTACACAGCCAGGCAGGCAAATATCACTCACTGTAAAATGAACTCTAAGTGACATCTGAATAAATACCTGTGTAAAATGACACCTGAAGACTTTCAGATATGATTTGTGGTTTGCTCCTCCTTTGTTTTACTGCAAGCTTATCAGTCGGCTTCTTTTTTTTTTTTGGACTTTTAGTAAGGAAAACAGAAGGTGCTACACCCAAGTGTTTTAATTAAACTGGCACAAATTTTTTAAAAAATAACAAGTATTGACATGTGGTCCACAACTGAATTAGTGGCCAAGTGCCCTCGTGTTAAGGGCTGTCTTTTCTTCACCAGATCCAGGGAATGGCTTGGCAGAAGGGACCTTTGCAGCAGTGGTTTCTAATTGATTGCTCGTTTGTCTTCAGCCCCGAGGCCCCAGTTAAGCACTTAAATGTGTGCTTGAGGTTGCAGACATTAGTGCTGCTGATTTTGAGGTTTGGCACATGCTTTACTGGCTGGACCTGGGCCCGATCTTCTCTGCAACTTGTTTTAGGCTGCTTGTTATTTAAATCTGTGCCGTTTCCTTGGCAGGGGGAGGAATCAGCCATGCTGGGAGTGAGCGGTTACGTGGAGTATCTGCGGGAGCAGGAGGTTTCAGAGCGCTGGTTCCGGTACAACCCACGGCTCACGTGCATTTACTGCGCCAAATCCTTCAACCAGAAGGGCAGCCTGGACCGGCACATGCGGCTCCACATGGGCATCACCCCTTTCGTGTGCCGCATGTGCGGGAAGAAGTACACCCGCAAGGATCAGCTGGAGTATCACATCCGCAAGCACACGGGCAACAAGCCCTTCCACTGCCACGTGTGCGGCAAAAGCTTCCCTTTCCAGGCCATCCTCAACCAGCACTTTCGCAAGAACCACCCCGGCTGTCTGCCCCTGGAGGGGCCCCACAGCATCTCCCCCGAGACCACGGTCACGTCCCGGGGGCAGGCAGAGGAGGAATCTCCTCCGCAGGAGGAGGCTGTGGCGGTGGGGGAGACGGCCCAGGGGTCTGTGTCCACGACCGGGCCGGATTGAAGTCCCAGGAGAAAGGACCGTCTTCCCATTCCTGGCTCGAAAGAGTCAGCACCGACCCGGCAGGCTGGTACTGTAATTAGTGCAATGCCACCACTGAACAGAAAGAAGCTCCCAAGATGTTGCCAAAATAGAAAAATCTCTCTTTCTCTCTCTTCCTCTCACACACCCACACACACACCCATAGAGTGTTAAATGTTTTTCTCCCTTATTCCTCCTCCTCTCGGAGAAAAACAGAACAACTGTGTCAATCAACTTCTTATTCAGGGATCGACAGGATTTTAAATTTTTTTACTGTTCTGTAGTGATCTGGGACAAGCAGTCATTTGTATTTCTGGACAGCGCTGTGGCCCAGCAGGGCGTCCCGCCGGCGGTGCCGGGTTCAGCCACAGAGCCATATCCATGCTCCCGCTCGAGGGGAGAGCAGGGGCAAGGGGCTGTTGCCTTTCTCCCTTCCCCAGGTAGTTGCTACAGCAAAGAGAACAAAAATACTGTCCTGGTGGAACCTGCCTTGCCCGAGTGTATTTATCCCTGTCTTATTTTTGGTGTGTCTCTTACATTTTTATTTAAACTGTTATTTTACGGCTTTGGGCTTGCCCGTTCCAGGCATGCAGCCCTGGTGCCCCTTGTTGAAGTGGGCACGGCTACAAAGTGGTATTCCAGAGGTCAGCAAAATGTGAAGGAAGAACTTCAGCTACTGAGAGTGGAATTTAGCAGCTGTGAGGTTTGCATGAGACTCTGATGCATGGGAGAAGGGCTGGAGGGGTGTTCCAGAGGAGGTTGTCCTCTGCTGGTGCTGATCTGGAGAGCTGAGCACTCTGAGATCCTGGCTGGAGCGCTGCCATGCTTCAGGTGATGCCAAGGATTAGGAAGAGATTTTCTGGAGTTGCTGAATTGCAGAGTTAGAGGCTGGCTACCAAAGTCCTCTTTGACCCCTGCTCCCCCCTCGACACACACTTGATCTTTTAGAACAGCAATACGGGATATGGGAATACTGCAATGCTGTTGTCACAGCCGAGCAATCGCAGGTGGTTGCTTTTAAACCTGTTTCTACAAACTAGTTTGATAACTTTTTTATCAATGAAACGCAAAAAGAAAAGAGAAACCTTACTCTATTTCCTTAAAACAGTTCAGGAGACTTTAAAGTGAACGGTTCCTAGAGCAATCACAACTCTGTCCCCTTGCATGGACTTAACATTTTTGTATTCTGAGTAGCTCTGATGTTTAGAGCAAGTTTAGCAAACCTGGAGAGACATGCCTGCGTGTGTATTGTAGGTGTTTGCACGAGCTTACATGGTTCATAACCAGAAAAGCATGGGACAGGCAGATAAGTGCAAATATCCTGACATATTTTTTAAAAAAATATGCAATATTTTAAGAGTTTTCTCTAGTTCTGATGCCAAGTTGTTCGTGATGAAGGGGGAAAATGGATGACAGGTTGCGCGTATCAGGTTTGGTGAAGGAGTTCACTTGAGGATGTATAATGTGTACATGAGGAGGAAGGTGAAGTTCTGAACCTTAAGGTGATGGGAGGAACAAGGAGACATTGGAAAAGAAATACACTTCATCTTGCTTCAGCAAGAAAGCTGGATGAGAAGTTAGAGCTGGGGCTTAGCAGGCAGGAGGCTGACCAAGTGACAATAAAGCTTGGCCTGTTGTCTGACTGCAGTTTTGGGCACATGGAAACATCTCCAGCCCTCGCTTTCCCCATCTGCAAATTGGTACTTGGGATCGTTTTCCTGCCCCTTTGGGGGGAATTATTTGGAGAAGGGTGATGTATTCTTGCCTTGATTTATAGATTTTTTTATGTGTGAGGAGTCTCACTGTTCCTCCCATCTCTCTCTCAACAAGAGATGTGGCTCTAGTGCGTTTTTGTGTGTGGGAAAGGGCTCGGTGCCAGCATCACGTGTAACAGAGATGTGATCCTACAAGAGGAACCTTTGCAGGTGTTCTGAGCTGGGTACCTGCAAAGTACCATTTCATTGACCATTTCAAACAGGAAAACTGATATTTCACCTCCGTTTTCCTTCTGTGCCTTCTTCCTCCTCTCCTGTCAAGGGCATCCATCACACAGGGAGTGATTTGGCCACCCAAACAACCAGCTCCGTCAGGTTTCCCAGCAAAGGTCAAACACCACGGTACCAAAACACTGAGGTTGCCAGAGAGCAGTGGCAGAGGATGAGGTGAGAGGGTGGCCAAGGTAGGTTTTGTTGCAATCAAGGTGCAGGGAGGAGTGGAGATGTGCTGCTTTAGTCATAGCTTTTGAAGTTACCAAAAATGAAAAAAAAAAAGTTAAAAACTTTGAAATCCTATCCTGTTCACACTAGAGAGCATAAAAAGTTACTTTTAGTTGCTTAAAAGATTTTTAAGTGTTTTAAAATAGAAATTTTAAAAGAATACTACCAAACTATAAAAACATAAAATTATTTATATACATATATTATATAAAAATATAGTGGGAAAGTTTCCCTGCTAAGCTTGCTGTGAAGAGAAGGGTGAAGGTGCAGTAACTGCTACAGAAGCAACATTTCTCTGAGACAGATGGCAACCGTAGTGAAGGAAGGGCTGACATAAAATGGTGAATGCCTTCGCTCCCATGGCATAGCTGTGAGTTTCTTGAGCAGGTTTTTATTTTACTGTATCAATACTGTGAAAGGAGAAGCATCCAAACAGTACAGGATGCCAGCAGCGTGTCCTGTTTGCTGATTCACTACTTCAAGTGGCCTGGTGAAAACCATGAAATTAGTCCTTCATACCTTACTAGGCTGAAAACAAAGCTTGTGAAAGGTTTTTATTTTTTCCTCCTTTATGTTTGCTTTTCTTTTTGGGTTTGTTTTTTGGTTTTTTGTTTTTTGTTTTTTTGGTTTTTTTTTTTTGTGCAGAGGTTGCCACTGTATAAATGATCATTTCTGATTGCATGCAAAAGAGCCAATATTCTTGCCCAGGCCTCGCTGAGGTGAAGTTTATAGCTTGTAGCTAGAGTCAGTATAAGGTATGGTAGTGGGAATCATTTTGATATTATTTCTGTACATTTAATGGATGTGTATGTATGTGTGGGATTCATGATGTCTAATATTTCTTGAACAGTGCTGAAACCAGTTCAGGCCCATCCGCACTAGACAGTGGAACCAGTTCTGAAGGAATCGTTATTGAACATTTCTTTCAAGGGTCGACTTCCTGAGTGCAGATGAGACCAAGGTTCGAGAAAAAAGGGGTTGGAGGTGCTGTACGGTATGGAGAAACCTCATGTGAATTTTCTGGCAGTGGTGTAGCTACTTTAGAGGTGCTTTCCCTAACAGAATGATACTGTGTCCTGTTGCCTCTGCGTTGGTGTGGCTCTTTACGGTTGCACCAAAGCTGTGGAGAATCAGATGCCAACTTTCCAAGTGTGAATGCTTCTGTGATGGGTTGAGGCACAGCTTTGCATTCCCACATCTAGCTGCATCTTGTTCTGCCAAAACTGTGATTTCAACTGTGATTTAAGGAGGATGTGAAGAGAACTCTTGTGTTTTAATACCTCTGTACGTAACATTTTTGTCTGCTTTAGAGTTAGGGCTTACTAACCCATTTGTTTTCTTGCCTCAGGCAACAGGGAGAACACACTCTGGTTTTACAGTTTTCTTTCTTGGAGGTGGACATAGTTCTTTGCTGTCAAAGAACTCACCTCCCAAATGTGAAGAGTTGTGGTTATCTCCTTAAGCCTGCAGCAAGCCCTGGTGCCAAGTGTCAAGCCAAGTGACATGATGGTTGCCACGGCTGTTCCCTGCTGCTGCCAGGTTACCTGTGAATAGCTGTGAAAATAGCAAGAATTGTGTTAATACTGTGTTGCTGCTTTGGAGAAAAGCTAAACCTCTTTGTCTCAGGAGGATGACTGATGTGACGCTGGGAAAAGGAGAAGGCCAAAATGCAATGAGAGGATGTGAGAACAAATTGTGCTTTGTATTTCCAGCAGCTAGAGAGGGATGAATGAGAGGCTTTGTGGAATGTGAATCTGTTGCAGAAGGCTGAGGACATGCTTAGAGCTAGCTTAGTAAGATGCAGGGATAGCCTGGTGAGAGGTAGAGCAGCCAGTGCAAGTGGGCAGTCCCTCCTCATCCTCTAAGCATTATCCACCATCAGGTTCAGTCCTTGGACCTTCCTACATCTTGTCTACAATATTCTCAAGCTGTGACCTGTATAATTTAACTTTAGTTTGGGTGCTGGGAAGAGCAGAAAGCATGTTGTGTTTTAAACGCAGAGAGGTCGGCAGCGACTGACCCCGTTCCCATCTGACAGCTCTACAGAGCTGGAACAGCACTGGGAACAAGCTGAAAAGCATCATGGGGCTGGCTCAGCACACAGGGCACAGAGCCAACATTTCAGCCCTCTGTGAGCTCAAGGTTGAAATACATGGACAGGACAGCTCTCCCTGCTTGTTCTGCTCTCATTTTGTGACAGCTCCGTGGCTGCGTTTCCATCCCACACCTCTGCAATAGGAATGTCACTAAACTGTGGGATGCCCATTTCAGGAAGTGATTCCAAGCAGTTTGGTTTTGGAGTAGAATCCTTGCTACTTTTGGGTGATTCCTAACAAGGATCCCAAGGATGAGCCCTAACAAGGCCTTTGCAGGAGCAGAGTTGTAGCTTTTATTTGCTGCTGACTTCATCTGTCCTGCAGAGTCCAACAAATAAATAGGAAGACAGCAAAGGTGCAGCTGATTAAACTGATTTGGGTGGAAGGTGGCCTGGGAGGTAGATAGGATTGTCATCTTGAAAACCAACAAAAAACAGCCCTTAAGATTATTTAAACTTTACTAAACTCTCCTCTTTGATCCATGACATGCCTGCCAATATAGCCGTGTCAGCATCCAAATGTTTCTGCACTTAGTAACATTAAATGCTGTTCAAGCTCTGCTGGAAATATCTTGGAGATGGGAAAAGTCCCTGCTCATGGCAAGATGGTTGGACTAGATGACCTCTAAAGGTCCCTTCCAACCCATACTATTCCATAAGTCAAGAAGCTATAATTCAAGGAGACTTTTTGCCAGGGTCTGGGCTCTGAGTTTTCCCTGGGAGCTGAGTCTGTGGCCAGGACTGCAGCTGGAAAGCCTGGGATCCACTGCCATAGCAAAATAATTGTGGTGAGCATTGCTCCTGTCACAAGGTGAGAGCCATGCACAGAGTTTTGATAGCTGCAGTTAAAGGGCCTAAAGAGGAGCTCAGAATCCTTATTTTAATTGCTGTCACTCAAATGATATTTTAATATAAAATACATATGTACCTGTGTACGTATATGTGTGTATATATTTGTAACCAAATAGAATTTAGAACTATGCAAACAATACTGGCTGCTTCTTGAAACTAAAGTCTACCAGAACATTTTGGAATAGAGTAGATTTGGAGTAGACTTGCTGTGGAGGTTTGTTTGTTTGTTTGTTTTTGTTTTGTTTTATAATCAGTAAAATGCAGCAGACCAAAGTTTTGCTGCAGTTAGTCTTACTAGAAATGTAGGTTATTCCTAACCTGAAACCCACTCAAGAGGGTTATAAAATTATCTGAAAAGTGCTACCATCTCTAAAATATTTCCATCTGCTGAAAGGCTTTGGCTTGGCAAACATAGAAAAACACAGAGGCTGGGAACTAGGAGAGATTGAATGTGACTTTGGGCTGATGGAATCATCAGGACTGGGAGCATTTTCTTTTGGATGTAGGATTGAGTTGGTTTCAAGGCATCTTCTCCTTGGGAAAATGTGCATTGCTGAGATGGAGGCAGTGATCAGAGCATCCCTAGGATGAATTCTGGTTTTATTGGAGGTATTGGAAAGCTTCCTGCTGAATCTGATGGTACAAGAGTTTAGGCTGCTGGGAGAAATTCCACATGATTTCTGCCATTTCTTTGTGTCAGATCTGATCTTTGCTTTTAGGATTAACTGCAATGTATCTGTAACTTTCAGTGAGCTTTGGCTTTTTATTCCTGGAACTGTAGACAATTCAGGTTTCCCATAACATTATCCTCATCCCAACTGTGAACAAGTTACTACTGCTTCTTATAATTTATTCTTTCTGTTCCTGAATGTCTGTGTGATCCAGCTGGTCACCAGCACCACCTTCCAGTGCTTCATTAGCTTTTATGCACAGGGAATTGTTGCAATGGATAAGTTGACCATGCTAGTTGGAAGAGTAGAAGCTTTTGGAGAATGACTTTTGCTTCCTCTAGCTGTCATTAGGGAGTGCACACACACATACTTGTATATACATATATAGAAACAAATATAATGTGTTTCAATATAAACTCCTTTAGCATTATTCTTATTTAATTTATATTTTAATCTAGTTGTAAACCAAAGTATTACAGCTTGTGAAATGATGTCTCTCTGAAATAGGAGGAACCTTTTTTTAGGTGGGAGTTTTGAAAGGTCTTTGGTGACAAAAACATGGATAGGAGTAAGACTTAAGAACTTATGCTGCTGGGGAGTTGCAGCCTTGAAAGGATTTGAAACTTGCTGAGTAAAGTTGGATAGTGGGGCCTTCTGAAGGTGTTCTTCATGGTCCTTAACAGTTTTGTTGTAAAACAAGGATGTTCTGGCAAAGCTAGAAATAAAAGAGGAGAAAGCAGAAAATCAGATTGTGACCTGGCACAGCCAGGAGCTGGGGAGGAAGCCACAAAACCAGCCACTGATGTATTTAGTGTGTAATTTAAAGTTTTAGGAAATGAGCCATTGCTATTTAGTGGTGTCTAGAAGTTGGGAGTTGGTTAATAACTTCTGTAAAGGCACATGTTCTGCTGTCACCAATGGGAAGAAATAATGGGTTCAAAGATGAGATCTTGCTGGTTTTTCTGTGCAGGGAGTAATTACCTTTCTGAGGAATTAGCAAGTGCTAAGAGCAAATTCACCTCTAATATGTCCCACAGGCTTGGCAGTGGCTCTGCTTCCTCTAGGGAGGAGGAAGAGAGCTGAAATAGGGAGAGAGCTTATCTGCTTTCAGCCCTGGCTGGTGCTGGTGGCCCTGCAACCACACAGGGGAATGAGTAGAGAGGTAGAACAGCAGCACAGCATCACTGGGAAGAGGTAGTGCATGTATGTGGCATGCCATGGATGCTGTGGGCAGGGAAATGCTGGGTGTAGAACCTGCACAGGGGCAGGAGCATGCAGGAAATGCTGCTGCCTTGTGACACAGGTGTCCAAAGATGCCTATCCTGGCACATGACAGCTGAGCAGCACCAGTGTTTCCTTGCTGGAGCTGTGAATAGTAAGAAGGAAAAGGGCTCAGTCCCCTGTGGGGGCAAGACTTGCTGTGAGCATTTCAAAAATGCCATTGGAAGGAACTGAAGGGTGGGAAGTGAAGAGTGGAAGGGGCAGTACTAGACTTCCAAGTGCCATTTTCTGAGTTTTCTAGCAAGTGTTGAAGACTGAAGTTTGTTTTTGTTTCAGTGCTTTCTCCTTTACCTATATAATTTTTCCTATTTAAACTCCACAGCTCAGGGAAGGGTGCAGAGAAGATGGAGCCAGACCCTTCCTGGAGGCACATGGTGGAAGGAGGAGCAGCAGTAGGCAGCAGTTTATACCAGGGAAAATCAGGTTAGGTATGATAAGACATTATCTCACCATCAGTACAGTCAAACAGCATTGGATCAGGTTGTCCAGAGAGGCTGGGAAATCTCCACCATGGGAGAGTGCAGCCTCCAAGTTCCTGTTTCCATTAGACTGCGCCAAGCTGTATTTTTTTTACCTTTTTTTTTTTTTTCAGTTTTATCATGTAAAATTGGCAGCTTTACTGGCCTTCCTAGTTTGTATCAGTTAAGCTTTTGAAACATGTTCAGGTATTTTTAAATACTGCTGTGTAAGTTCCTTGTTTAATCTGACATATTCTGATTTATTATTTTACTGCATTTACCTAAGGCAGTACTTAAAAAAATCAGTGCATTAATTTTTTTGCAGACTTTTAGCTTAGTTTTTGATAATATACCTAACAACCTTCCCCTCAGATCTATGGTGAAATGGCTGCATTATTTTTATATTGCAGTGAGACTTATTTATTTAAACCTTCCCATTACCTTTGCAGTCAGACCCAATATCATTGGCTATGAAACTGTGAAACAAATGAGAAATGAAAAATGAACTTTGATTGATTAATTTACTGCTGGACATAGAAAATGGCAGTATAAAAAGATAAATACAGTTTAAATTAGTTACTCAAATCACAGAATGGTTTGGGTTGGAAGGGACCTTAAAGCTCATCTTATTCCAACCCCCCTGCCATGGGCAGGGATGTCTTCTGCTACAATTCCAATAGAAGTTACTGAGTCTGGGGCAGGGGGAGGAGTCACAAAGCTAGTCTGAGAGAAACAAATTTTAACTTGGTGATGCCAATTAATTGGTTCCCCATTTGGTCAAGTTTTAAAAGCTGTTTCTTGAGGTTTCCCTGGCTCTGCTTGTTCATCTACACGCCTTGGGCATTGGTTTGATACAGAGGTTTGTGCCTCCGAGAGTGTTTTCTGAGAGTTTACATGTCTAAGGAACCTCTCTGAATTACTGTGAAGCTTTCCTTGAACCCTTCCTTGCCTGTGCATTGGTAACTGAACACAGCTCTTGCCTGCAAGAGGCCACTGGGAGGAGGGTGGCAGCATTGGGTGACACTAACAAATGGACAGTGCAATTCTCAGACTGACAGACTGGATTTCGGGAAGGGGCAGGAAGCGCCAGCCCCACTGTGGCTGTCCCCAAGCCCCACTGTGGCTGTCCCCAGCCCCAGGATGTTCTTTCAGTCAATGTTTGTTTGCAGGGGCTGTTTACAGGGCAGCCTGGATCTCCACCAGAGATGCAGGGAAGGAGGGTGTAGGTGGCATGCAGGCACTTTTCTGATGTTTTAGAAGATTTCCTAAGCCAGGGTTGTGCTGTTGGGGGAAGCAGCCCAGGTAGGATTGAGAGTAGAATTCCGTCATAGCCTTTGCTTAAAACTAATTCCTTGGGGTTCCCCTCTAAGGCATTGGCCTGGGCAGAAAGCTGGCACCACACAGCTTCCAGGGCTGTGCTGTCACAGGGCAAGTGCCAGTAAGGAACATTGGGAAGGAAGAGGGAAGTGGTGTTGTTCAAATAAGGCATGGTTCTTTTGTGCTGGTGGGTAACATGGCTGACATTTAGGACAGGCAAGAGCAATCCTGGGTGGCAAAACAGCCTTTGGTGAGTAAGGTCTTTTAGAGGAGAATAACATGCAACTGTGTGTTCTTGCAGTAACGTATTCCTCACCTCGTGCCCCGCACTTGCAGGGAGAATTAGCCAAGGATGAGAAGATTGGATCAGATGGTAATTCATGGAAATGGAAGCAAGGTATTCAAAGCATTGCTTTAGTCTGAAAAGGGAAGGGAATGAATGCAGTTTTCCCAAGCCTCTAGTGTGTGAACACTAGCTGAAGCTCCCATGAGCTGTGTCCCCATTGTCCCCAGAGCTCCCCTCATTTCCCTGGTGTCACCCCACCTTTCCTGCACAACACTGTGAATATGATATCTGTAGCTCTTATTAAAACTCTGGATTTTTCCATTAAAACTGCTCATAGCAGGAAATGCTATCCTACTGCAGGAGCAGAAAGGATGTGACCCCCAAACAGGGCATGGATAGTTGAGTAGTGGGAGAGAGAATTGTAAGATTTAACAAGGGAAGTGGCTTTGTATAACAATTTGCTAATCAAATTTCATCTTGTAACAAACTTAACTGACAATCAATTTCTAAAATACAAAAGCCTCTTAGAGGAAAGAGTCAAGTATATCTTCACCAGAAAGATTTAACTGGGATAACTTAATAAAGAGCACAGGATTTTTTTCCTCTTTTTTTTTTTTCTTTTGAGCAATCACTCCAGAAATGGAGTTGCATTAAGCAGCAGTGTATTCACAGGACAGTAACTACCTCTCTCTCTTGGAGTGCTGAGGTTACCACACTACACACTCTAGCAGCAAAGCTTTCACTTTAAAGAGATTTGTTTTCCTTACCTCTGTGTTTCAGAAATGCAAGTCTGCTTTGTAAAGTGACTCTAATGAAAATGGCATCTGGCAGGAGCAACGGGAGTCCCTTGGGGTCCACAGTCCTTCTTGGCCTCCAGTTCCTTACTGTGACCCTTTGCAGGTTGGCCATGGGGCTGTGACAGTTCAGGAGGACTTTGTCACCTCCCATGTGCAGCGTGATAGTGAACTGTCCCCTGGGCCAGAGCTGTGAGACCACATTCCTGCCATTCCTGCACTGGGAAATCAGTTAATGGCGGCAAAGGTAAAGGAGAATCCATCTCCCTCCTGCCTCCAAGGCAGCAGGCAGCAGTAAAAAAAAAAAAAAAAAAAAAAAAAGCAATAAGATAAAACACAAACACTTTTATATGTTGTTCATTAGTCAGCAGATCTGACTCTGCAAATTTATATATATATATATACATACAGAGAGCAAATCTCTCATGTGAAAAGGTGCCATTTTTTTTCTAAACAGTCCCTTTCCAAACTAGAACAGCACTTTAAATAGGTTCCTCTTTAAAAAAAAAATTAAAAAAAATTAAAAAAAATTAAAAAGCAAACCCTTTTCTGCCACAATGCACTTTAACTCGTCAGAGGAGTACAGCTGTGGCTGGCTGGGGACACAGCTGTACAGGCAGGCAGCTCCTGGGCAGCCACAGCCCGGGGGGAGCAATGCTGCCAAAACCTGGCCATGGCAGCTCTACCTCCAGCAGCCCCCCGGGCCCACACGGCCCCCGCGCTGCCCGGAGCAGCCCCGCCGTGCCCAGGCACCCGTGGGGCTGCTGGCTGGCAGGAGACTTTGGAATCTTGCAGCAGAAACCCACCCTTGGCCTGTCAAGAAGATTTAAAGCCCGTTTTTTAACAGGTCAGAAGTTGCACCCAGTTCCAACCCAGCTGGCAGCCCAGGGCTGAGCTGAGCAGCAAAGCCAGGAGAAAGCTGTTACTGGGGTTGTGGGCGTTTCCATAACGTGAATATGGAGCCCTCGTCAGTTCTGTTGGTTTTTTTTTTCTTTTTTAATCCAAGTTTGTGTGTCCCACATTGATTCTGCTCTGAGCTGGTTTGCAGAGTAACCATTTGTAACAGAAATTGTGCTGTCACCTTCAACTAGTGACCTATAAATCAAACCTTTTTAGGACAGGTGTCCTAACACTCAAGACTTACTTTCACAGTTAAGAAATTTCCTGCTGTACTAATTATTCTTTTTTTATTATTTTATTTTTGATTGCAGTCCTTATTTCAATTTTAAAAAGTCAGTGTTCAGACTAGTCTGGAGTAGGCTGAAGAGTAAGCCTGCTGTAACTTGTGGATATCAGACTGTTCTTCAGTGATTTTCCAAGCTGTTTCCAAACTGGCCCTCCATGACTGCTTCCCTTTTCCTCTTCCAGCAGACACTGGCAAACAGAAGCTCCATGGCCATTGTGTCCAGGGACAGCCAGCACTGCTGGAGGGGGTGAGCAGGGGTGGCAGGGAAACCAGAGTTGGGAAAGGGGGAAATAAAATCAAGGTAGAGGGGACTGTACAATTGCATTGAAAGCAGTTTAGCAAAAAGCGCTCTCGTTGGACAGCTTTAAGAACAATGTGAATGAGAACTTAGCAACTTGGGTAAGAATCTTGGAAAATTCTATAAATGTATACTTGAAATTCTGTTTGTATTAAAAAAAATGCATTTTCTTCTTTCTTTTAACACTGTGTAAAAGAACATTATGCATGTGAGTGGTTTGAGAATTAAATGGTTTAATACTCAGATCCTTGTCTGTGTCTTATAGCTGACTGGTCCTTACCCAACGTGCATTTTCTGTCTGGTTCTGCACACTCTCCTTAGCTGAGCAGCTTGAGAGAGGTTGCACAGTGCCAGGTTGCTGTTCCTGGCAACTCAGATAGCTTCTGTCCTTTTTGGCTGAGTTTTGTCTCACCTCTTCAGCAGGCTGAGCCCTTTTCAGTCTCCCCAGGAGGAACAAGGCCTGTGCTCTTGCTGCAGGCCAAGTTTTGGATGTTTTCCCAGCTGCCTATGGCAGGGGAAGCATTTTGGTTCAGTGCCATGCTAGGGAGGCCCAGGCAGTGCCTCAGCCCTCCTCCTTCACCAGTGTCCAGCTCCACAGCCCGGGGCTCAGCTGGAAAAGGCAGCGATTACAGGAGGTTGTGTGTCTGTCAGTGACATTCACAGGCAGACATGGGATCCAGCAAGAAAAGCCACAGTGGTAACTGCCAGAGGAGGGCAGGGAGAGGGAGAGGAAGAGCTGCTTTCTGAACTCTTTGTTATTTTCAAAATGCTTCCCCTTTTCTCCCAGGGTCCCAGCCCATCACAGCTTCTTTCCAAGGTGCTGCTCCAGGGGAGCGTGCATAAAGGAGTCCCTGAAGGACACCTCTCAGATGTGTAGGGTTTGCCATGGCCTGTGGGACAACAGAGGAGGTGGCTCTCCATGTCCCAGTCACACCCTGCTTGCACAGATGCTCAGACAATCCTACTGGGAACAGCAAAGAGTCAAACCTCTGATAGCTTCCAGAGCTAGAGACCCAGAGACCAAAGATCTGACATACCAGCTCCATCCCAGTTAACTCCCTCGCTGCTTGGCTGCTCTAGCAGTTCCTGCCAAGAGAAGCCTTTACAAAGGTGGATATCAGAGTAAATGGCCCACTGAGCAGTGCACCCCACTGTCTGCACACACCACTTCCATCACCTCCTGAGGACAGGAACTGTGCTTTCACTGTCTGATTGGTCTGAAACAGCTGCCTGAAATGGAGCAATCTTCTGCATCTTCAGGACAGCCTTGCCAAAGGTCCTACAGCAATACAGCCACCCTAAAACAAGAGGTCTGATCACATGTGGCCTGGCAGCAGGCCAGGACACCTCAGTTCCTGGAGTAAACCTGCAGATGAAATAATATCTTTTTATCAAAGCTATAGGTACTGGTTACCTTACCTGGGCACTGGTGTGGTTCATGGGCACTGCTGCTACAGTAACTGTTAGCATTAAAAAAGAGTTTCAAAGCCTTGGCTATGCTAGTGACTCCCAGCACTTGGGCACACAGGACACACCAGAGCTGCTGGCAAGCAGGGCACAGCTTTTGGCAGCTCTTCCACCCACATGGAGCTGCAGAAGGGTGTTCCTAGCCCAGCCAGCACAAGCCCAATGGCTGCTGCTGTTCCACTCACCTTTTGAGTGTGGAGCCCCATTTGTTGGAAAAGAAAGATTTAAATAAGTCTAGGAAGTGGCTCAGTGTAAAGTGTGTATTCAGAGAGCAGTCTGTTACATACAGATCTATAGGTTTTAATGAACCAAGTGATCAGAGTTACAGAGGGTTGGCACAGGGCACAGGAAGGACAGCAATGCTGGACTTGGGTGCCACAAAAATACCAGTACCAGATGAAATTCAGCTTTCCTTGCCAAAAAGGACAGGACAGTGAGGTGACCTATGAGCCCCCTCACCTGACATGACAGGAGGAGCAGGGACAGCCCAGCTGGATGCAGTCCCTCCCTGCAGCTGGCACCAAACAGCGAGACCAACCACTCCAGGAGCAGCCCATACTTTATGGCAATACCTCACCTCCCTTTTCCCGAGGCAGAGGAGGGAGAAGTGAGGCCCTACCAGCCCCTTTAGGAGCAGGGATCAGCTATCCTGCCCATGAAGATGATGGTGTTGAGGGCAGCTTCCCGGATGAAAAGCAGGAAGGGCCTGTTGGCATTGAAGATTTTTCTGTTCAGAGGGAAGGAACGGCCAGAGATGGTGACAGCTGTAGCAGCTGAGGCCTCACTGCCTTCTTCATTCACCTGCCAGCCAAGAGACAAGATAGGATTAAAATACAGGCATTATGCAGCATGGAGAGGGCTCACCCTCCTCCTCCTCCACAGAACACAGGCCAGCCTCCCTCCAAAGCCCTAGACTGCTGAGAATTGAACACTGTAGGTCCAGAACTATTTTTTTCCCTTGAATGTTTGTTTTTAAAAAGCAAACCATGCTGGCACAAAACAAGGCTCACCTCAAGGAAGGCTTTGTGGAAAGCCTCAGACACATACAGGTCTGTGCGGCCCTCTGCAATGATACCTGAAATACAAAAATATACAAAGGTGAAACTGAGTTTAGAGACAGCTCAAGAAAGAACACATTCCCATCCTTCGTGGCCTGGGATCAGGCAGAAGGCATGGCTGCCCTAAACAAAAACTTCCCTCTTCCATGTGCAACTGACTGCTAAGGTGCCAATGTCATCAGTGCAGAGCAGGGCTGAGTGTCCATGGTGGGACTTTACCAGAGAGTCCATCACTGACTGCAGCAACATAGAAATGCTTTCATGTGCTCCTTCCTCGTGTGCTCCTGCACCTACTGCCCTGCCTAGGGAGGAGTGGCTGCCCCTCGCCTCTACCCTGCACTGCTCTATCTCCACATCTCACCTGGGAGTCTGGCGTTTTCTGGACTGAAGAGATCTTCCAGCCCCATTTTCCTCAGCTTTTCCTTGAGGCTGAAGCTGTCCTCGATGCGGAAGCGAGGCAGGTAGACGAAGAGAGACATCTCCTTCATGGAATCTATCCAGCCCTGCAGCTTCTCCGACGTCAGGTCTCTCTCCACCTCCTCCAGTGGCGTCCCAGCACTGGGCAGGACCAGCAGCATCGTGATATCATCCCCTTTGTAAGGCAGCTCCAGCACCTGGACTTTGTCCTGGGCAATGAGTGCATAGTGGAATTTGGACTCCTGGTACATGGTTGGGACTTGGCAGGTCTCACCATTGGCTTTATGAAATGAATCCAGTTTTGTGTTTGGAGCTGGGAACTGCGATTTCCAGTGCCCCTAAAAAGGAGAGGGGAAAACCAAACATGAGCACCACGTTTCCTCCAGGGAAGTGTGCTGCTCCCCAGTTCTGTTAGCTTTTGTTACCTTAAAATAAATGGTGTTGACCAGGACCAAGACAGTGAGATCATCAATACCACTTTCTGGGATCACTTCTGTGATGCGTTTCTCTGTCTTGTTAGCCACCCACTCATTAATGATCTGCCTGGAAAGTTCTGGCTTCTCCTAAAGGAAGAGACCAAAAAAAGGTTAAGCCAAGGGTTTTAAACCCCTCTTTGTACCCCTTCTGCAGGAGACTGGTTCGCAAGGGTATGTGCTGGGGGAAGACAATCAGCTTAGGTATGATGAGCGGGGACGTGGCATTGGTTAGGGTGAGCTGAAGCGAGAGGAGCTGCATCCCAGATTCCCTGTTGCTTTCACTGGTGTCCCACACACCCAGAGCAGACCACTTCTGGGCAAAAGACAGGGATGGACTGGGGGTGGGGGGTGGAACCAAACAAAAAAAGCAAAATCCTGAGTAGTTCAAACTCACTTTGAAGTTCAAGGGCCAGAGTTTTGCTCCATAAACGATTTCACTGATGTTCTGGTAAGTCTCATTAAAGACCAAAGATTTCTCCCCGAAGAGACGGTTGGCTGACACCAGCTCTGAGGATTTGTTTGCTTTCTTGTACAGGCGGCAGTTCAGCTTAGCAAAGAAGAAATGGATCTGATCCGATGTCTTCTCCGAGATGGTGTCAAATCGAAAGACCTGGACAAGCCAAACAGCAACAAGGAATCCATGAGGAGGCTCTTGTGCTCCTGGGCCCCAGAGCAAGTGGTGGTGCAGCCTTTGCCTCAATAGCAACAAATCTGCACGCCCTCAGAGCTTCACCCTCCATGTGTAGGAACCCAAATCTATGGAAAATCAACACATCACCAGCCCAAGACCTCCTTTGGAGAATCCAAATGGAGGATTAAACTCTGCTTAGGTATGGAGGTGCTGCTCCTCTTTCCAACACCTGTTTTCTTGCTGTCTATACCCAGCCTTTGACTGGCCCCAGCTTCCCCTTTAAGTGCTGTTAAAATTAACAGGGTGTTCATAACCCCTTACCACACCCTAGAGATGAGCATTGCAGCTCTTGGGTCATACCAGGTCATGGGAGGACTCACATGTGCTAAACCCTCCTGTGAAAATGCTAAAGGCTCCTCTTTCCCAGGAGGAATTCTCATGGCCTGTTGAGTACTTCTAGTACATCTTATCTATTTTTACAGGGAATGGGAATATGTAGCAATCATTTTGAGGGTAGATTTTTGCAGCACAGGGATTTTTTTTATCTGTTCCCAGCTGCCAGCTGGAAGGACAATTATGATTTTTCTACTGCTATCGAACCTCAGGGCTTTAAGGCACAGAAAATCCCACAGCACATTGCTCTTTGTGAACCTCCTTTGGCACTGTTTCCTGTAAGGCATTCCTGGTGTTCCCAGCCATTTCATAGGGAAAAGGGGAGTTAGTACTGCAGGTGTGGGTGGCTCAATGGAGAAGGTTCCCCTTGCAGTGGGAAGGGCTGCCCAGAGGGGACACACAAGTGAAGATTTTGGAGATGTGGTTATAGCTGCTGCCCTCAGGTTGTGTGCGTAATGACAGGAGACCACCAACATTATTTGTTCCAGAGGCAGGATTTGTAAGGACAGCAACAGAGGTGTTTGATTCACACCTCCTCATTGCAGGGAGAAAGGCTCCTCTGGGCTGAGGTCTCCCATTGGAGAAAAAGGTATGGGCAGCATCAAACCCCACACAGCAGGGGAGTGGGTCTGGCATTGAGAAGGGTGCTAGGACAGGCAGGGACTTAAATTAGCTGCATAGAAGAGCCAGAACTCAGAATTACCTCTTAGTCTGGGATCAGAACTATCCCCCGAGTATAGGGCCAACAGGTAGAGGAAGAGACTCCCCATGTACAGGCTCCCATGCCCTGGAAGTCAGGTGGATTGCAAGGTCTCCCATGTGTCTCATTTTTGTCCCAAGGAAGAGAGAAAGAATGTGAAAAAGTTCCTCTGCACAGGACTTGATATCATGGCTTTTCCTGCTTTTTACCTAAGGAAAAGCTTAGCTCAAGAGCCAAACTGTTGCACTCCCTTCCCTCACCTTCCAAATGGGCTTCCTTTCCTCCAGATAAAAACTAACCTCTCAAACCCAGGAATGCTGATCCCAACAGGGAGTAAGGGGAAAGAGCTGGGGTCTAAACAAATCCAGAAACAGGGCTTGGAGCAAGCCGGTCTAGTGGAAGGTGTCCCTGCCCATGGCAAAGGGTAGAACGAGATGAATTTTAAAGTCCTTCCAACTTGGGATTTCCTCTCCAAGGCAAATCCTGAGACCCTGAGAGCAGCCATTAGCCATGATCACCTTTCCTGTCTTTCAGACCTGCTATAGGAAAAGGCTGAGGAACCTCCACCAACCTCCATGAGCTGCTGGAGGGTGCTGCCACAGGCTCCGAGCTTGGTCATGGCAAAGGCTGTGGAAATGCTGAGGGGTGACATGAAGATATTTTCCCCACTGTCCTTGGAGTCAGCCAGGTACTTGTAGAAGACGACAGCAAACCGAGAGTTGGCCTTGGACAGCTCCCAGACGCGGGGGTTGGTGGACTCTGGGAGCTTGTCCTTTGCTGGCTCTTGCCCCTCTCCCTCCTGGGGTTTCTTGTCGGGGTTGCGGTAGATGCAGATGGGGTTCACGGGGATGTCGCGGGGCTTGGCAGTGCAGATGTCCTCCACGGCGTAGTGCTCAGGGGCAGCCAGCCCCCAGACACTGAGCAGGCACAGCATGAGGAGATGCATTGTCCTGGAACCAGAGACAGGCCTTAGACACATGGCCTGTCTGTGAAACCTGTGCTGCTCCACGGCCCTGAGCCCCTTCCAGCCAACATCACAGTGACAGCAGCCCCACAGCCCCCTCCAGTCATCCTTTTGCCCTGCACCTGCAGACAAGCAAGGACAGACAGACAGCAGGAGGACAAGCTTGCCTGTGAGCACACAATGCTTTTAGAAGCAATGCATTGAAACCAGTGCTCTTCTAGTGACCTGGGCCCCCTGTTTTTTAAGCAGCAGGCTCAGCCCTGACAAGTTTGTACCAAAATGGATGATTTGAGCTTGTGAGTCCTCCCCATTGGCCAGTGAGGTGACTACAGTATAAGGACCCTGCCAGGCTCACCTCAGTTTTACAGTACTTTTCAGTTACTGATGTAGGAGATACTATAGCAGAGAAGAAAGATGATAAGGAAAAGGCCTCCAAGGAAGTTGGTCCCTCCATGGACTGAGCATCTCTAATTCCCAAAAAATGTAATTATAAGCATGTCTGGTGTAGCTGATGCATCACACCAATTCCTGTCCAAAGTTCATACCTCCTCAATGCAAATTGGTTGTGCTTGGTACCTAAAGAGTGCAGGCTAATGGGAGTTACTGTGTTCCAGCAAAAGCAGTTCTCTGAAAATCTTCCACCAAGAGAGAGATAATTTATATTTTCTCCTTTGCTAAAGAACACTGAACTTCAGAATGGTTTCAGTTAAAAGGAACCTTAAATATCATCTGGTTGCACGCCCTGCCATAAGAAGGGACACCTTCACTATCCCAGGTTGTTCCAAGCTCTGTCTGACCTGGCTTTAGACAGCTCTAGGGATGGGGCAGCCACAGCTTCTCTGGGCACCCTGTGCCAGGGCCTCCCCACCCTCACAGGGAACAATTTCCTCCTAAATCCCATCACCCATCAGCTCTGGCAGCAAGGCCTCATGAGCCATCCCAGGGCCTGCATGCTGTGGTTCTAAGATGCCCTTTGCATGACTGCTTTGTTCATGTACCCCATGGGAGGAAGCTGAAGCACCACAGCCACAACAGTTTGGGAAACAACTATTGGGAGGGCCTGGCAGCCTGCCCAGGTCTTGCCTGCTACAAGGCACTTTTTAAATCCTGTGTCTAAGTTAGGTAAGTCTCTGCCTGCCTCCACATACTCACTGCCATGGCTACCAAGCGTTGCCTTCTGAGAAACTAAATTAGAAGTCACCTGCATTTAGCACTGGTGACCTCCATGTCTGTGATCTTCCAGTGCTGGTGGGCCAGCACCTGCTGGAGGAAAATGGGAGCAGGCTCAAAGGCTGATCTGGGATGAAGGAGACCTCTGGGTTCTTCCACAACCCCCTCCCTGGGCTCTTGGCCAATGACTTCATCTGTTCCTCTGCAAAAGCAGAAACTACCTCATCTGGCACCAAGACTGTCTGGAGCCCAAGGCTGTGTGATAGCACAGCAAAACAAGAGGGACTCACTCAGGCCATGGCCACAGCTCTTACTGGTAATGACACAGAGATCATCTTGCGAAAGGTTTAGGACAGATGCAACACCACAAATGGGAAAAAAACTAAAAAGGGAGGGAAGTTAACCAAATAAAAACAAAAAACAACACCCAGGCCAAGAGAAAGGAAAAAATATTAAGACAATTGAAAATACTCCAGGAAGTGCTGTTCTTCTGAACCTTTCAATCCCACAGGAAAAGTCAGCCAGCAACAAGTCAGACACACTCCAGAGTTCTGCAATCCTGGGGCCAGGACCAGAGCCCTCCACTGCCTGCAGCAGCCCTCCCTCACCCACACTTGGTCCTGCAGCTCCAGCAGTACTGACACACTTTGTGGCCAGTCCCACCATGGAAAGGACAACCTCACCATGGTCCCTGCCCTGTCACTCCACTCACCTCCAGGGAAAGACATGTCCTGATCCTGTCTGTACAAGGACCAACACCTGCCTCTGTCAAGCCAGAAGCAGCTTGTGGTGTTTGCCAGCACACAAAGTGCTGCTAATTTAATCTCATATTTAAAGGCCAAAGCACAAGAGTGGGGAGGGCACCCCCATCCTCACCCTGTCCTCATTAATTGAGAAAGACTCCCTGTTTTTACTCTGCAGTAAAGCCCTGACTCCATCAGTTCCGGGAAGATACAGGACTTTATGCTAACACCTTAAATCTGCTTTACCATCCATTAAGGTTGACCCAGCCTCTGACACATCCAATCTTGTCTCTTACAGGCAAGAGTCCCTGCTGTTTCTTAGACAAGCTCTTTGTCATAGCATTTGGCCAAAACCCACTCCTCCTCCCCCCACAGCTCTTCAATGTTCCCTTTTCCTCTGCAGCACTGACATGCGCTCCATGTGTCAACCTGGAAGGATGCCAAAAGTATTCCCACCACAGCACTGCCTGAAAAGGATTACTGGCAAGGGGAATGCAGAAATTAGAAAAGGTTCTTACAAGGGTGAAGCAACAAAAAGTGCAGAAAGCCAAGAAACAAGTTGCTGATTCAGCTCAAACTCAGAAGGCTCTGGGGAAGCATCGAGAAACTCCCCAATTCCTCGGCTGCTGTGCAACATGGCTGGGCTCTCACCAGCACACACCATTTCCATCCCACCCTTCCATAGCTGCAGGACAGGATGAATAACTGGGCTTACAGACCCCCAGCACCCACCCTACTGAACCTACTGGGGCTACTGGTAGTGGTGGGAATGTCCCACAGCAGCCAAGCATTGTGCTACACAGCCTGGCTAATACAAAATAGCTCAAACCATTTTGAGATTAGTTTAGGCTCTTGAGAAACCTTCCCCCCTACTGCATCACACCCCAAAACCTGAGTCCAAAGCAAACGAGCAGTGCTCTTTTGCAGCCAGCAATTACTCAGGGCTTCCTGACTTCATTAACTGCCCTCCACACCACGACTGCTGCAGGCTGGGGATAAGCCAAGCCTGACAATTTAGAATGCCAGCCTTCATGACACCTAGGGTGGGAGGATCTCTCTAATAGAGCAAAAAGCCACTCTGTTTTTCTTACCTGCCCCTTGTACCTCCAGCCTTCTGCTTTTAGGAGGTAAATGCAAATTTTTGAGAGAACAGTCTTGCTTGAGCCCAAAGCAGTTTCCCCACTGGATTTCTGTGCTCAAACAGAGCTGAGGCAGCAGCAGGGGATGGTGGGAGGGGAGTAGGATGCTAAGGCCAAAGGCTGATGACCAGCTGCCGAAGGTTAAGCAAAGAGTAGGAAAAGAGAGGCAATGTTTAGTTTGAAAGAGGTTTTAAAGTTCAATCTGACAAGGGAGAATTCGACCACCTACCCCACACGAGTGCCACATGCCCTCAGTTTTTGCCAACAGAAAATGAACTGCTTATCCCATGAGAAAAACCTCAACCCTTTCAAGAGTTTGACTAAAAATTATATAAAGCTGTTTGTAGATCTAATTTTGGGATCTTGTAGCTAAGCAAAATGTTTCCTCCAACTGTCCCAAGCCATGCCACTTGTATCCCATTTCCTGAAGAGACACAAGCTGGGAGAAATTGCCCCACTTCACATTCTGCAGTTTCAAACACATCCCATCTTAAACACACTCACCTGGAACAGGCTCCCCAGGGAATGGGCATGGCCCCAAGGCTGCCAGAGCTCCAGGAGCGTTGGGACAACACTTTCAGGCACAGGGTGGGACTGTTGGAGTGCCTGTGCAGGGCCAGGAGTTGGACTCTGTGATCCTGGTGGGTCCCTTCCAGTCCAGGATATTCTGTGATTCTGTGACCTTTCACTTGCACAGCTGGAAAGCTGAGGGTTAACAGCAGCTCCCCCAACTCCTGTCCAGATTCACAAGGCAGAGTAGTGAGCAGGACCAAACACCATATTTGATCCAGGATGCAGCTGCTCCATGAATCCTGCAGCATTGCCCCCTGAATTTCAATTCCCAGAAGCAGGCTGGCTCAGCAGGTGCTGAGCCTCCAGTGAGAGGAACATTTTGCCTTAATGGAAAATCCAATTGCAAACTGGTTTGTGTTAAGTAAAAGACTTTACTGTATCAGTATGGGACATAGTTAAATAGGACAGAGATTGTGGAGATAAGTTGAAGGGTAATGTAAAAAATGTCCTCCATGAGACAGGAAGGACTCACATACACTGCATCCTGTTACCTCAGGTGGCTGCTGGTTTAATTTTTTAAGGTAACTGACATGCCCACAGATCTCAGGGTTTTCAGATGATTAGGGATGCTCCACACCCAGGGAGACACCCAAGCACAGGTTTCTGTTTTACCCAGTGCTCAGAGGGAGCTCAAAGCAGTAAAACCAAAAGCAAACAACCATGCACATCCCACAGAGCTCCCAAGGCATTTATTCCAGGGTAGCTGAGTCAATCTATCTTTTGAATGCTGCATGTAAGTGGTCATTTCTGGCTGGTTTAGCTCCAAGCAACAACCCAGCACTTGCACCTGAGCAGAGCTATCCAGGAAGCCCCAAGATGGCCAGTGTGTTAATCCAAACTGTTGGATGCCTTGTTTGCTCTAATATAGGGGCTGTTTTTTTTCCCAAAGCTGCTGCTCCCAGACCCAAAGCAAAGATCAGAGGCTCAAAACCATCAAGCACCAAAGCCTGCCAGCCTGTGGCAAGACAGATAAAGCACCACGCTTTGGTTTTAGTCTCTCCCACATTTTTAGTCCTCAAAGAGTTGGAGTTCACAGTTAGGAAGAAGGAGGTTACAGAAACAACTGAACACATCCCAGCTGGAAACAAACAGTTCTTAAACATACCTGATTGGTGAGGAGGAACATAAATTGCCTTAATTTTGTTTTGTGCTTTGGGTGTTCACTGTTGAGTTTCATGGATATGCACAGGGAAAATGACTCTTGCACTCACAGAGCAAGATGGGATCAAGGAATCTCATGAGCTAGCCTTTCCTAGCTAGATTCTTTCTGTCCTGCTATCCATATCCAAAGGGGAAAAAAATTCCAGCAGGGACCTTCCACTTGAGCCTGGTTTCCCCTCTTTTCCACATAAAGAAACTCAGCAAGTTTCCCCCAATCTCTCTTGATGCAGAGCACCCACCACCTCCTTCCAGAGGGATCTGACTCTCCAGTGCTTCAGATCTTCCTTTTAAAAGCCAGCCACTGTTGGAATTCAGCTCTCTTTTTTTTCCCTTCTGAAGTGAGTCACGACATGAGGATTCTGAATCCTCAGACTAGTGGGAGAAAGGGTAAGGAAATCATCACCAACTGAAACTTAGTTTTCTGCTGGATTTCCCACTAAATACAATTCCTTTATAGGAACAGAATGCTTTGACTCATCTAGCAAGTAAGTGTAGAATTGTGAGGGGGCCTAATAATGAGCAGTGATGGGCTTCAGCCCAGCAAAACACACCTTACCTTGATCCATAGTGCCCAGGCTCAAGAATAATAAACAATAGTAATGAACATTATGCACAAACTCAAGGGGCAGAAGGCTGTGCTTGCCCTGGAGTAGAAGGAACAGTTTTTCAGTGAAGCAGCAGCTTCATCCAGTTTCAGATTTACAGACAATGACTTGTTAAAGACCACAAAAAGGTATGAAAGGAGAAGACTAAAAACCACAAAGCAGACTGTGGAACAAAACTTACTTTCACTTTAAGGCAAGTTCCAAACGAGGCTCAACATTAGGCAAATCCTGCTCACTCCTTGCTCTGAAGGGTCTGGTTTGATTTTAAAATATGTACACTCTGAGCAATTAAAAAAACTTGATTATTTTGAGTATCTTTTCTTGTTCACCTCTGGTGACCAGGTGAAGGAGCCACTTTGTTTACAGGTGAAGTCAGAAGAGAGCAGACCAAACCCAGGAGACATGTGGCTTCTCTGCTATTTGGCATCTCCTATGCTCCATCCTGGCAGAGAACACACACCTTGAGCTGGTGAAAAGCTCACTCAGATGGTCCAACAGTCTTACATCTCACACAAAATTTAGAAGAATGTACTTTCATCCCAGACAGAAAACAAAAGATACTTCAAAGTGTTCTTCATTAATTTATCACTTAATATAAATGCTGACAGAAAAGCAGGTAAGACCTTGTAGACATTTCCATCTATTTACAAACCACATAGTGAATCACTTTTCCACTTTTTATTTTTTGTTCAATCTGCAGCTCAAAGGACCCTCAGACATTCTGTGGGAGTAAGGTGGAGTCATGGAGAAAGAGGGAGAAAAGCAAGGAGAAGAGGGAAGAAGAAATAGCATTTAAACATTTTGTTCCTATGTAACTGCCATTCATGTACAGTAGGTCTCTACTCCCTTGTTCTTTCACACAAAAGTGACACTGTTGGCTCTAAAGGTCTGAGAATTAAATAAAGAAGACCACTACTGACTTTCAGATCTCTGGATCCTCTTGCCTTTTGCCTCCTTAAATGCATTCTGTCCCACTTCAGCGGAGTACCTAGAAAGTTTTCCTTTCAAGTCTAAAAAGTATTGGAGGAGTAAAGGCACAGAGAGTAGAGAACTTTCTTCTACTCCTTTTGTTATCTCAGTTTTCCCAAGAGGTAGCAAAGCATCTAACCTTTCCTGAAGAATACACAGCAATTCCCCATGGACCTCTGAACATCTCCCCCATGACCAGGCCTGTATGTACAAAACTTTGTAATTCCTCTGAACTTGCAGAGAATTCAATTTATGGAATTCTCACACATTCTACTTCATCTCTACTCCTATTGTGAATGTTTTGATAGCTACAAACAATAATTATTCACATTATCAACCCAGAGCCAGCCATTCCCATGAAGGATTGAGATTTTTGTTTATGGGAAAGAGAACAGGAAAGGAAGAAAACAGCAGAAGGAGAAGAAAAGCAAGGAAAACCACAAGGAGAGAATGAATGATATTTTGTTGAGCACTGATTCATGAAAACAGCAGATGAAATTTCACACGTCTAGGATCCTATAAAAATTTAAGAAATAGTTCATAACCTGACTCAACAAATTTCATGGTCTCCTTTATTACCTAGGCTATCCTTTATTTTATTTTTTGTTAAATATACCTCTGCAGGGCACAATCACATACAATCAATACGATTGGATAATTACATGAGCTCTATCCCAAGCATATATGCACCAATGTTAAAAAGTTATTTAAAAAACCAAACAAAACAAACAACCCAAAAAAATAAAATAAACTCCACCCAAAAAGGTGATAATGACTGCAGAATGTCTCGGGGAGACTTGTAAGGAACTAACAAGATCAAAGAAAATTAGACTTACAAAAACCACAAAAAAATCATATATCGAGAAATCCCACAACTGGAAGTAGATGATTTCAAAGAAGTGGGAGCTGTCATACATATCCCACAATTCTTCCTCCCTCCTCTCACACATCTTGCTTCACCTCTTCCTCCCCATAGCAACAAATACAATGAGGGGAAGAGCTTAACACAACGCTACCAGTTAGAGAAAATATGGAAAAATAGCCAAGCTACAGAACAGCTGCTAAGCTGACTTGAAGGAAAGATCCTTTGAGCATGGAAGCTGCTTACACAGCAAGCACAGGCTGAAGGGGGAATGGGAACTCCTTAAGATTAGGGAAACTCTCCAAGTGATTAGTTTTGCCCATGTTGATCAGCTTCACTTAGGAGAGGCTGCAGATGAACCAATTGTGACCTGTGCAGCAGCTCTGATGTGAATGGGATTGCTTCTTCCTCTCAGGTTGCTTCATGCATTTATTAAAGGCTGCTGCCAAATTTCTTTTAAAAAAGTTACAAATAAAGAGGTCAGTGCACACATCCAGTTGTGGGATCCATCTGATATACAATCTGGTTTGGATGCCAAAGACTTGTGAGTACTGTCTGCCACAGAACTATTAATGAAATATTTTCAACATTATGAAGAAGCAAATAATTTCTTGAGCATCAAATACTCCACAATATTTTTTTTTCCTCTTACAGATACATTTACCCCATATGCATTTTACATGTAATTCCATCATGTCTAACGTTTTTTATTTCCAAAGACTGCACCACCTGTTGCTTCTGTCTCTCTCAACACTGTATTTTTCAAATTGGACAATTGTGTTTACCTAAAACATGCAGATCTTCAAAACAGTTCTTTCCTGGCATATGAAAACATCCAACCAGTGTATCCAAGAAAAGCTGCCTTGCTGGATGAAGTTAGGCACCTAAACCCTCCCAACTGCTGAATACCTTGCAATTAGCACTAAAAATCACATACAAACTCCCTGGAATTGCAAAGATTGCCTGGGAAAGATCAGTTAATTACTCACATGACTAAGCTACAGGAATCCAATTTTGATTATTATGGCCACATGTTTTAAGCATCAAATGACTGTGATGCTCCTGATGCAGACAAATCCACATTGCCATGTGCTCTTTATATTGGGAAATTCCAGAAAATGCTGCAGCCTCTTTGCTTGCCACACTTCCCATGGAACAATATTACACTTGTCAATAGGAAATAAAATTATAAAGAAAAGAACTGTTAAGTTTGTTCTCCTTTCTCTACTAACCAAGGCTCTACCTGCATCACAAGAAGTGCTCTGAAGTCTGTGACAACACTAAGCAGTTACATTCTTCTTCCTACAGAAGAATAAAGGCCACATGTTAACTGTAGAAGGACACTGCTGGGACAACATTTCCCCAAATCCCTTTCTCATGTTGTATAACTAGAATTAACTTTAGTCTCTGTCATCCCCTGACATTCCAATAGAAAATAATGCAGTTGGTAACAATTCACTATGGGAATGAAAATTCCCAATGAAGTTTTTGACATTTTAAGAGTCTATTTGAATTGAGAGCAAATCAATTTGTGCTACATAATAATCTGTATAACAACCACCCATCTCTTAGCACCACAGCTGTACACAAAAGGTGGCTCAGAAGAGCTACTTCATTTTTACTCAGAAATTCAGTTTACACTTACTCAAGCAAGGTGGATGTTTTTCCAGTTCATAACTCCATTACTATGTAAGCAACTCAAAAACTCTTGCTCTCTTTTTCCTCCCAGGGAAATTGATTTATTGTGATACAAGAAATTAAGTTGCTGACACACTAACTTCTTTTTTTGGTTGTTTTTAAATCAGCAACACCAGGAGGCAGGAATGGAAGGCTGTGTTTTGGAAAGTGAATGATGACAAAATTTGAATATGATGGTAACATCATGCCCCAGCAGCATTGCTCTGTGCTCCTTCTATCTATCCTAGGACCAAAACCACTTCTTCATACACACAGAGACAAGCACAAAAACTTGCACACTGTGTATGTTTGGGTCTTTTCTCCCATTTTTGAGCAGAGAAGCTGGCTGGCACTCTCACTGTTGAGCCTCCTGAACACTGGCATGGCATTTCTTCTTTCTCATAAAAGCAGGTCTAAAAGAGCCAGTCCAGGAAAGAAACTTTACATTAGGAGTCTTTCAGATAACTATCCTGTAAGTCTGCTTTGTTATAGTCCAAAATCATAAATGTCAGTGGAAATGAGGGTTTATGCTACTCAGACTTTAAAAGATTTCTCTTTGAACCTAAAAACTTTAATAAGAAGTCTGTGAGAGTTTGAGTAGCTCAAGGAAGGGAAATGCCAGCAGCTTTCTTGTATTATTAATAAAAACCTCACTCCTGGCCCTTTCTAGTACAAAATTTGCCCCACCTTACTCAGTCCATGCTGTCAAGAGACAATATCATCACAAGTTTGGTTCTTCCACATCTAATTTAATGCAATGCTAGTGTTTCACAAATCTTCTCGGTCCCAGTGAACTTAAAAGTCAGTCACATTTGTAAGACAGATTTATCTTTTACTGTAACTGAAGAAATTTTCAATCAGTATTAAATTTAGAAACATTTAAAAACAAGGCTTCTTGGATTATAACATTTCTATGTTCCTTCTCCCTCTCTAAAAGAGCCATTCAGTCAGCTGAGAGAGTGCATGAGAGACTGAAAACACATCACAACAGCTCAGATACATCTCAGTACATTGCAAATTGTATGACTAAATTGAATGATTTTCCACAATTCAATGCATGGGCAAGGCTTGACAATCATTAACTTCTGGAAATTGTTATTAGAATAATACAGTCAACTCACAATACCCTACACAAATGTCTGACAATCAAAATGGCTACACCAGGGGAAAAAAAAAGTGTAAAGCACAAGTCTTTGGCTCTCCTTTAAAGAAAAACAGCAGTTTACCATGTTTATACAGATCCCCTGTTTGCCTACCAGTAGGGGCAATATCACATTTGTGCATCACTGAGTAATAACACCATTAGAAAAGGCAACTTCACAGAAGTTATTGGCTAAGCGAATTCATTTGAATGCTCTGTTTTGAGGCAGCAAGCTGTCACTGTTACACAATCAGGGAGGGTGGATGGGCAAGCCACAGGAGAAAAAGACACAAAAAGGGGAGAGACGGCTCAGAAAAGACTACAGAGAGAAGAACTTGAGAAGAACAGGGATAAAAGTGCTGCTAGCTTGAAAGGTGCTCTGATCTACAGAAAAAAAGTCCTACTCTGAAATAGGACAGCATGCAAGAAGGACAGAAGAAAAAGTTTAAACTTCTCCTATTAAGAAAACAGAACTAGGTCACAGGACAGACAGATGAGATGTCGACAGAAGGAGGGAAATAACACCACAGAATAAACAGACATCATCTATACACTGACTGAACCACTGACACACTGAAGCTTAACCTACCACTTGAAGCTTCCTATTCTCAAGGTTTATCCATGCTGTCCATCTGGCTGAAACCCACATATCAAGAGTTGTCTGGTGCAGCAGAATATTTAACCTACCTACCAAAGGATGCAGCAGTGCCCTGACACCATGGTAATACTGCTGCTTCTTGCCCAACAGAAGGAACTAAACCACTTGGCAGCCAAGAGCAATTTCACTGAGGTGGCCAGAATTCCTGTACAGCTGGGACAATGATGGGCTACAGGAGTGAGTGCAGAAGACACAGAGTCACTCCAGACATTTTCATGCTTGTAAACATCAATGCTGCCACTACTTACAGAGCTAGCTGTCCCCCAGGTTCTCCCAGTTTTTCCACTAAACCGGAACACTTTAGGTGCAGTTTCCAGAAAAAACTTAAAGAGTATGCACTGCATTTTGCTGTTTTATCTGTTTAATCAACTAAACTTCTGCAAAAAAAGCAGAAAAAGGCTAAGAGGAAGAGGGGATGAAACAAAGTCGAAAATCAATACTGTTAGTAGATACTAAGTAAACTATTTAACAAGCCAAACAATAATTCTGGGCAAACAGGGCATTCACCTGGACACATTGATCACAACAAGGACGTTATGCACAAAGTACAGCACAGAGAGCTGGATGAAGGAGAAAAAAACCCAGTAAGGTCCCCCTTCTAATCCACAGATTTTGGAAACATTCATCATATGTAGGCCAGCAATCTTAAACAGTGCTTACTGAAGAATTCCAGGAGAAAATGTGGAGAAAAGAATAATCCCTAACCTCGTGAGGGAACTAGGAAATAAAAGGTAAAGAGGTTTTCACCCCTCTAGATTTTCTTCCTAGTATTACAAATGAATCTGTAGTGTCCAACCTATCATAACCATCTTTGAAAATTAATTTTACATCCACAATTACTACAGTTTAAAAAAGGCACATTCTGGGCTTGTCCTCCTAGATTAGAATATAGCACTAATTATCTTGACTAAGATGAGCTCCCTGTGTTAATAAAGACACAGCAGGAAGGAGCAAACTAATTAAAATTCAGGAGAAGGCTGACCTGAGGGTGGTGCTCTGCACTGAAGGGTGAGAGGGCCCAGGGCCTGTGTCAGGTGACTTGGAAGCAGGCAGCCAGGAAAAGACCTTCATCCTCCTCATGCCCAGAGCTGAGAAGGGAGGAACAGACCTGACAGGCTCCCAGCTGCATCACCCCAGTTCTGCTCAGCTCCAAGGAGAGTGGCTGGAATGCTTGGCTTCAAGTAGGAGATAGAGATGGATAGGGGCAAGGGGAGATGAAGCTGTTTCAGTGCAAAGTTGATTCTTTGCCAAAAGTTAAAAGAGGCATTAGAAAAAAGCAAGCTTCAAACTACTCCAGGCAATTAAGAGGCCAAAGTTCAACTAAGAGTGAAATAAACCCATGTTAAGACACATGGAAAGTGTGGGGGGATGTGCGAAAAAATGCTTTTATTTTCATTCAGTGCTTCTACCTCCCAGACATTTGATCACAACAGCTGCGCTCATGCGAAAAAATTCTTAAAACATACCCAATATATATACAGATATAACTATGTATATATGTATATATATATTTATATATAAATTTTTATTTAAATAAAAAAGAAAGCTCGAATCCCAAGCCAATATGTGTATCAAATCCTTGACCAGCCAGGTCTGTAGGGCATAATCAAATTCAATGTGAAATAGTATATAAACGCGGTGCCTTGACTGGGCAAATTAAATAATTGCTACTCAAAAGAGTCTTCTGTTTGGACTCTCCTACTGGTAGGCAATAGTGAGACTGTATCCCCTCCCACCCCCCTGTTGTTTTATTTAACAGTATGATGAATGCAAAGCTTAGCCCAAGGTTGCTAGAACCTCAGCAGGAGTTAAGGTTAAGGAAAAAAACTAAAACCCAAGAAAATTTATTAACTTTTGCTTTACCCAACCAAAGCAATGCAGTAATTTATTACATAACCAGTGCTTTCCCACTTAGTAGTCTAACCCAGAAAAAAAATGAGGACAGGCCAAGAAGGTAGAGAGGGAGCAGCACTTGAAAAGTCATTCTCAAGAGGTCTTCATATCCAGGATCTTACCTCAGCATATGCCAAAAAAGTAAAAAAATGTGCAGCAAGAACAAAATCTTTAATCTAAAAAAAAATAAAATCAAAAGACACTGTGACTCTGGCTTATGCCCACAAAACATCTATTTGGAGAAGTATTAGATCTATCAGGCAAAATTTGCTCCTCAATACTTCTGGCAAGATCTGTGCTGCACCTTCAGTGGTTACTTTGGTGCAATTCTTCCCCCACGAAACAGGAACCCAGGGTGGATTCACTGCAGGCCTGACAAACTGCAGGTTGGTACTCAGGTGTCAGATTCTAATGTACACAGACCTTAAATAACGCCAGCCTTTAAGAAGGACCACACCTTGGCAAAGACTCTGTCATTTGTAGTTTAAATTCAGCAACTTAAGCAAGAAGCTCAGGTTAAGTTCCTGGCCACAATGGGAGCAATTGTGTTAAGATGAAGTTTGCTGCACATCTTTTGACACTGCAATTCACAGCTACTCTCTAACCCTCATTCCTTGTTTACCCTTAAACCACACAAGGAAGAGGCCAAATTGTTGTAGTAAGGTAAATAAGGAATTATGCACTGGGTATGTAATAATACCAAAATAAAAGAAAACCTACTTCATTAAGATCATACAATTAATCAAACAGAGTATATATATATAATATCTTTTTTTTTTAAGCCCTGGGATTCAAGGCGTCCAAAGTTATTAAAATAAAGTTCATTCACAGAACAAAAACAAATTTAATTTGAATTGCTTGCAGATACTGCTAATTTTCATTTTTTAATTAAAAAATGCGTTAATGTGAACTATGTGCAGGATTTGTTTCTAGTAGTTGTGTTTGTGCACATTGCCTCTGGACCTGCTGCTCTGCTACTACTGCTGCTCCTGGGTTTATCCAATCATCCCTGGAAAAAAACACAAGATGGAAGCTGCCAACACCCCAGCAGAAGGAGCTCCAGGGTGTGCTGGCCTCGCTTCACGGAGCAGATGTGGGTGTCACTCCCCCTCGCTGGGAGTCATGGCCATCTCCTCCTCCCTCGGGGTCCTCTGCCAGGCTGAGAGATGCCATATTGTTTGACAGGAGCCCAATGTTCTCTTGGGTCAAAGCTGATCCATTTGGAACATCACTGCTGAAGGGAAGTTGAAGAGAAAGGGGAAGTGGGCCAAAAGAAGCAATTACTGAGATTTTCCCTTCATTTTTAACTAAGAGGACTTCAGTGTACATATTCTAGAATATTTAAGTTGCCTCATGATAATTTGTACTCCCCCCCCCCCCCCCCTTAAAAATATAAACAGTTATTTTGATTTCATTACTTTCATAGCACCATATGGAAAAATTAGTTCCTTCTCTGGCGGTGTCAATCTGATGGTGCAATACAAAATTCTAGAACTGGTCATAAAAAGAAGGCACAGACTTCATCAGCAATATGAAAATGCTCATTCTGAATAAATATTAATATTCCAAACTGCTCACATGAAGTTATGTAAACATGCAAGATTCTCTGTTCATTGCTGGCCTGAATACATATAGATGCTTGTGGCTGTTTGAAAACACTTGCTGTAGAGACCTCCAGCATTCCTAAAAAGATCTTCTTCCAACTATTAAATGTGAAGTGAAATCAATCCCAGCCCCTACACAGATAAAAGTCCACTACTGACAGCTGAAAGTGAATGTAGCTTCAAAGTCTGTGCCTTCCTAGACAACATCTACATCACAAACTTTAGCAGGATGGAATACCTTTCACATTTGGAAGATTTTTTTTATTTGAAACCAAGACAGCAGATAAGGATTTCTTTTGTGGTGGCTATGTAACTCCTGCTTCTCCCTACTAACCATCCAATACTGACCAGATGGATTTCTCTCTGCAAGTCTTCTGTTCCGTTAATTTATTTAGTCTTATTCCACTCACCTACTCCACAGCTAGAGAGGTCCTTAATTCATACCTGCACTATAAAAACTTGATTTTTAGTCTCTTTGTCTAGTAGGTGCTTCCTCATCATAGCTGATGTGAGGCAAGGGTATTTATTCAAGAGGAGAGTGGCCCTGAAGAAGTGGCTCCTGTTACACAAAGACAGGTTGAAGGCCCATGTTACCTGAATGTCAGTGTAAGGTCCTCAGCTGGAACCTTATTTTGTGGTTCTAATTGTCCATTTTCTGTCTGTTTAGTGGTGCCCAGCTTGTTTTTCATATCCAGTGAAGACTGGCTCTCCTTTAAAGAAAGGACAGATGAAAAATTCTTTAAGAGTGTGTTGAAAGAACTGGAGATTTCATTCCTTAGGGACGATGAAGAAGGCCTGTGAACTGCAGTCACACAGTTTAACCCACAAAAGCCATGAGACAAAAACAGACTTTTAGATATGCTCATCCTCTCAGGACACAGTATTTCCCAAAAGGAAGGGATGATCCTTGTAACAACAAGCAAAGGCCACAGACTGTAACAGCACACAGACTTCTGAACACTAGCCTGTACCTGCAGACTATGTTAAAGCAGTTTATAGAGCTCATGGCACAGGGACCTTGGAGACAATTTGGTTTCCATCAAAGTCAACACCACGCTTATTTCAAATGGTGACAAATTAACAACATTTAAAGAGGCTACATTAAACTTCTTCATGAAGAAGACTCCAGAAACTCCTCAGGAGGTTTTGAAGAATAGAAGTGAGGAGGAAGATGGATGACTCCAGCTGTGTAGGGAGCCTTTCTGCCAGGGTGAATGGCTCTGCACTGCATCTCTGCCTCCCAGACCCCCAGCACTCACCATGCTCAGCTCACGGGTTCTCTTCCCAATTTCCCTTTCCACCTGGTGTAGCTCCAAGCTCAGCTGTTCACTTGAGATCATCCCAGGCCACTTGGGAGGTGGGGGTGGGGGCTGTGGTTGGCCTGCCAGGGTAGTCGCCTCTCTCTGCAACAGCAGCCTGTTACTAACAGCCTAAATGCATAAAGCCAAGCACATACACAACTGAGCACACAACACACCAAGCACAGAGAGCTCTAAGGCCATAATTCCAGAGTATTGCTCATTTACAAAACCAAGGCCACACTTCACAATGTCCCAATTGAAATCACTTCCAATGCAAGTTTCAACATGTTTCTGTAGAGATGGACAAGTATTTTAATTTTTAAACAAGCAGTGTTAAATACCTCTTGCTGTCATAAATTTGCATGTGTTTTCTTCATGTGTCACACCCTTCTCAAAACTAAGCCCAAGAACAAAAACATTACTCTCTTCTGAGCTCTATGTTCAACAATAGAGAACTGCAGATAAGCAAGTCTGCTGCTTTATTTACAGCAGTAGAATTTATCTAATTCTACAGCAGAGCCAGAATTATTCTTACATCATCTTGAGAGATGTAGCTGTCAATATGTAGGTTTCTACCGACCCACATTAGGAAACAGGAATAGAGAGAGGCAAGTGACTATGGTCATTCACAAGTTACTAAAAGCAGTAGCCATTCTAAAATTCTGCTAACACTTGTGAATCAGTTCTGCAAGTGTGGGCTCTGCATTTAAATACATCATCTTGTACTCCACACAACCCAGCATTTGGCTGGTCTTTAAGTAGAAATGCTCATAAAATGCAAAAGCAAAATGATCTAGCTCTTCATGCTCTGGCTGAATTGATTACCGCAACCTTGTAATAGACAAACCAGTGAAGACTCCTTGATTTCCAGTATCTACATGCAGCTTTAGATGTAAGAGATAAACTGAAAGCTGTTCTTAATCAAAATAACTAATTCTGCAAAATTCATATTATGCCAAAATCAAGGCTCAACATTCAACTCTGTAGGATTTAACACTGACTCAATCACAACAATGATCAGCAGGAGAAGGCCACTTACAGGTTTTGCAACTTTCCAGTACTCTTGTATTATGGCATATGCAGACATGCAAGATTGAAAACATTTTCTCCTCTCATTCCCAAACAAGAGCACAAGAACACAAGCTATGTTTCAAGTAACTAACAAATACATATTACTGCAACTACTGCTGTGACTTAATTGTGAGCTCTTAAACTAATCTGCAATCACCCTCCTCTGTAACGTGTTCTTAATTAACCATAGCTTCAGCAGAAGCTGCTATCCACTACTTACAGCATTTTCTTCTGGGAAAATGTTAACACAAATAGTTGCTGAGGTACCTAGAACAGTTTTCTGGTAAATACTTACTGATTTTTCCTAAAAGGAAAAAAGTAACTAAGGCTTTCTAAAACTATTCCTTCATTATAGCTTAACATTACTCCTAACTCACAAAATTGAAATATTTCAGCTCATTAATTCTTTTACAAACACATACTCATCTTTCCTTATGCCACAACTACATTTCTTCTAAGCGAAGAGCCATAAAGTATTAAGCCTTAATTTTTCAAGCTAAATATATTACATATTTACTTTCTTGACTCTTGTGGTTTGTGCTATTTAGGAAGAAACAGGTACAAACACAAAGCCAAACACAAAACAGATGAAGCTCATGGCTTTCTGTACATAAAATCAGACATTTCCAGCAGCAGTAAAGTCAAGAAGAACAGGCTCCTACGCCCCAAGTTTGCCTCTGAGTAGAGCTGAACACAGGGGGAGTGAAAAAGAGAGTGACAGCAAACAAGACTGAGCACAGACTTCAGATTCAAATATAGTGTAGATGTGCAAGTGGAGTGCAGGGAAGTTTCTGCTGCTGAGCAGAAAGGCTGGAACTTGCACCACAGCCCTGATGCCTGGCATCACAGGAGCTACTGAGTATCACTACAAAGGTCAGCCCTTGAAAGGCTTTACCAGCCTCATCTCCCTCCATCCCACCCCCCAGCACTGCTCCAAATGCTGGTACCAACCTCCAGCCCCCTCATTTGGGTCTGCTGGCTGATCTGATGGTCAACTTGCTGCAGCTCCATGCGCAGCTGCTGCTCCCGTTCAGCTGAGGGCAACTGCTTCCCATGAGCAGCCACATCTGACATGGACAGCCTCTCCCTTTGGGATTGGAAAACAAGGAGATTTCAAAAAAAATCTTTACTCCACTGGCACAGAAAAAAATACATAAAAGAAATTTTAAAAAAAGGCAAAGAAAAAATACAGCAATCCTACCTGTCATTGAAACGTCCCTGAGAAGGTATATTTTGATGAGGAGAATATGGAGAGCCTCCCCAGCCACCATGAGTTTCATAAGGACTGTAGTCTACCAGAGAACAGAAGAAAACCACATTGCATTACTACAAAATCACCCTTTCAGTCATTCAGCCAACACAGAACTAGACAGAGAAGAAGAAGAAAGCCCAGTGCTAAGAACTGTATAACCTAACAGCCTGCAAATGACTCAGAATGGGAGTTTTTCAGTACCACACTTACTTGGACATGTCTGGTACATCTTTCCAGGCACTTGTCATAAAGCAGCAGTACTGTTTGGAACATCCTGGATTCTAACTGAGTTTCAGACTCAAACACCTTAATGGGTCAGCATATTAGACAGCCCTCTAATTATGAGAAGTTGAACACTTCTTCTGATTAAATGAACACAGAAATACTCTTTGTGACTGGTCTCACATGCCTGATACATGACTCTTCCTGTATGACTAACAGTCTGTGACAGCCTTCCAGAGTCTGAGATTGTGAAGGACTTCAGATACTCAGGCAGGTGAGTGTTGTCATCTTATTGCAAAAGTCCCACACCTTCTTGGTGATTTCTCACATGCAGCTCCTCACAGCACTGACTCCTTCTTCTTCTCAGCACAGCCAACAAACTCCACTCCCTTCTCACCCAGCTAACCCACTCTTTTGTGGCACTCATTCTTACTGAACACAGCTGTGGCCTGTTAAGGGCAGGCCTGTTCCTAATCTTTGGTGATTAGTACAGCTGCAACTCCTCAGGTGTGAGACTACCTTCTGCACTATCTTTATTTTCTCACATTCTATCCCTCCACAGATGAGCAAACACAGAAAAAAACTTACAGACACGATGATTGTAGTTATTTTTACTACTGAAGTTCCTGAAAGACTCAGGAGTTCATTGATAATTCTGACATACCTCAGTAACTACAGTTTAAAGATTAAGTTTTCACCTGTAATAAAGTCTAAAAAATTACTGCCTGAAAGAGCTAGAAGCAAGTTTGGGGAAATATAAAAATTCAATATTTTCTTAAGGTTATGCAGTGCACCTCAAGAAAGAGACAATCTTTTGGAGTAAGACAGAAGGCCATATTATACACATGAATAGAAAATAGATGTGTTGGAAATGAACTACTTCTGCTTTTTTACTTTGCCTAACAGTACACAAGACAATGGCTGCATTAAGTTTTAGGAGCAGCTACCCATAGAGCAGGAGAGCAGCAGTACAATACTCCACCAATGGTTCTGCACAGTGTATTTGGGAAAGTGCTAGGCTTCTGGATTCTGCTGCTACAGATTTAAAATAAGCTTTCTATCAGAGGGACTGGCAGAACAAAGTAACTTCTTCCAAACAGCAACAACACATCACTAACAAATACACTGTGTATGCACAAACATGTCATAGAATCATTGAATATCCCAAGTTGGAAGGGACCTACAAGGACCACGGAGTCCAAACTCCTGGCCCTCCACAAGCACCCCAAGAATCCCACCCTCTACCCAAAAGTACTGTCCATATACTTCTGGAGCTCTGGCAGTCCTGGGACTGTGACCATTCCCTGTTCAGTGTCCCACCACCCTCTGAGGGAAAAATCTTTCCCTGATATCCAACTTAACCCTCCCCTGACAGCTCCAGTCCTATCACTGGTCACTACAGAGAAATCAGGGCCTGTCCTTCTGCACTCCCTCGGGAGGAGGCTGTAGACTGCTATGGGGTCTGCCCTCAGTCTCCTCTTGTCCAGACCAAGTGATCTCAGAAAGCTGTGGCAACCTTGCTCTGAATTCAGTCTTAGTATATAACCCTACCTGCAGTTATTTTAAGTGGCATTAACACACACCACAGCTGTACTTCTAAGACAAGACACAAGCTTACAGGGCTTGTCTTCCAGGCAAGTAAAGAAAATAGCAACAAACAGAAAAACAGTCAAGAAAATCCAAGAGCATAGATGATACCTGAAATGATGGATTTGGTGGCAGCTCCCTGAACTGCCATGGCCTGCATGGGCCCAGAGTTCTGGTACATGGCTTTGGAAGTACGGGAGATGGCCCCAAATCTTGACACAGTTGGTCGGTCTCCAAAGGGAATGAGGTCATCGTCCCCCGCCTCGGCCGCTCGCCGCTGCATGTCCAGGCGCTGCTCACGCATGGCTTTACTGTCCACATTCTGCACAACACATGGAAAAGGCACTCCAAAACTCATTCCAAAACCAAGAGGACACATTCCTCCCACAATTTGCTAAGTGCAGTTAGTTTCTCTTGTATTCTCTATTCCCTTCACTTTTCAACTAGTTTTTGTAGTCAGAGGGGACATCTTAATGGCCTACCTTAAGATGATCATTACAACACCACAGTGAAAAAGCTGAAAAATTGTGATCAAATCCAGAAGAAGAGAGCAGCAGCAAATGGAAACTGAGACAGAGAAAGTCTAATGGGAAGAGAAGGGGGGGAAAATCTCCCCCCTCATATAAACTCAAAGAAGAGACAAGTGGGCATCTCTGAGGAATACACATTCCTTCTAGAATCAAAAAGAAATTCCTCTGAAGCCCAGTGCTAAGAATTGTATAACCTAACAGCCTGCAAATGACTCAGAATGGGAGTTTTTCAGTACCATACTTACTTGGACATGTCTGATATATCTTTTCAGGCACTTTTCATAAAGCAGCAGTACTGTTTGGAACATCCTGGTTTCCAACTGAGTTTCACACTCAAACACCTTAATGGGCCAGCATATGAGGAGACAAAGTGCTCACTCTGTCCTCTAAGAGCTGAGTTAAGTAGGAAAGCTATCTGTTGGCTACCACAAAATGTAAAATGGTAAGAATTGCCAAAATCAAGTTAAGACTTGGCTAAAGAAGTAAAATTGTGCACAGTAGAACAAAAAGAGCAAGGTAAGTGGGACCACTACACCAATAAAATTGTCTAAAGGCTACAACCTTTGGTATAGTCCAATAATAACATAAAAATCTGCAAGCTTTCAGTGGGGATAATGATTGCTAGAAACAGTTAACATATCTGAGCCAGGAATAAAGGGGTGAAAGTGGCAGTAACAACTAAGTTGGAAGCTAAACTCAAGAAATGTAATACTTGGAAACTGAAACATTAGGGAAAATCTAATTTGGAATTCTGGAAAAAAATACATTTTAATTTCGAGGCCATAGGATGCTAGTACCAATTTTAATATCCTTCTATTTACCCAGTAAAGCTGCATGTATCTGCAGAATATTCAGCATTATGCACTCAGATGATCCTACTCCTGTCCTTCAAAAAAAGGAATCTCTTATGAATGATTTAAAAAAAAATCACTGAAGAATTAATTCAGTAAAGGTCTCTTGATTTTTTTTTTCTGTGAGGAGGCAAAAACTGAAAAGCAGCAGAGATGCCATTTTGCTCATCTGAAAATTAGCTCTGGGGCAGAAGAATACTTTGTTTAGCCTTGAAAAAGGAGGTTACTTCTCCAGAACCTTATTATTCCTTGTAATTGAGCTGCAGGTTTTTTACAGAGTTTTCTAGCAGCAGGGATGAAAGCCAAGAGCTGTTTATCACTCCTGGATGCTGCCACTTAGACAGCAATAAGCTGATTCCAAGTAATCTCAGTACTTCCCCAGGTCAAACGTGGCAGTGTGCTAACTCCAGGCAACCACACTGTGTAGGACTGAGAGCAAGAGGACAGGTAAAAAGGCCAAAGCTGCAGATGAAATGCAATGTTTTGCCCTGCTTTTTTCAGTAGAAAGCCTCCTTTTTGGGTCTATTTCCAACAGCAGCTTCAAGATTTTATGAGGAAAGCAATTAGCAGACAGAAAAAAGACAAATTTAATTCCAATGGGGCAGAGGGGGAAAGGGGAGCCTTTTTGTGGAGAAACTGAACCAAAAAAATCCTGATTTAATTAAGTGGTTGCAACAGGTGAGCATCTGTCCACAGAAGAAGGAATTCTGATTAGAAACCTCTTAACTGGCTAAAGATAGGTCACCATGGCTCCAACAACACAAAAATAAGTCAACAGATCACTTTTGCAGATGGGGGGTGAAGGAGAACAGATGAATCTCTGTAAAATAATTCCTCAGGCTAAACAGACTTTTCTCTTGAAGAGCTTGAATGACTTTCTACGTGCATGGGCTACCAGCCTACTCCTCATGTTGAGTGATGTGTGATGTTAGGAAGAATCTGAATAGTGGTGGTATGTAGGACTCTTTATATTCTTCTCCATTCATGACTCCCAATAGTAACACCCAAGGAGCCCCTTCATTTTGCAACACTGACCTAGCAAAAATGGAGCAGCACAAAGTAAGATCACAGCCCACCTCCCAAAGTTCAGTGAAGGACTGAATAAGTGCAGCAGAGATGTAGAAATTGCCTTCAAGAAGAAACACCCTAGTCAAAGTTTTGACTGTGCTTTTCTCAAAAACTGCATGCAAGTTTTGGATACTCTTATGGCCAAAAATCACAGTCCTTCAGGTAAAAACTAGTAACACCCTTGAGAGCAACAACAGCCACCTAAAGGGAATTAATTGCCTAAAGTTAAGCTACAGCATCTTTCTCTAACAGAAAGAAGTAGTACAGGCAGCAACAGATGGACATGCTTAATTAAGAAGCTGCCAGGACAGAATAATTTTTGCATTTCAAGTAAATGCAAAGAATAATCCTTGCACAATATCCTTGCTATCTATGGCTTCAGAGCAGAGAGGCTATCCTGCAACTATAAGCAGAATTTTGTACCAGCTACACAAGGGTAGCACTGCTCATAACTTTGAAAACGAAGTGTTTCACACACCAGCAAATGCTTTCTGTGACTGCAATGCACTTCTGAGCTTAAATAAAAGCACTGCCACCATTGTGGAAAGCAAATGAAAGTCCTTCCCTACCCACAGAAATATTCACTCTTTTTGTGTTTTCCCCTTATCCCTGCATACCGCCATCTCCACACTCCTCGCTGCCACAACATCTTTGGGTTTTGCATCTTTGGTTCCAATGTAGGAGCCGATGGTGTCACAGGACCACGGAGAGTACTGGCTGTAGTCATTTCCTTTGTATTTCCCAGCTACCTTCAGGTCTTCATCCAAGTACTGTACAAAAACAAAAATCTGGTTCTGTAAGTGAAGGGAAGAAGCAGTTTCACAGTCATACCTGTTCACTTCAACAGTAGTGAACTTGAGAAACATGACCAGGATTATTTTTTATCAGAAACATCACCCTCTGGAATTGGGCAAGAGAACACACGAAGTGTGTGACATTCTGAGCCCCTGGCTACACTCCCAGTGCTGACTGTTCACTTGGCCAGTTTGAAGGTGATATTTTGACATCGGTTAAAAAACCAAATCTCTATCAAGCTGTTACTTCATTCTAAATATGTCAGGAGTAAAGTCCAGTAACTGTGAAGAGCCGTTACTTCAATTAGTAATGGCCCTAAATTAATTTTCTTGGCTGCACCGAAAGCGGAGAGCTCAGGACCAGTGATAGATCAACAGCCAGCTGAAATACTGGAGACTGTACTACAAGGGCTTCCCAGATAGGCACAAAATCCACTTTCCCCAACACTTGCCAGGGCTGTATTGTTCTGATTTTCTTGTTGTCTACACCTACCAGCATGTAAACACCCAAGTGTTTTCTAAACATGCCAGTATCTTGTGTTTTGTCAAGATACGCTTACCTCCTCTGAGTGAAAAGGATGAGGCAAGGTTGGTGATGGTGCAAAAGGAGGTGGAGAAATCACCTTCCTCTCTTCCAGCTGGGCCATGATCTCTTTCCTTCGTCGGTGAAGTTCATCCAGGCTGGGATGAGGCTGAAATGAAGACAGGGAAATGTTTCAGAGCTCCTAAAGCATTAAAGTACAACATGAATAATTTTCTAAGAGTTGTTTACAACAAAATGAGGAAGCTATGTACTGCAAGGAGAGGGAAATACAGGGGATTGACAGAATCATTGAGGTAACAAGTAATGATCACTTTGTTAAAGTCTACCTGTTAACATTCAGGACAGGACACATACAGGACATACATGTTCCTACACTGACCAGTGTTAGTTCAAGACACCCCACAAACAAGCAAGGTGTTACAACTTGGCAAAGTTCCCACTGGCACATGTTCAGCATGGCAAGTTCCCATTACAGTCAATTGATAGAACTCCACAGGTCACTAGTCACATTTATTATTCACTTTGCAATAAATTAAACACAAACACGGCACACGCAAACTGATAAAACTCTAAGTTATGTTAAAAACACTTCCTGTACCCAGAAGAGGATTCAGAGCCTTTAATCTGAATGACTTAAGTCCAGCTATTCTACAGAACTCAATTCCAGCTGGTGAGTTATCAAAACAAATTCATAAACTTATAACAGGAAGACCCTCCAGTTAGCTATCTAACTAGAAAAAGCTCAGAAGAGCAGAATTTTGAATTCTTTTATCAAGGCAGGTTTGTTTAATGTTTATTATTGAGGTACAGAGTTGGTCAGTCACAGATGGGCAGTACAAGAATGCATGTGTGACACTGTGTTTCCTCTGCACTTGAGTTGCCCTCTCCAGCCTAATCTTTGCTGAAGAAGTCAGAGACGTATGAGATTTCCAAAGTGAATTACAATGCTTTTCTACTTTGAGCACTAAAGCAGCCTACTTTTACATGTTAACATCATTTCAACTGGAGAGTTGACCAGTAACTAAATTACCTTCCAGTACTTCCTAAAAGGCCTTAGTACAAAAACATTCAATTCCCCAAGCAGTTAAGAGTTTCTCTCCCAGAACAACCACAAAACCACAGCGCAGAGCCCGTACCCTGTGGCAGGAAGGTCTGATCTGGCCGAGATGCGGAGCCACGGGGCAGTAAGGCTCCGTTTGCTGGTATCTGTCCCTGGCCTCGGGCACGTAGAGGGGCACGGCCGCCTGCGGGATGTCGATGGGCACGGGGCTGCCGCGCACCACGTCCTCGCGCTGGTAGGGCTGCACGGGCGGGTAGACGCGGCGGCCGTCGTAGTGCGGCGGGTACATGGGCTGGGCCAGGGCCGGGTAGCCCTGCGGCTGCGGGTACTGCGGGCTCACCACGCGCTCCGGCACGTACGGCCCGTAGTGCTCCAGGTACGGAGCGCCCGCCTCGGCGGCTGACGGAGGAGGTCGGACAAAGCGAGACATGGACTGAGTGGGATAGTACACTCCTGAAGCAAGGCAAGGGGGGGAAACACAAGATACAGAAAGTGATTAGCACAATTGTTCACAAAAATTGATGGCAGAAAACCCTGAAGAAGCAAAAGTTGATCCAAAGCTCGAGTGACATTGTGTAATTACCTAAAATACCAGCACGGTGTCAATGTTACAGTAGCTGATGAAGAGCTGGTGAGACTGAGCCCACCACAGTGAATAGAAATACATCACCAGAATGTCTGCAGACTGCTACAAATGCTTTCAGCTAGGTAAAACCTAAAAAGTAAACTGCAGATTGGTCTGTACATTTTCATCCATGCAACTAAATTCAATTTATCTCACAGAATCACAGATTGACCAGGTTGGAAGAGACCTTCAAGATCATCAAGTCCAACCCATGCCCTAAACACCTTAACTAAACCATGGCACCAAGTGCCATATCCAGTCTTTTTTTGAACACATCCAGGGATGGTGACTCCACCACCTCCCCACGCAGACCATTCCAATATTTTGACTCTTTCTGTGAAGAATGTCTTCCTAATACCCAACCTATATTTCCCTTGATGCGGCTTGAGACCGTGTCCTCTGGTTCTGTCAGTGCTGCCTGGTGAAAGAGACCAACCCCACCTGACTGCAGGCACCTTTCAGGGAGCTGTAGAGAGTGATAAGGTCACCCCTGAGTCTCCTTTTCTCCAGGTTGAACAACTCCAGCTCCCTCAGTCGTTCCTCACAGGGTTTGTGTTCCCAGCCCCTCACCAGCCTTGTTGCTCTTCTCTGGATGCACTCAAGCGTATCAGAGCCACTGGCTGGGTAAAGGAACTTGGATTATTCGGATTTAAAGTCATTTAGAGATTTGTTCTATGTCTTGATCAGGAGAAAGACATTCCAGAACTGTAAATCATGAAAGACCTGTAATATCACAATGCCTGGTTACCTGAAGATTCTATCCGGGATCTCTCGATAATTTTTAAATAAGCCTGAATATGTGCATGACATCAAATTTTGTGGACAACTCAGATGTTCACTTTTGGAACAAATGTAAGTAGATTGTTTTTATTCAAAATGCTCTGCAACTTTCTCAGAAATGGTTTCCCCGATTTCACCTTTGCTTTCTAGAGCTTTTTCTGCTTTTAACTTTCCTTGGTCTGTCATTACTTATTTTTCTTTCACATTAACTTAACTTTGTCTCATTTCTCTCTGCGACCTCACATTGCCTAAGGATCATTCTCTGTTTTCATATAGATAGCCATATCTTCTCTTTTTAATCTCCTTCAATATGATCTTTCTCCACGTGCTCTCTTTATAGTTAAGTTTTTCCTCTTAGTTCCTTTTTTATGACATTTTCTTTTTCTGTGAACACCCTTCTCTAATTTCATTTATCTCCAGTCATCATATGCACTTTATTTCCATTTTCTCTGAGTCACACTAAATTAAGGTTTACCATACTGGATCCCTCATCCAGCCCAGTTAGGAAGAACTGAAGACAGAAGGACTTGCAACACCTGAACAGATAGAGGTATTGTTTTCACTTGCACTGAAGACTTCAGTCAAGGCATAAAATCCTGCCAATTTCCATCTTATTATGACATCACCATATTAGTGTCTTTCATCCATTTGTAAGAAAACATCAGTTAAAGGGCTTAAAAACCAGAGTGGGAAGAAAGACTAAAATCAGCATGAGGATGAAAGAGCTTGGTGTCAATCTTACCTTGTTGGTAGGGTGCTGGCTCAAACGATGGGGCAGCCCCTCTGGGGTCTTGATAAAACATATCTGCTTGTTGTGCACTGTACAACTGAGACCCTCGTGGTACCATCTGCAACTGCTTGGTGACAGACACTGAGGGCAGATCTGCTGGCACCCGAGCAGGCACAGGATGAGGGTTCACTGGCAAGGCAGAAATAGAGCTCTTGGGAACAGATTCCAGCCTAAAGAAGTGGAAAGATGGCAGTGCTCATTAGGGCCTGGTATAGTAGTCTACACTGTACTCTAACACACTGTTATTTGTCTACACTCCACCTTCTGAAGGCTTCTATCACCTTCTCCAATTAAAATATAAGCAAACAGGGAATTAACACAGTTTAGAGCTTTAGCTTTCTACTCTACTATATAATCATTAAAAAACCCCCCAAGCAAACACAAGAACAACCACAGCCCCAGTTCTGTTTCTTTTTTAAAGAACTGGTTTCCTTTGTCTCTACTCCCCATTTACACCCACAACAATTTGAAGAACAGGTAGGAAGAGCCGTACAAGTCAGGAGGGGATCCAGGGGCACTGCTGCTCAGATGGTCCATCTTCCCCGGCTTCAGGGCACTGTCATAACCAGAGTCAGTCCCTCGAGAAATCAGTTGTGTCACTGTGCTGCCTGTTGACACAATTCCATTTGGCAGAGCAGAAGTTTTCCTATTGGGCAAGTCCACTCCCCCTTCCTCTGAGAGGATAGCTCCTGAAGGCAGGCCCACCTCGTTCAGCTGGCCCAGGGAGGCACTAAGGGGTCTTCTGGGAACGAGACGCTTGTTCATTTTACGGAATCTTCAGAAAGAGAAACCACATATCAAAAATTGAAACCAAAAAAAAAATCAAAAGGAGTTGTACTTTCAAGATTTTTCAAACGTGGATTCTACTGAAAGCTTCTTTTTATTCAAATTCTTCAAGGGGCTTATGAAAACACCTCTTAGAATACAACTTCTCTGATAGTTGATCTATTAATCAGAGTTTCTATCAGAACAAGAATGGACTTTTAATGACAAGTACATCAAGAATTCACAGGTAAACTTCACACAGCAAATTTACAAATCCTACTTTCTTTACACATATGCATCTCAAGAGAAGAAAACCAAAACCAAGCATCACATAAAGCACTACTATCATATAAAATATAGTAATACAAGCTTCAGAATAAGAATCATAGACTGTTCAAGCCTGTTTTATTCAGAGAAGAAACTAACAGCAGAAAATTTAAGTGAAAAAATATGAAGTCATACCCTTGGGCTCTGTTTGTCCAATAGTAAGCCAAGTGTTCACTACCATGTGATATATTTTAAAGCACATTTTAAGATTAATATTACTATATCAATATGCAGCTTACACCATTTCTGTTGTTTGATAAAATGATTGCAGATACAAAAACTCTACGAACAAGCAGCAATTCCAAAAATCTAACTGCTTCTGACTAAAGCCTGAACAAATATAGGCATTTTAACCAAAGTTCCACAGAAACCAGTAGGCCAATGGGGTCCTGGAGAACAAATTTCAGAGTTGAAGGTCCTCCTCTAAACACCCTGCCATTAGTTCAGATCCCAGAATGCAAATGTGAGAGCATATCTGCAGACCTGAGTGTTCTCACTGAACAAGCAGCAAATAGTATTTCTTCAGCAGGGTTGAAGCCAACACTTTTATATCATAAATAACAGTCAGAGTGAGATGGGAACCCAGACTAGGAAGGTATACAAATTACTGCAGAGAAAGGTGGCAACTGATTGATTTCTCAATCTTTAGATAATCTCTGTAGATGCCCACGCGCATTAACAGCAACACAAGAGATACAAAAAGGGGTTTTATTCTTGGGGCTGGTTTTTTTTTCAGATGTTGTTGCAGTCTCCACATGTGCAGGACACAAATGAATTTTTAACAAGCTCAGTTCTTGCCTATGCACACAGGGTCTTTGTCCCTTGTCAAGAGGGGAGTGAGCTGCTGTTTAAGCAAGTTTAGATGATAATATGTTATCTAAAGCATTACCACACATTTCCCCATAACCTACCTCCAAAGTTAAAGCTGTATAGAGAGACAGAGGAGTCACACAGCAACAGCAATGCATATTAGTCACACTAAGCATTTTTAAAAGGAGGAGTGCTAACACAATAGCTACTTAAAGGAGTTAAGCAAAGATAATAGGTTCAAGGAACAATCAGAACTCCCAAGTTCCCCAACCACCCACAGAACCTGAACAAACATTCTCTACAGCCCAGGACAACATTAGTACCAAGGCAAGCAAGTCAGTCTGGCTACACCAGGCCTCTCCCCCCCTGCAAAGCTGACAAACAGCCCTTGATACATACAGCTGGCCCAGAGGTGTAACACTGACCCACCACCCAACACAGGTTAACAAAATCATCCCAAAGCAGCACTACCAATCTCCATTTCATTAGCATGATGACAGAAGGCAAAAAACTTTTCAACTGTTTCTGCAGCACACAAGTACTGGAGTCTTATTCCTTGCTCATATGAATAACTGTCTTTGTCATTCTAACACCACATGCTCTGCTCTTCTTTCTTTGTGTTTTGTCTATGCACTGCATGCTGGCTATACAGGCCATGAGCTGACATTAATGCTTTGAGTTTAAGATTAAGAAATGAAAAAGAAACACTGCATGCCAATCCTGAGCCTTTGCAGTATTCTTCTCATTAAAAAGCACCTTGTCTTTGAATTTTTAAAGCAACTAACAAGCTAATATACTACATAAAATACACTGTATTTATTTATTTTAGCTCCTAAATAATCCATTTTACTTAAAAAAAAAATAGAACAACCTACAGAACAACAGCATCTTGCTCTTACATAACTGGTAGCCCTCCTAAATCTGTAATGGATCTAGACTGCAGATTTGATATGAGCATAATTTTTTAACTACAACAACAGATGTAACCAATTGAAAGTACCTGCATGAAACTTTTTGACAGATTGCACAAAGAATTGTTGCAGGAAAAAATCCTGAATTGTTTGTTTTTGGAGCTAGCAACACATTCCTTACATTTGTAAAACTGCCAGCAACCTACCTGAATGAAAAGGAAAGAGAAGTACCCACAAACAAAAGACACTGTGAATGCCATCACACACTTAGGAAGTAGGGAAAACAGCCCACCTCCAAAAACTTTGATAACACTTGTGTAGCATCAAACTTTCAGAGCTGAATTACTGATGAACAAAGCAAATATCCTGCTGTATGGAAGAACAAGTAGCTCCAAAACCTAAGAGATGACTGTTACAAGTTTATCACACTAGTTCTTCCTAGTTTAACAGCCAGGTTATACCTTCTTTCCCCCTCATTCCAAAATATGAGAAATAACTCTTATAGACAAGATGAAACAAAGACTGGGCTGTTTTCTCCTAGTAGAACACTTACTTTTCCAGCTCCTCCTGTGAGTGTGCAAAGGTGCAGCTGGCCCCCCGGGGACATCCTCCTCTCTGCTTCATGTCTCGGCACATGTATGTCTTGTACTTGCTGTGCTGAGGGGGCTGACAAGGGTAAAGAGACCAGGTGAGATACCTGAACATGAGAAACACTTAACCAAGCTCAATGTATCATCTTATCAAAGGCCTGAGGTTTGACTGCTGATAATTGCTCTAATTCAAGTGTTTCTGGAATACCTGACATGAAATAAATGAGTGAAGTACTTGTGTTTGGTTCTTCAACAGAACCAACAGATTCTAGAGTATGTGCTTTGACAGCTAAGTCACTCACAGTTTTATACAGCATTTTTATTCAAGCTCCTTACTGGAGAGCTTGACTGGAACACAGCTGTACATTTTAGGACACAGTTAAATGGACAAAACTGATACAGGACGAAAAAATTACCAATAATCAGACATACCCTATCGATAATTCACCAAGGGAAACATGTGTAAAAGTAAACATGCTTTCTGAGAAGCCAAAAGGTGTATATCTGTCAGAAGTCACCTGGAAACTGTTGGGGTTTTCTGTTTGGTTTTGGTTTTGTTTTGGTTTTGGGAGGGTTTGTTTGGTTGGTTTTTATTTTGTTTGTTGTGGGGTTTTTTTGCCTTCTACTGCAGTGAGAAGATCCAGGCAGAGTGAACATAAGCCACACAGCCTTTTACTGGCCACTGTTGCCAAGTAGTGCAACTTTACCCAGACACCCCTTTCCTACTCACAGGCTCCAGGCTCCCTTCCAAGCAGCACAGCATGTACCACAGGCTCTCCATAACAAAAACTCTGATGTTTGCCCCTCCCAGATTCCCACTTATGCATTTCTACTGTTTTTCCTTTTGCTGGTGACAGTGCTCATTATCCATCCCAAGTAATGCAAAAAGATGAAACAGCAGAAATAATTCACTTAATATTTTTTTTTCTTGGCAGAGATAATCTTTTTACTAGTGGAGCTCCCTAAACCAGCTCTCCAAGAGGATGAGTGCCAAAGAGACAAAGGAGTAGGACTGAGACAGGCAGCTCTGTACTTCAGCAGCATTTATATCAACTGATCTACACAACAAAATGACATCAAAGGAATGTGTGATAAGGCAACTAGGAAAGAAGTTAATACACAATTACATTGTCATTGCTGAAAACAAAAAAATTTGTTTCAGGAACTTGGATTGCACCTTCATATCAACTGTTCTTAAATCCTTAAGCTCGACAGACCACTCAGCACAGGTATAAGGATGATTTCATTAACAGAGGGCCAGCTGGCTGAAATATGTAAAATTAAAACAAAACCAAGAAAATCCCCACAAATCACAGCAGCACTCAGTGTCCCTTCCCCACCCTCTACTCAGGAAAGTTGTTATTCATTTCCCTAAGCCTGCAGCTGGATCAGACTGCTCTCCTTCCATCCTAGCGAGCTCTGAAAATCAGTTCAACAGGTTTTGGAGGTAAATATGCATTGTTTCACATTTTTTCCTTTATTGTTTCTTTTTTGATAAATATGACTTGCAGTGATGTTTTCAATTAGCTCCTTGTCAAACCAAATCTTTCCAGATGACATTAGTAAACCTCTACTATAAGACACAGCCAATAAAACTTAGGGGTACATATTTCCCAAATGATTTAGCTTTTACCTGTTGTTGATCTGTTCCTTTTTTGCTGTGATTCTGGATATAATCAACTAAGCCATGAACCACAGTCCTCACAGCAACTAGTCCATTTTCCAGTTGTTCCCATGTTGGAGGTGGAGCATCTGTTGCATGGACAGCAAACACCAAACATAAAGAGAAAAATCAGAAAGATTTTCCAAAACCAGGTACAAAACCCCACAACAGTATCACAAAACTTGACTAGCCAAGTTTATAAAAAACATTTCATCAGTAGATAAAAAGCATTCAGCACCTTAATTCTGGGACATTTAGCTCTTACAGAATAGAGGTATCTATCAACTTAAGACTGAACTGCACAAAATACTGAATGAGCCAGTAAGACTATTATTAGAATGTAAAATTATTTCCTTTTACAAGAACTTTCTCATCTCACAAGAACTCCAGAGTAAAAGCACTGTACAAACTCTTCTCATTTAGAAAAACATCAGGTTCAAAATCCCTCTTTGCATTCAGACTCCTGGAGGTAAAATTATTCCATATGAACACAGTCATCCTGGCCTGATTACACAGGCACAGATGTAGAACAGCAACAGAAATTAATGCCTCTCATGTGGAAAAAACATCACAAGGCAAATCTTTGAAATCAGACCACCATCTAAACTACTGTGAATAAATTGTACAGTCTCAATTCTATAGGAGCACCTTTTCTTTTTAGCCAATTTACTTTTCTAAGTTTTTGAATCTGTTCCAGCAGCTGACACTCCCACTGTGGGTCTGCACGCTCTGCTGCAAAGGACAATACCTCAAAGAGCCTTTCAAAATCTTTAGCACAATTAATGACATTATATTCCACTCACAGGGACTAAATTCTTCCACAAGTACTTCAACCTGCTTCCCTGCTGCTCTTTAGGGAACCCAACAGTACAGAAAAAACCACAAAGACCAGATTTGCCTACTGAAATCAAGGGAGGTTATTAGTGATGCCACCTTCCAGATCAGTTTTTTGCAAACAGATTTGCAGTACACAGCTTTGTCCCCAGCTTGTTTCAGTATGAAAGATTTGGGAAGAAAGCACTGCATCTCTAGCTGTGAAGTACAACTGGTCCATCATTGGAAAGGAAGTTGAACTTCTGTTTGTTTAAACAAATACGAAGTACAGTTTTTCATCTCCTGAAGTCAGTTTATATCTTCTTACTATTTTGATATACAATATTGATTTTACAAATTTTACCAGGTATAAAATAACACTTCAACCACAGGACTCTGTTCTGTCCCTTCCCATCTCCTTTAGATAGTCCTTACAGCACTGCTGACTTTTCAACAATTTATCTTTCTCTCCTCTGTCAACAGCTTAGGTTCTATTTCCCAGTTAAATTCTTTCCAACTATCTTATACTTGCCAGACTCTTTCCTAGTTTTGAAGAATTACCTATGAACAAGAAAAATGCCGAATTCTGTAGGGTAACAAACTATTCTTGTCTAGACTGACTTTTGCCTAGCTTCTCTGTATTCAAGCTATCAAAATTCTACTTTGGAATCCAAAACTCTTTAGTTGATGAGTAAGGAGGACGGTTCCTTACACCTGATGATCAGCTTTCAATCTTTGAACAGTGTTAAACTCATTTTGCTAAACTTAAAGGTTTTCATAAAAACATCCAGATTTACCTGGACTGGGATCAATATTTGCTAGGAGCTCTAGGTGAGGTCTAAGACGATTCAAGTTAGCTGGATCTCCAGTCCTCTGAAGAGCAATAGTTAATTCCTGAACACTCTGTGCAAACGAGGCTGGGGTCTGCAACTTAAAAAAATTATCATAATTAACTTTCTACAGGCATAGCAATCCTCGTGGTTTCTGAAGGCTGCTCCACAGAATGCACAGTTCTTTGACATTGCATTAAATTACACTTTGAAATACACAAAATAAAGGCTGGTGTTTTTTCTAGCAATAAAACCAATTTCTTTTGTGTTGTGCTGCTACTCAAGGAAAAAAATGGGCCATACTGGAAACCATTTAATTTAGATTTCTGGAGAGTCTAAATCTCCAATACCCAAACCAACAGGCTTGCACCCTGGTTTAAATTGAGTACAGCTAACAGAAAAAGAACAAGATAGTTGAAGGAAAAGACAGCTAGCAACATTCCATTTCCTAACATCACTCAATTCCAGTTCTAAAACTGTTAATTCTACCTAGATCCTTCAAGAGATGTTTGGCAGGACACTTCAAAAGGTGGGCAAAGGCATAAATATACAGCAGAAGCTATCTTGAAGCTAATCCCCTTGCACAGCAGCCAAAGCAGCTGTTTCACAGCTTTCAGAACCATTCAACAAGGTTCAGTTCTTCCCACCTAATTAAAGCACGTAAAAAAGCATCCCCTAATCTAAAAGCCCCTGTTGCTTCTGAACACAGAGATCTGGTTATTTCCAGAATTTAAGTATTTTATTTACAAAATGTATTTCCACCTCTCTGCCTTCAGACACAGACATGGGGACTCATTTTTTTCCAACTTATGCACTAACTTCCTGCCTGCAAACACGGACCATTAGCCTCTGTCACTACACTGGCACTTATCAGCTGTTCATAAAGGTCATCCCCCAATTATTTAGCTAAACTTTGTGGGTTTCCATCTGCAGAAAGAAGTAAAGCAAAAATGTCCAGATGGCAGAGGAAGCAAGATGCATTAGATTACAAATATATATTCTAATTATTTAGGACGTAACAGGTTTTGAAATAACAAGACAAATGATTAACGGGCACGTCCACGTGGGCACAGTTTCTAAGTTGACTTCACAAACAGCTGCAAACAAGATGGACTGGGCTGGCTCTAGGTGGCTTTACCTTGTCAATGATACTCTGCATGTGGGATTTGTGAGACTGGTCTCCATAGAGGAGCGAGGACCACTGGTCTGGTGCGATGCGCAAACCCGCCTCCATCGCTATTTGAACTATCTGTGAGTCGTGCTCCCTTCTCAGAGCCTCGTAAGTCCGAAATTCCTCCTTCAGCTGCATCAGGGAGGAATCCTCATCTCGCTTGGTCACCTAGAGAGGAGAAATGAGCCAAATGCAATTAAGCAGGATAAGCCCAAGATTAGGTGAAGTCCGAGGCAAGTGACGTCTTGAGTCACATCTAAGTCCTTCTCCCAAACTAAAATCAACTATGACACACTCAGTGAACAGCAGCTCCTACTAAAGTAATGCACGCTCTATAGAGTGGAACCACTAGAAAATGGACACAAAACATTGTTTACTTGGACTCTGACCCACATATTGGTCAAAGTGTCACATTCCAAATGACTTTACCCACACCTTGAATCAAGATATTTTGTTTGCATTGCAGAATTTGTTTGAGGGTACAATTAGCAAAACCAAAGTGTTTTTCTACTCATTTAGCAAGAGTAAATGATATTTAAGTTGAGCATCTAGTAACAGATATTAAAAAACAGTTTTTCTTCATACAGCTGACACCCAAAAGTCTCCTTTTTATTTGATTCTAACCACACCACAACTGAATTAACAGAATTAGTGATTTTTTTGGCTTTAAGCCACTTCTAAGAAGGTAAGTATGCTGCTTTACATCCAGGTTTTGTAACTGTACCTCTATGAAACCAGGCAAAGGCAAAACCTATCTTTACAGCTTCAAGTCGCTGTTTCAGCCTACACTGCCACCACAGCTGAATGACAAAGAACTCTAAATTCACGTGGGACTTCATGAGCAATACTTCCTCTAACTACACATATTTTTAGGCACATTAAATGTTACAGAGCAATGAAAACAAAGTAAAAACCAATGGTTTTCATTGCATTACAAAACCTCTGGGCAGAACCTTCTTCATACCTTGAAGCAGGAGGCTCTGTAAAGGAGCTGGACAACGTGCCCAATGCTAGTCTTGGAAGCCTGAGGGAATCGTGGCTCCAGTCTCTGCACCACAAAGAGAACCAAGACCTTCCGTGACAGAGCAGATCCATCTTCCAAAGCCAGCAGAACCAGCTTTAGAGCCTCCTCTTGCATTGCTGGGAGTCAGGAGAAATGCAAAAAGAGACAAAGGATGAGAGAAGCCCAAGGAAAATTTTTGCAGTTTCTTGTTCACCTACTGGTGAACTGAGATAACAGCTAAAAACTCCCACCAACAGGCACACAAAGCCACAGAGGAAAAAAACGAATTGAGCAAGAAGGGAGGCAAAGAGAGAAGGAACCTCTCCAGATTCCCAGACTGTGACTTGGGAAAACAGGGCTTTTTACCTTTAGTATTATTATTATGATTTATTACTATACACTATATTAATATTATTATTATTATTATTATTATTATTATTATTACTAGCACTACCATTACAACAACATCTGTTTTGGGCATCATCTGATAAGAAGGTTCTTTTCTGTACATCTCTTGATCATTAATACGAATTTTCCCAGTGTATTGCCTACATTCCACACTTATCCCAGAAGAAAAATCTGATGGGCTAAGGAAGAGCAAGGTTCATTTCCATAAAAAAAAGAGTGCCCACACCAATCAACCAGGCTGCAGCACTGCTATTTTGCTACATAACCAACCTCCCTCTTCCCTGAAGTGGTATGAAAGTTACTATCTCAAAATTAGTCTTTGTCTGTTTCAGTCAGGAAAAGCTTCACTATTTTTTCATTAAGAAATTAAATTGGCTTCATATTTCAAGACTCAACCAGTGAGTCTATATTTTCAATAATGAGACTTCATTTTTTAAGCAACATTGATTTCTTTCTAGTATTTTAAGCAAAGGAATTTAATTTATAAATGCACAACCTCTTAAAAATGTGTACACACAACTGTAACAAATCTCTCCCTACAACTGTTTTGTATGTTTATTGCCCTAAGTAGCAAAAGAAGCCATGCCAGTCACTTCCAGTAACCTTATTTTTTCTAGAAAGATCTTCAAGAAATAGACAAGAACAGAAGGACACCTATTCTGAATTTTACAGAACACTTGAAAAAGCATTAAAAATACAAGAAAACCCAACAGACACATAATTAATTCTGAAGATTACTATTAAGAAATTAGGCTGTTGCTTAATAAAATCCCTTGGGCAACTGGACACCATTTATCAATGGCTCAATTCTGAAGTGCTTCTAGTACAGTAGTGATACTGTGATGTCACCTACCTGGCCCAAGGAACTGGCAGCCTCTGGCTCTCACTGCAGCCCAGAGGTTGGAGGAGAGCTGCTGAGGGTTCTGATGCTGGAGGATGAGCTCTGTGACTGTTCTTTCACCCAGTGACCGCGCTGCCCGCATGGCTCGGATGCGCCCTTCCTCCTCCACCAGCTGGCAATGGACTAATGTCACCAGCTTCCTCTGCATGGGGCGACTCAGCACACTCTGAGTCGTGCTGTTAAGACCCACACCTTCAAAATAGAATGAAACAGGATAATAAACTAACTCACACTCCTCTTCTTGTGCCAGCCTTCAGTGACTGTACTGGACAAGTGCAAACCTAGCTCTCCTGGTGTCCATTTTGTCAAAGGGAATACTAGTCAAGGCATATCATAAGTTCATTTCATTTCTTTCACCTGGCAATAAAAGCAGTTTTCTGGTAGTCAGCTTCCCCATATGTTGTGGTGTGTTTTATGCTTGTTCAGTTTTCCCTCCATTGTTCTCTCAGAAAGTCCTGTCCTGTTACCAGTTTGTGTCAATCCCCAAACCCCTCCCCAGTTGTCTTGGTTACCAAATGTATCTTTCTTGTTCCCCACCCCTGGCAGCCTGCCTGTCACTCGACACCCCTGCCTCTTTTTCTAGAGAGTTCGGGCCAGGGTGTCGAGTGATTGGGTTAGGGGCCAGGGTCCCTCCCGCAACTGTGTTTGATGGGTTCTCCGATCATGCCAATCCTTAATGTATCCCTCTCTGATTTGCTATCTTTCACCCCTCCCACCCTCTGTAAAACCGAGGCTTTTTCCCTGCCTCGGGGCTCTCAGCTTCTTCCACCGAACCTGCACGTTTCCCTACCAATAAAACCACCCCCCCGAAGAAACTGAGGGTCGCCTCTTCATTTCATCCTGCGACTTCGGAGCTCTTTACTGCGGCCACACGTCCGCAAGGCTTGACATCGCCTTGGGCACAAAGCCCTGACTCCGGGTTGGGGAAGTGCCTTACTGGCTGGAGGTTGGCTGGACACTTATCTAGCCTGGGCGTTTCACTTTTCACCGGCCACTGCTCCACCCATAGGCTTAGTCTTGTGATTGACTGATCTGGCTTTTTAAGAAGATGGAACGTCTAATGAATCCTTTTCCCATGTTGGTAGTTTGTCCCACACCCTCCCATACAGATTCCCAGTTCATCCCTTATTTGTGGACTTTAGGGATCACTTGGACATTTGTTTGTTTTCACAACACATTTAGTTTCTTGCCTACATATAGTACCTTCACTGTTTTGCTTTAGAGCTTACATGAATCCTGAACTGCTTGGGTGATGTTTAATTTTGTGCCAAAACTCTGAATCACAAACATGCTGAGAGCCACCTAATTCAGGTTAAAGGAAGAGGGGACTCCCTAGACAAACAGCTTTCACTGGGCCACCAATTCCCAGAGTGATTCTGCTGTCACACTGCACTGGTCACAAAAGACTCAGACAGCTTCTCAAAAAAATAATTTTTGATAACCCAATGCCCATGATGATCACCTCCACTACTTGGACTGACAGACTGTCCAAATCCAGCACATGTAATATATATAAAATCCATACTCTTCAACACAGTGCAAATTTGCTAACTTAGAATTACCCAGATTGACCCAGCTCTTGGATTTGACCTTGTATAAACAAAATATTACTTATAATTTTCCTTATCTATCTTATATGTAGTAACTTTCTCTTATGAGTTCATTCATCCTCTACAGAACAGCTGCATCACTACAATTATCACAAAGCAGAATTGAAAAAAAAAGGCAAAATTATCTACTTTTACTTATTCTGCAAAGATCAAATCAAAGTTTGTCTCAACTTACTATGGCATGGTCAAAAACCTCAGCCTTCTCTCTGACTTATTTTTGACACCTTTCAATTCGACATCCCCTCCCTGCCATGAAAATATAATCTTAATGTTTAAGAAATCTGTTTCAATTTGTTTCTAAACTAGATTTATATCCATTTGTCAAACATGTTAACTAATAATTTGGATAGTTTGTTTTGCATCTTATTTGGCTTTTGGTTTCATTTTCCAAGGAAGCAATGCAGGAACTACCTCTTGCACTGCTGAGTGGTTTGAGGTACAATGCCAATTCTTCCACACATTTCTTGCCCTCCTCATAATGCTTGGTATCTTCAGCTCCACTGCATAAAGTAATTGGCTGCTGCTCAGGAACCTGAGGAGAGATGACATGTACATCTACTATGAATGTGCATAAATAAGTGACAACCATGATTAGAAACATTTGTTACTACACCACATTTCCTGTTTTCTTCTCCTTTTGTGATTTTGCTGTATTACTTAGCATTTTTTCAGCTTATTTACTGAACAAATAGCATAAGAAACCCCAGTGAGAATGAAAACAAAAATACAGCATTTACATTTAAGAGACTTCTTTCATTTTGTGGCTGAAAGGAACTAGAAGCAGTAGGCTTAACATGGCACTTCCTATACTATGAAACTTTGGCTAAAGCAGACACATGGAAACATCCCCAAAGCTGACTGGCCAAAAAAACTCAGGGGGAAGAAAAAAAAACATAGGAGAACCCTGGTCTGCTGGTAAGCACAAATTGATATCTATGGCCTCACAGCTCTAAAATCATCCAGGGATAAGAGACTGCAGCTACTTAAGATTAGTGGAAGAAAGCCTTAGCAGCAAATACAATAAGACACCCCTGGAACATATTCTGAGCAGACACAGTTATAAACCATGACCAAGTTATCCTCTGTAGTGCATATGAACACACCCTGTGAGTATCTATCTGATGATAGATGCCAACTACATTCTCAGAGCTTTGTGCTGGGTTTTTGTCAGGTGACATTTATTTCTTCTTCCAGACATTGACCAGAAATCAGGATTTTTCCAAGGGATTTGCACCACACCCTTCCAAGTTATAATTTTGGTTCTACTCTCCTCTTGGAAAATTCTTAAAGCTTTCATCAAATCTGAGGGTGCAGTATAGCGCTGTACTAACACTTCTCAACATCACTGTTCAGCAGTCAACCCAATATGGTAATACAGAGAACTAGAATTCCTCAGAAGACCAAACACAAGCACTTTTTCTTTTAGCTGTCAAAGTGCAAATACATCTCAGACTTCTATTTCCAAGTCAATCCCCATCCCAGTGGCAATAACAGCATGTTAATCCCACATAGCTGCTTACAGGGACCAACCCAGGCCTTCAATCTAAAAGCAAAAGCCTTTAATGCTTCAGTTAAATACAGATAGAAACCTGCTTACCTTCATGTGTAATGCAGCCATGGCAAGAGCAGCATTATGATGGCAGCACCAAATAAAAGCAGCAAATATATATATAAAATATATATGGTTACCATCACCAATGTGAACAGCTTTAATATCAATTTTACTAAAAAGCAATGCTTCAACCATACAGATCACACTTCTCCTTAGATAACCCTGTCACCGTGCTAAGTTTTTTATTTGACACACAGAGCAAAATAAAAAGTTACCATCTTGCTTTTCCAGCAAGCAGGTAACAAAGAAAAGTCTCAAAATGCAACATGTCAGCTGGAATTAACATAGTATCATCTCAAACTAACATAAACAAGATAGGGGCTGTGTCTGATCTAGGCATCCATTCTTACTAAAGAGAAAAGCCCAAGTTCAATCACACCAACACAACAAGGTTAGCCTCAATACTTATCACTGATGGAAGTTAACTTGTAATGTTCTGTGGGGTTTTGGTTTTAATTTTGGGCCAGCAGTTGGTTGGGGTATTTTGGTTTTTGAGTTTAAGGAGTTTTTGTGTTTGTAAGCAAGAATACTTTCAGCAAAAGATTTTGCAACTCTGTATGTTAGAGTGGTCAGCTGTAAACAGTCACAACAACCTTGAGTGGTTTCTTGGGATTTAGGAAACTATTATTGACTCCTGCAGTATTTCCCTGCACCTTCACAGAACATTCCACACCTCCTTTCCAAAGGCATTGCCATTTTAGCTTCTGCCAGGGCAGTTACGTGGCAGAACTGGCTGACTGAGCAAATGACACATCTCAAGTGTATGCAGACCCTGCCCCATCTCTGCCCTATTTCCTGCAGTCCCACACTCTGTACAAACTCCAATTCTCCTGCAAGCATTCCCTGTGGCACCACTGCCAGCCCAAACAGTGCCAGTGCCGCAGCCCCGGCAGACAGACGGACAAAGGGGCTGGGGACAGACGTGGCACAGGAAGCCACGCTCAGCCCTGGATTTTGACCCTGAATTGGAGTGGGTTTAGCACACATTCAAAGCACTGGTTTGGAATGCCAGACACAGCACAACTCCACCAGTGAGACACAAGGACTGTCTAGCAACTAACAGAAAGCTTCCCCTTCCCCCACGGAAAAGCTGGCAGAGAAAAACTTCCAAGAGCTAATCAAGCTATTCAAACACTATCTGCATATTGCTCCCATTCCTTCTCCTTTGAAGGGAAGCTTCAATGTAAAAATCCAAATGCTTTGTACAACTGTACTGTTTGCAAAATGAGCCCAAAAGAGATTCAACTTTTATCTGAAGCTGGAGCAAGTGTAGTACTGAAGAGTAAAACATGCTTCTTCTGTGGTTTTCAGGAGTGTTCAGGAGAAGAGAATTTACTTCTCATGCACACACACTTCATTCATGCAGTGCACTTCACAATAAAATTTACAAGTAATTTTCCTTTTGCTGGTTGTATTATATGCACTTCCAAGAGTTATTTTAATATTTTAGGATTAGAATAATTGTAAGAATAGCATCTACCAAAGAAAAATCATGAAGACATAATTCACATTAAGTGACAGGAAATGTTAATTTTGACTTTGGCTCCATCATGGAACTGCTGAGGGACAACTGAGAAATAACTCAACTCAAAAGCATTTTCACTTCCCCTTCCCAAAATAGCCTTTTAATAGCATGCATGACCCTATGGTTACTGCTGTTTACAATGCCTCTGAGGAGCCTCAGAATAGATGCCCCACAGAGTGAGCTCATTATTTTCACACTCAGTCCATATTCTGTTCTCTCAGACATCACACCCTTATGACAGTTTCCACTGCAAATATATTCACATCATGTAATCAACACCTCCCAAAGGGAATGAGAGGAAGACAGGAAAAATGATCTCAGCTCTTTAATTGCTTTAAATCTGTGATGGTTTTGCATGTATTTGCTTTGGCAATGACTCCAAGTATCCTGACAGTGGAATGTTACCCACCAGCATGGCTTGTGGCTGTGGGAAGAGACAGGTTATGACAGCATAAGGAAGGGGACTGGAAAAGAATGCTAAAGCATCATCTCATACCAGGCAGTGATTTTGAATTGGTGATTTAAGTGTAATTTGATGAAGAAAGTCAGCTTGAGTTGTCAGTAATTACCATTAGACATCTAATTGCACAGAATGAGAACATGTTAAACAGACCAAACCCCTTTTTGTATGGTTTGAAAACTGTTTCTAGCAATATTTTCCTCCCCCTCCCGGCAAATGAATGATTTGCTTCCTGCCAAGAGAAACCAAACAAAACCCAAAGCCTACTGTCTTTAGTTCCTCAAAAGTTTACATTAAAGACAACTTTTTCACAGATAATTCCTCTTTTGTGGCACTTTATTTCATCAGAAGTTAAAATAAAAAATTATCACACGTGCCTCTAATAGCTCTGCACTTTTGAAAGGGCTGTAAGTTCAGATCACCCAGTCTCTCCTCATGTACAATTCTAATGTCTAGAATTGTGTTTATCATGTCCAGCAGATTATTCCAAAATTAAAGCACCACTGGCATTTCTGCCACTCTACATCACCTGTTTGGAATGTGCATGCTGCTGTTTCATGGTTAAAAAAACACGAGGGAAGAGCTTAGATGACAGATTCATGATTAGGTACTTCAAAACACTAGCCAGGTGAATGCTTGAAATAGTTCCATAGAGTGAGTAATATGGGGATGCTTGAATAGCTAAAATTCAAAACCTTATTCTCACAGAAACAAACTGAAGTGATTCCATTACCCAGGAAGTCGAAGAAGCAAGGTATGCTATGAATGCCTTGCTGATCTGTGTCCAAGGCCATTGTGTCTACCTTCCCTCACAGTTCCTGCTTAGTGTGCTCAGCTATGTCCAGCTTTCCTAGGAGTAATAATTCTCATCTTCCCCTTATGATCCCTCTGCTCCCCTCATTTTATGTAACAAAACTTAGCTAGACATGGTCTGAACTACCTAACCAGAGAGGCTGTGGATATCTCATCCCTGCAAGTGTCTCAGGCCAGGCTGGATTAGAGCAAGCTGGTCTGGTGGAAGGTGTCCCTGCCCACAGCACAGGGCTGCAATGGGATGGCTTTAAAGGTCCCTCCCAGCCCAAGCCATCCTGTGATTCTATTCTATTCTGTGACCACTGCCTTCCAGAACAGCTCCTGTACCCAGCATGGATGTGAGCCATGCTACAGGGGAGCAGGTAGAAAATCTGAATCTGCAACAGCTAATTTTCACACAAAGGGTGGCTATAACCTGGGCAATGGGTTTCATTTCAGAAAGGAGTGGGGAGAGGGAAAACTGAGAAAGAGTCTAATTCAAGTAAGAAACCAACTCTTTTCACTATTAGAGTGACAAATTCTATCCAGAGAGAGAATGCTACCATCAGAGAATACCTTACTGCTTTCCTGGTGACCGTGTGACAAATTCAGTGTTTTCCCCAGAAGAGAATCCTGCTTATTTCACTGGCTGTACTTGTGCAAAAGCCAAAGTGACTTGCCCTGGAATCCTGTCACTGCTGCCAGTCACAGCAGAATAGATTTGTTTCTTTAAACTGCCTGGTCTCCTCCTCCACCTCCAGCAAAAAAGCACTTAGCAAGTATAAATGTGTGAATTCCTCAGAAGTCACTCCAAAGGGAAAAGAACAAACTGTTCTTCTCCCTCACAGATAAAAGCTTTAGTTGGGCTTTACTGTATTTCCTTCCAAAATGAAACCTGTTTTTTTGGAATTTAGCATTTACAAATAAAATATTACAGGTCTCTGAGAACTTAGGTTAAGGGTACAGGGGACACTAATGACACATAGATGCTCCTGAAACTAAACCCAGAAGTGGAAAAACAAATGGAAGTGGTTTCAACTGAAGTTGACACTACTCATGCTTTGAAAGCTGGATTGCTGCTCACAGACCATTTTTGCTGAAATAGAAGAGTACACTCTCTTAGTGGGACAGTTCCAAATCACTAGTTTCTCTAAAGTACCTTTTTTTTTAAAAAATTTGTCCTTAAGCAAGCCTTTTTTTGTAAAAAGATTTTTAGAAATGGCCTTAGACAGTCTATTGGAAAATAGCAAATGTTCCCCTGTCCTTCACAGGAAAGTAGTTGTATTCATTTTCTAGTAATCCAGTGTCTGGTAAACACTGCAACAGCTGCCAGGATGGGAAAGGGAAGAGAAAGGAGAGGGAGTGGTACTGAACCCTGATTTCATTCACTTGTACATTTGAAATGAGGAGCTGGTAGGGAAAGGGTTTCAAAGGTCTCGTAAGGGGAAAGTTTGTCAGCAATAAATACCCAGCTAGGATCCATGGTTACTGTCACAGGTAACAGACTGCTGGGAGTAGCAAACAATCAGAAATGAGTGGCAAAGAACAGGGTGGGAATAATGTATCTTTTGGTGGCATTTGCAGCTTTAAGGTCATGACGAAAAAAGGTCCTGTGAATCTTCATCACACAAAATTTTTAGATAAAAAAGGAGCACAAAATGATGTCATTAGTGCAAAGTCAGAACCTAGAGTTCAGAGTGCTCTCAAGACAAACACTATACTATAAAACCTTTCTTCATACCTCACACATATGGATAAGAAAACTCTGGCTGGCTAACTAGTAAAACCAGAAAAAAATTCTCAGTTACCTATACAGAGCAGGGTGGATTTCTGTCTCATTCCACAGAATTTTGTTTTCAGAAAAATTTAAAATTCTGGCCGAGGTCAAATTGAAGCTATCATACAGCTTCTCATAAAGCTTAACAAGTGCACACAAAATAACCAAATGCAAGGGGAAGACATTTATCACAAATGTGGACATTCAGATGCAACTGGAAATATTCAAGAAACTGCAGAGGAAGAACATGTAAGAGAGAAAGAAAACTGTAACTTTTTAAATGACATCACTCATAGATTTAATACTGCTTGGAAGCTCTTCAAAGATGGCAGCATATCACAGAAATGGGAGTGCACAATCTCACTGCTTCCTCCTGCAGAGCAGGATGAGTCACTTAGCACAGCCAGAAACACCATTTGATTTTGAGCTTCTGAAATAACCTCTATGCCATACACCATGAAGGAAAAACAACAAATTAGCCATATTACTTGATAAACTAAGAAATGGCAAAAGCACACCTGGACCTCTAAGTCACAGTACCTAACAAAAAGCAACATAAGAGCATCTCTCTTTCCTCCACACTTTTTATAGCTCTTCCACAATTCTTTCCTTTTCCCCAGACTACAGATCTCATTGAAGTTTCTGCTGCATTTAATTTCACTTATCCCAGACACTGGAGCAGTACAAACTAAAGCAGTAATCCCTTTATGGTAACTGATCCCATCTACATTTTCATTCTTCACCTGTAAGTTAGACAGGGCTATCCCTCCTCTCCTGAGACCACAATCCTGTCCACAAGCCTTGGAAGGTGTGGGTCACAGGGAGCTACCCATGACCTAACATCCATAAACCTTTGCCAGCTTAAGTCTGTGCTGCAACTGAACAGGGTGGTCCTGCTTTCCACACATCCCTGCCCCATCCTGTGGCTGCTGTCAGTCCCAGTGCCACTCATCCCCATCACATCACCACTTCAACTGACCTCACCAGTACCTATTCCAGCCTACTGGAAGGGGGTCTCAAGCAGGCTTTCCCCCCTCACCAACATGGATTTAGAATAACATGTCATCTCAGGAAGTTGTGTTCCCATTGCAGAGTTTCAAATAAGGCTGTAAAAAGGCTGCTACCAGAGAGATCTGTCCCACATCCTTTACACGCCCCTCCTGGTTTTGGGACAAGCAAACACAGGTCTCACAGGGTGAATACAGTAAAGCACATAACCTACCACAGAAAAAGGTCTTCCACAAAATAAGCTCACTGATCAAGGTCATCCTTTTGGCAGAGCATGGCTAGGTAAGAGTCAAGGAAGAAGGAAGGAAACATAACAAACCTGTTCTGGTGACAGCCCACAGAATTAGATGTAACAAAAGTCATGGTCACCAGCACAATAAAGATTTAAACTACTGTTCCAGGCACTTCTACTACTTCTTGCAGACATCTACAAAAAGGTAGATGCCTTCTCCTCACATCATTAAGACAATATCATATTCTTGAATATTCCTGACTTGTCCTCCCAAAAGAAGGAAAATACTGAAACAGATTAAAAAAACAAAAACAAAAAGCAGGGATACCTGAGCACCCACGAGTTGCAGCAAGGCTGAGTTCACAGGAAGGAGCTCAATGTCTGTGTTGATAGTGGTCTGGTCAAAGGGACATGCCTTACGGTGGAGCTTGTTGAGGCACATCTTGCAGACAGTGTGGCCACAGCCCAGGCTGATGGGCTTCCGGATGGTTTCGTCGAAAGTCTGTGTGCAAATCGGGCAGGAGAGAAAATCCGTCCATTGTGGAGCTTGTACAGGCATTGCTTCAGGAGTTAATTGACGAGACAAAAATCTAAAGCACAGATTCCACTGGAATCAAAATTTTGCAAAAAAGTCTGTTTGGTTTTAAATATCTTCTGTAAGTACAGACAGTCTGCACATAGTGTGAAACATAACCTAGAAGAAAAGAGAAACACCAAGTTAGCATTCTGTACTAGAACAGGCACGTGAGCTCCTTTGTGCTAGTGAAGTACCACTCCTCGAGGTGTAGCTGAATTAAATACAGGACTGAGTCACAACTTGCTTTAATTCCAGCTGGTCTCTGGCTCTGGAAAAGCCAGTGTAAACCATTTCTGTGGGTACACAGTTTAAAATAAATCATGGAAGATAATTATCACATTGAAGTTGTAAGACTAATTAGCTCTTCATTTTTATGTTCTCTCTTGATAAATGAGCAAATTGACATCAACAAAATGCGAATAAAAAAGACAATTCCACTAATCCACTTTTGTACAATATCTATTGTACAAAATAATTAAATTTTTAAATAATTTTGCTTAGACAAGGCTTCCTCCAAAGCCTGTATCAAAAGCAACCTTTCCTCAGAGTCCAGTGGGCTCTGGATTGGCACCCAATGACTGCCCAAGCCTCGAGGGGGACAGGATGAATGGCTCAGGGTCAGTCAGACCCTGTGCAATGCAGCTCTCACACCTCACTCAGTGACACTGTGTGCTGCTACTCCAGCACCTTCACACAACCTCCTATGTGCTGAGCTCTGTGGTAGCACATGGACCCATCCAGACACATCTCAGCTACCCTGGCAATCTGCATGCACTCCTGCTGGAATTCAGCACTGTTAACTTGCCCTCTGTCTGCCATCCAGCACCTCCATCCTTCAAAACCTGGACAACCACTTCTAGTAGTCATTTATGACTGGATGACTGACAATTGTTCCTTAACTGTTCCTTTTGTGACCCCAATTTATATCATTCACTGCCTGCCTAGAGATTATATTCACAGAGAAAGCAACACCTTTATTCTGTTGAGAAACCACACTGAAACTACAATAGAAGAAAAGCTGGGAGGTCTTTATTACTTGGCACTTTCAAATCAAAATACTAAGAAGATCAAATGTTACTCATTATAAGGGAATGGAAGATAAGCTATTGCTTTGGGACAGGAAAAAAGCAGAACTCATATGAGGAGAAATGTACAAGAATAGATGGATCACATGATATGAAAAAAATCATTATCAAAAAGAAAATTGGTAATTAAATAATTCCTGATGTCTGGCTTACTTTCACCAGTGGAATATTCATAAACAATTTTCTAAATAAAGGAGCAAAATGACAACAAAAACACCACCCCAACCACCCATATATATTAGTTTCTCTTTTCCACACACCACTGGCTTCAGTTTCAAACCAAGGACTGCACACTTACTTGCTAAGTGTCTGTTCTGACAGAAGTTCTGCCATAAGCAAAAGCAACTTTTTATCAAATCTTCAGCTTAAAAATGTTTACAATCAAAATCTAAATTCTAAAGGCAAAGAGAGAAACTTTCTATCAAGACCTGTGCAATTCAGAGTCATGACATTTTAAAACAGAAAAAAATTTCTAATGCTAAAATAAAGACTCTGAAAAGCCTCCGCCACTTTTTTTCTGGAAAGAAAAAGGCTTCTTTTTTTCAGAATTAGTGCAATCTTGTCCATGGTTAACATTACTTTGCCAAGGTAAACAATGAAATGTTACTTGTTAAGCTTTTAGCTGAGTTTCATCAAACACCTAACGTTAGCTCTAAAGCTAATGAAAAGGAATTGTACTATGATGATGCCTCTGAGTCACTTCCAACTCAGGATGCTTTATGATTCTAGGGAAAAATAACTATTTCTCTCTTCAAAAGACAATATACAATGCCACACAGCCTCTGGTTGCCAGTCACTAAGGAATCAATAAAGAAATCAGTATTACCCAGGCAGGGTGGCACAAGGAAGAGGTGGCACCATATGTGGTTAACCCTGCCACCAGCATTGCACAAGATGTCAAGGCTGTTCAGGGTTCCCCCTTCCAAAATACCTCTTTAATGGCAAATCAGCCATTTTCTTCCATCTTGCCAGCATAGGCTCAATTCATTCTCATTACTAATGTATCACCACAACCCAAATGAAATCTTCTATACTTTTAGGTTACTACACTGAGAGATGATATCCTAAAGCATTCAGCAAATTTATTTCCAAGCCTTCCCCAGCTACCTGCCCTCCTATATACTGAGTAAACTTTGGTAACAAGCATTCAAGCTAGAACTATCCTTTGTAAACCAAATCTGCAACAGAAATTACCCAGAAACTCCACTGAAATCCTTCTGCAAAGAGCAGTACACAGCTTGGTAAATCTACTCTATGTATGGCTGTGCTATAAAATATCCTTTGGGGATCAAAGTTTAGGAGCTGAATCACAGTTCTTCCTTTTGACCACACTGCTATTTAGAATGTCTAGCAACAATTTCCCAGACTCCTCTGCAATTCAGAAACAAACTGAGCAGTCTACTTAAAACAAATTATTAGCCAAGCATTCAGGAAAAGAAGTTTTCTATTAACTGAGGAGACTTAAAACCAGAAGCTAACATGGAGCTGTACCATCAGATGTGAGCATGGAGACACCACTATCCCAAGCTGTGAACGGGAGGAAAGGAGTTGAATGCAACTTTAATGTTAGCTAACTAATTAAAAAACCCAGTAAACAGAGCCATGTTGTTGCTACTTGTACCTCTGGCATAATGAAATAGGTCATATTTATTTACAAATTCAACAGTTGAAAGAGAAGTTTGGGGAGTCTGGAGATGAAGGAACTAATTAGTGGCATCCATGATCCTGTGCCAAGACAGGTCTCCAAAGGCTGGGGAACAAGGGAAGCAAAGCTTATACATAAGCACAGCTCTGAGAGACTCTACAGTGTCTGAGCTTGTGTCCTGGTGCCTAAATGCCACAAGAAGGCCACTGACAATAGCACATGGAGCTGTGGGAAACTTCAGAAAGTCATCTATTTCAGCACAGTCTAGCTGCTGCAACAGATGGCTGACTGGTGTGATGCAGCCAACCTTCTCCCCACAGGAAAGAACAGCAGTTGGAACAATGAGCCCTGTGCTTCTGAGGAACCTCCACAGCAGATCAGCACAAACCTGTGCAAATTGCTCTGATCCCACACAAGACAGCAATGGCATCCCAGGGACTGAGGATTCAGAAGCCAGAGGCACCAAACCAAGTACAGCTGGTGGCACAGCTTCCCACAGGCATGGTCCTGTTCCCCCCAGATCAACCCTTGCACAAGGGAGCAGAGCCAAGCACTGAGATACAATGTAAATCTCTTCCAGGCACAAAATCTCTTCCAGAGACGTGAAGCTGCTGAGGATACTGTGCCTTGTATCAAGGTTTGTGACTCACTATGACCTTAGAAATAACTGGAAAAAACTGTCTCTAACTTCAAAGTGCTATTTTGAACAGGAGACATTACAAATGGCAATAAAACAGTGGAAATAAGACAGTTTCACTACCACTGTCTGCTATTGGAACCATCATCATTACAGAAAGAGAACACTTTGAACATGTACAGCAGGAAAAGTATATTCATTTTTATAGTATAATGCTTTTTAAAAAAAATTTATCTTCAGCATAATACCAGAGGTCAGCAAATCATAAAGAATGCAAAAAAATACAAAAGACAACTATTTAAACAGCCCACCTACCCATAACATTAAATTTTTAACCCACGCTCAATTTACTAAGTGTTTCACACTCAACAGCTTCTAACACTGTAAAAGATATATTCATGCACATATCTTTGTGCATGGCTAAAGAAAATAGATATGTCAAACCCAAGAAAGCAAAAAACTAAAAAGACACATCCACAGCACATAAACTGGAAGACAAAAAGGTGTCATTAAGAATGAAGATGCCCCAAGACAGACCTTAAATCCTACACTGAAACCAGAGACAGACTGATTTTGTTATTTCTGAGTTTGAAAATATAAAGTACCTGTATGCAAGTCTCATCCTCCTGTTTACCCCTGCATACGCTGTTTTACCATCTAGAACCACCTGGAAAAAATTCTCCTCTCTTCTGGGCCTCCCAGCCCCCCAAAAATACTTGAAATTCCATCCTTCAACCCAGCCTGGAAATGTCAGACTGTAATCAGATCGGTGACCTGTCTCCTCTGGGACCCTGCCAGTGCTTTAGAGAAAGACCTGATTATTCCATAAACCCCTGGAACAACCACTCCATCCTCACTCTGCTGGACAATGCAGAGGCTGACATAGCCCCATGTCCAAGCTGTGCTATGTCTGTGGCAACCACATGTCCTCTGCAGATTCAACTCTGGACAAAAAGACGTTTGTAAAGCGCAGAACAGTCTGTACCAACATGCACTGGCATCAAGTTCCACCCACAGTGACACACAGGAAAACTCCTCTGCTTTCAGTTTGAGTTAAGTGCACTCTGAGGGAGCCCTTTGGTGCAGGTCCAAGTACACCCCAAATTCTCTCACAAACATGTTATTTGGAGGCAGCATGCTCTGGCATGGACACATCACATGCTGTTTCATCACTACCGAGCTGGCTCTGCTGTCCCAGAGCAGTCCTCACTCAGTCATGGCACAGTTTAAGCAGATGACTCAGCATACCTAAGGGGCACCCTTGGCTCAGCTCCTGCCAATTCAGTAGATAGGGCTCTTCAGAGCATTACTCCCTCCTGAGTTTTATGTATTCCCACAGCATTTCATTACCAAACAGCCTCATCACCTAAACCAGAATTCAGTTAAGCTGAAGCTGGTTCACTCTGGCTGACTATTACTCCTGGCTAAACCAAGCCGAGCTTCCTGTCGCAGTTACCAGTGAACACAAGTAAAGCCTATTTAGTGCTAAGCTTAACACTACAGCAGCTCCTCAGAGCCAAAACAAACTCAGGCTTGCCAACTGAACTGCTCATGCAGATACAACTCTTGAGTAATCATTATTTATTCTAATAAAGAAAACACCATTGCATTAATTCTTTTAAAGACTCTTACTCCTTGATAATAACTTACACTTTTCTGAGAAAAAGAAACTTTTCTGAGAAAAAGTAACCACTTCTCTCTTCTGTGAGACTGGTCCTGTGGTACATTAACTACTTCAAAACCTCTGAAACCTCTGATACTTGGAAATTAAAAATAAATCAACAATTTAAATTAAATTAACAGACAACAGTAAGGAAATTCCCAACTCATAAGGATTACCAGATACCCACAGTACAATTCTAGCCAGCAGCTGAATCTCCTCCATTCCTGTCTAGTGCCAAACAGACAAATTTCTGTGGTGTTTCACAGAACCTTTTTGTTTTCTACTCCAGTGTGCTCATTGTAAAAAACAGTATTTCTAAGGGCACTTTAGTAGCTTTCTTCTTTTCCCTGAGGAAATACTTTAACAAGTACTGAATATCATTTTAGGGAAACCCTAACCTGACAACCTGTGGGAAGCCCTGACCAGTTAAAAGTAATGTGTTTTTTTTACAAGCACCCTGTACTGCCAACTTCACGGTTCACAGAAAAGGGTAAATTACATTAGCTATGTTTTCCATATCCAGTTCCACAGAAAAACCTCTGAGAAATTTTCAAGAGAGAGGGAAAGTCCTGACCAGAGAAGAGAAGGCAGAAGAAAAAAGCTTCTTACCTGTGCCTGGGAAGCTCCATGAACAGCACATACCATAAGGCCAGAAGAGTTTATACGACAGATTCAGGGGTTTTTTCCCTTTCCTGTTTGCTCTCTCGAGCTCCCCAGTAAACTCTGCTGGCAGCAAGGGCCCGACTTCCTCATTCCTGCTCCGCGCATGCGCGCTGCCAGCACACCCAGCACTGCCCACAGCACAGAGCCCAGCTAAGAAATCCCCACCCAACCACAACCTGCACTCTGTACGTAATGCATATTGCAGCCCTTCCTTCAAAACCTCAGCTGCCTTTAGCAGCTGGGTAATACAGCTCTTAAAAAAACAAGCAAAGATAAAATCATGAACATCGTCAAAACCATGTCCCTAAGTAACCGAAGCTCAGTTAGAGCAGATTCAAGAGCTACTTTCTCTTCTCCTCAGTAATTTTTGACTGCAAAAACAAAGGGAGAAATTTATGTCATTTCAGGCAAAAATCTCTTACTTGGTAGAGTCAGTGAAGTACCTTAGGAAAATGAGGCCAGTTAAGGACGAGATGTTATTCCTTATCTGAAGCTTCCTGCCTAGTAATGACACAAGGAAAACAAGAAAACCAAACCATCAACATCACAACTCTACCACAGTACCTCCCCAACAGAAGCTCTGAAAGCAATTTACAATGATTTAAGCTTCCCAACATCCTGTGAGGCAAGACCTCATGTCTTCCTACAGAAAAAACTGTTGAATGAAGTTATTTATATGGTGTTTAACAGGAAAAACATGGAATGAAACCTGATATATCATTTTCTTGACCCCTATTCTCACCCAACCACCATTAGGGTCATGAACATGAAAAGACAACATGTGTAGACAAAATTTAAGTGTTCTTGCTCATGCCCTCCAAAACATAAAACCTACATGTGAATAAAATCATAAATTTTCAGGGAAGATAATACAGAACCAGCTTCATAATTTCTGGTTGATATTATACATCCCTTACAGCTTATTTTAAAAAGGAAATAACACACACACATATATATATAACATATATATATATGTGTGTGTGCACGTGTGTGTTATATCTGAGTGATATATATATATATATCCATGTATCTAAATAGCAAAATGGTTTTATGATCTACCACCTAGAAAACTTTTTCTACCAAGAGATGATAAAGTCTAGGGAGTTAATAGCAGACAGCAGCTCTACAACATGTTCCTTTCACTTCAAATTATGAGTTTTTGCATTTGTCAATGAAAACTCTAACAGTAACACAATGATTAAACCAATATTTAAAAAATCAAAGGAAAACCAAACAGATTAATAGAAGAAAGGCAGAAGGCACTTCAAAAATCCACAATTATTTTCAGGACAGGGACTTGGGTTCAACAGGTCAAATCCTCAAGAGCTCTCAACCCTGCTGCCAAGTAGGCAAGCTAATAATTTGCTTTTCCCAGAGAAGACAAATATTTTAAAAAGCCATGACAAAGATAAAGAGGCCAAGCTTGTAGAAGTCTTCAGATTCAAGGGTACAGACAGATATTACCTCTCAGTGTCAGCTAGAGAAGTCACTAGTCTTTCTTTCCCATTCCTTCTTAAGATATTCCAGCTGGACTGGTTGCATAGTTGTCCAAGCTGAAGTTTTAAATAGATCTTTATTAATAAACACAGGTAGGCAGAAATGTGGGTGGACGGCAATTACACAACCAACACCTCATTTTAACTGAAACAAGGCAACAAATCAGTCACACAAACAGCTTGTCTAAAATAGCCCCAAGTAGTGGACTTGAGGAGGAGAAAGCAATTGAAGTGAGTGGTGTTCTGGATCACCAAGACCAGCACTGTTCTTTTCCATGCAAGAACAATCTACAGTTACCTGACAACTCCTACTACAGGCATCTGGTAGATGAAAATGAGAAGTTGAGGAAAGGAGAGGGGAAGATCTTGGTGTCACTACAATGCCTTTATGCTTCCTTAGTCATGAATCATTGAGAAGACCCAGAACAACTCAATGAAAAAGAAAGCATTAAAGAAAGCAATCTAACAAAAAGGTACAAAGTTCTGCTTGCCACCCGCTCAGAAACAGCTTTTCCCCCACTTAATTCAGCAGCTCTAGTTCTGCTTGGATGTCAGTGACACTACAGCTACAGTGACATTACAACTGCACTGTCAAACAATGAGACAGAAAGGCAGACTTACAGTCTGGCTGGAGATACTGGTCACAAACTGTTCCAAAAGCCCTCTAACCTATAATACAACCTTTAATAATTATCCCCCACACCCTGCACCGCAGCAAACTTATATAAGAATACTGTCTCCAAAAGGAAAAAATCCAGATATTTTCCTTTTTTTGTAGTGAAATGTGAAAATATTACTGGAAATTTTTATTTTATACACTTACAAGAATCAAGAATCAAGATTCAAGAATCAAGCAATAGTCTGAACTTCCTCCCCACCTCCTTCCCCTTATGTCCAAGTGCTGGCATTACACTTGTTACTATCCTATTTATTTGTTTTCAAAAACTGACAGACCTAAAAAAACCAGGCCTTAAATATGACAAAAATTCCAGGTGCAATAGTAAGGAAATGCTGAAGTATACTGTAAGAGCAGTGTTAAGTGAATAGAAATGCTATTGCCCAGCATAGGCCATAAAAGGCTTCTATTTCATTGGTATTGAAAATATAAAATGGAAATGTAAAATCTCATTTTATGAAGAACTCCACAGGTATTAAGCAAACATTCTCAGTGTCCACCTGAAAACTTAAGTCTCAGGATTTCTTTATAGTGTTTTTTTCTTGCTTCTCATTTCTCTGACTGGGAGGTGGCTTTTCTTGTAACTTAGTAGAGATCACCCTTATTTTAAAAATAGATGTCAAATAAATTCATGTTAATAACATATAATAACTGCTGTTTACATAACTACTCTCTAATAAAGCTTCAGTTATTCTATTTACCTTCAAAGCAATTTATTTTGGAAGACTGCATTTAAACATTAAAAAAATCTTTTAATAACAGCAGAAAGTCAAGAGCAGTGAAAACGAATGAATTTTTTAACAAAACTACCAATGTAGTTGCTTGCCTGCCTGTTTAATGTACAGTTCATTTTAAACATCACAAGATGGGATATTTTTTCTGTGTTACATACAAAGCCATCTCTAGACTACTGTGAGGTTATTTCCAAAGGCAATGGAGCACCTCATTTTTGTGGCACATAGATTTTATCATAGTGGGACTTCAGAGAGACAAAGAATATTTTTTCACCCTCTGAGCCTTATTGTATTTCTATCCATTACACTGTTCTCTCAAAGATTTTGATACAGAATTATTGAACTATATCAGCTTCAATAAATCAGATCCTTTACTTCATGCACCTGTTCAGTCCAGCATGTGATATCATTTCTGCATTATGATGAAATGGTATGGCACCATCAGTTTCAGAGAAAAGATGCCCATTTACAAACAATGTGCATGGCAAAACACTTTTGTGCCCACCACAACACAGCAGTTTCACCAAAAACTTGAGGCAGGCAGCCTGAGGAGTTGCTAAGAGAGGATAATCCAGGTTTTCCTCCTTTCTCTCCCAGATCAGTCAAGTCTAGCTGCTAAGAGAATTGTTAAACATTAATTAAATGAGTGCCCTTGAGGCCAAGAAGGCCAATGGTATTCTGGGATGCAATAGGAAGAGCATTGCCAGCTCTCCCAGGGCTGATACTACCCCTGCTGTGTCCAGGTCTGGGATCCTCAGGGCAGGAGAGACCTGGAGCTCCTGGAGCAGGCCCAGAGGAGGCTGAGGAGATGAGGAAGGGCGTGGAGCAGCTCTCTCGAGGAACCTGTGGCTGTTCAGCCTCCAGAGCAGACCCAGCTGAGAGGGGCCCTCATCCCCCTGTGTCCCTGCCTGCAGGGAGGGCTCAGAGCAAGGACCAGGCTCTGCTCCCTGGGGCCCAGCAATGGGACAAGGGACCATGGGCAGAAATGGATGCCCAAGAAGTTCCACCTGAGCATGACCAAGAACTTCTTTCCTGTGCAGTGACTGAGCACTGGAGCAGAGACCAGAGAGGCTGTGGAGTCTCTCACTTGGAGGTATTCCAGACCTGTCAGGACACAATCCTGTGCCATGTGCTCTGGAATGACCCTGCTTGAGCAGAGAGGGGGGACCCAATGACCCACTGTGATCCCTTCCAACCTGATCAACTCTGATTCTCTGAAAATACCCAAGCTGTGAACAAAGAGCAAATCACAGCCACTACCTACAAGCATGATACTTCAAATGAGATTTAGCACGGCAGCAAGAGAATGTAATCTCTCTGAAAAAACTAATATGTGTTACTCACCTTAGTCTTGTGAAGACCCAGCATCCAGACTCATATTTGCATTCTACAACCAAGGTAGAGAGACACTGAAACTTTACCTATTTTGCATTTCCAGGGCATTTTCAGACATAGGCTTAGAGCAGGGTCTAAGCTACTTGACAGAAAGTACTCTCCATGCCCATGCTTCATCTCTGCTATGGACCTAAGCCTATCCAAATCAAATTTTCTTTCTCCTCACATTCACTCCTCAAAGGTTCCAAAAGATGTTCCAAAGCTGTTAAAATGGTTAAGAAGACCTGGAAACAAGGGAAAAAATGTGGGAAGCACAGAAGAAGGAACTTCAAGGCAGACACTTTTAGCATCAGTAGACTTGTCAAGTTCTTAGGTGTAGTTTCATAAGCAGCTTATTTGGGCACAACCAGGGCAACAGAGACTTTTTATGTATTTCTTCATTAATGGAAGCCATCTTGAAAGTATTGCCTAAATTTTAACTAGCTACCTAAACGTAATTTAGCAGTCCTAACAATAAGGCTACACTAACAGGTTGGAATGATGAGAGTAGGTGAAATGGAATAAGGAATACGAGCAATAATTTGTGGAATTGTTACTTTATACTAAATCCACACCAAAATTACCTAATTTCAAAAACAGTGCTAGATTTAAGCAATGCTTAATGGTGCAAGTTATGCAAATACAGTCAAAGCCATCCTTTCAGCTCATTGCAGCTACAGCCCCTAGTGAAGGACTGTCCAGAGAATGCTCTAGCAGTCCATAACTCACATCACCTTACTGCCCCTAGAACCTAGCTGCAAATAAGGAAGCCATTGTCAATGCTACAATAGTTGATACAAAAATAGCTCACAGGGCCCAAACAAAACCAGAAATACTTCTTTGTTGAGTCCTGTAATAGCTTCACTTGCGAAAATAGCAGGAATATTACTCATCTGTGAAACTCATGTTCGTTATCTTATTCTACCTGTTTTCATGACAGAGACTGCAATTGTGTTTTAATAACACAACCTAATCTACACTGCAGCTCTGGAGTCATCCAGGGTCAAGAGGCAGCTGCGGCAGAAATGGCACCGAGCCTGGAGAATTTCAGCTCTCTTGTTAACAATTGCATAAATAAAAAATTAGCTAGTCAACACACTATACAAGATTTTCTCCACATCTCTAACAGATTTGATGTAAAAATCCCAAAACTATTCAGCACTGACAAGCCTGCTCAAGACTTTTAGGCAGTGTTCAATTACCATTCACACAGAGCTTAAAGTCTTTAAGTAGCAGCAGGAGAGGTCACACAACTGTTGCTGAAAAGCAGGTTAATTCAGGTACGTCTGACTCAGAATGTAATTGAGCCTCAATTGCTTTAAACGATACTGGCAGCCGGTGATTCAATTTGTAGCACTGCTAAAAAAAGCAGTTCCAGAGGCCAAAAATAGCCTGGGGCAAAGTACTCCTTTGGAATTAGACTTTTCAGGCAACCTTCAATTACATGAAAAAAATCCCATCCTTAAATATTTTGCAGCCTTTGTGTCAGTCTCACCTTCTAGATTTATAAAAATAGAATCTTTTCTTTGCAGCTTGACAACATCATTAAAAGTTGTGTTAGTTTAACACAATCTGGCTTTTAGTGGGGGTGGAGGAAGCCACAGAGGTTGCTTCTGAAATAGAAGCTCCTCGAAATTTCTCCCATGTCCAGCAGAGCCAATCCCTAAAGGCTCCAACGATGGACATATTGGCTGTCCAATGAGGGAAGTTAGCAACGCCTCTGTGACAACGTAGTCAAAAAGAAAAAAGGGAACTCAATTCCTCTTCTGACTCTCAGAGGGGTAGAGAGAGGGGCCACTGGGCCCCTTCCCAGCATGGCCATCGGGACCATGCTGCTGGGGGGACCATCCTGGCACCATGAGCAGCCACGCAGCCGAACCCATGAGCCTGGGGCCAGCGGCGGGAGCAGCCGCTCAGCCAGGACCGCGTGGTTGGAATCGGCGCGGCGCCCACGGCCGCTGCCATTTTGGCTTGGATCACAATGAACTTGACTTGCTTAGCTGCTTTTAGCCATGCTGTGTGTGGGCAGAAGGGCAGAAGAGGCGGCAGCAGCTCTTCTTTTTCAGTGCCCTGGATGAGGAGAGGTGCTGAGTGGAGCCAGCGGCCGGTGCTGGCAGGGACCACATGACCATGGCGAGCAATTCCCGATGCACTCCCTGGACAGAATCAACCTTTGAGCGCTGGGGAACTCTATAAAAACTTTACAGTTGATAGAACTTGATAACAAAGGAACCTACGGACACCAACTCTCTTCAGAGTCAGAAAAAGGAGAAGGTGAAGGTGTGTGAGGAGAACAAATGGCGATACTAATGTTGGTGAAAAGGAGGGAGCTGCTCCAGGCATGGGAGCTCAGATTCTTCTGCAAGCCATGGTGAGGACTATAACACCACAGTTTCCCTGTAATTCATGAAGTAGATGGGGAAGATGCAGAATTGACCCACAGTCCGTGGAAAAAACAGGCGCTCACACCAGAGTGTGTGGATGCTGACAAGCTGTAATCTGAGAGAAACTTGAACAGGGACAGAGAGAACCCTGGCTTCCAGAGACAGAGGAGCCTTGCTTTTCCACTAGAACAGCTAACCCTTAAACACTACATCCCACAAACTAAATGGCCCATGAAAAACAGTTGTGGGAAGACTGCTTTGCCCATGGGAGGGACTCACATTGCCGCACATTGGGCAGGACTGCCACTCGTGAAAATCAGAACCACATTTGAAAAGTTCACAGAGAATGGTCTCCCGTGGGAAGGACCCCCAGCGAAACAGAAGAGAGTCCTTTCCCTAAACAAACTAAAGAAAAGATTTTTAGAAGTGACAAACTGACTATAAACTCCATGTTTTGTCTCCTTGCACTGTCAATGATGGGAAAAGAAGAGCTGCGGGGGTGAAGGTGTTCTAAAGGTTTCTTTTACTTCTCATTATCCTTTTAATTCCATTAATAAATTTTTCTTTATACCTTTTAATTTTTGAGCCTGTTTTGCCCTTAGTGTGTTTTCTCCTAATCCTTATCTCACCCCATGAGCCTTTTAGTTGATCTTTCCCCCTCTTCTGCTCAACTATAGAGAGGAGAAAAAGTGAATAGTTTTTTTGGGTGTTTTTTTTTTTTGTGGGCACCTGGCTTCTAGCCAGTGTCAAACCCATGACAAAATTACCCACCGTTTTAGTGAGTGGTAACAAAAGGCTCAATTCTCAGGGTTTCCATTAAACACCTACTCTTAAACCAGTAACAAACATTTCAGGCTTAACCACAAAAATGAAAGCTGTTGCCTTACATTTTTTAATAGAGCAAACAACATAAGATATTCATGTGTAAGAAAAAAACCCCAATCCTCAATATCTCACTGATCTTCCCATCAGTAATGGATAAGAGGTTTATTTATTTTTTGCAGGAGCCTGAATTCAACTGGGAAAAAGAATATCCTATATCCTCTTAAGAGGTTTTGAATTATAACCCTAGTTATAATTATAGAAGTTTAAAGTTACCTAACTTGAAAATCCTTCAATCAAGAAGGCAAAAGGCAATAATCCTGGGAGTAATCTATTAAAAATCCAGTGCCAACTTGATGAATTTTGCTGCTTATGACTTGTAAAAGCAGTTCTCCTCCAAACAGGGAATGCTGTCTTTTAGAAGAAAGTCCTCTTAGTTACTACTTACTTTGCATGAGACTTATTCTAAATGGAGCAGTCCACAAAGAATTTTTCTCATTCCCACTCTTCAAAGATATATTCATCTCTAAAAACATATTACAACTATATTATTGCAGTACCAGCAACCAGAAGGATGTAAAATAAAAAATACATGGGATACAATTTCACAAACTATCTCACAAACTACTGCCAGAGTTGCCTTACTAAAAAGCACACAGATCTCCACAGCATGCTGAACCAGCTTAACTTTTTAAAAGCAAAGAGTAAACTTGCACTAATGAACTTGATTCACAGAAATTTAGACTTCACTCAAGGAAAACTAAGATACTGGACTAGATAAGGCTTATCTAGTCTAGTATCTTAAGACTGAAATATGCTCAGAAAGAAAATAACAGTAGCTGCAAAATCAAGCAACTCTGTAGTTCATTAGGGTAGTTTAAGTTCCATTAACAATCTCCTTGAAGTAGTGACAGCTCACCATGGGATTTTAACAGGCATTGTCCCAGACTGCCATGAGACCACAAGTGATTGGGCCTTTACACACCCTGACTACAGTGATACCTTGTCCAGCACCTTGAGAGTACAGAGTACACCTGATCAATGTTTTACAGTTATGGCTCACATGAACTACTCAGAAAGATCCTTCCATGTTTCAAATTTCCTGTTTTTAAGAGACTTAAAAATAGAACTCAGCTGCCCATTGAACCACTGTTGCTGCAGTCCAAGCCATGACAAATGACAAGCCAGCCATGTACAGCCAATATTTGCATGATTTGATAATTTAAATTTCCTCTGGCTTGTGTTGTGTAAGCCTGGTTAAACAGCAGATATCCAAATATATGGTAAGGGATAGGAAAGGAAAACTAGGCATTGAAACTCTCTTCCCACCCATGCAGTTCCTTTACACATATTCCTATATCCAGCCACTTGCTGTTTTTGGAATAAAAGCAATGACAGTATGCTAAAACCTAATGACAAACAATTCAAAAGAGAAAATTCTAAAAATGGGTAAGTCAGAGGCAGCTGTAATAGCACTAGTGTATCCTTCATAACTGCACTGGGAATTATTCAGCATGCAAAACCTTACAAGAACAAAGTATTTAAATGTATTTATTAGCATACTGGAGTCACTGGATTTCCGTAGGCTTACTGTCCATTTTTATTCTGTAATGACAACTCACATAGCAGCTTGTCACATCAACATCACTGACTATTCCCACTTCTCAAATGCTAAACCAAGTTTCTGAAATTACATTAATGAATTATTGGATGTGCTTGAAGGAAAGGATTGCTGTCACTCACTTCCCCGTCCTTAAAACTCCCAATTACTGTCATATAAACTGGTAAATAAGCAAGGGCTTCTTCCCCCTTTTGTCCTCTCCTGGGGAAGGACAAGCCCCATTTTTATTTATCAGGTGAATGAATACCTGTATTACTCACAGGAAGACACTGTAGAAGGTTGGGTTGTTTTTTTTTCAATTGAGATTTTAGTTAAAATATACCTGTGACTGTTTTAATACCTGGTGAGTAATCCTGACTCCACACCCCTTTCCCCTCTCCCGTAGTGCCTAATGTGACAGCCACATCATCACACCCTCAAATGCCAATATCCAGGGTTTCTGTGGAAGCCTTCCCTCCTGGCATGTCCTGAAATCACCCACACCATGGCCAAGCTTCAACTTGACAGAGCTCAAGTTCTGTTCTCAACCGGTCTAGTGAATCTAAAAACTCACATAAAAACTGCTGTGAGCACAGAGTTCTCCTCAGAAACGCACCCACAGACATCCCCACCCCGCCCCTGAGTGCTATTTTGTTAGAAGCATTTGACAGAAAAGTTCCACTGAGAAAGGAGTGACCAGAAAAGCTTACTACAGGTCTCTGCTGAAATCATGTAAATCCTCAGATTTACAGAAAATCAGGCAGGAAATGTTGCATTTCTATGAACTGCGGTGCAGACGTTGACACTTCGGTTATTCTGCCTTAACTGACGAATTTCCAATACTCCTGGTAATGGAATGAATGTTAGAAAAAAAGCCTGAAAGCTACTTGCCAGTGTTGATATCACCATATTAGTCCTATTTTTATTTTTTCCTTTTTGCAAATGCTACAGAAATGAGAAAGAACCTCATGCATTACGGACAGATGAAAATTTGCCAAGTTTCCCCCCACTAAGAGTATATTCTGCAAAAATCACACTGCTCAGAGAGAAGATAAGACTTAAGTCTACTAATAACTAGAGAAAAGGGGTAAATTTAGTACAAGTATAACTTAAGGGAATTTATTTTGATTTGCAACCAACTGGGCTGTGCCTTTTTCCTTCCTGGTTAAGGTGTTTGAGAGCTTTGTGCACAGCCTTTCACTTTATTATTTTAATAAAAATTAAAAGTATCTTGCACTCCAACAGAACCTTTATGCCTACAGGCAGGTCACCAATAAAATGCTAAGCAGCATCACTGAAGGGAAAACCAAAAAGCTCAGTTTGCCAATGCATTTTGGCACGAGTTAGAACTAAGTTATTCCATATACCTCCACTTTCATACTGTTATCAACAGGGAAGCTCTTCTAAAAAAAGCCATGGGATGGTATAGAGGGTTTCTAAACACAGCCAAGCCTTACTTTGAGCACCTTTTCTGTGCACCGAAATTATTCATGTCCCTGAAGATTCTTAACACAAATACATCCTTAAAATGGAATAAAATGTTCAGGAGACAAAACCAGATGGAATCAATGTGAGATGTCTTCAAACCAAGAAATGGCTTTGTAAAAACTACAAGACAGCAGATAAGCAGCATTAAAAGGTAGCATGAAGGAGGTATATTCACCAGCATGATTTAATACAGCACACAAGTACAGGAATCCACACACAACAATCCACACACAGGCTAGCAAGTCCAGAAGACAATCCTGCTGGCTCACATCTCTTCAGTAGAGTCTGACAATAGCTGGCAACAAACAGTTACATTTTAAATAGTCTGGTCTACTCCAAACAACCAAACTTGAAGCAATTCTCACTGCCCTGAATAACATTTTCTTTCCACTGTTATGATTCACTTACAAAGAAGTTACAGTGTCAATCTTCTATCCATAAGGCCTGGTTTAAACAAGGAAGACTAAAATTCAAATTGACTATAGGTTTTTGCAGCACTAATAAGGTCTCCTTTTTAATTAATTCTACAGGAGGCCTTCTAACACAATTAAATGGCAGAATGACTCATAAAACAGGAAGGACAGCCTGAGTGCCTTTGGCTTAACTAACCCAGTCCATCTCATCAGGCCAGTTCAGCCTAACTTATTTTTATCTTTCTCCATGTCTCCTTTCAAATTTACAACAAGGAAGTCACAATATTCCCTAACTTCTCATCAGTTCCAGAGGAAGCAGTGATGTTTCAACAGTCCTCAGTAAATTCTAAGAACAGAGAGTACCACAGGTTGCTCCATTATCCAAACCACCTATCCTGCAACTCTGAACTATAAAGCAATATAAGAGGCAAAAAGCCATCTCTGTTACCTGCATTAGCTGGCTGAATTGATGAGCAGCTCAGAGTGGAACAAAGTTAAATGAAAGAAACAAAAAAAAAACCAAAAAAACCAAAACAAAACAAAACAAAAAAACCCAAAACAAAACAGCATTTTAGCAAGCAAAGAGATAAAGACTCCTTAGAGAAAAGTTATTTCAAGTCTGGAAAGGTACATCAGAAAGTGATATTTCCTTTGCAATTGCTTTACTAATTTATGAGACTTTGCCCTGTTGTCATCTATTTTTGATCCAAAATCCACATCTCCTCAAAGCAAGCAAGACCAAGAATTACTGTTCTTCAGAGCTGCTAATTAAGAGCAAGCCATTTTCCAGCTTCCAAAACTTTCAGGATTTTGTCTACCCACACAATAATGAACAACAGTGCAGGTGCTAGTGACAATTTCTGTATGATGATAAACAGCTGTTTATCCAGATCTTTCCAATGTGATTAATTAGCTCTGTTTACATTAGGGGACTGGTGATTTGGTATGAAGCCCCTCAGCCACATCTAGAACCAACTCCCCAGACACTATGGTAAACAAACAATTGTTCAAGAAATACATGTGCAACATCATACATAGCTGTGAAGATTTTTCATGTGTAGAGGGTTGAGGCTGAGATTTTCCATACATAGACTGTAAAGCAGGACAGCATGTTGCTATTTCCTATCTCCTCAAACCACCTCAATCTGTGGCACAAAATCCAAGCTTGATTTCCATACAATGAAATAGGAATTTTAAATCGTGACACATCACAGACAGAGATGATTGCTTCACTGGACTCATAAGCAGATTTTTCAAGATTTCATTAGCATAATGTTCACTTATAAAGGCAGGGAAATTTTTTCTACTAAGCCTCCCAGAGAAGAGCTTATATCAGAAAGGTGAGATTTAACTATCATTAGGCCTGCATAACTGCCAGAATCACCAATGGTCATAAAATAATGTTTATGCAACATGCCACAATTCAGGAATGCCACATAAGCTAATCGAACTCACTTTCTACAATTTACTTTACAATTTGGTTTCTATTAATTTCAAGGTCTCTCCTTCAGTTCTCACATCTTACAGAATTGAAAAAAAAAAACCAAAAACCCAGAGGACAAAACACTTTATCTTGCTGTACTGTGAGTAGCTGGATAATGAAATCCTAACAGTCCCATTTGTTGGTACAGTTCTAACATCAAATAGCACCTCAAGGACTCCCATTCTAAAGTGGCAACAAAAGGAATGGAGGTGAAGGAGAACAAGCTGAAAGAATGTGACTTCCAAGAAAAGTAAGTCAACAGTATGAGTTTTGTTTCAGTCCTCTTCAAGGGCATTTATATTACCCAGTGACTGTAGCAAGACATGGAGAAGTTACTAATTCAAACACAACTGCTACAGCAAGTGAAGAGTGCCAAGTCATTATGAGTAACGGAGAAAGTTAAATGCTACCAACACTGGGAGTGCTCCACAGAACTTGGTTTATTAACAAGCAGGTGATGAAGACCATCCTCTGTGGCATGAATTTCAATTCATTCCCTTTGTAATACCATCCCTGAACCTGACTCCTTTTGCCCTAAAGGTAGCATCCAATTTTGAGATGGGGACCAACACTGGCTGACACAATTTATCAAAAATATTCAGTTGCAAGTCTCTGTAAACTTCCAATGCACAGCAAAGAGGTGAGATTCCTGCCACTCTAGTAGATGGCACCTTTGTAAATAGCAAGAAGTTCAAAGTTGAAGGTGAAAACCCTTCCAACTAGCTCACTATCTGAACTAAAGTCATTGCTCAAAATGAGTTCAGGAGAGAGTGCTGAGAAGACCTTTAGATCCAAGCTAGAAATATTCCTGCTCCATCAGCTGATCAACCAGCATTTTCTTAACAACAAAAGGTTTAAAAGCAACCATACCTCAACTTTCAAAGCTTATCCTGACAGAATCTAATGAACATGGAAGTATCCTGAAAAATAATTACATTTGGAATGTCCAGATTTTTATTTAAGATGAACAGCCTGCTTTGAAAGAATATTTAATTAGACAATTTTAAAAACACCTATTTAACTGGAATACTAGAGAGATGAGACCAACCAGACTTTCCATGTTAAAACAAAAAACAAACTGAAAGAAATAAGGAACCACCTGTGAGATCTCATTTTATCTCATTTTCCCAGCCTAGCGTATTTCAGCTACACCAAACACTTTGTTCCTTCAGTTGTCTTGTAGCTGAAGCAGTCCTGTCTCAGATCAATATAACATGCACACCACAAACACCAGAAAACTAGTAACTGAAAATTAATACTTCAAAAAGTGGTTTTGCAAGCAATCTGTAGTGAGAGGGGTCTATTCAGCCAGAGGCAAGAACAACATGTCCTTATGGTGGTTTTAGTGACCATGGCTGGAAGGCATAACTGTCAATAAATTCTCCAGCTTCTGTAATGTTGAATTCCAGACTCACCACAGTGTTCCCTGACACAAACACTCTCTTCTGTGTTCTTTGTATCAAATTACATGGCAACTCTGTCACAATCTATGTGAGGCAAGTGAAAGATCTGTTCCTCCAGCAACACTTCCACTACTTTTCAGTTTAACTGCATATCTTCCATTTCTTATGTAGCAGAATAAGAAAAAAAGAATCCTTTTGTGTGTCAAAACAACCCTCTTCCCTTGTCTCCCCTCTCTTCCTCACATCTCTCTCATATGAAGATTTTTGTCCACATTCCTAAAAATGTCTTCATTCTAACAAGGTAGCTTACATTGTAGCTTACATAGGCCTCTACCTACTTTGTATAATCAAGTGATAAAGAGAGATCTTATTCCCCATGTGATTTTTAGGATTCCTGAAATACCTTTTTATTTTTTCTGGGGGAAGAAAACCTAACCTAGCATGTGGGGCAGAAGTTGTCATGTAAAAGGCTGCATAGGATGTCCAGGCCCTTTTGTATATGCATATATGCCCTGATGCACATGAGAAGCCATCTCTGCCCACTGCAAGTTTCCCTTAGACCCCATGCATTTGCCTCACTTCTCACTCCATTAGGAAGGAATCCCAATGTGAGGCCAGGGCACCCATCATACCTGCATGAAACACCCCACTACACCTTCTAACACAGAGCAGTGCACAACTGGCACTGCCTCTGACAACACACATTTACAGCAAATTTTTTACAATTCTTGCTATTTCTATCACCAAAATCTCTTTCTTCTCCAGCTGATAGCACCAAATATGTTGCTACCATGCAGTAACAGGAAAGCCATTTCCTCAAGCACTCTAACCAGAAATTATTTTTATATCAGAAAAATCTATTTATAATAAGCCATCAGGACTTTTGCACCTTCTTGCCCATTAACCCACTTCCACAAATAAAAAACCTCATTAGGAAATCAGTTACCCCTTGGAAATCTAATACCATTCCAATTTTAACTGTACTGGTAATGAAGAAAATGAGACTGATGCAAAAAGTAATTATCAAGAGATGCACTTCTTCAGCAAAACAAGTGGTCAGACTCAGTGAGGGGAACTGCACCTAATTCTGGGCACACTGTGGAACCTGTGCTCAGAAAGGAAAGTAATACAATGTAAGTAAACATTTGTGGTTTCTTTCTCAGCTAGCAGAGTCCCTAGACTTCATGACTGTAACAGAGCCTACATGGAATCCTGAAGGTCACACTGAAATTTCAGTCGGTGCAGTGTGTTTATATAATAACCTTTCACAATAGCAGGATATTGTAGATAATGGTTTCCCACTTGTTACTTAGTACAGTCCAAGACATTAACTTCAAACTACTAATTGCCCTATGTTTTATCTGCCATGTCAGATTTGTTTTTCTGGCCCACCTGCAATGTTACTTGGGATGCTCCAGCAAACAACCACCTGATTTACCGGGTGTGGGAAAAACCATCACAAAACCACACAGACTTTCACCTGCAAAATGACTCAATGAATCCATGGTGGGAGAGGAATTTTAAACAATGAGTAGGCTTTACAAAAAAAAAAAAAAAAGTTTTATAAAGGTCACCTGCTTAAAAGATACCTTATAGTGGCTTCTGCATCATCTCTGTTCTGAGATTCTTGGGAAGTTTGGGAACCTACATGCAGATGAGTTCTTTCCTTCTAATTCAGCTTTACATATCATACCACTGGAAAGCCATGACTCCACAAGTTCTTTCAAATGGCTGAAACTTTTTCCCCCAGGCATCCAGCATATAAACTGTAATTCTTGGTGCAGATTAAAAAATAAAAGGTAATTATCCTTCATATCACTACATATTACAGACTGGGAAAGGTCAATTTCCTAAGTAGCATGAAACAACCTTTTACAGCACCAGTTAGTTAAGAGATGGAGGCCTTAATTAAATGGGATATCAGTTTTTGCCATCACTATGAAAGGTAGCCAGCATCAGTGTCACCCAAGACTTCTGAACCCCATACAAAGTAATTAAAGCATTATTTTAATATACACTCACTGAATTTCAACTTCTGTGATTCAACAAGATTGATAATGGCTCCACCCAGATTGCTGGTGAATCATTGGCAACACCTCAGAAGTTTCCAAAAGCATTCCTGCTCATTTCTCTTCATCTGCTTTAGCATGAGCACTTTTATATAATAATACATGCCTCAAGATGCCCCTAAATTAAAGTCTGTGTTATAAATGTCTGCAATTTCCAGATTCATATGTTCATCTGTTCACTGGAATATTAGTTTTTTAAATTATCAGCACACAACAATCCCATCAGAAATTTCTAAAATATTTAGCTTTAAACTAAGCTAGTTTGGATACAAAGCTGACAAAAAACCCTCACAAAAACGAACAACAAAACACCAGAAACCATACAAGTTACTTCCCACTTATGTCAATGAAGGTTCCTGCTGCTCATAAGTGACTGACAAACTCAAGTCTCTGGTTGTCAAAACAGACTGCTCTGATGGTACCTGCCTTTCTAAATTTCCCTCCAAGCAGCCTGTCAGGCTGTCTGCTTTGACAGACCCTTTTCTAGGACAGGAAGGCAAAGCCATAAGCTATCACTGGGAAAGGAAAACGTGCCTGATAACGTCTGCTTCTATTTATGTTAGTGGGAACCATAATTTCATTATCAGCATTGTGTATTAATGCACTGAAGAAAGCCATGGAGCTCCTGGTGAAGCTTAGAAACTGGCAATAATGTACCAACTGCTCCTGAGCACAGGTTATTTATACAGCCATGAAGTCCCATCTTAGCTTCATTGACTTCAAATGCAGGAATACAGACATTTATAGCTGACAAAATTAACCACCTCCACATCCTCATAAGCCTGAAAGAAGTAAGAAAACATAAGTTTAGGAATACATTAACTTCTGCCTCAGAGTATTCCTGTATTATCTCACAATTCTATAACCAAATAATGTGAATAGACTATAAATGCTGCATTTATCTTCCAGCAGAGTCATTAAATGACAGCACTGCTACACTAGTTACAATTATTAAAGCAGCTCAGCTGCAATCCAGGTTACTTTGAACCTGTTAACTATTTTTGCAAATCTTTAATTTTTTCCCCCACTTCAGCCATTTTCAATATGGCAAAAAAGCACAGAAAACCGTAGCTTTGGCTGGAGGAACAAATGATTTGTCACGCATACTTGACTAAAATGTATAAAAATAACAGATACATTCCGGGCAAAAAGGCGTGCAGAGGTAAACAAAACATTCCCAATTCCTAGGGGGAAAAACAAAACCTGCATCAGTTCCCTGCTTTAAAACAAGACAGACCTCACAATGGCTTCTGAAGACAAAACCTGACACCAGGACATTCCCAACCATCAAAGCAAATTAAATCCCAGCTACACCAACACCGCACCCCCGGCATGAAACCCTACCCACTCTGTGGGTGTAATCCAACAGCCAAAACAATGCCAGGGTGGAAAAACTAGTGCAAGTCAGGGAGATCCTGTGCGGTTTCACCATCGTTTGTCCCCATGCACAGGGAGAGCTGCGGCCACCTCGCTCTTCCCTCAGGCACGACAGACAAAAGAGCCACAACCCAGGGCGGAGAGGTGTCCCGGGGACGGGTAGGGGGCTCTGTCATTATTTTCCCTCCGTCTCTGTTGTTCAACGCGACACAGGGACGAGTTTTCTCACGCAGAGGCAGGCAGAGCCCCTGGAAAAACAACAGCAGGCAGAGGGGGCACACAAAAGCCGCCTGTCCCTCGGCCGCCGCAGCCTGAGGCGATGCCGCCTCTCCCCACCCCCAGCCGGACCCAGTCGCTCTCCGCCTCCCCCCCATCGGGCACAGCGAGCCGCGGTCCCTCCCCGCCTGCCCGGGGCGTTCGGAAATCGAGCCCGGCAGGAGCCTGAGGCCTGGCGAGGCACAAAGTCGCGGAATTGTTAGAAGCAGAAAGCACCTCTGGAGATCATCTCGTCTCAGCGCCCGCCTCTCCGCCTCCCTTCTCGGCAAGGCGGGCAGAGCTCTCCCGCCCTATTGTTCCCCGCACCCCGCGGCGGAGGCAGCGCACTCACCACGCGGGCCGGGCTTCCTGCAGCGCCCACCGGCCCCCTCAGCTCCGGCACACCGGGGCTGCCACAGCGCCCTGCTGCTGCTCCTCCAGTAGTACACGCGGGCCCCGGGGCAGCGCCGCCATCGCCCGCCGCCGCCCCGCTGCCACTCCGGCAGCGGCCATCTTGTGCGTCGACTGCTCCTCTCACCGCCCACCTCCCTCCTTCCTTCCCTCCCTCCCTCTCCGCACCACCCGCCCCTTCCTGCGCCCGCCTTCCCCCGCAACCGGGACGCGACGGGACGGAACGGGACGGGATGGGGAGAAATAGCCGAGTCACGGCCTAGGGCCCGTGAGGGCAGGGCGGGGGAACTACCGCCCGTCTCGGGCAGGGTACCTCGCGCTCTCTCAGGGACGGTCTCCAATATCAGATGCCTTCCTCCTTTCAGGTGGGGTCTTTTTCCCTCCTCCTCACCTCCTCTTGTCATAGTTAGCGGGCTCGGAGGTGGAGGTCGAGGCTTTTCACACCCGGAGTGGCTCCTGGGGAGCGCTCTGTGTTTTGGGAGCTTGCTGAGGGCCCCCGCCCGCCATTTTCTCTCCCTCAGGAACCTCTGTTGGCGGACCCTGCGGTTGTCTCATGCATCACACCTTATTGCTTCAAGCCGGTTACTTTCCTTACTTCAGGGAAAAAGAACACAAATTAAGTTCCCTCTTACGTGGCCGTGCAGAGCAAAACTTTCGGGTTTTGCTCGCCAGTCCCAAGTGAAGGCGTAGAGATGGACTCCGTGCTGGAGAAGGTCCCCTGTAGCTTTGTGTGCTGCAGGACACAAATCATCCTTAGCTTTAACCAACACCGCAGGTAAGATGTTTGGGGACCCTCCAAGCTTTCCTGTATCACAGTCACAACTAGTTGGGATACAGAAGAAATTTTAAAACGCAGTTATAGAATGTCTTGTAGTCGCTTGACTTGCAGCATTTACTAAACACGCACTGACTGTCTGACAATTTTAAATTGTTACAAGAGCGAATTACTTAGCATCAGGATATTTCAAGGTAACATCCACTTGATGCCTGTTTATGAGAACATGAATATTGTGTAAACTACTAAGGAAGCTATGTTTACATTAAAGACCAAAAATAGTATTCAGTGGTCCCACTTTATTGCCCATCTATTTTATCATGTCCATGCCCAGCTAGAGGCTCTGTGGGATCAATCCTGCTGGATTCCATTGTGCAGGATGCTGTGCAGGAAAGGATCACTGCTTTTCTCTTTTCCTTTCATAACACTGTGAGGAGCACCCAGTGTATTATTGTCAGTCCAACTTCTGAAGTGCAGCATTGCATGACCTGGAAATAAAATATAAATAGGACATTGTCAAGTCAGAAGTAGCCATGGCCAGAGCCAGGGACTCGAGAGAGCAGGCCTGCAAAAGAAAGCTGGGTTGTGACATGAAGACAGAAATTCCTACACACAGGGAAAAACTACACAGGGCAAGGTTATTCTTCAGCTTCTGTTTCTGACTCTTGTACTGACCATAGATAGATTTTCATTAACTTTACAAGAAATGTGGTGCTAGTTACTAAAAGTGTTATTTCTATCTGTTTTACTGAAGAAATAATCTCTATTATTTAGCTTTTCCACCAAAACAACCTTAATACTTATCAAGGATTAGTGTTTAAATAAAATAGTATTAAGAAAAGCTGTTAATTTCTGAAAACGAGTTTTCTAGCCACAGTCACAGATGTTGAGATCTTATGAACACAGAAGATTAGGATATTTACAAAGAGCACCTTTGACTTAGCAAGAGCTTTACTATGAGCTAGAAAATAAGTGTAAATTGGAAATGTCCAAGGCCAGACTGGACAGGGCTTAGAGCCACCTGGTCTAGTGGCAGTTGTCCCTGCCTGTGGTAGGGTTTGGAACAAGATGACCTTTAAGGTGCTTCCAACCAGTCTGATATTCTGTACCACAGAAACTTCTAAATCAATAATTGCCATCTTTTGCAGACTCCTCGTTAAATGTTACAGCAGAAAAGTGAACCTTGTTGGAGTTGTCAGTCTCCTGATTAGAAGCAGAAGATGACATTAGGAATAGCAAAAGTGGTAGGTGTTCTTTGCAACCTTGGTTTAATGTCACAGAAGCTAGAAATGGTCAGGCCCTGAATCCTGTTAGTTCCTAGTTTCTAGCAAGTGATTTGTACAGTGTTCTGATGTTCTGTTCAGTCTGGGTTTTAATATTCCAGTCTGGGGACTTCTACTACTTTGTCTTTTGGTTCCTGTATTGTGGAAAGGCTTCATTTTTCATGTAGTTTATGTTTTCCCTCAACATTTAAGTGCATTGCCAGTAGGAACATGCTAACAACAATTTTCAGTAGCACAGCATAGGTTACCACAGTAATACATGGTTGAAATGTAAAGAAATGAAATCACCTATTGTTCTTATTATGTAACACTGCACAGATGAGCACTTGAATTCTTTAGACTTCCATCAGAGTCAGGCTTTTCTGATGTTTATTCTTTGTTATGTTTTCTGAAGTTCAGGAATTTGTAGATGAGCTTGTTCTCTTGTTGGGATCTGGTGCCACTAAATAACTTAGGTTATTTTTAGTGTCTGCCTCCCCCAGTTACACAGCATTTCTTCCTGTGTGATACACTGCTTTTAGCATTTGAAACACAAAGTGTTTTTTCTCCTTAGGATTACTGTTTTCAAATATCATTTCAGCTTATCATTAAATCAGCTATAATTCATCTCCACTTATTTATATTGTTCTTTCTTTTATGTTCTTAAAAACCCACAGGAATTAGTTTTTATTCTACCACATATAGTCTCAATTTCCAATCCTTTCACTCCTTTTTCCCATCCAAAAGGGGATAATGTGTGGGCATGGTTCTAAAATCTGACATTTTTGGCCACACTAGTAATGTTCCTCAAATTATACATTAAAAATGACTCCTCATTTTAGCCTCTATGACTGAGGGAAATACCTAAAATACCAATCTAACTGTCAAATGGTGTCATCTCACCATTCAATTTTTATGTTACTCCTTCCATATAAAACTGCTCTAGATCTGTGGTACCAGGATAGCTGTCTTTAAAAAAAGAAATGTGTATTTTTTAAATGTCTTGGCAGTGTTTCAGTTTGCTATTTTAGTTAGCAATGTGACTTGTAAAGCTGATCAAGGAAAAATTCTCATTTTGAAACCTGTGATATCAGAATGGAAGGCAAGAATGAAATACTTTTCCAGGTGACTGAAAGCATGTTCTTGTTATTTCACACAGTGAAAATTCTAAACCACAGATAATAAAAAAGAAAATCCTTAGCACTTGTATATGCTTGACCATCATGTTAAAAAAAATTGACCATCACATTAACGAACCTAAATTCCTGCACTTTTATAAAATTCCACTGACAAAAGCAGAAGACTGTATCCATCCAACAAGCATTGAAAAAAAATCCAATGTTCATTAAAGAGCATGCTGAGTGTCATCCAAGCCCATGGGATACAGATGCAACTCTTGGAGTTTTATATGCTTATTTTAAATAATAAAACAATGTTAGCAAAATACAGCCTTACACTGTGGCCATGCTCAGTGTCTCCAACATAACACACAAGGCTTCCATTTCCCATGTATAAAAGAAGCCTAGAGGATCTAAAGAAATGTGAAGTCCATATGTGTAAAATGAGTGCTCCTCCTTGAAAGCTTCTCTCCCAAGCATTCATAAACTCACAATTTGCAGAAATAAATAATACTGTATAACCCACCAAACATCAGATTTGTTTAAAAATTTCTTGAAAGTTCTTTGCTGCTGTTCATAATAAATTTGTAGAATATCAATACGATTATCAATGTTTGTGTTTTCAGCCTACTTGGAATACAAAGGTCTATGTAAATATACCCCCTGATTGCAGCTGCTGTGGAAAAAGAAGAAATTACAAGGAAGGTAAGAAACTTTGTTTTGATGATTTCTCATTAGAGGTTTCACTTCCTTAAGCATCCCATCTCATCATCCTCCTTGTCCCACTGGTGTTGTGGGATGCAGAATACTGATTCAGGAGTACCAGATTCTCCCCCTTATTGCCTTTTTTGTTTACTTGCCATTGTCTGCTTTGCTCCAATCCCAGACCTTCCAGTGTCATTCAGCACATCTCCTCTCTTTTTGGGATAAAAATTTTGAAGCAACAGAAAGTAGAAGAATTTGCAGCAGAGCAAGTCTAGTTGCACTAGGCAGAGCAAGGCAGAGCCAGTACCACACCACATCCTTGTCACTCCAGTGCCCTCTGCTGCAGTGAGCATCTCCTTGGCTTCTGAGTCCCCTAGGCAGGGGCAGGAGCCTCTGCCAAGTGCCGTGTGCTGCCACCTCTTTATCTTGCACTTGACTTCCTTGTAGTATTTCCTTTTCTATCCTATCTCAACAGAACAGCAGAAGTATGACTCCTTATTTCCTTTCTTTGCTCCAGTGGTACTTAGATTGAAATTTGTTTTTTTCCTTCATAGCATTGCTGCACCACATTTACATCAGCCTCTTAATGAGCTTAGGAAGGTAACATACATGTTGGGATGATAACCAATTAAAGCAATTATATTTTATAAGAATTCCAGTGTGTGTGTGTGTAAAGCTGAAAACCACCTAAATTAACAATGTAATTTTTGTTCTTTTCTGGCAGGTTTACTCATGTACTATAAAACTGGGAGGAAATAAGAGACAGGTAAGGCTTAAAAGAAGTTGCCATCTTTTTATTGTTTATAAAAGATTTTTCTCAAGCTTTCTTGAAGGCTTTTATAATCTGACATGTCATAATGATGTTCCCTACTCTTCTTTGAGTCTAGCAGGTGAAAGAAGCAGCATTTACAAAAGAAGAAAAAGGGAAATCACTGAAGGAAATGCGTAAGTTGAGTGAAAGTTAGTAATCCTGGAACTGGCTCTTATTACCAGACAGAAAGAGATAGTATTTGTGGTTTGGTGAGTGAGCTATTTTTGATGTTGTTTTCCTACATAAGCTACTGATATAATTGCTAAAGAAAAAAACAGTGAAAAGATCAGAACATCCTGTGAGCACAGATAGAGCTTACATTGTGTATACATTTTGGAATAAAACTCATTTATTTTTAGCAAGTGTCATCAATTTCTCAGAGATGAATCGATTCTTTTTATATGCTCATTGAGGCACATGGAATGCACAAGTCCTAGCCTGTTAACAAATGCCAGCTATTTTGAGAAGCACACTTTCTCTGCTGTTAGGGAAACTTCTTGTTCTTGTACATAAGGCCACAGTAGCTCCAGTCTGTTTCTCCCCAGTGTTTTTGTGGCTTTGCTAGGCAGACATGTGTTACCTGCATGAAAAATATGAGCCATAAAATAACTTACCTTCCTTCTGAAGTCCTTAGTCATTGCAACTTGAATGTACTTTGACTTCAGCAATTTGATATCAGAAGGTTGTTTATGTGGCAGTTTGTTACAGACTCTCCCAGGCAGCTGTTTTTCTCATCATTGTTTCCATTAACATAGTGCTCTGGGAAAAGAAAAAAGGCAAGAAAAGGAGTGTCCTGTATTTTCATGCACAAACCCCACCTTTTTCTTGGACTTCCTTCCACAGGAAGCACATAGGCATGTATGCACTTATTTGCATAATTAATAGACAAGATAAAATTGTTTCTACCCTACATTGATGAGTCAAACACTGAAAAGCAGTTGAGGGCAGAGTCATTCACTGATCTCTCAGGTGTAGCTGCTCAATCTCACAAGGTTTGGGAGATAGGCTGAAACCAGCTGTACTGGGTTTGCATGGCCTGGTTTTTGGTAGCATGGGGGGCTATAGGGAGGGCTTCTGGGAGAACCTGCTGGAAGCTTCCTCCATGTCTGGCAAAACCAATACCTGGTAGCTCCAAAGATAGAGATGATGCTGGCCAAGGCTGGGCCAGTTCAAAATGGTGGTGATGCCTCTGTGATAGCAGATTTAAGAATAAAGAAAAGCAAGTTGTGCAGTTGTAATTGTGGCCAGAGAAAGGCGAGAGTATGTGAGAGGAGCAACAGATATCAAGGGGGAGTCAAGGAGGAGAGGCAGGAAGCGTTCCAGGAGTTGGAACTGAGATTCCTCTGCAGCCTGTGGAGAAGACCATGGTGAGGCTGCTGTGCCCCTGGAGGCCATGGAGGTCCACAGGGATGCAGCATTCCACCCACAGGCCATGGAGGTGCACAGGGATGCAGCATTCCACCCACAGGCCATGGAGGTCCACAGGGATGCAGCATTCCACCTGCTGCCCATGGAGGGCCACAGGGATGCAGCATTCCACCTGCTGCCCATGGAGATCCACGGGGATGCAGCATTCCACCTGCTGCCCATGGAGATCCACGGGGATGCAGCATTCCACCTGCTGCCCATGGAGGTGCACAGGGATGCAGCATTCCACCTGCTGCCCATGGAGGTGCACAGGGATGCAGCATTCCACCTGCTGCCCATGGAGGTGCACAGGGATGCAGCATTCCACCTGCTGCCCATGGAGATCCACGGGGATGCAGCATTCCACCTGCTGCCCATGGAGGTCCACAGGGATGCAGCATTCTACCTGTTGCCCATGGAGATCCATGGGGATGCAGCATTCCACCTGCTGCCCATGGAGATCCATGGGGATGCAGCATTCCACCTGCTGCCCATGGAGATCCATGGGGATGCAGCATTCCACCTGCTGCCCGTGAAGGTCCACGGGGATGCAGCATTCTACCTGTTGCCCATGGAGATCCATGGGGATGCAGCATTCCACCTGCTGCCCATGGAGATCCACGGGGATGCAGCATTCCACCTGCTGCCCATGGAGATCCATGGGGATGCAGCATTCCACCTGCTGCCCGTGAAGGTCCACGGGGATGCAGCATTCTACCTGTTGCCCATGGAGGTCCACAGGGATGCAGCATTCCACCTGCTGCCCATGAAGGTCCATGGGGATGCAGCATTCTGCCTGTTGCCCGTGGAGGTCCACAGGGATGCAGCATTCCACCTGCACAGGGTCACAGTCTCCTCTCAGGCATGGGGCTCCTCCATGGCCTGTAGGTGGAATGCTGCATCCCCGTGGACCTCCATGGGCAGCAGGTGGAACTGTGACCCTGTGGGAGGCTTAGCAAGCACTGAAAACATCAGTGTGTTACCAGCATTTTTCTCTCCATCCAAAACACAGCACTGCCCCAGCTACCAAGGAGAAAATGAACTGTATCCCTGCCTAGCCAGGATCAGCTTCCTGTCCAGCTCTGCATTCACGTGACCCTATCCTAATATACAAATAACTGCCTTTAAGCCAAAACACACACTATGAAAAAATGTTTCTATAAATTTTGCAAAAAAAGTAAAAAATTTGCCACAAGTTTGATCAGAAAAAGATTCATAATACAACAGAAAACACTAGTTTTGAAATTTTCTACATCTGCATTAACCAGCCTTTTTAAAAAACTAAGCATTTTTCACTTACACAGTAGAGTAACAAATTTTGTTAAAATTTGATCTTGACATCCATCCTTTTCTTGTCTGTTGACAAATCCAGAAAGATTGCTTGTAACGTAAGTTTGCTTGTAATGTAAGTTCGCTAATTTCTGAAACAATTGCTACTAAAATTTGTTGATAATTGCAAAAATAATCATCTTCTTCAGCAAAATTCCTTTTCCTTTTGTGCCCAAGTGCAGCAGTAAGAAGAGAATGAAATGACTTCAGTACAAATTTAAGTTGACACCTAATATCAAATTGCAAAATTCTTCAAGGATGACAAGGTGCAGCAGGAATCACCAGGCTACCACTTAAAAAGAGAGACAAATATTTTCAACAGGTTGAAATGGAGATTCAAATGTAATTTTAAAAGCAGAAATGTCTTCCTCTGTAAGAGCCTCTCTGTCTCCTTGGACAATAATGCTGCAGTGAATTACTAGAGTAAGAAATTCTCCCAAGGATTTATGTTCTCATTAGCCTGATCAATTTTGTGCAAAACACAGATATGGATCTCAGGTTTTTCTAAAACCGAGCTTACCTTTCCAGCCACAGCAATGACTTGAGGAGATCCTTCCAGCAGTGAAGAGCACACTCTGTTTTACATCTTCAGCCAAAATTTTATCCTGTTTATAGAAATATATATGCAATATATACAAAGCACCACAGGTAACAGAATGTTTTGTATCTTTTTCCTGTCTTTTTCTTATCTGAGTCTTTTAGGAAGAAACTGGAAGTTTCTAAACAAACAGACGTACAGTGACAGTGAATAATTCAAGCAGTGAGTATTGTTGCAATGGCCTGTTACTATCCATACCAAAGCAATCAGTTCACAGCTCACATGCTGCCTGCAGGACACCCAGTGAACTCCATTCCCCAGGTATTTCCTTTGGTTTGTGGGACACAGCAACACTGTCATCAACAATAATCTTCCATACACCTTTTTCCTTAGATTGCTTCTCCAAGTTAAAAAAAGCGCAGTGCTTTAAAGACTTATATTGAACATACTCCAGAAGAGGAACACCTTATATCCAAGAATATTAACTCCCCAAAATAATAGTGTCCCTTCTTTCTACCTTGAATTTAGAATGCATATACTCAAGTCACAAGGCTGATGACCTCCATAGCCTAATCATCTTGTCCCATAATAAAATACCACAGAAAAAAGTTTGCCAAAATAAAAATGGGAATATTTATTATCTTTTCTACTAAAGCAATGCAGTTCTTTTGAGATTATACATTGGTCTTTGCAAATGTTTCTACAGCTAAATTAATACTTTTCCATTTTGTAAAAAAATTAGACACATACTTCATAAAAACAGACACAGGCTATGTCACCGAACAACTGGAAGGATTGTAACTGTTAGTAGGGATGAGCAAAGAAAGCTCATGCTTATACTTAAACCTCTGGCATTTGTATCATTATCATGTTCAAGTGGGACAGAATGGGGACATTTTCCTTGCACATTTCTGGGTCCACTTCCCAAGCTTTCAGACAGACTGTTAAATACTGAATGTGACCAGGAGAACCTAAACATTGCTCAGCAGTACTACATGCACAAGATGCAGGGGAAGGAGAGTCAGACCCATGCAAACAGTACAAGACAAACCATTACAACTGGCAAACGTGCACTGGACAAAAATTGAAGTTTATGAAAAGCTTTATTTGTTGTCATGAAAATAGTATCAGAAGCAAGTAACTGTATGGGTTTTGCAAAGTCATCTTCATTTGGCCTCCTGAGCTTTCTTGGCATTCTGTTTTTCTTTTGCCTAGAAAACAAGTGGAGATGATGTCAAGCTTTAACAAGATGAAAATCATTCTGGAGTGTTGAATGACTACACATTACATTTCTGAATATTAAAAATATGCTGGAAAAAGAAAAATTTAAATGTTAATTTGGACCCTTCAGAAGCATCCTACTACTATTTTACTAGGTTAGTGTATCAAGCCTTTTAAGAACAAATATAGGTTTAAATAAATTATGCAAAAGAAATGGATTAGGTAACTTATGTAGGGGAAAAGCACAATTTTAAAAACATAATTTAAACCTTCATTTTTCATACTTCCATACCAATTTCATTTAACACAGAAAAAACTCTTCCTAATGGAAACATTTTATGTCACAAGATGACACCACACTCAGACATACAGATGATCACAACTGAACTCTGAAATGCACCAAGATCTTAGTGGTTTAGATCTTTCAAATAAGTGGAAAAAACCCCCACAAAAGCTACTGTCAAAATATTTGCAGACAGATTCTCCTAACTTATATCAATCATAAATAATTCAAACTGGTAAGGAACTGGAACTTTTTTCCTTATGAATTTACTTAAGAAACAGATTGGGCAAGAAGAGGGGACAACTCAGAAGCAATATTGGCCAACAGCTTTCTGTCAAAATATTAGTTAATTCTGAATCAGTGGCTTGTTGCCACTTATTGAAGTGAACAGAACAGCTGAATCTAATTCAGTGATTTAGAATTAAGATCTGTTACCACCAATTCACTGGTAATTTACTTGTGAAAGCAGCTTGATGGGCATCATCAACGACTTCTGTTAACATCAAACTGGATTAAAACTTCACAAGTCACTCTCTTAAAAACTACCAGCAAATGTACCTTCCTAAATAAATTCAGCTAAAGAATGTACTCATTAAATCACACACAGCTCTTTTTTCATTATACTAATTCAGAGATCCTTTCTCAGTGAGTATAAAATCAGGGATCCTGCCTCTGGCACTCAAGCATAAGTGCACACCAGCACAGAGCTGAGTATAATTCAAGTACTTGACCAGTTTAATAACCCTGCCAAAATGGCAGACACACTTATTTATTCAGGTTTTAATACAAACCTTAGCAGTAAGTCAATGTTAACAGCCAGATAGCTGTTATGAGTAAATGTAAATGAGCAGTAAATGAGCATAGGAGCAGGGAAAAGGGAGGGACTGAATTCCCAGCATTGTGCCATGACTGCCACAGCAGTGCAGGGAGCTGTCCCTGGCCAAAGAACTTGGAAGAATAAATGACATGGGCTCTTTTATTTAAAAGAGAAGGTATGAAGAATATACTATCAGCTAGGAAATACTCACTTTTTCTACTAAGGGTATTAACTGCTGGTGCTCTGCTAGAGTCTTTAACAATTCCATGATGAAAGGCAGGTAGTTATGTTTTCTTCTAATATTTTCAATCTAAAAATAAATTAAAAGCATTAACAGAATTATTATATAGCTGAACTATCTTCTAGTCCCCATCCATTTCCTTCACATTAATTGCAAAGCTCCCACATATATACATATAAAAGCTGACTTGATCTTAGAACTGTTCCAATAATTTCATCAGAAAAGCAAAGACTACATACCTTATATCTTTTTAATTTTTGGTTCTCTTCTTCAATTAACATCTGGTATTTTGCAACTTCTGATTGTATAGAACTTAACATATTACTACTTTGATCTGTATCCATAGGCTCCTCCTTCCACAAAACAAAAATTTAAATGGATGATGTTACTCCATTTTTAAATTTCACTTTTTAAAAAGCAAGTTTTGTCTCAAGGGTATTTCTATCACATAAAGATGCAGTTTTGTTTACCATTATAGGTACATACCAGGAATTTCTGCAGTTAGTTACAAGCAGGGACTGGGAAAAAAAACCAGTTCCAGCACCAGAGCAAATGAGTTAAGGCAGAAAGTCCAAATATCATGGTCAACACTGTGCTGAGTGCTCAGCTCAGAGCTGCAGCACTGAGTGCATCCACACTGTGCTGGACACATCTCTAGCAATCACTCCCTGCTTTTTTGGCTGCTGCTCCATTGGGAGCAAGGAAGGGAAGTGAATAGTAAAGCCAACACACAGAACTGTCAGGGAAATACTTAAGCAATTTAAATTGCATGGCCTACCTCTGCCAGTTGCTGCTGTAGCTCTGCAATCCTCTGCTCATATATCATCTTCCTGTCAGACACAATAGCCATCAGGTTAAACCTTATCTCACCTTCACTGTATCTAAATGAGGAACAGAAAAACAAAACAACAAAGACAACCCGCTTTCAAAATTAGGTACCAACATGACAACTCAAAAGCCCCCTTTCTTGATTTCATTTCATGGAAACAAAATTTTAAATAGGTCTATTAAATTAAGTTGTGCTACTGATCCAATCTTGTTACAAAATAAAATCAGACCACAAATGAACTCTATCCAATGTGTAACTCCTAATTACCTTCTGTCCCCAAAATTTACTATTCCTGTCTGTGGTCACAAAATAAATACGGAAACTGTCCAAAAAAGAAAAGAAAACATGACAACAGAACTTACAGAAGATTCTTCACACAATAGTTTTCACTTTTTCATTACTATTACATGTTAGAAAATATTGGAGACTTCTCCACACAGTGTGAGAAATACATTCAACAATTAGACTAGCGGGCCTTTTGGAGGTTAAGTTCTCCAAAAACAACTTCATAGTCCTGTTTTGCTTATAAAAAAAAAAAAAGTCTTCAAGCAAAAACTTAGAATTGTTTTCTAAAAATGGCAGAAAATCAACTTTTGTTCTAATAAATTTGGGACTGCAGTTTGGAAACAGAGTTAAGAAGTAGCAAAGTTCAACAGTATGTTTTTCTAGCTTAAATTTCTAAGACAAGCCATTCCGAATGAAAACTTCAGAACTCTAAATACCAGCTGTATGGACAGAATGACTATCTAATAATTTGAAATGCATAGGCAAATGTTATTCATGGTCATGTCACTCTTAGCTTTCACTCACAAAGATCCACAGCTGTGCAACAGATAACAATCTTCTTTTCCAGAGCACTCGTAGGATCTCTCTTCACTACACAGACACCTACTTGGATTAATAATGCAGCAGCCCAGTGTATTTGAGATTTATCTATCATCGCATTTGCCTCATGTTGGGCAACAGGTTCTCAAGTCACACACTGATATGCATAAAGAAATGATGCCTAAGTGTCATTGCTTAGAAATTCAGCAGCAATCCTTTAACTGAAGGAAGTTAAGACAAAGGAATTTTCAGGCATAGGGAAGGTGCTATATTTAAAGGCATCACGACCATTTACTTTTGTATGCGCTTCTCTATGACGGGCCGCACTGCACTTATCCAGTCATCCTGATGGCATGCACCTGGGGGAAACACAGGAAAAATTCATCATCTTTGCAAAGTTTAACAAAGGAAAAAATTCAGTATCATGGCAAAATTTATTTCAAAGTTGACTCATATCATTCAGGCTTATGCAGCAACTTCAGAGTATGTAACAAGTTTTTCCTTAGCTACTGCAGTCTGAAATTACTTAGTTGGTTTTTCAGGAGGTGGAAGATGTTTTATTAATAGCAATATTTAGATAATGCAGTGACCAAAGCAATGGAACAAAACTAAATTTTAAGGGCATAAGCAGCTAACACCTGTTTTGCTGATAACAAGTAATAATGGGGGGGGGAAAGTATGTTACATAGTATTTTTATGACACAAGGAGAATTAGTTGGTATGACAACATTGAAGTAGACAGCAAAGGAAAACACTATGGACAGGTACAGTTATTTAATATTCAACTCTTGATTTTGTCTGTGTGGATGCAATACAATGTTAAAAAGTCAGGCAGAAAGAAAAACCATAAAAGGATATACGATAGAGAATTTGATTTCAAGTTACATGACAAGATACCCAGAGGTAATTTCCTAAGTTGAAAATGCCTCTTTTGCAATTTCAAGACCTTAAAGTAAATTTAGAGACTCAATCTTGTGACCACACAAATGATGTTACTGTTAGGTCTGAAGACTGTGCAGTACCTCTGGACAGACTAAAGACAAGATTAAGCAGCAAGCTGTAGCTCAGCCTAAACATAAATAAAATTGTCAACAAATCTGGGAAAACACTCTGGGAATGGAGTGTGGAACATGTTGTTGGCAATGTATCAGACTCTAAAGTACAGACACTCTGCACAAGCAGTGCAGAGCTTTTCAAGACTCAACAGGGCACATATATCTCAAGAAAGATTACAAAACAGAAGCCTGTCTTACAGAGAACAAAGCTATTTTCTTTTAAACCATTAGGGAAACACTTGATATCTGAGAAGAAAGAGGGCAGTGTGTAAACACAAGCCACATAAAGGAAAAAAAGTGTCTGGAGTCAGCTGTATATATTCTCCCTTTATGTAAACTTCTGTCTTGCAACAAAACTATCAAGGTTTTGGAAGGGATTGCAGGACCTGACCATTTGATTACTACATGAAAAGAGAGAAAGCATCAGAGACATGGAGGAAGCAGGGAGGAAATTATATTTTCAGACCAACAAAACTAAAACAATACAAATGACTGCAAGGAAGTACAAGTCTACAGCACATTCAGAAAACTTTCAAGATATTCTTTATTTTAATAAATAATTTGCATTGAGTCTATAACATATGACCAATTTATTGCAAAAAGCCATTGTTAAAATAAAGAATGTCCAGCAAAAATGTAAAAAGTTACCTAAATCAATCGGTCCTTCCCTTAAGCCATCTAGCTCATATAGCCTCCCATTAACAGGAACATAGCTTACAAAGTGAAAGGCATCTTCTTCCTTTGCTGAAGACTTTGCATCAAACTCAAACATCTGTTGTCTGCAAAGAAAATTTAAAAATTTTCTGAGATTAAAAAGGATTTGCTCAAATTTTGGCCAGATTTAAAACATATGTTACCTGGCAAAACTGTTGTGAACTTGCCGAATCACTTCTGAGTTGCTCAGTGCCAAACCTTTCATCTGAAAGGAAGAAACAAAACATCTGTGAACCACCACAGCTGTAACACTGTGACACTCAAAATGCAGAAAACACTGGTCACTCACTGCAGCATCAAAGCTTTGGGAAAATTCTTTAAATTCTGACAAGGTCTCTCCTAGATGAATGTCTTGATGAGCACAGTTTAACAGCACACTTACTATGGCTTGAGTTGCACAGGCATTATTTATGACCTAGAAAAAAGCATGGAGAATTTGGTCAGCATTGGTGAGAAAAGTTCACTCCAAACTGTGTTTGCTTTTGTTACACACACACTTTCTATGCTGATTCACATTAGAGCTGCACCCTAACACAGACTGGATTTGCTGCCTGGATAGCTACAGAAAAGCCCCTGCTATGGTAAAATCAGCTCTGCATGCTGTCATATACAATTCACTGATAAAACTCATCTTTCACAGCTGTCCTCAGAAACTGTCATTCCACTGCCTCACCATCTCTCTAAAATGATTAATGAAAGGCATAGAAGAAAGGCAAAAATCCTTGGATCCCTGTGGAAAAACACAAAGTAATATTCAAAGCAAATTGCCCAAATTGTGTTATCTATGGCCTTAAAAAAAAAGTCAACTGTCCCAAGAAAAATCCTACAAATAATAAGATCTCCTACTAGGAGTAAGAGGTCAGAAAATTTAATTTGAAGCAATAAAATACATTATGGAACTTAAAATTGTTATTAAAAGGTTTTATTGGACAAAAAATTTCAAGTATTCTAGGTAAAAGCATTCCAGGATGTAGATATTGTTTAAATGATGGTTAACTGAATAACATACTTGCCCAATACAGCTATCCTTTTCAAGTTAAAGTTACTAGTTGAACATTTCAGTGTTAAATATTCCACTTTGAGAAAATATAAACAACCCCCTTTGTATTAAAGTCATGTCTTGAATGTTGTTTACCAATAACCAAAGTAAAACACTGTATTTAAAGAAAGAAGCTGCAAAGATTATTTAATATAATCTGAGATTTAACGAAATGCACTGTTATCAAATGGTATGAGGCCATAATACAAGACTTTATATTAGCAGTTTTTTCTCAGAGAGCTATAGGTTAGGAATGAGTAATGTATCATTAGTCTTTGAGACTATTTTGCAATTGAAAATGCTACTTAAAACTTTCAGAGAGGATGTGACTTTTGTATAAGAATATGAAAATTAGTTCAGGGTAGTGAATGTGAAACCACTTCCAACAAGAAAGGAGAAAAAAACCAAAAAAAAACCCCCAAAAAGCAAAGAAAAAACCCAAGAAATCCTTTTCACAATCAAGGCTAGTCCTAACAAAGGAAAACCTAGTATGTTAATACTAAAAGCCATATCATAAATTTATTTTCTATACTTCAGAGTGTTCTCAGTTCAGATTATGTATATATGCAGATGATAAATAATAAAACACTTCTTAATTTAAGAAAAATGCTATCTAGTTCACTTAAACAGTAATCAAGGGAGTCAACTACACATTCAGAACAGATTACAGCAGCCAAAACTGAAATTAAACCAAGTGCAGGTACACCAGCTAAGGGCTAGAATACACAGGTGCAAAATAAAAGACATAAAAGGAAAATCCATCAAGGGCAGAGAAATAATGAACCAGCAGCAGAAAAACTCAAACCCCCAGAGCAGCAGAATGGCATACTTTGAATTACACTGTAACTTAGGAAAAAGAACTAAAGACTGAGATACAGCTAAAGAATGTCAGCAGAGACAGTGGTAAGGTAGTGCTAGGATGAAAGCAGGGTAGTCTCAAGTGCATCAGAGTGGGTGAAGCTGATGCAGTGTAATTAAGCTGACAGAAGCAGGAGAAGGCACAGACAGGAGAAGGCACAGTGCTGATGCACTGTCAGAACAGTGCTGCTACAATGGAGGCAGGCTCACTACAGCAAACTGTATTTGTAAATGACAATTAATACAGGGCATTATAGGAGAGACAAGACTGAATGGCAACTAATTTTGCTGAAAAATCAAGATGGAACAACCAGTTGCTCTTTGCAGACAACTCAATAATGGCTTCAAAATAAGGAAAGGAAATTTACCAAGATTTTGTATAGCAGGATACAAAAGCTTGAAACAGAAAATAAAATCAGAGGGAAAATTAGACTTTGCAAAGAATTAATGGGCTCATCTAATATTGGCCTTCAAGCATATTTTGTATTCCAACTACATCATGAAATGAGTCTGATGAAGTACATAGGGACCAAACCAAACAAAGTCTGACTGCTAGAAAACACTGCAAAAGATGTGGATCTGAGGGCAACAGCCTGCAGCTGGTGAAATGAAAATACATTACAGAAATACATTCTAGCACTTCAGTGAAGTGAGAGGCAGGAGTTAAGGAAAAGGCAGCAATAACAGTCCTGTAGCAGAGGAATAGAAGGAAATGCAGGTGATGTGCATAAAAATCCAGTGTGTTCCTGGGTGTAGATGACACAGGAGAACACCAAGATGGAACAAGGGAATCTCGAGCTTGGTGGCTCACAGACAAGGTGAGGAGTGCACAGTGAGGCTGTGACTGCAGGACCAAATGCAGGCAAGTGTGGGATTTATTTGTCCCATGCACACAGCCAGTCCAGCACTGCTCCACACACAACCTGGAGAACCCTTCAGGATACCCATCTCTCATTCCCAGTGTGTCTCTTACTTAGGGTGCCTCAGCATTAGCAGAAAACATTATTTGCATTTAGGTAACATGATAATAAATGCAAGTTGTTCCCAAAAGATTTTTATTTGGACTTGGGGATTTAGAGGATTTTCTGTATTTGTCCAGAAATACCAACATTTGCTTGGCTATTTCTATCCAGGAAGTCTCGGTGAGGTTAGATTAGATTGATCAATAAGCAAGACTCCAACTTAAAGCAGACACTCATAGTTAAAAGACTGTGTAGGCAAAAGTTCAAGGTGTATTTTACAATACTTGAAAGAAAACTGTAACATATATATACAGAAATGTATCAAGAGAGGATTGACCTATCCCCAAGTGAAGCTCAGCTTCAACTGAGGAACCACTTGATTAGGCTACTCTAAGTAAGATGCACCACTTCCTAAGCATGCACCTTTCTCTAGGGATCAAATCTGACCTTTCAGATCAACTTAAGGCAGAAGCACTTGAAATTCTTGACTCACATCTTCTACCTGATGGATTTTGTATTTTGCTTTTCAAAAAAGCTGTGGACAAGCCTGTGTTGCAATTGGTAGTATAACCAGCAAATTCACTTACAGAACATTCCAACGTTATAGAACAGTTGGTTTTACAGAGCTTAACATGAAAAATTCAGCATTAGCACGCAGGTCCACAAATTATTCTTGTTTAGAAACCCAATATTATTTTTTCAATTTAAATTTTGTTAGAGTACAGATATAATCTTTCTACAGCTATATTCACTTACTGAAAATCTCTTTCTGATTTGTTTCATGTCTTGATGTTGTACTTCTTGTAAGTTATCTGTTATCCCAAACTTAGCTTTAACATAGATATCTGGTCTATCTTAATGTTACCAAATCTGAAAAGATCATTTGAGTTTGAAATCAATTAAGTACTGGAAATGTAAAAAAATACATATACTTCCATTAGTGCCATAAACATAACTAGAGACCAATGGTTTGTTATTAACAGTATCATTTATAAGACACTCCTTCTGAAGGTATTCCCAATTAATGAATTTAATGTTCTGTCATGACAATGCAAAATAAAATAAACACATGGCACCTAGGAAAGGCAGGATACCAATAGTTCCATAGTAAAAGCTGAAGAATTTATTAAACTCAAAAGAAGTAGTTTCAGATCTGCAACAATGGCATTCTTTTTTGTCCAGAGACACTGCTGCAGTGCTCAGCAGAGAATGCAGCTCCTCCAAAGAGTGTGGCAGGGAGCTGAATACATTGAGCAGCTGTAATCATGTATCCATTGTGTGTGAAAACAACAGCAGGGGCCCAACTGAAGCAACACAGAAATCAGGAAATTCTGAGTTAAGGCTGAAACTGTATCCTTAACTCACCTCACGGTGCCTATGTATCCTAGCTCAAAGGGTATGTAAGATCATCCCGAGTTCTCTGGCCTCAACTAGAGGACCAAACCATACCTAGGCACAACAGGGAGGCCAAATTTAACATGAGTGCACATCAAAGTGACTATTAAAAAACACCCCTTTAATATGCATGCACACAAGACAGACTTCAAAATTCAACCCCCCAACAGAGTGGTGATGTAACTTGGAACAAGATCTAGTTGCCATTTGGAATTCAACTACAACATCACTATGGAAGTGGAAATGAGGAAAATGGGAGCATGCACAAGCTTCTTACCAAAACCATGTCTCCTAGTGCAATTTTCAAGATGTTTTACTAGACAGTTTGAGAGATGTAGCCTTTTAACTCTATTTAGAGTTCCCCATAATGAAACAATTTTAAAAATTGAACAAATAATAAAATTGAACAGAAACAAAATTTATCTTCTCTACTCAACTCTTGTTATATATTAACAGTAACCTTGTCTTGCTCACACAGGATTCAAGAAAACACTTGAAAACATGCCTGGAGTAAAACCAATTGTACCCAATGTCTTTAGATGGGGACATTTAAAAGAAGAAAACGTGAGAAAAGAAAGAGAGGCAAAGACTTGTTGAGATTTTTCAGGCTCCAGTGTCATGACAGTTTTGAAGATACAGATCAACAGATCAATAACCTTAAATGTCATAAAAATTGCCCTAACCAATCTATTTGTTCTGGGATTCCAGCCTACAAATGAACATAGTGTAATTTTACATCATCCCTTTTGTAATGAAGAAAAAGGTCTTCTGGAAAGACCCTCAAAGCAAGCATAAAATTTGGCTTAAAACATACAGAGGAAATAAAAAATACACATGAACCCAGCTGCAAGATGGCTGGGAGGACTTGCTCTTTCACAACACAAATATTCAATACCAATGCTCATCTTGCTTTGTGCTCCTGGGTGACTCAGACAGATCCAGACTGTGGTTTTGAGAAGTGCAGTAACTTCAGCACTACCACAAAGAACCCCCTGTTCTCTCACTTAGCAGTTTTGTCCTGCCCAGACCTGCTGAACAGACACATCTCACAGTACAGCAGAGACCAGCCCAGATACCATGCACAGAGGGATGAGCTGGGGGATGAGTTTCACTGCCTCACAGAGTTAAACAGATTCCTCCAAGATATCCAAAGCAGTTTCTTTCTGTTGACTTTTAGTAATAATTTCTCTGTACCTATTTCTAGTTGTTCAGTCACAATAGCTCAGTTCAGGCAAAACTGAACTGATATGAAACACAAGCATATAGATGTCTTCAAGGAATGTCTTAATTTTGCAAAGCCACTGCACTTGACTGACAGATAACAATAAAAAATGAAAAATATTCTAATTCTAAACTTTTTGCAAACGACTTTTGAAACATCTCTTCCACGCCATCAAGTGGCATAACCAGGCAGTACTATTATAAGAGTCAACATTTCTAGAAATTGCTTTCCACGCTAAAATTAAGAGTCACTCCAGCACACTCTCTTTAAAGGCAGCAGGTAAAGGAAAGGGACAATTAAAAATGAAGTTTCAGCTTAAGAACACATTAAAATATGAGTGCTTCAAATAAGACCATAAAATAAAGAAGACTTTTCACTGTTAGCCTTTAATTTTGTGGGGTTTGTTATCAAATCTAACATTATCCAAATTTTGTGATGTACATTCTGCAATCTCATCTTAAAGCTCAAGAGAGCTCCTCTTAGCTATTGCCTTGAAACACAGTGTCAAGCTTCATAAAAAGGAAGGAAGTGGAAAAGGCAAAAGAAGTGGAGCAAGCAGACAAATGCTTTGAAACTTTTCAGCATTCACAAGAACAGCAATTCTAGGACAACCTCAGCTACTCACAGGAAACAAGATGAAACCCTTAGAGTGAGGGAAAATTCACCTTCACTTTAAAATAAAAAAAAAAAAAACCAACATCCTCCAAAGCAATCCCTCTCTAGACTCCAATCACAGCAATCTCCTCCCACCATGGAACTACCTTTTGAAAGTTGCATCAGGATTTTCTCTGAGTTCTTTGCCTCATGGCTGTTCTTTGGTTACAGCCCAAGGGTACTAACAGTATGTTTGGTTAGGTAGAAATCACAACCTAAACCAGTGTCTGTGAGAGCTACCAAACTACAATTAATAAACTGCTACTGATCACTGCATCATAAAGATCTTGGGCAGTGCTTGGAAGGACTCAAGAGCTACAGCAGGGGAAGAATGAAGAGAAGCAGCATTAAAAAAGCTGATCCACAACAGCATGATCATAAAAGGAATGAAACAGAAGTGCAGGTACAGAGTGGCCAGGATGGCTATTTGGATTGTTTTCCATATTTCTATACTTTTACCTGGAAGTGTGAAGAGATTTTTTCATATCCTGAAATTTACATTCAAAATTTGCATTTCTGATGGGAAATAAAACAAAAAAAAAAACCTACAAAAAAAAAAAAAAAGCCCACCAAACCCCCCAACAACTAGACCATGTAAGAGTCTTCACAGAAATCCTAATAATTTGCCCTTTGATGTCAATGTTTTGCAATAAACACCCATATTAAAATACTCCTGCTTTCATTCTGATCACTTTCTCTTGCTTTTTTTTCTTGCAAAAAATGCACCCAGCAGTCTGTTAACTCTAAGACAAAATTTCAGTACTACTCTGTATTTAATAAAACACAATGGACTACATCAGCTAAACCAATTTTCCAGTGATTTCTAATTTAAATTCACCTTTCCGATTTGAATGCTTAAAACTTGCATGCCAAAATGGTCTGCAAACCCTTGAAGGAAAGCATATACTGCCCCAGCTTCAGAGCACTTGAGAAAAGTAAGAAATAAAAACAGAACCAAAATAAATTTCTTCCAACAAGTTGTTGAAAGTGGTTTCAAAAGATGTAATTTGCTCATCCTGCTGAGAACATTTACCAAGTCACTTCTGCACAGAAGACTGAGTTACTTTATGGGTGAGAGCTGACAAATAAATAAGAACTTTACTCTTCCAGAGCTGCAATTCTTGTCTGACTTGACAGATCAAACTGATTTGCTTTGTCAATACACAGCTCCTACTCTCCGAATTTGCTGATTCTGCAAAATATTAATTTCTGTGTAGACATTAATAAAAAATAGGGTTCTTTTTGGTATTAAAAGTTATGTTTCATCACATATCTGAAACAATTACTTAATTTCTCATACCTGCTTAGCAAAAAATATTGTATCCAGTCTGGAATCCTGGACAACAGAACCCGCTGGCTCCTCTCCGGGCTGCCACTTGAAGAGAAAAATCAGCCCATGTACTGGCCTGAAAAACAAAATTTATAGTAAAAAGGTCACCAAGACTAATGAAAAATATTAAAATTATCTGTACTGTAGTTTACTGTATGCTGGTATAGTAATTCTGTTAATTCTTTCTAAATACCAGGAACTTACACTGAAATTTTCAGATATGCTCTTTTAATTAGGCAGAAGACAATTCAGGCTTCTTTCTGTAAATGCTAAACAATCCTAATCTGAATTAGCCTTTAGCCACTAATTCTCAAAATTCAGGACCAGTTTTCCTGGTTACTGCACGTTTTATAGTTGCAGAACTCTCATTTGAATTGGTTAGTGATAAACAGCTATCAAAGCAAATATCAGTCATACACAAGAGCAGGAACAAATGTTTTGGTAATCCTTCTAGACACAGATGAAATGCCCAAAGAGGAGCTCTCCCAAAACTTCATGCTTTGAGTTAGCTCACCAACAAGTAAGAGAAACCCAGTTTTCTCTTCTAGAAAAAATGTGTTTTGCCTTTCAGACTGCTTGTCTTTTACTACATGTTGCACTGTATTTAGTATTCCCAGAACACAGAAATTTATCAGTAAAGGAAATAGGTCTCACAAAATCTTCAGTTACGGTAAGACAAAAACTTATTCATTGACTTAAATCTAAGGTCATCACCAAAAAGAGGCCACAAATGGTTTTGCTACAAAAGACAAACATACACTTATAGTGCACAAGAAACTTTTCCTAAGCTCTGACCAGGAATCTGAGATGCATTTTTTCAAATTCTCTCAGTGGACCTGTGTCACAGCACTTGCCACAGTTGAGACAGCTACAATTAAATTGGGAGTATCACCACACAACTTCAGAAAGCTTCAACCCATACACAGTAACACCATGTCACTTCAGAAGGCTGCAAACTCTGCCCTTCTCGTTCTGTAGCCCAGCCTTTTATCCCCTCCCGTTGATGCCCTGCCCCTGTGTGCCTCTGCTCCCTTTGGTGGTTGCTCAGTGCCCCTGGGCACTCCATGGCTCATTGCTGTCAGTGCTGCTCACCTGCTGCTCACAGCTGCACCCACTGGGGATGAGGCTGGGCCAGCCCCACTCCCAACCACCACACACTGTGTGCCTACAGAGCTGCTGTTTGGAAAACAAAGATGCTTCTATATTCTTTCACTCCCAGTGTTTATACATTGTGTAAAATATTGCAGGTGTAAATGGGAAGGGAGGATGGAAGCTGGCCATCCCTCAGGACTAGAAAGACAAACATCTCCCAGGATATGCAAAGCTGTCACTTAATGAACAAACAGGTAAATGCTCTGATAGTGCAGGCAGCAAATAAACCAATTCATAGGTAACAGTTCTGCCATTCAGGTGTTGCTGGTCAAACATCTTCAGTCAAAAATTCTACAAGTACATCCTCTGTACCAATTCCTGCATCTTTTGAAAGATTAATCCTACAAGTATGGGATATTTGCACAAGATACAAGAGTATGATCCAGGTTAAATGATATTTTCCTCTTAAAATCCTGTATGTAAACATGGATAACAGCATGTTTACACATGGACAAAACATTAAAAGAATTAATGTTGCTTAATGAGGGCAAAATTGTTCCACATGACACAAGTTATAAAAAGCTTATTTGCCCTCACATCCATATGGAAGTGGTTCTGCAGGAAAAATGAGTTACAAAGGTATGTAAGCACTGGAAAATAATTTAAGACAACAGAGGTAACATCCTGGGATGTGAGGAGAGAGGGAGATAAAGCAAGGAACAGAAATTCACCCTAGAATTTGTTAAGAGCTGGAAGGCAAGCTAATGGAAAAATCATTAGAAATCTATTTCCACATTCTAGCTACTATCAGCATTTCTTTCAAAACCTGATTAAGCTAGATTAAGTACAAAGCATTAATGAAAAGCAATTTAACTGCCAGGTATTCCATTAAATCAAAATCCTAACAAACTTCTGTAGAAACTAAAGGAAAAAAACCACAAACACAAAATGCCCCAAACAAAAGATCCACCAAAAATACACCTGAGTTTAGTACACATTCTTTCAGAGAATTCAGACAAATGTGAATAAAAACCATGTGCCTTACTTCAATTTTTCAAAGTTCTCTGGCTCCAAGCTCCATATTTCTTCAACTTGTGCTCCTCTACAGCCTGAAATAAGGAAAAACAGAGGTTTCTTCAACTAGCTCATTTAAAAAGGGATGCAGCCAGTAAAGACAGACTTATGAAAGAAAACACAAAGACATTATGCAATATTTACAGCTAGTATATCCAGGCTATGGAAAAGTCTATCTGTGGGCTTTACAACAGACCTTGATTAAAAAAACCTGAACAAGACAGGCAGAGAAACTATTTCAGGAATTTCTGAACCTGTGTATGGGGATACTGTCTTTATAAGAGAGTTGCATTTAAAGAAGAAGCAAAGGAGCTTAAATATTTCTGATCACTTCGTGTCCTTTGCTTAACTGAAAACAAGACTGTTTATAAAGGCATTAGCAGCAAGCCCAAAGCAGAACTTTAAACACCTGTCTCCAGACAAAGACCTATGGTAGTAGACCAAAAATGCTATACACTCAAGCAAGACATTTGCCTAATACACAGCCAAAAGGTTTAAATATTTAGTATGTGGAAATTTCATTTATTAGCTAAATAAAAATATAAAAGAAGCATGTCTGGACTTTGTTGCTGAGAAAAAGACATGACAAACTATGAATCAATGAAACATGGAGTACAATAATTTTCCTTCTTTGGCTGAGAATAACCTGGCTGCTGTAATAACCATATATTCCCCAAAGATTTTAAACGCAATTCAACACAAAATTTAGCATTCTGGAAGGCCAGGCAGCCGCTTGCAGGCTACCCAGCCACTGCCAAGCCCCACAGCTCAGCCTAGGCACAGTCCTTTCTCTGAATGTCCTCACTCCTGGGGCTCTGTAACCCGAACACCTTCCCAGGGAAGTTCAGATCGGACATTCGGAGGAATTTTTTCAAAGGGCTGATGAGACGTTACAACGGGCTGCCCGGGGAAGTGACGGAGTCACTGCCCTGGAGGTGTTTAAGGAAAGACTGGACATGGCACTCAGTGCCCCGGTCTGGCTGACAAGGTGGTGCTGGGTCATAGCTTGGCCCCGAGGATCTGAGAAGCCCTTTGCAAGCTAAAGGACGCTGTGACTCTCCGCGGCACGTCCCTGCCGAGCGTCCCGCAGCAGAGCAGCAGGTGCCGGACCGAGGGCCGGGCCGGGCCGCACAGGCCGCGCTGGGGCCGGACTCGGCGGTGCCCGCAGGCGGCCGGGCCGGGCCAAGCCGGGCCAGGGACATCACGGAAGCCGCGCTCGCCGCCGGCAGCGCGTCCCAGCCCCTTCCCGGCCCCGCAGCAACCGAGCCCCGCATGCCCTCCCCGCCCGGCAGGGACAGCGGGCTCGCGCCCAGCGGTGCGGAGCAGCCCCGCGGAGCCCGCACCCCTGCCCGGCCCCGCTCGACCCTCACCGAAGCCCTTGATGAGCTCGGTGAAGACGCCCGGGTCGCTCTCCATGAGGCACCACTCGCCGGCGCTGCTGCCCCCGGACATGGCGGCACTGCCGCCGCTCAGGCTGCGAGGCCGAGCCGCGCCGCTCCCTTCCCGGCAGGACCCGCGCCGGGCACCGCCATGGAGAGGCGGGGCGGCCGCAGGAAGCGGCGAGCGGGACTGGATCCGGGGCAGCTGCGGGCGCGGGCGGCACCGCCCCGGCCGCGGCAGGGCCGCGCCGCGCCTCGGGGACGCGCTGCGGGGCGGCTCGGGGGCGGACGGCGGCTGCGGGGCCCTCGGGCGGCGCGGCGGGGAGCGGGGCCGGCCCCGAGCATGGCTCCATCCGGGCACCGCGCGGGGGGCGCGGCCCCATCCGGGTCCCGGCGATGCTGTCGGGGCGCGGCGGGCGGGGCCGGAGCGGGAGACGCGGATCCCTGGCGGCCGGAGCGGGACGGCCCTGCCCGCCCCCCGCGCGCCCGCAGCGGCCCGGCCGCCGCTCGGTGTCCCCGGTGCCTCCCCGGCCCATCGCCCCGCGGCCCCCGGCGCTGCGGCATCGCCCGGCCCCGCCCGGGCCGCGGCCTCGCAGGCAAGTGGCGCTTCCCGGGCTGCAGGGGGAGCGGGGTCCCTGGGCCGGCCCCGGGGGTGCGGGGGAATGCGGGGAGGCCCGGGGAGGGGCAGCTCCGGAGGGTCCCGGGGGGCGAGGGGCCCGCGGGGCGTTCCCGGACGGGTCTCTGGCGTTACGCGTCCTGCCCGTCACGCGTGTTTATCGTCTTTATGGAGACTGACAGCTGCCAGCGCAGCTCGCCGGGTATCCGCTTTAGGTGCTTCGATCTCCTAATTCTGCCCTACGTCACCTAAGCTGCCTTGGCCCCCCAGTCAGTACATTTTGTAAAGCAGACAGGCTCCTGCAAATTCTGCTGTAGAAATGCGTGGGCTGCTATGTGGTTCGTATAATGGGATAGCTTCTGTGCTGCTTCTGTCGTCCACCACTCCATCCATGGTTTGGAAAGTGTTCTCCTGGCATCCCAGCTGAAATAGAGGTGCTTATTTTCTGAAGTATGAGAACTATGTGGTCAGAGCTGTAGCACAAGCCTGATTTGTTAGAATAATGTGATGGTTGTAGTCTTTCTGCTCAATTAACTAGAAGACGTTGCTTATAGTCTTCAGGTTAATGCTTATACAGAATTTCAAGGACAGAGAAGCAGAATTCAGTTCCTCGTAAATTGAAGTATATGTGGTTTTGAAGTATTCAAAGGCAATTTGAGAAATTGTCTTTAAAATGTTAATGCTTTTTTTGTCATAAAAGACCCGACTTTTAGTTTAATTCCATGAGATTCTGCTACAAAGTTTCAATTAGTTTTTAATGTAGCAGTTAAACATAAGAACTTAAATTAGAATTTGTGGTTCTGTTAAAGCTTTTTACCTTATGTGGTTTTTTTTCATCCATCCATGAAACTTGTCAGACATTTTATTTCTTAGGAAAGCTAGGACAATTTGGAAAAGTCATCAACATTAACAAATGTCGACTTAACTGAATCATGCTATGGTACAGCAACATCAAAATATTGACTTACTACTCCACACATAACTGGTGTATAGACTGTTTCAGAGTAGTCATACTTTACTTACAAATTTATATGGCAGCTGAAATATAGTGGGTTTTCTCTTTCATTAATAATGGTGAACAGCCATGGAGTTTAGTTGGGCAATTTTTGTTATGAAACTCCTAGTCTGGGACTTGTAAGAATTGTTGTTTGCATTCCTGTAGTTCAGAAATTGAAAGTGCTTATGGAGCCAGGATATTGTTGATAAATCCCCCGCAGGTGTTTTAATTCAAGTTCCCTGCTGCAGCTCAGCAGGTGAAGCCTAGGCTTATAGCAGAGCATGTGTTAAGGGAGCATTTGTGTTTATCCACCTGTTAGGGTGAAAGTTGTCTCTGTTGTACAGGTGTTAAATGGAAAAATAAGCTTGAGGTCTGGGCAGAGGTGAGGAATGGGTCCAAGGCAGGGAAAAGCTTTGGGAATTTGTGAGGCTGGGATGTAATACAGGGTTAGAAATGGCCAAAATGACTTGAGCAGGCCAACTCAAGTGGTGTATGAGTAAGTGCTTTTCCAGTAACTGCTGGTGAAGTGTAAATCTGATACTTTTGCTGTAACTGTTTAGTAGTGAGATTGGTGGTTTGCATCAAGCTATTATGGATTTCAAAAGTAATTTTTAAAATACAGGTTTATTTTTAAGAATTTACAATTTCTGTTGGACAGTTTTTGGAAATTGCAACAGAATCTGGGTTGGTAGCTTGTAGCATATTCCTAAGAAAGCAAATTAAGACGCTAAGTGTCAGAAAAACTATTTGCAGATATCTTTTCTATTATGGGTTGGGTCAGAAGCATATGGATGCAGGTGTATGCCTCTTCCCAGTGTTGTGAGTCCATGAATAGCCTGGTCCATACAAAATAAACATAGAAATTATCCATTGTTAATATCTATAAGAGTTTTCCCTCTGTGAAAGCTACAGCAAGAAATCATTTTCAGTATTTTATATACATGGAGCCTTTTATATAAAGGCTCACATCCATGGGTGAGCCTTTATGCTTCCCATTCTTATTTTCCTTCAAGATAATGGTGTTTCTCAGAATCTTTCATGTACCATTTTTTTTCCTGATAACTAAATGGGTGCTTACTGTGATTTCAAGATTTTTTGTTTGGGTTTCCTGTGTTTATTATGAAACATTATTGACTGTGTAATGAAATGAGCTAATGGAACTCTACTGAAATAAAATATCTTTAGGCATGAAAAAGTCCTGATCTGGTATTCACAGATGGGGAATACCACCCTTGTTATTTTCAGTGTATTTGCATTCTTCAGATGTCAAGATAAAAGTCAGTTCAACCATGATGTGTATTTAAGTAGGTTTGGCAGGAAACATGCTTAGAATACATAATTTTAGTTGAGCATTGATGCTCTAAATAATACAATGAAAGATATTTCTTATTAATTTCCAATGGAACCTGCTTTCTTGAACCAGGTGCCAGCATATGGCTTTTATTTTTATCAGTTTGTAGAATGTAGTGGGAGCTCTGATGATTGCTGTTTAATTCTGGCTGCAGATTAGTGCAGATATGCAAAATCAGAGGAAAGGTACATTTCTAGTTGCTTGCAGAAAAGGGGAAATTCTCTGGCAAAGGAGTAGGGAAGTTGTTTGTAAATCAGTGTTACTTGCTGAAACTGGGAGGGGGGAACCCTCTGTCTACATTAGTGGCATTTATTTGTGCTACCTTATCCTGGTAAATGGAGCAAAGTGGCTTTTATTTGTCTTGACTATCTGAACAAGCAAAAAAAGTCAAAAATAGATATCTGCAATTCTTGAAAACAGAAAATCTTTGAAATGCCATTTGTGTGAGCTCAGACTTTAGTCTCTGAATTTCAAGATTTATATGCAGTTTGATGGAGTGGATTAATGGTTCTGCCTTTTTGGCTTTCAGTAGAAGCTCTTGGTGCTATTCAGTGTAATTTTCTTGTTTGGTGAGAAATGAGTAAACTAAATTTATTATTGTGCTATTAACGTTTTGGAAGTAGTGGTGATGAGCAATTTTCTTACCTTTACCCTGCTAATTTCATTTCACCTGCATTTGCTTTATTTTAAATGTCCCAGCTTGATTTTTGCTGTGCTGCACATTCTCCAAGTAAGAGCAGTGGTGTTGCCCTACAAATATCACAGCTCTCTTGCAGCTCAGGAGTATATAAATAGAAAGACCTGAACGATTGTGAATTTTTGTGCCGATTTTTGCTTCTTACCTTTGAAAGCAAAGGTAAAGCAGTGCAGAATCCATCATGTCCCCGTTTTCTTGGATCTCACTTGGAGCAGCAGATTATTTGAGCCTGTAGCAAAGATAATTTGTTCTTGAGCTGCTCAGTTGTTAAAAAGCTGTTGTCTAAGCCTCACTGAGACCTACCATATATAAACTCTCACAAAGTCTTCCAACTGAACAGTTTTTCCACATCTTAGTTGTTCATTTTAGCCCCATTTTTCTTCACTTGGTCGGTATTAGCAATTCTTAAGCAAAATAGAGCAGGGCAAGATCTGAATTTTGAGCCATTTAGTCTGCAATATAAAAGTCTACAGAAAGTGATGTAATATATGTGACAAACACCAATCACTTGTTTTTAAAATTTTAAAAGTTCAATAGTAACAAAATGGTTATAAAAATAGTAATACAATTAGAGTAATAATAATTTGGACAAATTGAATTAGGACAATATGAGACAATAAAGACAAAGAGTTACAGACGTCCAGGTACCTTTTTCTGGGCAGCACAGCCCGAACCGAGGATTAACCCTTAAAAACTACAGCCTGTTGCATATTCATGCATGGTGCATAAATTCCATTCAAACACAAGGTTCTATATGGTCTGTGTCAACTTCTTCCTCTTAATCCTAAGAGCACCTTTGAGGTGAAAAAAGTTCATTTCTTCTGATAAGAGGGCGATTAATTCTTTTCCTCTGAAAGATTTAGGTGTTCTAGGGCTGCTATCTGGTGCGAGTGCCTCGATCCTTTCTTTAAAAAAATCTAAATGACATAGTTCTTATTTTAACTACAAAAGTTACCCTTTAACTACCAGACTACATTTATCATATTATTAAAATGTTAATACAGCGCTACTGTACTAATCAAAACATCAATACTGATCAATACATCAAAATACATATGGTAAATATTTACAGAGAGCTATAATATGCACTTTTCGCTATATATTAGTGCCAAAAGGCTATAACACCAGATTGTAGGAACCCAGGACAGCCAGGTCCCCTACCATGGAGCTCAGAACACCTGTGGCTTTGATTATGAGCTGTGGAGAAAATTACTAACCTTTTAGGAAGATCAGCAAGCCACAACAGTTAGGCAGACTATTAGTGAAGCTATCACAGGGTGGAAAAGTAGATTTTGGGGTTTCTGGTATGGGGGTTTAGGAGGCAAGATGGAGGGAACTGGGTGAGTCCAGCCTTTCTCCTTCTTCTTGTCCTCCATTTTCTGCTGTGATGTTGGCACTTATAGATTGGTTCAGAGTAGAAGCTCAGTGTCTAAGATAGGTGATAGGTATTGGGAAGTTATTGTAAATATCATATATGTAGTTTTTAGTATAAAGACGTAACACTGCCCCAGAGGCAGGCAGTAGTGTTGTGATTGTAGTGCAAAAGTTCTATTGTCATTACATTATAAAGGTTCCATATTGCTAGAGTTCCATACCTCCTTGGTGGTTCTTGTAGGCAGCTCCTCTAGGCACTGGCTCTTCCTTGTCCTCACAGCAGCCAACTGACTCCAGTTCCCCTCAACCACCCAATCCACTCTTTTATAACACTCTTCTTATTGGCTACAGCTGTGGCCTGTTAAAATCAGGCCTGCTCCTCATCTTTAATAATTAACCCAGCTGCAACTCTTTAGGGGTGAGATTACCTTCTTTGTTACCTTTATTTACTTATATTCTATCCCCCTAAACAGTGTGCCTGGAGCTGTCCTGCAGGACAGACCTTGGCAGGGCAGGAGAAAATTTTTTATAGATAAGACGTGATAAACTACTTTGAGACTGAGAACTGGAGAACTCTAGCTCATTCTTCAAGTGCTCGGGCTGGGAAAAGAGACTTTTAACAATTTCGGGGTCGCAGTGACCCAGAAGGGCTCTGAGACCAGTGTGCCACTTATTGGGGTTTAATAGTTTCTGAGTTGGTTTGAAAGAAGTAAGTTAGTCGCTATTATAACTTAGAGAGTCTTTTGTTTCTTTGCCCCTAAATGACGCGTATTACCAGACACTTGGAGTATGCTTAAATTCATGAATGAAAACTTAAGATGACACGCTCATAGACACCGTGTATTTACTTTGCTAAAAGAGTAGTGAGCCGCAGTTGTTAACGAGAGGTGTTGTTGTTGCAGCAGAGCCTGGCAGTGTGAAGGATGGAGGCAGAGGAGAGCCCAGCGCAGCCCCCGAGCGAGGCGCCGGGGCCGGGCGGTGCCGGCTGGGACCTCACGGACAGCACCCGGCTGCAGCACTTCCTGTGCTTCGGCTCCGAGGGCAGCGCCTACCACGTCAAGGAGCACAAGCTGGGCTTTGAGAACGCTGAAGCTTTGCTAAGGCTCATTGAAGAGGGCAGAGGCTGCGAAGTTGTGGAAGAAATCAAAGCGTTTAGTCAAGAGGGCAGAGCGGCAAAACAGGAGCCCCTGCTCTTTGCCCTCGCCGTTTGCTCGCAGTGCTCTGATGCCAAAACAAAACAAGCGGCGTTTAAAGCTGTCCCCGAGGTGTGTTGCATACCAACCCATCTCTTTACTTTCATCCAGTTTAAAAAAGATCTGAAGGAGGGCATGAAATGTGGCATGTGGGGCCGTGCTCTGAGGAAAGCTGTTGCAGATTGGTACAATGGAAAGAATGGCATGGCTCTTGCTTTAGCAGTTACAAAATATAAGCAAAGAAGTGGTTGGTCTCATAAAGATCTTCTGAGGTTGTCCCACCTAAAACCTGCCAGTGAAGGTAATAAATTTTTATTTACCTGAAAATACTGTGTTTTAAACCTTTTATATTTACTGTGGAAGTATTTTGGAAACCCAAGTTCCATTGTAGATGAATTCTTAGTGAGGATATCCTATAAATTGCATCTTAAAAATGTGGGTAATCATATAAAAAAACAGACCTTCAAGGTAAACAGGGTTTATCCTCTTAGTGAGGATATCCGGTAAATTGCATCTTAAAAATGTGGGTATTCATAAAAAAACAGACCTTCAAGGTAAACAGGGTTTGTTCCTTCTTTTCTTCTATGTGCCAAGAGAAGACAAAATAACACAACTCCCTCATTTTGTTCCTATTTGCTTACAAATGATGAAATAACACTTTTTTGTTATGTGGGAACATCTGTTGAGTTCAAATCTTAAAGTAATAGAATGGTTTGGGTTGGGAGGGACCATAAAGATGATCCAGTTCCAGCCCTCCTGCCATGGGCAGGGACACCTTCCACCAGCCCAGGCTGCTCAGAGCTCCATCCAGCCTGGCCTTGAACACTTTCAGGGATGGGGCAGCCACAGCATCTCTGGGCAATCTAGCAAATACATAAAGATCCTTACTTCAAGGAGCTGAATATAGTAATTAAAAGTACTGCTCTGAATTGTGTGTGGCTGACCTTTTCAGTAGGTGTTTGGCAGGTCTGAGAGTGAAACCTGCTAATTGATTTGCATGCTAGAATGGTTAATGCCAGTATACAGATGGTAATCCTGCTTGAGAAATGGTTTTCTTTTCCATCAGGAATTGCTATAGTCACTAAGTATATTACCAAGGGGTGGAAAGATGTCCAAGAAGCTTATAAAGAAAAAGCAGTTTCTGCTGAGACTGAAAAACTCTTGAAGTATCTGGAAGCTGTGGAGAAAGTCAAACGCACAAAAGATGAATTGGAAGTTATTCATTTGATAGAGGAGTATGGTCTGGTTAGAGAGCACCTCCTGACAAACCATCTGAAATCTAAAGAGGTAGGTGACTTCCTTAGTCAAATTCTCCATAGAAGTATGAATTCTCTACAGTGAGTAATGCTCTTCAGAGTCTTAAATCTAGATTTCTTTTCAAAATAGCCCTTACGCTGTTTTTCAAGTTGCTTACCCAAACAGATAATTTTAAAACAATTAAGACCTTAATATAATTTGTACATTTATTTTAAAATAAACTTATTCAATGTACAGCTAACAGTTCTTTTATTTTGAGACTCTCATCTTTCTGTGTTTCTCTTCTCTTTCGTCATAGGTTTGGAAGGCATTACTCAAGGAAATGCCTATTTCTGTGTTGTTGAGAAATTTAGGAAAGCTGGCAGCAAATTCAGTGCTTGAACCACGAGGTTCAGAAGTGGCAATAGTATGTGAAAAACTGAGAAATGAGAAACTGCTAAAAAAGGTGAGAACTTCATAATCGGTGCCAGCCCTTGTGGATTTTAATTTTTAATGTTTATTTATGTTTGTGTATTCTATTTAAAAACTGCAGTTTAATGCCTGCAGCTTTATTTTAAAACTTCTGTTTATAATTTCTCATTTGATTCCTCACCTGCTGTCTGAAACATTCTGATAAAATAAGTGTACTGGCAGATATTGGATCTTTTCTTAAACGAGGGCTGTGGCAAGCTTTGCTAGTTGGGTTCATCAATTTCTTCTGAGTCTTATAATTTCTAAGTGAGTTACGAGAATAGCATAGCACCTGAGGGGAAAAGCAAGATGGGCAAGGAGACTTTCCTGTTTTCTGATTGCTTTATTGTCCATCAAAGTGGAAGGAAAGGAAGAGGGGAAAGAGAGTTCTCCAAAGACAGAATAACATTTTCAGGGATTTGGTCAAAGGTAGGGAGGATGAGTGTCTTGAGCAGCAGTTTTGTGAGCTGGGAAGATTAAAATCAGAACACTGAAATTCTTCAGCACCAGAGCTGAATTTAGCACAACAACAAAGTTCTTTTTCCTCCACCCTATTGCAATTCCTTTTCTCTGGTCCCTTCCTGGAGAAGGGAGAGGCAAGATTATGGTGCAATGCCTTGATGGAAGATAGGCAATGCACAAGCATTCAGGTTCACTGAGTTTTGATGCTGGCAGTGATTAAAGACTGAAACACCCCTTTTGGATAAAGATAACAAAATGTTGATATGGTTATATAAGTTAAGTTTATATATGGAAAGCAAAAAAAAAATGTTTGGAGTGTTTTATAGCGTAAGAAAAATGAATGCTATGTTCCAAAAATTATTTATTGTCCAGTGTTACTTTATCTTGTATAAAGCTAGTTCTAAGTTGGTTCTTTTCCTTGCTCAGCTCCTTTCTCTTCAGCTGGTCAGGGACTTTCTTTTACTGTAAGCCTGTGATGGAAAATAGCACTGGACAATCATAGAGCTGCAAAATTTTACCAGAATTCTGGTGATGGCATCCCATTTGGTGTTAATTAGAGGATTCTTGAGAGGGAGTGGGGTCCATTATGAGTAACCCACAGTTACCAGTTCATCCAACACCTGTGTCAAGACTGCAGGAACTCTTTAGGTTTAGCAAATTTAAAGTAACCATATACTAAACCTGAGATATTTTGTAGTAGCAACTTATTTTCATTTATTTTTAGGTTGTTACTTTTTTTAAGGAGGTTAAATTTTCATGTGCTTATTTTTGATTTCTACCTGTAGGGTAGAATACATCCCTTCCATATTTTGGTTGCATTAGAAACCTATAAAGCTGGACATGGAAACAGAGGGAAGCTTTGGTGGCGTCCTGATGAAGACATTTTAGAAGCTTTAGATGCCTCATTTTACAAAGCTTTCAAGGTAATAATAGTTCTTCAATTTGCTAGGCTTTCTAAGAGTTCTGTGTTTTCTGAAAGTTTATCAAGAACAGTTCCTGGGGTAGGTAACAATTCTGAAACTTTGGCAACAGCACCGTCCTGATGTTACCTAGAAAGAGGAAAAATGCCCTCTTTAGGAGTGAAAGCAGAAGAAGAAATGAATATCTAAATTATGTGTACCTATTATAATTTTGTCTTTTGTTCTTTCAGACAGTGGAACCAACAGGAAAGCGCATTGTAATTGCAGTTGATGTTAGTGCATCTATGACACAAAAGGTTTTGGGCAGTGTGCTCAATGCCAGCACAGTTGCAGCTGTAATGTGTATGGTGAGGCTTTCAATTTCTTTTATTTATAACTGTTTTCAGCTTGAATTGCTTTTTTGATAGAAAGGTGCTCTAAAGCTGGTTAGAAATCAAGAGGAAACTCACATATAATATTTTTTGGGTACAGAAGGTGTGACCTTGTGCCTTATGGCTGAAAGCTCCTAGCAACCATATTCAGAAACGTCAGTTTGAAGAAGTTGGTTTCTGTTGTAAATCAAAGTGGTCAGGGCAGCTTTTTCACTTATCTTAGCCATAATAAAATGGCTTACTATAAATAAAAAATGATAACTTTATCCTACACATTTAAATTTTTTCAGAAGCATTCATAGAAATATACAGATTAGATTAAGGAATATTGGGATAATTCTTATGTTTGTTTGAGTTGTCAATGTGGCCTTTATTCACAATCACTTTCCCTCAGTTTAGTATTCTAAAGCTTCTTGTGTTGTGTTCTTTTACTGCAGAGGAATTGAACTTTTGTTGGCCCTTAAAAATGGTCAAGGTTTTATGTCAGAGAGGAGGGAAGAAAATGGAAGTATCTTTAGTGACAGTAATTAGAGCAGTTGTTCATCTCTTTTTGCAGTGTTTATTTGCAGTAATATTACAGAATATTTAAAGTGTACAGTGAACCATTACTGTTTATGAGCAGCCATGATGACTTAAATACAAAAGCATTTGTCATGCTGTGTGTTGGTAGGGAATGGCTCAGTTCAGACAATAAAAAATATAAATAAAAAATAAAAGTTCAGAGTAATGTAACTGAATTATTTTCACTCCTTTCTTCCTCTTTCTCAGGTTGCAGCACGGACTGAGAAGGATTCCCAAATTGTTGCCTTTTCACATGAAATGGTCCCGTGTCCAGTGACGGCTGACATGACCTTACCTCAAGTTTTAGTGAAAATGTATGAAGTATGTAAAAAAAAAGTCTCAGCAGTTACATTGTCTTTTCTTTATAATCAATCCTACTACCTTGTTTAATCTGTGTAGCTCTAGTACAAGATTGGAATTTTTCAGTGCATTTTATTTAGAGAAAGCCCAGCAAACGTCATTATTGCATTTGCTGGATATTAAACATTGCAATTTAGAATGTCAGTGCTATGTCACAATGAGTTAGCTTGAAAAGAATGTTTTAAAAAATTCAAACAAAATAAAAAAGTCCTGGACCAACTGAGATAAAATGAACAAGTTTAACAAAAAAGCCTCTTTGTGTAGTAACACATGGTAAAACATGAAGCTTACATCAAAAGTAATTTTTCCATGGTTTGTTAATTTATTGTATATTTTTTTTTCCCCAATAAGATTCCAGTGGGTACCACTGATTGTTCCCTTCCAATGATATGGGCTCAAAAAACTCAGACAGCTGCTGATGTCTTCATTGTATTTACTGATAACGAGACCTTTGCTGGGAATACTCCTCCTGCAATGGCCCTTAGAGAGTACAGAGAGGTAAATATGCTTCTGACTGTTTATGATTAGTAAATACTGTACAAAATAAGTACCAGCTCTAAAAGTCTTTTAGAGATTGGACTGGTTATGGCTTTCTTCAGTAAATAATTATATATTGTTAAAATCTTACCAATCTTGCAGTTAGGCAGAATTAGTGCACATATTGCACTAATTGTGTGTATTTAAAACCACAGAATTGCTAAAAGGATTTGTAATTAGCCTGCCCTGCTTGGTGTGCTCCAATGTTCATGAAATTTTGTTACTCAGGGACTGCATGAATTTCTAAATCCCATATGTAATTGATGGAATAAGTTTTTATAGTTGTTACAGAATGATGTTTGACTCTCAGAACTAAGTTCAGCTTTGATGTCTGTGGTAGGTGTCAAAATGTTTCAATGAAATAGTAAAGACAAGTGTCAGGAGGATGAGGTGACAGTAGCTTGTGAAGAAAGCCTATTGTGTTTTAAAGGGACTGCTCTAAGCTGTACAGCTTCATAATATTACAATGGAACAGACAAGAATACCTTATCCAAGCACATTGCTTATTTATTCAACAAACAATCCTTCATGCTTTAAAGAAACTATTTTTTAAACCACCAAAAATATGTTTGTCAGGCATGGGTGTATGGACTTCAATCATTACATAGTTTCCACCCAGCTGAAATCAATACCAGAAGCCTTTAATTTGGTTTCCTTAGTTGAGGTTAGCTGCCTTTCCAGTGCTGACAGGCATCCTGCAGTTCTGATTCTGGCATCCCTCTTCAGACGGTGCCTTATGCAAGTGAGATTTGGCCCTCTGGCATATTTAAGGTACTGCATATGTGCACATGTTTGACTCTAGATGTGTTTTCTGATATTTTTTGCTCTCCTTCCTCTAGAAAATGGGTATTCCTGCTAAGCTGGTGGTTTGTGGGATGACCTCCCACGGTTTCACGATGGCGGACCCGGACGACAGAGGCATGTTGGATATCTGCGGCTTCGACACAGGAGCTTTGGACGTCCTTCGAAACTTCACTTTGGATCTGATTTAACATTTTTAGGCATCTGCTTTTCCCAGTGGGTCCATTGCTGGCAACAGACTTCACCCTGGGAACTCCCAGCCAAATCTACTTTATTAGCTCATGGCATATTGTATACATATCAGAATGTTACAGGAGGTGGTGGCACTTCAAGCATCTCTGACTAGAGCTTCTCACTAAGGTGTTTGTAAGGTTGAACAGAACTTCAGTCTCATGCAAATCTAACAGAGAAACTCAGTGCTGGCATTTCTGGTGTCAAACTAACTGTGAGTAGCCAGTGATCCTGCTGCTGTTGGAGGTGGCAGCCACATGTCACCGCTGTCACCCTGGGACTGGGCGCCATGCAGCAGCACACTGTGCATTTGGACACCATTGGTAGTGGCTGGCAGTGCAGTCACATCGCCCTTCAGAGTCCTGCAGCACAGCTGCAGCCCTGCTCCATGCTCCTTCAGAAAGGCACCTCCACTCCTCAGGCACCTTCCTTGTATCCAGCACCCTCCTTTTCCCAAGGCAGTTGGCTTATTCCTATGCATGCACTCAAAGCTCTAGTTGGACTTCATTCATTCCCTGACCAGCCTGGGCTCTGTGTGAGCTGGAGCTCCAGAGAGCATCATCCCTTGTGTGATAACCACAGGAACTGTGCTCTGAGTCCTGTGGGCCAGCACCAGCCACTCTGGATCTGTCCCAGGGGTGAACAGGACCCCCTGTTATGATGGGATGGTGGCAGGACCACAGTGTATTTCACAAACCTTTGGTCCCTGAGCTTCACCAAAGTCTTCCTGGCTAGCCTGGCCTGCACCACATGAATCACCCCATCCTTGTTACCCTCAAGCTCCACAGCATCCACTGCCTTGAGGAGAAGGGTGGTTTTGCCTGGGCCCAAGGAAGACACCACCACAGCAAACACTTGGTGTCAGCATGCTGGACCCTGCTCTTGCTCTCCACCAGTGCTGGAGTCAGCCCAGACACCATCTTGGCCACATCCAGCTCCTCAGCAGGGGAGGTGAAGAGGGCCACAGTGCTGTCCAGCTCCTTGTGGACTTTGGAGTTCCTCTGCTGCAGGTAGCCCTGCTGCAGCAGCAGGCCCAGCACCTGCTGAGGATGTGCTGCCTCCATCAGCCACAGGAGCACAGTTGTACTGCAGGATGTCCAGCTTCCCGTCCCCCAGGACTTCAGCAGCAGCACAGACCAGCAGGGCCAGGAACAGGTGGTCACCTCCAGAGCCCTGAGCACCACCTTGGAGTCATCGAGGAGGGTGTAGAGGGAGCTCAGGAGCCCCAGAGTTCAGACCTTGGCCTTTTAGGACTGAGAAAGTCCCTTGCAAACAATCCTGAAGGGAAAGCAGTCCAGGAAGGCTGGACATTGTTCAAGGATCTTAAAGATGGAGGAGCAGGCTGTCCCATGTGCTGGAAGATGAGCCAGTGGGGAAGAAGACTGGCCTGGTTGAACAGGGAGCTGTCACTGGAACTCAGGGAAAAAAGACCTTTGGAAGAAGGGGCAGGGTGCTCTTGAGGACTACAAGGATGTTATTAGGTTATGCAGGAAGGTTAGAGAAGTGAAACCCCAGCTAGAAATTAATTTGGCCACTGTTGAAATAGATAACAAAAAGTTTTTTTACAAATACCTCAGCAACAAAAGGAGAGCCAAGGAGAGAATCTCCATCCTTTATTGCACGTGAGGGGAAGCATTGCCACAAAGGATGGGAAAAAGGCTGAGGTACTTGATGCCTTCTTTGCCTCAGTCTTTAGCCTCAGTCTTTAATAGTCAGACCAGCTGTCCTTGGGAAGACAGAGACAAGGAACAAAATGAGGTCCCTGTAATTCAGGAGGAAACAGTGCCCTACTCCTTAGGGCACTTACAGTGTTCAAAGGTCCCTGGGGTCTGATGGAATCCACCCAAGCTGCTCTCCACCATTTATCATCAATCCTGGCTAACCAGGGAGGTCTCAGGATGACTGGAGGTTGGCCAGTGTGACACCCATTGAACAGAAGGGCTGGCAGGAGGATGCAGGAAGCCACAGCCTGTTGCACTCAGTGCCAGGGAGGGATGTGGAACAGGTCATTGGATCCCACAGCACGTGCAGCACAGCCAGGGATCAGGCCCAGCCAGCATGGCTTTGTGAAAGGCAGGTTCTGCCTGCCCAACCTGACCTCCTGCTATGAATGGTGACCTCCCTGGTGGATGAGGTGGAGGCTGAGGATGTGGTCTGCCTGGCCTTCAGCAAAGCCTTGGACACTGCTTCTCTGCTGTCTGAGAAGACAGATAGGAGCCTGTGGCTTGGACAGGTGCACTGTTTGCTGGCTGAAAAACTGGCTGGATGGCTGGGCACAGAGAGTGGTGGTGCCTGAGTCACATCCTGCTGCTGGCTGGCCACCAGTGGTGATCCCCAGGGCTCCCTGTTGGGGCCAATCCTGCTCAGTATCTTTGTGGCTGATTTGGACAAGGGGTTCGAGGCCACCCTCAGTTTGCAGATGACACCAGGTTGAGTTGATCTGCTGGAGGGCAGGAAGGCTCTGCAGAGGGATTGACAGGCTGGGGCCATGGGTTGAGTGTGGCCCCAAGTGCTGCCTTTGGGTCCCAACAATCTCAGTAATGCTCCAGGCTGGGGCAGAGTGGCTGGGAAGCTGCCCTGTGGAAAAGGACCTGGGGACCTGGTCAGGAGTGGGTGAACAAGAGGCAGCTGTGCCCAGGTGGGCAGGAAGGCCAAGGGCATCCTGGCTGGGATCAGAAAGAGGGGCAGCAGGACCAGGGAAGGGATTCTTCCTCTTGGCACTGGGGAGGCTGAACCTCAAATCCTGTTTGCAGCCAAGAATTGGAGCAGGCTGCCCAGGGAGGTGGTGGAATCATCACCCCAGGAAGTGTCCCAAAACCACATGGATGTGGTGCTGAGGGACATGGCTCAGTGGTGGACCTGGCAGTGTTGGGTTGATGGTTGGACTCCATCTTAAGAGCTCTTTTCCAACCCTCATGGTTTTGTGATTTTTATTAACTTTTTGTGAAGGGAAAACGAGAAAAGCAGATGAGGAATCTCTTTTTTTGTTTTTCCTGTTGCACACAATTTAGAATAACAGTGAGAAGTTTGCTAAAAGTGGTTACAGGGTTACATAGTATATAATTTAATTTCATTTATAGTAGACTATAAATATGGAGAGATTTTTAATTTCCCCCATTGCTGTGGAATGCTTATTTGCAAGAATAAATTCATTAATTACTTCTAGAATGGAGCTGGAAACAAATGGGCTTAGTATTTTAATAATGGCAGTTTACCAGCAGCTTCATTGAGAGAGAATTTTCTTTGGGCTTTTTTAAATCTTTGTATTTTAAGTGTTAGTAATGTTCAATGGTTTCCATGGCTATGGCTAAAATCTACAAAAGAAGTTTTTTCTGGTATGTATTGAGACCATGTGACTGTGATACAGTGTAAAAGTTACCCAGGGACATTTTATACTGCTAAAACTGAAAGTGCAAGAGCTCATGCTAATCTTTTTCTCTCTGGATTATCATCGGGGTTTTCAGGAGGAAATATCTCTTTAGGTAAATTGAGGGGCAGTTTCTGCACAATATCATTTCAGAAGCACTAGTTTAGAATTAAAAATGCTTTACAGGAAGTTCTAAAAACTGTTTTTAGTAGAAAAAGACCTTGGAAATGACTGGGATGTCACAGTCAGTCCTTGTCACAACTTCAAGAAGCATCAGCACACCTTCAGTGAGCAAGATTAACAAGTGCATGTGTCTTGGCCTGCTCAGCAAAGCTGAGTGGGAGCAACCAGAAACAAAAAGCTACTTTTTTTTTTTTTCAGAAGAATGTATTCAATGACTCAGAATCAATCTTCCTAACAGGAGAGTATTTCATTTTTTAAGATCTTTTTATAGATTAGTGTTACTTCTGATTTCATAAATTAATTCAAGCTAACATATTTCAAAACTACCTCCAGTTTGTAGTGACCAATTCTTAAAAACTTTTATGAACTGTACAGTTGCCTCCTTCATGCTCACAAAATCATGTTTAGGAAGTGATTGAAACTGGATTCTTTATTATTAATTTTTTATTTTTAGTCTGATAGTAAGAGTATGACAAGGAGAAAGCCAGTGAGTATTCTACCACTGTGGAACAGAAACTGATAGCAGTTTGTGTGTGTATGTATTTAATTCTGTGTTTTCTATGTGTATGGGGGGAAGTTAAAAGATCTCTTTAGTAGATCAATCTTACAAGATCTGAAAGGTTTTTTAGTGATGCTTTAACAACTTCCTCTAAAACATACGTATTTCAGTCTCTTTTAAGCTAATACAGACTGTTTTAAACAGCAGATTTTATGTTAATTTGAAAATAATTATGATTTATAAAAATATCATGTTTACCCATAGTGGTAAATGACACATCAGACCATATTTTTCTGCCTAAAACCCAAGCTTTTAAATGTAAAATTGAAGTTCCTACTATACTTTTGGTACTTGTAACACTTGTCATTATGCCTCATTCCTATTGATGATAAATTCAAAGCTTGCATTGTGTAGCTGGGATATCTCTTTTGGTGCTAAAATAGGATGTTACATGTTACTGAAGGTATGTTACTGAGTTCCTTACACTCTCCCTTGATGCATAATGAATCCAGAGAGGGAAGTCTTTCCTGGCATGAAGCAGGGCTGACAGAACTGCTGGGTAGTGTTGCCTTCAGCCAGCATGAATGTAAGTCACTCCTGAATTCTCACTGCTCTCACAGAATGCTTGGGGACACAGGACTGCCACCAGCTCCTCAGGTGAGTTCTAGAACAAACCAAGTGTTCCTACAAAAGCTAAGACACAGCACTTTGGGGTTTGCAAAAAGAAAATCAGCCATTTCTCATGAAAAATTGCATATCATTCTTAGCATCTAAACAGAACACCATGAGTATGGGGAGTAAACTCATTTGCTCAATACATATTAATAATTCTTTCCAGTAAATGCACTGATGTTTTGGGGTTGGGTTTGGTAGTAATGAGTTTTAAATGACACAATAGTCAAACATCTGATTGGGTGTTTCCTTCTAAGCTAGAGATGTCAAAAATAACTGATAGATGAGTATCTTTTGCAAGTACTTTTTCTTATTTGCAGTAGTATTTGTGAAGTAATAGGAAATATTTTGGACTAAATATACAATTAAAACTTAAAACAGGTGTTTCAAGTAACTTTCAAGTAAACTTATTGCAAATAAAAATTAGACTAGTTACTAACAGATTGAATGTATGGTTATAGTGGTGTTGCATCTTTGGAAGCAGTCCAGTTTAGAATGCAGTTCCTTGAACTAGAGTGTGGAGGTAAAGATGAACTTTTCAGTAGGAGTGATAGAAATTGTAGATCCCTGTATCTGTTGACACTGGATAGCTGTGACCAATGGTAAAAGGTAGGCATCCCTGCTGGGGTACAGAATGTGCTCCTAAACATTTATAGTGACTCTGGACTGAAAACCTGCTCAGTGGTTTCTGTGATGTAAAGCCAGCTCTGGTCAGACCACGTTGCCATCTGCTCCTCCTTCAGGATTTGCACAGAGAGGGGAAACTGAAGTAAATGCTGACAGCTGAAATTTTGTAGTTTGTGGACCTTTGTTTCTGGGAGCTTCTTTCTGGTTTTGCCATTCTCTTCTATTAAGGGGCATAGAAGAATGATGCTGCCCATTTCTTGTCCATAGACTGGATCTTTTTTATCTGCCCATACACTGAATTTTAGGGGACAGCATGTCTCACTTGCCATAGCATGTATTTGGCCCGTTTCTAGTCTTTAGTTATTAAACTGATAATTTCCAAAACAGCTCTAGACATGTAAAGAGGCAATAATTACTGTAATGCTTGAAAAAGAATTAAAAAAGTGAGTTAAGACAAAATTGATAAGCTTAAGCTTCAGTTCAGTGTGCAATAAACAACCTAAAAAGAAGACTTTCAAATTACTAGTGGTCATTGCATTGGAGGAACACTGACTGGAAAAGCAGAAAAGGGGCTGTAATTGTGCACTGCAGTTTACCAGTAAGCATTGAGCAGGGACAAGTTTCAAGCTAGTTAATTTTATTCAAAATGCTAGTCTAAAATGCAGAATGCAGCTGTAGACCAGGCAAATGCAGGTTTCCTGATAGCTAACAGTTACCTGGTTTCAGTTTGACTGCTGTTTCTCTGTGACCCTCTTGACAATTCTGGAGCATTAGACTATTGTGTTGAACACTGTAATGTGTTCAATTTAGCTTTAAGAAAGAAGAAAAGCATGTTGTGGTTGGAAGCACAGCAGAAGTGAAACATGCTCCTGTGAGGAATGAACATCCAGGGTCAGGTTTCTTCTTGGAAGGGACACAATAAATGACATGGAGAGGGCAGGAGGCTCTTGAGTTTTTAAAAATAATGCAGTGAGCACATCAGCACTGAGTAATAAATTCAATAATGACAGTAATAATTTTGCCAAGAAATAGAATTTCATGTCAGGAATTTTAGACCTGGAGCAAGGAGTAGGAGGGTTTGAGGTGCTTGTAGAATTAGATTGCAGTCCTCTGTTTCAGAAAGGAGAAGTCTGAGGGTAGGTGTAGTTGTGAGGTCAGCAGGGCCAGTCTAAATGCCCACTGTGTGAGGGCTGCTAATAACTGGCACTAAAATACCTTGCTGCTTAAAACCACTGTTAAACCTGTTTGTCAAACATAAGTCTTAAGGAGGTTTATGTTGGTTTTTCACACTGGTGTAGTTAACTGATGCCCATAAATGAGTATGCCTTGAAAAGGCTATTCCAGAAAGTACATATTCTTGGCTAAAAACACACCAGCAGTTTGGGAAATGTATTTTAATAATGGCTCTGACTGTAAAAACACTAGGAAAATATTTGTCTGCATTAAATACTGCTTAACCCTGTCCTGACCTCACAGGCACCATTACAGGAACTTCTGTTTTGGTTCCATTTGTTTTGTTTCTTCTTCTTTTGTTGTCCCCTTTTCTCTGTTAATGTTGGGTTTTTTCCTCCTTTTCCATCTTGTCACCTCAGGCCTATACTTGAATCTTTTTTCACAAGCTCTCATCTATTCATTTACTGTTTTATTTTTGCCTCTATTCTTCTGCCTTCTTGCTGTCACTGAGTGTGCTTGCTTAGCTCCCTGCACCAGAACTGATGGCATAGTATTTCATGTTTCTGATAATGAATATTTTTTCTGTTGTTTAATTATATAAATCTCTTACAAAACATCTAATTTGTTATATCTGTCAGATTTTTGGTAAAACTGAGTGTAAAAATCAGTTACAAAAGTATACTTTATTTATTACAAAAATCCAACATCTGCCTGTGAATGGCTTTATTTGAAAAACGTAATGATTACAATTGGCTTTTCAAATGTGAATCTTTTTTCTAGAATCACTTCAGTGATTTGAAACTTTTCTTTCTTTTAAATGGTATCATGCAGAATTAGGAAAACATTTAAATTAATATTCTGGATAAACAGGCAGTTTCTTTGCTGTATTGACTAGAGAAAGTCTTCAAAGAATAGGCTATAGAAGTAAACCTAAGTAAAGAATCATTTGTCTTTGTTGTGTTCATTTAGTTTCTATGAAATTGCACCAGTGTCTAGGTTTATTTTGCTGTCTGCAGTGGTTTGCAGTGCACAGAAAGGCTGCTGTAAGCAGCTGTTCTAATGACTTTCTTGCTGGAATGGTAGAGATTTCATCTTACTGTGACACTGTGGAGTGTGCAAATGGCTGAGCAAGAATTCTGGGGAAAAGGTAAAACACTGTCCAGGACAGTGTTTTATGGATATGCTGCCCTGAGGGAAATCATAAAAGATAAGCTAATTTCAGCAGAAGGTATGGTGTCTTTAAATATGTGTGCTTACATATCTGGATTTATGATTCTGATACTGCAAAGCGTGGTTTCTTTAGGTATTTCTGCTTTCTGAATTTAAGTTTATATATATATATTTGCATATATATGTGGTATGTTGAGAACTTCTACAAATGCTTCATTAACAAATAATGAATATAAGTAGCTGTTTTCCTAATGTTACCAGCTTAAGAGTTAAGCACAACTAGTTATAAAATGTCTTTTCATTCTCCTGTAAAAGTGCAGTTCTACTCTTTAAAAATAATTCTCTATTTAAAAAGCAACACATGGGCACATTGACAGCTTTGTGTGCTTCATTAAATAATTCACTGTTTGTTTCCAGCTTCTTCTGCTTCTTAGAAGCTTGGGATTTAAGATGGATGATAAATTTCAATATTTAGATCCCAGGACAAGCATATTTTAAGGTAAACAGCTTTGTTCTGGAGACAATGCTAGGGGAAAAAAAAGATGGAAATTTTTAATGACTATTCTTGAGGTTCTTAATTTTGGTTGGGTTTTCCCCCCCCTAGATGAGAACCACACTTTAACTGCCATATCACGTTTAATTAACTGAAGCATAACACGGCTTTGTGCCATCCAAGTAACAAAGGCACTGTCTTGCTGCTACTTTCTGTGAAATTGTACACAATGAAAAAAACTGTTTGGATGGGGAGCCTTAATATGGTTAAAAAGAAACATAATTAACCCTTTGGGTGCCTTAAGCTAGATCCTGTATAATGATGGGGCACTCACTTGTATCTGCAGGCACAGCTTGTTTCAATGGCTGCAAGAGAATTTGCCTTAAGTGACAGTGCCCTGGGATTTCCACAACTTGGAACTCAAAGGGTTATTTTAGACTACTGGTTAAAAAAAACAAGCCTCTAAACAGGGAACAAAGTGAAAAGGTCCTGGAAAAATTCCTTTGCATACTATTATTATTTTTACGTGATGGGTTTATCAGCTTTGGGGACAAAATTGTTGTTAAGCTTTTGGTAAAAACATCACTGGCTGAAGAATTGTACACAGAGAAAAAGAATACTTGGTATTCTTATGTGACTATATGTGCAAAATAAATTGCTTTATTAAGTGTAAATTCAGAGAGAGATGCACATCTGTGTGCAATAATTAAAATGAAACAAGGTCAGTGTGTTGAATTAGCTGATTACATATTAAAGATGCACAATGCAGGCAACTGTATACTAAAGGCTTTCTACAAATGATGCAGTTTAAACTTAGTTCAAACCTGCATCACAAAAATGAAGCTGTCAAGTTTAAGTGTTATTCTTGCTGTCCTTGTTAGCTGGAATTAAAGATTTATTTTTTTTTTTTTCTTGAGGGAAAAAGTAGTTTAGATACATGCAGTGCTGAAAGCAATGGAAATAACAAGATTCTTAATTGACAAAAAGTGAGTAAAAAATTAATTAATTGACTAATGTTTTTATTCTAATATGTGCACCTTTAGTTGTGTAATGGTCCCTTTAACCGAAGAGTGGGATATAATTTTCTACTTGCATATGAACTACTTTGAAATAACCAAGAGTCTTGGCATTGCCTGGTCTGGCTTTGGATGTACATTGTACTGAAACTATGGAATTTTAGTCATTTCTTTTAGACATTTAACTGAAAGTTAAAATGGCTAGTAAACTGCATTCTGGCTGTAGAATTTAAGTACTAAATAAACTCTATGCATATTAGACCTGCTTCCCTTGCTCTTATGTTTGATGCTGCTGTTGGATCAGTTGTAGCACAGGCTGCAGCTGAGTGCCCGAGCTGCCTGGCCCCCCTGGAAGCCATTCCTGAATGGCAGTGCAGACTGAGCCCTCAGAGTGCAGAGGAAAGATGAAAGCTGTCACTCTCTAAAGCTGCCAGAATCTTTATTCCCTTTTCTGTTCCAGTGGACACACAAGTTGGGAGCTGGGTGATCAGGCATTGGGAGTACAGGAGAGGCAGACATGCACACACCAGTATCACTACAAACTGGGTTTGCTTTACACTTCAGTTTGACACAGAAGAATTATATTTAAAGAAACCATTAAATAAAATGGTTTCAATAAAATTTATTGAGACAAAGCTAAAAAGCAAACTAATGTGCAGCAAAACCCACAGGATTCTTTTTGCAGAGCCTGGGCTTCCCTGGAGCAGGATGTAATCACCATGAAATGACATCACTGTCTCACTAAGAGCCCCAAGAGTTACAGAATGTTTGCTAATGACCATTGTGGGCTTGTGGGAAAGCTGAGGCAAGGACACCAAGTAATTTACCAAGTCCATAAAGTGTAAGAGTGATCTGTAATTCAGAAAGCCATGGTTTGAGGTTGTTGAGTGCAGCTCATGCTGTGTCTGTGATCTTCTGATTTCATCTGAAATTCTGTTCATACAAAGGAAGAGGAAGCTAGAGGTGGTTGCTCAGTAATTTCGCCTCATTTGACACTGATTAATTAAAGGAAGCAGTTTGCCTTCCTCATGAAGCTTTTGAGCATCTGTTGCACCTCCAACACAAGTCCCATTGATAAACACTCTTGGGACCTATCAAGAAAACAAAAGTTGCATTAGTTACCTCTTGGGAAAAAGGTAAACATTCAAGCAAGCCCATGTGGACTCTAGTACACACAATCACTGTGTTCCAGATGTGTGTATAATATTAGTGTACAACCCATACTTGTCCATAATATTTACAGAGATGGGAAACTTCATGTGCCCCTCAAAAGTGGGATGAAGACACTGAGTGGGTGATTGTATTAAATTCCAATAATTGAGTCAAGTGAGACTATGTAAATTAAAATAAAGGTGTTAAATGCAATGGTTTAAATATACAAATTAAAAATTGCTTTGATACTTCAATTATTTCAGTGTGAGTACAGCAAAGATCAGCTGTGAGGGATAGCCAGAGGGGTTCTAGAAGAAGAGACCTCCTGCAGTATTTAATTTAGAGCTTGTATCCCAAATTTACCTATCTCAAAACAATTAAGGATTTGCTATGGATATAACCCAAGAGGGATGCAGGTAGCCCAAGCTGTTACTTGTTAAGTATAAGAGAACATACTTACTGTTCTGCCACCAGTCATCTGTTCCAGAATGTCTTGGAACTGCTTTCCATTTCTATTTAGGTCCAGTTCCACAGTTGTGTAATTCACATTCAAACCCTGAAAGAGGTTTTTTGCCATTCTGCAGTATGCACATGTTGTTTTAGAGAAAATCACCACACAGTTGCGTGAAATAATGTCCTGTGTGCTCAAAGGAAAGTTAAAAGTGAGTGAGCTTCAAGCCAATGCACTTAGAACACTATTGAACACTCATGAAAGTAGTACACAGGTTAAAAAGCTGCTGTTAGAGTAGCAAACACAGGAAAATCTCTGCTGGCACCTTTGAAAGCAGGTTTGACCTGCATCTGGCTCCAAACCAGCACAAGGATGGTAGAGTGTGTGGTATAACTCTGCTCTGCAGCCTGCCCTGCTCCCTTTGTCCCCCTGAATTGTTTAGGACAGTTTTCTCTGTCTGTAGGGCACTTGGGATGTGCCAGTGGCAAACACAGTGACCAAAAGCAGTGGCTGGAAGGTACAACCTTATCATTTTACTATAAATTCAAGGGGATTTCAGGCTATCATTAACTATCAGTTAATTTTTAAAAACCACAACTTCTAAAATATTTAACTTTACTTGATATCAGTTATTTTACAAGGTTCTATCCCCGATGTCAACGGCAACATGAATTTCAGTAGAGGTCAAAAAAAACCAAACATAAAACGGGTGCAGCCTAGGAAGATCAGGTTCCAGGGCTGTGGATAAACAAAAATGCCAACATGTCTTGATAAGCATGATGAACATAGGAACAGTTCAACAGGCAGAACTATTTACAGTGTTTCTTTGTGTAAATAAGAAAAGGTTTGAAGTAATTGGCTTTTATAAATGCTGAAAATCAGTAAAAGCAACATAAATAATGCTACCTGTATTTGATTCACGGCAGCACCATACGACAATCCTACAGAAGCCGTCTGTCTGTTCCCCATTCTATAGCTAAAAAGAAATGACAGTCAGATCTTCGAGCTTTCCAAGGATGGCCACACTGGCCTGTTTTGTTTCGGTATTTCACTGACTGCGCCATGGAGGTTCCCTTGAGCTGCAGCATGTGCAGCCAGCCCGCTTCTCGTGTGGCCGCAGGGACGGGGAGCAGCGGGATGGCTGCGGCTGGAACAGCCCGGCCCCGGGGCCGTTACACGGGAACCGCTCCGCGCCGCCGGCGACAGCCACACACACACGGGTGACAGCTGCGGCACCGCGGGCCCGGCACCCCGCACCCGAGCCCGGCCTCATCCTCATCCCGAGCCCTGTCCTCATTCTGATCCATGCCCTCATCCTGATCCCCAGCCCTGTCCTTCTCCCAGTCCCGATCCCAGACCCGGTCCTTGTTCCGATCCCGATTCCCGTCCCTGTCTCAACCCTAATCCCAGTCGTGGTCCCGGTCCCGATCCCTGTCCTTGTCCCCGTCCCGGTCCCTGTCCCGACCCTAATCCTACTCGCGCTCCGGGTCCCGGTCCCGGTCCTTATCCCTGTCACAGTCCCAGTGCCGATCCCACTCCCTGCTCCAGACCGTGTCCTTGTCCCGATCCCAGTCCTGGCCCCAATCCCTATCTCTATCCGTGCCCCGATCCTTATCCCATTCCCATTCCCGGTGCCGGTCCGGTGCCCCCGGCCCACACTCACCGCCCCCCCCAGGCCGCGGCCACGCGGCGCAGCGCCCCCTGCAGAGCCATGGCTCGGGCAGGAAGGGGCGGCGCTCCCTCAGCCCGCCCCGCGCCGCGCCCGCAGGGCCCCGCGCCGCCTCCCGGGGCTGCCCGCCGCAATGCCGGGGCTCCGGGAGCGCCAGCCGCACCGGGACAGCACGGGGACAGGGATAGCACCGGAATTGTACAGGGACAGCACGGGGTCAGCAGGGCCAGAGCAGGGAAAGGGACAGCACGGGGTCAGCTGGGCCAGAGCAGGGACAGGGACAGCACTGGGACAGCTGGGCCAGCACGGGGACAGGGACAGCACAGGGCAGCACGGGATTCCCGGGATAGGATCAGGAGAGGCATAAAGAGGGGCTGGATTACCCGGGATAGGATCAGGAGAGGCGTAGAGAGGGGCTGGAATACCCGGGATAGGGGTTAGGAGAGGCATAAAGAGGGGCTGGATTTCCCGGGATAGGGGTCGAGAGAGGCATAAAGAGGGGCTGGATTTCCCGGGATAGGGTCAGAAAAGGCGTAAAGAGGGGCTGGATTTCCCGGGATAGGCCCCGGAGCCGCTCCTGCTGTGAGGGGGGTCGGGGAGGTTTGGCCTCCTGCCCGCCTGACTCCCAGATGTGGGGGTTTCGGCGATGCCTTTGCTTTGTCCAGTGTAAAACTTACTTGAAATCTTCTCCGTCCCGGTTTCTGTTGCCTGTTCTTCCTCACGTTTCTTTCCTGCCCTGCAGTTCTTTGGTCAGAAACCGACCTGTGGAACAGGAGCGTTGGGAATGGAGTAAATAATAGGTGGGGGATGAAGAGCTGCTCCTGGTACCTGGGAAGTTGTGTTAGTGGAGTTGGCTAATCGTGCAACGTGTGGAATGTGTTTAGTGGCTCCTGGGAAAAAAAAAATAGGGGAGGTTTTACTTTATGTGGAGGTGTTGGATTTTTTTATTTCCTCTGCCCAGTAAAAGCTGTTGAACAATATTCTGTATTTCAGCCCCACATACCTTGCTGTGGAGCCTGGTGAAATGAGTGTCCTTGGCAGAGCACTCCTGTGGAACATCCTCTGAGCATCCCCTCCAGGGTCTGCACAAGTATTTCAGTAGTGGAGAAACTTTTCTACCCCCTCTTAGTTGAGAGGGTAAATTGTGCTCTGGAACACTGTTCAGTGCTGAGCCCTGTGTTTTAAAAAATACTGCAAGGAAGTGCACTCGGTTCTGATTTGGTTTTGCTCACATGTATCTGTGAAAAAAGGAATGTGTGTTCATGCGTGATGTATCTTTCTATCATCTTCCTGGATGTTGATTAATCTTAAATGAACTTACCTATGATGAAAATTTCTTTAATGTTTTGCAACTTAATTTTCCTTTCCTACAAAACATCAGTATAACCTGTTAAAATAGTGAGAAAATGCAATAGAGACATTGTACCCATGTCATATACTCTCATTTTACTAAATGATAATTTGCTTGCTCATTTCAGATAATGATTTTGTAGCCTAATCTTCTGTGATAAAACTGATAAACACTCAGGTATATAATGCCACATGAAAATAGTTTCATATCAAATCCTAATTCAAAGATATAAACGCTGGTTAATAATGTCACTGCGATCCCCAAAGGAAACTGTGGGAACTATTTTGTAAACTCCCAGTTAAAACTTGTAATGAAAGTGTCACGTTAAGAGTAAACCCACTATATTTTTGCATTAAATTTGGCAGAAAATCACCCCCCTGGCATTCCAGCTGCTCCTCAGCTATCAGAGGGGCTGGGACAGCAGGGTTTAGCTTCTGAGCCGTGGCCAGTTCAGCAGCAGACATGCAGAGCTGGTGTGGCACTGGAAAGAGATGACCTTTGGAGTTCCTTCCAGCCCAGCCTAGCCTGTGGGTCTGTGCCAGTGGGGAGTACCCTGAGTGCAGAAGTGTGTGTGAGCCCAGGAAATATGAACCATCCAGCCAGCCACAAACACAGTCAGGTGAGAGATGCCAGCTGTGGAGGGATAGAATGTAAGAGAATAGTGCAGAAGGCAATCTCACCCGAGGAGTTGCAGCTGCACTAATCACCAAAGATCAGGAACAGGCCTGCCCTTAACAGGCCACAGCTGTGTCCAATAAGAAGATGGGTGCCACAAAAGAGGGGGTTAGCTGGGTGAGAAGGGAGCTGGAGTTTGTTGGCTGTGCTGAGAAGGAGTCAGTGCTGTGAGGAGCTGTCTGTGCAAAATCACCAAGAAGGTATGGAATTTTTGCAATAAGATGAAAACATGTAGCAGTAAGAGTATTATCACAAATACAGGCTGGCTTTCTGAATTTCTGAGTAAGCACCTGCTACAGCCGAGCACTGGACTCTTACCCAGTAGGTGTCCCTGAGGGGAGGAGATAGGCAGAGCCCTCTGACAGTGCCAGGAATCAGAGATGGAGTCTCCTCTAACCTCCCTTACTGCTACAGCTGTATTTATATTGTTTCCAGTGAGTGACAGGAGAAGGTGAAGTTGTGGCTGACATAATTTCCTTTTTAAGTGGCGTTTGATTTTGGTCACGAGCATATATGGGGGGTACTGACACAAAGCTGGGTCATTCCTTTGGCTGAGTTCCTGTTCCCTGCATTGTTCCTGCCAGAGCATGACCTCTGCGCTGCTCCATCCTTGGTTTCACATCTGCATTGATTTCAGCAGGGCGAGACCAACTCGCTCCCTGCTGCTCCCTGCCTTGTTCCCTCCTCCCAGAGCAGCACACCCAGCTCCTGCAGGGATCCTGCTCCTAGGGATGCAGGCAGCTTGTCCCTGCTGAACTACTGCCAGTGCACACACTCCTTGCTCCCCTTTCCCTTCCCTTCTTCTTCACTGTTCTTCCTGGTGAAGGCAGCCTTAAGTGGAAAAGGAAACCAGAACTACAACGTTTTCTGGCAACCTGAAAATAAATCTCTTTGCAGCTGTGTGTGCACCATTCCCTGCTCCCTGAGCAGCAGAATGGAAATGAGGGGCTTTTTGGTGTCATTGTAACACGGTGACTGTGTGTCTCACTGAAAAGAGGTGTTACTTGTGGTGCAGCAGATATACAGGATGTGTTTCTGAAGAGGTAGCGCTGGTTTAGGGGATACACTGGGGCTTTTGGATGAGGCATGGAAATGGGACTTGGCCTGCTGGAAGCATTTCAAGTCCTGCTCCAATTTTCATGAGCTGTAGCTCTAGTTATAGTTCTAAATCCAGTTCAGGAAATGATATTGTTTATTCATTATGCCTTTGTCTTCTAAACACATAAATATTACTCTATACCTACTGACAAATAAATATTGTCAGTGATTGGTATAATTCACCATGTTACTGGGTGTTGTAGTACATATTTGTGTGCTAGACTATTTCAATACCATATCTGAAATGTTTTAAATACACTTGTGGTGCTCTGCATGTTGTTACTGTGATACAGATGGGGCTATCACTGACATATTGCAACAGGGAATTCTATAGACTGTTGGCTTTTAGTCTGTTTTGTCAGCCTCAGCACGTTACTTACAAAAAGAAAAATGACCCAATTCTGCCTTTTTGCAAATTTGAGATGGTATCATGTTTTCTGACAGTGTTGGAGAGTATTAAGAAAATTCTGAGCATCAAAGGTTAGAATAAGTCATGATAAGAGTTTGTTCTAGGATCTCAAATCCTGCTATTTATATTCCCCAGGGGGTACCAGTGTGTTTGGTTCTGCTGGGAATGCTATGCTCCCAGTTTGTGTGTGTTTGAGCAGAAGAAATTAACCTGGAACATGGGGAGAGCACGTGCCAGCTACAGCTGTGCAGTTGCTCAGGTGAGCAAACAGAGCAAACTGAGCTCTGAGATCCCAAATTCTGCAGGGTAACACGGGATGTGCTCCATGGCATTACTGTTTGTCCTTCTTCACATTGACAGGCAACATTTTCCTAATGACCTTTTTTTTGTTATAGTCTTTTGATGGCTTATTTGTATCAGACTTAAAGGGCATTTTTGTGATTGATAAAGCAGAGACTTCTCTCTTTTTTTTTTACCCAGCTTTATATCCAGGATAGAGAGATTTTTCTCTCCAGCCTGCAGAGTGAGATGCACACGGTGTCTGAGAGAATCAGAGTGAGAGAAAATACCCGGGGTTGGAAGGGACCCACAAGGATCATCAAGCTGCACTCCTGTCCCTGCACAGAACACCCCAATAATCCCACCATGGATTGTGTCTGAAAACATTGCCCAAAAGCTTCTGGAACTCTGGCAGGATTGGGACCATTACCTGCCCTGGGGGAGCCTGACCACCATCTGGGTGAGGAACCTCTTCCTAATACCCAGCATCAACTTCACTGATCCTGCTTCCTGCTGCTCCCTCTGCTCCTTTGACACCGTTTGCTTAGGTATCACCCTAAACACCCCCAAATCCCTCTCAGGGCCCTTTAAAACCTCTCTAGTGTCACTAAAACCCCTCCAAGTGCACCATAAACCAGCCCAGCACCTCCAACACCTCTCAAACCTCCTCAGCACACCCGAATCCATTTTAGTTTTCTCAGACCCCTCCCAGCACACCCTAAAGCCCCATTAGCACCCCAAATCCCTTTGAGCACCCTCTAAATTCTCTTTAGCTCCACTAAAACTCCTCCCAGTGTACCACATGCTATCCTGGCATCCCAAACCCCCCCTCAAACCTCAACACCCCCGAAACCCTTTTTAGTTGTGCTTTAGCATCCACTAATGCTTCCCAGCACCCTGAAAAACCTCCTTAGCACTACCCACGCTTTCCAGCACCCTCTAAAATCCCTTCAGCACCACCTAAACCCCTCGTTGCCCCCGCCCAAACCACGCCAGCGCGCCCGCGGAGCGCGGCTCAGCCCCGCGCCATCACTCGGCGGGCACGCGGGAGCATCAAAGCTCCGGAGAAGGGAAGCACGCCGATAAACTCGGGCAGTGACTGTGTCTAAAGCTCTATTTCCACATAAAACGTAAGAAAGCTCCGTGTGCTCAGGACGGAGCAAGCCGCACCCACAACCCCGCCCCGCCTGTGCCGCCGTGAGGGCAGCGGGGGCGCAGCCGCCCTGAGGGGCAAGGGGGCGTGGCCTCCGCCCCGACAGCCCCGCCCCCTCCCGGGCGGGGGCGGGCCCACGTCGCTCCCATGGCAACGCGTCCGGCGTCGCCTCTAGTAGGCGGCGCGGCGGCTTCGGTTCAGGCATTCGCGGCGGGCAGCCTGGGGCGCGCCGGCGGGGTCCTGCGGCGGGCGGCGGCGGCCGGAGCGGTGGCGGCCGGGCGAAGATGGCGGACGTGCTGAGCGTGCTGCGGCAGTACAACACGCAGAAGAAGGAGATCGTGGTCAAGGGCGACGAGGTGATCTTCGGAGAGTTCTCCTGGCCCAAGAACGTCAAGACCAACTATGTCATCTGGGGGTAAGCGACGCTGCCGGGGCGAGGGGCGGCCGGGGGCAGAAGTTGCCCCGAAGTTGCGCCCGGGCAGCGGGGACGGGGGTGCCGCCGTCCTTGGCGCTCCGCGGGTGGCGGCGCGGACGGGTCGGGCGGGCCGGTGCCGCTCCCCGCAGGGCCTCGGGGCCCCGGCGCCCTGCCCGGCTGTCCCGTGGGCGATCCCCGTGCCCTGGCAGCCCGGCCGGGCGGGCAGCGCTCGCCGCTCCCTTCGGGAACGTTCCCGGCTCCTGTCCTGGCCCGGGAGAGTCGCGGAGCCGGGCCCGGGCCGTTCCTCGGCTCTCGGCGCTCCTGTCCGTGCCGCCCGCGGGGCCGCGTCCTGCAGACTCATGCGATGAGATGGCAGCAGGCGGCTGCTCCCAAGTTTTTCCGGTGTTTAGTGAAATAGGCGCGTTGTGTTGTTGCTCGGACAACACTCTCAGGCGTACGGTGGGGTTATTGGGGTGCTTTGTGCGGGGCCGGGAGTTGCAGTCGGTGATCCCGATGGGTCCCTTCCCATTCAGCACCGGCTGTGGTTCTCTCTTGGGTTATCGGGGCTGCTCCTCGGCTCCTGGAGCTTTGACAAAGCACCGGGACCAGGGCAGCGAGGCCCGGACCGACTCCCTCTGCTGAGCTGTGCAGGTGCTCTGCCCCCACCTGAGGCCTCTTCCTGGGCAGGACCTGGTGCAGGCTGTTCCCTGGTGGGTCTTATCGTAATAAACAAGTAGAGAGTGTTTATGTGGCTTAAATGATTGTAGTAGATAAAATGCCTGGCTTTAGAAAGCCTCTAGAAAATGAGGGTTTTTACCTGTTGAATTTCCTAGCGTAGCATGGATTATTTACATTGCAAAGGGATTTTTTTGTTTGCCTTTCCTCAGAATTTAGCAGCTGCTGCTTCTTGGTGCCCTCACTAGAAGAGTTTCAATGAATCCTTTTCAAACTTAAAAGGGAAAAATGCTCCTTTTTAAAGCTCAGGTACTATTCAAAGAGGACATGTTATCCTGTGAACCTTTGTTGAAAAGCAGAAATGCCTGCAGATTTCTCACAAAACCCCGAACTTGCAGTTAAGTCTGACCAGGAATTATTATTTTTTCCTCATGATTATGATAGGACTATTACTAGCCTTAGATTGAGAGAGAGAAAGGAATTAAGCCTACTTGCTTATCTTCAGTTGTAGGTGGACTTTTCATAGCTGATTTTACTTTGTCCCTTATATATTACTAGAAATCTGCTTTTTCATTACCTGTTTTAGGCTTTCAAAAACTACTTTTGGAGTTATTTGTGCTTCCTGGCTGAGTGGGGGGATACTGGTATGTAGACTGAAGAGGAAGAAAAATATTTGGACAAGCAGTTAGAAGTCTTGGCTGTACTTTTGCTGGGCAGTGTGTAGAAAGATGTGGTGATTTCCTTGCTACAAGTTGCTTTTCCCAAGCGGTAACAAGTAGTGGTTAAGCAGACAAACAAGTTTCATTGCCCTTCTGCAGGGAACAAGAAACTGATCTGCCAGCCCTATCCTATTGCTCAGGAGAGCTTGGATTAGACCCAGAAATTGTTACCAAAACCCTAAAAGCAGCTGGAGAGCAAACTTTGCTATGTGTAGAGCCAGGCAGCTTTATCTTCCTGGTCAAGAAGGATGTGTGGGTGAACAGAGCAGCAGCTTCTGCCAGAGTTGTGAGTGCTCACCTGGGGTACCTGTGTGGTGGAATTTGAGGGGTTTTGTTCTTTAAATCGTGGTTTAGACCAGTGGCCTCTGAACTTTTGATAGGATCAGACTGCTCTCAGTTCACAGCATTTCTTGTCAAGCACTGTGGCATTTTGCATGTCTCAGTTTTGAATTGAAGACACTGTAAAAATGAGACCAGTTCTGCAAGCCGTGCTCAGTAGCTTGAACACCACGCTTCAAGAGCTGCTAATTTAGGTAATTGCTACACTCAGGAGGGACATTCTCAAAAACTTTCAAGATTCAAACCCTTTTATATTCAGGTCATTTGACAGGACCCAAATTATGCTTGCACTGAGCAGGTGTTGGTGGCTTAATCTTTCACAGAGCAAACCTCGAGTTCTGTTTTAGATGTCCCCAGCACGGTTGCTGTAATTGCATCTCCAGCCTGAAGAGAGTAATGCCAGGCTGAAGAGCAGCAGTGGCATTTGTCCCTGCTAGAATTAGAAGTAGTCCCAGGAGACATTTAGCTGTGGCTCCTCGAGCAGCTTAGCTGGCAGAAGTCAGCAGTGCTACCCTGCATTGCCTTCTCTCTCTGGCACAAGTGTCACCCAAACAGGGAATTGGGCTAAGGAATCAAGCCAAGTTCAAAGTAACCTGGCAGAAAAAAAAAGTGTGGGGGGAAAGCAACTTTAATCCAGTTTCGTTTCCAGCTAATAATTATAGGGATGCTTCTGCTGGCACATGAAAAAGGCCAGGTGGTCTGAGATGATGTGGTTTGTGTGTTTTGACCTATGGGCCCTCAAGAGTGATTAATGAATCTGTTTCAAAACCAAAGGAAGGAATCAATCTACCAGAGAAATTTATTGCTTTGTTTGCCTAGTCAAGGGGCTTGGATATGCAGTTGAGTTTGCAAACAGTGAGCAGCTGGCCCTGGGTTTTGTCAGTTGTGTGATACTCAGTGTGCTTTGTCTTGTGGCTTTAAAGATTTCTGCTTGGTTTTGTGGATGAGACACAGGTTCTTAGTACCTCTGAAAAACTTCAGGCTTTGAAACAGGAAAGAGGAAACAAAGCTGTTAAAAATGAATAAATTCCTGGTGCCCACAGGTGGGAGGTGAATGGATGAGAAAGAAGTCAGTTTCTGGTGTTGTATAATAGGAGAGAGTAAGCTTCACCTGCTCATTTTCAAACATTTTCTCCATGTTTAAGCTAGAGTTTATTTTTGTAAGAGATGCAACTGTTCCTTATATTTTTACTTTAATGATTGTTACTGGGTTTGTTGAGGTCTGCCCCCTAAGATTTTAATTTTGTTCTTAAGTAATTGATGCCATAACTGAATATGGGAAGTAACAGAATTAATTTCTGTTTCTACTTTGGATGTTTGTAAATGGAATGAGGTAAGCTACCCTCAGATCTGCCTGTTTTTAGTTCTCAGTTTATTTAGCGGGAGCACACACTGATGTTGAAATGTCAGTTTAGGCTTAGGTTTTGTCCTTGTGTGCAGCTGCTTGTCCATCTGATGATTTCCTATTAATGTGCAATATCTTGTGCTCCTAATAAAACATCCTCAGAGCCATAATGAGCACGGGGAATTCTTGTGTGTGTGGCTGAAGTGATGAAGTACCAGCTGTGCCCTGCTGAGCTTTGGCAATGCCTGTGCCTTTGTAACACTGCATTGTTTCAATTAATAGGTAATGGTTCAGTATTTGTTTGTTTTTGTTTTGTCATTTCTTGCTAAGTATTGTAGAGCTTGAGTAGATGACCAGCTGGACTTTTCTGTTGTGCTCAGTGCATATGGCACACTTCAAAGAAATAATGAGTGATTCTGAACTAAGACAATCTAAAGTGTTTGTTTTAAAATGAAGTGACAGCTGTATCATGTGACATCATGGCTTTGCTTTGGAGCCAAGCCTGTGTAGAGGAAGCTTTTGTTTCTGCTAGTGCTTCCAGTGTGTTTAGATACCACCTTATCAAAGATCCTTACTGCTTTGCTGCTTGTTCAAACAGTTCCTTGCTGAGGAATCCAGTTCGGGTGGCTGCCAGTTTTGGCTTCTTAGCAGTTGAAAGAAAAATCCTGTGTGTCTGCTCCCTTTCCTCTGCAGCAACAAAAGGTACAGGCACCCTCCGCCTCATGCAGACCAAGTTTTTGGAGGGAAGGGACAGTGGTAAGACAGATCCTTTATTCTACAGTTTTGGTATCCTGAATCCCTTTTCTCTGTGTGTTATTCTTCTTGGTTTTCTCAGGCATCGTTGTGAAGGTGAGGTTTTGAACTTTAGTGCTGATAATAAGTCCTGAACAGGTTGTTGGGTACTCTTAGCTAATTTCAGAAAAGTAATGACAAGCAAAGCAGTAGGTGGCATTAAATCCACAGTACTGTGAAAGCAGACTTACACCTCTGTTGGTTTAGTAGATTTTTGTGACTCTTCCAGGCTCCATAAAGTTGTGGCTGGGTATTTATTTCCTCTCCCTTCCCCCAGTGAGGCTGGCACTTCTGTGCTGTGTGTTTTGGTGCAGATGATGATCCATGAGTAAAGCCACTGTACTTAGAGGGAAAACTTTTAATGGAAGCATTTCTTCCTGAAATCTCTTTATTTGTTGAAAATTCTTTCCCACTCTTTAAATTTATAGCTTTGGGCTGGTTTTGTGGTGGCTTCTCTTCCTCAGGCTTTAAGGTGAGCCAGCTGGTCAGGGACAGGGACTGGGCAATGTGGAGGAGCCCTGTCCTGCCTGGAGCTGGGGTTTGACATGTCCCAAGGTGGGAGTGGGCAGTGGAATTTCTCCCCTTGCTGCTTTCCTGGCTGCCAGGGGTGTTTCTCAGAGCACTGGGAGTGTTTAGGGAATAGGGGTTTTTGAAACATGGACAGGCATTGCTTCCCCTACACAATGTTGTAGTAACAGCATAATGGGTGAGAGGGGGAAATTCTGTTCAATGTACATGGAGCCAAGCTGATCCAGGCATTTATTTGGCCTTGTTTGGTGTGGGGTTTTTTTGTTTTTGTTTTTTTTTTTTGTGAACAGTTGCACAGAACAAGTTCCCTTTTAGACTTAAGAGCTGTATCTTTGAAACAAGCTGTTTGGAAGCTCAGATTGAACTTGATGCTGTTGTGCTGCTCTGATGTGGTCTGACTTCAGTTATGGGAGCTCACTGTGATTTTGTATCCTTCAGCATTTTGCTGATTTTCTTGTGCAATTACGTTATAGTCACTCCTTATTTTAATCTTTGGGCACTGTTTTGAGCCCTTTGCTCCCTAGACATTGGAATTTATGTCCCAGGTTCTCACTGTGCTTTCTCTGGTGCTGAGCATTCTGGCCTGTTGTACCTGAAGATGATCTAATGCTTTATTTCATTTGCAGCTCAGTTCTGTTTGTCTGGCTGTCTCACATGTGATAGACAGTTCCTTTGATAATCAGAATAAATAGGGTGAATGAGAGGCGATGTGTACTTACATTTCCCAAGTTTTGCTTGTTTATTTTACAGCATATTTATTTTGGCTTATTTTGTGAAAGTTTTTTAAATAATTCATACAGTAAAGAGGCAGCAAGAACTCATCTCCCTCACCTGTATTTGTTAGCACAATTGAGAGTTCAGTAGTTTGGCTATAGCCTGATAATAATACTAACTGGCTTTTTAAACTGTCATCCGGAAAGAAAAGAGAACTTTTCTAAAAGAGGATGTGCTTGAGACAGAGATGGTGAAATTAAATGCTACAACCTTTTCTTGTGTTACAGGACAGGGAAAGAGGGCCAGCCCAGGGAATACTACACTTTGGATTCTATCTTGTTCCTGCTCAATAATGTGCACCTTTCCCATCCTGTCTATGTCCGTCGTGCTGCAGTAAGTAGACCATACAAAATGGGATTTTTGTCTTGTGGTGACGAATGTGTGTAGTTATTTTCAGGGACTGATAAATGCACTTGTGTGTATGAATTTGGCTGGGGAAAGTGAGAATGAGATGCAGCAGAGTGTGTGAGTGTTTAAAAACAATCACCTCTGCAGAAGGATCACATGACAAGTCCTGTCAGGGTGGAGTATTTTTCTTGACAATTCACTTCCTAACAGATTATCCCTTCAAACCTCCAAATTATGTTTACAGCAGGAGTTTGTTAACCAATTATTAACAGTAAGGGCAGCATGTATCATGATAGTCTATGGACATAGTTGTTTCCAGCACTAAACTATTTCAGGAGTACTTTTGTCCATCTGTTGTGTGGAGTGATCCCAATCTAGATGATCCTTTAGTGCCTTAGATGGCAAGGATCTGCAGAATGGAGAAAAGCTGAACAGCTTTGGAGTGGACTTTGGAAGTAAACAATCCAATTAAAAAAAATTACTGGTTAAGCCCTACAAATAAAGGAATTTAAAAAAAGTCTTTTTAATTTCTGTTTGATTCTTTTCTATGAGGCCACTCTTCATCTTTCTTTGTGCTTCATTGTTACCTGAGACAGCACTGCTGTGTTGGAACTACACAATTGAGATACATGATTTCCATGTATCAACACAGACTCCTGGCAGGGAAGTGTTTGTGTGTGTGATAAAAGCTAGTTCTTGATCTTACTAGAAAGTTAGAAGGAAGAAGGCTGCTCTCTCTTTCAGTTTTGTAGCAGGCTGTATGTTTAATTTTGTGTAGCTGAACATCCTCTAGGATGTGGTTGTACTTTAAGCTTGATACTTAAACTTCCTTGGGTGGCAGGACACATGGTCATGTCTTGGTGTGAATGAGTAGTTTTCAGTAAAAGTAAAAAATCTTCAGTGAGTAAAAATCTGTGAGGGAAGAACAGTTTAATGTCACATCTGCTGTCTTTTCAGACTGAAAACATTCCTGTGGTAAGAAGACCTGATAGGAAAGACTTGCTTGCATACCTAAATGGGGAAACATGTGAGTGATGTGTTCTTTTGACTTGGACACACAGTGCTCTTTACTGCTTCATATTCATGGCACAAGTGAGGGCTAGGAGGGGAAGGTTGGGTAACAGTAGGCAGTTTGCATCTTAACTGAATGTGCTGAAACTTCTCAAAGTTATTATTTCTTGCATTTTTAATTGTGTTCTTAAATTAACTGTTTTGCTTGGATAGGAGCTGTATTCCTACATGCATGTTTAGAGGTGAACATTATTATTCTATTAACCTACTCTAGTTAATAATTATGTGTTAGAGTGCTTAGCATGTATGTTTTTTCCTTCTCTAGACTATGGGAGGCTTTCAGTAGTACATTGATCTTGAATGCAAGAAATGTGTGGGATGAAATCTTCAGTTTAATAAAATGTATGGAATCACTGCTTTGTCAGTCTGCCAGATTTGTCTAGCATTTCATTATCTTGAATCTTTTTGTTAGAAATAGTCAGAAAAAGAGGTTTCTCTGAGAAAAACAGAAATATCACCTCTGTAAGATCCTCTGCTTTGTAGGTGGTCTTTAGATTTTAAGTATCCTGGAGTATGATATTATTTCTGTAATATGATGAGTAAAATCACTTTATATATACATTTTGAAGGGATCACCAGGTTGTCTTTTTTAAAAAAAACAAACCTAGACAATCCAATACATCTTGATTTTAGAGTCTAATTCTCATTGTGTCTCTGTGTTCTTTTATGAGTGGGATATAGAGATCATAGAATCACTGATTCATTTATGTTGGAATGGACCAGAAGAGGTCACCAATCCAATCCACTTTTCAGAGAAGGGCCAAATGACCCCGAGCAACATAATTTAACTTTACATTCAGTCAGGTTCTGACTAGTTCCACTAGTCCCAGTGTTTGACCACCTTTGCTATCTAATATGTAGAGCTTCCATTGTTGCACTTTGTCTGTTGTCCTTCTTTCTTTTATACCCAAATATTATTGCAAATATTTTCTTTTTAAACCGAATGTTCTGTTTAAATGCAGCAACCTCATCAAGCATAGACAGAAGTGCTCCACTTGAAATTGGCCTTCAACGATCCACTCAAGGTACAGCTTAACTAAAAAATAACTTTGAGGTTATTTTATAAAAATCTACTACAATCTTGCATTTTTAATATCCTCTTTTTCTTGTAGTTAAAAGAGCAGCAGATGAAATATTAGCAGAAGCAAAGAAACCAAGAATAGAGGTAATGACAGTGACTGTCATCAATACAAATGGTTGGTGGAGGTAAATTAGTGTTCATCTGTTTTTGTAGGAATTCCATTGGGTTACCTGTCCTTTGGTGTACAGGTAACATGGGAGTGGGAGCTGGAAGGGGTTAGAGCTCCATGGGAATGGGAACTGGAAGGGGTTAGAAGTTAGACTTGAAGAATTGTGATTCTTGAGGAAACTTCCAATACTCTGCACTTAATGATAATGCCCAGATCCAAAATCATTGGAAATAAAGATTGTCCTTGCAAATGTGAAGAAAATACTTCTGAACAGCTTTAATTCTAGCTGTATTTATATTTGAAAAGAGAGTGCACAAGAACTTGAACGTGACTGTTCCTTCCAGGATGAAGAGTGTGTGCGCCTGGACAAGGAGCGCTTGGCAGCTCGGCTGGAAGGACACAAAGAGGGAATCGTGCAAACGGAGCAGATCAGGTGGGTTTACTGCTCCTAATGCTTAATTACAGGATGGAGAACAATTTCTGCTAAAAGCAGCCAGTTTTGCTTCTGTCCAGTAGCTCTCAGTGGAAATTTCCCTCTTTGATACTCTCAGTGATATTCAAGGAGTCAGATGTCTTCAGTGACAGTGCAGATTTGAGGCATTTATAAAATCCATAATTATAGCTAAGCACATGAAAAATATGTATTTTGAATGATTTCTTCCTATCTCTTATATAGGTATACTTAAAGGAAACTATAGGAAAAAAATCTGATTGTGGCATAGGTAGAAAGCATAAGAAAAAAATTAAAAGTATGTGTGATTTTTGTATAAACTAATAATGTGGTTGCTACCTTGAGTGTATTACAACTTTGCAGTGTTGCACTGAGAGTTACTGTGTTGTTTGAATTAGTTTATATTCTCTAGTTACCAGTTCTTTTAATGCTGAATGTAAACAACTACCCCTTTAAAAACAGTACAAATATTTACAGGCAGTGAGTTTCAACTCTGTGCTTTACCCTGCTGTACACCAAGTAGCAACACAAACAAGTTCCCTTCCCCATAACATACTTACTAAGGAGAATGCTCACAGCCAATACTTACGTTAATTTTTTCATGTATTCTGAAATGGAGAACAGCCCCATGTAATAGTAAATTTGGTATGGACAGTTAGTGTTGTGCAATTCAGTCTTGATCATTTTTCTTCAGCTCACCTGCAAAACAGTAGGGCTCACTGACAGCCCAATGCTGTGTTTACAGTTAAAACAAACACACACAGGTGTTGCACTCTTGGACTCGAGTGAGTTCTCTCAAACCCAGATTAATGTGGACAAGGTTCCCACCATCTGTTGTTTGCTGACCTGCACAGTCTGAGAAGGTACCACATCTTCCAAGGGACCAAGTCCACATAACTGCACCTCAGCCAAGGTTTAGAGCAATGCTTTGAAAGCCTCAGAGCAGCCAGGTGTTGGTTGACAAAATTGTAATCCACTAAAAATAGCAGGGAACTGAAATTTGAATGTTGCTATAAATGAAGGTGTTAGTCCTGATGCTTTACATTTGAGTTCTTTATTTTTGTTTGGTATAGTTGGGATTTTTGGATGGTATTTGTGTTAGTACTGTGAGTCTTTTGTTACACAATGGATTCACATGTCCAAAACAGCAATGCCAAGCCTATATAATCTTTCAGTGTACATTTAAGGTGACTGTTTTGTGGTTTATAGTACAGCCTTAAACTTTGGCAGGATGAAGTTACTCACTCACAAATTCTTTCAGAAGAATTGTTTGTGCAATAATTCAGTCTCTGCTGTTACTTTTGCTCATTTAGGTCCTTGTCTGAAGCTATGTCAGTGGAAAAAATTGCTGCTATCAAAGCCAAAATCATGGCAAAGAAAAGATCCACTATCAAAACTGATCTGGATGATGACATAACTGCTCTTAAACAGAGAAGTTTTGTTGATGCTGAAGTGGATGTAACTAGAGATATTGTCAGCAGGGAGAGAGTATGGAGGACAAGAACTACAATCTTACAAAGCACAGGCAAGGTAATGCTCTGGATATGAAGCTGGGTTTTATGATCCCTATGGCAAACTGCGTTTTCATTTTCTGTATCTAATTTGTTAATCAGAGATGACAGGGGGATTATGCTCAGTGTTCCATGTAAAGGTGGGCTTGCAGGGCTGTTGGCACAGTGACAGAAGAGTTTGTCCTTATCGTGTTACAGTAAATCTAAATTGTATCTCCAGCTACTTGTTTCAGCCATTTAAAAGATACTAAGTAATCACCTAATTCCTCTTAACCAAAGCTGGCTTGGGCCCTGCAGTGGGGAGGGGTCCAGGAATGGATTGCAAACAGACCCGAGTGGGGAGTAATTGATAGAAAGAACAACACAGGTACATTGAAAGCCCAAAGGCCTCTACATTGTGGAAAACACCAAAGAAGTAAGGAGGAAAAATGCTGTAATGGACAAAACCAGAGAGTGTTACCATGAAGAGGGTTTTGTCCCTTGATGCTGCTTTGGGCTGCACTTGGTTAGGTGCTGTTCTGAACATGGTTGCAAGCACAGCTGCCAGCTTGCTCTCTTTGGACAGTGAGTGAGGCTTTCTTTATTGCAGAGCTACTTGGCACTACATTTCTCAGGGAAGCAGTAAGTCAATTTCTAAAAGATTTCAAGGGTCTGTTTTCCTGAGGTTATTGTCAAACTGCATCCTTTGCCTTCACTACTTCTTTTAAGTATTGTCACAGGAAAATCATGTTTAGAAATAAATGAACTCTCAGTCTTCATTTATCTTATTTTTAACAGTGTTTTTAACAGTGTTTTACGTAACTCTCAACTTCCCAGTATTGTCCCAGGGTAGAATCATTTAATTCATGAATGATGGGGTAATTACTGGGTATGTGGCACATTCCTGTGTGCCACCTACAGAGTGAGTGTTGCTTCACTGAATCTCAGAGATTTGTAGCAGCCTCGCTGCTGAGAGCTGATAAATTGGTAAAAGCTTTGATGTTTTAGTCATTGGGAAGATTTGTACCAAGGGAATCTCTGTAGCTCTTCTTCTTTTTGTGAATCATTCATGGCATTCCTATCTCCACTTGTCTTCCAAGTGAAATTGCAAAGATAGTAGGGAAGAGATGAATGTTTTTGTTGTAGTATCCCTGTAGTAACAGTGAGATGAGGTAGTGACTTTAAGCAAAACATGACCCAGGGTGGAAGACAAGAAACAAGAGGTGAAGTTTGCTCTTGGATGCAGTTACTGTGAGCAGCCTGATGAGTGTATGGGCATAACAGCAAATCTTCTATTTCGGTTTGTGCAGGCTTGCAGGAACATTCTTGGTAGCTTGGACAGCAATCATCGAGTGTTAATGTTTATATTTTCCAACAAGTAGCTGTGAAAGTAAGTAGATAGAGAAACATCACATGTTACTGAGGGCTGTGATTCAACCCAGAACAGCTCAGGTTTTTCATTTGTACTTTGGTTGGGAGGGTTGTTTGGTTTTTGGGTTTTTTGGGTTTTTTCCTTTTTTTTTTTCCTCTATTTCAAGAACCTTTGTAAAGACCTTCTTGAAGCTTGTAAAGAAACTCGGGTATCTTGTCTCAAGCAAATTTCTTCCCTTCTTCCCTGTTCCTTTTAAAAATTTTGGTCAGGGAAGCATGATACTGCTCTGCCAATGCTGTTTTGACTCTTGTATATGATACTTCAATTGCAGATGTGCTTGATAAACCCATACTGAGCAGATAATTCTTTTTATTGTAAATTTTCACTATCTGCAGTCTCTTGAATCCTCCTAGAGTATTTAAAACCAAAATTGACTTCAACAGTATATGCCTTTTTAATATCTGAATTCCTTTGGAACTCCTGTGTGAATGGTAACAAACAGTGAGCACTCCTAAATGTAAATTTTGTTGTTTCTTTGCAAAAATTGCTTCAGTCCAATGCTGCTTCTGAGGCTCTTTTCCCCAGAGAAACACCCCTGTATGTGTAGGTTTTCCCAGTGTTCTCTGTAAATAAACTAAGATGCACAAACAGCTTAAGATGCAAAAAGTACACAAAAGTAAAAGGCCATAGTACAAAAGAAATTCTTGACCTTTTCAGCTTACTGACAGGTTTCCTCTGCTTTTGATATGTTTGAAGAAAATATTGATTCCCCCAGCAGTATGCTTCTCCAAATTCTTCATAGATGTCAAAAATATTAACTGTATTGCTGAAACATTTACTGTTTCTCCTTTTGGATGTACTTCCCAATTCTGAAATTTGCTTTTATAGAACTGTTCCAGGATGTTTTTTTAAGTCTCTGGTGATGTAGTGTTCTTTTTTAACATTTAAAAAAGTTCTCATGACACTTGCATTCTGTCCTTTCACCTGCTGCTTTTTTTGCCAGCATCTTCATTGTCACAAATCTCCCCTTGCTGAAATGACAGTGATAGATATTTTCCTGGCTGAGAGTTGTTTTTTGGTTTATGAGAATGTGTAATTTGAGTGCATTGATGCTCCTGTTGTAGAAAGTGCTTTAGCATTCCCAGTTCATTTCAGTTTATTTGAGCCTTATGATTTCTGTAATGCATCACACAGGTCCCTTGTCTGTGTGACCTCTCTGGTACCCTCTTTTGATCAGATCTTGTATTTGATTCCTGGATGTCTTCTTACTGATTTCTATGAGGTTGCTATTGTTTGTAAAATCAGGCATTTCAGTTCACCTGTCCTCTTTTGGTTTTAAGATTTCTGCATTTGCATTTATCTGCTGGCTTGTTATGTTTTGTTTAAAACTTTTTGTTGAGTTCTTATTCCATAGTTTTCTGTATCATTATTATGCAGTTCTACCTCTTTTGGAAAGTCAGTGTTTGATTTAATTCCTAGTAGATGAATCATCCCACTCTCTTGTTTTAAATTTTGTTGACTTTCCCCAAGTCTACTGCAGTCTTCTAGATTTTTATGAATAATGTGGCATTTTTATGTGATCACTTCAGAGCCAAATTGCATCTGTTTAGTATAAGGATTTTTTCCTTCTCATAGTAACTTAATTTTAGAACTCTTTGACAGCATATATTGTTTAAAGGAATTTAATTTCAGGAAGAGTTTTGAATCCATACATAGATTATTTAATATCATAAGTGTTTGAAATGTTAAGCTTTGCATCAGTGCTCTGCACAGTTTCAGTTGTATGGTTGTTTTTAGATAAATGGGAAGCTGTTTTGTAAAACAAACCATTGAATACCTAGAAAAAAACCTGTTTATACTGAAATTGATTCTTTCCTTTCACATCCTTCCTCTACCCTTCTTTCCTAAAAATCCTTTTGTTTTTATGATCTTCTGTAGCAGGCAACAGCAATCTTTTCTGAAGGAAAAACCTCCTCAATTCATCTCTACTGTAAATGCATTTGGCACTTGAATTTTTCCCATGGGAACAAATTAAAGTAGCATTCACAGGTGTATTTGGAGAGTGTGTTTTTGTCTGTGACTGCTGCTGTACTTGATTTATATTTGGTAATTTATCTTTAATCTCCCAGGTTGCTCAGAACTATTTCTTAGATAAGCAGCAAGGTAACTGGGTGGGCTCTTAAAGCTGGATTCTTGGAAATGCACTAATACTGGCCTTGTGCATTTTTAAATTTGGTAATGAACTAGTATTCTGATATGGGCAGCTCTGAGCATTTCAGATGTTCTTAAAAAAAAAGAAAAAAAGCCTTTCATCCTTTTCTCTGTGGAGTGTGGTGAGCTGACCTTGGTTGGTTGGATGGATGGCAGGTGCCCACCAAGCTGCTTCCCTCCTCAGCAGGATGGCTGGGAGAAAATAAAATGCAAAAAAATGTGTGGGTCAAGATTAAGGCAATTTATTAAAAACAAAGGATGTGTGGGCAAGCAAAGGAGGACAAAAGATGTGTTCTCTGCTTCCCATCAGCAGCAGGAAATCTCCAGGCACTTCCTGGGGAGCAGGGCTTGGGTACAAATATTTTAACAAGAAATGCCCTCCTCCTTCTTTCTCTTAGCTGTTACTGCTGAGCAGATGCTGTGTGATGGGGAATATCCCTGGAGTCAGCTGTCCTGGCTGCCCTCTCTGTCCTGATCCTGCCCAGCCCCATGGAGTGGTGAGGGGGCAGCCTTGGGGCTGGGTCAGCACTGCTCAGCAGCAGCCAAAACACTGGGCTGCTGTCAGCACCTCTCTGCCTCCCAGGGCAGCTAAAACAGAATTAACTCCACCTCAGCCACACCCAGTTCATGGGAAAATGCTACAATTTATTGCTAAAACTTTAATTTTTGGCCAGCACTCTTCAGTTATCTTTTCTCACAGTTGCAAGTATATTAGAATTATATTTTCTCAAGTGAACTCCAACCCTCTGTACAAGGAAATAACATAATCCAGCCTGTCAAAGATATGGGAAGTCTTAAAGGTTATAGCACATAACCTTTCTAAATCTCTACAGCTAAAAAGCTGAACAGTGGCTGCACACTCCTGATGTGGGTGCATTGTCCAGGCAGACACATGGACACATCTGTCAGCTGCTGCTTTGGTGCATTTCTCAGCTTTTAGCACATGTGTAAGTATTTTCTCCTTCCTGAGCCCTTGTGCAAATCTTTGGAAGACTTTGCCAGACATTATATGGCAATGAGTGACCTGTATGGCATCCTGACATTACTGCCTGCCTGGAGACAGGCCAGGGAAAAGCTCTGCACTAGAACCATGTAAGTTGGGCAGGAGAAATTGCATTTGAGGTATACACAATTCTAATGGAGTTAAGTGTGTGTCAAATCTAAGAGTGATGGCATGTGGGCTCTTTCTGCAGGTAACTGTTTATAGTGGAAAAACTGTTCAGAGTTGCTATGGGATCAGAGTTAGGTGGAGCTGAGTCTCTGTAGTTTCATAACCTTTACATCATGAAATTGTATCTTTCTGTAAGTGTAACCTTGTTCCTTTAACTGTATATTACTTACAAGGTCAAGGTTGACATGTTGAAGCAGTAGTCTGTTTTTTTTTTTTTTCTTGCTGTTGCTTCACTGCTGCAGACTGGTGAATTTGATTCTCTTGCAGTCTGGGTAGTTATATTTTCCCTGCTTAATATATACAAAAAACTTCCTTGATCTTTATATTTTTATATCTTCTGTTCTTATGTGAAAGACTTAGACTGGGCTATCCAGCACATTTTCTTCAGTTTTGTGCTGAAAGCATAGACATCTTAAACTGTATAACAAGTAATTTGATTAAATTACCAACTTTGTTTTTTAAGCCTTCATAGATTTTCCACTTTTATATCTTTAGTTATTGCAGCCCTGTTGTAATGTACTAGTTACCTGTACTTTCTTTGGGAAGGTTACCTGATGCCCAATGTGTTGTTATCCATGACACAAGATGTTAATACAGAAGGGAATAGACTTTCATAGCTCTTGACTGTGAGTTTTATGTATTAAATTTCATAATTTTGATTTGTAGTTCCCCACTGTGCCACCCCTGGTTTCTGGGTATTTTTGTGTGCATGATGAGAGAAGACCAGAGCTGAGCAGGATGATTGGAGTTTATAGCTGACCTAGCTAGAGGGGTTGGCATTTTCCTGCTCTGTGGCATTTACCTGGGATGTAACCCAAATAGATAAATTGCAAATTTATCTAATACAGCATCTGAATTATTCCAGAATGTTATTTTGTGGTCTTCTGTATTCTTGTACACAAGTATTAAAGAGCAGAACTGTTTTTTCCCACATGTGTAGCTTATCTTTGTGGTGGTGATGATTTTTAGTTTTCTCTTACCACCTGCAAAATATTACTACTGCAATTAGTACTTGCATATTTTATTTTTAAAATTCATGTATTTTCTTTATAGGTTTGATCCTTTTCACAGTAACTACTGTATTTGAAGTAAATGTGAGAAATCATATTTTTTTTCTGATGAATCTTGACCATTCTTACTAGTGAAGTCACCTGTGAGGAGGTTAACACTGCAGTTGTAATTAAAGTTTCAATAACTTAATTTAGCTGGAAAAACAATTTTGAAGCAAGACTAATAGTATTTTCATCACTTTAGACAACTAAGAGGTCTGAGAGGAAAATTTGCTGATTTTAAGAGAAATGGGTTGTATAAGCATCTTTACGTGTGGGCTCTAGGTGGCAGAATTGTCTCACGTTCCTGGAGTGCACAGCAGTGGGATTTGAATACCAAATTGCAGAAGTAGAGGTGTGCCAGGCTAAGAGGAACTGGTGTCCTCATCAGTGCTCTAGCTGGAGCAGGAGGTTGGCTTTGGAGTGGCTGTGCACAAATGTCACAGGACAGCTTGAGTGTCCAGACTCCACTTTATGCAGGACTGCCTTCCTTAGTAAAACCAGGCAAATTATTTTATTGCTGCCAGGCACTACTGCAAACATTTTGAATGTAGCATTTAAGGGAAAGATGGGCCAGATTTTAAAAATTGTATTTACATTGAGCAGTAATAAATGTTGTTTTGTCTTTTGCCTTGAATTCGACCAAAAAAGTCTGTAAAATAAAGCATTATGTTTCCTGAAAGAATATTTAGGTCAGCTAAAAAGCAATAAAGTAATTCCTTAAACACTGCTCTAACATAACTATGAAAAAGTAAGTATTTCCATATGCTGCATTCATAGGAGAAATAAACTAGGATTATGTATGAAGGGGATTGGAGATTTTATGCTGTACTGTATCTTCAGGCTGTTACAGTGTTGCTGATGTTTCACACTTCTGAATTAACATTTCAAATTAAATATTTCAGTTTTCTTTCATATAATATTCTTGCTATAAAAATTTAGTGAAGATAACATAGAACAAGTGAAAATTGCACATTTTACTGAACATGTAGTCCATAAATACACAGGGAGCTGTACAGGGAGCATAGTCCACAGCTATACAGAGAGCAAATATACTCACAGCTATGTTTTCAGTTCAGCTTTAGTAATTCACAGTTAATTTACTGTGGAACACAAAGAAATGCCCAGATTAACTTTTGGAAAAGGAGCATCTGATTTTTATTTTTTTTCCCCAAATGATTTGGAACAAGTTCAATTTTTATCAACCTGTTTTTAAAGGCTCCCTAATCTGAAGCTTGACAGAGTCATCATGTGCTCTTAGTTGTTTAGCAATATAAATTCCAGTAGTGTAATGTGAATGTTTTAGACTACCATTGTACTGGAAGCAGGATTACAGACACCTGTTTTTCCAGGTGGTTCATCTACACTCTCCTGTGTGGCACTGTGCTTGTTGTGTGCCCCAGCATGGCTTGTCCAGCTCCAAGGTGTGCAGAGAGCAGTTTGAGGGGTACCACGAGTCCCTGCAGTTGGGAATTACAAGAGCAGGGAGGAGAGAAAATCGACTTCAAACTTGGTGAACAGTTTGCAAATTGAAGATACATATTCTGAAGGCATAGGAGAGTGATGCCTTCAATTATTTTTTACTTTTTGATTTGAATTTGAGATTTAAATGTGTGCTTTAATTTTAGATGTGCAAAATATTTTCTTTTAAATACACAGTTTATCACTTCATGTTCCTTATGAGCAGTGTTTTAATTTCTGCTGTGCTTTTATGAGGCCATCTCAGTGCTGTTTGCATTTTTCTTGTCATTCCATATATAGGAATTACTGAGGATGTGTGATAGGAATATTGCCTTTTTGGCACAGCATCGTGCCTTTCAGTCTGCCAGTGGCTCTAAAGGATTTAGCAGTATGTCTCAGCATATCAAGCAAACGTGTAAAGAAATGCAGTTGGGGCTCATTTCTTCCTTCTCCAGCCCTACTCCAAGTCTGGACAATGTTTACAGCATTCTGCAGCTCTTGATTTTCTAGGATGCACGTCCTTTCTGTCAGTTCAAGAGTTTTTTGATTTTATATGGTTTTTTTTTCCTTAGGCTCCTGTTTTTCTGCAGTGAAACATCAGAATGTAGATCTGATTAAAAATTGATTGCAATTTAGCTATAGGAAACTTTTGAAGCACTGTAAGCCATATTATGGAACAGGGTGTATACTTCTAGTTTTACATGTTGGATTTAAGGTTTCATTGTTGTCAGATGAATGAGATGAAGTATCCTTTTCTTCAATTTTTCTTCCTCTAGAATTGTTTTCAATGAAGCTGAAACCAGTGTTTATCCTTGATGATCACTATTAGAAAAATGTTTGTTTGTTTTTGCTAGCATGATGAAGCTGCTGTAGTGAGTAGAAGTCTTTGCTAATGAGAATTGGGGTTATGGTGGGCTACAGAAATTAAACACTGCAATTTTTTAAAATAAACTGTGATATATTGCAATGGAAGTAGTTTTATTACAAAAGAAATTTAGTTAGTGATGTGACTTCATTAAGCCTTCCTTATCAGAGCAGTCTGATCTGACTGGCCCTGGGATTTCTCCACAAACATCCTGGCATTAAATCACCATCAGTGAGAGTAACTTGAGTTGATGTGTGTTAGTCACTGTGTTGGCAAGGGATAGAGCATCTGTGCAGAGAAACAAATATTTTGATGTTCGGGTTTTTTATCCTCTTCTTTTCTGCTCTGTCCCTCAGACCAGAAGTTTTTGGTGGTAAGTGTTGCACTTGGTTTAACTAAGTTTAACTAAATCTAGGGCAGAAGCTAATGGATATTCATATTCTGATCTCTGAAGGGATGAACAGTGAAAGCTTAGCAGTCTTCAACTCTGCAGGGCTTTACAAATCAGCAGGTACATGCAGTGCTCTTGCTGCTCAATCATTTTTCTGTCACAGTAATATAATCCCATATCCCTGACCAAGCCAGTGACCAGCAAGAAGATGATGTTAGTTTGAGTGCTTGTTAAAACACTGCTGCCTTTCTCCCCTTCCAAACAGTCATTAGTTGTGGCCCTGGGGGACTTGCATTTTCATGCTGTGGGAAAAAGATATCAGCAAGAACACTTCTGATTCCATGCTTATTAGTGGCTTGTTGTCAGCAGATGGGAGAAACAACCTTGTGGGGTGTTTACCTGAGTTTGGTCCAGGATGTGCAATTTAAGGCTATTAAAGTCCCATGTGTTTAAAGGCCTTGGAAAAGTTCATAATTTGAAATTACAACTCCCTTTAAGACTATATGAACTGTAGGTTTTATGAGTAAAATATGGATGTGAATGTGGGTTGTAACTTCCTTGTGACTGGGAGATTTGGGTTCCGCAGGGACAGTCACTCTGAAGCCATTGCTCCTCTTGTTAATTAGTTCCTCCTTGTGAGTTTCAGAGGATGGAGTAGCCTTGTTTCCTAGAGACAGTGTGTGATAAAGCACAGCAATGACAAGAATTTTGATTGATATGATGCCCAGGCCACAGTTAGGGAGAAATCTGAATTTGCAGTAAAAGCTTGTGGTTTAGACTTTGAGTATCCTTTTATAATTGATATGTGCATGGCTTGCAGCTCTTGAAAGTCTTTTCCTTGGGATTTTTCTGACTGAAAAGAACTTTAAATACAGTTTTATGTGAGTTCTCTCAGACTTTGTCAAAAGAACTGGGTTTGCTCAGGGGATGGCTTTGCCTTCATAAGAGGTTTCTGATGGTTTTCCAGTTCCTTCCTTTGGTGGCTTGCAGTGGATTGACAAGATGTTCACTGAGGTCAAGTGAGCAGGCTTAGGGAGGCTTTGCAGTACAGCTCTCTAAGTGATTTCTACCAAATTCACCCCAAAAGTCTTTGTTTTGTAATTCATGTGTTTGTTTCATGATGCCAGTGGTGTTAACAGCACTTCAGTGTTAATATACAATACTCTGGAGCAGTGTTAGCATTTTGTGAATATATTATTCTGAACCAGTAAAAAAAAAGCCATTTTCCCTAATTGATAAAAAGGTTTCTTTTACTGGTGAACCATTACTGAAAATTGACATTAGTAGGAGACATTGTGTACACTTAATTCTGTACCTTACAGGTTACAAGTGCTTTGAGAGGAGTTTGGTTTACCTTGTGGTGTAATGAAGCTAGTTAGATTTAGCAGGTGTGGCCCTTAAAGAATAGGGGGTAGCAGTGATGCCTTAAAACCCTGTTAATGTTTGGATCCTGTCACAGAAAAGGGGTCAATTTAGGAAATTGGTGCACCAGTTTTGGTTTTTGGTGAAATGTAAGTTAACCAAGTGGTGTCTTCACCTGCCTGGTTGTTATATGAAATGCAGATGGTCAGTAAGGTTCACAGCTACCTGATATCTTTTTCAGAACTTTGCCAAGAATATTTTTGCAATTCTTCAATCAGTTAAAGCCAGAGAAGAAGGCAGAGCACCTGAGCAAAGACCTGCACCAAACACAGCAGCAACGGTAAGGGCAGTGTGTGGCTGGACACAAGGGCTGGGACACCACAAGTGAGAGTACAGTCTCTTCTCACTATTACATACACCATTTGTTTTGGTTTTCTTCCAAAAAATGCATATTTTTGAAGCATAACTTCACAGCTATTCTTTGATTTAAGTTGCATTTATTGGTATTTAAAGAGTTGAATATATTAGTTTAATTAGTTCAATATGCTCTTGTTACTGAGAGATGGATCTGCTAGTGCCAGCTTCTGCATCTATCAAGCATTAGCCACATGCTGCATCTATTTGCAAAAAGTGTATTCCATGAGAGTGCTGCCATTTCAAATGAAATGTTTTGCTGCTTTTCTGACAGATAGGGTAGCAAATGTTTAAGAATCTGGAGCATGACTCATGAGTGGGAACAGCTCGAACCAGCTTTCTTTTGCCTGTGATAAATCAGGACAGACTTAGAGCTGTATTGTTTACTTCTATCCAGGTATTAGACAGGATTTGTTTAGAAGTGTGGTGTTTACTATTGTGTTCTATTAAACCTAATGTATCTTTGAGCATGATGGTAGTCTGCTCTAAAAGCTGTTTAATTGTACTCTGTGTTTTGTTTTTGCTGCTACTGCATTTAACAAAGAACTAAATTTAAATAGTGAGATGAATTCCAACATGTAAATATTTGCTTTGTGTTGAATTTCTTAGATTGTGCATGGCATTATTCAAATGTCCTACTCAGAATAAATGTGAATACATAACTAAGCCATCCACAAAAAGGATTGAATTGATATTGAATGTTCCTCTAGATTGGTGCTTTTTAAAAACTTTTTTCCCAGAATGCCTTCTTTTTTTCCCCCCTCAAAATTTGTTTTTATTTATTTTATTTAGCAAAATTTTATCTTAATCTGGCTGACAAGAGAAATTTTGTGTGGCTGGAGCCCTAATCATGAATTGTCAGTTAATGATTTTTTTTCCTCACTAATTCTTGAAGTATAATAAATCCCAGTAGAGATTTTAATAATGTAGTTTGTTACTGTTTGTTATTTCAGTTTTGCCTCAGGTTATTTTCTTTGCATTCAGTACTAAACTGTTCCTGTAAGACTGTAAGTGGATATTGAATGGAAACATCAGAAGTTTTCAAATGCATTGAAACTCCTACGAAATGGAACTGGTTTTATACTCCTGAGTAGTTCTAAGTAACTCTTCATGAAATTCAAAAACCATCAAATACTTTTTAGTATGTTTTACAAATGTTTTTTAACCTGTTTTAGGATCCCACTTTACGAAATAAACAACCTATTCCAGCTGCCTACAACAGATATGATCAGGAAAGATTTAAAGGCAAAGAGGGTAAGTTGATACAATGCCTTTTTCAAAATTAAAAAAAAAAATTGAGGACCAAAACTCCCCAGTCACCAAGTTCATGTTAGGGGATTTTCCCTGCTATTATTTCACAAACCTATGAAAAGACAAAAAAAGAGATGTAATTATGCTGAAAGATAGCTTTCCAAGTAATAAAATCCAGAAGTATTATTTTGTAGAAATTGTTTCTACCTAATTGTTTGGGGAGGGTCTTATGCAATTAATAAAAAAATCACAAGTGCAGGGATAACTGTCAGGTTCATAACATATAATGGATTCCCTCTCCTCAAACAATCACAGTTGCTCTAAAGGTTGCCTTCAGTAATTGCAAGTAAATATTATCTAGTTGTGTCTATTTAAATGAAAAAGCAAACTGGGAACAGCAGTGCAAAACACAAGCACCCTCCTCGAGAGGAGATGGAAACAATCTTCAATATTGAAGAAGTCTCACCAGTTTTAAAAGATTGTGAATAATGAACTTGAGTGATGATTTGCCTTTCTAATGCAATTTTTCTCCTGCCCCCATTGCTTTTTTTTAATCTTGTTTTTAGCACAAGTTCAGTTACTTCACTTTCATGTCTTGCTGTGGTTTTATTTTGCAGTCTTTGTTTCTTGTGCTTGGATGGTTTTGTGCTTCTTGCAGAAGGTCATGCAAATTGTGTTACATTTCTGAATTGCTTCTTCCTCTTGTGTGATTCTGAGAATGTGGTGTTGGGGTTTCACTTGGTGCTGAAATGGGATTGACTGGACTGCAGCAATTTTTCCAGTTGAAAGATTGTTTTGTGATGAGGTCATATTCTACCTGCCTAAAAAAAATAACTCATTGTCACAATCCATTTTAGAGAGTGTTTTTCTGCCTTAACTTTCTGGTTACTTATATTTGGTGTAGTCACACAAAGTTAATTTTGTATTTCAGGTTTCTAGGGATATTTAAAGAAATACATAGGTTAAGAATACCACATTAGCTAAGTGTAGGCTAGTACTGGAAATAAAAATGAGGTGTTGGAAAGAAGGTATTTTAAACATGAGGTTGACTTATCAAAGGTTTTGGTACCTCACTTAGGGAAGTTACATAGAATTAGTAATTAACATCTGGATTTCTTAGGAGAGGACCTAGAGATATTTGAGATCTTCTTTGGCTTCAAATTGACTTCAGAAAATAGCAAAGATCTCATTTACTTCTAGGGTATTCTATTGTAAAAATATTACCTTTAAATTGTAATCTACCTGGAACTCTGAGGACAGGTGGTTTTCCTGTCCTAATTAGGCATTAATGCACAGATAATGTCATTTGCTTAGAACTGAATGATGCATGTCACTTACAGCTCTGTCACAAGTGAGCCCATTCCTTATGGGATTTTTAATTTATTTTTTATGAAGTCATCAATAAAAATAAAAGGGTTTCTTTTTCATTAAACTGGTTTTTTTACAGTAAGTCGAGTAAGAACTTGGAATTGTACTTGTTTATGGAAAGGTTGCAGTATTGGGACTTTGGGAAAGAATTTTGAAGGACAAGAAAGATAATTAAGTTCAGAGAGTAATAACTTGCAGTCTTTATGCCATTGTATCCACCTTTATTTAGTGATGGTGGATAACACCCACGATAAAGCTGAATCCTACAGATTCTGCCATTCTGAAGGATTCCCACACCTTGCCCTCTGTGACTACCTGTGTTGGCTACCAACAGTGGAAGGCAGGATGCTGTGGTGCTTCTAACAGTGGACACAGTGGTGGGCTTGGCTAAAAAGTGACACAAAGCCAAAGGACAGTGTCTCTAGGCTTTGTTCTCTGTGTCTCACCTGTTGGCTCTTTCCTCAGAGGTACTGAAATCCTAGCAAGGCTTCACAGTAGTCCTCTTCTACTTGCAGCAGGATTGTGGCACATTGCCTATATTCAGTTTTGTATGATACTACAGTATTTCAAGTTTAGGCAGCAAAGAGGTGAACTGTTTTTCTTTGAATATTTGTAGGCTTTAATAGAGTTTTTCCATTAGCTGTCTTGTCCTTAGCATAAGAAATTCAAAGCTTGTAGAGCTAAGAGGGTAAATTTAGGAATTTTAACATGCATTAAGTAAACTGTTGAGTTGCAGCCAAATTTCTCTGCTTCTTGTGGTGGATCATTATTTCTGATGCAATGTATAAGGATGCCTCTCTGGTAGACTAACTTAAAATTTTCCTGCCAGATGGGACAGGCTTTGCTGCTAGAGTGGTTTAACAGTCAGTGTGAGGGGGTGGTGATTGTGCTGTTCTTGAAGAGCAAACACTGAGTTCCAGGTGCATTCAGTGGAACTGCTCAGCAGCCCAGGGAAGGGGACAGGGCTTGGTCACCTTTTGTCCATGGGGGTCTTGTTCCTGCAGCTTTGGTCAGGCAGGACAGAGAAACCTTTCCTTTGACATCCTTCAAGTTCTGTGAAGCATTAGAATGTTGTTTGCAGTAGGAATTGCACATCTTGGATGTTTCCACATGGAAAGTGGAAGAACACATTGCCTGGCAGTGCACCCATCCTGCCCAGCTGCTCAGATGTTTTGGAGGTGAGGAGGTGAACTGCTTGCAGGCACTTTGCTTGGGTGCTCTTTCTTTGCTGTTGCTTTGGTTTCTTCCATCCTCGCACTCAGTGATGGTATTTTCTCTTCAACAGTAGAGAGCTGCATCCTGTGCTAAACTTCCTCTTTTTACCTTGCTAGTCTTCTTTCTTTGCTTTGTATTATTTGCTTGAGTGGTTTTTTTACAGTTTATTAGAGAGCATTTTACAACTGGAGAAATTTTTCCAAACTTGTGTTTGTCGTACTTTCTTGACCAACGTAATTTTAAAGTCTTGTTCAGGATTTAAAAATCCTAGGCTCAAAATAAGCTTTAGGAGCTTATTTTGTGTCCTCTCCTGTATGCCTTAAGGTTTGATATTTAAACACACATTATTGATACACATGTTTTGGTGCTCTTCTGCTTTTAGGTAGATTCAACTAGATAATATTCAGATGCTATTCTGTCTTCTTCCCCCATTTTCTTGGGTGGCTTTACCTCAGAAGATTTTTTTCACATGCTTGTTTGCTCTGTAATTTCCAAGTGTGCAGGAGTGCTGGGATGGCAGTCTTGCAGATGTAACATTTTTGTGACCCACATCTCTCAGTATGGATGGCCAAGTCAAATTTGCCTGTGCTGCTCCAAGGTTAGGTCTTTAAGGCTTATTCCAGGAGTGTTCCTGTTGTTCTCCATGTTTCAACATAGTAGCAGCCAATTGTTACTCCTCCCCCCAAAACAAAACAAAAAACCCCCAAAACCTCCAGCCATCTTCAGCCCTGTTTAGGGTAAATCAGAGAGTCTTGCTGTGTGATTTCAGCCCATAATGGTGAAAAGAATATTCCTGACTGTGTTCAAATGTTTCCTTCAGGCAAGTTTGCTGTTGACTTCATGCTGTTGTCATCTTATATTTTATTTATAACTTTACTGGATGTTCAGACACAGCTGCCATTTTCCAGAGTTTTGTCAGTCCTAAGTGCTAAGCCCAGGGAACAGAGGACTGTGAAGTTACTATGTTTGAGGTGACTCTGGACCAGAACATTTTGTTTCTCTCTCATCTACATTGTTAAGAAAGTTTCTTTATAAGGCATTTCTCATTCTAAGTTATTTTATTTTATTTTGTGTGATATCCTTTTATACAGGGAGAGTAGAATTGGTAGCAGGAGATAAAAGGTTCTGAAGTTTCACTGGTCAGACTTAGTTTGACTGATTAAACTTTCATTTATTGCATTCACTTGAAGATTCATATGATTGTTATTTTTCCCTAACAGAGAGTATGTACAAGAGATGCACATTTGGAAAAAGAATGTGATCTATCTGTATTTTCTGGCTTGGTATGGCCAACTAGTTTAAAAATTTAACACTTTTAGCACTGCGCATTCACTTCTGTGCTGGAAAATAGACATAAATTGCTGTGAGAAACTTAAGATGTTGTTGTTAATTACTGGTAAGATTATTATATTATAACAGCTGTTATATATGAACTGTACAGAGAATTTGTGAAGTAATCAGTGTAACTTGGAAATTTAGGTGTGAAACTTACTTGTTAGGATAGAGTACTGTAAGGGAGTGCTCAGTAAACTCATGCAGAGTGACATTTGGTGTCAGGGCTGAAATTACTGGGGCTGTGAAGTGGGGTAGTGAATCATTTCCAGGCAGTATGCAGAGTGTTGCTATCTGGGGCTTGAATATACAGCTGAAAAAAGTAGTGGTTATTCAGTCTTATTCATCCACAGTTCAAACCAAGGCTTTAACTTGAGCTCTTCAGTGTCTGAGACATGCTGCTTTGTTCTGTTTTTATTTCCCTTGACTTCCTTCCAGAAATTCAGGTCTTTTTCCAGAAATTGAGTCTTTTTCAAGCTTTTATTCTTTGGGTAATGTATCAGAGCTCGTTTGTAGCTGGATTGGATAACTGGAGCTGCAGAAGGTGCAGAATCAAAGTGCAGGGTGACCTAGATGGATGTGGAGCAGTGGCTTTAAGCAAATGCAAGGCACCCTGAGCATTAATATTATGTGCAAGGAAACAGAACGTGCACCCAAATGCTCAATCAGAATATCATCAGTCCAAAAAGCTGATGCATTAGGGTGCCTATGTTCATTTCTAGCTCTCATTATTTTATATAAGAAAAGGCACTCAGATTGATGCATGGGGATGCTAGAAAGGTAACTTGTGATGAACTACACTGGAAATGTTTAGGGGTCTTTTACCAGTCTTGGGGTCATGGAATTGAGAAACTGTGACCATAATACATGCAATGACTGAAAAAGAAAAAACCTGTGGTGATAGGTTATGTTTTTAAGGCATTAGAGTTGTTTATTTAGTTGTAGTTATTGTGTTTACATCTCAAGATGTAGTTTTAAGGCATGTGTTGATGTTGGTGTTTTTAACAATGCATATATTTCTAAAATTGATTCTATTTGGCAAACAAAAGGTTGCAGCACAGTTTTTCATGACAAAATTATTGTTGGGTTTTGCTTGCTTTCTTTAGTCCTTAGTGTTAGACCTGTGATTGAAGCATTTAATAGGGACTGCTGTATGCCTAAAGGAAATGTGAGTCATAACTTGGTAGTAATTATATTGAAAATTCCCAGTGTATACAAGACCCTCAATAAGTTTTTTAATAGTTGTTCTGAATCTAATTCCAAGCTTAAAAACAAGGGTCCAAAGTCTTACCATCATGTACCTTTATTTATGAGGCTCTTTTTTCTTAAATACCCTTTTCTTAGTCAATGGTTTATCATTTTAACTGCTTCTATTACCACAGTGGAGCTGGGATTTTGAAGCTGGGGTTATAAACGAATTCTTGGCCAAGTATTACCCTGTCAGCTTGCTGCTGGTGCATGACTCAGCAGCACAGGTTGGAGCTGCTTTGGGAGGCAGAGGAGAAGCTTTTGTGTTCCTGGAGGGTGTGGCCCAGCCTTTGTGCTGATCAGTGCTGGGGGCATGGCCCCGGGTCTCTCTTCTGCTCCTCTTCACCATGGCCCTGGTTCCTCTTGTATGCCAGGTCTGCTTTTGAGCAGCTGTGTTAGGCTCAGAGCCTGGCCTTGGAGAAGAGCCTGCTCCTTGAATATCTTTTACAGCATTAAGCTGGCTGTGACACCCTCAGCAATTTTTGAAGTGGGAATGAAGCTGGAAGTGTGGAGTCCCTGACCTGGGAACATTTGTTTCCTGCTTTGCCCAGGCTGTGCACAGTGAGTGGAGCTGAGGGTGCTGCTGGATGTGCCCAAGTGTACAAACCACTGAGACCTGACAAAATGGTACAGACATGCAAGGGGCAGGGCTCATGCTTCTGGCAGTGTTTATTTCTGTAAGAGAAGTGATTGGCTGACAGGTACAATACCACATGGTGTGTGTGAGAGCATGGAATCAATCAAGCTGTGTTCTGACAAATGTGTCACTGCTGTTCCTGCTTCAGGGGGATTGCTATCCCCCTCTGGAAGCTGGAGATGCTGAACTCTACTTCTCCAGTTGCTGTAGGGTTTGAGGCAGGAAGCTGGAGAGCTGGTGGGCACTTGGGGATGTGGTTTCTCCTATGGCCCCACCCTACTGCAGGCAGCAGAGCATGGGCCCTGCAGCAGCTCTGGTAGAGGCTGCAGTGACTGTTTGCAGGAATGTGGGTGGGTACCTACACTGACCATAAAACATGTCTCATATTTGCATTAGTGCACAAAGCTACTATGCCAGTATTTGCTAATTATCAGAACTGTTTCATTTGCTACCTGAGTAGCTACTGTGGCCCCTGTGTAGCTGCTGGGAACGTTGATCAAGCAGGAAACTGGGGTTTGCTGGAGGCAACAAGTGGCTCTTCATCCAAGTTACTGACTTGTGCTAGAAAGAAGGGTCAGGACAAGGCTGGGAGCAGGAAGCTGATGAGTGCCAGAGCTGTGGTTTGTGGCTCCCGTGGCTCATTAAAAGAACCAGGACAGATTTTATGAGAGACTTGAGAAGACTTTTGCAAAAGATGAAGCCAGTGGCAGTTGAGCAGAGATTGGTTCCCTGCTAGGTGCCTCTCTCCCCTTTGATTTACTTTCTAACTGTGCTGCTGGCTCTGTGGGCCTTTGTTCCTTTGCAATGCTGATGGAGACAGGGAACAAACATGGAGAGATAATTACAAAGTCAGGATTTGTTCTGAGAGGAAAGAAGCCACAGCGGGCCAGGCACAACAGAGGATGGTGCTATGCTGCTCTTGCTATGGGGTGTCTGTGTTCTTTGGAAAGAATATCTAACTAAAATAGTTGGAAATGCTCTGTGTGACAGGCATGAGGAACCCATAATAGGTTAGTCTGGAAAGGACAAAGGTTCTTCTGCTGGTGCTGTTCTGAAATTCACAAACAACTGTCAGCCTAGATGAGGCACCTCTGATTTACATCACTACAAGTCAGCAAAAACATCCCTTCAATTTAGGGAGTTCTACCAAGTATTCTACAAGGCTCCAGGCACCACCTGAAATATTAACATGCTCCCTGCCCTGCAGCAGTGACCTGTATAGTCACAGAGCAACCTGTTCTCCGTGAAGTGTTTGTGCAGTCACCTTTTGACCATTCAAGTTTAGAGGTGTGACCTCTGAGCTAAGACTCAAGGCATAGTTATAGCTTGGGGTTGAGGGGAAAGGTGGGAAGGCCTATCAGTTTATATAGGGAGACAGTATCAATTTTTATAGGGAGGCTAGGCTGCTTTCTTTGGTTTTTTTTTTGTGTGGGTTTTTTTGGTTTTTTTTTTTTTAGTAGAATTTTTTTTTAGTAGAAAGGACTGTATTCATGTGTGTCTGTGCCTCCATTTTACTTTCTCAGAATCATGTCTGTAGTTCAGAAATGTTAATCTGGCAGAAAGGGAGGGGTGGCCTTGAGAAGTGAAGCTGAAGAACAGCTGGAACTAAGGGGACTGTAAAACAAACATGGTCAGTGACATGGGGCATCTTGGCTTGGTAGTGGGTGGCAGGTCTGGCATGACTGAGGGGGAAAAGGTGCAAGCCCAAACTGTTCAGTAAGTAGATAGCTGTCTTTGTGGTGAGAGGAGTATGATAAGTTCCAAACTCTGGAGTATCTTTTTATAGGCACTGGAGAGTTCTTAAATCTGAGAAATTTTTTGGCCTCGTTTCCTTTGAGTGCCTGATGATCTTCATCTAAGGAAGAAAGGATGAGCAAGCCACAGATGCTTCCCACATCATGTGAATGGTTTTCAAGGTTGTCTGGGTTTCAGTTTAAGTTAATTTACTCGTGATGAGAGCAAGAAGCTCTAATGGATTTGAAAATTCAATATTTTTCTTGGACTTTTTTAAAATTCGGGTTGGAGCCATGCTTTGGTTCTGCCTTATTTCTTTGTCTATCGTGACTTTGGGCTGGTGCACAAAATGAAGGGGGTGTAAGAAATGACAAAAACATACCAGTTCCAATTAGCTGTTTCTGCACAGTATCAGTTACCTTTACCCAATTCTACTTGATATAGCCCAGAATTGCTTAGATACAGACAAATGCTTGTTTATCATGGTTTGAGTGGTGATTATTATGCCATTTTAGGTAGAAATTTTTGGATGGTTGTGTGATGGGATCAGTTGATGGTAAATGCATGAGGCTAGGGAATTCACAAAATGAAAAAGGTTTTCTTGTGAGTCCTGTTGGCCCTGTTCAGGAGCTTACTTTGATCTTAAATCGCTGAGAACAGTGGGACAGGGAAGGAGTCTTCAAAAGTAAATAGGATGCTGACAGCAGGTTTAGTCATTGGGCAGTTGCAGGCTTCTGGCACTTAGCATAAATTCAATCTAATTAAAACTAATTACAAAAACCCACCAAAGAATGCCCCTTTTTATAATCTTTAGTCTGGTATTGTGCATTTTATCTAGATTCTGTCCTCTGTATCACATGAGAATGACAGTGTTACTCTTCAGCACTCCAGAAGTCAATTTATAAAACTAAAATGGCCACACTTTTATAGTTGGCATGTAAATTGGTTTCTTAGGTATATTTTTCCATTAATACAGGTTGAGTATGTTGCATTATAATGTATTCTGGGAATATGAATGGGGCTTCTCAGTCTTGTAGTGAGGAGAATTTCTGAGACCCACATGCAAGTTGTAACATATTCTCACAAAGATTTAGGTTTATATCCTTTGTCTGAAGGGCTTCCAATTACTTCATGCCACAGGAAAAAGTATTATTTAGAAGCTACTCAGGTAGCAAATAAAACAGTTGTGATAAGTAGAAAATAATGACATAGTAGCTTTCTGTACTAATTCAAGTATAAAACATGTTAAATGGTTAGAGAAAGCAGCAACATCAAACTGCCCTCTGTCTAAAGAAAGCAGATTTCCTAGTGACTACCCTGTACTGGGTACAGAACCTAAAGCACCACCTGAGGAAGATGTGTCCTTTGACAGAAGAACTCCAGAGAGATTCAGGGATGGCCATTTAGACAAGACACTGCTGTGCTCACAAGGATTTACAGAAGTTTCTTTCTCTTGGCAGAAACGGAAGGCTTCAAGATCGACACCATGGGCACCTACCACGGCATGACTCTGAAGTCTGTGACGGTGAGTGACAACTCTTGGCTCAAATATGTTTTCTGGACATGATTGTAAACATGGATACAGTATATGTTTGGAGATAGAGCCAGCTTCTCCTTCTGGCCTAGGCTCTAGGAGGTCACTTAGATTGAGTAACAATTGCTGAAAGCTCTTGTCTATGAAAAGCCAAAATGTGTTTTGTTTGATCTGCATGTTCTAGAGGTCTGTGCCCCAGGGATTTGTTTGTCTGGAGTAAAAAGGTGTGCAGGGAAGGCTTCTTGAGGTGCAGCCTTTTTCTGTTAACATACCCAGGTTTTTGCTGACCTTAGGTGTGTGTCTGGAAAGGGACATGAGTGATAAAACTATACTCAGAAAACTGAAGTAATGAACCCAGGTTTTAGAGTATTGCTCTGTTTTCCACTCTGCATTTGATAAAGTAAATTTTTTGGTGGTGGAAGAGTTAGACCTCAGCACTACTGTTAAAGCTTTCTAGCTTGGTGAGATGGACTTGTATTGTATGGCTGTAGAGTGCTGTCAGTGGGAGTTGAGGCACTCACAGATGAGAAAGAGAGACCCTCAAACAGATTCCCTTTTCTTTCTTGGGCCAATGTTTGTCTGCTTTTGTGCAAGTGGGTTGAATGCTCTCAGATAAATGCTATTTTGATCTGCTGGTAAGTATGACAAATGCTAGAAAGCTGTGCCCTCATTAAGGTTTTTGCCAGCTGCATACCTATGGAAATGTGATGAATAGACAACACTAAACACTCTCCTAAACCCATGCACTACTTCCAGTTTGCCCTTCTCATAAAATAGGATCTTAAGTAGAAATTTCTGAAAAATATTCAAAGGTTTTTTTGTTTGATAAAAGTCCTTTCCCAAATTTTTTATTCCCAACTCCTCATGACTTAGGATACTGTACAAGAAAATGGAAGGGAATATTTAATGAAAGAATCTATTTAGCAGTAAATTCAGAAATTGATTGGATGAAGAAAAAAGATAACCTGTCATGTCTGAAGATTTGTTCTCAAACTTTGCATGAATTTTGGGTTGCTTTATGAGAAACCAAAGTGTTGTTATAGCAAACCCAGGTTTTTATGGGATATCATACCTGCCTCAAGGGGTAGGGATTTGAAATGGGTTAATAAATGGGTTCTGTTTAAATTGCTCTGTGGGGAGGAAAAAGAAAGAGGAAAGAGAAAAGCAAGATTATAGTCAAGAAGAAATGTCGAAATGTTTTAAGCTTATAAGTGTAAAATCTGTAAAAGTGAAGGGATGCACATTAACTCTAAAAATTATATAGTTTTTTAAGATCATAAAATAAGTAAGGTTTTTTGTTCTAGGAATTCTACCTCATAGATTGAGCATACTGCCTAGGGTTTTGAGGTTGTTAAACTGTCCTTGTTGGTTTCTTCCATTTATGGAGAAAATATAATAGATATTAAATTACAAGTAAACCTTTTTTTAACATAAACCAGAATTTTTTGAAATAACTGTTTAAGAGTGCACGACTGCACATAAAGCATCATCTGGTGTCATGAGAAATATTAAAACCCCATCTGTTACTTAGCTTTTGTCTAAGAAAGAACTGGTGAGGGATTTTTGGAGCCTTATTTTCCAGACTATTAAAAAGGTGCCCTCAATATTTAGCTCATTCATAAATTGCAGTGACATTCTGGCTTTGTGTTTCAGATGGGGGAGAAATAAATCTGTTAAATATGTTCATCCGTTTTGTCTAAACTTTGTCATAGTGATGGACCACTCAGTTCAAACCTTGAATGTCAGATCATATTTTTGTGGAGAATAGTTAATCTCCTGCCATGAAACTATGGAACTATGGAACTTGGCAAGTTTCATATTTTGCTTTTACTCAAGGTTTTTTTATGGTTAGTTTATATTTTTTATGCTAGACAAAATTAGGGAGGAAATGGGAAAGTAATTACTTCCCCATGGTGTTTAATGAGAAAGTACATTATATTCATTGGCTAAATCACAGCAATATGGAGGATAGGATTGGAATTCATTCACCTGCATGATCTCATTGCTGTCTTCATGGTATTGGTATAATTGCTGTAGGAACTCATCAAACATTTCAAAGGAATTCAGAGTTCTAGGTAGCTCTTGATTAGAGGCTCACTTCAAACCTCTGATATCCAGATGGATGCTCATGCTTGAAAGCTTCTTTTTTATGCCATTGTTCTCCATGACATGATGGCTCCTCCATTTTTCCTGTGGTGTTTGCTTCCATTAATGTATTTCTGGAGTGTGGTCAGATTGCCTAAAACTTAGAGTTCTTAACTCCAGTGTGAAGTGATCCACTGTTTGGAGTTGCCCACCTGTAAAATTTGTAAAAGGCTTTTTTTGTTTTGTGTTATATTCCTTACACTGGCACTCTGCCTTGCTGTAACTCTTTGTAAATGATTTTAATGAAATGTGCAAAACTTATGTTTGTGTTTGTTCTTGCTGAAATGTGAGCTGTCCTAGATGCTTGTTCTTTTTAACAGCAAAACAAAAACTTCTTCATCTCGACTGCTTTCTTTTCATCAGTGATGTTGGAAACTTTCTTAGCTTTCAGAATTTGTGCCAGAGCAGATGGTGAATGGTGGGCTTTTTCTGAAGTAATGTCAGCTAAAATAACTTGTGCTGCTGGCAGTTATTCCCTGTAACAGGGTTTTTGCTTGATTGGCACACTACCTCTTAGGAAGAACTGACTTATTTATTGAATTTTTATTGTGAAGGCATGATCTCATTATTCTGGACCTGGAATTGTTTATAGCAAGGCATTTTCCTCCGAAAGATTTTAAAAAATATTTTTTTCCCTATTTTAATACGTGTGGCACCTTCTGTTTGCCTGGCTTGATGATGTTTTGGAAAATTAGTAAGTAAGCTAGTGGTGGTGGCTCTTGCTGCTGGTTCCCCAGCAGTTCAGGTAGCAAACTGTTCAGCATGACTTTGCAAAACCTGCAGCTCTCCCTGCAGGCTTCACTTCCAAGCATAATCCCCTGTGCAGCAGAACAACTTCTGGTTTTTATCCAGGAAAGTTTGGTGTTTGAGGTGGATCAATCTTTGGAAGAGAAGTATGTTTGTATTTCTGTACCACACAGTGTGAGGTGATGCTTAAGCTGATGTTCTGAAGATTCTTTGTTACTTGTGTAAATTGGACATATTTGGGGCTTTAGCCTCCTACTTTTCTAAAGGTTAATGTTAGCTTGGAGGCCAGTGTCATCTGGTGGAAGCCTCGAAGGTGGCTCTCACCTTTTACATACAATGACATGGAATTTTGGACTATTCATTTCTGTAACTAGGATATGTGAAGCATTTAACTGTTAGTGTAGCTCAAGATGTAAAGATGAGAACAGACCAGTTAGCTGCACCTAGGGCGGGATAGGAAGAAGTTGCTTGTTCTGTGAGCACCTGATAAAGCTAAATTCTTCCAAGCTGAGGGCATCCTTTGTATTGACTGTGTGCATTTGCAAATAATAATTGTCTATCCATTACAATTATAGTCATGGTGATGCTGGTTTCACTCATCTTTTTGCTTTTATCCTTGAGTTCTCATGGCTTTAATATGAAAGAAAGAAATAGCATGAAAGGCTGTGGAGTTGTGTGGGGTGATTTCCTCTCAGTTCTGAGTGCCATGGCTGGTCAGGAGCTGTGATTCAGGATTCAGCTGAAACTTGTGTTCAAGTGAACAAGAACTGCACAGCACTACAATGGGCCCTTGTAGAAATTACTTTATTTGCTGGAAAAATTCCTGTTTTCAACTTGGGGTTTCCTTAAGCATTCAGGGCTGCTGAAGCTTGGGAGCTTCCTTTGTCTTTGGTTTTTGCTGCTAGCAATGGATTGTGGCATTGATCACCTGCACTCCTGAGCAGCCAGAGCTACTGTTGGCATCTTCCTCTTCTGTTCAGTGAACAGGCAGGTGCAAGAGCTCCTGCAGTACTGAGCTGGTGGCCTTCCCAGAGAGTCTGGAGCTCCACCTGGATGATCAGTATAGTTAGTGAGGCACTTCACTTATAACAGACTCAAATGCAAATTTTTGTGGTATATTCAAACTTTGTAAGTAAGAAATTCTGTGTAAATTTTCAGTGCTTGAGTTGAGGTTTTTTTTTTCCTCCAAACTGACAAAAGTAAGATCCTTCTTACCATTGTACACTGCCAGGCTTTACAGCAAAATCTGGGTAAAAGTGCTCTGAATAAACACATGAGAGTATCAATAATTAAAGTAAATGCACTACATTTCAGTTACAACAAATAGATTTCATAATCCTAGCAGAAACCAAGTAATTAAATAGGAGTTCCTATGTAAACCACAGTACAAGCAAGTCTAATTTCAGAAGAACTGGAGACTTGTTCAGCACCCTTAAGGTCAACAGCATTTTCCAGTCAGTATCAGATTTGGGGAATTAATTAAGCAAAAGATTTTACTGTTATTGCCCTCAAAATCTTTTGAGTTGGGTACAACCTCTGTAGTTTTTTTTAACTGAGAGGTTGTTTAACCACCTCTGGTGTATCTTCAAAGGAATAGTGTGTGGTATAAACAAATGGAATTACTCAATTATGGCACTTTACACACTGAGCCACTGGAGAGGAAGTGGTTGGGCAGAAACAATTAACAGGGTGTGTGCCTGTGTTTTATATAAAAGACTTAAGAAAATGGATATGCTTCTGTGTGAGGAGGTAAATCCACAGGATCCTATAATTGATCATGAGGAATTTGTGATTCAGTGCCAAAATTCAGAATGGCTGTTTAGAAGCATATGGTGGAGTTGGATGTTGTCTCTCAGTGTTCAGATAAATAATGCTTTTAAAAAGAAAGAAAAACTCAATATATCTTTAATATTAGAGATGGAAGAGAGATACCATTTTATCCACATCAGCAGTTTTCTGTGTCATGTCCTAATCTCATTAAAGTCTTGGGGAACAGTGGGATTGAGTGAGGAGTCAGCAAAACAATGGACTCTTTGAAATGTTTGAAACAGGCTCTGAAGTGCCACATAATTTTTGTGCATTCTGTGCATAAGGTGGTCATTATTCCCAATGTGAGTGCAACAGAGCCTGCCTACACCCCCACTCCCCTCTGCAGGCTGAGCAGCATTCTGTGAATTCTCTCTGTGCATCCATTCAGTTTTTAACCAGCAAGGGGAGGTGAGGAAAATTGTAATCATATAAAATCATAAAGCTACATAGATTTGCATGGAGGGCAGATGTTTTTCATAGATGATACCTGAGGTAGATACTTGTTTTTATTGGGTTTGTAAATCATTTTTCACCATAAGTACACTGCTCTGTAACTAATCCAGACATACCCATGAGGTCCTTGGTCCATTAGGGTTAAGGGCCAGGACATGACCATGAACTGAAAAAATCTTTTAGCTGGAGAAATGGATGTTTCTCCAGAACAGTCTGCCAACAACCTAACACTGCTTTGGGGCAGCAGACAAGAAGGCTTTGTGTGTCTGTGTTACTCTAATGAGAGTGGATAAAATGCAACCAAGAACTATTACTGTATTTTATATTTAAGGCCCACACAACAGTTTCAGTGGTTGGCATTTCATTGCCTCAGTTGTGTTTCAAATATTAAATTGCTTTCCCTTAAAGAGTTTTAGTGTAAATAGTGAAGCTGATACAGACCAAGAAAAATCACATACAAATTCTGCTTTCAAGAAAATGTGTTAGGTTGAATAATAGTGCACTCATTTCCTTTGGGATTGTAAGTTGTGTACATCTGTGCCAAGATATCTGACTGTTGTACTGCGTTGCACAATAACTGCCTGGTTTGTTCCCTCTGATAGCTTTTCTTTCATGTTGGGGTTAAGAACTGCAAATTCAGCTAAAGACAGGGGTGTTGTACAATCAGTCATGCCTCAGGAAGGTAGGCATTGCTGTGTGGCACCAGAGTGCTGCTGAACAAGAGGGAGCAGGAGCTGGAGCTGTGCAGCCTTGCCCTGAGCCAGTGCCTGGGTCCCTGCTGTGTGCACAGCTCAGCTGTGGCAGTGCTCTGTGTGCTCCTGGCACGGCTGGCAGGTCCTGAAGGAGCTGGAGCTGTTTAGCCTGGAGAAGAGGAGGCTTAGAGGTGAACACACTGCTCTCTACACCTTCCTGAAGGGAGGCTGCAGACAGGTGGGGTTGGTCTCTGATAGAACCAGAGGACACAGTCTCAAGCTACATTGTGTAGGTTGGATATTAGGAAGAAATTTTTCACTGAAAGGATAATAAAGCACTGGAATGCTCTTCCCAGGGAGATGGTAGAATCACCATCTCTGGGTGTGTTTAAAAAAAGCCTGGACATGGCACTTGGTGCTATAGTCTGGTTGAGGTGTTAGGGCATGGGTTGGGTTCACTGATCTTAGAGGTCTCTTCCAACCTCATTATTCTGTGCTTCTGATTCTGAGAGGTTGGAATGGAGGAGCCAGACAGGGGAACCCAAAGCATTTCTGTGGACACATTCAATGAGAGCTTTAGACATCCAGGAAGCTTTACTTAAAAAGGCTTGAGGGCCTCAGGCATGTTTGGTGTAAGCTCTGAGATGACCTCCTAGACCTGTCTTGATCCAGAGCTGCATGACAGGAGTGTCTTTGCCAGCCCTAGGGGTATGCCCTGAGAAACTCATCTGCCATGCACACACCGTGCTCCAGGACTGGGATCCTGTATTAATGTTTCAGGAGTCACTCTCATTTGGAAACCTAGCCCCAAATAAAACTGCCTAGGACACTTCATTTGTGTTCTTTGGATTGCATGTCCACCTTTACTTGAGTCCTGTGTAGGATTCTGCTTAGATTCATTTGTGTTTCTCAGGTCTATGGGTTTGTGTGTAATCCAAGTTTTATAGGGTGCTGCTCAGTGCTACCAACTGAACCTGAGCTACAGGTTTTTATACTTTGTCCTAAGAGTTCTGAACAATCAGACATCATGCATTGCACAAGCTTATTTTAAACAACTGGGTCAACACCTTTCCCTCTGCAAATTATCTCCAAACATCTCATGAATATCTAACAGCTGCATCTTCACCTGACAGTTCTGGGGAAAGAACAACTCTGCTGTTATGTAGGGTTGTCATTTATTCCCACCTACAGAAGGTGGTGTAAAGGTCTTGCAGACCCAGTAGAAATGAGCATGTGCTAGATGGGGGATCAAAAAATAATTCACTCTAACAGATCTCCTCCTCCCTGCAGGTTATGGGTAGCCATCCTCTTGTCTTGCAGTTAGAGTTTTAACAAAGTTTTGAAGGTTTCTAGCACACTTTGCAGTTTATAATACAGTAACTAAATCAGGATTACAATTAAAGAATTTAACAATCATCTGAGTAATTCATGTAACTGATGTGAGAACTGAATCAAGATTTCCTTCTCTGGTCAGTTTTTGAGATGATACCATTGTCATTAGGCCCTGTGACACTTTACTGCTTAGTTGTTTGCTTGCAATAGGGTAAGGTAGAATTCATTATTTGTGAAACAAGTTTTCTGCTTTTTCTGCTTGGAGTACTTGCTTATAACTAACTTAGTGTTGTAGTCATACCTTCTTTGGAGCTTGGAAAGTAGGGTAGCTTGTTACCTTAGCAATTTCCATAGGAACTGCCTCAGAGCCCAGGCTCTTGTACATCTCACTCATGCCATTTACTGCTACTTAGTTAAGCTAGAGCACACTCTCCTTCGTGATTTGTTTATAATTATTTTTATATATTCTGTGCTTAGTCCTTGCTGTTGCCCTCTTTGAACACACTTAAGGACTGTTGTTTCAATTTGTGGAGTGTGTTCTGGTGTTGTTCTTTTAAAGGTCCACTTTCTTTCCTTTTTCCTGCACTTGCGGGTTTATTTTGTTGTTTAGTTGAGATTTTTTCCCTTCTGTTGAATTCTTTCAGTATGTGGCTGGGAGTGTGTGATACCAGAGGGTGTCTCTATCTCAATGTGGCAGATTTTGTTCACAGGTACAGAGTTATTACAGCAGTGTGGTATGGGCAGGTGTTCTTCAGTTCTTCAGTCAGAATATGTAAGGCAAAGATAGTCTTTTCTAAGTGCTTTAAACCTGCAGAGCTCAGAACTTAGAATTTTAGGGGCAAATGTTGATGGAATGCTGAGACAAGAGCCCCATTCTTAGTCCTTTGGGGGATGGATTAAAAGTGATGTCATTGGGAACTATTTCCAGGTAGTGCAGCATAACCAATGAGAAGATCAGTTAGAACAGCAAAATAGAACATATTTTTAAGCTTTTTTAGCAGTTCCTTCTTGCACCATTTAAGAAGGTAATTAATTAAGAGTGACTATATTTGGGTCTTGAAATTTGTGAGCTTTTAGTGTTCCATCTAAATGCAGGTGTTAATCTGCCTGTGTCCTTTGTGCAGCCACACTGTTGCTGTTGAATCAGCATCCTCACTTTTAGGATGTCTGTAGGCCAAGTCCTGACTTACTCAGGTTTGCTCCTGGTGGTTCTGGCTAAGTCTGTTCAGTGCAGGCTTTCTCATGAAGTAAATGACTGTAAAGGCCAAATAATGAACTCTGCATTAGTTATGGCTCACTCACCTGGCATTGGGGCAGCAGTGCTCATTCCTCCTGGAGTGTACCTGTGCCTGTGGGCTGCTGGGCTGCCATCTGGAGCTGGATTTGTGCTTGCACTGAGCAATATGCTAGTGCTGACACCACTCACATCACTGCTGCTGCCAGGGTGCTTCCTGGCTCTTTATTCATCTCAAACTCAGCTGAGCTGAGGGAGTTGAGGTGAGATGTGTGTGTATGCAAGTGCATGTAGGCAGGCTCTGAATGATGAATTGGCTGGTTTAATTCTCATTCACCACTTTCTCTGTTGGCCCTCTTTGTTCCCAAAAGGCTTGGGGGATTTTCTGGAGATTTTCGGTTTGGGACTTTTCTAAGTAACACGAGCCTTGTGCAAATGGGACTTAACACTGAAGAAGATGATCTGGTAAAAATAAATCTGGTTCCTTACCTTTGTGAATCAATAAATGTGTAGCCTGAATGCAAATTTGTTTGAGAGACAAACATTTTAATTTTTTTCTAAATGTAAAAGGCTAACCTTGGATCTATGCATCTGTAGTACTTAACTGTTTTGAATAATGAAGGTTTGTCCAATGTACTTGAAATGTCAAATTTATCTAAGGCAGTTGGTCAATTGAAAGAAATTTATAAATAACTATGAGAACAACTGTATTTTTTACAAATAATCATTTCATTAGCTGGCTTATTGTTATAAATGACCCAGACCCCAAATGGGAATGAGTTATGGAAGTTTTATTGAGAACAAAAAAAATCAGCAAAGCAAAAGGGACAGTTCTGGGAGTGTTGCGAAATGCCAGAGGCTTGTGCTCAAAATGGTGTCCTCACCTTTTGTCCCCTGATATTACATCAGCTTTATGCAAATTTACTTTTGGTTTTACATAGTCTCACCCTGTGTCACTCCTTTTGGCAGTGGTGTGGTTTCAACACTGTGGTTATCAGGGTCCTCATTGGATGAAATTCTCCTCCTTTCAGGTCATGTCTCAGAAGTTTGGCTAGGAATAGTCTGTCCAGTGCAAACTTGTGTACCCACATTGCAGCACACCAAACCGTGCTGTCCTCATGAAAACCAATTTCACAACTGGGCTATTGTAACAACATTAACCACTTGATAACATAAATTATCATCTTCATATTAACAATATCATAATATCAATTCAGGTAATACTTTGTGAAATCCAATTCCCACTCACTTGTTCCTCACACCTATAAAACTGTTAGTTAGACTTTATACAGCATGAATATTAACAAAGCATGTTTTTATTTCATCTTACATTTCCATTGCATTTGGCACATTAAGGTTTAGGAAGTCCAACTATTCAGCTGGTTTGCTGCTTTAAGAAACTTAGGATGTATTTTTGGAATTTAAATCTCTTCCTTTCTGTCTCTCCATGAAGATATATGAGTCAGTTTTGTGCATGAGCAACAGATAGGCTTTTAAAATTCAGTTCAAGTGTGAAGGAAAACTTGGTGTGACTAAGCAAAGTGATGTAGTGCTGTGATAAGTTGGCTTGTAGTTAACTGTCAGTCTACTGGCTGCAAATTCATAGTACTTTAATTTAGAATATTGTTAAAAATGCTAGATTTCTTCAAGTGAGCTGAGTGTCTCCTTGTGCCCTCCCTTGGCCTGGAGGGAAGTGCAGCTGCTGAGTTACAGATGGGAGATTTTGGGTGGCTTGGTGCTTGTTTTGAGGAGACACAGAGAAAGCACTGCCTGCCTTTCACTCCCTGGGAGCAGTAATTCGAGGCTTTAATTTCCCTGGCCAGCAATTTTCATAAGAGTTGACAAAGGCAATAACTTTTCTCCAGGTTTTATTGAAATTGGGAAGTAGTTTGGAACCATACTGTGGGAGAAGGGAGGGAGTGTTACTGAAGCAGACTGAGAAGAGGTGGGGTTTGCTGAGGCAGGGAAAAAACCAACTCTGCTTTTGCTTTAGCATAGGAGACTTGAGGGTGCTGCTATTATGCAGCACTATCCATCAGCCCCACTTCCCAGTTACCTCTGGTGTAAATCAGGCAAACAGATTTACATATAACTGAAATAAAAATGGAATACAGTCAGCATTAAAGCCGATAACCTGCCTGATCAATTGTGTTTTATCATGGTTGCTAACTAACAAGACTTGTGGATGGAGAGGGCTTAATAATGTCTTAAGACAAATATTTTGTAGCTAATAATACATAGAATATATTATAATATACAGAGCATATGCAGCTACCTCATCTGGGTCTATAAAAGCCATTCTGTTTTAGGGTGATGATGTGTGCTGTAGCAAATAATGATTTTTATAGTAGCTTTCATATCTGTAATTATGTCTGGAAAATAATGTCAAGAAAAAGCTTCCAAAATATCTGGACATGAACAGCAGGTGAAATGCAGATTAAAGTAGTAAAATACATATTAAAATCCTAAATGGATTTTAATGCTGTATTAGAAATTAAAATCTAAAGGGTCTGAATGTTACATCTGATTTTAAAGGGTAGGTTTATAGCTGGCTCAGATTTCAAAGGTGAAGTTGTAATAAGTAAATCAACTTCCTTGTTCATAGCTGAAATCTTTGGAAAACTGTTTTTGCTGGTTTGTTACAGTTCCCATTCAGAATAATGAAAATGCCTAATCAGGCAGTTTGCTCACCTAAGGTGAGCTAAATATTTAATATGGGTAGCTTGCATGTGTGTGCTATTGTAGTGCACAACAAAACCACAGACTCAGTATGTCTCTTATATTCCTTCCCCTGGCAGGGCTCAGCAGGACTCTTCATGTCCTTTTATTTTCTTCTCTGGAAAGCTGCCTGCACGTGGCTTGTAATGCCAAACACTGAATTGTAAGCTTTTCAAATATGAATGTGGGTATTAGATAATTTTCAAGAATGAGTGCCATAACAGTAATCCATACTCAGGGAACTTTTTATAGGTGGAAATTTGCAGTACACAGAAAATATTTTCAACTATTATTTTATTACTCCTTTATATGGAGCTGAGAGAAATAGAATTTAAAAGGTAATAAATACTCAACATCCTCCAGGTTAAGATCCAGAATGGATTCAAGTTAAACACTAGGATAGTGTTCCTAATATTAGTATACTAATATTTGTGAAAGTTTTCAGGTATGAATAAAAATCATACCTTTAATGAAATAATGTAAGTTTTTCTGATGCCTCTCCTAAGTGGAATGGAAGTGATTGATTACCCTGACATTTCATCTTTGGCATGCTTCAGGGAGTTTTTGCCATATGTTCACTAAAGTGGTGTTTCTTTAGTGAAGTCATATTTAAACTATGGTAAAATGCATAGGAATGTATTGATACTTAATAATTATGGCATAACTAAAGAGTGCTCACAGCTTATGATGATTTTTTTTTTCCCTCTCCTCCCCTCTCTTTTTCTTTTTTCTCCTTTAAACAAAAGACTGACTTTGGCTCAAATAGGCTTGGCCAGTTTTCTCTCCCATCACATTCCCCAGAAGGAAGCTAAATTAATTCTGTCCATAAGAAGATTAAAAGCTGATGGGGTGGGCAGATGTTTGATTTTCTCAGGGGTGAAGGAAGTAGCATGAGCTTCTCTGGCAAGTCTGAAGATAATGGTGGTGGGAGGGAATGTTTTGCTTCTAGTTAAATTGCAGAAAGGCATTTATACCTTTCTGTAATACATTTCATGTGCTCTTTGACATTATCTTGCTGGAAAAATAAAGATGTATTCTGGGTTGATGTATTAGCAGTTCTTTTACTCCAACACTGATTTGTAGTGAATCTGTTATGCTTCAGGATAAATGTAGGTGTTACTGTGAATTTTATTTGCTTTTTACTACTTTGTTTTTCACTTTTAAATGTTTAAAACTTGGATTTTTCTTGCATTATTTATATCTCAGTTAATTTTATGTAGTTTAGTTAGTTTTCAGTTCTTTTGCTTAATATTCTAGTGTTTTTATTTTCTGTTGATAAAACCCTGGCTGCGGTCTGGCTTACTCCTTATGAGCAAGCTCCTGTGGGAGAAACTCAGGGTGGACCCTGTGTGCTTTCTAGCAGAATTCACAGAATTCTTTTCCTGGAATGAACTGATTCTGGAGTCTCATCTCTCTGTGGTGGCCTCCAGCCTGGTGCTGACCTGGGAGCTATAAAATCATTTAAAATGACAAGTTACTTCCTTTCTCATCTCTGGATCCTCCTGGATTCCAGGCTTGTTAAGGGATTTTGTGACAAATGAATAGGTTTCTGGAGGTGCCTTTGTGCTCACACAAAATACAATTAAAAAAATAGCTGTGTAAGGCTTTGGGGTGAAAAAAGCCCTCCCTGTGTCTGAAACATGACTGTGGTTCTTCCTGGTAGCCTTGGTGTCTCTGTCAGTCAGTGCCCTTCAGGGGCTTGAAGACCTTGTGGAAATGCCTCCCAGATTTCTGTTGTAGTTCCCCAAAGCAGGATTTGTTTCAATGGATTAAAATCTTAATTCATATTTCATTTGTAATGAAACACATCAGGACTTTGCAGGGTGGAGCTGTTGCCACCTGAGCATGGCTGGGAGTTGTTAGGAAGTTGAGAGGCTTCAATAATGGTCTGTATTTTCCTGTTGAAGCAAGTACTTCATAGTTCTGCCATTCACAATCAACCTTTTCTCCTTAATACAATGGATGATGCAATCTAAAATGGCAATATACAAGTTTTCCTTAAGGCTATATCTAGATCAAGGCACTCAAGCAAATTAAAGCAAATTACCAAAGTGTTCAACATCAACATTCATAAGTTATAATGCATTAAATTGCCATTGGCTGGTGATGTCTTTAGGAATAAAATTAATTTAGTGAGCTGTATGTAGTTTAATTTCCTTGCTTTACAGTGAGTGAAGGCCAATTTACTCCTGCATTGGCAAACTCACATGGGATTTCAGTTCATTTAAATTAATATGTTTTGACTTCTCACCTTTCCTTGAATCTTGATAAACCTTCAGATCTTTGTTCTCCCATGAAGTTTGGGAGCAGCTTGCCCAGACTGTGATTGCTGCTCCTCTGCTTGCTGGGGTCCCATTCCTTAGGGCTGTGTGGAGCCTACATGGGATTGCAGATGTGATCTGCACCAGGACCACAAATAAAATTCACCTGCTGCTCTTCACTGCAGGCACTGATGGCTGGGTTGCACAGAGCCCTTGATTTATTAACTAACCTGCAGAGCCTGCATATTTTCCACAAGGCACAGTTCAGGATCCTCTGGATCTCCTGGACATCCAGCAGGAAATTGAAAACCTTCTAAGTTTTCCATAATGCACTTGTTCTGTGTGTATTTATAGAGAGAGTTAAAAATTGTAAAGGTATTTTTAACTTTGGGTTTTATTTTGGTTGGCAAGCACAAGGGTAATTTGTTTTGCTTTTGGTTTTATGTTTGGGGTGTTTAAGTTGAGAAAGGAATAGGAAATTAAATTGCTGTGGATGCTTAATAAGCTGTTTATTTTTGGGCATAGTCAGTGCTTTCACACTTTACCTCAATTGTCATTATACAAGAAAAAACACTCATTTCCAGTACTTAAACTGATGAATTGAAGCCTACCACTTAAAATTTGTCCACTTATTTACTTACATAAGCTCTTTAGGGCAGAATATTTTCTCTTTCAAGTGCTTGTCTTGCCTGTGTATTTCCCCTGAAGTATGAGTTTGTGGGTTTTGCATCTTTTATCTCCCTCTTTAATAGAAAGAGATGTACTGTGCAATACTTACTCAAGTGTCACAACTTACAAAGTTGTAATTACTGTCCATTATTCTAAAGGATTTCTACTGGGTTTTAAAAATATTTTCCATTTAATGCAGTTAGCAGCAGCAGAATAAATGTACTGATAATTTCTGGTCCCATTTTGCTGGTGTGGAGGATGGTACAGTCCTAGATTACAACATCCCCATAGTTGTAATTGTGTATATTTTTCAGTAAAATATCCTTGCCTTATATTTTTCAGTAAATGGGGAAACTTGGGTAATATTTCTGTGACTAGTTGGCTAAATTTTACCAACTGCTTAGGGAGGGAGTACTGGTAGTAGCAGGTCCTAATCAACATTTATTTCTATTTAGGTTTTTTTGAAACAAGTAATTTTGATTTGATCTAATATCATCTGATGCCATTGTTGAGTAAAGAGTTGATCTGCAATATATGATCAGTTCTCTAAAAGACTAAATCTTTTTAGTAAGCTTTGAAAATGTTCTATAGAAAATTCAGAAACTGTAGTTTGGTGTTTATTAGAAACAGACAGGTTTGTGTTGTCTCTGGGAGTCATTGGTTTTTAGGGAGTTAGTGTTCACTTGTTCAGAAGGACTAGTTAGAAGATTCTCTGAGAATGAGTGTTTAATGTGTTTTTGAGGTGTTTGGGTGAGGAGGGAGATTGTTATGGGTTTTGTATAGAAAATGCTTCATTTTTCATATTGCATCTTGCAAAGACTCACTTCTAGTGGGTTACAGCATCTCTGATAACTTGAGAAAACCTCTAGCTGTGAAGAGGTAGTTGTAAAAGAGAAATAGGACAACAAGAAAAGAAAGCTTTATTGACAGTTGGAATTTTTTTTTTGACTTCCCAAATCCAGGGACAAACACATTCTTATCTGTATTGGCCACTGAAACAAATGAAATGCCAAATGATTTAGGTGGCTGTGGTGGGAGGCAGCCTTTTTTTTTTTTTTTTTTTTCTATGGCAACACATCTCATTGTCATAATTTTTCACTTCAAGTAACTGACAAAGCCAGTGTGAAATATGTTCAGCAAATATGTAAAGCTATTTTTGCTCAAGTCTTAAAGTGTCACCAAAAAAAAAAAAAACCCCACAAAAAGGAAATTGTCCAGCACCTTGGGTTACACAACTGAACATGATGAAGAGAATGAGGTTCAGCAAGACCCTTAAGCAAGTGCAGGAGGTGCTGCACTGGGCTAGGGCAGTCCATGCTGAGAGAAGGATGCATGCAAGGACTGGGGGGTTCTGGTGGATGGAAAGCTGGGCATAAACCAACAGAGTGCACTCCCAGCCCAGAAGGTGAAGTGAATCCTGGGCTGTGTCACAAGCAGGGTGGCAGAGGTGAAGGAGGGGTTGTTCCTTTGAGACCCCACGTGCAGCGCTCATCCAGCTCTGCAGTGCCTGCCTAGGACAGACATGCTGGGCCTCCTGGAGCAGGTCCTGAAGGTGCTCGTGGGGCTGGAGCTGCTCTGCTCCAGGACAGACTGACAGCTGCAGAAGGCTCTGGGGGAACCCCACTGCAGCCTTCCTCAAAGAGGGCTTGTAGAAAAGAGGGAGAATGCCTTTTGCCAAGGGCACACAGTGACAGGACAAGGGAGAACAGCTGAAATCAACTCAGAGAGGAGATTCAGATTGCAATTCAATGGCAGGAAGAAATTCTTCCCTGTGGGGGTGGTGGGCACTGGAACAGGTTGCCCAGACAAGCTGTGAAGAAGTGTCCATCCTTTCAGAGTGTGAGCATTGTCCAACTGCAATTTATGTTCCATTTCAACTGGATTATAGCTGTGTGTGCTGAAATGGCTGCACTTGGAACTGGAGCAGAAGAACTTTGCTCTGTTCTAGCCAGGATCTGTCATCCAGGGACTGCTTGCTGCAATTCCATTGGTGTGAGAAAAAAGAAGCAACACTTAATGCTCCTGATCATCTGTTGTGTCATGAACATGCTGTGATTTATCTGTTCTATGGGTAAATCAGGGTCTGATGAATTCAGGGACAATGTGAGTACTTCAGGTGCTAATACTATAAGTCCAGGAGAATATTGTGATAAGAAATGGGGGAAAAACCCACTATTCCATGTAAAATATTTACAATGAAAAAAAAATAATCCAAGGTTTATAGGTGTTTTTCCTTACTGAATTGGAAGAGGTAAAACATTAAAACTTGACTGGTTGCCATACTCACAGGCGAAACCCAAGTAGTGTTTCATAAAACTCTCAAATTATGGAATGTGTGCAGAAGATGCTACTTAACGAAAGTGTGCTCATGGGTGTAAATTCTTTTTAATGAATAGGAGGATGGGTAGGGAAAAAACTTCATTGTGTAGTTTATTCTTGTTTTTCCATTCTGCTCTGCTAGCATGAAATTTGGACAATAAATCATTCAAATTACTTAACTTCTTCTAGTAGAAAATATGAAAATGGTGCAAGGGAAAAAAAGAAAATTAAAATGTTTGAGGGATCCAGGCAGTGCACTTGTTAATGACTAGGACAGCATTATATTTCATTTAGGCTTAGTGCCTCCAAACTATTGTCACAGGGCTGTCATTCCTTTATTAACATTAATGAAAGCTGGTTATCTGAAGTTGTTTGCAGCATCCATTTCTCAACTGAATTTTGGTTAGGGAAAAAAAAAATCATACCTTTGATGGATGTAGCAAACAGATTTGGCTGCTTTTTTAAAAGGGGATATTTCACAGCTGGATAGTAGGCAGTAGTGACTACAGCTTTTAACTCAGAAAAAAAAATTATTTTTTTGTAAAGTAAAAGAATTGTGATTATCTATCATTCTTGCCTAATTTGTTTTTTTTACCATTTTGAGAATTCATGGAAAAGATTAGGTTTCTTAATTAATCTGGATAACTTCCAAATCAGTTAAATCATGTAAGATTTGATCAAATAATACAAGCAAACTGCTACATCAGGTTTTAAAAATGATTTCAGATTTGGAAGACAGAATTTTGTCACACCATAAAAAGAGGTATTATTGAAAATACTTTACTGTTGAAGAAAGATCTATATAACAATATGGTGATTTCTGGGGGTTTGCTGGATTTTGGTTGGTTTTTGCTTTTTCCCATTGGTATACCTCACTGTATAAGCTTTGTAATTTGCTTTTTGAGCAATAGAGGTGTCAGTTCTTGCCTCAGCTATGTATGAGTTATTTACTTTTATTTTAGAATCTTGAGTAACATTAAGAGCACCTCTGAATTGTCTCATTTCTTTACATTTTTGGGACGTAAAAATGTTCTTCTTTTCTGCACTAAAACCCAGTCAGTAAAATACAACATTTTAGATTAGTTAAAGATGATGCAATGGGAAATTGGTTCTCTTCATTTAGAAGGCTGGATAATTGAGCTGAGTTTTTATGGCAGCAAAAATCGATGTCTAGGTGGACTTTGAAAGAATGCCTATAAAAGGACTGGCATTTGCATTAAGTAGCAGCACTAAATTTTTGACTGAGTCACAGATGGTCCTTTCCAGTGTTACTTTTTTTGTTTTGTCATCTTGTATCAACCTGGATGTTAGGGCAAAACAAGTTTAAAATGTGACATAAATTGATGCTTCTTTTGAAAGTGATGACAGTGATACAAATCCTGAATGAAACCTGCAAGATTGTAGGTTATTCTTATTCTCAAAATAGTTCTTAGGCAGGGTATGTTAAATATTTAGGAAAGGCAGTGAGGAAGGTTTTAGTTTCCTTCTGTGTCTTGTCTGGTATTTTATTAACAAAGGATTTCTTGTGGCAGTTGGTTTTTCTCGTTATAAACTTTGAGCCTGATTGGATGTGGGAGCACTTGGCCTTTCCAGAAGAAAAGATGTGGTGAGGTTGTGGTTTTTCAAGAGTGTGAAGGGATTTGGTGGTTTTAGGATGGCATGGATGTTTTTAATTTTTAATTTAGTATAAAACTTGAAGAAGTGTTAACAGTAAAAGAACTGGGAATATTTTACCTTCTGAGAACTTTTTTTGTGTTGAAAAGATTTCTCTCTTAGATCTTTGCAAGCATGACTTTTTCTTCTGAAATCTGAATTTTTGTCATCTTGGGAAATTTTTCAAGATTTCACACTGTTTTCAGTATCTTAATCTTTTTTAGTTGAATACGTTGCAAGACGTTATCAAAGCTGGTATCCTTAAAATGTTAGGATGACAAACATGTTTCACACACTTCACTTTTTAATGAGGTAAAGAAAAAGAGACTTCTCCATTATGCCCACACTGAGCATCTGGGGATCTGAGTGAGTGGTTCACAGAATATTCCTATTAACCAGTTGAAATGCCACTTATTATTAACTAAAGCTAAATGGGCTAATAGGTGGTGGAGGCATTGCTGTGATGCCCTTGTCCTCAGAGCACACTGTGGATTCCTCAGTGCCCTTTGGCCTCACTGAGGCAGAACAACTTGCAGTCTTTTGTTATTTAAAAAAGTGTGTAATGGTTACAAACTGATAAAGATTGTATAAAAACACCAGTTTTTTCCTCCTCCTCTTTTCTTGAGCAAATGACATGTTGAAGGGTCAGCAGCAATTCACCCTTCAGAAACTGGGTTTTTTCCTCCAGCCTTCCCAGGCTAATGAGAGCCCTTTGAGAAAAATCCCATCAAAGCTTTTAGCAGCCTTGACTTCTCCACCCTGTATATTGCACAACTTAAACATTCACATGGAAACCTTTGAGAGTATATAAAGCTTTAAGCCACGAGTACTCCCTGAGCTGGGGGGACTTTTTTTTTTTTGAGTGGTAATTCAAGGTTACTGTCTTGGTCAGAACCTTTTGACCAAAAGCACAGTCTTGAGAAAAGTGAAGGGAATGGTTCACACCCTGTGGTTATAGAGCAGTTAGCTGATGAACCAAAATGCATCATTACTATCATTCAGTGTTATCAGGAAAACTGTCAGATTTAAATGCTTAAGAGAGCTCTCGTAACTGTTGCCATGGCAATATCAGAAAAGCAACGTGGTAATGTTCATCCATATCCCATATTCAGTTAAATTCCTTTGCAGTCTTTTAACTGTGAAAGGAAGGTACCATATTGTACCAGGCTCTGTTTCTTTTGAGCTGGAACAAATGAAGGTTGAATTTAACTCTTTGTGTGAAGATGAAATACAAATCCTAGGCACAAGTGATCTCATTTGCTTTGCTCATGGTTTGCCATGTACTATGTGTAAAGTACTCTCTGTGGAGTTACTGATCTGCTGCTGTTCATGCCATGGTGTCATGACTTGGAATTTGGTTTGGGCTTTAAAAAGCACACACACTGCAGTCACAAACGAAACCTTTTGTTAGAAGAATGGATTTACCTCGTTTGTAAATCTTCTCTAAGTGCAGAAGTGTGAACACTTATGACTAGAATTCCAGATCCTGCTTTCTCATTTGGCCTCACTTCTGTAACGCTTTTTCCTGCCACTGAGCCTGCCCTGTGTTTCCAACCTGTGTGGTGTTGATCAGCTGTGCATTTTTAGTTCCACTCTTCTGTTTTCTGACATTCAAGCTCCTTTTTCACTGACTTGCTGCAAGAAGTTGTTTTCCAGAGCCCTCCCCCACCCTCCTGCCCTGGAAAACCTTTGCCTTTGCTCTTGGTACAAAGCAGAGCCCACGTCCTGTCCTTGCTGACCTACATTTGCACAGTGCAGCATTTCAGAGCTGGTCATGCAGCTCCTCTGCCTCCCTGCTTCCCTGGGGCTGCCCATGGACTGGCTGGGCAAGGGCAGGGGGGGGCTGGAGATGGGATCTGCAGGAAGAACAGCCAGTGCCATGTCCAGTACATGTGCTGAGTAAAGGGGTGGTACTGTGCCCTGAGTCACATCCTGCTTTGGGAGGACAATCTGAAATGAAAAGGACAATAATGCTCTTCACTGAGAGGTGCAGTTCTCACAGTGTAACTGAGTGATTGTCCAATATTTGCTTATTTGTGCTATTTGACAGCAAAAGAGGGATTGAGAAATAGCATCTGAAATTGGGAAAATATGGCAACAACAAGTGTTGTTTTTGCAAATCAGTTACAAGCCTGTTTTTTTCCAAAAGCACAAATGGAAGAAACAATAGCTCCTATATGAGCATCTTCCCTCTCCCTTTCATTTCCTCCTAGGAAGTTTCCATACATTGCAATGATCATTCCTTCAAGGGAAAAGGTTTTCTTGCCCTGTGGGATTATGTAGGTATTTTAGATTGATGTGTGATTAGGACTGTGTTAACATAGCAGGAAAATAAGTGGGAAGAGGGAGGCAGTTCTAAAGTAATGGCCTTTAGGTGCTTCCCTCCCCTCCAGTGCCTGATTTAGCCTGGCCTTGGAGACAGTTAATGCATGTCTTAACATGTTGATATATTCTGAAAATGTTTTGTAAATGAGGACTGACACGTTTAATATTACTGCACTGCAAAGAAAAGCAGATTCTAAATTGCTGTTCTAGCAAGGTTAACCTGAAAAGCAGTCTGTCTCATCTCTTCTAGGTCACTGCCATCCCATAATTTAAGTTTATAAATTTAAGTGAAGATCTTAGTGGGCACTGAATTTTCTCTCAGAACAACCACTGATGCTTGGAAGTACCTTGACATGTAATTTTTAAAATTTAGAACAACTGCAAATTTTACCCATGGAAGATTTCTCAGTGACTGGGGATAGGATCAGTTCTACTACACCAAAAGCTGTAGTTGCAGGTTTTCCATTCTTAATTCTATTGGTGTGGGATGGGCAAATACCTCATAGCACTGATTTGACTGGAGACGTGAAAGAACAGTTCTGTTGTTCAATAGCAACTTTTTTTTGTGGGACTTCCTTTTGGTCCTGTAGTATCCAGGTGCAAATCTTAATTAAGCTGAAAGTTCAATAAATATGGGAAAATGATGGAATTCCAATTTCTGGTTCTTGTTACCAGGCCACCTTTTCTAAGATTTGTTTTTTGCCAGAATAAGGGTGCTGAGGATGTCACGATTTTTTTCTCCCATCATAACTTTTGAGCCATTATGACTTTTTATATTTGTTTTCAACCTGAAGCAGACATACAGAGAAGTAAAAACATTTAAAGCAAGTATTATACAAACTCTTGTACTTCTGTATTCAATGAATAGTTATATCCTTTTTTTTTTACTGCATTGCAGACATGATAGAGTTTTTAGCTACAAGTTTGTATGCTATTGCTAATGAAAGATGCTTTTTTTTCTTACTGTATGGGGAAAGGAAGTGAGAGAACTTGTCCAAGCTTTTAATGATATAATTATTGCACTATTTTTAACATGAACTGTTTTTATATTCTAGTAGAGTGAGCAAATAGCTTAAACACAAGCTAGAAAACAGTAAAACATTCAGAGAAAAGAATGTAGAGCGTTCATTCTGTAATTGCATATTTCATCATACAAAATGATTCCCTTTTGTTTCTGAAAGCTTTGCAACAAACTGTGTAAGAAAACAGTACTTGGATGCAAATGTTTTTAGTAGCCTTTGACCATCTTGATAAGGATTCAAGTATGTTTATAGAGTAGTTTCAACTTACACCCAAACATTAATACAAATTTAAAAAATCATGTTGGACCCTTAAAAGGGCATTAAGAATGGCTTTTTATTTAGCATTCTGGTGCTCCTCACTAGTCCTGTGAGTAGCCGGAGGTTTGGTATGCTGAACTCGTGGGCATTGTGCTGTGGTTCTGCCAAGCTTGGGCAGATCAGCATCGTGTAGGAGCTCCAAAGCCCAGCACCCAAGAGGTGGTTTGGCTGCCAAACTTGATGATTCCTGTGCCAAACTATTTAAGGTTTAGCATTAACCTCTTGGACTACACCCAGGAGCCAGAAGAGCATTTAGGACTAGCCAGAGTTGGTAAAATCAAGTGCATCACAGTGGAGCTGGGAAGTGCCAAGGGCTGGGAGCAGGCTGAAGTCCTCTCCAGGAGGCTGGAGTGTGTCCTGGGCCACTTATGGCATTGGACGTGTTCCAGAGCTCAGTCCCCTGCAGCAGCTGGCTTCCCACACTCATCTGGGCTCTGGAGCTAGCACTGCAGGGTAGAGCCTGCTCCAGTGCCCTTAGGCAGGTGCCTTCAGCTGGGAGCGAGCAGCACGTGGAGTGGGGAGACCTGCGCTGGGGGCTGAAAGCACACTGCCAAACATCTGTCCAGGGCAGCTTTCTCACATGAATGCCCACAGGCATCATGTCAACCCAGTGCATGAACTTCCAGTTTAGTCAGAGAAATCTCTGCAGAAGAGAGTTATTACTTTTACAGGTGTTTGTTTTCCCCAAAACCAGACATTTACATGATTTGAGGTGTGGTGGAAATGCAGAAATGTACACTTAGCACACCCCAAATACAACAGAGGAAAAAACTTAGTGGAAGATGACCAAAAAAATGGTGTTGAGCAAATTCCCATCTCCACCTTCCAGAGGACCTGCTGGAATTGCTTCCGAGGTGCATCCAGTGCCTTGCAGTCTGTTCACATGTGAGAGCTGCTGCAGACAGACAGCCCAAGAGCTGCTGAGAATGGTTAGTAATGTGATTTGTCTTCTCATGACAAAGGAGAAAACCCTGCTGTGATCTCTGTACTGTGCATGAAAACCAGGCTTCAAGGACTAGGGAACACTAGAAAAACCTAGTAATGCTAAGGTTAGAAATTGCTTTCTTCCTGAGCAGCTTTCCCAGAAAAAGTAAAATCTTAAGACCATAAATATAATCAATTTTATTAAATAATAAAAGTACATCAAATATTTGTGTTTTCTCCAATTAATAAGTCCCAGTCAAACAGAAAACTAATTGCAGTTTGATCATTTGCTGATGATCAGAGGTGGGTATTGCTTACCCTGGCACTGTGACAAGCAGTAATAACCTGAATTTGATACAACTCTGCTGAAACAGTTGGAAAATAAGCTTTAAAAGTTCTGTTTGTTAGAAAACTGCAAACCTGTAAATAGATTTAACCCACTTCTCACAATTTATTTTCAGTGGTACGTGTTGTGACTTTAAATTGCTTAGGCTTTGTTCCTGCCCATCTTGCTGACTGGAACTCTCAATCTTACTGTGACCTAGTTTTCCCCACCTATAAACTCAGGTGTGGGGCTTCATTTTCTCCAGCAGATGTGCTTTCACTTGGCTGAGCCTTGCTTTTTGTCAGACAGGAAAGAGCAAAACAACACGTTTGATTGATTTTCTCCCGCTTTGCAAAAAACGAAATTTTGTCAAGAACGGTGCAAGACTGGAACTTATGTTTTACATTTCTCATCAGCCTCTGAGTTACCTTGAAGTTATGTAGGGAAATTAATAGCAGATCCAATGAATTTGCATGAAGGTTCCAAGTGGAATGAATGTTACTTGGCACCAGATCTTAGGAGCTTGCCCTGTGACTTCTAGAGAATGAAGTAACTTTCAGTCAGCTCTTTGTGGACTGCCAGTTGCATCCAGAACACCACTTGCAGTTCTGAAGGCAATGTACAAAGCAACTTTGCAACTTTGATTTCATTTATCTCTCCTTCCAAACCAAATAAGCAGACTTCTGAAAACTGGACCTACTTCAAGGGAGTACATTCTTAGTGCTTTAGAATTTATTGGTAGTGTCTTTCTAAATTGTGACATTGCTAAATGTGTGGTACATTAAAGTAGTGTATAATAATTGTCATGTGGCATTTGAAGGTAAAACTGATCTGCCCTTTGTGCATTTCCTTAGTTTTTAATTTTCCATTTTATAGCAGTTCTGGATAATAAGAAATTACATGGAAGAGAACTAGAGCTATGAATGCACTCCTTAAAATAAAAATTTTAGTGTGGAAAATATGCTCAATTATATTTTACTGGCACATGAATCAGCAATTGTACCACCAAAGTGTGCATGCTTATTATTGCATGTTAACACAGAAATCCTTATATACCATCTTGTCTTTTTTTTTTTTTTAATTAATCTCGAATTCGCTGGGAAAACCTTTTGGTTATAATTTCATCATATTCAAGAGCTATAATTTTTTTTTTTAAACTTAAAAAAATAATTTCCCTCCTGCCCTGTGTGTTGGGCTCAGAGCTGGGGCTGCTGGGTGTCCCTGTTTCTGTACGTGTGCCGCGGGCCCTCAGTGCAGCCTGCGGTGGCGGAACCTGCCGGCCTTGTCTTTGGCCGCGTTGGCGCAGGCGTTGTGCTTGTTCTGCTGCAGGTGGTTCCAGTATTTGATCAGCTCGCTGGGTTGGAACTGATGGGAGGTAATTAGGTGGCTGTATTTACAGCTGGAGTAAGAAACTCGCCAGTGATTGAAGACAAACTCGTTGGGCGGGGGCATGGGGTCAATCCGCAGCTTGGCGAGACAGATCCCCACGTACACGTCCTCTAAATGTAAACGTCTGATGCTTAAGGAGACCTTAAAGATTTTTTCTGCTAAGTCTCCAGAAAAAACATAACCAGTTCCAGAGCAGAATACAGGGTAACGTTCACTTGGATACAAATCAGGTGGCATATACCACTTGCTATCCTTGTTCCTATTAGGTGCATAACCTCTCATTAAATAACCTGTAAAATACTTGTGCCTTGGAGGAAGTTCTGGTTTCAGAAGCTTGTGTATTAAATACTCAGTATTGACAAACATATCACTATCAGTTTTCATAACATACGGAACATGTGGACAGTAGGTTGCAACCCAGTTCATTCCCATCAGAGTTTTTATAGTTAAATTATAGTAGGTGTCGAAGTATTCTTGTTGAATGATGTCGTGGTACTGTCTGCTTTCCTCAAGGATGGTTCTCTGGAGGTATCCATCGACCTTGGTGCTTAAGCCCAACAAAAAAATCCGCACAATTTGGATGCCAGGTGTCAGGCTCTCGTTGCCCCAGGTCTGTCGAATTGCTTGTCTGGCCTCCACCTGGCCTGGCTCTGCAGCTATGAGCAGTATTAGAAAAGGGGTTTTTTCCTGGCACTTGTCAGGCTCGTTGATGACGTATCTGAAATGATAGGAAGCTGGATGCCCAGTGCCTTTCTCGTTGTAAATACTCCCATTGGCACTGAGGGTGTTTTCCAAACCGGTGACTCCCTGTGGGGACAGATCCGTGTTGTTGGGGTTGGTGACTGTCTGAGGCCGGAGTGTCTGAGGCACAGCATCTCTCCACACATTCCTTAGAGAGCTGTGGTTGGTCTCGCTTTTTGTAGATCGAAATCCTCGGATGGTGTAAGACATGGGGTTTTCTCTGAATCCAGCCTTGCCTGGCAGCCAGTCGTGGTGGTTAAAGAACAGAAACATGGCAAAAAGAAACACCAGAGAGACCAGGCCAATGAGATGGGTGCGAAACAGAGACCTTTTGGTATTCCAGGTCATCTTTGCCAAGCAGCAGTGTCGTCTTCTCCACTGAAGCATGTTGTAAGGATCCAGTGATGGGATATGAGACAATGCTCAAGGAAAAGGCTTTTCCAATTGGTTTAGAATCCACTGCTATTCTTTGGTATTCATTTTCCTTTGAGTTGAGCAATCGTCTGCAAATGGCTCGCTCTGCAAAGAATAAAAAAAAAATCAGAAATTTTTCATTTTACACACTCGTAATAGAAACGGTTACAAATAGAAACTAGATATAAACATAAAATTGACTTAAATCTACTTTTTCAAAGAACAGCCCATGTCAATGGAAATAAGATTTGACTGAGGCTAAAAGAAGCCAACCTTGTTTTATGATTTAACTTGATTTGTTAGCTTTTAAAAATGCTTTTTGCCTGTTAAAAGTTTCGACGAACATCCTGGATACCAAAGATAAAGAGGCAAAAAAAAATGGATCATGTTAGCAGGAAAAAGTGTGAAGTAGATGTAAATAGCTTCATATCCATGGCTGTGAAATCCTTGTAGAGTGTTTGAGAAGGACTGAATGAGAAAGCCTTGCCTGGCAGATGGAAGGTTTAATGGCATTAATTAAAATTGATTTGACATGCAGAGGCTAGGATGGCTGACAGTTTTCCAGCCCTCTTTGCAGACGGCCGTGCCTGGTGGGGGGACAGACGGCGATGGCAGAGCTGTGTTAGTCACAGGACACTGCCTGGCGCGTCTCCACCGGCCCCCACTGTGCAAGGAAGGGGACTGAGAAGATGCACCTGTCAAAATTCATTTTCAGGGTCCAGTAACCTCACTGCACAGCCCTCAGATGCTTGTGCAGGATAACATTCCTGGTCACTTCTCAGGCACCTTTCACCTTCTACTCTGCTTTGGAGGAAAACACTGAATGGAGCACTGGGCTCTGGTGCCAGCCTCAGAGGCAGCTGAATTAAAATTAAGCTCTTGATGTTTAGTAGACAGAGATCTTGGGTAGTGATCATGTTAACTGGAAATAAAATTGCTCAGGACTAAGTTCCTGGCCAGCTATCTGATCATCATGATATTGGGTTGGGTTTTTTTCTCTCTATAAAAGTAGATATAAGTACTGCACATAGCAGTTGGAAATTTCAAGTATTCTGACCAGCAGCTGTAGCTGTAGGAAAAAGTGCCAAAGTAGTCTGTGCTTCATTTTCTCTTAAATTTTTGTTCATATTCAGCAGCAGAGTCAATATGGCAGCTTCATGATGCTGCATATTAAAAGCTGATCACATCATCTCGTAAATGAACTTTCACTGTACAATAGCAATTCGTTTGTGATTTTCAATTTGCTCTAATTTATTCCTGGGCCCTAGGGTCTTGTATAGGAAAAAGGATGACAGTTGAACAAGAGTCCATAGAAAATGCTGTTCCTAATAGAAATATGCGATTTATTAATTGCTTCGCTATCGTCTTAAACCAATATTTGGATTAATTTGCGTATTTAAAAACGAAACGATATGTTACATGGGAAATTACGGCGTTTAACGCTGTAAGGGAGTAATTTAAGATGAGATGTCAATCGAATAATAGGATATTAAGCTGTATGTGTGTGATGCAGCGTTGAGTCTGCCCTGTTCAGCAGAGGGAATATTTGTGTTTCGGAAGGGCGGGGAGAGGGGTACACCTGGTGTTTATTTTACTCACTGCCGGGATCTTTACCGTCGCCCTCCGGTGAGCGGGAGCTGCCTCACCCCCGCCGCCGGCCCTGACCCCCGCCAGGGGGCGACGCTGCGCGCCCAGCGTGACGCGGGAAGCGCGCCGGGAGCCTGCGGGAGCGGCCGAGCCCGGCCCGGGAGCGGCCGAAGGGCCCAGAGCGCTCCGGCTGCTTCCGTGCGTTTGGTTTTAAAAGCTGATTTTCTTATTTAGCTGTTTGGGGCTGATGCCACTTCCCGGAGACTCAGGTGTGTCTGTAAAAATCATAAACCCTTGTGTCTAAACTAGTTCAGGAGTTAACCTGACACTCCATGCTTGTGCTGCTTTACCTGAGTATTGTCCTCATGCAAAAGAAAATAAGCCCCAAACGCGTGAGACTTGTCTTTGTGTGACCGTTTGCATCTGCTTTTCCCTGCTGGAAAAACAGAAGCTTCCCCTCAGAACTCGTGATTGTTAGTTTGTCTGCAGCGTGCAGTGAGTTGTAGATGAACGCTCAGCTATTGGGGAATATCTGTGTATAAGCAAACAGAAATGTCACTTCAAAGGATAGCCCAGATCTCAGGGCGGTTCATTGTTTGATTGGAGGGCAGCAGTGGGAATGTCTGGTTAATTATTGTTCCACCGCATGTGTTCACAGTTTAGGAAGAAAATCAAACCCAGAATTTCACCAATGTGGAGCAGCAGCTAGAACTTGGATTAATTTTGTTACACTGAATTGTTCCACTTATAAAACTACAGTCATTAGATGGAAATACTTCAGCAAAAAGTGCACTGCACTACTAATCTTTGTTTAATCTAACCGAGGCAGTGTTTTGATGAGGACCTACTTGGATAAGGCAACAGGCAAAAGCGAGAATCTTAAGTTATATAAATATTTGTGTAAACTGACAGGGGTTTGCAGGTGCTGCGTTTCCCTGATGCACTGATGTCCCAGCACAGGCACTTGCAATGGCCGAAGCCTTTCTTTATTAGGCTGCATGCTTATATAATGCATATGAAAATAAGTTTTATAGTGAGGGACAGATCTAGAATCAGAAGACATTTTAAGAGTCATATTTCCTTGATATTTTTTTATGTAGTAGTTTGATTTTGCAAGGTAGGAGTGTCTTAGAAAATCTGTCTCTGTTTGCCCTTTAAAAAGGCATTTTATGAATAGGGAAAGCACTCACATCTGTATTTCAGCTTCATAGAGCTATTGACTGGAAAAACCCAAATAACGTGGGCTCGTTTTCTTTCCAGTTGTGTGTACAACATTTCAAAACATACAGTGGGGTGTTAAGCATTGAAAATACAGCAACAACAATGGCACCTTTGAAAAGAATACTACATGCTAGGGTGCATTGTTTAAAAATAATGTATAAAACTGTCGATAGATATTAAACCCACCATCTAGTTCTATAATAAAAATATTATTTTCTCTCATTTAAATAGGGTTACAGCATTACTTTTTTTGCCCAAATACTTAAAATTCCATTTCAGAGAATGGTTATGAACAGGCACCAACTATTGACAGTAGATAAGAAAACCTAAGTACAGCAGAGGGTCTCTAGAGCACTCACCTTGTCCTCGGGGAGTGTGTTGTTGCATGTAACTGCATTTTGGAGATGTTATTTGTGATAATGCTGCTTCATTTTTGGCACCTGGCAGTGCAGTGACTGATGCATTATCAAATGCCAAATACATAAACTGTGAATGCCTCTTGAATTTTTATTTGTGGTCTGTGCTCTGCTGGTGTTTTGGTTCCTGGTACTTGCAGTTCTGCTCCATAATTACAGCTTTGAAAATTGAAGCATTCGACTTCCTATTCACACGTCTTGGATTTTCATATTTTGATTAGCTGTGTGGGCAAACTCTTAAATTAGAGGGAAGAGTTCAAAAGGCAGCCAGAGTCTGTATTCTGATGAACAGCAGTTGCATATTGGGCCTCATTTAATGTGCCTGGCTTCCCATATGAGCTCCATTAATCTTCTGCACAAAACAGTATTTGGGATAAGGTTTGATGTGCAGCTTTTTAAATGCCTGATACCAATGTCTTACATTAACCAGGTGTGCTTCTCCTGGAGTGTTGCCTGAAGATAGATTTTTTTTTGTTGTTGTTTAAAAAGTTCTCTCAAGTGACTTTATATTCTAAATGTCTTAAAACTGATTTGAAACTGGTGTCTGATGTATGCTGCATCCCTTGCTTTGTGAACTCCTTCCAGCTGCAGTTGTTTTGTTTCATGTTGGCATTGCCTTGGGCAAAGAAAGCACATTTATACTGACATGTAATGATTTATTATGGCTTATTGGAAGATTCTGCAGATAAGCACTTTCTTTATGTAGTGTATTGAATTGCTATAGGTTTAGGTCTTAAATTTGTATTGCAAATATTCACCTTTTCTTTTGTCACTAGTGACAAAGTATTTAAATTTCAACAAAAAATAGGAACGAATGGCAATTAGATGGAATGTCATTTTTCAATCCAAGTTAAACAGTCAGTGTTTTCATATTAAACAGAAATTGCAGTGATGGCAGGAGATAAGTTACGTGCTTACCATTTTGAGTGTGCAGTGTTTGAAGGTTTCCTTTTGGGATGTCAGGGAGCCTGACGTTTCTTGTAAATCGTGGTGCCTGATTGCACTGCTGATGGTTTAAATCATGCCCAGTCTTTTGCACGCTCCCAATTTCTGCTTGGCTGGTAGTGCCCTTGTGACATTTTGCTTGTGTTTGGGGGGCAGAAAAGCAAGTGTAAAAAGGGCTGAGGGGACTTCTAAGATAATGTCTTTTGACTGTGTGGTCTGTTTGGATGGTTCAGTGCTCTCGGTATGTCACATTATGGCCATTTTACCATGCTTTAAGATTATTTCAGATTAGGATTAATTCTGACCTAGTTTGAGAGGATTTCTAACTGGTTTTTCTGTATTGGAGGGGTTTGAGTTTTCATTTCTCAGTTAAAAGCAATCATTACGGGAACTCCATTATCCCTTTAATCCTTCCTCTCCAGCCACAGCAGCCTTGGCAGACTGTGAGCACCGCATTTAGTCAGTGGAAGGGAGTGACATTGTGCTGGGGGAGAGCAAAACCTGCTAGAATTCTTTCTCCCTGCTCTGAGACGCTGTTATCTCAGGGCTCTGCAAATTAGGAGCGATCATTATCTGGAATGGTCGAAAAGGTAACAGACAAGCGAATGAATATCACACACAAGGGTTTGACATACCTTCCTTGGTCAGGCCATTTATGGTGCAGGATTATACCCACAGAAAATAGTTTGGGCACGCCATCACTTCAGCAAAAAAGATGCTCTCGACCATGCGCACATCCCCCAGCAGCAGCAGCCCTGCTTCCTGCGCCCGCCGCGCTCGGGATCCGCTCTGTCCATCTGTCTGTCCGTGGCCGTGTTACCTTCCTGGCTGGCCGGCGGCGTCCTTGGCTCGGGGCTCTCTGTTCATGCTGCAGACAAAGGACGGGCGCTGAGGCTGCTCTCACAGCTGCTGCCTCGCCGCTCGGACAATGCAGGGCTGTGCTCTGCTCTCCCCAGGATCCATATTCCTGCTGGAAATGTTCGCGGGGAGCGCCTCAGTTGGCTTCGGTAATAGGATCTCCCTCTGCTCCTTCCTTCATTGTTGCTAGGCAGTCATAGAAATGGTTTGGAGTTGTTTTAACCCAGAATTGTGGTGTATAAAATCCATTCCGTAGTTCTTGAGCTGCTGCACAGGCAGGCAGCAGTTTAAATGTGGGCTTTGACAGATGCTGTCTTCTGACAGAGCAGAATTTAACGTCACTGCTTGGCTGAATCCCACGTGATTGTTTGCATTCATTTTGACTAAATCCGAAGGCAGACAGGAAGCTTTACCGGCTCTTGCTCTTATTTGATAAATGATACATACTCAGTTCGTGCACAGTGATAGGTGAATAGTATAAAAATTGTACGATCATTAAGTGAAAAATTGAGGGTTTTTACATGTTGTTTTCACTTTTCCTTGACGCTGCAACTTAGATTCTCTAGGAGATTTTTAACGCTAGATGTTTTAGTCCCATATTCCAAAAGCTGTTCTGCAGTGCAAGGCAATTATAAGCATTTAAATGCTGAAGCTTGATATAACCCATTTGTCTCTCTTGGAGTACAAATGGTCTGTGCCTTCATGCCAAAGAAAAGATAGAAGTGCCTTTCTTTACTCATGTTTCCTTTACACATTCTTACTCTTTAAAAGCTGCTTTTTGTTATCTGAGGTTATTCAGTTGGGCTGATCAACACTGATTTATAAGCACATGCTGTTAAGCTGCCTCTCTGCTGTTAATAGCTTTCTGCTATGGTCTGGCATTGCAAAGTCAGGGGCACTTCATTTCAATTATTGATGAACCTAAAATGTCTTTTGTCTTTTACAGACGTACCTATGTCGTAAAATTTGTCTTTTTGGTCCTAAGGAAACTTGTGTTCCTTTCATTTCTCTCCTTTCAGTGACTGACCCTTCTGTGCTGAAGCATCTTATTGTAAATACCATAATACCTGAGAAAGTAGAGACCTAGCAGCATACTTACCCAGGTGTTTATTAGTCACTGTGTTTGCCCACTCTGTTTTGAAAAGCTAATGACTGGCTCTTTAGACCTTTTTTTTTGACAAGGAGTAAAGAAACTGTGACTTATCTGGTGTGTCTGATTTGTAGTGGTGGGGGTGGGCATGTCCCTTACAGGGAAATAGGGCTTCCCCAGGCAGTCAGTGTATTTTATTATTCTAGATGCATAGTATGATGGTTTACTAGAAACATAATCAGATTTAGATCCTCCTAACTAAATCATCTATGTACACTAACTTTCTCTATTAATTTAGTCTTGTTTGTAATGCATGAGTTTCCTAACCTCATAACGATTTCCACAAATCCTTTGATCCTATCTGAGGACATTTTAGGATCATGAGCATATTTCCTAAATAGTAATTATAAATATTAAGTGTGTACCAGTAAAGACTTTCTATCTCCTCCAGTCTAAACAAATCAGTGTTTAAAAAATGAAGGGGAGAGGTCAGTGTGGGGGTGTAGAGCATGAGAAGAGGGCCTGTGTCCAGCACCACTTACTGATCTGAGACCTTGATCAATAATTGAGAATCAGTGCATTGAGACCTTCCATATGTGCCCAGATGACTCCATTTCCCACACAGGCACCCAGAGCTTTCTGCTGCCCTGTGTAATACCCAGAATTTGGTGTAGTCTGTTGCTGGAGCACACAAACATGTGAGAGCATGGCCAGGAGTCCTCCCAGTCTGTTGCACTCTGGGCTGTGAGTAGGTAACCAGGTGGGTTATCCGTGTGGTCAGTTTATCCAGGCAGAAGGAAGGGATGCTTTTGTCAAACACAAACATGTAAATCTGCCTCTGAGTTTTGAATTTTCAGACAATACTCGTTTCCCTTGTATTTGGGAAACAAGTTCAGATCTCAACAGAATGGTTATTAAAATTGGTGCTGTTTCAATGTAATTTATTTGCTACTGCTTCACTGTACCTGGTTCCTAAAGCTTGGGACCTATTGGAAGGGGAGAGCTGTTTTTATTTTTCTATAAATGCTCATTAGTAAATATTAAAGGTACAAAAATCCCAAGGGCTGTTTTTCTGAAGAGAATCCTTTTTAAAGTAAATTTAGAGAGGAACAGACATCAGCTCTAGCTTTTAATTAAATGGCCATATCCCTTGTGTGTAGCCAGTAAAGTTCAGGCAGAGCTGTTGTCTGTTGGTATGTGTAAAAATTGTCATCTTGCCTTGTGAACAAATTGAGTATTGAATTCTTAAATATTAATGACCAATTTCTTTTGTTCATTCTCTATTTTTTTTTTCAAATAAAGTATGAGCAGTTCTTTGCTCATCTTACAGAAAAGTAAGAAAAACTTCAATTTTTGTACTGCTCTCCATCTGGGAGTGACTGATTAGAGCAGAAGTTTTGGGAACAATTTCCCTTTCTCTTATAGCACTTTGTTCTTTGCTACTTTCCTAGGATACTGTGCATTTGTGGGTATTTCAGGAGGGCAGGTCTTGCATTGGACTGGGAATAGGAGCTGCAGGTTTTGCTAATCTTGCTGGGCTGGAGGTTGGAATGAGCTTTATTCCAGCCCAGTCTCAGCACGAAGGGTCAGTTGACTGCTTGTTCTCCATGCAGGGAGTAGTGTGTGCTGTAATGTTACTATGGTTACATCCCAAATTAGAAGCTGCAGTGTTAGTGCTTGAAAGGCTGCCACCTATTAAGGCTCCAAGGAGTAAGTGAAGATGTAGAGCCTGTGTGAGGAGCAGGCAGAGTTACTGTGACCAGGGGCTGGAGTGCTCAGCGAGTCCTGCACAGGAGGGAGAGCAGAGAGGAGGGGGCTGCTCCCAATTCCCCGTGCACCTGACCACTCAGAACCGAGCAAAATGTACCAGTGCAAAGCAAACTTGTGGTGGTTTGGAATGTTCTCTTCCAAAAACTTAAAAAACTCTTTATATGTCATTTTGAGAGGGTGTTAGCACAGCTTTGTCTAACTGGTTTTATAATGAAGCCATTCAGTAAAGTTCTGTCTTGACAACATTAGCAGAAATTCCTCAAACTAATTTGGATTAATTGCAGTAGTCAGGCATGTAGTGCTTGGAAACTTCTGCCCCTTGAGAGTTGAAATATTTAGGCCGTGGGTGACCTATCACTGTTCCCATATGGATTGTGTATTTTGGATACTCAATGAATACTTTGCAAAGTTCATTTTATCATAGTAAAATGGAGTATTAGATCAACTGTAATGTGTTGAAAATCTTTCAAGGGACAGTTCAGAATGATTAATGGCAACATTTTCAAGGTTGGTTATTCTTGTTTTATTTTTACCTTCTGGAAATGTGTTAATACAGAGTGTCATAAATGCTTAGTTTTAATTTTCCATGTTGAGAATTATTATGTATATGGCCAGTGGCTATTCTGCTCTTTTCTTCAAAAGTAACACTTCTCCAGTAAGTTCATCTAAAGTGGAGACAGGGTTGGCAAATACTTGGAATTTGCTTGGCTACTTTGAGATTCCAGCATGTTTCTTAGCTATGCCAGACATGTTTGTAAGTGAAGAAAAAATAGCAATCTAGAAATGACCACAAGTGTCAGTATTGCCTGCCTTATTTTGCTTAGTAGATTTTCACCATTGCTTAGCTGGTAGTGAAACCCAGCTTTTACATTTGGTGCATTTTTTTATAAATGGTCAAGATTTTGCTCTCTGTTCTAATAACACCCAGGCCATAAACTTGATGATTTCAAGTTCTGAGTGTCATAACTTTAGAACCTGAATGCAACAATGCAGATCAATCTATAGAACTAGAAAAAGTTCCCAGTTACTACAAAACACGGATCAGGTTTTATGCAGTTGATTTTTTGTATTTTAGTTCATAAGGAATATAAGCATATCCCCAACTTCAGAAAGTTGTGAGAGGGGGAAAGTCCAAGTGATATTTTCAAGTCAGAAGGGTGTTTCCTGGGAAACATTTCAGGGAGATGTTCTATAATTTTAAAGCTTGCATTTTTTTATTAAGTAAACTGATGTTCTAGGTGTCCAGCTAGAATTCATTCTGTTCTCCTATCACAGCTTCCTTAGAGGATCACAGGTACGGAGTGATTCAAAATTCACTCAAAAAGCCAAAGTACAAAATATAAAGTTTGCTTCTGCTTTGTTTCAGTTCTGGTTTTGTGTGTTTATGCAAATGTATATGGACCACTTTCCAGATGTGTTTCTTTCCTCAATATTGTGTTGTTTGCTTTATCATATCTTTTCTTTCTTCTGTGCTCTGATTTTTGGTATCTTCCCCCAGGCGTTGCATGCAATTATTGCTGATCTCAAGTGCTAAATGCAGATTTTATTCTTCCAGAGGTTGGACAACATAATTTCATTTGTATTGTGCAGGATTTTTGGTTGTGTGCTTCTCCCCTGATGAACTGACAAGCCAGTGCCAGCAGTAATATTTTCTGCCTGTCACAAGTGTTTCTTTTGCATTCTGAGGAGGGCAGGGATTTTATGAAGCTTTGATTCAGCACAGCAGGGGAGAGGAGGCCAAGCAGCTGAAGTACCAAAATTCACAGGCAGCTTACAGTGGGAAATGGGCTGCTGTTTTTCCCTTTACCTCATGGGTTGTTTCATCCTCCTGCCTGCACTGTATGATCAAGGTACCCCTAACACCCACCCCAGCATGAGAATTAGAAATAAAACCTCCACTTCTTACAGAAAGTGGGACTCTCATGGAAGAACTGGTACTAAATATCTAATTTCAAAGCATGGAGGATGGAATGAAGGAAGATGGCATCCTGTTGGAGATAATAGGCTGAGGAAGGAAAATGTCTTGTTCCAGTTGCTGCCCCCTGTCCAGGCCTTTTCTGCCCCTTTTCCCTCAGGCTATTTTCAGGCTCTTGAGGCATCCCACACTTCTCCCCCAATAACTTAGAGAGTCTTGGCTCATCAGGCTGAGCAAAGGATGCAGCCATCCTCTCCTGCACAGCACTCTTCCATGCTGGAGGAGCTACCTAGGTTTGTTTTTTTTCTTTTGTGTGGGACCAATTAAGAGATTAGCAACTCCAACTGTTCATCCTCTCACTGAGTTTTTTTTTTTTTCCAATGTATATGGTTTGTAAAGGAATATGGAGACATTTTGTTTGCCTCCACAATTTTTAGTGCTGAAATTGGTGAGGCATTTGTTTAGTGAATGTTAAATAATGTGAAATTGGAGAACTGGACTTTGAGAGCTGTCAGAATTTCCTGTGACTTGGGGTTGAGACCTGTACTGACTCTTTCCATCTGTCACATTTGCTCAGTAGCTTTAGTATGTTAATTCCTACAGCTCCATCCTGGAGATACCCTCATTTACAGCTAATTCTGGGGGACATGAAAGGTTTACAGCAGAAATAACAGAGATTTAGCAAGTGCCTTAAATGCCTGAATCCTTTCCTTCAAGCAGAGATGCTTAAGCTGGGAGAACCAATAAAATCTGTGGGAAAAAAATCCTTTCTCCAGGGACTCAAGAGGTCCTATTCATGTAATAAATTTCACCAATATTTGTTCATAGCCAACAGAAAACCTGGATCATAAAATGGAGAATAATTCCCCCTTTAAGAGAAATTCCCTACTGCTCTTTTTCTGACATGTTGAGAGACTGAAATTTCTCCAAACACTTTGCACATCACCCAGATCTGACTGAGCTCCTTCAGCCTGGCCAGCTGGGGATGTGTCCCAGCTACTCCCCATTTTACTGAGTGTTGTTCCACCTTCATGTTTCCCTCAATTTGCTGTAGTTCCCAGTCAGTGGAGATTAAGCTGCCCACTTTCCACTTCTAAAATTCACATTAAACTTAAATGATACCATTCCTTGAGTGGATTCCAAGGAAAAGGAAACTCTGCTGTGGAAAAAATGGATTTTGTCTGAATAACTGTGTTCATCATTGCTTCTGTAATCTGTGTAAGACTCTAGATTAATTTCATGAGCCTGAGGATTTTTTTTTCACATAAATTATTAATGTAGAGTCAGTAACCACGACTCCCAGTCCTCAAATACTTGATTTAGAGGAAATCCTCAGGGTCTGGTTTGTATAATGTAAATTGACAGAGAATATTGATTGAGAACTAGAGAATTTTTATTATTTTCTGCTATCTTAAGCTATATTTCAAACTGAAATTCCAGGTGCTTTGTTTTCTGTAATTTAGTGGCTTCTAACAGAAGCCATTTCTTCTTTTTCTAAGAGAAGAAGAAATCAGAGACAGCTCTCTTGCATCTTGTCCACCTCAAGACACAATATTAAGAATAATCAATGCATTCTGTAGGGAGGTGTGTTTGTAAAAGAAAAAATACTGGTTGTATTTAATATAATAATGCTGGATTCATAAAATTTGGCCTAAAATTCAAGATGATATTCTTCTATTAGGTATATAATCTTGCAATTCATAATCAGCATCTGCAAAGAGTTCTGTTGCTCATCTGTCTTGCTAAAGTAAATTCATAGAGAGCATTTGGCATCTGAAAAAACCCACCCCACTTCTCAAAAACATACAGAAACCTGTCATCCTCTTACAAACCCCACAAAATCTCATGACCTTGGATGATGCATATTGTACATTCTTTGAAGTCTTCTCCTCTTGAGGATTTGTGTAATCAAACATTCAGACTTCTACAAATGCTTTTTCTGTAAGTTTTGGTTAATGTATGCTTGTTTTATCAATGTGCAAGTATTATGGTTTACATTGCATATCAAAAGATTGGATTGTGAATGAGACCAAATCTGACCCACTTTTTTTCTGTTTTTTTTTTCCTTTTCTTTTCTTTTTTTCCCTCACACCTTTGGATCTCCATGTTAGGTTTTGTCTTGGTGTTCCTTATTTTGCCAAATATCAAAAGCCCTTCTATTGTATTTCTAGGTAACAAGCAAAGTAATAAATAGAATAAAATTTCCTTCTTTATTTAATAAGGCCTGGATACAGTACAGAAAGGGAATCCCTTTGTTTGAGAATCTAGGTCACTTCATAAGGAAAAGGTTTCCCTACTGTGAAAAATTTACATTTGCCATTTTCTTTGTTTTTGCTTTTTCTATTTTTCCTTACGATGTGCCACAATCTGTATTTGTATCCTGTGTTTGCCTAATGACACGAGCTTGTTAATTCCATGTAATTCAATGTCACTTCTCTGAGGTGCATGGGAGGAAGGGAGTGAGCAGGGAGATCTGTCAGTGAAGTGGGAAATGCTGGGTGCAGTAGGAGAGGGTAGAGCAGCTCTCTGGAATCCCTGTTCTCCTCTCCCTGGCAGGTTGGCTGGGACCAGAGCCAGAGTAGAACTGGCTGTGTGTATGCCCAGGACGATGCATGCCATCTCCTGAGCCTTGGGCAGTGTCCACCATGGGGCAATAGATGCAGCAGCCCTGGCTGCCTGTGGCTGATGGCTCTGTGCAGGGTTTCCTGCTGTTCTCAGAGCAGGGCTGAGGTGTAGTAAACCCCATAGATTTAGGAAAAGCACCATGGAGGATATGAACAATAGGAATGCTGAAACAGCAAAAGAAAATTCCTGTTTTCCTGTCCTCCGCCCCTTACCCTACCTCTGTAACCCTATAAGGCAATGTCATGTTAACCCCTTACCCAGTGGTCAAGCTTGGATCCTTTCCAACCCTATAAAAGAAGCATACTGTGCCCCATTAGGGGAGAAAGAAGAAGAGCAGAGACCCTTCACAGACCTCCCCAAACAAAGCCATCTCCGTGGAACAGCCTGCGCCTTCTCCTCTCTCTCCGTCTGCTGCAGCCTCCAGCCCAGGGCACCACTACCAAGCAAGCAGAGCTGAAATCCTGAGAGCTTGCAATCACTCTAGAGCTGATAATCACCATGCTTGCTAGATGGTAGCCCTGAGGCCTTGGCATGAGTGAGCCAGCTTCGGGCACCCAGTCCCTACCCAGGGACTGAGCTCCTGAGCCCTATTGCTCTGCATTATAATAACGCCAAATGAGCGGCTTTATTACTGAGGCACTGGGAGATGCCTGCAGCAGTGTGTGCTGGGTGCCAGGGCTGTGGCCTGGGAAGGAAGCGAGCAGTGGTTCTGAGCAGCTGCCCTGAGCCAAGGAAAGTGTGAAACCTGAGGCATCTCCATCATCTCCAGTGGAAAATGTGCAGCCTGGAAATACCTGATCCCACTGATTGGGATCTGAGGCTGATAGTAACTCGGGGTTTTTCTTAGAACAGCTTTCAGAGTGGTAGTGCCTTCAGATGTTTCTTCCAACTAAGCACTAGTCAGTGACAGAAATGTCTGTTGGAGGAGATAAGGATTTTTGCTCTTCCTCCAGAAAAGGCACACATTCATTCCCCCAAGAATATGCCAATGCAGAACCTGCAAAATAAGGAAGTAATATGTAGTCTGGCATTTAGTCTGGATTAGTTGTTTTTTCTTACATTTTCAAAATGTATTTTTAGAAGCACAGGAATAAATAGAAAAGTGTGAGGTCTCTGGTCTGTGTACAAATTATCAGCCTGTTGAGCTACATGTAAAATTACTCTGCTGCCCTTGCTCAGAAGGTGATGCTGCTGGTTTGTTTTGGTGTTTTTCTTGTAAAATAGAGCACGACCTGACTAAGGCAAGGAAGTTATTGGATGAGTCTCTATGAAATTGAATCTGTTTGTGACTGGTAAAGCCATCCTAAGCACGTACAGAAAGTTCCAGGGTGTCATAACAGAGGAATCTTGTTACACTTTGTGTTGGTTTTTTTTTCTCTCATTGAAATCTTGGCATTGAAAGCCTAACTGTACTCCAAAACATTGTCTCCTCTTAGTGGTTTACTCATTTTTATTTCCTGCCACTTTAGTGTTCAGTTTTCTGGACTGAGGGGATTTTACTTTGCAACACATTGCTGTAGGAAAAAAAAAAAAGAACTTCTTTATTTTTTTATGACTGACATTAGACTTTTCAAAGGTGAAACAGCTATTTGGAGTAGCAGGACAGATGTGAGGGCTGAAGGAGAGCTGAGGAGGTCTTGCTGCTCATGGCAGATTTCCTTCAGATAAAGTGTGAAATCCCCAGGATCATCATGGATGATTGATGATTGCTAACATGTGAGGAGCAGAAATAATGGTTGTAGTGAACCTCACCTGTGAAAGTGCTGACTGGCAGTCTGTCATCTCCAGTGCCTGTTCACAGGGGGAGGTTCTTAAAGATGAATCTGTGTGTGTGTGTAGAGAGTGAGAGGGCACAACCATTTGAAAACTTTCAGAACCTGTTTTGTGATGCATTTTGGAGTCTGCTAATTTGTCAGGGGTTATTTTTTTGCAGCAATGGATGAAGCCTGTATATAATTTACAGTGTAACAGGAAGATCCTAAAATCTGTTGGTTTTGTAGGGCCCTTATCCTCATCTTTGAATAGGCTGGCCCCACACTATGTGAGATTGTGTCAGCTGACCTTTATTTAAGAGGATGCATTTATGCACTACCAAAATACAGCTGAAAACAGTCTGTGATAAACCAGTTCTCCTAATGCAATGCTAGAAGCTTGGAGATAGTCTATCTAGTGTATGGATTGTGTTAAAAATGAAAAAATTAAAGTTGAGTGCTGTCATCTTAGTGCTTTGAGAAGGGCTTAATTTAATCTTCTATACTAAAGAAAGAAGAATAATGGGGAATTTAGATATAATGCCAAAGGAAGCTGAAAGTAGAGGCAGAAGGCCAAATGGAAAAATACCTCTTTTGTGATACAGCCAGAAGCCTTCCTGTATTTTAACTTAATGCATGATTTATTGCCACTACAGTTAGTTTTTGATATGACCAGGTAACATCATCAGCTTTTGTATGCTCCAGCAGGGTAGCATGAATGATGTGTTTCTTCAGGTTACAATACCAGCAGCCTTTTGCACAATCTCTTTGGTGCATGGTATTCCAGCAATAGTACACAGATCCTGCTGAAGCCATGCTGGCACTGAAAACCTTGAAGGCACTTCTTGAAACATCTCCATTTCTCAAGAAGCACACAAATAGGAAGCTTTGTTGCTGTGATGTAAATACAGCATGTATTATTCTATTGTTTGTCCTCAGTATATGAATCTGTGATGTGTGGCTGAGATGCTTCTCTGTCCCAGGTGGCTTTGTTAGGTGATGATTAATATTGTGATTGTGTTGTTTGGTCCCCCTGTGTGATTTCTTTTTGAAGGAAATCAGCCATGTCCATAGGCTGTATTGCTTTTGGCAAAGAGCCAGGCTTTTAGGACATGCTGAAATGGAGACAACTGAAACTTTAATATATGTCGTCTGTTTGTTCTCTGGGTACAAACCAGAAGGCTTTAATTTGTTGTTGTGTTTGGGGGATTACTAGGTTGGGTTTTGTTTTCTTTAATTTTGGAATCTATAGGATAAGTATAAAGGCTTAATTGAAGAAACAGAATTTTGGGTTCAGGTGGCTGCCTGGCTTTCTGCTGACACGTACAGTAATGTGATTTTGTGCTCTGTAGTAGTGATACCTGCAAAATACTTTAATGTTTTCATCTGCTTACATCTGTACCCAGGGAGGGAAACTCCAGGCCTTTTGTAGTTACCCAGTTGCATTCAGTGGAAATTTCTTCAAGAAGGGGGAAAATACATGTTTTGGTCTAATTTGAGTGCTCCTTCCTAATTGTAAATAAAAGAATATTTTAATTAAAACAGACTTCTGGAATGAGAGTTCCACAATGAAAAGTATGTGTTGGAATGGATCTCCCAGGGAAAGCTGGAGGCAGAGAGAACTGCAGGACAGGGTGATAAATGGCACATAACAGCACCAAACCCTTTGCATTTTTATGGGGGGTATTTGATGATGATGCTGCATATGAAACTTGGGCATCCTGCAGCCAAAGAGAAGGTACTCTAGCAGGCAGTTTTTGTCAGAGCTGCTGTGACTGGTGTGAGAGAAATGCTATTACTGCAAATTTTGGAAATGCTGACTTCAGAATATTGTACTGAGAAAAAATAGGTTAATGATGTTGACTCCAGGTGGGAGAAGCCATTTGAGGACACTGAAGAGCACAAGTTATTTTTTCAGTGACGTTTTATTGTGTTAAATATCTAAGCTTACCTATGGGAAGCTGCAGGTAAGTAACTCCTAAAGTGTAGTATTAAGATTGAGGTACTATTCATACACTGCTTAGGAACTTTGTAGGTTTGAAGTTTGTGTTTGAATCCCAGATTGCTTCTGTGCCCTGTCTTAAAATGTGGGAAAATTACTCCAAGCGTGTGTTTATATTGTTGAAATTGGAATATAAACCTTTAAATCCAACAATAGATAGGTTGTGTTGACACCTTTTGTTTTATTTGATGCAAATGTGTAAAGTCATGGGGCAGAAAGAAACATTGCAATCAAATGTCAGCTGTGGTCATAATGTGTAGTGTAGTCTATGTAGTATAGGAGTTCCCAAAATAAGGCTTTTTCATGGGGCACCTAATAGCAAGCCTGGCCATTGGAAATGTAAAGTGTTCTGTTCATAACAGCTGCTTTCTCTGATTTAGTATTTTTAGTGAAATAAAAGTTCATTTGCTATATGACCCATAACTTCCTGTTTGGGGGCAGATTTTCCAGCTTCTTGTGGTCAAATCTGAGCATTGCTCAGCTCCTCTGAACACATTATCAGCCTGCTAACCAGGACTGCTCTGGGCCCTCAGTTTGGGAAGGGCGTGGAGATGCTCAGGAGGGCAACAAGGCTGGTGAGGGGTTTGGAACACAAACCCTGTGAGGAACGACTGAGGGAGCTGGGGGTGTTCAGCCTGGAGAAAAGGAGACTCAGGGGTGACCTTATCACTCTCTACAGCTCCCTGAAAGGTGCCTGTAGTCAGGTGGGGTTGGTCTCTTTCTCCAGGCAGCACTGACAGAACCAGAGGACACAGTCACAAGCTGTGCCAAGGGAAATATAGGTTGGGTATTAGGAAGAAGTTTTTTACAGAAAGGGTGATAAAGTTCTGCAATGGCTGCCTGGGGAGGTGGTGGAGTCACCATGCCTGGATGTGTTTAAAAAAGCCTGGATGTGGCACTGGGTGCCAGGGTTTAGTTGAGGTGTTGGGGCATGGCTTGGACTCGATGATCTTTAAGGTCTCTTCCAACCCAGTCATTCTGTGATTCTGTGACTGTTCTGGGGCTGCCCATGGGGAAAGGAGATGGGGAGCACAGTCTGGGCTGGCAGCATGGGAGAAGTGGCACCCCCAGGTGGAGGTGGGTTTGGCACGGAGAGTTTTGCTTGAAGCCTTTGTCGCTGTTCCCCCTGCATTTTAACCCTGCATATGCTGTGTGTATGTGCAGTGACTGACAAACATTTCACAGGGGCTGTTCCAGTTGTACAAGCTGTAAATGCAAGTTCAGCATCTGAGGAAAGGGGAAATGACTAAATTGTGTTCTTGCCAAGGAGAAGCAGTACCTTTTGCTGCCACTATGATCGGGGTGCTTAGCTGTAGTGTTGGAGAACAAAAAGTCTGTTTGCCCATTGTCCTTTCACCCCTGTCCTCCAAAAAAAATTCTGCTTGCATCCTCACTTGGTTCACTCTCTGTCTTCATGGTAGACAACATATTTTCTTCCTTTCAGTCTGGTTATTTTTTTTTTTAATGAGTTAAAGCAATAAAATCTGTAGAGTAAGAGCAGGATAGTGGTGAATTGTGGTGTTCCTTTGGTTAATTTTAACTTTTTTTCCCCCGTATGACAACTAAAACTGAACTTGTGAACTGAGACAGCTGGGGCAGGACAAATGTTCAGAGACAGAATTCTGGTTATCCTGTAAGCAGATTAAAATATCCAGTTTTCTCTGTCTGGGGGAATTACAGGGTGTGGGTAACTGTAGCATGTGCAAGTCCAGAAATCTTAACACTTTTGTGCTGGACTAAAACTCAGAAGTTTTTCAGAGAATTACCACTCTGTTTGTAACTTGCTTGTCTCATGTTGTACAGATCTCTCTTGTGTCTCAGTATCTTGTCAATAGTTTTATCACCAGCAGCCAAGACCGTGAATCTGCTGTGTCTGAACAAGGCAGTTTGTTGATCCAAGGGCTTTAACCAATGTCCTGCTGGGGTTTCACTTCTCTATTTGCAAATGACATAGATAATTGCTGTAATAGACTTATTTTTTCATTTTTCACCTATACTTACTGTTCTGTCACTTTGCTGTAGCCATTGAAGCAGTGGGCATCCCACAAGAATCTCTTGGGGTGTGCTTGTGTAAAAGTCACAAAGTAAAAAAATACAAGAGTTGAGAAGAAAATCTGAGATAGCACAATACAATGATTTGAGTTGTGGTTTAGTCTTACCAGAAACTTATTACAGTTACAGCAGATCTCAGAATCATCACCTTTTGGGCATTTAAAACAAGTATCTTCACCTTTTCAGCTGAATTTGCATAGCAGACGAGCTGTTGTTCGTCAAGGGAGCCTGGAGTACAAGGGACTCTGCGTTTTGGACATTTTTTTGCCCTTTTCCTGGCCTGTGGCAGTTCAAAATAGCCTTTTCCATATCCAAGTGGTTACAGTCCCCTGAATGCTCACATCCATCGCTGTCATCACTCAAGCCCCCATCTCTTGGCTTGTTTGTTACAATTTGTTATAGCTGCAGCTAAAGCTTTTGATCCTGAAAAACACATCTTTGAACTCAGCAGTGTTTTTTCTAGGCAGCACAAACAACTTGGAATTCATTGCTCTACAGTTCAGCTTTGCACATTGGCTCCTCCAGGAATTCAGTTTCAGGATTTTTCCCCAGATATTTTAAGTTTTGCTGGGCCATTACTTGGGAAATTGCTTTCATCTCTCTGCCCATGACCACCCATGATAATTGTGTTTTCTTGCAACATAATGTAATATATAAGCATAGTGCTGGGGTTGCTAAAGCTGGTGAGGTACAGAAGAATAATATTGAAACTACATTTTAGTGAATAGAAAGGAGATCACATCAGGATGAAGTACAGCTGGGAACAACTGATGCTGGATAATTTGTTGAACAAGCAATCATGAAATAACCCAAGGTCTTTCAATAGCTGCCCATGTATTAGAATTCTAATGCAGCATCCCCTGTGTTGTAGCAATGGGAGTCAGTATGAGCAGGGGAAGGCTGAAAAAAGCCTCAGCAGTTTCTGTTGCATTGAGGTATTTGACAGCATCCCACAAAGTTAATCAGTTACTTGGGTCTTGATTCATTTTGGGTTTTTTTTTCTTTTTTGGATAAATTTTGATACAGAAGTCAAGGGTCCATCTGTATTCATTTAGGCACCTGCAGAGCTTTTAAAAATATTCTTCTCACACAAAGCATTTAATGAGTCTTTCCAGAAGTTGCAAAGGAGCCTTTCTGAGGTCACTTAGGCCTCTGTTTATGTATTGCTTGCTCCCTGGCTGCAGGTGGAAGTGGGGTCTTCCTGCTGCTCTGTACTGAGCAGCATTTTCTGTAATCTAAATGTGACTGTTCCCTTGAATCCCATTTCCAAAGCTGAATCTGAACACAAAAACAATAGTGCTTCTCTATGTGTTTGGAGTTTGCATGCCAGTTGTGCTGTTGGGCAAATGGATTGCTTGAACCCCACATTCTGTGCTATTTCTGATCAAAACCACTTCCTGTGGGTGACCACTGCCTGTCCTTGGAGGCAGTAGTGAAACTAGATAGTTCTGATTATGTCAAGGTCTGAGTTAGAGACTCAAACAGGAGCCAATTGCAGTAAATTCACAATTAAATGCAAATTCCAGTTCTGTTGAACTGATGTATCCTGGGCTGATTGTGGCATGCAGAAAACCTGTAGGGTAGAAACTTTATACCTGGCTTTAGAGAAGGATGAAACAATCCCTTAATACTCAAACTGTGCTTCTCAAAACCCTCTCTGGCTGCCAAGCAATAACTGTGAGGCTGGCTTAGATAACTAACCCAAAGGGAAGAAAGTCTAAGCAAAAATACTGTTTGAGTGATAACTGCCTTTGTCTTTTCACTCAGTTCATGGAAATAAATCATTAAAATGAACATAGGAAGGTGTAGACAAGCCTTTATTTTTCAAACAAACAAGTCCTTTGGAGTTCTCAGGATTAAGAGTTCTTGGTTTTGATGAAAACAGCTTATCCCCAGGAAAATGGAAGTGTTTACATGTTTAATCTTCGCTACCAACATCTCTCTTCTGCTCAAAAATTTCTATTTCTATAGCAACAGTTTGAATTTATGTGGCTGATGTAAATTCAAGACCAAGTTCTTAATTTTACAGATATTCTGTGCAAGGATGGAGCTCTAGCACACTCCTGAGAGGACTCTTCAGAGGGGTTGGATAGCTTAACTTTGGGGGTAATGGTTTTAAAGCATCTCAGTAGTTGTGGCTTTGATTAATTCTTTTCAAAAGCTTCCCAGTGATTTCCATTATTGTTATTACTGCAGCTTTTTAATTTGCTTTTGTCCCTAGATGCTCTCCAGTCACTACAATTTTCTTTTAGATTCAGTTGTGATTTGGTTTGTTTTCTTTGCAGAACCAGAGTATTTCCTAAGTTATCAGTAACCAGTCCAGTTAATTCAGTCATATTTAAAGCTAATTTCTCTTGACCTGGTAATGAACAAGAAATTGCAGTGATTTTTTTAAATTCCGTGACACTCAGGTCTAACCTGCAAAGACCCATCAGTTCTGTTTATCATGTTTAACAATGTCAGAGTTTCCAAATTTGAATATTCTTCTCAGTTTTAGTTCTGTAATGGATTAATAAAGGACCAGATTTGTAACTGAAAGTTGAATTTGCATGGTGTGGTACAACAGGTGTTAATGTTTGGGTAGTCCCAAACCAGCAGAGTTTTATTTGTGCCACCCTCCCCTGGTTCTCCTTTCCTCCCTCCTCCATCCCTGTAGTGCTGTGCTCATTCTGATTTCCCTCTTTTGTCAAATTTGGTATATGGACTGCAATATTTGGAAAACTATAATGAGACTTCTATTACCTTTGCAAGATTGACATTGAGTTTTGTGGCATGAAACTGAATTTCAGGATTGGAAGCCTTTTATGCTGGATAAGACATGACCTTCAGTAAAATACATTTTAATATAATACCCTAAAGGTTGGACTCAATGAGCTTGAAGGTCTTTTCCAAATTTAATGATTCTATGATGAGTTTTGTATTTTGAAATAAACAAGTTCTATATATTTTTTATCAATCCTCTTTGTCTTGTCACATGAGATTTTTGGTTGCCCAGGTATGAAAAAGTGAATTTATGCTGTTATTTTCTTTAGGTAGTTGGTATAGGAGTCCTTTGATAAATACTGCTAAACTATCCTTCTGTTAAAATTTGTTCTGTAAAAATATCTTTAATTCTGCTTAAGCTCCCACTCTCCCTTCCAGAAAATAAGAAAGTTGAAACACTAGAAACAGTAGCAATGACCTTTTCATTAATATTGCAAACAATGGAAGTGAAAGCAACTATAATATTAGAAGTATTTGCACAATAAATTCTATTTTTTACTGTAAAGTTTAAAATTAGGAAGGCAGTTAAAAGCTTGCAATTTATTATTTAAGTATGTCTTTTGGGACTGCATGCAGATTTGTGTGTGCATAGAAATATGAAAATAAATGATACCAGTTTGATGTATAAATGAAATGATGATGTGAAACACTAGTTAAAATATTACTAGAATTTTCTTGATGCAAACATAAATCAGAGAATTACTGGGAAGGCTGCAGAGGCAGAGCCACTGAGTTGGATTATTTTTGACTCTTTGAAAAGCTTGGATTTTTTTCCAAGGCTTCTATGGGCTTTAAATTTTTTGAACAAAGCTCTGTGTTTTCAGAATCCAATTTATATGAAATAGATGTTTCTATCAGGCTTCAAGTAGGGCATCTGGACCAATTTTTAGATACCTGCTTTGAAGTCAGCCCTTTGTTTTAGCTGTTTGTTCATACATTGATATATGCAATATTTAATTTATAGTAAACTTGTGTTCCTTTTAACTATGCAGTTGTTTTGGGTTTTTTCATAGTTCTTTAGGCTGGCTTTGCTAAAATTTTCAAAGCTTCAATACTTTAAGTCAGGAAATGATAATAGAGTTGTTGGTAATTAAAGTGGGTTTTTACAGTCTCTTGTACCTCAAATTGAATAGATACATTGAAGGCTGTTCTTAAAAATAATTGTACAAGCTTGCCATCCACAGGCACTTCTTTTCTTTCTCTTTTAATCTGGGTTTTGCTGTGTTCCTGTTCACAAACAGAGCTGTCTTTGGCTGAACTCTGTCATGGCTGGAAGCTGCTCTGTGTTTGACATGTAAGCACTTGCTAACACTTCTTGCACTGTTACTTTTGGCTTCTGCTGCTTCTGGGCAGGAGCATGCAGGCTACCCAATAGTTTTCAGATTTTTTGGTGAAATTCTGGGACTAATTTAAATATTATTAAGGAACAAGATAGTAATTAAATTTACCAAATTAAAGCCACAAGATGGCATCAAATTGTAAACTCTATCCTTTGCGCCTAATGTTTTTTTAAAGGTCAAAATACTACAGGCTCTTATGATCTCTACACAGAAACCAGTTGGGAAAGGGAATATGCAATGAAATAGTTTTTCCTTCCACCATTTGGACCTGCAAAGCTGCCATAAGATATCTGTAATAATTTAGTTTTAAACAGGGGGGTTTATTTTCTAAAACATAGCAGGAGTAATTGTTCAGGCAGTTTTTCATTCCAGTTGGGAAATGAAGGTAACCTCACCATGGATGTTAATGCTCATTTAGACCTAAGAAAACCACTAAGTATCTAAAATACAGACTTTTTTCTAAAATATAGGAAAATAACATTTGGGTCCTGATAAATCTGTCAGGTAAATATTGGTAATGGGTAATTTTGGCTAATACACATAGTAGCTGTTTTTAAAAATTGTTATTTTTAGAAAAGTCAAAAAAGAGGTTTAAAACCAAGAGGTTTTAAAAGGTGTCTAAAAGAAAACAAACAAACAAACCCCCAACAGCCACTCTTAGGAAACTTAAACCCAACCATGGCTGTGCTAAGCACAGGTACTGAGCTGTTGCCCACTCATCCATTGCTTTGTGAACCCAGTATTTTTTAGGTGTTTAGGTACAACAATGCTAAATAGCCAAAGGAATCCACTAAACACAAAACCATTGTTAGTCAGAGATATTTTAAATGTCTGAAATGACAGGGAACATAAGCACTAAAATGAGTCCCACAGAGAAGCAGATCCAGCCCTGTAGGGAAACGAGGCAGTGAGGCTCAGGAAAATCTGGAGCTGATGACATTCTGTGTCAGGGTGTTGCTTCTGAATGGTTAAAATGTAAATCATAAGTAAACTCTCTATATATAACCTTCTATGGTAAATTAGCAGAAGTAAACCAAGTAATATGTTTTTGATTAAAAAACAACGTTAAGTGGTTGTCTTAAAGAAGATTTGTATTTTTCAAATTACATGGTTTTGTTACTAAATTAGTTTCAACTTATGAATATTCATAATACACTCCTTAGCAGTGTCAAACAGCTTATGCATGAGAATTAGGTATGTCATTTTCGAGCAAAACTGTCTAAGTATTCAGAAATTTTGAGGAAATGAATGTTCTTTAAATAGCTAAACAGTGATTTCTGCTGCTTGTGATGCTTTGAGTACAGCTGCATGAACAAAAGCTCCCTTAACTGGAGTTCAAATTTGCAGCGTGCTGGTTACTTAAAAGTAACTTTTAGATTAAAAAGTTCACATGAGAAGATTTGAAATGCTTTGTGTGTGCTCAGTGAGAAATAACTCTGCCTTTACAGGGAGTGAGAGTGTGCAAACCAGGAGTTGCCTGTGAGTAGCTGGGAGACCACAAATCACCAGCAGCACCCCCTTTGTGTAGTTGGATGAAGCAGCTTCAGAGGTTACTCTGTCTGATGAATGCTCTTTTTTTTCTCTGGGAGAAATCCTGGAATGGAGTTCTCTGTGGTTACACCTCCTTGAGAGCAGAGCTTGTCTTAAATCAGTGTGTTGTCATAGGAAAAGCTTACATCTCTATCTGAATGCTTTTGAAAAGCAGTAATTTTAAATCCAAACTTAGCAGCACAAAGGAAAATACTAACAAAATTATCCTGATAATGACTTCCTTACTGACACCATGTTTTCCTCTCCACTTGCAGGTCTTGTCAACCATCACAGCTCTGTACTTCTGTTCTTTTCCTCACCTTAGTAGTATACATTTCTCCTTACAATCTTCTGAGAAATATGGGGGTGAAATATTGATCAGAGTTTCTTTTGCTGCATTGACTGCAGCTCTTACAGAACAGGAGGTAGTGGTTAGATCACTGAAAATTGTAAAAAGAGAAGGGGTGTAAATCACCTCCAGAGGATTGATGGTGCACCTTCAGTCAGGTGACAGCTGAGCTTTGAGGACACCTCAATATCAGGAGCTGTGAGCTGAGGGAGGTTCATTCCTGAGATTATCATAGTCTAAGGTACCAAGTTATACAACTAAAAGCTGTACCTCCATAATTTACTGATTTGCAGAGTTTGGTCCTGCAAACAGAATGATCATAGGCATGGAAGTGGTATTTACTAATTTAAATGAATTTATTTCCTACTATCAATCAGATATTTTTATGTGGTTATTTTCTGGACTCTGTTTTTCATTTGGTGTGGGGGAGTGGGGTGTATTTTGTTTCTTTCAGTTGCCATGTTCTCAAAGCCTTCCTGTTTTGTTTTAGGCTCCTGCACTAAGTTTCCCATAAATGACTGCAGGGCAGGCAGTTCAGAAGAGACTGTGAAGAACCCCCCAAAAGATAATTGGCCAGATATTTCATTAGGCTCAAGCCACTGGTTTGGCTTTGGTTCTTATTTGGTTATAATTCTTCACCAGTTTTTCTGCAGCAGCTCCTGGGTCCCTCCTTCTCTGCAGGCTGTGTTTGAGCCATGGGAGGCACTGGGAGAGTGGCAGAGGAGGCAGCAAAGCTGCACTGCTGATGCCGTAGGGGTGGAAGGAGGAATGAAGGTGTGGGACAGCACACAGTAATGATTATGCATCTAAACTGGATTTAGAAACTTGAAACTTGGCATTGCAGGAGCTGATGTTTCTTTAGCTTGATAATTTTCTTTACATTTCATCAAGTACTGTGAATTTGAGGAAGTGTTATGGGGGAATTCTTGGTTTCTTCGAAATGAGTGACTAGTGCAGCACAGAATCATTCTTTTGACACAGAACATGGTATCTTTCTACAGAAAGAGGTGCAAAAAGTTTTATTTTTTGCTCTCTTGGAAAGTGGAAGTAAAAAGAAAGATGCTGTTCCTCAGTTTTAGGGCTTGTCTCAAAGGTAGTCAGCCTTTCTTGCTGCTCTTCCTCTAGAGTGTGGTAGTATTTTCAGTTTTATAATTTTCTGAGGAATTATTGTAAAAGGACATTGGCAAAAATACCTTTCCTCTGCTGCTATAAAAGTAAGTCTTAAAATAACAGGTACTGACTCAACTGCCCTACATAAATGTTGGTATTTCAATAATCAGAAAAGAGAACAGCAGAATTTGGGATAGACCCATTACGTGCAGGGTTAAATCCTTCTACTAAAGATTAATGGGAGGTTGCTGCCTGTAAAAGTTACAAAAGCTGCTCCCTGCACCAAATGTCAGCTCCAGCTTATTGTAACTAATCATGGGTGGCTTCACTAAGGCTGGGGAAGAGAGGCTTTGAGTAAATTTGTGTTTTCTATGGGCTTCTGTGGGAGCTTCTATTTGTACTTCAGAGATCATGAGATAGAGTTTTAACTTTCATGATGGAAACTTAAAAGCAGCTCCTCTAAGTATTATTTAAATCATGCAGTGAGCCCTCTCATGAGCTTTCCTTTATTTTGCATTACAAAACACACTGTTATTTATGCATGGAGATAGATCTGATAATGCCTATCAGAGTCCTTTCCAGCAGGTTTTTCTCTGAGTGGGATCTCTGACCTTTCTCAGTGTCTCATGCTTGTAGGATACCTCACATAATGTTTTAAGTAATTTTCAGCTAAAATCCGTGGTTTCCTGTTAAGAAGGTTTTTTCCTGTCAGCTCTGCAAATAGATGGAAGTGGCTGGAATGTGCTGCAGCTTTTCAGCCTGTTGGTGCTATGTGTTATGTTCAGTGAGGTTTCACAGCAGAAACTGAGAGCAGAATTTGTTCTTGCAGGAATTGTGTTGCTCTGGAAGCAGACATGTGACCTCACTGTTTTCTTTGGTGCTGTGTTGACTCTGGGGAGTTAACAAGAATAAACAGTAGTGCAGGTCTTTTGTGTGTTACATTAAGGTAATTGGATGAGGCATGAGCAGAACTAATTATCATGAGAGTGCTATTTCTGGGCACTAAAACTCCTCAAGTCAGGAATGCATTGCAATTTCTTGGTCCTGGTTTTCCATCCAAAGCATAAGGAGATCTTATTTGGAAATTTCTACAGCCAGTTGCTTATCTTTACATTACTAACCCTTGGTGAAGGTGGTAGTAGGTAAAATGAAACAATACTGTAAATAGGAAAGGTTTCTCTGAATGTAAAAGTTTATTAAACTTTTTAAAGTTAAAATTGAAATATTAAACATTTTAAAGTTAAATTTAAAAAAGTTTATGGGTGGTTAAAATGTAAGACTGTAAAAGTTTGAGGTTGTCTGTCTTCCCTAAAGCTAAAACAGGCTCTATAAAGAGTTTGGAATATTTTCTCTATTTTCTTCCATGTCTTTAGTGGACACTCATTAATCTGATTATCATGATACTTTCAGTACCTCTGTGATTATTTGAAAACTCATGTACCTGACAAAAAGCTCAGCTGATCATGTTGCTTTTCTGTCTTTCCAAAGGAAGGTGCATCTGCCCGAAAAACCCAAACTCCAGCAGCACAGCCTGTGCCACGACCAGGTAAGGTGGCCACTGGCCCATGGGCTTCTGTCCCTCATGTGCATGAGTTTCTAAGGAGTTCTCTTTAGTTAGCTCAACAATGAAGTACAGGTCATTTATTTTTTTGCCTTTAACTGTGCATAAATTGGAAAAACCCCATAGCCTTTTGTTTTATGTTATACCATGGGACTTGGGGTCATTCTCTTGGTGCCCAGTTAGCCCATTGAAAGGGATGCACTGCTGAAATTAAAAAGTCAAGAACTTCCCTTGGCTGTGGGCTTGGTATGTCAGCAGTTAAAATTTCACAAAATTCCCATTCAAATATCTATCAAGAGCTGGTTAATACTCCAAGGATAAACAAACAGAATACCTAATCTCAAAAAGAGATGTATTATTACTTCTAGGATTAATATGTCAGAAATAAGTAGTTCTCTGAATGTGTTATCATTACTTCTTCACACTTGTTAAGCACATATTTGTAACAGGGCCAAAATCCTCAACTGGGTTTTTAATTCCCATTCAGTAAATTTTGGCTGCCAAGTCCGTTTATCTGTCAGATGGAATCTCGAGTTTTGATGCAGTGATGGGGTGATAAATGTACTTTGTTTAAATAAGAAACCCTTAGGATGAGTTTTTAGAAGCATGTAGCACCAGTACATGAGAGGGACAGTGTTTGCAAGCTGATGTCCAGATTTGCCCCTGGTTTGCATACTTTGAGAGTTTAATAATTTGGTGGAAGAAGGTCTCAAGTGAAATGTGCTGTTTCAGGACAAGATGATGTTATGAAGGTCCTGGGGACATTCTGGGTGGCTTAGAAACAAAGCTACCAGTTAAAATGAATATACTTTTTCTAGAAGTACTGCTGGAATACTGTATATCCTGGTTGAGACTCTAAATGCTTGCAGTGTGTGCCTTGCTAATTCCTTGAGATTTGTTTGCAGGATTTAATGCTAAGACTTAATATTGTAAAGCTGCTTCTTCCTCCAAAATCCATTCTAATATTGAATGTTCTCAGCATGCCTAAATGCTGTTGTGCACAGATTCTTCTGTTTGGTTATTTTGGAACTGGAAAGGTCATGCTGCCTGTCATACTTAACTCACTAGCCCCGTTAAGCATCCTAATGCAGATGGAGTTGACAGACAGCAGTATGAAAAGGGTAGAAGGGGCAAGAAAGGAAATGTGACTGAGTTGTCACAGTCCCTGCTGCTGGCTGTGACTTCCTGGGCATTTCCTGCCAGCAGCGTGGGCTTTGTACATGATAGAGGTGACACTGATAGTGCCCTGCTCTGAGGCCAGCCCCATCCATTATCTTGCATCTGCATTGGAAATTGGAGAGAGAATAGAGAAGACAGGTGGAGTCAGAAGAGGTTTCTCTTTCTGCCTGTCCTAGGATATTTTTGCGTTATGATATTTGGATATTTTAAGAATTCTGTTCTATTCTTAGCAGTCAAACAACTAAACCTGCTATTTCCAGGAGGATGCTGCTTTGCACATGGGAAGCATTAATTAAATTAGGCTAAACTGTTGTACAGTAGTGATTTGAGGAAAATGCTTGAGATGCACTCTTAAATGATATTTCTCGGTGCCATTTTGCATTACCAACTTTTCTCCTTACCTGTCTTTGTACAGCTATTTAATTTCTTACAGATGCTTATTCTCCCTCCCCCTTCTTTCTGTTTTGATGTTTTTCTCCTTAAGACAGCTGGCTCTGCCCATAATTTCAAGAATATTTTTACTTTAAGGAGATACCTAAATTAAAGAAAAAAAATTAAAAATCACTGGGTAGGTAAAGTTCATGTAGTTCAATATAGTGTTGCCAATTATATCTGTGCATTTGACAGTGTCAGGAAAAGATAATTAAGGATATGGTCTCAATATTTCAATAATGGCAAGTATGTGCTGTGAATATTTATACTGTTCTAGGAAGTTTCTGAAACAGTTGGTCATAAATAAACATGAGCAAGTTGGTGCTAAGCAATTGGAAGTCAATTAATGAAATTTGTCATGCATAGTAGCAGTTGAGAGCTGAGTTAGTCTGCGTCAATCTCTGCTACTCACCATTTTCTGAATTAGGATAAACATGGATGACGATGATGATTATCAAGTGCTACACTTCTCTCATGAAGTTAGGGCTCCTGAAAACTGAACTATAAAATGTTCATCTGGGGAAACTAGGCAGGGCACCTGGTAACCAGGGAATAGCACCAAAGTGAAGAAACAAAGAGGCTTTTCCAGTCTTGGAATGCAGTGTCTCCTGTATTGAGGTGGTTACAACTTGGAAGAATGAAGGGGAAACATTTTGCTGGAGAGGTGGGGGTAGTTCTTTGGTTTCTACTAGTCCAGCAGTGGTTTGGTGGATTTCTTTGGTGGTTGAGGGTAATTCTGGTTGTGGGTGGATTGTTTTTTTTCTTTTTCTCTTTTTCTTTTTTTGGTTGATTGGGTGGTTTTCCCCTTGAGTGTCAAGCTTGACTGTGTCTGGCTCCTGAAGACCTCATGTAACTCCAGCTGTAATCCAAAATTAACCCGAGAAAGCCTGAAATTCAGGTTTTGATTGTTGAGAGTTCTCTATGTGTTTGGGGTGGTTAAATCACATGGATGTCATGTGCAATAATAACTACTAATGAAAAAGGGAGGTGTAGAGATCAGTTTCTTGTGAAGGTTTTCCTGCTGGTTCAGCACTACTGAACTGAAGAGCTACAAGCAGCTTTTTTTAAGATTGCTGGGAATTTTTGTTCATGGTGTCGTGTCCTTGCCTTTTGTGGAGGGGGATGAGTAGCTTCAGTAAAACTGGGAGAGATTGATTGAACTCTCCTAATACCTGCTTCAGATGGTCAAAAGCTGTTTGTTTTCTGAATACTCATACCCAAATTATAAATCCCTTCTTCATCTTAGTGTCTTGCATCTGTAAAAATGATCTAAAGACTGTAGCGTGACTCTTCCCTACTCACTCCTGCAATTAAACAGATGCCTTGCAATGACATTTGGATTGATGTCCTAGTCATTCTGCTGTATTTTTTTTCTCAGTTTCTCAAGCAAGACCCCCTCCAAACCAGAAAAAAGGTGAGTCAATTTTAGTTAAATGATCCTTTTCATTTTTGTGTGAATTGTGCCCACTTTTCCTTTTTTTTTTCCTGACACTACAAGCAACAATATAAGCAAGCAGTGGAATATATAGCATGTGTTCTGTATAGCATAATAGCATTCTATTGTGCTAAATATGGGTCCCACACATGTTGAGAGACTCATGATACAGGGATCTGCTTTCTTGGTGAATGAAAACCTTGACTTTAGAAAAGCTTTACTACTATTTTCCTTTACTATTTTTCCATGACTGGGACCTTTTAAGCAAGAGCTTTGTTGTGCACAGTTCCTTTAATGAAAAAAAAGGGGGAGGGGAGGAAACAACAACCAGAACACAACAAAAAACCCCCTCCAGGCAAAGTCTAACTTTATTATCTCTACAGGATCTCGAACTCCCATAATCATTATTCCAGCAGCCACCACCTCTTTAATAACAATGCTTAATGCAAAGGACCTTCTGCAAGATCTGAAGTAAGTAGCTGATTAGAGCATACTGTATAACAATTTGTTTTCAGATAGAAAGTTATACTAACACCTAATTAGTGATTAAGCAAGAGGGTTCATTTACTCTCTTGTGACAAGCTAGTTTTACAGACCAGAGTATAAAAGAAATTAATTCCTCTTGACTAGTAGGAAAAAAAGCAAAAACCTATTTCAGTTTTGGTTCAGTTCTGACCTGTGGGCAGATTTAGGAAACTTTTGCAGTTGGAATGTGTGCAGTGCTTTTCTTTGATGTAACATCTGTGCAGCCACATGCAAGTGAGCCCTTCCTATGGAAGAATGCTGAGAGAAGCTGACCAAGGGAGCTCCTGGAGCTTGGGAAAGGTTTTGGGAAAGGACCTGAGTTATTGTAAAGGAGAAGATGACCAGATGGGCTGTATCAGCCAAGCATCCCAGCTGGTTGTGCAAACAAGAAATTTTTTCTGAAGGTCACATATTGTCATTAAGTATTGATGCAAATGCATCCAGGGAAATTTCAGTGGGTTACTAAAACTTGTTTATCACATCACACATCTGATTCCAAGATTTAATTCGTTATGGTGAACAAATCTTTCTGCTTGTCCAACAGATCATGGTTTTAGACTTGCCTATCAGTAAATATCAGGTAATTTTTTGGAAACAGTCTTTTTCACAGAGAAATGCACTGTTGTAGGTTGTCTGCAGTGGTATATCCAAAAAATGGAGGGCTCATCTTTCTATCACCTCCAGCACTCATCTTTAATGATACTGTGACACTGCTTTTCATCCAAACCAGGCTGTGGCGGTGGCACAGCTTCTGCTGGAGCTGCCCTAGAATTGTTTAAAGTGTGCTCTGAGAGACCAGGTACTTTCTGATCCACAGTTCCAGTTCTGTCTTAGTGCCACAGGCATCAAAGGTCCAGTGAGTGTACTGGGCTCAGTGTCTCTTCTGCAATACTTTGAGGGAAGGCTGGCTTTTAACATTATGTTCAATGTGCAAGCTGTCACAGCACTGATCCAATCAGTTTGACAGAGGGTGTTTGTTTATGTGGGTTTTTCATGTTTAGGAAAAAAAGTAGCCCTAGCTTTAAAAAAAAAAAAGCCCTGGCTTTTCCAGCTGTATAATTTGTGACTTTGTGGCACAGGTGTACCCAGAAAGGAATGAAGCACCTGCTGGCCAAATGCCAGTGCACTCATGAAAATCATCTACTCAGCTTCCTCTGCTGTAATTGGAGCAGAGGAGGGGAAAATAACCAGGTAAACTAAAGCTCAAGGGGTTGAGATGAGGATTAGGAGAAAATGCTTTAGGGGCAAAACAGGCTCAAAACTTTAAAGGAAGTAAAGAAAACTTTATTAACAGAATTAAAAAGAGAATGATAAGGACTAAAATAAACCTTTAGATCACCTTTCCTCCCCCCAGCCTCTTTCTATTTCCCACCTACAATGTAAAAAAACCAAAACATGGGATTTGGAGTCAGTTTAGCACTTCTAAAAAGAAATCTTTCTTCAGTTCACTTAGGGAGAGGAGTCTCTCCTGCCCTGCCACAGGAAACAGTTTCTTGTGGTTTTAATTTTCACGAGCAGCAGCCCGCCCGGAAATCTGCAATCCTGAACTCCCTCCCACGTTTTGTCAGTCTTCTCACAACTGCCTCCGTGGGTCACTGGCTTATGGGGTGCAATTTTTTAAGGATGAGCTGTTCTAGTATAGAAGCAAAGGTTCTCTTCTGTCTCTTGAAGCAAAGGTTCTTTCTCTCTTTCTGTTCAAGTCAGATCACAAGCTTCTTTCAATATCTGTATGCTCCAGTTCACTTCTGAGCTGCAGATGAATGCTGCATCTCCCCCTCTGCTTAATGAGTTACAGGGAAATAGTCTGGTGCATTATATTCTCACCTTGGCTTGCAAAAGGTTTTCAGCTCCTAAACTGGAGCATCTCTTCTCCTTCATTGCTCTGGGCTTTGGCCCTTCCTTCGTTCTTTCACCTTTCCTTTGTTCTTCGCTGCAGAAACCTCGGGGGCGCGGAAGGGGAGGGGGGACACGACGACTTCTCTCTTCTCTAGAAAGCAGGAAGTAAGAAAGAGCTTTCTGTAGGGCTTTTTATTCTTCAATATGATTTCTAGAGGCATGTCCAGCTTCTCTAATTGGCTTAGCAGCGTATCAGTTTCAGAGCCAGCTAGCTGTTGTTTCTGTCAGCTGCGAAGGAAGCTGTGATGTCTGTCATGGGGAAAGTCACTTCTCTGGCTGACCCTTTTCCCTCCTCACCAAAAATTCAATTAAGGCAAACCCAGGACAATCGGTCTGTCATGTCTAAGTGCATCTGTGCCAGGAGTCAGAGTTTTCAGCAGTCAACTTGCCAAGGCCTGTCCCAGGAGGATGCTTGCATTTCGAGTGCAGGAACATGATCCAGAACAACTGAAAGGAAGGGTTCAGAGGATGACACTGCATAGTTAGCCTGTGTGAAACAGAAAGGGGAGAAGCAAGATATGTTAATGAATCAGAAGTGCAATATCAGGATTCAGAGGAGTAAAATATTAATTTAGCCATGACAGGTCTAGCACTCTTCTGGAAAATATGCCACCTGGCTTGTATTTGTTTGCATTTAGATTTATGGAAGCACTTTGTTCAGGAATGGCTTCAGGGTTTGTTTTTACTGTTAAGGTATGCAGAGTGTAGAACTAGCCTTGATGTGGAGTGTGATTGATAGATATGTGATGGTTTTCCAAGGAAAGAAGACATAGCTAATTTCTGCCTCCAAGTCAACACCTTCTTTAATGCATTCCCCACTTGCAGCTAAATTTGACAGAAGGGCAGAGATTTCAGAGACTCCTTTCATTGCCACAAGTTTTGGGATAAAGAAATATTGTCCAGGTAGAAAGGACACACCTAAATGAATCTTCCCTCCCTTACCCCTGCTGAGGAAGATGCAGGTAGATTTGCATTTCTTGTATTTCTAGAGATAGTCAGCCTGCTTGTATTTGCCATCAGAGGGGATTGGTGATACAGCAGAAGGAGGAGAGATTTTTGGAGCTGGAAGGGTAAGGACTGTGAAGAAATGTAGCAGAAGCCTGGGAGGATGATGCCCCTGTGGTGGCTGGGATATGGATATCCATGAGGAAACACAGCCTGTGAAGTGTGTGATCATAAAGAATGAGAATTTGGGTTTCAGAAATCAACTTCTGTGATTCTCTCCATTTAAATGTTTCTTGAAACAAAATAAGGGGGAAAATCAACTGAAATTAAAGATCAAAACCAGAGATCAAAACTTAAAATCATTGCTGGGAATCTGTCTTTTAGGATACTTTTTGTCTACAATCCTGAATTTTTTTTTTAAGGAACTGGACTGCAATACATACTTTGCATATGAGAAAAATTATTTGTAGTATAATTGCCAGATATTTTAGGTTGGTGGTTGTAAAATGAACAGGAGATTCTTCATCCAGTTCTGTGGTAGGACTTAAATTGAATTGCCAAGAACTGAGAGAAATTTATTAATTATACCAAGATTTTTACTAAGCCTATTTATAGCTCTGTAGTATATTAGTTTTTCATACCAAATTGGCTGACATTTGTATGATGTTTAGCATCTTACTTTATCACTTATTTTAGGCTCTCTTTTAAGGTAGAGAGTATGGAAAGCAGGAAAACTATCATGTGCAGAAGGAAGTACATATGACAAACCCAAAGCATAGCGCTAGTTTAAGATATCTAATTTTTGTACTCAATATATTTGTTGCAACTTAGATTTTGAAGGGAGACATTTCTGTACGTGATTGTAATACATACAATTCACCTGCTAAATAATATGCAAATATTCTTGCTAAGTTTTTTTGAAAGGTTACTTTTCTAAGGAGCCAAGTACAACATAAATAGTTTCTAAAATAGTAAAAAGATTAAATTAAATTTAAAATCAGAACTGCAATATATTCTGTATGTTGTGGCACTTCTTTAAAATATTTTATATAATACATTCTATTCTTACTCACTATCTGAATGTAACACTGGGTATCACAGTTACTATGTGAAATTGTGACTCAGTATTGAGAATACCTGGAGTCAGGCTTTTCAGAGACAAGGCTTCTGCTTTACATGGAGCCAAAGTGTAGCAGAAATTCCATCAGGCAGATGAGAATGACTAAATGGTGATGATGTATTTTTATTATGATGATGCTCTTGCTTGTGCTACATTTAACCATATGTGGCCAGGCAACTCACTGGAGGTTTATCCAGCTTTGATACCAAGTGAAGTATCTGGGATAGATTCAGGCATGATGCACTGTAAAAAAAGCTTTGTTCTCTTGCAAAAATAGGTGTCTAAAGCTTTGGATACTGTAGTTTAACAGAAGTACTGAGAGGGTGGTAGAAATAAGCCTTCAGTTCTGAACACAGTCAAATGTGTATTGCCATGATCTCAGTTGCTGGTAAGTTGCCTTATTCTCCTTTCATGCATTTTTCAGTGTGCTTGAGCTGGGGGCCAGAAAGTGCTGATCTGACCTCAGTGAAAGTATTTTAAAGGCACTACTGCCAGTGGGTGTGAGTTTAGAGCCAGGGCAGGAGTAGCTCAGGCAGTTCAGTGTGTGGTGTCCTACCAGTTACCTCCCACACCTGATGGTGTTCACTTGCTTGCCTGTCCCTGTAGGGAAGGGACCTGCTGCCTTTACAAAGTGAGAGTGCACCATTTTTCATGTGGATAGTGATTCTGGCAATTAACAGTGAGGGCTAATAATTTCCTACCTCTACTAGGGGCATAAAAGTGCATTCTAAGTAGATATGGATTTTTTTTTTGATAGGGAATAGTAATCTGGAGAAGCAGCAAGAAACTGTAAGCTCCTGCACACTCAGGTTTCAGAACCTATTTCTGATGTTTAAAAAGCTGTCAAGTACAAATGTGTTGTTAAGCCACTGGCTATAGCAGCATGTAGTAATATTATAAATAATCTCCAAGAGAAGATGGGATTTTTGGTATTTAATAGTCAGTTTTCTTATGCTTATGGGTAGTGATGACCTAGGCCATAAATATCTTTATAATCATCCAGTAATTTCTATTGATTCTCAGTTGTTGAGCACATGACTTTTGCTGTGCTTACTGAGTCGATGATTCCCGGAAATGCAGGCACAGATTCCATAAACTTTCTGTAAGCTGCCCTTTATTCCTGTACTCTTTGTTTATCTGGATGTAAGTGCTTGTTTCAATGCTTGCTTTGTGGCACTTGTCTTCTCTGCTGTGCCATTTGAATCTGCTCATTGATAGTTGGTCCTTAACAAGATATCTTTGTGTTGTGGCCTAGAGAATTGCACTCAAAAATTCAGATTTTTTCCCAGGAAATAAAACTGGAGCCATTGTCTAGAAGAGACATAACTGAGGCACAAGTGAATGGTGCCTCAATGGCTGTAACACAGTTCTAGCTGAAATGGGCACAAACTGCCAAAAAACTGGTGTTAAAATGAATTCTTAAACAGGGAAACATTTGAAGCAGTGAATGTGAGAAGCCTCAAGAGTGGTGAAGTTGTTACTCTGTGGCACAGCAATATTGCCTCTTCTCTCATGTGGCCGGGCTGCTTTGCTTTCCTGTTTCCATTTAAAATATGTTTGCTTCTTCACATTTTCAAATTAAATTTAAAATGTGACCTTTTAGATCCCTGTTCAGATGAATGCTTGATTATCACTGTAATGTGTGTAGGGCTGTTTGGTTTTTATTTACATATTCTCTAAGAGTTTCTTCTTGTTCAATGTAGGGGATGGCGAATAACAAAATTCTTCTCAAGCTGCCCAGCATTTGGGGTGACTCTGGCTTTTCCTATAAACACCACCAGTTGGATAAAAGGTGTTTGAGGGCTTGTTTCTCTAATTTTTTTTTAATTTATCTTCATTTTTTTCAGCCCAGATTCCTTTAGTTCTAATGGGTGATGAGAAGAAGAAACTCATTAGTAGTTTTCTACTAACAAAACTCATTAGTAATTTTTTAAAAGCTGAAGGACCACAAAGTAAATCCTCATTTTAGGTTACAGAGTTTCCTATCAGTTATTGCTGGTAAAGCAAAGCCTGTGACACCCTGGCAGGACAGGCCATTAGGAGTGCAAATGATGAGGGTGCACCTCACTTTGGAGTTTTTAAATTAGAAAATTGATGAGAAATACTTAAATTCTGGTGTCACATTGGGTGGCTTTTTCCAGTGCAGAACTCAGCTGAATGCCTCTGTGTAGTGTGCAATTATATGTGTCAGTCTGTTGTGATGGATAAAAGGTATGTAAATATTAACTGTTTGCTACTTACTTCAGTTATTAGGGAAATTATTATCTTAACTTCTTAAAAATATATTCTAGGTGGCCAATGTGTATTTTTCTCTCAGTGTTCTGTACAGCTTTTTTGTCTGTATTTCCTTTAGAATGATGGTGTTTCACCTGTACTAGACAGACAAGCATAATTTAATTTATAGCTGCTCATTTAACACCTGTAATGTTTTCTCTGTATTTCCAGTTCTAGTGAGCTTTAATGCACCATTCCTAGTTATTAGCAGGTGTTGGGCTTTTTTTTAAATTTCTCAGTGCAGTTGTATGAATTGAATGCATTTGGACACATTTCAGAAACTGCTTGTGACGTGGTTTCTGAAACGCTGTTAAGGCATGAGGACTAAGAGAGGATATAATCTGTTAATTTACATTGGGAAAGCAAAATTGTTTTTCTTGGAGGTTTATTGACCTGCTGCCTTAAAACATGTTTGCTTGATTTTTTGATTTCTTTTTCCCCCCCAAAATGCCATTTTCTCTTTGAATATGTAGTGAAAACAAGTGTTTTCAAGTTGACTGAATAATGAACTTTTCTTCATATTTAATCTTGTATTCTTTTTCCTGTTTATCCAACAATGGGAAGTGCAGTGTGCCTGTTAAAGCACACATTCAAATTTGGTTTTTAGTATTCAAATAGAAATAAATTGAAGAGAACAAATAGAAATGCTGCAAACAACTTAGCCAAAAAATGTAGTAAACTGCTCAAAATCACCATGTGCACTGTAATGAAGAGAAATGTTACCAGCTATGCACTGTGCTTTTAAAATGTACAACACAAATCCTCCTCCTAACTACTGCAGTTAGGGGAAACAGAGTTTTATTTTAATCAGGAGCTTTGGCAATGAAATGTCAGCAGCAGACAGGGTTGTAGTGCAGCTGGGTGGTCCTGAATAGAATATTGAAACCCAGGCCTGAACACTGTTCTTGTGCTGGCCTGGAAGGTGCTGCTGCTCACATCAGCTTCCCTTGCCATGACACACTTCCAGTTCCCTGAAAGGCAGAACTCTGTTAACTTCCTTTTTTTCTCTATCTCAGAATCCACTGAGGTTTATCAATAAAAAGGCCCACACTGCTCTCACATTTATGATGGCAGTTTTGAGACCTGTTCTGGGTATTTTATTATCACCATAAAATGGAGGGCCTTGAAATGCGATTGCAGTTGTTTTTTAAGGTGAGGGGGCTGAAAGATTAAGGATCTGTAATTAATTGAAGAAAGGAAAGCTGTGTCACATCTTAGCATTTATTTTTGTCATATGGAGATAATATATGACATGAGGGCCACATTATCTGGATTTTACAAGCACTTATTCTATCACAAAATCTCTTATCAAAAAAAAAAAACACCCCAAAAAACTCTAGTGTCATGCATCATAGTAACCAGATAAATAATAGATAATGTAAAATCATCATCCTCCAAAAAAATAAAACCTCACTCAAAACCATTTTTTGATCAAAAAAATCCAAGCTTTCTCAAGAAAATTCTAATTGGCAGTAATTCTGATGGCTCCAAGAGCTCTTGAAATTTGCTCCTGGAAGCAGTTGGTTTTAATGCCCAGGTTGGTCACTAAAAAGAAGAGTTGTGGTCACTTTGCAGGTCGTGGTCTGGCTCCTCATCTGCAAATGTGTTGTGTAAGGCCCCAGATGTCTAAGAATGGGTCAGGCTGTATTTTTGAGGCACAGAGGACTTTTTAGTGTGACTGTTTTTATCAGGAGGGCTTCTGAAATATTATTCTTACATTTTTTTGATGTTCTGACTGAGTAGTGGTGGAGACTTGGGCTCGAGGTGTCTTGAGTGGCTGCTGTCACTAACGCCAAGCTCAGATAAAGCTGTTACTTTTCCTGCTGATTCCATCAAGTAAATTGCCCTTGTCTACTGAGGGGTTTGTTATTCCCTAAGGTTTGTACCATCAGATGAGAAGAAGAAGCAGGGCTGTCAGCGGGAGAATGAGACTCTAATACAGAGGAGGAAGGACCAGATGCAGCCAGGGGGAACCACAGTCAGCGTCACTGTCCCCTACCGGGTCGTAGACCAACCTCTGAAACTCATGCCACAGGACTGGTAAGAACATTTCTCCTTTATTCAGTTTCTTACACTGGACTCTGCAGAATTTGGAGGGGAATAATAAAATGCTCTGAAATGTACTGAAAATGAAGGTACAGATATAAGTTTTCATTTTATTAACTGTAAAAGAGTCTTCAGCTGAAAAGAATATGAAAGTAAATTGGTCTAGAAGATCTTTAAAACTTGCAACACTTCAAATTTTAACAGTGTGAGCAGCACAGTTAATATTATTAGATTTGCCAGAAATGTTCCAGAAATTCCAATAGAAATGTTCATGTTATTGTTCTGGTTTGTGGTGTAACGTGCAAGTCACTGAACCATGATAAGCAAGAAACCCCCTCCTCTCCTGTCTGCTTTCTGAGGGAGAGGCTGTTGGGAAGGTGCTTTTGCAGGCCATCAGCATCTGATATTCCATCTTTTTGAAGAGTTATAGAAAGGAAATACATCAGACAGTAAAGACTGAACTGTGATTCCAGTATTGGAACTATTGGAATTTTACTTTGGAAGGAAGAGCCCTAGTTACAGAAAGGGAATCGTAGATAGTTTTTATTTTTATGAAAAAGCTGGAAATGGATTATTTGCTCTGTAGCCCATTTTTCAAGGGTATTAAAAATAGCTCCCTTTGAACAGAACAACTCTGGAGAAGTTTTTATTGTTGTTTGACATCTTTTTGTTATTTGATGACATGCATTATATGCAGCATTTTTACTTCTTCCTGACAAGTGAGAAGATCTGAGATGTGGACAATGACATATTTAGTGGTTTGTTATTTCCAAATTGGATTTTAATGGAGAGGAATACTTTGAAAAGATTCTGTTCCTAAATCAATTTTTCTCTGTATTTAGAACTTGAATTAATCAGAAATCAGTGGATTTAAAATTCTGAATAATAAATAGCACTTAAAATGTTTAATGATCAAACCTTTAAGGACCATCTAAACTACTTTCTAAAGTACTTCTGACCAAAGACATGGAGTGGTATATGGTTTTTTATCTTGATTTTACCCAAGGAAGCCACTCTAAAACCTGCAAATAAATAACCCCAGACCGCAAAACTTCATCTTGATTATTCTTTTTCATTTGGGATTTAGTGGATTTAATGATAGATTAAATTTGGGGATTAGATTAGAGAGATAATTATTTGTTGTGGTAGGCAAGAACCATGGTTGGATCATGTAAATGTTCAAGAGAAAGACCATATGTGAGGAGGTAATTTATTCTCTAAGGCGGGGTTTTTAAAATTTTACTAATGCAAAAGCTTAATTTTAATCACAAATTTATTGTCTTAGACCACAGGTGATGGATGTATACTCTTAAAAGAGTTGAAATTTCACTTTGCAGAAATTTAGCAGCTGTTGCTTCTCATTAATTTTCAGCCTGGAAGTCAGCAGTGTTGAGAATAAAGGCTTTTAAATCTGCACATCTCAGTTTCAAGTGCCATTTGCAGAAGATTGTCTCTGAAAATGTTGAAGCACTTTTCAAAAGCAAATTAATGGTGACCACAAATAAACACTGCCTTCTAAAAATTGTAACCTGAGAAATTGAGCTACCTTCTGCAAAGGGGCAGGGCTGAAAGCCCAGAGGAATCACAGGAATGATTTTTTTTCTTTACAAGAGGAAAAGCAGTTGTGCTGGAGGTGTGGCTGTTAAATGTGCTCTCCTGCTCTATAAAAGGCTCTGCTGAGGCTCTCTGCCTGTTCAGGACAGCAGTGAGTGACATTCCCAGGCCATGCCCCTGCCATGTCCATCCCTCTGTGTGTTCCAGGGACCGCGTGGTGGCCGTGTTTGTCCAGGGCCCTGCCTGGCAGTTCAAGGGCTGGCCTTGGCTCCTGCCGGATGGATCTCCTGTTGATATCTTTGCAAAAAGTAAGGGATTTACTTTGTTCCTTGGTTTGGGCTTTGCTGTTGTGTGTGGGGTTTCTTGTAGGTGGTTATGCTCATGACAGAGTGCTGCCAAAGTGCTGTTGGGTGCAGGTGGCTGAGCAGGCGTTGGGCTCCTCACGGTGGCAAATATTCCCATGCCCTTTGTGGTTGATCTGCTCTGATCTGTGCAAGCTCGTGGAAGGAACTGTCAGCTGCAAGAGTCACAAATAGCTGGTGTACAAACCTGCTTTCCAGTCTCCTAAAAAAGGGTGAACAGGCAATGTGTATTCCTGCAATTCATAGCTAACAGGTTTACAGGCTGGCTGCACATTCTAGTGCTATTTTGAAGAGAGGATTAATCACCTAGTGAACCACCAAGAAAGTGTTGCAAATATGATCTGGTGTCTGACAAAGTTTCAGAGTTTTAAAAAGTTTAAGTTTCCAGTGAGCTAGATGTTAGCATTGTATAGATCTCAGCAGGTTTTTTGGGTCCCCACAACTGTGGTGCTTTGAGGCACTTCTCTGGCACAGTTCACCCATCTCACAGAGAGGTGGGCCATAGTACTTAAGGAATCTGTCATCTTCTCTTCTCTGTTGCTTTAGTTTGGAGTTGCCCTAGAAAACAGAACTTTAGATGGTCTTCTGTGGTTTCAAATATAGACATAACCAACACCTACACACACACTCACACAAAAAAACCCCCAACCAAACAGGCAACAGACCCAAACCTACCTTAATTCAGTTCTGTCATCTTGCAGTCAGTGTGATGAGGAAACAGATTTGTTCAGGTTTTGTGTGTACCCCTCTTTGCTGTGTGATGTAGAATTTGGAAAGACAAAGCCACTTTGATGAGCAACAAGGAAAAAGCACAAGGGTGGGACAGAAAGTTAAGGATGGGTCTGTGAACCAGAGAATAGAATGAGTCAGTTAAAGGGGGATTGAGGAAGAGCAAGGAAAGGGAAAAAGAGACTGAAAGTCATTGTGAAAGTAAAACTATGCCACAGGAGAGAGTTGAACAGAAGAGATTAATGAAAGAAGGAAATAGCACTTCAAAATAAAGATACTGAGAAAATGGCAATTGCAAAAAGCAAAGCCAAGAAAAATGCAGTTAAATATTGAAGGTCTAGCTAGCAGTTACATGCTGCTTCCTATTAATTTTATCATTTTAATATATACATGTATGGAGGGCTGTAGGAATTGTTCTGACTTGCTTTGACACTCCTGGTCTCAACGTGCCAAAAGATCACAATCACAGCCTGCACAGTTCAGACTGAAGGTGTACAAATTCATACATTTTTCAAGTGAAAGTGGGATATCTGGTCTTAATTCATACATTGAAATGGATCTTCAATTTAGAAATGCATTCCATTCCTTCAAAGCAGGGTATTTTAAAAATATTTTTCTGATAAAATCTATTTCTAGAACCTTTTCCCTGATGACTTTACTCATCCTTTAAATGAAAACAGGTGAATGAAGGGAGCACAGACAGCATCAGTCCAGTTTTATGTATCTATTTTTATCTGAAGCTATTGTTTTGCCATACTTAAAGTGTTCAGTAAGTGAACTGAATGTTCACTTCACAAATGTGGTTTCTGGGATTTGCAGCTGTCCATTGTTTCATCTGCAGTTTGCATTTCTTCTTCTCTGTCTGGGTCTGTTGTGGTTACCAAGTATTGAAGGCTGTCACTTGGAAAACAAGCAGGTAGCTTACCAGAAAGAACTCCTCAAAAAAATGATGAGTACTGGGCCAGAGCCTGCCAAACTGGTTTTATTGGAGCAATTGCTTTGTCCCAGAACATTTCATTAGCTGAGGCTCTATAACTGTGCTCCTTAGTTTTCCTTGTGCATGGTGTCCTGACTGTTTCATGTTCAGGTACCAAATCAGCCCAATTTCACATTTACAAGTGAATGTTTGTGATGAAGTTTTGAATGCTGTCAGTTTCATGGACAAATATTTCATTTTGACTACCATTTTAAAGGTGTTCCTCCCAGAGCACATCAGGGAGCTTTAATAGTGATTTGTTTCAGGTTCAGAAGTGGATCCTCTTGTGCTTAATAACATTTAACTGGAATGCAGAGACTCTGTCAGGTGTTGATGGAGTTTTTTGTAAAGGCATGGCCCTGGTATATCTTAATTTGTTTTTTCTGAAGTTATTTGAGTACATGCAACAATGTATAGTGGAGATAATGTATATGTATTCTTAATCACAAAGTCTGGAAATTTATCTGTCAGAGATACAAGTCAGATGATCATTGCTTTAGTTTGCCAACAAAAAAGAAAAAAGCTAATTTCACATACCAGCCTTCTAGGGAGTTCCCAAATGGATCTGGAAAAGAGAACTGATGTTGTGGAAGGCAAAATTAAGAGTGTGGTATCTGAAGAAGATACAAGCATGGCATTAAAAAGAGCTAGTTTTCACAAGACTGATGGCTTGTTTTACTTTTCCAATGCCACTAAAATCATCAGATTGGGTTACCAGATAGGAATTGTACAAGGCTTAAATACACTGGTTTTAATGCTCACTGTGTAAATGCTGAGGCTTTACCTAATTCACGTGTGACAGTACTTCCCAAGAGAAAAATAACAGTTAATATTTTACCATTTTTAACTGAGTACTAGACCAGGGGAAATTGGCAGTTACTAAATTTCTCAGAATGCTTTATGCAGCATTTGGGGGTTACACTGACATTCTACTATCAATCTTCTACAGATTCTTTTAGGAGATAGCCAGGCTTCCTACTCATAGGTCTCAGAAATACCTTTTTGATTATTATTTAATTCTTTGACAGCTCAGAGATTTTCAGAAAGAACTTCTTTGTTTCTCAAAGAGAATGTACTTGAATTGGCAGTGTGTTTCTGCTATTCCCTTGGAATCTGTGCATCTGTAAGTAGGGACTGCCCTTTCCCTTCACCCTGGAATAGCCTGGGAGCCATTGACCTCTATATTAAACTGTGCCCTTCAGTGAGTTGTTGACTTCTTTGGATTATGGGCTTGTTAATTTTACTCTCAGGCTTCATTCTGAAAAAGGAAGAGCGGGGTGGGAATTTTCTTTGACCAATAAAGAAGCACTAAAATCTTCATGTTTGTACCAAATGCTCTCCTGTTTGCTGTAGTTAAAGCTTTTCATCTCAAGTACGATGAAGTGCGCCTGGATCCCAACGTGCAGAAATGGGATGTAACAGTGTTAGAGCTCAGCTACCACAAAAGACACTTGGACAGGCCAGTGTTCCTACGCTTCTGGGAAACCTTGGACAGGTATGGTTCCTGCTGGAAGTCCTTGATCTTCATGCTTGTATGCTTTTGGTGGGAATTAAAGGTTCTGGCAATCAGGGAATTGTTTACAATTTGGATATCTCAACAATGGTTTATCTTGGAAATACTGCTTGGTTTGATTTTCTCTGATGATACAGTTAATGAAGTGTAGTGGTATATGTTTACAGACTGTAAGTAATAATCTCCAAAGTGTGGATTTAAAGGAAGGGTAGTTACCATTAACCATTGATTAGTCTCATGATTCCCCACCTCCTGACTCTGATTCTCTGGGTCAGAACCCTGCTGAAGGGGAAGTTCACTGCAATATCTTGTTCATGTTGTAGAGAAGAAACTTTATTATCATGAAGCAGTTGAAGAAATATTGGGGGAGGGGAGAAGCCCATGCATTTCATGAATGTTTAACTTTTCATGTTGATTCACAGTGAACTGCTTGAATGATTGAGTGAAAAAGAAAAATCCTGTGGGAATTGTCAAAATAATTCCAATCATCAAATTTTCCATGGCTTTCTATTTAAAAGTCTCAGGTGAACAATATATCTGAACTCCCAGATGAACTAGTAGTCTTTCAATGTTAGAGGTCATGCAATGCCTTGGAAAGCTGAGTTTTCTTTGAGGCAAGACTGTAGACAGCTGTTATTTAGTAGGAGAAATCGTGCACACAACACATTGCATCTCTTTGGCAACTTTCTAATTCCCTAAGAATTCTCTTTTAACAATGCCTGCACATTTTATTCCTGCAAGTAAAATTCCTTTAAATGCCACGAGGGTAGTAATGCTGTCTTCTGTTAATTTTTTTTTCAGGTATATGGTAAAGCACAAATCTCACTTGAGATTCTAAATCCTTCAGCTGCCATTTATTTCCTGAAGTGTGGATTGAAAAAAATGGAAGGGGCTCCAGTTTGGAGACCAGAGGTCGCACTATATATGTCAAGAACTTTACAAATGAGGAAGGGTCACAGTTTAAACTTTTTATAAAATCTTATTTGGATGATTCATGCTATGGCAGGTTGATACCTGTTAATCGGAAGCAAAGGGGTTTTGCTTAAAACTATTTTTTTAATGTTGTTAGCCTTCTAGTCTGCAATCCAAATTGTATATTTTGATAGCAGCAGTTTCTTCTCTGTTTTGTTAAATTAGGCACATTTTTAAAGACTGTGTTTTGTTCCCCAGTAGAGGATAGCTGGATGTCCACGGCGGGTTCCCCGTGTGCGTGTGCACGGGCGGGTGTAAATACATGTGTGCCTGTGTCTATAGATATAGTGTACAAAAAAGTTATAGACACAATGACACACACCTAGGTGTTTCCAGGCTTTCTAAACCACTTAGCTTCTGAGCTTAGTTTGGGGTTTCTTTGCTTACTGTTTCACTTACTGAAAATATTTTGTTGTGAATGATATTACATTTTAGTCAATAGGACTTGCAAACTGAGCAAAGTGAAAGTTGTTTTCGATAAATCAAAATGTCAAGCTGTATATGTATATTCTGTCAGTCTTTGTTGAAAAAGGGAAGATCAAAAATCTATTAACTCTTTTTTTGGATTTGTAATGTCCCAGTTTACTAAATCTTGAAAATTTATTATAGGCATACCTTCGAGTCATGGTAACTCTAAATTGCCATTCTCCACACACATCTCTTTCTTTAAACTGAAAGTATGCATGTGTACATTCCCATCTAGCAAATACCTTTGCATATGAATCTAAATGTTACCTAGATTAAATGATGAATAGAGGAGGAGAGAGTTGGATTCTTTTATTTTCCTGGAACAGCCACCACAAGGAATGAATAATTTGAACTTCTTTGCATTTATACCTCTAATACGATTTTCTCATGACAAAAGTAGCCCAGACTGTCAACAGGAGTTGTAATTTTCTGAGCTGAGTGGCTAATATGGCCTCCCAGGAGTCCTGCATTGGAATGGAAAATCAGCCTTCTCAAATTACCAAAGAACAGATTTGCCTCATCTCCAGTGTGAGGCCAGAGGATCCTGGTATTTGTACCAATTTACAGCATCTCTGTATCTATGGAATAACGTTAAGTTGATGTTGCATACCAGTGAATGTAGAGAATGATCAAATACTGTAACACCTGCATGATTTTTTTTTTCTGGGATAGAAAATACATGTTTATATTCCTGTTCTTGAAATTCCAAACCATGTTTTTTTAATATACTTTACATTTAAGGTTTGACAAAAATAAAATGTTCTACCTATTCTGTTTTGGTTTTTATTTGATGTTAACTTCATTTTTAGCAAAACCCGAAGTCATATATCCATAAGAGGTTTTTAAAACTGTCTTAAGTTTATGAGGACATTGAGGTCTGACTTTTAATTGTATGTATCCACCCCTGCTGTATTGAGACTGTATTTTCAAATGGTCTAAATGGAACTGTGAAATCTCAAACCACCAGAACAACCCTCTGTGAATCCCAAGAGTAGAAGCAGCTGACCCTGGATTTTGGAATGGATTCAGCATGGTGACTGGGAAGACTGGGCAATACAGAACTACTGGGATGTCTCCTGTTTGTGTGGGCAGTTGGGCAGTACCCTGTTACTGTGTTTTCCCTGTACTTAAGCTTATTAGAAATGTGTCCATGTCATACTAGAGCTGCCTGAAACATTGAGTGCTTGGTTTTAACCTGTACAGTACAGAGCAAAGCTGTAATGGCTTCTTCCAACATAGCAGCTGCTACCACGTGGTAGCAATTTACAGTTAATTTCTGCTTTAAACAGTGAGATATCATGTATGCTTTTTTAAACTTGAGCATTTCCAATTAGAAATGTCTTTTTATTTCAGACTTAATAAGTTCATCATGGCCTGTGCTGTTTTAAAGAGACTTCTAGGGAGTCAGCTTGAAAAGTAAATTTTGGGCAAGTGTGTGCTTCACATGCAGTGTGATATGCAGACCATAGAGTGGGTTTGCAGTAGGCAAGGGACAGTTATCTCTTCTGTATCCTGTACTTGTGTTTTCAATGCAGGTGTAATTCCAGATCCAGTATTATATGCAGGAGATGGCTTGATTTAGATGGAGATTTATGTATTTATTGGCAGTTAACTCCTCTGAAACTACTGAAGTTATGTGGCTATGGAATGGGCAGAGGAGCAATATCCATGCAATCTGTGTGACCTGTGTTTGTTTTTATGGGGTGAGGACAGACCTTTTAACATCTTAGAATTCTGTACTGGCAAGCAGTTTGTGACCCAAGTTATACAATATGTATTTGTGAAGGAGCTGGCACCTGATTGTGCATATTTTTGTCAGTCATAAAAGTAGTGATGTTTATAAAATGAGCCATTTTGCAATCAGATTCCTGCTGACATTATTGGAAGTTTAATTAGGTTGTCAGAATAGCATTCCTGCTGCCTTCATAAATAACTGCACATAGATTATGAAACTACTTGGACTTAAAAATTTAGCCTTACAGCAGCATTTTGCAACACAGCTGGAATTTTAGACACTTATGTTATGCTTAATTTGTCTGCACGTTAATGTAGAGTAATAAAGAAAAGCGATACTAAGAAGTGGGGAAGCTGGAGGAGCAGACATCTGTTTTACTGAGCTGCTTTCTTTTTGCTGAGCAAATTGGACACACTACTTAGAGGTGTATAAAGTGTGTAAATTGTATTCAATTAAAATGTACAACTATAGCTGAGCTACTTCCCTGCCTGCAGTTTATTGAACACTAGAATGGCACAAGTGTGAGACTCAGATATCAGATTGGCTGTTCCTGTTCTGCACTTTCAGTGTCATAACTCTGCACTGTTTCATGAGGGTGACGTGAGTGAGATGAAGCATGATAAGTTGAGAACTGGTTTGAAGTCTGTGATTGGGCTCACATGCTGTCAGCAGGTGATTCTTGCTTTTAGTAACAGGGTTAGTGGGGCCAGTAGTTGTACCTGAAGTAATGATTTTGTATTAAAAATGAAAATACCTGTGATTTATACTGTTTGAATGTTAGTCTGAACAAAGCAAACAAAGGGGGAGTTTTTTTGTAAGATGAAGTAGGGCAACTGCAGGGACTTGTGTACCTGAAGAAATTGCAGATCAGCATCCTCAGCTGAGTAGGCTCAGCTATTTAGCTATTACCTGGAAATTTTTGTAGGAAGATGGTTTTACAAATAGGTACTAAAGTCAGTGCTTGAGCTAGACAATTTATGGAACTGTTCTGCAATGCTGTAAACCTTTTTATTTCTGAATTCAGAAGAAAATGTAGATAGCACATTGTGTGCTAAGTTGCCCTTCATCATAAGTTAAACTATTATGTTATATTTGACAGCAAATTTGGAATAGCAAATTTGGTTTTGGCTTTCATTTGCTGTGCAGTTGGTGTATAAAATATTGCCATTCTCTACAGGGACGTGCAAAAGTAAGTTTTATTGGTACAGCCTTTATTCTTTTGCTGGTGAAATATGCGCTTAGTTGCTAATTCTTGCAAACACTATACCAGAAAAGAAAAAAAAAGCTGATCAAAATTAATGGCTTAGAGGTTTTAAAGTTTAATGTCATGAATGCATTTTAATTCAAAAGCCATAACTAATGCCAAGTACTTTATTAGAGCAATGTGTTCATGAAAAATTAAAATCCCTGCCTGAAGAAACTGCTGGCCAAGTAGGTTACAGTTCAGCTAATGTGTGGAAAAATCTACCACAAACTGGAATCTCCAAATGTCATATCCTGAGCTGCTCATTTGGAAGGAATGGATTTTTTTTGAGAGGTGGCAGTTCTGCTTCCTTTGCTAGCAGTTGCACACTTCAATCACAGTTGTGTAGTTTCCTGTCCTAGGTTTGGGTTTGCATTGAGGGTTCTGAGGCAGGGACAGAAATCAGATCACTGAGGATGGATGGAGTTGTTGGAGTGGAGCTCAGGCACTTGGCAAAGATCAAGATGGTGTCTAAATGGGACTGTGATCCAGAGGGTGGCATCTCATGATCCTTGTGGATCCTTCCAGCTCAGCACATTCTGTGATTGCTCAGCTGTCATTGACTTCTCTCTGGGTCATTCTTCTCAGTGGTGATCCTATCACAGAGAGCAGGTTTGAGAATGGGATTTAATCCAGCACAACCTGTTGGTGGGTAGTACACAGTGGCAGGCCATGCATCCAGACTTTTACTGTGCTCATTTTTCTTTAAACACGAATTTTATAATTTTTAAAATAAGAATGCAAATGCAAAGAACAATCTCAAATGTTTCAAAGTTTATTGTAGATGCTAGTTCACTTGTAAAAATGAAAGATATGAGGTGGTACAGAAAATCCGTAAGAAAAATAACTTAGTGTCTGTTTTTTATTTCCATCTGTAAATTCTTTTGGTGTATTTCAAATGCAGAAAAACTGTTTACTTGCTTTACAGGGTTCCTGCATGTATCACTGGAAACTGTCAGAGGTAAATCTTCAGCTGCAGTTGCTTGAAAGTTTGTAGATTTTATGAGTGTGTGGGTTATAAGTTCTGGCCTGTGTCAGTGGGCCCAATTTTTAATAGTGGTTTTGAAGGTTGAAATTCAAATAAAATCTCAGAAGAACCCTATGGGAACAGCTACTGTTGAATGACAGAAAAAAAGAAACTTTCCATATGACTAAACCTTTAAACTGTGACATAACTGTCATAAATTTGTGTTTAATAGACTATTAAATTTAAATTTTTGGAAGTATCTTGTCACATGACCTATTATTTAAGATCTGAACTATATTAATGATTTTTTTACAGAGTTATAGTTCAGCATTAGCTCAAGTCCAACTTTTGAAAATTCCTAGGAAAAATATCTTGCAGACTTTAAAAGGTAGGATATCTTTCTAATTGCAACAGTCATCTTAGCCCTGAATGAAGAAACAAAGCATGTTTCTCATGTTCCTATCAGTTAAGACCAAACCTGTAGTTTCATAACACTGAATGTATTTTATTGGTAAAACAAGATGTAAAAATACCTAAAGAAGCAGCTTCTAATGTTTCACTTGTTCCTTCCCTCTTGAAATCCTTTCCAGAGACCTATCCAGCTACTCTTCTGCTTCCCTGACTTGTTCTTCCTGCTTGTTTCTGCCAAACTGGGACTGTTCCTAACCCACAGTTTTTATGTAAGCACAGCACTAGGAATGATTCTTCTGCCCTATCAGGGCACAGAGAGGGCAGTGGAAGCACAAGAAGCACCAACTTGTCCCTGTGGTGTCTTAAAGCTGTTTACAAACTAAAAACCCCAAACAAACAAAAACCTCAAAACTAGTAAAAATGCATGTATTACCTACTAAATATTTCATCCTGCTTCTTTCTAGTTTGGTTTTGACCTGGAGCAATGAAGCTTTGAAGTTTTGAACATAAAAATACCGAAGGGCATACTAGTTGTTAGTATTTCCTTAATTACTGGTATGTCACTAATTGTTCTCCAAGGACCTTTAACTGCAGAGTTCTCCCTGTTGCTGCAGATTAGTCTTAGGTGCAGAATGATTATCCTGAGCTCCACCGAGTCATTCTTAACCTGAGACTGAGGGAAATCTAAACACTTAATTACCTGACAGCCTTTGTCCACAGCTGGCACTGGGTTTCAGGAGCATCACACTTGTTTTGCTACTGATTTTGTGAGACAGGTTATAATAAAAAAATTATGAGCAGTGAAAAACTAAAAGTTTGATACTGGTGGATTTTATGGTTTTCCAGGGCTAGGAGTTACCAGTAAATTTTGCAGCATGCCCTTGATAAGTTCAGATTCTCACAGAAAAAGAGGGTGTAGCTGAACAGCACCTCACCAGCTGTGTCTGTAGTGGGACATCTGAGCTGAAGTGTCCATACTTGGATTGCAAGTTCCACTGGAGATGGGGCATCTTTTTACTCTGTAATAAAACTTGTAGGAAAGAGCCTGTGCTTTATGCACAATGGAAGCAATTAGTCTGGTTGCTGAAATGTTGCTAAAAAGGTAACAATGGGATTAAAGATTAAAACCAAAACAACCAAAAAAAGAAAAAAAAACAACCCCACAACCTGCAAAAACTATCAAACAACAAAATCAAATTATCAAAAACACCAGCAAACCCAAACACAGTAATTACTAAAGTGAAATACATTTGGAACAATGCATTGTGAAGTCTGTATACAACAAATTTATTCTGTATGGATTAATGCCCTAAATTGTGTTCCAAATAATCTTGTTTTGCCTTTGTCAAGTTGACTGGTCCACAAATTCACTTACTGATGTAAAATTCCTCTTGAATTTTATTTTCACTGCAAATTGGATTTTTCTGGCTTTGGTCAGTAGCTATTTGTCTGTTCACCTTGCCTTTTTCTTTCACGCAAATATCAAGGCAGCTGGATGATCTTGTAAGTACAGAATTAGGTAAATAAAAAGTAACAGTTAATTTTGTGTTTATGTGCATGTACATTAGTGTTCTACTGAGAAATGTGCATCCATCGTGATGTACATTGTCATTTTTTATATAATGACTTCTGTCATGTATCAAAGTTAAAGTGTGGTGTTCTCCATATGTTAATTCCTTTCAGAACACAGGTGAGACCTGGCCATACAGCATGAGACAATAATCAATACCTTAACTAAACTACATAAGAAATCGTAGGTAAGGAGAACTCTGCATTTAGTAATTTGCCTCTCAGGGTCTTGTTTTTACTCTGATACAGACTGAAGGTTGTTTCCAAGAGCAATAAATAGCCTTGGAGAATTTCAGGATAATAAAATCTGCCAGAAGTCTTCAAAATGCATGGAATATGTCAGGGGTTTACCCATTTGATATGAAATGTGAAATGTCAAGCAGGTGTCTTCAAAACATTCTCATCTCTCACATGTCAAGTCTGCAGCATGGTAATAAATTCACCATCACTGGCCCAACAATTCTTTCTGCAACATATTTTCAATGCTTCTCCTCTTATACCCAGAAATTGTGATTTGTACTGGTTTTTCTGGGATTAATACCTTCAGGTGTGTTACCACTCACATCAGGGGAGGGGTTAGGTATTTTATAATATTTTGTAATTTTTAGCTCCTTAAATAGCCAGTATCTTTTGAAACAGGACTTTCAGTCTAGTCCAGTGTAGGTTGCAATGTGTCTGGGAAGAGTCTGGAAAGATTTGCTTAATTGAAAAACAGGAAAATAAGTGGGTTGTGGTCATTGCTTGATTTAGGGGGCACAGCAGCCCAAATGTTTAGGAAGTCATCATTCCAACACTCTCAGCCTGTAGCTAGTTTTTCTTAACTCCTCTCCAGTGCTATTTCATAGCATTTACTTCCCATTGTTCTCTCAGGCTCTCCCATCTTTGTACTGTATTGCAGTACCTGCCCACATTCTGTAAAAATAACTCAGCTGGCCAGAACTATACTGCTAACCTTATAAACAGTCATGGGCCATCTCATATCCCTGTCAAATATTTTTCTATAGTAGTAAAAGATGATATAAATTTTATATCTGAAATACAGAGATAAATGTCTGGTTTTCTTTAATGCAGCTCTTAATGTTCCATGCCACACTTAGCAATGCAGTGGATGGCATTGTCTGCAGACTAAAGGACTCCTTAAAACCAGCAATAACCTTGAAGCTTTTAGCATCCAGACAGAGAAATGGGGGTTCTGCTGTGTCATAAAATGAGGATAAGGTGAGGAGGTTCAGGACCATCAAAGGAGTCGTATTTCTACAGTGCCCACAGGCACTCATGATTTATCATGGCTTAACTTTATTTTGCTGTGGTTTTATGCTCTGGAGGTTAGATGAAGGCCTCAGTAGATTCTCTGTAATATGTCAGAAAAAGTCTATATGTGAACTTTTAGGTTAAGATTTACAAGTTAAAAAATGATACCATTTTTTTCATCATGCCATTGCCTTTATTACAACATGCAAGTAAAACAATCTTAATGAAATGGTTGTCTGAATCAGCTAACTATTGCATCCTTCTCCCTGGTAAGGTAGCTGACCCTACATAACATAATTTAGGTCATGAGGGTAATTGACACAGATTTTACATTAGCTGAGTATGGAGCTAATAACTGCTAAAGACAGCAGTTTTTCTGTTATTGGAAATTGATCACAATGTAAAAAAAAATCATTAAATATTTTGATGTTAGGAGAAAGCTGCAGGTCCTCAGCAGTGTCAGAAAGCAGCTGCTTGCATGGGACCAGATTCATTTTGCATCAGCAGTGCCATGGCCTGACTGATATAAATGACATTGTAAAGCACTCCTTTTGAGGCAGGTGACTTGGAACCTTTACATTTTCTAGAAATTCAGTGGTTTTGCCCAATGACACTAGTGTTTGGTAACTTTTTTTCCCTGTGAAGGTAGCAAGCCCAAGCATTGTATCATATATGCCTGGGAGGCAGAATTTCTGCCTGCTGACTGCTGGAGAGTGTGAATGATTGCTGTTGACTTACACTTGTAAATGGCATGCCTTGTGCCCTTTGGAAAGGCATTCTGTTCTATTAACTTCTACCTTCCTGTGCACCCCTTTTAATTCTAATTACTTGCAGTGATATGTGCATCTTTAACACAATGATGAGCCTGATTTACCAAACTTGCAGGGTAAAGTGCAAAGTCTAATGTAATTATCTGTGTCATGCAGAGCTAATATGATTTTCCTATAATTTTCCACAGATCTCTTTTTAACTATTATGCTTGTGAAAGAGCACGGAGAAAGAAAATTATTGGTTGTAGATGAAGTATTTCCAGTATTAATGTAAGTTTCTCTCAAATTAGATGTGGATTGTCTACATAGAGACATACTACATAACAACAGAGACTGCTAGCAAATTAAGCAGAGAACATCCAGACTTTCTGTGGGAACATGTTCTTCACCCAAACTGCAGCACTAATGTAGATGCATCCTTTGAGGCTTATTCTAGATTCTGTATAAAATGGTCAAGAACAAGTAACATAGATTTCTGGAAAGAAAATCTTATGGAATTTAGGCTCTTGCTAATTCAGTTTCTGTGGAAGGATCTAAGCCTTCGGGGCAATTTAATGTCTTGCAGTCTTAGCCTAAAACCTGTATTTTACTAGTAGCCTTCACTTTGAGTTTTGGAGGGCCACTTTGGTGCCTCTAATGCAAGCCTTGCTAACTAATCCTCTTGGGTACTTCTCTGTTGGACAAAACTATTTTTAAAATGGAGCTTGTGTATTTAGATGGCTCAATGTAAACAGATTATTCTGTTTTCACTTTCAGGGGTAGTGCTGTATTTTTTGTTATTTTTATCTAAGAGAAATGCCATTTGTTTGGATTTGTTTGTTTATATCGGATGTTTCTCCTGTGTTGACCCTGGTTTCATCACTCGGAGAGAAATTAACGTGGGATTTTTGAAGGGTAAGGGGAGGTCTGCTGTGTTTTCTAGTACTTAAAAGGTAGCTGAGGAGAAGACAGGGGTTCTTTCTTCACAAGGATGCACAGTGACAGAACAAGAGTAAACAGGTACAAGCATCTTCAGGGGCAGCTCTGTCTGGAATGAAGAAAAGGGAAAAAAAAAACTTCATTAGAGCAATTAACCATAGGAACTGATTGCCCAGAAAACAGTGGAAACTTTTTTCATCACTGGAAGTACTCCAGACTTGGCTTTATGGGCTCTGGTTCACCTGGTCTGCTGCCTTGCTTTTAACAGGAGGTTGGACCCAGGGATCTCCAAAGACCTGGACTTTCCATGAACCCACAAATCCTCTGTTGTTGTCTCCTTACTCTCTCACATTGTTTCAAGGCCACTGACCATTCCTTTATGTGGTAGAGATGTACAACCTGCTGTCCAATATTAGGACCCAGTTAATCTTACATCTGCCTTTAAACAGAACTGTAAAGTTTGTCACATGCTGTTGTTCCTTTGTGTCAATGGCTTCCATCTCAACAGAATGGCGCTTTCCAGGGAAAGCTCCTCCAGTGCCTTGGCACCTCTGTGCCTCAGGACCCTCAGGTGCCTCAGGAACCGCCTCCCTTTCAGGTGCCTCAGGTACCTCAGGAACCGCCTCCCTTTCAGATGCCTCAGGTACCTCAGGAACCACCCCCCCCCCCCCCCCCTCAGGTGCCTCAGGTACCTCAGGAACCGCCCCTGCCTCAGGAGCCTCAAGAAGTTCCCCTGCCCCAGGTGCTTCAGGACCCTCAGCTGCCTCAGGAACTGCCCCTGCCCCAGGTGCCTCAGGACCCTCAGATACCTCAGGAACTGCCTCGCTCTCAGGTGCCTCAGGTACCTCAGGAACCGCCTCCCTTTCAGGTGCCTCAGGACCCTCAGAAACTGCCCCTGCCCCAGGTTTCTCAGGTGTCTCAGGACCCTAAAGTGCCTCAGGAACCACCCCCCCCCTCAGGAGCCTCAAGAGGTTCCCCTGCCCCAGGTGCCTCAGGACCCTCAGCTGCCTCAGGAACTGCTCCTGCCTCAGGTGCCTCAGGTGCTTGAAGGCCTTCAGGTGCCTCAGGACCCTCAGGTGCCTCAGGAACCGCTCCTGCCTCAGGTGCCTGAAGACCTTCAGGTGCCTCAGGAACCACCCCAGCCTCAGGTGCGTCAGGACCCTCAGATGCCTCAGGAACTGCCCCTGCCCCAGATGTCTCAGGAACCACCTCCCTTTCAGGTGTCTCAGAATCACCCCTGCCCCAGATGCCTCAGGTGTCTCAGGAGCCCCAGGTGCCTTAGGAACCACCTCTGCCCCAGGAGCCCCAGGTGCCTCAGGAATCATGAATCATCCCCCTTTCTGGTGCCTCAGGAATCACCCCTGCCCCAGGTGCCTCAGGCCGTCTCTCCCCCGGAGCTGCCGTTCATCCCCTCACACCCCGCCGGCCCTGCAGCTGCCCCCCCATCTTTGAACAAGAGCCAGGTAATTTTTCCCTGTGTGGCCATGAGGATGGGATGCCTGGCAAAGGAAAGCAGTGAGTCTCAGTTGTCTCCTCAGTTTAATCAGTCAGTTTGTAATCAGCAGAAGGTGGTGGTATTTAAATGTTGTTCTGAGTAATCTTCTAATAATGGCCAGGATGATTTTGCTATGTAAATATTAACAATCAAGTTTATTTGCTGATTGTTTCCCCTGCCAATTAGCAGCGTGGCTTTATTCACACCTATCTCAGCTTCTGCAGCAAAGAACAAAAGTTGCTTGCTATCTTTTCCAGATCCAGATGGAGAAAGTTACTTTTTGTAATGTACCTTAAGCACAAGCCTGTACCCGTAACTAGTTTGTTTTGTTTGGTGTTTTTTTTTGTTTGAGTTTTTGGGTTGGTTTTGGTTTTTTGTGGAAAAATTAATCACTGCCTTTCTCCAAGTGTTAGCTATGCTTTTTTCCCTGCTATTATCAAGATAGCCAATTTGCCTCTCAGTTTTCTTCCTTGATCCTCTGACCACTGGTGAATTAATTGTCAGTTTAAGAAGGTATTTTTAAGTTTCAAGTTATTCTGAGAGACTTCTGTTTGTCTCTGGCAGGTTAACAGGGTAATCAGATTTTTTTAATGAAACATGAAGACTGGTAGTCAGAAGCCACTGCCTGTTATCTCCATAGTTTAATTTAGGATATGTTCCTTCTTCCTCTTCAGCTGAAGATATTGACTGAGACAGGAGCAAAACTGGCTTTGATGGTTAGGGTCAGTGAGATGCAAGGCAAAATTATGTTATCCAGACAGTTTTATGTGTCATAGGAACCTTCAGAGAGCTTATTTTTTCCTGCCAAATCTCGGAGGTTTTTGAAGTTTCACTGATCTAGTCTCACTGTGGTTTGTCTCACAGAATCAATCCTCTTCTCAGTGTTATTGCTCCTCATCAGTAAAGGTTCTTTTCACTAACAGCAAAAAGACCTCTGAGATGCATTTACCTTGCCAAGTGAAACCAGGTTTTCAGCGTTTCTCATTACTGGAACAGAGTATTGAATGTTGGATTAATAAAGTTTAGCAAGCTCCAATTTCTCCTTTGTATGCTAAGTGAAATGTGGTTGAGCTCTGTTACCTATCAGTTTACCAATTTCAGGAAGCATCTGTTTTTTCACCCTGTTGTTTCCCAGTTCCTGAGAAGGTTAACAGTAATGATCCCTCTGCCAGGGCTGTCTAGGGAGGGAATTCAATGGGAAGCATCCCCATTCCTAACATGAAAGGAACCACTAAAACTAAACTCAATATTTTCATGAGGATTTTTGCTGCTGTTAAGGCACCAAGGACTGTTTCAATGCTGGTAGAATTCTAGTTTTAATGAACTACAGTAACATGCCCTGTCTGATAATTATGAGGGTGTTGGAGTCTTGCTTGCAATGATCTGCAGTATAGATTGATATCCAATTTCTTTCTTGAAGTCAAAAGAATGTTGCTTGTTAAATACTGAATTTCTTCAAGATGTGAATGGAATAATGAGTTTTAGAGATGAGTTAGATATACGAATCACAGGATGAAATTCTCTGATTTATTCTGTGGGAAGCTGGGTGAGGATCTCAGTCTCTTCTAGCCTTAAAATGCAGTGATATTTAAAATAGTTTGCTTTACTGTACAGAAAAAATTTGAGAGTTTGCTTTACTGTACCAGAAAATACAATCTGCTGTAACTGTCACAAGAATGTCATTTGATATCCAAAGTAGCTCAAAAAAGGAAAAAGCAGAACATATGAACCACTTACATAGTCAGGCAGGTTTATTTGGACAATGCCAAAAGGAAATTTAGTAGAGCAGGTTCACACATTTTAAAAATAGCAATTGCTGAAAATGTCTTGCCCCTGAAAGATTTTGAACCAGGGCCAGAATTTGCTCACTTGATTAAGACAGTCTTTAAAGGGGAATGCAGTGGATTAAAATGAAACAAATTCCTGTGTGGTGGCACATTGCAAATGGAAGGGCCCTTATCTGGCTTTCCAGAGCCCATTATCAGCTAAAGAACAATTTATCTTGGGACACTGGGTTTGATTGTGGGCATTAGATTTTGGGTTAGAGCTCCTACCTTACCATGATTTGCTTAGTTCTTGAGGCAGACATGTTAGGGGTGAAAAGCAGGTGTGTTGACTTTCCCAGCAGCCTTTACAGATGCCATCAATATATTTGCATTTATTAACAGTCTGATGTCTTTGTATATAAGATTTTAAAATTTCCTCCCTGACCTCTGCACAAGTCTTTTGTTACATATTTCTAATTGTTCAAAAGCAGCAGTCAAGAGAATTTTGGGGCCCTGGAATTCTGTAGTTATCAGAATGCAGGTAAGCAGCCTAGCTAATAATCAAAGCCATTATCAAATTGTAGCACAGATTAGAGGACAATCATGCTTAGAAAATGGCCAATTCCCTCTGACTGGAGGTAAAGTGATAAGGTCCTCATATCTGCCACACTTCAGAGGCAACCAGGAATTAGGAATAACACTTGAACTCTTAGCAGTGTTGGCTATTATTAGCCAGAAGATTTGAGCACCGGGGTTCTTTAGTTATGCATATGTTATGTTGTAATTGCTCCATTATTTTTACCTTCAAATTATTAAAGAATCTGCCCACACAATCTGCTGTGTTTTATTGGTGCTGTAACATCATGTGTGAAAGAAGGATTCTTTGGATAAGAGCAGAGGACAGAAGTGTAATCTTTTTCTCTTTAAAACGTTTCCTCCTTTCCCAAAAACTCCGTTAGAAAAGAGAGTTTAGAAAGGAAGTTCAAGCCAAGTTTTTAAAAACATTTGCTAAATGTGGCTTCTAAAATCTCTCAGCTCCCACCATCCTTTTGTTAGAGCCTGGCGCCGGCTTTAGGTTCTTCCTAAAGGTGCATCTCTGCTTTGCATGTGACTGCTGAGCGGGCAAAGGGGGCAGGACAGGCACAGAAATATGTGATGGAGAGAGAGAACATCTGGAGAGGCCATTTCAAAGCACAAGAATGACACAGGAGATCTTTATACAGCCTAATTGCAAGGAGGAAATACTTCTCTGCTGACTTTTCAGGGGGAGAGGTTTGGTTATTGTTTTGTTACCAGGAATATGTTTTCTTCTCTGGGTCTCCCCCTCCTCAGTGTGGTTTCTGTCTTATTGCTCAGATCAGGGGAGGTTTCAGCTGGACAGAGATGAAAGAGCTTCCTTGGCAGCCAGGACCAGAGATGGGCTGCAGCTGATCCATGAGGTAAAGGAGTTTTGTGCTGGGCAGTCATTCCTGCTTTAGAGCAATGGGATCCAGGAGTCACTGGCTGAGCTAGCAGCAGTTGGTGCTATTGTACCTCCTTTAGGAGATGGAAAGCAGTTGTTCCTGCACAAGTGAAGGCAGCTTTCAGACCAGTTCTTTGGAGTGGGCATATGGCAATATTGGGAGTTCTTTGTGCACTGCAGACCGCTTCAGAGTCGTCTCTTCCTGAAATAAAAGCAGCACTTTATGGTAGCAGCATATGTTTCAAATATAGTTTCTGCCAGAGACAAGTGATTTGATGTGACTCAGTTTTCTCAAGAAGTGTCAGACTCTGTATGCTATCCTAACATGAGGGTCCAAAATTAACTTTATCAATATTTTGCTATCCTGATAGCTGGAAACAGCTCAACTGAGATCTCAGGCTGGTCTCATATTGAAGAAGGGTTGTGGAGAGGGGCCTGTGTCCTGCTTGGTTTTTCCTTGCTTGGGAAAGCCTCACTGCTGATGCCTTGGGTTGGCAGTCCAGGACTGCAGTGCTTTTCCTCTGGCACTGTGTTCTCAGGGGAAGGGCAAAGAAGGGACATTCAGCAAAACCTTTTAAAATGACAGCTGTTTATCTCATGAGCATTTCTCTGTGGATTTAAAGGCTGGTAAAGTTTTGCTGTCTCCCTGCAGCCTGACTACATTAAAAAACAAACAAAAAACCTAGATGCACAAAACCACCAAACTCAGGACTCTGAGGTTCAGTCTGTGTCCCAATTTACATCTTAGCTTTAGAAGTCTTTGCAGAACTCCCAAATACCCAGAAGTGTTTCTATCTATACCTGGGAGCTGGTTCTGTACTGTAAGGACAGTTTCCCTCATTTCTAGCTACTACAGCCTTTAAATCTTGAGTCTTCACCTTCATCTGATCAATGTCCTCAATGTACACATTGTGTGCCTTGCATTAATACATACTCTTTTACATAAATGAATTCATGTTGAGGTGATGGCTGACTTCTGAAAGATCCAGCTCTCAGGCAGGCTCATGGAAAAATTCTGTTTAGGAGACAGAAGAATGACCCATTTTATAAGGCACTTATAATTTGATTATTTCAATGAGAACAAATGCTTCTACTTCACATAGATATGATGGCAAATAAAAATCACTCTTGGAACAGCTCTTGTATCTCTGCTTTTCTGTGTCTGAAAAAATATGCAAGAATATTCCCAACAGGTGACTTGTAAGGGCATTCAATTTTGGTGTGAAATGATAAAGCACAAACAAAACACCAGGAATTAAGGAAGAGGGCCAGAGAAGAAATCTATGGAGTGAAAAAGAAAGAAGCAAGAGAAAATACAGAAATAATTTCACAAGGGGCCTGGAATTTGTACTAAATTACTGATAATGAGTAAGCAACTCTGCTTTCCATATTTGTTGACCAGTCTAATGAGGTAATTCTAAAGATTTCAAGATTTCAGACAAACTGAACTAAGAGGTACTGACTAAACCTTGGTTTGGAGATGTGGGACTTCTGGGACAGCATCAGGAGTCTGACAAAGCCATTCCCAAGGGCAGCTCAAGATACCATTTTCATCCTGACTGTCGTGGCCAAGCAGCAGCACACGGCTGTGCACACTCAAACACGACTGATCCACGTGTCAGATGACATCAAGGTTGAAAAAAGTCCATTGGATGTTTAGAGAATGTGCTTTGGATCCCTTTGCAGAAGTCAGGAAGGAGAGCTAAGGTGCAGCTCTGAGGCCATGTCTCTCTGCAGTGGGGCGTGTCCAGCTGGGACATCACAGCCTGCAGGGTTAACAGCAGCTCTGCCAGCCCAAGGTGCCTTGTGCTGCTCCATCTGTGCAAACTGAGGTCAGTGTACATCCAGCATAATTTGGTGTCCTGTCACACCACATTATTGGCTACGCCTGTATTTAATGCCACTAAACTTCTGTGGAAGTGAAGCAATTTTTTCTTGATTCTCAGAGAAGCGTGACTGTTTCAGAACGGTGGAAAATAGGTCATTTGAATGGTTTATTTTCATAAGGTGAAGTTCTCGGGTAATCTCTGGAAAGAAAGAAAAAAAAAGGAGCCTTATTTCCTCATCCAGCTTCTATTCTGCAATCCATTCACTTGTCTGTTGCTGAGTACATTGGAGCTGTGGCTTTTCCCATACTCTTTTCCTACGGAGTGAAAACTGAGCTCACCGCTTTTCAGTCACCTATAAATACTTTTTTTCCTTGTATTAAGAACTCAAAGTGCTAGAAAGCGCTGAACTTCTGATCTGCATAAAATCAGCATATTCAAACAATAGTAGAAATGAAGGACAAACCTAGTTTGAAAATAAATTTCACCTTGAGATTTAGGAAGAGAAATATACATGTTCTTTTAATAGCTTTATTTATACTCCTTTAAGGCACAATAAAACTCCCAGTATTCAGACAAGAGCAAACACACAAATATTCTCTAAAACAAAGAAATATAGAGAAAAAGGCAGTACATTAAAAAAAAACAACCACCTGAGAGGAAAGAAGGCAAAACTGTTATCTTAATAAAATCAAGCATAGGCACAAAGCTTACTAGAGCTGGAGAGATTTTTCTGGTTATTTTTAGGGATTCTGTATAAAATCTTTACCATTACATCTATAAGCCAGTGTTTATACAGCCAATGCTTCTTTGCTGGACCTTCCAATGAGTTGCCATTTCCATTTTCCTGCACTAAGGAATGAAAAAAACAACCCACAAGATTTTAAATAGGCAGTAATCTTAGCAGGGAAGCTTCTTTGTTTGTCTTCTCCCTCAAGTTTTTTAAATAGAATTCTGAAACACTTTTTAATATAAGCAGAATTTAATTTTTAAGTTCAAATCCTCAAAGCCATGGGAATAGCAGGAAAATTAATTTATACAATATTTAAAAGTGTTGACTGAAATGTTAACCTTAAGTAATTGAATCAACACTGGTATTGATATTTAAAATGTTTACAGTTTCTGGAAAAATTGTCTTTCTGCTGGAAAACACTGCATCCTTGGAATTGTAACATTCCCTAGGAGTGCTTTGGTTTTGTCTGAGCTTCCATCAGAAATCAGGCAGGGAATTTCAGTAACTTTGAGAAGGCAGCTTTTTTGAGCCTTAGACAGAAGAACTTTGATTTGAAAGAAATGTAATAGAGTTGAAACAAACAGAAACAGTTTCTTTGGTGCTGGTTTTTGTTGTGGTTTTGTTTTTTTTTTCCCTTGAGTTCTTCTCACTCCTTTTTCCATGTTTAGCTTTGGCTCATTTAGGGCTGGTTTTCCCTCACCTACTCCAACAAAAGTGAAAAATTTTATGATGAATCCTTTATCAGCCCGGATGGCAATAAAAATCCCTCTTTGAACAGCTCTTGTACCTTGTTGTTGAACAGCTCTTGTTTCTATCTCCATCTTCTGAAATGAATTTGCCCTTTATCAATTCCCAAAATATAAAATTCCCTAAGCTTCAGCTCAGCCTGCTGTTTATGTTTAATAAACCACTTCCAAAACTGGTGTATTATTTCTTCCAAACTTTGCTTACTTGCTATAGACTCTTCACCCATAGATTTAGAAAGGGGGTACAGAAGATTATTCATAAGCCTTTGTTAAAGGGAAAACACTCTAAGATATTCCACATAAGGCATTTTTTAGGCCAAAAATAAAAATAAATTGCAATGATTGTACTGTTCTGTTAAAGAGTTGCAGAGAAATCTCCAAGTTAAAACATTAATTAAGGAAAAGACAAAACTGCTCTGAGGGCACTGGAAGGAGCATGAGAAACTCAAAATCTTTGAAAGAATTTTGGCAGGAAATGCTCTGGTGTGACACAGGCTACTGAATGGTCAAAGTTATGGCCTGAGTTCTAGAGAAAAACAAATTCATGGAATCCCTTCCTGCTTTTTTCCCTGTGCCTGTTCCATGTCCTACAGATTGTCATTCCTAGAAAGTTATTTCTGAGGATTTTGATATGAGCCTGTTTGTGTTCTAATAACTCTTGAATTCCCAGGGCCCATTCATGAGTATTTTTAATCATTGTAGCTGTGAGGATACTCTTGCAGATAAGACTGAAGCATAATTTGTAGGATTACACAGGCAGAAAAATCCACACAAGCTTACTCAGTCCCAGTGTTCAGATCATCCTATTCTTTGTTAGTCTGACTCCTATTTGAGCTATGTGGAGGTGACAAACATTTTTTACTGCTGAAAGTTAAAGAGCATGTGCTTGAATATTTACTCCTTTACTCAGGATTTCTGCATCAACTCTACTTTTGGAGTTTAATCTTCCATTAATAAAAGTATAAAGTATTTTAGCCCTTGAATGCTGAGAGACTGCCTCAGATTTTATTCATCTGGATTTCTGAGAGTCATAGAACCATAGAATAGTGTGGGTTGGTAGACACCCCTGCCAGAGGGGCTTGGAACATAAGCCATACAAATTTAATGTATCTCCTAATGGATTAATAAAAAGAAAGGAAAGATGGGTATTAATGGGAAAAAAGATCCAATCAAGCCAGATACACAGATGCTCTTCAGAGTAAGCCTGGTCCATGGAGCAGAAGTAACAGCTGAAATCTTTCCTAAACTCATAATATTAAACTGGGAAACAATAGGAAATTGCAGATAGAAGATGATTATGTAGTGACAAAAGGACCATGACCTACCTCCTTTTGCCTCTTGCTTAGCTTTGGAAAGATGTGTAGCAGAACACAAAACATTATGAATCTTCCTTAAACTAATGCAAAATAATCACAAGCAGTTATTCTGTGGGGAGTGAGGTATTTATTGGCAGAAACCTCAAAAGTAGAGCTACACAAGGACACCAGAGCTAAACCTGAGCTGACCCATGGTCAGATCCTGTTCAGCAAAGGAGTGCAGCCTTATGAGCAGTACAAAACCAGTTAGAGGGCTTATAAAGAGAGCAGAAAGCATTCACAGATGTGAAACACAAATATGAACTAAATTCAGTTGCAGTGAATGTAGAACAAAGAGCCTGTAGAACATACAGAGACCTGCTTGTGAAAAGCAGTAGGGAAATTTGAGAAGGAACAAAAAGCCAAAGGTGACTTTAAAAATAACAAATTTTCACAAATAAAGTGATCTAGGCATACTTTACACAACCATAAATGACATTGTTTAGTGATAAATATTTTTCTATTTCAAGTTCTATATCACAAAATTAGTAATTATGAGAACCTGCTACCATTTAAGATATGAAAAATATTAATGTTGAATACTCCTATAAAACTAGAACTGAGCACTCTGGAGGAGTTGGCTTGAGATAAATTTAGTTTTGGAGTTTATAGTATTAAAAATTGACTTGAAAACAGATTCTGAGCTGAGATAAAGATGTTCCATGGGAGGTTAGATTATTGCTCACTCAGGTAAACTTTAGCAAGACATGATCAGTGGATTATGTGAAAGCAGGCAAAGCAGGAGCCTTTGGACTTGGAGTGTCCTTCCTGGGCTCTGGCTGGATGCCCTCTGCTCTGTGGCAACTGATCATTTTATCCAATCCCTTCTCTCTCCTACTTTCCCAGTCTAATTCCTTTCCTTATGTTTTTCTTCCACTTGCCTCCCTTACTTTCTCTCTCACTTTCTTTAAGCATCAATGCCCCCTTTATTCCCCCCCACTTCTCTGGCTTATTCCTAGCTTACTAACCCATTTTTTCTTCCAAAGAAACAAGAATAACTCTTTGATCAGTCTGCTTTGTGTTTATATTCTTTCCCCTATATTTTATCTGTTTTGGCTGCTCAGGCTCCATGCTCTTTGCCTGTAATGGGCTAATCTCATACAGTGTTTACAACTCTGAGTCCTCACTCTGGGCCAGCCCTGAAATATGAGTTTTATGATTACACTTGGTTACTATGGTTATTTTAAAAATAATTAGAGTGCAATTGCTTAAGGGTATATGTAAATACTGAGTGCTTAAGTGTCAGTTTTGACTCTGAAGAAATTATTTGAATAAATGAATATTCTTTTGAATTTGAGTTGACATAGTGAATTGATTACTAATAGACTGTGCCTTAATAATGAATGCTGTGGTTTTGAAAAAGTAATTTTAGATGCCTAATTTGGAAGTAGGAACCTTGATTATCAGAAGTCAAATGTTCTTTGGAAAGCAGCTTTTGGGGTTTTAATGTGCCCAAAATTGAATGTGATCAAAATTATATCTCTCTGCAAAGTCCTGGCTGACAAAATTGAATAACCTTCAATTCCTGCTAACTTGAATATAACAATCACAGTAGAGTGGGATTTATTTGCCCATTTTCCCCAGTTCCCTCTTTAGGAATTCAAAGTTTCTTTCTTGCTGCACTGAGCTGTACCTTTTCCACTGGTATTGAGTTGTTTCTTAACTTGCAGAGCTGTACATATTTCAAACAAGTTGAAGGAATTTGGTCTGTGGACCTTGTCTGTTTAGGTACTCCCTGCACGGATGCCAGCAATTCCTGGTGACCAGGGTGGTCCCTTCTTGATTCCAGGCTGCCTTGGAACACAACCAACCCTTAGAGAAGGAGGAGACAGAGATGCTTCCTGCCCAGGACAGGGTCAGGCACAGCAGCACCATGCTGAAGGAGTCCTACAAGAATGCTCATTTTATGGCAGAGCTCTGGTGCTCCTGCTGGAGCTCTGCTGTTTATTTCTGCTCACTGTGAGAGCAAGTCCTAATGGACCCTGGCTCTAGCAGGTGGCTCTGCAGTGTAAATGGATCACAATTGTGTTTTGGTGTTGCAGGAAATTGGGGAGCTGGGAAACAGGACTGACTGAGTTGGTGTGTGATGTGAGGAGGTCAGAGCAGCAGGTGATAGAGGCCACAGGGGGTTTATCTGACCCCTCTTGGAATTGGCTCCTCCCTGAGTACCTGCATTGGCCACATGCAGGTACCCTGAAGCATCAAAGCATAGTTATTGTATCAGTATTAATGAATTTCTGCCAATTTCAGTTTGAAATTGTGCATTATTCACCCTTTTCTATGTAATTTATTGCATGGGGGAATCTTGTCAGGATCACAAAAAGCAGATTTGTGTCCCTTTCTACTTTCCCAGTGAGAGATGAGGTGATTAACAGAGCAGAGACATGAATCCTGAGTGCATGAGTTAAACTAATGGGAGCTCAGCTGTTGCACCACCAGTAAATAGGAAGAGAAACTTTTCATCTTCTTGACACTGAAGAGTCCTGCTTCATCATCCCCTTTTCTCTGCTTGTTTTCATTGCAAAATTCTCATTATCAGAAGCAGGAACTGACATCTGCTGGAGAGAGTTCTTATGGATGACTGTTTTCCTGTTAACAGGGGCAAAACTGATGGGCAAAAGAAAGGAAGGAGACTATACTGACACTGTTTCCCCTGGACTTGAAGGGGGGGAAACTAACAATACAAATTAATTATAAGGTTTCTTTTTCATCTGCTGGAGGGTAAATATATGTAAAAAGCCTCGTAGTTCCAACCCTATCCAAGGGAAAGTGAGATCTGCTTACATTCCATGAATCATCTCATTTTTCTCTGAGTATCCATCTTCAGACTTGAAGCCAGAACAAAAGGGTAAGTGGGATAAGCAGTTGGAAGCATAGACAGATTTAGCAGAAAGGAAAACTGAAGGCGTGGAGAGGTGTGAGAAGATGTGACAGCAGAAATGAGTGAAGGTGTGTGCTCCTGTGGGGTGTGGTCACATGGCACAGATGGCTAAGGGGGCATTACATGAGAAATGCCAATAATTGCAAGGGGGACCTTTCAGGAAAGGGAATCTCTCAAAGCCTAGACAGCCATAACAATAATACTATATAATAGTGAGATGACCTTGGTAATGGGATCAGAAATACCAGCTTTGGGTACAGACAGAGCCCTGAGCTTAGCTGGATTTCTTAGGTGGTTAATGAGGAGCTAGGTGAGAGCGAAATTCACTGATAATTGGAGGGGGTCTTTGTGGGAGTGAAATCGTACAATACCAACAGAACTTGGGTAACCTTGTCAATGTGTAGGAGAAAGCTTAGATGACCTAGATAATGGGATCAGGAACAACGACCGTGGGCATAGGAGTAGCAAAATTGGAACCAATGGGAAAAGTATGCAGGAGTGGGTTTTTCCTCCAGGGGAAAAGGAAGGCAGATGCAAACGGGGGAAAGAATGAGCATGGAAAGAGGAGAGAGCAGGGAGATAAAAAAGGCTGGTTAAGCACAAGCAGGCTGCTGGTCAGCACTGCCTGCTGCCACCACGGCTTGCCCCGTTTATCTTTAAGCTCTGTTCCTGACTGTTTCCCGTGTGAATAGGCTGACCCTGTGCCTGTGGATCTGTGCCCCTGGCGCTCATGCCCTGCCGCAGGCCTGACCACCAAGGGACTGCAGGAGCCCCTGTGTCTGACTGGGCTGGGAGCAGCCTGAGGGGAGGGCAGCTCCCCTGCATCCCCCTGCCCTCCAGCTTCACCTTCGCTCTGCACCAGGGAAGGGTCACACGGTGTGCATGGAGGGCAGGATTCAGTGTGAATAACCATCCCCCAGTACATTTCCTGTCTCCTTGGACAGTGTGCTCTATGCATCAGTAGTGATTGCCATGGCATGTTACAGAAATAGCTCCCCTCCCTCCCCTCCAGGAACTCAAATTCTTGCAGCTGGGTGCACATTTGTGACAAAGCAGCCTCAGCTCAGCTCCTCAGGGCGCACAGCCACGGGCAGAGTCATCTCTCGCTTTTGCTGTCTGCACCGCGAGTCAGAAGGAGCTTGGAAGAGCTCCTGCTAAAGCCAGATTGCCTCTGGAGCTCCTCTCCCAGCTCTGTGGTATGGGTAGAGCCTGTGCTGTCCCCAGATAGGCTCTGACAGAACCATCTGGGTGTGCTGCAGGTGATAGGAGCTCGGGAAGGAATTAGTTGCCACGAGTGAGCTGGGGGGGCAGGTGAGTGTGGTCTGGTGAGAAATTCAGAGACAGAGAGAGGAGCTCTCCTCTACAGGAGACAGATACTGGGGCTGGAGAAATGCAGGAGTTTAGGAGAGGATGCCACTCACAGACCTAGCAGAAACAGGGTATGCAGATTTGGAAGGCAGGTGAATCAGAGCAGTGAAAGCTTGGCAATGTCAAAGATTTTCTCTTTTAAGTCTATGTGCCTGAAGCAACAAAAATCTCAACTTAGCTTCTGCATGGTTAGGATCTCCTTCCAAGCTTTTTTCTTAAAAAGTCTGAAACTTTTTCGAAATGCACATGCAAAGTACACTAAACCTCAGATCTAAGACTACTGCAATAATTGCATTTCCTCTCCTTATTTCCTTTAATTCACCTGAAGATGTTACATGATGTGTTTGCTACTGAAATACCATGAAGAACTGGGGGGTTGCTAAAAGTGCCCCAGCATCTTCACTGGAGGAATGAGAGACTTTGGCTCCTTGTGTAGTGTGGGTGTTCAACAGACTCAAGACCTATTCCTGACTTATTTTGAGACTTAAACAAAACCTATGATGTGTTACTGGCTAAAGCCTTTTGACTGTGAACTAGAAGATGATGTGCAACAAGGTAAATATTTGCTAGTTTTATTAGGGATTTTGGGTGAATATCAACCATAAAGGCATTATTACCATGTATCTAATAAGATGTGCTTTTTTGTAGTAGTATTAGTTCACTACTAAAGTAATAGATTTCTGTAAGTCATTACCAGAGATACTTGATAGTTTTATAATGTGTTTATGTTAATTTCTAGAAGAGTGGCTTGTTGCCTTTGCTAGGATTACTCCATCTTTCCTAAAAGGTATGGATCAATCACTTGAGCTCATTCAGTGATACAGTGCAACTTGTTTAATGCACAGAAGAGGTGGTGACATGCAGTCTTCCTAATCATGATGTTGGTAACATAAGAATGGCACGATAAATAAAAATGACAGTCCACTTAGATTCTTTGCATGGCTTGTCAGTTCTAATTCTCACCCATGTTTCTAAGTGTTCTCAAACATGTCAGGATCACAACATGCTTTGAATAACTAAAAGTGTCATTTAAAATCTATCAGAATCTAATGCAGATCAGCACTCCAGTCTCACTGCATCTTGTGCCTTAAAGATCAGCTGTGCAGAAAAACTGCTAACCATGGACCTGTATTTTTTTCCTCATTGATTTGTACAAATGGTGTTATAAAAATATTTAAAAACCTATCAGTAGAGTGTCTCCACCCATGTTTTACTGAATACATAAATACCAGTGTGGCTGCAGCCCAGCTGAAAACTAGGACATTTTCTTCCCTTTCCTTGAATTTTGACCACATTATTATTATTAGTATCAATAAGATATTTTGGTTTTGGTGTTAAAGGCCTATACAGACTGTCATTGTTATCCAGGCTAATCTGTGAGGCAGCACAGGTCATAAACTTCACCTTCAACCAGTTTGGGGGATAAACTGGAACATATTTTTCAGAAAGGAACCCAGACTTGATTTGTAAAGGGTGAATAAGGGAGTTGCCAGTGCACACCTTGCTGAGGTGTTTCAGCAGCTGTTGTTTCTCACGGTAAAGTGTGACCTTCTTGTCATTAATTTTGCTGATGCTCCATATCTGAGCCTGCTGATTGTTGCAATGATGCTGAATGTTGTCTGCTAGATTAAATAAACCTTTTCAGTAGGAAAACTCAGTGTTTTGCTGCTATCAATCTATAAAAGCTTTTATCAGCTCTTACAAAGCTTTCCTGCTCTTTTTCATTCACTCTTAGTAAAGTCAGAAATAAGAATAAATTAGGTATATTTCACTTGAGTCAGTGTTTTCATTTGACTTTGTAAAACCATTCAAAAATTGTCTTTAGACAGAGACCCATGCTTTAAGTAAAGAAGGGCCTTTTAGTGAAAGGTGAAATAGTGAAAAGGTGCTGATGTTGTGTAAGCTTTTCTTTTTTTGTCCTCATTGCAAAATCCTATTTTGAGGTAAAATATAAAGGCAGAACAGATTTTTAAAAAATGTTCATATTTAATAATCTCCTTTCTTCTTAAACTTTCTTTCTTCTTTAACTTCTAGAGACAGAGCTTATTAATGTTTACTGTAATTTTAGTACTGAAATTTAAAGTTAGAAAGTTTATCCCACTAAAATGAGCTTTGTGACATACATGAAGCATTCAGAATGGCAAAAATGGCCATTAGTGTGTGATGGTAGGCTGCATGATGACTTCAGGGTAGAACTGACAACTCTGTGCTCTAAAATATAATGATATTAATAGTAGTTAGAAAGATTTTATTTCAAGCCTAAATGAAAAAAAAGTTTCAGTATGTAAAAGTCACACTTTTCTCTATTTAGACACAATTATGGACAGACTTTTGTAACTCTCTCACCCTGTAATTGCCACTTCAAGCTTTCCCTCACCTCCTGGGGGATTTTCTCCCTTTATACCCAGATATAGGTGCCAACATTTATTGCTATATATTTTTATTTCAAAAGTACAATAGTAGCTTGCAAAGGAAATTGATCTTTCATAATATTGTGTCTCAATTTGATTCAAAGAAATTGATGATGAGGCCTTTTAAGTGTGTCAGAGCAGCACTGGGGGACTGTGAAGTGTCCTTCAGCTAAAACGAAAATCATTATATTGTGAATGAAAAATGATTTTTAAAAACTGAACATTGCACAATAGCTTGTCACTTTTAAATGCACCTGGGTGCTTGTGATTGACAAGTGACATCATATACAGGTCCTGAATTAAGTTCTCAAACTGATATTGCACTTAATATTGGAAATGACTATCCAAAACTAAAGCCTGGTAAGCATAAGTTGCTTTTCTTCTTCATGAATATGCTCAAACATTATTTAGTTAAGTATTTCAAACTCAGTGTAGGTTATAAGCATGCTTATATTAGACTAAGTTGATTTTTCATGTGTGCATGAGACTTCTGTGCAGCAAAAAATCTTACACCATTACTAACTTCTTAAAAAAAAACTGCTCCAAGGGCTGCTGAAATCCTCTTGTTATTTTATTTTCTGTGTTAATGTAGGAAGGCATTAATATTCCAACATGTCTATGTAGCTTGTTTAATTACCTCCATTTAATAACTTTTACAAACCAAGTGTGTGTTTTCATCTGTTGTCTCAGAGAAAAGCTCTGCATGGAGTAGCAGGTGGTAAATAACTTGCAGAAAGGAGATAATTCCAGGCAATCCATATGTTTAATATATACTTTTTTTGATTATATAAAGAAGATATGTGTTGATAATACTTAAAATTTTCACTGTTTTCTAAAAAGAGTGCTACTGTATCTCTTTGAGTAAACTACAAAACAAAGAAAAAGCAGAAAAGAACTAATTTATATTGCATGTATAGTCATATGCAGACATTCAAAGTACTGCCAAAGTTTCTATCAAGTATTCATTGCCATCCTTCTCAGAAGGATCACAGAAGTGGTTTCCAGCAATCATGTCCCCAGTAGTAAAATCTGAACTGCTGAATTGCATGTTTATGCTCTTGCTATTTTCTCTTTCTGTGAAGGGAGTTTAATGAATAGTCTGGACTTGAGTGTCCCACTGGTTGTGGTCCCTTCAGACTGTAGATCTTAATATATTCAACATAGTCCCTCAGCCCCCATTTATGAACTTCTGGTTTAGTTCAGAGAGGCTATTGCTATGTGCAGACTGTTGTGCTTTTCAAGCTGCTTATGGAGCAGCTAATACAGAGATAAAGAAATTGTTATATAAGAAGAGGAGAAATATTTTTCATTTAATAGGTTTCTACAAAAATTGTTTGGAGCTGTTTGATTTCTTTTCCTCAAAAGTTTATATGATAGAGCATATAACTCCACAATAAATATCTGTTTGGACCATGTGCTTACTTGTAACTTCTGCCAGTTTTCCCCTCCATTTTCCCTGTTTCCAGCAGGATCTCAGCTGCTTGTGGCTTGGCCCTCACCCTGTGTCTGCTCCAGCCTGGATCTCTGCTCCCACTGTGAGAGGCTACCCCAGAGAGCCAGTGAGGAGCTGCAGTGCCGGGACATTGAAGCAGCTCCCTGCCCAGTGTATTCCCTGCAGAAAACACCACTCAGGTTTGTATTTCTGGGAATGGTGCCAGTATTTGATTGACTTGCAGGTGAAGTTCATGGCAGGAGATGGTTTCCATCCTCATGGCACTTGCAGCACGTGGTGCTGGCAGAAATTGTGGCTCAGAGCATGGTTCTTAACCAGAACATGCTGCCTCCACAGCCCACTGGCTTCTGGGGAATGAATGCCTTCTGAATGAGTAAAAAAGTGGGTTTAGATTCTTTGGTTTACAATTTGGGATACACCAAAGAGTAAAAATTCTTCAATATTTGTCCTGTATTTTGGTTTTTTTAATGAATATTTTCTGCAATAACTGTATGTTCACCAGCCCTTGGTGGGTAAGTGGTTACACACAAACAACATCAGTAACCCAGAGCTGTGCAAAGCTTTGCCAGAGTTACCTGGTGCCTTCTTACTTTAGGCTGTGATCTCTCCAGAAATGGCAGAAATGGGGTATCAAGCATGAAAAGTGTACAAGCAGGAAAGTCCAGGCTGTGATGGAAAGGAGGCAGACAACATTTTCCATTTTGGAGCCATGAAAACAAAACAGGAATCACAGCATCTCTCATGTCAGAAGGGCCTATGCTCCCACAGATACCATTTTCATGTATCTTTTCAAATGATGAGGCTTTGACTAGATGGACTCAGGCAGTAGCACCTGACTGCACCTCAGAGGAGTCACTTATGAGCCTACTTCATTTGTTCATAGCCCTTTCTCTGTTTCAGCTGACCACACTGTTTTTAATTTCCTGACCTGAACTGGCACTTGGCATTGCAGGGTGCTGCTAACTCTCAAACCATCTCTCACTTATTTAATTTAATTTCTAACTTTTAATACTGTAATTACCCCGAGGATATCAGAGTGACTAATTTGCAGAGACAAATAGGTTTCTTTTTTGAATGCAATCATTCAAGTCTCTCAGCATACTGTGATGCTCAGGGTACAATACAAGGAGAGTATTCTGCCAGCAGTGGCATTTGATAGAAAATTGGAGGATGTATTTAATAAAAATCAATCTTTTTTGATGTTTCTTGCTAATATAGCCAAGAAAAGTTAATATGGTGTTAGAAATTACTTGGAAGTAATGAAGAAGAAAACGGAAAATAGCTGTCATGTTATTGTATACATCTGTGAATGTCTGCTTACTTCAACAGCTCAAAATGGTGAAAAAATTGACATGTAGCATAGACCTGTAAAGTGCAGAAAGAACAATAAAGCAGAAGGACATGTGGAATTGCTCCCCTGCTAAAAGAGATTAAACATTTTCAGGATTTCTAGCTTGGGGAAAAAATTTTACCAGAGGGCAAATAATGCAATGTTATGAGCTGCCTGGAGAGAGTGAATAGAGAATAATTATTTACTATTTCTCACTGTGTGAGATCTAAGGAAGATGAAACAATTGAAGGAGACTGATGAAAACTGGCAAAATACAGCAGTGAAAGAGGTTCCTTAAGCATCTGCCTCTGCTCTGGTCCCAGTCAGGATTCAGGCTCTGGGATAGGTGCTGTAATATTCTGCTCCCACTGTGAGGCAGAGAAGTGATACAATACTCAATTTATACCAGCCCTTAGGAGCTGAACACCCACGATCATGGGGGGAATTTGAAGCAGTGCAATCCTTTTAATCTAGTTTTTCCTAAATTCTTCTTTAGAGCCTTAGTTTATTATTTTTCTTTGTGTTTTGAAGAAGCAACACCCTTCCAAAAATCCTTCATTTAAAAAGAGGAGTCTTTTTTTTTAAAAAAAAAGGATTAGGTCAGTATGACCACAAAGCTGAGCCTTTCAGCCAGGTCATTTTAAGTCATCAGCTGAGGTTATTCAAGCACTGGGCTTTTTGCAGGAGGCAGAATCGGCTCCTATTCCCACTGTTTATGGCTTGGCACAAACATCTGTGAACAGGCTGCTTGTATTATTCTGGTCTCATCTCTGGCAGCACCTTGTTTGCTCAAGTTGTTGGGCTGCTCTGACAGTAATTGTCTGAGTATTATGAAAAGTGGGGTTTTAATAATTAACTACCTTTATTTACAGAGGTACCCATATGGTGTAAAATCTACTGCTGAAATGTGCTGTACTCTGTAACACTGACTTTATGACACCACTGAATGCCTGAAACTGGGCTAGGGCTCTAAAAATGGGCTTTAAACATACAAGGGGAAAGACAGCTCAGGGAAATTTTAGAATAGATGAAAATCGTGTTTCTTGCCAGCTATTTAAACCAAGACATGCATTTATACTTGTGTTTATATGTCTTATTTGTGTCCTGGGGGAATGAATTCTCTCAATTTTTGTCTCTGGGTTATGAGGCTTCTTTGCTGGCAGTACTCTCTGTAGTTACACCAACTCAGAGCATTGCAAAGTTGCCTGGCACATTTTGGAGTAGCTTTGTATTTGTTTTATTTTCATGTGACAGTGTCTATTATCTTAAAGAGGGTAGGAGAAAAACTAGAAATTGTTTTTTACTGGTATCAGCTCAGTCTCACCTAAACTCATCCTGAGGGACCTCTGCTTGTGCAGAATCTCTGCCCAGGGACTCCAGAGTCAGAGTCTCTAAGGGTAAAGAAGAGACTGGCTTCCCCCATTGAAAATGTGTGTAAATCTTCATAGCTCCAAAAGTCAGGAAATCTTCCAGAGAGGTGAATTTTGCTGACAGAGCCTAAGTCAAGTCATATTTTAAGCACAATCAACACAAGGCATCTTCATTTGATGCTTTATTGTCCATTAGGATCTTTCTTCTTTGTACAAGAATGTGATACAGAATGACTATACAATGCTACTAACAAGATTCAGAAAGCCTGAAAGATAATTTTTCTGAGCTTTCTTTTTTTGTAAAGTAGAGATGTGTGTTAAGAAGAAACCAATTTTGATTTCAGTGTATACTTTTGGTGCCAAGTATAAATCAAAAATCTAAATTAGAAAATGCAGCAATTGCTAAGTGAATACAGCAGGAAAAATAAGAAAAATAGCATGAGAGAGAATTAGAGAGAATGTTTTGGTAATACTGCTAATTGACTCTCATATATAGATGTATGTACTGATCATTGATGTAGTGGTGTATATATCTACCCACACTGATAGTTACTGATATGTAGGGTTATTATCAAAACAGTAGTTAGATGTGTTTGAGCTTTGAGTCTGACTGGATTATTGACATCACATTCTGAGTTACCTGAAAGTATAAACCCTGGTGGATTGGGCTAAGAAGTGTAGTTCTGTTAAATAAGAAAAACTATGCAAAAGACACAATTTTTTAAATACCAGGGAGAGGATATGACTAGAACTGGACATTGATCTGTGATATTTTGCTGGTGGTGCTTCCCAAACCTGTGAGCTACTTGTTGCTTATAAGCTCCCGTGGCATTGTATCCACACAGCCCACAGATCAAGCTGAGCATCCTGAAGCTTGCTATTTTCAGACTGTGGAAAAAGAAATGTTAGAAACTGTTGTAGTAGATCTTCTTACAGGCAAAGTCTAATTTACAAATAGATTCCCTGACCTTGCAAAGGACAGAAGTACATGCTTTAAATGTGTAAATATGTGCCTCCTGAAATTCAAATTTAGTAAAGACATTGGACGCCTTATTTAGACTTAAGATCATAGTGATCTTGTTCCCTCCTCTGTTTCTTATATTGTTGCTTCATTTGCACTGCAGAGGTAGTCTCTTGATCAAAATTTGACATTAAATCTTCCTTCCTCTCCTTTCCTGTTTTTTCTCCCTCAAATCACTCTCTTGAGTAAAAAAACAAGTAGGGAAAGGGAAACAAGGTAGTAGCAAGTATTTCAAGGTTACCTTGGCATCCTAAATCACTGAACAGTTGAAGTTGGCACTAGAGTTTTGTTTGAACTCTGGCAGTTTATTTCAAGGCATTATTATTTTTCTAAGAAAAAGAAGAAGGGAAAGGGAAAGAAAAGATCTCTGGGCTATAACAACACTCTCTATTTAATTCTGTATTTCACTTGCTCTCCCTGACCCTGGTATAGAAATATTCCTCTGAAGTTTCTAGTCACGCTGTCTTCATTTTCACTTTAAAGTCATCCTTTATCACCATAACAATAACAGCATCCATGAAGTACATTAGTAAACTGAGAAAAAAATTAATTGCTGCATCCCTTGAGATGGGCAATAAAAACGCTGTTGCATTTTATTTTTCCCCCAGGAATTCAGACTTTGAATGTCATACAGCTGAAAAGGTTGTCTCTGCTAACTATAAATTTTGGGGGGGGCTGAAGAGAATGGCCTGAAGTCCACGTGATGAGGACTTTGCCTTGTGTTTTTGTAAGTGCAGCCTCATTTGAGAAAGAGTTTATAAAACACGTTGCTGGACAGTTATAGAGGAGAGTAAGAAAAGGCAATATGATATCTGAAAAGAGGAAGTTGTTCATGTACAGCCCACATGAACAGTTTGCAGCAAAGCTTTTGTAAGCTCCTCCTTAAGTGGAACCTGCTAGTACAACCTTTTCATAAACATCATTGTACATGGATGCAAGATTGAATCTCAGTCACACAACAGGAACAAATGACAAAGGGAATTGTTCTTTCTTCTGAGAGTTTGAAACATCTATTATGGCATGACAAAGGTAAATGTGTTGATGAGGAGGATAAAATCACTATACTTGATGATTAATTTTAGTTGCTGGAAGTGACTGACCTTTGAAGCATTAAAAAGTGTTTATTAAATAAAGCAAAAGGATATAATCAATTTCCCTTCATTCTATTGTGGAAATTAACACAGAATCTGTTGCAGTTTAGGTAAGTTCAGTGACATTTGTACCATGTAGAGTCTTTTATTCAAGATAATTTTCCATGTATGTTATGTGTCCACTGCTTCAGTGAAAATAATAGATCTGAAAAGCAACACGCAATGATCTATAGATTTCATATTTGTGCAAAAATGAGTGATCTGCTTCCTTACTCTGAAGAGGTAATTTTACCCACATCTTTACCACTGTGCAAGTGTTTGACCCTGTACTTCTCAATAGCATTATTAATCATATAATAATAAAACCTTCACTCAAACAAGTCCACCACTTTTTTGGGGGAAGTTATTTTGGCAGATTAATTTTTGCCCATCTGTGTTTCTGTGTGTGGGCTGTAAATATTGTCAATATCTTAAGGCTTTGCAACAACAACAACAACAACAACAAATTTAAACTGCTCTTTAATTTTGTTTCATTTAAGATTGCTTTATGGCCCATTAAATCAGATTGCTGGTTGCTGCTGAGGAATGGTGCTACAGCCTGCATTTATGTGGCTCAACTGTAGCTTGTTTATAGGTGCTCTATTTTGTGATACTGCCCTGTTCCATGCATTAATCCAGGGTAGGATTTCAAGCACACGAAGGAGGCTAATTCCTATTCACCTATCTCTATAATTGATTATCTAAGGATTTTAGTCATAAGAGAACTACACAGTGAGATTTCAAATTTTGGGACTGCCCTCCACGAGCTGTTTCTGGTTTTGTTTGTGTGGGTTGATTTGTTGTTGTGACTCTGTTTGTTTGTTTAGGTTTTGTTAGTTTGGTTTGGTTTTTTGTGTTTTGAGTTTTCTTTCCCCTGCTATTTTCAAGTTAATTAAGTGAGGCTTTTATGCATGAGTAACAAACTAAAGAAAAAAAAATGAGTATCTGAACCTGGATCATGGTCAAAGCTTTTTTGGTGGAGGCATTTTTGTCAGTCTGCACTCTTTGCTCTATTGTTTTTCTTTTGGGGGAATTTCTTTATGCATAATATTCACTAAGAGTGGGCTTTTCAGACATTGCAATCAGGTCTTTCTTAGATAATGATGCAAAGTAGGCACACAGTGTGTGGTGGTTGGGAGTGGGGCTGGCCCAGCCTCATCCCCAGTGGGTGCAGCTGTGAGCAGCAGGTGAGCAGCACTGACAGCAATGAGCCATGGAGTGCCCAGGGGCACTGAGCAACCACCAAAGGGAGCAGAGGGCACACAGGGGCAGGGCATCAACAGGAGGGGATAAAAGGCTGGGCTACAGAACAAGAAGGGTGGATGCATGCAGCCTTCTGAAGTGGTGTTGCTATGTGTGTGTTGAAGCTTTCTGAAGTTTTGTGATGATACTCTGTGTATGGTGGCCCTCTCAACTCTGGCCTGTGCTGTGGTGCATGCTGTGATCCTGTGCAAAGGTGACTCAAATTCAAGAATTCCCAGCAAGCTGTTTATACTAACAGTGTAAACCAGCCTGAGGTCATGATGGACAGGTAAGTGTTGGTGAAAAACTGTTGTGTGTCTGAATTCTTTGTAAAGCAGGCAAACATGTTGTCCTTTTACATGGGATGTGTGTGATGCTATTAAGTTGGACATGACTGAATTTACTTTTACTGTGCCTTAGATGTAGGAATAATGCTGCTGTTAAGAGTTAGAAAATATTCTGTAGGTTTAAAGTCACCAGAAAATCCTGCATGTTAGAGTAAAATTACTTTCATTGTGGAACTTCCAGTGAAACTTGTCTGAAGGGAAATGATGAAGGAGGTTCTTTGCTGAAATGCTTGTATCATCTCACTGCTGCCTGCATCCCTGTGAGTCCCATAACACATTTTATATATTTAGTACCCATGTGTTCCTTGCCTGCTTTGTTTTGTGATCATTCATGCTCGGGTACATCAGTTTTACTGCGTTACCCCAGTCAATGAGATGTGAACTGGCAAAACCTGCTGTAAAAGGAGATGGACATTTTAAGATAAAATGATTTGCTATATGTGTCTAGAGATTTGAGGAAAAAATGGTTTTCTTTTTTCTCCAGGAAATTCTGAGGGTTTTGTGTTGAAAACACAAATTTGGAGGTGCCTTTATTACTGAAATATGTCTGAAGTATAGGAGCAAAAAAACTCAGATGATATCTGTTTATGTAATTAAATGTAGTTTCTAATTGATGTTGTGTCTGAATGCAAATGAGAAAAGGATGTAGAGAGAGTTGTTGCATATTCTGTGCAGAAACTTGGAAAAAGAGGTCAAATGGAACTTTCTCTTTGTTCATACCTTGCTTTCCTGCTAATTTTTACTCTTTGTTTACTCTAAACTCTGTGTCCTGGTCTGGAAATTTCAGTTTCTCCCTGGGAGGAAATATGAGTCCTGAGAGGGATTTAGATTGGGTGCCCATGTTGGATTTTATTTCAGAAACTGTATGTATTTAAACTTTGAAATTATTGGAGAACAAGTAAATCCAAAAATTCTGTTGAGTTTATAACACTCTCCTGAGTCTGTGTAATTCTACACCACAATTTTCTTCCTTTTAGGGATACATAATGGGAAAAAAATGTCCCCTGTATTTTGTTGAAAACAAGTTTGCTATCAAAGAGAAGGAAGAGTTTCATTATTAGTTCTGTTTCATTATTGATAGTCAAGGAGAAAGTGCTGCTTTAGAAACACCAAGAGGGGTGAAAGGTGCTTACAGATATTTCCTTGGCTTGGAGAGAGAGTAAACCTCTATCCACATTTCTTCCCCTCCCTTCTCATACTGAGGATGACAGTCTCATCATAATGTGCTTGGGAAATTCTGTCATAATCAGAGAAACTCATCTCCTGGCTTGAACCTTTCATGAATATTTATTTACTTTCCAGTGGAAATTTCTGTTTCTCGTCAAAAAGAGTTAAAGATAGTAAGGATCCTTTTCTGACACCTCGATACCTTTGTTCCCTTACATTGGAAAATGTATTTTGTTAGCATACTAATGTTATCCTGAGCTGACCTTGTAAAACCAGGATCTTGAAATTTGTCAGTCTAAGGCTGACCTTCATGCAGGGCTGAGAAAAAAAGAAATTAGCCCCTAGCCAATGCTGGCTTATTGTAGTAAAATTAGTTTTTAAGGTCAATCTTTTTCCCAGAGCTGTCTTTTTTCTCGTGAAAGAATGGGAACTGGTTTCTGTATTGGTCATGTTGATTTTAACTTCACTTGAGTTAAAAAAAAACTCAAAAACTTTCACTTGCATCTTACTTTTTGTTTTGAACTAGAAACTATTCTGCAACAGGTTACTCAACGTTTGCTCATTGGACTGCCGTTCCCTTGGGGTGCCTGGCACTCAGGTGAGATCCTAACTAAGTGTAAAATTCAGTAGAATCCAAGATTTTATCTGATTTTAGGAATAGTTTCAGAAAAAAAAAGGTATACACATTTATGGAACATTGCAACATTCTAAAGCTAATTATTTTTCTAATTCAGAACAAAATCTGAAATTCTGTAATTTGTTTGGTAGAACAAAAAACAAGAGTAAGAAATGAAAACTATTAAAAACATTTCATTTTTAATAGCATCAAATGTTCTGTTAAAACCTTCTTCTAGATAAAACTTGGGTTTGATTTGTTAAAGTGAGTGACTTTTATGCGGAAAAAAATTAAAGATTTATTGGTTTTCTCTAACACATTTATGTTTAAAACATGTTAGCAGATTTTGAATATTTCCATAATGTTCCATTTTTATAAGCTGAGATCCTCCTTTTCTGGTTATTGCATAGGAACAATAATGTAGAAAGAAGTGTGTTTTGGCTCGTGAATTTATTTTGGAAATCACTAGACACAGCTACATCGTAATTCTGTCTTCCCAATATTTTCTTCACATTTCTTGCACTGTCATTCTATCAATATTCATTTCTCATAGATAGCTGTTTGTCCATTCTGTTTGATTCTTGCTGATCGTGTAGTGCCTGCACCTCTATTATGTGATTAATAATTTTCAGCCTATTAGTTTTCATTTTCAGAGTATAATCATAACTTAAAATAGGAACAGTGCTCATTATCTTATCTTGCTCACACTTTTAAACAAAATATATTGAAGTTATATTCCAATAATTTCATTATCACTAAGTAAATTTACAGTTTGTTTTAAAGCCTTATTACTAAGCCCTACTCATGTTTTCTTTTCTTACCAAGTTAATTTATATCACAGTTTTGTGTAGCTCTCATAGAGGGGGTTCACATGGTAAATGTAACCTCACTCAACAGAAGTGCTGTGGAGTGCCCAGGAAGGAATGTTATCAAAAGCAAATTCCATCATCATCAGTAGAGGTCAATGGAGCTTTGTGAAGTCAGCCTACCAACATTTTACTTGCCAGAGTTCTGGAACTCAAGAAAGACTTGTAAATTAATATTTATTAATGTCAGGCTTTCATATTTTATTCATGTTTTAGTCCGCAAATGTAGGAATATAATTGAAATTCTGCAAGGAAATTTGAATCAGCCAACAACATAGCAAAATCTGTCATCAAGTTTGCCAAATAAAACTTTTGATGTTTGTACAATTTCCATATAACCTTTTCAGAATTATCAGTACTGTTATATTATTAATTTATATAAAATCTATTTCTATGGCAACTGAAAAGAAAAAAATAATAACCAAGCTTGCTTGGAAGCGAAGTTTTTTAAAAAAGAAATTATTTTCTTTCTTAAAAATATCAGGAAAGAATCAGAGATGACATTCTTTCTTGTGTAGTCAATTCTGTTACCACCCAAGTTTGCTGGTCGCTTGGAAAAGGATTCAAATGAGCTGACACTGTGGAAAAAATTCTGGCTACTGTAAATTACTGTTTTAATATACCTTGTTCTTCAGAAAGAATATATATAAAATATTGATCATAAAGATAATAAATTTGCTCAATGGCAAGTTAAAAACAACCCAAACGCAACCTCCCTCTCCAATAATCATAAGGTTTGCCTATTCCAATATGAATTTATAGTGTGCTGTTACACATTAAATAGAATTTTATTAATATAAATAGCTAATAATAGGTCAAGTGCTACTCTACATGGCTTTCAGCTGGAAGAAACATAGGCTAAAAATAGGATGAAAAATAAAAATTATAATGATGCTATGTTAAAAGAGAATTGCATTTTGCTTTAAGGCATTAATTTGCCCTTTCCCAGTGAACTGCAGACTGTCTGTCTGCCTGTACACAGGCATGTGTCCTTTGGAGTAGATAACATGGATCCTGATGCTCCAAGGTCTGCACTGCACTTCAATTAGGTTGTTTCAAAGTTCCAAGAGACCTTAAATTTCACCATCTATAAAAATAATTGTGGCTGAAAGTATTTACATTGAGATGAGGCAGTTTGAGATGAGCAGTTCCTTATTGTCTTTTATTTATGGAGGCTCTAATTCTGGCTGCTGAGTGAACACAAGCACGATGTGCAGACTGTTGGTGCCCAACATGAAATGCAAGACTATGCTCAGAGGAAAATGAAAATGAAGGGAGTTTGTATCAGCAGTCCAGAAGGTCAGAGTCCCTTTAATCCTTGCAGCATCTCTCTTAAACTGGCAACTTGTGCCTCTTAGCAATTAGTGTGGCTGGTGCTTGCTGTGTGTACTAATGCACAGCAGTGTGCTTGATGGTAATTCTGCCACTTGTGGTTTGAGCTCAAAGGAATAAACATCCTTAAAAAAAAAGGGGGGCTGCTATTTTCTCTGAATCTGTCAAAATTTGGGTTTTGTAGAATTAAATTTATTTAAAGAATGAAAATTCATTGGCTTCTGAAATAAGGAGATAGCCACCTAATTTAATATTCTATGAGAATGCAATGGATCTGTTGGGAAGCCTTTGGCAATTCAGATCTAGGGCTTCCAGTCCCAAGTGGGCACGTAGCGTATCTTTTCCACAGCATGCTCTCATGATTTCTTAGCAAGTGATTTACCTGGCAAGATCAGCTCTCAGCAGCTATCTTCCTTTGAATGTTTTCCAGAAATCCAGGCTGCCTCTGTCATCTTGAATTGCCTTTTTAGAACAATAGACTCTTTCAAGTAGCTTCAATGCCATGATTTTGACAATAACTTATTCCTTTCAGTGTATCACCTGTGTCCAAATATCCATGGGTCAAATATTATGTTTTTCATTTGCTACCCCTTTTCCCAGTAAGCCTGCCAGGCTTTCTGGCTGATCCATTCTCTGTACCATCTGAGATCCTTCTCAAAATTTGGCATTACATTTGCTGTGACTGAGAAGCAGTTTTAATGAAAAGGTTATTGTCAGTTCAGAGATTTCATCTTTGAGTTCCTTTAGGTGTCTTAGATGAATATCATATGGTTCAAACAACTTAATAACTGTGTTTTCTGTTGGAAAGCTTGTCACAGAAGAAAAGAAATGTTGGATTAAAATGTGTTTTTCGTTATCATGGGTCCAGATACTGCATTACTGAAGAGAATGGGAATTTTGCCAGTAAATCTGAGAGGACAATCTAGAAGTGTTTAAAGAAGAAATGTTACTCAATAAATTTAAAGAAATTTGAAGTAAAATGCCAGTATTGAGGTCTGTGACAAGGAGGAATAGATCCAAATTGTATAAAGGGAACTGTGGTACAACAGGAATTTTTTTTTGATTTTGAAGGGGCATTTTGCTCTCTCCTTGAAGATATTTAAGAGCAGAGTAGGCTATAACAGGCACACCTGATTTTTCTTGAGGAAGAGGAGCAGTCTCTGTCATTGCTACTGAGAGGGCTGCGAATGGATGTAAAAGCTTAAAAAGCGATTGTGGAACTGCATAAAGATGTGGAATGGGCACACCAAGGGGTGCAGTGGCTGGAGGCCAGTGGCACCACAGAGCAGGAATGAACTCCTGGCTGTTGCCAGTACCTGGCTGCTGTGTCAGGACAATAATAACAAAATCTATCTATTATAAAAGCAATAAAATTGGATGGAATGATATGCAAAGTACTGATTTAACTTCAACTCGCTTTCTCAGCCTCCAGACAACATGAAATATAAACAGTATAGCTGTGGTTCTTGCCCTCCATGCTTCCCCCCGGAATAAAATTATGATCCATCAAACCAGTTGTAAAGCTTGAATGTAGATTATTTTTTGAGGTGGTCATTATTTTCTATAATTCTGTTGCACAGAACTAGGCAATAAACCTGGTCACCAATTTTTTAAATTATACATTTTCATGTATTTCTGACATCAATATGCAAAATTTCCCTAAGAATTGTTTTCCTTTGTGAAGAAGCTGCTGTTTCAACACCTTTTATTCATGTGTCCATTTCTTCTTTGTCAATAGTTTTTAAATTCTGACTTGAAGTGGACTCATGTTTATAATTAAGGTCTGATTATGAGATAGGTGGAATAATCTCTGGGTGAATTAGTCTGTCTTTTTCCTGTCATTCCTTCCTGCTGGAGGAATTCTTGGGTCACCCACACAAACTAGGGATTCTAAATGCATAATTTTCCTTTTGCATCCAACAGTTCAAATCCGGTAATAGTCAGATTCTCACAGCAGTATTTTGAGCACATTAGTGGGTAACTAATACTCTGTGTATATTTTTATGTATTATATGTTAGTGTTGATAATTGTCTTACTCTGAAATGGAGTAATTTCTTCTGGGAACCTTACAGGAAGCTTATAAATAATATGATTTCAAACACTGAGAAAGAGATGTTCTTTTTTTTTCTTTTTAAATCCAAGGAAAGAAAAAACCCTCAGCCAGCTTAAGCCCTAGTTCCCTTTTTAGCATGGTGAATACTCTCACAAGACATAGAGATGTATTTTTAATGCCTAGATGGGACCATAGTCACTCTCTAGAAACCTTCAACAAAGCACTTTGTTGTTGTCCTTTTTGGCTCCATTAAAATCCACATGTTCCTCTTTTGCAAGCAGATCAGTCCAGACAATGGCACTGTCCTGAATTCAGGCTGCCTCCCAGCTTACAGGGGCATCTTCCCATGGCTGTTACAATAGGGATAATTGGAGCCTCTTTGCTTATCTGTAATTGCAAGAGAGAATTTGCTTGGACCAGTGTAGAGTTAGAGGAGTATGTGATACTGTTGCTGCTACCAGAAGCAACATATACCTAGTGAGAAGTACTGACAAACAGAAAAAGGATGGTGCACTAAAAGAACATTCCTGAGTGCCAAAATTATTTCCAAGTTAGCAAAAGAGTGTAACGGTGATGGGGTGTTTATGTGCACAAGATAGGGAAACTTCACCCTCTGTGAAGTTTCTCTATATAGAGCATATATATTCTCTCTATAAAGAGCCATTGCTAGGTAAAAGGAGGCAGAGTTTAACAGTAATGTCAAATTTAGTGTATTGTATAGAAATACTATTTCAGTTGTATTGCATGACATTCTCCAGCTAATTGCTGTCCTCTGTACCCCCTAAATTATTCCATGGTATGAAGTAAAAAATCCTAGAGACAACCAGCTGTGAGTTCTAGAACTATATTTGAGAGGTGAAACTTTCTCATATAGTAAGGTATTTCTACATAAATGCACTGTTTCAATAAAGATTTTACTGGAGGAATTTCTTAAATTCAGGAAGGAGGGAATGATAACAAAGGCAGATGAATTCTGTGTGCAAGGGATCTGTGGTAGGATCTGGTTCTAACTCATTTAGAATAGAGACTTCAATGTCAATCTGTGACTCCTTTTCCTCAGGGCACTGGAGTTAAGGTGAGCTTTGAAGAGGTGGTTGATGGTCCATGACTGAGGATAGATCTGAACTTCCTTTCTTTCCTGCTTCTGTGAACCTAATCTGTTATGTGAGCTCTGGTGCTCAGCTGATTCCTTGGGGAGTCTGCTGGTTTTCCTAAGCTGTAAGAAAAAGACATGAAAAAAAAATTACTTGAAAGGGATCACTGAGAAGCCAGATGAGTCCAGAAATGCTGGACAGAAAAGGAGGCAATACAGGCCTGGAAGGATTGGGGCAGTGGATTTGCATCAGCAAATCATTGGACCAAATGTGAGATATCATAAAAAAATCTGCTGATCTCCTCTCAGCATGACCCTATTTCATATAAATAAACAATTGCTACTCTAAAAAAGTTTTGGCAAGAGAAGCTGATTGATAGACTTAATTTTTATTATATTTTTAATTTATCTTGGCTCTGTTCTAATAAAAGAACTGTCTGTGTTTCACCTTATCCTCCCAGTAGCAGAGCCAATTCAGGGCAGGAAAATACTGTTTTCTGAGCTACTTGAATGATTTTGGCTTATCAATAGTTTCTAAAAACCTGTGGAATGCCGTAAGACTGCTACATAAAATGGCATCAATTTCTCTCATTCCTCTCAAAATCACAACATTTTACCTTTCTGAAGTTTCAAATTATTCTGTCTTAATGCCACACTATGTTTTTTGGTTATATTCCTTCTTTTCAACATATCACTTCTAAATACATTCTTGCATCTGTGTTTTTGCTCCTTTTGTTCCAAAATACCTTGAGAATAATTTATGATCTCATCTAGAACATCACTTGGTTATATGAGACTGCTTGCTGACTTAGGTTTTTCTAATTCTTAGCTGTTGAATTAGAAAATGGATTTTTCCTTTCATTTATACCCTACTTTTCAATGTTGTCCAAGGTTGGCCACAGATGCAGAACCACACCACTGAAGTTTTAGAACAACAGAGGATGTTAGACTAAATTATTTGAGGAGGGATTAGCTGTTGAAATAAAAATGCTCTCCTGAGTCTAACTGGAGATCCTTTCAGTCTGTTTAGATCCTTTCATCTATTTAGATGGTGATTGTTGCAGTTGAGATGGACCAGACACCTTTTCTTTGTGCAGTAAAAGCCAATCTTTATTGTTCACAGCCCATATAAATATGATTTTCTAAAAACATTGTGTTCAATTTTAATTGGTTAGTAACTTGTTACCCAGTTCATTAGTTAGTAGTTGCTAGTGTATGTGCTCACCAAAATCTTTCTCTCCTAAAGATGTTTCCATTCTTTTCTCATGGGTGCAGGATGATTCTCACCGGTACAGATTCCCTTTCTCATGGGTGCAGGCTGATTCTCGCACATGGCCTTTTGCCTCTCTTAAGCAGAGTAACAGGCCTGAACCTTGATTTTACAAGGCCTTTCTTTTATAAGGTTTTACCTACGTGCAACAGGTGATGGTGTGGATGACTGTGTCCCCCCAGCCATTACTGTAGATAGTTTATCAAGACATTGCAGCCTTGATGAAATGCTGAGGTCAGGACAGCAGGGAATGCCAAGGGAGCCTGGAGGGACGGGCTCTTTCAGCCCTGTCCCCCCAACAGCAGTTTGTACTGATCCCTGCTCCACTGTCTGAGCTAGAGACAGAAATATGGATATTTTACTGATTTGTTTATGTTTTAATAGTTATGAGTCCTATTGTGCTATGAAAAGCATGACTGCTTCATTCTCTAGAACACATACAGATATAGGCAAGTGTGATCTAAAGTGTTTCAGCTCAGAACCTGCAATTTCAGACAGGGTTCTTCTTCTGGGCAATCTCTGTTCCATTTGCTGATTTCATGATGCTTTGACATACAGATCACAGTGATATGAGAAATCTGAGAAACATGAGGCAGTTAGCGGATGGGACCCCAAGCAATTTGTTGGAACAATTGCTGAATGATTTGGGCCACTTCCTTTCAAATATTAATCTCTCCATTTGAAAAAAACCCAAAAAAACCGAAACAGAACACACGAGAAAACAAAGGCCATTTTAGCGTTGTGTGTGTGTCAGGTTATCTTAAAACACAACAGAAAACATGAAAGAGAAATAGGGAAATAGTGCAGCCTTTGGATTGATAGGAAATCAATAGTCAGCTGATGAAGAGAGAACCACTTTTCAGCAGCCACAGAACCAACATAGTTAAAAACATATTATGGCTGTTGTAAACTAGTTAACACAGGTTCTAAAAGAGCTACTCTTCTTAAAACCTAATGTTACTGTATGTAATGGCTTTTTAAAAATGCGGTCTGTCTTCTGGTCAGGTAATTAAAATAAATAATAAACCAGTAGTTAATTGTCCACAGTGGCCACTAATGGAGGGATTTCCACTTGAATTATTAATAGCATGCTTTTTGCTCATCATCCTGACTATATTTTCCTTCTTGCTTTTCCTTCATCTCACTTGCCACCTTTGTTTTTCTGCATTTTTAATAGAAAGCACAAGTTTTCTTAGTCTCTTTTTGTCATTATCTCCATATAATGGTGCTTTCTTGTCCATCTCTGCCAGCAGAACAATTTCTATTGCTGACTATTCTTTGTATTTGCTGATAGTTGTTGCAACTTTTTCTGGCAGGTAATTACCGCAGATGTCATGGATAGCTCTTCCTTTTTGCGGCATTATGTGTTTCAAAGAGTTCTGCGTTATAAAATACTTTATTTGTGGACTTCACTGGGTCCTATGACAGACTTCAGGACTGTAATTCACAGATTGTGTGCTGGAAATTTCCACTGGGCTTCTCTTGGCCTTCCTGTGAAGCCAGAGCATTGAGACAAACGAATAAAAAGATAACAGAATGGAAAGGTTCTTTTTACTAATTTAATCCAGAAGAGTTCAGTGCTGGGTTTTTAAGTGCAGATTACTACATTACTGTGGAAGTGATTGCAGTTGGCAGGGTGAAGGAGGACCAAAACTCCCCCCACTTTTTATATTTCCATAAATAGAAAAACAGATAATTGATTCTTTATTTTATGTTTGTGACTTTTCCCCGCTTCTGATGTCTGTGTAGGAAACCATGTGCATACTGACTGTAGGAGACAAAGCTTGTGCCTCCTCTGTGGTGGAACCAAGTGGGCATTGGAGTTTGTTTCTTGAGGTTTCTTTGTAATAGGGTGCTCATGGTTCAGATCCTTGGAAGCTTTTAGAGATTGGAGGAGTACGGAGAACACTTATGCTTTTTTGAGGCCATGGTGTGAGGCAAGTGACTGTTTTTGCAACACAGGTTATCCAGTGGCTTTTCTGGTGGTCTGGAACACCAAGCCTATAAGGGAGGTCGAAATGGCAACCATTTCTGCAGGCTGTGTCATTTTGTGAGGATTGCTTGTAGAGGAGTGCCAGATTAAGCTGAATTTATATCTGCATGCGTGGTTTGACCTTCTGAGCTGTGCCAGTATTGTCCTGAATATTGCAGCTGGACTGGAAAACAGATATGGGGAAAACTTGGGGTTGACAAGCTAGAGAAAAATGTTATCCCAGATCTCCTCTCTATCTGTATTCACTGCAGAACCACACACATTTTTGTTTGAGTAAGAAGTAGGGAAGAATATAATTTGTGGGGTGGGGATTGAATGATGTTTACAGGTGCTGCAGCGGAAACAAAAGCTGGTAAAATTGCGATTTTTAGACATGACTAAAGGGTGATGCAGTGTATATTCTGATATTGCACCTGCTTCTTTGGGCTCCTTTGGTGGAGTGGTGGTCCACTATCTACAACCAGAAGTCAAGCTTTTTCACAGCTGTTGTGAAAAAGCCACAGATAAAATTGCTTTCTTTGACATGTTGAATAGTCTCTCACTGTGTTCTTGGTGCTACAGGTTGCTCATACTACAGCACCTTTGTGCCAGCCCCCTTCATTTACACTGGAGTAAAAAACCCCAAATATTTATCAGTTCACTGTGTTACTGCTAAAAATACTTGAGAGCAGGCAGAGAGAGAAAGAAAGCTTTCACCTACAGGATTTTAGACTCTTAAATACAAGGTCTTGTGTCATCCTTTTATTTAATGAAACCCTCAAATTTTCACAAATTACTCTTGTAATTAGAGTTTGCTTCTCTGATCTGAAACATGATCTTCTCTAAGGAGATGTAGCTGTGTTATCAATTGACAGGTTCAAACATGAAAAATAAGATAATGACGTTGCAAAAGGTAAATGAAGCATACATAATGCACCCAAAATTATATATCATTTTGTTAAATTAATACACCATGTCTTAAAGGTAGGAGAAATACTGTGAAATGTCTTGATGAAATGGAAAAAGAAAATGTTTCATTTTAATGCCATTCTAATGGAAACCACTTAGAGCAAATAACTGTAATTTGCATTCTGATCCCTGTTCTGTGAAGTGGCTTATCAAAAAGAAATACTCCATTGCTTCTCTCTAAAAATTCTAATTTTGAATTAAAAAATACTTTCCAGGTGGATCATTAGAACAAATTCCATCCTTTAAAAGCCTGTCTCCCTTCTCAGAGTGCAACTTGCAAAAAAAGCATTTTAAACAATTTAATTCTGTACATGACAGGACAATTTTTGTGCTCAGGGGTGTTATTTAAACTTCTAAGAGTCCTCTCCAATTTTTCCATTTTTGCACTCAGACACTAAATTACTTAAGAAGAAACCTTGTTATGTTCAGAGAAGATTTTTGCAAGAGAGATTTTCTTTTAAAAATCTGTCCAAAAGAGTATATTCTTCCAAAAAACCAAAACAAAGGGTGTGCAGAAACATATTAGTGGAGACAATACTACAATTTATAAGAATTTAACAATTAATTCTTCTTCATTTATGACCACTTTAGAACTTTATGCAGTTTTGGTTTGTTTAAAAGAGACTAAGTCCTGGAGTTCTCACTCATTCTGGGCCTGAAAAAAGGCTCTGTACTGGTTGTCTCTCCTTCCCTTGCTTTCCTTTTTCTTCCTAAGACCAATAATTTTGGAGAAGAGACTCAATTTCTCAATGGTCATGTTGTGGTTTGACACTGGCCAAATGCCAGGCGGTCACTAAAGTCATTCGCTTACTCTTTCTTGTTATAGTTGGGCAGAAGAGAGGGAAAAAATAATGAAGGGCTCAAGACTTGAGATAAGGATTGGGAGAAAACATTCTAAGGGCAAAACAGGTTCAAAATTTAAGGTTGTGAAGTAAATTTATTATTAACAGAGTCAGAGGAGGATAATGAGAAGTAAATTAAGACTTTAAAATGCCTTTTTTTTCCCCAGCCCCTCCTTCCTTCTCACTGCCAGCTCAGGCAGACACTTCATGGGGGTCAGTTCCTCATTTGAGATCTTCTGTTCTCTCAGGGAGAGGAGTCTTTTCTCTGCTGTGCCACGGGGTCCCTCCCATGGGCAAATAGTTGTCCCAAAACTGTTGTGCTATGGGCAACTTGTCCATAGGGTGCAGCCTTTTTAAAGGTAGGCTGCTCTAGTTTGGAATCAAGGGCTTTTTCTCTCTATTCAGGTCTCCCATCAGATCACAGCATTCCCTGCCATCCACCCACTCCCGTGTGAGCATGAGCACTTTTCCCATGGGCTGCAAGTGGATCTCTGCATTCCCTGTGGACTTGATGCATGACAAGGGCACAGTTTGTTTCACCATAGTCCTCACCACAGCCTGCAGAGGAATCTTTGCTCTGATGCTTGAAGCCCCTTCTCCCCTCTTTCTTTTCCACCAACGTTGGTGCCTCCATGTTGTTTTCCCTCACAGGTCCTCACTTCCTCCTCTTCTCTGACTAGAAGAAAAACTGCTGCTTGTAGGTACCGTTGCCAACAAGTTCCCCTGATTGAAAGATTTTTGTGAGATCCCGCAGTGCTGAGAGGTTGATCTTGCCTGGATTCCATGCCAGGGAGTCGCTCGCCGTGTTTTCACCGGTGCTGTTTGGTGCCTCTGTTCCCATGGGGCACCAGGAGAAGCAGCTGCCAGCCCTGCCCTCTGCCTGCAGCACGGCTGGCTGGGGTGGCCAGCAGGGCCCGTGTGGCTGCCCCGAGATGGCGTTGGTCATGGTGCATCGCCACACGCCACGACAGGGTTGGACCCAGCAGCGGCGCTTCACCAGCCCTGGGTGAAGAAACTGTGCACGTACTGTTCTGATTTTCTTCTTAAATATGTCATCACAGAGGCTTTACCAACCTCTCTGTCTGGGCCAGCAGCATGTCCATCTCCAGAGCCATCAGAGATTGGCTCTCTGTTGGACATGGTGGAAGCTTCTAGCAGCTTCTCACAGGAGCTACCCCTGTAGCCCCCACACTACTGAAAACCAGGCTGTGCCAAACCAACACAGGTCAACAATCTGGTGATGATTTAGGTCTGACTTGGAGAAGGGAAATAATTAGCAAATTATGTTAACCTTAGGGAAACTGTAGATGAATGCTCAAAACTTATCAGGGGAACTGTGCATCTGAGTTTAATGAAGCAGCATAATTCATTCTGGATTTGCTATGACATGGAACATTATAAGATTTATGTGCCATACTACGTGGAAAACCACAAGTATTTATTGCAGGTGCCTTTATTTTTGAGCAGCTGAAAACCTGCTGTGCTTATCTGAGTGTAGGGACTTATTCCCATCTCTTACCCTGAGAGACATCATGGATTAAACAAGTTTTTTTTTTTTTTTTTTTTAATGTTTGGAACTTATGAAATGCTGGATAATCAGTAAAAATCAAAGTGAGAAAATCAACCTAAATTAATTTCCCTAAGTATTGGTAGGCAGCAGTGGAATGTTGCAATCGATATTTGCTTTGATCTTACAGCATAGAATAATGTTTTTGATTTGTTTACTTTAATGTCTAACCTATTTGTGATGAAACAAATCTTACCTGCTCTTTCTAAACTAAAATATGGTTCAGTCAATGCATAAAACATTTTAAATGCTTGGCTTCTGTTGATAGCACTGTAATGAGGTTGGAAATGTAGCTATCTGTAAGCATCGTACAAAGGCTAAGTATAGCTGTCAGGGTACCAGCAATTGCCTTGGAAAACAGATTTCTGAAACATTTAAGGCTCTGCTGAGTGCTGAATCATTTCTGCTTTCCCTGTGAAAGATTGCTGGAGACTGCACTAGTGCAGCCAAGTGGCCTGGTTTAAAACAGGAGGGACCTGTGCATCAGCAAAGGATGAACTCTTCTCTACCAGATTAATGGCTTGTGCACAGCATGCTCAGCTGGGAGAAGCTGTGTAATATGGACAAAGCAAATGCAGAAAACAAAACATCTTCTAAATTAAAACCCGTGTTCTAAATTGACAACCGTGCAGCAGTTCCAGACTTAGCGAGGAAAAGAAGCAGAGGGTGAATGATACAGACACTCTTTGGTACAACAGTTTGAAGTAGTTTCATAGAGAAGCCAAATTTAGATGCGCTTCATGTAGTTTTCTCAGCTCAGGGTCACAAAATTTACCAAAGCTTTTGTCATCAGCCAGGAAAAAACCAAACACATGGCCTGAAAGACAACTCCCACAGCAATGATAGCTTCTTGCAGAAATGACTGACATTCCTTAAAACACAGTCAGGAATTTGTGTCACTAGGGCTAAAATGTGTGTGCCTTCCTGAATCAGCCTGCTGTCTTTAAATATGAGAGTATTTATGTAAAGGGATCTTTTGGAATTTGTTAAGTGGCTTAAGAAGTGCTGAGTTTTGGTAAATGCTACTTTTAATTTTTCTGTAATATATTAAAGACACTTCAATTACCTATGTGGATTTTTTTATGGTAACCACCACCGGTTTTTATCTCAATCAGTGAAGGTACAATTAATCAAAGGATTGACCTTGTATGATGTTAACTATCACAATAAATACCAATTAAATGTTACTAGGACAATTTGAAATAAATTGGAATATTAGTTGAAAAGGGTAACGTGTTGCTTGAAGGACCAATCTTTTCTCTTGAGAATGAAGTTAGTATATTGATATTAGTATATAGTATACTAACTTCAGTACACTGAAGTTAGCAAATAAATCCAGTTATTTAAAGGATTAGCTGAATTTCCTCTTTACAAACAGAATCAACTTTTTCTTCTGTTGATTATTACTCACCTATGGGAGACTTTTGGAGAAGTGATTTATTTCTGGCTTCTGAGGATGAGTATTAAAATTCTATTTTCTGTGTTTACTTTTATAGTTGAGTGTATAGAATTTGGAGAATTTAAACTGGTCTGAGCCCTCTCCTCGAAGTAGCAGCCCACTGCTGACATTTCAGTCATAGAGGATGCTTCTCTGAGCTGCTGCTTACAACCCAGACTGTGAATAGCATCCTTCTTTTCCCCTGGCCCTGGAAGCATCTTGCAATTGCAGCCTCTGCTTTCTGAAGTCTTAGATCATTATTCCCACTCAGATTTCAGACCTTTCTAATTGGCTGAATTCATTAGAATATCTTGTCAGGCTTGCTGGCCAAATGCAAGGATAGCATTTTCAGCAGTGGATTTCGACTGGATTGTGTGAGGCATGTAAAAGAGGAGGATCATTTTTGATTTCCCCTTTCTGTCTAGTTTTGAAAGTGCTTCTTTATTATTTTTTTCTGTCAAAACCAGTATTTCACCTGCCTTTTTACTTTGGCCCAGAAGTCATTCAGCAGAAAGGACTAAGGTGACTGGATCCTGAGCAGTGTGTTTTGAATTGTTCCTGACTGGAGATGCCAGCTTTTAGTAAAACTCTGCCATACAGCCTATGTCAATACTGCTGCTTTCAAGAAGCCTCTTGCTGGAAGTTACACCGTGAAGCAGTATGAATTATTGACAGGCTAAAGCCTTGTCTGGCACATGCTACCTGCTCCAGGTCCCTGTATCTGCAGATGTAGTAGACTGGATCGATTCCTCTTTTTGCTCCCTCTGTCTTCCTTCATCTCCTAATGCAATTGATCACTGCCCAGGCACTGTCTTCACAGTGTATCCCTCCAGCAGCCACCTTGTGCCCTGTTTGTCACCTTCAGCTGACACTATTGATTGCCATTTTTCTCAGTCTCTCTTTTGAAAGCCTGAACACTAAACAAACCCACAGCTTAAATCAGTCAAAAGGAAGAACCCCATTCTTTCATTCTCTACCCTCAAAAAGCACTTAAATGTGTGTGTGTGTGTGTGTGTGTGTTCTTCAGACAGATGTTATTTCTCCTTGGCTTACCTCATTTCCTGGGAAAAAAACCCCAGCAGAATCTCAAATATTAACACTGGCAGCTTACAGTCTTGTGTTTCTTCTGTGAGCCTCGGGGCATGCCTTAGGGAGTTTGTGTTCCCTTCCAAGCAGCCTCAGTGTGGTGCTTATTCCCTAGAGCCAGAATCACTGTTTAGTGAACAACCTCGCTGCAGCTGGAAAGAGGGAAAATGTCTTGCATGGAGAGAGGCAGGCTGGGGAATTTTTGAGCTTGTTACTTTCTTGAATCTCACCCACTCTTCTGAAAGTAACAAAGATGATTAGAAAATCTGGAAGGAAAGGTCCTGTCTTGGATTTTGTCATATCCAGTCATCAACGCCCTGTTCCCTTTTATGCTATCCAGAGGCTGACATCAAAATGGCAACTAATTAAAAGTAAAAATGTTAGCATCTTTTGGACTTGAATGATTGTTCAGAGATGAGGGAGGTAGCTGTCCTGAGTATTTTCATAGCTGGTTACTTTTAACTCTTAAGCCTGCTTGAAGTCAGTTTGTGTACTAAGTTATATCAGATTTACCCTGGAATAAAGTACATCCACTAATTAACTACTTGCAGTTTTGGCTAAGGTGCCTTTTTTCCCCCTTTCCAAAATCTAGAATTTTTTTCCCTTTCCACTAGAAATTATGTGAAATTCACCTTACAATAACAGTAAGAAAAAAGGAGAAAAACCCCAAACCACCAAACTGGATTCTGATTCTTAGCTGATTTGGATTCTGCAGAAATTAACAGAGGTTTGGTTTTTTCTTTATAAGCTGATCATTAATATCTTTCTAGTATTTTGATATGGAATTGCTAATTGCTGTTATTCTTGCTCATAAGAGGAAAATACAGTTAATACAAGAAGTCCCCTTTAGCACAGGTTGGGATACGCTTTTCTTTTTTTGGCTTCTTTAGGATGCCTTTCTTTCATTAGGATTTGGAATAGATCATCTGTTTCCCTTAAGAGATATCCCTGTCATATGAAGGGTGAGTGGTTTTTTTTTTTCTTCTTGCCAGTGTGTGTATGGCTCTGTTCCTACTGCCTGCACACACATCATCATCATCATCATCATCATCATCATCTCTCTTCTCTCCAGCTAACTTCTACCCATAGGAGCTCCAGTCCTTACAGGAGGCAGAGGTGAAGCAGTCCTGCACAACTTGCTAGCACAGGCTGTTTTCCAGTGTGCATTTTCACAGCATTTATGGAGGGTATCTTTGATTAAAATGATGAATTAAGTGTAGTGGGGAAATTTTCAAAGCTGAAGAAAATTCATGTTTGAATATTTAATGATATTTACCACAACTATGTTCTCCTTTATTCCTCATAACTTCTCATTACTCTTCTTTCCAGGTGCTTTAAACCTGAGTGAACAATCTACTTCCCCTCTCACTTCCCAGTTCTCCTTATAAGTGTGTTGCCATGCTGTACCTGTGTGTATATTGCTTCTTTTAATTATCCTTCATCATTAAGTCTGATTTGCATATCTATAAATTGTGCTGCTGTTCTCTGGCTTCTGTGATTTACCGGTGCCTTTGCACTAGTGAGATATGCAGAATATAAATAAGTTCAGAGTTCATTTGTTCACACTGGGAAAATGTAGAGAAAAATAGTACTTTTATGTTTCTTAATGTGTGCTCTACTTTTACAGTATAAAATTGCCTCATGTTTTTGGTACTTTATTTTTCTGTTTATTTTGTATTTTCGTATGTGTCCTTGCCAGTATATTTCATCTTGTTGATCCAGACATATTTTGAATTTAGGTTCTGTTATTTCAGCACTGATCTTTCATCATTCTTGGACCTTAAACCTCCTGGGTGCATCATGGCCAATCCAAGCACTCAAGCATCATGAAATAAACCAGAAGTATTATCCTTTAATCTGCTCTTGTATTGGGTTGTCATCTGAGCTACTGATTCAGGTTTTTAGCCCTCAACCATAACAATAAGAAACTTTGCATTAGTGTTTGATAAAAGCTGGCTTGGCCTAGAATCAAATTCCACAGCCAGTGGCTTTGTTATTGACCCCTGTGATGGACACAGGGATAGATGTAATGTAGCAGTGATACATTTCTAGGCACAAGGCTTTAGAGCATATTCTCCTTGTAGTGCTTACCTGGAAATGGATTGAAATCCTGCCACTGGAAAGTACAGCACTATTTACCCTGCTTACAATTTCAATAACCAAAAGATTGCCTTGTGTAAACTCTAGCAATTATCCTGTATACATATATTTTAAAATAATCCTATTTAGTGTATGTTGACTCTGAGCAGCATGTAGTCAAGCCTGGATGGTTCAAATTATAAAGTGAAAACCGTATATTCCTACTCAGCTGTGACTGCTTAGAAATAACTTATCTGTACTGGAAAGAAAGGGAAGCAAATGAAAATGCTTTTATGAGAAAATAAACAGTGTTTAAGAAATATATTGGTCTTCATACTCTACTAGAAATTCTTTCTTTTAAGGATTTTGTAAACACAATGACTTTTTAATGAAAAGGAAAGCAAAAAAGCTTTTTGGCTGTCTGATTAAACAAGAGTTTATTATTCCAAGGAAAAAACCTCAATTCTATTTGCCATATAGCTGATGGTTTTTAAATGCAGACCTGGAGTAACTGTGATTTACAAACAGGAACATGGGAGAGAAATCATTCTTAAAGGAGAGAGTGGATTGTTTAATTTCATTGCAATGAATTGTTTGATTCCATTGCAATTGTACAGACTGAGATTCCCTCATATATTGAGGGTTTGGGTTTTTTTCCTTTTTCTCTCATTGCTGGATCCTTCTTAATACCTCTCCTCACACATGCCTTGTTCAATTTCTTCCAGGCTGTATCTCTATAGTGATGGTTGGGACATTCCACATCAGTGCTGAGGGGCAGCTGAGGGCTGGAATAGACTTGAGTTATTTTCTCTAACTGAGAGATTACAGAATAGTATGTAAAATAAAATGGTTGTGCTATATATGGAGATATTGTCTGTGGCTGAAAAATCTCCTCCAGTGCACGACCCAGGGAAATTCACTGTCTCCATGTTCACTCAGAGGTGGGTACCAGCTGCATGTATCCCACTGGGTGATCACAAGGTCCCTTGAAAATCTATATTTCTGTCATCAGGGAGCTTTGGGGTTTTACCCTCATTTTCTCAGGAAGGAAAGGCAGAAGCAAGAGCTCAAGCACATGATTAGACAGAGAATCTGCGAAGAGGAAAATCACGGGAAATCAGGATTCAGAAATTCTGCTGCTGAACAAAGTTTGGTTCTTTTCTTTTTCAGTCACTGGGCTGAAACACAGTGAACTGACAGATCATTTTTCAGCCCCTGCCTGAACATGCTGAACACCTGATTAGAAATTAGTGGCTATGAGAATATGGGATGTAGTGATGTCTCTACAAGCAAGGAGCAGAATGGCAAGAACAGAGGAATAGATTTTCCAGCAGCGGAGGAGAAAGTAACTGGCGAACTTCTGCAGTTCTTCACAAAACCAGATCATTTTCATCTGCACTCTAATATACTTTAATTAATGAAGAAAGGGAATTATTTTAAGACTTGCTTCTAATCTCAGTTCTTTGGTCACCAGCAATTCTCATTTTTAAAAGGAGGTGGGATTTATGAATTTGTAGTTCTTGTCTTTGATGGCTTTAGCTCATGTGTTTTGTTTTTCATGATAGAGTAAATGTTGAATGATGAACCACTTTATGATCTTTAATAGAGCAACAAATAATTTCAATCTATTTTATCCTTTGTTTTGAACAAGTGCAGTAATTCAGCACTTGAGGATTTAATTCAAGTACATGGACATATGAGCATGTATGACTATTAAGATGTTTTATCCTTCTGTTGTTTCATCTTAGTTTTCTGGAATGAAAGTGGTCTGCACCCTCTTCATGCTGCCTGGTGCTGTGACTTCTCTGTCTTTTTATAGGCTCTTGACCATTTATGTTTGATATATTGAAGTGCAGATAAACAAAGTATTCAAAGAGAAGTTTATGATACTGCTCCTTGATACTCCTGGAGTACTGAACAGTACTTCTGTTTTCTTCTTGGCACTGATACTTGATGAATATATGGATGTTTCTGAAATCATGTCTTGAGTCACTTGGAGATATGTCAATCAGACTAAACAAGAAATTTACCAAACATGAATTACATTATGCCTTTTTATTCAGTCTAGTTCAACATAATTTTCTCTAGAATATTTTACAGCTTATTTAGGCTAGTTTTGATAAATTCAAATATTTTTTCATTGGAATGTTTGGTTGACCTCTAATCCTTATTCCAGATTATAATTGAAAATATTTTTATCTCCGACAAAAAGAACTGTAAATAAGATTTTACCCCCCAGTTACACATTTTACCTATATTAAAACTGGAATTTGTATTTCTTTTTATAATAATTTGTGATAAAATAAGTATTTTTACTAGGGAGAGAGATGAATGGTTTTCCTATACTTTGCACATCTTTGAGATTTAAAATTTTATGCTGATCTGTATGAGGGTGAACCTGATTATGTTTCAAATTTTTGATAAATTCCTGCCCATCCAAGATGGGGACAGGAGGTTGCTCATTCTGGGAGGTTGGTAACTTTGACCCTGCCAGAGTCCTCTCATAGCTGGCTGATATTGTGGCACAGAGTATTTCTCTCTCTAATCATGTCAATTCCTTTGCTACTAGGAACTGGAGTTCAAGTCTTGAGTTGAAACAGGGCTGAACGTGGCCCTGAGGTTACATCTTCTCCATTTGTGAAGGTTCCCTTTAAAATCCACCTACTTCCTGTTTTGCATTTAGCATTTCTCCTAATTTTACCAGAAATTCCATTCTGGATCCAAGGAACAATCTTTGGTAAAAATGTCATCAAAACTTGATTTATTAAGTGAATTAATCTATTAATTGTTTTTAAAATAAAAATAGCTGACCTTCACTATTGTCCATATGCACTGAAGTGCAGATCATCTCACCCTGGGGCTGAAGCTGCAGCCTTGCAATCTGCCTGGTGGGGAGGTGTGACTGCAGGTAATTACATGTACTCAGGTGCAAACCACAGAGCAAGTTATGGCTCAGTCAGGAGTGTTTTCATGGGGGGAGCAGAAAAAAGGAAGGAAGCTATTCCATATCAATGTCTCCTCTTGTCTCCTGGCTGTCTGTGCCAGAGTTTCAGGTACTTTTTCCCTCACTCTAATCTATTAACTCATGCTTGTTAATTCTAGTAAGGAAAAGTCAAAAAGCAAAGTGTAGAGATCCTGCTTCTTGATCTACTCCATAAGAGCTGTGACATTCCTGTTCTGGTACATTTACTGCTAAGAAATGCTCATAAAAAAGGAAAAGCAAACCACCCCAGCCTTTCTCTGTTAACAAGAATGAGCAGAAGGGTAAAATATCACATGGATAAGATGACTGAATTCACTGTAAGTGTTTGCCAATGTAAAATGTAGCTGAATTGCACAGTGTAGAACTTTGGAATGAACTTGGTGTAATGCAAAGAGTTCATAAGGTGCAGAAATACAGTGAATGTTCACAGAGTGTATGTATTTCATCTCAGCTGCTCCTATCCTCTTTAAACTAAGAGTGCCAGCATTAAAATAATTGCCTTGATTGACAGCTAGAGGATATTTCTATTTTTATATTTTCTCTTGGAACAGCACAAACTTGCAGTTTGATAAGCATTCCTTGATTAAATACTCTGTCTGCTGTAACATGGGGCTGGGCTGAGCAGAAAGGAGACACACTCCTGATAATGGCTTCTCATGTTTGCAACGATTTAATTTGATTCAAACATGGGGATCAACCAGGCTGAACCTGCCATTGGAAATGTATTTGTAAGGACTTGTTTGGGAATAGTAACTGGGCTTGGGTGACCCCTTTGTGAGAGTCTCCAAGAAGCAATCTGTCAGGAATGTGCTTCTGCAAGGCAAGGACAAACTCCAAGGATGTCCTGCAGTGTGCTGGGGGGTTATGCTACACTTGCACTCATTACAGCTCTGTACATCCTTGTTGGATTTATTGGGGCCAGCCCCTCTCTCTACAAGTGGAGCAGTTAAAGACTGAATGAAAATCTCTTTTGTGCAATGTTATTTAAACTGTTCCTCCTGCAATAGACTTAACCAATGTCAGCAATGTTACAGCTAATTTAATTCTTGGTGCTAATAATGTGCAAAAGGGAGCTGTGTTACTGTTTTAGAATTCTCATTTGGCCTGGCTCTAGAGAGGTGAAAGAAGATATAAAATTATTGCAAAAACACCCACAGAACCCATGCATTAAAAAAAAAAAAAATGAAGGCAACAATAAGCATCACAAATGTGTCTATTTTGAAGGGAGCTTTTTTAAAAAGTGAATCTCCTAAAATTGAATCCAGATTCAGAATAACTTATTCAGACTGCTGAGTATGAATTAATTTCAGTAATTCCATTGTCTTAAATATGTACTGCATCCTAAAATGGGGTTATTTAATGGTAGCTGATGGAAAGTCTTCAGCTTCCTAGATGCTTGAGTCAGGACACTTGAGGAGCTAGGGGAAGAGGGGAGGAAATCTGCACTGCTTGTCTGTGGGTGGAAAGAAAAGGGAAACTAATGAGAGTAAGGTAACATCCTGAGAGCATGTCCTTTTCACATAAGTTAGCTCTCTGAACTGTAAAGGACATTTGACTGTAGCTGAATTTTTCTGGAAAAAACATTTGCCTGTCTGCCCTTATGTTTCATTTGCAAGTGGACTTCAGTTGAATTTGCCAAGGTTTTTTCCTTATTTAGACAATTTTAGTATTACACCCTGCTTGTGTGACCAGAAATTAGGCTGAAAACACAACACAGTTACTTGAGTAACTGTCATTTTGTAAGGGAGACAAATCCTTTCTGATTATACTTATTTTTCATGATGGACTTGTGTGCTCTAGCCGACTAGATACATTTTTGCTGAATTTTTTCACTGGGTAATTTGGAATGGTCCGGCAGCTGAGATGAGACTAACAAGTGCAATGTCTATGTGAAGACATGTCTACAACCACTAAGCTTCTCCAACATTCTTGGGAATGGTGCTGCCTGTTTATCTATTCTGACAACAGAAAGGTAAAATTCTTATTCTTTGCTTGAACTGGCTGGGGTTCTATTACTGCTGAAAGAGAACCTTTCCTCCTCCAGTGTCAGCTCTCATTACTGGGTCCAAACAAGGCTGTGGCAAAGGCAGCTGGAGACTGATGGTAAAATGGAGTTTCATTCAATTTTAGAATTTTTCTTTTTCTGTGGTAACATTTCTAAAATAATTTCACCCTCAAGATGTCTTTTTAAACTCTTGATTTTATCTAACCTAAGAACTACCTATGAGAAAAATCCATCCGCTTTCTCTGCTGCCTTATTGCATGTAAATATTTTTGCTCCCAGACTATCAGATTACATAATTCTATACCTTCAAGTCCATTTTGTGGATAAACATATTCCCATAATCCTGCAGATCTAAGTGTGTTCTTTGAATTGCCTACAGTTAATTAAAATTTTTAATAGTTTTAAAAAAGCAATGACTCAGGAGCTATTACAACATAACAGGACAACTTGCAATGGCACAGTCAATAACTGCACTTCCACATAGTATGTAATGCATTATGTGAACTAAGGATGATTTTCAGGTAGTAAGAGTTGCAAAAAGTGATTTTACCCATCTATTGTAAATGACCAGCTAAATCTCTGAGTAAAACCTGCTAGTAGCTACAAAAGTAGTATTAAATAAGAAAGTTCTTTTTAACTTCAATTTGGTGAAGTCTTTACTTAAAGGAATATTTAATTGCTGTTGGAATAATACTTTTCTAAAAGGATAACAACCTCCTTTCATTGTGCCACAATAGAAATATTTAAGACTCACTTTTTTATTTATGTCTAGATAAAGTAAATTCACTAAAGTATTAAGTTGAAAGATGTGACCAGATGGTATTAAAATACCGTTTGTACTTTCATAAAATGATCTTGTCAAAGAACAAAAGAACTTTTGTATGAGACTAAAAAAAATCAACTTTTTTTACCATATATTTCAAATGGCTAAACCCAGATATCTGTAAGGAAGTTAAAGCCTCCTGTTTCTAATTCCCAGAGTACGGTAATCTGGGCATTTCTTTAATATTTTCCAGAGCATTTTACTGAACAACTACTTTTAAATTAATTTTAAAAAATTAATTTAAATAATTTTAACCAACTTAACCCACATTCTTGTATTCATTGATTAGGTACAGTATACACACACCTTAATGTGAAGCTATATTTTCCCCTAAAATATATCTGTGGCTCTTTCCTCACAGAACTGGACCAGAAGGGGCAGTTGCAAAGCTAGTGGCAATTGTTTTTGTCTGTGAAACCAGACTCTGCAACTCTCTGTGGACATCCTGCAGGTCCTGTGGGTCTGAGAGTGCTCCACACTGTTAGGATATTCCTCATGTGTGGCAAAAGCAGCTTGCAAACTTTGAGCTTTCTTTTTTAAACCCTCGAGGTCACAGAAAAGATTATTCACAGTCACTCATGGAGTATAGAATGAGCAAATTTATGTGCAATTAAATGTGAATATTCTATTTAATTCTGTAATAGCAAGCTAACTTGGGGATTGGATGTTTTAGACTACGTTTAGTCCAGCAGACTGTCAGATGGGAACATGGCATGACAATGGAGGCAATCACCAGAAGTCTGCAGACTTAATATGACTTAAGTCAAATTGAGTTCCATAAAGCCTCACTTTGTAAAATGTTTTGAGGTTTCATTTAATTACATTTTAAAAATTCAGGTTTACAAGCAGGATAACTCGTATTCAATTCCTCTTTTATAGTATTATAGGATTATAGTATTTTTCCAATAACAGTTTATTTGATAGAGGTATTTAGAGTAGGCTTGACTTTGCAACTCTAGTAAAAAAACCAACTTGTCAAAGAATTACAAGTTTTTAAAGAATTTTGTGCTGGGTACATGGTTGTTTCTCAACTGCTGATAGACCTAGGGGCCTGACTGGGTGCAGCTGCACTAAAGCCCACAGTTCTCTCAGTGAAGGCAAAAGGGCAGCCTGAGATGTTGCTGGACAGCACTTCCTTGTGTCTCAGGACAAAGGTGGGACCAGTTTGCTCTGAAGCACTTCTGTGTTTAATCCCCAGAGAGAGCAATTACTCTGTGGCCCTGGGTGAGGAGATGGTGAGCACACGGTTTTCCCCAAAATCCCTCTGAATTACCTCCATGTTCAGGCCAATTCTGAGATCACACACACAAAGGATGCTTGCAGGTGGTTACCCAGGGAAAAGAGGAACAAAGGCAGTGGACTGCTGTGAGGAAAGCAGATGAAAAGCAGCACTGGAGCTGGCCTCATCCTTATGCCGTGTGTGCTGCATGGCCGCATTTCCCATCAGCTGTGGATGTGCAAAGAGGCTGGAATCAGGCACTGTCTCTGACACCTGGCAAGGTTTGAAAAGCTATTGTCAGTATTTTGTATGATCTGGTCATTTGCTTCAGTAAAAGGAATGACCCTAGATTTAGGCTTTTTTTATTACTGATTTGGCAATTTTTGGCATGTGCCTTTATTCTCTTGCAGCACACCTTACTGTGCATATTTTGTTTTGTGTGGACACTCAGAAAAATTAGTGGCAAAGCCCAGGGTTCATAGGGTTCTGGAATGCTTAAATAATGTTCCAAATAATACTGGTGATAAATGTATTCTGTAAGAACTTCTAGTGCAAATTCCTTGTTAAAGAAGAACAACTACTGGCAGAGTTTCTGTGGAACAGGTTAGTTTGTACCAGATTAGATGTACATTTAGAAACAATGATGTATTGTGTATTATCAAACAAGGGCAAGAAGATTTAAAGATAATTTATATTTGTCTTTATTTTGCTGGTTTTTTTTTTTTGTTTTGTTTTTGTTTTAATGTTAACAAAGGTATGAGAAATTTTCTGCTGCAGCACAGCAGATTTTACCTGTATTGCAGGTAGTTTCATGGTTGTTTTTATTTCACAGTTGTTTTTATTTCAGTTAAAGCTGGACACATTCCTTGACTGTCATCCTGCCTCAAATAGGTCAGCTGTGGTATTTTTTCTTTCAAAAGCAGATTATTCTTTAATTTACTTGGTAGTTATAGCTTTCAACAGCAAAAATATTTGCTCATGTAGTTAATACCAGTCTATTATACCATTAAACTCATTGGCATTTTGCTCTTGACATTTCACCATCAAACAAGTTATTAACTATTGTTGATTATTTGCTAATGACTTTGGAAATTGTGACCCAATTTACAATGTGTTGAAAGCCTTCCCTTTGATTTTTTGTAAGTAAACTATAAAGCAAACAAATCACCAGTTTTAAAAATTTCACTTATTAAATTTGTCTATTTGGCACTTTGACCAAAACTCTTATGTCAGGGGGTCTAGAGAGGGAAATCAAACTTGCCAGTGAGTCAACAGAAGACATAAAACACCCACTCCAAGCAGGCAAGTTCAGTTTGGTTTTGTTACAGAGCAGGACAGGGCCACAAGTGTTAATTCAGAGAGTGCTGAGTATTAGCTCAGTTGTGTCTGAAATGCCCTGTAATTACAGCTCAGTGAGAGCTCCCTGTTAGGGAAGGACTGCCAGGACCTGCTGGTTTGATTAGGTGTGAATCAATGAATCTCTTTACTTTTGTGGTCAGAAGTAAAACTGAAGGTGAGGCTATGATGGGTCTCCCTTCACTGAGCTGCTCTCTCATGTTGTAAACCTCCAGTTGTTTTCTAGTGTGTGTTTGCATGTCCACTTGGCACAACACTCTTCTATTTCATGTGGGCAATGTTCCGAAGCTGAAAAGAATTACCCTGAAGTTTAATTATTTTTAGCTACTGTCATTCTATCTCATGAAAAATAATCATTAATAGTTGTCTATATTTTATCTTTGCCCAGCTAATACCATGTAAGCATTCTCCAGAGGTCTATCTGCTGCTGATAATCAAGTTCCTGACTATAATCCCATGAAGGATTTATCAGTCATGCTAACATGTGCTTTAATTGTCACTAACCCTCTATAACAGGGTAGCTCTGTTTGCATAGTGGGGGATGTGAGACCCACTGGCTTTTTCTGGTATGGTGGAAGGAAAGATAGGCAGAAAATGTCAGCTCCAAGGGGACTGATGACAGTTCTGAAGAATATGCAAACTCTTTTTATTAAACATATGCCTGGATTGTGTTGGTATTTTCCAGCACAAAGATGCATTATAAGAAAGCATTTAATATTATACTGCTTATCTAGTCTGGTTTCAAAACTAGAGTGCCAGCAAATATAGGAAATATTATGATGATAACATGGTTATTTGGCATTACATGTTCTGTTTATGTTGTTGTGATAGAGTGGAGTAAGCATTTGCCATGGTATACAAAAATCACTAAGAAAGAAATCTACATACCTAAAGAGCATAGGTACCCATGGTTTCTCTTTTAGTGAATGACATTTCTCACATTTCCACAGTAGTTCCCTGTGTAAAAATCAAAAATAAATGGCAGAAAGGATGAATGTAGCCATATTCCACTGAAAAGAAACAGTCACTGGAAACAATACCTTTATTTCTTCAGTGTCCTAAGCAGTCTTCAAAAGCAATTTTTTCTCCAAACCAGAGATTCTAATTAAGAAGGTGCCTTCCATTTTGGGACCATTCCTGAGCCACAGGGTTATTCACACATTGAATAAAGCTTGTACTGCACATGAAGATAAAGATTGTGCCAAATAAAGCCCAGGTGATAAGCCAGCCAGGTCTTTGATACCAGTAAACTCCTAAATCACTCCATATAAAAGGCATTTAATGCATTCTGAACTCGGTATCCCTTCCTTGCCATTTCCTGGGAAATTGGTGCAGGACAGCTGCTTTCTTCAGAGGTGGTCCATGTCCTGGTACCCAGCTATAATCCAAGGACAGCAGCAAATTTACAGGAGTAATCATTAGTGGGGGACTGAGAGTGAAGAGGGAGTTGCCAAGGGACAAGAGTGGGAAATCAGTGCAACAAGAACGAGTGTCAGGCATTAGATGGAGCTTTTTGTCAGGCATGATTTGATAGGGAGAAAAATGGCAAAAAGGGAGGTGAATGTATGTAAAAGATATGCAGCATTATTCACAAGTCAAGGGCTGAAACAAATGATGAAGTCACATTTCTTGTTTTACCTAAGTGATCTATTTATCACTGCCGTGTTTGTGCTTGGGTAAGAAAATACCAGTATATCATCAGCCACAGTAAATGAGGTACCATAACTATGCTTTTGAATATCCTAAATACAAAATTAGTGAACCAAACTTGGGGACTTAATCTTGGGGACATGTTTATATCGGCTGAAGCTGCCAAAATAAACATGGCAAAAAAATATTGTGTATTTTTGTGATTTATGTTGCTCAGAGGCTATATCAAATGTTTTGATATTTATTTTGTAGCACTTGGTTGTATGATTTCCAGCTTTTCTGTGAGCCTTATCTTCAAAATTCCATTTATTCAAGGGTTCTGTTTGTTGTTATCAGGCTGTTCTGTGAGAGTTTATCCTATTGCTCCCTAAAGATCAAATTTAAGCATGAAAAGAATTGCTTGCTGTTTCTGGAGGGTTAAGGTTTTATACAAAATTCTTGCAATTTGTTTGCTTTCCTATCCTTAAGTACACCACAATCTGCCTAGCAGATGTGCTGAGAATGAAGCAGATATAAAAGTAGGAAAATATTTGCTAGGGGTATGGGAGATTGATAAAATGAAACGTATTTGTCCACTTTTCTTACTGCCCTAAGTTCTTATTAAACCACCAGACTCAGTGCTTTGAAATTCCCTTTCACTTCAGTATAGCAGAGTCTGCCAGCTGAGCGTGAATCTCTCTTATATAACAAGACAGGAACAATTTACTGTAGTATCTCAAAAGATATAACATTATCTAGTAAAATATACAAAACATGCATTTGGCAAAATGAACACCATTTTGCAGTTTGTTTCAGTTATCAGCCAGGAATGTCAGTGCAGTGTGCAGGAACTCTGAATGTTTTTAGTCTTTCACATTTTGAAAACAATCTGATATCACCCACAGAAGCAAGATGTGGACTAAATATGCATGGACCTTGGGTTTAATAATGGCAAGGCTCTGCTCCCCATCTCCATCAGTGCCCCATGCACGAGCTGCGGATGCACCAGAACTCACCTTGCTCCAGCATCACCCCTGCCTTCCCTTGCCTTGCTTGCCTTCACCTGCAGAGCTCAGCAGAGAGAGCAGTGTCTGCCTCAGTGTCATCTGGGGGTGCCTCTGGGGGAGTGGGCCATGTCACGTACGTGTGCAAGGAGCAAAGGCTCACATGCTTAGACACACCTACCAAAGTGTTTATCACTGCCCTATTTGATCCCTTCTAGGTGCATTCCCAAGGTGCAACGGAGCATCCCATGTGTGTCCAGCACTCCTGCAGCCCAGGGGGTACTGCTGCACAAAACAGCAGTGCCACCAAGTTACAAGCTCAGATTTTGCCAACAGCCATGAGCGTTTCTGTTCAGTGCATCGCATCTCTGGCTGAGGCTCAGCAGCAGTTCCATGTGCCTGCTTCCCTGGCAGACACATGGAACAAATAACAAATAACCCCTGCCTCATGTGGCTCTGGCTTAGGGCTGCCTGCACCACACACAGGCCTTCCCTATCTGCCCTGCACACTAATTGTGTTATTGGCTGATGGAGCCATCCCTCAGAAAAACACAAGCACTCTGATTTCTGCATAGGGAACAAACTGCTGCTCACAAAATGTCGTACAGCTGCATTTCATAAAGTTTTCAATACACTGCTGTATGAGATCCATAGTGCAAGAACTTGTGCTTCCAAAGACAGGCAATCTTCTGCACAGTTTCTAAATTGTGTTCCAAAATGGCCAGTGATTTTGCAGACTGTTAACACTTAATGATCGGTCAATATTCATCTCATCAGTGTATTTGCTGAATTTTCACTTCAGCATGCTTTAGAGAGCAATTTACTAGTAATTCCAAGTAAATTTTAGCTAGTGAATAATTTGCTCCTATTTGTGTTACAAAAGTAAAAAAGAAAATCACATCACTCTAATACTATATTACAAATAATATTACTACTTCAGAAAGCCTTCTACTTTATTTCCCTTTCTGCTTTTTCTGCTAGTTACCTTTCAGGAATAAAAAATGATGAATTAATTAGTGCAAATGTATGATAATTATTGTCAGATGAAATAAACATAAAATACAAATGGGTTATAACTAATCAATAATTATGTACTGTGCTCAATCTTCAATATGCAGGGCATGTCTAAATAGCGTCATTATAATGAAAATCAAATTATTGCACAGCTGTGTTGATTATGGAGCACCATTATAACTTTCATCCTCTTCATTTGGTTCCTGTTTAAGTCATGCTTCTGTGCCCACTTCTTAATACTAGAAAATGTCTCTCTCTTCTGTGCATTGATTTATAGTTAATATTGAGGCATTAAATTTCCTATTATTGTGGCTTTCTCAAGGTCTTTCACAGGTATTATACAGACAGGCTCCAGATTCTTTCAGGGCAATAATATGGAAGCAATATGGAATATTAAAGACAAACTTAAATGGTATATATCCCTGTGTTTGGATTTAATCTGTGCCTGAAGATATTTTGACCTAAGTTATTGAATATATTGAAGTTTCATAGGAGTCAGCTGCATCCAGCTCATTCTGAGCTACTCAGATTTACCTTCATGGAATATGGAACAGGTAAAATTATTTATGACCCGTTCAGTCCCCTGTTCTTGCTTTGGATTGAATCACAGAATCACAGAATGAATTACAGAATGGACTAGATTGGAAAAGACATTTGAGATCATCAAGTCCAACCTATGACCTAACCTAACGCCTTCTTATCAACTAAACCATGCCACTGAGTGCCACGTCAAGTCTTTTTCTAACATGACTATGACTCTTCCACCTCCCTGGGCAGACAATTCCACTGCCCAATCACTTTTTCAGTGAAGGATTTCTTTCTAATGTTTAACCTCAACTTCTCTGGCACAGCTTAAGCCTATGTCCTCTCGTTCTGTCAGTGGTTACCTGGGAGAAGAGACCAACCCCACCTGACTACAGGCACCTTTCAGGAGGTTGTAGAGAGTGATAAGGTCACCCCTGAGCCTCCTTTTCTCCAGGCTGAACACCCCCAGCTCCTTCAGTCATTCCTCACAGGGTTTGTGTTCCCAGCCCCTCACCAGCCTCTTCTGGACATGTTCAAGTGTCTCAAAGTCCTTCCCAAACGGAGGGCCCAGAACTGGGCACGGCACTCCAGCTGTGGCCTCACCAGTGCTGAGAAGAGGCCATGGATGATTTCCCTGCTCCTGCTGGCCACACCATTCCTGACCCAGGCCAGGTCCATGGGCCTTCTTGGCCAGCAGGGCACTCTGCTGGCTCATGTGCAGCTGTACCCCCAGGTCCCTTCCTGCCTGGGCACTGTCCAGCCACTCTGTCCCCAGCCTGGAGTGCTGCAGGGGCTTCTTGTGGCCCAATGCAGGACCTGGCACTTGGACTTGTTAAACTTCAGATTATTGGACTCGGCTCCTCTATCCAGACTATCCAGGTCTCTTTGCAGAGCCTAATGGGTGATTTTTCATACAACTTAATGAATGAGGGCATTTTCTACTTTGTATCTGCTCATAAGCTGCACTGTCTCTGACCAGAGTTGAGGGGTAACAATTGGAGGAAACAGCACATTAGTAAAGACATTTCCACAAGCTTTAGAATTGCTATTGACAAGCATTGCTAATGCTTTGCAGACACAAAAGTATTCTTTCACTCTTTACAAGTGTTAGAAAAACGAAAACTAAAAGTCCAAATCTTGATTCTTGCTCTTGGGTTAAATGTTTGTAGAGAACTTCCCTGCTTGGCTAATGCTGTAACATAAATTCTACCTCTTCCCCTTAGCGTTATCCTGCTGCTTTGTAGTGAATGAAACTGTTGAGGTTGATGTTATTGATCTGGCTCCTCTACAACCAAAATACCTGAGGAGTGTGATTGAGGAAAAACCTCTGCTGTAAAAGCTGAACATTGAATTTTCTTCCAGGGCAAATTTTTGTTTTATTTTTAAAAGGTATCCAGTGGGAGAAAGTATGGAGACTGGGAACAGATTAATCTATGGAGAACTCCAACAACCAAGGCTGCCCTTAAAAGTTAGTGGATATAATACAGCTATTATATTCATTAACTTTTGCCTGGAATTCTCTTGTCCTCTTCTGGCATTTTCATCTAGATTTTGCTTAAGACTTTCTGACTTTGTGTCTTTTTTCCTTGTTTAATGCTCCTGTGGTTGTTGGAGGCAACCTTCAGTGCAAGTCTGGAGTGCAGCTCAAGCCTCAGTTGTGGATGTTTGGTCAGATGCTTTCAAGAGCCCATGAAAAGTGAGTGGTGGTGTAGGTTTTGACCCAAATCCAATGCTCAGTTGCTGTGAGTGACTTCACTGCAGAGTCCTGAGCTGGCAGTGACTTCCCAGTATCCCCCTCTCATTCTGCATGTCTCAGGGTCCCCTTCCTGGCTCCTTACACTTCCATCCCATGTCCCTTATCTTGTATTCATTCTCTCCTCTGAGATATCAAACAGGTATAAAACATTTTCCCACCAGTCAGAACCTTAGAAAAATTCTGGCAGGGATGTGCCTGACTTTATTCAACACTTCTCTGCTGTTTTGAAAATGAAGGAACTACTCTACCTCAGCAATTAATTGTGTAAATAATTAATTTTACCATAGAATAGGTAAATAGGCTTATATTAATATCCCGTCATGTTCCATTACATTCAAGATTGAAAGAAATGATTTGGTGATGTTCTTCTGAAAATAAGCATTTTTATGGATTTAAGAAACATCAGTTGAAAATCTGGGATGACTGGCAGGCAATAGCTGGCACTATTAGGAAGAGCTCTTTGGTCCTGAATGGACCAGATGCCAGGAAGTGTCTTTGTGTGAGCATAACTCTGTGCCATAAGCCTTTTATCCCAAAAGAGGGTTCTGAGTATCTTTTCCAATCTCATTTACCAAATCAGCGAAGAATTCTCTTTAAGCATTCTTTCAGAATTTGGGCCTTAAATTGTAGTAAGATGCCGGCGCTGTTTTAAGTCCTTGCATCTTCACAGAAGTGTTTGCTTTTGCCATGTTACATTAGAGACATTATATTGGTCATTGACAAAAACCAAACACAACACTGGTTAAGGATAAAAGCACATTGTGATTATTTTGGACAGAAGAATCAGGAGGGGTTAAAGATCAGCATTTATAAATATTTTATTAGACTAAATTCCTGTACTTTAATTGAAGCAGCAATTGTATTTTTAATAAATTAGACATATATCTACATTATTCTGAATTGTGGGTGAAGCATCAGTGGGGTTAGAGCTGAGGCTACATGTTTTAGTCTCTATTCTAGACACCTCTTTGTAATATCTAAATGTCTTGTTATGCTTAGCATTTGTGTCACATTTATTGTGCAATTCAAAACTATTTTTAGAGGGATTTAATGTTCAGCTGAACTAAGATATAGATACTCAAGAATGACCAGTGTTTCTTTCAAAAAAAAAATCTTTTTAACTGAAATTGCAACATTTTTTCTGTTTTCTGTAGTCCTGACTGAATTGCATTGCCAGTCAAATATCCTTTGGAAACCAGTTTGTTTTCTAACAGAACAGGCTGCCCAGGGAAATGGCTGAGTCACCAGCAGGTACTTTCCTAAATTTCCTAATACCTTACCTATCCATATGGCTGTATCTCTTACCTTTTCATGTTTACAGTGCTGTTTTGACATATAATCCATTTTCCCTTTTATGTCTTATTCTTCTTGAGAAATAAGGCCTCTGAAAAGGCTCTTCTTTCACCCCTGTGTTTCTCACACCTCAGTCTTGCTGGGAGGAGCCCTGGAGGAGCTGGTTTTATAGCATGTTCCAAGTGATATCCTTTCTGATGGAGGGATCTGTTCAGAACTCAGTGCTTCATTTCAGCCATTCTGCTATGAATTCATGCTTGTAAAAAGCATGGATTTCCTGCTGGCTTGCAGGCTGAAATTTTCATATCCTCTCCAGTGCAAACCTAAGGGATGTCATTAAAGCTTTGACTGAATGATAAGTTATCTGGCTGGAGAACTGAAGGCCTGCAGACCACATCATCAGCCAGGACACAGTGGCATAGCTGTATTTGAAGTCAATGAAGCTGTGACATGTCACATCAGGTGGCAATCTCTCCTGTGAGATTTAACTGTTATGTCTCTTCCTGCCTTGTTAGTTTCTCTCATGGAGTGGGAAGCAGACCCACTGGAAGTGGTAATTTTATATTCTGAGTAAGATATTACCCAGTGTGAGTTGGGGTATTTTGTTAAAGGAAGGAAGATAAATATGGCCCAAAGTGCTTCTGTTCCCTTAGGAATCCATCCAGTGTACAGATGAGCTGCAGTAAGGCTGTGTTGGTCAGGCATGTCACACACAGAATGAATGAGGTTGGAAAACACCTTTAAGACCATCTAGTCCAACCTATGCCCTAACACCTCCTCAGCAAATAAACCATGGCACTGAGTGCCATGTCCAGTCTTTTTTTAGGCACCACCAGGGATAGTGACTCCACCACCTCCCTGTGCAGACAATTCCATTGCCCAATCACTCTTTCAGTGGAGGATTTCTTTCCAACATGCAGCATAAACTTCCCCTGGCATAGCTTAAGTCTGTGTCCTCTGGTTCTGTCAGTGGTTACCTGGGAGAAGAGACCAACCCCACCTGACTACAGGCACCTTTCAGGGAGCTGTAGAGAGTGATAAGGTCACCCCTGAGCCTCCTTTTCTCCAGGCTGAACAGGCCCAGCTCCCTCAGTCGTTCCTCACAGGGTTTGTGCTCCAATCCCCTCACCAGCTTTGTTGCTCTCCTCTGGATGTGTTTGAGTATCTCAATGTCCTTCCCAAACTGAGGGCCCAGAACTGGAGACATGCTTTATAATTTATAACGATTTTCCCAGTCACAGACTGAGATGACAGCTAAGTTTCTATCTCTAATCCTTTTCATTAATATTGGCTGTGCAAATTTGACAAGGTTCTTTTTCTTTTCTTTTAATCCATTTAGTTTTGATGTCAGTGTCCATGTTAATTTGTGTCAAAGAGCAGTAGGTGTGGATGTCCTTGGGAATGGGAGAACTCCAGGTTTTTTGTGATGTTTGGGTGACCTTCCTTTGATTTGCTAAGTTCATCCTCTGTACTACCTTCTAAAAAATACATTTACATCTTTCTTTTTTTGTATGATTGTGCACAGGGCTAAACCAATGTAAGAAATCCTGCAGCTTTTTCTGTAGTGCTTCTGGCTCAGGAAATTTGCAAGAGGTGTTTAACTGTGTGATATTTGTAGATGTTCAGAGTTTGCCAGCCACCTTGCAGCTCTGTATTAGAGCCAGGGAGAAGAAAATAAGTATGAAGGAAGGGGATACAATGGAAACTAATATGCATTTTCTAGCAATGATTAAAAACATGGTACACAGCTTTTAGTTAAGTTACTCTGGCTTCACAGTGAAAGGCAGACATATTTAGTCATGCAACAGAAAAAGAGTTTCAGGGAACTTATATTTACTGAAAACATTAAGAGTGCAACTTAGATTTCTATAGGTCCATGTTAAATCAACACAATCAACCTCTGTGAAAGCAAAATAGATTTTGTTACCACTTAATAGGATAAAAACTCGTGTATGTTGCAGAGATGTCTGTTAGTTATATTGTCTGAGTAGAAATTCCTAAATTTGAGAGGAAGACATTGCCTAGGAGAAAATATAATGAAGTAGAACTTCTCAAACATAACTCCCTGGCTTCTACTGTCTGGACCAAATAAATCTGTGCCCTAGACCAAGGGAGAAGACAATGGTGCAGACCCATGATCTTGGTGTGATCTGACACACCACTGTGTCAGTGCAGGAGTAAGGCTGCACAAAAAATTGCTAATGGGGGATAAAGATAAGCATAGAAAAATACAGAAAATTATACACTTAAAAATGGTGATGTAATTTTTTTGGTGATTTTACTTTCATGCTTGTATATAAGAAACATATGATAAAGAAAAAGCAAGACCATTATAATTTGTATTTTGATACATTTTAACGCACACAAAAATCTACATTAATTATTCAGGGTGCATATAACACCCAGAATAGGTGATAGTAAACCAAGCCAACATACTTTGAAAATGTACAGTAGTTTGGACACATTCTACCAAAAGGCTTCTTGACTGAATAATAATGCTCTTTTGCATATACAAACATGATTAGAGTTCTGATTGTCTGGTTTGGCTATCAGGAGTGGCTGTGTGTGAAATGCAAGTTATCCCTTATCACAAACTGTCAGTTTTGATTTTTAAATATACCTAAAGCCATCCAACTTTGATTGAAGGTTTCAATATAGATATATTATTTTTTAATATTTAGATGCTGCAAGAACAACATATCCTAATGCAAGAATAACCTATCCTAATCAAAGAGACTTTCACTGAGTTGATTCTGTCTCCAAGCCCTCCACCCATTGTGATTTTTTGTGATATCAACAGTGATGAAAGTGAGCAACTTGACTGTCCAAGAACCAAAATTATACTGCTTTGGCCAGTTCAAGTCTTCCTGAAAGCAGCATCAACACTTGTAGTCTGTTAATTATATGATCAAAGAGTCTGTGATTAGAAGAGATTAAGTGAGATTAAGGAGGCATGAATAAGTAAGCATCATCAGCACACAGGGGCCATGTGGCTATGTGATTAAGTCATTGATACATAGGCAGATTTAATTAGTGCAAGAATATATCAGGGGCCCCAGGAGAATCAAGAATGTCTGAGCTTTTCTCTACACGGAATAAATATATTCTGAGACAAGAAAGAGCAGGTGCTGTAGTCTGTACTCTGAGTACATTTTTTTGTCTGTGGTATTGACTCTAAAATTTGTGGAGGTGTATTCTCATTTCTCCCATGACCTTGTAAGGACTAATTTCTAAGTAGTATTTCTGATTCTAGAACAGTATAGACATTGAAGACCTTGCATGTAGACTGAATTTGTCATCAGGAAACATACACATCAAAAGAGGTTTAAAAGTAGAGAATGTCTGTGAGCAGAGCCTTGTAAGAGGCCAGTTGTTCAATTTAGGAAAAGAGTTGCTCTATTCAGAATGAACCAGTACTGCAGGGCTAGCTGTCAGCTCCTAAGCAGCCCTAGTCCAGTAAATTGTGTTTTGAGGAGAACCCTCTGGGCTCAGTTTCCTTTGCTTCCTCTGCTCTTTACATTGCCATGAATAACCGATCCCATACCATGTTGCTTTCTCACCTTCCAGTTCTGCCTCTCACTTTCCTCCTGTTCAGGGCACCTTTCCTAATCTATGTCCTTTATTCTCACATCTTTTCCTTGGATGATTCTTTGTCTTTTTTCCTCTGCTGCGTAAGATGGCACCCTCTCAAATGCTCCCACAGATCTGGTTTCCTCTCACTGTGAAATGTTTGTTGCTCTGTGTAAGAACTTGGTTTCTATGGCTGAAGCCATTTGCTTAGATGGCTCTGAGAAATGCTGTAGGCCAGTCAGGTGTCTGCAGGAGAGGATCTGCTTTCTCTTGGAGACAACAAAAGAGAGGGATCTGGCTGCTTGGAGCTGCCATCTTGTGCTGTGCTGAGTGGGTAGGCAAGGTAAGAGGACACTGGCAGCCACAAGGGAGCTGTTCTTGCAGCACAAGTGTTGCTCACTAAGGGCTATGCATAATTGGGCTTACACGTACAGAGAGATGAGAAACACAGCAGTGATGCTCTTCCAAAGGAAATCTGCCAAAAGCTTCTTAGTCAGAAGGACTGTGCGTCATAACCCCAAGAAATGATCCATTTCCTTTTAGCACCTGCAAAGCTAAAGCTTTGAGAATTGTTCAGCTCTTTGTGTCAACATATGATCCCCAGGTCTGGAGCTTGTGTTCTGTATTGTGCCTTGCTTAGTACATTTTTCCACACTGAAACCTGTTCGTGTTAAATGTGGTTCTGTGGCAGGAGATGTGCTTCACTGCTAACAGATATTTTGGACTGGATTGACACTAAAAATGACAAAACTGGTTTCTATAATTGATTAACTGCATGGTAATCGTGAGTTCATTTGATACTGGCAATTATAAATTTGAACATCTTCAGAATAGACCCTAATAGTGTTTATGAAGTGTTGCTTTGACAGTCAAATTTCTGCTGGCATCTGTTGTGTGTTTTGTCTCCTCAGCTCTTTAATGTCAAAGCCTGCGAATGGTGCTGCCTATGTGCACTTCTGAACAGCAGCTGAACAGAACAGAGCTCTTAGCCACCACCTGCTGTTTTGTTTCAATCCTTACTGCTATTTTCAGCTCTTGTCATTCACAGGGCTTTTAATTGTTATTTATGGTAGAATAATAATAATAATAGTAATACAAAAGTTCTCATTGATTTGTAGTCATTGATTCATTTTGTGGATGCAAGCAGAACCTCCCCTAAGATGGAGAGGCCTTTCTCCTTTTAAAGGCTAGTAGGAGAAGGTCAGAAAATCACCCTGCAGCAATAAGAAAAGCTTGTAAGTTTATAATGAAACAAATAATTTAAGGAAATTAACCATCCATAGTGTTTAAATCCTGAACAATTTTGTTCCATTTTTGCATAGAAAGATGTAAAGAGTCAGGACTTGTGCCCAAACCTTTAATCTGTTTTCTCAGTGAACTTAAAATCAGATGATGGAACACTTGTTAACAGTGCATTAGTGCTGGTCCTGGGAGGGCACATGGACATATAAGGAAGATCAATCGCATTTTAAAAGTTGTCAGTTTGCCCATGTCAATGCATCATTTCTGTGCATTTTGCAAGGACAGTGAGAAAGGGAGGGAGTCCCAGCAGGAAGCAGGAAGTGTATCACTAGTTCAGCTGACTGGAGCTGGAATTGCCACTGCCCCAGCTCCCCTGCATAGGATAAATTTGCCCATCTCCATTAGCAAAAGCTGGGTGTTTTTCACAGTGCTCATCATTCAGTAGGGATGAAAACAGTGTTTTTGTTGTTGAGGTTTTTGTAAATGTTACTAAGAACACCACTAAAATGTGAACACGTAAAATGGCATTTTTCTCACCTGCTCACATTCTGTGTAACAAGATGAACGATATTTACTTACAGACAGCAAGTCAGTTTTGATGTGGAGTCCTGATTCATTACTTACATCCTTTCCACTGGTTGTGTTCTATTCAGTTAATTTGCAGTGTTACCTATGTTACCAATGTGGTTGTGTGGGTTATTTATGGCATGACCAAGAGCCAAATTTATTTTGAGTCTGAGAAGGAGATATTGCATTGGAAGTTAGTCATGGAAACTCATAACTTGAGTCTGCAAGAGAGTCTCAATGGATAACAGGAATTTTATTGTAAGCTTGATCTTATTCAGTATTGAAAATTGGATATATTCATCCTTTTACTACAATATATTATATTTGTTTTTGTAAATAACCCAGTTCAAAGGGAAATTATTACAAGCATCTGCACTTATTTCTGGTTTTGCTATGCCTTACATTCCCCAGTCAAAGCAATGTTTACATGTTGGGGAAACTAAAGCATAGTGAGGGTAGGAGTTGCCTAAGGCCATACAATACAGTCCTGACAAAAGTGGGAGCAGACACTGGATGTCTGAATCAGCTCTTGTAGTTTTATCCATTCTCACACTCTGCACTGAAAACATGGCCTAACCCAAAGTTCATCCATGGAGGAAGACATGGGCTCATTGGCTCTGACAGGGATTAATTTAGCTGCATGGCATGTAGCCTTGGATGCACAACACCCTAGAGATGTTTTACACCACATTAAGGGCAGAATTGTCAAACAGTGCTTTATTTTCATAGCTCAGCCTCTACCTCTCTGGATGTCCTATAATATTAATTTCTTAAAGAACAGATAAACCCTTTGAAAGAGTTATTTTGTAAGCCTGTTACTGCTGCACAAAAACAGGCATTAAAAAAATTTGGATTTTTGGATTTTTTTTTTCTTGTGTTGCTAAATACTTGCTTGTTTTCCTGTTTCTGATTAATATAGGCCTGTCTCAGACAGAAAGGCAACAACAATCATGTTCATAAAACAGCACGAAACACTGATCCCACTCTGAAGGCTGCCCTTCCAGTTCAGCAGCTTCATTGACTTCTAGATAGTATCCATTTGTATTTCCAGGCATCTTGGATATTATTTAAACCTAAACCTTTAGGTGCACAAGATTATGTGAAGACTTTTCCATTAATTTAGCATTTATTTGAAATAAATCCTTTGGATAGCATGTATTTCAGTCTTTTATAGGCTCTGCACCCAGGAACAGCAGTGCATAAAGTGTTTAAGAGGAGGAGAAATATTAAATTATTTTATCTCCTTTTTAATAACTTGAAGTGAAAGACTTACAGAAGGAATCCTGAAATTAGACATCTTGAATTCAGCTTCTTTCTTTGACACAGATTTGCTTTATAAAAACTGTTTAGCTTTTGTGTGTTCTGGCTTGCACTTGCTAAAATGCAGGTAATGGATAAAAATCAGGTCTAGAAAATGGATGACTTCAAGCCTGGGAATGCCAATATTTAAGCATTTTGCTATAAAAGGCATGGCATTGCTGATCTCACAGAGTTATAAAGCTAAGGCAAGATTTTAGGAAGAGTTCTGCTCTCTTCAAGTTGCAGAATCAGGCAGTTGAATTCCTGAGAAACATTATTGTTATTATTAGCTATGGAAATTATTCTCATATAATTCTGAAATGCTTTTTATCTACTTAAAAGCAATGATTTCTTATGTACAGAGATATTTTAAAAATTTATTAATGGCTGCTTGATATCTTCAGCAACTCAATAATATACTTCTGCTGATATTTAAGAAATCAGAATAATGTCATTTACATGTTTATATATTTGAGCTTAAAAATTTGAAGTCTACAGAATAGATCTTCATGTAATAGTGCCTACAGGGGTTAACAAATCTCTCATTATGTTTGCTCTCTAATACATTAAAAGGCACAAAACACTGTTGTCCCCACTGCACTAATCATGTCTATGATTGAATAACTATTGATTTAGTCACTGTTTGGGAATAAAAAAAATCCTTGACAAGGCTAAGTGAAAAGGCAGGTGCTGTTACTCAAATGGAAAAGCCATCTATCTCATTACAAAAGCATTTTCAAGGACATAAAAACTTGGGTCCTGCATGGAAGCTTTTTATTAGGCTGCAAAACTTCTCAAATTGTCTGCAGATTTTTGAATTTTAGCCTTACCTTCCTTTAAAAAAAAAAATCTCGTATCCCTGCAGGATTCTTTAGCTAATTTTTAGCTCTAATTTTCAGTGGGTCCATTCTTTTCTGAGGAAACAGAATAAGGTATGGACAGAGTACAAGCAATGAGGTTTTAATAGCTCTTTGAGTGATTCAGCCCTATACCTTGAGCTGCCCTTATAGGGCTGAACAGAATTGTTCAGAGAGCAGTGAAAAATCCTTTTACAAGTGTCATTACTCTGATTCACTAACAGATGCTCTGGAAATTTAATAAGAGCTTTCCTTTTTCTAAAACATTTCTCACTTTTTTTCCAAGGTAATTTTTCTTTTTTAGCTTAGATTTGGCAGGACCATGTTCAGTTGTTTTGATTTCCTGCTGGGAAAAGTAATCAGGGAAATAATCCTTGTCCCAAGAGGGTCAGGACATCTTATATACTGCTTTATGTAGATGTGTGCTGTCAGGAACTGTAATGCTGGGTCATGGTAGGAATCTCTCTTTGGTTCAGCAAATTCAATTGGTCCTGTAAAACTGGGAAGAGGTGTTTGGATACCCACAGGTTCATTATAACAACAAATTAAATTGATTAGAACTGGAATTGTCATCAGGAAATGTAACAGATGCATATTTTCATGTCTTTACAAGAATGTCAAGGTCTTACAAGAATGTCATTGCAGTGAGTGAAGCCATGGGCATGAGAGTCACACAGGGAGAGAGGATGTCACTCCAGCTAAACACTCCTGTAAGTGGCTGGAAAGCAATGCAGAGATGGAAAGCCCAGGGCAGAAAGTCTCATTCTTTGTTCTACTCGAAGAACTTTATATTGTGCAGCATCCTGGCTAGAAATACAGCCAGAAAGTTTTTGTGATAAAGAGGTGTTAGAGGTATGATGTGGAACAACCTGCACTGCAAGGTGTTTATAAAAAGAGAAAAACTTCCCATAATGGTAAATCAGTGGCAGCTGTGCTCAATGCTGTGAACTCACAGAATTGCTGTTTCATTTGGGAGTGTATGAGTTCTGTAAACTCCTCCTCATGCATTAATATAAACAGTAGATCTGAAATAGAGGATGATAAATGCAATGAAGCTTTACAATATCAAGTTCCTGGGTCAAGGCAGAGTCCTTGCTGAAAGCCATTGGTATTTATCCTTTCTAGTCAGAGGCACAATCTTCAAGCTCAATTGCCTGGAGAGAGTTCCCGTCTCGCTCTTGCTCCACGATATTCCTACTGCTCAGAATACAAGCTGCTTTCTGCTGCTCTTATTCCATTCGACTCAGCCCCTTCTAGAAGTGCACTATGTGGGACAGGTGCCCTTCACTTATTTATACTACTGAATGTTGGGAGGAGTAGGTAGTTTTATAGGGAAGAAGGATTTTATTCAGCACTGATGGAACTACAATAAATTCAGCACTATTTCAGTATCATGGAATAAAAAAACCCCGTATTTTTTAGCTTTAAGGTGAGATTCAATAAATTTTGAAGTGCTAGATCTAAGATGTATGTGTTAAAGGGTTTTTTTATTAGTAGGGAACAATAGAGGACCATAATTATTCCAGAGGAAGTTGGGCATGTATTGTTCTGGAAATTGGGATTTATGGTGATTATCTAAGTACTGATTACTTGGAGATTGAAATACCAAGTTTTTTTAAAAAGTATTTCTTTTCTCTAAAGGAATTTTATGGTAGACCATCAATATGATCAGACTTAGGTACAGAAATACATTGGCTTTGAATTAGAAAAAAGCATGTTAAAATATAACTTGGAGTCTGAAATACTATTTTACATATATTATGTAAAGGGTCTTCACATTTCAAATGCTTTATCCTTGTCTTTCTCCAATATTCCTACTACTCTTAGACATAAATTTGTAGCCTGTAGTAATCTTAGCAAGTCATGCATGCAATTATGAACAGATGTGTTGTTTGAATTGGAGCATAAAATACCAAGCAATGAAGTTGTTTGTGTGATGAATACACTTAAGGCTTGATTTTTCTATCATGAACTTTTCAATTTCCTCATGCTGCAGTTTTAAAATTCAGTGAAGAATAAGAAACAATAAAGGCAGTAAATTAGAAGTTTAGAAAGAACGTGTATCAAGTCTCAGAAACATTGCTGTAATGGAAATACTTTATCTACACCAGGGATCCACTTTATCTCCCACCTCCTAAGAAACTCTCTCAGCTGGCAGGGAATTTGCTTTCCTGGAGAGAACTCCAAGTTAGTGATAAGTCACTGTCCATATCTGCATGTATGAACATGGGTGACATCCTCCCTGTGCAGTGTGGGAGATAAGATGTGTTTGGGATTCACAGGGGTGAGAACTGGGATGTGAACTTGGGGAAATTACATTGTGGAGTGAATGCCTTACAGGGATCCAGTGCTAGAGACACAATACAAGCAAACACACATTTACTGGAGTCCAGCTCTTACTAGCAGAATATTTTGGGTATAAACTCAAATCCTCATTTTCTTCAGACCTCGTGCTTTGCAAACCAAGTAAATCAAGGCCCACAGTCATTAAATTAAGTGAGATACAATGTTCTTCCTGAGCTGCTGGAAGAGGGAAGTCATTAAATATGGGCAGTTTTACCTCTTTAGTGGAAAGGGTGGGGTGAGAGGCAGAATGGGATTGATCCTGGGTACTCACCATTGCAAATCCATTATATGGTAATGACTCAGAGCAAGGGTCCTTGCAAAGAGAGGGGCCCTGGGAGAGTTATTAGCAGTGAACACTGATACTTTTCCACTGCCAGGAGAACAATGTCATTATTTGTGGCCATCAGCTGGTAAGTTCTATGAGATTCTGCCACTTTCACGTGCTTGTTCTTTTTATTTGTTTAGTTACAGGCAGGATCTAGCAAAGGATGATGCGCTGCTGTTTACAATGCTCGTTCATTTAATTTTTTAGAGGTTCATCCTAATCTAAAGGAAGGAAGTTGCTCCTTGTACTGAGGAAGTTTGGCAGAGTCATGTAGAAATAGTCAGGGAAAATGAGTTCAGCATTACCTCTTTAAACTGCACCTACTAGGCATTTCTGCAATGGTCCTTTCAAATGTGAGTCATGGCCCATTGAAAAACTAACTGAAATGACAACATAATTCACTAGGAAAGATAATTAGCTATTTATTAATCTCTAAAAAATTAGGTTTAGATGAAAACATGTTTAAAACATACCTTGATATTTGGAAGATCAATATAGTTTGTGTGCTACTGGCAAAAAGGAAAAAGCCCAAAACACCCAAATCCCAAAACCTAACAAAAAAATAAAATGTAAATTAACTGTTTCCAAATTTCACTGTTGGAACAGAAGGCTGGTGTCAAGGACAGAAAATCCAATATATAAAAATTTATTTTCCATTATCAAGGTAGAATATGCAAAACTTTAAAAATAATAAAAATTGAAAGAAGTGATCTGACTTCACTGACTTCAGAAGGTCCATGTTGATTTACACTAACTAATGACTGTGAGAAACAACTTGTTAAGGTTTAATAAACCTTTTTAAATTTTCAAAGTGAGCAGTTGTTTCTCACATGACTAACTAATTGCTTGTTTTGTTTTGCTTGCATTGTTAAAGTAGTCTGAAAAATTAAATCCTAGCAACAGAAAAGAGTAGCACACTTTTTTAAGGCACAAGGCATACAACTGAAGTGACAGACATTCCTACTTAAGTTTAAATGTGACAGGAGTGTAAACTCTTCTTTGTGGAAAATAACTCAATATTTGTTTGAACTGTCACTCTGTCATTTCCATCATGCCAAGTAAGGAAACAACCTTGAATTGTTAAACTTGGAATATTTGACACCATCAGCTTTTGCCAGGCCAGCAGCGCTTCTGCTGCCTCGGGTGCAGATTCTTTCATCATATAACTTCAAATTTCCCTGGATTATGTCCAGCTATGAAACCCTGACTTTAGCCTTTTAAAATAGTTTCAGAAATGGGCAAAGTCATAGGGAGGGCAAACTTGCTGCTCAGCCAGATGCAGAGAAATCAAGGGAATTGTCCCAGCAAAGAGGCTGGCCCGTGGCAAGGGAGAAGCTTGCAGCCACAAGCTACAGAGGGTTTAGAAAGCTGAGCAGGAGTTAAAGGACTGAGAATGATTTTGTCCAGCTTTATGGGAACACACTTGAATAACAAAGTTGTTTCTTCCTCCAAACAATTAGGAAACCAATTGTCCTGTGCACTTCTTACCTTGTAAATTATTTGAGATGTATGTGGTAACAGTGACAAACAAGGGAGGAAAACTCAATATTGGAAGTTATAACAAATGTGCCTTGGAGTTGGTTATTGGGAAATAACAAGGGATAAAAGTGTTAACAAGGGTAGAAAGAGATTTTTTTTTATCCCCTGGCATTTGACAGCTGACTTAAGAAATTGGTAAGAGAGTAGAGGAAAATGTAATCAATTCCACCTATAAAACATTTACCAAACTTTGAGGAAAAGACTTGTGCTTTAGAAAGGTATGTACTTTTCAAAATAAAAGGTGATATTTAGTGCTAAAAGATGAGCAAAAGAGAATTTAATACCTATTCTTCTTCCTATCACTGACCTCCCACAGTGAATATAGAAATATTTTTCCCACTTTAAACAGAATTGTATTGCAAGTTGGGGCATTATAATGAAAGAAGGTGGAAAATGTGTGTTGGGTGTGTGGCTTGACTTGTTAATTTTCTTGAAGCTTCAAAAAAACTTCTGAAATCCGTCAAGACTGAAGAATTTGTGTTGAAATCTTTTGTGAGCTGGATGAATGCTGTAATTATAGGCAAGGTTTTTTCAGCCAAGCTGTGAAGGACATGCAAGAGTGTAGATGTGAAATTCCTGCAGCAGCTGCTTTCTCTCTTATTTAGCTGCGGATAGATGCATAAGGGAAAGTGTTCATCTTTGGAGAAATCAGTGCAGTGAAGGCCTGGCCTAGATCTTAAAGTTACCCTGACATATTAACCATAAAAAGTCATGTGCAATTTAGTACCTGTTGAACACAAGGGAAACTGGCAAATTGGATGTTTCTGTGAAATGATTCAATGTTCTATGGAGTCTCAGTTGCAAAGGTGTTTCTGCAGCTACAGCCTTTGTCTGTCTCTGGCCCTGCATCCCATCACCATCCCACCTTCTGGCTGGTAAATTAGACTGTATGTTAGGATTCTAGCAAATCTATCACAGAAAAGCTGGAGGCCAGGTAACATTCTTTTTCTTTTAGCCACAGGCATTTGAGAAAGAATTGGCAGTAGGAATGTATTAACTTTGCATCAAAACTGTATAAATAAAACATTTCTGTCAATAAGAAAATATCTTACAGAGCTTTTTCATATAAATTTCATTTTCCTAATTTTCCATATTTTAACCTTTTGCTAATTATCTTGGAAACATCAGGACAAAATATTTTCAGAAGATCATTCACTATTCCTGAGAGTGTTTACATGCATATAAATAGGTATAACAACAACCATAATTGCTTTGCCATTTCCAACCTTTAGACTGGATTGGGTTTTTTTAAGCCAACTCTAGAACTTAATTTTCCTCTTCCTTTCTGTATCATACCCCACTTTTCTCACTTGCATGTATGCTCAGAGACAGGGAAAGGCTTGAGCTGCAGAAATACCTTTGCAAATGAGATTCCACACATATAAAGTAATAAATGTTTCAAGGATGTCACTTTTCAGCAGCATGACTGAACCAGTGCTAAATCAGGGTAAACACTCAAAATCAAAAGCATGAGACACATTCTGTGCATTCTTGGTACCTCCTCAAAATTTCAGAGTTAAAGAGGAGAAAAGATGAAGAGATTTAAATTTTATTTACAGGAGTCCTTGCATCTGTCTTGAAAAATTGCTTGGTCTGGAGGCCTGGGTGCTCATACAAAAGTTGAGAGACTTGAATTTCAATTCTGTTCCTGGCCTCTGCTGCAATCTAGAGCTCATTTTGTGCCTCTATGCAATGTGTTCATGCACCAATTTTAATATACATGTGCAGGTATATCTCAGTGAGACTACCCCAACTTGCTGTTTGCAAAGATTCTGGCTCTCTTGTAAAGAACAGCTAAAATTTCTCCTGGTGAGAGTTGGTGTTTTCAAGAAAAGAAACAAAACTTGTTCACTTTACAGAAGTTTTTGTCACTAAGCATTTTTAGAATTTGCAGGAGATATACCAACACCAGATCATTGATTTTAGGCAAACCTATTATTAAACAAACTTTAAATATTATGTAATTATTGCTGTGTTTAGTAGCTTTTCCTGACCAGCATCCAAAATTATTGTAATGTAAGAAAATGACTTTGCAGTCGAATATTCAGCAGAAATATTAATACAACAACAATTAATATAATAGTTGTCAGATAATCTGAACATTGAGTTCATAGGAGTAATTTTAATTTACTTCAAACAATGTGGGCAATTTTTACACATCAGTTTGCATTTCACTGATTATACTCAGCTGAGGCAAAATGGTGGCTTTTGAAGAAGTTTAATGTAACATTGCAGGGATTAGGGACACAAGATTTTCTTTCTGAACTAAAGTTTTCAAGAAAAAGTTTAACACCACTTCATTAGTTTCAGCTGGGAATAAAATTAAGTATGTTTTCATCCCATAATCTATGAACTATTGTGTTTATTTTGCATTTTTAAACTGATATTCGCTTTGTTTAATCTTTTTCAGTTTGCAATTAACAAAAGTACAACAAAAATGCTCAATGGTGTTTGACCTCCCAATTAAAATGCAACATTTCAGTACCAACTACATTAATATTTAAAGAATATGAATGGAAATAAAGAAACCAAATTTATTAATAGCTCATTTGGAAAAAAAACCTCAAAAAAATTACTTTTCTGTTGTTGCACAACACCCTAATGTAGAGAATCATATGTTGAGTCAGTGAAAGGAAACAACTCTGCACTGGAGTTAGAGTTACTGGTGGGGGCCCAGCATTCTATTGTTATGAATACCCTAAAATCTGCGTCTCTGCATTGCCATTACAGATGTCAATATGGGAATTAGATTTACCCAAAAACTTGTGAAGGTCTTAGTGAAATTTTCAAGGTGATGGTACTGGGAAAGCGATGTAGATCCAATGAATTATCTGAATATATAAATTTGGCATTTTAATTTAAAAGAAATAGCTGCTCTCTATTGCCACAGGTGCTGATGTGTATCTTGCATGTGGGACTGTGCTATAGCATATTTGCTTTATGCTTTGAAGTCCAAGCAACCCCAGGTGCTGAATTGATTGCATGTGGAGGATTTAGGCCAGCCTTTGGCCCCTCCAAATCAGTCTGGGTCTCCTGTCAGGTTGTCCTGCAGAGCTGAAGTGCTGTGAAGGCAGAGTAGGCTGTCATATGTCATTACAGAAATGCTGCTTCTTTTTTTAACCCTGCTCACAAATGCATCCCCTGGCTTCTGGGCTTTGTAAAGGAACTGTTTGCCATGCTTTGTGTTACCTGGCTCTCCAGGTAAGCAGGATAAAACCCCCTGACTCCTCTATATATAACAATGTTTTTTAATCCAGTTTCCTCTCTTGGCTTAAAGGAGATAAAAGAAGTCCAGCAATAAAACCAGTCCAAAAGTGCCTGGGTACTTAAATACTCATACTCTGTTGTTTGTCATTCTCTCTTTGTTTATAGCTCCTTAGTCAGTTTTCAGTCTGTGCTCAAGAAAAAATCAGTTTGAATGATTTCTTTTAAGGGAGGCTATTTGACACATTCTTTGATTTACCCAAGTCTTCTAGACTATATATCATTCTAAACTACTCTGCACCTTTCATCCCACCAGCTGATAGAATTATTTTGGGAATGCGTGATGCAGTTTTCATGGCAATGTTTGCTTTCCTGGAAACTCATGCTCTGTAATAAATACCTCTGATACTGGTGGTGCATACATAATTCTGGGGTAGACTGGGTTTTTAAATCCAGTGCTCATCTTGGAAGAAATTTCTGGGGCTATGAAATTCTGTGATTTTGAATTTTGTATTGAATTTAACCATTTAAAATACATTTTTTACTAAAAAAAAATTATAATTATTATTATAATTTAATTTTTTTTCTGAAAAAGGAATTTCCAACCAAAACTTTTTTCTGTCTTTCAGAAGCATTTGTTGCTGTGGGATTTGTACACAGCATGTTCTAAACAAATAAACCAAGCACACACCAGCCATACAGCCCAATCTCTGGTTACAGAACCTGCTTTTTATCTTCCTGTTAGCTGAACCTTTCCCTGAGTGCTTTCTGTTGAGCTAGAGTGAACAGCAATTATTGTCTCCCACATCAACATATTATTTCCTGGAATAAAGAAATAAATATTTTATGGTTTGTACAGTTTTAGGATTTTTATGCTCTCAAAAGTAGCAGCACTAAATATGTGTGTGGAAAGCTGTCCTGCTTCCACCCTGATGCTTACAGATTTTCCCAGGTTTTAGTGGTACATCCCCTCCACCTTTCCCACCCTGGGCCTTCTTTACAGTCTCAGGAACTCCTGATAAGCCTTGACCAAACCAGCTGGGGGGAACTTTGGGCTCCTAGGAGCACAACTTGATGAAGAAACAGATATTGATATTTTACATCTTGGCCCTGTGCTCATGGGCCTGTTTTGGTTAAAAAGTACCTGAGTATACAAAAATGCATGCAAAATTAACAAAAATTTTATTCACTTAGCTTTACAAGACTAATTATCATTACAATTTCATGGGTGAGATATTTAATGAGATTGCATGTTTTATTCTTTATTTGTATTCAGAGTGATTCTCATATGATGTAGGAGCCGCATATAAAATAGCAATGTGTCAAAAAGCCAGCTCCTGAAGTGTATAATATTGTGCAAACTGACACTGTTCAATACAATCATCTATTTGCATTCACCAAAACATGTAATATGGATGGGTTTGGGGCACTCTATTGATACAGGCTTGCATTTCTGTCTTTATTTGTTTATCTCTGGGTCTATTTAGGTTAATTTTCTAGCAACTTTAAAATGATAAATAATAATATTTGCAAAGAAACACCTGAGGTAAGGCTCTAGGGATTGGTTTTTTTTCTGATGGAACTGCACTGCTCTGCATATTTAGGATTAAATTTACCATTAAATTAACACAGTTGGAGACATTATAATCTCTATTTAATATGATGATTTGAAAAGCTTCACTAGAAAAAGGAAAACCAGCAACCTTGTCTGGCTGTGATGGTAACACTTTAGCAGTAACTAAGCCAAACACTCTCAGTAATTCAGGTGAAATCCATGCTTTAGATATTTCTTCAAAATTGGGTTACCCACAGGAGCTGCAAAATCAGCAGCTACTCTCCACATCCCCTCAAAATATAAATTAATTACTCTTAAGTTAGTTCTCATCAGAAAAACATTTCTAGCACATGCTAAAATGTAGATCTGCCTACTGTTACTTTTGAGACCTTTGCAGCATTTTTCTTTTGCAAATAAATGTCCTTGAAGGCAAAATTAATTGAGAAATTTGTGTATAGGAATTGGCCCTAAACAAAGACGATCAATGAGTTCTTGCCATGGTTCCTGGCTTGCAGTGTTACTGGCCACAGGGGGAGGTTTGGCTCCTGGGGATCAGCTCCGGGAGCAGCAGCACCATGGGCACTGCTCTGTCAGCACTTCCCAGCCCCAGGGCAGCTCCCTGCGCTGGGTCTGCTGTGGGCTGGGGCCCAGAGGAAGCACGGTTATGTGCTCAACATCCAAACTGTACACTCTTTATTCTGAAGGGTGGTTTTTGCTCACTTTCTGCAAGGGGTTTGAACAATCAAACCTAACTAACAAAGCTCAGATATCTACTGAAACATCAGGGAATTTGGGACAAATAATGATTCTTTTACGAGTCAAACCAGCCTGACTTCTGTCTTGACTTGACTTAACCTACAAATAGGAAGAGTGTTGGAGTGTTAAAATTGTTCTGTGGTGCACAGGCCTGTGGGCAGAGCTGTCCTGTCCCTGTAAGAACACTGATCTGAACTTCATCTGCACTCTGTGACTAATCCAGCTGTGTGGAGCAGAGTGTGGAGCTGGATGGGAACTGGAGATTTATGTACACAAACATCCCTCACACTGCTGCATTACAAAGCTGTTAGAGCTTCCCTTTAGGTGTGAGTAATCCTTGAGAGCTCAAGCCAGACTAAATACCAGCAGTGCCCTTAGTGCCTTGTGAGTGGATGTGTGGAGCATGGAGTGTTTACATTGGAAAGCTTTTCTGCAGTTGTAAGGATGGGCATAAAGGAGAAGCAGCACTGAATTTTAAACATTTCATATACCAATATTTCCTCATGTGGCTAGCAGTTCTTTCTGAACCTGAGAAGTTGAAATTTAGCCACATGAATGAGTACTAACTGTGCTTCCCTTTGGCTCTGCAGTTTCCACAGAATTGTATGTTTCAGCTTTTCTAAGCTTCTCTTCCCTAAATATCAGTTTAAAATCTGTCAGCTAAAGCCACTTGCAACCATAAAGAAGACATTTTGCAAGTTGTTTCATCAGCAGTTTCTCATCCATGTGTGATGGGCAAGATGCACTGACATTTTTAAAGCTTTTTATCATCTCCTTTCTCTTCTAATAAGAAAGGACTATGTCTTTGTCCATCTTCTGCTAAGTAGTGGTATTTCTCTTTGATATCCTTCAAAAATGTTTGTATCCCATGCCCTTGTAGAAGTTTTGTAAACTCTTTGTGAATTATACTTTCAGCGCAAGCATACAGAACTGACTGATGTTATATCCAGATTTTCTATACCTGAATAGAGAATTGCAATTTAGTTGCCTCTTAATTATCTCTCAGTGGAAATAATTTTTAAATTCTCCCTTTTTGCCTGCCAGTGCCCAGTGCAGAAGCTGCCTGTACATAGCATGGATGCATTTCAGTGAAATTCAAAAGATGAGCCATATAAGGTTTACTTCTCATCAGTATATCTACTACTCTAATTTATACCTATGAGGATTAAGATGTCCAGTAAAGCCATGAAAATGACTGAGTGAATTCCCACTTGATCAATTACAGCCTCTCCTAAGAAAACATTGGGGTAATATCTGTACATATATATTTAATAGCTGTCATATACAACCTGGGACAGATGCATCAGCAGTGTGTCCATTAATTTAATAACTCAGTTAATGTTTTCACTTAAATCAGCTTTAAAATGTCAGGCAAAGCAATAAGCACAAGCTAGTTCACCAGTGGGTCAGACACTGCCCTTTTGCTAGAGCTGAGGTTTTTGTAGCCATAGCACTTGTCACTTCTTTGACTTGAGTTGAGCTGAGGGTAACAAGTATAGTGAAAAGACAGAACTGTATCCTTTGGTAAAGTCAACTGGAGCAGCTTCCTTTGCTGCACTTACAATTATTTCTATAGGTGAAGATGTGATCTGGAATCTGCTGTGAAACATTTCTGTTTTCATGCAGTTTTCATTTCTCATCTACATTGCTTTTTCTTCCCCTCTGGAGGACAGAAAGATTTTTCTGTTTTCCTTCTTTCTTTCTTTGTTTTTTTTGGTTTTTTTTTTGTTTTGTTTTGTTTTTGATTTTGTTTTGCTTTTTTGTTGTTTTGTTTTCTTAAGTTTCTAAGGAAATTAAATTATCATGCTTTAGACAAAAATGAGATGCTGGGTATTTTTTTCTGTGCTGTCTCTTCTTTTTCCACTCTTTAAGAAAGAAGCAAAAACCCTTACAATTATACTTTATTTGTAGCAAAAGAAGCATTAAATTATTTGGTGGCTGTTGCCTCTTTCCATGAACCAATGAGAGGTGCATAATTCATGTGTAGCAAGTTATTCAGCCACAGAAAATGAGGGCTGCAGAAGAGAAGGTGAAAAAATTATTTCTAAATTTTTTTATTTTGTAAGTTGATATTATTGCATTGAAGCTAAACTATCTCCATTTTCAATTTGGCAGACTGGAAGATGACAATAAAAGTAATAGATTTTAGTAGCCAGTTTAGCCTTTTCATTGTGTTTTGAGCCATTGCTAAATAGGAGTGCTTCTCATACTGTAATGTTGATAGATAATGTTTCCATATTCCTTTGAGCTGCTAACTTGTAATTGCAGAAAGCTGAGATATTCAAGTTAACTTTTGCAATTTAAGGCTTATTGTCTGTCTTGAGAGCTAAGAGACACACAGTGGTGGAACTCTGTTAAGGGTCCTTTAGTGGCAGGAAATGACATGTGAGGGATTGACAAGACACATTATTATTCTGGCCTTTGAACAATGGGATACACTGCAGCAGAAAGTTACTGAATACAACTGGTCAGAAAAAGTTTGGGTTTCAAGTATTTGCCCATATCCTTGCCAAGATTCCAAAGTGAGATGCAGTTCCTATCATTTACGTGAAATGTGGAAAATCCAGACAAATGCAAGATTTTCATTCTTTTTGTATAAATTATACTCTATCAGTAACTTTAATAGCATCAGGCTTGATTTGTGACACGATCAGTGCTCAGTGGTAAAACTGAGGGGATATCCAATGTGAGTGAAATGCAGCACATTTGAAAGGTAGGCCCAGAACCGCCAACTGCAAAGAGACCTCCAAAGGCCCCCTCTTCCAGCCTCCCACCTAGACCAGGGCTGTTCAGGGCCTTGTCTGGTCAAATTTTCTGCATCTCCAAGGTTATAGTTGACTTCTCTGGGTGACCTGTTCCAATTTTGAACACCCATATGTTTCAAAAATAAATTGAAAACTATTCTTGTGTTGAGTTAAAATTTCCCATGTCTATCAACTTGTGTTTGGTTTCTCTTGTCTTTTCACTCTGTGGAGCATCTGAGAAGAGTTTGGCACCATCTTCTCTGTACCCTTAGGGGTGCCCCTAAGGTTTTCTGTCTTTAGGGCTGAGCAAACCCAGTTCTCTCAACTGTTCAAGTTCCAGCTCCTGACCACCTCAGCATTTGCCTTATCTCAAAGCTAGGACCATATCAAGGTAAGAATTTTGTGTTGCTTCTATCCAATCATTCCCTTTCATCTGCCAAAGCCAAATGTCGCAGTTTGGCTTTTTCAACCCCCTGGATCTGTCAACACATAACTTGTGGCAATGTTTTTTAGCAGAGAACAGTCCTGAGGATGTCTATAAAAGGTCAACACAAACTTAAAATTTTTTTTTTTTTTTTTTACAAATTCTGTGACTCTAAATATATGTGAGAGAAGCTGCTTCAAGCTGTCATGCCAAACTTCCCCTGTGGATACACTTGAAGAGAACTCCAATGGTATGGCTACAGGAATAATAATTGTCACCATTTAAAGGACATAATGCCATGTAAAATGTAATGGGATTGTAAGTTAATTTCCTACTTTTAAGGCAGAATCTTGCTGGTTTGGTTTTTTTTAAATGTAGGAAAAAAATAGTACAAGATGCTTTTCTGAGGCTGACTCATTCAGTGGCAATCTCTGACATAAAAGAGGTGTTTTTCCATGGTCTATTGGACAGAATGAAGAACAGTGCCCTCCCCAGGGCCATTGTTCACTGATGTATTCAGTGATTGCTACTTTTTGATGGGGAATGTGTTCCATGATGTAGTAGGCAGAATGTCATCTCTCTGAATGAACTGTTGAAGTGCAGGTTTTCTGTTTAGCTCCATTCAAGAGCAAGTCTCCAGAGCTTTCAGAGAATGATTAAAGTGGGTATAAAGAATCTTTGTACTGGAGAGTGATCTTTGTGCCCTTTTATGAAGTACTGGAAGAATAGTCTGCAAAGCAGACAAACAGAGGTGAAAATTATATTGTGAGTCCTAGAATACACATCCTGAAAGCCCTAAACTGCTCTAGGGAGAGCTGATGTTGTGGAATCACTACTCTGAATTGAGAGACAGCCAGACATATGCACTGATTAGGTAAAACTTGAAAAGCTTAAAATTTTCATCCGCTAAAATCTTATGAATTAGTAGCGTTGCATTTGTGGAAGTATGCATGACTGTCATAAAGATTTTCACACACCTTTGTTTCCCACATGCTAGTTGGAAGACATTTCATTAAAGAAAACATAAAAGTATATTTTCCACAAACTTTCCTATTATCAAGTCAAACCTACCTGTTTTGTCTTCACCTCCAGGCCTTGATTTGTCTTTCTAAATATAAGTTATAACTTTTTTGGGAGGCAGTTATAAAACAAATGTTACCTTGCATTTAATTATACCTTCATTTATAAAATGATAAGAAATTTACATGTAGAAATTTGACATACACATTTTTCTACACATGAATTACATAAAGGTCTAAGTTGTTGTGGAGATACCCTACCTGGACAATTCATGCAGATATTTTTATTCATATCTGGTTTCCATGATTACTCCCAGAAGAAGTAACTTTTGTAACTGATTGTCTGAAAACAAAAAGTAAAAATACAGCATAGATATTAAAAAAAGGAACTTGATTTTTGACCTTCTTAAATGATTTGGTCTGGATTCATTGTGAAGAGTTAGTGAAGACTGCTGCAGGTTCTTTTATCTCACATGGTTTTCTCATCCCCAGTTAATTGGACACTCTAAGAAGCAACTTGGATGAAAGGATCTTAGAAACAATCATTAACCTAAACAAAGTTTTTTTTTTTCCCCTTGGTTAGTTTTGTCCTACATTGAAATGAAAAGTTACCAAGCTGGTAGTCCTGCATACTATCAATTGTCCTTAACTGACATGTGGAGAGGATTATGAGAAGGAAAATAAGAATTTTATTCCTAAAACAAGCTTCAACATTTAAGACTTTTCTGAGGAAATGAGAGGAGAAAGGGAGGTGTTTATGACTCATTCACCTTGTTCTTTCTTCACGCAAGTTTCATGTTCCTGTTTCTAAATTTGGTGGAAGACAAGTCTTTCTTCACTTGAGACTTTGTGAACACTTTATTTGCAGTAAACATTGGTATATGAGCTTTATAGGAGGTTGGTAATATCTGGAAATGTTGTACACTGTGTGCCACTGAATCCTGCACAGAGGTACAGTGTCTGCAAACTGTATGTTGGGTTAATTGTTCTGCCCCTATCTATGCCACCATCTGCAACTTTTTTTTTTTTTTTTACTGAAGGCCTCTTTTCTTCTCCTAAACTCTAAAAAATTCTTAATTGTGTAAAAAAATTCCTGTGGAAAATCAAGGTAGAATTCATCAAGTTAGAGTGCAATATCTCTCACAACTTGGTTAGCAAACAGACTTTGAGCCTTCAGGAGTGCTTATATTTTTTCACATCTTTCATTTGTTTAAATTATTAAGCAAAAAAACTTGTGTCAGCACCAGGGCTTTCATCTACTCACCTTTGTTCCATTTGTGTCCCCAGAGACTTCTCTGAGAGACCAGAAGCACTAAATGGAGGTGGCTATGCTGCCTGCCTGGGAGGCAGGGAGAGCTGGCTCAGGAATAAGGTATTTTAGCCTTCTAGCCAAGGAAAGTTGCCACAGCAATGATGATATCATGGATAGAATTTATGGACTATTGTGTATTTATCTCTTGTCATTGCTAAGCAGTGCAAGCGAGCAAGCAAAACTCCCGTTAGCCATAGCATCTGTTCAGCTTCAGAGCAGAACTTCAAAATTAGACCCTGTGTTTGCAAATCCAGTGCCATGCAAAAAGTGCCATCTGGCCTAGATCTGTTTCACAGTAAACTCGTTTATTTTGTGAAACTGAGGAGACAGCCCAAAAAACTACAAGGCATTTGCACTGAGAACTTGCAGTGGTTGATACAGACACAAGAACCAACCATTCCTGTGCAATTGGACAGTGCAAAACAATGCACTTGATCACAATATGGCTCCAGAATAATCTCAGCAAGAGGGAAGATGAGGAATCCCTGTTGGGCTTTTCTAAAATTTTAGCAAGGTATAAGGTTGTTGGAAGAGGAGATGGATTTCTATAGGCCATAATAAAATAAGACAGGGATCATAAATTATCCTAAAACCACAGGAGTGAACTGTTTGCCAGAGCAAATAAAGACAGAATATTTCTGCAAATAAATGTCTTCATTTTACCTTTGGTAACACCTGCAAGCTAGATCAACTGCTTTGTGGTAGGAAAAGAATTTTCAGGCAGCACAGAAGCAGTCTCTGATCCAAAACCACCTGGCAGCATCAAAAATCTGTCACAGTTGGTCAGTGATTAGATCCTGGTGACAAGAACAGCATCTAGAATATTGAATAGCTGTCCTTTATTTGATGCTTTTGGATGGACTTCAGACATATGCCAAGAGCCTCAAAATAATAATTATATAAGCTACAGTTATGAAAGAAGATCAGAAACTTTAAATGGTGGTCAACTCTTTGTCTGAATCCTGCATTCATATGTGGCAAACCCCAGAGACAGCATTCAAATATACAGTCCTAAAGACCAACATTGTAGGAGTGAAGAAATAGTATACCAATTATCAGTCACAAAGTATTTCAAACTCACAGGGTTTTTGACTGATAGAGCAATGCCTAAGGAGACAGCCTGGAAGCAACCCTGACACAAACTTGGCATTTTCTAAGTGAGGTCCTGAGAGATACCAAACACAGCTGTGCTGAGAGGAGAAATTGTGCCTGGTCGTGCTCTTTGGAGTGGGACAAGCTGAGCTGTTCTGGGGACACGGTGGCTGCGCAGCCTCATCCCAAGTTAGCAGGATGCACGCTGAAGATTCTTCTGGTGAGTAAATCCAAGTGGCCACGTTGTGGTTTTGGGGGGCATTGTATTGTGATGAGAGGAAAATTGCAGGCACACAGTGTGTGGTGGTTGGGAGTGGGGCTGGCCCAGCCTCATCCCCAGTGGGTGCAGCTGTGAGCAGCAGGTGAGCAGCACTGACAGCAATGAGCCATGGAGTGCCCAGGGGCACTGAGCAACCACCAAAGGGAGCAGAGGGCACACAGGGGCAGGGCATCAACAGGAGGGGATAAAATGTTGGGCTACAGAACGAGAAGGGCAGAGGCTTGCAGCCTTCTGAAGGGCTGTGCTGTTACTCTGTGTGGCTTGAAGCTTTCTGATATTGTATGATGATACTCTGCGTGCTGTGGCTGTCTCAACTGCAACATGTGCTGTGATGTATGCTTTGACATAAAATCACATGCCAAAGGTAAAAATGTTCAAATTCCACCTTCCAGAGAGAAAGTAGGATTTATGAATTAGTTACTTCTGGATACTTTAGGAGCCACTCAAGGTGCTCCACTCTGTGCTCCAGGAAAACAGACGAACCCCCTACTAACAGAGTGTGGTGAAGTTGGTGAAATTGATTTGTGAGAAATGAGAATTTCTTTAATGCAGGCCAGGCAGTAACCTCAGCAGAAATCATGAAGTAAATGCATGTCTCACTCTGGGGGGTAGAGTGTTCTGCAGTGACATGAGCACTGTATTTACAAGTTAGATACAAGTGCCTGAGAGCAGGCATTAGTCAGAGGAATTTGAGTACAGTGGTTGGTAATGGGAAAAAACCTTTTCCTCTGCAGCTCCCCTTAAAATATCAGGAACTTTTTAAGTCCTGCTAAACTTTCTCATGAATCAGAAATGAGATATGGAAGCAAGGGTCTCACTTTTCATTTTAGGTTGCCATATTTTGAGTTTCTGTGTTCAGATAATGAAGTGCTATGCTGCTGCCTGGATTCTGTGGAATGCTGGAAAAGGAAATATAAAAGGGTCTTACTGGCACTGAGAATCTCGTGATGGAAAAGACAAAAAACCAGGAGGGCCTCCAGAGCCTGAGATGTTTGTCCAGTGTCAGATACACAGATTGACTAAATGACAGATCAGTGGAGAAAGAAATTGTTGAGGAAGAGCAAGGAGATGAGAATCAGATGACTGAGAACCTGGAGTTCTCTTCTGAGGTGATTCTTTTGATGTTAGTAATTTTATCATTTTCTGTCTGCGAAGCACTGTCTCTGCTCGGTTACTGCTGAGCAGCAGCAGGACAGACCATGGCACAGTGTTTGCCAGTACTCCCACAGAGTGGGGTCAGGAAGCCAGGGGATTCCTGCAGCATTCCCAGGCAAATGTCACCTCTGCTCATAACCTTGCAAACCTAAGGATGATTATGGAGTTCCTGGCACAGAGCAGAGTCCTGCTCCTTACCTGTAGTATAATACACATAAATCAAAAAGGAAAAAAAAAGTCAACAATTTAAACAAGCTTAACACTCAAGGAATTTTTTTGAAGTGGCACCCATTTTAGACTTCAAAAACTTACTAGTAAAAAGAAGTTTGTTCCTAAGACTTATGGAGAGTTTTTTCTTCAGATAAGACAACATGCAATTATTCTAGCTTAAGGTTGTGAAGGACTTAGGTCTTATTTTTTCATAAAGTGGCTCTTGCTTATGGCAGTTTAAAAAATTTTAAATAAGGTATCAATTGTGTTATGTTAAAAATTATAATTTTTTACATTATAAATTAAAATTTTAAGTTGTGGTAGCAATTTTTTCCCACTTTATTTTTATAAAGCTCAGACCTAACAATTTTAAATCAAGCAATTTCAAATCACTGATTCAATTCACTCCCCTACTGTTTTGGGTCTTTCAGGACAGACAGGAATAAAAAGCAAGGGTTTTTTATGAGAGGAATGTTTGAAAATGTTTGTATGTGATTGCTTGAGGAAGATCTAATGGTTTATAATACTAAAGAAATAGAAAAGAATCTTTTAACAGCATTGTGGTAAAGCTCTTAAAGACAGAGCAGTCAGGGCATGTAAAACTGCAGTTTCTATAGTAACAGGATTTTCATCCTTTATAAATGAATGTGGAGAATTTGGAGATGTACAATCTGACAGAACAGCACTGTGAAACTCATCCCATTCATCATCCCCCCAAAAATTTATGGTACAGTAGAATGGAAAAAGCCCTACCTGCAATGGAGGATGCAGAGGGGGCAGAAAGGATCCTGCAGGGATTCACTGTGTGTGTGAGAAAATGGGCATTGCTGCAGAGGGTGGATTTCCCCACAGAGGATTCCCAGGTTAAGTGATGGAATTGACTGTCTCATAGGTAGGATCCTTAAAAGATTTTGAAGAGAAAGAAAAGGACTCAGATACCCATTTAATACTCAGAAATAGAACTAGGGAGACTTCAGAACACAACTGTTCTGAAGCTCGTGCATAGGTGTATTTTGGATGCACATCTGTCACCTCTAGGTTTGTTTTAAAACAAAGGATGTGTCCTCCTCCTCTGAACCTTTTGTAGCCTGGGTCAGGTGAATTGGGGTTTATTTTTTTTCTGTTATTTTTATTTTTTTAGAGAGTAGCATTTATTATATTGCTCACATTTCTTCTTGGGGACATAAAGAGAATAAAAATGTGGGATTTTATGGGTTGTCTGGTGTCCTGTTTAGCATCTGTATTTAATAAGTGCTAGATAATAACAGACAGTAATATGTAAACTACATAATGAAGTTGGAAGCCTGAAGCTCTGATTTAGTAATAAAATCTTTACAATAAATGGTTGTTAGTTACTGAGTCTGCTAAAACCTTATAAAGCAGGTTTGAGAACAGAAGTCTGTTCTGTCCCAGATTTCCTTTATGCTACAAGAACTTGAATTTACAACAGCTCCTCTGTAACCCTAGAACACAGGCTGCTAAAAAATAAATGTAGTATAGATTCTGAGGCACTCCAATCTTTAGGGCAGTTTTGGTGAGCTTAGGGATACCCTAAAACAAGGTAGCTCCATTTTTTTCATGCTTTGGAAGAGTTTCCTGTCAATGGAAACATACCTGTACATACTATCATGGTAAAGCACTGTGTAATGCTATGGAATAAAGGAAAGAAAATTAAATTCACTTTGCTATTCAGTGAGTTCTTCAAAGAAGGGAGAGAGAGGAAAGGAGAAAAATAATGCTTTTTATTTTCTTCATATGCTCTCCATTCTTTCAAGTTACAGATGTCTTGTGTTTAACAGGAATCTGCTGTAAAGGAGGATGAAAGAGTCACATCAGGAAAGGCATGAATGTGCAGATTTTAAGGGCATTTTATAATTTTATAATCAGTTTGTTGAACTTAATAAAAAGGGTTTCATCAAGTGGATTTTCATTTAGCCCTCAATTAACAAGCAGTCGCATTTCAGAAATCTGTAACATTTCCTGCTAATTTTCCCTCCCCTCAGAGTTTCACAGCATGAATGAAGTGTGTAAACTTTTTTCAATAAAATGGTACTTGAGAGCTCAGGGGAGTTCCTTGTGCAGGTTGGCTGCTGGGAATCTTCATAAAGAGCCATCCAGGAGATGAACATTAATGCCAAGCTTCAACCCATCAGCAGCACTGCAGTGATTTCTCTCGGGGGCAGACAGGAATGGAGTTGTTGACCTGCCATGGGTGAAGAATTAAAAGCATGTGTTAACTGGACAAGCCAATTCAAGTGCAATGCTCATTATTTTGGACACCTGAGCAGTAAAGCCTGGTGTCACAGAGCCCACTCCTTTCTCAAATTCTCTTCCTGGGCTCTCTGGAATTAGCTGCCTGCCATTGGTGCTCAAGTGCTCATTGTGGACTGTGAAACTTTGAGCCAAATTAAAAGTTTGCTTCAGTAAATGGAATATTTTAGTTGTGCATTTACTAAAAAAAACTTTGCAAATCTTTGCTGTATAGTAAATAGGAAAAAAAGAAGAGAAAAAAGATTCCCTTGCTACCCATTTAGATAAGATCAAGGAAGGTTTAAAGTAGTGATAAAAAACATTATTAGCTGTTGTATTGTGACAATACAGTCCCTTAAACCTCAGTATGACTGGAATGAAAAGCTGCTGATAATAAGGATGCTCTGTGTCACCATAAAGAAGGAATATGCTGACAATTTTATAGAATTGAGGCTGATTGCCTATCAGCTAATGAATGCAATGAATACATTAAACCACCATTAAATGGATATAGATACTTAATTGAAGCTCCTGTTGCTTGTTCATTAAAAATAATGTACAGACTGTGCCCTCTAAGTAATCTGGGATGGATCTTTCAATTTTTCCCTGTTTAAACCATTTCTCTGTGTATAAATAGAGCACATAATTATAACTTATGCAAAGTGGCTCAAGTTTCAGTTATCTGGGGATCTCAGCTTTACCATCAAAAGGAAAATACATAAAGATGATATAGGTCTGAGGCATGGAAGATCCAAGTGAGTATTTTAAAAATAGACTCAAAATTAGAACTGCTAATTAAAACAAACTATTTTTGCAGAGTTTGAGAAGAATTCAGTCAATGTAGGGTCTGATCTAAGAGGCAGTATCTTCTGTCTTATCTTTCTGAACAACCTATGAATTCATGCATCTTATGAATTTATTGACATTTAAAATAATAATGAGTACTTGAAGTCTAAGGACTGCAAATATTTAGTCATTCTGACAACAATGTCTCAAAAGAAATATTAAAAATTGGATAGATGATATATCGACATGTGTAAAATCACTATTTATGAATTACTGCTGAAGATTACAGCATTGAAAAGTTGAATGCAGTACCAACTCTTTGCTATCTTGACCCAGCTGCAAGGAAAATAAAATGGTGAAAGAAGATAATAGAGGTAGAAAGCAGTCAAAATGAAATGTTTGACAGGTGTTAGTCCAAGAGGCTCAGGCACAATGGCAAGCAGTACAGCAGAGGTGCTGATGTTCCTCCTACTCACACACCTTCCGAGCATCTGACAAGGCTTCAGCTCTGCTGCCTGCCACCTTCAGATGGGGGACATGAACTTAGATATATTGTTTTTCCAAATCAAGTGATATGGAGTATTTGATAAGGGCTTTATCCTAATCTTTCCTATTTAAAGTGCTCTACTTTGCAAAAAATAATGAATTATTCATTGGACAAGAAAAATAGAGAAAGAAAGAGCTCTGAACTGAAGCATCAATTATTCATGCAACTTTAGATCCCATGACTTTGAGTTGAGAGGTGAATAGTGGTCAAAAGTTTTATCAAAAAAATCTTCTCAAGGATTAGCTTTTTCATATCTTTGTCCTGATTGCATATATTAAATGTGAAAATTATCTCATTATTTGGACAAAAAAAGGCAAGATCATATAGTAAAAATATACTTTGGTATCGCCACTTTCTCCATTCTTCCCATAAATGTGTTTTTTACTCTCTTTTATTCTTAACAATATTAAGCCTTTCTGTGCTGACTGCTCATTACCCAAATTTCTGCATATCATTTAATAATTGGGGTTTTTTTCCCAGTTATGCCGGTTATGGACATTTCAAATTTAACTGTATGGAGGACTTAAAGTTTTGAATCTGAACTATATCAAACCTTACAAAAAGTTTCTTTAACAGGAGAAAAAGAACAATGAAAATCATCCACGGCTGATCATTTGATTTAGGTCTTGTTTTTCACAGGCTCACAGCAGTTTCCCAGCCTGACAGAGCTCCATGGATCTGTTAGCCAGGATATTATAAAATAGAATCAGACCTTCCAGTCAGTCTCATTGTATAAATTTACCATTCCCTTATGCTGTGACTCAGTTATCAGCCAAAATGTGATATGCATGGGGGGTTCAAACAACAAATGGCTTTGTGATGTGATCTTTTGAACACACACCAACTTTCTGCATGTGGTACATGCACTGCATGCACTTTCTGCATACTGGTACAGTGCTCTATGACTTAAGAAGGATTAAAAATGTTTATAAATACATATTACAAGTAGCAAAACATTTGTAAAATGTTAATATGCATTTTAAGATGCATTCACAGAACTTTATGAATGTTAAATAGGCAATGGTAGATATCATTATAAAATATTAATCATTCACTCTGGATTTAGTTATGCTGTAAGCTGCTCAAGAGCCATCAACAGAAAGTGAATAGAGTTATCAAGGTTAGGAACATGAGGAAATGTGCAAGCTTAAAAGTAAGTACTGGACATGAGGACGAAGTTGACAAGCTACAATTATACAATAAACTGCAGTCTGATCCAGAGGAGCCCCCTGAGGTGTTCCATCTTTCTTTGAAATGTGGCATAAGGAACACTTGTATCAAATTTTCAGCCTTTGGAGTACAGTAGAATGAAATTGTCTCCATCACAAATCCCCTAATGAGTCTTTGAGGAAACATACGCAGTGAGTTTGAAAACATAATTTTGAAAAATCAAGAATTATTTCTGTTGTTAAATGACTGATTGGTGTCCTACACGTCATTGTGATATTGACAAAATGATTCAAAACAGAATTTTTCAAATGTGAATTACTGTATTCTCTTTATCCAAGTCTGATGAATAAGTTTTAGATATCAATTTTCTAACTCTATATAAACTAATTCTTTTTTCTCCTTCAAACAAGCAATACAAATTACAACATAATTTGCTATTCTTAATTCTTTCTTCTAGTTTTCCTGACTCAAAAGTGATAGGCTGTAGAGCAATTTCAGATATAAATATTAAAGGAGCAGTGTTAAGATGAAAAGAAATGGTAATATTAGTTCATATATAATTAGGAGACAAAACCAGCTCTTATTGTACAGAGATATAACCATGGTTTAGTGGAGGATGTGGTAGGGCTGGGTTGATCATTGGACTCGGTCACCTTGGAACTCTATTTCTCCAACCTAAATGATTCTGTGATCACAGCTTAGGAACAATATTGACCACAGATTCTCACCTTAGAGAATACTTCTGACTGTATTACTCTGTGTGCTGTTCTGTAGATTCTATTCTGTAGACCTAAATAAGTCTATAAGTGATGGTTTGGTAACATCAGAAACTGCATTTTTACTTAAAAGTTCTCAAATGGTCACTGTAGTGGAAATTTGGCTGCACTATCCCACTGATGACCTCTGAACTGAAGCAGGAAGGACCACTACTGAGAAAAATAGATTGTCACTTCTCCACATCCATTTAGCTTAGGCATGTCTGCAGAAACTTCCACTGCACTAGCAAAATGATTGGGAAATCATCAGCAGAGTCTGAAGATAGCTGCAGAGCTATCACAAGTGTCAGAAATACCATTAAAATATTCAAAGCAGGTCAGGGTCCTAAATCTCTCTGAAATCCGGAGTGATCTGGACATCTAATTTTCCTGGACACTTGTAAAGCTTTTAAATCACTTTACATACAGTATCTTCCATACCTTTTTCTTATTTGCTGCTGTTACAAAGAGAAAGTCAGTGTTGCAGCACTGTTAGGATTGCCTTTTAAAAAAATCCGTACTGCTCTTTAAGGCTGGCCAGCTATAAAGTCCTAGAACATTTACCATCTTTTCTTCTTTCTGTGGCTACGTTGGAAACTTTTACAGCTTGTAGAGGAGCTGGACAGCCCAGGTCTTCTACAGTATTCAAATCAGGAAGTCCTTGAGATGAAAATTGTTGGAAGTTGGAGAGCACCTATGTATCAAATAGAGTTCTTCCATTGTTGTCTTCTAGCTATTTTTCTTGTAACTCTAAAGAGATGGTTTTTGATGTTCACTGAACTGTTGTTTTGGCCCAGCAGGGTTATTATCATCTTCCTCCTTTTGGTTCTTCTTGTGTCTAGTAATACAAGTAATTTTTAAAAAGAACATTTCTTCCTGTCGCTTTAATCCACCATCCTTATAAGAGACACTGTAGGACCAGAGTGTTACCCAAAGTACTCAAAGAGGGAATTCACCACAACTTTCAAATTTTCTCTCTCCTGTAATGATTTAATATTTCTTTTTTTGGGGCAGCGTTTTGTTTTTCCCCCACCTAAAATTATGCAGCTAGCATAACCTAAAATAACAATAAACTGTTAGGGGTCTGGATCAGGATCTGGATTTGCATCAGCTGATGTAAATCCTTACAGCTCCACAGTCTTCAACAGATAGGGACCAACAGACAGGGTCCTCCTGTGTATGTTTGTTTAATGGGATGCAGAACTTCTGCTCTGAATGCCATTGCTGTTTCCATCCTGTTGGAATGTTCATGAATGGTGCTCAATAAGAATTACTTGGTCTTAAAATGCGCTTCTGTTGGTAATTGCCTGACATAGAAAAGGTGTCCCAGAGGTGCTTCCAGGCACTGTATTTCCAGGAGTATATTCATATTAATTAGTAGAGAGAATTTCTTGAAAATAAGTATTTTAGTGTCTTGGTTTGTAATAAATGTAGGTAAACAGTCGGCCAGGTTTTAAAGGTAAATAGTGATCTACGTTCCTATTCTATTAAACTCACACAGACAGGCCCTTTGCTGCTCCAACAAAATCATATCAATTTCCTGATTGTTTTCATTGCTTATTTGTTCCAAAATGACCTTCAATAAGCATTACTTTCCTTTCCATCTACTCAAACAGAAAGAGGGCAGTAAAAACATGGCTGTCAAATATCTGTCAGAACAGATTTATTGTACTGTTTAAACCTATTGAAGTCAATTTTTTTTCTCCTTCTCTCCTATAATCTGACACAGGGGTAAACTCTCAAGTAAAATATTTTTTTTTTCCTTTTTCTTCTTGACAACTTACATGAAACAATACAGGTGTGAGACAAATCTCTGGGGCACTGTCTGAGTATGAAGCTTCTTACTGCTGGCAGAAATGGCTTTAAAATTTACCTGGCTCCAGGTATTTTCATCAGTTGATTAAAAAAACCCAAAGCTAAATCCCATTTTATCTCATGATCCAATTCTGTAATAAAATTGATGTTTCATGCAGGATTTGCTTAATCACAACACATGTCTTGAGCTGAATTTGCAATCCAGCCCAAGTGGGATAGATTTTGGGAGGTTTTCCTGCCCTTCCAGCCCCTCCTCTGTCAGAGAGGCTGGGTACAGAAACAAATCTCTGCCAGGTTAACACTGGAAAATCTAGCTAAAATCCCTACACTACTGTTTTTTTTTTCCTGTGAATCCAGGATAGCATAGTGAAAGGTAAACAAAATCCTGTGGAATCAACACAGTTGTGTTTACAATTAACTGAAATCTGCTATTATTCTTTGTTAAACTTTGTTCAGCTATAGGTTTATCAAATACAGCTCTTTCTGAGATGCGTATTTAATTCCATTATTCCTTGTTCCAAGCATCCATTGCATTTAGCAACGGCTAAAGACTGTCAATCTGCAGAAACTCTTGTAAAACTGTAACTTAATTTCAGTGGCAATGCTAACATAAGGCAAACACACCAGGGGTCATTAACACAGCTACCTGGGAGTTAGCCCAGCTGCCACACTGCTGCAATTTGCAGGAGTTGTTTTGCAGTGTGCTAAACCACACCAAGTGCTCACTAATGTGATCTTCTAAAGACCCACAAGGGCAGGCAGCCAGCCACAAAAGTCTAAGTTTACATCTGCACCTTTGCTATTCCTTAGAATGATTCTGGCATGCAAGGGCTACGTGGTTAGCTGCTGATTATGAACTGCTTCATTTTCTTCACTGGTTTGCTGCTCTTCCTCACCAGCTACTCACAACCTGCCTCTGAGAGACCAATATTTGGGGTTTTTTTGCTAATGGAAGTGTTTCCAGTAAGTACAAAAAGGATAATGGTGCCAGGTGGCTGCCATACGATTGGATTTTTATGAACATGATTGCCCTTTCCAACCAGATTTTGGAAGAAGTGACAGCTGCCAATTTGTCCAGGATATTGAGTGCCTGGATGGTATCTGGAAATGTAACAAATTGTCAGCTGATGTCTAACACAACCTGTGCTGTAGGGTGAATTTGAATGAAAAGGAGCTTATAAAACACAGTTACAGAAATTTAAAGGGGAAAACAGCAACATAGATGGGAAAGCAAGTGCTGACCTTCTAAGATAGCAAGGATTAGGATGGTTCACCTTGCCCTCAGAACTGACAATGACTGCAATCAGCATGGAATGCTTTAGCACTCTGATGGGTTGGTGAGCCCTTAGAAGAACGATAAACTGGGCCTGTTTCAGTGATTTTATACCAGGTTTCGCATTTTAAAGGAATGAATCCATGTGTTTGACAAAAGCTGGCTCATATCACCTAAAAATCACAATAAATCTGTTCCAAGGCCTAGGCTCTGTAGGGGCATGTAAAGCTGATCAGGCTGTACATGCCCCAACTATCCTGGAATGAGGGGCAGGAAAGCTGCCAGAGCCCTGCAAAGGCTCATTAATCCTACTGAGAAGCAATGGGGTTAATTAGGTCAGGTTAGGTCAGGCATTCCTTGCTGCTGAAGCAGGGGCACTGTTACTGTTATTTGAACTACTCCTGGTGCTGTTCTCCTAGGGGGGTGTGTGTGTGCTTGAGATGTGTGTGTGTGTGCTTCAGGTGTGTGTGTGTGTGTGCTTCAGGTGTGTGTGTGTGCCTCCCAGGTGTGTGTGTGCTTCAGGTGTGTGTGTGTGTGTGTCCTTCAGGTGTGTGTGTGCCTCCTAGGTGTGTGTGTGTGTCCTTCAGGTGTGTGTGTGCCTCCTAGGTGTGTGTGTGTGTGTGCTTCAGGTGTGTGTGTGCCTCCTAGGTGTGTGTGTGTGTGTGCTTCAGGTGTGTGTGTGTGTATGTGTGCCTCCAAGGTGTGTGTGTGCTTCCCTGTAGGACACAGCTGGGCATGTGGCAGGGCTGCGCTTTGTAGAAAATGAATTCACAAGAGTGAGTAGCTGAATTTTCCCAGCAGAGGAAAGGGGGGCTGTGAGATCTGATGTGGGGGTGCACTGCAGGGCTTTGGGAAGGACAGTGATGCCATTGTCCTGGTGAGCCCCTGGACTGAAGGGCTCTCTCATACCAGGGATTGCATTTTCTGGAGTAGTGCACACATGCAGTTTGCTCTCTCACTCCTCTTCTCTTGCCCACCCTGCTCCCTCACTCCTGCACTGGCCATGTGGCACTCTTGGTGCTTGCTAGAACAGTGAATCCTATGTCTTATCAAAAACTTCTGAACCACCAAAGCTAATGGTAACCACTGAGGATGGAAACATCAATTAGATTTGTTAATCCCATTAAGACTACTACTCAAACATTTTTTTACATACCTACATACCAAATATAAATTAACTTTTAAGGACAATTTTAAATACTTTATAAAAAGTGTAATTAGAACAAGGATCATTAAGGATTTGACAGCAATTTAGTTTGCTTTATTCACCTTATGGAACTTCATGTAGCAGGTGGAAAATCCTAGTCTGTCTGTGGTATTTTCTATGTTAGGAAAGATGCAAAGTAAATATTTCAAATCAACAAAACTTTCCAACTGCCACCTTCCCTCAAAACAAAATGTGATAAATAGATGTAGGAAACATACTGACACATAAAGAAAATTTGAAATAAGGAGAGCTTAAGCTGTAAACTGACACACTGTCTGAAAACTGCTGTAGTGCCTTCTGCTGTGAACTACTTGTTTCCAAACCATAAATGCAATGTTCACTTGATTCCCAGCTGTACAGCACCAACACTGACCATCCCTTTTTTTGTTGTTGTTCTTCTTGTTGGTGGGTTTTTTGTGTTTTTTTTTTTTTTCTACTTGAGCTGGAATTTTAATTAGAATAATCTTGTTTGTAAGAATTGATGCTCACATGTTGAAGAACAAAATTAGTTGTGTAGAAACTGTGTAGTATATTTGACAGTGTTTTCAGAACAGCATTTTATGGAGTGTCCTTCATGAGGCAATTTGGCACACTATGCACCAAATGAAAATTCAGTGGATATTTTATAGTACACAGGACCCAAGTAAGAAAGGAAGCAGAGATTGTAAGATAGATGGAGCTGCAGAAATAAAAGGGTTGCTATGAACTGTGGCAAAACAGGGTCAATGAACAAAGAAGGTCAGGTTTAGAGCAGAATTAATGGGTGAGAGAGGAGGTGGATCTGAGATCTGACTTACAGTGAAATGTATAACCAGCTGAACAAATTGAAGAAATTTGCAGAGCTCTGTGTGTCAGCAACCTCCTTTTGCAAATCTAAGGGCCATTCATTTCTAAAAAACTGAGGTTAAATCCTCTGCTAGGCTAAATAGTGCAGTTCCATTGATTGCAATGGGACTATTCCAATTCAGCCACTGATGATCTGACTTGCAGCTTTTCTTGGTAAAGGGATCACAGACCCCTTTATTCTATCCAAAATGTCCACAGTTTGTGTCCCTCTCTTTTTCTGCAAATTTTGCCCTCTCTTACATATACACAAACAATGATAAAACAGGCTGTTCTACTGAACACTTTTCTACTCAGCTAATTTACTCTAAAAGATTAAGAGAATTGTCAGAAATCTGGGGTGTGAGAAAAACAGAGCTAGATAGCTCCTAGCTGGGTCATCTCTGGCTCTTGGAAGAGTTTCTGTCTAGAAACATGGATAGAGTCAGAGCAAGGTCAGTCTGGTCCAGCACCTTGTGGTTGTGATGGTGGTGAGCAACCTCTTCAGGAGCACAGGTAGGCCAGAGGCCTGAGCAAGCACACTGCAGGGTGTCTTCTGAATATTCTTCTACTTTTGAGTGATTTCTGAAAGCTAAAAACAAACTGTGTTAGATATGTCCTGAAGCAGACATCTTGGTCTTAGTGGGACTCATGGAATTTATTTTGTCATTTTGTCCATTGTTTTTCAACCCATGTTGTATTTTAGCTTCTGCTGACTTCTTTGGAAAGAAATTTGTAACTTAACTACTACATAGCTTAAGTACATACTACATCAAGAAATATCTCACTATTCTACACTGTGCAAACACATTTGATCTGATCCTAGCTCTACAAATTTATTTGATTTCTTCCCCTCTCTCTTCCTTCTTCCTTTGTACTGGAAGCAGCAGTGACCAATTAATGTCTATTCACTGTCTCCTTTCCAGTCATAAGCCTACAGGACTCCCTCTATTCAGCCTTCAGTTGTCTCTTTTTCACACAGAGAAATACCAATCTGCTCAGCTGCTCCTTTTACGGAAGCAGTCCTGAGCATCTGATTCGTGCAGCTTTCCCTGTGCCTTTTCCATCTCCACAGTGTGCTTCTTGAGAGAAAGCAGGCTCTGATTTATGCCCTGCCATAACAGCACTGCCTGTTCTAGTCTTCATTATTTTTCAGTAATTTCTGACTTTAAGTTTGCTTTCTAACCATTACTGAGTAGATGTTTTCATAGAGATGTTTGTTGTAATATGAAAATCTCATTCCTATGTGACTGTCAGTTGAAAGACTATAATTCCATAGTAATGTTGGGATAGTTTTTCTCCTGGCTGTATCATCTTCACTAATTTGCATTGAACTTTTTCTGTGACTTTGTAACTAAGGAACTTTCCTGCCCAGGGTCCTCTGCAGTTATTCAGGAGCATTGGCATCCATTGTTAGACACAGTAAAGCAACATACTCTAATAGGGGCATGCACCATCCTCTGGGCATAAAAATTACTTAATGGCAGCTCCATTATAGGAATAAACACTACCTCCTGATTGCTTTTTCTGTAGAGACTTTTTTTATTTGACTGAAAACCATTAATTTACAATGCAATGAATGCTTACCTGGATGGTCTGATCCAGAAGTGTGACATTCATTCCAAAGGCACTGAGGGAAATGTGCTTCTCCCAGGACTTCTTCCCTATGATTCTCTAGTCTAGTAGCTAAAGCAGGAGGTGAGGAATTACAAAACCTGCACTTTAATTCTGAAGTCCCTTGTTGTCCAAAGTGTGGATAAATAATTCTCTCATCCTCTGCTTTCTTCCTGTTTCTGGACACCCAATCATTTATCTATGATTTAAGCTGAGGTCTTTGGAAAATCAAGCTTATCTTTGTTATTTATTTTACTATTTAATGAGTGCATTTTGATTATTCTGTAAATAATGGGTGCTGCTGAAACAGAAAAGTGCTTGTTTTATATATATAAATTTTTGCTTAAAAGGTGCATTCTCAACCCCCTTAAGACAGAAAAGATGGAACAAACAAAAAGCATGATCAATAACTAGATCCCTCAAAAATAATACCAAAATACCTGATTAGTCTCCTTGCCCAAAACATTTTTATTCCAAAGTAAGTTACAAATAGCAGTTAAAATAATGAGTGTATTTGAAACCAAATTAAAAAATAAATATTGGGTTTTTTTAAAAATAAAGACATTTAACTTGGACCTCACTAGTTCTGCTGTGACATGACTGCAAGTACTGATTGTTCTGTGGTGATTTTAATAGTACCACTTGAATTTGGCCTGATTTCCTAAGGAAATATGTTAATTATCATCCTGTAAAGTAATTTTGAACTTACTGTTAACTTTATATTTTGTAATGGATTAGTAATAATAAATTCTCATAAATTTTGCAAAATATCCTGGCGACCAATCTCTTTAAAGGAACATATGATGTTAAAATTCAATGTATGTTGCGCACCACAGAATTCACATTAAAGAAAAATTGAGAAATGTCCAAATCTTGGATAGACATTTATTCATGTTGCTATTTTTAAATTTAAATTTTATTCCCTCTATTGATTCTGCAATATTAAACCCACCCCCTATAACATCCAGTAAATCTGTTAATTTTTGTCTCCTGTCAGAATCTCATGTTGGTTAATGAGAGATATCTTCACAAGGCTTTCCTTAGTCACAGTCTCCTTATGAATCATAAAGGTAGTTTGTATTCTGAAAAAATCTTTCTCCATTTGTTCCAATGCACGTGGAACTGCTTGTTACTTTGTATATTTATTAAATCTATAAAAGATGGGGTGATTAAGTCAAAATGAAGCATCTTTTACAAGTGTTTCTTTAGTTAGTCATGAATATGACAAATAAGCTCCTACTATGCCGAAAGGCACTGCAATAAAAATCTCTCCACCAGATATTTTCCATCCACATTCTGCAATAACTTTGGCAATATTGGTCATCTCTGCCCAAACAGCACAATTCTGGGAAGAGCAAATACTCCCCTTGAGTGTCATCAGTGGCTGGGTTAAATGTGGAGTAGAGAGACAGGAAACAAATTCTTCTTTGGCTCAGGAAGAGGCAGGGCTGCAGAAAATTGGAGACATGGAAGGTGCTGTTATTAAATACCCCTGGAAGCAGTTTTCCCTTGGAAGCACAAAAGATTGCTACATGCTCCAGTGCAGTGGCTCAGATGCTGTGCTGCCTGTGACAACAGAGGAGGAAACATGGAAGCATCAAAATCTTACACAGAAGCCACCAAGATATCACTTGGATTTTCTCATTCAAGTTTTAGTTGTTACAAAGACCACGAGACCCATCCAGGTAACGTAAGGAATCAAATGACACAGGCAGAATCAGCTTCTCCAGATCTTAAGGTATCTGGAACACCAAAATTTTGTGTCAGATTTCATAAGCAGTGGTGTCCTTTTCTAAGTGGTGACAATGTGCATTGAGTTTTCTGCTCTTACTTTTTCAGTAGATAAAAATGAAACAAGTTCAGCCTTAACAGTTTGAATGAGGTCCCATGATAAATTTGCTTTGGGATACACAACTGATACCAAAAGTCAGTGATAAAATATCTTACAGATTTAAAAATTGAAACTAAACAAAACAATCTTTAATGAAAGTTGTGTGACTCCTGCTCTTTTCCAGCTCTTTGCTTTGTTTACCATCCAGTCCCTAAAGGTTTATAGCCCTGATCATTAAGCAAAGGTCATGCTAATCCTCCCTACTCAGCTCCCAGCAAGCACAAGTGCTGTGCTGCAGCATGAGTGGTAGAAATAGCCAGCTTGCCTCAGCAGGCTTTTCTTTGGCTTTCAAGATGCTAATGCAAAGTGGCATTCTATTGCCCCCACTGATTATATCTCTGTTAAAACCAACGCACTCAGGTCTTGAGTCTTTGAAGTGTTTACATCTATCCTTTCTTCTCTCCAGCACTCAGGAGTGAGTGTCACTGTGCCTGTTACTGGGACAGTCAAAAGGCAGTAATAAACTGCAGAATTAAATTAATTCATTATTCAGAATGACATATGCCAGCAAATGTGTTGCATTTTGTGAAACACATGACAGAGTTTAGAAAACTTGGTAGAGATGAATCCCATTAAAAATAGCTTAGAGCCTTTAAAAATGAGAACTGTTCGTAAGAAAACATGTTTCTACCCTTCAGCCTCCATGGGGATCTCATTGTCCACTCTTTCTTCAACCCAGCTGAAGTTTTTCTACCAACTTCAGTGAAACTTAGAATATTCCTTTGCTCCTGATCACTTGATTTTGTTTTCTTTTAAATAAACATTGACATTAAATAAGTTCCAGTAAAATTAATTTAGAGTGGCTGCCCTTCAAAAGCCTCTGACAGCTTGAGTGCATTACTGTCCAGGTGAAAAATGGCCAAGAAGTTACTGGAGCATTTAGATACCACTAGTAAAGATTTTCAGTAAAACATGGGCTGTCTGTTTTGAATGGGCATTCATTTTTTTTCCCCCATATAGCAACAGATGCTTTTCAAGGGTTTGGCAACAAAATACAACTGTAAAACCACTTTACCTTCACATCTCCCCTTAGGCATGTTTGACACAAGAGCTCCCTTCAGGGGCTTTCCAGCTGGACAACCTGATAGAAAAAAAACAATACAGCCTAAGAAATGCAGAGTTATGGTCAAGAAAAGGACTTGTTTTCACAGGAAGGGCATCAAAAGGAATTTAACTAGAACATAAAATGTTTTCAGTTTCCTGCATCCCTTAGTTTTTATTCTTTGACTCGAGAACCACAGGTGTTTTAAGTACGTAACTTTAAACAAACACCCATGATTAAATACCATGACCCATTGGTACACTGGTTTTACCTCTCAAAGTACTACAGGTATTTTCTTGCAGAAAATAGGACTTTTTCACTTGGAAGTCTGCAGATCTTGTGTAGAATGATTATCTGGATACACTGGGGTGTGCTTCTTAGATGTCCTGAGTCTAGGGACATCCTGACTTCTGAGATTGTGTTAGTGAATTATTTTGAAATCAGGAGCTGTGGATTATTTTAGGCTTTCTTGTGCATGGCTAAAGAAAACATAAATTGGTGTCAACAGATGAGGTGAATAAATCCTCAATGTACTGTCAGGGTGCAGGTGATTACACACACACATAGGCTGGAGGGATTAGGTACTTCCTGATTTTTGTGGGTGGTTTTGTAGATGCTGTAATTTCATTACTTGTCTATGCCTTTCTCTAACTCAATCTGAATTAAATCAGATGAAGAGTTGATGATGTTTTAAAGTTATAGCCTGCTGCAGAAATCTTATTTTTTTTTCTAACTCATATGAGATTTTCCTTTGCACTGACTCACTGGTTCCTTCATTCCTCCTGTCTTTGGAATCCAGTGTGCAGAAATATTTTTTGGTTGTTCCATGATTACAAGATGTAGGTTCTGCCTGTGTACCTGCCATGGTAATTGTTAGTAGTATGGTTAAAATGGATTAATGACCTAGAATTTGACATGGACAGTTTCTAAAGTACTGCCAGCTTTGCACACATTTGAATTATTGTTCAGTTAATTTTGAAAGAAAGAACTCCATCATTTCTGACAGAAATTACATTGCCTTTTGTTTTGTGATACTGTTATTACAGACCTGAATTTTTGACTCTTGCTGGATTAGGAAATTGGCAGTTTTTTTAGCTGCTTAATCAGAACACAGAGTAACACCACGCTCACACGGTGCCTCACCCTTGACCTGAAGGAATACATCTGGGGTGAAATATTCTGTCTACTCATTCAGTTTTTGGAACTTCATTTGAAACAGCAGAAAAAGCTGCTAATTAACACTAACAGTGACTGTGCTTTTTTTTTTGTTTTCTTTTTTTTTTTGTCCTGGAATCCTCTCCTAATGAGATTTCCTTTCAACTTGCTACAGTGCAGTGGCTGCATTAAAGAGTTCAGTGTATGCAGCAGCTTTGAATCTTCATTTTGAAAAAAATCTTTATTGAAGCAACAGCCCTCCTCCCAAACAAAAATTACAATTTTGAACACTCAGCGAAATATTAATGAGATTTAGTGTAGGCACAGAGTTTGTGGTAATTGGGAGTGGGGCTGTGGAGCCTCATCCCCAATGAGCTACAGCTGTGCGGGACAGGTGACTGATATTGAGGGTAACGAGCCAGGGAGTGCCCAGGGGCACTGACCAACCAGCAAAGGGAACAGAGGGCACACAGGTGCAGGGCATCAACAGGAGGGGATAAAAGGCTGGGCAAAAGAGCAAGTGGGGCAGTTACTTGCAGCCTTCTGAAGTGGTGAGATGTTACTCTGTGTGAGCAGATGCTTGAAGCTTTCTGTGAGGTAAGGTGTTACTGTGTATGGGTTGAAGCTCTCTCAAATTATATTATGATATTCTGTGTGTTGTGGCTGTCTCAACTGCAACGTGGTCTGTAGCAGACCCTGTGACAATTTAGTGCAAATTAGTTGATACAGCAAGATTAAGAGCTAATACCCCACTTATTTTGATGACTGTTTTATTAGTTTGTAAGCGAGGAGGGGTTGCCCTATTCCTATCAAATGAAAATTTCTGGGACTTCTCTTTCCTATGTCACATATGTGCTGTTTGCTGTGATATCAATTATACAGGGGGTGCCATTGCAGAGCATTTATTATCTGCAAAGGAAAATTGCCCATAAAGGAGCTTTAGTTTTGTGTCCGATGTGTTGCAGTGCAGAGCCAACAGTTAAATGCTGGGATGGAGGGAAGGAAGCAGAGGAGCAGAGAGCAGCAGGCCTGCCATGATCAGCCCAGCACTCCAGCAGGATGAGCTGTGGCATGGAAGGGAGTGTGGCCTGTGTTTGTGCTGCTCTCTGGGTCCAGTCCATGGTTCTGAGCCTGAGGAAGCCATGCGGGTTTGGGTTTGCAGTTCAGGCTCTCTCAGGTTTGCATATTTATAGCTCTGGGTTACCTAATGGAGCTGGAAATGAAAGCAGAGCTAGAGTTTGTTAAAAGCAGTATCAGTGAGAGAAGACTGATATGATTCTTTCCTTCTAACTTTTCCTGGTTTTTGTAGCTTAGGAGCTGACCTTGTCCTCTGTCAGTTTTCGTCAGCATTAAACACTAACATGATTGTGTAGTACTGACATAAAAGAACAAACCTCAACCGTTGGGTTCTTTTAATGGAATTAAATTAAATCCTTTATGTACTTACACTGATATGTTTCACACTTAAAAACTTTTAATACTTTTATCCAATCAGTATGATCTTCATAAGTGATAAAATAATTATAAAAACTAATAATGTAACTTGTAATTAAGGATATTAACTGGTAGTAGAATAGAACCTGAACTAGTGACCAGAATAAGAACTTCTTTAAAAATGAAGTTGAATATATGCTTGTGTCTTAGCAAATGCATGTTCAAGGGGAGAGAGATTTCAACAAGTATCCAAAAATGTGGTGAAAATTGATAATAGGCCATAATGAAAGTAGTACTGTGTTTGAAATATGAACAGATTAAGACTATTGTTTATTGGTTCCTAATTTGAGAAATGTGTTTATGTGTTTGGTGGAATTTTCATATTAGATGTTTCAAATCTCCTTTTCAGTTGTTTGAAAAACAGTTCAATCATGAAAAAAGGCATAAAAGGGCATGACTTATTGACATAGAAAGATGTGGATCACTGAGTCCCATAAATTTCTACACCTTATAGCAGAAAATTCTCTTAAAAATTGTTTTTCTTCAAATATCAGGACTTCAAACTTAGCTTAGGTTCTTGCCATCATACTGGGCTCTGTCCATTGCATACAGCTTGCCCCAAACAAGTACTAAAGGATGGTCTCAGCTACACCTGCACAACTTCACTTAGCACAGATGGTGTCTGTAGTGACACCTGTGCCATTCCTTTAGCCTTTCAGTGCCACAGGTCACTGTCTTCAGGAGCAGCAGCTGAAGTGAATATGGTGGATTTCTCTGCTGCACTGTAGAATGAAAGTTGCATGACAACGTTTTTGAAGCTGATAATTATGCATTAGTTGGTAAGGGCTCACCTCAGTTGTCAGAATCTGGTTATTTCTGTGGTACTCAAAGCTGAATGAAAACCTTGTTTATAAATAGTCAGATTCTGAAAGGTACACCAAATCTGGGCGGTATTTGTCTTACCTGAGTGAGGTGAGGTTCTGCTCAATGAAACAAAGTGTTAGAAGGCAGCCCAAAGTTGATAGCAGTGATAGAAACCATAGATATGCAGTGCATGTGTCATTTCAAGTGTGTTTAGAGTGTAAGCACAAACCTAAATGACATAAAAGTCCTGTTAAAGTAAATTATCTGTGCTATAACATGCCTCTTTTTGGGCACTTCCAACACAGGAAAGTAAAAGTTGTTAATGGAACAGTTGATTTCATGTAATGAACACAGCTAGAGAACAAGCTGTTCCTTGTTTTCATAACCAAGGAAACAAAACTGTTGAAAGGAATGATGCCCCTTCACAATAGCTGCAGACTTTTTTTCCTGCTATGGGGGGAGAGAAGTAGGAATTACAGGAGCTGTATTCTCAAAAGGCAATTTCTCTGGAAGTGAAGGCGAGGAGAGGATGCTTACTGCTGAGAAAATCAGGCCTTCAATGTAAAATTTGGAAAGCTTTGAGTCAGGAAAAGAAGGTTTGAGGCTTATTCAAGCACTGCTTCCATCACAGTCTGGCTGTATTTTGTGGATGAGCCTGTGGTAGTGCTGAGCTGAGTAGGCAACTTAGCATTCACTGACACAGCCCTGAAAGCTGTCATTGCTTTGACCTTCTCAAAGCCCTCAACCTGATATGGATGCACCAGGCAATCATTTAAGAAGCCAGGAGAAAGGCAAATCAAGCATGATTTTGTGCTGTTGCAAAAAGGATAATCATATATACTAAAAATAAGCGTTAAATAGAAAAGATGAATGCAGTGCCGAAAAAAGCAAATCTCTGAAAGGACAGAAACTGGGGTCATCACACTTAGATATCCATGGAAGTGAAATCATGCTCTGTGAAACAGACAAATCATTTTTGTGGAGTGAGTGACAGTGATGGGAATCCCTGGCTGCTGGGATGAGCAAACTTCCACCACTCAGTTCAGTCATTTTATGATTAAATAGTTGTGTGCAGAGCCCCTGTTTTAATTATATTTTATATCTTGAGAAATGTACACTGTGCCGTGTTTCTATGCACATAAAGCCTATCCTATACATGTTTCTATGTACATATAACCTACCCAAACCCCTGAGTCAGACATTAGCCATGAGTGATGTGCCCAGGGAAGCATATGTGTGTATCCTACATACAGGAGGAAAATGAGAAATGTTCCCTCTTTAACTCCTTTACTGCTCAAAAGTGCACATTGGGAAGTAAAGACAATCCAAGACAGCAAGAGGAAAAAAGTGTGAATAGAAACATTTGAACTCTGCCAGTTTAGGACTGAATACTCCCAGTCTGGGCTCCAGAGTAGCTTTGTCTTCACAGCTTCCTCAGGAGGTAGTATTTGATGTTCTTTGTGGAAAATCAGTCTTCTGACAGAATTTTTCAGGAGAATTTGCACCAGGGAAAAAGTCACAAGTACTCTATTAATTTATACTCCAATAGTATATAGGTTACTGCATAAACATGAATGAAATCTATGCTAGAAAACACAGCATGTAAAATATAAAACAGAATACTGGCTCACATGTTTGACATATTATCCCTAATGGTGGAAACAATCTGTCAAGCCCTGGATTTAGACTCTGGAATTCTTTACCTTTGCTGTCAGCCTTTTGGATAAATCACATATCTTCCCGTTGTCTTTCTTTCTGCCTTGGAAAACAAAGGTAATTACACTGATTTATCAATGAGAAATGCTATAAAATGATAGTTATTTTAGCCAGCAGTGTTTTCATTCATTCATCGTAGTGGGATTTGGATCTCATTTTTTGCCAGAAGGAACGGGATAATAGCATCAGAGTTAAACCAGAGCCTAAAAGAAACCAGCTCAACAAATACAGGCAGAGTATTGCTGCAGGATAAGCTTCTGGTACTTCCTGTGTTAGGAGATATATCTTATTTTCCAGCTGAGAGGGTCTTAGCCAAACCCATGGAAGTATAGATAATTCTTTTCTTTGTTTTCACTGAGCACTGGATCCCAAGTCACATTAAATAAGATGAATAGAAGGTTCCTGTTAGTGATGACTACCGGGGACTGATAATGGGAAAACCAGGCAACTGTATGGTCCTAGTGTGACAAGGGACAGACAGAGGCCAGCAATTGATTTGTGGCTGCAGCTTCTCTCCATGGAATATGGGAATATCCTTTCAAACACGCAGTCCTGGGGCCGTTTGTTACACAGCGCGAGATCCTCTGCGCTGCGCTCCCATCTCGGGAACTTCAGGAGCACTCTGGCAATGGAGGGGAGCTCCCTGGGGATTCTGAGCCAGGCTCCAGTGCTGACAGAGCTGTTCCTAGGCTGGGGTCACTGCACTGCTCTGCTTCACAGCACAATTACACTTACAGCAGAGAGCTAACTGCAAGGCAAAGGAGAAACACAGAGAAGTTCAAAATTCTTAAGGAGCTGAGGAATGTAGATCAGTGTAAAACTCTGGAGGAGTCTCAAGGGTCACTGGAGGACTGACTTTGCACCTATTTGCAACTTAAGTGGATAAATCTGTTTGTGCAAACTAGGTAGAAAATTGATAATAGGAACCGTCTGACTTACGAACTTTCATATCAAAAAATTAGAGCATAAAGGGAAAGTCAAAACTAACAGTATCAATACAACACTAAAAAAAGGAAAAAAATTTACCAAATTAATTAATTGAACTTATTAAACAATTGGATAGTAAAGGAAATTTCATCATATTTTTTGTCAACTTGTGTGCTGATTTAAAAAGAAAATGGAACCCTTTCCACTCTCAATATTACAAAAATCATGGAAAGACATAGAAAACTCCCTTGCTGTTCCCCATTATTAAGCTGTAGAAATGTTGGGAATAAAGCTGCAACCTTCAGCCTCCAAGAAGAAACACCTGGAATATAAATCGAACCATCTCCTCTAAGCCAGTGTGACCTCAACAACATCAGTAAAATAAGTAGAATTTTATTGCTTGCTTTTTTTTTAATGCATGTTTAGTTATACACAGTCATATCTATAACCTTTTTTTCTTTCATTTTTCATTGTTTGCCCTCTACTCACCCTGTAACCTACTGGTAGCAGCTTTTTGGAGTGGTTTTTTTAATATAGAAAATGGCATTTTTTGTATGGCTGGCAGGAACTATATCTTATTATCCTGCTTTTTTAAAACAGGTGTCTTTCTGCTGTTCTGTTCAAAATAATTTAGAACAATTTATGAGCAGCTGATTCATGAAACCAGTGAGAATTAAGTGCCTCAGCAAGACTAAACCTCTGGAAAACATCCTCTGAAGTGCATTTGTTTTCTAATTTGCTCATTCCTGCCAGCTTCATGTGTTGCTCTTGTTATCCATGGGCTGTGCACATTTCCAGTCAGGTACAACAAAGGCATTTTCCAGGTCCTACAATTTATGGAAAAAAAATAGGGTAACAAAAGGACAGTTTTTTGGCCTCCAACAAAAAAAAAAAAAAAGGAGGAGGTATAAGCACAGTGTTCTTGTGTAAGTGAGCACATAGCAAGAATTGGAGATCATCAGCTGTGCTGCTTACACAAATTAGCTGATTTACACCATGGGTGATCTAACTCTACGTGAGTAAGCACACACTCCACATATCTTTATGAATAAACTTTTATTACATGTTCAAAATCTCAAGGATTCTGGCTGACATGACATCTTTAAGGGCATTATTAACGTTTTTTGGGTATCTTTTTGATTGCTGTATTGCTTTGATAGTACATCTGAGGAAAAAATAGCTTGACTGTCTTTAATTCAAGAGGTAGAAGGGAGGAACTGAAAACCTCTGGATTTACTCCTGGGTTTTTCAGCACTTTGAAGATCCTAGATTCTCCTTTATGATACTATCAAGGTTAAAGAAAAGTTCTGAAAAAATGGATTCTCCTGGGTATGTATCACATAGGTACTCTAAAGTACAGCTGCAAGAATTGCTGAAGAGGAATTAGAGGACAATCTTTAAGTTCTGCATTTAAACAGAAAGAGGTAAACTATTTAAAAAGAAGTGAAGAAATTTTGAACTGAGTGATCAAAAGAGGGAAATGCATATGGCACTAGTGCTGATAGTGTCAGATTGCTCATGCAGCGTTCATATTCATTCATTGCTTTTTTCAATTGCTCCCAAAATCCCAAGCAAAGAAAAAGAATGTCTCTGAATAATTTAAAACATTTCTCTTTTCATTCATCAGTCCTTTTGTTCTTGTGTATATCTATAACCTCACACCAGTCATTTTAATTTATCTATGGTTGTGATATAACTGTCTCAATGTCTAAAGCAGTGGGAGAGCAAAATGGAAAGGAAGTATTTATAACATTTTAAGGAAAAGGAAAAAAGAAGGCAAAAATCCTCTAGTCTGTCTAGAAAGTTACAAAGAACTCTGTGATGCAATGACTTTCTTTGAAAGAAATCCATTCATTTGCCAGGCAGTGCCAACTAAAGGGGGCACCTAAAAAGGAATAAAAGTGAATATCTTTTTATATAAGATGAACATATTTATGAGGCTTGAGTTTTTTCCCCTCATTTGATTTATATCAGGCTTCTAAAATGCCCCATTTGCAGAGACTCACCCAATATGATTAGCATCATTATTTGTATTACAAAGTACCTCAGAAGCCAGGAGGGAAATCAGCAGCCTTTTGTACTAGACATTGCATGAACTGTCCTTACCTTGAAGAGCTTACCTAATAAAAAAGAAACTAAAAAGCAACAAAAGACAGCAGAAAAGAAGTAATTCTGTAATAGGAAGAGCAGCAGGAAGACTATTTTAAAGTGCCCTGAAAAAGCCCTAAATGCACAGAGAAATTGAGCCACTTTCTGGGATCCAATTCTTTGCTTTGACCAGAAGATGCTTATTACTCTGAGGTAATTTATCAGTCAATTTACAGCCTGCAGTAATTTAAAAAAACCCTCCTTCTTTATTTTACAACTGCTTTGTCATCCATCCCATAGTAATCACTTTTGTAAATTCAGAGCAAAAACTGTGGTGTCAGAGAAGTGAGAGACTGGAGGGAGTACTAGAAGAAATCCTGTTTTGAGACAGGTAGTCTCATAACCCAAGAAAGCCCAGGTCTCCTGGGTTCTAATCCTGATCATAAATATAGTAAGCACAAGGAAATCCTTTGCAGGAAATATTCCATGGTTTGTTTCCTTAATTCCATGTGAGTTATAACAGCAGCCCTTCTCAGCTTCACACACATCAGCTGAGGCACAAAGCCTCCTGCCTCTCATTTCAGCCTGTTTCAGAAGCCAGGACTCTGAGGAAATGTGCAGAAATTTTCATGCATTGAAGTTGGGCATATGTTGAATTATACCAGAAAATAGAAGAAGTGACAAAAGGGTAAGAGAAAATGATTGTGAGTTTAGTCAAGTTAAGCTGAGACTTCAGAACAGACAGAAAGAATGAAGATCAAGGGAGGTGGTAATAACTAAGAGAGGATGTTTCAATAAAAGCAGAAGGTTGTGTCTATCAGGCTGCTCAGGATGGTCCACAGGAAGTTGCAAGATTTACATCTGTGTAATTTGGAAAGGATCTGGAATTTTATATTTTGGTATCATGATGATATTTCTGATGCTCTTTACACATCCTTGATTTTACATACTGCATCTTATCACATGGAGAGGGCCAGGCATAATCTGCTCTTTGCAGGGTGATTGTCCATGCAGAACGTTACCCTTGGACAAATTGAGGATCAAACAAGGAAATGATAGGGTAATTTTTGCATATATCTTATTTTTATCTCTATCTTGATAGAGGAACTCATTCTTTTAAGAAAATGAAGGAGGATCTATTTTAATTTTTTTGGAACCTTACTGCAGAACAGATGTATCTTGGAGACTGTCATCAACCCCCTGAGTAGCAATGATTTGAAACAGTTTGTCAGATGTACTTGATCCTGATTAAAATAAGACAAATTAACAAGTTTCACCTCTCTTGATGGAGAACAGATAACTGTCATTCAGTGGCTCTTCCATCATGCAGTAATTCTTTCCTTTATTTTATTTCCAAATAGGATTTTTATAAGTTTATTGATATTCCGCAGTAGGATAAATGCAAGCCCCTTGCCTGACACTTTGAGCTCTGTCTTGGCCACAGGAAGGGCTCAGCACTGATGGCCCCCAGGTGCTGCCCCAGGGTGGAGCTCCAGTTAAACTCAGGTCTGAGGGCTCCTCCTCTTCCCAAGTGCTGCCTGTTCCCCCTGCTCCTGGTGCTGTCCCTGAGCTGTGCCAGAGCTGCTGCTCCTGGGGATGTCCTGTCCCCACCAGGGAGCTCCTCCTGCCCTGAGGCAGCTCGGGACACTGCCCTGATGGACATGGCCCTGTGGCTGAGTAATACACAGCTTTTATTTGTCCCTAAAGAAACCTCCCTCCTTCTGATCAGATAAAATGAAATGAAAAGCTCCAAGGCTGTATATTTCTCAAGTGTCTGTGTAGGAAGAAAGGCAGAGTCCTTACATGATTTGTTGTCCAGGTAACAACACGAAACCTGTTTCTGGTTGATAGCTGGAGCCCTCACAGGGTTGTTATTTTTTAAGGGTGAATTGTTTGGTTAAGAATGGAACAAATATGTGTTCTGGCAAAAAGGGCATGGGATGAGCCCTCAAGAGCAGGGAAGGGGAGTCCTCAGGGAATGAGGGCCAAGCTAAACCTCCTTTGTGAGCAATGGTAGCTCACAAAGTCAGCCTCTGCTTGCCCATCACACCCAGATATCTGTGGAAGTATTGTTTGGTTCCAGCATTCAATTACTGTGTGCTATGAAATGGGAAAATCTTTTTAAACATTTATGCTATTAATTAATTGCAACAGGAAGGCATAAATGCTTGTTTCTCACTCAGCCACCCACAAGATGGATTATGGCCTGTGTGGAGCCCGAAAGAGGCCGAATAGGAATAGACTTATTTAAATATATATTTTTTTGTGAGGAATATAAAATTACATTTTTGCTAGACGTACAAGATTTTTCTCCATCCATCCTCCCTTTGGCAGTAGGTCCTCATCAGAAAAAATGTGACTTAGTAATGTGTAGTAGGAAAACAGCTAGTTCTTGATTTATGCCGAGCTAATTTAGGCTTCAGATCATTAAAGAAACTACTTTGTGTTAGAGGATATTAGTAGCCAATTAGATGACTTCAGTTAAAATAAGTGAATATTATAACTGTAGTAATATGAACTGAGTAAATGAACATAATGAAAATGAGGTTGCTCTTACTTTGTTCCCCAAGTAGTCTTGTCTAAAGTATCTTATTTTTAGCTATTGTCACACGTCTCTTACTTGATGAGAAAAGGAACTTTCTGGAGATCAGAAGATGAGAAAGCAGTCTGTAAAATGCTTGAGTGTTAAATATACTCAGTCTCATGGCTGCCTAGCTCTGCAAGAGGTTACTTATTTCCAGTGCTAAATTTGGATGACTGTATTCTCAAAAACAAAAAACTGTGAGAGGACTTATTGTGCAAGCACAGATATGAGAAGGAAAATATCCCAGGACTTGTCAAAGCATTTCTTTACCAGCACAAGCTACTGTAAAAAAAAATTCAGGGCCCTATGTTATAATTAGCTTTTATGATCCATTGACCTTTCTAGCTTTCTCTCCAAAATCCAAACATGCTGTCAGTAAATGTAAAATACCTCTTTGTGCTGTTTTGGTATCCTAGGGACCCTGTTTCTAATATAACTTGATTTTCTCCAAGGCCAGTAAAAATGCTTCCTGATCCCAGCAGTTCCATTCATGTACAGGAGAGTTATGTGCATGGGGAAGCCTGTGACATTCTTTCAACTCCTCAAGAAAATCAGTGTTGGGATGCTTTTGATTATAAGCTCTGTGGGGTTTGGTTTTTTTCCTAGAAAAAAGATTGCTCCAGCAAGTATTAATCTTCCATATTTACCTCTTAGGGCTGCATGTGAGCTAAAATGTATTTGGAATAATTACTTAAGGTGTGCTTGATAAGCTTAATCTAAAAGCAGCATTGTGAAGTGACATTAATGAAATTTAGTGGCTGAAGGGGGGAAATATTTCCTTGTTCAAGTCTGGAAATTTAGAAGCTGAAAATGCTTAATGCACTTTAAGGAGAGGGAGAAAAAAAGCTACTTATTTATTTTAATATTAAGCAGTTTCATTTTTCTAACAGCTAAGTTTATGTTAACACTCTACAGTTCATCTCTTACCCCATCTGTGTATAACCAATTCACACTTGGGACAATATTTACCAACTTTTCAGGATGAATCACATTTGAGTAATAGCAAATCTATTGCAAAGCTAAGTCACAAAGCATCTTAGCACAGCCTCAGGAATCACCAGCATTTTCTGGACCACAATGTGGCAATCAGCCATTGAGGTATTTCAGAAAAAAATTCTGTGTGTGCTTTGTTGAATCCTATTCAGGAAGTGGTGCAAGCTGTTTTTTCCTGACTTGTATTTTAGCACAAAATCCAAACCTCTGTAGTGTGAAAATGGGACCAACCTTTGTCTCTCTATCTCCACAAAGTTCAACTTTCTTTGGCTGTGTATGTGCACTTTTATATTTGAAGATGTACTCACTTTGCTGTTAATATTTGTGCCACTAGACTTCTCCTCAATTCCACATCTGGCTCTCTGGGTGGGTCCTGTGGGGTCCCAGAGAGGACAGGGAGGTACCGGCCTCCAGTGCCTCGATTCCAAACCCAGGGAGGAGCAGCCTTTGAGGCAGGCAAGGGCAGCACAGCTCTGAGGGGACAGGAGCAGCAGTGACTGTTTCTGTTTCAAAAAGCCAAGGAACCAGCTGTGACCCAGTGTGCTGCTCTGACTCTGAACACCCTGCAGGCTCCCTTGTTCACCTTACAACTCTTTTTTCTACTATTGTGAATTGAGGTTTTCACTTCTAGATTATTAAATTAAACGGATTTGAAAGATTTGGCTTTTTTTATCCATAAATGTGTAAATCTCAATGATATCTAATCTTAATCCTAATCTTTTCTTGAAAGGACTTAGAAAAATGAATATTAAGTTTTCATATGTTTGGAGTTTTTTAAGTGATGCATGAATAAGACAAACATGTTTCTATGTGTAGGAAAAAAAATAGGGGCAATGAGTGGTTTAATTACAATCACCATCCTATTTCTGAGTAACTGCATAAGAAGATTTTTGTTTGCCTTGTAGCCTTCTCTAGTCCTTGAATGACTTTTTTTTTTAAACTTAGATAGGAATGAAATTTTAAGATATATTTCTTCTTGGGTGGCATTTGCAATGCACTCTGATCTCCCTTCCCTGCACATGTCAATTCATATTTTATGGAGTCTTATCATAAAACTAGAGCTGGTGTTACTCTGAAGCGACCACTACCTTCTTTTCAGCTATGGATAATTAAATCTGTTCCAAAATTTCCTTTTTTTCCCTGCACTAGTAATGTAGGGGTTTTAATTATCCGTGTGAGAGTTATAATACCAAGCCCTGATATTATTAAACCCTTGCATTAAGATATTAAACAAAACCCAGCAACTTCCATGAGAAACCTGATCTTCAACAAGGAATCTCATTAGTAGTACGAAGCAGAATTGCTGTTTATTCACTGATAGACACCTCTCTTTAGCAGACTTATTGGGAAAATTTAACTCTTCTGTAGCGTCCAGGACTTGAATTGATTCTGAAGACTTTTTTTTCCTAAGCCTTTTCTATTGCTTTGCAAGGTTTTGTAGTACTGGGAAGAAATATGAGAGATTTAAAAGCCATATACATGACACTTTTAGATTGAATTACGTCTGAGCTTCTTAGAGTGGAAAAGGCAAATGGAAAAGGAATAGGTTTTTTCCTTCCATATTTCTTTCTCTCTGCAATCTAACGGCTCACATTAGCCAGGTCTCTTTAGTACAAATGCACTTTTAAGAAACATCTGTGACAGGATGTTGGTCGGGCAATGGCACTGCAAGACACACTGAATTATAAAGCTGGCTTTCAGGAGGGAAACGTTTGGTCTTATTTGGGGATCTTAGCAGGGTCTCAGGACTGCAGGACCTAAGAGGGTCCAGGAGAGCTGACTAATCAAGAACAGTTTCCTTGGAGGGCAGCAATGATCCATTACAGTGTTCAGGATGTTGATGAACAAACAGGGCATTCCTGAATCAGCTCAAATGTGAAAAAAAGGGGCACAGGAGGAGGAAGCAGTGATGGGTTTATTGGAAGAGCTTGGACATGTTCCCTGAGTGGACAGAGATGGAGTCACTGAAGTCAAAGCTTACCTTGAGCTAAATCTATCAAAGGTTATGAACACCCACAAGAAAACTTTATTTCACATTTGTTGACAGACAAAATCTGGGTCCCCCAGCATATGTATGCAGGAGACCTAGAGCCAAAAGACATGCTCAGAGTGGCAGATTGAAAAAATTTGGTAAAAACTTTAGAGAACATTGTTTTGTTGGTTTTAAGATTCATTTTGTCCATTGTCCAGCTGATAGAGGAGTATTTAATTTCAGATTGTTTTGAGTCAGTTAAAAAATTCTGTGCTAAGACATTCAGGTCCATTCAAAATGACGCTATTGTTCTCTGGGTTGCTTTGCTCTCCTTGTTATCCACTTATTTAAATCCTTCCCTGTCCCCTCTGAATTGGTGACAGTGTTTTAGCAGAACCACTTCCACCTGTGTGCACCAGCACCTCACAAAAAATGCTGTCATACTAAAATTCTAAGATTCTTTATTATTTTTCTCATCACATATTTAAGCCTGCATGTTTTGCAGCTGTGAATATACCTGCATAGATCCATTTCCCATTACCAATAATGGGATTCCAATGCCAGCAACAGCTCCTACAAAAAATTAATTCCCTACCTTCACAATATATTTTTTAAATCTCCCTGTATGTTTCAAAAACCACAGAGTTCTGGAAAAGTGCTCTTCCTCAAGAAGATGCTACATTGATAAATTTATGATGTTAGCTCCCAGCAGTGCCGTTGTTGAACTGCAAACCAACAGCTTATCTGCATCTAATCAGCAAATGTCCATTTTGAGCTCTAGATTAACAAATAATGCACAGAGCAGATTTCTTCACTTTCCTCCTTAGGGACTCTCACAGAAGAACAAGGACTCTTGCTTTCTCTTTTCAGTGAAGTCAGGTCTCATGGCATTCCTTTGGGTCATGCAAGGAACTGCTGTGTCAAACCTTTTGAGACAACACTGGGAAATAATACAGTAGGATGACCTGACTAAAAATGGTAGTTTGCAGTAAGCGCTTCCAACACGGACTAAAGAAGTTAATTAATCCTCTCTGCTCCCATTTGGTAACATGGGTCAGCTGCTCTGTTTAATTCATGCCCTACAAAAAGGCAGCTGTTTTGCTTTGGGCCAGGCTCTGGGGGCTATAAAAGGCAGGGGGTTTCACCTCAGCAGTGCAGGTGTGTTCCAGTGGAGCTGGTGTGCAGCTTGGGGACTTGAGAGAGAGGTGTTTTCCAGCTGATCTCTCTCCCTGATAAAAGTGATGGAGAAGGACTATATTGGGTGTGCTGTGCAGCATAGTTTGAGTCAAATCTTTATAGCTGCACCCCAAGGTTGAAGGTTTAGGGTACTGCTCACTGTCCCCAGAGCATGGCTATTGCGGAGCTGGAGCACAGCTTGGTGTCAGTGGGCAGAGCCTCTGTGTCCAGTTCAGCACCTTGGTCTGTCTGTGTAACACTGCAGAATTGGATCAAGCATGGAAGCTTCATCACACAACAGCTCCTCTGCATTCCCTCTGTAATTTAGAGCAGGCTTCAGGGAGGTTTTTTTAATTATGAAAATACCTTTATGGTGTTTGGCTGTCTAGGCTGGAGGGGGTTGAATGATGGCACAGGCTCCCTTTCTCACTTGCTCGACAGGTGTAGCATGGATACTCATGGCTGGGATTGTGATCCTGAAATAAGGTTTTTAATCAAGTCAGTGTGAAATTCAAAGTCAGTCTCAAATGTGTATTTCTGTGGCATAAGGTTAAGGAATAGAGTGATAATTTTGCATGGTAAGAACTTCAAAATCACCTTTGAAGTAGAATGGGACACATGCTGAGTCTCATAGCTTTGCATATGGAAAGGGCAAAAACAAGTTTTTATCACTTTTTACCTGAAATTTTCAAGATCGATTAGAATTTAAATGTGTTAGCACAAAACCTGTAGGTTGTTCTGCTGTAAAGAGGTTAAAGTCTATAGTTAAAAAAAGGTTCATCTTCTTTAACAACCAATCTTCAAATGCAAGGAGTAGTAGGTAGGAGCTTAGTATAGAGAAAATGGTAAGGGAAAACAAGTTCTCTTGAATTCCATCCACTTATCACTCCTCCCAGCTGTTGCTGTGATTTCCTATAGTCAGGTGACACTTTAAAAATAGCCTTTGTCATCATGATTGCTAACAAATTAGAAAATTCATGAAGTACTGCAGAAAAAGAGATTTTTTTTTCAGAGCCCAGAATCTGCCGCTCTGTGTCCCAGTGAGATAGTGCCAGTCTGAAATGTTTAAAAGCCGCTCAGAGAGGGATATTTACTGGGCTGTGAGGCAGTGGGACAGACTGTCCAGAGAAGCTGTGGATGCTTCATCCCTGGAAGTGTTCAAGGCTCTGAAAAAGATGGGAGAGTGGAAGGGGAGTGGAATGAGATGAGCTATAAGGTCTCTTTCAACCAAATGGTTCTGTCAGTCCATGATATTCCTGCTTTGCTGCTACAGTCCTCTGATGGAAAGGGTTGAGGGAGGAGAGGGGGAAAGATGAGCAGCACCCCTCCTGGCACAGGAGATGGGTTATCTGTAGGCACACAGTGTGTGGTGGTTGGGAGTGGGGCTGGCCCAGCCTCATCCCCAGTGGGTGCAGCTGTGAGCAGCAGGTGAGCAGCACTGACAGCAATGAGCCATGGAGTGCCCAGGGGCACTGAGCAACCACCAAAGGGAGCAGAGGGCACACAGGGGCAGGGCATCAACAGGAGGGGATAAAAGGCTGGGCTACAGAACGAGAAGGGCAGAGGCTTGCAGCCTTCTGAAGTGGTGAGGTATTGCTCTGTATGGGTTGAAGCTTTCTGAAATTGCATGGTGATACTCTGAGTACTGTGGCTGTCTCAGCTGTGAAATGTGCTGTGACAGTTATCTGTCCAATTGTTTTCAGTGGTTGTACAAATCTTTCTCACTATGGATGGTACAGATCAGTCATGTGGCATGGGACAGCCAACAGGTGATTGGATATTGATTGCCAGAACTGAAGAGAATGTGAATATTTAATAGCTTTTTTTGAGCTCTAGATATAGTTATTGCAGTAATACTGGAGGAGCTTAAATAGAGAATTTTACTCATGTTTGCAAATAAGGGAAGATATACTTGTTTTTATTGAATGCTACTCTGTAACTCAGAAACTTCTTTTAAAGCTTGAAAAGGTTTTAAGTTTATTACTAGATATGTGGGTTTTTGAAAGAGTACTTTTTTTTTCTTTTTTCCCCAAGGCAAATGGATATCTGGTAATTCCTGAAACAGAAGGAAGAAATTGCAGAGGTGTCGGCTCTGTCTGGAAGGCTTCAAAAGGTAAGTAATTTTCTGTGTACTGTTTAATTTTCCTAAGCCTCTGGACAATATTGCTCTGAACAATGTCATTGTGAAAACTCCCTGTGATGCAAGAACATTTTAATGTGTGCTGTCTTTTTATGAAATATATTTGAATGATGCACTTACTGAAGTAGTGCTGTGAAGCTGATTAAAGATACATGCTGGAAAGTTGTCACATGAAAATTAGGGAAGAGGATGAGGAAAAAGAGCATACTCTTTAAGGATTGGTGATAATGATTTGTATCTGAATCAAGAAATATTTGATGAAGGGTGAAATTTAAGCTCTCATCATCTGGGGAAAATAGTTGAGTTGTTTCTGTGAATCTGGTTAAGTTCTGAAGTCCTTATGGTGATAGGAATAAGTAGGGGAACAAACTTTGTAAGGTAGATACGTGTCTTCTCACTGTTGATGATCTCTTCATAAGCACTGTATTTGAAGATGATTTGGGAAATAATATCATCTTTTGAGAACACATTCCTCTCTCTGATTTCAGCCTGAGTGTGAGCTCGTACATCTCCAGGCTCTAATCCCAACAGAATCTGTAGTCCCTTACCTATATAATGAATAAACCACAGCCCTCTTTTCAAGACCATGGAGCTTTTTCCTAAGTCTTGTACTCCACAAGCAAATTTATTGGCTTCCTCAGTTCTCTCACCTGAACTGTGCTCCTTGGAACACTTTTTTAAAACTTCTTATGACTGTGTCTGTTCTCACTTGCTTTCACATGGTCTCAGCTGCATTCTACATGGAAATAAACCCTTTCTATAATGCCTGGTAAATTGCTTTAAAACACTCAAATAGGGTTTTTCATGGCTGATTTTTACTGGTTTAGTCATATTGATTTGAATGGTGCTGTTAGGACAGACGTGTAAATTTTGCACTGTCTCTCATAATGCAGGAATTCCAGACAAGAACATGTTCTGTACTCCAGTTGGTAAATGTGTTGGGCATACCTTTGGCTGCTTGGCAGTTGCTGCTCTACTGTGAGATTCTCTACAGATAATTTGGAATTTAGCATTGTTTGCCTTGTGACTCACCATTAGAGGAAGTTTTGAAGAGTAAGGATGGGGAAAGAATGTTGGTTAAGGAACTCTTTTACCATATAATTATCAATTTAAAAGTTTACCATATAACTCATATAGTGCACGACAGCCTGATGGGTAAGATGTTCAGAAGCTGTCATATGTTAGTGGATGGAAGAAACCCATATATTGACTTAAAATGTATTTTCTTTATGAACTACTCTGTGCTACTTGATGATTTTTCCCACTGTCCCTTAGCATTTTTGCTAAGCAATGGAAAACCAGAAAGTTTCTGTTGTTGCTGCTTTCTATCCTAACAACCAGCTCACAGGACCATGTGCCCCGATTGGAGAGGCTTCAGTTCTCTCAGGTGATCTCTGCTGTTTATCTCATTTGTTATTGACACTGGATATCTGTCACTCCAGCCTTCTCCTGAGGTTACTTCCTCTTGTGGTCTGTTGTGTTCTACACCTACTGTCAATCTTCCCAGCAGACAGTTTGCTAATGTCATTGGTTTTTACTTCCTTTAGGTTCATAGTTTGCATGCAGGTAGAAACATCTTAAATCTTCATTATGTGCATCCTTACACACTGGGAAAAGTTACAGTTCTTTAAATGTTTAATTTCTTTGTTGATAGGGAGACACCAGCAGGAAATAATACTCTTTATGCTTCCAGTTTCTTTGCTAATTATTGTTAAAAGAAGCTGGGAAGATACAAAGCTTTGGGAATTTCTGCTATTAATTTCATTTTATTTGAATGCTGTTTGATCTGTGTTATTTGGTTCAGAATGCATTTATGTCATTAAGTTTCTTAGAGATTCACTGGTTACTGTGGAGCTCTGAGGTTAATTGAGTAATCATTAGTAGCATGTATTGTCTGGTAAAAATGAGTTGAAATTGATTGGAATCCAAAAGAAACCCACATTCTCTTTTCATCATATGAAAGGAACAGTGTGGTTCCTCTAGTAAAGGCATCTATCAAGTGACCATCTGGTTAGCCTGTAACATGGAGCATGCAGCAATATTTCTTTCCAGTTTGAAAAAAGCTACATGTTGCATCTAACTATAATTTATTTGAACCTCTGCCTTATGGAGCCAATTTAGATTTATGTCTGTTTGATGTCCATTTGAAGTCAGTTGATCCTGATTTTCCTGATAGTGTTTTTATACATTCTGTGAAGATTTTGTATATATCACTAAGAATAATACAAAGCTTTAATTACTGTACAGCAGGTGGTAACATTTTTGGTTTTTTGTCCAACTTTTCTTTGATAATACCATTCATTTTTTGTGGCAGATTTGTGAATTTAAATTGCACTGAAAACAGTAAGAAAATGATGAACCTTCATCACAACAAGAAAATCGTTCTCATGTAGGTGGCCTATAGTATCACAGAATGGAAAAGGTTGGAAGGGACCACTGGAGGCAGTGCAGTCCAGCTCCCTGCTTCAGGCAGGATCCCCTGAGGTGGATTATTCAAGATTGTGTTTAGACAGTTTTCACATATCTCCATGACCTCTCTATATAGTTGTACTCCATGAAAATGTAATTACAATTTGAAAAATTACAAAGGTTATCCCTGCTGGACGCAATCAGAAATAATTTTTTAATTAGAATGGACCAGTCTAGGTTTCAAAGAGAATTAGTCAGAAAGTCAGCCTGGGTAGTGAATAATATCAGTTCTTAGGGTAGCTTTAAAAAAAACATGAAAGCCTTTGTAATAGGGATGTAGGAAACAGGCAGAGTGTGCTGTCTGTCAATCACGACCATGGAACTGGGTGCAGAAAAGTCATTGCTTGGACACAAACCTCTGCACAGAAGCCTGTTTGCTCTTTCTGCTCTATTTTTTCCTGACAGATTTGATAGCTGAAATTTTAAGACAATCATATTTAATAGTCTCACAGAAGCTAACCTGCCTTTTGTAGCAACTAGCCAGGCAGCAGCCTTCTAGCCCTCACAGTGGCTAGGTAGAGAAAAATGTTTTTTAAATTTTGCATATGGCAAGAATGGAGAGAAACTGCTTTCTTCCACAAAAAGAGAATATTTTAACTAGACAATATAGAAACCAGGAGGTACTTTTGTCTTCAACCATGGTGTATTTATTGCAATATGTATTTTTTATTGCGTCACCATTTTCTGGTCTTTGGTATAAACATAACTAAATAGTATAATGGTATAAACATAACATATATGCAAATGTAGTGCAAATACATGTTATTCCATTTTTATAGGTATATTATTCCATATATATATATGTATGCAAATATACTCTGCTATTCCTGTTTTTCCTTTCACTTTTATTAGTGAAGAAGAGTTTTGCGTTACAACCACTAGATTAGATAGATGTTTGATGGGCTTCCATGGAATGTGGGTTTTTTTTCCTGTTAAAAATATTATTTATGGGCAATTGTAAGCTATAAATAGCTCTTGCTTAACCAGGTATGGTTTGAATGAGAAATCATGAAAGAGCACGGAATGGCTGCTTTAATTTGGAATGGTGGAAATGATGCAAATGCTACCGTGGTGTGCAAGTTGCTGATTTAAATCTGGGAGACAGCTTGATTTACTCTTGTCTGCAGGCTAGGAATAGCAGTGAGCTTATTTTGACTATAAATGGAAGAAGTACGACATAAAAGTCACACAGTAAAACATTTTGCTTATATCCATTGGAACTTGTTTAGCTGCATAACTCTGGCAGTTTCTTTGAATATATCGTTCTGTGTGTTTGCCATCTCTGCCTGGGTTCTGTGCCACTACATTTCATCTGCACAGTTCTCTCATTTATCTTTTCCTTATTCCCTTGACTAAACCAGAGCTCTCAATCTATCCTGACGCTGTGTGGATGTAAAAAATTACAAGAAATGACCCACACTAGACAAGTTTATCACAGCTCTTTCTGACTGAGTCATGAGGAAGGTTCTTATTTTGATTCATCTGCTAGACCCTGTGTCTATTCATTGATCTATGTATAGCAGGGAATGTTAAGTTCCCCACAATGAAGTGTCTGATGCTTAGGTTTAAGTAAGGGGAAAGAGGAATACATTTTCCCATTCTCCAGCTGTAAGTTGTGTACTACTTCATTCTAGAACTCTCAAATGCATATTACAATTTTATGCTTTAGCAATCCTTGAGTAATTGCATTATGTAAAACAATTTGTAAGATCCTGAATGAGGGGAAGATCTTAAGCCTGAACAGCCAGAAACAAAGCAGTTAAGGGTTGGGATAAGATTAAATGACCTGCATTAAAATTGCACTTAGCTAGTGATAAAAGATGGGAAATTAAGGAAACCTTCCGCAAGTGGGGCCAGCTCAACCAATCACAGAGGAGTTTTTCCTCTATCCTTTCATTATAATTACAGAGGATTATTTGTTAATACATTGGCAGGGACATCAATGAAAATAGTTTTTGACCTGAAGTTTGTCTTGTTTGCTATAACCAGAGTCAGTTTTCTCACCAGTTTGTGCAGTGTTACCTAAACCAGATAAATAGCTCTGGTTGCTGTGGTCTGCCATTTTGTAAGAAGAATCTGTTAGGATTCAGTCTTCTCCTGATTTCCACAGCTCATACAAGAGCTTCAGAGTATAATAACAGTGTGTCTCTATAACATGTGGTGCAGAGAGCTCCAAACTAGCCAGAGCTGATGTCTGTTCCCAAACCTGACCTAGTAACCACAGCTAGAGCACGCAGAATGTGATCTGTGCCACAATGGTGTTCCAGGTCACACGGGAAACTCTGCCAAGCACCTTCAATACAGAACCAAATGAAGCCAGGGAGGCACGTTCCTATTCTCCAAGGCATTGACTCAGGTATAGACTTTGCCATGGCTCCTTCCTGGGAGGTGCTGGATCCCACTAAGAGCAATGAAAACCTCAATGGAGAGTTTTCATCTTCAGGATTTATACACTTGGAGCAGCTTGAGCCCACAGGGCAACAGACTTAATGGAATGTGATTTTTACATGAGTACCTTTGTACAGAGGTGGCTTTCTTGTTCTGCCTTCTCACAGTGTGCGGGCTGCACTTATGCAGTCTGCATTGTATTATTGCAAAAAATTGTTATCCAGAGTGCTGTGTTGAATTGTCTTGTGCACTCCAGGACTAGGAAGAGGGAGAATCATTTCCCTTGACCTGCTGGCTACAGGAACCTTCTGAGGTTTCTTTTATCCTGAGCTTTCCTGTGACCTCTTGATTACAGGATGTGTTTGTTGAAAATGAAAGCGTATCAGTGTGTGTGTAAGCTCAAGCTGGCATGTCCATGGTGACTTGATGGTAGGCACTTCAGGTACCAATAGTAGTACCTTTAGCTTTAACAACACCTGGCAATAAGGCAGTCTTGAAAGTATCTGTCCCTCATGAAGCCTTCAGTTAGGGCTAAAAATGTGTTCCTTCTGTGTGCTACAGTTTCATTTTCATGTCCATAAGGCATGAAAGGTTTTCAGGTTTTGGAAATCCTGTCTTAACTTCTTGTCAGTACTTGCATGAAAAATGATGTGATGTAACTTGTTCCAGGCTGTGATCAGCACAGACAAATGAATTCTAAGGCAGCACTCATTTTCCTAATGTAGTCTGGTATGCTGGAATAACAGTGGTCATGGTTGCTCAGTCGAAATAATTTCTGTGATTATGAATTGGTTTGAAGTTGACATCACATAATTAGTCTTTCAGGGGAATGACAATCCCTTCAGGTGGATGGTGCAGCATGAGTGTGGGTTTTATACATTGCTGCTGCTTCTGCTGTTTACCTGGACGAACCTTTGTGAGAAAATGGCACAGAAATATTGCAGAACACACTGTGCTGGATTCAGCTGAGACAGGGTTAAGAGGCTCCCTGGGACTGAGCCTGTGAGTGCTTCCAGTGAAGAGCAGCACTTAGAGCTGGGAGCAGCCCAATTGATTGCTGTGGAGCAATGGAAATCGATGTGGTACTGCCAGCTGTAAGCACTGCAGGCTGCATTCTGGGCTGTCTCCAGCCACACTTACCCACTTCCAATTCTAGCAAAACCTTAGTAATGAGTGTTGGTGTGCACTGCTTGGGCTTTCATCAACATTTTGGAAAGACTGATTTAATTTTTTAATTTATTTTGATATGGCATTTGTAGTTTAGGGGATTTTTTTAACCACCTGCATTTTGTCCCATGGGTTTTCCATGACAAACTGGAACACATCATTGAAGTCTCCTAAGCAAAGGGCAGGATTCATTAAAAACTCCTAAAATCTTAGCAGATACATCATTAGCATGCAGGGATGATGTTGAAATTGCAAGGAAACTTCCATTTTTAGTCTTTCTTTCCTGAAGCCCATCAAAAGCCTTGTTTCTGAAGAATAACTAAAAATTATTTTATATCAGCTTTCAAAACAAATTTACCTTTGAGTGGAGACCAGGCTTGGAAATACCCATCCCCAGAGGAGAGTTTTGTGCAGGTAATGAGCTCATGTAAAATTGGGTAGACTGCAGTACTGATCAGTAATCTCAGCCAATGCACTTAGATGTAATAGCACTCTAAATCTTTTAATCCATGCCTGTCCACAAAATGCAGAGTGATTGTTTCACACGAGACAACAGATAGGTGCATGTGTTCAGGACCATGTTATCACTGCCTCCTGTTCAGACATTTTGGCAGAAGCACAATTACAGCTATGCTTGTCTCTTAAAAACCCCCAAAGTTTTACCAATTGCAATATGTTCCTCTAAAATTCAGATACCAAGATACTTTAAAATTGCAGAGCACTTCATGAATTTGACTTGAGTGCATGAGATAGTGACACATGCAGGAATATATCAGATTTGAGAGGCCTGCAGTTTGCTAACAGCCAGCCCCAGACTGTCTAATTCCCTGCATGCAGCTCGGAGTGTGCACAGGTTCATAACAGCCTCACTGGAAATGTAATAACTGCAGCTCTAATGTGTTTTTACAGATCTGATTTTTCATTTTCATGTGAGAAAGGGTGAAAACACAGGCTGGAAGTTTGCTGGAGATTTTGCACTAAGAATAAAAATATCAGTTTCAGGAATGAAGCATGAGGTTATTGATTGTAGAGCTAAAGGTTAAACCTGTAGCAATGACATGCTTGAATTAATGACATGTTGAAGAAAGCCACTTCTAAATTAAGGACATTTCATATATTTCCCACAAGAAATTGTTATAATGACACACAGAAGATCAGTGGTGGAATTTGTATTATCTTCTGATATTTCATGTTGAACAAATATATGTTTGTTTTGTTAACTGCAAACCACTCAGCTTGTTGGTGTCAGATTCCAACTGGCAGATGTAACTTTATATAGTCACAAGTGGTGACTTGTTAGCAATAATTGTGAATATTTTCAGAAATGAGAACCAATAGCAGGATTTAATTTGGACAGAAAATTGTCCAAATAGTTTAAAAAATAAGTTATAAAAAAATTGAAGATGAGTATAAAAGTTATATATTTAAAATTTTTGTAAGACTTAGATTCAACTTTTAACATAGGAAATTGTATGTGTGTGAGAGTGTTTAGATGCAAACATGTTCTCAGTTTTAGGAGTCTGAAGGTAATTGCTCAATACTGATGTCAGCTTTTTGGAGTTGGTGAGTTCTAGATTTGTGAATTGTGGTGAAAAGGGATACTTTCAAACATGGAGGTGCAGTGTTTTTCATGGATATTGACCATGGATAGCTGTGATCTTACTTATGCTTATCTTGTTTCCCAATGCCTTATTAAAAGATAAAAAACAATAAAAACTAAGCATGAGAGTTCTACCCTTGAATAACATAATCAGTTATTATCTATGGTAGATTTGAAGCACCAGTTTTGCTTTTTACCTCACATAACTAATCTTCCAGCTTTTGCTGTGGATTGACAGATACTGCTGTTAGCTTGAGCTCCAGCTCCAGGACCTTGGGGCCAAAGGAAAAACACCCTAAGCCCAAAAGAGCTTATATGTCCAAAGGTCATATTAAGGCCCAAGATCACATTTTTACCTTTGTGTCAGGCCCTCTTGATGCACGAATTTGAGGACTCTGGCTGGCTGGAGTGAGATCTGTTCCCCACAGTACATGGTCTTAAAATTCCCCCCTGGTGATCTGGGGCCCTCCAAACCTGACAGACCAATCTCTACACCATAACTAATGGCAGAAGTGTTTATATTTAGTAAGTTCTGCAAGAAGTATTTTCTATGAAAAATTAAGAAAATGGTGAACTGCTAAAAAAGCAAATGCAGAAATATTTTATGTGGTGAACCTGTCACTAGGAAGACATTAATTTATGCTTCATGTTCATGCATTTATTGAAGGGAAAATAATATGCTTGCCACACTTGTCATACAGAAAATAATGAGCTATATTGTTCATTAAAATCCAGTGTAGGTTTCTAGAAGCAGCGCTTTTATTAAAAAAAATAAAAGACCCAAGCTTGAATCTTGGTTGAATTTAAGCAAGATTTAGTCACAATTGCTGTGTGAATTTCCTTCCTGCTGTACTAAAACAGAGTTATAAAGAAATTCAGAAAGTTGTGAAAATGCAGTTATCAGGACAGTTTTGTGATTGATCCAGCTATGACCTGTCATGTAATCATTGAAAGAAACTAATCCAAAATGGCATGAATCTAAAATTTCCCAAAGGGACTGAAATGTTGAATGAAGGGCTTCAAACAAAGGGTTTGTTTAAAATGGAACATTTCAGTGCTGGCGGCTGTTTTAAGTGAGTTTGGCTGGTTACTCAGATGAAGCAGAAAGTGCTGAAGAAAAGCTGTCATATAGAAATAGTGACAAGAATAAGAAATATCTCTCTTGCATTGAATGATCAACTTTTACCAAGAAAACAGAAAATATGTCAGGAAGAGAATTCTAAGCACCACAGTAGCTTCATGCTGCTGGTTTATGTCTTACAGCAACAACAACAAAAGTACAGACTATTGAGATGAACAAAAATATTTGTATTTGTCTTTGTTTAGTGTTTTCTCAAGTACTTTCCACATTTCATAACAGTATTGAATAAACGGAACAACAGACAACAGTTGTGGGAGGAATAGAATTGATGTGTTATTTTGTAGGGAAATGTTGCAAAACAAAGGCAGGAAATATTGCTGAATATAGCTTAGGAAAGGTTTGAGGTAGGAAGATTTAATTAGATCTAGGGAATAAATGCTGTTGAAGTAGTTGATGCAGTGACAATTTCAGACCCCTTAAAACCTGTTCAATTCAGAGAGCTGGCTGCTACAGGGAAACAAATAAACACAGACCTCAGTGAATGTGTGTTTAGCTTTCAGCCATCATGAGGGCAATCTTGCCCTGAGCTCCCTCCAAATTTGGTGTGGTCAGTTGATGATCACTGAAATAACATGGATACATCAAGCTACTGTGTCCTTTGCTAATAAAAAAAGCACCCAAATTGTGATCTTGTCCCAACATTACACTGAAAGTGTTGTGTTTGATTACCAGCAGAGAATGTACATATTAGTTTTCTATGCTGAACAAATCTGGGCTTTTGAAGGGTTTCTAACAGATATAATAGGAAATCACCTTGAAATTACAGTGCAGAAATTACAGTTCTAAATCAAAGCTGATGATGTGAAGTAGGGCATTGGTTTAAATCCTTTTGCTAGAGAATATTGCCTTGACAAAATCCTCTCAACAGACATTCAGAAGCACATTTGTGAATGTTTGCTGGACACTTGATTTAATACAAGTTGTGCAGTCTATAGATTTCTGAGTTTATTTCTGCAGCAGTTACTGCTTTCAAAGGGCTATGATGTTGGAACAAATGATTTTCAACTCTCAGCTAAAACTGAATCTTTTGCAAAGCAAATAAGCTCTGTTTTGATATTTCTGAGGGGTGTAATAGTACAAGGAATTTGTACATTTTCCAAACAGTCACACTGACATGATCTTCTTTCCTGGAAAATCAGCATGGGGAGTGTGCAGCAACAAAAATCTGGTAATCTTTCTCAAGAAAGATGGAATTAGCTCACAGTCTCAATAATTAAGTGCTGCTACTTGCAAAATGAAGATTAGAAACAAAGAAAAACCGGTAGCAGCTTTGCTCTGTATTTTTGAATTTGAAAGAGTGGATGTTTTTAACACATCCTACATATTAACTGGGTGATACCACAAGCAGAGTGTGTATCCATTTAACTATTAATTTTCTTAATGTACACTTTCTGTTATTTTAATTAATTAACATTTGGGTGTCCATTTTTGTTGGCCTCCATATCTAAGGTCTTTTTTGAACCAGAAGAAATCCATTAATTCTTGTTTCTAAGCTTCTAAAAATATTTTCCTTCTTCCGCAGGTCTTGTTTTGTTCCTAAATTCTAGCAGCTACTTCATAGGCCATTTTAGACAGCAGATGCCATTTGTTTATCTAATTCACTTCTAGAGGTTTTATGTGTAAGTCTATGGCAAATACAGTATTTTTCCCTGGCCTGCCAACTTTGGGCAGAAGTGTGTGCATCTGTCATCTCCCAGGCAGCCAGCACCAGCTTTTGACACTGTCATCCACGCTGGCCATTTGCCTTTATTGCTTCTACTGCATTGCTTTTCAGCTCTTGACTTGTGCACCTACAACTGTGCCAGACATTCCACGTGCTTTACACTGCTCTGGGTGCTCTACCCAGGGCAAGAGGAGCCCTGTCTGTACCCTTATCCAGCAGCCCTTCTCTCCTGTTTGGCTGAGAATCTCTGTGGGCAATCCTCTCTCACGCCCTGCAGGAACCCATGTTATTCTAGCACACAAACTAAGGCTCCTAAAGATAGCATGTGAATCATACCTGCTTGATGAGGATTTATCTTACAGGTCACTTGACGTTCTCTGAGTATTCTTGATGTTGCTTCTTTGTCTTAAAGTGAAACTGGTTTGTGAAAATTAGCTTTAGAATACATGTTTTCCAGTTCCAGCAATGCAGGTCACTGGCAGGGCAACTCTCAAAATTTTTCAGCTGCACTCTTCTGTCAAAAGCTGGTAGTAAATAAGAACATCTGTTTAGGAACTGGTAGTACTGCAAACACATTGTATCTTCAAATAAATGATGGAGAGTGATGCTCTGGGTGTGAGCTGCTGGTTGCTGCTGAGTGCTTCCTCCATGTTGGTGCAGTGATTTGTTAAAATGACTCCATAGCCTTTGGGCAGCCTTCAGCACAGAGATTGCATCAACTGGAGCACCTGCTCTGGTCTGGAAATCAGAGAAAACTGCTTTTGAAAGAATCTGTTAACTGTGCAGAACACAAGTGACTTGCAGAGGATAAAAGGTCAGTTATAAAATGAGCAGCTTTCCCTCTCATATTTTACCTTGTTGAATCTTAAGTACTGCTAGGGTAAAATTTTGAAGATAGTCTGGGATTGACTGGAATTAAATAATTTTCCTAGTCTAATGTAGGACTGTGTTCAAACAAATTGTACCCACATGTGAAACCAGTTTTCCCAAATTATCTTGTTCATATTCAATAAACTGGAAATCTTGTTTAGTGCTGAACTGTAAATGCCTGGCATCCAGGGACAGACACTGCATATCTTCTTACTCTGAGTTTTGATTAAAATGTCAGACAATGCTTTTAAGGCTGAGTTTAGGCTCCAAATCTCATAAGTGGGTGTCTTTAGTGATCCAGACTTGTCCTTTGTTTTATATAGCAATTTCACCTGACATTTACCCACCTGATAAGCAGCTTTTTCTCCTCAGTGTTTACTTTGCTGGCCTAAATAAACAAAGCCCTCCAGCTCTTCTTATGAGATATCTACTTCTCTGACCTGGCCCAGGGTCCAGTCTGAATTATAGTCTTTGAGATGTGTGATAGCCCAGATGAGGTCTCACCTGTATTTTGCAAAGAAGTATTTTTATTTATTCATCTCTGTGCTGTTTACTGGAAAGACTGTAAAAGAGTAAGGGTTACAATTATTTTTTCTATGCTCCATTATTTTGGGACTCTTTTGTGTATTGTGGCTAATATGTTTTTGTCTCACTCTTCCTCAACAATTCTTCTGAAATGGCTCACTGCAAACATTCTGGTTATTTGTCCTCAAGGGTATGACCTTGCACTTTAATTTAGTTCCATTTCTAATGCTGCTTTCCTTGAAGTCATGGGGATTGTCTGCCATCATCTTGTGATCCTTCTCCTCATTAATCCCTCCCAAATCTGAGTCATCAAGAAATCTTCCATGTATATTTTTTTTTTTACTTTAATGAATAAAACTTTAAGAAATTGAGCAAAACTGGGAAAGTCCCTCTAGTTAATCACATTTCCACACCCCTTTAGACAATTCCTTAATGAGGTCTTCTCCAGTGTATGATTTATGCATCCTTAAAGCCACAGTAGACTGGGTTGCATTTGTGTTTACACCTGCTCTAGGCATAAATCTGCCCTGCCAAACTGATTTACTATCATTGGTAAGTGATTTCCCATTGATTCCATTATTCATTCAGCTAATATGACCAATTACCCTTCAACATTTTATTTTATTGAGAGTCTATTGGACCTAAAGATCCCATTCTTGAAGTGTTGTGGCTGTTTTTCACCAATATGATATTGGTATTGACAAATTTGGCAAAGCCTGAAACCATTCTCACTCAGTGTGTGACTGGGTACACAACACTCTTTTACTGTAGTTTCCACTTTACTTTGTCAGCCTTGGCTGCTTTTTTTTGTCTTACACTTAACCAATCTCTTCTGCTGAAAACAGAAAAACAGAGACCCATTTGATTTGCTTCCAGACCAAACCTAGATTATCTTTCATCTCCAGTACACCCTCTTTTCTTAGCAGCAAGCTGCAGCTTTCCCAGTTTTCAATTTATTTTTTAAATTTTTTTACAGGGTGTGATTCATCTAGATTTTTGCAGCTTTCAATTTATCCTATTTCTGGACTTAAGCATGAGGTTTTTTCTTGTTGTTGGTAAACATGCTGTTGAAGCTTTTATTATTTTTGTTTATAATGTTCATTCAGTTAGGTCCCACTTTCCTGTTTGCTTAGTATTTCCAGGCTAGATCCCATGGTTGAAAGAATACTTTGCCATATTTTCCTATATCACCAGACAGAAAAAACCATGATTTTTTGCTTATTATTTGTAGCTGTTTTCCCATAGGGAACATCTTCTAGGTTGTCATACCTCTGACACTAAATCTTTTCTAAACCATTGATGAGGTTTCTTCCCGTGCTGTAGTCTATCATACAATGCCAAAGGTAAAATTTCTCATTTAATCTTATTACTGGTGCCAGGGGATTAATGTCAGGTGGCACTTGTGGTGACAGTGAAAAGATTAAAAAATAATTCCATTAAAGTTGTCTCCTGCATTTGATATTTGAACCATTAATAAGAGGGATTAGCTTCTTTATAGGCTGGGGAAAAATAAGCTCAGCATAATTGTCTTCATAACTGAAGGCCTCCTTACTCCTAATACAGGAAAGATTATATTTCATAAAGATCTCTGATTAAGACATTCACTGTGAGTTTAGTGATATTATGCTAATGGGAAAGATCAACATAATAGTTCCTTCATTTTCTGATACTGAACATTATAGGTTTTCTGAAAGTGCATAAACACACCTAAAATATACTCTCTTCTTAAATTCAATGTTTCCTTTAGTTTGGAATATTTGATTTCTTCAGCCCAATTTATTAGAAGGGAGAAGACAAAAAGATAAGTGGATAAAATAAGAGACAAAAATATTTACAAAAAGATTCCTATTAAATGTTTTCTTTAGTAGTTAACCTGCATTGTCATTTTTCCATTGCAAGGAAAAGTAGAGTTTTAAAGCTCTAGAAGCTTCTAGAATCTCTCAGACATGACATGCAGGTTGCCAGCAGGGAGTAATTTTTTATCATTTTTGTATCTTGAAAATGAATGAGGCTCCAGTATGTGTTTTCCTCGCATCTATGCTTCCAAAAGAGAAGTAGAAAGAGTCTTTGTTTTTTGAAAGGTATGACCAGGGCAATAATGTTCTGTATGTGCCCACTTTCCATTTCTTTGGCCCCTATTTTGCTGCATACCTCCATCAGACTTGTTTTGCTGGGTTTCCTTGAGTTGACAGAGTCTAATTCCTTGAGTCCTAAAGCAGAAGCCCAAGTAAGTAAAGGAGTTCTTGCACTTTTATATTCTTATAATTAATCATAATCTCTGTATTTCAAAATAGATACTCTGGGCTACTATAGTAATGACCATTAATAGTAAATACCATTTTTGAAAGTGTCTACATTTTAAAAAATATCTTCTGCGATAGAATTTAGAAATTATTAACAAACGTTGAACTACAATTCTAAATATTTAGTGGCATATTCTATTTTTCCTGAATAAAATTCAAGCTGTAACAGTTTTTCAATTCATCATTTGAATTTTGTTGGGAACCCTCATTGCCTGAGGAAGACTTAAATTCATAACAGAGTCAGCACAAGGTGAGCTGCCAGCCTTCTTCCTTTTCTGTCGCAAAGAAAATGTTCTTTCATCACTGCTTAGGAGAGACTAACGAACTGGCACATTTTCATTTTACATCTTTTTTAAAACTTTTATTGAGGAGTGAGTAAGGAAAAAATTGGGGTTTTTTAATGCAGTATAACACAGTAAAAGTTCCATCAAATAACTTTAGACTATTTCTTTAATCCATCAGATTCTAGGCAGAGTTTCTAGATAAGCATTTCAGTTACATTTTATCTCTCCTTTACCAGAACATCTGTTTCTCAGTTCTCAGAAGGTGTTTTGTTTACCATGCGTTCTGGCCTAGGCAAGAGTCCCCTTCCCAAGGATTTACATGACTGAAACTTAGACTGAAGTGATAGTGAGAACAAATATCACAAACCTTTTACTGTTGGAGATGATTTGTTCCTGTTTTAAAACCAATGTAATCAATTTGCATTTGTAGCTGTCTTCCTGAGATGGACAATATGGGAGTTTATTGGAAATAATGAGTGGGGAAATGTCAGAGAAGGGGGTAGAAACCCCCATCAGAAATTCAAACAATTTGAAGACTCTGGGAGGAGGGGGGGATGTCAAGGAAAGCAATGGGAGCCATCCTTGTCTAGGTAAGGGCAATTGATCCATGAGAGAGGCTGGAAAACCTGAATAGAGCAGGAAGGGCTCCTGAATACAGGATAAGAAGGGCCAAAATTATTTGCTCTCTGTTGGAAAATACTTTGCATTAGTAAATACAACTGGAAATGCAGTTCTAAAGTGTTTGCCTCTGTGAGCAGCAATACACCAGGTAGCTATTATGTTCAACTTTGTTATTTGGGATTTCATAGGCTTTCTAAAGCTAACAGCTTATGCTTTTAGAAATTCAATATGAGGGAATGCATAATGGATAAATTACTGGCTAATTCTGCCTAGGGAAATCTGTTGTGCTGTACCTTACTTCATGTTTGTGCTTCTAGTATGATGTGAAGGCAAGGGCAGGAACACATTGTATGGGTTTGGTTGAAAACAACCTATATAGAAAGAAAAAATAAAGTGAAAAAAAAAAGGTAATTCTCAGTTTTCCCAATAAGTTGAAAAGCTTGTCTTTGAGGAAGGATGCTGATGGTCTTTCTGGTAATTGTTCATATAAACCTTTTCAGAAATTTAAACAGCTCTTACTCAAACTACTCTTACTGTTAGGAAAGTGTTCCAAAATGTTATACCTTCTTTAATTTTTTAACACATGTCAGTGTTCCAATGACTGGTTTCTTATCCTTTGGTGGTGGACACTGACATGTACTTTTTCTAGCTGTTATTCCTTCCTTAGTTTCATCCTTCTTGCTCACTTATTTTTATGGGTAATTTTAAATTGTCACAACATTAGTCTTGGTTTTGCCAGGCTCCGCAATCCACACTACTTTGATATAGTTTGTGAAGTAGATAATGCACTCCTATGCTCGTAGAAATTGCTTTTCTTGGTATGTATTCCAACTTGGAACCATATTTTTGAGCACAGGAGACCCAAGCAATATTTCTGACGTCCAGATGTGCTGTTTGAATGATGTCTCACCTCTGACTTACACAAGAGTATTGATCTTCTTTACCTTTTCTAGAAATATTTTGTCTGATAAACTCAATATCCTTTTCTAAAGCAGACTTAGACTGATGATTCATAGTCACATAGAGAAATATCAGTGATTTGCTGCAGATGGGAGCTGGCTTTTTTTTACAGCAACTTTCTCAGTCCTGAAATTCATAATAGTGTACTCTATATTAATGCTCTTTTAGTCCATTTTCTATATATTAGATAAAATTTTTCAATTCCTGTTGAATTTCAGATCCTCTGTATTGATAGCACATTATCAAAACCAGTTTTATTAGTGCCCTTATCTTTGGGGCATTAAAAATGGGCATTAATAACGCAGTTATATTCACAGTGACCCCTGAATAACCTGTTCAACAAGAACAAGCCAAGAAGCAGCTGTAAAGGGAAAAGTAGGAAAAGAAAGCAAGCAGCATGAGGTTTTGGCCAAATATTCCACCATCAGATTCATTTTCCCTAATCCAACAGCAATCAATTTGTAGCCTTTTTTTTTTTCCTTGTTTGCTAAATTGAGGCTTTTTTTTTGTTTGTTTGCTAAATGGAGGCTGTAGCCTCCCTTGAAACATTCTGACAGCAAGAGTTTCTTACTTTGTCCTGTGGCAACTGCTCTTGCAATTCAGGAATTGACATCAAATCTAAACAAGCTCATCTGCAAGGTATGGCAAAACTAAAATCAGCTGCGAGAGAAGTTCAGCTTTGGCTCACATAATCCTGTTTGTATGGAGTTTGTTGAAAGTCTGATGTGGATCACCTCTGAGTGTTTTGTTGTGGAAGATCTACAGGGGATAAAAATCAAGGCAAGGCATGATGGAAATCTCATGCAGTGCAGGAAAATAGTTTTCCAAACTGTTTATAAACTCCAGTAATTTCATGTTGTGAGGTCAAAACTAAGTGAAGATGGGAGCTGAGGTTTTACAGATACCCTTGATTCAAGCTCTCAGATCTTCAAATTAAAGACATGACAGCTATTCCTTCCCACTACTCCTGCCAAGAGTCTGAAACAGATTTTTTTTTTTTAATGTAAATGCTTTTCTATTTAGGAATAAGGATCTACAAGGCTATGGCTGAAATTCTAAAAAGACAAATAATTTTAACTTTAGGAGCTAAATTCCTAGTGAAGCAGATGGGGCTTTAACCTTTGAAAGAAAGAGCTGGCTGATTTTTTGCAGTGCCTCAGCTTTGATATTATTTCTCTAAGGTCATCTGTATCCATATGTTTTACTACTAATCATCATCATCGTTATAACAACAATAATAAAAACGATATTTATTTGATATATTAATTTAGAATTCTTATTTCAAAGTTATAAAGTTCTTTTTGAAACATAAAGGAAATTTTTGGTGCCTATTTCTTTAACTTTTCCAGAATTATTCGAGAATTTTCCTGTCGTGAAGGAAAATGAAAGTGACACCAGAAATGAACTTCAGGGAGTTTCTCCATTTCATGGGAACTGTTGGTTCCTGCCCTTAGCCAAACTTTCTTGAGGTCAGTTTGATTCTGCTCTGATGAAAGAGCAATTATAACTTAAAAAAATATTTGTAATTAACTTTTAATCCATCTCAAAGTATGCCTCAGTCTTCTCAGGTTTGATGGGATAAGAGTTTCCACATTTTAGGCAAATGAAGATCAAGTACTGTTTTTTTAAGCACTCCAGGATTTTGGGGTGTTTTCTCTGCTGTTGGTGTAAAACCAGCCTGTTGGTTTAGTGCCAGTAGCCAAAATCAAAGCTGCCCCTGTTTCAGGGCTGTATCTTTGTTCAGGTGTTGATGCATCTGTGCTGCTTGCATGTGTCAGTGAGTTCATCCTCTCAGGACTGCCAAACACAACCTAAGCATGCTCCTGGTTCTTTGAGGTGGAAAAATGAAGTTTTGAGGAATTAGAGAGAACAGGGTGCATTTTCCTTGCTTTTGTCAATTAGGGATGATTTGAAGGCTGAGTTGTTGCTGTGTCTTTCTTATGTTTTCTCATATGGAAATTTTAACACTTCGATTGGCACAGAGACTCTAAGTTAAGAAACTTAAAAGCTAAGTAGGAAGGATTATGCTGCTCCAGGAATAACAAATGAAGTGTGACAGGGATGCATGCTATTTTTTAAATTGCATGTAGTTAATTTGTTAATTACAGTAAAAAACAATGTTGCTAACTTAGTTTAAAATCCCCAAATAAATCTGGGATTTGGAGCCAGAATTTAATATGTGATATTCATAAACATCATGCTGACAAGCAAATCTACAGGATGTGGCCCAGAATTGAAGTAGGACTCGTTTCCCAGCCTGTGTGGAATAGTCATTAACAGTTACACAAAATGTGACACCTTGAGTCCATCCTAGAACAGTTTATCAATGTGCTAGGGGTGATCAGAACAGGGAATGAACTTTCCACAGGCAGTTTAGAGTCTGATATAGTCTGATACATCACACAGGTGTAATGTAAAACAAAGATAGAAAACAGTAAAGAAAAAGCTTTATAACTCCCTGTTAATCTGAGTTTATTCCTGCTTCAGAGTTGGTCAACAAAGAAGCACCTGATCTTTCTGAGCTTTCTTCTGGCTCATGGAACTGCATGGAGGGTCAGGTTTGCAGGCAGCACTATATTCTTGTAATGAATTTAACCTGATGCATGCAAATAAGGATACTCAAAGACCACCTGATGTCTCTAAATTTGGTTTTATTTCTGAATTGATACAACACTGCATAGCCCACTGAGAAGTTTTCAATTATTTCTTTACTATGCCCTTGCTGTACCTTTTATTTTAGCTATCCAAAGCAAAGAACACTCACTCTTGTAATGACCTCAGCCCTCAGTTAAGTCATCCATGGCTTTGCTGGGTGATTTCTACAGGAAGTACTGAATTCTTCTTACTTTCTGATTGTTAACACATATTTCTTTCAGAAACTTGTCTCTGTTGGAGGTCAAACTATGAATGAATAACACAAAGCCAGCAGTGGTATCGGAAAATATTAAATCTTGCCATGTGGTAATTTGGGAAGGAATCATGGCTGCTGCTGTTTGAGATTCCTATGATTCTACTTTTCAATTTCACAGCTTAATGAAAAAATCTTTTTGTCATGTTTCATCAGTTCCTCTGGTTCTGTCACACTTTCTCTCTCTTCCCCTTACCATGGGAAAAACTTCCAGAAAGTGTCTGCGTGTTTGTCATAGTTACATTTTGAGAGTCCTGTGTCAAGATGTCTTAAACACTTTGACTTCTGTTAGTAAACTTGTGCACAAGCTTGACTACAGCTTAGTATTTTAATAGCTGCCCTGCTGTTCTAGAACCTACTTGTGCAATGGTTGCATTGTCAGTCTTTTTAATAATGAATTAATTAGATTATTAACTTTGAATCCACTTTGTTTTTCATATTTGAGTTTGACTACACAGAGGTGTAGCCTCTAGCTCACTTTATTAAAATACTGTAGCATAGTTTTAAGGGTTTTAAATAAAAAAGCAAACTAAAAAAGAATTTGATACTTTTGAAATTGTTGTGGTTTGACCCTGGTCAAATGCCAGGTACCCACAGAAGTCCTTCACTTATCTTCTTCTGCTAAACCTGAGCAGAGGGGAGAAAATTAACAAAGGGCTCGTGAGTTAAGAATTGGAAGAAAATATTCTAAGGGAAAGGTATGAAGTAAGTTTATTCTTAACAGAGTCAGAGGAGGATAATGAGAAGTAAAAGAAGCTTCTAAGACACCTTTTTTCTCCCCAGCCCTTCTTTGTTTCTCACTGACAGTGCAGGGAGACACAAGTTTTGGGCAGTTTGTCACTTGAGATTTCCTTCTGTTCCCACAGGGAAATGATTATTTTCTTCTGCTATGCCATGGGGTCCCTCCATGGCAAACAGGATTTCCCCATGTACTGGAAACCATGACCAAGATAAATGTGGCTTTTCTGCATATAAGAACAATCTAAATTTATTGTCTTTCCATTCAGGGATAAGAAAAGATTTTCTGCCTTGAAGTTTACTCATATTTAAAAATCAGAAAATTTTTTTTCATGTCATAGGAACTCTAATTTCCAGCAGGCAGTTGAAAGAGTTACATGAGTTATGTCAGCGAACCCAGCTTCTTTTCCAAAGCCATATCCTAGGCAAAGATGAATATATTTTCTGCAACAGATTGAATAGGAGATCTTCCTTTTGGTTAACACAAATTCAGTGGTCTTGTTTCACTTAAATTTCCTAATGACTGCTTTCAACTTGAGAAAAAAAATCTATACTGATTTATTCTTTGTGAAGACTGCCATGTTGTTAAAGCTGAAATGCAGATCCTGTCACCCTCTTCTCAGTAGAAGTCATGCTTACAACCCTTAGTTTAAAATATTTTAATTGCCAATATTAAAACCTGCCTATTTTTAAGTGATTTGGGGGATTTTTATATTTTTTCTTTTATTACATGCTGGTAACATGATCCAGTGAGTACAGTGAAGAAATTAAAGAACACACTAAAATTAAGCCTGTGCAGAGAACAATTTATTTCTTGATTTTGGTAAGAGTAAAATGAATTTTCAAACTAATCAAGGCTATGGGATCTGGGACTAGAAAAATGAGGGAAGGGATTTTCTTAAGCAATATACTTAGCAAAAGGTTAGGGATGAAGTAGTACTAGAAAGAAATTCCAGAGCTGAACAGCAATGACTTTTATGGTACACCAACAAAAATTACTGTTAATTAAGAAGAGGAGAACTCCATGAAAACAACATTACTTTAATCTGTTTTCATATTCAGAGCTATTGCAGTGTATTGTAAATTTTCATTACAGTTTTATTGCTTTGCCATTATACCTGTTCTTCAATTATCATTCCTTGCTGCTGTTTAGACATCCAACTTGGGCACTGCTGTGCTGTGTAGCCATTGATCATGCTTCTGTTTTCCCATGTAGAGGAGCATTCCTCCTAATTAAAAATAAGGTTCTGAAATTGCTGTACAACTTAAACCATTCTTCTTTCACTGCCAGCAGTGCCTATACCCGAGGTCATGTGCATTTTAAACTGAGAGACCATGAATGGCACAAAGAGTATTGCAGGAAGAAAAGTCCTTCAGATTTTCTTTCTTTAAAAGATGTATGTCCTGTGGAAGAGATGGCATTTGTGGTGTGCTCTTTGGCTGCCCTTTTCACCGGGAGGGTAGGAAAGGAGCCCTGGGAGTGTTTAAATAAGTGGTTGTGGTTTTATTGCACCATTTCCCAGGCTGCAGCTCCCTGTCTCTCTGGACGGCTCCCTGGGACATTGCCTTCATCACCTGGGGAAGGGGGAACAAAAGGGTGTACTGAACTCCTTTTTTATTACTATTGAGTGTGCTCAAACAGGGCTAGCTCAGCTAAAGAAGCCATCAAGGAGGCTGAGAGCAGTTGTATTTCTGGTTAAAGGCAGGGGAAGCAGAAAGTGAGGCTGTGGGCCCAAGTGAAGATGGAGAGCACCTCTGTGAAGGGTGAGCCAGCCCTATGCTCCTGCGGGTCTGCACCTTCCCTCAAGTGCAGCCCCAAGTGCCACTTGCCTGCTTTGTAATTTCCCCCTCCCTTTTATTTTCCTTTTTTTTTTTTTTTAATCCAAGTTATGTTTTGAGAACTTCCCATGGAAAACAAAACAAAAAGTGCAAGATACTTCCCCTTCCCATAACAAGTTTAATTTTTGTGTCTGAGTTGTCAGGATAATTCAGCATTTTCTGTTACTGCCACTCCCTTCTGTCCTTTTATCCTCTTTAGCAAACTTCCAAAGGAAGCTGGATGCTTGCATTCCTTAGGAAATGCTGAAATTCGTGATCATAAAAAAAAATTGTTGTACCCTACTAAGGGTTTCAAGTAGCTTTAGTTTAGTGTTTAAAGTAGGTTTAATTTGTTGTAATATTTGGACCTTACATAAGTTGAGAAGTGTTAAAATATTTACTTGGTTGAATTTAGCACCTAATTTATATTTTAATTCATTAAGTCTGAGTTGTGTTATTCATTATGATTATTTAAATAAAATGAATGCTCAGGAAAATCTCTGGGCAGCTTTCTGCAGCTTGCTCTGTAATCCTGAGGCTGCTTGGTTTCAAACATCCATGACAGAGTCAAAAGCAGCTTTAACTTACCTGCAGGGTTAATTCTCTTCAGGAGACACTTGAGGCAGCTCGAGCACTGGGATGGTGCTCACCCTGCCCTGTGGAAGCCAAGGCTCTCTCCCTCTCTGTTTTTTAGAGAAACAGCTTTAAGAGTATAAAGAGGCCAGGTTTTCTTACTGACAGATTATGCTCACCACTGCTAATTTTGTCTCTTGAAAATGTTATGCTCTATTCTAGTCTAGCTGAAATTAAATGAGGGAATGGAATGGTCCATTGGGGTTCTTTGCCTGTTTTTATTCCAAAGAGCAAAGAGGGCAGTGCCATTTGCAGGGTTTTAATCTGGGACTTTGTCTATGGTTGGGCAGACCTGGACTGGACTCTGATGTTGTTTTACCTCTCAGCTGAGATAATGTCTGTGACACTCCAAGAGGGGAGGGGAAATGTGAAAGTCTGTCATCCATGAGACCTTGGAAGGGTATATTTGATTCCTCTATAATTTTGAAAGCCTCCTTTGCACATGCACCCCTCCACTCCCCCCATTCCTTTGGTCTTTGTGTCTATCAAGCTTGGGTTTGTTTTCCATATCCTGATTTATTTTTCCCCCTTTGTACTGGATATATTTGTTGTACTGATGATTCTCACATGTAATCTTGGCTAATTTTTTCTTTCAGGAGGCAGAAACCTGTCCTGATCTTTAATAATTATTTTACTATTATTCTTGTGGTCATGCAGGGATCTTGAACTTCTGATGTACTGTTTGTTTTCTGTATGTTTCTGCTTTAGTGGTTTCTGTACATTTTTCTGCTCCCCCACATCTTCAACTGTGCTATGGTCATGCTGGCTTCTATGTCTGAGGGGCTGAGCAGCTGAAAGAATTTCCTGAGCAGTCAGGTCATAAGCATCCCTGGGGAGCCCCTTTCTGCATATTACATTGGCAGGGACAGAAGTGTGTATCTCCTCCTTCCTAGTGAAGTATTTGCAGGCAAGATTTGCTGCCTTTTTTATTTTTTTTTTAAGGGACTGATTTTAGTCTCTAAATCTAATCCTGTGGGTTTTTTAATCTGCAGTCAATATAAGCTTGCTTGTCCTCTTTCTTGCAAGACTATTTAAAGCTAAAGAAGGTCAATAATGTGGTTTGGGATGTGAAAATAGGTGTTTTAGTCTAAAAAAAGTCAGCTCTCTAATTCAAATAGTGCCTGGGGATAGACTTCTCACAATGCACGTTACTCCAAAGAGAATGTACACCATTAGTGGTTTTAGTGGTTGAATTAGTAGACTGACTGTATTTCCTATGCAGGAGCTCAATAATGTGCTGGAATGGGCATCATGCTTTGAAAGCTAATTTGGTTCTACAGTAAAACAATGAGAGACAGATATTTTTTGCTTGCATTAGTTTTTGGTTTGTTTTTTTTTTTTACTGCCAAGATTCCTTTTTTTATTTTCTCTTTTTGTTACCTAATCTGCATAATTTAGTCTACATTGTAAGTCTTTTCAACTAATGTAGGGATCATCTACGTGTTTTGAAGGAGGACTAAAGTTTTATCTTCAAAATACTCAGACATTTAACACCTCTTTTCGTGTTTACTCAGTGAGGTTTAGGCTCCTGTTTATTGCCTTTTCTCAGGTAACTTGCCCTGGAATATCTTTAGCAGGGCAATGACATCTATATCCATATATGATGACATATATCTGTCACCTTTCTACTGCTTTTTCAGCAAAACTCCCAGGTAGAAACATGTTCCTACAAAGAAATTAAGCAGTAGCTCCTTTATAAAGGACACAGCTCAACTATGTGGAGTTTGAATCCTACATTTGTACTTGCATTCCATAGACTAATGGATCCCCTTTAAAGGTTTGTGTTTTAGAAAGAAATTACATATAAGTCTAAAAACCCTGAGTCCCTCCAAAACTGCAAATGAATTAGGAACGAGTTCACGCGTATGTAACCATTTGCTGTGCAGACAGATATTCAGATCTAATCATGAAATATTAGCTTAATCCTGTGCAGATCAAATTTGGCAGTTCATTTCCCTAGTACAACATTAGAAAAAATTACCCAGAAAATCCATACAAATCAGTTTTCTTTCAAGTAAAAAAAAAATCACTACTTGAGGTAAAATTCTATTAAATCCATTCTGAAATTTCATGTACCAGTGAGGATAAGGGTAAAAAAAAAAACTTTACCTCTAAAGTTTGACTAGATTTGGTATCATTGGCCTTCACCTGTTCCATGTAGGTGTGCAGTGATGTTCAAGTCTTTTCTTTACTCCAGAGTCTGCTTTATTTCAGAATAAAGGCCGCTCCTGGAAGGACTGTACTGTATTGACCTGGCAGTGCCAAGTGTATGGTTGGACTCAATCATTTTAGAGGTCCTTTCTAACTCCAAAATTTTTATGGTTCTATGATAAAAAGTATTGAAATATATAACATATTTTAATAGTTATTGTAAGGGTAGAAGGCAAAGCAGCCAAATTTTTTCATCCATGCCTGCTTTTCTTTTCTCCCAAATGAAAAAGCCACACTCTGTGGAGCTTTTCTTCTTGAAAAACAGTGACAGATTCTATAATACAGATAAAATGTTTACACAATATGACTTGCTTATCAAAAGCACAGGCATTTATGAAAAGCAAGAGTCTTAAGATCTGTGTTGCCTCTGGGTCTAAACCTTCTTAGTAATTTTCTTCAAGTTTTTCTCTTTTAGAAGCATGCCCTATGGCTATAAAGAACTATTTTCTTTTCTTGATTCTTAAGGAATATTCATCATGCCTTGCATATTTCTGTTTACTGCCATGCCAGACATTTTTCTCTTTTAGAGGAAAGCCATATGTTTCTTGTTTATGTAGCTCCTATGTAAATATCAGAAAAATTGTTGAAATGTTGCCTTCCATATTCTTACACCCTTGAATTAAGGTTTACATTAGCTCACTAAAAAATTAAGAGCTTAAGACATAATTTTTTTTCCATGGATCTTCCCAGGATTATTTTGTTTTATATCTGTGGAACAGGCTTAGTACAGTGGATATGGCTGACATCAGATTGCTGGTAAAACCTCTGCATCAGGACATTCTTTATCATCATGGCAAGCAGAATTCTTAGTGGTAGTCCCAGTGAGATGAGTATTAGTGAGTCACAGGAAAAGGTATTAATTTATAAGGAGGTCAGAATCTAACCTTTGCCAGAAAGATCCTGTTCTCAGTTAATTCCTGATGTAAAAGTCTGAGTTCTGTGAGGGACTTGGTTCCTGAAAGCAGCTCCTGCATCATCTGATGCCACAAAAATTAATGGGAGTTGTGTCCACTGTAGAAGGTCTATTAGAGTCTTCCTATGTCAGGTGGAAACCTGGTTCCTTTGGAAGGAGTTTTATAATTTTTAAAAAAATATTTTGAGATATATTTTTTACACAAATTCATTTCCTACAATAATTTGTATAAGATTCTATGGATTTACTTCCTCTTCTTTCAAATACTTTTGAAGAATTCCTCCCTGGCACCAGTGCTTTCCTGGTCAAAAGGAGTAAAAATATACTTTGCATTCAAACATGAAGACTATTGCTTATTTTGTTGGAAATGTTCCAATCTGTAGCCTGCTTTTCCCAAGTAGATGACAAAGGCCAATCTTTACAGGCCAAAGGGCTTTTCTTGCAAAGATAAGTAGCTGCTGTAGTTGTGGATATTTCCATGTGAGGATCATTTCCTGAAGAAGCCAGAAGTGAAGTGTCTGCACTGAAGATAGAATTCCCCTTGTGCCATGTGGTTGATCTCAGAGTCAGTAATGTTGGCTCTACAATAAAGAACAAATAGCTGCTGCATGCATTATTGCTGACAAGGTCATCATTCTGGGAAAAACTGGAGACTTTAAAAAATAAACTACTTCTATATCCCTACTCTCTATTTGGTTTTCAATTTCATTACCAGTATCCAATTTGTCAGTTTGGCACTTTGCTCAGAAAAGAGGCACAAAGAAGTGCTTTATGTGCTTCCATACTTTCCTTCCCCGCAGCCTCACTGTTCCATTGGTGGGGGTGGAATTATCCAACATGGAAGTTAGATCTTCCCCCAAATGTTATACTGAGTTTCATGACCATCACACAAGGTCAAGTTCAGAAGTTCTTTTAAAAGTTGTTTGTTTGGCTTTTTTATTTTGAAAGGAATTACATGCTCAGGTCCAGATAATATAATTTAATGTGCACCAAAAATACTTCTGCAACTACAGGAACCCAAAGACTGGGGCTGTGTGGGTGTAATGATCTCCCAAATTATGATCAGGTCTTGCTTTCATGAGGACCTCACTTGGCAGTGGTTTTTGTTTTGTTTTGTTTCTAAAGATAGTTAATCCTGTAGTCTAATAAATAATTTATTGTGTGAACTAGGAACAATTCTGCTGAAGATTATGGGATTTTTACAGTAAAAACTATTGAAGAAATTGAGTCCTGAGAGGTTGTTGCCCACAAATATTGCATACTAAAGCCATTGCAGCACCTCTGGCTGAGGATACAAAATGGTTTTGATTCTGAAATAAGTGATAGCACAAAAGGAGGCTGAAGCTAAAGCAAAGAGACACCAGCCAAGAAATTACTATAAAGAATAACACCTGAAGTTCAGCTACATTGGTTTTTTTCTTTAATGAGTCGAGCTCTAACTGCTTTTAATTTATCAGATAAATATGCTAGAGGAGAATATTTCACAATGTAGCCTGTGGTCAGGCTTTTTTAATTTCTCCGGTACCTTACAATATTTACCCTGTTTCAGCAGACTTCAGAAAGGCTGTACAGTCAGAAGGTGAAATTGCTCCTGACTTTTCTGCTGGTCATGAAAATTTCTTTAATGTTGTTTGTTTGGAGATGTCTTTATCTCTCTTACTTGCATGAGTCAACCATCACAAATTTTAACCAAAAATATTTTCACTAGCACTATCCAAGCTAATACAACAACCCCTCTCCCTGCATTTATAGAGAAATTATTGATGATTTTTCCCTTCTAGGCAGATTTTTCCCTTCTAGATCTGGGCAGGAAAGTAAATAAATAGTCTGGTTGCATTAAAGAACCCTAGCAGTAGATTTTGTGCGAGTGTTTGCACTCTGTTAGCAAAGAACACGAATAAAAAGTTGTGCCCTACAGTAGCTAAATAGAAGCAGCTGAGCTGCTTGGGCAGCTCCTTAAAATGTCATGTAATATGTAGTTGAATGCTTTTTCAGCCTGGGTACTATCCCCTTCATGGATTCCAAGTGGCTTTGCAATCTCTCATGGGTATTCTTGCTTGTTATTGAGGTCAGGATTTCTAACATCTCGATGGGTAGTAGATTTTGCTTTTTATTGAATCATAATCTGCTTCTTTCAGTCATTCTTTTTACATTGTTCCACTAATTTAAGTGCCCACTTACTTTAATCTGTGTGTAACTGTCTCACTTCCAACCTCAGCTGTTATTTTTGCATGAGATCAAGAATGGAAGTGTGTTACTGGTACCTCGTCTGATGGTCGCTGTAGATTTCATTTATGTTACTTTGTCAAAAAGAGTCCGAATCATTTCACAGATACCCTCTAAAAAGCTTTCATTGGTGGCAATGTCTGTTAAAATAGTTGAAGTCAGGACACCACAGTGTCCCCTGCTCTGTGACTTTATAAGGCAGCAAGACTCACAGGAGCTCTTTTTGTGACAATGATATACTTGCTGTCAACTGTTCACACATTTATCAGTGAGATGCTTTCAGCAAGGGATGGAATTTATCTATTGCAACTGATTGTACCTTTAAGAATAATTAGCAGATAAAATTTTTGCTGGCTTTCAGTAAGAATATTTATGTCCAACTCTTGTGAGGTTTTGCATCTCTTACTGACCTAGAGTGATAGTGTGGAGGTTACTCCCTACAGAGATATTTTTATATTTCACAACTGTACTACTGATTTCTTATTTATGTGAAAAAATAACTCTTGATGTCCTTGATGTGTACATCAACCTCCAGCTCTGCTAAACAAGGATGTGCAGTCCAGCTTTTCTGATTTCTCAGAGTTTGCCTTAATTTCTGTGTTACTGTGAAGGAGGAACTATTGTTCCTGAAATAAGAAATAGAATGGGAAATACACTTACAGCCCCTTATGCTGCTCATAATGCTGAATTTGTAAAATTCCTACCCCTCTGGGAGAGAATATAAACCCGAGATTGTAAGGGAAGTGCAGGAGAAAAAAAACCTGTACCTGTAATTTTACCATGTTCTGCTTACTTTAAACACATTTATGTCTTGTACTACTAATTTCCTTGTCTGGTTCTCTCTGCCTGCTGTGGCAAAGAAGATCAACATTTTCTGTCCACAGCTCTGAAGAACAGGAGGCAAACTTGAGTTTTGGTGTTTAGTTATTTTGTAACTTTTAGTACCAAGTATGGACAGAAGTAATAGTAGAATTTACCAGCACTTAAAAGAGGAAGGGAACCTTGTGCAGAAGGTACAATTCAATAAATATTTAATTTTTTTGTAAATAAGTTAGATTGCATGTGTTATCTAATAGTAAGTACTTTCTGGTCAAGCAAAATGAAAAATTGTCCAGTAAAAACCACAAAAAAAAAAAAAAAATCAGGCTTTTAAAAAATTCTGTAAGTTACAGAACTTGGTCAGGTAAAAAGGTAAAAGATTCAGGAATTTTCTTTAGGAATTACTTTGTCATAGTGTCTTTAACAAAACCTACCCAATTTGTGATTATTTTAAAACTATTCCCATGCAAATAACATTACTTAAATCCACCTTTAAAATTAGGTCTTGTGTTAAATCGAGCTTTTACTTTATATATGTACATCATCTTTATCACTTCTAGGAATTTTTCTATTGCAATAAGCTTTAGGATATCAAGTACCTACCTTCCTGAAATCAAGTTTGAATTGCTAGAATTTCCTCAAGGGCAGAAATACTGGTGTTTTAAGCAAGTTTTTCATATTACTATGTACATTTTTTCCATGTAATATATAATGGAGTAAAATGACAAAAAATTGTTGGAAATTGTAGCTTTTGAGAAGAATCCTTCTAAAAATCAGTTTTAAACATAAACATTTTGACTGTTGTGGGTTTTTTTTGCATCTCTGGTTCAAATGTAGGTTATGATGTTTCATAAGCACATTTGCAGCCACTTAGGACACACCTGACTTATTAGACCTTCGTTGTAGTGTTTGTCAAACTGTTTCATTCTAACATTTCACTCTCAACATTCGCTAATTTAAAAATACTTGGATACGAAAATTGAAACACTCCAGATGACTTTAAAATGCATTAAGAAAACCTTTAGCAGAAAATGTTGCATGATTTGTCTAGAAAATGACACTACTATGGTAATAACACAACTTAATATGCCTTTGGAAGCAGTCAGCCCTGTTGCTGGAGAGAGAACAAAAAACCCAGCAAATGTGAGCTGGTTTTGAAGAAACAAGTCTTTTGATGGAAAATTCTGGTGGGTGCAGGATGATAAATGATTTCAGTCTCTCTCCTGGTACGTGCTTATCTCAAGCTCTACAGAAAAACCTTGACTCTGAGAAGAAGCAGGGGGAGCTGAGTGTTTGAAGCCTGGGGAGGGACAGGAGCAGCTGAATGTTGATTTGCAGTGCTTGTTAAACCCTCCTGATATGCCTGCCCTAAGGCTAAAGCAAACTTGCACTGACACTAATGGTATTTGGTCAGCAGCAGGCTAGAAGATAAAAGGTGCCAAGTACAAGACGTTGTTTGCTGTTATTTAAATTGGTTCCTGGTGTTGGACAGAGCTGGGACTTGAACGGAGCTCTTGTGCAAACAGCATAATTAAAGCCATTAACATCTCTCAGAGGTAGAAGTAACTAATTTTTCAGAAAATGTCAAATTGTAGCGGATGTATTTCACAACAAATGTATTCTTTTTTAAAAATAGGATCTACAGCTTACCAGAGAGTGAGATGAAATTTCAGGAATACATTGTAAGATACCGAAAGAAAGAAACCTTGGGTTTTCCCTACATGGGAATAATTTGGATTTTTACAAATGTGTATCTCTGCATGAACATGAACTCAGTGTTCAGTGTGTTTTGACTCTAAGTGTGTTATAGATAGAATTGGTGTCTTTTCTTGCAGGAGAATTTTTTCTTAAACTTGGTGTCACCCAGCTCAGGAACTTAGTTCAGTGACAGCCAGTTGTTTTGCTCTTCTTGACTTTTCTTTTTTAATAAATGAATTTCATATTATCAGATGTCTTAAAATGCAATTGACAGTACTTCAAGAACATAGCCTTGTTACTTTTTGTCATAAATTTGGCTAGATCAAAAACTGTCTTTTGGGATTACTAGAGTATGAAACAACATTGAAATGTGAAGAGCAGAAAGATTAAGTTGTCTCCTGTGCCAAGCAACAATATTGTTGTTGTTGTTGTTTTCTGATATGTATACAATTCCTGCAGCATTTTATTCTGTCAAATCTTTTGAAAAGTGCAACATTTTGAAAATACTTGTTCCCCAACAAATGAAAACATTTAGATTATTTGTTTATATAAACCCTGGAGGAAATGTTTGTTCTAAAGCAGCCCTGCTCCTTCTTGCTCTCTTCTGTGAAAAGAGCTGAGATACTTTTGAGATTTCTCTCTGGGAAACTAAAATCTTCTTTCAAAAGCCCAGATGGATAATTGATATGCTTGAATAAGTAACTATGAATGTCCTCTTTGACAATAGAGTGATTGACAAAATGGTCACTGTTCTTCTAACTTGAAGTAAGCCAAGGAAGGTGCCCAAGGGACTTTCAGAATTGCTGGCGACATGGGATAGAACCTCAGCAAACCTAATCAAAAGCATTTTCTGGAAGCAAGAGGCTGCTACCTGCTCAGATTTTTAGCAAGGGTTTTGAAGCATTGTTAACATTTTCAGGTTTCCTTCCCATGCCTGTGGAGAATGATACTTGTGATTTGCATCCTTTTGTTTCAGTACTGCTCACAGCGACACCCTGAACAATTCATTACCTTTGGGAGGTGTTCAAGCTGCAGAGCTGCAGCCCCAGCCTTGCACTCAGAAAGGAAGGAAGGGGGGCTGAGAAGCTGAACCCCAGCACATCAAGAGCACCTTCTTAAAGAAACTGATCTGAGTTAAAGGAGAAACCTCTGACATTTTGTCCTTGTTCATGGAGTTGCTGCTTTGCTGCGGAGTGCAACTAAATCTGACTTGCATTGCACAGCCTGTTAGATCCTCTTAATCCCTCAAACAGTTATGTGGAGAATCACAGGGAAAGGCAGTGGTTTGCAAAGAGTACAGCTGTCAGTCAGAATCCTTTTCTCTCTTCTGTTCCATGATTAGGGGCTGAGCATGAAGGAGGGAAATGCAGTCAGTGCAGGGCTGGTGCTGAGCTGTGGGAGCAGTGTCCTGCTGCTGGGCAATCCCTTGGCACAAGGTTTGGAAGCCCTCACTGTGCAGTAGCCCACAAATTCTTCTTAGAGGAATCAAAGCAGGTTTCCAAAAACTTCTGCTTGGGCTGTAGCTAGACCTACGCAAAATATTTTGGCTGTGACAGAACAGCCTTTCCTGCAGGCAGCAGTATTGATTCTGCACGTGGTGACCACCAACCAACCCAGGTAATGCTCCAGGCTGGGCAGGGTGCCTGGAAAGGTGCCCAGTGGGGAAGGTCCTGGCAGGGCTGCTCAGCAGCAGCTGAACAAGAACCAGTGGGCAAGAAGGGTGCAGCCAGGTGGGGCTCACCATCTCAGCCCAAGTACAAAATGTCAGGGTGAGAGGAAATCACAGCCTCAGGTTGTGCTAGGGAGGTCTGCCATGGATATTGGGAAAAATTCCTTCACTGAAGGGGTGCTGAGCACTGAAACAAGCTGTGGAGTGACGTAGGTGGTTTGCCACCCCTGGAGGTATTTAAGACATGTAGATATGATGGTGAAGGACTTGGTTTAGTGATGCATTTGGCAGTGTTAGGTCTATCCTTGGACTCGATGCACAACAATGTCTTTTCTGACCTAAATTAATTTAATGATTCTGACTGAGTTCTGAATTCATGTTATCATTGGGTCAGATGAGAGTATTTTGGTTCTTTCCAGTCCAGTAGCTGCTTTCATGGAAGACTTACTGTTGATTGTGCTAAAGAAACCTTCAGCAAACATTTGGGGAAGAGTTTTGCCAAACTTTAGCAGCATCTGGACACAGTAATTGCCATTTACAAAGTCTGTTTTTTTTCTGTTCACCAACTGGATTCTGTTCTTCTCTCCTATCTTTTTCCTGTATACAGATTGTTCCACTTCTTTTGACCATTCTTTATTACTATTTCTCTCCCTCTCTGCCCAAACACTTTTTTTTCATAGCAGGCCAATATTTTCTGCTGTCTTTGCTTCTGCCTAGTGGAGGAATTCCCAGAGTGCTGCCCTGACATGAGATATTCCATCAATGAGCCTCTGAACCTAAAATATTCAAGTGTTTACAGGCACTGTCTTCCCAGGCATGACACTAAGTATTTCCAGTGAAAACTGAGTTTACACAACCATGCTTCATCTCAGCTGCTACAAGACAAGCACTCCAAATCAACTACCACTTTCCAAGTGGGAAAAAAAAAGAAAAAAAAAGTGCACTGTCCAGCTCTCCTCTGTGATGGTACACAGAACATTGACACATCACTCTGCCTTTAGTTTTTCACTACCCACACCAGATCCTTTCTTCTTCAAAGATCTTCAAGGGAAGAAAAACCTTTTAAACAGAGAAGATGTGTATTTCCTTTCATATTCAATTCTCTAGTCATAGGCACTCTCCAGTTGTGTTGTGCAGCTCTGCCCCTGTGTCTACCTAATGCCACCAAACCTGCCTGTTTCAGAGCAGCCTTAGAGCTGCTGTCCCTGAAAGCACTTTAATTAAAGATCATCCTCTTCCTTCCTTCTGCTGTGTTCTGCTACCTCACTAGTTTTCATGAGCACTTACTACTGCTTTAAGTGGTGGTTTTGAATTTGATTGTTTTCCTTCTCAGTGCCTCAGTGTGCTTTTGTGCTCTTTTTCTTGTCTTTCATGCTGAAGTGGTGTAGGATGACATTACTCTGTGAGTCAAGGTACAGAAAAAACTTGCTCTTTGATGTAAGGAAAATATTCTGTCCCATGCACTTGACTGCAATTACAGGACATACTGCTGATAGATGTTGGTGCTGGAGCTGCCTGGACAGTTGTATATTCTCAATATGGAAACAAATATGGTTCTCTCTTAATGAGGTGGCTGAAATTTTCAGTACAATCTTTCAGAACCCCCCTGCAACTTCTCAACGCATTTAGGAATGGGAGCTTGGGGTTGAAAAAGAGAAGGCAGTCACATTTTCTTGCTCTCCTGGGGATAGTGTCAAATAGATGGTATTAAAACGACTATCTGGTAATAAAAGAAAACATCATTGAAAAATAGAGGTCAATGAGTGCACTTCCTGCAGATTGAGGAAGTCTGTGCTACTCAACTTAGAAATTCTGCTTGATGAAGGCAAAGCCATGTGGTGAGTAGTTACTCACTAGTTACAATCAGTTTGTCGTTCAGATTTGAAATCTTTCTTTGTAGCTGAGGTTCTGTCCACATTGTATTGTAAATAGCTTCCATTGCTCAATTGATTAGTGGCCTCTTTTTCTTTCAAAAATAAGGATACAGACTTTCTTCCAGCATCTAAAGGTCAGAGTTGGATTTAAAGATGCTCATAGTGTTCAGTTGGTTTGACTGTGGGCCAAATTTCTCAATACTTTTTTCCATCAGTAATATTAGTTCTTAGCCATAAAGCACTAATTTGATTTGTTTTGTTTTTGTTTTGCTATAAATGTTAATAAAAATAATTTAAAAGTCTTTAATATTAGGTGGTTTTTTAGTACAAGTCTATCTTTACACATGTAAAGAAGTAAACCAGAAGCACTACTTCTGGTAAGTACATTATTTTTGTAGACTTTCTCCTGAGCTGCTTGGTGTTAAATGAAGTAACCCACTGAAGTTATATAAATTATCTATCACACCCTAATTTAAGCTGGTTCTGACCTGTGGGCTTCACATATCTATCCACAGCCTCCTGCTGTTTATTCTACTGCTTCTAACCCCAGAAGATGTTGTTCTGTCAGTTTAACTCTGCCTCCAAAATATGATTGAGCTTGAAACCCAAAACAAATTCAGACATTCAGTTTTGAAAGTCTTTCTTAAAGGAAGCAAAACCTCTGCAAATTATTTCACATTTCTACTGGGAGTTAAGCTATAAAGACTTGTGTATCTGAAGCATGTTACTATTCTGTAAAGCCCCAAATGCTTCTAGAAATTGGGAAGGTTTTCACCTTGAACTCTTCCTCTTCCCTCAAAAATTAAGTTCTCTCCAGTTTTGTACATTCCTAATTCTGAGGTTAGGACTTGAGGAAGATTGCATCAAAACCAGGAGTAAACTCCATATTTTTTTCCAAACAGACATTGACTGTGACTTTTGATGGTTTCAATGAATTTTTTTTTTTTTTTTACTGCTGCTCCTAAAGAACCCATTTTGCAGGGTAAGACCTTAGGGCTGGTTTCCAAATTCTGCACTGGGATATGAATGAGACAGGCAGTGAGTAGGCAGCTAAGGAGGATTCTGGTTTTGGTATTAAATAAGTTGTCAACACAAAAAAATATAGTCATGTGGGCCGCTGGATTGTGCTCAGTGCCACAGCTGCCAGGTTTGTTTGGCAGTCTTACTCATCCACAGCAGAATGGGTGTCACCTTAATCAGATGAGCACAGGATTCTGTCTGCCACAAAGGGGAAGCCTGCTGAGCTTCCTCCTTCATCAGGTTTAAAGCCCAGAGATAAAGAAAATCTAAGAGAGAAATCCAAGAAAGATTGTCAAGTCTATGTTCTCCAGCAGAAAAACCTGCTGCTGTGCCAGAAGAGAAATGATGTTTACTTCAGCAGTCTACAATATTCAGGAGTGGAGAAAAGGAAGACATCAAAGTTGCATGTAGCTGGCTGTTTCACATGCTGCTTTCTCAGTATTTCTCACTGAAGTTATTTGTGTGTGTTGCTGGTTTAGACAGAATGTAAAAGAGTTGAGTTTTGAGGGCTTCATGTTATCAAATGTGCTTTTCAGGTTAGTGACTGGAGGAAACCAATTTTTAGCTAACCATGTATTAGTTTCTTATCCTTTTGGAATACTATTTTTTATACCTACTGTGCTATCCCCCTCTGAGAACATGATTTAACTTTGCAGAAGGCAAAATAAATATTGGCTAATCTCTTTTCATCTCTTGTTTTATACTAACATGGAACCAATTCTTTTAACTACTGTACAGGTAGGGGAAGGAGATGGCTTCTTGAACAATTCCAGGCATTTTGGCAGAGCCTTGTGCTGCCCTGGCAGCGGTTTCCAGCAGCAGCATCAGGACACCCCCTCTGCAGCTGGAGGCTTGCCCGGGGCTGGTGAAGGCAGCACAGCTTACCCTCTGCCTTTGCTGCTTTCTCCCAAAACCCTGAGGTTTAGTCCCAGCTGGACCCAAGCCTTGGCCAGAGCCAGGGGTGGAACCAAGGCTGTGTGCTGAACAAGGCTGCAGGTGGCAGCAGGGCTCATTTTCCTGTTGAGGGAGAAAGATTGCTGGGTCTCCCATGAAGAAGAGACTCAAGACTCTTGAGCTAAGGTGAAAACAGGACTTGCAGCTTCTGTGGGAGTGAGGGAAAGGTGCCTTGCAGGCAGATTTTAGCATGTAGGTCATGAACCATCTGTGTGTTAAATAACTAATTCACCAAGCTGAGTCACCATCCCTTCTTCCTTTCCTGACTCTCCTGCACTGCCTAGATTGCTTTTGTTGAGCTTTATTTTTCTTGTCTATGAACAATAGGGGGGAAAGTATTCTTCTGTCTCCAAAGCTTGGGGATTGCTCTCTGTTGAATGAAAAGTACAGCTGACAGTGTTGTAAGGATTTAATTGTCCCAGTAAAAAAATGCTGCTGGACATTTTACTGGACTAACACAAAGAACAGCAGCCTTCACATGTTCACAGCTCCTGTCTTGCACGAGTCATGCTTTTTAAAGCTTTTGCATTTTTGGGGCTCCTTTGGTCCCTTTATTCCATTGACCATCAATGTGAGGAAAGGAAAAATTCTAGTTATTATCAATTGTGTTGATTTAAGCTGGCAGCCTGGCCAGTAAGGCTCTGTTTGCTATCTTGATAATAAATACATTCTGTCCTAAGTAGGGCTGAAGATTTTCAGTTTGCTTTGACTTTTATAGAAAACAGGGACCTTCAGAGAAAATTTAAAAAACCACATAACTTTCTGGATTAGCTCCATTCTGAATGAAATTTATTTACAGGGTAGTCTTCATTTCTAGGTATTAATGGAGTATATGCCCAATACATGGCATATCCCATTTTCACTGTAGTGAAAGAATTGTGACACAAAAGAAACAATGTTTTGCTTCAGTCAGAGAGCCTGGCTAACAGAAATACAGTAAGGACAGCTAAAATGCAGAAAAATTATCATGGCTGTAAGAGAAAGTTTTATAGAGGAAAAGAAATTGATATCAAACTTGTGAGAGTCTCTGATTGAAAATGGAGGTAGATTATTAGTTACTAAATAGCTAATAAATAGTTATGTTAACATACTTATATATAAGAAATGCTTTTGAAATTTAAGACTAATTTCTAATAGTGATATTGCATCAGCAATATTAAAGTTGCAATACTTAACATGAAACCCTTTCTGAACTACTTTTATTTGAGCTTTTCACTTAAGCAACTATTAAAGAGCTATGGAAGTAACTTGGGCAGTTGCTGACCCACCATAGACTAAGTTGGGAGAATTTTCATGCAGTATTAAATAGAGAGAAAATTTTTGATAGGACTCTGCTTTTTCATGTGCAGTATATTTTCCTCTGTAAAGTGACATGACTGCTCAAAACTCTGAGCTATGGCTCTCAGGAGGAAGGCTGCTGTCACTGGAGGACAAATGTATATTGAAAAGTGACAGATGTCAGCTGGTAATAATTATGGAAGCTTAAATAGTTATAAAGTTGTATGTTATTGTAAAAATGTGTTTCTTCATATGAAAGATGGTGATATTAGGAATTGTGTTCCTAATTAATTCCAGACTCTTCTTTTTTTATTGTTTAAGGCTGTGTGTTATAGTTTATGGCTTTGGATTTAGAAAAAGTTTAGATTTAGAATTTGGATTTAGAAAAGTTGTGGCTTTGCTGTCTTGAGTAATTTCAAGGATTACAAAACTATAGGAAGTTCAATCTTATTTGAGGTTCAGGAACACACATGAAATATCTCCTCTACAAAGGTACATTTATATTTTTTTCTTCTCAGTCTTTTACAACTTTTACCTTTGCTTTCCACTTCAATTTTGTAATTTGTAATTTCGCATTGACCTACAGCTGCAGTTTTTCTTCCATTATTTGGCTCTTTTACTTCTTTTTGACTTATATTCAATGCTCTGAGTGTATGGGGAAGCAGTGGCCCTATGGAAAATATAGTGAAATCCAGCAAGAGAAGGCTGAGGCTGAGGGTGTGCCAGTGTGGAACAACACAGGGAAGGGTTTGCCTCGAGTCCTTCTGTTCACACCCAGCACTGAGGAAAAGTGGGACAAAATCTGGTGTGCAAAAGACACCCTAGCCTTCAGTCAGAAGGCTGCAGCCTCCTCCTCCTCCTCGTTCTTGCTGAGGAACAATGGCTGCTAAGTAATTCAGGGTTGTTCCAGCAGCACCCGGGGGCACTGGCCCCTGCCAAGTGGTTTGGGAAGGTGGTTTGGGAAGGCGATTCCATCGGTGCTGGGAGGTGTCAGGGGCTCACACTGCTGCGGTGAATGCTGCTGGTGAGGATTTTCCAGCTTCAGGTGTGACATTCCCAATATAGGATGGCTTGTTTTAGATGCTGCTTATTAGGCTAAAAGGCCCTTTAAAAAGAACTGGGGTGAAGCTGTTCAAATTTGCTACAGCCTGGCACTAACAAATCATTTGCCAGCAGAGATAGATGGCTTAGTTCAAACCCAGTGTTTGTATTTCCTCCCACAAATAAATCTCAAAACCTTGGTTCAGAACATTAGAGTTTTATTACTGTCTCCTTCAATTCTGATGTTGGGTCATTAATTTAAGGTAGCTAAAATAACTCTATGATGCTGTGTACTCAAACAGAGCAATTCATTAAAGACAAATCTTAGTAATATTCTCAAAATAGAAGAACAAACTGATTTTATTTTCATTTAAAATTTTAAACTTTTTTTTTAATTTGAAAGAGGGGAGGTAACAGAAAATGAAGCAGTGTAAATAGTTTGTGGAAAGCATACAGTTATGGGTTTCTGGATTTTGCACAGTGATGGACAGCTGCTTTTATTTCTGTCATGTGGGCAGAGATGAATGAGTGAGCTTGGAAGTTGTTCCTCTCTGGAAAAGGAGTTTTCTTCATATCACATGTAATAACAAATTTTCTCATAGTTAATATGAGAACAAGGAAATTAAGACTCTGTGTGATCGTTACAGAGATTTTATCAAAATAAGGGAGTTAAACATAACACAGCTACAATATTTAAAAATAACTTTGGTACTCTCCAGGCATTCTCACTTCTCTTAAGCTAAACAATTGCCACCTCAGAGATCTGGATTTTTGCTTCCTTCCCCAGTCTGTTACCTAAATAAAATGAGTATAAAATAACCCACACCAATAAATGTTACTGTACTGCTCTGTAGTACTGCAGCACCTTGACAGTCCCACATGAGATCAAAACTTGTTGAGCTTGGTCCTTTGTGAACAAACAACATGAGGCTGCCCCAGTAAAGGTTTAAAATGAAGTCTTGCAAGATAGACTGGGGACAACAGCTGCATTGATTTGCTGCAGGTAAAGGTCATGGCCAGAATTAGAAGACAGTGTTACAGGAATACCTGAAATGAGATTTCCTGCCTGCAAGCTCATTGTGCTTTAGTGGACCACGGTGCTCTTGAGCAGCTGTTTTATTTTTCCAGTTATCCCTCAAGGGAATAAACAACATGGGAAATTGTATTTATGAATAAGGCAGTTACTCCAAAGTACTGCCATAAATTGTCATCTTAATGTTATTTCATGTTTAACATCATTACATTCTTTTCCAGCTGTTTCTTTTTTTGTTCACTTTCTGAAAAAAACAGGGGTGTGGGGTAAAGACAAGCAAGTGTGGGTAATATAATTAGTGATCCAAAGAATAAATCTAGTGAATGTAGGAGGGAAAAGCAAATCTAAATCAAAATTTTACAGGTAAACAGTTTTGTGATATATTTCATGTCACAGCCTTAGGCTTCAGCAGTAAACCCTGTTCTTTTAATTCTTTGGGATTTTTTTTCTTTCCCCTCTGGCTTCCAAACAAATTTTCCACAGAACAGAAGTTATTCAGCCTTGCTCAGATGATAGAAATCACAACTAACACAGGGGAGAAATTCTCCCAGGTTTCATAATTTTGGATTTTAAACACTTAAAAATAATTAGCATTCCAAAATGAAGTTGATATTTTTCCAAGCCTGATGTACCTTGTTCTTATCTCTGAGACAACACTGGTGAATACCTTTTGTTTTTTACTCCAAAGCCTATCTCTGGATACTTTTCTTCTATATTTTTTGTGTCCTTTGTGAACATTTGCCTGTGAAGCAGTTATCTTCTCTCCTAGGAGACTTTTAAAATACAAACAAATGGAATCCACATATACCCCTACTCCCCACCACCCCTCTATTATGTGGAGCCATGGACAAATTCTGCTTGCAAGGGAGTCTTTAATGAAGTATATCTAACCTATTCCTGCTAGTCGAGGGTAAAGGGCAGAATTGTGTCACACTTCTGTCCTGCCTTCATCTGCCAGGGCAAAGTAGAAATTAGCCTGTGTACAGTTAATGACAGTTGGACTGGTATGATGAGAGTAATTCAGAAGTTATTTAATAAGAGCTTTGTAGTTGCCAATTCATGCCTACAATTCCAAACAAGGAAATATTTTGGTCTACCAAAAAATCTTAACTGGAGGTATTGGAGGTGCTGCACTAATTGTATAACATTTAATTCTTGCACTGAAGAAAATTTTCCTGTTTTGTGTGGGAATCTTTATTTCTTGAAAATGAATATTTTAGGTCTGTCTATTGAAAATACTCATACTAAATCCACCCTGAAGTTTTTTTAATTTTCACCCTTACCACATCTCCAAAATATGATGAATTAGGAAGTGTTCCTTTTTTCCTCTATCAAAGCCTTTTTTGTAACATTAGAATGAGTTCTGTAATAAAATCTGAGTACCAGGAGAATCCTACTGTAGAACAAATTCCAAGTCTATTTCAGGCTGAAATCTGAGCAGATTTTTTTGATGTATTCATTCTATTTTGATGTAAGATGTGATCCTGTAGATGTTTATGCACTGCAGTCCATTAGCTTCCCTCCTTCATTGCTGCTGATAATTTGACAGCAGGAAATCCCTGGCACTGGCACCCTGAAGGATATAAATGCCTGTTGTGTCAGCAGCATGGCAGTCCTCAGGACACACATGCTTCCCTCTGCCCTCAGCTGCTGAGACCTCATTTTCTGCCTGTTCATGGAGGTGTTAAATTTGTTCCTCCTTAAACATGCAGAAAACTGAGATTGTGACACGTTTGTGTGGTGGGGAATGAACAGGTCAGAGCTGATGGAGTACAAATAGAGGCAGTCAGGGAAGCAGCTCTGAATTTGGTTTGGGGAGGTGAAGAAGAATATGTCACTGAAAAACCCCATTCTGTAGCTGGAAATGTTTAGCCTGAAAAATATCCTGCTCTAAAAGTGGAGAACTCAAAGAATGAGGATGAGTGCCTCTTGAGCGTTTTTCTGAGATACTGATGATATTTGAGGTGATGTAAAAGGATGTAACTGCAATTTTTGTTTGCTTCTCAATTAAGGAAGCACATTTTGCTTACAGCAGCTTAAATGGACAGTTAATCATATAATTTTTTAGTAGAATGCACAAAACTGCTTGCAAGGATCAGCAGTCTTTTTAACTGAACATGTTTTAAGGTTTATGTCAAAACCTCTTGGTTTTTGTTGGTATGGTTACATATTACAGTGGAGTTCCAATTTTGTTGGGATGTTTTCATTGGAATTACAGCTGCACTGGTAGAATCCCTCCAGTTCAGTGAAGTTGTGTAAAATCTGTGTCCTTAAACATATGGAAAATGCAATCCACACTATATTTTCTATTTTGATACAAATTCATAGCTGTATTTGAAAGTTATTTCTCTGTCTTATTCCTGTCCCCTCCACCCTGGGACAGAAGTAAGAAAATGCAGAAAAGAAAAAAAAAATCCCAAAAATAGGCAATCATGACACTGAGATTTAGCATCAGCCCTTCTCCTCCTGTAATATAATAAATATATTATAAATAATAATAATCCAGTGTCTTTAGCATTATTTCAGTGCAATACCGGCCTAAAGTAAAGCAAATTAGATCCAACCCTGAGAATTTTAATCCATCAGCCTACAAAGGCAAAACAGACAGACAAATATCCCAACCCCCCCAACATTCATGACACTTGTATTTATTATTTAAACCCAATTTTAGCTGAAGGGAAAATGTGAGTGATGCTCACTGGTAAATGTTACTGTACTATAGGAAGCTACAGAATGATCAACTCTAGTATTTATATCTATTTAAGGAACATGCAGCTCTAAATGCTTTAGCATATGCTGTGTGTACACATGAGTGTATACATACAGTTATCAGGAATTTGTTTAGGAAAAATATAACTGATCAAAGAGTTGGCAACGCTCCATGTGTGTCTTCAAGTTTTTTCCTATTTTTAATGTGTGTTTTCTTTCTTTTTTTCCTTTTTTTTCCCCCTCCAATTTTTTTGGTATGCACAGCCTTTCCTAATTTCTAGATCTTAAAGGAAAAGTTCTTTTGGTGCCTCACAACATCTTATTCAGTAAAATTATTTTAGAGTGTATGACAACAGCTTCCATAAATAAGTTGATAAATAGGAAAATGAAGCACAAGCCATCTGATCTAACACAGCAATTACAAGGATAATGCTTGTCTTGATGTGAAGTAGCAGAATACTGAATCATTTAATAAAATGAAATTGGGAGTTTATTAGTTATATACAAGTTGCTATAAACATGTTAAACTTTTGTCATACCAGATTTTTTCCAGTGATATCTCAGTAAGAAGGATTGCTGCTGCCTGTGTGTAAGCAGAATTCCTTTCCTTTTGATCTGATTCTGATTTGCTTTTGATACATTTTACTGTTAAATACTGACCAGCATGTTTGTGTTAAAAAGCTGATATTTCTTGAGATGCAACGGGCACAACCTGCAGCGCTGTTCCCCAACACAGTCTCCTCCAAAGGACCTGCAGTAAGAGGAGCCAATCTGGGCATTTTCTATTGGAAAAAAAAGGAATTGTTTGCTCAGAAACAGTAATAGAAACTTTTATCCATTGTTGCTCAAATATCCTCAAAAGTATTTATAAAAAAAAGACAATTGTTTTCTTGTTTGCTCTGCTTAGGTCAGGCTACCCACAGCAGTTCTAGCAGAAGAAGTGAATCAATGTCTGTCTGCCCTGTCGCTCACAGCCAGGTAAATACTGCTGTGTTTGTTTTCCCTCATCATGAACTGCAGTGAGAACTCTCTTTGTGTGGCACATTGAGCAGAACTTAAACCCCCTTATTGTATTAGGCAGTACCTCAAGTGAAGGCTGTGCACAACCTTTTGGAGTTGGTTTAGCTGCCTGTTGTACTCTCCTGAGCTCTGCAGACCCTGCCATGTGATGTAAGGACATGACAGGCAAGCCTGCCTCTGTGACCGTGTTCACAGGGGGATGAGGGAAGAGATGAGGATCTGACTCCATGTTTCAGAAGGCTTGATTTATTATTTCATGATTTATATTATATTAAAACTATACTAAAAGAATAGAAGAAAGGATTTCATCAGAAGGCTAGCTAAGAATAGAAAAAGGAAGAATTATAACAAAGGCTTGTGTCTCGGGCAGAGAGTCTGAGCCAGCTGGACTGTGATTGGCCATTAATTAGAAACAACCACATGAGACCAATCCCAGATGCACCTGTTGCATTCCACAGCAGCAGATAACCATTGGTTATAGTTTGTTCCTGAGACCTCTCAGCTTCTCAGCAGAAAGAATCCTAAGGAAAGGATTTTTCAGGAAACATCATGGCTACAGTCCCTGTATGTGCCATACAGCTCTGCCTCCAAGTGAGCCATCAGATCCTTGCAGGCTGGCCCTGTGCAGCCATCCCAGGCAGGCAGCACTGGACTCCTCTGTGCAAAGCAGGCAGCCTTGGGGTTTGTGACTGGTGTGTGAGTACTCTTTGCACCTCCCAGTAATCCATCACAGCCCTTAACACTGCTCACACACCTGATGGGCACCTTGAGGGAGCAGGGACCCACAGATCCAGGGCAGATCCTAGGAAATCAGTGTTCCAGTAGGCAGAATCCACCTCACTACTTATGGTTTAAAAACTTTTTTAAAAACTGGAATGGGAACTTGGCTTAATCCACCGAAGGGCTCTAACATGATTGATTTGACTGGGAGTTAAGAAAAATCCAAATTGGAATCAGTTACTCAAAGTTTGTGTTGCCACAGTAATCTTCAACATTATACAAAGGGAGAAGATGAAATTCTATGCATATGAATCATCTTCTGCTCATGTTCTGCTCATATCTTACATTTGAAAAGGTGTGTATCCAATATAACCATAATAATATATACTATACAATATAGCTGGATTATCCTATAATCCAATAAAAGTTTCTTATTTTGGATACACTTCTCTGGCAGCATCAATATAGTGGACCTCCTCCTGGGGTGCAGTTTTCTGATGATTCTGAATAGCACTGGATAAAAGGGGAGAATGAGGGAGACTTCCCTATGTGCATACACATGTATTTTTAATTTTTTTTTGTAAAGGATAGTTTATGAATTATCTTTTGTTTCATAAAGGATAATTTATGAATTATATAGAAACTTAGCTAGCTTTAAGGAAAAGGCATCAGGAAAGAAATTATTACTTTGCTATTCCTGAACATCCTCTATCAATAGTATTTTTCTCATCTTTATATGAGCTCTCAGAACCTATGTTCTTTGAAGAGAAATGTGGATGCCAATTTTTAGTGGCACCAAATGATTTCAGCCAGCATTTGTATGTAGGGAAGCCACTGTTGGGAGAATTACCAGCTCTGACCAAGCAGCACTGGGCTGTGCTTTGCCTGTGAAATGGGCAGAATTCTGAGGTCCAGGCATGATGACCAGAACTTTGGTACAATCAGCTGGTTTCCTTCAATGGTTCTGATTGCTGGAAGGGTGCAGCCAGCCTGGGAGTGTGTTATCATATGGCCAGAGATATATATCATATGGCCAGAGATATATCATATATATCATATATCAAATGACCAGAGAGGCTGAGAGCTTCTGGCTCATCAGGCAAGAATGCCACTGTTAAAACATTGTGTGGAGCTTTGCACTGTTATTTGTGAGCTGTTATCTTTGTGTGTGACCAGAGTGTGAGGATGTAAAACCTCTTCTGGTTTTATATATATTGAGAAAGCACCATATAGCTGTGAGCTGATGTATGGCATATGTAGGGTTCAGAGGAGCCTGATGTTGTGGCTATCATTTATTTAACCACTTGGATCAATCACTTCAGTCTGTCAAAAAAAAAAAAGCTTTTCTTCAACTGGATCTGTTAAATGTAATTTTCATTTTCATTGTGGGTTCTCAGTTATGAGGTTTTTCTCATACATTTACCCCTGTGGGGTTTTTTCAATATGTATGAGGAGATGGCATTTTCTCTTATAGGAAGTTTTATGCCAAGTCTTTATAAAGACTCACATTTTTAATGTGAAAAATAGCTCTGGATAAAAATCTGTTGTTGATTTATTCCCATGTTTTGGTTTTTGGCTCCCACCTCTGACTAGAGCAATAGGCTTGTTCAGTGCAATTTTCTAAAACATACAGACAACTAGTGCTGGTATTCTCTGATTTTAATTCTGCTTTGTAATTTTGGGTTGATTATCACCAAGATACAAATTGGTCATAATTTTTTTACTCAATTAAGCTTTTAGTTCAATTTTTTTTTTTAACTCATGGAAAGAAGTCATAATAACTGAATTTTAAACTCTGTAGGGAGTTTAATTAGTTTGGTTGTTTCCAGTAATTTATTCACCAGTTGGAGTCTTTTCTGTAAAGAACCTTTATTGAAATACTGCCTAGTTTCCTAACTGAAATTCAGAAAATGAAACATATACCAGGGAAGAGCAGGAACAACAAAAAAGATTGATTTTAGGAAAGTGCTTTCCAAGTAACATGATCAAAGGACACATGGGATTTTGATTCTTCCATCAGCCTTAGTTTTATGTGTGGCAGGATACAGAGGAATGAGAGGGCAAACAGAGCTTCCCGGATTTGCTGAATATATTTAAGCAGCTTTCCTCACTTGTTTTGTTCCACAGGTGTCACCTGCAGGCTTCAGGGGGTGCCATGTTGTAGCCACGGCTTCCTCCACTTTACAGGGGAACAGATAAAGATTTAAAATGGGAAAAAACCTGAACCCTGTGGTCCTGCTCTTGTTACCACCATCCAGGTGGAGCAAAAGCCACTAAATGTCCCTCCCCTCTAAACCCAATATCCTGCCAGCTTTGTACCTGCTTGGCTGCCCAGCCAGGCTCGTTTCAAGACAGGGGTGCTGGGGCAATAGCACTGAAAGCCTCACTACATTTGGGATAAATGATGCTCACTGCTCTCTGCAGCTACGAAAATTCAGTCCTTTCATCATAAAAGGAAACCAGATTGGTCAGGCATGACTTTGCCTCTTCAGGTCCGTTCCAGTCCCCAGTCATCACACTGGCTGTGGGCCCAGGAGGACAGAATTCAAACTTGTGAACAGTTCTCTGGCTTGACTTTCATAAATCGTTCCCAAATCTCAGGCAACTCAGTCCTCAGTAACTGAAAGTAAAACATATCAACAAATACACTTATTGATGTTTTGGTGTTAATGAGGGGATATTAAAAAAGATCTCTTGATGCAATCTTTTTTTACCATCTCCTTCATAAAATGATGCTGTTTTAAATACACTGTACAGGATAATATAGGATAATCTTGAGGGTGATTGGAAATTCTCTCTCCATTACTTTTACCTGTGGGACCAGGTGCTTTTATTCGGAGAGGCATTCATTATAAACGCACAAAATACTTTTGTGTCTATTCATTCTGCTGTGCTTTGCCTTCATTCATTTGTCTGGCAAATAACTTTGATGTAATATCCTGATCTCAGAGGGAGGTGTCAGTCTTTGCAGTAGCTGTTCTGCAAGCAATTGGATTTGTTAGAATTTTCAGAAGCAAATACTTTTAATGAGAAAAGTGAATTGATTCTGTATCTTGTTTCTGATACACGTATTTTCTTAACTTGTATTGCTGTAGCTGAATTCTCACTGAAATATTTTTAGTGTGTGATTGAACCAAGGTCTTTAAAAGGTAATCTAGAGAAGGTTCAATTTATTTCTCAGCAGTTTTAATGAATTTATGAAAATCTGAGTTAAAATAAAAGGCTTTTACTTATCAGTGTTTGCTTACAAAAAGCTTCTTTCTGGTATTTAAAATGCAATCAATTTCTTGTTGCTGACAGAAGTTCAAGCTCTGTATCAAGGGGATGACAAATGGACTGAGACGTTCTTAGCATTCATTTGTGCCAGGTTGGTCAAGCTGTGAACCAGTTCCTGAGGAGCTGAAGGATGTCTCAGCACTTTGTGTTTCAAGTATCTCATTTTCTACATTCAAGCATTGTGTTTATGGCTTGAGATAATGATGGGGAAAGTGACAAACTTTAAAATAAATGAATGTCTTCAACATCTCATCCTGGAAGCTGCTCTGGTTCTACTGATGCAGTGTGATCTAAGAACTCAGGTTCTTTTGTCTTATCTTTATACCTTGGTGTCCTTAGGAGGAGTGAGCCTTAGGCTGTAGGATGCTCACCAGTAGAGGATCCAGTTCAGTCCAGTAATCTGAGGAGTTATTTGTGCTCTCACACACAGCACTTTGTCATAGTCTGAATCCCTATATATCTGTTGCAGAAAAGCTACAACCTTACACTCCATATTTCAAGAGGCAAATAACTTTATTTCAACTCTTCTTAGGCCAGTGAGCCTTAAGATCTGCTTTTAAAAAAATTCTTCCTGAGTTTTCAGTGCCATATGGTGCAGTAATGTTTTTTGACCTGATCTTACCAGAAATCAGCCCAAATATGTCAGTGGTGGTGAAAAAATTCAGGAAGAGAATGCTAGGGCTTAAATGCTTCTGATTTTTAATGTCTTGAACTTCTGCTCAAGAATTTAACTCACTTGTGCAAAATTATTTAAAGCTGTTATTTCTGATTTATCTTAAAGAATAAATCTCTGTTACAGCAGAGTAAGGAATATTTGTGTGGCTGGTGTGGGGCACAAGATATTGTGGTCTGAAACACTTCAAGGTAAAAACCCAGTATGTCATGGTAATGCTTTTGTGAGGATTGTGTGTTGAGCTCTGGGTCCTGATGCCAAAACTGTCTCAGGCATGAATGATCAATTGCAGTAAAGTTATGTTGCTATGAATTAGTATCAATTCTTTCATGTAACCCAGTATACAAATATTATTCCTCTAGAATGCTACTTGGGCAGCAAATTCAATGCTTTGTCCTTCATATTCTTCTCATGTTTGGATAAGAGGGAAACATAGAAACACCTTTGCTAAAGGTCACAATCTGATCTCAGTTATTTCGGTGTAAAACTGGAATGAATCTTGTTTGTACAAATGGAATTACTGAAATTCTATATTGCTGTCAGTTGAATTTTACCCTGTCTCTGAACAATTCTTGCTAAAGATTGAAAAGCATTAAATAAGTAGGTCACACAAGTGAGATGATACTGCCCCTTATCTTTAAACAATATTCTAATTTGACTCTAGTGCAGTGAAAAGAAATGAATACCGTGTGTGCTCCCATGTGAGCTGTCAGAAAGATAAAACTGAATATTCTCTAAATCAGCTTTTCCACGGACAACTGCTTCATCATCATTAGTATGTATATCCTTATTAATATCTAGGCCACCCAGTTATGGGATCCTAGACTGCAGCTTTTCATAATTTACAGCTTCTGTGATTTTCAGCAGGATTGTATGCATGACCTATCACAGAATGAACACTTGATATATCTCTGTGTCTTCTCAAAGTGCTATTTTGAAATAAGGGCTAAGAATAAATGCATACATCTGTTGAGGAAGTTGCATTTGTGCACAGTGTGCTGATCCTTGCCAACTGCTCTGTTGTGTGTGAGAGGACTGGTCACTGGAGGTGTCTGACAATTTGGAATTAAGACAGTTTGGCAGATGAGGGCAGACACAGGAGCCTTCTACAGCAATATCTGAAATTTGGGATCAGAGTATAAATGCATAAAAAATTCTGTAACTCCCCAGGGGTATAAATGAGAGATGGATGTGGACTGGAGATGGCTGTAGCCAGGCTTGCAGACTGAGCCTGGGGAACCAATAAATAGGTGACTGTTGTAAAAACCAGGGACTTAGGCAAAGAAAAATATAGAAATATCTAAAATACAGAATAGGCCCTGCTGGTCTGAGTGACTGACTGCAGTGGCAGCCACTGTGAATGGGGGGTGAAACTCATTGTTCAATGCCAGGTGGAGTTTGAGATAGAAATTCCTGGGATGGGATTGACTGTTAAAATTTTCATTATGTTCAAAATGCCAAGTGATTCCTCTTATTCCATCAATTTCTATCATCCATTTTCCAGAGTAACAAGAAATACTATTTGTTGGCCTTAATAATTCCATTATTATCTATTACTGTCAAGGAAAGCAGGAGGTAGAGTGGGGGTAAATGAAAACCAGCCAAGCAGTAACAGTAAATGCTGCTTATTAAGAAACACTTTCTCCAGTGGCATCTCTGGAGGCATCTTGATGAAGTTTTGTGGTGAAATAACTCTTCTGTAAGTGAAATAAAACCAAATTATGCTGTTGCCCAAACCAGCAGCATATCCCACGTGTGTGTAACTGGGCTTGCTTGTTCATGAAGCAGTGTAATGTAGCTAAGAAAAGGTGAAGCCTCTTTGCATTGTCTGACATAAAATGCATGATGATAGAAAAAAGTAGATGATCCTAACCAGGTTTTTGGAAAAAAACGTAATAAAGTTATTCTCTGGAATTTCAAGTGAGTCCAGCCACTAGTCTGGAGACAGAAATGTCAAATTTGTAATTGAAATTAAATCTTCCAAGTCTCTGTTTATCACTGTTACTGAATATGCACTTTCTAGGCTAAACTGTTGGAATCACGATGGGAACATTTTATAGATTATTAAAGTTGTAAAAGGCTTTTTCAAAAGTCAGGTTTCATTTAGATGATTATTTCAAACTCTTCCATTCCTCAAATTTCTTGATAGAACCTGCTTGAAGGTCTCTTCGTGTCTTTTCTGGTGAGGTGCCATCATCCTGTGTTAAACAGCTTGTTCTAAAGCACAACCATCCTTAAATAAACAGATTGGGCTTCATGTGATGAGTCAAACACACCCTTGAGACAGAATGTTCTGTTACTGAATCACAGCTGAGGAGGGCATGGGGATGCTTAATACAAAAATCTTAATTGTTAGAATTCCACAAAAAATGAAATCAGGAAGCTGTGATGTTGATTTGAGAAATAATTCTGTTTTCACCACAGCCTCAACTGTAGATGCTGTCCAGGTTGTGGGATGGGGAGGTTCCTTTGGAGCAATCACTTTGATTTAGGACACAAAACTCATTGTTTAAAGCTGCAAGTGACCAGGATCTGTCAGTTCTATTATTTTTACAGCATTTTGCTCTATAATGATTTTTCTTCATTGCATGGATATGTTTATGTAATTACTCTATAGATCTTCAGCCTCAGTATTTCACTTCTGTGCACTTTTCCACTGATTTGGTCTCTCCTGGCTGCTGCTGGTTTTAATATTTACACGGAAGTGAATCCATCATTTTCTCTCTCTTTTTTTGCTTTGTTTGGTTTGGTTTTTTTGTGGTGGCTGTAATTGTCTCATCTGCTGGTGGTGTTTGCAGTGCTTGCACAAGTCAGCAATCAGTTTCTTGGCTGCAGTAAGGTGTGGGCATGCATTTGTGAACCAAACATCAAACAAAACTCTCAGCGCAAGACAGAGCTACAGCAATGCTGGATGTTGTTCTAGGTGTGTTCCACAATTGAACAGTTCTGTCAGGAGTGTGAGCCAGAGCTGGCTGGCCTAGGATTCCTGGTACCTTGGCAGCTGATCTCAGAAAGGTCATAGAGAGAGCTATGGAGAAACAGAATTTTTTACAGCAAGGACAACAGCTATCCTGTTCCTAGCAAGCTCTTCCACCTTCCACAGCATCCTGAACAATTTCAAAATCATTGCAATCTCTTGAAAAACTATAATTTTCTTCCCGTGTAAACATTTAGTAATAGAAGACTGGCAGGTTATTTTTAAAGATACCATCATGATTTTAATTATATGTATTGTGTCTTAGGATAGTCAGACACTACAGCCTCTGAGTTTTCAATCTATTTACAAACTCTGATTTTCTGTGACATATTTTCTCCTGCTAGATTTGTCTGCTGCAGTAATTTTTTTTCCTAATCATTAAACTAATTGTATTTTCACAGAAAGCAATTGCAGAATGTGTCAGAAAGAAAATAAAGAGGAAAATTGTTACAGAAATGTCTACCAAGTAAACTAGGTTCAAATGCATTGAATCAGCAGTAATATCAAACCAAAATAGTTATGAGACATGGAAGTAACATAGTTTGCACCTTAATGAAGTGCAGTCTGCCCAATTCCCTCTGTTTTTCCATGAAATGTGTATTTCCTTAGGAGTGTACGAGGTAAATAATGTTCATTACTGGCTAGAGCTGAGCCCCATCAGCCCTGGCAGGTGCTTTTCTAGCACTAGGAGGCATTTCCTGCTCCAGGAGCCTGTTCCATATCCACAGGAGCTCTATCTGCTTGCCACCTTGAAAGACGCATTTCAAAGATGGTTTCCAAAGGTACTGGAGATGAAAGTGTCCATGAACTGTGTGTGGTTCCTCAGTCAGTGTGTACAGAGCTGGCAGGAGCTGAAAGAGGAAAATTGCCTCTCTGCATCAAGGTAACTGAAGGCTGGAAAATGTGGGTGCACAGGGATGGGATTTGTCCTCCCAGTTCTGCTCCCTTCTAGGGAAATGCAGGGAGTGTGGAAGGGTGTGTGAAATGAGTGTGCTGGGTGAAGAGGGCATTTATCCTCTTGCTGGGAACTCATTGCTGTGATACCTTTGTTAAAAGGCTGATGCCTTCAGATGAGACTGAAACTGCCAACAGGCTCTTTTCAATTATCCCCTTGAGGTAGAGGAGGGCTGAATCTCAATTCAATTACTGCTTCTTCAGCCAGCAGCCCTTCCTTATTCTGAGAGGTCCCTCTGGCTTCAGAGAAGTTATTGGTGTTGTGATACAGTAGAAAGGTTTGGTTTCTTTTGCATGAATTTACATCACAATGAAAGATTTGGCAGCAGCAGAACTATAGAATTTAGTGCAAAATACAGGTATTTAGTGAAAAATACCTGTTTTGTCCAGTGACATCTGAGAGTTTTAGAACTGTTACTTTGACTCAAATTTTCCTCTTCATAGTTCATGTAATGGTAAATGTAGTGAACATAAAGCTTTTATATGTGATTATATTTATATGTGATTATATAAAGCCTTTATATTTTGAATCATCAAATTTACTCCCACTACATTTTTAAGGCATTTTACAATGTAATATTGTCTGGCTTTTATAGAAGCTGACAAAAGGGAAGTGAGTTCTCACAAAATCAATAGTGCTGCTTTCTCTGATCTGCTTTTTTGAGAATACAAATGTTATGGGTGGTTTTTTATTTAAAGGAAAAGGACATCTATTATCTACATGAGTTTTGTTTTAACTTAAAAGTTTTTTTCACCAGATCTGTTCAGCAAAGGCAATCATCTACTCTACAAATCAACAGCATGAACATCTTGCAGTCAAAGAGCAGTGAGATTGTGCTGTTGGAAGCTGGAGATGCAATTTGCATTTGCAAGACCATTTAAACTAGGAAATGGTACCACTGCTCTCTTTGCATATCCAAATGAGGTTGCAGAGTACCCCACACATTTCCTGGTGGATTTTTGAAGCTTCCAGGGTTCCTTCAGGGCCACTCAAACCTTTTAACTTGCCTTTCTCTTTCGCTGATGTTGATTAAAACTTAACTGTCACTCAAGAGCTTTTAAAGCTCCTATTAGAGTTTAAATGCCTGTAACTCAGGGTTTACAGCCCCCAATAATCTCAGAATCAGGTGGGAATGCAGAAATATGACTCAATCAAGCAAATGTGAAAGAGTTTTCCAGAGAACACATCAGCACAAATGCATGCAGCTTTACTGAAGCCATTTTCAGAGCAGCAAGCTGTGTCCCTCTCTTTTATTCTGATGAGCTCCCTGTATGCAGATTCTGTTCTGCAAAACTGCAGAACTTAAACATTAAGGATAATTGTTTGGAAGCAACAGTTAAGTATGACTGTTAGGATTTTGATTTTTGTTCAAGGGACATAAAATTGGGGTTGTTTTTTGTCTACTTACCCATCTAGTTAGGGCTCATGCAGTGCATGTGAGAACAGAAAAATGCTGGCATTTATTTGCCATTTCTCCATCACACTGAATTTCCTCGCAGTGGTACAGATTAATATTTTCAGGGTCTGTAGAGCTATGTGAGGATACCTGAATTACTTGCAACCACTGAAAATTTGATTTGGACTCAAGACCAAGAGTTAAGCTGATACTTAGCTCTCAAAGCAGATATAAAGGCATTAGAAAATCATGCATGGAGATGATTTCCTTGGTTGTAGCCAAGAGAAATATACTATTAAAAAACATAGAAAAGCTAGTAAAGTTAAAATCAAATAATGTGCAAAGATGACTGCTTTCAATTAAAGCTTAATGCAGCCTAAAATATTAACTTAAGGCAGAAAAGCTACTGAAAGAGCTTGAAAAGCACCCAAACCTCCACATAACTTAGGGCTAGAGGCTTGAAATGACCAATGGGTTTTGAAATGTTATGAGATACAGTTTCCTATTACTGATGGAGACAGTAAATTTGGCATCTTATTGCCAAAATAGAGGCTGTTTGCTTCAAAGACATGCAAAATGTAGTTGTCACAGTGGGAAACAACTTTTATGGAGGTAGTACAATAGTATTAGCATTTTAATATAAACTCTTCAAATTTTTTGGAAATGTTTCCTGCATCTCAAAGTCCTCCTCTGAGCAGATGTGTATTGTGGAGCTGCACAGACCTTTGCTAAGAGAGTGCATTTTGTTTATGGACCCCACTGTCCAGGCATGGAACCATGCATAGCATCGAGATAACACCCTCAAATTTAAATTAGCAACCTCCAGCAAAATCAGGGCAGAGCTTTGACCACCTGTAGGCAGACAGCAAATCTGATTACCTGTCCTAGAAGAAAATAAAATTAATTCTGCTTGAAATCATGATAAACCACTGCTGTCTCAGACGTGCTACAAGGTAAAACTGTTGCTGTTGCTTTGGTTAATTTAATACTGTTGTTTAAATGATCATCTCTCTAAATTACCACCACCTTTTGAAAACACAGTCAGGATTTCCTTTTTAATGGTTTGAAAATATCTTGTGCTCCTTTGATCGAAATAGGGATAGCAGAATTCATTGAGCAAAACCACATCCACTGAATTTACATGAGAATATAAATAATTTTTCATTTTCCAGCATGATAATCTGATTCTTAAATGAAAAATTATTTGTCCTTTGCCTTTATCAGTTAGCACAGCTAGGGAACTGGATTATTGATGAGGAAAGATAAGATAATGTAGTTGTCCTTAAAACACAATGAAATCCTTTAGGATATATTCAGTAAGTGAGATTACATAATGAGTGATTTTGAGAATGGAATTTGAGACTTTTTGCATTAAATTTACTATGTAGCAGCACATCTTGTGTGGTAGAGCATATTATTAACAAAAACTCTTAGATGGATTGCATTTAACAATTTCATTAGTAGTATGATATATTCTGAATGGCCTAGAGTCTTTTCTTTGCAATGAGCAGCAATGATTAGAATGGATTTTGCATAATTTTCAGCTAGTCCCTAATGGTTTCACTTTATATCCTTTTACAATCAAAAAATGAAATTTATATGGCTGAACAAATGTCCTGTTAGTTTTTATGGACTTACAAAGGCCTGTGGAGAGACTTAGACAATAGGTGTCCAAGTGTTAATTGCTAACAAACTTTCAACATAGGAGATCCTCAGGTCTTCATGTAAGTTTTTTAATAATAAAATGTTGCTGAGGGAAGCAAATACTTGAGATTCAAGGTGTTTATGTGAAGATTACAGAGGTAACTATGATTTTGGGAGTATGTCTAAACTAATGTGAAAGCAGAGTATTCTCTGTAGAGGAAAGCTCACCAGGTAATCTGTTATAGTGGTCATATAAAAACCACCTTATACTGTTAAACTATATTATTAATCCTTACAATTTCCTCAGAAATCCAATGTAACCAGGAGTTATAGAAACCCTGTCAGATCAATGACAGCCTTAGTAAGGCTGGAGCAGGCCTGGCTTAGCAGCATCTGTAGAGAGCCAAGCAGGAAAAGTCATTTTCCAAAGCAGAACGTCCCCTCTCGGTGTCACAGGGTGCACATGCACGGCGTGCTGTGCACAGTTGGTGAGAGGGAATCAAAATAAATTGTCTGGTGAGAACTCTGCATCCCTCATTGATCCATATGAACTGAACCAAGTCCCTTAAGCCACTTCAATCAGTGGGGTGAGTTCGAGAAAAGGGAGAGAGATTTCAGCCCTGGGAGAAATTTAAGGGCTTGTTTTTCATTGTTCCTCTTCTTGCTGAGCTCTCATTTCATATTTTTTTGTTTATAATCATTCTTTTAAAGTTTTTTACAGTCATTATTGATACCATTTTTGTCTCACTATCAGTCACCTGTGATTCCCACTAAATGATCCTCTGTTCTCTGCTGACTGCCATGTTCTGCTGCTGATTTGTGGGCAGAAGGTACACCTTGATAATTTGTAATTCACATGAGTTTGTGATATTTGGTTTAGTCTTATTTACTTTATCACCTGCAATTTGTTAAAATGATGGAACTGATTTTTTCTACTGTTGTAAACATGCATTTTCATTTCCCCAAATGCTTTAATTAAAAAAAAAAGTTTTGTAGAATGTTCTATAGAAAATTAAGATTCCCTCATATGCAGAACCCAAGTACATTTTGTTTTTCCAAGGCATAAAAATTGAATGAGAATTGTATATGGAAGTAAATTGACATATCAAACCTGTTAATTTACTGCTGCTTTGATGCAAATTAAAAACACATTTGGATATTTCTTTCAGGAGGTTTGGAAAATCTCGGAATAACCAATCTGTCTTGACAAAGAATCTCAAAGAGTAGGTTTGCTACAAATTAAAGAAAACCTCTATTTACCTTGCAAAATTCTCTAACTCATGTTTTGGGACTCAGCCTAACGTTTTCACAATTTGAAATGATGAGTTTTATTGAGGGCAAATAAAAAGGTTAATTGTAATGTGCATTCCTGTTTCTTCTTTTCTAAGCAATTTATTAGAGGGCTACGTCTGTCAGAACTGAATCTTGAACGTCTTGATATTTGTCTTTGAAAAACTGCAGTCATTGATAAGTCCTACTGTTCATTACAAAAATGAAGAGTTTTTAATTTGAAAAATTGCAAAGAGACTTCCTAGCAGTTCTGAAATTAATCTTAAAGCTCTAATTGTGGGAATCAGCAGCATTGCTTTTGATGCATCTCATTAATAACAAAAAGCCTCATTCCAGTTATTAAAATACCTTGCACATTCTGTTCTGATCATTTTTTTACTTTTTACAGTTTGTTGCTTGCATTACTCCCCAGTGACATTATATGTGTAGATTTTTCTCCAACTATGTACAACTGAATAATAATAATAAAAACTAATAACTTCCTTTGAGTGCACTGCAGAATTAAGAAAGGAAAACAGTTTTAAGCCTTTAATATAATGAAAAATTATAGTGGGGATTTCATGTTGTTTTGCTTATGCTTCAGTTATTGCTTTCATTAAAGTTTTAATTTCCAGAGATGTTGCTTAGATAAAATTACATCTTTGGGTAGTATCTGTGTTCAACTGAAAATTATGGGCCTTTTCTGTCATTTATTGCCATCTATTTTTCTGGTTTAATTACTTTTCCTAATGCATACAAATAATAGAGCAAAATTGAATTAAAACACTTCATCTATATAATAAATGAAAAAATTGTGAGAACCGAGATTATAATCTTCAAACTGAAGCACTACAGTAAAAGATGATCTGGTAAGGTCTTTATTTTTTCATAATAGGGCTCTGTTTTTCCATTATATAATGAGTGCAAGTATCAAAATACTTTTGATGGGGAAAATACTATTAGAGTTTTTACTGTACTTATAAAGAAGAATCTAATTTATGAATTAGAATTGTTCTGTAAGATAGTTGTGGATTTCTATTTTAAATGATGCAGGTGAGATCCCTGAAACCAGAGGGGAGTGGAACAAAACCTCAGTTTGGTGAAGTACTGGAGACACAGAATAATTGAAACAAAAGGTGGTGCTGACCATTATATGCATCATGAACGAGGTGAAAAGAGTTCAGCCCATCCCAAACAGACCTCAGTGAAAGATTTCTTTGGATTGTGTGGTGTTACTTAAAAAGAATCACACAGTGGACACTCTGTTTATGAAGATATAATGATACAGCATGTAGGGAAAAATGGAATTGGCTCTTTTGGTCAGTTGTTACAAGCATGATTGGTTTAGTTGATTATTTTTTGACATAAACCTCCTGTTATAATCTTTCTCCTGAGAAGTGAAACAGCATTTCTGCAGGCATCTGTATGAACTTCTCTTCAGGGCATGTTGAGTTGCAGGGACCTCAGTGTTGGGCTATTTCTGTGCCTGTTTTTATGTGAATGCACTCATGGCATTGGCCAATCCCACACTTGAGCTGGCTGATGTTTACAGCAGAGTGTACCAAATAGAAATCTTACCATCCCTCAATTGCTTCTTAATGAGGATTAACACTGTATCAGATACCTGGAAGCACAGATGGAGTGAAATAGAGAAGGAACTTGGTGTTTGTGAAGGATGAGTGCATAAAATTTCATCTGGTAAACTTGTTGCAAACCAGATATGATTTTATTTTTTACCATTTGTGTTCCCAGTTCCCAGAAGAACTGTAATAATTATAGTGCATTAAAGTTTATCACTTACCCTAGTTTCCTCTTTTAAAAACTCACTTAAAGTTTCATGAACACACCTGTTTGTTTTTTTTTTTTTTTTTTTTTTTTTTGCAGAAAGTAGGGCTGGCTTTAATGAGCTCAAAAAAAGACTAATTCTGGGAAGTAAAGAAAGTGAATTGATCCTTACTGGTTTTGTGGCTTAAAGACAAACATTTCATTGCCATCACAAAAGTGAGGGGGATCTTATCTTGTATGGCTTTCCATACTTCATGACTTTGGATATCAGCAGCTAAATTCAAGTGAAACTGGCAGATTTAATCTGGTTATCATGTACTCAGTGCATAGTCAGAGTGTTTGTGAGAGGAGTGCTTTGGGAAACCTCTTACAGTCAGGGCTGAATATGTCAATGCCACTGAAAATTCCAATTCTCTCTGTTGTGATGGTGTTGACCCTTGCTGCTGTTTCTAACTTAGGTGACACCAGACGTGCCCTGCTGAGGTTCCCTGCAGCACTCAGGGTCTGTCTGCTCATAGCTCCTGCACTGGTGCCATGAGCAGTAGAAGCTGATCTTCCTTTGAGCATGTTTAATCTAAAATCTCCATCTCTTTGTCTTCATTAGCAACATCCACTTGATCCTGTAGTTATGGTAACAGTGTTGTATTAAATGTAGGAAGCAATTTGATTTGGAAAAACATTCACACCAGTTGTTCAAAGACCCAGTGCATGATAAATCACCCTATATTAAAAACTTCTCCCCTTATCAAAAAGAGAAAAACTCAGCAGAAGCTGTATGGAAGAGTGCTTTCAAATAAATGATTTCAAGGGGGATGTTATTCAAGAGAAATTAAATGTTTGAGTGCTGTGCCTTTGGGATGAATAGAAACTGCTTCATGTGTTGGCTGCTTTATAGAGGAAACACTCAGATTTCCAAAGGATTCCAAGAGATCAGGACTCTATCTTCCATTTCTAGCTTTTATACTTTTGAAAACTGGGTCAAAGTGCTTACTGCTATTACTGCATTTCAAAGGGATTTGCTTCAGTATTCATCCCAGTGATCTTTGGAGGAATTTCGTCCTGCTCATTGCAGCAGGGATTCAGATTTAGGACTTGCTGGTTTTATATCACTGACTGTAAAAACTGAGGATGGTGGTAGGTGATGATTCCATCCAACATGCAGAGAACTGAAAAGGCGGTCTTAGTCTAGTTGTGGGGTTTGTTAAGCCATTGACATTGGGGATAGTTTGCAGGGGAACAACAGATGGAATATTTAGCAATATCTTGTTCAAGCAATGCGATTTGTGCAGTCCATATTACCTGGTTGAGGCTATGAACAAAGGTGGTTTTACACTGTTCTTGCCTGGATTTGCTGTCCTTCCTTTAGAAGTCTAGGAGAGCTGCTGGAGGAAAATATACAGATTTCCCTTATTGTACCTGAGATCATGGGGGGTGGGAGGGTGTTACTTCAGCAAGAACCAGAAGCCAGTGTCAAATTGTGCAGAGAAAACTCCAATTTGTAGGTGCAGAAGAAGGGAATTACAGGTACCCTCACCCCTGATAAGTCACAGCTGTACTAATTACCAAAGAAGAACAGCCTTGCCCTTAATGGGTTGCATCTGTGACTAATAAAGATAAAAGGGGTGGGTTGGCTGCTCAGGGAGAGCCCTGAGGAAGAGGACCTAGAGGAAGAAGACCTTGAGGAGGTAGAGGAACCCTGAGGAAGAAGGAATGAGCCAGAGAGACCCATAAAAGAATGAAACAAGGAAGAGAGCTGGAAGATCTGCCATGAGGTGTCTGGGTGTGATGGAGTTAGAGCTGTTGTTGGATCCTGCAGTCACTGTTGAGCCAGGTAAAAGCCTGCAGTCAGAGGCAGCAGGGGAATACTTGCAGTCATACTCCAGCAGCAACAGCCAGCAGCAGGAGCTTGCTGCAGCCAGAGTCAGGATGGCTAAGGTGTAAAGGAGCATAAACTGGGACCCTTTTCATGTTGGTAAATGAAAGTCTGTGTCCTGGCTCATTTCTACCCCTAATGAGAGCTCTGCTGCAGCACCTGAGACTAAGGATATCTGAAGGCAGCCCATAAAGAAGGAATAACCTCCCTGTTATCTGGGCTGCAGCACAAGGGAGGAGGAGAGCCAAGGCCATCTCCTACCTACAAACTGGAGAGGTAATGAAGACTCCCTCACCTGGATCTAGTGGTTTACAGGCACAGGAGTAATTCATGATATAATCCTCCTTGAACTGGGAGTTGATGGGATCATGATCTGCCAGCTTGATCATCTTCTTGAAAGCACCATAAGTGAAGATGAAGCTGATCAGGGAGGAAGATCCTTCTTTGGTGAAGAGGGTGAAGCTCTTGACCAGGAAGCAGGCGCTGGTGGCCACAAGAAGGAGACACTGGAAGGCTGACCAGAGGCAGAACTCCAGGTAGCCAAAATCATTGTCCCTGTAACACTAATTATTGTCCCAAATGGAGCTAAAGAGGAATTTATTAAATTCCTACATTGTTTCATTGTTTCCTGTTCAGGTTAAGCCTTTGAACATGTAGATGTTGGAAAGATATCTAACAATTATTTATACATTTCTGAGAATGAGCCATTCACCAAACAGGCCTCAGGTATCTTTGGAAATCTCTATGTTTTAACATTGAAGCTCTGTAAACAGATTTTTTGTCCTCTAGAACATCTTATGATGTTCTTGCAGATTCAATGTTCAATCTGTTTCAAATCTGAGGACATTATTCATGACCAGGTGAAATATTTTGAAAGTTTTATGCCATAGAGTAGGGTCAAGCTTTATTTCTCTGTATTATATGACTTTCTATTCAATTTTGTGGCTGATAAATACAATTTTTGATTTTGTGCAACAAGTAGTCATAATGGTTTTAATTTTGAATCAACCAGTTCAGATTTACATGATGTTTTTTATTGTGAACAGTGTGTTTCAGTTATATTAGCAACATCCTGACTGGATATTTTCAAATACTTTTGCTGTGTATAAAGTAGAGTTGACTTTGCTTAGTAGCTGTTCAGTACAAAAAAAATGGATAGAATTCTTAATTTCTTGATAAGAATTTGGCAAAATAAAGGAATACTTCAGTGTAAAAGCATGGAAGTTCAGCTGGTTGCTCAGCCCTTTGTGCATCTGTTGCATTTGTTTAATCTAAGGGAAGTGATACTGCATGGTGCTGGTAATCTAATCTGATTGATTAGAATCTAATTGATTCTGCAGTAAGAAAAGAGGGGAGTGATCTTCTTATCAATGTAAATGGATACTTGAAGGGACAGTGTAAAGAAGATGGGCTGGGGCTGTTTGTTTTGGTGCCCAGTGACAGTTTTTGTTCCCTAATGCAGCAAAGTCAAGGAGAAATGAAATGAGTTGAGGAGTTCAGCAGAGCCACTAAAATTTTCAGGAAAGGAGCTGTGAGCCTGCGGTGAGGAATTGAGGGAACAGCTGGTCTTACCTGGGGAGGAGATCTCTTCTCCTAAGGGCAGCCCCTCAGTTTCTGCAGGTGTACCAGCAATGCAGCCTTGCAGGGTTTAGTTTGCTCTATCAAACAAATTTTCAGACATCTCAGTACGGTTCAAGAGTTAAATTTAGTGCTCTCTAATTGTCTTTTATTTTGAAGCAGCAGCTGAGAGAAGTTTTTTGGCAGAGCCAACCATTACTTTCTATTTGAGACTTATTTTTAAAAGGTGCTCAAATGTTCTCTTCAAGAGAAGAATGAAAGTAATCAGTACTAAGTTTCAAACAGAACTTTCTGTGTGGTCTGGTTAGGCACCACTTATTCCCTGATGTCTCATTTGTTTACAAAATAGCTTTGGATGAAAATGGCATTCCAAAAGCAAGGGTTTATTATGAATAGAAGGGTAGAATTGTGCTTCTGTCCTGTAACTAAGGGTGGTTCTGATACACAGGTCAGCATATGCTCCTGAAGGCTATTTTTTATGGTAAATAATCTCCATGTGTGTTCCACGTTTTAACTTTATGGACTAGCTGCTCACAGAGACCTTGTGAGACAGAGGAACACAAGGCCAACAGATGGACAGGAAAAGGATAAATGGTGTCTTCTGACTATTGTATTAATCAGTCATCTTCACAGATGATTTTTTTTCTATTTGAAAGACACTTCAAGGAGTAATTAACTTCTGAGTGTTCTTAAAAGATGGTAAGATTTTGATACAATTTCTCTAGTACCCTATTTTTAAAAGTATATAATCTTTCTACGTAGTGGCAGAATTCTGTTCTTGGTAAATAATTAGCTGAATGAATAATTAGCTGAGCCCTTCAAACTTTCGAGATAGGAAATCTTGATTTCATTACCTTCTGTTTTGTATAGGTCAAATGGACTTTTGCATAGAACAAGGGAATAAGTTTAAAGGCATAAGAAATTAAACTTTTATGAGTGTCTTCCCACCAGGGTTGATGAATCAGACTGACTTCAAAGAGAAATGAGGTTTTCATGTCATCTGCTGTTTTGAGCTTTTCTAATGTTTAAAAGGGAGGGAGCTTTCATGTATCTCCCTCTCTCATAGGCCACATCTGATGCAGAGCCCATCAAAGTCTCTTAGTTCATTTCAGCAGGTCTTCGGTAGATGCTAAAATCAGTTTTACTAATTGCCAGGAGGGAAAATGGGAGCTGAGAAGAGTAATTTCTGTCAAGGTCTTATGGAGATCAACACTGAGCTGTGCAGTTGTGCCTCAGTTCCACAATAGCCAGCAGAGTGAGTGGCTTGTGAAGCTGCAGAATGAGTAAATGAGTTACACGCTGCTGTTACCTGGGTTATCTAAGGCCACTTTCTAACAGAATCTGTAGCTGTACAACTCAAGAGTGGCTTCAGTCTTCTTGGCAAAAAAATAAAAAAAATCTAGTTTTACATCTTTTACCAATGTATGAAACCCTGTCTCCTGTACTAAGTATGCCATTTGGTTTCTTTGCTGTTTGAGTCCACACACCACGTGAATTTTAGGTTAGCTCATGACAAATGACTCTATGAACTATAGAAAGTAGCAAGGGCAAGATATAGAGCTCAGGTTGATAAAAGCTTGTCATCATGGTAGGAATGCAGTCTTGCAGTTGAAAATGCAGTTGTGACTCCCTTGAGCAGGAGTGACCCCTGCAGCCTGTCCCTGCTTGTTGGAGGAGCAGTCTTTGGTCTTTGTTTTGCCCAGGGGACAGGCATGGTGTGTGTGTTCTAACAGCTGCTCCGATGAACAGCACAAGGCATTACAAGAAGAGGAAAGAATTTTCTTTGTAGTGACGGATTAAAAAGTTGATCTAGAAAAAAATCAGTTATTAAAAAATATTTTGATGGACATTGGTATAAAAGGAAGAAGAATGCATCCATATACTGTGTTTTCAGCTATTTGACTGTTACTTTCTGCTACAACTGAATTTACAACATAACTCATTATGTCCTTTAACTGTGACTAAGAGGAAATCCTGTTTATTCAGGACCCCTGTGGCCTCTGTCCAAAGGGCTAATAAATGTGCCACCTGTGAGAGTAATTTGTGTGATGTATACATATATGTCCAGAGAACTGGAAGCATAATAATAAGCATGGTTTCTGCACAGATTTGAGAATATGCCTTTGATGGTGGGGTGACTCTCTGCTGCTGACAAGTTTAAATGCAGACAAGCCTGATGTCTGGATGACTCTGGGCTGTTAACACTTCTCTGAGGTACTGGAATCTGTTCTGGTCTGGAATTTGGAGCAGTTCACAGATGGCTCTATTAGTTTGATGTTAATAATTTCCAGACCCAGGTCTGAATAGGGAGATGCAGATAGGTTGGAGATGGCTGTGATTTGAAACAGGTGGATGGAAGTGCTCCTGAAGTACACCTACAGAATATTTTTCATGGTTTTGAGTTACTTGTGTCTGTTTCATTGGATACCAAATTTGCTCTCTAATAAAAGATGAGTGTAGCTCCTTCCACTTGAAATTATCACACTGTCACACCTTTAAAAAAAATGATGTGTAAATATGCAGTATATCAGAATGTTTCAGAGCACAGGTGAAATATCAAAGTAGAATACAAAAGGAAGTGTGCAGTAGGGATATAGAAATGGAAAATAATATATTTAGGGGAATTATTTTTGTTGTTTGGGGTTTGGCTTTTTTATTGGGTTACTTTTAGAGAAAGGACTGTTACTATTAGTCACACAGTCAATGTGAAAATCTGTGGGGTAATAAGTCCAAGTAACCTGAGGGTATTTTTGCTTTTAGAACAATAAGGTTTGTTGTATATATGAAAAAATGAGTCAGAAATTGCCAAAGCAATACTGATGTCAACAGAGTGTTCATAAAATCAGGTTATTTCCTTACTGTTCATCCTAAAACAAGACTGGAGATGGAGAAGTTTGGGCATTTTTAACAGTTTGAAATATATGGTTTGGATTCCTTTGCTTGATTGCAAGTTCTGTGATTCTAACGGAACAGATGAAAAAATATCTGCATCTTTCCAGGCAGATTTCTGTGTTCTGCCACTGCCTGACTCTGAGTGTCTTTAGTCAGGACCTGAAGCTCAGCAGAATTCCCGTGTTCCTGCTGCCAGTGCCCAGTTCCAGGGCAGTCTGAGGCAGTGGGAGCCCCTGTTTCCAGCAGCACACACATGGGTGTCCATGGGCTCGCCACCCCCACGCCGTTCCTCACATCCTTGTGGTTGGTTTTCTGCCACATTTATGGGTGCTCTGTGTGATCTGTGTGACTTTTCTTGTCCTAGCAGTATGGAACAAAAGTTGTGGTGTAATCTTGGTTTATAAAACAGAACAACCCAAAAAACCTCTTACCTGTCCAGCTTGTAGAACTGCTGTACAAGGGGCTCAGTGTTGAGCAATTGCTGGCCTTGCTTCAGCCCAGTGGGAGCTGGCAGGTAAGCCCCTGAGATGCCTGAGAAATTCAGGTCTGGCCCTCTCAGAAGCTTCCCTTTTTCCACAGGAAATTATTGTTTAAAATTGTTTAAAATTAACTATACCATTTCAGCAGTTGATTTTCTGGCACCAAAAATGAAAATAGGTATTTTTATCATGAGTTGTCCAAATTTGGATTAGGCTGGAAACATTTACAGGCAGTGTTAGTGATGCTGATAAAAATGCAGCTGCTCAGTATCTGAAAAACCTGGATTATGGTATGTAGTGCCTAGCTGTTAGTGCCTGGCTCTGGAAACAGGGCATAATGGGATCACATTCCATGAAACTTTACCAAGTTATAGAGAGAATCAGGGTCAGTCCCAGAGTCTTCCAAGTCATTTGTCTGGTTTGTGTACTCCTGCTTTTCACAGGACTGATTGTCCACTCACGGCTGGAAGTCTGAGTGCTACAGAGTACTGAGGACTCTCTCTGGAAATGGTTATTGGGGTGCCAGCTGTGAGACCCCAGAAAACCCTCCTCACCCTCCTCAACAACACCACCCCAAAACTGAACCCAAGAGACACTTCAAAAATCACTGCAGTTATGGTGGTAATTCTTGTGCCTTTTAGTGAGACTGAAATAGCGTCTCACACATTGAAATAGTGACAGGCTTATCCATTCACAAAGATTCTTAAAAAAAGCCATTGAAAGAAATTTTCTAGAGGAAAAATTTTGCTTCCTTTTCAGACCAAATAGCAATGTTTTTCTTCTGATGTTTTGTTGCATGTTGAGCAAACAGCATTTGATTATATTGTCTAAGCAGACAGAACAAAGCATTGCTACACAATTGCTAGTCTTAAGAAAAATAATCCATCTGAAATCCTCTTTTAGGCTAATGCTGCTACTCTCACATGCAGAATTCGTAATCTACATAGTTGTAATTAGAGAGATTATTGTTTTGGTGAGAATGAGACAGGCACAGAAGACCCAGTGTTTGCACATGGAATACCTGCTACATGAGCCACTCAGGGTCCCACAATGGTGGGACAGTAAGATTAAAAGAAAATGCATCCTCAGTGACATTTTAGAAATACCATATGATTTTTCACATATACACCCCAAGTTTAGTTCTACTAAATCCAATTTTTATCCCTCAGTTTCTGATGACAGTGGTCTCCTGTTCTGAAAATTACAACTGCAAGGAATGCTTTTGTGTCTTCTGCTGAATGGGAAATAAACCACTGAACAGAAATCAGGGTTTTGTTACAGTCGTGCTGGGGGCTGCTCTGTGCATCCCAGCCAGTGTGGCAGTGCCCAGCTGTGCTCACTGGCACTGCTCCTTAGGCTGATCTTCACTGGCACTGCTCCTTAGGCTGATCTTCTCCCTTCGTTCATCAGCTGCAGCAGGAACTCAGCTTTGCTGTTGGGATTGTGTTCAGACTGGTTTGTCTTCAGGGTCCTTTCCAACCTCAATGATTCTGAGAGCCCAGCTGCTGTCATCCACCCCACTCCCTTTCCTGAGCATTGCCTTCACACACATGCAAGCCTTCTGAGGTGTCTTGATGTCACTTAAGTGATTTCATCACATACCAGAGCAAGCATGAGAGTCCTCCCTTAGGAAATGTGACAATTTGGATTTGTGGCAATCTGTGATAAAATGTGATAGCTGTTTTTCCAGTGGTCTGTTGTTTGTTCATAAGTAATACACTTATAAATGACGTAAAGAAAACTTGAGGATAACTTAAAGCTTCTGGAGCTGAGAGGGGGCTGACCCCCAACCAGCGTGGAGCTGAGATTGCTAAAGCAACATTTGTTTAGAATTCTCTAAGTGCTGATGGCTTTGAAATATGCAATCAAAGTCAGCCCAGCTCTTGCCCAGCTCTTTTTGTCTTCTTAGACTGAAATGATACAAGAACACTTTGGGAAAAAAACATTCAGAAAGATACTTTATATGTTTCTGGTTGAATAGGTGTCTTTAGTTATCTACATCAAAACAGTTGTTAGACAGCAACTTTAGAAGAAAATAAATGAAGGTCTTTTTTTATTCAGTTTTCTCTAATTATATATGAACTGAATTACGATGTATCAACCATATGACATTCTTAATTGATCATGAAAATGTTTTATCTTTGTCATAATTAGTTTTAAAATCCTTGTTCTGAAGAGGTATTTTAAGTGCCGAAGCTACTTCTCTGAAACTATCAGGATTGCTCCTTCACATCTGTGACCTTGTCCTCTTGAGATTTTTCTAAATCATTTTCCTCTTCCATCAGGCAGTCAAATGCATAAGTATCTGATTTTCTGTATTTCATCAATACATGGTTCTCCCAAGTGCTTGCTGCCTTTCAGAATAGATGGAAAAGTACAAAAAGCTAAATACTAGAGAGAGATTGAACAGTGCCTAGTGCCTTTCTTTGCTTCCCCCAAACACTTTAGTGGAATTTTTGCAAACAATTTTCATTTGCTTTTTCTGTGAATCGAATCTTTGGAATTTTACCAGGTTTAATGTTAATGTTAGAATGTCTTGTTAGCACTGTTGTAGTAAGACAAGTTTTACTTCAATTTTTGAGTTTGGTGCCTCGTGTTTTCCAGAAAATTTACCTTGTAGATGGAATTCCTTTCTGTAAATATTCAGGGCCAAAATGAAATTGTTTTTTTTTTCTTTTTATTTACTGTCCTGTCCTTGAGGAGAAAAGTTTTGGATACAACAGACCTGACTGTGTCTTTGTACTCTGATAATCAGGAAACCTTATTTAAAACTGGTCATGAACTTTGTTCTCTGGCTATTAGTATCTTCCAGATGTGTGAAGTTCATTTTAGAGCAATTACATTTATAAGGAGTTTTCTGAACACATGATGGAATTGCAGCTTTACTTTTTGAGTTGTACTTTGAATATGAACCCTTCTTAGCTCCAGGTTTAGAGCAGGGAGATTGGAATGGTGTTATTGCCTGTGGTACCCTACCCCACTGTAATGGAGTCAGTAGACAGGCAGGGAAGGGGGGACAGCGTGAGGCAGGGGAGGAATTTAACAGGAAATTAACAGGAATTTATTGCCTGTGGTACCCTACCCCACTGTAATGGAGTCAGTAGACAGGCAGGGAAGCGGGGACAGCGTGAGGCAGGGGAGGAATTTAACAGGAAAGGAGAGGGAGAAGAAGCAAAAGAGTAAAGAGACTTGGTGGAGAACTGCACTGAAGGTGGTAATAAAAATGGCAATTTGCCCTATCCCTCATGCCTCCAACTCACTCTTTACCCATAAAATTACAGAATCAACTAGGCTGGAAAAGACCTTGGAGATCATCAAGTCCAATCTACAACCCACAATCACCTCATCAACTAAACCATGGCACTGAGTGCCGCATCCAGTCCTTTTTAAAACACTTCCAGGCATGGTGATTCCCCCATCTCCCTGGGCAGCCCATTCCAATGCCCACCCACTCTTTCTGTAAAGAATTTTTCCTAATGTCCAGCCTAAGCTCCCTGGTGCAGCTCGAGGCTGTGTCCTCTTGTCCTGCTGCTGCTTGCCTGGGAGAAGAGACAGCACCAGCTGTGCTGGGCAGCCTGGGCAGGGGCAGAACCTGGTGCCCATCACGGGCCCTGCCCTGTGTCCTTGCTGGGCTCCTGTGGGATCACCCTTTGTGCTGAGGGCACAGCCCTCCTGGTTGTTGTGACTCTGGCTCCTGCCTCACCTTCCCTTACAAACCAGCCTGCTTTAGAGCTCCTTGAGACTGTTTTCCTTTTTGTAGGTGTCTGTATCTAAGGTGCAAAACCGGCAAACCAAACCCCTGTTGGAGACCACATCAAATGCATGTACTGCAAAGTGTCCTTTCTCTTTCTCTGTTTAATTATTACCTTTTGTTGTGATGCAGAGGATTTTAAATTTCAGTTCTCTTTGTTTCTGCCTTCTTGCATTGTTTTGCTTCCCCTGCTTTTTCTTTGAGGTAGATGCTGTCTCTGTGTCTGTCTCTTCAATGCCAGTCTGGAAAGCTTTTGAGCAGCCTGAAAAAACAGACTGAGATTTTAAAGATCTATAAATGATTTATCCCTCGATCATTTTTTGGTCCTGCTAATTTAACAGCATTGAGGAATGCAATTGGCAATCAACAGATCATTAAACCAGATCAGATGTGGGTTAGATTTAATTTGTGTGCCTGTGGTTTATACTCCCTATGTTATGGAAACAGAGGTTGGAGTGAAAAAGGAATGCATGATTTTGTAGTATCAGACAAGCATAGTAATCTTATATTCAGTTCCTAAACAAAATCCTTTCAAAATCTTGTTTGAATTTTGGATTCTGTGTTAGTAAGAAAAGCAGCATCTAATATGGAAAAAAGAAAAGGTGGCTGAAGACAGCTTCCTCTACAAAAAAAAAAAAAAACTGGGGCACTCTAATATGCATGCACTAGTTTTCCTACATGAGGAATGTATAAAGGATTTTCCACTTTCTGAACTGTCAGTTAGATCCACACCGAAACATTTTGGCAGTCGCTTCCTGTGCTCTTCGTCAGATGTCTCCTTGATGATTTCTCACTCTGTGGAAGAAGGGGGTGTGTGAGGAGGAACTAACAAATGATAATCTAAAAAAAAGTCTCAGTGTATGTAATTTAGAAATGTCACATACACCTTGCAAAAAGTATGAGATCTTTTAAGTAAAGATCCTGCAAGGCAGTGTAGGTGGCAGTGGAGATTCTGCCACTGCTATGAAAGTGTACTTGCCAAATATGTATTGATTGTGATCATTCTCATAAAAGAAAAAAAAAAGAAATTAAGCTTTTGAGACTGAATGTGATTAACAGGAATGCCAGTCCGTTGATGCTTAAGTCATACCCCTGAAGGATAAAATAAGCTGCCAGGAAAGGACATCACTGAAGTGGCTGCAGTTGGCAAAGCTGCTCTTCCCCTGTGAAACCCTGTCAGGGGCACCAGAGTGTATTTGCAGAGTGGTTCCTGTCAGTGTTACTGTGTGCCCCTAATCATGTTAGTTACTGATGCAGTTTCTGAAAAACCAGCTAGGATTGACTGATTTGTAGAGAAAACTTAAGTTCCCTAGAAGATGTCATGTTTATTTCTGTTTTTTACAGACTAACGCAGTTATCAAGTGATGGTCACAGAATTGGTCATAACCACTTAAAACTTGTGGCTTCTGCTTTGTGTTAATAGACACAAATCTAATACTTTTTTTTATATTACTGCAGAGAATTTGCAATGAGTATGAAGCTGACACAGCAAATAAGTGGTTCAAGATGCATCAAAACTTTTCATTTTGCTAAGTGCATGTGCTGGAGAAAAAAGTGCAGCAGCACAACTGAAAGGCTTCTCTCTGCAAAGAGTCTTCAAACATCACATAAATATATTTTCAAATTGAAGAGTGTCTAGATTTCATAGTAATGTTTCCAATCTGCTAATTTCAAACTGCTTTCCACAAATACTTAAGATTAGGGTGTTTTTTCCCCCTGAGGGATATTAGAACTTCAGAGCTCAAATTAACTGGACAGAGAGAAATAGGAAAAGAAGCAGAAACTTCTGATCTCCAGTGTTACACTTTCTCCAGACCTGCCATGCTATTAATTCAAAATGATTGTGTTTTCTGCACTGCCTGAGCCTGTGCTGTTTTACAGTCAAAAGTCTGTGTAACTCCTTCTGTGGGGCTTTGTCCAGCCCCCCTGTACCTGTTTTTTTACTGCAGCAATATTCAGCCTGACTGAGCTCCAAAGAGGTTGTGCAACAGAGGAAGCCACCACATTTTTAATGAAATCAAATGATTTCTGTAAAATAGCACTGACTTACCAGTCTACTGACAAACGTGTTTTGAAGTAACTTCAGTTTCACTGAAACAATCTCATTTTCCTACCAATACCTGTATTAAACAGTGGCCTAGGAGCCACTTTTTGCAAGTGTTATTACACCATTGAACAAAATTTTATTGTGCTTAGACTGAAATGCTGGAAGACTGAGACCTGTAAGTTGCAAAACCTAGTATGAAAGTTTTAGAACAAAGTGAGGAAAGGGCAGCTTCAGTCCTGCTTTTGTCTTACTGGTGGTTAGTCAAAAGTATAAATCTGAGCTGCAGTTGTATAATGGCAGTGGCTTAACAAATACCTCCCTTTGTCACGCGTCCTGTCGAGATAATAAAGATTTAAGCTCCAGGAATGCTCACTCTGTGTAGGAGAAACAAATTTAACCGAGCTACAATTTCCATTCTTTCTAGCCATTCTCTCTGCAGTTCACTATGGATCTTTAGGGATTATATTATTTCAAGTGTCGTTTTACTCAGCACCTCTGAGACCAGCTGCTGTGAAATCAAGTACCTGTATGAAGAAATCTGTCTCCTAATAACATTTTTCTTGCCTCTGTTAGCTTTACAGTTCCTTCTTTGAAGAAGGATCTTCATGTGCTGTGAAGCCACCTTCTGCAGCTCCCACAGCCCTCCCCTGCCTGCTGTGTTGTGTTATTTTAGCAGTGCCATGGCATCTCCAAAGGCCCATTAAAATCTATTGCCTGTTGGGCTGTGTTCTGCAGGAAGGCTCAGAATAGGAAGGTGACAGAGAGGCCTTGGAAATCCCTCCCACATTCTGGAGGAATTGCAGTATTTTAAGATGAAGGTTTGTGCAGCCAAAAGTGAAGGATGGCAGAAAGCTTGCATCTGACTTCTCCTGTGGGTTTTAATGCATATATATATATATATATCTGAAATGTAAACACAATGTGATGCAGATACTTGTTTTCCAGCAACAGATTATTTGTGTAAAAACAAGGAAACCAACATGAGATGACAGTCAGTTGTAGAAAAAGAACAGATAATCTATAAGAAATGTGTAGTGTGATCTGAAGGGGAGAATTTTATCTTGTCATTTGGCATTTTTGCTCGTCTTACTGCAATTGTGACCGTGCTGTGAGCAAATTGAGATGATCTGGTCTTATAGTTTTGGGGGTTTTTGTTAGAATAGCAGATACCAATGGTCACAAGAATTGAAAGTAGAATTATTCTTTAAATAGGCACTTTGATTTGGTCTGAGAGTACTTTTCTAGAAGGAGTCTTTTCTTCTACCATCAACCAAAAGTAACTTTGCTCACATTTTACAAATTGGGCCAATTTCACTGATTTGTCTGGTATGAATCTAAAGATCTTTTGAACTCGATTTTAGGGGATCCCACACTCTTTCATTCTCAGCACAATGTCTCAAAACTAATTAATATTTTAGTATTTTTTTCTCTTAAATGGACATTGTGGAGTTACCCCATTTTGAGACAAATTTTGGGCTAAACATGCTGGTAGTGAAAACTTCTTTCTGACTTAATTTCCTCTTGAAATTTTGCAATTTCTCCCATGATTTTCCACAAAAGTAGGTTTTGTGATTTGTAACCTGTCATGTTAATTCTGCATTTTATCTTTGTCTTCTCAGCATTACCCTTCAGGTGAATATATCTTTCAGTAGCAGGAAGAACAAATAAAAGATTAGTTTTGAAGAAAATGAAATATTCGAATTCTCTCAGATATAATTGAGATATTTTGTAGCTTATAAATTGAGGGCTTATGTCCTGTGTCTAAAATTCATGAGATTATTTTTATTGCTTTTGTTGTTTTTAATTCAAGCAGAATTGAATTTTTATAATTCTGTAAACTCAAAGGACATATTTTTGTGTGATTGTTTCAATATTAGACATTTTCAGAGAATCACAGAATATTCTGAGCTGGAAGGGACCCCCAAGGACCATCAAGTCCATCTCTTATATGAGTGGCCCATACAGAGATGGAATCCATGACCTTGGTGCTGCCAGGACCATGCTCTAAAAAAGCAACACTGAAAACACTGTTTTGCCAAGATTTTCTGTACTTCTGATTCTCAGGAACCTAAACAAAAAATTGTGCACACAAACTGCAGAAGAAAGTTGTTTCAACTGACAAAATCCATGTTCAGGGTTTTTGGATTTTTAAAAGAAATAGCACCATTTCAAACTTAACAGATTTTTACAGTGTTGCTTGCTAGATGTGTGAATGTCCATAAGCAGTGGATAAACAGTAATATAAACTTTCACAAAAGTAACTTTTTAAATTTAATAAGTGGGAGCACATCTCATTACCCATGTTAAGACCCTGACCTTGCTCTTTTAAACTAAACTGTTGCCTTTTTATTTTTTTAATTTATTTTTTTCTCTATGTGTGCTTCGTTGTTGCAGAAGTGTTAATTAGAAATGAATCAAGCATGGTGGGCAGGCAGTCGACACCTGATTTAATTACATTATCTTTAAGGAACAGAAATAGGCAGATGTGCAGGATTCTGTGAGATCTCCATGAGGGGCACACACCCAGAGCACTCAGTGTTATTTTAAAGTGATCCTCAGTAAGTTAGTGTCTAGTAAAACCTTTTGTGGGGGGAGGTACTTGTTCCCTCACCTTTCCTTCCCTCAGTGATAATTGCAAAGAGAGTTTTAATGCTGTTAGTTTTCATTCATAATTACTTTTTTTCACACTGAATTTGGTCCAATGCCTAAGGTGTAACCTGTGTGAATGTCAGTCTAATTTCCTGCCTGCCCTGTGTTACTCATGGGGGGTTTACCTTGCTTCTCATTGCCAAAGATGAGATGCCCTCAGATTCAGCAAGGGTGACCCTTGATATTTTTCCCAGGCTGGAAATCATAATTGTATGCATGTTCTGGATGCAGGCTCAGACATTAATGTTAATGAGATGGCACTGGATTTTTAACATTCCAGGATGTTTGCTGTTGTTTTCAGGTGTGCAAAGGAGATGACTTGGGCTGCTGGAGTTTAGGACTGGAACATTTCTGTGTGGTCAGACATGTGTGTTCACTGAGCAATTCAAACCAGAGAACTGGCAGGCAGCTAATATGAATGCCAGCTCTCACATTCCTGGTTTATCCACTCTTTTATCCCAACCAAAAAAGTTTCAATGACTTTCATGTTACTACATTAGAAATGAATAGTTCATTTTTTCTATTGAAAGGAACTTTTTTTAATAATGCCTTTTCATTTATGTGATTAATTCTTCCAAACCCGGAATATTTTGATGTACAATAATGAGGCCTTGGAGAGTTGGGAAGGTTTTCCTTTTGTTGGCAGGTGATATTTCAAGGGGAATTGAATTTCAGATGAACGGGTAGCCAAATGTTTTGCATTAACTTGAACACATGTGGCAATGACTTGGTACCAGTTGAGGCTCCTGTGCCTTATGGCTGCCCAGCTGCTCTGTGCAGGGTAGGAAACAGAACTTTGTCTTCCAGGGTTTGAGCAAGCACAGCTGCCCAAGCAAGCTGCTGAGAGAAACAAAAAGGGAATCTGTTCAATGGAAACACTTAAAGGCAGGTTAAGTCCTGCTGTCCTGACCAAAGCTGTCAGGTGTTCCCTCTGTAGAGCTGCTTTAGCCTTGCCTGTTCTGTGGGGCAGTGGATGTTTTTGAACAAGCAATTTCTGCTGATAACTGTCAGCACATGAGCCATCAGGAGAATGAGCACCTTCTCTGATATTCTTGAGAAAGGTCGAGATTTTGGTGTTAATGATGAACATAGTTGTGTAGTTCCTTTTTGGTAAGAATTTTATAGCTCAGTGTCCTTGACAGCTTTTACAATTGTAGTTTAAGTGCAAGAGCCCTTTGTCTTGAAAGACTGTCAAGGCAATATCAAGGGGACATTTATTTTTTTGATTGCATAATTTCTTACTGCACTAGTCCATGACATTAATCCAATTTAGCTGTGTACTTTGTCAGGAATTTCATTCTCTCCCCTGCTTTTTGGATAGAGATGATATATCCATGAAAAACCCCAGTAGTTAAAAAACTCCTGTGTATTTATGATCACCTCACAGGTTTTACCCCAGGAGAATAAAGAAGAATGTTTTTAGCAGAGTTAAATGGATTTAGGTGAGTGTATATCCTGCCTCCAAAAGGATTGTCAGAAAGATTTAAACCAGGAAGAGTGCCCAGGATACTGATAATATTTGTGCTTTACTACAGAGTCATTGTTCAACAAGACATTTGGCTCTATCTGTGTGCTGGTCTTCAAATAATTGCAGGAATTATCCCAGAAAAAAAGCACTGAATATTTAAACCAGAAACATGAACATATTAAAGGCCTCAAATTATCCATTTTAAGTAGACTTGATCAGGATTAATTTGGGATCTCTCCTGATGTTCTCATATGTTCTTTGCTGATTCCTCCAGTCCCCTGTGCCATATATTTCTGTATGGTGATTTTTCAGTGCTTGGTTTTTCAATGTCCTGACTAAGAAAGAAAAGTAAGAAAATGCTGCTGGGGCACAGGTGAGCCTGGCTCACTTGCACCCAAACTCTGAGTGTTGGATATCAGCTCTGGTGGGACTGAAATGCAGAGCTGCTGGCTTCCAGAAACAATTCCATAACAGCTCTGTGTGTATCTGTGCATTATGTATAAGTACAACTGAGGAGATGGGGAGTGGGCTGCGTTTATAACCGTGTAGAAACATCAGAGGTTCTCAACTTCAGCTGATTTTTGTTTTAATTAATGAAAACTATGCTTCTCTTTAGATAGTTTAGGGGTGCTTTTTCTTGTTCAGTTTCTTTCTGAGATGTTTTACATATGCTCAGATTTTGGGGTGTTTAATTATTATTTCAGGTTCTTTTTTGTCCTTCAGAAAAATTTTGGGTTTTTTTGGCTTCTAATCACTAAGTACTTTGGCATCAAAGTGCTTTAATGCTTTACGGATTCTTGCTTTCACTTCTGTTTTGATGTTCTGCAAGTCCTACAAAACAGTTGTAGAATAAATACTTACATGAATCAATTTGATAATAATTTGTTTCTGCACTTTAAAATAGCAACACATATACAGTAAGAATTTGTCAGTATTCTAAGAATATTAACCAAAGTTTTCACTTTCTTTGAGAATACTCCCCTTTACCCTGAAGTGTTTTGTTGCTGATAAAACTATAACCAGAACCTCATCCATGAACTCATTTGGAAACCCTTCATGAGAATAAACCAGGTAAAGCCAAACTGCTTGGGACTTTGGGGAGATTCTCCCGAAATCACCATGGCTGAGCACAATTCAAGATGTATGAGGGGCTGGATACAGAAGAAATCTAAACACATACCTTAAATGCAGCTCCTCACAGCAGCTCACCAACCAAGAAAAAAATTGTTAACTTGCTTATGGTAGCTTATTAATAATTTGCTCAAGCTTTTAAGTTTAACTATATAATTAGCAATAAAAGGAACAGAAGCTATTTCTCAACATGTATAAGCTTATGTTGATTACTTTGAGTGTTTTCTCACTGAAGAGGGGGAACAGACATTTACTTTTAAGATACTCAGCTCCCTTGGAGTTTCTGATGTACTAATTAGTGTGTTTTATACTTACTATTTATGACCTCCTTATCATTTTCTATTAGTCATCATTTGAATGTTACATTTGGGTTTTAATTATGTTGTGTGGTTTGATTTATCCAAGCTGCACACTTCCTGCCATATCATAAAAGAAATACAATATATTAGCATATTTTTAATTTGCTTCTCTTTCATGTGCTGCTCCTCAGCATATTCATAACTTCCAAAGAGAGAAAGGTAGGCAATAAAAGTTTTCTCTTTGATTTTTAAACTTGTTGATGTTCTTGTCACCTGGCAAAAACTGATTTGCCTTTCTAAGATTGGATGAATCTCATTCAAGTAGAAATTGAAATGTGAAGGATTCCTTTAAAGAAAATAGTATAAAAGTTTCAGATTAGGCAATGCTTGGCATGCTAAGCATAATTTCACAAAAGCTTTGCCTTGAAGTTTTGTTAAATAAATCCAACACAACCCACATCCACACACAGTGATCAGCTTCAAAGATTTGTGCTTTTCACAGCTGTCACAACTCCCAGCCTGTGGCAAACACGGGAGAGCATTTGTGACTCTGTGTCTTTCACCTGTCCTAACTCTGATTTTAGCCTCATTGCACTTCTCCCCTGCAGCAAAAGCAAGGAAATCCTTCCTTTCTGCTGCATGAAGCTTTGTATGGAGAGCTTGGAAAGACAGTTTGTACTGTATGGAAACCTCCCCCAAATTTTTTTTTATAAATTTGGGTTGTTCAATCTGAAGAAAAAAAGGTGAGAACTGAAACCCCTTCCAGTACTGAAATGAGATGAGAATTGAAAAAGGTCTTCGGACAAGGGCTTGGAGTGGAAGGGCTTTCCATTGACAAAAGGGAGGTTTAGAGCAGATATTATAAATAAATTCTTCCTGTGAGGGTGGGCAGGCCCTGGCACAGGGTGCCCAGAGAAGCTGTGGCTGCCCCTGGATCCCTCAAGTGTCCAAGGCCAGCTTGGATGGGGCTCTGAGCACCCTGGGATGGTGGGAGGTGTCCCTGCCCATGGCAGAGGTTTGGAGCTGAATGAGCTTTAAGGTCCTTTCCAACCCAAACCCTTCTCTGATTCCCTGTAAATGAGATGTGGAACCCCACACCTTCACCTTCATAACATATACATTCACATGTATATAAAAAATATTTTTGTCTGGAAAGTTTCTTTTTAGAAGTTGCCATTTTTTAATGGGGAAATGTATTTGGGAGATGTCTTCTGAGACTTTCCTGAAGTTTCATTAATATTACCAGGCTAATTTATACAATTTAATAGCTACATTGCCCATGGTGATTTCATTAATGGAGTTGTTTTGTATATTAGTAAGAATAAAGGGATTTGAAATATTTCACATGTACCATGTGAATTGATTTTGCATGAGGGGAAAAAACTGAAGCTCTGTTGTCTTGAATAAAGCAAGGAGTAATGGTACTTAAAATTTTGAAGTTTATATCAATCAAATATATAAACCTGAAGTTTCATCTGATTTGCTACTCATATGCAGGACTTAATATTTCACATGATTTTACATTTAAAAAAAAAGAACTAGTATTTTAAAATGTCTTTTTCACTTTTCAGACTGTCAAAATTTGGATGCATACTTTTATTTTAAAAGCTTATGAAGTATGGTACTGCATGCTATTGACAGGTACAAGTTTAGCCTACCTAAACTGGATTTCAGGAATAGAAAATAATTCTTCTTTCCATGTTATTAATTCTTTGTGGTTACAGCTTCTTTCATGTAAAACACAAGTATGAAATGGTGAGCTATAGTTGTTATCATTGATGTATCCATTTCTTTGAGGACCATCATTCCAAAGTTCATTTTGTGTTGAAGGTATGGGCTGTGAATTTGGGCACAGTCCATACCTTTAGGCACAAGTCCTCCTTGGGGCCATGGTGATGGTCTCTGATGTGTGGTAGCTGTAAGCCAATATTTCTCCATCTACCATTAGTTTAATCCCTGCCTGAAGACTCAAGGAATTTTTAAAATGGGGAACACCTTCAGACCCACTGGGAGATCTAAGGCTCTGATCTGTTTGAAAACACTCTTCTGTTTCTCTGCAATCCCTTGAGAAGGTCAAATACGCTTGCAGACCCAAGGGAAACACCTTGCAGTATCTGCAGACCTGTTTGCTCAGGAGGGCTGTGTGCTCTGCCTGAGCTGGAACTGTTCACCCAGCAGCTCAGCAGCCACAGATTTCCCTCTGCCATATGACCTGGTGGCAATCAGAATCCAAACAGGTCATCATCTCTCTGAGTAAACTGCTGAGAGCTGACAAAAGAAGAGGAGGTCTCTCACCTGACTTGGAATAACTCTGTAGACAGATACAAATGGAGTTGTGTTTGGTGTAACAGTCTCCCACAGGTGCTGAAGGATGATCACAATGTGGAACAGGAATTACCCAGTTTTTACCCAGTTTTCACCCAATTTCAGCAGCACACTGCATTTCAGCAGCTGCTGGGCTCTCTGCAGCTGCTGCCAAGAAATTGATGTAGTGTTAGTGTGTTCTATCCCTGTGCTAGATTTCTGGGGGTTTAGTCACTGGTTTTCTTGTTTTTTCATCTCCTTATTTTAGGACTTCCTCTTTTTAAAATTAATTTATTATTTTTGACCATTTTAAAAATTGTAGACCAATTAATACTAAGATTGTCTTGTGATATGAGTCCAGATAATGAGTAGTCATTGAGAATTTTATTCCTGATAATTTTCATAAGTAGTAGAAACTAACACTCTGTTTAGTACAAGCATTTTTAAACTTGAAAAGAGAAATGAATTTTTCAGATCCTACAGTTTACCAAAATAAACATATCTTGATTATTAATTCTTTGGAGGTGTCCAAGATGGAAAAGACTGATAATGTGCATGCCAATATTCTAATATTATCAAGTGGTTTAGATTTTTTTCTTCATTTTTGACTTGATAAGGCACTGATAAGGCACCTTATGCTAAAAGCACCATATGGTGAGATGGTTTTGATCTCTCTCTGTATACATGCACATCTCTTCATCAATTATGCTATAAAGACAGGAGAAAATAATCCCCTCCTGTGTTACTCTGGAGTGTGCCAACACAGCCATTACACGTATTAGTTTCACCAGCAGCGGTGTGGGCTGGATAAGCAGTAGCAGCTTTTAAATTATGCAAGTAGGTTATGAATCAGAGAGATGTTTTGTCAAATGACTCACTCCCTTAGATAGGCTGGGACAGATCTTGGGGTTTTAAAAGTCTCAATGGATTTTGGAAACTTAAGGCCCTTGGGGGAAAAAAAGGGTTCGTCAGCTGCATATCAGCTTTTATTTATTTATGTCAGATTCTTGAGTTTACTACAGAGACCTAGGTAAACTGCTGAGCTTCATTATAATCATTTGAATGAGCAGCCCAGCAACACTTGGTTGAGCTGATTTTACAGAATGTTATGCTTCAAAACCTATTCTGAAATTCAGCTCTTGCTTGAGAAAGAAATCTGGTTGCATATTATTTTACAAGTGACTAGTTGTTCAGCTGTTTGGATCTGTTGTGACAGAATACTTTCTCTTCAAGTGGTAAGGAATTTAATGAAGTATCCAGTCAGTGAATTGTTTTCATCTGCTTTCCACTGACCCCACACTCATCTTCAGTTATCCCAGGGGATCAGTGTTCACTGTCATACCCAGGAATGAGCAAAAATCACTGGCAGTGATATTTACACAATATTACAGAGAGTAACTTTGCAAAAATAAAGCTCTTCAGTGTGCCATCAGTCATGCAAGAAGTTCCAGACACATGCAAATGAATGCAAAATCTCTTGCTAACTTTTACTAGTAAAACAATTTGGAACAGTATTCTCTGTGTGGGAAGATGCCAGTCTGTGAAATACTGTGAGGAACTAGATTTGATTGAGTTATTCCATAAGGAACCCAACAATGGAGAAAATGATTCAAGATATGATAAATAATGTTGAGGTTTAATTACTTCCTTAGGATATGTCACTCTCAGTATTTCCAAACTGCTATTTTTCTCTTTTAAACTCAGTCCATTAGATATTTTTAATTGTATATCATATGGCTTAGAAATCAGATGGAGCTTGGAGGCACAGAGTTAAAAGTTCTTCATCTGCTTCCTGAGGGTTTAAGGAGAAGCCCCACACTGCTGTACTGTATGGCTGCAGCATCTGCAGCTCAAGGGCTTCTCTTTGCAGAGAGCAATCAAGGACAAGCTGCTTCCAGTTCCCAGGTACTTTCCAAGGGTCCAGATTTATTTCTATTTTCTCTCCTTTAAAAAGTATATTGATATTTTACTCACACTGCCCTTCTTTTTAGTGGCTTTTAACAGGTACTTCAGTGAATCCTATCTGTTGTTGCTCTTGAAATTCCTTCTGCCAGTCTTCCTATTAATTTATGGATTAATGGGAATATGGATAATCAGTGATGTGACAATGCTTAGGCCTTTGAAACAGAGCAGTGATTGTGTTTTCTTGCTGCCTATTTTTTTGCTTGACTTTTCTAGTTCTCTTGCTTTCCCTGCCTCTTTTGTTTTTAATAGTATATTTAGTGTGGGTGGCAGTTTGGGTTTTGTTTTGGTAAGTACAGGGTTTATTCCTACACCTTTTTCATTATGTCAGATACATCTTTGCAGGAGTATTACTTTCCCTGATGTATTTTTGCCTGAAAATATGAAACAGCATGCTTCTTTGCTGTCTAAAAGGGAGGTCCTCTAAGTACCCTCATTCTTTTGAATAATTACCTCTTTACTTTCCAGAAGGCAACCTTTTAAATTGGACTCCTTGTTTGAGGGACTTTCTGAAATCAGGCCAGTGACAGCAGTTGAATTCCAAGAAAAATGAGTCTGATAATCTGGGCTTTTCAAACTTATACCATCAAAAATTCTTAAATTTTTTTGTGATATACCCATAAATATTAAAGGATCTCTGCACATTTGTAGAGAAATAGTTTTTCGATACTTCTGGAATAACACGGAAGACTCTTTGTAATTAAAGTAATAAATTCTCAGATGTGAAGAACTTATTCAAGCAGTGATAAAACAATAAGGCTTTTTTTTTGCCTCTAAATGAGCTGCTGAAGTGGTGATATTAGCAGTACTGGAAATGTTTTATTCCCAACAGCATTATAACTATTGATGAGTTGACACAGGGAGGATGGCAATGGTTTCAGGGGTGGATTGCTGATTTAACACTGGGATATGCTTTTATGGCAGTATTTTCCTTCAAACACCAGAAATGTCTTATCTGATTAAGAATTTTATTGTTGTCCTTTATAAGCTCATACATAAAATATTATGCAAAACTGATGCTGCAACAATCCTTTATTAACATGATTTGAAAGGAAGATTTTCTGATAATAATTCAATTGGCTTCAGTAGTGTACAATGGAACAGCCTTATTTTATTACCTTGCCATTTCAATTGAGGCAACTAAAATCCATATGCTGTATGAGGATGGACAGTCATTTTTGTTTATTGACTCATTTATTTTAGAGAACTGAACTTTGGGTTTTTTCTGTTTTGTCTGTGTTTTGAACATTATGAACTTAAAATCCAACATTAAAACAAAGGTGTGAGCTGTGTATCTGCATCCAGCACTCTGGAGTTAGCAGAAATGCATGTTTTGGTGATGCCAGTTTGGGTGAAAGATGATCTAAAGCCAGTTCCCTCCAAGGGCAGCTTTTCCCCCTGAGCAGCTCCTGACAATGTTTTTGGTCTTCTCTGTCCTTAGGGCACGTGAGGGTGTTCCATGTTTCCTTCCTTTGTCCCATGGGAACCAGGAGGTGCTGTGGGCACACTCCAGGAGGGCAGCTTCCCCCCCATTTTACTTTACTTTACTTTTCCTGGCACCAGAAATGCCATTTCTGGGGTTCCAGCATCGTCAGAAATATGTACAGGTGAAATGGCAATTGCTACACCATGATGTTTCTCAGAATACCATATACATAAAAAATGGAGGAGTCGTTGCTGTATTCCTAAACTGGAATTCATAATTAGTGTGTGGGGCATTTGGTGAACTTTGGAGCTCTGCCTTAATCACCTCAGTGTGGCAGGAACTCTCTGGAACATATGGTCATGTCTTGGTGTTGCTCAGTGACCTTCTAACAAAATCCATCAGCATCAGGAAGAAGTTCTGACCTGTTACCCAGGAACCATGTGCTGCTCAGAAAAATGGTGGGGAGTTTCCAGTTACAACAGTTCCTCCAGTTTAGAGACATGCCAAGTCATTTACTTACTTACCTAACAGACTAAAATTTGGAGTCTCTTTCAGGAGCATACTTAACTCTGAATATCAGCCTGAGAGAACTGGAGAAAAAAGAATAAATGGCATTTGTCCGTTGTTTTAGAGATTTTGCCATAGTGTATAGGCAAGAGGGAAGTTTATAACTTATGGTCACATGGAAGAAGAATGAAATTTTGAGGAATAACTGTACCAGTTGAGAGCAAAAATGTTTTAATCTTATCAAAGGGTCTCCTTTTGTTCACAGTCTTTACACATGGTAAATGTAGGAATGCAGCAAACAGCCACATAAAGCAAAAACCATCTTTTCCTATGCATAAATATTCATTTTTATTGTGTTTTATATTTTCTTAAAGGTTATTTCCATGAACTTATTGCTTTCCAGAGCAGTGCTTTGCCAAGCAAGCACCAGTTCTGGAGTTGAGTTGAGGTTTTTGAATGATTCTCCCATTCCTGCAAGAGCCACTCCTGACGTTACTCTAAGAGGGGACAGATAAAGAGAATTAGATGTGCTTCCTAAGAAGTGCTCCAGTAGGTAAATTTAGTCCATTTTGTTCTATAGGTGAAATATTTCCATAACTCCTTCAAAAATTAAGTAATTGCCCAGTAAGTTTTGCTATGAGTTGGAACACCTAATTAAAACCCATTTTTCTTCGTTCTTATGGATGGAGTGAAAATCAGAACTCCTTATGGAAACACCAGGGGGAAAAAAAAGTCTGCCACAGGGAACCTATTCCTGGCAAAGATTTCTAAAACCTCTGCAAGTATTTTTTAATTTTAGAACAGTTACTTTCTGTTCAAGTGATTGGCAGTGTTGGTGATGCTGTCTTGTTTTACTGGTCAGGTTAGGCCAATAGAACACTTAAAAAAGCAAAGTTTGGGCTCAGGTATGTCTGGATTATGCCCCAAAAGTCTTTTCAGTCTTCACCTCCCCTGGAATCCCCAGCTGGCTCCTCTAAGTGCCTGTCCTTGCAGCAGGTTTCCACCTTGGAATTCTCTTGCTATTTATACAAATGCATGAGGAATTTAAGTGGTACATTGTGTCTGAGTTTTAGCTTTTATAGTTAAATTTACAAATTGGAGTTATCTTTTTATTCCTTAAGTTGTCATTTTCCATCCTTCCTGTCATTTGCACACTGAAGGTAGTGATTTTTTTTACAAGGCCCCAATTTAATGTGTGTATGCTAGTGGTCTGTGAATATTTGTAGAAATCCAGAGGAGGATGCCTAATGTAGAATGTGCTTTTATGCTATGCAAAACCACCACAAAATGTCAGTGTATTCACTCAACAGCAGAATTTGTTACCTTACATCTGCCAGTAGAACATGCTACCCAAGTGAAAGTGCCTTAATCTGTTTATTACAAATTTCTGCAAGTAAAATATGATATTTTAACATATAAACCAAGTGGACATAAATTTTAGGCTATATTTCTGGGAGAATTCTGTTTTGATTCTCTATTGAAGTAATTTTTTGAGAAGTGTGTGACAAAAAAGCAAAGTTAAATCTATTCATGAATTTTTGAGTGGTTTACAGACCTGTCTTTCCCTTTTATCTATTTTAAGAAATAGATGTTTTTTAAACAGGCACATCCCATCTACTCATTAAATGTCTATATTTCTAAATGATGATGAATAAACTCATCAGTATCCATGGCTATGGTAGGCTGAGAAGAATCAGTAGTTTCTTGCAATTGTAAGATTTGTTTCATTCCTTTTAATCTTTGTATATTTTACAAAAAGAGAGCGAACATGCAACATCAGCTTGAGAGAAATATAATCTGGAGAGCTTGGATCAATTCAGACTACAGATTTTTTTTCTTGTTCTGAAATGTTGGTCACTGGCTGAGTTTTGCAAGTGTTATAGGGATTCATTTTCCACCTTGAAATATGTGGTTATTATGTTTGATTACGTGTTAGACCTGCTTTATTGTGCCTTCATTGCACCCTGAAAAGATTTGATTTGTATTTTAAAGATACTTAAATGCACTTTAGAACATATTAAAAGAGGAAAGATTGTTTGTAAGGTATTGAATTAGCTGAAAATAACGTGGGCGGTAACTCAAGTAGTGTATTCAGTACATACATAAAGACTAAATTAGAGCTCTGTGTATCCCATTTATCCAGAGCCAAATGTACTTGAAAATGATATTAGCAGAGGCTCCAAGCCCTGAATGCACATGACATTTTTTTTTCAGGCTGCATTTCCACAGCTCAGTTCCTAAGCAGAGGAAGCCAGAATTTTCCTGCCTCTCCCCTTCTCTGTGTTTTCCATTAGGAGTCTTATTTTCCCGAGCAATAAGACTCCTAATGTAAAGGAGTCTTTACTAAAGTACAAATCCACATATGTACAGTCTGCCTTTGTAACACAGTCTGATACACCCCCTTAATCTGCTTTCTGTGGTATTTCAGTGGCAGCTCTCAGCACAGCATCAGGTGCCAGATCAGGACAGAGAAGCAGCAGGTTTTGTACCTTGCCCTCCTGCCCCGGGGCAGTCCTTGCTGTTCCAGTGGTGTGGGGAGCAGCTGTGTGCCACCCTGAGAGATGGGAGCAGAGGCCATGTCAGATAAGCTTTTTAGGATACTTTCTATATGGCAAAAGATGGAATATGCTGATGTCTTTCTTCTGCTCTCAGTTAGCTTTGGAAAGGTGATGAGGAGTACAGCCCAACCCCAGAGAACCCCCAGAGGTTTGTCCTTCACTCACTGTCCTCTAGCAGGCGTTTGGTCTCACTTGAGTCCATCTGCAGCCTCAGAGTTCTTGGAGGATCTGCTTCAAGGATTTATCTGCCATTTCCAGATCTTCTGTACCTTAATGACTAACCAGAAACCTTTAGGTTTCCTCAAGATGGCCATACCTATCTCTCTGAACTGTTAATCATGAACATCTGTGTGCAGGTATTCAGGTAGATAATTGTGGTTGATGAGATCCATTTATTAAGCACAACGAGGGGTTTAACTACTCTCTCCATGGTAATGTGCTGTTCTCCAAGCAAAAATAGAACATTCATGCTTGATTGATGTTTAAATAATTTCATTATCAAGGAGAACAATAGGATGGACATTGACAGGTTGAGAGCAAGCCAATGCTGATTAGAATTACAAATTTGTTAAAAGGAATTATTACACTCTTTGTAATCTGCATAACATGCCTCACTGAAACAGCTTGAATAACTACAACATTGCCCTTTAAATTCTGTGTTTATAAGGAGAGGGAAATAATCTGTCCTTTTTAGAATTGAGATAAATAAGAATATTATCCTAAACCAACCTTTTTTCTGATAGGGTTCTTGTAATGTGTGTAAGAATTTTAAGTGGAGAAAATTCTATTTTAAAAAACCCTTTACTTCCTTTGTTAAGGAATTTACTATTTTATTAACTATCTTTTTCTAAATTAAAATGAAGTAGGAGTAGAACAGACAGCTATATCTATACTTCCCAGAATTGCCCCTAAAACTCTGATATTAAGTGCTTACACAGTTCCTTCAAAATCTCTCCTAGCTAAATTCTATAAATGAGTGGAAAGAAAAAGACCACAAGTCTTAGCATTTGCTCTCTAGGGAGCTCTTGGGAATGTTGTTAAACTCTTCTTTAATGCTTCTAGTCCTAAAAGGAACTGAGAAAGGATGAGTGCCTGAAACTTCCTCTTCCCATCTGAAGACAACATCAGAAAATAGAACACTGCAGTAAAAGTGTTCAACTTCAACATGTGCATCTTTAGGGGAATGCACAATGATACTGATTTCAGTGTGACTGCTGAGCTATGTCAGAATTTGCAAAGTAGACAAAAAGAGTTGATTCTTAAAGACTTTTAAAAATTTGTGTGCTTGTGGTGGAAGTAAGAGTATGGCAAAGAAATCCAGACCTGATCGTGTATCAATAAATAGTACTTTGCTTTTGTAGGTGTGATTAATGGTAGGAGCACAGTTCAGGTATGCTGACAGTGGTCAAAATGAGTTGCAGCTCTTCCTCCTACACCCAGATTTTGAATTTCAAATAGACAACCCTGTCACAACAAAAATTTAGGTGAGTCTACTCTAGAGACACAGGTCCAGATGGAGTCCTGCCATAAATAGCTCCTGGTATTTTGTATCTGGATGAGGATGCAATGTTTAGCAGTGAAAATTCCTAAGTTTCAAAATAGCAGAAATTGGACAAATTGGACAAATTTGGCATTGTTTCAGTAGGGGTCTGGCCAAGAGTCCAGCTGAGTCCAAACCAGTAACACAGCTCTTGCATGGCCAGGTCACAGAAAGCCTCTGCACTTTCCAGCCAGGGCTGAGCTTTTCCTTTTCTGCCTTTCCATAGCACATTGCTGTATGGGACAACACATGTATTCCACTTTCCTTTTCCCATTTCCTCTGTGTTTCTGCTTCAGCCCCTATTGCCCAGATTTGGTGGCTCCAAGAATGGAGCAGCTTTGTGTTCTGCCATCACCCCTGCAAATCATAAACATCAGTAGAGGGCTGATTTGTGCACCATCACTGTGTCTGTGACATACCCAGTCTCTGCTCTTGATGAGTGGATTTATGTTTTCAAAGGGATTTTTTTTTTCTCCCCTGTGAATTTAAAATTCTGATTGCAGTAAGCAGGACAGTAAAAGACAATGAGAGGGAAGAAGCAAACCCAGAAAACACTACTGGAGAATATATCTTGATCAAAGGCTTCTGAAGAGATACAAAGCAATATTCATTATTTATAGTAAAAGAAGCCAATTTCACATCAGTTTCATTTTCATAACCATTCCAATGTAAACAAGATTTTTAGTGATCTAGTGCTCCAGAAGAGACATGAGAGTTCTGATGTTACCTGAAAGTTTTTTTATTTGTTTGGTGAATAATTTGAATTAACTGTGTCTAATTTTCCCTTTGCCTTTACCACTAACCATATCTTCTGCCCATGACTGAGAGAAGGATGTTTAACAGCAGCCACAGAAACAAGAGTTGAGCTGATGATTCCCCCTATAAGAGTGCAAGGCAACAAAGCAATTAATTTTTTTGAAAGTCAATCAGATACTTTGGGAACCTCTTGATGTTTCACAAGGATGATCTTTCAGCTGAGAGTATTGATAGTTTTTGCAGAAATGCCAAAGAATTCCTGCAAAGAATTTAAATCTGTAGCCTTGCTCTTCTAAAACAAAATCAACTGAAGGGAACAATCAAGCAGCATTTGTAAGTAAAAAGAACTCTGTACTTAGTCTTATACTGCCAGCTCTTCACAGAATACTTGGGAAATAAATGATTCTACTGCATCTTTGAATTCCTGATGCAGTTAAATTTATCGTTATTCCTCTTTCCTAAATTTTTCTATCCTTTTACAAAACAAGGGATATATTCTTTCCTCAGCTCCAGAAGCTTCAGTGAAGCTTAAAATTGGTTCAGCTCCATTTATCCCAATAAAATTACACCTATTTACCTTAGTAGGCTTCAATGAGTATGGCTGAGACACACTTTTACCCAGCATAGATCAGTGCTTTCCTTCATTTATTGTCAGTAATATATTTAAAAGAAAATAAATATCTGGAGAGGAATGGGATTTCAGTAATACAAAGTAGTTAAATATTTTGCTTAACACTGTTTATTCTTGGATATGTACTCAAAGGAAATGGCACAGAAGGTGGTTGTCAGAAGCAATAATCAGTGTCATACACAAACTTCATTACTTGCAGTGAAGGCTTTTTTCCTGTGAACTGCACATTTACCCTCATTTTTTATTCCCTCCTAAACTAAGCCATTACTTTGCCTTTTGTATTTGCTCACACTTAGGGTGAAACAGACCTTCTCTTAGTGTTAGCTGTGTGTCAGAAATGCACGTGGAGTTGCTCTACCAGAGTTGGTAATGCTGCCTCTCCAATTTCAATTTTTTCCCAGTTGCTAAATAACCCATCTGCATTCTGCAAATCATCAGCTCAAACAGCTGCTACAGTGATATAGTCAATTAGCTGTTTTTCAAATGAGGAGAAATCACTCAAAGAAAGTTTATGCTATAATGAGGATTTTATTTATTATGTCTTTACTGCTTCTGTTTTTTAAATGCAGCAAAATATTCAGGTCAGCATTCTATCTTTAATGGGAAAGTATTTGCTTCTGTCATAGAGAAGGAAAGAGAAGCATCTGTTCTGCCACCTTGTAAATTATCTGCTAAAGGACAGCTACCTAGAAAGCTGTACCAACCAAGGGTACAGGAGAATATCCAGGGTAAGAGTGATGGCTGAGATGTTCATTGCTGTTTGAGCATCTACAGAATGTACAGTGCTGGTCACGGGGGGAGAGCCTGAGCTTGGTGGGAGCTGTGACCTGAAACATTGTGGTGCAGACACAGCCCTTCATTTCCCTCTCTTCCCACATTCATTTAGTCCTTGTTCTGACATCCCTTCCTTTAATAATTGTATTGATGTGTGTATTTTATCCTTCACTTATAAGTCTTAGATATCTTCCACTGTAAGTAAGTTAATCTCTGCACATTAAAAAAAAATCATTTTATAACCCACCAGAAATCATTTGCAAGACTAATGCAAAAGAAGAGTAAATAAGGATGCACACATGCACGAAGTGTTCCACGAAAAATAATTTGTTTCTCCAGTTCCAAGCCTACAAAATCCTCTTTGACTTTGCAGCCAGTTTTTGTGGGTTGCAGGCAAAACACTTCAGCAAAATATAAGTAGATTTTGCTTCTGTGCTTTACAATTGGTGTTTGCTGGGAAAAACAGGGAAAGCGATTCATATGGTTCAGCTCCTTAACTGAAAAGAAGATTATTTTCTTTTTCCACAAAAAGGCTTGAGAAGTAAAAACCTTTGCTCCAGCTGGTGGAGAATAAGCAGTTAACCCTGTTGGGAGGGAACAGGGACAGAGACTGAGCCCTTTGTAAAGGGAAGAAAATTTCCTCAGTATGGAGAAAGGGATTTTGGGGACCAAATATTACAATATTGATCCTGCTCATTTATGTGTACAGCCACAGAAAAGAAACAGCTTGTTTTGCTAAAAAGTTTTTTATTTTATTTCATTATTAATATATTGTATTAATATGTTCTCTGAGCATCAGGGTATAGAATAAAGGTAATTCTGTCATGGTTGTAAAGGTTGAAGGTTTAAATCACCTTCATTTATCGCTGATCACATTCACAAAAATGTAAAAATGCGTTTTTGAGGTTGCTGTTAAAACTCTGTTTTATTCCTCTATCATTTTGGACCATTAAATAATACTGGAAGTTCACATTTAGAAAGATAATAGGCAAGGAGAAGCAGCTATGCATATGGTGGGGTTTGGCAGAGTCGTGTCTCTTTCTATGCAAGACTTGTCTACATGGATTGTTTTTGAGTTTTTTTGGTAGGGCCACATTTGTACACTAATACTCTATTTTGGAGAATTTTTTTTTATTTAAAGATCTGTTAAGTACAGATTCTTTCAGATTAATATTCTGCAGTGACTGCAAATGAAAGGATTTTGAGCCCAGTCTTAAATAAACTGCAGCAAAATCAGACAAACCCACCAAATGTTTCTGACATCAAATACCCTTGGATTCCAATATGAGTTTTTGAAGAAAACTTCTTAGCCTTGTCTTTCATCAAAGGCTCAGTAAACTGAGATTTGCTGTATAAATATCAGGGGTTTTGAGGTCTGATCAATTTAAGGTGTTCATCTTTTGAAAAGTTCAGGGTGCAATCTCGTAGGCTGAAATGAGAGAGAGAGCAGCATCTGGCAAACTTCTTGTAGCTGAACAACCACAATTATTTCTCCTTAAGTGGAAATTTAGTGAACATGCACCATCAGCTTGAAATGTGTGTGTATAATCCATTATCCTTTCACTGATAGGGTGACTTGTACTGTGTAAGCTACAACAGAGTCTTTGTGCTGGAAAGTGGATCAAGTCTTTCCTACAATTTGTGTATTTTCTTATAACAATAGCTTTAATTATGCACATCTCCAATATCTGTACATTGCCTTTTACTAACCTGCTTGCAGTCTTTAGTTTGACAGAGTATTATGTTCCTCTCCACCCTTCCATTTCCACTGATTTTCTGTGAAGATGTGGTTTTGCTCAAAATTCAGCACTAATATAAGAAAATGCCACTGTACCTAAAACCGTGGTGATATCTCAGACACAGTACTGTCCCCACAGCTCTGTGGCTGCCAGGGCTCCCCTCCTGGAGGAACACTTTGCATACCCTTGATTTCAGTGCAGCTCAAGGCAGGAATCTCCAGCCATTGAGCCAAGCCCTGGGATGTAAATCACACCCCACCAGAGCCTCTGTCTGTAAAGAGAGAATTCACATGTACTATTACGGCAGTGGGTTTCTAATTATACTTTAGGGAATTATTGGTTTTTATGAAATGATGATATTTCTCTCAAAAAGTAAATAGTTTCTCAGAAAAAAATAATTATGCTGTTGAAAGTATAATTTTCTTTTAAGATACGTAGAATAACTTGTAAGTGAAAATGTTTTCAAGCAGCCATTAAGAGTCATTAGAGTTAAGATGGGTGTGATGTTTTATCCCAGCAGCTGAATTCAGTGGTAACACTTCTATTGCTGACAGTAAGTTACAAGACAATTACATAATTGATATTCTCAAAATCACCAGCAAAGTGCTAGGAAGAACAGAGCTGTTTCTATGGTTCCAAAACAAAGGGTAAGATTTCACAGAAATTTATGCTTATCCTGCTCAGTCTCGTGTATAATATTTATTACCATAAAAATAGACTATAGTGACTTTTGGTTATTGAGGATACAATCACACAGGTATCAACAAATACCTGTGGTCCTAATGGAATTACTTGATTTTAATAGCAAGTTATAAACATCACAAGGTGTTTACAGTGACAAACAGACACTTATCACTGTTCACTCTCTGCTTGCTCTTTTTTGAAAAGAATATTTCTGAAGATGATAAAGAGTAATTTAGCACATTTTCCTTGGAATACCTGATGCAGCATATGGGAATGTTGTAAAGGAATTAGAACGTGGTAAATTTGATTTGAAATCTCTTGGGTGAGTGGAATGACCTTTCAGCTAGTGGGAATAACATACTTTCAAAGAGCACATTTTTCTTATTATTCTAAAAAATCACTGTGGCTTATTTGACAGTTCTACTTAGAGCACCCAGCTGCAGCATCTACACTTCTGAATTCTTAGCGACTAAAAGTACAGCAAATCTCTGTGGAATTCCTTCAGATTTCTACAAATTAACTTTATATAATTTGGGTTCTAGTCCAGAAGTATGAATCAGCCCTGAAGAAATCACTGGGAAAACTTCAGTGAAAGACAGATTTTGGAGCCAAGCAGCAGCTATACTAGCACATTCTTTTACCAAATATAGTTGGTTTTGAAACAAAAACCAGTCAAATCTTTCTGTTACACATTTAAACCATTTCACTGACTAGATTTCTCATTCTCTTTTCCTGTTGAAAGATTGTTTACAAACATTTATTAAATGCAAGTAGCAAAAAACTGTAGATGTGGTACATTGCTGCTAAGAGTAGAAACTTAACCCAAAAGAATATTACAGCACCAAGCAATAACACTTAAGAACATTGAGGATACCATTAAATAGAACCAAGCAGCACCTGCTAATTTGAGTTTAGGGAAAGAAAGCAGGGCCCTGGGCTGCATGTCATTTTCTTCACTCTTTAGAGTTACTCTCTTTATTATCAAAGCATCCTGTGGTGGTTCACCTAAGGGCAGTACAGAACTAGAGGCATCACTTCCTAATAATTTTTTTTTAATGTAACAAAGCACTAAGATAAAAATACTTTCCCATGCAAAAGGCTAGCATTATACTGCTTTTCTGAGGGACAAATTTTAAAAAGGCCTTTTGTACCTTGGGCAAATGATTTTGCTTGTTCAGCCATCATTTATATTTTCAAATTCTTACAGCCTGATGTGTTATGAAAACAACCTAAGGCAGGGAATTTCCCCCCTTTATGCTTGCATGGTAGTGGGTGCAATGTGATATCCCATGGCTCTGGGGGACTGAAATGCAATTCAAATTGTAATAAAACTCCCCCCACCCAAGCTGAATGCAGGTCTGCATTTGATGTGCATCTCTCTGCACTCAATGGAAATAGCCTGGATATGAAATCTGTACTCACCTCTCCTAAAGGATTATCAACATTTAAAATCTGGTTGGTTGAAAAGAACAAACTTAAACTACTCCAGTTTCCATTTCTCTCTCTGAGTCACCTAAGCAGTTATTTGTAATGATAGCAAGATTATCTTTAAGCTGCTGCTCCATGAATGTCACTTAGACAGGGAAGTTCTACCCCTGCTTCCTCTTGGAGTAATTCCAAGCACTGAGTTATAAAAATGGCAAACTGCAGTTTGGGAAGGCAAGGTGAGCTTTAAGGGGGCCTCCCAACTCAGTTTTGCACTTTTCTTCATTGATTTCATATCTAGCTACTCCTGGTTATGAATTTTTGCATCTTAAGTCTCAGCAGTGCATTTACAAAATTAAAGTACTGAGCATACACCTGGGGTGGATAAAATATCAATTGAAAGCTGTAATAAGTGATAGCTTTCCTGTTCTGAAATTTAATCAAATTTCTTCCTGAATATTAAAAATACAGAGGTATCTTCTCAAAAGCTTAATGTGTTAAATAAAAGTTAGGATAAATCAGAAAAGAGAGAGTGGATCATGTACATTTCATGGGCCCTCTCTTGTTTATTTTTGGTTTTCTGTGGAAATAAATTAGTTTTTTTCTTGCTACAGAGGAATTGAAAAATTGAACCGAAAAGTTCTACCTGCTTTTGAAAGTGGTATGAGTGATTTTATAGAGAAAGGAAAATACTATTACAGAAAGTTTACATCATTTACTTTAGTACACAGCTAATATATTACAACTTTTCTCCATACCACCTTTTTGCTTTTAATATTTCCTCTCATAATGTATCATTTGGTAGTGTGTTCTTCATATATAAAAAGCAGTTGGTTTATCAATCAGCAACTTTTTGAGTTTCTGGTTGATGTTTTGGGGATGGAGTTGTACACCATCATTTGAATACAAGGGGAATTTGATGTATTTCAGTTTGGTCAGCAAGAAAGAGTTTGGTTTTTTTTCCCCCTCTTCTTTTGCCCTTGTTTCTTTTGGTTTTTTCCATAGTCTATTTGAAGTGTGTGGTTTTCACCTTAGCAAAATTGCCTTTTTATCTTACCTTTTAATGTTGCTGGGTACTGACTGGTGGGTTTTGCAGTTTGTATCTCAGCACCATCAGCTGTGCAGCTCTCTAAATGCCCCTGCAGCTGGCATTGCAGGAGGAGCACAAGGAGAGAGCAAGAACTTGTCTGTAATTGTTTTTTTCTGATTTTCCTATCTTTCCTATGCAAACAATAGTTTTTACTAAGGGCATAATTTATTGAGTGCTCTCTAATGTAGAACAATAGCAGTGTTTGTAAGAACCAATCTTTTTTTAAGTTCTTTTATGATAAAAATCAAGTTGTAATTTTTCACTCAGTCCTTTGGGTCCGAGGATATACTTGGGCATTGTTGAAGGAAAGTGACACAGCAGCCACAGAGACACATGCAGGTGTTCCCACTCCAGGTGAAGATGCCTATATATAGTGTGCCACGTGCATTCAATAAATAGGAATCCAGCAAACTGGGAAATGCACAGGCTCTGATTGGTGAGAGAGCAGCGCTGGGCTCCGTGAGAGTGCTGCTCCAAACTGATGATACCTCACTGTGTTTTCTTATTATAACTGATATTTTAGGCAATAATGAAGTTCTTAAAGGCAAGTCAAAAATATTCTTTGAGGTATCAGAGAAAATCACCTGGAATAGCTGTTGAGACTTAAAACTGTCAGTTGGCTGTGTAATAACTTTGTATATTTGAATATATGAATTTCTGTATTTCTGCTACTGCTGGATCACACTCTTCCTGCTGTCTACCTGAATTACAGTTTCAGTTTTATTCTGGAATTGTGCTACTACTGTGGGCTTATCCAAAAGTCTCGGAGTTGTGTGGAATGGTTGTTTTTCCATTAGTAGTATGTATGTTATAAATGTATTTCAGTTTTCAAATGTATTTAATTGCTCTTTTAAATAGGCCTTGAACAAAAATTTAGCTTATAAAATATAGCATTGATAAATACTGCATAAGGTAAATCACCCACTCTTTCATATTTTGTATTAAGGTCTCTGAGATCCATCCCAGTCTTATTTTTGGGGGATGGAGAAACTTGGCACAACCTCCCTCACCATATCGATGCTTTTTGTAAATTTGGTAATTCTGCACATTATTTATGTTAATAGAGAACACCTTGACATATCTCACACTTAGATGTTAATACACCTAACTGCCGAAAGGAAGGTGATAATCTGAGTTGTAGTGACTTGAATTTGCTGTAGCCTGAGGCCCTGCACTTGGGCTGTGCTTTGGGAAGCCTGGATAACCAGGTTCAGCCATGATCCACGGTCCCAGAGAGATGAGCAGGGACTGCAAGAGCCAGATCTTGTGCCTTAAACTGCTACAGCTCTGCCCTCACTTTCTCAAGGTAAACTCAATTTATTGTCCAAAGTCTTTGCTTATTAACATGCTATTAACACATTGCTTGTGTCTGTGGTTACTAAGGATTAACTCAAAATGTGTTTGGAACAGGTAGAATTTCGGGCAGTTTTATGTGTGGCCTTCTAATCATACATGTGTTATTTATGTGTGTGATGTCTCAGCATGCAAAGACAGGTTTAAAGCAAGAGTATTTTTCTCTTTGTCTAACTTATCTAAAATTTATAGCATTAATTAGACAGAATGAGGTTGTGATTCATGCAGCCTTTTATTTTATGTGACATTACAAAAGCTCTGTGCACCCAGGAGCCATTGCTAACATTGAGGATGGGCTGCTGAGGAGCATTCTCAGAAATTGCTCATGTGTCTGTCTATAACGAGCGTGAGCCTGATCTCCAGCAGCTGCTGCATTCCAAGAATATCCAGAGCATCCACCAGTTTCATATTTAATTTATGAGGATAATGAAGAAATCTATATCATCCTATGGAGTTGAGACATTTTCTGTGATTTTTCTTGTGGGGAAATATTTCAATTAGAGATGAAGTTGTTCATGTCTAAGGAAAATGAAGACAACCAAGGAGGTCAGGGTGGATGGGGCCTGACCCAGTGAGTGGCACCTCTGCCCATGGCAGGGGGGGTGGAACTTGACCAGCTTTGAGTTCCCTTCCAACCCAGGATTCTCTCATTCTATGAAAACAGCGGGGTCATGCTACTGTCATTCCACACAAGAAACTTGAAATATGTTTTTATTAAAAAATCAAAGGCAAAATACAAATCTTGGACTGATAAATCATTGAAATTAATGATTACATTAAGTAATTTTTGGGAAGAAAATGAATTTCATAAGAAGCATGATGTCCTACCGGGATTCAGTTCAACCTACTAGAAATATGGAGAGAAGCTTTTCTGAGTTTCTGAGGTTTTATTTCTTAATCACAGAGTTAATCAAAATCTTTGTGCAGGGTTTTTTGGTATTTTCAGGATCTTGTTATTTTTTGGTTTTCTTAAATGTTGTTCCAGACAGTAATGACATAAGCATGTCTAGAGAGTGTGTTACATTATTTACTCTCCCAGCTTATTGCAGAGATGCACCTCACTGTTAATGAGGGTGATTTATCTGCTCAGGATAATCACTGCATGAACAGTACTTTCCACCATGGGTTACTATAGTAACACTTCTGTAGTTTTATGCTCATATCCCAGTATATCTTATTTTTCAGATGCTCTCTGTGAAAATTTTTAAATTAGCTTATCACTTGAAAACATTTGTGAAGGACTTTTTTACCTCGATATTATTTAATATGGTTGTTATGGCAACCATATATTTCTCTTGCTATTTTACCTATGAAAAGATAGTACCTGTACCTCCAGCAAATGAGGGAAAAATCATTTACTTTCATCCTATACATGTGGCACCTTATAAAAACAGGGAATTGAGCATGAAGCATAAAAAGGGTTTGGGTTGTACTTTCCTCCTCTTAGACTTCACACTGACATACACAAAATCTTGATTGATCAGATTGATTAAAATACATGGTACTGCTGCTTTTGCAGGCTTTGTGGTGAGATAATTACCTTAAATGAGGTACTTTGAGGCAAAAGCTTGAGAAATGGGCCCAGGTGAACCTAAAGGAGGTTCCACAGGCCCAAGTGCAAGGTGCTGCTCCTGGGCTGGGGCAATCCCAAACTCAAAGAGCAGCCCTGAAGAGGAGCACTGAATTTTGCAGGAAGGCAAGTGTCCCTTATTTTCATTAGGAAGTATATCTTGAATGTCTGTCTAGCACTCTAAAAATGTTCATATTAAAACCCTTTCCTGGAGGAAAATGAGAGAAATTACTTTTTCAAAGCAAATTCTTAAATCCTTGGTGCATCTTATCTGTTTATCAGGCAATGATATGTGTATATACACAATTCTCCACTCAGGTGATTCAAAAATATTTAGATCCGGGGATTAAAATTAATAATTTCTGTTTGAGAAATAAGCATGTCTTTACAGATACAAATCTCTTGCCCTCAGATGCATGCAGTTATGGAACTGCATTGTTGGTATCGAAATTTAGCTCCTACTTTTTAGATAAGAGCTGTTTCAAATAATTTCATAACTGATACTTATGTTATCAACTTCAAATGCATATTTCAAATTAAAATTGCCATTGCAGTGAAAATATCAATCAGTGCCCCTTCATGGTTTAAGAACCAGTGCCACAGCCAAGGCTCATACAAAGCATCATTTAGTTTGCTTGTTCTGAGTAATGACAAGGCATTTTCTGTTTATCAGCAGGTGCATGCTCTCATTAAAATGAACAGAACAGCAATATTAAGGACAACCTAGTATTTCTCAGGCTGAGAAGCACGAGCAAATGTTGCAATAACTATTTCTAATGTGTACCAGGGTATTACAAACTAAGCTTTGGGTTCCTTACCCTGACAATTAATCACTACTAGTTAATTGAATTTGTGATCTGACAAAGCCCTATCTTCACCATCAGTCTCTAAAGCAATACTGACATTCAGCTAAAATTTAACCTCTTACACCAGTCAGTGGCACAAGAGTCTGTTCCCTGTATCTCTGCTGAGCAAAGTGGTTATTGAAACCTGACAATTTGAGTTTGATAAGACTGCACAAAGAATGTTTTTATTGAAAGGAAGCATATAGCTTAGAGAGGAAATTTTATCTAAAACTTGAATGGAGGGTAGGAAATAGAATTAGTAACAAAGCTCTCTCTGTAAGACAAGGTAAAAGTTGTTTACTGCAAATCTGTTATGGGTTTGTCTTGTTCCTTAATAGGCTCTGAAATAAGTATTTGCTCTTTGGAAAATAAAATCAAAACAGAATAATACAGAAAGCATAATAATTCAGGATAAATCATTCACGGGCAGATCTAGAATCAGTAGGAATTCGTGCTCTGCTGTTATGTCACTCAAGGAGCAGCCACATCAATCTTTGTTAATTGGATAAGTTTGCAGGTGTTCCTGAAACCTCCACTTTGGGGATTCTGTAGTGGCTCATTTTGTGTCAACCTTGCCCCAATTTGGGTGCTCTGAGAGTAAATGCTCAAGTATTGGAATTATTTTTGGGAAATGGATTAGTACTGTTTATAAACAAACTAGGTACCCTAAGATACCTGTGTAATTTGTGATCTTCCAAGGATGTGCATGGTGTTCTGGTAATGAGATACATCATTGAAAAGCTGCCTGTGCCATGTCCAGGAGGCAGGAGAGGTTTTAAAGAAAATGGAAAACATCTAGGGCTCCCTTCTGCATGATGCTCTCTTGTTTATCCACAGAACAGGGCCTTTAATTGTATTCCTGCACCAGGGAGGTGTGCTGGCCTCTTCCATCCAACACAGGGATCTTGGACAAGTCATGGTGGTACCTTAGTGGGACTACATGGACTACACCACATCCATGTGTTATCAGGATGCTAATCTGTCTCTCTCCTGATTTAACAGCACTCAGCAAAGCACACAAACACTTCAGCTGTACCCTCTTCTTTGCTAGTTGAAGCTTCTGCTTTATTTTGGAAGAATAATAAGCAAATAAAAAAACGTGTTGATTATTTTCTGATTTGCTGAGCAAATAGGCTTTTTGCTTCTGGGAGTTTGGGGTTTGCTGTTTATTTTCTTTCCTTTTTCTCTTTGTATTCTAACACTTAGGTCAAACTGGGGTCACTCTGAGGGTCCCAGGCTACAGCAGAGTCCATTCCATTCCATGTCAATCAGTCAGAACCAAGAGGTCACTTGCAGATCCTTCTGGAATCCTCATCTCTTCTAAACTCAAACCACTCATCTGATGCATTGCAGGAAAAGAATAGGAAATAGTGCAGTTTACCATGAGCTAGTTTCATGCCTGAACTAGAAGATGTAACTTTGGTTTGTCTGAATTATTTTCTGGCTATTGACTGCTGTGAAGTCCAAAGCCCATTACACTGCTCTGTTATAGCTGGATTTTCAGGCCAGTTTAGCACCCAGGTTGAACATTTCTCTCTGGGCAGGGGCTACTGAAATCAGAATATCTGTATATGCAGATGTTCTGCCTGTAACCCTGTGTGAACTCCCAGGGTTTAAGTGAGCCAAGATTTGATGCTTTGATTCTTCTGAAAATATGATTCTATCAGGTGTGACTTTCATTATATTTCAGTAAATGTTTAACTTCTGATTGTGTGTTATAATATACATTCACTTTTGATATTCTGAGGAAAAAAAATTGCTTTTTCATGGGGAGAATGTAAATGTTTAAAGCGCAGCATAATTAGCATTTGTATGGCAAACCTTTTTCACGGGGATTTGTCATACCAAATATTTAATTAAATTGAGGTGAAATAGTGTTATTCATGCAAACTGGTTTTGTTAGAATAATTAAATTGCTTCAAAAAGATTTTCCTGGGCTTTCTTTCCACATCAAGTACAGGTTTATTTGGGAACCCTTCAGCCAAGAGTGGGTTCAGTTTCTAGAGGTCACTAATGAACACTGGTCTATGTACCCTACTTGATAGCTTGATAAAATAATTCATAATGTGTATGTGCTCAGTGAATGACAATTACTGATAAATGTTTTGTTGAAAGAAAAGAAAAAACAAAGGAATACCTTGGAAAACTAACTCTAAATACAAAAGCAGTGTCAAGTGTTCTCTGACTTCATATTGAGAGACTGCTAAACAAGTGGCTGCTTGCTGGCTCTGCAGGAAAAATTAACTTCCAGAGCAGCCCTTGCAGCTCCCAGGCTGTGACACATCTTTTGCTGGGCAGGAGAGCTCCTGAAAGCTGAGGCTGTGTGTGAGCTGCTGGCCTTGCAACAGCCCAGTTTGGTCTGGAGTGGCTCCTGCTCTTTAGCAGCAGCATTGCACCCACCCCTGCTGCCCAAAGGAGGGCATGATGTCCTGCCCTGTGTCATGTGCCAGGTTCTCAGCAGCAATGGGACAAAATACACCTCCAGGTTACCCTCTCAGCTCCTCTGCTTTCCTGGCCTGTGGCTACACATTCACCCAGGATTTTTCTCCTGGGGAGCTGAGAAGCCTCAGAGAAAAAGGAAAACAGTTTTTATCTTGTTTGCTTCTCCTGTGTTGTGCTCACATGTGGAATGTGTTTGGAGATTGTTTACCCACAGGTGATTGATTTTTTCATTGGATTCTGGTGTAAATTGTTTTTTCACTCATTGGCCAATTTTGGCCAAGCTGTGTGGAGACTCTAGAAAGAGTGATGAGTTTTCATTATTATCTTTTAAGCACTGTGTAAGTGTCCTTTCTGTATTCTTTAGTATAGTTTAGTATAGCTTTGTTTAATATAATATAGTACCATAAAATAATAAACTAACCTTCTGAGAACATGGAGCCAAATTGGTCATTCCTCCCTGGCATGGGAGTCCCTGCAAAGACAATCCTGGCTCGCTCTTGGAGCACCTGGAGAGCAGGTGGGCAGATCAGATGCTCCAGTGTCAGAGGGAAGCACCAGTTTGTACAGGGTGGGTAAAATTAATCCCACACTACTGTCTGAAAGAGAAAGCCAAGTGATTTAGAAAGATAACTATACTGGAAAATAATCTAGATATACTCTTCAGTATAAAGTAAGAACCTCTTGTTCATGTGAAAATGGCATCCAGCAGTGGGCAGAAGTACATTTGGTGGATCTGGAAACTGCTTTAGGAAAAAAAACATCTCAATATCACCAGAGTGTTTCTCAATCAAATTAGTGCAGTAACCTCACTGGTTATTTCCAGACAACAGGTAAATTTGTCTCTGCATGTCAGAATATTAAGATATGAGATGTCTTTGGGCTTTAGGTAATTTAAAAATTACATGCATGCACAACAGAAAAAAATAGTGCCTTGAATTGACTGAAAAACCAAAAATGTGTCATGCTTTGTCATGGTTCCTGCCTATAATGGCTGTGCCAGTGACAGCCTGATCTCCAACCCCAGATCCCCCTTTCCCTTGGGAGCTTGTGTGGCCACAGGGCCATTAAATCACTGCTGATCTGAATGGCATAAATCAGAGAGGAGAGGGTTACAGCTGCCCATTGAGGACTGTCTGCAATTATACTGGATTACATGTGGTGGGAAGGGGCACTCTTGGTCTGTGTTACAGCAATGTATTCAGCCTCAAGGAGGAGATTCATTTGCTTGGTGATGCAATAAATTAAGTTTACAGGGTCTGATCTCCAGGTAAAAATTATGGTCATTATTCAGGCTTCAGGTGTTAGCTGCAAGTTGAACTGAATTTGCGTGCATTTAGCTTGTGGGAGATAAACACAAAACCTTCCCAGGGAACTTGATACTGTCAAATTGTCACAGCTCTGACTTTTGCTGGGACAGTATTGAGATATGAGAAAAAATATCTCGGGTATGGAAAACTGAGCTCTGTGTTCAGTGTTCTGTGCAGAACTGATGTGTAGTATCAGCTTGTGGAGCTCCAAAGGCAAGCAAAGAAGGAAAGCACTTTTAAAAAATATTGTGTTGCTTATCTGGAATCAGTATGGTTCATTCTAGCATTCCTTTACTTTTAAAAAAAGTTCTGACCTGCTGCTTTAGCAGGTGGAGTTGATGCATGCAGCAGTAAAGCAGACAGGACTCAAGTTTCTTCGTGCAGGAGAAGCCTATTCTTTATTCACATGGCTCATTTTTGTACAGTTTTTACAGACCCCTGTTTAACTCCAATTGGCTAGTAGTGTTATTGCCACTCAATGCATTGGTTAGTAAATGGCATTTTACCTGTCTACCAAATCTCTCTATTCTTGGGTAGTTTACATATTTTGTTCACTGATTCTCATGGGACAGGTTTCTTGTTTTTTACAGGTGCAGACTGTTTTTCTCTACAAGAATAGCTTGCTGTACTAACTGTTTCTCATTCCTTTGAGTCTTTCTTATGAGAACCTACAGGCTTAGCTGGTAATTCAACAGAGCAAGGCCTTTATTTTATAATATCTCTACCTGTATGTAACAGGTGAAAACACAACTGCTTCCATGTTTGTGTTTATGGCTGTATTGCTTTGGAAAATTATTTCCCTGAGAAACCGTGTGTTGGTGAGCTGTGAGGCCTTTCCTGTTGTGGCAGTATTGCTTTACTTCTTACATGTTTGCTATTTCTGTCAATTATTCCTTGGTACAAACAGCAATTTGTCAGCACAAATCACCTAAGAAAGAACGAGGGTTGCTTGAAGCCTGAGTAAAAATAAAGTTTATGAGTATTTGTTACAAGTTTCTACTAAGGTCGGTTATATAATATTTTATGTTTAATGGAAAAAAAGAGCTTGGACTTGTTGAATACGTTATCTGTATTTAACCAGTCTGACCCATCAAAAAATTGATTGACTTGCTGACAAATAAAAACGGTAAAACTTTGTCTTTTAATATAATGTATCAACTTTGGCTTTGGTTTTTTCCTTACATTTTTAGATATTTGCTTAGAATTTCTTTAATGTCTTCAGGCTTTTCCTTTTCACAGCTTAGAATAATCCTTTGTGTGTAACAGAAGATGAGAGTCAAATTATTGTTTGGTCTATGAGGAAAATATGCGTGGTAAAATCATGACTTTCTCATTTGGTGTTAGCTCAACACAAAAAATCAGAATTTGCTGATTCCAGCCCACAGCTCATTTTTTATTCAGTTCAAGGTAAGATGTATTCCATGGGTTGATCTCCATATTTTCTAACAGTTGTGCTGGTGCTGTGCTACATAGGCTTAGACCTTGTGCTAAAGATATTTTAGAAGTATTTGTTGGGTTGCACAATGCTGTCCATAAAGGAATGCATGAGCTCAGAGGGCTGATGGGGCAGCTCCAAACATGAAGATGAAAGTAAACAGAAGTAGAATTAGACAAAAAAGGAAGCCATGTTTGGATAGTCTGAAGCAGAATGGAAGTGTTCAAAGGCACAGGTGATGACAAACTGTAGAGATTCTTTCCCAGCTCCCGTGCATTAGATATGGGATGATTTTATGGAAAAAAATTTGCAGTAATCTGTTTCAGAGGTTTGATACCTTTGTAACACTGATTATCCAAACAAGGCAGGAATGGTAGCAGGCACTTTAAAGGGGTTAGAGAGATCCTTTTGTGCTCAATACTTACGGATTAAAAAGATATGTTCTTTTTTTCAGTAAGATGATTTCTGCTTACAAACCCACATTGAATCAGGAATGATGAAATGTAGGAGATACATCTGTTCCATCTTGCTTTGTGTTCACTTGAGTCTGTTTAAGTTATGTTTATTGTATTCTTATCCTGTGTCTTGAGAACCAAGGCATAAATTGAGCTGACTCTATTACCCTTCAAAATGCTGTGAAAGGAGATGCAAAATAAATGCAGGTATCATTGGCAGAGCAAGAGATATTAGAGATGAAAAGCTGGCACCTTTTGTACAATGCTGAATGCCATGGAAATAATCAGTTTCCTGATAAAGTTTATAAGCAAGAAAGGAAATTAAACACAAAACCTTTTCAATGTGACAGACCTTTCTTAAAATCACAGGTTCTGCCTAAGTTGGAAGGAGATATTTAGTAAAATAAAGTAGTAAACAAGTAGCAGAGAAGTCTAAAGGCTACTGAGGGTGTATATGTTCAGTTTTTGGTGAGAAGAAGAATCTCAGGCAGACAGATAAAATGATGAATGTTGCCTTGAGCTATTTAATTCAGTCCTGCTGTGGTAAGTTGGGTTCCCTTTGCTGTTATTAGCATATGCCAGTTATTTCATTAACTGACCCTTGCTAAATGCCTAGAGACATCCTGTGACACTTAATGAAGTCAAACACAGCAAACCTCTCTTATGGCTGCATAAAGCAAGTGTAGTTAAGAAAGATATTTGCATATTGTAATTGTTGGACAATATTGGAACAAAGCCTTTGAAAGCACAGGCCTTACTGGTTATTGGTCTGGAGGTGTTAATGGCAGCTCTGAAACTGAAGGACTGTGTAGCTATATGAAAAATTAGGGAAAAAATAAATATAGTTGGTTTACATTCTTCTGCATATAAAATATTCAGCTTTGTTTAATGCTAATATTTTCCAGCTGCCCTGTGTGGATTTATTTGACTGAGTTCTGTGAATATGAGTGGATTATGCATTTAAATTGACTGAAAAATCTAAGCTTTTATTTACTATTCAGCTGTTTAGATTAAAGTCCAGAAAGAACACGAGGGTCACACCCAGACTGGGTTGTTTCAATCTTCCATCATTCCAAGGCAGCTTAAATAAAACAGGTGTGGTTTACCCAAGAACCAGCTCACCGACATCCTTGCATTGCTAACAGGTGGGATTTGTGAACAGCAGCAGAACAGATGTGGGATGATAGCACATGGAATCATGTTTTCCTCCATTTTGCTTTTTCTGACTTCTTGCCTTTGCAAAAAGGAGATTTATCTCCCCCCCCCCCCCCCCCCCCCCCCCCCAAAAAAAAAATCTGTAGCAAGTCTCATGTTCAGCCTGGAATTGTTACTTTACCAAATATATACAAATTGACAGTTAAGAATGGCAGAGCCTGCTTCTCCCAAACTCCTAGAGAGTTCTCTCATAGAGAATTTACATTGTGTGCTACATTTCCTCAAACAAGGACAATGTCTGTGTCTGAATGTTTACAGCCTTGGTGCTGCTCCACACCAGTCCCTTGAAGTCCAAAGTGAATCTCCTTGCTCACATCTGCACATTTCTTCTGACAAATATGCTTGTGATTGAATTGTTGAGCATTTCTAAGGTAATTTCTCTGTCATGCCACCTCTTAATTCACTGCCAAAGTGCTTCATTTCCCTTTGCATTGCCATTTCCTGCATATTTTCTGCCCTGTTCCCTTAGGATTGGCTGCTTATCTGCTGTGACTGAATCTTCTCCTGTTTCTCAGCAATCCTCAGTTCTCTCCCAGGCTCCCATTCTTCAAGAAAGTTTATAGCAATACTGAATAGAATTATGTCAACTTTGGTCATGCTCTTCCTTTCATGTTACTATTTTTATTCTTGTCCTCTGATCCTTTTATGGATTTCTTTTATGAGATCTATTTTTAAAAACCCTAATACCTTTCCTAGTCTTCTTTTCTCATTTTTGACTCTAACAGTAAACATTTTGTGGTTTACTGATATATTTTTTAAGGCAGGAGAATTTGAATACAATACAACTTGAACTATTTGTTGCATTCTCCTGCCACCTCCCATCATGCACAATGTTACTTTGCTACTCCTTCACTTCTCACTTCTTTATTCCCTGCAATCTGCCTGTATTCACATATCTGCATTGTAAAGATACCTTCTGCATTCAGATCCTGCCCTTTTGTACACAGTCTTTCAAAATGAAATATTGCAGTTTTTACCTGCACTGCTAAAAATTTCTGTGTAAGTCATGGTTTACTTTCTTTTTTAACCTGTAACCACATCTCTGATAATCAGGTTTTATATTCTGCATATGATATGTATAAATTCATCCTCTTGGTTTGTCATCCTACCATGTCTCTTATTCTCTCTCTGTAGTTACTCTTTGTGGTTACTTCCCTCATGCCAGGTTTTCATCCACTGTTATCCCTCAGCACAGTCCTGCAGCTCCTCCTTTGTGCCTCCCTCCACATGCAATGCACTTGCTGACCTCAATCAGAGTTGTTGCAGCTGATCTCAGCACAGTGCTTGGCATCCAAAAAGGCCTTCTGAGTTTTGTTTGCAATCTGAGGCAAAATTTAAACTAAACCTGCCCTTATGTTTAATATTTTCTTGACATTATTTGTTGCTAGCCTTTTTTTGGAAGTTACATAGCAGATAAACTTCCATTTGCCAAATGTCACTTCTGTCCATTGTGATTGAACTCTGGCAAATATTTGTTCAATTTGCAGCTTTGCTTCTGCCAGAGATTGATGGAACTTTTCTGGAGCAGAGATGAAACTTCTGGTATGCTCATATGTTCTCAGACAAGTTACAGGTTGTCAGCTGAGGCATGTTGATCTAGCCCATACTCACACTACCTGCTCAGTGCCAAGACAGAGGAAAAGGCTGTGGTAATGAATCTGAGCATGTTCACCAGCAGCAGCTTAGCCCCCTATCAGCTTTGAAGGTACCCCTGCTTTGAGGAGGGACTGCACCTGCAGATCCCCAAGCCTGAGGTGCTATCTTGCTGTTTGCCTTCCTTCCTCCTCAGGGTCTTGAACCCAAAAGTCTCATGGCCTTTTTGGCAGCATCCCCAACCAACAATGCCAAATGTGTCCTGAAACTTGGCCATAACCAGACAAATAACCTCCAAGGGGTATTTTATAGCCACCCTCCAACTGATCTGTCCCTTTTTTATGTGTATAGTAGTGTGCTTTGGCTGTGGCTCAGGTGATGTATCTGGAAAGAGGTACAGACTTTATCTAAACTCAAATAATTCTATGAATTTTTATTTGTTTAAAGTGGCTTCTATCTCAACATTTTTCTGCACACTGTTCACATCTGAATCCCTCAATATATTGAGTTTTAGAAGGAATCCCTCTGGAGTAGTGCTTGTTGGTGTTTTTGGCATTTGTTCATGAAGACAGTCCCCTGATTGAATGAATTCATATTAATGGAGCACAAAAATGTGCATTAGAAAATCCTCACTTGCAGAGAACTTCCTCAGTGCTCTTTGTCAGTAGTGGGTGTGCTATTGTCAGACAATTTCAATATCATACTGGAGACATTGCAGCAGCTGGCAGCTACTGGGGCAGGAGGTTGTCACCAGAGTGCTGCATTTCTATGTGTCTGTATTCAAATATATCATACTTTGAAGCCTGAACTATTACTGCCCTTGAGCAAAGATATATGTATGATTAGCCTGTGCTAATAAAGCCTTACTTATCACAAACCCACAGCTTGGAGGATGAAGGAGAGGTTACTGAAATGCACAAATACAGAATGAAAGCAGAGGTCTTGAAAGTACAAACACAGCATGGCACTGCAGGTATCAGAGGTATAAATAACTCATCAATGGTCATTAAATTAGTGTGACCTTGTGAGATGTTAAAATCAGTTTTAGGGATAGCAGAGGCAACATTAAAATACAGAACTCTATACAAAAAATTCACACATAATATGGAATTGTGAACCCATGGCAAGGGAGGCAGTAGGTGCTGTGTTAAAAATAATGCTAAAACTGACCCCATGCAGACCCAGGAGCAAGGTGGAATAGATGATGAACGTCATTCTCCTGACAAAGGACATGGGATGCTGATAAATGGTTGTCCCTCTTTCTCCTTGCAGTAAGCCAACCCCATAAAATGTGAACTTAGGAGAGTACAGAAAGGAAAGCAAAGAAAGAAGAGGATTGTAGAAACCTAGAGTGAACAGAGAAATATCAGAGAAAAAGATCTATATTAGAAAGTTTCTAAATGTCAAGTTTAACTGTCTTTATTGGAAACAAGTTGGATGACTAATAACGATCATCAGTTCAACTAATAAGACTTTAATTAGACTATGAACAGATTCCTACCTTCACTTAGAAGTATGTTCCTTTAGCTTATGTAAATGACATGGATTGTTTGCTATGACACCACGTGCCCCTGAGGCCTGGGGGTTAAATTTGGAAGCAGCAGTGCATGATAAATATGTCAGGTGTCAGTGGTTCTTAGATGATTCTTTCATGATGTCACAGTTTTTAGATGATTCTTTCCAAGAGCATCTCTGAGGGCTGGCTGTCTTTCATAGAAATTTTCCCCAGGGTGAACAAAGGAAGAAGTGAAGAACTTCTTTTCAGTCTTTTGTACTGAAGGATGGGATCTTGTCATGGCAATCCCTCACTGGGGAGAGCATGAGTCTGTTCGACTTTGCTCATTAAAGCAAGGCAATCAGTTTGGTTGTGATGCTGCAACCCCAGGAGAATTTCTTCAAGTGGGTTGGATTAGTTCTTGATAAACAGATATGACTGGATTTCAACTGGATTGCATTCACAATAAATAAACTAATTCCTGTTAGGCTCCTGTAGTGGCAGATACCATTTTGACAAGCTTAGTGCTAGTAAATAAGAAGCTATAGAAAGATCCATAAAAATTACAGTTTCAGGGGGACACTGTTATTGACAGACAACTGGCATTTAGGATTTTGTTCTAAAATATTATTTAGGAGTGATGTTCTAATCAGAAATGAGGAGTGCTGAATCAGGATTAGCTGAAATCCTTCCAGCCCACAGTGACTGCCCCAACATTCAAGCAGCCATTGCCTGATGGAGGATTCTGTGCTGGGGGAAGGCACGCAGGCAGTTTATAGATAATAAAAGGTCTGCCTCCAAAGGTGTAAAATCCAGGCTACTCCTTCAGTCAAGTGATGAATTTTGTATCTGGTAGGGAACTGGCTTTTAAATAGTAGAAACGTAGAGCTCTACCTGGCTTCTAAGTCGGTGTGATTCGGGTAACTTCCTAAGTAACTATTTTAAAAGAGGATGAATCACTGCACAATGATTTATTCATCATCTCTTCTAACCCTGCTCAGCACAGGGCACACTTCAAACCTGGCAGCTTTCTCAGCCCCTCACCTTTAAGTGAGTCTTTAAGCATCTCCAAACGCAGCCATTTCACAGCCTGACAGAGATCCAGGATCTGCCTGCCCCACTCCTCTCAGCCCCTGCCTTGTGGCCTTGCTGTGGATTTCCTGCAGCATTTCCATGTCTGCCTTGTTCCAGGGAGCCCTAGGGTGGCCTTATTTCCACACACGAGGTTTTAGGAGTGCAGCAGAGCCAAAGGAACTCTTTTGCTCAGCCTAATGTTTTGTGCAGCAGCCTTATTAATGCAACCTAGTGTGCAGGTAACCTTCATTGTCTCAAGGACACCATTCTGAGGCACTTTTAACTCGGCCACCATGGAAGAATTTCTTGTCAGTAATACAATCTCACTGCTGATGTATTTTTACACTTAGTTATCTCAATAACCATTTTTTCTCTGGCTAAAAAGAAATACTTCATTGAGCTAGGGAATTAAAAGGCCGGGGCGTTGAATTTTATTTACTTCAGAAAGGAGAGTTTCTATCAGAATGGCCTTTATCAGGTGCTTGAACAGCAGTTTTTCCATTACTTATAAACTAATTCATAAAATTGTCATATCCTGGTAATGGTGCAATGCAAACATAACTAAAATCACTGAAGGTTTTCATAATAGTTTTAATGTTAGAGACATAAAAATGCAAGTTCAGTAATTTTTGCAGGAGGAGATATATTTCTCAAATTACCATCCATGTTGCAATATGAAATTATTGAACAGGGGATGAGAAATACTTAAAAATAAAACCCTTTTACTTTTTCTTCCCCCTTCCATTTTGGTTTTTATGATCATCTAGGTAGTAGGCTGATGCCATATAAGAGAAACACTTTGCTGGGAAGAAGAAGGTTTTGACTATTTAAAGAATATTATGCAGTAGAGACAAAGCCTCAATAAATTTTGTTTCAGGGTGATAGTATGGGTGACAATTAAGTGTCTAGTTGTATGAAATCTTAGCTACACATTGGGCAGATCATCTGTGTGGTGTGGCCATGACTTCCTTTGGAATAGAAATAAGGTATGGTTTGAGATGGACAGCTAGAAAAAATAGCATAAATTACTCAGCATATTTCTATAAATGTGGATTTTATTTAAAACTAGAAGCCAAAATCTTGATTGTGGTTTTTAAAAGCAGAAAAAAATCTCTCAAATTAGTTTATAAAATTCTATACTTTGTTGGTAGCATTAGCAGCATGGAAGTTAAGGACAAATAGTGGTTTTGTAAGTGGCTGAGGATTAATTTTTTCTTCAATGTTAACCTGGCAAGGCTCTGTGAATTTATTTGTTTAATTTATGTTTCAATTAAAGGCTTTAGCTGAAATGCTACTTCTGTCCCATAAGCAAACACACCAGATTTCATTTGGGAGGATAACCACTTGCCTGGTAAAGTTTGTGCTGTATGGTTTTCCTAGCCCTTAATTTCTCAGCACATTTGAGCATGAAAAATGCTTTCCAAGAATTGATGTGATTAAATTTGTACCAGCCTGGAAAGAAACACAAATTGTATGCAAATTAGGTCTCTGCTTTCCATCTTCATCAGTCAATCCCATTATGCACACAATGCCTAAATAAGGAGAAACCTGTAATGTTCAATAATTCTGTGCTAGGATTGAGCCATTTCTGCCCCTTTTGTCATCTGCACAATGCATGTATTTGAATTCAGGGAGCTGTGCTGGTGAAAGAGATTTACTATGTTTCAGTGTCAGCTGGAAAACTTTGGGGTAGTGGAACTATGGTGTGAAAGACAAATACAAATTGACTAAAGGAGAAGAAAGATGGGAAAATTGATTTAAAAATCTCCAGGACCCTACAAAACTAAGAAAGTAGGCAAAAATAAGCATATTTCTTTCCTCAGGTGCTGTATCATTTTGCTGTTTTGATTTTTCATATGAGCAATTCTTGGAGTTTACTTTACCCTTGGTGATTCTTCCAGGGGTTGTTGTTACTGGAATAGAGCCCTATAAAGTTTGGTCATTAAAGCAAAACTGCAACAGGCCATGTAGCATTTCTCTCTTAGGAAAACTGCACTGATAAATCAGAAAAAGGCACAATAAGCATGTAAAATGCAAAAATGAGTAATGAAGCAGTCCTCAGAAAATACATAACAATTTTCTGTTCATTTCTTTAATCTTTCCAGTTTCTGAATGATGCCTGTAAGACCCAATGATGATTAAAATTCAGGCCCATTTCTGACATTTGTTATGATTTGAATAGTAATTTGTGTAACTTGGTCTCATGGAAAATGTTTGGAAGAAAGATCAGTCATACCAGCACAGAGGAAAGAGAATAAAAATAAATAAAAGTTTTCTGGAATAAATGTTGGACTTTTTTGGAACGGGCTGGCTCTGTCCTTGAAGAGCACAGCAAATGAAATCCACGAAGACAAATTGTTGGGAGAGTTGATAGATGCAGCATCACTGGGAAAGACAGAACATGTTTCTGCCAGGCATGTTTGGGAATAGGGACTTGAATATTTTCATTAATCTTGTCATAGCTTATTGCTGCTAACTTCCACAACAAAGATAGATTTTCCTTTGTAGCAGTGAATAAATATGCTTCCTGAAGAAGGCTCTGACAATTTACCTTTTTCCCATTCAGTTGGTACTTTTACATCTCTCATTCTTTCTAGAATTAAGGAACTCATTACATAATAGAATTGGAATAACTTTTAAAAAATGCTGCACCATTTTATCTCAAAACCAAATCACTCTTAATCACATCAGATTTTTTTCACTTTCAAATGCAGAAATTTATCCCCATTCAAGGCTCAGATTATTTGATAATGAAGCCCACAGGCACGGTGGTGACTTGTGCTGGATTATTAAGGTCAAAATGCCACTTCTTGAGAACTGAGAAATCTCTGGTGAAATCTCCTTCTCATTTCAGATTTCAGGAGCTCTATCTCGCTCCCTGCACTTTGTATTTACATCTTTGGAAACTGGGTTTAATGATCTATTAACTGCTAGCACCATTCTGGTGGGGAAAGAAGGACAAAGAGACAAGGTTTGAGATTGATCAAGAGATTGATACAACCATTCTGAAAGTGTGACAGTACTGAGATTCAGAAAAAATGCTTCCTAACCACAGAGAGCTGGAGCAGGAGAGACAGGAGTGAAGTCTCTTTTCAGACACACCAGGCTTCAGCTTGGGGTTTACAGTTCCAAGAACAGGTCACCAGCTGGGTGCTCTCAGAAATGTCTCTTTCATATGACTGGGTTTGTGTCATATCTGCTTTACACTGAGCAGCACAAATTGACATTTTAAAAGCCCATCTTGAGTTCTTATTTTGTGAGCATGGCATCCATTTATTTCTCTGTGAGCAAATATTCATAGCTGTGAACAAATTCTTTTCATAATCAAGGGAAAAAAGACTCTTGAGACTCTTCAGCACCAGGAAGAAAAATGTTTTCAAAATAGCTATAAACAGGAGTTGCAAGTGTCTTCAGCTGTTCATGCCCTGTTGCTTTGCAGCCAGTTTTTCATCACTGTCTGTGAGCCTGGGCTATGGATGTTTCTGCAGGGACTCTCCTTTCCTCATCAGTTCTCAGCAGTCCAGGATTAAACATATCTGATTGCTTAATATGTATCCATTAAGCCAGTAATGAGTAATTGCTGCTCCGGTTTCCTTCAGTGGCTGAGAGGCTTACATTTTTCTGATGTCTTTCCTTTAGAGAGCTTAAGTTAATTGAACCCTAAATGAAAAGCTTCATTCTGACTCTCTGAAGCTGGTGGTGGCTTTGTCATGACCTCGGGGAAAAGGCACGAGGCCCCATGGGCACAATTTGGGAATTGCTTATCTGCATGTCTGATACTCCTGGGGCACCACTGTGCATGGGATTAACAATCTGAACAGAATTGCAGTCACAAAATCAATGCTGCACCCTCTGCAGCTGAGAGCCATTCTCTGAACAATGGGAGTTGTTTTATGCTACAAAAGGGTTAAGGATCTCTGCCTGAAGGGGAATGAGTAATAACTGCTGAAAAAATGGGCCCCGATCTGTACACACCTTCAGTCCCCAGGAAGGCACTTCATTATATTTCCAAGTGTACACATGGGGATGCATGAATTTCATACATACATTTAATGCAGTGGAATTAATGGGAACACTTCAGAGTTTAAGTGGAGTAGGTGGCTTGGTAGTGCAGACTCAGAACAGGAGAGGAAAGGGAGAAGGAAGGGGCAGATGTGCAGCAAAGTGCAGGCCCAGGTTATTTCCACTGCAGACTTGTACTTTCTAACAGACAGTGAGCAGGCTTTTGCTGAAAGAAGTCACCAAGGTTTTACACTGGCTGTCCTAGATTAAATTAACTACAAAGGAGAGGAGAAGAGTTAATGTAGGTTTATAGGGTATAAAGAGGTATACCAATAACTGATGCCTTTCTTCACCAGCACAGTTGATTAAAAATCCCAACTTGAATTATATCACAATTTCAAATTATCATTTTTCCTGCCTACATTTTCATTTCTAAGTTGAAGAAAACTTAAGCTTCATAATCCTAAGTGTATAAGACATGCTCCTAATTAAATTTTTGGTAAACATTAAAGACATAAATGTAAACAAAAATGATTATTTGAACAGCTTCATTTTGAAAATGTAAGGTATATATATCCAACAATAATGCCAATAGTTTTTTAGTTTTTCCTCTTGCAAATTAAATAATCTTCAGAACAAACCCTCTGAGGTCCTTTGGTTTGTTTTAGCAAATGGTGTACGGGGAAGGAATTTTACCATGTTACACATTAATGTACTTTGGGATGGGAGGTTGTTCTGAAGGTCATCTCAGAGGTCCTGTGATGGTTATAAATTTAGTTTTCTCTTGAATCATTGGCCACCATGAGAAAGGAAAAATTAACTTCTGGTTCTCCTGTAAAAAGGAAGTTCACTTCTACTTGGTAGTGACTGTAGTTGTAGGCTTGGTGGTTTTTTTTTTTCCCCAAATCAGTTCATGTTTGTAAATCAATTCATATTTGTAGATCACTGTGCTGCTTCTGGTGTTGAAAATAACATTCTATGTTATTTTGTGCTATAGAGTCAGTGCTTATCTTTCATCTGGCAGTGAATCAGTGGGAGCTGTGCTAGGGTAAAAACACAACTTTATATAAATTATGTGGAAAGTGTTGGTGCTTCACTACTTTACTGAGTGACATTTTGAAACACAGAAATGTTACAGGAAAATAAAAATATCACCCTGCTTACTCAGCCCAAATCATCTTGCTGGTACTGACTTCTTCCTTCCTTTGCTCTTTGATCATCCTCAGAACCCTTGGTCTCTGGCACTGCCATTAGCCCAGGGCTGCTCTGGGATGTTGCCTCCCCCCAGGGCTGGCTGAGGTGTGGGAGGGAGATCTGGTGATGGATCCATTGGCTGCTGCTTGTGCTGCCCAAGCCCATGGAGTGGCATGGCCTGTGTTGAGGTCACTCTTGGCTTCTGGGTAAGCTTCCATTAGGGAGCACCTGAGCCTTTATTAGTAACTACCAATTTGTAATGTGAGTGAAGGAGTTGAGGACCTCATGGAGCTTCAGGATGAATGAATGCTCAGCACTGTAATATTGTCTTTGCTCAGTTTATGAACAAAAATCAAATTGAGTTATTAATGGATGAAAATGATGAACATATCTTCTAGCATCTATAAGATTACAAAATTCCATACTTGAACAATTAGGTATTTTAATAATAGCCAACATAAAGACTCCTGACTATTTGAGGTGGGCTGTCACCACTCTCATCATATGCAGATATCTCTATGCATCTTATGTTCAGTAAGCAAAAAATTCTAGTTCAGAATGAATGTAGGAAATTCTATTTAGTGAAATTACCATCTCAAGCTAAATCTTTGATTATTAAAACTTCCTTTTACATTTGACTGTTCAGGCTTGAATTAAAAGAAATATCTGTAATGTTTGGACAAAAAAAATAATGTAGCCTGGGATATAATTTTAGAAAGCCTGGGATATAATTTTATAATTTTAGAAAATAATGTAGCCTGGGATATAATTTAGGCTGTTCTAATTTTAGAAAGATGGGAAGATAATATGTTGAAATAGAAAATTAAGGGTGAGAAGGCATTGAAGTATTGAAAAGTATTGACAAGGCAGACTGTTAATGAGAAGAGAGAGCATTTTAACAGATCATTGAAAGAGTGATGCAAAACTGAAGGAATGCGAAATTAATTGTAGGGTACTTTATTCCATATGTCTGAAAAGCCTGAATTGGCTTCATTTCTTCATGTTCCATGGTTCCATTGAGGAGTTTGTGTATGTCTGTCAAAAACATCACAGTTGTGTCTCAAGTAGGGGAAATGGTCCTGTTCCAAATGTCAGTCTGCTGTAGCTTGCCACATCGTGACTATTGCCTAGTGAGTAACGTCTCGTGATTGCCTCTCCCTCTTCAGAGGCTGGACTGTGACTGACTCCCATAGAAACCACCACTGCACAGATAAATGTTTAATTATTATTTGGGATTGTTAAGAATCCCCAGATGAAAGGCGTGGGAAGTGAAGAGTGGCAAGGCGCTGTAGAACGCCATTAATTTACAGTAATTGACAGATACAGAGCAATCACTGCATTTTATGAAGCAGTCAATAAGCAGCAGATCGTGCTTATTTGCAGTCACAAGGCTTAGACTGGCTCTCTTGTTGCAGCAGCTGTGATGCCTTTCCTCTGCATAGGGAGCAGGACATGGTTTCCTGGGACAGGCACAGGGTCAGGCAGTGTCACAGTGCCTTTTTCACAAGGGCTTACGTGAGGAGCATCACAAGTATGCAAAACATTGCCTGTGAGACTTCTCTTTGATTGCTTCATATTTTCTTGCTTGTATTTGGAGAAGGCACTATCTAATTTAATGCAGTGGAATAAAATGAACTGTTAGAAGGCTGAGGAAGGTGGTGGTCAGCTTGTGTTCCTGTCTCTTGGCACTGAACTGTCCCAGAAAATATTGTAGGGGAAAACCTGACCCCAATCTGAAGTGGGGCATACAGGGGACTAGAGGCATTTCTTCCTTTTGCAGATCTGCTCTGATAAAAAACATTTGTGATTTTCCATAGGTAATTGCTTAGGTATATATCTCCTTTTTAGTGTAGAACCCAGAGGCTTTCTCTGAATCTTAGATGTAATTGTTGGTTCCATTTCTGTTTGGAAGACCTTCCAGTATCTTACTCTTTGATCATAATAAAGCTGATGTATAAGCTCTTCTTAATTATGAAATAAATCCCAGACAGCAATAGAGACTAATAGTTCAGTCCTCTGAGTTGATAAATTGCTCCTTACAATCTTTATATCAACTATTTTCTATTGCAGCCTGGGGTTTTATGAGCAGAGCTGTGCACATGAGAACATCTCTAACGTGGTTTATTTAAACCCAGCAAGCCACAGTGATGAAAACACACCCTAGCCTGGATTAGTCAATCTGGTGTAGCTGAACAGTACATCACTATTAAGGTTCATAATGGGTTTTGTGAACTCAGTAGCTTCACATCTAAATGAGGTTTTATGGGATTTATGTGTCTTTAATGTTAACTGTTCAAGATTTGTAGATGTTAAAATCAAATTAAAGTGCCAGGCTCAAATGATTTCAGATGTTACAGTGTTGTTATTGGGTCTTCCCATATGTCATCAAAAGAGATAAGCACAGTAATAAATACCTCATGTTTTACAGTATGCAAATAGTTAGAAAAGCAGAGATTTCAACTTTTCTGTTTTTCAGATGGTGTGATTATTTCAGATGGTTTGATAACTGAGGTTATCATGAATTCAGAAACAAAATAATGCAGAGATTTGTGAAACAAGGAGGGAATAACTACAGTAAATGGGGAAAGGACCTGCTCTGTCATCTCATCTGAAATGTTACATTCAAGCACTGACAGGAGTCCTTTCCTGCACTAAACACTGTTGAATCAAAGTGTATTTGTTTGGCTAAATTAGCACGCAGCAGTACCTGAGCAATCTAAGGACATTTATCACAGGACCTGTTCTGGTGCTGGGGTAGTGAGCCCCTCATCCCAAGCTCCACCTCGAGCACCAGCACTGCAACAGCCTGTGAAGGGCCAGGGGGCTCTGGGCAGGCCCTGTGCCAGGCCCTGTGCCAGGCCCTGTGCCAGGAGTGCCCAGCACAGCCCAAAAGGAGGATTCTGCAGTGTAGGGCCCTTAGAGGGCTGTGGGAGGGGTCACTGGGGGCCATGATTTGTTCTGTGAAAGCTGAATATTACTTTTATACAAATGAAATGTTTGCAACCTGCTCCTGAGTGTCCAGGCACCAGAGAGCTGGGACAGCCTCTGACATTCCATGTGCTGCTGGCTTTGGGCCCTCAGAGAGCCCAGGGGCTCTGAAGGGTTCAGCTCATGGCTGTGCTGCCTGCAGGACCAGAAGCATAACAGAGGGATGAAAAATCAATTTGTTATTAGTGTTTTAAAAAGCATAACTTCAAAAAAATGCACTGAATGAAACAGCCATTAGTACATATCAATGGTGAGCTGTGCTGCTGCATCATGAGGATTAAGTACCATATAAGAGAGTGCCAAGTCTCTACTGTGAATATTATTTGAGGAAATTTTTCTCAAATCATTCAAGTCAATCAGCTTTTATGGATAACTTGAATGCAGGCTGATCAAGCCACAGAACAGATTTATTGTTAGGAATAAACTGCTGGTTTGTGATTGAGATTAAGCATTTAGAGCTCTCAATCTGTGTTATTTATTTAGCTAAAGCCAAAATGTGAACCAGAGCCACTCACTCTTATGGGTCACAGCCTTTCTTCTCCTTAATACTATTGAAATGATAACTTGAGAGTACTTTCAGTTAATGAGGTAATTACACCACTCTGGCTTTGACCTTGAAGTTTATTGCTCATTTAACAAGAAATGAGAAGCTATGTCTTTGTTGCTGGACAGATCTTGAAAATTTTGAACGTAAGAGCCAATCAAAGCAAAAGGATTATGGTGGTGAACTAGACACTCTACATTTGCATATTAATAATGTTGCTGAGAAAATCCTGCACAGCTCTGGCTAAGAGTGGCTGTCTGTCCCTGCAGCACAGGGATCCACAGCCTGCATTTCACTCACAACTCTTGACAGAGCAGATGTGCAAGCAGCAAAAGTACTGCAAGGAAAGGCTAAGAAAACTTGGGTGCATAATGTATTCTCATTTGCTCAATAGGTCCTGGGTTATAATTAAAATCCCTCTTCCCTTTTAATCACAGCAACTTTAAACAAACAAATTTAACAAAAAGCCCAGCTTTTCTTGTGAAGTAAAAGTTTTCCATTTATTCTCTTTTCTTTGAAAAAAACATGCTTTGAATTCAAGGGCAAACATCTTTTGCTGCTGTAAAGCTGGCTATTTAAAAATATAATTAAAATAATATCCTAATAATAGATAAAAAAGGAATTAAAGTTTTAATAATTAACTATAAGAACATTGGGGCAGAATTTCCTCTTGGATGGCATATGTAGGAACAGTTATTATGGCTGTTTGGTTTGGGTTTTTCTGTGGAGAATAAGGAGCTTGTATTCTCTGAAACCCCAGGGAATACAAGAAGGGGGTGGAACCAGCAGCCAAATTTGGCTTGAGGAAAAGAAAAATTAATCACACCCTTTTATCACTTCTAATTGTGATGTGATGTAAAATATTCTGATATAATTTTCTGTAAATTTATTGAAAATATTACACTTGTGCTTTAAACACCCATCTGTTTAATTAAGTAGATATATTGGTTTGCATACTCTTCAGTAGAGAGATTTTCTGTAATTAATGCCATGGTGAGTTTTTCTGCTTGTTTAAATCAACTGTGTTAGTATGAACCACAATATTAGAATCTGAGAATCTGGTGAATATGTTATCTGAGATATTATGAGTCAGGAAATTTAGAGTTTGGAATCCTTTATGGAACACATTTATGTTTTGTATTATAGCTCCATTTTAAGCATAGATATCCTTTTCTTTGCAGGAGATTGTAGGTTTGGGGGCAAGAAAAAAAAGGTATTTATATATCTAACACACTTGCTAGCACAATTTCCCCTGTTATTAATTCTGTTATTGGGAGCTTGTTGCCCTAGGCCTAGATGTTTAAGAACATCTCTCTCTTAAATTCATCTGCTTCCTGAATTTATCTGCTATGCATATTTTATAAATTGTGGTCCTGTTCACCATTCAGTCACCCCTTTTTTTTGTATTTTGTCAACTTTACTGACCATTTTTCTAGTTATTTCCAGTAAATATTCCTCTCTATAGAGATAATGTAAACCTGGCAAAAATGTCCCTGGCTCACAGCTGTGCCTATTCTAATCTATATTCAGATCTAAATTCTAAATTATTCTGCAGATCCTGAGTCAATACCTGAGCAGAAACAAAGTTATGATAACAGCATTTCTTAGTGATTTCATGAAACCCAGGAGTTCCATTTAGTGGCATAAAACAGCAAACAGCAGCAAGAAAATCCAGTAGAAAATAGTTGTGGGCTTTAATATTGCAGCCTCTGCCTTTAGTCAAGATACAGAGAGTATTTAGCAATTCTTGTGGGATTTTATTCATCCCTGATTCAGTTAAACCATTTTGACAAAAAATTATTAAGCTTTAGTGAATTAAGTACTGTTTTTCCAGTGCTCTGCAGAAGTTCTTTAATATTATGATTTTGTTCAGCAGCTTGACAGCAAATAAATATTTCATATATTCTAATATAATTACATATACTTAAGACTCAAAGATTTCAGCATGACAGGACTTTTGATTTTCATCATGTAGCAATTGTTGCAAGAGACTGTAGGGATGGAAATAAAAAGACAGAGAAATAGAATTCCTACTCCTGTACTTTGACTGGAGTAGCTTTTGGAGTTTGTGATTGAAGAATTGTTTGTAATTGTCATGTCTTGTAGCTTCTCCTTGGATGTAATTTCTACCTGAAATCTGGAAAAAGCATTCATTGGGAACAGTGAACGATAGTGTTTCCTAAGGATATAGATAGAGGAAGAAATGTTTGCTAATGACCTGAAAATTAAAAAATTTTCATCATCAGCTGTTCTAGTAATAGAGCAGATGATGCAGACATTTACACAAATATGTATCTTTTTTTGTCTCCAATGCTTAGTCTGCTGAAAATGTGACTCTGTTTTCCTTGAGGGATAATCACAACAGTAAACAAGAACTCGTCAATAAAATTTTCTAACAGCTGTCGCTATAAAAAAGCAAAATCTGCCATGAGAAATGATAAATACACAAGGATCAGGATACCTGCTCTCCACAGAAGACAGAGGAGCTCAGTGGAGGTTATTTAGTGTGATTTATCACATATAAGAAATAATTCAAATACGATGCAGCTGATGGAGCCAACTCAGCATGGCAGAGAATGCTCTTTCCTGTCCTCCACCCACACACACTGTAATGACTTAGAGTTAATATCAGTGAGTACTCCAGCCTCAAAAGTACTGAAATTTGTGCCATAATTGGTCTTGTAAAATTTTATTGACGTAAAACATCAGCTCCGATGTGTTTGGTTTGTCAATGACACAATGAGTTTTTATTCCCATTTTCATCAGCCATGTAGATTTTGGATCCAAGTCGGGTTCTTTCCTAGATCAAACAAAAGGCATCATCAATTTTCATCCAGCTAGAAGGAAGATACTTTGAGTTAAAGAACAATGTGATAGCTGGGGATTTAATATTTGCAATGTGAGTTTCAGATCCTTGGCTGCTCTAGAGCCTCAGGTGGCCAAAGCCACTTTAGTTTTTGGGTGTTTGGGCATTTGAGACTTCCAGCATCATCTCAGTGCTTTTGCAGGGTTTGTACTGGGGAGCTGGACTGATGATATTCAGAGATAAGGTGCAAGCCTGATGAGTAGCAAAACAGATTTCTTGCCTTTTTAACACATTTGGTGGAATCAATGGACCCATAGGATCAAGTTTGTTAATTTTGATCTCTCACTTAGGAAGTCTTCAGCTGAAAAGGTTCAGACTCAGAAGATTTTTTTTCAGATTCAAAAGATTTTGACTCACACACCAAATCTTGGCTGCCTATGTGTTATATGAAATTAGTATCAAGATGTACTTTTGATTGTTTTTTAAAGTTGGTTTTTTTAAAATTTAAAAATCTGTTCTTAGTTGGATAATCTTTCTTATAATAGTATCTGAAATGTAGAACATTTTTTGAAAGTTGAATTTTAGTTTGTTCCTTACACCCTTTTTGTTGGCCTGTACACCATTTTGGGAATGATTTTAAAGTTGTGTGTAAATGTAAAATGTATTGTTATGCTTCAGAAATTAGTTGAGAAAGCCTACTGCTGTTATCAATATTACTAATTGACAACCTTGCAATTAAGTCAGCACAAGTTTATCATGGAAATGATGTATCTCAGAGGAAATCTGTGTCTCTGGTATTGACTGGCATTTGCATGCTGGCAGCTGGGAACCAGGCACAGAACAGGTTTTTGTTCATTACTCCATGAATTACAAGCATAATGATAAATGTTTTTGGAAGCATTAATTTTCCTGTGACATCCTAAATGTTGGACAGAACTTTGTGCTAACTGCCTAATAAGGATTTTCTTTTCAACCACATCTACATATAGTTGGAAGAATTTTATAGGTAATATTCCTAGTCTGATGGATAATTCTGTATATAATGAAAAGATAGCTTTTACAATATAATACAAAAATTAACACACAAACCATTTTCATATAAAATCCTGACAGACAGTGGCCAGGATTAGGTTATTGACATATCCAAAATGTCTTCAGTGATCTGGAAGCTAAAGAGAGAGTGGAAGCTGTGCTTCAATACTCTTGTTTCAGTGTATTCTCATGTATTTCATGTTGTAATTCCTTGTGCAAATCACTGGCTTTAAGGAGAAGAAGGGGTATGATAAGCAAAATATTACATTCTATCATTGCTTTCTCCATCTAAGCCTAGTTTTCAGTACTCTGATTTTAGTCCATATTCATTAGATGGTCTAAGACAGGTACAGTTAAGTTCCTGGTTTTTGTTTTTTGGTTTGTTTTAGTCTTTGAACTTTACCAAAGCATTTTGTTTGCCCAGACTGCTCGCCCCTGGCAAGGCAGATAATGGCCTTGTGAGCAGAGTGGCTCCTGCTGTTGGATTTGTACTGCTGAGAATGTGATGTGTCCTTTTTGCTTCTGCTAATCTTATTTCTTGGGCCATTCTTGCTCTCTAGCTGCTCACTAGGGCAAAGCTGCACTCTTCCTCATGATAAAGAAGGGTTATCTTTTGGTATTCCTGGCCATCTCTGGAACACAGTAAATTCCAAATAAAGAGCCAGCAGAAAACTGAAGACATGTGTTATCCTCTAATGATTGGCATCTTGACTTAGAGTCTGTCATTCTGGAGTGACAAATATTTCCTTTACCAGCACACACTTCCACTGCACCCTATACCCAAAGTCCTCAGTTCAATCAAATGCGCTTCTCATACAGGGCATGTCCCCAAAGCAAACAAATTATTGCAAATTTTGCATATTTATGATCCACTCAGATTTCCCGCTTTGCTTTGTAAAATTCCTGCATAAGGTGGGACTTCATTTGGCTTTGTGCTTTAGCAACATGCTTTCTTCAAATCTGGACTAAAAGAGGTAGTCTGCAGAACAGAAAATCAAGGGGTTTAGTACCTTAGAATTTCCCCTAAATTCTTCACATGCTGTTTCTGGAAGTTAATACCTGCTACTTGCCATTCTTCCATTGTTCACCCTGAAAGTCCACAGCAAGCCAAGCATCTGTAGGCTAAAATGATGCAAATATTTTCAGGGGTGAGAAGAGGAGGGAAAATGGAGTGTCAAATTGACTTTCCAGTTATTTGTTCCTTCAGGTTTTTTTTAAATGTGTGCATTTTTGTCAGTTTCCAGCAGGTGTGTACCTGGAGCAGGTCCATCCATTCCACTCATCTCTATTTGGCTTTAGAATCCCATTACAAGAGGATCAAGCCACTGTTGCAAATAAGAAGATAAACGTTTCTGACATATAATTTTAATTTATTTATCCCCGCCAAAACAGGAGGTTATAGGCAATTTTATTCATTCAACATAGGTTTCCACATAAATTGCTAGTAAAAAAGAACAGGTCAGGAACAACTGAGATTTTGTTCATAGATATTCCATGTATCTTATTATCTGCTCCTGTATTTCAGAAGAGCTAACTTATTTCAAGTCCTGTTATGGTTTTACTGATTAAATTGTAGAAAAGGATGCATCATCTATCAAAATCCTACTTTTTGTTGATGCTACTATGCTTTTATCATTTTCCCCAAACACTGAAGAGAATGCAGTGAAAATAATTGCTAAGTTTTAAAATTAGCTGGATTCTATTTTTTTAGATAAAGCATTTTCCCTCATTGTGTAGGTTTTGGGAAAAAAATCAGGTCAACAATGTGTATGTTTAAATATGAATTTGGGCACACATTATTAGATAGTTATTTGGAAAATGTTGTTTCTTCTAATGAATAATTCCATTAGCAGCCAAAAAAATTTATGGAGAAAGACTTAAAATGTGGATAAATCACATAATAGGGTGGAATAGAAAATTACCAGAGATGCACTATTTAAAGTACCTTGCTTGAAGAGGGGATATTAACCACTGACCTAGGAGGGCAGCTAAGGTTGAAACTCAGCAATGTTTTCACAGAGAAAAATGCTTTTCATTTTTCATGATGCATCCTCTGAGCCAAAGATTTTGCAGTAAAATAATAAAGAAACAGAATAGACAGGCAGGAAAGGCATATGTGCAATGACATTAGACACGGTTCCTAATGGATTGGGGACTAAAATTATCCATAAACCCTTTCCTACAAAACTCATACTTGTACGTGCCCTTATGTTAAAGCTGAGGTGTCTGTCTTCACTTGGGTGATGACAGACATCATAAGACTGAGGAGGTGTTCTGCCAAAACTGGGGGCAGAAAGGTGCTGGTGCAAAGTAACTGGTCCAGAGAACAGAGCGTGCCAGGAGTGGATTTGGGATGGCAGTGCTGAGACAGAGAGAGATGCTCAGGAGCAGCAAACACGTGTAATCAGGGATGTTAAGGAAAACAAGCAATCCATGAGGACTGGTTTTAGTAGACTTTATCAAGGTCTGAATCACAGTTCTCTCAAGAGTTACCCTGGAAAAGGAGAAGAGAGGAGCTGCAGACATTGTTCCCACTTGCTGTTGGAGATAAGGCTGGCAAACACAATCTCTCTCCCTGTATGAGCTCATTTCCCTCTATTAGTCACTGAGAACACAAACACATGGTCAAATTTAGCAGGGATTTTTTGCAAGTGTGTTCCCACTTGTTAAACTTGAGAATTGTTTTTCCCTTATATACATAATGACTTTTCCAAGGGCTAAAGTACAAATCCAAATTGGAGGCACTCCGTAAACTCATCAAGAAATTTTGGCAAGAGGCCACCTGGGAGTTGTCCACAGTAACTGGAGTTTCTTCATTTCAGATTCCAAATTAATGTTCCCTGGGTATGGCTCATCTTTGGAAGCCCACACTGCAGGAGAACACACGCAGTTTTGACAGAAACACATTTTGCTTTCCATCTCAAAGAATTATTTGCAGAATTTCCCTGTCCCCTGTGTGGCATCTCATAATATCATGATTATTTTCTTTGAGTGCTTTTCCAGAATTGTAGTGAAAAAGCAGTCTAATTAAGAAAGTGTCAAGGAGAGAATATTGAAGTACCCTTGATGTTCTTGGGTTTATGTATGGTAACTTGATTGGGCTTTAGGATTAAATAAATTTTATTTTGTAACTTGAGTACAATCCAATAACATAATACAGTTGTATAATGGTTTGCTAGAGCTCATATATGGTGATTGCCTCTTTTAATTAATTATATTTTTTTTTTCTTGAGCTTGTGATACTATACTTCATTTTATTCAGTGTTTGAATAGGATCTGCTGTTGATATTTGTTTGTCATTTTTGAGTTTGTTTTTGTGCTGCAGTGTGGGTGTGTGTATGTGAATGCAGGGTAAGTTTCTGGCAGTTCATATCTGGCATCTGTTCAGTCCTTTTCTGTGGCTTGTGGGCACCCCCAAACCCCCCCCCCCCTTTTTTTTTTTTATTAACAAACAGTTCTTTTTCTTCACTTTCACCTTCTAGTATCACCTTCTCTCACTGGCAGAAGAAAAGGGAGTTAGTGAAGCCCTTTCCCTTCAGAGGAAATGCTCATTCCAGGGTGTTTTCTCCTGACATCTCAGTCTCCAAAACTGAGACACTGCTGTAGGCCAATTTTAAGGGAAATAATAGAATGGCTGTTATTAATTTAGGTAAGAAAATAATTTCCAAGAGAAATAACCAGCTTAGAGGGGAAACATGCTAGATGTTTCAGATTTAAGTGAGTAAACACCTTAAAAATGGATGAAATAGGGAAACCCAAGTATGTCCAAGATCAGAGCAGCTCCATTTTTGGTAAAGCAGGTGCACTTTTTCTGAAATGGCTCCAGAGCAGCAGCAATCAGTGCTAAAAGCAAACACAGGAGTTCAGCTTTGCTCTGCTAATTCCAGGAAAGAAACCTGCTGTGCTAAAACCAGGTTCAGGTGAAGAACATATTTCTAACCCAAGGCACCAGATGTCTTCTGGGCAATTTGAACAAGGGAAATCTGATTGTCTTTCCAGAGTGTGTGTGCCAAATAAATGAGTGCTGTCAGCCTTTGCACCACCAGCCTTCCTTCACAAGCCCTGCCTTTATAAATTCTGCTTTTTGTTCAGTTGGGTTGCTATGGCACTACTGCAGGACAAAACAACAAATTGAGAAAATGTAATTATGAGCTACTTTTGGGACCTGAGGTATTGATGGTTTAGTTTTATGGATATTGAAACTAGAAGATAACACCTTGTTTCTGTATCTGCTGTGAAGTGAAGTTCTGATTTATTTTTCTTTTTTATAGGCTAACTAATATTTTTAATTTGGACCTATATGAACTTTCACAGAGCTCACAGCATACACATTTTATTTAATTGGAAAATTCCTGGTTATTAAAAAAAAAAAAAAAGTCCTTTTCCTCATTGTTTTATCCAAAACTGGGAGAGAAGTTGAAAAAAACCTGAAAATGTTATTTAATTCTGTCTTTGGTTAGAATTGTGGCAGAACAAGAATCTCTTATGACAGAAATAATTCAAAACAATTTTTGCTATGAAATAAAGGGCAATGAATGAACAGTTCTAATTTAGTTCATAGTTAAGTGCAAATGTTTTATCTCTATTATGCTAGTAATTAGCATTGAGATATGGGGGTTTTTTTAAGAGTCGAGAACTTTAAAAGTTTTTATTATTTTGTTGCAATAGTTAATAAAATGAAATATCAGTTTTTAGGAAAACCTTTTGTTCTTGATTTTGTTTTTTTGTTTTGATGGGCCTTTTTTAGCAGAACACCTTGACTTTGACAACAGAACTCCATGTACTTATCTCCCATCATTGTTTCATTTTGTGTGAAAATACATAGAGATAATTAAAGGGACAATGCAAAGATTTTAAACTAGAGGATTGAAAAGCTTCTATTTCTGTTTTCCCAGAATCCTGAAGGACATTATGTTCTCATTAACTCTTTGTTTATGTTTTTCTTAAGACTTTGAAGCCCCATTTCTTTGTAGGAATTTTTGGCTGTATTTTTTGCAGAAGGGATGATAAATGACACCTTTTTGCTTTGTGGGCACCACTGCCACCAAAAGACATTTTCAAGGGAGGGATGCCACACATTTGAAATTCTTTTTTTCTTGTGGATCCTTTCCTCATGCGTGCCAAAAAAGAAACCCCATTCACTGACTGACATGTGATATATTCCAGTCATGAATTTTGGCAGGTCTAACATCGAATTTTCTGTTGATTTCAGAATGAGCAGGACAATGCTATGGTGCATTCTTCTCAGCTACAGAAAGAGAAATGAAGAAAAGATGGAGGTAAGAGAAGAACCAGATATTATAGCTCACACCCACAGGAGATTCTGTTAATATTTTTCTCCTTTAGGCTCACAGAAACACAATTAAGATAAATTTGATTGATTAAATATACTGTAGGCATTCTGAACAGTCTTCTTTTATTTATTTATCCTGACTTTCTATTGAGTCCTGCATGCATGCGCTTTTCTGTGTGTATGTTTTAGAGCTAGGATTGACAAAACCAAACTTCCTCCCTAACTTCTTTTTAATGACATTCATTAGGGACATGTATCTTAAGAAAAGGCTTACTTTGACATCTTGGACTCAATTAAAATTTAAACATTTAGAAACGGCATTTGGTTCTGCTCCAAATTTTTAGTTGTCTTCCCAAATTTTTAGTCTTGTATGTTCTACAAAAATACATTTTTGTTGTTTTTTTTAGATAACTTTCTTCTCTTGGCTTTGAAAATACACAGTGCAAATAAAGAAATTCCTGCTGACATTATCTAGGTTAGAAAACTGTGAATTTTCTCAAAACATATTGCACTCTCCCTTATATCTAACATGCTCCATATATTCTTGAAGAGGGCCAACTGGGGGAAAAACACTCCCTTTCTGGAAAAAGTCTGGGGTTTGATGAAAAAGTAATTCCTCCAATAATTCCTTCTGTGTTTTAACAGCCATGTCTAGCAGAGTGATGTGGGTGAGTTGGATTTGCAGGGTTATTTCAGAAAGCCAGTGTCTCTCCTGGTTGTTAGTGTTTGGTTTTTGCCTGGCAGGTGAGATGGGCACATTCTATTCCACCTGTGCCTGTTTAAGACCCAGCCTAATGCTGTATGACCAGGCTGCTCTGGGGAAAAACTGCTTTCTCTCTTTTTCAGGTAAAAAAGATCAAGTTGCATTTTCTCCCATGAATATGCTTCTTCAAAAAAAAGTCTGGAGCTTTTTTTTTTGTTTGCTGTTGGTTGGATCACCATTGATCCATGCAATACCTTGCAAAAAAGGGGGAGGGTGAATGGATCTGCTCATGCTTTGTCCAATATTTGAAGAATTTGCTCCTGTCATGACCCTTTTTACTTTGCATTACTGGGATTCACTATAAATGCTGCATGAAATGTAAAAACCACTTCTGTCCATTGTGGCTTTTCACTTGCCTTCTGTAAAATTGTGGTTTATGAACCTGCACATTGCCTAATGAGTTGTATTACAAGTGGAAAGCTCTATTGATGGGAGCACTATAAAACAGTGTGTCTCTTCTTGCAAAAGTCACTATATCCATGAAAAACACTGCAATTCTGCCTTCACTTGAAAAATATCCTGACTCCTTGTGTGAGTGAATACACTGAGGTAATATTATGTCTTGTTTTTTATTTTAATATATCTGTTGATTGAACTGTGCTCTGGAATTTCACCTGAAGGTTTGCATCTCTCTAATAACACTCTCAGGTTATAGGAGAGAGGATGCTGGGCTATAGAAAGAAAGAGATTGGAGAGGTATCTTACTTTTGTTTGTCAACAGTAATGTGCTTAACACTGGGTAAATGGGGTTTGTGCCTTTGTTTGTGTGCTTTAATGCACAGCGAGTAATTGCATCTGGCAAATAGAAAAAGTGCAGTTTCAGGTCTCATAGACATACAACCTACAGTAAATATTTATTACACAGAGCATTTAAAGTTTTGCTGTACTGGTAACAGTGATTTGTGATACTTTTTATTCTCTCCCAAAAATACCCCAAACCACCAACGTGCGAATTATAGTTGGTTTGTTTTTTATTGCAGTATGAGCTGAAAAAGATCTTGTTTTCCCTGGAAACTGAGAGCAGTTGCATATCATTGCATGAGGGAATTGTTTTCACATACCAGTCTCTTAGCTCTGATATATAATACACCATTTTACCTAAATCCAGGAGTTGCTAATACTTCTTATATAGCTCATCTGTCATGTGGTTTATAGCCACATCTGTGAATCACTGGACCACAGCTGTAGCTTGCAAGATCACTTTTCAGTGATTAACAGGTCTTACAGCAAGCTTTTCCATTGCATTTTACAAAATCTGTGGGCTGCTGTAGAAATTGTTTCAGGTAGAGGCAGCACATATATTTGTGCATTAACAGAAAGTGTGAAATATCAGCTACCAAATCTTTGCTTTATTTCAGTGTTCTGAAAATGAACCTCACTTCTTCATCAGTGTACTGTGTCAAGGAATCCTATTACATTAAGTTTGATAAATAAACAGCATTAAAGATTGCACTGGCTGTGTAACAGGCTTGTTTGACAGTGAAAGATTTTAAAATGCCTACTCCACATAGAAAAAAATGAACACAAGCCCATTTTATGTGCTAAATGACAAACTATAAGGATTAATGGACCTATTTAAATGAGTAATTGTCCTCTGTCCTATACCAGCTCATGTACTACAATAGCTGTATATGCAGCAGCTGGCAACCCTCTTCTAGAGATTTAAAAGATGAGAATTGGTAACTATAAAAAAATAATGGTTGAGCTAGGCCAAGTTAAGATTAGGCCTCCACTGCATTCCCAGTGACCTCAGTGGAGTTCAGAGAACTTAATTGGCATCTGAAGGTTTCATTCACCCTCCCCCAACTTTATTTCCAAGTCTTCCATGAATCACTCTACTGAAAAATATCATGTTTTAAAGATCTAAATTAATCCCAGTGAAACAAATGTATAGAAAATTTTCTTTGTTCTATATAAGATCAATGATCTGATTCTATTTTTATTTAATAAAGTGGGAATTAATGAGGCCAGCATAGTTAAAACAGAGTTGAAGATACAAACTTTGATTTTTATTCTCCACTCCTGCAGCAGTGTGATAGGATTTGCTGCACTAGAGACTGTCCCAGGGCAGGAGGGGCCATCAGTGAGCAGTGACACAGCAAACAGAGCTGGCTTTAACCAGGTCACAGATAACTCAGCCACTTGTGGGCAGCCATTGCTGAGTTTTTCTCTTCCATTTTGTGTTGTAGGTCTCAGTCACAACATGAGTTCTGCTGATGTATTTTATAGAATAAAATAGAATGCTTTTTTTGTGTGGGTGACTGCACTGATTTTTACCCAGGAGACTTCAGTGATATTTACTAGCACTTGAGACTTGTTGTAAAGAAATTTTGGTAGAAAGTTTCTAACCCTCCCTCAATCATTGCAAAACTTCCACTATTTCACTGCATATATTGTGACCTAATAGATTGTTTTAATAATTAATTGCTTTCTACATTAGTTGAGTTAGAGAGTGAGAATGAGTTAATAACCTTATGAGACTCCTCGGAATCCACACCAAAGTGAAGCTATCACAGAGCAACAGAAACAGGTAATAGAATCTGAGTATGTAAACTGTGTGAAAGGACCCAGTCAATCTTTTGAAGTCTATGTCTATTTTTAGCTCACTAATGAAATCAGTGTTTTCTTAGGGCTTAATTCAAAATCCAATGCAATTGATGTAAGAATTTCCAGATTTAGGTGAGGTCACAATCATACTGTTGTGTGCAATCCCCAAAACTCTGCTTTCTTCTTGGCTTCACTTGCAAAAGTAAAACTCTCATAAGCACATTTAGTATCTCTAAAAATGCTTTCAAATGCAACTTCCTGAGAAGGGCTGAAGCAAAGAAAGAATAACAATGAATGGCCAGTGAGCCTGCGATGCCCTCACAGAACATCTTTCCTATCATTGAAAAGCATCTTTTCATTCTTTGAGGTCTTTTGGCAACAACAAGAAAGACAACTAGAAAATAATCTTCAGATAATATGTCCCAGAGGCAATACTGAGAGCGGGCTGCAGAAAGAAATGAAATAGATTTCTTAAAATGTTTTGTTTCAAAACCATACTTATTACTCTGTGCTGTGTGGAGCAGGCACAGGACCTGCAAACAGCACAGAGCTTTTTCATCTATCTCCGTGCCACTGCCCCTTCAGGTTTGCAAGGATTGATGAGACAGTGATATTATAGCCCATCCAAGCCTTTCCTGAGGGTTTGTTAACCTGCTGAAAACACACACTTATATTCAGAGACAAAGCTGAACTTCCTGTTTGCTTTATACAGCCCAAGATTCTCACCTGTTCTTTTTGTGTAGTTCTGTTATTTCATTTTAGCAGGTTTCTGTGTGCCATAGGGAAGTCTGTCTTTTTCTTATCCTTACAAAGTGCCCCCGAATTCCTGCTGGGCTTTTGTCCCTCTTGAAAAAAGAAAAAGCAGAAAACCAAAACAGTTCCTGAAGGATTTCCTGACTGAAGGAATGAAGACTGTGAACAGTTATGTTGTGGGGTCACAGGAGGCAGAATACAAAGGATACACTAATAAAGATTTATGTGAGCTTGCAAGGGCTTCTCTTTCTAAGTGTTACTTGCTCTGTTTGTGTTCTGTCAGAGTGGGGAGAAGAATGCCCTGGTGTTACAGCAGCTTGTGCTGTGCACTTGAGTACAAGCTGTGTTGTTTCAGCAGACACATTGTGGTAAGCAATAGTGGTTTGCAGTGCTTGTAAGAGACAAGGATTTTTTTCTTTCTTAGAGCCTTGCCATTTCATTTCAAGTGCCATTCTCTTTTCTGAGGCACATCTAAAATGGCACTGGGAGATTTTCTATTTACTGTTTTACAGAGAGTTTAGTGTAACATGAAACTTTTCCTTATTGTGGGCTCTTAGGATAAAGAAGGTTCTTGTGATTTGGTCAAATGAGATCACTGTTGGCAGCACTAATTCCCTGGTCTGCACATTTAACCATGATCCTATCTTATTTCATGATTCTAAGCTGATCTAAGATAATTAATGAATAAATAAAGAGGAAAATGCTGTACTTATGCAATTTGACAGATGCAGACAAATAGTTCTGTTGCATAAGAGTGTGAACTTATTGCTCATAACAGTGTTCAGAGTTAGAATTACCCCTAGATATTAGCTGATAACTTTCCACAGGTGTCCTGATCTGTCATGAACCTACAGCAGCTATGTATCATTTTTGTGTGGAGATGGAATTGATGGAAAAATATCAATATCCATTCAGTCAGGAAAAAAAAAGAATCACTAAACTTCTCATAAACTTCTCATACTCCCTAGTTTTCCTGTTATTTCGATGATGGTGGACTCATAAAAGACAGATAGTTGGCAAATTCACTGGCTTTTTTCAAGGAGTGAGGTGTTACTTGATGTGAATTGGAGTAGAAAAATACAAGAAAGTCATGCAAGAAAGTAACAAATTGAAGTTTTACAGAATGTGCATTAGAAGACCCCTATTTGTGGCTATTGGAATGCTAGAAGTGTGATTGAAACAGTAAAGGCCTGTGGTTTGTGACAGTTGTCTTTTTATTAAAGCAAAATGCAAATTTTTCAATTAGTGGGAAGAAAATGCAGGAAGGAGTTGGTAGTCTACAAACTGAAACTTTCAAGGTTGTGTTCAGGTATTCAAATCAATGATTACAACAGATACAGCAATGAAGCCTAGCAAAAATTAATAACATGAATAGATCACACTACTGAAAGTTATGTGATTGCCAATTAAGTAAATAAATGAGCACAATGAGATGTTGTCAATGAGAGATCAGGAAAGGAAATAAAAATGACTGAGGTGGGAGAATGTGCATTATAGGAAAAAGGCAAGAATTTAGTAACAATGTCACACTGACTAATAATCATGGCACACTGGGATAAAGAAACAGCAGAGAGGGCTAAAAAACTGCAGCCAAATCCAGACTGCTCCAAAAGATATCTTCAGAAGTTAATTTATGCAAGTGATTGATACTTGAATTTTTAAATGACATCAAGTATTAAACATTATTTACAGGATGATTGTGACTTAGGTTGTCACTGGGGAGAATGATAAGCAGAAATATTAATGTAGGAAGAAGGACATTTTAGTGAGGCAGAAATACATACAATGGTAAAACACAAGAGTTTCAGTCTAAAATGTCACCTTGTGATGTTTCTGAAAGAAGTGGAAAAGGAATGCTTGAAACTTGAATACCTCTGCCTTTGTTCCCTGCTAGATTTCACTCCGTTATCTAGAGATAACATCTGTTTTGACTGCAGCTTAACAGAGCTATTCTGGGTTCTGCATCATCTGAGCACTTGTCTGTGCCTGCCCCTCCTTGCCTTTCTTAGAATTTCTGCATTTTTCTGAGTGTCATAATCGTTGTGTTTCTACCCTCTGAATGCAGTTCCATAGATTTGAAGAGTAAATTGAGGTGTGCATGACTGAGAACTTCATGTTTTCCTAATCCTTTTTTTCCTCTTTTCTTTTTCATCTGGCATCTTTATTCTCTCTCTATTTTGTGGAGCCTTCATTTCGTGTCTGTTGATCCAGTCTGGCAATCTAAGTAAATGTAATTCTGATCAATTATGTTTTTCCCTTTTCTGTGGGGATGACTTGTTACCCACTTGTTTCATTGGTGAGCAGTGGATTAGGAGAGCTTTTGCAGAAAAAGTTCAAGAAGTTCTTACTACTTTTAACTGAAGCAGCCTTCCTCATGGGCAGGCACCAGAAAATGTGCCATGTCAAACAGCTCTCCCCATTCACTTTGGAGAGAGTCACTTCTCCATTTCAGCAAAATCCTACCATTCAAATACAAAACATAAAACAGAACCTGGAGTTTTTGAGTACCTGAACCACTTACAGAACAGTATTTGGGAAAAGTAACTTTGCAATTGCTTATTAGTTTTCTCTCTAAGGTCTTTTGCTACTTGCTCAGTGTACTATTTTTAGTTTACTTCTGGAGTTATTCCCAAGTACAGTTTGTGTAATGTAAATATAGATTATCAAAATACTTTGGTTTTGCTACTGTGGTATAAGCGATAGCTCTTTTAGTCTTCTGACTTGTATAAATTTTATTCAAATGTTGTAAAAAGACCATGAAAAATTCTTGATTTTGAAACCATATCCAAAAGACCTTTTGCAGAGTCACAATTTTATATATAATGTCTTACCTTTACATGGTAAAAAAGGTATCTTAGATGTCTTTCTTTCCATCTACCTTTTCATCCTTTAATGATTAAAGGGTCACAGAGTTCCTGGCAGAATTTTAGGAGAACGTTAATTTCTGAGCATACATTTTGAGCAATGGAATGTTGTGTGTTCTTATGTTGTACAGGAAATCTGTCTCTCAGCAAGGCTGGAGAGACCTGGAAAGTTCCATCTGAGTGATCCAAAAGTAGCATTCAAAAGCTATTTTAGCATTCCAGAAAGATGAAAGTGCTTTTTACTCGCTTGCTACGATTATAATTTCAGAGTGACAAGTGATTAAAGCAGCAATGGGCTGAGAGCCTCCCACAGTGTTTAACAGCATATATGAACCATATGTAACACTCACCTCTGCACTCATCTCAATAAGGAAAGATGTCCATGCTGTAAAAAATGGAACTGTGGAGATGATGTTTGTGTGTGCAGCCTGATGTGCACAAAGAACACAGCAATTAGCTGTGCAGATATTGATAACAGAGATCCCTTTATTCCCAGCTGCTGCAATGCCATTAGTTAGAACAGATAAACAAAGATAATGATAAACTGCCAGCTGAAGTGTTTAGGAGAGCAAGTAGTGTGACAGAAGATGACAAGGAAGGCAGGAAATGAGCTAAAGCACAAGGGGAAAAAAAGACTTATTAAAAAAAAAAGCCTCTCAGTGTACTGACACCAGCTGACTTTGAAGTACATTTTGAAGAGGAGAGTTGCACAAGGAATATATGGAACAAAGCCCACAGAAGTTACAAAAGCATTAAAATGCTTCCATAGAAGTCTCTGAAATAAATTTCTGCCCCAGTTTTAGAGGCTTAACAGCCTCTTTGTTTTTCCTCTGAAGTATTGTATACCATCTGCTATTGTTTGTCCCTTTGTTTATAAGACCTACTGATAAATCAGCTCTTATACACAGTTTTATTCTTAAATAAAGACTTGAAAATTCTCATCCACATTTTGTGAAATAAAAACATTTCCTCAGTTGGTAGGATAAACAAGATATGGTGTTTTAGTGTTATCTCAAAGTGTGTAGTTTTGGGCTCCAGGACTGAATTTAATAATTAATCTGGAGGTTTCTTCTTTTGATACTCAGAGTGCTTTGAATGTGCTTATGTGATTTTGTTTTCTTTACAAATAATTTCAAAGGTATCAACCTCTGTAAGAGAAGAAGTTGGGTTTATTAGTATTAAAAGTTTTTGCCTTTTGGGGAAAAAAAAATCCCCACTTCTATTAGTTACCATCGATTATTTTTCTGTCTTTGGAATAATTTTCTTCCTTTGTCCTAACTTGGAATTGTCTACAGAAAAAAATTTCCAAGTTTCTCTCAGCTTTGTTAACTCTTCCTGCTTCACTCAGGAAATGGCAGATTCACCTGAAGCATCTATTGAAGTACATTGTTTTGGAGGTGTGACTTTGCTGCTTTCCTCTTGTAATAGTTTTGCAATTTCTTGGGAGCATCACGGTGTTAAGGATTTTCACAAATACTACATTATGTTATTTAAGGGAGGGTAAAAGGAGAAAAAACCCAAACCACAGACACTTCTATTTCTTTGATGTATTACAGTTTTACATAGGAATAAGAATTTAAGTTGTGTAATCCATTCCCTAAGTGCAAGGTTTAAGAGTTTTATAGCTATACTTCCATTACACTCATTTAAGTCAGAAATTTTGCTGAATAATTTGATGTAACATTGTAAAAATTATATAAGCTCCAAGTGAATATCATGCAGATTTATTTGTTAATGTCAGATATAATTGCTCATCTCATTTCCATCCATCACAATTTATTTTAAGAATGGAACATCAATTATTTCTTTTTATAGAAAGTTTTTAGCAAGCTATTAAAACACACTGCAAAGGGAAACATTTATGTTATTCACATAGAAGAGGAAGACATGAGGTGAGGATGGCAAATGTTAAAAGACTGAAGTGCAGGTGAAATTGACCCAGCACACGATGCCTGTGTTTAACAGTGCTCAGTGCTGGGCAAATATTGGGTGTTGCAACAGTTAGGCTTACTTGTGAAGCTCTTTATGGAAATTGCACAATTCAAGTGCCTCCAGCTCGACCACTGCTGGCTCAGTAAAGTCGTGGAGAAAAGTTCCTTTGGTGGCAATGAAAAGCTGACAAGCATTCTGGGGACGAGGGTGACAGTCTCCTCCTGCCTCATGACAGGAAAGCACACAGAAACAGCACAAGCCCTGGTGCTGGAAGTTCTTGTAACATTCCCTGCTGGGGCAAAATTAGGCCTGTAATTAAAGCAAAGTTTTCAAGACAGTACATCAGTTTATTTAAAAGACATGTATTGTTTTGTTACTTCTTGTTACCAAATGGATTTTTTTTAAATTGCCTGTCTGGTGCCCAAATGAAACAACACTCTGAAGGAGATAGAGGTTGTAGGTGCTTTTCCAACCACAATGTCGCTGCTCAGAGTTCACAGTTATTTCCAATACTATCAGTGAAATCCATTTTCCATGGAAGGCAAAGACAAACCACCAGTGGGTTCAAAAAAGGTTTCATTGCATAATTAGGAATATTGGAAACTAACTACAACCAATCTTTCCTGAGTAAATATGTGTCCTGTTAAATTAGGAGCACTTCCACAACAGATGCTTTTTGTAGATTTCAGGTATGTTATGACAGCAATTCATAATTATCCATGCTGTCTTTGTGCCAAAAAATCATGCTGAGGAGATCCACTTAAATGTAATGAAGACTTTGGGGAAAAAAGCCAGAGAATATCAGTTACACTTTTTCAAACTGTTGCTACAGCGCAGTAATAACTATTTTATGATCTTGCTAAATAATAATTAAAATTCCTAGTATCTGTCAGGGATGATTAGAGTCATTAAGAGGCTTCCTTTCAAATTATCTTTGCAGCTTTCTTCTCCAGCTGAGAACCAAACAAAGTTTGTTTTTATGGGCCGGTTCCAGAGCTGTTGAAGTCGGATAAGCTTTTCCATGCGTACATTCTCATTTTCACGAAGGTTCTAGCACGGTGCTTAACAGGAACTTTTCCAGCTGTCACCGTGAGAGTTTTATCTAAGAAGTTATTTGAAAGATGCAGGGCTCTGTTGCAGCCTGGTCCGTGTTTTGTCAGGCAGCTCTGGGGAAGGCCGGGCGGCGCGGGCCCAGCTGGGGCGGCTCCGCTCATCAGGGCCCCGCGCACCCCTCATCCCGCCCAGCCGAGCATCTCCCGCCCCAGCAGGGCTTGGGGCTGGATCTATGGCAGCGGGCAGGGGTGAGGGTGCTCACAGGCACCCTCCCGGCGCTCTGCCCGTGTCGGGACCCGGCCGCCCCGCGGGCTCCTCATCCTCCTCCTGCTGCAGCCGCCGGCCCGGGCGGGCTCACCTGCGCACCCGCCGAGCCTCAGGTGGGCGCCAGCATCGCTCCTGGGGGTGAGTAAGGTGTAAATTCCCATCCTGTTTCTGGGTATGCTGGAGATTTTCTGTAAGTTTTGTGAGTTTTGCGAGTTTCGGAGCGCGGTGCGCCCGGAGGGGTCCGAGCCCTGACGGGCCCGCAGCGGTTGAGAGGATCCCGGCGCTGCCCTCACCGGTGACGCACTTACAGAAACAAAGCCGAATCCCCAAATTTCGTACGTGGTACTTGAAATAGCGTGAGTTTAGTTTCCTCCATTTCAAAATAAGAATAGGCAAGTGGAAGTTTTTGCAATTCCTCCTTTTGCAAGGAAGGCAGGAGGAATGGACGGTGTCTCATGGGTGTTTCCTGGGCGTGTGAAACTGAGGGAGTGGGAGCTCCCTACGAGGGGCCCGGGGGGTGCAAGGGCATCCTCCTTGGAAGTTGCTTGTGTTTATTCTTAAAAAAACCAGATGCTTGTTGTCAATACACTCGTGTCTGGATTTTCTTATTTTCTTTGTTTTATCTGGAGTCTACTTTCAAACTTGTTGCTTTCATATTGCAAGCGTTTTAGTGTATTTGTTCCTTTCTGTCCTGCAAAGCCGGCTTTGTTGGTATGAGTGGTTGTAACTTAGTCCCTTTTAAATCAAATGTGGAGTATTTGTATGTTTGGGGCCTTTTAACCTCTTTATCTAGTTGATGTTGAGAATTGCATTTGTGTTGCTTCTTGTTTTGAAAGACAAACTAAAATAGCACACAGCCAAAACATTTCTTTCCTCCCTGAAAATGGCTCCTGCAGGTGTGGGGACCACAAGGCTGAATTTCAGTCCGAATTAGAGCAGTAAAGCTGCTGTAAAGCAGCTCAAGCATTGACTGCTAGACAGCCTTTACTGCTTTCACCTGAATGCTGTCGAAGCTGAGAGAAAGAACGTGGCTGTGTAAATCAATCTGGTTGCTAGTGCATGTTTGGATGTTTTATAAAAAAGTAGCTTCTCCTATTTTTTATTTCGGGTTTATCACTTTTTAAAAGTGGGTATCAAATTTCTCTTGACCTAAGTGGTGTGTTCATGTGTCTTACCTTGTGTTCTGCACCTTGGTAACTTCCAAAATTTCAAATGTGCCTTGAGTTTTCAGATGTGTTATTTGCATTTATTTGTAAAATGCATTGAGACAGAGGAAGGGTCATCAGGTCACCTGAGTCTCCCAGACTGTGAGCTTTAACATTTGCTGCCATTTCTATGTGTCATATTTGGTGGTATACTAATGACTCCAACATTTTTCCAGAGGTCATTGTTTTCCTTTTTGGGGAAATCCTCCACCCCACCCAGGTACATGCAATATTGATATAAAGAAATATATGCATAGCTGCATTTTAAATATGATATGGGGAAAGGTATTTTCTACTTTATTAAAATGCTTCTTTAACTTGTGGGAAGTGGGGAAATCCAAGGCTATGAGAAAGCATTTTTCTAATGATTCTCAGTGAAACTGAAAGGATGGCTCTGATCAGAATTATTTGATCTCCACTTTCTGTTTTATAAATGCAATGATTTTGAAGAATCAATTGCAAAAGAATCATTGATACTGTGAAGTGAATTTGGCTCCTGCGAAAGTTCCACTTGACCAATTAATGCAAGTGAAGCAGAAAGTAAATGTCTTGGATGATTTTGTGCTGTCTTTTTTTAAAAAAAATCTTTTTTGTGTCTATTATTTAAAATACTTTAAACTGTGAGACTGTGAATTGTTCGTATTTACCAGGAATTATCTGTGCTTTTCTAGTACACAAAAGATACATGCACATGTGGAAATTAAGGCATTTAAGACTGATTGTACCTAGACTGTATGCTAGCCAAATCTGTAAATGATATCAATGATTAATTCTCACTTAAGAGATTAATAATGACTTCTGCCACATTACTGATTATTTGCTTAAAGCAAAATAGTGTTTTCACTATCTGTACCTGCCTTGTATTAAGTTTTGTGTTACTGTAGCTGATAAACTATGAAAAATATTTGTGCTTGGAAGTGGTAGGAAAAATTTGTTTTTAAATCTCATTTCATTCAGTCACAAGACACATGAGGAAATAGGATGGCTCCCTACATGTATCTCTCTTTGACCTCAAGTTTTCCTTTAGGCCTTTTTTGTTGCTTGCTTTTTCCCTCTGAATAATTGTTTTGTCCACCCGTTCCAGTGTGTTCATTTGGGGGCAGTACAGTATTTTCTTAAAGAACTCTGATCAGTTCCTTAAACTTAACTTAAAACAAATAACAGTGATTAATACAAGAACTTAGGATTTATTTTTTTTCCAAGAAGCAAAACCAATCAGAGGCAGAAGTTATTTTGCTTTCCTCTCTCAGGAAAAATAGAGGTTTTATTCTCACTTGCATTATTATTATTTTATTCCAGTAATTAGTGTACAAAATGATATTAATGAATCTGTTAGCTTTTATGCCTACCTGCAACATTAGTCTAACTCATAATTCAGCTTTGCCTGTGCTTGTCACTACTTCTTTTTTTTCTTTTTTTCTGTTGGGCAGATGGGAATAAATTGTAATTTTTGGTATTGTGTCTATATTAGAGTATTCATTTTCTAGACTGCTCCAGCTTGTGTCTGCATAAATAGTCACTGTAGTGTCAGGTTTCATTGGTTTTGTTGTATTTTCTAGTGCTTAATTTCTAAGCAAAAATGGTTGTTTATTTTCTGAAGGTATCAGGAAATTGAATGCCTGATTAAAGTTACTACCATGTGTGATTTCCTTTTCATGGCACAAGTGCACTACTGAGAAATACACTATGTGGGCTTTCTTTCATGATCTGCAGGAGAGTTAAAATTTCTTAAATACACAGGAATTTTTTAGTTAGCTCAGCTAAGTCTTAATATTTGTGTTAGGTTCATACTGGCAGACATTAAATGATATTTCTCTTTATTGTGCTTTTTAAAGCCTTGTGTTTTTTCACTGATGCTCATTGAAGTGATGGTAAAAACAGCTTCTGCATGCAGGCCTAGTCAAAATTGCAGGATAATTCTGCAGGTAATCCTTTGCAAGGTATCTTGTCTGTTGTGTTGCCAGCTGGGACATCTGTGAGTGCTGTTTGTAAGAACAGTCTGTAGGAATTCAGACTCCTGCCTGCCAGAGAGAAGTTAAACTGCTTTCTGCCTGTCACAGGCTGACTGATGGCTCATGGCAAAATGTGTAAGGGCTGCTGTGGTTCCATCAAGGCTGGCAGCTGAGCCCCACACAGCCCCTCAGCCCCTCCTGCACCATGGCCAGCCCACCCTGCACCCCTGTGAGATGGGGGACACAGCTGGAAAGGTGAGACAAGTTGCAGGTGTAGATAAAAGCAGTTTAGTGGGGAAAACAAAAGCTGGGCCCACAAGCAAAGCAAAATCAGGAACCCATTCCACGTCCCCAGGGAAGCAGGGCTCCACCACTCCCAACAGGGACTGTGTAAGACAAGAACCCATCATAACTCTGAGCATCCTGGGTCCTTCTCCCCAGCTTTCCATGCTGGTGTGCTGCTGGGCAGTGTGGGTCACCTGTCCATGCTGGTGTGCTGCTGGGCAGTGTGGATATCCCCTGGGTCACCTGTCCATGCTGGTGTGGTGCTGTGCAGTGTGGGATATCCCCTGGGTCACCTGTCCATGCTGGTGTGCTGCTGGGCAGTGTGGGATATCCTGAGGGTCACCTGTCCATGCTGGTGTGCTGCTGGGCAGTGTGGGATATCCCCTGGGTCACCTGTCCATGCTGTGCAGTGTGGATATCCCCTGGGTCACCTGTCCATGCTGGTGTGCTGCTGTGCAGTGTGGATATCCCCTGGGTCACCTGTCCATGCTGGTGTGCTGCTGTGCAGTGTGGATATCCCCTGGGTCACCTGTCCATGCTGGTGTGCTGCTGGGCAGTGTGGGATATCCCCTGGGTCACCTGTCCATGCTGGTGTGCTCTGTGCAGTGTGGATATCCCCTGGGTCACCTGTCCATGCTGGTGTGCTCTGTGCAGTGTGGATATCCCCTGGGTCACCTGTCCATGCTGGTGTGCTCTGTGCAGTGTGGATATCCTGTGGGTCACCTGTCCATGCTGGTGTGATGCTGGGCAGTGTGGATATCCCCTGGGTCACCTGTCCATGCTGGTGTGCTCTGTGCAGTGTGGATATCCCCTGGGTCACCTGTCCATGCTGGTGTGCTGCTGGGCAGTGTGGATATCCCCTGGGTCACCTGTCCATGCTGGTGTGGTGCTGTGCAGTGTGGGATATCCCCTGGGTCACCTGTCCATGCTGGTGTGCTGCTGGGCAGTGTGGGATATCCCCTGGGTCACCTGTCCATGCTGGTGTGATGCTGTGCAGTGTGGGATATCCTGAGGGTCACCTGTCCATGCTGGTGTGCTGCTGGGCAGTGTGGATATCCCCTGGGTCACCTGTCCATGCTGGTGTGCTGCTGTGCAGTGTGGATATCCCCTGGGTCACCTGTCCATGCTGGTGTGCTCTGTGCAGTGTGGATATCCTGTGGGTCACCTGTCCATGCTGGTGTGCTCTGTGCAGTGTGGATATCCTGTGGGACACCTGTCCATGCTGGTGTGCTGCTGTGCAGTGTGGGATATCCCCTGGGTCACCTGTCCATGCTGGTGTGCTGCTGTGCAGTGTGGGATATCCCCTGGGTCACTCGTCCATGCTGGTGTGCTCTGTGCAGTGTGGATATCCTGAGGGTCACCTGTCCATGCTGGTGTGATGCTGTGCAGTGTGGATATCCCCTGGGTCACCTGTCCATGCTGGTGTGCTCTGTGCAGTGTGGATATCCCCTGGGTCACCTGTCCATGCTGGTGTGCTCTGGGCAGTGTGGATATCCTGTGGGACACCTGTCCATGCTGGTGTGCTGCTGGGCAGTGTGGATATCCCCTGGGTCACCTGTCCATGCTGGTGTGCTGCTGTGCAGTGTGGATATCCCCTGGGTCACCTGTCCATGCTGTGTCCCCTCCCAGTTTGCTGAGCACCCCCAGGTCTTTGCTGAGAAGCAGGGAAGGCCTTGGCTGTGTGTAAGGGCTGCAGCCATGGGAACACCCCTGTGTGCAATCCCATCCTACAAATGGGGAGTTCTAGAGGAAATCCTTCACTGAGCATTATTACTGTCCAGCCTATAGATTAGAACAGCTACTTCTAATGATATTTTCATTGGCATAAAGTTTGTGTTGTCTGAACAGATTAAGGTTCTTTTTAAACTTTTTCATCCCCTGAGGGCTCTTAGTGTTTGTAGTCAGCAGCTGCACCATTTTTGTGATTCTGTTTAATTATGTGCAATTAATTGGGTCATAGCTTGGCATGTTGGAAATAATGTTTGTACAGAAAATCTAGTATGGATATAGTGAGTTGCAGCACTTTTATTGTGCTTAATATCTGTTTCTGGCAGAACTGGGAGTACTCACTAGTTAAGAGTTGATGGAGATTTCATTGATGTTCTGCTGCTTAATTTCAAAAGATGGGATGCATTTTTATCAACTTCAATTTGCCAAAGCAAACATATGCACACTTTAATTGAAATAAAGCAATAATAACTTTATGGGCTACTAGAAATATGGCTGCTCTGCATTTATGGAAAATACGTCAGGACAAAGATGTGCATTGTGAAGGATGCACAAAAACACACAGCGCAGCCCTGCTGTTGAAAATTCATGATCTTAGCTATAAAATGTTGAGAAATAAAATGAAACTTACCTGTTTCTTTGAAACAGATTGTTAATATTTCTGCCATTATTAGAGTAAGGCCTATAACCATCATCTTGAGTGAGTCAGAATTTAAATTTTTAAGGAGCTGAGAAATTGCAGCAGCCTACAGAGCTGCAGCGTAGTGTACTCAGTTTGGATGAGCAACCACTGCTGGGAATGCATCTAAGGTTTGGACTGGTGCTGGCAGCTGGAATGTGGCTCATGTTAGAGGGGTTTGAGGGATGCTCTCCAGGGGAATGCCATCTCTAAGACACTTGAAAGGGCTCCTGGAAGGTCTTTATCTGCTCCTGCTAAGGTTATTGCCAAGGCATGGTGCAGAGCCTGGCTGGGTTAAATGCTGACTGCAGAGATGCAATGTGTATTAATCCCTAGTTTACAGCCTAGAGTGAATAACTACATGAGATTGCAGTCCCAGCACAGGGCAGTGTCCTGAGGTGTCAGTTGTCACTGAGTGATTATTTTGTGCACACATCATTGTTTGGGGTTTTCCCAAATGAACATTTAAACAAGAAATCGTCAGGTTTAGGAATTGAAACTGGCATATTTTGCCAGTTTATGATAGAAACTGGCATAAGCCTCTCACAGCTCCCCTCAAGTGCAGGCTGGGGAGGCAGGCCTGTCTGTCTTGCTTTTGCTGCAAGAGCCATCCTGACATTCCAGCTCTGGGATGGGCTGTTTGGACAGCTGCTCCCTCTGTTTCATAGCAGTCTCCAAACAGTGGACCAGATGGATTTAGTCTCTGCAAAAGAGACCTTTGGGAGGCTGTGACAATGGAAGCTTGCAGTGGTACAGGCAAAACTGTATGAGGACAAATGCTTATCACTTACTCATCTGATGTGTAGCAGGGATCTTTCTTTGGTATGTACTCAATTAGAGTCTTACAGAGAGATTGATTTCTGGGTGTTGTAGCCACAGACTTCAGCCAAATAATACAAAATGGTGGTGTTGTGCTATTAAATCTTAGCTCTTTTTTGAGGGTAATTTTGTATATATGTCTTTTTAATGTGAATCTGTGAGGAAACACAGAGTGCTTATGAATTAGCAAGGATTAAGGTAGTGCTGTAGTTAGTAACTATTCCTGATGTCCATGCTTGGGCAGGAATCGGTGCTGCCAAGGTACCCAGGACTATGCCCCCAAATGTAATTAACTGTAATTAACCAAGGTGATGGAGGAGGCCAATTCCACAATGAGCACACTTGGCTATTTATAGCTCCAGTGCCATCTCTGGTGTTTAATCACTGCCATGGCCAAGCTGCTAAGTGCTGCTTGGCTATTTTGTGAATGCATGGGAACGGATGCACAGAGAATTTAATTTTTACATCTAATATAAATTTTAGCAAACAGCACAGCATGTGAGTAGAACCGTGTAAATTTATGCTGCTCTAAGTAACAGAATGCATTCACAAAAATGCTAGTGTTTGTAAATTTTGAAGGAAAAGCTGAAAAGCTCTTTCGAGGAATCACTTTGTAGCTCGTGTCCAGAGGAAAAAAGCCCACTTTTATTTGACTGTTAGCTAAAATCTAGATTACTGCCCTTTAATTGCTAAATGCTTGATAAGTTGAATTTTGGAGGAGGGGAACAGTGAAAAATGCAGCAAAAGGTGATACATCTTGATTTTAGCGACCCTTGCATTGTGTAATAACAACACACATCCTCTTCTGGCAATTCAAACCAAAATATGTTTTCTCAACAGTTGATATGCCTTAACCTACAAAATAAAATAAAATTTGTGAATATTTGCAGATACATTGTCCGTTTAATTTTAATTAAAAGCTTCTTTTATCACCTCCTTGAGGGATTATTTGGGCAATTGTAACTTGTAAAGGTTTGTGACTGTTAGTAGTTTAAATCTGTCCTCTACACTCCTGCATTTGTACTTTTGTGTGTCTTTAATTATGAAGGAAAAATATTTTCATTTATCCAAGGTATTACTTGAAAAAGCTGCTTTTCCATAAAATCTGCAGCTGCTTTTCTCTTTTCCTATTAAAAGTTTCCCTTTTAATATTCTGCCTCTGCATAAATTCTAGGACTTTCAAAAAAGGAAGATAATCCTTTCTTTACCAGTCTTGCAACTGGAAAATTAATTTTTAAGTTAAAGCTTCCTGTTTCAACACTCTACCAAAATATCAAAAATAGTCAAATATCTTTCAAAGACTTGCTTTTTAAGGCCAGAGGTTATCATTAGATCATCTAGTTTGAGTAATATGTAGCAACCAAATGATTTCCTGTCAGAAAAATTGCCTCTGGGCTATGTCCAAGTACAGAAATTATTAGGAGTCAGGCAAACATAATTTGAGATTATTTGAAATAATTTGGAGATTTCAGGCTGATTGTCCAGATGCTGGCATCTCCTTTCCTTCCCAGCAGTCTTCCAGTTCAGAGAGTATAAAAAGCTGTTCCTGTAGGAGGGCACTGCCCATGTCTGGTGACTGAGCCATAATGAGACCTACATCTGGTTTAAAGAAAGAGATGGGGGGAAAATACAGAAGTAAACTGTGCAACAGTTCTGGGAACTCCCATATTTCACCTTCTAGTTTTGGGTTGAATTTAGACTTGTTATTTACAGGGAAATATTAACGGTTTGACTTCCAAGATGTTAGTAGGTGTCACAGCTTATTTCCTGTTTGATTTGTGAGCTGCTTTAGCTGTGATTGTGGTACTCTTATGGAGAATATCCTAATTTTATCATGTGTAGTATGTGTAGCAATGTTATCCAGCAAAAAGTGTAGAAAAATAGATGTATACATTAGGAATAACATTAGGCACATAAACAACATTATTGGTTTTTTTTAGTAATGCATTTATGCCAACCTGAGTTTTCTTTGCCCTGCAAAATCTTTTCAAATTCCAGAGAAAGTTTTGTTTTGTTTGTTTGGGTTTTTTGTTTTTGTTTTTATTGAGTCTCTTGTTAATGCCAGGAGTGGTCCTGTAGCTATGAGATTCAGTATTGTCTTACAGGAGGCCTAAAAACTCTGACAGTAAACTACAGATTCGGAACTTGTATTCAACAGAGGCTTCTTCCAAGGCAGAGGGAGTTTATTTCAAAATCTGCAAAGAAAACTGAGCCTTCTGAAAGGCTGTTGTTATTCTATCTGTAGAGCCACGATAGGGCTGGGGATTCTCTTTCATGTCAGATTTTTGTCTCTGCAGATATGAATGCTATAATCAATGCATGAGGGAGCAGCATTTCATTTTCTCCTCTGGCTGAGCTCTGTATGATTGCTTCCAGACAGACGTGTGCAGTTCCATCACAAAAAATGCTCTATGCAGCCATTAGGATAACTTTTTTTTTCTTTTAGTAGCAGCTTGTGCTTGAAGGCTCTCTTTTCAATCTGCTTCTGTGAATTTCACTCCACCTTTATTCATTTTTCCAATATGGACATAATTTCAGTGTCATGGAATTGCTGCTGTAGGCTGCTATCAAGGGGATATGTGAAGACCTATGGAAAAAAGAGAGTGAGAAAACATAAATTCATATTTAACTTGGTCTGCAGCTTTTTATCCCCCAGAAAAATAGATGAAACTGCTGAATTTTGCCAGTCTGGGAGCCAGAGTGGGAGATGAGAGAAGTTGGACCCCTTTCTGTGTAGTTTGTCTTGGGACAGTTCTTAGCTAATTTTTTGGTCTTTCCCATTCTGCCTCTAATCTGCCTGTCTTGTTTTGGAGGTAGTTGATTCTGTTTGTTGATTCTGTTTCCTTGTCAGTGATGCTTCTGAGGAGACAAGCACACCCTCCTCCATTCCCCCTGCTGACATTGTATTTGTATTTCTTCAGTGGGAAAACAAGGTGAATGATCTTGTGTTCTCCCTTGTTTTGCTGTGTCCTGTGATTCCATGTGCTGCCTTTGCTGCACTGTGGTTGAGCCTTCCTGCTCCTCCTGAGCCCAGTTAACCTTCTCTGACTGTCCTGCTCGGGCTGCTCAGCAAGTCCCCAGTGCTGCTCACTTGCTTTATCTGCCTTCATGCTTTGCATGAACCCATGGAGGCTATTACCACTTTTCTTGTTGTGCACAAGCAAAGGCAGCCCAGCAGAGCAGAGATTTGCTTTGTTCTGAGCTCTCCCTTCCCACAGCACAGCCAATGCAGCTCCCTTGCCCCCAGCCCTGCATGCATTAACTCCCAGGCAGGCACTGGTGGAGAGGCACTAGACTTCCTCAGATTCATTAGCTGTGCTCAACTCCCTCCACTTGGAAAAATGAAAAATTCTGCTTTTGAATAACAGCATGCTCTAGCTGACAAAACTTTAAAGCTCTCTCAGAAATATGTTTTGATGCAGAGGAAAGGAATTGGCAGCAGAAAGTTCTGTTTAAAAATGCAGCTTGTTTTTTTGGCTGGATCAGCCGCTGTCTCTTTCTGTGCCCTCTCTTGCTTCACTGCTTCTGCTATTGTCTTCTGACAGAGTTTTAAAAAGTCTGATCACTGATTATAGGGAATTGTGAAGACATCAGGGAAAAATCTGGACATATATATTTGGCTATAACAAATTATTTTTTCTTTTCCACAGGTGACAAAAAAATGTGTCATTCTGTCCCTGGCTGCCCAGCAGCTTGAAGTTAGCAGCTGGATGACCTTTGATCATCCTTTCATTGATAATGTGTTGTACTGTGCTTGCCATTTCCAGTCCTAGGTCAGCCCAAAACCTTTGCTGAGGTGCAGTAATTGCTGTCTGTCTGTGCTTAATGTGTGTCCCTGTTTAGGAAGTAAAGTTTATGGTTTTCTGTTGGGTAAGGAAACAGTTCTGTGAGAACTGATCATGAAAGCACTATGTTTTAAAGATTAATTTTCACCCTGGTGAGGACCAACCATTAACCGGAATTCTTTGCAGGCTTGTGAAGCCTCCAAACACTGACCATTAGTTTCCCTTCATTCCATTCTAATTAAAGAAGAATTTAGCAAAACCTCTTTTCATTGTTTCTTGAACAGCTCCTCACTGGTTGGCCCTGGCAAGGGAAGCTGTTTGTCACAGAGCAGTTCTGGCTCACACATTCCTGTTCTTGCCTGTTTGTTGCTGCCTCTGCTCTACAATGTTTTACAGGTGTAGTGAAACAAATGTTTTCTGCAGATCTGGCAGGGACTGAATCAGGGTACCCATGTGGATAAAGAATAGGCTCTTTTCTTTTTATTTTGCCCAGACCCTGATGTGTTTCTCAATTCAGCCTTACAAACAATTTTATTGGCACAAGATGAGGTGGCAGAGTGCTGCAGAATCTGTAACTGCAGATAAGAAAAGACAATTTCTTACCCTGGCAAAGCTGCCAAAACCCTTGTTTTGTGAAACTTCTCCCTCTAGTTATCTTTTCATCAGGCAACTGAGGAAATTGGGTTGTAGGCCTTAAAGACAAAAATCAATCAAACATCAAACTCCACAACTTCGTGAAGGTCTCATGTGTAGCTTGATTAAGTCCAGGCCATCCTACTGGAATCACTCAACATGCTTTCAGAGCCAGCTTTATTTGGCAAGTAGGCAGCTAATTTTTGGAAGTACATCATCTCTAATGATAAAGAACTCTGTCTGCATTTTCATCCTTTCACAAAGCAAAATACTTGCCTTGGAGGGATTTTAAAAATATGTGTGTGGTTTTTTTTTAATATCTCAAAAGCAGTGTAGAGTTAAAAACAGAAGTCTAGGGTTGGAAAACCTGAGCAATTTCCAAACTTTATCAGCTTCACTAATTCCTGGATTATAGAAACTAAATACTTCCCTCCTGACATGAGTTAATCACTGCCATTGATACTGCTGCCAGCTGTTGGTATTTATTAGCTGCAGTACAACCATCTAGAGTACAACAGGCTAGAACAGTGGTGAGGACTCCTGAAAAATGCCCAACATAGGTTTAAATATTAATCACATTACCTGGATATTGAATTAGCTGCTCTTGAAAAAATGTACTGTCCAGCCGAAACTTTTAAACAAGACATTCTCATTCTGGACTTATAATTGTTTGAATAAAAGGAAATACTAAGGAAACACTTTGTTTGCAGTTATGGCCGTTTATTTCTTGAGATGATTTTTCCTTTTAATGTAATTTTTGGTGGTAGTTGAGAAAAAATTCAGTAATGTTAATGAGAATTTCCTCTTGGTTTAAGAATTACTAAATGGCCTTTTTCATATTGAAATGACAGGTCACTTAAAAACCTCTCTGTAATTTCTTTAGTTATATGCAGAATTCTAAATTTTGAGCAAGATACCCAACAACTACTTTGAAGGTGTTCCAGTAACATTACATTTGCTGGGACAGAATGTATTTAATTCCTTAATGCATGCAGGAAACCTCCAACCAGTAGTCTTTTTTTAATGCATGAAAGAAGCAGCTTTGCTTATTTCTGTGGCTTCTTTGTGTGTCTCAGCTCAGGTGCTGAGGAAAGAAGCATAAAGGTGAGGTTCTAGACACAGTTTCCCAGTCAGTAGGGACACTTCTTGCATGTAGTTGTTCATGTCTCAAATTGTCTTAGTCATGCTGTGTTACCTTTAAAAACATTTAAAACAGTCTTCTAAAAGTTGCTGGCTTAACTGCTGGGACAGTGGTGGGCAGGTGAAGCAAGAAGTTCTAATGTGAGCTGTGGCGTAGATTGTGTTGTGTTACCATGTACCAAAACTGATCAACTTCTCAGTATTTCTGCAGCATGGACACAACCTACCATAGCAAAAAAAAAAAAAAAAAAAGAAAAGGCATTTTTCTCTCTTTTACAGCCAAAGTGTAAATTCACAGACCTGTTCTAACTTCTTCTTGTCCTAGATGTATTTTAAATGTGATTATTCCAAGGTGGTTTTAATTACTAATTATGTAATCACTGCGCTTTTGATTAACTCACAGGCACTATTAAACAAATTGAATTGCTGTTGTAAAGCTAGTTACAATGAAAAATTACTTCAGAGGAAGTTCAAGTAGACATATATTTATGTGTTTGTATTTATGAATGGTACAGATTTGCTGCTACTTCAGAGAGTAGGTCCAGGTAGATAGCCAGAAAATCAACAAAATTGGCATGTCAGAGGGAAAGATAATGAGTTATTCAAAACTGGGGCTATCATTACAGTTATTAGCAGTGTCTGAAGATTCAGTGCCTATCTTTGTTCTCCCTGACAAAATCATCCCTGGATGATTTTTAGGTTTCCCTTGAGCAGCTCTGTTACCTTCAAGTGACTTTTTGGTTTGTTGTGCAGTTCTGCCTGGGAGCTCCACCCAGTTTCTGGTAGGAGAGTGAAACAGTCCTGAGAGGAGCTGAAGGTGGTAGCAGTTCTCCCCTGCTCCTTCAGTTCCTGTGCTGTGTGAACATTGCTGAGTGAAATTTGCTCTCCAGTCGTGGAGCAGAATGATACATTCCAAAGATTATTGGGGAATAAAAGTGGGTATTTCAATCTCTTCTAAAAAATGTTATGTTGGAGGTACAGCAGCAGAGTGACCTGAACTTGAAGGTGCAGTGATGCCTGATGTGCCTTAGATCTTGGCTGGCCCTCTGTAGCCCTTCAGAGCTCAGCATTCCTCATGACTCCTCCTGGTGAATGGGATGTGGAAGCAGTTTGTTTTAGGGTAGGGGATGGCTCTGACTGACTGTTATCTCTGCTCTGCTTTGTTTCTAGCTCTGCAGGCACTGCTCATCTCCCTGTTTGTAACTTACACATTCTGTTGCCTACAACTTTCAGGCTGCTCTTTTGCACAAAACCAACCAGCTCATTGGATGCTTATTTTACTCACTGAGGTCCTTAAAAAAATAGAGTTGTTAATTAGGAGTACAAATATGAGTAGGTGATACAGGTAATTCTTAGTTTCCTTTTTTGTCATGTTCGATGTACCTCTGCAGAAGGGAAAGGAGCTCCTCTGATTAAAGAATGTGTAGCTATGGATAGCAAAATTTGGGTTTTTGCTTGCTTCAAAACAACGTCATGACAAAAGCATCTTGGAAGCTGTTGAGTAGTCTAGCTGTACTTAGTGTGCACAATACCAGTGACCATAAATGTTGAATGACTTTTAAGTAGCAATATCTATTTCACTTGCTTGTTGGGCTATGGGACATGTCTCTTTAATCCAGTGTGTTAAGATGAGATGTGTTGGTGTCAAACTAACTCCTGAAGCTGTATGTGTAGACTGTGACCAAGAAAAACATTCTCATGATGCTCCCCAGTGCACTATTTGATGTCTATTTGCTGTCTTTTTGCTGCAAGGAGATGTGAAATAATTTACTTTGCATTTGTAAGCCACTGTGTGCACATTGCTTTCCTAAGGGTCTAAGTGCTCTAGGCTGAGCCTTGCTGCTTGTGTATTCCAAACTGGGATGCAAATGCTGGGAGAGCTGAAGGGGAATCTAAAACTGGAGAACGACTAGCAAGTAGGAAAATGGAGCAGGAGCCTTGTCATCACAGCATGTTGGCATTTGAAATGAACCCAAATACTGCACTTGGCCTTTGGATATGGATCAAGTATTTTGTCTTAGAAACCAGCTATTCAGTTTAGTATCCACCCCTAGATAAAACACTTCCACTTGAATTAGAACAAAAGTTTTGCCTGCTTATTGGAAACAGCATTCCTGGGAGAGAATGTTTCCTGGCTGTCAGGAAAAGCTATGAAAGATGCAATTGCTTTCACTTTTGTACCTATTCACTCACATTGTCTCTCTCTTTGATCTAATTCTCAGTGAGGTTTAAAAATACCTCTAATTCTGGGATAGAAATTCCATATATTGTGGGAAGTTTTGGGTTGATGTGGGGAGGAGGGGAAAAGAGATTGAGAAGCAGCAGAATTTTCATCTGCTGAACAATGTTGGGATTTCTTATTGACCGCTGAAGGATCTCCAGGAAATGACCAGGTACAAAAGGGACGTGATGAGGGTGATTCATTTGCTTATAGTGCAGAAATGGTGTGAACACTGCTCTGCAGTGATTGCTTTTGAGTGGCTTTAGAAATTCAGACTTTTCTTTCAGAACTCTGTAAAATGCATCAGAACTAATTACTGTCATTTCTCCTGGAAAGACATTTCTGCTCCATGGTACAGTTGTCTGGTTTATGGTATCCATGGCCTGCCTCATGTCAGTCAGGGTAAGGCTGTGTTGCCTGTTCCTGTATCCAAGCTTTACACCATGTGCTGTTAGCAGGACTGTTTCATTTAGTGCAGGATAAACTGACCCCCGTGTACAGCTCAGAAAGCCACTGCAGTTCTCTGGAATGAAAGGTGCTGGGTAAGTATCAGACAACACACCTATGCCATTTCTGTAGCTCTTATGTCTAACTGTTATTTTCTAATATATATGTTTATTGCTAAATTTCTACACGTAGCAGGTGTTTGTTTTTTAGTTTTATTTCTAGATCGAAATATTGGCTCTTTTCTCTCTGTAAAAGAAGGTCTCCCAGTTGGTAGTGTTGGTCTCCTGGTTTAGAGTGTAAAACACAATCTGAATACTCTGTAGTTCAGAGTACATCCAAAACTCAAGTGATTAGCACACCAGCTAAATCCAGTAACAAACTGAGAACTTGGTAGGGACAAGATGCTGCTCTTTATTTCAGTCATTCTTTATCCCTCAGTACAAAGTGAGAAATTCACTGGTGAATTATCCATTTCTGTGTTAGCAGCTGAGTGGGGCAAAAGCAAGACCCTCGGGTTTTAGAGCTGTATGATTTAGTATGCAGCCAAAAGTATAGTACAGCTAGCAGTTGTAAAGGAATTGAACTCAATATTTTCATAGGAGGGCTAAAAATAATCTTTGTATAGTCAACATTATTCTAAATTGAGTAGCTGAGATCTATTTGGCAGGAAACACATTTCTAATTGTGTGATATATGAGCATTTTTATTTATATAAATAATAATGTGTAGCGCACAGTTCTTTCTAAATATTTGCTAAATAGAAAAGGATTTTTTAAATTAGGTGTTGCTACACGATGATTTGCAACCCCTGGAAACAGGCACAGGAAGGCTAAAGCCCTAAGGTAGTTGTTAGTTACTTCAGGTATGATGAATCAGTGCTGCAACCTGTGGGTGGAACCTTTTTTAGGAGCACAATGTGCGTAAGGAGCACGGTGAAAAGTTACAGGGGAGAAGAGGAGCTGCAGCAGAATTCTTGCTGAATTTCCATTGAGTTGCAGGTTTTAAGTGTGTGCTAAATGCAGACTTTGGTGAATCAGAGCCTAAAGTTTGGCCATTTGTTTTGGGGGAAATCAATACAAATGAGACAGTGCAGCTTCCGGTGTTATTTGGTGGCAGCCAACTTGAGTCATGGCAGTTAACAAATTAATTTTTTATGTGGATTAGGACCTTTAATCCTGTTTTCAAATGAAATATAAGCAGCTCTGACAAAACTTAGTGCTCCTAAGGCATCTGTAATTTTCATAACAATAAATAAAAAATCAAATATATCAGACTTTATTATCTTTGAAAACATTGACTTTTTCCCACCTAAAACTTGGATCAATATAGGAAACTTCCTTCCTTTTTTATGTAATTACTGCAACTTTTAATTACCTGTTGTCCCCCACATGACCTTTGCTTCAAGTAGAGCAAGTTACAGATTCCTAAATTTCCCTAAAGGTCCATAATTGTTATGCTACGTGTGGGATAGGAATATTTGAATTGTTGGTATGAAATGCCAAAAAATAAAAGTCTTCAATGGATTTGAACATTGAATTTGGTCCTGCTGGCATTATAATCTACACAAGCACTTAGCGAATGGCAGCACAAAAATTAGGCTGAATTATATTCTGAAATACTTCAGAGAAATGAAACAATAAACTTACACTTTTTATGGCTCAAAGGATGCCTCATTCTATGAAAGAGTTGAGCCACCTGGGTCTTCATTGCAAAACTGTTTTGCTGTAGATGGTTATGCACAGCATTTAACATGAACAGACTAATCCAGGTTTAAAACTCGACATTTCTCATGATATATGGTGAAACAAAATGCTTAAACCTCCTGACATACCAGTGTGCAAAATAAAGCTTGCAGGGAGGCATTTTAGGGTATGGAGTGTCTGTTTTTAAAGTATTAAGATTAATCATTGATCTTTACCCCTAGCCTGACACGGGGTCAAATTTGGATAATAAGGAAGCTGTTAATATTACAGAGCATCATTATATGAATAATTTCTAAAAGGAGGACTGTTAATCAGTGTCATCAAGTTGTCCCATCTATATGAGTTTTATGAAATACCTGTAACTATATAATCTTGGCAAGAACATAAACAGGCTACATATGTGATACTCATTCTAAATAATTATATTTCTCTGTACTTCTGTCCTATTTTCTGGTTTTGCCTAGAATGAATAAGCATTCATATATTGACTTGTCCAGCAAAGTTGTTTCTTAAATTCTCTATCTTCAAACATGATGAATTCAGAAAACTTCTATATTAAATTCATATTGTTATAACCTGAAAAAATATAGCCATGTTATCTTTAAACATTTTCTTGGCCCAAAAATTGGAATAAGAACTTTTTGTAAGAAATCCTTATATCAGGAGTAATACTTGTTGGATTTTTAAAATATATTTTGATGAGGCTCATTAAATGATTCTTGTGTCTTAAATTGATCTCTGTTATTAACTGATAGAAAGCCTAATCAGTAAGTGGATGTTAATTCGTGTAGTGTAGCTCTGGACCTCCCAGGAGATTTCTGTGTGTGCTCATTACATATTCATACCAGTAGCCAGAGACACATGATTGATGCTGCTCCACTCTCCATTCCTGATGCTTATCCAGCACTGACAAATGTTTCCACATTTAGCAGTAAAAAGGTACCATGACTGTCTGAAGGGACACTTCACACAGCATTAACTCTTTCTCAAGTTCTTTCCCTTCAAGTTCTATTTCCTTTAACACAAGAGTGTAAAACTGATGGGAAGGTGGGCCCTTTGTTAGCAATGGTCAGGAAGTTCAGACCTTTTGACATTTTTTGGTTAAGAAGTGTTTTCTCTGTGCAAACTAATTCAATAACATTTTTTCAGTGATTATGTTAAAGCTTCTTAAAACCCACCAAGTTATGTATTAAAAGCATTTTATGCCTGGTGAAGGCTTGTAGGAGCTGACATTCTTGGGGGCATGAGTAGAGAATCTCTTAACAGTAAAAATAACTTGGGAAAAGTTGTAGATTATTCTCTGGAAGTTGTCACTTCTGTGTAAGCACCTTGTACATTCCAGTATGACAAGTTAACAAAAAAGCTGGTGTACTGGAAACTGTGGCCTATACAGAACCTTTTATCTGTGTTTAGTTTGTGGTGAAATGTTACAATGATGAATGACTTTCAATTCCCATACTTCCCCTCCTGGCACTAACAAATTTTCATTTGGTGCCACACTTTCAAGTCAGACAGATTATACTTCTCAAACTGGAAAGTCCCATTATGGAACTATTTGAGAACTGTGCTGACACCTGTAAACCTGAATAGATCATTATTTGCTGTTACTCCCTCAGCTTTTCCTTTGTGCTTTCTGCTCCTACAATTAAGTCTCCTGCTATAATAAAATCAGCAATATTTCTAGTTTTCTTGCTAGATCATGGGTACCTTTGTCTGTGCTCATATCCATATGAGTCACATACTCATATCCCTCCTAACATGTTCTTGCACCAGACAGTACATTTTCTGTCACACTAGTAAACCATAGGATGCTGCAGTTGTGCTTCAGCTTAGGAACCATAAAGGGCTATGATTATTGTGGAAGCCCAGCATCTTAAAATAGAGCTTACACAGCTTTAATACAAATTCACACCAAACATTACTAAGTAATGGTATGAAAAAATCCTTTTGGGGTAGCACAAAAGAACAAGAGGGACAGTTGTCTTGAACAAAACTCTGGTTACATAGAATTTCTGCCATAATACGTTTAAAATTTTGTAAATCATGACGTGAAGTGTCTTAAAAAATTAAATATTGAAATGTAAAATTAATTTTGCAGTTATAAATGAGTTTTAAAAAAACCAATCTGGAATCTCCTGTTTATTTACTGCATAGAGGGCTGTACTCTATATTTTTATATGAACAGAGTCTTACCGCATTTCTTGAAGCATGAGGTTCATTTTCTAAGTAGTTTTTTATTCCATCCAACTACTGTGAGTTGTTTTTCCTGCCTCTTTGTACTATTCAAGAGGTAAGATGTGATTCTGTTGTCCTCTACCCATTTGCTTGTGGGTAAAGCATACAAGGAATCTCAACAGGGAGAACAACCAGCCCTGTTTGCCATTACCATTCCTTGACTGCATTTCTGTGGCTCTTTACTCTTCTATAAAAAGATCCTTGGAGCAGATGCAGTTTCTTCTTGAAGGGTCTCACCATCTTGTGAGAACATTCATAAATAAATAACTCTTGCTTGCTGAAGTGTGAATGGACCTCAGTGTTCTGACAGACCAGCCACGAAAACTGGAACACAACCCAAGCTGGGCCACAATGGGACACCTGCTCTGCCTGAGATCCATCCCTGCAAGAAAAGGGACAACACTGGGCTGTTAAGCACTTTGAAAATTAAAAACTACTGGTAGTTTATTTTTCTGCAGGGCTAGTTTAGTCCTTTTACAAGTTTACCCACAGGTCTTGGGCACTGTATGAAGTAAAACCTTGCATAAGGAAGTGTGTTTGTCCAATCAATTTGGACTAAGTGAATACATACATATAAATTTATGTGAGAGTTAATTCAGCCCTGTGTAAATGGTCATTAGGATAATGGTCTGATTTCTGCCCTTCTCTAATGAAGTCTAATGAAATATTAAACTCTTTATGCCTAAATTTTTCTTGAGTTCCATCAGAAGTGATGCTATTATGTGATTTCCTGCACATAATAAGGAAGGTATCAAAGTATAAAATAATAACCTTGGAGATTTTTGGTGGTGGGGGGGTTGTTATGTTTTAGGAGTTGTATCCTACAGGTTTCCAGGTAACAACAGAATTCATAAATATCTATGTTTTCACTAATTCCAAGGGACAAACCCAAATTGTTTTCAATGCTTTCAATGTTTTAAAGAAATTGCTTACTTTATTTTTCTGATATTTCCTTTGGAGACTTTCATTCAGGTAATTTACGTTGCTGCCTTCTTTCAAGTTTTCCATAGCAATTGGCACAATCTATGAAACTAGAATAGGTTTAGAGGCCAACGCGTTCACCACAAGTCAGATTCAAGGTGAATTAAGCATTATATTTTGGGTATGTGAGATGGCAATAGAGTGGCAAGAATTTTTTTTATATTTATGAATTTTCTTATGCACTGGGAAGCACCATCAATTCAAAGTAAGCTTAGCAATTATTAAGTAACACTTCTCTTCATAAGAGACTGGTTTTTTTTTTGAGCCACTATTTGATTTGCAGGACTTGATGGCTGTAGGAGATTTTAACTGCCCAGAAACTTGTTGATGAGGAGTTGAAACAGAACACAATTCCTGAAATGTGTTCAGTGGATATTTCCTACAAAGAAAAAAGCGTTTTAGGCATAGACTTTTGAGGATTTAATTGTGACCGGCAAGGGAAAAAATGTCTTAAAAATGTCAAGGTGAGGGAATACTGAGAGCAGCTGTCAGCAGTGCAACTGGTGATCTCTGAGATAGGAAGGAGGAAAAATAGCGAAATAAAAACAATACATTTCAGTATGACAGACTCTCTTAAACTCCTAGAATTGGTCAGTAAAATCCCCCGAGAGGCTTCTCAGAGGCACTAAAGAAAATTGCAGTCTCTCCAATTAATTAGATCAGAGGTAAAAATGCATTTCCATTATGGAGGGAAAAGTGGGAACCATGTGAAGTCAGTTGAAGGTGAAGCTGAAGGTTTGTATTGAGCGGCTGAAAAGCAAGTGCAGCCCACGAGAGGCTCTTGTTACCACCCTGGACTCCTTGCCTTGAGCTGCTTCTGGAGCTCTGCAGCAGACAGTGAGCAGACTTGGGGACTGAACTTGGTGAGAACTCCTGGGGTTTCTGTGGGCTCTTTAACAGCAGCTCACTGTTAATTCAGAAATTAGGTGCAGTTCTGTCATGACAAGTGTGTGGATACCAGGTATGGCTTGTGGTGTCAGACTTTACAGGGGGTGCACACAGGGTCATCTTCTATAGATGATGGAGAACCCTGGCCTTAATATATGTTGGAAAAATAATCTAAATGAAGTGATATGAAATGGTACAGAACTGGTCAGAAAGCTGTAAGGAGAAGTTCTTAAATTCTTAATGGAAAATGTGTGGAGATGCCCTTGTGTTTCAGTATACACACAGTTCTTTTTCATCAGTCATGGTATATATAGTCTTCAGTCAAAGCCAAGCTGAAAAAAACCTTCAGAGTAAAAAATATTGGGGGATATACCAAGAATTCAAAATTCAAAACAAATACCTTGTTAAATGGTGAATAACAATGGGGAAAGAAGTGAGGTTGGAAATTGTTCAGTTGAAAGTAGGGCTTGTGCATGAGAAGGAGCAGCTAACTGGGCACTTGTTTGCAAAAAAAGGATTGATTTTGCAAATGGTGAACTCATCAGTGATAAGACCTCTGGACTAGATCCATAAGTTGTATAGAGTAAATGTAAAATCAACTAACTTAACAGTCTTGAAGTATTTGGCTGGTGCTGTGAGGAGGGAGGAAACCTGGTCACTGTGGTAGTTGGTCTACTGTTTCTCAGGTTTGAGCAAGGAAAACTAGATTGCCTTTTAAAAAGAGATGAAAAGTAGGTGCAGTAGGGGAAAAATATCAGAGCATTGCATAGTTAACTCATCTATTATCTTAAATACTCTGAAGAAGCTTAAGGAGAGCGAGTGCAATAATGCATATGTATGTCTTTACAGCAAAGCAGGCCATTACCATGGGATTGTCCTTAATGCAGTCCTGTTTCCATCAAAGTGAGCACAGCTGTGCCTGTTCCTGCTCTGATAGGAAACGCTGTGAATGCCAGTGGAGGAAATGCACAGAGTGAATTCTCATCCATCACTTTAACACACTGTACCACGGGCTGAGCTGTGATAAGGGATCCTTGTCACACTGCAATTTCCAGCTTCCTGAAATACTTCTTTGTACTCTGCCTTTTAGGGGGGTGATACAGGGTGAGGGAAGCACAACATGGACATTTGTGGAAACTTGAATGAAATGGCTGTGAAGCTGCTTTTGATGTAGCTCTTTGGACTGCACTTGATGTTTTTAAATGAGAGGACAAGCTTTATTTAAAACACAGCTTTTAAAAGTTTACACCTCTATTTAATTTTTTAATTTGCTATTTGACTGGTGGAATCTTTTGCATTTTCAGTGACTCTGTATCATTTTTTATGCAGAAGAGCAGTTCTGGGCAATTCAGGCTCTATTATGCAAAATGCTGCTTGCTGTTTACTGTTAATAATAAGCCAAAAACTTGGCTGTCCTTTTTTATTAGCTGAGTATTTTATGCTGCAATCTGGCAAGGGAAATTAGAGAGCAGTATCTCAAAAAACCTTAATGTCTATGTATGCTGTGAATTTTTTTTACTGGTATTTTTTGTAAAAATTAGTTTGAGAATGGAAGTGAGTATTTACATTCAGTTAGTGGGAGGATTGAATTTGTGCTATGTGATAGTTGCCCTGTTAGTGTTCTGAATTAGACAGTGAAACAAAACTCACTTAACTTGTATTTTGTATTAAGAGTGCTTGATTTAAATCTCTAATTCTTCATTTATAAGAAGGTTGGGATAAGCAGGATATTTTGCTCAGTTACTTCACTTGGAAGCCTTTTTCACTAAGTTTCAATACCTGAATCCAAAACTTACTTTTAGAAAATGGTCTGGAAGGCTGAGAATGCAGGTACCTTGAGGTAAAGGTAACACATGAACTCCCCTGTGGCATGTGTGTGTGGCTTGATTTCCTCTGGAGAGCTTTTTTGGAGCAATTGTACTGGGTAGCATTTCCTTCCTTCTGTGTGTGTGTACTTCATACACTTCAGTGTTCTTCATCCCAGAACTCTGAGAGTGTTTTATTTCCTGTGTCTGAGCTCTGTCCTCCCTGTGCTGCACCATGGGACAGGATGCTGGGGTGCAGCTGGCTGTGCACACACAGCCCTGGATGTGTGGTCTTCAGGTCCTTGGACAGAGGTGGCTTTAATTAATTTTCCACATCTTCACATCTGCTGCTAAAATATCATCCAACAATACCCATATTTCCCTAGATGCTCTTAAATGCTTGTCCTGGGATAAGAGAGAGGCTGATTTTACCAAGTGTCTGCCTGGGGGTTGTGTGTGTTACTCATTTATCAGTTCTTTGGTTTCTTTAGCTTCTATGGCATCTTCCTAGCTTCCAGCTAATATCCTGCATTGGAAGTTATGTTTTATTTAACAGGAAAATACTGTGCTCGAAGTGCCTTCAGTGCTTTACCCAAGTGTGTTTGTGTGTATATATATATATATATATATCATATATATATATATATATCGTACATATAGATATGATTTTCTGGCCCTGCTTCTACTGCATAATATTCTAAAATAGTCTTAATCCTTCTCTCACATCAGTGGTGATATTCTTTTGTTAACTATGTGGAACATATTGCCACTAAGCATTGTTGATAATTATGCTCCTAAAGCTCATTTCTGTAGGAGAGCCATATGGTATACATAATGATACATAACACTGATGTGGTCTTCAGTTACCCATAAGTGAATAACTGTTTGAGATGAAACTGATGTTTTATTCATCCCTTTCAGGAAAAAAAAAAGAAAATGGTATATTTCAAGAAATGAAACATGGTGGGGGAAATCTCATTTTCTTGAAAGAGAATCTAACATTTTTGCACCATGTAGTGACTGGGAGGTACTTAGTGTTCAGTAAAGCTGAACAGAAAGTAATCTACAGCAAAAAAGTAAAAATCTCCTTTAAACCTCTGCTAAAACTGTCTGGAAGTGAGGCTGCTTGGCAAGAAGCTATCAGGACTAAGAGATGGATCAACTCCTTGTGATGAGGAAAAAGGTGGGGCATGAACTCCTCTTGCCTGTTTCCTCCAGGCACTGGGCATGAGCGTGCACGACTGATGGAACTTGACATTCATACAAATGTTGTCACTAACAGATTCTCTTGTGCCTTTGGGGCTAGGAGGGAATCCTGCCTTCCCCACGATCTGCAGATGTGCAGTCCCTGGTCACAACCCCCCAGCTTCAGTGGGAACACAGTCAGTGCAAACTGGGATTGACACGCTTTCATATGGTAAAGGTTACACAGGCAGCAAGAGAAATACCCCACAACTAAACAGATGAGGGAAAAAGCCTTGACTGACCTTCAGCCTTCTTTACTGGGACAGTAACTGTGCCTATTGCCTGGCTACTCTTGCTAATGGCAGCACACACAGCAAGGAGATACTGGTAGGAATTTCCCAGTTCACTTCCTTTTCACTCTATTTCACTGTAATCTGTCTATCCTAATGTGATGTATTCCAGATGAACTGAGCAGGAAAGTCATTAATTATTGTGAAAAAGGAGGGAGTTGAGTTAAAAGCCCAATTTGTCAAGTAAATGAAAATTGTCTTTATTCTGATCGCTTGCTTTTGGTGAAACATGGACAATTTCAGAATCCCTTTTTCAAAGAAAAGAAAAAAGGTTCACTGTTCCAATTAAAGCTCTTTGGGAAGCACTAATTTTTGTCCTTGCAGGAGAGACAAAAGTAATGAGGATTTCCATATTGTCACCACTAACCTTGATTAGTCCTTCAGATAACATTCCAAGAAAAGCATTTTACATTGCTTTAATACAATATTCATTATACTTCTAATTGGCAGATTTTAATAATTTAGAGCTGATTAGTACCTTTAAAATTTTCTTTATTCAAGTATTACTGCCAAAACTGTCTTTGGCTCAGAGAAGGTCCAGTGTAGACATCTTTACACTCCAAGGGATAGAGTGTTCTCTCTGTGTATTTGCTTGCCACAAAAGAAGCATTCCAAGGAAGAGGTCTCCTAAATTCAAGTTTTGAAATATGTGCCCTAAAATGGGACTTGCCTTTCTCCTTGGGAATGCTCATCTGCATAGACATTCAGAAAAATTCCTCACAAGATTCCTATTATCTGCAACTTAAGGGACTGAGTTTTCTTTACTTCTGCTTTAAGTGAGCTTGCAGACCTAATTTAAGCTTACTTGATTTTTAAAAGTATTTATTTCAGTACTTGGTGAAAATCTACCCAGCAGAAAAGCCCAATACCACTTTAAAAGTACTGTATGTAGCAATCAGGGCACAATAATCAGAACAGAAATTACCCTTTTTTTGGACAAGATAACTCCAATTTGGTGAGGTTTGCAACTGCTAGGAAAAATGTGGGCAATTTTGACATCCTTTCAGGAAGAAAATGGGTTTTTTTCTTACATTCGGCGTTTGTTAGATCTTGTTATGACTCAGTAATAACAGTGATTTTTGGCGTATGTGTACATGCATAATTTTTATTATTACAGTAGAAACAAACTGCTATTGATGCAAGATTCCCAAAATCTGCATAAAAACATCCACTGAAAGAAGAGAGAACAATGAATAGAGAAGCTGGATGCCCTTAATGCATGCAAGAAAAGCTTGCTTAAATAAAACCAGCTAACTAATCAATTCTGACTTTGTTTAATCCAAGCAGCATAACTATAGTGCCAAGATTTCATCCACACCTGGTCTGAAAGTTGATAATGCTGTTAAGACACTTCAGTTAACTACAAAAGTAATTAAGCACTCATTACCCAACTTTATTCAAAGTGTTATAGGTTTTATGTGGTTTTGACTTGTTTCATGAAGTTCAGTTTTCAAGTAATTTTCCACTGACTGCTTCTTCTGTTCTTATATGACTTGGTGGTTTTACATCCTCTTGTATTTGCTTTAGCAAGCACACTCATTTAGGGTCTGTAAATGGAGTGTACATTGCCTCATCTTTCTCTTCACTATTATTAGGTTTTACTTGAGAGAATAGAACCATTAAACTATTTCTAAGGCGTAATTTCTGTTTCAAGAAATGGAATAGAGGGAGATGGAAAGCTGGGCAGAACCTGAGATCAGGGAGTTAAATGCTTCTGATGTTGTATCTTCAGCTTTTAAGGTGCCAGCAAAACCCCTGAGCTTCAGCACTCCTTTTAGACTGATACAGGCAGTGATCACATCAGCATCCTCTGAGATAAAATGGTGACCTTGCCTCCTGTAAAGGAGTGGGCTTGCCTTTGTGGTATCCCTGTCATTTCAAGAAAAAGTTAAAAAAACCCTGTGAAGTGCCACTAGATTCTAAATTATCTTCTGCCTGTAATGTGCTTTTATTTAAATCTAGTGCCTGAGCCTATCAAAGTAGCTATGTTTGTGCTAGTGCACCCTCTGTTTAATGAGTAACCTGCAACTTCAACCAACAACTTCTGAGAGGCTGATTTGATATCTGTTATCTGGAAACAGCCTGATACAGAACATGAGAGATGGCCCAGTTGAGTGTTTAAAAATGTACAGAAAATCCATTTTATCTCATTGATATTTTTTGTTTGTTTTTCTATGTTTTGGGGGGGTATCAGATATGTAAATATTCTTCCCCCCTGTATTTTCTTTCAGTAGACAAGCTCCATAACCAGTAATAAACTTTTTTTGTTAGAAAAATAATTATATCTCTTCAATCATACATATATTAGCTAATAGAGAAGATGAAATGTATTGAATATTTCTGAAGGGAAGAAACAGCAGTTCAAAATCCCTGCTGAGCTCACATATTTACATAATATATTGTCTGGGAGACTCCTGTGATGCAATGCCCATGGTTCAGTCACCAGTTCTCTGAAAATCATAATTTCACCACTTCTCATTTCTGATTTATCCCAACTTTGGAATTAACCATTGAAGCTAATTACACGTCAGAGTTCAAACCTCATTTATGAGGGGCAGAAGAACAATATCAACTACAAATTTGACCCATGTTTAAGATCTTATCTAAGGACTAATGAGTCTTGATTTGCATGGAGTATTTTGCTCTTTTAAAGGCAGAGCAGGACAGGAAACCTTGAGGTGGAACTTGGGGTGTCCCATGGCTCAGCAATACTCCTGTGTTGGGCCTGTCTCAGGGATTATTCTTCTTTTCCCCCATCCTCCCTTCATGGAGGTCACCAGTGCTGTTGGGAGGAGATGTCAAATTTAAATGTAGAATTCTCTTTGAAACTTTGAATTCTTGTTAGGAATTTGGACTTCTGAGTTGATTCCTTTTTGTGGCAAAAAAGAAAGGCACAATGTGGTTTTCCAGTCTGCTTTAAACAGTGTTTTATGAGAAATTGAGGCTTTCAGCATTTCTTAAGGAATAAGGCACCCCTGAAACCTGGACTTACTAGACTGTACAAATAAAACTATTGATATTTTTTGGACTTTCAAACAAAAGCAGGTGAAGTTTTCTCAATTGAAGGAGATTGTATCTGTGCTTTTGAAGTTCCTTTAATTTCCTGTATAAATGAGTACAAAATGCCTCTTGAGTACAGGCATGGGGAGCAGAAATAAAATGATCAAAAGGATCTCCAGCTCTCAGATGGCTAATTCTTCTTTCTCTGCATGAAAATCTGTAATGAATTCCAATTCCTGGAATGTGTAGACCTCTAATGTCCAAAATTTATCCATGTATGTTACATATTTGGTTTGTGCCTTGATACCTAACTTGTTTTTCTGGAAAATGAAGGGTAAAGGAAGCACTTGTGTGTCTTATGCACAACATAGGCTGTTGAGGAATAAAATAAGATATAGTTGAGCCAGTCAAGAGAAATAATAGCCAGTCTAGGTTTAATTTCTAATTCAGTTCTATTCCTATAATTAATTTGTAAGTGATTATATCAAGGAAGTGAAAGAATGATACTTACAGAATTAATCAGAAATTCTCCTTTCAAGTATTATTAGCAAATAGAGATTTCAGACATGGTGCTCAGGTGTCTGACTGCACAGCTTTGAAGATGGGGAATATGAAAGGATAATTGTGCCTTTGCACTCCAGAGCCAGGAGATTGCCTACCCAGGGAGGATACAAACACCAGCAGTAACTTTAAATAGGTTTTTAACCTTGCAGTAGTATAAAAGTTAGTTTGAAAATGTGAATTTCAGGCATCATGTATTTATGAAAAAAATGAGTATAGAAGAATGCAGGGATTGCTTAATCTGTTTTTCAGCCACTATGGGACCTGTCTGGGTGTTTGGGTTGACTCACATTTCTTTTGTGCTGCCATAAGAATCTGAAAGAAACAGTTGGTTTTTAAACCTGTGGTTTATTTTCATTTGGATTCTTGAGCATAAAACTTCTTAAAGGCACCCAGAACACTTCCAGATGTATTTCTATTTCTATGGTCTTCACATCAGTCTTTGTTACAAAATAGAACGAGTTTTAAATCTTCAATTAAATTCTGGAACCAAAAGCGTTGTCTAAACCAGAGCTTCTCCTGTGAAGCCTGAAAAGACTGTATTTATTATGTGCTTAATAAAAGGATAATTATTGGATATGCTAGTCTCTAATTGTGATCTTAATCATGAGTTTTCCATCATTCCCAAAGTCATTATTTTAAATAATGACTTTATTAATTATTTTATTATTATATCATTATTTTAAATTAATGACTTTATTATTTATTTAAATAATGACTGTTATATTAATAACATCATATGCACACACGATTAGAAGGTAGAAAGGATTTTAAATCTGACTTTTTAGGTATTTTATCTTGTAAGAAAGCTAATCTCATCTCAATAGGAGCCAGACCTCCACAGAATATCCAGAAAATTCCATGGATCTTGAAATGAAACAGTTGTGATTTTACTGTAAGTGATAAAATTTGGAACTACAAAGAAAGGTTCTCTTGGTCACTTGACTGTTTTGGGAAAAAACAAGTTTCTCATCATGTGGAAAAGCAGTGAAGCTTTGGGGAGCTGCCCATTCCTGAAAGGAGCCCAGGTTCCCTGTTTCAGGAATGGGTGGGCCCTCAGTGCCCCCTGGGGCAGGGAGCTCTGGGCTCTGCCACAGCCAGATCTGTTCTCTCTGCTGATGCACTTTGATCTCAGAGCATTGGTGGCATGAAACACTCAGCTGCCTTGTCAGGCTCATAAAAACATCTGGGGTTTAATGTATGCAATGTAAAATACCAATACATAGAAATACAGCATGCTCTCTGTGAAATATCAGTGTTGCCAGATTTATTTCTTCAGTACCTCTTTTCTTTTTTCCTGTGTTTATTTTGGTATTCATTTTTGCTTTTATTTCAATCTTTGCATCGTAGAACTGGCTTCAGTAATTCTGTTTAGATGATACACTTCTGGTAGAATTCTTGGAATCAGACTTACCAAATTGCTTTTTTAATGATGGTTTTCCTCTGGGGTGTTAGCTGGTGAGTTTGTGCAATATGTTTTAGAAACTATATTGCTTTCTCTGGGAAATGGTTTATTCATACAGCAATAACCCAAACACATTTTATTGTCAGAAATTGCATAAAATTCAGTTGTGGTGCCTCTGCAAATTTTCTTCTATAAAATGAATGAAAATATCTTGCTGTGAAAGAACATGACTCACTGGCATTGGTGATTACACAGCTCTTTGAAGTTTAAATATTAAAACTATTCTCTACTACCTAAAAATGACAATAGTTGTCACTTTATCTCACAGAAACAAAGAGAGCTTCAGTAGTTTAGGAGGATGATGATGAAGGAATTCTGCCAAATTTGTAGACATTGGTACAATTCTCCCTCTGTTTGTACTGGTATTTAAGAGAGTGTGCTCATATCAGATAACAGGTGGTCATTCCATTGAGAATATGAATGGGTAAAAGACCCTAAAACTTAGTTATTATTAGTGCTTGCCAGCTTATAGTACTGCCATGTATAATACTGTAAGATGATGTGATGAACAATACTAATTTTTGTCCCTCAGACTTTTTACACATCTGTTTGGAAAGGTCATTGGAAAAATCTGATTACTTTGATTCACTGCCATTTCAACAAATGCAGAGCTCATGTTATTATAGTATTTATTATTCAGTTTCTTTTTCTTCAGTGCTCTTTCTACATTGACAGAATCTAACTTTGCCTGATACCTTACAGCAACTCTTCTATTTTCAAAAATACTCATTTTAATTTGAAAAAGCCACTGGTGAATGAAAAATTGTCTTGTTATATTACCTGAATGTTTTATACTTAGAGTGATATTCCAATAATAATAATAATTATAATCTCAAACTATTCCTATGACTTTCTTACCTTGGTGTATTTGCTGGAATGCAAAATCAGTGGGAGATTACTGTCCTTGATGTGTGTTTAAAGACTTGCTAAGAGATTCTTACTGGAGTCTTTAATCTTGTTTTTTTGGCTTCCTCACCAGCCTGGGGATTAGGGGCTGTGGGGAGCAGCAGGAAAGCTGCAGCAAGCACAGCTCCCAGGAATGTGTGGGAATAGGGAACCTGCACCTCTGCAAGAGTGGGGGAATGCCCCATAACTGCTTGGAACTTGAGGGGATTGCAGCTTTTGGGGATTAGTTCTTGGAGAGTGCTTAGAAAATGAGTAAGTGTGTGTTAATACCTTGTGAAGCTGAGGTTTATGTGTGTGATTGCTGATATTGATTCTGGACATTTCCTGCCTGTGCTGCTGATTGTGCTACTAATAAATCAAACTGCTTTGATAGTGAATTGATTGGTAGGTTTTGAATTGAGTAGCTTTCCTCCAGACAAGGTACTTAATATTGATTAGTGCATTCAAAAATTTTAGGGGTAATCCAGCAGCAGTTTAGGTTCAGTTAAAGCAGTTTGCTGATCTTTCTCTACCATTATTCTGTGTGGCTGCTCCTAACTGGTTTTACATCACAGCTAAAAAACACCCTAACCTCAACTTCATTAGTGACCCCCAAGGAATGCAAAGCAAATTTCAGATCTTCATCATAAGCATTCAGTTAAGCAGTCGTTGTCCATAAATCAGCTAAGTGTTATTGCATTTTATATGTACTTCTGTCACAAGCAATTAGTGTTAAAAAAAACAAAATAAAGCCACACCCACACACCCTCCTCCCCTGCAGCATTACTGAAAGTATTGTCCAGGTAGCAAACTTTGGGGAAAAATATAACCAAAACCCCACCCAGCTGCTTGCCTTGGGCAGCTGCTTCTCATTGTGTCAGTAATTGCCTGCATTCGAGGTGCTTCTCTCAGTCTGCAGTGAAATTGCATGCAGAAGGCCTGACTAAGTGGTCACAAGGGTCTATTCTGCCTTTAAAATCTAAGAAACTACTGACTCCTGAAGGTTGCTAAACCCATTCAGTTTCTATTGAATGAACTGGAATTGAATGTACTGAGTTCTTTGCAAGGAAGCACTTTTTATAAAGAAGCCTTCAAAGATTTAATAAGCTATAAAAGGTGAGATTGAATCTGCTCTGATTAGCACCTGTAAATGAGCTTGAACTGACTACAGTGATCAGATGCTGACAGCCCCCTTCTGCATAAAAGTAAAGATAATTACCCAAGAAGTAATTTCCTGGATGGGTTTAGCCTTTCAGAGTGTGGTTTTTCTGTATGTATTGCTGGCTGGAAGTTCCTGTCATGCTGAAACTCAGCATTTGGCTTTGTGTCTTAATTTTGTACCTACAGAAGGCAGCAGGAAAATTTCCAATGACTGCAGTGAGTTTTGAGTTGGGATCTGATCAAATATTCTGTGGTATTTTTTATCACTAATGGCAAGTACATGATTTGGTTTTCAAGTCTGTGTGAAGGGTGGTGGATGGGGCAAAGAGAGCAGACAGCTTTAAGTTTTTAAATCTGTTTAGAAAGTTTCAGGTTCAGGGTGTCTTGGAGCCCCTGGGATGTTCACAGCTCATGAACTCATTTCCAATCAGTTTGATGAACTGGTGCTGGAACATGAATGGTGCAATTCTGAGTCTGTAATTGAACATGAAAGTATTTGTAAGGAGCTAGGGAAGGAAAGAAGCTTTCTAATGGTTCTCTCCACTGTAGGCCTCACTGGTAAGACAGAGCAGGGCAGCTTCCTAGAAATGTCTGTCACCAGGGTTTCTGGCCAGCCAGCTCCTCTGCAGTCTCCAGAGAGCCAGCAGGTCACTTGTGTCCCCACTGTGTTCTCTTAGAAGTCCAAAATCCTTTCTGAAACACAAACCCAACAACATTGTGGCAACACAATTGCATGGAAAATGATTTCCTCATGGCCATGATAGGTATGATGTTAAACACAGGCTCTCCAGAGTGGCACCACAGGTCTCGAGTTCTGATACAATGGCAGGTCTTCCTCAAAGAGCCCTGAAGCAAGAGCAAGCTGAAAAATGGTTCCTGTCTATTTATAATAACAAGTGTGTGATTTCTTTTTTTCCCTCTCAGATTATAATGTTGTTTGGGGTTTTTTTTGGTGACAGAGTGCTTTAAGGGCAAGGGCCTGAGTAAAGTGAACTGTTTCAGGCATATCTCTATATATCAGAAGATGTGGCTTCTAATAATTTCCAGTACATCTGCACAAATTAAGTAATAAACTCTTGCCTTGAGGTTATTTGAATTAGATTCAGTATTGGTTTAGATGGTGATAAAAGCTGCTTGGACCTGAGCTATTTTCAGAGAATGTCTGTAATCAACTAATAAACTTCACTCTTAGGGTTGTGTTGGACTAACAAAGCTTTAGAATTGGTCAAATAATGTACTCAACATTGAGAGTTGAGCTTTCTGCACTTGGATCTTTAGATCAGTCTTTCCTGATATGTATATATTTTAAACTTTAAGAACTAAAAAATATTTTTTCTTTCAGGAATGTTTCCTGCTAGGGTATTTTTCCTGTTCAACACTGGTGGTTCTGACTACATGATGACACAATTCAAAATTATTTGTATACATAGAAAGAATTTGGAATTTATTTCCTGATTATATGGAGACAATTTTCAAAAGCAAGTTTTATCTGATATTTGTTTTCCCTAATAGTTGTGTAAAGTTATTGCTTCTTATTGAGTAAACTCTTGTTACTAGAATAGCTTTGAAAAGTGTGCCAAAAAAGAACTGCAATCTTGTCAGACTACATTCTGTATAGAATTTAAATGAATCCAAATTTGAGAGTCATCTATTTTAAATTGTCTTTCATTGGGGCAGAACAAACAACTGAGTTTTGAATGTGACACAGCTGCAGAAGCTCTCAAACCACAAAAAAAAAGCCCCAGACAAGCCCGGTAATGCTACATTTGTAACATTGGATGGTTATCTGGACCACCCTCAAAACTAAGGTTTTATTTACATAAAACGAATAATAATAATAATAATAAAGCTAAAAGTGAAGTGTTTCCTCAAGGGTCAGGCAATGAAATAAAGTAATAATAGGCCAGGGGTTGAAAAGAGTTCCAGTACAGAACATTGCCTGTGCTTTGGCTCTATTTTCACTAGTATTTTCCTAGAAAATTGGAGATCAGTCTAAAACTATATAATGAGAAAACATCCTTTGCTCTTCCTCCTTGCAGCTTTACCAGGTGAAAGAAACCTATAATAACTGCACACATGTCTGTACTCTATAGTGGAATATATGAATTGAAACCTGTATCTGTAAAAAAATTAAAAACCAGTGGGATAGTAATAACTGAGTTCTTTGGAGCCTTGTTTTACTGTTTTCAGCTTTGGAACATGGATATGGTGATGGGGGACGTGTGTCCTTTTAGATTTAAATTCCTTAAATTCCTGATCCTAATTCATTTTCTTAAAATCTTTTCCATAAAATAAAAAGTAATATCTACAACAGGATCTATTTGCAATCAGGATTTATGGTACTAGGAGCTAATAGACATATTGTCATTAAATGGAAAAATTAGTGTTGTTTAGAAGGTGCACCTTTCATCATAGTTTGAACTGCTGACTTAATTATGGGTTCTGGAAGATATTTGATTAATTTATTCTTCTTGTGAGGTTGAATTTCACTTGGAGAAAGTTAGTGCAGCTTTAAAAAAGTTTTAGATGTCTGTAATGCACCTTGAATTAACTCTTTTAACGCTGGGAGACCAAAGTTCTGCAGTGGGAGAAGGGTGTAGGTGGCCCTTGGGAGGGTGCTGCTGTCCCCTGAGGGTGATGAAGCCACTGCCAGCACCTCCCCACCACATCAACCCTGATAGCCTGGGAGCAAAGGAACAGCTAGGACTTTCACTGACTGTTTTACCAGTTGTAAGGAATAGGGGAATCTGGCTTAAATAGCTCCTTTTCCTGCTCTAATGGGCTGGGGAAGATGAGAAAGCAAAGTGGCTTAAGAATGAGAGCTGAGCCTTGTCATGCATGCCCTAAGTGTTGGAGATTTCAGTCAAAAGGTCAGTTTAAGGCAACTGTGAAGCTTAATTTTAGAAATTGATTTAGAATTTAAGCTAATTTTAGAACTTAGTTTAGCAGTAGGTTCTGGGGGATGAAATGCAAAATCAGACCTTCTGCAATTGACCTCTGCTCAACTCTTTTCAGCAGTAGACAATTTTATTGGAATCTAGCGAGCAGCAATGTTTGTTCAAACACTTGGATAGATACAGAGTTCTTGGGGAAATGCATTTTTGCAATGGACTCTTCCCCTTGCAGATGTTTGGGGAGGAGAGGGGTTTGAGGTGAGAAAAAGTACAGGGTGTGTGTTCCTTGCATCTTGTGATTGTTGTCCCGAGTGCCACTCACCATGCCTCACAGTGATCCTAAGCATAAATTTAATTGGGTTTGGAATTTGCAACTGTGCTTGGTATTCAGTGTTAGAGTAGGGTAGGTGAGCAGACACTGGAGAGAGGTGTGTCCTGTGAGTGTCACTTAGTAAAAGCAGATGACAATAAAGCTCCTCTTTGGTGACTTACCATTGTAAAGAGTTTCTCAGAGAAAGCTGAGGAAATGTGTTTGGCTGCTAACAATTTTTGCTGGTGTGTTACAAAAGTACCTTCCCTATTTCTTTTGTATTGTGTGCCATTTGTAGGCCATAAGTGTGCCTCATGATTCTCCTCCTCCTCTTGAAACAGACTATTTGAAGGGGCACAGCTTTTAGACATTCAAGGTTCATAACTGCATATTAGCATCAATCTTTATGCACAGTGTTTAATTTTTTTTTTTTTACTAAGGACAATGTGATTATGTGACATGAAATCTCAGGTTTTTACTATGACAGACTCTGGATGCTGTAATTAATCTAAGCATAGTTAATGCAAAGAAATCTACTATATGTAGTTTTGCACTTGAATTAGAATGGAAAAAATGCAGCAATGTCATAAACCCCATGCTATTACTAAGGCAGAACCTTGCTTTCCACATTTGTCACAGCGTTTTGTCTTGTTCAAAAACTTGGTGCTTACAACAAAAAGGACAGCAAACTTTTTATTTAAAGAGTAACATTGTTGATTACTAATAGTGGGTGTGAGTCAAAGTCCTGAATGCAAGTCTCAAACTTTGGAAACTTGGATAATAAACAAGATGTCTGTGAACTGCAGGCTCCATGGTAACTAAGAATACTGCAAAAATTGAATGAGGACCAGACAGAGCATTAGCCAAGCTGGTTTTAATGTGGCACTGGAAATTCCAGAAGATAGCAAGGTCAACCTTCCAAGGGTAAATCAGGAATACTCTTCCTGCACCAGGAAGGGCACACCAGCAAGGACTTACATCAGAGGGTTATTGTGCAGCAGCAGGTGACTGTGTAGCAAAAGCACAGTGGGTAAATTTTTGGTTTTCAGACTAATTTTTTTAAATTGCTAGCTTTGGAAAGAGTTCATTAGAGTCAAATAATTGGACACAACATATAGGAATTAAAATGTGTCTGATAGCAGTAATCTGTTAGGAGTCCAGTCACCAAAAAGCACAGTGAAAGCCAATATTTTAGACTGTAAGCCTGTTCTAGGCTCTATGCTCAAAGTTCTTTTGAGCAGCCCCAGGACTATGCCCAGTTGTGCAGGGGGCAAAGTCCTAGGGCTGCTCAAAATAATGGGTTCTCTGACTGGAGGACTCCCACCTGCCATGCAGGATAATTCCAGACCCCTTTACACCTCTGAAGTGATCATACTCTGGCCCCAGATCTTTCTAACTCGAGTCTTGCAAGTTGCCTGTGATGTGCTAAGCCAAAAGTAGCTGAGAAAGTTGTCCATGTTCAGTGCTTTAGCAAAAATAATGATTTGTTCTTTGTTTTACTGAAAATAATAGGTATTTATAGGATTTCTCAGTCTCCCAGAAAATTAGGTTGCAGACAGCTGAATTTTCTAAGCAGTTATGCAAACTTGTGAGAGAGATTTGCCTTACTAATACTAATCAAGTAATGAAGCAAGACAAATTTTTTTTTTTGGGGTTTCTCAGGTTTTGGAAACATTGCAGAAATGCTAATCTGGCCATCCTCCAGCAGTGTTGTGGAGTTCCAAAGAGCAGAAGGGCTCTCAGGCCCAGGTTTCAGGGAACAGCAGGAGACACCAATGTATTTGGCTGAAGGGAAGATGGGAGTGCAGCTGGGTCAGGTGGGAAGGACAGGGAATGACTCCTCCTGGATACTGAGGGACTCTTGTTGGTGCTAGAACTGGGACAGAACCTCAGCCTTGCTGCTTCTCTGCTGAGTTCTGGTTCTCTCTGAGCTCTAAATCTCTGCTTCACCCATAAGGAACCTTTACACTGGACACATAAGGCAAATATGAACTCCTGTCTATTGTCCTGATACTAAAACCCACTGGATTGATATCATCACACCAGTCAGAGATAAATTAGGGTCGTGATTTACTTCAGATGATTCCATGAACCTTTTGTTCATCTGTACAAATAACTGAAAGCCAGGCCCCTTTGTAAATGACATTTTAAAGAGGCTGACATTTAGTCAAGGTGACCACCAGCTGGTAACTTTTGGAAAAATCAATAATGCAAATAGTGGTCTGTTAGGAGAAATACCACTGTGAGGTCATTTTTAGAATAAAGCTCATTCTGCTTGCCTCATTGTCCCCCTACCTTTGCAAAAAGACAAAACTCACTGCTTTAATTACTCTCTGTGCTGTGTGGCTGTGCAGTGAGTGCTTGTATAGGCAGTCTATCAGTAAGGGCTGTTATTTGGCCATGTTAATGCAGGGGAACAGTCTGGTTTTAAGCTGCATCCTTGTCTTTTGTTAGCAGCAAAGCTGTCAGGATAATAAATGAAAGCAAGGCTGATGATTTTGAAATGTATGCTCTGAATCATGTATCAGCAGGCATTCTGGTAATATAGTTATGCTATTAACAAGACAGTCTCCAGTCTAACAAAGGAGAATATGCTGCTTTTGTTTCCAAAAGTTAAATCCTAGATAAAAAAATATTTAATCAATGAAGAAGATTAAAAAAGACTATGGAGTGTATAAATAATTCTGTTTTTTTCTGCTGAGAAAATACTTGATCTTTAAATAGAAGTGATACTTGAATTTCAGTTTGTATTTTTGCAATAACATATTTTAATGCCACTACAATGTTAAATGTAAGTTTGTTCTATACGATCTGTAGGAAGCCCCTTTCTGAAAGAAAGGAAGCTTTTCCAGACTCACATGAGGCAATGCATCTGTGCTACATTCTTCAGCAGCATCTGACAGTTCTAGTCATGGTGAAGAAATGTGGAGCTGAGAATGACACAATACACTAAGGATGAAGCCAAAACATAGAGGAAATATTGTCTATTGTCTCAGGCTCCATTAAGAGGAGCACTGTAAAAAATGAAATATCACATTTAATATACATGTAGTTACCTGCATGCAGCAATGTAGGCAGCAGGAGAGGGTTGAGCAGGAAGATGCCCCGTAGGATGCCCACCTTTTCTGAGAGGGGACCAAAATTTGATCAAAACCAAGAGATTCTAGAGGTGTCATGGAAAGGCAGAAAGCAGAAAGCAGTTCACCAAACACATGGCCTGTCCTGCTCACCAGGGGAGCACCTGGCTGGCTTTGCAGCCTGGGGGCAGTGCCTTTCTGCAGGCTCTGCAGTCACAGGAGGGCAGCTTGTCCAGCACTGCCCATGAACTTATTCCTGGCCATGGGAATGGGTCTGGGCATTGCACCAACACACAGCACAAAATGGAACACACAAGTGCTCCTAACCATTTGTTGGCTGGTTTTTTTTCAGTGTTGTTTTATTTCTAGCTCTTTGTTTGTTTGTTTGGGTTTTATTTGTTGGGTATTTTTACATCTATGTAGTGCTGAAAAGGCTTCACAACGGCCCTGATTTTGCCATCTCTTTTTCTGGAGGTCATAAAGACAAGGAACTTGGTTATTTTGCAAGCTGCTGCTTCTCAGAAAAAAGAAATCCAACATTAACATCTGATGACTAATCTAGAAGGATGAGAGAAATCATATAAATATTCATTGTAAAACTATAGTAGCAGGGTTTGCTGTGTTGCATGATCACTCTCCTGCATGAGCGTGTTTATTTCTATGTGGAGATATTAAGATACATATAAAAATAGCAAACAGTCAAGTAATCTCTTAGCACAGCAGGCAGGCTCCCACCCTGTGAAAGTGGAGTTTCAAGACCTGCTTACATTGTCTTGGCTCATGTAAGCCAGGAGGAAAAGTCATTTGGCCAGATTTTGCCATGGCCAGACCAACAGTCTGCTCAAGTGCACGAATGTCTTCTGGGGAGTGTTGTCACTTCTCAGAATTGGATTGGAAAAGATGGAATATGACTTCCTCAGTAGATGGACACCCTGGAGGGGCTTCAGCTTGTCACACCAGATGAGATGTGTCCTTTGCCTTTGTATTAAAGTTCATCTATATTTATTCAACTCAGATAAAATTAGGCAAGGGAAGTTTTAAAAAACACATCAAACTCAAACAACTCAGCCTAAATGAAAAGCTCTGTCATATGCCACAGGAGGTAACAATATTTGATATCCACGTCAAAATCCTTATTTTGAGATTTTAGAAGAAATTATGAATATAAATGCAGTGGTAAAGGCAGTAAGTTTGTTTTCCTTTAGTCTTTGGTATTGTAGTCCTGCTCTGGTTCTGTGATAGTCTCTAAATAGTTGATGATAATTCCCTTTCCTGGTAATTCAATTTTTTATTGAAAAGCAAAAGTGAGCCTTGTGTTACTACTTTTCCCCTCTCATTTTACATTTGTACCAGCAATGTTTAGGAGCTGAGGTTTGCAGTAAGAGTTTTGAACAATACAGTTTTGTTTCTTTTTCTACCATAAAATGGCAAAGACCTTTCTCTAAGCATCCTGTAGATTTAGTAATCTTTTTCTTAACACTTGTGCCCTGCCTTAGATCAATGTATGCTGATTTCTGCTTTCCTTTAGCCATCTTTTGTATTTCCCAAGGTTCTTTTTCACTGTGAATTGGAGTTCAGCAAGTGCATTCTGGTGTCTGATATTTTATGAGCAGAGGTTTATTGCACCACTTGCCCCTTCTCTTCAGTATTAGTGGCACTAACAGAGTCAGGCTGTTCTTTGGTCTCTGTGCCCATGTCTGGTTTTCCTCACACATTTCATTTGTGCATTTAGGTGTCACAGTGAGCAGTTAATGCCTAAATACTGACACTTGCTGGTGCTCATATGGATTTTATACCACCTGTCCAGCTGCATGCTGTTCCAAAGGAAAAATGCCCAGTACATGGTAATTAGTGGTATGCATTGGAGCAGGGCTTTTATTCTTTGAAGAATGGTTGAGTGAGAGTAAAGCCTTTGTGGCCTTCCAGGTGAAGAAAGGCATTTTCATCAATAATCTGCTACTTGTGCCACCCCTTCTGATAGCTGGATTTGGACACCTCTATAAATAATAATGATTAGATGATGCCCATCAGCCCAAACCATTCCATGTTTCTGTGATGAAGTGCAATTTGCTGTGTAATCTTCAGTGTCCTTTTTAAACAAACACCTGGGGGCTATTGGGAGGTAGATTGTTTACTCAACTTTTTCTCCTCAGCACTGTGTAATTATTTCTCCATTGGCACTTTGAGTCACAAACTGCTATGTTTGGTGGTGCTCTGTCATCAGAAGCATCAGCCCTCCTCCAGAAAGCCTGATGTGAATGAAAGTGATTACTATTTCCTAGAATGCATTGCAGACAAAAGAAGATGTAATTGCTTCAGACTGGAAAGTTAACCATAACGAATGTTGTCATCTTTTATCAATGATAACAACAGGTGAAATAAAGAAGGATGGGAAGAATTTTCTTGAGATTATGCAGGGTGTGCTGTAATTGTCTGTGACAGGCTGAACCCGAGGCTGGTCCTGACCCTTTTAAAATCTATTTGTTCTTAGGAGACTAGAAAATAAAAGCCATGACTTTGCCAAAGTGGTACCACGTGCTTTGGGACAGTCTGGTTTTGTTTGCCCTGTCTCATGAATAAATTTTCATCAGGAAATAGCTCTATTGGGTTCAGACACAAACATTTATTTGCTGGTGATCTAGTCGACTACTGTAGAAAATTCAACTTATATTAGTCTGCAGATGAAATATATTTATATGGTAAAATAATTATGGTCACATAGAGATAGTGTATACAAAGGGCTATTTTTTGTGCTTTTCTAAGGGTAGCTGGGTGATGGGGAAGAGATGATTTATGAGCTTGCTGCACTAAGCAGTAGCTTGAAGGCTTAAGAGACTAAATAATGCATACAGGATGCAAAATTTTTATTTGAGGGGAGAAGGACAAGAAATTACTTTTTTGTGTAACTTCCAGTAACACAGTAATTTTGCATAACTCATTTACTAACTTGTCAAATGTATAAATTAAAGAAACAGTTGGAGAAATTCCCCAGCAACACTGCTGCACTTTCTTCCATTCTTCCTTATTAAAAAACATCTGTGGACATTTTGTGATTCTTAATGGGGTAGCTGAAGTTTTGTGCAGGTGTCTTGTTTAGCCTCTGTTTGTATTAGGCAAATATCGGATACTCTAGATACCAACCACCTCTTGTGGACTAAATCAGTGTTGTATTTTCATTTCTGAAATCAGTTACTGTATTCTTGATTACTTGACTTGTTAAATGAGCTCCTTTTGCCCTGTCAGCCATTTTCTGAAATGGAAAATATTTAAGATGTTATTTTGCTTACATCATCTTTTGCCATCAGTATTATGCTTAAAAAGAGATCATGGAAACCATGTTTGTCATCATTTATGGTGTCCTTTTGATGGACTTTTAAATTGCTTTTCAATTTCTGCATATTTATGATTATTGCAAGCACAATTCTCATGGTTTGATGGTCTTTTCATTTTCCATTCATTTTCACAGAATCACAGAATGGTTTGGTTGGGAAGGGACCTTTTAGTATCATCTCATTCCAACTTCCCAGCCACTGCATGACTTTTGTTACCATCATAATGGTCATGGTCTTTAGGGACACAGTTTATTAAACTCATTAACTGGGCAATATTTTAGGTGCTGAAGGAGGAATGGAAATTTAAGAAAATGTAATGTTGCTCTATAGCCATAATTTAAAATAAATAATTACTTTAACACTGGTTTAAGTTTTCTTCCTCAGAAATGAAAAATGAGAACTAGTGTATGTACAATAATAGTAGTATGAGTAAAAAATATATTAATCTATAAATATCTTAAACATACATTTAGACTTTTCCTCCATATCTTATTGGGATCTCATGAGGTGCTACACTATGCACAAGAATCTAAACAGACCATTTGTGTTAAATGAGATAACATGGAGTGGAGGGCATGCATGGTGTTTTAGGTAACCTAATCAGGAATTTCTGGTGTTTATGTCCAGTCAAAATTCTCAAATTTTTAAGTGAAAAGCTCAGAATTTCACTGGAAGTCTTACCAGAATTCAGTGCCAAACAGAAGTCTCAGTCTCCTGTGGAGCAGTTAGAAAAGCTTTCTTTTAGATTCCTTATGCAATGTTATTGAAATCAGAGGGACTAGAATTTATAGCATTCAGATTTAGGGTCCAAGCCCTGCTGTACCTTCCCCTTTCCATAGGTGAATAATGTCCAAGATGAGGTACAGCTTTCCCTCCTCTTAAAGTAACTTTACAGAACTGTGAGGGGCTGGCATGTTGTTGCAACCCCCCTGCCAGAGTGGCTTATCCCACTGCAGTGTTATGTTACCTGCAGGACACTCAGATCATTTGCTCTAATGCACAAAAAATATGTCCAATTTGCTGGTCAGCTGGGGTATTTTGCAGCAGATTGTTTTGGGGTTTTTCCTCCCCTCAAATTCGGGCAGTGCTGCAATTTAGAAAGTGATTAATCAATTTGGTCTGGTTTTAGCTTGCTGTTTGTTTAACTGTGTTTGTTTTTGATAGAACAGCTTCATGCATAGGATATAATTTGAAGAGTGCTATGAATGCTTATTCAGTCAGAGACAATAAAAGTGCAGAGAGCAGTATAAAACAGACAAATTTCATTTTCAAATTCATACCACTGATAAATTTCAACAGCGTGAAAATGATTTGTAGATTTTCTGTAGAAATTGAAGCAAATGAAGTTATGTGTGAAACTTTTGGGGAAGACAGACCTGGATACATGCAGAGGAACTTCCAAAACACTAAAGTGCTTTACTTCAGGAATTTGTGTTCTGATTCTGATGCACTTGCTGCTCTCTCACTTCTTGAACTTTCCTCCTCTGACTGGAACAGATTTATCCAGTCAAGGACTAAGATATTATTGTTAATATTTAATCCTTAGTGTATCCCCAGTATATTATTTGAAACAGACATGACAAGTGGCCAAGGATAAGCACCAAGCACAAGTGTGTGGATGCTCTCTAGGTGCCTTTGTGGGACAGCCATTTGTGTTTCACAGGGAGGGAACTACAAAGAAAAAGCAGCATTTTCCAGAGTTAAAATGTGTCTGCTCCACAGTATTTGACAGGAGAAAAGATTTCTGAAAATGAATTAATATGGATTATGGATTGAGGAAATAAAGCAGTTTTTTCTTGGAAGCTGAGGTACTTGCAGGCTCTTCAGGACCACGTGCTTTTCCTGTAGGTGCAGGAAGGAATGACAATATTGATAATCCAGTTTGCTGCCTCCCTTGCTGGGTAGTCAAAGCTGATGCTATCTGCAGCTGCAGGATAATTTCTAACAGTGTGAGGTAGGGAAATAATATGAAACATTAAATTTGAAATTCATGTCACAGTGAGACAGCCTGCAACAACAGCTCTAATTTAGAGGCTAAACTGAGGAAATAATTTAGACAATCTTAGCTCACTTAGCAGCAATAAAACAGACAGGGAAATATTGGGGAAACAACTCACTAGAAGCAGTGCTAGATGCTAATGGAAACCTCACACTGTATTTAAGAAAGTTTGTCCAAATATGACAAGACTGTATTTTGAAGTCCCTTTTTCTTGATAAACTGTTCAGGAAGAACCATCTACCCATGGAAACTTTGTCAGTGGTTTTTTACTGATACAAATGTAGAAGGTATTTCTACTTATCTCTTGGCTAAGCTCACATTCTCCACTCTGAACTATCAGAGTGAAAATATCAGAAGAAAAATTACTCAAACACACATCATGGCCCAAAGCTGGGTAACCATCTTTTCTGTTAGAGTAATGCCTAAAGTGAAAAAATGAAGTGAAATATCTGTTGCTGGCACATAAAGGATAGTACTGTAACTGGGTTGCTGCTGCAAGGAAAGAAAAGTGATTTGGATTTGCACTGGAGTGTTTTTTCTCTTCTTAAATGTAAAGAATATATTGTTTTAGGGTTCTAGAAGACATTTCTGTCCTTCACACAATATCCTGTGATACTTTGCTTGTCAATGGTTGTTGCTGCTTGCTTGGCAGTGAAATGGCTCCTAACTTCTCTTCCTTTGCCATTACAATGGTTTTTGCCTTTTCATATTTTTAAATGTAAATGAAGAAATAAATTTTAAAATTAAAAAGGATGTGTATAACTCAGACTTCAGACTTAGCACATGGAGCAGGAGTGAGTACTTCATATATGAGGAATAAAACTCTCTGAAGTTCAACCCTCCTTCTTCCTTCCTGCCAAGGGTGCCACACAGTATTTTGCTCTTTTAATGTTAATCAAGATGAGGTTTAAAAAATGGCTGAGAATATAATTAAGTGTTCTTAAGAAATGAAAATATATAATGAAAGCTGAAACTAAAATTAAAAAGTGAAAAAGGAGTTTAATATGGAAATAATTTCCAAAAAGCAAGAACAATTTTTTCTTAAAAGCAGGATCTCTGCTATTCAGCTGTTCTAATGGTGTGCTTTTAAATATATTAAGGAACTGAACCTAATAAGGCCTGTACTTCTAAACCTTTTCTAGTAAACTCACACTGGTGCTTCAAGATCCTCAAGAAGAGCAGCAGACTAATGATGGTGTGTTAAACCTTGTCTCAGTAAAAGCCAGAAGATATCCAGCCTGAGCAGAACAGTAAAATGAGGTGTGCAGGAGTGCAGGTGAAGCAGAGAACCTTGTCTCATTTCTCCATGTACATCCTAAAATGCTGAGCTCCCCTCCAGGGACCTGCTGGTTCTGCCATGCCTGCTAAGGGGCTGCTTTCTTCTGGCCAAGTGGAAGAGCTGGGGCTGGTGTGTTGGATAGTTGGTACACAGTGTAGTAGGATCAGTAATTCTGTGTATTATACAAGTTGTGAGATTTGGTTTCAGTGACAGAGTGGTGACCTCACAGTTCTCATTGTAACGTCACTGCAAGGTACTTCACTGATATTTCTGTATCTTTATTTACTGTGGTGTTTCTGTGTCTTTATTACTTTCTTGCTTCTACGGTGGAACTAACCTCCCTCACATATCTCTGCTGACCCCTGCTCTACTCCTCAGACCACTTCATGCCCACTTGCACACTTGTGTCAGCCACCAAGTGGATAAAACACAGAAAGCCTTGCTGCACATTCATTTGCTGTATGGCAGCAGTATTACAGCAGTTGATTTATTTTAGCTTATCAGTGAAGAAATCCTGTACATCACTGAATGGGGATAAAAAAATAGCATAAAGGAGAAATAATTGTGCGGGGTAGAAAAGTGTGCAGAGCAAACTCTTACTTGGCAAAAGTGTGGTAACACATTGACCTGTAGTGAGCTGGTTAGGTGTAAAAGAACCTGGGGAAAACTGGCCTTACATATTTATGACTTGAGAAAACACTGGCTCTCCCAGTGAATATAAATGTGAATATAAGTGAGGTCCTTAGGAGAACTTAGGGGTTGGAATTTCTGCCAGAGTTCCATTATGTTTAATCCATTTTCATTTCAAGGCAGGGTCTTTTCTAAAGTGTTGGGCCATAACAGACAATTCTATCTACAACATCTTGCAGATCTAAAGAATAAAATGCTTTCAGAAAAACAACCAAAAATCCTTAGCAAACTGATAAATGTCCAGTCCTAAACTAATGCATAATCTAGTATTTTAGAGCAAAGAAGGAAAAAGCACCTTAATATTTTCCAAACTTGTTCTCAGCCCTCATCTAAAACTTTTGTATAAGTGCTGTGCATAGATTGCCAGATGGCAACAGTTGGTTGGAATTTAATTGTGAAATGTAAAAACTTTCTGGAAAATTTTCTACTCCTTGCAAAATTGTTCTCATCCAGGTAGGGCCAGATCCCTCAAACTCAGCTCTTCCCTCAGGAAGGAGAAAGTACAGTACAGTAGAGGAAGAAATTTCTTAGTTTTCTGTTATCAAAGCAATGCTGGAATACAAATTCATAGTGATTTTAGACCCTGTACCTCTTTGTGTCCCTGTATTTAATTAGTTTGTTTCTTTACTCCCTCTGAAACCAGGCATAAAAGGCAAATTCTCAGTGTCTGTGGGATTCAGCAATATTCATGGCTAGAGCTGGTCATGTATTTCTTTTACAATCCTGTGGTAGCCTTATTGTTGGTTTCTGAAAAAGAGTGGCTTTATGGACAAATTTTCCATGTTAGATGTGTAAGAATTATACTAGGGAACTCGTGGATACTAAAAAAGTAATTTCCTAATAGTTGCTAGTTCAACGAGGATTTAAATGTATTTTAAAAAATTTGCATGCTTTAATCTCCTTAATTCTTTAGGAAATTTGGTCTTGTTACCCTCCCTTTTTGGGTAATTTTTGGCAGAGCTGAATGCATCTGGAAAAAGAGAATCTGTGAGCAGAAAATGCATAATTTGGATACAAAACACTTGGCTTTTGGATGTGCTAGCCAATAAATAGCTGGGATTTAATGATCTCCTAAGCTGAGCATTAGTGTGCTCCCTGCTTTGGAAAAGATGCCCAAAGAGGCTTTGCTGGCAGGCATCACTCAGGAGTGGAAATGTTGGCTCTCCTGCTTTCTGAAATAGATTTGTGACGTTGTTGACTTTCCACCTTCTACCCTTGTCTCTTAATTCCTTAGGGGTTTATACCCACCCATGTTGCTGTGGTTTTTTCCCTGCTGAAGCCCAGAGCAGGTACCAATGTCCATTGCAGCAGTTCTGCCTGTGAAGTGGATTTGACCTTTTTCTTTGCATGGCTCTGCCCCTCAGGCTGCCCCACAGCTTTCTGACAGCACAAGGGTTTCTGTGGATGTCCCAGAGAAAATCTCAGATGGGGGTTTGGATCCTTGGCAGAGGGACACTACTGCAGCATGTGGAGGACTTTCCCATCAGTAGTCAGATCTCTTATCTGAAGTGCACTAAATCAGGATGTCGGAAAACCTGCAAGTTTTCATGTTTCTCAGACTGTTTAGAAATGAAATTAAGGGTATGGAAATGGATAGAAGACTGTTCTTTTCACTTTCACAGATATGATCATGTGTAATATTTGGTATTCAGAAACTGCAGAACAGCTGGTGTCTTGTAAGATGCTTGTTGTGTTTTACCTGATTTTTTATAATTTACCTGAACTTTCTGGAAACAGCCTTGGCTTGTAAGGCAGTTTATTTTCCTTTCTATTTGAATAAAATTCTGACACTCTTTAAAGGTGTTATTCAAATTGAAGAGACTCTTGAACTGCTGTTAATTATTGCCTGTGTTTTAAAAGTTTAGGAGAGCTCTAAGTCAGAGATGTTAAAACCCATAATTGGCATGTAGTCAAGCATCAAATGTGTGATGTTCTATTACAGGTGCTTGCTGATTAGTTGTAGTAAAAAATCAAATTCTGGTATTGTGTGGTTGAAAGTTAATGATTCAGAACTGACTGGATGATGCCTTCAGATCAGCTTGATTCAGTAAAGGTGTTTAGGCCAGAGGACTCTGTGAATATATGATCAGAGTAGCCAGCCCCAGGTTTGAGGATGGAGTAGAGTTTTCCCTGTTTGAGACTTGAAGGAGAAGGTCCTGAGATCTCAGAGTTGCACTGAATCCATATTTTCACTCTGGTTGGGTGCCTCTGGCTTTTAGCTGTTGCAGTTTAGCCTTTTTTGTCTTGTGCTGCACCTGACCTTCTGTCTTTGTTATATTCTGCAAGCTTTAACATCTTTGTAACATCTCTCTGTTAATTTTATACATGAAAGTTTTGCAGTCCTTTTATATGCATATTATCAATTTCATAGAGGTCATTTAAATCCCAAATTTTCCACTTTGATTAAATAGCAGGTTGTTCCAAATATTTGCAGCTCTACCTACTTGTAACTGCAGATATGTGTTGGGAACTGTAATGAGAATTTCTGGGAGAGTAGCACTGGCTGTTCTGAGGTAAGTTAGTAAAACTGATCCTTTGAGGTGACTCTTGGATTTGGTCAGTACTTTTTAGTCATTATAGCTATAAAAGAGCCTTGTATTTAGAAGAACAGTATTTAGAACCCATGGAATGTTGTATTTAGAACCAATGGAAGAGAAAAAGGACCATAGTGCTCTATGTTGATTCACTTCAGCATGTTTAAAAACAGTGTTCCCTGGAGATGTGATTGCTGGGTCATGGAAAAAAGCTGTGAGGAGACTGAAACAAAGCAGGGAAAATGAGGAAGAAGGTAGGAGCAATCAAAGCAAAGATGTACCATAGAATAAGAGGAAAAGTAACAGATAAATTTATTTTTTTAAAGCATTGAGTGGGAAATGAGTAAGTGTATACAGTGCAATTAGATGTGCTGGTGTGTGTACTATGTTACCTCTGAAAAACAACATTTTCAGTTGAGAAGATGCAACTAATAGAGGCTTCCCTTCTTGCTTTGATTTCAAGATAACTGCTATGTGTTAAAGTCCAAAGACCCAGTGCTGAGTCAGGAAGTCTACAACTGTCAAATACAAACATCATTGCTAACAGTTGATTGTTTTATATCCTGCCATCGTTACAATGAGCTTGTGAGCATTTGTTCTTACATTTTTTTCCCTCTCATGGTGGCTTTTTTTGAGTCCCATCACTCAAAGTGTGAAGGGGAGTGATAATGTCTACTTAAAATTATCTTCAGTCTTCTATCTATATCCAAGTACAATATTCTTCATTCTCTTCTCTGTATAATGATCTGTAACAAGTTCAGTGCAAGGAAGAGCAACAGAGACACTGCAGAAGAATGTTTTTGGATGCACTTAAAATTGTTTGGGGGATTTTCTTCAAGTCTTTATTTTCTCTTAGATACTAAACAGTGCTGGATATCAGCAGCCCCCATAAGGTAGAGTTCACCAAGATTGTGATATCTGCTGACCTCTGTTTCTGTATAATTAATTGACTAAGCTATCAAGAACCTATGATTGGAGAGTATAAGGAACGTGTGTTTCCTCGGATAAATAAGGTCATAGCCCTGGAGAATGTTCTGCACAGGAATAAACATTTTTATGAAACTTGAATTTAAAGGAAAATCTGAGAAGTCAGCGTGGATTCTAAAGAAGGGGCAGCATGGCAGCAGCTTTTCTCTGCTGGTGATTAATTTTGCTGCAGGCATTCTGTATCAGCTGGAGTTTTCCCAGTGTGTTCTGAAGGAAATGGAAGTCTACACTGCAGCTCCTGAAGTGACAAACAGTCCCTAAAATATGTGTATAATGATCTTCATCTCATATGAAAACAATTTGGTCTTTCTTGGAAACTTTGGAGAAAAAATTTTGAATCTTGTGCTGGTCAATAATAAAGCTGTCATTACTTGGTTTTTGAGGAGGGATATATGAGTATCTGAAAAGCATTCTAGTGTTATGTGACTAATAATTGGGTAAAGTTAATGAGTAGCATCTGTTCTGCTAGAACAGCAGCTTAATAAAGCTGTCCACTCTTGAAGATGAAGGATGTTTGCAGATGAGTGCCATAGTAGTTGTTGAGGGCTGAACCAGCTATTAGTTTCTTAAAAGGGGATTCTGCTTTGGGGAAACCAGCAAGGTTCACTGATTAAGAGTAGATTCTGTCATTCCCCTATCCTAATGTCTCAACACATCAGGTTGACACGCTTCTGTGCATGCCATGGGACAGAGAGAGAAATGGCAAGCATTTCTCACTCAAAGTGGCTTGTGAGAAGTTTTGGGGAGCTGGAAAGATGTGATAACCTGTTGCCTATAAACAATTTGCACATGGTGTTTTTCTACTTTACATTTCTGTTAGTTAGCCAATAGAACAGAATCTGTCGTACCACTCCATAAAAACCACGCAGTTCTTTGAATAAAGCCTTCTTTGCCTTTTCTACAATCCTGCCTCTCGCCTGTTCCTGCCCTGACCTCGGCGCAAGTGTGGCATGCTTCCATCTAGACTCACACAAAATGGATGAGCAGCACTTGCTAGTCATTATAAGCTGGATGGATCAGGTCTGATCACTTCTAATTTTACATGAGGGTGACCAGCAGTCAATAGAGTGAACCATTTGTCCGTTCTGTTCCAGCAGTGCCTTGAGCAGAGTTTCCCCAGCGGCCTCTCCGGGCGCGTTCCCGGCTGTGCCTCGCCCGGCTCGGGCAGCGCTGGCTCGGAGGGGCCCAGGGCAGCACAGCGGGCACATCCTGCCGCTGAGCGGTGATGGGGATGTGCTGCAGCCTCGTGGCTGTAATTAGTGCCTGCACTGTAACCGGCGTGCCGCCTGGCTTCTCCAGCTAGAAGAGAGGTTCTGGCTGTCCCTAATAACCACTTCTGCCTTTGCAATAGCTGCTTTTGGCAGACCGTTCCTAGCTCCTCTGGCTCTGTCCATCCTGCATTTCTTCTCCTCTCCTATCGGTATCCAGATGCACTGATTTGATTCTTTTCATACCCCTTGGAACCTGCAGAAGGGCGAGCAGCCCTGACTCGCGGTGATTTCCTTTCACATCACACAATAGCCACGTTCTTCTTTGCATGAAGTGTTGGGCTCTTGCTTACCCAGCTTAGAAGCCAGTTGCTTCTCTTTATTCTTATTCTATCTTTTTCAGAAGAAAAACCAGAGTAGCTTTTCACAAAATGCCTGTAAGCAAAAAATGAGTAGCACCTTCTGAGGCTGTGCAGATGTGAACCCTGTGCATCTGGAAATGGCTGTGGCAGCCAGAGCACCCATCTACAGAAGGAGCCATTTCTGTCAGGTACTGTCCTGGCAGAGAAGCCTTTGCTCTAAAAAGGAGGGGGCTCTGGAACTGTGGCCTATCATTCTAATATTAACTATTGCAAGTATTTAGTGTAAATATTTTTAATGCTCCAGTGATGTAAGATTCATCTTAGGTTTGAGTATGACAACAATCCTCTTTTCTTTATTTACTGATCCTCCAGCAGCAGCAGAAACTTGTAATAATTCCTCTGACCTTTATTTTGCAGTCCCGTTACCAAACCTGTTTTTTCTCAACTCTGCCCTCATGCAAATTATGCATATTGTGTTTCCCTTAGCGTGTAAACAATAAGAAATCATTTCACTCTTTCTCTAACCTGCTGTGAAAAACCTCTCCCAGAAATGATAAATTCCACTGCAACCTGTGTTTTGCAAGCTACAATCACTTTCTAGTTTTGTTTCATTATGTTTGATTTTTGTAAATCATCAGTAGTTCCAGACTAAAAATCAGAAAAGCCTTAGGAACTCTTCCTGATGTATTTTGTGGCTCAAAAAATGTGACTGATGTGAAGGTATTCCTTGTGCTGTGAGTACTGTTGGGTGGTATTGTAACCATGGAGGCTTTATGTTAATCACAGATGAGCTTTTACTATGTATGAGCTCATTCTAGCAAAATCCCAATTTCAGGCAACTTGTTAAAACCCTGCATTTTAGTTCAATGATCCATTCTAATTTCTAGCTTGATTTTTATAGCTTCTTTCTGTAATTATATTCACAAATGTGCAAAAATATGTACATTAATCTTAATAATTTCTGTTAATGAGTTAAAATTTTATTTCATATCATGGGTAGGTACATCTCACAGGGCTGCTCTGCCTGTTCAGTGGTGGTTCCTGGAGCTACTCAGAGATTTTAACAGAGGATGCTCTCTTTCCTTCATCACCAAAACAAATGCAGTGCTTGTTTTGCACAAAATTTAAATGTGAAGGCAGCACTGAAGACAAAGGAGTGAGGAGGCAAGCTTGAGCAGCTCTCTGCTTGATTATGAGATGCTGGGGGTTGAGGGAATGCTGTCTGCCTTTGTGAAACAAAAAAAAAAAAGAAATTTGCTAAATTCTAGTGCAATTTTGTAGAAATTGCTGGTACTGAGGCACATTCAGGTGTAATATTAATTTGCAAGAGCTAGAGAGAATATCCTGTGAAGCCTGAGCAGTGGATAGGAAAACTGTATGAATAGGAAAACTATGGGGATTTGAAAGGATAGTGCTTATACATTTGTTACAGATTAGGTTTAGCTATGGTAGATAACAGAAATTTAAATAACACTTTTATATGCATAATCTACCTTCAGAGTGTAGTTGGAACTAAATTTGTGAATAGAAAACTGCAGGATTTTATTGTGCATTTCTGGGAGGACTTTAATGCAATCCAGGTATTGAACCAAGCTGGGAAATAACTGATTTAGATTTGACTTTTCACCTTGGATATAAAGCATTTTAGGACTTCTGTATTTTGTTTTAGCTATTCAGAGATGTTTTAGTCCAGAATCTGCAACTGTTTTCATTTGAACTATATAAAAAATAGTTTCCTGCAATTTTTTGGTGTAACTCAAGGCATTTCATTGGAATTTTTAGACTTGACCAAAAGCAAGAAATATTTGTGCTAATCAGAAATATGCTTTTATCTTACATTCCATACTTCATGCATGATTCAGTCTATCATATCTTCTGTTTAAATTTTTATCACACATTATTATGCATGCTTATAAAACAGTATTTTCACTGAACTCAACAGATACTACTTACTAAAAGCTCATGTGAAAGGAAAATACATTGATAATACAACCACCTGAGCTGCAGTTGGTGAAGCAAACAGGAAAGATTTTCCTCACAGCTTAAGATAAAAGCTTCCAAGAACAGAGAGAGAGAGCACTCCCAGCCTCCAAACCCTGAAAAAGAGCTCTCACTAGAGAAAGAGACTTTCAGGCCTCTGTTGCCAGTCTAAGGTGTTTTGGATTCCTGGTGTTTCAGGTTTCATTTGGGTCACATTTTCCTTTTGTTTAAAGATATAAGTCATGCAGTAAAGCTGTGTTTACTGTCTGTAGTTGAGACATTTGCTTATCAAAGATCTGTGAACTACTGCTGCTTACTACAAGGTTTTCTATTTTAACCACTCCTGCTTTTGTTGGAATTCATCTACAAAAGAGGCTTTGGTAGTTAATGCCTTTCTTTACATGAGGGAGGAAGTCCCAGTTGCTATAAACATAGGCTATGACTTTGATGAGAAGTTTAATGAGAGAAGTTGAGGGGTTTTTTTGAGTGAAGCCTTACTTCCAAGGATTCTGTGAAAAACCCATTGAACCTGAAGAGGCAAAGCAGCGGAACAGCAGCAGCTGTTCTCAGGAAGTCCTTGGTGCTAGGAGCTGGTATGGAATTGAAGGTCAGCAAAAACAACTGTGTTCACTTGCTGTCATGTGTGTGCTCTCCCTCCAGTGTAAGTCAAGGAGCTTCTCATGCCTATTGCACTGCAGAAAGTAAATAAGATTGCCAGAATTTTATGTCCAATGACATTATTTGCAGTTAGAATTTAAGTTTGTCGAGCAACTACCAGATAATGTGATATTTTACAAAAAATGTGATATCAGATGTATTGTGATCACCTCAAAAGACGTGAGAAACTAATTTTTGCCTTTTGGCTGAGCACTGCAAGAGAGAAAAGAGGGAGTTGCAGAGGTGGAGGAGAGAGCACAGCAGCAACGTTGGCCAAGAGAGGTGGAGCTGGGAGGGCAGACTGGGCAAGAAAGGTTTCATAAGGGCAGCTGAAAGAGAACCTTGGACAGGACAGGGAAAGTCTTGCTGATGAAAGATGCTCAGGAGCCCCATGTAAAGATTTGGTAGTAAATGCAGGGGCTCTACTTGCAGTGCAGCTAGAGTTGTTCATGGGGAGCTGTCAAGGTTGCACATTGCTTTGATGGTTGGGGTGTAGGATGTATAAATAAATTACTTATGAACTGACTTGAAAAAAAACCTTAAAAACCCCCTTTTTAGATAAACTTGCAGCCTGCTAAAGAACAATCTTGTTTGTGTCAGAGATCTGAAGGGTGACAGGTTGCTGAGCAAACACCAAGAGAGGAGCTTGTCTGTGGAAAACAGGTCCTGTGACACAAGGAGTTAATTGCATTAATTGCAGTTCTGTTGCCAGTGCAGAGCAGTGCCTTCCTGTGAGACTGAAATGCTTCTCTTTGAAAACCTGCTCAGGGGGCTTGCCTTGGCCAGGGGACATTGCTCTTGTTTATTCCAGAATTCAGGTTTAGTTACCCTTAGAGTGAAAATTGTCAGTAAATGGCAAAAGAGTTTAGGTCTTTACTTTTGCTTTGCAATATAGTGAGATAAATCCTAATACTATTTTTGTTAGCTATGAAAACCCTTCTGATGTATTGGTAATGCAAGGAGGATCTTTCCAGTACTATTTTTGAGAAGTTATGTTTTTAATCTGAATTGCATTAAGCATGATTCCCCTCCAAACATGACCAGGGACTTCAACTTCTGCTGCAATAATTTATTTATAATTTTTTCAATGACCCTTTTCTATAGTTTTATGAAAATAAACAGAAGTGCTTTTACCTTTGAAGAAATTTACCTGTTTAAACACTTTAAACATGCTTTGTCTTTTATATTTATTTTGAATATTTTATTTTGGGTGTTGCTCCAGTTTTAATGTTTCTTAGAAATCAGAGCTCCTTTTCATATTACTTGGAATTGATTTCACTCTAACCTTGGCTGTAACCTTAGTGACTCTTTGTGAGGATGTTTTGCAGCTTGCAGTGATCTAGTTAGTAACAATGGATTTAATAGCAAGTTTGTAGTTTTTTCCATGTAAAATGACAAGGAGATAAGTTCTGTCTTTCAGGCAGTTTTTTAGAAATATCTGAACTGGACAAAGATAGTCTTTGCATGAAGGCAGACAGGAACTCCAGAGGCTTACAGTGACCAAAGTAACACCCAGGCCTCTTCAGAATGTGTTTCTGAGCACTGTGGATGCAGCAAAGCTGCAGAAGCCTTCATTATTTTAAATTTCATGTGAGAAGCTGAATAATAGGGGGTTGGCCACAGAATAAATCAGTGACTTCAGTTCACATTTAATGCTGGGCTCATAAGGTCACACAGGTTCTGGTTAACTTGGAGCCTCTGAACAGTCATGAGCCTGTACTCTGATTTTCAGCCTTTGCTCAAGATTTGAGTTATTTAAACCTGACTTCTAGAAGATTTAGGAATATGTTTGATTACAAATCTGAGATTAGTAGCTCCACACCCACATTGTAAAGGAGATAATTTGTATGCTTAAAATCTGCCTTTAATCTTGACATTTAACTTGAGTGCTGGGACTAAAACAGAACATGGGTACATAAGATTTATATGGGTACCTACAGGTACTGAGAAGTGCACTACCAAATGATTTGGGTAAACAGTACAAAATCCTCTAATACTTTAAAATGTTATCTGCAGGGAAAATAATTTCTTGAGTTCTCCTGAATTTAATAGTGGACATAAAAATGATGAAAGTCTTCTAATACTTAGATTTTGGGGTTTTTTTCTTGTGTCAGTTCACCCTTTAAATAAAACATACAGCACTAAATTCTGGCTTTAAAATGATATTTTTTGAAATTCACTGCTGTCATTTCCTCATAAAGATGAGTATTCATTTGATCTGTGCTTCAATTTGCCTCTCATTATTAATTTTACAGGCAATAGAAAGCTCTTTGGTTCAGGTGTTCTATAGATTCCCATACAGGAACGTTGAATGTAAACTTCTGCACTTAAAAATATAATAAGAAGCATGAATATTTATGCTTTAGTAGTTCTCTGAGGTGCAGGGAAACCTCAGCTTCTGTAAACCAACCTTGACAAACCTTTAGAATTGGGCCCATTTACATTTGCAAACATGCCTGAGTGACCTAGAACCTCCCAGCAGCAAAAAGAATGAATCCATACAGATTCTGATCCAGACAGATGTTTGGTTTATACAATCTTTGGGTCAAATGAATGATGGGACTAATCCTAAATATTCCAATACAATTTCCCTCCTTGCCTTTACTTCACTTTTAGAAACCTGGTCACAGCTCAAATAGGTGTAACTTGCTAGTACAGGATTGACATAAGGTAACAGCAAAAACCCTGGAAGGTTTTTTTGTGAAGGTCATACTGTGTTTCTTTGCTGGCTATTGTACTTGACTAATCAGCAGAAAATATACATAGTGTGTACATGTGTAATATTTATGAGAAGACACAGCTGGAACAAAGATTTGGATTCCTTATTTCAGTTCTGTTTACTCACTGTCCTCCCTTTCATGAAAAAAAATGTAATCATGTATATTGGGGAAAAAAATCATCAGCAGAGGATGAGAATAAATTCTGCTACCAGCTGTGGATGCACTAGAATTCAGTATCAAATGAGTAGTTTGGCCACAGAGAGACAATGTCTTCCACAGACAAAATGTTTACAGACAGATTTGTGTTGTTTTTTGAATAGATATTGAATGTTAGAAAGTTCAATACAAGCCTGGCTATCTCAGCAATAACAGCCACCTTAACGCTGTTTGTAACCATGGTGGTGGAAGCTGTGATGGCCTCCTGAGTTCACATTCTGTCCCATTATTTGCACTAATACAATTTCCTAGTGCAGAAAATGGAGTGGGATGTTTTTCTGAATGTACATACTTAACATAAAATGAAAGCAAAAGTGGGTTTTGACTGTGAGATAGCTGGAGAGCTCCTGCAATCCCCACAAAGGCTTTATTTGTGCCCCTTCAGCTGTGGCAGTCGCAGTTAATTACAAACCCTTTCCCCAGAGGTGCCCTGGCACAGCACTTACTGTGCACTGGCCTGCACTGAAATGGGCAAATTATCTCATGTGCTCCTAGGAAAAAGCAGGGATAAAGGGAAATCACTGCTAACCAAAGGCAGAAATTTAAAATCTTGTGGGGGAGTTGGCATTTGGCTTTCAGAATTCTATGGGAATACTGCTGCAGAAAAGGTAGCAAGTAATTTAAAAATTGCCAATTTTAATGGGAGGTATGAAAAATTTTTCAACAGCAGCACTGGACGTTGTGGGTCCAGAAATATGAACAGGCTTGCAGTCAGTAGGAAATGTCATCTGAGAATTGTGTGGATGTGAAACAACCTCTTAAATATAAACAGTTCAGGGTGAATACTTTAAACAAGGGACTTAGACCTCTTTTAAAGACTGTGAAGTGTTTTTATCTGGTTTCAGCTGCCACACTGCAGCCGGGGCTCTGCCTCACCAGATTGCATTCTGATTGCTTGTACTGGGAAGGAGGTTTGTGTGGTTCTCTTTGGTTCCTGACCCCTGACAGATGGATTCCTGTCCAGCTTCATCATCCTGAAGTCTATTCTCAGGAAGTGAATGATGACCATGTCACAGCCATCCTGCCATGAGACTGCTATTAATGGGGATTTCTATTGGTAGCAGCTAGCACTGATTGTTTTCTCTTTCTCTTGCTCTGCAGCTGCACACTCTGCCCACTCTATCCAAGGACAAACTGTCCCCCAGTGGCTTTTAAAAAATATTTCTTGATAATGCCAAGGATGTTCCACCCAAAAAAACCCAAAAAAGGATCTAATTTCTTTTGAGCAGTATGAATAATACTTCAAATTGTTTCATGAAATGGGCCTGGGAAAAAGCCAGTCCAAGAAAAAGAATGAATATATGGAAACAAAATCATAGTGGATTGGTAGAATTTTTGGCATGTTTTCTGAACAGTTAGAATGCACTCATTTTTTGCCAAAAATGCAGTTACCAGGGCTGTACCTGAAAGGTTTTTTGAAATCATACTGATGGAATGCAGATCCAGCAAAGAAGTCTTAAGTCCAATAATATCACACTACATAAACAATGTTTATGTGGACCTTTTTCCTCTGTCTTTCCAGAAGAGCAGTTTGAGGGAGAAAGTCTGTATGGATATTTATTAATAAAGATGTATTTGAGAACAAAAAAGAAATATGTACATCTCAGTTGGAATGAGCTGTTGGTACTTAAAAGGCAGAGTGATTGCTGAGTTGGAACTTGGAACTGTGTTCACTTTCAAGTAAATAATTTGGGGCTGAAATGTTCTGTTACGAAAAAATGGCTTCTTTACTTCCAGTGTTCTGGTATATAAAAAACTGTACTCCTTTTACAAAGGAGTACACTTGTCTGAAACCTGAATGCCAGCATTTTCTTTAGTTTGATCTAATGACACAGCATTTTATTACCTAATGTTAATATTTAACTACTAATATTTAGAATTCATAAGCGTATTCTAGGTGCATCTGATGTGAAAGTAAAGAAGCAATACACAATTGTCTCCATAGAACATTATCTCAAGGGAAAGTCAACAGAAGTCACAAAACTTTAACATGTTCTTGTCTTGCTTTGAGTTCCTCCCCTGTAGTGTAATATAAACTAGAAGGGATGAAAGCATGACTAGTTTCAGTAATGTAAAGGATGTGTGTTGTACATGTTTCCTTATTTAACTCATTTCAGCAACAGTTATTTTAAAAAATGGTGAATTTGGTGTCATGGTGACTTTAGGACAAGTGAAGTGAAGTTAAATAAAACCCAACAACTGCCATGATAAACCAGCAAGATGGTTTAATACTTGAATAATTTATTATTGAATAAATAGGAAAAGTCTAATCCAAATGAATGAGAGGCATAAAAACCCCCCTTTTTAGACTTGAGGGAGGGACCACATCAGTTACTTGGACAGTAAAAAGATGTTGAAATTTTAATTCAAATTTGTATATTCTGAATTTTAAATTTGGCCACAGAACCAAAATCCTGATTTTCTGTTGAGAGATGAAAAGCTAGGACTTGCTTTTATCTGCCACAGTATTTTTGCTTATTCAAATGACTTCTTAATTTCATCTTTGCTGTTCCATGGTCATGGTGGTATCTTTATTGTGCCTTTTTGGTTCAAGGTTTTCTGAAAGATAGTTCAAGACAAAGAAATGGTCTAAGTTTTTAACTTCTTTAAGTATATGACCTTTATTGGCAGAGTACAGTTGTGTCTGAATAATTTTGGCAGGAAAATGAGTAAGAAAGTGGCCTAGGTTCCCTGGGAAGAGCTGCAGGCTCTAGGAGGCAGACAGGGGTATGGTGTGGAGCAGTCTGTGCCAGCACCGTTCTGTTTCAGTCCTGGTGAGCCTGTGCCTTGTCACTCACGTCCCGGGCGCTGCCGCCTCCTGTCACCCATGTGTCAGCCCACAGTGCCTGCAACTGCCCTGCCACAGCAGCACTGCAGTCATGACTTCCCCAGAAATAGATGGAGGAAGCTGCTGGCAAACATTATTTATCAGGGTGTATGGGATTTGTGTTGCTGGTAATTGTATTAAAAGCATTTCTATTTCTCAAGTGATACAGTTTTTGTGGTTGGTGTGGGTACTGGGACACATGGCATGACCTACCCCTGGTTTAAGTGGGCTTCTGCTCTTCCCTTTGCTTTGTTTTCCCATTCCATAGGTCAGTTTAACTGGAATAATAAGAAAACAGTTGGATGTGCTGGGTCCTTAGTGCCTTTTCTCTTCCTTGCTGTGAATTGAGTGGCACTGTCAGAGAGGAGGAGGCTCCGGGTTCTGTTTGCTTGCTTTAAATTGGATGTCCTTGAGCTGTATCACAGTCGAGATACTGTGAATACTGAATACATTTAATCTCCAGATAAAAGTTTGTGTTCTTGAAATTAACAACAAGGTTCCTACCAGTGGTGGCAATGTTTTCACAGAAAATGAGAGAGGAACAAGAAAGTGTATTAGTGGATCATAGAGTGACTAAGAAAAACAAATTTATTACCTATTCAGCAGGGGATTTCACTGGGAAAGAAGCACAGTTGCATAAAGAGTTGGTGAGAATTTGTCTTGGGATACTGTGTCTGTCTCTGGTTGCTCAAGATCAAGCAAAGTGAATTCAAAAAGATGGAGTGTAAAGTTCTGTTCCTTTGAGGTTAAGAGGGAATATTCCACAGGGAGGATGGAGGAATGGGGAATGTCAGAGGGAGGGTGGCTTAGGGTTTTGAAACATCAATGAAGTGTAAATTGTGTTGTGCCTCTCATTGAAAATTAAAAGTGGGAGTTTCTTTTGAAAAAAAAGAGCAACACTGTTATATGATACCCACACAGAATGTTGTGTTTGGAATATTATGGCTATGGAAATGAATTTCCTAGATTTAAAAACTTAAGCCAGAAATATTATTATTATTATTATTATTATTATTATTATTATTATTATTATTATTATTATATTCACATGAAATTTTCTGCTCATGAACCTGTGAAGTGACTTCAGCTTTTGAGAATATTTTTATACTCCCATATATTTGGTAATGTTTTGAATAAATCATCTTTATTCATTTGATCACGAGCTCTTTGATTTTCTCACATTTTATTAATTATTTTGCAGTATGTAATTGGTTCCTTAAGTACTTTCACTAAATTGAAAGCTCGGAGATACTTTTTAAATAGCGTTGAGCATAGTCAAAAATGAATATTAATATATTTACTGAATATTTGAATATAGCCAAGAACCGGTATTTTTATTTGCAGCTATGTGTTTTGGACAATATTCACATGTTTTGCAAAAAGTGTAACTTTCTTCTCATCTTTAGTGCAAGTAGAACATCCTTTGAGCTTTTTTTTTAAATACATAGATTCTGTACATCTGCATTGATTGAAACAAAAACCAATTAATTTCAGAGAGGTCAAGGTCTAAGACTCAGTTCCTATGAATGTTGTGGAAGTGAGTAGCCTGGAAGTGGGAGGATTCCACAACAGAAGCAGCTGGCAGCTCTGAGGGACCTGCAGTTTGCAGCTGAGGTTGTTGCTCTCAAGAGGCAGAGCAGCTCCAGCTCCCTCTCCCGAAGGTTATTCCAGAACCTGCAGCTCTCAGCAGCTCCAGCTCCCTCTCCCAAAGGTTATTCCAGAACCTGCAGCTCTCAGCAGCTCCAGCTCCCTCTCCCAAAGGTTATTCCAGAACCTGCAGCTCTCAGCAGCTCCAGCTCCCTCTCCCGAAGGTTATTCCAGAACCTGCAGCTCTCAGCAGCTCCAGCTCCCTCTCCCAAAGGTTATCCCAGAACCTGCAGCTCTCAGCAGCTCCAGCTCCCTCTCCCAAAGGTTATTCCAGAACCTGCAGCTCTCAGCAGCTCCAGCTCCCTCTCCCAAAGGTTATTCCAGAACCTGCAGCTCTCAGCAGCTCCAGCTCCCTCTCCCAAAGGTTATTCCAGAACCTGCAGCTCTCAGCAGCTCCAGCTCCCTCTCCCAAAGGTTATCCCAGAACCTGCAGCTCTCAGCAGCTCCAGCTCCCTCTCCCAAAGGTTATTCCAGAACCTGCAGCTCTCAGCAGCTCCAGCTCCCTCTCCCAAAGGTTATCCCAGAACCTGCAGCTCTCAGCAGCTCCAGCTCCCTCTCCCAAAGGTTATTCCAGAACCTGCAGCTCTCAGCAGCTCCAGCTCCCTCTCCCAAAGGTTATTCCAGAACCTGCAGCTCTCAGCAGCTCCAGCTCCCTCTCCCAAAGGTTATTCCAGAACCTGCAGCTCTCAGCTGCCTGCATCCATGAGGCCTTTCCAATAAGAAGGAAATTTTGGAGAGAACAAGAGAAGGGAGCTGTTATGAGCAGAGGCAGCACGGTGCAGGAGGTCAGCTATAAATAGCTGTGAGAGGTTAGGACGTGCATTTTCACTGAGGGAGGTGTTCATTTGTTCTCCTAAGGGATGATAGTGGAACTCCTGTGCACCAGACAGCATAAAAACACGTACTGAGGATTTAATCCCTGCTCAAAGGGGTTTATATTTCCAACGGGAGAGAAGAAACACAGCATATAGATACATTATGTGAGTTACACTTAGTGCAGTAAGAGATTTAAATGCAAAGCATGAATCCATGTGAACAGTCAAATTGTAAGCAAGGTCAGGCTACAAAACTGCAAATTCCCTGAGCAAAAAGACAAAACTTGCAGCTCTCCCATACTTATTCTTTCAAGGAAATTCTTTCACTCAAGAATAGAATCAGATTAATAGAGCTGTGTTTCTTAACAGGAAGTTAAGAATCAGAGGATGCTAAATGTGCCTAGTGCAGAATTGCTCCACACTCCCCTGGCAAGGACACCGAGGTGCTGGAGCCTGTCCAGAGGAGGGAACAGAACTGGGGAATGGTCTGGAGTACAAGTCCTGTGAGAAGGGGCTGAGGGAGCTGCGGGGATCAGCCTGGAGAAAAGGAGGCTCAAGGGAAACTTTAGCACTCTCTACACCACCTGAAGGGAGGGTGCAGTCAGCTGGGAGTTGGTCTCTTCTCTCAGGTGGCATCAGAGATATTGATCTCAGCTTTTTCAAACAGGGAACTGTTTAGTGGCGTCTTCTTGACACAGCTACTGAAGTTAATGAATTCAGGAGCCTCAGCACTTGGACAACAATCAGAAGACAGGCTTGGGCTCTCAGGTGCAGACTGGATCCAAGGGAATTCTCTACATGTGTTCTTCCAAATTAGCCTAATAGTCAATGTCAGACCTGGCATGTGTGTTCTCCTCTGTGCAAGAGGAAAAGTGTAACAGAATTTGTTCTGGGAAAAGCAGTTAATATGAAAGTTGCAATTTCTCTGCACCCACAGTACTAAAAGTAAGTTCCAAGCAAAGTAGGAGCTGCTGAGCAAGAGAAGCCAGAAGTGAACACATTGCTCTGTGTTTTAGAGGAACAGAGTCACCTCTTGTTTGGGTATTGAGGAATTAATAGCTAAAAAGCCAGCACAATTTCCCAGGCTCATCCTATGATTGCATGTGGTGTGGTCAGTGCTGTCAGCTCAGTCCCTCAGACTTGTTTCACATGAGAAATAAAGTGTTGTAACACATTTGACTGATGCACAGCTCTGAATTAGTTTTGTTTTTAGGTCCCCTTTTTGGTGCAGTTTATTATCGAATAATGTTGTGAATATTCTTAGGGAAATAAGCCAGGAAACAAGTTTGCTGTGTGCACCAGGGTCAATGCACTTTAAGTGGTAATTTCTGGGTAATAAATACTGAATTTTAAATGACTGTTGTGTAAAGTCTCAGTGCTCTGAAGTGAAGTTCCTGTCCAAGAACCCCATTCCAGATGCTGACATGCATGAGTGTGTCAGGGACAGGTCATGAGCTAGTGTTGTTGATGGGAGTTAACAGCAGAGCAAACATTTGTTCCAGGCCAGAAAACTCTGAGAGGTCCTTGTGTGTTATGCTAAATTTCCAGTAATTACTTTGACTCATGCTTGGCCTTCTCTCAGCCTGCTTCTTTGGTGCATTAATTTGCAGGGGAACATGGTTTTACAATGAAGAGAATGAATGTGATTTGGCAAAATAAGGAGTAATTTGTTGAATCTCATTTTTAGCAGCCCATCACTCATCTGCATACCTTTTAGACAGGGTGCAAATGCAAGCCATAAAATCTAATATTTATTTTGTTCTTAACTTGTTTGAAGCACGTGAAAGAAGGAAATTTACCCAATGATTGTGAAACAAATCACCTCATTTAGAATTGATCCAAGGTGCCTGTTTGCTGCAGGATGGTGAGCAACACATGTTGCTTGGTTTGTATATGAATCAGAAAAATAAACATTGGGAGAAAACTGCTTAGCAGATGTCCAGAAGATCATAAAGCCTTTCAATGCAATCAGATCCAAAAGAAAATTAAGTACTTCTGTGCTTGAGTTACTATACACCTAAGAAAATATCTGTTGCCTGTGTATACTGAAATTGTGGTGTTGTCATTGCAGATGTTGGCAATGGAACAGCCTCATTATCAGGAGCAGTGTTTGCAGGAAGAGCCTGTAGAAGGCTGGACTTGCTTGTCCTCAGTGTTGGCCTGTTTTCTTCCAGGAAGGAAAGACTTGAGAACATTGACATCAAACTAAGCTAAGACAAAGGAAAAATAGAATAATTTTCTTGGTCTGATGTGAATATAATCCTCTTTCCTATTTAGGTGTAGCTTTCTGTTATGAAAGCTACCCTTGTAGCTCTAAGAAATTTGTTAAACCTTTCAAAATGCATGAATTGCTGGGGAAGCAGGGGTGGGTGTCTGCTACAGAGGTAGCTGATAGTGGACTGGGAGTCACTGCTCCTATTCACTGGGTGGTGAGCATGTTTGTGCCATTGAAAACTACATTTTCCTGCATTTAAGCTATCAATCATCTACTTCTTATGCTGATTGTCAGTATTTGTTAGATTCTATAACTGCATGTATTAAACTTAAACACTTCAGAATGAGGAAAGAAGTGTTCTGAATTAAGCTGGGTCTTTCATCTCCTGCCATTCATCCTTTCTTATTTGACTTTCTAATGGAGCTGTGTGTGCTGACAGTACCTATTGCTCCAGCCTAGCTCGTGTGGAAAACTTCCCAAACTCTGCAGAAGCTCTCAGCCAGCAACTGCAGCTCAGCAGCCACACTGAACCTTATCTCTGCCTTATCCATCTCTCCATCTCCCATTGCCTCCTACTCCTCTTTTCCACCAGCTGAGAAACGAGCTGAGCAACATAAATGCCTTCTTGAGCTAAGCAGATTTTCTGTCTGTCACCCACAAAATCCACAACTGCCTGAATTTGATGTTTTCCGTGATATAAGCACAGCCTGAGTGTTTTAATACACATTTTTAAATATCCAGAGAGAAACTGCTGAAAAAGTGGGAGGGAATACACTCAGCCTTCCTGCATTTAGGTGTGCTGGCCTTTAAAGAAGTTTTGAGGCTTGGCAATTAATAAACCCAATAAATTAAAATAAGCCTTAAATGGTGGGTGAATTTTACACAAGTCAGAGTTGAAGTCACCAATTGCAAAATAAAATCTATAATGAGGAACTATGCATATATCTGAGTGGAAAATAACTTGCAAACTTTTTTTTTCAGGTATTCAGAGAAACTTGGCTCATTTCTGTTAGTAAGAACAGATTTTTTTTTACCATTAAATGAAAGTTTAATCTTATGAAAGTAAATATTCACATGCATCTCTGGTTTAAAAGAAAATAATTTCATTGCTTTATTTTCAAGCATTGGTGGTTTTACCCACTCACTAAACAGTTCTGCCCATGCTCTGGTTTTTCCCAGTTATTGGTGTATTCATATGTCATCTTAGTCCTTGCTGTGCTCTGTGTGATTTCTGGCTGATCAGAAAAGGGTTTATTTATGTGTTTTTAGTACAGTGCAATTTCCTTCCATATATCTCTAAATGCCCACTTTTACTTTGAAATAGAGAGCATTTTCAAAGGGAGATTCAAGGCTTTTAGGAAAGCTTAAAATCCAAGCTGTAGATTTGACATTTTAGTAGATTTCTAATACAGAATATTTTGAAATGATTATTTATGTTTGTACTGTGTTCAAAAAGTATTGTGAATTTTAACACAATGGTTTTAATGTGAATGCTGAGGATATTCTAAGGGTTTTTTCTTTACTACATGTAGGGGATTATGTTATTGGTGGATTAATTAAAAAGAGGGGCAGAAGAGCAGTCCTATTTTGAGGGCTTTGTCCTTCTACTAAAATCTTATGTTCAGAGTCTTGCTTACTTTCCTATATCTAGTTAATAATATGAAGAGGTAAAAGCAGTTTTTATTTCTCTTCTCTGCTCCACATTTATTCTCAAGCCAGAATTACTGAAGGAAAAGATAAGAGCGTGAGGTGAAAAGCCCAGGGTTGAAATGGGATGGCTTAGAGGTGGGTTGGCAATTTTCTGGAGCCTAGAGTAAACATGAAGTAAATGGAAATCTCAGTGGCTAGGGAGGGAGGATCTCTTCAGAGAATTAAATGACTTGGGACAAAATTCATTCATTTGTAGTGGTACCACTCTCAGCTAGACCAAACACCTCTGTCCTCAAAACCATTGGGATTGGGCATTCAAAATTTTTCCTTTTTTATAAGATTGCAAAGCAATAAATTGCAGGCACACAGTGTGTGATGGTTGGGAGTGGGGCTGGCCCAGCCTCATCCCCAGTGGGTGCAGCTGTGAGCAGCAGGTGAGCAGCACTGACAGCAATGAGCCATGGAGTGCCCAGGGGCACTGAGCAACCACCAAAGGGAGCAGAGGGCACACAGGGGCAGGGCATCAACAGGAGGGGATAAAAGGCTGGGCTACAGAAGGGCAGAGGCTTGCAGCCTTCTGATGAGGTAGAGTGCTGCTCTGTATGGGTTGAAGCTTTCTGAAATTGTGTGCTGATACTCTGTGTGCTGTGGCTGTCTCAACTGTGACATGTGCTGTGACAACAAATGTCTTTAATCTTTAGTATTCATTAATTATCAATATTGCAGGATATTAGTGTTGACTTTGAAAATCCTCATTTCTGTAAGAAAAATTTCCAGATATATTTTTGGTCTTTGTAACCTAAGCATTTTAAAAAATGTTCAGCTCAAGGTCTGGTTAAAAAACCCTGTAATTCATGATCTGATATGAAGACATCTTTGTTAGCAAGCAATAAGTTCTGAGTAGTAAACACACAATACCAGGCAGGATTCAAATTTCATTTTGCTGCCATATCTGTGCTTAAATATTGTACATAAAATAATTACATTTGTAACAGAAACTTTGCAAAGCTTTTTCTTCATATTTTTCTGTTTGCTTAAGTGATGGTCCTTCTTTCTTGGGGGTAAAAACTGAGTGTGTATGCATTTGTGACTTTTTATTATAAAAATCAGGGCATTCAGAGATTTTATTGTAGCAGTCCTACACAAAAAGTAGATTTCTAGTCCAGTTATACTGGGAATATTCTTAATAATTTTAATACCATGTGCTGCAAAATGTTTCTCAAATGTCTGATTGCAAATCTGCATGCATGCAACTTGAACCCAGTTGTTAAAATATACCAATTTATTATTTAATACTGGTCTTGCTGCTTGTAACAAGAAACTGAAGAAAAAGAAAAGGAGACTGAGAACATTGAAGGACCAAACTATTTTGAGAACTGGGTGACTAAAATATAATGCTCCTTTCTTGTGTTTTGTCATGTTGCCTATGCATTTTAACTATAACCTGGGAAAAACTCCAGTGTCTGTCAGTTAAAGATCAAAGCTTTATCCAATCAAGCCCATTTAGGCAATATCCACTTACCCAGATTAAAGGGAATAGAGGGTATACGCAGATTTCTCCTTGATTAACAAAAAACCCCAAAACCACTTTTATTTGTTTGGGGTTTTTTGGGAATGAAATGATCAGTTTTTCTACTGTGTGGGGGTTTTTTTGTGGTGTGGTATTTCTGTTTCCTTGGTTTTCCCCCTTTATAAGAGCACCATGAATTTTAACAGGTCTGGGGAAGTTCGGCTCAGGCGTGTGCTCTGTGCAGGAAACAGAACTCACTCGAGGTGTGAGCTGAGCACAGATTCAAGCAGCGAGGACTTGATGAAGGAACTGGACACAAACAGCAGAACAGGAGCCTCCCAGAGTAGTACAAGACTGAAGTCTACTAAAGGTGAGACACATTCAGTTTTTTTTCAGAGTTTCAAGTACATTGGCTATAACCTACACCTGATGAGGAATGGCAGAGATAAGAGTGAGGTTTCTGTAGGGTTTTTATTGCAAAACTTGGCAGTTAGGATGTGCAGTGGGATGGAAATGACAAAATTCAGTCAGGTTTCCTGGAAGTCATACAGTGGTGATGTTCAAGCTTTCACGATGCACAGCCTCAGTAAAATTTTGTTTGAGCTGAGACCTTTAGCATGGATTGTTCTTTTCTTTATTTATAATGTAATTTTTGTTCCAGAAAAAAATGTTTGTTTTTGTTTCAATTTTCAAAAGCTGTACTGTAAATTTTCTTTTGCATCACTGCTGCAATATGGGGCCAGCACAGTTGCAGCAATGACTGTAATATTGTAATAAGGGGAAACAAATAGATCAAACTGTGCAAAGTGTTAAAGGAAGTGAAGAGAAATAGCTCTCATGGGGAGGGGTTATTGGAAGGAAAACATTCTTTTCCAAGGAGTTATCTCTGGCTCATTGCAGATAACCTTTTACTTTGACAATACAAAGGAGCTTTGTGTCCCACAGGCAGCGCTGTTCTGAAAGCTTTTCTGAGCTCAGAGGCTGCTGAGATGCTCTCAATACCTAAGTTAATGATTTTTTTTTTTGGACTGGAATGGGGGGACAAGATAGAAAACCCTTATCAAGAGTTTCAAGGAGAAGCATGCAGGACCAGGGAATCTCCTCGGTGAGTGCTCCTTAGTGGCATCACCTAAGGAAGCAGTGATGCCTTGGCTTTAACTTTCCAGCATTCCTACAGAAAAAGCCCATTTAAAATACCAGTGACATGGGCAAAGTAAAGAGCTGGACATGTCCCTACCTGAGAATCAATTTGTGTGCTATTGATTTCTATGTGTGGCACATTTGGCTTCAGTTTCTTGTGCAGTCTGTGGAGGGCAAATGAGCACTCCTATAAAAAGCCTTTGAGTTCATAGGTCCTAGTAATAAATAATTTTATTGGACTGATAATAGACCATCATGATGAGCTCAGCTTACCAGCTCCCATGCCTTGGCAAAGGCTCAGTGTAATTCTTTCTGTATCATTGGAATATTGAACTGCAAATTGACTCGGGTCAAAAAACATCTCACTCAGGATCCTGCTTCTCTGGGACTGTGTCTTCTGCTTAGATCTCTTCTGGTTTTCTAGCGAGCCCATGTCACACCTTTCTGGGGTCAGCTGGAGTAAGGCTCCACGAGGAAGCTGAAAGCCATCTCATCTGTCTGACCCTCTGGACTGCAGAATTCTTGGCTCTGATCAGCTTCTTCAGCAGTTGTTTCCTGATTTAGCATTTGTGGAGATCTGTATTTGTTTTGTGGAAACTGGGGAAAAAAATGCTAAATGTGGCTGTTCAGGGAATCAGAGGTGGCTGTGGCAGATATGAAGAACAGGTCAAAATTTTTATATATTCATCACTTAGACTCAATTCTCACTTAATTGAGATGACTTTTCTTCCAAAGTCCTGAGATCTACCACCCTGGATTCTATTTAATAACAAAGGAAGAGGCTATAGTTAGAAGAGCTGATTATGATTTTACTGCAAAGGACTAAGTTTAGGGAGTTTAAAAGAGTTCATAGCTTTTGCCTTAGCCATTGAAACTACACCTTCTGAACTGCAGCACAGGTTTGTTTGTGGTTTGCTTTGGAAGTCTCATGACTGCATTTGGAGGGAAAAAATAAAATGAAACCTGTAGTTTTCAGTGACTTTTTAGGTGGAAAAAAGGCTGAAACTGTTCTTTGACCATGCAGCTGATCTGAGTGCTGCACCTGCCTTCCTGCATATTCATGAGACCAAGGTTTGTACCTTCCATAATGTCATCAGTGCTAAGAAGGGAGACAGCTGATGCTGTGTGCAGCTGTGCTCTGAAATCACACATTTGTCACCTCAGCAGCACTTGAATACTTTGTGTACTCCAAAAGAATGGCTACCAGTTCAGTGGTTCTGCATGGGAAATAAGGTATTGCTCATTATAGTGAGGGTGAAACTTGAGCACTCCAGCTAAATAATAAAAATGTGAAGATCAGCCTTAGTCCTGGGCTCACTAATACTCACTCAAGTCTAATCATTAGGCAGCCCCCTGAAAGCCAGCTGCTGTTGGAAACAATGTGCTCTGCTTACACAGAACATGGTCTGCCTGTCTATCTGTCTCATGGAAATCCTCTGGTTTGCATCTCTATTCCTACCTAAAACGTGATGCCTGGGTTACATCCTAGTCTGTGGGGAGATACTAATCATGGAAATATTTATCTTTTTAAAAAATGTCATGAGACTACTGTATAGCAGTGACCTTGCATTTCAGCTCTTGGGATGTCACTGCACAGATTTCATAATCAAGCCAATTGAATTGTTTGTTTTTAGTGATTATGTAGGTGAAGAAAAAAAAGGTGTTTATTTGATGTATATAGATCAACAAAGCAATATGAATTATCATTTGAATCCTAGTCATTTTATCCTTATAAAAATGAAAAGCTGGATTCCAGTAAGCACAAATTGCTTTCATAGATATTTAATTAGCTTAGGAAAACTGGCAAATTGGAAATAAACTACTTTGGTCCTTGTAGCACTTGTGAATATTTCAGAAGCATAAAGAACTAACAGAGTGCTGATGCTGGTGCCAGAAGTGTTTGAGCCAAGCACAGCTCAAATTCATAATGAGAGCTTTCCAAGCTGCCCAACTTGTTCCTGTTCACATCCTTCAGCATTTTGCTGGCTTGCCTCTGTTCTTGCATGCAAGTCTTCTGTGCAGCCTTTAAACTGTGTGTCCCACCGTTGGCAGGGTGGGTGCTTGCAGAGTTGCAGTTCAGCCAAAACATTTGGACAAATGGAAATCACACCCCAACCTTGTGCAGCTTCTCTGCAGAAAGCTAAATTTTCTCCCAGAGGGTGGAATAATAAACTAATATGGATCCTGCCATGAAATGATTCCCAGCAGCTGGGACTGCAACCCAGTAGGAGAAAACTATTATTAAAGGGCTATTTTAATTATTTCTTCTTTGATGTATGAAAATGCCATAGGAGAGCAGGGGATTACAAAGTTATGTACATATAAATTGCAATAAATGGGTTTTTTAACAAGAATTCTTATTTAATGTTTTATAAATGTATCTATGCCATAGCTATCATGCTTTCTTCAAGAGACCTGATGCTGAGTTTGTGGTGTTGGGATGTGCCTTATTTTCTTTTAGCTCAACATTAAAATTACTTTAATGTGGTTTGGACATAAAATATTTTCTTTCTTTTTTTCTTTTTTTTTTTTTTGTTCAACCTGAAGATTTAATTTTTCAAATGGGATTTAGAGACATAAACTTAATTGAACTTTGGGGGGGGGGGGGGGTTTGACATTTTCCCTAAATGATTCCAAATGTGCCATGAGCAACATTGAAGATTTTCATCTTTGATCTGTTTTGTGGACAGGTATTAACAAAAAATCATCTTCAGGTGCTCTTAATAAGTGTGATATGTGCATTTAATAACTACAATTATTAAGCTATTTAACATAAATTAGGTTTTTTGACAGTGTTCGTATGGATAATATTTGTCTTCAAAAAAATCTGGGCCTGAGTAAGAAGGTCAAGTTAAAATGTGTTCATATATCTATCTTAAATAACTGGCATATTCAAGAACTACCTAATATGGCTCTGTTTTCCTTGTGTCTCTTGTTAGTGCCTTCCAAAAAGTCAGGAACAGTTCCTCAAGTACTGCATTTAAGCCATCAGTTTGGCCTTCCTGACTGCTGTGATTCTCTAAGAAAATGTAGGCCATTTCTAGATCTTTGTTTTTAAAATGTTTGCTGTAGGACATTATTTGAAAGAGAAATTATTATTAGGGATGCTGATACCAATCTTGGACTTCCCAAAACATGAAAATCACCTCATTTCATCCTTGCTAGCCTGAGTAAACTCTAAGTAAATAACAACATGTACCATTTAACAAGATTTGTAATTTTTTGTGAATTTGGGCCTTGTTCACCAGATGGCTAAATGAGAGTTCACTGAATTGATTTTTACTCTCTTATTTATGGTGGAAGCTTTCTGTTTTCTGTGGGTTTTTTCTGCTTAGACTATGAAAGTACTTAACTGGACTTACTGCTTGGCTCTACAAGAGGGGTTCTGTAAGCCATCTATCTAGGCCAGTACTTTTGAGACTTTCCTCCACTAAACTGAATCTCCCAGGCTTCCTGTCATATATCTCCATAAGCCCTGGGTGTGACAAAGTTTGCAGGATTGGTTCCCTGAGCTGGGAGTCCCACTTTTGCCCTTGGTGACATTGCTGGGTTGTGTTGGAGACAGCCCCAGCTGGATCCATGACATTGTTCTAACCTAACCTGTGAGGAGTGCTCCTTCAGTGCAGGATGGTCCCTGGCCAGACACTCAGCCTGTAAATGTATCAGAAAAGCAGCTTTAAAAGGGTGTGTCAGGAGTGCTGGATGAAGCAATCACATGCAAAATTGATAGGAGCTCCTTGTCAGAAGCCTGGTGCTGGATAAGCTGTGTTCTGTGCACAGATTCTTTGTTGGAGCTCTAGATTCCGGTGACCCTTGGCCTGTCTGGATAAATGACCCGGGAGTAAGAGCTTTATTTGCCTCTCCCCTGCCCACTGTTCAGTGTTGCCCAGTTCCTTGTGTCCCTTTGGGCACAGTGGCACAGGCAGGCAGTTGATCCTGGGAGATGAAGCACACCCCCCTCAGCAGACACTCGGCTGGTTTTCCTTTCACTGCGCTGAACTTCCTCCCACTGAAAGTCCCACTCACTCACCTCCCTCCCCCACAGCTACTTGATGGTAGAATCTTGTTAATGTGGGGTCTTGTTCATCTTTTTAGAACCATGTCCCTATCTATTTATCATCTATCGGAAGCTTTTGGGGTTTTTTGATCAATACAGAAAATTAGCAGCTATGGACTCCTAAAACTGTAGGGTTTGAATTGTTCTTTATAGCACATCAAATATAGGAACAGAAGAAAACAGTCAGAAACAAAGCTAATAGCTTATTATGTGTCACTCTTTTAATTAATGGCTTAAAAACAAAGCTACTGAAGTGAATAATTTACATTTAGATATCAGATGAGACTCCAACAAATCAATAGAAAGTTTGTATCTTTCTGTATTAAAGATTGATTATTTTCCTCTGGCATTTCCAGAATAGCAGTATTTTGGGAAAAATCTTAACTGAGGAGAATGAGAAGTAATGCCGATCTGAATTTTAATATTGCAGTGCAGAACTACATCCTCTTTCAAGTTATAGTGGAGCAATTTTAAACTTCTGCTGTTCCATTCAATTAAAAGTCACAAATTAAGAATTCAGGGAAAAAAATTAAGGAGGATGTTTTTATATGCAGCATAGTGTAAGAAACCCATGCATTTAATGAAGCCCTATGACACCTATTAACTTTAAGTCTCAGTGATTATTTAGAAGGATTTTTGTTGAATGTTTGGGGGGACAAAACTGTTCCTTTTATTGATAATGAACCTCACATTACAGAGATTTAATCTGGTAAACTCTGTTCTTGCTTATCTTCTGAAGATGTGAGAAATTTTTGTAATTATCTTGATTTCAAAACTACTTTAATATAAGTATTTCCTGTTGTTGCTTTCTATTCTGGATCTGAAGGATGAGTGAGAATAATTTGAAAGAGCTTTTGATTAATTGCTGTGTAGTTGTGCTATGTACTTTGTATAAATAGACTGTCTTGTTTCTTGAGTTCTTCAGATTTGAAAAATGCCAGTCAAATAGTATTGAATTATATTTAATATTAAAATAATACAATCATGAAAAATCCATGCAGAATGATTGGTCCCTGGTAGATAAATTATTTGCTTGTAACTCACATTTCCTATGACTATTTTAAAGCAGTCTACAGTGAGGATTCAGGAGTCAGAAATTATAGGAACATATTATTTTGTAAGGCTTGATTTGAATAAAAAAATTAGGGGTTTAAGGTGTAGCAATTCACCTTGGCTCTAATGATAGTGAATTTCCTTCTCCTTCTAAAGATTTAAACACATATGAGCTCTAGCACTGTGATATCTTTTTGGTGCAAATATGCTTTTCCTATTGAGCCAATAAGGTGACAGGAAAGCAGCATTAGTCAAGGAAATGCTCAGCATTGTGCTGGTTGTTTTTTGTCATTTAGTCTGCCTTAGTACAAGCCATAAACAGAGCCTAGCCCTTGCACAGTGCGGGGTGGCTGGAAGGATGTGCTGCTGCAAGGAGTGGGCGTGTGGAGGTGAGCAAGGCCAGGCTGTTGGCAGCCCAGCCCCAGGCTGAGCTGCTTGCCCTGCTTGCTGTGCCTGCCCCTGCAGAGTGAGAGGGAGCTCCAGAGTGGCTCCTGCCTGAATTGCACAGGGAGCTGGTCCTGGCATTCACAGAGGGGATTGTGCAGGCCAGTCATGTCAGCCATGCATTTATCAATGGGAGATCTAAGGCGGTGCTGGCTGCACTTGAGGGTAAGGCATAAAACTTAGTGGCCCCCATATATGTGCTTATAAAATGGTGTTTTACTTTCTTCATCCTTTCCTCATTGTGCAAACCAGTCTGTTTAGCCAGGCTTCTGTATGGAATGTCGTGGCCAAAGTACACTTTGTGTACCATCTTTTGATAGAGCACTGAATATATCAGAAATGTTAAGGGTGTTTATTGTTTGGATTTTTTAAACTCTTCTGTTGTTAAGGTTGGGGCAGGTTCCATTAATCTTTTCTACCATGTGGGGAATCTTGTGTTATTAGAACTCCTTACAAGCAGTATGGAGAGTTGTCTTGTTTGGTTTTCTTTGCATAACACAACTTCCAGCAGCAACTTCTGTGTGGTTTTTTTTGAGGGCTGAATCAAATAATAATAAACTAACAAATGTGTTTCAAAGCAAACAGAAAAGTTGCTCAAATTATTTTTTCCACATCAAATTTATATGTTGTGAGTCAGGTTGTTATCCACTGGTGGCTGTTCAAAGTGTATCAACTTGTTGATTCTTAGGAATTGCTGCTTCTTTAACCAAAGTAGAAAAATATAAAATCTGAGAGAGATGTGGGCTTCGGTGATTAGTACTTCATATGTTATCTTGTACAGCCTTGTAAGCCCAGTGTTACACTCTTTCCAAAGTGTACCTCTACAGAAAGCTACAAAATGGAATCCAGTATGGAATTTGGCACCGTAAAATGAAAGTAGTGTGGATTCCAGAACAGGTTAAGTCACTGCTCCAAACACACAAAATCTTGGCAGCATCGTGGGGCTTGGATACAAATTGTAATGAGGACCACTTGAGTGGAACTGCTAAGATGAAAACCAAAGCCTGTGAGATTGCAATTAAGGAAATTGGCAAACTGTGAGATCAGAAATAAGCTACTGTGACACCCCAGTATCCATGGAATAGTTTAGAAAAACATACTCTGGAAATACTTTAATATTCTGTATCTTATTTAAAAACAGCCTCTTTGAATCTGAAAAAATTATTTTACACATGGAAGCACTGGACCAAAGCATGTGGAGATGCTATACCTGAAGTTTTTGTTCTGCTGCTTCACATGAAGTTGGAAAGTTCTCATGAGCTTCTGAGCAGTCCCAAAGAAGTAAGGTGTCAGGAGTGTGATGCTGCACTCTGGTGAAATCACTCTCTCACAGCGTGACTGTCAGATCAATATCTGAGGGAGAGAGGGGCTGAGGCCTCCAGGACAAGGGAAGCAAGCAGTGAAATGAGGATCTCATCTCCATGGTCCATTCTGGAGTTCATGTAGGTTTTTTTGTGGGCCAAAATGAGTTTAGTCTGAAGTACCAGCAGAGGCAGCTGTGGCTCTTCCAGCTGAGCATTAAATGGTGCCTGTCAGTCCATCCCCCCTTGTTGAGGTGGGCCCTGCTTGCAGGCTGCTTGTGGGCAGCCCTGTTCCTCCCCATGGCTGCAGCTCCTGTGACCTTCATTAGCCACACAACTGTGTACAGCTCTGGCAGGCACTCACAGAAAATACTGCTGCTTCCCCCAAATCCATACACCTGAGGGGATCTTCAGGTCCATAACAATCAGAACAAACTCACAGGTTGACCTTCATTTGACAAAACCATATTTCCAAAGGTAGGAGGAGAGGAGACCATCTTTTAGAGTGCAGTCATGGGGTGCTGCCTGCCCTGCTCTGAGCCAGGAGAGTCTGCACCTTTCCAGCTCTTTCCTGAGCTGGGAAGACAAGCAAAGGTCATGGTTACAGTGGAGAGCTCTGTGAAAGCTGTGGCCTACAGAAATCCTGCTGAAACTTTTTAGGTTATTGAGGCAAAAACACACAGGTGAACTTGTAACAACTTCTCATCCTTTGTGACACACCTGGGGCAGGAATTGAAAATGCACTGGTGGGCAGACTGCTGATGGTGTAGAAAAGCATAAAATATGAAACTGTCCAGGAGCTGATGTGACAAGGCCATGGGCATGTGCTCCCCACCTAAGCCACACCACCCAAAGCCATGCTCCTGACACATCTGAGCCAGTCACAGAAATGCCATGGGCAGCCCTGGGCCACCAGCAAGGAGCCAGGGATTCAGCTGGGTCAGGAGTGGCTGGCTCCCATCACTGTGGGTCTGTGGTATGCTGGGTTAAACTGGGCTCAAGGGGAGGAACTTTCATGGTTAGGACTAGAGTTTGTGTGCTTTTGATGGAACAGAAATCACTGGCTGCTCCCACATGATCGTGGTTAATAATGACAAAGATAATACAGTGATGGCATCAATACAGCACTTACTGTTGTACAAATACTTGATTTGACTCTGGAGTTGCTTGTTGTATATATTTCTTAAGATACATTTTCAATACAATCGTGCTGTTTGCATTTTTCCTGTGAAAAGTGATGAGAAGAGCAGGATAATGGGCCAGATGACCTTCAAAAATCTCTTTCAACTTGACTGATTCTGACTTTTTTTGGTACAGTTTTTCTTTGCGTATATGTTCATTTGAACCTTCAATAGCAGGGTGAGTGTATATTGTTTTGCATGCAATAGACCTCATGCTTTGTGAGGACCTCTGAGAGAAAGGACACTAATTGAAATGACCATGAAATGGATTAGAAGTGGATTGATTTTTGCTGGGTTTTGACATATTTTTTGTGCTGCTGGCATGAGAACGATGCCTGCTTCTAGTAACTGTCAAGGGCCCAGGCTCTGTTAGAGCTACTTTGAGAGACTCCCTTTGACCTCAAAGACAGAAACTCCCAGGGAAGAAAAAAAAGTAATTTGGTCTTCAGTTTTATACTCATTAGCCAAGAGTGAATCCTCCCAAAGCAATTTATGAAAGATAATGAAACAACTTAATTTGCCATCAAGATGCTTCAATTTGCATTCTTCTCAGTTACATTCAGTCTCAATAAAATTGGATCATTATTTATCTCTAATTTTAATTCTTAAACTAAATTGTTTACCAGGAGGAATTTTTACTGTCTCTCTCCCCAACAACAATCTATTAAGCATGGCGTAAACACTGAAAATAAATCACAAGTAAATTGGGGCTCCTGCTAACTTATTGAACTTGTGCTTTTTCCATATAACTCTTCTTATGCAAGGCAGAGAGACTCAATTATTTGTAGTTAATTGTATGCCACTGAAAGAATTTAACCTCCCATGAGCCCCAAAGTGGGGAGACACTGGATGTGGAGGACTTGTACCTGGTGGTACAGTGAGAATTGGCTCATTATAATGGGTTGTACATAATAATCTAAAGGCAAAGAAAGCAGAGATGGTTCAGATGCCTGGACTGAGAGGGAAAAAATGAATGTGATGGCACAGTGCATCCTGGGCTATGGGAAGTGGTAGGGATAAGTCCTTTCCTGCTTTCACTTGTCCTCTGTCCTACACAACTGCATTTTTTGTCTAAGTCCAGTAATGTGGGCTTGCAACTTAGTGCTAAACTCTCTCTGTCTTACTGCAGTTTTATTCCTGCTAAATTTTTTCCTTGAATATTTGACTAGGTAAAAGTGTAGCTGATAAGGAATATGTAGGCTGTTTCCTCAACCTATTGTTACTCTGTGATTATGTGTGTGACACACTAAATTTATGCCAAAATTCAGGGAATTTTTATGCAGTGAAAAGTTTTTAAACTATACAGGAGCAACTGTACAGCTTTTCTCCTGACAATGGATATGGTACAAGTAAAAAAGACTTGTGGTACCCAGTTTCAGTATCTAAATACTGGTTTGATGTAAATCTCTGGTGTAGGCTTACTGGGCACAACAGAGATGTGTTTCTAGACACAGGTATCTAGCAGTATGTTGGATAATTAAAGTTTAATAATTAAAGAGTTAGAGTATTAAATACAAGTGGTTGTAAAGTTCAAAATGTAGAAACCTTTAACACATTAAAAAAAACAACAAAACAATAACACAAGAACCCTGAAAAAATCTAACAACAAAATCCCTTTGCAAGTTCACTTAAATTAAAGAAATAAATGGGTTAACATTCTGAAAACTGTGAATATGTGAGTCAGAGAGGGGTGCTTTATATCTGCAGTAGATTCATAAAGATGGGGTTCCCAGAATAGAGCAGTAGAGGAATTACTACTTTAGGATTATGCATGGTAGTTACCCAGCCTTAGGGGAAAATGCATGGGGTTAAAATGTTCGAGTGCAGAGCCTGTAGTAAATCTGCTGCATTTCTTTACTTGACTGCCCTAGACAATTATGTTGCTACAAAATAAAATACGTTTTGGAAAAGGGACGAGGGAGATAAAGTTTGGGACTTCCTGATGTTGGAAGTCTGTTTCTGGAGTCTTATATTGCCTTTTGTTAATAGATAGACTGTCAGAGCCATAATGTGATATGATCATTGCTGTTTTAGTTACCTTGAAATCCTTTTAAAAGAAACCTGCTGTGAATAAATGTAGATAAGTGCTAAGAAATGTTTTATGAGGGTAAAATTCATATATTCTGCAAAATTTCCTCATTTTCATTAGTCAAGTTACATACATTATTTTGGCACAGTATTATAAATAAGGAAATATAAACAGATTTATTTGTTGCCGATTAATATTTAAACATACTGGTGATGCATGTGCCTAAAAACCTACATTAATAAAAATAAGCACTCAGTTATTACAAAACTAAATGTTTTTAATATAAAAAGTAAGCCCAATCCTAATATCATTAGAAATAGATATGAAAAATTATATGCATGTTGTATAATCGAATCTCACTCTACATTGTGTTAAAGCAACTTATTCTGTATACTTGCATTGTCTTCCTCATTTCTCTTGCTCTCAGTATTTATCTTGCTCTGGATACAAACTAGTTGATAGAAAAAAAGCAAAGAACTGCAAAACAAACTGTTTCAAGTCTGGAGAAAATGGAAATACTGAAATCATAGCTCCATTCTGTTTATACTGTTTTGTTTTAGACATGTGGACCAAGAGAGAGCAAAGAGCTCTTGAGGGCTTTTAAAGCCCCCCAGAACTTTTATTTATAATAAGAGTTCAGCATGAGCCATGATTCTTTTCTGCAAATGCAAAGCAAATAAAGCTTTGCAGCTGCAGCTGTTCATTCCTTTGGAAACTTTTTCCTCTCAATTCACATCAAATGGGTGTAGTCCATGAAGGAGTACATGATCCTAATGGATGATTAATTTTAAGCAGAACTTAAAAAAGATGAAAGAAATAGATTCTTGCGCTGAATATGAAGTAGGGGATTGTTTATACTTTGTTACTTCAGTTCAAGTGTTGAATATGTTATTTATGATAAGTATTTGGTCATAAATTCCTTCTTCTAATCCCCACCTAAAACCTGAGCAGAATTTGGGTTCAGTTTTGCAAGAGATGATTCAAGGAGAGGCTCAGAAAATCAGTTCATTGATGTTAATTTCTGAAAATAAAGGTATTCCATAATAACTAACAATGAGAATGGCTGAATTGAATCTTAGAGGGAAGAGAATTTCAGTAGACGCTTAGAAGGTCAAATTATTTAATCCCAGGAGCAAGTAAATCACAATATAGTCTGAGAACGTATTTTTGGTCAAACTACTGATGTCTAAAAACACCAGTCAGCCTGATCATTTCAAAATGGAAAACTTGAGCTATTAGGACAGCTCCCTGGGTGAAACTTAGACGGGGGGTGGTTTTTGTTCCACAGTTAGGAATTCAGAGCTCTTAACTATTTGCAGAGATTATTTTAGTGCCCAACCCTAAATGCCTTTTCTTTTATCTTGATCTTTCCATCTTTTCACAATTTTTGTGAAAAAAAATTTTCAGAAGGCTTCAGGGAATACTCTGAATAAAACCTGCATAAAATACTTTTTAAATTTATTTTTAAACCCTGTGGTTTCTGCAATCCATCTGTAAATAAATCATTAACAATATTTGGTTTTTTCATCAATGAAATCATCAATTAACAATATTTGTTTTTTTCTCATTTAAATCTGAAACCTTGATATTTTAACAATTCACACCTAAAGACACTTAAGTTTCATGATGTTTTCACAGTTTTTTTCCTTTGCATTTAGTTATTTACAGAAGTCAGCAGTTCACACATGTTCTGCCAATCCGTGTATCAGTTTATGCTTTCAACATGAATTAGGAAATGAGGAAAACAAATTTGAGTGTTTTTGATTGATTCTGTTCAACATTTTTTTGATCTGTTTGGTTTTTCACAATGTTACCTTTATATCGAGGCTTTTGTTTCTGTGCTTTACCCAAGCCCACCCACACTGTTCAAGGATCAGCAATATGATCAGGTGCAAGTGGGCAGTGAAAAACGTGTGTTGGTGCAGTGCACACACAGAACCATCAGTGGGTCTCCCATGCAACACAGGCTTCCTTAAAACACTGTGGAATTCCACAGGGAATAGGTACTGGCAAGTAATTACACCATTAGCATGAAGGACACTTGGCTTTATCTCCTTCTCATCCCTTTTCTTGGAGAGGCAAAATGATTACCTCATAACTACCTGACTTGCATTGTCATATCTTGTTACTTGACCAATTTAACAACATCCAAGGCAAATGCACTACAAAGCCAAAGCTCTCAATGCTAATTAGTCAGAAGTAGATAAGGAAAAGAACATTTTGAGGCTGAAAGAATTTCTGTCTCAGAAGGAAAACACCATTCTACAGAAATGGGATATTTCTTCTTAAGGAAGCATTTGCAATGTCTCTGTATTACAGAAAGAAATACTGACTTTTCACTGACTTTGTGCAGGCATGCATATCTCCTCCAGCTCTTTAAAATCTGTAACAATAATTTCTGTGGCAAGATCCATTTTTTACTTCACTGCAACTCCCTCTGGTAATGATTAGGTACCTTCATGGCAGTGATAAGCACAGCAGAAGATAGTACTGTGAAAATAAATATATGTGAGTACACTATACATGTATTTTTTTGCCTATGACCATTGTCATCTATCTTAAAATACCTAAATAAAGCACTGAATTAGGACCATAGTGCCCAAAGAATTTTTGTTGTTCAAAGAAAAAGTTACTTCTAGTTAGTGATCTAGGTCACTTTACATTGGCCTTTGTTTCAAGAGTTGTCTACATAGTGTTTCTTGAATCTGTTATTGTTATGTATATTTTTCAAGGCTTGATTTTCACTTGAAATAGAACTCATCTATCTATGAGTAATCTGGATTTGAAACAAAGAAATTATTGGGGTTTTTTTTGTTGGGGTTTTGTTTCTTTGTTTTTTTTTTTTGTTTTTTTTGTTTTTTTTTTTTAATTTGGTGAATAAACAATACTTTGGTAAGCTCCTAAACAAAACCTTTTTTTTTTATTTTTAAATTTGAGTGAATTATATACCTTTGTGATGTGGGGTTTGCATAAGTATATTATTCATCTTCATGTTTTTATGCCGTGGTTCACTCAGCATGTTTAGAGCAAAGCTTTTGATTCCCTCTGGGTGGTGCACAAGGAGAAACCACTAAATTCTCAGGAGGAAAAATAACAAATTTCCTATATGTTTAGAAACCACTGCTAAAGTGCTCTCATTCTTTACTTGTGGGTACACCAATATAAATATTTTTTCTTATCAGGGCTTTAAAATCAAGGAGGTCATGTATAATTAAACATGGCTTTGTACGAACTGTCCCAGGATGTGCTGAAACAAGGGTGAATGCTCCTAGTTTAAAATAAAAATGTATTGGAAACTAGAATAGAGGCACTATCAGTCTCAACAATTTATCAGAGGACTTTCACATGAGTCTTCTATGTGGCAACTACACTGTCAGCTAATCTAAAGAATTGTCCAGCTTTGCAAGGAAGTGGTTAAATACTTGTGGAGGAAAAATAAAACAAAGCTTTCAAGAAAGTTTTGATGACTGGTGACTTAGATATTTGTGGAAATACAAGAATAAAGTAAGTTAATTTAGCTACTAAAAAAACTGTTAATGGGAATATCTTATAGGGATCACTGTGATGAATTGAAAAGTTAGAAGATCTCTGAACTCAGCATGATCTGGTCAACAAAAATGTCATTCTTTTATTATGAAAATATTTTTCACATGAAAATATTTTCATGTGAATATGAACATTTGCATCATTAAAGCAGCAGAAGCGGAGACATCTACAAACATTTTATAAATGTATTTCAGATTTGCAAGCACAAGGAATCTACAGTGAATGTTGTATGTGCAGGAGACTGAAATAATCTTCTGCTGTGAAAATGTGACAATAATTAAGCCAGGTGTGCCATGGCCATCCAAAGATCATGTGAGCAGACAAGTGACAACCAAGTATCTCTTGTAGATTTCTGAGAGGGGGAGTTTGGGGTATGTGATGCGTCACTGGGTATAAAGCATTTCATGTGAGTGTAGAAAAGGAAAGATTTAGACCTGAGGTTAGAGAGATCGGGCAAATTAATTTTGAAGCACTTAAAGAATGTTTTTTCTCGCTTTTCAGGCAAGATTTTGAGTTTCTGTTTTGCTTCTCTGAACTTCATAAATATAATAAAATACCCTGTGTCATAATCTCAGTCCAAATCAATTAATTTGGAACCACTGAGCTTAATGGAGCTATGGTAATATTTATAACAACTATTTCTAGGATTCCCTTCCAGTGAAACAGCCAGATATCCATGCCATGCACAAGGACAAGTGTTTTCAAGCTGTGAGTGATCTATTTTCACATATCATGTAAAAGGTGCACACTTTTCTCATCTCAGTATATTGGACACTGAACACCAATATCCAGTACAGTGGTGTAGATTTAATAACTTCAAAAGCATTTTAATCTCGTGCTCTTGTTTTCCTTGCTGATTGTTAGTGTAGAGCCATATGAGTGAAGAGAGCTTTGGAAGGATACATTTTCTGTCAAAGGTAATTTAGAAGGGCTTTTACAAGTCTGAATGAGCGCTGGATAATAGAATCAGTACATGACAATCGACAGAGGATTATTTCTCTCTTGCACTCGATTCAATACCTGTACCGTAGCATATCTGGTTAGAGTTTGACTTCTAGCGCTGCTGTATCTTTGCTAAATGATTTTGACACTGTTGAGCTACTGACTGGAGCTGTTTCAGAGTGGAAAGACAGGCCAGAGGCTTTTTCCAAAGTCTTCAGTTATATCAGGCCTTAGATCCAGGGTTGGAAGTTGTCCTGCTTGCTGAGACAATGTACTGCCATGCATTCCCATAGGATGACTTGTCAGGGGAGGAAAAGGTTTTCAACATTTGCTTTTAGAAAGGTGAATTATTGAAGCTGACTCTAACCAACTGAATCAAATACTCCTGGGAAAAAATACTATTGATTTAGACATTTATTTTTCTTAACCAAAACAGATTTTTATCAACATCTTTTCCACATGAAAGCCAATGTTTTTGAATTCATGTGTAAGTCAACTGACTTCAGTATGAGTATTAATATTAGTAATTCTTATTGTCAGAAGGAGGTGATAGGTTTATCTTCTTGATTCCTCAACTTTGAGGTTTGCCAAGAAAATAAAAGTATTGATACCTGGGAGGAGTGTGTGCAATTAATGAAATTCTATGCTGTTAAATTAATTGCAGAATTACTAATGGTTATGACAGAGTCCAGGAATTCGTTGTATATAACCAAGCAGTGGAGAAATAAGGTGTTCCCTTGTGGCTTTAGCTTTTTGCTGCAGAGCTGCATTGTAAACCATCTTCAAATATAAAGAAATCTATAACATGATGACAAGTAAAAATACAGTCAATTCCTTGGATTTGTTTAACCTTGATAAGATCCTTAAGTATTTTGATTAAGTATCACTAAACTGTATTCCATATTGTTGTGGATTATTTAGTTGCATGTAATTTCTAGAAATCAGAGTATTGAACCAAAAACTTTATATACAAACAAACATACAAGTAGGAGGCTGTTTGATATTTTGAATTTCAATTAATTAGTCTTGAGCAATCCTAATTCTTTGGTTTAATAAAATAAAGGCTTCATTAAACAAGTCACCATTTATTAACAGGTCAATACCACATTGAGCAGTGGTGTATCCTTTCTGTATTTCAATGTTCTTATGTCATTGCATTAGACCTTCTAGGGAAGGACTGGCTTTGTACTAAAGGAAATAAATTCATTGATGCTAGGTGAAAAATTCCATCTAACAGCAAATCAAGTTGTGAAATGGAGCAAAAGCAAATACAGACAATGGAGAAGGACTTTGCCTTCATAGAAGTCTCAACAGCTGCAAGCTGTGCCAAACCAAACCCAGTCACCAGGTACAAAACCATGCCACTGCATGTTGTGGGACCAAAACCAGAGGCTCAGAAAATGTTGTTTAGCATGGTAATTAAATGACTATTTCTGTTCTTATTACCATTACTTTCCCAACTGCCTTGAGAACCAGTGCAGACATGATTTTCTCTTGCTGTCTATAAGGAAACTGTTTTGAGTGCAATACTATAGAAGCAAGTCAAGATAGTAAAATGAGGAAATATGTTAGCATATGATCAGAATAATTGTAGTTTTATTTTCTTTATTAGTTTAATTGTTTTATTATTCCCTGGCTGATGAGCTATTTTGTGTTACTGGAAGTGATTTTAATAAGGTATTATATTAACTACTTTGAACATCTCATTCAGATTGCCTTTCTGCTGAAAGCAAACAGGCTATTATTTAGTGTATTTCAGGAACTTTTTCTTTTTTGTTATCCATATTCTCCATATACTGTGGTAGCTTTCAGTTTGTTCTGGAAGGATACACACATAGTATCACAATAGTTGCACCAATTCCTATCCCAAGGGTATGGTGAGGCCTCTTGTCTCTTCTTGTGTCCTGTTAGTTTTGAGCACCCTATCTTATCAGACACATGTTTACAATACTCCTGCACTCCTGTTTCCCTGGCCTCCTAATTGCAGCTCCATGATAAACAGGTTTTGTTTGAGCTCTAATAAAGTATGTGCCACAGTGTATCACCTATCTGTTAAATACAGTCAGTACAGTTTTGTTGTTCTGATAGAGAAGATGTTTAATCAGTCAAATTGCTTCTAGATAGCTGATTTTCATTTTCTCCTTAAAGCAAAAACAGTGGGTTTTTTTTCCAGGGTTTTATATTTGCTTCAATGATCAGTAATTAAAATCATAGAATCATTTAGGTTGGAGAAGACCTCCAAGACCAATGAGTCCAACTCATAACCCAGCACTGCCAGCTCCACCACTGAATCCAAATCATCTTCCTAAGCACATCTGCAGGTCTTTTGAACCCCTCCAGGGATGGTGACTCAAGCACTTCCCTGCACAACCTGTTCCAGTACTCGACAGCCCTTCCAGGGAAGAAACCTCTGACATCCCACCTAAACCAGCCCCACTGCAACCTGAGGCCAATTCCTCTCATCCTGTCATTACCTGGGAGAAGAGACTGACCCCCCCTCTTCCCACAAAGGGCTTTCAGGGAGCTGTGGAGATCTGCAAGGTCTCCCCGGAGGCTCCTTTTCTCCAGGCCAAACACCCCCATGTCCCTCAGCTGCTCATCATCAGACTCATGCAGCTTAGTTGCCCTTTTCTCAACTCATTCCAGTGCTTCAGTGTCTTCCCTGGAGCCAAACACCACAAACTGGAAAAGTTGTGAAGGTTGTGTTCGGGGTCAAAATCTGCTTTGAGTGCTGATGTTGGGGTTCAAGAAGATCTAGCAGAATTAAACACTGATGTTCTAAACCAGTAAATTCTCAGAGTTGTATCATGGCCAGAAAGGATTGTCTCAACTTTAACTGTGAAAGCAGCTGATTGTGAGAGTCTGCAGAAGTAATTTTATATCTCTAGATGACAGCAGTTAGCCTTTTAACTAAGCCATGCGTGCAGTTCTGGTGTGCTTGAGAAAAGGTACAGAAAAAGTTGAGCAGTCCAAAAAAGCTGCTTCTGGAATTATTTTCGAGATAGATAGAGTGCCTCATGTGAGACTTGCCTTTCAGACACTATATTACCTTTTCTTGCAGCAGCAGCAGAGTGAGAGGTAGGAAAAATACCCTGTAACTCTGTCTGCAAGAAAATGCCACAGTTGTCAGTACTTGAAGTGAAACAAAAAGCCATACAAGGTTTCTGTGTTATGGTTGTCTATAATGGTGTTGGTGACTAGCCTTTGGAAAAATTCCCTGAGGGCATTGCTATCTTCTCTTTTAGTTAAAATTTAAACTACTCATCTTTGGATGATTGCTTTCCTTTAGGAAGAACTTGATAATCTGAATACAAGTAAATTAATTAAATAAGGTAGTTTTTCGTATACAGTAGGTTAGACTTTCATGTGCAGTAATTACTTATTGATTCCTACTTTTAAGTTAAATGCAATTGCCTAATTCAATGGATGTAAATTGTTAAAGAACACAAGTCTAACGGGAGTAAAATATTCTGAAAAAAAAAAGTTCAAGGTTTTAAATGCTGCGTTTCTGACAGAGGGAATGTTTAGTCATAGGAAGAAGCTAAATATATAACCAAATAAAGAAATGGGAGAAACATTTTACCAAATCTGTCTGAAATGTCCTGAAGGTATTGCTGTACAATGTAACTAATGGTCTATTGTACTCATGAGACTTTTGGGATAGTTGAAAAGCTGTATTCATTGGTAAAAGAGAGGCAAGGTAGATGGTAATAGCAGATAATGGGCTAAAACCAAAATAAAACAGTCTGGGTTTTGGATAAAATGTTTAAAACCCATGGAGGAAAGCAGTAATTGAAACAAAACCCATTTCCAACTTAGACATTTGAATAGTGGAATAAAATTATGCTAATCTAACATATCTGCATTATTGTGCTTCTCTGTTCATTATGCTGCATGCATAAGTATGAGATGGTTATTATCGCTTTGATAATGGTCCTTACTTATCTGCTCCAAATTGGTGTGCTCTTTCTGAGGACAGCATATGCTGCCTTTTGAAGGATCTTGTTTACCAAATGAGTTTTTGCTGCTTGTTATATTGTTTTTCAGTTTGGTTTTGTTTACATCATGTATAATGTATTGCACATGATATTTACTAAATTGTATTATGGATTATTTCATGCCTGTATGTTTCTGGGTACCTCCCACATCACGTCTGGAGGATTCCATATCCATTTCCTAAGAATTATGCTGCAGAATAAGAGGGGGTCATGACTGGCATCCTCTCTCTTGTCACGAGGCACTGCTGGGCACTCCAGAGAGAGCAGCATGCTGTGCTCATAGCACACCTAATTATGGCCCTGGGAGGTAATTGCTTTGGGAACTGTAGCTGGGGATCATTTCATGTAAGGGATATTAGTGCTGCTGAGATTTTCGCATTATTTATCACTGTGGCTAGTATTAGATTTTGTGGTAGGATTTTGTTTTCCTGTTAAATATGAACTACATCAGAGCACTGTCTGAGTGTTCACCATTTCCTACCATGCATTTGGTATTTGCAGTGAGTTCCAGAAGCCTCCCAAAGTATTTATTTTGACATGTTTTGTGCCCTGAATTTAAAAATCACTGGAATTTAAAAATCACCTCATCAGTCTAATGCTGAGTTCTTGTTGGTCTGGCCTTGAAGAGTTGCTATAATCATGTCTCAATGTAACACAGACCTAAAACCAGCAATTCTGTAAAGCTTGAATTATCCTCTTTGACTAGAGGATCATAGAATTGTTTATGTTGGAAAAGACCTTTGAGACAGTCCAACTGTTACCCTACCACTGCCAAGTCTGCCCCTAAACCCTGTTGCTAAGTTCCACACCTACTTTTAAATCCCACCAGGGACAAAGGCTCAGCCCCCTCCACAAGCAGCCTGTTGCAAAGCTTGGCAATCCTTTTGGTGTTATTCAGTCAGAGAATTTAAAGTAAGCTCACTTTTAAAATTTAATTAGGCTGCAGCTGGATCAGTTGACAGAAATGTTGCCCTAGTGCTTTCATCCCCTCTCCTTTTTTACTCTTGTCCTTAGTTTTTATGTATTTCTGTACCTGCTGTAATACTTTTTCTAGCAGAGTTTGAGCATGAGGGCCAGAGAAAGCCTTTCTTTGCCTCCCATGTTAAATTAGCCCCAAGATATTTGGTCAAAGTTCTCACTGGAGAGACAGGAATCTGAGCACCCTTGGGCAAAATGTAGGTAGGCACTTTGATTACTCTTTCCAAAGTTTACTGCAAAACCCAGACTATTACACAAGAAGTTTGGTCTTTGGTTGTTTGGGGTTTTTAATCCATTTTAAAGAAGGTTGCATTTGTGGGACTGTGTAGGTGAGATTTATTTACATTCTGAGCAGGAGTAGTAGGTGAACATTTATCAGCTTAAGGAGAAACTGGGCACTGAAATCCTGCATGAAGCTTGCCAGAATTGAGTTTCTCTGTGCATTTCCAAAATTAAATTTTCAGATCTAGAGGGATATTAAAAGCTTAAAGACTGTAAAAAAATCAGCATGCATGTATTTTAGGTATGACAAGGGTAAACAACATTTTACTGGGGACAAAATGGCAGAGGTTCACTTCCTCTATTTTTAAGGTATGCCTAGAAGTTTATTTTAAATCACCAAAGAAAATTTTGTGCAAGGGAGAACAGGACTTTGGTTCCATGAGTTGGATTTCTGCCAAAATTTAGGTGTGTACAGAAGTTAGTCCTTGGGTTTTGTGACTTACTTTTAGATTTAGGACATCTAAAATCATCTTAAAACATATGTTAGGCTATCTAAAGATCCATGTTTTGGGTGTTGTCCTCAGTACTTTGCTAAAACACAAGCATAATTATTTTTAGAGGCATTAATGCTTTCTCACAGATGCCTCATGACCATTTTTATTCTTTAAACACCCAATCAAATTCTGCCCTGAAAGTCTAGCTGGAAATTTGGCAACCAGATTCTTGGAACTGTATTTTATTAAATGAATTCTACAGCTGCAAACTTTTAGTGATTTTCCTTTTGGAGCGGTATCAGAAGCTCTGCATTGTGTAAATGTGCATAAAAGCCTTGTTGAAATGTGATCAGCGATGCACAGCCCAGATTTAATCAGGGCTGGCTTTCTGCAGTGCCCAAATCCCCTGCTCAGTGGGGATGAGTGCTGAATCAGATACCATTGAGAGCCATTTTCTGTAAAGCACAGATCAGTCTCAGGGTGGTGAGAGGATCTTTTCATTTAATCTGACAAAGGCACTGCAAGCGTGGAGCTTTTAACAGGGTTGGTTTGAACACACTGAAAAGAGAGATTCCTTCACAGGTGCCTTGTGTTTGGTTTTAGAGAAACACAACCTTCATATTCCCCTGTTCTGTAACTTCCTATCTCCTGCACCTTTTGAGATCTCTCAGTGCATTATGGTAAGTGTACAGCCATCGACTTAGCACAGTTTGAGGTCAGGTTTCTAAGATCTTCTCTTAACATTTGTTTAATTTTATTTACTTGGTTACACTTCTGTTGTATTTGATGGATGAAAAAACAGCTTAAAATTTGAAGTATTTTGAAAAAAAAAATCTTTGAATTGGAAGAAAGCAGTAATGGACTCATGAAGATTTCAAACAAATTGATTTTCAGACCAATACTCAGTCTTATGTTGAATGGGATTTTTACGTCCATGTGGGGTAGTCCACAGGATTTCCCAACCTATTTTCACGGACTTCAACTTTGACATGTAAATAACTGAGAAAGATGGCCCTAAAATAAGGTAGGTTTAAATAATCCATCTATACTAGCAGTCTTACTTGTAGGATCAGTTATCATAAATTATTTATTTTGCTATTGAACAAGGCAGATAAAAAAGGTAATACAGTGAATATTGTAGTTATTAGGTCAGCTGTGATGGCAGGAAAGGCCCTCCCAAGTGCTTTTCTGTGCAGAAGGAAAGCAAGGGACTTGAATGGCACTAACAGGAATCCAGGCATGTATTTTTTCAGATTACAGGTTTTGACTTGACAGTAGGAAAAATTTATGTCATCCACATATTTAGCCACCTGAGAGAACTAAGGGTTTGGAATTGGAACATCATGCCATGAATACAGAGGAGCCATCAGTGCTTTCAAGCAGAAAACACTGTGTTTGCTAATTTGCCTGGATGCACTGCCTGAAGTGCTTCATGACTTTCTAGCTTGAGCAACAGCAAAGGAATAGAAGATGCAAAAAACGAAGGATTTCATTTATAAAATATGGAAATGTTGAGACAAATCTGATATAGCCTTCCAAGCTGTTTTGCTTGAAGATATGTATTTTCAAAAAGGTTTTATGCATATAAAAGTAACCTGCATGACATATTCACAGGCAGTTATTAATTCTCTGTCTTGGAAGAGCATTAAGAGCAAATAAAATTTGTCCTTACATTTTTGTATGCTCTCATAGTAAAAAATTCCTATCTCTGTTTCTCATAAAATGACTGAAAGTACCTTTTATTCAGACCACAGGAACTTAAATGGGAGGAGTGGTGGTTGGCTTTACCTTCTGTTGCTAAATTTAATGAATACCTACTCTGTGTCTGAAACGTTACTAGAGTTGTTTACACATCTTGAGTTTTTAAAAAATACCATGACAGGCCAATAGCAGTTCATTTTTGGTTTATTACTGCTTAAAATTTTCAGGGGGTGTGTGCAGATGAATCTTTTAGGTTTAACTTGTTTATGTTCTAATTGTGCTCCCTGGGGCTTTGTTTTGATTTGTGCATTTAGGACCGAAGCAAAAGTGCCTGGAGATATTTGTAAACTCTCCCATTGCATCCAGTGACTTTAAATCAGAGTAAATATCTCAATGTTTGATTGAAGCAAGAATTTTATGGAACTATCAAACATTCTAAATGTTCAAAAATATTTTTTTATTCTAATGACACACCTTTTAGCTTGGTCCTAGAGAATACTAACTGAGCAATCTACAAGAAATTTTTATGAAAATGCCTATTTATTAAAAATATTAATAATACTATTTTTAATTCAGTTTTACTTCAGGTTAGGAATGGAGCTGAAAGAGATGTTAGAGAATGTTGTTTGCATAGGTGAAGAGAGAAAATATGCTTCTAGTGCTTTCCACTTCCAGTTCTCAGTCTTTTCAATATGCCAGCTTTAGCTTGATAGCAAACAGATCAGCCAAGGATGGCAGTTTCCATCATTATTTATGGATGTGCTTTCTCAAAGGTGGGGGCCAGCAAGCCTCATCTCTCTATCCACTGGCTCTGCTCTCATGTTTGGGAAATAACTGCAGGGTGTGAAGGAAGAGGTGATTTACTCATCTATGAATTGCAAACCTGAACATGTACACGAAGATCTTTGCTGAATTTCCTCCCAGTATTTCCCACTGGACTATGGTTTCTTAGAGCAAATGCATTGATACAAATCACAGAAACCCTGCTGTATACAGCTGGGTCACTGTAAATGCTGCATGTGTAGAGCTGGTGCTCTGACAGGAAGGTCTCTTGGAACTTGGTTCACCAAATATGCCTGAATTCAGCCTCACCAGCAAGGAATTAACTCAGACTGAATGTATAGAAATTTCAGGGGTTTTCTGTTGTCTGCTCCAAGTGGATGCCCACACATCACTGTGGGTGTGAAGGGTTTTGTTCTTGTGTGGCATTTCTGGTGTTCTAAAGACTGGTGCAATTGGAGTTTAACAAATTATTCTGACTCAGAAATTTTTGTTGGATAGTCTTGTTTTATTGTCACCTTACCTTGAATTCTAGGACTTTATGCACCTACTCAGATGCTTAACTGTTCAAATTAGTTAGAAACTACAAAGGTTTTCCTCATTACTTTTATGTTTTTGGTAGATAAATAATCCAGAAAAGGAAACCATCAGCATTAAGGAGTTAACTGGGCTAACCTCTAGCCAGATGAGTTGTATGAATTAATACTGCATTGAGATGAAAGAAATAATATATACCTTGCCACATGACTGTTTCAAGCTGCCTGCTGCCTTAGGCAGACATGCTACACGTGCCACATTTAAAAGGTTAGCTCTGTATCTGGAATAATGTTTAGAGCCTCAGGCTCAAATTTGACTATGTTTTGCTTGATATCTACTATTGCAAGGATATAAAGCAGCTATAAACCTGTCCAACCAACCTGTTAATCCCAGTTTATAGCTCTTCTGCAGGTCTAGAATGACGTGAAGTAGTGGGAATAAAGGAAAAAAATATGGCCCTCCGCTTTGTTTGTAAAAGCAGGGTTGTAGATTTTCAAAGCACAATTATGTAGAGATTGAAAGATAATCTGTGATTTATGTGGCAATCTTCATGCTTGCTTAGTGAAATTATACAGCAAACACTGCTTGCACTTTGCTTTGAAAATCTGCAGGTTCCCCATCCACTCTCCCCTTATAGACAGGTGCCGTGGTCCATTTTGGTGCCACAAACTGTTGAAAACTGTACCTATTGTGTACTTCCTGTAATACTTTCTAGTCTAAATGTTTGATTAAAGGAAGCCTGCTGACTAAAGACAAGTGAATATTTGCTTGTCTAAAATATTGGTTTCATTTTTCAATTTATAAGAAAGGGATGTAGGATAAATGTCTATACTGACTTAAAAACATCCTCCAGTGAGGTTTATTCTAAAAAATGGTACCATTAAAATGTAATTTAGTTATATGCTAGGTTGATAAAAAACTTTATCTGACTCAGGAATGCTTTTTCAGTTCATTATGATAGAATTTTCAACAGAACGTGCTAATTACATCTGGTTTTAAGCTCTTATTTTCATATTTCCAGGTAAGAGGAGATTCTAGAAAGGAGTAACTTACTAAGTGGAATAAAACTAAAGGGAAAAAACACGTTGGAATTGTAGGTCAGTGTCTTATTCAGAATACTGTATGAGGAACATGTGATGTGCTTTTTGAGTTATGGATTCAGTAATTCTAATTCCCATTAAAATTGCAGAAACCTTAATCATTAAATTTTAAGTTACTTTTGAGGGACTTGGGGAGATGAGTTCTTCATTTTTGAAGGTATAATGGCAAAATAAATGAGACCTCTTGAATTGGATGGGGATGTTTTTGTAGGCAGTGTGTTGTGTTCTCAAGTGTGTGCAGGTTCTCTCAACAAACCTTAAACTCTTTGGAGCAGTTGAAATCTGTGGTGATGATGGATGGATCGCCCACTGCCAGGCAATTCTGGTTTTCCACCTGAACCTTAAGGCTCATTAATCACTCATGCTCACTGAAGTCAATGGGAATCTAAGTCAGATTTTGAAAGAGGAGTGAGGAATTGGGTACCCTAATAAAACTGGGCTTGGAACAGTCTTGGACTGTTTAATCTCACTATTAGTGTGAAAATCCAAAGTGGAAGTGCAGTCTGACTCCTCAAATTCTGACTGGGCTCCCATTACAGCCAAATGAAAACTGAGGGTGATGATTCATCCCATGTATCTTGGACACCTATTCTAGCCTAGAGTTGCATCAAATCCGTTAATGAATGTCATGAATAATTGCTGCACAAATAGTGAAAAGGGAAGTTCTTTTGGAGACATGCTGCTTGTATTCAGGCAAGGATGTGCACAGCTGTAGAACTTCTGGCTGTGGATTCTTTATATAATAGCAGTAAATAGTGCATAAGGTCTAGATATTGCCTTGAGGCAGGTTAGATATGTGCTGTTAAGAATATAGACTATTGCAAAATGCTTATCTCCCTTAATTACAGTTCTGCATTTTGATATTAACCAGAATATATTTTTAATAATCACCACTTCAAGAAGTCAAAATATTGTAGCAGTAAGAGGTTGTTTTACCCCAATACCCATTACAGTAGATTCTTTAAATCAAAGCAAGTATGAACTGCCAAGAGTATTTCTAGGTGCTTTAAGCTAATATAAATTGTTCAGCAAGATGAAAGCCTCCACTTAGGATGACAGGTGCTCTTACAACTAAAATATAGGGAGAGCTTATTAAATTCCAATTTCACCCTATTTCTGGACAATGGAGGTATATGGCTTTACCCTCAATGTATGATAAGATATTTTGAGTTTCCATGTACATGCTGTGGGAATCTTATGTTAACAACATAAAATGCAATTAGGGTTTTTATTGAAAATAATGTGAGTGAATATTCACTTCCAAGGGAATTTCACTGTTATTTGACATCAACTAATTTGACATAAAAATCATTTGTTACAATTCCCATGTAAAGTAGAACTATTTATCTTATGTGGCAAATTACACTTAGCTCCTTTGATTTTCATGTTGATGTAATTTCATTGCACTGTAACTAATTTAGCATTAATTAATGTCCAGATTAGCATTTCAGTGCTAGTACATCAACATTGGGAATTGCTAGGATTTTCCTTTCACACAATTAAGTTGGCATATTTAGTTGGGACTTTGGGAACACTCTGGTTCTTGTTGGAAAGCTGATGGAAGTTGCTCTCTGTCATACTCTGTTCTGAATGACAGATGGATGGGTTCCTCCATGGTCCACTGGTGTGCTGGAAAGCAGGTGGGAGTGTCTCCTCTTCCTTGAATGAAACTGGAATGAACACAAATGTGTGGTCCTTTGCTAAGAACCTGAAAAAATTCAGTATTCACTAAACAAATAAGCACAAGTACACAGTCATTCTGTCTTGTTATGGCCACTAAGCTTAGTGATTCTACATAAAGATTTTTATTCATGAAGGAAATGTTTCTGTAGTCTTGTTCAATTGAAAAGTAGCCATCTGGGGACTTGCATTAATGTAGATAACAGAAAAGTGATAGAGGAAAAGATGTTTTCTATCCACCTCAAACTCTTTAACCACTTAACTTCTTTTGTGTTATGGATTAAGATATCTAAAATGTGATAATACTCATTAACTTAATTCAGGGATATTGTATTAGAAGTATACCCTGATTGTGCATCTTCAAGCAGTGGAACTCACAATGACTTTGCAAAACCAAACTGGACATAGTACTGATGTGGTCTTAAATGCAGAAGGTAATTCTCAATTCCTTACGTTATGCCAAATCTGGGCTTATTATTTTCAATTTGCATTTTGTTTCATGATAAAACAAGTACAGGCCACTGCAAAATAACCTGAGACATTGACCTGGGGATTCTTGTGTCTTGTGTCCATACAGAAAATATTTTATTTATTGGTGAAATAGTGAAAACAGTCTCCACACAGGCTGTTGTTTGTTGCACAGCTGCTTGAACAAGCTGTGGTGCCCAGTTTTCTTTGTCCTAGTTGTGAACCTACCCTTTGTCTTGACTAAGAATAGCCTGTGAACATGCTGCTGCTTTGAGGGCTGTGTTTGCTATTCAGTGAATTTTTTATGCAGTCAGCAGTTTTTTACCTTTAGACTGCTCACTGCTTGTCCAAGGAATGACTTAGGGTATAAACAAATTCCCCTAGAAATTTGCTTCTCACTGATTCAAAGGCCAGGGATGAAGAAAGCCATATGCAAGCTCACATATTCCTTATTTATAATACAGACCCATAGGTACAGTCCTACTTTATCAAGTAAAAATTGCTTTCAATTATTACATCAATGGTTGCCTAAAATAACAGGAAATGTGAGGCAAAATTATCAGGAAGGTGGGTGATGGCAAAGGGACTCATGTTTCAAAGGAGTAGAAATTTCCTGTTAGTTTCAAGTGCTCACTTTAGGAATATTTCACATCTTTCATAAAACTGAGTCATAGGAATCTGTCTCTGGTCTCCATCTGAAGGTCTCTATTACTGTTTAATTTTTCCTAGCCTTTCAGTTTGAAGCCCTTGTTTTTGTCAGTGTTATTGGTGCATTGGGTGAGCAGTGATTCAGCATGTCCTGGGCAGTGCCTCTCCCTGCTGTCCTTAGAAGGACACCCGTCTAACTTCAGTCCCAAAATTCCAGCCAGCAGCTTGGGAGCAATTACAGTGAGTTCATGGATAGAATGGTGCAGAATTCCACTCTATAAAATATGACAGAGTTCTTTAGAGCTAGTTAACCACAGTATCACTAGGTGGGAATTAAATGGGAGTCAGGCCCTGGATGTCTGAGGAAGGAGTAGATAATTAGAATGTCCCAGCAAGGCAAATTACAGCAATCTGGAACTTATAGACCAAACAATGTCTCTGGACAAAAGAAGTTTTATGAAGAACAATGAAGAGCAAAACAGACCATAAAAGAAGAAAACTTCTTTGGGAAATCTTTTAAGATTAGCCATGGAAAAATATTCAGAAGAGAAAGGCACATAAGGGATGGCTGTCACTTATACCTTGATTTAAACCCAGAAGTTAGTAGTGAGACTTCAGTTTGAAACTGGTTCTCCTGAGTAGAAAATGTCACTATCTTAAACAGAATGTGTTCCACCTTAGCAGGATCCCAGTACTTGACTCAAATGGGAATTTCCTACTCATGTCTGAATAATACTTTTTTTTGCATTTGTTACCTAGAACTCCTCTGAAATAATCAGATCAATTTAGGAAAAAAGCGCTTTTATTAACTACTTTTACATCTTTTGTTACTGCTCCAATGATGCCAAATTTTGAAATGGCCACAGAGACCCAGAGTTTTCCACGTGGCACAGTTTGAAGTTAGTGAAGTGTGGCTTTGTTTACATGAGGCACTTCATAGCAGAATTGTAAATACATTGAGGCAGCTATTGCTGGGACTATGCATGTCTTTATTGTATGTGATACAAGAGTTTATTGTGATTGCTGTCACCCCTGCCCCACTGTCACCACGTGAACATACGGGTTCTGAAGGGAAAAGGCATTAGGTGCACAGTGGCTGGCAGTGCTAGCCAGTGTTTTGCTGGGGTGGTTTAAAGGAAAGCTGCTGCTTTACCCCCTTCAGAAGGATCCAGTTGCATGCACCCAGCAAGCCATGAAAGCTGAACATGTCACATGGAGACATCTGGGGAATCTTCTATCTCCTGTGTGTAGGAGACTGAGAACTGTAGTGCTTCCCCAACTGCACAAGCTGCATGTTCCTCCTGCTGGTGCTGTAGCGCTGTGATCCCAGCACCAGCTGTGTGCTGGCATTTTCACTGGGACCCGCTGAGGAGGGGCTGAGCTGGTGAGCAGCACCCTTGTGCTTTGCCCTTCTGCCAGGAGCTCACACTTTTTCTCTCAGTGCTGTTCAGGAGAGGTGGCTGTGCCCCACCGGGTACTGCTGGTGACAGACTTTGATGGTTGAACTGCTGAATGCCACAAATCTATTACAGAATTGTAAGTACTGGCATACATTGGCTGAGGAAGGAATCCAGCTCTTGCAGTTATGTGCATCCCATGAGTTTGCTCCACTGGGATGTAACTGCTGCTACTCAAGGAGTAAATTACTCATTGTTCTCAGTCCTCCTGTCAGGTACTGCACAAGCACTGGAGCAGTCACTCCTCCCAGCCAGGGAGATGGAAAAGGGATTTCCATGACATTTCAAAACCAAGCAGTAGCAAAAGGAAGAAATAAATTCCAGACTCCCATTTTTGGTCACAGCCTCAATCAATAGCTATTCCATGCAGACTTTCCCTGCAGTGCTATATATCTTCTGTTATAAAGCTGTTACATAAAGATTTTTGGATAGCCAGACCTTTTGTCAGCCTGTGCAGCAGCAGAGCTCTGGGATGCACCCATGAGACTGTTCTGAAAGCCATGTGGTATCATGTGTTAATGATAGTTTTGCAGTTGCTAGACACCTTGAAGAAGAAGTAGCTTTGTCTTTGTTCAGTGTAATATCTTGTATTAAGAAGTAAACAGCCCATGCAAGGTATCATTCTGTGACAACTTGAAAGCTTTGACCTGCAGCAAGGTAAATTGTATAGCTAACTAAAAGCCAGTCCTGCTAAATGGGCCTTTATTTACCTTGAAATAGGATCTGTTGGAAACACAGGCTGTTTCAGGTAATAGGCATTTTAGCCCTCTGTGTGCTTTGGTTTGGTCTTTTTGTACAAAACAGTTGCATTGTACCGTGAAAGATGCAACAGTGAGACTGAGTTTGTGTGATATTGCAAATAAAAAAATACAAAACCAGCTTAGATTATTTAAAATAAAATTAATTTAGTGGAACACATTTAAATTACTGAAATAAGTAGGACAAGCCAGCAAAAGCTAGGGAACTCAACATGAAAATTTGATTCAGATCACATAGATAATTCATGTTTCACATTCCTTTTCCTTCTAGTTCAGGATATAAGTCATGCTAAAATTCTAATCAGGACTACTATGAATTACTGAATTCAGTTCTCTCTTACTAGAAATAGTTTTGTGTTTCTCTGGACCTTATCCTTTATCTGTAACTATCTTTCCACAAGGACATTTTTTAACTGCTAAAACCTCCCTTGTGCCGCTTAACCGTTGTGCTGTTCTTGTGCTGGTTTTCAAATTTCTCTTGTTGTTATCTCCCCTTAAAAATACCAAAATGGTAAATTTTTTTCATCCAAGTGAGGCTTTCCAATCTTCCTTAGGGCTTGGTCCAAGGTGCTTTTAAGTCAATGGGAGCAATCCCATTTTCCCCACAGCTAGTCTTTGGAAGAGTCATTAAATTTCAGTGCACTCTGTATAACCAGAAAACTCTTGGTGTCTTGAGGACCAGGTCTGGTCTCTGTCCTTGAATAGTTAGTTAATTTGAATAAAATGAATTTACTCTCCTTGTAGTTGAATAATTCATGTCACATCAGTGTTTTCCCTCTTCTCCACAGCCATGGTTTGTTTTAGAAAGGAGAAGGATGTGACTTTTACACTGCGTTGTATATGAAGATGTGGCACTGAGGTGTGGCACAAAAGTGTGAATTACATGAATTTGAATGACTTGTTAATTATCCTAGAAAAGGTAGATCTTTTGTTCTGCCCACTGCAACAGCATGTTCTGTTAATCCGCAGAATATCTTTTGTAAAATATTTTGCACAACTACAATCTTAAACAACCAGAAAATTTATTTCCCAGATGACATTATATCTGCAAATGTCAGTTCTCCTTCCTCATAATTTCAACACTGGCCTAGTAGACAACTGTGGATTTGAGGGCAGTTTCTGCCCTCAAATTCTGCTTCAAATTCATTCAGTCTTTGAATAAAATTAATTGTGTAGCCTTATATCATTCTTGTTCAACACCTTCACACAATGCTTAAGCTAAGGAGGAAAGCTCCTTGATGTGTTTAAAATAATAAATAATTCAGTAGAAACAATTTAGACACCCCCCCACCATTTTCTAAGCAAGAAAAAGTGAAGTGAGTCAAACTCAATCCAGAAAATATACAGCACATGCAGTAAAAAGCAGAGTTATCTATAAAAACACCTGGAAAATGAACTTGCAACACTTCTTCAATATTGCTTTTGAGTAAATTCCTATTGTACAGCATGATTTAAAATATATTCATTATCTTGCTTTTCACAGTTCTTTAGACTGAAGTTTGTTCTCTTGCTGTGCACTATTAACCTAACTCTTCTTTGTTTATTCCTTTCAATTATGCTTTATGCTCTAGAAGAAATAAAATTTTAGGGTTGGTGATAAATTTTTAATAGACAATAGGGGATTTCTGTTAGTGCTTATAAAATAGCTTTATAGCCTATACAATGTTCAGGTTAATGTTGCTTTTTTTGGCAGCACAAATTATTTCAAAACTTTCTTTTAATTTCTCTTATTACATACAACTTTCTTACCTTCTGTAAGAAGGAGGTCTTTGGAAAACATCATTCAAATTGTAGGGTTTCCACAGAAGTTTCCTTTGCTGGGATCTGTGATATTAATCTGTGGGGCTGGCTTTGCAGTCAGGTGCAGAGCTGTAAACATGAACCATGGCTTTGAAGAAGGCTTGGCAGTGAATGCTCAGAATTTGTTATCTGCATGTAGGTGCCCAGAGTATTGTGCATTGCTGGCTCGGTTTCCAGAGCACCATCCATCTCCTGTACTTGAAATATTATCTATTGATCATGGGATTGCTTCAGGCCAATGTATATTTATCTCACAACAACAAGAAGGGAGTGGCAGCTTTCTCTGGCAGATTCAATGCCAGGGTTACCCAAGAGGACTTAAACCAGAGCTTAGTTTCATGTAGAAGACCTTTTGAAGACAGGAGGTGCTTCAGCACCAAGGGACCCTGGAGAACTGCGTGATGGAGTGAAATTGGTAGAACAAAAGGAAACATATTCTAGTGAACTGCCTGGATTATCTGTCTATTAAAAGCTATTTCTGAATGCATTCAAACTCAGCACAAGCTTCAGGCACTGCCCAGTCTTGGAGCTGTCCTGGTTTAACCCCAGCAGGAAACTCAGCCCCACAGAGCCTCTCCCTCACTCCATCCTCAGTGGAATGGTGGGGAGGGTCAGAGCAGCAAAAGGGAGAACTTGTGGGTTGAGGTCAAGACAGTTAGGAAGTAAAGCAAAAGCTGCCCCCAGAAATGAAGCAGATGGAGGAATCCATTCACCACTTGCTGTGGCAGGCAGGTGTTCTGCCATCCTGAGGGAAGCAGGGCTCCACCACACGTAATGGTGACTTGGGAAGAGAGGTGCCATTGCTCTGAATGTTCTTCCTCCTTCCTCCAGCTCTGCAGTGAGTATGGTGCCACGTGTTGTGACCCATCCCTTGGGTCAGCTGGGGTCTGCTCTGTTCCCTCCCAATCTGTTGTGCACTGCCAGTTTCTCCCTGCTGTGGCTCTGTGAAAAGCAGGAAAGGTCTTTCCTCTAAGTGCTGCTCAGCAATAACTGAAACACCCCCAAATTATCCAAAACACAGCACCATGCCACTATGAAAAGAATGAATTCTACCTCAGCCAAAACCAGCACTAGAGTCCACCTACAAATAGTGTGGTATGTTTTATGGTGGCTGTACCTCAGGTTTGTTTAATACTGTAAACAAACTCATCTGTGAAAAGAAGCACAGCTGAGGAAACAGGAGCAGGACTCAAAAGGACCAAGGAGATATTCTTGGTTTGGCTTGACCTGTTAGCAAATCCTCCTGTTTGCTTCTGCTTTAGTAAACTCATTTGAGGAAAGCTCTCACTTGTGTATGATAAAAATTCTGGGTTTGATGCTGCTGGTAACATGGACATTTATCTGTCAGACTTAGTAGTCACTATTGCTACCTTGATCTCTATTTACTCCTCCATTAGGCTGTTCAGGCTGGCTGTCTTTAAAATGTCTTTTTAAATTGTATTTGGATATGTTTCTTATTTTGTTCACAGAGATCCATCAAATTGACATGAAAATGAAGGAGGTATTGCTAGAAATTTAGGGGTGTCTCTCAAAAACTGTTTACTATCAGAGAGCTATCACTTACTGTCAGCAACATAATGGGGGGTTGCATACTAATAGCAAATCCTTGAAATATTGTTCATATTGTTCAGTCATGACTTCATGTAATCATTGTGATACTGACAGCTGACTTCTGAGGAGTGAAATATTACAATGAATTTGCTCTAAGGACAAATCAAACAGTTAACTTGCTGATTCTGTTAATCCCTGTAGGGATTTGTAAATGAAAACTCTTTCACTTTGGCCCTTTTTGTCTTCCCTGTCCTAAATAGACTGGATTTTCAAAGAGATCTCAGCAATCATATCACACAAAATATTACAGAAAAAAAACCTCTCAAACAGAAACTCAGCAACATTTTCAAGGCTAAAAGCAAAGGCCTGTTTGATAATTTATTCCATGTGCACTACTCATCCAGGCTGCTTTTTGCTTAAGTCATGGGCTAAGAATTTTCCTTGAATTGTCTGGTATCTGTTGCCCTACTGGGGGGTACTAGAGATGCTCAGTAAAGTAATTTTTATGAGTATTTCCCATAAGGATCCTGGAATCAATTCTATCAACATGTAAGCCATGAAAAAAGGGTAGGGAAATTATCTGTACTAGTGCAGGATTTGATACTTAATTCTTCTCCCATTTGGTTGTTTAGGAGCCTGTGTTCTTCATCTGGGGATGGAGTAGTCTTAGAATGATGTGAAGTTTCATGGGTAAAACTCTCCTATGTTTTGCAGTTAAAGTGTAATTTTAGAGTCAGGCTGGCTTCTCTTCAGATTTCATCCTGACGTATTTTGCCATTGAGTGTTTTATCACCTTCCCATAGTTTAAGCAGAAGCAGAGTTTGAAGCCTATTTCCTCATGTACAACCTGCTGGGAAACACATTGAACATCAGGAGAATATGGTTCTGGTTTCAGGTGTTTTTCCCTGTTATTTAGGAGCTGGGCCCCTAGCAAACTCTGGAATATTTTCCACTGCTTGAATGTGCCACTTCTCTTCTTTAAAGCCTTTTAAAAACTCTCAGTCTGGCCAACATGTGTGTCTGAAGCATCCTGCATCTGCATGGAGGCACAGCAAAATGAATATGGATGATCTCAAACTGCAGTGTGCTGCCATCTTTTCCCCAGGTTTATTTCCCAGTCCAGGAACTTTGCACAGGCAGGAGCACATATCCCAAATGCTGCCAAAGCCAATTGCCAGCCCTTTGGAGCTGGCAAACTGGCAACAAAGTTTTACCTAGAATGTCCATTTTACATAATTGCCTGCCATCATTTCAATGGCAAGCTGCCACTGGGTGAAACTCTGCACTGCAGTTTCTTTTGTTCCCAGTTGTATATGGAGTTGAACTTCTTTCCAATCAGTTGACTGTAGTGTGAGCATTTAAAAAAAATTCTCACATATAATTTCCTGTTACATATAACAAAGAACTGTTTACAGCAAGATGTTAAGCAAAGGCAAAAACTCTGTTTTGGATATTTGACCATTCTGATGCAGTGCTGTGACAGAATGAGCTCTCCCTTCCAGTGTAGTTTGGCTAAACTGAAGATGGGGAACAGTCAGAAAATGTTACTGCAAGCTGCAACTGGTGTTAAACATGCAAGGTGTAAGAAGTGCTTGAATCAGCTGATGAAGGATCACCAATTTTCTTTGTCTGTTCAGCATTTAGCAGTTTGTCCCTGTCCTTGTCCTAGGTGCTGTGACAATTTAACTTTGTTGTAGCAGCAACCATGCCATGAACTGCAGCTTGCAAACTGGCTGGAAGATCGTGGCTAATTGCAGTGGTGAATAATTCCTCATTTTTCTTTTCTTGTTAAAAACATTTAGTCTCTGCTCTTTTTAGGCAGTTATCTAGACAAGGAAATCCCATTAAGATTCCCCAAATCTGGGCACACAACTTATGCTGGCAACTCTGACAGTCAATTAAATAATTTAAATGCCTGTAATTACAGACACTTCTGAATAGCAATGCATTTTCTTTCTTCGTGAGTAATTTTCAATAATTTTGAAATTCAAAATGTCTCTAAGTTATCCAGTACTTGCATAGCTTGATTATTTTATCTGCTGTATTTATTATTGGGCAGCTATAATCATAACTAAGCATAATTCCTCACTGCAAAGTAGGTAATAAAGTCAGGATTGGCCACAAAGCTGATCAGTCAGAGAAAGCTGCCAGAGCACCAGTCTGGGGTTCAGCATTTCAGAATTCACTCTGCTTCTTGTCTCAGCCTGGGCAGGGTTGAATGACAGGTGCTGGTAGCTGGGATTTGAAATGAGACCCTTTTGTGTTTCCTGTGAGTCTGTATTTCTGCTACTTTCCTTCTCATTTTTCCCCAAATGCAGATAGGTTTCCAGGGAAAATATGAAATATGTTCTTAGCTCTGTGTTCTTGCAGGTTTCCATGGCACTACATAGCAATAAGAAATGAATTTTTATTTCACCTCTAATTTATAGCTACTTGGAATAACTTCTTCAGAAACAACCTAGTTTTCCAAATCATGTTTCAAGAAACATAATTCTTCTCAAATAGACATTGTACTGTCTTGTGTTTTGTGGCATGACAGTGTTTTACCAGTTCTTGACAGCATTAATCTGCATTTCATATTGAAATTCATAAGAGGTTTGTATGGTGCTGGCTACAGCAGATAACTTGGAAGCAATTCTTCTTTAGATATATTATTTCTGGATCAATTGATCTCTATCATATTTCCATGTAAGAAATTGCAAAATAATAATTTAAAGTACCAGTTCTTAATTTGGAATGCATTTAAAACAGGGAAATAAGTGATTCTCTCTTTGGCCAGGTTACACACTTCAAATATTATGCAGGGGATAAAGTTTGGTGAGGACGTGGTCTCTGAAAGGCAAATGTGTGGTAGTTTAATAGATGGTGTCTCTGGCAAACATTAAGTGAGCAATGGCCTTGTGGATGTACTGTGCTATGGCACTAACAGCCCACTTCCACTCATATGAACACAAATGAATATATTCTCAATGTCAAGCACAGTGTTTTTGAAAGAGTCTTTTTTTTCTGCTGCTAACCCGTGATAACAAATTGCACAAACAACATATTCCTTTCACTGAAAGGCAGATATTAGGAGCTGTATCTGAGAGTATAAAATTAAACTTCATATATTACCAGAATGGCACTAAAATTGCAAAACTTGACAACCCTGACCAAACTGTTTAATAAGAGTCTCTTTTGTCTGGAAAATTGTGGGTCTAGTGATGAAATTACAGCATAGCTAATTGTTGTTTCTGATTCTTCTGAAGGAACTGATAAGTTCAGTTAATTTTCCCCCACAATTATAAAATACCCATGATTATTTTGAAATTAGGATCCCTAAAATTAGAATTCTGAACAAAACAGGTAAATTAAATATTGCTGAGTGGAGTTATGGATTAACACTTTATGGAGATTTTCCACAGGGAATAATTAAGGTTGGAAAGTCTCTGTGACATTTGTCTTGTCAAACTTCAAAACTGAATCAGGTTAGGAGGGCTCTGCTTTTCCATGTCCTGAGTATCTCCAAGGCCACTTGTCTCTGGGCAAATATTTATGGGAATTGAGTGAGATCAATGTGAGTGTGACTCCCTAGGCTTACACAGATGTGCCCACCCTGCCTGATCCTACAAGCTGCCTGCAAAACATTGTTAGAGACACCATGATCCAGAACACTTTGTGCATCTCAAAGAGACACTTTGAACCAGGTCACACGTGGGTGTTTCATTCCTGACACTTCACACTGGGATGGCTGGATAGATGTGTACCAGGATAACTCCACAGCCCTACAGATCCCCTGCTGACTGCTGATTTTCCCAGCTGGTATTTTCTTTACTAAGAATCCAAACCTGTTCAAGGCCAGGAAGTTCAAGGCTCCAAGAGCAGATTTTTGGCTGTGTCGTATTTAAATTGAGAACCTTATGCCTGTTTGTGTAATTGTTTAAATTAAAGGTCTCCGTGCTTTAAATGGCACGAAAAACAAAAATGTGTAGGATGAAGTTTTGGCCTCATTACAATAAGTTGGAATTCTTTATTAACATGCTTCTAGTGTTTTCTGGGTTTTTATCTGTAATATTGGAGTAAAGCACAATCCTGAGGCATAAAATCCAGTCTCTAGGTGTTTACCTTTGGGTAAAGAAAAATTAAAAAACAAGGTCAAGGATAATCAAAGGTAGGACTTTGTTAGTATTAAAAAGAAGGAGATAGTGAGAAACAAGGACCATAATAATCAAAGGCAGGTTCTTTCCATCTCCAGTGAGCCTTAGAGCCAGCCTCCTTTCCAATTTAAAGAGTGCACATTATGTGTAGACAAGGATTTCAGGAATATACTTTGAATAAAATCCTAAGTCCCCTTTCTCCAAAAGGCATTAAGTACAAGGTATTAAGAAGAAAGTGCAATTTTAAAATGGAAAAAGTCCTTTACAGACAGATATCTTTTAAAAGAAGGTAAGTCCATTATGAGCTGGAAAAGGAGTAGCAATTATTTATGGATCTGAAAGTGTTTGTAATGTTGTTATTAGAAATGACTTTGTAGAAAGGAAACTCTTTTAAAATATGATTATGAAAAAGACAAAATTAAAATGCAGGTCAGGTGTATTTTTGGGCTTGCACCTGTCATATTTTGAGCCACCCTGCAGCAATGTGTATATAGAATGAAATAGTTCATGAGAGAATGTTTTTGAATTTTAATGACAGCTTCAGGGGTTTCATGACCTATCAGCTCTGGAAATAATACCATTGGTTTGTAAGAATTTTCAGTAAAAATCATATGACAATAACAATGGTGGGCTCTCTGTAGAAAGAGAAAATTGATTAAAGAATTATGAAATGTTAAGCACAGACCTTGGTAAGACTCAGGCTTCTGGCCCCAAATCAGGGAGATTTGCAGCAATTCAAAGCAATAACTGTTGGACAAATACAGTGTATTTTACAGCTGTAATTTGAAAGCAGCATGTGGCAGACTGGTGTAATTTATGCCAGAGAGTATTTTTATTGCATAACTCATTACTCTTTCCAGTGGGAGCCAAGAATGTAACCTGCACAGCAACTACTGAAAATCGAAATTGTTTGCTAACAATTGCCTTAGGTACATAAACAGCCACACAGTCTGAGCCACTGGATGTTCTTTTCTTGTGACAAGGAAAACACTGTTTTCTTTTGGAGCCTGAGTGGATACGTGCACGTTAATGGCAAAGCTAAATGAGAATGGGTGAGGAGATGATTTCCTCTCAGAAAAGTTTTTGGCAGGTGTTTGGATGATTTCCAAGTTGTGTGTGGTTGTCAGTTTTATGTGGGATTTTTGTTTTGTTTTTTTGGTATTTTTTCCTATAAGGGGCCCAACAGAATAGAGATGTCCCTTTCGAAAGATAAGATGTGATGTGGCAGACAATTATTTTTCTGCATTAATTGTTAGGAAAGCACTTGTCTGCAGAGAGATAACTGATGCTAAGAGTGTTTTGGAATCAGTGCTAGATGGCCTCTGGCTTTAGGTGAAAGAATGAGATGGAGCAGGTACACATTGGGCTGCCCATCCCCGGAGGTGGCACTCAGTGCTGCGCTTCAGCTGACAAGGTGGGTGTGTGGTTGAAGGTTGGACTTGATCCTGAAGCCCTTTCCCAACCTTTATGATTCTGTGGCTGAACCTGCACTTCTTGATCATTGACAGAGTGTCAAATGACTTCCCCACAATGCTGTTGGCTCTTTAAAATCATCATCTGACTTCTCTCAAGCAGTTCTCCATTGTTATCCTTTTTTTTTTTTCTTTTTTTCTTTTGAATAGTGGAAGGAGAATTTCGCTCATCTAAAGTTGATCTTGAATTGAGCTGAATAGTCAAAATGTTTTCTTTGCCAGTCACTAAAGTTTGTGGGTTGTAGACTAAAAAAAAAACAGTCTCTCTGGCAAATATAACCTTTCTTAGTAACCAAAGGTATGAAACAGGACTGTGCTAATTAGAGATGTAACAAATTCATAGTTTTCTGCACACTGCTGTCAAGAAGCAGCCTGCAGCTCATTGCACTGGTGTGTTCATTAATGCTCTACAACATGTTTTCAAATAAAATCCAGTCAATTACTCTCAACAGACTTATCATGATATGAAATATCCAACAAGATATTTTCTCTCAGATGAATGAACAGGCTTTAATTGACTTGAAAATCTGTATTTTTGTCAGCAGAAAAGAATGATCAGAGGTACTTTGCTTATGTAATCTACATATTTAATTTCTTTTGTAATTAATAGAGGGTCTCTGAACATAATGGCTTAAAAACTATGCTTGAAGTATTCAATGGCAACAAAATACAGCCCTGATTTTATGATGGCAGTCACTTTTGGCAGTGTAAATTAATGTTTCCATGAAACTGGGACTAAATGTGGCACTTCTGAATGGACTGATAAAAGAAATTCATCTATGTGGACTTCTGTCTAGAACAAGTGATTTGATTCCCACATTCCGAAAAATAAGGAAGCTAATTGGCACTATTTAGAATTGAACCTGGATTCAGGATAATGCATTAATTAGTTAATTACCTGCTAGTTTCTTGAAGCTTCTTTGTGCATTAATCCTGAATTTGGGATAGAAGAGTTGTGATGATCATTCACAGAGAGCCAGCCCTGTTCCCTTTTCCTCTCGTCACCGTCCTGTAATTAATGGACTCTTCTCCTTTGAGCTGCAGTTGATCAGTGCAACTTTATAGGTGTTTGCATGCAGTTTGCAAACCCCACAAAGAGGTGAAGAAAGTTTGAGTTATATGGAAAAAATCCCCAAAGCTGGCTGTTTGAATCTAAGCAGTTGTCTGTTCTTTAGTTGTCTTTCTTCAAATACTATGAAAATTTGCTTTCCATTATTTGCTGTTTTTTCTCAAAAAGTTTATCTAGTTACAGGCTTCAAAGATTCCTTTTCTCTAGTCCACACTTTGCTGTCTAGAATCCACTGAAATATTCTGGGTTGTTAAAACACCTTTTCAAGGCAAAGGGCTTCAACTGCCATGACCTTAAGTTCAATCTAATGCAGATACTGGATGTGAAAATCTGTTGTAAATAAGAACTTTTAAAGCAACTGAAGGAGTAAACTGGGAAACTATTGGACCTTCAATTTTGAGATGTGGTGTAGTAGATATTGTTTCCTGTCACCAGCTAACAGAGTGGTTCTGTGATGCCTGACACTTGCAGAATGTTTATTCATTTTAGTTCTTCCCCCCCTGGGGCTTCTAATCAGCTTATCAGTGCAGCAGCCACGTAATCCTGCACAAAACTGAAGTACAATTCATGTGGGTTTAATGAGAGTTCTTAAATGGTGAGGTCCTGTGAGCCCTGTTCTCTTCAGGTGCAGCATGATCAATTAAACACCACCATGTACAATTCACTCCAGTGGGCTGCTTTGATCTACTCCAGAAAACACATTTTTTCAGGCTCCTTTCTTGTCTTTGTCAGGCCTGTCCATTTTGAGGCATTTTTCATATCTTTTCAAGGGAATCACATACATCAATGAGGCAAGATCAAGAAATCAATATATCAGTGTACAGCTGGGCTAAATATTCTAAATTATCCATTAAGTTATAATGGATTTTAACAAAGAGTAAAAGACATCTGAATAAAGTTAATTTTGCTCAAGTTTGTAGCTTTGCCTCTTCAGTGAAAAATCAGACCATTAAAGCTTGAAAAGCATTTATCCTCAATGGTCAGGACAAGGAAGAGATAATAGTTTTCCTCAGAAAACCTCAACTTTTTTGGCTGGTATCCAACAATGAAAATGGTTTGAATATTTTATTTCATATATCTTGGGAAATCTGTACCTGCCCTTTAATGTTTTTGTAGACTGTGACAAAACAAATCTATGGAATTGCATTTATATCAGTACATTAAGTATGGATGTACATTATGCTCTGTATTCCATGGCATTGGAGTGGGGGCTCTTTAGATATTTGCAATTTACACTGAAAATAGAGACAGTGTTTTCATGGACTTTTCTGGGAGTTTATCATAAATATTTAGGCTTAGTGTGCTTTTAACTAGTTACCCTGACATTGGCATTTTTTGGGAGGTTAGCTGTTCCTCGAGTGATTTAATTATTGGTAAGAAAGATCATAGAAAGGTCTGTGCTTTCTAAGTGATCAGCTAAGGCAATCTATCTCTGAGAAATGCGCGGTAGGGATTTTACAGAGCTTTACCTGTTAGAAGAATCAGGAGACTGCAAACTCAGCAGCCCAACAGGCTTAGAGCAACTTTCTTAACAGCAATCAAAACCTCATGCTGATTACAAGGACAAATAATATGCAGAGCAGCAAAAGGCAGAGCAGCCTAAGGCAGTGCAGGACAAGCTGTGTCCAGAACTGGTCCCACACTCTTGGAGTGCTCGGGAAGCAGGGGGCACAGCGGGCTGGGCAGAGCTCCTAGGCTGGCACTGCCAGCAACGCCGGCTCCTTTCCAGCGCCATTCCTGCTGCTCCCCAACCGCCGTGCCCGGCCTGCTGCCCATCCTTTGCCAGGCTGCAATCCCTGGGAGCCGCCGTGCCCAGCCTGCTGCCCATCCTTTGCCAGGCTCTGGGCTCCCGCTGTCCCTGGGAGCTGCTGTGCCCTGCCTGCCCCCCATTCTTTGCCAGGCTGCAATCCCTGGGAGCTGCTGTGCCCAGCCTGCTCCCCATCCTTTGCCATCGGCTCCAGGATCCCTGGGAGCTGCTGTGCCCTGCCTGCTCCCCATCCTTTGCCAGGCTGCAATCCCTGGGAGCCGCCGTGCCCAGCCTGCTCCCCATCCTTTGCCATCGGCTCCAGGATCCCTGGGAGCCGCGGGTGTTTCCCGGCCTGCTCCCCATCCTTTGTCAGGCTCCAGAATCCCCGCAATCCCTGGGAGCCGCGGGTGTTTCCCGGCCCTTCCCCGCCGCTCAGCCTGGTCCCGCGGCGCCGCCGCCCTCTGACGGTGACAGCGCTGTGCGAGCATCCTTCCACCCACTGCCTTTTACCTTGTGCGGACAGCCGGGGACTGAAGCGCTGTTTAAGGTGTTCATGGTCACGTTAAAGCCAAAATCTCACTGCTCTCACTCCTGCCCTTAAAAGTTCCTGTTCGTGTCTAAAAACAGTGATGCCTGGGCCATTGAAATTATGCTGACTTTTGTTCAAGGGGGCATGTTCATCTTGAAATCAATTTCATGTAAATTGATGAGTATTCTTAATAATATGAATAACTTGTAATTAATATTGAATATTAATCCTAATATTAATTTTATTTACTTACTACAAGTCTTTGGTCTTATCAGGATTACAAATGCGTACAATAAGGCCCAAAATTTACGTTAATATCAAAGCAATAATGCAGGACATTTGTAATAACTCCAGATTGCATTTTCACCAGGAAGCAACTTAGCAAATACACACTTATTAAAATTGCAGCTCTTTGTTTTAATCTGTCTGTATTGTCAAGTATGAAAAAATTCATGTAGGGAAAGAGTGCACAGGATGTGTTTGCTTCAGAAGATGCATCCCTCATTGTGAGGTCTGTGTTCTGAATTTCTGACTTGCTCTAGGTCATGCACCAATAAGAGCAAAACAGAGATGCCCACTGTGCATCAGAAGTTGTTTATTAATTTTCTTATCAAAGAAAAGCTTGAAAACTTATCAAGATGGCTTCTGAAAGGGCTTTGTTGTAATGTGGTTTCTTTCCATCACTGTTTTGTAGGGTGATACAGTTTCCTTCTGAATTGGAAAATGTATTGATTGATCAGCTTTGTTTAGGAAGTCCTTCTTACTGTCTTCTCTGTGGCTTGGAATATGTATTCTTTTTTTGATCTTTTTGGAGAAAAGCCAAAGTAATAACAAATGCTTGCATTAAATGGATTTATTTTTTCTTCTTATAACAGGCATGCCAGCTGGTCACTGTATTTCTAAACAGACTGTTTAGAACAGCAGAAATACAAGACAAAATCCTAGAGCTCACAGTATCAAACCCATCAAAACAAAATTGAAATACTTTTACTGCTCTGCTTAATGCTGAATTCAGAACAGAACATTATTGCTAGTGGGTGTAAGTCACACCAATGGACTGATCTGATCATCTCTGGCTGTAAAAATAACACATGTCCAGAACATTAATAAGAATTGGAAGTCTTGAACTAAAGGAGCAAATACCTTCAGGCCCTCCACTGAACTTCATCTCCTTCACCCATAATCCAGATTGAGTCTGGATTCACCTGACCTACAGTCATTTTTCATGAGTGCCTTCCCTGTCAAGTCATAGATAGGAATTGGTCACAAATGGAAGGGGGGAAGATGTCTACAGTGTATTTTGTATCTGGTCCTAACTGAGGAAGAGCACCTTTGGGAGTGACTGCAGGAGTCAGTGCAGCCCCTGCAGCAATCAGCATTCACATCTCCCCCTCTCTCCAGAGCATGGTGAAAGGCAGCCAAGGTTTAGGATCCTGTGTGGTCCAGATTCACCAGGTCTTTCAGGTCTTCCACTGAAATGTGCTTTGTTTACTGGCTCTCTAGATATCCAGTGTCCTGAAACTTTTGAAAAACACAAAGCAGAGAGTGTTGCAGCCACAGGCATTGAGTCATGGTCTATTCCAGTGTTATACAATCTTGTATGAATCTTCCCATGATTTCAGAGTGGGCTATTACCTGCTGTGGAGAGAATACCAAGAGCTCTGCCATAAGGCTTTCCAGCACTTCACTATGGCTGGACACTGTGCTCCATGCACAGTATTTTTTTGCAAGCCCAGTTTGCAGGGATTTGTGGTTTGCACAAACACTTGGTAATGTTATTTGTTAACCCAATTTCTACACACTATTTTGAAAATAACTTGCCTTGGTATCTCTAAGCTGTGTTGTAGTCTGTGTGTTTGTATCACTAGAACTTCCTGATACCATACAAGTGATTTTTAATTTTTTTCTAAGTTTTATTTCTTGTATATCATAGGGTCAGTATAAACTATGATAGATCAAGTCAATCATCTGATTGACACCTCTCCATGAAAGTCAGTGGCTCTTTGCCAGCTTCCATGGGTGGAATAGCAGGGCAAGGCAAGGTTATGAACTCTTCCTGTTGATTGTCCCCTTAATCCTCTTATCTTTACATTTAATTTGTTGTTGTTTGAGTTTTTTTGGCTGAAAGTGTTTTTATTTTCTATGCTTATATAATAGCATTTCTCAAAAAATCCACTAGAAGTAATCTAGCTACTTTTATCATTGTTTCCAACAAAATCCTAATTCAATCTCTAAAGAGCTGCCTCTGGAGACATGAGTTTATGGGAGCATAGACATTCAAACCTTGCAAGCTCTTTTACATTTTACTGCCACCAGGCAAGAAGGGAACAGAAGAAAGCCAAGAGTCACCAAGCTGGAGAAAAGCTTTCTTTAAAATGTCTCCACAGGTGTAATAAGTGCACTGTGAGTGTGATCCTTAAAATATTTTCTATGTAAAGTTCCAATTGGTAGGAAAATCCATCCCCTTGATCACACTGAATGTACAGGGAAGGTTTATGCAGTTTATCCTGAATATTTTTGGAAAAAATAGAAAGGCTGAAGTCCCCACTTGGTATATGGCTCCAGGTGCACAGCTCAGTCTGTGTGCAAAGGCAGTGCAAGTACTGGGTATCTCTACCAGCCAGGCTCACCATCTTTTCTTTTAAAAATTGGCACTGTGACAGAAAGGGAAGAAAATTAATAATAAATGTGACATTTTGATTTTGTTTTTTAATAGACTATTTTCAGGAAAACTAAACTAAAGATGATTAAACAGCAGCATTGTATGCAGTTTAAATCCTCCTTAAGATGAAGGTCAACACAGGATTCTGAGATAAAAAAGACAGATTAAATATTTTGAACATAAAATGCAGTTGATAATGAAATCTATAAATGGAAACCTTTTCCGTGTTGTGTAATGATAACACATGACATTTTGCTGTCCATATAACCTTTAGCTTTTCTGTCAATATTATTGTGCTGCACTGATTTCAGAAAAGGCATTAAACACTGTCAGAATGAAAACCATGTTTTAATAATAAAGCAATTATTATCCACTTATGATGTAGGAATATAATTGGATTTTAATGTATTGAATCAAACACTATCTGCTTCAATAACAGTGTTGCTAAAGCTATCATCTATAATTTATTAGGAATGGAACAAAATTTGACATCAGGAATGTAAACTAAGCCCTGCAACAAACATTTGTTGCAAAGATGCACAGATATCCAGCAAATTATTGCTGAAGGGTTCAAGAATTAGCATCAACCTAAGGTTTGATGTGTATTTTGTTTTTAAGATGAAAGCAAGCCAGACTTTCAGATTTATGAAAAATAATTGGTCAAGCAGCAGCAGCAGAAACCACATACTGATGGTTGCCTAAGCATTATTTAAGAGATATTTTGTTCAACAATCTCTGTTCCATTTAGAAAAGAACTTGGATATAATTTCCAAATACAAGACATGGTCTCTGAATAACTGAACAAAATCTTTCCAAGATTGACTCATTTTGTCTTGTAGGTTTCCTTTTTTCCCCCTTTTTTAAAAAATCTTAGCTTTCAATTTGTCATTTGGGTGCCATTTTGTGAAAGGATATTAATATTTTTGAACTTGTAGGGCCAGATTTGCCTATGCAAATGCTAGTGGCTACACCTTTTATTATTCAGGAGTATATGACTGTTCATGTCTGCAGCTGTGTATTGTGTAGCTTGTGTGATCTGTTTTGAAAGTTTTCCTAAGAAATGTGGTAAACAGTGGAGAAAAAATTATTTCTTGCCATTTTAGATGTCTTTTAAGAAAACTTGCTTCTGTGTTGCTGATGCCTCATTCAAAATATGCAAGTATAGTAATGCAAAGGGTTATTTAAAAGGCTGACTGCAATGATTAGAGGAATCAGGAGTTTTGAAAGCCCTGTGTTTGTACACAGAAAACTTTAGCATTGCTGTAAAACTAACAATATGGCATTTTGTGTTGATTAAGCTGTCAAGACACAACAGAATTCTTCTGGAAAATAAAGATCCAGACTTTGTAGTGGCATGAATCCTGTGTGCTGCAGAAAAGCCAATTTCTGCTTCTTGTTCCCAGCCTTGTTTTGTAAAAGGGTAGAATATTAAGGTATTATTTTCAATAAACACACATTTTGTATTGTTTTTCAGCATTGAGGAATATACTGAACAAAGGATCGAACAGATTTTAGAGTAACACTCCAAAAGTAAAGATAAAATCACACCAGGCCCTCTCTTGCCAGGTGCTCTGATAGCAAGAGGATGGTGTAAAAGCAGTGGCAGAAAATCACTCTGAGGGTTTGCGCTGTCTTTCCATCAGGGATGTTTTTATTACCCTGCAGGATAAGATACAGTGACCTTGTTAGGTTACCCTCTCATTCCTGCTGTTTATTTGAACATAATGGACAGAAATGGAGCTTGCAAAGACACAAGAGTAAGTCCTGATTTTGTCATCTAAGCTGTGTAGATACAGGAATGTGCCAGGGCAGCTCATCTCCCAGAATGAAGCTCTCTGATAAAACATCTGAGGGTGTTTGCACTGTAATGTACTGGAGAAAAAACTAAGCTAGTGTTAAATGACTTTCTAATGAGAAATAGTCCAGCTGTGGCATGATGGTAAATCATCCTCCCTCAGAGCTGGGCTGTTACAAATAGATTTCTGCTCCCAAACCCAACCACTGCTTATCTGCACTCTGGGAAGGGGCAGGATGCTGCATCCGAGCTTGGGGCAGGGCCCCTGTGGTGAAACCTCTTCTTCTGTCCTCAGCACAACCCTAAAGTCAGATTTTGCTGTGATAGCACCTGCAATGAAGCTGTTAGTGCTGGCCTTTCACCTGACCTCTGGGGCATCACAAAATGTACAGGTATTGTGTGTACTCCCCTTAGTGCACCAAACCCAGCTTGGTCTTAACCTGGACAAATGCTGCTAGGAGTAATCTCCAACAGCCAGCTCAGCTGTATCTCTAGGAACAATTTTTATAATTGGCCCTGATTAATTTGTGTACACCCTGATAAAATTTCTTACTAATCCATGCAATAAGCTTTTAAAATCTCTGAACACCCTGTTTTTTTAAAGAGAATACTGCCCAGCTGCTTTCTTCTAATTGACATCTTTGCCTCTGGAATATGCCCGCTAGAAATTCTAGGGCCCTAAACATTCCCCTTCCTGCATAAAATACTAAAATATGAAATGTTAGAAAATTCAGGCTTGCAGCCTCCTTAAGAAGTGACAGCCATCATAGCTTACAGCATCACAAAGTCCAAGGATTCACAGTAATACCCTTCCTAACCATGAATAGAGGAGATGCATATTCAGATGATTAAATGATTAGAGATGAAAAAAGTGTTTCATAGGAAGAGGATTTAAAAGATTCAAAGTGCTTACTTGGAGAAAAAATGCAGAGGATAAACAAATATATAAATAAAAAAGTAATGCTGCAGAGGAAGTCATTACTTTTGTTATGTACCAGTGATCTGTATTGCCAGACTAGAAGAAGGATTTAATGAACTTTAGAAAGGGACATGCTTAAAATGATAAATGCAAATCCTTGTTCTTTTTTAAAAAAAGGCCTAAGAATAGTTGATTTTAGGATTGCCATACACTTACTGTGTTCTGTGCATAAGCTGGTGTGAAAAAGCCTGCAAGGCTGAAGCCATTCACAAATGGGTTTGATTTTTGTTTGGTTTAAAGTGGAATATTCATCCTTGGATTTTAAGATAAAAACCATTTGTTGGCACAGGTTATTTTTCACCAAAGTGTTACCATTGGAGGCAAATCACAGCATGTTGTTTTGTCCTGGGAAATTAATTGTTGTGTTCCAAGGGTATGCCTGTGCTGTCCCTGCCAAGGGGGAATTTCTCTGTGGTATGCAGCTCGGTCAGTCAGCACACGAGAGCAAAGTTCCAAGGGTCATATTGCAGACCCTTTTCATCTGAAATTTTCTCTTGTTCAAGTCCTTATGGTCCAGGCAGCCTGAGCAATTTTTGTCTTTTCTTGCTAATTGCTATGCACCTCAGACCCAGGCACATGCACAATGAATCACTGCAAATGTTCCTGGAAGGTCAGCTGAAGGTGGAACTGCACCTTGTAGGAGCTTTGGGGGTAGCACCTCTTACAGCAAAGACTTATACCTGTAACACGGGCTGTTTGAGAGCAATATCCATCAGAAAGAAACCCCCAACTATTTCCAAGTGAAAACTGTTGCAATGGTAAACTTCAGCTTTAAACTTTGAGCTGTTTCAGTTGTAGTGCTGTTAAAAAAACAAACCAACCCACAAAAATCCCCAGCAGTAGAATATTATTTTAAAGACATACATTTTTCCCAGCTCTAAGATGTGGTTATTTTTGGTGGAACTAATAAAGTATTCACTTTCAAGCTTGTACTGATCACAGGAAATATCCTGCCTTTTAATCAAAAGCTGAGGAAAGAGAAAATAAAAATAGTTCTGTAATCTCAACTATAGTATTTGCTGTTGCTCCTTCTATATTTAAATGCAGACCTTTGTGTGAAAGAGAGCAATCTGGTTAACAAAAGAAGGCATATTAGTAAGAACTTGAAACAAGTGGATGTTGTTGGGCTTTAAAATAAGTGGATGTTGTCACAAGATGAAATTTAATTAAAGCTGACATTATTTCTAGCTGCTATCATTCCATGTGTTAGCAGGAAAACATTAAGGAACTCGATACGGCCTGATTGAGAAGCTGTTTTATATAAATCATGCCACATGTTTGGTTAAAAGGTATCATCTGAATTTACACTAGACATTGCAATGTTGTATCATGTAGCTGGCGATAAGTGGAACAAGATAAGAACCCTTTTCTGCTTCAGAGCCAAGACTGGCTATCTTCCAGAGGTGCCAGGTACTGCAGATATTCAGGATATGGCCAAGAGGAGCCATGCCTGGGGAACACACACTGCTGTCCCCAGTGCCTGGGAGCCAATAACTTGAGATTCCTTACTGCCTTCTCTTCTTCTTGTGGGCAAATCTCAACTTGATAAATCATTTTCTCCTCTGCCATTAGTAAAGTAGTATTTAAAGAGAAAAAAAAAAAAAAATTAGGCTTGAAATATCTCAGATAAACCTGCCAGGATGCAGTAGTGAATGGTCACTAGAATAAAAAATGCATTCAGTACCTAATTTTAGGCTTTCTGTAGCCTTAAGACTAACAAAAATTGATTACTACATCTGTTCCATGAAAAACTGACATTTTGAAGTATTTTCTTTCCAGAACAACCAATTCTCTTTTCTCCAAAATTTTACTTTGGAAGGAAATAAATTTTAAGTGTTTTGAAATTCTCAAAAGTAATTGAATTTAGGAGTCAAAATTGTAAGGTTCCTGGCTCAGAAAGACCAGCCCTCAGATCTTGCAGTCTGATACAGCCAGGAAGATTTTATAGTCATGGCTGGACAGAAAGATTAATGGCTTGGGAAGATTCTCCGATGCAATTCTGTGAAGCCAGGAACAAATCCTGTGAATCCTTGGAACAGATGAGACCGTGGGAGCTAATGAGTTCACACCTGCACAGCAGGGCTGCTGAGTGCTAGCAATTCCCTCCATGCTTTTCATCTCTAAATCCTTCTGTAAAGTTTCCAGGGCTTCCAGGCAGCGTGAAAGTTTTGAAGGTCCATCAGCTAAAGGCTGGGACAGAAAGGGGAGGCATTTTGTGCTATGGATCTCTGGAGAAATGCTTTCCCCAACTCAAATTCTATTTTTTAATTTTTTTTTTGTCAGGACCACAGGAGCTCATTCCTGTCTCTGTGTAGGTGCATGAGGGACCAGCGTGGTTGGGCACTCAATGGTGTGGCTGTTCAAATGCTGCTGCCTGTTACAGTCTCGCTTTCTTTACTGATGCCTTAGGATTTTAGCTTTTCTATTTTTCATATATTTGTAATCCTGCAATTCTTTAGTGCATAGCTCTAAATTCCATACAGAGTGTGAACTGCTGCTTTCCCATTTTGGTCAGAGACAGGAATTCCTCTCCAGGCCTGGGAATCAAGGACACCTCCTTGTCTCAGGCCCCAAGAGATGGAAACAGAAGTGAGTTGGGGGCAGCAAACTGGGAATAAGTGGCTTCATTACCTGAGAGTGCAACTGGAAGATTAACCCCCAATATGCAAATGGGCCAACCTTATTGAAGTGTGAAAACCCATTGTCCATTTTTGGGTGTAGCCCCTGAGGGCGCTTTTTTGTCTGCCCGAAATGTACCTGAAGGCCCTTCAATAAATATAACTGCTTTTTATTCCCTAAATTTTTTCTTGGCCTCTTTGTCTTTGGCCTCTGTTTTTAAGTACTCCCAACAAGGCATCATTACCATAACAGGCTTTGAGGCCCTTGCACTGGTTTGATTTATTTATGAGTTTTAGAAAGGGTGTGTTCTGACATGGAAATTTCAAATGGTACCATCATGCTTCCGAGGCTGACAGGTTAGAGACATCCCATCAGAGCAAATGTATAAAACTTGATTTAATTTTTTGCTTAGAAATTTAAATGTCAAGCTTCATAGCTTGCTGGAGAAACTGTCTCGGCTCTGAAATCCTTGATGCAGTGTTAGTTTTTAATAGGGCAATAAGAGGAGCTTCAAGGTTAGATGAACTGAAAACTCTATTATAGAGTCCTTAAAAGTTAGTATTATTTGTAAAATCAGTTGTGTTACAATAACTCTTACAGGTCTCATTTGAATACCTTTGAAGCTGATGGGATTTGCATATAAATCCATATTCTTAAAGTAATGTGGGAGCTGGTTTTAGAACTCCAAACAGACTTTGTGATAAAACTTTCTCTGAGTTTGAAAATTTAAATGGTAATCGTGTCCACACAATCCACTTAATCCTCACCATGGAGAGCACTGGAGGCACTCCCTGGACCTGTAATTACTTCAGGGGTGTGAAACAGAGTCTTAAGATCAATATAAAAATGTTCTAATCTTCTTAGCAATTATCCCAAATGGTGAAATTTAGTATTGTAAATGGCCTTATTCTGGAACACCCCTTTCTTCCTGGAGCCCTGAACATGGCAACACTAAATGGTTTCCTCCCAGGGCAGCCACAGGGCTCTCCTTGGCAGAATTCCCCCATTTCTCCTTGTCCAAGGGTTCCTCTTGGAGCCTCACACCTCTTGCAGATACACCTTTGCTCCCCAGAGCTTGCAGCACCCAGAGGACAATACCATTTCTGCTCAGTGTGGCTCCTTAGGAAGTTAATACTGCAGTAATCTGTTGTGAGGCACTTTGCTCAGTGCTCTAGATCTTGACTGTTGTTCACTATTTATAGCTGAATTCCCTCAAGGTTTCTAAAGACCTTTTTCATTCAAACACCATTCATACACTTTAAAGAAAGAAGGTTTTCTTTTTATTTCTGTTTGAAAATGGTCCCATGCTAAAATACAGAACAACCAAGAATATTAAAAAGTTGTCTGATTAATGTTTTTCTGACTGGAAAAAGCATTTGATACAAGATTTTACTTTTTTTTTTTTTTTTCTGTTTTTTAGCCATGTTCTTTTAGATGCAATTTAAAAAAATCTCCAGGGGCTCCTCAGGAGTTAGGCCTTTACCTGTTTTCCTGCCATTAACAGCTCCTGCATCCTGGCAGCTCTGGCTGGAGAAGTTATCACTAACATTCACTGTCATCGTTAGGAGACAACTTTAAACTGATAGGAGTATTTATCAAAAGGTGGTGTTGGCACTCTCAGCTGAACTATAAATCATCCTCACTGGCTCATGCTTTGTCACTCTCTGAAGCCTGACCCTTATTTTATTAATCCACAGGAGAAAATACATTAGAGAGGAGTGTATTGAAAGAACAATAAATTAGCTGAATGGTCTTCAATAGACATTGCTGTCTGCAGAGAACTGGGTAAATTTCAACAGTAAAAAAAGCAGAGAAGTTTTGCATGTGGATGCTAAGGAAATAATTCTTTCAAATTATAATGTCTTGTTCCATAAATTATATTATTTATTCTACGTGATTTTGTAAAGTGGTTCAAGTTGTCCCCCCAGTAATCAATCTGATCATATTCCCCAATATGCAAATTGGTTTTATGCCATTAGTTGTTCAATTGCAATTAGCAAAGTAGATTTGCATTCTTCCCGACTCTGAGCTCCTACTTAAAATGTTATTCCACATAAATCCAGAATTTTTTGTGAAAAAGAGCACAAAATGTAGGAAAGTGCCCTTTCCTATATTTCCATCCTAGGCCTACTCTCAGCTGTTCTCGTCGTGTTCTGGTGATGACGCGATACCGTACATGGAAAGCACATTCCAAGGGCACCGCACCCCTACCGTACACAAAGGGCTACGCTACACAAGAGCCCTGTTTGTCACTTCTTCTTCTTCCTAGGCTTCTTCTGAGCTTTCTTCCACTCAAGCCTGGCCCCCACACCCGATGATAAGAAATCTCTCATCCCAGAACAAGAATTAAAATAGAAAACTTTGCAACCTGTCTTGTGTCTTTTTAAGACACTGGAAATATATCCTCAGTTCCTAAAGGAAACTTTATGGAAGTGATGGGTGGCTGTAGTTAAAATTTCATGGACTTGCAACAGTAACTACATGTACAAACCATCAGTTGGATTGCTCTTTTCATTCATTCCATTGGGAAAACAGACATTGAAATGAAGGTAATTTAGGTTTCATCTTCCTTATATCCTCCTGTGAAATACCTTCTAAACCCAACAGTAAAACAACATAAAGGCAGAAAACTGGCATTTGTTTCAGCATGTGTATCACAAAAAAAAAAAAAAAATCCCAACTCAATCTATAATGAACAATTGAACACAAAAATGTGAAATGTTCTTAGCTGCAGAACTGTGTTACTGGAATACAACACAAGACAAAAAAAAGCTAAAAATATTTTGTGGGATTATTCTCCTAAGTGGAATTGTGCCAGGTGGTGCAGTATAAAGCAATTATTCTGCCTGATGTGCATCCTCACAGCTGTAAGTGCACAAGCTGGCTGATTAAGAAGGCAGTGGCTGCAAATGACAGCTCCTGAGGTCACTGCTGCCCAACAGACATGAGGTGTCACTGAGGGGGGAATGACAGGGAATGGGAGCAGGGAGCTGGTAAGCATGCCCGCTGCTAGGAGAAATGGCAGTGTGGATGCAGGCTGGAAATTTAAACTAGTACCTTTCAATTAAGTCAGTTGGTTTCTTTCAATTGAGTTAGAAACACACACAATCTGTTGGAACATCTCTGGTGAGAGCTTAATATCATGAAGTGCAGTAATTTGATCATTTGTGGTCATCTGAGCAGCACTAAGTTTATCCCTTGGGCAATGCCACTGACTTCCCTGGAACCACTCCAGGGAGCAGTTGAGTCCTGTGCTCAGGGAAGGAACAAACATTACACAGGTTTGTTCACACTGTGTTGGTGGCAGAGCAGCTTTAACGTTGAAAAACCAAATTCTAAACATCTTCATCCTGGTAATTTTCAGCTATTTACTTACCTGGTGATTTCAGAGGCAGAATTGGAATGTGTAAACTTGGAATTCATGTATTGTATAGTTACAAACAGCTGAAACAGCAGCTTCAGAAAATGCCCATGTTTTCAACCACAGACAATATTTATGTTCTTTTGTGTTTAACTGGGCTTAAATAGACTTCTCATGCTGGATGAAAACAATAATTTATAATAATTACTGTTGCTGTCTGATAAAGGTTTCCTTTCACCTGCAAATCATTGGGCAAAGTGAGGGACTGCCCTCAGTGGTGCTGTGGGAGGCTGCTGGGGGAATGGAGTTGGCTGGGATGGCAGGGCAGGCAGCGCAGCAGGAGCCACATTGCTCAGCACCATGGTGCAGCCTGGGGACCATCAGAGGACACCAGAGCAGGGCAGAATTGCTTGTAAACACCTCCACTCTGAGGATGGCAGGCACGTCTCTAATGAACTTCAATTAACCCCAAATCTCTTAAAAGATTATGACATGAATTACTCTTTTGTAGTGCAGGTATTCTTACCTGCCCCATCCAGTCATGTTTTGACTGAGATAAGCAAGAGTCTCCTCAGACTTTTAAACTGCTGCCAAATTAAGAATAAATGTGGTTCTTTGTAGTAATAATAACTTTATCATAGGTAATAGGCAATGAGGCTGAACATTTTAAGATATAGTTGCACCAAAACCAATAAAACTCTTATCATATAGCGGAGATTTTAATTAAAAAATGAGTGAAACTGGCACAAAGTGCCCTGAGAGAACAGTATGAAAGTGCAATTTAGCAGAGTAGGTCTAAACAGTTAAACTGAGTCTTTCAACTACCTATATAAAATATTTTTGGGCAGATCCACTGGCAGGTAATACAGCATTTCCAGGGAACAGCTTTTGGAATCTGCTTCCTTTCATCTAATTTGCAGATGCAACTTTTGATGTAGAAATAGTAGAAAGTTTATGTTCTCCTAAAGGAACGAAGTTTTACTTTGGGAAATATGGGATATATACTGGATAGACTGAATAGAGTTTGTTCAGTGCCCAGTGCACTTGATGCAAACTTGGTGAGGTGTTGGACTGCAGCTAAGCAATTATTCAAAGCTGGTTTCCAAGGGGAAACTGGATTTTCATTCTTTTGCCAGTGAATATTTATGCAAAGGGAAACAGGATCTCCAGGACTAAATTTAAAGCCTTTGATTTGGGGATATTTGTGTTGTGTGTGTTCAGACAAGCATGTTCCTATAGCATCCAGAGGGGGAAGGTGAAAAGTGTGGGGCTGCAGAGGATCCAAGCTCTGACTCTCACACCAAGTGATCTCACACCTCTCCTAGTGAATATAAAGCACACATCTCTCTTAGTGAATCTAAAATCAAGGATTTAGAAATTGATGCCTCAGGTTTCTAGGCTGAGCACTTTAAATGCTCAAATCCTGCTTGCCTGAAAAGAAAATTAGGATCTCAGGAGATGAAGTGCCCTGAAAATGGTGCTTACATGTATAAGTTACCTGATACTTGCAAGTACTTTGCCTCATGATAATTTACCTTAAAGTAAATTTATTGTCTAAGCATAAGATTAGAAAAGATTCAAAGATGGTAACTGAGAATTCACAACAACTGAGATACATTTAAACCATTTTAAACTAAACTAAATACGTCCTGAAGTTAGATTTCTTCAAAATTTATTCACAATTAGACATCACTGCTGGAGGACATTGAATCTCTTCTACCAGTATTAAATCCCATAAAACATATAATAAATTTTGAGTGCCTTGGTATTTGTTTAGAAACGTTTTTCTTGATGTCCTGCAAAGAAAGGCTATAAGGAATGAAATAGAAGGCAGCCACACACACCCAGGGGTTCAGCAGGCAATGCTATTGGCTGTAAGGGAAGAAAAAGTGAAATGTTGTGATTTCCTATGAAATATTATCACCATTTCCAGGGGAGGACATACACTGGTTTAGCAGTTCAGGAATTCAGCCACCAAGTGGGACATGGGGATCAGGGTTCAGTGGGCACTCACTCCAGATGATAAAGGAAAAGGTTAAAAGTTATTTTCAGGGGTGTTTAGTACTGCTATTTGTACCTTGCTTCTCCCTGTCAAAGATGGGCAGCTTCACAGCATCTCGAGTAGTGGCACTGCAGACTACACTACTATGAAATAAATAAATTGAATCATAAGGGAATTTTTCACTGCATATGGCTTGCCAGAGGAAATTTTCTCAGTCAATGACCCACAGTTTATTTCAGAAAAATTTGACATGTTGTTAGGTCTAAATGCAGTGAAGTATGACAAAGTTGCTTCATTTCATGAAGCATCAAATGGAGCACTGGAACTTTTTTTTTTCAAACCATTAACCAGAGAATCTCACTAACAATACATTATCAGAAAACTGCAGTCAGTTTTGTTCTGTTTGCTTGTTTGTTTTCATTTGGTGGAATTTTTTGCCATTTTTTTCTTTCTTTCAGTTTTTTTTTCAGTACAAAACCAGTCTTTTGTATGTCACAACAAAAGAAACATTTAGCTTTTAGTTTAGAAATACACTGAGAATTCCTGAGGTTTGTGCTGTTCCCTTGACGCACTGCTGGGGGCTGTTGCAGCTGTGTGTACTGAGGTACCAGAGCCTTTCTGGCTGCAGGCACCAAAGCTGCCCTTCTCCTTAAAGCTCAGCCCTTGGCCTGGAGGAGAAGGGGTGCTTTTTTCCCTTTGTCCTCTCAGTGAGATCAGAAAATTCTCAAGAATTTCAAATTCTGAGTAAAGAGGAAGCCAAGGTGAGAACAACGAAAGCAATGGGCAAGTGTGGCAGACAAGTTGTTTCTTACAAGGCTCTGAAGAGTTCATTTTCCTGCTTTTTCTCTGACTTGGGGAAGGTCATGGCATCGCTGTTCAAAGTTAGCACAGAGACTAAAATAAATGAGAAATAATGATTGATATTGAGAACAATGTGGTTTTGGTGCCCTATAGGAATGAATTCCTCAGCTGGCAATCAAGTTATCAATACTCAACTGGCTTCCCTACCACAGATTAATTATGGGGCCACTTCTATTGGACATACAACAAATATTTTGAAGTGTCTTACAATTGGTGCTGTTTAATTAAGTAGAATGGCAGCAAAGATTGGTTCTTACTATTTGCCTGTGTGGTGTGCAGTACCATGGCCTTACAAAAAGATCCTATTAATAGAGTATATAAAAGAAATTAATGCTCTGTCCAAAGATGCATGAAAAGTGTTAGGAAATTTTAATCAACCCACTTAAGGCTTTGTAAATTCTAAGTTTGCTTGAGTGAATCTAGTAGAGCTGAGAAAATTAGACTTCTGAAAAAGAAAGTTGGCCTCACAATGTGAATGATAATAAATGGTATATGAATATTTCAGAGGTACAACTTAAAATATGAGGGTTTATTTTATTTTCAGGGAGCGTTTTCATTAGTTTTTATTCTTATTCTTTTGGCTTTTACTTGTGATTTTTTTTCTTGTATTTTGGAATTGTTTATGACTCACATGACTCAGCAGTGAAAGGAAAAAGCTGGTAATCAATTTTAGAACATTGCAGGTGGGAGACTCATCTGGTTTAGTTTATCATAACCACACAGAAGTGAACTTACCTGAAATTACCTTTGAAACACAGAGGGTAGGTCTCAGTATAAGTTATATTTTCCCGTGTTAAGGGGTAGATCTGCTCAGGGAGGGGTTCGCAGAGTCCAAAGCCAACCTCCTCTCCCTTTTTCCCAGGTGCGCACATCTGTTCCCCATCACACCATGTAGCTGCTCAGCTCTGCACAAATTCCTTCTCCTCTGCCTCCATTCCTGCATCTGTGCCTGCATGGAAATCACTGAAAAGCTCAGAGCATTTTTAAGAGCTTTTTGCCAGATGATGGGTTTGAAAATCATCTCAGTCTATCTGTATTTTGACAACAGACAACTCAAGGAACAGTCTGAGCTCCTCGGGGAGGACTGTCTCTGTCAGTTCAGAGCTGTGGTCAGGGCACAGGGACAGGGTGTGAAATGACAGTGTCATGAACTTGCCAAGTGATTCCTGCCAGCTTGCTGGGGGTCTGGCCAGAGCCCTCAGTGTGATGGACAGCACAAGGACAGGGGGAGCCTTTGCCCTGTGGCAGCTAAAGGATGGCTGATGATGAATGGAAATGACTCCCAATGCAGTGGGGCACATTACATCTTACAAGCACAGCTGAGCTGGCTCCAAATTACTTGTGGGCCTGAATGACTTTCCTTTAAATAGGAAGGTCCTATTTTTCCCTACCATATGTTCCTACCGTGCACACCATCCATGTTTGGTTGGTTGGTTGGGGTTTTTCCCCACTGCCTCCTACTTGCCAAATACGGAGATTCTGTGTTGGCTTTGATTTGTGGATTGTTGTTGTTGGGGTTTCTTTTTCATACTCATTACCTCATTCTTTGAGGTAACTTCAGCTTTTAGTTCTGTGGGATTTTCTGTTTTCACACTACATTGGTTTTCCCACATTGTTTCTCTCTGTATTTTGCACATAGAAAAAATCAAGTTTACACAGACCATTTCAGGATACACTTACTCTGGTCAAACAGTTCTAAAATGGAATCACAACATTTCATAGGAAATCTCATTCTCTGTTTTTGTAGTCCATGTAAATAAACTCAGAAGAATACAGCCCTGCTACAGAATAACATTTCAGGACTTGGAGAGTGATAGCTTTATAGTGCACTTTGAACTCCTTTTAACTGAAGTAATTCTCTAGGGAAAATTATGGACACACACAGTCCAGAGATTTCTTTTTAGATAAAATAATTTAATAAAATGCTGAGATTAAAGCTATCTCTCTCTTAATCTGGGAATGTAATTTTTGTTAATATTACATTGTGTGTGCAGGAACTGAGGACTCCTGTATTCCATAGTGCAGAATTGCTGTATTCAGAGTCATTCTTCTTGCAAAGGATTTAATATTAGGATTGTTCAGAATTATGGTCTGATGTTAGCAAATAATGTTGGATATCAATTGGGCTTTACTTAGAAAAGGAAAGTTACAAGAAAAGGTTGAATAAATAAAAGACAGTCGTTATTGTAGGATCCCTGTTAGATTCCATCCTTGAGATATTCATTAAATGGAAGAATCAGTTTACCCATGCTTTTTCTATTACTTTAGGAATTTGGTTTTTAATGGTTTCTTACTACTCTTCAATACTGAAAAATCAGCAGCTAATTCAGGTCACAAAGGACATTTGGAGGTCTCTTGTCCAAGCCCTTGCTCAAATCAGGGTCAGCTTTGGGCTCAGACTCATATTTCTGGGACCTTATCCAGACACAAATGTTCACATTGAGAACATTTCCAGGGCTGGATGCTGTGACAGTGCACACAGAACTGTGCCCATGACAGGAACCTGAGTGTGACAAACAGCTGCTCTGACTGCTCCAGGCTCTTCCTGAGCTGTGTCCTTGGAGCCACAGCCTGGAAGGCTCTTGGGGAAGATCTGTTGGAGACTGGCTGGTCAGTCCTGCTCTCCCAGGGTTCTACGAGTGATGTGGGCAGTGTGAATCACCGGCCACTCAGCTGGGTCCTGCCAGCTAATGACCAGGGATGTGGCTGTGCAGAAATGAGAGCAATTAGACCTCCCTCTTCCCCTGAAGTTCAAGTCAATTAGCCTGTGCTCGGGTTGTTCAGTGGTGAGCTACGTGCAATTTAGCAAAGCGTCAAGTGGTTAAATTGATTGGGTTTGGCACTTAAGCTGCCAGGAGGAAGAGATGATTTTCTTCTGTGCCTGATGAGGGCATATTATACTTGACAAGCAAATATCAATACTATTAGAACTACCAAAACAATCCTTATACAGAAGATGTTTATAAAATATATTTATATTAGTGCCAATAACAGTAAAAATGAGGAGAGTGATGAACACAAACTCCATCTGTAGCTGTAAAAGAGTAGCTATATAGACTGGCACTAGTTCAGCTATGTTCACAAATTTTAGTCCTTTCATTAAGGATGCCAGAAGCAGACTCAATAGAAATATTTACATTTTTATTTTTGAGCAAGATAGCCTCATTTTGAAAATGCTTTTGTTCCCATTGAAACATGAGTATCAGCAGAAGTTATTTAAACTTGTTCATTTCTAGAAATTAAAGACCTGATTACATTGGAGATATTTTAAGCTCTTTTTAGAGTAAGCTAGACATTCCAGTACTGAGTTCTGCAAATCTTTGTCTGTATATCATCATTCTCTTACTGCTTGACTTGATAGAGAGCCGGGTCAAACATTTGTCTCATTTACGGTAATAGAGTTCATGACTGTTTGCTTTATAGGAAAATAGCAAAGCCCTGGTATAGCATCCAAAATGCAAATTAAATAGCCATAAATAATACCAAAGGAAAATACCTGCTCTGTGCTGTGCTGCAAAGATACAGAGCAGTGCTGTACTGTTCTGACTGGATTATGAACAGCAGGCATTACAGCACATTGTTACACTGCCCTTTGCAGCAACCAGGGATTTTTCAAGTTCTGTTTATTTTACTTTTATTGTATAGAAGCTGCAGCCCACTTGAAAGTAAATGAAATTATGAAATATATTTTCTGCGAGGAGAAGAAAGCCAGAATGCAATCAGCTTTACCTGAAACACACACACTCAGTGTTTCTTAGCAGATGTGTTACTGAACAGAATGCCCAGGCATTAGCATTTTTAATGTCTTCTTAACAGCATATGATAGATGTGTCATGAATAATTAGATATTATTAACTACTGAACAGTGCTTAATTCACTTACCTGCCGGTACATTTGCCCTTTCTATCTGACAGCTCAAGTTGAATAAATGCTATCTCTGGCTCTGAACCACCAGCTGTACAGGGCACAAAGGTCAGCCTTTCACATCTCAGAGTGAAAGCTTTTACACTGAATAATAATGCAGCTCCTGAGTCTGAGCTGTTTGAAGGTGAACACCAGTGATAGAACTGGTGCTGGACCTTGCTCCCTGATTGCATGGTGTGTTAGCACATCATTTCAATCCTGCTCAGGCAGGAATTCATGTCAGTCACCTAAGAAAATAGCTTAGTGGGATTATACATCCCTTTCTGTAACTGCATGCCAAGAAACCTCTTCTTACACCATAACCAATGCAATGGCCAGGTTCTCACCTAATGAGAACTCCATTTCATGGAAGAAACCCCTTGACTTACTGGACAGCATTGTTTGGAGGAGTGTACTGATTTTCAAATCTCTAGCTGTACATAATCCTATAAACTACCTTAAAATATTAATGGGAATATTGTGGGTGGATGTGGCTTTGAAGATTTTGCTGCATTAGTTTTAAGTTTGTCAGGCCAAGTTTATAATACTGTAGGGCTTAGAATATTCTTCACACAGATCTGTAGGGCTACACTAGCCAATGAAATAAAATTTACAGCTGGAATAAAATTGATTACCTTTGCCAATGTTGTCAACAATTGATGTTTTAGGCAGAAAATAAGGTCACACTAAGGGCCAAGGCCCTGCTGCAAATGCCATTGAAATCAATGGAGACTTCCACACTGACTGCAGAGTACTTAAAGGTCAGGCTCTGAAGTCCAGACTCTCCTGCTGGAAAGCTGCCCAGCACTGGGGGTTGGCCACTGAACTAACAGGCAGGTGAGGAAAGAAACTCACCTCCTGTAACAGGCAGCAGGTTACACTCTAAGGTTTAAAAGGAGGCAGGGAAAGAGGCAGCGGGACAAAAGACAGGGAAATCTTTTTTTATAAAAAAAATATAGAGATTAATACCATTCAAAAAAACCCCCCAATGATACAGTGTGCTTGCTGTGATTAAAGAGAAAACTGGAAAAAAACCTATAGGAAAAAAATAGCTGGTATGAATTAGTCTGCAGAAAGTCTGATTGTGTAATTCAAACTATGCTGAATTCCATGAAAGAAAATACTGTTGCCAAATAGGAGGAAGAGTAAAAGATGAAGTGAGTCCTGCACATGAAGATCATGCCATAGATTTCGTGTCGACTTTTTATATCTTCCACATCTGTGAGAAAGCAATTCACAGTCACTCCTGAAGTGAAACCTAACGTGAAGTGCAGGGGAGGTTAGGCAGTGTTGGCAGGTTCCTGTCCTCTCTGAAGCTCTGACAGACTTTGCTCTCTCAGCATGTGCTGTCTCATCTTTCATTGCTGCTGAGCACAAATGCTCGGTGCCTGTGATGAAAGATGCATTTTCACAATGAGGTGGGATGGGATGGGATGGGAGCTTTTGCATCTAAACTGAGGAAACAGGAATTAAACAGCATTGAAATGGGCTCTGAGCTTCCTTCCTGCTGCTGGGATGCCACGCAGCTGTTTCTCTTCAGGGGAGCAGAGCTACAGGAGGAGGAACAGTCTTTGCTGATTGCTCTTTCTCTAATTGATATGAATGCACTTAGTGTGCAAATATATTTATATCGATATTTATATTATACAACACAACTCGGGTCTTGTTGATCTTGATCCATAAAGAAGAAAGCCTGGGATTTTGTTCCCATCCATTTGGTTACTGTTTCTCTCGGAAGCATTTAAGAAGTTGTAAAAAAATGCTTATTTTTGGTTTTGTTTTCTAAGTCTGCGGAAGGTATCTACCCCCAGGATTATGTGGTACTTATATTTTTGTTTGTTCTATCTTAAGTGAGAAGTTGGGAGGTACTGTATTTATATATGAGTGCCTGAAATACAAAGACCAACTGCAGAAGGTATTAAATATCTATTTATGTTTAAAAAATCACTACAAAATTGTTATCATTTACTGTCTCACAGGGCACAGTAATTGGTCTTAAAATTGCCTGTTTTGAGTTTGTCTATGCATACAGTGACATATTAATTATAACACATTTTAACCAATTCACTAATTGTAAAGTATATGCTGCGTCAATCTCGTATCTATTGGATTGGTGAACTTCTCAAGACAGGAATTATACTTGTCTGCTCAGTTCCTGCTTTTCAATGCTGAGTGATATTTTTACAGTTAATTAATTTGTTATTTTATTTCTGAAAATGTTTACAAGAGTCTGATCCAAACAGTTGTTGCTCAGCAATTTCATGATTGCTGTTATCTGGAATATAACTTTTTGTATGTGTTTTAGCCACACTTGACTCAAAGAATGTGAGGTGCACCCAGTGACCATACCCCCAGATAGCTTCTGTGCATTCCCTGCTTCTGCTGGGTAGGGCACCAGATGGGCTAATGCGGGGAGGATCCTTCCTAGCAACAGGGAACGAAGACACTCCTTGCTTGTGCTGAGGAAGATCATTTATTGTAACAAACTCTTAAGTTTATGTTCTAAACTTAACCTAGGACAAGCAGGTGTTTGCTGCCTGCCAGAGCGGTGTCACTGCTCCTGCGTCTCTCCTCCCAGCCGCCTCCTTGATGGCACAGTCCCCACGTGCCTCACCAGCCCAGCACTGGCAGTCCCTATGTCCCTCACCAGCCCAGCACTGGCAGTCCCTATGTCCCTATGTCCCTCACCAGCCCAGCACTGGCAGTCCCTATGTCCCTCACCATCCCAGCACTGGCAGTCCCTATGTCCCTCACCATCCCAGCACTGGCAGTCCCCACGTGCCTCACCAGCCCAGCACTGGCAGTCCCTATGTCCCTCACCAGCCCAGCACTGGCAGTCCCTATGTCCCTCACCAGCCCAGCACTGGCAGTCCCTATGTCCCTATGTCCCTCACCAGCCCAGCACTGGCAGTCCCTGTGTCCCTCACCAGCCCAGCACTGGCAGTCCCTATGTCCCTCACCAGCCCAGCACTGGCAGTCCCTATGTCCCTATGTCCCTCACCAGCCCAGCACTGGCAGTCCCTATGTCCCTATGTCCCTCACCAGCCCAGCACTGGCAGTCCCCACGTGCCTCACCAGCCCATCATTGCCTCAACCCATTTTCCTTCTGTCTGACCTGCAGCTGAACCTCCCCCCACCACAGTGCTCACTGGTGAGCAGGAGTGAACAGAACTGAACTGGAATTTACAACGGTGAAAAAGGCCCTTAAGGCCTTGCTTATTTCCCACTATCCTTTCCTCTGGATGCTTCCTGATGATGCTGCATGGACAGGCTCCTGTCAGTTGAAGCTTAAGATCTATGCCTAATCTACTCATGGAAATTACAGCTGGAAACATCTCTTGTTTCTTTCCAGACAGCTGCTGCTCTTTTCTGCTCTTGTGTATGCCTGCTGGTCAACTTGCTGTGCTGATTTTCATATCCCTGATGATTTTGTAGGGTTTCATTGTCATTAGTATTTCCAGAACCCTCTCTGTCTCCCATAAGGAGTTAACAGCATTAATATTTTCTCTGCACTGTGTAAAGGTAGTGTTCCTTTTTTTGGCAGTGGGAAATGATAAAAGGGCTTTCAGACAGTCTGTATATTCAGTATTGTAAATTATTTAAACATGTTTGTCTGTTATTTTACCAGGCAAATGCTGGGTTCTTACCATATATATCATTATATTTTTCAAAATTCTCTGACATATATTGTAGTATCATTAAAACTTTTCAGCAGCATTGAAGGAACTCTTGCCTGTAGCTAGATGAAAAAGTAATATGGTCATTTTTTTGCATTCACAATAGATTTTCTATGCTGTTCACCCCCAGGCTCTTAGTATTGAGGGAAATGCATTCCTTAATCAGACATGAGACCTCATTGTAATTGTAGATCTGCAGTGGAAAAAGGCCTGCAGAGTACTTGCAATATAAGTGGAACATGTTCCAAGCTGAACAGTTACAGCTCGGTGTTTAGATTGGTGTGGAGTGGAGAGGTTTGATCCAGACCTGTAGAATTCAGAAACTCAGACTTGGGAATTGGAATGGGAATATTACTGTGATTCTTACAAGTCCTGAAATTCAGCCTTTCTTTTGCTTACATATACATTACACAACATTTTAGGTGGCTGTCTCCTAAATGTGTGGGACAAAATACGTGGTTTAGGCCTCCAAACTTTAAGTTCCAATTATTGAGAAGTTTGGCTAATGAAGTGATCAAGTCACTAAGGTTTCTCAGGCAAACAATCTCTTCTGCAATACGCTCTGTGGAAGTGTGAGGAGTTGGAATGAGATGAGTTTTGAGGGAGGAAGGCTGGCTAATAGCCAAGAAAACATCTGTCTTCTTCTTGCTTGAGCACTGCACAAGATTGTCTCTTAGCACTCTCCACTGCTGCACGTGCAGAATCTATTTTTTAAAAATCAGACGAAGATTTGTTAGTAATTGTTGCATTGTTCTAGCAGGAATGTTAAGGTTATCAATATCTTGTTTTCTGAGAACATCCTAGATTAAAACTATGCCCTCAGAGCATGGGAACTGCAGCTGAAGGCAGACTTTGGAACACAGAGTTGCACTGTAACAAATTCAAATCAGGAAACTCCTCATTATGTGCCCCATTTTATTCAGCATGATTGTTAACCTCTATGCAAGGGGAACATGAGCCATGTACAAAGCAGGCACAAGAAGGAATAGGATCATTGTACAACTAATCTGTTTTCCACACAAAAATACATGTATCATGATGAAATCTGAGCCTGGAGGAAGCAAGGAGGTTTCATGAGCTCTCAGATTTCTGTGCCAGGTTAAATAGCTTAAAATCACAGACACCCAACTGTTCACCAAATTCAAATTCCTCATCCATTTCCATTAATTATGAGGAACACAGAGGTTATGACTGGCTAGGTAATTAGCTGGTGGTAACTGTGTGCAGTTTTACCAATGCCTTGAATACAAGCATGCAGTACTTATGAAAGTAAGAAAAGAGGTTTGAACTCAGTACTAAATTTCTGCAACATTACCAACTGTCAGAGTTTTCTGTACATATTTATTTTGAGGAAAGCCAAAATTCACAAGAACCATTCTGGTTCTGAAATTCTGGTTTATATTCTTCTTCCATCTCAGACATCACTTTTACAGTGAGCAGTCTCCAATGAAATAGAAAGACCAGTATCCCTTGAGAAAGAAAGCAGAGAAAGGGAATAGGAAAATATAAGCAAAAATCAGAAATAGGAAAATAGCAAATTGTCAGTGATGGAGAGAAGCACTTGATCAGTGATAGGGAAAAAAAAATAAGAGGAAAATGAGAAGAAATAATTCTCCAAATCTTGGCTTTGTGATGCTTTCTGAACCAAAGGATGTTGGAGAAATACATCTGTGATTAGAAAGACTGAACTAAGATGGGGGCATTTGGGGCCATAGCTGGTGCTGCTGAATATTGCTGACTAAACCTTTTCTCCCTAGAATAAGAACAGTAGGCACCAATGGTTTCCAAGAACTTGAAAAACAGCCTTTTGTTAACTAAATGGGGCAAGTTCCTCAGTGAAGTGTCCTTGTTTGAGCTGAGCTTTGCTGCAGTAGAACTGACTGTTCAAATCTCTGTCATTTTTCACAACTGGGAGCAGTGGTGACCTACACAATCTTCATCTTGCTGTGATCAGGCACTTCTGAAAACTCTGCAAGGTTCTAACTCAGTGTTTGTCATTTTTCTGGTTTATGTTTTTTCTTAGCCTTTATTCTTCTTTAATGAATGTATTCAAATTATGACAAAAAGCTGGTGTGCCTGTAATGACAGCCTACAAGTGCAGTAGTTTCAAATTGTCTTCTAGAGGAACATGAACTGACACCATGTGATCGAAAGTAATTTAAATTAATTGTCTCTATTTCTTGCAAAGCAATTCTGCCATGCCTTTCCAGAGACACTTACAGAAGGCGATGATGCATTCCTGAGACTGCACTGCACTGCTAGAAATGAAAAATGAAAATGAAAGCAGCCCTGGGTAAGGGGCAGTCCCAATGAAACGCTGATCTGCTGCTTTCTGACCTGTTTCCTGCACTCCTCTCTTACCTGGAGCCCTGCAGCATTTGCTGTGGGGCATTGAGGGAGTTTATAGTGGCCTCTCTAACACTTGTGGTCAAGCTGTGGCCTCCCAATCTTGTCTCCCTTGTTTTCTTTTTCACTCTTTAAAAGATCAGTGCTGCCATTTATACTCTTCATACCTTTCTTCTGTACTCTGCTCACTCTGTCATCGCCATATTTACAATAATCCAACAAAAACACAAATGGCACAGAACACAGTTCCCTCTGTCAATTATTATGTATGTTGTGTTTGTTGATGCCAGCTGAAATTTTGGACTATTTAAAATGTACAAAATAGGTGTATCCAGAAAAGGGAGCAGATTGTGGCTGGCCTCTGAAGATGTGTATATATTGCAGTGAATATCATTCAAAGAAACTCTCAGATCTCTCTTGCTGAGGACCAACAACAGGGAAAACCAAAAGCCCTTAAAGTCAAAAAGTGCTAATCTCTCACTGATCTTGAGGCACAGTGAGACACAGGCTTTCATGGAGTGTTCTGAATACTAGAAAAGAATTGGAAAAAGAAAAGCTTCCTCATTTTATAGCAAACACTGCCCTAAAGTGTGTGTTTGAGGCAAAGAATAGTATGTGGAGCAGAACTAAATTTTGATTTTGTAGAATCCCAGTCATTTGTGCTATCTCTGCAGACCTACAGCAGTGGGGATGTATGTGCCCTGCAAGATCCCTGGCACAAGCCTAGGGTGGCTGCCAAAGACTGCGCCCTAACCAAAATCAGTGGAAACATAATTAAGTTGATTTGAAGCACTTAAGAGAAGTCCAAACCCCAGGTTAATAGTAAAAGTCCCATTCTACCACAAGGAACTCTTAATAACTCATTGTTGCTGAGGTTTCAGTTCATTACTTTTACGGGACAAATCAATCCATTTAACAGTCCACATATAAGCACACAGGAAGAATAAACTGTGTCTAAGCACATTAGATAAAACTAGATTTTAAAGATAAAATTTGACTGTGTAAAATGTATTTCAATATGCATGTGCTGTGTTTTTATCCTACAGCACATTGTGGTGGGTGTTATTTCATGCAGACATAAACATAGACTGGGCATGCACTGCAGCATTAAGGTCTGGGGAATTATCTGTAGATTTGACAGCTTTTCAAAACTTAAGACAGTATAATTCAAATTTTAATTGGCTTGTGATGAAGCAGTTGTTTTGAAATCTCCTTTCTTAGTAAATCTGTAGCACAGCTCTCAGAGGCTTAAGGAAAGTACTTGGCCTTTTCCTTATCCCCAGAATCTTCATGCATAGATGTACGTCTGCAGCAATTGTCTCATCTCCAGACTAATTATCTCATTTACATTTTTCCTGCTCTCTGCTTAGAATGCTCCATGGACAGCCAAGATTTAATCATGTGCTGTCAGACACAACTGGTTCAGGGACACACACAAGTTGTGAGCATTTTATGTTATTAATATTGTTCTGAATTACATGGTACTTTTAATATTAAAATAGCATATTACCTAGTGCTTCACATAAAATATTATGTTAAAGATGATGCTTCTATAGCTTAAAATATTCTAAAATTAGCGATTTTGTCTAATTTTCCCTGATCTCTGGTTTTACTCCCTCTGCACTTTGAGTCTATTGAGTGGAGGAACTCTTTCTTTTTTTCCTATTTAATTTAAGGGATTAAAAAAGATTATTATACAGTTACATTTTGTAGCTGTCATGCCATACAACTAAAAGTTGCTTACAGTAGAGTGTCACTGATGAAACAGTGATTTACCGATGAGTGCAAATACATCAAGTTCTCAGCTGTAGGTCAGTCTCACCTACTTAAAGATATAATTGGGTCCTTTCATGATCTGATGCATAATCAGACGGTGTAGTTGGAGGCTGCCTCAACTTGAGGCACCACCTCCCTGCCTAGTACAAGTCCTGTCTGAGAAAAGCAGTGATCTCTTGAGGCTACCAGCCAAGGCAGCACATTGTGGCTGTATTCTCACAAGATCAAGCACATTGGGGCCACATGTTGCCTTCACTTCAGGGAATCTTGCACTCCTAAAGTGTAAGAGCCTGAATGAGGGATGTGGGACTCCTGGTGGCTCTCCAAAATGCAGTTTATTACATCCAAGATGTTACAGCAGTCCAGGGTCGTGGGTGACAGCCTACAGCTGTCAGCTCCAGCTGCAGGCAGGCCTGCAGACCCTTAGTTTAGGTTATAAATTCATTATATACTTTTCTTTGCTGAGCATCTTAATACAGTAGAACCAATCTATACCTTAACTTTTATCTCTAGCCTATCATAACTACTATAATTACCATATTCATGTTACTGTTCTCCAATCACTAAAAGTTAGTATGTTAACAGTTTAAGCTAGAAGCTGTTTTTCAGTTTTCTTGCAGTGGAAAATTCTGAGACCATTTTCTACCTGCAACATCTGCTGACTTGTTTGCCAATGCTCTCTTTCTGGTTGGTAAAAACATCTTGTTTGAGGTGGGTTTATCCTTTGCTCTAAGCCATAAAAACCCCTTCTAACTAACACACCCTTTGCCTCCTTGCTTATCCAGTGAGACTGGCTCAGCAGTTCTTTTCTTCTATATTAAAACTTGCTTCCATCTCTATTCCTTCATCAGACTCTACATTCAAAAATCTTTCTGCCAAGCACACATATTTGTGAGACTTTCTTGTCAAACTTTCGTCCTTCCCAGCACTAAAGGTGTGGCAGGTGGAAACCGTGGTGCTCTGCTCAGTGCAGGTTGTGACTGTTCCACGTTGTGCTCCACAGGTTTGTTGAGTGAGTTATTTCCCATGCAGGGTACAGAAGTGCCATGGGTCGCTGGCTGATGGCTGCTAGCCCACTTCCCTGCATTGCAAGATTAATTTGCTACAGAACCAGCCAAATCAGCACCCTTGGCAGGCAGGATGTGTGTGCTCTCAGCAGCTGAAACCAACAGTTTTCCCAGTTAGTGCTGACCTTTCAGTTCTGCTGAAAGGCAGCTTTGTACTGTTCTTTCATTTGGGGGAAGGTATTGCTACTCTTCCTCTCCTAAGCAGGAATAAAAAATAGCAGAACATGGACTGAAATGAAGTTTAGACCCCCACAGAGGTGGCAGGAGAACCTTTGGGGTCCTTTTCTTCTGTGAACTGTACCATCAGTCATTTTATATTTAATATTTCTTTATATTTTACCATTGATCCCAAAAAAAGTCATGTGATGATAAATGAGGAGGAAATTTCTGAAGAGCACCTGTCTGCGGGAATCATGCATGCATTACTGTCCCTAAAAAACCCAAAATATCTGAGCAGCCTCTAATAAGGAAGCCTTAGATTAAAATAGAAGGTTGTGATCTATAGGTACAGCTATGAAATCAATAGGCAGTCCCTGAAACCACTGCTCATAAGAGACATATATTGTAGTGCATATTTGTCTGCAGCTCTGGAAAACAAATTCTGCTCAAAACAGCATCAGTCTGTCTAAATAATTTAGGTAATGAAAAAAACCCCAAAGCCCAAAATGAACAAACACCTCCCCCAGCCCCCAGAACAAAATAGGAGAATATTTTGTGCCAGGTAGCTCATCCAAATGTTGAGAACTATTTTTTGTTTTACTCTTGTCATCATTCTCTAGTGCTTTATACTGCCTGTGAGAACAAAGAGGGCACTCAACTGCCTTTGTATTCAAGGTGTGTGCAATTTTTAAGTATTTCTTAGTGCTCATTTATGGTACCTTCACATACAACAGCTTTTTCACACAAAGCCCTAAGCAAACCACAACCTAAAAGAACCCTAACTACAAAAAATCCCAGTGCAAAACCACAACACTTGAAGTATTTCACAGCCATAAAATTAGAATCAGCAAGTTAGTAAAATCATGAAATGATGTATAATAGCTCAGCTGTTGAAATCTGTGTGTTCACTCCCTTCCGTGTGCAGAAGAGCAAATGCTATGCTCATCCCCAACCAGCTGAAACTATAAATACATTAAACAGAAAGCCAGATAATTATAATCTAGGGTGTATTTTCTTTTAACCTCTATAGGGCCTTCATAGCTGCAGTGTGCTTGACTTGTGGTGCTCACTCTATTTCAGTGATTCTGTTTTCTCCATCCATATTTTAACCTCTTTGCTGCCTTGCTCAGACTCTGTGCCCAGGAATTTCTGTCAAGAAAGAAGAAAGTGTTGCCAGGGCCTAATGGTTTTGACTTTAAATGTCCTGTTTAATTACAGTTTCCTAGACTTTTGCACTCTCCCATATGTATATCTGGCAGTTCCAAAGAAAAGGAATTAATCTAGTAATAGCATTGAAAGGGCATCTATTTTTACACCTAATTTTGGGGATTCCAACATCTGGACCTGTGAAAAGCTCTCTCTGTCCTGAGGAATTCCCACCTATATGTTTTAATAGTTATTTTTAGTTCTAATAATTCTGCTTTCCATTGGATATTTAGTCTTTGAGGAAGGAGGATGTGCCTAACAGATAAGAAATTTTAGACATTATTATGTTCAAATCTTACATGCAAATATAAGTATTTTTAAAATTATGTGGCATTTCTTTGGACACATAGTGAAACAAGCTAAGATTTCCCTAGTCCTAGGCCTACTGGAAATTATTTTCCTGAAATTGAAGGCTTCTAAACAGCAAATCAGTTCCTTTTCTTCTTCTTTCTTCAGTCAGGGGGTCAAATTCCCAGATCCTTAATCAGTACATTGATTGTGTTCAGGTACAGTTTCCACTTAAATGCATAAAAACTAAATTTAGAAGGGATGTTAAAATTTAGCCCAACACTCTCTGCCCGTCTCTTGAGGGCATCAAACAATGAATTCATATTTTTTCTGAAAAGGCAAATGCAAAATTACTTACCACTAGTTTAGCTGCATATTCATACAAGTCTATAGTAAATTTTGTACTGATTTTAATGGGAATAATTTGGTGAGTTCTGAAATTCTGAGACTCTCAAGTGCCAGCCTCTGTAATGCCCCCTTGTTTCTTCCAAAATAAAACCAAAATTGATCTGCAGTTGTTCCAAAGGCAATGGTTCCCGTGGCTGGATCCAGGCAGCTCTGGTTAAAGTTCAGCAATCCACAGCTTTGAAATTTGTGCAAGCATGGAGTTCCCTTAAGAGAATGTGGAGAATATGGGTTTGGAGTAGCTCCTGAGCTGCTGTGCTCTGCTAGTTTGGAAGCAAATGATAATCACTTCTGTTTTAAAAGTCCATATTCTTATCGTTCTGAGCAATTGAGTAAAATTACATTGCCAGTAAGAAAAGCTGTCTAAAATACCACAGTAATAATCAGTTTAATAAAAATGCTTTGAGCGAATGTCATCTCACAAAAGCAAAATGTGGCATGGGGCTAATTTGTAAAACCGCCTCGTTAACGGAAATTATTTGTAGCTTGTCAAATATTAAATTGCTCAAATTGGTTTTTGTAATTGAATTTCAAGGAAATTAACAGTCTGTTGTAGTAATAAATTTAGTAGATTGTGTATTTGGTGCATTTTCTCCAAATTAAAATTAAGTAAATAAGTGGCTAAGACTTTTCACAAATTTCAATTTCTTTAATGGCTAAAAAAAAAAAAAAAGTTAACTTTCTTTTACTGCATTGCACTCAGAATCAATGTAAAGCTTAAGTTAACTTGAGAAAACCAGTATCATTAGAAAGGAATTTTGTAGAGTTATGTGTATTGTCATATTAATTTTGAAAATGAAATTACTCTGGCAATAGTTTTCTGGTATTTGCTCAGTTTAAATTGTATTTACTCTATGTTTCCAGCCTTAAGTGAATCAGTGTGTTTTATTTTTTCCTGACATATAGAATTTTTGTAATGGAAAGAGAACCCACTTTTATCACTGTCTTGGAAGAAAATGCTCAGTAAACTTCTTATAAGTGTACAGCAAAAGTGGTGGCTGCTCTTGGGCCCCTGTACAATGAAGATTTTTCTGTGTAGTGCAGAGGGATTTTTTCCTAAGTGTAAATGTAACTACCCTACATAAGATAACCCTGTTGCAGTAACATGGTCCCCTATTACTGATGGGTTTTGTTAGCATTCATCATCATCATGACCATCATCTATCCAGTGGATACAACTGGCTCACTCACCCAGTTGCTGCATTGTCAAGTAATTAAACATTGCCAGGCTTTTGAAGCATTTGATAAAAGCTGTAGCCCCTTATTTCGTGGCAATATCTGTTGCATTCTTGAATAATTATCCACAAAAGTTGCAAATACCTGTCAAGTGAATAAAATGTGCATGAATCATGTCTCTGAGCAGTAGAGGGGTGAAAATGTAACTGTTCTTTGTACACAAACAAAACCATTTTTGTTACAGTGGACAAATGCTTAGTCAAAATATGGGACTTTTCTGCACCGTAAGACAAAATTGAGGATTTGTGATGTTTATTCCCAAGAGGTGTGTGCAGGTGCCTGTTGTGAGAATCAGTGAGAAGGGAGGGCAGGGGTTTGGAGTCCTCAGAAAACATAACAAAGCAAATTGGAAAGCTTTGCTAAAAGAAAAACATTCACTGCTGCTTCCAGCCTGTTTGGAAAAAACTTTGCTGTCAATGGGAGGAACAAATGATATGGACAATGACATTCCTAAAGGGAGAAACCAAGTGTTTTATAGCTTCATTTGTTTGAGATGAAAATTCTAGAAGAGAAAGTGGCACACTGCAAATTGAAAAATTTTTATCAGTGCAGGAACTGATATTAAATGAAGTAATTTGGTTTGCCTTTTTTTATTCCTGTGGAAAAAATAATCTGGAATGTATGATTTGAAGACAGCTATTAAGCAATTTCACTTACAATAAAGAATGTCTCATCTCCAATTCAGAAGAACCCAAATGCATTTACTTACTGCAAATTTAATATAATAGCAAATAGTGTTTAAAGGCATGATGTGCTAATGTGTGGTCATTAAGATTTATGGAAACTGAAGTAGATGGCTTCTGATTAGACAAGAATTCTCTTCCATAGAATGCTTTTTATGCTTATTTTTGCTGCAGTAATTCAGCTGCTCTGTCAGGGCTCTGCAGTCTGAAAGGAGGAATGCACAGATGGAGCTGCAGTGCTGAGTTTCACCCCAATGAGATTGAGGTTTGACAGTGCCCTTCTGTTTTTAAACGCTGCTCAAGAAATCTTTAAAAGTCCCCAAAGTTGCTGACTACTACTGTCCCTAATCTCTGACTTCCCTTGTTAAATTCTCCTTAAAACCACTGGGAATTTGTCATAGTCAGTCACAGGGAAGCAGTTAAGGATTACAATAAAACATGGAAAAAACCCATTCCCATCATACCTGCACCACGTGTTTATCAGCATCCTGCTGAAGAGTTGCAGACAGTTAAAGCCATCCAGTCTTACTGAATGATGTTTGATCACTGAGCCAAATTCCATCAAATCAATGTGATAAATTTTCTGTCCTTTAAGAATGTACACGATTCTGTTTTGTTCAAGTTTTTCAAAAGCACGTCCCTTTTTTCAAATGCCTTAGTGACAGTAACTAGTGAGGAATTTGGTTGTATTCATTAGCACAATTACACAGTTACTCCACTCTTAAGCTAATGAAGCACAGCATTAGAAGTGAAGCAAAGATTTCAAAGTACTAAATTACAAAATGCTGTTCTAAAAAATTCTGACAGCAGAAAATAAATTGATAAACATGCAAATGGATGAAAGAAAATTTGAAGTCTACTGCATTATCAAGTACCCAGGAATTCCTGAAATAAGCAGTTCTGTAAAATAGTGGATCCTGATACATGTGCAGTGAGAAGTCAGACTTTTAAAAAATAATTTTGCAATATTTTTAATAATTCTTACTGAAGAAGTTGTAATGGGCAACTGAAAAGTAATTCTTGACATTTTGAGTTGGTTCTGAACCTGGAGGATGGTCTTTTAGCTGCAGAAAATAATCCACCTCCTAGAACTAGAATTCTTTTAGGTTCACCCACTTTATTTTTCTCAATGGCAAATTGAGGTCTTGAGGTGGAAAAGCCTGCAGAGTGTTTCACAGCCCACACGTAACAAGTTCCTCTATCACTACTTTAATAATTCCAGGAATCGCTTGTATGTGTGAATGTGAATTACAATTATTTTTGTGATCAAATTTATTACCAAAGATGTGTTATTCTGAACATTATTGTTACTCTATCTGGCCCTTCAGAACAGTGGGAAGGAATTAAATTTCCTGTATATTAAACAAGGATTATAAGATACTTTAGACAAACGAGAATAATAAAATATGAACTAGAGCTATTCATTCCTACATGCTCTGAAAACTTAATTGTGATGCCTGTAAGTTATGACTCCTGTACTTTATTCCTTGCTTTGCTATGAAATTGATACATGGTGCCAATAACTGTAAAGTCTAATTCCAGAAAATGCCTGAAAGCCTTTCTGCATTTAATGACACATTATAGCATAGTGCTATGCTGAAGTGAAACCCAAAACATTTATGTCTGCTGGACTTTTTATCTTTTGGTAAGAAAGGTACCTTGAAAGCACATAGTCTGAGATGATGGAGGAAGCTGGGGCTTGGCTTTTCTAAAACTCATGCAAGTCCCATAAGAGAATTGATGTCTCCTACTACTCACCACCAAAGCCTAGTTCTAATGATAAACATAGCAAGTACACAGCATGAAAAACAGTGGGACAGCTTTAAAATCTGGACAAAAATAATTAAAAGCTCATTTGTCTAACTTCACTTTTATCTGGTGACTTCCTCACTTAACCTGGGAGTCGTTCAATGTGGTAAAATAATCCAGTATAGAAAGAGTTGCAATAAGGCACATGGAAACTTAGGGAATTTCAGTGCAGCAGGCTAAAAGCCCAGGATCATTCCTGCTTTCTACCTGAGGGGCAGTGGCTTATCAAAGCAGAGAATCTGGCACTGCCCTATAAGCCTTATCAGGTAAATGTCTGCTGGCCAGATATTATTTATATGACCCATTGGCTATTTGACAAAATAAGAGCTAAAATCCTGTCCAGGAGAAACATCTCTCTCCAAAATTAACTGCTCTTGGCTTTAGTGAGATTAGGTAAATCAAAGAGGAAATATTGCTCCTCTTCAAAATACTCAAGACTCAAGAGAAAAACTAAGTGTGATGAGCCCTTACATTTTTTATTTGTGAAGATATTTATTTCTGTCATCCAGCACAGGGAGCAGATTGCTTTTTCAAGCTTAAACACCTTCTTTACTGGCTCTTTGTAACTCAGGAACAGAAAGAGTTGAAATAGAATTCACCCTCCAAATCAAGGATCCTTCTCTTGTCATTTAATACTTTTGTGTTCTGAGATTTCAGCTTTGGTGCCCAGGATGCCAGTCTGGGTAAAGAAGGTTTGTCAGGACAGCCTCTCGCAGCAGGAGCCAAGCCGAGCACGTTTTCATTGTGTTTAGAGATTTTCTTTGGTGCATTATTCCATGTAACCCTTTCCATTCTGCTCACCGTCAAGATCACCTCAGATCTCCTTAATGCCTCCAAAAGCTTCAGTGACAAAAAATCATTTCAGCTTAATGTGTTAAGAAACAGTTGTACAGTTTAATTGTTTGTGCTTGCAAAGAAAAGCTTGGTGATATAATTGTAGGTCTGAAGAAAAATTACAAAGAAATCACACCAGTGCTATTTTAAAAACCAATCTCATGACAAATGTATTTGCAGTTTTGGAAAGCTTGAGGGAAACTGTCTGTCACTTTTGACTCTCCCATCTCACAAACCTCAGAGTGCACCCTGTGACTTTCCTTGCTATGAATGCTTAGCACAGCTCACCAATATGATAATGAAATTCTTATTTACAGCTCAGTGCAGTATGTCTAATAAAAAAGAAAAAAACCCAATTAGTATCATAGGAATTTATTCAAGAGTTTTTTGCAAGGAACTAAGCTTTTCACTAAAGGGTCCAGGTCATTGGACTGGTAACTGCCTGGTCACTTGTGCTGAAGTCTAATTGAGATGTTAACTAAGCAGCCAAGTGGCACAATATAAACAGAGGGAGTGTAGTTTCCTCATGCAGGAAAGCCAAATCTTTATTGCTTAGCTCATATTTTTAAAGGAATATCAGAAGGCACCATGTTAAATCCAATTGGCTAACAATACTGTTTAATAAACTCAGTTTATTGGTTGGTAAATGACCAGGGTGCATGTCCATCAAGCCTCTCTATTTCTTTACATATTTTTTGTTCACTGATTCTCATGGGATAGATTTTTTGTTTATGTAGATGCAACCTATTTTTCTTACAAGAATAGATTGTTATGCAAACTGATTTTCATTCTCATCATTCCTTCTCATGGGAAGTTAACAGGCTGGCTGTTAATTCAGCTGAGCAAGACCTGATTTTGTAAGGCCTTTCTTTTATTTAGTTTTTACCTATATGCAACACCCAAGCATCCTAGACACGTCCTAAATGCAAAGTGGATGAGATCCTTGTGACTGTTTTTCTGTAAATTGTGTTTGTAATAGACTCCAAGCTTTATTCAGTGAAATGTAGCTTATAGCTTGAATCAGCCAGTAGGATGGTTTTCAAAATGAACTGTTACAAGACTACATAGTACATGCAGGCCATTGTATTAAACCTGAATGAAAATACTCATCTGTGGGGGGATAGAATATAAGAAAATAAAGATAGTGTAGAAAGTAATCTCACCCCTAAGGAGTTGCAGCTGGGCTAATTATCAAAGATTAGGAACAGGCCTGACTTTAACAGGCCACAGCTGTAACCTATGAGAAGAAGATGCTATAAAAGAGTGGGTGGGTGGGTGAGAGGGGAGCTGGAGTCAGTGGCTGCTTTGTGAAGAAGAAAGAGTCAGTGCTCTGAGGAGCTGCCCAAAAGAAACACCAAGGTATGGAACTTTTGTGATTAGGAGACAGCAGCATGGAACCCCTGCAATAAGATGACAACACTGATCTATTTATCTGGCGAGTGTTTAGTATCCCACCATCCACTTACTACATTGCTATGATAGTGTGGCCTCCATTTTTGACTGTTTTAAAGAAGGAGATTATAAGGTGAATTTTAAAAAATCTTAATGATAAATTCTAGAATAATTCTTATTGCGTTCTCAGATTGCCTAATAGAGAAAATCTGTGATTAAGGGCAAAACAGTAGCAGAATTAGGTGCAAACAGTTACATGTAAAGAAATTTCCAATTGCGTTGTGTTTGTAAGACAGATCATAGCAAAGGTCTGCATCTGTATTTCTATTTCTAATTGCTGATGGATCCATTCACTGGTAATCAAAACAATATTGCAGTTCATGCTGCATTAGCAGTTACAGCTTAGTTCTTGGATTGCATATTTTTCCTTTGTTTCACCCATTTTTGTAATGAATGATTTTAAATTACCTGAATAAAAACCAAAAACACTTGGTAAATTAGGCAAAACAAATGAGAAAAATTACTGATAGCAGGTAATGACAAAGCTGTTTTGATGTGAAATGTTATTATTTAAAATATTACTTGATCAGCTATCTTTAAGCATGCACTTGGAGCTTTTAGAAATGAAATAATTTTAAATTAATAAGGCTATTTCATTAACTGCATTGCAGGCATGGAAATGAGGCATTATATTATTTTCTCAAAACCCACATATTTTCAGCCATTCAGAATCCTACTGCTGATAGGATGTGTTAAACCCCTTTTACCTTCATTTTATTATCTTGTAGAAACATTGAATTGAAACATCCAATCATAATAATTTTTCATTCAAATTGATCACTGCTTTGAAACTGTTGCTGTGAAAGTAATCACATCATAAGAAAGACAAAAATTTAGGTCATTTGAATAAAAGGGAAATTATCATACAACTAGAAGACATTCATATCTCTTCTTGCATGCAGCCTTTCAGGCAAAGTTGCACATTTAGCATTTTTGAATTCACTTGAATGTTTTAAGTTTTAATGAATTATGAATGATATTATAGCTGCTGTTGCCTTACACAGCATTTTGAAAAATGTTTCTAATTACAGTGACCTGTGACAGCTCTCATTAGTTTGTCACTTTGAGTACTCTTGAAATTTGAAACGTGTCAGGGTTCAAATAAATATTAGTAATTAATAATAAAAGATATTTGTTGTCACAGTGGCACCAATATTTTCTAAGTGAATAATATGACTGAAACAAGCAGAGGGAGATGGCTCTTCTGAAAATCACATTTCAGAGATGGTGCCATGGGAAGGCAGGGATCTAAGAACAGAAGTGCTTGGGTAGGATCAGCCTGTGCCTGGAGCAAGCCTGGGGGAGCAGGGGGAAGCAGTAACGCCAGCAGGAAGGACACTCCTCCTCCTCCTCCTGTGGGAGATTTCTCTTCCCAGCTGGCAAGATGAAGCCAACAGTGAAAGTGCAGAGCAATTTATATCAGTCATGGCCAGGTCTGAAATATTTTTTACTTGGGCGGTAATAATGATTGCTTTTTACAGCTCCAACCTAAGGGCTCATAAACTAGGAAATGGAACAGAAATTCTGTTTAAGACCAGAAAAGTTTTTGCAGATTGTTCTTACAATTAATAAACAATAGCCTTTCTTTTATTGTCCCACCTTTCTTGCACTTTCTGCACAGGGTGTGCAGAAATCCCTCTTGGCAAACCTTGACTACTGCCTTGTGCCACGTAGATATGAAGCTCAAGCAAAGCACCTTTTGCTAGGAGCTTTTTGGAAATAACGTAGAAAGTAAAGTAGGAAAAAAAGTGATCTGAGAAGAGCATCTCTCAACTAGAAATGTAATTAAAATCAGATGCCTGATATGCAGTCAGTGTCATGGATTTTCCACTAAACAGATGGTGAATTTGCTTTTCCTAACACTAGACACTTTTGTTTAGCCTCACAGGAAAGCTAAAATATTTCTTAATAACTAGAAGATGAAGCATAATAGAAAGATAGGGAAAAAAATTTTCCTGTTTAATAATCAAAGAGGATTGTTATTTAAAAAAATATTTGCAGCAGTATTCCTACTCGAATCAGTGCACATTCTGTGGCAGAGTTACTGGTATGTTTTCTACTTGCAGGGTGTCTGTTACTGTATACTCCTTAGACCTGTTCCTTCAGCAGTAAATTACATTTCTGGTCATTCTACATCCTTATCAGGAGGTGCATGGCTGTGTAGGGGGGAATTGATTGTTTCTCCTGCTGGATCTAGAACTTCTGTAGCAAGTAGACCACAGCCTTTGTACATGTGTTTGCTTAGAGGGGAGTGTCAGAAGTGTGGGCTCACAATGGCTTAGGGAAAGGCAAAATACTCTAACAAATTTCTGTACAAGATCAAGATCCTGGTGTCCTCCAGCTCCTTGATATTATTTCTGTTCAAAATTGCTCATTTGACAGCTGAATTAGCGGAAAAAATTTCTATGAGGACTCTCCCAATGAAAAGTGGGACAGCCTAATCCACCAACAAAGATAATTTAAGGTTTTCCATCTCTGTGTGTGAAGGAATTAGTAAGGCAATAGGAAGTGTCACTTTTTGCCCTTCTAACAGGAGGATGAAAGACGACTAAAATAAAAGCAGGTGTTCTGTTTTAGGAGCTTTGTTACTTTTCATGACCAGTTTTATGTGGTAACATTTCAGAGGTTTTGGATGCATAACTATTTTAAGCAAGCAAGAGATGAATTTCCAGGTCACTGACAGGTGATTTGAGTTTGCTTTTTGAACATTGCATGGTCAGGAATTAACATATGTGTTAATATGGAAATAAATTTTCTTTCTCTGATGTGTAATCAACAATCCTCAGCTTTGTCTTCAAATCAGAAAAGCTGTGCCAAGTCCAAACACTGTGTGTGGAAGTGCTGGTCAGCATTTGCATTCTGTGAACTTGATAAATAAACATAAACCAGTAAGAATGCATAAAATCAATTAACCAAACAAACCGTGCATGGCACTCCAAAGATGTAACTGAGTGCTGCAAATGCACTCATCTGCAGCTCCACTTATGCTTCCCAAGATAAGCAAAGTTATTTATACTTTTTAACATGTAAGGTAGTTGCCAGAGAGTAACTATGAGTTTCTGCTGAAATTAATGAGGGAATTCTGATTCATAATCACTCATGTATGTTTAGATTAATGAGAAGTCCAACATTTCCTGGTACTTACATCTCCAGTAACAGATAGTTCAAACTTTGCAATGCAATTAGAGAAATTTAATTAGGGGAAAAAGTACAGCATTAGTTGAATTTTCTGGATGTTATCTGGTTTCTGTGAATAGCAATGGTAAAACTGTGTGCTCAAAGAGCATTTTAAGTTTTTTCATGCCTTCAATAGCAATATTTCTTCAAACCCCATAGAAATGCAGGGTGAGAGCTGAGAAAGCAGCATTTACTTCACTGTGGGGTTTTTGTTAGCTGGAAAAAGCAGGCATGGGGTGTTGATTCAAAGCATGATAGCCCCTCACTTGTGTCCAGTGGCATTCTTTGCTCTTGATTCGCCTCTGCCCTGCATCTGAAATCAAAAGCTGTGGAGCACCTGTAAATAGTACTTTAGTTTAACACCAACGTGGCATTAAACCAACTGGTTAAACATAGATTGCAAATTAAAAAATTCTGAACTCCTCCTTAGAACATAATAATTGCAACAGGACTTCTAGAATCTTGCACGTCTTTTTCATTTGACTATTTGATGCCTGTCCATAGAACTGGATGTAAGTTTTTGCTATAAAGAATATCTTTGTATTTAGGTGTTAAAAAGGTGTGGGAATGTAGTGGCAGGGAAAACTCAATTCATTAGGTGATTCAGTGTTTTTTAGCAAGAGCTCATTGCCAATGTCATTTCCAGACAGTCTTTTCACACATTTCAGTAGAATTCATTTTATTCCAAAAGGGATCTACTTATGTTTTCATCAAAAGTTTCTGCAGGTTGAGATGTTAGGAATTATTCATTTCTGCTTTTGAAATCTTCTTTCAGAATCAAACTCTCACAGTGTAATAGGCTGCTTCTGCTGGCAAAGCTGTTTAGAGGTGCTGTGAACCCTCTCTGAGTCACTGTGAAATGGTCAGAATGACCATTTAATTAGAAAAGGGACCCAGTGTATTTCCAAACTAATAGCAGTATAAATATTCAAACTTCTGGTGGCACAGAAATCTATCTGTCAATGTAATCTTAATTTCCCCAGACATCAGGATTTAAAATAATTTAGAGCCTACAGTAAAAATCAATTTTGAGAATTACCTTAGAATCCTACTTGCATTCAAACCAATATTGTTTTGATTGAAACTTTAATTTACAAGCACCCTGAAGAATTCTTTATGTTTCTAAAAATGCTGTGGTTTAGAGGTAATGAAGATAAGCCATACATGTATGAAATGAAGAAATCTTACTGTGTACAGTGCAAATAACTTATGGTAAAGTGTGTCAACACGGGGCCATAAGAGTGAGTACTTGGCTTTAAACAAAAAACAAGTTACAGGTCTGCCTTATAGGAGTTGTTATGGTTAATAGATTTTAAGATTAGAATTATACATTATTTACTCACACTCCCCAGTACTGACCTAGAGAAATTTTCTTGTTCACACACTTGACAATCCTCCCCTATGTAAGGGGTTGTTTGTTTTCTCTTGAATTATAATTATACACACAGTAAGCTAATATTGAAGGAGAATGAGGTATAAGAAAATAGTAATTAATGGATTTTTATTAGGTTTGGAGTTTTTTGACAAATAAATCTGCAGTAAACCAGGGCCTAGCATTGGCATTATGATTTCTTTGGTGTTTTGTGTTGAATCTGAAAATCCAAATAAGGGAGCATTTTAATTTGTATAGTAGCCTATAGTTAAAGTAATTGCTGTTATTGTTAGCCCTGGTGACAGTGCAGGGAAGGCCTGTGGAACAAAAAGTCATATCAACATTTTAACAATTGGGAATCTTGTGCATTAAAAATAAATTTTCAATAACTGCTAAGGTATCAGTGCCAGAAAAATATTTGAGAAAGATACATATTTTCTGTCATGATGACAAGTGTTTTAAATGTTTGCCTCTGCTTTTCTATTGCTTATGCTTGTTCAAACGTGTTTCAGAAGGAAGTTAGCAAAGTGTGCTTGGAGTACTTAAAAACCTGTAGGGCGTTTTGCTGGGTTTTGAGGGGACTGGATTAACAGGAGGGCTGTGACATAACAGGAAGGAGATGTTTCACATAATGAAATTATTCTTTAAAGTGTTATATTCTTTTAACTTGAGTCACTAGGCATTTTTCCTTTATGGATGTGATTTTGAACATACCACACAATTTTAATTTTTTTTCTTCAGTGAGTAGTATGTGCCTCCTAGTGGGAAAAAAAGCATTAAAAGAAAAATCATAGTCAACCAATCAACACCTGTGTATATATATTAAAAAATTTTTTTTTCTTTTGTTGTGGATTTTTTTGTTTGTTTTTTGTTGGTTGGTTGGTTTTGATTTTTCTTTTTAAAATATCAGCTCATATATTCCTATGGGTTCATTTACCACTACCTTGAGTAAGTTTACTCATATGCATGGAGGAAAACATAATAACAACAGTACTTTTCTGGTTTGGTTTATGTGGACTTGTTGGAGGCTGGTTAAAACATTTACTTGGACTGTTTATTTTTTCTGTATCAGACACTATTTTTCAATTTCAAATAAATAATTGCATGACAGAATGCAGTGTAAAGCTCATCCAATTTGATCAGGCACTGGACCTTTGGCCTCTCCTCTGCTGCCCCATATCTGAAGCCCAGTGTGCTGTTGGCGTTAATCAGCCATACAGCTGATCTTTCATTAGTAAACAGCTCCATCTCAGTAAAGAATGGCTTCAGCTGGAAAGAGCTGAATCAATGAAGGTTTTTCATGCATTTATTTTAAAAACCCAACTTATTGAGTGTTTCATAAATGGAAACTTTCTTGAGCAAGCTTGATTAATTACAGTAGGTAGGTGTTTAGGTGGCTATATTAAAAGTACTGTAAATGCAAGGTGCATTATCCATAATATTTGGAGTTAGTCCTCATAATTCTGGAGTCTCTTCTAATTTAAGTCTGGGTCTTGAAAAGACCCCAGTCAGACAGGCTACTTGTGTCTCTCAAATCTGAGTGAGATAATGAACAGGTTTTCCCATGAAATGTGGTTTATTTGGCAGATTTGAGGCCTTTGTTGAAACTCTCAGAACTCCTCTTTTGCTCGCTGCTCTTATGCACAGGGCATGAGAGAAATCAGGTGATTTGGATCTTTCTGTGTGACTGCAGACAAGACAATATGCTTTGGAACAGAGTGAATCTTTTCCTTCTACAGTAATGTAGTAAAAAAAAATCACTGTTGAATGTCTTATGTATAAAAGTTGTTCTTTTGTAGCCAGTCATCTGATTCAGGAGAAGTCTCTTCACCAAGAGGCTCTCTCAGAGTGTGATGCAGGTGTGCTGAGAAGGCAGCAGCAGTGTCACCAAGCACTGCCCACCCCACAGTTGTGCCAGCCTGCTGTGTGTGACAGGTTCTCCGTTCCTGGAATCCGTGCAGGAAGCTGATGTGGGTGCTGGGGACAAATCTGCCTTACATTAAAGGAAGGACAGAGTCTATTCTTGCCTCTTGGCCTCTGTTCACGAGGTCTGAAGCAGTCCCTGACTGATGGCTCAGCAGTGCCACTGATGCCAGCTGGAGTTATTGTTCTGTGTCTCACAAATATCAGGATTACAGAACACAGCAGTGATCCTAAAGTGCAAGCAGTAACAATCCAGTTATGGATTATATCTATTATAACAATCCCTATATGCTGGATGAATGTGCTGTGTTTTACAAACAGTGAATCTCCTTGTATCACTTTCTCTCCATCAACATCATGTGTTAAAAATCATCTAGCCTATCCTTTGAAACTGAAATCATTAGAAAATAATTTACCTGGATAACACAATGAACTTATTATCTCTAAATGGTAAAAGATACAGCATTCATAGTTACATTTTCCTGAACTATGCATAACTTAAGCCTTAAAGAGAGATGATATTGCCTGTGTTGCTTTGATTCTGGAGTCAAAATTGCATTTATTATTGAGCTTTGTTTGACATTCCTTGAGGTTCAAACTTCTTGGGATTCTGAATATAATCACAGCAGATACATGTGCATCTCTTATTGCTTGGCTGAGCACAGAAGACTCAGAAGCAACCCTAGAGGAAAAAATTCCTCTCCCTTGATGAATTCTTTAAAATCATTAATGCTTTCTGGCTGCAGCACAGGAACGGGTGGTGCCAGCAGAGCAATGCAATTAACCTTCCTTATAAATTAAATGTGCAAATGTGTTATGTAGTGCACAGAATTTGGATAGAATTATTTCTGCTTCAACGTAGATTTAGCTGGGAAAAAATACTTTTCTAACAGCTGCTCTGTGGCTTGGGAATTTGAAACAGCTTTTACTCTCCTTAAACCAGCTATCAAATACCTGGGGCTGAGAATGGCAAAATGTGAAATGTAGTCATATATTATTATATACAGGATCAATATTTCAAAAGGCCATCTAAGCTCTCTGAGAAAAGAGGAGTTTGCCATTTTTTCTGCAAACCACAAAAGATGCATAGCTGGAAACATTTATTTTTCTCATCACTTAGAGTTTAGCAGACAAGCTTCTTTTTAATGAAAAGATGACAAAAGAATAAATCAACTATTCATCATTAATTGGGAAGACTCCGTAACAGTTGTAAAAGGGGGGAAACCCCTTGTATAATTCATAAAGTATAGGAGGAAAAAGACAAAATGAAATTAATATTTAAATGAAAGGAGCAAGTTTGTTTACTGTTTATATATAAATTTGTGAAAAACATGGCCTTTTTTTCCTTTCCCTAAGGACAAGGGGGAGTGCACTCCATAGCTTTTAGAGGAAAAAAAGCATTAGTCCCTCTATTCAAGAAGATGGGTTTTTCTTCATCTATTTAAAACAAAGAAACATGATGAAGAAAAACAGCAGATTGAAATGTTTAGGAGTTTTCATTTCGTTTGAGGAGTTTGTGACAGAGTCATAAGTACAGCTGGAGGTGTGGCAGCATAGAGCTGTTAATCAGCAAGTGCTGGCCAAGTAGGGAATCAATCCAGCTGTTGGTATGGAAATTCATATGGCAGCATTCTGACTGAATTCTGGGGAAATCAATGGTGTGGCATGAAAAATGATTCATTATTGCTTCTCTTATAATGGGAAATAAACACATTTTAAAACAAAAAGTCCCTCCACAAGGCTTGCTTAATTTAACTTTTAAATAAGAATTTAAACCAAAACTGTTGTGGCTTTATGTAAGGTAAAAGTAAAGGGCAGACTGAAAGGGAAATTTGATCAATATTTCCATCACTGAATGCAGAGGTAAAAGTTTCCCCTAAAATGGTCATACAGTAATTTTTGACTCTGTGGAGCACGCTAAAATCTGGGGGGGTTTAGTAGAACACTAAACACATACTAACTACGTAATTTTAAGATAATTTTTAATTTTTTTCCTCTTACTAGACATTAGAATTTCCTTATTTCTTCCTTTTCCCCCTCCTTTTCCTGCCAATGTTTGTTCTTTGATGTGTGTTTTGCTAAGTCAGTGGTTTTTCTTATCTATACCCATATGTATTTTATATACATTAGAAACCATGGAATTTATGGTTTCTTCAATTTATAAGTGATATCAGAAAACATCTACAGGTCTCAAAAACAGAGAAAGTACAGCAAGTTATGCTATGAAGTGAAAGTTAATTGATACTGGCAACAAGTTGTGGAACAAATACTCAGGTTTGTTATTCTTATACAACAGCCTTAGAACTTTATGTAAGATTGAATTAACTGAAAACTGCTTCTTAAGAAGTCCAATTAGCTTGTGGCACTTTGAAAATGAATCCTAACCCTGCACTAATCTGTATTGACACATTATTCCTTATGGAATTTGCCATTTGTTCTGAAATGAAGAAATAAGTGAAAAGCAGATAACCTCACCTCTCTTGTCCTTCTGGATGAGTAAATTGCTGTTTGGGAATGAATAATTTTGTAGGGATCCAACATAGAACACTACTCTCAAAATTTGAAAGTTGTCTATTTTATGTTAGAAAACCTCATTCATGATTGATATGGAGGCACAACTTTTATTTATGTCTTGTGTGTGGTTATTCAGTGTGGGGCATGGGAGTGACATTTACATGCCTGAGTTTTATCCTGCACGTGTAAGACAAGTTAGGCACAATGAAATGTTTTCAGTGGGAAATATTCTTCCCTGCTGCTCGGGCTAACTCTTTTCCCTAGAACTTCAGGTTCTAGGTCAGACACTTTAGTCAGGATGCGTTATGTGTGTTAAGCTTGGACAACAAGCATTGGCACCTGATTGCCCAGGCAGGAGAATTAGGAGGGGTTGGGAACAATGGAGAGCAATATCTACAGAAACTGGCTGACCTAAAAGCCAGCCTACTGTCCCAGTAATGATTCTTTCATTGCATGATGGACAGCATTGCACAGTAGAGAAGGATATTCTGGTCACAGTATGTGTGCAAGCAGGATGTTATCCTTGGTGGAAGTTACAGGCATAAGACAGATCAGGAACAATCAAGGGACTGCATTCCTATTGCTTTATCCTAATGGGGCAGCAAGTCAGATCCAATAAAAGAGATTTGACTTCTCAGAAGGGCTCCTTAGCACAGCAGAACACCTGTGCCTACTGCAGCTGCCGTCTCTGACATGTATATCTGTATCATCTGCCTGCCCTCGTGCAGCTCTGGCAGTGCTGAGCTGCCCCCAGCCCCTGAGCAGGGCTCCCCGTTCCATCGCACCCACACTAACTGTGCTCAGGAGGCACCAAGGTTTGGGTGATAAATCTTGGAGGACTTGCAAATGATTGCCCCCTGAGGTACTCAGCTACTGTCTCAGCATGACTTCAGGGAACTCTGAGCCTCTGTTTATGCTGCCTTTTGGATCAGCTAGTCTATATCAATTCCAGAGGTCTGCATCAGCTGTGATCCCATGGTACCTTTTGTAAATAGGATCACTAACCCCAATATGCTGCCCAGACAACAGTTCTAATAACAGTCAGTCAAGCCAAATTCCTCAGTATTCCAATGTTGCATATAGCATTCTTCACTGCCTCCCTTGCTGTTTTCCTCTCAAACCTCATGAAAATGAAAGCATTGAAAACTCTATGAAATCAAACTCTATTTCAAGCATAGTTTTTCCTTTTCTCTTCCAAAAGGTGTTGCATAATCTAAGTTGAAGCTCACTGCAGACTGATTTGGGATATGCCTAGACTGAAATTTCAGACTCATTAAGTTACTTAGCCCTCTTATTCATCACAATTAGAGTTAGACACCCAAGTATCTTCATGTCTAGACATATTGATGGAGGATAGAGTCTCTATTCTCTCATGGGAGATTACAGTTAATAATTAGGATTAAGGAATTGGCATGCATGTTAGAAATTGCTGCAGCCAAAGTACCCCTCTATCATCTCAATCTGCAGTAGGTGCAGAGACAACTCATCGGGGGCTGTTTGTTCCTGCAAGCTGCTTCGTGTAGGACACAGCAGCTAATAACAAATGTCACTCCCAGCAAAGCAGCAAAGATCCATTCCAGCTCTGACTGTAAAGGTGGAAAAGCAGCTGAAAGCAATACCTCAGCCTGGCTGAAAGGAACATTAGCAGGTCCAGTTCTGAGTTTTGAGGGTTTCTGGATGTTACAGCACCAGTTCTGCACTTGTGTCAGTATGTGCATTAACATGGCTGTGTCTCCTTCCCAGACACTCAGATGGAATCCTTTCCATCTCTGTTCCTCTCTGAATGGCTTTGCATCATAGATTTGAATAAAATCACACAGTCTAAGGGCTGAGATCCAGATCAGATCCTGTTCACTTGGCAAGCAGGTAGTCTGAGACCCTTGAGAAATCTGTCACAGGAAAGACAGCTTTATTTGAAAAGCAGTGACTGAGACTTCCTGAGCTCCTCTGGAGGCAGAAAATCTGTGAGGGAGTTCACCAGAAAGAATGGGGGAGTTTGGATCTTGCAGGACTTCCATCACTTCACAGACTCTTCAGAAAAGCCCAGAGACTGAAGAAAGGAAAGGAGAAGGCTGAGAAAAGCAGTCAGTGGTGTAAGTAGATTGAGAGCCACCTTGTAGAGAACAGACACCAAATTGTCAGGATGGCTCCTGATTGCAAAATATGAGCTAAGAAATGATCCTGTGCATGTGGGGCATGGAACAGGCCATGGGGTCATTCCAAAGGTAATCAGATCTTGTAAGCAGGAGGGAAGAACTGTTTGGAGAAGGAAAACCATTTACAGCAAGTTTTTAATTGTTTTGGTGTTCTGATTGGTTTTAGAAGTCTCTTTCTATTATAGCATGTTTTATTGTATCAATATCTTGTAGGATTTTTCTGGAGTACTCTACTCCTCCTTGAGTTAAATATATATTGAATTTTCACTGTTTGGTTGTTTGATTCCGGTCTGTGATGCAACAGCCACTTTGAAAGGTATGACTGCCATATGTACAATCTGATCCAAGAGCAGTATGCAAATTTTTAAATTTTTTTTTAATGTTGGCAGGAATTTCTTAGCATTTCCAGCCAGATCTGTAGTACATCTGGCCAAGTGTTTCTGCATGTACTTATCTTGTACTTCAATTTATTCCTGGGTGAATTAATTTAAGTATTCATAGAGCTTTGTGATTTGCTTCCTTACTTTTTCCAGGATGTCACATTCTTGTTTTGTTTTGCCAGGGTTGCATCTTTGAGAGTGATGCGATTCTAAATTAGTTTCTGGCTCAATTTAGAACCATTTCTTTCTGAGTTCTTTAGCTTTTACTTAATGCACACTGTATGAAATACTGATCCATAATATGGATAGTATAACGGCATTTTCAGGCTTTTCTTAAACCTTACAGAGTTACACTCATAACTGCATCAGTGGGGTCATTGTGACAGAGCAATGCAAAAGCACCAAGCCGCACTCTGTTCTGGACTGTGTTCTCAGTTACCAAGTGCAGCTCTCTGTAAAAGGCTGAAATCAAAACAACACCCTAATGACTTCTGTTCCACTCTCCCATACCCTCCTAAGATGTTTTATTCCTCTTTTATGCCACCCTCCAATTTTCATGGAACACCATTTATAACAAAAGATCTTCAAGCATAAAAGAGGTATAATTAAATTTAATTGAAGTGTATAGAACAAACACAAAAATAAAAGGAAAGAAAAAGTGCTTTGTTTATATTTGAGATATTAAAGTCTTTTTAATAATATCACAAGGGTCATTTAGAGGGAAAAACATCTTGGGATCCTGTTCTTGACAGAAAAAGTACTCTCTTAGGTGCATGATTCATTTCAGTGAGTACTTTGAAACCAGAGGAAAGTGAGCATGTTTATTAGGGTAACAATGATTTCCTGATTTCCTCAGGTGCTTTGAAGAGCTGGCAAGCAATGTGGTAACAGGGAGTACAAAGATTTTTCTTGATGCTTGTTCACGGCTCAAACTCTTTGGTGAGCTATAATGAGGTACAGTGAAAAGGAAAACAACTGCTGCTACTTTAATAACCTGTCCTGTAGGACAGCTGGAATTTCAGAGGTTTAGGTCTGTGTGTTATGCAGAGTGTGAAGTTTATGAAGAATCTATCTTTTTGTCCTTTTCTTCCTGTTTCTTTTCTATCTCCCCCCACACCTTATATTATCTTCCTAGAGCTTTTCTACCAGGCACTTGAAAGGTTGAAAATTATCCTCCTTCTCTGAAATAGAATATTATATAATATGCTGTCCTTTGGTTAGTTTATCATCTATAGAGGTTTGTGTAGCTTTTGAAGTTCTCTTAGATGTGGAAATGCTTCACATATTCTGAATACTAAAGGTGAAAGCAGGAGTTTTCCACTCCCATCTCAGCATTTATTATCATTCCTACTTGCAAAGTAAATATCTCCACAAACTACATGGCAAGCTGTAGCTGCAGGCATGTCAGTCAAAACCAAGAAATAAGAACTGTAATAGAAAATACTTGTTTAACTATATTGGTGTTCCTTTGATTTTCTTCAGGACCTTTAATTTGTGATCAAATTAGTATGAATAGAAAAGGCTCTTGGGTGCAATCTACAATTGCTCTGTGAATGTGATAAGGATATCATTTGACATGTGAACTCAGATTAGTGAAACAATTCCATATCCTTGTATTTCTGTAAGAAGTAAAATCAGTCTAATGGAAAAATAAGAAACAAAGGAACCATTACAAAGAGGTTATTTGGAGTTGACCTTTGAAATAAAGTTTGGGAGAGGAGATTGGAACAAAATAACAAGCTTTATTCCCAAGTATAATCTTTAGGGTAGTCTTTTATTGTTTGTATAAAAAAATGCATCACTTGATAACACAAGTCTTGCTTGTGGCAGCCAACTTGCTCCTAAAAAGCTCCTCAGTGCACACAGCTGCAAGGGACAGTGCCACAGAAAGCCAAGTGTAATAAAAGAAAAAAACAATCAGAGGAAAAATTTTTCAATGAGGAAAAAACCCTCATGAAATTTCTTGCCAGGGATTGCCAGGTAAGATTGAGCTGGACACATCATTTGACAGCACAGCCCCCAGCAACCAAACTCCACAGTCTCCACCTCAGCTCAACAAAGCACTCAGAGCACAGTTACAGGGAAGAGCCAAGGTTAGAATTTTCAACATCTACAGTAAACCCATTCCATAAATCTTAAGGATTCATTATGGTTCTCAAGAACACATGCAGGGAATTCAGAGTGCACTAGTAAATCCTTGGAATGTTGAAGCAGATTTTACAGGAGAAAAAAAACATTCTAAAAAGATAAAGTGAGACAAAAAACAATCATACCTTTCCATTTCATCTGATTTCATTTTGCATCTGCAGAGTGGGGTTATAACCACACTGCAATTAGTGAATGAGACCACATTAAAGACACAAAGAGAGAGCCCATGCAGCTTTCATCCTCCAAAGCAGAGCTGGGCAAGCAGGACCACTGTAATTAGAAGTGATTGGAAAGCTCCAGTAAAAGTTTACATCTGAAAAATATCAATGTAAAAACATGAGGAAAAGGAGAAAACTCGAGGCAATTGTAGTCAGGAAAGGCTGGTAGAAAAGCCTGGTTTGGGTACAGGAATGTGCAGAGCTGACAGCTCCTCAGTTGAATTCCTCCACCACTACAGCTCCTGATTGATCTCCTGTGTATCCCTGGGCTTTCACAGATTTGCTTTATTCCATAAAATAAATAACATGCTGCAATTCTACCTGGAAAATTACCAGGATGTAACTGTGTATTTACAGCAGCAAAGAGAGAGCTATCAAAGGACAAAGCAGCAGAAGTTGCAGGAGCTTTATAACAAAAATTGATACATTCTAGTTGCAGTCCAGAAACTATCCTGCCTTTTCAAATTCTAGCACAGATATCAACTGTAAGAGAATTTGAGAATAAGCTCAGCCTTCCACAGAGATGATGTGATTTTCCTGCAGTAAATATGAATTTACTAAACAAGTTAATTTTAAAATTAATAAGAGCTGATATTGCAGATATAGCCCTTAATACAATATAAAGAGTTTAAATGATTTGTTGAGAATCTAAAACTGCTCTGGGGACAATTTCTGTCCTTTATACTGCACACACAAAGAATAGTTGGCAGAATGTAATAGAGGCATTTTTCATTTTGTAAACAACAGGGTAGAGAGTGTGCCATTTAAGAAAAAGTACATTGTAAAGTAATGCTGTAAATATTGCATGGCATTATTGCATTTTCTGACCCACCATGGCTGTGTAGATGCTATGAAAAGGAACAAGAAAGAATGCCTTTTTAAGCACTATTATTCTGCCTGCTTTTGAAATGTTTAATATTTAAAGCAACATAAAGCCATTTTTTATCCTTTAATCAACTTTCTAGCTTGAATATCTCTTGGGGTTTTTTCCAGATTTACACTTCTGCTTTTATTTACTATTATTTTAGATTGTCACTGATGCTGCAGCTACTTATGCCGTAATGGAAAAGAGCTTTTCTTCTTGCTGGAAAAAATAAGATCCTTCATTTGGGTCTGAGATTGCCTCCTTCTGTGGTATTTAATTTCTTCTGCTCTCACGAGCATCCATTCAGATGGAGTAGGAAAAATGCCTTGTTACAGTGTTGGAACTTTTTATAATGTAGGTAATTTTATTTATAACAAGATGAGAGATTTTCTTTAATATGTCAAAACTTTTTTGTTCAAAGATCAGGTTTAAAATATCTGTAGGATTCAACTTCTCTCTGAGGATAGTAATCTGTATCAATCTTTATCTTCATGAATAATTTTTCTATTTATTTGTGCCAAAAAAAATTCAGCAGTGTTATTCCGATGTCAGTTTATAAATATTGAGGCTCTGCTTCCCTGCTAAGAATGAAGTGCTCAGGAAGTGGCTCCTGCTCCCTTTTGTGTCTCACATTTCTGGAGACCCTTATATGCAATTTTGTGTATAACCAGGCATTCTTTTTATTGTGTTCTGTATATTCTACAGGTGAATTTAAATCAGAGTCAAGAGCAGCACCACATGCTAATGATCTTGCTCATCCTTTGGTGATCACAGAGACAAAGGAGCAAGAGCTGCTCCAGTTTCTGGCATTGACTCCTTTAATTGGAAAATTGCAAAAGTAGCTTAGAGTTCTTGTTTTTTTTTCTCTGTATAAAATAGCTTTAAATTGTCTTCATAAAATGTCAAATGATCCTGAACCTCTCTGGTTTCCATGACAACCTGAATGTGGTGTAGTCATAGACTGGAGATTCTCTGAAGCCTATAGTGACTTTATTAAATATTTTTGTTTTAACAAGGGAGGATGTCAGCAATTTCTGCCAGGTGAGCTCTCAGACCATTGTTTTAGTCTTTGGTTTTAAATGTGCTGCTTTGTAGCTTCTTGCCTGTTTCTGTATGAACAACAAGGAAGGTGCAAAATTGATGAGGCTCAGCTCAGATACTTTATGCACAGGAAAACTGCAACTGGTTTTAACTAACAGACAATCAATATCTCATTTATTAATAGTTGTGCTCTTCTTCCCAGTACCACATATTTGTCTAAAAGGTACAGCTCCATTTATTGGTGCATTTTTCGGGCCTAGCAGTAATACCAATGATATTCTCTTACATGGCACGGGCAGAGAGAGAATTGGATCCACAGTGGGTGAAAAAATGAGAAAACTTTATTGCCTTCATAGCTGAGTGTTCTCAGGATATAAAACCTGCAAAGCAGCAAATTTTTCCTAATTGTGCTAACCCTAAAGCCAAGCTCCTTTCCCAGGAGCAGAAGAGTATTGATATTTAGCTTTATGCTTTGCTTGACTCTCCAAACTGTGCTGGTTTTTTGCTAGATTAGCTTGATCAGTCTGTACTCACACCAAATCATTACAGACTGCACCTCATTGTGGTAAAATGACAATTACATGTTTGAAAAACACTGGCAATTTCTGCTACAATTTCAGCAGATCTGGTTCTGAATGAAGAACATTTTATTTTAGAAGGAAGATTAAAGGCCTAGCTCTAAACAGGTATGTCTACACATGACACTTGTGCATATCCTGGGCAATAAAAATGTCCCAAAGTTGGCTGACAGGACCACCCCAAGAAGGCTGTAGGGTTGTGGTCTGGTATGGGGGCTGTTCCAACCATCACAGGTTGCATTGGTGTTGTTGTGTATGTTCATTTCCTTGAATGCAGCCACTCAACAGTGTTTTTGTTGTCCTGCATTGATCACATTATGCCTGCAGTTAAATTGGTGAAGTGTGCCAATAAATGTTTGTATTAGGAAGGATGTGGGTGTCCATTTTCAGTTTCTCAGCCCACTGAGAAAAGCTAGTTTTAGCAATGACAAATTTGGAGTGTACCAAATTCAGCCTATAATTCACCATGCTTTACAGAATCAGAGACAAGGAAATGACATTTTGTTAAAACAATAAAGCATCTCCATGTTTGTAATGGCTAGTTCATTCAGGGCTCTGTCTGCACTGCTGAAAAATGACAATTGAAGAAAAAACAAAAATAGAAGCAAGCTCATCCACTTGATGATTTGGCATAGAATGGCCAAATAGGTATCTTTTCCTTCTGGAAATATGAATAAATATGTCTGACCAAGAATCCCCTTGAAATCTGTGTAATGTCAAGAAGCTGGATTTATATAATTTAAATAATTCAGCCTCTGGATCTCTGAAATCTAACAATACTTTAGAACAATCAGAAGTTTATAGAATCAGAGGCCCAGATTTCTACCCAAAGCTTTCATGTTCACCCTGCAGCCCAGTCCTACCTTCCCTAAGTGCGCAGACACCTCAAGAGGCTCTCGGGGGCTGAAGGGAAGCAGAGCAGGGCCCTTGCTGCACACAGAGCATTCACTGCTGGCTGGGAGCAGCATCCAGGGTCAAGAGATGCTCTTCTTCTCCAAGAGTTGGGGAAGAGCAGCTCCCCTCCTTTGGGTCACAGCCTCAGCATATCTGTGCACTGGCTTCACTTACTGTCAGTAAAGCAAAGGTCTCAGAGCAATGGACAGGCCAGGATAACATTCCCTGTTTTCAACAGGAGAGTTTGGAATTAATTAATCGCATATTGCTTCAGTAGAAAAATTTCTTCCTTCCCAAATTTTTGATCTTGTATTAAAGAAATGCTGGCAGCTTTCTCTTCTAGAAACAGAAACTCAGATGTTAAGGAAAATAACTTGCATTAAATAATGCTGTCCTTGGAAATATACCACAGCAGAATAAACTACTGGGATTGTTGATAACTCAGAGCAGCTTCAGGGAAAAAATATAGAAGGCTGCATTAAAAATCATAGCCAAAATGTTACTATTAAATGATGGAAGCAAAGGTACTCAGTTGTCAATTCTGCAAAATCTGTACATGGAGCTCTGTAGACATGAACATCTTCAGGCTTGGGACCTGCCCAGGGTGAACCAAGGCAGTTGGGTATTTTCAGGTTAGAGATAAAATTCACCAGATGGTGAACCACAGAGCTGACAGGGTGGAACACACCTTTCTTGCTTAGGAAACAAATTTGCTTGGCAAAATTAATATTAATACAATGTTTTCCATAAGACTTTCAAAATATAACCAGAATGTTGCTGTATTTTTTAATACAGTTGGATAAAGTCAAAGTTGGAAAGGGTGGAAAAAAACCCCAAGGGATGCCATTCCTCTGTTTTTTCTCAATGTTCTCAAGAGTTCAGATCAATTCAAGTACTCTTATCATGAACAAGGCAGATAACTTTTGCCAAACTGAATCTTCTAAACAAGCTTAGACATATAAAAAAGAAATTTTCCGGTGATTTCTAACATTCTGAGTAACAGTACAGTAAAGTTTACCATAGCCTAAAGCAATGATGATAAAACTGGGAAAAAGAGTAGATAAGCAAAGAGGAAATGTAAGAAATAGTGTGGGCATTAGTATTGAAAATGGGTGTGCATAAAATTGTTCAGAGATCAACTTGGATTTGCAGAACTCAGAATGCATCTTCTGGAGATTGGAACTCTTCTGGAGAGGAACATTTTTGTGTGTGTCTTAACAATCAGGTCACTCTGCAATGAGGTCTCTGAGGACTTTTTTGTCTGGCTCTCCTGACATCAAAGATAATGCCAAATGTTTAAATTTCATGAACAGTGCAGGGGGAAAGCAATTTGTAAATCCATCATAGTAAAAAAAAGTGAGTCTTGGAAACATTTTTGGTGACTCTTGGCTTCTGAAGTGAATAGCAGAGTTTCCATTGCTTTCAGCTAAAGTAAAATTTTGCCTTTGACTTTTCTGCAGTCTTCAAAAAAAAAAAAGCATTATCATTTTTTTGTCTTTTAAAAGAGCCAGCAGAAATATTAGTTTCCATCCTGTCTTTTCTCAAGAGGCAGAATGGAACATTGTTATACTTGAAAAGCTTTTTTTTTTCCCCCAAGTAAGGAGAAAGAAGGGATAAATAATTTTCCAAAAGCAGTGAGGAGTAATGGATTATCAAACCTCAAAATGGTGAATAAAACTGGGGGAAATTCTCATTTTGTTTATGAATTTGAGTGTTTTGAGGGTCTTGTGGATTTATTCTTGCTTTTTCTTAAATTTAGATTTTTGTAAAATCATATTTTCATTGGAATCGGAGAAGAAAAACAAGATAGAACTTTATTAACAGATAAAAAACCAGGGGCAAAACCCTGAGTTTTATATTTTCATTTAAAGCATAGAACAGATGAGACTGAAATTCTATGGTGAAGATTAAAATGACTTTATTTAATTATCTGAAATGATGACATAGGGATTGCTGAAACTGAGAATAACATAAATATTTTCCTCCAGATATGAACCACTTGTTTTATGATCAATCTTTATTGCAGAATATCTCACTCATTTTGAAGACACTGAAGTCTAAATCATCTGTTAATCTAAATCATCTGAATGTTGTTTAGCTGGGTGGGGGGGAGCATGCAAGTGCCATCTCTGAGTGGGATGCAGTTCAGTCTTTGAGCTTATGCAGTGATGTTACTGCTGCTAAAATCCCCATTTGCCATTTCAAGGGAAGCAATGTTTTTGTGTGATATGGACATTATCTCAGGAGTGGAGCTCTGCAGCAGGAGGAAACTGCTCTTGGCTGGCCTTTACTTTCAGTCATTTATTTGTTATTTACTTGGTCTGGATTTGTAACAGAGCCCTAAAGATACTATCAAGTGGAGTTTTAGGGCTCTCAGCAGGGTAAGGAATGATCCCAGCAGATATTGCAGGAGGGCTGTACTGTCAGAGCTCTAAGTGCTGCTGCCTTGGCTGCTCTCAGCCTGGGGCAGCCCCAGGGCCAGCTCTGTGCCAGGCTGGGCAGGGCAGGGGGCACTGGCACCATCACAGGGGCCACAGGGCCAGAGTGCCACTCTCTCTTCATTGAGAGAGTTCTCCTGCCTGGCTTTTCTGCTCCAAAGGCATCTTCTGCCATAGCAGTCACACAGTGCCCAAGAACAGCTGACACTGTGTGCTGGCACAAAGCAAATGTAAGAGGAGTAGTATTAGTATACATGAGTACTGTCAACAATGCGTTTTTAAACCATCCTGTAACACTTTGTGTTCTTTGCATCACATAATTTCAGAAAATATGCATGTATTAGTGATTTCTAAGCCAGCCTGATGATTTTGGGAGCTGCAGTCATTATTGCTGTCCCATGGGAGCACGCAAGGGTAGGTGAGCTGAGCTGTGGGTGTTTCCCTGGCCAGGAAGCTCAGTTAAGGAATGGCAGTGCAGTGCCATTGGCAGGAGTACATCCAAGTGCAGGTAGGCAGCTTGGTGAAAAGCAGTGGAAAAGGTGTTGCCAATCCAGCCTTGGGGTGCTGAGCTTGCTTGTGTAGGGTGGATGGGGCTGCCTTTGGCACTGGCTGCAGGAATGTTGGCATGAGGGTGGTTGCTTGCCCCGTTTTTCTTCTGTGATTACAGAAACATTTTACATTTCTAGAAAGTCAAAATTCAAACATTCAGTAACATAAAAGAAGGAAATCAAACCAAAGAGCAAAGATAAAGGTTAGGTGTGAGGAGTAATACCTGTCATTTTGCAGGTTAGGTGTGAGGAGTAATACCTGTCATTATAGACCAACAAACACTTTATTTTAGCTTTATTCCACCTGTTCATTTGGCATTTACTCTGGTTTCACTTTTGCATACTACACTGGCAATGTCTGGGCTCAGTGTGCCAAGGCTGCCTCTTGTCTTCATTTTCTCAAATGAGCCAATTGTAAGTTTTCTTCTCATGCCTTTAAACTTCTGTTATCAAGAAAAAAATCCCAACCAAATTAAAAAAAAACAATCAAGAAATAGTCTAAAAAAAATCTTTTTAACAGGCTGTTTACAAAAATGTTCACGTTATAAAATGAACTTTCTGGAGCTCAATGCTCAATGAAAGAAATTCAGCATTGTGGTCACACTTAGAGTCAGCTAGAATAAAACAATATGACATGAAATATTTAATAGAAGACTTGGGCAATGATCTTGTGAACCCTTTATAGGCATTCTTGGATTTAGGAAAATGAATGATCCAACTGATTTCCAAGTGTCATGAAATTGTACCTACAGAGCTTGATGTAAGGTGTTTTGAACTCAGTATAAGGGAAAAATAGCCAAGAATGGGCAATCCAACCTCCAGAGAAGGCACAGAATGAAGCCTTTAATTTTCTCATGTTTTTTGTTAAGATATAAAAATAAATTGTGAAGTTGATGGATTTTTCTTCCAGGCAGCAACTGACAAACCAAACCTCCAAGCCAGGTCTGCAGCCAACACCATCCCCATAATGCTGAGGTCTGGTAGGAACTCAATCCTCAATAGCCACAGATCTAATAGGGAATATTTTTTTCACCTGTAATTCCTATTTATGCATATACCCATGTGTACCATATTTTACTTTAAAATATACATTCCCTAAATATTTATACTCATTAGAGAGTAGCTACATTTTACCAGCAGCATTCTCCTACTTGGCCTCTGCTGATTGTCCACAGAATTTTGTAATATTCACAGCTGTCAGGTTTTTCAGGTTATCTGGCATTTTACAATATGTGATAACCATTTAACACATCCTTGAAGACAGGGGTGTTTGCTCTCAGTTAAACAGAAAATTGTATTTTCAACTGATAGAAGCCATTATTTCCTGAATTGCAGGGAAAAGCACCTGTATTGTTAAAGAATCAAGGAAATGATGGTTTCCAAACCACAGGAATGGTTTGGTTTGGAAGTAATCTCCAAGACCATCTGTTACCAACCCTGCTGCCATGGAGAAAGACCCCTTCCACTGGACCAGGCTGCTCATGGCACATTACATGGAAAATTAGATTGCAAAGGGAATTGAAATATGCCCTCTGCAAAGAAACGCCTTTTACATCACACATTTGACACAATATAGTCGTGTAAGATTTCTGACACCAGGACAAGGCTTAATTTCAAAATGTAAATCTAAAAAAATTGTGTGAAGCATTCCCGCTATTTATTCCAAAGAAAACTGTCTTAGCAGAGCAAAATAAAACAAAACATATGAATTGCTTCCTTTTTTAATACCACACATAATTTATATTTGAGACAGATTGCTGAACAAGAATTGAATTGAAGAGCTCTGAAGGATTTATAAAAGAAATACATGGGAACTTCCACAATTCCATTAGATATATAACATTTGCATAAACCTGCACACTCAAGGCCATGAACTGCTTGAAATTCAGAATATCTTTCTGCTAAGCTGGTATTTCAGAGCTGATAATTCAAAAGTAAAATATGATTTGTCTTCAAGTGCTGACTTTTTAAATGTCCTAAAGTAATTGGTTAAATGATACAACCTAGCACAATAATCCCTATTATTCACTCAAATTACAAATTGAGATGAATACGGACTAAGATGGAGGGGTGGCCTTGAAACCAAAAGCTGTGAAGCTAAAAATCCTAGTTTTGGATCTGAATAGAAAAGCTGGTGAAATTCTGGTTCTTTGGCAAAAAATCCTGAATTCTTTTACTTCAGTAGGAGCAGGGGATTTTAATGAACTCTGTGATTTGGTTCATAATTTTGCAGGCCATTTCAATTCTTATATCTTTATCATAGTGTTTGGGATTTTTAGGGCTTGTGTTGTTTGTTATACAAACTCCCAACCCTTTACCTCAAACTAGGGGTTGTAATGAATCTAGATTAGAATTGTAAGCAAGTTTCCCCACCAAAACCCCTCAGCCCTACTGACATGCTGGGCATGCTGTCTGTGAAGTTAGGGCTTTATGAAACTCCAGTAATTTTGTAAGAATAGCCTACTCTACTCATTTAAAACAGGGGAGAATGGAGTTTTTCCATTCAAACAGGGGTTAAGCCAGGCTATTTTCTCTGTGGGAAATACATTGTGCACTGCTTTCTAGAATAGCTGGTTTAAATAATAATATCAAATCCTATAAAACAAATGGTCTATGAGCAGCTTCATAGAACATATACCACTTCCTATATTATATTCATATATTAGCAATCTATAAATCTGTGCTGCTTATTATTAGCTGCTTTAGCATGTAGAACCAAAATCTGAACACTGCTCAGCATTCTTTCTGTCACAATTAAGGCATTATGAGCTGAACTTATGTATTTGCTGTTGTATTTTCAGTTTAAAGGTTATTATTTCTTTGGTAATGGAGTTTTACTGGTTTTGCATAATTTGCATTAATTACAGTAATTAATGGTAATATTACTCTGCCTTTGTCATGTACCCAAAACTTGAGCTTGTGGGCAATTCTTTGTGAGTATTGGAAAGGACAGATAATATAATATGAATAGCTTATAAAAACTGGTCTTAAGTTTGTCAGTGATAAATTTTAATGGGGACAAATAATTAGAGCTATTATTGCAGCAAAAAAGGGCTTTAAAGTTCTATTTGCTTCTGCCTTTCACATTGAAAAATAATTTTTCTCTAAAGCTGGATACTTTGCACAATATCTGTAGTAGATACCAGTACACAGAGATGGAATTGGAGAGACAGGAAGTGTCTCAGTAGAGACAGACAAGACACTTGATCCTTCATGCAGAATACTCCAGTCTTTATTCGCTTATATTTATAAAAATGTCAGAGGGCACTGTGTTAAATCTAATTGGTGAACAATGCATTGAAACTCAGTTCATTGGTTGGTGATGGCTAGTGTACGTGTCCATCAAAACTTGCCTTTTCTAGAGCATTTACAGCTTTTCTTCATGGATGCTCACAGGTTAGACTTCCTTTTGCAGGGGCAAGCTGTTTTCTCACAGGAATAGATTGTTATGTAAACTGGTTCTTATTCTTATAATTCTTTTCTCATGGGAATTTAACAGGCTGGCTGTTAGCTCAGACAAAATAGCAAGGGCTGATTTTACAAGGCCTTTCTTTTATCAGGTTTTACCTATATGTAACAATGAAGTGTTTTCTATGTATTTTTTTCTCTGTGCTGTATTCATAGAAAGTAATTGGTAAGGCAGGTAAAAGCATGATGTACCCAACATCTTGTTGGATAAGCATGTAGCAATAAAGGTTACATGTATGCATTGACATGTCTTTACCTTATTTACATGCACCAAACCTACCATACCTGAATATTTTTGAAGTAATAAATTCCCTGATAGCACAGTCTTATCAAAATACTCTTGTGTGCAGTCAGAAGGAAGTTATTTTTTAAAACCCAGCAAACTGCTAGATCATATCCACACAGCAAATTTGCAGTGTATAAAGTCATAGCTGTGTCTTGGTAGCTGTATTTCATTTTCTTGATATTCTGATTGGTACTTTCTGCTGGTTTTAAATATTTAAAAGAAACATCATGCCTTGGAAATATTGTATGTGATTGTTTCATTCCTTTCAGGAGAAAAGCTGCTGCATATAGAAGTGGTGTGGTTCTGGCAGTGGCAGCTGGAGCCAGCCATGCTGGGAGCAGGTGCTCCACGAGCTTTTCCCACAGCTCTGCCAGCAGAGCTCTCTCCACTCCAGCCAAGCTCTTGTCATCTCACTGCTGCCTGTCTTGGCAATTGGGCAGGTTTCTTTTGTGTTGATAAAGAGCAAATTGGACTAGATTGCAGCTATTTAATTCATCTCACTTCTGAAGCTGATGCACCTGGGTATTGTCATGGCCCCAAGGGCAGCTGTAGGCTTTCAGTGCCCTGAGCAGCCTGTGCTGCCTCCCTTTGCCTGCTGCTTCTCCCTGGGCTGTGCCCCAGCTGTGCCAGGCTGTCTCCTGCATCCAGCTCCTGCCTGTGCTCCCTGCTCAGGGCTGTGGGGTGGTGCCAGCTGGCAGGGGCACAGCCTGGGCTGTGCTCACCTTTGGCTCCTGCTCACCCTCCTTCATGGAGCTGCTTCTGGTGCTCCTTGACAGGTGTCTTCACAGGGAGGCCAACGTTTTGCAGTTCTTTACAGAAAGCTCAGAAATGCTAGGGAACCTGCACAGTCGCCATTTTGATCCAGAGAAGTGGAAGAAATTTTCTACAGCAAGGTAACTGCAGCAGTTTATTTACTTTGCAATCCTGTAGGTAATTTTGAATACCAAAGTTTAAGTGACCAGCTCAGCATGATGAAAAAGGCATGTGGCTCAAGGCAGAAATTCAAACCTTCATCCCCTTGTTCCACATTTGCTCCATTTGTGAAGTGGCATCATATGAGAAAAGAGACAATTACAAGCTGTTGGTGTTGATTTTATAGATGGTACTGAGAACTCAAGCAATATCTGTCTAGTTCAAGTTTTCTGTATTCACATCCACTCAGAAAACAGGCATTGTAATGGAGGAAGGAAAAGCATTTATATCCTGCTGGGTCATGTGTTTTAGTGCCCTTCCTATCAATTAAATGCACCCAATCTTTTCTCCTCAAACCCTTGGAATTCTAAACAGAGAAAAGCTACAGTTAGAAGCAAACTCTCTTAAGTACCTGCCATTGAGATAAGCTTGCATTTGTCTTCTGGCTGCACAAGAACAAGGCTTTTGCTGATACACATTTGTACTCTGTCTCCTCTTTCCCCAGCAATCCTGCAACATGGTTCTTTTAAACTCGGTGTACTTGTGCCTGGCCATTAATTATACCCTCAAGGCATTAGGAGCCTTGAAATGTAAATAGGCAGGTTTTGCTCAGTCCTAAGGAGAGGACTGTGTGCTCAAGAGGGAAATCAATGGGCAAAATCCCAGCCAATAGTTTCTGCACAGCTATGTATGTCCTGTGATCCTCACCTTTGGTATAAAACAAAAACAAAATGGCAAAATAAAACTCCACTCAATGTGGAGTTTTATTTTGCCATTTTCTGACATTTTATGCCATTTGCCATATCCCTTCTTACAACATCACCGGTAAGATTGGAGCTTTGTAAACTGAATTCACCGGGATTCTCTGAAAGTTTTTGTTATTTGTTGAATAGAACCCAGCTGGAAATCTCCAGTGGTGACAATTTCACACCTGCTCCCCCAGACCTGAGTTTGTTAATCAGCACAAAGGCAGTGTTTCCAAACTCCAGTGTTCAGGAGGGCCCTGTCAGAGTCTCTGAAAGGTGTTCATCACAGGAGGTGCTTCAATGATATTTCGTAACCAGGTTCTTTAAACTATTCTATTTTGAAATCTCTTACCATTATTCATTTAATTTCTGGCAGTGCAGTTCACAGCATTTCATATGAACCTGTTCCAAAGCAGATGTAAATGCAGTCAATAGGTTTTGTTTTAATTTCCTCTTGAAGATTCATTTTTAATCAAAACTATCCTTTGTAAACCTTATTTACCCTCCTTTTCTTCCCTAGAGGTCTCATCTGAGGGCCACTGAACTCACAGGGAACTCTTTCAGGGTATTGTAAAGGCTTTCAATGAGCTTTCAAATGCTGCCTTCCATGTGAAAAACAAGTAAACATCAGGATCTTTTCCTTTTTTCTATTTTTTTTCAATAGGTTAGCATGCACTTTGAGTCATGTGCATTCACTGAGACTGGAAATGCCATTAATTTAGAACTTGTCAGATGCTTTATAGCATTTTCTATTTGCAAATCTTGTATGTGAGGCTCCTCAGTTTGCTCAGTACTCACCTCCCTCACTCTGAAGATTAATTTTTACAAATATATTTTCTTGCTTATTTCTAAACTGTTTGTTTTAACAAATAACTAGTCATGTTCATTGCTGGGATCATGGGACATTGATTTTGATTTTGGAATGGTTTACTCATGTTTTTATAAATACTAGAAAAATGGTTAACCTCTGATAAATTTTAATAAAATTATTCCCTTAAGTGAATCATTGAAAACAACCCCAAAACCCCCATAGTGTTTTGGGTGCTTTTGTTGCTTTCAACATTGTTGAAGTCCATGGTATCAAGAATGTGAAAAATATGGAACCCTCTGTGCCTGTAAACACTGGCAAACTCCAGCAGTGCCTTCAGAGCCCCCTTCTGGTTTAATCAAAGTTAACATGGAACTAATACCATGGGAAGAAAAAAGCCACCCCCACAGCTGACCTTTGTGTAATTTCATTTCATGATGACTTTTTATTCTTTCAGTTCTAAGTATGCAGTTAATAGAAAAAGAAGTAAAGGGCAATCAGTTTCCTGCCAGTAACCCAGGGGTCAGGGTTTGAGGTAAATTAGATAATTACCAAAGTCCCTAAAGCAGACCTACAGTGGAAAAGGAATTTAGGAACTAATAAAAAGACATTTATAAAATTATGCACAGGAACTGGAGGTGCTTTGGAAAAACCAGCAGCCTTTCAATTGAAGGGACTGACACTATTAGAACTCATCAAAGACAAAGCAAGCCCATCTTCAGGGAAACCAAGTCTGAAACAGCCCCATTTCTTCCAACTTCTGATTTCCACACGTGGTTTTAAACTTTAGATAGTAAAATCACAATTAAAGATCAAGAAAGGAGTATTTTTGTAAGAAATAATAATTAATGTTCTCCTCCATAGAACAGGGTGGATGTTTTTGAGGTCTGTGCCTTGCAGCTACAGGCTGTGTGTGTGGGATCATGTCCTTATATAGGGTAAGCACAGATAAACACATTGTGGGGTCCTGGGAAAGAATGGACTCAGCTTTAACCTTTATATATATATATATATACACACATATATATATTACTATTTTAAGTTATATATATATATATGTGCTAAGGGATAAATGCTGGTAAAATACCAATATATTTACTACCTGTGTGGTTTTTGGGTATGTGGTGTTTTGGTTTTTTGGGTTTTTGTTTGGTTGGGAGGGGGGAGAGTGGTGAGGTTCATTTGTTTATTTCTAAAAATATATTCCCTGTTTTTGTGATTGATTACCGGGGTTTACACTGCAAGCAGTAGCTGGTAGAAAACTTGTCTTCTGCCAGTTTACTTTTATTTAACAAGGGATGTAGGAAAAGGCATTTATATGATCCTGGCAAGATAATGCTCAAGTTCTTGGGGAAAATGGCACAAAACAGCTCTGTTGCTTCAATGAAAAATGGGAGTTTATTCTCTGACTTGGTTTTTGTAGCTCCAAAATATGGCCACAAAGATGCAAGTTTGATTTTCGGGGACATTTCAGAAAACGTGTGATGTAGCAAAAGGCTAGTATTTTGTTTACATAACTATCACTGATTCTCTTTATTAAAGCAAACTTAGGAGGATCAGAATAGCATTTGTTTGCAGGAAAATGATACCTGGTCTGATATATAAGTCTATGCAATTCTGCCTTTCCACCAGCAGAGGAGACAGCCCTGGGAAGAGGAGAGTTTTGTCATAATTATGTGACACCACACGGCTTTGAGATAAAGTTCAAACACACCGCCGGGGTGAGTCTGATTATCCGAGCCCTAAATAATTTCATTTAGATTCAGTTCAGAGTAAGTTATGGTGTCAGATTTCTAACAAATGACAGGATGGGAGGTTTTTATCAAGTACGTGACACCTGAAGGTCAGCTGTGCTCCTTCTGGTTTACGGAATTGTGAAATATTGTCCAGGGCGTTGCCATAATCCCAAGGGAAGAAAAGTTGTGCCTGGGCCTGAACTCGTGTCCTACAGAGGGAAAGGGACAAGGTGGGAGGGAGAGAAACATCTCTGTGCTGTCCCAAGCCCTAGAAATAGGGTGTTACTTGGTCTTTACCCTTCATGCCCCACCCCCAGGTGTCTGCACTTGTGGAACGCTGCAGTAGCACCTGCAGTTGCTGCCTGAGCTGGATCCATGTGCTGTGGGGAGCTCACAGGGCTTAATCAGCAACCAAGGTGGATCCCAAATATGGGGAAAGCAATTACATTGTAATAGTGCAATATAATAAATTAAGGTCATTTTGGCTACAATCAATTTGAATAATTTAATATCACTGAAAACCAATATCACACACCTATTGAAACATTCATTACAATAATTGTTTAGGCTATATGAAAAGCTTATAATTCAATATGAATATTAACAGCCTCTATTTTCCAGGCAGGTAGAAAATTATTAGAACTGATGATTTTGTAGGTAATATGGAAATAATGTTCTTAATGGCAGTGAATGTTTTATTGCAGTGAAGATATAGAAACCAGATTTGTACTGGCAATTATGAATTGCAAAAAAGTATTGGGTAACGAACAGTTTCTTCCTAACTCAATATTTTTAACAAAGTTGTTTGATTTTTTTATTTGTAAAGTAGCAATGGGTTTTATGGTCTTTGTTTGTTTGTTTGTTTTGCTTTAAAGTAATTAAACAACAAATGTAAGCCCCCCAGTTGGCTGTAAAAGGGAGACTGAGCAGTGGCAAAATGGTTAATGACCTAAAGAGGTTTGTGTTCAGTTGAGGTCTTTAATGAAAGTTCTATTTCTAAGGGTCTTGCTGTGTTTGGGCCCCAGGCTCTCATCTCTGAAAAGGGTACAATGTGCTGTCTGGGATTTTTTAAACTTATTTTGATTTTTTTTTTATTTGTTTTGTTTTTGGGTTTTTTGTTTGTTTGTTTCTTGTGAGCTGTTTTGAACAGAGCTTGTCTTTGTGCAGTAGAGCTGCAGAGTGGTCCAGTATTGGCTGTAATACTCTAATAAAAAATCAAAGATGCTTTCTTCTAATGTCTCTTAACTTTAGAAACAAGTAAAAGAATGTTTCTTTCAAGTATTCTAGAAAGGGTAAGAGAAGTCATATTGCCTGGACTGATGGATGCTGTTGTAGCATCACACATCTGTAAAGTCACTGACAGAGTTGTACTGAATCATTTTCATACTGTGTTCTTAAGAATTTGTTCTGATAGGTGGACAGCAGTAGATATTTCCTTCATAAAGCACTTCAGCAAATTTATCAATATTCTTAATTCCTTGATTTCTTGGGCTCCCTTAATGACTTCATAATTGCAGATATTATAGAGGTCCAAGGGTTGCTCTTTTCATCCCAGCAGAAGAAGAATGTTTAATTTTGGTTCTACTCCATCTGAAGTTAGAGGAAAAAATTACTACAATTTCTTACTTAGACATTGATCCTTGGGCATTTGGGTTTTATAATGTTTGCTTGATGTGGCTTATTGGTACACTCTGGGAAATGTCTCACTTCTGCTGTTGACTTTTGGAAAGCTCCACAAAATGCAGTTCAAGACATGCATCTTTGTTCCTTTTTGCTTCTCTGTGACAATGCAGTTCAGAGTTTCAGAGCTGTTGTAAAGCTGGGAGCTCTGTACTCACCCCAGCAAGTGAAAGTGAGCAGAGCTCACTTCAGATGCTTCTGAAATCCACAGAGAATTTTGGGAACTCTGGCAGCGCACAGAAGGAATATTACTTACAAATAGATCTCTAAATGATTATGCTAGTAAGCAAAACCCCAAAAACAAAAAGAAAAGCTGCTAGAAAGATGTATCTGTGTCACTGCCTTGGCAGCTATTTTATGTTTGTAGTTGGGCTATGCAGAAATCAGTCTTTATATTAATTGTATAAACTTAGAGTTTGCCATTACATTGCTCAGGATGCAATTGTATGAGACGAGAGAAAAGAAAACATTTCTCAAGTATTTTTGAATATCTGAGCACATCTTTTTCATTACTTTTTTAGTGAGTTTTATGAATCTGTTCACTGTTTTATTGGGAGAGTGCTTTCCAATAAAAATCTCAGAGTGGAAGGGCTCCTCCCTTCCATCCTGATCTGGATGCCTTGGTCACCCAGGTGAGCCCAGCCTGGGATTTCAGGTGGTGGCAGAAGCAGCAGCTTTGCTCTCCTAAAACAGGAGCTGTCTCAAAGGCACTGAACTGATTTCTTCCTGATGAACCTGCTGCTCTGGAGCAGGAGAGTCTGTCTAAAGATCAGTTAGAGCCCCTGGATAAAGATGCTGCCTTATACTGTGATTACGTATTTATGGAAACATAACTGAGCAAAGCAAAGACTTAATTTTGCTCTAGTATAAATGGAAACAAGGGAGTTTTGCATTGTCTTTTTTTTTTTGTGTGTGGAATGTATCTTGGAGTTTTCACCAAAAAAGAACAAAATATGTTCCAAAAATGTTAATTTCATATTGAAAATTATTTCAGTAAAACAAATCTCCTCAAGCACAAATAGATGTAAGTAAAATTAGATCTGAATGTATTTTGATTAACAGTTGTCAGGGAAAGGGAGAAAAGAACAAGAAAGATTTCTGCATGTACAGAAAGTACTAAAGGTATGGGCAATGAGACAATTCCAGTAAATTAGCAGCCTGTTTAATTCATTAAGAATTCATCTCTTGGGTAATTGCTGAAACTGAAAATGTTGACAGCCTATTACCAAAATCTCTGTAGGGTCCTAATGTGGAGTTGAGGGATTTTTCTGTTAAGTTGAATGACTCCTTAGAGTCAGAGAAAAGAAGAATGTTGCCTGCCACCCTGTACTTTGCCAGAATGAGTTCTTTACCATTAAATTATAAGAATATAAAGAACAATCTTAATTTATAAAAGGCCATGTTGTCATCAGCCCAAAATCTGAGTAAGTTTCTGAGTAATGGGATACTAGAAATCTATAATGTTTTGTCTTTGAAGAGTTAGATTCTGTGTCTACTGCCAGAAATTATCATATATGTTTTTAGTTTCTTAAAAAATTTGTATCTGTGAGATAGATGCATGGTAACAAATTCTGAGATTGTGCAAAGTGGGCCTTTCTGGAAAAAAAAAGATTAGTCATGTGAAATGCAGTTGCTTTACTTTCTTATTGGTACCATCTCTATTAAGCAGAATTTGGCACAGCCAGAGCCACTGTGAAAATGAAAAAAGCATCACAGGTATGGGGTTTTTTAATCCTTTTTTAATTGATATCTTTCACTGCTGAATATTTCAATTTTGTGCTCATCTAATTCTTTATGTTGCTATAAATCTTCCAGATTGTAGCTTTGACAGTGAATAACAGGGTAGGAGCCAACTCCTTAATTCAAGTGCAATTTAATTTTCAAATCCATAAGTAGAGTAGTTGTCAGAGAAAGGTTTGAAAATTAATGTATTTTTCTATAAATAATGCAGTTCTATCTGATAGTGTAATCTCCCACAGTATTAATCTTTAATGATCAACTGTTTCCACATTTCTCTTAACCATAGGTCTACTCAGAATAAAAATGACAAAATAGACAGTTAAAAACAGTGTCTGGTATTTCCCAGCCCCCCTTTCTTTTAGTGCCTGACAAATATCTTCAGTCTAGGAAGATACATGGTAGATTTTTTAAAAAAACTAACATCCAAAGCAAACAGTAATCCACTGAAATCAGTACATTGGAATTTAAAAACAATCATTAAATAGCAGCTAGCATTGCAGTGTAGATAGAAGTGTCCCTGCATTTGCAGAATTACTGGTTTTGAGAGACTCTAAAGAAACCATTAGGACTTGGTGTTAGGTATTTTTCCTGTGAATTTATTTAGCCCACTGGAAAGTAATCTCCTGAAGTGATCAGTACTTTGCTCACTTTGCTGATTGAGTCAGCCTTCCAAACACAAACAGAAGAAAATAAAAACCACAGACAGTTTGTAAACCTAACCCAGCCATCAATGAGTCAACACATCCATTAAGATACATTGACTTTCCATCTCTTCACATTTATAGTAAGTGCAGACTGTGAACAGGAAATTGTTAACTTTGTGGGAGGTGACACTAATTATGCACCACACTACCACCCAGGCAGCTGCTTTTGCATACTGCTTACTGAAACTTCCATTTTGGTATTCTTATCATAAAACAAATACAATTTTATTTTGCATGGTGTTTGTGCAAATTGCCAACTTCCTAGGAAGAGTACTATTAGTGAATTCAACATATAATACAGAGTGTGAACTTTATAAGATTTTATTTCCTTATCTCTGTATAAACTTGATTATCCAAGCCTTTTTCATTTCTAACTGCTTTTAGCTCATGGTTCTAAAACCTTTATTCATGGCAAAAACCTTAGGGCTCTAACTACACAGATATTATTTCAGAACATTCTGTGTGGCCTCTCACACCCCACAACCCTTCCTGTTCAGTGAGTATACACAGCAAATCCCCCTGCTGCAGAGGCACACTGGGGCCATGGCTTTCCATCCAGCTGGAGTTGGGACCCTCCATACTGGTCATGCTGGGGCCAAAATCCAAGCCATGGGTGCGTGACATGCAGCATTAACAGGGCACTCACTGCTCCTGGTAGATAAACAAAAAAAAGTCTGCTGTAGACACTTGTGAGCCTCAGCTCTTGACAGGTGTTTCTGGTGTCTCTGCACCAATCCCACTGACAATTAGAGGAGCTCTTTGGTTCATTCCTCACTTTGCAGCCCAGACTTGTTCTGAACTGTGCAGGGAAGGCAGGGATTTGTCACCTGCCCTGACACAGCTGCCCCAAACTGAGCTTCAGCCCTAAAGCCTGATGTGGGAACTGAGTCTTGCTGTATGATGTGAAGTAGGATCAGTTCCCTTCTGTTCTAATGAAAGCTGGCTATCCTAGCTGAATGGATAGTGATTAAACACAGCATTCCATGAACTAACAAGTGAAGTGATTTCAAATGGCTTAATTCAAACTGAGAATTATTTAATTCCTAGAAAAATGAGTAATGACTTAGCTGTCTCTATATGCTCAATTACCATCCAAAATTCAGAATAAGATCTTGTTAATGATTTCCTCAAGTCCTTGCTATTTGCATTTAGCAAAGCAGTGAAATGTGAGTTGTAATTTGTGATGAGTAGCACATTACCAAGTTGCTGTGCCTCTGTGCTGCTGCACTGAATCTTCTCTGATGTGAAGGAGAGGAAGAAAAACACAGTAGGGAGAGACAGAAAACTGGGTGATAAACATGAATAATGCAATGAGTTCCTAGTAAAACAACAACAAAAGTAGTAATGGCGTTTAATAATTATTGTTAACATGCTAGTAACAAAATATACAGTTCTTACATTTTGTTTTATAGCTCATTATATTCTAATCCAGTATGTTCCAAATAATGAGATGCACCACAAGTGTAACTGGCATAGATTGCACCTTAGGTATACTTGAATTCAGGGTGCTGTTTTCTGGTTTGGAATGTAGTGATTTAAATATAGATAATATTTTTTCCAAGTAGCTGAATTGTTATGGGGAGGAAACATTAAGAGGATGTAGACTTTGTTGAAATATGTCAGCTTGAAAAGCTAGAGGGGAAAAGTGTCACTTCTTCCTTGAAAGACAAATATGGTTATAACTGTGTGTATTGCATTACAAACCTTGACCCTGTATAAAACTTCTCCTGAAAAAGCTTTTACAGTAACTTTATGTGTGTTTTTGGCTGTGCTGTAAGTAGAAACACTCCAGCTGTCCATAAGCTGTTCTCAGATAATCCATCTGCTACAGGAATATCAAAATCTCCAAATGAGGAAAGGCTCTCAGCTTTCAAATGGGAGGTAACATAACTCTGCTTAACTGCCCTCTATGGATTATCTTTTACACAATGCCCAGTAGTGCAAGGCTTTCAATCAGTGCTTAAATGGGGACATTAATTAGCTCAGAATAGCTACTCATTTCTGGTTGATTATTGTTGTAAATGGTTTATCTTTAGATAAATTATTCATGAATTATTATGGTCATCCTTTCTTTGGCTCTAAGGAATTTATATTATCTGATAAGTGACCAATCTTTTGACTTTTCTTCATTAATCATGGTATAGTGTTTTGTATTCCACCAGCTCATTTCACCTTTACTTGAAGGAGATGCTGACGTATCATAGTAAGTAATCATTGCACAGTAAATCCTTTATACTTAGCTTAAGCACCTTACAGGATCTGTGCCATCTCACCATGACATTTGAGAGAAGGGAGATAATTTTCTTAAAAAGCATCCTTTAAGTGATAGATTTTCTTGTGTTTCTACTATTAGTTCTGTTAGCTTGTACTATCACTTTATATCTAACTAAGGAAAGTGAAGCATGACTGTTTTCTAGTTTTAATGCAATATTGACATCTGTACAGTTAAAATTTGCTTAAATACAAAGTTCTGTTGTGAATCCATCATAGTGTCACCCATACTTCATGCAGGGAGTTTAGCCTGCAGGGAGGAAAACTTTGGGGAGTGCTCTGTGGTTTGCAATGACCAGAGCATCAGGATCTGTTAGATAAGTGAAGGCCTAGAAGAATATGTGCAGGAGAATTGTGACATTAGGAAAAGGCTGGGGAGGGGAAATCAGATGGGCAACGTTTGAGAAAGTATTCAACATGTGAGTGGTGAATTTCTGCTGTTGGGTGTCACTGAACATAAACTGGTCAAGCTCTGCCCTTTTTGTATATGAACCTGCTTTTATCTTGATTTTTCTGGCTTGGGAGTTAAAAAGGCATAGCCTTACACCAACTGGAATGAGCTGCAGTTTGGGGCAGATGAAGCAATGGTTTGACTCCTAAAGGAAAAAGGAACTGTGCAATAGAGAAGAAATGGCCTCAGACTGTGTGGTAGGTGTGGGCATGGGTTCTTTTGTTATTAATATTTTTTTGACCAGGGATAAGTAGGCTGTTGCATGACACTGCACAAAACACATGTTGCTTTGGCTGGACAGGGTAAATACTCTTCAGTGGAAAGAATTCATAAACATCTTGCAAAACACCAGAAAGATGCACAGCATTTTCTTGTAGGTCAAGAAACCAAATGAGATTTGGATCCACTGGGATGGGATTTCAGTTTTGTTTTGTCGGTTTGCAGGCCAAGTGCAAAGCCAAGCAGTCAGTGGCACAGTCCTGCCTTCAGGTCACTTGCTCAGGGGTGCTCTGGGCTCACTTCCCAAGGGAATTGCCTGTTCTGTGGGGAACACTGCTGCCAGGAGCACCAGCTCTGTGTGCACTGCCAGAAGTGCTGAGTGACCCCAGGTGTGTGACCCTTCCAGGATGCAGGGCTCACTGCTGCTCTTGTGCCTGGGGAGGTTTGTTAGAGCTCTGCCCAACGTGCCCACGTGCTGGCAGCCTGCTTAGAGCGCTGTCACCCACACAGACAGCTCCAGCTTGGATGAGGATAAACAAAATCCATGACAGGAGAGGGGAGGCACTGTCAGACTAACAGCAGGACTGCAGTGTATTTAGCTTTCGTGTGGAAATCTTGATGTGAGTTCTGTTCCAGTGGATTCTCTTCCCCTGGGAAATGGTATATCCAAAATGTCTTTCACAGCCTTTTGCACAGAAGCTGAAGTCATATTATATGCTTTAAAAGCAACCAGCATATTTGCAATTGTTTCAAACAGAAAACACATTGAGAGCCTGCTAAAATACAACTTTCTGTCCTTTGGGATTTAATTTGCTTAGAAACAAAACATTCCCCTGAAGATAAATAGCAACAGGCATTGATTCTATTAACTGGAACAACGCTTCCAAATTAATTGAAAAAGATTTCCTAAAACCACTGAAACACTTCTATCAATTAAAAATATGTCCCAATTGGAAAGTTTGGTGCTGAATTAGAGTTACAGCACATTGAAAACTTACGGAATTAACTTTTAATTAAGCTATTTCATATCAAACTATTTTAATTAAGCTACTTTATATCAGGCTACTTTATATCAAAGACAAATGCAGCATTACTTCAAAGAGTTCACACTGATCATGAAAATCATTAACACTCAGATGTGCCATATGGTTTGGCAGGAACTGGAATACTCAGACATGGGGACAGCTTGAAGCTCCAGTATTGTGAGTCCATTAGTCCAGAAGGAAAACATGCTGGAGTCTTCAAAGAACATGGGTACTGCCACATGCATCTATTTTGTTTTAATTCTTTGGCAAATCCAGTCCTGAGTCATTTCAAAGTACTTCAAATGCTAAAATAAATGTGCAAGTGGAAGGACAGTTGATTTCTGCTGACCATGTTGGTAAATAAACTATCGAAGTGTACATTATGAATTTTAGATATAATTTCTTGATCTTGGGAAAATCAAGGGTGGAAAAATGAAGGGTAAATAGGTTCTTTGAGAACAGATGATTGTGAGAAAGTTTTATTCACTGACTTCTGTCCTTCTGAATCCCAGGACATTCTTAGATCTTAGTGCAGTGATTGAAGTCAAAATGGTATTTGTGCAGTTGAGGACTGTGCCTTGAACATTTTCTCAAATTTAAAGGATTTTGCTCTGTGACTGGAAGATAGTGTTTGGCTTCTCAAATGAGGCAATACAGACTCCACCTTAGAATACATTTAAATCCCTGAGAAATGAACACAGTGGAGAGAAAGTTTTATGTAAAGAGAAAGAAATAATAATGTATCTTGAAAAACCTCTAAGCGTGACTCCTGGACACTCAGCATGAGCACTAAAAGCTGACAAGTGTTGTAAGTGCAACACAAACACCACGGGCAAACCCATTTCCTTTCTTTCTCAGTTCAGATTTCAAGATGCCTTGTGCAGGTTGGCAAGCATGGATTCCTCTGGTTTTGTTATGGACCAGTAATTTTCTCCAGGAGATGTGAGGCTGGGCTGAGAGTGGGTGCCTGCAACAATGGTTGCAATTATAAATTAAGGATTTCATTCTGCTTTTAGTCAGGGGCACAGTTGAAAATGCAGAGTATCTTAGAGTGTTTCATTCTCCTGCCTTGAAAATGCTTTCCAGTCTTTCTGTAGTGCAAAGGATAAAACTAGAATTAATTATTCTGAGGAATCCTAATATGGTTTGAGGTTTTTTACTTCCTGAGTATTGAGAGCAACTTCTTTTTTGTGTGCCTTTTTTCCCATGACAAAACTTGGTTTTTTTGGACTATATGATTTGCTGCTACAGCAAAGAAAATTTCTATTTAAAATATAGAAAAATAAGCTGAGAAGATGCAAAATTATGTGATGTGACCAACAGCATTTATCATCTGGCCAGTCATGTGGCAGACCTGTAATTGAGGATAACATGGTAGTTGAGGGCTCCCAAATAAAAATAATAGTCCTCAAAATTAAAACTGTTTAAGGTACAGAATTATATTAAGTATTTTATTTTTTTTTAAGCTTGTGCACAGCTTTACATTTGCAGGTCTTACCTGAAGTCTGCAAAGATAAAAGGGCCAACATACAGAGATTAAAAACAATTTCCCAGGTACTTCTGAACTCCCTGGAATTTGGAAGGACTGTTGATCTTATGACACACACTGGTCTCAGGAAGTATGGGCAATTCAGATAAGCTTTGAATAATCATCAAACATTTTGCTGCTTAATGCTTATCTTCCATTTCAAACTCTGAAATATTTTAGGCTTATCTGTCACAACAAAAAGGGAAAGAAGTCAAGGTGCTATCATGGTCAAAAAATGGTACAACCATCAATAGTAAGAAGTTTCTCAGTGCTCTGAGACATTTCCTGGTACCTGCACTCTCAGGCTGGGAACTGAAAGTAGGCAGAGGTTTGGGTTGTGTTAATTTAACAAAAGCATTTAAAATATCAGCTCTTATCTCTAGAAGCGTTAGTCAGTGCTGAGAAAAGATAAGATTTCAATTAACTGGAGGTGAAATATTGGTTCAATGTGTTTTCCTCCTTGTTTTTGATTGCTTCTTGTTTTCAGGATAGTAAAACATATTTAATAATCATTATCTGAGTATTAAGCAAGTATTTTCAAGTCGTGCTGAACTGACCCTTTTTCCCAACAGCTCTGATTTGACACTTTGTAATCAGGCAGTGTGGCCAAGGAGACCCAGTTTGGCTGAAGCAAGTGCTGTAATACTCAGCTCTCAGGTAAGTTACATTGACGCTATTTTTATGATGCTCCTTTCTTACGTATTCTTATGAATTTCTGTTAAAATGAATCATGAAGCATTTTCTTTATTTGTTAGTGTGCTTCTCAGTTGTAGAGAATCTATTCAAATAAGAATATCAAAAACTCTCAGAGCTATTTATCAGCTTTTAAAAAGCAGTTCAAACACTGCAAAGATATTTATGATAAAATTCTTTTGTGATCAGCATTTTGGGGTGGGGATCTGTTTGTTGGGAATTTTTGGGGAGCAAAGGGGATTCAGTTTGGTTTGTCATTGTTTGAGCAAAAAGTTTTACTAAATAACACAACAGGTGTTTGAAACTCCAGTGGTTTACTGGTACTGATACTTTGCAATGAGTCTGCTTACTGCTGAGACCACTTTGCTCACTTCAGTTTTGCTCATGATAATTAGGATGGGTTCAAGTTGATCAATAACTTGTGACATGTTTTCACTGTTCCAAGTCATCTTAGAGCATGCTTCCATGATGGCTGTTTTACCTTGTGTGCAGCAGAATCATGTTTTCCCTAAATCTAAATAAAACCTATTCATCCTCAAAATCAGGAAGAAATATTTAATGTAGATATTTATCCATAAATACATAAATGAAGAACTCATCTGTATGTAATGAGTGCTATGCTAAATATAATGGGTTCAATTTGGCTTATAGAAATAAGCACATTATTAAAAAATGTGCTGTTTTGTTTGCACTTTCTGTGGGAGAGCAGTGGAAATCCCCCTGATAAAGACAAACTGCAGTAATATGTGTATGATTACTGACAGGACCAGGGAAGTTACAGCAAAAGGTCACGGGATGAGCTGCAACATTGCTGTTAATCAATTGCTCCCTCTTGTCCTATAAAAAAGGAGAAAGCCAAAATGTTTTATGTTAAGTTTAAAGAACATAAAGTAAGAACATCTGGAAGCTGAACTTCTTCACCCTTTATTCCCCATATTGTTATTTATACATTATTATTGTTACTATTAGGTTAGTCTTTCATCTTTCTCAGGTGAAATAAGTAGATTCAACTGCTGCAGTCCTGCAGGTTTTCCAAACCTTCAGTGACATTTGCAGTAGAACCCTCCCAGTTTCTGCAACACTTTTTACACTGTGGAACTTGGCCACTATTCCAAGTTTTTCCTGGCAAGTAAGGGCACAGAGAAGATGTTCTGTCTCTTCAATGTGCAGCAAGACTTCTGCTTAACACCTTTTCTGCACTGTCATTGTCAGGTTAGGCTCAGGATTCCCAGAGCTCTCTTTGGCATTGCTTCTTCCCAGTTTCCTTTCCTGTCCCTAAGAAACATGAGCTACTTTTTAAATAATTCTGTGTAAAACTCTATATTTAAGGAAAAACAAAGATTATTGTTTTCTATTTGTGCCTGGATTACCATCTAGTAAAGATGGCTTTTTGTAATGATTATTCCACTGCTATTATTACTTTTTGTCTCAATCTTAATGTATCTGCAAATATGACAATAATTTCATTTCTTTCTAGTGAGAAAGTCACTCATCAGAGTATTAGTCTGGTTATAATATCCAAACTTGGAGGAACTTCTTAAGTGACACCTAATTAAAAGTAATATCATTCTATAGGGTCCTTGAGGGACTTGTGATATCCTAAAGCAAATGTTGAGTTTGAGATCTGTTTTGTCTCCATTGGTTTGTTGTATATTCAGATTCCATGCCAAGAGATTTGTGTTTACAGAGGGTGATGATGGTGATAGAGGTGTCATTGAGAAAGGTTTTTTGGTATAATGTAAAAGACAGCTACCAAAGACTGCGCAGCTGTTCTTTATTCCAAGTTCATTTCATGATTGAGTCCCTCATAAATGTAAACATTTATATCTTGTGTTAGGTGTTATCTGTACATGGTTCTTTCAGAAGAAATCTGTAGCCACTGGCTGCTGTAATTTACTTATTCCTCTCTAGAAAGTAATCAAAAGCTGTCCAGACTTAATGGAACACTTTAATAACTGTAGGGGAAAAAGGTTGAAAAAAAGAAATTACATGCAAATACTACACATGAACTGATAAAACACTAGCTATAAAATATTTTGGAAATTCAAATTTAGTGACTCCTGCATTGTTACAAAAAATATTGAATGTAATTTATTTCTTGAAATTAAATTTTCTTATTTAATTCCTCTTGAATCTATCCTATTTCCAAAGTTTTGTGAAAATGTGATTATAAACACTGCATATTTATAGTTTTTTATTTAAAATATGAGTAAGTTTGAAGGAAAAAACCCTCTTCTCCATAGTAAAGAGAGGGACATTAGCAGTGGTAGGAGCAATGGGAGTTATTGCGCTGGTGGGTATATTCCAAGATCTAAAGGATGATTTTAACTGACCTATATTATTTACATCAAGAAGATTTCACCTCAGCTCTGTTCCTTTTCTGTTGGCTTTGAGGATTCCTGCCAGTTAAATGTAAAGTCTTCCCTGAAAGAGCATCAGTGCTGACCAATAGCCCACAAATGTGGTGCCAACACCTATTGCACCTGATTTTGTCAGGATATTCCAAATGCCACCTTTTATGAATCTGTGTAACTTCACACACTAACAGTTTATATCAGGTCTTTTTTTGTAGACTAAATAAGTTTTACAGAAATCAATCTCTCTTACTTCCTCACTGTAGGTGAACTCAGACCTCTGTTTTGTCCTCTGAAGTTGGTAATCTGTTTACTGTAACTTAATGTATTTACCATAACCAAAAATCCTGTCAGAAGCTGCTTTGCTTAGAGCCTAAGTGCTCTAAGGAGCCCTTGAAAACCTGGCAGGGCCCTGGAAAGAGGCAGTGGTGCCTTGAACAGCTCCTCTCTGTGCTCCTTCCTGGCCCCCCAGCCTGAGCAGCCCCAGATGGAGTGTGCTGTGTGTTTGGAGGCAGGTACAGGCTCCACCTGCACAATGTGCAAGCCAGGATCAACACCTGCAGTATGGAGATGCATACAGGCACCCTCCATTTACACTCTGCTGTGTCATCTGGCTTTGCTGAGCAGGCACACAGAGCAGAGCTTTGTGTAAAATGGAAATCAGAGTTAGGCTGTCCCAGGGGAAAATGCTGAACTCATGGCTTAGGAGAAGTAAGGTTTGGAGCAGCTCCATGATTTATTAATTGCATGTTATTAACTGTCAGCAAGCCTGATAGCTATAGCAGCCTGCACAAAATGTTAACCAAGACCTACAATTCCAGAAATGCTTTATGACCACTCCTCAGATCTTCCAGCCCATGGGCAGGCTTCCTCTCCTGCAGGCACCCCTTTGGCTCCTGGGGAAAGAGCTTCTGCCCTTTCACACAGCTCTGTTAGAGTTGGGCCTTTATGCACCTTGTCCCCACCTAAAAGCTGTAAATGCACTAAACCTGCTGGGGACAAAGACACCATGGTCACCTACACACACTCAGGGCTGCTCCTCTGGCTGACAGCGTTGCTGGGGTGACTTCTGTCAGTGCAACCTTCTGCTCTCTTGTCCTCCTCTCACTCCAGTATCCCCCCTGATTTTGCAAATTTTCATGATTTCAACTCTGCTTTTCTACTTAAGTCAAGTTCAGCTTCATTCATTGTGTGAGAAGTTTAAGGAAATAATGGGAACTGGACATGTGAAAGCATGGCTCAGTCCCAGAAAATGAAAATGAACCAGTCTGCTGAGCTGTAACTAAGCCTGACTGCCTGGGTGTTCCCTTGTTAGGGGGCAGAGGAGGATGGGGGTGGGCTGACTGGGGAACCAGAAAGCATTAGAAACTTCACCTGGAATTAAATGAGAATGGAATTATTTGCCAAATCATAGTGTCATCCCTCAATGGCAGTCAGGGTCACTCTGGGAAGCAGTCTTCTGCATTCTTCGCCAGTATGCTCAGAAACAAGAGAAAATCTCTGGATAAGAGATTTTCTGGAAATTCTGGAAACATTCTGGAATTGTTCTTTATATTACTCATTTATACTTATTTATGGAGCTTTTGGGGCTCTGCAGTTGAAAAGAGTATTACAATTGCATTGGTAGCATTGATAACACGGGACTGAACTCACAGTGTTTCAGTAAATGGCTGCCTTCTTCTCTAAATGTCCTGACTACTGTATGCTCTGGAAATTGAAGGGATTAACTAATATAGCAAGTTATAAAATAATTGTTTTTGAAGAAAGAAATCCATAAGCTTGAATGAGATTGTTTAATTTCCTAAGAATGTAGCTTAATTAAACAAGAGATGTAAGGGTTATGGGAAGGGAAACACCAGGAGAAAAGAGAAAGTCAGCTGTAATGGAAATGCATTTAATTAGCAGTAAAAAGTTGTAAGAACATGACAGATATTTCAAATGTATATTTTGTTGAGTAAAGATATGACTCAAAAATATAAAATAAAGTGAAAAATATTTTTCTGCAAATGTATTGTTGTAGCAGGTAATTATTGTAAAGTTTCAGCTTGTTCCATACCTGTGATGTGTTTGATAAACAAGTTTCTAAAACAGTCCCAGCAGAGAGGACTGTCAGTACCACTGATGTGTGTCTTGTGCTTTTATTACTCTGCAATTCTTTTAGGGGTAACATGAAGAGGCCACAAAACGTGAGCATGCTGAAATAGGCTCTGCTTGTCTTTTCTTTACTATAGAAAGGCATTAGAAAAAGGTTATTAATTTTTGCAGGGTTGGCACAGTTCTTTTGTCCCTGAAACAATTCATTTTAACCTGAGAAGACAGACTGGTTTGAGCAGCTTCCTAAAAACTTTCAATAACTATTATGCTCACCAGAATTTGATAAATCCAACTGGTTTTGTTTCCTTTTGTGAGAAAACTCTGTCAGGCTGTGTGTATTCTTTCTTTGGCATACCTTGAGCCACTGTTTCACACTGGTGATGTTACGAAATTTCTTATTAAAACATTTCAGAAATGGATTTGCATAATAAAAATTGTAGAGTATATAATCATAGATAGTACTAGGAGGGCTGTGGCAAATGCAATCTTTTTCTGGCTTTTTGTATTTTCCTTTTTAATGCACAGTGAATTGTTGATCTTTCCTACTTCAGAAGATAAATTTGGGGTTATTCTCTACCTTGTACCTTGATATCTTATTGACTGCAGTACATTATGAATCTTGCTTGGTAGCAGAGTCTGGCACCCAACCAAGAACAAGCTATTCCCTACTCCAGTTCATTGCAGTGTCTGCTTTGGAATCGAGCAAAAGTCCCTTGACAGATGTCCTGACAAAGCAATAATGAAAAGGTCATACCACATTTCCTGCAGCATTTATCTTTGTTTTTTTAGTGGCTGTGTACTGAAAACTAGAGCAAATTACACCTAATTAGGGAAACTAAATTCTGCAATAAAGTGAAGTGTCTTTTATCAAAGTTATTACATGTTGTATTTGAAAATCCTAAAACTCTTAAATAGCATCTTGACAACATTCTTATTCAGATCCAGTCTTAAAACATTTTACCTTTTCTAAAGATCAAGGTCACAAACTCAACAGTTCTTTTTTTATGGGGCCTTGGGGCCATTTTGAACTATTACAACTGCAGGAATTGTTGATTATGATTGAATACTGAAACAAAAGCACATCATAGACATTCTGAGCAAGTCTTCCCTGACAGCATTGTCAGCATATGGAATCAGAAGTGCCCAATATTTAATGAAAATTATGAAAATACTTGCTTATCTATTATTTCACTTTCCCTTGGTAAGTCATAAATAATTAAAGGCTAATTCTAAAGATACTGCATGTTGGAGCAAATAGACCAATTTCTTTGTTGTTTATTTTATCATAATCTGATTTTAGAAGAAAAAGTAAAACCAATTGATGATGATGAAGAAACTATTCTGTGTCAGTATAGAAAAGTAATTTGGTTAAGTTTGGAACAGTCTATCTGGAGAGGCTGCAGAAGTCTTTCATCTGACTTAATTAGTTTTGCTAGACCAATAGGCTGTTAATTATAGTGGCAACAGTGCCATCATTATGTCACCAGTACAATAGGTGCTTAATTGTGCAGTTATTACACTGCTTAAAAAAGACTTATTTATTTTCCTTGATGTCAGACCTTTTCTGCATTACCAAAAGCAACAGTAAACTTTGTTACATTCCAGCTTGCTCCATATTTTAAAATTCTTAGAAAATCAAGCAGGAGTAACAAGTCACTAAGATTGTTTCCATCACATTTTCTTGTAAATGGGAAACATAGATTATGATTAGTATGATTTGGGGAGAACCTACTCACAGTAGATCTTATTTTACTTCTGCTTTGTGTAAAAAGTGGAGGAGAGTCAGAATAGAGTGTTCCAATTAAACAGATGCAAATGCTGGGTCAAAAATATTTTTTTGTAATTAAATAATTTTTAAGTAATGGTAATTGTTCCACTAAATGCTTTCGTTTTTCTTTCTCTCTGTTTTTTCTAATCTGGTGATTAATGTGTGATGTACTCAGATCGATGAGCAATCGAAGTCTTTCCTGTGATCAGGTACGTTTTTTTCACAAAATCCAATCAAAATACACAGACTGAAGGAACCAAAAGACCTTTCAATCCAACTTTGTCAATGTCCCTCATAAAAATTATTTGTATATTCATTTATGCTCTATACTTGACATAATATACACTTAAACATGATCCACTTATGTCCTGTGAGAATCTTTTCATTATTGAAAAATAATAAACCTTTCCAACACTGGAGATGACACAGCATCAGGACTGATGAGCTTGCTTTCCATTAAGAGACATGAGGGAGTGTAATAATTGAAATAGAGCCAAAGCTGGTGAAATGAAGAAAGTGAAACAAATGCAGCTTTGATACAGTCTCTTAATTTCTCTTATTATTCTTGATAAGAAGCATATATTTGGTTTATTTAAAAAGTGCATTTATTGTTATGTTCTTATAATCTGAAACACGGAATTAAATTGTAAATAATTTATATTTGTTTAATTTTTATTCCAAGAAGATGCTATGGATTTTAGGACTGAATGTTTCAATGAGGGTGAAGCTTATGTTCACATCTGCTTTTGTGGGTTTGGTTTACTGCCTTGACTTTATTTCCCCAAGTTTTTGCTCACACTGTGGTTCCATCTTTGAGCAACATACTGAGATGTCCTGTTGGGGGCAGGGGAGAAAGGCTGATCTGGAGAGCAAGAGCTGCCAAGAAATGGTGTGAAAGGAGCTCTGAGTGACTGAAACAAGCAAAACTGTCTGAGGGCATCTGCAGAAACTGCAGTGCTGCTGGAGGTGGGGATGGGGATGGTGACCATCATCCAGACTGAAGAGCAGCCAGGGAATTACAAAAAAAACAAAGTACAAGTACCTTGAGAAGAAATACCAAAGATATTGTGGGGTACCTGCCTTGTGGGAGAGGGAAAAAAGTAATTCTAAAGAAATTCTTCTCCCTCAGACATCACTGATTTGACTTGCTTTTTCTGGAAAGTCATAATTTTCATCAGTGTAACTTCTACATAGAGGAAGAAGTATGAGGGTTATAAAATGAATGAAGATACAATAGATATTATAATCATGACTTAAGAAAGAAATTATAAATAAGAGGGGAAGTAGAAATAGTTGTATTTATTTTTTTCTCTGACATAGCAAACTAGGGACTAGATTCTTAGTAAAGAAATTGTTTAATGCAGACTCATTTTGTACAGTTGAGGGTGTAGCCTCATCTACCTCTGTGCTGTTCTGAAACAGGCTCCTGAAATTCTTCCAGTTCTCAAATTACAGGAGCTGTGCTCTACTGAGTTATAAACAATTGAAGAAACAAATTATGTAATGGTATGGAGGCCTATTACACATCAAGAAGAATTTCAAAAGCAAATCATGGCACCAAGGTAATAAGAATTAGGATTTTATGTGCTGCGAGTGTTGAACTACAATTATCTTAGCCAAGAAAAAGTAATTATTCAAAATAAAACACAATTTGCTGTCAATGCAGACTGCTCAGAATATATGGGGTGTAAGTCTGTCTTCTCTGATGTAAAATAGTTTGGCTCAAAGGCTGAGTTTTGAGAATCATTGTGACCTTTTCATGTCCCTTCAGTTATCAGTCTGTTAGCATGGATAATTTTTCAGGCACTTGAAAAATGAGTCTGCAGAGAGAGAAACTGGTTTTACTCTAAGCCTCTCTACTATCAACACTCATGTTTTTTTTCTGTCATGCAATTTTGTTTGGTTGTTTGTTTTTTGGTTGGGTTTTCTTGTGTGTTATGCCCTGTCAGTTAGGGGTCAGTGACCTTAGACAACCCCATGTTTGAATGTTCCTGGTGGACACTAATACAGAGCTACAGCTGCAGGTACTGGGCACTAAAAATTCTCCTTGGGAACTTGAATGGAGCTGTCAGAGTGCTGTGAATTTGTCCTTTTTAGAACAACAAAAGCAAAACTCTGTACAGAGCACAAATAATTTCTCTATTGCTAGGTGTGGTATTGTCAATAGAAGCAGTGATTCCCTGGATTTGTGCTGGACCAGAACACCTCAGTATGAGATGAGGGGCTTCTGTCAACTTGGAGTCTCCAGAAGTGTGAGGTGCAATGTGTCCTGGCCCAGACATTGCCAGGGAGTACTTGTACAAGTTCCTGTCCAGTCAAAACCCCAGTGAATCTAACTCAAATGTCATCACCTGAGCTCCCTGCCAGCTGCAGGGGTACCCTTTACCTTGATTTTTTTAGGCATGACATAAGAGATTACCACCAGAAGAATAAAGGGTAATTCAAGTGGTTCTCAGAATCCTTAGGGAGACTAGGCATCCACTAAGTCAGGCAAAAATATAAGGGAGTATATTGAAATTGTGCCTTAAGATTATCAAATCAGCTTGCTACGTTCATCATAAAGGCACCAAGAGTTTCTGTTCTTCCCCAGTGAATTTCCTATTGGGAGTGCATGGAATTTCCATCAGGTACTTCATCATATCCTACAGACACCGAATGTCAGGATGCTGTTGTGGTGCTACTCCATGACAGCAGGTAACAGAAAGAGCATTTCTGAAGTGGCATTCTCATGACATGTAATTTGATAAAGAGTTCATTAAAAATTTTCACTTTTGTTACATAATGTAATTTCATTTTAGTTATATAATGCATTTCAAAAGTTGGTGCATTCTCTGTATTTCCATGCTCTAATAAATTCATCCTCAACAGTTTTTAAAATACAAGAAAAAACTACTTTTCACTGCTGAAACACAGCTACTGGCTTGGCATTTTCCTCAATACTAATGTGGTCTGACTGTACTGTTAATAGAATTTAAGAGCAAACAAGCATGTTAAAGCTATCTAAACTTATCACCAAATATCCTAATCTGTTTAATTTAACTTATCCTTGGATTGTGCATATTTCTTCAGCTGCAACGAACACAAATCCTATGATTGAACTAAATAATCCCTTTGTTATTTTATGATTTGGGTATCCTACTCATGAATATCAGTGGCATGATTAATATAAATATTATTTTAACAGAAATAAACTTCTAAAGAAGAATTCACAATATAAGAACTTAGTCTGGACAGGTTTGGGGTTTTTTTTAAATGATACTTTAGTGGCTTTTTTATTGTTCATATATTTAAAAATGAATGATTAAATCTGAAAGCACCTGTGATGACTACAAGAAAAAAACCCCCAAATTTGTAAGGTGATACTTGTTTTTTTGCCTAATGAGAAAAAAGCTGTATAGAATAAATTTACTACTTAGAGTTAGTGTTATACCATCTAGAACAATATTCTAGGGCAGCAGTTGCAGTACTTCATCAGAGAACAGGGAACTCTTGGGGGCATATGCACAGATCATGAAACTTATGAAATGTTGATGTTCCCACAGCCACAGTGAATTGGAGTTGGGGCTCAGCCCAGCTGCCAAGCTTGTTTTAATATTCACTGAACACAGAAACAGCTTTAGTTTCAAAGCCAAAGAGGAATAAATTGTTCATACTGTAGCTGTCACTGTGAGTGGTGTCTCCAAGCAGAGCAGCCTCTCATTAAGGGGAATATCTGTGAGAACTTACACTACATTTACAGTAATGGATACAGCAGTTCCATTCCATCTCTGTGGAAATGTGTGGGCATTGAGTATCTTGGATCTTTTGCAGTGATTTAAGCACAGCTGTGCTGACAGCAGAAAACTGTTACTGATGAAGTCTGGAAGGGATTAAGGCTTATTATTACTAATCTAATCTATTTTAATGGAACTCAGATTGACTGTTGTATTGTTAGAACCTTTTCATCTGTTAATATATGGAAGGAGGAGTACAGATCAGTCTTCCTGTTCAGAAATTATAAGTGATCCAAACAGTTTCAAATGGGTCTTTCCTCCCTTCCTTCATCATGTGAATGGATTCTGGGTACCTGAATGGATGAAAAATGCACAGCACCCTTGCCTCATTCTAATGCTTCCTGACCAGAATATTAATGGGCAGTGCTGATTGGTGACTTACCCTTTTTTCATGTCATATGACAATTTATGGTGTTGTCTCAAAACAGACTTTAGCAAAAAGAGCTCTTTGCTTTCTCAGATGTTCTCAGGTCTATCAGGCCATGGTGCTAATTGGATTTCAAACATGCTGGATTGCAGTGGAACCCCTGTGGAAGAACACCACATGAATTCTTAATAATCTGCAGGTTATACTGAATACTGATTAAATTATTAAGATAAATATAACTATATTCCATCTTAGTGATCAGGGCAGCTGTGTGAGTAGAAAAGCGGGCATTTCCTTGATACAGGAGAACTTGTAAAATCACAAAGCAGCACCTGTAAGGAAAGAGGCAGATCTGCTAGGCAGCTGTGGGGGGAATGAAAAAGTGCAGGCATGCCACTGGTATATTGTGTGTGTGTCAGTAGGTAATAGAATGAGTTATGGAATATCATGCTAAAATGTAAAAACGCCATCCCTAAAAAATTTTCAAGACCACAGAGCTTGTCTTATCATTTATTTGAACATTGCAAGTACACTATTCCTGCAGGGTACATAGAATAAAATGAGAAAAAGGACAATTAGTCTTTCCTGGTTTTTGAATTATGTTGCTAGTGAATTTTTTTTGGGATATTTGTGGGGGAAAAGAATGGCAGCTCCTTGGTGAGCGAGTCAGGGCAATAGGTGGAGCAGAGGAAATATAGTCAGTGATAGAGTCAGCATTGTGTGGGACTGAGGGGGTGGCATTTTGGCTGTGCTGAAAAGCTTGGAGAATTCCCATTCGTTTATTTCATTGTTGGTGTTTGTTTCATGAACCAAAGCTCCCTGGTGTAACTGAGAAGGAAGGGCAGTAGAAGGCTTCTCAGTGGCTGAAACCCCACTCTGCTGACACCTTGTCCTTCCTCAAGCAAGTGTGACCAAAAAAACAGTAAAAGCATTTTCACTGAAAAAAAATGTCAGTGAAGCTGTAAAAATATTATCTTGCTGTTAGAATATTTTCTCCTTAATCTATAAATTTTCTTATAGAGAGAATTAATAGATTAATGTTTAAATAATTAATGTTCTTTTTTCCCTATAGACCACAAAGCAACTTAATGTCCAAGGAAACACTAACCTCTATTTAATTTTTTTAAATTCTTTTTGAAGAAAATTTATTTTTAATGCTTGCCTTAGATCTGGTTCAAAGCTGTGAAATACCAGCAACTCAAACATATATCTGGAATCTTTGAATCACCCATAAGAGAACTTCCTACCTCTCCCCAAAGGCCAGAAGTTCAGCTTTCCTTATTACTATGGAAAGATTGTTAGTGATTCTTATTGAGGACTTAACTATTCAATATTGAAATAACTTCACTACTGGATTTATTGGGATAAACTTGCAGTGTTAACAGGAGCCAGTGTTATGCACATTCATCTACTGCATAGATAAAAATGAGTAATGTAGTGCTGTGTTTTGTGATATTCAGTTAAACATAATACAGTTTAAAAACACCCACAGAAACTCAGAATTGTTATAGCTCCATAGGCATTTAAATTTATAGTCTGTTTTACATAGATAACCTGTTTATTGGTGGAAGGGGTGTAACTGTGTAGCATATATGCTGTATATAATTAGGATTTTCCAGAGCTTTAGGATTTTTTTCATAGATGATTTTGAAAGGACAAAACTTTTCAGAAAGTTTTATCCTCTGAAAGTTTGGGAATTTTTTTCTAACTTTTTTGGAAATCTTGACCCAAATGCATGGAGGTATTTTGTACCTTACTATTGTATATCTGACCATAACAAAGTAGCAGCAACAAGCACCGCATAAAGTAGGAATGTTCTTAATCATGAAGATGTATTGATGATTTTGCTTTTGTCTGGATTTGCTCTTAGTCTGCTTTATCATACCTGGCAATTCCTATTGCTTAGGTTGTAATATTTAAAAGAAACTCTCTTTAAAAAAAAAAGGTAAAAATAAATTCAACAGGTAAAAATAAATTCAACTTTTTAATGATAAGTTTATATAAATGACAAGTTCAAAAAAGAGCCTGATGTGTTTCGATACATCCACTACTCAAGGCTAGCATTGTGTTCTCTGCAAATCTCATTATATGCAGCTCATGAGTGTAATTAACATATTAATCTATATGCAGATATCCATCTAAATGCCAGCATGTTTTTATACAGCAATTCCCTTTCTACTCTCAAATTGGTATTGGGGAAAAAAATGTGAAAAAAACTTGAAGTCAGAATGGGAGGCATTGAGACTCATGAATAACACTTTTTCTGACTGTTCTTAGTAGATGCACTTTCAGTTGTCTCAGTTTTCAGGATGCTCTGAAGAAAAAAATGCAGATTTAAAAAAAGAAAGAAATTGTGATTGGAATTATTTTGTCAAGTCTTCAAACAAAAACCACACTTCTCTCAGATATTAGTAGACTTATTTTTGTGTTTGAATAAGGCATTGCTGTTAGTTGTTACCTCAACCATTCTGTGATTCTGCAATATCTCTAAATACCCTTTAAAAGTAATCCCCTGTAAGTGAAACCTGGAAATCTATCGCCAGTCCTGTACTGTAAAGGCAAGTGGGGAGCAAAATTAGTCAGAAAATGTAGTTGCGTTATGCTCATTTCTTAAATAAAATACGAAGTTATCTGCTGCTTTCCTTAGAGCTCGTTCTGAAAAGTGGCATCAAGGAACTGCATGTAACCTTTTTGGGAAGCAGATTGGGAATGTCTGCCAAATCTGTGTGGTCCAGTTAATTCCAGTGGAAACTGCACCTCTCAGGAATGTATTCCTGGCCATGGAACCTGGCATAGCTGATACTACTTCAGCCTTTTACAAACAAACCAACTGCAGGAGAATTATATCACTCTGCTTTGATTTTCTCGAACATAAGCAAGAGAGAGCAGAGCATCAACAATCAATGAGAAACTGGGACTAAAAGCTTTTGCATTTTGGTGTTTACCAGCATACAAAAGTTCTGTCATGGGAGGTGACACAAAGAACTGGTGAAGAAAATGAAGATTATGTAAGAGAATTGGTTGTCCTAGTTCCTGAACAAACACCCCTTCTCTCAGAAAATTGATGATCACAGTGAGCCAGGAGTGTTTCCCAGGGTTACCCCTTTCCTCTTTGTGGGCTATTCAGAATCAACTTAGTACTGAACTCAGTGTACTACTTTTGGGGTTTCTTGGCTGGTTGCTTCATTATTTTTTCCTCATTTTTACTACACTGAGTCTGAAATGCAGTATTTTGTTCCATCTCAGTATTTTCCTAAAGCATTTAGTGGATAATATCAAAGAATAAGTAAGTTTGAGCTGCTCAGAGAGCTAATCATTAGCTGCTCCAGAGAGTTCCCAAATGGAAAAGAAATTTGCATTAGAAAGAGAAGATCCAATCATAAAAGTTATGTAATCCAATTATAAACACTGTGATTCTGGAGTTCATGGACTGTTTGCCTTATTTACTAATGAGCCTAATTAAAAAGATCCCTGAAGCCAAAAATAATGGGGATGACAACTGTTAAACACCACAGAGTTGCCAAGAAGAAGTGTGAAGCTCTACTTCAAGTCTTCAGTTCTGGAAATAGTCCTGACTTTTAGGATCTAGTATTTCAGAAGGAGAGTAATTGTACAATTATGCATCCAGTCTTCATTTCCAAAAGTTGGGAGTTACTGTGATTTGAGGCAAATTACAGCAATTTTTTGCTGTCTTGATTTAACCAAATCAACTGGGTGACTTCAAAACTTTGTGACTCTTGACTGTTTAGCCCTTTATGATTATTAGTTCTTCAGCATAATTATATACCTTGGAATTTTCAATAATAATTTTTCACTGTTTTTGACCAGCAGTTCAAGCACAGCTAGAATTTTTACTATTAAGATCAGGGGATATTACCTTTATTAACTCAGTTAAGGGCAATTTTCATCATTAAACAGTTATTTTTTTTTCCAGTCTTTTACAGAGAAAAGATTTTAACTCTCTCTCCCTCTCTCTGATGTGTAGATTTGTCTATCTGACCCACAGACTGGATAATCTGGGGTCTTTCACTCTTAATTCCAGAGAATAAGCAAATTGTCAGAGTCAGAACTAAGATCACTCTGTGGAATATCAACAAATAAGTTATAGCTGAGTTGCTTAATGACCCGAAGTATAATTACTAAATGTTTGACAACTAGGGATGCAGGTTCATTTCTAGTGTTAGGAATCCTATGAATTCCTAAATGTTAGGACTAAAAAATAGTTATCAATAGTTTAGAAACTGCCTTAGGCAGGGCTGGATATAGCCTTGGGCAAAGAAAGAGAATATTATCTCCAAAGAGTCTGTTGTAATAAAAAAAGAATAGTAGATGGTTTTATCTGACTCTGCTCATTTTATTCTGTCACTGTATCTCAAGAAGCTGTGGGGCCTGCAGTCTCACTAATTTAAGATTTTTATCTATTCCTACCAAATCTTATCATGGAGTAGGACTGAAAAAACGTATGTGGTAAATGTTGTTCTGATTGAATGGATGTGTTAAACAGCTGATATGTTTAACTTGTCATTCCAAATAAATTTAGGGTTAAAGGAATGAGCTAAAAAAACCAGAAGTGTATAATGATGTGCGTATGACAGTCAATGCACCATCAAATTATTGAGAGCAAACATTTCAAGATACTCTTGCTTATTTGATTTTATTAAATTTTATTTTCTTTTAAAATTTTATTTTATTAATATTTTATTATTTTCCTTTAAATTGCCATGGATTCAGTTTGGTAAATTGATTTGTATGATTTTTGGGTCTGCAGGATCTATGATCAAACTCTGGTCTGATGGACAAATCATCCTGAAGCCTGCATTATGAAACAAGACTGAATACTGGGCTCATGACTTACTCTGACATGGCAGTGCTGCTCTTTTTTTAGTGACTTGCCATTCAATCCAGAATATCACTGAGAGAAGAAAAGCACTTCATTTCACTGTGCTAAATGCAATCAGATTTTTTACTTTATTGCTCTCTACTGAGAAATTAGAACACAGTTCTACAGAATCAACCAGAGAGTTGCTAAATTCTGAAATGTATATTATTTCCTCTGAATATATATTTCAACTCTGTTTTCTATAAAGGATTAGAGCAAGTTGGATGATTTTCATACAATGATTGCAGCATTGTCCCAATGCACATGCTTAGAGAAACCTTACAGTTTATTAATCTGTTATAGAAATGTTTGTATAAAACTTGTTTCCTCCTGAAAATGCTGCCAGAGCAAGAAAAAAGTGAATCCTCTTAGGAAACAATGTGCATTTGAATGAATTTCACAGGAAAACTGAGTGCCAACAGAGATATAATTGTATAACCAAGTGGCAGAGGTAATATACTTTTTAAAAGATATATTCAAATTGCCACGCTCTGCACTTGGGGGATTTCTGCAAGCTGTCTTCAGAAAAGCTCTGGCAGTGGCACACACTTTTAGAACTGGGGATGTTTGCCATTTATTACAAGCTGTAATATGAAGACAAAACTTGTGTAGCAGAAACTTTGAATGAAGTTACACTTCTTGAGTGGCATTCCATTAAGATGCTCCAGAGGCAGAGCTCAGTATTTGGTGTTCAGCCTTCAGGAGCCAGCTGGGTCTGCTCTTGGCACAGTGCAGTGGCTTTCCTTGGACCAGGAGCATTTGCAGGTTCCAGAGCAAACCCTGCTGGTGGCGCTGTGCCACTCAGAACCCATGGGGGCAAATCTCTCTGTTCTCTGAGGGGCAAATCACCTCTCATCTCAGAGCTCTGAGGCTCTAATGATGTTGATCAATGCTGTAAACCCTCTGTGTCTGAAGGATACAAAGTTCCTGAGATGAACCTCAAGCTTTTATACCCAGAATGGAATGAGCCTGCTGAGTGCTCATACAATATAGAGCTCCAGAGTGAAATGCATCTTAGAGGCATTATAAATCAATTTGGGTAATGGAAAACAAACTACAGGCAGCTGCTATTTGGAATTTATGTCTTTTTGTTCTTTTTGTTGCTGTCTCTACAAACATAATGGGAAAGTCAGAAAAACACATTATGTCAGGAAAATAACACTGAGGGCCTGCAGGGCAGTCATAAAGGTGTTTAAATAACCATCTCAAGTGTTTGTGATTAGTAGAAATAAGTAGAAAAATAGATTGTTCTTAGCCTATGAATGCACTTAAATCAAACAAAACTTCAATCAATCAATATGGCCATTAGTCTTCTGATCCTAATATTAGTCATTAATATCAGTGAATTGGAAAACTGATGACATACCCTAATTCTGGCTTTAGACTGTGATAGATTCTTTGCCTTTTACTTATGGGCTCAACCATCAGTCTGAAACTTGTGACCCAACAGAATTTTCTTCAGAATTTACAATACTCTAACATTATGTATGCTTTGTTGTGTTATTTTTTAAGCATTTTCTGGATGCAAGCACTTAATACAAATAGCACATGCTACAGGAGGGTTTTTAATTCCAGGATTAAGTTCTAAATCCTACTTATTTCAAGAAAAAGGTAGAGCACACAGATACTAACTAAGCAAATAAGGGAGTAGGAAAGAGGAAAGAACCTTTTCACAAAATTTCAGTTGTGAAAGGTACATGTGAATAGACTTCATCACATGTGTACTTCTGCTACAGGCTGTTCTGGAATGACTGAATTTAACTGTGCATTGAAACAAGCACAGTGAAGAAAAATCATCACCTTGATAGGAATGATTGATCAAATAGTTCCAAAATAGATGTTTTGTTGTACTTTATAGTGGATTTTACAGTTCATGATGGGCATGATATATCAAAAGAGAGAATCAGATAGAGAGATAAGGTGAATCTTTGAGCAGTACCACAGAGCCTCTGTGGGATTCAAATGTAAAATCCAATTCCAGAGAGAATCACATCAGGTCTGTAGTCTCTCCATGTAATGATGGCAAGGGAGAAAGAACATGAAACACAAAAGATTAAGGAGACTGAAAAGTAGAGTAATAATGGGAAGCTTCGACTAACTTCATAAATTTTGAATAAATGTCATATCAGGACAGAATGCTTGCTTCTGGCATATCTAGAATTTGAGTCAGTCCTTTTCAGAGAAATAAGTCAGGAAATCTTCAAAAGTAGATGTAGCACTCTATTATTTAGATCTGACTCAAGATGTACTAGAGATCATAATGGACTTACATTTAACTTCTCTATGTAAGAATGGCGTCCAGGAAATTTCATTCCTAAAGCATTTTCAAGCGGAGAAACTGCTTAAAGGAAAATGGGAAGAAAGAGATAAAAGGTTAACCTGGTTAACCAGGTTGATGATTCTATATGTCAAAGAGCTGGTTTAGAGTAATGTATCTGACATTATATTGGAGTTAATGTGTACCACAATTTAACAAAAAGTGCTACAGGGGTGACAGGCCAGCAAAATTCATCCAGCACCTTAAGGAGGAGGATTTTAAGGCCAAGCTTAGAGAGTGAAAATAATTTGTGGAAAATATGAACAGAAAGTTGCATCAAGTCCATCAGGTTCAAAACAGTTCAATTAAACAGATTAATTGAACATTAATTTTGAGGTTGAAGATGTTAAAGTCATAGCATTTTATGACAGCAAGTGCTGTAAACAGCAGGAGCTCTGCTTGAGATTTGTGATGCACACAAACACACACAAGTTAAATGTGTAGCATATGTAATGTAGTAACCTGTGTTACCTGACAGATATAATTTGTTATATATTATGTGTTACATGTTAGCTACATAATATATTATGTTATAAATAATAAATATAAATAATAAATAAATAATAAATATAAATAATTATGTTATAAATATGCTGTACATAACTATATATAGCATGTTACAGCTGTATGAAGCATATAAATATATCTGACAGATCCACTGCATATAATTCTATCTTGTACATTCTAAATTATGTCTCACAATGCTCATGATAGAAGCCTGTGGCAAGTGCAGACAGTGTCTGTGCTTAGTATTGGTTGAACTGTTCTGACCCACCAAGGGCTTTCCAGCTTGGAATCTCTTCTATACCTTTTTTATATTAGTAACTTCTTATTTATGTGAGTGGAGAATCAAATGCTTTATAAGGGAATTGAGAGATTCCATTTCTAGAGGATAACCTGAATTTTTTAATTCTTTGTCATAGAATTCTGTATCTCAAGCTAAAGAAAATTCTATTTTATCCTGTGTATCACCCCATATTTGCTTTATAGGCATCTTCCCATTCTCTCTGTGCCATATAAACATATGGAGTGCAAATAGAACTCAGAGGAACAGATATGTACAGTAATGGGGAGACAATATTTACAGTCATGGGAGGGGTTGCTTGGAACTTCTCCAGAAACTGCTACAGTCTTCAGTCATTATTTTTAAAAAACCCAATTATTGCTGCATAGTTTTGTTCCTTTTCAACACCACTAAAATCAGCTTTTTTAATGTATTATTAAGATTTTGCAGTCAATGGCAACCAATACAATTGTTTGAAAAGAGGTGAGCTGAAGGAGAATGAAGAGAGAATGAGAATGAAGAAAAATAAGAATTTTTATCTCAGAGAATGATTTGTGAGAAAACATTAAGAAGATGAATGCATGCAATCTGAATAAGTGATGTCTGAGAAAGAGCAACAAGCTGAGGGCAAGGGTGAACACTTGGATAAGATGAAATATATTCACAAGAAATCTAATGGCATAATAGAGTGGTGGCAGGTTGTGGAATTTTAGTCTGGCTCTTATTGTATTTCTTTGCACACCTCTTTGATGGAATAAAAAATGATGGCTTGATTTAGCAATCTCAGTGAGTTGAAGCTGGCAAAGGAATGACCTGCTTTTGTTGGCAGCTGAGTTTAGAATGAGTTGTCTAAGTAGTTCCAGAACCTTGGGGATTTTTTAATTTTTACTGCCATATTTCTTCCCAGATGTTAAAAACTCCCAACCTGTTATATATTCTTCCCTATGAAGAAAGTAGTTTTAAAAATAATTGGCTCACTAAAAATAAGTTTGAAGAATTTGAAAATATTAGTATTTCATTTTAAGATGTCAGTTTTAATTTTTAGAAAGATCTGTAAAATTTCTGGTTCATATTCCTTTAGACTGAAGATGGATGGCCACAGGAGACAGTGATAATAGCTCAACTTGGCTTTTTCAGAAAGTAAAATACCAGTTGATTTTTATACCCTGTTTCTTGTATAAGCCTGATAAGCCCAAAAAATGTGAAACTATTTGATAAAAAAAAAAATCTGAATATTGAATATTTTATAGCAGGTCCAGAGGAGGCCACAAAGATGCTCAAAGGTCTGGAGCTCCAGACAGGCTGGGGCTGTTCAGCCTGAGGGAGAGAAGGCTCTGGGGAGACCTCAATTACTTCATTTCTTCCAGTACTTGAAGGGGAAAGTGATTTCTGATGTGGGCAGGCAGTGACAGGACAAGGCAGAACGGTTTCAAATCAAAAACTGAAAGATTAGATTAGATTAGATTAGATTAGATTAGATTAGATTAGATTAGATTCTGGGAAGTTGTTAACTCGGAGTGTAGTGGGGCTCTGGCACAGGTTGCCCAGAGAAGCTGTGGATAACCCATCCCTGGAGGTGTTCAAGGCCAGGTTGGATGGGGCTCTGAGCTGCCTTGTCTGGTGGAAGGTGTGCCTGTCCAAGGAGGAAGGGTCTGTTGGAATGAGATGATCCTTAAGGTCCCTTCCAACACAGGCCTTTCCATGATCTGTGCACTGAGAATTGTGAGAAAATGAAAAATTGACTTTTAATCCTGGAAGTAACAAGAAGAGAAACTTGCCCAGGATTTCTCTATATACATGGGGTTTTGTGATTAAAATCAAAATGGAACAAAAAATTTCTTTGGAATATTTGCCTTCCATTTTTCAATGAGATTGAGAACTATTCTCTAGAAAATCTCTCTCCTTAAATGCTTTTGTCTGTAGTCAATTTACTTTCATTTAATTATGCTTAGACACATCCTCATAAGGCCATTGTAGAGTTGCAGTCACTGTTTGCATCTGTGGAGTGATACCTGGATGGGAATTAACATGGGTATGCAAATAATGATGATGATGATGATTATTATTATTATTATTCCTCCAGTATTCTTCTTAGTATTTGAGTTAGCATATACTCAGTTGATTTCAGTATCCCTTTGTAGGCACAGAGTTTGTGGGAATTGGGAGTGGGGCTGCAGCTGAGCCTGTCTGGAATTGGCTGCAGGTGTGCAGGACAGGTGAATGCTATCAAAGGTAATGAGTGCCAGGGGCACTGACCAATCCCAGGGGGAGCAGAAGGCACACAGGTGCAATGCATTTAGGACTAGGGTATAAAAGGCTGCACTGAGGGACAGTGAACAGTTGGTGTCAGTTGTACCTCCACCATCATCCCTCAAGAAAAGTCAGTCTGCTGGGAGTTTTTTCCTACCTGTTGTAGACTGTAAGTAGTCCTTTGTTGTCAGTTGTAGTCTAATTGTTTCAATGCATTTTTTCATTTACCTGAGAACTGCTGGAATTTAAAATTATTATTGCAATTGTTTTCAGAAACAATTGGGTGTCAGGTTCATTGCCAAATTTGTAATTAGATCAAAGATGCTCCGTTTGGTGTGTTTAAACTGTGGAGCATTGTGCACTGCTGACAAAGTGTGGGGAAGAGTTGCTCATAATTAATTCTACATTTTGTTTTAAACATAAAATAGTAAACCAACTGAACCACAAGCCTTAGGTGAATAGATTTCTCTATGTGGGGTATTTACAGCTTGGGTAAATTAGGTGTACATAATAACCAGCTGTCGACCTCCAGATGTAATACAGTCAAGCTGTGTAAATTCTGCAGTCCCAGACTCTGTGACTTCCCCTGATGTAGGGCTTGGAGGGCTGCTGTAAATAATTTCATACTGTGTAACCTAATTTCATGCCAGCTTTGTTTTTATTTTTATTATTTCTAGTAATTTAATGAAAAGCATGTATGAGTAGCAAAGTCTGATTGTAGTGAAACTGTCGGAGCTCTTCTCCTTAGAACAGGAGAATGTGACATTGCAACTGCAGTGCTTGCAGCACATGACAGAAAATTAATGAGTGAGGAGTCCTCCCTTTTAGGAAAATGCCTGCTTGTAATTCCAATATTACAGCACCATTAATAGAGGCTGGGCTGTTCTTCTCCCTTTAGTTTTGTTGCTCAGGGTAATGGTGGAGTAATTAATTTCAGTGAAGCTGGCGAATAAATTGGATTATTTGACTGACTATCAAAACAGCTGTTCTTTAATGAGAAGGTTTCAAAAGCCTGATTTCTGAATAGGTCAAAAATCCCTTAATATGTCACTCATGGATTTCTATATGTTCTCTGGTAGGAGATTATTTCCTTGTGGTGTCATACTCCCTACACTCTGTTCCTCTATGAACTCATTTTCCTGGTATTATTGGTCGTGTTATGAGTCATTAATTCTCAAGATCTCCATATCTTTCAGACCTGATGTAGTCTAATTTGGACCTCACTTGTTATTTAATCATTAAGATTTTCGTGCTTCTTTCTCTTCCTTCTCTCCAGACACCTTTCATACTTTTGATTTCTCTCCTACTTCTTACAAAAAAAGTTTGTCTTATATGAAACATATTTTACCTTAAGTTAGGGTTAGACTTTAAAGCATAAATTAAATACCTTTATTAAAAACTAATTACCACATGACCTGGTAGGGCTTACTAAAAGCCTGCCAAAGACATTTGTCCTCACCTTGTGCTTCCACATGTCTTACTACAATCAAATACAATATTTCTTAGTCTAAAACAGCTGTATTGAATCTCTGATTCACTTTCCAAGTAATCAAGTTAGGACTGTGTTCATTCATCTTCATGTCTTAGCCACTTTAAATTTATTACTGCTTTTCAAATCTGTCTGTGGTTTGTTGTGGAAATACATGAGGAAATAATTACTGATTTTTAACTGCCCTATTATGCTGTAGTGTCTCCAGGTTCTCAAAGACAGGGGTTTGCTTCTATGAGTCCCACTTCTCTCAAATGTTTAAATTGATGTATCAGTCTTTGTACTTTGCTCTGCAGTTTTTCTAGAGAACTTGTGATCAAGCCTGACCTTTCATACTTTTGAATTATGAGTGTAGATTCTACCTGGTTGTCACTCAGTGTGATACTAAAATGTTGTGGGGAGGAAATTACAGTATACATTCTAGAAGCCTCTTTTAAAACCTGCTTTTATTGTAAATGCTGGTGATTTCACTGAGCTGTAGCCATGCAGTGGCTGTTTTGCAGAGGCAAACCAGCATTAATCTATTTTTCCATGATCCTGTACGGAGTCTACAGGATGAAACTGAGTGAGTTCTGAGACTCCTGAGCTGAAACACAAAGACAAGGCAGCGCTGGCAGTGTAACCTCACAGCCCACAGTGCTGCAGTTCCATTGTCAGAGCTGACAAGATGAGGTGGATCTGAGTACATTTGTATGAATTCCTTTGGTTTGCAGCACATACATGAGCTGGAGTTCCTCATTAACTTCTGGAATAATGCAAATTGTTATGTGCTTAATTCTCTCTGATAAATGGCTCTTCATAACCTCTACAAGTTTCACATTTGGAATTGAATCCATCATAATTCTGTATAAGCTAAAGGTGCTCCAGAAGCATTTGCTGTACCAGAGGCAGCTGGAGTTTCCTGACAAAAATTTCCTGATGTAGCTTCCATTTGAAATGAAAGGTGTTACTCTTAGTAGTTTGTGCTTTTCTTTCAGCCATTTTTATGAGTTAGAGAAAATTCATTAGCAGCTTCCATGCCCATGTAACTATGCATACTGGAATAAATTAAATGTAATTATGTATGTGATGATATGGTAAGTAATCAGGGACTCTGAAGGTGCTCTGTATTAGACCCTCCCTGGATTTCTTCCATCCTAGGAACCTGCCTCAGTTCCCTACATTTTGTAACAATCCAGATTCATAATTCATGTTCTTCTCTGGGTGAACAGCAACCATAAAGCTTCTGCAGAGCTCTAGCAGAAAGCTGTGCCACTTGTTGGTGTTGCACACTCTTCCCTGGGTGAACTCATTTCACATTCATTAACCTCTGCCACTGTTTCAATCCAAGGCATTATGTCTTCATGTAATAAGGGACTATTGATTCTTTTTCCCAGTCCAGTGAAACAGCACAGATGAAAAAATATTGTCCCTGTTTCACAATACTTAAAATTGTATTAGAAATGGATTTCAGTAAGCAGCTGACCAAAAGCACTTGGCAAGTAATGAAAACCTACATTAAAAAGGAAAAAAAAAAAAATCACTGTTTTTCAAAGAGATAAGATACACACAAGATATCTGTAATAATTTTTTAAAACTGTATGTAATATTGAAGCCAAAACTCTCTTATAGCACAACTTTTTGTGTCACAGATTCTGATCAGCAGGTAGCAGTAAAGGTGTTTTATGTGCGAGTTAAGTTAAAATAGTGACATATAATGGGAGTGCCTAGAAAGATAATTTTGATTTGATAATTCAACAGTATTTGTTGTATTTCTAAAGTTAATCAAGAACCAAAACCAAGAATTGGTTGGGGATTTTGGTTTTTTTGTTTGTTTGTTTGTTTTGTTTGGGTGTTTTTTGTGTGTGTGGTGGGGTTTTTGGTTTTTTTATATTTGATAAAAACAGAGGAAATTTCCCTTCCTTTCAGTCTGATACTGGACAAGACTGGTAGGTTTATAAGTGTGTTGGATATCTAGGCTTAAATCTCACTTCAACATGGTACATAAGAGGTTTATGAGTGACCCCTTCTCCTGAAGTTGAGAAAATACTTAAATATTTTTCTAAACTTTGTTTCATTACCAAGTGTTGTATGCCCTAAGTGCAGAGCAGATCTATGACAGGGCCAGCATTCAGATACACTTTGGAGGGAGCAGCAAGCCTTAAGAGCCAACTTCATGCTTCTCTTATAATACATTGATTAGGTCTGCACTAGTAGTTTAATGTAGATTTCTGGGGTTTGGGGGGTGTTTTTCATGTAACAGTATCAGGAGGAACTGCTCTTAGAGACCTTAATCAGCCCCAGTCTTCACACAAGCAGAGTTGTCATTGTGCTCCAGCTGTTTTGATTCCCTAGCAGCACAGAGCAGATCCAAAATCCACTCAACAGGTTAGTTAGATAGATTTATAGTTGTTTGGCAGTGCCAGAGTGATGGTAAGTCTTTTGCAACACCTGAATACATACTGAGAAGTTCCCTTTCTTGTTTTGGAATTTATTTTAAATTTGACTCCTAATTGATTCTTTTACGTGATTGCAAATCCAGATAGGATCCTTACAGTGACCTCAAAACATTGGTATTTCTGGATGAACTTTAGCCAGGATTTTTATTTTCTGTGTATTTCAAAGACATTTCACCTTGAAACGATTTTTGATCATTTAAGTTACTTTGGTTTCTGCTCTGAAAGTCATGTGGGGTAGGTCTCAGAGAGTAATTTTAAACCATTACTTGTAGCCCTGTTAAGCAGCAGGAAAGAAGAGAAAGAAGATCAGTAATTGGTCTGTGCCCAGCACGAAGGGCTGCAATAGATTTGGCTGCGGGCTGTGAGGTAAAGGCAGGCAGGGCTGGATCTGGGGTACCCCGTGTTAATGGGCACCCCATTATGGGGGCTCTGTGTCACACCCAGCTTTAACCCCCTCGCTGCCATCCTGCTGCTCCTTCAGCACATCCCTGTGCACAGCAGCCATGGCCCTGCTGTACCACAGTCCTGGGCCGGTGGCCGTGCTTCAGCACTCAGGACAGCTCAGGGCTGGATTTATCCCCTCTGTGCCTCTGCAAAGAGGGCATGAAATCCTCCCAGGTTTGCACTGATCACTGAAGAATTCCCTGCTGTTTGTGGGGACTGTGTCCATTACAGTGGTTGCAATAAAACAGACTTATTGTAAAGCAAGGCAACCCCAATGTCTGGGAAGAATGCTGCATCTGACTCCATGATGTCAGAGGGCTAATTAATTACTTAAGTATACTATATTATTCTATACTATATTACACTACATCTAAACTGAAACTGCACAAGCACTCAACTGAACAGAATCTTGTGACTGTCTGCTGACCCACAGTCTGGACACACACTTGGCCCTGATAGGCCAATGAAATAAAACACCATCGCTCTGGGTAAATAAAACGCATCACCCTAAAGAATCTCCATATTGCATTCTACTTGGGCACAACACAGGAGCAGCAAATGAGATTTGTGTTGATCATTCTCTTCTCTGCTTCTCTCAGGTTCAAAGAGTGTGAACCCCACACAGACTGTTCCCTCTTTAATAGAAAGATGTCATTTAATCTTACATGAAAGAGCAAATTATGGCTGCTAGTTAGTCTTGCTCTAGTGAAACTGCTAAAGGTTTTTGTGATATGTATTTTAAAACCAAAGAAGTGTGTGTTCGTTCTCATGGTTGGATCCTTGTGGTCTTCTCTTGGTTTCTGGTTGGATGTGGTCAAGCATCCTGTCTGACACAGCTGCAGATATCATTTGTGTGGCAAATATTTTTAGCTTTTATACTGAGTACACAGGCTGCCGTTACACACAGGGAAACCATCTAGGTTTGATTCAGAGACAAGCTTGTCTGTAGAGCAACCTGCTCTAAGAGCTGTATTTTAGTCTAATTGTTTGTTCTGTGCTCTGCCAGACTTCCCCTGTCAGATAAATGTGTACTGAAACTTCTCACAGAGCCTTGCTGGAGCTGAGAATCCTTCTGTACAACTTGTCTGCAGCAGAATGAGCAAACACACAGAACAAGATCTAACAGTCCCATCCCATTCAGCACACCTTGGGTACCTCTAAATAAGGGGTTTGGGTATTGGAGGCCTTGTAGTCACTTCAGGAGGGTGTTTTCACTGAGATGATAATATCTGGTTTGTCAGCTCAAAGGAAACCCTCTGTTGTTGAGGGAGAGCTGTTTTTAACAGGATAGGGTTTTAACAGGATAGGCTTTGAGGGAGTTGGAACTCTCTTCAGGAACTTGATTCACTCTTGACCGCATACTCCTTCCTTCCACTTCCTCTGTCTGCTGAGCCAAGTGAGAACATTTGAATGGCAGAAAGCAAACTCCAAGAACAAAATAGAGGTGCTGACAGAGGAGAGGGGATATGAGACAAAAGGACTACTTCTTTTAAAGGGCAGGCGTTATTACATCAGTTTAGCTATTTAATCCTCATTAATGTTTATGACTTTAGTTTCAATGTACAAACAGGCTGAAAAAAAAACCCAAAATGATTCTGTGGAGCCTTTAAACCCTTACCATTGATTTTAAGGATTAGAGTAGAAGAAGTTACATCTCAATGAATGTTCTGAATAGAGACTTCCTTACCTCCCACAGTGCTCTTTCCCCCTTTATGAGATTACACAGGAATTTCCTGGGATTCATGGAGATAGGGTTTTCCCCTCAAGGTTTTGGTATATGTAGATGCCCCTCTGTTTGAGCTGTTCAAGAAGGCTAGAAAGGGTTTCCTTGCTGAAGGGCCTCCATCAGCTATCACACACATTTTACAGATGACTTCATTGCCAGACTGACCTGACAATGGCACCTCAATCGCAGTGCTTACATTTTAGAATAACTTCATGTTCAGTGAAACTGTTTTAAGTCAGTGGCCAGGGATTATCAGCCTTATGACAGACACCCTTAGGAACTAAAGTTCAAGACAGACTAAAGGAGGCAGTGACCAGCTTTTTGCTGGAGTACCAGTGATGTTTTCAGCTTTGCATATGTACACAGAGTTCATGAATTTGAATAGTTTGTGACTGTAATTCCACAGATAACCTCACAGCTCCATTGCATAATGATGCCTATTTCCATACTCAACTAAAGCTTTTATTAACACATTGCATTTCAGAGAAGTTTCATAGAATGGTTTCAGTTAGAGTGACCTTAAAGATCATTTTATTCCAACCTCCCTTCATGGGCAGGGACAGCTTCCAGTAGACAGGGGTGCTTAGAGCCCCAACCCTCAACCTCATCCTTATTTTGCATTAGAAAAGGATGCATAGAATGCTTTTACATGATTAGCTAAAATCCATCCTTAAGAGAAACCTCTCTGCCATTGCTTTGTGAATCCTGGAATTACTCTTTGTTGTAAAGGACCCTCCTTGCTTTAAGAACCTGGCATTAGGACAGTGTGTTTTCCATTACAATGACAAGTACATATAAAACACAAATCCCACTTGAGAGCATAAACTGTTTAAAGGGGTTTAGTGTCAGACACTCATTTCTGGGAGGCTGGATAAGGAATTGGAAAAGATTTTTTTACTAGAGCACTGAGCTGGTACATTAATGTCTATCTGCATGTCAGGAATACAAAGTGCACTGAAAGGCCAACCTTTTCTATTGCACATTACAGCTACAGAGACTCCTTTTTACACTGAGACACTGATGTTTGCTACTTTAAAATGACATTTTTTTTCCTCAACAAATCCCAATGGATTAATTCATCTTTACAAAAAAAAGGCAGTACATCAGAATTACGTTATCTGACACTGTAGAGAAGGAAAATCTGCCTTTTGGCTATTTTTGCTAATCTGTCTTTTTGATGATGTTTTTCTGGACTTACCTCTCCTCTCATTTGCATGCTTGTGAATCAGGGCTGTCTCAGAAATCAGTGATACTACATCACTCTAAATTTAATGTAAGAAGAGTTTCCAGGCCTATATGTTTATTTGTGGACATTAATATGTAAGGTCCCTAAAACTTCTATATACTTAGTTCTTAATGCATTATTGCACTGGCTTTGAAGATTTAGTACTATTTCTTAAGAGCTGATTTTAGAGATTCTATCAGTCTGTGCTTTTTAAATTGATCTATTCATACTTGAAAAAGACTTAAAGATCCTAATTGATTTATGTAACTGGACAAGAATATTCTTCTTTTCCCCCTAAACTTTATTAGAGGTGCTGCAACGGTAAGGTTGTAGATGTGCATCTGGTGAGGAGGGAACCTGCACCTGACCAGTGTTGGTATTACTAAATACAATTTCACTCACAGATTATACATTTGTTTTGAAAGTTTGAACATGTCAGACAATTAAGAAATTAGAAATCTAATAAATAAGAAATTAGAAATCTGCTGATGCTTTTACTGTGCCTGTGGACAAACAATCTCTGTTTGTGCTCCTGCAGGTCTGTGCAGTAAGAGAGGGCAGATCTCTCTTGTCCTCAAAACTCAGATTAAAACCTGCATGAGTAACTCAGCTTCAATCTATTAATGCTCAATCTCATTAGACATTGTGTGGAATTGAATTGACTTTTTATTTATTTATTAATCCAAAATAATTTCCACTACAGGTACCTTGATGTCCGTACTTTTAAGTCAGATATGTTTTTTCCCTCAGTTAGAACACTGGCACTGCATCAGAGTGCAGGATTCTTTTATGGACCTTCACTGTCTCATTGGGCCAAGTGTCCTTGTGTGACATTTGGCCAAGACAAAGCTGCTTTTGATAACACAACTCAGCAGAGTTCTAAAAATAACATTTTTCCAGTATAATTTTGGTAACTGCTTGGATTTCATGGCATAGTAGGGAATAAATTTGTTAAAAAAGAAATGGCATCAGACATTTGCTGCTCAGAAACCTATTTATTAATTTATATTTTCTTCTTACTTTTATATGCAACAAGGGTAGGTACAGGAATATCTTGCTCATGCAAGGTTTCTTAAATAGTATAACCATTATGTAATTAATTAATTTAGAGAAGATAAAGAAAAACTTGAATAGCTGAAAATTTCAGGGAAACTTGGCAGAAATATGATTACATGCAGAACTAAAATTAAAGACGGAACTTATTATTTCCTATCATCTTCCCTTTCAATGAAAAAAAAGTATTTTGGTAATGAAAGTTTCCATAGAGTTTGTATCTATTTATCAAAAAGCTAGGCACAAAAGCTGGGGACTGTATTATAGATATCTTGAAATGCAGTGTATTTAAATGTTATAAATCTGTCATTAGTTTGAAATATGTTCCTCTGGATTTGTTTTTTACAGCTTTACACTTCATCAGACTGAATAAGAAAATTATTGCAAATTAATCATGTTTTACTGTCAAAGAAAAAGGCTGAATTTATTGATTATAAAATGAAATTGCAAGAGAAAGTACAAATATGTGGTAGAACTGTTGCAGTTTTTTCTAGGGGTGTATTTAAGTTCCCCCTTGATGGCACAGGGAATCATTTTCAGATAAGTAAGTGCTTTAAAGTCAGATCTAATTCTAGAATGTACTGAAGCTGTTATTCAAATGCGTTGTCTACATAATAGCCTAGCTGCTCTTTGCAATATATGGATGAATTTTGATATAACCACTAACACATCTAAATACTCTTTTATTTTTCAGGGCGTGTCCAGGTCAGCAGCTTCAGGATTCCAAGGTCAGTTCATATTTCAAATTATTAACCATGGCAGAGATAAAAATAGGATTCAGTGTTTGATTTTTAGATGAGCTGTTGTTAGGAATAACCTTGTCAGTCCTATCCACAGCTGTAATCTCATGGTGTCGCCTTTTCTTGATGAACATGAGCAAACTTTTCCTGCCTTTGCAAGGTAGAATAAAGTTTAGATCTTAATGCAGGATAATACTGAATAATTCAAGTCCTACTGACCTCCAAATGAACGTGCCTGGCCATTTTTAATCTCTGCAGTGGTGTGGAGCCCTAACTGCTGTTGTTAAGGGTGAGAAGCATGGCATGTATTAATGGCATGTTTCTCAATCTTTGCCATTTTGCTTACTTTAGAAATGTTGATGCTTTAAGTACCAAAAGGATCTTCCTTTTGACCTGCTCTAAATTTCCTCAGACCAGGCTTGTCCTTTACCCAAGCAAAGCTGAACAAATCTTGCAGAGCAATTATTATCAGGACAAAGTCATAATCTAAACCAGTGAACTGACTCCAGCCTGGAATCCATGAAACATCACTGGCCAACCCAGTGAAATGTCTGACAGTTTTGTTTCTGGAGCTGCTATTAGGATGCTGTGGCAAATATATCACCATCTGAGATGTTTGAAATACCTTTGTTATGTGGAAGAACATAAAATATTTTTTAAAAAAGTTACTAAAATCAGCTTTAATAAATATGATTGAGTTCTTTAACTTTAAAGCCAAGCAGAATAATAACAGATGAAGATTTTCAGAATTTGAATGGCTATATGAAAATATTAAAAGTTTATATATTAGAATATGGGTTTCAGGACAGTCTAGGAATTATTCTGTGAATGAGTGAAGACCAAAACAGGACTGAAATTGAGCAACAAATAATAGAAACAGATTAATTATTTTCGAATCTTTTTAGTTGTTAATGGACTGAAATTCCCAAATTATAAAGGGAAGTGGCTGCTAGAGTATATGACTTCTGTTTGCCCGTTACAGAAAATTTACCTTCTTTAACATACTTTAAGTATGTTAGGAATAGATCTCTGTGGAATTTTGTGATGTCCAATATTTTGGATTCAGTTGTTTTGCTTTGTTGGGCTTGTTTGGAATATCACATTTGCTTTTGGGTTGCTTTCTGTTTTGAAAGAAGTTCAGGCAGTAGCTATGACTATATACATAAATATTGCTGTTATAAAAGATCTTTTTTCTGGACAGGTACATTCTTGATCTCTTTTTGAAATAGGATGAAAGCTGTGTCCCCACAACTCCAAATGTAAATCCCAAATATTCTGTTTCATTCTGGTGTACCTTAGCAGGGATCTGGTGCTCTTTGTCCCTGATATTCTTGGATTTTAGACAAACTGAGCATATCCAAGGCTGGAGTATAGTACAAGGTATGACAAAATTCCCCCCAGTAGCTCTACTTCCAGTAAGTTTTTCCTTCCTTACTCTCATAGAGAAGGTAAAACTCGCTAAACTTTCCTATGCAGGCTATTTCTGATAAATATATTTTCTATTTAAACTGTGTTTTTAATAACAATATCAGTTTATATCCTTGACACTCATGGCATAAATGAGCAGTAGACGAGTAGCATTACCAAAATTTAATTTTTTGTTGCATATGACTGGATTTATCTCTACTTTACAGTAACTTCAATGTAAATTCCGTCAGGAAAAATAGAAGTATTTCCACAATATTTTGATGATTAGGGTCATATGTGACTCAGTGAAGGTCAGATGTTCCTGAGTGAATCAGGGGGGTTGCAGGTATGAATTTTTGCAAGAAAATACACAAGCAAAACCCAATGTTTGCTCACAGTGTGTGTCCTTAGTGAATCTGTGATGATGAGTTGGTCTAACTGTGTACAAGCATTGCTTTTTTCACTGCTGATCTTATGTTGTCTTAATTGATTTCCTTTTGACTTCTCTGCCTGGTTAACTGCCACTCACTGCTGAAAAGAGAAGTGGGGTTTTAAAAGATTGTTTTAAATATTAAAATAGTTGCAATACTAAATAAGTTAGCACATCTACATATTAAAAGAAGAAAAAACCCAAACCAAAACCACTGAAGTTTCCTCAAGAGGGATTACCTGTCCTCTAACTCACAGGAACTTTGGTGCATTGACAGAACCATGACTTGCCATTAACAAATGAATGCTTTAGGGAGCTTCTGGTGTTCCCTTTAACATCAAGAGCTGTTAAATGAAAATCATTTGCTACCACATCTGAACAAGCAATTTAGCTAAACAAAGTACATTTTTAGGGTAAATTATTTTTAGGTAAAATGCTTTGGTTCTTTGCTACTGGTGTAAATGCTGCATAGGGTTCAGAACCAGGCTAGCCTCAGTAAACTGGAATTAAGTATAAAACCAGTTATTATGTAAATATTTAGTCTCATTTTAAGATACATAAGTCTTTAGCACATTTTTCAATGAGACAAAATGGTTGCAAAGTTTTAGAAATGTGTTTTGGTTTATGACTTGAAGAATATTTGCTGAGAAAATTCTGTTAAATATAGTTCTTTGTTGGTAAGGAGAGTTTCAGAAACCTTAGGGAAGGTATTGGTAGGCTCATCTGACAGAAATTTATGTTCCAACAAGTATAAAAGCTCATACTTCAGTGTTTGCTTCTTATATTTTACTCTAGCTTGCTTTATTTAACTGATGTTCTTAATTGTAAATAAATTTCAGACCTCATATTTATATATATATATATATATATATATATGGTAATTACTGATAAAAAAATGCAGTGATTTTCATCATTGCACATGAACTTGGTTCCCAGTAAAAACACCATGTGTCCTAAACCTTGTAAAAAATCCAAAGCACATTTAGATACTGTTCTCTTGTGCAGATTACATTCAAGATGGAGAAAAAAAAATTAGCATCATCATGTAAGAGCACTGGTATTTTTGGTATGTGCCAACTTTCATTGCTGCAAATGGTGCCAGGAGTAAATATCTGCTTGATGTAGTGTGGGCTCAGTGTGGCTCTCTTTGATCTCTGAATGGCATCTGCTGGCAACCAGTTATCTGAATTTAGAAAGGCACTCCCAGGAGGTCTGTTAGGAACATGGATATAGAATAATTTCTGACTGAAGATCTCCTTAAAGAAAGGAATAAATCCCACAAGGTTTTTATGCTGCAAAACCTAGCTAGGAAAAAAACTTGAAATGGCAGTTTTCTAATATAGTCAACTCCAGAATGAAATATGTCCATATATATCCATGTGCATAAAGTTAGGCACTGTTTAGAACTCAAGGGATCCTGTTTGTTGTGTTTTGGGTTTTTTACATATACTGAAAGTTGTGAGAATATAAGCTTATGAAACCTCCAGTGTGATAGAATTAGAACTCTTAATATCTACCACACTTGAATTAATAAATAATACCACAGATATTGTATGCTATCAAATATTAAGCATCTGGTTTTGGCAGCTATATCAGGTGGCTGAAACAGCAAGACAGAAACACAACACCAACAGAACATATGAAATGCATTTATTTTAAAAAGAAAAAGTAAAATGGCAAATGAACTTCTGTTAGGGAGTTAATTCTTTCTTCAAAATTCTTGCCTGAAAATAAATTCTTTCACAAGTTTCTTTTAAAATTTGTTTAGAGTGCAGAAATAAAAATATTTGCCTCCAGGGATGTAGGTGTGACAGCAGAGATCCCTAGAACAGCAATCAGCTTTGGGTTCAAATGCTCCTGCTGGGAGAAATGGCTGCACTCCTTGGGCAATGCCAGGGGAATTGTCCTCTGTAGAGCAATGTCTGAATAATTTAACCAAGGGGAATTACCAGTGAGACATCTTAGCCCCAGCTTGGAATTTCTGGCTGTTACCCCTGGCTGGGAGCCAGGTTCCCTGAGATCCCAATTCCGTTTGCATTCCTGCATCCCCTTCCTGTGAGGAATGGCTGGCAGTGCTGCCTCTGTGTGCTGTGGTGGACAGAGGGCCAGGGCTGCACTGCTCTGGGAAGAGATGTCTGTGACAATTGCAGTGATTAGTCAAGGATCTGTTGTACTTTTCTTTCCAAACCCCAGGCAGATTCCTGGCAGCCAGGGGCTGATTTCAGGGTTTTAGGGGACACACAATTCTGCCCTGCAGCAGGAAGACACCTGGGTCTGCCTCTGTCTTTAGATGCACCAGTTCCATCACATAATGCTCCCTTTCTGGCCAGAGCCTTCCTGTTGTCATCTTTGGTGTCTAATCAGGTCCTTTAAGGTGTGCTTTACAGGTTTTTCACCATATTAAACACAAATTTACAGACTGCCTCATTTTTCAAGATTTCCTTTACTAGATCAGAATGAATAGCATTGAGCCGGGTAAATACAGAAGACACAAAAGCCAGAGGAACCTCCCCCCAGCATAAGTCTATGTGTATAATTTTAGTAGTGCTTGCCAAGAAATAGTCATTCAGTAGCTTGCTTTCTATAATTTATAAAGATATAGTTTATAGGGAAAAGTAATGGGGGGAGTAGAAGAATATATGTAGATTTATTTTAGTAAATATTGATTCATCTAAAGATAGAATTACAATACAACCTGATTCATAACTGGAAATAAACTAAAAATAGTAAATATAAAAGTATATTAATATACTTGTCCTTTTCTATTTCAGAACAACAGCTCTATTTATTCTGTGATCTCCCATTCCTCTGTCTCCTTTTCTGTTTCCTTTGAAGTTTTTGAAAATATTCCCATTGGACTAAATTAAATATTACTATTTAAGAATCCTCTAACCTGAATTAAGCATTTACTCATCTAGATTTTTAAATTAGAGAGGAGTCACTCCTTTGAAATGGACACATGTGAAATGCCATGGGATTATTGATATGGAGAGCTCTGTAGAATTCCCTTGTTTTCCTTCAGAAAAAAAAAAACAAGATAAAATTATAGCTCTTACACAAATATGTCCATTTCACTAAATTCCACAAGCAGCTTGGAGAAAGTGCAGTGGGACTGCAGATGTTGTTTTGGTGCTTATATGTGCCTTTGAAAAAATTACTCTTTGGAGTTTTGCCTCCTCTCTGAGGGTTAAATTCTTGTTTTATGGATGCACTGGCACATGGGTCTGCACTGCATTTGTTCCACTGCTGTTAGACAGGGATGGAAAATGCAGTGGTCTGGATCTAACACTGTATTTCCCTGATAGAATGTGTTGGCTCAAATCTGCCAGCTGTTCACTGGTGGAAAAGATAGATCATTCTTGCCTGTTGGTATAGGAATAAAAATTAAGAACAGCCACCATGTCCTCTATGTGTCTGCAAATGAACATTTCTGATCTACACTTGTTAGTTTTATAGAGCAAACTGCATTCTCCAGTAGGATACGATGTAGATAAGAGTCCTTGCTCTTAATGCTGGTATCATATGTAAATTAATTTTTACTGAAATGATATATAAATAATAGTATGGGAACTGTGCAGTTTGTATACATTTTCATCAGGCCTAGCACTTTAGACATTGAAGATGCTACAGAAACCAATGGACATACCAGGCCCAGGGGTGCAGCATGTGATAGAGTGATCCCTGAATCTGTGTTCATAAAACCCACAGCATTCAGAAATGTCTGTATTACAAATGAGAATATGTTTGTTCAAGTGTAGTTGAACTGAACTAGTGAGATATCCTAATTAATCCTGCAGTAATTCATTTCTGTGAGTGGTTTGCTTCTGGTTCAATGGAATGGCATAGCCAGGCACTTGGAGAGCAGGCGGCCACAGGAGCTGAGCTGCAGCACTGCAGGCCTTTGGGCCCTGGGGGAGGTGTCCTCAAGGTGAACAGAAGTGAGGACACCTTGTCTGGTCACTCTGTCCCTCTGACAAGGGGAGAGCTAACAAGGACTTGGCTGCTGAAAGAGATAACAAGGACATCACCAGTGTAAGGAGAATAAGTGTTTCTAAAGGGGACCAGGACAAAGGGGTTGGAGTGGGAAGTCTTGCAGCAACATAGTGACCCATCAATACTGCTAAAATGGTGCAGTCAACTGGCTTTGCCTTGCTGGCAAAGCAGAGTCTGTGTCAGTGAATCCCACAGCAGCCCTGCTAGCTAGCTTCTGGCTGAAAGCAGGAAATCCAGCCTGATCTTACAACCTAGATAAGGCATTTGAAAGCTTCATCACTGTTAATTATCTACCAACTCTTTGTTCCAAGAGATAAGGAAATACTATTTTCCTTACAGACATATGATTAAGTGAGATATAAAACATATTGTTACTCTTGTGGGGTCATGTAATAGATCAGGTACAGGCCAGAAACTTGAAAATGGGTTTCAAATTTATTAGCAAAAAATATTGTCATTGTATCAGTTAATCTGAAAAGACTGTCCTGAAATGCAGCTTGCCTTTGAAATTACAGACCTGTCTAATTTAATCTTTTATTAACTACAACAGAATGGCTGGAAGGCAGGGAAACACAAATCTGCAGTGTAATGTGCTGGATAAACAGGACACCAAAAGAGCCTTTAAATTTAAATTGGCTACAAAGACCTACAAAAGAACTGGATTTCTGACTTGCACGACATCAGCTCCTGTTAAATCAGAGGTCAATGAAAAGCTGACTTCATCACAAGCCAGCTTTTTTGTTGTTTTTTTTTTCCTTCTTCTTCTCAAAAAGAAAGCAATCTTTAGTGAGTTTTAGTGTTTTGGTTTGGTTGCTGTTTTGTTGGTTTTTTCCCATTTCCCCTAAAGACAAGAGAAATACAGGTTGTAATCTCTCACATGCACAGAACGCGTGTGGCTGCAGGAAAGGAGAGCTAGAGGAACTGTTAAAATGAAAGCTTGACTGCATATGTTTTTATTGGTTTTCCCTATTTTTTGTATCATTACTCTATGGTTAAAAATGTTAATTGTGGCTTTCTCCATTCTTAACAAGCTACCATCTTTGTATTTGACTTAATTAATTATTTATGCCCACAGAATGCCTTTTAGTAAACAAAATTTCATACAGTACTTTTAAAGCTTTACTTCAGTATGTTTATAGAAGGAGCTGTCCCTTGGTGTATTATCAAAGTCTGATTTCTCTGAATGATGATGTAAGAAGTCCATGTATTGTGTAAAATTTCCTGAATTAACTGGTAATTTTGAGTTCATTCCAGTAAAAATGTGTTTTTATTTTCCTAACTTTCAGGTGTCAGGCTATAAAAGGGATATAAATTTAGAAATAACTGTTGACTTCTAGTAGAGAACAGCAGGCTTTAATTAGGTGCTGCTGAGGATAATTGGGACATAAATGGTTCTGAAATATGAGACACCATGAGGGGTGTTTACAACTGTTGCTCTGAGCAGATAATCGAAATTGTGAACAGAGCATATCTTTGCTTCCATTTGTTTATGATTCCCTAAACTATTGACTGCATGGAAGATGTTGCACTCAAAATCTAGTTTAGAGGCCATGGGAAATGTACATTATCTATGATATGATATAGATAGAAAGATACGTGTGAGCAAAATTGGTGATAAACACTCAACTGGAAAAACTGCTGTTACAGCTGCACCAAATGAAGCTCAGACAGGGCACACCTGAGAAGCATCTGTTAGGAGGCCCTGCAAGTCTCCACACTGAGCTTACAGAAATTCCAGGGCCTGCACCTGCAACAGCTTGGGCTTCACTGGAGACACTGAGCAGGAGCCCTGAGTGGATCACATCAGCAAAAACAGTTTGAGCCATGATTTCATATTGCATTTACAAGTTTAATAGAAAGTGAATTCATTTTGGTCTTTTTGGATAGATTTCTTCACTTAAATTAATGGTGGGATTTTTGGGTTTGTTTTCTTTTTGTTTGGTTTTTTAGGGATGTGGTTGGTTGTTTCTTCTTTCATTTGCTGCACATACAGTTTTAGTGTCCCTGGGGGTATATCAATGGGATTTTGCTGTCAATGACTGCCCTCCCTCTTTTGGCTAAGAACACCTGTGATCTTTGCAGAGGAGAAATACAGCCATGTCCAGGGCCATGAGATCGGATCCCCCAGACCCATTCCTGTTGCAGCCTGCCTTGCTCCCTCAGGAGCTCTTAGCACTGGGTCACTAATGGGAATCTTGGGCAGGCCCAAGCACCATGATCCTCTAGGGCTGCTTTGTGGGGGAGTTGATTCCCTGCCACAAGTTCCCTGCAAGAGTTTCTGTCTGACCCAGAGCTGCCTCCCTCCTTGGGCTGTGCCTTTTCACTCTGTCCTGGCTTCTTTACTAAACTCTAAACTGAGCACTCATCCAAGTGCTCCATGGGTTTGCACGATGACATTATTGCATCTCATCTCCTGGCTCTGCTCCTCTGTAAGCAGTGACACTGAATGGTGTTTGCTCTCTGAACATTACTGAGATCATTCTTTTTTCCCCAGTAAGACCATGTATTTCAACTCCTGAGTCTCTTTTTTGAATGTTCATGTTCAGGCTTCATTGTGTTCAGGCATAAATTGCAGCTTTTTCTTGCATGCATCACCTTAAAATGTTCAATTACAGTCAATTTTGATTACTGTTTTTATCACCAAATCATTTGTTATTGTGAAGATCCTGGTGATTTCTACAAACTTTTGCAAGCTCATTATGTTCCAAATCAGGAAACTGAGCCAGGAACAAAACACAGGGATATGAGCAAGTAAATAACATTATCTCCTCTTGCCTGGAAGTTTCCATGTGTAAAGTGAGCTAGTCATAACTTGTCTTCCAGCACAATCTGCTCTGTATCTCAGAGAACTCCCCCCAGTCCTGTTAAAGCAGGGGTAACTGCAGCTTGCCAAGGGGAATACCTGCATGAGCTTGCAGGGTGCACTTCTGAGCAGAATGTCTTCCATCTCTCACCTGAATGCCCAAAATCCAGGAAGTACAATGTTTGTTGCCACATTGTACATTGCCCTTTCATTTCAAATCAGATTCTCAAATGTTGTAGTTTGCCCTAATAGCCAATTGAATAAAAGTTGTGAGTCCGACTGAGATAATAAATTCTTCCCACTTGGCCATTAGTTTCATCATTTTTATTTTCATTTTATTCAGAGTTGTTGCAAAATATCCATGTAAACAGAGATATCTTCAAGTATGGCTCTATCAGTGTTGTGTAAAGCCTGGAAATTTATAATAGGAAACATCAGCATGGGTAACTGTGTAAAGCACTTGACATCTGTCCATATTTATAAACACTTTTCATTTGCTGCAGTTTATTTACTCTTGGCACACACAAATATAATGTGACAGACACCCTGTGGCTTCTATTGATGAGAGGATTAATAAAGCTTGTACTTTGATTATGACATCCTAAGCCATCAAGCATGAAGACTTCAGCAGTCATTATTGAACATTGACACATATTGCATCAGTAATCAGAAATGACAGGAGACAAGGAGCTGGCAGAAACAGGGCTTTCAGCTCTCTCTCAGGAATAGGATTTAATATGAATTTAATGTATAGCCATGCACTGTTTCAGACTCATTTTTAGCTATATTTGTTGTTCTTTAAAGGCATGTTACAAAAAAAAAATCTCTGCATACTCATTTTATTGAGATGCAAGGAGTGCATAATAGAGTCTTGTTAGGTGGTAATGCAAACCATCATGGCATTGCATGCTCAGGGGTCTTCTGTGGGTTTATTCCAGTGTGGAGACTTCATTTAATACCCTTGGCTGCGCTGTATCTTTTCCTGCATATTAGCAATGAAAAATATGGGAACTTCAGGCAAAGTCCTGTAGAGTCCCACTTCTCACTGTGGGAAAGAGCTCCCTGATTTCTGACATGGAGGAGCATGATGTAAAGCTGATGTGTCCCACATGGGGTCTGTGGAATAATTCAAATGACCTGTCTAGGTCATGTGGAGGGAAGGAGTGACCTGAAGCTGCAGGAGTGTTTTGGCATTTAGCCCAGGCACTGAATTTTCCTTGTCTGTTCTATAGACCAAAGGTTTGGGCAGTATCTAGAGGGCTAAAATCCAGCTTTTTCCAGAGTACTCATCATGGTGTCATCAATAGACCTTCATCATGGCTTTGGTGGCAGATAATTACATCCCTTTGCAAGAAAGATATTGAGCACTTGTGAACTGTGGAAACAGGGATAGAGTTCTGGAAACTTCTGTTTGTGGTCTACATTGTATTTCTCATCTACTGCTAGGTTAGTAGTTAGTCTTGTCCAAACCAGTTCACCTCTCTGAGCAGCAAATCCATTCTGGTTTGAACAAACCTCTAAATTAACAGTTTTAAAGCAAATAAGCAGATCAATTAAAAAGCTAAATAAAGTTTCAAGGGTCAGCTTTATTAGGAAAAAAAAGGCAGTCCTGACTCTGTTTAATTCTGTAGAACTTTTGCTGCTATTGTCTATGATTCCTCCTAAAAGTTTTAGATAAATGCAGTTTGTTGGAAGAATCTTAATGAAATTGATATTATACCAAGGCTTCCTAGTAGCTGTGCAGGGTATCATTTCTTACAACTCTTAAGAACCATCAAAAAGCTGAAAAATTACTTTTAATTAATTTCTTTCATTACACAAATTGATGTACCTGTTCTGAGGTGCTGGCTTTTCATCTTGCAGCTATTCTTCAGTTTCAATCTTGAGCAGTTTCTATTGCAAACAATTTCTTCTTTTTTCTTCAACTTTTTTTTGTGCTGTGTGTTCTTGCTGTAGAGAAACAGGCACAGGGATAAAATGCCTTCAGCCTATCTTTGGTTTTGACCCTTAGGTTTCTGTGGGTTTTTTCCCCCTTTGATTGGCATTTTTTCCCTTGGAATATTGACTTTTACCCTTGAGAACAATGTCCATTCAGTTGTGACTGCTTTGTTGGCGTGGCAAGGTTCTCCACAGGAGAGGGCAGTAAAGCACACAGAGCAATCTCTCTTTGGTAGATACAGCTTAGATGAGGAAGCGTTGGAAAAGAATCACCTACAAATGCCAGCTGCAATTTAACCTGGATGGAGAGTAGGAAAATGATGTGAGTCAGAGCAAGCTGACAGCCTTTTTCTGCCCTGTGAAGCTGCAAACAGATTGCAAAAGCTGGACATAGGTATGCACCTTCAAGTGATGATCAAATACTGATCACAACAGACTAACACAATGAAGTGGTTTGCTGGAAGATTGAGGCTGCTTGCTCTGAGTGTTTGCTGAGAGATGAGCTGCCAAATTACAGCTGGGTGAAATAGTTTGAGCCCTGGGCCTAACAGTGCTGTATTTATGCATCTTAGAGGTTTTTCTTTCTGAACTGAGGCCTCTTTCCTACGTATAACTGCTCTGTTTACAAATGTTTAGTCCCTATGTGTCCAAGTTTTCTAAAGCAAATCCACAGGTACTGTTTCAAGAATAAATGTATTTGTGCTGTATAGAGGGAGATGAGATTCACCTCCTCAGCAGGGAAGGAGGAAAAATAGTATGAGGAAGCTGTCTCTATCCCAAACACACACACAAAAAAACCCCGATAGCCAAAATGAGGAAAAATTCTACTACATTCTTGCTCAAATTACATTGTATCCAAGTTCTGTCATGCTACCAGATGCTGAAATTTGTTGACTCCTACTTGCTAGATAATAAATGCTTTCCATTTAGGTACAACCCACTTTTATAGGTGCTACACATCCTTGCAGTGTGATGGTAGCAGGGCACAATGCTATCCTCCCAAAGATCATTAAAGAATGCTCCATAATCTGGAAGTTCCTCTCTGTGGGGTGAAGGATGTTCCAGAGAGGCTTTATCTAAGTTATCCCTTTGTTAATGTTACATGTCTGACTTTCAGGAGTTTTATGCAAGGCACTGCCTCTTGTGTCTCTCTCTTGGAGTGGTTTGCTCAGTGAAATAAATACAGATGTATGTGCAATCTAATCCTATAATACTGAGGGGTTTTATGAAATATAACAAACATAATTAATTAAAAATATGGCTCTTTTTATTGACAATGTACAGTAAAATTTGGGAACCTCTCTGTTCCTCAACCCCTTCTTCCCCACCACACCCCTGGCCCTAGATTTTCAAAGACATGACACTATTTGTGGGAAGGGAAAGGAAGGCAAAGAGGCAGGGACTGAGAGACAGAGGGATGGAGGGAGCTCCTTCTCTGCCTTTTGAATAAACAGCACAGCTGGCATGGCTCTTGCCTGCTGTTACACAAATGTCTGCTGTATGGAAAACAAGAATTAAGTCTGTGTAAGGTAGGAAATCTGAATCCCAGCTCAACTTCTAATCCTTGTTGAAATTCATGAATATCACTGATGTGCTAGGAAAAAAAAAAGCTACTATTTTGTATCAGGCTCTGGATGTTGGATAACTCTATGGGTGTGTCATCTTTCTTGAACTTGAGCTGAGCAACTGGGCTTGAGGAATCAAATGAGCTGCTTGTGATACCTTAATCTGTTCAAGTAACTAATTTCTGTTGTTCTTTTCTGTTTCTCCTTTCTACATGTTTAGTGTTTTACATATTTATTTTATAGGTAAATGTTACGAAAATTTATTCCTATTGCATCATTTGTTACCTCAATTGGAAATTGGTTTTCAATTTGTCAGTAGTGTCACGTTTTCAAAAAATGTGTCCATGCACACAATTACAAATGTAGCTGTACTGAATTTTCCTTTTAATCACATGAACATGGCTTTTCTTCTCATCAATGACTGATCAAAGTGAGGTCTCTTTATAGCTGGGTCAAGGTATCCTTCAGTATCTCAGAAGTGTGTAAGGAGCTTTTTTTGTTCCAGTAATGCACCACAAAGAGTGAAGCCCCTTGCTTCCCTGCAGTTTAAAGTTATCAGAATTGTTCCTTGAATTTCAGTGGAATTTATATGCAGAGCTCTGACGAATGGCATATCTGAAAGATCTCCTTTTCTGCAGATTATGTTCATAAATCTCTATATGTTCCTCATTTTCATGATTGTTTATTCAATATCTTCTGCAGGGTTTTGTCAGACAAGCACTGAACTTGACAAATGACACGAGGAGTCCCCACAGGGATCAGAGATGTTACTCCAGCATTCAAAACTGAATTAAGACCAAAATTCATATGAAAGGATAATACAGGGTGCTATCAGATGCACTTGTCTTTATCTCATTCTTCTTAATTAAGGCTGAATCAATTGAAAATGGGCAGATTTATTTGCTCGCGCCCTGGTTAATCTTGTCTTGAAGAGTGGAATAAATGCTCAGCTGATGTCAGTCACTGCCATTCTTGTTAAGGTTCACTGAAATCCTCTGGACTCTTGTCAGTGCTTTTGCTTTGCCTTCCTGAGTTGGGGCTGCAGAAATCCAGCAGTAGGTCAAGTGATACAATTTACATGTTTTTGTTGTCTTTTGTCCTCTTGCCGGGCAAAAATGATTCTATTATCAAGCTTTACTTACCAATGTTGAAAAGGAGGCAAACATCAGATGAAAATGGATGATCTGCATTTGTGGGTACTTGCCTTGCACTCTGACACAAGGGAGAGAGAAAAAGAGTGATTTATTTGTTGGTGGGTGCTGTTATTGTAGAGAATAAATTGCTCTGGAATATTTTAGCAAGAGATAAGCAAAGGTGTTTGATCATATAAGAGAATTGGATTTTTAAAGATCCTGCCCATTCCTAACTGCATCTCAGATTAGAATTCCAGAAACAGATCAGGCTGAGATTTTTTTTCAATTTATTTTTTCTAATAGAACTACTTTCTGAAATAAAAATAATTTGAAATGGAACTAAGGGAAATGCCATAAGATTTTAAAGTTGATGTGAAGGTATTTATAGCACACTCAGGCCAGGTGTCTTTAAACAGAGCAAATCTATTTACCATTATGGGTAGGTTACCTACCAAGCAGCTCAGTAAAATTCTTGTTTGCATGACAAAGTTTCACTGATAATGACTGGGGCAAAGGCTGTGACTGATCATATTCAGACACTCTTTATTAAATAAGGTTTAGAAGGTAAACTTGGGCTTCTGAGCTCAATCAAAGCTTTCAATTCTGTCAATACCAAGTATTGAAAGAATCTCTCTCTTGATCACAGCAGACAAACTCAGATAAGCTTATTGCTGAGCCAGAGTGTGACAGTGCCTTCCAGGGAAAGCAAGAGCGAAGTTGGGTGGTGGAACCCAACTGCTGTTTTCTTGTGGAGGTAATTCCCAAAGAGGGTCTCAGACAGCTCTTGGCAATGTTTGTGTTTGTCTTGTGTTAATTCAGTGATATTATCAAATTATTTGGGTGGACATAGGTTGTTCAGAGCAGCACTGGAACTTTCAAGCTTCTTTTGTAAATAGTCCTCGTGGCCCTGCTGAACTTTCTTTTTTTTTTTTTTCGAAATATACCTGTAAATAGAATCAACAATAAATAATATACACTAATATTTCTTTACAATGCAGGTAGCTAAAGTGTTAGTCTGTGCCTTGGAGAAAAAGTTTAGTGTGTGGCAATTGCCAGTTAACCCTTAAACATTTGCCTTTAGCTGACCTGTTGAAATCAAATGTACCGAGCAAAAGTTGTCAGTTGCACAGTCAATACATGCATTCCACATTAGAGCCATTAATTTCTGTTTATTTTGAGCCAAAAAGAACACTTTAGTTACAGGCTGTGACATCTGTGGCTTACTTCTATTTTTCCAAGACCATTCATATTCTGTTACTCTCTGTATTCCTTAGCCTTTGCTTCTTCAGGGTTCAGATTTTTGAAATACCAGCCTGATACGAGTGAGATCAGTTGTCCTCTAATATAGTTCTGTTTTGAATATAAGTGGATGATGATGATACAGGTTATCGATATTTGATAAACAGTGCCATTCTGATGTGTCAACAGATGAGTGTTTTGACAAACACTCACTGAATGATCCTGAGAATAACCTTTAGACTTGAATGACTTGAATTGATTTTATACTGCTGCAATGCAATCCTTCCAGAATCACCTGCTGCATTATTCTGAGTTCTCTTGTCTCTAGTTCTTGTTCATTTGGATTGTTATGGTCTTTGGATTGGTGTTTTAGTAGTGCTCAAAGTTTTGGTCGAACATTTATGTGTGTAGGGGTAGCTGAGGTCATAAATGCCTGCAGAACAAACATTCTGTCAACTAATCTCTAATCTGAGAGAAGCATCTCCTCAGCTAATGGCAAGTGCAGCTCTGAATGGGGCCATTTCATTTCATGAGGAGCCTGAATGGTCCCTTTTCTCTGCAGCTGTCCATGAAGGATGTGACAGAAGTGCCACAGCCAGCCCTGAATTAGTAATGCAGTGCTTTGCCAGCCTTAATGAACCTGAGACTGTTCACAGCAGCACCACTCAAGTCCCAAGACTGCATTTACAGTACTTAGGCAGTACAGATTGTTAAAGAGGAAGATTTTGCTTCAGTCCATTGCCAATCCTGCTGTTGCAGGGGGACTGCACTGCAGTAGGGCCTTCTTGCTGACAGGGGAGGAAATTCAGTTTTCAGTCGTGCTCTGTGGATGTTTCCTACAGTCCGCAGGGTATTCAAAAACAACCTTTAATGAGGTGACATAAAATGACAGGTCTAGAGCTTAGAAATAGCTCTATTGCTGACTGTCTGCTTGGAACTGGAGAATATGGTGCTAAAATAGAGACCCTGGCTTGCAGTGAGCATTAAAAATGGGATAGTTCAGAGGCCTTGCCTGCTGCTGCCATAGGGTTCCTGCTGTGACAGCAGAGCCAAGTAAAATGTCTGCATCTGAGCTTCCCTGAACTCACTGGCATTGATGGCACATAGAGGGTAATATAATGTCATCTACAGCTGTAGAATAAGAAAAAAACAAGTCCTAATGTGCAGGCAGGGTAATACAATAAAGAGGGATCAAGAACACCTTACACAGTACTTTTAGGTCTGTGAATGCAAGGTGGGCTGCAGAAGTTCTGTTGCTACACAAAACAAAATGGCAAAAAAACCCAGGAATTTGATAGATGTCTAAACATCTAACATTGCAAGAAAAGAGAAGATGAATACTGGAGAACAGTACAGGCATGAAAAAGATTGAGACTGGGGCAGGGGGAAATGTGCACTAGCTGAGTGAAGAAAACAGTTGAAATTAGAGGAAGAGGGATTGGTAAATCATTACATGAAGATACTGCTGGAGTGGGTAGTTATAATTTCTTAGTACACAGACAAGTAGTGACATTTACAATTATTTTAACTTTCATGTTAAGCATCAAAACAAATTCCTAAAGATTTCATAATATTTCATTAATGCACAATAGAAATCCAGCATCTTAATTAGGAAAACAATTATTTGCCCATTTTTTCTTTAAAAACTCAACTTCTTGTCTCTTCCAGAATACAATCCAAAAAATCTGAAGGCTGGGAGGCAATACCATTTTCCATTTTTTTTTTTTTGGGGGGGGGGCTTATATGGTGATGAAACCCCTGAAGGTGTGGATCTCTGATGGAAGTAAAATGCCTTGAAGTACTTTTTCAGCCAGTAGTGTGCTAAATACAGAATTACATCTTTGGAAGGCACAGTAAATTTATTTGAAATGCCAACCCCCCAAAATCTTCTGGGAGTATTTTGTTTGGCTTGCATTTATATTTGTGTTCTCCACTCTGGGTGGAGAGGGTAATGAATACTTGATTCTCTTTTTACCTTCTTAATATCTTCATTTAGTGAAAATATATGTTAGCTTGAACCATGTTTCAAACCCCCAAAAAGTAATACAAATAATAGCACTTGTCTTTTGAAAGGTGTAATTTCAATCTGTAGGACTGGAGCTCATCCTTAGATTGTTCCAGTGAGGCACATAAGTGAAAGCTGGGACTGAATAAGAAAGTAGATGAGTAGAGGACTAAAAGGAAAATCTGATGTAGAGTGTGAAAAATGACCAGTTGAAAAAGATGGCTTAAAAATATCTGTACTGTTTAGTTTGTCTTTTACAAATACATATAGGAAACAGTGACACAGCAAAGAAATTAAGACATCTGTACACTTATAGACAGAAAATGCATAGAAAGGTAGAAAAAGGTAGTTGTAGTTTTAAATTATTTGTTTCAAACTCAAATATAAAACTCTATAATCTGAACCATTTTTTTATTACAGAATTTGTAAAAAACACCATAAAAATAGCAGAACAGGCTGCAGAGTAAGAGAGTTCAGCTGCAGTTTTTCAGTTACCAGACTTCCCCTCAAACTTGTCTGCCTGTTGTGCACAGTCTACATGCTGCACAAATTTATTTTTGTCTCTTAATTTATTCTAACTTTCCCATTATCTAGCCTGTCCTTGGAACACTTTTGAGAAATTGCTAAACTCTGTGAAGCACAGACTAGACTCCTAGATCAGGTTATTTTATATCTTTATTAGACAATCCCATTAGAACCTCACCAGTGGCAAAGGAGGGAAATATAATGCCATCAGCACCCGTATAGTGCTGCACTCTCCCAAAGTTACTGGCATTAGTAAACTCATCTTACTGCCAAAACCTTTTAAAACAGTCTACAAGCTAATTTCATTGACTTATAAAACTATTTGTAGTTTTATATGAACTGAGCAATTCATTTTATGTTCTGCACTGAGGAACAACCTTAGGTTTGAGTTGACTGTGTTGCTGAGATACCACCTTGAGCTAACTTTGTATTTTTATGTCCCTGAGGGATTTCATTAAGGTAGTAGAGCAGTCTCTATCAAATATTCATAACCTCCAGTAAATGAAGTAATATCTTCCTTTTCATTGCAGTTTGACACAGACACGTTAGTAGCTGACAGTACTTGCACAGATCCACAAATTGAGCTTCATAATATTTTACATGTTGCTGCTGTTTTCTAAATTTTTGAACAATGCAAAGATTCTGACTTGTTAGAAGGTCTGCATCCTTCCAGAGCAGATGCATCTGATAATTCATATATCATTTTTGCATTTAACTAGTTTGGGGGCTTTTTCTCATGCCAAAATCTTTGAGGGAATGCAATGTCAGATTAGAGCACCTCTAACTCAGGCTGACTCGTTACTCAGGTGGAAGCCTATGATCTTCTGAGAGGTCCAGAACTGTGCAAATGAAGTGGTTATAAGAAATAATACTAAATAACCTTGCCTGGAACTGAAGTATGAGGCAGTACCTTCCTAGGATTTCACATGGCCATAAAGTGTGTGTAATTCAGTTCTGAACCCAGCTGGTCTCAGAGTACACTTTCAGGAGAGGCTCTTTGAAGTAGATGTATCTGATTCTCATTTGCATTTTTATATAAAGGTGCCATAATGCAAATAAATTGAGCTGCCCTACTTAGATGTTTGAAGTTAGGCATGTATTCCTGCATCTTGCTGAATAAGATCCTGACTCTGCACTTCGTTGACTTCAAAGCCTTTCTTTTGAATCATTGAATTTTTCAGCTTTTGCACTGTTTTCAGCCAGAGCTGTCAGATACTCTTTTTAACTGACCACCAGTTATGAATAACAATAGAATTTTAGGTTTTGTTTTTTCTTATGGGTGAGATATTGTCTGTAACGTTACTTCATTATCATTTTATGTCTTTAATTTATGTCTGTTACACCAAATGCACAAAGTGAGACATAGAGAATTTTCTGGCTCTTACAAGAGGTGGACAGAACTTTCTACAGTTAGACCTTTTGTGCTATTGCACCATTGCAGTGATCCCATAAAACCAGTAAATGGGATGGTTGAAAATGGCCTGAAATGAAAAAAATGTGATGTAGCATTGTTTCCTCAGGAGTAATTGTTGGTTATGCTGTACAAGTGGGTGAAATAGGCAAGAAAAGCAATATTTGAGAATTATGGAGCTGTGAGAGGACACAGCCTCTCTAAATATCTTGTGAGCAGCATGGGAGTGTTGAACAAATAACACTGAACCCGTTAAGCTTTGCTTGCATGAATCAATGTAAGACATCTGCTGCACCTTGCTGTGTCCTACTGGAACGGCAGGCACTGGGTATTGCTCTTGGGCTCAGGATTGGGTTGGACAGATGTCACCAGCCATGGGAACTGCTGCCTGAGGGGCTTGCAAGGAGGACTGGCTCATGAGCAGTGATTCCAGCATTCCTGATGGACCATCACATCCAGCTAGACAGACCTGACCTGATATTTGTGGAGAGAGGTCAGCCCTCGGTGCCTCCAGTTGCAGGCACACAGTGTGTGATGGTTGGGAGTGGGGCTGGCCCAGCCTCATCCCCAGTGGGTGCAGCTGTGAGCAGCAGGTGAGCAGCACTGACAGCAATGAGCCATGGAGTGCCCAGGGGCACTGAGCAACCACCAAAGGGAGCAGAGGGCACACAGGGGCAGGGCATCAACGGGAGGGATAAAAGGCTGGGCTACAGAACAAGAAGGGCAGAGTTTGCAGCCTTGTGGAGTGCAATTCACTCACGCTCTGTGGGCTGAATGCTTGAAGCCGTCTGATATTGCATGGTGATACTCTGTGCGGTGTGGCTGTCCCAACTGTGCCACGTGCTGTGACATCCAGTGGACATAAAATCCATCCTCACTCACCCTGAGGAGCAGGTCTGGCTGGTGATGGATACCAACAGCAGTGGTGTGGTGGCAGCTGCAGGCTCCTGCCTGAACTGGGGCTCTTGAGGTGCCTGGGGCAGGGATGAGCTTCTGTGTTATGTGAGAAGTTCTGGGGACACGCAGCTCTACAAACTCTGGGTAAGTTACAATGAGTAACTTAATGTTTTAGTTTCATAGTTCCTCAGTTTACCTTTGCATACTTTATGTATTGTGATTTTTGGCTGTTAGATGGTTTATTTCATATTCATGCAAACCTTTAAGACAGTTGTAGAATCTCCTGCTGTTTCCAAAAGACTTCCAGTGAAACCATAACAGCTCTTAAAGCAGCATGCTGTCCTCATCGTTGTGTACAGACCTTTATCTAAGGTAACTACGATACCACTGCCAAGCACCTTTCAGAGAAATAAGCCATGATTCCCTCTCTGGGAGCTGATTTAAGAACAGAGTAATGCAAATAAAATAATCCCACTTATAGGATAAAATCCCTTATGGAAGGAGTTGTGAGGGCAGTGACCAGGGGTGGCTGTGAGCTTTTGCTAGTGTATGCCACACATTTCAGTTTAACTTCCTCCTGAGCAAGTGTTTTCTGATCTTTTTCCAATCTTTCCATTGATGTCTTCCTTGTGCACTTTCAGCAGCATAGGTCACACAGGGTGTTTCATCACCACATTTCCAGGCTAGGTGTAAAACCTGTACAGATTTTTTTCTTTACAAATGTGTTAGATAGGTGTATGAGAATTCCTTGACTGCTTTCTCCAGACATGTTTTACTTTGGGTAGTAATGCCAAAAATTAATCTTGTAATGAGTAAACTAAATAAGATTATGGCTCTTGTCCTGTTCTGTGGAGGGGTAGAATGTAAGAAAATAAAGATAGTGCAGAAGGTAGTCTCACACCTGAGGAGTTGCAGCTGCACTAATCACCAAAGATTAGGAACAGGCCTGCCCTTAACAGGCCACAGCTGTGTCCAATAAGAATGAGTGCTACAAAAGAGTGGGTTAGCTGGTGGAGAGGGGAGTTGGAGCCTGTTGGTTGTGCTGAGAAGAAGAAGGAGTCAGTGCTGTGAGGAGCTGCATGTGAGAAATCACCGAGAAGGTATGGAAGCTTTGCCATAAGATGACAACACTGTTCTAACTTCAAAGCAGGGTAGCTGCTACAAGTATATCAGTTAGTTTATGTAGGGGAAGATCTATTCCACTGTTACAAGATTGCCATGGATAACTTCACTTGCTGAAAATGTATAGGATGCTGCAGGATTGGACATTTTCTGAGGTACAGAAATTTAATTTCATTCAGTGAGAGGTAGGAGAAGGGAGATGGATCCATTTGACATGATTTTAAAGCACTAGAAATTACTTCCAAATGTGTGACCAGCTGAACAAACAACTGTTGTATTTCAAAAACTGATCCAGATTCTGATTTCAATTACTGTGATGTGAACTCACAAAAAATTGCAGTGAGTGTGTTAGAATTGCTCTGGATTAAAAAAGAAGTAGGAAAACAATTATCTGTCCTGATGTGTAATTGTGGGGTGTCCTTTTCAAAGGTAAATGTTATTTTGAAAACTTCTGGAGAAAACCCAGTTTGTTTGTCAGCTGGATGTCATGTGCATCAAAATACTTTACTCAGTGGCTAATAGTTCTATTATAAATAATAAGTAGTTGTTAGCTTATAGATGGAGAATGCTTCTGAAGGGAAAGGTGAATTCAACTAACCTATCAATAAGCAAATGAAATGTAATTTAGTTCATAATTTCTAAGAATACAGAATCCTATTCTATTTATGTGGCTAATAAATGCAGTCAGAAAGTCTTTTCAAAACTGACAGTACTGCAAATGCCACTGTCCTTATGTTGCCAGATTCCTACATTAGAATGAATACATTTTTCTGATTTGAATACAAATGTTATTTGCCAGGTATAATCTGAGTTATCATTGCATTCCATCAGGTTTGTGTTGTGACTGAGCTGAACTCCAAATCATGCTAGCACAGAAGTTGAATAAGAAGGATGAGTGTAGACCATATACTGTATGAAGAGCTGCTCTGAAATTTTTCAGTGTTTTGTATACCATAGCATGCATATCAGAAACTTATGATATTGCAATTCATATGCACTGATATTTCCTAATAGCCTTTGGGCTTTTCAAAATTAAGAGTGATGATTTCTTAAATGAGAACCATGTTGCACCTCAGGCCAGAATCTCAGCTTGGTTTTGTTTGTTGAAGAGATTTTTGTAGGTGAATGATAGGATAACTAGCATCAAGAGAATATTTTTTCAAAGGATTAATGAAGTAGTTTTTATCTGTTAATAATTCTTAGGTCTCTCTATAACTAATTTACTATATCCGTTCAAAACCCTGGAGTTGAAAAGTAACTCTGGAAACAATCCAGTTGGCTCCTTCAAGTTCCCCAGGAGAGCAGTTGTAAAAGAGAAAAAATTGATGGAGGAGGAAGGATTCCATGTATCCTAAATCATAACAAGCACTGCAGTATCCAAAAACCCTTGGTGCCTTCTAACAGAGGTGTACTTTTAAGCTGTGCTTGTCTTGAGACCAAGCTGTCAGCATGGAGACTAAATGGGGCTGAAGTCAGGACATTCTGATGTCAGGCACAACAAATGGAATAGCCAAGAGAGGTGGTGTGCTCTGGGGGAAGGTCCAGTGGGTCAGCACAGGGCTTCCAGCTGTGCTGCTCACAGACAGATGCTCCAGGGCTCTGGGGTTCATTCTGCTTCTGCTCAGGTGCTCAGGGTCTCTTATGGGTCTCTCCCAAAGTTACCCCTGACCACACTTGTTGTAGGATTAGAATTGAATTGATAGAATTTAATAGAATTAGAATTAAATTCTAATAGAATTAGAATTGAATTTTGACTTCTTCATTCTGAAACTCCCCTAATGTGAGTCAAAACCCTTGGCTTGGAGACCTGAGACATGATTGATGGAGATGGTGATAGTGTTGATTGGTTGGGTAACACATCTCTGCTAGGAAAAAACCCTCAAACCAACCAAAAAAGCCCCAAAACTGAGGCACCATAAGTGAATTGATCTATCTGAATGATTTCTTGCTCTCGCAGGGTCTGTTTCCTTATTTCCTGCCTTGTTCTACACGTTTGCCTGAATCCAAACCACTTTAAACCAGCACAGAATTCATAGTTCTGAGTAAACAGTGGAGCTGTTTTCAGAGTGCAGTTTTCTGTTTTATGCTGAATTATGAGGTGCTTACCTGAGAAAATGCCTTTTATTTCACTCAGAAATCAATACTTGGGGATCTTTGCAGAGGACAATGCTGTCCCTGTTGGGAGGCACAGCAGTCAGGCAGTGACAGCTGGCACAGTTCTTTGGTGTGTTCTGTCCATTCATCAGCAAACTTCCCATCATATACTCCTTTTCACAAACTAAAGAGCTAAATAGCTCTTTTTCCTACTAGCTGTCATGTATTTCAAAATGTATTTTTATTATTATTAGAATATTTTTCCTCGTTTCCACCTTGTTTCCTCCTACCTGATTTACATGCTCTGATCTTGATTTATGGACTTTGTTGCATAGCTCTCCCTGTGTTCACAGGTTTTGTTCCATGTATTTCTATTCCATCATTTCACTTCCCTGGATGAATATTTTCCCCTTTTCACTTAAGTTCATTACTCTCAATTCTATTTACCTTTGTTTTCCTCAGGAGCTCATCTGTCTTTTTTAATTTTGGGAAGGAATTCACAGGTTGTGTTGCTGAAATACTTGTAAATGTCCTGATATTAATTTTTTTTTAAAATCAGGATTATGAAGTATGTTTGCAAGAGGGAGTTATGCTACTAAAATATAAATATGTTAGGCAGGGAAGATCTTGTTTTCTTGGAAGTCACTTCAAGTGGTCTCTGTCATCACTGGTTTTTAGAGCCACAAAATGGAATTAGCAAGGTCTTCTGAGTCTGAACACTGCTAGGAGCTCATTAGGGGATTTAAACACCAAGCCCATATGTTATATTTGAAATTTAGCATACAATTTCCCCAAGTATCCTCATCATTTTCTCCTTTTAAAATCATGGTTATTTGGAATTTCTCTTGCCTTAATTCTGGTCATTATGATGTCTCCTGGTGTTTATTAAACACATTGTGTGTGTAAACAAGGCCTAACTGCACAGTAAATTAGGAAATACTCTGTGGCTTGGCAGCACAGCTTTATCTGAAGGTGGAAGATGTGCTCTGGTCTTCAGACTCCCTACATTAACAATGAATCACATTATATATGTAGGGGGATAGAATATAAGAAAATAAAGAAGAAGAGTCAGTGCTCTGAGGAGCTGCCCACGAGGAACACCAAGATATCAAACTTTTGTGATAAGGAGACAGCAGCATGGAACCCCTGCAATAAGATGACAACAATATATACATATCTGTATAAAATACAGAGCAGCTTAGTAGGCCTTCCATAATATCTCCATTTCACACTGGCATGGGGAGAATGAGAAGCACGTAGCAGTAGCAGTGGATTTCTTCAGTCAAGAGGTTTACTGGTTTAAGTTATATTGCTACGCTGTATAAATCAAATAAGTAGGCTCACCATCTCCCCAAATATTAAATACTTGATATAATTTCTTTCTCTTGATCAACTAAGCAAGAATAGGAAGCACATTATTAAGTGACTTAAATACTCATAGAAGTTGAATTAGAATACTCAGAGTTTCTTATTAGAAACTTGTTTCCAAAAGAAGTTCTTATTACTTTCCACCTCTATTATTCCTTAACATTTCTTCCTATTTGAGACAGGAATAAGGTTAGTGCTGTGTTATTACACCCATTGCTTGTTCAGGTTCTATTATACTTAAGAGGATTCTTTTTGCCAAATATTGTTTGTAGGAAAATTTCAGATCCATTCTAATGCCCTCCAAATGAAAACAGTTGTTTGTGTAACACTTCCCCATTTAATTGCTTTTAAGGGACTGCTAAATCCATTAGTGAGGGTACTAATAGAGAGGAATTGCAGGAGGAATGGCAAGAATTTTTTTTTAAGTGCAGTTCAAATTAAAGCAATATTTTTTATTTAATAGTTGGATTGGGGAAGCATAAATACAACTTCTCATGTTTTGCGATATTTGTAAGGTAAAAAGATTAATATAACAATTATTTTTCATGTCTAGTATACACATTACTGCACTGCTGTTTATGAAGCTACAAATTTAGCTCTCTGTTAATCAACATATTGAAAAAATGCAGGTAAATAAATTATTACTGGTATGAATCATGAAATTTCAATAAAGATATAATATAGAGTGTTATAAAGGTTTTTACATTTAGAATATTTCTAAATTGGCTGCATCTATGATGTTTAATTATGTTTAGAAACAGGAGACTTTTATTAGAGTGCTGTGGGGAAAAAAAAATAAACCATAAAATCATACATTTTAATGTTAAAATTACTAAGTAGTAGGAATTAAATATGAGAAGATAATTGTTGCTGTCTCTAATAAAATTATAAATACAACTATTCTAGTAAATGTTCTCCTATTCTAGTAAATGTGAATATTCCATTCCAGTAGATATTGTCCAGTTCTAGTAAATGTAGCCCCAGAAAGCCCTGAGCTGTTGCCTTAGCCCTGCCCGGGCTGTGCCTGCCCTCAAGGCTGGAATGGTGAATACAGGAATTCATGTGTTAGACCAGTCTGGACCAAAGGGGATTGAGCCCCAGAGTGCCAGGTTGGTTTGTTGTATTCATGAAACAAAGTTTAAATCACAGACTACACTGTCATGTGAATCTGAGATGCAAATGGACCGTGACAGCTTTTCCTGGAAAACAAACAAAAAAAGGGTATTTTCTGGCAGGTTGTCCCCATTGTCAAATTTATAAGAAGGCATAATTAAACTCAGTAGGATTCACATTCCAATTAAAATAGGGCAAGAATTTATTCTGTTATCCCATGACACTTGCATGAAATTACCTTCTAGTTTCATCAAATTTTTTATTAATAAAAAACAGAAGCCAAGAAAAAAAAAAAGGCAACTGAAGGAAATTTAAAAATGCCAAAATTTGAGAGCCACAGATGAGATGGGGACATGGGATTGTATCCTTGCAAGGGGTTATGGAATGAGTTGTTCTGACCCACCTTGGTTGTTTTTTATACTGAAGAGAAGACAAAAAAGAGGATAGGCAAAACAGGCAGCTTGTAATGTAGGGATGAACATAGATGTGGTATCAGCAGCCAGGAGCTCTTTGTATGTCTTATTTTGGTACCAAACAAGTTTGGAGAGACTTAGAGTTTGAAAAAAAACATGGTCTTCAGGATAAGGATGCAAAAGGTAATGCAGAAAAGTAAGAGATAAGAAGCTAAATCTATGGCACATTTATTTGTTTATGCCATGCTTTGTCTGATTTTCACAGGCTTGAACTTTGTTTATGAAACATTCCCATCTATCTGTGACATGAAAGGCTCTGAATCTTGGATTCAGGCAAGAAGTGAGAAGGAGTAAATACGAATTTTCCTTGCTATATAAAAATTCAGGTGTAGAAATAGGTGTTGATTGAGAACAGTTTTGTGCAATGCTGCCCACACATGATCTCCTCCCCAAACTCAGCATGCATAGAGTGATTCAGAGGGAATAGAGCTTAGAATTTATCTGCATTTCCTAGCTGGATTGAGTAAAGCAGCCTGGGGGGATGGAGCAGGAGTTTGTAATTCCTGTATAAAGGAGAAGGAATGGAGTAGCACAGCTGAACTGCTCTGCTGTGAGAGGCAGGAACTTTTTTGTAGGCCATGAAAAACAAGGAGGGTGTCAAGAGGGCACACTTCCCTTTTTTTCTTTCCTCTTCCGTTTTCTTTCTTCTGTCACAGGTTTCCTAGGGAAGAATAAGGAATAATATCTCAATCTTTCTGTAGGAAAAGGACTGTGATGTAAAGGCTGCCATCATTAGCACATGGCAGAAGATACCCACAATTGCCTGGAGAATCTGTTTAATTATGGTCAAGTTTCTTTCCTGCTCAGTTTAGAGGGCAATAACATTTTCTCTCAGCAATTTTACATACCTAGAACTGTATATATTTAAATTTCTGGAAGATGAGCAGAAAATTAATGGATCTGGTAATCTTGTAAGTCTTTTCCAACCAAAATTCTTCTCTCCTTTGGTAACTAATTGTTGTTCAGTGAGCTGTAAGGTTTCACACAGGGACTGAAATGCAGAGGAAGAAGTCCAGTTCTGGTGTGAGTGAAACAGCAGGTACAGAGCTATGTACTCACCTTGTGACTTATCTTACTGATAGCTGTCCTCTCTATCCCCGTGTACCTCAGCCATGTCACAGTGCAGGGACATGGAGTGTTGTGTGTGAGACGTGACAGCAGTGACACAGATGTGACTTGAACAGGACTGACTGACTACCAGAAATAACACACCTGAGCCTTCCTTTGGAAATCAAGGCAATAAAGGTGTCTGTCTGTATTTCAGAAGGTGTAAGTCAGTCAGGAAATAGAGCAGTGCAAGGTAAACTCTCCAGAGTTTCAGCACATTAAATACTCACCTGCTTATGCACAGCAGTGCTGGTGGGAGAAGGAAGGATGCCTTCATTGCATCTTGATAATTGCTTTTGCATTCATTAATTCAGTTTAATTTTTTCCATGGTATCTTCTGTGTTTATTCCTGCAGCACCAAATAACACTAAGACTATAGTTACTTTTAAGACCATCTTGGAAATCAGATTTGTAAAAACAGTTTCATAAAAGCATGACTCACTCTTGCAGGAAAATTCCTTCCAGATAAGTTTTCAAGAGCTGTGTTTGGAGCAATTTGGCAGTTGCCAAACAAGAACTGAACTTGCCATTCTCTTTGCCCCCATCTTCCCTGCCATGTCTCCCAGTGGCTGCAAAAAGTTGGGTTCTTTGGGATGGTGGCAGTAGGAGTTCTACATGTTCTGTTTCCAGCGCAGACTCTTATTACTGATTCAATTTCACTGCAAGGAGCTGTAAAACCAACTGCTTATTCTTCCTCCTCTCCATCAGCATCCTCCTGTGGAAAAATGAGACAGGAAAGGAGCAAAGGTAGCAGCATGAGACGATATGTCAGTTGTACTTAAGTTTTATATGTGAAAGCCACCAGCTGTGAGGGGGGCTTGTGGTCTCTGATGCTTTTTTCACCATGTTTTAACAGCACTTTTCCATTCATAGTTAAAAGTTTACCCAAATGTTGTTTCAAAAGGCTGTTGCTGGTTATGCAGACTGAGTATGAGCATTTGGGTTTAAAAATGCTAGAAATCTTTTTTTTCCATTCAGAACTTTGTTGTGAAATTCAAAATTATCTGGCACAGCCACAGTGTATTCCTTTTCAGTAGATTGGCTTCAGCACAATCCTCGAGAGCCTCCAGAATCCCTGGCTTGCCCCAGATCATCTTTAGCATCTGTGGTGCTCAGGTGTTTAACCCCAGTAGTGAGATGCAGCTGTTGTTTTGTTAGCAAACCTCCTGCCCCATACCTTCAGGAATCACAGCTCCCAAGCACAGGAAGCCCTGTGCAGCCTCATGGAAGAGCTCCCCAAAATGAAGTGATGCAGCTCTTGTATTGCTTTACTCTTAACCCTGTTTCAGGGAAGGGAAAGCAGATTTGTTGCCTGTGAGGAAAAGAGACAAGCAGGTTGTTAATATGCTGTGCTGCCACCTAAAGACCCCAGGAGGTTGTAAAGTATGTTGACACCTTAGAGATTGACTCTGCCTCTGGAAAGTTGAAATCTATAATTTGATAATTCCTATTCTATAGCATGCTCTGGTCCCTTTAGGAGCAATCAGCAGCATATGAATTCCTATGGCTTAAAGAAAGAAAAAAGTCCAAACCCCTCAATTTTCCTCCTCTTTTACAGGGTGCTCAGGACTTAATTTAGCAAATTGTTCTTCCTGGACCTGCAAGTTTCCCAAAACTATCATCAGCTCTAGTTATTGCCATGTATTTTTCCCATATTTTCATTAAAATAGCCTTTTCTACAGTTGTTATGGTTGCAGCATACATAGCTGCAGGATTATGGTACTTCTCCCTGGGCCAGGCAATTGCCCCTTGCAGCAGGTCCCAGGGACACCTGGGAGTGACCCAGCCACCCACAGGGTCCTTGGGCTTTGTCCTGAGGATGCTCAGGGCTGATCTGCAGTGGGGCTGTGGGGAAGTCTCTCTGTGATTCACCTCATTATTACATGTATGCTTTTATCCATGCACAATGACTCCAATGTTCTTTTGCTTGTGTACTAGTCAGAGAATACCTGGTGTTTTACAGGGATGCACAGAAGGCAATAATAATGATAATATGAGTGGTAATCCCTTTAATTAGAGTGTTCTGTCGCTGTGCTGACTCTGTTCTGAAGGGGTGGGACAATCCTCTAAGAAAGACTTGCCAAGTTCTTTGTGTGCAGAAACATCATAGAAGACTCAGAAAAAAAATTTAAAATACTTAGGATTTTCCTTTACCATATGTATAACCTCTGGCTTCTGACTCCCAGGATTTTAGTGTACTTTTTTCCCATTTTTGGGGAAAAACTCAAAAAGGGAACAAAACTCCTTAACATAAATAATTAATGGGAGTGTATAGTATGGTATAGTTGGTTAAAAATAAAACCAATTTTATTTTTAGTTTATGGGCAGGAATACCTTGTCAGGAAAGTGAAATGTTGGAGATTCAGTCAATTCAAATTTGGCTTGGCTGCTTTAAAGTTACATGTGCATTTGTTTATTAAAGGGTGGTTTCTCAGGCAAGCTATTCAAGCCTTTATTGTAGCTTATAGTATTTTTTCCTACTATGAAACATAATTTTCTAGTGATTTACATTCTGTTTTCAGAGGAACATTTGAATACTTGCAAGAGCGCCCTTATTAAATTGGTAAAATAAATGTCATTAAATACACAGCTTGTTGCCTGACATGCCCAAAATGTTTCACATTAATGGATTAGAGCTATATTTATAGGAGCTTTAAAATATGTCACTTTTATAAAATTAAAGTTTATTTACAATCTCACAATTTTTTTCCTCAAACCACAGGCAGGCTCATTGGATATTTTATTTTAATAGATCTTCTATGTGCTAGAGAAATAAAGTTCTGTTCTTTGTTCTACTTACAAATCTAAATGTGGATGAAATGAAAAGCTTGGTAAATTCAAAAGCATCTGAGAATTTTCATGTGTGGGAGAAGGCTGGAAGTTCAAGGATAAATATTAGAGATAAATACAATGCAAGTTCTAATTTGGGTAAATTATTCTTAAATGAGACTGTTTAGCTAAAACAGCTCAGAAGCATGTAAATAATATACAATGTACTAGAGAGATTAATCAAAGAGAGGGCAAAGATTTATAGATGAGGTGTCTTGACTATTGTGCCTTTATGCTGTATTTATAGCCAGCCCTCTGCTTTACTTGCCAAAATCATTGCAGGAGATTGTCACAATATTTCATTTTAGGATATACAGGCATGACTTGTGATGTTTTCAAAACTACACTCCCTACAGTTCAAGCAGGGTTCTTTCATTTGTTCATCTCAGTCTGATTGTGCTTTCAGTTTGTTGGACACATTTCAGCTGGTCTGTTTTCACATGGGGCATTGCAGAACAAAACCAGAAAAAGCAGAGAGTTTTGTGAACATTCCCTGTCTATTTCATCTGCAAACCTCGCTACAGAAGCTTTTACAAATCTTTTTCAGAAGTGGTCTAATTTTGCCCCTTTAAAGAAAGCTGGGAAGTGCAGAAGCTGTGCTGTTGAGCATGTCACAATATTCTGCAGCAGCACAGAAACAATCTGTCATACCCACTGTCCATATTCCCAGCTCTGAAGGAGCTGATTATACATTCCCTGTTTGTGACTTTATTGATCTTTTGTCATTCCCACCGAGTGAAACTGATATTTTCTAACAAAATGTAATTTGCTGGAACAAACAAGCAGTCAAGTGCTGATGAAAAGGATTCAAAGCAATGGCCACTGTGCCACTCCACAGGAGTTACGGGGGCCAGTTCTGCTCCGTTCATGTCTGCTTTGTGTGCTCTTTGTCATGCTCACGGTCCTTATTAGCACTGTGCCTTTTAATTAAAAATAACTGCATTTTCACTTATTAGCCTCCATGTTCCCAAGCTCATTAATTGGAATTTTCCAGAGTTCTGATAGGAATTAGTCATCTAACTTCTACTGAATTTTAATGCCATTTTGATGCATGCTTGCAGCAATGAAATATTTCCTGAAAGAGCCTGTTAGCTGAGGCAGCTCTTTGTGTGCAAGTTTGGTGCTGTGTTAAGGAAACTGGATTTTCACAACTGAGAGTGACCTCTTAGTCCCAAGAATTTGTAGATCCCTGGGTTCTTGTCTCTCTTAAAGAAGTTGAATGTCTGACAGCAGCAGAAATTAGGCCATTGAGCCTGATCTGTTTATAACTGCTAGGAAGCTGCTGCAATTGATTACAAGCCTTGACTTCATGTTAGTTGCTCATTAATCTAAGATTAAAGAAACCATTTTGCACAGGCCAATTCAAGGCTCAGTCTACTCAGTGAATTCACAAACCTACTGCTGTCTTCATTTATCACTCTTAGAATTATCTGCAGTGTTAGAAGAAATCTTACCATGATGTTTTCTTTGGCTGAGGCTGGGAAACATCTCAGGGAGGTCCTTTAGGCTCTTATTTAAGCCCAGCCTGTACCCATTTTTTTCCTTCCTGTAGCCATTGGTCCTACCTCTGTGAGGGTATGGAGCTAATTAAGACTAATTTCTAGGATTTCTCTCTGTCTGATGCCTTTGGCCCAAGTCCTCCACTGTGATGCTTTGTGTTTACAAAACAATGCAAAACACAGAGCTGTTGCTTGCACCAACCTAAACTGGGAATTCATAAGATGGTATCATCCTGTATGAAATGAAAACTAAATAGAAAAATCTGTATTTTTCTATTATCTCCCTTCTTCAGTTTATATTCATGTATTTACCCAAATACTCCAGCAAATAGGGAAACAGAGTGTTTGGGAAGGGCATGAGCTTGTGTTCTTTTCTTATAGATAAATGCACCAATTTAGAAATAGGAGACAAACTCCTGACTAAAACCAACTTACTATTTTTGAGAACAAGGGCTATGAAACACTTTTTTACCTGATCTTAAATATTTAGATGCTGTCTTACTTCACTGCACATACATGTACCATTTAATTTCATACAGTTTGGGCATACAGGCAGCATTTAAGCTTCTCTGGGACCCCAGGTATCAATGGGAACATAGAAAAATGAAGTAACTGCTCATTTGTCTTAGGTAATGAATTCCCAAATTTCCTTAGTTAATATGTATATATTGTTCCAAAGCAGATTGTGAGTTTTGTTGCTATATTCTGGTATATTTCTGCAGATTTCTGTATTTGACATGTGAGTTAAGCACTACCACTTCCAATAAACAAACGTGCAGTCAGGCAAACTGCAGCAAGGAAATTGTCAGCTATGACTTGATTAGATTTTGGTTTAAGCTAAAAGCTGAAATTTGATTGGCTCACAGCAGAGCCAACTCAAATCACACATGCAGAGAAAATGTAAAGATTTGGTTGAGTTTTTAAATGTTATTCACACAGAAGTGATTTTAATAATCCTCCTTCTCAGAGGTTAAAAGAGTTCTCATTATGCACACACCGAGTGCTCAGAAATAATCTGTGAACATTGACTGTAAAACCTAATTGCATTCTATGTGTCAAGTGTGGCTTGTCCAGCCACAAATATTGTCCTCAGTGGGTTCTGTATTAAAGGTGCAGTGGTGTCACCATGGCATCCTGTCCCTTTCTAAATCTTCTATCTTACCTTTGCCTAGTGGTGGTTTTTGTAGAATCCAGCCCTATTGCAGTCTGAACTAACATACAGTATTGGTGCATTTACTCAGATATGAAGTTAAGAATAAATAATAACAACTAAAAAACAAAACCAAAAGACCAAACATCTCAACAATTAAATCTAAATCCAATTTAGGATTTCTGTCTGTGTTGTAATTAAGAATCTTAGGGAAGAGGACAATTGTTTGGTCTGACTGAATAAACGAAGGCAGCACTTTGCCACAGTGATTGCATTGTGAGGTTAAGTAAAACTGAAAAATAACACCCAAGAATCATATTGCTTTACACCAAAAAACTGCATATCCATGTTTTGGCCAAGAGGAAATCAACCACAGTGCCTGCTTAATTGCATTTTAAGTGGTGTTTTAAGTTAGGATTGTGATTCTGATTTTGAAATAATTAAAAGATGAATAACAGATTAAAAATAATCCAAATTGAAACAGAAACCCCCAAAATACTGCAGACTTTCAGTAAAGCCAACTTGAGGAAACTGATTCAATTGGAGTTTCCTTTAGATTTCTGTGAAGCCATCAGTGCATATTTAACCTTTTTCTAAGGAGAACACTACAAATGTTCTCAAGTAAACTCTCTGTCCATGTTTGTCTCTTGTCCCTAGCTGAGGTGTAGAGAAGTGTGAAGGAAGCAGAGTGAGGGCACACAGAATGACTCAGGGACCTGGAGGAAGTGTTCAACAGGAGAATATGAAAGGAAATACTGGAGAACAAGAAGAGATGGAATTTTCTATCAGTGCCCAGGTCACAGAGGGACAAGGCTCAGTAAAAGCCATCTGAGTTTTCTGTTGTTGCAGCTTTCCTTTCCCAGAGAGGTTGTTGATCCAGGGAAGGACTTTTTGATAGTATGTTGCAAGCCTATCAAGTTATTGGCAGGAATTATATCTGTGTATTAGATAGGGAGCTCTGTAGTCAGTTTTGTTTGTTTGGTGGGGGTTTTTTTTGTTTGTTTTTTTTTGAAGGGTTTGTTTGTTTGTTTTGTTTTGGAGTTTTTTGGTGATAACTCCAGGTTCAAGCTTTTTTTTTGTACAACATCGCTTTATTAGGATCTTCAGCCATCTGCTGTAGGACAGTAATGTCTGAAAACTGTCAGCAGAAAGAGCAGGGTATTGAGTTTGGCATGTTTATGAATTGCAAACACGTGTTCAACTTCAAAGTGGTCAGAAGTCATCTTTTGCAAAGTTAATTAAAAAAAAAAAAAGCATGCTCCCTAATGAATCTGACACAAACCATTAAAGCATTAAATTCAATTTGCATACTTTGTCACAGCTGGCATTCTCCAGACAAGAAGGTGAAGACCAGCGTGTGTCTGGAAAGATCCTGAAGGATCTGTCAGCCTGAGCAGGAGTGGTTTGCGCACTGCAGCTTCTGCTGCTCCTGGCTGCAGCAGCAGCAAACACAGACAAATGAAGCTGTTTGCATCCAGAGCAGCTGGAGTTAAATCCAAGGTAGTCAGCTAAACTCTCCTCTTGAGGAAAGACAGAGGGCACCCTTGGAGCACAATCCCTGCTGGAATTGTCATAGCCTGGAGGCACTGGAAATGTCATCAAAATAGGATTTTCCCTCTTGTCCCGAGAGAAGGAGCACCCTTGCTAAAAGCCTGAGTAGCTAATGTGAACAGAAAAGAAAAAAGAAGTTTTATTCAAATGTAGTAAACAACAGGATCAAAACAAGACTTTTGTGGGGGGAAGAAAATCCCTATGCAGTTCTTTACCATCAACCTCCAATGCAGATCTGAGTAGCTACATAATAATACAGCTTTGAATGCAATAGGTCTTAAATTTAGAAAATATCTCCAATGACCCTCGATGTCATTTTGAATATTGCTTTTTATTGGTGGTCTTTTTTTGCAGGGCAATATTGTGTCTAATATTTTTGGTAGAATAAGTTTTTCAATAGTTCACTGCTTTCTGCATGAACCATTATCTGTTCAGAGCCTAATCTATTTCACTTAGAATTTAAAAAAACAAAAAAAACACTGACAATTCAGGCTTGTCTTATCAGTACAGTTTTACAGCCAGAGGACTAAATCTCCTTAATAAAAATTCTGATAGTTAATGCTTGAAATGGTGCTTTTTATAAAGGCTGTAGATAATTTGATTGTATGAGAATGCTTTCTGTTTTTACACACATACTCGGTGATATTTAACAAAAAAAAAAAAGAAAAGCAACATAGAAGACAGGGTAAACAGAGGAAATTTGTGAGCAGGTTTGCCTTAATGTGCATCAAGTTTGCCCCCTATGGAAGTGTTGGATTCAGCTGAATAGAAAACATTTTGAGTACTGGGGGCTCTGACCCAACAGGTCTTTCTGTACGTAGTGTTGGAACTCGCAGCAGCAGCAGCTCAAGGATTTCTTTGGAGGAGGCTGGGTGGTTTCAAATGCTGCAAGGAACACAGGGGGTGCAGGGATGGTGCTGCTGTTGGCAGTGTCAGATGAGCAGCAGCAGTGCCCTGTTTGCAGCAGCTTGTTCTAAGGGGTGGCCAGGGTGTGCCCACATCACTCAGGACAGTACAGGTTCCTTCAGCAGAACTTGGCAATGTCTCAGCAGTACCAATGAAGGTTTATTTTGATTAAAAAGAGACCATTGTTCCATGTAATACATTTAAACCTATGTTTAGACAATACAAACTATAGTTTATACTTGAATTATATACAGGTTATTGTCTATAGTTTAAAACTTGTAATTTTTCTGGGTGGATGGAATGCAAAGTACCCCATACACCAGGGTCAGTCATTTGCCTAAGTTCATTGTCTATATATTATTTTTTTGCTTAATTTGGAATTATACTTACTTTTAAAAATATGTTAAATTTTAGCATTCTTAATGTTGATTTGTCAGATGGTATTTCTAATGGGGCCTAGATTTTAAAGCACATGTCAGTGTATTTGGCAGCTTAATGGCTGATCCTTTGAAATTCTTCATTGAGGTGTAAGACATTGAATATCCTTCTCAGAATTTGAATTATAATAATGATATTAGAAATCTGAGTCTAGCTTTCTTAATTATCAAGGCATGTCATTTATGTTCTGTTTGTGACTGCAAAAACTCCACTCCAAGAGCTTGCAGGATAATTTTCTTCATGTTGTACAAAGGGCTTCTAATGTATGATTGGGCACCTTGTAATGAGAGGTTTAATTACAAAAATCTGATGAAATACACTTTTACAGTTTTTATAAAAAAAATGCCATAAGAAACACATTATCTTTGAATAGGAAAGATTTAGGTAAACCTTTTAATCATCTATTGTCAGGCCTTTAATATTCCCTTTTGTTATCTGACTAGAAGAAATTTTCCATTTTTCTTTTCTCTTTGTGAGATGCATGAGCCTTACTAAATGTTGGGTCACCCAGGGCAGAACCTTTTTCTGCACTTTGAAACAAGAATATGAATGGGTTTTTCACTTGTAATCTAGCTAATGATAAAGAGAGAGATGAACACTCACACCTGCACCCCTGCCTTCATAAAAGAATTATGCATTTATTATAAAGCTGTGACTTTGAGCAAGTTCCTGAGTTGAAACCCATAAAAATGGGCTACTGTTCTCCAGAGATTTTCAATCAACAACAAAGTGCTGTCCTGTAAAAGGTTTCAATTCATGACATTAATACAAAGAGTATCGTAATGATGTACCCTGTATTTCTTTTCTAGAAAAAAACCCTGGGCTGTATATTTATTTTTATTGACTACAAAATAATGAAAAAAGCCTCAGTGTTTGTAAGAAATCCACATTGCCCTTTGCATGACCATTGTACATCCCATGAATACACATAAAGTGGCACTTGGGGCAAGTGGGTGATGGAACTGTGAAAGTTACTTAGCAAATCCATAGCAATTATATTTGACTTGCACATTGTGCTGGTATATCAAGATATTAGGGTGTGGTGTCATTTGTAACTTAATCAGGAAGGGTTTTAGTCCTAAAAAATAAGGAATATTGCGACTTCGACGTTATTTTGACATCTGAAAATGTAATTTCAGTATTGAAATGGAATTTTAAAATAAGGAAATTTTCAGCAACAGTGAAACAATATTCTGAATTCATAGGTGAAAATGCCCCAAGGCCTCTAATTTCTATGACACAAGTAAAGAGAAAGCCATAGTTGAAATTTACTCTTTCCTCATTAGTTATAACAGAAATTATTCAAGACTCTAGGCTTCCTTTTGGTTTAGCATTTCATTAAGCACAGGACTAAGTTCATTGCAGGATGTGCTTCAGAGCCAGCAGCCCATCCTTTAGCCTGCTCTTGATATTTTCATTTGAGGAGGGCTAAAATCTATTGGTTATCCTACAGACTTTAAAGGGTCTGGAAACACAGATGTCATCTAAAAAATTTGGCTTTCCAGCAGAGCTCTTTATGCAATTGGTTTGACTGTATTAGTATTATTTATGTAATTAATATTATGAGTAATTTTTATGAAAAAAGGCTATTATTAATCTGATGTAGTGGAACTATGTTCCATTAAACTAAAAGCATTAACTAATTTCTGCTCTTTTAAATTATTACCTGAGTTATACATTTGTTATCATTTTATGTGATTCAGTCCTCTCAAAAAATGGCTTTAATCTGTTTTTCCATTGATGGCTCGGGTTTCAAATCTTCAGCCTCTTTTAAGATTTTTCCTATGCAATCAGCTCAGCATCTGAGATCCTTTCAAACACTTGTGATGAAATATTAGCTTATTTCTCTTTCCATTTTAGTAGGAACGTTCTGATTGACCAGTACAGAGCATTTATTAGTAGTGTGTGTCCATACAGCTTCTCAAGGGAAGGCCAAGCTCAAGAGATACCCTGTCTGCATTTGGTGGTTTCTGTAGTCACTCCTAGGTCTTATGTAACTAACACAGTGTTAGTTTTGTCTATTTTTAATCTCTTTGTGTTTCCTATGAATATTGCATCAAAAAGCAGCAGTTTGATAAGTCCCATGGGGTTACCAACACCTGCCAGGAGCTCCTGCTCACACAAAGAGGGAATATTTAGTCCTGCTCAGTCCTCTCTAGGAATCTGCTTGAGGAGGAGATTTGGACAGAATGACCTTTACAAGGCCCTTCCAACATCAACTCTTTTGATTTTGTGGTTTTCTGTAGAATCCTATAATGGTTTGGGTTGGAAGGGACCTTTAAAGGTCTTAAAGTTCAACCCCTATGTAGTCAACAGGGACATCTTCAGCCAGATCAGGTTGCTCAGAGCCCAGTGTCTGACCTGACCTTTAATATTTCCAGGGCTGAGACATCTACCACCTCTCTGGGAAATCTTTCAGTGTTTCACCACTGTACGTGTAAAAATGTCCTTTTCCCATCTGGTACGAATCTACCACTACCCCGTGTCCTGTTGCCACAGGCCCTTGGAAATGCTCTGGCCCATCTCTGTGGTGAGCCCCCTTTGAGCATGGCAAGTGTTAAGGTCTCCCCAGAGGCTCTCATCTCCAGGCTGGACAAGCCCAGCTCTCTCAGCCTGTCCTCACAGCAGAGATGCTGCAGCCTTTGGGCCCCTTGATGGTCCTGCTCTGCACCCCCCTGACAGATCCATGTCTGTCCCACACCAAGGGCTCCAGAGCTGGGCTCCAGGAGGGCTCTCACCAGAGTGGAGGGAGAGGAGTAGCTGAAGAGGCTTTGGGACACTTTCTGGGGTTTTCTCTCCATCAGACAGAGCCCACACGGGAGAAGGAGCTGCCCAGTGGCTCTCCAGGGTGCTTGGTCACCTGATGTGCTGTGATGCAGCAATGGCTGCAGTGAAGGAGCTGAGATAACCAGCCCCATTCTTCTGTGAGCTCCAAGATTATGTTCTTCTGGTAATGGGGCTTGTGCAGGGATTAGAGTGAGAGCTCTCTTTAGCCCAGCTTCTCAGCATACAAAATCCTCTGTCCCCACAATCTATTCCTGTGTTCCATGGCTTTGTTTATCCCAATAAGACCATGAAGCTTTGAGAGTGTGCACCATCTGTTTCACACTGTGGAACACATTGGTGCCAGCAGAAGACAGTATGGATATAGCCAGAGATAATTATCCCTCCCTGAAGGATAACCAGTTTTTTTCCAAGCCATTTGGTACAGATTGTTGTCTTCCCCTCATTTTTAAATCTCCCTTCCTACATCTCCTTTTCTAAATCATAGGATAGGATGTGAAGATTTACAGCACATGCCTTCTTAGCAATGATGTACTATCTTTCTCTTTAATGATGATCCTTGTTGTCTGAAGAGAAAAGCAGTTAAATACCTGTTTCATAGTCTGTTTCCTTTACTTCTTGTATCATTGTCAGCTGAGTGTGCTTCACTTGTCTTTTGTCAATTTGTCTTCAGGAAAAAAAAAAGAGAAAAAGCTTAGCTCTGTTCCATTAAAAGGATTTTTTTTCTCTATGTGTCATTTATAAACTATGGCTTTCATTGATAAAGTCACAAAGCAAATTACCAGGTATCAAATAACAGATTTTAAATAGCAAAAGACCAAAGTATAGATAAGTGATGCTTATCTAGTGCATAAATTTATGAAAGCCTTGTTTATCTATTGCAATAATGGATCTTTTCAAAACCACAGTCAGTGTTTTTAGAACACTGGGGGGCAGACAGAGGTTCTTTTCCTGATGTCCAACTCGTAATGCTCTTACCAAATACCTTTTTATGTTTTTGGATAGTGTTTTGTGGCACACTGAAATTACACCGTGCAAATTGTTTGATGTTTTTGTTTACCTCTCTCAGGAAAAATCCTGAATTTGCTTGGTTAACCCCCTCTCACAGTAAAGGAGTCACTTTGTGCTCCATTCTACTATTCAAACTGCTCCTGTCTTACTAACTCTCCCTGTTTACATCTTGGTAGGAGGCTCAAATGAGCTGCTTTTCTTCCTTAGACACTGCAATAACAAAGTCTCTCTTTCAATAAGTGTGCCTAGATTCTAATTCACTTTACAGTTACTCTTTTTTTTTCCTGACATGCTTCTGCAGTGAGGCAGACATTTTATTTGAATTGAAGAAAATTACATATGAATATTAAAAAAAAAATGATCTGTACTTACAACTTCAAGTTTGGAACAGTAAAAATGCAATACATTAAAACGCATTTATTTGATCCTTATAATAATGTGAGCTCAATAGTATTTATATGTCCTTAGCTTTTTATGCCTGGAGTAAAAGGTTGGGTGGGTGCTACAGAGTTGAGCTGGTTGAGAGTGAAGTTAGATCATGAATCTTCTTTATTTTGAGTAAGGTCAGCACTAAAGAAAACATGGAGAATTGCAATTTTCCATTTCTGTGTTTTGACTTTTGGGAGACTGTGAGGTTTTTTCTATACAGAAATTATGAAAAGCCACAGCTTTTATTGTCTCCAGAGTGGAATACCTGAATGAGAGTTAGGCCATGAGTATTTTGGAAGTGGCAGACAAAATCCTCAGCTGCCCAAGTGCTGTGTGCACTGCACAGCTTGCTCACTAAATAACTGAAAGCAGTGGAAAAGGAGCAGAGCCCTGAAGCCTGGAAAGCCTCAAGCAAACAATTTGAAACAGAAATGTGTTTGGGTTTTGCAAGTAGGAATATGCTTTTTGGGGTTTTGTTTTGTTTTATTTTGGGTTTTTTTGGTTGAGTTTGTTTGTTTTTTGTTTTGAGTGTGAGGTTAATTGGACAGTTGAGATTTTTCAGGTAGTCTAAAAACTATAGAACTCTCTAAATCTTCCCTCCTAATTATACCCACTGACTGTCATTGATGTCATTAAGGGAGTGCTCTCAAAAATACTGATAATCACCATTTAAAATTCTGATCTTTAAAGTTGGATTGATGCACTAGTGAAAAACAGAAGATACTGAATTTTCAGCCATGAAAGAAAATTCCATTTTTCTAGTTTGTCTTATTTTTGGCAGTCAGGTTTTACACTTTTTTTTCCTATAGGCTTTATTAATACTAATTGAACTTGATGAATGTTTATAAAGAACCCGATCCTAAGTATTTGGTGCTTACATAACTTCAATTAAAGAACATACCCTCCCACCCACTAAACAGGCACATTCACAACATAGCTTTGAAGTCTAAACACTTGTGTAATGAAAAACAAGGTGTAAACTGTCCTCCACTTCTCCTCCTCCTCCTCTTCTTCAAACCATTATATCTCAAAACATTTGCAGTGCAAAATACTTCCAGGCACTTTTCAAGCATCACAGAGAATATTACTTTGAAAAGAGAATCCTTCTCTCACCTTAGTCTAAAATAGTTTATGTTTTTGTATTTCACCTTGAAATAAATGGTTTTTTCTTTGTTTAATTTCCTTTTTCTAGACTGTCACCAGCTTTTACAGGCTCATGTCCATATCACAGTGTCACAATTTAACTTATTCTTTAACGGTTTTTAGTTTTATTAGAGAGGCTGGCATTGACTTGGGCTAGAAACCAACCATTTTCTGCTTCTCAAGTGTTTGTTTGCATGAAATGGTGTAATGCTCTTGTGCACTGTTTTTCTCATCTTCAGGCTTCCACCCTCCAGGTTTATATAGCATCACCTTTAAATAACTCTATCTTTTTAGTAAAACCTATAAAAAACTGTATCCTATAGTTGTCCAGAAAGTTCTCTCAACTCATTTCGTTCCACTGTGAATAATTACTTTTCAGACTCCTGTATACATTGACATACCTAGATTTTTGTACCTAATAACAAATTATGTGTTTGTATTGCGTATATTATTCAGTTCTTCATCAAGGAATTGAATCATTTAGTGAGGAATAAGTCATGTGATGTTTACAACTTCTTTTGGCCAAAAAATATAAAAGAGTTTCAAGATTGTCAGGAGAACCCGAAACTTCTCAAGAGCTGATTGTATTCACCTCACAGAGTGGGAACTCATTAAAATAAGAAGCTTATTTAGATCATCTTATGATCCTGGCATGGTGACTTGATGGACTGAGCCAAGACTCCCTGGACAGTTTTGTTGTTCTGCTGAATTCTTGTATCCAGCTGGCCTGGGGTTCTGCCTGACTACTCCAATTTATGTGTGATGTTTCCTTCAATTATTTGAAGTTCTGTGCAAAGCATCACCAGGAGAGAGCCATATGGGACAATTCTTTCATCTGCAGGAGGTCTCTTCTCACAAAGTGTCTTCTCTACTGAAAAAGGGTAGAATTTGCTTCTAAACCAGGAGCTACCTGGGGAAGCTGCTGAGACACCCCTGTGCCTCTCTCAGTGTTACTGAAGCATTGAAGGATTCAGGAGTGCCTGTCAGGTGGTAAATGCTTGGCACAGGCTGCCTGGGGGAGTCTCTGGGACTGGCTGAAGGTCTCACCTGAGAATTCCTGTAGCAGTCATGTTGTGCTAAGACAATTAGGGTTTCAGCTAATCACCTCCTCTCAAGCTGCTCCATTTCTTCCCATGCAGGTGGGCTGCTAAACTTCCTGGGTAACATCCTTAGTTCCCATGTGTTTCCTGACAGCATTTTCAGGTGCTAGCTCTAGTTTTACCTAGTACTTTCTGGAGCTTTCAAAAACAAACACACAAACCACACAGAATTGTTTACTGCATTGGGGTACCGTGTTTCTCTGTGCTTGGACCTGATTCTTCTCACACACACGTGCAATGTTGCCATCTGTCACTGTATTTTAAGGGGTGATTCATGTCCTCTAAATGAAACAGCTTTGCATTCCTCAGCACACAAAATTTCAGGAAAATAGTAATATTTAATAACATGCTACTCTATTCACTTCTGCATAGCTGTTCTAAATGAGAAAAAGGTGGTGTAGAATACAAATTGTGAGGTTTGCCTGCCTATAGGATTTGGATTTATTTAATGTGAAAACTGACATTTTATACTCCATAATCTGAGTTTTTCATCTAACATTACTAAAAAACCCCCTTGTCATTATGTATTCCAGGTAAAAATTGTTTTTAATAATGCATTGAAAGTTTCAGAAAAATCAAACAAAACTGAGCTGAAAGGAATTGCACTAGCAGAAAAACCTTCAAAGCAAACCCAATAAGGAGACAGAAAAAAACCAAAGCATTGTGACTTAGATTTCTGAGAATATTTTTTATTTGCAATTGACTTAAGGTTTAATGCTTAAAAAAATGAGCTGAATGATGTGTAGTCAAAAGAAAAAATTCACATCAATTCAGAACTCTTATCAGCACGAGAGATGTTTCAGAACAGGCTGTTTAGGTAAACAGCTGTCATGTTTATGATCAATATCTATAAGGAAGCGTGATGTAATGGTTGATTCCAAGCTGTTTCCAGTCACTGTTTCTGGTTAAGTAAATGTCATGAGTAGATCTTTATCAGGCTGCTGTGCCAAGCACTTGAGCTGTGCACTGCAGCCCTTCCAGTACTCAGGCAGCGTGCAGTGTGTTTGTGTTTGCACCCTTCCAGCACAGTCCCCAGGCAGGCTGCAGTGTGTGTCAGAGCCCCCAGGCAGGCTGCAGTGCGTGTCCGAGCCCCCAGGCAGGCTGCAGCGTGTGTCAGAGTCCCCAGGCAGGCTGCAGTGTGTGTCCGAGCCCCCAGGCAGGCTGCAGTGTGTGTCCGAGCCCCCAGGCAGGCTGCAGCGTGTGTCAGAGTCCCCAGGCAGGCTGCAGTGTGTGTCAGAGCCCCCAGGCAGGCTGCAGTGTGTGTCAGAGCCCCCAGGCAGGCTGCAGTGTGTGTCAGAGCCCCCAGGCAGGCTGCAGTGTGTTTCACTGGGTGTTCCACGCTCCACAGAGTGCTGGAGAGTCACTTTTGGAACTGCTTGCTTGTGCATTTTCTCTGCCTGGGGAGGAGAGCAGCCCAATGGAACGTATTTCCTTCTCACAGCTGTGTTTGGAGTTGTTTGGCTGTGAATCAGAGCATGCCGAGTTGCTGGGATTTCAGTTTTAGTTTTTCCAGCTCTGATTGTAAGCTCATGATTTTAATTAACTACTTCTCTTTTCCTCGTAATTAATTCTTGCTTTTGCTTTTATGATCCCTTAGCCTCACCCTCTATTTTTGGGTTCCTGTAAAGCATACATCATTGTATTTTCGGCCTGCATACGCAGTTTGTCATTTTGGTGCTAGTCCAAACCCTCAATTAGGTAAGCCATATGTTCAGAAAAGCAGTTTCAGAGCACAACACATCGAGAAATCAGAGCCCTGAACTAAGGTTCAGCTGATTCAGTCACTGCTGCCCACCTCCCTGATTTGAGTTTGGTCAGGTGCAGAGTATTTGGGGTGCCTGGTGAGCTGTTCTTGGCAGCCCACAAACTTTAACCTCTCACACTGGTAACACTGGTCACAGTGCCAATAAGGATTTGTTGTTACACAAATTTTCTGTTTCTGTTGCAATCCTGAGCCACTGCTCTTTGCAGTCCTCCACTTTTTCATAATGCCTTATGGTAATATTAAACCAGGAGAGTGAATGAAGACCTGGCTTTAAGCCCATAAGAAAGCCAAATGTCTTGCAGGGATGTGCAGCTGTGGGAGGTAATGCAGGTCTTGATTCTAGGAAGAATTTAATGCTTTGTTCCTGGTTGGTGTGGTGGGCTGAAGGCAGCTCATGCTACCTAAGGAGAACTTTATTTTCCCAGTGACCTCCAGATCTGAAAAGTGGAATTAATCCATTGCTGCTTCTGTGTGAATAAAGTACAATAATGATCAACTGCACATATGCTAAAAGCTGTTTGGTGACTGCACCTGCTTGAGCAACATTCCTAAAATCAGGTTTAGTCTCTCTAAAAAAAAATCAGTAAAGAAAAATTGGGTTCCTCAATGAAAATACCTAGATATTGGGTGATTTGTTAAATCTCACAGTTATGTAATTGCAGTTCTGGCATAAAGGCACACAGAAGTGCAAGAATCAGCTCTCTGGGGATACCAGTGAAGTAACTTTTAAACTAAAGGGTACTTGATTAGCATTCTTAAGTAGACAAAGGGGATCAATAAAGGCTATACAAAATATTACAGGACATTTAATTAATAAGGAAATTAAGAGATCATTAAAGGATCTTTCTTTGATGAATTGAAGTACAGCAGAAAACCTTGGGAAAAGGAGCAGAAGTGGACTCCCTCAAGAGGCAATACTTAATTTGCTCCCTGGAGTATTGTGGCTGATAATTGCTCTGGGAAATTTCTGAATTATGACAAGAACAAGAAATTAATTTCATTGCAAATATTTTTCTTTTATAAATTTTTTTCCAGCTTTATAATAAAGGACTCCAGCTACTCTTGGCTAGAATATGGTAAATTTGTGAGAGATTAGGATGATTGTACAGTGTTTGCTATGGTTCTGTGTCTGTCACTAAAGGAATGGAGTTAAATAAAACTTGGGCAGACTAAAGCCCGTGGCATTCTTGGAAATCTTATGGAGGGAAAGATGGGTGTGAAGGGCAATATTTATCTGCAAAGATTATTTTGGGAAGTAGTGTCATGAAGTGCCCAGACATAGAAGTATTCTGGTATTATTTGTCATTTTTGTATTAGTTTTTTAGGAGAAATATCTTCACCAGAAGGTTTATGTAGCACTGGAACAGGTGTTCCCAGGAAGAGGTTTAGTTACCACTCCTGGAGGTTTTCCCAAGAGGTTCAGGTGTGGCACTTGGGGACAGGGTTCAGTGGTCGCTTGGCTGTGTGTTACAAAGGGTGTAATGGAAAAGTCCTTGCCTTTTGCCAGGCTCTGACAGCAGGCAGGGGGTTTATTGAGGCAGCCAGCACCCCAAAACCCCCTCTCTCTCCCAAGTTCTTTAATAATGGCTGATTCAGTCTATTATAGAGTGAATTATTTATTTAATAGACCTGAGACTTAAAGTAATGCTATATGGGAATAAGGACCAAAAGAATCTAATAGTAAACAAGTACAGCACTGGGTTAAAGGTACCTGTTGATGTTACAGCTAGCAAAGAAATAATGTAACTTAGCTTTCAGTGTACCTTACCATCCAAGGGCTGGTGGGGCATCAAGATCCTCACCCAGGGAGAAGTCTCAAACCCTTGTTAGGGTGTAAGAGGTCTCTGTGATAACTCTGTGTCTTTTCTAGGTTGTAAAGCAGCATCTCTCAGTCAAGAATACTTCTTGTATCTCTTCCCATATCTTCTACCCAGACTAAGATGTTGATTCTGAGCCCTTTGGGGGCCAGAGTTGCCCATTTTCTGGGCCTTTCAGCCCAGGTTATCTCTTTGTGCACCAACTGTCTGTGCAAGAGAGGCTTGGGGATGTACATGTCCTGCCACTCTGTGCTGTCTTAGCACTTGGAGCTTGAGCTCAATGACCTTAAGGGGTTTTACAAGCCAAGTGATTCTGTGATTTCCTTCTGCAGGGTCACAGTCACTGAGCCAGCCCAGGATTTGTATCACTTGTTGTAATTTGCCTTTTGGAGAATGTCCTGCACTTGGCTTGCAATCTGTATGAATATAACATTTATGATCAAAGGTTCAAGAGAGAGGTGTGAGGTTCTTCCCAGTACAACTGGATAGAGAAGGTTATACATGATCTTCTTTGTCTAAACATATAAGTTTTATTTTCCCAGGGAAAGTGGGGAAAAAAGGTTAAAAAGAAGAAATTTTCTCAAAGTTCAGTTCATATGAGCAAGCCAGAAAAGCTAGAAAGGCAGGAGGTTAACTTCTTTATCACATAGAACATTTCATATTAACATCCTTTAAATCTCTGTAAATTAGGAGCTATAAATGATCTATCAAATGATTTATTTTCAGAAACAATATTTTATATGTCTGTTATAATTTCTACCTCTTTTAACCTCATTAAAATCCAAGGAGATCTATTTTTTATGGCCAAGGGAATAGTGAAGGACAAAGTAGTGTCTGCCATTTTAATATAGGAAAGCAAAAGAGTTCTGCAAGTCATTTCTACTGAGAGATGTAATTGGTGTGCAGTAAGTCTCATGAATTATCATTGTTATGAGAACTAAAGGACATTGGATCAGCTAATTAGGACTTTACAAAAGTCTCTCATATAGCAACCCCAAAAATTAATTGGAAAAATATCTACGTGATAATGTTATGCCAGTATATTCACTTAGGATATTCTAATTACTTCCTTCATTTCATTTGTTTCACTTTTTCTTTTTGCTTTCTCAGCAAAACTGACAATTTCCATTTGTTCACGCACATATTGCTGTAGGCATGTGTGCTGTATTTGAGAAGGGTACATTTTATTGTTGAATTTACCAAATGTTAACTTTCATTGTGAAATTATATCCATTGTTAGAGAGGGATTATCATTAAGTCACCTAAAGTTCCTCCTGTTCTGGTTGCAGTAAAACTGCTTTTTAGCCACCAACATATTTAAATTAATGCAGAAGAAAGAGAACAAGAAAGGATTTACTTTATCTGTAGGAAATAGCCAAGTTTTGGTGGGAACATAGTTTAAATCTTAGTTTTGTAAATCAATTTGGTTTGACATTATGACAAATGCTTGATGTGTTATGATCTTAAAACCCTCTAAAGACGAAGTTGTTGCAGAACTTAGTGGTTTTGTCCACTAAGATTAGAATTTTGAAAAACTTTGGAAAAAGGGAGTAGAGCTCATAATGTTTAAAGGATCCTTTGAAAACTCAGTGCTGAATATATAACCAGAGTAAAAATGAATCTTTTGAGGGTTGGGTTTTTTCTAAACTTTTGATGTTGATCTGATTTTCCCTGATGGTCCTTACCTGACCCAGTCTCAAATCTATTTTCCCGCTGTTGTCCACAAAGGTATCAAGTAATCCCCAGTGGGCACTGTAGGTTCGAAGAAATCTGTGAGCAAGTTAAACTCAGGTATTTTAAAGCTATAGGGTAAGGCAGATAGTGCAGGATTGGTGATGGCAGCAGTTGACACTGAGACAGGAACTCTTGAAATAAATGGGAGAAGCTGATGGGAGCAATAAAATGCAAGTGTGTACAGTGTGCTCTGCTCTGAGCTGCTGTCATCACTGCCTTCCTAAAACAACTCCAGCTTATTCACTTTTATGTCAATTCTAAGAGGGAATTCTTGGTTTGATTTGTTTCCAGGGGTTTTTCTGCCGTGCTCTCCAAGACCATGGCTGGCAGGCTGGGAGGTGCCTCAGGATTGTCCTCTCTGGGTGACCCTGGAGCACTGTGGAGCTGCTGGAAGGCGCAGAGGGATGGGTGAGTGAGGGCAGGGGAGAGGGGAGCTCTGTGTGAGGGGCAGCATCTGTCAGAAGAGCAGAGAAACCCTGGCACATCTGAGATGTGGCTAAACAAGGACTGTCCCAGGTTCCTGGACACACTGAAGGCTCTGCAGTGCCAGGGTCAGAGCAGGAATTTGAAGGGAAGGTCCTGTGCCATGCTTGTAACAGGCTGAGGGGCAGTGTTCCCCTTCCCACTTTTGTTTCGAGTCATTTCTCTAGTTCATGGCTTGTGCCTCTTGTCTGTCATGATGAAACTTAAGCTTTAGGTTTTCAGCTGTGTTGGGTCTGATGTCTGTAAGGAAAAAAAGAAAGGCAGAGGTGTATCAAAGCTGGGGGTTGCTGAAGGGAGCAGCAGAGAGAATTTCTTCCACATTTGAAGTAGTCTATGTGACACTCTGGCAGATAGCTTCCAGTCCTCCCTCTCTTTCTTTGCATAGCTCTGCATATCAGCAAACTGAAATACCTGAAAATTGATTGTGTCCACATGGAAAATATTTGAATTCACTTAAAACTTCCAGTAGGTTTATTCAGTGATTAAGATTTAGTTTTTCTGGAATATTTGTTTAGTATCAAGCTCAGATTCCAATTCTTTATAGAGGTATAACTGGAGAAAATCATCTGGAGTCCTGAACAGGACTACTTGAACTGTAGTCAAGTTTTGTCCATGTGACAGAAAAGTAAATGACTTCTGCCATTCCTTTCAGTATCTGTGGCAAATTAAATGAGCTGCAAAATAACTTTGTCCATCTGTGAGAAGGAAAATAGGTCTACAGCTATTTTTAAAAGTTTGTGTGAGTACTAAGGTAAATTGAATAAATTAGTTTTAGGATATAAAAGAATTCTAAGCATTTGCACAACAGATTAAAATGCACTTTTGCTGTCAAGCATTCTGGTGATAACTGATAAGGAAATAAATGTAAATATGACTGATTGAGTATAAGCTGTTTGCGAGACAATAAAGAAGCAAGAATTGCTTTTTAAAAGTAAGTTCCTCAGTTTCCTGCTACATTATTCTCCTGTTAATAACAAAGCCAAGTTACTGGGTATTGCCACACAAACTTTTACCTTTTCAAACTGTTTGTTAGGTCACCTTGTAAAATCAATTATTATACTATCAGTTGTGCCTGCCTACTCCAAAATGAGTCACCTTTCAGGGACCTTAACAGTGCTTTCAGCAATTCCTTTTCTGTCACCAGGCAGGTTCTGTGTTACAGCATGCAGATACAGTCTGTGGACAAAGGTTGTGAGCGGAGTTAAGGATACTCTTTTTCTCCACTTTGCAACTTCTTTAATTTCATTGAAAAATCTCTACTTGTTCTAGAGTAATATTTTCATAGTGTTTGAAAAGATGGAGAATTCACTGTTCAGTTTTAACTGGAAACAAAGGCCATTAGTAAATCACTATTTTCACCCCTCCTTCTACCAGAACTATTTTCCTGGAATACTCATGACTTGTATTGTATTAGGGTTAGTAGCAGCACAGAGCAAAACATGTTTTTGATTATGCAATAAATAAGAATTTCAGTTGTGTTTAGTGCATATGAAAGGTCTTATCAGCTGCTATATTAAATAAATTAACTTTCTTTTAATGTAGTCCCAATAGCCTTTATTATGATTCCAGAACAGTCCTTGTCACTTGCCAGTTGTTCTACCATTATGTTTAAAGAATATTTTCAGGTGATTAAGTGTTCTCCTAATTAGCAATTTGCTTGCTCATACATTTAATAATTATTTTATAACTGGATTAATTTTCTTGCAGAGTTACCCAGAGTGTTTTTTTTTTTTTTTCCTTCCCTTGAACAAAGGTTTCATTTGGTACTGTTTTCAATGTGTAGATTTACAGAATCAATCTTAGGGTGTTAAACTGTGACCTCAGTCCAAAAGTGGAGTCATGCACCTAATTTTAACTGTGTAAGTACACTTTTAGACTTCAGTGGCAATGAATGGTTGTTTAAAGCATGCAATTGGGAATAATTGATATGGTGTGGTATGGGGTTTAAATCTGAGTCAGAAGCACATAAATATTACGGGTCTTGAATAAGAAGTTGATTTAACAAAAAGTCGTAGTAGGAAAATTGATTTTTGGGGTGTGCTTTATTGATATGTTAATGTTGATAGGAGGGAACCTTACAAATTATAAGGACTAATATCATCCAGAAACATGGTGTTAATGAGTTTGGGAAGTAGGAGAAAGAAAGTAAGAAAACAGAAAAATACACTCTTGCTATGAAGTCCATTAAGCAGACTTAATGCCCACAGCTTTCTCACTGGCTCTTTTATTCCAGTTTATTTATTTATTTACTTACTTACTATTGATCTCCCAGCCTGTGCTATGGGATTAGTGTCTTTTTCAAATAAAAGTTTACAGGCCAGGCTCTGTCCTGTCTCTTTGAACATTCTCTGCACTTGGATCTTTCATTCCAAGCTGTTGATTTGTATTCCAGAGAATACTTTTTCCTTTAGATGCACAGCTTTGTTTTGAACATTCTCACTAAGCCTGGTCTGTCCCTTTGCACCAGGCTTCTGTCTCAGCCCTTTGCCAGGTCTTGCTGCAGCCATGGTGTCCCACTCTTTGTGACAGTGTGGCCCTGAGTCAAGCTGCAAGCCTGTCCCAGCACTGTTGTCATGAGCAGCGGTGACACCCCAAATTTTCTTTGGGTGTTGTTTATCAGTCCTTATCAGGCTGTTTGTTCTAACATTGCTTCCCGTTGTTTTAAAAGTTAAAATCATTGAAGGCATTTCTTGGAGCCCAGCATTCCTGCCTTCCCTTTGGGAGGCAGTTATTCACTAAGAATCACCCATGGATTTGATTTTGCACAGGACAAAAGGAGTCAATGATCATCTTGTTTAATGGTTGAAGGAATATGGAGCATGACAGCCTCTGAGACCTAGACAAGCCCTGTATCAGAGAAGAAACAGCAGGGTTTTCAGTTGCTGTTTTTCAGTTGTTGGGTTGCAGGCATAGTACTTGTTTTGTTTGCCGTTTTTGACATGCCCATGTGTTTGGTTGGCTTCTGCTGGAGAAGCCATTGGTGTGTTCTGAAGTGCACAGCAGCTCATGCAAGGCACTACAATGCAATGGATGGGGTTTTTGCCATATCATGTATAAAGGGATTCCTTTATGTTCTGTGCAGTGCATGTAGGCTGCCCGTGTTCACAGAGTGCTCTAAGCAATCCCAGCATCTGCTCTCCTGGGAGTACACTGCTCTGTCACTTGGTGTCAGCTCAGGAGCCACGTCGGGCACTTGTGACAATTCCATCTGCAATGCTTCACTCAGCAGGCAGCCTTGCTGGGCCACGCTGGTTCCCTCACGTGTCACCTTGTCATCTCACAGTGCCACATCATCATGGAGCCAGCTCTCCACGTTCTTTTCCCCTGACAGCAGCTGAAAGTGCCTTTCATCTGGAACACGGCTTCTGCAGCACAAAGGGCCATCTTAGTAAACAAAACAATCTGCCTATCCTGCAACACCTACTTTGTTTCCTACTGATTTAAAAATGATTTTGCAACTTGACTGGGAGAAATGTCCTGAGTAACACTTACTGGTGAAAGGTTTACATGGTTTCTACTGGAAAACCATACTTTAAGTAAATTCACCAGTTTGCATGTGACAGTGCTAAAGCAGTCTTGTTCAGCAATACAAGATATTATGCACTGCTTGCAAAACAAAACGTGGGTTCTCTAAAGTTTGGAAGCATGTCCAGGTATCTGTGTAGAGCCTATGGAATGTGCTTCTGGACCTCAGAAGGGAGGGAGAACAGTGAAGACTAATCTGAGTTGCTCTCAATCCTAAATAAGTTAATATGTGAGTTAATATAAGTTAATAAGCTTGGGGCTGGGTTCTTTTGGTTTGGGTTTTTTAATAATTTTTTTTTTTTTTTGTGTCAACAAGTAAAGATGCCAGTGCATAATTTGCAAGTAATACTTAACAGATGGTCATGATCTTTTAAATTGCTTGAGGGTGGAACAGCATAGTATTCTTATATATGGATTAGTATCTAGGGAGAAGTGAGGCTCATTTGGTCAGGAAATGCATCTTCAGATAAAACCAAATTACACTTAATGTGGCTGCTTGAATGCCAGTAGCATATGCAACAAAAGACAACAATAATAAATAGGTTTTTATGCATATATTTTTGGTGGAGAAATGAGAAGGTGATAATCTTGGAATTGTTTTTCATTTGCAGGATTTCTTAAGCTCAATGGAAAGTAAAATGAGAGATGGTTTTAAAACAATCTTTGTACTTACCTGTAAAGATTTATTCAAGGTAATCAGACAGAAAGTGCTCATCAAGATATGCAGTTTTTAGGAGAAATGTCCTATACCATGTTTGTATAATGAGGAGTAGTGAAGTAGGTTTTTTTTTGCCTTTCATTAATAAATAAATGTAAATCCATAAATAATTTTAAACCCCAGGGTCCAATAACCTTCTTTATTACGGTACCCTTCTCTGTCCTAGATAAAGGTTCTAGGAAAGAAACTTTTGTCATTTCCCAGCTAAGAATTAGGATACAGTGAGGGGAAAGAACAGTGGCTTTTCTCCTCTCCCCTGCTGCAATCAGAAATCACTGAGTGTTTTCCTCTCTCAGATGTGAATCTACTGAGACACAGAAGCTAATCAATGACACAATGACATTGGAATTTCTCAAGACTTAGTTAAAATCTCATGGAGATTCCTTGTGTTTAACACCAAATTCTCACATATTACAGCCTGATTGACCAAACAGATCATAATAACCTTGCCTTTTACCCTGGATTGTTCCAATCAGATCTTCAAATCCCTGAATACTCCTTAGAGCTGATACAGATGTGATTTATTGAATGCCTAAATAGAGTTGCAGATTTACATGATGGGCTGTATTAGAGCTGAAGGAGACATTATGGAAACATCATTTTTTAAGATTGGTAAATAATAAGTTCCTCTATAATTGAATGGCTGACTATGGTACAGAAAAAGCCAAAGTTCCCTGCATCTAAAACTTGAAACAAAACCTGGGGAAATTCAAGGACCTGTGGGCCTTCAGGTTCTTCCTTTTTTGCTCTGAAACAATGTACAGAACATTCTGGGTGCAGTGATTTGCACAAGTCATTGCCCACTCAGCCTTGGGCTCAGTTGGGTTTATAAGAAGTGGCTGCTTGATGAGCAAAGTTGTCCCTTTCCCAGATTGCAGAGAGAAAGCAGCCTGGTGGCGCACATGCTTTCCTCAAATCCACATGTAATGAACCCTGGAGGAGGAAGGAAATCCAAGCAGATATTCAGGGGTTAGATATGCCCATAACAGAGCAGCAATTGTGTCAAATTGTGCACTAGTTCCATTCCCTGCATTGCTGTGTACTTGACATTGAGAGGAGATAAAGCATCATTTACTTCTTGCCTCAGGCAAACTCATCTAAACACCATATCAAGTAAATATTCAATAGAATATTGCTGTTCATGTGTTTGAAATATGATGAAATATATTCACCCCTTAGAGTTCCTGTGTGACAGACAAAGTCAACTCAACATTTTCTGTGAAGCTGATGAGGCACTGCAAGCATCCGTTTTTATTGTATATCATAATTCTCAACAAGTGAGAATTATGATGTACAATATTTTCCCATATTGTTGAGGCATTTCATTTAATATTTACCTATATTCAGTGTATGGGTTTTCCTTGATTGTGCCCAGGAGGGGGAAAATATTTTCACAGTAACTAATGGTCTCTGGTTTTTGTAATTCTAGTCAAATTGATGTTTTCTCAGACTGAAGGAACAAGAAGGATAGGTATTGACAATAGATACTGGAAAGTAGGACTATGAAAAAGGCAGAAATATGAAGAGAAATAGCAGCACTGATCAAATGAGATCAGCGGTTTCTTTCAGTTTTAATCATAACTCAGAGCTAGATTCTAGGGAGTAATGAAAGATGTTCCTGTTAAGAATATTGGGTTTGCCCAAGAAGACTCAGCAAAACAGGGAGGCAGATGAACTGGTTTGGTTTGGGGAAATAAGGCCTCTGAAGCTCTGGAACTAGGGGGGGAGGTGGAATATTGTGAACATTGGGGTAAATCTGAGAATATAAATAATTTTATGGTCAGAAAATAGTTTTCTCATTATAGCTTTTGTCAAGGTTAGGACATGTTTCCCTGGTAATGAAAAACATGGTTGCGACCAAAAGGGTAATTTTCACTTTCTTAACCTCTGTTGAAATGCTCAACCTCAATTTTCTTGCTATCTCTAGACAGAAAATGACAAACCAATATAAGGTTGTACAGTCACCTTGAAGTTGGCTGCTCCTGATGTTCTGAGCTTCTCAACTTTCCTTTGGGCTTCACCACTCTGGGCCAATTCATTTCTATCACCAAATCCATTATCCTGCTCTCTTCCTTCCTGTGCTGTAGCAGTTTCCAGCCTAATTAAACACAAGATTAATGAGGGGATAGCTGTTCTAGCTGTCTGAGGCCTGAGTTGAGAGGCATCCAGTTTGAAGGCAGCAGCTGAAAAGCTGCATTGGATTTAACAAAGATGCAGAGAGTTAAAAGTGCTGTGCCTTTGCTCCTGACAAAGCTTGACTGCTGATTAAACAATGCAGTCCCTACCCTGGGAAGCTCTGAGCCCGGCTGGAATGAAGAAAAGCAGCCAGGACTTCAGAGCTGTGCTTCACAAATGGGAGGTGCTGGTTTGAAATCCAAGGATGGATCCATGAGAGAGATTCCAGATCAGCTTCAGCCCAGGAGGCAGCTGTGGCAGGCAAGGGATGCTCTCTCTGAGTGACCCCTTGGGCACACGTGGCTGCTGCCATGCACAGAGGAGCCCTGGGGCTTCCTACCTGGTGAGAAAGAGCCTAGGAAGGGAGTTGCTCCACTTAGATGTCATTTAGGCAAGAAACTATTTATTTAACTTATGTTAAACAAACAGGAAAGGAGGGTTCTCTTTCCTAATTGCAGTATCCAGTGTGTTTTTCACTGTGACTTAGTGAGGTGCAAGAAAACAATACAGAAACCAAGGAAAAGTGCATCTTTCTCTAGCTTACACTGATTAATGCTTTTAAATGGTGAAAAGATGAGTAAGTGAGGGGAATCAACTGGTAAAAATTGAAGGACAAAAGTGCTTAGTGGTATTTCTAGAGTAAGGGCAAGGGTGTCAGCAATGTCATGAAGTCATTGAACAGAAGTGGCTGCCTTTAACAACAGGGTGTGGGGAAATGTGAATGTAGGACTCCAGAATAGGATCAGAACCATTAGATTGACAATTCATTTTTATTCACCAAAGAAAATTCATTTCTCTTTTGCAAGGGAAAACAAGACCTATGAGTATTGGAAAAACACTAGGGATTATTGAAGTAATGAGAAAAAAATCCTCCTTTTAATCAGAAAATCCTTGTTCCTCTAAGAAAAATCCTTAATGCTGCACAGACCATAATACCTTATCTCTCTTATCTGCAGGGCAGGCTTAGATGGAACTTTTTGTGGTCATTGCCAGAACAAGTTCTTCCAACACATTTTTATGTTAAAATTAGTGTGCCTTAGATCAATTTGCATACAACCAGCACTGATTCACCCTCTCTTTCCCAACCTGCCTGATTTTTGTGGCTAATTAGATCAACTTCCTGTTGCTCAGCTTAGGGCTTGTACCTTTTGGTCTTTTAAATAATTAATTTTCTTCAAAAGATGAACTGTGATTTCAAAACTCAGGGATTGTTCATACCTTGCAGGAGTAGATTTAAAGAAGTTTTCTTTGTGACTCATGGACCCTGAATCGAGCTAGAGTATAATGAGATTTAAATGAAAAAAAAGCAGAAGGGAAATAAACATACCTTTGAAATGGAATATACTAATTTGGTAACAGTAAATGTAATTTTTAAAGATTTACTTGCAGCAGCCTGAGGAAGATGTCTTTCAAAGGGAACTGGCTACTTTGTGTTTGGACTTTTTTCAAAATTAGTATTACTATTAACTTCAAAAGTAGTTTTGGTATATTGAGGATATTTTTGCTATGAAAACTAATATATATATTCAGGAAATATATGATAATACTGTATCTTTAGATCTAACAGACTAAAGCTCAGGGAGGTCTGATCAGCTTTTATATTTTGTTTGTAGATGTGGCTTGAATAAGTTCTTTTTTTTTAATAGAAGCAAACTTTAACAAATATGAAAGGAGAAAAAGTACTTTCTTTTCTTGCATTTTAGTCTTGTGAGCCAGTTGTTGAAATGCATTTGTGATCTACAGTGTTTGCTGTGGTAGGAAATATTTTATGTGAAATGCAAAACACAAAAGTATTGTTATTTTTGAAGCACACTCAGTGCAGTTCTTTAAGAAGAGCTGTGGAGTCATAAAGATTTTCTTTGCATCAAGGTCACTGCAGCTGTGTGAAGGGAAACTTTAGAGGGACTGTTGACACTGGGAGCCTGCTACAGGTATGGTCCAGGAAAGAGGGCAGTGAGAAAAATTGATTTGAAGGCTAAAAAGCAATGAAAGAGAACTAGGATGTGAGGAGCAAAGGATAAAATAGAGAATGAATGCTTTACAATTGAACTTACAGTAAAAAATAGAACAGGAGATGCATAGAAAATTGGGATGAAGGTAGGATGAGAGAGATTCTTTGTCAGGATAAAGCAGAAAAACAGGAGTATTTTTGGAGCCTAGAGTCTTTTAGGAGTCAAGACAGAAGGAAAATCATGATTTGGGGGCTTTGGATAAAGCCGGTGGTGGGGATTTTAGTTGGTTTGCTTTGGAATTTAAAACTGGAAGAAAATTCTTGTGTTGCTCAGTTGTTGATCCTTGTATCTTAGGCAAAAATTTAATGTCATTCCTTTTCTAATCTGTCTTCAGATATGTTCAGTCATTCTATTCCAAAAAGAGACTGCTAAAATTTCATTTTTCTCATGGTTTCAAATTGTGTAATATTCAAAGTAAATATACTCCTGACAGGTACAACCATTTTGTAGTTAAGTTGAAATCAGTTGATGTGCCACATATTATTTCAACTGAATGCCTCAGGAGGAAGTGAGCAAGGCAAATAAAAGGAGATATTGATGAGAAAAGTGGCAGTTGAACTGCAAGGAAAAAAATGAGAAGGGTATATTTGCTTTTAATGTCTGCAAACCAAGTTTGTAATTTACCCGTTTAATATTCTTGGGGTTCTTTTGGCCTTATTTAATGTTTCAGGATTTCAGAAAGGCAACTTTCAGAGCATCCTGAAAGATAAAAGGTAATTAGGTTTGGTTCATAAATCTCTGATAGAGAAATATTCTTCAAATGATAGGAACAAAAAAAGAGTTGGAATTAAGGGTTTGGGATTTTTTTTCTTAGATAATAATAAATAACTAATGCTGAAAAATACTAATTTCTTTAATAACTTTCTATGTAGATACGGTACAGTAATGGAAAGATTTTTATTTCATTTTCCTATATTGTAAATTCTTTATGTTCCTCATGATTTTAAAATTCCAGGGTATTCCTGAGGAGCAAATGACAAGGCCTTAATAAACAAAGAGCATCTGTGACCTAGAAATGAGGATAGCGAAGAATCTCTAAAATAATCTTTCTTTAAATTATTCATTGTACAGTGAGTATTTTACTAATATTTTCTTAATCTGTGAGTATTCGGTATATTACTCCTGGTTTCTATAAATATATTCCTTAATTCATGAGACAAACTGGACAAACATGAGTATAAAATACACCTGATTTCATTTTCCTCAGCCATCCATTACCTGTGATGAAAAACTGGGCAGTTGAATCAGGGGATATTTTTCATATAAGCTAAATAAAGGGCTGATTACGTTTTTTTGGGGAAAAAACCCCCAGACATTACATTTAGCAGAGAATTTCCAGATTATGTCATTTGGATAACTGAAAATATTTAAGATAGGAAAATATTTTCAGCTACTAAAGAAGACACTATTTTTAGAGTAAATGCTCTGCTCCCACAGTGTTATGCTGATATGTCTGCTGAAGATACAGGTAAATTTTTGGGCTACTTTTCACTAAGGAAATCAAAAGTTTAAAAATATCCTGTAACCAATCTCTGCTATCAGCTGAGTAAGGTTAAAAGGTTTTTCATTGCTTTTTGTTGCCAGGTTTTTATGCAATTATCTGTGAGTGCTGTTTTGCAATCACTCAGATGCTGCTCCCTCTACAGTGGATAATGGTGGATTGTCCAATTTTCTGCCAAGTTTTCACAGCAGAGGCAGGAGCAAGGTTGAACTTGCAGGATGTCTTGCTGAAAATAGAATATTTTGCATTGTAACAAGTACTCTCAAAACAGAGTGCCTTGCAGGAAGCTGGAGATGGAAGAGAGGTTTCCAGTAGGCTTCTCTTAAAGAAAAGGGGATTTTTTTAGAAGTGACATTTGAATAAATTTTTATATATTTGGGATTGAAATCAGTAGTATAAAGACATCTGATCAGGAAACAATGATAAAATATCTTGGATTCCATCACAGTCCAGGACTCTTTTTCACTCTAAAGCAAACCTGTGTTCATCATCATTCAATTTGCTGCTATTTTATTCATGAAACATAGTAGTGTTTTATGATGAGTCTCAAGATTTTGCTGGCTGCACTATCTGTGTGTCAGCATAATGAGGCAGAATAGTTACTGAGTGTGCCTAAACAGGTGGAACATTAAAATAATTGTGACATTTAGTTGTGCATGATTCTAGAAAAAGAGGACCCAAATGGACAGATATGGCTGTAGAGTGTTCTATGTGGGACTGAAGTTCTTTCTTGGACTTTTATCTGTGGAATCCTTTAGAGGATTGTGAGTGATATAGTCAGTACTTTGGGAGCTTAAAAATAGGTTTATTCCTTTTTCTTTTCTGATAGACTGATTTTGTCAAAGGGTGAATCTATCCCCATTTTCTAGTAGCTTTCTGTTCCATTCTAATGCTTGCCTTCTGTGAGTTCTCTCAAAATATATTCTCTTTAAAATCCTGCAGTTTTGTCTAAACTGTGGGCACTGCTGTTGGTGCAAGCTCTCTGCAGCCTGACCACAGGGGGTTCATTTTTGTTCTCCTGTCTTGCTTGCTTGTGCTACCTGTGGCTATTACACAGATACGCTATGGCTGTGTGTACTGAAACACTTCTGAAGAGCTCAGATGAGCTAGGGAGAGGAATTCAACAACTTTTCCTGTTCTTACAAATCACCAGCACACCCACTGTATAAACAGATCATCATTTCTGCAAGTAGGACAACCTGAAAACATAGATTAAAGTCTGAGTTCAAAGAAGCAGAAGTTCACCAGAAAATAAAAAGAACAAGCTCAAAAGAATGTATCTTTATCCACTTTTTTTTTTTTTGTGGAATCATCTGGAAAAGACTCACTCTTGTTGAAAATGCAGATTGTCAAGAATTTTCTGTACTGCTTAGTTCATGATTCAAAGCTAAGCAACAGTAGTGCACCATCTGGACAGCTAATGATTATGATATTTTCTGACTTCTCTTACATGGTTCCCAGAGTGCATTTTTCTCATTTATGCACCTTTGTCAGTCAGTGTTAAAGCTGACCAGTCATCTGGTTATTTAGGATTTCATTCTGGTAAGGAAGATTGTAGATAATGCTGCTTGCTCGCAGCAAATTCGTGAGGCGTTGTCTGTTCCATGCACTGTTAACATTTCAGTTTGTGACACTCTAGGTTTTTCTAAGGTATTCCAAAAAGTATTGAAAAATTGAGAAAATAGCTGGGCAATGTCTGAATCTCTTGTTGAAAGCTGTGGAGATGAGCCATGAGGATTCTGGTGCTGGCTTGTGATCCACTGTGCTATGTTCACTTGGTTCAGTTGCACTGATCTCTCTCTAATTCTCCAGGAGAAGGGGAGAGCTTGTCAGTGAGTGAGCAGAGCTCATGATGAGCTCTGACAGCTTTTCCTTGGCCAGTGGCAGGTTAAAATTGGTCTCTCAGCAATGGAAACAATGCAAGCAGGGCGAGTGCCACCCTGAGCAGGTGGGCAACGTGTAAAGCACAGGTGGAGGAGGAAAAGGTGCCATCTTTACCAGTGGCAATGTCTTTTTTCACTTCACATGTAACAGCATAAAATAGATCTGGAAGATGAGGTCCATGGCTTCTGGATGCTGCATCCATGGTTTTGTCATTCACAGTTTAAAGTTCCTAGAAAATGGACCAGAGTGTGCAGAAAAATTGAGTCAATTAGAACCACAAGGAGAAATTAGTGTGAGGACTTGGGTCCAAGGACTGTCCCCAGAGTCAGTTCACATTTAAAGACTTCCTAAAAATGGATTTCTGAAAGCAGGGGGTTTATTTTATTTATTTTGCATGGAGAATTTTGTTCTGAGCTGACCTGAGTAAGCCACCAACAGAATTATTTGGGGAGTCTCTTTTAACTTTCCCTGATGTTTCTTTGAGGACTATTTGTGATCTGTTTGTGAGGCATTTGGGCTGCTATACCTGAGGAATTTCTCATATACAGACCATTTTTGCACATTACTTGCACATGTGGGATTCTGTTGGTCTTTGTTGGTTTCTTGCTTGTGCATGTTGCAAATGAAACCTTTATTCAATCTCTACAATACTTTTTTACTGGCGTAGTGGATCAGTCTCATAATTCAGGGACTTATGCACCTGAGGATTAAAGAGAAATTAATAGAGAGAAAGGTCTGACAGTCTGTGTAATTTTAGCTGGTAGGAAAGCAGCTTGCTCTGTCATTTCAGATGATTCTGTCATTAATTAATTCAGATGCTCCCTCCTTAGACACTCAGATGGTTGTTTGGTTCTGAAAGACTGTGAAAAAATAAAGGACTCCCTCTGCCTACCAGCTGTAATTTGCTCAGTCTCCACTAAGCCAGCTTTGTGCAACATTTGAGCTCACTTCTTGTTGTGTGGAAAGAATCACACATAGAATGATGGATTATCACAGTGTAAAAAAAGTAATCCCTTAGCCACCCATCCTTTTACTAAGTGAATACCCTGAATTTGAAACATCTAAGGGTACCTAGTAGTTTCAGCTGCTGTTATAATCTACAAGTCAATAGTTTTCAAGAAGTCATTATTTTTCAGTAGTAACTAATGTCTGAAATTGGTAAATATTTATTTCATCTCCTGTATCTGGAAACATCATTAAAAATGTGTAAGATCATGAAACATTGAGGGTGAATGAGAGCCTCTCATTATGTGCTAGGCTGTATATATGTGCACATATTCTCAAGCATGCCACACTACAGTGAAAATTCAGGTTTACTTTATGAAAGCCTGAAATGCTGTAGCACTTCAGAGGTTGAAATAGAATTAAATATTATCAGATGTGATCCCCTTAGTTCTGACAGCTAAAATTGAGATTGTTGGTTAACTGAACAAAACAGATGCTGATTAAAAGTGTCAACCTTATGTGAGATCTAAACTATTTAGTCATTTTTGTAGCTTGTGTAGTTGGCCTTGCAGGTCTCTGAGGAGATTAGCCAAATCAAAGCCAGACTGAATGAAGTCTCTGGAAATATTCTTGTATTTCTGCCATCCCAGATTTGTTTAACAAATAGTTTTACAGGCAAGCTGTTTTCCCCCCTCTGAAGAGAGAGGCATTGTCCAAACCTGTGTGGATAATCTTGCTTTTCCAATTAAAACTGGCTGTCTTTATGCTTGCTCCAAACCATTTGACAGCCAGCCTGAGACATCCCCTGCTTTGAATTATTTTTATCTAAGTTCCCCTTTGCCTTTAATGTGAAAAGACCTGTCAAAGTCTTTCAAAATAGTAAATGCTCTTAGAATCACTGATAAAGATTTCTCTCCACCTACTGGCATGTGTTGTACAGGCTTAAGCTTGTGAGTGAGGAGATTGCACAGTGCCATGAATTGCTGAAAACAGGAATCAGGAGCAGTGAGGGAGCCTGGCAGCAGACAGGACAGTGTTGGTTATGTGGCAGACAAGGAGGGATGTGCTTTCATGTGGATGTCTACACACATATATTATATATATGAATGACTACAAGATCTCAGTTTTTTGCTTTCATGCTCTTGTGTTCCTCCTTTCCCTCCCAGGAACCTCTCCTCCTGGCTAGGTGGCCTTACATAAGTTCAGGATTGAAAACTATCCCAGCCAAGGATCATCACAGGCACTCTACAGCTGTACTCAGGGATGGCCTCACTCTTTAGCTTTTCATTTATATTCATCGTTACACACATAATTCCTTTGTAGAATCTGTACTTAACTATTAACAGGTCTATTTCTCAACCCTTTTGATTAACAGATCAAATCTCTGTCAGTGATGATGTCATTATCTGTACTTCACATTGCACTTAATAACTAATCATCCTAACTAGTAGCTAAATAGTTTAAATAGATGTATAGCATTTTGGTTTTTTTCTCACCATTTGTATGTAGCTTTCCTGTGAAGCAGATCATTCTTACCTCTGAACACACCTACAGCTCCTTTATTCTTACCAGACTTAAATTTTCTGTGCTCACATTTCTGCAGACACAGAAGAAATGCAGAAATGCTCACATTTCTGCAGAGGCAGAAGAAATGCCTCCAAACAGAGGCAAAAGAAATCAAGCTTGGTGTGTTGCAGATGCCCTAGATTTGAAAAGTATTCCTAGCGAGGATGCAGCACCCCTTTTGCTGATAAGTGCACTCTGAACCCCTCATAGGTCTATTTTGTGTCAGCAATATGACTTGAAAGAACTGCAGCAACCTAAGTGTCAGTTCCTTGTGTCACTGTTCCTCTAGGTATGGAACATGGAATGTGAGCACCATGTGACCCAGCATCTAGGGCTCTAAACACGGCTTGGGGCCAAGAATACAGGCAAGGTAGACTGCAGAGATAGATGGACTGTATTCATGGGGTACATGTTACCCTAACTTGTGTCCTGGTTCTTCAGTGGGTAGCTCTGACACCAGCTGAATTTGGGGCAACAGACACTTGCAATTGATTGAAGCAGCGACATACTGAAAACCTAAATTAATTCTGTGAATGCCAAAACACATAGATCAAGTTTTTTCAAATGGTGGCATGATTATTATTATGATTATGGCAAGCTGCCAGTACATTTTAGCAATGATTTCTGTCATATTTCTGAGCTGCATTCTTTTTGGTAGTGTTTATCCCAGAGAAGACTGCTATAATATTGAGGGAGAAGAGGCTTCTTGGCGTGCAAAGGCCTGTTGAGAGAGGGTAGCGTGAGATAGGACTTCACTCCTGATTAAGTCTTGGTCAGATTACTCCAAGGGTCTCAGTAGCCTGATTTCAGTGAAATGTGAACCATTTGAAATGCCTCCACGAAGTATTAATGGATTCAGTTGGTTGCACACTTAGTGAATAGTGGAGTAACTTGGATTTGCTGTTTGCTGTTGGATGTCTTGGAATGGTCTGTGGAGTAAAGACGAACTGAAACACTGACAAGTGGTCTAGAGCAGGTCTTAAATTAATGAAATAAGCAGAATTTAGTAAATTGAAAAGTTGTGCTATTTGATAAAACTGACAGTTATTGGAATCACATAGTAAAACCATTCAGCTGGAAAAAATCAAATAGTCCACAGTTGCCTCCAGCATTTTTTCCACTGAATTGAAATGGTTCCTCAGAAAATTGTAAAATAAATTAATGCATAGAAATGACCACACACAGAACTGTTTCCTTGGCATGCTGTTTATAGCCTGAGAAAAAAGGAGAAAATAATGAGTTTGGTGAGCTGAGTGACATCTATATTTTAAATATTGCTTGTGTTGTAACTTTTTTTTCCATTTGCCATGTTCCTTTGTCACTTAAGAGAAAACAGAAATGAATACTAATTAGGAGGCCAGTGAATATTTGATGTATACTATTCTTTTCCTTTTAAATCAGCTTCATAGTTTTTTTCTTTCAGACGTGATACTTTATTAGAGTGGCTTATTCATTATGACTAAATAAATATGGATTATTTGACAGTACCTGGCTTAAAAACATGTATTGTCCTAATGAGCCTCATAAGCCTTCTTCATTTTATTGGAAGATATTCTATCCTATGATGAATCATTTAAGAATGATCTTAAAGCAAAACAAAAAACCCCAAACCAACATCAATAAAAAGCCAAACAAGGTGCCAAATCTATATGGAAAACCTGTAAGAAATTCAGTAGTGACAAATGAAGGGCAGCACATTTGAATGAGATTCATCACCTTCACAGACATAGGGTGGGGAAGAACAACCCAGATAGTTGTGTGGGGCTTTTGGACTCCTCCTTTCAGTGAGAAAAGCCTAAAGCACCACAGCATCTATCACAATGAAAAGGAGGATAACAGTTTTCATAGCAGTGTGATAGCTACATTTTGTGTTAATGTTTTCATTACAAAACCTTTTTTTTAGAGATCTATTCAGTCATGAAAATGTCTTCTACATGCCCTCAGCCTAGTAGTATTTCAATTAAAAAATACTAGAAATATCTGTTTAGCATGTTGCTGTTTTCTATAAAGCAACAACAATCATCAGATCCTCCATTGTAGTATGGACTCGGTGATCTCCCAACATCACCATGCTAAGAGGTTTAATGGTCTGTGAAATAATATTCTGCTTGGAAAAATGGGGTTTATAGAATTATCCATTTCTGTGCCTTGCCATAGAAAAGTGGATTTTTTTTAGCACTCACTGGCTGCTGTGTGAGACTCTTGCAGAATGGCAGTGGGAAGGAAGCTGCTGACAGACACCCCGAGGTGCAAAAATGAACTGCTGGGGGTCTTGTTCTCTTTAACCTGGACAGGGGTGGGAAAATGGAACAGTACCAACACAGGTTGGAAACAGCCTAAAACTGCTTTGAGCATTTGGGCCTTTCCATTTTTGTAGTTATGAACTTGGATTTCCTTGCTCTGGTTTGTGATATGTGCTTAAGATGCACAGGTCATGTTCTGGTGGCTTCACTCAGTACTTTCTTTAGGAATAAAAGGGGAATTTATTATAAGCTAAAAGGAGAATTTATTATGTGCTATAATATCTTATTGTGACAAAAAATAATTAAATTCTACTGTAAAAAAAATAGGACAGGAAATGTAAGTGAATGGTCCTAGTGATAAGATTAAACTGACAAAGTTAGAAATACTATAATTAAAGTAGATGGTTTAAGGACTATTCATAAGCTAAATAATATAATGTTGTCCTGTAAAACACACAATGTATCCTACAAAAACCTAGGAATACTCCCTGGAAGAAAGCAATGATTCTTGAATGGGAGTCCAGGAAATCATTTAAGATTTGGGATGCTTTGGGCTGAGGTTTAAAGATGTTACAGTTATAGGTATTTCCTATTGCAGTTTTTCTGCATTTTTTCTACAGGCAGGTTTGAATAAGGCTGTTGAAATACATTTTTAACTCATTACAGCAGCATTAAAAGTCACCATGAAGAACTAAATAGACATAATTTGATTTTCTGTTGCATATATGAATAGAAGCTTTGATGTTGTTTATATCTGAACCTCAAGATCTTGCACTGAAGTGTCTGTAGGGGTTTGTAGTGTCCAGTGTGTAAATTCCTGAGATCTTTGGCAGGAGCAAGAGGAGCTGTGGGGAAATCTGAGCAGAGAGCAGCCGTGTGGGCCTGCCCTGGGTCCCTGCTTCATTCCAGCCCCCAGTGATGGAGCCCCCTGGCTGGTTGGATGTGTTGGGGTTTTGCTGGTTTGTTTGCACACCCTGGGTTTGTCAGTCACTCCCCAGTGAGACTGGTGTGTGCTGGAGCCCTGGAGTTTGCAAGGTCTCATCCATGAGTTGTCCATCCTTGCACGACAACAGCACAGAGCAAAAGCAAAACATTCTAAAGCTGACTTTAAACCAAGCAGGGGCAGCCGTATGTGGAGCTGCTGTTCACGTGGAGACCATGTGGAGTTCAGGGTGGAATCGGCTCTTCTTCAGAGCAAACTCACAAGCTTTTTCTTTCATTGGGTGCTTTTGGTTTGGTTCAGTTTTGTTTTGGTGGGTTTTTTTGTTTGTTTGTTTGGTTTGGTTTTTTTTGTGGTAGTTATTGCTAATGCTGTAGTAGTGCAATACTTATCTCCTTAACACCATGTTCCTCAGTCTATCTTGGTAGTTTAGTTCTTCTTATTTTTTTAATAATGAATTTATGTATGCCCACTGAGATGCAGTCCTCCCCAGTGAATTCTTATAAACTCTTAGCCTCACAAATAACAGTCTTATTTTTCTCTTTGCTTATGCCAATGTTATGTTGTTTTTTCGCTGCAGGGAAAAATCTGTATCAATTTTTGCTATCTTTTCCCTCAGAAGCTCTTTTCACGCCAATTAAGACCTTGAGATTTTAAACTGTGATGCATTTTTTCCTGATGAAGAAGTGTATATTCTATGCTGATCACCTTGCTTTCTGGCCCTTATCAGTATCTGTGGGCTGTTCCTGTGAGACAGGGAGGATTTAGGCTGATTAGAAAAACTGATGCTGTAATACTTGCTTAGCTCTTGAAAAGAAATCAAGAAAAATTTCAATCATTTCTATGCTGAGGAGATTCTGAATTTATCTCTATTAATAAAATTGAAAATCAAAAAAAGCTAAAGCTACAAGCTTTTGTTTTCAGGGTAGGAAAAAAAACCCACGTAAAACTATATTAGTAGCTTCTGAAATCTGAAAGTTTCTTCAGAATGGTGAACTAATATTAATATTTCTAGAATGTAAAACAAATTCTGTGGAGAAAAGTAATTCATTCATTTTCCTGACCAACCAAAAGACTGTTTGGTCATCACACTTGAGAGGGGCAGTTCCAAGGTTGTCCATTACTTATCCTTGGCAGTGTCATTTTACCTCAGCCCCACCCCTCTGCCCCACAGTGACCCCACAATGATGAAGTTCCACGTTGAGGATGATGCTGGCAGGAATTATCAGCCAGGGTTCATTCCTGTAGCCCTTTGAACATATGGAGCTTTAATTGCTTCAGGATGACTCTCCAGGCTGGGCTCAGTGCAGTTCTCAGGGGAGAGGTGTCTGCAGCCTGCAAATAGCAATGATAGGGCTTAACAAGCCACAACAATAAATAAAGTGGTCATCTTCAGCAAGAAGACCTTATTTAAGACAGATGATGTGTTGATCAGTTCATAGAACCTCAGATGAGGTTCAATCAATCATATGATCGTGCTTGATTTGTCCTTTAACTACATTTTCTAGTTGCCATTTAGGTTTTTCTCATACTGCTGCAATAATTTGCACTTTAATCTTTTAATTGGCAGCTGCATTTCATTTTCAGGACTTGAAAACTTTAGATTACACAGTGTATGAAACTTTCAGATTCTTGTTTTCATGTCATGTGTGAAAGGTGTCTCCTAAAAGTCTTTCCTTAAAATGAAATTGATTATAAGTATACTCCTCCCCCTATGTACACCAACTCTAAAATGCACCATAAACTATTTATATGATCATTGCTTAATGCCTTTAACACCCTGATGGAGGGAAAAAAGCACAGACACAATAATTTTAAAGGTTTGTTCATATACTTCTCCCCATTTCAGTGATGTGATTCAGTGGTCTCCACAATAGTTGCTGGACATGTACAATGCTTTATTCATCATTTTGTGTGTTTCTGTTCAGAAGTGCATCTCAGTCTGTGACAGATGCTCTCTACAAACAAAAACAGTTTTCTGATCTTCAAGACCATCTCAAATTCATCTGTGAAATATTCTTGATTATTGCTATTACTGTTTAGAACTCTCAATTTAGTTGTTCTGTAGTTGTCCTACTTCAAAAACTGAGATTAATCATACCTTTATATAAATGTTCTTATTAAAATCAGTGGGGCTTTGAAGATCAAGCTTTTAATCTCTGATGTGTAATCAGGTGTATGAAAAAATGTTTGGAAGATGAATATTGCAATGTAAAAAGTTTGTCTTGAAAGGGGCTGAAAGTATGAGTTTTCCAGATAATAGGCATAATTTTAAAGTCCTTTATTTCATCCCCAAAAGCAGAATTCTTCCCTAAAACCATTGTGTAGAATCATGTAGAGTTTTGGTGTTAGGTATTGGCTTTTAAGCAATGCTTTGAAAGTTTGTCCCCTTAGAGTGAAAGTGGAATAAAACCCAGTCTTTGTACTGATCAGAAAACCACTGAGGAAGTCTTCCTAATTTTGTACTTTCATTCTGAAATGCACTCTAAACCCAGCAGGGTGGCATCTGTCGCCAACCAAATTTTCAGAGACATGCAGTGTCACCTGAAGCTGACACCTAAAAGCAAGTTTGTTCTTTGAAGGGACTATAAAAAAGTTACTTTCTTAAGCAATGTGTTTGAAACTTTCCTATGAAGTATGGGAGATGGATTGAACTGCACTTTTCATCTCTTATGGCTGCACACCTTTGAAAAGGGGAAAAAACCCCTTCTTTGAGATGGAGAGGAAGGAAATGTACAATCACAGGTTTAAATTTAAACCTCGTGTTTAAAACTGTCCCCTGAGGGGTTGCAGGGCTCTGTCCCTACCCCACCTCATGGGATGTTTTATTTAGTGATTGTCTGATGGAAAATACATGTGAAAAAATTGCCACCAGAGGAACCAAATCCCAATGTCCTCTCCCAAAGGTGGGAGCTCTGATGCCAAAGAGTCGTGAGTGTTCATACATGAAACTTCTCACCCACGGTCACTGCTGCTGCTCAAGCTGACAGAAAATGGAGAATGTTTAGGATGCACTCACTCTTATCCTTGGAGATGGGTGGTTTTCTACACTTTTACATTGGGGTATATGCAAGAATTAAAGATACTCTGAGTCTTATTTTATAGAGCAGATATGTAAAACAGCTTTTGCCCTGTTTTTTTACCTTTCCTTCCTAACCCCACACCATGTAATTCTGAGAAAGATTTAAGCACAAGAACATGTTTGAGCAATTAAGTAGTTCTAGAGCAGTTCACCATGACAGGTTGCTAGAGTCTTGACTGATCTTAAGCACTGTGTTATTTGCCCTTGTCAACATTTAAAGGTTTGCAAAAAATACTGAGAATAATTTTAGGTGCCAGCAGATATTTAAGGCACATTTCTTAACCAACTAATTTAGGTATCTCTATGGCTTAAACAGGAACTTGCAATTTTGTATTTAAGAGTTTAGATTCCCTTTTTAAGTGCTAAAATCCCATTATTGCTTTTAGCAGAATATCTAGATAAGGGCTTCTATAATGTCTAGTTCTTCCATTTATGCATTAACTGTAGAAGCAGTAAAGCAGTAATGACTGCATCCCATTCTACTGGTTGGATGATTTGTCCTTGAGCTGGAAACTATTGGCTTCTTGCTCTAGTAGAAAAAATAATTTGCTTCATTTTTATGGCCCTTTTATTTATTTCACCAAACTGTGTTCCATTTGTGGAAGCAGAAATCTTGATAATACAGAAATTTATATTCAGTATGTATGGTTTAAAATCCAGGGGGGGGGGGGGGGGGTTCATTTGACTTGTGCTGATGACTTTTGATCTGGTGCCACTCTTGAAAACAGTAACATTAATCAGGATTACATATTGGCAGCATTGAATTTGATAGGATTAGACTGGTAATCCTAAAACATAAACTGCCTGTTAGGAGATACAGTATAAGGTACAAATTCTCAGCTGAGGGTGACTGTATCAGGCTAACTGCAGCAGCACAGAGCTCAGCAATATAAATTAGCTCATAATGAGTTTCATGTTGCCCTGGCCAGTTTATTGTCAGTGCCTAAAGTAAATAATTGAAAATGTGCTTTCAGTTAAAGCTTCTCTGCGGTTTGCCTCGGTCCCACTGATAATATCTAGCACAGACTAACTTGATTTTTTTGAAAAATACATTTTAAAGTACTCTCCCCCAAAATGCTCTGAGTGTGCAGTGTTCAATTCTGGGCCATCTCTGGGAGTTTTGAGGCTCAGCAGTGTCATTTCAGTAGCTGGCACATAACTGGCTATGGCAATTAATTGTGGTTAGGATACCCTGACTTCCTCTTCTGCTCTCTCCACACCCAAACTTCCTTAAGTCATTATAATTATGAAATAGTTCCTTTAATTCTTTTTACTTTTTGTTTCATTTTTTATGTGATAGTTGATATATGATTATTTCTTTTTTTTTTTTTTTTTACTCCTATGATGCCATTTTTGGGAGGACAAAAAAATGCATTTCTTGAACTGAATTATTTACACCATTTGGCCTGTTTCTTACCCCCTCTGGTTTTTTGGCCTCCTGCTGGTTACTCTCAGTCTCAGTGACAAAACAAATGCTGCCTTGATAGCAAGGAGAAAGCACGTTCTCTGTTGCCACCACTGAAAAGTAATTACACAGCTAAATCAGCGGAGATGAAAACCACAATGTAAAGAATTCTGAAAAATAAGTAGGACATTAACTCTTTGGAACATTAATTATGTGGAAATGCCAGGTTTTGGCTGGCTGAGGTAGTCCCAGGCTGTGATTGCAGTTTGATTTATAGCAGTGTAAATCAGGAGTAGCTGTGACGCCCGAGTCAGTGGCGTTGCAGGAGTGTAAAACAAATGGAACTCACATATGCACTTTGGATTATTCCCAGTTTTACCATCAGTCAAACACGAGCATGAGCCACACTGATAAAACCAGGGCTCTGCAGCTGAGCCTTACAGCCCTGTGGAAAGCAGCCCTGGCTGCCACAGCTGCAGTTTCTGTTGTGTCCTGATGCTGGGGGTGAGAGTTCAAGTGCACCCAAATTTTAGCTATTAGCAAGGTAAGACCAAGAGTAAAGATGTAAAACTGAAGATCCCAGAAAAGTATAATTTTGAAAGAAAACCACATTATATGTGGAGGAATAAACAATAAGGTGTTAAAATATCTGTTTGAAAAGGCAGTTGTTTAGAGCTTATGGGCTTTTAAGCTTTAAAGGCTTACAAAGAGAGTCAAGCACAGAAAATTGTGAGGGGACAATGATTTAAATGCTATTCCCATGAGTACTTGTACCAGGCTTAGTAACATCACCTACCAGAGAAGAATAAAGGATAAAAGTAACAAATGCTCACACAGTATCAGTTACATAGAAAAATAGTTATCCGAAACCTAGGGAGTTTTATTTTTCTTTATAATTACTGGGTTTCAGTCTGGAGCACTGAAATAGTGTTTTTTTCTCACCTTTCTCACTCTGCCCAGTGTCAGAGTTTCTTATCTTGGCAGGCATTTCTGTGTTCTGCTGGTTATTATGTGTACCATGGCTCTCTGGTGGTGTGCAAGAGGTTCCAGCTTGAACCAAGTGATTATGAGCTCTCTCTGAATTTAGATGTCCATACCCCTCTCTAGCTTTGGAACTAGAAATACTTTGTTTATGGCAGTGATGGGCTTTGGAAGTCCCTGCTTGGATTTTTTCAGTCAGAGATGCTTCTCTTGGTTCATCTGTGTGGATTCACTGAATACATAAACTGTACATAACTGTGCATTATCACCACCACCAAAATACAAAAAGTGTGGACAATAAAGCTTCAAGAAACTGTGATATGCTTTCTTTTGAAAGTACATACACCTGTGTTTTTGTGCTTAACTGAAATTTTGTTCTCATTAAAATCAGCAGCAATATTGATCTAATAATTAGTTTTCATTGCATGCTCAGAAATAAAGACCAGAAGCTGTTTTAACCATAATTTATGACCTGAAGCATTTACATCAATTGACTGTTGAGGGCTCTGTTGGACAACATTCCCTGTCCCACTATAGTTAAAGTTTAATGCTTCACTGGATCAAATGCAGCAAGAGTTGTTTCATCAGCTGTGTAGAAGCAGATGATTAATTTCTGTTCTAGATCTCGCTGGTGTTTTGTTGGGTTTTTTTTCCTGAGGTTATTTTCAATATCATTCTATATAAAAAACTTACAGCCTTGACCTTTCACACTTTCTCTTTGCATTTGTTGAAGAGGTGGAAAGGTTAGTTCAAACCTAAGGATTGGAATTTGGTTTAGAAATTTTTCAAACCTATTACACTATAACTGCAATTGAAGGTATAGCCTGCGATTCCATTAAATGCAACAAAAGCCATTCATTTAACCTCAGCCTACCAGCAAAACTTCTCCTCAGGCTGAACCAATTCCCAGCAGGGCTTAGGCTGCTAATTTATGAAAAGTGTCCTTTTGAAAAAGGAGTAAAATTTTTGTGCTCATTCAGTCATGTCCAGTCCTGTAGGAGTCAGGAATTGAAAAGCTTAAACTAATGAAATTTATGTTATCAATTTAAAAGCAGAAAAATGTAATAAAAGTGGGAAAATGGAATAATCTCCAGGTATAACTGGCTCTTCTAGTATTTGTCTTTAGCAGTATGAACAGGGATAGAAAACCTACCTGTATTAAGGTTTCCTGTAACTTCTTATCCTCCTGTATCTATCAGCCTCATTTAAGGAAGAAAATTAACTAATTCATGCCACAAAATGCCATAGAAGCATGGATAGTCATAGCACCCAATTCATTATCTTCATAAACAATATTGTATGAGATCTGCAATATTGAGAATACAGTGAAATTATATCTAATATGCCTGTCTTTGAATACTCTCCATTTATTATAGTTTTCAAAAGTTGGAGCAATATGGGTTTCATCTAAAGCTAGTATTTTCACCTAAAAGCTGGTATTAAAGTTCTTATTAATCTGTCATGGAGAGAAGGGAGGCAGAATAAAAGGTGTTACAAAAGTGCTGGAATTTTGAAGTTACTTGGGCTTCTGAGGTCATTTTAGAAGTGTAGTCATTCCCCTTGTACATAGTCTTTCACACATGTGAAATAATTTTTAAGGTATTTTTTCCTTCTTTTTATATAACTTTGATCTCTGTGCATGTTTTGTACATCTTCTCAATGGTGAGAATTACCAATAATTTTAGACACTGCCACTTAATTTAAGATATTATCATGCTCAATTTCATTTGGCCCTGCACTTGTAAAATGCTTTATTTTACTTTAGATAATAGCCTAGAATATTTGATTTTTATTGGAAGGTTACAGTATTTGATGGTTGTTTTAATGTAGGCTTTGGAAGTCACCTTTAACATGCTTGTGGATTTACCCAGTAAGTAACTTGTAAACAGTGAGGATTTTCTTCCTGGTGTTTGGAATGGTTCCAGAACAAATCAGTGCAGTTTGAGTCAGAAAATTTTATTTTAACTGCAGGCCCTGTTAAGATGTCTTGTATATGAAAATGGAGCCCAATTCTCCACTTGTTATGTGAAAAATTTAGAAAATTCTCACCACCTGAAATAACAGTGTGTTTGTCCTTAAGATGTGCAGTGTTAGCTCATCTGCCCAGTAGAAAATTGTAACTTTGCCAGACCTCAAGATACATCTTGAGGACATCTTGACAGGCCTTGTTGTGAATGCAATGAAGAAAGAAACAAACATAAAAGAAAATCCTGTTTAACATGCCTTTTAAGAGGAAAACTCTAAGATGGAGGCTACAGCTGCAAATCCTTGTTGCCTGGTGCCATGGTCCTGATTGTCTAAACCTGGAAGTTCTCGATCTGTAACAATATCAGATTGCCAAGCAAACTTTGTTCTTGCCTTTCATTCTTTCGGTGTGTGAAAATTGTGACATTCTGGGGGGAACTTTCCCAGTTTAAAAACTTTTGCAAAGTCTCTCTTGCCCTCTAATTTTGTGGGATGTGCTGTAATGCTGTCTGCTGTTCCAAGGGATACATTAAGGCTTTTCTTTCACTTTATGTTTTGGTCTTTGCCGAGGAACTAAATGTTTAGTCTCTGTAAGAAGTAAGTGGGATTTTGGCCTGTTTAAAGAATGCAATAAAGAAAGTGTGACAAGATGCATTTTCCACTATTCCATCTTCTTTATAAGTGGATTGAGAGAAATTTAAACTGTAATGAGAAAAAAAAAATGCCTGGAGCTTTCCACGTGACATGCACAGGAGTCAAACTGTTTTCAGGTTTTTAAGAGATACTGGGAATCCAGAAACTGAACTGTAGATACTGAGCATCATTAGAAACTGATTTCTTCAGATGTAAACACTTAACTAAATTCTTATTTATTGCAGCAACAGTGTTGGTCAAGTTTTTCACCTGGCGCTTAGATTGCAGTTGACAGAGGCTTGTGTGGGAAAGGTAGAAACACTGGAATAAACCACTTATCCAGAGACACGGCTCCCAGAGATGTCATTTATGTGAGAAGTCCAACAGGACAAACAGAAGGCAATTTTTAGTGTTCAGCTGTCCTGTTTGTGCCAGCTCTCCCTGTTAGACAGACAGGAAGCTCCAGGCAGCCCCATCCTGGTGTGTCTGGCCAGGAAATGCTCCCACAGGAGGGGATTCACTTGCACCAGTGGGGGGAAGCAGGACCTGTGGGCAGCTCTACAGAGTCTCTGAACTTTGTACAAAGAATTTGGTTGCAGAGTCTCCCTGAAGCTCTCTCCTTTTCTTGTGGGTGCTGGTGTTTTGGTTTCCATGCATGCAGTAACAGACTTTTTTGGAACGTGCCTTGACTGGCTATGGAGCTTCTATTAGCAGGCAGGTGCTTGTGATTTAAAATACTAGTTGCTTTTGGGAAGATATTGGGGTGATAATTTTGGGATAATAATGTGATTTGGTTGTGATTTCTATGTCTGCAGAGCTTTAAACAGAAAATTGCATATCATACATTATTTTTAATTCCTGGTTTTGGCAATGGTGGCAATAGAGGTAAAAGTGAGCAATGAGTCCCTCATGTACAAATGCTGAGCCTTTGAGGTCCAATTTTGTAGACAACAGCAGTGCATTTTGACTTTTGCCTGTTCACTTCTGGATCCCATGAACTTAATTTTGGAAGCAAATTCTAACCATGAGGTTTTATTTCCTTGCTGATGTTTTCAGTTATTCATTTTCTCCTTCTGAGCTTTCCTTCACACGGTGTTTACATGAGAAAGCATTTTCAAGCAGTCATGTTTTTAAACCCTTTCACTTTCTACAGTGTGGGATGCTGTGGGTCTTTGTTTCCATAGTTTAAAAAATCCTGCATGCTTGGATCCTTCCACTTCCCTGCAGGAACATAGCAAATGTCTGTTAAGCTCTTCATGAAGCTACTGACAAGGGAAGAAAGCCCTGGGTTCCCCAGCCTCCTCACACAGGTTTTTGTTTGTTTGATTTTAAAAATTTGTTAAATGTATAATTTAGTTCTAAAAATGGAAGAGGATGGAATGATAAGCAGTCATCAGAGTAACAAGAGTCCTTTGGCTAAAAGGCAGCTAAGATCTCAATTTTTGTTTCTTTTAAGATAACAGCTGAGTTCTAGAAAAATGAGATCTGATCTCAGAGCAGCCAGTTTTATCATTGTTAGAATGACAGATGTGCCAGAATCTATATTAGATCTGAGACTTGGAAGCTGAAAGACGATTTTTTTTTTTTTCTATGAGACTGTTAAAGTTAGACACCATATGTGCAGTTCTTAGAACCTGAGGAAGGTAGAGCACACTGAAACAAAAATGTTGCAGTTTTTTGACCTCACTAAACCCTCAAAGTTCCACCTAAATCTATTTTTAGCCAAGTGACTATTGCTTCCACATTGCTCATCTCTTAGAATCACAGGTTTGGTTTTGCCATTGATGGGGGGATATAGATAATTATGGTCAGATACTGATTTTGCTATTAGTCATCAGCTCTGCTAGCCTTCCTGAATACATACACACACACAAATACTTCAAAGAAAGTTTTTCAGTGTTTTAATCCCTTCAGAAAAATGTTGGGCTCTCATTTTAGTGCCTGATGATAGAAAATTTAGAAAGTAATTTGAAGTATTGAAATTTATGAAAAGTATATAAATTCAAACTAAACAGTGAGAAAAAATTGCCATTAATAAAGTATCAATATCTATAAACTTCTTTTTAGGATTTGTAGCATAATATTATTATAATGAACATCAAGTCATGACAGTAATTGTGCTGCTGTTTTATAGTACTAAATTAATATTTATGGTTAGCTCATTATTTCACATCTCTGGTACAGCAATATGGTTGCTTGTATACCATCAGAAGAAACCTTCAGGGGACAAAATGAAAAAGCTGAATAAACAATGATTGTGCTGACCAGTTTTAAATGCCTTCAACAGCTGTATGTTCTGTGGTGCAATGTTTCATATAATGAAATGTTTCAGTAATGTTTCATTGTATGGAAAAGTTGTGTGCAAGAAGCAATTCCTGGCTGTGATAGTCTCCTAGTCCCTGATAAGTGCATTGCTCTCCAGTACTGAACTCTGTAGATCTCTGCCAGAAATTCCTCTTTGTTTTAGGGCATGGCTGTTGCTCAGTCCTGAGCAGCAGGTGCTGATAGGTGTGAGAAGCTGGACACACCAAGCTTGGTTCTCTTTGCTGTTCCTCTGATGGGTGCCTTGGAGAGAGCTGTGCCCTGCGAGGGGCATGCTGATACAATGGCAAATCTCTGGTTTTGCTGCTGAAACAGCAGGAAATGGACTTGTGAATGGACAGCAAGGTCTGACTATGCATGGGCCTTCAACTCACTGCTCTTGTGTGCTGCTGGTTTGGCCCCTGTCTCGTGTGTGTTAAGTGTATTTTAGCTAATCCCATCCTGCTCCTGCCACTCCAGAGTGTGTCTGCATTGGCAGCAGGACCCAAACTGTTTTGAAACTCTTTAATTCTTATCTGCAAAGCCTGTGGTGTGCTCTGGGCATGCAGCAGCTGCCTGTGAGAAGCAGCCAGTGCCGTTTTGGCAGTGCCAGGGTGCCCAGCTCCTGTCCTGTCCATGAGCAGCACTCGGAGCTCTCTGACCCCGAGGCAGCGCTCGGTGCTGGGGCTGCAGCAGCTGAGCCCTGACCAACCCCTGCAGCAGAATTCAGTGACAAAACTCTGGGCCTGCTTCAGATGGCTTTTGACTCCTGTCTGAATTACTGAAAACAGCTCTGCATTGCCCAGCTATCTCAACAGCCTGGAAAATCCACGGCAGAGCAGAATGCATGGCATGACAGGAGCTTTGCCGTGAAAATAATAATATATTTACACAGACACCTACATCTGAGCCAATAACCAGTGACTCTCAACTGTGCAAGATGGTTTGAAATTCTTTAGGTAACTCTTCTGCTGTACAGTATAGAAACACACTTTGAGAAAATCTGGCTGCTTGGTTGTGCCCTGACTGGCAGCAGCAAGGCACAATGTCAGCTCCAGAGGAGTTTCCAGCATTCATTTATCCCTTATTTCCTACCCCACAGACTAGCAAAACTGTTGATGCCTTTCCAAGACTCTTTTTGGAGGGTGAGCTTCTTTTTCAGATTTAAGAGACTTTCTCTTTTTTGTTTTGTTTGGTTTTTAATTTAGCATGCTGACATTGATTAATATTTTAAGAATGTTACATCAAATTTGTGTGCGTTAACTTCAATGCTTAAACTTTTTTTTTTTGGTAGAGCAAAATCATAGTTTACTTTCTATTTTGTGATAGGTTTTGTATTCAGTTAACCTAAGAACATTGCATTTAAACAAAACCAATCAATTTTGTACACAACATGCCCAATCTAAGGTTATCTTGTCCTTGGTAAAGATAGTATAGATCTTAGAGTGGCTCATTTCTGTAGGGCATTCCAATGTCATGTAATTTAAGATTCTTTTGATTAACCTATTGATTTGGGAGGACAAAGGGTAAGCTATTTTTCATTTTCTTGTCTTTTTTTTCTGTGAGTTTGCTTTCTTCTTACAAGTAAAAGTAGAAAAAGAAATTTTCAACCTAATTTTTTTGCCACTGCTATTAATAGTTGCATGGAGTTTTTTACTCGCCAGCTAAAAATCTTTAGGTAATAACAAATTAGTGAATCCTTAAAAAGCCAGCTAATGAATTCAGTAGAAACATTTTTCATAAATACTGAGAATATGCAAGAATTATGCTATATCATATATTTTTAATAATCTGTTGCCAGAAATTATAGATTTTCCTCAGAAAGAGCAGAGTGTTACAGACTTAAGGGGTTTTTAGCACTGCTGAAAAGCCCCTAATGAAAAGAACTGTGGTATTCCTTTAATTTCCATGGAGAGTACCTCAGTAGGTGGCATTACTGAAAACCAATGGAGCACTTCAAGGACTGGAGGAAACTTTGGTTCAAAATCCTGGCTCAGGATGCCAGGATTTAATATTAAATTTAATCGGTATTAAAATTAATTTTGTAGGGTCCATACTCCTAGAAAATCTGACCTATAATGACAGCTCTGTGCTTTAAACACCATCTTCACAGTTTCTGGATATTGTTACTCTGCTGTAGAGCAAATAAATTGCATTAATTTAACAACTGCATGGGACTTTGAGCAATACAATACAATAACGTTTTATTGTAATTGTTTCATCTAAAAATTGTTTCCAGGTGGTTTTCCCCATACAGAAATTATAATGCAGAATACACTCAGAGTACATCCCAACCAGAACACAGTTACAGTAGAATATATATCCATAATGATTAGTAAGAAGCAGAATTAATATTTCTCAAAGGTTACACTTACAAAATTTTTCGTGATCCTCAACATACAACAGTGTAATTCAACTAGCTGTAACCATAAAAAAACATGGCACAAATGAATATAGAAAACTAAGTAATTAGACAGTAACAAAATAAAAAGGATTGTTTGGGGGGGTTGTTTTTTGTTTTAGGTAGGGCAGAAACATGAAATGATTTGTCTAAGGGAGATGGGAGCAGATGTAGGAATGGGCAGCAGTCATTTGTCAACACAAGACAGCCATAATGGTAGCATCAAGAAGGAAATTATGCTAATAAAAAAGTCATGCCTCGTGATACCATTATTAGTTGCCTGTGATACATGAATGATAATGAGAATTACATCACTTCTTGAATTTCTAAATTGCTCTGCAACCTGTTTGTTTATATGTTATGTTCTGCTTCACAGTTGGCTGATTTTCAGTATTTTCCCAAGATTTTCAGTTGTAAATGCCTTAATTATGCATGCAGATATTGTTTCCTATTTCCATAAAACTTATGAATCTTTTCCCTGAGATGTATTCCCATTTGTTCAGCCACAGGGACTAGGAATCCCACCATTTCTGTGCTTCAGATTTCATCCTCTGGGAGCCCAGAACTGGCATTTTCTGTCATTTGGGTCACAGCAGAGGTAGTGGTAAGAGATGTGTTTCAAAACAAACCTCGCAGTTCCAAAGCTGCACACAAATTATTTTATTTATTCTGGCCCAAATCTGAAAATTCCCCACAGAAGTTTCTCTGGATTGTATCACAGGATCCAAAATGTTTTTGAAGATGAGCTGAGCAAAAAATAACATTTTGAAAATTGACAGATCCCAAATAAGGATCTGTTTACCTAAATACTGGTAATAATAAACCCTCAAATTTGTTCTGTGACCAAATAACTCACTTTAGGCATTTCACTAAAAATGTTCTTGATTTATTTTTAAAAAAATTTCTCATTTTAGTTAATCTGCTCCTTAACACTTACAATACATACATAACTGACATAATTCCAGTGAGGCAATTTTAATAATTCCCTGTAAATTTAGAGTAGCTGAAGTCCATTCCTAGCCTATCATATGGCATTCCTGGGAATTCCAGAATGAGAGATTTGAGGTGATTTACTCTTTTTCTCAGATATTAAGGGATTTGGGGGGGGATAGGTTATTTTGTTGGGTTTTGTTTGTTTCTTTGTTTCGAGTTCTCTTTGTTTCATTCCCAAGCTATTGTTCTTACCTGGTGGGTGTGGTGCCCCTTGTTCTTCTCCCACCCAAGCTGATTCTGATTTGAAGTTATTCCATAGCCAGAGCTCCACATGACTGCTTTGCTGCTTGGTTCTGTTAGTGCTGTCTCTGAAAAACAACATAATTTCAAACTGAATTAACGTCTGTTTCTGGATTACTGGGGCTGTATCTTGGAGATCCTTGATTTTCATCTTGTGTTGCTTCAGAATTTGACCACCTGTCTTTTTCCTTTTTCATCATTTGGAATTATTTGACAGTCAGTTTTAGTGAGGCAAAACCACTTCAGCTACTAAAAATTATAAATTATAATGGAGGAGCTGTCAAGAGCATTCACTGGTTTTGCTCAGCTTCTGGAGAAGCTCACAATGGAAAGTGGCAGAAGACCCTGACTATTTGGCAACAAAGAAAGGGGTTCTGGAAAATTAAATTACTTGGATAAGCTATACTTAACCTTCTAAAATTTGGAAAATAAAAATACTGAAAAATTATTGACCAATAATCTTGTAGTACAAGAAAGATTAAAGCTGGGTCTTAGCACTTCCTTTCCCTTTGTGTCATTTATAAATTAAATTATCTGTCATTTAAGAGGCATGGAAAGCTTTCTTAGTGAAAGCAATCTGTTCTCAAATTTTGACAAAATTAAAAACTTTTCACACTGAATCCAATCAAATGGTTAATTTCAATTGAATAGCTCATCTTAAATGTGTTTAAAATGCAAACCCTGCCTTAAAACAGGTGAAATATTTAATAAACCAAAAGCATTAAAATGGTCCTCATATGGCTGAGAGATGATAGTAACAAATAAAGAGGTGACAAGGGAGATTGTTCCCCTGTGGGAATTGGCACAGGTCCATTTAGAGTCAGCACAACCTGACTGAAGGTGTCTCATTACCAAATTTGTGGAAAGCCCTGGAGTGATTTGCTGACAGACAGAAAAATTCATCCATGCTGGGTGGATATATTCAGCTGCAATGAAAAATCATCTTAATTTTGAATATTCTTTTCCTTATGTTTTTCAAATTATGGCATATTCTTATGGCTAGGGCATGCTTCAGATCATGAGGTAAAGCCTTTGTTTCCTGTTCTGGTGCAGAAATTCAGAGAGAAATTTTCTGAGCAATTAGAGTAACTTTGGAGCTGTAGATCCAGAGGAGACTTGTTGTGAGCTGTACAATTGGCTGTACAGAGCCAGCTGTGAATTTTGTATTCACTGTGTGCTCCTCAGTGATCCCTAGCAAATGCTTTGAGTTTTCATCAGGAGTGATTCCTGTGCTGAGCTAAATTCACTGCATGAGTGGAATTGGTCAGTGTGCTCTTAATCCACAGCCTGGCTGGTCATGTGCTGTCTTGCTATGGACGAGTCCATTTTTATTTTTTCTGTAAAGATTTTTCATCGGTTTGAATAGAGAAGTCAAACTACTGGACTCTATTGTTAAACATTTTGTGATAAACAAAGTTCTTTACCAACTTGATTTATGCATTTTTGTTGCTCACCCCTGTACAGTTAAGATGGTTCCATAAAACACAAATATAAAAGATTGCTTCTGAGTCACCCTCATGTTAATTGTAGGCAAAAGCCATATTCAGAAAAAGGTTGGTGTGGAAAGAGCTCACCTGTCTTTACAGTGCCTGTGAAGAGCACATACAACTGTTCAGTTTAATTTAAATTATGAACAGCAAATTTGTCATTACAGCTTTATAAATCTGCAATATCCTATTAATTATGTTTTACCACTCTCTTAGGTATTTCATAATCCTTGCTGCAGCACAGTATATTTTTCTTTATTACAATATGTTGCTTAGGAATGCACAAATCTCTCTTAAAGTGCAGCTGCCTGTGATTTTAATGGGTGTGTGTCTCTGCCTGGAGGATGGCAGCAGTGGCTGCCTGTCCCTCTCTCTGTGATGCACTGAGGGCCCTGGTTTCATGTCCTGCCTGTCAAAGTTGCTGTCATTAAAAGGATGATTGCCCTCATTATGTGTCTTCTCAGACACTGGAAATTATGAATTAAAAAAGCCCATCTACACAGAGGGAGAGGGGAGCTCCAGGGGAATGGAGAGCAGAGGGCAATCTGCATTTGTCTTTAATGATCTGCACCTGCTTCAGGCACCCTCGCAGGCCAAGCTCTGCCATTCCAGGCTGCGGTTCCACAGCTCTGTGTCCCAGCAAGCCAAACCCATTGGGTCATGAGACAGCACTGTTATGGTTTTGGGGTTGAAATGCTCAGTTCAAAGTAAGATTTCTATTTTTAAAAGTCCTGTTAAAGAATGTAAATGCAAATGAAAGCATTATGTGATTTTTGGTTTTTATGGATTCCCATGAAAAAGTGAAAACACAAGTGATGCCATCCACATACAAGCTTCTCACAGGAATTGTGGGTGATACTGCTTTTTTAAATTGGAAAAATACCATTATTGTAATTATAAAAAATATTTTCATTTTTAAAGAATTTTTCTTTAAGGACATTTATATCCCTGGAGTTCAGTAACTGTCCAAATTTATGTAATGAAAATTGTTTCTCCTCCTTCTCCATTTCATAGTATATGGAAACTGCTAATAGTTTGAAGAACAGAATCTGTCCTTTTCTGCCCTACATTAATGTTTTCTTTATCTGTTTGACTTTTGTAAAACAAAATTTGTTATGAACCTATGTATGCAGTTAATGGATGTGTATCACTGTCAATGCAGTGAGCAGGTGAAAACATAAGAAATATATCCAATAGAAATTACACTTTTTCCTTTTCAACTATAAGGATCTTTTTACTGTCTACAAAGACATTTGCTCAAATGTGTTGGCTTTTGTTGTTGTGGAGGTAGTTTTGGGTTTTTTAGCGGCCTAAAATCTCTCTAAATGACAATTTCTGTCATGCTCTTCACACAACCCCTCCTGAATCACCTGAACACAGTGGTGATCTTAAAGCACAGCTGGGGGACAGAACATCATCAAGATAATTGACCATGCTGAGATAATGAACTTCACTGTTGGAAAGACACCTTGGATAAATTACTACCCAAATCCTTCTTCCACTCTTCAGTACTTTCTTCATGTTGCTCTTTGTTTGTGAAGTAATGACTGAAAAGTATCTGGCATAAAACCACACTGATGGTAGGGAAGGCAGCTTCTAAAATATTTGTAAAATATAAGTATTCTATTTTAATGCAGTGCTAAACCACCATAAATTCTTTGGACACAGGAAAAAATATGAATTTTATTACTTCTTCACTGATTTTGAAGTAGAGTTTGCATTTACAATGAAGTCCTGCTACCTAAAATACTGATTTTAAAAAGTGTATATATTAGAATGCTAATTTCCTAATTTAACATTTTTATATATTGGAACTGTGCTCTGCAAGAGCTCTCATTTTTCTAAATAACAGAAAGCCTCTGCTTGCTGCCATGTAAATTAGTTCACAATAAATAATGCTGGAGCTGGTACGAATTGTGTGCTCTGTTAAGTTATTCTGTCTCTCAGCAAGTGAGGGGTGGGTTTCAGGCCAGTTTCTTGACCAAATCCCACCACATTGGTTGATGAGATACTAAAAACCATCAGTAACAAGTTTCTTGTGTATTTTCTGAGATTCTACATCAATTCAGTAGAGGGATTTTAACAGTTCAATCCAGATCTGAGGTACTAATTAGTGTATGCAGCATTTACAAGGTGCAAGAAGGAATTTCCTTATGAGGAATTGAGATGTGAGGTATTAGTGAAGGTCTGAGATTACAGGATTAAGGGGAATGAAAGATCAAATTATGGAAAACTCAGTCACTTCTAAAGCAAAAATCATCTTAGTTTCAGGGGCTAAAACAGGATAACATTATAACATCATTTCATGTAGACTGAGAATGTTGGGTTTTCTTTTTGTTTTGAAGAGTTTCCAAGTATTGGTTCCAGGTGAGATTTCCAGGTTCAAATCTCTGCATTCCACTTTTGGTAATCCAGATATCAAACATCTGCCCTCCAAGGAGATGCATCTGCCCTGTACTCAGTAATGTGGCACACTACAGAAAACTGGGAAATTCAAAATAAAATATAGTCACTATAGTGTAACCTGCTATTTCCTGGGAAATGCATATGTGAGCAGTGTTTTGTGATTGTTCATGAAGCTTTCAGGCAGAAATCCCCTCAGGAGCTGTGAATTTTGGTGCAGTGTGTGATGATATTGTTTATTCAGGTTACATATCAACATTCTTTACAGCACTACTTCTTTAGGCACCTGGGACTATGTATAATTGGTTCTGTAAATTCATTTCACTTGCTGTGTGGAAATGGTTCTCCTTAATGTATTGCCACATCTCCCTATGAACCAAAGCAGTTGCCCAATGCCAATTTCCCACGGTTCACAAAATTTTACCTTTGCCACTGCAGGCATGGCAAGTCCAGCTGGAAATTCAGAGTGCCAGGAGGGAAGTCCAGACTCATTTTGCAGTGGAAGGTTCTGCTGTGAAAAGTCCTGTGCATCTCTCAATGGTTTCATCTTGCACTCAGGTATGAACATACCCAACTTTATCTTTTCACATGTTATAAGAAAATATTCGAGTGGTCAGGAGTGATTCCTTATCTTTTATAAAGGTTGATGCTACCAAGTTACTTGTAAACCTGTCTTGTGACTTGTAGTTACCAGCTCTGGAATGATTTTTCTTTTGAAGGAATAAGTTTGGGGTTTTCCTTAAAAGCAGTTTAAGCTACTCAGAGTTTTTGACCTCTGGAAAGAAATTCACAGCTCACAGGCTATTTATGAAGGACTTCTCATCCCACACAGTAACCCACAAGGAAAAAAGTTGACAGGTTTCTCTAGATTCAGAAAGAGTCAATTTTAACTTTGAGCATTGTATTTTGAGTAAAGCTAAATATGGCACCAACTGCCATGATTATCATGAGGTAACTGGACCCAAGGGATTAGAAGCATTTGGCTGCATGTACCTGTAAGAACCCAGAATGCAAATTATAATAATTACTTCACAATAAAAGTCTGCAGAGCTGCACCTTATTTCCCAAGTACCTTGAGGTTAGCAAAATGCTTTTGGATACTTTCAGCAATTTAATTTCCTTCATACCCTAAGGTTACTTCTATTAACATCAGTCTGATGAAGGTGTGAAATGAACAAATGCAAATATAACTAAATTGGGTTCTACAGATTCAGTGCTCATTTGTAAAGAAAATGTTATGTCCAGTACTGTTTAAATATTTCTTATTTTTTCAAAATAAATTCTGCAGATGCCTTCTGCAATCATTCAGTTGTTATTATCTGTAAAGTCACATTTCACTGAGAATTTTAAGCAAGCCAAAGAATTTTGATACATTATGATTAGAAGATGAAGAGGATAGGAGGAATCTACAAGATGGCTTTAAACACTTCAGCCTTTTTGCTGAGCTTTCCATATCTTGGATATTTTACTGTGGTTAATATTCCTCTGCTTGTCATACCAACATAGCCTCCAGTGCTGACAGTGACACTTTGTGTGCTAGAAACTCCTCACATCACTCTGACTGCCAAATGTGGTAGCCTGACAAGGGAAAGGGAAAAACCTCCAGGATCATAAAAAATGAGAAGGGCGGCTCATAGCTGATGTGGTGGAGCAGGCAGTTCTAGCACTGCTTACATGGTCCAGCAGGAGAAATAGCACATGAAAAGTTCACAGATGTTCTCTTCCATATATCAGAACTTGCACAGCAGTGAGATAAGGACCAAGTGCCTTTAACCTGTGTTCAGCTCATAATTGGTAAGGGCTCTGTGTACGTTCTCTGCATCTTTGGGGCCTGAAATTTTCATTTATTTCTGGTAACAAGCAAACTTTTAACTCTTTGGTTACCCTGAGCCAAAATGAAGAGGCTGCTGTCTCATGGTGTATGAATTTGTTAACTGCACCTTGGAGCTGCCTTGCCTTTTACCCAATGTGTCCCAAGCTTAGTTTATGTGCAAGTCCCAAGCTTTTTTATCTGCAAGTTGCTTGGGTTTTTTTCTGTGATTATCAATGTAAGTATTTCACTCATTAAGTCATTGCAAAGTTAGATACCTGCATTCATACTTCCCTTAGATTTAAGGCTTTAGTGGAGCAAATTATGCTGCTGCTGCTGGGGAGGGGAGAATGGGTGAGGGAAGAAGGGGGGGAAACCTCCAAACCTTTGATCTTGGGGTTTTCTCTTCCTTTTGGGACTTAAGAACAGCTTCATCCAGTTAACCTCCTTCACAGGGTGCTGCTCAGCTCAGTAGGTGATGGCACAGTTCTGCAGTAGTAGCTGTGAGTGAAGGTACTTCTCTACCTTCATCTTTTCTCAGGAATTAAATACTTCTCTGGCTGCACTTCTTTATGAATAAAGTAGCTGAACCTAATTTTTAAACAGATCTGAAAAGTAAAACTTTTTTTTCTGCCCAGGTATAAAGCCTGTGAATATGCAGGAATTGGAGATAACTTTTCTGCGCCACTTTCTGAAATGGAGGCTGAATTTGATTTACTCTAAAACTTACCTATGTGTAAGAGTACAACTGAAAAGTATTTTCCAGTGCAGTGCTGGCCAAAGTTTGCACAGTCATTAATTATTTCCACCACAGAAATATATCATGCTATTAGAACAAATGCAGGCTCTCTTTGTAACTCCAGGAAATCAAACATCAGCCACCCAAAAGTAATAGCCTGTCATTACATTTCTGTTTATCAGAGAACAAAATTTTGCTCTTGCTGACTTGAAAAAGATCCCTGGAGTAAGTGCTTCCATAACATACATAAATCATGTTCTCCATCAAGTAACCTAATGATATTTTGGAGGTGGCATCATTAGCTTTCCACACAGTATTTTGCCTGACAAGGGATGAAAACTCTCTTCTAATTATCCAGGAACTGAATAACAGGGACAGATAAATAATATTGAATTAAATTTTTTATTATCTTTTCAGGAAAAAACAATAAAAAAAAACCCAACATCTTTCTGGGGTCTGATTTTTAATCTCAAGGACCATGCTCTTGAAATGAAAAAATTTCACTTTTTGCTTGTCATTGTTTATTCTTATAGAAAGGGTGGATAAAATACTTGGGATATTGTCATTGTGGTAGATTACTGATTTGTCTTAATGCTTCTTGACAAACTGTTCAGGATGTTGATCAAAATCTAATTGATTTTGTGTTTACACAATCAATATTGTTTCCCCAAAAACACTTCTTGTCTCTTGTCTAGGTGGGCTTGCAGTGTCTTTCCTTCAAGAAATCCAAGACACATTCTTTCCATGTGTTACTTCACTGAATCAAAACACAAAACACTTAAATGCTTTTAAAACAACTAGAACTGCTAATCTGTATAAAGTGTATTAATCACATTTATAGTAACCAATTGGTATTTAAGCACTACCATGAGAGAACATAAACTAAATTTTGGATGTCACAGAATGTGGTACTGTAATTTGTGCCACCAAATTATGGTTGCCAGTCTGCTATTTCTGCTCTAGCAAGAGGGAGCAGTTAAATGTCCCTTGGTCACTTGAAGCTGCCCCATTCTGTTGGGGAGGGAATATTTCCTTGTGGGAAGGATGACTGTGACTTCTGTATCCTTTAAGACTGATCTCCATAGACTGGAAATTCCAGCTGGAATCCCGTGTCCTCTGAAAACAAGGACCAAAATGCCCATCTTAAGGAAGGAAATTCTGAACAAGTGCATGGCACTGTTTTGCTGACACCACTCTGTATAGGCAGACTGACTCCCCCACATGGAGAAAGTGGGGCTTAGGAAAGATGGAAAGTTTGGACTTGTGGAATAGTAATTGCATGAAGTGTGTGGGGATAGGAATTTTGTGTTTGAATAATTCATCTCTAAAGTTAGTGAATTTGTCATTTATAGTCTTCCAAGTTGACCTTCACCTTTCCGTTGCTAGAGTAAATTTCTGCTTAACCATAGTACCTTTGTGAATTTTTAACTCTTCCTTTTAATGCCTTGAAGTGCACCCCATGCTTTCCTTGCAGGGTTTGCACAAACTGAGCATTTTTATTCTCTCAAGTAGATTTTGGATTAAAGTCCTGCTAAAAGCACATGAGGCACCTGCATTGTCATGATAAATCTTTGTGTCCTGTCCATAAACCACAGAGTTCAGGCAGCAGAGTCAATAATCACAATATCATGAATCATTTTCCACAGTGGGCCTGACTGGGACCATTTGAGGATGTTGGTAACTGTTTGTACTCAGCAGTGGTAACACATTGCTGTGTTTCTGCATGTACCTCCAAACCAACCTGTTTTACAGAATTTTACAGAACCAGAACCACCCTAACACTCTATTAGCCCCTAATGACAGCCATTCATGCTTTGTTACCCTCTGCTCTGCCAGCTCTCAGTCTTCTTTACAAAATTAATCAAATTGCTGACATTTAAATGGCTGCTCATCCATACTCCAGATAATTACCTGTATATTTTTTAATGATTTCCCCACACACTTCATGCAATTAAAGACATAAGCAATTTGTCTTTCTTCTATAACATTTTGAGGAAGCATACATCTTAGGGCTATTTGTATCAAAACATTCTTGTCCCCTCTAATTTGGAGAGATTCCTAATTTCTTTAAAATATCAGGGACTAATTTAGCTATTTAAAAATCCCAAATGGGTTAAATTTTCCTATGTTTCCTTTTAAATGCTGATTTTCCTTGAAGCTGCTCATTTATATCAACACAGTGCATATCTTTTCAAGCCTAGAAGGAAAATTTTTGATGGTTGTTGAGAGAAAGTAATATGATGGATGTTTAGATACCTTCACCTCGATTCTAGTATTAAATAGAAGGTGTTTAGCTATTTTGAGGACTGCAACTTCAGCTATGAGTGACTGTTCTGCCAGAAGAAAGACATTTTCATACATTTCATGTATGAAGAACATTTTCATATGTTTCTTGTGTGTGGCTTTCTGAGCCTTCTGGACTGACAGACTGCCTTGGTATCATTTTATAATTTTCTCCATTGAGTTCCCAGGTTTCATTCATTGCATAGCTTATCCTGTTTGTGCTTTTTGTCTTGGTTGTTATTTGCCCTCCTCTCCTGCCATGCAGGTGTGGCCATGCTGAAGCAGTTCTCATCACAGATCACGACGTGGTTAAACTGTGCCCAAAGTTAGGATCAAGTTAGGATCAAGTCTGACTCCCTGTGGTGCTGTTTGTTTTTTTCATTTCTTCTAGAGACGTGGAAGATACAGTATTTAAGAGCCACTAAGTCAGAGATTCATTATTTCATAGCATTTCTCCTTTTGATGGACCATTGTGACTAGGCAGGAAGCCAAGTAGATCACTTTTTTTTTGTAGTTTTGCTTTCATTACAGAATCATTCTTTTTCTACAACTTAAGGCTAATGGTTGATAGTCACAGTTGATAGAATTATTTTTTTTTCTGGTGAATGCTGTGCAGTAAATTTTGTCCCAGTACTGCAAATAGAAGCTAGGAGTTCTTATTTTACAATTTCTGTTGCATTTTCAAGTCTTATAAGTGGAACTATTGCACATGGTTATATATATTTTTTTAAACTTCAAGTGTCAATTCTATTAAAATTCAGAACAGGACAAGTGGAAAACAGGTTGTGATATTTAGTAGGGAGAACTGTCTGTTTTCCATCATAAATCAATAGCTAACAGCTATTCATTTCACACAGTCCATCAAAGAGCCCTTGCATGATTGTAATGTTTTTCCCTGGGAATTTTAAGCAGTTAACTGAACATTTTACATTCAAAATACCCTTGCCAGTCCCAGCTTCCTTATACACAAAAAGTTTTAGTGTCATCCTGTGATTTGTTACCTGTGTTTGAGTGCCAGCTGACAAACTTCTGAAGCTGGTCAGTTTTCTCACTTCTTCAGATGGAAAAGGAAATGTTGAAGGGATTTATGTTCAGATATTGGCAGATATCACAGCAAACCCAAGATAATTGGCCCACATAGTGAATTCTGCTAATGCTTCTAAAGTGCTTTGGAGTTATGAATGTTCTCCAAGTGTGTTGGAGCAGGTGTCAAACAACAGCTGTTCTATGCTGAGGAGAGGCTGGAAGGATGGGCCAAGGTCAGCTCTGCCAAGTCCAACAAGGCCAAGTTCCAGGTCCTGCACCTGAGTCATTACAAGCCCAGGGGTTGGTCTCTTCTCCCACATTTCTGGGAGCCCCAGAAGGGCTGTCAGCCCTGGAGCCCAGGTCAGTGCTGGGGCCCCATCCTGGAGGAGTTTGGATGGAAGAGGTGCAGCTGTGGCACTGAGGCCATGGTTTGGTGGTGACCAGGGCAGTGCTGGGATGATTATTGCCCTCAATGATCCTAAAGTTCTTTTCTGACTCAATTGTTCCTGTGTTTCTGTGATAGTCTGAGTGAGTACCACACTAGAGACAGCAGCACAGCTTTCTCTCAATGAACAGCAAAGTCAACATTACAGGATTCCATATCTAAATCTTCCCATTAATTTGGGAGCCAGCAGACCCATAGAATGCTGTGCAGCTGGAGCTGCAGCATTTCCTAGCCTGGAGATGCAATGAGCCATTAGCATCCTACACTGACTGGAAAATGTCTTTATACTTCAAAAGGAAAATGGAGATGAAAAAGCACAGAGATGAAACACAAATTTTCCCTATTCCTCAGTTGTTGAAAATACAAAAGGTCACAATTGAAAGCTAAACTTAGGTTGATTCCTGGTGAAGAAAGGCTGTTTCATCTCTTCTGTCTTAGAGAAGCTTAGATATTTAGGAAAACATTCTGGTACCATCTGCAGCACCAAGTGGGTGAGTGGCAAGCTGTTAAGAAGGATGTGGATTTCTGTTTTGATGTATGTAAATCACTGTTGAAATTCAGAGAGCCATGCCAAAAGTATTTTGATATAAACATAATGTATTTTTTAAACATTAAATCCTCACTTATTTCAAAAACAAATTTCTTAGTCATTTGTATAATGAGCTTTATTTCTGAGTTTTAATCTAAACCTTTAAACAGAGGGTTACTCTGTTTCCTGTTACTTTACAGGTTTTAGGAACATTTGCTATCCTAAATGAGTACCTTATGTCAGAAATTTCCACAGACTCATCACTCTGAGGTAACTTCTGTGAAAGTAGATGTCAGTTAGGTATAACTGGGAGACTGCATCAAAGTTCAAAGGCAGAAATCCTCACTTTTCCAGATTAAATCAGTCTGGCATTTCAGGCTTTGTTCTGGTTTTGTTCATTACAGTTTTTGGAGACCACGTGGCAAGAAAGTTTAAGTGCATGTTCTAAATACATCTGGTTATTTATTGAGACTTGAATATTTAATTTTGTCTTTATCTTGCTTAATTGTTGTATATGTATGACTCTGACTTGGGTATTTCACAGATATGCAGATGAGGATTTCTGAAACAACATGTGATAAGAACCTATCCTTGGAAATAGATGATATCTGCAAGGAAATGGAATTTTTGAATGGTCTCATTATCCTTAGGATTTTTCCTTACACAGGCCTGTGGGAATATGCACTGTAGCAAATGTAAATGAAGACACTTATTTTTCATAACCCTATGGCTACATAATAAATGCAAAATGTTGCTGTCCACTTAGAACAAAAATATCCAGTTTACCTCTCTGTAGTTTGCAGGAAACCATTTCACATTTTGGAAGTGAGATGTTAGGGGGGAGGTTTTCTACAACACCTGAGCCTTTGGCTGCTGCTGCTCTGAGGCTTTGACATCCACAGTGTGCAAGTTCTCAGGCCTAAGTGCATAACACTGTCCTTAGGTCAGTCCTTGGATGCTGTTAGGGGCAAAAGGTTTTAATGCTGAATTTCAGGTCCCCAGAGCTTCTGATTTTAGGGGGAATGCTCCCCTCTCATGGCAGCAGTAATGCTTTAGACACATCTTCTGTAGCCCCCCAAGTGATGATCAGAAATGTGTTTATACTTAAATATTTTATTCTTTGATGAGTATATGAAGCATGGCAAAGCCTGACCCTTCACCTCTAGTCAGTTAGAAAAAACCAACATTCTTACAAAACAAACTAAAATACCAGAAGGATGACATTTGGGAGCTGTGTAATGAACTGCTTCTTGCTCATCTTGGTAAGGCAATGTATGGTTTGCTTTTAGCATGTTCTCAGAATTACTTCTAGTGTTGGCCTGAGTTATAAAATTATCTCATTCAGGAAACAGTTGGGTGAGATGAGCTTAGGTGAAATCTGCTGCAGAGATCCCAAAGTCTTCAGCAGCCTTACAAGTGTAGAGGCTTGCAGGGTTTGATGCTTTATCATCTGTAGAGCACATGAGACTGAGCATGAAACCTGCTCCAGGTGACCCTGCTTGAGCAGGGGGTTCTTCCTGCCTCCACCATCCTCCAGTGCTGTGTCCTCTTATTGTATGGAGCTTTCTTTTCTTGCCTTTTTTTAATAATAATAATAATTCTGTGTAGAGAACAGGCAGTACCAGCCTTGGTTAGCTACATTTCTTTATTACATTTCTTCTGAATTCTGCCTGGGTTCTGAGGATGACTTTCCCAATCCATGTCCAGCCACAGCATTGGCTTAAGTCCTTAGAGGTGACAAATGCTGGAGGAGAGTTGCTGCTTTCATTCTGTGTCCTTTGTGCTATGCAGAAAAACCTGATTTCCTACAGGGGTATTTAAGCTGTGCTGCTGGGAATGTCTGGCTGGAGAGCCTTGGAAAGTGATGGATTAACAGGAGAGTGGCTAAAGAGCTCTGAAATGGCAAATGCTGTCATTTTACAAACCCTGTCCTTTAACAACTGTAGGCCATGTGAGGGAGGGCAAAAAGCTTCCTTAAAACTGAAGTTACTGAGGCCTGAGGAAACTGTGCTTCACCTCTTAGCAGCAAAGTAGAAAATCCCAGAATATCCCAAACAAAGCATTTACAGGCAAATTAAAAGCCTGCAGAATTCCAGTGTAAGTGCATGATGCCATGGATACTAAGTGCTATCACTTAGCTATTAGTTCTAATTAACTTGATGTAGACTATTTGGTAATAACAACTTAATGGTATATTCCTTGGAACTGGAACATGACAACATTACACCCCTGTTGATACAAATGACAGAATTATGTTCAATTACCTGTGAGGAGATACAGTTGTTATTAAATCCTGCTATCTGTGCAATGCAAACTCACATGTGTCCTTAGAAATAAATTGCTTTACCAATAGCAGCCCCTCTTACAGCAAGACTGCTGTGTGGGCTGATGGGCTGGAACTCTGCCTTACTTTGTTTTGAACAGAACAGATGTGCTGCTTCATCTCATGTACACAGAGCAAATCCAGAAACCACTTGATTTTCCTGCTGATGCCTGATTTCCACGCTCCTCCAATTTTGAATGGACTGCTGAAAAGTCCTCCCTTTTTCCAAATCAGGTGAGATCAAGTCCATAGCAAGTATTTGAAGAGAAAGCATTCTTGGAAAATGCTGTGTTCAGACTGTGGGTTTGGTTGTGTTGGATGCAGTGACACAGGCAGAATTACACTGCCTGCTACTATTAAAGTTACAAAATAAATTTGGCAAAATGCAAAGATTTGATTGTCTCCCAAATTGTGAGCCTGAATGTAGTTTACCTTCTCAGTGGTAACAGCTTTATTGTACACAGCAGAAACTGCAATGGAAATCACATCTCACAAAATTATTGCCAACTGAGACCTAAATTTAGAAATCCATTCAGTTTTCCTGTTAATCAACTGTGCTTGATAAAATGGACAGTAGTAAATTAAAATTACATATTAGTGAAGTTGCAGTTATCAATTGCTGTATAAAGATAGCACTGGTAAAAATCAATTTTTTGCCATCTTTAATTAGCCTTGTTCTATATTATAAATGTAATTAAAATGCTATTAGTGGCATATTTCTAAAGAAATCAATTCTATTCATAAAATATATCTTACAGCAAAAAACAAAACAAATCCCAAGCTAAGACAGCAAACCAAAAAATAACTGCATGAGTTGGATTTTAGGAAGCTATGCTTTAAGATACAATCATATTGCTCCCATCTTTATTATTTTTGCTGTTAGTTTAGAAATGTCAGAAGGCCATCAGAGCTGTCTGAATGCCTAATCAAAGTAGAGCTGAAGTTCTACATTAAAACCAAGATGCAGATTTTCATGCTATCCTTTATCTTTCTCTCTGAGTTCTTGCTCAATTAGAGTTTTATTGGCTGGCTGGACCTAATCTTTCAGGCTTTTAATGTAGGAATTTTTTTTATTTTTTATTGGGAGGATTTCATACCTAGAAAAACAGACTCTAATCAGCTGATCTGAATTACAGCCACCTGTGCCTGTAGAATTCCAATAATGCTACTGGAACTGCTCAGAGAAAGGCTGCTCATGGGGCAGCTGGGAATACCAGCCTGTGTTTTGTGGGGAGATTAAAAATATCACTTTGTCAGTATTGCTTAGCATGTAAAACACGTTATGCAAACCCTAGTGCTCCAGGGAAGAGCATACATTCTGCTTTTATATTCCCATTATGCCAGGAGCTTTGTGAACTCATAAGCAAAAATGCTATTTTCTATGTTCTTTGAATGTAAAACAGGCAGTGGGCTTGAAAAAAAATCATCTCTAGAGTTGTGTGACCTATTAAGGTTGAGTGTTTTAATTAATGAAAGAATTTGTGGAAGGCAAAAGAATCCTCCATTCCTGCTAAGGCTGGGGGTCTTTATTAGGACCTGGCATGTCTGAGATTTCTTTTGCATTCAGAACTGGTGATTTAGTTAGTTTTCCCTAACTGAATCTATTCCAGATCTGTGATGCTGTATTCAGAGATAAAACCTCATTGGTGAAAAATAAGGTGATATTTTCACAGTCAGATCACTGAGAACTGATTAGCAAGAGAGAGAAAATGAATCCAGAAAGTAGCATTTACTGCCTCTTTCATCTTCTGAATGTATAAAAATACAGATTAAAAAGATGCATATCTGTGGAAATACATATAAAGGAGTTTATTATCCACAAATATACTCAAGCCTGATTTACAGTTTGTTGAAACTGATGAGAATTTTTTTCAATTATCTGTAGATCATTGCTAGGAGATTTATTGTTCTGCATCCAGATTTATGGACTTTGGGTTTTCTGTCACCATTTTAAAACATTCTTTAGATAAAGATATGAAAATTAGGGATCTCATTGTTTAATACTGATAAGTTTCCTTTTACATGGATCTCATGTTTTTTCAACCTTAAATTTTGTGGCACAGCATGAATAATTCTCAGTGGATTGTGAAGGATCCAAAGAAACTGCACTTGTTTTATTTCATGTGAGGTTTTTTAACAGTCTGCAAGTGCACAGCTGGACAGTTATGTGGGTCTAAAACCCCAATATTCATTAACAGGCAATCTCAAGTTTGTTTGCACTCCAGAATGAAAATAGCAATTTCTCCTTTCTGATACTCCCCTATCAAAGAATTTTTAGTATTACCATCAGTCTTTCTTTTCTATCTGACCAGTTTCTTTCTGGAGCTCTTTGGGGTGTTGGTTTGTTTGTTTTGTGAGTTTGGGTTTTTGTTTGGGTTGGGGGTTTTGGTTTGGTTGTTTCTTCTTTCCCCCTCAGGGCTTTTTTGTGTTTTGGGTGGGTTTTTTGCTGTTTGTTTGTTTTTAAAGCAATCTGAAGATGCAGTTGTGATTGTGTGGAACCAGCACTTTGATCTCAGGGTTGTCAGATGTGACACTTAACCAGTGTTGGGATGCTGAGGGACGCAGCACTTGTGGAATTGCCACACTGTATTTTGGTGTTAAGCTGACTAAATGTGATTTGAGGGCAGTCAGTGATCACCTCCCTGCAGCAAGGGGCTCTCAGTGCTGGGGTTGGCCCATCAGGAGCACAGAGCAGCTTTTGGTGGCATCACCACTTTAAACTCTAAGATCCCTTCCCACAGTGGTGTAGTTCTGTTTGTATCTCTGTGGGGTTAGGAACCTGTCCCATGAATCATGGACAGAGTCAGCTGCCATTACTGACAAACATCCAACACTAATACCCATATTTTAAAAATGGGCCTCACAGTTCCTTGTGTGGTCAAAGATTTTGGGTTTTGCTTTAATATTTCGGGACAGGCAAATTGTCACTCCTTGTCCTATATTTATTTTAGTTTCTTCTAAGTGTGCTATGGCTTAATAAAAAAGGAATTTCAGCATTGCCCTGTATAAAACCAGCTGATGGCAGTGCTGGAGCTTGGTCTGAGGCAAGGGCAGTTGTGGATGGGGCTCCTTTCTCCAGCTTTCAGCAATTCCCTGTTTCCAGCTCTGTCCCTTTGGTGGTGCTCAGTTTTTCACTCCCTCCCTGGCAGAGCTGCTCATGCTGGGGGAGTGGGGTGCCCTCCTGTGCTGCAGTTTGCTGCTCAGGTGAGAGGATGAAGTGCCTGTCCTGGAGGCAGCACTGCCTGTGGAACACTCCCTGCTCAGTGGGGCAGCTGAGCAGGGTCTCCACCAGGGGTGCCAGTGCTGCCCCTGTGGCTTCTCCTCCCTGGGCTTTCAGTTCAGCTCCTCTCCTCACTGTTTTGTCTGAAACTTTCTTGGGGGCTTTTATGACAGTGATCATCTTGTGCAAACCCTTGGCTCTGATGTTCCAAGCAGTACTGAACCCTTGCTGCTTTGTACTCTGGAATATTTATAATGCAAACACAGTCCCTGTCTGCAAACAAAGGGGGTTCATGCCTTGGAAGCTCAGACCATGAACTGCTGACAGGATTCTTTTACTTTGTTTTATGTCTGTTCACACTGTCTCTGCCTCTGCTCCTGAGTGATGCCACATGGCTACACATTCACCCCAGCCTCAGTTCAGAGAGAGAAAGAAAATCTGAGCCCAACTCAGATACTCCTGTGTACCAAATTATATTACTAAATAACAAAGTCATCTTGCTGCTGTCATTTATCCTCTGTGCTTCCCAGGGCTAACAGGCCCTTCTCTGCATTACACACTTGTATGTTCATTTTTAAAAGCTCTCTCTGTTCTCATGTACAGAAGTACTTCAGTCTCTTGCTTGCTGGCATTTGAAGAGGATTGCAGGCTCTGAAGCTCTTGCCTGTTTAGATGCTGCAGTCTCAGTGATGCCTTGGACTTGTAGATGTAAGTTGGTACTTTATGGGGGGTTTCCTTCTCAGCTGCTTTTTTTCCATGGGTGTTTTTTTCAGGGTACTGTTTCCATTCATCTGTCTTTTAAAACAAAATCACACCAGAGCACCCAGTCCACCATGTCAGCTAAAGGATCATGAAACAGTGGCATATTTTCCCTCAACAGCTGCATTGGTGGTTTCCAATACTGCGTTATATAATGTGGTAAATTACAGAAAAAATAACTAAATACTGCATGATCTAGTATGGGGAAAAAATCCTTATGTGTTATAACACTTCTCATGGAAGGATCCTCAAATATCATTTGCCTCAGAAGAGTTAAGATGGCTCAGCTGGGACAGAGCTGACCTACCTCAATCAGGAAGAATAAAATTCTTTTGCTTCTGTAGTTTCTAATTATATATGATGTTTGAATCAATTACATGGAAACATAACTAGGGATGTGACACTAGTTTGCACATTTCATGTTTACTGTATCCAATGTACATTAAGAGAAAAAAAATGTTAAAAAGGCTTTATTGAACACAGTTTTACTTTATGCAATAGCCATCATGAATTTTTTTGTGGAAGTGGTGATCAGGAAAGGAAACAGCAAAATCATCTCCACTGCTATAAACAATTAACACTGTGCCCTCATGATGTGCTAAGTATATCACACAGCTTTTAGCTGTGGAGAGTCTTTTTATACTAATGAGCTGGTTTGACAGAAAGTTTTGGGGCTTGATTTCAAAGTGAAAAGAGAGAGTGCACAAAATTTCTAAAGTGCTGCTCTTGCAAGTATCTGGTACAAGAGGAAATAGGGAGGAGACAGAGTGTTTAATGTGCTGTGATGTTAGGCACTGGTCAGTGTTCACAAAGTACTTCTAAGAGGCTGCTGCAACTTTTGCATTTGTTTTCCAAACCTTTCTGCAATTTTTCAAGTTCTTGTTTGATAAGAGAAGTGAGCAATGGCTTCTCTGCTGTCTTGGCTCAGCAAAGCCAGTTCAAGTGGGGAAAAAAGGGCATTGGAGTCTCCTTCAGCCTGTGCATCAAAGGCTTTCCAGGGTGAGGTGTACTTCTAAAGCTCTGCTCAAGGTCATTATCTTTGATATGATTTAACCTGGATATTCTTTGGTTTTGTAGGCACTTGTAAAATAATTAGACATGATTACACTGATAACTCGTGAGCATAGCCTGCTTGAGGCCAAATTGATCTGTAGGGCACAGATAAGGTCTCTGCTTGCTGCATGAGGAGTACTGCATGTAAAAGGGGGACCTACAGTATTCCACTTTGAATTTTAAACTTGCAAAACCCAGAATTCTTATGATAGCAGCTAGTTTTAACTATTTTTTTTTAAGTCACTAGTTAGGTAAAGTCCCATGAGTCTTCAACAAAGTGGAAGAAAATATTTTTCTCTATAACTCCATATTTGTAGGAAGTGGGAGACAAAAATCCTAAGAGATTCAGGAAGTGTCTTTGTGTTGCCTCGAATAGTCAGCAATTAATAATGCTGCATCATTCAGACATAACCTTTCCACATCCTGTCTGGACATGCTCTCCAATTTTAGAACACATTACTCATTATATGTAGTAGGTCAGAGGATAATGTTACACTCTAAATCAGCTTCTTCTCTAATCTTTCTAAACCTTTAATGTCTTCTTTCGTACAGAAATGCAGTTGTCAGCCCTTCAGTGTCACAATTTGCAGCAACAGGATGAGCAGTAAGTATATTTTCACCCTTCTTTCTTGTAATCATGGAAGAAGAAAAACCTGTTACCATTCTTTTTTCCAATCCAAATGGGTTATTATGGCCAGTGAGAAGTGAGGGATGTATGTTTGGACCTCATTAGAACTGCTTCCAGCAACTGCACATTTCTTAGCACCAGCTTCCTGAGGACAGAGCTTCATTAGCAGCTTTCATCTGTGGATCTTCAAGAGGTTTAATTACTTAGTAATAGTTGTGCATTAAATTAATTAGTTAACCCATATTAGATATCTTTGTGAAAGACCCAAAACATTTTTAACCTTAGATATGGAGAAACACTGTCACAGAGATGACCATTATCTCACAAGGCATGTGTGATAAACTGGGATAGGGCCACTGCAGATGACTGACCTGATTTTCATGGATGTTGCATATGTGAAATCTAAATTGGCTGTCTGATTCAATGGCTTGGGGAAGGCTGCTCTAAATGATCTGCCCTCAGCTGCTCGATGACCCTGATCATTCAACTCTCAGTCCTTGCTTTAATGATACAGCATGCTTTGCTCTAATGGGAAAAAATACATTTTTCACTGCCATTAAGACATTTCTGTCACATAGAGAAGAAGCCAGCGGGTCTCTTCGTAGCAGAGAATCCAGCAATATTTGGATAGAAAATTCACGTACCATGTTTCATTGGTGAAAATTAATAGAAATAGGGAATAAATGTTGTGTAAATTTTTACAAGTATGACTTTTAAACACCAGAAAACACATTGTTGGACAAGAATGAGCCAGATGAGAGGAAAAGGAATTGCTTTTCCAGTCTTTCTCAGTTAAAATAGAAGTGAATTTGGCAGAAGTTCTTCCAGTAAAATCTGCTTTAGAATAAAAGCACTGCCACTGAAGCTAGTGAAAAAACCCTCATATTTTTACCAGAGCTAATGAAAACCCTTTTACTTAGGTCAGTGTGCTCTTATATTATCTGCAGGTTTTGCACAGTGTTTTTGCACTACTTTATCTGTGGTTTTCCCACTTTATTTTTTCTTTTTTCTGTAAAACAAGGGCAGACAAAAGGCTGCACCTGTAAGATCTTGACTATGTAGTAGATGACACAGAGAAGCATGGCTGATACTGATGGTAGTATCAACCCAGGGCAGCTCACTCTCTTAATTATTGGGCCTGGCTTACAGGAGAAAATCTCTTGCCATGTCTTGTGAGAGGCCTTTTCAGTAATAGATAATGAATTAACTAGAGGGAGGTTAACAAAACAGTACACATCAGCACATAAACCTCTTCCATTAAGCTCTAACTGCATGTATTGCCCCCCTCTCTTTTTCTTTTGGAGATAAGAATAGATTCATTAAAGTAGTTCTAAATATTTTATCACCTTTAATGTACTCGTGCAGACAAGACTTTGCAATGCAGCCTCAGACATAATTCCTAAATGAGCTCTCTCCTTCATAAAACCTCTCATTAATCTGTCTAAAAGAAGATGTGTGTCTGTCTGCTCAATACAACCACTGTCAAACCTGTGATGTGTTGGTTTATGTGCAATAAAATAAAGCAGCCTAAACTCTGTAGATAAAAAAACCCATTAATGACAGGATTATAATTCCTGAAGCTAACAGAATACTTGCCTTGTTTTCTGTGGAGAAATAAGATTCTTGGGTTTTGAAGCATTGAGTGCCTCTCATAATTGAGATGAGTGGTCATGGAGTGCACTCATTGTCCTTCTGAAATAGAGGGAAATTCTCCTCCCAAGTAGTGGAAAACTGGACCTTTTTAAAACCATTCTGCTTAATTTGCTTCTAACTCCAAGGGTGTAGCTGATGAGCCATTCTCTTTGGAGTGCATAATCACTATTTGGATTGCAGGTGTCAGCCTGATAACTGAGCATGATCTTCACTCTGACAGGACTTGTCTTGTGGAACAAATCATCCCTGGTTCAGTTGGGTACATCTTCTACCCAGCAAATGGCTCTGTTCTGTGACAGACACGAGGAGGCCACACAGACAGACCTGTTCCAAAGGTTCCTTTTATTCACTCTGGGACAGTGCTGTGGTATCAAAACTCATCCTTGTGGCATAACAGAACACTTTGCAAAAATCCAAGACATTTCAGGCAGAAGGGAGAACATTCCCAAGGTGCAGTACAGCAGCCAAATGGAAAAGCAGCTTGTATTTCTGGAGAAGGGATAGGCAGGCGTGTGAAGAAAGTTATATGGACAGATGCAAGTGCACTAGGTAGAAATAGGTATTTTAATGGAAAAAAAAACCCCAAAAACATTGTCTCAGACGAGTGGAAGTAGACAATGTGGCCCTGGGACTAAAATGTCCATGGAAACATAGCATCCTCTATCTCCAGGTTGTTGTGGATAAAGAAGTAAACATTTAAAATCTGCTATGAGAAGCTCTACCTTTATAGACTTTGTTCACACTCTTTAGTGGCCCATTATAAATCTTTATTTTATGTGAAGGGAAGTGAAGGAAGGAAAGGTTTTCCTGATTTATGATAGAATCTACAAGTATTTAATGTTTCAAGCCCAGATCTTATATTCTCTTGGTGTAAAGATTTTGGCCTGAGAGGCAGAAGAAGTGATACTAGCAAAGTTCCAATGGCTTAAGAAAAGCCAAAGCAATAAAATAATTAAGCTGGATTTCCTGCTGGCACTCCTTGCATGGCCAGCTTAGATGGACCTGAAGGAGGACACCCAGGTTAGTGCTGCAGTATGCAAAATTTGGTGTAAGGCACTGAGAGAACTGGGATCCTTGGGATATTCCCGTGGGCAGCTGGCAAATAGTTAATGAGCAACTCCTGGAAGAAGGAGGATGCTTAATCATCATTTGAACAAAAATCAAAGGTTGTTGTTTTATTCCAAATGTGTAACTTCTCATAATTTCCTTCTCATGTATAAGGGAAAAAGATGAGTGTGTTATGGGACAGAACATACATTTTATTTCCCAGTGTTGTTGGGTAAGGGCCCAAGGTGGTGCTTTTGCTCAGAACCAAGCTCTGTTTCATACAGTCTTTTATTCTGGACTTAGTTTGCAAATAAATAAAAAGTGTTGCATACCTGAATGCAGTGGTGATGGACAGTAAATATAAGTGTATGGACATCAGTGCCTGATGCTCCCTCAATAATAGTCAAAGAATCCAAATGGATTTTGAAAGGATAAGTATAGACATTTTTAGAGTTTCTAGTTTATACATAAATATTGATAAGTTTCACTAAACAAACCATTAAAAATGCTTTAAATGCATTAAGATATCTTACTGAAAAGCCATTCCCACTCTCAATATCTTGGTGCTGGTTATGCTTTTGTACTGAATCAAACAAGGAACTTGCTGAGGGAGGTGGACTTGTCACTCAGAAGAGCGTGGAGTGTGATGTTTGAAACATGAAGGACTTGAAGTGATTTCCGAAACAGAGGAATTTGGGAAAAAATCAATGTAATAACAGCATTGTGTGGAATAGACAAACATTTTTCTTGTTGCACTTTGCTTTGACATTCACGCAGCGATATGTGCAGAATATTTAAGAATCACTGGAAAGAACTAACAGTGACTTTGTCCACATGAAACTTGTCAGGCTGGTTCTGTGACTTGCTCTCAGTGAAATCCTCTCAGGGATCCCATACCTCGGAATTCCTGCAGGACATCTGAGTTCAGACAGAGTTTAGCCACCAGAGAATGGGATTTTTTTTAAGGGTACACCTAAATTTCCCACAGCAAGTGTGGAAATCAGCCCAGTCTGGCAGTGTCTGTACAGGACACCCTAAAGTGGACACTTCACTGCACCAACTCCACCGTGGCAAGAGTTTCTCACTGATCCAGGTAGGAAATGATTCACAGCTATTTCTGCAAATCCTCAATTAAAATCAGGGGTTTATTCTTAGAAATGTGTTTCAAAAAAAGTAAACATCTGAAAATAAGAAAAGGGCCTGGAAACCTTCGTTATTCTATGTTAAAACATGTTACAAACAGTATAACATTTTTTAGAACAAGTTTTAATTTTTTTATTTTTAGCTTATAATACCAATATTATGTATTTCCTATATATTTTATATATATATATAGTATAATATTATATAGGGTATTTTTGATATTATAATACTAAATATAACGTTAAAAAATTATCTGCTTGGAGCAAAAACAAATTATCTTCAGCTAAATGTATTGCCTTTATGAATTATAATGTTTTCTTTTAGAATCAGAGCAAACCCATATTTTAAATTCTCAGAATCTTAGTCAAGTGGAATTCTTGTTCTGCAAACAGCTCTGAGGAAGAATCTGGAAATACAAATATCATTTGGAGAGGAAGATGGGATACAGCTCTTAAGGTAATAGTGAGAAAGACAAAGGTGCTTCTCCAGAAAAAAAAAAGTTTGCTGCTGCCAGCAATTGAAAACTCTTAACCAAACACTGAGGCTTTTTAAAAATCTTTATATTGATTTGGGACTTTTATATTTTTTTGGTTTATCTCTAAATGCCATTCAAAAAATAATTGTTGCAAATGTTTAGCAGAAATGGCTGTTTCAGTGGTGCATTTGAGACTGAGTAATTTCACTGTTTCAGACAAAATGATGTGCACCAAAGTGGCTGCTGCATTTGGGAGACAGTGAAAGCTCTTTCTTCATAAATTATGACTAAGCTGAGAATGAAGTTATGTACCAGGAGAATGTCTGCTCCTTGAATACCTTTTTTCCATAGGATTGTATTGATGAGTGTATTAAGCTGAATGCACAGGTATTTTTGTCCTAGTTGGAGGAAAATGGGAAGAAATGCAAAATAACTTTTTTCATCTCCTAAAACTTTAATTAATGTCAGTTACTTATGATAGTTTTATAATAAGGTGTTTTGAAAACCTTTCCATTTCAAAAAAGAGACTTCATTTTGAGCAGATAGCTTAGGTGGTTGTTTAGTTTTCTTCAATTTTGTATCTGAACAAGTGCATGGTACCAAGTAGAAGCCAATCTGAACGTCTTTGGATTGTTTAATGTAGCAAAAATAAAAAATAAATTAGAAAATAAAAAATTACTTGGTTAAAAACATTCCCTTACACGTGGACAGGACAGCAGCACACATTTCCCTTCTTAGGATTACTGTTTCCTTCTAAATATTTACATACCTTGTGCAGAAATCAGTAACTCCCAAGAGAAGTAATCTTATTGCATCTCCACCAGGGGACTGGAGGAGCTGATTTAAGCCTGTGATTGGTGCAGGGAGATTTGGCAGGGACAGATCAGGTTTGGAGAGGAAAGGCAGCCCCAGCTCTGAGGAGGTGTCAGACTTGTGACTGGAGCCATCCATGATGTGGCATTTATGGAGTGATCCCTTCCCACAGGTTTGCTAAATGGGAACCAGGTGTCCCTAGCAGCCAAGTAGGCTGAAGTCTGTTTTATAATCCAGGCCACAGAGGATATCCTTTTTTTAGAGGATTTCTTGAGGAAGGAGTCCAGAGTGCATCCTTTCTTCCTTGGTTGTGTTTCCTGTAGCCAGAGCCAGAAGTGTCACTGCAGTGACTTCCAGGGACAGTCCCCTGCTGTATCCCATAGCAGCTGGCTTCTGCCTCACTGCAATAAAACCCCAAACCTCTGATGCACTGGGAAGTCAAAGCCATTAACTCCTACAAACCACAGGAACTTTTTGAAGTTACCCTCAAAGATGATCAGTGAACCAGTGGTGGATTTAATGGATCAGTGAGGAGATAAGCAGAGATTTCCACTTCCATCCACAGCCTCCTGAAACAGGAGCCCCAATAGGAGCTGTGTTATCAGACTTCCATCTCCCCACCTTGAGACCTCTCAACAGCTCACATGAAAAATTCACATCTCCCTGATGCTGCTTCAGAGCACTGCTTTGCTGTTGCAGCAAATCTTTGCAAGATTTCCTCAAGAATGAGAACAAGGTCTATTTTCCCCCTCGTTCTTGCCAAAGTTATAATGAAATACCTTGAACAGATTCTCTTACTAGTGAATCTTGACTAGAGAATTCCAGTTTCCTGACCCCCTGCCCCTTACAAAGCTAATTTCCTTCAGGGATAAATGGGTTTGTATAGGAATTCATCATTTTCTCTCTTCACCAAAAAAAAAAAAATTCCAACACAGAAGAAAATTCCGTCTCTGAGGATTTTTGAAGAACACAATTCCTTCTGCTTGAAATCTTTATCAGACCATCTCATTAGATGGCTCAGTCTACTGCAGGAGGATCTTTAACCAGCTGCTGCACAGACTGAGGAACTCATTGTAGGATTTCCAACACCTCCCTTAATCATGTCTCCTAATGAGTGCTTGATGATGGAAGGGGGAAGCAGAGAGACATTCATATTCCATTTCCTCTTTGAAATGGTTTCACCTGACCTTTCCTAAATGACCTTCAGATTAGGTTCCTAATAACTTCTAATTAATACTTTCCCCATGCTGCTCTACATAGGAAATCTGTTTCTTACTCCTTTCCAATGCCCAGCAATTATTATATTCAGTCACAACTGTGACACAACACTGCTGGTGTCTGTGGGGCCACCCCAAATTTATTATTTTTAAGATGTGCAATATAAGTGCAAAATACAACTCTAGAAAAAATGAATTGATAAATTGGTGTTAGATGTGCAAAGTATTTAAAATATTCATTTTAATGACAGAATAATTTTTAGCAGATTTTTGTTGGAGAGTATTAAAGGTTATTGTGAATGAGTCACGCTGCAAAATCTGTAGAGATAAAGCTCATGCTGTCGTTCATAATCATTGCAAGTTGAGTTTAAAGAAATGCATTTTTTACATTGGCAAAGCCTCTATTATTTATCAATAGTAATGTTGTTTATTGTACAATTATAATCATAATTTTGTGTGGATTTTACAGCTAAAAGTAGGCAACTGGAATAGCAAATTTATTTTTCAAGATTTAAGGAAGAGATAGTTATATCTGGGTATAAAATAGGCTTTTCCCTAAAATTATTCTGTGTGAGTGCAAGAGTTCCCTTATTAACAGGCAAATCTATGATTTCATCTACTCTTTTTCTGATGAATCTTTTATTCTAAAATCCATTATATATGTAGGTAGTGGAGGACTGAGATGTAATGATAGATCATTTTACTGAGGTCCAAGCAGCAATGACATGCAAAAGCCTTCTAAGCACAAACTGTGGCTTTGGACAAAAAAAAAGGTCAGTAGACTTAATAAATTTGAAAGTGTGAGCTGCAAAAAAGTGGCATTCATAAAATGTGAATGGAGAAGGACATAGAAGAGGAATTTTTAGCCTAGTGGAGAGATTTTACAGAAATTTCTTCCTACAATTCAGGCTTTAGGAGAATATAGTGCATGACACAAGAAGCTGGTAAGTTTGATGGCTTTGTGATATTTTTTAATAAATGTTACAAAATGGAACCACTAGAATTCAGAGTTATAGTGAGGCAGTGGTTACCCTTTTTTTGCATTATTTACAGGATGCATTAACTCACCAAAACGCTAAAATTTCTCTATGGAATTACCAAGTGACCTACTACTGAGATGTTTCTCCATGTGCTGAAAATACTTTTGAATTTTTTTAATATTTATTTTAGAACTGACTTCTCAGTTCTTACCTAAAAGCAGCATGACTTGGAGAGTTCAGAGACCCCCAGTGCTCACACCAGCATTAACATTTATAGCTCATTGGGGCTACAAATGGCAAACTGCTCAAATGTTTCCTTTGCTCTTGCAAATTTATCAGTATTATAGCAGTGCTCCTAAGGGTGTGTGTGCCAGCAGTGTCACAATTCACACCATTCCAGCAGCAAGCTGGTGTGTTCCTTGCATGTCAGTAATGAACAGATGGCAGACTCTGCAACAAAGTGCTGACTTCAGACTTTGATCAAACAACTCATTTCACCACTTGTCAATTGTTGGGATTTTTTGAATCGTGATCAAGATGCTTTAGGAGCTGAGTGTAGTCATTTAAACCTGAGGCTAAGGCAAGTGTGAATTACTTTCTTATTCTATGTTCTGTATTGGCACTTTTTTCTGAAAGTGAGGGATTAATCTATTGGAAGTCATGATTGGAGTAGGAAGGAGCTGTGAACCCAGGCAGGAAAATCTCTCTTTTTATATGTGTGTGCAGCAAGTCCATGGCTCAAACCACAGCTCTCACGTGAGCTCACGCTGAAGGGATTGTCCAGGACAAGTTCTGAGTGTATTGCAGACCTCCTCTTCTATCCCAACAATATAATTTATGTTTTCTCAACCCAGGAGTATTAAAGCACAAGTTGTGGGTTTAAGAGCATTTGAACAAAATGAAAACTGTCCTATAGCAGTGACTTGACATTCACTTTTTCCAACGTCACCAATCTCTCTGAAATTTTATGTCATTGCAACAAACGTGTCTCCTTTACGTTGGATCTCCTCTCTGCCTGTTCTGGGGTTAGTAATGCTTCATTTTGGAGGAAGTTGTCCATTGTCTCTTGTGCTGCCTATAGTAAAGTTTCCATCCCTGCAACTTCCCAGAGAATGGCTGGTTCTTCCTGCTTTTATTCCAAATGCAGCACACAGAAAAGCTGTGACTATTCTTGCCTTTGTGGTGCTGTCACTGCAGTTATTTTAAATCTGCACTGCCCTGACTTACTTTATCAAGTACCTACATACAATATGCTTATTTTTATTTCTCCTTCTTCTACTCATAGTGATTTGTTGGCTAAGTATTAATTGTTTAGCTTTAGGTTTTTAGTTCTAGTGCTTCTGGTTATTGTAGCTTTATGTTAATGCAGCTTTAGATGGAGCTGTTTTAGTGGTGAGAAGTGGTTTCATGTCTGTCCTATTAGGAAATCTAAAGAGCTTGACATTCTGTGTCCAATTCCATTTTCTAGGCAGTAAAAACTAAACTGGTGCACTCTCCTCGGCTCTTGAAGTCTGGGGATTAAATATCTGTGTAATTCTACTGGGATCCACATGCCTAGGCTCATGGGAAGAACAGATATTCTCTCTAGAGGAGGATTCTTCCTCAAATTTCATGACAGATAAGTTATGATAACACCTTCAAATGTCAAAACATCTATTGAAGTTATGACAGAAGTCAAGTTTCTTCAAAGTGATTCTGAGTCTTTTTTAAGTATCAGCAAAATCCATTTTTCTCTTACAGCGTTTTGGGACTGGTTCATTAAATGCCAATGTGTATCCATTAAGAGGATCTACCAGAAATGCTGTTGTGGGAATATTCACAAAATCTACTTCCTAGGCAAAAATCCTAATGGTGGGAATGCCTTTAGGTTTGACTAGACTGGTCACTATAAACAAATTCAGTTCCAAATAATGATGAAAAATTTTCACATTTTCAGTTAAAGCCGTTTATCATTCATTGCTGAAGTAAGTCATTAGCAAAATCAAATCCCAAACATCAGGTTAGAAAAAAAATTATATTTCTGAGTCTGACTCACAGACAGAAAATCTGTGACCTTTGAAGTCTTCAATTACTTCCTAGAACCCGAATTTTCACCTCCAAATTTCTTTACTGAGCTTACTAAAGAACTTAGAGCAATCCCTCAGCTAAAGGTCATGGTGTTGTGTGGTGTTACCTGGGGTTTTATTATTTCCTCATAAACTATGACATTTATAAAATGTCAGCAGCTGAAGAAATCAGAACTATATGAACATGGGGGAAGAGTAAAAAAAAAAAAAACAACTTGTTTACTTTGGCAATTCCATCAGTAGTGGTTCAGAGTTATGAATGTAATCAAAACAAATAATATTGTTTACAGATATTATTAATTACTGTCCTGGCTTGCCAGACGTTCATGTTGGTACACTTAGGAATAAAAATTAATTCAAATCATACTTTATTTAATAGAGTGCTTGTGCCATTTGCAGTGACCACAGAAAGCTCTCCCCTGCCAGAACTAACAGTACATTCCACTTTCTGATCCAGCCAGAGGTGATCCACACCCAGGAGACTCATCAGGAGAAAAGTAGATCTTCCTCATATTCTGTTCAGGTAATGCAGAGATTATTTTGGGGTAAGAGAGTGACAGTCCCAGTGACAGATGCAATACTGGAGCTGGCAGGAGGCAGTGTGTGAGATGATCAAACAGGGACACAGAGGGGCAGTGAGAGCAGCCCTGGCTGCAGCAGGGAGCTGCTTTCTGTCCTTCCTGCTGCTCTCCTCACCCTGCTGGCCCTGCAGCTTGATTGCCCATTGACCCTCCATCCCAAATGCCAATTTGTGTTTCTGTCAGGTGAAACAAAACCCTCTGCTTGCTAATCCCTATGCACAGGCATGAGGTGATCACACACTGTGATACCAGTGAGGCACTGAGTGCTCGAGACCAAATCCACCAGTGTACAGCAATGGAAATCCTCTGTCTTCAGTTGGATTTATTTATTGTTTGCTTGTTTTGATTTACAGCAAGATTGGGATCAGCTCAGGTGACCAGCCTGTAACTGGTTTTCCTACTTCAACCTGGTTAATTTACACTAATGCTTGATTGAGCATCCTCTAACCCCTGATAAATACCTACTGAAATGAGAGGTATAGAGAAAAAAAAATCTCTGTATTTTTATAATCCATGTTTAGTCCCTTCAAGGAGTCAGGGAAAGGAACAGCAGCTTTACATCCATACTCCTTAATTCTGGATTTTAGATAGATGCACTGTCTGCATGCCCAGAGCAAGGCAGGAGGATAAAAGGCTTTGGTTAGAAGCAGGCAGAGACCTGGGCCCAGCTGAGGGGAAGCTCCTAAAAGGAAGATTTACATCTCCTTGAAACTATTGATTTTGGTGTTTTTCTGTTGCAGTTACAAGGGAAATGTGGCAGCCCCCCTGTGAGAGCAGGTACACACCTTCCCTCAGGTGAGCTTCCAGCCAGGCAGGAGGAGAAACAACCCTGGGGTACCTGATTGAAATCTTGGAAAGGGATTTGTAATCTGATGGAGAATCAAGAGTTTCTAGTGGCCTTACCAGAGGCAGAAGCTGATTGGGAATTAGGAGACAGAGCAGATAAAAAGGTGGAAAGGGGGCAAAAAAAGGAGCTGATAGTAGGGATGGGGAAGTAAACTGAAAAGCAGAGAAGTGAAAATAGGGGGTCACGGGTATCCTACAGGGAAATGTGGCAGCTTCCTGCTAATGATTCAGCTGGCAGAGATGGAAGTCAAACCAGCCCCCAGGATTAGGCTGGCTGGAGCATCTGGAGTCATGTTGGCACAGGGGCTCTTGGTGGACTGGGGGATCTCTAGCCAGGTGAAAACCTAGCTCAATATCTAGCCAAAAATCCCAAAGACTTGTGATGCATTTTCAAACAAAGATTTTGTTTCATACATAGAATTCTTTTGTCACCTACAAAGTAATGACTAATTACTATTACAAGTAATAACTAATAATAACTAGAAAAAATCCAGCCTTAGGCTTATCCTTCTGTAAGGTTCTTGATGACTGGTTTTTTACTTGAATTACAAAGAATTTTTCTGATCACATATGTTTATTGTGCAAAATATATGTGCAGCTTCATTCTGCTCTCCCCCTCCCCCCACAAAATTATCATATTGATAAACAAAGCTCCCCTTTAACTTATCTCTTTTCAGTTAAGATCAGACCTGTGCCTTGCACCCAGCAATGTAACTGATGCTTCAGTTATATTAATGCAAATTAACATCTCAGTGGACATTCTGGTTTATTTCTGGGTATCACTATGTTATATGGAATTAAAGTGTTATTTGACATTATATAAAAGGTGGAAAATATATTTTAACATTTTAGAGTGTTTATGTTTATAACTAACTGCAGACTTTCTGTTACAGTACAAATAATAAGCATTAATTATGTGATCACAATGGAAGAAAATGCTGACCATAACAAGAGGAAGGAGCATGAGTAAGTAATCAGTGAAGACAGGGCTAGGAAGGGATGGGATCTATTTCAGAAAATATCACAAATACATTTGTTCACATCCAGACTTGTTATCTTGTCTCCTCATTGTCAGTGGTGAGAAACATGGCAGAGATTTACTCTTTCTTCTGAAACTGGGATCTAAACTGCTCTTTGTCTTTTTAAAATATATTTGTTCATTACTTTGTTGTGTTTTGATTCTTTTTTTTTTAGGAAGTGAGATTCTGATCTCATTATCAGTGTAAAATCCTTGGAGTTAGAGTTGCACAAGTAAGGAAATGGGGTGTGAGCACTGAGTATTGGCTTTGAACAATTGGGTTGATTATAGGGTTATGCTCTCTCTGCTGTGATATCATTGTAATGAGGTACTGAGACAAACATGGATTTTGTTAAGATACTGATGAGTGTGGAGTAGTTTTGCACCTTTTCCCAAATATGTCTTGCTTTTTTCTTGTTTAATGCAGTGTGCTGACTGGTGGTTTTGCCCAGTCTCCCATGGGTTCTGCTAAGTGCACTAGTTCTTTTGTTCATTCCAGCATTCTCACTTGTTATCCTTGCACTGGTCAGGCAACCTCCCCTGCAGAGGAAGCAGGTCCTGTAGAGATAATGTGGCTTTGAAAGGAGAGTTGATTGTCAGCCATTTCTTTACATAGGTAGATGTGTGTGGGTGAGGAAGTAGCTCATCATTTTCAATACAACAGCAAGGTTCAGAAGTGTTAGGAATAGACAAAGTATGATCATTAAACATGATGGAAATATTTCAGTATTTATTGCTAATATCTATGATCACACTCAGCCCTTTTTATTAATCTGGTTGCTCTATTCTTGAATTTGGAGTTTACAGATCCTCTTTACTTAGGGCCCCATGTAACCTATAGGATCAGTGCTGATTTTGTGTTGTGTAATTGATGGCATTCATCATACAGTGCTGGTTTTGCTCTCTGCTTCAGAACTTTTAAAACTGGAAAATAATATATTATTCAGCAATTCATGATACTTTGAAGAGACCATTTATATCACCAGGTTTAAAGATTCATGACTTGATTCTATAAATCACACTAAAAAGATTGGTTCACCAAGTCAGCCCTTGTCAAATGTTCTTTGAACTGAGAATAAAGGGTTAGAAAAATAAAGCCTTCATGGCCTCACAAAGAAAAAAATGAATTAATATCAGTTCTGTGCTTCCAGCTGTACTGTCCCTTCATACCTGGGAAGCTGTACAGCTGCCTCTGTCAGCACTTTTCCATCTGGGTCCCATTCTTGCTCCCACTGCTTCACCTGTGAGCTGAATACTCATGAGCACAGTGTTACAGCACTACTCTGCTGCAAATGCAGAAACTTTTTCAAATCTGTTTGTCCAGCTTCTTAAAAATATTCAAATATCTATTAGCTTTTTTCAAACTTTTTCAATTTTCACTGAAATAATTCACTCTTTCTTTGATTCATCTGGATGCTGCTGGAATTTGCTAAGATAGAGAAAATCATCCTAGATAAATGCAATGTCAGAGTGACCAAGAAATGACCAAAAAAAATTAGATTGAAGTCAAAAGTTCTGGAGCATAGACTATGTTGTGGGCACAGCCCTTTTCTCAAGACAAGAAACACATCCTATAAAGTAAGAATAATATGAAAGTCATTAAAATAACATAGTCCCATGGAAAAAGAATCAAATAACATTTGACTGAATCTAAAAGAGGGTGCAGCTAAGAAGATGAAGCAGAGTTTGTATAAGATAAATCTCCATAGAGGTAGAAGATGTAGCTAAGATGCAGCTTCATAATGAAAGTGGGACTTTGGAAAGGGAAGTAACAGTAGGCAGCCAGCTGAACTCTTTCACTCAGACTCACTTTCTCCCACAACATCAAAATCTGGATATGATTAAAGAAAATGACAGCTGAAGTTTGGCTTTCAACAATGTGCAAAAACAGGACATGTATGAAGTTTTCTAAATTAATTCCTACAGTGCTGTTTGAAACCTTTTACACAGCCCTGGACTACCCTCTGCCCTCTACAAAGATAAATTGGGAATATTTTTTTATGATTTCCATTAATGAAAGACACAACCCCTCATACACCTATTTGCCTCTCTTCCAGGATGGCACTTGAATCATGCTGTCTGCCTTGCAGCTACAAAGTACTGCCAGCACAGGCTCAGGAGAGATGCAGAGGAGATCAGCCCAGGTCAAGGTAGTCAGGGACTTGAATTCTCTTTCTCTCCCCTCTCCTGCCTCATCACTCCTTGTGCCTTACCCCAAACCTGTGTTTTGTTCTTTGGGCAGAGCCTATGTGGCAACAGCCTTGGATATAAAACACTGTTTTCAGCCTCCTTTTGGCTCCTTCATCAATTATTAATTATTATATTATTCATATTATGTTGATGCTGTTACAGCAGTCATTGATATTATTATATAAATTATTTCAAACATGTATTTTTTCTTTTCCAAACTTGAGCACTAGAGACAAATCCAGTGCTTCTTTGAAGACAGAGAAGTCCCTCTTGTCATCATTCCTTATCTGTAACCCCCCTGCTGACCCCCAGCACACTTAAGCCTGTACAGAACAAATAACAGCAAAATGCTGACCACTGTCCCCACAGCAAGGGAAAAATACACAGCAGCAGCAAAACCTCAAACTCAGCCACCTACTGTGAATCCAAGTGAAACTGTTTTGGAACATATGATCCCTCTGTCCTTAGGTGTTCAGAGAGGGATGCCTTTGATATATAGCCCTGATAAGAGGCTTATTCCATTAAGCTACAGTGATTCTCACTTTCATGCATCATTTGACAGAGAAAATGAGAATTTGCAGAAATAATAGCTAATGTAAAGTATATCATGTTGCAGTACAGTTAGACAGGTAGGAAATAAAGTTTATGTATTATTTCATAGAATGGTTTGCACATTTTATTGTATGTGCACAGAACACATCCTTTAGGGTTGTTTTTTGTTCCATACCAAATTTAAAGCTACTAAGAACATTGGGTTTGGATCAGGATGTATCCTCTTAAGAGAGGGTAGGGTTTCAGTTTCACATAAATATTCTTACACAAGTCATAAAGGTTAAATTAAAATTGGATGAAGAAAAGGAAAGCTGGAAACAGAAGCATGAGGAAAATAAAATGGTAGTAGACTTAAATAACAGCTTCACATAGTTCCACAGCCTACCTTACATCTTCTGACACACACATGCACCACCCTAAAGCTGAAGTAATGCTTCTGTGACATTTTTTTAGGGCTCCTTCAAAAGCTTCTCAGACTAGTTCTCCCCCTGCTAGCTGAAGTTCACACTGAAGAGGGATTTCTTCTCCATGCATTTCCATTTATGGGAGGATGGCATTGTAAATATCAAGAAAAGTGCATTTTAATTAATGCCTTTGATTCCCAAGAACAGACTGGCAATGGTTAAATAATTTGTTGCACAATGAGTTGTGAAAGTCACTTGCAGTGGCAAAATGCATCATAGCCTATTAGAATTTCCAAGATTTTTGGACACATCATAAGCCCTAAGGTGGTAGATATTTTATTCCTGCTGCCCTTTAGTGCATCCATAACTTAATGGCCCTTGTGAGCAATAATGTGAATTGTCTAGCAGAAGAACCATTTACTATTATTTACAAAACTATTTCTACAAGGAAATAAAGTGACTGTGGCAGCTTCTGTGAGGAAGGAAATCATAAGCACTGTTTTAAATTGTGGTATTTGCATAGTTGTGCATAAGAAATGAGGGGGGTGGTGTTGGGAATTTGATTATTTCCCACACTTCAGGAACAAGATATGAAAGAAAGGAGGGACAAAAGCTGCATTCCAACACACCATGGTCTTAAAGGAAAGAAATTTAGTTTTTCATGAACACACCTCAAGTATTTTTACTAATGCTGAGAGTTTCCTATACTCAGAAATGTTTCAACTGCACTAATAAACAATCAAAACCTTTTAAATTTATTAGAAAATTGATGGTTTTCCCCTCTTCAGCCCTTAAACAGAAGATTTAAAGGAGGAAAAAAATATAGAAATATAGGAGTGTGTGTATATTGGTTCAAGTGAAGCAGTATCCTGGGATGTGTGAAACCCAGGTTCGTTTCACTGGTCAGTGTGGTTTGAAGGGAAAAGTTCTTTTCTAAGCCCATGGAGATGATAACCACAAAACAGGTGAATTAAGGGACTCTGCTCCATGCCAGGCAAAGTGAACAGCCAGCTTGTAAAAGGGACATGCATTTGCCATCAACATTTAGTTAGAAGCTTCCAACTGATTGTTATTTTTGCCATAGATAAAACAATAGAATAATTTATTACTTCCGTAAGATTTTCTTTACTTCAATCCTAACCATGAAGAATAAGCAAGTTTATATTAAAATATTGTCAGATTTTCCAAAGGTCTTGCTCCTTTGTTTGTGATGACCTGATTATCTCTAAATTTAGCAGACATTAGTATTGTTACAGCTCTCAATGCTCTGTTCCCCTTCCTAGTCCCTCACTCTGTTGTATTTCAGTCATGCAAAGGCTGAAAAAACCTCATTGCTTTCACAGTAAGGAATAAATCTGCAAGTGGTCACAGAGTTCTAGAGTTTCAACCTTTGCTTTTTAGGTTACTTGATCCTCTGAGGATAGCAGGGAGCTGCTGCTCTTTCTTCCTTTGGAAACTTTTGATTATGAGAGAAATACCCAACAAAGTGCTAATTCTGAGAGCTGAGTAAGTCTGTGCAGCATCACTAATTTTGCTTTCCACTGCTTTCTTTGCTGAGTGTAGCTTCCCTTTTTCTGCTATTTCTATGTCATGACAAATAACTCCTACATTTCAAAACTATGGTTCTCATTATATGTGACAGTGATCTGCAGTACAAAACTGATTTATAGACCATGTAAACAAAATATAGGAGCTCAGGGTGTGGTAGAAAATGGAAGAACATTAGAACTCAGGGAAAAAAAATATGCATGTCTAAATACTTCTTTCTGTACTTGCCTTGAGGCAATTTTAAACTACATTTATTTTCAGCTACTACATTATTTGGTATAGCAGAAACCACTAAGAGAAATAGGGAGAGCATAACTGAAGAATAATGCAAGTCATCAAAATAGTCATAGGTTTTTACCACTTTGTATATACTAATTTTAGAACATTGCAGACATCATTGCTTTCCTAGGCCAGCCATATGCATCAAATATGCTGTAATCAATTTTTCATAATTTCCAATTCTGTTGCTCACATAACTTCCTAGTAGCCATCATAATATTGTCTTTAAAACACAGCAGTATAATCCAGAACTGTGAGGAAAATGTTCTGAGTCTTTGACAAGGAAGTAACAGTTTAACTTCATGTTTGAAAGCTAAATATTTTTAATGGCTGATCTGATCTTTTTTTACAGTGTTTGAGAAAGCTGTAGATTAAACCCTCTCCATTGTTCACAATGATGTGAACTAACTGTGCTTGTATAAACAAGTGCACACAACTCCTGTGATGTGAATTGCAACCCAGTCAAGAGAACCCCATAAAACTGTGCTAGGAACCTACTCCACTGCAAATACCATGACATAAGGAAAAGGGTATCTTATTCTTAATTTCAGAATCAGTCTGAGAGGTGATCAAAGAACTGAAAATTATCTCCTTATGTTAAGTATAATGGTCTCCTTAATGACCAGGAAAGAACACTTTCTTCAAGCTTTGTAGAAGAGATTTTGACAGCTGAGTTTTCAAACTCAGAAACTCTGTCCACAGGAAGTGAAGTTTCTTTTGAACCAAAAATACATATGAAATAATTTCAATGCAATCAGCTCAGTCATCACAACCCATTGTTTAATATAGAAGACATGTGCATTTTCTCTTGGCACAGTTTATGCATAAATTCATTCTGAACTGACGAAGTTTATTGGTAAATACTCCAAATTTACTTTCTTCCTTTGCTTTTTAAAGTAGTCAAAAGTATGTACTGTAAAGACTGCATGATACATTCTAAGAATTTGTAGCCACAAGGCTACTGTTTTAAAGACTGCTGACATAAAAGTAATGTTTGTTTAGGTACCAGACTAAAATGAGAATTTAAATACCTTTTTTCTACAGGAATATTAAGAAACTCCTATTTTGTTACAGTGGAGTATTTTCAGAGGAATCTGTTGTAGGAAATAATGATTTGGCTGTCATGGACAATAAGAAGTCAAACTCGGGCGCTGTAAACCAGACATTGTTCCAATAAACCTGAGCTGGTACTTGCAGCTGGTTTTATGGAGACTGATAACATGGATTTTATGACTACTCTGTAATGTGAGCTGGGTATTGGCCAGTGATAAAGGGAATATCCCCGTGGTTCACCACTATTATCAGTGATGTTACAGCACCATCTACAGGCCCAGCCAAGACTGAGGCAAGATAAAGGGATACCAGTTACCCCCACAGAATAATTATTAGCTCCTCTTTGAACTGATACATACAAATACTTTAAACTAGTTGTGTGTAAGCAAAGTACAGCCTGTAGAGCATCTCATCCCAGTGAAAACTCTTCTGCCTTCTGTAGAAGAGTTACTGTGTAACCTGAACATTTGTGTGAGTGCCAGAAAAGTGAGTCCTGTTTATACTCATCCTTCAGTCCAATATGATTCATATGATCATCTCAGTGCATGCTTATTTTTAGCCTAATGGGGGATTTAAGACATGATACAAAACCTTATTTCCCCTTGTAATGCAATGTCATAATATGAGAAAAATCTTCCTTCCCAGAATTTCTTTAAAAAAATCAGCTCAGAAGGTATTTTGGGTTTAAGAATACTTGTAAGAAGTTCGTTTTGAATTACCTTTTCATACCAAAATTTTGCCCTTTTATGGCCCATTTTGCTGAAACCTGTCCAAATGAGACAGTGCAATTGCCTGCCAGTGGCAAATATATGACAACTTGCTAAATATCTCCTAAATTAATCCTTCTTGACTGTCAGGACTGAGAGTAAATCCCTGGGGGTCCAGCAGAAAGGTGAAGTATTTGTCAGGAAGAATATAGTTTAGATATTCTCACTCAGGGAAGTAAAAGTGATTTTAAATTTTATTTAGCCCTGCTCTTTGCATTTTCTCATTATTTTAGGAATGAAATGTGATGATGTGGTTTTGAAACAGTTATGCCAGAAGACCAGACACCTTTGCATCTGGATTTGCAGATGTCTTTGACCAAGTTAGATGATGAGAGGTAAGTGGATCACTGTGCTGGTATTTCTTTGGAATTGTCTAAAAATGAGGATTTAATCTGTGTGAAATTCATGACATATTTTCCTCAGTAAGATATAATTCTTTACATATTTTTCATTACAAGCCCTGAATGTAGATGATTTCCCCCCTCATTTATGGCAGCTTATCTTTAAGGGTTTAGAAAAGAAGCACAAACCTAAAAATACAGATGGTGAAAGCTGTGCCTGGATCAGGTAGCTCTCAACAACTCTGGGAGCTCCAGTGGTCAGCATCACCTTGTGTGTCCTTGTGTAGCTTCAGGTAGTGAAATTATTTACCAAATACAGCAGCACATGGACTGGAATGGAGATGTACACAGCCACAACTGAAAGTCTCAGCTAATCTCCAATCTATCCTCACAGCACCCAAAAATCCAGTGGTGCCTGTGTTTCTCAGGGTCTCTGTGTAGGGTCTCTGCCCATGCTCACAGCAGCAACTGTGTGGCAAAGGCTGCCAGCTTCTCCCCAGCTCCCCTAAACTCACCTCTGAGTCAGAAAAAATGAGATGACAGTTTGATGTCATCTTCTGGAGATCTGAGGAGCATTCATTGCTCATGCCTGTGTAAGAGTGACATTAAAATACGTGGCAGCACCCACAGGAGATGAAGGCAGCGCTCCATCCAGGAGAGGAGAGGGCTGGTTCAGTGCCTTTCCCAGCCAAGGGGGTTCTGCTTTTCCTGGTCCTGTGTTCTGGCATCCTGTGGTGAGTCCATGCACTGAAGAACATGGGACACACATGGTCCCACTGGTGCAGGAACGTTCCCAGCCCCTGCAGGGAATGAGCCCCTTGAATCTGCCCCCGTGCAGATGAACAGAAACACTCAGGATTCCCATGTGCACATCCCCCTGTGCAGACAAAGCTAGGAGCTCGTGTTCTAGAAAATACTGAGCTTTATAAATGTCATTTTTAGCTGAATTAAATTACAGAAGTTCATGATTAACCAAGAGATGAGGCAAGAAAGACTTCAGCATCCTGCAGCTTTTATAGGGCTCCACATAAGGCATTAGGAGACACTAATCCTGCAGATGAGTTATTTATGAACTAGCCACACATAAACATCCATAATTAAATTTATGTTAATTTTTGTTGTAACTGATCTAAGTAACTCCTTTTTGTCAGAACTTTTAATTATAAAATATAAATTAGCTAAACATCTCTGATACAAATAGCTATTCTAATTTATTCCAATTCCAATAAAAACTGAGCCAAGTACTAAAGTTAATAAAGAAAAGTGGTGCAGTTCTTGTTCTTGTGCCCATGATAAATTTCGTTAAGAATCCAGACACAGCTGCAGCAAACAAATATTGAATCTCATATTTCCAACCTTTGTCTAAGCTACCTTTTCTTTGTTTGTGTTAAAATATAAACTCTCTCCTTGCTGATTCCAGATCTCAAACTGATTTTTTCACACTGACCTATGTACATGCTAATAACAGTTATTATAGTAAAGATAAACGAGATAGCAAATTGCTGTAGTATAATTAGATTATTCTGTGCACTATGCTCCCAAGGACATAGTTATATTTGTACTAAATAACTACTGTCAATAGCTATAGATAGTTTATCATTCACATGGATACTGAGCGATCAGGTCAGTTCACAGGATAGAGGGTGGAGCTTTCTTCTAGCTCTTTAAAGCTGGAACAGCAAATTGTGTAGTGAATTACTTCTGTTACTCAATTACTTTCCACAACTATGTGGCCCAAAGCCTGCTAGTTACCTGTCTTTATTTCTGCAGTAAATAGCTGTTCTGAGTATGTTTTTATGGCCCTGAAATAGAAGTATAGAGAAATGTAGATATGGGATGACAACCTAGGAAAAGTGTGACCAGTAGCTAATTACTCACTGCAATGAGAATAGCTGCACAGTTGGCAGTGCATAAAGCTGGATTCAGTCATACTCATTTAGTCAAAGAACACAAGGAGGAAATACACATGCTGTGTTGACCTTGGGTAATAAAATCAGGCTTCACGTGCAACTGAGAACCAAGAAAGAAAAAGTGTTGTCTTGCCAAACACGTGAAAATTTGCTACCCAAGAACCCAGGAGGGCTAAGGCACTGCCATCAACATCAGGATGTTCTTTCTGGTAGAGACTGTGGGACACTGGCAGTTTGCCACAGACTCCTCTCCTTGTCCATCTCCTTGAGAAAAGCTGGTGCCACTGACTCAGGAGGGGCATTGAGGAAGGTGAATGTGACAAGAGAGAAGAGAGGGAGGTACCAGGGACTGCATGCAGAACTATTTTCCTTTCTTCACTCCCCCCTTTGCTGATAACAAACCAATAGCTATTTTCTGACTGGACACTTGTTAGACTAACAAGAAATTCTTGGCTTCCTGCAGACAGAGTGCTCCCCTTCTGTCCCATGACAAGCTTTATTGCACTTCACTTCCATGAAAGCAGAGAGGGATTTGTGCTGTTTATAGCTGATTAATTATATGGCAGCCATATTTCTGTACGTACTTTAAGAAAAAAAATTATATAGGGACAAGCAAATTCTAGGATAGCTGTTGCTGTTCACTTCTCTTTGGAGACTATTTTTAAATCCAACATGCACTTATGCAAAGAAAAAAAGAACCTAAAATTCTTCTTCAATTTTTCACTTTTTTTTTTTTTTTTAAAAAAGTATTAATATTCCAATGGGGGAAAAAAGGTGCTATTCCTCTACAGAATTAGCATTTTGATGAGATTGCCTCAGTCTATGCATAATTTAAATCAGAAAAGGACATATACAAAGATTTTACACTACACTAGCAGAAAAATACTTTATAAATTTCTTAAATTAATTCCATATGCTCCTTAAATATGTGCAATTGTTATTAATATACTTCTTCAGTGCTTTATGCAAAGTGCTTGATTCTCTTCACAGTCAATTAAGCCCTCTGCTGTTCAAATTGCTGTAATCATTGTAACATGCAGTGGTTTTAAGGATCACAGACCATGTCTTTTACTCATAAAAATCTTATTTTAAATTTTGAAAAACTGAGTGTAGGTCTTTCCAACAATACACATCAAGATAATTTTATATCCTCACTCTCTTGTCTCCAGCACGGAACCATGTCACACCTCAGCAGCACATGTTTAGATGAGTTTCTACGTGTAACCACAAAAGGGTTGCCTGGGTTCTCTGGGAAGCCAAATGGTGCAGGTAAGAGGGAGCACAAGCAGCTCTCTGCTCCTTGTGTGGTTTCAAGACAGCTTTTTTCCACCCATAACCCAATAACAAAACAGTACAGACAGAAACTGCAACATCTCTGCTTCTCTTTGGAACCACTGAGATCAAGTGTCACTGCGATGCCCAACCTCATCCTCCAAATGCTGAGGCACGGGGGATTGAAATTCAACAGAGGATTCAAAAAAGAACGGTGGACAAGTTACAGGTTCATCTCACAGACCTCCTGGGAGCCCTGCAGGAGGTGGGGCCAGGACTTTGCACAGCTTGCTCTTCCCTAAGGAACAGTGACTCTGTGTTGAGCCAAAGGGCTGCGGGACACTGGCAGAGCTCCTCTCCAGGAGACACTGCCTTCAGTCCAGGTGGGTGCATCTCCTGCTCCTCCCCACTATTCCCCATCTCCTGCTCTTCCCCACTGCCCATCTCCTGCTCCCTCCCCACTGCCCATCTCCTGCTCTTCCCCCACTACTCCCCATCTCCTGCTCTTCCCCCACTATTCCCCATCTCCTGCTCTTCCCCACTGCCTATCTCCTGCTCTTCCCCCACTACTCCCCATCTCCTGCTCTTCCCCCACTATTCCCCATCTCCTGCTCCTCCCCACTGCCCATCTCCTGCTCCTCCCCACTACTCCCCATCTCCTGCTCTTCCCCACTCCCCAGCTTAGTCTTTTTTGGACATTTCACCTAAAAGCTGGCTTAACTAAGCCAAGGCCAAGTAGCCGAGATGCTGTGATCTGTTTGCCAACTGGCAGTCTGGGATTAAATCAGCCCTACCTCATGCTTTCTGGCAGCCTTCAAACACACCTAGCATTTCCTCAAAAGATTACTTAGAAATTTGCCATTTGTGGGAGCACCTTCAATGGCCTGCACTTCAACTCCTTACTTCAAGAATTTGGGAAAATATCAAAGCATTGCTACGATGTGAGGGGTTGGTTTTGTTAGTTTTATATCTTCCCAAAATCTGTGATGGGATAGGGTAGAATTAGAAAATTGTGAGGTAGATTTTCACTCAAGAGCTCTCAAATCTGTCTTTTCTAATAAATAAGGCAAAGAGAACATAAACAGGAGTGTCAAGAAAACAGTACCATATTAATTTTACCTTTTTTTCCCTATGCCTTTCCTGTTTACTCCTTTTCAGTCATCTTCTTCCTTTTTATTATTTTAATAAGGCCTAATTATGAGGAGGGGGGGAGTTTAGCACATGTGAAGTAATTTTAAAATCTGAATGTAGTTAAATGTGTGTGCATCTGAATAATCAGTGTATCCCAAGGCAACCTAATGTGCACTGCATTTTGCTACACAATTGGTTTTAGAAAATAATTTTCATAATTACAATTGTTTCAGTTTAATGGTATGGGTAATTATTGTGGGCAAGCATTTATTTCTAAAGTATTTTTCTTTTTTCTGTAAAAAAATTTAATAGAAAAGGAGTATTGTATTTTGAGAGCTTCTTGGCATTTTAAAAAGTCATAACCAAGATAAACGATAACTATTTTTGAAGACATAGATTCTCTTTAGCAGCATGAATTTTCTACTAATCTTGTAATAACTCAATCAAATTCAAACAATAAATATTCTAGCTGCCTCTTAGAAAAGTCTTCTCTGAAGTTTCTGTTCTTTGCACAGTGGAACTAGGATTTCATCTAATGGAATTGCACTGTCAACATAAACAAAAGTCAAACACCTTGACAAAATATTTTTAGCTTCTTCAAGAAAACTGCAGTACAGAAGTACCCTTAGAACATTGAATATTACTTTCTGCTCTTTTATTTCACGTGCTGAAATTCTTATATTTCAAATAACAGTAAAGCAGTTAATTGGAACAGAAATGCCTCTCTACTTCTGATGTCTTAGTGACCCTGTTCTTTCTTACATTACTTTGTTTTTTGGATCCTGGATGTTTAATATATTATGATGCCAAAACATACTGTTTCTAAGCAGCTAAAAACATAAGAAGAAAGATTGCTAGAGCTAAGCTATTACTTGCTGTGTTCTTAATGTTGTACAGGTGTGTGGTGCATGTGAGCTGCATTAAACTACTGACCAGCTGATCACAGTTTATTCACCACACACATTTACTTGTGCCCTTTTTCTCTCAACCTCCAGCAGCTGGACGTTCCTTGCAGGTATTGTGGCCCTTGGAGAGCTCTCACTGGAGCAGATTTGTTTGAACAGGAGGAAAAATAGGGAGGGACCTTAATCCCCAACCCCATTCTGCTGTTGAAGGAGCAGGAAAAGAAGTTGAGTTGGGCCCAGGAAAAGATGGGGAGGAGCTACTGGGTTTATTTTTGTTTCTGTTTCTCACTATCCAAATGTATTTTAAATAGCAGTACATTTAAATTCATTTTGGCTGGCTTTGTTCTGCCCTAGATGATGTCCAGTAAGTGATCTTCCTGCCCTTTACCCTGACCCATGAACTCTTCCATCCTATTTTCTCCCCTTGTCCTCCTGAGGGTAAGTGGGGTGAGCATTGGGGTGAGTGTTTGGATGCTGGCCAAAGGTTATCCACATTATTTACATTATCCACCACATTATTTACATTTCTATTAAACAAGATCTATTTTACTCAGATTAAATTATAGCTGAGCATAAATTGATTTTTTACTTTGCATTTCTATTGCATATTCTAAAATTATTAAATCCAATCTCTTTTTATAGGCTGTCTCTTCATTGCTACAAGTGACAGAGTGTTTTATCAAATAGAAAGATGAATGTCCTGCTGCATTTTCCTTCGTGTTAATACACAATTCCTCTGGGAAAGACTTCAAACAGAAAGTCAAGGACCTTTGAGCTTGTCCTCAGATTCTCCATGGGTACAGAGGTAGGATTCCTGATTATTTCAGTCCTCCTAAATCTGTCGTTTCTTTGTGGACCAGCAACAAACTACTAAAGAATCTACCAAAATCTATGGTTGTATGACTGGGATGAATCTACAGTTTCAAAGATGATGGTAAGAAGTGTTTAATTTTGCTGATTGACTGTGAGCTACACATTGCATCTGTTAAAAAGAGTTTTGGTACAAAAAAAATCTGAAAAAAACCTGATTTACTATACTTTTGCATGTCCCTTTCTAATACATGTAGAGACCAGAAAAGCACTTGAACACAGTTAACTTGCCCTTCTCTCCAGGTGGCATTCTTGGGTGTAAGCAGTTCATGGTGTGAGGGATACATGTGATTATATTCTTCTCCCTGTGAACTGTGGAGCATCTCCAAGGCTTAGATAATTTTTTGTATTGTTTCACTGAAGGAAGCCAAAATTTGAAACTGGCTATTATGGAAATCACAAAGAGCTACCCAAAGCTACAGTATGTGCATAGAGCCAGTATTTACACTTTACCTGTCTGCAGTCTGGGAGGATCCCTCAGCTGAAGAAGCCATTTGAAATGTATGGATCTAGATTAAGACAGTTTTTTCAGGCATTCTCTACAGAGATAGTTGCTGGCAGGGGGCACTTCATCTCAAAGTCTGTCTGCATTAATGTTTTACAGAGCCCAGACAATCACTTTCAGCCATGCATTAAAGTTTTGATTTATCATAATAGCCTCCAATGCAATGAATCCATAATCAGTCATAATATTTCATTAAATCTGGATGATTCAATTATGTGATAACTTTTTGTAAAGCCTACAGGAAGTTAAAATGTCTTTATATTTTACATTTATTTCAATATTTAAATATAGATCTGAATAATTTCTGTTCGATCTGATGAAATTATTACTTTTAATAGTGTATTTATTTAGTTTCATTTATTTCTTACTGTTTCTATCATACTGTATTTCTCTTAGGAAGAAAAGCCTGAAAATTTAATACAGAAATTTTATTTTTTTTTTGTCTTTGATAAAAATTTTTGCATTTTATTCTAAAGTGAAATAATAGGATTCTTTTAATCATAACAAACTGAAAGGAATCCTGAAGAATCAGAAGCCTGAAGGCAGGCTTTATCTTTGTGTCACAGAGGAAAACAATTAGCTGCTACTCTGACAAAATATCTGCACTTCTTGTGCATTCAGTCACAGCTACCAACATTGTAGTAGAATTGTAGTAGAATCTTCTCTCCCATGGAATGCACCAAGAGAAGTCTTTTCCTGGTTTTCACCATCTCTTTTACAATATATTTGATTTTCTATTTTTATACTTCTCACCTTGCTGCTCGACCTAAAAGTAATGATCTTCACATGGAAAGTGAAAAGAGTTTACTTAGAAAATTATCGACAAATTTCAAACAAATCTCAGGGAAACAAAACGGAGAACTACCACCTGAAATGAGAAATCTGGGAATAAAGCCGCACCCACACCTGAAAATGAGAAATCTGGGAATAAAGCCACATCCACTCGAACACAGCTATTTGCATTCATTATTAACGAAGAAGAGAAGTGTAAAGCTAGAACACCTTTCTTGGTATTGCTGATATCAACAACAGCAGCCGAGCTGCAGCACAGCAATGCCATCCGGAAGAGCTGGGGCAGCGAAGCCGCGGTTCCCGGTGCGGATGTCGTTTGGCTGTTCATGCTGGGCAGAGACGCCAAGGGTGACAAAGGGGACGTTCTGCTGAGAGAAAGTGAGCAGTATCACGACATCATCCAGCAGGACTTCCTGGACACTTACAACAACTTAACTCTTAAAACTCTGATGGGCATGAGCTGGGTGGCCACCTACTGCAGTGGCACGAGGTTTGCAATGAAGACAGACAGTGACGTTTTTGTCAACACGATGCACCTGATTGAAAAGCTCCTCAGGCCTCTCCCACCTCTAACACAGAATTATTTCACAGGCCATTTAATGACAGGGCACAGCCCTATTCGGAATAAAGCCAGTAAATGGTACATATCAGAAGAAGAATTCCCAGAAAACAGATACCACCCTTTCTGTTCGGGAACTGGCTATGTCTTTTCTGGAGACCTGGCTGCAAAAATTGTAGATGCTTCTTTAATGATTAAATTTATACATTTGGAAGATGTTTACGTAGGGTTTTGTCTTAATGCAAAGGGCATAGAAATAGCACCACCTCCTTATTCAGTGTTTAACATACACAAGGTCCCATTTTCTCCTTGTGTGTACAATGAACTAATTACATCTCATCACATTGAGCCACATGAGCACATAATCTATTGGGAAACACTGCAAGAGAAGAAACACACGTGTCAGGAAAGAAAGATCCATCCTGGAGCATCCTAGGAACTTGCTTTGACAATGGGCAAAGCAGCAGATTTTTTCTCAGTAGCAACAGAACATCTGTGTAATGATAACTTTCAAGGTCCATGGACATCCTGAATCAGGTGCCTAGGTTTTGTATTAGGTTGAATTCAAAGGATTTTTCCTCCATAAAGAAGCCTTTCTCTGTTGAGTGAATTCCGATTTACCTTATTCAGTTTTGGATGAAGCATCAATTAATTTTTAAAGCCAGCAAGAGACTATATCAACCCTACTGAAGAAAAAAGACGATGCAATAAAGCTCATTCTTTCATTAAAAATGAATAAGTTAATGTGTTAATTTCATACTGCTCGGATGTCATTTGCTTATGTACCATTAAATGTACTCATGTGGCATTCCAGTGTGACCAGAGAGCATACAAGATATCCTGTGCTGGGGAATTAGTGCCAGAAATGTGGGCAGAAACTGCTTCTTCAGAAAATCTGACATTAGCATTTCCCAGATCTCAGTGCCCAGAGAGGCTACTACTCTCTGTGGTTACATATATATAGAAAAACCTTGCACACAAGATACCACTTATTTGTTATCATGGCGATGTAATAAAAAGAGGAAAATTAAATGCAGATAGATTGTCCTGTCAGTGGTATATTAAATTACATTTTAGGGCATTCGGCTGTGTATGAAATATCCTCATAGTTAAGTAAAAAATAAGATGGTGCTTACTAACCTCAGAAGATAAAAGTTTCAGTCCAAATCTCTATCAGATGCACATGGAAATCAAAATGTCAATCACATGAACACCAAACACTTCAGCTGGAAGTAAGAAAGTGAGTATACATTATATGCATCACCAGTGACATTTTGTAAATGTTCATGATGGTGTTTCATGAAGAAGCCCCTGAATCCTGCAGTGCAATCTTTGTGTGCTCTGTGCAGCTCCATTCCACGCAGGACTGACAGACAGTGGGAACCTGTGGTGCAACCACTGAACACAATGCATTTCTCCCTTACAGGAATTTGGTCTTAGACCTTTTTATTAAGGAATATTATTACTCAGCTAATACCTACACAGGACAATTTTTCTATCTCAAATAGGCACCTATTCATCTGGACTTGCAAGACCTTTTTGTGTTTACCTTGGGGAAGATACAGCTAGCAAGGACAACTCTCCCTCAGGGCTTTCCTGGCCCTGAGGTCTCCCAGTATTTGCTAAAATTTTAAAAGTTTTACAGGAAGTTATGTTTTAAAAATGAGTCTTTTTGGACATAATATGTTGATTACTTGACAGAAGCCATGACATCTTGTGATGCCTAGACAGGCTGAACCTGGAACAGAGACTAGACAGAACTAAAGGAATAAAGTAGTTATTTATTAAAAGGCCTCAATGAATACACCTTGGGCAGCACAAGAGCCTGCCCAGGGCTACACCCAAGATGGACCCAAAATGGTCACTAAAATGGATGACTGGCCTCTCACTTTTATAAGTCTTGGTTCATTTGCCTATTGGGGTTAATTGTCCAATTACAGCTTCAGGTTATGAAGTTCCATCCTCCTTGCTCTCTTCAGTTCTCCATTGTTTATACTTTTGGGCCTGAAAATTGTAATGCTTGTCCTTGATCTCAAGCTGGAATAGGATTGTTTTGTCTACCTACCTTGTGAAGAGAACTTACTGACACTTCATATGAAGCTCAGAGCTACACCCCTAGGCAGCACAGAATCTGAAAAACATGAAAGCTAAAACTTAAGGCATCACTTGTATAGCTGACAACTTTATCTTACATTAAACAATGCAATGAGCTCAGCTCTGCAGTCTATTCCCTTTACCTGGGTGGAGAGCACCATGTCATGCATGGTTGTGCAGTAACAACCCACGAAGGTGAGCAAAACCAAACAAACTCATCCCTCACGTGTTCTCCTATTGCCTGGATGGCAATAAAGTTCTCCAGGTCATTCAGTAATTCCTGAAGATGGGGCCCAGCAGAAAAGGACTTGAAGGTGCTGGCTGAGAGCAGCTGACCAAGAGCCATCTGTGCCAAGGATGCCAAGGGCATCCTGGCTTTTATCAGGGATAGTGTGGCCAGCAGGACCAGGGAAGGGATTGTCCCTCTGTACCCAGCACTGGTGAGGCCTTACCTCAAATCCTGTGTCCAGCTCTGAGCCCCCCAGTCCAAGGAAGACTTTGAGATGCTGCAGTGAGTCCAGAGAAGGACAACCGAGCCTGGAAGGGCCTGGAGCACAGGTCTGATGAGGAGCCTGGAGGAAAGGAGGCTCAGGGGAGACCTTATCCCGTTCTACAACTGCCTGAAAGGAGGTTATAGAGAGGTGGTTGGTTTCTTCTGCCAGGCAACCAGAGATAGGATGAGAGGAAATGGCCTCAAGCTGCACCAGGGGAGATTCAGGTTGGCCATCAGCAATAATTTCTTCATGGAAAGGAGCTGTCAAGCATTTGAACAGGCTGCCCAAGGAAGTCGTGGAGTCAACATTGCTGGAGGTGTCCCAAGAAGTGACAGGACGTGGCATGTAGCATTCAGTGGTGTGGTTTAGTTGGCACGGAGGTGCTTGGTGAAAGCCTGGACTAAATGATCCTGGAGGCATTTTCCAACCCTAATGATTCCATGATTGTATAAGATAAGGTAATGGAGGCTTCACCATACCCTGAAGCTGAGTGCACAAGCAGCATAATCACTACCGTGCATTAACAAAGACTTGCCAGCTGTACAAATAAAAGGCTATAAAGATACGAATCCCTTGCTTTTGTTTGGAGTCTCTGGAGTCTGCCACACCACTGTACATTTATGGAAACAGTGAGAGTTTATAAATCCTAGCAGAAATAAATACCAAACCCAAAACTATTAAAAGCTATAGACTTGCCAGCAAAATGAACCAGTTCATCAGCCAGCCCATACTGGTGAAAGGATACAAGAAATAGGAGAAGCGATCAGTAGGATCAGTAATTGGTGTGCACATGAAGTAGTTCTTACTCTTTCATTTCCATAGTTTGCCTCCCAGTCTCTCTGCTGGTTGGCATGGGCCAGTTCCAAATCATAACAGTTTAAAGTCTAGATTTTGTAGAAAATTTAGTTCACAGGAATGTCAAATGCTTGGTTTTTTTTAATTAATGAAATAGAAATATTTGCCTTTTTAAGCTTCTTAGGAGTTTATATTTGTGTTAAATTACCATTATTGACATCCTTGCATTGGCAGTGGAGGCAATAATTAAGTATATAACAATATTATCATTAATATTTTCAATTAACTTCAGAAAATGAAAAGAAGCAAAATCTGGGTGATCTCATAACTTAATATGAATTAATAACTTAATATGAATTATTAACTAATTTCCTGTATCACTGCAGTGCATACCATACAAGCACAAAGAACAGTGGCTGAAATTTTGAAGTGCTGCTCTTTAGATATTTATTCATTGTACATCTGTTTCAAGGTGGGTAGGGTTGTTTCTAATAGAATATCAAGAATATGCAACCATATTTCATGCATATTGCTTAGTTTTATAAATTCTACATTTATAGCACTGCCTTGAAGAAGTATTTTTATAACCTTGAGGTACAAATTGATGTACCTGCATAGAGCTGCTTCACGTTATTAATTCATTTCCAGATTTTAGTGGCTGGTTTCCATTGGATATCAAGCAGAATTCAATGCTGCAAAATTTCAGGTCAGTGTTCCAAAATTACAGAATGATTGCTTTCAGCCCTAACTCTCTAGAAACTAGAGAATTGTGTGTTACCTCTGCTGCATTTGATGTCATTTCAGTTTTCCTTCGCTGCTGAAGCCTAACATTTATTTGTTCTTTAGCTCTTTCTGGTGCATGGGTAAATAAAGCGGTGTAATATTCAGTAATATGCATTTGTATACTTGGAAGTTGTTAAAGTGTAGTTGTGGTATAAAGTTGGTTGTGAGAGAGAAAATATCAATGCTGGGAAATGACCGCTCTTAATTTCTGAGACAAAATGTCACAACTTCACTAATTCATTTCCACTGCAGGTTTTAAAAACTCAAGAACTTTATGCTTTTTACTTTGTACGTGAATTCATGTGTGTTGTGGAATTGGAGTGGAACAGTTAAGGAAACACACTGCATGCCATTGAAGGAGTTCTTGAGACTTTTTTATTGCAGAATAGGTAACACATTTTCATAGGTTCCTGCTTTGCTGGAAATTCCCTGGAGAATGAAGCAGTTATTATCAGCTAGCACTTCCCTCTCTGGGTCTGTGACTCTGCGTACCAAATGCTTGGGCTGTGCTAAGGCAGTGCTGGGGAAGAGGGCCCTCTTTGGGTTGTTGATAGAAGTGAGCCAGGAGGAAAAATACATACAGGTAGCACAGATAGAAATAATCTTTTTTTCACAGGTCCACATTTCTCCCTCTACTGAGTGAACTGTTGCCTGCTCAAACCCCTCTGTTCAACAGTCATTTGACCCTGCTCATTCTAGAACTTCATCATCCCTTCTCCAGCACTGAGCCTTGAGACTCCTCTTCCTCAGTCTGGTCTCCAGTCCAATTAGGCTTGTGTTACATTTCTGATAATCATGAGAAAAAAGTATGTGAACATAAGATTGCCTGTAGGATGACCATTAAAGAATGGCCTCCCTGGCCACTGAGGGACCGTGCATACTGTCTCATTCAGGGATAATGTAGCGGTGCTTAGGCTGGTCTTGGAAGATCAAAATCCCACTAGAATGCAGTCTGTTTGTGAAGATAATCCAGAGGAAGCAAACCTGTTCTGCTTTCAACATGAAAGACAGCATTATTCTGAACAGCTGAACTTTGTGATACATTATTCATGGGTTATTAGAACTTCTGCTTCATCAGAAGCTGCTGTTAGTTTTTACTACCTTGCTTGTCTTCCAGCAGATTTTGAAGAGAACTAAGTGTTTGGTTCACAATGATTGCCTTGCATTCATTTTAGGGACTCCAAGTGTCTCCAGCTGTCTTTGTGTTTGCTTTAGCAAATCTTCTGGGGCTAATGAGCAATTAGAAATTCATTAAGCCTGGAGAAATACCGGGTCACATTAGATGCCACAATTCCAATCTAGCCAAGCAGCAACTCTGCTGAGTTAAGTGGGCAAATGGACACAGCTGACTGCTTGTTTCTGCTGCTTTATGAGCTGTTAAATGGGAGGACTCAAGCCCTTGCTATGGGTCCTTTTGGCAGAGAGTCCTTAAATCAGTGGTGTGTGGTGTACACACACAGGAATTCCTGTGAACTGTGACTCAGGCTAAAAGCAGAATATCCAGCTTGCCTGCTGGAGGGATAGCCATGGTTCTGGAAGCCTCTCTGCCTCCTTGAGACTCCATTAAAGAAGCCTTCAGTATGCAAAAACAGAGCCTTCTAATATTTTGGAATGAACATTTTTAAGAAACTTGAATTTTTTAAAAAAATATTTGACTGGAATAGAGTCTTCTCCCTGAAGGTATTAAAAATAGAAAAGTTATTCACACTGCACATGCAAACTCTTCTGGGTAACTTCTATGACAGGTCTTGGGCAGGATCCTGTACCATATACTGTTTCTTTTTCTTTCTGAAAAAATGTAGACTTCAGTCTGTGCAGCTGTTTCAATTGTTTCTTTGTTTCCCACAGTGCCCATTTGAAATACTTTATCTGTGAATAAACTAGTGAATGACTCAAGTGTGGAAAAGCACCGAGCAATAATGGACTCTAAGCAGAACCACTGAATTGTTAAACCTTGGAATCATTAAGAGGAAGGCAGGAAGTAAAAGCAGATTTGCTGTCATTCCTAATATGAACGTGACTTGATTTCAGTATCCTTAAAACGCTGATAAACAGGCTCACATCCACGAGCTGCTAACTGGGCAATCTGGTTGTAGTTTGTTTTAGAAACAGAAATACTTCTACCAATTAATATTGAAGAGAATAGAAACAGTTTTGACTGTTTTTTGGGGTTTTTTTACAAATAGGACATCAAGAGAGTTCAGAGAATAATCATTTTTCCATATTAGACTACCTGCAAAATTACTTGGTTCTACGTGGATACTTGTAACAGAAGGGAGTTTAAAACCTCAAGTATGTTCTTCCCCATTTGTGACAGTGATCTTGGAAGATCATGGACAGACATGCTTAATTCTGTAGAAAGCTTGACCAATTGTAGTTGCTTCTTACACAAGCAGATGCTTTTGTGTGTATATCATGCCAAAGCAGAGGTTTTAGATCCATAATGCTTTTTCACACTATAGTGGAATTACATTCTTTTTGTGGAATGGGTTATAAGTCTCTTTAATCTTCAATGAGATACATAATTTCATGTAGAAAGGTGCAGATTACCCATTACTTTTGGGTAATCTGGATGACTAGGCATGAAATGCTATGGACAAACTGTAGTTCTGGCATAGTCATGAAAATGTTCAGGGCTTGTTGTAGGAATCATTCCCTAGAGGGATGCTCTCACTTCTGTGTTATAATCAACTCAGGTTTCTATAGAAAATCCCACCAAGGTTCAAAGGATTGTTTCACCTGAGCTACCACTGTATGCAGCTTCACACAGTAACTTTCCAGTTTTTTGCCAGTGTTGGGAGAGCTGCCTGTGTGAGATGGGAGGGACTTTCCTGCAGCTGGGCTCTTCTGTCACTGATGTGTCTCAGCCTCTGCAGTGTAACCAGGTTGTGTCATTCAACCTGGTCTGTGTAAAGCCAAGGAACAAAAACCCAGATCCTGGAGGCTAAAATGGGACTGAAACTAATCTGTGCTAATAAAAAATGGCAGACAGGCTGAGATTGAAAATAATTTCAAAGACTGAATTCTTGACACACAAAGCCTTGTTGGCAGCTTTAGGTATTAACATATTTGCTACTTCAAATCAGGCATTGTCTCTCTATGGGCATCAGATAATCTGACATTGGTCAGAAACTCAGTCGCTGACATGCTGCCACCTAAATATGCTTAGGAACATCTAAGCAAAACGTGGTGGAATCTGACATTTGTTCATGTGGGTTGAATAGCAACAGGTGTCATCATTCTGTTAGGCTGACAAAGTTCAACTTCCATACTGAACAGGCCACAGACCTGACAATCCCTGAAATCAGAGTTTCTAGGCACCACATTTCTGCATTTGGTCACTTACCCACTGTCATTTTGTTTCCAAAATCTGAATAAAATATACCACTCAGTTTGTGATGGTTAGTGGAAACAACATGTGTATAAAACTGTCTCTGAATGTTGTGGTGAGTTCCATATCAAAGTTGTGTCTCCTCCCTGGTGTCCTGTCCCACTGTATTGCAGAAGCTGTTCTTTCGGCTGGGTCCAGCATTTGGAACATAAGTCAATGGGTCGGGTCGGATCAAGTATCTACAAAAAGAAACCACAGCTGTTACCAAAACAATATGCTGCAAGCCAGGGTAAGTGCAGACAGTTGTAATGTTGAAAAGATCTGAGCAGGACTTAGACTTTGAAAGAGTTTGGTTTAGTTCCTGTGGTAGCATTGGTTAGATTTTTTAGATTTAAAATGCAGAGTAAGAGGAGGATGACAAGTTAACAACATTATAAATATATTTATTATATATTTATATGTGTATTTAAAGTATATACAGATATAGTATAATTAGATGCTTCTTTAAATAGACGTGTCTCTCTTTTTTTCAGGTCTTGTGGCTATTTTTTTATGTGTGGCTTTAACTTACACTATATCATTCAGCTCTAATCTTGTATCTGGAGAAGGGTTGATCAGGATGTAGGAAAGGGTGTTCTGATGATCATTCATTTCATCTAGAGGACAGGGGAAAAAAAGTACCAAGTAAATTACATTTACAAATGACTTGTGAGAAGCACTACTTCTGACATAGTTCATAGAGCTGCAGAAAAGTGTCTGGTGTCAGAGTGATTTCAAATAAGTTTAGCAATTTCTTTTCAACTGTACTCATATTGAAACTACCTGACATATCAGGTTATCTTTTGAGTTTTCAGCTGTAAAAACATCCTGTTTTCTAATGTTTAGAAATCTTCTAGTTTTTTTCAGTCATAGCAATTTGAATGTAACCCAGTTTCTGTGTGATTTACCAATCTGTCCTGCAGCTTAGGTAAGTTTCTGGTGAGCAGGGACTCCTGTGCTTGGCTGGCATCAAGTTCAAATGATGACCAAGGTTAAATGCAGGTGTATGGCATTCTCATCCATATCCAGATTTGGTCGACATAAACCATTTTTTCCCTTTTTTCTATTTATTTAGGAAGCGCTTCCCTTTTATCACCTGTGCCAAGGGCTTGAAATGTGAAGGCTGTATAAATGGAAAGCGGTATGTCTCTTGCATTTTTAACTGTTCTCCTAATGATGGGCTGAAATGAAGGCTGATAATTTTTATTTTTAAGGTCTAACCTACACTTTTGTAGCTGCCATTGCAATATCTTTTGTATCGTTTTCTGTTGGAACACTCCTTGGGCTGCTGCAGTGAGACTGGTTTTAATCTTATCAGACTAAAGAGGAGAGGCAAAAGGAGAGGCAGTGCTTCTGTGTTAAATCCTCTGTATTTTTTAGGAAAATGTACAACTCAGAATCAGATAAATGTAATCAGGTATAGCATTTAACTATCAAGATTTTACTGCTTTGTAGATGGTATCTAATAGTCCTAAATTTGAGTAATGAAATGAATATTTACTTTTGGCTTTTAACTAGGATTTGAAAAGAAAAGCAAAAATACAACAAAGTTTTCTTGTTATTAATATAAATACTAATTAAATTTACAAAACATTTTTCTGTTTGATCAAATGTTATTGTGGCCTGTGAAATCCCTGGAAAATATTTAGGCCTGAATCTTTCTGCAGAGAGTTGTATAGAAACATGTTGTAAGAAAGAAGGCCTAGAAATTATTCAGATGGGCTGTGGAATAAAGAGCCTGTATTTACAGATCTAGAAATTCCTGGTGTTTCTAGGAAATCAGAACCCATAGTCCTGGGGTTTCCACCCAACATGCTACAGGGCCAAGGCTGGAGAAAGGCAACCTAGGCAGCTGTGGTGCATGTGTTAAAAAGTACTACAGAGCTCTTGTCCATAGCTTAAAAAACCCCAAAACAATCCTACAAACTAAAAAGCAACCTGAACCAGCCTTGCTGGAGAATGATTTGATGGATAAAAATGGCATCTAAAGACCTAGTGAAACATGCTTTCTAAAAATGACTTCATATGATAATTTGGCGTTATTTTTGAAAATTGTGGGGAAAAGGCAACATCCCTCACATATAAACAACTCCTCACCCTGACATATGAGTGAACTTCACAACAGCCCTGTTTTCATCTTTATTTCAAGAGCTTTGTGGAAATATGGTGCAGCTGTTCAATGACTGGGGAATGTTTATAAATTCAGTATGCACATATCATCTACTAAATATAAATGTGACTGACGTGCTACCTTTTGAGCCTTCCATCTCAGCATAGGAATGGGTGAGAATTAAAAAGACTCCCAGTTACTCTTGGTAAATTTAATAAAAAAAACAACCCAAACCTAAACCAACAAAACAAAAAGCACTGTCATAAACTTAGTATTTTGGTTTTGGCTCCATCATTTCTTACAAATAGTTCACCTTGCACCATGCAAATGTTGCTATTGAAGTACTGTATAGCGGTACCGTATCCTGCTGGAGAAAGGCCCAGGTGCTTCATTCTGTTCTTCACGAGTTCAGCGAGCTCCTGCCTTTCTGACCTCCTGTAGAGGTTCATTCTCTGCTGGTTGATCTTCTCAGCAGTTTTAGCAGAGTGCCTGGGGGCCCTCCTGCTCAGGCGCCGTGCCCACTGCATGCTCTTCCTGCGCAGCAGCGGGTGGTCGGACTGGTCGCTGGAGGTGGAGTTGCGGTGGTTGCCGCGGCAGCTGAACTGCTCTTTGGTGTCTTTGGTGTCCTCCCAATCCTCCACGCTGATGGAGATTTGAGACTTGAAAGGAAAAGGACAAGAGAGATGAAGGGCTGTATTAGATGGAAGCCGATGAAGATGTTCTCTTTCTTAGAGTGCAGCTGGACATGGGGTTTGGCTGCAAAAGAACTGAGGGGATTCAGCTCTTTGTACTTAGCAAGTGTTCCTGAACTGGGCACCCTTTACTAGACTTTGACTTTTCATGTAAAAACATGAATACTTTCATTTATAACATAAATACTTTCATCAAGTGCAAAAGCAGGTAAGTGTTACTTTCTGCCCAATTGCACTGTGATTCCAAGAAGAGTGCATTTAGCCTTCTGATATTGCCCTTCCTGAATCTAGGAATCAGTTCTGAATTACTTTCTTCCCAGTCTGCATATTTTCAGAAATCCAACTTGTGTAACTGCTTTTTATATGTGTGTTGTGGATTCATTAAGTAATGGTTCAACTTTGGCTGCATTGTTTTCAGTACTCTCTTGTGACCTCAGGTACAACATGCCTCTTAACTGTGTCTCAAATTCCCAGGTCTTCCTGACCTTCCAGGACACATGAAATTAGGATGCATAACCTTCAGTGTGATTCAGGGCACCTCTTGTGAAAGCAGTAATTGATTCCTACCTTATAAAGGAATAGTGATAGTACTCATGTAGAGACAAATCCCCCCCAAAATTAAGAGCCAAAATCTGTTGCTCTGTTGCTGTGTTTTCCTTATGCCACCCAAATAAGACCAATGGTATGTGCATGTACAAGTACTGAAATAACACAGATGGATGGACTACAGGTGCATTTCTATCATACAAAAGTTCCTTGAGAACATAAGAGGAAACAATTCAAAAGATAACTTTTGTTAAGATAAATTGTTTCAATGTGTATTTTAAATTTAATGAGTAGTTTAATTTCTATTTTCAAAACCACTTCCTTAACAATCCTGAGTTCCTCTTGTGCTATTTGAATATCTTTTATTGATGCTGGAATAGCAAAGTCCTTGATGGTGTCAGTACAAGCACATTGTCCAGTTACTGGTCACAGATTTCAGTGTGGTGAGTGTTTAAAATAAATACACGAAGTATAAAACAAAGATGAACAGGCTGAGTTTGTGTGAATCCCCTCAGACAGAATATGCTGGTAGCAATCAGTGAATAAGGGAAATTTAACAGAGAAGCTACTGAATGTCCTTTGTCCACTAACATGAAATCTGAAAGCAAGATTCTGTTGACCTAATCAGTGCTGAATACAACTTTTCTGTAAGAGGCTCACCACAGATCTGTGAGGTTTCTGGGGTCCATAAAATAGTATTTGATATGAGTAAGCTGGATACAGTGTTAAAGATACTTGTATTTTTCACTTTTGAACAAAACAGCTTTTATCTGTGTAAAAGAAAAAAGCAACAAGCAAACCAAATCAAACAGCAAAACAACCAAACCCCATAATTAAAAAGAACACTACAGATGTTTATGTTGTAGCACTTCAAGTAAAATCACATTTTTAATATTCTAGACTAGGATCTTGCAATAAGCCTCAAATAAAGACCAGCTAGTTTATTGAGGCTCTTCAGCTTAGTCTGCAATAGAAAAGGGATTTCTGGTTGGATTTTTTTTTTAAAACAACCTGATTTTTTGAAGTTTTGTTACTGACTCCACTGAGGTTAGGGAAGAAGAGAGAACCTGGATCCCTTTGAACAGGAATGTAATTTGATTTTGGTGTTTGTTAGACTGTCATTTTGGGTTTGTGGGCATTTTACAGCAAGGACTTAGGTAGGCAGAGTATATTCCATAGGAAAAAGTGCTACTTATGGGTAGGAAGGAGCTATTTGGTATGAACAAATTGGTATTGGTATGAACTAACTAAGTGTAGAGGATGGTCTTGCCTTTCTTCCTGCCTGCATTGGCAGCTTTCCTTGTCAAGCTCTTGGCAAAAGAAATAACCAGACCTGCTGGCAGCAGTAAAGGCAGAGACCAATCATCATCACTACAGGAGTGACAGGTAAGTCACTTCTTGAGTCAGAGATTAAATGGGTGAGGCCAAATGAAAGAACAAGTATTTTGTTTCTGTGAAATCTGTAAATCCTTAGCTTGAAGTTTTGAAACACTGGCATAGGCGAGCTGGAAGCACAAGGGAAGGTGATAAAGCTAAATATTTACTTCAGCAATGATGAAGCTTTTATCCTGCCTGTTGAGAATGTGCAGAATGGCTCTTTGCTGTATGCAAGAAGAAGAAATTCAACTTAAAGACAAAGCAAAATCAAAGCCCAGACTCTCTTTCAAAAGCAGCACAAAAGTGTGTCTGCCAATGGCAGCTGTTAAACACACAGAAGATAAAATTCCAGTGCAAAGTACTTCTCTGTGTCCCCCTCTGATTTAACCAGTCTTGAACTTCATTTAAAAATACTTTCGTAATTATCATTACTTTGAGGTTTGATTGTTTTCAGTGAATTTCATTTTCTTGTTCCATATCAGGTAAATCTGTTGCATGAGAAGCATAATTGATGCCATGGTGTCACTCCTGTGCCACGCAGAGAAGAAACACTTGCCTTTAAACCCTTGGTTTTGTTTGTGTTTTGCTTTTTAAGGGCAGGTTCCTGTCTCACTGTGTGTCCTGAAGGGTGTGATTGCTCACTTGTGCTGCCAGACAGCTGTGACCTACTCAGGCATGATGCTCTAATAGAATGTTTCAGGCCCTAAAATTTAAACATTAGGCTGGTCAACACATGGCAGGAATGGGAATGTAATCACAGGCACACCAGTGTACATATTCGAGGTGATGGTGATTGAGATATCTGTGCTGGTAACACCAAACAATGATTCACCTCAGATTTTTGCTCCCTTGCCTTGCTGCTCCCTGGAAGCTGTATGTAAGATGTGAAATATTTGAAGGTGTAGTTTCATCTGTTCCAGTCTGAAGCAGTGACTTATTTTTTACCTTACTGCAAGTTCTATACTAACTAAATTTTACTGCTCTGCCTACCAAGAGTGCTACTTGCATCCAGGGCTCTAGAAATGCTTTTCTGCTCCAAAAGCTGTCTAAACCATTGCTAAGTACAGCCATCTTTTCCTTCTGTGATAAACTTGGGGATTTTGCTCCACTAGCATTTAATGTGTGTAAGCTTAAGGCTTTCACCAGATGATCTTTTCACTTGTAAGGATTATTTGTTACTTTCAGAATTCAACAGGAACAGGCCCAAAAGGAACCAGAATTCCACGGGACATCTTTCAAATTCCCAGTCTGTCAGCTTTCAGATTTTAGCAAGCTGTTTGTGTCCAGAACAATGGACTAACTTTAACATCCATTTACTCAAGGATGATCCATGGCACAGTTCCATTTTCTCTAGGATTTCACTCCCACAGTTGAACCAATTGTACAGTTTCTGGCTTGGATTGAGTAACATTTCTTCATAGCAGCCTGTATGGGACTGTGTTTTGGATGTGTGATGATAATGTGTTGATAATGGGGATGTTTTCCTTACTGCTGAGTGGTGCTTACACTGAGCCAAGGCTTTTTCTGCTTCTCACCCAGCCCAGCAGCAAGGGGGCTGGGGAGAGCACAAGAAGCTGGGAGGGGACACAGCCAGGACACCTGATCCCAAATGACCCAAGTGATATCCCTTATCCAGGGTGCTTTGCTCTGCAGGAACAGCTGCAAGAAGATGAAGGAATGAAATGCTTGATGGAGCTCTGCTTTCCTGGAGATGGCCAAACACCCATCAGAAGTGTGAGCAAACTATTTGCTTGTTTTGCTTTTACTTCAGGTATCAAACTGCCTTTACCTGAGCCCCAGAGATTTCTCCCTTTCAGCCTCCCAGTTTTCTCCCCATCCCATCTTGGGGGGAGCAAGCAAGCCAGCAGCTGTGTGAGGCTTGCCTCAACCAGGACACCCAGAAACAGGCAGAGAATAAGCAAATACTTACTTGTGAAGCCATTTCTCGTGACTGACAAAGGAAGGGGAACAAGAAAACAAAAGACAATTTAAACAGAAGTGAATCTAAAGAAACAAATATGGACTGTTAAACAGGAGCCACAGAAAAGCAGCCATACAGGTAATGAAAAAATATTTCGTATCTCTTTTTTATATTTTTTGAGTGTAGTGGAAATGGTTTGGGTCATAGGTGTGATAGTCATTGAGAGGCTGGCTAGATTCACTTCTTATTTAGTTACTGGGTCACTAAAAACTTGCTTTATTTTTAAAGAAGTTATGAGTATCTGTCAGTGAAGTGAGAGCTTCTCATTTGCATAGTGAAAAAGGGAGTGCCAAAAGATCAACTGTACATATTAAATATGAATATTGGCATATTTTGTCCTCATGACTCAAGTTACCCTTCTTATTACAGGACAGCTTCCAGGTATGTGCAGTACAAATTTAGTTTCTTATCTCTGTTTCAACTCAAATTGATAATCATGTTGACGGTTCTCTGAGTTATAAACCTTCAAATTCATGGCTATAAGTACATAGTTCCTGAGTAAAAAGAGTGAACTACTTTTCTCTTTTTTCTCTTTTAAAGATCTTACTCAATGACATTCTTCTGGCTTAATGTATTGAAAAGCTAAAATGATAATCTATGCTAATATTTCATTAGTGAAATAAGTAAAAAAATCCTTTAACTTCAAAACAAACACTTTGCAGAAAGATTAGTACTTTCAGCATCTCAGTGTTTGTAGGTCTGTATCCATAAAGGCCACAGATGCAGAGCATGCTCTTTTGCATTCTGGGGAATAGGTAGGTGAGGGGAGATTCTCCTGCCCCTCTCTAGAGGGGAAAGGTTGTACAAATTCTGACTCACTAAACAAGAAATTGCACAAGTATTTGTGTGAAAATAACATTAAAGGTCTGCATTCAGAGACTTCAGCCTAGAAAGACCAGCAACTGCATTTTCTTCACTTAATAAAGGAGGAGTGCCATTCTTCCACATTTTTCCAACACCTGACAATTTGAAAATTTAACTAGAAGGTTTCTCCAACCTCCCTTCCTTAATCTTCTACCTGATTTAACTCAAATTCTTTGTGAGATTACTTGTGAAAGTTGATAGGAAGTAATAGCAGAACTCCTCATTCTCTTTTTGTGGACCTGAAGTTAAAGAGCCAGCCCTGAATGTGAGAATAAAGCATTTCCATTATTTTTATCCTTATTTAATGAATTCTTACAATCTAGTATGTCCTCTGTTTTGTGGAAGGCTGTTACAGACCTTTTTTTCATATTAGCAGTGAGGCTGACTACATTCTTCTCCAAGGAATGATTCTGATGGATTATGTTAAGGCTGCTATAGTTCAAAAGAGATTATTGCAGTGACAGAGTCCACTGGCTAAGCTGTAAAAGCCACCTGCAGAGAAAGTGATAGTCCACAAAGAGATATTCCCATGAGCTGGGTGGATTCTTCCACAGCTCTTTTATCATCCTTTTATAAAACTAACTTCAGCTGAATGTACTTCCTCAGGAGCAAATCTTGCCATTAAGCATTATATGCCTGAATGTTTCCTAATATTTTTCTGAAATATGGAAAAGAAAACATAAATTACCTATCTTGGAAATTAGTTTAAACTATGTCTGAGTATTTCAGAAGAAAGAAGAGGCTTGTTGCTCACTGTTGCATTTGAAAGCCATGGTTTAATGAGATGGCAGTACGAATGGTCATGTAAACACATGGATAATACATGACAGAAATCAAAGCTGCCCAAACAAAAAAAATATGTTAAATAGTCAGGAAAAAGTATTTTTGCCATTTTTTATAAACAGAGAGATGGAGAAATGTACACATTTGTGGCAAACACAGAAATACATATATAAAATATTATCACTGTTTGGCAGCTAAATTTAGAAAGATCCCACAGTACTTAAAATAACACTAACTAGAAATGAGCAACAAGAGAATGAATTAGAAGGTCACATGAGCATGAAATGCCACCTGTTTTGAGACATGGACACGTTGGCACAAGGGCCAGAGGGCCTGGTGGAGGGTTTGGTACAAACCCTGCTGTTAGTGAGCACAGCGAGGGCAGAGCAGAGCTCACTCCTGAGCCGTGCCCAGCTGCCCCTTGGCTCTCATCCCCAGGAGGGGAGCACAGGAACCAAAGGCCAGATGTGCCCTGGCCCTGGGCACTGCTGGAGCCTGGGGCTCAGCCTGGGCTGTGTGACCAGCCAGTGTCAGCATAGGCCTCGTGCACTCTGCAGTCAGACACATGTGGAAAGCAGGGTGAGTGACCCACCTCAGATGTTGTGAGCTTCTGGGATTCTGTCCTGTAGACTCCAATTGGAATGTCTCCTGTAGAGGAACAAAGCTTCTGGTACAGTCTGGCGTATGTCCTAATCCACAGATCCTCTTCTGTGATTTTCATCTGAGCAAATAATAATAGGAGGGAGGAATTTTAACTGTTGAGGGTTTATCACTTGTTCACTATGCAACTCATGAAAGAAAACCCCAAAACTAAAGACTAGCTGGTAATTATCCCATTGTAGTGTTGCACCTTTGCTCTGCAACAAATCTGCAACTTCTATTGAGTTTGTCAGACTGTTCTTTTGCTTTCTCCCTGTTTAGAAGACATTGTAGTGGAAGCAGTTTAGCATTATGAACTTCTGGTCTTGGTTTAAGACTACTTAAAATTTACATGGCAGCCTTCACCCAGTGTCTATTTTTGACTAAAATTTAAATGAATAAACTAAATATTGTCAGCAGTAAGAAACTGGTGTGGACAAACTGGAGTGCATGAGTACGTTGAATTTTGTCCACCAGACTGCAGGCTGAATCTGTGGGGAGGAAGTAGTACACTAAGCATAAGTGGCATAAGAAGTCTTACATGAAGCTCACTTACTTCATTACTAGCTTTATTTTGAGATGTATGAGTTCCTTTATAGAGAGTCAATTGTACTCTCAAGTGTTCTTACATTCACTGTAATGAAGCTTAGTGATTAGCCAAGAAATATATCATTTATATTTAAACAACTTTTTTAAACCATCATTGATACCTTCCTGCCATTCTTTATAGATGGCCACAAAGCAAGTTGTAAATAACTCAACTTGTAGTGATCTGTTTGCTACCCAGAGTATAGTGGGTATGGGAGGAAACAGAAAAGTGTGGTTTATTTTAGTAAAAATTACTTCTGTTGCGTTTTTATTTGTGTATATACGCAGTTAAACTGCATTGGGGAATATTGACACATATAATAACAAGATGACTTTTGAACTCCAACTCCTAGTCATTTAATACATCTGATCTTTATATAAAAACTACTCATGGCCTTTATTGCCCATAGGAATGGGGACTGGGAGATAGTCCTGGTCAGGTTGCACAATGCAGGTTCCTGGCTTTTATCTACTTAATTTTTACGCTGGTTGCCAAACTGCCATTGCTATTTCATATAAAACTCGCTATTCCTGTGTTTTCCTGACTTTCCAATTTTCTGCTGAATAAAATGCATTGTGTTTTCTCAGGGAGATGTTTTTTGCTATGGAACTAAAAATGGGTATGTTTTCTGTTTAATTTCCTTGTCTTCTCCCTGATGGAAAAGGAAACAGATGGCCTTCCTTGAACTTTCACAAAAGGAAATGCCATACAAAGAAAGTTGAAGTATTTTGCAGACAGTACAGAATCTTCTCTGGTAGTCTGTACTGATTGGGTTTTTTTAATAACTTACAGAACAAAGAAACCCAGATCCTGGTGTGGTGTCAAGTCCCAGCAGAAGTCTTGTGATAGAAATCATATAATCTTTCACAAATGACTGCAAGATATTTTAACAGGAGAGACAGAAAAGAAAGAAAAAAGCTTTAATGAACTGAGGAGTAGGCAACCATTAGCACTATGTATGACTTTCAAAGGAATTATACATCTGTGTTTACAGTCCATCTCTTTAAGTATCTTAATCACTGTAGGAATACCAATCCCTTTCTTTTGGCTGAATTTACTTACATAAAGGAAGTTTTCCTAAATTGGCTCTGCATGTGCATGCAAGGAATGTACAAGATTCAGCAGACTAAGGCATAACAAGGCACAGGAAAAGCAAAGATGGATGTGTCAGTGGAGTGAGGTGTTAGCCCTACGAGGTGTGAAATGATAATGAACTCTTCTGTGCAAAAGAAATGCTGGCAGATGTTAGATGGCTCTGCAGTCCTCAGTGGGTCCCTCTGAGGTGACACTGCTATTATTTTATTCCAATGAATAATCTGAAGGATTTTTAAGGGTTGATATGCCTTGTTGCTCTGCTAAACAGTGTGTTGCTATTGGTTAACAGGTAGAAATTAAGCTTAGTGTAGAAGTGTAGACTAAGACCAGGAACAGACATCAGAGCAGCTAGAATCACAAATATTTCTCCTCCTGGGTTGGGCTGCTGGAATGAGGGGGCCATGGGGGGGCTCTTTTAGCTGTGGCTGAGCTGTTCTTTGCCACCTGTACTCACTCAGGTGTAGCAGGACAGCATTGCAGCCCTTGGAACGCAACACACGCCGTAGCTCTGCTGGCTTCGTGCAAATACACAGCTAACCAAGAAGGTCTCACAAAGAAATACCCCACAAAGGTATTACAGAAATCCTTTAGAGCTATGGAATCAGGATTTGTTCAAACTCAGAAGCTAGATGGATTTCATTTGATACATAGTGATTGAACTATTTTAATTTTTGCACTGGTAATCTCCCAGGTGTGATGGGCTAAATGTCAAGGAGCATCTCAAGTAAACTTTGTTTGCAAATTAAACATATTTGTTATCTTGGCAGCATCATTTCTGCCATGGAATTTTCATTAGTTTAACAAGTTTATTCACCAGGATTTGCAAGACCAAGTTTTCCTTTTTCAGTCACTGTCCTAAAGATAATTTGAAGGCTTTTCTTTCAGCCTATAATGGGAAGCACCAGCTGAAACCTGATGTTCCCCATGTCATTTGCTCTGTTTCTTGCAGAAGAAAAAGACAGAAAATGGGACTATGAAAAAGAACAAAGAGCTGCTGTTATAGAATTTCTAACTTGGAGTAAGAAAGATAATTCTAGAAAAATGACAAATCACCTATGAGCAGTAGCAGTTCAAAGGAAGGACATGTGGAATGAAAGTGAAAATGAGCATGTGATGCTTATTGTTTTAAACACTTTCTGGTGAGTGGTGTTACTCTGTCAAGTCATTGCATGATTATTTATGTCTAGGAGCAACTAGAAAATATTGAAGTCACTTATGTGCTGGTAGGAGCCATTGATGATTAACAGATCTGTTTCTATATATATGTCTTTGGTATTTTTATTATATTTACTATATTATTTACTATATTTTGCTATATTTATTATTAATATTGTGGTATGTGATACTTATATTCTGGGGCACGATTATGAAGATGTTTTATATGCAAATACATTTATTTCTAGAACCGTAAATATGTATGCCCATATACACGACTGGTTTTTATATTAATGGCTTCTTGAGAAAAGTTTAGCTCCAGGAATTTTTCTATTTATGTTTGATTTGCTTTCAGGAAATTGATTTGGAAGTAGAATTGCGATGAAAGAACACCTTTCATGCACCAAATTACCAAGTAAATTCATTTCCCTGCAAGGATGTTTTCCACCTGAGTACTAAAGCTGCACAGGCTATCCCCAGGTAGAGGCAAGGCAGGAGGGTGCTCAGGTGAGCAGATGATGTGGGCCATGGTGGTGTTCCTGCTGAAGCTGTGTGCCTTGATCCTTGCAGGGTGGTGCTGGGGGCTGCTCCTTGGGCATCCTGGTGAGTCAGAGTGTGCAGAAACGTGGGCACTGCTGAAGACTGAGCAATATTGGCTTATTTTCCTCCCTGAAACTAGCAACTACTGCCTCCATTTGCCCTGACTGTATTTTCTGATTTTTTTTTCTTCAACTCTCTGAAGCTGTGCTCTTCCCTGATTCTCACTGTCATCAATACTTCCTGGATTCTGAGCCACATTCTGCTGCCTTTTCTTCCCCCACTGTCTCTTTGTAACCACTGAATGCATTCCTTGCAAGGGCAAGCATGGCTTACTTTACAGTGTAATGACAGGGCCTCTGCAGCTCTATCAACATGAGTACGAGGAGAGGACACTATGAAGTAATTGAGGCCTTTATCAGCAAATGCAGGAGACAATAAATTACATATTAAAGCAACTCTGTTCCTTTCTGTTAGGGACACAAAGTGTGGGAATGGGCACTGCGTTTTTTATTGCAGAGTACAAGCCTTATTATTCTATATAATCTGTAATTTATGTAGGCCTTATCAAAGCTATTTGACTGTGGGGAGATACATTAACAGTATCAAATTATCTAATACCAGATTTTGTGCAGTCACAGGGGGGTGATTTTGGGATTGAAAACTGAACTAACACATCAAGCATGCTCCATTGTCTTTTGCCATTGACTGCTCCCAGTATAGACACACTTTAATGGATCCTATGGCAGAAAATAGGGTCATCTAGCAATTAAGCACAATAAAATGGATGGCAATACTTGTGTTAAGTCACATTACTGTTCATAGTACCTGATAAAGCAGTGTGTCCAACATGCTGATGCTGAAAACCCTGCCAGCAGCAAAGGGCAGTCGAAACATAAATGCCAGATTAGATCCCTTCTCCCGCTCTTTCTGTTAAGGAATTAAAACACAGAAAACATTTTTAATGCTGGTTTTGGAAGGACTGTAACAAAAACATGAAATAGATATTATCTTGAAAGAAGTCAAAAGTGTAAAAGTCCTTTACTCTAAACATAGTTTCTTCCTACAAATATGCAGCATCTTTGTTCACCAGGTGCAGTTTTTCAGGTTGAAAGACATTGATCAATGTATACGTTGTTTCAGTCATCACATCTCAAACTGCATGGGCACATTCCACCCATTCAGTTTTAAAAGATGGAGGGATATCAGCTGTGCTCAGCTCCTGTTAACCTGCTCCAATTCCTTGGTGCTGACAGTGGACTGTGATGCTGGTCCAGGAAGTCTCCTAGGAACAGGAAATAGGAGCAGAATCTGGTAGAGAAGGGCAGGAATGGCACAGGGGTCAATCAGCGCCCTGGTGCTGCTGGCCACACTCTTTCTGGCACTGAGCAGGATGCCATTTGCCTTGTGGCCACCTGGACACAGCCTGGCTCAGGCTGTCAGCCAGCACCCCCATCTCTGAGCAGCCTTCCAGCCACTCTGCCCCATCCTGCAGTGCTGCAGAGGGGATGGTGACCCAAGGGCAGGACCTGGCCCTTGGCCTTGCTGACTGTCATACAACTGGACCAGGCTGGTTTAGTTTCCTTCCATCTCTTCTGCAGCCTTGCTTTTCCTTTATCCTTGCTTCAAAGAGAAGTATGAGAAATATTATCCTACTTTCTAGGAAAGAATAAATTATTTTTCTGGTGTTGATATGGAACAACTTCCTAAAAACCTGTCAGTTCAACAGTCAAATTTGTGTGCTAATTGCTAGTACAATTTTAGAATTTATGTAAACTGTTAGAAATCTATGTAAAATAAGACACAAATAATAAGAGGTACCAATCTCTTTTTATAACTCATATGTCATTATTGTTTTTTATTACTTAATGTTAATTCAAATCTGCTTAATACCTGAATTATATTAAAGAAAAAAAAATGGAGACAGGAAATACGAGGCCCCATCCTGAAGGTTAAAAAAGCAGCCTGCCTGTGTGTAAATTACTGCAAATATACTGGGCCATCCCAGATAGACTTCTGCTCACCTAACATCTGTGTGCTTATCCCTGTGGAAGATACAAAATCACAGGATTGGGTTTGATTAAAAGATATAGGAACTTGTACTTATTTCAAAATGATCACTTACAGCTTTAGAATTTTTGTCAGTAACACCTGCAATATTTACTTGGAACAAAGCCATAGCAAACTGAAGTCTGAATCCTATCCAAAACATTACAAACCGTTTCTTTCAAGAAAGAGGGAGTGGTTACCTCAGTTTTCTTCTTATGCAAGACAAATGGAGAACACAGATGTCAAGTTCAGAGTGTGGGTGTTTTGTTTTTCCTTTTCTCTGTTGTATAAAGGCCACTGTGTTCTCCTATGTCAGTGCTGAGTTTACTGTCAGATTTATTTATCTCTAAAATGAGAAAAGTTGCAGCTGCAACAGCAGATGGACATCTGATTTGTGTATCTGTCTTCTGCAGCCCATTAGGTTGAAAAGCCAATTTTGCAAGTGTGTTTCACTGCTACCTCAAGGCAACTTGCCTGATATTCTCAGTCTTTCTGAAAATGAGGCGCTTAATGCAGAAATAACAAGCAGCTGTATGTCTGACTGCTTTAGGTAATTTTTACTGGAGTTTTTAATTGCCTTTCATTTTGCATGAGGGAGTTCTGAAAGATCAAATGAACTACAGCACCACCTGTGAAGTTCACCCTGCAAATGTTAAGATGAAGTGACTGGGAAATATTAACAGCAGGCAACTGCAAGAGCAGTGAAGGAAATGTTCTTTCTTTAAGATAAATTATCTACCTCTGCTTCAGCAGAGCATAGTTTGGATAGGAAGTTCATTAAATGTTCAGCTTTCAACCTATCCTCACAACTTTTGCACAATAAATTAACAAAATAGTCAAGAAGTTAAAATATTCTTAAGTATTTCCAGAATATTTGCTTGAAAAATTAAGGAGCCTAAGTAAAGAAAGAAAGAACTGAGATAAAAATCCTGGTTTCACTGCATTGAAGTAGACAGCCCACAGAGAATTCCAGAATCCAACTGGAATCGGATTAAGGGAATATGTTAACAAATAATTTCAAATTATACATAGTCAGTCACTGTATACCGAGACATCAAGCTTGGTTGAAACACAGTGTTGAAGGCCCCAGCCAGCTGCTGGCCCTTGTTCCCCTCAAAGAACTGGCAATGCAGATTCCAGCCAGTTGGAGCTTATCCTTCATGGATTTACCACAGAGGGAGGAACTGCAGGAGCCACAAGGGCAAACCTTAAAGGGTAGGGGGGGTGGCATTATCACAGCAAAGCTGAGCCTCCTTCCTCAAACAGCTCCTCTTTAACTTTTGTCTGGTTTCCTCACAGAAACCTTCCTCTCCAGGCTATGTCTCTGTCAGAACACCACCTAGACACAAGATAAAGCCTTCATGCTGCTACAGGTAAAGATAACAAGTCACTAAAGGCCACCCAGATATTTACATCTTGTGTAAATATGTACATGTAAGTGTGATATTCAACCGAGTAAAAGATTTACTTCTCATCCTCATCCTCTCATCCATACAGGCTGGATTTTAGCATTCAATCCCTCTGTAAGAACCTGGACTGGGAAGGTAAGTTTCTATGGAAAGGCTCTTTTCCATGAAGAATATATTAAAATTACCTACATAAATATTGTACAGTAAACAGTGAACTTTGAAATCCCCAAAATTTAGGAAATTTATGGTACACCTAGGAAATGGAAATTATATGTTAAATCTGTATCATGGTAATGATTTTGGCATGAATTCAAATTCACCAAGACATGTAAGATATCTGAGGTGCACCGGTTGGGAGGGTACATAAGAAAACCCAGATTGATTGAGAGACTGATAGGGAGAAAGAAAAGAATGCAGTGAAGGATTTCTGCCCTTGGAGACTGTCATAGTTGATATTATTTGTCTCTCACAAACTTAGAATATGGTGGGTAGGTCAGATCACCAGGGAAGATTTGTGAGAAAGAGGATTGTGCTTGAACTTAGAGAGTTAAACAGATGCACAATATTACTTCATATGCTCCACCTGTTTTAAGTAACAGTGCTTTGAATGAGCAGATTAGATTTATCTTCATACAGCCACAGTTCCACAATTTGAAAATGCCAAATATGCATATAGAATATGAAGGTTTTAGCTAACATTTAAGTAGTGTCACTGTCCCTCTCATTCTGACAGAGAACAATTACTGTTCTCCAACTGTCCCATTAATGCCAGTATCTCCAACAGGTACACCAAAATGTGTATAGAAGACACAATTGTAGTGCCTTTAAAATGAAGAGGAATTAAAAAATACATTCTATTAAAAGCTCTATATTTTAAACATTTAGTCAGTTAAAAGATGTTCCATGTTAATTGCCTGTGTCAGCCTCTTGGACACCAACATTAGCTCTAAATATTTAATTATCCAAAAATATTTCATTTTCCATGAGCAGACTCCACCAGAGAGTTGGTTGATTAATATTATATTGTAAAATGATTCAATCAAAACAAACTTTATTCTTAAATGAGGGCAGATTTTTGAAAAAACATTCTTTTATAGTAGCTCTACAACCATAAATCATTTCACTGTTTCCACTTGTTTTGAAATCATTGTTACAAAATCAAAAAAAGTAATAAAACTGTAACATTTAAACTGAGGGTGGGGGAGATCTCCTTACCTTTTCCAATTTGGACAGAGCAAGAGAATAGCAGTCTTTGGCTCTGAACTGCATGAATCTCATGTTGGCTGGGTGAGTTAGCTCTGTGATAATGCTCAGGCTGGAGAACAACCTGCATTTTAAAAGAATGTCATGGTTATACTTCTAATTATAACAGTTCACAAATGTAAGGCTCTACACAGCTTCAGCTTGTGCTTGTGCCCGTGTTTTAAATGAAGTCCCTGAACCTGTGGTGGGTCTGGGTCCAGTGAATTGCTGGTCCAACAGCAGAGGAAACTACAACACATTCTCTGTAGAATTCACCAAGAAGCACACACTGAGCTCACAAAATACTTAAATGCTAGAAAAAACCAACTTAATTTCATTATTTTTTATTTAATAGTTGGTACAATATCACAAATCTATAGCAAACAACAAATAATGCAAAAGTTTAAAGCTTGTACTTGGTACCTGGTTGCATGTAAAGTATGACTGATTTATGTACCCTTTCCAGTTGGTTTTTCTTTCTTGAGGTCTGTTTGTATGCTGTGACTACAGTCTGAGCAATATAGATGAAAAGTGACACTTGTGGGAGTTGCTGAGAAAATGTATGTTTATGTATACTTATGTTCTCACTTTGAAATATTTACATATACAAAGTATTTATAACTTAACACCAATTCAGCCTTCCAGTAACTGAAAGCAGTGAAGAGAGCTCTACTGTGAACTGGCTGAATTACACAGATCTTCAAGCAGCAGACTCAAGAGCCCCTCCCCACTACTCAGGGCTCCAAGAAACAGATAGAAAATCATAGTTTACACTATTTAAATATGAAACAAGTTGGAATAGAACACATATTATTATTCAAATCTTTACAGATTGTGTCAGAAAGTGAGATGTGCATTTGTAGCCTCTTTTGCTGACCCTTGGGCTACTTATCTACACTTAGCAATAGGTAATTGTAGTACTAATTACATCATTGATGTGGCTTCTGTCTCACTTTCCATGGAAGCAGCATTTGACAAGTTAGTGTCAAATGGAATTCAGTGCCGCACCCTTTTGCAAGTCTTGTCCTTTTTCCTCACTTTTGCAGGGAGAAACATCACTGAAATGGCAATTCAAGCAGAGACTAAATGTGAGGAAACATATATCCAGACTGTCTGTCAATATGTGTTAATCCCACACTGTATTTGAAAACTAACACTACTGAATTCAGAATTAGAAGTAATAGGAAATTAAAAGCTAATCTCATGATAAAATATACACAGCAGGAAAAAATGCAGGCTGCTATGTTTCTCTTAAAGATGGTTTCCTATCTTTCACTGAGATATGAAAAGTAATTTATATTAGGAAATAAGTTTTAAAACTGGTATTGGTAAAATATTTTACTTACGATTGCCTTTTAGCTGATTTAGGGGAAATTGCTCTCTAGGAAGTCAGGGACAGATTTCATTTTGCCCTGGGTGTAAGGCACACTGCCTGTCAGCTTTTAGCACTGGAAAGGCTCCATCTGGGCAAAGATCCGTCTCTTCTGCCCCATTCTAGTAAGAAAGGACTGGATGGGGAAGAGAAAGCCCTCACCAGCCTGATGGGAGGCATGGCTTGCTGTTGAACTCATATTTGGAAATCAGACAAGCAAGGGAGACATGTAGTTCTTTCCCAAACCACAATGACAAACCCAGAAAATCATGCAATGCCATCATAGCACCTCATTTGGTTTATCTCTAAATGGATGATGACAGCTAAACACCAGCCAAAACACTGACCTGTAATCTGTACTGCTGGCAACAGGCTTCCTGCAGGATTTGAAACACAGCCTTGAAGAGGTTAACTAATAAAACTCTATAGTGGTACAGACCTACTGCCTGGGGAAATGTGCTGTTATTCTGAGGAAGGCTTACACCTGTCCACAGGGACTCAGTGCTTGGCTTCCTCTTTAATTTTCAAAAGTGAAAAGCATCTTAAGGTGTAGTCCAAGACTATTAATTTCTCCTTTTATGTTTAAGCTGTGATAACTCGTTCTTAGTGTGCCCATTTGAGTCACGCTTCTGTACTCCAATGTCAGGTAAATCAGTGCTGTGTCACAGATGTAATTGGGCTGGCACAGCTTGTAGCCCTAAAGGTGCTAATAACCCTGTCCTTACAAACAATGCCTCTGCCATCCAGGGCGGGGAGCACACTCTCCTGCAAAGCAGGATTGCTAATTTATGTAAATCGGGGAATAAGGACCCCACTGGTGTGTGAGAACTGCCAGCCTGGGCTGAAGAGCCTGGGTTACTGCAGCTCTGACATGGCTTTTTCAGGCCTCAGTAACTCACACCAGGGGTGTTCAGATCAGCCTGTACCCTCTGAATGGTCTCACCTGGTGACACCAACGTGGAGCCTTTGTCAGTGATGTGATAGTATTGAAAGCAGCATATTAAATCCAGGGGATTAAAATCCCTCTTTAACACGACAGTTGGTGTCGAGTGCTCTTGCTCTCTACCATGTCCAGTCTTTTCTTCATTACTTTCTGATATTATTAGTTATTCCTAAGTAATGAAAAAGCTTTCAATATGTTTTCAAAGGTCATTTACAAAACTATTTACCTTAGTGCTATGAATGTAGTTTATTCTGTAGAACAGGTGAATGCCACTACTTTATGCCTCTTCCCAAAGCTTACTTATTTCTACAACATTCACATAATATAAAAATGCAGTGAAATTATTATATGTGTTCTAGGGGAAAAAAAAAGAAAACTAGTTTATACAATACACTATTTGTGAAAGTTTACAAAGTTTTATGAAGAAGTGTTGTTAAGTCCTAAACCAAAGTATTTATTTTAAATTACTTTGATTGTAAATATGCAGTGTTAAAGCAATACTGACCCAGACATAGAGTTTGTACATGACTTAAAGCTGCCATCTAGTTGCAAACAATGTGCAAGACAACTGAAGGAGTGTACACTAACATCTAATGGCATCGTATCATATGTTATTTCTCTTTTACAGAGTAGAACACAGCTAGGGAAAAACCAATTTTACAAGTTTACTTTTGATACAGCTCCTTTTTCCATTTGGGGGTAAACTGTATTTCTGAAAAACTGATATATGTGAAAAACTTCGGTGAGTGCCCTAGCACTGTATGGCTAGGAGTAGATCTGAGTGATGCACAGACAAAGTTCAATTATAGCTTCAACCCAAATTTCATAGGTGTCAGTATGAATCACACACCTGTGCAAGTATCAGATACCAATTCAGAAACTGAAATGTTAGGAAAACGCAGAATTAACGTTTCTTGTGCAATGCAGCTTTTGCTTCCTTTGAGCACATGCAGAAATGCAAAGAGCATTAACTGCATTCTCACAGAGCTGCATTTACAAAAAAAGCTCCTTTGTATTTCAATGAGCTCAATTTTCTAAACCACTGGATTCAAACCACTTTACTATGCATCTCTCTCTGGTCTTTTGTGGAAGGTTTGCCACAGAAAACAGGTAACTGCAATGAAAGCAACATTGAATCATACTCAATTTCCTTCCAGGTCTTATTAGAATGAACACCAGGAAGTGCTAGGCTTAAACCCCAAATCAGGGAGGCATTTCATAGCTGACTGTGTACTGTGTTTTTTGTTTTGTGTGAGATTTTTTGGGTGTTTTTATTCAGAAAATAATATTTTTCTCAACTCAAAGTGACATATTTTCTTCATACTCACTGAACCAAGATATTGAACACAAAGGCTTTAATTAGGAGAGTTGTTAAAAGGAACAGCAAATCTCATTTTCATCACAGACTCCTCAGCCTGTTTACTAGACTGATCATATTATACTCTCATGACTCTTGCCATGTTGCTGTCAGATGTAATGTTGTGCCTAAAAACCTAACTTTTGTGCAAAACTAAATATTCAAAATGTGAACACTTACTACTAACTTCACAGTGATGCAGTGCTTACCTTTCAGCATTAGAAGGATCTGTTTTCCATGTGGGCTTTAGCATTATTGTGAATTTTCTTTTCTCAACTATCTTTCGTCCTAAGTCTTCAAGAGTAGCTTTATTTTCCTTCTGTAAACCTGACAGCTAACTTGTAAAATGATTATCTGGTTTTGGGATGCAAAGCATTTTATTTGAGCTATCAGGAGAATACCTCAGGATTCTAAGAGAATTGCTAAGCAAAAAAAGTTTGCCCATGTAAGACACAAATTCATACAAGGGAAAACTTAAGTAGAATAAAAATAAAAAAAGAATAAGCTCTTGGCACAAGAGGCATCAAGTATTTCACAATTAATGAGGATATGTAGCTAGATTTCAAAAATGCTTTACCTGAAGAGGGTTTGAACATTCACAATAGTCTTGGCATCTGCCATGTAGTCTTCCTCAGCACTCATCGTGCTTTCCTTGTCCACCACCACCATGTTAGCTGCAAAGGTGACCCCACACCTTAATAAGTCATCTAGGCTTTTGTGAAGAGAAAGAGGGAGAAAGAAACAAGCAACTTAAATATGGAACACCTGAAAGATTAGCCATGGGTTGGCATCTGCAGATCAGCTACGTAACAGCTTCTAATATAATCAAGGACAGCATCTCAATTAATTGGCAGAATAGAATATAGAATCTACTTCAGTAGGTTGTTATAGTCCCTCTCTTTTGTTAATGATAAATTTATTTTTTTAATAAGCCTTTAACAGTTACTTGGGAACACTTTGGCCTTATCCACTGCAAAAAATTGCTCCACTGCAGTTACATCTGACAATAGAAAAACCCAAATAAATGCTCCTGGTTGTTCGTTCCCACAGTTTTATTTTGGTTTCAAAATGTTAATTAATTAGCTGGAATGTTCTCAGGATGCTTTTAGGAGCAGCTGCAGAGCAGCAGAACTTTGTGAACAGCTGGACAATGTTTGTGTGAAGCCCAACCACAGAAAACACAGCTGAGTTACAGTTCTCATCATGCCTTGTACCTTTTCTCCAAAATGAAGCATGTTTCAGCTGTTTTAACTACAACATTTTCCACAGATCCTAAGCACCTTTTGACAACTGTGGTGGGTTTTTTTAACAATTTATTTTGGAAGAATTTATACCATTATTTTTGAAACTGCAATATCACTGATGGTTCACTACAACAAAAGAAAAACTGATTTTATGTGATCTATGAACAACTGCAGTGCATAAGTAGAAGTCCAAACTTTTTTTCTAAGTAATTTGTATTTCTGCTTTTTCAGGCTTTCAGTTGATCCCTGAAAATACCAGCATATTCTAAAATATCCATGTTTTCTGCATTTCAGTGTTTCATAAGCTCAACAGCTATTCTTATTTTAGCAGTTACCTGTGGCTGGCTTGTGGAGAATTTGAAAAATGCTAATGTGGAAGTATTATAATTCTACTTCTCAGGTATCTCGAGCTAAAGATTTCTCAAGATTGACTAGAGTTCTACACAACTTTGAAATCTGTTCAGTTACAGATCTCAAATCCTACCCAAGGGCTGGGGGAGAGGTACCTACTAATTGACACATTTTGATGAAGTGATCTCTGCTATGAATTCTGGTAAAGCTGTTTTTTGGTGGACAATCTACTTCTAACAAAAAAAGAATGGTAAATTAAAGTAATTTCTTTGGTGGTTTTCTCTCTGAGATTATGATACTTCATTGCTGGTTAACAAATGATAAATATTTTATATACTTATAGATAGTAGCTGGTACTTTGAGAATGTATTTTATACTCCTTAATGAAGAAAGGAAAATGTGCATATTTTACAAAGTATTTCTTATCTACAGATGGTCAGATCTATTAGTTGTATAAGATTTAAAAACATGGTGAGGAAAACACAAGGAATATGTACGAACTATATTTTTAGAAGTATTCTTATTAATGATAACAGATGTCAAAAAAACCCTCTACAAACTGCAGTTGCTTATTGCACCAGGAATTAAAGTGATTTTTGCATCAGAAAAGATGCAGAAGTTCATGCTGGTATTACTGTGAACTTCTGAATTCTGAATAATCACTTATTCCAAAGACTACATGCTTCATTTTTTTAAAAACGCATTTAATTCTGAAAGAACAACAAAACACCATTAGGGAGGGATTTGGAAATTTCCATTTTGAAATAAGCTCAGTAAATTTAAACAGAGTTTAATTTTCTACATTAGTAGAACAGGTTAACATCTGAGTTATTAATTACTTTAAATACTTTGAGTATTCCCTCTTGAGTACACATTTTGATGCTATTTGGGTTTTGTCTTTTTCCTTTTATATCATCTCCTTACTAAAACTATCTCATGTTTCATTTCCAGGTTGGGAAAAAGGCAACAATTTAATTATTCTGCCATTATGAGTTCTTTTTATAATTATTAAGTATTTAAGAGTTAATAAAGTAGTAGATATTAATAACGTGTGACACTTTCTTGCTGCATAGGAAAACATGTAAAGTAAGTAACACTTCTGTGGGGTCTTCATAAACCTCACAAGGACCTGGTATCATCAAGGTAAATTGTTAAATGTATCACTATTACAAGCAGGAAATAAGCTTTTTGATGTCTAATTAATATTATGGGCTTGTAGCCCCAATTCAGTATGCACTATGTAGTGAAGCAGTTTTCTTTAAATTTACAATCTACACTGAGGAGTTTACTAAAATATTCATGAGCCCTTGCTCTTCTCTTGTTTCTGCCTGATTTTCACATTAAGGTTCTGTTGCTAAACCTATATCCATAAACATGTATTAGCAGAGGTGAAGACAGAAATGTAGGAGTAAGTGATAATTTAAGTAGTGTAAGATGAAGACTTTTGGACACATTCAAGACTGTTTACATTCTGTAGCTGTCTTTACAGAACCTGAGTCAATGAATTCCAAGAAATTGTAATTCAGTACAGACTGACACTAGAATCAGGGCTATAATCTGTTCATTTGTAGAAACATATAAACTCACCTAAATAAGTGTTAATCTTATGGTTTTGAACATGTTAACTTGTGCTCCCTGTCATGCTTTTCCCAAATGGGCTCCTTTATAAATCAGAAATGTGAAATCCCAAATTACAGCAGACAGACACAGACTATGCATGCAGAAAGCTCATCTCCAACTACAACACACACAGCAGAGCATGCAATGACAATACACACACCAAACCACTGAGACTACAAAGGTAAGTTTGCTAACAGTTATTTCACCTACTTGTCGATAGAGCCCACCATGTAGTAAACCATTGGAAACCAACAGATTGCATCCAGAAAATGCATATCTGGCCTAAGCAGCAGATGGAATTACAAAATGAAACACAGTATCACAACAGCAGCATCTCTTCCAAAATATTTTCATCAACTGGTAGTTTGGGGTTTTTTAAAAAAAATAACTTTCTTAAACTTTGGCATTATGATGTCAGTTAAAGCAGGAAATAGGTTTTCAGAAAGCTGTGAATCAACACTTTGCTGTGATCATAAAGAATGATCAGAATTAACATGCTTATATTAGTAAATGCACCTCTAAAATCAGAAATGTTATGGCACAGGACAATTCCAAATATAAGAACAAATGAGTAATGTCAAAGACACACTACCAAGTTATACTCCAATGGGTGTCTTAGGAGGACTTAAAATAAGCATCAACAACTCTTAATTAAAATGTAAAGTGGAAATCAAATCATCATTTGGGCTTTGTGACACCTACTGCTTTCAAGCCTACTCCCTTTCAGAGGAGTCACTGCAAGCTCTGCATAGAGAGAGACAACAGTAAGGGTGCTGGTTTAATTAGCAAGCAGAGCTTTTACTTCACATTAATCCATCAAAAGTGTGTTTAGCTATAAGGTGTCACAACAGCATTGAAGTGTGTGAAGTTGGGCACTGTGCTGGCAAAAGGAGCTGGCACTAGAGGGCCCCCTGAGCCCATGGCTTTGCTCTCACACTGTCAGTGGAAGTGATTTAGCCTCATTTAGGCTTCTTAATTTGTGTAATTCACTGTATGTCATAGTACCTACATAAAAACCTTCTGTTTTGCCAACACAGGTGACTAAGGAGCTGCCTGAGGGAAAGTGGGACACTTCACAGCGGGAAATAGGTTTTCTACAAAGCAGGCCTTTGTAGAAAAAATCACTTAAACTGCAACAGATCTGCACAAATGGAAGTGTCAGCCCTGGAATCACAACCTACAAGACATTTTTGCTTTCTTAGCTTGTTCTACTATTCTGTGTACAGGTAACCTCCATTTCTGTGTCTTCCAAACTGTGATTTTAAGTAGCTGAGCTGTACCAAAGTGTTGCAAAAAAAACCCCAAAAAGCTAATTAATTATCAGATTATAAATGAACCAGTCTTGACATAGGCAAATTTCTCTAAAATATTAAAATCAGGCAATGAGAAAAATTTCAGCAGTCACCAAGAAATATAAAAGTAACAATAATACTGCAGGTTTAAATTTTCCTCCATGGCTTTAAATAGTTTTAGATAAAATGTGTCTGTGGGTGTCCTTTTGGCTTAAAGAACTGTTTATCTTTGAGTGTAGAGTTATTAAAAATATACCTAACTGGTCCAGGCCACTAAGTGCATTGTGTTAAGTAGGTTAGTGCTGTCATGTAGCTGTGAAACTGTTATACAGCTTGCTTTTTACAGTGTTTATTAAGCTATTTAATTTTAGCAGTAACATTCACATTTTTGGGGGTGATTTAAAAAAAAAACTTAGCTGAAACATTGGCCATGAAGAATAAGAACATTTAAGTTTACTATGGCCATTAACAGTCAATAAAAGTTCAGTTTTGTATATGACAGTGAACATGCAGTATGATTTTTGTCACTAACTTTTCTCAAAGATAAGTGTGCCATAATGTTTTTGATTTTCAGCCGGCCATATGAAAAGGGGTCATCTATTGAATAATGGTAAAATGATTTTAAAACTTATCAGAAAGGGAAAAAAAACCATTTTCCTTACGGGTTATCCAGCAGTAATACAATGGGGTTTAGTTCTTTCTTTGGTCGGTAATAAGCTCTCAGTGGGACAATGAAGTTGTATAAGCCATTTCCAGCAGTTTCTGCTGCAACTATAATCAGTTTGTTTTTGAATCCATAGGCTTTGGCATCTTCATAGTAGTTATGCTGGCATCCCTAAAATCGGAGTAAAAAACAAGTTCAGTGGAAGTGAACATTGTATTAGATGACCCAACAGAGACCTGGTTAGACATAAACACTTGGTCATGAAAGGGAGGAGAGAATATAGTATTATAGAAAATACTGCACAAACTTCATCTCTAAGGAGAAATCAGAATTTGGCTCTGCTCAGATGCAAGAGACGAATGAGAGTGCAGGATTATCCAGTAGCAGAAGCCCCCTTTACCTTATCTAGTCTTAGACAACAGAAGGGTACTTTTTCATGCAGAAGATGACAAAAGGTGGGAGAACTTCCAATATAAGGAGAGTAAGGAGGATAGCCTTTGGCATACCTAAAAAGAAAAAAAAACATTTTTCAGTATAGCAAATTAGCAAAACACTGCTGCCTACCCAATTGTTTTATGGGATGTTTATACATATGTCCAAGTTTCAGACCAAGCACATAAAATGAACTATGTTTAACAGAGGTCAAAAGAATGTATTTTGCAGGCAGTTCAACAGAACTTAGTGAAAGCTGCCATGCTTTTGGGGACTGAAGGAATTTTGCTTGGGTTTTTGAAAAGTCTGTTGTTTCATAGTGTGCTGTCATAGTGTTTTGAACTGGAAAAATTAAAAAAGGGAGGAAAGAAAACAGAAGTAACTGTACTTCTGCTCTTCCTTCTCCAATTTTTTTTTCAAACATTTACCAAGAATGAGTGAAGTCATTACCTTTTAGCTTTAATAATGTACTTTCAAAATGGCTGAAATAAATTCTAAATGGCAAACCCTCTTCCCGATGAGGTGAAATTTCTAATTGGCCTTAGTGCTTTTTTACAGGAGACATTTTAAATCCTGCTGTTTCAGTCTGCACATTTAACATGACTTTTCCTATTATTTTTGTCTCTGGAGCTTGATAATCTTCCCTGGGGCTTCTCATGCTTGCCATTGGTGGAGATGGGAAACTCTGCTGGTTGAGGCACTGGCTTAATTGTGTATTTCAGTTTTAACACCCCTGTCAGCAACCCAATAAACATAATTGCTCATCTGCACAGCAAGATTGAATCTTCTGGGTTTATCTGAGTAATGCATCATTACTTTCAGTAACACACTAACAAGCATTTTGAATTAGATGTGATAATTTTGTCCCGTATTGCTTTTTTGTCATTCCTGCATTTTGAAGTCGCACACCGAGCTCCAGAGTTCCAAAGCCTGTTGGATGATCTGATTATCACTACATTTTCATGACAGGAATACTTATCTGTTTACAAATTTGTTGAGTGCTAATGTAATAATTATAGAAATAAAATAAAAGGCCCTAGAATATGCTATGAATCCATTGCAATACATAACCTCAGCTTTTAGAACCGCAAAGAGAAAATCTCCAGCAAACAGAGGAGTTTATCTGTTGGGTGGTTTTGTATTTCCAAGTAGGCTTATAGCATTCTGCTAGCATTTCCTTGATGGGAATAATTCCATAATTGGACTTCATGGGACTTCCGTCCTAGAAGTGCTCAGATGGATCTGCATTCCAAAAAAGATTATCAATGCTTTTTACATCTAGCGTTAACGTTTCGCTTTATTTAACATACGTACTCAAAGCCTGCAGAGACCTCCTCGTCGGAGGGGGTGGTTTCATCCTCGGACTGGTCGCTGAGCAGGTCGCAGGTGGGCAGGGAGGAGGAGTCGGCCACCTCCAGCACGGGGGCGATGCTGGGCCTCCTGCCCTCCCTGCCCCCCTGGGCGGGCAGTGCCAGCGTGGCACCGCTGGCCCCGCGGCACCCCGTGTCCTGCAAATCGATGGCCACGGTCCCTAGGGCAGGGAAACAGGGAAAACATCATCTCCTCAGTGCTGCTCAGAACCTGGGAACGGCATTCCTGCATTTACTGGGGACTGCCTGGCTGCATGGCAAAGGACTGGCAGCTACACTGTGCTGGGGGTGTTTATTCCATTAAAATAAAACAAATATTTCAGCTGTACTCAAGGAAAGCAACGCTTTTCCTGACCATTAGTCTGTGTCTTCTTGTTAAGTGCCTCTTTAAAATTATACCTTATATAATCAGTCCATATTAATATGCATCAACAACCTACAGATTTTACTTAAGGTGTTTATTAAATTAAAGAAGCTCATGAAAACTTCTTACAAACAATCAGGTATGAATGACAAAGAAGTACTCATATGATTTACCCACTGGTTTTGCTTTGCATACACTTCATTATTACTTTTTTATACTACAGTCCTAATTAGTTTACTTCCACCTTGTCAAGTAAAAGAGAAATCAAATTCCATTTGTTTGTTTGGGGGTTTTGGGTTTGGTTTGTCTGCTTGTTTGTTTTTGTCTGAGTTTTTCTTTGGTTTGGTTTGGGTTGTTTGTCTGTGGTTTTTTTTAGATATGATAGCAAATGTTTGAAGTTTTTATATTCATTCTCTCTATTCATAATTACAGTTTCTTAAAAGTTTAGGAAGATGCTTTAAAATGTGCTACTCATTAAATAAGAATATGTTGTGATCTTGAAATTTTTTATTTTTTTTTTACTTACCCATGCTGGCTATTATACTGTGTACTGGTAACCTAGATGCTCCATGATAAGATAATTTTGATTCATGGTTTTTTCTATGCTTTTCTTGCTTCTTAAAAGCAGAATTCTCTTCTTTGGTGATATTTATATAAAAGCATATATCAGTAGAACTCATGATATATCGAGGACCTGGATTCAGCAAAATGTTTTTGTTATCTTCCTTTCTAACACCAATCAGACAGACTCCAAACCTTAATTAGAAAAGGAAAGGCATGGTTCATTTTGCATAGTCCTGCAAACACCAGAATTTCCATTGTCAAAAATGAACCTCAGGTATATTTTTATTCTTTGCACATTATGAACATTTGCAGCTTTCTGGATGACAGGGATGTTTGAAAAATGTGTTCTGCTAAATAGGCCACATCAAATCAAGCAGATTTTATGAGCTCATGAATTCCTAGGCAGTTGAGTGTTTTTTGTAATGCCTTAATATTCTCCTAATGTTATTCTAGTTGATTTTTTCTGTCAGATGAATAGTCCTTTTTGGGAAAATATTGGTAGAAAAATGGATACACGATACGAAAAATTATTAATCATGTTAAATTGTTCCATTATTTATAAGTATGAAATGGAGACCATTTTCATAATTCATTTTTCCAATTCACTTTTAAAAATGTATTTGATTAGTGATAGAAAAGAAGGAATTACAGAAAAAAAACCCTCTTTCTCTCCTTGATTAAGTATGAGAATAAACCCAGCATTTAGGATTTGATAAATGCTTATTTTATCAAATATATAAACATACATGATTTGTGTTTATTTTGCATGTTTATCTCACAGAGCAGCACTGGAAAAGTGATGCATCATCTGGACCTTAAAGCAGGTATGTTATCATCTAACAGAAAAAAGATTTTTACGTTTGAACAATTACCAGAATGTACCATGTGACACCTTTAAACTGAACATTTTCCTTAATATGAACAAGCCACAAAGGAAGCCAGATTTCCAGCTGAGTCCTAAATAAATTTTAAAAACCCCACACCCTCCCACCCATTCATTTCTAGATTGTTTTGGACTTGGAAAAGAATTGTTGTTCTTGAAAAACCTCCAAAAAGTGCCCTTTTTTTCCTGGTTGTCCAGCTTATCCTTTATATCTGTAGAACGCTGTTCTCTTAGACTGAGGTGGGCTGTTCAGGATGAACATGAGCTTTTACCTGACCTGCTCTAACTCACAGAAATAAATCCATATTAGTGGCCAGATACTTAAACCCAGGAACAGATCAATGTGCAGTACTGTGCCTTTAGTGCAGAGCTACGTTGCAGGCAAAACAAGCAATTATTTCTTTGAACGTTTGATGGTTGATAAGAAAAATAAACATACTTTTTATGTGCATGGAAAGAAGCATATGTGAAGCTCTTCCCCTCATACTCTGCAAAAACTGTACTTTCTTCCAGGTTGATGTGATACACTTCATTACCAGAGCATCTGCCATACATTTTCTGCCATTGTTCTGGTGATTGCTGACTCTCCCTGAAACATAAAGAGAATAATTTAACACTTAATGCAAAATTCTTATTAATCAGAATGGTATTTCCTGTAAATAGAAACTACAAACGTCTACTGAAAAGGTCCCATAGGCTAATCTGAAAGAAGTGTTTGAGATCAAATCTTGGTAATATTTTAAGTGCACAGATTATTTTGATGTATTAAAGAGCATTTTCTGCTACGTAATAGACATATGAGAGTATGTACTTTATTATCAGGAGAGAGGTGTCTCAATTACTTTAAAATCACACCATAATAAGTACATCCATGGCAGCTTGACAATGACAGGTAAAACCAGCAGCACTCTCATGACATTCATAAAGACAGTTTCTTCACATGCTTTGTGGCAGACTCTTTGGTTCCTGTCTGAGTATCATTAATACCAACTTATGTAGGAAAGAGTCACTTGTCTTTGGTCATTTGCTCGGTAAGAGAAATTTTTCTGCATTTGCTTATCACTGATCTTTATACTCTGAGTATTTTTGGTTCCTGTGTCTTGTAGACTATTACAAGTACATAGCTTCTTTTCTCTAGTGCAAGAAAATAAATTACAAAGCAGATCACCCTTTACTCTATGCAGCTGCTGCCCTTAATGCAAACAGTTCAGTGCAAATTTCCAAACTGCAGCAACCCCAGCACTTGTAGCCCTGGAGCTCCTGGGAACTTCATGATTAAGTTTCACATGGAAACAAAGTTCTGCCTGCATGATTTTCACTGGAGGTAACTGGTGCATATACACACAGATACGTGCAGATAGGTCATGAATCTGCCAAGTGTGTCCCGTGTTTTGCCACTTGGAGTGAAGATCTCAAGGTCCCTGGACATGCTCCTTTAATGCTCATTTAAACATTCTCAATACCTTAACACAATTTGTATTTTTCTCCCATTTACCATGTTTCTTCACTCTCATCATGAAAACAGTTTGTTTCAAGATGAAAATACGTGAACCATTTTTGTTACAATACTATAAATAGTGTAGTAGGTATAGATCAGCAGAACTAGCTGTGTAATTTCAGAGCATTTTCCCTTATTTCACTTTTCCCCCTAAAATAAAATGGTCACCTGTTTAATGTCTGCTTGGTTCCAGTGAGTTGTCTGAAAGCTTCCCATGGGGCTGTACTGTAAAGATCACATTAACTCCAAGTCAGAAAGGTTATTTTCTTCCAGTATTTTCTATCATCAAACAAACCCTAATAGAGTAGTATTACTAGTTTAAATAAACAGATAACAGTTAAATATAAATGTTAAGATTATTAATTAAGATTAATAATGAGGTTATAAATAAGATTCGAGGTAGAATTTTGGTGTCTCACAGACTAAAGTTTTGAATTCCACAAACAGCTGAGAAGACAACAGGATTATTTGCACCTCCTGAACAGGTATTTAAAATTTGAGTCCTACATAAGGTTTAATGCAGGTGTTAATAGCAACCATGATAATAAAAGGATAATTAAACAGGAAGTAATGTAAAGGAAAGCACTTCACTATTAACATTGGGAAGTCTATTTAACAAAGTATTTTCATTATGTAGATCTAATTTAGTATTTGGTTTGGTTTATAAATACATGTATATAAAATTTTTATTTGCAGTTTAAATAATTTGCTTTCACCTGATATTTTTACTTAGCCTAACTCAACTGCTCATCTCACTTCATCTTTCATATGCATAAATAATGGTAATTTCACCTTCTTTAACAACTAGCAGTTAATTTACCTCTTGTTCAACAACAGAATACGTCTGGACATCTGGAAAAGCAAAAAAAAAAACCCTCTCTGAACTATAAGTTGGTCAAATCCCAAGCAGTTTATCTCTGCAGTACAATGACAAATGTCCTTATTTTGGAGTCTGAGAATAAATGCTCTGAACAGTGCTGACTGCAGTAGATAATTAATAACTAGACATTTTCACTTTTTCAGTCTTTCTGTTTAAATACAGAAGAGTATTCTTACAGTAACATAGAGTGTACTTTCTTACTGAAACACACATTATTTTAATCCTTCTGGATTCAAAGTAATGCTACAACTATTTGTGCAAAAACTTTTTTCTTTTTGCTCCTAGTATACAATGACCAGACTAGAAAAGAGTCTCTTTTATTATGCTGGTTACATCTATTAATTCTGATTGCAAAAGAAATCTTAAGCACTTTTGAATTCTGTGACAGTTACTTTGCATCACAGTTGGGAATCTGTAAATGATCAATGTGACTGTGTTAAACAATGAAATGCTGAAGTTCCTAAGTACAGCAGAAATCATTTCCCTTTTCTGTGTATGGTTTTGTGCTGAAGGAAAAATCCCTGACAGCTGTTAGGAACACTGCTCTTCTTTTACGTGCATGTAATCTGAAATAACTGGAACAGGCTCTGGATTCTGTGCATGTCACAGAATTACAAGGCAAGCAGATAAAAAAATGTATAAAGAATGTTCTTCACCACAGTGCTCAGCAGGTATCCAAAAAATGTTTTGTTGTCTTCCTACTAGGAGATTCTAGTGCACAGTGCCACTAAAATCTTGACATTTGTTGTTCTCAGTAGTAACAGTTCCATTCTGGGCAAAGGGGAATACTAGAAATGTCATATAGAAGGTCAAATAACTCTGCTTATAAATATATATATTTACTGGGTTCATGATTACTTGAAAAAGAAGTTAACATGTTACAAGACTTCTGTAGTGTATATGCAGCTATTCCATTTCTACAAACATGTTTAGAGATTCTCTCTTTATTGCATCTGTGTGCCCACAACATTTCAAATTAAGAATACCTTATTATTCCAAGAATAAGCATAAAAGAGGTACACCAGATCTGGTAAAATTATTTTAGTAAATTCTGAGTTGTTTTACTGTGATTATGCAGTCTGCAGAGACACCATAATTCTGCACCCCTTCCAGCAGTGTGGTCATGTTAAAAATAAAAATCATGGATATTTGTTTGCCTCTTAACATACAGGCACAGAGAAGCAAATGCCGTAAGTCATCAGAAAACCATTTTTTTAGTTCATTGAAACACAACTTCAAATTAATCTATTAGAATAGGTATTCTTAGGACTTGTTACTGCTCGTGAGTAGAACTTTGTGATAGAGACACTTCAATCAACTAAACTAGAAATTCAGTTTTTTCATATTTTATATTGTGGAAGGCACAATGGCATGCAACAAACCCTTAAACACTGGGGGTTTGTTTAAGGGGTTCTGAAGGGGTGTTCTCTTCAAAACTATACTGCCTTGAGTAAGGCGTTTTGATGCTTTTATTGTGCAGAAAGTTCTATTTTCTTTTTTTAAACTGTAGTTGTGTGGGAATCCAGGGTAAGCTCTTTTCCAAATACCAGCTATGACTTTCTCTATGGTAGTATATACTTACTGTCCCCTAGATGTATGAACCAGCAGAGTGATTAATGTAGAAGTAGCTGGACATATACAATTTAGAGCTAGCATAGCATATTTGAATTCCTCTTCACATACAACATGATCTGTAGGGGAAAAAAGAAGGATACAAATTATTTTACAAAATTAACAGAACAGAATTATCACTTCCTTGGTCTAGGAAGATGGTGAAGATGGATCAATCAAAAGTTGGCCCAACATCTTAATTTTCTGCTTGAACTTGAAAATCAGCTGTGTATGATTTTCCCTGTCTGTGCTATCTAACATGGATGGCTACTGTTTTAAATCCAGATCACAGTTAAATGCTCTCCAGTGCTTGCTGATGGCATGAAAAGGAAATAGAAATAATTTTTTAATGTAATTCCCATATACCTGTGACAGTATTGAAATGGCTATTAAAAGGGACAAGCACAAAACTTGTGACTGCTTGTCAGTGTAGAAACATAAAGTCAGAGAGGCTTTGTAAAACCATGAAGGCATTTAATACCAAGTCAGTTTTTTCCCCTCTGAATTTCGTCTTTGGTTCTTTCGATGGGATCAGAATTTGGTCCTAAACAGAAAGAATATTACAAGTAGTACAGTTGATGATCAAAACATAGGCACACGAAAATTGCTGAGTAAAGGCAGGCAAACAACCTCCCCAGCTAGACTTGAACTCTGCACACCTAATTTCTCTGCTTCTGCTTTCACCAACGTGACACTGAAATCCTTAGAACCACCATGGCTCTCTAAGCTGCTTTCCTAGCAGAATTTATTGTATAGCTATAAGCATGACACTTCCTGAAAATAAAAGTGAAGGCATACTGTGCCTTCTCTGTTCCTTTTCCTTTGAAATATCTAGAGGCTTTTCAGTAACAGAATCATTTACTACTGAATTGAGTAATTAATTCTCCTATTTTCTGAAGATCAGGGCCTATTTAAATGTCATAGGGAAGGGATGAATTTAGTTATATAAAGACACTGCCAAATATAGGACAAAATTAGATTTTTCTTCCTGTAAATATATTTCAGCTGTAGCAATTAAATATTTTCTGCAGAAAATGTTTCAGATAGAAATATGTTCTTTTAGTTGACCATATGCCATTAATAAACCTACTTGAATTTCAAACTAGAGAGGGTAAGGCATAGTTGGTGGCTTGAACAGAATATCTGCAGTCCATTACCATTAGTGAGATGACAAAGATGTATGGAAGTGAATACCAACTTCCTGACACTGAAAGAAAGAGAATTCTTGCAATTTTTTAATTTGTATAGAATTTTGCCAAATAACCTCCCCTTATTTTTTGTTTGGAATGTTGTCATATTATCGCTAAACATTTTGAAAATACAAGAAAGAAAAAATACACAGGGTCATGATTTCATCCCCTGTTATTTCAGATCTTGTATTTGAACCCAAATGTACACGCTGGCCTAAATATATACAAATGAAATTAATAAATCACAGATGGCACAATGAAGATGAAAACTGTAACTTCTATCCTCCAGATGCACTCTACTCTCTAACATCTATGGTGAACTTTCTTGGCAGATCTTTATGTAAAATATAATGTTACCAAAGAATACGGCACACAGCAAACAGAGACTGCTGTCCTACAACAGCCTCTTAATTATGTCTGTGTAAGAGATTCACATGGTGTTGTCAAGTGTTTTTACATCAGGAGCCTTGGAGCTGGACTTGTGGACTATTTCTGCACCTGTTGGAGACTCTGACCTTCCACAGGTAAGTTCTTATATTAGACACAGACCAGGTCAAAAATGCCTTGCTCATTTCTCCAATTATTTGACAGTTTCTAGCCTTCCTATAATGTTCCTGTGTTTTCTGTGTATGCTCAGGCCTTGTCTTGAGGAGAATTACACAGAACTTTGTCTGCTGCATCTTTCAGAGGTGAGCAGGGAGGGAGCTGGAGGACAGCTCTCCCCTTCCTCAGGTCTGGGACATCAGTCATGGCCCCTGACAGCAGGCACCAGAATCAGCAAATTACTCATGCAGTGTGACAGTGAGGCAGCCCAGGAAATTGCAGTTTGTCTTGAAGTGAATATTAAATATGTCATGTCAGCTTGCCAGAAAAAGAAGCATTTTGATTGAGTTTATACTAAAGAAATATTACATGTAGAATTTCCGTAAGTTGCAGTTTCTGTTGAAAATCTATTTTGAAGGCAGTTTTGTTGCTAAGTCTGTCTCAAATGGATGTAGTAATGCAGTGGGGTGAGTTATGGTTTCTGTGATGTTACTGAGGATAAAACAGACTCAAAATACTGATTTATGCCTGCAGCAGCAATGTGGTAAGAATGACCTAGACCTGGCACAATTATTCTGAGAAACCTTACTTTTGTCAGTTTGATAAGTTAACATGACCACTACCAGATCTGATAGAGAAAAATGCCCATCCATTACCTCTGGACTATTTTTATCTGTAATTGGACAGATTAATCATCTGCTGCATTTAATATCCATTTAGGTGAATCTGGACTATGTTTCTTTGAAATAAACTACTGAAGCTTTGATGTCAGACTTCAACAGTCCGTGCTAATTCATGGGTGCATTTTGAATAGATAGAGAATGTCAAAATGTATCCCCATTTCCTGGAATTGTAATTATATGTAATTTCCAAATATTCAGAGTAAAGGATATATATACACACACATACACACACACACAAATTATAAAAGTTTTAAGTTCAGCTCAGAAAATATTGAATTTAGTAGTCTGTGAATTGCAAAAATATATTGCTCTGCTGTGGAAAATCTTCACTTTATTTCCCATTTGTGCTGAAATGCAAGGCCAGGAGCTTGCACCACGGGTACATGGCCTTTTGTAGACTTGTGTGTTTGAAAGAAAAGTGGGAAGATTAAGAATCTAACTGCCAGCATTATTGAAAGAAAAACTGGGCATGTTAAGGCATTTTTATTTTGGAACTTACTAGGGAGAAATCAAAGTATTTCAGCTTAAGAGATAAGATAGTTCCCCATCTGATAACTGTCATGTTAACAGCAGCTGTGTATTTAAAGTGTTCACACCTTAAACTTGCAAAGGGTTTTGCTGGGACAAACATTTATGCCACTGTAGCAATGTTAAGCAGGTTAATATTTTAAACAAAGTAGTTAAAATTCACTGTAAAAAATATCAGAAGGCACAGAATGCAAGGATGTGTGTGTGGCACCTGACTTTCTGACAGGTCATATGAGCCTGGCCAAAGTGCCTCCATTCTCTTGCTTTGAGGACAAAAATAAGTTCTCATACTCTCATTAAAGACATGGAGGATGTTTAAGTCTTGTTTACAGGATGGGAATACATTATAACAATTGCTTTTCCCATATACTGTTCCCTACTCCGATAGGAACAGGCAGTCAGTGTCTGAATTTCAGGACTGCCTCATGCAATCTAGGAGGACTGGTCAACCTAATATAAGCTGCTGAGAAACTGGACTTCTAGTGCTTTATACACTTTTAATGTATTTAAAAGTTAAACTTCAGTTAGGAGGTCTATTTGGTTGTATTTCGTCATATTTGACAGCTGTAGTCTCTAAACTTGTGTGTAAAGAAATAATAAAAAAAAAGGAAGAAGAAGAAATCCTATTACTGAGCATTTCAGGTTTATAAAAATGCCCAGTATTGTTTTGGGAAACCTCTGGAAGAAAATAGCCATTTTTTCAAGGAATATCAGATTTAAAAGAAGCTTTTACATTAAGGCAGTAATAAAGCAGCCCTGAATCATAATAGGAAAAGCACTTATAAAAATATTCCAGATGGTTGTGACAAATTTCACTCGTAAACACTCTGGACAGGTCTGTAGTCTGCAGCCCCCGCTGGGTACATGTTTCAGGATGATGAAGTATTGGGTGACATCAATACCAAAGGGAGATCCTCTCAGGAAAATGTATGCCAACTAATATTGTTCTTGTGGCTCCAGCAGTGCCTGACCATTTGCAATAGGGGAACATCCAGTAGTGATGCTGAAGTTCAGTTGAAGGAAATTTTACCAAAAGAGGTTTTCTGGGTTTTTTGGTTGTTGTTTTTTGGTGTTTTTTTTTGTTTTGGGGTTTTTTTTAAATATAGTCCAAATTCTATATCACTTTGAACAGACATGAAAAATTGCCTCTGTCTTAAAAGTCTAGTTGTATATAAGCTCCTACAGAGACAAGCCATTAGGAATAATGAAACTCTCTTAAAAGCACAATTTGGAACAACAAATTAACACTGTTCCTGATAAAGGAAAGTGGCCATGGCTAAGGGAGCAGGGATTATGTTTGTGCTGGCTGGTTTTAAGGGGGAGATGAAAAAGTACCATCATTCTCATCACAGCATGAGCCTTATTCCCCTCTGTGCCATTTCATAGCTTGAGATTACACTTTTATAACTTCAGAACTGCCACTGATGGGGTTTCTTCTTCTTTCTAACCCAGTGGTAAATTCCACAGCTTTTAAAATTACAGCTTTAACTGTTGCTCTGGAGCCATTCTGCTGGAATTTACTTTTTCATCACATTCTGGGATGATGGAGGAGACTAATATTTTTCCATAGAGTTTTTTTTTTATTTTTGCATGAATCAGCAATCTTTTCTTCCTTGGAATATCATTCAAGAAAATTGAATTTTCAAAATTGCAGCTGAAAAGGAAAGCTTCTCTTTTACTTCTGAGCTATTTCTCCAAAAGTATTTGTGTGTTTTTGCACATGAGTATTTGTACATCTACGTACTTGCATATGTGACTGTTTGATATAGACAGAAAGAAAGAGAAACATATAATGCAGAGAAATAGCTTGTCAAATAAAAGGTGGTAATCTCTTCTTTACAAGAGTGACTTTCTCAGATTTCTTAACATCATTTTGCATTTTATGCCATGGTTTCTAAGGCATGCGTTTTACTAGATAGAGAATTAAATTATATATCTCCTTCCAAAATATTTGCAAGTAATTAAAATCATGTTTTCCATACCACTTGGTAAAAAACAGTCCAATGAGAAGATTTTTCCCTCAATAATTTGTTGGACTAAATCTGAATAGATCTTCTTATATACCCCTTAGTAACGATGTTTTAGTAGACAGAGATGAATTTCAGCCATGGGTACAGTAAGCTGGAGACTTACCTGGATCTGGAATGAAGGAGTAGTTATACATCACATAATCATACTCTCTATATTATGTAGCATAAAGCTATTAATTCTTTAAAGTGCTTGTAAGTAAGTCTTTATCAAGGCTAGGATGTATATTATTTTACAAAACTGCACATTTAATCAGTTTCTAAGTAGTAAATATGCCCAGGGATTCTCACTTTGTTGTGTTCATGAAACAAACTGTCAAACACTAACAAGTGCTGAAATGCCAGCAATCTTCCACTTACCTGCAAACTTGATGTGGAATTTATTCTCAGGCTTCAGTATCTGAACATACAAAGGACAATTTGGAGCAAAGTCTTTAACTGCCCATGCTCTTAAAATAGTTTGGTGATCCTAGAAGTAAGAGTATGAGAGGGTGCCAATGAAATAAAAATAACCATGTCAGATTAGAAAAGGAGTCTATTATCAGACTTGCTCTATTGAGGAAAACTCATTTTAAGACCATGTGGCACCAGCTGGTATGGATGTTTATGTGCAAGTTATATAATTACTATCACTTATTAATTTCCAGCAATCTTCCACTAATAAGCTATTTTGACCCTCTCCTATCTTTCTGCAAATGCTAATGATTGTGTTATTTGGAAAGGGGTAGCATTTGGATATGGAATGATTGTGTGAAAACTTAAGATAGCCGTGATTAGTTATGTCTAATTAATCAAGAATTATGTGGCATAGATGTCCTTACAAAGAGACTCATAATTAAAATAGCATTAAATGATGACATCAGGAACTGAGAGTTTAAAACTGTGGGTAATTCTAAAAATATCAGTTTAATTAAAAGCAGATCTGAATTTTTGTGGAACTAAAACATTTGCACAACTGATGTCAGGATTTAGCCAGCTATTAACCAAAGATTCTGAGAGATTTTTCAGGCTGTTAGTTTTTGTTCTTGTTACCACATGGCAAGAATGAGTTAACTGCAGGGTGAACACTGCTATCCATAAAAGTCATCTATGTGATAGTGCATTCATAGTTTGAATTGTTGTGATGTAAGACTAATTCCAGTGTATCATCCATCAGTTTTTATTTGTTTCAAAACAAAAAGAAACATTTCAGAGCAGTATCTAGGAATCCATTCCTGGATTGAAATGCCTTACCTAGTAATGAAATTGGTGGTATTTAAAGATAAAATATAAAGAATGATTCATTATGTTTGCAGCATCAGCAGTAAGAAAAGGTTTCAGACTTGTGAACACAAGGGAAAATCTCTGCCTGGAACAGAGTATAATTGACATTTTCAAACCATAATATTTTCTTATCAATTGAGATGTTAGCAAGTTGTTCCACTAGAAAAACTAAAATGGAGTCATAAGAGGATGGCAAAATATCTTATTTCACATTTTTCTTATTAGTAGTTTTGTAGATGTAGGATTGCTCTGCCAGCCAGGAGATTTAAGAGCATGGGTGTAACCTGCTGTAGGTTTTCCATGTATGCAGCCACTTTTTTTTTTTACTTTTCTATAACATATGGCAAGTTACCCTCCTCAGGATTTTGTGTTTGTGTGTGCTGTTGGGTTTTTTTCTGTTTTTCTTAAGGTAATGCAATACCAACACAGCTTAGAAGCAGCAAATGACTGGGTAATGTGCTAGATGGCTGTCAAACAGCTATGCTACATGCCTAGAAATACAATTATGTCTATATTAGATATTTTCTTGGATTTTTTAAATTATAATTTTTTAAGCCCCGTTTTATCAGAATGTGCAATGATTGTTAAATATAAGAATGAAGCTTTCATTATAAAATGATTCAAATTACACTATTTTGTTAAAAACTCAAACAAACCTAGACCCATAGATCAACTCAGTGGGTATGCACTGTTAATCTAATAACCTTGCATTATTGTTTCTTTTTTTCTCTTTCCAGTTGGTATATCCATGTGTTTGTGTACAAAAGCTGCTTATTTGGTTCCCAAGTTTTTTGCTCAGTTATTCACCCAAATTCCACTCTGAAGAAGCACTCCAGGGGAGAGAAAGAAAAATACAGGTGGGCACCTTAAGTGATTTCTTAGATTCAGTCTCTTCATACAGTATTGTGGCTCTCTGTTTTAAAATGTAGCAATTTCTATGCTATATTGCAGTCACTTTAAAAAATGTTCACCTTTCTCCCAATATATGGTATATATGTACACCCAACAAACAGAGGTAACTGAAACAAAATTATTCTTCTGTTCCCATTATTAAACATTTGTGTCTTTGGAAGGTGAGTGAAAAAATATATTCTCTTCTATGTGATCTCCACACAATGAACTGCAGTCAGTGATCAAAAATTACCACAGATCCAAATGGTGATTAATATAGAGGTGATATTTAAGTTCATGTATGAAAAGCTGCAAGTTTAAAGTGGGTGTATTTCAATCATAAGAACTCAAGGAAATGCATTTAATATGTATTTTAAAGTAGTTCTGTTAATTGAATCTCTTTTTTGTCACACATAACCTGATAAATTATATAAATTAGTTACACCCTGCTATGTTTGCATCCATATTGTGATGCCATTAAGGCATTGTAATTTAGATTACCGGTACAGCAGAGTCACACAATTTGATTAATGAAAGGGGAAAAAAAAAGGTGCAAGCTTGAATTGGACCATCTCTGAATTTTCAGAAAGCATCAGAACAAAGCTGTCAGCAACAGAAGTGTTGTCACTAGAAGTTATTAACTAACAAAATAGCAAGCAATGAACAGCCAGGGGTATCCATGGCAAATGAGTAAATCCTCTGCTTGAGCATTGTAGCTGGGGGGATAAAAACCCTCCAAAAATCACTTGAGTAACAACAGCTCTTCTGGTCAGGAATCTCCTCCTTTTATTTTGACAGCTGTCATGCATAGGAGAGGATCCAAGGCTCTTTTAGCAGTTTGTCAGCTTCTCAGCAACAGCAGGGTGGAAAATCAGTGGTACTCATAAAGATTGTTACTGGGATGACAGCTGAACTTCCTTCTGCCCTGTGACAAACAAACCTTCTGTATACTAACATGAGGCTGGAGCAGTGTAGGAAATACAATAAATTTCATTTCACAGCCCTAGGGGGCAGTAAGACAAAATAGTTTCTAAAAAAATTTAAGAATTTTCTACTTGCAGTATAAATAATTGCATTCCCTGTGCAAATGTACTCTGACAGCAAAAGAGAGAAAAAGGCGAGAGGTGACACCTTGTTTCAAAGCTTCAGATCCCACTGACCCTGAGATATCACTGTGGGAAGGGGAAGGGATCAGGAGAGAGTGTTTAGTGAGATGTGCCTGTTTGTGTGCTCCAGGTACAAAGAGAAATGAGATTTAATAGAAGTTTGTAGTGGCAGCTGAAGTGTGCCAGGTACCATTCTAGTGTTTCCTGAGGGCAGAAAGGAAGAGCTGCAGTGGGCCATGGCTCCAGAGCCAGAGCTGCACCATGCTGGCCACAATGGATGGGAGCTCCATGCAGAGCCCACTGCCTGCCCGACAGCAGAGTCCAGCAGAGCTGAAAATTGGCTTTTCTCTGCATAAATTCTGAAGCAGTTATGAGCAGAGATGAACAGCTGAATGGTGGTATTGCTGTCCTTAATGCTGCATAAACTCTCCTAGTGCAGTATAAATCACACACTGATTTTATGGGGTTTCTCATTTGTAACCACTGTGCAACTCTCAAGTACATTATGTGAAGTGAGATGTTGTAGCTGATTTATTCTGAATTATGAAATCATGGCTGATTTAGGTAAGACACCTGGGCTATTTTGGAATTTTTCAGTCTCCTAGAAGTTAGAGGTATTTTTCCAGGTATTTGCAAGAACTCCTGCTTGTTCTAACCTTTAAATACCCCAGACCCTCTGTCACTTCCAAGCAGTAGTTCTGCCTTGCTTGACTACTCTGGGATTACTTACTGCCAGCTCAGTGGCTTTCACTGCTGTATTTTCAGGAGTCTATTGCTGATGAATCAAATTCAGAGTCCTTAGGTCAGTAAGTTTAAATATTATAACAGGAGCACAGGTTAATGTCTCAGGGAACTCAGTGAATTTCTGCAAGGGATGGGTCCAGAACAGGATCTTTAGCTAAGATCTTTTAACTAAATTCTGATGGCAGATGAAGTATAAGTGATAGAAAATATATTAAGTAATGCTACACATGTCATGCAAAGCTCTCATTTCCCATTTTTTACTATACCTGTTTTCAACATTTAGAAAAATAATTGCTATTTATTACAATGTAGCATCAAAACAGTATTTTTAGTTGAGATTGCTTAAAATATAATTACTGAATTATAAATACTGGTTCTGTCTTGTTAGCCAATTTACAAGCATCTTCAGGGATATTCAGACAAATACTGAACCCCTTTAGAGTTCAAGATTGAACAGAATGAGGCAAGACTGCAAGAATTTATTGTAGTGCACATGGTGAAAGATTTCATGTTCATAAATCCATCCTCAGTGGAATTTTTTTCTGGATATCTGTGATCAGTAGATAATTTCATTAGCTGTAGGAGTTCTAGTTCATACAGTTTTATTCTTTTATCACAGATGCACTGCAAAGAAGTTGCTATTAGCAGTGTTCCTTTGTGGACAGTAACTTACCTGACTGCAAATAACAACCAGCATGGGCAAACCCACAGAACCTTATTTAAAGAATCTTGCAGTTTTTCATTTTTAAAAATGACCAATATGAAAAATGGTCAAATAATGTCATATATATTGGTTACTTGTATTAGATATAAATTTATTTTTGAAGTTGAATTCAGGCTTTACTTCATTAGTTCTGAAAATACCAGTCAGTTGATACCTGTCTCTTTTCTGATTTAATAAATACAACTGATTAAATTGAATCACTAGAGCAGTTCAGGTACTCTGAATATTGACAGAGTAGCATTCTTGGAAGTGATTAATGACCAGTTATCGATGTATCCATGTATCTACTACGACAGTACTTTTATGCTATTCTGCCCTTGTTGCATAATGAAGAGCTGAGAAGGAGTAATGGCAGTAAAACCTGTCCATCCTGTCATTTCTCCCTCCCCACTTACAGCTGCTGTCCTGTCCACCTCACAGCGGCTGCTCAGGATGAAACAGGCTTCAGCATTGTCCATCCTGGAAGAGAGGAGACAAACCTGTCACAGCCCAAGCAGGTACCCACTGGACTCATGTCTCACAGTCAGATCTTGCACAGAGAAAGAGAACACAGACAAAGCTGAGTCTGTTCTCATTTCTTACCCTGCTGACAGTAAAAGCTGTGCCAAAGTAGTAAAAGCAGAGTGGCCTCAAACTCAATTTGCAAAGTATTTATCTGCCATGAGTATGGAGGGTGAATAAAGAGCACCAGTCTGCCTGGTGTGTAAGAGTGCAATATGCCCAAGTTATTGCTGGTGAGAATGAAGAAGAGGGGCAGGTAATAGACTTGTCTTGCCTAGTGAGAGCAGAAGGTTGGGTAGATGTACAAGAATAATGTGTTTGGGATAAATAACAGACATTTCTGTGTATATATGCATTAAATGAAGTATTCCAGTTCACAGTCTCTTTGATTAGAAGAAGTCATGGGAGCTCTATGAGTAATTTCAGCTAAGCATAGGAGTAGTACTGGGAAGACAGGAAAGACGTTATAGGAAAGAAAATTCAGTAAAATCAGATGAGATTTTTTTGCAAAAATGCGGTCTTTTGTAATTGGCTATTCACTGCTGATGCAGTCACCCAACTGTTTGTATTCCTTTACTTTTTGGTGTTATCTTTATCATATTATTTTGACATTGGTTCACATATAATATAGGGATACATTTTGATAATGAGACCCTTCTCAATTATTTTTTTGTTGTTGGTAAATATTACTTTATTTATTAAAAGAATTTTATCATGTGCCTTATTAGCTCCTCAGTACATTATGTTCTCATTAAAAAGAAATGCACTAAACATCTTGGGTACTGGGTTATATTTCATATCCAATGTTCTATTAAATTCCCACTGTGCTTCTTCCCTCAGGAGAGGTTGAAATTATTCTGTGACAGGTACATTCAATTACATGTTCTGCAGGAAAAAGCACAGTTCCACAGCTGACTACCTCCAGGTTATTATAAGTGAAATTCAAGATTATATTTAGGGAACAGCCTAATTTTAATTCTTGTAATGTGTAGAACAAATGTCAGCTAAATTCACATATGAATTCCTTCTTGAAATCAGCAAGAAAGCAAAAGGAAAAAAAAAAAAGAAAGAAGGATCTCTCCAAAAGAAAATTTCTAATCCTGAACAAAGCTTTCTTGTCTTGTCAAATTTTAAACACTGTTTTTTCAGTGGCAGAAGTCTGAGAAGGTAACACTGCTCATGAATCTCCTCACAGATGAGATTCTTGGAAATAACTCCCCTCAGGTAAAGAATGACACAAATAGCCAGACAGGTAATGGCGTAATTTTAGTTATCTACAGCACAGAGAAATGCAGATGAGTTAAATCAGTTATTTGCTTTCCCTCTCTTTGGAGAGTTTAAAGAGATGACCCTTCTGCATGAATTTCACTGTGAATTCCTTTGCAGCTCAACTGATTGAGTACTGGAGGGAAGTGTGTGTGAGGAACTCTGCTTGACTGATGTGTTTTGATAAATGTCACTCACTATTAATTGGCAGAGAGCATCTCTTAGCAGTGGTGGAAGTATGTGGTAAGAGGAGGGCCCTGAAGAGTTCAGGTATCTATAGCAGAAGAGCTGCTTAATGTTACCAGGCTGAACGTAAAAAAACAAAACTATACATTGGGTTCAAAATTTCAGATATTAAGAGAAACAAGTTCTATCAAAGAGCTTTGCTTCACCTTCTAAATAAATACGGCTTTCCTTCTAGCACAGCTTTTGTTGCTTGTTAAACTTATTTATCAAACAGTATTAATGAAAAAGTAAAAAAAGAATGGTCAATATTTGCCTACTTAGCTCTCAATAGGTCTTGATCTTTTAGGGCTGAGCCTTGCAGGTAGATAACTCTTTGGGACCACATTGGGATTTGTAACACCCTTCGGACCTGAGCATCCATCTCCGTAGGACACAAAATAACCACATAATAGTCCTGTCAAAATAGAAAAAAAAAAGGGGAAATAGTCATGGTTAATGTTGTTGGAGAATGAGTCACCAGTGACTTGAGATGTCAAAAATGTCTCAGATAAGACGCTGACAGGCAGAATTTATTTCCTCAAAATTTCTTCTTCACATTACTGGGCCAATTCCAAGCTGCTTCCTGTGCTGCTTGGAAAAGCAAGGATGGTTTGAAGGATCCATAAGTGCACAAATGAAAAGGAGGGATAAATGGAACATGGGAGAGGAGAGTGAGAGCTTAGACCAGGCTGGTCACAGAAATCTCCCTTTCTCCAACAGAGAGATTTCTGCAGAAAGCAAAATGGCATTGGATGCAGTGCACCATCTGTAATCCTTCAGCTTCTTGGTACAGAGAATCATTAAGGTTGGAAAAGATCTCCAAGATCATTGAGTCCAACTCAATTTCAGCTGTGAAGGGAATGTATATGAGCCCTTTTAAGTTACCTGTGTAGTATTAGGGCTTTTCTTCTTTGTTTTCAGTGTATCACAGAGCCTGACTCATTCTTCAGCTTAGTTAACAAAGTGTTGTATTTCAATTTGTGTTTGTATCTATAAAGAACTGGATTTCTTTGTGCAATTGCTTATGCCTCTTACTAGCTAATTGTTTTGGGGAATATTTTGGATTTGGGATTTGGCAAATTGCTGCTCAGCTCTTTGAGGGTTGTATTTGTGTGATTCTTGCAGTAGTTAATGAAGCATGATACCACAGGTAACTTAGCAAAAGACATAGAGAAGTTTCACTAAAAGGGAGAGTCTGTAGCAAAGACACTGATAATAAATCCAAATGGATATCTCATAGAAATAAGCTTCTATATGTTCCATAAGCTATATGACAAGTTTACATTACCTAGGGAATATGTGTGCACTAACAAAATCTGTGTGTTCTGTCAACATCTTTGTCCTATAAAGTACATGTATTTATTTCTTCATTTCCACAATTCCAAGAGGATCTTATCTCTGCATTCCTGTACAATGTGTTCTAGGACAACCCTGCCTGAGCAGGGAGGTTAGACCAGATGATCCCCAGTGGTGCTTTCCAACCTGACCCGTACTGTGATTCCTAGCACTGGCAAAAGACAAAGCAAAATGTGAAAACCGAAGGATGTTTTTAATTGTGAGGATTTTTTGATCCAGTCCCAAAACAATGGGAAAAAATAAATTCAATAGCTTTCATTTATTTTCTGGTTTAGGGTAGAATCTAAGGCATTTGCATGGAAATACCTGTTTCTAAAGCATTGGCACAATTCAACAAGACACTAATTCTACCTATTTAGTCTTTTCCCCTCAATACCTCAATTTAAAATGCCTCCAAACTATGTATCTCAGCTTCTTACTGCAGGTATACCTTCCCAATTCAACTATCTATTCCCAAAATCAGTTTTACAAATTAAACACATTTTCAGATACTTTTCTTAAAACAAACAAAAAAACAAACAAAAACCAAAACAACAAACAAACAGTGTTTTTTGGGAGGTTTTGGGGGGTTTATTTTTCATTCTCAGTACCTGCAGTCTGGGGTGGGCATAGAATTCATTTAAGAAATCCATGAGTAAGTCAATCTTCAGAGAGCTCACACACAGCACAACGTGTTTTTCCGTCTGAGCTCTGTATCTGCTGTAGTTTCCTCCAGACTTTTGCCTCTCCATCCACAAATACGCCAGCTGTTCAAACTGCAAGAGATGCTGGCTGTCAGTAAAATAGAGACCAGTAGGTGAGGGCTACAACTCTAGAATGACTTGGCAATGTTGCACTGTTCATCTCACCCCCCAATGAAAGGCTGCCTTTAGCCCCATTATCTTTTCTTTGTAAAATGTTCCCTAATAAGGCATCACAAACCACAGCAATAGTGCCAGAATCTATCACACACAAACAGCAGTGAAAATTCATTAAAATACCATGGGAATACACTAAATCACAGGAGTTTAGAAAAAAATGAAGGCTGGTACCTCATTCCTTTAAGTATTTTATGCCTCTAAGCTCTCTTTTCCTAGTATTGTGACATAATTGCTTCCCTTGTATGAAAGGCTAAGTTTTCACACACATACTGTGAATAGACTTGGAAAGAGGCACCATTTTCTCATAGTTTGGGCAGTAAATGTTCCCAGTGATTTTATAATGTTCTAGAAGGTGATGTTCTGTAAACTCTCTTAACTGCCTCATAATTTTAGATACAACTTAAATACACAGCAGCTGCTGATACAGAAATGTTGCCTTTGTCAGCTGAACAATATATGGCAGGTAAGAGAATATAAAGAAACATACAAATGCCAGTTAAAGCTTCTTGTAAGTAACACGTGCTTAATACTGAGATCAATTTAACTGTATGGCTGTGTGATAGCATCTTTTTCTCCTCCACCCTCCACTGATGGAGAGGCTGGATCATGAATAATAACTGATTTCATTTCATTGCAGGGCTCAGGAGAGAATGCCTCCCACTCCATTATGTGTATGGAAAACTATATGAAGCCTCATTATCACTACAAAGGTATAAAATAAACTAGCTAATAATAGGTAAATTTATTTGAAATTCCAGTAGATTCTAGGTTATTTACTGCTCCTGTGGGAGCCTGAAGTATCTATCAGAACCACCTTAAGGATGAAATTTCTATGTCCTAGAAAATTCCAAATTTCTTAAACAGAGCACATTTTAGTTTTCAATAGAATATATATTTTACTAATTTTTCACTGAGTGAGAATATAATTGTGGTGGTGCATATGGCTATGAATACATACATTCAATATTTAATTAGAGTGTTAAATAACTTAAAGAAAATTAATGCTCAAAGCCTGAGCTTCCACTCTCCCAGGGCTTGTGTGTTGTCTGCCCACACTAAGCTTTAGTTCTCTGCCAAAGAAGCAGAGACTGGAAACTATGGCAGTGTGAGAAACTTTGGAGCTTCATGGTCTAGCAGGTCTACTGTAAGCTTTGATAAAAATGCAGAGTGTCTCCCCACATCCTCTTTTGCTGGCACAAGGGCTGAGTGATCACCCTGTGTGGAACAGTGAACATCCTGGCAGGGTTTCCCACGTAACCTCAGGGTTTCTGTCATCCAGCCTCACCTAATGAGCTGGAAAACGCTTGGTACAAATTTAACAAAGCTGACTGACTCCTTGAAATACTTGGATTTTCATAAATTGCTCTTTCCCCGTTGAAATTGTTAGAAGTCCTAAACTTAGGCAGGCATGAAAAATTCCTAACTGTGCTGCTGGCTCTGTGTGCATGTGTTCCATACACAGCTGTGAACCCAATTTGCTTGAGTTGCAGATTTAATGAGATTTTTTTCAAGTTAGCACTGAGCTGTAAGAGTAAGAGAGGAAGTGGAGAGAACCAAGATTAGAAACAGGGAGAGCCTGCAGAGGAAAAGCTGTACTCATAAAGAAAGTGCTGGCTACTGTTGTGGGGGTTTTTTTGTAATTGCTCCATTAATAACAAATCCATATCTCAGGATAAAGGAAGGCCTCTGTAGTACATGACTGGTGCAGAAAACTTTCATCAGCACTTGAAAACTGTTATCAATGCCCTGTTTTTTTAGTATAAATCTAGAGTATAGGAGAACATACAGAAAAAAGGGGAAAAACCCACAAAAGGGGAAAAACCCTAGGAGAGATAGGTGGTTCTTTTTTCTGACATTTTCTGTGCAATAATAACAGTAACAATGAATTATTTCAGTTATTGTTCCTTTGTTTCAAAAACAATTCTAAAGAGAAAAAAAAAAATCCAGATTTACCTGTATGGGCAACACCACAAGAGCAACACAGATCATAATGACAACAAGCAGCTTTGAAGGCCATATCTTGGGTGTAACATCCCCAAAGCCCACAGTAGAAAATGTCACTATGCAGAAATAAAGGGAGTCAAAGAGAGTCAACCTGTTTCCTGCTCGTTCCAGATGCTGAATTCCACAAATACTACGTAGAAAAGAATGAATAAAGACATGAAAAATAAAAACTGTTCAAGCTTGATGATTATACGTGCAGAGAACTATTTTCAGAATTTATAAATTGCTTAGCAAAGACATTTTTTTCAAAGTAAAGTAAAAATTAATATCAAACCAGAAGTGCTATATTGTTACAACTTTCAAGAGTCATTTGTAATAAAAGAAACACATTTTTGATTATTCTAATATGATAGGCACAACTGTTGCTAGGTTTTGCTTAGTGGCTGTTGTGAAGGAGAGGTGGTATATAGAACATCATGGATTGATGCAATTCCTTTCTAAACCAGAACAAAACAGATGGTATAGAGCTGCCACCATTCAACATTTTTTATAGATATGTTTCAACTTTTTCAGGGAGGCTTGCTGCCGTGGCCAAGAAAACTGCACATACAGCTTTCTGTAAATCTGTCTCTCTTTGTGCTGGGCTCTGGCCCTTTCTGTGGCAGAGTTACTGATGTGAACCAGTTATGAGAGCACACGTTGCATACTGGGAGGTTTCTCTTGGGACAAATGGGTACTGACTGTCTGGAACAAAGTGAATGTGAGAACTGCAGAGTACTGAGTTATCAGAGCAAAGAGCATCCAAGGTCAGCCTTCAGGTAGGAAGTGGGAGGTGGCAACTGGTGAGATTCTGCTCACTGAAGGTACAGAGTAGAAATACGGGGCTGGGCTGGGTCTGTAATAGCAGAGCCAGTGGAGTTCAGCCCTTCCAGTCACACATTCCTGAGAAGAAGTAAACAGCAGCCCAAGTTAACTGGTAATTACTTTTCTTGGAATCAGCATGATGTGCTTTTGGTTTTGAGAAGCTGTAACAGAATCTCTCCAGAGGTCATCCTGCTATTTCAAACATTGCAGATTTCAAAAATATTTCACTTTGTAAATACGTATCACGGCAAAGAGCTTCCCTAGCTTAAAATATAATCTTCTCTGATACAGTGGAATTACTTAGTTCAGTTCAGGCTTTTAAATTATATTCATCTACGTAAAAAAAAAAAAAAACAAAAAAAACCAAAAAACTCAATGTGTGAACAACCCTGAACAGCACTTTTTCCCCTTGGAGCTAGCAGGATGATTTCTCCTCAGAGAATTAGATAAATAATTAATAAATCATATCATATTCCTCAGTAATTATTCTAGAATGTACTAAATATTATTTCTTCATGTATGGTATCCAGATGGTAAGAGTCCCTCATTAATATCTGCCATGGGAAGACCTTTGCATCACCAGGGAGACCCTGTGTTTATAACAGTGTTAGCAGTTGTTCTTCTTTTCTCTGTTCTGTTCTCCAAATATAATTTAGCTGTGGGCAGTGGCATTTCCAGAACATATGGATCAAATTCCCTGTTTCCTTTTCACAGTTCTAGCATTTGTAGTTTTCACACATCTCAAAATGTTCTAAAAAGGGTGGGCTTTTTTCCCTGTTGTTTGCCTAAGTTTCATACTTCAGTCAGAACTGATATTTATATTCCTATCCAGTTCATCCCACATTTTTCACTGGAGTTGTAATCCAGATCTTCCATTATTTCACTATGTTCACAGTTTTACTGGAGTTTTTTTTTTTGGTTTTTTTTTTAGTAAAAGGATAATTATATTTTTGTCCCTGAAAATACTAACAGAAGGACTGTAAGTAATTATGCTAATGAAGCTTTCTTTTGGTCTCAGACAAGGAAGTTTCTCAGCTAAAGCCTTTTCTAGCTTTAATATGAAATAATGAAGTATATTATAAAGGCACTGAAGCATGGAAAAATGAGCTATTTTAATATCAATATTCACATACGTTACATGTAGTTTTAAACGCAGAATGGAAATGGATTTTTAATTCTTTATTTTTATTATTCCTATTCACTTGTGTGCATTTTCTTGTCTATAGTTGCCTTTTGTGGATATATCCCAAAATACATAACCTTCACTTCAGGATTTCAGCTCACAAGGGCCAGGAACGCAACAGTTGCACTGAGCCAGGGATATGGTTCCCCCTCTAACAGGACTATTACACCACTGCCCTCAGCAGATTAAATATCTGTACATGGGGTTGTATTGAACCATAATGCATCAGCCTATCATTGGTGGAAATGTAATTTTTCTGGTGCTCATACCTGTGAAATTGCTTGGTGTTTGTAAATGCAAAAGGTCAGCTTTACCACCTGTATCTGACAGGATGGATTAAAATATAAAAATTTGGTACCATCAGGCTGTTTTTTTCTAATTTTCAAGGAATTAGTAATGTTTATTTCTTGCTTTTTTTGTAAAACCTTAACATTTTTAACAGTTTGATGATAGAAAAATTCAGGTCTTGAATTATTGCTGTTGTTGTTGTTATTATTAAGATTTCCATAGCCAGCCCACCCAGCTGAATTGAAATAAGGTAATATACCATGAATCATTTCAGCTTTTTCTAAATGAACAACAGAATTCCCATTGAATTTGGTGAGATCAAGATTTCATTTGATCAGGTCTATCCCCTTACAGATCTATGTATTCCTATTCCTTGAAGCCATCAAAATAATGTGTCTGATCCAAAATGTGGATTCAAGATGTTTCTCATTGAACTTAGTGGGCATGAGCCAGAGCTTCCCACATTTAGTTAACAATTAAAGGCAGCAAGATGAGGGAGCTGCTTCTTTGCTGAAGAAGAATTTCAGCTCTTTTAACAACTTGTTGATCAAATTTATTTCCTTTCTCAAAATTATTTGCACCTCATTTGCAGTTCTACCAAACTGTACTTGAAGCCCTCACCCTATATACAAGGGAATAATAAATCCAAAATCAGGTTACCAAGTCTGGGTGTTTTGGTGCTCTGCTGTTTGTCCTTACTGGAGCCAGAGAGCACCAAACTGCAGAAAAAAACAATTTTCAAAGAGATAACTTTAAGGGAGTCTAATTAAAAATTAAAATATTACCTCTGTGACTACTCTCCCAAGAGCATTACACTTTAGCTCACCAACTATGCCTTTAGAGAAATGTTACATTGATAGCACATTCCCATCTGTCTGGGAATTACCTGATTACACTGCAGACAGTGCAGTGGAACATCAGTGGATGCCCAAGAAGCCAAGTCCACGTGGATTAGTTATTCCATTCCCCACAGCTCATTGACATCTTTTAATACATCCCAATTCCTAGATAAATAGTAGTATCAGCTTTCTTTTTCAGAAATGAAGTGTTAATCATTACTTTCAGCATAAATTCTGCATGGAAAAGTACACTTATTTCTTATGTTTCCCAACATAATGAAATGTGCAGTAATTCAGGCTTCATATTTTGCCTGGTTTGATATTTTTACCTCCTTGTTTGCTTCCTCTTCCTCTTTCATCTCCTGAAGCTAAGTAATTTATTTAGTCATCCTTGATAAACAAAATTATTTCAAGCAGGAAAGGAATGTACAGTAAAGGCAATGCTAACACCTACTTGTTTTTGTGGAGAAAATAAACCACTGTAATAATCAGTACACAGAGAGTCCCTAGTCAAACATAAGGCCAATTCAGCACCTTCTACGCCAATTTTAGGACTCCTGTGAATTCAGGAAGGTTGTCTTTTCACAATGGATCTAAGGGAGACACTCAAAACAAAACAGACTTGCTTCAATGCAGAGATTTAGTATTTTTTAAAAAAACCACAGAAAGCCAAACTAAGTGTCTGCTGAAGCAAAAGTAGTATCAGAAAATGCATTATAAACATCCAGAGGATAGAAGTATCTTTCCAAACACTCTGCTACCACTGCACTTGAAAAACAAAAAGTGAAGAGAATAACATGTAATCTCTGAAGATTGGTAATGTTTATTTTGGGTATTATTTGAACTTTTGAGAGTTCAGTCTCTGTTTTACTGGAAGCATTCTTTCCAGTTCCAGGAACCTTTGTTTGCTTGAGTATCTTATGTGCCAAAACCAACTCCTGTTTGTAAATAAGCTGTCTCTAAATGCCCTGCAGAAATAAATACTGCAGAGTAAAATAATTCCTGAGACAGTCAGTTTTTTATCATGCTGCAGAAGCTTGTCACAGAAATGGATGTAACAAGAACCATTTGGATAGTATTTTGCAAACACTGTACATTAACTATCCTTATTTATAACCAATTGTTTAGAGTCTATTCGATATCAATTTATATTTTCATTTGTCAGCGTTGACAAATTAATCTGATTTCTACATTTTCACTTCTAGAGAAAATTATTGTTTACACATACAGCTTCTTGAGGTCTAGAATAATGCACCAGAGGCTGAGCCAAAAGTCAGAGCTGTTTGTGTGTGCTGAGGATTAGGCAGCAATGGCCAGCACTTCCCTTTGGACCTGTACCTTTGAGCTCCACCTTGTGTAATGACTTTGCCATGTTTGCAGCCGCTGGCTGAAGGGCCTGGCTAATGAATGTGTTGAAATCCATATGGATCCATTTTAGCAGATTCAGTGTGATTCTGGGGCAAAGGCTCAGTGCTTCTGTACTACACAAGCTACACGTGAACTCACTCACAAGAGTAGCAATCCTGCTCAAGCAAATGTCCTCAGTAGTTTCTCACATCTAAAACTCTGAACAATTTCCTCATATCCTACCAGAGAATTGTGATGCTAGAAAAAATTAGAAATTAAACTCTCATTATTTGATTGTCCTGTACTGCCAATTGTTGTTAATGTTATTTTAACAATTTATGAGCTTACTATCACAGATTTTTTCTTTTTTCTCTATGAGAAAAATTGGAATGAACTATCAGTCAACAAAACTGTTGACAGACCACTAACTCTAGCACATATTCATGGGTAAAGTACAAATACAGCAAAATACTGAAGAAAAGGACCATGTTGACTTTCCAGGAAATACAGAAAGCATTTGAGACATATTCTACCATGTTAGTGACTGTAACTGCTTATGGAAACTTCCTCAATCTCTACACCAAAATAAAATGTACCTATAGAACATTTCATTCTTCAGTCTCGCTCTAGAGGATGTAATATCTCAAAAAAGCCTGATAAATTTATACAGGTCTTGCTTAAAATTGGCCAAAGGTGCTCACTACTTGCCAAAGACGTTAATATTAAGCTGGTGCCAGTCTTAAATCCTTGAAATTAAAATGGTGTTGGGACTAATGCTGTATTTGGAGAATGCCCTGCTTTTTACAGAGGAAAACAGTTTTTCATACTAGAAATTGTCTCTGTGGGGTGTTCAGTCTTCTCTAGAACATCATGTAGAGCCAGATGCAGTTTTGTCCCATATTTTAAAATTAGACATTATGGAACAGCAATTCTCAGTGTGGAGATTTAGTATTCATGTGATCATTAGACATGCAATTTTCACAAACTCCGGGTTGAATACTAATATAACTGGAGTGACATTAAAGTGCATTTCTTTTTCATTCCCTGTATCAGATGCATATGGAAATACTGTCTGTTGACTTCTGAGTGACAATACATGCAGAATGTGAAGGTGTTGGTAATCACCCTACCTGTGACCTAAAAACCTGATGCCTTCTGACAGAAATCCTGACTCTTGTGTAAATAATGAAGAGGCAAACAAAAAGAACAAGGGTATGCAGAAAATGCAGCAAGTAAAAGAGTGAAGCAACAACCACAAAATACTCTGACCAATAACAAAATGCTAATCCCATCCAAAAACCCTGAAGATGAGTTTTTAACTTGCTAAAAACCAAATACTTCCATTTTTTCCAAGCCTTGTGCCTCTTCTCAGGTCTTTCTAAAATCAGTGGGTTTTTTCTAATTTATTTTCTAAAAGCAATTTTCCATAAACAATATTAAAATAGAAAAAAAGCCCCACTAGTTTAAGTAGATGTACAATTTTCATAAAGTTAATATTACAGAATTTGGTAAAATTTATCATGTAAAATGTATCAAATTTAAGCATTACAATGAGAAGTTGCTATTTTCATCTTTCATTCCACATAAAAGGCTTTAAAGCTGTAGGAATTACTGAATTTCATGGCAAAGAAAATATTAATTTCATACAAGACAGTGAAAGAAATGAGGGAGAACTTCTGACTGGAAAGATGAAGGTTGTCATGGTGCCTTTAAAGTAAATAGGTAGAGAAATTCCCTTGCTGCTCTTAGTTGGCAACAACTGATCTAACAAATGCAGCAGATCAGCTGCAAGGTAGTCCCTGACAGGAAAAAACAGACACTGGACACTGTGGTTTCTTAATATTAATGGACAAAAGTTGTAACAATCTCAGACATTTTTGCAACTCTAATGTCACTTCATTTGATAGCTCAACATAAATCTTTATATTTTTTCAGATATGTTTTTTCAGAGACCAGCATTTATTTTCATACAACACTGTCCCTTTTTTTTTTTTTTTCAGAATCACAATAGGGACAGGTCAGACTTGGATTAATTCAGCAGGCTTTGAAATCACACTTTTCAGTTCTGTGGGACTTGGAACCCAAGTTGAGGTAAGGGCGATGAATTTACTTTCACTAGACAACAATGCCACCATGTCAGAAATTAATTCAGACTTTCTCTTCAGATGGAAAGGTCATTTTTGTTTGTATTCCAATTTTATCTTTATCCCAAATGATGATGTTTGATGATATGATTATTACTTACCCATGGTGTCCTTTATAAGCATTTTCCTTCCCCAAAGATCAGAACATTATATGCAGCTAATGGTTGCAAAAGCTCAACTTATAAAAATAAACTCTCCCCCTAGGAACTCATGTGACTTCCAGCAACTGCAGAACATCTTGTTAAGCAGAATAAGGTATTATGAAATGACCAAGTGTATATAAATATTTGTTGAATCTGAGTGAGAACCTTTCTACTCCTGCTGCTGCCTTTGGTGGGATAAGAAGTGGAGCTGCAATTAAGGAGTTCTGGTCATTGAGGCTGCACTAGCAGGGTGCCTCTGTGGGCAGCCTTCAGCTCAGTGTGCTTGCACAGGCAGGTCTGGCCACACTTCAGCCTCTAAGCTCAAATGAGCACTTGTATTTGTGTGTGCCCTCAGTCTGCCCCTGAGCTTTGATGTTAAACAAAGTAAAATTTGGCAGCCCAGCTTCAGTGTGTCAACACTGTTGCACCCAAGAGCCTGCTGGAACCTGAGGCTCTGGTCTGCTCACACAAGGAGTCAGGAACTACTCAAGAAACAGAATCATGCACTCGCTCCTTAACCACCAGATACTCCTCACCTGCAGAGTGCTACAGAATTAGGTGACATTCTATACCTATCCTTCCTTGGGAAGAATAATTAAATAATCTATTTATAATATTCAAAAATTGTATGTGTTGTGCTGGAAAATTCAAATTCAAACCTCTAATTTAATACACCCGGTAAGTTATGCTTTAGAACATCATGTTTAATGTTTCTTGCAATAGTTTTGAAACACTCTTATGGTGTAACAGTTGTTATGCAAACCACCCACACTCCCTCAATCAAACTGAACTAACAATTGAAAGATTCATTATCTGAGTATTTGTTAAATGTGCATAAGAAAAAGCTAACCCAGCATGTAGAATATTCTGTTAGCTAGTGACAGAAACCTTTTGTTAATTTTCAACCTAACTCAAGTCATGGCATATTTTAATGTCAAGTGGATTTAATTTTATTGTTAAGTCAAAATTCTCTCCTTATCAGATTTTGCATTTTCATTTGATTTTTAAGGATATTCATGGATCGTCCTTACGCTGACATCCATTTTTATATCTCCTTGACAGCCTTTCATCTGTCTGCTCTTTGAGTGCAACTTCTTTTTGCTGCTCTCATTGCTGCTATTGAAACAACTGCTTCAGGACAAGCTGAGTTACCTTACTCCAGCTGCAACATTTTATGGTTGCTAGCACCATAAACAAAAAAGAACTTAGACAATAACAGATAAGTAATATTCAGGAAAAATGGACTTTCTCTTGTAGTGCTTATCCTGCTGTGAAACTCAAACCAGTAACAAATACAGGCTGGAGTGGTCTAAAACTTGCAAGTGATTTGAATCAAATGCCTCTTGTCTTATCCCCTTTAACCACAGCCATGAGGCATGCAGCCCTTTGGAAAGCTCTCAAGTAGACTTTCCCTTTCCAGCTTAAATTTCCCGAGACTTGGGGTAATGGGAAACTTTCTATTGGTCTCCCTTCTGGAAACTAAATATAGAAAGAGTGTTTAAGATAAAAGGCTCTAGTCAGATCATGTGAGGACAGTGGTGTACATTTCTTGCATTTCAAGATGCCCTGTAAAAACACTGACTCATCTATGGTCATTATTCTCATGGTGAGTGTTTCCCTTCAATATTTTGGCTGTTACATGCACAAATTTGGCATCATTTAAGCTTCTTTCATATGTCTAGATATTCTAAGTGTTGGTACCTCTGTCAGTGAGGTCACCTATACAGTAAGGAACAAAGGCCACCAGTTACTGTCAGATCTGTAACCTTCCTGTCAACATTAGAAATAGAAAATCTGGCCAATAATTACAGAGAGAGGTCTGCAGCTTGCCAGCAACGTTTGCTGAATCTGGGTTTACAAAAGTAAACCCTCTGCATTGTGTGTTCCCTTTGTCCTCAATGTAGCTGCTAGATTCCCTGACAGTCTTAAAGCAAAGACATTTCAAACAGGCAGTGAGCTAAATGGAAGCATTTGCTGTGCTGCTGCTTTGCAAGGGGAGCGTCCACACAGCTGCTTAGAGGGGTGGCTCTATGGGCAGACCCAAGAAAAGTGCACTGATATACCCAGTCTGTCCATTTAGAAGACTGTCTGCAGATTCCTGATGAGCAGAAAGTTCACTGCAGAGTGCAAGATATAAAGGGGTGTATGGAAATGCAATGTCATCTAAAATATAGCCTGGGTTTTTTTAAATGCTCACATGGTATGCTTTGGCTCTTTTTATTCATAACAATTGTTATTAAAAAAACAGGAGCACACATGAAAATGGGTGCCACATAAATAAATTCTCCTTGTTTGTGTTCCTTCTGGAAAGGTGTTTTTACTTCAGAGTCACTTCCTTGTTGACCTACAGTCTTAGCTAGAGACAACCCTTTGGACAGGGCCAAGGAAACAACTGGCCTGTGAAAAAGATAAAATTAAGCACCAGACATAATGCTTAGGTTTGCTAAAACACCAGAAAAGGGGGAAGTGTTAAATAGAGGTTGTGTAATGGGGTGAAAATTACAGGAGGTAATCTGTGAGGAGATAAAAGCAATATATTCTGTCATGCTTTACAGGGTAGACTCCTCTGTGGTTGGAGTTCCTGCTTGGAAACCCAGCAATTCTTTTAGCCATGAGCCAGAGAGCTTGTACACTTTGAACTCTCTGTGTATTGTTCAGTTTGATCAGCAAGCTCTGGGATTTCACCATCATCATAATTTTCCTCCTTCTACTCCTCACTACAGTTAACATTGGTTTCCATTGAAATCTGGTGATTTCAATGAAATGTTTTAGTTGAGTGAAAAATCCTGAACTTATAATACTTAAAATTTTCTGAAAGAGAAATTTTCTTTGAGACACCTGTTTTGACAATGTGCTTGCTTGAAAAAAATTTCCAAATCTATTAGTTACTTTGGCTGAAATTCAAATGGGTGTATACATATTACTCTCTTTAGAAATCATTGAAATCCAAAACCTCACAAGACTCTTGAAATGCGAGGTTTAACTGTTTAACAAACACAAGCATGTTTAGGAAAAAAAATAGTGTATGTAATTAATACTCATCATCTAAAACAAGGGCACAGGTGGTGTCAGAATGACCAAAAAACAGGAGACACGTGGGTGAGAAGGGGAACTTCAGCCAGCAGCCAGGAAAATAGGATTAATGATCACAACACCAGAGAGGTGAAGGCAGGGAGGAAGAAGAAGGAAGATCACTGTGCCTACCAGGACTGACAGCATATTCTATAATCTCTGGTATGTTTTGTCTGGCATGTTTTCCCCTTGATTGCTTATCCCATGGAGAATGGAGAATATTCAGTAAGATTTTATTCTTACTACAAACACACACACTCTACAACTCATAAAATTAGATTTTCACTCTGAATATTCAAGAGGAAGCATTTCATATTTGTCTTAAAGTTGGCTGAATATTTTGTGCATTTTTTTTCTTCTATAGTTTTCAAATGCTAGTGAAGTGAACAAAAAGAGATCAAGTGAAGGGGGACACTTAAAAGATGACCCACGGTCATTCTTTTTGCCACAGGGAGAGGTAAAACAGAAGTAAATTTCTTTACTGAGAGGGTGTTTGGGCACTGCAAGAGGCTCCCCTGGGAAGCGGTCCTGGCACCAAGCCTGTCAGAGTTCAAGAACCATCTGGACAAAGCTTTTAGTCATATGATTTAGTTTTAGGTAACCCTGTAGGAGCAGGGAGTTAGACTTGATGATGGGTTCCTTCCAACTTGAAATATTCAGTGATTTATCCAATTTTAGTAAATGCAAGTACATGCCCATATGTAGCTGTGCCCTCTCATCAGTAACTTTATTTTTAACTCCTTTGCGTAAGATATTTGCATTTACTTGTTTTTCCTCTGCTCATCTCTAATGAAAAGAAACTTGCAAAATATTTTAACTGTATTTAAACCAAAAAGCAGATTAAGTGCTCATTCTCAGCAGTTGACTAAGGCTTGTCATGTACAAAAGCCAATGATAATAGTGACCTAAAATATAAAAAAAAAAGTAACTGAAATGGAATGCCACAAAGAGTTTAGTTCTGAAGAAAGCCTGCAGTCCCAGCAGACTGTAATGTATTGGGTACCTCTAAACAGCCCTGCCTCTGCTGTGATCCCCTACCCCTTCAGCAGGAGGGAATGCCCTGTTTGCTCTCTAGGGTCATCACAGTGCTCTGTGCCCAGAGGAACTGACAATCACACTTCATGCCTGCTGTTAAGCATGCAGTCCACAAAGTCAACCCATGGCTTGGTCTTCAGTTTTTACAAATGAACATGGATTATTTTTAGTGCCTTATTGCTGTCACTCAGGCACTTCCACTCTAACATACACTTCTATATGGCAGAAATGCACAACTTCCAGAAATGTGAAAAAAATACACCTGTGTTTGAGCAAAGAATGGGGGCATATGTTCAGCTTTTGGGATATATCTAACTTCCTTTATAATAGCTGTTTTACTGAGGTTGAGGTAACACAACTCAACTAATGTACTAACTTTTTAAACTTCTTTTTAGAAGGTTTCAATTGCTAGTGGAAGTACAGAACTCAGTAATCAGAGTGCTGTTTATTTGGATTATACCCTAAAATGTCTATATCTACAAACTACTGGTTTATGTGTATTTATCACCCAAGTGTGATACTCTATGGCTGACTGTGCCTCTACTCTTCACTTCTTTGAAAAACATCTGTCTAAACATTATAGTAATTTCTATTGGAATATCAACTATACAGAATAGATTTTTTTAGTGCATTCTAGATGTAATTTTTTCCTTTTAAAAGCCATGGTAAGTGCATTAAAACCCTTCTTTTTAGATGATCTCGTATCACAACCTGATCTCTGACAAAGCCTCTGAGATGTGCTTTCAACATGCCAAAATGTTATGCTGAATACAGACACAGAGTGAGGGAATAGTTCCTGGAGGCTGGAGTCAAGTTCTGTTTGTATGGCCAAAGGTATATCAAACAACTTTTTTCAACAACTCTTCTCTTTCTCATTTGAGAAATACGAACTTTGATAAATTTCACACCCTTAAAACACAGTTGGAATGTGAAACAGACAACAAAAGCCAATAAAGCACTGAAGAGTTATGCTGATCCCAAATCACCATAATGCCCACTGGAGAACCAGAATAGCTGATGGCATCTGATAACACAGTTACATGTGTTAGCATAAACCACTACAAACACCAAATCTTTGTAAAGTAAAATAAATGGTTTATCAGCCTAATAAATCAGTCAATGAAAGATATATTTATTTTTTTAAGTCTGCATGCTAATGACAACTTCATTTTTGAGCCAGGAATTGTGAGTGATGATGGCTTGATGCCAGCTACTGAATGGTGAAGTATTTACCATGAACATTCTCAACACAGTTACTCACCATTGTTACACTTGGCATTCTATTTGCTACTGTCTAAAAGGATAGAATATTTTCAAAGACAGCATGTGAGTATCAGGTTTTTCTTTTTAGTGCAAAGAAAAAATGAAGCTTATGAAATGTAATGCCTTCTTGTAAGGAAAGAGATGGAAGACTGAAGGTTCTAACACTTATTTTGTACATCAAATTGACCCTTTAAGGGGAACTTTACCTGTTTTTATTTATCTCTTCCCAAATCCAAACCAAAACCTAAGATTTATTTTGCCAGTATGATCCTACAGTATTTCACATCCTGCAGTCTCTGGTTACTCTCCAGATCAACTTTCATTCCAGCATTTTACTTTTAACAAGAAGTTATTCTTGTCACCCTTGTTCTGAAGGTAACAAACATGTTTTGCATATGTAACATTTACATTTTCACACAAGGGATCTATTTACAAGTTTGTGTGTTTATAAAACAATGGAAAGCAATTAGAAAACTTACATCCTAATAATCTGCATGCCTGCTTAGTTCACTTCCCTGGCTCCCTATGTCAAATCCTTTCATCTGGCTGCATTTTTCCTGTGCATCTTTGTCAAGTGTTGATAATTTTGAAAACATGCACATCTCAAATGCATGTTGCACATATTAAAATACAGTCATTGTTTGGGGTTTTTTAATGGAATATAGCATTCTATTTTTCTTTGTTATTCCTTATTTATCCTTGCTCTTTGGATAATCACTTCTAGATTTTCTCCAAACCCCATTTTATGACATATTTTGCTACATTTAATTTTTTTTATTTTACTGAGGCATTACAGAGTCCTCACAGTCACTCTATTTTATGGTTTGTTCCTGCAAAGGAATGAGAACAGGAATGCATTTAGACCAACTTTGAGGAATTTTACATGTTGCTTTGCATGTGTTGGCAAGCCATAATTAGTTAATATTCGCAATAAGCTTGATTTTATTATCTCTCACAGAATTCGAAATACAATTGCTGGAGAAAGGACACCATAGAAATGCAGTCTTAGAACTGTATTTCTAACAGTCCAAATGTTATATGACTCAAAATCATTTGCTTTTTTTTCCTCTATTTGTAATGGTAATTGGTCTCTGCTGCCAGAACAAGCTCTGCTTGTCATGGTATCTAGTAATATTATTACTCTATTGCAAGATGTCATGATAATAAAAGCTGAAATTCTCCCAGTTGCATATTCAGAGTCCATAATGTTTTCCAAAAAATTGTGACTCCCTAATATTCTCAATGCATCTTTAATGAAATTTAGTCAAGATTATTGATGTAAATATTAGCAGCCCTTTCTATTTGAGAGAGATTTTTACGTCCCATGGAAGTTATTGGGGAATATTGGGAAAGAGCCTGAGTGACATTTTATCTCCTTTTTGGGCAGGGGCTTAATTTTGAGTAAATGATTTGCACTCTCCTTAAATATGTATATTCTGATTACTGAAGTTTCAGTACTTCACATGGCATTAAAAAATTACTAGAAGAGAAAGATAAAAATGCTTGAGAGGATAGAGGCTGGAACTTTCAGAAAGGTAAGTAAGTACTTCAATGTCTGACTTCCACCAAGAGTAAAGGCCTTGCAAGAGAGGCTGAAAATTCTTCCCAGTGTCAATTTAAAATACTGGTTTATAGAATATACTATACACAGGACAGACTGTGAAATTGCAATTACATTAATTGTCAAAGGATGATTCACCTGACCCATAATGTAAAGGTACACACCATATTGTACTGAAATACTGAGATATTGTGTGCTACAACAGAGACCAAAAAATGTGGGTAAGTTAATTTTGCCTTTCAAATTTATACAAATGTAACTTTTCCCACCTTTATCTAAGTTCAGTTTGGAACTACTGATTTTCAGATTAACAAATGACTTGCAACCTGGTCAAATTAGCAAAGTTTGTAGCTTGAAAAGATCACAAGTACATGAAGCTGACTCGTTTTCCAGGGTGAAATAAAAGAAGATAATCACACTGTTAATTGCTTAATTTAATATTTCTATATATATTCCAAATAGGAGAATTTGCTAATAAATAATGCTGTTGATACTCCATTTTAGAGAGGCTTTGTGAAGGCAGCTTTCTGAGCTATCATTTAGTCTGATTATTTTTTATTTTAAGCAAACAAGATGACTACAAATGTATCTCTCACACTAAGAAGATAATTGAGATTGAACCTTCTAACCTTTATGACTTTTTTCCACAGATCACAGTAAATAGACTCTTTAAATTGTTATTAATTTTGCTGGTGTCTGTGTCTAGTTTTAAATATTCCATTACATCAGTGGCACAGAGAATTCCCTGCATGAGCCATGGGAAAGATGCTGACCTAATTATTTTAGAAATAACTATGTAGAAACATCTAAAAAGATTAACAAAGGAAATATTATGTCACTACCAAATTAATAACTAAAATAGCATGAAAATCACTGTATAATTATCTAGGTTTCCATAGAAACTGTCTTTGATGGGTAGCCAAAAAGACTTCTGATTGAGCTTCAATACTTCTGCTCTCCCTGTAATACATGATTTCTGATCTGCCTTTCACAAACAGCCAACCAGCACCCATCCTTAGCCTACAATCTTCAGCAACACTCCTCAAAAGCACTAATCAACCACATGCTTTTTTCAGATCTGAACTCTTGAACTTAAATATGCAAAAATATTTTAAGTGTATTATTACAAATACAGAGCTAGCAAAAAAGAAAATTGTATATGGTAATATTTCTGTTTTGTCACAATACAATAGCTGCATAAAAATATGAAAAGGCATTAATCAAAGAAACAATTGCGGGGTTTATTTCATTCTTTCATGGTAATTTTCTATTACATTTGCTCACCTTTTGAAAAGCCTTGGCCATTTAAGTACTAATCATGGGCATGTAAGCAGATGGATCCCAGTGCTAGCAATGGTGAAAGAAGTGTGGCTATCCCATAAATTCCAAAAGAAACTCTAGGAGTTTTATCTGAATTTCTTTCATTTAAATAATCAGAATTAGCAACTATTTTTGGCAACACTGTTTTTGCATGTGTCTCATACAGCAGATTTCAACAAAGCCACCTTAGAAGTTTCTGTACCTAAAAGAGATAAACTCTGTATTCAATATGTGTTTCTCCTACCAAAGCTCACAAAAATGTTGGCCTTGATTTCAGGCACACGGTTTTTCCCAGAAGGCAGTACTTCACATAAACTCTAGCTGAATTTGTAGATTATTTCCTCACAAATGGCAAGTGGATATTTCAGGAAATGCTTTGCTGTTGACCTCCCAGGAGCTGCACAGCCTTTTCATCGTCCCCTCACTTAAGGAAGTGTTACAGCAGTGTCTGAACTCGACCTCAATTTTCATTGCACACATGCCCAGAGAAAGCACCCATCCAGGCTGCCCTGGTTCCAGGAACTGAGCAGCAGGACAGGGGGAGGGTGGGATTGCTCCAATGGATGTGAAAGGTACTGCATGAGCCACTGCCCTACTTCCAGATCTACTTGCTGATGTTTGGAGAGCACTGCACTGGAATACTTCAAAACAAAAAACTGAGATCCTGTGTTTGAAACAAACACGTTCCTGACAAAGCTGCTTTGTTTCAGAGAAAGAAAAGTACCACTGCTATTACTTCAGTGTTTTGTGGGGTTCTTGTAATAGCTGAATAATTCCTTTTGTATTATTTACAGTTACTTTGAATTTTCAATTAGTGTTTTATAATATTCTGGGATTTAAATTCTGAAACTCTTGTTTATTCTGTTAGCTCCTGAAACTTCAAATGCTTTAATACTTTAGTATAGTTGGACTCTAAAAGGCAGAAAGCCAGTCTTATCTTGTGCTGTCCTGATATACAGAAAATCTCTCTCAATCAGAGACTGGTCCTGAACACTGAGACTGATGTACAACAAAACATAACATCACAGAAAGAACTGCAGACCCAAAAATCCACATTTTGTCTTACATTACCTAATCCACCAACACTTTTCATCCTACTTAAGGCTAGGCATCTTTCTTGGATAACTGCCATTAGGCTCCAGTCACAATGAACACAGAAAAGTAAAGTCAACACCTTCATGGGGTGATTTAGCTCCCTTCAGATCACCTTCTGAGGTGTTTATATCTACTGTGATTGATAGTAAAGGGAACTGGAGCACTGAGATACCTTTTCCTCTCTAAAGTCTTCTGTGATTAATCCTTTCTTGGTTGGGTGGTTTTCCTTCTCTGGAGACATTTGGAATTTGGACACATTGTTCCAAATCATAAAGTCTTGACTTGTCTTGTTTGGACTAGATCATTGTTGGGATTTGTCTTCATCCCTTCAAGCAACTCACTCCTACTGCTTCCTCTGGATGAGAACTGTGAGTGGGTAACTGCCGTTGAGGCTACAGCTCTGGCATTCTACAGGTATTCTGCAAGTTACTGTGGGAAACATCCTTATTTTCTGATGCTGAAAGCACTCAAGTGTAAAAACATGTTAAGACTGACCTCAGTGAGCTTTCCATGAAAGCATAAGCAAAGTTTGGGCAGGTTTGAGTATGAAAAAATAACTGTCCATCTCAAAGAATTTGTAGCCACTTCCTTCACAAGCTAATCACTCTACACTGGTGATATATGACTAACACTGCTTTAAAATTCAAAATAACTCTTAATAGATGATTCACAGAAAGATGCCTGAAATACTCATTCACTGTTATTTGTCTTCTTGTACAGTTTACAGAAATAATTAGTATTCCATTTGACAAACAAGTGCAAACATCCATTAGCTTAATGACACAACACATATTATGACTAGGTCTGTAACTCTCAGTAGAACACTCTCAATAGTAACTGCTGAACAGTCTGTCATATTGGAGCACACATATTTTAGTAGATGTAAAATTGCTCTGGCTACAAGGCCACTGAGATGTTTAAAGAAAGAAAATCATTGGACAGCCTAATCTATCTTTGAAATCAGGAAATAAGACAGAAAAAAAACCCTTGTATGTAATCTATAAATTACAGATACCTGAAAATGGTCTTATAGATTTACTGACCTGCAAATGAGTTCCACCCCCACATCCATAAACAATTATCACCAAAGAGTGGGGTAGAGCATAAATTTTGTTGTGTTTACTGTTTTTCCATAATAACATTGAAAATTGTCAGCTCTGTACAAAAACACAGAAAAAGTCTTTTTCTACTGTACTCTAAGTGCAAAGGACAGCCTGAAAAATGATATCTAAAAACTGTGAGATTAGCCAATCAGTTGTAACCTCAGATAACTTTTTTTTTTTAGTTTTCATTGGAAAGCTTCCACCTGAGTTGTAAGACGTAAGCTGGCACGTGCCTATCTTTGTAACCACTACTTTTAAGAGATGTAAATGATGGCTTTACAAATGATGCATGAGGTGAAAATCATTTTCTGTGGGTTTCCTGCTAGTTATGGTAAAGTTATTTTGAAAATTCTTATTATATGCAGACAGGAACAAAGCCAATGAGGAATCTTTCTGGGCTTCATACCATCTTATCATGTAATTCCCATAAAAAGCTCCATTCCATCTCTGTCTATGTGTCTGCCAAAAAAAGGTGGCTTTGAACAGAAAACCCTGTGTTTTAAAGCTATATTGGCTTCACAAGTGCTGATGTTGCTCTTGCAGCAGATGGCACAAGCCTGGCAAGCAGGAGCTATGGGGGCTGTGGGGTTTCAGTTGAATCCACCCAGGCCCTGAGTGTCAGCAGGGAGGCTCGATGAGGGCAGGTACCAGTGGTGCCAAAAGCACACCATGAGCATGTCCCTCATCCTCTGAGGGGAAAGTGCTCTGCTACTGAAGGCACTGTACTAATCCAGGCTTAGTCATTTTGCTTTACTGAAGCCATGGCACTACATGGAGCAGGGCAGTGTTTCTAAATGGAACCAAAGCATGCTTATGAGAACAGACTGGTGATGGTTGAAAAGTTTTGTGTGTTGTGCCAGTGCTGGCTCCCAGACGTGTTTGAGGATACTGACCTGGGTACTGCCTGCCTTTGCAGAAAACATGAAAGATCAGTCTGGTGAAAGGCACCCTTAGGTGCACAGATTCCAGCAGTGGACTTGGGTCCTCCTTCAGCAGGAAGGAACTCATATCAGCTCTAATGATGTCTATAAAATTAAGCACTCCTCTCAAATTCGCCATAGATATAACATAATCAAAGACTCTTAAGTTAATTGAGTTGGACTGTTTATAGAGGTTCTTTTGGGTCTTTTAAATATATAACCAGTAGTATAAAGAAAAAAATGTGTAAAAATGCCATTATGTGTGTTCACATAGACAAGAGTAACAATCACTTGAACATAACTCCAGTCTTAGAGAAGCTGCAGATGTTTGAACTACTATTCTCAGCCAAAAAGTTTCCTTAGTTACTGTTTATTGGGTGTCTTCATTTCATTTAGCTTATTTTCAAGTCTAGCAGGGTCAGTCCTAGATCAGTAAATAATGCACTATAATGAAGCAGTATCTGCAGCTGTTGAGCCCAGCCATAATTACAGGTGAGCTTGCCACTTCCTGCATGTTTTACTGTCAGTTACCACAGTGCCTGCTGGTGAGCAGCATTTTGCTGCTGTGCAGCATTTCAGTAAAATATTGAAGTACAGAGGTAAAAGAGGTGAAGGAATATTTACTCAATAGCACCTTGTACTTTAAAAAACTAAAAAGCAAAATTAAAAATGTCCAAGTCCTTATGCATATAAAATTACATCATGTTCAACAGGAGATTAAATATCACAAAAATTCATTACTGTCTAGAACAGGCAGCATTTGTTATTAAGCATGTGTGTAGCCCTAAGACAGAGGGTAAAATTGGACCATTCATTTAGCCTGGCTAGAGCAAACTTCTCCTCTAAAAAGCCATGTGCTATGTTACACTTATTACCAAAAGGGTTAGGCAGCACATAACAGTGACTATCATAAAAGCAAGCTAGAGAAATAAAGTAGGAGAAAATCTAATTACTGTCTCCAAAATGACACACCAAACTTTATCAATGTGCTGACCTAAAGGCATCTTGTCTGGCAAAACAAATACAGGTGATTTAGCCTTTCCACACAGAACCATCTTCTCTCTTCACTGTCCTCTAGTACACCAGCTTGTATCACACCGTACACAGCCCTGTATTCCCCCTGAGTATGATTCTCAGTTCTCAGGCACTACTGATGAGAAAGTTCTGTATGTTAAGTAAGCTACAGAGCTACTGGATAGCCAGACTAATCATATAGTCTGCTTCATGTGCCTCCAGCCCTGGCTAACACCATATCTCTCTGGCACAATGTAAACATGGGACAATGGAGTGGCGTTTCCTGTGGATGTGAAGTTTTTCTCGCAGCAAAACGTTCTTCAGAGTAATACATTTTGGTTGTTTGAACCTACCATCCAGTGCCATCAGTACTCTAGATTAATGCATTCTGCACTGTCTGTGTAATCTGGATTATTAACACCTATGCCCTGTAATCCTTAGGGGAACCTGACTCAGTCAATGTCTCAGGCTGAGACATTGCACACTCTTCTCTGTCCCTGCAGACAGAGGAAGGTGACCTTGGTGTGGGTCAATTTACTTCTGTTGGTACTCTTCACATGTGAGTGACTTCTCTGCTGAGGTTGGTATATATGTAAAGCTCCCCCTGTGTTTTTGCATCATCTGTATTTCCTTCCTTAGAGTGAGAAGGATTCCTTTTCCCATGCACGCCCATTCTGTTTCCAAGCCCAGTGCATCCACACCCCAGCAGTACAGGTGGTAGTTAACACTTTCACTGAAGTGTTTCACCCTTCTTATTTCATTGCATGCTTTCCACCAGGCAAGCCAACATGTATAATAAAAACAGAGGGGATTTGGCCACTTACCAAGTGAAGATGAGACATAGTAAGGTAGATATTAAAATGAGGACTTGGTTAAACATTGCAGACTGTGTGCGTTGGATGGCTCGGTGAAGATCATTCTGTAGTAATGGAAAATAGGTGTTATTTTTGGCTTTGAACCAATAAGTCAGGATCTGATTCTGTAGAGGAAATATGCAGTACCCTGATAGCAATGCAGTCACCCAAATGCACTTATGCATTTGCTGATAATACAGAAGGTGCAGAAGGGCCAGCTGTGATTCTGTGATTATTTAAGTAGTTCTTTGTTCATCCCAGCACAATTCTGATCCTATTGCAAGCTGCCTTGAGGTCTGCTCATGTCTAGCTTACAAATTACAGGCTGCAAGGCCCAATTACGGCCTAACAGTTGAGTTCCCTGCAATTGTGTATGAATGGCAGAGTAGCAAAAGAACCATCCACTGCCATTTCCTGTATTGGCACAGTAATAATTTATACTAATTGAGATTTCATTTCATGTCTTACTTTCTTCTCATTTTGATGCAGAAAGCAGTTTAGTAATGCTTGACCATTTGGATAATCTAAATACAGATCTGGTTAGCTTCCTATACAGTTAGACTGTACTGCCAAAATCCCACTAAAGACAATATACAAAAAAACTCACAACTCTAGAATATTTATTTCCTTTGCATACTTACAATCATATTTTCTAAAGCATGCTTTGCCAGCCAGCAATTTAAAAATACAGGAATAAACAGGTTTCTTAGGACTGGCCAGAAAATCTGCAAGAAGAATTAACAAATTGATTAGGAGCTTTTCTGATGAGGAATAGAGCTTTACTATTCAAGCAGCAATGAAAAACTTGGGAAAAATACTTACTATTAATGTGTTTCTAGTGTGGGATTTGGCTTTAAATAACATTTTTGTCTTCCTTTGTGATTAACCACATGCAAGATAATTAGATAAAATAGGAACACAGTCAGTTTTCACTGCAGACATGAGTGATTCTTACATTTCTACAACCATCTGGTTTATTTTATTGCTTGTGCTGTAGTTGGAGTTCGAGGGTTTTGGTTTTGATTGTGCCCATGGAAGAAGAAGTGAAAAGTTATTTGTATGGCTTTACTCCGCAGCAAATTATCTTTTTCTTGTTGGCAAATTTCTGTTCCCATAGGCACAAACTCATCATCCCCATTAGAATAAATTTTATTTTTAAAAAGTAAGAATATTTGTGCAGCTATAGAAGTGCAATGTGCAAATGTATTAATTCAAGTATGTTTACCGTGATGATGAAAGGGACAGCATTAATTATTTCCAGGAGAAAGGGTATTCTCAGAATTTGTTCCCAGATATTTCCCTTCAAAGAAAAGGAAAAAAAAACCACAATGTCAGTCAGCTTACAAACAAATTTCTGAAGAGAAATACATGTGATGACCCAATGAAACACAGGGAGTCTCTCCCACACCTGAAATTCAGGAATATCATTCATCTCAGATTTAAACACGTGTGGAAAATGTGAATATGGAATCACTGTGGATCCTTTTTCCTACAGGTTATCATAATGTACTTCTAAATCTCCTCCTTTCATCCTTTGCATTTATCTTTACTTTGTATTTTTTCTTTCCCGTCTGTTTTGGCGAGGGAAGTAAGGAACAAATCAAGTGTCTAATATTTGAATTAGGACTACAATATCAAGTTCTCTGTTTCTGCCACCAACACTTCAGAACAGTGTTGTTCTGAACACTTCAGGGCTTTTTGGAACTTGATCTTGCTTCCATGAAATGAGAGGTCTTCCCACATATTTCAGTGGAGTGGCATTGATCTTTTAATTTGCTTACTGCCAGAAACAGGATGGGGATAATTCTACTTTTTTTCCAAATCTGCGCAGTGGCTGTGACTGATTAAATGTTGAGATGAAAATCCACATATTAGAAAAGGAAGGTAGTTGAACTTCGGTGACTCACAGCTTTACTAATGCTGTGTAGCAGGACTCCATCATAGGTAATGCAATAATAGTGTAGCACATACCATGGTAGTATTACAAGAATTTACAGTAGAGCGTTATATTTTCAGTTGCAATAACATGTTCATCTTCCCTGAAAAAATAACCACCTGATACAGCCACTTAAAATTAAATACAACCTCTATATCATATATAATTCTTTCTCTATGTTTAACTCTCCGCATCTGGAAGCCACTATACCTCAGGGACAGGGATTATTGTCTTGCACATAATTGCAATTGTTTGGAGTCAGACATACAAGTGAAATCATGAGGCTGCAAACTGAGAGGGTTTTATATGAAGAGTAAAATCAAAATCAAATCTGATTTTTCAAACTGAACCATTTTGTGATTTCACAAATTTCCTCATTTTTAACATTAGGAGTTTCCTCCTCTGCATTACAGAGAAAAAATGTCACATAATTTAACTGTGCAGGCAAAGTGCCAGTATGGATGGGCTCCAGGTAATTAGGGATGTGTGCAGCTGTAGGATTCTGGCTTCCACATGGAAATGCATAAATGCATCATGAGTTCTGCAAAACTGCCTTTTGCAGTGAGAATGTATGATGCTGCTCAAAGCCCTGAGAGTACCTGAGCACCAGGCATAAGCAGCATTGCCAGATGTCTCTGGTACCTTTTGACAATGGAGGTTTTTGACATAGACATCTTTCAGAATTCTGGCCAAGCACAAACCTTCCTGTAATACTTCAGGCTGTGAGAATGCAGATTGTAAACCTTCCATTGCTGGATCCAAGTGATCAGCATCACAACACAGTGCTACATCCTTTGCATTCCTCTCCATTTAAAAGCTATAAAAAATGCAAATTCACTGTATCACAGTAGCATGATATGCTACTCTGCCCTCACTATTCTGCATGTTGAATCATTTCTCATATGTCATGGACCAGGTATCAGAAAGGTCAATCTCAGAGTATTCTCTCAAATGACTGGTTTATTCATTTTACAGGTTATTTGTGAAATCCTAGTAATGTGCACTCCAATGCAAACACAATCATCTTTTTCTTGTTTTCTCGCTTGCTAATTCTCTGACTTGTAGAAGTTAATTACCTAAATGGTGAAAGCTTTGAAAATGTTTCCATAAAATAAGTAACCTGCCACAGATTTACATGAACCAAGGCACCTTTGGTCACCTTGGCTGTGCAGAAAAGCCTTACGGTGGGTGAAATAATACCATGCTTAGCTTCAAGAGAATGGTGTAAATAAAACTAGGAAAACAGGACCAGAGGAAAGGAGGTGTTTGCATCAAGTGGATTGATGTGACTGACAAATTTTGTTGTTCCTCAGATTAATCCCCTAGTTTTTTCTCTTAAGGGGAGTGGAATCACAAAATTGCCTCAACTTCTATGGCAGGTGTATGCAGCAAATCAGTGGAGCTTCCCATCCATCACACACTGATGAGTAACTTCTCATGGAAGCAGATTTGCCAAGAATTCATCTTTTGGACCCACTGAAACTGAAACAAATTACAAGCAGAATGGATGAGGATAAAATGCTGCCCAATAAACTCAGGAACAGCACAAACTGTGATTGCCCTTTACTGTTTAGACACCAGGATATAAATTTTGGACTATTTCTGCTCATAATTGATTTGCACTTATAACCCCAACCTTTAAATAATATATGCTCCAAGGATTGAGAAGAATAATTTTTAGACAGCGGACAACTGCAAGCCTCTTAGCATTATTGGGCACTAAGGAACATTCATGCCATAATCACTCGGTAAGCACACTGAAATACATGTCTCTAAATTCAGCAGTGGCTCTGATAGCTACTGAGTGTCAGTAATACAAAGTATAATAAAAAAAAAATTATCCCCCAAGATATTTTCAGCTTCAGAAACGAAATATTTTCATATTTTCTTTGGTAAATGATTTCAAATGCTTTTAGTGTTTTTCTCCTAGAGATACTAAAAATGCAGAGTATAGCAGAACAAAATGGAGTGAAGAAAACTGAATAATTATATTTAAAAAATTAACTTTTAAAGGAGAATGCAAATACAAAAATACATTGTATTCACATCAAATGACTTCAAGACATTTTGAAATGATATTCCAATAGCATCAAACAGATGAACATAAGTATGTAAATATCTGATATCTTTTTTTTTTTTTAAGTACAGTCTTGGCCTAGTTTTTCTGAGCACAGTTTTAGAGGACTAAACCTTGAATTATATGTATTGAGTAGATACAGCTTTTAAATAGATGACAATTGTGTCCAATACATTATGGACAGACAAATAAAACTGCACAACTTAAAATCAGTGTCAAAAAATCAAGGTCATCTCTGAGAATGTGTTTTCAAATTACAATGGAAAACAATGAGTATTTAATTACTGACTTCCACTCTTTAGATATAACAGTTTGCTCATAAATTTGGGAAACAGGTCTGCCTGTGTGTTTTATGCCATCCTTGAAAAGTGTTTTTTTCTCAACTCACTGCTTTGTACACCAGCATGGGCACAGGTACATAAACTTTAGATTGAAATATTTAACTCATTATTTTTTAATTAATTCTGCCTAAAAGTAACAAAGAATACTTACCTTGTAACTTAGATAACTTAGCAACAGAGTTTCAAAGAGACTTATTACAGCCACAGACACCTTAAGTGAAGTGAAAAAAAGTGTATTAATACCAGCTTCTAGAGAATAGATATTAACATTACAATGAAAATAAAAGATTATATAAAACAGCTCTTCCATGAAACCTCTGAAACTCTCTCAGCTAAGAGCATTTTGCTTGAAGCTTAGATATTGTTATTTTTCCGAGTTTCATTTATTCCTAAGCAGTACCAAAATCTTCCCACATGACAGAGAGAGAGAGAGAGAGAAAGAAACTGTAAATAAGCAAACTCAGTCAGCTCTTTACTTTCTTGTGAAGATGTTGTGAATGTGTGGAATAGCAACTGTTTTTCTTACTGTGTATAATGCAGAAAGTTCAAAGCAGAAAAAAAATTATACAGATGAATAATTATTGATTTTAAGATTTAAATGCTGCAGAGCTCAATTTACCAGCCTCCAATTAGATTATGTAGTTAGTGGGTGTATTAAATAGTTTAAAATATTTAAATAGTCAAATATCAAAATAGTAAAACAAAATACCTTATACTTATTTTACTTTATAGATATTAAGAATTCACTGATGTTCTTTGCACAGAAAGTATTTGTATTTTAATGTGTATCATGGGGATATTCCATCAAGATGGCTTCTACCAGGCTGGAGCCTGAGATCAAGCCTCAGGATTTTAAATTTTAAATTTTAAATTAATGCTCCCTACAGCTGAAAACTCTGAAGGGTGCACAGTGTCTTTATCTAGAAGTAAAAAAAGATGCTATGATTTGGGAAAGATTTAAAATAGGCAGTCAAAATATATCAGCTTCTCCAAAGCTGATATATTATTAGTTTTAGATAAACTCAGGCTTTATTTTCAAATAAATTCCTACCCTTACCAAATAGACATATTAGAAAAGGACTGCATGCATAGACAAATAAATATCTCAGTATTTTTAAATTAAATTTAATAATCTGAACACTAGGTCAAAATTATTCAAACTGTGAATATTCTACAGTATTTTCAAGGGCTTCTTCCCTTAGCAAATTGTGTATTACATAGTGGTACAATCATTGCATTGGCATTGCACCAGTCATGGTGAGAGAATATAATGGTATAATCTATCTGGAAGCTTAAGTAGTAAGTTTTTTCTTAGTGAAAAACTACATTTCACAGAGAGAATCAGTACAGATCAGCTGATCTTTATGCTTTTGCTGTACTTGGTGTTCAAGATTTCCTTGCTGACAAGTCAGCAACATTTCCAAGTATCCTTTAACACTGCTACAATTTTATAAATCAGTATCATCTGCAGTTGTTATGTGGAAATAATTGAATTTGTCATTTACATATTACCTGTAATCCCCATAAAGGTAAGCTTCGATTCACCCAAATAATGGGAGACCTGTTCATTACAGTAAGGAAATAAATATGAAATTAATCATAATCTGGTGTTTCAGACAGAAAAAAAAAAGTTGTACATGTGAATGGAAATTAGAGCAGACTTATTGAAAAAAAAAAATTCTCAGTAATAAAAACTTTAAATCAGTAGTTACCTACTGAGTATTGACATGTCTTGTATTTCTAATCCACAGCAAATCATTAGGTTCCTGTGGAAAACTGACAATCCTGTGGAAAACTGAACAATTTGCTATCTATACAATGATATAAATGGTATCTAACTCTTAGGGGCTCTCATATCTTGGAATAATCCTATCAATGCTAATAGGCACTTGATACAGCACCACTGGAATGGGACGCTCTCAATGGCACAATAAATTCCTGTTAATCATTTACTGCTACTCAGAACTGGTTGTTTTAAGTTAAGGGCATTCTTTTTTATTTCTGCAAGGTATCAGCATTGATGGAACCCAGATCTCACACCAGCATCCAGCCCAGCAGTTCACTTTGCAATCAAGAGAAATAATTAAAATATTAAATGCAGTTTGAACATTCAGAAATATAAGTAATGGCTAGAGATTTATAGAAACATCCCTACTATATTTTAAAATGCCACCATTCCAGATGGAAATGGATTTTTCTTCCTGTGTCCCTTCCCACCATTCTGTGGACTTTTGGGTTGCAGTTTTAACTTAGGAACTCACCAATCAATTGTTCCAGGTGTGTAGTTTTGATTGGAACAACTCCGGTTTAATTCCTTACTGATAGTTGCCATACATCCATGCAAAGTCCATTTCCATTAGCAAATGTATATGGGAACACAGTCATAAAAACATATGGGAGGAAAGGGATATTAATTACATCATTAATTGGTCTAAGAAATGCATGCAATAGTTTGAAACCCAAGGCATCAATACAGACATTTTTAAAAGTAAAGTAACTTTTAGAAAGTACTGCTCTATGTGTTCCATATCTGTAGATAAAGGAGTGTGAAGCATTCCAGGTTACATTTTTTTAAGATTTCTTTTCAAATTTAAGAACAAGACAACTGAAATGATACTTTGTAAAGATGAACTAAGTACACAATATATACTGAAGATCAAGAGACCCTAGAAATCCTATCCTATGGATAGGCTGTGATACAAAGAGCATGTTCTCAACAGGAAAGACTGCAGCAAACTACACTTGCTAACCTCTTCTGAGGATGTGAGGAGGGCTGGAGATGCAAGCAGCAGGATTTCAAGTACAAAACTGGTGATACCCAAGTAAAAATATACATTGGCATTATACACATGATGTTATCTTGCCTTTAATTGCTGGCACAAATCTTCCTCTTACATGGTCACATAAGGATGTGGGAATATATCATTTGTAAATGATGACAAATGTCCTTGCTCATCCTTAGCAAGCAAGGTCAGCAGAAAATAAAGGGATCTGCAGCCCACAGATCAGCAACAACTGTACATGGACCAGCTCTGAGTGGGACAGTGCTAAACTGTACCCATTAATAAGGATGCTTTATGTCCTGAACTCTTTCCTGTACACCCACTGTGCCTGAAAGAGTAAATGAAAGACACCAACTTGTGCAGGCATTTGTGAAAAACAGGAAATAAATCTGATGAAAATAATTCCTCCCAGATTTGTCACTTTAAAACCAACCAGGTGAAAACATTTTCTGTGGCCACACTCTCAGCATGCTGAATAGTTTCTTTCATCGGGTTATGACACAGTACCTAGAAATTATTATTTCTTTCACATCACCCCATCTTTAAGACTGCACTCAAGCAGGAGTTTTGGTATCAAGCCCTCAGGATCTCTAGGGCCCTGATGGGATGGCATTTGTTTGTCTGGCACAGCTTCTAAGATTAGGGCCTTAGTAAGCAGGCAGAAGGACTTACCTGAATCTTCTCAGGCAGACAAATGTTATTCAGAGACAGAACACACCAACTACTCTCTTAGATGGACCACAACACCATGTAAGGGAATAACATGTATAGAAAATATAAATACACTCTCTGGTGAATTGTAAAACACTTGGATCGAAGGACATGCCAGGAGGAGTGTGAGGCATTCAGCAGTCTGCAGATGTATATGAATATGCATCTTGGCACAGAAATACAAAAGTATATTTGGCACGAGGTCTGATATTCTAACCTGTCCTGCACACCCAGACAGAACCATGCAGTACAATATCTTCATCTGGGCTCACCAGAGGCTGCATAATGAAGGAATTGCAGCATGCCAGAAGCCATGATTAGATGGAAAATGTTAAATCCCTGAGTTGCTAAAATGCCTAAATGTCTAAGGATGGATTTCTTTTTCTCCACAACTTCTTAAAGTGGAAACTTTACTGTTTATTTCCTCTGATTGAAGAGACATTCTAAGGTACCTGTAGAGTCAAAAGTAGTTTTTTACGGGTCTTGTTTTTCAAGGAAATTCCTTCATGGCCCTTTTTCAGAACTTACAATTTCTCACAATAAATTTTGATCAAAAAAATTCTCAAATGTATCTTCTGTACTTCCTATTCGCATATCCTTCTCTCATGCACTGCTGAATAAAGCAAATATTCTTAACTTCTCTTTCTTTTGGATTTCATTCTTGCAAAGTAGAGTATTTCTCCTGCATTAGATTTTTTGGTGTTACCCTTACTAGATATAACTGATATCCAAATATTAAAATTAGAAATAAAACTCTATGTAAAATTGTGTGAAGGCTGCTGGTTCTATCATCCTAAACTGAATATTTTCTTATGTGCTTTGTTTCTTTCAGCATTTAAGGACAAAAGAATCAAATCAAATGAAAGGGAGTACGTTAATAAAATGTGATGCTTATTAGCATTAAAAATTGAGGAGATTCAATATTCCCAGGATATAAATACAACAGAAGTACAGGATTAAATAAATGTCAATTTCTTCTACATTTGTTGATTAATTGTGTAACACGTTATAAAAAAGGGTGATAGAGAATACCATACTGGCAATTCTGGGTGTGCTACATCATTCATTATATCCCTAAATTATTCTGAGTACCTTTGGTCTCACTCTTCTGAAGTGTTTAGAGAAAGCAGAAGGCTAGAAAATGATCATCAATATCATCTGCATGAAAGCTCAATTTCACATATTTGTCTGTCCATTTCTGGGATCTGGGGTTTTAAGTAATTTAAGCAAAATCCAGAAAGCATTGTTGCATAAACTGGGAATCAGACATTTGCAATTTTACATAGAAATGTCATGTAATAATACATCTCAAATATATGTTTGCACAATTACATCTGATGCACAGTATCTAAGGAGAGAGACAGGATTATTTTAGGGGTAAAGGGAAAAAATAATGCTGTTATTTTAGTTCTTATTTCCATTCACAATGTAAGAGCAGCCTTGCAATTCTTTCAAAATATCTGGAAGACATAAAACAAATCCTTCATGTATTTAATAATTTATTTCTTATAGCTTAAATAATGCTTTGAGAGCAGAAAAGAGGAAAAAAAACCCCAAACATTACCATCCAAGTCCTTGTGTAGGATCATCCAGGAGCACACGAACTATGTATAGGAAACAGCTTAGGAGCTTGAGAGAGAAATTGAATAATCGTATTCTCAGACCTAGAGAGAAGAGAAGAGAAGAGAAGAGAAGAGAAGAGAAGAGAAGAGAAGAGAAGAGAAGAGAAGAGAAGAGAAGAGAAGAGAAGAGAAGAGAAGAGAAGAGAAGAGAGAGAAAAGAAAGAAGAGAAGAGAAAAGAGAAGAGAAAAGAGAAGAGAAGAGAGAAGAGAAGAGAAGAGAAGAGAAGAGAAGAGAAGAGAAGAGAAGAGAAGAGAAGAGAAGAGAAGAGAAGAGAAGAGAAGAGAAGAGAAGAGAAGAGAAGAGAGAGAGAAAATATGAAAAGAAGAAAATAAGTTCAGGGGTTTTAAAATTTTACTGACCTTCAAGGTAAAAATAAAAGGAACCAAAGGAACCAAAGGACTATGCAGTCACTTGTTTGAAAGCTATTCTATGCTGTTAATCCTTCACTGATGCCATTCTTTGGGTCTTTGGTAGTTTGAAAAGTTTGCTTTCTTGGGAGGGGAACCAGAACTATGTAATGCTTTTTGAGAAACAGGATACGGCAACATTAAAAGACAAACTTTCAGCCATAGCCAGGGGGTATGCAGTGGCAAGCATTTAAATATTAATATCTAAAAAATTCTTCATGCAGTAGCTGCACATACAGAATATATAACTCTATTCCAACTTATAAAATTTTAAACTGGAGTTATTTAATGCTGAAGTTGAGTAACTATGCATTCAAGAATCAGGACATGCTGAATGCACAACTGAACTGAATCAACAGCTTGTACTACAGACCATGTAAATATTCTAGCTGAATAGATAGGCCACAAATACTATCACAGAATATTACACTATTTCCCACAAACATAGGTTCAATGCACAGACAGGATTCCATCAAATGGATCCACATGGACACCTACTGCTATCACACAGGTAATTTATTTCACTGCCAGCTGGAGCCGTTATCTACTGAAATGGAACTTTTTTGTATTTTTATGTGATTTTGCAGTCATTAGAGGATTAAGGTTTAAATTTTTAGTACTGCTATTGAATTCAGCAGACTTTTTTGCTAGTGTGAATATTTTCATCTGACTCTTAGAGGTAAGCATTCATTTACTAATCAATTTAAAACTGTTAGTTGACTAATGTTAGGTGATTGGAGGTCACTTAAGCAATATTTCTTTTTTAGTCTTGCAAACTGAGAGGCCAGTTCTGTGTGGCTGAGCCCTTCTATCTAAAGCAGAATTCTCTGAGTCTTACCCAGATGTGACATCCCTTGCCCCAGTCACAGCAAGGACATTGTGCTTTATTGTTGTGTTGCAAATCCTTCAGCAGGTCTGTTGAACTCAATGTAAATACTTCTGCAGTTTAGCAACTACCCAAATAATGCATACCCAAAGCTGTGTGCATACATTCCCTTCTAAAGAGAGAATCACAATCATTTTATGGTAATATTACTTTTTTTTCTTTTTAACTTTACTCAGTAGTAAGTTCAAAATCTTCAAAATCAGATAAAACTGATAAATCAGTTTTTATGTCTCCTAGTTCAGTTCCTTTCCCATTAAAACTCCATCTACTAAAAACACAGAAAAGTAGGAGATGGATTCTTAAATATTTTACCATGCAATTTCTGAGCAAAATCTTTAGGTTTATTACATAAAACTGCTTATTACTTTAACTGTGAAGTTGCAGTTATCACATAAGAACCGGATGGACTTTAACAGCACCTTGTTTTGTGAACTAAGGGTTAAAATCCCATGAGAAGTCCCACAGCTGTTACTGGCAATTGGGCTTGAGAACATTAAGCTAAGGACTCCTGCTCCCCTATCAAGAGTAATTAGCCACTGATTATTTATTCCCCAACATGCCTGAAGAGGGGAAGGACAGAAGGAAGCATGGAAGTGTTATCCTGTTATTTGACTTGGCTATTGATATGACCCTCATTTGCAGCTTTTTTTGAACTGTTGCTGAAGAAAACATGAATTATTTGTTTGTCCTAAGCCTTTTGTAGAAGTCTGCTGGAATATGAATGATTGCCCTATTGGTTGCCAGGCTATTACAACTAGGAAAGCAGGTAATGTTTAAAAAAGCCCCTAAACCTAAACTAACAAAAAAACCCTACTAATTTTGTATTGTCTAACTTTCTTGAGCAAGTACAGAAGTCTGTTGTTTTTCTCCTGTTTTTTAGCTCTGTTAATGTTATTCTTGGTGTGAAACACTTGTTTTCTGCATTGATAATGGCCTGGTTTCTAATCATCCTTTGAAATTATATGTTGGTTTAAATGGCAAGAGAAAATGGTTCTTTTCTGATTAAAAGCTGCATCAATACAGCAGCCTGATGGTTCAGCCTGCTGCCTCAAATTCTTAACTCTCAAATCTGAGTTCTGATAGCTCTGGAACTCAGGCTTTGGATATCTCCATAGGAATGGCTGTTTCCTGCAGAATGGGAGGCAGGGTTTTCAAACCAGCCATGTTTTTTTATCTAAGGGTTTCAGTAGAGAGTGCATTTTGTGGCTGGGACTGTTATAAAGCAAGGCAAAGTACAGGTTCTGTAGCGTAGGTGATTGGGTCAGTTACTAAAATATAAATAGGAAAAACAAGCTTCAAGTCTGTCCTGGGTCACCTCTCCTTGCTCTGTGTGCCTCAGCCATTAGTGACATATGCAGTCACCCTTGCTAAAGTTTGGGTAATTAATGCAGGCCTAAAAAATGGGGTTTTTACTCTGGTAGAAAGAATCTGCAGCCTCATAGCTGAGGATTCTCATGTGAGTTGGAAGCAATGCGTGTGTTCCACTATCAGGGAGATGTAGGATTTCAAATGGGGGAAGGAAGTGCACAAACACTACAGAAGGCATTTGAAACAGGTTTTCAATCATTATTCTGGTACAAAGGAAGCATTTCATATTTGTTTGCTTCCTATCTATTTCTGTTCTGTTTTTCACATGCTGTCAATGGATCAACATTGTCTGCTTGACTTAATTTCTTTTCCTCCATTCAGAGCCAGATTGCTTAAGTAGCAGGGTCATTGGCACAGAATATCTCTATGTTTTGAATATGAGTGGTGCCTGAAACTTGTGTTCAGCTCTAGCCTTCATGCACTGTTATGCAGTTATATATTGTTTAATGGGAATGCAATTTCACTGTTTTATGTAATAAGGTTGTTACATACTCTTGTCTTATTTAAAAGAAGAATTGATAATAACATTTAAAAAGCTGCTTGTTTTGTGAACTAAATATAACTATGTCAAATCTTAACATTTCCTTCTCAGTTTAAACAAGCATTTGCTATTTTTGCAAGCATTTTTAAGTATAGAGTGATACACTATGTTTTACCACTTCTGACTGTGACTTTCACTTTTATTATAATTTCTTCATGCTCTCCTTGCAAGCATTTTTGTAGATTAAATGTCATATTTAGAGAGTTGATCTAAACAGAGTGACAGATTCCAGGTGAGGATTTTAGAATTATCTCCCATTATTCCTTTCCCATAAGTCACTAATACATTGCTGATTTTCAGCAAAATTATTTCAGTGGCAGCTGGCTTTAGGAGCTGGACCAAAATATGCTCTTAATAGCTCATATCCTAGTGATAGTTATCCTTTATTCATTGACTTGAAACTTCACTTATCTTTTCCCTTTGAGACTTATTGTTGGCTGTGATAATCCAGTGTGTGGTCCTGGCAAGTTACAAGCAAGTCATGCCTGTATGACTATATCACTTTCTCTTTCTCTCTTTTTTTTTTTGTGAGGGTGCTGAGTGACACCTTTGTATGATATTTTTTTATAAATTGTTTGAATTTGATTAGACATTTGCTTGCAGAAAATTGAGTGGAAACTAGATTGACATGAGACATAGATTAAGGCTTGTTTTATCAGTTTACACAAGGATAATAATTAATAATACAGTTGATGTTTCAAGTTACTGGCCCATATGTGATTTAGATCAGGACACTATCCTGTAGAAAATGCTTATAAATTCTAGCCCTGATTGCTCTGGTTGGCAAAACCATGTGATATTATCAAAAACTGTTTGGTGAACAGGTTTGACTTAGTTACACTATCCAAAACATTCTACTGACAATTTTTTTCTCAATGACAGCAAGTCCATCTTTAATATGTGAAGGAAGGTTTTTAGTGCTCTCCCTGAACAAAGTCTAAAATCTCTTATCTTTGTTTATCAGCTCACTGATACCTCTGGGCAAGAGACTCCTCCTGTTTCAGTGCAGGACTGAATGAGTACACATGACTGAACTGAGAGGCAGGTTACAGTGTCAGCAGCAGCTCTTTGGAGGCTTTCCTTAGGGAGATTCTGGTTCTGAGTATTTGGACAAGAACCAAGATCTGCATAAGCAGAAGGAGTGTTTGCACTTACTAATACTGACCACTTTGGCTTGGGGATTTTTCTTGTTACTCGTGATGCCTTTTATTTTTTTTTCTTTCCTTTTAGAGGAATATTTTTCTTCCTACACTTGGAAAATAAAAGAAGCTTAGCCAATAAAATTATCAAGTTCTGTGATATAAAGCTAGTATTTATTTATTGCTAGCTTTTACAGATAGAAGATTTTTTGCTATGTCTTATTTTTGAAAGCTTGATCTAGTCTCCCCAGTTTTGTTTGTCTGGATATTTTCAGACTGGGACATCAAATTTCTTTTATTTTTTTCTGTCTTTTTCCAGGCACAAAACCATGAAACAATTTTAACTGCACAAAGGAAAAATGTATTCTCTGTAGTCTAAAAGCTTTATGTATAAAGCTATTGTAATTTTAGTTTTTACATGTGAAAGGCAAAGAGAGGTAACTTCACTCCTGCTACACAGAAGAAAATTGTGGTCAGTTACTGATCTTCTGACCTATGAGCTCCACTGTTCTAACCAAGATTGGATAATATTCCATGTTTCCACCCACTTGGACCAGCTGCATGGATGCATTTAAAAAGATGAATATCTTAATTCCTCCACCTTATTTTCTTCCATGAGGCCAATGACATTAAGCACATATCTCAATGAAGATAGATTTAGGTTAGACTATATTGTTGAGACTAGAAGTTAAGTTAGACTATAGGCTAATGACCGGGACTACATTTCTGAAGTACCACCTCCCCAATAGTCTCATTTCCAAATTTTATTTTTTTTCAGTGCAGATAAAGTTTGAAATTTTAGGAATACTTAAGACTTCAAAAAGCTGAGTACTTTTGCAGCTTTTTTCCTTTACCATACTAAGTGTCTTTCCTTTCCTAGTCACAAGGTCACGACTTATCAATGAGCATTGCTGGCAGATCATTGCAAAGCAGTCAGCTTGATCACGACACAGAAATAAAACTATGATTTTTTTAACAGTTTGTGACATCACTGATTGTTTGATCCTGCACGAGCACATTATTTTCAAATTTAAATATTTTAACTCAGAAGAAAATTACTAACTTCACTGTGGCCTTCAACTGAATTTGATTTTACTTAAAAGTATCATAAATATGCTTAACAGAAATTAATCCAACTGCTTACTTGATCTTTGGTTTTTGATGAAGAAGAGCTTTAGTCTCTCTTTAAATGTATTTTCATTCATATAGAATTCAACTTGCACCCTGAAATAATAAAAAAAGAAAATATTAGGATTGGCTATGAAAGATAATAAATCAGTATTTCATAATAGTTTGTTTCTCTAATCATCTATTCTTGATATAAAATTGAAGGGACTTATAGTGAGTGTACAGCCAAAAGCTCACTTGGCCTTGAATGACTAATGTTGAAAGTTTAAAAAAAAGCCCAAACCAAATAAACAAAAACCCCCAGCACCACCACCAAGCAGAAGACCTTTCATTTATCCTCTTGACATGCATCATTATTTTCATATTACTCAAACAGTGTACACTGGAAAATATGAAGGCTCTATGCTTTTGGGATTTTCATTGGATGACCGTTCTCTTATTTGCATGTTAGTAGGGAAGATTTCCTTGATGTCCAGGTTAGCCTCCCATCTCAGTTTAACTCCTTTCCTGTAAAAGTGATGTTCTAGTGATCCTTCTTTTTTCTGTCTTCTTCATATTTCTGTTGAATGTTCATGTTTCAGTTCATTTGTTTGTACTCCCCTATCATCACTTGTGTACCAAACAAAACAACCCTCTCTGAACTTGGTTTTGTCACCATGAAACAGTGAGAGCTGAAAGCAAAATTATGTTGCACTCACACAATATTGTACAGAAAATAACTCTCCTCCTGATTATATTAAAGCAACAAGGGCATCTTTCCTCCATTCCCTCAGAGGTGCCTGGATATATTTCATCTTTCTGTCCCTCAGTTCACCTGAGTACCGCTCATGCAATAGTTACACAGACTAGAAGAGAGAACTGTTGCAGGGACTGGCCAGGGAGGAAGGTGTGTTCCAGTTCTGTAGAAAACCTCGGGCTGTTCAGAGTTGAGGAGCTGCAGTGCTTGCTGGAAGATGAGAGCAGCATTGCTCTCATTCTCACTAAGTCCCTGCTCTACCCAAATTACTGACTCTCCCTCCCCAAGCCAGTTGTCCCCGAGCAATGAATCTCTACCCCAGCACATCTGTGTCTTCCTGAGCACTCAGAGCTCAGCTGGGGAAGGTCTATTATTGCTCAAGAATAAAGTAACACCACATGAGTAAGTTAATTCCCTACATCTCCCTTTCTCTGTAGCTCATCATGTTTTGCACAGCTGCATGTACTTTTCTGTTCATAAGCATGCTTGAACTTTATTTCAGCATTTCTTCTCAGCAGTCTTTCATCACATAACTCCAACTACTTGGTTTTATAGGTAGTCATATTCTTCTAGCAGAATCCTGACTTTAGTTTTTCCCTTCTTGCATGTGAAGCCTTTTGCTGAAACAATTTTTGTACGATATACTGTTACCTGTAGTGTCTCTCAAAAAGTTGTCTATACCAGATCTTTCCATGCACTTATGGAATTGATGGGTTATTCATTTATGGGCTTAGAATGGGTGACATCTCAGGCAATGTGACTTTTCATGCTTGCCTATTACCAGAAGTTTAGACATATCACTTTGTAGGACAGGGTCATAAAAAGAAGGCTCTGTGACTCACTCAGTGAAGTCAGTTAATTTTAACTAGTCATTGCCTTTGGTGTGTTTTATTCTAGTGTTTCTTACAGCATGGGTAATTTACACTACTTCCTATTCAAAGGAAGCACAAACACAACCTTATTTTCAAGAATCTATTTTCCAAGGTACTTACTGTCATTAATGCAGTGACAGTTTTAGTGGGAAACATCTCCCATGATTTGGCAGCTGCCACATGCTAAGTGTACATACTTAATCTTCAAGGATATATTTCAAGAGTTAAACAAAGTGGCACAAGCTACTGAAGTAAGGGATGTTATTGAAAAGATGCATGATGTGTTTGTTGTGTTTTTTTTAACACATTCTGAATTAATCTATCAGCATTCTGGTAAGAAAATCTCAGTAATCACTTACCATGAAAAAGCAACATGTTAACAGTGGGCCATGATTTAATGATAAAGAGGGAAGTGGCTGTGGGAGCTAATCACCCTCCTATCACCAGCACTATGAATTGCTCTGGTGGCCTTCTAACAGCTGTCCACTTGGCTTTTCTTAGAAACCTGGGCTCACAGGAAACTGGGATTCCACAGTGCAGCAGTTTCCATGGCAAAATGGATTGCAAATGCTGCTAATGCCACTTCTGTGGCTCCTTCTCTATCCCCTGACTTCTTTAAACTTTAGTAAAAACTGTAGTGGCCTTCTACACTTGCAGAAATACATTATCACACATCTATAATCAATGCACTCACCTGATACTCTGGCTACCAGAGAATATTTCACTTTGTTTGCTGAAGTTTGCTATTTGCTAAGTAAAGTTAAGTATGAATGGCTGAAGGAGCCCTTGGCAAGGAGATAAATCTCTAGATACTGATCTTTCCCAAGACTACTTTTTATTTCTAAGGAGAGCCCTCATTCTACTTGAATGTTCCTTACAATCTTTAAATGGTTAATGTTTTAACTCAAGTATTTGCTCTTTTCTGTATTTTCCCACTATGAAGTGTAGCCTAGAAAAGGAGGTTTTGGGGAACCTACAAAAAATAAATTTTGACCCCCCACTGAAATATTGAGAACATTTTGTAGCAGCAGTGGTAAAGGGCTTGAACAAGATTTTCCTGGACTAAATTGCTACAGGTTATTAAGGATATTTCAAGAGAGGGAATGAAGTTCTTGGGATACACTTATATAAAACTTGATTACTCTGTTGCAGGATATTTGAAATTTGATTGCAAGCAAATGGTTTTGACAAAATGGCCCACCACACAGGTCAGGGTTATAGTATTTATACATGCAGATCACCTGGCCTACAGAATACATTTGGGTTTATTCAGTACTTATAATGTAACTTGAAAATGTAGTTTCAACAATTTGCTTCATGTTTATCTTCCTGTAAAAGACAGTCCACCCTAACCAGAAGGAAGTCAAGCTGAAGGATTAAAATGGGAGAGAAATGGTTGATGAATGTAAAGATTTTGTTTTTGTATTCAGTTAATAGCTTCAGAATTTTTCAGTGCATGTAGCTGGTATTGAATATTCCATGAAAAGCTGCTTTTGGATGTTAAAAGAACAGGTCTTTTGTTTACTGACTCTTGCTTCAGCTGTGTTGAAAACGCACATATACATGATGCACCTGTAGCAAAAACTACTGAAGTTCTATTATTGTCCTGAAAACAGAGTGGTGTGTTAAAACTCACTACCATTGGTAGTGGCCATCACTAGTTTAAACCCAAAGAAAAGTGATGTCACTGAAATAATTTCAAATCTTTCAAACTGCAACAATCATCTTGAAGTACCCCAAGTCCTCACTGCATTGTTATAATTCAGTTAAGATGCAATTTGAGAAGTATACTTTAATGTAATACAAAGTATAGAAGGAAAATCCTAATTCCTGTCAAGGACACTAATGCAGAACACAGCTGGTGGCTGTAAAAGATTGGGACCAATCTCTCTGTGCTGTGGCTACTTAACTAATTTTTCCTGCATTTTTCCATCACTATCTACAATGTCATTCTAACCCCATAGCCACACTTTACTATAGTAACAGTATTATCTTGCACCCTCAAAGCGACAAATTGTCTTTCTTTCATGTTAAAAAACCAGATTTGGCAGAAATAATCATTTCACAAATGAAAGTATGAGCTGGATTTCTCACTACATGCATGCCAAGAGCTGTAAATGCTTATGTTTACTATTTATTGATGTTGGAATCAAGAAAAGGTATTAAGTGTACAAACAGAGCCAATCTGAAGAAAAATACTTACATTATTTAAATCTGTCATTTTGGAAAAGGACATCTCATATTTTTCCTACAAAGAAAGCCTCAAAATAGGAAAGGAATATGGAGGTTTTTTTATTGGGATTTGCCAATTCAATATATGTGAAATCCTGTTAGATTTCAGACCTGAAAGCTTATTATATAGGGTATAGATGGGTGCTTAAAAATGAAGCACCTGAACTGCTAAAGTGAACTGCTATTATAAGATCTTACTTTACTGCAATAAAAAAGGAAATAGGTATTTTTTTCTTATAGCTTTCATGAAAAGGATTAGTGTGTTTTAAGGATGACTGTCATGGGTAACACTTCTATTTGAAGTTTTGCAAGTTCTGAAGCACTCGGAACTCTTTTAAAAGCACAGTAAGCACACTTGCTGAAGGTGTTTGCCATGCACTGTGCTGGTAAAATCTAACTTTTGCAATATGGTCCTGCACTTTCTGAAATATGGTTCTAACAAGTACAGAGTACTTAAAATTGCCAGGTATAAGATCATTTTCTGATGGGGATTCTCATCAGTTTAGTAGGAACAAACCGATAAATATTTTCAAGAACTCTGCAGAACTGTGTATGTGCAGTATTGTCTTGTAGATTCTTTATGATATCTGACACCAGGAAACTACATGACAGAGCACAGGTTCCACAGGGATTTTTTAGTTAGAAGCTCCCTTTCATATCAGTGAATCTGAGTTAAACTCTTTAGTGTTTTTCCAAGCTTACCTATATTCACTAGGTGATGTAATTGGATGTTAACATAACTAACAGATTTATAGATACCAGGTGTTATCAGTGTCACTGTAAATTATTCTCTGCTTTAATGAAACAGAAATAGCATAAGCTGAGTTAATAACAAGCTATAAAATAAAGGATTAAGGATGTATAATAATCTTAGAGATCAGAACTGTATCTTATGCTCAAATTCTTTTTAGTGTCTCCCTTCCATAAGTGATGCTTTGATTGAAACAAAACTAAGACGGCATCAAAAAACTGGCAAAACCAAATTTTTCAGCTTGCACACAGTAAAAATTTGTATCTGCAACCACAAAAAAATCCTTTCTATGTCAAGGCAAACTTTTCATTTACTTAACTGTTCAAACATCAAAATGCTAAAAAAATTCAACCCTTAATTAAAACTATTTTCCTTACAATTTAAATAGTACATGTGTCTGTATTTTTATGGATATAAATAGAAATGTATCTTGAAATCTGAATGCAGCAAGCTTCATCCTCCTTTTTGCAATTAGTTACATAAAATTGTCCTCGTGAAACTGATACAGGTCTATGGCAGCAATTTAATATTACAGCAACAGAAAGAGGAAATGACATTATCAATCATTTCTGCGGAAGATATCTCAATTTTTTTCATTCCTTTGAGGGAAAGATTTTTAAGAGAAACACTAACAGCAAGAGATGAGACTCAGCAGCAGGTAGTATGCATGGTTTTCAATCAATTAATAATACTTTTGCTTTAATCTCTTATTCACAGTCTTGTACACTCAAAAAAGGAAATTATGTCATCCCTGCATTCATGAAAATCCATCAAGAATTCACCATTCTAGTAATGGTGTAGTAATAAAAAGAATGAGTTTGCAATCTGTAATAATTGTCATTAGAAATTTTGTTAAAGGAGAAAATACTATCATGCTTTACTATGGGAAAAGAAATCTTTAAGTAGTTTCCTTCACACTCTTGACTTTTTACTGGTGAGAAAGTTAATAAAACAAATGTGAATGATGCATTAATAGTGCACTTTGAAGCTAAAGTTTCAAAGAAAACCACTGAAGGAAGATGCTTAGTAGATTTTCTAAGACTTTTTTATCCCATACAAGGTGAGGAAATGGATATTTTAAAATATTTTTATTGCATGTAAAAATAGCTCTTTTTAACTTCTGGGCAAAAATACTTCACATGTAGGATACAACCAGCACAGAGCTGCTGCAATGAAAATCCATTATGCAAGGGTTTTTTACTGGCTAAGTCTGAGTAACAGGATGTGCTCCATGAGTTTGATTCCAGGCACTGCTCAGTTTTATGGAGTTGTGCCAATTAACCAAAACCTGAAGAGCAGGATAGTTAATTTGTTGCTTTTTGTTTTCTTTTTATAGTAGTGGCAACTATTTGTCAAAAAGAGACTTGAAAGGAACTCGTTGAAATCAAGCGTTCTGTGATAACTCCTTTCTGCGAGCCTGGCTTTAACTGTATTAGAGCATTAGGATCAAAATACAAAGTAACCCATTGCAAGCTATTTGTTGCACTCTATTCCTCTGTATCACAGCTGCTCATCCCTTATCCGTGGCTGATCTAAAACAAAGATCCTTCCCCTGCAACCCCAGCACTCTCCCTGTCCCCGCTGTGATGGGTGAAGCACACACTGGGTCAGGCAGTTTGCGCAAACATCTCACACACACAGGTTACTGTTCTTGAGTAACAACATGTCTCGAGTTGTTGATTTAAAATGTAACAGTGCTTTCTGCTACAGGGTTTTAATGCTGAGTACTGCACACCTTTCATTTGGAGCTATTTATTTTTGCTTACCAAACTTCTCTGTGTGCATGTAATGTTGCCGGGTAATTGTTACCTCAGTAAGACTTGTTCTCTCAAAAAAAAAAAAAAAACCTTAATTATTTTCCTAAGTAGACACTCCCATGTCAATCCTGAAGAAAGTCTGTAGGGTCAGTGGTAGTTTAAGGAGTTCGATAGCCCTCCATCTATTTGCCTTCTTGTCTCTTTCTTTGGTTCTCTCAAACCTTTTCCCTGCTACTTCATCCATGCTCAGAGTCCACAGTTTACTGTCCACAGTCCTCTCATTGCACCTCCTTCTTCCTGTTCTTCCATCCAGATTTTAAGAAAACTTACAGTCCCTTCTTTAACAGTTCCTTTTGTCTAGTTCCTTGCAGATTTCACCCTTTCTTTCTTTCTTTCTCTGAGGATGACACAATTTCACTATTTGACTTGAAAACACTGAGGAAATGGCACACTGTCCCACCCATGGGGTTTTTCTTTGCTCTAATTCCCTACATGGACCTTTGCTTTCAACATATCTTTCTTCTTTACACTCTCACCATCTGGAATTGTAACTTGGACTCTGTAGCTTCACTATTCCTAAAGTTATCATTTCATGACTTTGAGAAACCTGTCTTTTGAGATGTTTACCTTTTCTCTCCTCTTGAATTATTCCCTCAAGTCTACTTCCATTATTGCACATTAGGATACCCAACAAATATCAGGCCTTTAATAAATAAACTCTGCAGCACTGCCTAAATGCCACGTGGGCATCTCAGTTTTGGTGCTATGGCCCTTAAAAATCCTTCTTCCTCAAGCCCACTTGGTGACCACTTGTAAAAACATCCACTCTATGTCCAAAATAGATGGATGGTAGTGATGGAGTTGAGTCACTCCGACCCAAACATTTAACATGTGATGTTATTTCTCTGTGGATTTTATTTTAATAAGTTTTGATTCAATTTGCCCCCCATTTAACACTTTTCTCTTAGAAAACAAGCAGTAAACACGATGAGGGACATTGTCATGGAGATTATCCAGATAAAGATAGAAACAGGTGTTCAGAGAAATAACAGCCTCAAACTGTTCTGGTAGATTTTGTTATGCCTAAAGAATTACATGAACAAAAATCTTGGAGACTCATTGCTTACTTTAGATATGGCAGTTTACAGGTCCATACACCTTTCTTACACATCAAGAAATACCTGTGAATGAAAGGTGCCATCTTTGCTTGTTTTTTGGTTTGGTTGGTTTGGGGGTTTTTGGTGTAGGTGTAATAGTCCAGAGCATAAGCCAGCAAGAGACACTGTGTGAACTCTGGTCTCCTGTTAACAAGAGAAAGGGTAAATTCATGTCCTAACATGAAGGAAATGCTGAACAAATTCTTCTCACTTTGGTCCCTTGCAAGGGACTCCAGTTAGCTTCTGATTACCGCAGAAATTCAAATCACTATTTACTTAAACTCTACTTCTCATTTCTAAGGCTCTGACTGTTCTGTTACTCCTCTTCAGTAAGGTATCTTTTACTTCTCATTTTTCATCTTTTCAAAACCAGCAAGTAGAACAAGGCTGAGCGCCTTGGTATCCCCACAGATTAGATGGCCAATCCCAGTTTTATTTTTACTTTGATATAAGGAGATTTAATTTTCTGGAATCACAGCAGAAGTAAAGCAGAAGGAAGTAAAAAAGCAGATGGATAGAAAAATAAATTTAAAAAAAAAAGGAACAAAAAAACTTTGTGGGTGAATCCAAATCTGTCTTTTTTAAGTATCACATGACCAAGTGTAAAATATTATATTAAATAAGACTTGTTAATATGTAACCTGAAACCAGAACCCTATTCCTAGCAGATTTGATCCAGTCACTGAGATTAATGGAACATTATATTCACTTAAAGCTGAGTAAAATAATCAAATAGTAAAAATATTCAAACTAGATATTTTCCTATTGCTTAAAGCATTTAATTAGTATTTTTCACCCAAAATAAAGGTAAATTTCTTTCTGTGTCAACTGTACAACATATTTTACATTGTGTATTTTACATTTAAATGGGAAGCCAATGTGAGATTCAATAGAGCATATTTAATCTATATCTATATATTTACTCTAATATAATTCCATAGCTTTTTATTGTCACCATCTTGTTCTATTATTACTTCTGTTTGCTAGCTTTTGTTCTTTTATTCTTTTTTACTGTATTATGCTAGTTATACTTGGCAGTCTTCAATTATAGCCAACAATTTATTCAGTGTTTCCTGAAACAAATGCACAGTACAATTATATCAAGTCAGAAAAATGTATTTCAAAGGCTCTGAGGTTTTTTCCAAACTCAAATATTGGGATTTAGTAAATTAATCTATACTTTTACCTTATAGGGGGATTATAGGGGAAAATTATAGGGGAATATTAGCCGTACCTACCCAAAAGGAAATGGATCTTTATGAAAAATGGTCTTAAACTACAGCATTCAGTGTGAATTTACACAATATTATATGGAGTCTTACCCACTGATTAACATTTCATAAGGAGAGAAATTTCAGAAATGCAATGTTCTAAGATAGAAATGTCAACATGTCATGTAAAAACATGTCCTTTTTTTTTCCCTCTGAAAATTTTGTTCAATGAGGTAATTTTATTTTATATTTTTTTACAGTTCTTTAAGTAGAAAATAGACTCAGTTTTTCCAAGGAAAATGCATTCATCAACCAAAGTATTGTTTTGTTTTCATTTCAATTTTAACACTACCTGGGATTTTTGACCCAATTAAAACAGAATGTGCCTTCTATATTTCCTGTGATGTGATAATAAGATGATGCCTCAGAACCTGACTCACATAATTCCCTCAAAAACTATTTACTCTGCTGCAGAAAAAATCTTGCAGGTAAAATTCATCTCCAGTGAAAGGTTGGAACTCAGTCTACAACTCGCCCATGCCCATTTTTCTGCAAAGGTATCCAGGTACGAGCTACATTTTCAGATACCAGTGGGCTTACTGCCATGTCACAGGAAAGTAAGCAGTGAAATTCCTAAGACACAATAACCTTCACATATTTAAATCTGACTTAACCAGAATGAAGTTTTAGTCTTCAGTGCTCTTATCTGTAGCCTGTGTGTGTGTGCAGTCTCCACACCTGTGATACACACATCTTTGATTCCCATTATTTGACCTCTTGGCTGTTTCCTTCAGCTCAGGAAAGACAAGTGCTCAATTTCACTCCCTGTTATCACCTTTGCTACTTACTCCCTTCCTCCCATCCCTAATCCTCGCAACTTCCTCCTGCCACCCCCTAGCTGTCAGCACAGTTTGCTTTGTCACCTCCTCATCCCCTCCGGAGAGGGATGTGATGAGTGTGGAATAGGTGCCAAAGCTGCTCTCCAGGGCCCTCTGCAGCAGAGTGGCTCAGAGCAGCTCATACAGCACAAACAAGGCTGGCTGAGATGTGCTGTGTGCAAGGTAAATCCTTGTATATATCTACATTGCAGTGTAAACATGTTTATTTATATAGGACTGACAAGTTAAGATTATTGTACTTCCATAGAAATTGCCTGAAAACTGTGCTTGACAGGTGCCTTGTAGTGCAACAGGGTGTAAATAGAAGTCTGACAGTCCAAATCACTATTGCAGCAGAAATCCACAAAGGCCAAAATAATAGCACTTATTATTTCTCCAGCTGTGTCTTTAAAAAAAAAACCACAACTAGAAGATAAACAAACAGAAACATAAAAGTATGAAAAAAAATGTTACAAAGGAGTCATAGTGAGCAACCACCACAAAAAGTCTTAGGCACAGGTTGGTGGAAGCAGTAGCAAAGCATTATGATGTAGCAAATAAAAGCAGCTGCCCATGATTTCAGTGTCTGTAGCAGCAAGCGCACAGTGTCATCAGGCTCAGGCTGCTGGAACAGAGGGCACAAAGTTCCCTTTCTCCTGCAGCCTGCAGAGCAGCAAAGAGCAGCCCTGACAGGAGGACAGGGCCAAGCCTTGGGCTTTGCTTTGAGCTTGCTATTAGAGAGCTGCTGCCAGAGCCTGGCAATGCAGAGGGGTTCAGAACATCAGGGGTAAGACTGGTAAACTTGTAGGCAAGGACAAACACAGCTTGGGAAATGTTTGTGCTTGTGTGTGTGTATTCAGCATAGACTCTTTTGTAAGTATATATTTAGGATCTCTGCAGAAGCAGCAAAATCATTAAGGAATATGCTGTATGCTGTATGCTTTCACTTAATCATCTGTGGGATGTTTATCAGGCTTTCAGGAGAGTCATCTAGGCAGTTTTTAGTTTACAGAGACAGTAGCTGTTTGATTTACATTTGGAACTAGACAGTTGATTATTTATGAACACGTAGTTCACTGTTCTCAACAATGCAATTGCTTGCCAGCTATCATTAAATCTATCAGTAGTGACCAACCAACACTTGATTTGCTCATTACCAGATAAAGCACCAGTACAGATTCATGTACAAACCAGACACAGACTCCACATCACCCAAGTCAGGCAGTGCTGACTGCTGGCAGACAGCAGCAGGCACATTGTCAAGTGAGGCTGTTGTTTTATGACCAGTGGAAGAAGCTGCCATCTGTACAAGTGAGGGAGAGTGTCTCTGCTCACACCCCTACAAATGAGTGATTTCTAGATTAGTCTGACTGGGACTCTGCTCTACCTGGACACTGTCTATATTCTTTCCTTTGGAGATTTTCAATCAGATCAGTTTGTTGATCACACTTGTTTTCATCATTGTGATTCCAACACCTAATGCAAAGGTAGAGCGGGAGTAAGCACTGTGGGACAGTGGGAAAGGCAGACCCCTAGTGCACTTGCAGTGTTTGACTCACAGTGATTGCAGCCTCTTTGTAATGGTGTAAAAGACAGCAGAAATTTGCTGCCACAATGGACAAATTCTTAGATGTCCAAGTAAACAAAATAATGGGAAGAAAGGATGGGTGGGGAGACAACCAAAAGCTCTGCTGTAGGATTGTGCAGGGTGATGTTCATGGAAGTGCATTCCTAACTGTGATCACAGAGGTAGTTTTTGCAGAACACATCACATTGTTACTTGACCATGCTAATAATCATCCATTCAAAGCCCTTTTCACAAACACAAGTTACTCCTGTCTAAGATGCTACAAATGCTTCTCTGCAACCTTTTCTTAATGACACTGCCTGTAAACATTAACTAACAGAAAAGCTCCAGAGGACATTTTAGCACTTCAGAACACAGCATGTGGACCACTTGGGTGTCACTGGGACAATGCTGATGACTTGTTTCAATAATAACTATACTGATGGTAAGAACAAAATTAAGATAATATGGAAATTTGTGGAAATGAGATGTGTTGATGGAGGGAAATGTTCAGAAAGGGAGTATACCAGAATGAGGCTATATTAAAATCAGTAACAGTGTGTTACTTGCTCTGCTCTTACATTATTTCCTTTTATCACTTAACCACTGTCTGCTAAATAAATACTGGTCTGACCAAACAGGCCAGTTCATTCTGCTAAGTAACAGACTAAGTCTGCCTTTGTGCAGAGTCCCTTCAGTTTTTAAAAGAAACCTAATTGAGGAAAGAGCAATATGGCTGGCAAAAAAAAAAAATTCTAAGAGCTTTCCCCCTTTTAACAATGGCATTTAGAAAAATTATGAACTTAAATTTCAACTGTGTAAATTTTCAGCATCAACTGAAACAGCATTATAGACTGCTAGGTTACTAAAATAAAGCATTCTGTAATTCCCTATTTCAATTTGTAGTGTTTATAAAATCAAAACTGATCCTTTTACAGGCATAGTCAGAAGTGCAATTCAGACGTACAAGTAAGAAGGTGCACAAACACAGTATTCCCAAAAGGAGGCTTTCACAGGTCATATTTTTGTGCTAAACTGATTGTGGAGAAGCTGCAGATAGCCAGAGTCAATAGCTAAATCCCCTGTCCCACACTACTACACAAACACAAATCTACACCTGAAGGCTATCGAGCCACTGCTCTGCCCAGGGGAAGCCTGTGTTCCATTTACTGCTGTAATCTTGGCCCTTTTCCCTGCATTCATTCTTCCACTTTCATGTTTGCTGCCTTCAAATGTCTTTAGAAAACCAAGCCAACCTCAAAACCCTCTAACAGCATCTTTCAAGTGTCATTTATCTTCCAGATTAAGGGTTGTTCAGTACCCTGAATTTTTCATTGTTCAATTCATATTTGAACATCCTGGTCCTGTGCCCCCATCTACTCACTGCACATGGCTTGACATCTGCCCCACTCTTTTTGAGAGGGGAATCCTGTGCTGCTCTGTTTCTCTATAGTGTCTAGGCTTCAATGCCAGACACTGAGTTGATATATTTTGTAACCACAGCATTACAGATAAGAGTAAAGTTAAAAATAGCAGGTAAACAAAACCACGGCAAAAGGCGACCCAAAATATTCTCATAATGTGCATCGAGAATGACATAAAAATATAACTACTGATTAGCATGTCAACAAGAGATGATAAAAGAATAAATGGCCCCCATGCCAAGATCTACAAGTTGGATTAGCCTGGGAACAAACTAAGAATGAAGCAAATGACAGATATAAATAGACTATGAGCTGTAGCACTCTGCTCCATTATGAGATAATTGGAAGAGATAGATAAGGGGGAAGTCTAAAGTGAACATCATGTACTAAAATTTTTATAAGGCATTTCAAAAGGTTCTCTAGAGGTTGATACTGAAGGTAAAAAATCACATGCTCATACAAAGGAAAAGAAGTAAACAACACAAAAATTAAACATGTTCTGATATATCATAAAGTGAGTGCCTATGATCAGTAGAAATACTGTAGAAACATGCCTTTTTTGTATTTTTAATATAATAAATCAGCTTAAAAGTCACAGAGGAAAAGAACATACTGAATAAGAAGGTAACAACTTGAAAAAAAATATAGCACAAACCCCTGTTTCATAAAGGAATGCACACATAGAACAGAGAGCCTTCTAGTAGAATAAAACAGGTAACTTATGGACATAGCAAAGCAGAGGCTGGCTGCAGCTATAAAGCAGAAATAAAGCAAAGCAAAATTAATCTTTATTTGCCTTGAAACCAGACAATAAGAACATAAAGCAACAGCATTTAATAAATATTTTTCAAATTGTATACATCTACTTAGTTGAACTCAAAGGAATTGTGAGTCAATATACTTTAGTCTCTTTCTATGGTGTGGATATATTAATTGTTTAGGTAAAAATATGTTCATCGATATTTATTAACCACACTCTGACCTCTGTGCATCTGCTCATAGAGATGCTAAAAAGACCCATATACAATTGCCCCCTAAGCAATATATTCTGCTACATTAAATGAGATTTTTGCTGTTTGTCTCACCACAGGCTAAGAATTCATCTTCATGTCTCATAAAGCAGGAGCAGAGGTAAGAACTTTGATTTTTGTGCTCACTTTTCAGTCTTCATCCCTTTGTTATAAGGAAATTAGTCTACTTCAGTAGCTTTTCAAGCTCAGGTTTCCTGCTATTCTACTGCATGCACCCCTTCCTAGGATTTTATCTTGCAATGCAAGTGGAGGGTATATATTTTTAACAAGGGAAAAGAAGTATGAACAATTTCCAGTATGAACAATTGTGCAACTTGGAAAATCAAACAGTTCCAAGGCCTTTAATAATTTTTCTTCCCTTTCTAATAGCTCTATCCATCTTTTTCTCCTGGTACCTCTGTGACTGAACTAAGGGTCTAAAATTGCATTGTTACAGCTGGAAGTCTGAAAAATTATCTGAAAGGCAATGCCAAGCTTAGGACTTGTAGTTTACCAACTTCACTGGAAGAGCAGGAAAACAGTGGTTCTGTTGCTACCTGCATATTACACATCCAATCCACTCATTTTATCACAGGCACTAAGATAAAACATGCCCTTCTCTTGCATGTCTTTGATTCCAATCCCTGCTCTAGCCTGGGCTTCCCATGTTGTCTGTGGTCACTTGCTTATTTCAGCACTCTACTCTCCAGCTCTAAAAGGTTTCCACAAAAACGACAAATAGATAAAAGTTATAAAATCAGGCTCTCATACCTCAGAGTGCTGTGAAATGTACATCATAATCAGTAAAATGTGAATGAAACAGTCTCAGTTAAAATGATGGAGTGTAAAATGCCTTGTCTTCAAAATGGTCCAGATTCTTATCACTAATGAAGCTGTGCAATAATGGCTGACTTGGGGGAATTTGATGGGAAAGCTGCAGCAAATTCAGTCTAGACTCAGAGATTAAATAAATTAGTCTACCTGGATTTTTGGTTTTGTTTTCCTCAGAATCTTTTTTTTTTCCCAATTCTGCACAGTTGAAAAGGAAATTAGTATAATTTATCAATAGACTAATTTTATTCCAGTTGACTGTATTGAACTATTTTTCCTCTGGAAACGGAAAAATGTGTCTCAGATATATTCAAATATACTGTTAAATAGCATTCCTACTGTATTTATGGAGTCTATCTATGCCAGTATTTCAGCATTTATCCAGCAATCCCACTTATGCTGCCATATAATGGGTGAGATGATCAAATACCAATGAGAAATTTTCTATACCACTCTGGCTTTTCTCTATCATGCCTTTAAAAATCACCAAATTTTCAGTGAAGCTACTGAATTAACTTTAAACACATATGACTACATTTTTTTTTATTCTGAAGACCAACTGGACATGTAATTTTTTTTAATGCTTATCTTTGTAACATTCTATCAAAATCTCAGCAGGACTTCAGAGTAAGATTTAGATCTTCTGTCTATGGTTAAAGAGCTATGTAGTAATTTATGAGACTTCTTTGTAAGGTTAATGAGAGCAGAACTTCCTCTTGCCTACCTAAATGCCACCTACTTTAATGCTAGCTTATCTCTGATGATAAATTACATTTTAAAGTCAAGTTTTACACACAAAAGAAAGAATATTTCAGTTTATTATTTGGCACTGTAAACTTCAGCCTGGGGTGCTTTCCAAATTAAAATAAATGAAATTAAAATAAATACTGGTCATACTTTGGTTCTTAATATTATTAGTTTCCCAGGCTCCTGATCCTCCAAATTAGCCAGTTTACATTCTCTTTAAATAATACTTGAAATGGGATCTGGTGCTAAGGTTTGCAAGAAAACCAAGTGCTATAATATGCAGTTATTATTTTTGTATCTGCTTGTTGTTTAGCATTGGACTTGTAGAGAGGTTGTATTTACAGAAGCACCCAAAGCACCTCCATCCTCAGAATACTGAATAACAACAAATTAGCATATTCTTTTCAACATTTTGACTGATACATGTCTTATCTGTGAACCTCTCAATCTCCTAGAATATTTTTAGATTGTCAAACACTGGTGGCTAAGCTGTCACCTGAAATATTCTATTTAGGAACTGACAGTATGCATTGCCATTTAAAATATAGAAAATAAGAGGGGTACACTGGAAGAATGCTCCATGAACCTCAATACAGGGTAGCACAGGATGGTTTCCAATTAGAGATGGAATACATATATTGCAATTCCAACTACTTATACATGCATCCCAACTCTGTAGGGGCTGAAAATGTAATCATGCATTTCTCATGACTCATTTATCAAACTGAGACTTACAGTAATAAACTATTATTTCACATTTGATAGTGAAAAATTCAGCACAGAATTTACAGGACTTTTGTTTCAATTGTGTTTCTATTTTACTTATTATGCCTATATTTATTCTAGTGATAAAGGCAATTGAAGCTAGCTTTGAGATTTCCATATATTGGGAAATCTCTGCAGTTATAGCTGCTGCCTTAATAAGTTACACTGGATCAAGGTGCACTAAATGAAGTTGATGAGATGTCATGATACTGTATTGCCTGGTACTTCAATGGAAAAAAAAAAACCTCTTCTACTAAGACTGAGACCCGTGAAATGAACTTCTCTTTAGGAGAAGGTGGTACTCAACATGAAAAGATGAAAATCTTCCATAACTGCCAGGACACTTTCTGGCTAACTCTCTTCATGTAGATTTAGTAGGTGTACAGTATTTCAGTGACACATAGGGAATACAACTCTAGCCAAAACAATAATGCACACTAGTGATGGACAATTAGTACAAATGCACTTTAGGTGGCATGGCAATCTCATAGGTAAAACACTGGTGTTTGGCTTTCACAGTTTCACAGTTTCAACTATAGATCTGTTGGAGGTGGAGTGACTAGGAAAAGAGGAGAGCATGGCAAATAAGGAACAGAGCTGCTATTTGGGTTTTCAATTTATCTGTAAGGAAAAACACCCAAAACAATACACAATGAGGTTGAAATTTTAGAGCTCTTTCTTGATTCTAGTCATAGCCAGCAGTATTCCCAAAGGAGAAATATCACTAGTTAATAACAGCACTCCTAAAGGTAATGATATTATATTTTTACTATTTTTAGAGTTTTTAGTAACTGAAAATATTACACCATTATCTTTCGGATCATATTCCAAAATTATGTACTGACCATTGTCACAAAACACGCAGCAGCATGGAATAACATTACATGAGGTCATCTAATTTTTCCTTGCGTGTTTATTTCTTCTCCAAGCTACAATTTTCCTTCTAGCTGGAAAGGATTAGGTAGGATGCAAGACAGTGACATCACAGGCAATACATAAAATTAGTTTAAAAACTTAAATCTTTTTTTTTCTGTACTCTGCTCGATTCCCCACCTGTCCACAGGTTTACTTAGATTAAAAGTATTTGTTTATTACAGGGCAAGAAATTATGGGAGCCATGCCTGATCTGGAAGAGAAAAAGTCATAAGAAGTCAAATGAAATTTGTCAGGAACTTCCCACAGACACCTTAACAAGCCTAGAAAGAACTTTTCTGAGATTCCATTTATAGCTGAAGTGTTAAAAAGTGAAAAAGAAAAAAAAATTATACCACATATGCTTTTTACACATGCCCAGGAGCAGGGTAACTTTATAAAAAGGAGTGTCTTTTTAAAGTTACATATTGAGACAGTCCACATATGCAATCTGGAAACACTTAGACAACACCCCAAAATATGCCATTAGAATGCCAACAACTCTGAGAAGTAATACTGGGCTGAAGATAAGATTATAGCAATTTTCCTGAAGTGATGGGAGCTGTGCACAAGCACACGTACACAACAGGAGAGTATTTTAACAGAGAAATACAAAGAGAAGGAGAATTCAGCAAAGACTCAGGAACAGACATAAACCAAAAGCCCAGTACTTGACAGGAGGTGCCTCTCCTGATGCTCCCCACAGAGACAGTCTCTCCTCTCTTCCACAGATAAAGGCTGTGGAGACTCCCCTTCCTCTACCAAATCATCAGGAAAAGAGTGCTGATCACATTTCCTGCTGATGACTCCTTCCAAAAGAATTGCACCTTGATACTTATCTGTCTTTATTCTCTAGTACTTAAAGCTGCTTTGGCTCCAATGATGACATCCAGATGGAAGATAAAATATGTAGGATTTCTGAAGTAATACTTGCAGCTTCACATACATATACAGTGCAATATATCTAACAGTGGAGTGGAATGGATTCCTTCCTTTCAAATGCAGCCTGATGCACAGATATGATTATTGTTTTACATGGAAAAAAATTACAAAATTTTCATATAAATTATAAATGTCTCATTAAGGAGTGGCAATGATTCAAGAACTCTGAACGCTTAATTGAACAAGTGCTTTTAAAAGTCACTATTATCCTAAAATGTCACCTGTCTGATTCTGCTCTCTCCACAGCTAACAGGGTACACATAATTACTTACTTCATATAAATCTCAGTCTCCTTATTCAGAGTGAGCTATTACACTTCCTGATTAATCCTAAGACATGGTTTTAATTATCTCTTCATTAGTTTTAGAAAAATTTAAAATATCAAATTTCACAATATTTTAAAAGTTTAATTCTGTCATCTTTATTCATATTAAATAACACTTAGTACTCTCTGAAGTAAAATGCTGTTCATCCATTTTAAGGCAGGCAGAATAGTTTGCCCAGTATTTAATTTTTCAGAATAATGACGTCAAGCTTTCAAAATGTGCCTTGTGTGTGCTTAGAAAATCATTTAGCAAGTGCCTTCAGAATACTGGGATAGTCAATGTAAACACTAATTTTTTTTTCCCCTTAAATATAACTTCCAAAATGACTGCATAAATTTCAGATTTTGTTGGCTTTTTTGACAGGTTATTTTAAATCTCTTTAGCTAACTGCATCAGTGAGGTGGGTCAGGACAGGTGTTGTTCTGTCATCTTGTTTGCAAGTCTGACCTAGGCCTTAGTGCTGACCAGATTTAGGTGGGATATGAGGAGAGAACAGGGTGTATGCATGCCGGGAGGTTTGACAGACAATTCTCCAATGTCTAGGGTGATACAAGAAAGCACAGTAATATTCCCACAGTAATATTCCACAGAGTATTCCCAGCTCTCTCCATCTGGCCACTTTTGTCACTGCAAAGTGGCCCTGCCATCCCAGAAAGGGAAGGAATTTCTAAATGCTCAGTTCAGCTTAGCCTGAAGTCAGGTAGCAGCAGGGTGCTGCAGAGCTCTATGTCTTCACTCATCTGCCTTAGAAGAAGACATCCACCCTATAATCTTGATAACAGTGATCTTCTAACAGCTTGTTCTTATCTGAAATTAGGAGCAAAACCTGAGGTCTTCCACAACACTCTCAGGCTAGCCCATACTATATCACAGCAGAGTGCCTTGTAGAGGCTCCTGAAATTCTCCTCTCTCCTACACATCCAGAGGTACTTCCTCCATAATCTGAAACATTCCCAGCAGCCAGCCTTGTTCTTCCTACATGAAATGCTCTGGCTACATCACACTGAAATCCCAACATTCTGAATCACCAACTGAGCTGGTCACAGTGACTGCCACAATTAATTGTCTTAAATAGATTCATAATGTTGCATGAATTTAACTCACTTTATTGTTCTTTTCTGAACTCAAACTGTGATTTGTGAACTGCCAAAAAAAATAGGAAAAAATGAAGGGAAAACTAATCAAGACTTTAAAATTAACTCAGTGCATTTTCAATGTTGTTTGTACCATTTTAGCTAAATTGTAGTTTTCTTGCAATCTGTGGTCAGTGCTGGTACAAAAATAAATGATCATGTGGGTCACTGTTTGAATGCAGTCCTCAGTGTCAGTGAGACACAGGATATCTGCAATGGCTCTGGTGAGATTAGCTTCTCTCTGATGAGAATTTTAGGTGGGTGAAAAATCTACTTAAGATTTTGATAGTCTTTATAAAATTAGGTTGACTAATCAACATCTGCCCATTACAGAGTAGGTCGCTCTACTTTTTGTGTTTGTATTATGTTCTTTGAATTACTACTGAGAGAGCAAAACAGTAATTAAACTGTTTTGGATAGGACATTATCTACAAAAATTGCTTTTCAAAAGGTATTTGTTGAACTGAAACCCCTTTGAACAACGATCAAATTCTAGATTGCCGTACACAGTGAAAACATGGCTTGCCCACTTCTCAAAAGGGAACATTCAGCTAAATATAGAGCTTAGCCTTCAGTCCCCCTGTCAGAGCTGTCTCTGCTCCATGGTGAGAACTACAGGGCAACAGTGATGTGTGACCAGTGCCCTCAGCTTCTCTTGAATTTGGTGTGAAGATGAAAAACTAAATCCCATTCCAGGGTCAGGGAATGTTGTATATCAACAGCTGTTATTCATAAGTGACAAGTATAACCACAGTTTTCCATTTGCAGTGCAGCAGGTTGGTTTTTTTTTCCCATGGGCATTTGGTTCAGATTGGGTTTGGTAACCCTGGTTTTGTCTGTATTGCAGTTTTCTTGAGCCACAAGGGCAAGAGAAAACAAAGTGAGAAAGACATAAAACCTCTAGAACATTTTTGGTTATTCAGAACAATTAATTAGCAAGGCCATTTTTCAATGTTTACTCCTCATTACATATTTTAACAATCACTATGCTGTGAAGGAGCTCTGTAACTTTAAGTTATAAATACAGCAAATGCCATTAACTTTATCATCACAGAAAGCTAAAGGGCAAAACAATTTTCTTTACAAAATGCCGAAGGGGTTTGACTCAGGGTACAGAATCCAGGAGGGAGGGCCAGACTTTCCTGGCAGAGCTAGCCCACAGAGAGGACTGCTGCTCAAACTGTGTCATTGTCCCTGCTAGGCACATGACCCCTGTGCTGGTGGCTGCTGGAGATGCAATTATTAATGGCTAAATCTGGCAGGAGACTTGTCACACCCAGGCACAGGGGTAGGCAGTTTTCTCTTTTTTGCTACCTCAGTAGATAACTTGCACTGATCACAATCTAATTCCTTCCTTCCACATCTTCCATAGCTTGGTACTTGGCAAGGCAGGCACAGAAATGACAGACTTGGCAACCTGCTTTCCACCACAAAAATATTGCACTTCCCAACAGGTATCTCCCTAAGTGGAGACAGGATTTGTCCCTCGAGATACCTCTGAGTAAATAATAATATCTCTGTTTTTATCTGTGAGGATAAACACTGGGTTTTGTCTCCTAATGACTGTTTCTGTTTTATTGCTACTTCCCACCAGGAAGTTGACTGCTAACATAATTAGCAGATGATTGCACGGGGGAGGCTGAAATCTTTAACAGCTGTTTTAAAGCATTCTGCACCAAATCTTCTGTGCTGCAGAACACTTCCAGCTCTTGAATGGCATTCTCTCCAATGACACAGATTATGGGACCATGGAGTGGAGCCCTCCAGGAAGGACATAACTTGTTCATTTACTTGGAAAAAAGGTGAAGAAACCACATTTAAAGTGTTTAGTGGATTAGTACAAGCATTTGGGCATACTGTGTCAGAATTCAGATAAGATCACCTTTGATTGTGAAGTCTAGAAACTGAACGTATAGCACAGCAATGGTTAGCAGATTTTACAACTTTACTCTTTCTATAAAAGAAAGTGCAGACATTTCTGATGCTCCAAGTGATCTATTTCTTTGTTACAGGATAAAAGGAAGACAATATGAATCAATCCTACCATTTGTTAAAGAAGAGTCACTATGAAAGAAAGGCAGAGTGCAGCACAGAACTAACTATTATAAAATAAATAGTCTTAATCGTTGGGTGTGATAGAATAATAATCATAAAATTAGGAGGGAAAGAACTGCTTTAGCTCCCCATGGAGTGTTATAGAGTCTGCCAGATGTAAAGTAGTATGTGTCAAGTTGTAGATGGAAAAATAAGAGCTTTAGCAATAAATCTATAATTAAGTAATGATTGAAGTACCAAGTACATTTACAAACTGCACATCATGTTGTCCCAGAGGAGGAAAACTACTTGGTCTGGGAGAGTTTTCAAGATGAGACACTTAAATGGTTTGTGCTGTATAAAACTTCTGCTGGGATGTGCTACCAACAACTTTGGACAGATCCAGTCATAGCAGCACTGAAATTACTCTTCTCTTTCCGTGTCCTTTCCCAGTTCCACAGTGTGTGCTAGTTTAAGTGGAATACAGGAACACAGAAGCAATGCATTTTGGCCTCTGTTGTTGTTGCAAGCATTATGGTAAAACACAAATTAGAATGGGGCTAATGGCACTGCCTGCTACAAAGCATTGCTTCTTCTCCTCTACCCACACGTGTCTGATCCGTAACAGGGACCCAGTCATGATCGGTTTAGAAGGATGGTGAGTATGGAAATATATTACCAGTTTACTTTCCTGGGACTGTGCTCCTAAACCTCCCACAAGAGTGTAAACTCAGGCCTTTTGCTTTGGTAAATGCAGCTGTTTCATCAACATCAATATTTATCATAATTTTTTTTAAGCAGTGAAAAACAGCTTGGCCGGTACACACAGCAAGTTTTTTCAGGGTTTAGGGAAACTCAAACTTTTCAACTACTGCTATGCAGAAAAGCATAGCACTTGCTCTCTTTGAGAATTAGACAGTTAGGATCTAGAGCAATTTCAATAAAAATCAAGCATTTACATTAGAATTTAGGCTTCTAAATCTCTTTATGGGTTTTGAAAATTTAGTTACAAGGGCAAATCGAGATAAATTTGACAATATCTGCTCAAGCCTCTGTTAAATGAAAGAATTTCTGTAAGCTAATGTTTTCTAAAATGTGGATGCCAAATTGACTAAAGTATTTCTTGAAGGAAAGAGGAGGATTATTTTGAAGAAACTGCAATAGAATTTTCTTTTGAGGAAATTATAATAGAATTTTTTGTCAAGTTGAATCTAGACTCAGTTGTTTTAAATCTCTTGAATCAGAAACGTGTGGGCTTTTTATCCCTTTTTAGTTTAACAATCTCAGGTGATTTCCAAAAGGAAAGGCACGAGGAAGGCTTCACTCACTAATTCACACCGTGACAAATGACTGTTAAAGTGCCTTCTGAGATTTACAGTGGGGAGCTGTTCCTTGAAAGGCAGCAGTCAACATGAGAGCCAGCAGGATACAATTGTCCAAGGGATGTGTGGAGGTGTTCTGTATTATGTGAATCTCCTTCCTTTCCAGCTAGGTGGTAATGTGCATTTATGCAGAAAGCACACCAGAATGGAGGGCTGATTTTAATTTAATCCTATAAGTACTCAGTGTAAGAACAGTTCTTTCACAAAGGTAAAATTTAGCTCTATAGTTTTAAAATTAAAGTATATACTGTAGCAAAATGACTCAAATTTTAATCTCAATACAGAAGCAGGATTTGAAATGAATTTCCAGTACCAGTTAATGTTCTTGTTATATCTGTACAGAATAGAAAAAAAATTTACAGAATTGGAAAATGTAAATTTTTGTTCCATGACTGAAACTGTAAAAATATCTTGCAGCAGCATATAGAAAAGTTATGAAATGGGATGCTTTGAAGGTGGGGGTTGAACTACCCACAAGTTATCTGTTCATATTGTTTCCTTGGACACTCCAGCTGCCAAACCATTCCTGCAGAGTTCAAGACATTTTTGTCAGAGCAGGCAGAGGAGAATTTGAACAGTTCATCAGAATAAGCAGTCATGCTTCAGTGGTGAGAAACATTCCCGTCTTGCTAGAATTCACTAAACCAAATGCAGTTTTTATATCTTCAAGAGCTTCTAAAGAAAGGATTAAATGTCTGGGCATAAATGATTTAAGAAATGTGAGGTAAACTGTGCTCTGCAAGATACAAAAGGCCTTAATAAAAAGGCAGTGATATGGAGAGAATGTAAATGCTTTTAATTTTTAACTTGGAATTCTTTCTTTACACCTCTAGCATGCTGTGGTTTGGCTGTTTTGAAGCACGTGGTAACTATTTATGTACACAAAAACCTCTTCATTGTAGCCTTCCCAAACTTACATTGGAGCCTAAAAATAAACATTCTCTTGTATCCTCCCCTCTGCAGCAATTGACCAACTTCGAACATGTCACCTCTTCACCAGGTAGGATGTTTTCTAATTTTATTTGTGTAGCTTTTCCACACAGCTGGTAAGAATAAGGACTGATGATCAGTAGGGTTATGAAACATTTCATTGCATAGTTTATTATTACAATCACAATTTAGTGAAATCTGGCTGAATTAACAGGTGAATAATTGTGCTAATCACTTAGTTCCCCCTCTATTTCTGCTCATTTCCCAGCAGCCAAACTGAAAGGTAAATTTCATCATGAAGGTCAATAAACATCTCAGAATATCCAGCAAATCAAAACACTCTGTTTCATCTTCAGATACTTTCAATAATGAAAGCAAAATGTAAGATTCACAAAGGGATATTAGCAATATTTACAGAACAAGTGAAAAAGTCAAGGATCCAATCTTCTCTTTACCTTTAGCCCAGTGCCTGGGATATTTCCGTGGCCAGAGGAAACCTGAGCCATTACCCTAGTTGCCACAGAATTCACCCACTTGACACACACACATGCTCTAGCTGCCTTGTAGAAGTGTTCTCCATATAAAATGAGTGGAGTGTAGCATCAAACATCATCTCCAGTTTCCAAAGGGAACCAGGTTCCTTTGAAAATCTAGCTTTGCAAAAACCAAAACTGATTTTGACGTCCTTTTTTTGGAAAAAAACCCAAACCATTCAGCAAATTCAAGAATGCCAATAAATCATTCGAAGTAGCTTTCTTACTGAACAAAATCATTCGTCAAAGATTCAGCATGTTCTTCTGAATGTGCAACATCTTTTTTGAACAACTTTTTTTATGAAAAATAATATACAATCCAATTTGGCGGTTTGTGGAAGATGACAGCCCAGAACCCATCTGTTACTGAAGCCAACTGCAAGGCTGGCTATGAATCTAAGCTAGGAAAGCAGAATTTCTGGGGGGAGGGAACAGAAATGCAAAAGCAGTGAGATGGATGCTACTGTATTGAAGAAATACAGGAATGGTATCATTCAGGAATGGTATCAGGGAAGGAATGGATCATGAACTAGATAGCTAAAAAAAAGTCTGAGTGAAGCTCTACTATAGAAGTCCCCCAAAAAAAAAAAAATAGCTGTTTCCAAACAGGTAGAGATCTAAGAACAAAATTCCTGAATGAGAGTTCTTTTATAATCAGCTAAGCATTTTAGCACATGTGCATTTTATCAATTAACAGAAACATTTAAAAGAAATAGGTGATGAAACATAAAGAAACATAACCATTAAGGTTTCAAAATTGAACTATGATTATGTCAGAAATATATCTTTGAACAAAAAGAGGAGAGGTCACATAATTTCAGTCATATTAAATACTACCATATGACATATAATGGCAAACTATGCTATTAAAACTGATTTGGTGACACAAAATCCTGGGTGGGAATAATTCCATCTCCTCTCCACTCTAAAAAAACCAACAAGCATCTGAAAACCAGGAGATGGACCCTATCAGCAAAAAGCAAGCATTATTCCAGAAAGGGCAAAAGGGAATAAGAAAAGAGATCCCCCAAGGATAAACAAGCTGGGAAGATCAAAAAGAGAATGGAACTAAGACAAGACAGAGTTTGGCTGGTAAGAGACCAGAAGTTCACAGATGACACAGATGGAAAACCCTTAGCAAACATCACCCTGCCAGAGTTGAGAGCAAGTGGAATTAAAAAGTTGCAGTGAACTGGAAACAGACAGAAAATTTTTGCAGCATCTCGGCCAAAGTCCAATAACTAAAATGAACTATCTTGATCATGTGCAGCCTATAGTAGCTATTAAGGTGACTTTAACTGTGTTTCAGCGTTCAGATATTCCATTCATAGTTAACATCCATTCAACTGAAGGTTACAAACCCGACTATACTGCACACTGCTTAGAACAGAATACAAAGGATGTGCTTCACCAAAACCAACCAAGAACCATTTACCTAAGAGTGCAAAGAAAAGACAATAAAGCAGACAAACATAATATATTTTTGTGTCACACCAATCTTGCAAACTAATAAGAAGCTGATCTCAGGGTCCCCATAGGTCTGCATTCTTTCTCATTCAATATTTCCTGGAAGTATGTCTAATATTCTAAATATTCCACTTGGCACTATTTCTATGCAGAGCATGCATGCTTTTTCTATAATGGATAGTAATATTCTAGCAACATAGGAAGGAATGAATACTTCAATATTACATGATAGCCTCCAGTTCAGGAAAGTAAGAATCTGGACAGACAAACAACAGATAATACACAAGATCTTTGTAAGAATGGCTCTCCTTCAGTTACAGCTGGTATCCAAAAACACTGCTATGGTAACTTGCAGAGCTGGAGGAGAGCACGCTGCTGTCACAGCCTCGTGTAAAACACAATCTTGCTTGCATTGTGGGGAATTCCCTGCACACCTTCCTACCACTGAGCAGCAGTGCCCAGCCTCAGCACAGACAGTGCATAAAGATCTAGAAAGCTATTTACATTTCTGTATTTCAGATTGTGCCAGAGATCTCTCTTGTAATGTTTGTTGGAATATTAATGAAATAATTAAAATTGACCATTAATTTTTCACCAGTTCTTTGCTGGAGTTTTTAAATGGTAACCATGGTCTGGGAGACTTTTGTGCTATAATTCTGCTATCAAGATTGTTTTAAGGATTATTTACTTTGATTTTATTAAGTGCACATAGACCTGAAATAGATAATAGCTAAAAGGATGCTCTGGGTTGTGCAGTTACAGTATTTGCTATTTGAGACCAAATGATGCTTCTTCTGTGGAAGGTAACTTCATGAAGTGCAAGTCAAACAATTGGCATCTGGGATATGCTTGACAGAAGTTTAAACTAGAGGTGGAAAAAGTGTAAAGCCCCAGAGTGATCCAAAAAGGTATACTAAGCATATTTTGTAAATTTTAGCCATCAAAACCCAAAACAAATAAAAGAAGTTGTTAAAATAAGAAAGGTTGTGGAGTTTTTTTCCTATTCCAGTAGGAAATAAGATGCAGGTGTAAGATGCTAAGATTACATTTTCTAAAATCTCAAAGAATCAGAAGTAATGACTACATTACAATACACTTATAATTTTTTACACAGTAAAAACATGCTTTGATAAGCATACTATTTAAGTCTCCATTAGGTAGTTACAATGTTGTCATTTCCAACCAACAACATTCATTTTTGTGACTATATTAAGATGTCATTAACCATTTCATAACTGTCTGAATAAACAGCATTTGTTTAACTGCTTCAGTGTAGAGCATATTCTCCTAAACAAGGGTAATATTTAGTTACATATTTGCATGATCTTGTGATTATCAATCACTAAGAATCCATATCTCCTTAGAAAAGTAGTGAAAATCTGACCAATGTAGAACAGCATTAAAATCAAAAGTTTCTGACTGCCAAGTTAAAGACATACTCTGACAATTCAAATATATTGAATTAAATATGTTGCCGATTTTGCTTTCCTGACATTTGACTACAAGAGAGTGTTAGTAGAAAGTGGATATGACACATAATTTTGCAATGGGATCATGTAATAGTGTGTTGAGACACAACGTTGTATGGTCCAGCAGAGTGGAATGATGCTGGTGCTGTTCACGAACGCTCTTCATTCAACATCTTGAAACTGAACACACATGCACACGGTTTGCTTCTTTCTTTCAATGTAAAGGGCTCTTTGTTTATGATTTTAAGGAAAACATTTGACTTGAAACAAACAAGTCTTTTTCTATCGGGTGTGATTAAAGACACTGACAGACTTGAAAGAATTCATAAAGGAATAAAATCATGGTAGTTGCGCCCATGCCTAGGATCCGAGCATGGAAAGAAACTGCATGTGAAGAAGCCTGGGTATAGGACAACGAAAGCATACCGCAGTTAGCCTTTGGACAAACGGCAAAAGCATGTTTTCTTTGGGACGTTTTCACAGGGACACGATCCTTACCTGCGCTGCTCCTGCCGTGCCGCGGGGCAGGGCACGGCTCGGCCGCCGGCGGGAGCGCTCCGGACCCGCGGGATGCCCCGCGCTGGCCCAGGGGCGCCGGCCCGGCTCGCCCCGGCTGCGGCACCGCAGCCCCGGCCGGCCCTCGCAGCCCCTTCTCGGCGAAGTTTCCCCCGGGGCCGCTGCCCGGGGCCGCTGCCCGGCGCCGCCACCCCGCCGGGGACACCGCGCCCGCGCTCACCTGTCGTCGCTCTGCCAGCCCTGGTCGCCCAGCAGCAAGTCCCGAAAGCGGTACCGCGGCGGCAGCGGCGGCACCTCGCTGTCCAGGTCCACCATGCTGCCCAGAGCGGGAGCAGGAGGCCGGCCGGGAGAGAGGGGAAGCCCCGCCGCGCCGCCCGAGGAGCGGCCGGACCCGCCCGGGCGCGTAGGGGGCAGGAGCGGCGCGGCGGCAGCGGCGCGGAGCGGGCTGGCCCCGCACAAAGGCGCGGCGGGGCTGCCCCCGCGGTCCCCGGCGGCTCAGCGGGAGCCTCTCGGCCCCGGGAGCCAAGTCCCGCCCCGGGGGGAGGCAGGTGGCGGCGGGCGGCGGCCTCGGCGGCGGCGCGACCGCCCCCCGCCCACGCCCACCCTCACAGCGAGCGGGCGGCGAGCGCGCCGCCGCGGCCCACAACAAAGGGCCGTGCCACGGCCGGGCCGGCGGCACCGCGCCGGGCTCCGCAGCCGCCTCGCCCCCCGAGCTGCTCCCTGCCTGCTCCGCTCCCCCCGGGGCTGCCTCAGGGGTGCTTCTCTGTAGGCCCCGAAACGTGAGAAATGGGTGTCCTACCTCAGGCAGAAATCGCTGTGTTGGTGACGGTGCGGCCATCTGGGCACGGCTGGGGCTGGCACAGCCTCGGCTGCTGCCCGCGGTAACCGGGCACACCCGGCACAGCCAGAGCTTCTCTGGAACGCCGGGTGCAGCCCGCGGTAACCGGGCACACCTGGGCACAGCCAGAGCGCCTCTGGAACGCCGGGTGCAGCCCGCGGTAACGGGGCACACCTGGGCACAGCCAGAGCTCCTCTCAATGCCAGGTGCAGCCCGCGGTAACCGGGCACACCTGGGCACAGCCAGAGCTCCTCTCAATGCCAGGTGCAGCCCGCGGTAACTGGGCACACCTGGGCACAACCAGAGCTCCTCTCAATGCCAGGTGCAGCCCGTTCCGCGTTCCGTCAATTTCTGAACCTGCTTGATTGCTCTTGGACTAGCAGGTGGTGCGGGCCCTGTAAAAAAGAAAAACCACAGAGAAGTTGAACTATTCCCATAGTTGAGATTTGCAGGTAATGCCTGTAAGTGTGAGACACTCTAAAAGTGTTTTAGACACGCAGGATCAGCCCAAGTATGGCAGCCTGGCATGTGTCACACAGCAATGTGCCCTGATGAGAATCCAGCTCTGAGCTCCATTCTGTGATGCACAGATTTCCTCAGGTAACCAACAGGTAGCTCAATGCAGGACTCCGATTTCCTGTGCTGTTGTTACAGTCATTGCATCTTTCCTTGCTTCTTTAGCACAGAGCTGTTAAGCACAGCTTCGGTGATTGCTGTTTCTTTGGAGAGTTGTAGTGTAGAGTCCCCGGCCCTGTAAAACGCTGGGATCACTGGAGTATGATGCTTACCCTTTTTCACAGCTTGCTGCACTCAGCATTTACAATGTGCTTCTCAGAAAGCCTTGTTAGGTGAAGCAAAACAGATGTATGTGGCAAGAGTTCAAAGGTAACTTGTTCTTTGCTTTGGCTGATATAGGAAATAAATAAAATAGTGAATTATTCTGCATCCATGTTCTTGCCATTTTTACTATGGTGTGTTCTGAGGTCAGAGTTCTCTAAAAGTCTAATTTTAAAAAGTCTAGGATCTTTCTTCAGAATATTTGTTGTGTGCTGCCCGCTTTATTCTTTCTCAGTTGCTTGTCCAGTTAAAGGAGCTCTCTCTTGTAAGAAAACATTGTTTCCTTTCTCTGCCTGTCTTTCATTTTACCAAAACATGAGGTGGGGTGAAGCCTGTATGTTATAATGTTTTGTTGTAAAAGCAAAGCAGTTAAGGCTGACTTCAGTCCTTTTCTGAAGTCTATGAATCCTAGACTAGCAGGGAAATTAATGGTGTTTCTACTCTACCTTCCAGCAGCCTCATTAATTTTTCCACCTGAGTTGATTAATTTAACATGTGTTTTCATACTTGAGGAGCTAAGTAGCAGGAGAAGCTTTTGCTCTTTTTCTACCATGGAAATGCACTTCAGACAGGTAATAGCTGACTGGGAAATGAGCAACCTGGTGAGCAGTTGAGCAGAGCTAATAGAAAACAAACTCATTACTGAGGCTATAGTCATATAATTTATACAGATGCTTAATTCTGTGCTCCCAAGTAATAGAAACTCTTTGCAATGTAAAATGTGTTTTTACATGTCTGACTGTCCAATGCCTGATCCCTCTGAAAAGCTCTAAGTGTATAAAATTGGGCAGAAAGGGGGTTTTGGTCAGCTAAATCCAATATTTTGATTAGTAACTCAAAACACTTGGGCAACTTTTGTCTTCAAGCAGAGGAGACAGAGTCATCTGCTTGGAGACAGGTGCTGCTTACGAGCCATTATACTGGGTCACCATGCTCAAGCCAGGTGTTCCTTGTTAGGTGTTTGTGTTAAAGAAAAACTGTGAGCCACACTCAGGAGCAAATGTAGGTTTGTGCTTTTGGGATGGTTCTGGCCCTGAGAAGTGTCAGGTGCATCTGTGACCCTGACTTAGGGACTGAAAATAGACTTCAATTGATCCATTCTTTTTTGTCAAAGTGGGTATAGCTGGGTAGCTCTCAGTAGTTGACTCTGGAGTCTGAGAAAGAGAGGGCATTTAAGAACTGTGTATCTGAGTTTACTGCTAGTGACTGGATTTAAATCCTGGATCATACTCAGGTACAGAAAGAACAAAAAAAAAATTTGGTTTTTCTTTTTAGGTTACCATATTTTTTGATGGTATATAGGTAAAACAGATGGAAGCAATGCAAATGGCTTCAGGACTTTTTGAACAATAGCAGTGTATATGGAGGGAAACATAGGTTATTAATAGTGTTCTTAATTCAAGATGTTCTACCCTGCTATCTGAATTATGCAATCTTCTGTAATAAAGTAAATCAGATAAGCAGGTTAGGTTTTGATATTTTGCTCAAAATGCTTGCAAGGTTCTCTTTAATTAATCAGTTTGATTATTGAGAACCACTGGGGCATTCCTTAGTGATGATATTGATACCTAAAATTATTCAGGTAAAACAAAGCCAAACTTTATTGGAGTTGGAGAAGCATCTTTGCCATGATAAACTGCTCCTTTTCAACTTGTGAGTGTGTTGCTGGTCCTCAGCACTGAGGTGCTGAAATAGTCCTGTCCTGCCAGACACATTTCTGCCCTGTTCCCTCCATTGATGCTCAAATGTCTACCCTGGCTCAGAGACTTGTCCTCCCCAGCTGATAAGCTTATCATCTCAACCATTGTTTTTATTCTCCTAAATAACAGTCTGAGTATTGGGGAAGAAAGAACACCAGTAAATACAAATTTTTTGACAGAAGGGTGAAGAAAGATGAGGTGTCAATGCACGGTAGACCTTTTAAGGAGTTCTGTAACATCAATAACTTGTATTTATTGTCCTTTCAAGGAAAATAGTCTGGTATTGTCTGGATGGCATTCAGGTAACTCATGCACAAGGCACTGTAAGGTGTAGCCTGGGCAGAAGTGGAAAATGGTCAGTGGAAATTCCTTCTCTGCAGAGTTTGTGTGTTTATTTTTGATTTGTCTGTTGGTGTTACTAAAGGGTTAGGCAGGCTGAAAAATTGGTAGGCTAAAAAAAAATAAATCAAGCTCATTTTGAGGTTTTTTCCCAAGTCTCTTTTAATTTTTTTTTTTATTTTTCTTCCCCATAATTAAGAAGTATGTGGATGTTTGTGTTGCTATTGGGAACTTTGGAACTCTCACATTTCTGCCAGGTGATAATTTCTCACTCAAGTATGTTTGTGTGGCTTTGGGTTTAAGGCTAGAACAGGGAACTAGAGTACTGACAGTTCTGCACGTTTGGGAGCTGAATAGAATATTTAGGAACTCAGCATTCAGAGTTCAAAAATTATTTGGGATTTAGATTAGTAAACTGTACTTCATTAATCTTTTATTTACTTAGGCTGCAGTTTCATTTCCAAAATAGTTGGTAGGAAAAAGCATCATGACTATATTTGTTAAAATGTACCTAGATGGAAGTCTGAAGAATCCTTGCTGATAAATACTCCTTACATCAGAAAACTGAATTTCAGCATTAAGAAAGGCATACTTCTCAGTTAAAAAACAACATTGTTTACTTTTAAAATAAATTTGTTACCATCTTTTTTTCTTTCCTGGGGCTTTCAGACCATCAACTGCAAAAGCAATCTCAAATCTGAAGTATAGGTGCCTTATTGGACTAAAACTGGCTGTGCTAGGCTGAGTCTCAGCATCCTGGAATGTGAATGGATCTGAGAGGTTAAATCAAATCAGGAGCAAAAACTGGTGAGAGGTGTGTTTTGAGGACACTCCCTGTTTACCTGCGTTGGTACAGGATTGTTATTTAATGATGTGGAGTGTAGGACTAAAGAATACATCAGTGAATGTCTGAATGGGTTTAAACTCATTGACTGCAATTTTTAATTTTTAAAACTACTGCCCCCTGATAATCCTTATTAATGGACCTTGGCCAGGATGCCAAAGGGGGCATTGAGTTGGAGGAGGGCACAATGACCTGGAAGTTCCATAGCCTTTGGTTTATCTGCACTCAGTAGATAGATTTGTGCTTCTTGAGGCTGATGGAAAGCAAAGGGATGTTGCTGAGCAGTGCAACATTTGTAGAGCCCACAGCACTTTGAGATCGTACTTTCAGATCCTTACCTCCACAGTATCTCATTCTTGCACATTTTCTTCATGTAATCTAAAATAAAATCTCTTAGGCCTATTTTCTGTGTCAGTTACTGCTGGGTGAGGGCAGCCTGTTTTATCTTCTCCATTTTTGTGACCATACCACCAAACTGTTTATTTCCATTTCAGCTCCATCAACTGCATAGACTCTGCCCTATTCTTTTGCATCATTTCCTATTCAGATGATTACTCGTCTTGCATCTTTTCCTCACAGCCTCTGTTCACACACATTATAATGTGAAAGCATCATCATTTTCTTACTTCTCCCTTCCTGCAAAGGAATTGTCACTGCAATCCCACTCTTCTCTTTCACATCCCTTTCTTAAAAAGGACTTCCTAGGGAGTTAGGGCAATGTTAGCTTATTGGGTTTGTCCTTTTTTGTTTGCTTCTACACAAATGGGATTCTTGGCTTTTGGGAATAAGTCCCATTTTTGCTTTATTCTCAATTTTACAGTACAGTGTGGGGGTGGGATCTGAGTATTACCATAGCATAAAAATGACAGTGTAGCCCAGTAAGCTTCTGCAGAAAGAAATGCTTGTGTCACCTCCTTGCTAGGTAGCTGGGTCATGTGCTGGACTAGTAACAGGGAGAGTTGATGGTAACTTTAATTGTCCTTTAGGAAAGTACAACCACTGGGGGAATACTACTGATATGCAATAAAACTTTGTAAAAAATTATGATTTTTTTTTTTTTCGATCTCCAGACTGCTCCATGCTGGTTTTTGTTGTTTGGGGTTTTTTTATTTCTAAGCAAGTCTTGCTATTCTTATATGCCTTTATTCTTGTATACCTTCTTATGTACCTTTAAGTCTTTATTTATACCATTTACTTGTTATTGTCTATTTTGCACATCTCTTTATTTTATTGTCTGATATATCTTCCAGAGTGCAATGTTGCAATGTTTGGAATGGTTTAAACTTCAGGGGAAAAAATATTCTTGGAGTCCTTCTATCTTTCCACTTGATGCCTGTTTTTTTAAATGGCTGTGCAGTAGCAGACTGTTCTGCTGGCGTGAAAGGTTTGATAGTGATTCAGAAACAGTAACAGACTGAAATAGCCCAAAGTGAGAACAGAGTTTTAAGGTCACTGTAAAGCTCCAAAGCTAGGGCACAAAGTGAAATGAGGGATTTCAAATTTGATAACTCCTCTGAAAGCATTGCAAAAAAAAAAAAGGAGGTGGTTTGGTGGTTTCATGTATCTAATTAAACTGTAGTGTTGGTAGGTAGAAGGCATGTTTTCCATAGCCCAGTGAGCAGGACTCTGCACTGCAAGCACGATCTGTAGAGAGTTGTTTGAGACACAAGGCATCCAATATGACCTGATCCTTTTATTGTTTTATTGTGCTAAGGCATCAGAGAAGAGATCTGAAAGGGACAGTGCACACTTCAGGGCCACCTGGGGCCCCTGGTGCACTCCAACCCTCTGGCATCTATGTGACCTGGAAAGGAGCTGCAGGACCACGAGAGCAGCACACTGCATCACAGGAGAGCAGAGCAAGCTGCTGGGAAATGGTGATAACCTGGGAATTGCCTTCCAGTAAATCCTCACTTGGCTGCGAGTAGGAGGACTAACTTCATTTCAAAGTAGGGTTACTGACAGCTGCTTTTATATAGGAGGAGAACATCTTTTTTTGCAAAGAACACCCTTTCAAGTAATTTTCACTTCACTTTTTGAGTATAGAGCACCAAGGCAGGAGAATGTGGTGGTAGTTAAACACAAGTAATCAGAAGTAGGTTTATATTAAATTTAGAATTGGACATGCTATATATATTAGACAGGAGTGTCTAAGCACGTGCTGTTATCTAATTTACCTTAGGAGAAGCTGAAGGAATATTCCTAAAGAATTCCTAATACTGTGTTTCTATTTGCAAGGATGCTCCCATGGTCCATTCTTGGTAAAATGGCCTGAAGGGCAACAGCTGTTAAGACAGGAATGCAAGTTCGAGCATCCAAACCTGTCTGAGAGTGCCTGTGGCACAGCTGATCCTGTTAAAGGGGATGGTGAACTGTTAGGGAGTTATCAAGTGAGTTCTGAAATAAGGGAAGGGCCAATTTGGAAATAAATGTATGGGACAAATTGTAACAGGAGGGAAAACAGTGGGTATGGAGCAAGTGGTCGAAACCAGAGGAGGTGGGTTTGACACCATTTGTTATACGTTCAGCCCCTGCCATCACGAACTCCGTGGGGACATGCCAGCAGCCTTTGTCCCGCTCGGACAGTGACCGGGCAGCTGGGACAGGTCGGGACTGGCAGCTGGGGCGCGGTGCCTCCTCCCTGCTGTGTGCATCAGCAGGTGGCGAGGAGCAGCCAAGCGCACGGTAAGCACCCACAGCTCCTGCAGGGGTACCTGGAGAGGGAAACTCTGTGTATAGCTGTGGGTGGGTGGGTGCACAGCTTTGTGTGCATGATTAGAACTTTGGGGGATTAGTGAAGAAAGGTTTATTTGTTAGCTGTTTATTGACATTCTGTTTAACAGTGTATTGCCTATACTGAACCTGAAAGTATATTTCACTGATTGCCAGTTAATTGTGTTCTATTAATAAATCAATAAACCAGTTTGATTATGATTTGCTTTAAATGAAATAAAGTGAGCAGTTTTTCCCTGTCACACCCTTAGGTTGTGATTGTAGCAGTTATTTGATGTGTTAATATAATTATGAGTCACAGAAGTCGTGTGCTAGTGGGAGGAGAGACAAATGTTGAGGTTGCAAAGACAATCTCACTATTAATACAGTGGGATAGGACATTTTCATGGCAATTGTTGGGCAGAGCAGTGGCTGATGCTTCTGTGTGCTCTAATGAGGTCATTAAACTCAAGTGTGACAGCAAGCATGCTGTTAGAACATGCTGAAATTATACTGGCCAGAGATGCTATTTCAGCTGTGGCTAATTAAGCTTGTATTACCAGTTATCATTAGTCCCCTACGGAATACATTGACTTCCTGACATCTGTGTTCCTAACACAAAATGGCTTCCAAACACTGGTCTCAAAATTATTCTGGTTTGGACAAACACTCTGAACTTTGAGCCTCCGTGTTGAGTAAGGAACTAATAAAAACCTGAGTACCTTATTCTGACCTCACACTGACTCTGCTTTGTGGAGGAGTTTTGGGCAAGATAACTTCCAACCTGTACTTTCCTATGATCTCACACCTTGACATGCAGTACAGAGAATATGTGGTGACATTGTGGCTGTCTGGCTGTGTCCACAGCAGTATTTTGAGTGCAGTCACACCAGTTCTCAAAGCAGCAGCTCTGCTTCCTTAGATGAAATCCAGCTGCTCTTGGTTGCATAACTACTTTGATGTTGCTGCTTTTCTCATGAGTAGGAGGTAAACTCTAAAAATGAGGTTTTTTTTCTCCTTGCCTTAGAGGTCCTGAGGCATGGTTTGTCTGTGTGCTATGTTTTGGTTGAGACTGGAGGTGGCTGAACAAAGTGAGACCAAATTAAAGACAATAGATCTTGAAGTTGATAGCCCATGAAAGAGGTGAGGAAGGAAAGAAAGTTTACACTCCTAATTCTATTTCTATTTGCCTAGGGTAAGTTTAATAAATGACCTAAGAAGGTCACAAACCCAGGACTGGAAGGACTGAGTCTTTGTGGTCCTTACTTTGTGATTGAAGATGGGGTTTTTTTTGTATAGGCCTATGTTATGTGTATACAAATACTGCTTCAAAGCTTTACCAACTGAGTCTTCTAATTTTCAGTTTAAATCTGTTCATAGACATTTTATATCTGGTTTTGTGTGCTTATCTTTTAGCTTAAACAGTTTTAGTGATGTCTGTACTTATAGAGCAGTCCAGAAATTTGTGATACCACTTCCAGTTCTGGTTCAGCTGTACCTGAAAGTATCTTTGACTGTATTTCAAGCCCATAATTATTTGACAAGTGGTTTAATAACCCAAAAGCAGTTTGATAAAACCTGAACCAATTTGAGCTTCATGGCATCAGACTATTTAATACTTAAAACTGGAGAAATTGCAACTTCAACGGGTGCATGAAATATCCATTTACTGATAAGGTGTGCACCAGTAACTGCAAACTGGATGCAGATCGATCATCACAGGGTCATGGAGCATGGTGAGAGTTCATTCTCCACAGGAGTCATTTGTCAAGGGGAAGGGAAAGGAGGAGACATTTTGTTCTCTGAAGTCATTTCTGCAGGAGAAACAGTTGAATGCCAGTTTTACTAAGACCATTTCTTAGAACTGGTGACTGAAAACACAGCCCAAAATTAAAAAATAAATATTCCACCTGCATTTTAAGAAGAGAAATGTTTTAACTGCTGTAAATGCTGTAGAATTCAGGTTTGATTTGAGATCTGATCTGTAGACACTCGTTTTTATCCTATAGCAGCACACTAACTAAGCTAGTGATTTTTAAGGATATGTTATGTGGGTTTTTAGGAACATGCACAAGATGGATCTGTGTGTACTCCATCCAGTCAGACATCACCATTGTGGGGCATCTGGCCTGTGGCTGTTTTATGTTCATCTCCTGTGAGCACTTTGTACTATTACTTTTTTTTTCTCCCTAATTCTCAGTCTCAAACAATTCTCTTCATATGATCTACATTTCCACTGGAGAGCACTTGTAAAGCCAAGACATTTCATGAAATTGTTGCTAAGACCATTGCTTAGATAAACCCATGGGAAGTTCCTTTGTTAGGCATATATATATGTGTGTACATATATACATATATATATGTTCCTTTCTGCATAGTTTTGTATTTTATTTTGGAAGGTTCGTTATCTGTGTTACAATCCATTCAAATCTTCTCCTTTTTATCATTTCTCATGTGATGCTGAAGTGCTTCAACATCACCTGGGTTTATTTAATGAGGAATATGACCAAATGCATTTCCTTTGCTGTGGGTAGTTGGTGATCTTCTATAAGAACCAGTGAGTGACCCCTTAGTCACTCTGTACTTTTGCCTTTTTATTTTGATTGTTTGCAACCTATATTTGGAATTGTATGTGTAGAGAAGTTCATTTTTACACACAATTCACACGAATTTGTTTTCTAACTAAGCATATAACACACAAGGAATTGCAAAATAATTTATTTGTACAACTTTTAGATATAAAAAGACATAACCTTATATGATCATGAAAGGGATAAATGTGGGAAAAAAAAAAGTGCAATGTAAAAATAAGCAGACCACAGGGAAAGGAGTGTGTCGACCTAAATTGCCAGGCATTTGTTTATTCATTTAGCAAGGTTCAGAGAGGGGGGTAAAAAAAAAAAAGAAACACTTGTGTGTTGCAAGAGGTTTAGGGGAAGTGACTGCTGAAATCGGAGTATAAATGTTTTGCAAGGTCAGTCCATGGACCAGTTAAGTAAAAAAGCAGTGGAAATAGCACAAAGCAATGAAAAAAAGTAGGCCACAATACTGGATGTGTTTGCTGAGGGTTTGAATCTCTAGAATGTCGTTCCTGGGCTATGCAGCTCTGCTCTTGTGTTGGATGCACTGTGCTGCACAAAGAGGTAAGCTTTAACTGCTCTCTTAGAGTGTATGTGAAGAGGGTAACTAGAGCAATATGCAAAGGCTTTGTAGGTTTTTTTCATTAACTTCTGAGAATAATTGACATTTCTTCTGGCAGCTTTTAGTACCTTTAGTATTTAGTGTCCTGTCATAGGATTTTTTTTCACCTATTTATTTTGCTGTTATTAATCTGTTGCCCAACTTTTCAAATGCTTTATGTCACTATAAATAGGAGCCAGACAACTGATTTTCTGTTAATTATCTTTGCTATTTTTTCTAATATCAAAAACCAGGAAGCAACTGGTAGATTAAAGTAGAAATGCACATTTATAGAATATTTTTTTTCTGTCTGGAATAACCTGTAAGATGATCTGAGGAGGATGAATGATTACTACATTGATTGAAAAACTTCTAATATATCTATTGACTGACTGGTTTTAGTCTAGGAAAGGAGATAAATATATACAGGTATGCTTTTTTCATGTTTGAAGAGGTAGCTAGTATTCTATGTATCTTTTCAGAAACATCTGATGTTTTCTGTTTCTCTCTTCAGTGTATTTTTCTTCATTTGTTTTTATATTTTTTATCCTTAGTTATTTAATTTGTTTGCTTTATGTCTGAGTTTCTTGGCATAGAGTGTTATGCAGAGAGTGCTGTGTGGTTTTGAGCTGGTATGTCTTTGCTCAGTTCAGGTTGGTTTTCATTTCAGTTGAAAGTTATGAAGACCTTATTAATCAAAAAGATCCAGTGGATTTTACTTTGAAAAACTGAAAAAGCATAAAATTAAAGGAATGTCCTATCTTAACTAAATATAAATAATTATTACCTCAAAGCAACTAATAGTCTCATTTGTTTGCAAAGAAGTGCAGAAAAGTCCTGGAATTTGAAACTAAAGTTTGCCTGAATTTGCACTTTGTTTTCAAAATGCTTTCTTTAGGGCAGGGGGATTGGAAAGAAATATTAATGCAGCAAAATTGAACTTACCCAGGGCAACTATTACCATGGGTTATGCAGGATTCTTGTTTAAGCTTCATGCTGAAAGTCTGTGAGAGTTGTGGAAAGTCTTCTGAGAGCTGGGTTTTACACAAGGACTGGAAGCCATCTGCACCTGGATTTGTAATTGTGCTTGTACTTTGTAGAAGCTGCTACAGCATATTGTTGGCAAAAAGGCAGCTTGAGCTATTTCTAACTGAGGTCAAGTCACATGTAAATACTGAATGAGTAATTCCAGCTCTCCTGTCTGTCAGTAAGGAATTTGGAGGTATCCATTCTGTGCATGCTTTTTAATATAGAAATAAACCCCTCTGGTACTGGTGAGTGCATGGTGGAATTAATATAAGTTTGAAGTACAACCTGCCAGCAGATTTCTTCACCTCAAGCCACTAAGAAACTGCATACACACACATACTCTGACACTTGATGGTCACACATAGTTTAACATCAGGGCAGGAGTGGGGAAGAGTTGAGATAAAACCCAGCAAGACCCAGCAAATCTTAGTAATGGTGGAGAGACTGAGGAGATTATCTTTCACTGGGGGCAGGGGGGTTTAATGTAAGCAAGGAAGAGTTAAGAGGCTGCATTCTGCTCAGCAGGCAACAAATATATGATATAATTCAGAGGGAGGAGTAGAGAAGCTCTCACTGTACTCAATAACCTGTTTTTTAAATTATGGATTTCAGTGCGTACTCTCAGCTTGCAAACTGAAAGTGCTAATTCAAACAAGGTATAATTAGAAATATGTGGAGTTAGAAACATTCTTTTTCTGGCCATTGAAAAGAACTTTTTGGGTAAGCTAACAATTTTTAACACATTTGAAAGAACCAGCTAGAGGATTCCTGTTCATTTTGCTTATTCCTACATTTTGCAAAAAATGTTCTTAGAATTTGAGTCTGTCTTTTCTTGCTAAAAAAAGCCTCTCCTACGTTATTTAGAGTAAACTAGTACCCTCTAGTGCACAGAAACAATAATTTTTATTCAGATGTAATCATTCATAAGAGGGAGAATATTTATCAAAGTAAATGGAAAAAATGGGTGTGGGCACACTTTTCCTTTAGCACATCAGCAGTATTGTCAAAGCTTGTCTAATTCTTCTGGCTACTTGAAACAGCCAAGCTAAAGTTATTAAAGCTCAAAATTGCCATTATTTTCAAATTATACAGTTTTAAATTATGTGTTTTTCTCTTTGCAACAAATATATTTTTTTCCATTTTTAAAACTATTGTATAAAATTATGCCTCTAATTTGGTCGGTACTCCCCTGACTGAAATACAGCAAATGAGTTCTCAAGGGTGGGTCTTTGTAAACTCAAGTAAAACTCACTTTCCACACTTTGGGATTTCTAACACGAAGTGAGCAGATAAAAAACACCGTCTTCCACATCAGCTGCTTAATGTGTGGTGTCATCTCTGCAGTGCAGTTCAGTGAGCTTTAACTCCACATCCCTCACACGAGGAAAGATCCCAAAGATTTTTTTCCCCCAGTCCTATTTCCAGGCAGCACCTGGGTAACCCACAGGAAGGCTTCAGTGAGGACACTGCTGCTTTCTCAAACCCATGAACTTACAGCTGAACTGGGGAGAGGACGCCTGTGCCAGGTCTCTGCTGAGTTATGCATCTACTCACCAAAGGATTTCCTTCCCTGGTGGACATTTCTTCTCCCATTTACTTTCTATACAGAGATTTCATTCCTTTTCCAAGGCTTTATTCCTCAGGGTTTGTTCTATTTATTCCTGATGAATGCTCACCTTTCATGTTCAGATGGAAAACAAAAATTCATTACATTTAATTAGCTAGGCTGTTCAGAGACCGTTACTCTGGGTGAAGCTTCAGCTTCCAAAATGCGTACATTTCAGTCACCCAAGCCCTGAAAATTAGTCACTGAAATTTGGGCAATTATTTCTTGACAAAATAATTTAATTTTTCATTAACAGTTTCCCAACGTTTGCTTCTTTCCTCTTTCATCTGACTTTGCTCATTCTCAAGCTGTTGAGGAACTTCTTAATAAAATAAATTCAGATTCATTTGTTGTGGCTCATATGGGCATGGCTGTACATTTCATGTGCACTGAAGGAGGCTCAGAAAGGAGCTTTTGGGCAAGGACTGTATAATATTGAGCTAATAAGAAATACCAGACACCACCATCCACTCCCCAAACTATGCTTGGAAGCTAAAGGTCAGAGTAAATACCCAGAATTAATTATAACAAGGAACAAGGAACTTGTAAGTAAGGAACAAGGAACTTGTAAGTAAGGAACAAGAGGAAATAAGTTTTGGAATAACAGGTGATCTGAGCCTGGAGAGAAAGTTTAGGCAATGTAAAGGTGAGAGAAGGTTTGGCAGAACGTAATCAAATGACGTGTGAAATAATGTCAGTAAAGGTGGTGGTGGGTGGAGAAGAAAACAGTTTGAAAGGAGACTGCAGAGTGCCCAGAGTTGTTCTCTGTGGCAGTGGAAGGACAGGCCTGGAGCAGCTGCTGCAGATGGAAGGGCAGGAGGTGTCTCAGATCTCCTCACAGGCTGTGTAAGTAAAATCTGTTTCATGAACCATCACTGTCCTGGGTGGTTCCTTGGCACCTGGCTATTCCTGTGTCCTTCTAAATGTCTAGTCACATTCCTACAAAATGTGGATCCTTGCCACTTCCATATTTTGGGCTGATTCAATAGCAAACACTCATCACAAATGGCCCCAGGATTTCTTGCTACATTTCCTATTGCAAGATTGTTTTGGTGTTTGTAGCATGTACTTCAGTCACCAATGTTTTCATCTAAAATTTCTAGCTTGTGACGGACCTCCTCCTAGGAGGGTAAAAGAAGTGCCTACTAAAAGCTGGGACAAGCCTCCCTATCCCCATGGGACCCAAGCAATATACAATTGTCGGCCTGGATATGTAAAAGTTGGACGAGTTGGGTTTCGGTGCCACAATGGAGTGTGGCAGGAGCTGAGTCCAGGGACAGAATGCAGAAGTAAGTATTTGTGCAAAACAGCTGCAGACATTTGAGCTGGCAGACCATATTCCTTGCCAGTGATGTCAATGTGAAATTGTACCTTTACTCATAAATTACTTGTTTCTGCACCCTTTAAAATATCATCTTAAAAAGGATGTGTGCATAAGGGAACTTCTTTTAAGTTCCTTTTCTCCAGATCAAAGGATTTATTTTTTTTTCTTTACAGAAGATCTTATTCCAGACCAGCCTTACTAACCCAATTTACATTATTAAAATCAATTATTAAGTTCTTAGAAGCTTGCTTTCAAAACTTTTTAGTCTAAGCAGGATAAAGCACAAACCTGGCTTCTGAATGTGAGTCAAGAGACAGCTTATTCAACCATTTTTATGAAAGATATCATTTCTTGCAAGTGGGAAATTATTTTTCCCTGCCTTTTCTTTTAAGCTGTAATTCACAATTAGGATGAGAGCTGCTATTTATTATCTCTAGCATACTGTGCTGAGAGTTTTCAAGTATCTCACACTCTCATACAGAATTCATTACTGAAGAAATTTAAGTTTGTTATCATTAGTGAGTAGATACTTCTTTTCTGTAATAAATGAGCTTTAAACACAAAGGAATTTAAGAAACAAGGGGTTATGATTGTGTATCTAACATACAACATTTTTACTAGTGCCATATAAATATTGGATTTGAGAATGCAAGTCCTGGGTGTTCAGAGAGAGATTAATACACACCGTGAGTAAGAATTATTAAGTCACTAATAGCTTTTTTTACATTTTTGACTGAGTCTCTGTCTCAGTGTTCAGATTTCTTTGTGTAACTGGTGAGTGAACAGAGCCCATCCAGAATTTGGTTTGCAGCATGTTTTAGCAAATGCTGCCACCCAGTGAGCAGGGCTGCCACTGGCACCTGTGGGGAGAGAGGAGGGGATGCTCTGCTCAGCCTGGGGGTCCCTTGGCAGGACAGGGACACAAACACTGATCAGGAGCTGCCATTTCCTCTGAATCCCACTGCAGCAGCTTTAGGGCCTGCTCAAACACGTCTTTGTTATAAAAATGGAGGATGTTTATAGGCCCCAATAATTAAATTGCCTTGCTTGACAAGAATCAGGAAAGATTTCTGCTGAGAAGAGGTAATAGGTTTCAGCTATGCAGTTTATTTTGCAGTCCATGTTATGAGATTAGAAGAGGATGAGTGAGAGTGTTCATCTTTTCCACTCTTTTGGGAATCCAAAGCAAAGAGCTAGGGCCAGGCCATAAGGAAAGTCCCGTGGGGAGCTTTGAGCAGCAGGCACTAAGGACCAAAATAATTCCTGTGTCTTTGGTCACCTCACTTCACTCAGCACAGTCTCCAACAGAATTCAGGAAATTTCATTTCTGATCATGAATGGTTTCTCTACAGGAGGCTTTGGTGCAGATTATGTCACAAATTGTATGAAAATTGCCATAAATTTGTCATAAAACTGAATATGAGTTCAGCCTTTTTAAAGGAATAAAGCATGCTAATTTGTGGTTTGGGGTTTGTTGTAGGTAGATTAGTTATTTTGAAGTTTTTTTTTTTTTTTTTTTTAAATATGCATACTCTAGTATGTTATCATTGAAAACTATTAAAATAGTGATAAAAAAGAGATGTTAATCAAACTTATGCTGAACATTTCTGAATTTTTGAAACCCCTAAAGACCATACTCACTACTAATCACTGGAAAAATGCTGTCTTTCTCATTTTCACCTTCCTATGTAGGGTGTAAGTAAGGCTTTTTCCCTTTTTTTTTTTTTCCAACCAGATAAGCCCTGTGGACATCCTGGAGACACTGACTTTGGTTTCTTTGAACTTACCAGTGGAACTGAATTTGTTTTTGGTGCCAGAGTTGAGTACAGATGTAATGATGGGTAATACTCATTTAATTCAATGTATAGGGATTAACATAAGGTGTTAATTATACTGTCAGTTATACATTTGTTCTCTGTAATACAGTTTATTAATATTTAATGCTTGCTTACATGTTGTAAGAAATGTTTGAAGGAAGATATTTCTGGCAGACTCACGTGTCTTCACTAAATGCTTGAAAGAAATTCTCTGTCTTCTCCAGTGAAAACTGCAGCAAGTTGAATACATGGTATCGTGCCTGTGTCTGGGTATTTTCCTCCTGAAAAGCAAATCAGCTTTGGTACAGTGCTTTAGCCATGCTTTTGCAATTGTTATGTTACTGGAATCCAGCCCGAGTTGCACAAAGAGAGTTCCAAAAATCAATATTCTCCTTAATCCCTTCAGTTCCTCACTGTCTTTTCAGAGTAGCTGTCCTTCCTCTGAGTGCATTTGTTATGCCAAAGCTTGCTATCTCTGTAATGAAGACTTCTTCCTTATTCCTTCCTACTCTCTGATTTGATTTGATATTTTTTCCATTTGCAATTAAAAGACAGCACATAGGGCAAATGCAGGTAAAAAACTACTCAGTGCTGTCGCATTTTGGTTATTCTATGCTGGAACACCTGAAGCCATCTTCCTCTGCTTCAAAAACAGCAGCACTGTTGTTTCTGTCACATAATGAAAGTGCATTTTAGCATTTTTTGCTTTTTATTTGGTAAGATACCAGATGCTCAGCCAAAGGAATTACCGTGAGTGTCAGGCAGATGGATGGAGCAATGACATCCCTCACTGTGAAGGTAAATGGAGTTTGACATTAAATTATCTATTAAATTGTCTTTTTATCTGTCTGATACTATCTAAAATAGTCCATGATTGCTTTACTAGTATTAATTCACCTATGTTTAAAGTCAAATTAGGCAGCAGAGAAGCTCTTACAGTGACTTCTCAACTCTTTTAGTCCAATGAGCTTTTGTCAAAAACCCTTCCCAAAGTGGAGTCCTGTCACTTCCAGACAGGCTTGCCTGTGAGGCTTGAAGCTCTGCCTCACCCAAAAGCCCTGACAGAGTAGCTGCCTGCAAAACATGGTTGCAAATGACATTTGGAATGATGAGTTTCAAACCAGTGTGAAGGCATGTGTGTTTTTTAGCTACTTTCCTCCTCCATCCTTGTGAGCATCCTAAGCATTAAGATTTTGTTAAGGTCTCCCTGTTAGCATACTAATGTGGAAGACATTCAGTAAGCAAGAGTGAGAGCAAGGGGGACACAGACATCAAGACTTAATAGACTGGATGGCTCAGATTATGGTTTTAGAAACCTTTTCACCAGTTTCAAGCCTGTATGATCATGAAAATAAGGTTCCTGCTCTTCACAGGGATCTTTTTTAACTGCTTTATTTTAACATATGTGGGCAGCAGTGACATTTTTGTTTGGGTTAAGCATCTGATGACAGGAAAGGGTCTCTAAGAACAAATTAAAGTAGATATCTTGACTACAGCTTGTTCTCTGTGGTTTAATAATTCTGTGGATTTCGATACTTTGCATTTAGTTCACTGGATTTTGAGGGCACTCACTCTTAGGTATTGAGGTCTCTCTGCACCATATGGAGCAAGAGTTTCCAACATTTTTTGTCATGGCTCACCAAGATACTTCAGTTTCAAAGTCCTCCTAAGTTATTTCTGTCATGGTTGAGTTTTCACTGAATTAAAGAAAGAAAGAATTTGTAGAGTGCCCTAAATGTGAAGAACCCATGAGACAGAATACGAGCTCATGGAAAAGGCAGATGACTTTTAATGGCAAATGTCAGAGAGAAGTAGCTTTGGTAAACAAAACAGAATCCACTTTTGTACCTGCTCAGTGATATCCATGGAAGCATCTAAGAATGAGCTTTGATAGTCATTTCCCCCCTTAATAACATATATCTGATGAGATAAGTTAATTCTTTTTTTTTCTGCAGGTACATAATTGGGAGGTACAAGAGCTCTAATTAATGTCTGTCACTGTGTTTGTTTACTTTAGTAATATAATTGCTCTGATATCCTTAATGAGAATTTTTGGTAATAACTGAACTGAATTAGAATTTTAGTTAATAAGTAGACACTGTTGTAGTCAGTGTGTAATTCAGCACTGTTTCAGATAGCAAACTGTCCATAGAAAACTCAGTTTGGCACAACTCTAAGCAAAGTCAGCCAATTTTGGCAAATTTTAATGGTGTCAGTCAAGGTTCAGCTAACCATCCTAGGATAATTTAGGTTGGGTGAGATCATCTAATTCAGTGGATGCTCTGTCTTAGCCTTCAAGGGCAGAGAAGAGGATAATGAGAGAGGGTCTAAAAGCTTCTTCCTATGTCACTCTTTTTGCTTAGGACTTCATATTACACTTGCTGCAAATGGTACCGACTACATAGATTGGATATTTTTTATATGTTTAAGGAAATTACAATGATTTTTCTGTATTTTAACTTTTTTGTGTGTCACCTTATTTTACAGACTAGACCTCAAAATTACTTTTTTTTCCCTTTCCTTGTTTTTTTTTTGTTTTTTTGTTGTTTTTTTTTTTCCAGTGATAAAGTGTTTACCTGTACAAGAACCTGAAAATGGAAGGATAATTATGACTGGTGCATTTGAGCTAGGACAAGAATATTCCTTTGGCCAGGTTGTAAATTTTGAATGTAATGCAAAATACCAGCTTGTTGGAGCTAAAGAAATTGTTTGCTCTGCTAATGGAGAATGGAGTAGCGATGTGCCTCAGTGCAAAGGTAAAAGGACACTATTTACTGTGTCATTAAGATGCTTTGTTCTCACAGACTCCTAAATCATGGTTACCATATGGGAAGCCACACAGTTTTCACTTTATCTCACAGCAACTAAGCTTGGTTTGTCTGTAAACAATCTCCAGTGCATATATGAAAAAGTAGGATAAGAAAGAGGAATATAATAGTATTGGATACTAATATAAATAAATGCTCAAATAAGTTCCAAACAGCTTCCAAATGCAAAAGTTTTTGTGAATTCAAATTAACCCCCCTACACCCCGCCCCCCCAAAAAAACTCCAAAAACCCAAACCAAAACAAAAAAAACAACCTAAATGTTATTGTAATAGAAATTTATTCTTAGCAAATAAAAATTAAAATATGTGAATTTTTGTCTGTTTCAATTTCAGAAATTAACTGTGATGTGCCAGAGATCCCTCATGGATATGTCCGTTCTCCAAGGAAGACTTACAAGGAAAATGAGATAATGCAGTTTTTCTGTGAAGAAGGATACAAATATGGGAGCAAAGCAGAGGCACTGTGCACTGCATCAGGATGGAATCCATCTCCCTATTGCACTGGTCAGTCTTCCCTAAAGTAGTTTTGCACTTTAGTTGGGTTTGGAAGTAATTTTAGAGATTAATAAATTCATTCATGACAAAATAATCCATCCACATGCAATATCCATGAAGACTGGAAGGGTTAAGTGCTGAGGGGACCAAAGAACTGGATAAGAGTTTTCCATGAAGAGCATTAGCAAAACCAGAATCTTGTGAATCTCTTCAAATTAATATATTTACAATACTAAAGGTCCCTATTGTTGTTTAATGCTCAAATGCCTTCTGAGCAGTTCATGTGACAAATCCATAATTCTTGAGGCTAGTCCTGTTTGACATCAGCCCTCTGGGTCATGGATTTTACTTCAATTACAGCACTTAAAGGCTGTATTTAAATCTCTGAATATGCATGTCATATCCCAACTGAAACAGTTTGATGAAATTTTGGAGAATTTATCAGTGCCTTGAATTTTCTTCAAGAAATTGCCAAAATCTTGAAGAAAATGGGAAAAAAAATGTTGGCAACAGGGCAACATGATAGGATTTTATGCACCACCCACCTGCCTGGGACCTCTTCCAGAAAGACTCCTTTAGAACTAAAGACTTGTTGTCAGTCTTGGAGCCCACTCAGCTTTTGACCCTTCTGATTCAAGATTAGTAATGTCATTAATTAATATGCATTGCCAACAGTTTGACAACATACTGCTTTTGAGGAGTGCCAAACAAAATATTCTTCTGGGCACTCACATGCTGGGCTCTGGTACCGGGGGTGTGCTCAGACAGTGGTTCTGGATCCTACTGGGTTTATCTCTGGACCTAGAGGATTCAACAGGGCATGCATGAAAACTGATTCACCCACTCTCACACCACAGCAGCACCAACCTTACAGCCATCCCCTCCCAGCCCTCAGGGTGCTGGTGATATTTTCTGAACTAGAAGAAGACACAAAACCCCCAAAAGACAGGCTCTGGATTATAAATCTGTTAGCCTGACTTCTCTGAGCATGAAGGTATCTTGAGTTTTTTAGAGTAATATTCTTGACCTTTTTCAGTTATTGAAATACTTCCAGTGTCAGTGAAGGACACTAATCTTAATCACACAACCTCTGAATGATCAGTTTATCAGTTTCTAGTCAAGTATAATTGTTTCTGCATTTAGGACCTGCCAGTGAAACTGCCCTCTTTTGGGACAGTGTTTATAAACAAGCCCAGCAAAACCCAGCTGCAGATCTAAAGGAAAAAATTAGGTTTGGTTTGATAGCTTCTAGTTCTTTCTCTAACCATTCTCTTTGCAATTAAATTTTAATATTCTAATTAACATGACATCAGTAACAGCTGTCACTCTTCTCTTACAGAACCACACATTTCTAAGAAACACCTTTTTTAACAATTTTATACAGTTATGGCCAATATATTATGAAAACAAGAACCTATGCAATAAATTTAAACATATTCTTTTTTTTTTTTTTTCTGTTTTTATTTAGAAATTGTATGCTCTCCTCCAGTAATTTCCTCTGGGAACTTTAGCCCTCAAAAAGACAAGTACATAGTGGGTAATACAATCACAGTAGCGTGTGATGATGGGTATCATTTTAAAGCAATAACTGGCAGCAGCACAGCTGAATGCACCAAGAATGGCTGGGTGCCTGAACCAGCTTGTGTCCGTAAGTAGCTCTCTTCAATAAAGTTACAACGTGGAATTGTTGGAAGTATCTCAGAGAAAATAAATTAAGAGCAAAATTTGAGGTGTCTTATATATGATAGCTGCTTATTTTTTTCTTTGTACTGTAAAGTTTAATTTGATGGTTTGGAAAAATCACCTGTAAAAACAATGGTGTAATCCAGATTTACATTGTGTTTATTAACACACATATTACCTCTTACTGTATTTGCAAATCTGTTAAAATGGGCTATAGTCAGCTCACTGTCAGGAAGGTTTGTGCTCCACCTGAGGAATAGCATCCCAGTCAGGGTTAGAGGACATGGGGAGTTTAAAGTAGCCAAACCACAGGTAATGATTGGAAGATAGCTTTCCTTCTAGTATCACAGCTCTAGATTTTTACTTGTAATTTGATGTTATGGACAGTCACAGGATTTTATCTGTTTTATAGCCTGTCAGATAACAAAGCAAGGTATTCTTGATGGTTGATGAGATCTTTCTTGGGTTAAACTTCCCATAACTGCAATGCTAGTTTTGCCCAGTAGGCACAGTATAAATATATATATATATATATAAATTGGCAGGCAGTTTCAAAATTTAACACTCTTTCATCTTTGGTCACTGAAAATAAAACTTCAAATGTGAGAGAAGCCTCTGATGAAATCAGTCTTGTAAAGGAACCTTTGGATAAGATGATTAGAGCTATTTCTGAAACATGTTCTTTTAGTATCTGAGTTAATGTTTTCTCTTATCAATCGTGTTCCGAAATTCAGGTGTCATTCTGAGCCCACTTCACTCGTTATTGAATGGTCTGCTCTGCCCTGGCATGTAGGCCCTTGGTCAGAACATTTTGGGAGGAGCCTGGGTAAACTTGAATGGAAGTTTCTGAGAATCTCCTCCTTCTATCCTGGACTTTTCCCTGGAAAGTGTCAGTTCTTTTGTGGAACCAAGAGAAGAAAATTAAAGTGCTGCAGCTTTAAAATAAAAATGAAAAGAGTCAGGAAGAGCTTTTGGTGCAGGAGCCCAAAAGTCATAAATGGAAGTGGCAGGAGTCATCTCAATGTTAAGAGTTCACAGTTCAGTTTCTATATCTGAGCCAGATGACTTGGCTCCCTTTATGGTCAGAATAGTAAATTTAATCAAGACCCTCTACAGGGCCATCTCACTGTACAATGAATACTAACCTTTGGTCCCACAAATCACCCTTAGGAGTCTGCAGAGAGTGCTGGCTGGATTTCTGCTGGTTGCAATGGAACTGAGGGAAGTAACACAGCTGTAGGCAAAGACCCCAGGAGCAGAGTGTGGTTGTTCCTGCACTCCTTACCATCTTCCAGGGTGTGCAGTCCTGGTTCTGTCCATTTCTGAAAATACTCAGATGATTAATCTGAATCTGAGTTGTGTCCTGAGCTTTTTATTGTGCATGTGTTGATATTGTTGCTGTTTCATTCTGTTTCAAGGGAAACCGTGTGAATACCCACCTATAGAAAATGGAAAATTATCTGATACGTATGAGTACTATAGAAACTCCTACTTTCCAATGAGATTTGGACAGACTATAATATACTCCTGTCTCAGTGGCTATTTAGCCCCCACTGGAAATTACTGGGCTCGAATTACCTGTACTGAAAGGGGCTGGTTTCCAGAGCCAAAATGTCTGAGTGAGTACATTTCCACTATATACTCAATTCTGGGTTAATTATCAAAGATCAGTGCAGCAGAACTTGTTCTGACAAAACAGTTGCTGAAAGTCAAACTGCTTTAGGTGATCCCTGGAACTGCACCCAGACTGTCTTCGTATCTGCAGAGCACAAAATGTCACCTGGGGACACTCGGAAATTATGCTTTTGGATTTTGGAAATTGTTTACTCCTGAAAATATTCATAAGACTAAGAAACATATAGTAAACCTTCCTCTTCTCTGGCTTCTGGTAATATGAAAGTATATACTTTCATCTGCATGACAGCTGCACACACAAACAGTTTCTACTCTAAGTAAATATATTCTCCCTTCTGTGGCTTGGGCACTTTGGCACTTAGTCTTCATCCTCTCTGAGAAGCATTGCCTGATCCCTTTGGAAAACTAAATTTTTAGAGCCTAAAAGGTGTCACACTTTTGCAATAAGGTGAAATGGATCATGGTAACGGCAAGAGAACCAGATACACTGACTCAGATTTAAGATAAATTGGACTTAAAATTAATCTAAAGCAGAGAGATGAGGCCTCCTCTCACACATCTTCAGTCACAGCAAAGTACCTATGTGCTGGTAGGGCATTACAAAAAAAGTGGATTACAAAAGGTTGCTCTTTCCTCGTTGTCCTCAGTGGAGTGGTGCTCAGTGCAGGAGATGAGAGGAGCCCTGCCTGGAGGAAAGGAGCAGGCACTCAGCTAACACAGAATAACATCTCTTCAGCCATCTGCCTCATGTCTGGGCTCTTGGGGACAGGAGGCCTTAGAGTCAGCATGCTAAGCTGTTGCTAAAATCTCTAGAGCTGGTTTGAGAGGCTGCTACACTTCCACAGAATGATAAAATCTTCTGGAGGCAGATGCTGGAGTTCACTCTGGGCATACACCAACATTTTAGAGACGTACCAGAGCAAACCAATGTGAGAAGCACTGAAGTGAACCAAGCTTGCTTGTGAACAATGAGTAAGAGATTTTTGGTTACTCAGCCACCTCTTATTACTTTATGTAGTGACTTACAGTTCTGATCTTGTGGTCCATTAATCACAAGGCACTGAAACAAAGAACACTTTCATTCAGATTTGCACACAAATGTCTTTTTGTGACACAAGGCTGCAGAAAGGTGTTTGGAGCCTGTTTTTTAGTAACACTTAAGGATTAATTTCCCTCAGTTCTTGCTGTGGAAATTTCTGTGGTGAAATTTCCTTTCTCCTTTAGAAATATGTTCCACCGGACGGCTGGAGGGCGGTTCTTTCCTATATGGCACGAGCAGTTATTTCACGGAAGGTGACAGAGTCAGATATACCTGCCACTCCGACTTCCAGGCTCAGCACGACGAGGTCACGTGCACAAGGAATGGCTGGGTACCTCCTCCGCGATGTACCCGTAAAAGTGAGTGTGCTTGCATTTTGGTGAAGTTTCTAGCTAAAACTATTTGCTGTAGCAGTAATTTCTGAAAATGAAGACTCTCCTTCATAGAATGATTTAACATACTACAGAAGTTTTCTCTCAGAATATAGGTCTGAAACATCCAACCAAGACTTCCATTCATTTAAATAACATATTAAGTATTATGTATTAACAATGTATGGAATTAAAAATTTATTTAGTTGACCATGTATTAAACAATTTTCTAAATGCTACTGCTGCTTCTCTTGTCATCCTTCTGCTCTGATTTTTATGCATGTAGCTTGGCAGTGCTTTACTTGGAAGAAATCTTGTCTCTCTCTTTCAGAAAAGTGCCAGAATATCGTTTTTGAGAATGGCTATTTGAACTCACGTAGGACAACATTCAATTTAAATGAGAAGATCCAGTATGTATGTCACGATGGGTTTGTGACTCCAGAAGGACCAAACTCAGGACACACGCAGTGCAAAGAGGGTGGCTGGACTCCACCTCCAAAGTGCATCAGTGAGTAGCTAAATGTTTCAGAGTTCCCTGTCACGAGTGTGTCCTGCGGACATGGTATTCTCTGATGTTCTCTGGCCTCAGAGATTTGTCACTTTGACATGTAGAGGTTTCTTAATGGGCAGAGGGACACTCAGAGGGCTGACTCTCCAGAGATTAACCTCTCTCAGGCTCCAAGAAATAGAGAGAAAATGTAAAGGATCTTTTCCGATCTCTAGCGCTGAGTTAATGGTAATCACTGACCTCTTCAGTGGTTCTTCCCTGATACAAGGTACATTTGCCCAAATTTACTCCCAGTTTATGGAGCAACATCTGTGAACTAAGGCATTCCACCAAGAACTTTATTTAAATGTGACAAAACTAGAGACAAATAGGATTCATTATTTCAAAGTTCCTTCCTCTCCTGAGGAAGGTGTAGTACAGTTGGAGATTTAATCTTGTATTGTTATATGTTGGTCATAATATTGACCAACTTTAGCTACTATTTTATCTTGTCCTTTTATTTCAGACTGTCTTTACCTAGGATTTTGTGGCTTTCTTCTGACTCACAACTGACCATGGGAACAGCAGTACAAACCATTTGCTGTGACACCTAAACTAATATTTATGATAATAACATGTAGCTAAAGGAAATAATTGAATCTAAGGAAGAAATATTTACCCTAAAAATTACTTCTGGACAAGTAATTTTTAGGGTAAATATTTCTTCCTTAGATTCAATTATTTGAATTTCTGGACAAAAATTTTCTGGACAAATTCTGGAAGATTAATACAATAGATAATATGTGAAAATGCTGCATATTCTACAATAATATTCAGACAATGTAGAATTATTGATGTTTCAAATATACCTACAGGGATGATGCTTCCAAAGGGCAGTGTTTCTGGATAACTAAATACACTAACTTTGTTTTATTCTACAGAATCATGTAGAGCACCAGAGAACATTTTGATTCATCATACAAACAAAACTGTGTTCCTGCCTGAAGATACAATTGAGTATTCATGTTTGGAGGGATATAGGACTACAAATAACATACCAACTGATATCACAACATGTGGCGAAAATGGAGAATGGAGTCCAGAACCCGAGTGTCGTGGTGAATATTTTTGTGTTTGCTAATCAGTGTCATTCTCTGTATACACTCTGTGAACCTTTTATTCTTTAAGCCTTCCTTTGGTTTTGTTCTAACCAGTGGCGTTTCATGTACTTTCTGTAGGTTGTCCACTATATATCAAAATATTTTTTCTCCACAGAAATTGAATGTGTGCTGCTGCCATTGACAAATGGGAAATTCTCTCCCAAATGGGGCAAATACCGCAGTGGAGCTGTTGTGACATTTACCTGTGCAAAAAACTACATAAGGGTGGGACCTGCCTCTACTCAGTGCTACCACTTTGGATGGTTTCCACGACCACCAGTGTGTAAAGGTAATTCTGCAATACTGAAACTGAGCTGGTAAATGGCTTGCACAAAATATTAATCAGGTTATTGACCTTAATGTTTGAAAAATTGTTCACAACTTCATAAATAATGTGCAGTATGGCAATGATTAATTTGAGTAGCGTCCTCTCTTACTGTATTCCAAAGGTCCTAGTTTTGCCATTGCCTAATATTGATACTTATCAGACAATGCATCCTGTGCTCTTTTTTTTCTGATCACATAAAATTGAAGGAAAAAATGGTTTTGGAGGTGACACAGAGCTGGACCCAAAAAAAAAAAAGAAACCCAGTGAAGGATTTTCCCATGAAATTCTTAGTTTCATATAGTAGGATGAGTACATTCATACAGAAGGAAAAATATATATCCCTTTACTTAGTGTTCTTAACTTAATACACAACTTCCTGGCATCTGAGAAGAGCTTCTTGTGCTGGTGCTGAGCCCTCTCATGAGGTGCATCAGCTTTCACAAAGCTTAAAAGAAAAAAGGGACCTCCCTTTCTTCCCAGTCAATCACTTTTTTGGTGACTTTTACTCTATTGTCCTTCTTTTTGCTCACACTCTTTTGCATTTAAAAGCAAGTCTGTTTCATATATTTGGCTCTGTAGCTCAGGAAGATTTTAATCTCCCTTATTAGGAGTTCCACTTACTGCATCAAAAGTGAATTCCTTTAATATACAGTGTGTAGGGAGGGTTTTGTTTGGGTTTGTTTGTTTTGTTTTGTGTGTGTTTGTTGTTGTTGTGGTGGTATTTGTTTTGGGTTTGTTTTGGTTTTTTTTTTGCTGGGTGATTTTTAGGACAAAGGTTATTCCTTGCAGAATTTTCAATTTTCTTTTTTTCTTTTAAGAATACTGAAGTTACCATTCTTGTAACACTTTTTTTACTTTTCCCTTATAAAGGGTAGGTTTTATCAAATATTTTTCTCAGAGCAGGCATTGGAAGTGCATGGACGTGAGAGACAAGAGTGAGCCTGGTCACATGTATCTGTTTGTAATCTTCAACCCAGCCCAAATCCAGACATTGAAAGGCATAAATTGATCACCTGTTTAACCTGTTCCTCTGATTTTCCTTCACTTTAACTGATAGATTCAATATGGTTTATGTTGTACTTAAGATATAATTATGGTGAAAGTACTGAGTTCAGAGCATAGACTTATCTCTTGATTTCAGAGAGTGTCAAAGGCTGTGGAGCTCCCCCTGAAATTCCCAGTGGAAGAATTGTTGATGGCTCTGTGGAACAGTACCAGCATGGGGCCAGAAAGCAATATGAATGTAACAGCGAATTTAAGTTGGTTGGATCAAAGGAAATAGAATGCATTGATGGACAGTGGTCATCTCCTCCGTCTTGCATTGGTAAGCTACACAGCTCTTACTTCTGAGAAGTCTGTAATTCTCTGCAGGCTATTACCTCATAGATATTTTCACAATTAAAAATATGTATTAGCAGATGTATTTTTCTGTTCAAAGTAATAAAATAATAAGATAAAATTGCATGACAAGCCATTAACTTGTGCTGTCACTACTGCCATAGCAGAACTGCAGTTCTCATGGAGAGATGACAGATCTACAGTCCTGTAAGAGACCTTACAATGGTTTTCAGTTCTTGTAATAATTTTAACTGAAACATTATCAATGTGCAGGTGTATGATCAATTATAATTTTGACTGATCAGAGTCAGTGATTCAGGTGACTTGAATTAATTGAAGTTTTCCTTACTCTGTACTCTGAACTGGAACTACCTGTGGATCATGCCAGTGTTGGAAAAAGAAGGGAAAAGACAGGAAAGCAATTTAGCAAACTGGCTAAAAGATATACATACCCCAGCTGTGTTGAAATTTAGTTGCTACAATTAGTGGGTGTAGGTTTGGTTCACCAAATGCAAATATAGTTATTTTAAGTTTTTTTCAGCTATTGATATGTGATTCCTGTAATATTGTGGAATACTTTTTCTCTTTTCAACAGAAGACAAAATACCCTGTGACTCACCTTCCTCTATCCCGAATGTTGTTCTGCATCAGGCAGACAAGGCCCAGTATTCACATGGGGATGAAGTAACTTGTAGATGTAAACCAGGCTCTGACAATACTGAGGAAATGAAAATAAAATGTGTTAATGGAGAATGGAAGCCTTTACCTGTTTGTGCTGGTAATCTGTTTCCATAATATTTCCTATGTGAGTGTAATAGAGTTGTATACAAAATTTGACTACAAAATGGACTTCAGCCATCAGTATGTAGCCAGACATGCTAGTTTAATGCATCAAAACTGAGTGGTTTTAATTTACTCCTTTTAAATGGAAGCAAGTCCTTCATCCTGGAAAGACTCTGCACATACAGTTTTGTAAAGGGAAAGAAATAGACATTTGCCCAGTGGTTAAAGTCAATTATTGAAAGAAATTAAAAGTAATGTTAATAGCCACAATGTGTTAAGCTTGTCCAACCATAACCACTTTTATGTGGATTAGTTCTTCTCACAGAGTCACAGAATGAGTAAGGTTGGAAGGGCCCACAGTGGGCCATCTGGTCCAACCTCCCTGCTCAAGCACCCCCCCCAGTAAAGTTCTTCCTCAAGTGCACGTGGAACTTCTGTACAAATGATGACATCAACATCAGTATATATTGTCAGATCTAAATCTATTTTTTAAGCTCTTTTTGGTTTTTTTCAGATGCACTCCCTCGATGTGTAATTCCAGATGATGTTTCGCTGGTGCACTCTGGCCAGTATTCCACGAGAGAAAGGAAGACTGACTTCCAAAAAGTTATACATTATACATGTACATTAAATGATAAAAATATTAAACAGGCAACTTGTGTGTCTGGGAGATGGACACCAGAGATTGCATGTCCAGGTGTGTTCTTACATTTGCACCATTTCTTTTGATGCAGGCATGATAAATGCTCATTATTAAGGATTCTTAGCATTGCTGTATCCCTAGGCTGAAACAGAAAGGTTTACTTGATCATATGCTGAAGGGTAGTTGTGGCCATCATTGGAGCAGGTAACTAGTTTTAGAGATGCATCACTTTAGTAAGGCAGACTTAATGCTCTCTACTCTGACAATTGGAATGGCTGTCACTGGCACTTCTGATGTGAGAAAAGATGCAGTGATAAATTTAAGCTCAATTCTTCAAAAGGCTTTACCCCAATGCAAAACAGAGAGCACATAGCTCAAGCTCCAATCAAAGTTCCTTTATTTCCTCTAAACCTTTAAAGATTTTCTAGTCTATTTTTCCCTCCATTTTCCAACTGCTTTCTAGTGAAACTATGAGAAAAAAAGCTGACTTGGCCAGTGAAAAAGCCCAGACCCAGAGGAGGCTGCCCATATGTAACGCACACCAGAGGTCAATGTCTTCAGGGCTGCCTTTATGCATGGCAGAACAGGATATTGTCTGTAGAAAGTGTGATTGTAAAACAACCATTACCTCATTTCTCACTTTGGCTATACCAGATTTATGGGAAATGATGCCTGAAAGTGGGAAAAGTATGGCAATCACTGTCCCTTCCTCAGTTTTCTGGAACCACTAGAAGCAAGAAACCAAGCTCTGGAAGACTCTTCAGATCTCTGTTCTAGATCTACCTCATTCTCTCTCTTTTTTTTCCTTTGGCAGAAAAAGTCCTTCATTCTTGGAGTGAAAAAAATTTAGCCTATTTTTCTCTTTTCTTTTAGCTTTCTCATTTAGCTCTATCAGCTTAGTCTGAAGAAAAACAAAACTCCAGACGTTGGTTCAGTTTTCCTAAAGTAGTTCATTATAGAGAGGAACAGGAGAACCACACAAGAGTGGGCAGCTGTGTGAGAAAGAAAGGAGGGACTACAAGAAACTCCATCTTAGCTTGGTATAGACAGCTGTGACTGTCTTTTCTATGACTCTGTAAGCATATGAGCAGCTGAAGGCAGCTCTGCTGTTTCTGAAGCAGAACCAAATGATCACAGTATTAATTAAAGCTTGAGATAGCTATTGGAGTTATCTAGCACCAGTGTTGTTTTAGTTGTTTGTGTTGTAATCTCTGCTGCTACACTTTCTGTTCTATTGTAACATGAATATGTGTCCTCAGCTGAGAAGAATGCATGCCCACCTCCACCTGAGGTCCCTGGTACTCAGCAGACAACAGCAGGAAGAAACTTCAGGATTGGGAGTAAAGCATTTTTTTCATGTCCCGTCGGTTTCCAGCTCGTCGGTACGAAGGACATAACCTGTATAGATGGGAAATGGCAATCACCACCTCACTGTCTTGGTCAGTACTGGAACATTTCTTTTCCGTCATTTTGTTATGGATATCTGTGTTACTCATCTGCAGTCATCATGGGCAAGAGGCTGCTGTTACTTACCTAAGGTTACCATGGACAGGGAACTGCAGGAAAGCAGTAGAACGTAAGTTGCTAAAAGGGTGCAAACAACTGCAGGTTTTTCATTTACACAGACTTATCTGAGATGGCATATACAATTTTCAGGTAGTCCCTCAAGAGCTGTGTGCTTATTTTTTTGTTTAGTATATTGCCTAACAGAGTCTCAGTTTTGACTTGGGGGCCTTAAATAATGTCCTCAATTCTGTAAATTATTACTTAGTTACAGTTGCAATATTGATTGTCTTGCATTATTTTTTATCTGTGTTGTCTGTGTTTTTTAGAAACACCATGTTTGCCACCAGAATCTGTAGAATATGCTGATGCTCCCAGGCTTGAAAATCCAAACTTAAGAATTGAAAGAGAAGGGAAAACAATGTATCTGGCTGGTGCTAGACTTAAATATGTTTGTCATTCTGGATACACGTTAAATGGACCAACAGAGAGAAGTTGCTTTATGGGAAACTGGACTGCAGCTCCTTCATGTTTGGGTAATATCAAAAATTACTTTTTTTGAAGTGCATTTAGCAATTAAGTGGAAAGAATTTTAAACTGGAGGTTGATCAGTAAAAGTGTATTTTTCTACTTCGTATTTTGCTGTGGAATCTTCCATTATGGATGTCTTCAGAACAATCCTGATTGGATGCAAAACTGACTTTCTTGATGCAGCTTAGTTTTTAAATATTCCTTCATATTCTTGTAGTCTTTGCTCAGTTCATATGTCTCCCAGATGAGTCCTAAGCATATCCTCCTGATCCAAGGAACTCTTTTCCAGAGTCCACTGGTGACTAAAAGTGGCTGTGGTGCCTCAGGGCTGGAAATCATGTCAGGGTAGCAAGGGACAAAAGCCTCCAGTAAAACTTTCTGACATGTTTAGAAACAGAATTGGAGTGTTTCAGCGGCTGAAGTCTGTATATTTGGGGGAATGATTTCTTTAATCTTCTGTATGCTACCTTTTATACATTTATTAACTAATTATAATTATATAATCCACTGTTAGCAGGTGACTGTGCTGATGTTAGAAATAGCTCTCTAAAGCACCTGTTTGATGCAGTAAGTACACTTCTTCAATGTATATCACACACAGCAGATTTCTGTTATCTTTTCAGAAATGCCATGCGGAAGTGTTCCAAAAGTTGCCAATGCTCAGTTTGAAGGCAGAAAGAAAGAATCTTATGAGCCTGGTGAAACAGTTCGCTACCAGTGTGATCCAGGGTTCCAGATTGTTGGTTCCCCTGAAATTTTCTGCAGGAAGGGAAATTGGACATCACCTTCCACTTCACCCTTCTGTAGAGGTATAGGTTCTACTTCTAAGTAATCCATGATCCTTCTTAGCATTTCATGTTGTGAATTAAGATAATTTTTACTTGGGCATGCAGGTGAGTCAGGCCAATAGAGCCAACAGGTGACTTGCTTTGAATGGGCTGCTACCACACCTATTTTTCTGGCTTCTGGAAAGCAACAAGCAGGGTAGATCAGCAAAGCAATCATCTCCCCATGGGCTGGAGCTGGTAGCTGAATCCTGGCTCTCTTGAAGTCAAGCAGGCAGACATTAGGGAGGAATCCTGCAGCATCCTGGCTGCAAAGGAGCAGATAACTCTGGGGCAATGGATCTTATTTTCACATCACTAGCATGTCAGTTGCTGACAAGCATCTTCAAATAGTAAATAAATTGTGTCATTCTCCAAACTAGTGGCACACGATGCTGTGCAGCACAGCTGGCTGATCTCTGTGACCTCTCTTTTTAGTTTCTGTAAGCAAACAATACTGGGTGCTGAAGCATTGCAGAATAAACCATATAATATATCAGAATAAACCTTTTTCTACCTTTAGAAAATGGTGTGCATTACTCAATGCACACCAGGAGCTCTGGAATGCTGTGTGGTTTTGTGTCTCTCACCACAAATCCTCTCTCTGCAGATGTCAGCTGTGAAGCTGCGCCGGAGATCCCCGACGCGCGCATGGCAGACGCTCCTCAGGAGAGGTACCTGCCCGGGGCCAGGGTGCACTATCAGTGTGAAAGCAACTTTCAGATGACGGGTGCAAATTACATCCTTTGTTCAAATGGCCAATGGTCAGAAGCCCCAGTTTGCAGAGGTAGGAATCTGTACTTTCACCTTGCCTGTTAGCGTAGAGGCAACCACTTCTCTATTGAAATACTCCAAAGACTTTGCCTTTTTTACTTGTTTTCTTTGGCTACTCCAGCTTTGAACTTGCTATTGCTTCCTTGCACAGAAATTTAATTAAACTTGATGCTTCTAGAGATCCTGGGAATATTTTCATCAATAGCAAAAATGTTCCTGAAGCAGCAGGGCCTGCTCTGTCATGCTGCTCTGTCATTCTCCTGTATGCTGTTGGTATTTCCCCAGTGCCCACCACTTCAGTGACTTTCAGTGGACAGACATCTAAGGGCTTCTCTCTTGTATTGGTAGCTGAATGGAAGCAGCAGTAGGACAGAGAAGCAGCTCTTCTTCTGCAGTGCTCCACTCTGGCCAATGCAGAGCCTAGCAGAGCCCCAGATCTAACCCATGTAAGATCTGCTAGGGCCATGGAAGTGGAAAGATCATTCCTGTGACAAGGAACATTCAGGAATGCTCCAGAGTCCCCCACCCCAATCTGTGGCTGCAGGGTGAGCACAGCTCCGTGGAGCTGTCGGTGCTTACCCAGCCCTGAGCAGCACAGGCTGACAAGCTCCTGCAGCACAGCCAGCTCTCCAGAGCTCTGCACTTCAGCAGGGAATCAGTTTGGCTGCTACCCCTGTGGTTTCCAGGAAGGCCAGGGCTCTCCAGGGAAAGACAAGGCTGGTGTGGTTCTTGTGCATAAGTACAGAAACACTGGCTTTCTCTAGAAACTCTTATTGACCCTGCCATCTCCTGAGAGTCCCAAACAGTGTTCTGCTGCCACTGCCACACCTCATTGCTTTCCCTATGGTGAACTCCTCTGACCCACCTGAGGCAGAAAATCTGTACAGAAATTGTAACAAGGCTAATTCCTTTCACTTGTGGTTGTATAGATGAACATGTTAATAACTGGAAAGGTGACTGCAGCTGTGTCTCTTTTCAGATGTGAGATGTGATCCTCCTCTAGAAATTGCTGGTGGTACCATTGATGGTATTAGAAAGTCCAAGTATATGCCTGGAGAGAGTGCAAAGTATCAGTGCTGGAAAAATTTTAAGATGACTGGGCCTTCTACTGTAGTGTGCAAAAATGGGACCTGGACAGAGCTGCCAACATGCAAAGGTAACTTCTCTCTGTCTCCCTCTCTCTCCATCCAGCCTCCTGTCAGTGATAGCATCATGAAGCTGCCTCATTGTCATTTAGCATCTCAGTGCCCTCATTGTGCACAGCTGCCATGGCTCTGGCACACTCAGGACAAGGCAGGCCACTCCCCAGGTCTCTGTTCAGATGGGATGAATTTACCAAGCCGAGGGACTCAGGTGGCTTCACTCAAGAGGGCCAAGTGCCACACCTTATGCAGGACAAGATGAAATCCTGCAGACAACTGCAAGCACTTAAGCTGTGCTCAGAGGGAGTGAGCTGGCAGTTGTGAGCCTGAACTTTGGAGAAATGAGAAACTCTTGCTCCTGGCAGCTGTTTGGTTCTCTCTCTGCTTTACTCCACTTCTCCACCCAACATAGTGTGGGTGGTATAATTGACCAGACCTTCTCTGCAGTTGAACTTCCTCTCTGATTGGGAAATTTCTTTCAGGACGACCTGGGAGATGTGGCACACCTCCAGCTATTCAAAGTGGAGAGCTTCTTCTCTTCCCCTTGCCAGAATATAAAGAAGGTGATACTGTGGAGTACAAATGCCCAAATTTCTATATCCTGAAAGGATCTCCGAGAATCACCTGTCGCAATGGGCAGTGGACAGACCCCCCAGTTTGCCTAGGTAGGTTGAAGCATGTGCTGGGTGGCCAAAGGCTGTGTGATTGCTCCTCTTGTCTTCTTCTGAGACCCTGAGGACAGCACTGGTGCTGGGACCAAAATGCTGGCAGGGAAGAATGGCAGTGAGTCCTCCTTTTGTCTCAAAGGAGTTTCTGCTAAAATTCGGCTTGTGGGCTGGGGTCATGGCTCCACCCAGCAGGCAGTGAGCCAGGAGAATGGGTCTGAATGAGTGGCAGTGCTGGGGAAAGCCAGGGGTGCCTCCGTGATGAGAAAACAAATTTAGAGAAGTACAAAGCAGAAGGGAAGGAGGGATCTCTCAAAAATATATATAGGGAAGTTCATTGGTGTTTGGTGTCTTCCCCACCTGTGCTTCATTCTTGCCCTGTGTGACTGACAGTGTGACAAGGCTTCTCCCAAGGCTTTTTTCTTTCCTTTAGCTTGGATGTGAATGTCTTTTCTGTTGCAAGTAACAGAGGGTCAGAGTACACTTGGAAGCGTTTTTGATGTGAAGGACTTCTGTAGGCTCTAGGGGCAAAGCATGTGGTGTGTCTGTATGAAGTATTGACACTCTTCTCTTGACTTTTTCAAGTGGCCTGTACAGCATCAAAGGAAGATATGGACAGAAACAATATTGAGCTGAAATGGCGTCACCAAGCCAAGCTGTACTCCACATCGGGTGACTTTATTGAATTCCAGTGTAAATGGGGATATTTGGAACATCCAAGTAGTCCCGACTTCAGAGTCCAGTGTGTGGAGGGGACGTTGAACTACCCATTCTGCACACTGGGAAGTAAGTCATCCCCTCTTTGCCTTTGCTGCTCTGTTGATGCATTTTTAGTGCTGAAGGGAAGCAGAAAGGCCTTGGCTTTTCTGGCTGTGAGCCAGGGTGTGGGAGCTGCAGGAATAGAGGGGCAGTGCACCCAGGAAGTCATTGCCCAGCACACCTGAGCTGGGGAAAGGGTACTTGGGGCACTCACAGGGGGTGCCAACAGAGCATGAGTTGTCCAGTGTGAGATCTACAGGCAAATAACAGAATTCTTTTTCTGCAGACAACTGTTTTTTGGACAAGAGCATTATGGAAGAGAAAAACATTCAGTTGCAGTCACCCAGGGAGTCAAGCCCTCACTATGGCTCAGGGGACCCTATTGTGTTTGAGTGCAAGCCCGGCTTCCGGCCGGTTCCCCAGAGCAAGAAATTCAGCACCAAGTGCCTGGATGGAGTGATTCCATATCCTACGTGTCAGTGTAAGTGCTTGCTGCCAAAGACATGGGGCATGGGCTGTAGGAGGCAGTTCTGGTGAAATTTCCTGTTCACTGCTCTGAGGAGCCCCTGGGGTCTGTCAGGATTGGTGTTGATGCCTTTTCCCCTTTTTTTCTCCTTACACAGAATTGTCGTTGTTTGGGTAAAAGGAAATGACATGAGAGAGCCCAGCTATGGCAATGACAGAGCCCTCAACCAATCTACTGACTTGAGCTCAACTTTTCCTGGTGTTTCCCATTTTGCTGTGCATTGTTTGCAGCTTAGCCAATGTTCTGTCTTGGAATTTGTTCTTGTTTTTATTACTGGATGGTTGTCTTTGCCTATTATCCACATTAGATCTAGTTTTGTAAATGTATTTACATTTTATGCAGACAAAGGGTTGTGCTTATATTTTATCCATTCTATCCTGATCTCACTGTTATTTTATTAACAATTTTGGCCTGAAAACAGGCTGGCTTTGGTGGCATACTGAGACAAGAATTAAAGCTGACAGTTAATTTGATTATCAGCACACTAAGCATATTTGGCCTTGTCTATTCCTACTTTCTTCTCCATGCACTTGCTTGGAAATGAGTCTGGGGTGTGTGTCCTGAGTGCCTGAGCAGAAAGAGCAAGTAATGGAGTCTCCTTTGAACAGCTTAAGGCAGTCTCTAGCCAGAACCAGTTTTTCTGGAAGACTTGCCTGCAAAGGCAAGATGTTGGGATTTCTAGGGGAAGGTGGAGACTAATTCCTGATCCAGGTCCTGGACAGGCTAGTCTGTGCCACCCCCAGCCCATCTGCCCTTCACAAACAAGGAGAAAGTAGCTTGTGGAAATCAGTGGCAGCCTGGCTGTGGCAGCCATGTGCTAATGCACTCCTTGATTCAGAAGAGAGAAAAAAGCAAATACCAGAGTACAAATCCTACACCTTAGGGGAACAGACTTCCACTTATTTAGGAAAACAGGAGTCCAGAAAAGCTTATAGGTCTTGAAGTACAGAATCCTGCAAGCACAAGATTGCTCAGTTCTCATCTTCAGGAGGAAAATCACATTTACCTAGACTGACTTATCTCATCAGAGACTGCACAGAGATCTCTGAAGCAGAAAAAAAAATCAACGTACAGGGGATTGAGGCAAAAACAGGCTCCAAGGTGAGCTGTCCATGGCATTGATGTGGCATGTATGGATAATGATAGAAAAGCTGAAGCTCAGAGTGGCACTTACAAGGGACATTAAAGGTCACAAGAAGGTATTCTGTTGCTACACTAGGATTAAAACAATCAATAAGAAAATGTGGCATGTCACTAAAACAGGTAGGTGGGGCAGCAGCCCCACATGTAGCTTGAATATTTGATATGTTCTTTGCCTCAAAGTTCATCAACAAGATGCTGCCTTCATGTCTGCAATGCCCCTCATCCTGTCCTCTGGTTACAGCCACACAGCCAGTGTTGTGTGTACATCCAGAACAAGTGATGAGTGAATGAATTCTACTTCCAACAGCTGTTCCAGCAAGGGCCTTTTAATCCCTTTTGCTCCAGTTTGCTCTGTAAGAAGAAGGTTATTGCTGTATATGTACTGTGTAAAGTATTTTTATCAACCTTTTTTCCACCTATTGGTCGGCTGGGCTCTGACTAAATAAGCAGAATTTGTCTATTCCAGAATGCTTTAATTTCTTTTTTTGTCTTATTCATTGGTGTAACTCTTGCAAAAGCTTTGGAAGCCATACAGAGCATCATATATGGTATGATTTCACAGACAGATGAGTTTAGACATGAAAGACAGAAGACACCTTAGAGTGGCTTTTTTATTAAATCAGACTAAAATGGATGCAAGGCAAACTTTGTCCATATTCCTGGATTTTCTTCATAGCTGTAGTCACACTTGTTCTCAGGCAGACCCTTAAGACTATCAATATTTAAGTGTCATAGGAAATTGTATCAAGTACTTGGATTTTAATATTCTTAAAATAGGTTTTAAAAAAAATTAACTTCTCAGTCAATTTGTATAGTTTTAGGTTTTAAGTAAATTTTACAGATCCCTTAAGAACTTTATTTTCTGTTTTATATTGTTCCTCAAGTTCAGTCCTTTAGAGGCTCCTTACCTGTGAAGGGAGACATGAGTGCTGTTAAGATGTACAAGTCCTTCCTCCAGCTTTTTCAATGTGTATGCTAATATTGCATCCCTGTGCTGCACTCCTCATCCTCATCCCACAAAGGCCTTTCCCTTCCATCCCCCTCCAGCTCAAACTCAACACTCATTTCCCAAAGCTGAGTGGAGCAACCTGGAGAACACGAGGCCACCCTAATTCACCTGCTTATAAGAGATAAAGAACACATACATACCTTTCCTATGGCCTTTCCTCAAGTCCATACTTGCATTTCTCTTTCAACACACCTTGGATATGCCAGCTGTCCTCTCTCACACTGTACTTGAAATAAAGTTGTGCCAGATTCTGCTCCAAAATGGTTCTGTTTGCAGTAAAATCCAACATAATCCCCATGGTAAAAGTAAACTTGGTCTGCATAGAATGCTTGCAGCAGCACATTGTTTTTCTCCATTTCAGTTTTTGACAAAGTACACGGCTCTAAAAAAGAGAGACTTGATCACTGCTAATAAATTGATTCTTTTTTGAACAGACTATTTTGACCAGGCTACACTAAAACTGCTAATTATTTCCTATTGTCTTATTTTACTGCAGGCATACTATAGTTAAGGAAATAAAAAACACCACATGAGCTTAACTTGCTTCTATTTAAACTTTCATATGTCATTTGAAGACGCTGAAATTGAGACTTAAAAGTTCTGGCTGACAATACTCAATTTATAAATTATAAGGATCTGATTTTAGAGACAATTGGGGTTGTTCAGCCTGGCAAAAAGAAGGATCCAGGGAGACCTCATTGCACCCTTCCAGAGCATAAAAGAAGAAGATCCTATAAGAAAGAGACAGACTTTTCAGTATGGCCTGGAGCAGTAGGACAAGGGGTTATGGTTTTAAACTACAAGAGGATAAATTCAGCCTAGACATAAGGAAGTCATTACCACCAGTGAGAAGGGGAAAACACGGGAACAGTTTCCCCTATTTTCCCTTTTCCCAGAAAGTATTTGTTACTTTGTTTCCTTTGGGAAAGGCCAAGGTCAGGCTGGACAGGGCTCTGAGCAGCCCTGCTCATTGCAGGGAATTGGACCAGATGGCCCTTCCAGGTCACTCCCAGGCTGTTCCTTGAGGCTATGAATTCTATATAGAAATAAGTGCTTCTTTATCTTGTTTATCACACCTACCTATACAAACTGGAGGTGAGGTCCATTGTCCTTCAGAGCAGTAGATTCTCTCAGAGCCTTGCAAAAAATGATAGTCAGAGCAAATATACTGAACTGAAGAGCCACTGTCATACTGGGGCAGTGCTGGGACAGTCAGAGCTCCATTTGCAATAGAGGGTGGAGAGCCACATTTTTCTGTAGCAGCTGCAACAACAATAAAAACATTTAAGAATAAGAAACGAACAAATTGGCTGCTTTATCAAAAATTAAATGAACATGAAGGTTTTCTTTTTACAGCTCTCTTTCTACAGAGCTTTCAGTTTTCTGGGCTCAGAGCAGAGCTTCCCCCTCCCTTCTACAGCCTTGCACAGCAAAGGGAGGTGTATCACTTTTCCAAGCTTGGCTATATTCAACAATAGAGTTGCCTTGTGCATCTGTATTGTTGAAGCCTAAACACTCATTATTTACAACAGGCTCCAGGCCCACACTAAAAGCAAATCAAATAATTTCTAAATAGGTCTAAGATGATTGATTAATTAAAAATGCAATAAAAAAAATTATTGCTTTACCTTGAATAACACATTTTGGATAATTCAGTCTGCCTTGGTCACACTGTGTCCTCCCAGGAGATGGAATGGCAGTCTGGAGAAAACTATATCCCTCTTTACATTCAAACTCTATGAGATCTCCATGGAGGAAAACTAATTCTTCCCGTCTCCATTTCAATGTTAAGTTGTTGCTGTCCATATCAGTTACATTCAGAGTACACGGTTCTGGGAAATAAAAATGTATTTTAATAAGGAGCCACCTTAACTGGTTTCTTAGCTCCCTTTTGTAGGAGTGAAGAAAGAACCCCATGTCAATAATTCTAAAATGCTTCTGAATTTTGCAAGACAAAGAACTACAGATGCATAGAAAAATGCAAATGAAAGAAAATGTCTGAAGTGACAACAAAAACCAAATACATGCAAAAGGAATGGCTGCTTTCTGACAGGTTCTTAAAACCCAGTGCCAGGATCACATCAGAGAGTGTAGCTTCCCATTAGATGATTAATCTCATTAACTTCTGAAACCACTGTTCACCATCAATAAAGCCTACAAAATAAATTTCTACAAGTTCCATGAGAATCACTGGCTGATAAAGACCCTTATTGATGCTTTGCTGAGGGAAAGGCAAGGAGAACTCAGTTATTGGCAGTCTGGTGACAGCAGGGTAACACCAAATTCCTGTGGAATTTTCCTGAAGCTCAGTGTAACACCAAACTCCCATGGAATTCTCCTGAAGCTAACATCAGCATGTGCTCTTTCTGGTCTGTTTAGGTGAGTGTATAAAAGAAATCTCAAAAACATGCAAAGGATGATGGGCTTATTGGGATGCTAATGAGACAAATAATGCTCGCAGGAAGTGAGATTTCATTATTTCACAGGATTTCTTAAATTTGAGTACTCAGATCCAAAAATTTCAGTCTAGATGAGGTAACTTCTGTTCATTTAGAAATATGCAATTAGAACTGAACTGATTGTGTATTTTCATTTTCATGGTAGATTACAAACTGAAAGGTGAGCCAATTTAACACAGGATGTTAGTAAAATTTAATTGTTTCATTAGAGGAAGGAAGGAAAGATAAACAAACAACTCTTGTTTGTATTCCTGCTAGCACTGGTAATTTTCTCCAGGGGGTTCTATACATTGTTTTGAGCAGCATACATAAAAGCAGCACAGGAAAATTTGAAAGTCCATGCCAGCATGAAACAACAGATATAAAGACACATAATTAAGAAAAAAAAAAAAAAAAAAAAGCCTGAAAGTTTAAAAACAAAAGTCCAAGAAGCCATCGCTAATTCTTTGTTAATTGTATCTAAAAGCAATTTTGGGAATGGCTACACCATTTCTTCTAATCATCTATTGAAAGACAGGAAGAAATTATCTGAATGGACAATATGGAGGAAAGAAATTGGAGAATCCTCCCAGGAAACAGGAATAGCTATATACTAGAATAGCTCATTCAGGAAACAGAGGAATCTATTTAATTGGCTGGTTTTAAAAACAGGCCAGAGGATACCCAGCAGGAGAGGCCTGCTAAAAATTTAATTTTGGTTCATCCTCATATTTCTGGAATCTTTATTAACTCAAACAAAAGAGGAAAGATGGTAATGAAAAGATTATTTAGAGGTTCCTTCCAATTTTCCCTTTTTATACTACATATGACAATGTAATTTGTAATTTTCCTTCTAAGATTCACCTAAGCAGGTTGGTTGTTCTGTCCAGTTTCCTTGGTGACAATAAACAGTGCTGGGCCCATCCAAAAAGTGGTAATGCTGACAAACATATTCTACCCAGGAACCATTTTTGTAACTTGCCAGTACTGGGCCCAGGACAGCACCATTTTTAATCACAGGTGGAGAGGCACAGTCTTGCTGCATTTCTAATATGGGATAGAGAGAGAGGCAATTAAGTCTTGATTAGATTATAACATTGTTAACACAGGTGAAAGTATAAGACCAATACTAGACTGAGCAAACAAATTTGCAAACAAATAGAATCCAAACCAATACAATTCCTTTTCCAGGTTTCATTTGTGGAAACTCTACACTTGACTTTCTGAATTTTAGACATGCATTTTATTTCCCTCCACACTTTACATCTATGCCTATTTTTGACTCTTGCTTCTTTACACTCAATACAGTTTAATTCTTTTTATGTGATGTAGACCATCTTATTTGTTACTTTAAATGTTTCATCTATGAGTGGTTCAAAAAAACCCTCATTGTAAATATTAATCAAGGAACAACAAAATACTCATGAAGCTGCATGTCCAAATAATACTAAAGAGTACAAAATGACTGAATATAAATGCTCTGTATGAAATAAAATTACAAATACACAGCAGGCTTATTGGTGTAATTAAGAAAAAAGCAACAATAGCCTTTTATTTATTGGCTACATTGACATCTGTTGCCCATGCAAGCATTTTCAAGAATAAGGGACTGTCCTATAGCAAAAGAATAAAAGTAGTCATAAAATGCCTAAAATTGGATTGGAGAGTCCCTTTTAAATAGAAGAGCAATGTTCACCTACTCATATCATCTTCATTGTGATGTGTTTGGTTTGCCTTTGTTTCTGCATCTGCCTCGAGTGGTGGTGGTGCTGTCCCAGATTCCTGGTTATCCACAGCTTCTGTAACCATAGCAGAGACTCAGAACCAGTTTTCACAGAAACAGCTCATTCTAAAGTACTAAAACAGGCAGACATGATGCACTCCAAAATGTAATAATCCCAGTTTTCCAGGGAAGATGTTACAGGTGGCAGCTGAATTCACCTAGCTCATCCTTTTAATCTGGGAACCACGGACTGCCTGTAAAATGTGCAGCACTTTGTCTCTCAAGCCTTTTAAGAGAGGAAGGATAACAGTTTTGCAGATATAGCAAGTGAGACTCTCCAGAAAATTAAGGCATGGGTTGAAGAATCATTTCAGTTCAGTTGTCAGCCTTCACAGAAGTAACTAACTCACCAATACAGATAGAGGGTGATGTCCATTTTCCTCCTTCACACTGGATTTCCTCAGATCCTCTCCTTCCCAAGGTACACTGTACAATAACTTTGTCTCCATTACGAAATGTTCTTCTGGCTGTGCTGGAATGGCCATGAGGGAGTGGTGGTGGAGGACATTTATTTTTTACATCTGAAAATAAAAAAACGCATATTGTTTTCTGTCTTACCAAAACCATGTACACAATTAAGCTCACCATGCACAATGCAAGCCTATCACTCAAAAGGCTTTTTTTGGCTAAGCCAGAGTAATTTCTTAATAAAATTTTCTTAATACAATGGGAGACCCAAACAAACAAGTGATTTTGCATTCCACAAATATAAAATAAAAGTAGTATGATGTCATTGTACTGCTATAAACAAATTTGTAATTTCTCCACAGAGACTTAAAAAAATCTCCTTTGTAGGACTCCAGGAAATAGAGATCTCCCATACCCTCCATTCATATACTATTTAAAGCAGATTATGTATTAATTCTAATGCTACAGAAGAAGCAATAACCATAGCCCATTTCCTATCTCCAAATTAAGTTTGTGATTACTGTATCCTCAAAAGTAGATTTAGGCCTTGTTTTCATCCTCCTGAGCATCTCCACCTTCTCTGCACTCACTCAAGAAAAGTTCCTGCTGTGTCATGAGAATAAACACAGGGTTGGAGTCTAAGCTGTAGTAAAGGTTGTTTTGTGCTGCTTCCTGCTCTGTTCTGTATCTCAACTGCTTCACCTTTTATTCTTTTGGAACTTGCTTTACTGAGACTCTCCATTATCCCCCAGTGACTGGGGAAGTGATAGCAATTTCTAAAGGTGTATTCCTGTCCTCAGGACAACCTTTTATTTAATCTGTTCAAAACAAGGAAAGGTTGGGGAGGTTGTACAATTCTGAAAAGTACCACAAGCTAAGGAGAACTTTGCTACAAATTTTATTTTTAATGCCTCTCAAGAGGTACCTCCCCATCCCACAAGGTAGGATTAAGAAGACCTGGTCAACCCTTCATGTACTCTGAACAGTTTATTGAGCTTCAGGGTCTAAAAAATTCCCTGTAACTGCTGATTCCTGCTTCTCTGGGATACAACTTGGACAGTAAGAGACAGTATCTGTTCTGCTGTTAGAGTTCACTGAAATGTAGTTCCAATTATCATTGCTCCCCTTCCTGTTGCCTTGGCTCCCTGCCCCTTGACTAACACTTGATTTACATTTAGGCTACAAACTGTATTTTTATTTTGTATTCATAAAGCATTTCTTGAAAGAAGGTTCACACCTTCTTTTCTCTAAGAATTTGACCGAGTAAAACTATAAAAGCCGGGTACCTTCACACACTGGAGGGTCTGGATACCACCCAAAATTATAGCACTGAATTAAGTCAAATCCAGTGACAGAATAATGTTTGTCACAGAAAAAGTGAACTACATCTCCTTCTTCATAAGTTTTCTTCACAGGATAGAAACCTCCGTGAGCTACTTCACTCAAAGCGGAGCAAGTGATCCCTGGGAAGAAAACACAGCGGTGAAAGCAGCAGCAGCAGAAAGCAGCAGGTGATTTGTAGTGTCAGCGGAGGAGTTGCGGGGCTGGGGACGTACCGGTGCAGCGCGGGGGCAGCTGCCGGCCGCGGGGCAGGCACAGCGCTGCGGCGGCGGCGCTCCCGGGGGCCGTGCGCGGGCCCGGCTGGCAGCGCTCCCGCAGGGGCCCCTTGGGCCGCACCTCCCGCGCCGCGCCGCCCTGCTCCAGCCGCGGCATCCCGCACGACTCTCGGGGAAAGAAAGCACAGGCGTGAGCACTGCATGCTCTTTGTGGGAGTGTTCCAAAGCTTCCCTTAGATACACCTCAACAGTGGCCAGATCCTGGGTAAAATGATGAATAACTACAAATGCAGCTGTTGGCACAGGTTTTCTGTTTGTCATTTGGAAAAGAAATCCATTCCCATACAAACTTTATTTGAAACAGCGTGATTTAATCTCTACTGATTCATTTTACATCTATCAATTTACATCTATTGTCACAGACATGTTTTATGAAAAATCCTTTCCTTAGGATTTTTTTTCTCCTGAGAAGCCGACAGGCCTCAGGAGCAAAATGTAACCAATGATTATCTGATTATCTGCTGCTGTGGAATGCAACAGGTGCGTCTGGGATTGGTCTCATGTGCTTGTTTCTAATTAATGGCCAATCACAGTCAGTTAGCTCAGACTCTCTGCCCGAGACACAAACTATTGCTATTGTTCCATTCCTGTTCTACTCTTAGCTAGCCTTCTGATGAAATCCTTTCTTCTATTCTTTTAGTATGGTTTTAATATAATATATTTCATAAAATAATAAATCAAGCCTTCTGAAACATAGAGTCAACATTCTCGTCTCTTCCCTCATCCTGAGCCCCCTGCAAACACCACCACAATCTATCATTTTACAGCTATCATTTTACATTTCTTTACAAATGCACAAAACCATGTGCATGTGAAACCTGACAAGTTTTTCCCCAGAGGTACAGCTGAGAACCTGCTTTAGGAGCACTCAACTGACAGCCTGTCATAGGCAGTTTGGCCCTACAGCAAGGACAGAGGAATTCTAGACTTCTGCAAGAGATTAGAAAGGAGAAAAATGCACAACACTACCAAGTGTGTTAGTACAGCTTGGCTGGGAGGACCATCCTTGTGGCTGACACTGCACTGTATCTTCAGCAGCACCACTTGGGGTGAGGTAGCCTGGATTACATTTGTATTGCAGTTTCTCATGGATTTTGAAGTCCATTTCTGTGCTGTAAAAAGAGCCATTTTCCAAAAGAGGCTTGGTGCATTTTCCTGAAGGATAGAAGACAGCTTGGTTAGAAAGAAAGAATGGAATAATTTTGTTTTCCTGCAAGCAAAAGAAGGGGTTTGTAGCTATACTGATCTAATCTGATTTTCTCAATTTAGTGAAGAAACTCTTCTCCAATCATCAAACTATATCTCAAACCACCACATGGAATACAGCCAAGGAATCTAGAGCTAGGGAGACTCAAGAAGTTATACATCTAAGGGAAAACTAATAGTTTTCCTAGACTAAGAAAACTGGAAAACTTTATATTCTTATATGAAAATATAAATGGGTAAATACCCTTAAAATATCTATTTTTGTAAAAATATTCCATATATAAACCTATGTAGTCTCGACATAAATAATTGATTGCAGCCTGTACATTTTATCCCTTCTGTTATGCAGCTTCTTTTCCTCCATGCCCCAGGAAAGCCAGCCAGGAAATGCCCCTGCTGGGAGCAATGATGAACAAAGCTAACTCACTGTAGCATCGAGGCACTGGAGCCCATCCTTTTGCTGTACAAGTTATTCTTCCATCTTGAGTCCCACTTTCAGTTGTGTAACCGACCACACAAGAATAGGAGAGCTTTTTTCCTTTATGCATAGGGAAATAGTAATTTTTGAAACTGTAATAGTACTGGGGAAGGTTTCCATTTTCTATCTGTGGCAAATCACAAGGTGTATCTGTAAAAAGATCAATATGTTTTCCACTAAAAAATTCCAGCCCAGATATGAATGGTTTTGCATTAATTTATCTAATATCAGCTTGACTGATTCAGGCTTTCAAACAAGAACAAAATTCTGAATACTTACAAGCATGAAGGGCCTTTTGAGACCTGCTGAAATGAAGACATACTACAATTTTATCAGCTTTTATTCCTAGGGTTTCACAAGAATATCAGCTGTAGAATAAAACCTCCTAATGTGAACTGGAGCAAACTGATGCAGGACACCTTTATTTTACCCTATTTTGCTCAGAAGCACGAGAACCCTTTGCTGCACAAACTTGCCAATGCCTACTGTAAAATTCAGTGACAAGTGTCAGGATTAGCAGTGCCTCAGCTCCTTAATTCAGAAAATGCTACCAGAAAAGCAGGATAAGCTGCTAGGAGGCAATACAGGAGTTAGGCTTGTTAAGAAAGGGAATTTAAGAACAGTCAAGAGAAAAGAAACAAGAAATGGAAATTAAGCAAATAACAAGCAGAATGGCAATTAAAAAAAACCCAAAACAACAATCCCCAGTAATAGAAGAAAACCTTTTTAAAGAGTAGTGCTGAATATGACATTAGGTTACTTAAAGAAACCCCAAAATAACAAACAAAAAAAATTACCCAAAAACAACCAAAAGAAATCAGTGCTGAAAACAGGGATAGAAAAATGCAGGACCACCCCACATTAACTTCTGCAGATTCCATTTAACTTCCACTATTTTGCTTTGTAACAAAGAGAAAAATACTTCAATCCCCAAGACACTTCAAGATATGAAATGTTTTAATAGTACAAAATTTCAAATAGTACATATTGTAAAACATTCCTAAAGAAATTTCTTCTGAACTAAAGGCTGAACATTTCAATATGACAGCTTTGAGGCTTAGACAGGAATCAGCCATGTCACAACAGAATTGTATTTAAACTTAAAAAACAGTGTTTACTCATTAAAGAGATGAAAGACATTGCACTTAAGTTACCAAGACTGCATATTCTAGATTCAATGTACAATAGAATTCAGTGTATTTACCTTCTGCAAAGAGTTTCCTTGAACACACCATAACTAGGATGATAAAATAGCTTTTAAATCTCATCTTTACTGTCTCCATCTAGTTTCCCCCAACTGTGAAAACTCCCTAAGTATTACTTTTGTAAATAATTAACTGAATTTTCAAAGGTATTCAACAAATGCCTTAATGTCTATGGTATTTTGTAACAAGTTAATTCACTGGAAAAACTATTTTCAACTATTTTCATCTGTATTAGTTCTCCAAATAACTTGGCACCAGACTGGCAGGATTCTACTTCCATTTGACACACTTTGCCACCTGTAATTTATCATTTTACAGTGAAATCAGGCAAAGAGCTTATGGAACAATTTCAGCTTGCTGATTACTGTTCCCCTCACAGAGTCCCAAGTTTAAAGGGCATTCTGTTATCAGATTATTTACCTTGGCTGAAATCAGAGGAAATAGACAATTCCCCCATCCTCCAGCCTAGCCCCTGAGTAAACCAGGCAGTTGCATGCTAGAGATGTTTATAATTTTGGAGTTTCTTACATGAACAACATAGCCACTATTATTATCTGAGTTGTGTTGAATACAGCAAGCCTCTTCCAAGTATTTTTTTTAAACAAAACAAAACAAATGAACCTAATTTACAGTCAACTCACTGACTAATAGCTATCAGTTGATTTAGCATCATTAGAGATCTAATGCTTAAATTTGGGAATGGGTGGGTATAATTTTACAGTTTGCATTATCTTGGCCTTTCTCTGAGAAAATGCAATTCTGAGAATGCAGAAGAGAACAGAATGAACAGGGATGCTGTGATGAACACAATCTCTTCAGCCAGAGGAGATGCATGCTTGTATGTATTGCTCACTTGATAGCAATAAAAAAAACTCATAGATCACTGCCCTTAAAATGTCAGGTCAGAATTTGTAAATTCACCCTTAGAACATAGCCTGTTGTTCCATCACTATCTTGCAATGTTTACAAAACAGAAATTGTATTTTCTTTTCTTGCTGCCATACATGATCCCTTCAAGACATTACTAAAGTGGATTCAAGCTCCCCAAAACCAGCCAGTTTTGAAATGCACAGCCCAAGCCTCCCTTTCTACACCTCTCTAGATCAGACATTACTGTCCCCCACAAAAAGCTGCTTTTAATAGAATTCTACAATATCTAATCAGATTGAAGAATCCTATGCTATTTTAATATTCACAATTGTGGGACAACAATATATTACTGCACCAGTGAAATTTCCAGTAAAATCCAGTTAATTGATTTTATTGTACAATTGCTTTTGATAGTAGTACAAAATAGGGTTTCAAAACTGTATGAAATACAAGAAGTTACCAAAATGTTAATCTTAAAAAACATTTCCAATGGTAGTTTAACACTTATTTGCTTTTTTTAAAAAATCATTTATCCATTTACTACATACATATTGTACAAATATATCTTCCTATACATCATTTACATTTCAGTAGTAGGCAATACCAAGTGTGTCCATCACCATCACAATTGCTTGCAAAGGATCCACGACTTCTTGCATGTTATCTTTCCTCAAGACCCAGTCTGGTTTAATCCTGTGAAAAGATCAGTGGCATGCATTAAAATATTTCAGTGTCACAGCAGAAATAAAAGACCAATTTTTAAGCACTTACCTTGAAACTGTTTTTATTCTTAGAGGAGTTACTGGAACAGAGGAGCTCCCAGCTAAGGCATTGTTTGTTTTCTGCTTCACAAGTGTTCTCTCTGCATCCATCCTGTGTTTCCGAGCTGTGAGCTTATAGAGGCTCTGGATGCAAGGAACGGTTCTTGGCATGCCTCGGATTTCCTGAGGAAAGAAAGGGGACAACAGCACACAGTCAATACTGCAAGTTCAAAAGCAGCCTAAATCAAGAAAATATGAGTGTGTTCATCATCTTGGAAATGCATTTTTTTAAACCAGATTTTAGTTAAAATTAATATTGCAGCCATAACAGGTATGGGACAGAAAAAAAAATTACAAACACCACCAAAACATGCAAGAAAAGTATGTTAAATTAAACCATTAAACCCAAAACATTTAGGTCTTACCAAAGCTCTTTTAGAGTCCTTTGAAAGGATGGCCAGCAAACAACAGGTCTTTGTGAAAATGCTTCCTCCCTTCTCTGAAACTTTGTCCCCAGCTTTGCCTCTGTACATTTGCAGTAGGTCTAGCAAAGTATCTATAGAATTTTCAGCTTCATAAACTGCTCGAGTAGTTCTTTCATACTGTTAAACAAGAAAGAGACAAGAGAGTTTCTACAGACAGATCTTTAAAGCATCCTTCATTTACAGATTACTTATCAAGAGGTTAGAGGAAAAAACAAAGCCCATATTCTCCCCTAGAATAAGTTTGTAGCTGAACTAGGATCCAAGCAATACAAATCACTTCTGTATTTACACAATTGTAACATTATAAAAAGGTGCCTTTTATGCTTCCTCCCGTGTTTAGAAACCCAAAGAATCTGATTCTATATTTATAATAAAGAAAAAAACCTAGAATAATTTCAGAGAAATTTAAAAATATTTGTGATACCTTGCAATGCCTTAAGGCTATGAAATAATTTTTTCACCAAAAACCATCATATAACTATTACAAAGTAAATAAATAACTGGTTTCAGAACAACAGTGAAAAATCAGAACCTATTTTTATTCAAAACTACTACTTTTGTTGCTCTGGATTTATTGAGAAATTTTGTGGATAAACAAGTACTACAATAAAGTAGCCTACTGCTTATAAACCTGCAGAAGAAAAAATTCAAGTTACCTTTGAAACATTGAGCAGAACCTGAACTGAGTATCTGATGACATCCATGCACGGAACGCTCCGGTTGCAGCTTCGAATCAGAAGGAAAACACTGAAGATTGCTCTGCTCTGGGCCATATTTTCACAACACAGTGGGGACAGCCTGGTAGCCACCTCTAAAACAATTAAAGAAAAACAAATAGAGAAAAGAAAATTCTGAACTTCAAGCAAAAAAATTACAAACTAGGATTTTCTCTATTTTTAACCAAAAGTGCAAAGTAAAAACTGCAATTATTGATTTAAGAAAGTGTTTTTAAAGCAACAGTTTTAATATTCTAGACTAAACATTAAGAAGACAAAATGATCCACAGAGAACATATACTGACAGTAAAAATGATAATAAACTTATGTTAGGTATAGCACTACTAGGACTGACAGAAAATTTTAGAGCAATCATACAGGAGTTCCTTTCTCTACATAACCATTTAAATATTGTTCTTAAATCAATAATCTAATTTTAGTCTGGAAAACCCTCCATTATACCCTCTAACACTCGCATTTTATAATCATGCAGAAAGCCTAAGTATCATTATGAACTGTCCTCAGCTGAAAAAAAATCCAGTTTTTATCCTTTTGAAAATCCATGAGTTATAATAAAACAAAATACTGACCAAGATGCTTTAGTGCTGCAAGAATGTAGGAGAGATGTTTGTATTTTAGAAGGTGATCAATTGCAATTGCAGTTCTGTTGCCCAGTTTATTTTCTTCTCTGCTCTTTTCATTGGCCTTTATTAAACTGTGCCTCAAAGCTCTGGTTTTTGCTGTGTCAGTCATCTTTCTCCAAGAATATCCCCTCCATAATGCCTACAGAAAAGGAATTCCACAAAGAGAAAAAGTTGTAAAGGTTGTAAAGGAGAGACAAGACAACTGAACTTTATCACCAATACAAAAGTTTTACACAAGTCTGACAAAATATTGAATGAACTTGGCTATTCAATTTTAAGTCATTAACACTCAGTGTTGATTTGTTTATCTTTTGTTACTGTTAGGTAGGACGTGACATACACATGTGATCAGGGTCTAAGAAGAAAAAAGTTTTTTATCCTGCGTGTTCTTTAGCTTATATACTCTTAACAAAGCTGATCTTCAGTTATTAACTACATCACAATAACTTATTATATTCATTGGTGCAAAGCAATTAACATCAATATAACTGGTTTAAGTTTTACAGAAATTTAATAAGACACGTATAAACATCTACTTATGCACGTAGTCTAGCTTTCAAAAATTTTCAGGTATCTTTTCTAATCTGTTTCTATGCTGACGGCTTTGTCTTCTTTTTTGCTATGGATACACTCAAAAATCATCAATTGTTATTTTTTCTATTAACTCAGCTTTGCTTGCAGGCCAGCTGTAAAGCCCCTTTATACTTTTTATCTTCAAAAACTGGACTTTCAAGACGAAAGGCAAAAAAAATCCATGCATATTCGGTCCACACACACTCCCACCTAAGTCATCTCAACCATTACCTGCTCAGTATTCCTCCATGATCTGTTTGCCTTCAGCTTTCATGGCTAAACCACAGCTGACTTGGCTTGCAATTTCACTGATAAAGTCATCGACCAAGGCAAAGATCGTTCTTCTCCCCAAAAACCCATGAGAAAAAAACCCCAGCTAATAAAAATAACCAAACCCAAAGCTGTCATTTCCTCACAAGAGGTGCCTACCTGAAATTTAACAATTCCCATGGCGAGCCTCCTCCTGCGCTGGCGGGCGAGGAAGGCGTGGGCGTTCCTCTGGATGACGGAGGCGGCGCGGTGCCTGCGGCTCAGCCAGGCTCGCACGGCGCGCTGCAGCCGCACCACTCTGCCGCGCTCCCGCACAAACCGCCTGCGCTGCGCCTGCGCTCGGAACCAGCTCTGCAGGAAACAAAAGCACCCTTCTGGTTATTGAGAACTCTTCCCCTAGGTTCCCTTTTCACACCCTAAACGAGCACTGACAAAAAGTGAGTGTTTGAACACGAGCTTTGATAGATACGGGCACTATAAACATCACCAGTCATAAATAACGTCCATGACTCTGACTGGCCTTGGGTAGCTGATATACAAGAATGCAGAACACAAGACTGGAGAATGAAATCTTAACTGGGAGCCACTAATTCACAGAATTCACAGAATGACCAGGTTGGAAGAGACCATCAAGATCATCGAGTCCAACCCATGCCCCAACACCTCAACTAAACCATGGCACTGAGTGCCACATCTGGTCTTGTTTTAAACACATCCAGGGATGGTGATTCCACCACCTCCCCAGGCAGGCCATTCCAGAACTTTATCACCCTTTCTGCAAAAAACCTTTTCCTAATATCCAACCTATTACACACTAGGGAAGCATTCTGAGGAGAGAAGGGGCTACAGGAGAGCATAGATAGAATGGCTTTCAGTTATAGAAGGGACCTACAATGATCATCCAGACCAACTGTCTGACTAAAAGATAAAATATGTAACTCTCTCAATTTATACTTGTGCCCAGCATTACTATGCCCTAGGAGTTCTCTCTTGGTTGGCTTTTAAGGAGAACCACCATTCCACTTTCCTCATTTCCCAGCTCTGTTTCTTCCCTTCTATGAGCAAAGAAGGGAGACAGGATTCTGTGTGCCAAATCAGAACCAAAAAAACCCTTTTCCATCCATTCTCTCTTGCCTTAAAGGGAAAATCTAACTTATGGGGAGAAATAACAGATTTGTATGTATGGAGAAGTAGTAGGGCAAAGTTTGCCATGGCAGCCGTGACCAGAGAACAGCTATTTCAGAGTTCCCATTTCAGCCTCTCCTTTTATCTAGTGCTGGCTTCCCATACTAGAACTAAGCTAATGGTCAGTTCAGAGACCTGCAAATAATTTTTACAATTTGGTAGTGCAGCAATACAGACCTGATTTTGATATTGTTTTTAGATAAGTAAAACCTGGTTTCATTGAAATGCTGGAACCTGCACAGGCTCTGATACCACTGGCAGATCAGAAGCATCCAACCAAATAAATTACAGTATCCCAAGGGATTGTTCATGTAAGGAGATGCTCTACATTTCAGAAACTTTACAGGTTGTTATGTCTGATCTTTCCTACTGCCAGGAGGACATAAAGAAATATGCTAAGACAGTGCTCAGATTTCTTTAGCAAGCTTGATGGTCTGAAGGAAACAAACTTTCCTATCCATTCTCAGCTTTAAAATGCTTAAGCCTCCAGAGCTTGCTCAGCTGTGTATAAGCAGTATTATTTAATAAATCATAGTCTCCCTAATTTAGCTTTATTTTCACATGTAAAGGAGCTACATTGTCTTAATGCTACAGCTTAGCTCATAGAAAACAAGTTAGACTATTACAAATCATTCAGCCTTAATCAGACCAACCTGTATTATAAGAACAGATGAGATTCGGGTTTGTGCAAGTTTTAAGGTGAGGTGAAGCCTGTAGGCCCTTTGAATTTTAATTGCTGAGATATGATGATATACAGCTGCTGTAAAATGAAGAAGTCTGTTCTTTTGTTTCTGTTCTGAAATCTGTAGAAGGAAAACAAAATGGGGAACATAGTTAATTTTCATACTCTGAGGTAGCTGGATGTCCACATAAAGAACATAGTCCACTATTAGATACTGAAAATCACCTCAGAACTAAAGTAAGCTACCACTCTGCAGTACTAGGTCTCTAATTTAAATGGTAACACAGAGAAGTGATTGTAAGAAATACAATCAATACATGGCAGAGAACAATTTCACTGCAAGCCTGTGTGCACAGAATTATCAATTATAGGTAAGCCACAAAGATCTCAGAAGCTAAAACACCCAACAGTGAAAATTTACTTTAGTTCTAAATAATTGTAAGAAAAGGCTCTAACTGTCTTTGATCTATTCTGATCCCAACCAACACTCAAAGCAGCCAACAAGAACTCAATTTCAACACCAAGAAATCAAGTTTTCCTCTCCTTGCCAGTCAGAATTAATGGTAAAACAGCTCTAGAGATACTTTACATCCAAAGCAAAGTTTTTATTTGAATTATACCAACCTTTTTCCTGACTAAATAACCCCGGATAAATGCTTGCAGTTTAATGACAGCTCTTCTAGTCTTATTGTATTTCATAAATTGAAGCCTGCCTTCCTGCCAAGCCCGCAGATGTTTTTGGATAATTACAGCAGCAGCTTTTTGTTGAACAAATTTCCTTCTTGCCTTGAAACCTCTATATGCATTTTGGATCAGACATGCAGCCTGGTGCTTCTGAAAAAGATACTAAAAGAATGCACTGATAATTAAAATTTGTTCATTCATGTCAGGATCAATATACATTTATTTTTAGTTCTAGGGTTTTTTTCCATCATAAGAACAAAAATGGAATGAGAAGTACAAGTAAACTCATACAGTAGCAGTTTATATAAAATGCACTTTCACAGTCTGGAAGGTCTTTTCATTTACCTAAATGGGGTCAAAATACGGGCTTAATCTTTTGCAAGCAATAAAGCCAGCAGACAATTTGGCATTTTATATTGGTATCTGTATATAGAGGGATAATTCAACAATTAGTACTGTTCAAAACCAAGAATCAACCCTGTTGCTTAAAGCAAAAAAGGGTATTTCATATTTTGGAGATTGAACAATCTTCGCTCAGGTTCCACCGTTTCTATGCTTCTGCACATTAATTACAAAAATCACTCAAATACAGTGAAAACTTTTCAAGTAACCATGACACATCAGACTGCAAGTGAAAACACACCTCTCTTAGAAGTCTCCTGGCCCTGTAGTGCCTGTATGCCAGCTGGATCTTAACTACAGCACTCCTGGTTGCCAGAAACTGCTGCCGGAGCCTTCGCGCATCGCGGGTTGCTCTCCAGACTCTTTGGATGGTAAGTGCACAGGACTTCATTTGCAAAAACCTAACACAGAAATGCAGTTTTAAATAAGAAAACAGTGATGGTTTATGAAATCATTAAGATAGATATTGGGAAAGCACAGCTGTTCTCAACCAGATCTTGGAACACCAGAAAATGGGAATAGCCAGCAGCACTGGCAGAAAGACTAATTTTAAACAGAAGACACTTTCTGGTTTCCCACAGGAAGTATTTCCCTAACTTACTGCCAAAGGAGGCTGGGGAGGGACACAGCAGTTTGAAAGGCATTGGACAGATTGACATGCAACAGGTCCATAAAAGGATGTTAACAGGAATAGGCAGGGATGTTTAAAAAGCAGGGATGCTGAGGGAGGACCTTGTATCACTGCACAGCATCCCTTACTGCTACTGGCATGGGACAGTTCAGAATGAGATGAGCTACCAGGCTGATCTCATAGCAAAATAAACATAAACCAATTTAACTATTCCATTGTGGATCAAAATGAAATAGTTTTTCAACCTACAAGTTGTATGCTGGAATTTGAACAATATCCAGAAAAATTTGTATGCTGGAATTTGAACAATATCTCTTTTTCTTGCAAAAGAGAGAAGTGAAAAAGAGATCAAGGCCTACTCTTTCTAGAGCCCCAGTACACATAATTTAAACTTGTGAAGGAGCTTCCATTCCAGGAAAACAATTAAATGTAATGAAAATCTTGTGCAAAAGGGCATCCCCACCTGCACCAAAAGGGTTATACCCACACATGTTACAAGGATGCTGCAGGGGCAGAGCCTGAGAACCTGAAGAGTTCTACAGAGTGCAGTACAGCACTAAATAATCACACAACAAAAGCTTTGAGAAGTGGAATGATGCATCTCAGATGGGGTATTACCGAGTCTGCAGCTGTCTTGCTCTGAAGTGCCTCTGGATAACAAGGGTAGCTCTGAGCACAGACAGGTATTCCTTCCGTGCCTTGTGACCTCGGAACCAGGCTTGGATGACTCGTGCTGCTCTCATTTTGCTAACCCACTGCCTGGCTTTATAACCTCTGTATGCTGCCTATTAGAAATAAAAATTAAAAAAAAAAATCAGAACTGTTAATGGAATGAACAAAATTAAAAAGAAAAAAAAATCACATCAACAGAAACAATTTTTGGGATATTTTATCTCTAAAATAGTACAAATATTTAAGTTCTCAAAACTAGATAATGTTTTCAGAAGCAAGTGAAACATATTCAGGGAAATACCACAAATGCCACTCTTTAATATTAGTCTGCAAAAATAACTACATTGTGAAGAAACAAATACAAAAGATTAAAAAACCCAAACAAACACTCAATAGAAATCACTTTAATGATTACCTGAATTGTAATGGCAGCTTTTTTCATTTGATGGAATCTGCGTTGATCGATATTTCGCATCCGATGCGCTCTGTAGTGCTGCTGTATTAACACCGCAGAAAATTTGCACAGAAGATATTTCTGTCTCTGAACAAATCCACGGAAAGAGGCCTTCAAAGAAAAAGACAAACTTGGAATATTTCACCACTTGCATCATATCAGCTGGGAATGTTTGCATATTTCTATGTACAGCTGTACTCACTGGCTTGTTATAAAAACAACAATTAAATAAACATATTTGCAATGTCAAAAGTAATTCTTTTTTCCTACCTTTAAAGGAAAGTAACCATCCTTATATTGTTCAGGATGTAGTGGTTAAACATTCAGAAAAAAACTAAGCAGCTACCAATCCCCCCAAAACATGGAAGTGAGGAAAGCACATGTGATTTCAGTTAAGTAGAGCATGTGGTCTCCAAAAACAGAGTAGAACCAACCTAAGACATTCTCATAGAATGCTAGAATGGTTTGGGTTGGAGGGGACTTTTAAAGATGATCTAGTTCCAACCCACCCAACATGAGCAGGGATACCCATTAGATCAGGGTTCTCAAGGCCACAAATCATTATGAGAGATTATTTATTTCCCTTCCTTGATTTAGGGAAATTTCCCTCCTTACATTCTGCTTCAAAATGTCAGTTCGGCACTTTGATTAGTCTAGGGTCAATTAGTAAACCTAGGAAGACTAACATGATTGATTTACTCACAGCTTCCTAAACCTGAGTTCTTAGCAATGTAACAATCATGGTTTTTGCCATTCATGTCACTTTATACCCACTACCAGTGCCCTTCTCATGAAGAGATCTTTCATTCATATTCCCATCAAAGAAAACATTAATAAAGCCATTAATACTTAAGAGGTGAAATTCAGTAGTCTTAAAGAACCTTATTTGTGTGTGCTGTGGTACTAAGCTTTATACATCTGCCTTGTAGTACACTTCAGAAACTGATTCTACTGTGGTTTTCAAGAAGCTTTAAAACACCTACAAATGAAAAACAAAACACCCAAATCCCAGTACTATTCATTCAGAAGTACCTGAATTTTAATGGTGCTTTCTTTCATTTTGTGAAACCTCCTCCTTTGGATATATCCTCTGACTGTGGCCTGCACAAGGACAACGTTCCTGCGGGTTTGTAGGTAAGCCATTCTCTGGTGCTTCACAGTCAGGTGGGATCGGTAGTGCCGCTGCAGGACAACTGCTGCTCTTTTATAGCTCATGTACTGTGACTTACATTTATGCATTAAGTAATAGGATTGCAATGTAACAGCAGCTGCTCTGAGCTGGATGTATTTTCTACGCTGCAGAGCCATCCGAAGAAAAGACTGAATCTTTCTTGCAGCTCGTAGTTGCTTTGCTGTTTTTCTTGCTTTCATAGCTCGGAAGGCAGACTGAATAACCACTATGGCTTGTCTTTGAGCCAAGTACTGTGCCCTCTGTGCACGAGCCCTGAGACACGATCTGTACCACCTCTGAACAGCCACTGCTGAGCTCCGGAGCAGTGCATAGCGGGCCCGGGCTCTCTGGCCTCGGAACACGGACTGGATGGTCACTGCTGCTGCCTTCTGGGCAAGAAAGCGTCTCCTCTCCACGCACATTTGTAGGAACGACTGAATGCGCCGTGCAGCCACATTGGCTTTATACAGCTGCCTGGCTTTCCTAGCACGAAAAGCAGCTTGGAGGCAAATGACAGCCTTTCTTATTTCTGTATAATTTCTCATGGCAGCTTCTCTTGCCATTTTGGCTCTGAACCTCTGCTGTGTGACTGTGGCAGCCCAGCACAGCTGTTTGTAACACCTACGCTGTACATACATGCGATAGCTGGACTGTATTACAACTGCTGAAATGTGCAGGAGTTTCAGTTCCTGCCGTGCCCTCATGCCCCTGTATGCTGCTTGAATAACAAGAGTGGAATTCTTCATTGTCAGATACTTCTTGCGTTGGTTCTTTCCTTTCAAATAGGATCGGTAGTAGTTCTGTATAAGCATAGCTGCAACTCTCATATTCTGATAGGCCCTTCTGTCCCTGAGCATTCTGTAGGCTGCCTGTATTGTGCTGGCAGCTGAATGCATGTGCTTGAGACTCCTCCTCACCCTGACACCTCTGTACACAGCCTGGATGTGAATAGCTGCTCTGCGGAGAGAGCGATATTCCAAAGCACGCTGCTTTGCCAGAACTAAAGCTCGGTACCTTCTCTGAAAGACAAGAGTAGCTGCTTTAAGAGAGAGATATCTCTGACGTTCTCTGAAGGCTCTGAAGTTTTTCTGAAGCACAGTTGCAGCACGGTGCATTTCACGCTGTTGTTTTCTCACTCGCATGTCTCGAAAAGCCCTCTGGATACAAGTTGCTGCTTTCTTCAATGAAGTGTAATGCTCTACAGCAATTTTCCTGAGCCTGTGGGCTCTGTACCTCCTCTGTATGAGCTGGGCTGCCCACTGAACTCTTCTGTAATGACAGCACTGCCTATACATTCGGTAGTTTCTCTGTATTATAAGTGCTGCCTCATGTTGTCTCTTCAAGAAGCATCTTGTTTTCATTCCTCTGTAGGCAGCTTGAAGAAGTAAAACAGAATTGTACAGTTTTAAGTACTTTTCTCTCTCACGCTTCCCTTCTCTGTAAGCTCGATAACGTTGCTGTATGATTACTGAAGCAAGCCTGAGTGCTTGATAAGAAGTGTAAATTTTATGCATTCTTACCATTGCTTGAATAACTGTAGCAGCTTGATGCATTTGCTGCATTTTTTTCCTAACTACAAATCCTCTATAAGCAGACTGTATGATAACAGTGGCATTAAGGAGAGAGAGAGATTTTTGATGCTGAATATTTGCTAGTTTTGTTGCTCTGTATTTTCTCTGAATTACAATGGCAGCTGACTTAATGGAAAGAAAACGTTTTCTTTCAAGGAAAGTTCTAAACCTTCTTTGAATAATCACAGCTGATTCATTCATGGTTCTGATAAGCCTTCTTGTTTTCATACCACGGAATGCAGCCTGGATGTGCAGTACAGCATTTTTCATAATCATGTACTTGTGAACTTGTGCATCTCTCTCCTTACAAGCACGGAACCACTGCTGAATCTGCCTGGTTGCAAGCACCAACTTTCTGAAATCCCTCTGTTGTTTGTGCATCCGATAATAGGACTGGATTATTGCTGCTGACTGGTGCATAGCTTTTAAGTCTTGTCGGACTTTCATGCCTCTGCAAGCAGCCTGAAGGATAGTAACAGACTTCTTTAGTTCCAAGTATTTTTTGCGTTGTTCTTTCCCTAAACAAAATGCTCTGTATTGCCTTTGGATTCTTATTGCTGCCATTCTCATTGACTGATACTTTCTGCTCATGCAATACATCTTAAACGTGGCTTGGATGCAAACAGCTGCTTGGTGCATACACTGAACCTGTCGCCTCACTCTTACACCTCTGTAAATTGCCTGCACTCGGACTGTGACTCTTTTTAAAGACAAATACCTCTGCCTTTGACATTTAGCATGAGTAACTGCACGGTAACGCCTTTGAATGGCTACGGCTGCAGATCTAAGTCTTTCATATTCCTTCTTGACCAGGTAAGATTTGAAGGCAGCTTGTATAGTTGTAGCAGCTTTGTTTAGTTTGTTCAGTTGTCTCCTCACACTCATCCCACGGTAAGCAGACTGCAAGACTAATGCAGCTGCCTTGGTTTTTAGGTAAACTGCACGTTGGGCTTTTTTCATACAGTGGGCTCTGTAGTATTTCTGAATCACCAAAGTGGCTTGTCTTAGTTTCTTGTATTTTAGTTGATTTATGTGCATTCTGTAATAGGATTGAATAATTGTTGCAAGATGATGTTGCTTCTGAATGGTTTTTCTCACAGCTTTCCCCCTCCATAGTGCCTGAAGACGCACTGCAGCATTTCGCAGCTGAACGTATTCTTGCCGTTGTCTCTGGCCTAGAACCTTGGCTCTGTAATGCCTTTGGATGGTTAGCACAGCGTGCTTCACAAGCCTGAATTTCCTCAGAGCCATGAATTTTCTAAAGGTAGACTGTATCTTAGTAGCAGCAACATGCTGTCTTCGAATCTGCTTTCGCACCCTCCAGCCACGAAAAGCTGCTTGTAAAGAAAGCACTGCTGCTCTTGTCATTAAGAAGTTCAGTCTTTGCCTCTTACCACCCTTACAATTTCTGTACCACCTCTGAATCACAATGGAGGCCTGAACCATTGCCTTGTGTTTCACTCGTGCAGCATGAGCTCTAAAAGCAGTCTGAATTTTAATAGCAGCTCTGCATTCAAGTTTGAGCTTTTTGCGTGTTTTATAGCCCCTGTAGGCTGCCTGTAAGCACACAGCTGCTTTTCTAACTTGCAAGAACTCCTGCCTGTGACACCGGGTCTTTCTGCAGGCACGATAATGTTGTTGAATGACAGTGGCAGCACTACAGATGCTTAAGTACCGTTGCCGGTCCCTTTTCATTCTGTAGCAGGCCTGAAGTAATATTGCAGCCTCCCTCCACCTTTGTACTTGTTTCCTGACAAGATAGCCTCGAACTAGAGCCTGAATTCTTATGCAACCTCTCTTCAATTTCCTATAATCTTCTTTAAACTGAAGAGCATGTCTCCGAGAGCGATACCGTCGTTGGACATAAAGCGCTGCTTCCCTCAGTGCACAGTAACGCTTACGGACCTGCCTCATCTTTGCCAGAGCTTGAATCTTCACCGTGGCGTCTCTCAAGGTTTTAAATCTCTTCCGGGCAACGTGAGCACGGAAAGTGGACTGAATTTTGATCACAGACCTCAGGATACAAGCCTGTCTCCTGGCTTGCATCCCTCTGTAGGCAGACTGGAGAACAACGGCAGCCAGGCGCACCCTCTGGAAAGCAGCAGCTGCTTTTTTAGCAGCCACGTGTGCCCTATACCGGCTTTGAATTACAGAAGCAGCATTTTTAATCTCTTTGTATCTTTTTACTTGTTGGTATTTTCTCACGTGTGACTGCAATATAGTAACAGATTTTTTTAACTGCAGGAATCTCTGTTTCTCTCGTTTCATTCTCCACAGTGATTGAATAACACACGCTGCTTTTGCTTGTCTGTACAGCTCTCGTGCCTTCATGCCTCTAAAAGCAGCTTGGAGAACTACCACTGCTGCACGCTTTTGCAAATAAGACTCTCTCTCGCCTTTGCCCAGTTTATAAGCTCTGTAACACTGCTGAATTGTCACTATTTTTGCTCTGTGCTCCTGGTAAACACGTCTGGCCAGCTGACACCTGTACCAAGCCTGAATCTTGATAACATTTTGCTTAACATGTAGATACTGCTTCAGGTCTCTGTGCATCCTGTACCAAGACTGTATGACAAGGGCAGCCCTCCTTCTTTTAGCCAGTTTTGAAGATTGCCATTTTCGGAAATAACTCTGAATCACCAAAGCTGCTTTAATTTTCTGCTGAATTCTGTATTTTCTCCATCTTCTGAATGCCGACTGAATAGTAAGTGCTGAAGACTTTAGGATTTGGTATCTTTGTCGATCTATTTTTGCCAACTTAGCTGCACGCAGATGTCTCTGAATTGTAACAGTAGCCCAAACAATTTGTTTATATGCAGCAACAGACTTCACCATCCTTATCCTTGCTTGTACAAAAATAACACAGTGTCTTAGCTGTAAGTATCTTCTCCTTGCAGAGTATCTCCTCCAATAAGCCTGCAGGTAAAAAAAGAAAAATTAGCATTTTCTTCACAATATGTTGAGTTAAGCATGACTGAGGACTGTCATCTTCAGACTTTATAAGATTTCTTATTCCTATACTCATCAGAACCACAGAGCATTCTGAGTTGGAAGGTGTGACAGCTAACAGCTGTCCTGGAGCCCTCACAGTCATAGATAACCCTAACTAGAACTGGACCAGTCCCTGCCCTTAGGGAAAAGAAGTAAACATGCCTAGGAAAAGGCACTGGGAACCAGGAGATTCAAACTGAAACAACACCAGCTAATCCCTGATGAGCAGAGACACAGGCAGCCATTGGCCAGTGAGCTGGGTGTAACCAAATTCAGCCAATTAGGACCAACCATGAGGGTGCTTGAAAGCCATATAAAAGGGAACTGTACTCAGGAAAATTGGCTATTGCTGTAGGAAATTTGGTGTGTTGAGTCACATCCATCTCAACAAGGACTGAGTCCTAGACTTGACTGAATGGCCCATACCAGGATCAAACCCATGACTTTGGTGGTGTTGGTACCATGCTCTAACCAACTGAGCTCATCTCTGGCTCTTAATCCCTAGGAAGTCAAATCCAGAAATCTATTTTAAAAAAGGGAAATTAAGCAAAAACTAAATGGTTTTTAAGCATTTTCAATTCTGGGAAAAGCCTCAATTTGCCCTGGCAACAGCAGATTCCCTTTTACACCATCTGATAAATCAGCAATTCTTTAAAATCCAGTCTGAAAATATTTCACTTAGGAGTGAAATATTTATCTTAGGGTAATGGTGCTGAAATTATCTTGAGAAACTGAATTATCTGCCTGATCTACCACTGCCATGTCTGCCACTTTGAATGTGCCCACAGCAGGTGACATAACACTAGGAGAGTAATTTTAATTTTTTTTAAAGTTTCTTTAAGTAATGTTCAGCAGCTGCAAAGAAGAAAACCAACACAATCTCATAAGTCCTTACATTAATGTTTAATGCCCTGTGTTTTAATGCTTATGGTCCTCCAAAATATTCACCAAGAAGGAATAATTGTTAATTTAATAGCACATTACCATCCCTTCCTAGAGAGAAAAACTTACTAAACCTCTCAAAAGCAGAGGGAGGAAAAAATTTTGAAAAAGTATTACATTTCATGAAAGCATTAATTGCTGCAAGCAGCACAAATGGACCTTAGCGAGGCTCTTTCTTAGAGGTTTCAAGGGGTTTCCTTGCTGTGTAATCTTGCTTTAGGTTGTATTACCTGAATGACTGTGGCAGATTTATTTCTGGCTTCCTCCACTTTTGCCTTTTTCAGATTGAAGAGAGTCCTCCTGGCCAAGTAACCTCTCCAGTGCTTCTGGATGAAAATGGCTGCATTCTCTCTCCTCAGGATGCGCCGGCGAGCCAAGAAGTTCATTGCAGATTTCTGAATTATCCGAGCAGCTCTGTCTCTTTCCTACAAAGAGTAAATTTCCACTGAATATTACCTATGGAATTTTCACTCAATTTTTTTATTTGAATAACTATCCACATCAATTTCATAAAATTATACTACATATGTACACATTATAAGATTAATTAATAAAAATAATGCCTGCAATGTTTATAGGGTTTTGGTTTTGATTGCTTCTTCCCTACCAGCATCTTTACTATTATTTGAAAAGAGTTGTAAAGGGAGTGTTTTGTCATCATTGTTAAGGTTGGGTAGATTTTATACAGTAAAGAAACTGGAGATGAAAAAGCCTAGATAGAACCTCTGTCCCTTTCCACACCACAGATTCTCAGAATATTTCACTTGAATACTGTTTCAACATCAATATGTAACCCAGCAAGACACAGACAACCTTAAGGTACCATAGTTTTAAAACCTTCACTAAATCTGGTATAACCATCAGAAAATCAAGATACAGAACATAAGAACTCATAAAATTTAATTCAGAAGACTGGTGAAGCTTGGCTCCTTTACAAAAATAGTAAATCCATGCAGAAGTTTAATTACTCCTCTCATCTTATAGACATTAATAGGGATTAACTATTCCTTTAGTTTTAAGGAAGCAGTGCAACTATTTTATAATTGAAATAGTGGGAGAAGAGCTTAAGGGGTGACACACAAAACAATAACAGTAGCCTCTAAACACCTGTAGGTACTTCAGAAGTCTAAAAGAAAAGTGGAGTTTAGTAGATTACACCAGCAAGAAGGCCACATATTTTTATAATAGAAATGGCACTCATTAGTTTAAATGCCAATATAAGTCCAGCAGACCTGTATTTTCCATTGAATTTATATTATCTTTTTTTCTTAATGTAGAAGCTATGAATATTGCACAAGCAAAGAGTACCTGAAAGAGTTTCAGTTCCCTTTTCAGCCTGTACTTCCTCCAAGCAGCCTGAATTACTCGTGCAGCTCGGGTTTCTTGGCGAAGATCGAGGAGCCGCGAACACAGAAATGACAGGTAGGTGATAACAACCTGCAGAAACACACAACACAGCAGGGTAAGGCTCTACAAAAGAGCAGGACACGCTCACACAAGGGCAGAACACATTTATATCAACTCTAAAGGCATTTTTACCTTCTCATCAGGAATTGTATTTGACATGTCTGCATGATGAATCATTGCTGGTATCCCGCCTAGGTCAGAAACTGCAGCATTGATCAGCTGGAAGTTTTGCTTTTCATTGTCCAGGAGTTCCTTGTATAGGACTGAGGGAGTCACAGCTTTGTAAAGATAAAACATTAGTCAAATCAAATTGTGCAGAGAAATAGATTTAACATAAACTTCTGTACATCAAATAACTCACTTTGATCAAATGTTTCTTCCACAGCAGTTAGAGAAGTGTCAGACTCCGATGAGGAGGAAGAGTTTAGTCCCACTGTAACAGTTCTTGAACATTCTACAGTTTGAGTTGTTCGTTGGCACACAGCTTCCAAAGGCATGTAACAGGGGTGATAGTGATGAATCAAATAACATAATACTCTGCCATCTGAGAAACACACTGTGAAGTTTTCCACCTGTTAAATAAAATACAAATTCCTTGAATTTTTGTACTAGTCAATTGGTATAAACTGGATATAGAATTCTTCTCCTGTACCTTTAAATGTGACCAAGTGCAAATTATTTTCTAACACAAAAAATTTAGGTAGCTAGTGCTTCCTTTGAACATTTACTGTACAGCAACACACAGCTGTGAGACCCCAGAAACAAAAGAGGCGTGAGTCATTATACACTGAACCTACAAGGGAAACATTTATGAAACTAATCTTTCTACAGCAGGATCCCAAATAAACTTCTATAGATACCTTTACACTAGTAATTGGGTTACACTTTCAATGTAGAAATAAGTTCTGAATTTGAATCAGTCCTAAAGGCTCTGTTTTACTCTTCAGAAAGACTAGCAGCTGCTACTGTATTCTGACCAGTCAGGTCTCTGACCACAGTTCCCTTCTTGGAATGAGCAAACATTTCCCTTCTAAACAAACATCTCTGAGGAGATGAACTGACCTTATCCCAAAAATTAGTTTAGTTTTCATAGCTTTTAAAAACACTGGAAATTCTATGCACAAATACTTTTAAAATGAAGACTCAGTAAAAGTCCACGAACAATTCCCATTCCAGCAAAAAATGTTCAAGTTTTAAAGAAGCATGGGTATGCACAAGACTAATTGGAAGGGAAAATTTTTTGCTCAGATTTGTTTAAAAAGAGAGGTGCAGTTAAACTCACAGAATAATGGTTACTTCAAATCAGATTAAACAGACTCCAGAAGAATATTAACAAATAATTGCCATTGACTTCTACTACATATTTGATGGTTTGAAGAACTCTGCTCTTTAAAGGATTACAACACCACAGGGTGTACTTGTGGGAGGGTACATAAAACTATTTACCTTGATATTGTAAAATCTACAAACAGCATTAACCCATGCCATCAGCAGCTTCACATTTTCACTGTAAGTCTGAGATAAGAAGTTACTACTGTCTTTCTGTACTCTAAAAGAATTTTGAGAAGTCTTCGTAGCACCCAGTAGTGCTTTTGTCTTGTGTGTGTTCTTCAAAAACTCAATTTCTTCTTTTAAATGTTCCACATTCAGAAAAACATCCACCTGTTAGGAAGAAAAACAAAAAATGGACAAATCAACAGTCTGACATGTCCTGCATTACAGCTGCTGGATACAGAGCTTTAGACATGGCATTTTAAAGAGAATCTACACTCACCCCTTAGCAGCACCTGCCTCACAATCAGTAGTGGATAATCTGGACTTGCCAGCATAGATGGCAGATGAAAACCCCTAAATCTACCCTTCCCACTGTTCTGTGTAAAAGAGTTACTGCATTAGTTAACAGTTGGGAGAAACAGGGCAATTCCCTGTGTAATTTCAATGTGCTCTCAGAGGAAACAAAAATTTCAAAGTCTTGCCCGCAGTTCCACTGAGCCCATGTACCAATCCTCCTCCTTTAAGGGATTCCAAAAAGACTTGAGCTGGTTGGAGAACAAGCAGCATATCCACAGGGCTTGGATAAAGCCACTGCTCATTCAAGTTATTTCTTTGATCAAAAGCAATGCAACTGTGACACATGCATCAGAAGAACTAACTGAAGGAAGTTAACTACTTAATAGTGCAACAGTACTCAAGAAAGAAAATAATTACATTTGATTTTTATTATATTGTCTATCTTAGTTATAGTTCTTTGGCTGAAGCCTTTAATATTCTTGCTTTACATAATTGCACTTACATTCCTGACTACTTAGTGGTGAAATTCCACCTCAACTTTTATCTTCTTCTGCCTTTCATAATGTTATGTTCCTTCCAACTGGATTTGTCAGTTGGACACGTATTTTTAAAATACCCTCTGACTCAAGTTAACTCTTAAAACAAATTAAGAAAACTATTTTGACTTCCTCTACTAACTTTTGAAATGTCATTGCAGTAATGCCTAAGAAATCTTATTTCAAGGATGTTTCATCAACAGTTTCAGATAAAAGCAGGAAAAAGTAGAAGAGCTATAGCTTCAAAGATTACTCTATAATTGCCTAGCAGTGTAACCTCAAAATATCTTTTTCAGTTACTAAGAGTCTACCTGCAGTTTCAAATCAACATTATTTTACTTTTAAGTATCAATTTTGCTATTATATGGCATAAACTCACTTTTTTCCAGAAACTTGAACAAATGTGTAAGAAAAAGCACAGTTACAACATTATCCAAGCTGTATTGTTAGGGAACAACGAGCAGTTTAGTAAAGTTTACATGCAGCTTTGAATGCACAAAGCAAATAATTTCAGTTTAAAATTTGATTAGTAGAGGCTTGCACAGACATCAAATATTCCTGGAAGAGTGGTGTTTTCATTATTACTCCTTTGTAACTAGCAAAAACCAAACACAATAACCAATTGAATAGTACCTGGAAGGCAAAGACAATTTTCCACAGCAGTGCTAACGTTCGTTCCCTGTGTCTATCCACAATATCCCTGGAGTCAATTGAAGCACCTATCAAATAAAACAAGGGATTAAAGTGTGCAGTAGTTATATCTGATGCACTTAGAATAACCCTGATTTCTAGGCCTTACCAGTTTCATCTTTCAAGTGCACTCCTCGCTCTTTAAGGACATTGAGAACAATATCCACATTATGCATCTTCTGTAGCCGACTGATTGCAGGAACTCTCAGTTGTTTTGAAAGACTCCAGTTTTTGGTCAGAAGCTCCACTGTTCTCCTAACAAAGGTAATTGCATGGTTTAATGCCTCTGATGAGCTCACATTAAATATGATATAAAAGAAAATAAATATTTCAATAGAATCAACGCACACAAGACGAATGCCACATTGTAAGTCCACAGCCAGGTTTGTTACAGCAAAATCAAATTCATCCAGAGGAGTCTGAACATGACTGACAGGCAGTCCTAAGAAACCCAGATGGCGGGAAAGGTCACCTTCACCACTCAGGAAGTCCCGGGAAAATGCAAGCAAAAGGTCTTTGCTAGCCTAAAGTTAAAACAAACAAACAAACAAAAATATTAACACTACAATATCTGTCAATCAGAATACAGTTTTCATCCCTTGTACCTCCCAAATTACATTTCGTATTTCCTTGTCTAATTCTTAAAATTACATGTTTTTTTTAAATTATTTTTAGCAAGTCACATAACTTTAACTTTTGTCAGATTAAAATCAATTAAAAAATTATGCACTCAGTCTTAGGACAACAATGGAGGAAGACCTCAAATCCCAGCTCTCACCTTGAACTCTGCATCCTTACAAAAGAGGCAGGGGTCATGGTCAATCATTCTGGACTGTTTGGCACAATCCAGAAAGCAAACCAACAACAGCAATTTTTTCAGTGTGAACTTTGACAAAGCTTCTTCATGTCCTGAAATGATAGAACTCAGTAAGTGATAGTTTAAAAATGAGGTGCTACAAATAAATTGTTTTGGAAGCATTTGTTACCTTCCCGGTAAAGGTGGGGCACGACAGGATGTCTGTATTCAGCTGCAATGTCAGGGTTCCACAGCAAGCGGTTAAGGATAAATATTGCTAAACCCATAACATCACTGTTACTCTCCAAAGCTATCAGTTCTCCATAAATAGTCTAATATGAAAGAAGGGGAAAAAGCAGAAGGGTTAAAAGTTACCTTAAATACTATGTGATTTAGTGAACAATATACATTACTGAATCTCTAAAATAATGAATGGAAATTGATCTCTAAATATCAAACAGTTTTCAAGTGAGTCCTAAAGGTAAAGCCAAAGGAAATTTCAGAAGATCTAATTTAATTCCAAAACATGTATAGTCATCCATGTCTGAGAAACCAATCAGGAATTTCTTTAAGATGACCACATTTTTCTCCAGTTTAGTAAAGTGGAACTGACAGGAAATGCTTTTGTGTTATTGGCCACGGAATTAAGTTCCACTATCATTGATTAAATATTTTACTTCTAAATAAGAGAATCACTTTTTTAAAGCAAGCATGTTGTAACAAATTAAAACATATGCATCAAGCTGTAACTGAATTGAACCTACCTGAATTAGTATGATAGACAATATAAAGAAACCCAAAACAACCTCTACTAAAAAAATTACTAAATGTCCTTTAAACCTAGATTATAGACTATACACAGTGAACTTACCTCCAGACCTATACGCAGCCATAAAGGGTTGTAAGATAAAAGCCAGTTAAGGACTTTCTGCCTCTCTCCTGCAAGAAAGCATTTTTTAATATTAGATCCAGCAAACATTTCAGATTAATGCAAAACTTTCTATTAACCAATTTCAGATTAAACAAACTCAGTGTGTGAACAGCCCTTTTCCCGTTCCAGGTGTCAGTCTCTCACCTATGTCTTTCCAGAGGTGCCTGTCCCTGCGCACCAGCAGGCGCCTGCTCTCGATCTCGCCCTCGAGCCTCTGCACGGCCCTGACCATGGTTTCGCAGGTGAACAGGCGGCAGGCCTCGCGCCGCAGCCGGTTCAGCTTGCGCCGGGCCGTGTACGCTTTCAGCGACGCCTCGTCCTTCGTGGGTGCCTTAGGAAGGCTCCTTTTGTGATGGTTCTCTTCCCCCAGGATAACAGCAGCTGCATTTACTGTTTAAATATGCACAAAGAGCAAGCATTTGCATCTCTAATAAAGGTAGCTTTGCACATCTCATTGATTTTTTCTCCTCTGGAAGCTGAAGTTTTGTTATTTTTATTCTGACTGATGATTTATCCTTCAGGAAGCTTGTCAGCTGTTGCACTACACATATGTTGTCAAGTACAAGAATACTAGTCTACTATTAAATATAAACACTTATTTCATAAGTGAGCAGTGCTAGGAATTCAGTTTTAAGATTAATGGTTCCACCTTTGGTTTTTCCAAATGAAGCTAAAGATAGCCTACTTTTTGCTCTATCCCTTTAGTAAAGTGCCGGCTATAATATTTTCCAGCAGGTGGGGATTCCCCACTCACCACCCACTGAGAAGTACCACAGCCACACATTCCAGTGTATTCTTGGTGTAAAGCACCCTCCTCATGCAGGGGTGTGCTGTGCTGTGCTTGCCATGAGCTGGTGAGCCATCCACACTGATCAGAAGGGGGAAAATAAGACAACATGACTCTGAAAAGGTTTAGTGTGAAATGAGTACTACTACTTGTTACTGTTAATAAGTATGTTACATAAAGAATAAGAAAATGGGAAGACAAAATTAGTGTACTCTTACCTTGTGAGGTATTTGTTTTTACATTGAAGTCATCAGGTGTAAGTACAAAATTTAACCACCAGGTGAAACCTCGCTGCTGCTTCTCCTTCCAACGTTCATCATAAAACATGTTTTTAGCAGCAAAAGGCATTGGGTGCCTAGGGATGACTAAAAAAAACAAAGTAAAACAACAAAAAACTTTAGTTTTTGCAGTTCTTGAAATGTTAGATAACCAATATGCATTTAATTCTGGAAAGGATTAATGCCTGACACTCCATTTAGCACTACAGCCAAAAAGGCAAATTGTTAAAATCTTCAGTGACTTGTGGATCAGGGATTATTAATAAACTTCAGCCACAAAACATGGCTTGAGTTGTTACAGCCCTAGAGCTAAGACAAGATACCTAGAACCCAGGCCATTTGCAATGGGGTAAACTCAAACTGAACTGGATAACATCCAGGAAGAACCATTTTATAGATGCATTTTTCTGGTCAGATCAACTTAGTATTGTTAACTCTGCAAAATTTTTATCTTGCTGGGAAGAAAATTTCTCTTCTGAGGTATTCTGTTGTTGCCTTAAAATGTTATCAGATATGGAAGAGGCATTTAACTGATAGCCATCAGTTAAATCTATTAAAGCTGGGAGCAGAACTGTAATACAGCTTTTAGACTTACAGACCAATCTGGAAAAAATAACATTTACTTTTAGCTGACTATGTGCTGCAACCAATTTTCTGATAAGTAGTCAAAACAAAAGGTTACATACATTGTTCTACTAGGTATTGATTCATTTCAGATACTATCTTCTATTTCAGTTCTAAGCAGTTAGGTCTCACCTGACACCAGCAGTACAATTGTGACACTGTTCAGTGTTTTACCAAACACCAGGAGTCTGCCTACCTGTTTTCAGTGGTTTCACAAATGTCAGGTGGGACTGGGCCAATCCAGGGACAGGTTTACTAATTCTCCTGGTAGCTTTAGGTGCCTTCTGAAGTGAAGAACCTACAAGCATTAACACACAATTATCAACAGCAAATATGTCAGTGAAAGTTAACATACTGAAGTTCATATCACTCCTAAAGTACAGAACTAGAGTAATTCCCCATGAACCATTCAAAAGATATTAATGATTTTAAAAGGGGAGGAAGGAAGATGTGTGGATGCAGGGAACTACAGACTGGTGAGCCCCACTTCTGTGCCTGGGAATATCATGGAACAGATCCTCATGGAAGTGATGTTAAAGCACATATAAGACAAGGAGGTGATTGGAGACAGTGAGCATGGCTTTACTAAGGACAAATTGTCCCTGACATGTCTGGTGGCCTTCTGTAATGGAGTGGCTGACACAGTCAAAAGGGAAACCAGCTGATGTCATCTGCCTAGAGTTCTGTAAAGCCTTCTACACGGACCCACATGGCATCCTCATCTCCACATTGGAGAGATATGGATTTGGAGGGTGTACCATTGGGTGGGTAAGGAATTGCAGCCTGGGGGTTGTGGTCCATGGCTGCCTGCCCAGGTGAAGGCTGGTGATGAGCAGTGTCCCTCAGGGATCTGCCTTGGGACTGGTGCTCTTTAATGCTTTATCAATGACAGAGATTGAGCACACCCCCAGCACGTCTGCAGCTGGCACAACAGACTGGGAGAAGAACCCAGAGAGAGCAGCCCTGCAGAGGAGGAATTAGGGGTTCTGGTGGATGAAAAGCTGGACATGAGCCAAGAGTGTGCACCCACAGCCCAGAAGGCAAACTGAAACCTGGGCTGTGTCAAAGAGGGGTGGCCAGAGGTCAAGGGAGGGGATTGTTCCCCTCTACTCTGCCCTTGTCCAGCCCATCTAGCTTTATCCTGATGGATTGTTAGAAATAACCTGGTAGATATCACACCTTTTCCTGCTGCATATCAATACTTTCAGCACATTGTTTTGACACAACCCATCTTAAAAAGCCTGACATTGAAGTGCACTACTGAAAGCCCCAAATCAAATCCAGATCACAGAACAGATCACTTAACTGAAGAAAGCAGTATGTGCTATTTTGATCTGAAAGCTATGATTAATTTTTCCTGGTAGTTAAATTTTGCAAATTAAATGCATCTTTAAGTCCCAGGCCCTCATTCCTTTCACATTCCAGAGCACATTTAGGGTTGGATCAGTTAGAAAAAATCGAAAATAAGCTGAAATGCAAGTGTCAGCGTTTTCTGATCTCCAAGCAATAAAGTATTGGCAAACAATAAGGCAGAGAGAACTACACAAGGCTGACTACTCACAGTAAAAAGCAGGCAGAATGAAAAAGACAGAGGAACTTTTTCACTGGAAGAGTGGTTAGGAATTATCACAGGCTGCCCAGGAAAGGGGTAGAATCACCATCCCTTAAGTGTTGAAAAGGTGTATGGATGTGGCACCTAGTGTTACAGTTTCATGGTGAACACGGTGGTGCCAAGTTAATGGTTGGACTCAATGTTCCAAGGGATCTTTTCCAACCTTCATGATACTACTTTGAAAATATGTGACAACAGCAATGGAGACAAACACTCACAATGGTAAATGTATAAGTGACAAATCTTGTGCAGTAAGTTTCCAGAAAATTTGATTTATGTAACAAGGTCTCTGCTCAAGAGCTTTTAGATACTTTATCTATTATTGTCATTAACAAATTTACACAGGAATAAAGTAAACTTGAAGCCAATTACATAACCAAAATGCCAACCTAGTTTTCAGGTTTTTAAAACACAGACACCTAACAAATTGCAAAAGCTCACATTTCAGAGATATGAAACATTGCTGACTGCTGCTAGACAGTTCAGTTTGCTATATCCATTTCCTAACCAAAGGATCTTTAAGAAAATGGTAAAAGAAGGAAATACTGCTCACCAGTTTTCTTCCTCTGCCCTACTCTCTCTCCACTGGTGGGTTTGGAGGCCAATGGTCCTCTGGCCATGCGTGTTTGATTGTCTGTGCTAGAGGTAAGAGCTCTTTTTCTTTCCACTTCTTCCACATGCACTGGAGCCGTAACTTTACTATTTCCTACAAATGCTTCACTCTTCCTCTTACGACACAAAGAAGTTGATCCAGTAGGAGATGAATTTACCTTGTCAGTGTGACACTTATTTTCAGATGAAATGGGAGCTGTAACTGGCAGCTGTTTAGATCTTTCTGCTTCCATATGTCCAGGCACCACATTAGCACATCCTGTTATTGCTTTATTAAGGCATTTTTTAGATTTTGGCTGGTGGGTTTCTGTTCTTGTTTCTTCAGCAGCACCACGCTTACTTTTTATGACAGTGGCAGAAAGAATTGGACGCTTTTTTGTTTGCTCTCTCTGAGAGGGATTGTCAGTCTGCAGTTCCTCTGCAGAAGGAAAACTGCACTGATCTTCCTTGGGTTTGTCACAATCAAATGCCTGTGATTTTACATTATGCAGCACAGAGACTTCATTTAAGCTGTGTTCTATGTGAACATGTGTTTCTGTCTCTACACCTCCATCTTTTTTCCATTTTGCAGGTAGACATCTCTTAATAACATAAGTCTCTGTGGTGGATGATATTAATGCTGCCTCAGGTTTAGGAGTCTTTGATAGTTTATTTGACAAAATGTCCTTCACAAATTGATCAGGTGACAGAATTGGAATAGGGTGTTCTATTACATCAATATCCACTTGATAATTGTCATTTACAAAAGCATCTGGACTTAAAATTCTCCTTGTACTTAAAACAGGCACAGAGGCTGAGTGTTCTGGAGTGGAAACTGGTGAGAGTGTGAAATTAAGAACCCCTCCATCATCTGAAATTGGCAATTGTGCTAATCCAGCAGAGCTGGAGGCACTCTCAGGTTGCAATTGATTGTGCTCAGTAACACATTTATTGATGTTACAGATGTCTGTCTCGGGCAACAACTCTTTATTTCCAGAGGCAGCAATATCCCCAAATGCAGTAGACCTTCTCAGGGCTAGAGGTGTGTGAACAGTATTGCCATGTTCCTCTGGCCCTGGGGCAATGGGAGATGGAGGCAGCTGATTCTCTGAGCCAGCAAGAGAGCCATTTCCTTGGGATGCACCATTCTGCTCTGTGCTCTGATTCTCACATGACTGAAGGGGACTTCTAAGTCTAGCCACATTCTGAGAAACTTGAAATGTTTTATTAACATTTTTAATTTCTACAGTACTCTTCTTAGCTTTTATTGCAGATGTTCCTGAAGAGTTCTTCTTTTTTAATGTTTCCCAAAGACTCTTCTGAAAAAGAACCATACATAAAAGTTACTGTGCTGGCTTTCTAAATTCTTCTACATGTAAAAGTAAACATTACTAGCATACCCATAGCTTTATAGTTTTAAAAAAACTATAAAAAGAACTCTTGGTCAAAAATTCACAATACCTTATTTGCAGGCATGAAAACCATTTATTTGGTCATGTTTCAATTATATTCTTTAAGCTGTAGTTTATCAGTACCTACTTTCCAACCCAGCTAAAAAAAGTTGAGGACAATGCATAGCATCATTTCCACAGCATCATTTATCACTTTATAGCCCTCCTTCACTAAATTTTCTAGTGATAAAAACAGTATTTGCATCAGAGATGCCAAAGTAACAGAATTAAGATACAATAAACACACACTCACCTTTTTCTTCGGGGGCTGTTCAGCAGCACCAAGGAGCACAGCTTGATGTTTTACAACATCATTAACAACAAAAGTCACCAGTTCTCTGATCTTTCCTTCTTCTAATGGTGTCCACGTGATAGAAACAAATATTCTTTGTCCTGACTATTGGAAAGAAATAAATATTTAATATTTAGCATTTAGGTACACTTTGGCAACATTGAAGATCAAGTAATCAACCAAACAATGAGCAGTATATAGAATATATATTATGACAACATGAAATGATAAAAAATTGTTAAATGTTTAAATGTCAATTTTCCCTCCTTGGAATGTAAATTTAAGCAACCCCTATCAAAAATGTTGTCTTACTGAAAGGACTTCTGAATCAAACTACAGTGGAAAACAAGAAATACATATAACACACCGTAGAAGGAGAAGGTGCGAGTAAAGGTGAGAAGAAGAAATTACATAATTTTTTGCATGTATTAAACCAAATAAGTCCTCCAGAGTAACTTTGAGAGAATTATCGTGGGACAAATAATCAGAGGTTGATTAACTTAGGACCTTAGCTGACCCTAAGTGTAAATGTTTTTAGTCAAATTTGACATGTAAGTCTTTCAACAAAAACTAAGACACCGCAAATTATCAAGGAAGTCATGAAGCTTTCTATTCATTAATTCCTAGAGGAACATATCATTCAAGCACCGTGCAGTGAGACTTCACCCTGGTTTTATAAGCCCATTGCTGCAAGACATGTCCAGAGCGTTTCTTCCTCTCTCACAAACACTTTGGACAGTGTAGATAATTACAGATATATATTCCTCTAAATGGTTCTTTTAAAAACTGGAATTGATTGGATTGGCCACAGTTTGCATTTCCTTAAGCATCGTAAACGTTTAATCGTATTTTAAACACGCCTTGCACTCCGTTGTGTCAACTAATGAACGTGCAAAACACTGAACCGGCATCCTCTTCCCTCAGCCTTCTTCCTGAACATACGCCCTGAAACTTTTTGACAGGTGTCTGTCTTTAGAACAACATTCCGGAAGAGCAGTTCATTTCATTTTTTTATTCTCACAGCAAACACCTCTCTGATGGAGGAGGTTGCAGCGCCCTTGCGCAGCTGACAGCCCCCAGCCTGAGGGGCCGACCCCGCCATGCCCGGCAGCCGCCGCCCCTCCGGCCGAACCGCGGCCCGCACCGCCCTCCGCCCCTCTGGGCCCGCGGCCGCCCCGCGTCCCGGGTGGCTGCGGATCGCCCCGGGGCAGCTCCTCCCGAGCCCCCGGCCCTGCGGCCGCCAGAGCTCCCGCCCATCCCCTGGCGGGTGTCCCCGTACCTCCACAAAGAAGCGGCGGTGCTCGATGCTGAAGCCGCGGGCAGCTGCCGGAAAGCGCTCGATGACCACCTCGGCATCATCATCGTTGGGGTTGTCGATGCCCAGCAGGCGCGTGCGGGAGGCGCCCACACGCAGCCGGCCGAAGCTGAGGAAGGGCGGCCGGGAAAAGTAGCTCAGGACCAGCACGGCGGGCTCCTCATCCGCGTCCTCCTCCTCTCCGCCCCGCGGGACCCAGCGCCTCCGGCCGGGCTTGCTGGCGGGGCTGCGGTCCCCCCGCGCCGCTGCGGCGACAGAGCCCGCGGCCATGGCCGGGCAGGCGCGGAGCGGTGGCTCTGCACGGCAGCACTGCGCCAACCGCCGCTCCCGCGTTCAAACCCATGGCTCCGCCAATCCCCGCGCGGAACGCGCAGGATAGCCCCGCCCTCCTTCTTCCCAGCCAATCGCAGCGCGGCTCGCGCCCGTTCCAGCCCGCCTCCTCGCCTGTCCGCCAATCAGCGCCCGGCGCTTCATTTAAACAGCACGAGCTCGCGGGGCCGCGAGCGCAGCGCGTGAGGGCTCCGAGGGTTCGAAATGGAAACAAAACAAGGGCGAGAGCAACGGCCGTGAGGGGACAGCGCTCCGAACCGCGCCCGAAACGCACCCAGAGCCAGGCTAAACCCACGGGGGTTGTACATAGATTTAATCTACAAAACACTTTAAAGCCAAAAGTAGAATGAGAAACACGCAATACCGATGAGAACATCGGCCTCATCTGTTTCCCCTTCATGAACGTTGAAAGACACCCAAATACTGTATTTTCATGCTGCCGGAAAACAAAAAAGGGCAGAAATCAAAGCTAACACAGGCACCCCTGCAAGAAATCCTGTGAAGCACACAATGTTAAGACAAAAGAACTTTACTTTTCCATAGCAAACAAAATTACACATAGGACTGAGTACTTCCACATTTACAGTACACTTCCTAACTTTTCCTTACAGCAAAGAATTTCCCCTAAAAAGACAATTTTAAGGACTTCCATCTAAAATACCAGCCTGTACAGATCACATTTAAAACACATTACCTCAATATATGAGTGACAAAATATTGAGTTCTTTTCACCCTATTCTTTCATATAAAAGGACCAACATTTAACATGACCAAAATGATTATGGGGGATTCAAAAAAATTTGTCATTTTTACCTTTAATCCATCAAAACCTTTTAAACAAAAACACTTCTAATGAACCATGAAAAAGACCCTTTTGGCCTTAAGCAAGGTGACCGCCCTGCATTACATTCTGCCAGTGACATTGTTGGATGCACAGGATGAAATAACCAAATTGTTTTGAGACTGTGCTGTAGAGCAAGATCCCCCAGGACAACAAGGACCTACAGATAAATGCACTCTGCTTCCCTTTATCCTCAGGCACATGGGGAACACACAGACTGCATCAGGTATGCTTGTGTGTTCCACACAGAGAAAATTCACATCCTTTTTATTGTTATCAGGGGAAAAAAACCCCACTATTCATCTACAACAGACTTCACTCATAATGCTACATTCATGAACTCCTACAGAGAAGTTACTTTAAATTTTAAAATTTGGGGTCATTTATTCCTTAGCAGTCCATAACACGTTTCCTGTTTGATCAAGCACATTGCGAGGCGACTCCTTGGAAGCATTCTTCAGTTCTGCAGGCTCTTCCACATTTGTTAGAGGGAAATAAGCTCAGCTGTTTGATGACACCAAATACATCTTTTGTCATTGTGGTCTAGCATGACCCATCTTTAGGAACAACTCCTGGAATTATAATCCAGACAATAGTAGCACTATATTTTTAAGAAAACCACTGCCTAACAGAAAAATATCTTCACCATTACAATGGCTGATGTTCAGCATGAAAAGAACCCATGAGGAATACACCTCTCTATGAAAAGTGTCAGTGCTCAAAGAGGAAATTCCAATACAAATAAATAAACTGAACATAAGACCCACTGAAAGAATTAAAGGCAGTAAGCCAGTCTACAACCAGAAATTTGTATAGCAAAAAAATACAGAATTTAATGTTTGAACAGAACGAGTGCACTAAGTTCTCAGAATCACACAGCAGTCTGGAGAACCAGCACAGACTCCACTTTTCTTCCCCAAAGGCATGCGGAAAAGATCAACTTTTTGCAACGTGCCACTAAACGCTCTTTACAGATCTTTTTAAGAGACACCTGCTTCTTCCTTCTTTAGCAATAAACACTCAACTAATCTAGGGACTGCCTGGTAAACCATTTATTGTAAATGCTCCCTCCACATCAACAGCACCCACACTCTCTGATGAGCACATATTGAACGGGGGGAGCAGACATTGAGGAGTTCAGCCCATAAGCTGTGAGGTGCAGACCTCTGCCCTTCAATCCCAGTCCTCCTACCAGGGACTACCTTCTATCAAGCAGAAACCAGATACTTTCACCTACCAAAGTATCAGCCCATGAAAATTTACTTTGCTCATAAATGAATTTTAAGTAGATGTAAAGCCATACAAATTATAGCTCATGATATTAAATAAAAATAAAAACTATGTATCTAGCATTTAAGCCTTCCTATTGTCTTTCACTGTCAACTGGCAATGATCCAGCCTGACCAGCAGGTACAAACATTAACTAGTAGGGTTATCTGCAAACAAAAGAACACCAAAGAACTAGCAGGTAATTTTTTCCAGGAATGACTAGTAATTCTGGTCACCCAAACAGCAAAGAGCACACTCGTTTTTCTCAAAAACGAGTCCTTTTATAGTCCATTTCTTGTTGGGCATGCACAAACATGGAGCCCTTTGAAAGTTATTGACCTTAATGTTTTCTGAGTAACAACTCAACTAGAGAAAAAAGCCATTCTTTAGAATAGATATAAAAGGCACAATAATGAAAGAATTTTTAAAAGGACATTATCAAGTAAATATGCTCCAAATTCCATTTCAGTGTTTTCCTAGAGTGCCTTCCAAACAGACTGGACTTTAAAAGAAACTATTATTAACCAACCACTTTGAAGCTACTGTTTTGTCAAAAGCCCACAATAGTTATTTCTACTGTAGGACAGAAAAGACAAGAAATAACAAAGAATTAGGCTTTTAGTCTGAGCACTGCACTGACACCACTGATGTTGGGTTACTTTCAACAGTACAACTACAAATGCAGTAGAACTCATGTTTCATTTGCACATGAATAGTATATATGATACACACATGTAGACTTGAAAAGTACACATAAAGCAGCCATTTTCAAGCCATGGAGTGTGAAGATGACAGAAGCAGTTTTATTTTGAAAGGAGATGAAAGGTGGAGTTAGAAAGCAGAAAGGGTGGTACTTGATAGTGTCCTTTCAGAAGGTGGCATTCAATGGCCTTGTTATTGCTGTGTATTTGCTAGTCTTCAGCTTCTTCCCAGATCTATTTACAGCATGTCAGTCTGAACATTCCCAGAGCACAGCTCTAAATTTTACTTTAGAGATACAAACATAGAACAGTTAAACATATGTAGTCCTGTTTTAGAAACTGAACTTTTAAAGTTTAGGACTTCTATTGTGCTTCTTTGGCTAAGTCCTATTTAAATATTGGTAACACAATTCTATAACTCTGCCACTATTTAACAGCTAACAGAAATCTTTGGTGTGTTTAGGTTAAGAATCCATTAGGGTACAAGCTTCAAAATATGAACATTTAGGCAGTTCTGGCCCCTCTCCTGCAAACTGCTCAACACTGAAATAGATGATTAATAGAATCTAACACCAAAGTATCTGAATACAATCTCAAATGATCTGTGCCACTTGAGAGTTTGTAGAACTGTGATAAGAGAACCAACCATCTTATCACAACAACTCCCTTGTGCTCAGCTCATTGAATAAATTTAACAGTTATAACAATACACATAAATCCAGTTTCCCATTTTAAAGATTCTTTCAGATAATAATTTAAGAATACAGAAAACTGGAGGAACATTTCAATCTTAATTCTCATCTTACTAAGATGGATATCTTATTATACAATTCTTGTGAGGAATTATGAAGATTATAAAGTTACTTCAGATACTTTCTTTGGCATCATATTCACCATACAAACACATAGTAATTATTTTTAAAGTACACTTAAAAGAGAAAGCTTGATTAGGTTAAACTATACTAGATTTCATGGTGACACCAGACTTGTAGTTCCAAATGGGTTTTTTTGGAAAAAACCCCTTATGTCTAGTAAAGAAAGAGCTAAAAATAATTAGACATAAAATACTCTCAAGAGTTTAACTTTGGTTTATAAACACAGTACAAGAAAGTGAGAAACAAAACAATTTAATTAGCAACTCACAAGGGATTTAGCATTACTGATTTTCTTTTTTTCTTAAATAGAAATTAAATACTGTTCTGGAACAGTCTTTAAATTTCTCCTCAATCACAGATAACCTGAAAATGGGCACATTAATGTGGGACCCTGATATCATTTCTGCTTTAGCAAGGGTCAACCATGCCAACCCTTTGTGACTGTTCATGTTTCAAAATGACCTTGCAAATACTGCCATTTCTTTCAAAGTTAGAGTGCGGGGTACACTTTAGAAGACAAAGAAGATTGAAAAAGCAAGAAAAAAATGCGTCTTAAAATTATATAGAACTAAGTGTAGAAAATTGACAATACCATTGTCTAGCTCTTCCCACATTATTCAATATTAGAGATCAAAGAAGAACTAAGAGGCCAAATTTAGGCAGCCTAATTGTACTCAGGGGGATGATTGAACACCTTGTTTAGTGTCTTCATAAAGTATCATAAATCACTTTTCAGAAGAACCTAGTGCCTGTGTTCACTGGCTAGGCTCCACAGTCCAGCCACCTTTAAAACCCTCCAAAAATGCCTCAGGTTCAAGAAAATTATATATTAATTTCTGTGTGAAACATAATTCAAAGTTTGTGTTTCATAGCCCTGCCTGCCCTTAGAAACTTTTATGAATTTTAAATACTCCTTATTCTTTTAGAATGCTTTCTATTCCACTTAAAACATTAACTCAAAGTGAGATGCAGAAAGGCAAACAAGTTTTATAAATTAATAGCCAGATATGTAATTACATTTTCAGCCACTATCCTTAAAAGATATTTCAGAGCATTATTTTTAAAAGACCATCTATAAGATTTTTAAAAACTCTTAAAATCACAAGAAACACTCTTCCGTATGCATCAAATTGTGCCTAAATGTTCAAATATTATGTAAACAAATTGTTTTCCCAAAACTATGCAGGAGACTTGATGAGTCCAAATAAAATATAAAATATAAATCTCATTGCCATATCAGCCTTCTGGTGGCCGATGGCTTTGTAAATCCGGTGGAATGTTACGGTCTGATCACGAATGTTCGTTGTTTGAAATATTCTGTACAGTGGGAGTTGTATCTAGCCCCAGTAGAGTTCCAAGATATGACTGGTCTCTAGGATCCAGCATCTGCTCAGGCCTCACAGGATGAACAATGTTTGCAGGCTGTGGAGTCAGGGTGTATTTCTCCAGGAAGGAGAGCTCCGTGGCTCGCTGATAATCCGGCTGCTCGGGCTGCGGGGGCAGGATGCCGTGGGACTGAGCACTGTGCTGCACCAGCTCTGCCTGGGGCTCTGCCATGGGGACAGGGACCAGAGTCACAGGCACACACACTTCTGGGGATACATTCTGCAGCAAAGTTTTGGCTTCTGATTGATATGCTTTGGACTGTTCCACGTACTGTTTAGCCTCAGTTTGGTAAACTTTGTCATCAGAGGTGTACTGCACTGGTAAGGACACTAGCTTTTCCTCTGGAGAAGATGCCAATGCCTCTTCTGCAGCCTTAGACCCATGAACATGATCAATGTGATACTTCAGCTTGTCTTTTCGTTTAAATGTTGCATTGCAGTGCTGGCAGTTAAAGGGTCGAGCATCTGAATGAATAACCATGTGTTTTGTTAATGTCTTCTTAATTCTGAAAGACTGATTACAGATCTGGCATTTGTAGGGCTTCTCACCTGTAAAGATAGAGAAGTAAGCATTAGTTATTCTGAGTAACATCAAATCACACATAAATATGGAAATACCTTCCATGGATTATGGCATCAAGACCTACTGTGAGACAATTTTACTGAAGACAAACTAAGTTCAGCATCAATTTCAGAATCAAGAGAGTCATCAGGAATTTGTTTAGAAGTTACATTGGCATACTCTTCTCCTTACATACAATTCTCTCAGTACTCTGGACTTATGTTAAATTACAAACTAAATTAAAAAGAACAGTCTTTTAACTGCTATGATACTGGGATTAAATGACCTCTATACATTTCAAAAGACAACGATTTTCCTAAACACAAGGCAGGACAAAGAAAGTGAAAGAGAAAGGACATAGCCCTTTCCAAAGGGAGTTCACTCCTTTTTCAGATTAGCGCTTGAAATGCAGTAATCTCTGGAGCACAGAAACATTTAGAAGGTGTGGGTAAATTTGGCAAGAACACACATACCAGTGAACTAAAAGAGGAGGTGCAGAAAGTGCCCCACAAACCTGAGCTGAGATTAGCAGTACTCCAGCTAAACAATCATAAAACAGCATTCAGGAATGGCCAGTATATGAGAATGAATAAAATCTTGCTGCTTTCTACTACTTTCATCCTGAATGCTCAACAACCATAATGAATAAAATCATTGAATCAATACTGATGCATAAAAATGCATCCCTACGTGTTTTGTGGTTTAGTTGGGGTTTATTTTCTTTTTACCTGAATGTGTCCTAAAATGCATTTCCAAACTGGATTTCCCTTTAAAAACTTTCTTACAGACTTCACACTGGTGAAACGTTGCTTTATATCTTTAAAGAAAAAAAGACATTTCATGTTATTTTTTTGTAACCAACTAACAGTAAAGTTATGTCCACAGTCCCTTCTGAAATCTTTAACTGCAAAATAGCTAAATACCAAACTTTCCAAATTTCCTCACTTATGTTCCTATTTCCTGGCATCCACATACCAATAAGGTCAATTAGATTCTTTTCAACATTCAATTTATTATCTGTCGGGATGGCACTTAAGTACTCAAAGAACAAAAGCCACTACAACTTCTTTTTTAACCCCACAAATCTCCTTATACAGCATTTTTTTGCCCAACACTCACAAGAAGGTTTTACTTTGACAGAATCAGGCCATAAATAAGGTTCTAGGAATGGCAGAATTTCTAGGAAGGCTACTGCCTTCAAGAGGAAAAAACCAGCATAAGCAATGTACTGTACTTGTGAGTCAGACGTATCTTTAATGGCTTCTACACAACACTAATGAGTACTAACAGCTAAAACACATCATTTGAAAAACAACCAGATATGTTTATTTCAAATCTCTGAGAGGTTTATTTTTAAAACTCCAGAGTTTTAAAACCCTGTTGCATTTTTAAGGTAGAGACACAACTTGGGTTTCAAAGTTTTTACCTCCTTTCAGAGCCACTAATCTGCTGCCAGCTTCTAAAATACCTTAAATGTGAGATAATTCTCCCTGTGCTTACATGATGACTAATAATTCAGTTTTAACTAGTCTGCAATGAGAGTATTACAGCAAACCATCAATTAAGAACAAAACTGAGACAGATATGTGACAAATTAAAATCTGATCCTTTTTAATGCTTTTATTTACTTAATTGTGCTACAAATGAAGTATCTAGCTTAAATTGTGGAGACAATTTTCTGACATCCCCTTCAAACTGTAATAATATCTCTATTATGAAGTCTGAGGTACAAGCATGACAAACACACAGATAAGCAGAATTCTGCTCACACATCCAAGTCCCAACAAAATCAGTTATAGTACAGAAGCATTTATGCAGTTGTAGAAACCCCACACTTACTTCTGCCAAACTTTTTCTCCTAGATGAACACTTTTATAATGAACTGTGAGGTGATCTCGACGGCCAAAACATTTTCCACATTCCTCACACTGATGTGCTTTTTCACCTACAAGGCCAAAATCCAATACATTTTGGTTAAATCTTTTTGGAACTTTTTAAATGTCTATGACCTATAATCATATTCCCAAAGTTCAGCTAATCAAGCTCCTCCACACCTCACTTGGAGAAGGATTCCCTTATTAAAGAAGAAAATTTAGGAAACATGGTGGTTCTATCAGAGTAATGATGTTACCACTTCTGTATAGGACTAGTCCATGTGATTCCTGCAAAGAACTTTGTGCTCCAAGTCAGGAGACACTTCCCCAAACACTCACTGCATGGGAGTACAAGTGAATGACTGGGAATGTACTCTCTTCATTATGACCTGAAACAGGGTACCTTCAATGATTCAGCTGTTTTAAAGGGAAGCTAATTGAAACACACCAATTATTTTCAGCTACTAATTTGTATAATTTAAAATTACACCTCAGTATTTATCATTTTAATCATCCTGATGGACATAGTTACCTTTTTGTTTTATGCTGTTGTTTAAGAGTATCATGATGCTTTTCAGTCATCTTGAGATCTTCCACAAAGTGGCAGAATATTTCTTCTCATGTAAATAGGGGTGTGGACAGTCAAAGAATGTAACTTTCTAGAGGGGGAAAAGCAAATAGAGCAGAAAAGAGGATTTTTTTTTTGGTTTTGTTTTTTTGGTTTTTGTTTTTGTACTTGGAGTTTTCAAAGATTTCTTTATTTCATAGCAGACATTATTATTATTTCAATAAAGAAGCTGTCTTTCACATAAAGACTCAGGAAGTTTAGACTCTGATCACTTTCATACTTCCATGCTGCCTAGAAAATATTTTGCCTCCAAGAAGGTCATGTTTCCTCTGGATCCTGTTGTGAAAAAGTCACTGGTGAATCTTTGCTCTTCCTATGCATTTGATAACCTTTCTGCTCTCAGAGCAACAGATTTTTTTTTTTTTTTTCCTGATCATCCCCATCTGTTCATAGGGCTGATTCCCTCAGCCTTCCTTCCCTCTTTCCCACAAGAGAGATTTCAGAAACACCTCTCTGATGTTCTTTGCATTGAAGTGATCAGTGTACAAACTTTGACAGAGACTCTGACAGCTTCTTCTGTGTTGTGGCAATAATGTTTCACACAGTTGCTATTAAAAAAAAGAAATCTGGAATCATTAAAAAATCCTCCTTTTTCACTTTTGCTTTTTGTATTTATGATTGTTAAAGCAATTCATTGTTACATGTTTTTGACTGTCCCTCAGCTTTCTATGGTATCAGGGAGGAAACATTTGGCTTTTAAACCTTTAAAACATGTAAGACTATCTCTGCTTTAGCAGACCTTAAAAAGAATGGCAGGGACTTTTATGAGGCCTAAAACATTGCATGCACTGAAAAAAAAAAATCCATCTTTAACTTTTTATTTGGTTTTATTTCAAAATAGTAATTTTTAAGCCAACTTCCAAAGAAAATACCTACCTGAATGTATTTTTTTGTGTTTTGTCAGATGGTCATGCCGAATAAACGTTTTCCCACATTCTTCACATTCATATCTCTTGTCATCATGGTGCACTCTTAGATGAAGTCTGCATATTGAGTCATAAACATGGCCATAAAATACAATTCCATTAAAACAATCTGTACTGCTAATTCAATGCAAAAGAGCAGAAAATGCAGTCTTTATTGCTTCACATAAGTATCAGGAAGCAACTTCAGCTGAACTGCACCTGAATTGTTCTTAGAAAGCAAGAGAGAGCTGAGCTCTCTTATGTGAAATTAATTTAGTGGGATATTTTAGTCCTCTGCTTATTTTCTGTTTGAATAACAAAACCACAAAAGTTTCATATGTGCAAAAATCTCAACTTTGTAGGGTTTTTTTGTGTTTAAGCCACTAATGTACAACAAATTAAATTAATTCTGATGCATTAGCAATATATTTTTTAAACTGAAAGATGCTTAGAACATTTACTAATGCTCTCAGAGGGAGTACATCAAACATATACATTACAAAGAATTATGTCAATAACATGAATGCATATATATCACCAAATAAGCAAAACAGTTTACCAGCCTGTTTAATAAAGATCTATACCTGTAAGAGCTTCCATGACGAAAACTCTGCCCACAAATACTGCAAAGATGAGGCTTCTCTCCACTGTGAATTCTCAGATGTTCTTTCAAAGTTGTTCTGTTTAACAAAGCCAGTAAAATTTAATTTTAAGCAATATCCCTTAGTGAAAAAGTAAAAACATACTATCATTTTCTCAATTTCTCTTACTGTGATGGATCACAATAGATCTGAATGGCTGTATAAATTCAGATATACACACTAACACATGCATACAAAAACAGTCTGGCAACCTATTTACTGAACCAACTGGGTCTAGAAACAGTATCAGGAAAGAAAGAAAACACTAAAATTTGGAAAACATATATTCAAGAAAACATCTTTCAAAAAAAAAAAAACTGCAAGATGTTTTTGCACAACAGAGAAACTTAAGTTTCTTAACAGTAAGAACTTAAGTGAAGTGAATGAGAGGTAAGACTTTCTTAATATATTTGCACTTCCTAATTAATTACCTACAGCTGTCACCCTTAATTTTAGAGGTGACCAGAAAATCCAATGCTACCTCTGGCTCTCCCACTACCTTTTAACACACTAACACTCTGAAATGGTCTTGTTTATGTTAAAAACTCGAAGCGTATTCAACAGCAAACAAAGGATGCTAAATATTGCTGTGTTCTGCTGAAGTTCAGGTAGTCAGCCAAGTCCTTACCGTTCCCTGACGGATTTCCCACAGATGAAACATGTCCATTTCCTCTTTCCCCCATGAGTACATTCTATGTGGCGTTTCAGATTCCCTGTGTCATTAAACTGGCGGCCACAAATATCACAAGGAAAAGGCCCTACAGGGAGACAGACACACAGAGCAGGATTGACTGACAGCTAAAATAAACAACAAGCCCAGACTGGTTACTTTTGAAAACCCTCATCAATTTACAAAGCAAAACTTTTGTCTAACAAATTGTTCATCTTTAGTACAGTCAGCATACTTTAGATTGTGTGAGCTTTCTGCTAAGTTACTTCTAAGATCTGGCATGTTGGCAAACTTCACGACAGTAAAGCAAAAATTCAAAATTCATAGTCAAAAGCAATTAAGCCCACTTAGACCACTTGAAAGAAGACATTCTTATCACCCATCTAGCTCCTACCCAGCAGAAATAATCAGTAGTATAAAAAAAGTCTGCAGAATACTTCAGGAGGAAAGGAAGAGGTCTTTTGAAAACTTCAGGAAGAATCTGACTCCCTAGCTGAGAATCAATTTTGTGCAAAAAACTTTCAAATCAAACTAACCTTCATTCTTCTTCCTCCGCAAAATTCTGACTTTTTTGGGTACCAGAGAATGCCTCAAAAAGACAGCTGAACACAAAAGTAAAAACCCAACCAACAAAAAACCTTCCAACAACTCTTCCCCAAAAGTGGAAGAGAGAATTGTAAAAGGAGGTGAGGTGAAAACCAGACTGACCAGGACATAAAATGGTGGGGGAATGCTTTACTTTAAATCTAGTGTTTACATGTCAGAAGGAGGTTTCTATACCGAGATGGAATTTTTCCTGATGTTTCAGTCTTGCAAACCGGGATTTGAAATGCTCTTCGCAGTAGGTACATTTGAAGGGTTTGTCCTGAGAGTGAAGGATCATATGCTCTTCTAAGTGAGGTCTTCGAGTGAAAGATTTCTTACAAATCTGAAATGATACCACACTTTGTCAAAGATACATCCATTATAACCAGATTCTTTTCCTATTCATAAACTCATAAAACTTTTTATCATCTGCTCTCTGCACCAATGTAAGATTAAATACTTTATTAAAATTAAATATTTTTCAAAAACCTCTATGTCAGTATGGAAAGCCTTGCACTCAACATCAAAACCAACCTGTGCTCTACATAAACCATAGTGAACTGTAATGTATAGATTAGGATGCAGATCCATGACAGCCTAAATCAACTACTGGCAACTCCTGCATGCAGTTATATGTTCCTCCCCAGTCCTTCTCTCTACTGACTCCAGCACTTCCCAGACTCCCTTCCTAGGGTGTTTCAACACAGTAACTGAGCCAAAAATAAACCAGTGGAAAAAAGCAAATAGTTTTGGCTTGGGTTTGGATGCTGAAACAGTTTAGTTGGACTGTGGTAAAAGTTGTTGTAGTATAAACTACTGTAGAACCAAAGTCATACCTGTTCCTTTATTTCCTCTGGGAAATTCCCTGACAGCAGGTATTAAAGAGAAAATGCCAATACCAACAAGGAAATGTAGCTCAAAATACATTGAGCTACAGGACCATCAGAAGCCTAACATTATGTGTGTTTTTTAGTACTGCTTTGAGATTAACCAAAACCAAAATGTTCAAGAATTACTAGTAGTGACTTAAATAAGCACACAGTACAATTATAGAATTGAATCCACAACTCCAATTCAGGCATTTAAACCAGGTATTACAATTTATCATCAGGATCCTATGCTTCAACACACAGAGTGCTCATGTTTCCCTGTGAGACTCCTACTGTTGTTTATGACAGCTCAGCTGAGCACTACAACTCCCACACATTAACTCCTGCAATCAGCTTCACAGAGCACACATGAATAAGGAAATCAAAAACAGCAGCTCTATTTGTTTAAAAACTCATTAATGTTAAATACAGGTGTAAGAAAATCCACATTTGTATAAAGTATAATAGCCCTCTTGCTTTTCCATAATATGTACTGTTTGTGCAAATTTGCTCATATTCCTCAAGGATTAAAATATGGTCAGCAAATCCTGTTGTTCACAGACAGATTACAGCATAAACCAATAACCTTAGTGAATCCTGCAGCTTACATCTGTGGCACCTTTGCCCTCAGAACACACCACATGAACAAACAAACTCACAGCACAGCATCCAAGGGCCCTGTTCAATGTCCAACTGCTGTAAAAGTTGGAATTCTACCTGCTTTTAATTCAAGTCCATTTTCAATGCACACGAGCAGCACAGGAGCAGCAGCTCACTTCTTTAAAAATTTCTACTTACAACGTTCAATTTAAAAAATAAACCCACAAACCAGGAAGTGGAGTTTATCAAACCACTCATCTGGTAACACACTTTCCCAGAAAAGAATGTCAACAATGTTGCACAATGGATTCTCACCATTAAAATGCTTCTTATCTAGTAACAAACAAAATCTGTAACACATTCACACATTACAGCTTCACCTGGAAGATAACACCCTTTGATGAACCAGGTAATAACCTTGAACCACCGTCCCACCAGCTGCACAATGAACAATACAAATTCCTACGGCTGATATCTCCCAGATTCCTACTGTATGTTTACAATTGAAAGTTCCCAAATAAAGCAAGGTTTATAATTATGTTACAGCCCCTAATATTATAGACACACTGCAGCTTACAGCAGTCTGCACAAACAAAACAGCTGCCCTAAAAAACAAAAAGAAAACCAATTCCCTTAAAAAAGTAGGAACAACAAAACTCCACATCTGAAACCTTAAAACATTATTTGGCAGCATACACAAAGAGAATGGAAATGCTACAATTCCTTTTTAGATCAGATGTAGTTTCATACATATACCTCTCAGAGGAAAATCAAGTAAAGTATTCTGTGATTTTACAACTAGAGATAAATTTAGCACAAATTCACAATTCTGTTGACATGCATATGCAGGTAAATGAGAAAGCGTTTTATATTTAACATGTATCTTCCTCACAATTGAGAGATCCTTCCTGTAACAGTACACTTTATGGTCAGTGTTTATTATGTGTAATTAACAGGAAAGCAAATACTGGTTTTAAAGCACTCATAACATTCAAGTCTAATAATCTGTAAACTGATGTATTTGAAAAGATACTGCCTCTAACTATTTTAGAATTCAAATTGGGATTATTTATTTGACCAGAGGCTGTACATATAGACAAAGTTCAGCCCTTAGATCAGCAGACAGAGGAAATGTATCACTTAGAGGAAAACCATCCCCTAGAAAGCTTTCTGAGACTTCACAGAAACACATACCAGATTTTCATTAAAGTTCACAGAAGGTAAACAGTACAGAACAAAAAAAAGTTCTGAAGGATTACTTACATCACATTTCCAACCTTCACTCTTTGTCTTCTTGATAGAAAGAAATTCTTGTACATTCTCTGGATGAAACCTAGGAGAAAGAAGCTGAAAGTAGCCAGAACTTTCCAAGATGAAGATTATCTAAATACCTATTTCTAAGCTTTATATGTCATGGAAGTTGCTCACCACACTGGCAGAACAGAATACTGATGCTGAAACAATTCTAATGACACAAGTAACTGGAAAGCAGTGTTGACTATGGTCTCATGTAGAACTTTATACAACATTTGATAAGACAGAAGGCAGTTTCAACTTATGGAGATTTACAAAGAAAAAAGAAAAAAGGCAGTATGTAAATAGTAATACCTTATAATTAGACCTGCCATAAATTGTTTATCTAAAATAATCTGATCAGAAATGGTTTAGACAGGTATTATCATCAACAATAAAGCACCGACACCTAAAATTAAAGAAGGTATTTTACTCTACCTTCAAATTAAAAGCAGTCAGGTAAATTTTAAGCCTGATATGTTCTGACTGTGCTAGCTCATCTGAAAGATTCTAAAATTTGTAATAAAACCTTTTGGCAGAACCCCCATAGAAGCACTACAGCTATTTCTTACTGCAGGTTAAGTGATACTGCTAACCCCCACGCCCTTTGAAAAGGCAGTTATTTGAAGATATAGTTATAAAAATAATGCAGAACATGTTGTGTTTATATACATGCTTATCTCCACTTTTAAAATGAAAAAAATGCCTCTTCAGAAATGCCAGACACATTATGTCATACTTGCCTCTTCACGTGCTTCGCTAAGGTCTTCTTGCTTGCATGGAGCTTATTGCAGTAGGGACATTTGTGCTCCTTCTTATGGAAGTCAGTGTCACTGGAGTGTTTCTTTCTGTGCACTGTCAGGTTGGACTTGGTGGAGTAGCGCTGGTGACAAATATCACATTCAAAAGGCTTCTCACCTGTGTGGACACGGGTGTGGCTCTCATATTTACCTGGACAACAAAGTCAAATCTGTTAGCATGAACTGTAACAAGTATCACCTGCAACAGGCATGTTTGGGGTTGATTCTATAATCTCTCTCACATGCAGTCAAGCTCTAAGTACCCTCCACATCCACCCAAAGATCCCTACTGGCTTACAACACTGAAAACTGCCCAGTGCTCACCTATGTGTTTGATCCAAGGTCTCTCCAAACACTTTCATCTTCCTACAAATTTGTGCAAGGGTTACAAGTCACTCTTGTTCAAACCTACAGCATAGTATGATCTTAAATACTGCAAATTACAGTCCTATTCTTTCACTACACTGATCATGAGTACCATTCCAGAACAGGGAACAGCCTCACAACAAACTGGTAATCTTAAGGTACTTTCAAATAGCAGAACACTGAATGAAAGACACAAACCCTTGCACCCTATCTGTGTTTGGGACCCAACATACTACAAAAATGCTACTGTCTCATGTCTTTCACATGGCTTGTATTCCCTCTTCTGTTTGCCAATGTTTTTTCTGAGGACAAAATTCTGTCCTGTGGATAAATCTACCTCGAGTCAATAGCAGCCTCTCTGCTTTGTACTAGATTTTACTTTTTTCTCTGCAGAACATACATGCATGCTGCTGTATAGTACTGTAAATTTATGAGCTTCTGCAGCTCATAAATTTAACATGTAAGTCAATTGTCCATTGTAATACAAACTTATAAAGAAATACTTTATGTATCGCTTGTTGTAATGCATGCTTGTCATGGATCTTTTGAGCACAGAACTAGAATTCTAAGTTATGAAAGTGCAAAGAGAAAAGGGCTTCCAATGTGAGCAGAACCAAAATGTACCATTCCAACCCTAAATACTCACAGGCCATTTATTTCTGCACAGCAGATATGCTAACAACCAGAATCCAGAGCAGTGGAAGAGAAATAAATGTAGTACTTGCAGATTTTTAAAATAATGTGCTCAGATAATCTATTTAAACTATTTAGCAACCACAGACATAACAACTTAGTACACTTCAAGAAAATAGCAGCACACTGGATCAGTGAGATGATCCAGAAATTCTTATATTCACTCTCCAGGACAGAGGAAAAACTTGGCTTATTTCCCACACAAACAGCACCACCATGAAGGAGATGAACCTGACTCGCTCTTACCTACTCGATCAAACTTTTTGTCACACTTGGGACACTGCAGTAGCTTTTTGCTACTGCTTTGAATGATGACTGGAGCTAAGCCTTCAGGAATATTCCCCATTGAGTCAGCTGCCTCAGAACCCTCTTCAGCATCATTCTGTTCCTTTTCGCTTTGTTCTTCAGATTCCGAATCTTCACCTGACATTTCCTCTTCCTGCCCATCTTCATCCACGTTGGACTCACTTTCACTGTCTTCAAATTCACTTCTCTCAGATGTCTCCTTGTCAGAACTGACTTTTTCCAAGTTGCTGTCAGAGGCATCACCACTTTCATTGTCACTGATACCGAACTTAGCTGGACACTTACGGCTTCTCGTGGAGCGTCTAGTGGAAAAGCTGGCCTTCTCAACCATTTTTAACCCATGCTTTTGTTCCAGGGAAAGGGGGCGGTGGGCTTTAGCCAAATGATTCTCTAAGGACTTCTTGTAACAGAAACTTCGACCACAAAAAGTGCACTGATGACTATTTAATAGTTTACCTGTCAGTTCACTGAGTGTTTCTACTGGTCTAGGTGCATCAGTAACCACATCAGTCTGTACACTGGAAACATTTTCGTTATTTAGTAACTTCACTGCATCTATGATATCTAAAAATTTTGCTGCTTCCAGCACTAATGGAATTTCATTTTTATACACAAAAAACTCAGAAGTGTAAAGAAACTCAAGCAAATGTTGAAAGACAGAATGAGTTACATGATCTAACGTGACAACGTCGGTGCTTGGATTTTTGCTCAAACAGGCATGAAAATAACTACTCCCAACAGCCACAACAACTTTGTGAGCACTAAATTCTTTTCCTTCTACAATTATGAGTAAATCACAAAATGATGGATGTTTCTGCCTATCATCATTTAAGTATTTAAGTAGATTTTTGTTATACTGCAATGAGCTTAGGAGCTTTCTTTGCTCTGGTGATGGTGAAAGTTCTCGGGAAGATTCGAGCTGATCTGCAGAAGCTGTTTCTGCAGACTTGGAGACAATTTCTTGCGCACAGTCCACTACAAGAATCTGTTCTGAAGTATCTTTCTCATGGCCAAGATGAACCTTTTCATTTAGACTTGCAGCGAGCCGTCTCCTTTTCTTCATTGCAAAAATGCAACTTCAGGATCAGGAGCTTCATAGGTGATTACCAAAGAGTTCCCGTGAAGACTTGGTTCTGCTCCGGACCTTAAGAAAACATGCAACAGTAATTTCATACTCTGCCAAAAGAATTATGATAAAAATTATTCTTAGCACTTAAACATTACTTCCATTTTTAATAACCCTTTCTAGATTTCACTGTTAGTTTTATGTATCGCTGTAACTGAGGTTTTAATTAAATCACTAAGCTCTCCTTGCGTTGCAGACCGCGGCACAACCTGCTGCGAGCCAGCGAGCAGACACCGCCTATTATTAGCTCTAAGGCGGCGGCCGGGCTGGCTTCGCTCGGCTCCCGGCCGCATTTAGCCTGCGCCCCACTCCGGGCCGGGCGCGCACTGTTGTTATTATTACTACACCGAAGCTCCTTCTCTTTCCGTTTCACCCAACAGGGCAAAGCCATCCCAGCTGCTCCCCAGGCCGGGCCGGACCCCCCCGGGCCGCCTGGCCCGGCCCTACCGCGCCTGTCCCCGCCGAGCGGCCGCGCTGCCCCTGCCCCAGGGACGCTGCCTTCGTCCCCCGCCGAGGGCAGAGCAGGGCCGGGCCGAGCGGGATCAGCGGCACCGAGCGCAGGAGCACCGAGGACGCCGCGGTCCCGCGGTGCTTAAGATGGCCGCGCCCGCCCCCTGGCCCGTCCCGTTCCCGTCCCGTTGCCCCGCGCTGCCCCGGCGCGGGCCCGTCCGTCGCACCTGCGCGGCGCCGGGCGCTCCCGGGGCCGCTCGGCCGCCCAACGCCGCTGCCCCCGGTCCGGTCCCGCGCCCGCCGCTTCCGGGCCCGCCGCCCGCGTCAGCGGGGTCACGGCGGCGCTTCCGAGCGGGGCGGGGCGCGGCGGCTGCGCGGGCGGGACCGGGGCCGGGAGGGGGCCGCGCCCTGACAGGGCCCGGCGCCGGAACGCGGCCCCGAGGGTGAAAGTAGCGAGCAGGAACCAGGAGAGCTCGCTCCAATAGCGCCAGCGACTCGGGATGGCCGAGCCGCCACCGGCTCTGCGCCATGATACCCCGCTGAGGCGGACTCTGCTTGGAAGAAGCAGTGCGCGTAGGGGCTTGTGAAATTCCCGGGTTTCCTGCTTCCCCTAGTTCTGCGCAATAATACGAGTTTTAGTTTGTTTTCTGCTTGAGTATTTTGAAGCACCTGACGTGAAATTGCCACTTTCCGCGCTTCCTGGGCGGCAGAAGGAGCACCCAGAGAGGTGCCCGGCTCGGTGCCGCTCCTCAGCGTACGGAAGGCGCTGCCCGCTGTTCCTCCCAGCTCCATCTCTCCCCCGAGATAAACAATTGCCACGGACAATGTGACACCGAACATGAGCTTGTTTTCCTGACAGCCTTAAAGAAGGATTAATGGAGGATTAAACTGTATTGCACCACATGCAATCAGTATTTGTGATCTGTCAATGGATACTGAACAAAGTGTGACTTGAAGGTCTTGCTTTTCAAAATAAAAATACAATAAAAATACTGAATGTTCTGAAAGCATTAGTTACCTCCTAAGTGTTGCTGTACTGCCTGTACTCACAGCCCTGCCGTTTCCTTGAAGTCTACACATATTTGACTTTGGGCTTGTTGTTTGATTTTTTCATTTGTAGTAGTACATAACAATCAAATTAATTCAATAGCAAACTGTTTCAAATCATATTCTAAGTAGTATCGGTTCTTTTATTCAGTTATTCTATAGTGAAGCAATAGTGTCAATAAAAATAGAGCAATCAAGATTATTTTGGTTTTCTTGCACTGAAGACAAAAATCTACTTACCTCTCAGCCATCTGCTCTTTCAGGATGTTCCTTGTGCATGCCCACCTTTTATTTCTGCAGAATAGTTAAACGGTGTATAAATAGCTTTCTCTGTTTAGTAAGTTTTGATTTTGCATGGAAAAAGAAAGTTCTAGAGCAAGGCACTTTAGATTTTAAGCTGAGCCTTACATTTCACTCTAATCTGAATAGCAGGCACATAAAAACATCATTAGTGGGTAATTGGCTTCTTGGGTCTTACTGTTTCCATAGCAAATCCCTCATTTGGAAAGTATAAAACTGAGTGCTTCATCAGTTTTCATGAGCAAAATACATAAGGAAAATGCAGCCTTGATGAGAACTATTTTGCCAGCAAGCAGAACCAAGCTAGGGATGTGCTCCCTGGGACAGGGATAGTTTCTCCTGTGTTGTTGGGGGGCTTGGGGAAGAGTTTGGCTTTTTTTTCCCTAGATAACTACCTGATTTTTTCTTTATTCGCTTCTGCTATTATTTACTCTGTGTTGAGTACAATGTGGTTTCTTGGCAGTCTACAAAACATCCACATTTATTGCCAAACTCTACAAATTCAGCAGGCATTTTGACTTAGCACAAGCCTAGGTAACACTTTTCTTCTCTTGCTATTTTATGATACATGAAGGATTTAGTTCAAAGAAAAATCGTACAGTGCTAAGTGATCCATTACCATGCCTGGCATTGCTGCAGTAATTATGCTCTGGAAACAAAATGTCCTTGAAATCTCAGGTCATTATGGTTCTTTCAGCATTAAGTCTTTTGCAGTTGGTACAAAGTACAAGTGGTACAGACAAAATTTAACTATATTAATCCCTTTTGTTCCAATGCTTATTCATGCTACATATTCTTGCCAGTTAATAGACTATCCCTCAGGTTAAAAAGCTGACTTTTACTTTCATTAAAGACAGCATCAATTAACAAATAAGCACTTGCTCACCTACTGTACAGAATTTGCAAATGCAGCTGCTTTGATTTGTCCAGGAAAACAGTGTATTTATCAAAGAAATAGTTTTGAATTGTTGGAAATTAAGAAGTAGCTTTGTGCAAGAAGGTTTGGTTTTGAAGGAGGTGGTTTCATCTTAAAGTACTTGTTCTCCAGCTCAAAATCTTCTGAGATACAGTGGAACTAGAAATGACAGATACTTGAATCAAATACTGTTTAAATAATAAGCAAATAGGGAATCAACTCTTAAGCAGTCAGCTGCCAACTAAACAGAAATAAACTTACATAAAAATAGCATGCAAGTTTTAATACCTGGTTGGGTTATTTCAGTTTATTGCAAATATATTCCTTAAGAGCTGATCACTGTAAGCACCCAGTTATAAGTCTAGTAGCACATACATTCACATCCTCCTTCACACAGCTGCCTTTACTTTGGACACAACCGTTTTGCTAAGGTAAATGTCTCTCTCTCTAGGAATTTTATTGCAAATTTGCCATGAGTTCATGGTGCATGACACTGCTGAAACCTGACCCGTGCTGTCATTCTTCCTTTTTGTATCCCAGATGTGTCAGTGATGGGTGGGTCCTAGGGAAGAACCCACAAAGCCTATACTTCCTCTAGTCTGAGATTTTTCTGTATTTTATTGCCAATCACCACATACACACAAATGTTTTAAATTAGGCTGTGAAGTGAAAGGGTTATAAGATTGCCTAGAGACTCCAACAAGTTTTCTAGCCAACAGTGCTGAATAAAGTCCATTGCTGGAACCATTGCCAAGAAATTCTTTCACGTAGGCCATGAAAAGACCACCCCAGTCTCCCAATTCAGCACTCTCTGGGGCACTAATCAGCTGGAGCTCGTTGTACTATTATGGATGCTTGACATGTGAATCATGTTGATCAGGCTTCTCCCTTTGTCTCCTCTCTAAAGTGCAGCAAGCGAAATGTGGAGAGAAGGAGGTCAGATCCACTCTGACTCTATCAGCCTGCCTCATTCCATCCAGGAAGTCTAGTGCAGGGAAGGGTGGACACCACCTCTGCTTGGGTTTTGTTCTCTGGAGTGTTGTGTGGGCAGACATGAGGTGAATAACAACAATCTGCCATCTTTTTTCCAGGGTTTTGAATCCAGGTCATGAATCCAGGGGATTCATACAGTGTAGAAGTTGCACAGAGCTATTTGGCTACAGACTCCACAGAACAGAATTCCTCATGGAATGCCAATCCAGTGCAGCCCTGAGGTGAAATCAGCAGGGGCCAGGAACAAGGCACTCCCTGCTGTCACTGTAAAGCAGAAATGCTAGTTCTCTTAATTCTGAACTCGGTTCTAGGCCAGCTCTACAGGCAGATTCACAGGTGCACTGCATTGCCTTCACACTTTGAAAAACATGGCAACTGAAGAAATCCTGGCTAGAGGGAAGTTGCCCGTGTGATTTCCTGCCATCCCTGCCTGCTCCACCTGATCCCCTGGTGCCTGGCAGCTCAGGGGAAAGGAAGGTGAGAGGAAAGCTGAACCAGAGAGAATAGCACTGGAAGAAATATCTGTCTGCCCTCTACTGATGCAAGTCTTAAGCAGTGCTACAAAATTACTGTAAAATGAAGCTGTACCCCTGCCTGATGCTGTGTAAAGAAGAAACAAGGACTTAACATGTTAATTTTCTGTTGTTTTGGGTGATGTTTTCAACAGAGCACACTAAACCTTTTGCAATAACATGCCACTAGCATCAGAGGTATTTTCCTTTAAACAAGGCAAGAAGTGGGGAGAAGTGAAATATCTTTTATTAGTTCAGCTGGAATATGTCACCACTGGAACTAAAAACAGTGCCCCAGCTCTGGGAGCATGACCTTGAGAAGACTTCATGTGCCCAAAATCACCTTTATTTTTCCAGCCATATCAGCTGGTTAGTAAAAGGTATTGCCTCTCTCAATAAATCTTGCTTTATTTATTGCCTTAGACTATTGTAACTGCAACAACATTATCAAATTATCAGGTTAAACAAGCATAATCAGACTTTCCTGTACAGAAATAATCTTGGTTCTCAAAAGATTGTGAAAATGTATACAGTAAACAGCATGAAAAAGTTTCTCTGTGTCTTACATGGCTGCATTTCCATTGCACTGCCCAGTGAGAGACCTGTGAAGCTGCTGGGGCACCCTGAGTGCTGAGGCCCTGGTACGAGACAACAAGAATTTCAGTCATGGAGGGTAGCAGGGAGCTGATGTCACTGTCACTTTTTTCAGTCAACCAGAAACCAATTATCCCTGGCTGACAGGCCAAATGAAATCATTGGGTGGAAGGAGATGCCAGCTATCCTCCCCTAGATTAGGTAATTGGGGCTTTATTACATTCAGACCTGGTGCTGTTTGTTGGGCCACAGAACACACCTAAGAGCCATGCTGGTCTGTCTCTCTCTCTTTCCATCTTTTCCATAAGCATTCATATATATTTTAATCCCTGAGAAAAGTATCTGTGTTTTACATTAAAAATGCTAATCTTTTCATATATATAATATTAACAGATCCTTCTATCTATCCAAGTTTATAGAGAACATGAGATTAGGAGTTCTGCCATGGAAGGCCTCAGGTGGCAGCTTTGTACTGATTTATACTTAAGATCTCAGGTTTTTATCTAGTATTCTTGCAAAGATATAGAAAGTTTTTAGCTTATACTTTGGAACTTAAGAGTGTGTTTGACATAGTATCAGGCTGAGTTACTGAGGGACTGCCTAGTTCACTGCATGGATTGTTTGGAGCAGAAGTCAGGCACTAAGGTGTCAAAGTCCCCTCTAGTTCAGGTTAGCACTTTGAGGCCCTCTGAGGTCTTCAGGAACACATTGCTTGCAGTGACACAAGGAAGTGGTACTGAACTAGCTAGTTCATTTAAATTACCAAGGTTAAAATCTGCTTACATTGCCCAGTAGAAAGCAGAATGTGGTACACAGGGTAAGATACAACTACACTGCATGTAAGAACCTGGGTGTACAATGTGCTCAGTAGTTTTTATTGAAGAGGAAAAAAAATACATTTGCTATTGAAGACTTTTCAGAAAGAGAGTACAATGCACTGAAGCTTCTGAATGGGATAAAAAATTGGAAAGCTGATGGTGGTAATTCCTTGGAAGGTTAACACATGAAGCTGACAAATTACCAGCAGCTATTAAGGCTTTGTGCCTTCAGAAAGTATCTGGTGTGTAATTATAAGGACAGCTACAAGCACTCAGGCCTATCAGCTCAGTGTTTATCAAGGCTTCCCAGAGCTCTTCTCCTTCCCTTTGTGATGAACCTTGACATGGTTACAGTTGTCAGGGAACCAAACTCCAGCTCTCTGCTAGAGAGGCAGGGTACTTCAAGGTGTAGGAGAGATTAAAATGCTGTTCTGCACCCTCCTGAATCACTAGCCATGTAATTTGAAGAAGCAATTTGTTTTGAATTATGAAGTCAGAAGTGTGTATAATCTACAACACATTTTCCCCAAAAGAGATACAACTGCAGAAACTCAAGGATGTTTTAGTGTTAAATGAGCCTTCCAACTGCCATTCTTTATTTGTCTGAATTTACATATTCCATGGTGTATTGCCCATTTACTCACAGTCAGGATAAAAGGCTGCAGTTATGAAGTCCTGTGTAACTCTCCCCACTGTTAGAAACAAACATTACATAATGAAAACATTATATCTGTTTCTGGAGCAGCACTATAGTGTGAGAATTTCAGGACCCTATTTAATTTTAGGTGACATTCATTATCTATTCTCTTAATTACATTTGAATAGTAATTACAATATTTTCCTAAGAAAGTATAATTAGATTCTGATATCAAGAGGCAGACTACAAGTACATTAATTAGGCTTTGAGACCACTATTAAAAACCTGGAGCAAGATAAAAGTGCTTCCAGTCAAAAAAAACAAGCACACAACACAGAGAAAAATGTTTTAACCGAAAAAATAAGGAAATACAGAATGAATTATGCATTGTTAGCAATCCAATGCACACAAACAGCCAGCTTGTACAACAAGCTTATACAAGAAATGGCTACAGGAAAGTTATTTTTAAGGAATGATACTAACCAATGTAAAAAAAAGCTAACAATTAAATGACAACCGAGCTAGTAAAATGTCTGTATAAATAAATGCAGTGGCAAGAAAAGAACTTGTAGTCATTCCAAAGTAAGCATAACCCTATGAAATAATCCCATAACAATCCCCTTGTAAGAGTGACCTTCCCAAATGAAAACATGAACCAAACCCACTTGCTGCCTGGGGTGGCACTGGAGCTAAACCCCTTTCAGTGAATTTGGCACATTATGATTGATTGTACATGTCTCTTTGGTGTAGTTTGCTGCTATCCCAAAAGTAATGTTATTTAAGGAGAAGCATTCATTTCCAATAAAAACAGTGGAGGGGGAGAACCAGTTTGCAAATTAATTTCCTTTTATTAGGCAAACTATGGAGCAGTGTAGCCTTCAAAAGGCTACTTGCTTTCCTTCTGGAGCAGTTATGGCTGCTCATTCTTTTCTGTGGCTGAATTTTATGCCACTCATCTGTTTGCCAGCCTCAGCCACAACAACCATGGATGTTTTTAGGGCTGTTGGGCTCTGTGGCAAAAGAGCTGACAGGAACTTGGGTGACTTTGCATGCTAAAGATCTGATATTGCTTTTCTTCTGAGTGGTTTTTAAATTCTGTTTCCACTAGTGCATGTTATTTGAATCAAGAAATGGAGAGGAGACTTCAAAGTAAATCTGGGAGTGAGATTGCTTTCTTCTCCTTTGAAAGTATTTTTCTTTTTCTGAACTAAACCACAGATTGAAATCTTTAATATTTGTTTATTACCTTGAAAATATGTGATATCAGAAGTGGCTTGGATTAGTTGAAAGGTTTGATTGGAGGAATCTTAATTTATGCTTCAAACTTTTCAAGACACCTTATTTTACTTGTTCAAAGGAAAAAAAAAACCAAGAAGGTAATACGTTTTAAAATAGCCAAAACTTCTTTTTCAGCAATTTTAAAATAAAATATGCTTTAAAAAACCTCACAACTACACACACACACACACACACACACACACACACACACACACACACACACACAACATACAGAAAAATAAAGTACAAAACCTCACCCGTTTCCTTCTGAAAGGTTTCAAAAATTTCTGGCCAGCTTCACTTCAAAGACCTGGTGGTTTTAGAGAGACCAGCATCTACCTTTGAATTTCTGCTCAGTGTTGGGAAAAGGGCTCTCACATGGCATACAGTACAAAACAACTGTACTTAATTTTGCTCATGATAAATGTGAGTGGATAAATTCACCTATTATTGCTAGAGAATGTGTCAAATCTGCATCAATTTGGCCAGATAGCAAATTTTTCTTTCCTTTCTTGAATTACAAATATGACACCTATTTTCAGAATCACTGTGGCTTGTGGCACAAAGAGGAATATGGTCCTAAAGAAATGCCAAACTGTTAGAGAGTCAGACTGAGTGAGCACAAACTGAGCAGTCTGTTAGATTCATTATTTCCACAGCTTCTAATGGAGGGAAGAGCAAATACAGGACATCCTGCATGCCCAGCCTTCAGAGAGTTCATTCCATTCCTGGAACACTTGTGATTGCCATGTCAGAATGGAATTTGGTACCATTCTTGTGGGCTATTGATTTCCCAGCTTATTTTAAGACTCTTATAGAAGGCCATGTTACATTAATCTACTTCACCAAATTAATATTGAAGTCTGACTTTGCTGCTGCAGGAGTCAAAGGGGTCAAGGTTAACATGGCTCACATTTATCCATTCTTCAGTAGTCAGATGCTGCCAGAGACTGTTTCATTCACTCAATTAATCTTATTTTGGACAAGTGAGCTGTATGAGCTGTGTCTTTAGACCACAGTCCATTTAGCAATCTGCAGGGCTACATTTCTGAAAGAGCTCATCATTTGCCATTCTTCAAGCATGTGAGTGCCCATAGGTTTAGCTGGGGACTAAAAGTCTTCAAGAAGTGCTGTGGCTGTGTGCTGTGTGGAGCTTCTCATCACTCTGTCACACCAGTGCCAACATCCTCAATTCTGAGTGCAGTTGAAGCTAATAGAAAATCTTACCCTGCCAGCATGGGGAGCTCCTGCAACACATATGGGCCACGTTGCTGGGGGGATTTCTTGTTTGCTGCTATAAACACATCTTGTTTAAACAACTTGCTTATAGTCAAGGCACTGAAGATGAAGTTTGACAGCAAAATCTTTTTTCCCCGATAATGGTAATTACATTGGAAGCACTGGCTTAGAAATTCTTGTACCTCAGAAACTTGAAACTTGAATTCTTGAAACTCAGAAACTCTCAGATTTAGAAGTCTCAGTCCCAAAAAAATGCATATGGTGAATGTTGGTGCCAAAGTCAAATCTGGGTGTTAAGACCACAGGTCTCAGCACCTGCCCATGCACAACAAGCATATTCGCCCAGGCTTTCAGTGTATTGGAAGAACTTACTATTAAAATGCCATAAAGAAAAAGGAGAGAAAACATGAAAAATACTTGATATTCAGGAAATTGGAAATCACTGCATGAAGTTCATCATATGCAAAGATCTCAGCTTGCCCACACACAAAAATTAAGATGCAGTTCAGCAACAAATCACCTGGTGATTTGAGGGGCTCTCTGGACACTGGAAGAATCTAAGTCAACTACAGTAGCAATGTCTCCTCCTTCCCCCTCTCACATCCAATATGATGCTTAGAGGTCAAACTGTGCCCCCTCCATCCAGGGGTGTTTTCCTTTCACTGGCATTGGAACATGGTGACATCACATACATCATCATCACTGAGGGCAGCATCACCACCAGTGGCTGAAGTAGGTGTGAAATAATCAAAATCAGCACAAGTTTGGAAGCCAGAATATTTCATTTTACCTTGTGAACAATGTAATTCAAACTGACAAACTTTCAGGATTTAGTTCAGTACAAAACTGCAGCCTTTGAGAAAGGCATTGGCATTAAGATGAATGCTGTCTTACCCAATCTTAGCAGAAATTTGAAATCCCTTTGGGGCACCTACTGCTGCTTATTGTTCCCATAATATTATCTAATACTTTAACACAGAGGCCAAGATTTCCAAGCAGAATTTAGTGCTTGCCACGATCCACACCAAGACACTTCAGAGATGCCTACAGGGAAATTTTGCTTTGTGCTTTCTGGAAGTCACATCCTTTAGCTGAAAACCTGCAAATCCAGGAGATCCAGATCGTCAGATGCTTTTCAAAACCTTGTCACACTCAATACACAATGACTGAATACAGAGGAGGGGAAAAAATATAAGGGATATTAGAGATCATGAAAAATTAAGAAACTTCTGATTTTGCCTGTTAGAAAAGTTACTTTTTGAGTGTTATGGTGTTTTGCATTGCATACTTAACCACCTCAAAATAATTTATCACTGCAAGTACAGTGAAGAAAACCAGAGTAAGAATTAGTTTTGTGTCCCTCAGCCCAGTTCTTGGCCTGTGAAACTAACTCTCTTGTAACTTTTCTCTATTTGCAAAGACCAAAATTCAAACAACAGTTTTAGAAGCATCTCCTCCTTCCCAGCCTCTCCACTTGACTGTAGTCATCATCCTGCCCTGTCCCCAGGACAACTGCAATGCTTACCAGAAGTAAAATGTTTACATGCAAAGTGTGTGTTAAAATCAAGCATATTGGGTTACTAATTCTGCCTTTCTGAGTCCTGCTCTTTCTCCCCCTCTACACTATTGCCTGCTGGAATTGTTGGGTCTAAATTCCTTCTAAAACCACTTTGTATTGATCAGATGAAATCATGCTACAAACCTATGTAGATCTTTTCCAAATAGCTTTGAAACTGTGGCTGAACTATACAACTATATCCCCTGAAACAGATGGGATTTTTAATTTAATTCCAATACTTTCATCTTTAGGTCTTTCTGGTTTGTAGTATGAGTTACCTCACCCTGAAGGAAATTAAAAAAGAGAATTAGAAGAGGATTTGTAAGACTGTTAACAAGTCTAGTCTGCTGAAGTGAAAAGCACAGAGGGAAAAATAAATGTACAACCCATTTAGAACTTAATACATCAGTGCTTTTGTAAAAACACAATTTGCCTCATTTTCTCAAGCACTCTATAACCTTGGCACTCACAGGAAGCTTATTGGTACAGACAGAAACTTCCTGATTAGATGGTTCATTAGCAGCAAGGTACAGAATACTAATTGCCAATTTTCATCTGCATTGACAAGGCCTGACCTAGCATTCATCTGATTGAAATTGCTTCCCTGGTGATGGCTCTTGCTTCCCTGCTTCCTGATTCCAGCTTCCCAGCCACACACAATATGATAAAAACATTATTTCACAAAAAATCATCAAATATAGGTGAATCACACACTTTATTGACTGCAAGGGAATCCTGTCCTGCCTTGCACAGCCTCTTTGTTTTGCCTGCCTATAGGTAAAATAGGAGAGACTTCATATGAAAACCAAAACAGCTTTCATTGCTCCCACTATTTCTATCACATCCACAATTAGATCTGTCTGAGTAAATCAACTTGACACTCCTGTAATCTTTGCTTAAATTTGTATTTTAGGTTGGCACATAGAAATCCCTCATTACTCAGTAAGAAAGTGGCTACCAGGGGAATCAAAAAAGAAGTCATAATTTCAAAAACTGTTTTACATTTAAGAAAGCAATATGCTTGGCAGGTCTTGCAAGATAATTTTCAGATAAAGCCCTTCAGTTTCATAAAAAACATTAGTAATCTGAAAATAGGCAGAACCGACAGGTCATGCTCTGGTACTTTACTCTGGCTGGGAAAGACATAAAAGGAGCACAGCAAGAGTTCAAAACCCCAAATATTTGTACACCCCAATAAAAAGGAAAAGAAACTTCAAAAGAAGTATCATTTATAGACTAAGAAGTTAAATACAGTCATCAAATATTTGCTGCCTCTGGAAAAGTATGGACCAAAGGAAATTCCAGTTCCCTCTCGCCCAATTCTTTTGTGGGTGGTTATCTTCACAAACTTTGCAGGAAATCAATGCAATCAGAGTTGTTCTTGTTGCAAAGAGACTAATTAAAATGCAAATAGATCTACAGTGGTTTTGTTAATGAGGTAAACAATTTCCTCTTACAATACAACCCCATCTACAAGACCTTTCAGCCATCCCTTATTCACACTGGTTTATCCATTGCCTTGGTTTGTCCTCTCATAATTACCCAAAATGCAACAAGCTGAAGAAAAAAATTACCTATCAGTTGGTCAATAAAGAGGTACATAAAGTACCATAAACAGGAGGATGATCTGGATGACTTGGTCAGGTCCATTGTTCTAGGAAACTCCATCATCCTCAGTTTTCAATAAATACTTCAGAATGTATTTCAATGCCCAAACCAGGATGTCAGACCAGAGTGACTTCAGGCCTGAATGCTCTATAGTTTTTATAAAGTAAGCTCTCACACTGGTGAACTGGGAACACCAGTGAAATTTAGAATCCCAGTTTCATCCCTGATGAAATTCAGCAAGAACTGAAGAGAAGATGTACACAAGAAGCACCACTGCATATGAATCAGAAAATGAAAGACCCTAGGGAAAATCAGGGACTATTTTAATAATAGAGGCTTTCTGCATTAGCTATGCAGAACTGGGGACTGAGCTAATATAGGCTGGAGCTTGTGCAGGAAATCTAATGCTATAGGAAATCTCTATATGAACAGAATCACAGGAATATATGGTGGGAAGGGAGCACCCGCTGAAAGCTCAGCTCGTTTGAGCAGGTCACAGAGGGCACTGTCCAGCTGAGTTCTGCATATCCAAAACCTCACCAGGGCAGATGTTATCTTCAGCTCAGTCACCCTTCCACTCCTCCATGAAATCACCCACCTGTTCCTGACTATTACCAGTGCCGTACTTGCCAGTGAACAAAGGGGTTTTTAATAAAAGCTTCAGGTTAGTCAGCATCAGGCATTTTGTAAAATCACATCTTCCACTTGCAAGATAATTTTACACTTCACATGAATTACTTAACTATTCTAATTTCTGTTCATTTTGTAGTTTACTTTAAAGCTACCAAAACATTGGAAAAGAAGTGCCAATTACTTAGGAAAATCACCCATAAATATATTTGATCAAGAAGGCACAGGATGGCATCAATAAAAATTGCACTTTAAATTGGAGCAACACTGAACAATCAGAAAACATGCCTAGCAGTGAGAAGCAGAAGATACACAATTAATTAGTATTGCTGTCATCTGAAAATTGAAAACACTGCAAGCAAAAGATGTTAGATAATGAAATTAGTTGGACAGAGTTGCATAAAATGTCTTAGAAGAGATGACACTGACTAGTGTAGTCTGATGCCACACCACTCTGTCATTTTTGCATGGAAGCAATCAGAACAGAAAAGGCAGCAGTTAAGTGAAAGCAAATGACAACACAAGCCCCTTTTCCCTGAGAAAATGGCACAGCCTCTGACTTTTGTGACTGCAGAATCTCATCAAAGCTAAGCTGTACTGAGAAATTTCCATGAGTAATTTCCATGAGAAAGCATGGAAATTCCATTTAGATGTTATGTTTCACTGTGTACAAATGATATGCATGCAGAAATTCAAGCCTCCTCCTGTAGGCAACTTCAAGGAATAAGGACAGTGATAAGTTAATTTAGTCTATTCCCCATTAAATTCTGGGATATGAATAGCTCACGAAGAAGAAGAAACATTTGAAAAGAGGCTTTGGGAAATGCAGAGCTAAGTTTCAAACAGGTTAAAAAAAGCTCTTTTGGTTCTAAAAGTTATTACATTTTAATAAATTTAGAAAGACCTAGGAGGTGTTCATATACTAGCTGTATGTTTTGTAATTACCACAAAGCTACACAGTATTTAATTCCAATGTCAACATGTGTTAAGACAATACATTTAAGTTCTCAGACTGGTGGCATATCCTCATATCTGAAAACTCCTAAGTTTCCTTAGAGTACAGATTTTACAGGTACTTGTGTATTTTTCAGAAAAAAATATCCAGATTTAATAGATGTCACTGTTTTCTTGAAATACTTAACATATATCCCTCAGAATTGAAAACTTTGTATTTGCTTAAATTTGGGGTCTTCCAGAATACTCACAAGATTTCTTTTTCAAATTGACAAGAATATGAATCCAGAAAATATTGTTGTTCTAAGTAAGTTATATGGTGACAAATTTAAATAATAATGCACTTAAAGCAGGCAATCAGCACTGAGCTAAACTGCATAATTTAGCCTGACAAAGGAATTCCCTGATGACAGTGGTATTTTCATGCTCACGTTGTAATGATTATATATCTTACTACATAATTTCAAACAGAAACAAAGTAGACAGATGGCAAGGAGAAGAAAACATCCAAACAACTACAAATGTAAATATAAAAGAAAGGGGATTACAAAAAGTGAAAGAGCTGAGAACTACAATTAGCCATTTAATTATATTTAACTTGATAGTTATTGAAGTACTTTCCACTAGGACCCCCATTGATCATAATGCTCATAGCCCATGATATTTGGCCAGGAAATCCAGCCTGGGCTGTCATCAGAGAGATCAGAGCTGGAGAGTGGACAGGGGGGCTCAGGGGAGGGTGGAGGCTTCCTGGGAAGCAGATGATGGAGCTGCTTGGACTGCTGGTGCCAGGAGAAGGGAGAGAGGGTCTGGAAAGGTTTACCACAGGGTCAGCAGTGGGTGAGTGCAGCTACACATAAAAGAATGAGATGGGAAAGAAGGAGGAGCTTTGCTGCAGGAGAAATTTTTAAATTAATCAGTTTACTGAGCTTAATGAGTGATGTGAAAGTACCTACCTATTATAAACAGCTTTAGTGAATTCATGTTGGCATCACCAGTCTGCTCCCTACTCATCTGAGACTTTCAGCATATACTTGACTTTCAGATTGTACTTTGTTCAGTTAAGTGTACATGTAAAATTAAACTCAGTATCAAAGGCTTCCTCAACTGGGGATTAGCATTCTGCTGAACTGGGGAGGACAAGCACAATACCAAATGTATTGAGTGTTACCTGTTTGACAGTAACATAATGTAGCAATGACCAGGCAGATTTTTCAGGCTTGGGAATGCCTGGATTTTCACTGAGGCAAGGAGGGTAAGTGCCAAGAGCCAAAGGAGGATTGCTAGGGGTGAAGGTGGTGGAAAGAGGAGATTCATTGCCAAACAGGCAGCTCATCTCTGTCTTGGCCTCAGAGCCAGACTGGTGCTGTGGCACCCATTGCTGTGGACACCTAGACTGGGTGTGTGAGGTGCCAGAGGTTGTACTGGATCATGGTAGGAGTACAGCCCCTGGGGCTGCTGCTGTGTGCCCTCACCTTCCCTTCTGCTAGAGCAGGACCAGGATTTCATCTGAGAACAAGGCTGTGATCCACAGATGAGGCACTGCACAGAGAGTGCTGGGCACAAACAGACATTGCCTGTGCCATGGGGGGCAGCTGGGGAAGGCACTTAATAGCAGCTGTTTAATACCAGCCCTGGCTAAACCAAATGGAGACCATGCCTGCCACCATCCCCTTCTCTTATCAATCCTGCTGTGACACCTCCTGGTTCTGTGACTGGTTCCTCCATTCAGTTCAAGATTGTAACACAAGCTGATGAAGCTCAGAGGTCCTGTGCCAGCTCCTAGAGTCTGCTTTTCAGCCACTCCAGATTAAACAATACCAACAAAACAAACAAAAAAAAATAGTACTGAGTAAGAGAGTGGGCTAACATCTCACTAACTAAAAAGACTGAGAATGTGGATGTTTCACCTTTTCACTTCACGTGCTAACGGCGTAACATAACAGAAAAAATTCAGAAAGCAGAAAGTGTTTGTGAGCTGACAGTGCAAGGAGACGTCAAGTGTTTGCAGCGTTGATGAGGGGAGCCTCACGATGAGTGCGGCGGGTTTGGTGCAGATAAGGAGCGCTGGGGTTCGGGCTCTCCGGGCGGCGGGGCCGTGGCTGCGCTGCGGGGCAGGCACAGCCCAGCCGAGCGGAGCGGAGCGGAGCGGAGCGCGCCATTCATCCCCCGCGGAGCAGAGCGCACCATTCATCCCCAGCACGGCCGGGGACAGACTCCGGTCCAGCTCCCACACAAATCTGCACCGGGTTTGAAAAACCACTCGGACCTGCCGAAGTAAGACCTTGACAAGCACAACTGCCTTTAGAATCCAAGTGTGCAGGTTTGCAGGCTGAGGAGGGGCACGGGCAGGGATGGCTCGTTGGGAGCCGGGTGCCCCGGGTGCGCCCTTAGCTTCAGACACGAGGAGAAAGCAGTGAGCATCAGCACCAGCCCTTTGGACAACAGGCAACTCGGCAGAGGATGTCCTATCAGGATGAATATGGCTCATTCAAGAATTAACTCTCTACTCATCTTCTACCTCAGTTTTTTGCTGCTCATCCATTTAAAAAGTAAGATTTGCACTTTTTCTTATTGTTCTGACATGTCCTCTGGGGAGATGGCTAGAAATGCACTTCTAGCAGAAAGCTTGTGTTGTCAGAAGGCTTTAAAAATTTGATGGAGATGCCAAAAAAATTTGGTCCATGAAACTAAGTTGTATGAACTCGTTGTTTGATAGCTTTCCTGATCTCCATGCTTCGACTTTTTTTTTTTTAAATAAGGAATGAAAGCATTTTGTTGCTTCACATATTCAAAGTACAGTAATAAATTATTTTGCTAAAACTGTACCTATACTTTAAAGTCTGCCTTTTGATACCACTCATTCAGTAAATCTAAACCTTTCTGATTTAAATCTAAACTTATTTATCCTTTGCTTAAACTGTTCATGTTATGTTTTCCAGTAGTATTGGTTTATTATATATACTTTCTAAACTACAGCCTCTAGAGAAAGCAGTTATTAACTGTGTTGTATTTAGTGTTGTAAAATATGCCCATTATGAGGGAGCATGACAGTCCAACTACTTTTATAGAGAAAAAATGTTCTCGGCAAACTTCCACATAAACAGAAGTGTGCAAAATAGAGGAAGTCACAATGGGTTTCCTTGATAATTTTGTGTCAGATGGCTGCGAGTAAATGCAAGCCAAGGAGGCTAAATGGCCTCAGCTGGTGAGGCTGCTGTGTGTGTGTGAAAAGCAGCAGCTCTTGAACATGTTTAAAATGAAGATCTGCAGGATGTGTGCCTGAGGAGGCTGTTTGATTTGTGTCTGTTGCATGTGAATAGCAATAACACAAAGCTTTGAGCAGCTGCCATTAAACAAGAAGACTTGGCATTAGTGTTCAGTGTTGTGTAATCTGGGTCACCTTCTGTTGCTGCATCACTCAAATTGTTACTTGGACAGTTTACAGCCCAACATAAATTAAAGACTAAAAAGCAAACAGATGCAGTTGAATCAACCAGCACTGAAAAAAAAATCCCACGCTTGAAAATATAAGAAAAATACCGAATGTCATAGAAACATCATTTTATGCTAGTAATTTTCTTTTTGGGGATGTACTGATGTGAATCAGGGAAACCAAAGGGCTTTTTCTAAATTAATTCACAACAGGACATACCCTAAAAAAAACCAAGCCAAAAACAAAAAAACAAAACAACAAAAAACTGGACCTTTAACTTCCACGAAGTAATTTTCAAAGTTCATCCTGTAGGATGAACAGCCAGAAAGTCTCTAAGAAAGAGTCTGCTATCTAAGTAAAGGAACATCATAGTAGTTGTGTTAGTTAAGAAAATGTCTTTTTTCCACGAGGCAGGAAAATCAGAACAAAATATAAAAGCTTTGGGAAGGGGAAATGAAAAGTTAAGTTTTATAAATTAAGAAGATCACATTAAAAACATCATGCACAAAGAAAACATCACTAGAATGAAAACAAGAAAAAAGCCCCCAGGAATCAGTTTAAAGAGAGAAGATAAATACAAGTTTTGGCTTTCACCTCGGGTGAGCATTGCTCAGTGCAGGATGCCAAAGGCAAGGAAAGTAATTGTGTGTCATTTTATGCCTTTTCCTTAGCCCACTTACCTGGGATGACAGCTCGGATGTGCAATGGGTGTTCTCTGGGTTCTGGCCATATGGCCAGTCTCAAGCAAGGGGCTTTTCAGTCTTGGAGAACTTTCTCAGGTGGAACTGTGGCTGTTGTCACAGTGTGACACAAATTGATATCCCAGGATGGAGCAGCTGCATCAGGAAGCAGAATCAGGCTCAGGACCATACCTCTACCTCTCAGTGCAGTGTATTTAATGATCTTGAGAGGTGTTTTCTCTTTAGAAAGCTTGTACCCCCCCTGAAACTGCTAACAATTTCTGTTAATAAAATCATAACTGTGAACAGATGAGACAAAGGTAGAAGCAGAACTGACTGCAATTACTTCCCTACTTAAAAATTAAAGCTGAGAAAGACCAAGACAGAAAAGCTGAGGATAAAATGGAACAGAGGTGATTGATGATATTATTTATAGAAGTTGTATCTGCCATTATGTTTTTAAAATCAGTTTACTGGATTTGTCTTCTCCCAGAGGATTCTAATCTTAAGTCCTGCTTAAAGGCAGAATGTTCTTTATAACTACTAACTCTAAACAATTTGGAAAATAAATAGTATTTAGGAGCCAAGAACTCCGGATGCAAGCATTCAATACAAGTTGGGTTTATATGGCATTTTGTGAACATCAGTTATGTCTACAAATCATACTAAATGAACCACTCACAGAAAATTAATCTGGGGGCATCCAGAGATGCCCAGCTCTGTGTGAGGAGGGACCAAGAATCATTATGTACAACAGGGACAGGAAGCATGTCCCAAGGCCAGAACAGCACTGATAACTCATTGCTGCCGTACTATTGTCTAACAGGAATTACAAGCATGAAACTGTGGGCAGGGAGTTGCTAATGAAATAGAGGAAGAAGAATTCTGATAAATACAGGTACATTTACACATCAGTTTTGGAAGTCATTCTATCTGAAGTCAAGTTCAAAATCTTTTCATTCAACATTTAAGTACTGATTTTTTAAACAAGTTTTACAATGGATTACCTATCACTACTGCAGAATTGTCTTCATTTTGGGAAAAATATAGACAAGGAACATTTTAAGGTCAAAATTATTGCCCATGTATACTGTGGATGCCCCATCTCTGAAAGGGTTCAAGGTCTGGTCTAGTGGAAGTTGTTCCTGCCCACAGCAGGGTTGTTCAAACTAGATGATCTTTAAGGTCCTTTCTAACCCAAACCATTCTGTGATTCTATTTATCTCCATTTTAGTAACCTTCCAGCAGAGCTGAAAAAATGTATTATTTACTTCAAAATCAATGCTTCATAAATTGTTCAAATGTTCATAAATTAAGAATGGAAATTCATTTGGGATTGCTGTTAATGTGAGCAAAATATCTGAGCTTTACTTGCAGTCTTTTTCTACCCCTCTGAGATGTTGGCACTATGCAATTTTTCCCTGTGGACAAAAACTCTTAATTTCACACAACTATTCCCATTACTCACAAAACTTCTAATTACTGCTTAATTACTGTGTTAGGAATAAAGCTCTGCTTATAAAGAGATTTGTGGTTTTGCTCACACTGCTCATCCCTCATGCACACCCGGGTGATGTAAGGAGCTTTCCAGCAAAGTCTTGTTAGTGTGGTTTGATGAGCTCACAGCCCATTCGGCAGCTCCTCATTAGCCCTCAGTAGAGCTGAGCCTGTCAGAGCTGCACTCAGCAGCCCTGCAGCCCTGCCTCCCTCCTGGCTGTCACACATGGCATCTGGAGCACAGCAAAAATGAAACATCCTTCAGATGTCTGCCATCATCTCCAGAAAGTTAAAAGCAACAGCTCCTAGACACAGTTGTGCTGGGTTGGGTTTTTTTCCCTTTTCATGTATATATTTTATTATGGATAACATCTCCTTCTCTGGAATGAAACTAAATCCTAAGAGTGAAAATTAGTAGCCCTGTAACTTAAGAAAAAGGCAGTAACTACTGCAAGATAAATGTGTAAAAGTGACATTAAGAACATCCCAGCCACAACTGTACTTGAGCCACTCAGTTCAAATTCTTACAAGGCATCCTTATGGTGCTACACCTACCATTCCAAGATTAGAGAAGGATACCAGGTTACAGACCCCTCTCTCTCTGTGTGCTCTGTAACTTGGGAACTGTCACCCCTGAGAACCTCTGGAGATTAAACATTTCCCCACATCCCATTTTGTCACTCAGAAATTACAGTGCAAGATAAAAGCTTCTTCAAAAATTTACCCCTCAAATGACAGTGATTTTGGCAATACAGGACAAGCCACTGGATGATGTATTCACAGTCACAGGCCAAAAGGGAATTCTGCAGCAAGGACACAGATCAATCTCTGTAAGCAGGTTGTTTGTGACTAATGACCTATTAGGAAAGAGTCTGAGGGGCAAGAAAGGAGGTTGTGCAAAAAGGTGTTTTATCATTCATGCTTAACCAGCAGCAGAGATCTCACACTGATCTTGAAATACTGGTGTATGTTAACCTGTATCCATGATAATGGACTGGAGAAACTGAGGCTGGAAAGTTAATTTAATACAAGCAGAGGATATAAACCTAATGTTTTAGTATATACATAAACCTTTCAAAGGTGTCCTCACACAAAGTTTATCTATCTATCTATCTGTCTATCTATCTATCCATCCATCCATCCATCCATCCATCCATCCAATCATCTGTCTATCTCCCTCTCTCTCTCTCTAGTTTTTTGTTCTCCCTGTGTTACTTTGATAAACCTAAAGCACCTAGGGAGTCTTTTCCTTGTGCAAATCTCTACATCTTTTCCTCTTTGTTAGAGGAAGCTCAGACAAAAACCCAGTGCTGTTTAGAGTGCTCAAATTTTGATGGCCAAAGTGGGCACTTCCCCACTGAAAAGTTACAGGGAAAGGCAAATATTTTGCTGTTGTGTGTTGACAGTAAAATGACTTGTAAGACACAGGAGAGCAATCAAACCACTGTTCAGTACTGGCTGTATCCAGTTTTGAGTGCTGCTGTGAGCAAGAGAGAGGCAATTAGGAAAATGCTGGAAAGGGACAGCAAAAATAGAAAGACATTTAGAAAGATGTGCCCTCTGAGAAAGGGTCACAGGAAGGGAAGCCTGAGGGAAGACATGATTACAGTCTTACCTCCACAAAAGAGAATGGCAATCAAGGATGGTGATGAGATCAGTTGCTCCCTGTCACCTCTAGAAGGGCAGGCTCTGGAAAATAATAGATTCCATGTACATCAGGAAAGATTTGTGTGAACTTTCCCAACTGAAGGATAATTAGGACACTCTATCAGAACTTTTTAATGAATGGGTCAGATAAATATCTCCCAGAGATTGTCTAGGCTGCTGTCTCCCAGCTGGTGTTACACAGACCCCAGGCACCCAGCACCACCCTGGGGGATCTGTGTAGGCCTCAGAGGGCAGAGCCCCAGAGAGGCCCAGGTGGGGACTTGTCCCAAGGGCTGTGGTGGCACTGAGGCTCCAGGGCAGCTCAGGAACAGCTCTGGAGCAGGCTGAGCAGATGGCTCCCTTCCCTTCTGCACAACTGGGGATTATGTGCTGTGCCAAACAAAGGCAGCCCTGAACTCAGCCCCCTGTGTTGCAGCAAAAACAGAATTATTGCCTAAATTTCAATGAGAAAATAGCTTACTCTCATTCTTTGAGACATCAAGACCTCTTATTTTTTGGTACTCTAGACTTAAAATAAGCACTTTGGCTACTGAAGGCACTGATTACAATGAGAACAGAAAGTAGCTCCATGCCAGAGATAATGTAGTTTGATTTCTGGCTTTTGGAGTGAAATCACTTACATTTTCACTTGCATTTTGAGTATACTTGATATGCTGACAGTATGAAGCAAGAAAATATAATTAATGAATGTATTATCAATACCAAAATTTTCATAGGCAGAAACCTGAAAAGGAATGAAAAACATGGATTGCCTGCTGAACCTGCCAGCTTCTCACTTCATATAAAAAAAGCAATGCAAGACTGGAACTTACTGCAGAAAAACAAATAGCAGTAGATTCCTAGGAAACTGTTCCAACTGGCCATTCTGGATACAGTGCAACAAATTTACATTGGAGTAGGAGCTCTGCTTCATCTAAGAGAAGTTTAACATTTGATTTTGATGGCAGCAAAAATTACTTATTTATGAAATATCAAGGTTTAAATATATATGTATCCAGCCAGCTACAAAGCAATAAATAAATATGTCTTAGTCTATGTCACTTAAGTCTCTCTAATAAGTAAATTAAAGAAACAGCAACCTAAGTGCCTTTGATTCTGTCTACAGGGGTTTGCAGCCAAAGACCTCCCAGGGATACTTCTACTTTTGGGTTTGTTTTTATAATTCACATTCCAACATTAAGAAAATCTTTTAGACAATGCCTCAATCTCTAGGCAAACTTGAATATTCCCTTTGCTCTTTGTGGTGGCCCAAAAATGGACAAAAGGCCCATTTTCTAAGGGAAGCCTTTAAAACTGATTGACTCATCTGGAGCAAGGAGATGAGTGATACATATTACTTTCCAGATTGATTTCACAGATTAATTTGTTGGTTTTAGGGACTGACATGTTTTGTCAGTTCTCACTGTCCTTCTCTGTTTCCTCAGCCATTACCAGTGCTGAATTGTGGAAGCCCTCTCACACCAGCAAACAGCAAAAAACACGCAACAACCCAGACAAACCCTTTTCCAATGAGATTCTTATCTTTACTTCATATTGATTATATCTTACTCACCCATAAAATGGGTCAACAGGAAGCTGCTTCCATCTTTTGACAAAGACTGCAGCTGACAGGGCCTCTGGGCGGGCACCACGCAGCTGCCACTGCAGCTCTGCAGGGCTCCTCCAGGCCCAGCAAAACATCCCTCTCCAGGCATCAACAAAGCAAGGCTGCTGCAACTTCAGGGTTAGGCAGCTTCTGCCTGCCTGGAATCTTATCAGCGGGGACAGAAATCAGAATATTTCAAGGGCTAAATATTTCTGTGGGTAGAAAAGGGGCATGGGCTTCTAACCCGTCACTGTGTCCCCTCTCCAGCAGCCAAGGATCAGGGCACTTGCCTGGTGCATCCTTCTGTGCTGGGAAATGCTGTGCCTGAGTAATTGTGGCCTGGGTTTATGCTGGCAGGCAAGGGGAGAAACTCCTTGCTTCTTTTTACTGCTCCTGCTTGCCTGCCCAAGGCTGAGCATACTGGCAGCCTAGTGCCTTAAACTTTTCCTTGAATAATGAGACAGACAAAGCATCTTTATCTGCATTAGCCAGGGGCTTTGCAGATAGGACACATTCCTTCAAAGTGCACTCAATCACACTGATTGAGATCAAGGCTGTGAGTAAACAAACAAAACTTTGTACTCCTCTCTTAGAGCTCAGCCATGGACACAATGGCCTGACAGTTCCTTTGCTGGGGTTTCTGAGAGGTACAACTATGTTGTTGTATAGCGTGGTGCTACCAAAATCTTACTGTCCTCTGAAACAAAGGCCAGGGATGCTCTAATTCACATCCAGACTGCCAGGGAGGCTACAGGCAGCATGGGAGGCAGTGTACACTGGCCACACTCTTCTCTTGACACTTCCAGTCTCCCTTGCTGGGGTTTCCAACAGGATGATAGAGAACACTTCATTAGCTCTTTTGTCCACAAGAAGGGCCCTAGCTTTGAATTTGACTGTGACACATTTCTTTGTGTCTTTGAATGTGAGCTAGAGGACTTTGAAAACAACATAATTTGACAGGAAGCCAAAGCAAGGACACAGAATGACAGACAGTTATCAGTCTGCAAGGATCCAAGCAACTGCAATTTAGGTAACCTGCACTGACAGCAGGGAACCCAAAACCCTCACTGTAATCATGCAGCCTTGAAAAGACATTTGTATACAGCAGTACTTCAGAGGTGTTTAGCCAAGCTTTGTGGCAATTTGTAGGTGCTTCCAAAGCAGCTTTGGTACCACTCCTGGTATGGCAAACCATCCCTGAGTGCCCACACAGCTGAAAGAAGAGATCAGGCTCTGATATCTGCAGTGAACAGCCTGCAGTGCAACTCACCACCCTCCCAACAGCTGGAAAGAGTGCCCCTGAGAGTGTGTCTGAACTAATACACATCACCTTGCTGCTCCTTGGGCATCAGCTCCTTCCTGTTGCAGGAAGGGTGCAGCTGTGCTGGCTGTAAGAAAGGCAAAACACTACAGAGGTCTGACATGGTGTAAAGAAATCCTAACCGTGCCTGCTCTTCTCCAACAGCCCCTTAATTTCCTTTGATAACCCCATAAATAAAATACAGAGAGAAGAGGCACCAATCTTGTGAAATAAGCCATCAGAGGCTGCATAACAAAAGAAACGTGCAATGCCAGTGAGGAGAAGCCAGGGAATGACACTGATGTATCAGAGATTTCATCAGAGCTATTAAATGGGATGAAAATATGCAAGGCCCTTGTAAACTCTTCTTTTCTCTGTTCAATCTTAAAAAGAATTCTGAAAGCAAGCCTCCACTGATTCCCACCATAAAATGTGGGAAAATATGTGTTTGTGGAATGATAACCCAAGCCTTTTTGATCCCCATCTGTATATATATTTGGAGAAAAATGCAAGTAGGTGCCTCTGCAATGCAGCTGCAAAAAGCAATTGTCTGCCCATCATTTTGTAGGACTCACCAATTCAGTTTTTCTAACTAAACCCATCCCTTCTCTCTTATTAAATACAGCTGACATTTGTAATTCAACTTGTAAGACTAATGGTACTGAACATTTTGCAAGCTTCAACCCATGTAAAAATGCCCTCAGTTTGATACAACAAGAACTATCCATTCTGTTTTCTCATGAGTATGTCTTAAATGTCTGATTCAATTTAGTCTAACATCTTCCCATTTTGGAGCTCGTGGAAAAGTGCAAGAAGATTAAAGTTACTAAAATCAATTGCCATTTTCACATTCCAAAGGCTATTTCCAAAAAATATTGTGTTTCCTAAAAAAACAAGTGGGCAACTTGGGATTGCCACCATTTTTCACAGTAGTGAAGAGACAAGACTGAGAGGTGTTTGGAGCAAACCTCTAATGGAGCTAAACAGCAGAAGGCAGGATTGACACTGAACACCTTTGAAGGATCTGGATATAAAAATCTTTCCAGCAAACAGACTGACCTAATGATCTGACAAATGATAGAAAGGAATAAAAAGGGGAGAAATGTAGCTCTCTGCAGACAGCGCAACAAAATCAGATCTATTTTTACAGTGCTTCTACTACAGCCTTAAAGCCATAAACACTCCATTCTTCATTTTGTTTGGGGAATTGCCCACAGATTCATGCAGGCACTCTGTGTTTCCAGAGATTTCTGTCAGTGTTCTCTCTGCCCAGGGACGAAGGAAAATACCCTAGAGTGGCCCTCCTGTATCCCCAGCCAGCACCTCCAAGCTGGCAATGGGTTGCTGCAGTCACACAGGCATTTGTTGCCTGGAATTCTGCTATTCCACAAAGAACCTTGAGCAGAGTTGATTTCAGAGGTTTTTTTTCTGGTTTAACTTCCTAAGTCCTTTCATTTTGTGTTATGTCCAGTGAGGATCAGCATGGCTTTGCTTATGAAACCAGGAAGTCAGGGGTTGTAATCAAGAGTGGTTTCTTTTCAAAGAGATGGAGAATCATGTTTTTTGAGATGTTTGAGATTTTGAGGTACTTTGATTGACTGGCAATCAATTACTCAGCTTGTTATATTCCAGGTCTTAAACTAAACTTTGAGGGAACTGCATTCTTCAATACTATTAGAAGCAAATGGAGACTGTTATTACACTTACTGAGGTTTTTGTACAAGAGATAAGCAGCATCACAAATGTGTTTGCATCTTGAATTGCACAATTTCTTCTTTGGGCTAACATAAAAACATGTTCTAGAGGGCACTCAAACAACAACTGCCAATGCTATTTAATTGTGCTTCAGTTTCAGACAGATTGTGTCAACATTTCTACAGACAGGGGAACTCTTTCCTTACTTTTATTAGCATAACTGCAAACACCCAGAGAGCTGAGAGATGGATTTTCCTCTTTTAAATCTGCTCATCTTTTATGCAAGGGCTCTGAATCAGCCTGAAGAATTCTGGGTCTTCATGGGTGACTGCTTCTTTTCTACAATCCCTGATGAGCACCAACACTTTCATTAACCACAGGCATGTAGTTACACATGCTTACAGTAAACCTGGCTTTCCAAAGATAAGAAATTTGTACTAAATCATTAGAGAAAGTTCCGAGAAGTAGTCACATCACAGGCAAAGGCTGCTGAGCTTTCTGCTCTAGTTGATGCAATGCCTTGGACTAGATGAGCACCAACAGTCCCTTCCAATGCTTTCTGTACCATGTGAACCACTTGGGTTTTAGCTGAGCCCATTACTACAATGCTGGCAAAGCAATCACTTCAGGGAGTGGATCAGAAGCGTTGTCTCACCAATTCTGACACATTTTTTACTATTCAGCAATAAAAGGTCTTTAGAGTTTGTTGGATGCTGGTTAGTGACAGGAAAAATTGCCAAGTGGAAAGTATGAGGGAAGAGACTGCAACGTATGCTTCAGACTCCTTTTGGGGGAAAAAACCCCACAAACAAAAAATCAGTTACTAGAATCATTAAAGAAAAAAAACCAACAAAAAACCAACAAATAAGAAGTCTCCACTGTGTTACCACTGTAGTGCAGACTCACCTACTAAGTGGGGACTTAGTCCTCACTTCAGTACTCCCTCCAAAGTAGTAGGAATGTGAATGTGGCTCTGAATAAGACCTCATGCTCAGAAATGTACCCAGATATTAAGGATGAAAACAGTCTTAACACAGAGAAAACTCCTATGTGCAGAGCTTGAATTCTATAATGAATGTTCAGCTACCACAGTGACATCTGTAAAACTTGCCACTTGCCTTTAAAAAAGGTCTAGTGTTCTTAAAATCTTGACCTCAGTGAGAGGTCCAGTGATTCAGCCTTTCAAACTGCAGTCATGCCCTATTCCAGCTATTACATGCCTTATTTCTGTTAATCTTCTCTAATTAGTTCTGCTTCTCAAGTGAAGTCTTAGAATCTAACATTTTCCTGTGATAATACCAAGGGCTCTGCTTTCATGTTCAAGGTCAGTCCAGCATTTCACCTTGTAAAACTCATTTGTCCTCCCTGCACTTACACTTGTACCTTGAGTTTGAGTTTAGACATCAGTTTAGACTCTGTCAAAGACATTTGCTGACTTTAAAGTTATCCTTAAAGCTGTGGTCATGCCCAGCAGAGTCATACAAGTGTGAAGGAACAGACTTCTTTCAGATTCTTTCTCTTCCTTGCAAATATGCAGAGAAAATTTCTCTCATTAAAATAATTTCAGCTTTTCCCTTGTGAGTTATTTTGCATGTTTTACAACACATCAGCAGATTGGGCCTCAGAGCCTGCAAGGAGGCACGTGACAGTTGTATCGGTGAGAATGTGGAGCTGAGAAGGGCAAGGTGAACACCTTGCTTGCAGTGAGAGTGCTGTGAACACAACCCAAGTGATTTCCCTGTTCAAATCACTAAATTTAGATCTTGTGTTTCTCCCTTCATCTGCTATACACACACATTAATATAGATAGGTATTAGCAGGAGGACACACATAGAGTGTTCCAGATTCTTCTTGTGCCTGAGATCTGTAATATGGCAAGCATTTCTTTTGTAATAATGGCATTACTGTTTACTCACTCTTATAACAAATGGAGGCACTTTTGGTATGTGCAATTTCCATTGCTGACTGTAAGAATTCACATATCACTCCTTTCATTGATCACTCTTAGCTGCCTCTTTTGAAGGGACCAGGTCACTCACCTGCCATCCCACAGCCCTTCCTGTGTGAGGACTGCAGAGATCCAGCATTACTGGAGCCGCATGATGGCTGAGGTGTGAACACTAATGGGAGGAGGCATCTGAGCCCCAGGCAAGGATCACACTCTTCTCCAGCTGATGCTCAATCCAAAATGGCAGACTATTTTCAGGTTAAAAAACCTTAACTGGGCAAGGGGGAAAAGTCAGCCTTCAGTGATACATAACCTAGGCTACAATCAGTTTAAGCAACTTCCTTTGAGCATTGCTGCTGCAGCTGGGGATAAAATTTGCCAGGTCACCCAGGCTTGATGCTTTTACTCTTAATAAAAAAATGCTGTTATGAATTACAAATAAGCATAAACCAGCAATAGAATAATGGTAGAAAAGCAAGCATTTTTATGGTTCAGTTATTTCATACGCAACAAATAAAAAATTCTGTTAACTTTTCAACCTACCTCCTTAAACTAAATGATAATAAATATGTAAATGCAATATATGGAAAATACTTGACCTTTTCAATGTTGAATAGTTAAAACTTAATTCTTGTATCTGAAATTATAATCCCTGAAGTATTTGGTGGAGTTTATGGAACTGTTTATGATTTGATTTTTCTTAAACCTCTCCAGTGGGATTTAAAATGTTATTAGAAATCATTGACAACAGGGTGTCTATTTTTCCAGAACTGCAATATATTGGCAAATATCCAACTAAACCCTCTTACATTCAATTATCCTGATGTCCAGAAAAAGGACAGAAATAGTAGAAAACCCTTTTATTCTCTCCATCTCTAAGGCAGCGGAGGAAGGAACAGCACATGCACAAAGACCAAATTCACAGATTTTTCTGCAAGACCAGCACCTAATTTTAAAACCTGAAAACTGTTCTAAAGGTTAGCTCTTCACTCTGCACAAGCCTTCAGTAGAGATGTACTGTAGTACAGGGCTTTGGTACCAGAATTTAGCCCCAGATGAGCTGCATTTCTGTACTTTGCTCATCCTTGTGACAATGTGTCACCTTTCCAATGATATTTCAGAAAAAAATACACTGCGGAGGTAAATTGTGCCTTAACCCTGAACTGATTTGGGAACAGGACACTCAGCACCTTTCAGTGCTGACTATCCACAAGCAGAGGTCTTGTCTCATGACACCTAATAAAGTGTCTGGTAATCACATCAAGTGGGAAAACCCTTCACCTTCCCCTCAGTGGGCAATGCAACATCTTTCCTCCCTGAGGTACACAGCTTAGAAAGAGAAAAGAAGTGTTAGGGAGCATCACTGAGGAGGTGACATGGGACAAGAGTAATGGACAAAAGATATCCTCACAAACTGCTTTTCTAAGTTCTTCTTTACCTCCAAGTTGTCATCCAGACATGTTCCTAGAGCAGTAACTTAATTACCTCCACTTTATTCTCTCTTGCTCAGCGCATGGTGACAATGGTTTTATAGTGGAAATATTTTCTCTAGAGAGCACTCTGAGTACTGACAGCTCTTTTCTCTTTCCCTCCTTCACACTGTCACCCTTCTATATTTGCCTTGACACTGTCTTCACATTGTCTTGACATTGTTCTGACAGTTAAGAAAACTCAATCACTGCAGCAAACAGCCATGACAATGTGGAGAAGAAAAAGGAAAAGTGTTACGAAAATTGTTGAGGAACTGCAAAGGTTTACAGGCTAGTGAAAACAAGATTTTGCTTTTTCTAAACCATATTCCTAGTGAGTTTTCAATAAAAAGCTGACTTAAGAAAGTCTTCAGCCAAGGCTGGCAAAAGTCACCTCAAAAGTCATCTGGCAGTTGTGGATTCTGTACCTGAAATTCAGATTTCCTAGGTAACAATCCCTCTTACTGCCATCAGGTCAGGTTCATTGTGGGAGATACTTCAGCCCACATCCTGGGGAGCAGGGATGCTGCATTACTGTGAAATGCTGCCTTGGGACTCTCCAGATACACTTTCTCCCAAGTATGCCATTCAAACTGGGATCCCTTTTGGGAGCAATCAGAAAAGAAAGGTGGCCACAGATAAAAAAAAAACAGGCTAGCTGGAGCTTTAGTTCCCTTTTAATAATTAAATCAAATTTTGTTTTGTTGGCTCACAAATTAGAAGAGAGAAGCCTAGAAAGAAAGCATTGCAAACAAATGCCAAATGTTCTGGCAACAGGTAAAAAACCCAGCACAAAACCCAGGGTAAGTTTAGTACCTATTTCTCTGCTTGAATTAAACTTCTGAGCAACTCCTTAACAGGGTACAGTATGGACATACTAAAGTGCTGTACTTGACAAGTTAAGCTTTGTGATTCAACAATTTGACAAAATTACTGTTGATTTGAGTAGGAATTCTGACCATCAGAAACCATGTGGGGAGGGTTGATGGGTTTTATTTTGTGGTTTGCTCATTTGATTTAGAAAAGCATATATAGTTTTGATACTAGTTCAAATTCTTTGTAGCTACAAGAACACCTAGGTAATAAAAAATTACCTAAAAATTTACTTTATACTATCTTGCATGCATACAATCTACATCTTACCTGAAAAATGCAGTTAAAGCTCATCCCTTGCAAAGTAGAAGCTCATCAACACTGCTCTGTAGGGCACCTGCAGTGTTCCCTGCAGGTCACACAAGCACTGCTTCTCCAGGAGGAGCATCTTCTCTCCTCTCCTCCTCCATTACCTCAGATTCCTGTCTTCTCCCTAAAGAATTTAGGGAGAGAAGCCATCTGAAGCCTATTCCCTTTGCCTCAGAGCCTTGGGGACAGCAGGGCTGGTGGCCAGGCACTGCCCCTCTCCTCACAGAGAGGCTCTTCCCCAACACCTCCCAAACTGCAGGGCCATCCAAGAGCCAAATGAGGTGGCACAGGCTGCAGGGCTCCATGAGCCTGAGCCCAGTCCCCCTGCAGGTCCCTGAGGCAGCAGGAGCAGAGCCCTGCAGGTGCTGATTTGTAACTTGCTGACAGACCTGCCCCTGCACACCCAGCCCAACAGGAATGGGACCCACATGGCTGGGGAGAGAAGCCCTCTGCTTCCTGAGTGCAAGTCAGGAAATCCTGGATAGATCTCTGCCACACATTGCAGATTGCAGTGTGAGGAAAATGTTAGTGAAAGCTTCTCATGAGACCAGAACGTACAGAAATAAACCTCTCTCAGCCAATTAATACGATTTTTGATTACAAGAATGAATCAACACATGCTAAGAGTAAAGTGAACGAGCACATATGCAGATTGATGCTCACCTGGTTAACTTTATGGCTAATTTCATATGTTTAATCATGATAACAAAAGCACAGGTAAGAAAAAACAGAAGAGAGGCAAAATTAGTCTAAAGAGTCAAGGCAGAAACAATATGCTCCCATTTATCCAGAGAGAAAATTAGGCTTCAAATGCTTCTGCCTGAAGCCACTTGATGAAGCATGGTCTTGATACAATTAAGAAAATGGCACAAAGGAAAAGTCTCCACTAAGTGCAGACACTTCTGAACCATAGAATATAGCATTTATTCTAATATAATATTTATTCTAATATAGCATTTATTCTAAATGCTATATTGGGTGGTTATACTGCAACTACTCTGGCAAGCTGAATGACAAACATTTTGGTGCTTCCTTCCTACACTTTTATGTCTACATGCTCCCTTTATTATTAATGGCATAATATTTGCTACAGTAGGCTATCATGGTCAAATCAATACCAAAGTGCCTTGAAAAGACACCAGAGCTGAACCCCTAATTAAGTACAATATTTTGTTCCTTTTAAATGAGACACTGTTGGAGGAGTACAGTAAGAGTGCCTTGTTCTGTTCAAGGTATCTATAATTAATAACCCAAATGATCAAAGGAAGTGTGATCCTAAGAGGAAATGGCTTTTGAGGATCCCTAGGTATTAAGTACTGAGAACTACTTCCCAATCTGTTCTGCAGCCTTTCAGCACACTATGATGTGTGATGCCCTTTGGGATCATAAAACAAGCCCCATCATAGATCTCTTTGAAAAAAACTGCTCCCAGCAAGATAGTCACTAGATATTAATCACTTATTCATTATTGCCATGAAATCTTTCTTAATTTTTTGCCTGGCCAGACCCTTACTGTCACACAGATCTCCTTTATTTATTTAGCATAATTTAATATAAAGCAAGGCAGGATGCTGCCCTATAATGTACCCTGTACTGTCAGGTCTGGACTGGTATTGTGAGGAAGGCCCCTTCCCCCAAAATTGGGTATTCCTTTTGTTTTATCATTATTGTATGGCACCAAAGTTTATTGAGATAGACTAAGCACCTGGATGTCAAGCTGTGGAGGCTTTATTTCCCTGCTCCTGCTCGCTGATCTTATTTTCCACTCCCCAGCCACCACACCACCAACAGCCAGAGCTCTCCCTGCATCTTTAGAGCAGATTTGTGTGAATCAAAAAACCCCTGTCACTGCAACAGGATGGCTGAATCTCATACCCAGGGGAATAGCAGGCCAGAGCAGCATCACTGTCCTCTGGATCATCCTGAGGAGTGTGAGCACTTCAGCAGAGCACAGAGGCATCAGTGCTGCCCCGTGGAGCCACCGCTGGCATCGTCTCCTGGAGCTACAATTACTGCAGGCTCACTCACCAGCCACACCAACTTACTGTAATCTCCCATCCCTGCCCTGGAAACACAAGTCTGCTTTGGATCAGGCCTCAGAGGAAGAAAAGGAGAATGCATGGAAAGAAAATCTGAGGCAGGTATGGGAGAACTAGGAAAGGAATGAGAGATGAGGAGTTAGATCTACCTCTTCCCACATTAACAAAAGAGACTATTAATGGGGAAATAGAAATTTAAAAAGCCTTCAAGAAATTACTATACTGATTGCTAGTGGTGAATAAACATTCATTCATTTATTCATAGTTTAAAATTTTTCATCATTTTACTGGCAAAAATGGTACTGATCTAATTTTGATAAATGCTTGCTGGACACCTCTTCATTTGTAGCAGATATTTAATGCCCTAGTGGCAGTTGGTTTTATTCTAAAGCATGCCATCACATTAAGCTTTAGCAATTTGACTTTTAGTGATATTCTTCTAATATGGAAGGCTTATTTCTTAGCATATTCCCCAAGGAAGGCTCCTGGGAATACCCTGATGCTGGTGAATATTCTGGTTTTGTTTTACTTCTACAGTGAAGCATCTTAAAAATGTTTAAGAGAAAAGTATCCCTAATTATACAGTGGGTTTTCAATACCTACATTTCTTTTGGGTCAGTCTCTCCCCCTCAGTGCTTCTGAGCCTGCTCTGGAAATAAAAAGTGGTAAAACCATGACACAAATTCATTCTTGTTCTGCTACAAGACAGTAGAGTTTTTAGGATGCTACAATACAGTCTGCAGGTCAGGAAAGCTGCCACAGATTTTGTGTCAGAGCCATGACTGTGTTCAGTTTCATGGGTCACTGGAACCAGTGTTCCAAAGGCCAGCCCTCTGCAGAAGTTCACATGATAATATCCTTCTGCTGGGCCTGGGACTCATTTCTGTCTGTGTGAAGTTGGTGAGGGCAACTTGTGCAGCTCACAGACACATCACAATGATGTGTCATGGCCTTGGCTCTGAGGGGAAGCTGCCCTCAGCAGAGGGGCTCAGCAGGAGAGCTGAGGAAATTCAGGCTGTGCCAGTTCCCCCTGACACTCCAGCCTGTCCCAAAACACAGGAGCCGTGGCTTTCCCCAAGCAGTCTTGAAATCCCAGTTGGTAATTAGTTCATGCAGAGCTAATTGTAGGTGATTTCTATTGAAAATAATTTAGCACATAACAGAAAGGGCTGGAATGTGAACTCTTCTACAAAGTTCATGCTGGAAAAGCACGGCCTTGCTTTCTGTGTACTTACTGCCCATTGTAGCCACACTGAAGCTTTCTTCTGAGTCCTGTGGCATTTAAAGCACAGTGCACTGCATCTCCAGCCACATAATGCTTATCTGTCCCAGAGCTGATTACTTTTTTTAAGTCTGAGGAGACAGGAAAAGCAGCATCATGATTTTGATATGCTGTAGTTTGATGTCATCAGGAACATCTTGTCCTCATTTGTGTTACTGAGAACATACTGCAGGCAATCCCAACATCTGCACACATCAGGACTTGGCTTTACACCCAGAGACTTTAAAAGAGTTGCTCCATGTTACAGGCTGCTATGATACATCTCTAACAATCAGGGCTTTAAGCTTATCCAGTTATGACTCACAGAAAGGAATCATACCTGGGGTCAGCATTACAGACATTTGAGGCTACATTTTAAAATCACAGCACCTTTATGTGCCACTGTACTATCAGAATCACTACTTCATGCTCTTTTCATATTAAAAAAGGAAAGAAGTAATGAATGGCAGAACCACAACTGAAGGAGACTGAAGAGGATGTCTTATAATGCCTTTCAAATGTAAACAACACATAGACTCAGAATTTGGACATGAAATCAATTTTGTACTCAGTTTCAGCCCCTCTACTGGAGGGATTCTTAGCAGCATTTGGCAGCATTTCTGAGTGCCTTTTCTCTCCTGCATTAGTGGCTGAGCACAGAGGGAGCTCAGCTGCACGTTCCCACCTAGACCAAAGCTCAGCCCTGCAAGTCAGCAGTAGCTGGTCTGCTTGAGGGGCAGTATCCCCAGCTCCTTCCTGAGGCTCAATTCAGGAGGAGCCAGAGGCTCAGGGGCAGCTGAAAGCCTCTGTCTTACAAAAATGCCTTGAACTCTCTCCAGACTCCAGAGAAGCTGAGAGACCTTGTGTCTCTCAAGGTGAGATTTGGCCTTTTCAAGAGACAAACTGCTCCTTTGCTCTGTATTTTCCACTATTTGGAATTCACACAGAAGCAGGAGCAACTGGATTTCACCCAAACTCACAAACTGACAGTTTTATGCTGTGTTGCTCCTGCTGTGTTCCTGAAAATCCCCCCCAATGCAGAGAAGGAGACCATGCTCTGGTCTTTCTGCAACCCTTTCTAGCTCTGGCACCACTTCCCTTGTTATTTTGCCAGGTGTACACTTCATCCTTCCTTCCTAGCCCAGCTGCAAATACAGCTGGTATCTTCCCAACTGCAAGCACTCTTTCATCTTTCCTCTTCCCCAGCAGCACTTGCACCCCTCAGTGTGTTCTGATACCAGGTTTACAAACAGCAGATTATGCTTCTATTAATTTCACAACATTAATGTAGATGCTTGTGGCTTTAGGGACCAAGGCAGCAGCAACACTTTGCACAAAGGCACCACAAATGCACCCATCCAAACAAGTTCATCTAGGCATGCCAAGAAACCTCACCAAAGGCAATCCAGGATGGCATTTTAAAGTGTAAGACATAATTCACATGCCGAACTAAACTACTAAGGTTTTCTCTCTTTATTTCTGGCAAGACCTTTCATCTCACAGGAGAGAACTTTACACCTGTGGCTCTGTATCCTGAGTTACATGCTGAGGATGTCCCCAGCTTTAATGAAGCCTTAAGAGAAGTTCAGGCAGGAAAGTTGTTGATTGAATCCTTGGGACAAAGAAATTTAATCCACAAAATCACCAACCATTCCTATAAGCCATCAAGCTTATTACCTAAATAGAATTGCTTCAGATTTTGAGCAAAATTAATTTTCTATGCTCTTTACCTCTGAAGAGCAGATTTGGCAAGTTTGAAGCTGGCCCACTACCATTGCTGCTCACCTGTTTATCTCCTATGTCCCTGTGGGGACAAGTCCTGTTCTGTACTATTAAGAATAAATTCTGCTGTGTGACCTCAACTAAAAAAAAATAAATTCAGCACTTCTACAGGGACAAAGAATACCTCATTATACTCATATTGCTTCTCTTCTGCAGATTTAGAAGATAAAAATGAGGACAAATATAATGAAAATCTTAAAGGGGAGAGCTACATTCAGAGAGAGTGTGTACAAGGACTGCACAGCAGAAATCAGTTCAGTTTCCAGATCTGTGTCCACATCATTTACTACAATGGATATCAGCTGCCTCCTGGCCTGATCAGCCACTGTTCTACACCTTACACAAACAAAAATATCTGTGCACAGTAAAAGCAGGATGATCACTGCACATTACCACCTTAAACTGCAGTGCTGTAGTGCTAAAGATAAAGGTAAAGAAGCAGAGCATAAAGTCTTTCATTGTCATTAGAAACCAGTCTACTTGCATTGCTGGTAGCAACGTGCCTTGATGTCCAATTGAACCAAAAATCCTCCAAATTCAATGCATAGGAGCCTTGTTGAGCTCCTGGGCCTGATTCCCCTCCTGTTCCCAGCACAAACACTAGGTATGCTGCCAAATAAAGTGAAAGCCAAAAAATCACTTACATTTAGAAGTAAAGAAGGTATCTACCTCATTTTTGTTTGTTTATTTGGGACAGCTGGTGCCATTGCTGTGGTGCTCAGTGCAGGCAGTGGGGGCAGCTCTAAGGGTTGCTGCACTGCTCATGGGGTAAGGGAGTCTGGGGTGGCACAAATGGTAAAAGGCAGTGAAGGACAATGGCAGCCAGCAGTAACTGCCTTTATTCTCAGCAAGTCAGTGTGAACCAAAAAGTTTAGAGAAGAGTGAAATGAAGACATTGGTTTAATAACCAGTTCTGTCATTTCAATCACAAATAGTGTTGCCTAAACAAGATTTTAAAATTTTAATGCCATTCCACTGTTACTCTTACACTAATAGACCATACCTTTTCTTCAGAAAATAAGTTAATTTACTTTCCTTGATTTTGCTGATACAAATGTACCTAAAACCGAATTTGGCTTTTTTGATAGCAATGGAATATTTGTGTAACCACCTTTTTTCTTTCCTGCCTGTGTGTGGTGCTGGTTACTATGGTAATAAACGTGACTCAAGATTTAAAGCCTGAAAGTGGTTTCTATAACAACATGCTAGGATGTTTTGGACACACAATTGAAGTTAAAGATTCAGGATTAACTCTTTACGACCACAGTATTTGCAGACACAACAAGTGCTTGTTTGTTTGGCAAAAGTTTGATCATCCTTTCCCAAAGCAGGATTTTCCATGGAGCAGATTGAGTAATAATGATTCCAGCTGTGGATAGAGCAGGTAGGGCCTGGGGGCTGGTGATTTCCTCACAGGTGAAACATGCAAACACAAATGGCACCACAGTGACTACAAGCTGCCCAGCACAGTGAATAATTAAGATGGTAATACAAATGTACTGGGAGATGGGAAGGGGTAAAATGGTATTAGTGCAATACTTAGGAAGTTTGAGACCATGCAAAAACCAGAATTATTTGTTTACGTGGAAAAGCTATTCTGAGGGCTTAGACAGCCCCTTACCTGGCTCTGTTTTATCCAGAACATGGTTTCCTGTCCTTTCCTTCCCCATCTGGCAAATGCAGGAGTGACATCTCTGCCTTTCAGTCCATGGTAAAGGCACCTGATTCCAATCTCTGTCCCCACTGATTATGCAGCTGTGCTTATCTCTTCCCCAGTTCTTCATGATACATCAAGATTGAACATCTATCTGCACACCTTTCTAAGGCTGTCTTTGCAGGGAAGTTATTGTCAGAGTGATGAACTGTATTTTTTGTGTCATGATGCACTGCAGATAAATGGAGAGAGGATTAGTTACACCAAAGCCACGGCTCCTCAATGCAGCAGTAAATGCCTTGGGCGATATTTTAATATTTCCAGTTAAATGATAATTATTTCAAGATCTCAGTATAGTAACAGAGCTTGATATTTCAGTGACACAGATTCACACTCTTGTTTTAAAATCCCAGGGGCAGGTTTCAAACAAGTAATGAGCACGAGCATTGAAGGTTCATGTTTCTGACTCCAGCCACTGGGCTATCCAAATCCTTGCTACCATCATGTTATCCTGTGACTTTTTTGGTGAGCTGATTTGATCACAATGTAAGCCTTTAGCTGTGAAAAAATGCTGTATGCTGGTTTTTATTCAATAGAACCCAGACTGAAGTAACAGCACTAAGAGAAGCAGTCGTTGCTTCATTTGTGATCTAATTTTCTTTCTAGCAACTGACCACCACTAAGATGTCAATTATATATGCCATTCCAACAAATTTTAAAAAACAAAACAAACAATCCTCCCCCCCCCAAAGAAAACAAAACCAAAACCAAACTCACAGGTAACATATTTTCTGATGTTGAAGTTGGGGTTTTTTTATAGAGCCAAACATCTCACTATTGCAATTCAATCCTTCTTTCCTAAAGAGTGTTTTTTAAATTTAATCTCTCAACTCATAGACCAGGGGTTTTTTGCTATCCATTTTTTCCCCCAAAATGTATAGCTTAGTAAATAGTCAGGTGTTGTTGTGAACTGCCTTATCTGCACTGGCTGGAGTAGCTTCCTAGTTTTAATTCAAATGTGTAAAGTAATAACTCATTGTTTAAAAAAAAGGAAAGGAAAAAAGCCCTCCAAGCACAGTAAAATCATCAGTGATGGTGAATATATGGGTATCAAGGAGTTCTCTATCTTATCATAGATTTTTTTTTTCCCCTTAGAAAATAGACTGGCTCTGTTAAGAAGGTCAGAAAATCTTGCAGCATATGTAAAAGATTCTGAAGTTGTTAGTGTTGAGAGCTTCTGTGAAGCTCAGAGTCCACCTTCAGGGGCAGAAGGCACATCTGAAGAACAGCACTGCAAATTACAAGCAGCCTTCAGGCACGATCAGATGATTAGCAAAGTGCAGGCATGGCCACAGCCATGTGAACTCTGGTTCAGAACAGTGTGATTAGCAGTGATTGAAATCTGATTTTAAATGCTGCCACTGATTATGATATTTTACCAACTCGTACAAAGAGTTGTGTCCTGAAAGAACAAGTCTGTGCTGAAAGACATTTCTGACACAAAGAGCCCAAAACAGATTGCAAAGGATTTATCTGGGGGCTTTGAGTGGCTGACATTGTGAATTGTCAGAACTTAAGAAGAATATTTTGAAAAATGGACATGAACCCACTAAATCTCTTATTCAAACAAGATCTAGGAAAAAAACACTTGAAATTGTCAGGAAAGATATGCAGATGAGCTTTTCAAAATTATCTGCTTTACTGAGGAACAATAATCAGATTATCTGTGCCAAAATGCTTTGGCCACTTCAAAATCCCTGCTCTGTTTATGAAAAATTTCCCTAATTCAATTTTGGCCTTCTATCCTCCTTGACATGCATTTCTAACATCATGAAAATTATTTTGTATCACTACAGTAGTTGCTGATCATTCAGAAGCCTTTACCAGCCAAAATCATGCATTTTTAGTGCATATTAGCTCAATTATTCATACACTAACAAGATCACTTCAACGAATTTAAATAATCTTATCCAAGAGCAAAAAACCAAAGCTAAAACTGTCTTTTTCTTGGCATTTCTTATATTAATTTATGAGTGCCAGTTCCTGTAATAGCTGCAGGTATGGCCATGTTTCTGGTAGTATGGATGCTGTGCCAGTAGATGGCAAGCTTTACTGCAAAGAATTTCACTGCCAACCATCTCATCTGCATCTCAAGGATTTAACCATGGGGCAAAACGCTTGGCACTAAATCCTCTTGTAATTAGATTAAAGTACCACTGTTTATAAAGAGACTGATAATTACCTCACGTGTCAGTCAATGTAAATCCAAAGCAATCAGTATTTTGTTTCCATTTTTCCTAAGTTACATAGGAGTTTTAGGACTCTGTCAGAACAAGTCACTGCTGAAGTGACCTTAATTGCTTAGGAATGAAAAACAGCTCCTCTGCACATCTGAGGTAGAGCATGAGGCTTTTCCTCGTTATCCTCCTGCAACCTGGCCAAAAAACCAAGCTCCACTGAAACATTTCTGTCCCTTTGCAGCTCTTTCTGTGAGTGCAGAAGAGAATATTCCTTAAGCATCTGCTCAAACTGAGACAGTCTTTGCATCAATTATCACACTGCATCACAGGGCATGCAGGAGCTTCCACCTGCCATACTCTTCATTCTCCTTCCATGCAGCTCTGAGCTCAGGAGGTTCCCAAATCCCTCCTTCCACATCACTCCAGAGCAGCAGGGAAACTCAGTTTCCACAGGGCAGCAAGGGAGGTAGTGCAAATAACTTACCTGAAACAGGTGGGAAATGGTGTTAGAACTAGGAGTCCAGAATCCAAGGATTAGCTGAAACACTCACTTAATTCAGGAACATGACTTTTTAAAATAAAAACATGGTGGAAATGTCCAGGTGAACTCCCTACCATTTGATAACCATGGTGTGCCAACTGCATACCTCTGATGATCACCTTTCTGACATGCAGTTTTGCTGCTGAGACAAACTACTATAGAGAACCCTTAAAGTCTTGGTCCCAGCCTTTAAACTACAACCAAGCTGAAACTCAGCATGATTATATCTCTGCTAAGACCTTCAGAACTCCTGTGCTCCTCAAAAACTACACAAATCATGAAAACCATGGCACAGTGCATTAGACTAAAGACAGAACACCAAAAATGTTGCTGTTTCACTATAAACTTGTCACACAAATCAGACAAGAGTATCCTCTAGAGAATATTGGATTTATTGAATTGTCTGTTGGAGATTTCTGCATAAGAAATTCATTTTATAAAAGCTACAAAAGTTGAAATTAAAACACTGCTTAAAAAATCTAGGAAAGGTTTTCTGTGTTTTTCCCATAGTGATGTCACCCTGCAGACAAATTGGCTGCCTTCACTCCATACAGACAGTGCTTTTAGGGCTGTCTTTCCCCTTCCCTCATTTTCCCTCTACTCTTACTGCCTCAGAGAGCTAAGAAGCTTTTTAACCAGTGCTCACTCCTACTATCAAAACTGCAGACTAGCAAACACATCATGTCCTCACACAGTCATTATAACAAACTCAGCCTGTTGCATGCAAATTATCTCTGGAAAAGCAGTAATAATTAACTAAATTGCTTCTCAGGTCACTGTGGTCCTGTGTAAGAAAGCACTCGAATGATTGACCTCACCTCTTGTAGCTTACACAGTACAACAGTTAGACAACATTATAACTTGATCGTAATTAATTTCTTCAAATTTGCAATGTTTCCCCAAACATGCACTTTAATGAATTTTAAATAGGTACACAGACTGAAAGGAAAGCTCTCTAAAGTTGTGCAAGGAAAACGCAGGATGCAGAAGTTCCTAAGGAGCACAGTTTTGCTCATTTTAACTGTAATTAATAGATTGCAGTAAACTCTGTATTATCCATGCTAAAGAAAAAAACTAAATGCATGGGCAAAGCACAAAATTATGTAAACCAGGACATCAGAACATACATGAGAGTATGCTGAGGAAGAGAAAGGTCTGAATTACTGCTGACAGTGGTGCAGATCAGTACATGTGACCAATGTCTTGAATTTTTGCATTCAGTGAGAGCTCTCAGCTGGAGGAAGTGCAACCATCACTGCATCAGGATGAAATACCTCCTCCCAAAACTGATTATTAACTGGTTTGGGGAGGGTCATTTTAAAGGCAGGCTAATCCAAAAGTACTATTTTTGTCCTGTTTTCCTTCAGAGAACATGAGGTAACACTCCAGTTCTCTTCCTGCTAATCAATGTTAGCTTGCTTTCTATGTAATCCTTAAGACCACTGTTCGTTTTTAATCACGGTGTCACTGTTGCTATCAATGTTACTACATAAATCTCTATTCCCCTTGCTCAAACAAGTATTAATTAGTTATCTGGCTCAGAAAATGTACCTATTCATGAACATCAAGTTCATTCAGACTGGTGCTTCTAATTCTCAGAGGCACAGCTGCTCCTGTGTACACCTCAAGTCAGAAAGCACAACAGTCATGCACAGATAATTTTTAGGCCTTTCCATTTATTATCTTAGTGTCAAACCTACACAAGCAGTATTTCCTAAGTAGTTAAGCCTTCTGATACTTTCTTCCTCCACCTCCCTCTCCTAAGAGAAAAACAGATTAAATTGTATTATATATTAAAATGCACACCATGGAAACACACCATGACCAGTCAGTTTGTATTCTCTGACACTCCCCTGTGGTTGGTTGGTTGGTATCCTCAGGGGACCAACCCTAGCTTCTCCCTTTTCCAGGGATCTGTCCCAGGCCTTTATCAGCATTGGTCTGACCCCAGTTATTGGAGTCTCCATCTCTGCTCACCTCTTCTCTTTCAGTGCCCCATCTCCATCTCTACTGTGTCTGCTCTCCCGAATCTCAGTTCAAGAACTGGGAAGAAATTAGAGACTGCTGGTAAATGTGTCTGAATTCCTCTGAGAAGTTCAGCTCATGCACAACACCCTGCTTGCACAAACACACACTGTTCTGCTGTTGTAGAAGACACATACCCTTCATATAGCCAAACAATACTCCAGAATAAAAGTATAAAACAAATAATAATAAAAAAGATGTTTACAGCACTCACATTTAGATAATTTAATGCAACTTTTGTGCTCCAGCTCATGAGTCTTTCTTTTACAAACTGCCTTCTCTCCTAAAGAAACATTCAGCTTAATTTCACAATCTTGGCCCAGATACAGCTGCTTCAGTGTATCCCAGAGGTGGATTCTGAACAGTGCTGGTAACAGCTCACCCTCCTTGACTGGGAAGTGAGAAGTAGCTCTTGCTATTGCTATTCCTCACAGCTGCAAGGCAACTCCAAGTGGCCTTTAATTTCTGACAGAAGCTCAGTTCCCAGAGGGTAAGGAAGTAAGGAACATCTTTGCACCATGTTCACCAAGCCCTTCCAGCCTCAGAGGCTGGATGGCTCTGACAGGGCTGTTTTGCATCTCAGGTGTTTGGTAGGTTCTTTGTGGTGGAGATGCCGTACACCTATGAAATTACTATTTATAATCAGCAAATCAAAATCAAGGTGCCTGATGGTTTGAACTGTTTATTTGAGCTATAACTGCATCTGAGTAATTTAGCTTGTGAAACCCAATGCAAAAAATCATCCACTACAAAAGAATGGTACCACCACAGAAGTGATATTGAGCTAAAAAAAGGTGGTCCATCTCCTTTCTGTAGTAACAAAAACAGAAACAAAAACCTAAAATATACCTAAATGTGTTCCATATTGTTGGATATCCATTGACAACAACCAATATTGTCTCAACTATGCTATTAATAAAGTGCTAAACAATCCTGACACTCCAGACCATGGCTGGTGAAAGAGGCAAGAACAGGAAATTACAACTTACTCAAGTTTTCATAATTGTTTTCATTTAACATTCATTAGTCCACTAACGCATCACACAGTTGCCAGTCCCGTTTTCTTCTCAATAGCCAGTGACTGAAGCTGTGGGTTTTCAAGCACAGTTGTGTTAAGAACTACACTTCTTTCACTGTTGGTTACTCCCAGTGTTGTGGAATTCCTCAGGATATTTTGTATTTCTTTCCTAGAATCGCTTTGCATGAGGAATGATTCCAGGTGCCTGTCAAACTCTTGCCAAAAGAACTCTACATGTGTTGATGGTCATAAAGATGACCCTTGCCTTTGTGCAGACCCATCAGTGGACAGTGTGGAGGAACTCTGCAACAAAACCTCCAACCCTTGCTCCTCCAACCCTTGTCTGCAAAACTCTACCTGCCTGGTCTCTGCTGGGAACCTCAGCTTCCCCTGCAAGTGCCCTGCTGGGTCCGATGGCCCTGCTTGTGAACGAGGTGGCAGTGAGTGTGACAGCAACCCGTGTGAGCACGGGGGCACGTGCCAGAGCAGCCAGGAGGGGCCCACATGCCTGTGCAGTGCTGGCTACACGGGCAGGCTGTGCGAGAGGGACGTGGATGAGTGCAGCTCCGAGCCGTGCCGCAACGGGGCCCTGTGCCGGGACGGCGTGGGCCACTACTCCTGCTACTGCGTGCCAGGCTACCAGGGCAAGCACTGCGACCTGGAAGTGAACGAGTGTGCCTCGGACCCCTGCCTCAACGGGGCCACCTGCCTCAACCAGATCGGGCACTACGACTGCATCTGTCCCCTTGGCTACACCGGTAAGCCCTTTTCATTAAAGCAACTTTTCCTCTGGGTCGTGTGGAACCATCATAACTCACGATCCAGGTTCAGCTCCCTCACCCACACATGTATTCAGCTATAGCATTTGCATTCTCTGAAAAATCCCTTCACCCAGGATTTTTCTCCTGGGAAGCTGAGAAGCCTCAGAGAAAAAGGAAACAATTTTTATCTCATTTGCTTCTCCTGTGTTGTGCTCACATGTGAAATGTGTTTGGAGATTGGTTTACACACAGGTGATTGCTTCATTGGTTTCTGGTGAGAGTTGTTTTGACTCTTTGGCCAATTATGACCAAGCTGTGTCGAGACTCTGGAGAGAGTCACGAGTTTTCATTATTATCTTTTTAGCATTGTGTAAGTATCCTTTCTGTATTCTTTAGTACAGTTTAGTTTAGTATTCTTTAATATAATATAATATCATAAAATAATAAATTAGCCTTTTGAGAACATGGAGTCAGATTCATCATCCCTTCCTTTGTCGGGAATCCCTGCAAATACAATATTTAGCCATATCTGCATTACCACCTTACCTTCAGCACCAGTGGCTGATGGTACATTATGGATAACCACATCACTGTGAACTACTGATACCACAAAGAGAAGGGTTAAAGAAATCTCACATCCACCAAAATCTACATAGCAGTTTTGTGAACACCAAGCTATGTCAGGGGGCTAGGTGGACTTTGCTTTTAAAAGAAACATTCTCAAAATGTTCTCTTCAAAGTGCTATATCTAGCTTTTTTCTGAGGGTCAAAACCTATGTTGGACAGATTTAAAAATTAGATCCAAGTAGACAAATTCTACTCTAAACTTAAGACATTTCACATTAAATTACTCTCATCTGCCCTTCCCAGAAACAAGGGACTCATTTGCAAATAGAACATTATGTAAGTTACATGGACAAGTGTTATGTTCCCAAACTGCCCATTTTTTGATAATCCCATTTTATGTAGCTCCATTTTTGAAGTACAGGTGTGATTTTTCTTCCCTACTTCCTCTACTGGAAAGCATATAATTCTTGTTGGAAGACAGCTCCCTTCAAATTTCAAAGCTGTATTCAGGCCTAGGACTGTGAAAGGTAGCACACTGAATCATTAAAAGGAGAAAAGGGGAGGCATTTTAGTGATAGACTGCCAGTCAGGTAAGCAAAGGAAAAGAAATAGTCATACAGCAAAAAGGGGAGAAAAAACAGCTATTGCTTCAAGTGATTCAAATGAATAAGAAATAAGAGATGTGGTTTACAGCTCCATCCCCAAATCCCCATGCAGGAGGGGAAGTCAGAGGTAAAAAGCAGCTTTCCTGTGTCTAACACAGCACTCGTTGGAAGGCAGCCCTTGGTTAATATCCCTTATGAGCACAGAGAATGTTATTTGAAGGAAGCTTGTTACCTTCCTGCCACCCCGCTGCTGCCAGGGGGTGTCGGAGCCCAGGCCAGCTGAGGAGAAAACTACACAACTGAGGGAAAGCCAAAGAGCAGAAGGAAGGAAAAACCTATTAACAACCAGCATGGTTACTCTGCAATGATCACACTCAGCCCAGACCTCCTGTTGTATTCAGGAAACTGTATTTGTTTAACTGGCGCTGTTAGTGGGGTCCAGGCCTGGATCCACAGCCCAGAAACTTGGTTTGAAAGAGTTGGAATATACACCTTAGAGACAAAGGGAGAGAAAACATAATGAAATAGTACAGCCCAAACAAAAAGAAATAAAAATTTAGTCAACACAAACTGCTGATGGAAACTCACTCTGCTGGAGTCACTCCTCTTTCATCATGAAATTCTGCTGTTTCCCAAGCTGATGCTCTCTTCTCTCACCAAAAAAAGTTACCAAAGCTCCACACTTTCCACAAGCAGAGTAAGAAATGAGGAGAGAACCAAGGAATGAGAAGAGGTCTAAAATACACAGCAGAAGGGGCTGCAGTGTTTTGACATACAGCTCCAACACTGTTTCCAGCAGCAAAAGAGACTAACCATAGGAATTCTATAGAGGAGTAGCAGACCATTCCTCCAGCAGTAAAACATCAGCTTTACAAAGCTACTTAACAAAATGATTTATCAGAAGCACTCTTTTTTTGTTGTTTTTTTGCACCTTGCTGTGAGTTGTGCTAAATGCACAAGCCAGAGGGATTACAGGATGAAAGCCTCGAGGTGTCCCCAGTGGCAATAAACTCCCTCATTTACCCTGTCAGGGGATCTTGCCAACCATTATTATCCTGGCCTGACACCATGAATTACTGTGGGAAGTCATCCAGCCTCATCTCATTTCCCTAAGATGTGAAAACAGGTTGTATCTCTTGATATGCAGGTAAAGAAGGTATAGTAAATCTATAGCTGCAATGTTAACCAAATGCATGAGTTACTGGCTGCTGCTGCTACTTGTTCCATGGACTATGACTGCTATTTTGTGTGATTGGTATGCTGCAGCACTTCTTAAAATAGCTGAGAAATGTCACACATAATTCTTACACAAATGGAAGAGGTTAGAATGCACCAAGAGCCAAAGACGGAAAATTCAGCATGAAATCTGCAGTTTCTATGATAACGTTCTGCATGTGTGAAATTATTTACAAGACATGTGTCACACAGCTGTTAAACAATGAAGTTCAATTGGTTTGTTGAAGTTTTGCTGGTTACCCTAATCAATTGCATTTTCTCCTCCATTGGACTAATTGCACTTGCTTTTAATTCACCCCAACAAAACATGGTGTAAGACCCTGTTACTACCCACAGCTACGTGCATTAATTACCTTGCTGAAACCAGTCCTCTATTGCCACTGAACATTCCAGTGTGAACATGGCAGTTCCAAAACCCATTCTCAGGCTAAGACAGCAAGAGATAGCATTTCAGTGGCAGACAAAGTAGGTGCAGGGAGCTGGATTTGTTCTTTGTGCAATACCTTTTACGATGAGGTAACCATCGCTGCGATGACGTCTTAGAATTTGAGGAAATTACTCCTGATAGATCTCCAAGCTTTCATTCAGTATTCTCATCAATAATGTGCGTGCTATGCAAATATTTAGAATAGATGCATCATAAATAAGTCTTAGGCACTTAAAGGCAAGCAGAGGCACAGCAGCTCTACCGTGGGATGGAAAAGCTCAAGTAGAGATCTCACTTCCCAACAAGCTCACGTCTCTGTCATTGTGGATGTAACAGCGAACCAAACAGTCTATCCAACAGCAATTGCCAGCAGTGCAAAGCCTGTTTCCTTCCCCAGCTTTCCAGTTTCAAACCAGCACTCCCTACCTAGTGTCCTAGCCAGCCCAGGTATTCAGCTCTGCTGAGATGCCCAAGCTGAAAAGGGACAAGCCTTGATCAAAGAAACACAACTCCTCCCTCTGTCTAATTTTTGATGTAACTCTCTTCCTGTAGATTCAATCCTGGTGCCTATAAATTAGCCATGTGACACTCTCCATCCAAATAATGGCACACAAGATTACTTTATACAGAATGAGGAATTTGGGGACAGCCCTCTGGACCTGCTGGACCTGAGTACAGCATTTTAGCACAGGACAGCAGAAAGGGTGACCTGCTTACCAATTTCCAACCATATTAAGAATGTGCAGGTCCTCATGGAAGTACACTGAGCCTGCAAACCCCTAGTATCTTTGAGCAGAAAGTGATTTTACACTCTCTCTGTAGGCATGCAAGTTTGAAAACATTGGCTGTGTATCCTTCATCCTCACTTGCATTTACTTTTTATTGACTGGGGCTGTAGAAAGCAGTGCACAGTAAGACTCAGTGGAGAAGCAAGCAGTATAAGAAACAGCCCTGATTCTTCAGAGAAACTGCAAAAGTTACGAATGTGACTTCTCCCCACCTTCCCTGCATTTCAATTCAAACCATTTGTGTGGTTTGGTACATGCAGGGATGCTCAGCCTGCTCCAGGACACCCCGGGTGCCTCAGCTCGTGGTGGTGCAGCCCTGTGCAATAACTGCGGCGGGGCTCCTTGGCACTCTCCTTCCCGCCTGGCATATGATATTTGGCATACAGCATATTTGTGACAGAATGTTAGACTGAGGTGAAAATGCAGATCTAATCTTTTCATCTCTCTTCTACACATCTAAGAAAGCCTGACAGCAGACTCAGCAGAGGCTAGGATGGGATTCCCCCTGTCTGCATGGCAGATCGCATTGGCTGGATGCATTATACAGGGAGAAGTTTTCTTCTGAGGCAACATTGCCGAAGGCAGGTTACTGGGCTTGATAGATTAAAGACATGAACCAAAACAACAACGCTATGTTCTCATGTTAATTGTCAGGCTGTTCTCAGGCCTGTAGTTTTAAATTTGGCTGAGCCGAGGATCAGTTGAACAGGGCTTGTTTTGTCACATGATTTTTAGTGTTCGCAGTAAGCTGTTAACAAGCTCTGGCAGATTTACGGTCACTAGACACACTTCTGCAAACACATTGTTTATAATTACAGTGAATTCACAGGGCAATGACCACAGAGGGACTGCTTACTATATCTGCCTGTAATGTACATTACCATAAAGCCGTCAGAGAGCGTTCCTGGGCCGGGCTCTCGTGGCAGGCTCCCGCTGAAAGTAGTGGTTAGCTGAGCAGTGAACCTGAACTGGGGGCATGCCACTGGCAGCTTCCCCATCCACTATGTGGTCTCAAGGAACTATTTCTCAACTGTTGAAAATCGGAACTTGCACCTTAATGTTTAAAGACAACGAAAAATAGTTATGAGTCAACATCTGCAATTTTTGGGTTGGCATTTTAAGATCTTGCCCGGTACTTATCCATAGTACAGATTTTATTCTTTTAAAGCAAAGATGCTCACAAGCATCAAAATAAATTATTCATGAAGTGGCAGGGTTAAATATTATCAATCTCTGTGTTTTAAGAAAGATGCTCAAAGTTATAATGTACAAGTTTCATAGCAGTACAGAGCTGACAAAAGGAGCACAAATAAAGAATTAGAGATGAGCTCCTAAATAAATTGCAAGAGTGATACCCATCATCAAACATGCCTGTTCCCTCTGTTCAAAGAGTACTCTATCATCTTGTACTGAAAATTTCACTTTTACCAAAAAAGAAAAAAAAAAAGAACCCATTCTCAGGGCTGCAGTTTTTCTTTCAAGCAGGAAATTCCCCTTTAAATTTTCCAATACTGCGGCTACTTCAACAAGCCAAATAAAAAATAAGGAAATTCACTTCAAAGCAGCTTCTTCATTATAATTTGCCACTTTGCATCTGTTTTGTGGCTGATAATGTAGCTGCTGAAAAAACCTGACTTGGCAGTTGAAAATTATTTGAAAATATTACTCTATTTCTCCAAACACTAAGTAAGTGCATAAGCGTACAAACTCCTGAAATCAAAGCTGCAAGACATTAGTTATTAAATTTTCTTAGTGTCTCCTGGTCTGTGCTAGAGATAAGAAAAAGGAGTGTATATGTAACCTCCCAACTATCACAAATAGCTGTGAAGTCACATTAGAACTGATTTATTTCTAGCAATTATCTCTGAAGAGCAGCTCCAAGATTCTGACCTGCCACAAACATAGCACCCCAGACCCATTCACTTGCACATTGATAAGCCTTAAAAAAAATTAAGCAATAATCCACTGCTAAACAAGACACTTCCCAATAAATTCAAAAAACCTGTGCATTGTCCTTTTAAAGGCCAACTTTAAATGGACTCTCATGAGATCAATAAACTGCTGGTCTCTTCTGTATTATGTAAATAGGATAGTAGCATTGTTGGAATAAACTGAAAATTAGTTTGTCCTGTCTCCATGTTCAAGCTAACAGAAAAAGTAATTTTACCTATTTTTGTGAAACTGGCTTGTTCTTCTGTAAATTCTGCCAAACCTTGAAATAACTAGTTGTGCAAAGCACATTGAGGAGGAAATGCCTTTAAAAACAGGCAACTGCATGAAGAAAAAAATATTATGTGACTATTGTACTTCAGGCAGCTCTTGCTGAGATTTCCAAAGCTGTCTCGTAAGCCTGGGGTTTATTTTCTCTGCTTTTGAAGGTACAAACTGTGAGGTGGAAATCGACGAGTGCTTGTCCCAGCCTTGCCTGAACGGGGGGACCTGCCACGATTCCCTGGGGAGCTTCTCCTGCTCGTGCGCGCGGGGCTTCCTCGGGGACCTCTGCGGCACCGACATCGACGAGTGCTCCAGCCAGCCCTGCCTGCACGGGGGACACTGCACGGATGGCACCAATGGGTAGGTGTGCCAGCCCTGGCAGGGCTCAGGGACACTGCACGGAATGGGGCCAATGGGTGGGTGTGCCAGCCCTGGCAGGGCTCAGGGACACTGCATGGATGGCACCAATGGGTAGGTGTGCCAGCCCTGGCAGGGCTCAGGGACACTGCACGGATGGCACCAATGGGTGGGTGTGCCAGCCCTGGCAGGGCTCAGGGACACTGCATGGATGGGGCCAATGGGTAGGTGTGCCAGCCCTGGCAGGGCTCAGGGACACTGCACGGATGGCACCAATGGGTAGGTGTGCCAGCCCTGGCAGGGCTCAGGGACACTGCATGGATGGCACCAATGGGTAGGTGTGCCAGCCCTGGCAGGGCACGGGGGACACTGCACGGATGGCACCAATGGGTAGGTGTGCCAGTGCTGGCAGGGCTCAGGGACACTGCACGGATGGGGCCAATGGGTAGGTGTGCCAGCCCTGGGCAGGGCTCAGGGACACTGCACGGATGGCACCAATGGGTAGGTGTGCCAGCCCTGGCAGGGCTCAGGGACACTGCACGGATGGCACCAATGGGTAGGTGTGCCAGCCCTGGCAGGGCTCAGGGACACTGCACGGATGGCACCAATGGGTAGGTGTGCCAGCCCTGGCAGGGCTCAGGGACACAGCACGGATGGCACCAATGGGTAGGTGTGCCAGTGCTGGCAGGGCTCAGGGACACTGCACGGATGGCACCAATGGGTAGGTGTGCCAGCCCTGGCAGGGCTCAGGGACACTGCACGGATGGCACCAATGGGTAGGTGTGCCAGCCCTGGCAGGGCTCAGGGACACTGCACGGATGGCACCAATGGGTAGGTGTGCCAGCCCTGGCAGGGCTCAGGGACACAGCACGGATGGCACCAATGGGTAGGTGTGCCAGTGCTGGCAGGGCTCAGGGACACTGCACGGATGGCACCAATGGGTAGGTGTGCCAGCCCTGGCAGGGCTCAGGGACACTGCACGGATGGCACCAATGGGTAGGTGTGCCAGTGCTGGCAGGGCTCAGGGACACTGCACGGATGGCACCAATGGGTAGGTGGGCCAGCCCTGGGCAGGGCTCAGCCAGGTGCCCCTGGGATGCCTCTGCAGGTGGGAACACTACAGGAGCCTGCCTGGCCTGGTAGCTCATCTCCTTCCACATTCTAGATTTCACTCCTTGGCCCTGCACTAATCTCAGTTTTGATTTGAAAATGATCAAAGAATGCCAATCTGGTGTCAGAGCCAACAGGACAACAAAGCATTTATGGCAAAGACTGACTGAGAAGTGTATTTTTTGTATTTGTACTTTAAATATGTATAATACATTGTTTTGCTGGCTGTTAGTATTGTCATTTAGATATGAATTCTCTTTCTAATGCTTACCAAACTTCAGTTTCCAAGAAATATGTGAGACTGTACAAAACTGAATTTGCTGACAGCAGCTGCCCACACTGACAGATAGAAGGACTAGAAGAGAGGCAGAGAAAAACTGTAGTAACTGTAACCATAGTAATAGATATCATTAGGAAATGTGTCAGAAACTTTACAGGTATATTGTACAACACCTACTTGTTCCAAACAACCTGCAGTCCCATGGGCAAAAAAATAACAATGGTAATTAAAAAAAAAAAAAAAAGAGAATACAAGGCAAAGGAAAAGTGAGATTCTCCCCCCACTGCTACTGGCTCCACACAGAGGCCTAAGTAGAGCTCTGGCATTCACTCACCAATACTGGATTTTCTGGCTCAGCACAAGCTTCCCAACCTGAACACACATATGTATATTAGCTCAGTCTGGAAGTTCCCCAGTGTATTCATGCAGGTGCTCCTCTTGCCAGTACAGGATTTTTCCTTCATTGTGTATTTTCCAGTTTTTATAAAGCATTTCTGAAGACTCTGGTGCCCCAAAAATCAGTCCAGAAGTCATGTCAGCAAAAGATGTGCTTGCCTTGAGTGAAGGGGTAAGAGATCCGATTCTGGGAATGAGTTTTTGTGCAGTGTGGTGACATGGCACTAGCCTTGTGGAGCTTCTTTTCAGCAGCACTGAATGGCTCTGAGCAGGACAAAGCAATTTATTATTTCCCAGTGTAGCTAAAGCATGACAGCAGTAAGAGGGGGTCACCTTGGACCTGAATCACTCAGACCTGTGTGGTAACCTCGAAGCTTTTGAGGATACACATGTGAGGTGAGCAACTGGGATGCTCATTCAGGCCAGACTTAATCCTGCTCATTCTTCTCCTGGCTTTTAAATCTGAGGTACATGCAAGACCAATTTTAATTGGCTTGTAATACTGCGGGATATCTGGAGAACAATTGGAGCTCTTTCTGTATTTGTTATGTGATGGAAAGGAACAGACAACAAAGCTATTCAAAACAGAAGGGTGTCCAGCAACTTCCTTTCTTTTGTGTATTTTTGGGGATAAATGAAGAATTGTGGTATTTAAGCAGGAGTTTTTCTTTTCTGACTAATCTACAGTACAGCTGAGGCTTTGGGTCTGCCATCAGCTCTCAGAGAAATGTGTACAAGCTAACCGATTTAACACAAAAAGCTGTAAATACAAACATCAAACAAATTCTCTCACAAATTCAGACTGACCTTCCAGTGATGTTTCATGACTGCAACAAAGTACAAGCTGAGCTACAAAAGAAAAAAAAAACATTTTCACATAAGTAAACATTCTTATTTAAACTCAATAGTTTACAGACTTAGCTGGACTACAAAACCTAGTGTGCCTAGGCATAGAGGATATCCTGCATGATCCATGTCTTTTTTCCATAGAAAATATTCCCAGGAGCTCTAATGTCCATAGAGGAGATTCCATAGGAAAGAATGCCTACATGTACTGCTTTTTGCATATTGTGAGAACATCAAACAAGAAGTCAAAAAAAATGCTAGGTATCTAAATTATCACTCTTACTATAAAAAGCCATCTGCCCGCTCAGCTGTAGCCTGCTCACAAGCAGGGCACCATCCAGAATCCCTGAAGGTCAACAGCAATGTCAAATGCTAAAAGATGCCCAAGAAAAAGGCACTCAGGTGGGGCTGCACATTAAGCAATGAGTTCTGGATATTCCTCCCTGCTCCACGATTCTGAACCAAAGGGAAAAGTAGCTGGAACACAGGCAGAAAAAACCACTTTCACCAAAGCTGAACAGCACCACACTGAAGGTGCATGGGAGAAATGTGTGAAAAACTCAGCAGAAGAAGCAGACTTCAGGTTTGAGAACACACCTCAGAATGAAAATTACTTTTCTGATTCACATCTTCCTCATTACTTTTTATATCTGAAATTCAAATGCCACCTGGTCCAAGTCATCTCTGGTTTTGATTTAGGAATAATCCATACACCAGTAATAAACTGGCCAGCCAGAAGTTTCTGCTTGTGCACACACTTAAACAGTGTAGTAAAAAGTTTACACTTTTTGGTCTGTTAGACTGCAGGAGCCAGTTGTTCTCTGATGTTGTTTTATGTTCAACAATTTCACTTTCTCTTCATATCTTTACTCCAAGTCTAAGACTTGGATATTAAGCACAGAAATTATCAAGTATACTTATATCTTGCTCAGCAAGATGCCCTAGGAATGTAATTGCACAATAATTTTGTATCACTTTAATGTAAAAGAAAATAGAAAAAGAAAGTTTTGTTTCCTATAATTTTTTTAGGTCAAGATCATACAAGACTGCACAGTTAACTTGTATCTTGCTAAAGCCTGTATTTTTATATGACATGTACATGTTACCCTTATACTTGATGACCAAAGAACAGGAATGATGCTTGTTATAGCACTCAGCTCTCTGGAAAAAAAAAAAAAAGGCAAACAAAACTTCCCAGACATTACTGATATCTGCACGTTGCTAATTTCTATATGTACACTAGTTTGTTTACTTATGTTGTAGTCACACTGCTGTCAAAAGTATTACTGTTGTTATTGGGACTAAGCAAGCAATTGACATTTTTGTTCTGCTCTAACAATAAAAGGCTGGTTTGCAGGGAAAAAAAATTCATTTAGTCAAGGAAAAAAAAATTTCCTTATTTTTCTGCCAATGCAATTTCTACCAGTCCAAGAGGAAGGGATACTAACACACTTACTTTCTCCTCCCTTTTCATTTTGTAAATAATGTTAATCCTGCAAAATAAAATTTTTCTAAAAGCATTGGAAATGCCACAATTTTTTTTTTCTCCCAAAAATTAATAAAAGAAGAAGAAAAAAGAAGGGTCAACAATTCTCAGGGTTGTGCCAAAGCCAACTCACAAGCAGTTCTTTTTCCCCGGACAAAACCACATACTTCAGGGCAAAGCTCATTGTTGGTTCCCAATTGCTGTGGTTTCTCCTAAAGCACCAGATGGTGGTCTCAAGCTGGACTCAACCCTGTAAGCTGCGAGCCAAGGCTACACAAGAAGCCTGTGCATGTTTGGGCACAAAGCCCAGATCTCTTGACTTCCAGCCTGAGTGAACATTGCATTCTGTGTTGCAGGTACAGCTGCAACTGCACCGGAACTGGATTTATGGGCTCGCACTGCGAGACCCTCACTCCCTTGTGTTGGTCACAGCCATGCTACAACAATGCCACCTGTGAGGACCATGCTGACAATTACACGTGCCACTGTTGGCCAGGTAAGCTCCAAGTTTTCCTGTGCATGTTCCTTGAGTAGTAGTAGAGACTCTTCCCCCCAAATATGATAAAAGGTTGAAGCTTCATAACTTCAACAGTCCTCTATGGCCTTGTGTTTACATGGGCTTCACTCATCATAAGGGAGAGCCCTTTGGGTAAGTTGCTTGCTTTTTCAGCTGAGAATGGATTCTTCTGTACAGCAGAAGTGGGCAAAACAAAAGGCATTATGTGCCAAGACAGGAGATAAGTCAAAGCTGGGAGCCATCTCCCAGTAACTTAATCCTTCAAACTGTGTGCCACATGCATCACTGCTGCAGCTGATGCTGGTTTTAGTCTTCATTAACCCAACCTTTAAACCAGTCTAAAAACTTCTGTCTGGCAGTGGGCAGTGAAACCCACAGGTTGTGTTCTCTACCAGCTGTTTGCAAACAGGCTCCACACCCCAGTGGGGACACAGACCCTGTGCTCCAGAGAGACCACACAACTCTATCAGCACACAAACTACAAGAAGCCTCTCTAAGGAGTTTGTCTGTGAGCACAGACAGCACTGTGAGCCCTAAATGCCTCAATGTTGTTGCACTACACAAGTCTGGGTGCAACAGATCAGGAAAAATTAGGCAGAACCCTTCCCATTTTCCAGAATTCAGGGATCACTGTATCACTTAAACCTCCAGATGAAACACTTTAAAAACACCAAATTATTTATACTCTCTGCCCTCCTCCGCCTTCCCACAACTGAGAACAAATTACACCACAATGCAGTGCCTTATTACCCACACAAATCTCCACATCACTGCCTAAAAAAGACCCAAACAAATCCTTTATGGCACAGCTCAGCTCACTGATGTGGAGTGGCCACAGCAATGTCCTGCTCCCAAGGCCTGGCAGGGAGCTGCAAGCAAACACTTGCAGCTTCAAGGAGCTGAGGCAAACTGCAGCCGTGTGCAGCTGCTGTTCACAGGGTGTATTTTGGGTCTGGAAGAGGAGAACAGCACACGGAATGACAGAACTGTAGAACAGTTTGGGTTGTAAGGGACCTTAAAGACCATCTAGCCTTCCTGCTCCTAAAAGGCACCGAGAAGAAATATGGAGAGGGAATGTGGTGACACGACCAGGAGAAATGGCTCCAAACTGAGAGTAGGCTTAAATTAGATATTAGGAAAAAATTCTTTCCCGTGAGGATGGTGAGGCCCTGCCTGGCACAGGGTGCCCAGAGAAGCTGTGGCCGCCCCATGCCGGGCAGTGTTTAAGGCCAGGCCGAAGGGAGCTCTGAGCACGCTGCTCTAGCGGGCTGAGGGGCTGGAGCCCCAGAGTCACACCCTGACCTTGTGGCGGTGTCTCCGCAGGCTACGCGGGCTCCCGCTGCGAGGAGGACATAGCCGAGTGCCGCAGCAGCCCCTGCCTCGGCGGCGACTGCGTGGAGCGCTCCTGGGCCGGCCTCTACGGACTCGTCCCGGGGCTGCCGCCGGCCTTCCGCTACGACCGGGCCGAGGGCTACATCTGCCGCTGCCCGCCGGGCTTCGCCGGTAAGGGCCGGGACCGGGGCCGGGGCCAGGGCCGGGGGGGGCCCGCCGGGCAGGGCCGAGCGCGGCCCAGCGGAGCGGCACCGCTCCACCGCCCGCGGCAAAACAACCAACGCTTGTGTGCACAGCTCTGTCCTTACAGGGCAAACAGAGTCGGATTTACAGCTAGCCGTGATCCTGGCAGAGATGCGTCCAGACCTGCGTTTATTGCAGCGCAGCCAGCACTGTTTAGCACGGCCGCAAACCGCTCGGGTTTGGATTGTGGGCCTGCAGTACTGTTCTAACTCCACCCGCTTGTTCCTTCTGAAGATAAAAAATAGTTAATAGCTATATTAACTTATCCAGCCTTCAATTTCTCATTCCATTCATCTCCCGAGAAACTTACAAACTTAATGTCACGTGAAATACATGACTGCTGTCTCCAACATAACAAGTACAAAAACTTACGGAGACCACAGTTCTCACTCTGAATCCTCTACTTGTTTTTCTTCAAAGTGGCATCGAGACTTGTTTTTGTTCCAGCCCTTCCCCGTAAGTGTCCTTCCCTATGCTGTCACTAAGTGTTGCTGTTGTTCTTTTGTTCTGCTGAGAGACCACGGTCTGAGGCTTCAGCCGGGCTTTCAGCGTCTCCCCGCTGTCCCAGACAGCCTCACCTCTGCACGTGCCGCTGCTCTCTCTTCATCTCCTGTCAGGGATGTCCAGAGCTCCAGCTTCTTTGCCTTCTGTCTTGTCCTAATGTGGAAATTTCTAAGCTCTCTGAGAGAAACAGAAAGGCGCGTTTTGTTGATTTGTCCTCTCATTTCCTTTGTCCTCTCATTTCCTTATTAATTGCCTTCACCTGGCTTGTTTGTCTGATTTGGGTCATGATTCTATGGGGTTTTTTCGTATGGAGGACTTACTTACTCCCAGTCTGAAACTCTTAACTGGTCTAGAAAAAAGTGTGTCAGAACGTATGTAAATATATCGATCTTGAATCAATTTTTTAATCTATAATCTCACCATTCACAATGCAGAACTCTCCAAAGAATGAGGGAGACAGTATTGGAGACCCTGAAATTTCTACTGACTCAGTATGCAAATTAAATTACATTTTTAGAAACCATTAGTAAGTTTAGTTCCATACATAACCTGTTGCTATCTATATAGCTTTCATGAGAAAAAAAAAACCAAACCAAAACAGTTATTCTTACTAAACAATTTGCCCACACTTTGGCAGGAAGACCATAATTAATCTTCAACAGGACACTTTATAGCAGTAGCCCTTCCCATTTCTCTCTGGCCTTTCTTCTTCTCCCATGCAGCCTGAAAATAAAAAGTGCTCAAAATGAGCCTCAGCCTCCTTGGATGTCAGAAGCTTCAGCAGAAAACACCAATAGGCAGGACTGGAAGTGTTCACCTCTGATCTGGACAAGCAATTTTTCCAATTATAGCCAAATTATGAATAAGCCCCTAGTTTTAAATTAGAATTAAAGAAGATTTAAGATTAGAGTTGGTAGCAGTAGTATGATTCAAGGTAGCAGGTGAGTCCTTGATCAAGACCATTTACTGTATGGTGCTTATCTAATGGAGATGAACTAACAGCCACCTGGAAAAAAGGTCAGATCCTTTCATCTGGATATCAGCATATTTCTCTGACACCTCAAATCCTACATTTCTGCAGTTGAAACTCAGGAGTTTTTCCAGCCTTAACACCTGAATTTTTGTATGTGCTTCAGATATAACCCCTCAGATTCATATTGCAACAGGAGAGAGGTTTTATTTAATAAACCACATTCATTTTATTATGCCTCTATCCCCAGTAAAACACTCATAATAACATTATAAACATACTTCACCAAAGCAGGCTATATGCATAAATAGTAATCCACATGCCCTGCTTTGCAAGGGCCTGATCCAAAAGCCATTGAAATCAGTGGAAAGATCTAATCAAACTAGGGATTGCTGTCAATATGTAACAAGCATCTTTGAACTTACTGGCTAAGATTACAAACAAATTAGTATAATTGAACTGAAAAACTGACCATTTCCACCTTTTGGACTACAGTTTTAAATCCAAGGGCAGGCGATAATGGAACTTAAACACATGTCTATGTCAGGATAAAATATTCCCCTCACAAACTGGGAGAAAGGAATAAATATTACCTGGCAGTATCTTGTTACAGATAGTGATTTTTTGAGGGACTTGAAAAATAGTCAGTAGTCCTACTGAAAGTCTTAAAAGGATCAAATCTGCAAGCAAAATTATTTAGACAATTTGATTTTAAAAATAAATATATAAATCCCAGTCTGGAGACTTTATCCCAGCTAGAAACTCTTTGAGGCCATTAGATATTCCTTATCCAGATGTAAGATAGAAAATGTTAGCACAGGTTCTACAAAGGGTTAAACTTCTCCTGTTCCCTTTTAAATCAGTGTTTGTGGATACTCAGATTTCAAGAGGTCTCAGTACTTCTGCAGTAGCAAGCCCTAGCTTTTTTTATATTGCCTTGGCATGCTGGCCCCCTAGCACAACAGTACTTTTAATAAATTGGGCTTTCATTTAAAGGTCTTGTGATTTGTTGCTGCGAGGTAAAGGCAATAGTTACCCTAGAACTGTGTCCTTTCATACTGTGGATATATTGTATTGCTCTAGCACTGCACCTTTGTTAAAAAGGCTGTTATTTGAAAGGTTAAACTTTTCACTCCGCTCATGAAAACCTGTGAGAAAGGAGAAAGGCAGAGCTATGGATTTGGTAGTGACTCATTTCATCAGGTTGTAATAAACTTAACACCATGTCAAAATTAGAGAGCTCCTGAACTTGCAAGGTCTACCAAGTGACACATTCCAGAGTGAAACAACCCAAGGAGCAGGGAGTGTGCCAGGCAGGCAGGTCCTGCTCCTGTGCCTAAAAATCCATGCTGCCCATGGTCCCCAGGCTAGGGAACAGTGCTGGGAGCAGGGATAAAGTCCATGCATTTTCTGTCAGCTCAGGGAGGATGAGAGCAGCAGAGCCCTCTCCCCTGGCTGCAGTCACACATGAGTGTTGGCTGCTCAGGGCCTGGCCACTGCTGCTGTCTCGTTCTCTGCTGTGTGCCAGCTGTGCCACCAGCACTGCTGCTTGCTTTGGCATCAGGAATTCCTAAATGGTTTTTGGCCTTTTCGTTTGTCTTGTTTTCTGTTTTTCCCTTTTAAATTTCCTTGGCCCTTTTCCCAGCCTGTTGGACTACTGCAAGAGAAAATGATATGATCAGACTGGTGTCGTATGCATATTGAATTCCTGCCATATGCATGGGGGAAAGAAACTGTCTCCCAGAGCCAGAAGATGAGGCAGATAAATGGCCAGTATGGGAGAGTGCTGAACACTCAGCTGAGTAAAGAAAATCTCACGCCAGACACTGAACTGGGACCATCATGGGACCAGTATTAGAAACTGAATTATGAATTATTTGGGGTCTCACTCTGCACTTAGGCAGGGTGACAGAACCACAGAGCACACAGAGTTTCCATCTCCCTGCATGTCTGTAGGTGCTGCTGTGGGCAGAGCACCACCAGACAGCAGGGCAGACTGAGCCAGCCATCCTCCTCTCCCCTGGCCTCTGACAGTGTGGGACAGACATAAATATTGTGGGTAGTGGGTAGGACCATAGGCACATTACCACTAACTTGGGATGCTTAGAATGCATACATATATTTTTATAACTATAAAAAAATTATGCATCATCTTTTTAAACCTTTACCATCAGCACAATGATCACACAGCTGCCATCCTCAGCTACATAAAGCAGTATGACTTACAAAAATTAAATCAAGCAGATTAATAATAAAGATCTCATCTCCAAAGTCCAAATTTTTATATTTTCATTTATTTCCTTATCTGTCCTTCAGCCATTCACACCATGGTAGTCAATCATTCCTCCATTATATCAGGCTAATTCACTTTATGTCATGGCCTGTCATCACAGTTTAAAAGGTTATTTTCTCTTGATTCTGAGACTTTAGAATAAGACAAAATTGATCAAGGAAAAAATGAAGGTAAAAAAGGAGAAAATACAGAGAGAAAAAGCAATGTTCAAGTTAAGAAGCTTTCAAGAGCACCACTCCTCTTTACAGTGGGACTCAAGCTTCTCCCACAGGCAAGACAGGCACTCAAAATTAACAGGTCCAGAGGTACTGCTTGCTAATTATTATTCCCATACAAGCAAAGTTTCAAGAAAGAAAATGTCTATACCTTGGAATATCCATCAAAATTAGCTGGTTTAAGGAAAAATTCCAAGTACATTTCTGTGTACTACACACATAAATTACTGAAAAAATAGAATTAGGGCTTGCAATTCTCTCTCTCTCTGGACTTCTTACCACTCTGGAACCACAGAGAGGCTGTAATTGGCATGCAGACACATTTCTTCACTGCCCAAACTGCATTGAAAGTCAGTATAGGATCCCCTTTTCACTGTTGGGCTGCTGTGAAATGTTCCCTTACAAAACCAGCTCGGTGGTGTGGGGCAGATGCACAGCACAACACGAACAATGTGGCTGTTCTCTGAGCGTGGCCGTCGCTGCTTTCCTGGACAGATTCCTACAGCACTGCCCCGCCTCTGTCCCAGCCCCCGTGATGTCCAGGTGTCCCTGGGTTCAAAAGCACAGGGGGAAGGAGGAGGAGCAGCTCCTGTCCCTGCTCCCAACCAGTCTCCAGCGGCTCCAGCACTCCATGGGCATGGGCTGGACCAGCAGAGGATGCCCTCAGGGCCTGGCAGGCGCCTACTGCCTGTAAAAACCCTACACCAAACAGACAATTAGCACTTTAAAGTGCTTTCCCCACTCTGCTAAAGTCTCTGATCTTGAAAGAGCATTTGGGCAAGCTTTTAATGATTCTACCCACCAATACTATTTAACATTTCTTCATTTAGTAGCAGCCTGGTAAGGAGATGTTCACATTGTCATCAGAATTGATCCCCTCTCAGTTGGCTCCTCCTCTACTTCTGCCACAGAGTTCTTCCTTCTCTCCATTTTTCCTAATTTTTGGAAATGATCAGAATATTCTCTTAGAAAGACAAAGTTTACCACTGGTCTGTGGTCTATTCAGGGGGCAGCAAATGCTTCCAGGCCCCAAGAATGAGGCATGCTCCCTGGCTTCTTGCTTGTCTCTTCATTCTCAATCAAACTGCTTTCTTTGCAATAAGCACTAATGATTTGTCACACGCTCAGGTCCCAGACCAAGCACTCTGTTAGTAATCACAGTGTGATTACTCTTTCTGGATCGTTCTCCAGAAGGAAAGCCAAGGCTGAGCTCACAGTTCACACACTCAGTAAGGTAATGGCCATGCAAGGGCAGCAATACCTCAGAACACTGTGGGTAGCCCTGAAATTGGGTTGTAGCTGGAAGAATTTATGAATCTGTCATTCCTTTATCAGTTACCATTACAGAACTCTAGTGGGACATTTCAATTGCATTTCTACTGCAGGTAGTGTTCCTCTTGAACAATTTTAAGAAATACCATTTAGTAAAAGAAAGTGTAATTTTTACATTCTTTCACCATATAAATCACCACAGCAACTAAGAGTGACTTGTGTTTTTCATGACAGCTCTTTCCTTAACAGCCCATATCTTGAGACACTTTATGAAAGCCTAATAGCTTTTTTTTTTTTGGCAAAAATTAATCTTCTTATGACTTAACTTGCCCCCTGCATGAGAGCAGATTGTGAGAGCGATTGCTTGAAGGCATTGACTCTACCTGTAATGGTTACCTAGTGTTTACCACTGGTTAAAGAATCCTGATTTGGTGGAAGACACTTCAGAAAAGAGTATCATATGTCCCTAAGTGTTATTAATAACACCTGAAAACATTTATGTGGTTACAGTATTCTGCAGCTTGGGTTTCACTCACTTGAATTGGAATGTTTGGGTATTATCTGCACTTCAGAAAAATAGAATAAGGTCTAATAGGATCATAATGAATGACATTACTTCAATGAATAGTCCAAGTAATGGACAGATCATGAAGGATGTATTTGTGCATCATTATCAGATCCACTTACCCCAATTAATGTGCTCCAAGTAGAGATTAATAGTTTCAGACCCTAGAAAAAAAATATGCACCTAGCATGAGCACTGACTATGCAGAGGACTCCTTGTAGTGAAATAAAATTTGGCTTTATTGAGAATTTCAGCTTGTCCCTATTATTTCTGTTATACAAGGGAAGTTTTTGACAGAAAAGTATTTTTACTGGTAATGCTGCTCTGTGTTAAAATCTAGTAAAAGCTGAACCATGATCATTAGGAAATGAGCTCTCAAGCTTTTCATGACAACTCTTTGCAGAATTAGCTCCCAAACCTGGTTTGTAGCACTGGAACTGATATTTAGAGCCCTGATATACCTATGTATATTTTTTATGAGAAATATGTATTACAATCTCTCTCCTTGTTGCAAGTTGCAACTAGGAATGCAAGGACATGTCAGCCATCACTTCTGCATTATTCAGCAGCAAAGGAGTGCACAAAGGTCAGATGCTTTGGGTTTTGTTTTCTTTTTTAGTTAGAAATATATGCTATTCAAACATTAGGAAGCATCTACCATTATTGTTTTCAGAACATGGATAGAGTTTTATGCTTTAAAATTTGACAGCTGACCCATCATTACTACGATCTATTTTCTGTAGTTGCACTGATATGTTAAGTTGTATAATGTAGTCCAGTGTGATTGACAGAGCCTGGAAGCAGTGGGTATTTTGAATCTGGCACATCTCTCTGTGTTAAACAGTGTTGCACATAAACACTTTTTAGCATGAAAAGCTTTTTCCTTGAAGGGAGGGAGGAGGGGATGAATGGCTTTTAATCCATAAACTCCCAGATCTTGCAACACACAGACAGATAATGTCCTTAGACTTAATGAATTCATATGTCCAGTACCTGGAAGAAAATGCTTAAAGAAAAAAAAATTAAAAAATAAGGCAGTTGGATATTGTTTGGCATCAGGAATAATGCTTTTTAAGCACCTGTTATTTTCCTGACACTCATTCTTGGTGGGTCATTCCATCATATGATTGACTACTTGTTAAATCAAGTCTATCCAGTAAGAATTTTCCTCCTGGGGCCTTCTTCAAGCACTGCCTACTTACCTTTTTGATTTCTTTCTTAAATCTCTGGATAAACCTTTCCTAGCCTTTTTAATTGGCATAACTCATGTATTTATAGCCTCTCTACAATCCAATTTTGCCACCTCTTGACTGAGCTTATGAACCTGCTTAGTTTTGTCTTTCTCTCTTGAAGAATCTCTCTGGCCTTTTTATTTCTTTCTTGTTTTTTCCCCTGATGGCACAGGCTACCACTAATGAGAGTTGAATTTAAAGTGTGGTCTAAGTGATAACCATGCACAAACCTGTGTGAAATCAAAGGTCCTGCACACACCAAACTGACAGCAGAACTTTGCTCATCTCCTTCAAATTGGGTTGTCCATCTCAGGAATTACTTTACAGAATATGCTTTTTAGCATTGCTTTGTGTAAGATTGCATTGTTCTGGTTCAGTTACAGGCAAATTGCAAAGTTAAGCAGATGGACAACTTCTGCCCAAACAGAAAGGAGCTTTCTTTAAGTCTACACATCCAGCTTTCACTGCTCAGGAGAAAATGCTTGGCAAGTAGACAGTAAAAAGAAGACCTGTGCTATAGGACTAATACATTTTCCTTTCTTAATACTTTTAAATTTATGGCATATTTAAGGTCAAATGTCAAGTGATAAACAAAATTACCTGATTTAATAGTTCAGTGTTTTGTTCAACAGATGATTTCAAAACAAGCCTTAATAATGTCACCATTGTGAACTCCATTAAAATCCAGTTTATTGGAAATAGACTAAATTATACAGCCAAACATTTAAGAGGCATTACTTCTCTTTCCTTACATAGTAGAGGAGCTCATGAGTGGCATGGGAGAAGTTGGTAGAGTTCAGTCAGGAAAAAGCACATGGGCTGGTAGTTCTGAACCATGTGCACATAGAATAAATGTGTTTTCACACATATGAGCTAATACACAAAGAAATGTGTAAACACATGTGTAAACACATCCATAACAGCTAATTCAGAGTACTTGCTCTGCTTATAGAAAGCCTTACTAGTTAAAAAGGTCCTCAACTTTCATTTTTGCTATTTTGAAGGGTGCAGTTTTCTGGCTGGATTGTTTTGAGGTGAGAATCAAGGATTTGTCTTCATTCCTTTCTGCAAAATTTGCAGCATGCTGGCTAATAAGGAGAGTTGCTGTTGGTCTTCACTACTTAATAATTATTTTGCATGCCTGGCCTCTGACAGTGGGAAATGTATGATCTTTGCATATGTTTGTTATGTTGACAATATTGACCTACATTGAGATTAATTTTGCAGGCTGCTGTTAAACTGCTATAATATAAATATAAATGGTATCATGCCATTCATCACTTTGTTTACAAACTAAAGTTTTTACACAGCTTAGCATGACCTTGTATTACCTTGCTAAAAAAGTATAATCTGCCGGGAAAACATGGAATTTGTTTGGTTTGGGATCAGGATTTTGGTACCCACGGAGCTCTGAGAACCAGAGCTCAGTACCCCTTCTGTACCTGTGAGCCAGCAGAGGGAGCAGGAAATGCTGTCCGTGTCCAGCGTCCGTGAGACATTCCTGAGCTCTGGCTAGAGCTGCCCCTCCTTGCAGCCTGATCAGGGAGCTGCTGCTTCCCGAGGTCTTTGTGATGAGCCCTGTTTGCTGCTCCAAATTCTTAGTGGCAGTTTTCAGCTTTTGCACCACACAGTTTGGTTAGCAGGATTTTCCGTGGGAAGCTCAGGGATATCAGTCTGCAGCCAGACATGCAGAGTCCACCAGGGCTGTAAAAGCTATGGAGAAAACAAGCACCATGGTTTTGAGTAAAAAAGAGTAATTTGATGATCCAAACAGGACTATACCTAGTTAAAATTTCGTAGCACGTTGTAGGCTTGGCTTTCACACAAGAACAACAAATTAAGAATTTTACTAATTATGCCAGTGGTCCTGTTCACAGACTATTGGGCTGAAGGGAGAAAGAATTTTGCACCCCTTCTTGACAAAAAAAAGTGTTTGACCCAGGAATTGTGCAAAATGTTCATGTTTTCCTCTTTGTACTTAAAATATCAGCAAAGGACTATTTCAGACCCTTACATAAGGTTCCCATAATGCCAGTGGCAGGAATGACATCAGTTTTTAAAGCATAAAAGGCACCTCATCTAGGCTCAGAAATGTCAGTAGTAATTACAAACTTTGTTTTCAAGTATAATCAATTCTTTATTTATGGTGTGAAATGTTTTTTACCCTTTTGAACTTTCACCATTCTAAGCCAAGCAATATTGTTGGCATGTTCCTTTAAAAATAATTGCTTCTGGACTGAGAAATTGAATGTCAAGTTCCAAGTTGATGTAAATTAAATGGGTTGCATTAATAGTCTGGCCTGTGGTAGGAGTGAGTGTTTGGATTCTGGGTTTGACTTCAGGACATGACCTCTTGATCACACAGGTCAGCACAGATGGGAAATATTGAAGAGGTACCCCAGGTTGACACGGGGAAGAAAGTGTCTAGAGCTGATGTATCACAAACTGTCTGATCCATTAAACAGAAGCAATGTCAGGCTCCTCAGAGAATAAAACTTAGTTGTCATAGGTCATTACACTCTTCAAAAAAAGAGTTGGAAGGAAAACCACGATGATGGAAATCCTCAAGGCTGTCATGTACACATAATCTTCCAAACCTTCCTGGATTAACACTGCCAAGCCTGTGTACAGGGGAATGGAGTAAGGAACCCTAATATTAACTCTTAGCTTCTACAGTACAATTATGTGTCAGATTTCCCACCTGTGGCTGATAAAAAAGAATTATTTTACAAGATGCAGCATTTTGAAATTGAAAGCAGGACATCTACACAGCTGAGAGTCACACTGATGTGACCGTGTCTTGAGAAGAATTCCATCCATGAGAGCAACCACATTCACAAAGTCAGGCAATACACAGTTCTTCAAAGGGAAGGAACAGGTGGATTGGGGTGAAGTTTATATATTATATTTTAATTGAAGGCTAACTCCTGCCTTTACAACTGGCTTTTCTTTCAACTTCTGAGCAGCCCCAGCTCTCTCAGTCTCTCCTCCTGACAGATTTTCCAATTCCTCGACTCCTTCAGGGCCCTTGGCTGGACCTGCCCCAGTGTCACTGCTCCTTTTTTGTACCTGGGGAGAGCAGAGCTGGGCTTGGCAGTGTCTCCCTGGTGCTGAGCAGAGGTGAAGTCACCTCCCTTGACCTGGTGGCAGCACAATTCCCAACACAGACCAGGAATGTGTTGGTCCTCTCTGCTGCCAGGCCCACGTCTGCCTCATGCCCAGCTTGCTCAGAGCATGGCAGAGCTGCTTTCCTGCCAGCTGGCCCCAGCTTCTCCTGCTGCATGGGCTTTTTGTCCCTAGGTGCAGGACTTGGAGGGAGAATCCCTTTGCAGAATTTAGTGCTTCCTGAAGATTACCTATCTCCCCAGCACAAACTCTCAGGGGCATAAAAAACTCTAATCTTGTATACACAAATGTATGTGTGTGTGTATATATATATATATATATACACACACACATACAGTTCCCATTTTAATTGTTAATAAATAAAGTTATTGCTTTAATGCTTTTGTTGGATTGGACTCAGGAGTTTTGCAGTTTGCTGGCAATTAATTAGCACTGATGAGTCCCAGATCTAAGGTCTTCTCAAGGACAGAAAGAATATGTTGGGATTTTGAGTAATAAAAATAAGCTGATAAAGTGAGTACTGAAACTAATTTTATGTGATATACTACATAAAAGCTCTTATATTAATTGTTCCCTGTAGCATCTAGCTCTTAATTATACAGTGTTTGCTAATAAGAGGAACAGGTGATAAAGCCCAGTATTTTTATGCCTGTTCATTGGCACTGTTTGAAATAAACTCAGAGGTGACTCTAGTAAGGCACAACCTGCTTCTGTTTAGGTGCCTGGACTGATTTTTTCAGGTACAAGGAGAATTTCAAAGAAGTTAAGCTAGCCTTTTACTGATGACCTGGATGCTGATCCCTTTAAAAATATTTGAATTAACTTAGAAAAGGATTTCTGTTGATTGTGTAAGGAAAACACTTTCCTTTCCTGGCTGACAATGAACTTTGCACTTTCAATAAACAGTCTTGGAGAAAGGAAAAAGAATCCTGGTATAGACAGCTAATTTATGCTGATAATTAACTGCTAGAAGTAGATTTGGTGGATCTGATTCCAATTGCTCTCCCACTGCTGTAATTCTTCAAGTCTCGCTGTGATAACCACATGACACTAATACAGAGAATTATAATGATCAATACAATTATGGCTTAGTCTCTATCCTGTGGGCACTATTTTTTCTTAACAAAGAGGGTTCAGAATCTGTTACTAGACCTGTTGGTGAGGCCAGAACATCATGGTAAATCACTGCCTGTAGCACCAAATAAAGAAAACTATTTAAATGCTGTACTGTGAAAAAGTCTGCACAGCTACAGAAGTGAACTGTAGAACATAAAGACATAGAAAAACTAGATTTAATCTAGCTGAATCTCATACCTCTAATATGCTCCAGGAAATCCCCCAGCAGGCAGCCAGGATTCCATGGCAAGCACACACCGTGCTAGCTGAGGTCCATGGATTGAAATGTGACCAGGCTAAAATGAAGCCAGCTTGGGTCTCAATCTTCCAGCCTCGAGAGGAGTTAAGCATATGAAACCTAGGATGAACAAAGGCAGCATTTAGATGAGTTTTCACACTAACACTGCAGGGAATGAGGGGAATGAACACTGCTGCTGAAGTGAAAAGAGGTACAATCCTCTGCCCTTCCCACTGACACAGAGCGGGACTGAAGGATCACAGCCCAAAATCTCAGGTCTTCTGCATCTACATCTGCTCTAGAGCAGGTCACATCCAGGAAAGAAAACACACGTAAAAAAATAATAAGTGGCTAATTCAGCACAAAAAGCTTGGATTTTTTTTTCTATATTCAAAGTGATAATAAATAATGTAAATATATATACTCTAGGAATAGAGAAATGTGATTATACACAGCATAGCCATGCTTTTTATACAGTTATGCTGTGCACAGCTCAAAATACAGCATAAACGTTCTGTGCACTCACCCATTCATATTTTATATTTTTCTATTCTCATATCTCCATTATCAATTAAACTCTATAGGCCCTATTAAAATTATGATTTTCCGGCCTTCTGGTTGTTTCAGTTTGTTTTCATAAGGACTGACAATGAAGTTATGTAAACACAGTCACTTTTGCATGTTGTAGAAATTCACATTAGTTATAACAAAATGAGAAAATCCTGCAAATGACTGAAATTTTCCAGAGTGCCATTTCCAGGGCAGAAGCCGTTTCACACTAGACAGCACAGTGGCTGTGCTTGCCTAACTCAGTTAAAACAAATAGGAAACAGCCAGCAAGAGACAAGGAAGAAAATCCCTTTTAGGGGAGACAAGACACTGAGTACATTTCTCAATGGGTATGTTCATCAACAGCCAGTACTCTTTTAAAGCCCTAAAGTGTTTGTAGGACAGAAAATTAATTTGTTTCCTAATTCCAAAGTGAATCATATGCTCCAAACAGATTTTCAAGTCAATGAAACATGACCTTGTATGATCTCATTAAACAACTCAAAGGTATTGGTTGTTTTAAGATCCCTCTGGATAAACTTCTGTTCAAATGCACACACATTATCTCAATGTACAAGCTCATAAATCTACAGAAAATGCAAATTAGATCATTAATGCTTTGAATTTGACAGGCTTGCACTGTTTTCTAAAAGGTAATACATGAAAACTTCCTGGATTACACATACTCTTTTTTGCCAGTTTACAGAGCACATAAGAAAAACCCCATACTGGAAGCAGAACACCAAATATCTTTCTTTGGCTTCTAAATATCTGGTCCAGAATCAGGTATAAAAGAACAAATTCTCTGAAATCTGCTATTACAATTTCTTCTCTGGACGTCCTGACCCTTTGAGTGGACCACTGGACCAGATGATGACCTTTGAAGGTCCCTTTCAATGTAAATTTTTCTATGAGTCTGTCCTAATTCTCTCAGTATTTTGTGAATTGTTTTCTATGCTCCAGTTCACATGGCTGTTCTATGGCTGTTTTTTTCCTAAATTTTTTGTCTCTAGTATTGCTCCCACAGCCTTCTTTTCCCACTCTGTTTTAGCCCAGATCTCTGTGTAGACCTTATCTATGATCTGCAGTCTTTCTTAGCACCCCTCACACATCCTATATAGATGGATGGCCTTACACAGATACTCTGTTCTCTTTCTACCCCCAAATGCCCGCATGTCCAACAAGAATTCTGTGTTAAATACCAACACAGGAATCTTCAGGGGTACCATTGATTCCCATAGTTTTATTTCCTTTTCCCCAGTCACATCTTTCACTACTTTTTCATCTCTTTAGTCTCCAAAATCTTTCCTACTCTTTTTTTCATCACCTTTCTCTACTCTAACCTGTCACACTCTGTAGCTGCCCTGTCCCTCCTCTCTTCTCCCCTTCCTATCTCATACCATGAGCATGGCCATAGCTACAACACGTTTGTGCAGCCAGAAAACCCACTCCAGAAGGATGCTGCCTGGGAAAACTGGGCTGCCACCATTTGATTTCCTTCCTTGCCTTCATCGCTCACAATGAGCGCCACGCAGGGACGTATTTCTTCAGCAGGTTTTTCTTTACTCCAGATTCAGCCCCTAATCCCACAATTGGATCCACATGGCTGGCTGTGCAAATTGAGATGGGGGCTGGAGGGGTAGGCTGCAGGCAGCAGCGTGGCTGTGCTGCCCCTGCAGGACACGGGGCTGGCCCTTGCCAGGCAGTGTCCCCTGACCCCGGCCGTGCTGCGCGCGTGGCCCTGCGGCTGCCCCGGAGCTGCAGCCAGGGCCAGCCCAGACGGCTGGTTCCAATATTCCTAAAATAAAATAAACATGCCAGGTCTCACTAAACAACTAATCACCTATGGCATGTACATGATTTTCTTCTTCTCTGGGTTTTTTTTTTTTTTCCTTTTCAAATGAAAACTATTTTAGGTGTGACAAAACACGTGAAACAAGTGGAAAAACATTTCCAAGTACTTTTGCTCTCAGAAACCTTTACTGATTGGAGAGATTAAGGGATTGGGGGTTTTTACTACTTTAAAAAAATCAATTTTTACTGAAAATTCAAACTAGTCTATGAAGCTTCGGGCCAGCAACATTTAAAAAGATTGAATTACAGCATGCCATTCTGAATGTAGCACATTATGAATTCCATATCCCTCAGCTAGAGTGACATATTTAATGATTAAGCCAAGCCACTCAACTCTATTTCTATTTTAATTTTTTTCCTAGCCAGTATTAACTTTATACATACATTTCAAATGGCATGAGGAAAAATAGCAGAATAGTGAATTTGTGTGCAATAAAGGAATAACTAGCAAGGTCTTAAAACTTTAAGAAATTAGAGTTCAGTGTGAAAGGTATCATGTGCAAATTAGCCCAATGTTAACAAATGCTTATTAGCCTACCATTTAAAAAAATCCTGTTTTCCATGTGCTCCAGCTCTACTCTGTGTTCTGTCCTTCATTTTACACAAGTTTTTCCTGCCAGGAGAGAAACAGAAATGGCCATGCAAGATCAGAGCACTGGTCACATGAAGTTCAGTATCAAACGTGAGCCAGTTCTTTACTGAAGAAAAAATAGGTGAAAAAAAAATCCATTTAAATACCCTTCCCTTGCTCTCCACTGATGTACATAGGAGTAAAACTTCCTTCCTGACCTGCATGGTGACTGATTTATACCCACAAGCATGGGGTTTAATTACAATGACACAGAGATGGTCAATTTATTTCCTTGTGCTTACCCACTCATGAACATGCACTTCCTCCTTCCAGCAAAAAGTAATTATCTCTTTGCAATTATCTGCACAGATGTGGCAAAGTTAGAATTTTCATGATTGTCTGCTAAAACCTGGGGCCCTGAAGAATATGTGCTCTGCCAGATCTTTCTGTAGGCCTCAGGATTAATGAGTCCCTTGAAGAGAGACTTGTTTGCACCTGGGGTAGGATTTTTTAACAAGTATTTCCAAAGGTCTAAAATACAGGTGGAGGAGGTGCTATTGCAAACTCTTTGTCTTTCATAAAGTATATTCTAAAGGGGATGCTAAATTCTCAGTTTCTCTAAGGTTTACTCCTGCTTGCATTTGATACCTGTATGTCTAGAGATAACCTGTACGTGCAGGTATAGTTTGACACACCTACAGCTCACTTGCTGGGAATGATTTCATTCTAGGGAGGAACAAAACCATGGAAAAATAGATGTGCAAGGGACAGGCATGCAGGTATCATTTGGGCTGTCTGTGGTCTAAGGTAGCATTTGCTGGCTTGTGTCTCACTGCATTTTTGTCTCTAACCAAGATTTAAGGATCCACAGTAGAGTTTATGGCTCCCAGTGGGCATCGTATGCAAAAACTTTGTCACCTTATTATCATTGAAAATATTTTCTTAGAGTGTGACCTGGATATTCCTTGTGCAGGCCAACCTGTGACTTTTTCACCAGTTTACTGTGGTCTAATGGCACAGAGTGCTCTCTTTTCTGCACTGAAAACTCTTACCATGTCCCATTTCCTCTGCTTGTCTTTTGACAGAACAGGCCTACTTTTTTAGCCTTTTCTCATAAGCCATTTGTTGTTGATCTGTGGTCATTCTCATTACTTTCCTTAAATTCTTCCTAATTGATCCAAATCTTCCTTTCAGTGCAGAGCTAAAACTGGACTCAGTGAAACTGAAGCATTGTAGATTGAAACTGTTGTTCCACCTGATTGCTAATTATTCTGGCCTGAGAGAGTGAGCTCTTCCAGAATTGAATACAATCTTTTTCAGACCATTTCTCCAATTTTTTATGTTCCTCTGTAAAGGTCATTTTATCTGTAAAAAATCAAAAGTTTCACTTAACCCTGTTTCATCAGACAACTTACTAGGCAAGCTTTCTGAGCCAATATCCACATCTTTTATGAAAACACCAACCAGAGCAAAGCCAGGGCAATCCCAAACCATAAGCAAATCCCAGTTTGACAGAGAACCTCTGACAATTACTTTCTGTGCAGGATTACACAAGTTTTATACCTGCTTTATGGTGATTTCTCATGGAATTTTCTCTTTGGTTTGTATATGAAAATGTTATTAAACACAATATCTGACTGTATTAGAGTCTCTGCTCCTGGCAGGTTTGTTCCAACTCCTACCAGTGGTTCTGGCACAGCTTTGGGCCATTTGCTGCATACCCTGCTCCAAAGCTGCCCTGTCTCAGTGTGCCACCAGCCCTGTGGTGTCACTGAGCTGTAAGAGCAGATGTCTGTCCCCACCTGTTGTCCCCTCTGTGCCTGCTCAGAACCTTCCCTCAGAGTCCTGTTGTCACTGTCACACTGCAAAAGGAATGACAGCTACTGAGAACCTCCAGCTTCTTCCTGCAATATTCAAAATAAAGTGCACATTAAATATCAAACTGCAGCATGAGATGTCTGATAAGCACTACTAATCAGGTGCATTCACACTAACTTATCAAAATGAACTTTTTTTTTTTTTTTAAGCTACCTTACTCACCTTTCCAAGAGTTTGGGTGAAATTTTTACCCTTTAGTATTTAAATGTATTCTAGGAAAACTCACTTCATGCCTGTGTCAGAGGATGGAAGAAGCAGCAGCTTTCTGAGCATCTCCATAAAAGCAATTGTGAACTGTAGATTAAATGAATCCAAAATTGTGTTCTGTGTATGAGTCTTTTGGTGAACCTAAACCCAAATGTGACACAAGGTCAGAAATTTCCTAATTAGTGAATAAATTAGTTAGAAGAAGAAATTGATAAACATAAGTGACAAAAATAATGTCTGCTGATAAAATTATCACAGAAATAAGTAGTTATATCTCCTGAACTCGATTTTCCCCTCATTAAATTTAGTCTAAATCAAAATATGCTGCTTAAGAGCTCAAGAAAAAAATGTTTTAGTAAATTATTTTTTACATGTCTTTAGCACACTCAAAAATCTAGACACAGACTTCCATTAAGTAGAGAGAGCAAATGGAACAAAAATACTTTATAAATAAAAAAACAGGATCAAATTTTAGATCCTTTCTATCTGCTTATTGAGATGTACAGTTTCTCTGAATGACAGTGACCATGACAGAGTTGATCTGGATTAACAAACCTGTTGAAAGGAAAAAAAAGGCTTAAAAAACAATACCAAAACAACAACAAAAAAAGTGACAAATCAGTTTTGAATAGATCCTAATAATACACATTTCTGTGAAGCAGACAATGTTCAGTGTGAGCACGAACTTGGAGAAAAAAGAAAAAAAGAATTGAAATAGGATACATATCTATTGTGTAAGCAGTTTAATGGGGCTTACTTTAAGCCTTGTTGATCTGGCTTGGGCAAAATACACCATCAGACTACATCAGCAGGTACAGAAGTGGAGCAAGCTAATCCTGGAAAGGAAGCCTTTATATTAAGAACTGTTGTGAATTTCACAGAAATTTACTCTGTCAACTGCTTAAGTGCTAAACAATCTTTTTCCTTCGGAAATTTTCCTGCGGAAAAAGATGGTTGCAACTAGGATACAAGTTTACATCATTGTAATGACAATGTTTACAGGTAAATCTTTCTTTTTGTGGATTTGAATGTGTACTTAGACTGTATTGAATGTGTAGAACCTTATCCAGATTGCTTGCTTGTAGTTTCTTGATATTTATTTAGGGTCAGGGGACTGGAAAGGCAAAAGGTTGCAAGAAGATTTCTAACCAAAGGTGTGCATCAAAAGTGTCATTTGGATAACACTTTTATAATTGTTTAATCCAAAGGAAAATCAGTGGCATTCAGGAGAATTGTGCTTGAATAATTGCTTTTGTCATCCTGCTTCTGCAGGAAATCTTTGCTGCTAAATTTGAAAAAGAGAATTTAATTAAGTGGTTGACTGTTAGAAAATAGCCAGCATATAGTAATAATGTGTAAGTGAAAAAAGGAGACAGATGAATGATGCTATCAAACTAAATCAAAGGAACTGTTTCATCTCTGTTTTGAAAAAAAAGCTTCACAGATGGGAAAAGTAATAATCTTTGAAAATATTCAAATTATCTGAAATTTTATGTCAGGGTGTAATATATATTTAGAAGAGAAAATGCTGTATGATTCTACTTTACTTTTTCCCTTACAAACATGAATATGCTTAGCTGAGTTAATGCATATAATCACTGAAAAAAATGGTTGCCTTTGCACTTGTTTTGGTATGCCTTACATCTTTTGAGAATACTTTTTTACATGCTAATGTCTCCAACCTGAGCTATTTGAACTGCTTATACAGTTCTATAAATATTGACTAATCCTTTTATCTAGAGTGCTTTTATCTTGACTGACAGTGGTCTTTGCTTGCATAGCAATTGGCAGATAACAAGCAGTATCAACACCACTTGCACGAACAGCTGATTTATTTATTCTTGATATGAAAAAAATGACTCATTATTTGTCTTTTGGTGTGACCTATATTTGTGCTTGTGCTAATCTTATTATGAAATATTAGGCCTATATATAACTGCATACACATGTATATCTATATGCACAATCCAATAAAATATTTATTTTGCAATGTATTTTTAATATCATTACTTAAAAAATAAGCTGAAATGACGATGAAATCTATATATTTAAGTGGCTCATTAAGAGTCATTTTATATTTAATAACTGATACTATTCATTTTCTATAGACAAAGAAAATAATAATGATAATGATAATAATAATAATAATAATAATAATAACTCCTCATAAAACTAATTTTATTACTTTGTTGGACATTTATGATTTATTTTATCAAATTTCTTGTATAAATTTAAAGATAGAAATAGACATGATTTTTAAAAAAAATCAGCATTCTCATTCAATAATTTTGTTAATTTTATGTCTTATCTGATGAAGTAGAGAACAACATAGACACTAAAGATTATTGTAAAGGTAAATGAATCTGTGTCATCCTTTCCACAGGGAAGTCACAATTGCAAAGTGTGACTGGGACCACAAGTTACAAGGCAAAGGGAATGTCTGGCAGGTGCTGTGGGATAATAAAGTAACACGCAGAGAATCACCACACATTACTGAAAATGCAACAACTAAGGATCTGGCCATTCACAATGCTGATTTTTTTATGAAATGTTTCACGGAGGCTCCCAGTCTCTAAATGCTTGAGCACAGTCTGTCCACTCTGAAGCCCTATGACAAGGCTAAGCACAACCTGATCTTGTGGGCTGGACTAATTTTTATCTATGACACAAAAATCCCACAGAGACCTTCATTTCCACAGCCATCATATTAAAACTGAGTTGTGTAAAAGACCCAAGGACACATTGTTCTCAATGGCAGAGCAGGGAAGGGAGCAGTATCAGGCAGGAGATGTACTAAAACATGGACCAAAACAGGAAACAGCTCACAGTAACTTCACTTTTCATGTACAGGAATAGCAAAAGCAGGACAAGTTGCTAACACTGAAATTATCACAAACTGGACAAAGCAGACATGGCACTGGCCCCCAGTCAGGAATGGTTTGGGAGCTGCACTTCACTTGCAGAAAGTCAGCCCCAATGAGTGGCAGTTCTGCCAGATGCCACTGTACATTACAGTATATACAGACACCTCTCACTGGAATAAAGATGAGCCTGGCTGGAAAACAGAGAGAGACTGCTGCAGCAAACCCCCACTGCCAGGCCAGGGAGGTGGCACTATCTGTGCTCCAGGGCCTGAAGCTTCAAGGGGAAAGTCAGTGTATGCTTTAATTGAGGACTGATGAGTGACTTGGATCGCTGCACAGAGAGTCTTTTGTGTACCTGCTATGATCACTTCACTCTGGCTAATCTTTTAAACAAATCTTTCCCAATTCTCAGTTCCCTTCTGGCTCTCCTATACTTACCACTCTCCCAAATGGGCCCAGTTACATCTGTGACTGAATAAAGTGGGCAAGCAAAGAATTAGCCTGAGCAACTACACTTATCTGCTGCCATTTGAAGCATTTCATTGTGGCTGAATGCTGCTCTGTAATTTTCCATGAGGAATGGAAATGTGCTTTGTTATAGAAATAAAGCCTGATGTCAATTTGTACATAAAGTTAGGTGTGGTGCCTGGTGCTCACAGCTGCCACTCCATGATCCTCAGCACATCTCACTATCTTATTTACAGGCAGCAGTGGGGATGGATGAAAAGCTATCTATTTAATTTGTGCTGGTGATACTAGTTTGAAAACTATCTGCAAAGCTTTTCTCATTTTTCTCTAAGATAACTATGAAGGGAAGTGGAAATGTTAAGAGTTACAGTTAGCGTGAGTTATCAAAAAAGTATTTGGATATTTTGACTGCTTTCAAGGGAGATGAGAAACAGATTTTCCCCGATCCATTGCATGCATATCCACTTGATTCCTCAAGGGAGAGGTTACTGTGATTACTGCTTTATAAATGAACAGCAATGCAGAGGGGTAAACAGATTAGTTTTACAAGAGAAACAACTTTGGTTTTGTTGTGAAGTGTGATCCAGCAGACCCACTTAGGCCACATCAATCCAATTGCAATGGGGTTGAGATGAGGAGTTCTCCTTTTACCAGATATATCAGAAGCCAAGCATTATTTGGAAGAGGAAATATGACACTGTATTGACAATCTCCTGCAGAAGCTCTCTCATCACCAATCAACCTCTGATACATTTGAGAGAGTATTCCTTTCATCTTTTCTTGCTTTATACTTTGTAAGAGGAGAGGTAAAAAAGTTCCTCTGTAGTACATACTTTTTGCAGTACATACATTTTTCAGGCATGTTCACCTGCTTGTCAGCCTGACCCACCATGTCAAATATCACTGTAAGTCCTGTGACTGTCACTTGAAGAGTGTTGCTCCAAGATGTTTCCAGTGGGACCAGGAATAATGGTCTGTAGTTCTTACACTGTTTGAATGAACACCTAAAAGAAGGAATGACCAGCAGATCATCCTCCAGCTGATGCCCATACAATATTATGGATAGCAATTAAGAAACAACTTTTGGGGTTTTTGTATGTGATAATTCAGTTCCTTACAAAGCATTCTAAATTGCTACCATAAGGTACATAGGAAACAATTATTGATCCCATCTGATGACATTTATCCTAATTTCATTACATTATCCATATCAAAACTGTGCATTTGTTTGGTTCTTTTCTCCAAAATGTGATTATCACTTAGGTGTTTACATAATACTTCGCACAAGGAAACCATGACAATTGAATGGCCTATTTATATTTAAAGTATATTTTTTTACTTGTCCATCATCTATTTATCTAATAAAAGATAATTTAATGAAACACATTATTAAAAGTGTTATTTTGGGCTCCAGTTGTTCAAACCAGAATGCCTAATTCTTTGTTTATTCTTCAGGTACTCACTGTGATGAGGACGTCAACGAATGTTACACGAACCCTTGCCAAAATGGTGGGATCTGTGAGAATTTTCCTGGAAATTACACTTGCCATTGCCCACCTGCAGACAAAGAAGGGATTTTTTATGGTGGCTGGAACTGTACAGAAGTTCTGCATGGCTGTACTGATCATCAATGCCAAAACAATGGAATATGTATCCCACATTTAAAAAATGGCCAACACGGATTCAGCTGCATATGTTCACCTGGGTATACTGGAATACACTGTGAAACCATAACCACATTTTCTTTTCAAGGAAACAGTTTCCTTTTGTTGAAGAATCCCCAGACCCATAAAAAGGATTTTTTCTATAATATAAACCTGAGGTTTCAAACTGTGCAACCCACAGCTTTTCTGTTTCACCGAGGGGAGAAAAACACCTTTGCAAAGTTGGAATTACTGAATGGCTACTTACACTTATCCGTGCAAGTCAATAATCAGCCACAGGCTCTTTTGCATATCCCACATAATGTCAGTGATGGAGAATGGCATTCAGTGGAGGTAACCTTGGCAAGAGCTGTTATTCTTAATTTGCTTGACAGCTCTTGTGTAGAATCCTGTCTCAATAAAACGTCTGCTAAGATAGATAACGAGCTGGTGATGTTTGCGTTTCAGAGCACGTTTTTGGGCGGCTTACCAGTGGGGAACAGCAACTCTCTACAGAACACCTTTAATACACATTCTGCACCTTCATTTGTAGGCTGTCTTCAGGATATTGAGATAGACTTGAATGTTATTACCCCAGAGAATGTGTCATCTGGGTCATCTTTAAATGTCAGGACAGGATGTGCTAAAAGGGACTGGTGTGACCCCCACCCGTGCCAGAACAGGGGACGCTGCATCAACCTGTGGCTGAGCTACCACTGCGACTGCTACCGGCCCTACATGGGGCCAGAGTGTGCAGCAGGTAAGGGAGCCCTGCTGGGGTCTGGCTTTGCTGTGCCTGCTGAAAGCATGGCCACCAACCATCCTGGTTACCTGGCTGTGAAACAGCGTCACCCTCAGCATCTCTGAGGCTCAATGTCGAGTGGTAAGCCAGTGCAAGAGGTTAGTAGTGGCACACCTTTGTAATTTTCCAGTTACTTTCCCAGGAAGGTTGCTTTTCAGCCTGATAAAAAAAAAAAAAAAAAAAACAAAACGAAAAAAACCAAAAAAAGGCTAAACTGGTGGATTCCACTCCTCTTGTTTTAAAGTTTTCTGGATGCTAAGTAAAATTTAGAAAGCAAGTAAGTCACCTGGAGTTTGACTTATTTTCAAAGCATTCTTTGAAAATTTTATTCTCACGCTCTCTAGGCTTTTATAAAGAGATTCATTTAAGGCAATGAAAGGCAAGCAAAAGTACTGTAAGCTAAAAAAAGACAGATTCCAATTTAAAAGAAATGAATGAGATTATACTCTTAGCTTAATCTGATTAGCCCAAGGAGCAGGCAGGCCTTCAGCAGCTGGAAGCAGGATCCATTCATCCCTCAGCTGGTCCCAAGGTGGGGCTGGACAATCCCCAGTACAGGCTGCTGTTCCCAGAGAGCTGCTTGGGGACCATAGGGAAACATGGCCCTGTCTGGGTGAGCAGAAGAGCTCATCTCAGCAAGTAGCTTCCATGGCAGTGGTGAGCAGGAACACAAAAGCTGCAGATGCCTGCAGCACTTCTCCTGCTACAAATGATCTTTGCAGTGCGGGCAGGGGCCAAGTGGAAGGACAACAGGAGGTCCCTGTCCAGCTGCATCTGCTGGGTGATCTCCTAGAGCTGTAAACACAGCAACCCTCTGGAATGCTTTGGGGTGAGCTGTGTAATCCTTCCCCAGGCAAAGTTTTAGGGATTTCAAACAAGCAGTTTTGTTTAAGAAAATTGCACAGGACTAAGTCTTTTCACCATGCCCTTCCCTCTGCCTCTGTCATCCACACACAGTCAGCAGAGCAATTTTTAGGGAGCAAGAAATACATCTATAAATATGTATGTATACATGTATACACACATAAGTATATTTATGTAGATATATTTACCAAGTGGAGTGGAAAAAATTAAACACAGCAGCAGAGCCATGGTGAGATTGGAATGGACAGATCCTAAACTGGTGCAAACTGGCGTGGCTGCAGTACTGCCAGTGAAGCTACATTGATTCACATCAGCTGAACAACTGGCCTCAGGGGTTATTGAATGCATTGCTGCAGAAAGCTGGGCCTTCAAATACATTTCAAATGTTTGAATACAACTTCATTTTGCATGCTCTACCTAATACTTATCAATACCTTTCAATAGTTTTTCCTTTTGGTTTTATTGCAAAATGACAAAGTGAGAGAGGTAATTGTAACAGACTTCTTTGAAGTGTAGCTGTAATTTATCCAAAGATTTGGAAGGCAACTTTTGAGTATAGGACAACATCTGGGAAATAAGTTTGCCTTCTTATATGAAGCAAAATTAAAACCATTCAGGGCCAGGAGCAGCTTATACTGGCATTAGAACTGTTGAGAATGATTAGAAAGCATGCTTCTTTTCTTTCCTGCTGACCACAATATTCCTTACTAATCGTGGCACCGTGCCATTTTGGTACATAGGTTCTAGATATATGTCACATGTAAAAGACTGTGGCAGGTTTCTAAAGAGGCAGAGTGGGGGAGGCTTGTGGTAAAGGATGGCATAAGAAATGCTGGTGTCTTTCTGAAGAAAAGTTGCTGCCAAGTATTTAATTGACAAGATGCAATATTTTCTCTACATATACAAAATAACAAACAGATGTTGACTCATTTTGATCAACATCCAGATGTTGTGACCCAAGAGGTTAATATTGACCAAGGTGATGCTAGGCATCTCATCAAACAGATCAGGCTGATGATAAATGTGTGTATTTATAAATAGAGAGAAATGTGACAAGGTAATTGTAAATATGAAATGCCTTTCTGGAGATCAAGGCTTCTTTCTAATACTGCAGTTGTGGAACCCTCAGTTCAGCAGAATTCTTCTTTTTACCCTCATGAAAAAAGTGTCTCCGTCTCCAGTTACACCTCAAGAGAAGATATAACTTAAAACTGTTGTGTGTAGAAATAATTATTTGTTGAAATTGGTGTTTTGAGACATTAAGTCTGTTTAACAAATAGATGTAGATATATAGGCAATCTTATTCATAGAAATAAACTATTTCCAATTAAATTAAGAAATTGTCTGTTTAGGAACAAGTATGGGATTTATTCCTGTTGCTAAACAATATGACCATACCCCATAGCAGTGCAGTGTGGTTCTTAAGGGTCTGTTGGGGCTTCATGGTCGGTCCCTTATTTTCATAATTTTTTAATGCAGTCATAAAAAAACATAGTTCTGCAGGCAGAAAGTTGGCCCATGACATCCTGCTCCAGCTGTGTGAGCATTTTAAAAAAACTTGGTTTATTTTTTCTAGGAATTTGATATATGAAAAATAGCTCCTGAAACTGTTTAGGCAGTAATATTGAGGACAAGATCACAAAACTTACAGTGTAAAAATAGAAACACTTTGTTGTTCTTTAAAGAGATGATTCATTAGAATTAAATACAGTTTTGGCTACGTATTTTGTATCCTTAAAAGACTGAAAATCATTACTGAAAATAAGGGGTAAAGGACAAACAGATGGGTTTGGTTTAATCATTTTAATTGATAAGCACAAAGAAGAGAAAACTTACTCAGTCCTGGATCATGTTTCTCCCCTGGCTCTGTGGGCACTCAGGGACTGGTCCGGATTCATGGCTGGATACAAGTTGATGTAGGTGAGCATACGCTGAGCCCCAGCAGCAAAAAGTCTGTCAGAGAACTGGGGAGCCCCTGCAGCACCACACAGGTGATCTATTCACAGAAAAGGGCTTTGCCCAGCAGCTTTCTGTGATTGGAAAATGCGCAAAAAATATCACAAAGTCCCAGAACTGCATTAACTTCCATGGTCATCAGAGGATCAAAGCAGGTAGGTTCTTTCCAAAATGACCTTCCTGAGGACCAGTTCAGGAAACTGTAGAAATCTGTCCTTGTTTAACTACTCGAAAACACAGAATTACACAGAGCATGATAAAGAGGAAAAATGTGCCCAATTATATAACATAGGGTTATATAAAGGTTAAACAATGGAGCTTAGTGCTACAGCCATGGAAGCCAACAGGAGTTTTGAAACAGAAGCTATTTACAACTGGACCAAGTCTTTGTTCATCCATAAATAGAAGCATATCTTACTACCATACATGAATATCACCAGAACTAGTTATTTAATCACTGAATTAGCTCCTTTGTCATTTAACCCTAACTATTTTATTTTTCTTCCTTCTCTTCTTCTCTTTGTTTTTTTACCTTTTCCCCTATCTTTAACCTCAAGAGTACATCCCAGGCCGGTTTGGATCCGAGGACTCCTCAGGCTATGCTGCTTTTCCTGTTGGTTCCACTCAGAACGAGAACTTCATCATATCAATGTTTGTCCGAACACGCAAACCTTCTGGCTTGTTACTGGCTCTGAGAAATAGCACTTACCTCTACTTAAGAGTCTGTTTGGAAGGTGGGAAACTCACCATGCTTGCTCTAAATTCCATGAAGTTATTAGGGAAGCACTCAGTGAACGATGGAAACTTTTACTTAATAACCTTAAAAATAGAACCAAATAAGGTGGAGTTATTCCAGTCCTCTCACTACCTAGGCTTTATTTCTACTCCAGCACTAACCATCCAAAGTAAGGATTTTCTTTACATTGGAGGCCTACCAGATAACAGAGAAACTGACAGAAATGGCAGGTATTTCAAGGGCTGTATCCAAGATGTAAGAGTGAATAACCAACTGCTGGAATTCTTCCCCATCACTAATCCACCAAATTCTCTTATCAACCCAACCCTGATCAATGTCACCCAAGGCTGCACTGGTGACAACCTCTGCAAGGTAAGAATCACATTTTTCAGAGCATTTTCACATGCTTATAATGGGGAATTTTTAAAAATGTTTTTAGTACATTCCCACACGTTGTTTGATTATAATGACAGATTAGGAAAACATGCAAAAATGCTAGAAAGAGCAGGTTTTATTAAGCTATGCTACATATGATGAATAGCATTAGCAAACTGTGTTTGCATAGGGGAGAATGAAACTACTTTGAGATTGGAATACTGTTTTTCACTAATAATTGAACATGCTGTACTGTCACAATACTGGTCTTTATAATTTTCCATCTGAAATAGAAAGAAAACTTCGTTTTGCCAAACAGTCCCCCGTGCCTAAAGTTGGGTGACCAACATCCTTGATTCATACTGAGGTTCTCTCTTCTCTTTCCCATAGTCCAGCCCCTGCCACAACGGTGGTGTGTGCTATTCCATCTGGGATGACTTCACTTGCACCTGCCCCCCTAACACAGTGGGGAAGGCATGTGAGGAAGTTAAGTGGTGTGAGCTTGGGCCCTGTCCTCATGAAGCACAATGCCAGCTGGTGCACCAAGGATTTGAATGTAAGTACATTTCAGTTGTTCCTATCATCTTTGGAGATCGGCAGCAATAGACATTTTCAGCAGCATTTCCTTGAAACAAAGTATTCACTGCCTTTAAAGTTCATTCAAATGTTACTTCTGTATTAAAATAATAGTCATGTCAGTTTTAAGTAAGGTTAATGGGAAGAGTCTGCCCTACCAAACCCAGAAAATCTCCCCCAGACCCCTGAGTCAGGCACTGATGTTCAAAGGAACATTTGATTTTGGCTTACACAGCTCAACTAGTCAAGGTTGTCCCATAGATCAGTACATTGCCTCACACTTCCAGTGCAAAGAGATAAGAGCATATCCAGTGTTGGATTAACCCTAGAATGTTCTCCATCTTCCTGAAAAGACAAGCTACATAATTTCCATTGCATCATTTGATTTTCTTAAGTCTTGAATAGCTTTGGAGAAAGTCACCTCAATACCTGCAGTTCAGTTGTTCAAGCAGTGCCTTCGTAAGAAGCACCTGCATGCCAAGCAATCCATTTGAAAACTGATCACCATTAGCTGCCTTAGGATCATTAGCTACCCTGCACATCTCTTTCCTTCTCCACTTTCCTTCTCCTTCCCACCCTGGAGTGGAATTGAAAAGAGCAAGTCGGGATTTTTACGAAATATTTCTTCATTTTGCGGCTGAAGAAAGCACTAATAAAAAGCTGTGAGGGAAGGTAAATACCCACTCAGTCTGATGGAAGCTGCCAGAATGGCTGACTCTTAGGAATGGGAAGGCTGGTCAACTAAAGATCTCTGTCATAGACAGACCAATATGATACTATTTTTATGCAGACTGTTAGGATCAGCATTGCAGGATGGCTTAAATTTGTAACTGAAATTAAAATAATTGCTCCTTCTCCCAGAGGTGTCTTTAATGATAACATCAAAATACATTCTCTCATAAAATTTAATATTGCACATTAGGGTAGAGCAGAAACACTTAGAGACAGTGAAATGAAAAGTACCTGAACTGTTTCCTTCTGCTAAACTCGAGTTCATTTACACTTTCAATGATTCAAGGTCACCCCCTATAGATTTCTGTGCTGGTTTATGTGGCAACAGTAGGAAGTTTCCCTAATAGATATTCAAAAATTCCTGCACTACAGAACTGCATTCTAAACTAGTTTTATTAGCTACAGGATAAACTTCTTGTTCAACACAGGATAACAAAATAAAAGCTTTCCTGGGCAGTGAGTTCTCTGGCTTGTGTCTTCTGCTAAAAAAAAAACAACAAAAAACCCACAAAAAAACCCCTCAGAAACCCATCTTATCTCACATCTTTCAAAGCTATTTTTTTTTAAGTACAGACAGAAGACATTCCTTCCTGTCCCTCCTCCCTTTCTAAAATCCTCAGAAACCTCAGAACATTTAAATTTACAGCCCAGTGAGTAAGTGCATTTTAGTAGAAACCATGCTAATGAAAGGTGTCAAATACCTTTGTGAAGATGTCCATAAAGCTGCCACAACGCTGCCCATCAATTTTCACTCACAGCAGAGTGAGCTGAGTCCTGCTGCCCTCCCAGTCCCACCTGCACAGGGCTGTGGCAGTGCCCGCCCACCAGGAGAAGCTGGATCTGAATGTGACAGGCACAACTGCTCACAGGGATTTTGAAGGGGCTTTCCATCAACTGGCTTCCATTAAATACATCCTTTTGCATCTGTGAGATGAAATTGGGATCCAATCAAATACTTCATAAAACATCTTAAGACTTGCCCAAGAAAAAAGGAATTGGGAAGAAATGTTCGCCCCATCCAGATCTGTCACAGGAATAACTAGGCTGCCTGTACTTAGGAAACAATCATAAAGTGACAAGTGTATGTCTGTTTTTGAACTACAGAGATAACAGTAATGTAGAATTGTGTGTTAGAGTGATAACCTGGGATGATGCAAAGCAGTACAGTCTTGATTTGATTATAGCTGATGCTGGCACTGCCCTGTCAATTCCACAGCCACGAGGGGCAGAACAGGATAACTGAAACACTGGTGGAATTCGACTGTCTCCCAGCAAACCCAAAAGCAGTTATATGGCATGTGCACTGGAGAGACATCTTTCCAGGTGTATTGGTGTAAAACTGGCCTGGTTTCTCACTTGCTGTCTTTGCACAGGTCTCGCTAACGCAGTGTTCAGCGGCCGGAGCAGCGCGATATTTTACAGAAGCAATGGGAAAATCAGCAGAGATCTCACCAATATCATCTTTGGCTTTCGGACCAGGGACACTGATGTGATCCTGCTGTATGCAGAGAGGGAGCCTGAGTTTGTCATCATCAGCATCCACAACTCCAAACTCCTGTTTCAGTTACAAAGTGGCAACAGCTTCTACAGGCTGACCCTGGCGAGTTCAGAGTCTGTGAGCGATGGCAAATGGCACCGAGTGATGGTCTCTATGGTGGAGCCCCTGTCCCAGTCCTCCAGATGGCACATGGATATAGACAACAAGAAAGACACGGCAACCAGCACAGCTGCTGCAGGAAACCTCAACTTTTTAAGAGAAGAGACAGACATCTACGTGGCTGACAAGGCTTTTGACAGCCTGGATGGCCTGCGAGGGTGCATGAGCACCATAGAAATCAGTGGCATTTATCTCTCCTACTTTGAAAATGCTGACATCCCTACTAAAAAACCTCAAGAGGAGCAATTTCTCAAAATATCTGCAAACCCTGCTCTTACTGGCTGTTTGCAGGTAGATTTCTGCACTTCTGACCCCTGTATGCATGGGGGGATATGTGAGGACTTTTACACTTCCTACCGCTGTGTGTGTCCTGACGGATGGACTGGCACCTACTGTGAAGTCAACATTGATGAGTGCTCTTCAAACCCCTGCGTCCATGGGAACTGCTCAGATGGGATTGCCTCCTATGAGTGCAGCTGTGAGCCAGGTTACACTGGGGAGACCTGTGAGGAGGACATAGACGACTGCCATGGCCACCAGTGCGTGAATGGGGCCACCTGTGTTGATGGGATTAATGGATACTCCTGCCTGTGTGCTGCTAACTTCACTGGGAGGTTTTGCAGGTACTGTAAACAAGGCTAATCTGTAAGGTTTTGTCAAGTCTCTTCTGAAGGGCTTTTACATCCCTGATGTCTTTGTTTTAAACACAGATGTTTTGCATCTGTCTCTGTATTAATCATGACTGCAGAGTCGATGTATGAAGAGAACAGAAAGTTGTACAGATCAATTAGATGTGGACTGAGACAGTGGAGAGCTGCCAGCTCAGGCAGAGACTGATGAGACAAGGACTGAAGGAACAAGGCACAGCTCTGCTGCCCTGTTCTGCTGTCAGCATTGGTCCTGTGAGCTCTCTGATGACAAGATTACAAGTCTTCCAGAGCTTGAAAATACATGTGCTACATCTTCTTTTCAGAAAAAAAATCTTACGGTTTTTAAATCTGTATAACTATATTTTATTACAGTAATATGGCTCTATAGCTATAAAGGCAGGAATTCAGAGTTGGTAGGAGAAAATACCAATAGGAAAATAAGTTGCTTTTCTCCCCACTAACATCATCTTTTCTGGGTTGGTCTTTTCCTCCCAGCTTATTCTCAGTCCTGGTGGCTGCAAACACCACACAACCCACTTTTGCCCTTGCTTCTGACACTGCTTACTTGCTATTTCCTATTCCTCCCAGACTGTCCTCTAGAAAGGCTGCAGGCTTTTCCCTTTAATTGCCCTTCTCTGCATACCCATAAAATTCTGCCCTCTAAGCATGTCCAATTCCTCTCCAAGAAGGCAAAATCCTTCTCCTTCCTTCAGAACACTCCAACAAATCCAGTCTGCTGCAGCCCAAAGGATGCAGACAATCATCTTTACACTATCCAATTACAGGATATAATTACTTTATCTTTTAGGATATAATTGCTAAAATTGACAGGTTTTGTTGACTTTTTCTGAGTAGTAAGGACATCCTCAGATTTGAAGATGCCTTATGGTGGTCCAATATTTTTTATCTTGTATGTTAAGTCTGTCTCTTTTGAACTCTTATACTAAGCTGTCCAGGTATCACAGAGAACCACATTAGTAATGTAAGTAGAGTGATGTCCTTTTTTTTTAAATGATAAATGAATCATTATTTTGCCAGTAAATATTTGGAAAAGAAAAATTAAATCCGTCAAATTAAAAAAGTTTGGCAAAACATGTTCTGGGAGTCTTAAATCTGAGTTCCAGCTGTCATTCCTTTGGGCAATACCCTGCTCCCCTGCTTCAGCTGAGAGAGCAGGAGACATCCAGAACAAGGACAGTGCCAATAACTGCTGCTGCCTCCTTGTGTGCCCAGGTACAGAAGATTACCTTACACAGTGTGTGGGAATGAGGAGAGGAACCTCACGTGCTTCAACTACGGCAACTGCAGCGACCTGGGCGGGGAGCTGAGCTGTGCGTGCCTGCCAGGCTTTGTGGGAGAACGGTGAGAGCCTTTGTCCTGCCCATCCCTGGGGAGCACCTCTTCCAAAAGCTGGTCAAAAGAGTCCAGAGGGTAACAGCCAGCCCTCCGGCAGAAATACAGACAGAGCAGCTGATTTATAATGCAGGAGTTCCTTGCTAGAGTGACTCTGAGGGTCTGGAGTATTGTGGTTTTGGACAAAAATCACAAACGAATGCAGCAAGGTTTAGTCCAATGCAGCACCAGTAATCCAGTCCCAGATATTACTTCTTAATTAGCACTTCAGGCTTGCTTCTCTGTGCCTTTTCTTTTGTTTCTGTGCCAAATCTTCATATGACAAGTTAAAATGTTGCCTTTCCATAGGTGGGGACACACACATATCCTGCTCATATACCTGAACCAGCTGCATGCTCTGGCACATGAATATGCAAAGCTGTTCCATTTTCACATGTCTGTGCTGTGAATATACAATCTATTCTATCCCAGGGATAGTAAGAGGTGGCACACCTAGTGGCATGGTGTACCATGCTTTCTTACTGAATGCTGAAGTGTGAGAACAGAATGAATGCTTTCAGAAATTATTAAGGAACACTTTGTGCATGTTATTGTTTAGCCTGGAACAGAGGGACCTTCCTCACAGTGAAATTTGTATCTTGTAGCCCAGTTCACACTTAATACTGGCCTTCAAAGAGCTCTGGAGCAGGGAGGGCTGAGAGCCTCAGGGCAGGCATCAGGTGCTGCAGAAACCTAGGAAGGCATTGTCCCAGTCATAGCCTGAACAGGTAATGGCATTTTGGATAGAGTGACAGGAAAAGCTGTACATACTCCAGGTGAAACTAGCATTATGTCAGAATATCATATCCAAAAGTTCAACAGGACCAAGCTGTAACACAGAGAAGTTACCAACAAAAGGTTTTCATTCTCTCAAAAACTTATGAGCCCACTGATTTTGTGGAAAGAGTACAGTAGGCTATAAAAGACATGAAATGAAGATTTCCACCCACTCAATGCACAGTGTGGTTGGCAGACACACTTGAATTGCACTGTTAACAGCCAGGTCGCCTGTGTACCACCTCACAATATTCAACAAGGGGGAAACGATACAATAAAATAAAATTTTAAGACGTAAAAGCATATTCATAGCCACTTCTGCACTGTGTGTATTTCTTGGGACTTTGAGGCAGCAGGAAAGCACTTTTTCCTTCTCCCTCCCCTGCCAGCCTACCTGCTAACTGCAGCTTTGGGAGTGAGCCTTCCTTCCATCCATCCCAGTGGCTGGCAGTAATCTCTCTTTTACAGCTCCCAGGGTTCTCGTGTGGAGCCTGTGCCCGGCGAGCTGCAGGGAGCTGCCTGTGGCAGCCAGGCTCTCTCCTCTCAAATGGAGCATTTGGCCTCTGCTCCTCCAGGCTGCCAAGCCATAAACCAGCAGTGCTTCCATACTTGGGGGTCTCACTAGATCAAATGAGAACATTTCATCCCTTTTTTTTTGCTTTTTTTCCAGAACAAATTCAAATATATCTGTTAATAAGAATATTAAAACCAAATCCCTTTGTATATTTATGTATCAGACTGATAAAGCAGGCATTTTCCTTTAAGACAATATTTCAGCCTTCAGAAAGCCACTGGTGCACAGTATAGAGAAATTCTATGCCAATCAATTGACTTGAGATCACATTAAAAAAATCCAAATGGATTTAATAGCAGGTGGAAAGGGAAATGTGTAAAGATTGATCTCCATAAAAGAAGATAGAGCTCTCTCTCAAAAACAAATTTGTAATGTAATTCAGGCTGGAACTTTCAAAATTATATTAAGGGAGTCAGGTTTTTAAGTGTTCCTGAAACTCAGTTGGATTCAGGTACCTCATTCCCCAGAAGATTTGAGAGGTTTTTGGCTTTTTAAAAATTTGCATAGGTAATTTCATAGCAATACAATTTTTATACATTGGATAAATAACTTAGGTCTTTGAAGTATATGAATATAATTCAATATTTAAGGAAGCTATTGAAAGAAGTTTAGATTAGAATAGAGTAAGAGTGTTTAATATAAAAATACTCTTCTCTGATGTAAGATTAATATGTTTATTGCTTGGTTATGAATATGACTGAACAAAGCAATTCCTTATAATTCAGAGAGAATTTCTCACATTTTTCTCCAAGTACAAACCTGCATTTTTACCTGGAAAAAATAGGATTAACTGTTAGCACTATTTGATAAAAGGGAGCAGGGAATAAAAGGGAACATTTTCAGAGCAAAAATCACCAAATCAGTAGTTTTCAAACAGTCTTACACATCCCTCATTATCCTTCCATTGGCCACCTTGAGAAATTATAACTCAAATTTCTTGTATCACCAGAATTAGCTCAAAACCATTTAATGATACATATTAAGGCTTATGAAACCTGTCCTGCACCATTCTTACCTTTTTTGGGACCCATCTCAAAGCAACTGGATAGGAAATTGTGCTGGGATCTATTGGCATTCCAAATTGAGGGAAGAAATTAAAAGGTTAGAAAAACCCACCCAAAAAGCAGGTAAATATTTCTAGGAGCACTCAGCTGGCAAAAACACACATTTGTTTGACTCATATCCAGATTACTGAGAAGGAAACTGTGTCCTCAGCTCCTGGAACAATGACAAGGACAAGCGAGCTGTCAGCAGGACTCGCACCAGAGCTGGCTCTGAGATCACACAAGAACTTGCACTGCACCTTGCTAAGCACCAGTAACCGTGAAGTGCTTTACAGGGATGAAATTACCTGCTTAACTGCCTGTGTTTGGAAACCATACAGGAAGGTCAGAGTTTGAGTGGGGCTCATCAGCTAGTTAATAAAACCATAAACACGTGTGGAAACCCACCCCAGAGCATCTCCATCCCCCCAAAGCGGCTGAATTAAACAGGTGCCTGTTGGAAGCATTGGGTGCCTGGTTCCCGAGGCTGACTGTTTGCAGTCTCTCCTGCAGGTGTGAGAAGGACATTGATGAGTGCAGCTCTGACCCATGTCTGAACGGGGGCCTGTGCCAGAACCTGCTCAACAAGTTCCACTGCCTGTGCGACGTGAACTTCGCCGGGGACCGCTGTGAGATCGATGTAAGCGACCTCTCCTTCTTTGTCTCTTTGCTCTTGTGGCAGAACCTCTTTCAGCTCCTCTCCTATCTCATTCTGCGAATGGATGATGAGCCAGCAGTCGAGTGGGGTGATCAGGAAGACTATTGAGCTGTCTTTAAACTTTTGTGTTTTACTGCAGCAGAAGATGCCTTGACTAAGCAGCTTAGCGAAGCAATACAAATATCAGAGTTTTAAAACTTGTTTTATATTTCTTTGAATGGTTTTTCTATGAATCCTTTCAGATCTGGTTTAGTTAATAGATTTAGTTTTAGAACAAATGCTAGCAGATGTTAAAGAGTTCACCCCACCTTCACCAGAGCATTTCACCACATGGACGCTGCCAGTGGGTGACAGTGAGACGATTAAAAGGAAACACAAATGTCACATTTACTGAGGGTGGGATTCAAACCCTACTGCAATGAGCGGCAGACTCACTGCCTTCAATAATTCTAATCTTAAACTAAATCTTGCAGGTGGTCAGTATTTTTACATCACACACCATGTTTATTGCTGTTCCTTTGGCAGTTAGGCCTTACACCTGTGAAATTGTGAGGGATATTTTTGGATAATTAGGTAATGGTTTGGATTAGCAATTGACAGCAAGCTGAGGAGGCTCCCACATCCATCTGAATTAGTGTCAATCCTGCACTGATATCACTAATCCTGATCCTCTGCTCCAGTAGCCTCTACAGATGTACTATACTGAGATAAAATACAGCCATCTTAATTTTTACCAACATTTCCCCTTTCAGGAAAGGCCCAGTAAATGTCTCAGACTTGAAATCACAGATTTGTTTTTTGTCTAAAGATTTTTATAACTTTAAGTAAATCTGTTTTACTTACTAGTAGATCAGTGTCATCAGACAAAAAAAAAATGGGAGTTTTCTTTCTTAAGAAGCAAGCAAGGTAATTGGGTTGGTTGTCCATGGATTCTTAAAAGATGAAAAAAGGACCTGAAAATTATGAATGCCAGGAGATTTAACAAAAATATTATAGCAAAATATCTTTGTAGGTACCTTTGAGACTGCAGACATAACTGAAATACATTGTTAAATACTAAACTTTCATAAAAAGTGAGGAGATTTTCTTTTTTAACCATTATTTAAGACAAAAACCTCATTTATGAATGATGAAATAATTTATTTGGACGTTCATTATTATATTTGCAGAGATTCTCTATCCCTTTTAGTCATTTGAATAGCGTCCTTGAGAGAGGATTTGAAAGAACAAGTGTGTATAGGGTGGTGTTTTTTTATCAGCTGTATGGCAGGTAGCAGAGTTTTAAAGACTAACACCATACTGGGAGGTTTTCTGACTCCAGAGGGGACAGTTGATCTTTTGGAGAAGTCCTTGAAATCACTGATACCAGCTTCCCCCACTTCAAACCTGCCCCTGTCCTCCCTAACTCGCTGCAGGTTGGACCTGGTGCATCCAGGAAAAGCAAATCCCCCTTTAAATCTCCAGTGACATTGGGACACCCTGAAATGTGTCTGAGTGAGATTTTAAGGTTTCTGTTTTGCCACAGCAGGATATGGATCAGACAGTGGATCAAGACTATTTTTTATTTTCCACCTTTCATGAATGCCCCCAGTCTGGTATTTTTCTGAGTACCACTCAGCACACGAATGCAGCAACATTTCTGCTGTTAAAAACCCTACTCCTGTTTTAGGGGGGAGGAAAAAGAACAAACAAACTTTTGCACATTTGTGGAAAAAAAATTATGATTCATCCCTGTCACATATTCCTATTCCTGGCATCTGCCTTAGTATGAAAATAAAGCACTGTGTACTTACCTACAAGAATTGTACACAAGGATAATTTCTTTGCTGGCTTTATCATGAAAAAGATTAGGGAAATTTTTTTGTTAAACTCTTATTAAAAATAATTATAAATAATTTTGTATTATATATAAAAATTTATTTTAAAAATCCTTTCCTCCTTGTAAGCAATCAATAAACACTAGATGGGAATGCACTGGATATGAAATTAATGTAGCAGTGTCAGGAAGAAAACTATATATACCATCAGATATAAGTTTAGTTATCTTACTTGCAATCACGTGTAATACTGGGAATTACAGAACACAGGCAAAGAGAAAAAAACAAAACCAGACTACATTTTGGAATTTTTTATTCCAGTGAAAATAGTTTTGGAAAATTGCTTTCATGTGGGGAAATTCAAAATAATAGCATCTTATGTTGGGAATTTGATTCCAAACTAGCTTTCATTTAATCAGAGCTAAAAACATTTCTCAGTTCAGTATTATTGAAATGAAAAATGAAAAATTAATCAGAAATAACTTGAAATAAAAACTGTCCTATTTCAGAATGCTAACTAAAGACAAAGAAATAAGAAATTTTAAAAATTCAAATGAAGAAAGTTCTGCTACTTATCAAAGCTCAAACCATTTATTTTTTCTTAAATAACTATAACTATAATTAAGAAAATAATGAAGTTTAGTTTGGTTTTATTTTCTCACTAGTTTTAGTTCAGTTTCCACATAACTAAATTGAACCATTATGTACTTTATAGAATATGTACAACAGGACACACTACATTAAGCAAAAATTTCATCATGGTCTTAATGATGAAGAAAGGTAGAAAGCAATAAATGTAATAACAGTATGTCTGGCATTAGACCTATATCCAAAATGTGAAAACAATAAGAATCCATTTGTGTAGCGATTCCAATACTCTTTCCATTCAGTACTAGACACTTGATATGAGTGTTTATGCAATATTAAACACAGGTTTCATATTAATTTACAGCAATATGCAAGTTATTATTCTAAACTCAATTAGCAGGGCATCAGTTCTTTCTTTCTTTTACTAAAAACACTCACCTGTAATTGAATTCTTTCCTTCCTCTAATGCCTTGTCATCATGAAACATCCCCTGGCCTCAGAAATGCTGCTCTTCCTCTTTGTACTTCTGTATCCTCAACTTCATTGTGCACGTGTACATAAATTTCCTACCTTTATACACCAAATAAACCTTCTGCCTTTGTCTCTTTATGTCTGCTCCTCATTTCCTGCTGATGGCTCTGTCCATTTGCTTTCAGTGTGCCATGTTTTCTGAACACTTCACAGGAACACCACACACCAACCAAGGCTGCTTCATCCCAGGGTGTTCCATGAGTTCTGGAAGGGCAGGGTCAGGCAGGTGCCTCCCACTGAAGCTCTTCAGCCACTCCAACCACCCCAGCTGCACTCCTGCAGACTTGGTATTTCTAGTTTTAAAAGTCAAAAAATAAGTAAACAAGTGCCACGTTAAGTGAAATAATTTTCTATATTTTTTTAAGAGATGCAGGTGTCAGACAAATAAAGGGAAACTGGTATAAAAGCAAACATGAAAAAAATAGCTGGATGAATAATGGCACTGGGTACTAACCTTTTTGGAAAAACATCCAGTTGCTGAGATTTTTTAGAATTCAAGGGGCTGAAACATGAAAATTCATGTTTAATATTAAGATATAATAGCAAGATCTTCATACATCTCCAGTGTTGCAATTGTACTTCAAATCTTTTGATAATTGATTTTTTTTTTAAATAATTGAAATTTTTTTAAATACACAAACTCCCTGCTGAGTTCATGCTTTTGTGGAAAATCAGTATTTATAAAAAAAAAGAAATATCAAAACACACTCCTACTAATTTGGGCATTGAGAAGAAGTTGGGAAAACATCATCTCAATATACTCAGAATCAGAGGAGGGATACAAGACATGCAAATGAAAGAAAGCCAAAAAACAAGGTCATGATTTTTGGAGGCATGGCTTGTGATGCTCCATGGTGGTAATATCTGTAATGGATCCCTCTGTGGTACTGAGACTCAGACTGGTTTTCAGATGCCAGTGACTGTCATTCATAAAGCTGGATAATGAGAACTAACAGTGTTTGGGCTTGAGGCAGAATTTAGATTTCTGAAAAGAGGGGGAAGACAGCACTGATGGAGACACTGGAAGGGAGAGCAAAGGGATTTGCATCAGCTGTGGGATGAGTGAAAGCATATTCTTCACTGTGCTTGGAAAATACACAAGGGGGTTTTCAGTGAGTAGGTGTCTCCAGGGAATGGCAGATTGTCTTTTCTGACCATTGTTCTTACTTCTGGCTCTTAAAAATCCAGGCTCTGACTGAGCCCTCTCTGCAGCTGTATCTTATGACAATTTTAACTACAAAGAGCCCATGTGTTTGTGAATTTGAAAATATCCTTGATATATGCTTATTTAGGTGTTCTTACTCCCAGATTACTGAGGAAACTAGATCCAATAATCATTTACTCACTGCACATGACTACAGTACATTGGTGAACCTAAAAATAGGAAAAAATCTGCTTCAAACCAACAGTGATGAAATAAGATTTAATTCTTTCTTTGCAAATATTTTTTCTGCCCTGACAGCCAAAAGTTCAGCCAAGAGGGCATTTTACTTGTTTATATTAACTTTCAGCACTTGAACTTATACATTTATATCTTGAGTTAGTGATTCTCCCTAAAATAATGAAACTCTTGTTTGCAATAAATTATTCAAAATTTCTACTTCAAAACCCACAAGGCCTGGTTCTGAGAACTATAACCCTAAAAAGGCAGTGAAATAAAAGCTGCAGCAAATCTTCTTTCTGTGGTACTGAGATTACCATTAGTTGAAATGGATCTCCAGGGAGTAAAGACAAAACCCAGGGTTGGGTTGTTCATTTTACTTCGTGTTTCAGGAGTGCCCTGAGCCCCATTAGACTGTGAGCACATCCTGCCAGGCCTGGGTCCTGCTGGTGCTGGCAAACAGCTCCAGCTGAGCTTTGGAATTGTTCCTTGAACATTGTCACCAGCAGCACCTTTGGGACAGCACTCCCTCACAAAACACACCCCCTCTCCTATTGTACGTGTGAATATACATGAGACTTGAAAGGGGAGGTGGATTTCATGTCCCAGCATTGAAGCTGTCCTTGGTTCACAGAGCTGCTGCCTTGTGCTGCACCACTGCTGCTTCCACGTTCTCTTCCAGCTGGTACCATTCCATCCTCCTGGGCACAAGGACAAGCATCATGCACTGGAGGTTATGAGTCACACTTAATGTCATTAAAAATACACCGATAAGCATGTTGGTTATGTTCAATATTGAATCTAAATTCAATAAAACTCTCTCAGGCTTCCATAGCACAGACACAGGGAATTTTGATTGAATCTGCTCTACAGTGATTAGTTAATGTATTCATTAACTGGAAAGGTTAGTAATATGAACGTAGCAAATGATACTTAATTACAATAATTAATGCCTGGTGATTCATGAATAATACATTCCATAGCTATTTACATATTCATACTTATGAGGCTATTAATGGATAATTACCATTTGACTAAAAGACATGGACATCAGGAATGTAACAACCAGGCTGTTTTCCCCCAGTCTCACTGTGGCTTTACCTGCATGCCTTGCTCTTGTACACCTCTACCTTGTACACAGAAACATCAGCAGTATTTTGGTTTTAAGGCCTACAGAGTGATCTAATGGCATTTACAGCCCACGCAGGTTAAGTTTCCACTCTGCACCAGTTCTCAGCCAGTATTCCCATCAGTTTCTGTCTGGAGATTGCAAAACTCTGAAAGTACTTTGTTCTCTTCACCATCAGTACAGATTTGTTCTTGCTCTTTCCTACTGCAGATGGTCAGGACACTTTCATACTTTAGAATTTTTTAATTCGTGAGATTGGGTAGAAATATTGAAAAAAATAGGAAAATTAGGTTAGCTATATTGGAAGCACCTTCAAAGTGAAAAATTCTGCCCCTGATACTTGGTACTTCTGCTCCTAATACACATATTTCAGCCTCCACATAAGCAGATACTTTGCTAGACCTCCCAAGAGAAGCCCTTGAGAGCAATAGAGAAATATAAATAAAACACAAATTAAAAAAATAAATTAAAATTCTTATTAAAATATATTTTAAGGCAATAAGATAATTTTTATTCTTACCCTAAGATTGAAAGCCCAATGTTGAACAACAACACCAAGACAGTGATTTTCAGCAGCCAGCCTCAGGAGTGTGGTAAAATGAACAAGTAAAGCTGGGTAAGTCAACTGAATAGTGCTGCCAGCCTGAGTTTCAGACAGGCCACTCACCTGCTGCTCATCCACAGCAGGAGCTAAGGAGCTGTGGGTGCCCAGGTCCCAGAGAAGCTCCTTGCAGCCTGCAGGAGGGAGCAGAGGCTCTCCCCACGTGGGCTCAGCTCCAGGCTCCCCTGACAGTCCCAGAGCAGCCCAGGGCTCGGGGCAGAAAGGTCAGGCTGAGCTCCTGGGGAGCAGCAGGCTCCTTAATGAGGAGCACATTTGTACCTGCTGGGACTTCTGTCTTCTCCAGAGCTCTGGCAGCCTCTTGGAAAAGTCTGGTATGGATGGACAGTGCAACATTTCCAAAATGACACCATTCTCTGAAGGGCTCTGTCCTATTTCCACTGCGGGTGAGGTGCCCCTAATGATAGAACCTGAGGAAATCAGAGGGGTTTAAAACCCCTCACCAGCACGTTCTGACATCACACTGAACCCAGCAGTGCCTGAGGAGCAGTGGAGAGGGGACTGAATCCCTGCTCAGAACTGATGCCCTCTGCTTGCAGCACCCACAGTGCCATGACATTCCTGCTGGCACTGCTGCCCAAGCAGGAGCAAGCCCTGGGTCAGCAGAGCTACCAACTCTCACCTGTCAGCTTTCCTGAGGCTCCCAGGACCTGCAGGGGGGAAAGAAACACTCTGGGCTATGTAACTTACATCCTGCAAGGCTGCTCCTGGAAGTTTAAAGGGCATTTCCTGGTGCTTCTGATTTACTCTCTGTAGTACCTTACTTGGTTTGAGAAAACCCTCATCAGGGCAACTGTTTGTACAGAACAGGTAAACTTTTACAGTCTGATGGTAGTCTATTGAAATGAGATTATTTCAATGACTGAAATAAATGTATACTTTTATTAGCCCAGCAGAATCAGCATAACTGAGCTGGGAAGAAGCTGGAGTTTATTTGTTTCACATCATTTGTGTGGTTGCAGATCACCCACCATGGCAGAATCATTACCATTGATGGTAGGAGCCAGACAGGGCTCAGCTTTATTCCAGTGCCAGGTCAAATGTGGGGTAAGAAGAAACATCTCTACATTTATAAAATGAGCAGCTCTGCTCTGGAAGTCACTGGAAATGTCACAATGCCATTTTTGCAGTTGTTTTTCAGAGCAGAACAATGCCTTAATACCCTTTGCTATTTTGTATTAGTCTGCATTCAGGACAGAGGATTTAACTAAAACTTCTAAAAGGATATTGGATGAAACACATTTAATGTGTGTCACAACATAAGGTACAAAAGCATTAGGATGCAAAGACAATAAGGATATCTAACATGTCCTAGCTGGGAAAGACAAGAAAGCTCTTCACAGGGCCAGGATTACTGCATGCATCAGTGAAAAGCAGTTGAATATTTAATGTGCATGGTAAATATAAGCAGAAAAGGGAGCCCAGATGACACATGACAGCATAACACTCTGCAGTACAGAATCAGCTCCAGCACAGTGCTCACATAACACTTTAGTATTCAGATTAACACATTTTGTCTGTACACCATCCTTTCTGTTGCAATGGCATTGTCTTCCCTATTCTCACCTTCTGATGTTTTCCCTGTGGACCCACATCCACATCACATGGGTATTTACTTCAGTCATTGCTCACTTTATAACACATTCATGCAGTCTGTGCCTGCATTGTTCAGATACTAAATTTTATGTCCTATTTTTTTCTTATATGCTTCATGAGACCTAATGTTCTCTTCTATTTTTCACTTCTTGGTATGAAACTCCATTCCTAATAACATCTGAAAAAAATTACACACTTTACTAGGCTTGTGGAATATTACTCCACTGAAAAGGAATAAAAATAATTCCTGTTCTGAGAATCTGAAAAAAAAAATGGTTTCAAATGATCAATAACATCTATCTATTTTGATACAGAGAAATGTTTAAATGAGAGGCAGAGCTTGTTACACAAATATCTGAATATTCTACCAATCCAAATGTGCAGCAAACACAACCGTCCTTGAATTCATTCAAATCATATTTGGTAGAAGAAATTATTCAGTTTTCCAAAAAAATAACAGCACTGAAGTAAAAAATGTGATATTGCTGTAATTCAAAGGACAAGGAAATCAGCAGCTTTACAAATCTTTGTAATTATTTAGAGTGAACAGATTTTGCACCAGTGGAGACAGCTTTGATTGTTGGTGGTCCCTGTGAAATGGAAGGGTAGGGATTCTGGGGATTCTCAAAAACATGAATACTTTGGGGTCTAATTTATCCATTACAGAAATAAATGGAAATACTCCTCTTTCTGGGGAAAGCACTGGTAACATCACAAGCTGTCCTTCTCTCCAAAGGGACAGGACCCTCTTTTCCCTCTTCTCCAAGCAGTAACCATTTGTGGGTGAATTAAAGGTGCAGTTGCTTCCCAGATCAGCCTGTAACAAGACCCTTTCTCCCCTGTTGGCTTTGTATCAGTGATGCAGGAACAGGAGGCATGGAGTGAGCACAGCCTGCCTGACACCTGGGAGCTGATAGTCTTGGAACACCACCAACAAAAAAACACACCAAAAAAACACAACCAACCAAAAAAACCCCAACAACATAAAACAAAAGTACACACACACACAAAACTGCACACCCAAAAATACCCCCTACCCAAGCCAAAATAAACTCCAAAGAAAAGCCCAAACCTGCTCCCAATTAAATGACAAACTAGAGACTGAGCTCTGGGAGGGCCTGGCAACACCACCTCTTCTGCAGGGCTAATTTCACTTGGTATTCACCAGTGCTAATGCACGTGTCTGGTTTTATCTAGGCTCACTCTGAGCCCACAGTGAAATGGCAGCATAGGCACAGATTTTACACAGGGATTTCACTGTTGCCTTTTTCATCCCAAATGCTACCATTTTGTGAACTAACCAGAATATTGCACATAACAATCAGGCAGGACACTCCTGTTTCTCATGGAAAATGGCACCTGGTCCTTTCTTATTTTATTGTTTCCTTTAATCAAACACAAACCTCATCCAGGCTGAAAGAAAATGCTTGGTTTCTGTACATATGAAAATGTAACCCATCCTTCAAGATAGACCTAATGCCAGTAGTAAAGGTAGAGTCTCTGTCACTTTTTATAGGTTTGGAAGTCATTATCCCACCCAAATTGTCACCTGTGCTTTCAGTAGGTGATACTGCCAGTGGAACCCCAGTGGTAGCTGTGGGTCTGTCTGGGGAATGATGAATCCCAAAAACCCCTCAGTGCTTCCATTGTTGCCATTTCTGGAAACCATCAAAAAAAGGTGGTTCTGAAGGAGATCCTGGAGGCACAAAGTGATACTGAGGGAAATGAAATCACACAAATAAGGAAAATCATAAGTAAAATGGATTTGTAAAAGTCAAACAGATGGGGACAGCATTGAGCACCTCTGTAAGGTGCCCACGTGTTATTATCTTGTCCTTTACTAGGAAGTGGACAGAGAGAGAGCGAGCACAGTCTACCTCAGGATGCTTTAAACACTTTAAATCTACAACACCATTATTGGTAGAACCTGCTGCTAAGCAATAATCTCCAAACCAGTGAAGTTCTCTAGATGGAGTAGGCAGGAAAGGTAAATTTCCCTTCAGTATCAGCTACCCACTCTGCCTCAGAGGAGCACTCAGGCTTCTCAGACTGCAACTGGCCTGGACCCAGAGACCTGAAACAACTTAATTCACTTCCAGAAAATTTGGAGGCAAAGATTCCTAGCTTCTGATTGTTTCTTTCCATCCTCTCCAAAAACTACTGATGAAGGAGGAAGCAGAAGTATTCTTCCAGGAGAAAACACTAATGTATGAAACTTCTGCCAAAATATATTAAACTTGTCTGATTTTCTTATTACTTTGCTAATGCATATGAGTTTGGGAATATTTTAAGGAAGGATGCAAGTATCAATCAGAAGAGCAACTCAGCGCCATACACATAAGCATTTTGGAATTCATTGATCACATTTTTACTTGAATTAAATGTCCTATTTGTGGTATGAAAAATACAGATAGACAGCAAGCAAAGTGTCAGGTCTGTGAGACTTCAGAATGGAACTTTGACAGAGGATGAACCATCTTGAACATTGCAACATGACCAGAGCCAGGTACTTTAACAAAATGGGCCATCACTGGCAGTTACCAGTAGTGAGGCTGGGGGAGCCAGATCCTTCCAATACCTGAAAATATATAAAACCAGAGCAGGCTTAAATCTGTAATAGTCCCATGGGGCAGGGAGTTGACCCTCAGGAAGAGAGAAGTGAGGACTGCACTCCAGGGTGTTTGCCTGAGGGAGTCCTGCCTGGCCATCCTGGCAAAGAGCATCTGTCCTGGTGCTCAGGGAATGAGTAACCACAGGACAGTTGATGTGCAAGTGTGAGTTTAGTCCAAGAGCAGACTCTAAACTTGTAGTAGGCACATATGAGGGATTTATTACCAGTGTAAATGCAATATTGCAGTTTAAACAACAGAGAATGCCATACTTCACTCCAAAAAAATGTCATACAGCAAAAATGTCGGATGGCAACAGCTCCATGAAAGATCATCTGTCAGGCCCAGGTTCTCTTGCTCAGGGCTTCCTGCATTCCTGCCCCAGCAGCTGCACAGACACCCAGCAAGGCAGAGCCTGGAGGGCCCCCCTGGGCCAGACCTCAGCAGTGCCACTGGTAGTGCTGGAGCTGGGCAGGGCTGTGCTGCAGGGTGGGACTGACAGGCAGAGCTGGGGCAGAGAGAAGGGATTAAATTCAATCACTGCTTCCACCATGGGCTGCCTGACTGGTCATGGGCTAATTGTGTTTCTATTTCATGCCTCAGTTGCCCTCTCTGACCAAAGGCTGCTTTAAGGGCAGGCATTCTCCAAACTGAAAACTACTGAATAAGAAATAAGGCACCAGGATGGAGCTGAGAGGAACAGGCTGCCTGTTTGACAGCAGCCACTCACATCTGAGACAGGAGGAATCAAAGAGGGGCTCTACCAGAAATACCTTACACCTGCATGCAGAGGTGACCTGACCACATGCACTGTAGAAAGTGCTACTTTCAGCCTGTACTGAGGAGATCTGAGTTAATCATCTGAGTTAAACAGACCTGGCCAGGAGCAGGGTGAGGTGGCCTCACAGTCAGCACTCCTTGCCCTGGGGGACCAGAGGTAAATTCAGTGAGCTGAGTCAGCAGATTTCTTTCCTATTTCCAAGAAGTATGATATTCAACAAAATCTGAAAGTGCAGGAATTCTTCCTAAAAGAAAGACATTGATAGGGTTGCCATTCCTTCCCAGCATACCAGGGTAAAACTCCCTAATCTGTAGTACAATGTATTTTCTGTTAGTTATCTTTAGGTGGCAGTAAGGTAAAAGCATGGAGTAGAAAGTTAAAAGAAATTTCTACTCCATTTTCAGAGACCTTTCTCTCATGTGCTGTGCTGCCTATAACACAGAAAGAGACTTTCTAAAACATTTGCACCTTCAGCAGATACCCAAAAAGCAATTATCAGAGTTGGCTTCATCCAGTTCACATTCAGATGCAAACCTGTTGAATACCAGCAATACCGATACAATATTAATACATTGATACAATGATAGGTCCCATATTAGGTATGCAGTCCTATCCGAGAATCCCTGAGGACAGTGGTGAGATTCAGAGGTAGACTCACACTCACACAATTCTATCAACAAGACAACACTTAAAAAAAGATAAAAACTAACTCTGCTAACAAATTAAAGGTCTAAATCAAGACTGAATTATTATTAACACAGCAGTTTTTAGATTTTTTTTTGTTAAACTTTACCTACATGCACCTCTTCCAAAGTCTCTCCTGAAGCTAAACCATAATGATTTTTGCTGTCTCAAATCAGCTTTCTACTAGAAAAAAAACCCCAGCCAGTGGGATAAAAACATACTGAAAGTTTTTATCCAGGAATATAATTAGCAAGTAACGTGACAGTGTCACGTAGCATGCTAAGGCAATATTATGTAGCCAGTGAAGGTCTATCTTACACTATTAATATTTACAGTTGGAAGCAGGAGATGGCTGCAATCGAAGTGCTGCTCCCAGCAAAGGCTCGCTGCTGACTCGATACCTTGCTGTCTGACAGTGTGAGACAGTCACAGTGCTCCTTACTTCAGCACCACTTGACAGCATCCTATTAATGCTAGGTAGCAACACATGGCTGGTTTGCAGGAGCTCAGCACCAGGAATGGAGAAGAATTTCATGGAACAGTTTTGAGATCGTTGCCTTGGCTTATTAGCAGAGAAGCAGGGATGGAAAGTGTCTGGCAGTTACAAAATTGGGCAGGAATTGTAACAGCCTGTGCTATGCCATACACAGCTGACCCACCTGTTTATTGTGCAGCACTGGACAGAGCAGTTTCTCATTCCCACAGAAAGCAGGGAGAGGCAGGGCTCTCAATTTCAGCACCGAGTTTCAGCAAGAGAACCAGGACCTGGGGGAAGAGGACCAGAGCCTGCTACCCATGGTCACAGGCAGGGAGCTCAGCCCACAGGAGATGCCTGCTCCCTTTGTCAGGCTGGGCTTTGATGGCTCCTTGGGGCTCTTCTCAAAGACCTGATTAAGAAATAAAAGGACACCTACCACTAACATCACTGATTCAGAAAGAGATCTTTAACCTCAGCTGCCACGTGCTGAAAAGTGGAGTTTTGAGCAGCTCCACGTTGTGCACAAGTCAGGTTGTGCAAATCCATTACAGTTAATTAGGCTGACAATTCCTAACACAGGCAAATCCTGTCTGGTGAAAACAATGTGCAAGGAAACACATTAGTGAGGAGAAACAACAAGCAGGTATTCACTCAGACAGTACTTCAACATTGCAAATACCTCAGCAAAATCTCTCTTGCTTTTTTTTTTCCCCCTGTACAGAAGAGATTGGTATCTAGAACAACAGATAAAACATACATGGAAAAAATCAGAAAAGCAGAGGTTTGGAACAGGAATGGTTTAGGTGCTTCCTTGACTCAGCTGTTGATAGCCTACATTACCCTTCTCTGCCCCATTCTCTTCTCCAAATGCTGTCATTACCATCATTAGTGTCACAACATTGTTCTGCATATGCTGCTCTAACCAACACCTGTGCAATCAATGAAAAAAGCAGTTTTGAAATTCATTCTTCTTTCTTATAATTATAACTATTTCACTCTGTCTACTGAACCTCTCTCCATCTCTTTTCCTTGTAAACTGTCCTGCCCTCATCCTCAGCACTGTAGCATCTTTTCTTATTCTTCTCCTGTTTGGGGCTTTAACCTCCTGACCCCTGCACACTCACTTCACTCTCCCATGACAGCAGACTTCCTCAAAAGGGCCTGTGTGTTCTTCCAAATCCCTCTTCATGTGCCACTTCTACTGTAGCAGCTCCAGGGATGCAGTAAACTCAACCTGGCCACATGCAGGGAAAAACAGAAAGCCAGCCTTTTCAGTGATAGCCTTGAGTTTAAATATCTCCCATTTCTTCCTGCAAGATGCTTGCCTGATGAGGCTTTTATCCACCACCAGGATGTACTCACACAGAATCTGCTGTCTCAAAGCAGTTATGCCCTGTGAAGAAACACCACCTGATACACTGTGCTGGCAGCCATGCACAAAAATAATTCTGTATGATGCCCCAAAGCATTTCCCAAACTGGAAAAGGATGTTGCACCCCAGAGACTGACACCTTTACTAAAACATTTGTCTAGTCTGTGATATAGCAGCTATGGGACAAACTCCTCCTCAGCATGGCTTGCCTGGATTTGCACCAGCTATAGATTTTTCCCTCTATTCCTTTCAGAGTGCAGCAGATGGTGAAGTTCCTACACCAGAGGCTGTCAATAGAATTTTAAAAGGCATCTCATAACAACACATTGGAGCTGCACATTTAATCTGTGCTGCACCACTCAGATGATCTTAAAAAGAGCTGGAACACTGACAAAATTAGCACTGGCAGTTGCTGCAGGAGCACTATCAAGGAGCCTTCTCAAAGCCCCCAGCTCAATGAGAGCTGCCCTCCCAAACTGGCACCCAAATCACTGCTCCCTGTGCAACCAACACTCTGCTGCCCAAAAGGCATTCAGCAATCTGGGAGATACTGATCCAGCAAAACAGCTGATACAGATTTTAAGGGGCTGCTTATGTACTTTTGGGTGCATGGCTGAGCTCATGCACAGTGTGGTGGCCAAAGCCAGGACTACTGTTCCTTCTGCCTGACAGACCATCCCAGACATACTGAACTCCTCTGTTTCCATGTCTGGACTGCTTGCATTAAACAGTTCATACAAACCAGATATCAATACTACAATAGCTAAAGAAATTATAGTTACTGTAGGTAGCCTGTTCTTTAAAGGTTAATTCCTAAAAGTGAGCCTTCCAAGCTGGAAAAGCTTTGTGGCCAAAAGGCTGATACTGCCAAGACAAGGCCACCTAAGCCGTGTATTGCTGCATGTACCAGCACTGAGGAGGGGGCAAATTGCTCTGATTTAAATACAGCACTGTTTAAAGTGATCTGGGAATGGTCCTGCAGCCCAGTGTGGGGAGGAGGAGGTCTGGGTAAGCTGGTCTGACTGGGAGATCAGGACTAATGTGAACAACACCCTTGTTCCACTGCAGTCTGCTTTACAATTTAGTTGCAACACTTCAGAGAGCTCCGTCTCCAATCTCCAATTTCTTGCTCCACTATAATTAGAACAAACCTCCTCATTAACTTCTGTAGTGTCACAACAGTGCAACTTCACGTGCCAGGAGGGAGGCTGTCAGAATTTCTTAATGAGGTGCTTTCTCTGCAAGCCCAGCTAAATCCTAGACTTCAATCATCTCCATCTTCATTTTCTCACAGACTGCCACAGACATAATTCTTCCTTCATAGTAAAGATTGCATTTTTTCTGATCTATAGCTGGTCAAGCCAGATGACCAATTTATCATTATAGCAACTAACATGAATTCTCTCCATGCTTTTTCCTTGATTTCAAGAACTGTCAGAAAACTGATAGTTGACATTTTTCAGGAAGGAATCAATTAAAACTGTCAGGTGTCAGCTAAGACAAACTATTCAAACTACATTATATAAAAACATATACTATAAAGAGGTTGTAGTGAACAAAATTTCTTCAGAGACATTTCAAGAAAATATTCAGATAATAACACCCACAAGAAAACAAAAAAGAAATCTAAAAGATTACTTAAAATCTTTCTCCTTCAAGATGAACTGCCTAAATACTGTGGATATTCTGCACACAGAATTAGTCACCTAAGTTTTTTCTTCAGCCATGTCCACAGGGGCAGGTACAGGACTCAGAGCCTCATTCAGGCCCTCCAGGCAGTGGGATTGTATTTCCCTACAGCTATCAGGAAAATAACTCAGGGGCTGATGGCAGAAACAGCAACAGCAATGCTGGAAATTCAAGATGATCTACAGCTCTTGAGATACTGAGGTTCAGAGATATTTTCAGAGGGCTACAGAGGGAGATGAGGGACAACAGGATAGCCTCCTCCCAGTGAACATGGGCCCAGCAGAAGTTCCCCAGATGCAGAGGAAAAAGCAGTGATGCTCCCTTGGGGTGCTGCCCTGCATACAGAAGGCACCAGAGCCAGTTTGTGGCACCTACAGACCCCCCTGATCTGGAGCTCTGGGCTGGCTGCCTGCAAGGAGAGGCAGCCACACCTCAGGCCACTGAGATCTTCAGGTGTTCAAGGCTCCACAGCTGAAGCTGGTCCTACAAACTGTCCTTTCCTTACTCATAAAGGATGCAAAACTAGAGAAAAGCCTTGCAGCAGTCTTCCTAGGTCTGTTTTAAACTCTTGCCTTCTGCCTCTCAATCTGAGAGAATTCAAATACTTTTCTTACCATGTAATCCTGAAACTTGTTAGGCACCAGGTTCACAGTACAGCAAATACTGCACCTCTCAGGAATCACTCCAGGGGACAAGAGGAATGTCTGTACAATGCAACTGCCACTTTTGAAGCCCACAAGATGAACTGAAGAGTTCTGAGGTGTGCAGAAGGAAAAGGAGTTGGTGGTCTCACTCATGATAAAGAGTGGAAAATCAGCTAAAGTGCAATAAGTCCTGCTTCCTTTGTTGCCACAGGTGCCAAAGCAGCAAGGAGTAAATTATCCAAGGACCTGAAAAATAACTGTTTGTAGATACATTCAAAGATCAGTGCCCACATGGACAACAGCATGAAGCAGGAACCAAGGATAAACCTTTAAAGGATACAGCAGTTAAATAAAATAGGTGATGTTTATAACATGTTAAAAATAATTTGCCTTTTCCAGTGGCCTGTGCAGTGTTTGGCTTGACATGAATCTGTGCTCCTTAAATGAGTCCCAAACATGAGATGATGATGATTATTATTATTACTACTACTTGAACTCAACAGCCCAACAGCTCTTGGAACATGGTGGCTGGTGTTTAGCACAAACAGAGCAGCTACCTTTTGCAGGTGATATGAGGGAGAGCAATAGGCCACAGTTTGCTAAGGTAAAAAAAGAAAATCACAGAAAAAAGGGACTTCCTGTGCCTTCATTTAATGTACTTTTATTAGAACAAAATCAATCTATAGATTTATGGCCACTTCATTGCTGTTGAAAATAAACTGTAGCCTCACAGGCTGGGGTTATCAATGCACCTCATGATAACAGATTTGTGTGTGCCTGACTGGATTTCTCCTTGAACTACACAAATTCTTATTTGAATTCAGCCTGTAAGAGAAAGAAGTTCCAATAAGATGGCTGTAAATCCTCTGTGAAATGAGCTCAGAATATCTATGGGCCTTTTAATCAAGTAAATGGCTTTTCTCTGGCTGCTCACTATTATCCCTCTATGCCCCCAACCCTTTCAAAGTAACTCTGCCATGGATTAGGACTACTCAAGGCAGTTGTTACCACAGCAAATGGCTGTGATTTGGAAGCAGTAAATCTGGGCAGCAGGGATCAGATGTTCTTACCAGGAATGAGCTGATAACCTTGTGAGTGGTGTCAGGACTCGGGATCTGAGACTTGCCCAGCAAAAGCTCCAGTGCACATGAGCAGCTGCAGAAATCCCAAAAAGCCCCACCCGTGGCAGGGAAGGGAAGTCTCTGGGGTGTGTCAGTCCCTGTATTTTAAAGCCTGCCTTGATGTCTCTGTCTGGAGATGCATCCAGAACCAGGCACATTCTGAGCAATGCTAAAATGAAGGTGGGTTAATCCCTCCTGCCCAGGCACAGAGGCAGGCAGCTCCTGCCTCCAGAGCACATCACACACCCCACAGACACCTCCAGGGAGCGCCTCCCCATGCAGCAGCACCCCAAGGAAGCACTCACTGCCCCTCTCACCCCTGCTGCCCTTCTCTGCCAGCACCACAGCTGCATCCTCCTGCTCTCCCCTGGTCTGGCTCAGCCCTGAGTGGACACAAGGCAGGATGAGTTCAGCTCAGCTATGCTGATGTGACACTCGCAGGAGGAGCAGCCCTGTGCCCTTGGCTGGGCTCCCTCGTGCTGTTCTACCTGCCTTTGACACTTGGCACACGTGGAAATGTTCATTACAGCAAATCCCCAATGGTCCCTCCTGTAAAATAACCATTTGGGAGATGGCTTCCTTAAAGGTGAGCAAACATACACTGGGTTGATAAATGCCTCTAATTCTGACTTCTGAACTGGGCCCTTCTTATTCAAAAAGTGCATCAAGGAACCAGAGCAGAACAATAAATCTATTTCCATAACCAAATGAAAAGCAAAACCCAGAGCTATAATGAAATGTCACTCTATTCAATTATTTATTTTATGCAATCTAAATACTAAAAAAAGAATTTAAATTTAATAATTAAATCGTAGGAAAAAATAATCCATTTTGATGTAAACTACTAGTCAAAATCCAAAAGACTTGACTTTAGAAAAAGATAAAGATTTTTTTACCTGCATTTTCTCCTGGCTTTGCAAATGAAGCCATCCACTACATGAAAACTAAATTCCACCATGTTTTTTTCTTTCCTTTTTAAAAACTTTTGCCAAAATAAACTTGTCACCTGACGTCTAAAGGTATATAAATAGAACATCCTAAAAAAAACAAAAACAATTTCGTGAGAAGCAGGTAGGCTTTCCAATGGTAGCAAACCCCATTTTGTTGGTTTCATCTTGCCATCAACATCCATTTCCACCAAGGATGCAGCTTTTACTGTAGCTCCTCTATATTAGGGGTTCTTAAAACTGTTCTGTCACCAAATACCTTCTGAACAGGCTCATAAGATAATTCAGGTTGGAAGAGCCCTCAGGAGGTCTTTCAGTCCAGCCTCAAACTGTAATGAGAATCTCTAAGGTACTGCCCAGCCAGTTAATTAACCCTCCTTCATTTACCTTGCATATATTTCGTTATTCATAAGCAGTGCTGAAGTTACATTCAGTAATAGCTGTGATCACAAAAAATGTGTTATTTATTAGCAAGGATTCTTTCTGACAGACAATCACAAAGTATGGGGGTAGGGGTGTTGCATAGGCTTCCCTAATAACAAAGGTTTTCAGCAAAAAAATTCAGGAACTTGTTTCTCTTCACAAGCTCCCAGGTGTCCTGTGGTGTTTTGGTTTTTTTTTTTTTGTGCCAAGAGAAAATTAAGTTTTTCTTGCTCTGTCCATTCCTTTCTAGAGCTTTCTTTTTCTGCTCTTGAAGCTCTGGGCCAAAGAGCACCTCTTGCTGGGTACTCTGTAACAGCCTTGTGACAAACACACCAAAAATCTCTCTATTGTCACCTCAGCACTCAGCTCAGCAGCCAGGGCTTCACCAGTTAATGTGGGGAATGTGGTATGAAGCTGAAAATTCATATTAGAATGTGTCCTAGCCCCTTAGGATGCCCCAGACCCTCAGCCAGGGATCTGGGACATGGGTGGAGCACTGAGATGAGCAGCTACACACGAGAGCAGCCCCAGGGCACTGTGAGACATCCCAGAGGTTCACAGCTCAGACCCATCCATGGTGGAAGCACCAGCAAGGACTGGCCAGAAAAGCCTGAAGCACTGATATGGGACCTTTCCTTTCAAACTGCATTTTTAGTGTCCACTCCCTTCTATCATGCAAAGTACAAGTCTGGTCAGCGTCAGAAAACCTCTTTCCCACTCTTTCAGCAGCACTAATGTTACTAAAAATGCTGCTCAACCCTTTTATTTTTGGAATCACCAGTTACAATTATTTCAGTCTATCATCATCACCGAACATGCAGTGAACAGACTCTGAGATGACAGGGGACAGAGCTTTTCAGATATTTTTTTCCAGATCAGCCAGCTGATTTTCCAAATTAATTTAACAATTCAGCCATTAATTACTAAAGAAGCAGTTGATTTTGATGGGACCAGACTGCAGAGCCTTCTGGCAACTCTTGTTACCAGTTCAGTGCAACTGCTAAGGGGGTACCTCGTATTGGAAACTTCAGCAGGGAGCTGTGGGGTGATAACCCAGGGGACAGCCCTGGAACATCAGGGGCTTTGATCAATAGAATCCACCTTAAAAGATGAAGGCCTTTTTTTTTTCACATTTAGAAATAAGAAGCAATATAGACATAGAAATAAAGTTAGTTTATGTACCTTACCATGGTAAACCCCCAGCTCTCCAGACACTGAGAAGTGTCCAGTTACCAGTGGGGTAACTTCTTTTACATATTGGCTCAGGATGGGTAAGGTTTCTCTAAAAAGTAACTATTGCAAAATTTTAAAAATGCCTGTTATGATGATTTTAATTTGAGAATGACATTTAGATGTGTGACTCCATTGTAGCAAGTCATAAGCTTTTTCTTCACCCCAATTCTTTGCAAAAAGTTCTTCTTTAAGAAATCAAATTAATTTGAAGGTTATCATAAATGAAATGATACAGAGAGACATGCTTGCAACAGGAATGGAAAGAGTATGGACTGGAAGAGTGGAGACTGAATTCAGAAATTTCACATATCAGAGGCGAGGCCATACCATCCATTTGCCTGTGGTAGTGAATTTCTCTTGAAAATGACCTGTTCAACCCCAGAATCAGAGTTAACCTGGACTATCTTAGTCCTTATTTTTCCAGAGCAGGCAATGAAAATAAAAGAGAGCTTCTGAGAACAAAAATTCCATTAAAAATTTGCTGCCTCTCTGAGACAAGAGGAACAAGGGTCATATAGTCCAACAGAGTACAGAGCAAAACTAGGATCTCAAATATGTCTGTAACACCATCCAAAGATGAAATAACCTTCCCAATTCAATACAATTTAATAGACCAACATGCTTCATGCCACCTTGTTTTAGAGCAGTAGTCATTTGGTCTGACACCTGCATTATATTAGTCCTATTGGGAAAAATGTATTTAAAATCCCAGGGACCATATATTTAGCCATCAAGGACAGAGGAAAATATCCTAGTCGATCATTTATCCCCTGGAGAGAACCCCTGAGCCAAACTTGCTTTTACTATTATAGCAGGACCTTTTCCATCAGTGTGGAATTGGAGAGAGGAAGAAAGAGGCAGGATTGGTTTATTGTTTTCCCTCTGGCATTGCTGCTCTCTGGCAAAGGCACGAGTCAGGGATGCACACACAGAGCATCCATTTCCAGCACATCCATCCTGAGTGCAAAATCATCCCCATGCTCTGCACTGGGACTGCCCTTCCTTAGAAATGACGAGTAAGCAGGTCACTAAAACATCCTGAACATGGAGCAGCTAACTGGGAAACAGGCTCTGACCTGCTGTTTTCTGTTTCTAAATATTTGGAGATTTGAAAGTTCAGCCTCAAGCGCGCATCCATCTCGGGCAGTTCAGCTGTCACTTGTAATACAAATCAGATGATGATGGATGGCACAATCTGCCCAGAAGTTCAATTCCTGCTAGGGTCATTCTGTCCATAGTGACCACTTTTCCACACTAACCACTTCATTGCTCTCCTCACCATAAGCATTTTTTACACATGAAAGTGCATACATAGATGTGTACAAAAATGCTCATCTACCAACTATAAAATTTCTCTGGTCTGAAGCTTTCCAGCTGACAGATTGGTTTATGTGCACTCTGCCTTCTGACATTATTACATTTCCCACTGCCACATGAAAACTGAAAAAAACCCAAAAAATCAGAGCATCCTTACATTCATCCTGTACTGTACTGCTCATGTTCCTGTACATGAACCTATGAAGTCTGTATGTGGAAGAGCTGCTTGAATATTTTAAAACTTACTTGTGAAAATATACTGATTATGCACTATTGTGCAGCCTCTAAATGCTTATTTCATGCAAAAATGCTGGTAGAAAAGTTTACTGGTAGGAGTGTCTGTAGAAATACTACATTTCACAATATTTAAAGCAAAATTTCTATATAAGTAAGTGTATATATATATTTATATATTTTTATATATATATATATGTAAAAATATTCATATAAATTTTACTCCTCCAGCAAGAAATGTAACTCAATATATGTTCAAATTAGCTCATAGGAATAATAGAAATAGTGAATTTTTAGGAAATATGAAGGAAATATTGGAATATAGGAAATATAATAATATAGGAAATTTCTAGGAATAATGAATTTTTACTGAAGTGGTTAATAATTGCCGAATTACTAGTGCAGCCCACAGACATATTAACTTGCAGGTTATTTTCAAGGTAAGGAAGCTGTCAAAAGAAATGGGTCCTTACAGGAAATTCATCTGCCTGGAACACTAATCATGCAGTCACACTCTAGGAGTCCAAAGGATGAAGTGGAGGGGTTAGTGAAGTTAATGTGTTAATTCCCTGCAGTAAATGGTGCTCCAGCAGTGATCACCCACGTGAAGCCTGTCCATAGAGTGGTTTCTGTTCTCCTCTGGGGCGGCCCGGGTGTGTCTCCGTGTTCCTTGGTGGCAGTGACCTGGCAGTGGTTTCCATCCTTGCAGCTGGCAGGGGATGTGCTCTCGAGCGTGTTCGCGGCCGTGGGCTCGGTGACGCTGGCGCTGCTGGTGCTGCTGTCCCTGGCCATGGCGGTGTCCGCTGCCACCGCCACCAAGCGCGCCACGCAGGGCACCTACAGCCCCAGCCGCCAGGAGAAGGACGGCTCCCGCCTGGAGATGTGGGACATGCTGCAGCCACCGCCCATGGAAAGGCTCATCTAGGAGAAAGCAAAGCTGCTGCTCCGCCCTCAGACCTGGCTGAAAGGGGACTCTGTACATATGTTAGATACAGTCATCTTCCTTCTGATAAACACGACAATGATTTTTTCACTGCTTTCCTTTTAAGTTCAATAGTGAACCAAGGAGATTTATCATTGCTTTGGACCATCCAAGGACAATTTTTATTTGCACTGGAACTCCAGCCTTGATAATCAGCAGTAGGCATTATGGACAGTAATGACTCCTGGGATAAATGCAACTGTCCTGAACACCACACAGCAAACAGCTTCTCCTCTGCACTCTCCTTTGGCTGCCTGGCAATCACTGCTGCAGAAGATGATGCAGACAAATCAACTAAGCCTGTACAATAAAGACAATGTAATTCTCTTATCAAAGGGTTTAGTGCTAGAGCTGTGTCTCGGTGTATCTTCTTTCATCTGTTAATCAGGGATTAAAAGGAAGCTGAGTGAAAATTCTCCAAAATAAATGCTTCAAATTTGTTTTTCTTTCTTCTGGTTCTTTCATTTTACTTACTGCCCCTCCACCTTCTACTAAAATGAAGGTGAAATGAATTTCAGTTTCCACAAAAGCACATATTTCTCTTAGGATAAAAGACTGTGACTTAAAATACCCAGTGGGCACAACCTGACCTGTTAGGAGACATGAAATCTAAATATCCTAAACAAATTGTGTGCATCCACCCTACTGCCTTTTTCCTATTACAATATTACCCAATGGTCCCTTTTGGAAAATTATTGCTTCTCACATTGCAAACGTACACTGGCCGCCAAAAAGCATGCTCAGAAATGTTTCCTAAAGCTCATGGAAAATACCAGGGAAGAGGCAGAAGTGGCCTACAGGTAGAAGATTGGCTTGAAAATAACTGGGACAAACTTGGTCCTTCTCCTGGAGCTCAGACTTCTCATAAGATCATAGGCAAATAAATTTTTATGCTTCAATTTTACTCTTTTAAAACAGGAATAATCCTATTTAACTACCTCATAAACCTCAGCAGCAAAAGAGTTGCTTTGTGGAAAAAGAAACAAATGCATGAAATGTAATGGAGAAGCTTGGAAGAAATCTTGTAATGAAGCAGACAATTACATCGATGTAATAAAAATCACATTGACACATAATGCAATGAAACAAACATTTGATACAAAGACATCTTGTAATGAAATAGACATTTGAAAATGTAAATTAACAGTTGGACTCAATGATCTTAAGGTATTTTCCAGCCTTAACAAATGTATGATTCTATGTGCCAAAAATGCTCCCAGGTCAAAGGGGTTTTTGGAACGTAGAGGCCAAATTGAGCTATAACTCATGCAGTCAATTTTCAGATGTAGTCAAGTAATTAAATCACAAACATTTCTCCCACACAAACTGAACCCACAATAAGGAGGCAACAGAGTGGAAAGTGCATGCAGGCATTTCTTTCTGCACTTCAGCTTACATGTGCCCACAGTGGTGAAACCTCCCAGACAAACACATCAACCCCCAGATGATTATTCCAGGAGTTACATAACAGAGTATGCAACTCAGTATCCTAGAGTTTAACTCATTTTTCAATTAATGATCAATTCATAATTGAGTTTGGATGACCCCTTAAGGGATTACTGAAGATCAATGCCACTCACATTCATTTTTGTATGAGATGATTAGCAGTAACTATGATAGTAAGCACATTCAGGACTTTTTGCAGTCCTCATCAATATCTTTCAAAACAAGGCTCTACAGAAAATGTGAGTGGATAGTTGGATTCAAGCTGAGTTAGAGAAGCAGAATGTAGTCACAGGAAAAATGCATGACATGTTTTATTCCAGCCAAATTTACAGCTTTACTTCTGAAGCTTATTATTTCGAATGCAATCGCTGTTGTACAGCTGCAGTCTGAATTCAGAGAGTTCAAAAGACAACTGAGGAAAGAGTGGAAGAAGAAGTAACTAAAATTATGATAAGAGAGAGCAGAAATTCTTTTCTCTGGATCTTTTCAAATCATGGCTTTATGTAATTACAGAAGCAGTAGCCTTTAATTGAAACTTGCTTTAGCCCAGCTTTTGCCCCATGAGGCACCACTGAGGCATAATAAAGCACCCCATAAAGTGTGTTAGGTGGGATCATTTCTAGAGAGATACATAAACACTGGGCAGGGGGAAAGGAAGCAACTGATTCAGCAGAGAACAGCAGCACATGAAGATGAGAGACCCCAAGGGAAGCAGAAATTATTTGTGTGGATACCCATGGGTTTTGCCCCACTCACAAAAAAGCTGTGAGACACCCAAAGACAAACTATGCCAAGAAAGTGGCCAAGTGGGCAAAGACATGGGAGGCTGTGATGACAAGGGGGCAAGCAGAGGTTTAGAGCAAGCTTTGCTGCTGAGGTTTATGAGTGAGTGAGGAAGAGGAGGCTGGGAAAAGCCTGGGGACAGCAAACTGCACACCAGGGAAAATCTGGAAGAATGAATTAGGCCCAAGCAGCAGAAGCAGCACTGGACTAACAAAGTGGATGCAAAGAAGATGCTTCCACACACCAGTTTTATGCTTTTGGTTTTCTGGTCATCTGAGAAAATTGATAGAGATGTCAGGGAATAGCAGAGATAGAGAAAGAAAAAGAGAAATTAGGTCATATCAGAAATAGCAGTAGAATGGTTATAATAAAGATCTTAACTTTGAACTCTGCCCTTATTTGAGCAGGAGGTTGAACTAGATGACATCAGCAGGTCCCTTCCAGGCTTAATTATCACCTCATCCAAAGAAAAATGACAAAAGGGAGAAAGCAGCTGAAGATGGAGGCAGTTTGCCAGGAGAACTATCTTGAAGGAAAGCACAAGGAAAGACAGAACAAGAATAAGGAAGTAGCTGAAAAGTAAATCTGTTCTTCTCTGTGGTTTGACTTTCTGGATGAAATTTGGGAGACAGCTGAAAAACAATCTGCAGAGATGTAATAAAATATTCCAGAAAGTGTTGCCACAGAGAGAATCTTTAGGGCTGAGCAAGATACCCAGGAGCGTGTACAGAGGAAGGAAGAGGCAGAGAAGATGAAAGCCTGAAGACTTTTCATACAGACCAAAGAGAGTTCAGGAGGAATATGCTCCTAGAGAATTAAAAAGACACCCATAAAAGCACAACAAAGAGAAAAATCTCACAGTGAAATATGAATGTGGTTTGTAGAAAGTAAGTCAAGGAGACAGAAGGCAGGGGAAAAACCTTTAAACTAAGATTAGAGTAAGTTGTGATTGCTGTCAGCCTCGGTGGAGAGGAAGTGATAAAAGTAAGATGGTGGAAATTCACAGAAAAATGAGAGAAGAAAAGGAAATGAAAGCAAATGGCACTTGAGGGAGGTGGAGGCAAAAGCTGGATCGCAGCAAGGGTGAAGCTGGACTTTCACAGCAGTGAGGCCAAAGGAAACAGTGGGAGGATGATGGTGAGTCAGGAATGAGAATTACCTATTGAAACAGGTCTGTGTAGAGGAACTCACAGGGAGCATGTTTTACTTCAAAGAGGAATTAAAATGTGAAATATTCAAAAGTCTATGATCTTATAACCAACAAACAAAAAAAAGGCCCAGAAGGCAACAAATGTCATTCCCAAACACACTTCCTGAAAATCTGAATTAATGAAGCAACATCCAAAGGCAGCAGGAAGGTAGATGCTGCAGCTGGAAATGCTCAGTGGCAGCCTGGAGAAGCACAAAAAGTCCCCAAGCTGTTGCATCATGAACATGCCATAGTAACCATAATATGCATGGTTAGGAAGACTGACCCTTCTAGGCCTAGTCTCAACCAGGGAACAACAGCTAAAACAAAAGAGAATACATTTTAAAGAGTGTCTAATAACATCCCTGATGAAATTTAACCCACAGATTAAGACAGAGATAGCAGATGCCAAGGTATTTTCTGCTTCTCAGCCGAGGGGTTTAATAGAATGTACAGAAGCACAGACATTCAGGGAGGAGCAGTAACATCCAGGAGTTGTGGGGAGCATGTGTGCTGCTATAAGGAAAAAATACTGAAATTGGCTTCTGGTTTCCAAAAAGGCACTGGTAACCTCTACTAATGTGGAGGGATCTCCACATAAAATTCCATTTGTTTAATCTCTCTCACTATTTGACTCAAAAGCTTGAAGTATAATATATTATTTATGACCACTTGCAACCTATCCATTAAAGAAAAAAAAAAAAAAGCTCAATATACTCCCAAGCCTTACATATTTAACCTTCTCTTCATGTCTAATAGCCTTCTACAAAGAAAGAGAAGGTGATAGCCTAGAACACAGTCTGCCCTGCACCAAATCCCTCCAAAGATACTCAGAGGCAGGGGAAGGATGAAGCAACTTACCCTCCTTTCATGGTCTATTCCCTTTGCCTTGGAAAAAGGTGGCATCCAACCTGTGAAACAGTGAGCATTACCTTGCATTATGTGCCTTCTCTGTTTTAGGTAAAATTCACTGTTCCTTCTCTCGATGTACATAATATGGCCATAGTTTAGATGCTCTATTCTTATTACTGTTTTGCTCTGTGCTGGATAAAAATGACCAATAAATAAGGATTATATCAAAGCCTGTATTATTTTTGCTTTATGGGATTCTTTCATCCTGCAATTACAGAGGAAATGGTCCCCAGATCAGAACAATATTTACAGTTTAAGAAGTCAAGCTTGCCATTAAAAATAAAGTGATCAAGAAACATTTTCCATATTTAGGAATGAGGTGCACAGTGGGAGCTGCCAGCCTCAGCACTGCAATCTGCACCATCCTCTGCTGCAGCCACACCAACCCACTGTCCTGGGCCATCAAAAGGGTGTGTTTGTGCCAGGTCCCAGGGTGGCACAAATCAATACAGCCCCACAGATGCTAATTTATACAGGCTGAGAAGCTGTATATGCTCTGGTTTTGAAATTACTGCTGCCTTCCCAGCACTGTGGACGAGCACAGGCAGAAAAGTGGCAGAGCTGTAAGGATTTGCTTCACTTAATGGAAGTCCCATTTTCTGCTCTCTTCAAAAGCCTTTCTGTTACTTTTCAGTAAAGGTCAATAACCTCAGAAGCCAAGAATCCTACTGCCTCTAAAGCACCAGCACCCTGACAGGGCACCCTGGGAGCAGTTCAGCTCCTCTGCAGCCTGGCTGCAGAACAGGACACCTCCAGGTCAGACACAATTCCTTCCCTCTGAGCAGTGCCCAGCCCTTCCCCAATGGCCTGGGAGCAGCTGACTTGGCAAATAGCAGAAACTAAGGAGGCAGCACCTAAAGAAACCACTCCCAACAGTGAAAAGATGCCTTTGAGGCCATGGACCAACTCTCTCTCACTTCTGGTCCCTTCCCTACTCTGCAGTCTCCTTCCCAGCTGAGGCCTGCCATTCCCACAACCCGGTCCTCTGATCCTCTTGGAAGAGGCATCTGTGCTCACCCCAGCCCTCTAAAGGTCTGTCAGGAAGGCAAAGAGGTTGCTGAAAATTCTCTTGGCAACAACAGCTCATTTTGTAAAATGATACACTCAGGAGAGAAGATGAATGTAAACTTTTGTGAGAATTTGTTTTTCTCAGTATGTTGGCATGTAACCAACCAAACTCAAGCAGCAGCATCCTGTGCTGCAGCCAGAGCAGCACTGTGCACCCAGGGCAGGGCACTTTGAGCACTGCCAAATAACCACAGAGTACTTTGGTGAATCCAAATCCCTCAAGGTATTACTCTTATCTCCTCCTTTGATAAGTGTGTACCAGCCACTGTTTCCATGTCACAGATTCCCCATGAGGAACTCTGTGCCACAGGCTATGTTAAGCATCATTAGGTGGTTTTTACAAAAAAAAATTTCCAATCCTATTGTTTTTCAGACATCTAAATAAAAGTTTGTGTATTCTTCAAAAACACAAGTTAAAGCAGGAGAATCCAAGTGTGCCAAAGGGATTTCTGGGTAAGAGTATTTCACTGCCTAGATCAATAGCATCTCTTAAGCCTCAGCATGAGGAACAGCTCCAAAACCATGAAACTCACATTTGCCAATATTTTAGTAAGTGAATGTTGCTAAGACCTCATTCTCCAAAGATGATCATGATCTGACCTTGTGGTGTTTAAATAGAAAACACTGCTTTTCTGTGTTCTCTGGAAGAGGAACACCACCACCACCACCACCATGGGTTTGTTTCACTTTCTTTCGCTCAAGGAAGCACAAAAATTCTTACTCATTTCAACAAAATTGAATTATCCTTCTATTGAGTACAACTGAGTGATCTGAAACTTCCAAAGTACATTTCACAGACTTACACCTATAGATCATGCTACTTTCCAGCTGCAGCTGCCCATTCTCAGGTGGGGAATCCTCTCCCTTCCCACATCTCCAAAATACACCTTCTGCTCCTGCAGAACATGAGGAAGCATCTGGCCCATCCAGGTTTTTGGCCAGTGATAAGCTAAGCCACAATTTTTGTCATTGTCTACATCTGGCTAGTGATTATTGTTCCACAGATGCTAATTAACAATAAACTTCATTTAATTTACAGTATTAAATAGAGAAAATAGTTGACACGCTTTTTAAAATGTCCATAATAAATACAGTCCTACAGCAGAAATCTTGTCTCCAGATAAGAGACAGCAAAGTCTTTTCCCCAGCCCCAAATGTCTGCTCCATGTTTTATTTAACACAAGCCCCAAGTCTCACTGCAGGACAAACCTTACATGTGTAATGTCACATAACATCAGGAATCACGGATCAGAGGATTTTGGCCAAGTTCCTTTTCCTGTGCTATTCAATCACCTCTCAGCTAAAGAAAACTGACACCTCTGAAAACAATTCAAAAAAAGAGCATCAGATTAGGCATTGTAACTCAATAAAGTTGAGCAGTGAATAGCTGACACCACTAGAATTTTGCCTATTGCAAGATGTCACAGTTGAATGAATGGATGGGGCTTTCATGCCCCACTGAAGCATGCACAGCCTTCAAACTACTGGCATGTGTCAAGATGCTGCAAAACCTAACATTTATAAAAGATACATCTGGTGTGCATTTATTGGGAGCAGAGTGAGGTCTTGTTTAAATTGCACACATGAATTTGATGTGGAGAGCGGGCAGCATCCCAAGCCTCACAGTAAAAGCATGTTTTTAACCTAAACTCCTCCATCTATAATGCAAGCCATGAGGTGTGAAGACCTCTTGCACAGTGAAAAGCCAGGGCATAAATTATGAATCAAGGCACAGGTGAAGTACTGAAGGCCAGGCAGAGGTCTCAATTCAGTTGTGATTTTTCTGAGTTTACATTCTTTCAAATTATATTTATTGGATAAAAAAATATCGGGAGATTTTAAATTGCAACCAATTTGAGTGGCTTTGTTGTTTTTGACTTGGTTTCACAAACCTTGCTTTTAATTTCTGATTTTATGAGGCCATGATTTTTCTCTCCCCAGAGACATTTGACAAAGCAATTCCTTCCCCAGCAATCCATCTAACATTGTCAAGCACCGTGGAGACAGGCATGTCCAAATCATGGCTTTCAATCATCTATTTTGATCAGAGAAAAGCCACACGGGCCTTCATCTGGTTCCATGCTCCTCATGGCACCATTTGAAGCATGCCATTCTCCTCAGCTCAATATTGTGTGTGACCTTTCAGGTTCCACCTGTAGTTCCAGCAAAAGCTCAATTTCCACTGGCACGCACTGTAATAACCAGCGCTGACAAAAATGTGTGTTTCCAATTTAAACCCACTCCGTTTCACTTGGCACCTGCACTAACCCTTCTTGGCAGCAGAGATTCGGCAGGAGCAGCAGCAGGGGAGGAGTGGGAGGGAAGGCAGAGCAGGGCCACCCTAAGGCAATGTGACCATGGTGGCTCTGGCCCTTGTCACCTGTGCTGTGTGTTGGCAGTGCCCAGGCAGTCAGGGCATGGAAAGCCTCAGGGTACAGAGCTGCTTTCTGCCCCCCAAAATAAACAACTGAGTGTCTCCCACGCAGCTGGCTCACAGATAACAGGAGTTCTGCACAGGTAACTTCACAATTGTTAGGCAGATTAGGGAAGTGGAAGTCTTCAGGGGAGACGTGACAAGTGTTTCCACACATTTTTGCTTGAAGGACAGAACAGTTTAAACAAATAAATGCAGCCTTAACTGCTTCTGATCCCTCCTCAGCAAGCAGGGAGAAGATGCCCGTACAACAAGCTGTGGGCATCCAGTGACACAGGGCACCCTGCCTGTACCACAGCTACTTTAGGACCAGCCGGGAGCCCAGGCATATTTTGGAGAAAAAAGCATCAGGCTCTCCTTCCTGGCTGCCAGCAGCACCACTGTGGGAACAGTGCTTCACACCTTGGCTACAAGGACCTAGAAACACCCACAAAGGAGCAACCTCGACCTAGATCCCAGTGACAAAGCAGGAAAAGAAGCAAACCAGAAGAGCAAGAGGTGCCCTGCTCCTGTTCTTCAGTTTCTGGCAGTGCATCCTCATGTGTCAGTGACTGCAGCTCTTCCAGAGATTTAAATATTCCTGTGGCCACAAGTGAGGGTCATTTAAAGCAAACCAGCAGTTGGAGACTTTCTTTCTGGAATGTATAAAACCTCAATGTTCAGTTGAACAAGCCCAGTGCCAAGCCTTTTCCTCCAGTGGGATCTGTGGCAGGATCATAGACTACTGTGATAAACCTGACCCCAGGGAGAAGGAAGCTCCAGCAGGTTTTTGCATGAGAAAAGAGCCCAACAGAGAAGATGCAGATCTGCCTTTGGGGGTGGCCCAGTGCTAGCACAAATGATTAAACCAGTCCCAGAGAAGATCATTCTGCTTCAGAACTATGGGTAACTGTGAGCACTGGCCAGAAAAATATGTGGCTGCGCTCAGGACCTGCACAGACTGGATTAGTTTGTGTTTGTCACTCAGTCCTGGGATGTATTTTTCTTGTGTAGCCTGCTTCAGATGTAGAAATTGCTTGTCAAATTTTCTGACATTGGGGAGAAAAGAAGGGGAAAAAATCAATTACACAAATACTGGTCTGTTGACATTTAAAATGAGACGATGATGAGCATAAAAAGAAAAAGGTTAAAAAAAAATCCTGGGCCAGCAACCCAAAGGACCAAAGACAAATCACAAAATAGGATGCAACTAATTAGGCTGAAATGCCAACAATGTTCAGGATATCGTTCAGAGGATCTGTGGTGTCAGACTGCTGCCGTGACCCCCAGTATGAATATGCCAAGGGGAAATGTAGAATAGGACTGAATCAGATAAGTTAAATACAAATATTTTAAAATGACATTTTAATTTCTACCTCACCATTTTAACATTTTCGAAATCGTTAAATAAGCATGTCGCCTATTCTCAGAGCAGGCCAAATGTCAGATGTTTGTATGTATTATTCAGCTGAACATTTTAGGTACATAATCCTCCTCATTGCTAAACAGGTGGCACTATATTAACAGGTTATTTTCTCAAAAGGAGCAGTGAACAGAACACTGCTGACTCCATGCAGTGGTGTATTACTGAATGTGGAGCCAATGCAAGGATGGAACTGAGCTGAGGTCTGAAGGCAGGACAGAACTTTCTGCTGGAGCTACCACTTCTAAAGCACATCTCAAGGCAGAGTACCACAATTTAGTTGAGTTATTCACAGAATTATACACAGCTGGAAAACAAACTTTTGTAGGCAAGTGATTGTGTAAGCTGTACATGACAGAGTACATCTCTACTGTGTCTCATCCAGGAAACTGAGTAGTTTAGGACTTAACAATTACAAACACATAACAGACCTAATAGGAAAAGCCTTGCAACCAAGTTTAGTAGATTTCTTGTGGGCCACACTGTACCTTTCTTTTTCAGAGTTGTATGGTGGGGGTTTGTTGCCGCTTTCTTCCCAATCTTTCAGTGACAATTATTTGAGAGAAGAAGTGAACCCAAAAATAAAAAATCAGTGGAGCAGTACACCATCAGGAGCCCAGCCCTTCAACTTTCAGAAGGAATGTGAAACAGGCAGTCACAGAAAGGAAATAATATACAGCCCATAGCATATTCCAAATGTGCTTCCCAAACTTTGCTTTTAGAACTAGTACTTGTTTATGTTTCATACATGATTTCCAACAGGATTGACTGCCTCTGGGCTTTTGAAGTGCAAGAAGCTGTTAGCATTTTTTTCTGACTGGTGAAAATCTGCAGACAGACTCTACTCAGCTTTATCTGAATACCAGCAAACCCACAACAACACTCCGGGCATTGCTTAGGTTTTTGTTGTTGTTGTTGTTATTGCTTGTCACATCAAATAAAAATCTAAATCCCTGAATTTGATAAAGTTATTTTTCATTTTGTGAACATGAGGTTAACACACAGTGAGTTCTGGAATGAAAATGAAATGCTTTGCCCATCATTCAGGATCGGCTGCAGCTGCACTGTGTGAAAATGAGTTGCAAGAGCAATTCTCATCTGCTTTTGAAGCACAACCAAGAACTTACTAATGAATAGGAGAATCTTTCATTTCTCCTTCTAAGTAAGTCCTCAGTAAATCAGTGCTTTGAGCTGCATTTTTCCCTCAAATGACACAACTGCTAATAGACAAGCCAGCTTTGGTACCATGGGGCTGGTACCCCAAACCCCTCTGAGTTATCAGACACTTGGTACTGTATTGACAGGAAGAGTCCTGCTGCACCATCTGTGGAAAATCTGCCCACTTAACTTAGACTGCCTTTTGGTACTACCTTCTCTTTTTCAGTCCTTTCTCATTCTTGGGCTTGAAAGAACCCAACTCAAACATCCACAGAAGGCAAGTTGCAACCATACTCCCAAATGCCCTGAGATAAAAACTAAGGAAATCAGGTGAACTTTACCTGAAAGACTTCATAGCTCCCTGCTCCTTCAGCAAAGATTCTCTTTATAAAGTCTTCAATTGACTCAATCTGGACCTACAACAAAAAGTTCATTTTCATAGCTATCATTTTAACAGGTGAATTTCAACACATCTACTGGAAAATCAAAGGAATGACTACAAGATGTGCCATGCTAATCTAGCAGTGAGGATCCCTTTGCTACCACACTTCACAGCTGGTACCACTCTGCTGCCTGCAGTAAGCTAGCACAGATCTAACAGCAAGTGTTAAAATCACACCCTCATTGTTTTGTATCAAGATAATTTGTAGCTTTCTCATCAGTTGTGGACTGACTGTATAAATATTGAAACCATAGTGTCTATGGTTTGCCTGCATAAGGTATCAAAATGCCTTTAATATAGAAGAGTGAATAACAGATTATACTGCATAGCCATTCAATGGAAAATTCTGGCTGAATTACAGCGATACACCTGAACTACATTAAAAAGCTTCTGTGAGAAGCTTCCCCCATGTCTGATGGACATGGGATGGCAATGCCAGCCAGCTCCAGGACAGATCCATGGCTGGCCAAGGCTGAGCTGATCAGCCACAGTGGCAGCACCTCTGGGATAACACAGTCAAGGGGGAAAACACCCTGTGCAATAAATAGCAGCTGAGAGAGAGGAGAGAGAGTAGGAGAAAGCAGCAGCTCTGCAGACAGCGAGGTCAGTGATGAGGGAGGGGCAGCAGCTGCTCCAGAAGATGCTCCAGGAGCTGCTCCAAGTGCCAGAGCTGCTCCAGGAGGTGCTCCAGGTGCCAGAGCAGAGATTCCCCCGCAGCCCCTGGTACAGCCCATGGTGAGGCAGCTGTGCCCCTGCAGCCCAGGGCAGTCCATGGGGGCAGAGATCCACCCACAGCCCATGGAGGAATTCCTCCATGCTGGAGCTGGGGAAGAGTCAGGAGCCCTCCCCTGAGAAGGAGGGAGCAGCAGAACCCAGCCAGGGTCACCTCACCCCTTCCATGTCCTTTTGCCCCCCTAAGTTACAGATAAAACCTACCTTCATTTTGCTCCCATTTCCCTGGAAGCCAAGAGGTGCTTTGTGCAGCAGCCTCTCCCCAGAGCAGAGGGAGGGGATGAAGGCAGGGCACAGCTGTGCCAGGGGCTCACACAGGGCCACCAGGTGCCAGAGGGGCTGCAGCCAGGCCCAGGGGACAGGGGCTGTCCAGATTTGTTAAAGGGGAGGCCCCAGCAGCTCTCAGCAGCACAGTCTGGCCCTCAGCAGATCCCACCACAGCTATCACAGGAGGTCAGGCAGCCCTCCTCCCTCCCAGCAGGATCCCCAAGAGCTCTATGGGAATACTTGCCTGAGCAGTACAAAAATACTTGCTGAGATCACAATTATTATTACCTTTTTTAACATCTAATATGAAAGGTTCAAACCAGAGCACCCATCAATTATTACTGTACCTTCTTGCTTAATTCTCCTTAATATGTTGATTTCTTGACTATGAAAAAAGATAATATACCTACTTCTTTGGCAGTAATTTGAAGATCTAGAGCCCAAGAAAAGCTGTTTAACAAAAAAGAATTATTAGCTAAGATTTTTAAAAGATTCAAAATATCACTGGAAATTCAAAGGACATCAACATTTAACATTTGCACTAATCAACTCATTATTGCATTCAAGGAAACACATTTTGCTTTCTCTATATTTGAGAAAATGAAATGTTCATTCAATGGAGAAAAACTTCCAAACTAATACTGGATCATTTCAATCTTTATGCCTGATAAGCATGAAAATGCTCCTCAGATCAACCCATCAAACAAGAACCTGCATCACCCAAGGAATTTGGATATTGTTAAATTTTATTTTATAGTACAGTGTTGGGCACTTTACGGTCACGTGGAATTCACCAAAAACTTCTACTGATGCCACAAACTTTGGAAGGAAAAAGAAAAAACAAACCACAGCACACATCACAGCTCACTTAATACATCTAGACAGTGCACTACTCACAGTAGTCTAAGGTCAGAATTACAGTTCTCAAGATGACTTTGAACAGTAGTCCAGAAGGTGCAAAAGCATGGAGTAAATTTGGCTCCAGTTTTGTTAAAAGGTCAGTAACTAACTAAATTTTCAAAACTGTAAGGACAATGCTGGTTGTTTGGTGTGTGAGTTTTTTTAATCTCAAAATTATCAATAAAATCTCAATGTATCCTGTACTTTATGCCTCTCTTTTAAGTATTAAAGATGCACAATAAGGGACATTACAGGGAATAGTTTTCAAGGGTCACCAAAAAAATGTTATAAAAAAAAAAATTAGAAGCATCAAGATTACATGGTGTCGCTTTGTTCCATGTCGAGGCATTTCTCATCATATCTGGCACAGATTTAAAATTAACAAACACAAACTGACAGTTTGCCAAACATCTAAGCATTTTAAATTGCTCTTCCTCCTCAAAAATCATGAAGTAACAGATGTGATGTGCATGTGTGCAAGCTGCACCAAGATTAGCTCTTCCACAGTGCTTTATTGCCTCATTCAAGTATATTAATTTAAAGAAGGTCTCAAGGAAAATCAAAGGTTAAAAGAAAATGTACATCAATATACAAAGAAATTAATTTACAAAAACTTAACAGGATACTGGCAACATTAGTAGATGTTTTAAGTAATGACTTATGATAATTATGGATGTCACAAACTAAATTCTTGTGGTCATTGCTGGTCCTGGTCCTGAAAAACAGTGCTTAACACCTCACCTTTTTTATGATTAACAAGTGATCAAAGCATAAACTAAATATCATAAATTCTAAGAGTTATCCTTACTTTAATTTAACCGGGTTTTACTTTTAAGAGTTACCTGCAACTACTGGTATGTGAAAATTGGCTTAGGCCTTATTATTCCTACAGAATGTGACATCCACAATCATTCCCAGTCACTAGAAATATACATTTGCCTCATTAGAATAGATTTCTTCATGTTTTTATCATACAACTGTATTTCAAAGTTACACGTAATTTTACACATTTCTAAAAAATACAATTTCATGAGTCTGCTTGAAAGCAGATGTGCACTACTAAATTACTTTGAAACAAGGGGTAATATTGCACAAAATTCAGTGAAGATTTGAAAGTCAACACATTTCCCCCTTCCAACCACGTTGCTCCCGTATTTTTAACAGAAAGAACATTAATTCACACAGAATCATAATAAATGTCAACATACTTGAACTCAACTTATTTTCCAAATGCTAATACTGTTACTGGATTCTAAATACAGGTGTTGTTAGTATTGAGCTAAGTAATAGTACATTTTAATTGAGTACCCTTTTCTACAGTACACCTTGGAGTAACTTCCAACTGTGTTACCTGCTTCATACCCCAGCCCAGCAGGGGATGGCAATGGCCCTGCCAGCTATGTGGGTTGTGGATGTCCCTCTAGCCTGAGGTGGCTGTGGACTCACCAGGAAACTCTAAAAGAATAAGTGAAGCAGATTTCAGAAAGACCTGTCAAGTACTTTCAACTGGCCACTGACTGAACTGTGGAACAGACATTACAAAACGGATCAAGGGAGGTTTTGCACAAACCAACCATATCATCCCTTTCCATTCCTTTAGTTTCAACACCCTGAGGACCATGAATTCTAGACCAGCTGTGGTCCATGCTCCTGGGGTGAAGATGAGGACATGTTCTCATCAGCTCAGATTCTGCTAACAAGCAAACAGAGACACACATGCCTAATGGCAGCAAAGAAGTTACTGAAGACAAGTCATACCACTATTCATATTGGTTTTGCTGGTGCAGTTATTTCTACATTCATTCTTCAAAGATTTACTGCAATACCATGGGAACAGACAGCCTTCACCATCCTGAGCTTTGCAATACAGAAGCTGTTTATTAGCCACATTTGTTTAGCCTGAAATTTCAGGCTGTTGGGAATAATACACTGGCTAGAGTCTCACAGCACCTGGACTAGAGGCTGGTGCCAAGGCAGGAGATGCTAACTTCTTGGAAATAAAGCTCCTCTTGAGCTCTCCCTGAGGAGTCAGGGAGGTCCATGGTTAGGGGTTCTTCCTGCAGGACAGGGTACAGTCAGGATCACACAAGGGGCATTTGCAAAAGGGCCTCATGCTGGCACTTGATTATTGCATGAAATGTTTCTTTGATGACTTACATGCATAGAGAAAGTATTTTAGATGCTCCTAGCAATTCTATTAGACAGCTGCACCAACAAAACATTGTTCTGTAGAACTGAGTATCATTGACTGCAGGTGGATAAGGAGAAGCTGTTTTAAACACCTGGGTTAACTGTTCTTTTGCCTAGACTTTACACTGGTTACAAGAACACGAGGTTGTAAACTAGCTCATCCTAAAACCTGAGAAGACATCTAAAACAGAATTTTAAGGTCTAAAACACTCTTCTAATAGATTGGGTGGGATTTTCAGAAGCACCCAGCACTTGTCTAAAACTCTGCCTGAAGTCTGTGTTACAATGCCTGAGAGGGGACTTCAGCCAGCGCTGAGAGTTTCTGATGATCCCACCCAAACAGCAGCAGCACCACTGAAATGCTAAATGACAAGGAAGGGTTCAGTCGACAACTTCTATGACAACTTCTACAACTACATTTTTTCTTCAGAACAAGTCTATTTTTCAGAACTACATGATGCCCAAAAATGTGAGATGGAAGAGCAAACCACTGCCTATTCTACACAGACTGCCCTCTGCATGCATAGAGGGTGGGTAGGGATCACCTCTGCATCCATAGCCCTTCCCTGGTATCTGCAGTTTTCCTCGTTTCATCTCTACACACGTGAATGGGAAGGCTCTGACTGGGACAACATATTATCCATTCTGCAAATCCCACAGGGATTTAACTCCACAGGCAGCATTACTTTTACCTACAAGACTGAGCTGGAACCACTGTAACTGAGTTAGAACTGAAATCTGGAATTCTTCCAAGTTACTGTCTCTCCTGTGGACTTCCAGGCTCTGCTTCACCACTCTGCACTGGAAGAATCCAGGAATCCCTTTGTCTTTCCACTGCCCTTACTTTTTGCTCCCAAACCAGATGAGTGATACGGCTCATTTTAGGCAGACATCTATGCAAAATAAATGCAAAAATATTAATCTTGAGTCCTGGTTTGACTTTCAACATCGGAAATTTGTTCCTATGTGTAACTAACAGACCAAAAAGCTTAATCAAATAACCTGGTATCTCCCTTAAACAGGAGAAACAGGAGGATTTTTGAGATCCTGAAGAAAAGACATGCCTCTGAAGAAGACCACAGGAGCTCTGACTGAGCAGAATTCAGTTCTCACCAGAAGCTGGTGATCCATGTTGATGATTTTCAAAGACACTAGAAGGATTTCCACAACTAAAAAGCATACAAGTATAAAACTTGCAAAGTACTGGACCTGGAAAATTTATCTTAATATAGAACCCACTGTGGTACTAAAAATATGGCATATGTAGCCAACAAACAATTTTATATTATCACAAGGACAGAGAACAAGAGTGTTGAACCAGAAATATGAGTTTGGACTCTTATCTATTTGGTAACTGGCAATTCTATTCAAATAAGGCACAAATATTAGCCTTTTTAAAAGATCACTGATAGTAAGTGGAAAAGATCCTATATATTACACAGTAAAAAATGTACCTACAGTTAAAATCAACATATATATAAGACAAAGCTATTTCTGAACCCATACAAGGTTCAAAACCAAAAAAGACATATTATTTAATGATTGTAAACAAACTATGAGCTTTGTAAATAGTAAGGAAACAATGCAGCATAAGCACAGAAACATTTTGACTGAAATTAAAATAATTCTAAATTGAATGTTACATCTTCTATTAAATCTGTTTACTTCTTTTCTGCCTGCATTTTCACTCCATGAAGCAGTGAATTATTACTACAATGCCTCAATTTTGAAAGATTCCACTATCAAACTTTCAATTTTATGATCCTTATAAAAACTTAAGAATACTGGCAGTCTCACATGGCTTCCATATTTATTCCACAAAGGTGAAAATGGAACAACCTATGTGATCATTTGTTCAGTATCAAACCCTCATGTAAAGCCAGTAAGATTTATGCCTGTATTAGACAGTAAGTTTTGAAAACCATTTTCTGGCAGCATTCCTGGACTTAGGTGTTTGATGGTTTTTAAAGTAATAATGGCCATAATTTCTGGGTTTTTTTCTATTTTCTTCCTTAAAACATTGATACTGTTTACTAACTTTAATAAATGAAGGAAACAAAGCAACTTAGATTGCACCATGGATAGAAACATCATGTGAAGTGCAGAGGAAAGGAAAATTTGAACTTTGAAATTCTCACCACAAAATGCAAGGAGATGAATGAGAAGGAGTGAGAAGTGCTACAAGAACAAAAATCTGTGTATTGCCTACTGCAGCACCATGCTTGGGCAATGTTTACTACCCACAAGGGAGAAGAATGCCCTCAAGTCATTAATGCCAGCTTTAAACAATGAACCATCAGGTTACTCTGGAACTTTTTCATCTGAACAGCGCATGAGCCACTTGGCTTGACCCACTTGGAACACTGAGAGTGAAGATTTTAATTATTTTTATGATACTTTTGATTTCTAATAGTGCAAAATATTTTGCCAAGTAACATTTTTTGTTATTGCAAAAGTTCACAACATATCATGTTGATGCACAAGAGGAAACCAAAGAATAAACAAATAGTTTGGAGTACAGAGTTCTGGATGTACAACTGCTAACTCTGGAACACTGAGATTCTCCAGCAATGCAGATGCCCTCCAGAATGTTCATGGCTTGATCAGACACACATATTTTGGCAAGATTTTCACTTTTACTATGTTTTAGCTTTGTTGCACTGATTAAAAAAAGTTAATTCTGGAGGCTCATCCTCAGTGGCAAGTACTGGCCCAGCCCTTCTCATTCTGGAGCAAGATGAAATTTATGAAATTTTGCACTAAGCCCAGGTCTCACTCTACTGAGCCTCTCTGGTGAGATTCCAAACAGTGCCTCTGCCATGCCATGGAGCAATTCCCTTAGGTCAGCTACCTTGTAAGAAAGCAGCCAAAAACCCCCTTTCCATTTGTGTCAGGAAATGGAAAATGAATTAATAAATCTCAGTGAGGCAACTGATATGAAACTCTGCTACAAACTACTATTAAGGTACTAAAGTACAATCTGATCCAAATACCAACCCCAGGAATGTGCTCATTCAGGCCTAGGCTGAGATTAACAGAAATCATTCATGACAAAGAGGGAAAGAAAAAAGGTTTCATGACTTAGAAGAGCAGCAGAACATTCTTCTCAGGCAGAGTTCCTTTTATACCCATGTGCTATTTCTACCAACTTTACCACAAATACCCCTAAAAGCTGACAATTCCAGTCTGCTGAAACTGATTAAGTGTCTCTTCTGTCCTAAGTTGTTGGGATATGTATGGTGAGATGGAAAAAGAAAAGACAAAGAAAATTTTAAAGAGCTGCTTCATAGAGTATCAAAAATGTTCAGACTTTAAATATCCAAATATTTGTCAGGAATACTGCCAGAAGGAGGACAAATTCTTGTTCTAAATACATTATACATCAGGACCATTTAGTCTTCTTCACTGAATTTAGAATGAAGTTTTTGGTTGTCCAACTTGACTAAAATGAGAGTTGGACATATGCAGTCTCAAACTGAATCTATAAATTTTGCTTTCTAGTGTTACAAATCAGGCACAAATTAGTTTTCCAACTATTAAACTGCAGAAAATAAAAAAATAATATAAATCTATCAATTCCACTTACACTTTCCTTTCTGAGAATTTTTAGGTGAATTAGTCTACCTAGGGAAACTGATAATGTGTTTTTAAAGTGTCTTAGTTGTAAACAGAATAATAAACGTCACATTATAATTCAGCACTTCATGTACTTTATAGAAGAGAGAAAACCACGTGCTACCTTTTTGAAGTCTGGAAGACAGAGCCACAGTTTTAGTCTGGAGTAAGTTCCAAGTTATAGTCACAAGAAATTCCTTAATCTATAAAAAGTCTCCTTTCCTCCCCCCACCTTTGCTGAAGCAAATTCCTGCCATGGAAAATCATTATTGCTGTTTTGTAGATTTGCATTCATCTTCTAAGACAGTTAAACCCCTTCTCAAAAGATTAAGGCAATTATTATTCATTACAAATATTAACATTTGTACATTTCAGACAAATCAGATTGCTTGGTTCATTTCATGCTAATGGGATTAACATAGTACCTTCAAAACCTGGCTACCTTTAGGTGACACCCTTGGCTGCTTAGAGGAAGCAAATGCTAGGAAGCACCATACACTTGCTGTATTTTAAACATAGAGACTAACTAGTACCTGATTTGAGAGTGCATTCATACATTTAGTTCCATTTCATGGACCTAACTACAGCCAACAAATGAACTGAGTAAACGTAGAAGCGGACGTCCAATGGCAGAAAATGCATACTCAACTGAAGAGAATTATTTTTATAACTGAAGATCTCTTATTCCTTTTCATTTTTTTGGTTATCATCTTACATGGAGTTACATGGAGTCCTGAGTAGTCTCCCTTTAACATCTGATGGGAGTCAAGTTTCTCTTTTCATACTTTTCTTACGTTTTATTTCCACTCCTACTGCTGGATAAGCTATCCTTTGAAATATTTAAACCATAGTGAAAAGCAGAATTCAGTTTACATAATGACACCACTTCTTGAAGAAGTCCACCTTCTTCTGGAGTTTCATCTCCTTCCTTCCCACCTTTCTCCCAAGGGACCAGAATAGATGGCTGTTGAGCAAGACCTGCTGGGAGCTGATCTTCTGAGGTATTGCTTAGTGTTTCATTAGGCTTTGCATCCTGACAGGAAGAGAAGCCTGCTTTGAAACTTTCTAGGGAAGTAAACTGGGCACTTGGTCGTACTGGAGACAGGGATGTCAAACTAGTGGTCTCCATCTTGTCAGTAGTAAAGGTTTTGCCACTCTTTGCTTCTTCCATCCTTGAGAGAGATTCTCTCTGGCCACCAGAAGAAACTTGCTTCCTTGGTGATGGGGGTAGCTGCTTCCCATGGAGGACACTGTCATCCTGGCCAAGGTTCCACTCTGCCTGGTCATTAGCACTGCTGCAGAGCAGGGTAAGGTTGCTCTCACTAGGTGCATTTGACTTGTTCTGAAAGAAAAAACATGTGTTCATAGTTAATGTCACAAGAAACATCTCTACACTGGTATTTTTGAAACACAAGTACTGGAAGGGATTTCGTATGTTCCTAAATCATGGATTCCCTTTGGGGCTCAGCATTACAAAACAACTATCCCAGACACAATGCAAGGCCAAGTGTTTTTACATTTCCTCACAGAACACTGTCTCTTAGCCTAAGGACTGCCTCTGATACCACAAAGAGGAAGGATTTCTGTCTCCTCTGTCCATTCAGTCTTGGCACAAGCAGTTTTGACAGCGAACAAAGACACACTTTTCTCGTTTGTACCCATAATATGAGAGAGAGGGGGACTAAAACTAAAACCAGATGGCATTTCCTCTTTGCTTCAGTAATTAATTATACCAATTTTCAATATTAAAGTTTTTTGGTCAAACAAAACCGGGCATTTTATTAATCTAACCCCTGTGTGACACTCATAATATAAAATTTTACAAGCTTTATAAATATTTGCATCAGTATTTGCTGCTCCAGTAACAAATCTTCTACTATAGGATCCCTTTCAGCAAAAGTAAGTGTTGGACAGCTGACATGCGCTGGAATTCAAAAACACTAAGCTTTTTTGGCTAATACCACAGCAGTGACTTGGTGAAAGTTTTAAAACTGTAGGCAAGCAGTGTGTTTACACTAAAGGACCAGTGCAACTCTACCTAAAATAAGAACAAGGAGCCCTCTTAGAAAACTCTGGAGTACTATTCTAGCAGTGTTTCAGGTGCAATTACCACCTGGATCCCATGACTTAAATCAAGAAGGAAATATCATCGTATCACTATGACTAGTCTCAGTCTACAAGGTGAAAAATGCCTTTTAAACCACATTAAAAAATCCCAAACCAGCTCAAGGCATATCAGATTTAACAGAAAAAAATTATAAATATAGTATTAAACTATTTGATTAAGTAAATTACTATACTGTTCACAGCTCTCTATGTGGTTACTGCTTTAAGGAAAAATATGCTCCAAGATGACTTAGTAACCTGGAGAATTTCTTGGCTGGTGAGAAACCATCATGCAGTGGCCAGCATGAGTGTACTGTTATACAGCCCTAGGAAGAGACATCAGCAATTCTAAGAACTGTGCTGCAGTGTCTGAGCTGTATGTTGTTCATTCCACAAGTGCAGGATTCCACTGTAAATGGACCTGGGTTGGTTTTTAAATGAAAGGAGAAGACTAACCTCAGTCTTGTAATCAATGTCATCCATTGATCTGAAGAAATCCAGGCTCTTTGCTCCTGAGAGTTTTCCTTGATCTGAACTGTGTGTGCTCAGCGTGTCCAGAATCTCTCCAAGCAAGTCCATTTCTCCTTGATGATGAGTTATTCCAGTTTCACCAGAACCATCACTATCATAAAAGTAAGCAGAAGCTTCTTCACTGTCCTCTGATGATAACCTGAAAACAAAACTTTTCCATCAGATAGAAACATAAAAGCCATTTCATTATAGCCACTTCTGAAAGCACATAGGGGAATACATTTCAAGAGCTCTGAATGGGAACATCAACCTGGAATATCTTTCTACTCAAGAATTTTCCTGAGCACAGATATATGGCATTGAAGGAGATGCAGTTACCATTAGCTGCCTCCTAGCCTAGCCAAACATTTTGTTCTAGTGGCAAGACTGCTACTGCTACTCTTCCTCCATCACATGGGCAGATTTACTGAAGTACTGCCTATCTGCAAGGACAACTGGTGCTTTTGTCTCTTATTTCCTTTCTTGTTCATTGCAATATCTTTACCTCAGACCCCCATTCTACCATGGTCTTTTTCTACCTCTGTCTATCAGTACTGCTACAAAGGCTGTTTTTCATGGCCCACTGTTTTCATTATATCCTTTTAACATTTCACTAGCTTCATCTTCCCTACTGTATCACAGCTTAAACTGCTTGATTTTGCTTTCAATGTCCTTTCTGGTTTATATCCAGATGTTCATCATCAAAAATCAACTCCTCAATTCAGAAAACACCTCAATTCAGCTTAAGCCTCAAGTTACACGTTTCTTTTAGTTCTCATATAGGAAGACCTCAATATAAAATCCCCAAGACATTATATGTCTTTCAGACACTTCAAAAAATGTCCCATTGTCAGGGCTACAACACAAGCCTTAAAGAATAGATTGGCTGAGGTCACTCCCCACCATGTTGATGAATATTTTGCTGTTTCTTTGTGTATTTCTTTGTGTATGTAGTCTTTTTATCTGGAGGCTGTGAAAACTGAGGATTATGTCAAGCTCTTCTGGACACTATAAATAATGAAAAGATATAATAGCCTTTCCCTCTTTTTAAAGCAGATTTAAATCCTAAACTACTTGACATTATCTAGATCAAGAATTGAGCTAGCAGCCTGGACAGGAGAAAAATGTGTCACTTGAACTCCACTTTGCTGAATAACACTTGTTACCCTCTCTGCTATACATACATAACCCATCCAGACAGGCTTCTTACTTGCTTGTTCTCTCAACTTCATCATCTTCATCTTCATCCAAGGTATCATCCTGGTTACTGAGGCGCTGGTTGAAACGAGTCTGGAGGAAGGACAATTAACATTATAATTCTGTTTATTTTTTCTGTTTCAGCATTACTTATCTGGAGACCAGCTGCCACTTTACTCATTAGGGTTTCTGAGCACTTGCTGAGAAAAACCACATATTGATCAAATCTTGTAAAGGCTGCTCCAAGTCCTCAAGCATCACCAATTAAAGAGAACCATTTCTCTTCATGGCCCCCCTTCCTTCTTTATGCAAAGCCTGGTGTGCCTTATTATTTATGCAAAGCACTGATTAGCAGAAGACTGGATATTGGAGGAAAAGCATTACTCAAGTCCAGCAGCTACCCTTTCTTGAAAGCACATCACAAAAAGCACCGTGGTTTAATACTTTCTGGTAGAAATATTTGCCAAGCTTTGGTTCATGTGGTCTACTGAGCATGAGGAAAAACTGACTTTTGAAGTAGCAAATACAAAGGAAGTTGGGAGTCTCATCATAAAGCTACATTTATGTTATGGTGCTGTACAGGATTGCAGAGTAAATAATATCCAGTTCAGGAACTTTGCACTAGGAATGTCTTTGTGCAGGATAATTTACTATGGATTACAATTAATTCCAACCCAGTGCACACTCAGTGCACCCCAAGAGGACTTTGCATGGTGGAGCTGGTATGCTGTAAATTCACACGTTTCTGTACAGAGTACTCACCTATTACATCACATTATTAGTCAGCAAACAAAAATAGTCTAAAAAAATTCCACAATAATTGGAAAAAAGTCTCTATCCTGACCAGAACATTTAAATCAGGAATTTTAATCACTTGTACTCTGCAAATGACTGTCTTCAGGACTATACAACTCTCATACTTGTTTTGTATCAAAAACTTTTTATATAGGAAGTTTAACTATACTGGCAATCAATGCACTGAAGATATTGTGAACCATGGATAACCACTAATAATTTAATTTAATTCCATATGGATGGAATTTTTACAGAGGGAAAACAGCATAAGCTAACTTTGAGGAAAATCATCCACAAGTAAGAAGTGCTACTGCCCACATCTCATCATGCAGTTCACCAAATGCCTAAACCTGCAACCAGCCCCTGATGGGGAAGAAATATGGCCTTAATTTCAGACTACAAGGAGCTTGAAAATCTCGTACTGTGAGGATTTCAGTATGTTACCTATTACAGATGTTGTCAGCGTTCTACAAATACCAGGACGCTCTCTGTAACTCCCCCCACCCCCCCATTATTTACAGGAATGTCTCAGAATTCACTCTTTAGAGACTGAGACATTTTTTCTGTTCAACAAGAGAGAATTTAATTAAAGCAGCAAGTTTTGATAACACTTTCCACAGTTCTTTGCCCTCAAAGAGGAAACACATGGTTCTTTATGTGTTAAACCAAGTTAATAGTTGACGGAAAATGAGAGAATTATTAGAGTATTACAACCCATCAAACAACCCTAACTAAGATTCATTCTGAGCAAAAGGCATAGGATGGAATGCAGAGAAACAAACTATTTCTAACTCCTTCATATTTTTGTGAGTTCATAGTGTTGTTCCCACCATTGTTGCAAGCAATCACTCTCCTGTTGTAAGTAAAGGGAAGTGAATCCCTCTGGTAACTGATACTGGTGATTGGTTATCTTACTGATCCCTGTCACAAGCACAGTCACTGGTTCTGGTTTAAAAGTTGAAGCTTTAAGTCCTTATCTTCACTGGGAAAATTGAAATACTTTGATTTGGTAACACTAGAAATTTTGGTAACACAGAATTTTCCCCAAGAAAATTCTGACACGACATTCATTGTAATTCAAGCTCTAACCTGGAACTGGCTCCTGGAGGGCAAAATCCTGTCTGCCTCTCTCACTTTCTTTTGAATTGGCATCAAAATTAGATGTTGCCATCACATGTACTCCTACTAACATAAATATGAGATTTTGCAGGGAAGAAGATTTTTTTAAATGTTGAGAAGTTGCAGAAAACAAAATGGAAGCTGACACTTGTTCATCTGTAGAGGAATTAACTCTGCCAATGGAATAAAATTCTACAAGGTAACACTTGCTGATTTGCTGAAATAATAAATAATATTTCAAAGAGGACAGATATCAAGCTTCAAGAAAAAAAGGGGAAAAAAGGAAAAAAAGTTGTGTCTTTGACAAACAGGAGCTGAATAAAATTAAGTAGAATCAGCGAACAACGCAGGCATTGCAGTGACCCCTCAGAACATCAATGACCAGTAATATGCAAGTGTGTGAGTGAAAGTACGAATAATCATATAGAGAAATGTAACAGACAAGTTGATAAATCTAAAACCTCCCTCCAAAACAAGAACTCCTAGCTCCTGATGGTCAAACTCTTTGAAAAAAATATTTTTGTTACCAATTTAAATGATATGGGCTATACTATAAAATTATACAGGGAAACTTTCAACAACTAAACCAAATAAAATGGGATTTACATACAAAGGAAAAGATATGGGGGAAGGGAAGGAAAGGAAAATATCTGGCTGTAAATAACAACCTTCTCCAGCATTTACTGCTCTGTGAGCTAACCACGGAGACAACAAGCAACACATGTTTTTGAATAGGTGACTTTCCTTTAGGAGCTGTAATAAAAACGACTGCAAGGGAGGGGTATGTCCAGACTACTTTGCAAAGAAAGAAAAAGAAAGAAAGAAACCCTTAATAAATTTCAAAAGGAGAGCCATAAAACTTTTTCAATGCTCCGCTAGGCAAAGTGACAGAGTATGTGCACCTGCAAAAGCTGTCAGAGTCATTTAAGAAGTCCTTCCATTACTGACGTACCCTGCTGTTTGCAGTTATTTAAGCTTTTAATTTCTGTCTTTTCTGCATTTTGAAGTGTGTAACCTTTTTTATACCCCTTTATGAAAAAAGGACAGACTTCTGCTTCCTTCCTGATTAGCATTCTAATAACAACCAGACCATTTAAATTTATTACCACCAGAAATGATATGGCAACAGTCCTTTCTTGCTGCACCAGAACTTTATAAAGTCTTAATAGACTGCTGTCATGTTTATTTCTATAAAATAAAGGAACAAACTTCTTTAAAGTACCTGGTTGTTTTGCTTCTTCCAAACAGTTCTGCTTAGATATTAAATATATTACTTAATGTATTTACTTTATATCATAACAAGAACAGGGATTCAGCTTTTGCTGTTTCAAATTTCTCACATTTTCCTGCACATGGCATCTCTCATCTCGCTTGGAATGTAAGAGCTGAGCACACTTAAACACAAGCTCATGTTCTCCACAAGCTGGTGTGAGGCTATATATCCTTTTTTTATTCACCATATCCATCCTCTCTGGTTGCTGCCCTGCTTCAAAATCTCCTTCTGCAAGTAGTCTGCAGCCTATACAGACCTGATCCAATGCTGATCACTGAAATAAGGAAAATGAGCTAACAGTATAAATACAGTAGAACCAAATAAAGGGAGACTCAGTCCTTAAACTGTTCTCTTCTTCTTGCTGGTAGCCTCACAAAATGTACTACTTTGGAAAAAAAATGCCAAAATACATGAATGCGAAAAAGGATTTAAATGTAAGATGGTTATATTCTTGATTGGGCATGAAAGTCAATCTTTGAAATGTCAGCTTTTTATATAATGCTAGACCTTTCAGATGTCCAGCTTTTGGTAATGAGTGTGTATTGATTGATACTAAGGCAGGAAGTTTAACAAGGCTGCTGCTATTAATTACACTCAAAGTGAAAAACAAATAATCTTTTGATAAATGGCAGCACAAATACAATTTCACATTTACTGGCTACTCAATACATCAACACATATAAAGTTTCAAAAAAAAAAAGAAAAATATATACCATGGTTTAAAACTGTGAAGTACTGCTTCCTTTTTCTTAAAAATTTAAAGATTATTCATTCAGCATGAGAAAAAAAATAAATAAAACCCCACTGTTATTTATGATTCAGTATTTTATTTTACCCATCCTCCTCTACAACCAAATCACAGACATAATTATGGCTCCATCCAGCAGGGAAGCAAAAGATCTTTCAATCAGACTTTCCAGTAAAGCACAACTTGTCGCCTTCCTTTCCGGTTAAACACTGTGACCTAAAGCCATGACTCACAGGAAGGTACTCCTCATTACACTCCCCCTGAGCTGAGACTGATGAAAGAAGAGGGAAAGCAGAGACAGAAAAGAAGTACAGATTCTAATCAAGAATGCTCTGATATCAGAAAACTGTCCTGGATATAAATTAAATAGATACTACCAGAAATATGTGTATGGGCACAGTGCTTTGAAATGCCAAGTACACTTTAATGTCACAGAGATCTCCAGTGACTATTGTACAGTTATAGGAAACCCTAATACCTCTGCTGAGGTAGGATTTATTATAAGTACAGATGATAAATTTGTTGAGATACTTAGTCACAGATAGCACATGTAATTACTTTTGTTCAGAATTACTGTGGTGAAAAATGAACAAGCTCTCAGCTCCCTACCATTTATGCACGCTAGACTCCTGAACCCAGGTATCATTTGAGAATTGTGTAATGCTTCTCTCCCTTTTTAACAATTCATCATACCTCCACAAATATTTTTTCAGAATAGTTCTGTTTTGCTCCAAAACAACAAGCAACCTTCCAGTTTCCCTGTGGAATTGCAATCCCTTTTTATCCTCAGGAAGCCTGAGGTCCCACACTGCCCAGAGTGAGGCACCACTTCCCCACAGCCAAACCCAGCTTTTCTCAGTGGCACCGAGGATATTCTTAGCACCCCCTCCCGTTTTCAGCTGATGATGCACCGTGGCACCGTGCCACACACCATCCTGGCTGCAGGGAGTGCACCATCCCTCCACTTTCATTGGCAACAAGCACGAGTGTTAGTCTTTTCAAAAAGGATGTGGAGATTTGCAGTGCCATTTGCAACAACCAAAGCCAGCAGCTCATTTTTTTTTGTGCGTGATTTTAAGAATCAGATTCACCAGGCAGAATTTGCAGTTACAAGAATGGAGAAATATATCACTTATTTTCCCTTTTCTGATGGTGATTAATGTCCTAATGTCCACTCAATGATTAGATGGATGGAATATTACAGAATGGAGGACTCAGAGGGTCACAGTGGACAGAAGAGCAGGAAGATAAGGGAGAATGTGTGTCAGAAAAGAAAAACTAATCAGTGTCCAAAGCCATACAAATGTTTATATGAACAAAACCAGAAAAAGGAACATGGATTTGAGGTAACAAGAAAGTCAAAAGATGTGGGAGTAACTCAGGTGCACAGTGTGGGACTTTGGTGAACCAGGACAGTTGCAAATCCAGTTTATTTGGCTGAAATGTGCTATTTGATACAATTCTTAAGCAGATAAAAGAGAGACTACTGGTTAAATTGCTCTTTTGGGTAAAATGTGCATCATACCCTTACATCAGCAGAACTGTCTCATGCTACAGTCATTGCTGAGAGCACCAGTTGCTGATCACGTGTGACTTTCTCAGAAGAGAACCTATCAAAAATACATACATTAAAATGGACAATGTGGATGTGATGGTAAACACAAACACCCTACACATCCAGACCTCAGCAGCACCAGCCCTGTCCATCAGACCAATGGACTGTGGAAGATCCTATTTGAGGGAAGTGCCATAGGAAGCTTGAAAACAGACTAATCATATTTGCAAAGAAAAACAGACTGTGCCTTGGAAATACTGACTCTAAACACATTTCCACACTGCCTAGGATTCCAAGCAGAAGAATTAACAACGAGGAGTCCCTCCTCCTGTTTGACACCAGTAAGGGTCTGCTGCTCAACAAATAAGGTCTTTCTCTAAAAGGTGCTGTGGAATTTGGCTGGCACTTGGAGTTGGATGTTACTGATTTCAGCTATTTTTGGGCCCAAATTCGACAATTAGAAGCAAGACAGAAGCATCATCAGGATGCAATTGAGATTCTAGGTGGGCTGAGCTGCCCTTCAGTCATGCCCCTCTCTCCACTCACTGCAGAAAGAGCCTAAGGCAGCACTGCTGCTAACTGCAGCATTTCAGCAGTATCTAAAATTAGACAGGCTGAATCTGGACTCTCAGAGATGCTGAGATCCCTGCAGGAAAGGATTTTCCTGTTTCTTCTGTTTCTCCCTCCTTTTGCCTCCAGACAAACTTTTTTCATTAATTGAACTTCTTTATTCTTTTTTTTTTTCCATTTGTAGGAATATAGAGAGGAAGAAAATGCTAGGGAACATAGAGTATTAGAGCTGAAGATTTAGATGTAAAGTGGTGCTCTTCAAACCTTCAAGACACAGGTTCCAACTGTTGTCTGATGGCTCTCCTGGCTCCCTGGTTTAGTGGAGCAAAACTCTGACTCGTGGAAGACAGAAGATACACAGCAAAAGAAAGTAAAAGATACCACTGCTAAATTAAGATGTCGATAAATTCTCCTGATGAAAAAATTAATCTGGTTATTTCAATTAAATTCTGAGGACAGAAAGGTTCACCCAGTTTGAAGATACTCTGTGAGAGAGCATTTTTCTCTGAGATTCTTCAGAGAAAGGAAACAGTGCTACACATACTAGTATAGTTCATTTGTTTGCAGAAGAAAGACCCTCTGAAAAGCTGCATTTCTATTTATTATAAAACTTAAAGAGGAGGGCTACAATAGCCAGGAGAAGTATCTACAAACTTTTTGTTTGTATAAATTTTTCTTTGAGTAGGATAAATCAGAGGTAGATATGCTGATGACTTTGCCCTGAAAAACCAAGCATTCCACAGGGTGACAAAAAATTTCAGAGCCACTTCCTGACCATTACCCCATCTATTTTTTTGTTAAATTAAATTGGAATCAAGGTAATTAGTGAAGAGATTTCTCAATTGATTTTCTCAATTGATTTTTACAGCAAAAGGCCAAGAACAGTGGCTGACAGTGGTTTATGGGTGCAGAACAAACAGTACAGCTCTGGTGAGGACAGTCACTGTCCCTGTTCAGTGGGAAGCAGGGACAGGTTTCAGCAATCCTGCAATTACACCTCTGCCTGGGAGCTTCTATTCCCTGTTCCTGAAAATAGTATCATGCATGATACATAAAAGCATGTGAACACTTAATTTGCACAAAATCCAGGGGCAATTTCACTTAACACAAATAAAGGAAATACCCCTTGATTGTAAGAGGTCTCCATTGCGGCAGGCAAGGCTTGCACAGGCAGAGTATCCCGGTGCTCTGCCACTTTGGAAAGGAACAGGAGCCACAAGAGGGCACTCTCGTAATCTGCAATTTGAATTTTGACAGCCTAGCTTTTTCATTTTTAATTAAAAGGAAATCTGACTGTTTTGCAGAATGAAGAGATCTTACTTGACACAATAAGACAAAAGATTTTTCTCCAAATTAAAGGAAGCTAATGGTAATTTCAATATTTTCACATTACACCACATTAGCTAAAGAAACAGAATTTACTGATCAACTGATGCTTACTTCAAAACTGTATTTTACAGAAGCAAAATGTGACTTACATTAAAAACTAGCTCATACTGTTTATGACATCTTTCAATTTATAATATTTCAGTCAATGAGGGTGGAAGAAACCTCCAGCAAGAGAATCAGTGTTATTTGTGGTTGGTAGTCATAGATGTGATCTCAAGCACATTGTCAGAATACAAATACAGGTAAATGTACTTAATCAGATTTATGTTTGTGAAATCACTGTGGGACTGACTGCGGATATTTTTTCTAAAAGACATTCAGTCATCTTATACAGAATATGTACATTCAGCACTACATTATCACAATCTCCTTTCTTATTTTTCAGGAAAAATAAAAACTCTTCAGAATAGCCCTCTTTTCAGAATAGCCACTCTCATCACCTTTTTCAGGTTAGGAGGGTAATCAGTTACTAGAAGTCCTTTGTAGCTAATGATTATGTCATTTATTTTACTGGCCATTGTAGGGATATTGATAAATGGGGCACTCCTGAAGGTAAGGTTATTCTGAACACATCTTCCTGCCTGACACTTGCTGTGTTTGTTGAACAGATGCCAAGCACACCTACTGCAAGCTGAATTATATATTGTATAGTCTCTAGGACATACTTCAATAAAAGTGAAAAAGCTCCATTTGCAATACTCTTTAAAAAAGGAAAGAAAGAAAAAATATAAAAAACTCTCTTCTCTTTGAGAACATCAAGAAAAAAGTTTTGTCTAACTTGATTTTTATTTAAAGTGTTTTAAAAACCTTCTTAGACACTCTATTTGGATTCTGCAAAGTCATGGTGAGTAGTTCACCTGGTATCTTCAATATAGGAACATTTAAAGCAGTGCTGAGACACAGTGATTGGTAAATCCACCCTTAGAAACAACATGCCTATTTCCATTACAGATGGAAAGTAGTAGGTGCCTAAAGGTACAGGTAGAACATACATTTTCTGAGTGACAAGGGGCATTGCTAATTTAATAACTGCAAAGGGAACTGGTAGTACTTATTTGGTATTCTGCTAATCTTCCAGAGTGTTTTATTTGCCATGAAATACATTTTGACTGTTGAGATCCTGACATGGTCTAAGCTACCCCAACACCTGATGTAATAGTAAAATTACAAAGATCATATTAATGAAATCAAACAGATCTTCCTGGCATTCAAAGCAGGATCATAATAAACATGCTCTCTTTTTAATTATATATTAATTTGGAACAACTTTACAAAGCTCCTATTGCATTTAGGTCCCTGTGTATCCAGAAATCTGCATTACCTGGGAGCATAACATGGCACAGAATTAAAAGAGATTATGCAAATACTGAATGCTCCATAGTCTAAAATATGCCCTGCTGTACCTTGCTCATCAACAGCTAAAGGAACTCAGTGGTTTCACTCACAAGATACTGCAAATAGAGCCTAAGCAATCTCATGCTTGCATTAACTTCTATTTCAAAAATTTTAGCTGGTGATTTCTTGTATCTTCTACATTCCTAATTAATGTAAGAGATGAAACATATCCGAGACACATTATTAGCTCTAGGCATGAAACAGTTAACAGCAGTACGCATGCCAAGGTTTTAATAAGGCTTAACAATAAAAAGCTTCAATCCTCCACTTTCACTAGATTTTGTTGTTGTGGTTTTCCCTTGCTTAGGGCAATCCATCTGTTAATGTTGACTTGCAGTATAGCTAAGCTCACACATGTCTGAAGAGCCTAGAACAGCGAACCTGAGCAGGAGCAAGCTCAGATGAACACTGCAGAGAGGGAACGGCTCGTCTGGGCACGGATTAATTGTGCGCACACGCGCACGCACGCGGGCACCAACCAGTGCACTCCGCTCCAGCTTCTAGGAAACACTTTCAAAATGCAAATTACAGGAGGGCAAGCCGAGCGCTTCAGTTTGCAATAACACATTTAATTATTTATCCTCTGGTTAGGTTTTGACAGCTATTTTAGATGCTATAATTTTTATTTTTTTTAATTTACTGCTGATTTTTCTTAAGCCTATTGCCAATCTGGAAAAGAAAAAGTACAATAAAGCCACTCTGACAGCAGTGATAAAGCTTAGTAAATATTCATTGTTAAAAATGGCTCCGCACTGTGACCAGTGCTGGTATTCTCCCTGGGCCAAACTGGCTGTGTTTTCAATAAAACCAGAGAAGTATCCTTTCCCTTGAGCCCTGTTAGGCTGAGGCTGCAGTTGGAACTGTCATCCTCACACAAAAGCAGAGGGGCTGGGTATTACAAACGCAAAGCCTAATTGGGAGATCTTCATGGCTGTACCCTTGACATTTATTAAAGCCTCATCAACAAAACAGGAAATAACCATACTAATTAGCAGACCCATATACAAACTCCTGCTTGCTGGGGTAAAAGCAGACTCACTTCCTATTGTAAAGGAAACGTTCTCTCAGACCCCCAAATCCTGTTATGAACAAATTTTTAAAATTATATTTTTCAGTAAAGCAAACTTTGATATGTTAGATAACTTTTCAATGTTTTACAGCATCTCAGGTAACTCTTAATAATTAACTGTTTCCAAGAAGAGGAGAAGGAGAAGCTCAATGCATACTTCTGATAGAACATAAAATATGACACCGAATTCTTTGTATTTACAATTTTCTAAATGTTTCAGTATGGAAGAGATAGTAATAAAGTGCAGAGGTGCCTCTATTTTGGAAGCAGGATGACCATTAAAAGCAATTGCTCTCTCTTGTTTATTGTTTATCTAGGTTTGGGGTGGGTATTACAGTACATCAATTTAACAACCTAATCAGTATCTGGTCCTTCCTTTAAATGTGTATCAAATTGCCTGAACTCCACATTAGCACTAGCCTTATACTTATACTGATACAGCCACTGGTAAAGATAATTTTAGAGATCTGGATGAAGAGTTTCATTTGCAGGATAAAGACTACCAGCAAAAGGATTAAATCTGGCAACAGCACACTGAATTTCACTTATTTTAAACAGTAGATTCAGTACTAGATCAAACATGGTCTCTCATACACATGCACTGTGAATACTAACATATATTCTCATTTGGATGTAAACTTTAAAATCACCACTTAGTAATAAAGAATTTGTTATCTTATTCAAACACCAAGACCAAAAATAAAAACAAGAGTAGCAACAGCAGACTTATTTTTCAGAAGTCCTTTGGTTCGTTTGCTTTTGGGGAGGAAGAAAAAGAGAACTGAATGAGTGAGAGGTGAAGGAGTTCTTGGAGGGCAATCCCCACGTGCCCCTTCCTGCCCACTGGCTTCATGTGATGTTTGGGACAAGAGCTGGGGAGAAGACACCTTTGGTTGGAGCAGGGCAAAACTGTGAGGCTCTCAGTTCCCAGCTTTGTTGGTAAATTCACCCCACAGAAACACACGCGTGTCTGTGTGCACACCCATCCGTTAACACACGTGTGTACGGATGCATGGAAACAAAGCCAGGCTCACATCTGCACTCCTGCCTTGTTTGCAAAGCTAAAGGACAACTGGTAGAAACAGCAATGGTTACAGGATTCAGCACTGTACAGCTGGACAAACAAAAACACAGAAAAGTTCAATTGTTCTGTCTGAACACACGCCTTCAAAAGAAATCTTTAATTGTATCAAGGTGAATTATATTCCTTTGTATCCCTAGACTCCTGTACATAACAATAGGCAGCACTGCCATATCAGTGAAGCAGAAAGTCTTTGTATTATTTATAACCCTACTTAAAATAATTACTTAATACTAATGTACAATTTCACCATCATTTAGCAGTCATCTGTATCAGTTCTAAATTGTATTCCAGAAACTTTGTATTTATTACTGATAAAAACTAATTCAAAATCAAATTGATTAAATAGAAAACCCATATTTTTATTATTGCAGTACCTAGAGCAAAAAAAAAATGTTGCTAGATTGGTTGGACTGAATTTACATACTTAATTCTCATATTAGGAAGATACAGGCATTAAAAATCCACATATATTAAAAACATGCAATAACAATATAACATAAAAATAAATACCTATACATTAAAGATAAGTACATATGCAGGTAAATATTTGTAGGAGAAAAAAAGTGTTAGAAAACCTACTTTGTTTATAATTTTGAAATCAAACTGTCAAAATGAATCCGAAAACATTAAAATACGTGCCAAAGTTGAGACACTACACCTGTTACTTCAAATCTAGACTAGGAAGGATTAGAGAACAAAAGCCAAGACATTGGCACTGCATGAACTAGCTGACTTATTAACAAAATAATAAATCACAACCATCTGAGCAAGGTTAAAGGCCATATGACTGCCAAAACAATTTATTGGAAACACAAAATTAATATGCCTTAAAATAAATGAGATAGGCTTCTCACAAAAATAAATTCTGGTCTATTCATAGATATCTATTAATCTTTCTCAAAACCAGTATTTAAGAATTAAATCTCAGATCCATACTTACAGATCTCCTGTTCTTTCCCCTCTCAACAGGGATGAAACACAAATAGCATTTTTTTTTGTCCACACATGCAGTGTAGCAGTATTTATATAAACATAGCCTTTTAGTCACACTATCCTAACACAGGAAAATCATCTTGGAAACAGATTCACAGACACATGACTGTAAGCAGCAAAAATTTTTTCCCTATATGTATATGAATGCAAACAGAAGTTTCAGGTGTCTTACCTGTGCCAGCCTTCGTTTTTCTGAGCTTGTTCTTTTGTCAGGATGCGATGTGTAGACAGGAACAGTCTGTACTGCACCAGCACTGCACGTTCCACACTCTTCCTCACTCTCCTATGCAACAAAACAGATTTAAATTCCTTTATTTATAATCATTATCTGCAAACATACCCTCCATATTATGCATGCAGAATGCATTCAAAATTATCTTGCCACAATCTATTACTGTCATGAAAATACCATCTGTAGTAAGAAAATCAAATTTAACTTTTCAAAACGCCAGATTACCAGCATGGTCATTTAAAAGTTGAATTGTTCAAATGTTTTTGAAATTTTTCTTAAAATAGCGTGATAGGTATCCAAAAAATGGTTCCTTTTCTGCACAGAAAAACCTTACATGGAAGCAAAATTCCAAATGGGAAAAGCAGCTGCAAAATGCCTAAACCATCTACTCTGAGTTTGTGAGGTTGCTTTTGCAAAATGAAACTATTCATTCACTTTGAAACACTGCTATTGTTCATGTATCTTATGGAACTAAAACTGGACAACTGCACCTCCTGAAATACAGTGTACTGCAAGACTCTCCCTTCTCAAATTCTCAGCTTGAAGCAAAGGCTTTGATTGTGATATCAAAGCAATCAACTTTATGAAAACATACATCCTCTTAATGTATCTTTGAAGACCTCTGTTGTTCTATGATAAAATATGCAAACAATAAAGAGATTATTCAGTGGATGCATAGAATGACAGATAGTTGCCAGAGGGCTCGTTATGAAAAATGTATTGTTGAACAAAGGGCTAAGCATATTTCAAAAGTCATTAAAAACACAAATCTCATGTGATTTGTAAAGTATAAGCTTCAAACTGTACAGGAAGCAGTGTAAGAAAGTAAATAAAGTGTCCTACATACCTTGTGTTTTAACTTACTCTTCACTTCTTTTATTCCTTGCCTCGCCTGGTTTTTTGCCTGGAAAAATAAAAGGACTTAAATTGCTCTGCAGGACACTAGCTATAGTCACAGAACATGCCTTATGATGCCATACTTATTTTGCCTTTTTTTTAAACACCTGGTGATATAGAAAAGGGCAATATTCTTTATCACAAATTTCAAACACACACTGCCACTGTATTTTTTTATATTCATGCTTTCTCCAAAAATTTACGGATTTTTTTTTTCAGTACATCCATGCCAGTGCTGGGAAAACATACATACTCAAAATTTCTCCATTATTACTAGGGACAGGCTAAGAATGGTCATCTATATAACTCCTTTATTTGAAATGCTCCTTTTGATTTGAAAGGGTATTTTAGCAATAAAGCATGTTGAAAAATGTGAAGATTGTTAAGATGACTGCTACAGTGTTCCAGTCTGGCAACTTGCAGGGCAACATCAACCTTAAGAGAAATGAAGTGATTTCATATGCAGATGGAGATTTTGCCCAGTGTTGCTGAACAGCACAGTGCTGCTATTTAGGGGAGAATTCTGTATGCATTAAAAGAGACAGACAAGAATCATTGTTGCATAGAAAACAGCCAAGAATATTCTTCAATACAGAAAGGAATTATCAATATGGAATACCATGTTGTTAGGCTTAAAAAAAAATGAGACAGAGGGAGAGAGAGAGAGAAGGGGGGAGAAAGAAACAAAATAAAATATGAGGGTATAACATCAAAAACCCTAACAGAAAAAAAGTTGTCTTTCTAAAAACAAATGGGAAAAAAATACAAAAGTTTTCAAGGTTGTATTGAAAATAGGAGTTTTAAAATACATTCAAGAGCATAAATATCTAAAAGCCGTCTATTTTCCTGTAGTTTTTTGTACATGGAAATTCAGAAAAAAAAATCTTGAATCAAGAGGTCATAGAGTCTTTTTGATCCTTAAATCATACATCCATAAGCTCAGTAAGAGCACGATGGGGTGCCATGTACCAGATGCTAACCTGAAAGCCACTTTAAACTTTCCAGATCCTGCTCACAGCATTTGGATGAATTTTGGAGTGCTCTGTTCTAACTCTCAGGGATGGCACCAATGAAATTACTCAAAGCTCCCAAACAGTTATGTGGCAATTAAGAAATGCATATTTCAGTCCTCTGGTAGTAGGCTACATAAAGGACAACAATGTAAGAAATTAAATAGGGTAGAAAAATAGATATCATATACATAAAGACCCTCAGAAGTTTACTGCAGTTTCCTGGCATATACAGAAGTTCACTTTGAAGAACCTTTACTATCAAGGGCATAATTATCAAAATTGAAGGCTGAACCACAGTCTAAGACAGTGCAAATGAAGAAGAATAATCTGCAGATGAACCATTTTTTAAATTATAAATGAGTCCATGAATATGAAGTATATTTAATTTATTTACCTGTTTCTTTCCACGACTGCTGTGTTTTTAAAGTGATGTAAAATTAAAAATTCTGTTTGAAAACTTTACTTAAAATACTCTAGTACACATTGATTTACTGATTTATTCAGGATTATTTATAATGCATCCAGCTAGTGAAACATTTGGAAAAGCAAAAAGGAAGCCAAAAATCTTTTCCTCTGCATTATAAAAGCAACTTTAAAACACTTCTCAGTTCATTTTTTTCTAATGCTGTTTTACCATTCTGCATAATACAGAATAATCTCACATGCATCACAGGGTAGGCAGTCTTTGAAAAACAAGATCTTTTAAGATGAAAAGTGTAAGCATTAAATCCAGTTAAACATGAGCATTCCACTATCGTTTTTAAAAAGGAGCAGATGATTTGCTGCACACATTACTGATGCTTTACCACATCTCAATAGTGCAGCACTTACTGCCAAAGTGAAATTACAGCTGTGTATCAAATACCTAAATGATATTCTAATAAGCTTCCAGTGTGTATGAGGACTGAAAGAAAACCAGCACACTGATGCTTTGATAAAGTCTATTTTTATGTACAAGCTATCTAGAAGACTCTGAAACAACTCTAAATCCTATATATGAGAAAACAAATGAAGCTCAACACTTTCTACAGGCTGAAGTACCTTTTTGCAATTTATTTATAAAATGCTTAGGTTTTTCAGCATTCAGAGAGAATGCGAGGTTGTCAGAAATTGCAGTATTTTGATTATTATTTATTTGAAATAGATGATCTTACAAATTTATATGCTGTTTTCACAGCCGGAGTGGCTTTGGTCATTGCTGTGTTGATCAGTGCACCGCCTTTCTGAAATACACAAAAAATGTATTTTAGTAACATTTTAACACAAGGTAAACCTTAAGACAACAGCAAGGAAAAATAAACAGTGTGCTGTGAAGAAGTAACAACCCTCCTTTGAAATGGGTAAGAGCAAGCACAGCTGTGTTTCCTCCCCAGCCTGCTGTCTGCAGCTACACAAGGGTTACAGTACGTCATTCCACAGCTGACACATTTATCAAGGCACTCCAACAGAATGATGGATTTTCAGTCTTCATTCACTGTTACCACTTCAAAATCAATTCAGAAGTTAGGCTATTTTTCATGTGTTCCTATCATATTTATTATGCAACTAAAAAAACTTTGACCTGACAGGAAGAACTATCTCATTTAATCAAACAAGAATTCTCTTAATCTAAAATAATGTATTTTATTACTGCTGCAGAATAACAAGGTTATACCAAGGGTCTTCTGCTAGTCAAATTGCACAAATCCATATTAACAAAATTGCTATTTACTAGAAGGGATAAGCTTCATATCAAATTGTCACACCTAATTCAGAGCCATGGAATGCAGCATGATACAGAAAGCAATGAAATCTTTGACTATACAGACATAAAAATCTTATGTATTTTGGCATTTGTTTTGTGTATGGGAATTTTTTTTTAATTCTTCAATTAAAAAACTCAAACAATTTTTGCAAATACTATGACTTGGTATTTCTTACAGAATGTACTTATGTCTTTCTCACAAATGAACAAACTTTTACCATTACACAGAAGTAGGGGAAAAGGACTGAGACCTAAAGGACAAGGTGGCCAGTATAATTACTCAACCAAGTTTATACCTTCACTCTATATAATTATTTAACCAAGTTTATACCTTCACTGTATGCATCCACTGCTGATAAGATCTTGAATTTCCTGAAAGAGAAATGTGAAATTAACACAAACAAACATATATTCAACATTTTTAATGTTGCAACCCTCTCCATTATCAGAATAAAAAAATGTACTTAGAGGATTACTTATTCAATTAATTCTTTCCAGATAGACATGGAATGCAAAGATAAGAGTGCGTGTACACTAAGAAAGAAACTCAGGAATCTCTTATTGCTTGTTTTCTGTTTCCTTTGTAAAAGCTTATGTATTCACCATACAGTTTTTTATTCCAATTAAGGTAAAAGTGAAATTAAAACGATGATAATGTAACATGCTTTTAGGAAGTATAAGAAGAAAAACACTAACTCAAAGTAAAGAATAATGTATTAATTGCATTCAAGCATAATGATCCCTCTGGGCAAACTTTCAAACACAACAATGACATGGACTCCAGAAGGTACCATACCAAAGTAGGAACATGAGAAAAGTCTAACAACTGTAAATTCCTGTGCAGAAAAAAATCCTTTTAAATTATTAACTGTATCTACTTTCTTTCAGAAAGGAAAACCCCTAAAGGCAGGTGAGAGTTACTGAGTTCTGTGGGACCACTGAGGACTAAACTTGCCACAAAGGAGCACGTTAAATTCTACTTGATGAAGAAGTCAATGCTACTTCCCAAAGGTGCATCAGCTGAACAACAAGATTAGGTCCATGATCCCTGAGAAACTTTTAGAGTATACCAGTCACTGGAATACTCCGGTACTGAGAGCTGCTACTGACCCCATACACAACATTCACTTTGAAAAGAACACTCCAGCTTCAAACAGAGTTTGACCACGTTGAAAGGACCATACTGATGTAACCTTACAGACTTTTAACAGCTTGCAAAACTCCTCAAGTGTTCCAATATTCCACTAACTAAGGTGTGGCTAGAATTATTCCAATGGCTAATGAAAGCCAAACACACTCCTAGAACATTTCTGAGAACTAACTGGATCATTGGAAACAGTAGTCCCAGTTTTCAAGATGAGGTGAAGAAATATGAACTCTTTAGGCTCATAATGGGTACTTGAACCCATTCCACTCAATTTTTACAAGCAATTTTGAGACAGCCAGACTCTCAGGAATGATGGCACAAGTGGAAGCAGTGCTTGCTTAGAGAGTAGGGACCCTCATGATCATTTTGATTCCATTCAGAATGGCAAAGAGCAACCTAAAGCAGAAACAACTCATTTCTCACTTCTTTGATGTGGCTCCCTAGAATTGTCAGGGAAGGAAGCACATAAATTACGTGTACAAGGTGAAATCTAACCACTGCTGGGGTGTTAAGGATATTGCATGAACCATAAATGCTTTCTTTAACATGGTATTTCATTGCTTCAATTCTTGTCAACAATGTTCATGTATCACCTGTCTTGAGGTGTCCTTAACACTTTCTACAGCTGAGCTTTCTCTGTCACAACCTGACTTAAACAATTAATAGAAACAATAAATGGGATCAGAGCAAATGAGCAAGTTTAATGTTCATCTAGTCATGTAGTGACTCTTCAGGGATGATAATCAGAAAACAGATACTTATCTACAGACAACCATGGTAACATTGCATTCCCTCAGCTAGAGCTGAACCTCCTGAAACCCTAGCAAAAAAAGTCTGAATCCTTAAAACAAATTACCATTACAAGGGAGTTTGAAATATTGGGGTTTTTTTTCAGTTTTCCTTCTATTAGCACCAATGATATTAGACCAATAAAGAAAAAAAAGGCTGCTGTGGTAAAATTAATGTAATTAAAAATTAATTAACATATTCTACAAGAAAACTGAGTGTTAAATCAATCCATCACTATATTCTTGTATTGAAAAGCTCTTGAGAACTATACTTCTATAGAAAAAAAAATAAGAGAAAATAAAATTTCAATTATAAAAATGCAACTGTAATGAAGATGCCTCACAAGTTTATTTTCAGATGCAGATACAGAAATAAGTTTTGATCACTTTTTTCATTGTTTGTTTAAGGAAAATCATAAAAAAAAAAGAAATTTAAGATTAATTCTTCAATTTTCTGGTTTAGTTAAACTTGCATATGTGGACAAATGCAAATTTAGAAAGAGATTACTTAAAGAAACACTTTCTATTTGAATTTGATTCAGTAGTTTTTAAATTATACTGTCTACACTAAGAATGTGTTCACCTGTCCTTTTAACAGCTTGGAGCTAACAGTAACTTTCTGTGACTTTTCTGAAATCTGGGTTTCACCTGTTTTTTTCAAACCCTGGGCTTCCTGCTGAAGCTGACAGGAGTTAAGTTTGCAAAGAGATCATAGTTCTACCCCATTAGCGTCACAAAATGTCACCTTCAATTGCACACATATTGTTAGCCCTGCACTTCATAACAATAATGAGACAGCAGTTATGTAAATACTGAGTATGTGCCCTAAGCAATTTGTCCACAGCCTGGCACTATCAGCTTGTCTGACTTGAAAAGCACACGGGCAGTGCAAGGCAGCCCAGCGCCGCCAGCAGAGCTGAGCGGTCCCTCCTGAACAGAGCCAGGTGAGACACAGTTCACAGCCTGCCAGAGCACAGCCAAGAAACAAGCTTTATCTAACTTCCACTGCAGTTTTATTGCAGCCTCTGACCCCTAACTGCAGTCAGCAAACGAGCTCTGAATACTGACATCACTTATCTGAATAATGGATGCTCAAAGTCTCAAATCTGCTTGCAGGGTGGCATAACTTACCCTAAAATGGCAGGGAAGAAGTAAATCTCTGTAAAACTAACCACAATTTGATCAAGGAACAAAACCTCAAATTATGTGCTAGATCCTAGCACAAGACACAGAAGGCAGAAGAAGGCAGTGAAAATCTTGAACAAAAGAAATTATGCACTTTGAGAATAAAAAAGTTATTTTTTTATGAGGTGCAGATGGCTCTGCAGCACTTGATAGTTTCTCTGTGGGGCCAAATCCTCCCCTCAATGTGTCCCATTCAAGGACAGTCTTGCAAAGGAAGTCCATCCAAAGCTGCCATTTGCACCTCAGTGGAGTTGCTCAAATCACATAACCTCCATCTACTGAGGAAGCTTCTCCACAACTTTCAAGGTTGACCATAAAATAGTATTTGTACAGTCATGCATATATTGATCCCATCTTTTGATACCATCTCTTACACCTGGGCTGGTTTTGGCAGCAGTAGAGTGAGCAGCTGTGTGGTGCTGGGTTTAAAACATGACAATATGTAATATAACAATACACCTGTCCTAAATGTTTAACAGGAAACCATTCCATAATCCTGTAAAAATCAGCACTGCATTCAGGATGCACTCCTCCACATGGGTTAGCTGATGTGAAAAGTGTTGTAACAATTGTCAGTGAACACAACTGAGGCAAACACGAGGAATTACATTTTTGTTTACAAAGAAGATAAATTTCCATGTCCCTTCTCAGATCATATATAAAAGTAAAAAAAACTTCCACTTTTTTTAGAGTTACACATTCATCGTAGAAAGAAGATTTCCCTTAACATTCAGGACATCACTGTCATTTCTACACTGCAGGTATAAGCAGATATGAAAAGAAAATGAAGCATTTATGGAAAACATAATTATCTAGAAGTTAAGCAGTACAAATGTCAAAATTATTTTGAAAATTCAGTTTACACTGAATGCATCATATTTGTAAATACACAGTTAAAAATGTAAAACTATAGTGATATCTCATCGTATACTGAAGTATAAATATTACTTTACAGTATTAAACACACATACCTAATATTACACACATATCTAATATCACATATTTAATGCACTGGTGTAAGTAGATACATAATAATGTGTATCTCAGCAGTGATTTGTTAAAGGCTAAAACCTTTCCAAGAATGAGGGGGAACAATACAACAGTAAAAAGATCAATGACATCTAAGACTTACAAAACATCATGAGGACATCATGTCAAACAGTTCCCAAAGAACTGCCAATGAGTACTCCCAAATTAATTCTGTACCTCCACAAAAGCCTCCTGCTGTGATTTCTTCTTCAAAAACATCAGAGAATCCTCTTCCTGCATTTAATTTTGATAGCCGACCATCAATAAACTGGAGGTGGAAAAAAAAGGGTCACATACATTACACTTTGTTGTCTCTTCTCTTGCTTCACAGTGTTAGAGTTTTAAATGTGTCCATTATAATGCAATCTGTATGTTCAACACCATATATGTCTTAAGGATAATACCCTGCTCTCTGATGGACTTCACATCTTTACACAGGAGCAGGTGTAAAGATCTGGAAAGTTATTAATATTTTCTTTATTTTTCTAATGGCAAGAAAAGAATTTATTTCCTTACTTAATAGTAACTCTGGGTTTTTTATCATAATCATATAAAGGTCACCAAGCCATTCCCTGGTCCTGCTGTGAAATCATGGGTGTTTTTAAGCACTAACCCTTATTTAGGTGCATCTACAGATGCATATTCCAACAGCTATCCTCATGTAGACGTTTCAGCTGCAAGACCACATGAATTTGCAGCTACAAATAAGTGCACATACATAGATGAAATGATCCAAATGTGTCAGAAAAAGTCAAAATTAGAAAATTAATGATTAAACCACTCAGAAGGGATGAATACATTCTTTTCAAGAATTACCAGGCTTCAAGGAAGTAGAACAAGCACATTCCTATAGATTTAAAATTCTTTCAAGCCCTCCCTTTTTGTTTTGGAAAGGCTAACTCAAGTCTGACAGATAAAGTGAGAAAGCAATTTTCCAATTATACACTACATCTTCTAGCAAGAATTATGAGTTATTCACTGGTACTAAACAGTACATAGGAATGAACCAGAATTAATTATTTGGCTGTATCATTTTTACGACTGATTATCCAAACAGTGTCAGTGACAATCTGATGCTTGCCAATGAACAGACTAGTGACATGAAAAAACAACTTTCTCAGAGTACAGAAATTCCAGAAGCAAGAATAAGGTAAGCATGAAGATATTTCTCTCTTCCTTGTCTAAATTCCTTCTTATTTTTTTCATTTTACTCCAAGCTGGCCTTTTTCCAAATAGGCTGGTTCATGGTCAGACCACTGTGGGATCCCTGGATTATTTCACAGTAAGAAAATGAGATAAGAGCACCTTTAGCTACTGCTGTGAAAAAAGCCCCCCAAAACCAGCAACCTCCACTCCCATCCTTTCCTTTGAACTGTACCACATTATCTCTTTGGGGAAAGTTATGAATTCATTCCATACTATAAACTAGCATAAGATTTATGAACATACTCATCATCTGCTAAAATCCTATCAACAGAAGGCTGAGACATTGACTGAATATGAGAGGGTCACACCAATTGAGTATTTAATGTAAATACTGACAAAGAGAACTGTTAGCAAAAAGATACTGGAGACATTATTTAAAAGAAATGATAAGTGTTAGTAGTGGTGGTAGTAGTAGTAGTTGGTACTTTTGAGTAATTTACTGTTAATGGTTGCACTTAAACTGCTACATGAAAAGAATAGCATGTGGAATTACACATAGAATTTATGGGTTTTCTCTTTCCATTTTTCAAACCCACACCCTTCAAACCTACAGATTGAAAAATCAGGGCCTGCTCTTCCAAGAAATATATTCACTTTGAGATCCAAAGAACCCTTGGATGACTACCTCTTTCAATGAAAAACTAGCAATTTTGTTACCCTTGGATTTTAAGGTGACTAAAGACATTATCCTCAACTGATTTTGAGTTCTAAAACCAAAAGAGAGACCACATATATTCAGAATATCCAAGTAATTTTATCAACTTTAAAACCAAAAGGTTTTTAGAAGCAAAGAAAACATCATAAATGTGATTTCCACAAAATAACAGCACATATCTCACAAAAGAGCTCAGGTCATAGAGATGGGAAATGAAATTTGAATTACTAACAATTTTCAAAGGCTTCTGATTTCTGCATTCATTAATTATTTTTCTAAGTAACACTTTCTAACATGTTAGGAAAGAAAATCCCAACAAACATTGCAGATTACCTTGCTGATACAAGTACACTATTTAAGGAGATAGTCTGGCATTAGGCTTCAGGCTAGTTCTAAGAATGAATTCATATTTTCCCTGGACACTCATGAGAACTATTTGACGCATTAGATATAATATTAATTACTTATGTTTGCAGCTTGAAACAAAGGTTAGTTACCTTCCATGATACCCAAATTAAAGGACAAAGGAGGGATTTCATAGAACAGCACAAATAAAGCTCACTTGTCAATTATGGCAAAACGGGTGTATTTAAAGTACCAATTTTCTGCTTGGTCTAGGTTTAAGGCTGCCCTTAAGAACTATTTTCTATTAAAAGACTTTCAGAGCAGAGTAAAATACAGTTTGGTCTCTTTGAATACAAACAACTTTGAAAACAGCTCATTTGTGAGTGGGAAAAACTGGAGAAGATGCAGCTGGGCTGAGGATTAACTGAATAAGTAGGAGTAACCTTTGCAACAAGAACCAAAGGAATAAAAAAAACCTACTACTACTATTAAACCACACACATCATCAAAATTGTTACTATTTCCTAATCCTCTATTATTTCCTTCAATTGAAATAAAATTAAAACAAGCTATAAACAAATTGTAAACTGATTCTGTTTATTTGAACACATGAAAGTGTAATGGGTAAGTACAGAGCCAGCCCATTCATGGTAGCTGAAGGTTGTTTCAGTACTGCCAGTGTGATAATGTTTTAGAAACATTGCTTGTAAGCAGCTTTTTATTAAGAAAATTTCATGCTACCTTATTGCACAGAGTAAACCACACTTCAATCAGTTACTTCTTCCCATTTCAATCCAATCAACCAGACTTCAAAAGGTTTCAGATTTCTTATTGCTTATTTTATACAACGACAGTAAAATTGAAGGAGCCCCACTTTGTGATCACATTTTCAGGGGGCTTGTATAAAATACCATCCTCAGCCAAATCTTTACAATAGACACTAACCTCTGATTAATACCAAATGCTTTTTAAAAATTAGAAGATTCTACATATAATAGACTTCCCTAATCTATCATGGTTGTTTATCTTCAAAGAAGTCCCCCTGATTATTTAAACATGAACTCTTGTGTATCAATTATTCCAGGCATTTGCAGGCAAATATATATTTTCATGAATCTTCTGATTTCATTCACATTTTCCTTGATTTTCATAAAAGTCCAATGATAAGTTTAACACCTTTTTCATGCAATGGGGTCAACTGATGAAAAGAGAGAAGAGTTACAGAATAAAATCAAAGAACAAAATCCATTTCAAAGACTGTAATCAAACTGAGCTGTGCCCAGATATTCAACAATTTGTCCTCTATTAATTCAAATTCTGCTTTAAGAGATCAGTTAGAATACTGTTCAGGCCACCCTATAGCTCAGGTTTGTGACATTCTCTGTGTGCATATTTCAAAAAGCCCAGCCAACAAAACTGCAGTTGCAGGGTGAATCCAGTTTTTAAATAAAGACCAGTGAATTCCAATTTAAGTTAAGCACTCTGCTGTTCAGGCTCTTTGGGCATGAACCAAGAGAGCTGAAAACGAAGTTCAACCATCAAGCTGGGAGATTCCTGATTTTTCTTGTTTAGTTGGGTTGCTGACTGGCTCTGAAGAGATGCTGCACTGGCTCTGCACCCTGGGGTTATTTTTTTGTTCAGTTTCACCACCACTCCTTTGAACTATAACTGCAGACATAAAAATACAACAAATCTGGGATGACTGTACCCAAAGTACTTGTATTTAGATTTCAGCCCAGACTTTTGTAGGCTGACAGAAAGGAAAATGTATTTTAACACAGATCTGTTTTAAGAGAAAATCCTTAAATATGGGCCATTTACACTCTTTATACCTGTTTAAACAGTTGAAGATTAACAGCTGTTTCCAGGAACTGCTTCGTTGTACTGGAACGATGCTTCACAAAACTATTCTCACAAAAAGTTATAGGCTCTCCCTAAAAAAACCAAACAGGAAAAGTTAGGATGGTGAGTGTACATATATACTGTAATTCAGTCCAAAAATATGTGTCTGCATCAAATTAATTATATATTTATTCTACCAAGACATGAGAAGATTGATAAATACATTGCTGATTTAACAGGAAATTATTGAAACACACATCTATTTTATTTTTACACAAAACAAAGGCTACAAACTGAAACATGGTAATGAAAAAGGTCTGAACATTAACACTTAAACAATAAAACATATTCTCCCACATGGGAAAAGTGCAGAACCCTTGGATGATGAAAGAAGATAAACAAGTATTCATTGAAAAGTCAGACCTTGTTGCAAAAAAATGAAAACAACACTCATTGAAAGAAAGAGATGTTATTGAGAATCTTCATAAACAATCAAATTCTTCCCTCTGTTATTCCCTAATTTCATTTAAAATTTGCTTTCTTCAGTGTGCACAGACCACTGGATGCTCCTCCACTGAGGAGCATTTCTCCAGTTTTGTTATTCTTGTCCATACTTTGTGATAGAAGCTATCTGGCACAACTGGACAAGTAGTTATGAAGTTTGTGTGGCAGTGAAGGTACACAATCAGATTTCACTGTAAAGCTGAAAGGCCTCTCACCCAAGTTTACAAAACCAAAATGATTACCAGGCTAGCAACAATTATCAAAGATCTCAAAGACACAAAACTTGGAATGCCACAGAGTGCCCCACCCAAATCTACCATTTGAAATTTTACTATCCAGAAGCTACATCTCCAGTGCAGTCCCACAAGAGAATAAAAGATACCTCAGCCACTCAAGAAAGGCAGCTGCTACAATGATCTTCACAACAGCTCCAGCCACTTTAAAGACAAATTTAACGGCCATGAGCACCCCAGCTTTGTACTCCTAGCCCTGTTTAGCTCCAATGGCACATGGCACTTCTGCATTTGCCCATCATTCCAGCTGACTGCAGGGAGCTCCTTCCAGAGTGTCACCAAGCACTTTCTCCAGGAGACTTAGCTGAGTTTTCTGGAGCAGCTGTAAATAATTTTCAACTGTTCCTTAGACCTTGTTTTTAAATGGCTCAAGTGTGACCTAAGGCAATGCTGCAATAAAACCACTGTGATGTAATTTTAAAATCTATTCTCATACTATCAAAAACTTCCCTTTTCCCAAATCTTTCTTTTCTTTTCAACTCAGCAAACTATTTAAGTACAACAACAAGTCTTGCATCCTTACTTCTTTATGGAAGCTCTGATTTTAAAAAAGTTCTCTCACTGGAAGAACTTGAGTCTTAGATTTGCACAATCACTGCCCTGTCCCAGGGTAGCTGAGTGCTCTGAAACACAAACCCAGCTCAGTACAATACACAGCACTGTGTTCATCAAATCTCCAGAAGCATTCAAGTTATTCCCCCAACTCATCCCAAAATAGCTGATGAACATTGTACACATGCAGGGCATGCTGGATCTGCCAAACAGCCTGAAATATTCGCAGTACTTTAAATGGCACTGCCTTCCTGACCCACTTTGCATTAGATATTTATTCTTGAGCTCCTAAAGACTCTTGTCTTAAGAAGATGACCCCAAGCTACTTAGCAAATCAAAGTGCATCAAAACAAATGGAACAGTCACATGGTGGTATAAGACACAGTGCTCCTGAGGGCAGACTCTCTTCTCAGTTCTGTTGCTCTTCCAAGTAATTTCAGGGCAGCAAATTAAAAGAACTCCCTATATATACATACACACGCACACACACATATATCATATTTATTTAATTATTTGATGTTGTTACACAAAGGAAGCACTTCTGGAAATACAGAGGCTTTATAGGAGTGCAGCTCTGACTAGATGATGGCTCATGACACGCATTAAATTAAGGTATAAAGAGAGAAAATATTTTCAAAATAAACTATTTAATAAAATAAAAACTAAGCTATGCTTCCCTGTGCCAGTCTCCCAGTTCTCCTGGGATAGATGAAAAAGGAGAGGTTATCTCCCTACAGGAGAGAAAACAGGCATGCTGGCTCTGCCCTTTCACACCAGCCAGGGAAGAGAGAGCAGCCAGCCAGTTCTCCTGATGGCACTACTTGTGGTGGAGCCTTCTAAGAGAACACCAGGAAACGATAGTTCAACACTCCTTTTTAGTGCATGGCTGTAATATTTTCCCAAATACTTTCCTTTAGTCACTGAATGTTTCAGATACCTAGTAAGAATGCATGCACTGGTGCATCTGTTCCCTTATCAGTACAGCTCAGACACAGAACAACCAAAGCTATTTCTTTGTTGAAAATTCATTTAATTCTATAAGGAGTTCACATCCAAATGTCATACATATTATTTCAACGTGCTGACTGTGAGACTGATTTAAAAATTTGAGTAGGTTTAAAGCTCCTACCTGTTCAGCACATGAAAATGAGAAAATCTGTTGAAACCTGCAGAAATTCCACATGGAAGGTTTCTCAGGGTATCTGTGGTAACTTTAATGAAATTGCATTAAATAACACAATTAACTCCTAGCTCTTTTATTTGTTCAAGGTTCTCACCAACAAAATTGTTTTCCAAATCTTCAAGATTGTTACTGCAAACACAAAGTCTTTTGAAGTGCTATTTAACAAGTGAATTATTGAATTACTATAAACAAAAGCAGCTCTCAATGTTTTCATACATAAAGCTTGTACCATTCCTGTTTCAGCAAATACAGCTGACTACCTTTAGAAAGAGAGTTTTGGAGGAATGCTGCACTGATATTTAACTGCTCAGCCATCAGCTGGCCCCTGATGTATTGATCTACAATGTACTTTCAAAACAAGTTCGATCTAAGCCCAGTGGGGATTCTGTACTGAAAAGTAGACAGCTAATACTCACACCAAACAATCTATGCCCAAACATGATATCTGTCCTTCTAACAACAGTTGCTATAGAATTTTCTTCCCCTTTCATAGCTTGCCACACACAGCAGGAATTTCTGAGTCTAAGCTACATTCACATTTTAAGCAAGCTATTTATACAGACCTCAATGGAACATGAAAACTGAGCTAAACCAGTGTGATCATTTTAAAGGAATGAAAACCCCTAGATTAGAAGGTGTGTTTGTGCTTTCTAAATCTAGTGGTATTTAACTTGAAGAAGTAAAAATACTTTTTTATCGCAGAAAACATTGCCTCACTCTAGCATGACTCATCCCAACTATTAATTCTACAGCAACAATTAATATAATTTCATTTTGATATTAAAATTCCTCTTCTTAAAAATTTCTGTCAGAACATTCAGACATAATGGCCGAGGGGTAACTGAGCATGTGCTGTGATTCTTCTCAGGAAGGTACCATTACAAACAAAATTTTCCAAAATTTGTAAATTTCTTGCAATCAGCCAAAAAACCCAACAAGATTCAGATACACTGATATTTCTTATTTTAGGTATAGTTAAACTATACCTAAAACCAACTCCTATTAGCACAGTATCTACATTCAAAAAAGGACCAATAACAGTCCTTGACACAAAAAAAAAATTATGGTTTTCAGCATGTAAAATAGAATTCTTATAGAAATCAAATAAATAGTCAAACAGGTATTACAAAGGGTGGTTCTGGATTTAAACATCAATGATGTTCTGCCATTTCATTACTGTATGCTGCTGTACTTTTTCTACCTAACTCTTGGGGGAAAGGTAAACAAGTCAATCCCCCATTGCAAGAGATATCTGCAATTTTGAAACTCAATTATAATCATTTACTATCTCCTCACCCTCAAATAATTCAAGTGCATTCTGAATCTCAATTTTTTTTCCAATATAAATTTTATTTATTTTCTTGTATTATTCTGATTCATTGTAATTGAATACAACATCTGTTGGACAGCTGAAGTCACTGCTTGTCAGTACTGGCCCAAAGCATCCAGTTAACAATCAATTAAAGAGAGGTCTGACAGGCTGTGCCATCTTCACCATGAAGGTAATCCTGGTTATCCTATTCCCCCCCTGAACTCCTACTGCTGAGCATTCCAGAGCAAGCCAGCAGCCTTTGGTCTTCATTTCATTTCTGATGAGTGATGTTACAGCCATCACAACTTGAAACCAAGCTGTTCTGGGTTTATTTCTTTTAACATCCAGAGCTTCAAGGCCTTTATCCCCAAAAGAAGGGAAATTATTCTCTATCATTCAAATATTGTTATATTCAATCTTTTTCTACTCCTCCTCTGTTCTCTTATCTACCACTCCCTCTCCAGACATAGACTGGGACAGACAATAGAATTCTTTTAAAGAATTCTTTATGTCACATATTATTCTATTAACTGATCATATTGCATATGATTAACTAGCTTTTGCCTTCATCTGCCCATGGACATGCAGGAAGAACGTGTAAAGTAAAATAGCTGGGAAAAACACAACATCACACAACCCTGATACCAAAATGACACAAACTTCACAACTGCCCTATTTGTGTCTATGTCCCACCTATGCCCTCAATTCTGAAACATGGAACATGCAGCATTATCCAGGAGAAATCCCCAAAAGCTGGACTACTCAAAGAAATTAGGAGCAACACAAGGTTCAAGGCCAAGTTGTGAGCACTCAAAGTAAACAATGTCTCAAAATGGATTGCAGTCCTTTATGTGAAGGAGACCATATACAAAACTATTATAATTCACCATTCCATTGATAATACTTTTTTTCTGGATTATTTTTAGGTCATTTACCAAATGACACTGAAGAAATTTTTTCAATCATCCCCACAAACCATGTGTGAGATGGATTCCTTCTGGATTAAACTAAAGCAGAGTTCCAGCTAGTCATGGGTATTCAGCATTCAACACCAGACTAGAACCAGAACCCCAGTGAAGGCAGAAATGCACACTGGGTGAATGTCAGGTCCTTAGCACTAGCTGGGCTGCTTTGCTCTACAGATCCACTCCTATTACACAATATTTGCTAATATAAAGTGTAGCATATTAAAAAGTACTCTTAACAGTTATATCAATGTGACAGGTTAATTTAGTAATGATTAAATCAGAAAAACCAGCTATTTCTTCTTTTCTTTTACTGGATTAAGTGTTTCATTATCATTTAATATGCACAAAAAATTATTATAAACTTTCCCTATTACATGTCATATTTCCTGTCTGTATTGGAGTAGTCAGATTTTCCATATGGTCCTTTGGAGGCCCACGAACTCTCTGCAAGACCCCTGAAGATTCCCATTTTGCCTTTCACCAATCATTTTTTTCAATAATTGCTAGACGTTTGTCCAAGACATATTGCTATACCGGGGAGAATCTGTCCTGTGCTGCAAACAAACAGTTGCACAGAATGAGTGTTCAGTGTGATGAACAGCGTTTGGAGTGAAGTGTTGGATGAGTACAGACACTATTAAAGCTGTTCTTTACTCAAAGTGAATATTAATGACAGTTGTTTCATGTTTCAAGTTGAAATCATACAGGACACACTGTTGCAAGGAAAATAGTTCACTTAGACATGTTTTTCAACTTTCAAGCAATTGATAACTGTCCAAATACATTATTTTATTTTTCACCAGGAGGTTTGTGATCCTCAGAAATGTACTCCAAAACACCTCAGATCTTGATTTTGAAAATATAAGTTTATTTATAGCAAAAGTATTTCAAATATATATGGAAAATATTTTTATTTAAGTGTTATCCCTACAAACTTTCTACATAAATACTACTTGAGTTCCTGAAAGAATGTAAATTCAGTCTGTAGCTGTGGTTTAAATTACCTTATTAGACCTGGCACCACAGATTCCAAAACAAAGGGAAATATTTTCTTTGCAATAGCAGTTATCAAGATTTGACACCCTTGACAAATATTCCTAATACAGCCAAATGTGATTTGATTTTTTTCAGCTTTCCAATTCACAATGGAAAAGGCAAATTCAGAATGAGCTGATTAATCATACGAAATCTTCTTAATTTCTACTAATCCAGAGTGAATTAAACTTTTCTTTCACAAAAATACTGTGAAGTACTGAATTAGTTAAGATTATGTGAATGCTGCTCAAAATAACAGTTACAAGGGGGCTTTATTTATTTTTAAATATGCTTTGTCTTTGAACAACTTGATATCAATCCAAGATATGCTAGTATTTGCCAGCAGACTTCTGCCTGCTAAGATATTTTGAAATAACTTGTCTTTAAGAAAAAAAAAATCAGGCCACAATGGTTTCATAAATATCTTTCTTATATGCAATCAGTGGAGCCAAACCCAGATAAATCTGCAAAAGAAAATAATGCAGAAAGAAAGACTTCAAAGGTCATTTTGACAAATGTTTGCCAGCTGAAATGATGCACAGTGCACTATTTCCAATACAGTGCAAATGTAGATCTCAGATATGCCAACAGCTAAACTGAAATAAAATGGGAATCAGTTAAAAGGAGAGCTCACTTCAAAAGAGATGCTAACCAGGTTGCTAAAAAACTTGCACTCTCAGTTCCACATTTACCAAAACAAAGGACTGACAGAAGCTTATTTCTGGTCAGACTAGAGCTAAGGACATAAGCAGACTGACATCCTTCTGTTTGCACATATCCTAAGTGTCCAAAAGACACTTTTTGACTGAACAGCTCTTACTGCAAGCTGCCATGAGTTGGCATGGACTAGTGTCCTCACCTTAAGACTAAGGAGAGAACTACATTCAGGTGATGGCAGAATGGAAAAAATAACTATCTGTGTTGTTGAAATGATTTGTTTTACTGAAACAAGCAGTGTGTTGAAATCCAGTGATTTCTAAAACAGGTGCAGCCCTTTCTGTATGAAATGCAAATGGGATTTCCATATTGTAAGAGAGCTGCTAAACACCAACACATGAACTAAAGCTGTACATGACTGCATGTCTGCACAGGTTACCTGCCCTCTCACAACAGTGGCTCTCAGAGACACAGCTTTGCAGCTGCTCTGCAAAATGCCCACGGCACAAAAGACTGCCTGGAAGAGAACCACTTGGGGAGAAGGAAAACCCAAGGGCCAAACTCTATTTTAAAGATCCCCCCAGTAAAGCCCTCTTCTGGAATTAATAACTATCCTATCCTTTCCATCAAGGAATACCATAGCTCCTCAGAGTGCTCTTACCTCCAAACAAATACCCACCCATGCTCCACACACCTACCAGCTTTACTAACTTGACTCCTCAAGTAAGGATGATTTTCTCCTGTCAAATTGGAATTTATCTGAATCCATCAGACAACCAAACATCTGATCCTCAGAATTCGATTCACTCAATGTCATCTCAGTGCATTTGATCAAAGCAACCACTACCAGTAGTTTGCAAGAAAAATAATCTAGACTGATGGATGAAATTAATCTCTAAGATTTTTCTGATTAATTATCTCCAACTCAATATGTATCATCTCATTATTTAGAAATTATGAAAGCTCATAAAACATTAATCAACTGAATACCAGCAAAATGTGAAAAATACAAATTCTGAGGTTCTGATGAGATGAAATGGGTTTTCATTTCTCCTGTCTTCCAAGTGTAATCAAGGTAAGTATATAATAGAGAGATACATGGTTTGGCTCATATGTGGCTTCTGCCAGGAAAGAAGCTTCTGCCCTCCAGCACAGCAAAACCTTTGGAAAACCGATGGAGTCTGAAAGGCACAGCCCCTTCAGTTCTTCACCACATTAAACCATGTGAGCTCTGTGTGAGCAGCTTCACTAATAAAATCTGATTTTATACTTAACAAAGAACAAAATTGATACAAATAAGAAAATATCTGACTTTGGATGAGTATTTTCAGCTCAATTCACTGTCGAGAGATGGTGGTATCTTCCAATTCCTTAGCACAGAGTGAAATTTAAAACAGACTACTCCAGACCAGCATAAAACATTTCACATTTTCCTTGAAAGAATGAGACCCTCCTCTTATAAATTCAAGGAAAAAAGCAACAGGGCAGCCATCTTACTGGTTTGTATCTCAGTGCATCTCTGTAGGATCCGAAGAGCGCTGCCTGTGCCCGAAGGAAGGCCTTGGCCACTCCGTCGCCCGTAGCTGTCGACTGCTTTTTCAGTTTATTTTTCAAGGCCGAGACCTGCGTGACAGAGTGGAACAGTTAAATTAACACCTCAGAAATTGGTACAGCGAGGTATGAACCCAATCAGCAGGCAAACCACGGTGTCTATAGGTCAGCCAAAAATTCATCCTCCTCCTTGATAGCTTATCTTTTTAACTGCAAGGAGCACCTGCTGGCCTGTTAATTGAAATGAAGGCAGGGGATGATGGTAGAGTGCTAATGCAGATTGGTTTATGCTCTCTTTTTTTTCCCAAGGCCTCTTGACATAAATAAGCTTAATTATTTTACAGTAAAATGCATGTGAGTCACTTCATTGCAGATTTTTGTTCCAGCATAATATGTATTTGCTTGCTTGAATGTAGACAGTTGGATCTGTTTTACTTAAGCTATGAAGGCTTATTTTTAAGGACTCTTAATGGTCACTTAGTAGTCAGTGCCAAGGAGTATCTCTTATTTTAGGTCAAATTCCTATCTTATATCATTTACCATGCAACATGGGAGTACCTGCTACCAGACAAATAGTTGAGAAAAGTTTTTTGTAAATTCGGTGTAACACTGCCTACAGAATTGTCCTTGAAGATAAATGTGAAAGGGAAGGAAAAAAACCCAGTAATTAGGAAGTGCCTGCAGTTTAGAAGAAAAAAAGACCATTCTGATTATAGTGCTTGACTTTCTAAAGGAGGTTTCTGTTTTTTACTTGGCAAATAACAACCACTGGTTAGACAGAATTAGAGAAAAAGAAAAAAAGAAAGGGGGGAAGTTTTAATTTAAGTGACTGCTACTTCAACATATTTTGGAGGAAAATCATATAATTCTGGAATTATTACAAGATATGTGGAATTATACACAGATACAGTCTATACTCTCCTAATTTCCATCATGAGGGACACCTGGAAAATAAGTCACCTCTACTTACATAGAATACACATTTCTACATCCCTTTGTATTTCCATGTCCCCAACAGAGCACTATTTAAGTCTCTAAATGAAGTAACATTCTGAGTTACTATTTAAAAGAAATATTATAAATACAAGTTTATCACCAAAACAGCTTTCATTCTTTTGGAAATATATGCAAGAATGAGCATCTTTTTGTTTCTTTATGCAAGCAGTCCTGACTGCTCTTGTAGATGATGATTGTAATTGAAGTGTCAACCTAATTAACAACTAAACTTTGAATAATGCTAATGAGAACTGAACATGGCATCAGAGAAAAGACCAGCTCTACAGGTGATAAACCTTCACAGTAGTGACATTTTCCAGTGTAAAGTCACAGTTACTGTGATCTGATCAAAGAGAGAGACCCCCATTGGGTCCAATTATAACTATAGTTTGGAAAAAAAAAATTATTGAGTTATGATGTTCATAATCTATGCAGAAAGGCCTTTACAGTATAGGTCTTTTCCCCATAGCTGTGATCTTTTCAATTTATATCCAAGCTCCACAGATCTAGATAAAAGTTTTGAGCCTGATTCGTTTAGCCCATGGAAAGCACACACCAAGGCTCATTTACGTTCTTGCCTTACACCTCAAAAGGAAAAAAAAAAGTACAAGTCCAAGTACAAAAACCGGTTAAGAAGTTCAAGGTTGAAAAAATAAATGCATGTCTTGGATTTGTGGTTTGATTTTTTTCTTTTGTTCTGTATTGTACAATTATTTTACAGTTGTAAAAAATAAGACTTCATTGCGGGGAAAATAAATGCATACAAGGAAGACCTGCCTATAGACAGTAGCACAATTTGACTAAAATAAAAGCAATACCATTAATTCGACAAGAACTGTCACCGCTAAAATTTTGTCTCTGTCAAGACAGGCAAAGCATCTTCTCAATGTAAGGGAGGGAAAAGCATCTTCTAAATGTAAGGGAGGGAAAAGATAAAAAAATCTCTAGACTCTTTTAAATCTACATTCTTCTAAATTGTACCTTCTGATTCTGGGGAAATTATGGCAGATGATAGGACAGGTTAAGAGAAGAGGGAGGGTAAAGATAATGCAGAGCAGAGGGATTACACAACCAAATGAGGAACATGAATGAAAAAGGTATTTTCTAATTTTCTCAGTTCAGGCAGACCCTAAGCACCCTACTGCAAATTTGATTAACAGGATGCTTTAGGCAAAAAATGTGCTAAAAAGAACAGCAGAAAACAACCAATCTCCTGCTCTGCTAGTGTGTTATTAGCTCAGCATTATTAAGACCCTCCAATGGCTGGCAGTTTGCAGGCAGGCACCCTAGACAAATACACATCTTTGTGTGCTGTCCTGGAGAGAGTTTGAGCCTCAAAAAGGCAATGCCAGAATTCAAAGAAAGCTCCTCCAACTCCTGCTTCTCTCAGGGGGCAATGCTTAAAGGCAAGAAGAGCTCTGTCAGATTATTCTGCAGAAGAACCAGGAGCATGGTGCTCTCAAGAAGAAGTCTGCAGAGATCATGGGAGCCACAGCTGTGTGTGAGCACAGCCCCTGGTTCTGTCCCCAGCAGAACCCTGGCTGGAGACCTCAAAGTGCCCCTGGGACCTGCCATGGCATCCTCCAAGCTGAGGCCAGTGAACACACAAGAACAGGACCGTGCTTAGTCAGGGCTCAGCCCAGGCACACTTGGGTAGGCTGATGGCAAATTCTCCCAGTTCCACATGTGAATCAAAGTCAGAGTGACAATGCAGTTACTACAGCCAGGATAGCAGGCACAGGTAAGAGACGGGGTGCACTGATCTCCTTGGAAGGACCTGGTACACAGCAGGATTGTGATTGCTTACATCCATGCACCTCAAACCAAGGAAATGTGAGACCTCTTTGGGTGACATCATTAATAGCACTTGAAATTATTTTAAAATTATACTATTCTGACACCAACCAAAAAAACAGCAAGCAGCATCTGTATCAAAATTTTTTCTTCATTTATATTTCATATTTTATATTTTAACCCATTTACCTAACTATGATTAAGAACGCTAAACCTTTTTTCTTTTGTATCTCTCTTGCAGAAATAACCTTTTACATAGTTTAAAAATAAAGAACTGCAAGAAACAAACTGCAGGGGTTAGAATGCTGGTAAAATTTATTCCTGAAAGACACCAGTGATCCGCTGCAGAAATTGTATTATTAATTTACACTAGAAGCAAACTGTTTTTATCTTCTCCTAGCAACAGTTTCTCATAGGAAGGTGACTTCATTGGACTGCTAAACTGCCAGTGAAGAGCAATCAGAACTTCAGAAAGGTCTAAATCAATACAATAGTTTTTCAAAGATACAAATGAGACTGATGTGTAATTAAGTGTATCTAAAATGCAGAAACACACTGTGTTGGTCATTGAAGCAAAAAGTAGAATTTATTTAAATGGTTACCCATACATCCTTTCTAGGTCTCCTAAAATCTAAATATCTGATAGACAGAAAACATGACTAATACCTCTTCAATATCCATGTGAATAGAAGAATCATATATAAATTTAAACACATATAGAAGAATAATGTTGTATTTGATTGTTATCTGAGAAATACAGAACCATACACTGGAGTTCTGAAGGACTATTAGATCTCTGGAAAAATATATCCAGTTATTTCTCTGGTATTAGCAACACTTCTTATGTTTTGAACTACTTTTTGTTGTTCTCCATCAGATGATACCACTACAAAAGTAAGTAGAAGGTCACTCTCAAAAACAAGAAAGTAAGAGAAGATCACAGAGAAAAGGAACAAAACAAAAACCTCAAAACAAACCAGAGTCTGATATTTAAATCACCATTTCTAGTAAAGGGCTTCTGTGTATTTGAATATTATCTATACACAGAGGTTTAGGCATCCCAGGGAGACCTCCAGCATTTAATAAAAATTTCCTCATTTAGACAAAAACAGCTACTTAAATGCAAATGTTTTCAAAACTAGCTGTACTTTTCAATCTCATATGCTAGCTTCTAAAACTATCTCAAGGTTCAACAGAATCTCAACTCTAAGTTCACAATAAATAGTCATTTCATAACAGTGCAAGCACTGCTGACTGCGGAGTTTCTAAATATATTTTTGTATACTTTCTGATGGAAAAAACCATCATAAATTATGCTATTTATATTTTGAAAAAAAAATCTTTTTAATTGCACTGTTATACTTTGACTTTAATTTCTTTGTAATACCATTAATCATCGTATTTTACAAAATAATTTGCACTCCCAGTAATCGCTGCATAAAGTAACCAATTTTTTACATGAATTACAGCCTAATTCTCAAATGCTACTTTTAGAACAGTAATGTTCATATGCCAAATTTACGGTATTATAATCCTCTAAATTCAGGAATCTCAAAACTAAATCTCTGAAGTCCAGTTTACATTCTGTACTGCATCACAGTGTGTAGGTAGCAGGCAGTACAAACACTGCACATCTTTTAACAGCTCTGTAGCTTTTGCAGTTGACAATATTTAACCACCACAGAAGAAGCTAAAAGACTATAAAGTCTGTTGTCTTCTGAAGATCATATTTATAAAAGTTCTGCTCAGTCTATGATTTCAAGTCATTGAGACTTGGTTGCTAGAAGTGATGCTGTCAATTCTGCAAGCTGTTTAGGAAAGTGTTCACATCTGAGCAAAGGAGAAGTCTTTATGTCAGAGTTAAGTGCAAGCAGGTATTGCAGGGTCAGGCCCAAAATTTATAAATTTCAGTCTATGGTCACGTATGTTCTTCTAAGTGCCTTATATTATTAAAGTGGTGATCTCAGTATTATTATATTAGGAAATTTACTCCCAGAGAAGTAGCTCCTTACTTTCTTTTTTTTTTTTAATTAAAAAATAATAGACAAATTCAGAGTGAAATGATGAAATTTAAAAACAAGCTTTCTTGTCAGAAGAGTGAAAAAAGAGGGGCTTTCCCCCTTCCAAGAAAACAAAGGATTCCTGAAAGTCTTGCCCTGATTTATTCTTCCAATTTTAAATACCTTAGGAGTAGCGGAACTGCTACTGGCATGGTAGTATTTCTAACAGTCAATAAATCTAAAATATTATGTGTGAATATTGGAATGAAGCCATTAAGAAGATTACAGCATGCAACGCAGCAGAGGGTCCTCATGAAAAAAGGACTGGTAATTCAGGACAACTGTGACCACTGACCTTTGAACAGTCAAGACCACTGGTCAGTCTGACAGAATAATAGAGTTCACATGCATGGAAAGTCATCTAGCCTGTACCTATAATTTAAATGCTTAAGTGAATGATTTAAAAATGCCTTTAAATCTCAGTTAATTTATTATACAGTTTATTAGACAACGCCATAGAATAATGTTTCTTTCAATCTTAAATTTATCCTGAAAAAATTCACGATCAGAGCGAATATACAAGGATAAACCATTAAATACCTATGCTGTGAGGACATCATCAGGCTTATTGATCAAGAAAATAATTACTCTGTTCCCTCTGGATAAAAGAAACAGTTTTAGAAAACTTGGAAAATACTGCATTTCTTTTGTTAGGCTGTTAACCAACCTGGAATCAATTTTTGAAAGGGACAGTAAGACTATAACTTCTTTTATATTTTCAGTTCTTCATTCTATTTTAATGCCTTTCAGAGGTACTCATTATATTTTTTCATCAGAAGTTTTACTACTTTTGTATGTATGCTTATGAGGTTTTTCTATATAAGTCAAAATGCTTCACACATGTATCTTTGACATTCCCTTTAATGTTTTAAGCCTGACTTACCATTTTGACTCTACACTCCTGTGCCTTATACTTTTCCCCAAGATGTCAGCAGCTGAACTGCCCCTCATGAATGCAAAAGGAGGACAAGCATTTTGTCACCTTATGAACCAAACACAGCCCTGTGCCTTTTGTTTCCAGGTTTTTCAACTGTAGTTGTATATGCATTCCACCAAAATGTTTAATTAAAGTGCCTTACAGATTGAAGAGAAGTAAGAGATGGGATTATTCAAATTAAAAGCTTCAGTATAAAATCCTCAAGTTCTGCAAGTAAATTTTGCATAGAAACTGCCTTTTTTTTTTATGTTAGATATGGAAAAAATATTTTAAGTCTAGTCTGTACACTTGGATAACCTACGTTAAGATTTGCAGTAATAACATGCATATATTCTGGGAGAAAATAAACTTCTAGAAGTAGGAAGATCTGTATCCCTATTTCCTTCATGCTAGCCTGCTTATTTAGAGATCATTTTGATATGCACCTGTAAAACACATGACAAGTGCCTCTTATTGCACAAAGATCCATTTTGGCTGTTCAAAGGACCTCCAGCTGTAACTCCAGTATCTCATGGAATATGATGCCTAATTCTCCATTCCACATCCAGCTATTATTTAACATGCAGGCCTTCATGACATTATAACATCAACCCTGTTCACTCAGTGGAAGTCCAGTTAAAGCTCCTGACACACCAGGAAATGACTCTTTCTTTATTTAACTTGTTATACTCTCAAATGACAGAGTACAGTCAAAGTTACTGTATATATGCTTGTGCATGTATCCATGCATATGTAAATCACAAAACATCACAAAAATATACAAAATTTAATAATAAATATGCTAATGTAAACCACAGAACATCATAATAATTTTTATAGTCTTTTACATTTCTGAACTACAGTTGATACAGAGTCCAAAGACTGACCAGATGATCTATAAAAATGTTTAGACTTATTTTTAGATCATTAAAATCAAAGGGCAGTGTCACGAATGCTATCATCAAGAGTTTGACTTCTATTGTACTAAATATATACAAATTATCAACAGTAACAAAAGACACAGTATGCCACCATAGGATATTACTTTGATTACGACAGGGGTATTTTATGATTTACAATTTCAGAAAATGTAACTCTTTGATTTCATATTTTGATATAAAATTCTTTGTCTTGACAACTATTTGTGACAGCTTGTGCATCTTTAATTGAATAATGAAAACAGTGGTTTCACAATTATATTCTTTTAGAGCTCTACTGGGAAAAACAAGATAAGTGAATTTTGTGACTGTTTAAAATGATACACAGAGTATGTTCTCCTATAGGCAATAAAAAAAGAAAAAAAAAAGCAAAAAAAAGCGGGGGGGCACCCTCTGCAAGATCAAAGTCCAGAAAGAACTGGCACTTAATTTATCATCCTTTACAGACAAAAGACAGCTTTCGTCATTTCAAAAGGATCAGATGTCTTTTATGACAAACTGGGTTTGCAGTTTAATTTACAAATAGAATTCTAAGTAAGCAGTCTTTGCTCTGCCAAAGCAAATGACAAACAGTATAGGTTTTCATTCACGCAGCCCTCAGCAGGATAGAAGAGATTAAAATAAAACTGAAATAATTTAGAAAAAACAAATAAATGTTTCACAAAGTTGAAGAAGATCAAAGCCTGAATTTTCTGACCCCAACTGTACAAGCATTTCTTATTATATTGACCAGTGCCATCAGATCATTAATTAAAAGGAAAGCACTGGCAGGTGGCAGGGAAGCAGAAGCCGATAATTGGCCCCCTTCTTCTTTTTGCCTTCAAAAACTCTCTGGTTCTTTTGCAAGACATGCCACTAGGCAGACAGAAATGCCTACTTTGTAATATAATGATTAAGATGAGATGAAGAGACTCTTGCGTTTAAAGCAGCTCTGCCTAATGAATGCAGCTGGCTTTATAATTATGATCCTACTTTTACAATAAGGAATATGATGTTCCATTCAACGTCTCCTCAGCTGTCAAAAAGGTAAAAATCTCAAATGTAGGGGTCTGCACTAGGTGCTTTTCACCCCCTTATTCCTTTTACAGCAGTTAGCAAAAAGAGGCAAAAATAATTACGAGTAATTCAAGCACCTATATAAGAAAGAATGAAATGTCTAAGACTCACCACTTCACCAGGTAGGTTGTTCAGGTCATTAAAAGGGGTTTCTAGAGTGTTTGTGTCAACATTTAGCAAAACCACATCCTCCAGTGATCTATTTTTTACTCTCTGTTAGGAAGAAAAAAAAAAATACTGAAAAACAATTTACTACGGTGTCCTCCTGAAGTACATTTTTCTTATACTGTGCTAAATTACAAATGATGATTTTATACAAAGGACAGTAATGGCAAAAAACAGTTGGAGCTTTAGATGTTGAATTTGGGAACTAGATACAGCATTCAGAGTAGCTTTTAAAAATACTTCCTATTTTTCAAACACTAAGGTTATATTAATAATCTCTGAAAGGCATTTATACAGAAGCAGTTGAATATATTGGATAAATACATATTGGAACTACACATACCTTGTAACAACATTTCATTCTCTCATATTTTTGTAAATCAGATAAGATATTAATCATATAATCAGATGAAAACCAGAAAAAAGTACAATTATTTGCAGATTAATGTAAGTACCAAGCATAGGATGCCTACTATTACCACAGAAAAATGGATAAAATGCTTTTTCATCAGTGTGCTTGGCTAGCAGCTAAGAATTAAACAATTTGTTCCTTTCAGAAAAAAGAGACAGAACTCTTTTCTATATGGTCCTACAATAATACATAATAATGCAGTGCAGGAAATAATTCCTGAAGGAACTGACTTCTTTTTTCAGGGCAGATCTTTCAGTTCCATTATTTCCTTATTGAATAAGAAAAAGCATCCTAATCAAGATATTACAACTGATGCATGCAGGTCATAATGATCTGGGAGCACAGAAGGCTGTGCCTGGAGTTGAGAAGTGTAGATGATATAGAAGGCTTTTTTTTGGAAAAACAGAAGTGCTGGTGGCTCAGGGAAGAACCCACCCCATCACCTTAGCAGATGTGAATTGATCCTTAGAAACTGCTTTAGCAGAAGTGCAAATCAAATAATGTTCCCAAATCAATTATCTACTCTGCATGATAATCAGATGGCACATGTAGGCTCCACAGCATAATCAAATGGTTATGGAAAAAGGCAAAACTATTTCTTACCCAGCTATAATGTACCAGTCAGCTGAGTTCTGCTGCGTTGCTTAATGTTCAAATCTGTAAAAGCCACCTCTTGTTTTTTGGCAAAAAATACCAATTTCTAAATTAATAGGTAGAAATGTTATGGGATGTAGGTTAGATTCAAGTTTTCAGAGGGACAGGAACATAAATTATCTGGGAAATCACAGTAATGCCGAAATCTGAGTGACGGTGACTCCAAAATAAATTTTGCCTGTTCCTGAAAAATAAATTTTTCCTCATTATTGGGGAAATCTGATACTAAAGTGCCAAAACGCAGGAAAATAGCTACCACTGAGCTATTAATAAGACAGAGAAAATCATGATGTAGAGCTACATGTCTTCCTAAAATACTTAAAAAGTAAGATTTCAATGTGTGACATTTTTTACTTAGCAAAGCATATGAAGCATAAATTTTGTAATTCTGCATGCTAAAATACAGGGATTTTTTCTAAAACATTTCCATTACAATTTTTTTATGGCACACACACCTCATGCTTCCCAGTACACTGAAGAGGACAGTAAACTTACCTCTATCAAGCTTAAGTGGACGCCAATTAGATAAGGCATCGGTGCACTGAAGGAAAGGAGTGGAAAACATCAAGTTTTAAGTATAACACTAATGGAATATTTTAAATCTTGGCACATAAGACCCTAGTAGACAGTCACTGTTTAAGACAGTATTAAATGAATACAGTTGTTATAGGAATATTTACTAGACAAGGAAAATTTTGTTTTACTCTGCAGTGAGGATGACGACCAAATAAAGGATACTGCTGCAAACTATGAGGCATGAGCAAGGAGGCACCTCCAGACCTACTTCCAATAACTGACCACACTGAGCTAACCCAGCAGATGTTCCCAAATTGGGCTGGTTTTAAAACACCAGCTGGAGGACATGGTCTTGGTTACCATCACCACAGTGCGACACAAACATCATTACCACCAGTTTTGGTTTTGAACCCTCCCTTGGCAAGCCTTTGGAAGCTGTATAATATCCTATTTAACTCAAGATAATCTCCTTCCAATTCTCCTTTCCAATTTCCCTAAGACAAGGAACCATATTCTCCAAGTAGAACCATATTCTCCAAGTAGAACAAAGCTGCTGCAGAAAGACCTGCAGTATGCAAACAAGAAACTGAATTAGGCTTATTTATCATGGTTACCTACAATCTTCTGTTCTGCCAACATCTGACCGAGAATATACTCAGTGTCCAGCACTGAAGGAAAAAACCTCAACAATCACCATGAGACTTTTGGGTACTGTGAGATTACTGACAATATTCACTCTCAGAGAAGTGAGCAATTGACAGGCTGGTTTAGGCAACTCAGTGGGAAAGGAATCACTAACAGACCACAGAGGAAAAAAAACTAAATAAAAATAATCCCTGAAAAATAATGGAAGGCAAGATAACATACGAGGGTACACAACTCAGAGTAATTTCTCTCATGGCAATAATCTGATCACAGATCTGAGCCAGTGGCACTGACTGATTGGTGATTGACTTCCCAAGGATGGGGCAAGGTTTCACTGCATCAGTTCATGTGGTCTCATCCATTCGGTCCCACCTCTGGGACCAGAAAAAGCAATTCTCACCTGCCTACAACTACAGCCCATTTTAGAAAAATCTGTACACCCTATGGATTAGCCAATTGCTCTCATTAACAATGTCCCACAGGAGAGGATCAATGAAAAAAAAAAATCCAAACAAAAACCAACAAACAAAACCAAAAGCTCAGACTGACTGAGGCCCAAACAAGATTTCATGTTGTCTATGATATCAAAATATAGGTTTGCTGCAATTGCAAACTATCATGGCTTAAGGTTTCTAGGCAATGGGGCTTCCAAAAAAGAAAAGAGGCCTCTATTTTTCCACACATCTTTTTCTTAGCCCAATACTGACAAAATTTAGCACTTCCTGATGACTTCATCCAGGCTAATCCCTATGTCTTTGTGAACTAAACACAAATTACATGGAGTTGTAAACGAGTGTCACTCCAGAGCAGACACCCATATATATTCAGAGAGGATTTAAACAGCTTTAAACCATTCTATAGATTAAAGAATGATTTGTACTATGTAACATATTTAACCAAGCCACTAAGAATGATGATGGCAGACATGTTACTGAGAATTCTGCTGCAGAATATGCAGCAAAACAGATCCTCAGGTTCCTCCTATCAGGATATCTCAGTGCTACAAATAATGTGAACAGGCAAAACTACAGTGAAAACAAGTGCTATGTCATGTATGGATTTTATGCACACTTGTTTTCTCATACATCAACACTGTGCCACTAGCTTCACCACGCCTGTGCTGACTTAAGATAGCTGATGATTTGCTCCATTAATAAATCTGCCATTAAAAAGGGAAGCATGTAGCTCTTTTCTCTACAGAACAAAGCAACAGCTACATCATTTCAATTTTGAAGTTAACAGAATAAAGCTACAAAGCACATCTTGAAAATGGATGAAATAAAAACTGCAGGCATGGAAAGTCAATTTAATTGTTTTCAGCAAAAAGTCATTTTATTACTGCTGGATTCTGAAGCCTTAGCAGCAGAGGACTGTAATATGCACATGAAAATGCTTACTATGATACTACTGGGAGCTGCTATAGTGTTTTATCTTGCTTATGCATGTTATCACCAAAAATATCAATCAGTGGTATCAGTGCCCAAAATAATTACTACGTTATGCAAAACATCCAAGTTAATTGGAAAATAATTGTCCCATTCTCACGAAAACAGACGTATGTATATCCTAACTCAGAAGAGTTAAAGATCTCATAAAGACCTATTGCAATTGCAACTTGAATTTTCTGATTGCATTACATTCTCAACAGAGCACCAGTATAACAGATGCTTTATCATCCACAGACAAAACTGGCATATATTCTAATATTGGTGATTCAGTTTGCCAAGATATTAGACAGAAATTTCATTAAATTAGTTTTCTTCTTCACAAAAACTAATTTTCTTCAAATATAATTACTGTATCAATGTTCAAACTTAATTTTTGTAACAGTTTTCTTGAAAACCAGCCACCCACTCCACTGAGTGCAACAGTCTCCTTTTACTTACTTAAATGTAGAAGAGAAATCAATTTTTTACAACATAATATAAAACTCAATTTTTTATGAACTGCACAGTGGATTTTTTTCTGCACCTACAATGAGTATTACTTTCTCAGCCTATATTTTGCTACCTTCTAGAAAAATACATTTCTGACATCTCCTTTTTTGGATGGTCACTCCAGTTCTCACAGTGGAGCTCCCATAAGGGCACTCCAGGCTGAGCTAAGCTCATGGAGGCACAAAGCCCCTCCTGAAGCCATGAACAGACCCTGTGCTCTCCCCTGGAGCCTGGCACTCACAGCCTGCCACTCCTCAGGGTGGTGCAGTCCACACTGACCCTCTGCTTTGGGCTACTCCAGCATCATCTCTTATATTAGGTCTAAATCCAGCCTGTAAATCAGGCAGCAGGATAGAAATTAATAGATTTTTTAATTAAAAAGGCAAGTGAAAGAATTGAAATAATTTTAATATAGCCTTGTTTTCCTCAAAGATACATTTTTCTCTTTTCTTGCTTACAAAATGTACCACTTAGGCACTTAATGTAATTTATCAAAGTCTAACCCCACAGAATTGCATCCTTTATCTTGATGACATGAAGATTCTTAGTCCAACTAATAGAAAAAAAAAAGTGGATTTCTCTCAAAATATGCTATATGATTGATGTGCAAAAAAAAAAAAAGGTTACAGAATGAGGCCTATCTTTAAATTAATAGATTTAAATGAACTTTATCTTTGTTTAAAAAAAGCCTTACTTCCACAGAATGAACAAATTATTCAACTGATATTCCCCTACTTCATATATTTGAATGCCATTTCAGGACAACACTAAGAAAATGAGACTTCATAGGAGACATTCCAAGAAGTCCAAGTGAAACAGTGACAATGAAATTTCTAGGCACGTTGAGCTAAAATGGCACTTTTATAAAATGAAATTTGCTTATAAAAATGACATAAAAAAGAGAAGTATGCAAAATAACTTTTGAATTCTTTTATCAATTTTAAATTGGCGTAATCCTGTTGGACTGCAAACTACGTCAGGCCTACTACAAACTTTGACCTTAAGAATTCATCAAGGTTTTTTAACTTGCTATATTATATACCTATGAGGAGAACATTTATTTACTGTTAATACATCAGAACATGAAGAAAGCTAAGTCATTTATGTGTTTTTATTACATTTTTCCAACCTGTCTCACAAAAGAACCATTCAGATGAACAGAAAGAGAAACGTAAATGCACAAAAATCTGAGTCAAAAGGTCTGAATTACTGTGATAAATTCATCAGTTGTGCATTTCTTTTCATGAACTTTATGTTTCCTTTTGAACATCTCTAAAACAGGGGAACTTTTTACTCCATCCTATTGCACTACTGTGAAAAAGAATAAGGCATATAAACAAATTTTACAAGTTTAAGAAACTCTATGCTCCTTTTTAATGAGTAAAAAAAATTCTCAGGTCATACCACAGTGACCTAGAATCCCAACTATTGTCATCATCACATGGAGCTGTGTACAGCATCTAATATTGTTATTTCTGCAAACATATGTGAGCTTAGAAGGGGAAATAAAAAAAAAATCTCATATTCAGGATGCACTCTAGAGGGTACAGCTTGCATAAAGGTGTTGATCTGCCTTCTGAGAACAGCATTTTTGGAATATATGAAAAATCACAAAGGTTCTGGCAGTAAGCTCAAGTAAAACTAAAACACACACAAGTTCTACCCCATCCTGGTATATTTTATCAAAGGCAGGAGGGGAAACAATTAGGACAGAGTTTCTTCAAAAGAAGACTATCATTAAACATAAAAGGCTTAGCTGTACTTGTAAGTAAAAGGAGGAGTTGGAGAAAAACATTTGTTTTCTTTTTTAAAAAAACAAATAATATACACATGAATTGTAAGAACTACCACAGAAAAAATATATACCATGGACAAATATTGTGAACTTCAGGAAAAACTATCAAAGACACTTAAGGAAACATAGTGAGGATTTGTTTGAAAACAAAAGTTCATTAGACTAGATGGAGTTCAGTAGAACAGCAATACATTCGTAGGTTTGAGGGGGGAAAAACCGAAACCAAAACCAACAACGTAAAGCTCAGCAAACACATAAGCATAATTTACTTCTATGAAGAAAACACAGACCTAGCTCTGCTTAGTTAAGTATCTGGCTGGGTCTCAGGTTTTATATATAATAATAATTCCTAATCTCTAGAATGGCTTGAAATGGTTCATTTTCCATAACAGACCCAGAGAGTCTAGGTAAAGTGAAAATCTCTAGGGATGGATATTCCTGCTTAAAGGGAAAATGGAAACTCTCATTTGTTATCTCTGCCACTATTCTGAATAAAAGCAAGAAATTGTGAAACACAGGCATGTGGAAACATCATCCCCTAGGAAGGATCAGAAGCGAATCAAAAAGTGATTCTTCTTCAACTTAAAAATATGCCAAAACCACAAAATCAGTCACGTGAACAGAAACTCATCAGGAAAAGCAGAATTCTTATAATAAAAATTTTGGAGTCCCACAAGGAGTTTTTAAGCTCTTTTGGGAAGGGGTTGGCTAGAATCCTGAGCCTGGCTGAGTTAAAATACAAATACTAAATCACTGATGAATACTAACATCTGATTCTGGAAAAAATGATCAGGGTTTTTTGAATGCTTCTAGAAGTATAATGTATTTCAACTTAAAATAAAAGCCAAATAAATGAAAACTGTAACATGTTTGCATTCAAATTATTGAATGAATTATCTTACCAATAAAACAGAAACAGTTCTTACAAACATGATTCTAAATGCTGCACTAATAGCAATCAGTAATTCAAGATACCAATTCAAATACTACATTAAGGCATGCTGGAATACCCCTAGTCAAGTCATCATTTAAGCATTGGCCTAAGTGCTTTCATAAACTGGATCCTGTATGTTCAGTCACGCTAAAGAGTCAGTGTTTTCATCAGTTACTCAGAATTCTAAGAGAGTTGAGAATCTCAGAAATGGGGATAACAGGTTAGCTGTCTTACCAGCAGTAGTCCAGAAGATGTGGAGGAAGCACTGGGATGTAAATATGTTGCCAATACATTGGATACAACAATGCAGCTGACGCATGAACACAAGCAGTTAACTAAAAATAAAAATATACACACAGAATTGGAAACAAAAAAAAACATGAATAAAAAGAAAATAGAAAATCTTAAATTAACTTTAGACAGGCAAAAATCTTAACCTCCCCAAACCACCTCTTATATAATTTTGTAAATTATTCTGAATTGCAAAAACACATCCACAAAGAACTCTGATGTATGTATACAAGCACAACATCTGCAAGAAGGCAGGCTAACAAGTCAGCCTTCCCTGCTCAGCTATTCCCTTAGAAAAAGGGAAATAATCATGAATTGCTTGATGCAGTCATGGTCAAACATGAGCATTGCCATGAACACACAGGACTGAAGTGCACCCCAGTTTCACCAGGCTCCACTGAGTGGGAAAGACTCAGGAGAGTTTTCTGGTCCCCATTCCTGTTATTTTTAACTGGAATTGATCTGAAGCTGCATGAAACCACAGAACAGCACTAAACTCAGGAGCAGGATTAACTCCTGTTTGTGTCACTATCTTGATTTCCAAACTACCTTATTAAAAAAATCTGAAGTGAATATTCCCTGTAACAGAAAAGCATCTTAATTACAATTTTCCAAAATTCCCTTCCCAAAGCAGAGACTTCCAAGCCTGACACAAGGATCATGGAAAATGAACTCCTTGACCAAGAAAGGAGGTGCTACAAACTGCTTACCACTCCAAATAGACATCTCTGGTTTTCTAGAACAAACAAAAAAACACCACAACCACCACGTTACCCACAAAACAAAGAAACAAATAAGTGTGAAATTCATTAGAAATGGGGCCAAGTTCATTCCACAAGTGAACAAAATAATCTTGCAATATGTAAAGAATTCCAATTTGATCTATCTTTGCTGTAAGGGAGTCTCAAATTTCATTATTTTAATATGCAGGCACAGAGTTACAACAGAATGAGAAAAAATCCAGACTGTTCACAACATGGTAGCCCATATCCATCCCATGTAGCACTACAAACCTCATAGAAAAAGGGGGAAAAACATTTTAAGAGAATGACCCATGGAGAAGCTACCAAGCTAATGGAAAAGAAGAGGCTGTCCTAATGTTTTATATCACAACAAAATTACTACCCAAGTTTAACTTGATAATAGCACTGTTTATTAAACATGAACTTTCACAGTAACAAAACAAAGAGCAAAAAATAAAATGTAAATCCTGCTCATACAGCAAGTGCTAAAACATTATGGATTTTATAGGGAAAAAAACAACCCTCTTTGTGGAACAGATCAGCAGTTAAAGTGTTCACATCCTGGCTGTCTTGGACATTTAGATTTGTAAATAAAAAATTACACTACAATTTTGTACACGTATTTTTACACTAAAAATGAAAAAAGCAGTTATAAGACCATTGCAACAGAAATCACAGACAATTACAATTTGTGCAGCCTAGTTTGCTCAGCCCTCAGATTAATATAACACGATTAAATATGGAAAAGAAGAGGGCCTGAAAGCTCCTGAGGGATATCATTAGGGCAAATTGCCAAAGAATGAAACATGAGCCAGTCAGGAGAGTCTGGAAGCTGCAGTGGTACCAAGGGACTTGAATGTTCGACAGTTGGAGCTTCAGTAATGTGTGAACTGCAGGTTAAGGTATCAGGAGACTCTGCTCACTGACACACAGAATGTCACTATTGACCAGCGAGCTGCCCCAGCCTGACAGCTACACAGCAGAAAGCCAAGGATATCATAATTCCCTATTTAAACTCTTCCTTGCACATTAACATCTCCTTTCTTAGCTTTACACCACACTTCTGCAATTACTCTCATTTTGGACTTATAATAATGGGTATTTTATTAAGTATTGGGTTGTTACTATGAATTGATTTAGGGAAGAAATAAATGAGTACCTTCTCCCTCTTCTGCACAGTGGGATTTATGAGGTTTATTTCCATATTATCTCTCTGTGTAGTTGAACTAACACTACTGTTAACACAGTCCAGCTCAGCATTGTGTTTTTTGCTCTTTCACTCAGAATAGATATGGTATTATTATTATGTCCACATACTTTTGTACACAGTGTATAAATTTCAAAACACAACAACCTATAGAAAAAATCAGCATTTCTTGTATTTCAATCAGAGGCTGCAATAAAGCTGAGCATACAGTTATACAGGATATCCCCTGATGTATACAGTTGCCTCCTCCTCCTCTTAATAGGCATTCTTAAATTATGAATTAAGATGACTATACTATTTGCATGAAGAAATTCCCCTATCTTATGCATGTCTGTTATATTTTAATTCTCACTTTAACAGAGGAACTATGGAATTCCTTAAAAACATCTGAAGTTTTATTAACTTGTTTTATAATCTGTATTTTAGTGTGGCATTCCCATTAGCATCTATTTACCATTTATAATTTTTTAATCTACTATTTTTTTTTATTTCTAGCAGGAGAGGCAAAGATTTGATAACTTACGTGTGAAGCTTTTGTTGTGCTGTTGATCACTTTTCTATTTAATAACATCTTTTTTAAACATTTCCCTCTATGCTGTTGCAGTATGTTTCCAAACATTTTAGTATGCCATGAATATGTTTTATAGTTTCCTGTTTACAGCCTGTAACACAAGTTGCTATGGGATTGTGCTGCTCTTCAAACCGTGCCACATTTTATTATTCTGCCAATGTTGCCTTTAAGCAAATACTGATAAGATAATTATGGATTTCATATTAAAATTTGCATACTTGGTGTAAAAAAATCTCTTTTTTGCTATTTTTGCTGTTTCAACGGTGACTGCATTTCTCAAATGCATTAATTATTTAAATAACCTTCCTCTTTAACTGACACATCCACTCCACAAATCAGAATGGGAACTGCTGTGAGCCCTGAACAATGCTGCACTTAAGGAACCAGGCAGTTCAGGAGATCAGAAAACCAGGTACCAGGGAGAACTCCACCATTTACATCAGAGCTCCACAAAGGTGACACCAGATTTGGGGGCATCCAACAGTGTCCATGCACAGGAGCAGAGCCTGGCAGGCACCTGCTAAAGGCTACAGGGCACATCCTCAAACAGAGCACCCAGCACAGGCTCCCAAGCAAAGAAATGAAATCTGCTTCTTGACCAAGTGGGGATGTCTTCTGCAGAAAGCAATTCCTTACACTTTTTAGGCACAAATCTCTCTGGAGTCTGTCAATTGGCTGCTACCTATTCCAAAAGGAATTATCAAGAACTACCTTGAAAAGATATGTCATGGACCATAAAAATCAAATGAGTACACATTCTCCTAAGTTATCTTGAAGTTGTCTTCAGTAGATACTCTCCCAAACCATCTTGAAGTTGTCCTCAAGACTGTGTCCAACCCTACCTTCCATTGACAACTGGATATAAACACCAGCTGTGAACTGTGATTCCTTTTACAGGTAGGTTTTACATTAAAAGCAAAAGCCTCTGTCCAATAAAATTTGCTGCAAGTTTATGTATGCACACAGATATATCATTGCACAACTCTGCAGTTTGATGAAAAACCCTAAATTATAACAGACAAGTGCTGAAGAACCTAGTTTCTGCAAATCTCATAGTTTATTTCCTGGTTTGAGGCAATAAATGATGTCAAGACATCCTCCTGTAGTTCATTTCACTACAGAAGATCTACTAGAGCTGTGCTTTTATCCATTAAAAAATGGATAAGACAGTTTTTAAGTAAAGTTTTTTCAGCTGAAACTCATTTGCCAACACTCAACAGAACTTCTAATACTTTTGCTTCCATCAATTTTGATATTTAGACTGTTTTTCTCCATTTCAAAGAATGTCTTCAAGTTAAACAACTTTTATTTTCAGGAATAAATCTAATTATCTTTTTAAAATTGGTTTTAATAATGTGGTTTTAAATTACATGAACAGCATGAGTCAAATTATTTGAATTAGTTAAAAGCAAAATTTTAATGTTCAACCTTTTAACAAATAAACACATCTAATTTGAATTCTCTAACATTTACACTGGGCATAAGAAGCTTTATGTCTTTTTCCATCAGTAATAGGCATATTAATAGTACTGAGTCCAACTGAAAGTTTCTAGTCTGTTTCTGATCTCTCCTGATAAGATGCTGCAGTCAGAATCAACATGTGAGCTTTCATATACTGCAAAGAAAGTAATTGGTGTTTTCTCCAGAGTACTCCAGTGATTCTCGTAAAATAATTTTTATCTTTGGCCCTGTAAAAAAAATTCTGAAATTACATGCCCAGTGAAAATACAGTCTCTCCAAATAGCAGGAGACCACATACAGAGTTTGTTAAAATTCTGTATTTTTGTATAATTGTAAAAATTAATGAATTGCAAAATTCATTATTGGTTGAAAGAAAATTGATTACTAACAAATCTCAACAAGACTGAAACAATGCTCAAATTCTATAGAATGATGAACTCCTTTCTACCTTATGGCAATAAGCAGAGAGTTGGGAAGGCTGTTGTTCAAAATCTATGCAGTAATGAACATGAACAGCCAGGAGAAGTTTTAGTTCGAGTTGATCAAAGCAGGCCTACCTGCTCCTGGGAACACAGAGTGCAGCTCCTCCCCTCCCTTCCCTCGTGTGGATGCAGTAATTCTGATGTCTGTATCTGCTACCTCAATGCTCACTTCTACCAATGAATCTTTCTGCTCTGTATTTCAAAGAGACTGGTCCCTTTTTCTGTTCATGTCTCTTCCTTTTCCTCATTTCAGGTCTTGCTAAAACACTGCAACATGTCTGGAGCCACACTACTTCAGCTGAAACATTTTCTGCAGACTCACATATAATACTTATCTGATACCTATTATTCACACAATTTCTATGAGTAACAAAAATACCTGTATGCTGCACAAAAGGTTACTGGCAATTTCTTTCTATCGATATAAATTACTTTCTTCAAAGCCTTTTTTATAATCAAAGGTAAAAAGAGAGGAAGAGCATAGGTGGCAAGATTTGCACACATTGCAATGCACAAACAAGAAAGACAGAAACTGATTAGCAGAATCTTGTCAGAAAGCCAAAAACAGCAACAGAAGTTAAACAAATGCTAAAGTAAAATTAACCTGTGATTCTATAGAACCTTTCAAAATCTACTGCAAGCAACTAAAGAACTACTGTGATAAAAGCATTTCCTGAAAAATCGTCAAACACTGTCAATCTCTGTCAACACCATGTCCAGAAATGGGTACTGGTGTGCTCTCTCCCTCCTCCCTCACAGTCCCAATGGGCCAAAGAACTGCTTCCCTCCCACTGCCTTGACCACACATATGTTGAAAGATGCCCAAGATTCTGTTTAGTTTCGTTATCTCATCTACTCATTAATACCTATAGCAACAAACCCTAGGGGATGGGTCACTGTTTTACCACAATTACAGCAGTCACCATCAGGCTGGACCAACCCTTGTGGCTCCTTCCCCAATATCCCAGTTCACAAGAATTACTGAGAAATACTGTCTGCTTCCTGAAAGGGGAACAGTTGCATAGGTGAAAGGAAGCCTCTCTTCTACATTATTGCAACTCCTAAATTAAACCAACTTTATCTTAGAGGGGCAAACACATCTAAATCCTGTTTGATTGAGAATGAGATCAGGCCCCAAACCTATAACAGGTGCTTGACACTTGTGGAGACCAACCTTTCCATCCACTTCTTGAATGGGGGGCAGGGCAGGGGAAGACTGCTGGGGAGGGAAAGTGGGAAGGGAGATCTTGCTTTTGCCAGTTTACAAGAGAGCATAAATCTATTCCCAGCTCTAAAGATTAAACAGCCAGACTAAATGATAAACCTAGCTGATTCTGCCAGCACTGGTGAGATATCAGTGAGGAAAAAAATTTTAGCAACAAAAAAGAACAGAATATATTGTCCAAGCCATGATATGCAAAGCCACTTCCATGCAATTCTTTAATTTAGCTCCTGGCCAATCATTTTCCATCTGCCATCCCCATAATCTTTAGGAAGAAAAAGAGGGAGGACCTTAAATGAGCCATAATGCATTTTCCTCCTGTTGGCAAGATGAAAATCCAGCTCTCCTCTCTCACAGAAGGGAAAGAGAAAGGGAAATATATTTCCAGTTCACAGATGAATATTTTAACTTTTTCCCTTCTAAAAATTAAAGATGTAAAAGAAAACACTTATATAAAAAAACTTATTTTCTCTCTGAATTGCTGTTGGGTTTTTTTGGGATTATTCACTTCCTTTTATCATTCTTTCTGGGGGAAGGAAAGGGAAGAGATGACTGTTATTCATGATTTTGACAGCACTTCATATACAATCAATTTCATTCTTTTCTTGCAGTTCTTGATTCACAAAGCAGCATTATGGCATCATTCTTGTGCATTAGCTTGGAAGAGAAAAGAGAAGGCTGCAGACACGGCTTGTTCCTTGCCCATGGCTCCAGGAGTGACACGCTGCCCAAGAGCGGAAGCTGAGCAGAAAATAGAGCTGAAGTGGTAGTAGACAGGTGAGTGCTCTACAAGGAATACCACTGACATACTGTGCCTACACCAGGGACCCACAGGCACTTACAAAGATAATCAGAGGTATCTATATAACAAAGTAGGTGTGGGTGCAGACAAAAAACCATGTAACTTCATTCAGTTTCTCACTGTTTTCATACCATAAAGGTTTTTTCTATTTTTCGTAGGTTGAAAATGAAACTCTTGGAAGTAAATCACCAGGATTTATCCCTAAGACACCAGAGACTGGGTTAATAGCATGTCTCTTTTGATCCTATAATAAACTATGCTTCTTTATATCATCTGCTCAAAAACTGCAGTTTCCTCACATTTCTTCATTTCACCTCTGTATTTTCTTGATTTGTTTACTCTTATTTTGACATTCATTTATTGCCTAACTTCTGTATCTGTTCCTCACTCACAAAACCACAGAACACCACAAATATATACATCTTTGTGTCCCTTTCCTGGCCTTGATGCCTCCTTTATGACCCATCTCCATGGAGGAAGAGCTACCCTGCCATAAAATGAGGGGATTCTGCAAATGTTTCTCACCTCTGAAAGGAGAGCCTCCAGGAAAATCATTTTTATTAACATTTCTTCCTCCAAAGGAAATCCATGGCACTTTCTTCTGCCATCCACTAATTAAGAAGCAGCAGGGACAAACTTCCTTGTGAATGGCTTACTTAAGACAATTTACTGTAGCAAAAGTAGAGACAACCACCAATGATGCTATAGCTCATCTTATCACTGGTGAAATGAGGGAAATAAGAGTGATAAAGCAGTAGCAAGTATGAAAAGGGGAAATATTGCCATACCAGCACACCAGAACAAGGGCTGGTATTACACTCACTCACCCTTCAGCAATTCCTCCTCATTGCTTTTGTTTCACACCACCACCAAATGACTTCAGTGGTACTTTCTGTAGGGGGGGAGGCAGTTCTGCTCAACAGATTAAGGACTATTTCCCCTTCAGCTCCTCTTCAGCCCAACCACAAAGAACTCAGTTCCTAAAGGCTTCTCTGAGTCTCACAGCAGTGCCCACATTGGCTCTACACAGCATTTAGTTCCCTCAGTTTCTACTGAATTGCCAAAAGTCACAGGAAAATTAAATTCTGGAGCTAATTTGTAGATCTGTCTGTCTACATGCCTTTTCTTTTTACAGCATGGATTTTTGAGGCTTGGGATTTCAATTTTTTTTTTTTTACGACACCCACTAATGGAGTTCTTCATGTTTTACATAGATGGCAGGTAATAGCAATTTCCAACTATTTACTGGCTTTTTCCCTCCTGCTCTCATTAAACAATTTTTTTAATCACATCTTTCAATATCTTTTCACAAATTCCTTAAGCAATTATTTCTCCTGTGGTAATGAGAAAACTATTCAAAACTTCAAGACAGCTCAGTTTCCAAAACTGAGACAGCTTTCCAGATCTGGCTGTGTATTCTAACCCCACTTTATTCCTAATGACATCCCGTAGCTTCACTGCTGGAAATGTGCTCCCTACAGGTGTCCCAATGGGAACTTAACTGCACCTACAACAGTTTACCCCCCTGCCTAGTTATCTTAGACTGCCTACACATGAGCTACGAAAAAAATTAAATGCCACTTGTCATTTACTTCCATACCAAATGGCCTATCTGAGGTTATATTCCAAAATTAATTCTAATTATGCTTCTGGGAGCACAGTGAGTATCAGCAGAATATCCATTCTGCCTTGCAAGTTAATGATAAATTTCCATCCATTTCTTGACTTCTAAGAACTAAATTTAGCCCTTGAACACTTCCAGGTCACATGAATTTGAGATATGAATTAAATTTTAAATTTGTAATACTTTTTCCTGAGCAATTGCGGACAGTGTGACAAGAGCTGAACACGACTAATGAGAAAAGAGAATAAAGCCAAGAGTCCAATTCACTACGGTTGCCCCAGATGAAATGCCCCCAGTTCATCTGGGGCAACTGTAGAAAGCTGTCTTCCCATGGAAGCGACAGTAAAAGTGATTCCACAAATGTATCTGTGCAAATTTATATGCATGTGTGTAAATTCAGTGCTCCTACACCACCAAAACAAATAAATCTGTATCTTTTGTTGATATTTATGTCTGGTTTTGTAGGGCTACCAAAGAAAGCCAGAGGCAGCGCCAAGCAGAACTTGTAAGCACTGTGCTCTGAGACACGCCAGGCTTGTATTTCCCAAAACAAATACTGGTCAAAGCAGAGATAACATTTAGACATTTGCTTTAAAGTGTAGCATCCCTTCCACCTGCCAGTGCTGGCTGCAGAAGATCCAATCTAGTTAGCATATTCCTGACAGGCTGCTGAGAAAGCTCCTGTCAGACACTGGCCAGCCGGGTGCTGAGACAGAGCGCACAGCCCCAGCTGACTAGTTAGGGAGAGACTGCAGAGGTACAATTACAGAGGCATATGACAAGCTTTCATGCTTGAGTGACTTGAGAACCGATGACATGGCTTTAAACAGCAATCCTTCCTACCTCCGGTCACAAAACAGCAATAAGTCAACTGATGCACTGTTGTAAAATCATGATTTATTCCTTTGCTTTGAATACATGAGAGTGTGGTATGATGTTCTGGTAGACTACCACAGCAGGTGCACTTGGGGCCAAAACATCTAGGGCCTGCCTCCAGCATGCATAAAATCAATGCTGTAGCTCAGCCTTCCTAGAAAAGCCAATCCCAGCACTTTAATAATTTATAGAAAGATCGAATTAAAAAATTATTTGTACTGAAACTCATACAGCTCCATGCAACTAATAAGAATACATGCAGATGCAGTGACATGTGAGGAAACAGTGCTGTGAAAGAACATACAGCCTGATGTTTAGGAAAGGTCTTCCTTTTGCTGCTAAAGTGAAATAACTAACAGCCACCTCTGTGAGTAGATCAATCCCTTTGTTTCATTCATCCTTTCACTTAATCCAAAGCCACATAATTTGTTTCTCTTTCATAGTTTACTGTTCAAAAGCCAGAAATGGTAATTTTTGCTACAAACAGATCTTACAGAGCATAATCCTCAAGCAAGCTGAATCCACCTCGTTCTAACACTAAGCCTGAAGCAAGCTGTGAGGTTGGTGCTAATCACATTATTAAAGTGGTTGGAAAGTCTAGCTAATAAAAGAATCAACAGTTAGGGCAAATAATGACCCAGAAGCTACAACAGAATGGAGTGGTGGGAAGTTTCCACTTGTATCTTGGTTGTAATTGGAAGGACTAGCAGACAAATATCTACACCAAACAAATTTTTAAAGGGGATAAACCCACAGAAAATCAATTTAAGGGGAGATGCAAAGAAAACACAACTGCAATATTCTGAAGATGTACATAAAACAAAACCTGCTTGGCTGAAATAAAATATAAGCTGAAACACCCTAAAGATGGTTCTTTTTTTTCCGTTTTTAGGGTTTATTTTAATTATAAAAACTCTACTCAGCAACTTAAAATAGACAACCTTATTTTCTTCTGTTATTTCCTCTACAGTAAACCTTTTTAAATATAGCATCGTGTTTTGCCCCCTTTTTTCCGTACTAGGACTGATCCTTTCCTTGAATAAAATGGCAGTATGAAATTAACAGGGCAGAAATGGTAGACAAAGAATTCCTGAACATAAGTAAGTGCACTATTCCATTCCTGGCCCCACAAGAAGGGTGAGGACAAAGTGAGCAAGGCCTTGAATTATGCCTTTTGTTATCAGTCACTGCCCTGAGATAGTGAACCGAAACAGAGCTGATAACTTGAAGGTGACATCACAACCCAGTCTCCATGAACTGACATAAACACTTGATATTCAGTTAAACCCAAAGATAAGACACAACTCCCTTAACAGAAAGTTGTGTTTGACTGCACTTTTTTTGAACAAATAATCTTGTCTAGTATCAAGCTGTAATTTAGGAATATCAAAATAGGAACTTTGTACCAGTCTGCTGTGTTTTGTATGCAACAGCAAAACAGCACAAGACTTGTGCAAAGGATGATGCCCAAATACACTCCATTTGCTTACTGTACTACATCAAGCAATCCCCATGTTAAAGAAGAAATATCTTTTGCCAAAAACACATTTAATCATTCCTGGCAATTCAATTAAATTCTTACAGGCAATACTGGAAAGTGTTTCATTAAGTTTTTAAGCTATATTCCTCTGCAAAGAAGCAAGCCATGCATCACCCCTATTCTGTTTAGGAAAGAGATGAGCAGGCAGCACTGCTGTGAACCGAAGCTCTTAAGAAGCCAGATATATTTTTCTATTTTTTTTTTATCAGAACTCACTAGTGCAAGTTAAAATTAACCAATCCTGTATCAAAAGTGGATCCAACATGATGTGGCAGTAATTTTGTTCAGCTATGAGTTAAGTAATGCCAGTAGACTGAAAAAGCAATCAGAGAAAAAGTGAAGCTGATGTGCTCTCTCATTTTGGATTCGACCTGCAAGCTACTATTTACATTCACAGCTTGGGGACACTCTCCAGGACATCCAAACACCACTACAAATGTCTGGAGAATGACATAAATTATTTTCAAGTGAAGACACCAGCAAGATGGCTTTTAATTAATTAAAAGGTTAGGAATAAACAGCCAAAGGTAAACAAAGGTAAACAAAATTCTCACCACCAGAATATTCTGTTGTTGTGTAATGACTTCCAAAGAGAAATCTGATCATTTAAATAAGGTGGTCTAGATCAGCACAGTCTAATTCTGGTACTTCCTCTCCTCTTGTCACATCACAGCACTAGAGACCAGCTGAGATGTTCAGCCTAACAAAAACAAGTCCTAAGCAGATCCAAATGTAGGCTGAGAGTACAATTCTAAATCGTGCCAAGCAGACGGACACGTGCTCACCTGCAGAATGAATTTTCCACGAGCTCAGAGCTGCCATCAGGATTCCTATCTCCTCTCTACTGGAGCAGTAAAATAGGGCTGACTGGGGCATCATTGGAGCTGAGCTTTTTTAATGGTTATTTCTTCTTTTCTTTTCCCCTTTTTTTTTTTTTCCCTTTAAATACAGCAAGCTCTGTTTCAGACTAGCAAAGTGAAAAAAAATTCTGATTCCACAGTTTTGCGACATCATGTGAGCTTCCTTAAAAGGGCTTTCCCTTCAAAATCTATTTGCCCATTCAGGTCTTATTACTATGTTGTAATGTACAATTCTTTCCCTATCCCTATTTCAGGAAGGGGAGGGGAGCATGGAGAGGAGGAAAAAAAAAAAACCTGTAATCAAATATGTAAAATTTCCTAAGAAAAAGTAACATCTTTGATGGTTAAAAAGTCTATAACAGACTAGTAATGTGAAGATTGTGTAAATTAATTTAGTATTTATTTTGTTGGTTTTCAGGTGTTCATGTGGCTTCTGCTTATAGAACCCCATGTTTGCTTCACTCCAGTTGCCAGGACTGACTTGGCTCCATGGCCTGCAGAGCACTGGTAAAGGGCTGCCCTTGTGCCCTGCTGTAACTGCAGCACTGCCTTTGTGCACTGCCCGAACTGCAGTGCTGCTCACAGGCCCAGGGACCCAGCACCATGCTGTTTAAAAAAATAATAAGGCAATTAAATAATTGCTACTGTATCTAGAATTGTAAAACCTGTCAGCCTTTTACGGCAATTCTGGACCTTCTCTATCTTCAATTTACTTTTGACTCAAAATAAATGGAAAGGATTTTTATCCATTATATATAATCAAAGAATTCTCACTCCTTACAGCACCTTCAAGTCTTTGAAAACAATATTTTTTAGTACTATATCCAACCTTGTACCCATGTGTTCATTTATTTGGTAGTGCAATGAGCAGTGCTCAGAAATACAGAATTGATTTTCCATCACAGAGAGCATATTACACAATATGTTCTAGGCAGCATTCTTCAAAAAAATTTAGGTAATTGTGCTTAATAGGCTAAAGATTCTACATAAGAATTATACTCTGTAATTAAAACTTGGTTATAAAGTGAGTGTCTCGTACTGATGCAAAATTGACTTGGGAGCATTTTCAAAATACAGGGGATTTTAAAAATCTGTAAGATTCTGTGAAGAGTAAAATAAAATGGCATCTGAATATTTAGGCATACTTTCCAAACAAAATGCAACATTCTTTTATTAAGCAGCCTAAGCAGGCATAAGGAGGGAAAAGAAACATTTTAATGTGGGCATTAGCTCAAAACCTTTAATTAAAAAACTGCTATTTTGAGTTTTACATTATTGACAGTCTCAAGAGCTGCTCCAAATCAGAGATATTACAGTGTGCACTCCCAAACCACTCTAACAAAGATGAATCTACCTATTACCAGGTTAGGATAGCAGCTATTCTTAGGGACCCTTGATTTCTTTCAAGTAGCTCCAATGGAATAAGCCACAAGTGAATAATAAAGATCTTATAATAGCTCTTAAGAATTCTTTTTAGGTTAGAAGGCACAGAAATGACCTCGGGAGAGTTAAAGAACTCTCATCTCCTGATAAGAAAAATAATTAACCTGACTTAATGTATCTGAGTAGGTCTTACATAAATCAGACTTTTGTACTTCAAGAGCCAGACTAAAACCATATATTAGAAGAGCATGTAGATATTGTCCTATAAGTACACATGGAACATATCTAAAACCACAAAGGCCTGCAGGTCATTTTGTGAAATGTTCAATATATCCTACTTAGAAGGAGAAGTGTGAAGTACTTACAGTGCTTAGTTTGCTGGAGGTAATAATGATTCGTCTCTCATGCAACATACTGGCATAAAGTTGCAGCATGTTGTTCACATCCACAGCAACAAAATATTCAGTGAGGTTTCTCTGTTTGAATAAAAAATGTTAACAATATAGCAACAGTAATAGCCAAGTGGAACATTTGATGCCTATTACTTGCGAACATTTTTGTCTAATTAATAGGTGGGAAAAAAAACCAACCCCAAACTATTAAAGAAATCCCTTTGCACCAAAATTTGTTTGCTTTAAAAATAATTAATTGGGTTTTAAAGCAAATGAAAAGTTAACTGTGGTGTAAGTCATTAATATTTTTCTCATTTCATTAGGCTTGTGACTTAGATTTGCCCTTTCATATTTTCAAATTCAAAAAAATATGAGATTGGGTATTATATCAATATATGCTTTTAAGATGACCACTACTTCCAGCCCAGGAACAGATCTTCCACCATGGTGGTAACTATTCTGTCACAGCTACAGTAACAAAACTGCTCCTTTGCCAGGATTTCCAAAAGTCAACACATTTTACTCCATTTCAAGTACAGCAAAACAGCTTGTTGAACAATACCAAGCTTTTGCTTGAGCTGTGTGTGCCAGGACATCAAACATCCCACAGAACTGGTGGAAGGTGCTGGGGTCTTCCTGCAGCCATCCTTTTCACTCCTGGTAAGAATCCCACTGTGGGGCTTCATCAGAGGCAAAGTCACCAGCACCTTCCATTAACAGTTCAGACACCAGAAAAGTGGGGGAAAAAGAGAAAAAGGGTGGGGGGATCTCTGTGTTCCAGCTGAATGTAACAATTATTTCTGCAGGGCACAGCACCAGAGACACACAAGTTCTGAATAAGCTAAAAGAGCTACCAGCAAAATTGCCCGGGAAGACAGCAAATTTCTGTAAACACCAGAGAACACATGTGAAAATATACTAATACAGCCCTCAATATGCCTAATATTTAATTCACAAATTCATTATCATATCTGCAACCAGAGCTGCTATTCATCTCTTCGCAGGGCCAACACTATTACTGAATGTTCATGTAGGAAGTCTATCAAGGATAGGCCTCAGCAGAAGGACAGACATCAACAGTGGAACTGTACACTGACATTCCATTCTGCATGTGGCCAACACACAGCAGCAAGGTCACCCAGCCCTGAAAAAACAGCCAGGGCAAGTAGCAAAAGCTTCAGAGTAGGGTGACTTCTTTTTTGAATATATTGCAACATGAAAGAAAAAATAAAATTGAAAAGACAAAGATCCAGTAGTCAACTCAGTTTCATTCAAATTCATAAACCCACTATTAATTTCAATATGTGGAGTATCAGAATTATTCCTGGTCCACACTGCACAGAATTTTGGAAGAGATAAAAAACAGAGATTTAGGGCTACAAACACTCATTTTTAGGAAAAAAAACCTCTGGTCTTTCAAATGTTACTTTTAAGGGGTTGTCAGAGGCTGATGCACCATGAGAATCTCGGTCCAATTTACCTTGGACACTCTCTAACACTGCAGTTGATAATGGTGCGCTGATTCTGTGTTGAAAAAGCTGTGTTAAAAACCGGTTCACAATCTTTTACAGATCAATTTATCTTTGGGAGACAGTCACAGTTATTTCTTTGTTATAGTTGAAAAGTTGCTGCTCCTGAAATACATGAACCTTACAACAAAAGGTAAAAAAATTCATTTTATTGCTAATTTACTGTAATTACCTCATCTCTTCACTCCTTGCATGTTCTAACTCTCCATTAGTACCTTAATATTTTGATTCATACTGAAAGGATTAGACTTTTATTAGTGGAATAAAAAATAATTATAGAAAGGCACCTTATAATTATTTTACTTTCCTCGAACCAGGAAAATAAATCTACACTGGCATCACAGCAAGATCCTTGGTCAGCCACATGCCCAGCTAGATGATTTCCCATATTTTCTTCAATTTAAGCCCATAACACACCTTCTAGCCTCCAAAACTCTACTTTATTAGAACACCAAGTAATAAGAGATCCCTTAAAAACTGAGGCATTCAAAACATAAGGTGAAACACATGAAAATATACATTTAAAAACTAAGCCCTGTCCTGCTCAATGAGCCCTAGCAACAAGAGTCCTCTCCTTTATCCCTCCATCCAGCAACTTTCCCTGGTTTCTTGAGCTGTAACATGGTCCATGCCACCTCCTCAGAGTTTTCCACCATTACAGATGTACCCTTAGGCCTCCTCTCTGCTACCAGCACCCTCCTGCTCCTCTCCCCTGGTGTTTCCTGGCTCTTGGTCCTTCCCTGGCACACCCCAATGCCAAGGGGAGCAGCTCCCTGCTGCCCCAACATCATCATCCACCAGGAACCAGCTCTGGGGCACTGCATGATTTTGGGAGCCCCCACAGCTTAACGTCCAGAAGGAAGTCACTGTTTGAAAGTGTGAAAACACACACCTATACAGCCATGCACAATTCCAGATTTAGAAGCTGGAGGGGGGGAAAAAGGACCTTTCAAAGCTCTTTTATGAGATGCTATCTAGCTAAACACATCACAGAGAATGTGAGCTGAGGTTTCCCATCTGCAATTTACCCACAGCACCATCCAGGATACAAGTCTTCATAAAGAAAATTAAAAAAAACTACAACCAGAAAAAAAAAAGCCCCAAACCCCCTGTTCCTGGTGCTTGGTTAGCATTCAAGTGTAGGCAGCTACAGCATGTTTTCAAAAAGCCTGAAACAATGCTTTCTTGCACAAAAAATGACTGCATATCTTGATGGGTGAATTTGCTGCTGAGCAATGCAGTGTTTAAAGGGCAAGTATGCAAATAAAACACAAGGTGCAGAAGTAGAATATATTTTATGGAAGTAATCCTAGTAAATGCAAAGAAGCCAAGTAACTACAAGCAAAGGGTGGATACAGCAGTGGTCAGAAATGCCCTGTTAATGCTTTAAAATGGGTTAATGAATGCAACAGTAAGTACCAACTAAAGGTTGCAATAATAGACATCAATCATTTCTAAAAACAGTCTTAGAAAAAAAAATCTCTTGATAAAAGCAAAGGTTCAGCCTAGCCCAAAATGAGGTTAAATAAGAAATGGAATACTTACACTTTCAGGGATAGTTGGCAATCCAGTTATATCAGGAGTAATGAAATACGAGTGCTAATTGATGGAAAAAAATAATTGATAATTTATGCACACAGGAAAAAAAGATTCTTTTCCTAAGAACCCAGCATTTAGGATTTCCAACCCCATCTGTGTTTAAGCAAATAGCCATTTTTCCAATAACATTCTTACTGCTGCTAGACAAAGAATTAAGCAGATCACGACATGAAATGACAAGCGCTGGTTCTGCACAGCACAAAACCACGGGAACAAAATGCAGTTTTGAAACAAACCTGAAATTAAGCCAGCTTTAAATGTTGTCATGAGCCTGAGAGTAGCATTGATTAAATTAAGCATTGAATTAAAAATTGCAACAAAAAAATGCTAAAGGACAAAATGTAAATTTAGAATGGAAAAGAAAAACCACTCACATGAGAAAAATATTTAGAACAGAAATATTATTACTTGATATAAATTCTCTTTCCAAACATCTTTGAACCAAAAAATGTGGTAACAAAAATGCAAGCAAGATCTGAAGCCCGAGATCCTGCAATCATTTATGAAATACATTAACAATTTTATGCATCTTAGTTTGAGGCCATCTAGGATGTAAATATAAAATGGGTTAAACTAAAACCAGATGTAATGTAAATTAACTCTCATTAATCCAATGCTCCTATTAGTTATCAGACATGGATTTAGCTCAGTAATTTTAAGGCATTTTTGCATGTTAATGTAAATTTTGAAACAGAAAAAAAATAACTGCATGCTAAATAAATAATGATTGATTTTAGCTTTTGTTTTCTAGAGAATTTTGTTTTTTCAGACTTTTTGTTTTTACAGTATATTTTTACAATTGTAATTAGCAACACAAAGACATAACTTTCATAGTTCTCAAGTCAAACTTGAAAAAGATATGCCAAAACTAAGACTATAAGACTTAAATGTGTCTTGCATTCAAGAAAAAAAAAATACTATTAAGTCTGTGTAGGAGACTTATTAAACCAGCTTGATACATTTAATAGAAAATTTTCCCCACAAATTAGGTCATTTGGCAATAGTTAAAATTTAAGGAAAAAAAAATGGCTTAAAAAAGGCATCCCATAAACATCATACCACTTGCACAATAAATATCACAGGTATTGTTTACCATCAACACAGGAAAAAAAAATTTTCTCTGCTCAAGAAGAGGAAAATATTCAGATTAAATTCAGATAGAATGCCTGCATTCTTCAGAAGTATATTGAGAACAGAAAATTATTCCCTATATGTAATAAGGTCACAGAATATTTATCAAAAGATTTCTCAGTAATGAAGTTATTAACTTAGAGAAGTAATTATTTCTAATTAAAAAAGTAATAATATTTCACTCATTAAACAGAAAAGGAAGCCAAATCTATGAGAAGCAAAAGCTATTACTGCAGTCATTAAGAGTCATAAAGCAGCAAAAATACTGTGGTATGGAGTCCTTGCACATCTTTGTGAACTCCCTTAGGAAGATGAATGACCTTGGAAGAGATACTAAATTAATAGTTGTTGTCCTGTATAAACTTTTCTCTAAAAAGGACACTGTAAATGCAAGTTTTGCTCATCAGCTCAAGGGTTTGATTTTCATAGAATTTTTGCCAAAGGATTATGACACACACACATAGCTCTGAAGCTGGATTTAAACAGAAAAGGTACATTAATATTAGATGGGTCATTTAGGCCAAAGACAGAAGCAGAACTCCCCAAAGGACAGGGATAAATAAGCCTCAAATCAACAGAGATGTCCTATAGCAAGTGATTATTTCTTTAATTATTATAGCTTTTAGATAGTCAGTGCCTTTTAAACTCACCGATACAAGACAAGGCTGTTTTTTCAAAACTTGCTCACTTGCAAAAATCATCTCTTGGTTCTTATGCAAGATGAGAGAAAGATTGAACAGTTGACTTTTGAGTTTTCCAACAAGAAAGGCCAAAGCTGGCTCTACTGCTTGTAATATCCCATGTTTAAAATACTGGCTGAAAGTAAGTTTTATTCCTTTTATTCCTCCCCCATTTGAATTCAGACTTAGCTAGCCTTCCCAATGACGACAACATTTTTAATAAATTAAAACAAACAAAAAAAATGTGAACTAAATTATTTTTAAGCTCAGGTTTCACAGAACACATGACTACCTCATAAATTTCAGCTGCAGACTATTTGTTACTGGGACCAACAGGTGAGAATACAACTTGGCCCCTAAGTAGACAAAGGCATTCTGACCAAAGATTGCTGGGAAACATCACATATCCAGATACTGGATGTTAGTTATGCACGGTTATGCACACACAATCCTAAGGACCACTGCGGTCTGCCACCCAAACCCTGCTGCAGTATCCATGAGCCTTTACCCTGCAGCACATCTGAGTGAAATCCAAACCAGACTGATGCTGGCACAAGGAAAAGCCACCTCAGGATGTTATTTCTACAATTATTTTTTAGAATGTAATTTCTTTTTAAGTCTATGACTACTGATGGTTCCAGTCTAGCTTTTTTTACCATATCTGAGGACCAAGAAAGAAACATCAATACAAAAGACTAGAACGGCAACCAAGAAAGAAACATCAATACAAAAGACTAGAACGGCAAGTGGCAATAAATATTTCCCTGCTCCCTGCAGCATTACAAAAACAGAGATGCCTATAGATCCAACAAGCATTGGGATTCCACCTGACCCATTCCTCCTTGCTCTGTCCTATCTGAACCCACAGTATTTGCTCTACTGTCCCTGCAGCCAAGCATTTGGCAAGAGGTTTGCATTTCAATAGCCATTGTTCAGCAAGAAAGATTACAAACTCCTTGACATAACTGGGAACAAGGCATAATCGAGGAAAAACAATTCCAAAGTCAGACAACATTGAAATAAAACTAACAAATATCGACTTTATGGCAAGCAATCTGTCATTTCAGCGTAGCCAGCTGTATTCACCAAGACAGCCATGTCCACATTCCCCACAACATTCATTTTGAGGTAAGCAATTTATGGACAAGATGAACTTTGTGAGAAATACAAGGGAAAATATATTTAAAACTTCTTTGTGTCCTTCCTCTTTAAAACAGGAGTTTTAAAGGATATTTTATAAAGCATTTTGGAGTTGCCAAATTATAATTGGTTGTAATACTACCTTTAATGATAGCAAAATATTATTTGAGATAAAGAAGTATTTTTGGCAAAGGTGCTAGGAACTGAAACGTCACACTGACAACAGAAAGAAAAAACATATCAACAGGAACAATTCCAACTGCAGCCTCAAATCCAGTTCATTGTTTTGGTGAAAAACAACACACAAGACTGGAATGACTTCCAAATAGTCAATTAGCACTGTACATGGTGGGAAAATATTAGGTCTCTATAGCCTAGTGAAAATACAAGGAATCTGAAATATGAAAAATTAAAATAAAATAAAGGTAGTATTATGTTAAGCAGTTAGGATCAGGAACTGCTGGAACAGAAGTGGTAGACTCCATTTTTCCTGCCTTCATAACAAGGCCAGATGCTTCTCTAGAATCTGTGCTTACTTCAATTGAAGTATGGGGCTTATTTCTAAGATACATGAGCTAAAAGTCACAAGAAACCACACAAATAAGGTCAAGATAAATAACCTAATGATATTTCAGTGTGTGTGGAAGTGAAGCCTTTACAAAATCTCTACTTCCTGTGTCCTGCAATGTGTGATGGCTCAACCAAGACCCAGCTGTTTGCACACTGTGGCAAGTGCAGTAACTGTACAGATGCTCTGAACATGCAGCACAGGTTCTGCACTGGATTTGTATTTCATGCAAGCTCTACAAATATGTTTAAACATGCACTCACAAGCTATTCTGGTTAAAACTTGAGGAACCATAACAATGACATATCCACTTTTTGATGTTTCTGCAGCAACACCATCTTGCCCCACTACCACCATCCCATCCCACATCACAAAAAGTTGGAGCACAAAAGCAAAGGGAGGCCTGGACACGTTATTTCACCAAGATGCGCTTCAAGTTCCACTTAACAGGGTGTACTTCTACTGCTCTTCCTACAACATTTTTGTATGATTAAGCAAAACTAGGAAAAAGAGGAAGAAAGATGGGAAAGCAGCCAGCTTTCACAGACTTTTGACCAATCCTGAAACTGTACCTACTCAGACATAAGAGGCAATAAAACTGAGTTAGTGTCTCCTGATGCACAGCAGGAGAAACCAAAATTGTCTACATGAAACAGCTGGAAACACAAAAAAGTAGTTCTAGCACTGTCAGATCCCACTGCAGTTTACTTTCTCATCCACAGAGCAAAATTCAAATTTCTTCTTCTTTATGACTATGACTTTTAGAAAACAACATGAGACAGAGACAGTCTCTACCCTGCACAGAGGGGGAAAAAAAGAGGTTGCCCAAGCCAGTTAATGATGGGAAGCAACACAAATTTACTCTTTCAAAGGGTTGAGGTTTCTTTTTCTTTCAACTTTACCTACTATTTCATAGTCAGTAGAAATAAAACAGAAAAAATACTTACCACACTTAAACTGACTAAAGCATTTGCCTTTGGCACAGGATGGCTGTACAATGATTTCAACAAATCATTTGAGTCATTTTCCTATAGGGAATACATTTTAAAGTTAATTAATTATAATATAAAAACTAATTACTATTTACTACACATCAAACTACATATTGACAAACAGATATAAATATTTAATAACCAAAACAATTGTAATTCTACTACAGTGAAATACAGACCAAAACCAAGGTCTAATTATAGCATTTGTAAGACTTACATATATTCCACTTCATTGAATCACACAGCTAATACCAAACTTTCCTATTTATCTTTTTACATACAATATCATCATTCGCCATGGTCCATTTACTGTAATGCATAATTATTGCTTACTCTATACTTCATATGTTTTTGAAATGTCAGCTTTTCCAGTCTCCAGCATATGGCTAAATATTGATGCTTTTTTTTTTTAATTGAAATCTAATACACTAATATAAAGCAGAAAGGTACAGCTTTAATGTTGTCAGGAAAGACAGATGCCAGTAGGTCCTTTGCTGTGGAATCTTGGAATACATCTAATTGCTCATGAATATGCAAACTAAACTATCATGATTCTTCACCAAATGCTGCAAGTAATTCTGTCTTGCTACTTGAGATGTCAGAATTACGAGACGTAGTTTTTAGTTAATCTGCAGGGTGAAACAGTACATCGTATTTCATACAGTTCTGAACAAAAGTGTCTGCAGCTGATAATCAGATAGTTCCAGAGAGCTACAGTTTACAATCAATACATCATGCAGCTCTCCAGTGATGTGACACTGCTCACACTTCACACAGGACCTGTTTATGCTGAGGCTGACACATTATAAAGGTATATTTTCAGCAGCTTTTCTAGAATAATGTGGGATTCAAGTGACTGTGGAAGCTGTATGTTCAAAGTCTTTGAATTTCAGTAACAGGAATAAAACTTGCTTCTAAATCCTACTAAAATCTTAAACTTTTAAACCGTATAGAATCCCTTTACAGTATTTGAAATGGTGACTAATGTTTCAAGGAAAATATTTTACACAAAAAACTAGAATATGTAAAATTACCTGTTCTTTAGCCAAATAATCTGCCAGGGTATTTAGGAGCTTGTAGTATACTTCAAACCATGGTAGGTAACTAAAACAGAAGGAAAAAAGTATTTTAATAAAATATCAATGTATTTCTCCAGTGCTTATAAAATACTACAATGATTGATCTGACTTGCACGTTTTTATAACATCTCTACATACAAATAAAAAGCGTATCAACATTTTCCCCAAAAATTCAATGGCACATCACTGATAGACAGTATAGATAGATGGTTTCTTTATGCTGCTCCGTTAAGAGCAGATTAACTCATAATAATTAGACTTCGTAGTATTTTCAAGGCACCAAAAACCCATTTGAAACAGTTTCTAATCTCATTGCCATTATCATTAATTGTTACAGATTTCAGAAGTTATTTGCAGTTATGAAATTCCACATCTTCCTACACCCGGTGGGCTGACAGGCCTGCTGCTTCCCTGGAGAATGAAAACCAACTTTGTTTGGGCAGACCAGGTACCCTCTGTTTGACAAGTGGTGCAGTGCTGAGCAATAGCAGAGATGTCACATTATATGTAAGAATATTGGTCTCCCTATAAAGTCATTTCTATAGACAAAATTAACTTCCAAAAATAAAACCATTCACCAATATTGCAAACACAAACACATTAATACATCTATACTTAAGAGACTTCTACCACAAGCCTGCAGCCCTTGAGCACAGTACTCTCACTGAGTTAAACAGAATCCAAGACAAATAAGACATAACTGAAGAGTATAAGAAAAGAAACTCCAACACAGTGGTATTAGTTCCAACTTGCCTTCTATTGACAGAAGTTCTCTTTAACAGTGATATCATCAGTGACCACATGCTACAGGACTTTCCACCATCACTATTTAAGCTATTAAGTCTGATAAACTAAATAATAACAATAAAAATAAATTATAAATTTATTTTAAATTTATTAATTATAATAAATTATGCCTTATTTACAAGTTACACACTTTTTCATCTCTGTTAGAATTTTATCACTAACATTACTGAATAGGTAACATTATGGTTAATATTAGTTGTTAGAGATTAGAAGGGGGAGCTGGAAAGGAAATAGTGCCTGAAAGGTTTTCAGAACATTTCATACCCATATATAACACCATTACAGACTTCATTCTTCAATGCAGTGTAAATCCACAGACATGCATTTCTTAAAGGCTTTAGTGCATGCTGAGGACAGACCTTACATTGCAAATGTATATACTCCAGGAAGTATGCTAACTGCAACTGCAAAAACCAGGCAGGCAGAACCAAAATGCTTTCCCTGATAGGAAAAGGAAAGCTGTCAGGGGAAACCCTGGCTGGTAGAGAAGCCAAGTACTGCTTTGTGCAGCGAGTCCAGTGAAGGGTTATGTTTTCTTTGTAACACCTCTGTTCTCAGCATGCAGCTGGCAAGGTTTTAGAAACAGATCCTGATTCTTAAGGAAAAGAAAAAGCACAGCAGAAATCCAAACACAGTTATAGTTAATGCATTTTCTAGGAATTTTGCTGTCTTTATAAATGCTTTAACTACTGGCTCCTAAAAAAACCAAAACCAACCCCCTCCCCCCCCCAAAAAAACCAAGCAAAAAAAACCAAAAAAGACCAAAACACCCCACAAAAATCCATCATGAATTTGTTCCTGCCAAGCCAAAGAGACAGTGGCAATGATTTAATGATTTCCTTTAACTCCACCATATTAATGTCTTTATCACACTTTACCATACATTGTATTGGCTACTAATCAAAACAACATCAACCTCTTAATGCTCACAGACGTTTTTAATGCTTGGTATTGCTGACAGTGGTTAAGGTGTGACATTACTACATTTGTTTTTCAATATTTTCTTAATATAATCATAAAATTTACTTTAGTGCACCTTTGTAAGGCTGCTTACAGGTGTGAACATTCCATGCCCTCATAAAACACCCACCATATCAGCACCTAAAACATCTGATCTTTGAACATTCTTTCACCTAGGACTCCTGTTCTGTAATCTTCTCAAATCATGCTCACCTGGTTTTACACATCACTGAAACACACCACAGAGAGGCAAACAGAATTAATTGTTCGCTGCAGTGTTCAGAGTTTCTGCAAATGTCAGAGCTGTGGAACAGCTTCACAGAATTACTCAGAATTAGAGCACGGACTGGAACACTGTCCTAGCATTTTGTCAAAGACAAGGTACAAGGTGGGTATAACTTGCAAAGTATTTTTATAACAATGCACACACAAATGGGCAAGACTACCTAAAGGCTTTCCATTTTATTGCTACCTCTGTGTTAACAGTATACATGACCCCAGCACATTTTGCTGTAGAATACTCTGAAATCTCATCTGATAATCCATTTTTGATAATGAACATGTATGAACAAAATTCTATAAAAATAAATTATATTTCAGTAAAATATTAACCATACTTTTCTAGATGCATGATCTCAGCTACCCTATTAGTGAGAAAAGAAAAATTAAATGCAATTTTTATGCATTTAAAAAGGTCAAATTAATTATTTGAAATTAATGAATCCTAACAGAAAGCCAAGGGAGATTTTTATTTCATAGAGCAAGTCATGCTGACCAGAGTACTTGCATAGAAATTTCTTCCCTTAGCAACACCAGGCTGATGTTACACTTTCCATGTCTTTGTGCAAATGAACCACTAAGGAAAACATCCTACTTGACCATAGTTTATGAAAGTCAGTTTCCTTCATGAGCTGAAAGAATAGTAAAAGAATTGCTTTAAGCCTTATAACCACAGACACAAGGTTAATCGCATTTTAATGTGTCTCTTAAACCTGAAAAAAAGAGGAAATCAAAATAAGTACTCCATTACACTATATGGCATGAAACCAAAGGCTGCCAGAACCTGTCCTCTGCTTCTTTACTACATAATCTTCAGTTCTTCAATAGCACAGCCTGACTGGTAAAGCTTTTGTCAATATTTCTAATTATAATGAGCTTCAACAAAATATTACAAAGATCTATTGAAAAACGACAAAGTTCCCTTTATATTTTTCTTTTATGTATTTGCTAATTGTAATTCATTCAACATAATTAAGAATTGTTATACCTGCTTTTTCATAAACAGTAAAGAGTGCATTTGCATGTGTGCATACACAATGCATCTCTGCATTCAAAGTAAACACAGGTGTCTTTGGTCATGATAAAGACACCACCAGGTGGTTTTATGGACTCTCAACTCAAAGACCGAGTCCAAGCTCTTTGCAATTTGTTAAATCCCCAAGGCTGTCAAGCAACACTTTTGTCCTCTTTCATCAAAGGCTAATTTTGGAAGCACATTTATTAATAATCCCATTAATTGATTTGGACTGCTCTAGTAAACAGATTTCTTGGTAGATAAACACTGGATCCTACAGGCTTTACATCTTTATCCTGTATATCATATTGGACAAAGAATTGTATATGGAATCCTAGAATCCTGTAGGTTTGAAAAGATCTGTGAGACCATTGAGTCCAACCATCAACTCAGCACTGCCAAATCTACCACCAAACCACATCCCAAACACCTCATCTACCTGTGTTTTAAATCCCTCCAGGGATGGTGAATCCATCTGGGAAGCCTGCTCCAGTACTCAACAATCCTTCCCATGAAGAAACTTTTCCTAATATCCAGTCTAAACCTTCAGTGGTGCAACTGGAGGCCGTTTCCTCTTGTCTCATGATGTATTACCCAGGAGAGAGCCCGACACCCACTTGCTACCTCCTCTTTTCAGGTGGTTGTAAGGAGCTGTAAGGTCTCCCCTGAGCCTCCTTTTCTCCAGGATAAACAACCCCAGCTCTCCCAGCTGCTCCTGATCAGGCCTGTGCTCCAGACCCTTCTCCAGCATCTCAATGCCCCTCCTGAAGTGAGTGGCCCAAACCAAGCACAGAGTTCAAGGTGCTGCCTCGCCAGTGCCGAGTACAGGGGGACAATCCCTTCCCTGGTCCTGCTGGCCACACTATTCCTGATCCAGGCCAGGATGCCCTTGGCCTTCTTGGCCACCTGTGCCCAGCTGGCTCTTGGTCAGCCTCTGTCAACCAGCACTCCCAAGTCCTTTTCCACCAGGCAGCTTTCCAGCCACTCTGCCCCAGCCCGTAGCATTGCACGGGGCTGTTGTGACACAAGGACAGTACCCAGCACTTGGCCTTGTTGGCTTGTTTGGCATTTGCTTGTATGACAGCTAAAATCCAGAAGCATTTCAGGTCAAAGGATCTTCTGACCTTGCCCTGTTAACAAATCCTCAAAATTATTTAGCCTTTGCTACCGCAGTAGAACTCGTCTATGTAGAGAAAATTCATCCAGCATGCAAAAGTCCATCAGCATCTACTAGTTGGGTAACTATTTTTTTTTTCAAGACAGTACAGAAATGCATTATCTGAAGCACATAGTATTTAAGTGGCTGAATTTGACAGAGGAGACCTGTAATATATTACTCCTCCTAATTAAGAACTGGCAAACTAATATGTATCTTACACACTAAAGTGTACCCTAATGTGTTAAGGTACACACTAATATGTACCTTAACAACAGAAAAAAAATCAAAATTAAGGTCCATGACCAGAAAAACCTCACCACCATACCTGTATTCATAAAACTATTTATGAGCAGTCAGTACATTTCATAATTAATTAGCTGTCTTATGAAAACTTCTAAAGGTTATCAATGAAGCCCCTTTACAGTACAGAAAGCAGAGAAAAATCAGGGCTTTAAATGATCAATTTTAATGTATTTGGAAGCCGAAATTAATTTCAGTTCTGAAACTATGAGACCACTAATGGTTTCTTATTTATTTTTCTTTAATTGTAGCCACTGTCCTTGCATTCCTCAAGTTACCATCAGAAACCGTTAGACAAACAAACATGTAAGACAAACATAGGACAACATCCAGAAACATACAACAATTTCTCTAAATATTTCTTCCATAATAATGAGAAACAATAAAAGCATAAACAATATTAATAGATCTATATTCCCTGATGGAGAATACAGGGGTCTTTATTTAAAAGTATAGCCCCTGTCTGTCACAAAAGCAAGAGACCAAGATCCTTCATGGTTAATTAAAAACATACTTAGCATTTTCTCTTAATCCAAATGAGCCACGAGGCAGGAGCTCAGACTTTTATTCAAAGTCACACACAACCCTTGTTGCCGTAAGTAGACTTCCACCTCACTGGTGCTTCTACTACAGCTCTGATAAAACTTTTACATTCATGAGTCAAAGGTTAAACAAAGGAGAGGAAATGTTTTCTGTCAAATAGTCAGGTAACCACTAACAGTCCTGAACTATCAGCAGGAATCTAACTTCTAGTAATCAAATAAAACTAAGGAAACTGCCTTTCCGTAGCTAAATGTCTAATGTCTAGGGGCTACTTTTCTGTCTGGAAAATTGACACAAAATGTGTAAAATTGAAACATTCTGCTTCTAAGGGATTTGCCTAAAGGAAGAGTGAAAAAGTTTCAAGCGTGGTCTGAACTAAAGAACTACAAAGCCTTACCACATAAACCTGTCTTCCTTATTAGAGCATTTCATTTGGAAACGTAGGTGACAATTTTACAGTCATAAAATTAACAAAATCTAAGACTGAGCATTTTAATGATGCATTTTGTATTCCTCTGCATACCTAAGGTCAACTTCAGAGTCCATCAAGAGTTTCAATTTATTTATACTTTGTACTAAAACCCTTCAGGTAATTCAAAATCAATTTCATGTAAACCCAGAAAGTATCATTTCTACTGCAGGCAGCAGTGATACTTAGAAACAAAACCCAGAAGAATTAAGTCTACTATTATTCAAAAGCAGACAATCAAGTTTCTGCTGCACCACTTCAAATCTCAACTAGTAAAACTATTTCCCAAAAATAGGTAAAGTAAAACTAGGATAAAAGATGCAGTATAGGATATGAGCTCAACAAGTTATTGTAGAATATGCCTATTGTGTATCCCTTGTCTTGCAGGGCTGCATTAGCTCAACACTGTGTGGAGAGGGAGGAGGTGACACAGCAGGATTCACACCGAGAGCTTCATGAAGCAGCCATGCAGCTTAATGAAAAGCACTAAATTAAATAAAACCTGCAAAGGAATCACACAGCATTTCTGGAGAATAATCCAAGAGTCATTTTCTCATCTTACTATGGTTTAGCACTTCAAATTCGGCAACTGCAGTCAAGCTCTGCACATTCATTCTAGACAATACAACATCACAATTAAGTTTTTCAAACAAAAATGCCTGAGAAAGCTACCTTGGGAAATTTTTATTTCACTTTATAAACATAGAGAGCATTTGAACAATGCGTTCTGATTTGGAAGAAAATTCTATTTACACAATTCATATACATGTGCATATAAAATGCAAAAAAACTCCATAAAACTTATGGATGAATTTTGTATGTACAAGTATATTTTCTGTTTCAAACTATCCAGTTTAAAGCAGGACCATGTGGCTGCAAATTCAGAGATAATTTCCTTTAATTAATGTTTCAGATGGACAATGAATTATAGAGCAAAGTCCCATAAACCACAATGACTTTAATCTTACATGCAGCTTTGAGTTGCTGGTGTAAAACCTGAGGACAACCAGCCTTTACTTCAGCTTTCAGTTAAGAATCCCATTCAGCAGTTGAAATTCTATCTCTTTAGACGCCCTGGCAGAGGTTAACACATGGCTTGGTACTATCCACAAAGGACACCTACAAGGGAAAAGCCGTGAACTGTTGCCCACTCAAACATCTAAAGCATTTCCTTCCAATCACTTTGACTGGCTTGTTCCTGCTTGTCTTTAGAGATTTTTAGTTACATTTCAGTTATTTATGACAATTCAACTAAGTTTTCTGTATTTAATTATCTCTAATTGTCTTTGTCAAAGCCTCAGTCAGTAATCTTATTATAGTCCTCTTGTCCAAGGGGATACATCCATGTGCACAGGAGAAGGCAGTTTGACACGGCATTCCTGTACACGTGCACCTGTGTGTTTATAGAAAAGTCCATGGCTGTAGCGCACACACCTGTGATGAACAAGAAGTCTGAATTGCCCATACATCAGCCATCACGTGTATACACATAGCAAATATCATTTTATGTGGTTTTGATATATGGACAAAAGCGAGGTTGAACATGCACACACATTCTTTACATATAAAGACAGCATTCCTTTTTTTTTATTATTTTGGTTAATTTAAGAACAATAAGAACGTGCAAAGGAGATAAAATGCCCAAAGAAATCTGCTTAGTGAGTCTTCTTTCACTTGGTCACTTCTAATGAATCTTGGGATTCAGAGAAAAAACCAGACTGGCTACTAGAACATATCAGGTGGAAATAGTGATGCATTCCTTCCAGCTAAACACAACACAACGCACACATTCTGGAGATAAGCAGAGAACCCAGCCACGAGAACAGTGCTATGAAGCTAGTGCTGTTATGCATTCAGCTGTGCATTGTAAATTTGAAATTGTCACAATAAAAGCAATAAAGGCAATGCTTTGGATACGGTTCAGTGAAAAATTATAGCTTGCCACTTTTCATTTTCCTACTTATTTCTACCAAGTAACAGACCATTGACTAATCTTTAGCTGATGCACGTCCATGGGGAAATGTTAAAAGAAATACCCAGTTTACACCAGCTGAGAATTTACATCCTTTGCTTTGCAGCACTCCATGCAGTACTTAAATGCACTTGAGTGTGCATAACTCATTAGATGTTGTTACAGCCACAGAAACAATGCAAAAAATTTTGTTTCTAGCTTGATGAGGGGAGAAAAGATTAACTCAGAGAAAAGAGCTAAAAGCATACACATATATTTTCACTCTGGGCTTTAATAAGTTATATTAAAAAAAAGGTATCACAGAGAAAATGGCTAAATATTACGCATTCCAAAAGCCTAAGACTTAAATCCTTCTGAAGCATTACTAAAGGCATATTTCAAAGATCCCAGAAAGCAAAATAATTTCCAGAATGTAGTATTTCCCTTTTGCTACTTTCATTATATGGTAGTATTCTTTCTTTTTTTTTTTTTTTTTTTGCAATATTTACAGCAAACCTTCTTTTAAAATTACTTGCCAAAAACATTCAGCGTACTGGCTCTCAACATTAGTTTGGCATCTGTTTAAAAGTTCATTAAAATCTTGATGTGCTCTTTCCAATAATTTTAAGCACTACTGTACAAGTCTCTATATTGGCTGGCTCTTTTTTCCCTCAGTGTTCATTTTCTGATAATCCTTTTGCAGGCAGATGTTGGGTTTTTCTCCCTAACTCACGTGGTCTATCCTAGGGACATCCTCCACAACTACCTGATTTCCATATTGCCCAAAAATCTGAGAACTTGCTTTTCTCCATATTCTTCCTATCCTATTCTCCAAAATTCTCTCTTTCCCATTTGCTGCCAATGCATTTGGCTCCTCCTCTCTTATGTTTGTCCAGATTCTTGCTTTAAAAGCAATTTAAATTCAATTTTTTTCTTCCTCTTTGCTGCTGAACTGGACATTCGTATTTCCTCTACTGGGCTTGCAGGCTGCTAGGTTCTTAATTGAAGTTGCAAATCTGTCCTTTAATGAGATCACTCTGCCTTTAATTTAATTACAATGGTTTTAGGACAACTAAACAAATTGGGGTTTTTTGTTACCAAAACAATTATTTTAAGAGAGAAGAAAGAAAAAGCAGAGAGAGAAACAAAGTATTTCTTTGGGGTCACTCTCCCCAACATCAGTATCTTCTCTGCAATAAAACAGCATGCTCTTGTGAACTCTCTGGATCTACTGTTTCTTATACTAGCCATTGTCCAGGCAAAGAACTTGGAACAGACACCCAAAAATCTCCTTTCCAAGGACAGGAATACAGAATAATGCACTTTATTGCTGAATTGACAGAGTGCTTGTCAAAGATCTGATTAGAAAGTAAAAATATCCACATAACAGTTCAAGCCTCTAAGGCTGCAATGTATTGTTCTCTGCATTTAAGCAGAAATTTCATGTTATTTGAATAAAATTATTAAGTTCACAGAAGAATACCATCATATGGGGCTTGAGGCCACTTTTTATGTGAAAGCAATAGTAACGCTGCCATAGAAAAATAATACCTGATAGCAAAGTTAAATACATTAGCAGAGAACTTGGAAAAGATAATTTTTTTCTTGTATTTTCCATATTCACTCATTGAGTCAATTTTTATTGTGCCACCTTACCTTAGGATACAGAGGCAGACCTTGCCTCCTGACGTCAAACGGCAGAATCCAAACCTTTGCTTACTTTCAATGTCAGTGAGCACAAAGGTGAAATGCTGTCCTACTTGGTTTTGGGACACCCTGAAAAAACAGATACAGAGCATAAAACCATTAAATCACATAAAACATGAGCATTTAATTCATCGGCCTCAATTATTTTCATGCTTAATCCTCACTATAATCCTCAATACAATTCTATTGTCTGCTGTTCTTTTCCAGTTTTTACACAATCTTCTACAGCAGAATACCTAAGAACCTGCCAGTAATGATTAACACCTGCTATTTCTGGTTCAATCTTAGATGACCATGCTGAAAATTAATTCCCAGAGAAGCTAAAAATCATCACAGACCCCAGTCTACCAGGCAGAGAGCACCAATATTTAATTTATCCCCTGCAATATGGAGCAGGGGTCTGTTGAGGTTTTGCGGGTTCGTTTGGGTTTTTTTAAAATCTCCAGCAAAATAAAATATAGAAAATCTCCCCCCTAGGGAAAAAAGAAAGTAGCAGTTGATCAAAGGGCAAGAGAAGCTACATAGGACACAGATTTTTTACTGTTTAAGACGTGCGTGACAAAGGTTTAAAAATTAAGTACATGGTACCACTATCCAGCCTGTACAGTCTCCCACTCTTTTCAGTTTATTTTACCCCCTCTTGAACATAAAGTGACTAAAATGAACCAAAAGCCTGTACTGAGCATACAACATTAGAAGATACACTTACTCCAATATAATTATCCATAAGTAATGGCCTTTTTTCATTAGGTAATTAATCTCAAATCATTAAAACAAGCACTTTCCTCAGCTGCCTTCAGCAGCCTGGAACAATCTAGTGCTCTCTTCAACCACTGTAAATACTCAATGGCTTGTGCCCAGTCCCTCCCTGCTCAGGTTCTGGGGAGCTGGGATGCTGCACGCTGCCCTGGCACCACAGAGCCATCAATAACCTGGCCCTACTGCTCCCCTGCCACCCCTGTGGTTTCCTCTGCCACATCTCTGCACTTTGCTCCTTCCTGCAGAGAGCAGACTGCCATGGAATGTGCTGTGTGGTTTCAGCACCCCTGTGCACCCTGGGGCTCCCACAAAAACCAGCAGCAGCTGCTCAGCTGGAGCACTGGAAATGCTCCGAGCAGTGACCTTGGCTGCCTCTGCTCCCACCCTCTCTCAGCTCAGCCATGTCCCACTCTGAGCCCTGGAGCTTCCAGCAGCCAGCCCTGGCTTCTCCTCACACCATGGAACACCTGGCAGGGTTAGGTTGGAGGCTCTGTGCACAACTATACTAACCCAAATTGATTTTCATGTACTGTGTACACCTATGTCAGGCAAAATGTCTGTACACAGGGCCACTTTAAAAGTGAGATATAAATTCTGATATTTTCTATTAAAAATAGCCCAGCCAAGTTATGAGTTCAGTGGGAAGCATTTCTGATGCCACCTCACCATCTCCAAATCACAATCTTCCCTTTGCTTCTTTAAGAGAGGCAACTCCATGTTTGACACGCAGCATAAAAGCGGCCCAGCTTGAAAACCACTTCCCACACAGTTTAGAAAGAGATGTGAGCAGCAAGTCCCAGATTTTCAATTTGAGAAACACTCCAAGGCTAAAACTAAATTTCCACAAGAACCCAAAAATTTGCATTTGGTCCCGTTTGCTTCAAAAGAACAGCTAACAGAAGCCAGTGACCGACCATCCATCTGGACTACATTTTCTGCTCAGTTTAAAGTACTGAATTAATTCTGAGTTTCTAATTTGAGAGCTCCACTTAAGATGTGGGGGCAGCAAGGATGCCTGTTTTTTCACTCCTCTTCAGCAGAATTAAAACTGACTATATGTAAGCCCTACCATGAAAAACCAATGATAATTGGGGATTTCAATCGATAGATGACCACAATGTATAAACCAGATACATAAAACATTCCACAAGTGCTAGCACTACAGCTTTAACACATATATAGCATGTTCCATCCTGCAGACAAACACTGGCCAAGTGACTTGGGGTTTGTGCCTCTCTGTTTCACTGCAGCACATTCAGCTTGTTCAGAAATCAAGTCTCCCCTCCAGCAACAGGCAGCAGCTCCTGGCCCTAGTACCTGGACCACAGCATTGATGCCTCTCAAGTTTTCCTAGCATGGAAACCAGCACAGATAAAATGAAATTATCATATACCAGAATTCCCTCAACAAAATGTTTTCCAGACTTGTTATTGGAGCACAAGATAAACCAGCCCAGCTGCAAAACCTTTCTGCAAAATGCCGCTCTAGTCAGCTGTTTGAAGGGAGCATGATCTGCTCCCTTGAAGGGGAGAGCAGGCACAAATCGTTCCCAACCAGTGCTGACATTCTCCTCACTCTTTCCTCTGCCTTGCTTTTGACTGACTTTCAACTCTTGCCCTGCATGCTCACTTTTAATGTTAGTTCAATAATAATAAATCACTAATAATGAAGAATGTGTGTAAATACTTATTAACCCTGCAGACTACAATGGGCTCTTTCAAGGTTATTACAGTTCACTATAGAAATAAAAATAGGTTTTAAAATTTTCTGTGTGCCTACACAATGCAGAAAAGGCTCTTTAGTACACATAGAGTAGGTAAAGAGTAATTTTAAAGATTTTTGTTTACACTACAACCATTGCTTAGGCCTTATTTTAAGGGAGCCTTGAGAGAGTTGATTAAGGCAGGAAACTGAATCTCTCCTTCAAACAAAAAGCAGCATATCTAATCACTAAATTTATCCTTTGCTCTCCACAAAAACTGCTCTTCTTACAGATTATTTTGTTTAGGATACAGAAGATGTTTGAAATTAATTTTTTCTTCAAATTTTAGAAATTTTTGAGGAGTTTAAAAAAAATTTAAGACCTTATATATGGGAATAGAGATTTCTGTTTTCTTTTAAAAATAAGTCTTAATGTTATTGTAACTTATATCACGTACATGTCCTTGACCAATATAAATAATATACACAGTTCTGACTGAAGCTTTCATGGCTGCTACTTAAACCTGAAAGTTTCACACATATTACAACTCTCAAACTGATAGGGAAAACCAAACCCATCAGTCACCAGTCTGTCACCCTAATTTCCCAAATCAAAGAACAGAACAGAAACTGTTTCAAGCAGGAATTTGAAAACCAGGTGTTAAGGGGGTGGTACAAGCTGATGGAGAGACTGGAGAGACAGTAGCACCAGGCTGGGCATTCTCCTTCAGCTAATTGCTATCCCCAAATCTAAGCTTCAAGGACTATTTTCTTCACTTCCATGCCCATTCCAGGATCCATAAGTCCACAGCTCAGGTTCCCTGTGTGGAAAGCTCCTCCGTTCCAGCCAAGCTGTCTGATTTGAGCTCTGCCTCCCAGTTCAGAAAAAAAAAAAAAAAAAAGAAAAGAAAGAAACAGGAGAAAAACTCCAGAAGATATGAAAATGGACAATGCCACCACCAATTAAGAAAATTCCCACAAATAAAAAGCACAGTTAGCTTATTAATGGGGTCATGTTTTCATAACAACAGAAGCATTTAAAGAAACCACAACTACTGGTAAAGAGTCTCACTGGGAGTATTTCAGTTGCAACAGAAGCCTGTCTAGAAGCTCTGTCCCAGGACCCTGCCCATCACACCTGGCCAAGGGTCTATGGGAGGACACGGCGCCTCCCCCAGCATTCCAGGTTTCCTCTCAGACAGGTGCACTTCTGCACACCCATGGAAACCAAACAACTCCTGTGTGAAATCAATAGTCACACTCCTCACAGCACACACTGCAGCCTGTCCTTACACTTGTCTCACACACATTCACTGTTACACAAACATGTGCCATAATACAGTGAGATACAAGATGCAAAGAACTCAGTTGTGTGCAACTGCTGCTACATTTCTGAGTTTACAATCCCCCTTGCAAACTGACTGCAGTGCCTGAAGGGTACAGGAAATGCTACAGTTCATTTATCTTCACCTGTACAGCTTGAAATACTTTCTTCATTATTTACTTTTCCTTCTCAACTATTTACTCTGAAGGCAAAATTTTTGTGTAAGATATCTTATAACTGCCTTTCACAAGATCTACAAATCCAATGATTTCAAGGCATCATTTTGCACTTCTCTTGATAATAGCTGTGTTTCTGCACAGACTTTTACCACAAATATCAACAGAAAAGGCATCAGCCAGGAACAGGAGAATGACACTGATGTCATTCCTGCTATCATTACTCACTCACCCTAAAACATTATGAATTAAATAACCCGCATGGTAATTCCCATACTCGAGTGACATTCTGCTGCTAAGGAGAAATTGTCTACAGCAGCAGCATCATCATTGATTATTCTCCAAAATCCAACACTTCCCCATGACTAGGTGAGCACCATGGAGAAATTAATGTGGTACACATCACTGTCTCCATGCTGTTCCTACAGGCAGTTCCCAAAAGAGTAGCTAAAAGAGGCTTGCGTGCTTCGCATTCAGCAGAAGAAATGCATCCTGAAAGGGAGAAGACTGAGGAATGAAAGGAGCAAGGGAAGTACTTATGGTGGAGAGAAATGGCAGAGGTTCAAAGCACAGATAAAAATGAGGGGTCAAGCAGTGACGTAGCACAACTTCAGGCTGAACCAGAAATGGCTCCAAAAAGAACAAGAGAAGTTGCATCCTCACCAGTCATCACCCAGTTACATAACTGATGGATGTGGAGATTGGGCTATGGACTCTGCAAAGTCACACCTGAGCTCCGGGTTGAGAGGAAAAATACAAAAGACTGCTGGAGAAAGAAAAGTGAAGCAAGCCATGCAGGATTTGCACAGAGGATTCAAGCAACAAGAGAGAACAAAATGCTTTTATCTGAAGCATTAATATTACTTTAGCAAACACTGAAAGGAAATTAAAATCTCTGTCCTCAAATGTTAAATCATCCTAGACCATAGAAAAATAAATAAATGGAGTACCAAAGAAAAGGGTCTTTCTTTGTAAATACATACATGCAAACTGTTAGAATATTATATACTTGTGCCATTATTAAATAGAAAATAATTTGTTCAGAAAAGAGACATAGGTACTTGGAGCAAATGCTCAAGAACTTCTATGATGGAATTAATTTCTTAATCCCTTTAAAATAAAATGTAAGCCATAACCAGAAGTAACAATTTACATGTTTGTTTTCAATAAAAAATATATATAAAACTCAAAGTTTAAGTCATGGTCAAAGAATTTTTTTTACACCATTGTGCCTCTTTTGGCTTGACTTTCAGTTTCAATTTAATGGGAGTTTCCTTTAGATTTTTAATTACCATTCACAGTATGTACTTTTGATAATTAGTGTGAGTAGTGTACAGTTACTTATAACATCTGCATAAGGTATGCCCAGTGAGATGATGCAAGCAGCATCAAACAGTGAGAACTAAATCTGGATCTCTATGATCATTGCAGGATAGTGGATAAAAGAAAATCCAATAGATTATCTCATTTCTTTTCTTTTTCAATTCCTTAAGTAATTAACATAGGTGACTTGAAAGAAAATGGGTGACAGTGATCTTACTACTGGTGCTTTAACTTTCCTTTCTCCATAATTTGAAGAACATAGATTTTTTACTTTATTTAGTTTTATTTAGCTGGATAAGAGAATTAACACTCCATTATCTATAACTCTGCTGTGTAGTAGAAACCCAGAAGAAATCTATAGAACAAATTTTTTTTTAATTAAGTATCAGAATCATACTTAATTCCATCATATAAGTTGAAGCTACTACTTTTGCACTAGTAATTTCTAGCTCTTAATAGGTTCAGACAATGCTTGAAGTATTTTATATTAATAAATATACATATCCTACATATATGTAGATAAATATACACATATTACAGGTTGAGAAGCTATGCTCTCTGCAGTACAATACACTCAATAAACGAAATAGGTATTTTCTATTTCAGGTCAAATGTTTCTGTACAGAAATTGTCATTGAAAATGCCTGTAAAATCCCTGGGAGTATTAGGTGCACCATCTATCATGACCCTATATACAAGAGGAAAACTATATATACATATATACATTCATCAGACAAGGGAAAGCATATTTATGGCTAGACAAACACTAAAATGATTGTAAGATCTTAAATCTCCAGTGGAAAAAAGCCCTATAAAAAAGAACTTCAGCAGTGTTTTTCTCAATCCTTTTCTTTATCACTCCAAATGTCAAAATAAAAATCATTAAACTGAGAAAGCAGAAGACAATTAGTTATGTTTAAAACAATTGGCAAGGTGTGTCTACACTATAGAAAACACTTGAGCTGAGTATAAAACGGCAAACACATCATGCAGCCAGGAAGTTGTTCACACAAACAACTCGCCAGCGACAGTCCCCACTTTCCTGACTGAGCTTCCAGCATATCTGTCCTTTGCTCCACAATAGATCTGTCCCTCCTCATCCATGCTGCTGCACTCCCATGATCCCACGTTGCCTTCGGTTCTCCCTGCAATCCCTCTGAACTCGGCTCCAGCTCCGCAGGCAGCTGCGAGTGCGGCGCCCGTTCTAAAGGCACCGGGGCACTGCCTGAGCAGGCTGCAGGCCAGACTGAGCAGCCTCACTCCTCCCAGCAGAGCCCCAGCTTCCAGCAGCCTCCACTCCTGAAAGCTGACAAGTTTTATGAAATTCGTAGAAATTTTGCACTTTTGAGAACACTGCTTTACAGTCAAGCATGAAGCCAACAGTCAAAAAGCATCTCCAGGGAGAGGGCACAGGGTTAACAAACAACAAACTTCCTTTCACTTTTTCCTTTTTGTCCCCTTTTTCTTTGTTTTTTACCCCTACATATAATCAGCTAAAATACATACTTAGCTATGCTAGAAATTCAAGTATTCCCACAGTTCATTAAGTTCATTCTCTTCATACCAGCAGCTAAGTGCCTTCTGAATGGTTCAACAGAAATAGTTACAGTAAGACAACTTATTTGAAAATAATTACTCACTGCCACTGATTATCTTCTTGCCACTGGATGGCAGCAACAGAACCTCACCTTTTTCTGTTAACCTCAAATTTTATTTCCATTATTCATCTTCATTACCAATTTTAAACAGAATTCTGTACATATCTTAAGCACATTAAAGACTTTAATGCTTTAAAGCCAATCACTGACAACCATATTACTTAAGTCATTAAAACAGCTTAAAGGACAGTGAGCTTAACCAGTTCAAAACCCAAACAACTTAATTAAATTCAGCTATAAAAGACTAAATAAGCCTAGTTTACTTCAGGGAAGTTGTGTTTATAAAGATCTTTATTTTGCCACTGTGTTTTGCTGCAAAGACACTCTTCTTTCCTCTTTCCACACACCAGCTTTTCCTCTACTGACAGCAGCTTCTTGCATCTGATAGATGCTTCTCATCTCCAACTCGCCATCTACAACTGATGCTCATGTTGTTCTGAAATTGGCTCAGCCTGCACATTACCTGGGTGTATCTTTCATTAATTATGCAAATCAAGCTTTTAATTCAATCTTTGCCAATTCGGACAACAAGGGTTTTCCAAACCAAGTGAGTTCAATCTATTAAATAAATTACATTAATCATTTTGACAAGACCAAATAAATATTTTCATTAATAAAAACATTTTATATTAACAATTTAAATGACTGGCAGCATTATATAAAAAACAGACTATAACTGATACCAGAAAGGTAAGGACTAATTAATTATAAATAATGGTCTGGATTCTTCTCTGAGAAAAATCAATTGTATATTCAGCTACTTCCATGTAATTAAAGTCTTAATTTCTTTGAACTCAAACAACACATTTTCTGTACTGCTCAGTGAGTTTTTATATCCTGGTGCACCGTAACATTTTTAATGAAGCTGCTTAAAGGAAACTGTGTTATATCCTTATACTAACACAGATGGTGCTCACAATTACAGTGTACAAAACTGGGAGCTGGAATGTAGCTCTACCTGGACAGAGATATTCCTAAAATTCTGTAAGGATTACATTTTGCTGTGATAGTTTCCTTCTAGTGACTTCATACTTACTTGAACAAAGGGTACGTTTTCTCATCGGCAGGTGCAAGCTCAGGGAATACATTACATTTGCCTTTTCTTTAAATCCTTCCTTGTAATTATGCTAAAAATAATTTTCTATGAAATATTTTTAAATAAATTATAACTGTAGCACATACCTTTCAACGTCAAAAGGAAAGCAGAACTTTGGAACGCTGTTCAGCACTTCCTGAAAATACAAGCAAAAGAAATGAAGTTAGGGGCTTTTTGAAAAGGCTTTTGAAAGGTTTGCTTTTTTAAAAAATGGCCAAAAATACTCATAACAAATAATAAGTTCAAGGAATATATGATTAGAAAAAATACAGCACACGTTCCTGGACTGAAATAATTGATTATTAAAAAGGAATTAGGTTTGTGCTTTGGCAGATTGCAAAGACAATGCCATAGAAGCCCCAGGAGGGAAAGGCCTGGCCTGAAGGGTATTAACACCCTTCACATCCCCGCTGGGATTCCCTTCAACAAGGCCATATGGATTTTACAAGAAGCACCACACCATATGGGTAAGCCACGTCTGCTGCTACTTGTACCACAGACTAGCCACAGGGACTTCTGACAGATCCTGGCTCAAAAATACAAATGTTGTTTCAATTAAAATGCAGGCAGAGAAAAGGGAATGAAGTTGGCAGCAGAATGAATTACAGAGAGGTATAACAACTCTATACATGTTCCATAGTCAAATGCTGAAAGTGATGGAAATCGCCTACTGGTCCAAAGCAGAAATTTATATGATTAACCCTTTGGGTCTCACAAGCAAGCTTTGCTATCAATAAAGGAAAGGGGGTGGGGGAGAGCAAAATCCACCAGATCTACATTCATACCACAGTATGAAAGGATAATGTCTCTCTTTCGTGCAGAATTTTATTTAAGAAGCTGTTTAGTGGCAAATAAAATGTGTTAATTAAAATATAAAAATGCTCTCAAACTAGTCAACGTTTTTCTTTAAAAAAAAAAGTGAATTACCAGATCATTTAGCAGCAAATATTAAACGACGACTTTACAAGATCCTAGAAAATAGGTTTTATTTCCTTGCTCCCAGCTGGGAAAACAAACCCCCTGTGAAATGCTTCAGCAAGAAGAGACAGTTGACATCCATGCAGTTGGTCAAAGCTGCAGAATTCCTTTTTTGTAGCAGCCCAACAGACCTCTATTTCTGTATACAAGAGCTGGTCTGCAAGGTTTGTTTTCAGAAAAGAGCTCATTGATTACAAATTTCCAGGGCTGCACATGAGGGTTTAAGAAGCCGATTTAAGGTGTTAGTACTGCAGCCTGAACACCCTGTTTACTGCAAGTTGGACAGTCAACTCCTATTAGGGGAAATTGTGTATTTCAATTCCTACACACTACAATGACTACTTACTTCAAATACTCACGAGGCTCAGTGGATAGTGTAAAATATAAAGAGCCCACACAGTTAATAAGCAAGAGAGGAAGAGTTCAGGAAAAAGACACCTGTGACTACAACATGCGTATGTTAGCTGCAACATTTTAAGGGTATACGATGTGCCTCAGCAAACCTTTATGTGATACTCAATCAGGAAGTCAATGTTTTTAGAATTTGCAAGTCATACAAGAGATTTCAAGGAATCTTTAGAACTTTTACTTGGTTGATACAGTGCATGAAAGACACAGATGTGTTTTTGGGAAAGGTTATGAACTCCATTAACAACAACAGCAGTACATAGAATACTCTTCAAAAGGAACTGCTCAAGCACCATCCTACCTGCTCTGAGTGCCCACTGCAGAAGGGTGAGAAGCAAAATATAAACAGGGCAGGTAAGCATTTGATTTCTGCAGTCAGGAACAAGCACACACAATACCAGTAGTAACAATAAAAAACTCTAACAAAAGAGAGCCAGCAGAACAGGCTAATCAAAACTTCTAACTCAGAAACTTCCTAAACATTTCCAAATAGTCTCTCTCATTTCAGGCTCATAAAGCTTGTTTTCCTGTTCCAAAGAAATAGTATTTTATTCTTTTTCTAAATCTGCACCTATTCTCACACTATAGGAAGTAATTTTTCTCCTCACTAACAAGGATTTTAATTGCTGCCTGGTGAGCTTAGCACTGACTCAGAATTGGGTATGGAAATGTATTCATTTATGTTCCCCATTGTATCCTCTTAGAATAAATTATCACGAGAGGAAAAGAAAACAAAAACAAAAAAACCAAAGGTATCAGCTCAATATTTTGACGGAAGAACCTGAAAATTACGGGTGTGTTTTGCAGCGCTGCCCGGGCCGAGCACAGGCCAGGGCTCCCCCGGTGCCGCCCGGCCCTCCCCAGGCGGCCGCGCGCGCTCAACTTCTGCGGAGCGGCCTCTGCCCGCTTCCCAACTGGCAGGAGCATCCCTCGGGGGACAAGTCTTTAAACCTCCACACTCTTTAAAATTCAACCAGCCAGCAGGTCTATAGACTGGTGTATAAACAGTATAGACACACACACACACACACACATACAAAAAAAATCCTCTCTCAGCTTATGTCAGTGACAAAGCAGCTCAGCAGTTGACTGCTTCTCCCCTGACAGCATAAGCCGGGTTTACACAGATCAATAGATGGAAGTCCTACCTAGCTTCCAGGGCTCTGCTTTCTCCCTTAATTACAGGTGCTAGTCAGAATTTTCAAGTGGAAAAAAAGAAGCCCCCAAGGTGCTTCTAGATGAATTTAAAATGTAAGTGATATTATACAGACACATTTGTGTACATATTTGTGTACAATTACAACTGGTACTCGCAGCAATCTCTCTGTTGGATAAAACTGGAGCTCTGTCTCCTAACGGGTCATCATTTTCAAGGCTCTCTAACCAGCCAGGACTTCCTCCTGAGTCAATATTTACACTCTTAGAAAAAGAATAACATTATTTGTTGTCTTTTATATTCACAGCCTGATAAAATTGTATAAAAATTGATAAATGTATTTATTTCTTAAGGCAAAAGGTTGTAGAGGTCTTCAAAAAGCAAAATAGTTCGATTCACATGTCCCAGGATTATTTCCTCCTCTGGCTCTCACAGTATTAGCACTTTCAGAAATGGCCCTTGTGTCATAAACAAGGTGTATACAGGGGGAAGATGATAATGATGTAAAAGAAAAAAAGACCCACACAAGTAGAGTTATCTTTTTGCTTTTAAACACTGACTAAATATCTACAGGTGCATACAAAATTGTGTTTAATTGCTAAGTTAAAGGATAACTATCTCATTCCTCATGCAAACTCCAAGAGAAAAAAGAAAATCATAAAAATAATATCATGTGAACTGTGACGTGCTGCTTCCCTTGAAAAAAGCTTAAACAAAGACTGAAATTTACAAAAATATTTGTTTTATACCTACAGCACAGCAGAAGAACCCTGCACTCTCACAGGCTTATGGTGCAATGGTTTATTAATTCACTCTCATCAGTTGCACTGTCCAACTCCAGCCTGGCCTGGTCATGCTCACTGCCTCTACAATAGGAGGATATTACAGAAGCCTGAAAGGTAGGAATTATTTAGTGTTCCTTGCTCGTTTTGGTACCCACTCAGCTAATTCTGTGTATCAGCATTTTATAAAGCAATGTAAACAGCAGTAGAAAATGCTTCTGAATTCATACATGCCAGCTTTGTGGGAAGAAAGGTTCTGATAACTTCATAGTCTAGAAAGAAACATGGTCAGTAATTAACTGACCAGTTAAGGCACTTTTGCCTTCAGATATTTCAGATTTTCCTCTAGATCTAAAGACAAATTGTGAAGAATTTCCTGAAACTGTTTTACATAAAAATTAATACCTAATAGTAATACTAATTGTCTTGCTATTCATATCCACAGGGCAGTCCCACCAAAGTCCTGTGCACATCTCACCATTTCATTTGCAGTGTGACACCACAAGATGGGTGTAACACAACTGTGTGACGTGGCAGTCTCAGTGTGGGTGGCAAAACACAGAGCCCTAGATGCACCCTCTAAGCTCCACCTGCTGCAACACTTCTATTCACAGAAGATAGATAAGAAAATTTGTGCAATCGCAGCTCCCTAAAAATAGACGTGATCTTTCCAGCTAACAATTTTCAGACTAACTTGCAGATAGCGCTGTGGTTTTTGACAGTTCTTTCTATGTCAATACAGCTGCCACGTAACACTTCATACATCCCTGACAAACATGCAAAGAGGAAGATTCTGGACCACATAGCAGAAGTTGTCACTAATGGATTCAAGCAAGATTAAAATTCCACTAAACTGAGCTACGTGTACATTTCTACAACCACAGATTGTTTTGACCCACAGAACAAATTCCACTCCACTGCTGAGAACAATTTTTGATCCTCATTTAGTTGGCTAACATGTAAACCACAACTGAAAAGGCCCTACAGACTAATGACAGACATTCAGAGGAATCGGGTTGCTCGTAACACTTAAGCACAGAGCCCTGTGAATACTTGCTCTCTAAAAGGTGTTTGCATCATTCAAAAGCTTATTCAGAGAAATATCCATTGTGTAAAATGATTAAGAAGCTGAATACCTGCAAAGGAGGATGAGATCACTTACAGAATTTCAGATAGATTTAATTTCTCTTGTTACTGCTTCCACCTGGCCACCATTCAGTTACATGCCTCAGGAGAAGATGCCAGACAGGCAGCTGAAGATTTTTAGTAGCTTTGTCTGGTAACTTTGTGCTCTACACAGCAACAAGGGCACAGGTAAACACATAGACAGATGAGGCAGCAGGACAGGAAGACTTTAGACAACAAGGTAATGGGATGAGCTTGAGATCTCAGAGAAGCAAAATCACATCAACAAGTAACTCATGGAGGTGATAGTGGAGGCCCCAAGGTCAGCTGTCCCTGTGACTGAGCTTGGAGGTGGATTGTTGCAGCATCACTGAGAACCAACAGCATGTAAAATACACACAAAAAGGAATGAGAAAAACCTTAAGGACTGGAACAGTGAAGGACCAGGGTGTGGTGCACTCCAGCTGGAGGTATGCTACAGAATGTTCTTGCCCTGTAGAGCAGACTAAGGCTGCTGTCCCAGGCAGCACACTTTTTACTGCTCTCACAGCAGCTTTCAAAGGCACTTCACAAGAAGGAAAGCTAATCCTGCACGATTAATCTCACTGTCCTACAAGACTGAGGCATAAGACTTTCTAAACTACCACAAAGTAAGTTTTAAAATTCAGAGATTTTACTAAATTTTAAATTCTTGGAGTCTCTACTTGCCTATTTGCTCCTGAATCTCATCACATAACCAGACAAAAATAAAGCCTATTTCAGACAGGTGTGTACAGCATAGTATACAGGGACTCAATTAAAATAACAAGCTCAGTTACAAATAGCAGAATAAAACCAACATGAGGTTCAGCACAGGTTAATTTTCCTGCTTAAAGAAAAAACTCTTCAAATTTCCTGGAACTCATAATAAAAACATAAAAATTGACAATGCTCTTCTTTCCCCTTCTTCTAAGGGGAAAGAAAGGTCCCTTTAGAATAAGTTTAGATTCAAATGTTACCATCTACCTCTACTATTAGCAAGGCAAACAAAAACAAGATAAATACTACTTCACCACAAATCTCTAGCATGCATGTAATATTAGTATTCCACGTAGCAAAAAATAGTTTTCCCACAGTTCCCTGGCTCATGTCAGGGAGATCATCATTCCCTAGGCAGTATCAGAGTTGGGAAAAACAGGAAATATGTCTTTCCATCTCCACTCTTGAGATTACTATGTGAGGAGTATTTAATTTTTAAGGTGGTAGAGTATTTACTACCTTTAAGAAAATTAATTACATTTTGCAGAAAAAAAAAAAAAGGAAAAAAGGGCACCACTGTATCACTGTATGGCACACAACTTTCTTTCACCATGCAGTAGGTGAAAAGTGGCCTTTTATTAATAAATACTTTCCATATCTCTAACACTATCTGGGAACTCAACAGAGAAGTTCTCTTAACTAGAATCACAGGAGACATCATTTTCTAAATCCAAATATGTAAGTCTCAGAAGGTCAGGTTAAAATCCCCAAGTCATCCAGCACAGCTAAGGGGTCAGCAATATTTGTTTCACTCAAGACCTTTTCACATCTCCCCCTGCTTACAACAGCAGTTAAGATGCAAGTCTGGCAGCAGTGCTGAGAACCTCCTGCACATCCTGTTCAGATGCTGTTTCACCACTTGTGAAAAAATAATTACTGTCAAAGAAATCACAAATTGAAAAACTGGTTCATAATTATTTGTTTTACCTGTTGTTTTTTCATTCCACCTTTGAATATTCTGACAGCAAGGGACAGAACTGAACCTATTTGCAATAAACCCAACTCTATCTATTCAATATAATGCTTTAAAGTGAAGATTGCAGTCTCAGAAATGTCCGCAAAACAGTATCAAAGAATATCATGAGTAGAGTGTAGTTGACACTTTGGTCAAAAGGCTCCTATTTGCAAGATTTCCTTTTCAGCCACCAAGAAAGGCTATTTATAAAATGAACTATAAAAAACACTACAGATAATGACTATCTGCATTAGCATGAAAATGAAATATACTGAAAAAATCATAACATTTCAAGCACGACAAACTCTACTCCAGATGCGACTTGATATATTTCAAGTTGATTTTAATTCCAAGCATATTTTGTTCCAAATATATTCCAAATATTTTTTCCCTAAGTACTGCATTAGTTACTTAAAAGACAAGTCCAGAAACAGAGTGTCTGTAAATAGTAGGATGCCATTCCTTGCCTACAAAGCTTTTAGTGAACAGCTGGCCAGCCCAGTAAATACCCAGTACTGTGTACACAGAGAGGTCAGCACCAGCCCTGCAGACTGCTCCTGCTCAGGATGGGCAAGAGATTGTCTTGTAAGCACCAGGAGATGCTCTTCCAGAATCACAACTTCCCATTGGTTATTTCATAAAATGACTGCACAGCACAGGCCATGAAGAAATCCTGATTTCACTGGCAATTCAGTAGTCAGAAATCCGAGCATCAGGTAAATTAGGGAACAACCTGAGTGCCATGCTGAGAGAAAGCATCTGTAGCAGAGAGTGATTTATGCAGATAATCAAGGTGAGACAGTCCAAAAGCCAAACCCTTGTCTGGGCTCATCCAAGCCTAAACGTGGAGCCCTGTGGGACAATGCTGGCTCCCATGGCTGGGTCAGCAGCAGGGGAAGTCAGGGAACCACACACCACCTTGTACAGGGTACTGAAACCAATGACATGTGGGGGCTGACTTTCTTGGGCTACAAGAATCTACAGCCAAAAGAAAAGGAACTGAGAAAGGAAATCAGCTTCTAAGGAACCTGTCAGAATTGTAATTCCTTAAATAAAATTATTTGTGACATTTTTATAAAGGAAACATTTCTTCTTTTACACTCAGCAGAGGTTACATTCTAAGCTTCATCACAGTGCAATTCATTAAGAATTGCTTGCAGTAATAGTTTTTCAGTACTAAATTGAGATATTATCAAGTGTGTTGAAAAACGGAAGGAAAATGAAACAACTACAGACCAAAGAGAGAAAGGGAAGAAGCAAACAAGCATAAATTTAAAGTGTTAACTTGCCCCTAGTGTTACCCAATGCAGAAAGATGATTATCCCAAAAAATAAAGTGCAGGGGACATACAACTGGGCATCTTTTCCCTAGAAGACTGCAATGTACATTCACTTTACCTATAGCTGAGCCTGTCCAGACCTTCTGGCTCCCTGCACAAAGCCTCTGGCAGCTTTACTGCCAGCAATTACTCTGCAACAATTGCAGGCTGGTGTTGCTGCACGTGAGCATCAGTCAGCCACCTCAGCACTCTGCCAATCAGCTTAGCTCCGACCTCTGATACAGCATAAGCCAACTCTGAACAGCTAAGACAGGAGGGAGGCAGCTTTCACCAGCAAGCCAGGCAGCACAAGCAGCTACAGCCAAGATGATTTTCAGTTCCTTCATTTTGATCAGAAGAAGGAAACTGCCCATGTGTTTCTCAGGGGAGACACTCATAAATCTAAACTAGCATTCATGACGCTTATTGAAAAAGTAGCAGAAATCATGTTCCTACAGTAGAACTTCTCTATCAATTGAAAGAAGTCTTCCCTCTTCCAAAATTTAGTTTAAAATTCAAGAATGGGTGCCGTGAGTGTTCATTGGCCCAGTAAATTTTCTCTAATCATTGTCATTAGTGCCTAGTGAAGGCTAAAGGGCAGAAATAAGCGTGCACTGTACCCTCAGAGACAGATGATTTCTCATATGTGGTCCTTTCATTACCAACTGTACATTAATTAATGACTGCACACAGAAACAGACACACAAAAACCAAAACCTCAACACCTCTGCTTAGGGGAGAAACAAGTAGAGTCTACCAGCCAGGTAGTTCACACACCTTGAAAACTTATACAGAAGTACTGAGCACCAGAAATAGTTATATTTTGATGGATTAACATATTTCCTTTGCTGATCACCTGCCTGGAACTGCTTCACCTTCCCTTATTCCTGGTCCAAGATCCCAAACCAAGTGTCTTGGATCCTTCCAGCTGCAGCCCACTAATCACCCTTGCATTGCTGCTCCTGTTCTTGATTTTAGTCCCATCAAGTCTTGTTCTTTTCCTGGTTCCTTGATTTCATCACATGTGGATTATGCACTTTGATCCCAAACCATTTCCTAATATATGCAATATGTTAAAGAGTATTTTATTTAACAAAATATCAACAAATTATTTGAAGTGACACTTGAAATACCTGTAGCAGTAACAGTGAACCAAAGTACCTCAAATGCTCTCCAAGTCCTGCAGAAAACTATCATCAGGAAAGGCAGAAGAAGAGCCAAGAACCAAACACAGGGTTCAGGAATATTACATCCACTATTTAATACAGAAAGGATAGGAAGCTCCTAAAAGTGCAGCAGAGTAAGCCTGAGGCACAAAATGCTGCGAGTAAGAGAGGCAACAAATCAAAGACTGAAATGGAATGAGGGTACTAAGGAAGCAGAGGAGAAAGCATACGGTATCCCAGAATAAGGAATTAGGGGATATTCGACTGGAATATTCTGAGGGCAGCTGAGGTCAATCAACAATGACACCACACATGACAATTTGGCTGTCTTTCTGGAAGATGTTCCAAATGATTGTCATCACTACTTCAGCCATCAGTTAATTTTTTCTTCTTTGGTTTGGCACATCAGCATAGGCTGGAATCTTATTTGGCTTTGAAATAATCCAAACCAGTAACAGTTATTTTCGATAGGCTGATAGAGAATATCTGAAGGACAGTCAAATACTAATTCTATACTTATTTGAGCAAACAGAGAAAAAACTACTTCTACAAAACGTAGTCCCCCAATATCACAGCTGTATGATTTTAAAAAATGGCTAACATATGCAGACAGTCTATTAAAATGCACATAATTTATTTGACTCAAAATGAAAACATATCTAACAAGTAATTCCATTCATCTGGCCCTTTTTCACCCAGCCTTAAGATATACAAATGTGTGCCTTTTCACCAGAACACAGCAGCTGGGAATGAAAAGAAAAGCATTCAAATGATCATTTTCACATCATATTCCATCGTCTTTTCACCAGCTTCTCCCCAGTCTTTCTTTGAGTCCTATTCTGTTACAAGAGAGCTGCTTTTTAGATCAATTCATATTTCCATAATCCACACTGCTGTTTCTCTCTCTCCTCCCCAGGGTGGACTAACCCCTGCATCCAGAACTATGGCTTACAACTGTCATTAAGACCTGTAACAATAACAAGATAACAAAAGAGCTGGTAGAGATGAGGTTAGCCAGTACCATATGCTGATCAAGTTCAACATTTTTAACTTAAAAGCTCTATAAAACAAAACTCCCACAATTCTGAGAACAAGCATACTTCATGTTGCCACCTGTCCTCAAAATTTCAAGGAAATACCAAGTTTTTGATATTGGTCTTTTATAATTTTTAAAATTTAAAAACTAAAAGTCTCAAGGACTTATTTTGTCTCTGTTGGGAAGAATTAAAAGAAAAAGTTGAGAAAGCATCTTGGAATATTCACATCTTGCATGATGTAAAGGTCTCGGTGATTCTGGGTGTTCCCAGCATGTCTTCGTGGGCAGTTGTTCCACAGAATATTTATCAGCACTGAACAGATCTTTTCTGTTCACACAGTGCAGTTAGCAACTATAAATACACCTCTGAATGTTTTCCTGCTGATCATCCATCAGCTTGGATTTGCATAGACAAAAAGCATTACTGCCTTACACACACAGTATTTTTCAATAAAAACAGTGTCTTCCAAATGCAAAGTGTCAGAAAATCACTTTATCTTAACCAGATAAACTTTATCTTAAGCAGATAAAGCTCCCTTGCAATGTACAAAATTGTAACGTTGCCATCATCTCAGCAGGGCTAATTGCTTTCCACAAAGATTCAAGTTTGAAAATATCCCTTAACTAAATATAATGTGCAACATTTAGACAAAAACACTACTGAAAATTACTAATCTCATTAGATTGATTCCTCCTTTCTCATACCAATGCACCCAAATATCAATCATACTTATTAATAAACAAACAACAAAATCACCAAACCCTTTGTAAGATTTCCTGATAAAAACAATCCCACAAAGCAAGCACCTATCTAGTTAGCATAAACATTTTTAAACATGTATTTAATGCCTCATCAGAATACAAGAACAAAGCCATCTCATGCAGAAACCTGGTGAGATGCATCCCCTAACAGCACGCCTGCAGCCTTGGAGGGAGTGTAAACAGCCTCATACCTCCTGGGCTCCTGCTGCTCTCTTACGAGAGCACAGAGGAACACAACATCTCACTGCTGGCTTCCACACATTTGTTTGACCCAGAGAACAGATTTTAGCTTGCTTCTGGAGAATACTGAAAAAAACCAACAAAAATAAATAGCCAACCTGTGCTATTATTTAAATCTTTAAAAAAAGACTATAATCTTTTTAATGGTGACCTCATTTATGTAATTGCTGCCATGATCCATTTAATTAAATATTCCATCCTGAAAGAAACCGAGCCTTTTGTCTCCAATTAGATGCTCTCTTAAGCCAGGCTTAACTTTCAGTAGTTAAAACATACATTGAAAGTCAAGTGTGTGATTGGTGCTATGCTGTGGGAAGACCAACACACTGGTACTTCTGAGGATTTATCCTTTAAACAACTGCATAGGCACCTGTACATTTTTATGTAGACAAATATTTTCACACAAACTGGGTAGATTTGCATGTATAGTATCAGACTTAAGTTTGGGTCACTGCAGGATACAAAGCTCACAATTCAGTAATGACATCTGCATAATGTGATACAGTAAAACTAAAACCCAGATGTTATGTAAAATATGAGATAGTAACATAAAGAGTATTACCCTAACTTCAGAGAAAACAGCAGAAATTCCTCATGTGGGATGCCATATCCCTTACCCATTACTCATCTGCAGGGTTTGGCTGACATGGAAAAGCAGATTTACACTGCTTGTCTTAGAGAGCAAGAGAAGATAGAATGAAATCTGCAACACAACCAACAGTTTAATGCAGAGTCTGAATTCCTTCTTAACCCACATCTTCAGTTAATAACCCCTTGACATATTTAGTACTAAAGTGGCTTCTGGTAAGACCATCTCCTGATTTTGGCTATTTGTGTCATCTTCCTGGTGAGATGTTTTTCACCAGCAGAGAAGTTGCAGACTGAAATTAGAAAATATTGTGTGATTAAAGGGCAAAGAATGAGAACTATTCAATGGACACCACATATTACAGGTAGAAATCACTTCAGATCAATAGGTGGTCAGATTAAAAAGCTACTGAATTCTTACACGCTAAAAATAATGCCCCACATACCTGTAATTACTAAATTAATAAGAAATGTTTGACCTCACATGCCCCGAAGGTTAAGCCAACACAGGAGGCAGTGCCACCTCTTGCCCAGGCACTACCTGCTGCTGCTGCTGTCGGCACTGTGCTCTCCTCCTTCCTTATGCTAACACCACTCTTTTCCCAGGAATGTTTCAACTCAGAGAAGCTGGTGGGAGTGTCAGTGTTTTTATTTGCTAACAGACATGAACAGAGCCATAGTGGAGACATCTGGACATGTGTGACATCAGTAGGGCTTTGCTGCTGACTGCACTGCCACGAGCAGACAAGCCAGTGCCAGGAGAACGCAGCTCTGCAGGGCAACATCAACTTCTGCAGAAATGTGTTTTCTTCTTCAACAGCCAGCAAGTATTCTGTTTGGAAGCCAAGGTGTTGTTTTCATTTGGGCTGCTTTTCTTAAGCCCTTAAAATACTTTCTCCTTAAAAACAAGTGGACGTTTTTTTCCAGATATCATGGCATTAATATTTTTTCTACAGCCTTCCATTTAAAAATGGGCTTGTAAGGCTGAAATGAAACTCTAGTTTCACCAGTCCAAATAAACAAACTAGAAATGTGAAGATTTAAAAGATACTGATCTTTTATAATGGGAAATTTTGCATGAAGGGGATATTTGAACATACTACAAGATAGTGCTTCTAGGAATATACATTGAATATACATTCAAAATACATTTTAAAGAAAAAAAAATCCTATTAAATGGCTACAGCTCATTCTTTATCCAAGTTTGAGCATTGGAGGATAACCACAGAAGACCTATATATGCTCAAATCAGAAATCTTCACATTTTTCCTACGGTGCTGAGATGATTCACAACTTTTTCCACATGGTCAAACTCATTTTTATAGCACTAATGCCAGTACAACAGTAACTTCTAATTCTAAGATGTCTCAAACAGATTAGTTCTTCTGGCTCTTGAGGCACTTTTTAATAAATACTTCCTTTGAAATGGTAGTGTGGTTCTTTGTACTTTGAATTCTAACCGGTATGAATTCATTTTTTCATTGACAGTTTTGAGAGTTACTAAAAATGGAACTACACCCACCTCAAAAAATAAAATAAAATTCAATGAAAAAAAAAGGCAAAAACACTTTCTGAAACACTCCTGGCAAAGAGAAGTGTTTTCATTTCCTGCCTTGAAGCATTACTTTTTTTCCTCCTCCACTCCATGTTTTTCTCTTTTCCTTCTTATTCTGGCATCTGAGGAATTACCAGAGAGAAAATAAGTGGTTTCCCTGCAGTCAGGGCAGATAAGGAAATCAACAATGAATCTTGCAAATTCTTTTGTGGTACCAAAACCATGCCTTAATATTTCCTTTACTTGACAGACTGTAAGTAATTATGACAAATCCCTGGTCTTGTCTTCCTCCTGATCAACTCTAGTTTCTACATCTTATCCACAACAGATCAGATGTTTAACAAAACAGGAGTTTGGAAAGGCAATATTTAAGAAAAAATTGCACCAAAAGAATATTGACCAGCATCAAAGAAAATGGTAGGGCAGAAGAAAAACGGAAGATTAGAGAAGAGCAAGCACTGTGAAGTTCAGACATACTTAGAGGAGAAATGTGAGAAAGAGGAAGAAAATGTCAAAATGGCTTAGACAAGTTTTCTTTGGATTATGAAAGCAACAAAAAGGTGACATGATAAACTGTAGAAAAATTCAGGAAAAGAGGAAAATATTTTGCCCACTGTTATCACATCACTGTGCAAACAGACAGCCCTTCAATTTTAGGAAAGATGATTCTTTGGGATACATCCAAAAACTAACTCACACATTTTACATTTAAAATAGAAATGACTGAAAAACAGAACAGAGAATATTCTTCTTTTCTTTTCTTTCTTTTTTTTTCCTTTAACATTCTCCCCACAAACTTTCATGGAAATTAGACCTGATAGTTTTAGTGGGGTTTTGATTTTTAAAGAGATTAAATCTGGTGGATACTCAGGTCTGCAATCCTAACCTACCCAGTTCAACATGCACACACACATGCAGAGAAGGTTTCTGCTGATTTCACTTCATGACTTGGCTCAGAAGGGGTTTGCTTCAGAAGCTGCTATATATTCTGTTTAAATCCAGCGGTTTTAATAGGAAAATTTCCCTTGCAAGGAGGATTAAAATACCCTTTTTTTCCAGGAACACAAGCAATTTACTTGAAATGCCAGAGACCCTACACAACTGAGACACTGTGTGCAGGCACAGGTTTTTCAGAGCCCAAAGGCAGAGTGCTGCCTGAGGCCTCTGGTGTTTATAGATTAGGTATGTCTACTGCATCTTTGTAGGATTCCCCTCCAGTCTTTAGTGGGCTTCATCTTCTAATCATTTTTCTACACCAGCTGTTCTTTGAATAACCTTCGACTTCCTCAATAAGCTCCCATTTTTCTTCATACATAATTTCTCTTTTCATTTTTTTTAAGATCAAGTCTTTCTTAGGGAAAAAGAACAAAACAAACTAGAAAAAAAGAATTTAAATGACAATGAAGATGATCATCCTGCAGCCAGGATAATTATCAAAACTTGCTGAATGCCTAGCTGAGAACATATAACAACACACTTTGCTCATTTGTCACTGTTTTACAGGCTGCACATTTCTGACTGATGCTATTCCTGAACCACACACTCTACTTTCTATGTTTGTATATTTATTCCTTTCATCATGAATCACCTTATAGCTGTCTATATAGAATCTTGTACTATTGATTAAAAAAAAAAATCAACAATTTATCAACACCTGCTGTACAACAAGACTTTCAGATCATCCACTGTGGTGATATTACCAATGAAGAATATGTTTGCCTCAATATTAGTATAAAAACAAGATGCAAAGAAGCCATTGGGACAGAGATATTTATTATCTTTTGTTGCTTTATATATTTTCTTTTATGAAAATAAAAATATTCCCATGCAAGAAACTCTTGTAGAAGTTGCTGAAATAATAAAATCTAGTAATTTCATTAGATTTTAATATTAATAACTTTCATAACATAGTCATGGGGCAAAAAACCCAACACACTAATTAATAGCTTGCTGTCACTACAAACAGTGAAATAATCCATCAGTCCTGTATGTATAAACTTTCCTTTGAGGATTAATTATAGATGGAACATAGGATTTTCACACTTTCAGAATCAGTAACTTTAGATCAGTCTCTTATAAGGGTCTGAGGATTTTTTTTTTTTCCCCAAGCAAATAACTAGGGTATCTCCAAAATATTATTAAATAACTACCTAAAGTCTTATATTGAAAAGGATTAAAGGAATTGACACGTTAAGAGGACATACATGGGTAGCTCTTCAACTTTTTTGATTGGGTGGTTTTTTATAACATCAATGTTCAGCGAAGTTCTATTGATAATTTTTCCCACATTTTAAATCCCAAAACAGTTAAAAAAACAACATGTCCAACAGGATCAGCTGATAAAATACTCTATATCAAAAATAAAGTGATACAGAGAATTAGCACGAGATTCCATGCTCTACAACTGCTATTGAGTATTCCTGTCACAGAGGCAATCTAATCACCAAGCCACCAGTTGGGTGAAGGCTTCCACCCTGCTATCATTAGCATCTGCCTCCATGCAGCTGAATAGAAGAGCTTTTTTATTATTATTCTAACATAAAAAAAAGTTCAATCTCATGTTTCCAACCTGGTCTCCAAAGTCCTCCGGGAACTTCCACAGTACCACTGGATCTGTAAATAATTGACAGACAGCATTAATCAGAGGCAAAGGAACAGAGTACTACAGTCAGAGTATATTAATATTAAAGAGAGGGTCAGCTTAGCATCAAGCTTTGAGGCAAGTGCAAAAATATATCTAAAAACTAAGGAAGATACTGGATTATTAAAAAGACTTATTTCATATTTATGAAAGTGCATGTTTATTGTTTTACATATGGCAGCAGGTTATAGGGTAAAGAACTCTTTTCATATTCAATTCTTTATTCCTGAAATACCTCATTCTTTAAGCACATTTAATTTTTACTTTTTAATTCAATTAAGAAATAAAGAGATAGAAAACCTCATTTCATCCCAGGAAAAAAGAACAAAAAATTATAACAGGGGAAAAAAGGCCTTTATGAAAGTACAGAAAAACATCCTTTGTGGTTTTAAAGATAGTACCAATGTAACCAGCACACTCAAGGAAGAGTTTAGACAAGCTATCATGGTTCAGTGTTTTCTCCTCAGACCCATTTAAAACCAGCATTTCAATACCTCGAAGTTTTCATTAACCACTTGCAAACTGCTAATTATAAAAATAATCAGTTATTTAGGCTACATATTAGTCTTCACTTAATATTGTTTTGAAAGCCTCTGTCACAAGGATTGGAACCATAACCTTTCAACAAAAACACAAACTATGAGCTTCACCCTGCCTCCCCCCAAAGCTGTTAATCTCCTTTGACACAAACCCTTCCTGAGGTGCTACTGTTTACACAGCCACAAACACCCACGAAGCCTCACAGGCTTCTAAACAACAGGTTAGCAGCAATGTTTGTCCACCTGCTCCAAGTGAAATTATCCACCTTCCTGCCAGGGAGACCTAGGGCAGTGCCAGAGCTGGACCAGAGGCAGAGCTCTCCAATTCCTCCTGCTCGTGTCCCAGCTGCGCCACTGACCACGCAGCCAGCAGCAGCTCGGGGTGCCCGAGGGCAGGAAAATGAAGGAGAAACAAAACACTAAGTGCCAGGACACTGCCTGATGGGAACTGCCACCTCTTGTCTGCCTCAGGAGCTGCTGGATCCCTGTCCTCCAAGGGGCCAATGTCTGGGAAACTTCAGATTTCCACTTCAGGCTCTAATACCATCACTGTGTGGTAACTCAGAAACTTCCTTCTCATTGCTAGGTTTGCTATCAGAACCACAGGGTTTCCACTCTTGGCAAAGTACAGAGGTTTCTACTCTTCTTCAGGCTCCATGTTTGCTGGTGCAAACTGGAGATTTAATGAGAAGGGAAATGCCACTGCTATGGTATCATTCCCAGCTGCTGATCTCAAATCCTGCTGTTCAGCATGGTGGTGTCGCACGTGTACATTTGCTGCTGGCCCAACCACCAGGAGCTGGAATCCAAAGTCAGCATTCCCCCTTGACCCCGGGCCAGATCTTAAGCCAATAGCAGAACATACATTTCAAACATGTTACAAAATTGAACTTGTCAATCAACTCCATGCAATTTAGACCTAATTTGTATCCAATTCAAATCTAAGTGACATTTTTGATAAAAATTGAGGCATTCGACTCTACTTGTTGGACAAGCTTGTTTTTTCTCCTAAGAACATCCAGGAAGGGCTCTACAGCTATTATTTAATAAAATATGTGTATTTTGCACAATGAATCTTCCTCCATTACTATGGGGAGCAAGAACTTTTGAAGGCAGATACAAAACAAGACATAAGATGCTACGTTTATAAGAATATGAAAGCAAATAAATACAGGTACTTATAACAAAGACCTTTTTGTCCTGATCTATTTTGCACATATTTAAATTGCAAATAAATGTCAATAATCATGAGGTACAAGAGCAGTTTGACTATCCTGTAAAGGAACTGTTGCTTTTATTCCAAATTAGTATCATGAAAAGGAAAGCGGCTACATATCAACAATGATCTCTGATAAATCCAAAGAGCAGCAAGTACAGTAACATATCAAATACTTGACGTTAAGTAACTCATAAATTACTTGCTCAAAAGCACTAAAAACTTGCAGAATCCAAAAAATACTTTAGCATAGCTTGCAAATCTACTGCCATATGTCCACAAACATTTCAAGCATCAATTTCTCTTTGAAAGAGCAATCCCTCTGCACTCCCACTACCAGGTACTTGTTGGTGAAGCTGTAGCACTGTCTGTCTCCTGCTGGTGCAGACTGTCACAGCTACAGATGAGGGAACTGACCGAGATCAAACCAACTGTCTGAAACTTTCCAGGGCAGCATTGACTAGATCAGTTCCCCAAAACCATTGGGTTTGCACCAGAAAAAAAGGAATTAAAACTAGGGAATAGGGAGTTGTGGTGAGAAAAGAGCAGGACTGCTTCATGCGGCAGCACTCCAGCATCAAGCATTTGCTACAGCTCGTGCAATACAAGCTGGTTACCAGCTGCCTCTAGTTCCGTTTCTTATCACCCATTTCTTGTTCACAACTTCCCAAGCTTGCAGTACCATTTATAGTTGCCTCTATTGCAAAACGCAGCCCACGGCCTGCGAGGAGATGAGGGGACCGCTCTGTGGTGAGGCCAGGCTGCCGGAGCATCGCCAGCCAGGAGCTCAGCAGCATCGCCTCTTCCCAGCAGCCAAGCCAGGCAGATGATTTTGGCAGATGTGAAGTACAGTTACATGAGAAACATTCAGTACAGTGCATGCTTTAGTAACACAGTAACAAAATCACTGAGGTTTCTGAAATCTGACAGAAAGGTAATTTCTTTTGTTCACTCTCCTTAGTGCAAATGTAACTGCCAGGCTTCAAAATAGGAAGCAGATCGCAATAGCAAAACCTCCGGGTGTTATTTTAAAAGGTCACAGTCATGAGCAAAGTACAATCTCAGAATTAAGCAAAACTTTGGGCTTGGGGTCCAAACATGGGTAAAATTTACACATCAATGAGGTGCCAACAGAGCTAACAGCATTTCACAGGGCCACCCTTTATCTACAGACAAGACCAACAGCTACAATAAGTTCTTTTGGTGCCCTGATATCACAACAGACAAAAAACCCCTAAAACTTGAATTTAGTGTCCTGCTCATCTTGCCGTCTTCACTTCATACTAAGGATCTCTCATACTACTCCAGCCTCACTTGAAATGGTAAAAACAAATCTAAAGTAAATTCCAGTTCACTCAACTATAGGTATAACAACATTTACTTTCATATCATGAAAGGATATTTATATCATGAGAGGATAATTAAATTCGTGTGATCTAAACAGGAAGAACAATGCTTTTAATACTCCTTCAGGAAAACAAAAAAGAGCCAACATTAAAAAAAAATTCCTGATTCAATCCAAGACAAACATTGGTGCTACACTCAGCAAAAATTACACGCCTTCCAAGACTTGTCCAACTGCTTTGAGCTGGGTTTTGCAGCTGTTATTACTGGCTTTTAACTGGCTATTTTAGTAGGTACTTGCCATACATTTATTAAGTAAGAAAATCTGATGTGACTTGTGCTTCAAAAAGGAAAGTTACTATATTCTTTTTATGCCTTTACTCTCTGAAACCAAACCCCAACACCTATAAAAGCCTCAGGATTTTATGATAATTATCCAAGTCTGAGATTGGAGTTGTTTTCAAAAGATTATGTTGGTTTCTGCTTTTGGAGCTAGGCTCAGGAAGCATCTGACACATCTTTGGGACAACTTCTCAAAAGGGCTGCAGAGGAAGAAACAAAAGGATACTGATTCAGAAATAAAAAGAGAAAGCATAATCCGATTCTGCAACTGTATGCACGGTATCTTCAGGTTTACAAAGACTGAATTTTCTTTTCCCTGAGGATTACTTTCCAGATACTCTCTCTGATCTGGCAATGTTAGGTCAATTTTATGCTGATTTTATGGGTGAGAGGATGAGAACCGCTCAGAAATAGCTGTTGTTGTAGTCAGCTTAGGAACTACTGAGTTTCTCCTCATTCACTTTTTCTAACAGACTTTTCAGGACAAATGGTTTGCACCAATTCTAAGTAAATGTATTAGTAAAAGGAAATTATCAAGTGCACACATAAAATAGTTTGTGTGGCACATGTATAAATGTATATATACTGTTGCATGTGTAAATGGATATTTTCATGTACAAACATCACTTTTTCTATGCCTGCCACATCCAGGACATACATCTCAGCACCTGCCAGTGACACTTGAAAATTCCTTTGCTAAATATCCTACAGCATTGGAAAGGACATCTCCCTTGGTACGAGCCAGATGAGAGACAATCATGGAAAGGTTTGCTGAGGTACCAAAAGAGTGCAGTATAATTACAAGGAGAAAAGCAAGTCACATGCAATGCTTAAAAAAACAGGCTTCAAGATGTAATCTAGAACTGCTCCGGAAGATAAATGCAGGCAACTCTGACACCCAGTAAGACAAGAGGAAGACATATGCAGATCCTCAAGGTAATTTCTCTCCAAAAATCTATTCCTGTAGAGACAAGGTCATAAAGCATGTCATCTGTATTTTCAGGCAAACAACTTCTAACAGTTTAACTTCTGTAACAAATCGAAGAAAATACAAAGGTACTATTTCTCATGACAGAGTGGATTAGAGAAGCAGTACATTCTAAACTATGAAAAAAAAAAAAAAAGAATGCTTTCTGGCTTGTAATTTTCCCCAAAACTGACAAGTTAAATACACTCTAAAAATACTCTTCAAAATCATCAAGCTTGAAGATTATAAATGCCACACAAAAATACAATAGGATAAAGTAATTAGCACACATTCAATTTGGTAATGGAACAGAAATTACAAACACATGCTGAGAAACATCATCTTGGGAAATTCTCTTGGATAGCAACACAGAGAATATTTCAGACAGGAAAACACAGCTAAGGTAAAATGAAACAGATTAATTAAGGAGTCCAGTATTCTGGAGAGAGAAGGAATCTTCATCCCTGTTGGTTGTACTGAGCAGAATAGACAAAAAGACTGCCAAGCAGAGCTGTTCATGGTTGGGACAGAGGAATGGACTAGATATCTGCTCAGTCTTCCTCCAGTTATATTTTCTCTGATACTGTACAGATTTTCATTGGAAAAAAGCTGTCAGAGCAGAAAGGAAAGAAGAGACTGGGGCCAGGATTTAAGGGGATGGGAAAGAAATAAAATGAGGAAAAGGAAGGTAGCAAGGCAAAACTTATTGCAGACTGTTCCTCTTTCTTGTCTGGAAAAAACAAATGCCACATTTTTTTTCCTTACATGAAGATGAGAAAGATAATTTCAGATTTATTAATTACAATCATTATCTCAGGGAATAGCTTTATAAACACACATTTAGACAATAAGTAGAATGGATTTTGTTAGACTAAGTAGTTTTCAGCAATAAAAAAAAAGTAGTTCTCTAAATTTATGATACTGCTATTGTTCACAAACAAAGGTCTCTTACATACTTAAAATAATTTTCCAGAAACACTCAACAGTAATTCTAGTGATTCTAGCTTTTGTATCAATATAGTATTTAATACTCCACCAGATCACTACAACAGTGATTCAGAAACAAAATAAGAGATGAACTATAACGTGCAACCCAAGGATTTTTACAGATGAAATCATCTGATGAAAAAAGCAGCATTCACATAAAAAAAATAACTTTTTGCAAAAAAAGACTTCTGTATATCATATTAAAATTCGCCTGTTCACAGTTTCATACATGAAGTGCCAAAAATGGAGTAGAATGGGAGGCCCTGCTGCCAGAAGGGGCTGTGGTCCTCAGCTCCCTGGTTTGGGGATCAAAGTGGTGCACCAGCCAGGAGCAGGAGGAAGAAGAGCAGGATGCCATGGAAAAGGGGAGAAGAAGGGAGTTACCTTTTTTTCCAAGCATCAGTAACCAAAAGAAAGAACAAGAGAAAAATACATTGAAGCAATTTGATTTTAAAAAACTAAAACTAGGAACAGCCACTAACTTCTCAGGCACCTAAAACCTGTCAGATTAAAGATAATATGCATATGAAAGTGCCACTACAGAAAATACCTTAAAGTACACTTTCATACAAGTCATGAAGCAAAAGAAAATGTATTTACAAAGCTGTATCAAATCTTAACAATCCAGCACCATCAACTCTTTTACTCACACTTTACTCACAAGTGAGACTTCCTTAACTGTCTCCACAATTTCAAACAGTTCCTACTTCAGCAAACAGCAAAGGAACAAGACAAAAATGTCAACATCATTGACAACATCAGTTACAGAAAAACATCAACCAATTCCGGTAATTATATTTGCCAGCTTTTCCTGCTATATATTAATACACTGAGATTCTTCAGGGTCTCTAGATGGGATTTGCCTTTCAAAAGAAGCCACAGCAGGGCCACAGCACAGCAACCCAGTGTCTCCTGTCCCTTCTCCCTCACCCACACTGGTGGCCTCTGCCTTGTCTTCAACTGATTGGAAAGCTTATGCTTCATTTTGAAAAATTATTTAGGCATCAAAGGTACCCATTTCATACTGGCATCAAAGGTGATATTTGGAGTGTGTGACTTTTGACATTTTTCCTTCCAACTTTTCTCATAGAAAGTGTGAACTAAATGACAACAGAGTCAACAAACACATGCTAAATACTGACCTTTGGGAAATGGAAAATAAAATTTTACTACCCTCAGTTACAGTCACTGTACCTATTATCTGTATGTCTTTGGGATTGCACATATGACAACCAGAAATGTGATTTTTTATCAGGTTCAGAAATATAATTACAGAGACCTTACTGGCAAGATGAAAACATCTTCCTTCCATGAGGAATCTTTTCCTAAGGAGCTGTTTTTAACTGTAGTAATAATACCTGCAATTGAAGTAATTTCTGTAGGACCTATGCTTGAAAAATGCTCCCAGTCACAAGGAGCACAAATTACTCATGGACTTATCAATTGGCTCAGAACTTAATTACATCTTCCTATAAACACATAATACTTAGCAAATGATTTCAAGATCCCAGTGCTCATGCCATGTTTGTGGAAATCCAGAATTTCGTCTCTACCACACATGAAAAAAAAGGTGCAATCCACATCTATAAGAGTCACTCAGCCCTTAATTCAAACCACACACACACAGACCAAGATGTTCTCTACTCCCTACAAAAACCACTCACATTTGAGGTGAGTGGGTCCAGCTCAGCCAGCCCCATCCCATCACTGTAACTCCACAGCTTGTAAGTGCTGGCCATTGGTGTCCCACTGAGGCATTAGCAGCTCACCATCCAGACTGAAGTGTGACAATCTGACATTTCTACATCACACTGCAAAGCCACACACAGGATTTGCTGATTGTACAGTTTATCACAGAATTATTTTCAAATATTTCTACTTATAAACTTATGTGACAAAGGTTCCTCAAGGTTTTCAGAAAGGTGAGAACAGTGTGCAAATACTGACCTCCCAACTAATGACATGCAAGGTTCAGCAAAGTATATTGTACACAAGCAGGACTTTTGTCAGGTTTTGGACCCAACATTTCCTCCAGTATCTCAGATTTCCCTGTCTGTAAGGCACTTGAACTAGGAAATAAGTACTTCTTCCCCTTTTACAGGCAGAGAGATGGTTAAAATCTCTAGCCACAACTTGACATCTCGTTCAGAGCAGCAGGTCAATCCCTTTTTGCCCAAGAATTTGTCCCACTGAAGAACAGAGCAGTAAGTCATTTCAGCTTACTACAGACAGAAAGAAAGGGTCCTTTTGGCTGCAATGCTATTAGCCATGCTTCAGGCTAAAACCTTAATCAGGGTGAGAGTTCACTGCACAGACAGTGCACAGATAAAGTGAGTATGTTCAGCCTTTATTTGGTGTCTCCACAAGATAAGCAGGGGTTTCTTTTACCTGGTAAGTCTTTAGAATGACCTTGTAAAGTATGGCAACGACTGTATACCTTTAGAATCTGTTTTAGTCTTAATTTTCCTACTTCTAAGTTGTAATGATGAGTGAATCATGAGAACAAGGATCTAAGAACTAAGGCAGCAGAAGAAGCAGCAAGTGGGCACCACGTATGTCTCCAGTCATTCCTAATGTTTAAGGAGGGTTTACAAAAAAAAAAATACTTTTACTGTCCCTGGGTCTCTTGTTCAAAGAAATTTAAAGGAGACAGGCAGTGCTATGATCTACTGAAATGAACAATAACAAAAAAGAGTAAGACTAAGAGCATTCACCTTCACAAGCAAACACAAGTTTTACACCCTCCCCATAAGAATGAAAAGGCAACTTACCATGCTCCCTTGCAAAGAGACATTACACAGGGGTTTCTTCATTTTAAATGAAGATATAGGACTTAAAGTTCTTAAAAACTATTATGGGCTACATAAAATTTTCCAACATTAGGAAATATGCAATATTGATTTTAAGAAAGATCTAGAAAAGTTCAAGTACATTATTACCAAGCAATATGTACCAAGTAAATTAGGAAGAAGCAAAACTCCTGCCCTGCCAAGTACACTAGGGCTGGACCATCACTTGCTCTTCCACATCAGTGATATCTGACCAGAGAGAACCATTTAACTCACAGACTACACTGTTATATTTGCTTTATGGAACCCACACACACTGCAAATAGAAAAATAAAAAAGCTTTTGGCACGTGACAAAAACTACATCTCACTACATTATGAATACCTGAGTTACTGCATCCTGATTTTCTCCAAGAAAAACAAATTTGGTATCAGCTTGGACATGAAACCAGGGATATATATAACCCTCTAAAGCAAACTGATTGCAGAAAACACAGAGTGATATCCAAGCCATTTTTGACAGAGATTTTTCCAAAAATAATACAAAATAAATCTTAGAATTAACCTTAAAAAATAAATGCAATAAAAAATTAAACCAAAAGCTTCATCCTTCTGCAAGCTTTTTTCTCTAAGCAGAAGTTAGTCCAGTCGTTAGCTACTTCAAAAAAAAAAAGAGTGTTGAAGGGGAACTCCCTCAAACTCCCTCTTGGCAAAAGATGATATAATGACTATCTATTTACATCACTTCTTGCCTGAACAGTGCAGCAACATTCCTTCCACTTTCCACTGGTGAGGACCACATCCTGGGGACAGCCCAACTGCTGGTACTTGACAGCATGACTTTCCACTAAATTATACCCCTTGCCTTAAATACTGACTAGCACAAGCAGTAAAATGTATTACTCAATAATTAAGAGGTAAGTAACTACCTATTACTCAACAACTTACAGGGAGAAATTACCTAAAAGCCAGAGCAATAGTGGAATACATCACATCTTCTAAGAGCAATCCCACTGCCACTGTCTTCACAACCAAGGAGAGCTACAGGGAGAAGGGGTTAGATTCTCTCTTCATTGTTCTAGTCTAGATTATTTATGACATTTTATTTAACTAATACAGATACTACTGTATCATATATTCACCCCATCTCTATGATTATGCTGTGAAACAAGACTATGAACTGTGCAATGATATTCTGCTTATGCATGAGAAAGAATGAACATAATAGTACATTATAACAGCATAGATACAAATTCTTTATTCTTTTTTCATTCTCCAATTACAAATAGCATTTTCTACATGTAATTCAAACCTTTCACATTTTGCTTACTGGCTGTGGTAGGAAGGTATGGAAGTAGAACAGCACTGCTAACCAGGACCTGGCCTGGAGGATTCCTACTCCTCTGAACATCTCTAGCACTACAGCTGAAACATATCCAACTTCAAAAGCTGTAATTATATAAACCAACATTTCATAATTTTAGATATGTAAATTAAAACAATCACAAACCTTAGTTACACAAAGCTCCAGACTTCTAACAACCATGCTGGTTAGCCATATAGTAAATACAGTTTCCTATATATGTAAACAGTTCACAGACTTTCATTTTAAAATATTTATTTTCTAGCATATTCTGATTCAGTGTTCATTTTAATCTTTGTTGTTCATGACACATTAAGCCAGAACAAAGATGAAGGAGCACTAATCAATAAGCACAAATCTTCTTTTGCCTTTCCTTTCTATCTTGCCCCAAATCTATTTTAATATCATCAGGGGGAAAAATAAAACTCATCAGTCACCTGATGGAGTAATTCAAAACTTAACCAAACAGGGCTAATGGGTGAGAATTGAAATGAAAACACCTTGACAAAGAAAGCAATTTCTTTTCTTCGCACTCTTCAGAAGCCGTGGGTGATCGCTGTAATCGAACCATCAGCGGCGAGGGGCCATCTGTCCCAAGGGCCCTCCACGTGAGCAAGAATCAGCAACAAAATATTTTCGAGGCTGGCCCACATGCATTGAGCCCTGATATGTCTATGGCAGGCAGCATGCAGCTGAAAATCAGTGTTTTGACATTTTTCCCATACCAATCCTTAAAAGTCAACACTAAACTTTTGATAAGAACAAAACACTAAGAGCAGGTTAAGAGAGGCTGCTCGCAGAAGATCAGTGTTACATCAACAGCTGAGATCTCCCCTGTCATGAAGCACTCATGCTTTAGTATTCAAGGGCCATGCCCACAAAAAAGGCTACAGAAAACAACCTTTACACTTGCATTTATGTTATGAGTCCCCTCTAGGATTAGTTTTTGGAGCTAATGAAAACATACCAGTCACTTACCAAACCACTCACAAAATCACCAAACCTTGAGTTTCTTCCACAAAAAACAAACAAAACATTTGGAAAGGGTCTGCCAGACATTGCCAAGGCAGCAACCACACACAATGCATGCTGAGACCCAGGGGCTTAGGCAGAGGCACCGTGGCTTCAGCACCTGACTTCCCAGGGAACACAGATCATTCTAAACCCCACCAAGGACATCCCAGAACTCCAGAAGTGACTGCATGTCACACACCTCCAGGGATGTTCCCAAACTGGGCACTTTTCCTTTACTAAGCCTTTTAAAACAGAACACCGCTCAGGGAAGGCTAATGCAATTTATTTCCTCAGCATTTTCTCACTGAAAAATATACTGATCTTTTAGTAAAATAAACTCTGACATAGCTGCAAGTCTCTGCACCCTTCTCTCCGTGTGTTTCAAAACTCTGAAGAGTCACAAAGTGGATATAGAGGGCTGTTGTTGAGCTGCATTAACAATATTGGTCCCTCTCTGCTTCAGCAGAGGTTGAACACAGCCCCAGCCAGCAGCACAGCACACTGGGAATTAGAAGAAGCACACTGTTCTCTCAGTCCTGCCACTTACCTGTTGCCTGACCTCAAGTCAGTTATTTCAGGTTCCCAAACATCATGAGGTCTTTGAATTTTTTTTTTTTTTTTTTTTTTAATTCAGAAGAAAGAGCATTTTTAAAGGGACATTTCCATGGGGGGCAAGTTTAGTTATTTTAAAGTACAAGCCACATAAACACATAAAACAAGTAAAGGCAAGTCAAAGGGTTTTCTCACAGGTGTTTACAGTTACCAAGGTCAAAATTTCCAATTATGTGCTGGAGAGGGGTCAGCAAAACCAGAGATGTAAACAGCAACCTGAAATACATGAAGAGGCTGTGCCAGAACAGTCTTGTGTCCTGCAGCCCTTGAGGCATGAGATCTGGGTTCTGAGTTAGTAATCCCATAGCACATGTAACTGGGAAACTTTCCAAGATGGTTCTTGGTATCACATAATTCAGTGAATAAACAGAATACTATTCATTCAGAATAGCAAACTAGAAGGGTGATGTAGATGCATGACTTTAATTTACATCCCCATCACAAAGTAAGGTGATGTGGTTAAAGTGCAATGCTGTTTATCTTACAAAACCTCAATGCCTGATGCCTGCTTTGTCCAGTGAAATCTCAAATAAATCATGCACAAAACAGTGAAAATTAATTTAACAGTGTGATAATAGCAGACAATATATTTCACTCTAATAGAAAAAGCTAAAGTTCAAAACAACACGCTCACTCGCATGGCCCATGAGGGGTCAGAACTCAACACATCCTTTGTAAATTGAGCCTTTCCAGAAGGCAAGGTCAGAAGCTGCCTTCTCCCATTTCAGCAGGCTGCATTCAAACTAGCTGTTCGAAAAGTACAAGAACTTTTTTGTCAGAAGCAGCCCCTTCAACAAAGGCACCCTGCAAGGTAACACTGCTCCACTGGTGGGTGGGAGCCCAGCCCAGGCCGGCTGCTTGGCTGGCTGCAATGCCAGGACAGGCAGAGCAGCTCCAGCTGGGCCATCACCCCCTCACAGAGGCAAGGCAGCAGCCCAGCGAGTGCTTCCCACCACACACAGGAGAAAGGAGAAAGAAAACAGACCTGTACACACTGGGGAAAGCAGTGAGGTGGTTGCAGATGGGAAAATAAAAACTACATTGCAGAATGATGGGCCGTCCATATGCTTGAACTGAACATTTCTGTCTCTTAAGTAATGATTTTACTTTCCTAAAAGCATTACAGCAGAAAGAAGTGAGATGAAGCCAGGGAAAGCATGAGTAATGCCTGTGTATGCACCACCCAGCAGTCAAAAAATTAGCAAGGTGAAAAATAATAGTATTATTATTGATGTGAAAGAACAAGGAAACACTTATCAACTAAATCAACAACAGCATAAATTAAAGTTGTCCCATCTGAAAATATCAATTTCCCAAATAAATCTGGTGCTAATATTTCTGAATGCACATATAAACCTGCACAACAGTAACAGCTGTCTACACACAGAATGAACAAGGAGCTAAGATAGACATGCTACATGTAACATTACACACTCTATTACATTAATCTGTATGAAAATTTTCATTAAAAGTTCTCCTCTCAACCACTGCCCTTCTCTCACTGCCCAATTTCTCCATGTTCAGTGTTGCATGGAAGGGTTTGATGCTATTGGAAGGGCTGCATTGTTCTGGCTCCATTCTCTATGGACTTCAGCTTCTTCCTTGACGCAGCTGATTAAAGAAACCTCAGATTTCCTACAAGCCCCACATCACTAATCACTTCTAGTCATTTCACACCCATGCTCTGTCCTCCTGCACATTTTCCATCTCCACCAGTAAGAAAGTGCTGCTGCCATGGCTGCAGGTTCACTACTGGAAGGCTTAAGAGGAGAGCTCAATGCATCTGTACAGTTTGATAACAAGCTGGTAACCACATGGAGCTTTTCTCTTTACTCTTTGTTATGTTTCAGAAAATGAAAGACATTCACCTCCAGGAGCACAGCTGAGCTCTATAAGTGCATGTAAGATCCTAGACCAGCACAGTGTACAATTGGAATCAATGCTAAAAGCTGAAAGCAAAATAATTTCTGATCTAAGAAAATTAGAGTAATGATTGGATGAGCCTAAGAAAACATTGATCATTTAACAGGAAAGCAAGAAAGGCTAAGAATTAAGAAGGCTAAGAATGAATCACAGGTGTCAACCCATCTTCATTAGAAATGCAAAAGAATTTTTGGAAAAAACATTAAAATGTTTTCAGACGAGCCAGTTCCTGCATTCAAATACACTGTGCTGCAGCAAAAAGCAATCACTACCCATGCACCTATACTTCCCACCAAGAACAATTCAATCTGCAGCTAGAGAAATCAGAAGTTGCTTTAAAATAACTAATTCCATTTTTTTATAAAAAAGACTAATCATAATCACTCATGCTGAAAATTTCATAATCAATGGGATAGAATGCACTTGTAAAATATGTCTGCATAAAATAAGGTATCTGCTTATAGCACCTTCTTAATTCATTGTTTTTATAATTAGTAAAAAAACCCCACAGGATATGAAAATATTGCTGCACTTTTCAAGTACAAAGACATACATTCTCTCTCAAGCATGCCTCAGATAACTCCTCTCTTATCTTGAGTCTTCCATCACTCTGATAAACAAAATCCCTGAACTTTCCAGAGCAGGGAAAATCCACTAATTTCTGAAAATACTAAAAATAGACTTCAAGAATCATGGATGTGCAAATATCACATCTCAATTTTAACAAGTTATCCCAAATGACTTATTATTGTTTAAATTCTTCATTCCTATCAAGACCACAGAAGATTAGGCAAAATCCACAGAATAACATTCTGCCTGAAACAGTAAAGTGTATCTTCCTTTCTTCAATTCTGTTTAATATATTTAGCAATGGTTTGGATGAGGGGATCATGTCCACACTCACTAAGTTTGAAGATGAAACCTAGCTGGGCAGGAGTGCTGATCTGCTGGAGGGCAGGGAGGCTCTGCAGAAGGTCCTGGGCAAAATCCACAGAATAACATTCTGCCTGAAACAGTAAAGTGTATCTTCCTTTCTTCAATTCTGTTTAATGTATTTAGCAATGGTTTGGCTGAGGGGATCATGTCCACACTCACTAAGTTTGAAGATGAAACCTAGCTGGGCAGGAGTGCTGATCTGCTGGAGGGCAGGGAGGCTCTGCAGAAGGTCCTGGGCAGGCTGGACTGATGGGCTGAGGCCAGCAGTATGGGGTTCAGTTGGAGCAAAGCGCCAGGCGAGGACTTTGGCCACAATAACCCCGTGCAATGCTACGGGCTGGGGCAGAGTGGCTGGAAAGCTGCCTGGTGGAAAAGGACTTGGGAGTGCTGGTTGACAGAGGCTGACCAAGAGCCAGCTGGGCACAGGTGGCCAAGAAGGCCAAGGGCATCCTGGCCTGGATCAGGAATAGTGTGGCCAGCAGGACCAGGGAAGGGATTGTCCCCCTGTACTCGGCACTGGCGAGGCAGCACCTTGAACTCTGTGCTTGGTTTGGGCCACTCACTTCAGGAGGGGCATTGAGATGCTGGAGAAGGGTCTGGACTACAGGCCTGATCAGGAGCAGCTGGGAGAGCTGGGGTTGTTTATCCTGGAGAAAAGGAGGCTCAGGGGAGACCTTAGAGATCTCTAGAACCGCCTGACAGCAAAGTGTAGCAAGTAAGGGGTCTGTCTCTCCTCCAGGTGAAAAGAAGGACAAAGGGAAATGGCCTCAAGTCTTACCAGGGGAGGTTTAGATTGGATATTAGGGAAAAAATTATTCAGAGAAAAACTTGTCAAGCACTGGAACAGGCTGTCCAGTGAAGTGAGGAGGTCACCATCCTAAGAGGTACTCCAAGACATGTGCCTTGGAACATGGTGTAGTGGTGGAGGTGGCAGTGCTGGGTTAAGGGTTGGACTCAGTGATCTTAAAGGGCCATTAAAGAAGAGGTTTAGAGTCCTTTTCAAGATTGCAGAAGAAATAATTATGGGGAGAAAAAAAACTCTGTTTCTTATTTTCCAAATGTTGATAGAATACAATGAAAGGTACCTACTCTAAAATAAATCCATATTTTAACTTCTGGTGCTTCCCCAAGGGCAAAAGTGTTAGTCATTTAGCTTGAGAACACCATTTGATCCCATCAAATTTGGAAAACCGAAAAGTTTGCAATTCATAAAGTGACAAAACTAACCTATTAGGAGAGAGGCAAAAAGACTATAAAGGGTTCCTTATTTTACTTTCACTTAATAGCTATAGAAATCACCTTCAGGTGATTCCAGCAACAGCCACTATCCTAAGCCTTTCATTTATGATTTATATAATAAACAATTCTGCATGTTTAACAAGGTCTCCACTAAAATGTTGTATTTTCAAATCAGTGAACCCAAAAGAGTTCCTAGGGAATGCAAGAAAAATGAAGTATTTTTTCTTTTTTTCATTTGCAGATGTGTCAGATCATGGAAGTATACTTAGAACCACCTTTCTGAGGAATTTACCTCTAAAATATTTAAAAAGAAGAAAGATGGGTATCTGTGAAATTGAGAAACAAAAGATTAAACTCAGCCAAAGGTCAGAAGATGCACAATGTTTGAGACTGTGCTATTTCTAAGCACAAATAAATTCAAGCCTGTACCAAAATCTATTTCCCCAGGTGCTGAGAGGCTCTGTCACTGACTTGCTGAGGAACACTGCTGGTTCCTGATCACTTCTCTGAATGCAAGTGGCCTAAAGCTGTCCAGGTCATAAGCAAGTGTTTGAAGATGTGACATGTGAAGAGGGCCTAGCTTTAAACAACAAAGCCTAGCTTTAATCCCTTTGTGTGAAGCAGGAAGAGAAATTTACCTCATATACACAATACATCTATGTCCAGTGAAGTATAAAACTTCCAGAGGTGCCCAAGCTAGGCATTATGTCTTCTTTGCTTTTTTGCATGCTGGGAGAAGGCCAGGAGGGAGGCGAGCAGTGCTTCTCATGGGCTGGATGTAGTGAAGCACAAGGAATGGTTCTATGCCAAGCAGGGAGCTTTAGTGCACCAAGTGTACTAATCACTGTTGGTATCTTCTCCCAGCCTAAGCCAAGAGCAGCACAACCCATAGGTCCAAAAAGGTGCAACCTGAGAATATGGGAGGCTTAACCACTGGTGAACATAACTTCCATCATTTCTAATTGGATTGTGACTAAATTCCCAGCACTGATAATACCAAAATGAGATCAGAGGGGAAAGCCTCCATATTCCCTTTGCACAAAGATTGGAAACAGCTCTCCCCTGCTGTTGTACAATAGCCCTGACCACCCAAAGATCCATGGCTTTAGCTAAAGGAGACCCATCTCACTGCCTGTTGAACACGTGTGAGCATGAGATTACTGTGATGCTTCTTTACAAATTTCAAAAAACAGCCCAGAAACAGTGCAAAGAGTTAGTGGGCCAAATAGTAAATGATGTTAATCTACACAAAAGAAAATTAGAATAAAAAATTTTAATAACAAAAGGACCTGATATGGGCTAAGGAGGAAGAGAGCAGTGTCTGTGCTTTTCAGGATCTCATTTTGTTTGGGGGATCTCTTTATCAAGCATTTAAGAGAGAACTATGTGAGCTCCAAACTCCATAGCAATGCACAACTAAGTCAGAGCACATCTTCAGACTTCCTTGCAGCCCATCAGAACTCCTGTAACCATTCCTGACACTCATTTGCTTGACCCATTTCTGATAAACAAAGAATGGAGTACTTGAAGTATTTTTCCCCCTTGTTCGTCCCATTCTTTGCTGGTCTCTTGTTTTGTAGTCAGAGGTTAAACTGCTGACCTCTCACCTTCAAGGCAAGTTTTTCCCCCCTTCCATAAAAGGTTTTTCACAGTGTGCAGCATTCGGATTAGCCCCTATCCCCCTGAACAAAGGCTATGCCTTTGTACCACTGGTTTGGGCATGGAGTCCGTACATCAGAGGAAGCTGCTCCTACTTACCATTCACAATAACTATATTGTGAGGCCCCTCTAACGCCTCGTCTCTCAGTGTCTAGACTTTCACCCAACCAGCCAGCAAAAAGAAAATCCTGTAAAGCACTCAACTGAAAATTAACTATGGTATCCTGTTGTGAACCTGATGAAGACGTTATTTGAACATACGGTAAAACTTTCCATTGTTTAACATAAAGATAAGAGAAAAACTTTTAAAGCCCTGAGGTTTAAGTAGTCATAGGGATCAATTAACTCATGGGTCAGTAAATGCATTTTATAAGCAAGCAGCCATTGCTTATGTGTGTCTTTAAAATAATACACAGATTATTAAATTATACCCAAGCACACAGCATTCTGGCTATTTGCAGAGCCTAATTTTATACTCACTATGGATACACTAAAGCAGAACTTGAGACATACAAAAAGAATTGTATCTTCCAAAATTAACTGAAAGCTTAGAGTCACTACTGCCCACTGTCCTGGTTATCTTCAGCAAATAAAATAAAAGTATGGTAACACAAGTATTTTATGCCTTGCTGTATCAAACAAGACCTGTGAGGAAAACTGTGAGCAAGAAAGCGTATCCATAAAGTTAGAGTGCAAACAAACCATTGGATTTTCCAGGGGGAAAAAAAACCCAAATAAAAAACAAAGGGGAAAAAAAAACAACAACAAAAAAACCCCCACATTGCAGTGACTTGTAATTTGTTTCTTTGCAACACTTGCATTGCTGTAGCATGAATAATCCACAGTAGCAGGTCAGTTTACAATAATAAATGTACTAACAGTAGTTAGGTTAATAAAAATCTATTCTTTCATCTTGAGAAAAAAAACCAAAACAAGTAGGCCAGGGAAAAAATCTAGATCTGAGCAATATTTTAATGTTTGAATAAGCATAGGATATATTTTGAAACTCTGAAAATAATTTGCTATTGCAAAAAAACTGATGTTTGCATCTTCTTGGAATTCTTATGGCCTCTTTTGAGTGTGTACTTGGAAAGAATTCCCTGGGCTTTGCTAGCGGAATAAGGCACAGCTGAGGAAATGCATCTCTCTCATCAGTTTCCCCAATCTGTTTTGAGAAGAGAGCCAGAGTGTCTCAAAATAAGAGGCAAACAAATTACTGTCTGGCATAGGTTGATTGACTGGGGGAACATGAGGGGGTGTGCTAGGTTTTTTGGAGGGGGGGGGGTTGTTTGTTTTTTTTTTTAAAGTGTTTTGTGCTGAAACAAGAAAGTGTGAAATCATCCTTGTCATAACAGGAAAAAAAAAAAAACAACGTTTATCCTTTACCAGCACCCCACAGTGCCTGGTCATGGCCACAGCATGCAGAAAGCAACAGGATTTGGGAGTCTGGACACAAATGCAACAATCCAGAAAGGGCCTAACAACCTCAGTTCTCTCAACAGGCAAACAAGGTTGGATTCGCAAAGGAAGCAGAAATCAGAAGGAAAGAACTTTCTCTGTCTTCTGTCCTCTGACATCAGGCACATGCCAGCATCTCTCTCTATCACATAGGTCAGTCATGCTTAGGAAGTATTTTAATGTTCCTTGTAATGCCCTTAAAAAAAAAAATCCCCACACAGCATAGCTGTCAAACCTAGAGACTGCTGGGTATTAATCTCTTTAGCTATAAAAGTACTTAAGTCAACTTCTGATGCTTTAGGCTCTGTGATCTTTCCCAAGACTGCCTAGCCTGCTTCCCAAGGAGAGATGAACTGCACACTGGCTCAGTGCCTGCAATAAATACCTGCTGCACTGCCACTGGAGCACAGGCACCCTCAGCCTTGCACTGAACTACCTCTCCTTGGGAGATACCATGTGTCAACCCCATCCAATTACCACCCATCTCCAGAAGTGGTACTGAAAACACAGCAATACAGCATTTACTGCACTTAAATTGGAAAGGATTGCCTTCTGCACCACTGACCAGGTACATTTCTGCTCCAGGTCCACTGCAATCTGCCTTCTCACACACAAGATCTTCCTGGGGGGAGTCAGCACTCTCTGAAGCTCACCAGTGGTTCACAGGAACCTAAGTCAGCCCCCCGAAACAACACAGCTGCCATGGGAAGAAAAACAACAGAGGGTCTAATACTCTAATTCTGTTCATGGTACCAAAGAACTTGCTTATGCAGGTCAGCTATTGACTGAGAATTATTCAACAAGATGCACATTTTCACACATATGTAGGCCTGTCAGAGAGGATACACATAAACTGATTTCAGAAAGACAAAATGTCTGAGAAGTAAGAAATACAGAGCATTAACTCAAGAACATGATAATTGAAATTGATTGTGTTATGGTTATTAATTTTAGCTCTACACCAGGTTACTGACAGGAAAAAAAATATTAACGTGGGAGACTTAAAAAGCAGAACACTTTGAAATTCTTCCTGTAGCTTCTGCAGAAATCCACAGCACAACACCACCTTGGACCAACCTCTCATCAAAACCCAAAAAAGATTGAGAGAAAAATATAAAATACTATAACTTAGGTATGGAAAAGCATCCACTCATGGGCAAGTTCAATAACTTATACATACAGGTGAGAGACACAGCTTATGGGGGGCGGTAAAACATCAACTATGGAACAAGTAAAGAAAAATTAATCCCTATTTCTTGGGATTAAATCCCAAAAACTATAATCCAAGGGAATCAACAGTGGTATATTTAAAACAAAGAGAAGCAACCAGGACTCTGCTCACAAACTCTGAACCACAGCCACCAACAGGACTGCTCAAGGCTGCTGCCGAGGCCAAGGGTATAAAGAGTGCTCAAACCCCAGTGTGCTTGCACAAGATGGGCCCAAATTTCACTCTGAGAGAAAATGTCTGCTCTCAGCAGCTTCCAAAGCCAGCATGACCATGGGTACCCATGCAGGAGCAATGATGGTGACATCCACCAAGGCAGTTTTTGGGCAGGGGCACACAGCCTGCTGTGCCTACAGCCAGCACCACCAGCTGCTGCACGCAGGCAGAGAGAGGAATGACTCCTGCAAAACCTCCTCCCAGTTTTTCCTCTCTGCCTTGAAGGCCAGAATCATTTTTCTGACACATTTCCCATTTTTCTTTCAGTTAGAAATACAAGAATGTAGTCTCACTAGGGACACAAATGGATGGAGCAGGTGATAGGGGCAGCCCTCCAGGCCCTTCCCTAGCCAGACTGATCCCCTTTCATTCACAATGAGGAAGGACAGAACATTTTCACACATGCAAAAGGGAGACCTGATGCTTTTGGAGATCACTAAAAATGGGTAATGGTTTAGTTTGGGATAGGAGCAGGCAAGAGCTTCACACAGTGCATATTTGAGACTGAGGGTTCAGGTGTTTTGTTCCAAGCAGGCAGCCTATTTCCACAGACCACACGCTGAGCTCCTTGCAGCAACATCAGACCTATTTTAAGCTGTCAGATCTGGAAAGAAGAGTTAAGCATCTCTCAGAAGACATTTCCTGGACATTTGAGTCAGCTTCAGGTTGTGCTGGCCAATACCAGCAAAGCACTGAACTGCAACACCCGCTGTGATTAACTTCAGCTGGTTTTATTAACCAGTGTTTTACCAGCTATGTGAAAGAGAACGTGCAATAGGGATCATGTATGCATTAAACATCAAGAAATGCATACATAACTCATCTGCAGTGAATAAAATTCCAGAATCTCTATTTGCCCTGATGATGAGAAGCAACACCTTTCTTTTGCACAAAACTTCAGCAAGCTAAATTTTTAACACAGAAGTCTAATTTAAGAATACATTTTTGTTGTTCTTCAAATTATAGAGCATCTTCTTAACAAATAGCCTTGGTCACAATTCCTCCCCACATATACATTTGCACCCAGAATTAATCCCAAAAACAAGAAGACAGAAAACCAGGGAACCAACTGCACTGTGATAAGGGGCTGCTTCACTAAGCTACTGAGCAAGATATTGAAATCTCACATCAATCTGATGTACCATGAAAAATTTCTTTTACAGACAGTTATAAACCAAACACACACAATGCATATTTAAGAACCACCCTGCATAGACAACTTGGTTTACCTTTGTCTTCATCTATGTGCTCTTGTTTACCACGTTGTTCGTTCTTACACTTAAAATGTGTCTCATTCCTGACCTTCAAGGATATAGTAAATGAACCTCTAACAATTATGCTATACGCACTATTCTAGAAGCAGCTAATGAAGAATAATGAACTACACACAAATGTACATCTAAACTCCCTCTTAACACCAACAGATACACAAATAATCACTTGTCTACCATCACTTTGGACACAAGTCATTTTAATCTCAATTATTCCGTTACTAAAACTCCTTCAAAAGATGGGAGTTATAGATCCACTTACAAATGAGTAAGATTTTAAGCCATTGTACAGTGTATGATTCATTTCAAGCACCACAAAGCCCAGCAGCTAAGTTTAAGACAAAGGCTACTGATTATAATCCTCCAGTAACACTTGTAAATTACTTAAGAGAATTCTGATTATAAACTGTTCATTTTCTTCCCCAAAAAAGGTTCTAATAAAGGGCAAGTGAACACATAACTTCTTTGCTTTGCTTTTGGAATGAGAGTCAATAGATTCTCAGTTTGTTTAAAAAAAAACCCAAAACATAAACTTCAGCATTTGTTTTTTCTTTGCTAAATATACAGGAAGGCTTTGGCAACAAAAAGGAAGCTCAGAACAGATTCATCCATTCATAAATTTCATAGCACATTCATCCCTTTTTTATGGTTCTTTAAAACATCGATCTGTTTTCAAGTCTGCTTCCACAGAAAGCAATACCAATCTGCTATTAACAGAAACAATTATGAGATGCCCTGAAATGCTAAAAGCTCACTACAAATGTGACAGAATTTTCAGCCTGAACTGAAGCAGACTCACAGTCCACTTAACTACTCTCTGCTTTTATTGAGTAAAAAGAAAGAAATCAAATAAAGTCTCTTATCTTAAGTGTAACACATCTGTGGGGTACCTTGAACTCCAAGAACAGAGTTCAGCAAGATCCTCCCCTCTAAAAACAAAGACATGAGAAGTGATGCAACACAGAAGCAAAGTCCTAATCTGCTCCCTCCCTGAAATCAGCCCTTGGTCACTGGATTTTGTTTGCATGTCTCCTTGCTGCTCTCTGGGGAGCCCTGCACCCCGTGACAGGCACAGACACCCGCCGGCTCTGCTGGGCCAGCTCTCTCAGGCAGGACAAGTTTAGAGAAGCAAAGCAACACTGGGAGGGTCCTACTCCAGACACAAGAAAAGCTAGCACTTTGGAAAATTATGTAATTTCTCTATAATGCAATTATATCTTGAATTCCAGCATGTATATGTCATCTTCTTTGGGGCAGTTTCGGGACTACTCATCCACTCACTTTTACTTCAGTTCCACCAACACAGCTTCTGTAACTGAGAGAGCTTTTGCTTTCTCCCTCCTGCCTGTGGAAAGACAGGTTGCAGAGCAACCTGACAGCAACACTTCCCACTACCACCAAAGAAGTACTACCAAGAAATGCACTGTCCTCAGTATTAGTCACTTTCTTAAAGCTTGAAGCACCTACTTCCTGCAAAATGCTATTCAAAGACCTGTGGTTTTTTGCAGAACTTGCCTAATGGACACTTATTGGCAGTAAAGCTCCTTGATGTGGCCCACAGTAAAGCATCAGCCAAGCTTTCAGCACCATGAACTGGGCTTTTCACACTTCCCTTCACACTGACTGGTGCTTGCACTTCCTACTAAAGCAGAGGATGTGTTTTACCTTTGTGGAACCGTTCCCTGTTTGGCTGAACAAGGCAAAATCCAACAAGGTTTAAGGATTATGTATGGCCCTTAAAATGTTGGGGGTATTTTCATCCTTTTCCCTTAGCACTGCTAAGTCAAATGAAAAAATAAATCTCACACATGCAAAGGAGGAAGCAAAGACAATAACAGGACACTCACAAGAAGAAGGAAGAAAATATCAGAGCTCTGAAGCTCTGTAAACATATTCTAAAGCTGAAAGATTTTGTATCCTATTAATAACTACTGAGCTATCTAGCCACAAGTTAGGAAGGTATTTCATCTATTGTTTATAGAGTGCTTTTCTTCTTTTCTTGACATAGCACTATTCAGGACCAGACTTGGCTGGTATCCTGTACAACACTGTTTTGAACTACCTTATCTTTAGTGTATGTGATCAGTTTTCTAAGCACAGATAGTTCTACAGGGGAGGATTGCAGTTCATTGTACATAAAGCAGATTTTACCCCCACATCTGTGCATTCTATCAATGCCCATAACTTCTAACACAGCTACATAGGAAACAGAATTCTTGTTTCACTGCTCACATATTTTATCTTATGACACCTAAAAATTTTATTAGAATGTTTTAAGAATTTCAGATAAGAGGAGTCAATTAGCAGATCTCAACAAAACACCATTTTCCAATGCTGCTCTGTAGTAAACACTTTCTTAAGAAGAACCTAATGAAGTTGAAAACATTGATCTCTCTTGGCCATTGGTGTTCAAAGAAGACCTGGAACAAAAACTGTCTCTGCCTAACCCTGCATATTTGCAATATTCCAGTACATCTAGTTAATACCCTGTGAAGTTAAATAAAAGCCTCCATAAATGTTGGTGAACCACGTATAAACATGACATAATTAAACTTTAGAACGATTGATATATATTTCAAATTTGGTTTCTTTGGTTTTCAAAACATACTATTTTCTTGTAATAGATCAGTATTGCTCTCTGAAAAGAATTTTTATTTCAGATAACATACACTATAATTTCTTTTTGGCTTACAAACATGACAGAACTTCTAACATTCCTATTAAATATATTAATTGACTATATACTGCTATGACTTAAAAAGAAAAAAAATAGATTCTGGAACATTGATTAATAGGCACTTTCTCAGTTTCTGTAACACTTAACTTTCAACATTTATCTCAAATTAAGCAATCTGTATCTGTTTCATTATTTGAATTGTGTTCAATGCACAAGCACAAAGCTGCTATACTAACTGCTATGCTAAGTAATATACTGGTCTACATACACAAAGCAACATTTACTAAATATAGCTCTTAAAACAAAACAAAGCAAAGAAAGAAAAGACCAAACTCACTTTGATCTCTCTGCATACAAAGCGCTTCCAAACATCACATTGTTTGCAAATATTGTTTATGCTGTTCTGGCACTTTCTGTCCTAGCAAGACTTTTTGTCTTGCTCCCTGAAAGATGAATATTTCAAGATGTGCTGACAATTAAAACACACTGGTCATGCTTAGATGAATAATTTCTAGTGTTAAAATACACAGAAGCAGAACTTCAGTAGCAGAAGTCCCCAGTACTATATGCCACTATCAAGTTTCCTTGTTTATTAAGATAAAAGGAGGAATGTACATGGTGAGACACAAAACAAACAATGCTCTTTTATCAGATCATAAAATCCCTTTATGTTCCTAGGACATAATGTGAGAAATTCCAATTTGGGTCTATACAGAGCCCAGTTATGTTCTCAGCAGAAATCCAGAACTGCATCTTCTAAGGGTAAATATTTACTTTACACAGATTGGCTCTAAATCCGTGTTACAGCACAGCTGTAATGAGCACCTCTGCAACTTTCCTGAGTTGAATCAATTCCAGGCTCTTTTACTGAAGTCATTAATGATAATGTTAACTGCTGAATGCATAGACCAGTCTGCAATCCTAGGCCACATCTTACTTGTGAAGTGACTGAATACACATTCCAATTTTTATAGTCAGTACTTCTCTCTCCTTTTAGATGGGTTGGTGAATATTTGAAAAGTTGGAGAGTGTATTAAGTACAGCCACTGTTCACCAGAAAGCTAAAATTTCTATGGGGTACTCTCCTTTTGCAGAGAACATCTCATAACAAGGTATCCTTATTTTCACACCTTAACACAGAGTATTTTTCAGCAGCCATAGAAAACATCACCATCCAAAACACCAAGATAGGAGAAGCCACACAGATGGGTTCTCTTACAGCAAATTTTGCTACCACAAAGTTTTCGGGGAAGTGCAGAGAAAATCAGTGTTTCAGAGCTCAAAGACATGCAAACCCACATCAGGAGGGTCAGGAAAACTCACAGATTGAAGTGAAATAATTTTGGGCTGGAAGCAAAGTTTTTTCTCTTTCTAGAGCTTCAATGCATGCTGCAGTTTCAGATCTTCCTCATCTATATAAACTGCATGAAGCAGATCATATATAAGCAGACCAAGTTCATGCTCCCAAGCAATTACAGAGCAAGTGCTTGGGATCTGCCCATCCTCATGGACTCACTGGCTTCAAGAGCTCTGCTGACCACAGCCAACACAATTCACTACCTTCTTATTTCCAAAGTTCATCCTACTTGACTTCCACTGAAAATTCTGGTAGTTTAGTTTATTTTTATTATTGTTTGATCTGGTTTACCCTGTCCTTCATCACTTTCCCCAATACCAAGAGCTGAGATGATTTCTGCTTTGTTCATTGCTGAAAACATAATGCAGATTCCCTCCAAGGACTGCAAGACCTCACAAGTATTCTCAATGACAGTCTGCTGTATCTGTCAGTGTCCAGTAACATCACACAAAATTGTTTATTTAAAAATAAGAGTCACCATCACTAGCTGCCACACAGTTTTAAGACAGGCTTTAGCTTATTAATGGTTTTATTGAAAATGAAAAATACTTTCACCCAGGCACTTAAGGGGTGGTCATCTCAAGTTTTTTTTTGGTCAAGCAGTGTCTTAGTATTGATTTCTAACATCACAACCAGAATACAAAAGAATATATCTTTCAAATAATTCTTTGTATAATACAGCATATTATGTCAAGAATAAAAAAAGAAAAGTTCTTTATAAATTCCTTACTTATTAATTACACTTGCTAGTTCTGACTTTTTTTTTTTTTGCCTGACACTTGTAAAAGCATTTTTAGACTAGAACTAGTAAGGTGCTAGAGGGCTCCAATCCCAAGTTAAAGCAGATGGAAACACATACTTACACTGCATGCAACATGCCCATTCCCAGAATCTAAACCAGGTTTACTCAGATGCACCAATTAAAATGCCTGATTGAAACTGAAACCGAATGCTCAGAACCTCACCTAACTCAGTTTCAGAGCTTTACTTGTCCTGGCACAGAACCACTGACATCACAGCCTCCTCTGTGTGACAGCCAAAGCTCATCAGCTACTAGGAAACTGAAGTTCTTGTTAAGCTGGCAGTATTCTTACAGGGGAAAGTTACCTGGAGGATAAATACCTGCAAAAGTCTTTCCTGGACACAAAATTCATCAGAATTTCCTCTGCTGTGTCACAATGCTGTTAACTATTTTCAGTTCTATGAATTACTGTGTGATACCAATTAATACAATTGTGGTCTTTAGCCAGAATTTTGTTTACACAAAATGAAAATTTAATCTATCTCCAAATCTACAATGCTTCAAAGTGCCCACAGGTAACAGGGATCTAACTTTGAGTATGTGGGTTTTTTCTTAGGAGCTAAATTTTGTTGTGAACAGAAAAACTGGGAAAAACCACCACAGTTGTGGAACCCATTCCTTCAAAAACAGGACAAGAGTTTAACAAAACCCAAACAGATTCCAACACAAAGCCAACAGGAAGATAGTAGAACAGAGTAAGGGCATACCTAGCTGTGTTTAACTTCCTGAACTGGCAACAGATTTACTTTAACAAACCTGAAATACTTGAAATCAACACTAAGGGATGAATCAACAGCCAATACTACATTGAATGGCATGAAAATCCCATCAGTCCCTCCCTATGTGACCTGCACAATGAACTTTTCCTGCCAGCTCCAGAGGCAGCCCCAGCAGCTGGATGGTGAGCGCGCCCATGGAGCCAGACTGCCAGGTGCCACCAGAAGCAGGAAGGATGCTTCCCTCATGCTTTCAGCAGTGCCAGCTATTTGAAGTGAAACACAAACAGCAAACACAGCTTAGGAGCCAAAGGACCTCCAGAAGATGGGAACGGGATGCATAAAGGATCAGCTCCTGCCAGCAAGACTACGTTACAGTATCTGTTTCTCTCTGGACACTCTAGAGGCACAGTGGTTTTATTCCATTATTTCAAACTCATTATAGACTTCCAGATTTCTAGGTAAGTTTGCAATCACCACACAACCCTTGTCCTTTACCATTATGCTGCACTTTTTTTTTTATTTTGCATTTAAACAGAACACAAACACATTCAATGTAACACAAATCACTCTTACTTTTTTTTTTTGCACTGCATCTTAACCTGAGGATATAAAAAGTATCACTGTTCTGTAATAACTCAATTTCATTCCTGGAAACAACTGCCTTAAAATGTTAAGCTTTTCTTTGCAACTTCGGAAGGAAATAATGCCGTGCCTATAACCATTATCAGCATGGCTTCTCAGTGTCAAGTGCAATCTCAATACAGTTAAACTCAATATTTAGCATCCAGTATTTAACTACTAAAGAGATTTTTGCATTTAGCAAAAAATGACACAGCAAAAAGCTGCCTCCTCCCAAAAGCAAACATTTCACCCCATCCACACAATAACAACACAACAATATTTATATGTGCTCTAATACAGGTTTAAGTGGTGCAACAAATAAAACCCTTGATATTGAACAACATCTAAAGTCAGATGGACAGGAAGTATTTGTGTCATTCTGTGGTTCTGAGTTGAAGGAGCAATGTAGTGTTAAAACACAGAAAAATAACACCTTGGTTATGATGATTTTGCCTCTATGATGATCAAACTTGCCATTAACTAAGAAAGTTTTTAAAGTATGTCCCATAGAAACCCTAAGCAATATGCTCTTTTCAGACACAAGTTTTTAATTTTAGCTAGGTTTCAATCTACATCTGAATACCCATTCAAATGCATTAAAAAAAACAGATTCAGGAAATATAACCTAAGGGCGTTGTTCAAACCTTGTTTCTAATTAAGGATTTAACACTTGGACAAAACCTTCCAAACAAGGATTGAGAATTTTGCAAAGGAACACAGTATGACTAAACTGCTGCCTTGGCTCTCCCATTGCAGGAAGCTCAGATACCACACCCAAAATCTTGTTCAGGCCTTTTTTCTTAACTTCTGCTTTTTCTCTTCTTTTTTCCAAATAAAGTTTAGTACTGAGTTTTAAAATTTTCTCCTAAACCAGATTCACAAAATATAAAAAGTCTTTGTTCATCCAGATTATTCAGTTCTAAGCATAAAGCTACAATTCTCCAAAATACATGGAAAAATATTAAAGGCAACTATCAGAAGTTAGTGTTTTCAGCATTTTATTACTTTATCTGTCAGTCACATAGAACCTTCCATCCTAAGTATTTGCCTGTAAATATCATGTTTTTACCAGGATCTTGGAGTTACCACACATCAGCCTGCCATGAAAAATATAGATTCTTAACATACTAGTTGCAAAGCAATGCTAGGCTCAAATCACTCTTACTACATTACTTTAGGGAATAAAAATAGCACTTTTTTTACTTGGCTTCAGGGGTTTTTAAGCCCTTCACAAAAACTTGTGTAACTCTTCCCTTTGTAGCCCTGATCATATTTTATTTTATTTATACACAGAAGTATCTATTTCAACAGTTAGATGATGAGCATGTGCATCTACACGTATCTGCCATTCTCCAGATAATATCTTCAGTGGCAAAGGAAAAAGAATTAAAAAACTATTTTTGTTAACCAGACAGGAAACCCTACACTTCAGCATCTTCAAATTAGTGATAGACAGAGAGGTGTCTTAGAGCTTTGCAAAAAAAGAATTTTAAACCTTGGAAGTTGAACCAGTGTTCAAAGTTTTTTAAGCAGATTTTAAATCCTCCATATATTAAAAAAAAAATAAAAGTCATAACATTATATATAAAGAGAGGAAGCAGCATAAAATACCCCACTGAAGTAAGATAAATCTCTGTGTATGATGGGCTGGCTGTTCAGTGTGTGGGAGGGCTGAAGCATGCTGACATTAGCTTAGGAAAATATGCAAACTCTTAACACTTCTGAATGCAAGCAATTTAAAAGCCCACAAACTATCCCCCAGGCAGCCATCTCAAATAGTGAAGTACTAAAACGAAACTAAAACTAAATTTGAAAAAAGCACAAGAACATCAACTTTCATACTGACTGACTACACTACACACATTACTGTTTTCAACTTATAGTTATACTAATACTAGTTGGTTCATTCTACTCATTTTTACACAAAATCCTTTTTATACCAGCCTAGAATTTGTATCCCTTAACTCATCAAGTTTTTCCCTTTTAATTTCACTGCCTAAAACCCGATCACACCGCTGAAAGTGGCATATGGCATTACATGAAAAACTGACACAGCCGGGCAAGTGCCTGCAGGGGAACGCTTCATCTCCAGCAGCAGTGATAGCACAGAGCCTGCCCCCACATCCCTGCAGCTGGAATCCCTGCAGCAGAGCAGAGCCTGCCGCTCCTCCCAGGACTGTCCCCTGGCTGCTGGGGAGCAGGGTCGGCCCTCCCCACCGAGGTCTCTTCACCCTGGTAAAGAATGCAGGCAAGATAGGAGAAAGGGCTTCCTTGACCTATTTCTTGAGCGGCTCTCACCCCTTCCCCTCCTACACACACATATCTGCACCCACCTCCAAATGACACATACATCCAAGAATCTCTGGAGGTTGGTGGAAAAAAAAAAGATCTGTAGGAAATGAGACACTAAAAAGTGGCAACATTTTCCTCCACATTTTTGCATCTGTGGAGAAGCTGAAAGCTGTAGAGACTACACTGCATTTCTCAGTCTCTGGAGAAAAGAAGGAAAAGGTAAAAGGCATCAAAATGCCCATTTTTATCTTAGATGCAAAATCATTCTTGTCTTAATTGGTTTTGTTGTTCATAATTTTCCAACACCCACTCTGTGCTAGTGACAGTCCAAACACACAGAAGATATTGTTCATACCCTCAGGGGCTTTCCAATTAAATGCCAGAAATTTGAACACAATGAAATTACTCATTTAGCTACAAGTGGAGGGTTTAAAGATTATAATTTATGAAGGATTTACAGCTATGCTTGGTGTTTGTACACTAGCAAACTTCAGCCAAACTCTGGCTCATATTCCTTGGTTTTGTCTAAAGGACACAAGTGATGCTCTACCTGCTTTTCATATACTACCTGCTTTTGTATTCAAAGCATTTACACAACCCTCAACAAAAGACTGTGATATTTTCTTCTCCTCATCAATCAATCCTATAGAGAAGCCAGGCTAGATTAAATGTCCTTTTTAACTTTGAAATTTCAACAGAATAGCAAGAAACCACTACAGGGAAGTAGCACTAACCTAAATAACATATGAGTTAATGAGTTGGGGCAGGGGGTGGATGTTAAGCTCAATGAAACTTCTGAAGAATATAAAACCAAAATTTTTTTTGTTTTTTCTAATATTTTTTGGTTTTTTCTAATACACAAAAACTGCATCTAAGCCAAGACTATAAGCAGATATCCAATGCTGTCAAATGATATTTTACCAATTGAAAAATTCTAATATGTTAATACAGTATTTGAGACTAAAATATATACATAAATGAGATACTTTAAGAAAGCTTATCTAGCTCATAACAACATATAGTTGCTCTCCACAGTCACCTGAAGAACAGAGCATACTTTAAAAAAGTAGATAACCTAATTTTCTGTGGGCCAGTACTTATTTAGTACCCTTCCAGCTAAAACCAACAGGGAAAAAGGTTAGCAGTATATAACCACTGCATCAAAAGTTTTTACTGCTCTTAAAAAAAGTCCTGCAGACTTCCTCATATGTTACTCTGATAGAATTATCTTTTTCATCAGGTTCAAGAGATGCTGTACAAAAAAATGTAGAGCAGAGGAAAGAAGTTATCTTCATCAGCATGTTACACCCAGTGGCTCAGAGAATGTGGTTAACAAACAACTCTCTAGAGTGAAGAGAAAACAGAATAAAAAGTGGTGCTTGCTCTGTCCACCTCCTACGGGCAGCTTTAGAAGACTCTAAATCTAAACCTTACCAAAGCATGACAGATTACCCTTGGACAAAACTACCAACTGCAGTAAACTTGGTTTTGGAACTGGGACCTTTCTCAATTTAGGTATTTTGTTAATACCTTAACAGAGAGCAATCAAACCTCATACAAAGAATTTTGCATTTCTAAACTAATTTCTGGACTTAATGCATACAATTTTTAACTCTACCAACACACAATCAAACTGGATTTGTGGCTTCTTGAAAATTTAATTAATTTAAGGCCCTTTAAAGAAAAATAATTTGGAGATCACACATCACTAAGATTTATTATCATTCTGGCAGAAGGAAAATAAACTACAGAAGTTATTCATGCAATTCAACACAATCTATTTAACACCTTCTCTGGAAATCACATTATCTAGCCCTAGAGGTATATAAGACTTCTTAGCATTTAAAAAAGAAATAGAGACAAAGCAACCAAATTTCAAGGGTGTTCCAACAATTATTTTAGATAGGACAGAAAATTAACTGGTACTTTAAAGGGGTTTTCAAGTAAAACTTGAACAGTCAGGACTGCTTTAGACTCAAACCACAATTCAGTAGTTGACTTTTCTGGATTTACCTGCAGCCTCTGAGGAACCCTTCTGTTGTTTTTTTTAATGTGCTATAATCAAAGAAAAAAGTTTAGCAAACAGCACTCTCTTAATCACACTGAAACCAATCTGAGTCATCTTCTCGGGAAACTGTGGACAGAAACGCTGAAAACTTTATGTTCACAGAAGCTGTTGCATATTGCTTGTCTACTGCTGGCTGCTGTATCTGCACTGCCTTTTGCATCTGCAATGCAATTTTAATAGAATCAATGCACAGGATATAAAATTTATAGACTGAGTTAAATTGCCAGCTTCATCTCTGCCCATTTAACTCAAACCCACAGCTCAGACTTAGAGGTGTGTATGTACAAGCTGTACATGCTTGTGTGCTTATAGACACACAGATAAATATACACTCCTTACAGAGATTACAATGGCACTATTCATTTGGACACGTCCATGTGGAAAAGTTCAGAAACATCAACCTTTCAGAAATTCAATTTATTTTTCATGATAGAAGGATCTGGATGGCAAAAAAAAAAAAGCTGCAGACAGCTTTATTCAGACAATTCCTAGGCTCCAACCCATCTTCCAGTGCCAGCTGCAGTGTAATTTTCAAGGGACAAAAGAGTGCCAGGAGGAGAGTAGAGCTGCTGTAGGTGCAGCTGTTGAGCAATAGCCTTATGTAAGACTGTGCACTTAGGACAACTGAACCACTGCTCACTTCTGATACCCAGTAAGGGTGACTCAGCTCAAAGTGCAAAAAACTTTTCACCCTAAAGCTAAAGAGAAATTCTTGTCCTTAAAATAACACAGCAGTTTTGATAATATCTGTTATCAAGCTGCCCTATGGGTCTGTAAGTGAAAATTTAATACAGAAGGCCTGCTGCTGATATTAAATTGAGCACATATTTTTGCTATTTCTTGTTTGCTGTTCATTAAGGAATAACACAGAAAAGAATTACAAAAATATGCAACTGCCTGGAAGGGAGTGTAAAACTTTTTTCTGTAAGGTGCTACTAACATTGCAAGCCAAATACACAATTAGCAAATACCAGGCTGTTAGAATAGCTTAGCACTTCTGTCCCAGTCACTTAGCAAACTCTGCTGAACAGAAGCTAATTCATCTCAAAAGTCTTGTGAGAAATGGGTTATGAATTTTCCTAAGTAAAAGCTGTCACATCAACTAGTTACTAACTGATCTTTACTGTCCTCAGCACTGCAAAGGACCCAAAGTTATGATCTGGGCTACAATCTCATGTTGGTTTTAAGGCTCTTGTCTCCTCTTTGGAGATTTACTCTGAAAATACAGTAGTAAGCATATATCCTAAACTGTTAAGGGAATTATGAGACTATTTAGGTAGAGAGTATCCTTTTTTTTCCTCTTCTGTCTGAGGAAAGAGTTAGAAGATCACTGTTCTAGCAATGCTACTATGAATTCCTCTAGTTTAAAACAGAGTAACAAATATTCAAGTATGTAAGCTACTCTTAAATCACAAAAATCCAGAAACCATGTATCCAGTAGGAAACAGAATTTTGATCCACCCATAAATAAATACATGCTAGCACAACTGAGCCTGTAACCAATTCAAGAGCTACCTACCAAACATGAAGTGATAAATTCGTACTAACTTAAATGAAACCTCTTTGGGTTCTACTCAATGTAAACACCTGTGTTGAAAATAAGTAGTAGAATAATTGAAGGACAAATTTCTTAACACATATAAGAAATTATATGCTGCTGCATTTCATGTATGTATGATCCTTTACAGTTGGAACAGTCCTAGGACAATGTAAAGTCTGAAAAACTGATATTCCTGGAGAGCTATGTAGTAATTAAGAAGTTATGAAAAAATACTTTTACAAAAGTGTTAAACAATTTTAAGAGTAAAATGCTTAATCATGTCAGACTGTTACAGGCATTCAGTATCCTCATAAAAACATCTTAGTAAGAGCTCCACATGCAGTAAGAACCACCTCCATTTTGATTTGTTAAAACAGTTATACATTGGCACGGGGAAATTAAAATACAGGAGAACAGAGACTACAGCAAAGCTTGAAAAGAAAAAGCTTAGAGATACACAGGTCACATTAAGGTCTTCCTCGCTCCTAAGTCGGCTTCTCCTGCTGCTCACTCATGCAGGGAGATCATAATTTTGTGGCTGTGATATTTCCACGGCAACACTGGTGACAGTGATGTCACAAATTCAGTCCTGACATAGCTTCAGGATCAAGTACAAGGAGCAGATGGGATGCGAGGGAGAAAGCCCCTATTTAAACACAAATCTCTTTCATAAGAAAGAAAGAGGCATGAGCAAAGAACCAGGTGAATGGATCATGTTTTCAAGTATGATATATTCAAAAGATTATCCTAGCATGAAAATCTATTTAAAGGCAAGACCTACAATACAGGGTAACTGTCAAATTTGTTAGGCCTTATAATAAACCAACCTTGAAAGCTCCCTGTTTTGCATGACAAGCCCTGTGCTCCGTTTCTAAAGTGGCACTGAAGACAATACACTTTTGTCCCTTGTGAATTTCCTTTAGATAACTTTAACATTCAGATATATTAATTTGATACATCACTGTGCTCATAATACCATATGTAAATATGATGTCAAGCCCTCACTGGAGTGAGTGTGTTATCTGAATTAGATATGATATGAAAGACAATAAAACAAATCCCAGATGGGTCACCAAGTACAACAGGATGGTAACTGGAATATTCAGCCAGCACCGTTAGATTGGCAAAAGGGGACTGTACTTTTGTCCTGATCTGGATGCATGCAAGAATCAACACAAGCTGCAGGCCAGCTAAAGACCCTTACCAAGCCCCTCACCAGTTCCACACTGCAGACTCCAAAAAAATTATTGGTATCAAACCCATTGCTATCTTTGGCCACCCCATGACCCAAGAGCAACTGAGCCCACAGAGCATAGAAGCAATTGTGACAAAAAGGGGAATAGCAGGGAATGCAACCACAATACAGCCACAAACAGTTCCCACATTAACTCGGGTCACAGTGCAAGGAGATACAGATTTCTTAAAGATGCTTCTCCCCATGAGGACAAGTGATAAACAGCAAAACTACCAAGCAAGAGAGACAAGGGAAGTGCCTATGACCAAAATTCAGGTGTAGGCAGTCATTCACAGAGCTGCACGCAATGAGAAGTGGTTTCTTATGGCAGCAGTGGCAGAAAGATGCACAAGAAAAATGAGAAGTCAAACAGAAGATAAAAGAAATAAAAAGGATATAGATCCATGTTCTGATCACAGAAGGAAAAGGCCCACACTGTTCAAGATTTCAAGATGAAGACCTGGAAAGATTACCATCAGTCTAGTTCTCAGGGAGAAAAGGAAGAAAGGGAACAGAATTTGCAGCCTGAAGGTGGGCCTAAGCCAAGACATGAACAGACCCCCAGGAGGGGATACTGGGTGGGGGCAGAGACTAAAAAAACAATGCAAGGAGAAACAAATCCAAAGTCAAGTAGCTAAGCAGGGCTCCCAGACATCATCTATGAAATCACTAAGGCAAAAATTGCAAAAGGGAGAGAAAAGTAGGCAAAGTGCCACATGATTCAAGCCACAACAATAACAATGATCATAGTTAGGAAAGTCCGCCTGATTTGCCAAACTATGACAATACCAAGAGCAAATCAAAAAGCAGGTGATAAACTGGAGGGTGCTGGCTGGTAACAAAAATAATTAAAAGACCCGAGGGCCTACAATTGTTTAGCTTCAACCAAAAGGGGTTTTTTCCCAAACACATTAGGCACATTCTTACAACTCACACTAACAGAAACGCTGTCTGAAATATAAAAAAACAAGGAATAGTTTGGGGCTATAAACTTCTACAGGCCTCTTACTTGTTAAAGTAGCAAACTCTGGAAACAGTATCCATTAGCACAGTAGGACAAGAAATACAGTCTATTTTAAGATGTAGTTTATTGTTTTTATAGTTGTGATTAAGACACAGCTGTCACAGACTAACATGACTACAATACAACCCCAACAAGACTCCTCCTCTCCCTTTGCTTTTGTAAGGCCAACAACCTCGGATGAGAACATGAACCCAGTTCCCCCAGTGGACTTTCAAGAGGTCACTTTAATTTCAGTACTGGAAAGCCCATCTTCTTTTTACCCAAGAGGAAAAAAAAAAGCCTCTCTCAGACAACTCTTGCACTACTACATCTCTTTTACCTCGTGTCTATAGAGATGTGAAAGTGACGGCTGATACAAGCTCAAGGCAGCTCTCATTGCTGTTTGTATGGTGCAGCAAGCCAAGGCAGCTGCCAAACATGAGCTACAAAGAAAGTCTCTTCTATTGTTTTTCAGAAAATAACTTACTTTCTCTCTATCACACTGATCAAAATTAACATTCCCCTGACAGACAGAAGTCAATTGTTCTTCTAAAATGAAATCTTACACAAAATCAATATTTTAAGAGTAGAAAATACACTTCAAGTCCAAGTTTTGCAAATATATCATGGAGAACAAAAATATTTTTACAACAGCTAAAATGAAAACATAACAAAACCCCACAACAACTACAAAGTAATAGATTTTAAAAAGCAATAAAATAATCATAGGCACATTCTAACACAATGTCAGTCCAAAAGCAATTCAAAGTACAAAATAACACTAGACTGGCATGCCAAGTATTTTTTCCAGCTGTCATTTCTCTATATAAATATCATAGGCACAGTGTATTACCTTCATTTTCTGAAGCTTGGCATTTTACTTTCAGTACCAAATCAAAGGTACGTTCTGGATTTTCCCTAGAAGAAACAAACACAACCAATTATCATATACATATTTCAGATCTTATTTCTACTGTTATATTCTTTCCATTCTTTTTGTAGAATAATAAATAGAATTAAAATATTATTAAAACAAAATTAGGACTCAGATTAGTTCTAAGTAAGAACCAAAAAGTCGCATTTCCCTATACAGCCTTAAGAAAGGAATAAGAAAGATAAACAAGCTAAACTGTGTTATTTATTTACATTTTATTGTCACTGCCTTATATATCAAATAGCTTTTAAGTCACTTCACCATACCTCATCTAACAGTTGAGAAAAAAGAGCTACTAAGCTCCTTATCAATCAATCAATCAGCAACATTAATGGAGTCACAGGCAGCCTTTTCTAAAGCTATGTCTTATTTCTAATAAGTAGGAATAGCTCATCATTAGACTTTCATTTTAATTCGCTGTGTTTAGCCGCTGTCCTTTAAATGCACCTGATTAGCACCCCAAGGCCGAGACTCCTTTGGCTTCCTGTTTCACCAGATATTGATCGCCAGCTGGGCCTCTAAAGGCTGAACCTCAGGCGTGATTCACTGTGAGAGCCAACACGAGTGCACTAAGCGGGGACGGCCACAAGCCCGAGCTAGCCAGGAAGAGGAGCCTCCCTATCTGCAGTAGCCATCAAGGGCAGCTGCGTGTGACGGCCGGCGCCTCTTCCACCTGATGATAATAACAAACTGCGTGTGCCAACAGCAATTAACACTCAACCTAATCCCAAACTACATATTCATTGAAACGGGCCTAAATGCCATTACCACGCCATCCACCCCTCTCTGCCTACCAAGCACACTGCTATTTATATTAAAAACAAGAGGTATAACCGCACCCATATAAATTATCTATTTAACCACATAAAAGGCTCACAGTGGAACTCCTGTCTTGTGTAACACTCCCACTGAAATCAGCTGGAGATTTAAGCATAGGAAAAAAAAAAAGACTTGGTTCCAGGTTTCTAGAATGCTTCACATAAAGCATCCAGCAAATTAAAACATTGTTGTTTCTTTAAATAAAGTATTGAATGAAATCCAAAGGCTGAGCCAGGGAAAAACTCAGCTGTCACAAATTAATTGATTCAGTACATGTGCTTACTGACCTCAGCACCATCATCAATTGAGATACCCAATTATCGTCTAATTCAGATTATGAAGACATAACCTGTCCATAACACACTCTTTCCTTGCATTTTAAAGCATTTTGTTGGGGAAATCCTTTATCTACTGATCCTGCATATACGAGATGAAATTCTGGTCTGAGTTAGGACAGCGTAAATCCAGGACACTGGAGATTTAATCTGGTGTTAAACTGTCCATTGTTCCTCTGGCTGATGAGCAGGTTCAGAATGAAACTGATAAGGCTTGGTTGAGTCACCTAGAAAAGTGAACCACAAAGATCCTTCATTTGAAAAAAATGACATCTCCCCATGACATTGCTCTAGCTTAGGCCTTTGGTTTATCCTCTCAGGCTGGGGTTTTCTAATGTGAATCGGTTTGTGTTACAATCACCAAATGAGTGCTTCTAACTCAACTCCTAGATAAGTTACACTCAAAAAAGGTCTTTAAAATAATACTGCCTTCTGTCTTTCACTGTAGTACTCTAAAACTGCTTTTGCAGGAAAATGCTTCTAAGTTTACTCTTCACATCCCACTACACTCAGAAGTGTCAAAAATGTGTCAAACTAATCTGAGAATTGTGAGCCTGTCTCTCGTCTCTCGTTTCCCTGCCAGCTCCGCGGTGCCAGCCTGCTCAGAGCGTACAGACACGGAGTGTTTGTCAATTGCCGAACCCCGTGTGTAACATCTTGTCACTTTCAATGTCACCAGAGCAGGCGGCCGCTACCGGAGGGCAGCCCGGACGGCAGTGCTCCTGAACACCCCAAGAACCTCTTCTGCACCGGCCAGGCCGTAATGACAGAAGGGTGGTCTGCAACCACCATGGTCACAAGCTAAAACACAAGGAGTTTCACCTGAACGTGAGGAAGAACTCCTTTACACACTGAGGGCGGCAGAGCAGTGAACAGACTGCCCAAGGACGGTCGTTGAGTCTTCGCCTGGAGACGTTCCAAACCCACCTGGAAGTGTTCCTGTGTCACCTGCTCTACATGACCCTGCCTTGGCAATGCAAGAGGACGGGATGATCTGCAGAGCTCCCTCCCTACCCTGACAATTCTGTGACCTCCTAGAGGGATGTCTGTAACATCCTCGGCCCGCGGCGGGCAGGGGCACTGCGGGCAGCCCTGCTGGGCCCGGCGGCCTCGGGACCGCGCTGCCACCCCCACACAGGCCCCGTTCACCGGACACAGCCCGACCGGCGCCGGGGCCTCTGCCCGGCCGGGCCGGCGGCTGCCGAGCGCGCCCCCCGCGCCGCTGCGGACGGGCGATGCCAGGGCCGCCGCGGGGCCGGGAGGCGGCGTGGGGCGGGGGAGCGGCCGGCGGGGCTGCGGCCGCCTCCTTCTCCTCCTCCTCCTCCTCTCCGCCGCCGCGGGCCGGGTCGGGGGGCGCCGCCGCTCCCCCCGCTCCGCGGATCCCGCCTCGCCCCGGCTCCGGCCCCGCCGCCTCCCGCCCGCCCTTCCCGCTGTCACTCAGCGGCCGCGGCGGACGCGCCCGGCCCCTCGCACGCTCCCGCCGGGTGGGCTCCCCCTCCTCCCGTCCCCGCCCGCCGCACGCCGGGCCCGGCGGACCGGGGCAGCCACGGGGCCTGCTCGCCGCCTGTCCGCCGCGGGGGCTCGGCTCGGCTCGGCCCGGCCCGCCGCGCCCCGCAGCCCCGGCGCGGCCCCGCGCACACAGCACTCACTTGAACCTGCTGTCCATGGTCACATCGCGGGCCCCGGCGGCGGCCCCGGCGCCCCCAGGGACAAGCGCCCCGCCCGGCAGGGGCGAAGGGGCAGCGCCGGCCGCGGAGCGCTGGGCGGCGGGGGCAGCTCAGCGCCGCGGCGGGCGGCGGCCCATGGCTGCTCCGCTCCGCTCCCCCGGCTCGGGCCGCGACTGCGGCGGAGCGCGGCACCGCCTCCTCCCCCGTCTCTCAGTTCCTGTTGCAGCCGCTCCGGCACCTTCTGGGAACCAGGAAGCTCCGCGGCGGCCCGGGGAGCCGCCGGGGCTGGTGTCACCTGAGGGCGGCGGGGGAGGGCGGCAGCCCGTGCCCTCCGCGGCAGGTGCGCTGCGGAGCCGGCCCGAGCCCCGGCGGGTGGGCCAGAGCAGCGCGTGGGCACCGTCAGGTGTCCCCTCACGGGCACCTGCACCCGCTGCTCAAACCGCTCACGGCATGGCTCCGGCTCGTGTTTGCACTGACACTTGGTAGCGGCTCCTTCACGTTCTTATATGCGCAGCAGGAAAGGGGAGCTTTTCGTGCTAAAGGTCATAAATGTTAATTTAACCTGCTGTAATCTGCTTAGCTTTTTGTTTTATCGAGTGCTAAACAAACACTATCCCAGACTGCTGAAGAGCTGGTGCAGCAGGGACGGCTGGAGCAAACCCACCGTGCTGTAAACACACATAAAAAGCTTTCAACCTTCGAGTGCTTCCCTCGAGTTTGGAAAGGAAATAAAAATAACACCGTCCTTGAGAGGCTTCCAAGTCTCATTCATCTGAGAGGCACTGAGCAGCCAAATTCCCACCTACACCAAGTTTCCCTCACCAACATAGTAACACTGTAATGAAAAAGTGCATAAAATAGATTCTGTGGTACTGGGCCAAAGAAAAAACGTCATTCTTTTCACTCTTCCTCCAGAAGCTAATCATCGTATCAACAGTTGAAAAGATGAAAAAAATTCAAGCCAATTATATATTAAACACATAAAATGGCATTAGTGCATTACTGGGGCTGAAAAATCAAATATTCAAAAGTCAGGAAATTACAAATAATAACTTCTCCAAACCAATATTGTTTTGGCTTCACTGCACATCCTACACACCTCACAGGACATAGATTAACTAATAATAAACCATATAGATGTGCACCAAATAGAACTGAATGTTGTAGCAGTAACCTTAGCTTGGGGATTGTCTGGAGTTTCAAGTACTTACTTTCCCAGTCCTCATTCTGTGGTAATTTTTGGCTGTGTTTTAGCAGCCAGTATTTGCAACTCCCACTGAAGAAAATGAAATTGCTTGGGGCTTTGTATCCGTAACGTATAACAATGCACTTCATGTAGCTCAGGGGTTTTTTAGGAAAAAAAAAAAAAGAGTTAACTGTGGATTTTTGTGTACATGAGAGGCCCTCACAGCAGGCAGTGTTAATTCACCCACTGTTAAATTGAACTTTTCTGGTGGGATCAGTCTGAAGAGAAGGGAACAGTGCCCATGTCTGCTCTAGCAAGGGGATGGGGAGAGTAAGGCATCCAGCACCCAAGGATGTTACAGAACCAAAAGGAGAAGAAGCACTCGGGGAAGGATCTGGGGCACAACTTCAGTCATGTCTGTACCTCTGTCTTTCTGCCTGCCTCCCTTCTGCCCTCCATCTCTCCCCTCAGACCTACTGCAAAGCACACAGAATTTGAAAGTCTCTTTTGCAAAAAAAAAAAAAAAATGGCCAATACTTTAACAAGATTGAATTAGGATAAGGTGATTACCCAAATATTGAGATGTTTTACTTGTGGAAAATTTCCATTTGAGGTGTACAAGAAAGAAGAAAAACCAAAAAACCCAACACCCCACCTCCAAAAAAACCCAGGATTTCAGTAAATCTGTATTTTGAATTACAATAAATATTTTATAAGTCTAGTGTATGTTTATTTCTCTCTTCTCTTAAGCTGCTGATGCTTGCCACTTTTGCAGTCTGGCGGCCTGTCAAGCTGATCTACCATGCAGTTCCAGCCACTCTTGGACTAGGGTCTGTCTTGGCAGATAGGACCATTGGGTCCCTTAGATTTCATTTTATCATAATTGGAGAAAAAATAGGTAGGGTTTCTTTCCCAAAGTAAATACATGCCTTGTCACTGGAGTAAATTGACTGCTTGCAGTGACTAAACTTTGCCTGCCTGGAAGAGCAGGAAGAGTAGAGAAAGTTCAACTTGAAAATAGAAGGCATATGAGAGAACACCCTGTTGAGATGAGGCTCACATCTCTCAGAGCTATTATTTCAGACTCTGTGAAAGCTTAAGCAGACATCTCTGTCCAGGTTACACTTAGTTGATGTTTTCAAGACTGTTTTGCAACCACAGCAGCTTTTAATGAAAGATGATGTTTTGGGAAAGGTATTAGTGTTCAAAACCACCTCTTGCTACTGCCTCGGTTTCATCTTTTCCTTGGAAGAGAATCAAGGAAGAAGGAAAAGCTGAAAGCAAAACCTCTAGACATGCAGAAAATGGATTAATTTAGTATATTCTGAAGCTGTGAGTGTAGTTTACTTTACTCTGGTTTTCCATTCCAAATTAGAGCCATGAAGCAACTGATACTTGGACTTTTCAGAATCAGCTGTTCTATGCATAATCCGAAAGACACAAAGCCTTTTTCTTTAAATTTTGCATAACATGAAAATGGCTGACCTCCACCTAAATTATATCCCACAGATTAGCGTAGGAACTGATATAAGGAGATTTGCAGGAGATGGGGGAGATGAGCATTTAGTTTGTAGATAGAAGCAACTGAAAAACAGGTAACTTAGAGATGAAGATTCCTACTCAGTCTTCCATTGCAGTTTACCAGTGGTGAATATTCATTAGTCATCTTTTTACCAGTCTAATAAGGAAAAGGAGCTTTAAAACTGATACAGATACTTACACAATTCAGCTCTTATGTACTGGCAGTAAAAGAGATCTCATGTAAATTGAATTGGACCTACAAGCCTTAATTTTCTCCCAGATTTATTAATGCTTTGGAGTAAAAGGCCAAATAAAAAAATATCAGAAAATGTACTTCATCTGAATTGGACAAGAGGAGAATGGAAGTGCCATCAGGGCCGCTCCATCTCAAGGATCATGGAACGGCCTACGTTGGAGGAACCTTGAAGATCATCTCATTCCAAGTTCCCTGCCATGGGCAGGGACACCTTCCCCTAGACCAGGCTGCTCAGAGCCCCATCCAACCTGGCCTTGAACACTTCCAGGGATGGGGGCATGCACATCTTCTCTGGTCAGCCTGTGCCAGTGCCTCACCACCCTCAGAGCAAATAATTTATTCGTAACACTTTTAAACCTACTGTAACACTTGTAAACCTACTGTCTTTCATTTTGAAGCCATTCCCCCTAGCCCTGTCACTACATCCTTTTGTAAAATGTCCCTGTCCATGTTTTTTGTAGGCTCCTTTCAGGACGGGTGCAATTAGGTCACCTCAAAGCCTTCTCTTCTCCAGGCTGGACAAACCAAATTCTCTCAGCCTTTCCTCATAGGAAAAGTTCTCCATCCCTCTGATCAGCTGGGTGTCTCCTTCTGGACTCCAGCAGCTCCTTGCACTTGGCCTTACTAAACATCATGGGATTCCCAAACCTCATGAGATTTGTTATCAGTCCCAAAAACCCACAGAGCATAGTTTGTAGTTTACAACCAAGCTCAATATGGACACAACAAGAGATGTAGATGAAAAACACCAAGCAAAATGCCAAAACAAGTATCACATCATTTCTGTTAGCAATCTGCCTTTCTCTGCCAAATCAAAACCATGTGGTTTAGGTCTATAAAAGTGGTGCAAAGCAGGGTTAAAATCTCCAAAAGGGAGATGAGAAACAGACAAAAACTGGCCATGCATCCTCTCACTTGGAAATGGCAGAGCAAGGCAGAGAAGCTCCATGCAAAGCCAATTACTTTCTTCAAGTTGGTACCACTACATTCACACATGTAGTGATTTTCTTTTGGCACAGAAGGCATAAAAGGGACAGAGGGGAGGCAAAAGCACAAATCCTCTGAAGACAAAAATTATTCTGTTCAGTATTTAGCATGGGGGAATTTGAATCCTCCTAATGCAAACTGCAAGCACCCATGCTTTGTGCAGGGTGATTCACAGGGAGCACAGGAAACAGAATTTACCCTACACACAAATGCCACCCTATGAAGGGGTTTGGGGTTCACTGACTGAATCCAGCTCTGTACAGATCTAAACCTCCCATCCCAAATAACTCCAGCAAGGCTTTAAGAGTAGAAAACACTCATCATCACCATAAGCTGGAGCATACATACTGTCAGTTAAGGAATCTTGAGTATCACAGAATTCCTCACTAGCCAGATACGATTAATTTAATAGTAAAGCATACTAAAAGATAAAGTGATCTTCCTCTTAAGTGCTCCTGAAACCCATAAAGGGATTTCCTTCAGAACATTGTTAGCAAAGCTTGCTGAAAGACATGTTCTCCTCTGGGAACACCAATGGTTTGTCAAAAATGGCAAAATCAAAACCTATTGAGTTTCCCACTCTATGGCCATAATAAATATTTTTTAGAATACTTTGATATGATCTGCAGTTTATACCTTGTACCAAGAATTCTCTACTCACCCCTGAGTGTACTTGGGTCTGTTTTAGTCCTTGTTCTTTCAAATAAGTTACAGTAGGTTTATGTTATCTCAGCAGCTATCAGTACATCTCCTAACAACATAATCACCTTGTCACACCTTACAGACTTGAAAAGCATCTCTTACAATGAGAGTTTGCTCTCAGCCCCATTTTAATGGGGTTGGAGGCTTGGGGTTTTTATCACCTTGTTTAAATCTTACACACACCCATTCCCAGTAGTAAATGAGTGACTATGTCATCTCCCCTATGCAAAGTTTTCCAAACTACTAAATTCACAAACATCAATTTCCCCGTTAAACTCCGTAGCCATAATACTGTCATGAGACAATACTTAAAGACAAAATACTGTACTTTAAAAAAACACCACATACCTACATTATGTGATTTCATCATTCAGTTTCTTTAAAGATACTCTCTTTCAAGATTTGAAATAGGTCTCTTTCAATGAGAGTAAACGATAGAGTTTAGTAACTAAATACTACAAATAATGTATATATTTATATTATATTATTTATATATTTATACTAAATAAATAAACTTTAGTTTATTAACTAAATATATATAGAATATGCACGTCTACAAGTATTCCACATTTTTATTGACTCCTTGCATGATCATACAAACATCTTTTTTAACCTTTCAATGTTATTTATCCAAAAATGCACTGTAAAGGGCTCTGTGTTTTCCTGCTTAAGAGCAGATGATGATTTAGGGTGGACATGACCGAAAGTGACACCTTGCCATGGCTGGGTAAGGACTTTCATGTGATGCTTGTGCTAGGTTGTTGTTAAGGTTCAGGGATGCTGCATTCCAGAGCTGTCACTGTCCATGCAGCCAGGCTATGTGCAAAGGCTAACCTGCCCAAACTCACACACCCAGGTAAACACACTCATTAATTAATCAGTGCGCTCCTGGGCAGAGATCATTGCTTGGATGGAAATGAGGTTTCCTTGATTTTATAATCAATGTGTTCTCCCAACAAGACCGAGATAGCAGATCTTCATAATCAGGTCAGCTTTAATTACAAGTTTAACAAAGGAGATGGGGGAGCTTTTATAATCATCACTTCAAACTACAGAGATTTGAAAGATAAGACACTCAAAAATGTAAATGTTTATGATACGGCTGTATCAACTTAGCATTTGGTTTATTGGTAGTATTTGCAAATCTTTGCAGTCTGATAATACCTTTTGTTTGTTAGATGGATTTGCATCATAATCTACAGAAGACATGTAGTATGTATTTAGTAAATATTTACAAGCCTTTGTAAAATTTAACCAGACATTTGCTTTACCTGTGAAATCTGGATGCTTTATTAATTGTTTTGATGCAAATTAATTTAGAAATTAAACATAAGTAATATTTCTATGCATATTAACTTCAATTCATAGACAATTTAGAAAATTTGGGTGGATTTCTAATTTCTATTTCTAATTTATTTCTAATTCAGAAATGACCGCTGGCAGAATCTAACAGTAGAATAAGCCACCTTTCAGGTCTGCTGCCCAAATCCAGCCTTCACCCAGCAAATATCAGATGCTTTCCAGTGGATGCTGATTATTCATAGGAGTGTTTGAAAACAAGGGCTGGTCTTTGCCCAGTTCCAGTTCAGATGCGAGTCAGACACCTTGCAGCTGCCTCCCTGTTAGGAACTTCAGAGAAACAAAAGATGGAGAAAAGAAAGAAGCTGTTCTTTCCTCTGCATAGAAAAAAACCCAACAAACTCCAAGAAAGTTTCAAGAAACATTTCTGGCAATATTAAGGGAATATACCCAATTCTTTCCCACGCTTAGTGATTATTTTGGAGATTTTTTCTGCCCAGCAGACAGTTTGCTTTAAGGAATAATTTTTTAGTGAAGCAGCAGGGTCAGGCAGCATCTTTCAATATGCATGGATTCAGGAGAAGGAAATCACTCATTCAAATCATTTGCAAGTAAAAGTTTCTTACCAGATTGAACGCTTTCTTGCTGAATAAATTCGGTTCTTCTCTTTAGGCAAGAATATACTCCTCATACTTCTCAAATGTATATTTTAAATGCTGCAGGTTGCAGGCTACCTGATTAATCTGGTACTCATTAAAACTATGATGGAGCTTTTTTAAAAAGTTCTATTCGAAGCAGTATGAAACTGATTTTTTTTATCTGACATAAAAATTTCATACTCTTGTAATCTTCTGAGTGTGCACTTAATGTGGTAAGGCCAAATGTACACAAAATTAGGAACTGACCTTTATTAAAATGAAAATGTGTTAGAAGTCTCTAGGCTGCTTTAGAAACTGTCTGCTATGTCTACCAAAAAATTTCAAGCAGTAAATCAAGGAATCCTAAATATTAAAAGAACAGTTTCCAGCTATTTACTTGCTATGGATTAAGGCCGTATTTATGCACTGGCATACCTATAAAAGAGTATATACTGACAGAAGTTTTTTATGAAAATTAGTTATAAAAAAGCCAGGCTCTCAGCTCTACAAACAGTACTTAATTTACAAATAGCCAATAGAGACAGTGTATTTTTATATTTGCTTGCATTAAAAGATTAAAATCAATGTATGGTTTCCTCTATCAAAAGATCCCTGGCCTTTTTCTAATGTTGTGGCTGATATAAGGGGGAGCCTTCAGTGCCAGGTTCTTGGGCCAGTGATTTGTCCTCATGTTTTGTTGAGGGTGCTTTACTCATAACGTAATTCAGCAATGTCAAATTTTCTTCTTAGGAATAAGGAAATTCCCTCTAACAAAATTATTTTTTTTTTTCTGTAAAGGAAAAAGTATACCCCTGTGTAGTGTATGAATCCTAATGTAGGTATATGGCAGGTATTTAAGGAGGACTTCCTACACTGCTGTTTCTTTTAACACTTTGTTATGCAACTGGATCACAGGTAAATCACTGGAATATCAAATACATCTTCTGCAGGTTTCTTCATTCAGAGATGTAAGGACCACAGACCCAGTTGCCATTGTGCTAAATAGCTACAAATACTTCAGGCAGATGGGTTATCCCTGTATGCATTTGCCTTTTTGATTCACCACTGCATCAGATCCCAAAGACACAAAGTGGATGGGAGGGCTCTCAGCACAACAGATGGAATACAATCCCAGTAATTAACTAATACAATAAACTTCTGTATTTATCAGAATGCTTGCTGAAGAAATTCTTGAGTTTAATAGCTAGGTAAAACGAGAGCAGAAGAAGGAAGTGACAGCTCCAGAAAGCAAGGCCAGTGGGCTGTCCTTGGGACAGTACAGCCCGAGTGCATTAACACAGCTGATGCCTTCCTTTATTTACTGGGCTAGTCCCAATGCCTACACTAACCCCTGGAGCTGCTGGTTCAGTTTAAGAGCAGAAGAGTGGTAGGAACACCATGCTGTTTGGCATTTGAGAGGTTGTGCCTGAGAGAGTTCAGAAAGATGACAGCAGTGAGCCTGTGGAGCCCCTTCACTGTTTTTTATTTCAGGGCTTTGCTCCTCAGTGGTGGTGGAGGGAACAGGGCTCCTAGCAGTTCTCAAATGTTGCTGTACTTCTGCCACAGAATCAGGCCATTTTCTTGTCAGAGTCCCTGGCAAACACAAAAATTAAATCATATTGATATGACTTATTTTGCACAGAATTTTCCATCTGTTCCTCTTCTTAACAGTTCCATTAGAAAGTCATATTGCTTCATATGCTATTATTAACAGATGTTGGAGCAGAATAATGTGTACGTGTTCCTGAGAATTAGAAGTGTTGCTAAGTACAAACCTCTGTCCTCAAACTTGCATTTTAACACCACACCAAAGCACCTTGCTGCCATGTGAAACCCCACTTGTGGGATGGTTCCCTCCCCTCTGGTTCCTGCTCAGAGCAGGCTGCTTGGGGCCTCATGCAGGTTAGCTCAGAGCATCTCCAAGGGTGAGGGACACTGCCTCTGGGCATCCTGCTCGCTCCAGTGTTCAACAGCCCTCTCAGCAAAAAAGAAAATTACTGTATCAAATCAAAATTTCTCATGTTTCAACACATCTTTACTGCCTCTGTCCACCTCTGGGAAAAGTTGGGCTCCATCTTCTCCTCATCCCCCCTCAGTAGCTGCCCACACCAGGGGGATTCTCCCTGAAGCCACCTCTCCTTAGGGCTGAACAAGCACAGCTCTCTCAGCTGCTCCTCCCTGTCTCAGAAACCCCAGCTATACAATATCCTGGCAGCCCACCCCTGGCCCTACATTAGGGTTTCATTTTCTCATGATGGGGAGCCCAAAATGGGGCAGAGTAAACAAACAGAGGGACTAATGCCTCCCCTTCAGAGCCTGCCTGGCCTTTTGCTCACAGGGCTTGGAGTGCTGTCAGCCTCCTTTTGCTACAAGAGCATGTTGCTGACTCACAGTCAGCTCCCTGTCCACCAGGTCCCCCAGGTTTTATTCTGCAATACTGATTTCTGCACAGCAAATCCCCAGCCTGTAGTGCATCAGGGCCCTGATTCAACTCCCCCTGCCAGGATTTTAGTTGGTTCAGGAGTTTATTTGACTGAGTTCAAGGTCAGCCTTTTTGCTGATCTGAGCTATTTGTTGGGAATAAAGCTAGAGACAACCTCAGCAAAGGCTTGCCTGCCTCTTCATCCCTTGGGAGCTGCTTTCAAGCTGAGGCTCTTGCACTTGGCCTCTGCCTGAGTGACACTGCAGCTGTGCTGCAGCTGTGTCAGTGCCCAGTCTCCTGCCTCCCTGATCCTGACCTGCTGGCTTGATTCCCTGCCTTGACCTTGAACCTGCCTCATCACAACAGACTTGCTGTGTGGTCACTGGAGCCAGGCTGACACTGGCCACTCTTTCCAGGCATATAAGCACAAGAAGCCCTTTTTTACCCTTTACATCATTTGCTAATTTCAACTCAGCTTGAGCTTTTGGATTTTGCAGTTCTTTCTCTGCATGCTCCAGAAGTGTCTTTGAATACCTTCTGGGCTGCCACCTCTGCTTCCTCCTCAGTGCTCCCTGTGTGCATCTGGGCTGGGCCAGGAGTCCCCTCTCCACCCATACTTCTCCTCTGTTACTCTTGATTTACCTTCCATATATTGCAATAGACTGCTTTTGTGCCCTAAGGAGGTTGTCCTTGAAGACTGACTCACTCTCCTGGGCCCCTTATTCCTCCTAGTCTGTCTCACATGGGGATTTGCCAAGTCTCATGGTCATTGAAGCCAAGGCCGCCCTTGACCTTCACCTTTTCTACCAGTTCTTCCTTCCTTGTGTGTAATGGGTCCAGCAATCAGTTCAGTCATCACCTGCTACAACAAAATGTCCTCAGTATACTTCAAAAATCCCCTGGATTGGTTGTGCATGATCCTGTCACTGTTCTAGTGGACACGGCATTTGAAATTCTCTGTGAATGCCAGGGCCTGCAATAAAGAAGCACTCAAAACAGGACTAAAAAAAAATTCATCTTCATGCCCACAACATGTTTAGACTCTAAGTATCCCTGCAAACACATATGATACCAAAGAGAAGCCTCATCATGCACACTACAGCATGGGTGGGAAATGCAGCTGAGAGCTGTGGTCAACTGCAGTCAGCCAGACAATGGGGATGGACACACGGGACTGAGCCTAAAACCTCAAGACACCAAGCAAGAGGGCATCACCCTAAGTCCTGAATTTGGTGTTGACCCTAAAGAAGGAGAGGATCACTACATCCTTATCACCTCCACTTCTTGAAGTAGTTAATCTCTGCATGTTTCTATCCCAACAGCATCAGAAGTAGCACATGAGATCTGATGGACTATATTGGAATACAATAGTCTTGAAATCCTCATTTCCAAGGATCAATTTTTTTATTTCTCTTGCAATCTCCAGAGAAAACAAAGCTAAAATTCCTCATTCAAGGACCTTTTACACATTAAAATGTAATTGCACTCTAAAAATGAGTCCAAGGACATGTTCTTTCTGTTCCATCTCCTAAGTTTCTTTAATGCCAGCTGTTAAATTTGGTATTTTGTATACAGGTTTCTATGGCAAAGCATCATTGGTGTCCACGTCAAAAAGCATTGTGAAAGCTGTTATCTATAATTCATGGTCTGCTCATCACACCTAGTATTCCTTAAAAACACTCAATTTATATCTATAAACAGGGCTGGGTCTGTTTTAAGGGTACAAACCAGGCAATCTGAAATATGTCAAGTGAAAGCATTTTAAGGAGCTTAAAGAATATTCCTGATACCAGCAATTACACTTACAAGTATGTTCATTGCTGTCACAATCAACTGCAATTGTTTGTTCCACTTTTTCTGAAATATTCTGGACATTTTTTTCCCTTCACATAATGTATAGTAAACTTGGCAAGTGGGGAGACATGGGGAATAGTTTTACAGAACAATATGTCATTTTTCTTTTTCACAGAACATATGTCAGGCACCAGCAGACTCAGGAGATGTAATCCATATGAGAGTTCCTCTAATGTGTTACACAATACAGTCAGAATCTTGCAAAAGGAGTTTCTTTCTTCAGTGTATAAGCTTGGGATGACAATTAGGTGTAATCAAGCATTCAGTACACTTAAATTAAAAAAATTAAATTAAATTTTAAAAAAAATAGATAAGAAAGAACTCCTTTCCACAGTAAAACTATGGGGTATTTCTAAGCATTAGCGAAGTAAATAAAACTTGTTTTGAATTGAAGGACCTCCTTAAAAGACTTCTAGTTTAGCCTGGAGACATGATATACTGTGATTCTGATGTGATGCAACTTATTTTCACTTTTGGAATCTACAGACTGAATGAAAATCACCTACAGTATGGAGTGTGTTATCAATCATCTCACATTATAGAGGTTGTTTTTATGATGGATACAGTAGGGGATTCTTGAAATAGTCTAACTGCAGTGCCCATGCACTTACCCAAATGCTTGCAATTGCCTCTGCTGTTTTCCTGAGACTGCCTCTGTTAAATGTTATCACTGAAAAATTTAAATTTCTCATCATGCAGTCATCAACTTGTAACAGCAGTAACCCGGAGAAGTAATAACATACTGTGTTTTATTGCAAGATGATTTCTGGCCTGCTGAGGAAGTCAACCAATATTTTCAACAAATCTGGGCATTACCCATGACATAAATCTTCTTTCATCACACATATGGCAGATGAGCAGTCATCCACTGCCAGTAAAGATATTTGTCTTACCTGTTTTGTTTTGGACTCATTCAGAAACAAAGAGAGCAAGCTCACTGCACTTCTCAAACCAAACACTTGCAGGCTTTCACTCCCTGCAGCAGAAGAATCAGCACAAACCACCTTTAATGCAAGCAACAAACAGCATCCCTCCAGTCCATCTGCTGTATGCAGCTACACAGGAGATCTGCATCACTCAAAATAATTACTGAAGTATGGCAGTTCTGCTTCTATAGTCACTCTTTTGCTGAACTCATCCTGCACTGGAAAACCAAGCACTAAGCCCAGGTGCATTAACTAGGGACAAGTGAGGGATCCCTGTTTCCTGGTGACCGTTCACAATTATGCATCCAAGAGAAAGCATTCTAGAACCAGACCATGAAAATGTCTGCCAACAGAGAATACTCTTCTTGATAGCTTAAAATTGAAATCTGCAATCTTCTCAGAGCTTTAGAAGAGGCTGTATTGAAAACATCTGTCCTGCAGCTGGATTGCAAGGCAAATAGGATCCTAAACAACTGGGACAAGCACTGGTTGAGCTGTGACGGGCAAGGTCACTGTGCTGCCTTGCTTCCTTTGCTGTCTTCTCCTTCTAACACAGGGATTTACCTCTGCAGAACCATCAAGGAGCTAACAAGGTGCCTGAGAAAGAGACAAAGGGGCCTGAAGGATGAGTCCTAGTGGTGGGAAATTTCTTAAAGGCCTCTCACGAAAGAAGGCCTTTCTGCACTTTCTTGTTTCCATATGAAGCAGGATGCTTTTCTGTGACAAGCAGCAGCAATGCTGTTTCCTACTTCTGCTTCAACAGAAATAGAAAAATACCTTCAATGCATTATGATTAATTTGCTTTTAAAATGGTTTTCTCTGTCCTTAGCTCTTTAGATTTTACTGCCTATTCATCTGTGTCTATGAAATAGTTACAATTTGTAAATTTTTTCTGTCTATAATGTTAATAGAGTACATTGAGAATGTTAATTAGAAATCTATGTTTCAAAGAACATTTTCTTAATATTGGGGTAAGAATTTTATATTACTAAATGGTTTTGAAATTTTTGAATTTTCATGTCCAAAAAAGGAATTGTGATCTGATTATATCCAGTTCAACCTTGTCTATTCTATTTTCCCAAATATCATCAAAAAAATTTTCTTCGGACTACTTTTTTCTTCCACATTATGTTTTCAAGTTTCTTCTTTTTGCAGGAAGTTAATTTTCTTCAATGTCCAGCAATATTTTTGCTATTTTTGAGCAGCTCTGCTCCCACTTATTTATGAGCTTCATCATCTGTGCTCTTGCCATCAACTCTCTCCATGTTGGACTGAGGCACACATCATCCCTTGAGCACTGGGATAAAGTTATGTTTTCCCATTAAAAAAAAAAAATCATTCAAGTTTTCAAAACCTTTCATTCACTAGCTTGTATATAAACTCAAATTTGAGAATAATTGATCTTGAAATGTCTGGCTGAATATACAGCCTGACTGAAACAAGAGCAGGAGAGCTCCCTCTGTCCACTCCCATAGTTTGTGTGAATCCATGTGGATCCAGCAGGAGACTGATTCAGTGTGTCAGGGGTAGGGGATGGAGGGAGACCTGCACATCCACCCAAAGAGAAACACAGAGTCCTCTGCTGTGGCTGAGAGCATTTTCCCGGAAAGAGAGAGGAGTGTGACGATGTTAAACCAAACAAGAGAGGAGAACACAAAGATCTCTTTGTCAAGTTTCCAAGACACAGTTGCCTTCATCCTTTCTTGGTGTGCAGAATGCTTCCCCTGGCCTAATGAAGCTGCCAAACACCGCCCTCTTAATATTTCATGCATCATTTCACTGCACAGACCTTTCTGTCCTTGGCATTTGTCCTGTATCAGTTTTTATCCGCTGGATCCTTACAGTCCTGGGCAGTAACTTCACCCATGGGGCTGCTGGTACAGAAACCAGTTCTGCCTCTCTCAGTGAATCCGGGAAGGTTTTACCCATGGGCTTCAGGCTGTAAGAATGAATATGATCTTTTCCATGGGTGAAGCAGCCTGACCAGATTTGCTCAGCAGGGAACTGAGGATAGAAGGATAGAAGATCCATAGAGGATCATCAATGGTTTGTTTTCCGAGTTTTAGCATTAAAAAAAACACCAAAACCAGAACCTGAGAATTCAGCTGATAAGCCTGGCAACCCCCTAATCGGCTGTTTGTATCAGAATTACAGAGGGCAATCCAAACCATGAAGTGGTGCAATCTCAGCGTTTTCACCCATCGCAACTTCCAGCCCAGCCACAGGAAGCGCTCTGGGCTCACTCAGATGAGCTGTCACCAAATGAGGCATGAGGTCTTTGCCTGTCTGCCAGTGCAAGTCCAGTCCAAAGGGATTCTCTTCGTTTTAACCTTACACATGTATGGAAAGTTCAGCATTATGTTGAAAATAAGCTGTCATTTCTCAGAGAAGCCTCGTGTATCTTAAAATCCACTTAAATCCAAAATAACAGACTGTAATTAAAGGCAGGGAACAGACATGTTGAAGGAGACAGATCAAGCCCCATATCATTCATACCAGCCCATCTTCACAAAAGTCAGGTAATTTATACCAGCTGATATTTTAGCCTTGCATTTTAAGCTTCCAATAAGAAATTAGGAAAACAATACTGAGAGCAATCAAGAGAGTTATAAAAAAGATTTGAAATTATTATTTTAAGATTTAATTCCTAGATTTTTGTATAAAACCCAAATGTTTACTAATCAGGTCAAGGCATGTGTCTATTCAGGAGTCATCTCAGTATTGTTGAGGAATTTGGCAAAATTCTCAGATCGACTTTCTTTTGTAGCACTTATTGCCAAAATGCTTTGTCATTTTCCAAGAAATGTATATTTCTTGGATTTGCTGTCCCAGCTGGTTTATTGATTCCATGGCTCTCCTTTCCAAATCACTGTTCCAGCTCATTGATAATTCTATCCAGTGCTGGTTACACAAAATGTTGTTGAAAGTCCTCTGTACTTTGAAAAGCCATGTGTTGACCAGTATTTTTAGTTAACAGATATACTCAGCCAAGATGACAATCTCCAAATTTTCTACTTCAGTGTTTTTCCCGCAGAAGGCAATGAGCTGTTTGCTGCAATAAACTCTTCTGTTTTGCCCATAGTTATGGCCACAATCCATGCTCTAAATCACTGTCTACATTATTTTAACATAAATCCTCTTTCAAATACCCTTCTAATTCAATGGCATGCTGTAAATCAAATACACACTATTATAACTGCCTTGAGACTCTACTGGAGCTCTTCAAATATACTCTTTAAAAGCACTAACTTTATGGCAAGCTTCAGGGTAAATTTACAGCATGATACACAAAGATTAGTCACAGGATCAAATTTTGCATGCAGAGAAGCTTAATGGCTTTGTCTTCTCATACACAGGTGGTTCACTTTAGAAATATATATAGTCCCACTGAAGTTAATAGAATTATGTGTATGCTTAAGGTTAAGTATATGCATAAGTATTTTCAGGAATATTTCCAGTATTCCAAATTATCTAGATAGCTTCATATTTAAAATCTTACCTTTGTAATCTGGCATGTATCTCTCTTTCAAAAGCATTTCATGTGCTTTGGTGGTGACTGGCAGATTTTGTGGTTAGCAAAACTTGACAAAAAAGAATCAACTAGCTCAGATCATCAAGAACTTAGCTACATTAATCGCACTTACTAACAGTATTTCTAAGAAATGGACCTGGGTGACAGCAGTCCCACATGAACCATCTCCAGGGTCAGGTTTAGCACTATCTCGTTTGCTGTTGCAGTTTAGGACACAGAGGTACATTACAGGTTCGCAGCACTTTCTTAAGTCAAATCAAACACAGGCAAAGGCTACACCACTGTCCTTCTTCCCCTCCCTCCCCCTCAAAAAAAAAAAAAAAAAAAAATCAACACACAACCCCCCCCCCCCCCCCCCCCAACAAAATAAAAAAAACACTCAGTGTGACTTCCATCCTTCTCTTTTTTGTCCCCATTGACAAGAGAAGGATACTTTTGCCAGACAGCCTTGGAGTGAAGCTTCTTTCTCCGCTTCATATACATGCCTGAGGCTTTAAACCCTGTCTACCCAGCTGATTGGAAGGGATATCAGGCTGACAGCCATGATGATGCAGACCAGGAACAGCATGAATAATAGTCCTCATGGTTTGATACAAACTAATATATCAGATTACCTATTTTCCAAGAGATTTCTACCGCTGCACAGCAAATCCACTTTGAAACTGCAGCTGGTCTCTGGGCACACGATCACATGAGCAAGCCAGGATGAATTCTGAACAACTGTGGGGAGGAACAAACAGTCCACACTTCAAAATGCAACTTTCTGATCATTTTGTCAGGAATAATGGCTCTGTAAGAGACAGGACGTACTGAAAAGGCTAAAAAAGTTAAACTGAGTAGTATTTCTATAGCAGTTTTGCCGTAGAATAATCCAAGACAAAATGTCTCAATGTACTTGCCTTCCAAAGGGGTCCCAAAGGAGGAGTCCAGATTGCAATTCATGTCTAGATTGTCTGATTTATGAAGATCCTCATCTGCCAAATTCAGCAGCCTGCAGAAATTAATCCCAACAAGCTACCATTATGAGAACACTAAACGTGATTCTTTATCTCCTGGGCAGAGAACTAAAACCTGGAAGATTAAATAACCTATTGCATAGCACTGAGCAAGACACTTGCAACCTCAGACCTCAGCAATAACATTACTGCCCTAGTATTGCAGATCAAATACTATCTTGGTCTGTTGCTTAGTTCTAAAAGACAGTTTTGTCTAATTCAACACATCTTAGGGAACAAGCCATCCTTCTGCAATATCCTAGTTGTTTACTGGGCTTTTTTAAAAAGGCATAAAATAGTAATTGTGAAATAGTTAATTATCACATAAATATTTACTCATTTAAGGGCACTTCAGATGATAGCAGGCTAGAGGCCTGATGTAACCACTTCACTTGCAGAGCAAAGCTCCTGGACATGCACAACCACTCTGCACTCTGAGTCAATACACCCAGGCATATAAAGCCCTGGACCTGTGGAAATCTGCTTCAACTGCTCCATAGACACTAAACATCCAAATTTATATTCGTGTAAAGCTTCCATGTAGCAAAAAATGGATACTTGCCCTTACTGTCTCGTGTAATACAAGAAATTTGAACAGAAAAATGAAGAGAAACTTGCTAATGTTTGACTGAAGACATTGTAAAGGCACTCAGAACCAAGGAATCCTCACCCTCATCCCAGTACAGGTACCTACAGCTAGCATTAAGAAACAAAAGATGTGTAAGAAACCTATTACAGAGAGGTAGAATTATTTATCAATGATGTAAAAAACTATAATGAGATAAGCAAGGCCAACACAGTTAAAGCTATAAAGCTTTTCAAAATGTTGCTGCAATAAACTCTTCTGTTTTGCCCATGGTTATGGCCACAATCCATGCTCTAGAAGAAGCATGAGAAGAGGTTCTGCTAAGATCACTTCAATAACTTACTACTGAAACCCACTCATGTTAGGAAGTTGAACACTAACAAGAAATCTATTGTGAGCAATCTTAATTTTGCTCACATGGACCAGTGTTTTCTACAAATTATGTGAAAAATTATTCCTGAATGTGGCAGCTGGCAGATTTCTTTATGAAATAATTATCAAACTAATAATCAAGGTTGCATCAGACTTTTAGAAATCATTCTATAAGAGAGTTGCACATGCAAAATAAATTTGAATTAAGTTATCATAACTTGCTTAAGTTTAGTTAAATGGATAAAGAAACAAATTTTGGTATCTATGATTTTCATTTCATAAGAGCAAATTTTAAGGAAGGGAAACTAAGTGAAAAAATTTCCTGAAGTCATCCAGAATATTAACACTAGAGTCCTGGAACTTTCTAAAACAAAATTCGCTGAAACTATCTGGAATTGATAAGTGAGGAAAACTGTAGGGAAAAGACTTCATAAGTAGCCACAGGATAACCATTTCCAAAGGTATTTTAGGACTAAGAACACAAGCTGATACAGCTGGTAAGAACAGAAGCTGGTAAAGCCAACACAGAACAGAGGAAACAAAAGATTCTCATGCCAGATGAGATTTCTGGTAGAAAGAAGCAAGTGGTTGATCTAGCTTGGGAAAACCAAGGCTAGGAGGGCAGCTGATCCAATTTCCCAACTATCCTTGAAGCTGCTGCTACCAAAAGTTTTAGCTAAGTTATAATAGCAACAGTTCAAGGAACTGGGCTAAAAAAAGGAGTAAAGTAGTCTTCATGGAGATTTAAAGAGAAAATAAGGTTTCTTTTCAGAGAAGTGAATTATAAAAGGATAATGACAGTGCACCTTCTTGTGTCAGGGCAGAAAACAGCAATTGAAAAGGTCACTCCAAACCTACAGCCCATGCTCCTATCTTTAGCCTAGAGTTTTACCCTATTCTAAACACCCTAATAAGTAAATGCAATTTATTGTGCTTTATCAAGTTGTACAAGACATCTTCAGGGAAAACAATAACCCAGCTCTTCTGCATGTTTTACTCAGACTCAGGGACTGGAGCCATGGCATTTGGATGAAAAAATCTTTATTCTTGCCCAGTTTTCTTCTGTGGAGCCAAAGTGTCTGATTCTGCTGGCATCCAGTTTCAGTTCTGATTTCAGTCCTGTGAACCTGGTAACTCTGGACTATGATCTTTTACACCACAAAATTTCTCACTGTCTTTGTAGCCAAGTTTATCATCATCATTTCTCACAATAAAGCAATGCTGCTGACTGTTTCAGATCATTTCTCACTGTAGTTTCTGGCCTTTCTATTCTGAAGTTCACAGAGTTGACATATAAACTGGTTTTCTCCTTTACTCCTCTCTTTCCCCAGTTGTACAAAATTACTCTAAAGATCACGTCATCTGTTTCAGTCGTCTTTGCTTTTGGCAAGTAATGCTTCAATATCCATTTCCTGATCCTATTCCTAAACCATCATAAATAGAAAAACGTGAATATAAATATGCCAGTATGAAGCCAATGCCAAATGACTCCTATGTCCCCAATGTCCTATATAATACCAATATAATCTACATTTCAAATCCTGCAAAAGGTTTTTGCATTTGCATTGTCACCACAGCCTCCATGAAGCTGAAATTGGAGTGTCTTTGGTTCTATAGCACTCCAGCCCATCCAACGGGAAGAGTGCAGCTTTAGATTTTTAAACAAAAAAAACAAAGACCACATTTTCTACATGGCCTCAAACTGCAACATAGGCAAACCTAAACTTCACACGGGTAAGCATGTCTTATCCCATGGTCTAACAGGAAAACAAGAGACAAGCTCTCTTCTGAATTTGGGAAAAGAAGGGGTGGTTTGCAAGAACATCAAGGTTTATAATGATTCATTCAGAGATACAGAGTTCTGCATTATGTGACAACTACATGCTCTTAATATTTCTCTTTAAGTCTTGATATTTTAAGTCTTGATATTTCACTTTTAAAGTGTGCCTGGCTGAGAGAGCACCTCCTTTTGTTATGGGCCTGGGACAATAGATTGCAACATTTGCTTCATAAGTTCAAAGGGGAAGGTGAGGGGAAGCATCAGTCTAGGATATGATGCTTGATATTTTTCTAAGATACCAGAAAACAAAATAAAAACCTGCACCAGCAAGTTGCTCTTAAGTCATAAGGGCTGAAGGTATGAACAGCCTGATGAGTTAACAGAGACCGCTACTTTTTATTGTAAAATACCTTAATGGCATTCAGCACATTTTTCCACTGATTTTAATGATGCCAGGATTTCATCTTTCATTCTCAAGGATTTTCATTACACCAATACATATATTACAGTCCACCATCCTTATGGGCTGCTTCAGTAAGGAGTCCCATCTTGGTCTGGAAAAAGGATGATTTTGATGAGTTCTTGTATATCTTCCATTGCCCATCCATCTTGTGCTGGCACCCACATCCTGGTCAGACAATACAGTGCCAAGGGACAGGGAAATTACACCTTTCCTAGTAGTAAATGAACATGCTCATCTGGAAGAACCTTTAAAAAGCTCAGTTTTTAAAGAGGAGGTAGTTTTCTGCCAATTCAGTGCTCTGAACAAGCCCCACAGATGGTGAGGCAATTTCCAGAGCTGGCAGAAGAGGAAGAGCAGGATCACCTCTGGCCAGTGGCCACACCAGCAGCTCCACCTCTGAGGTGAGGGAAAGTTTTCCAGAGGAGCTAGAAGGGACCATAACTCAGCTACTGAGAAGTGCAAGCTGAAGAGAAATGGCCCAGTATATGGAGATTTCTTTAGAAAACATGTAAATTATAATTTTCTGATGCAACAGCTGAACTTCTGTTTCAGGAGCACCTTATTTTGTGTTCTACTAGACCAGTTATTTAGGGATTAAGAGTCCATTTGGCACACTTCCTTTGAGGAGGTGCTACAGCCTTCATTCTCATTTCAGTGTCTCAATCCTTTGCTTCCACCCTACAGACACTGAATTAGTTTCCCAAACAGGATATGCAAGCACAGGGAGAGCATCTGCTTGCAAGCAAGCAGGAACACACTAAGGAGAGAGATGAGACACTGGCACAAACATTCCCTCTCAGACCTGTACCAGGTCACTGCAGTCTCCCCCAGGCCACACATGGCTTTCTGGAAGCATCAGCCCCTCAGTCAATGAAAAGGGCCATTTGTTCCCAGTACCAGAGAGCTGCCACAGCACAGCACTGGTGCTCAGGGGAGGCACCGAGCAGATGCTCTGGGTCACTGCTTGGTGGCCTGGCTCTGGCATTGCTCACTGCAGCTGTTCTGTTCTGTACATATTGAATACACTTAAAATCTGTGCTCACGTCCCTGCCCGGCTGTCCAGCACACTAATGCTAGAAAAAGAAATGTATTGAAGTGAACAGAGCAGGAGGTAAGTCTGAAAGGAAGGTGGCCCCACTCCCTCCATCACAGAAACCAGCTCCAGATGACTTCTTCCCACTCACCTGAACCAGAGGCAGCCCTCATGAGCAGAGCCACCACCACTGAGGTTTTGCCCTCCCGGTGCTTTCAGAAGCAATGCAGCTCCAGCAGTTGCTTCCCTAACATCTAACTTTTGGGGAGAAAAACTCTTCTTTCCCTCAATAACATGACTGTTATGTGAGGCCATCTTACAGCCCAGCAGCAGGATCCTATTTCTGGCCCTGAGGTATGCTCACTTGATTTGGCATCCCTTCACCTATACTAAAACCAAACATGTGCTAATGCTACAAGCTGACCACAGCTCTGCTGTTCTGCACACACACAATTACTTATGCTGTGTCCACTTTAGCCTCCTGAGTCTGGACTAATGCACAAGGAAGAGCCCCAGTCCCACCTACCAGGGTGGATACTGTGGACTCATGCCAGGTTCAATTCAATTCCCAGCAGCAGAGCAATCCATACTTTCCAAATGAAGAAGGACAAGCTTAGTAGATGCCATAGCAAGGCAGAAGATAACTATTTCATGAGAGGTATTGAAGTTTCCCCCATTTCTTTTTGTTCCACTGCAGAGATGTCGCAGTCGGTTTCCTGCATCCCGGATGAGTGACCAAACAGCTCAGGATCACAGAGCTACCCCGAGGGCAGCTCCTGCATTATCACCAGGTACCAGAAAACTGTCATGTCAGGCTGAGTGTGACTCTGGATCCCTGGGTATGGAGTGCAAGTGTGAGACTAATCTCCCACTTCTGTTTACTGAGGCTATTGACAAAGGGCCCTCAATGCCTTTTAATTTCCATGGTAAACATAAGTAGTTCTGTAAAGCGGGATTTTGAATTTGACTTGTAAAATGAGATTTTTCAGAAATACTCTGTAGCTGAGTTGCTCATTTTGATAGGACTTTCCCATAAATTCTTAATTCAGACAAGTTTTAGGTTTTCATTCAATTTTCTAATCACAGTCTGAATGCACCAACAGGTTGTGCAGCCATTTGCCCCCAGCTCCGCTGCTCAAAGCTGCCTATGGTACAGTGTAGCTGTTCCTTCTGGGATTTAGCTTGCATGAAAAAGCATTGTAAGAAACCCCAGTCCTTCACTTGGGGAGTATTATTTTATGGGTTTTTTGGAGTAAAATTTTCTGCTAAAAATCTTTGTCATGAAAGTAACTATAAAAATAAACTTCAGTTTCCAAAATTCTAATAGTCTGTCAAGTATTAAAATTGCGTTTGAAGAGTCCCAGCAACTCTTACTTTTTAATGATACAATTTTTTTTTTAAAATGCTTCAAGGTTGTTGCTATGGAGTACCTAGATCACCTGCAGCTATAGGAATAAGCATCCTGTAATGTATAATGAATGCCGAGGCTCTACTTAGTTTTGCCCAGGGCTTGTTTTGCCTTAAAATGTTGGGGGCTGTTTTGGGGTTGATTGTTTCAGTAACATTTGTGGTAGTTTTAAAGGGTTTAAATACAGTCCAGGGAGAATTCTAGTGCTGTTGTTTTACTTTTTTCTATAGTGAATACCAAACTCTTTTGCATAGTTGATATTCAACTCATCCAAGAACAGTTTTAGCAGAAAAATTACCATTTATAACTTTATAGCTAGGACTGCTGGTAGGCAGGATAATGCAGAATAGACTGATCTGCTCTTCCCCTGAGACACAGGAAAATTAAAATGTTCCCTGTCCACTCCTAGCTTAGATGAGATGCTAACAAGAAGCAGGGAACCCCATACACTGTCAAGTCCCTATTTCAAAGGGAGTAGAACATTTACACTTTTATGAATAGTGCTGAGTGCCAAAGGTATTGGATAAACATACATCATTTCCGTGCAGTTTTTATGAATCATTCTGTAGCATGTATTAATCCCAGATGGTATGGGAACATCGAAATGAATACTGCTGTCTGAACCTTATTGACTTCTGCTGCCCAGAACCACCACAGCCCTTTAACATTCACAGATAAGGTACAGCTCCCTGTCCTCTCTCATCTCCTGAGAGACAGCCTTTCTCCACCCGACAACTTAATGTTAGTTAAGATGCTTCAAAAAAACCACCTTAAGAACCCATTGGCTCCAGGCCTGATGAACAGATTTTGTCAAGCTTTTAGATATTTGAGAATACCATGTTATTTTCATGGACAGATGGACAGTATAAGTACAGTCAGGCATGAGGCACTTGGTTTCTCAAGGCCTTGCTTGCCCACTCAGACAGGTAATTGCTCAGCAAAAGAAGGCCTAGAAACAGAGGTGTGAGTGCTTTTGAAAGCACTTCTTTCACTGAGAGAAGATCACCTAAGCCAAGTTGTTGTTTTGGTTTTTTGGAGCAGCAAAAGGTACCTTAGCTTTGATCATACTTGGGCTGAGTGTCCAATTCGACTCCTGAACTCCACCAGCCAAAATAGTTCAAATCCTGAAACATTCCATTATTTCAAGTAGTTACTACAGTCTTTAAAGTTCAGTGTTTACTGGAGAAAGTAAACAGAGAGGTGCAAAAAAGGGAGCTCTGCTGCTTGATTCACCTTTCCCAAGAGTGGCAATCCTTCTGTGTGAACTTCTGTGGGGATTCAAGAAACCAAATACCTCCAAGCACAGCACCATTACCTCAGTCTAAAGCAAACTAGAGCCAGTTAATTCTGCAGAACTAACTGCTCTGGGAAAACTCAAAGATCAGTGACAGAATGGCTCACAAAGTCAATGGGATGAGGACTAAGCCAAGCTGGAAATAAGCATTAACTCCCAAAATACAGAATCCTATTCACTTGTACCTTTAAACATACAGGATCTCCTAGACAACATCCTTAAAAGAAGTTTGAAAGTCAGTAGGTAAAAGAGGTTTGTGCCTTGGATGATCCCACTGGCATTTTCTCCACATCTCATGTAATGACAAAGTTCAAAGTAGCTTTTTTGGAGCATTGCTTCCAGGTTCTCACACCCTGAATTTTGTGAGCATCTTTACAGAATGCTATGCAGAAGAACCTGAATGCTCCCTACAAAAAGCTGATCATCCTTCACAAAGTTCCAGCTCCTGGCATGCATAATTTTCAGAGACAAGTTTTTTGGGGTTTTTTTTTTGTTTTTTTTGTTTTTTTATTTCTTGTGAAAGGCCATGTCATTCATCAGTATTCTAGGTTAGATTTGTTATATATTTGAGTTACCTGCTCAAGCCACAAGACCCTATTGCTGAAATAAAGGGCAAAAAGAGCACAATAAAGCCATCCAAAATTGCCATTCTCTCATCCATGTCTGAGAAACATACACTAATTTATTTTTTTAATCTGAATAGCATATTTTACTAAGATAATAAAAAACCTAACCTTTTCTCCATTGGCTAGCAATATGTTCTAATAAATAAATTTTTCAATTCTTGTGAAAATCAGACTATTTCACTGTGAAATAAAATAGACATTTTTGACATGTCTTTTGCCATTTAAAACTATTTTACTTTTATGAGAGTCAAGCCACTGTCCCTTAAATCATGCCAGGGGCATGTGAATGATAATGTCAACAGAAGCGATGTCTGAAAAGACTTACATAAAAAAATACACTTGAATTTTACAATTTCTCAAAGCATAAGCTCAAAACTGTAAATAAGTATATAACTATTGTATATTAATCCAACTGAAATTAAAAAAAGGATCAAAATAACCTTCCCAGTTTAGTTATTCTTCACTTTTTGGAAAAAAATATTTCAAGTATGCAATAATAAATCATTAGGTCACATTTTTCTCGTACTGAATGAGATCCACATATGTTTTCAGGGGCTATACATGGTATTTGTAATCCTCAAACTAAGACCCTACTCCAGGTCCCATCCTGCCTTCTACAGAGAGCTCTTCCAGATTTGTAAAACAAATCACATTCTGTCATTTCCCAAGACTTCTTAGTCACCCACAAGAGACTGGAGGAAAAAAAAATTTAAAAATTTAAAAAAAAAAAAAAGCTAAAGAGCAAAAGCAGCTCCATAGCAGAGTGCAAAAAGTAGCAACATAGCAGCAAGCTAGATAAGAAGAGATATTTACAGAGAGGCTGCACTTAATCAAGAGAAAACATTTAATATATACACCAATGTTTTCCAGCTGCCTAAAACCCAGTAATTCCTGCTAACTAGTTTCATACATAATCCCCACAAGGAGTATTTATAAGCTATTTCTTTGGCACAGAACTATTTTAATATTCTTATAGTTTATACCTGACTTACAAGCTAGTTTCTGGTCACTGTGTACTACAAAAGATTTCTCCTTTCCTCTGAGTTGCAGGAAAAAGAGAAGAGCTGCTGTGCATGAGGCCTGGGTACATTTCAGCTGGGGATGTTTCTTTGACAGTAAGAGAAGATGAGAGCACAGACAACCCACAGTACTCCAATGAATTAACATCAGATGACTTTGGTGGCTGTGACAAGAAATAATTTGAATCCGAACCATGTAGAAGGCCTAATTCTGTTCAGGCATAAATTGGAGCAAGTCCACTGAAGCAAATCCAATTTGCTGCAGAGGTATCACAGGATGCACACACTGCAGCTCTGGGCCCTGCAGGGCTCACCAAGGCACACACTGCACATGGACACACAGGCTCTGTTCTCTGGAGAACCCCTGGGGCTATGGGAAAAGGCTCCCCACACCTTTATCCCTGGATTGGCACCACCCATGGTGACAAACACCAATCCCAGCTCACTCTTTCACAGCAGCAACTTCTCTCTGCAAGGACAGCAAGTTACTGCAATAGCCAAAAATTGCCCTGACACATCTCAGAGCTCCTGTTTTAGGATCACTTCTCCAGCACCATAAAGCAAGCTGCAATCCTTCTCCTTGAGATCCTATGTGACACCTGTGCCAGCTCCCCCTGCTCCACTTCCCACCTCCTTCCCAGCCTTCCTCTTCCTAAACCCGTGCATAGGCAGGACTAACAGCAGGTTTTTCATCTTTTTGTTCAATGTTTTCAGCCTCCTGGGACTCAGAGGTGGTGTCAGACCATATGAGCACCTCCACATGCACAGGAGGGAGGAAATCCCTGTGCTCCCAGCCTGAGCAGCCAAGGCAGGGGCAGTTCACACATGGAGCAGTCCTTCCCAGTGCTGCCTCTGTCCTGAATGTCTTTGCCATTCTTGTTCATTCCCTCTGGACATGAGGAGCTGAAGATGTGACCATTACCTTACCACTGCAATAGGACACCTCTACATTTTGGCAAAAACTCAAAGGCAGTTGTGTTGTCAGCTATGTCTGCTGTGACTGCAAAAAGTAATTGCATTTATAATTTGCATATGCAAGTTATTACACAGATTTCATTAATCTGTTCCTAAAAATGCTAAGAAAGTGGGAGAGCTGTTTAAGGATAGATCAAGAGGATCATTTAATAGTTATTTAATAGAGCAATGCATCCATGCTTATTTAACAGTTTCCCCCCAGCCACTGGTACACCATTATCAAATTAAATAACATCTAATCAGGCTATCAGATTATTGTATTCTTTTATGAACCAGCAAGTGCTTAATGGGTTTCATTTTAGAAATAAGGACATTCATATTGCAGGAGATTAATGCTATGAAAAAATATCTATATTAACATCTCTGAGCAATAAGGGATATGAATTAATGGATAGATGACCTAGTTACAAAAATGTGATGCTTTTTAAAAAATTCAATATTAAGTATCTTTAAACCTTGCAATGTTAATACTTTGAATATACTTCAATAAAGAAGCCTTCTGTTATGCAAAATGTGACACATTCTGACACAGAAACACAAGTTTGGTTTTAATTGAAAGGAATCCTGACACCCTCTTCCCAGGAAGGGGGCTTACATGTCCTAATGGAGCTGGCATTCCGAGGCTGGCTGGGCAGTGCCCACTGCTGCCTGCCCAGTCTCAGCCCAGCAGCAGCACCTGCTGATGGCCACAGAGGTGTTTTGACCCCCACAGTTCCTTTGCTCTCCGGGCCCCGCTGCTGAGCAGCTGCTGCTGACCCCAAAAGGAGGAGCTCGAGGGGAGAGAGGGGGCCAGCAGTCCCCAGCACCCCGCAGAGCTCTGAATGCTCCAGTGACAGCCTCTGCAAAGGAAAGGCTGGGGAAAGGATCAGCAGCTGCCTCCAAGCCCTCAGCCAAGCTACAGCAGCTCTATGAGCAGCATCTCCAGTTTCTGTATTGCATATCGAAGCAGTTCTATACTCTTTCAAAGCTGAATTAGGCACAGATTTCATCATTAGTTCCTTCTGAGAATAAGAAAAATGCCCAAATTACATGTCCTCTCATTAATAGTATTTTTCTTTGTCTTATACCACAATTTCTTCTGCTTGCTCAACCAATTATTCCTCCCTTCTCTACCCAGCTCCTACCACTCAACTTCAAAGCAGCCAGTCATTTCCTACATTCCATCACCATGCAATAGAACTGCTTCAGACCAAGATGTTTCAGATTCAAGACACTTAAATCAAGGTTAGACCTTGCAATTTTACAGCAGTAATGCCTCCAGAAATGAAGCTAAGGCCATGTCAACTTCATATTTTTTTAATGCTATGTCTTATTCCAGGATGGAGAATTTTTAGGGAAGCTTGAAGGACTGAGAAAAGAAAAACTAAATGTTTTTAGTAGCTTCCTGTTGTTTGTCTTAAAATGCTATCACAGTGAGTCAGTAGCTCAGACTTGTAAATACTATCCTACCTCATCTCTCTGGTTATTACTCAGCCAAGCCTTTCTAAAATATTTAAGTAATCGTTCTCTCTCTATTAAAACAACAGATGGAATTCCTAACCTTCAATTTTATGTCAGGATTCTGCAGTAATTTATTAACAGCTTGAACTCTGTTCTCTTGAGGGTTTAACCTGATGGTTGAACCCAATTACATTACAGTCCTTTGTTCATCAAGGGACATATGTAATATGATATTAAATATGAAACAACTCGTGCCTGAATAATGTAGTCTTTGTGATACAAATTGATGGAGTGTGGAAGCTCAAATTGCAAGATCATAAACTATTCTTAGTTTTCATTTTATATCACAAAAATTCAGGACTAAGTCCACTGCTGTCAGCTGACTTATTAATGTAGAACTGGCATAAATTAGAGCTGAATCATGGTTTGTCTCTCTCATTATTGTCAAGGCATGCTGAAGTCCTAGTCATGCACTCACAAGCCGGTTTGTGACTCCCAGAATATACACTTAGAGCAGTATGTCTTTCCTCCAGATCATCTCAGTCCCACCAATACAGGCTAGAGGAATCCCCCCACACACAGATCCAGACTGTAATTCCATGCAGCTCAGAGTGTCTCACCACAGCATGGAAACCTCCCACACAGAGTGGGAAATCTGCTTTGCTGTGCAGTTATATTTGCCATTGTAAAATCACTCCTTTTAAGCTAACTTTGGCAGGTTAGTATATTGCTTTTTCCATTATGAGTCTTCCCTTCCTACCCTATTTTTTTCCTTCTTGCATCACGATGCAAGCCTTGAATGTTCATTATTGTGCTTGTCCCACAATTTGCTCCAAGTCCCACACTTTATGGATGGCATGGCATTCCTGAGCTCTTCCATCTGGCTCATGTGCCCCTGCTTTTTACCTAGGTTCCAGACACTTCCAAGGCATTAAAAAAAACAACCCTCTAATTAAGAAGTTAGGCCAATGAACCCCTAATAACCAGGTAAGCTTGTAGGCAGAAAATGTCACTGGCTTATTGATATCTTGCTTATTTTGAGGCCATTTATATGTTCATCCCAAGCCTCAATGCCCAGCTGAAGCATTGCTGTCAAAACAGTTCCCCAGTAACATAGGGGACCAAATATATTCATTTTCATGCTAAGTTTTAATTACAGCAGCAAAAAAAGCATATTTTGAAACATCCAGCACACTGAAATTAGCAGGCTGTCAGCACACTTGGCACAAATAGGAAGGACAAGATGGGTGGAATCACATCTCCCTGAAATACAGAACTCAGAAAACCCACATCTAAAGTGGGAGAGAATCTGTCTATCATCCATGGGGGAGAAAGAAGCACCTCAAAAGTATAAATAACTTGACTGGAGATGTTTCAGAGAGATTATTTGTACTTCAGAAGAATAAAGTCACTCGACTACACAGAGAGTAGCTGGCAGGTCAGGTATGGGCACCTACAGTGTAGGGGCCTAAATAGGGAGCAATTCTGCTCATGGTACTCAAAGGGAACAGTATGTATATTAAATAAAACCACTAGCCCTGATGCTTTAAAACAACATGTCAAAACACCTGACCACAAGGTCCGGCTCAAAAATCATCTTCATTAAAACAGTCCTTATATACCAAGTCTAGAGATGGCCAGGAAGATCAGACCTTTTGCTTTGCCAGATGTCATTCTGCTAGAAAAACTGTATTTGTACTTCTAACTCAGAAAAAATGTAGTTCAAAGGCTGAAATTAAGTTTCCATCCCATGAAGCAGTTTTTCTGCCAACTCTAAAAACTTTAAAACTAAGAATGGATTTTGAAATTATTTCATCAGAGAGCAATAACACTTTCTTTATGGTTCAGTTTACCATGTGTAATTGCCAGTGTTAATCTACACAGAAGTATTCTAAATCCCAGTCCTAAAGAAACTCTAACCTCATCTAGGTTTGTTTTCTGGAACTGAGCAAGAGCAAAGCCCACAGCTGAGTTTTGAAGGAAGTATAGGGAGTTTGAAATCATTACCTTTCATATAGAAGGATCCCTGGTTCTTTTAACTTTTTATAAGCTCATTTACTTGTTTGGATCCTTTAGGTTCTCAAAGCTTGTCATATTTTTAATATATCTTTCTGGTATGAATTTAAAATCCAGTCAAAATGGATGACTGACTCCATCCCAAACCTTTGTGAAGGAGAACTTTGGCTGCCTTGTTCTAAGTGCCTCCATCTACCTGACAACTCCCTTTGCCTGGAAAGAGAAGATTGCTTAGGAAGATTGGCCCCTTCCAGCTGAATCACTGGCATACCCAACAAACAAACAAACCAAACCCAAGCATCTCCTGTCCTTGTTCATACATTTTAATACAACGAACCTTTTTCCCCATCTGTAAAGCATGAGTCCAGCACCTCTGAAAAGCAGTCAGATGGGTTTTTTTTTTTCATTGCAACTCCTCATGCAGTCCAAGTTGAACTGAGATCAAGTTCTATTTTAATTATCCTATTGTGCTTTTGGTGTTTAAAGAATCATATTTCATGGCAGAGATAGCTGCAGTTCAAAAGCACATACAAATATCTCTTTTTTTGGGTAAGTATCTATCTGCCATGGGTAACAGTAATAATTTTAGATGGATAAGAGAATCATTGGCAAGTCTGCTCCAAGACTGAGGTGTGTAGTCCTAGGTTTCTCCCTTTGTGAATGCATTGCTATTGGAGATAATGATACTGAAGCAAATTGCACCAAGTCTTCAACCATCCCAGTATGAATATTAGATCTGAAATGAAGGCTTTGCTTTTGTGACAGAGCAAATATTATCTCTCTTAAAATTATGTTCCCATCTTGTTACACCAGAGCCTGCCAAGCCCCTGCCCTCCCCAGTTCCCACCATGCTGGTGACACTCTGCTGTGGCCTCTCTCTTCCATCTCTGGGGAAGTTTGAAGCTCCTTGCTCTCCCACACAGGCCCATCCCACCAGAGCACAAGGCTGAACTCCATGCTGGGGGTGACCTGTGCTTTTTAAAGAGCAAGTGAACCAAGACTTTCCAGCTCTCAAAATGCTCACACATTTCAAGACTTAAGGGAGCTGATTTTAGAAGTGTTCCATTAAGTCTTTACTTCATTCACTGCCAAAATCTCTTAAGATTTTCAAGTGTGTCTCATCTCTGCCTTACCTGGCTGTAGGGAGTGCTAGAGCCCCCATGGGACACAGGGTCAGTCAGCTCAGGTGCTCAGTCTCCTGCACTGCATGCACATCAGATGTTTTTCCTCTACTGGGAATTTTTCCCCATCATTCTGAGTAGTGTAATACAGTAACACATTGCATAGTGGAAATGAGAACTTCTTTTAAAATCAAATATCTTTAGTTAGCAACACACAAACCAGAGAGCACCAGGCTTCCCACTTACAAGTCGGTTGCTTAGCACTTAGCAAAGGGATACAAATACTTGCATAATCCAAGATTTCTATGAGTCCAAATCTTGCATATTTAAGCAATGTGCAGAGTCAGGGTTACTAAAAACTCAGCTTTGGAATGCTATCTATTGGACTATAATCAAACATGAATTAATTTGGGCTATTGCTTTTAAATGCTCGTGGGACATTTTTAAAGCACATTCTCTATGGAGGAGGAATAAGTAACATTGTTCATGCTATGAGCAACATAACCTTACAACAGTTCTTAGCTACTACACATTAAACTGGATATGAAAAATCAAGAGGTTCTTCAAAACCTGATTCTTCAGCAACTCTGTCATACAAAGGTGGCACTGTCCCACAGCTGAAGAGGCAGAACCCAGAAACAGAAGGGACGTTCAAAGCTGACACATGAATCCTTTTAAACCCTCAGTGCCTTGGCACAGTGCTGAGCCTGGCCTTGTCCTTCCTCATGCTCACCCCATTAAAGGCAATGAGAGTGAGGTCTTGGAGGAGTTGAAACTGGGCCCTATATGGGGAATTTCACGGAGGTCACACTGGTTAGTAGATGCTTTTAGTTGGTTACAAAAGCAAATAGAGATCTGTTTTCTTCCTAACCCTGATGGGTTTGGGTTTTTGTTTGTTTGGGGTTTTTTTCTGCAGCATAAGAAATAAAGTAACTTATTTCTATTTAATTGGGGGTTTTTTGCTGTTCTCTAATAATAAAAGAAAAAACAAAGGCTATGGATTAATTACAAATGCAGTAGTGCTTCTTAATAACAAATCAGACCTTACCTTAGAGCCTGAGCTCTCTTAAACCAGCAGAGACAAGCAGTGGGGAAGGTAGGACTTGTGCTTCTCAGGAAAACAACAATATTAATTTTACAGTTAAAGATTCCTTCCCTATTTTGCTGTTATACAATACTATTTCTGTGCAAAACTGGTTGGTTTGGGTTTCTTCGTATACACAGCAAGAGAGCTCGTGATGCACACTACCCTGGAGCATTACCTCAAGCAAAAAAACTCTTCTGTATCAAGCTGGCAGCACGCACATGAAATTCATATGAAATTCATACTCTACTGGCAAATACTGATCCCTCTGAGCAAGGGCTAAGTGAATTTCACTGATCCAATCAGGCAGGTGGCTTATCATCCTGTGTGCAATGAGGAAAGGGAGCAGGGCTCTCTAGAAACAAGGATCCAGAATAGGCTAGAGAGAAAGGACACCTGACAGTCCCAGCTTCATCTGTTTATTCAGCTGCTGTGTAAAGCTCTTGCCACACATGGGTAGAACTCAGGGAAGAGGCATATGCCAGATCCTAGACTCACAAATTAAGTACAGGAGCAACTGAGAAAGCATGAATAGAGCTGCCACAAAAAGAATAAAAGGACTCTAGACCCCAAACAAAGCTCTTCATCCCAAGAGTGACTCTGGGTCTCTGAAGAGTAGAGTAAAAAAAACCCTTCAAATTTCTTGTTATAGTTTGACTAAACTAAAAAAACAGAAAGTACAAGAGCAGTGCTTTGCTTTATTAGATGATTCCCAGGCACAAGCAATAAAAGTTAATGTTAATACTGATCAAGTTAGGTGACATGAAGATGATTGTTTATAGTGCTCTGCTAAGTCATAAACAAGCACTCAAAAGAAGTTGCACTCAACAGCCTGCAGTGCACATACAGCCTTTGTCTGGTGTTTGGCACAGGGCTGGGTGAAGAGAGCTACAGAAAAGGCTCTGTGCTCGTTTTTCTAGCTCCTAAGGCTTCAAAAGTGACATCCCCACTAAAATGAGCTATGTGAAAACAGCATGACTGTCGATAATTTCATCATCACCATGTCATCAGCAAATACCTGATAATTATCTCAAGGCAACCGTTCTTAATTACTCATTATTTTAAAGCACAGAAATGTTAGGGGAAGAATTACTCCAAAGTAAAAGCAGCCCAAAATGGGGACCAGAAGCTGTGTCCCACTGCTGACAGGATCAGTGTTCCATACCCCCCAGGTGTGAGGCACAGCTCCCTCAGAGCTCAGTTCAGATCCGTGCCAGCCACAGTCAGCAGCACCTCATACATAACAATCAGTCTGCTTCAAGCATCATTCAAGATATTTTTCTTCTTTTCCAGTGTCAGCAGAGATAAACTGCTTGAATAAGGGCAGCAGAGCTACAGCAAGGGAAAAGCAGTCTTGCAAGGAAGTTAAACCCAGTGAAAAGAGAGCTAATTCCCTGCAACTGCTGAGGGTACCCACATGTTCAATGCAGAAAGTTACCTATAGTGTTGAAGAAAACTTATTCCATCAAAACTTACCACTGGAGGCAGCAGCTGAGAAAAAGGTTTGGCTTTTTGCTGAGATGAAAGTCCTCATGCTTGGTATTTTTACCTGGATTTACCAGATTCTTTTGCTTAAAGGCAAAAAGCATGCATGGGGCGGTTGTAGACTGCCATTACACCTGTTGCAGGAGAAGGCAGCTCAGTTCAACTGGTTATTTATGATAATTTTACAATACTTTACTCCCAAAACCTTCTCTCCTGAAATAAACCCACCAACACACATATTCTACTCCTCCAAATGTGATTAAAAAGAAGTCCACTAACCAAAAACAGCCTTAGTAGTAGAAATCTTGACATGGCTCCTTTAGGATGACACCAGAGATCATAGAGCTAAGACACAGAGGGCCCCCTGGGCTGAGCTTAAATAGAGCCCTGGGCCCAGGGGCAGGGTGTGGGAGGGTGCCCAGGTGGGGCTGTTCAGGGCATGAAGGCTTTAGTGGTTCCCTGGGGGACCAGGCAATCAGTCCTACTCCTTTTAGCTGCCAAACATCCTTTATATCATCTTCCTTGGGTTCAGGGGGAAGATGCATATTTGTCCCATATATACCCACATAGAATAATCCCCCAGAGCACTTTCTCCAGCTCTGCCTATCATTGAAATCAGCCAATACACCTGCATTCTGTCCTGTAGGAAAGCCTTTGCTATCTTGCCCAGTCAGTGACTTCATCCAAATAATTGGAGGTTTCTGCCATATGTGAGGTGCCATATGTGTGGTATGGAATAAGAACAACATGGTAGAAATCCCTTTTTTTACTGGAGCTTTCAGCAGAACTATCACCCCTTGGTAAAAATATATTTCTTGGTGTCCTTAGGTCACAGTAGAGACAGGTAACAAAGCCTTCAGTCTGAAGGTGTGTTAGGATACTCCCACCTCCTGCCTTCAGGGATGGAAAGGAACCATGGACAAGCATATAGGCAATCTCTACAGGCAGCAGCAGAGAGGCTTCAACCAACCGATTCTAGATCACGTGAATTATGTGTCTACTGTCTGCACTTCTAAATGGTCTTTCCAGCTTGGCAGAAATCAGTCCTGACAGAATCCCCCCCTATCACAAAAACAAGTGTGTGGGGTTTTGTCTGCCTGTGTATTATGTGAATGCTGGTTTATGCTGATTGCTACCTCAGGTCACAGATAAAGAAAATAAAAATTCAATGCTAGTTTGAAGTAGACTGAATTATGCTGATTTTAGCTTTTTTTAAATTATTATTAGTTTTGAATAATTACCTTAACTCTTTTGTTCTAGGAAAGACAGAAAAACCTAAGTGCTCTATCTTTTCCTTATTGGAGATAAAACTACATGATAACTCTAAGTCTTCTACAAGTACCCTCAAATATTTGTGTCCTCATTTATAATCCTTAAATAACAGCTTTAGAAGGTTTTTTTTTTTCCTGTGAGAGAGCATAATCTTCATCCAACTTGCAGAGGAAAGAGACTCTCTTCTCAAGTGGAACCCTTAACATTCCTATATGCCTTGTACAAACAAAATTGCCAATTGAAATGCCAGTGGTAGTTCTTGCAATGAACTCCCACCATATGTGCTAGAGAAAAAGCAATGAATCATAGAGGGAAACAGAGGCTAAAGCAAAGCAACCCTTTCCCATTAAATGCTACCATATCCAGCATTTCAATTAGCTAATATTGATACTATAATTTTGTATGTTGGTGATTGCACGTGCAATACATAACAGCAAATTACTGCAATCACCAACTGTTGAACAAGTGCTTCTGACTCACCAGCTACTCTTTGATCTTAAAATTGTAGTTTCCTATTAACAGTTAAGTACCATAAATGTACATTAATATAAATGAGGAAGGAGGTAAGTTTACAAAACACAAGAAAAAATAAGTCAAGGGAAAAGGCACAGCAGTGAGTAATCATGTATGTAATGGCAGTCTCACTACTATGCTCTTTCCTTTCCTTGCTAGCTCACTGTAAAAATTCTCCTACTGCTAAGGAGAATTCAACACTAAAACAATCCCTCACACCCCTCAGCATTTCAGACTGCTTCCCTTCCCCAGTTTCCTTGACCTCAAAGTGCTCTGTGTAGGCACTGGACATTGTTATCTTTCATGAGGAGCTGTGTAGAGGATTTATATTGATAGAGCCTGAGATGATATTCAAGACTTAATTCTCATTTTTGCTAAGATTGCCTTACATCATGATAGAGTAAGGCAATGTCAGCAGGCATCATGTTCTTATAGCTGGGTAGCTGCCTGGTTTTGCTCTGGTTAAGAATGCAGTTGTGATGAGGGGAACACCAGGAGATAGCAGAGATAATCTTAAATAAAGCTAAATTGCATATTGTCTGCACACTCATTAATTACCTTGTTGTTACTGTGCTCAGATGTCACAATGGCACACACCATGCAGTAGTACATGCTCCATTTAATGTTATAATGTCTTTTCTAATATATCAGTGCATAGAAATTAAAAGGCTGTTTTCCTTTCTGGGTTTAAAAATACCTGACATTGCTATCTCACAACTGACTATATTATCTAGCGCAGACAGCTGAGAATGTGAGAAGGTTCACTAGAAAGCATTTCACAAAAATTTCTAATTCTCTTCAAAGAAAGATTAGTCCATACAAAAATGCGGAGTCTATTAAAAGATGCTCAATAAGATACATTGCATGTTCTCCAAATGTCTGTCACAGATGGCTTTCTGTCTGTAATTGTGATTTGAAAAAAAATACTGATTTGTGTTCCACTGAACACAGGAAAAATACAGAAGGAAATTAGAGCCAGCCACTAGAAAGGAACAGACTCCACCAAGTAAATTGCAAAGCTGTAGGAAGAGCTCTTATTACTCAGGGTTGAAATTCTCCTAACATCCAGAGAAGAGGGCTGAATGATGTGCAACATGTCAACATGTCCTTATTTAGGGACTGCTGCCTTGGACAAGCTGCCAAACAAGGGAAAAGCAACTGGACTATGAGAAAAGTAGGTAAAAATGTGTAGTGCTTTGGCTCAGAAGTCACATGTATGGAAAGCCCATAAACATGCACTAGTCACAGCAAAACACTGCACACCTCGTGCCTGAGTAACCCCTGCCATGGGCACTGAGAAATCGCAGCATCCCAGGCTTCTGTTCAAGGGGTTTACTAAACCTGGGGCTGTTCACTGCTCTCACAACTGCCAGCTCTCTGGGTTGTGGGTGGAGGTACCAAGAGGCAAAGCAAGATGTGTTCCCATGAATGTGCCCTACCAGAGACTCTGCAGAGGATGCTCTTTTTGACAGGCCACGCACATTCCCATTGCTCCCAAAGGTGCTGCAAAGGTGGCACGTTCTGCTGCATGTCTAAGGAAGCTCAGCTTTTTAAAGACTTAATTCCACACAATTTTCTTGAAAATGCCCATCATCTTGGAGGACTCAGTAGACTGCAAAAGAAAGTTTATTCTCTTATATTCTTCAGACATACAGGGTTATATGACCTTTTGTATGGGCCCCTTTCCTGTGCCCTAAAAACTATCTCAGCATGTGCAGCAACAAAAACCTAATGGAATATATGGCCATGTGAGAATAGGCTCCAGCAACACCATTGCACTGAAATTAAGAGCTCAGATTCTTATCACAACACTCCTTTCTGAATTTCTCCACTGAAACTGATTTAAAATCCTTGTTATCAAAGCACTCTCCTCCATGAGATTTTTTCCAATTGCAGCTAAGGCCTGTGACAGAGCATTCTGCCTTCCCACCTTTGGGGCTGCCTGTGCAACAACTGAAGTCAGCACCAGTCAGTCAGAGCCTGCTCTGTATATCCAGAACATGGTTAGCAGTTATTCTCTGAAAATAAGCAATTTGCTCACTCCTCCAGACACTTGTGGACAAATAAGGACTACATCTGCTGAGTGTTTTGAACTATTTCATAAAGTAGAGGTTTGATGGCTTGGAACAAATGAAGAAAGCTGGCTCCTCATTTTTATACTATTTTTTTCATTGGAAAATGAGAATTTATCAAACTGCTACTGAAGTTGAATCCTACCAAGATGATGGAACTGGGACCAACATCTGCAAAAGTGGGTTTAGTTTTACTGCATTCATGCATATTACATGCATATTAACTGAAATATATAACTCACACACTTATAAAATAGGCTACTCAGCTGGAAAACCAATGTCTTTTCAGCTCGTGGCATTTTAGTATGTACAGATTTTCTTAAATCATTATTTGTTGTTATGGTCAGAACTGCTAAACAGCATAATCCACCAACTCATTCTGTAAGCACAAAACAAGCAGTTGTTGTTCAGCACTCCATCAACACCCCCTCTACCAGATGCCTTCTCAATCTTCTCTTCATCATCCAAACTCAGCTGCTTCTCCTGAATACCATTTTTCCAAATAAATCCCAATAATATAGTGTACAAGGTATAGATTTTCAGTTAGTTGAGATCTCTGTGGCTGTTGAGAACTAGATGTGTGCACTGAAGTCAGGTACAGGAGTTCCAGCTGCCAAACAAGGGGAAAGCAACTGGACTATGAGAAAAGTAGGTAAAAATGTGTAGTGCTTTGGCTCAGAAGTGCCCCTGCACCGCAGGGCACAGGGAACTCCTGTGGGGCTGCAGCTTTGAAGAGTTGGGTCACATCTTCCACTGCAGCATTTACATCAGCAAGGTTACTGGGTGCTTAAGGGCAACCTGTACAGTCATTTAGAAATTAAGATGTTAATGTCAGGTGAATTAAGATTGCACCACTGAGTTAAATGTTGATTTCCCTGATTATTTTCCTAGAGCCTACTTTTAAGGACACAAATTCATGGAATGTGACATCAGGTGGAAGATTCATGATTTATATAAATTATGAACTAGAGTGATGGTGCAAACATCAAGCAAGTAAAGACAGTGCTAGGAAAGAAAATAAGCTTTCAGATTGGGCACAATATTGTACACATTTTTGGATCCTGCAAGGCACCACACAGAACAGTACATAAATTTATAAATAAAAAGAAATGCTAGAAACCAATTTGATGCAGCCACTCAATCATAAAGAGAATTATTTAGATGTATTCACTGCTGCTGAATAATATACTTTTCATAAATTTTTATGTGTAGTCAGTATCTCACTATCAGTAAAGCTGCATTGTTTTCAACTCCTTAGAACTGGTATAATTTACTAAATTAAGCTCCTATTTTTCAGACTCCTCTTTGCTTTAAGGTACATGCTTTGCAAAAATTTAGCCAAGAAAGATATAGCCTTTACATATACATACACATGCACATGCAAGTTTATATAAGGCTGAAAAAATAAGTAATTTGTTATGTTCATGTTAGTAGTTCTGAGGACTTCAAGCAGCACTTGTGTCCCCTCCTCTGGAGCAGTTGTACACTTGGCAGGGAGATTCTGTGCTAGGAGCTCTGTGTGTTGGCAATAAGACTTTTGCCAAATATGTGAAAATGTATCCTAATTTAACCAAGTCATAAACCATAACAAGCCATGCCCTGCAAGTGCCCATGAGTCCTGTTGTACCTGCTGGTTACGTGCAGCGACATTCTCTGATTTTTCCAGTGGAAATGCTCAGATTCAGGGTAAAGCACGATTTTATTTGCAGATTTTCTTCTGGACTTTTCTTGGGTCTTCCTAGGCTGTCTGGGTCTGGAATCAGTGAAAGAAGCCTTTTCTCTGGTGCTGTCTGTACTTCCTGCTGGCCTTAGAGCTTGTGGGAGAGAAAAGCGTCTGATTTACACACAGAACCAGAAAGGGTTGAACTTTAGTGGGAGAGAACAGAGGGTAGACTTCAACCGAGGCAACAAACTGCCACTCAGCATGGAGGAGGAATAAAGGGACATCTGAGGAGCAGCTGTGTTCCCGAAGAACCATCAAGTCTGGGAAGGCAAAGAAACATAAAGGAGGGAGGAGGTAATCACTACATCGGAATGGGCAACAGGAAAGGAACCAGAAAGGGAGTTGGGTCACCTTGAGTCCACGACTTCACAGAAAGGTCAAAATCCATGTAGGTAACTAGAAAAGGCGGAACAAAAGTTTGGTGACAAAGAGTCCAGCTGCAGGGCTTCAATCCCACCGAGGCGCCTGAGGCGCTCTGTTCCTGCTCTGGGCTTTTGGAGATGCTTGTCTGTGGTGAAACTCGTGGTGTTGAGACTGAGAAACCTGGGACAAGGAAATGCTTCATCACAGGCATTACGGTTGGGAATGGGACTGAGACAAAAGGCCTGAGAAGGAGATCTGGAAGGTGAGAGTGTATCTCCTGAGAAACACCATGTGCAGTCTGGGATTGTGCTGAAAACTGACACTGGACTCACAGAACAACTAGATTAAGGAGGCAGATATGGGAAAAGAGAAACTGTGTGACTGTACAGTTTAAAGGGATACCGAAATATACCAAAGCACAAATTAAGTTTGCACTGACACTGATTTCAGGCAGACCCCGACTAGGGAGTCCTTGCTAGCAGTGGCTCGAGATGTGTGGCATTTGGATCCCAGGGACGCACAGCTACCTTAGACACCCCATCACTAAAATGTACACGACACTCCTAAGCACGGCCACCGGCCCCCGACAGAGGGGCCACAGATGGGCCTGGGCTGGGGCTCCGTCACTCTCGCTCCGGGGCGCTGCTTCCCTCGGGAGCAGCAGCGGGGCGGACGGGAGCTGCGGCTGGGGATGGCGCCGGCGGGACAGACACGGGCTGCCACCGGCCCGCCTGTGCCCAGCCGGAGATATCCACAGCGGCCCGCCTGTGCCCAGCCGGAGATATCCACACCGGCACCTCCAGGCCTCCGCGGGAGCCGCCGGCGCGGCTCGAAGAAGGGGCCGACCCGCAAACTGTGCCCGGGGCGCTTCCCCGAGCCGCGGCCGGGGGCAGCCGCTCACCTCCGACACGGAACGCATCATTTGCAATTAGCGGTTTGATGTGATACGGGAGCGCATGGTTTGCATTACGGAAGAAATGACCTGATAATCGCCCGGCAGCAGCTTGCAGATGTGCTAAGTGACTCCGGTCCCGCTCCCCGGTGGCATCTCCCGCTCCCCGGCGCCTTCGATGCTCCCCTGCGCGCAGCAGTGGCTCGGTGGCCCCGGGCTGGGCACCGCAGGGCACCTTAGAGCGCGAGGTTGGAGGGATAAACATTGCTTTTGATCAAGGAAAAAGCAGTAAAAAGAGTCAAATACTTTCTGGTATAAAAGTATTTCTGCCTGAAATGTTTTACAAGTAAAATTCGAGGAGCTGAAATTTGGAAAGAGAAGAGGAACTAGTGTTAGCGGGGGGACAAGGTCCCAAGTTAAAGGGGTGGGAATGTCCTGTGGTTCCCGGCGAAACGAGCGCTGCTGTGGCCGCCCCACAGCCCCGCTGCCCCCCGGGCCCACGGGCCGTCCCCGTCCCGCCGCACCGACGGCTCGGGCTCGCCGGGGCACTGCGAGGTGTCCTCAGGGGACGGGGGCAACGGCGAGGCTGTGGCTGCACTCAAACGTTACCTTAGAGCTGCCGCAATCGCTTCTGTAACCTGTCCCCATCCACCGATTTGCCAAGTCTTTGTGAATACCAGACTATATCTGTATAAACGCATTTAATCACGAATCACCAAACAAGCGTGTTTCGTTTAAGCGCTTACAAGAGGACAAAATCAAACTCGCTTGCAATATGAAACCTGAAAGAGCTGAAGGCTCCAGAGAGCCGAGGTTGGTTGCTTTTGCTTTCAGGCTGGCCAGCAGAGCGCAGTGGATGCAGTTTCTGGGGCTGTGGTGCTCTCCGAAGTTGCCCGCTTGCAGAGGGGTGACTTCTGCGGCTCTGCGTGCAGACACGTGAGTAAGAAACCTCTCGGCATCAGCTTATGTGTTGTCTCCGCGACTTAGTAAAATTATTTATGCTGGGGTAGTAAGAGTTGGCAACCCATCTTATGTGTTTTACCGTGACTTTAAATGAGTCAAGGACGTTTTAAGTCCAGGGAAGATCGCTAACAGATTTTCTTGGTTAAAATATTGCAGCATTTCCCATTATCGTTATCTCCTGGAAATAGCATAAAGAGCACTACACAGCAACTATGTAATTGACTGTCGTTTTATAGAAGTTCTATTTCCCTTGGCAAGTCCATCACGTTTGGGAAGAGAACCCGTGCCAGAATGCCTGTTTCCTTCCAGCTTTCATTATAAAAAAAAAAAAAAAAGGTGAAAAAAACGCCAAAAAACAAACCACATCCCCCCCCGCCCCCCCCCCCCAAAAAAAAAGAACCGGAAAAAAAACCCACACCACCACGCCAAATCAACAACAAGATGACAAGATACAAGGGACCAAGATTCGTTGTGTCCAATGTAGTTCAGCTTTTCAGCACTGTGTTTCAAACTTGAGGAACAATGTTTTGTGATAGAGTAGAGTAGTTATGGGATAGAAAAGTGGCAGAGGATGCTGGACTCGGTGGAAGAGTGGATTATATTCATGAAGCAACAGGATCTGGTACTCCAGCTAATGAGAAATGGCAGCTTGTATTTTGTACATCCGAGAAAGAGGCCTCCTGAGGGAGCAAACAGTGAGAGTTGTGCTGCTTTCACAAGACCGAGGCCACAATAACCCAGTGGCCAAGCTCTGTTCCTCCTCCAGGGTGTGCCTGAACCTTCACCTGGGTACCACATGAGGTGTGGTATCTATGGCTATACCACGGTACATTTAACCTGCAGATCACACTTGGAAACGGTTGAAAGAGTGGGTGAAAGTATGTGACAGGCAGCTCGAATATGCACGGTTTGGTCCTGGATCCGGTTTTGGGTTTGGCTTTTCAAAGTTTGTGTTGCAGACCGAGTGGCAGCAGTGACTCGATTTTTTGATGAATTCCCCTTTGGTACTTCTCTAAGGAGACTTGTCAGGAGGCAAGGCTTCGGGGAAATATAATTTCAAATGGTTGGGACCAATTTACAGGCAACAGCAAGAGACTGGGATCATCTCGTCCTTCCTCGTGCCCCCAGTGTTGGTCTGTACCCTGAAATGAACAATTTTTGGAGCACTGGTATGCAGAGCATTTTTGCAGTTACACACAAAATAAAGGGATTTAAGAACAAAAGATTGTTCTGGACAGTCAAACTGGAATGAGTTGGAAGGATACATTTAGGAAGTGGTTTCTTGGACACTAATTAGGACCATTTGCTTGGGGTTGCCATTATTATCCTTTAAGACTGGAGGGCACGATAGATCAAATGATTTATATATCATTAACAATTCTTGTTAACCATAAACAGGGTTGGGCTTTTCCATACTGATTACCAAGTAATGCAATAAGGACTTGTTTTATTTATTCTGCAGTGTCCATATGAGCAAGCTAATGTGAAAATGAGTCCAAAAAGAAGCGTTTCCACTATTTTTCACTATTTTTTCTTCTTTTCTTCTTCTTTTCTTCTTCTTTTCTTCTTTTCTTTTCTTTTTTTTTTTTTTAATATAAATGACTATTAGCTTTTTTCATTCTGTGAGAGTGGCTGCGAAACTGAAGCCCATCATCTCTTTGTGGCTTCCACTGCTGAGTTACTGGCATTTGCTGTACCTGATCCTGGTTCCCAGTGAATGTGTTTTAATTGTCATAAACCACAAACTGAACCATATGCTAACGTGTATTTTCAACAGCGCATCAGTGAATCCCTTTCACTTTCTTTTGTGCTACAAGTAACGGGCTACAATCCCATAATACAATTAATTTCCCTTTAAAAGAAACTAAGAAATGAAGCATATGCGATCTGTAAATCCCACAGGTGTATCTAACATTACTTTTGTAAGCAACATGATGGCCAAAAATCGTTGATACCCAGGAGTGTGAACAGTTGAGAGGTGAGGGCAGCCGGGACAGACAGCATTGTGTGTTGTGCTGGGTGTTGTGCGCTGTGTTGCTGTGTGCTGTGGAGTGTGGTGTTTGCTGTGTATTGCTGTGTGCTCTGTGTGCTGTGATGTGTGTTTCTGTGCTCTGCGTTCTCTGTGGTGTGTGTTGCTGTGTTCTGTGTGCTCTCTGTTCTGTGTGCTGTGCTGTGTGTTCTGTGTGCTGTGCTGTGTGTTCTGTGTGCTCTGTGTGGGTGTGTGTTTCTGTGCTGTGTGTTCTGTGTGCTCTGTGTGTGTTTCTGTGCTCTGTGCTGTGTGCTCTGTGTGCTCTGTGTGCTCTGTGTGTGCTGTGAGCACGGCCGGGGCCGGCTGTCGCTCCTCACCGGCACAGGCGGATGCCCGGGCTGGCGGAGCGCTCCAGCCGCGTACCGGGAAAATCCGCCCTTTGGGATAAGCCCATCCCCTTCGGCTGCTCCGGAGGATGCTCCGACGCCTCTGCACGGCGAGCTCGGCCATGCCCAGGCACCAGAGCGGGTCCGGCCGCGGAGCCCTCCCGAGGGGAGGCGGGGAAGCCGCCGCCGGGCCGGGCCGGGCTGCGCGGGTCCGCCGCGGGTCTCCGCGCCCTGCGGCCCCGGGGGATGATCCCGCCGCCCTGGGGCAGGGCCGAAGCGGCTCCCTGACACACTTGCTACCGGATTAAATCCCCGGCACTGAGGTGGGGGATGGGAGAAAGAAAGGCTCCACAGAATCGCCTGGGTTCCTGAATAATTTAAATTCTTTGTATTTGATTGAACATCGGTCTGTTTGGCATCCAAGTTCGTAAAACCTTAGAAAGACAAAAGAATTCGGTTTGCAAACATAATGCGAAGTGTAAAGCACACTGCAGATATTCATGAGCACCCAGGAGGTACTGAGCACTCCTGTACATTCGAGGCCCTTGCCAGGAGCTCCCACATCTTTGTTTCATTAACACGGAGCCCTCCTTTATTTCCTGCTAAAGTCACCGACATCCGGACCGCTGTATTTATTGTCTCGCACGACTTCTCCCACAGATCTTCATTAAGGCTGAATGGCACTCACACAACATGTTCTATCATAGTGTCGATGAATTGCTGCGCCTAGAAAACACTAAATGAATCCCCAGCCCAAAAAGTATTCCTGAGATGAGGCTGGTCCGCTGTCCCCGCGGAGCCCTCTGCCAGCGGGGGAACTGGCAGGCCCTGGTGGCCTTCGGGACATCCCGGTGCCTCGCAGCAGCTCCATGATGGACCTTGGCTGGGAGGGATTTGGGTTACCCAGAGGGAATGAAGTAAATGGAAATAGGAGGGGTTTTTTTGTTTTGTTTTGTTTTGTTTTGTTTTTTTCTTTTTGGTGCTTTCAAATGAAACAGTTTCATTTAGATGGGAAGCTATTGCCAGTTTCCTGGTGTCCCATTTTGATCCCTCCTCAGCTTGGGTTGAACGAAATGTCTTGAAACCTATTAAAAAAAAAAAAAGTAAAAATGCTTGTACAGGCTTCCAGATGCTAAGATTTAGATCATTTGAACGTCAGCGCAGCCTTCTGGTAACAAAAAACATCCAAATGGATTTCATTTGTGTGTTAACATCCGTCAGATGGGAGAGTAGCACAGTTTAGAGCTAAAGTCTGTTTTCATGGTTTTAGCAACTGGGTCCACATGAACATCTCGTCTGGCAAGTCAATAGGTTGAAGCTACACTGAACAGACCGAGTCCAAATATCTGAAATGACTCGGAATGGTTGTGCTAACAAATACTGATGTAATGTATGAGGCTATTACTGCTGTTTATATAGATTCGCGTGGGCATGCAAATAGGTGGAGAGGGGGGTCGGTCATTGCGGGGAGAGACCGCTCTGGAGGGACCGAGCGGGCTGCGCGCCCCGCAGCAGCGGGCGGGACCCGGGCCCGCGCCGCGGTACCGCCCGTGGCTCCGCGTTCCGTGCGCAGCATCCGAGCATCGGTGCGGGTCGCTGAGCGAGCGCCGGCCCCGCAGCGTGCCGGGTCCTGTCCCGGCTGTCCGTGCTGCGTGAGGAATTGGTAACGCACGGGCCGGTGCTGCTGCCGCGGCAGCAGTCATGAAATAAAACATTACATTAGTTAGGCACGACGCAGCAGGTGGCTTATTATGAGCCTTGCATATTCCTCTGCCTCCTGCTCCCATCAGAGCTCTGGTAATTGGGGGGGGAAAATACATATATTTTAGGCGATTTAGAGAGTAAGAGGAGGAACGGGGCAGAGTCTGAGGCTGGGGCGTCCAGCGGGCCGGAGCCGGAGCCGGGCTAAGCTTCTCCCTCAAAGTCGCAGCGACAACAACCGTGGTGATTATGATACTAATAATTCTTATTGTTGTACCTTGGGCAGATGGCGGCTGCTCTCTCAGGGAGGTTAAGAAGACAGCAAGTCCCATGAAGGCCGCTCTATCCCTGCGCGCTCAGCCGCTTCCCGGCACGCACAGACAGACGGATTCAGCTACCCCTGCCTCGGAGCTGCTCCCGCTTTTGCTCGGGATGCCTTTAAACTTCCTGGTCGCCAGCGGATTTAACGAAACCTTATTCTAAAAGCTCTCGCCATCCGAACCACGGGAGCAAGACGGGTTTGCAGTGGCCCCGGAGCTGGCACAGCAAGACCTGCATGATGAAAGCTCATGGTCCCTGCCCTAAATCCACTCCTCCTGCAGAGACATACTAGGTTTTTAGGTTCTCCACCAGAAGTACCCACACAAACACACACACACGCCCCTGACCCACGTCCCTGGCCGGTTTCTCCAGGTGAGCCGCTGCTGTTGCGTGGGATGCGCCCTTTGCTGCCCGCCCGCGCTCACGGGGACCACGGGCATGACCCGCCGCGGCGCCCGGGCTGCCCACGCTCCCCACGCTCCCCAGCCCTGCCCGCGGGAGGGCGGGCGCGGGGCCTCCCCCCGCCGGCCGGGACGGAGCCGGGGCGGGGAGAGATGCTCCCGGTGCCACCGTGCTGCTCCCCGGCTGCTGCCGAGCTACCGGCCCGCCGGCAGAGCCGGAGCAGACCGGGACCCGCCGCTCTGCCCAGAGCGCACGGCCGGACCCCCACCCGCCGGTGCGCACCCCGGCGGGAAGCCGAGCCCGCCCCGCTTCCTCCGCTCGCCGCCGGGGCTCCGCTGGCAAACTCCAAGGAAGATCATTAGCATCCCTTGCCTTTTTTTTTTTTTTTTTTTTTTTCCAGATAGATTACCAAGCTGGCCACGTAGACCCGAGGGTCACATGGCTCAGGGGAGAAGGACAGAAACTGTCGCAGGAGTTAAGAGGAACGGGCAAACAAAGCCAAAGCGAGAAGTCATCTCGTGTGGCTGCTGCAGAAACAGCTCCCCGGCCCCAGGGTCCTCGCAGTGAGCTCCCTCCTGCGAGAGCCGCTCCGCCAGGGCCGGCGGGAGGCGCGGCCGCAGCCCGGCCGGGAGCCGGGTCCTGCCTCCCCGCCGGCTCCCCGCTTCCCCCTGGGAGGAAGTACGAGAAATGACTCCCGACTCTATATTCTTCTATTGTTTTGAGCCGGTGGATCAATTGTCATCAGTACTGTCACCTAAGAAGCAATGATTCCGATTCATCTTGGCATCTGATTTTATTCTAATGGGTTAAATTGGGTTCACTTTTACAATTATCCCAGGTTTGACTGCGTAGTATTGCATGACAACTCACAGTTTCATCGGGTTTGGCAAAGCGAGGTTGCTCCATGAATCCGTATATCATATCACATCAGATCAGGCTGAAGTTTGCTGTTTAGCGACTCCATTTGAGAGGCTTTTTATGAAAGTGGGAAGGGTTGATGCAGTCCATGGTTGGTTCAATGCGATTTGAAAAAAAAATGTGGAGAGATGGCAATAACCCGGGGTTTGCTGCTCAGCTGTGAATAAGCACAGAACGAAAAAAACGACGTGATGGGGAAGCGCTCAGCTCGCTACAATATTTTTAACAGGCTCTCGGTCCTCGCCTTTTTTTAATTTCCTAATATGTTCTTTGCTTTATTAGTTTTATTTACAACCAGCTCCCCATTAACACCTCACCTGATTACTGAGGAGCTGAGACAGCTAATCAAGAAAATCCAGCAAACCAGCCAAAATCGAGAGGTGGGATTTATTTTTTTGCTTTCATTCAGGCTTCTTCTTTATTTATTTGTTTTGTTTTCAGAAATATTTCGAAACAAACAGTAAATAAAAGGCAGGTATTAGTGCATATTGGCGAAAGGTCAGAGGTTAGAAATTCACGTCAGTTCTGTATCAGAGGCTATGCAGAGGGCGGGAAGAGAGAGGGAGAGAAGGGAGGAAAAAAAAATCTTTCCACCAAGCAGCTTGTTTATTTTAATTAACATAGGGATCCTCTGCTAGGAGCAAGGAACAACCTCCATCTACTGGCTAGATCATTGCGTCTCTTCTCCATTCAAAACCCATCCCTCATCACTCATTAAGGAGGGTACATTTTGGAAGAAGCTTCTAAGGTCTCAAGGTAAGCTCCTGCATGAGTCTTTGCTAGCAATGCAGCTATTTGGACCTCACGGATGTAATTTGCAGGGTGTTTCTTTGGCGTCGTTGTGTTGTTTGTTTGGTTGGGATTTTTTTAACAACACAGAACGGTACTTTCCCCAGGTGTATTCGCAGATAACATTTCATGCATCTATGTTTTAATCTAGAAAAATAGCTCAGCTTGGGAAGCCTGAGCCTTTCAGCTCAATTAAAAAAAAAATGCCCCTTCTTTTGTGCTTCTTTTATTTTTTTCTTTTTTAATGGAATGGCTTCTTTCACCTGTCTGTAATCCAGTCTGTAAGGGATTCCTTTTCAAAAGCAGCAAAATATGATAATTTCCAATGGCTTAATTACAAGCGGAGTGCAAATACGATTACAGCTAATACCAGACAACTATGGAGCTGACAGTGCTGAGGTCCTGGGCGGTGAACAGTTTCATGTTAGACAATAATCTGCCTCTCCTGCTTTCTTCTGGCTGTGTGATCACTTGTTTGTGGTCAGTCACAGCGCTTGGCTATGGAAGATAGGTGTTTGGGATTACTGTGCAAAGCACCTAGTTGTTTCTTATTTAAATATCATCTCCCTAAGCAGATGAATACGTGTCTTAATTGACATGTTTTCAGATTACCGGGAGCTACAGCACGTTGGAGGTTTGGGGAGTTTTAATCCGATGCCGGTTACGGTTAAAGGCACCCTGCGCTTGTGTCCCTGGCAGCGCCAGCCCCGCGCAGCCCGGCAGGGGAGGAGAGGGGCTGGTGCCCGAGCCTGGCTGCCATGCACCGGCTTTAACGCGTCCCTAGCGCAGCAGCGATCCGAAAGTTGCTTTACAGAGCACTCGAGAGGACTCAAGGGAGGAGAAAGATGGTGATGGTAAAATACGTTGTATCTGACTCCGAAGTGGAATTTTAAATAATGTATTTTAAAATAAAAAATAATTTAAAAAATTGAGATAAAATAAACCGCAACCTATTTGAATACTGAAAACTATATTAGCTACATTTGGTGCCACCACCAAGAGATGTAATTCTATTCAGATTTCCCTTCTTTGTGTCTAGATTGGTTGCAGTGCCCGCGGACTTTACAAACAGATGAGACTGATCATTAATAGCACTGCGCTCCACCACAAGCTCGTAGAGCAGAAAATAGCGTTAGGATTTAAAAATAGACCTGGCTTTAACCACCCGACTTGCAGGCAACAGGATCGTAATCCTGTTGCTGTTATTACTACGCGCTTTAAATTTCTGGAAATGATTAAACTGGAAGTGTCTTGAAAAGTTCAGGTGCTGACGGAGAGGGTGTGAAGCCCTGGTGCCCTGCGGGGCGGGAGGCGGCTGGCCCGGGCAGTGCCCCGCGCCTGCAGCCGGACACGCCACGGCCTCAAATGCGGCAGGCGAAATCCAAACCGCTTCTCCTCAAAGAACACCTCCTCCTCCTCCCCACCCCCACCCCCCGCCTGAACACCCTCCCCCTTCTCCTAATTATTGTTGGTCAATTATTAATTTGCATATAGACCTTGTCCTAAATCCTCCGAACTAAACGCGAGATGGTTCACGCTGCGATGGGCTTTAGCCCGTAGCCCGTGGCCAGGGAGAGCGCGGGCTCGGTGGCGGAGCGGATGGCAGGGACCGCACGCTGAAACCTTCCCAGGGCACACGATAATTGCGGAGGTGGAAGGGGCTCCAGCAGCGCCCGCGAAGCTGCGGGCAGGGCTGCAGCCGGCCAGAGGGATGTCCGGGAGCTCTCCAGCCCGGCGTGGGCAGGCAAACGCTGTACCTGTGGAAATCTCCACAGCGATGTATCCCCCGTCCTCCCCATCAGCTCCCCGTTAGCTCGGGGAGTTCGGGTAGAGCCTTACAGAAAGGAAAAGACCGAGAGCGCCTATCACGTTACTAAAATATTCTGAATATTGCACATCAGAAATTCTTTCTCAAATGCTACGGCAAAAAGAGATAAAAGAGCCCTGCGATGAGAAACTGTCGTTCACAGGAAAAGTGCTAATGCCGATGGATTCATGAGGGGCAGGCTCGTAGATTTGGATTTTAGGTTCCCTGTCGTGTTCTTTGTGAGCTCTTCTCTCCCCCACCCCCCAAGCAAACCAGCAAAACTGTACGGAATCCCTCGTGCTATAATGGCAAGCTCTCGCTACCAGCCTGCCTTAGAGCAGAGGAGCTCCAGTTCACAGCGAGGAATGAGATCTCAGGAACATTGAAATAGATTTACCTTGATCTCCTACAGGCCTTTTGGAAACGGAGAAGTCACGTTTGATGCTAGCAACAAACTTTTAGTGTCCCTTTAGGTAAGAAGTGGTCTGCCAGCATTAGGATGTTAATCAGAAAACGCCTTGGAAACCCCTGGCCTCCTTTACTGGAGCAGCAGTAGCTAGTAGCGTATCCTTAACCGTACCTGATGGAGCAGAAAGAAAGGACCCTCTAATTAATTAAGTGTGTCTAACCGGAGGAGGCTCAGTCATTTCTGAGTTTTGTTATGAGTTTGCCCAATTACTCCTAACGGCGCCGTCGAGCTAAGGTAGAGACGGGAATTTAGCAAGCAATATTTTCCGTGTCTCTGCCTTGGATGCTTTGACGCCGCACCTGCAGAGCGTTTCGGTGAACCCGAGACAGCAAACGCGAGATAAGTGGGGGGAGAGGGCAGCGGTGCCCGCACCCGAGGCACCCGAGGCGGGGGCACAACCTGCTCGGGGGGCACAGGATCCCCGCTTTAGCTTCCGATGGGACTGGGCCCAGCGGCAGCCGGGGGCTTGCCCCAGACCCCTCCCCGCTCCCGGCGGGCACGATGAGTTTGACGGTGCTCAGCCCGGCAGGGACACGGTCACAGCGGGACGGCGGCGGCTCTTCCGAGAGGGCTCTGCGGGGCCGGCCCGGGCGGGCGGGGGTCGGCGAGGGTCCTGCCTGGCACACGCCGCCGTGTCTTTGGCAACCCGAACGCCACAGGAAATGCAGACCATTTCCAGGAGAGCACATGCAACGTGAAACAGGGGCAGAGTGAGTTACCCCGACAACAGAACTGGAGGAGAATACAGAAAAATTTCCTTCGAAGGGGAAAACACCCAGAACAAACCCTGAACGTGCTTGTAGAGCGCAAAGACTATATTGCAACGATTAGAAACAAACTCGTCTCTAAGGGAGATGTTTTGACCTCTGTCGACAGCCATCGCTGCGATTCCCCGAGCCAGGCGGGCGCAGGCCGGCGGTACCTGCCGGGCGCGGGGCGAGCGGGGCGAACCCTCCCGCACAGGGGTTCGTCCCCGCCCGCAGCGCCGCCGCCCCTCCCTTCCCTCCTCTTCGCTTCCCTTCCCTTCCCTCCTCCCGGGCCGCTCGACAAAGCCGCCGGCCCCGCAGCAGGGCTGGCCCGGGCCCCGCAGCCCCGCGGGGGTGCGGCCGCGCTCCTGTTGCCCGGCGGGGCCACAGGGAAGCACCTCCGCCTGTCTCCCCGGGCAGCCGGGGCGTCGCGGAGCGGCGGCGGGAAGGAGGAGGAGGATTGGGGATCCCGAGCGAATAGCTCCCGTATCCCGGATTGAATCACCTTGTTTATTTTTCCTGATGTCTTATTGTGCTAATTGACTTGTTTTCTCCAAGGAAAGCCTATCTTTTCCTCCTCCTTCCCCACACACACAGATACTTTTTTTCTTCCAGTCCGGGAGTGCTCTGCAGAAGACTACGGCTTCTGGAGGGATCTGCCCTTTTCAAGGGAGATTCCCTCAGCCCTTTTTGAGACTCGTTGGTTTTATAGCTATTACTCTCTTATTAAAACACACACATATATACAACACATTGATTTCCATCCAAAAGGGCTAATTACATTACTTACAGTAAATAGCAGCCCTGCTGTCCAGGGTCTAGTGTGCCAACAGAGAAAAAAAATCCCGGCTTATTTCACTTGATTGACTTCATCTTTGTGTGAAATTGTGTTTTATGAGCTGTATTCTGGCACTCGGAGGAATGTAACAACATTCAATCTGCAAATAACATTAATTTTAGCTACTTATGGGAAAGAGAGGGGAGGAAACTTGCTGCCTGAATCTTGGGTTACATGGAAGAGGTGACTCGAGGAGCCCCTGAGGATGTCTCTGGGATGCTTTGGAAAGGAAGTGGGGGCTGGGGTACTTCTTTCACTAGTCGCGCTAGGGTTTGGTGTGGAGTGCTCCCCAGGGAGCAGGGAGCGCAGGACTGCCGCCAGGAAGATCCTTCAGTAGGGATCGAGGTGTCAGGAAACAGCCAGCAGCTGTTTCAGGGAAAGGCAAGGAAGAGTGGTGTGAAAAGTAAGTAGGAAAACCGGGAACGGAGGGGAGGGAGAGCAGACAGAGAGATTAGCCTGGAAGGAATGTATCGCCTGGTCCCCTGCACACAATGATCGCTCGCAGCCCGCGGCCGGGGAGCGGGCGAGGGGAGAGGGTCCTGCTAGGGCGTCCCCGGCCGGCCGGGACCGGCCCCGCGGAGAGGCCGCATCCTGCCGCGGATACGGGCGGGGGCACCGCCGGGCAGCAGGGCGGGCAGCGCCCCGGGAAGCGCTCGAACTGCCCGGGCCGCCCCTGCTCCGCGGCTCCCCCCAAGCTCAGCGCCCCTCGGCGGGCCCGGGGCGCGGGGAGCGCTGCGGCCGCTCCGGCCCGGCACGGCTCGGCTGCCCGGCACCGGCGCTCCTCTCCCTTCTCCCGCTCCCGCGGCGGAGCCAGGCACGGCGGGGCCAGCCCGAGCGGCCGCCGAACGGAGGTTCCCGCGGCGCGGCCCGGGGGGAGCGGGGGCCCGGGGGGGAGAGCGGGCCACCCTGCCCCTCGCCAGGCGCCGTCGCCGCCAACTCCCGGGACTCCGTGTTTGGGGGAGGTAATAAATCCCACCCCACCCACAGCCCCGACCGTAATGTTTGTCACTGCTTGCCCATCACTAGGGGTTGAGAGGAGTATGACAGGTCTTTGTTGTCTGAATAAAAATCAGTGGCAGCTCAAGGGAGAGAACTCCTCCTACTAAATTATCAAAAATGGGCTGGCTTTAGTCTCTTAACAAATTGGACAGAGCTCCGGAAAGCAGCAGTCCCAAATCCAACCTACAGGCACTGGGAACTTTAAAGCAACCAGGGACTGCTGAAAATAGCACTTCTTTTTGCTTTCTTTGTATTCAAAACTATATCCTTTCCCGACCGATTCTACTGCCCCAGGTCCAAGTCTCTCCAGTCAGAAGCCCCCAGCTCTCCAGAACAGTAACAGATCCTTTAGCTAGCTTTTATTATTTTATTTTTTAAACTAATTATTATTACATTTTCTCCCCCTTGTTTGTTTTCTGCACATCTTCAGGAAGCCCTCAGTGCTTGCGCAAAGAGAAGCTCCTATTTGCAACCTCCCTCCCTGCGCTGTGCGCCTCGGTGTAAACATTTTGGATGATCTAAAGACTCTGGGGTCTGTATATGGAAATAGTGGGGTGCAGAGCAGAAGAAAATACTTGTCCTTTCCGTCCCCCAGCCATGCTTTTCCACGGGATCTCCGGAGGCCACATCCAAGGAATCATGGAAGAGATGGAGAGGCGATCCAAGACCGAGTCCCGCCTGGCCAAAGGGGGACAGATGAACGGCCGAGATACGGTAAGAATGGGGCTGGCGCTCTGTGCAAGGGAATCCCTGCAAGCATGGACCCGCATCGGGACAGACCCTGACTTTGGGGAAGGGAAAGACGCTGCTTCCCTCTGTCCCTTCCCTGCCACCCCTTACTTGTGGAATCCCTTCCGACGCTCCCTGTAAACCCACCCGTACCGCTGGGTGCTGTGCTGGCCAGGCTCGGTTGTACATTTGTCTAATCCATGTCGCTGCGTGTGCTCTCTGGATTAGCGGGGAATCTGTTCCAAACCGTAGCAGGGACGGGGTTTCAGCCCTTGCGGCGGAGCAGCCTTTTGCCCCCGCGGCTGCCTGCGGCCGCTCTGCCCCTGCGAGCAGAGCTGCAGCTGGAGCTCCCGAGGTGTGCTTTATTTTTATTCTGCGCTTCTGGCACCTCCTAAATTAAACCTCAAACCGCGACTACTTACTTTTCGTAACTGTCTTTGGTTTGAAGTGTGTGATTGATACAGAGGCACTGCTCTCTCTGAGTGTTTTGCCGGCCGACTACTTTGCTTAGAAAGTAACATCTCCTCTTTACTTAGTCAAAAGGACAAAAGTTTTCGGATATATACTAAGGGATGGCGGAGAAATCGAGTGTCACGCTGTGCTTTGTGCAAAGCGAGATCTCCCTTTCTCCAACTTGTAGGGCTTCCGCCGATCGCGCACAAGGCTCTGCACACAAAGTAACGGCCTGGAAAACTGCTTTAAGGTTTTGGGACAGAGGGTCCTTTACCCCCTCTCTTAAATAAACTCATGCTTTGTTACATGAGGATTTGCAATGTAAATTTAACTCATCTTTGCATTGCTAAAAAGAAAAGGGAGCGAGGAACACAACTTCCAAAGATTGAAAAACGAATCAGAGTTACCACTTTAAAACAGTTGAGACATTAGAACAAGATGTTTGGGATTTTTTTCCCCTGTAACTTTATCAGCAAAGGCTGCCCCAAGTTTCACGGCCGAGCTTTTGTCTCCGCCGTCCCTCCATCTCCCTTTGTCCCGACCGGCACTCCTCGTGGGGAGCAGATCAATGGGAACTCGCAGAAGTTTACGAAGAAAAAGATACTGGTTTGAGCTGAAACCAGCCCGTGCCACCGCTCTGCCCACGGCCCTGGCCGGGCTGGTGAGCGTTCACACTCGCTGCTCTTTACACTATCCACCTGTCTGCTTTCTCTTACTCCTGTTTTAAAAGGCCTATCTTTAGAGACGCGGTTGCGGCTCGTTTAAATACGGGTGAAAATTTGCCATAGAATGAGTACAAGCCTGAACCCTCTGCCATAAACTTTAGGAACAGCAAACCGGTATTTTTCTACTTTAAAACGCTGTTCCTGTGAAGTGCTTTAAGATTACAACGCTAAAAAAAACGGGGAAGCCTCAGACTTTAAGTTCAGAACCTCAGAAAAGAATGGGCTCTGCTCTTCCTACTGCGGCCTAATTCGTTGCTTTCACGTATTGAAATGACACGAGATCGTAAGGAGAGGTTTACTGTGAATCACGGTAAACACTTTACTAGCGGGGATGGTCCCGGTTCTCCCTTAAACTTCCCGCCGGGAGCCAGGAGTTTGGTCCCAGAGAGCCGTGCCTTTGTACGAGCCCCGGGCCCTGCGCAGGACCCGTCCCCAGCCCGGCCTGCCTGCCTGCCTTTCTCTCCCTGTCTCATCCCTTGTGGTGTGGTTGTTTTGCAGAACATGCCCCCCATGAGCCCCGAGAAGCCTGCTTTGTGTGCTGGTTGTGGAGGGAAGATCTCAGACAGATATTACCTGCTGGCTGTTGACAAACAATGGCACCTCAGGTGTCTTAAGTGCTGTGAATGTAAACTGGCTTTGGAGTCAGAACTCACCTGCTTTGCCAAGGACGGCAGTATTTACTGCAAGGAGGATTACTACAGGTACAGCAATCAGTCCTCATGGGTTCAAAACACATCCCCTCAAAAGGCACTGTGAACAGAAACGCTCTTTTCTCCACACGGGCTTTCAAAGGTAGCTTTTCGCAGTCAGCGATTCCTTAATCCTTAGTTCCCTCAGAAAAGTCTCGCACGTTTCCAAACTGAACGGGCCGTCAGGGCCCGCGCTGACTGAGCATGTGTGGCGGTGCACAAACAGGCGAAGGCTCTCCCGCTGCTCGGCGGTTTCCCTCCGTAAAGACCCGACCGAAATTCCCCTCCGGGCGCAGCTGGCCGGTTTTCCCGAGGCCGGAGCCCGCCGCCCCGCCCAGCCCCGCGGCCGGGCCCGGGGAGCGGGCCCCGCTGGTCCGTGTGTGTTAGAGCTGTCCCGCTGGCCAGCGCCCCGCGGCTCTCCTCGTCTTGACAGGAGCGCCAGGAGAGCGGAGCCCGATTCCCTCCGCTCCGGCCCGCCTGGCCCCGTGCGCACGGGCAGCGGCAGCGCCTTCGCCAAAGTCCGGGGAGAACGGGTCAGCTCGGCGGGGAGGGCGAGCCGCTCCCCTGGGACCTCGGGGCCGGTTCCCTGAGGCTGTCCCGACACCAGACGGGCCAGGGGCCACAGCCGGTGTCACGGGCCGTCCTGGGGCCGGGGGACGCGACCCTGTCGGGGACAGGCTCCCTCACGTGGCGGGGAGTGAAGGCGGGAGGCACCGGGGCAAGCTTTGCCTTCGCCGTTCTAGTTGATGCCCACTTTTCTGTTTCCTTCAGAAGGTTCTCCGTGCAGAGATGTGCCCGCTGCCACCTTGGGATCTCAGCCTCTGAAATGGTCATGAGAGCCAGGGAATCGGTTTATCACCTGAGCTGCTTCACCTGCACCACCTGCAACAAGACTCTGACCACGGGCGATCACTTTGGCATGAAGGACAACCTGGTTTACTGCAGGGCCCACTTCGAGTCCCTTTTGCAAGGAGAATACCCCCCTCAGCTGAGCTACACCGAGCTGGCTGCCAAGAGCGGAGGGCTGGCCCTGCCTTACTTCAACGGCACTGGCACGGTCCAGAAGGGGAGGCCCAGGAAACGAAAGAGCCCTGCCTTGGGAGTGGACATCGTCAGCTACAACTCAGGTGGGAAACACACGCCGAGTCTGCCTCCCGCTCCCCCGAACAGAGCGTTCTCGGGCTTCCCCTTAGCCAGGCAGTGCGTGAATAACTCAGCCAGGCCAAATCTTGCTTAACCATTGGAAAATCAAACAAACAGCCCTCTGAGGGTTGGAGCATTTGCAGGAAAGCTAACAGCAGCCGTCCTCAAAGGCTGTCTTTGCCTATTAATGTCAAACACCCAAACTTAGCCACTTCCCAGGGTAAAGACAAAAAAAAAAAAAAAAAAAAAAAAAAGGAAAAAAGAAAAAAAAAACCCCCACAAAACCAAAAAACCCAAACCAACCCCAAAACCACATAGCTTTCTCTGCTGGAATCTCAGAGATGCAGTTATCATTATTTATATTTGATTAGCTAAAAATATTCACCACTTAAACCTCAAATTAGGAGTAACTAAATGAATCAGAAAAACTAGAATAAAAGTTATAGTATATGGTTCCTACAACACCAATGTAGTATGCATATAACTCAATTTATATATTGAATTTATAGTGATTAATTCTTCAGGCTGAATAATTCTGTTTTACTGACACATAAATGATCAAACTGTACAAGAGATCAACGAATAAATGTTGTTTCCTGTACTAAACCCTAACAAATGTAATTAAGGAGAATGATTTCTGTTCTCTCAACAGTAGGAAAGGAACAAGTGTGGCCCTGTATTAAATATCCTCTATAACTCCAGTCACTTGAGTACCCAAACCGTGTATAAACAGTGCTAGTGGCCAGAGGTACAGGAGTTTCAGGTATGACCAAACAGTTGAGGCAGAGCTTCATTAGATTAAGGACGAAAGCAGGAAGGGTAAATACGAATTGGCAAACTCCCGACTCCAAAATCGTTTTGGGGAACCTTAAGCTTCCCATGGACGGTAACGGAGGAAAGAAAGCCGTGGGAAGCAGGAGTGATGCAAGGTGTGCTTCCCCATGGAGCCGGGGGCTCCGGGCCCAGGGCTGCGGACCGCTGGCCCCCCCCGGGGAGCCGGGAGAGGGGTCAGGGCCTCCCTTCCGACAGTCGCGGGTCGGTAACAGTGCCCCGCTCTCGGCCCGGAGCTCTCTCTCCTGCACCAAGTTCAACCCGCTGCCACTGAGATCCATAAGGAACCTTCCACCGCCCCGCTGCCCTCGCCACCCCTCCCTCGGCACCTCCTCTGGGGCCGCTCGTGAAACGGCCTTTAGCTGGGAACCAGGGGGCTCTGCAAGGCGATTTCATCTCCTCTGATGCGTAGACCTTGGAGCCAGGGTAATCACTGCGCTAATTGTTCCTTGTTAATTGAAGATGACATTGGAATCCCTGGCTACGGAGCGGCTTCCAATCAATCCTGAAAGCTGCTAAAGAAAAGGGAACCTGTAGCGCAGCCAGGATTCATTCAGCCCCAGCTTCCAATGGTGGATTTCCCGTGTGCCCGCTCTCCGCTCTGGTCTCTATCCCTGGTCCACACAGCATCACCCTATTCCTCAGATTTCTAAAGGGAAGTAATCCTAGGGACAATTTAGCGCTAAAATTAGAATCAGAAGTTATGGTAAAATGAAGAGTTGTGGATATGATAAAGCTCCCCTTAAACTTCAGATCAGGACTCGAGAGAGACATTATTTGCGAATGCTAACATAATCTTTGTGTGCTGGTCTTAAAACTTCCCTTCTTTTCAACAACGGGCCATATAAGATGTACCACTGACTCCAAATCAGATGAAAAAGCACCACCCATTATGAAAACACAGCTCATTGCATTGAGAACTCACAGAATCCTCCGGGCAATGGAGAGAAAAAAGAACAAACCAAAACAAATCAACAAACGCTCTGATGCTTTGGACTCAGGGTAGATGGCTGAGAAATCCCTTCTGTTAGGGCCGTGATTTTATTCTTTTTTATAAGCATTATCTAGCTATGTCCAGGGTTGACACATGGTCTCGAGAAAGTTTGCAGCCAAACCGTGCATCCGGTGCAAACGGCTCCAGACCATTGACCCACTGCGGCCCAAATCCAGGAGGAGGAAAGCGAATCTGGAACAGCTACGAAATGAGTTGCAGTAGATGAAGCCGCTTCTTGAGAGAAAAAAAAGTCTCTAATTGGCAGCCACTTCCCTACACACATTTTTCGTTCTCTGCCCTGTGACTCAGTAACTGCTCTTGCACGTAATCATTTACAAAGGGCAAGCAGTCCGCAGAATTCAATGTCGGATGCGCGGCTGCCGCCTTCCGAGGGAGCAGCGGGCCCCGCAGCCGCCGGCGGTGTCCGGGCCGTGTGGCGGTGCGCCGCCCTGTCCCTGCGGGGATGGGGACAGCCACGGGCAGGGGCACAGCCCTGCCCCGCACACCGCCCCGAGCGCACCGAGCCGGACACCGCCGCGCCCGCAGCCGCGCCCGCAGCTCCTCACCCGGGCACTCCGGGGCTGGGGGCACCGCGGCCGTGACCTCCCCAGTGAGCCCAGCTCCCTCCCAAACAGTCCCAGCCGCGGTGTCCATACCATTGCCAAGCCATTATGGAAAACGACCCCGAGCTTTAAAAACGAAACTCCGATGGAGCCAACAGTTTCACCCAGCTGAGCATGAGCATGTGTGCATTCACAGCCATCCAGCAGGCCCTGGCTTAGATTTGTGTGCACATTATGTTACAAGGCAGCTGAGCCCTGGTCCAGAATGGAAAATCAGACTCTGCTGCAGAATCTACAACAGCTTTCCTATTCTGCATTTTGTTTGCTAGTTTAATTTCTTTTTCACAGCCCCTCAGTTGTAAAGTGGAAACACAACAATAAATAACTCAAAATGTTATGAGGTAGAAATCACTCATACTTGCAAGCTGTCTGGAATTAATGTGAAAAATGGAAGAAACTATTCAAAAGTACTTAAAACACTCAAGGCTTTCTCTATATTACATCTTATATCATATAATTACTATATATTTTAAGGGAAACTGTGTTGACTTAGAGCTTAGAGGATATGGAAATAAGATGGTGAAGAAGATTTCCTTAGGAAAATATTTTACACATCTGTTCCTCAAAGAGCTATTTACTTTATTTCATTATGTGTGTGTGTGTGTGTGTGTGTGTGTGTGTGAAAAACTATGAAGAGTTCACTTAAAGAATTCTTGGCAATAAGAATCAAACTGTTCTAGCTCTTTTGAAAGCAGAAATTAAACAACCCTCCAATCCTGCAGCAAAGAAATGAGCAGTGTCTTGCCTGACTTTGTGCTTTCCCTTAGTTCTCCAGGAGATAAAGACTCTGCTCTAGGATGTGGCCAAACCACACAACACTGTATAAAACAGAGTGAGCTATGATCATTGTATAAACCAGGATTGTCTGAAGATACTTGGAGCCCTCTTCTCATTTTCTCTTGAAAATAAAAACCAAAATAAAGTAGACCACCTACAAAAAGAAAAAGAAAAAGAAGACAAAAGAGTACAGAAACAAAGGCAGTAAGCAAGACAGAGGAGCCTGAGGAAGTTTGTGTTGATGCTAAAAGCCTGAGTGGCCCAAGGAAAACAACACAAACAAGAGATTTGCAACTCTGAAGTAAAACCTGAGGATTGAATTCTGGTACTCTGATTTATGTCAGCTCATAAGTTACAGCCCACGCAGTTTGACTGAAGGCAGTGTGATTGCTTGTGAAAACAAGTAGTAAATACAATCCAAATCTGGTCTGAAATTGTTTTTAAGGCAACTTTCAACTCCTGGTCTTTTCAGAAGTGTCATCTTACTTTGTTTGAAAGTACAGATACACTTCTTACCAAGACTAGGAGGAAAGCTAGCTATAATTAAATATTCACCTGATTTTCTGTCAAAGTGTTGTCTTACCAGCATCTGTTCATGTTGACTTGCCTTATAATTCAAAAGAGAAAACACCTTCAAGAAGCTTTTTATTTTCTTGTGGTTTCAAGTTGCTTTGCCTCTGTTTTCAGCACTGCTGACATCAGTCTCTCTGTATTGTGTGCCTTCCCTCTTTCTCTTCTCTCTCTCTTTCTCTAAATTAGGAATGGGGATCAGCTAGGCCTTGCAAATAATCCAGTAACTATTGGAAAGCAGTTCAAAAATCAAAATGAGCAACTAATGAAACTGTCTAATTTGCAGACATTCTGAAACATTTTTAATTAGCTCTTCTTTAATTAATATTTCCTGCTATGATGACACCATTAATTTTCTTCTGTGTGACTGAACTATCTTTATAAAATGAGATCCTAGAAATTGCTAACACTTTTGTTTAAGCTGAAAAGAAAAGCACAGATGCACTTTTTACTTTTCTTTTTGCTAATGCTGTAATTTCTTTCTCCAATATGAAGTAATGATGCCACCATCTCCAAAGAGCTGCAACCCTTGTGTACAATTCACACCCAAAAATGTGTACTCTGAAACAAACTTATCTGTCATAGACACTTCGAAAATACTGAATCAGGAAAAAAAGAGAAACTCTTCAAGTTTTGAGCTCCTAGCTGCTTGCTTGTAGAAATATCCTAAACCAGCACTAACTAAGACCTACTGCTGATTGGGATTGGGGGTCTGAATCGAGTCTTGATGCAACTGCTTCCTGGATATGTTTTATGGATGAAGGGCTTCAAGCAGTTCATATAAACTCCCAGGCAGAGTCCAAAAGCATTCATTTTATCAGCGAGAAACTCAGCTTTCTTGATGAACTGTCATAACAAACTTCCCTGCTGTACATCTCTTTTTATAGGTGCTTGTGGTTTGGGGGAAAAGCTCAGGAACATTCAAAATGCTGGTTTGACCTTAACTCTTCTCTCAAGCTAAGAATGTTTCAATGAGTAAGATTTCAAAATCTGAATGAGATTTCAAATGACTCGAGTGCCCAAAGCAAAACCATCACCGCAGGGAAAAGACTTGTTTGAAATAAATACCAAAGGAGAGAGAACTTTCAAAGTCTTCCCTCAGTAGGTACAGGCCTGGGGGACATAGGATAAGTATAGGAAATGACAATATTCTGGATCACTTTTGGTCTCATCAATTATCACATCTGTACATTGTACCTTGTACTAACTTAGTCCTTCCTTCCTTCCTTCCTTCCTGCCTTCCTGCCTTCCTTCCTTCCTGCCTTCCTGCCTTCCTGCCTTCCTTCCCGCCTTCCCTCCTGTTACTCAAGATTTTTGCCTTGATTCATTTATCCTACATGATGCATGGCACTAACTCCTTTTTCCACTTTGTTTATTTGACAGGTTGTAATGAGAATGAGGCAGATCACCTGGACAGAGACCAGCAGCCTTATCCCCCATCCCAGAAAACAAAGCGCATGCGTACCTCCTTCAAACACCACCAGCTTCGTACCATGAAGTCCTACTTTGCTATCAACCACAACCCAGATGCCAAGGACCTCAAGCAGCTTGCCCAGAAAACAGGCCTGACCAAGAGAGTTCTGCAGGTAAGAAGCCACATGATAGGCTTGACAGAATTTTCCCCTGCTAGTGAATAGCCTTTCCCTTATATGTAACTATAGCAATGTATGTAGAAATACTTCTGCTGGGTGTGTCCCTAGTGGGTGTGCAGGGGGGTATGGTGTTACGTGGCAGAAGTGCCAAATGTGTGTGCCTTATTGCCCCAAGGCAGCCAAACACCAAACTGTGGTTTGTGATTAGCTGCATCCTCACCATGAAGAGAATGTCTTCAGAGTCCACCCACCCAGTAGAACTCCCGGGGTGGGTGGTCTCTCTGTGGTGACTGCACTAAGGATAGAGGTGGCAAATCTACTGATTTTATGGGTGAAGCCTTTGGGCTCCTCTGAAGGAGTTAATGTGGCCCCTCAGTAAGCAGATCCCTGATGTGTTTGAAGTGAGCTTTGACCAATATGATCCTCCAGGACCAGCTGGCTCCCCCTCCCAATGCTTGTTAGATGACTGCTTTCCTTAAGGGCCTGCATAGTCAAAAGTCCCTGTGAAGGACAGCCTAGGAAATTATGTTAAAAATCCCTATATGGTCTGTGATAGCTCAGTGAAGTTTAAACGAGGTGTGTATTACATGCAGAGTGCCAAAGAAGGGCAGTGAGTGAGGTAGAAGGAGAATCTATTAGCGGCAATTCCTGTCCGTATTACATGTCACCTCAAACACTGCCAGTGAACCTTACAGAACAGAAAGACTAGATGACCCATATCAACAATCTGTAAGACAGGGACGGTGTAATTACCCCTCCTTCCTCTCCAGCCTTTTCAAATAATCAAGGCAAGCTTTCAGCCTTGGCAAAAATCTGCTCACTCACTCTTTGCTTCAGTCTTTGTGTGTCCTGACCTCAAAGCTACCCAACTCAAGAAACACTATGTGGCCATCAAGAGAGTTGCTCTCTTTGGGTAAGTGAGCAAGCAGATTTTTCTCGAGGCTGCTCTCTGAGGGCTGTAAGCACCTGTAGCACTGGGCCTGTACACAGAGAGTCAGTACCACCAGTAGCAAGAAAAGCTATAGAATGACTTAGGTGATGTGCCACACAAAATCAAACATCAAAAATGAATTTAAAAAGCGAGAACAAAGACAAAAATAAACAAAGCAAAACAAGCATCGGTAAAGAAATCCATTGGGATTGGTTTGCAGGTTTGGTTTCAAAACGCAAGAGCCAAATTCAGAAGGAACCTTTTGCGGCAGGAGAATGGGGGTGTCGATAAAGCTGATGGCACCTCGCTCCCGGCACCGCCCTCAGCAGACAGCGGCGCACTCACTCCACCCGGCACTGCGACCACTTTAACAGACCTGACCAATCCCACTATCACTGTAGTGACATCAGTGACCTCTAACTTGGACAGCCACGAATCCGGGAGCCCCTCACAAACTACCTTAACGAACCTTTTCTAACAGTTCCTTTTTTTTTTTTAAATTCTTACTCTTCATTATAATTATTATTATTATTATAATTATTATTATTATAATTATTATTATTTTCAAGCCTTTTAAAAAAACAAACAAACAAACCCACAAAATATTTGGGAAAATAAACAGCTTGATGTGTAGCATCTGCAGCCACCTGGCAAATGAGTTTGAAGTAATATGTTGCTATAATATATGAACATTTATTGTTGGTAAATTGTACTCAAATTCTTTAAATTTATCAAATGACTGAAGACAAGGTGATGAATCATTCTAATAAGTGCCTCTTAAAATTGTATGTTACTTATTTCCAGAACCTTGAAAAAAATTGATTGTTTCCCCCCCAAAAAAGAAGATTCTATTCCTCCCTGATAAACAGATAAAAAACATTTTAATTATAGCCAAAAGAATGCTGCTTCAGGATTGTATGTTCACTTACAGCATTTAAGAACCCCAAATTCAATTTTATTTTCATAATGCATCCAAAAGTTTTGTACTATTTATTTTTAAATGTTGGAAAATAAATACAAAGTGAATTAGAGTAATCATGGAAACAGTCAGACTGGAAGTACCAGTGCTCTTTACTAATGCAGTAGTCACAAGCTGCTCCTCCCTGAGCACTGGGGAGTCTCACTGGGATAGCTAAATTCTCCTCTGCCAGTTCTGCACCCAGCTGGGATGTCCTTGGCCACCACTGAAAGCCATTCCTGATGGAGGACTTGGAGAGAGACCCAGAGATGAGAGCACGTGTGGGTGAGGATGGCAGGACCAGGCCGTTGGTCTCCAAATTTGTGCCCCACATTAAGGAGGCAAGATCTGGAAAAAACCCTCCAGAGTGAACTCACTCCTATAAGAATGTCATTAAAGTAACAATAGCAGAGTAACAATGCAAGTGGAGAGTCCTACAGATCTGAAATGCTGCCTAGGGAGGGGTTTTAATTTTTGTCTGTCAAGCAGCTCTGAAATTTTGGAATTAAAAAAGATAAAAATTGCAGTTGGCGATGTGGCTTCGATGCCGTACCTCCAAAACAAACAAGAGGTTGCCCAGTTACTTTAGGGAGCACAAAAATAATTTTCAAAAAGGTGTATGCATGTGTACTATTCAAATGAACTTTTGACAAATCCTACCTTTTTTTTTTTTTTTCAGGGAAATGGAAATAAGCAAAATATAATTTATTAAGATGTTTAAGGAAAAAAAAATTCAGTACAATTTATTCATTACTATTTTGAATTTTCTTTAGATGTTTCCTGAGATTGTATCAGACACTTTGTTTAACACAGGAACTTAAAATCTTTAGTTAATTAATATCTCTAACATATACTTTAACTTTTTAAACTTTGTATAAAAGAAAAAAATGTTAGCAAAAATCACACAAAACCAGGAATTGGCAGTGAATAACTTCAAAGCCGATAAACTCAGAAGCCTTGTGGATGCTGATCTGAATACATTTCTTAGTTTACAATAGTGATCTTTCTTTTTTTAGTTTTATTTAAGCTAAAAGTCTGAATGGTCTGGGCAGTGGTGAATGTTCATTTGTATCCTTTTATTGTAGTTGAACACCAATTAGATTGTGGAGAGTCTCAGAAAAAAAACCGAACAAAAACCAGTCAAGATCTATGTCTTGCTTTTAGTGGATTGTTAAGAATAACTTTGCACATATACCCCACTTTTTAGACACCATCAAATCTCTTTTTGGTGGTCAAAGTGGCTATTTAATATATTTTAAAGGTGTCCTTTTTGGCTGTATAAATGTGTGGTTACATATTGACAGTTCACTGCCCACATTAAAGTGCATTATTGTAATTTTTGCTCAGGGTTTTTAGAAAATTAGCACAGAAAAGTAGCTTATTTTTAAAAAAGATGACGGAAGAGATGTTAACACTGTAATAGAAGAAAGGTGTGTTTGCCATTATATATTTAGCAAGTATGGTTATCATCTTCTACGGATATTGAATCTTGACTTTTCCTATTTCTATTACCTTATGGGCATTTACCACTAACCAGACCAAAAGACCTTGGTAAGGCTGAGATCTTTATTAATACACTTTTACAGGTAAAAATATTGATACTTATAAATTTTGTTCTTTGACAGAACAATATATGGTACTAGAGATCTACTTTATTAAGTAGACTAATTAAAACTCAGTTCTACTATGTGCCTTATGATATACCTTGGGAGTAAGTTTGTGAAAAATCAGGATATATGTGTTGTTTGTTAAATTAACTGTTTTAAGCCCTTTTGACACCTCACTAGTTTTGTACTGTTTTACCTCTTATTTCTGAAACTCTTTTTATGGTGTATCCTGTTAGAGGGGACAAACATGTCATAGAAAGCAGTTGTGCACTCTTTCAGATATAGTTGATAAATCCAATAATCTTATATATTGAGCTTCGTGTTTATAGTACAGTAAGTGGTCTAGCAAAATTGTCCATGTTTCTTTGTTTATTGATAAATGCATTGTATAGAAACTATTTCCCCTAAATATTTATGGACCAAACAATTGTGATATATCCTATTAAATTTGTGTGAATAAACCATTTTGAATCTAAGGAGTTTTATTTCCCATCAGTTTTTGTTGGGGTTTTCTTTGGTTGGGGTTTTTTGTTTTGTTTCTTTTTTTAAAATTTAAGGTCTACATGTACCTGTCTGTCTCTTTGCTTTTACGGTACCTATGAACAATTGGTATTAAACACAGAAACACAGCCTTTTAAATATTTTAAAGTACAGTTCCTTCTTAGGTTTTCAATTTCTTCATATTCAATGTATATGCTACTGCTGGTACAATTTAGATTTTAGCCTTTTAACCTCCTTTTTTGAACATGCAAAGTAATGCCCCACTGATTTGATACTGAAACCCTGTCTTAGCCCTCTAAAAGAGCCAGAAAACTAGGAGCTAAAGTAATTGCATGACAAATATAACCTAAATAGTATGATGAAATGAATCAAGATTTAATGCTAGGTATATTGAGCACAAAATAGAATTGCAGACCCCGAAAAGCCAGGTTGCTCTGTAGTTTAATAAATTGTCACTATGATTTCTTTCAGGGAGAACAAATCATGGGGCATTACAGCCAAACATCCCGACGTTTGAAAATTCCCTAAAGTATTAAAAGAAGGGGAAAAGTTTGATCGGAAATCCACTGCAGTGAAGACAAAGACAATATTAGGTTATGATAATCATACATTTAAAAATCTATTGAGCCAAAAATAAAAACAAAAGACTCGATGTCATTTCCTGAATGTTAACAAAACATACGTTATTTTATGGTGTCTAATTAACAGAACTGAAGGCTTCAACAAATTGTGTGGTATCAAAAACAAATTTAGAGAACCTATGTGTAAAACCAGAGCAACCTGGCAGCAATCTACCCAGCCCATATTCGAAGAAACCTTTTCTTTTTTTAAAAAAAAATCACATTTGTCAAGCACAAGTACTTGTAAAATAAAATCTGAGTGCATTCATTCCACTTGCTTGCTAATGTGTACTAGTCATATCTGTTAAATGGATTTTTGTAAATTCAAGGAGAACTTTTCACTCATCCGAGATCATAGGAATCAAAACCCAGTAACTTTAGTACTATTGTTTCAGAATTAATTTTTTTAAAATGAGACAACTCTGCATGCACTTTTCCATCTGTCACATATAGTGTACATTTCTGTATGATGAATTTCTCTTTGATGTTTCTTGTATAATACCTTTCATTAATAAACATTTTATTTGATGCAAACATAGTTAACTTTATGTAAACACATAGCTAATTGTTCCCACTAACTTAAACTTTTCTTTTGAAAGGAAGCAGTACAGTGCAGTTCCAATATGCTATATATATATATATATATATATATATATATATATATATATATCTAAAATCAAAAAGAATGAGGTAGCAATACTATTGCACAGTGTAAAATTATTTCCTTTGGTGTTAATTTTTTAACTTCTTGTATAAAACTGACTTGTTTTAAAAAGAAATTCCCATCAGCATCAACAATAAAACAATCCCCAAATTCTTCATCAAGATAAGAAAACACGAGCAGTACAGTGTGTACTTTACACAGTGACTTTAGAGTACAAGGATATAATCTGTGGGTCCCTGAGCTGTTTACATGGTCACTATGCAATGAGCACATTTGCTACATAAAGTTGGTCCTAAGATTCCCTGTCCAAAACACATGATTTTTACAAGCCAACAAGCAAGTGTAACAATAACCAATTCTTAGTAATGAGGTTTTGTAACTGTTAAGCAACTATTTGCAGAAAGATTTTTTAAAATATATTCCTATTTAGCTGTATAGCCAAAGCATATGTTAAACAAATTAACATATAAAAGACTTGCCAGAAAATCTTTCATTAAGATGACATTTTTATTATATACTAATGAACCCTATGTAAACAATGTAACTTTTATGAATGATGGACATTAAATATTTCACTTACGTGTATCCTCAGCATTTTGCATGTTTTCTTAAACCTTTCCAGTTTCAGAATTCTAAAAAGAAAACCATACAACTACTTACAACATAGCACAAAGTTATGTACAGGTTACTGCAGCAATCTCTGGAAACCAGTTACTAAGAGTGTTCTAATGGCAATAAAAAGGTATCATTTATTGGTGGTAATTATGGGGAGAATTGTTTAAACAACAGTTTTATAGTATATTGTAAAGTTCTATTGAAAAAGGTTAGCATGGTAGACTTAATTCAAATCAGCTTGATCAGAAATTTAAGTATATTGTGAAATTCTTAAGCTGAGCCTTATGTGTATTTATTACTGCAGAAAGTAAGTAAATGTAGGAAAGCAATTATTTGTGTCACAGCCACAATGTGGTTTCCTCCCGTTATCCTTAGGAAAATATTACAGCCATTAATTATTCCAATCAGTAAAGAACTTGGTGGTGCTTAGGACCAAGAAAAAACTTTTGCATTTTAGTTTTTCTTTTGTAAATCACTGCATTCTTCAATAAGCTGGATTTCTTCTCCCCCTAATTTAGTACTTAACAGAGATATTTCTAGTCTTGTTCATGTGCTGCATTTTTCACTTCATTTAAATTAGAAAAATAAATGATTTAAATGATCCTGGTGACATACTGGCAAAATCTAAAATAAAACCAGAATAATATTATTCCTCTGTGTCTGATTCGAGACATTAAATTTTGATTTTTTTAATAACACTTAGCTTTGTTTGGAGACAGTCCTGCACATAGTGCTCTGACCTGACAAATGGGACTAGACAATCCAAATTTTTTTAAAGATACAGAACTGTTTCCTGCATTAAGAAAGCAAACATGTTGGAAGGGAAGCATTACCTGAGAAAGAAGAAAAGGAAACATTTCAGACAAGGCTTGAGAGAACGCAAGACAAAGGTAGGTTTTCAATATTGTTACAAGTGAGAAATGTCTTGGGGGTCCTTCTAGTGGATACATATCCATGTCTAGACACAGCACTTCTTTGCTGTCCTGGTCTTGAAAAAGAAGTCAAATTGTTCAGTCCTAGAACATCTCCCTCAGAATTATTCACCAGAGAAACGGCTCACAGGAGCAGGTCAAGTGACAGAAGGATGACACCACAGCCCCCTGCAATTGGTGAAATTTTCTCTCTCCGATTCCATGGGCTTTGAGCCAGGAGCTGAATGAACATGGAGATTAAATTACACTCGTGTCTCTAAAGAAAGCATAACCTTCAGAATGAGACAGAATATATGGGACAGCAATGCTGCTCTGTGCTTTGGACTTCATCCTTCAGAGCTGCTAATCCAAGCACCTGGCACATGCATTAAATTGACTTCAAAATATTTCTTCCTCCTTCAGCCAAATGCAGGACACAAATTATACTGTTGGAATTTCCAGAAGCTACTGCAGTGTCAGAGACTTTATTCAGTTATTCTGCAATGTTGAACAATTCTTTTGCGCTTCTCACTTGACACAGACTTATCTCGACACATACCTATACACATATCCTTGTCTTGCCTTCAGATAACCAGTACTTTCATATTTATTTAAGTCATTCAAACCTACAGGAAGCAACTCTCCGTGCTTCCACGTTCTAGCAAAGGCAGTTGTCATAATTTTTGTTCTGATGCTCCTTTACTGTAAAACATTTTTCTGGAGTAGGTTTTATGTTAGAAATTTGTACATTTGTATAGTCTATTTTTCTTTTTTTTCTTTTCATAGCTTTGGATAAAAAACCCCACAACTGTAGTGCTTGATGCATCTAAATGTACAGATTATTTTGCCAGCTTCTCTTGCAGTATCTAGAAAAACAAATCTATGGTAATCACTGAACTCCTGGCTTGCATGTTACTGTAAGGTCTTCCCCTCTGCAGATGGATTTTATCACAGCAAACAATGTAAAATATAGACAATTCTAATTTAACTAACATGATTAATATTATAAATGATAGGTTTTTTTAGCTGTACTCCTTTCTGGCTCAAGATTGCCTCTGTTTTTGGAAATAAGATTGTGAAAAAGCATCCTTTGAAATTTCTGGTATTTGTTTCTGCTAGGAACAGAGGGTAGACTGAAGGTCAGCTCTGGCTTGACAAAAATCAGTGTTATTTTCTGGTTTGCTCTCTTTTCAAATTAGGCTTTAACAGAAAATAAAAATACTGTTAATTATTTCATTGCAAGATAATGAAAGTCTTCCCTTTTGCACCTCGGTTGCACACTTCAGAATAGATTTTTGAGGCAGAACAGATATATAGCATTTTGCATCTGTGAGAATGCTGCTTATAGCAAGTAAATAATAAGGGAAAGAATAAGGTAAGCAGTGGTTATCAAGTTGCAAATATAAGTAGTCACTGGGAGAGATGCTGTAGTTTTTTTATTTAACGCCCTATGAATTCTTATTTCACCATTTTCTTTGAGGAATTTGGACATTCCACAGAGTAAATGCTCAAGTAGCTTGCTTTGCCACATGCTCCTTGATTCCAGAACTGAGATGCAATAGAGAACAATATGTAACAAGAATTTTTCAGGAATTATTATCTAGCAAAAAAAAAATTGTTGCCCAAGGTCCTAAAATCAGTAAAATCAAATGCAACCTCAGGAAAGCTGAAAGCACTGATTACTGCTCTATCTTAGCTAGACAGATGTGCAGGCTCGTGATTTCTGTTTAGCTCCTAGATGATAATTACCTCCACCAAACAAATACCTACCCCATCACAGTAAGGAGCCCTGCATGTAATGTCAGTAGGGACAGCTGAGAGCAGTCTAGAAAGTAACCAAGCTGGCACCTTGGAGGTGAATATTTTAATGCACCAAGAAACTTGCATTGTTACTGCTTGGGCTGTAGCCACAAGTGTTAACAATGCCTCTCATTTTCTTTTCTGGCTGTCCAGCAGAATATTTTTTACTTTATAAGAAAGAGTGGGCTACAGAAAAGGAAGTTAAATGGACACTGAAAAGTACATGAATGAGACTGTGTGCCTTTTATGTCCCTGCTGGCCCTTTTGATATAAAATGCTGCGGCTTTGAGACTCAATCAGTCTTACAGACTGATATGATTGCTTTCTCTCTGCTTTATAATTGGAAGATGCCTTTTCTCTTATATCTGAAATTACACAGACAAGCTGTAACTACATTAGCTGAATTAATTACCTACCCCATTTCGTCAAAACATCTCTTAATAATCAAACCCTTGAGAAGGATATGTTTTTTTTTTTAATCTGGCTGGGATAAATTAAGAAGTTTGTTCATTATGATCTACTAGAAATAGTTTATCTGTCCAGAATTGCTCTGCACATACATTAATGTTAGAATTGGCTGGAATGAATCAATTTCTGCTCTTTTTAACCCATAACAGAGCACTAACATGACAGCAACTACAGAGTAGTCAGTGGCTCAAAACACTAATTGTAACTACTTCTGTTGTGTGGATGGATCAAAACTGAGAAGCTCTTCAAGCCACAATTTACCACTAAAACAGTACCATTAATGACTATACAATTTGTAGTGCTCAGACCTTTTTAAAATAACAGCCAGATTCTGAGATCTTTTTATCCCCTTGTATTATAACACCAACAAATTAAAACTAGTGAGCTTAAAAGTATGTTTGTGTTCTTGAATCTATTCAAACTGTTTAAATTAATTGTTATTTCCAACATGGACTGCTGAATTCTGGTGAAATCTGGAACTTTCAGATTAAATTTTCTTGATTTCCTTATTTGGATCTGCTGAAACAAAACCTCAGTTTTATAATAGCCTATTGCACTTTCTGATCTTTAGAAAAACTCAAAAATGAAGTAGTGAATAGCATCTGTAAAGAAACAATCTTAGGGAGGTAAGAGTTTTACGGAAGTAAGAGTAAAGTGCGGGCTTTTTTTCTTTATTTCCTAAGAAAAGTAACAGGGATACCCATCCCATGCAACTCACCTTAGTGCTAATGGGCACCAGAACCCTCACAGGAGAAACTACTTTAATAAACTTTCTAATTCCAACTTGCATCCATATGCTATGATCCTGGTAGTGAAAATATTTATGCTTGTCTTTAATTTTCTTGTCCTGTGTGATACCACTGTATCACACAGGACATGTACTTAAATGGGATTATTTGCAGTACTGGACTTAACTAGAGGTATGAAATAACAGTTTAGTGTATAATTTATACCAACTCTGTTTCTATCTTAATGATTCAGAAGATTTTCGGCTATGTCAGTAGAATACCAGTGAAATATCCCTACAATTTCTGAATTTTGACTTGATGGTGGTCAGTTACTTACATTTGCTTAGGAAATAGCACTAGAAGGAATGGAAGCAGATGGATTAATGGTCAAGAATACAAACGGTCAAAGGATGAAACTATAATTTGAATGTTTTGCAAATATGTCACTGCCATATATGAAATGCATTCTGCACATATGTTATTAGTTTCCTGACTGGCATGGAATGAAAAGGCCTACTTTTGGTATTTCAGGTTACAACAGATGTTATTTCTTCTGTGCTTCCAAATTATGATGCTTAATATTCAGCACAACTTTAAAGTAGCTATATGAGAGGCAGAGATAGCAATAAAGCTTGCCCAGATTTTGGGGTTTACTGCCAGTATATAAATACAAAGGACCAGGGTTTTTAGTTTGTGTTTGAACCATGAAGAGAATAAGCAAGTATAAGCTTTTAGATAGCTGCAGAAAAAAGAAAACTGTTTCAAACTCAGGCCTATGATGTTTCTAGGGATTTTTTGATCCTCATTTCCTTGCTCACAGGTGAATGTGGTTTCTTCCTCACAGGTGAAAGTGGTTTCCCTTTAGGTAAAAAGATCCAGGCAAGCCAAAGCCTGAGGAGGGAAGGGGAGCAGGCTCTAACGACGTGTTCACAGCCATGCCGTGTGACCCCAAGTTCCATGCCCTACATGCAGTCCCACAGGGTCAGCTCAGCAGGACAGTGGTCTGCCCCCAGCATAAATCCCTGCTGCGGTGACTGCCGGCTGCCTGCAGGCGCAGAGGCAGTGCTGGAACTCAGGCTGGTGCCACATCGCTGCTCCCTGCTGCCGCTGCCAGGTGTCACAGCCCGGGCTGCCGTCCCCTCCCCGGCTAATGGGCATTGTGTCCTTGGCTGGGGCTTCAAATGGAGTGCTAATGGCAGTTCTGTTCAGAGAAGTGTCTTTGCACACCGCCAGAAAGCCGCTCCTCTTCCTCCTGAGGAGCACTGTGTGGATAACTGACTGGTTACCAATGGCAGAAGGCAAAAAGGTATGGGTGTATACAGTTTCCTTTTGTCGTGTTCTGCTTGCACTGTGCTGTGCACAGATGGAATTCAGAATGGGTGGTTTGAGTCCTCTACAGACTTAAGTCAGTCCTGAATTCAGGGTGAACTTTGATCCCCTACTGTTAAAGTTCAAAATGAGGAATAGCAGTACTAGGCTGACAGGTAAATGTATCTGTGTGTTCCACAGAAGGAAGTGCTACATGCTGTGTATTTAAATGCAAACAGCAGCATGTGATGAACTGAAAGGTTCGTGGCTCAGCTCCTTAGAAGACAGTATTGTCTAGTGTGTGAATTCTTCAGTGGAAGTTACAAGTTACTACACTTGAGCAACTTTCAGGATGACCAGACCTGTGGGCTCCAAACTGCAGCCTCTGTGATGCTCATCCATGTGCCCTGATTTTGCACTGCCCCTTGTTTGAAAGGGAAATAGGATCATGGGTGAGAATTTGCCATCACACACATGGAGCACGTGATTGGAATTAATCAATGTCATTTGCAGCTACCCTCAGGTTCAGCAGCCCGTCAAAGGGAGTGCAGCAGGCATTAACCTGGTGTTTGTCTGATGCCCTTAACAGCAAGGAGTGGTGGCTGGGGGATGTGGGCATTGCTGTGCTACTGCTGCAACACATTTATTTACTAGTGGAAGTGAAATCTAGTGTAGTGGTAAAAAGCACTACTCTACACAAAATTCCTTAAAAATGCTTAATATGGTGACAAATGTAACACATGTAAAACATTATTATTATGCTGTTATATGTTTTGTTCCTTGTGCACTCTTGTTTCCTAAGGGACTTGTTTACATGACCAGAATATGCATTATGTGGACTTTGCAGTAAATAAGGGTGGTAGGCTGGTACACAGGTATGACCTCTGCACCCTGTCTAATAGCATCTTCTTTGCTAGAGATGTTCTATTGCAGCCCTGAGTCGTGAAATACCTTTTCTTATTTTAATTTTGTCTGTAATTGTACATTTCAGTTAAGTTTTGCCGAAATTCACACTGGAATTGTGAACAGGATCAAAGTAGTGGTGTAATTAAACCAATCCCGCTCACAAGAATTCAATCTCTTTTCTGAAGGCTACTTCTCATATATACAAAATGAGCCTGCTTGTATGTGCTCACGTCATCTGTTTCCCATTATGTATGCTTTGAGACCTATATATGAGGAAACATTAAGTAAAATATTTTTATTAGACATTTTAAAGTACATAAGAAAATGGAGAAAGTACTGACCGTGTAGGGCAGTAGGTTAAGTGAGCTTGCTGTACCCAAGGCAGCATTTGCACCCTGTCTCGGACGTTGAGACAGTGGGGCTGCACAATTTCAGATTTTTCCTGCAAAGACTGCAGCAAGCTCCATGGTAATAGGTTAAACTCGGATTTTGTAACCAAAGAAGACTGATTCACTCTGAAGCCTGAACATTGCACCCTGTGACTGTCAGCTATTCTCTCTGAAGGCTTGCTTTCTCTACAAGTGTTTCGGAAGACACGGTTATCTCTGTATCTACAAAATGACTGCAAATGTGGGCTGGTATCCTTATAAAAATGCTACTTCATGGCTGGTATTAAAATAGTAGTGTTGGTATGGGATTGTGCTTGGATTGTTAGACTTATTTTCATCATAATTCTACAATTTGGGCTTTTTGGATATAGCAAATCTATTGTTGCTCACATTTCTATGCAATTGCTTGAGGATGCTGGTGTTTGGAGCAACCATAAGGGCATTTTGTGCTTTTATGGGTGTTTCACAGTCCTATAAATATGGCTATATTTTTCTGTGCTCTATTAGGAGGGGTTCTCATTTTTAATGCCAGGAGGATTTTTGGATGTAGCAAAAATACTGTAGCTTTCTGTACCCCAATTTTCAGAAATACCTGTCATGTATTGCCATGTGAAAAATAAATCAAACTTCCGAAGTTTGGCTGAACTGCAGAAGACCAGAGTGTAAGAAATATCATTGTGGAGAATTCAGGCAGTCAGAATGATGCACCATAATCTGTACTTGTTAATTAAACAATCACAGCTAGTGGTGACATTAGAACTTTACCTGATTATCAGCAACAGCATACTTACAAGTAAGAATTATTCCTTCAAAAAGCTTTTTAAAAATGGTAAAATTGTTTTAACAAATGTGCTGCTGTACTGGCAGCTAAGCTGCTGCTCCCTGCAGTTTTGTACTTTATACATCCTCCTCTAAAATATGGCCAAAGGCTTTTCCTTACAGCTGATTAGTATCTCCAGAGTTCTCCATTCACTTAGGGGCCGTCTCTCAGTAAGTGCTGGCAATGCCTCATAGTTTTTTCTCTATTCTGTTTTGGTTCAACTGTACAGACCAAATAGCAATAGCAAAACTTAACTTAAATGATACCATTTTAAATTAATTCTGTTTCTAAGGATCTAATCTTGTAAAGTAGCAGATAAATTTCTGCAAAAGTCAACATTACTCAATACTCTCTTTATCCCTTTTTATTTTTTGTTTCTTTTTCCCAAACACAGGATAGGAAAACTGCTAATTTGTCAGCTAATATCTGGTCAGCATGTTGTTTTATAAAAGCTGTGCATTACGATTTTAAGTCTTTCTGGGGACAAAAATGATCTGGTGTCTGTCTTCTGCTTTTAAATGCAAATATAATAGGGAATTTGAATTTAGAGGAAAATAGAGGTTCTATCTCTGTTAGTCTTCAGGCAGCAGCATTATACTACTACTAATTGTGGTGGCACAGGAAGGCTTTTATAGCAGTCATTTCACATAACTGAAGGAGTACATCTGAGCATACAACCACCCTTCATTAGCACCTTTTTAATTATTTCAGTGCCTGTAGGTCAGCATATTTTGCATTGCTCCATTAGAGGTGATGGGCACATATTGTAGACAATGATCTGTGGCTTTATAAACAAATAAAACAATTTCAGTTCTTTATCAGCCTGCTGTAAATAGGAAACACAGCACAGTTGACCAGAAGAAAAAAACTCCATCTCCCATTTCTTCATCCCTGAGAACTAAAGCTTCTCTGCCACTAGAGGGTGAGACAACTACAAACCAAACACTTAAGCCTTACTCTTTCCTACAGAAGGTACAAATACAGGAAGTTAATATGCACAGAGGACCTTGATTATTTGTATTGAGGAGAGAAGGGAGCATACCATGGGCCCAGCACACACTCTTATACTTAAATCCAGAGCTGTGAAGAAATATGGGAAGAGTTTGTGATAATTAACAACAGTGGAACAAAACTCACTATCTAAACCATAGGTTTTTGGACCTTGGGGAGGCATAGTTATAAAAACAGGTTCTGATCTTCATCTAAGTACCAAATCAAAATGTTCTGCTTCAGAAAGAGCTATTTTTGATTTAAAATTAGTTCCTTTTAGTGAAAAAGGTCTAGCTGCATTTGAACTATACTATCTATACTGAAGATTTTACCTGCTTTCTTGTAGATTTTTGGCTTTTCTAGTGTTTATTTCTTTTTACTACAAGACAGTCTGATGCCGTTGCCCTGGTGTATCTTTCAGAAATGCAGATAAATTGTTTTGTGTAGTTTAGTATGGCTCTGATCTAGTCCGGGCAAAAAGCACTAATTCCTACTAACATAATGTTTTACTTATTTGTAAAACATTTAGTCTAATGTTTCTTGACTAAATGTTTTACAAATAAGTCATGTTTTGATGCTTGCAGAGCCTCTTAGAAGATTGTTTTTTCTGAAGAGTTCAAGTCACAAAGAAAAGATGCCATTTACATTTCTATTTTAAAAAGCTACTCAAATCAGGGATTTAACAAATCAATACACTGTTTCTTCAGGAACAATATATCCCAATTTAAAACAAGTCCCACAGGGAATTGTAACATCAAGTATTTTTTTTTTCTTTTTTGATCTCGCAAAGCTCTCTGAAGAATTCTGTCATTAAATATGTTTTGACAATGCCTGCTGCCTTGTTACTCTGTTGTTCCTTCAGCAATCTGAAGGTCCAAACTCATCTTTCCTTTTTTCCTGAAGAAGGGCTTTGAGTTTGTAAAAATCCTAAAGGGCATGTATAGGGTCAGAAGAAACAAAATGATGTGTTACTAAGTGGTGGTAGAAGAAGAGGCAAAAGAGAAGAAAACATTAACTATCATAAACAGTTCTACACTATTGTCTGAGAGACTTTAGTAACTTGTTCAGCTTCTGTGAATCATTGTGGCAAGAATTAGAGTGAAATTTTGAGATTCTACTCTAGTTAGGAAAGGGCAGCATTAATCTTTGTTTAGGAATTACAGTTTTCTGCTACAGAGTGATCAGAATTTTGTTGGAAGTGCTTTGTATTTATCAGCATCATTTTAATTTTAGGGAAATTAACATTTGAGTTTGAAGTTGCATGCAGGACTTGCATTTTCTGGCCTGAAAACTCTTCATGCCCAGGCTTAGCTGCATACCCACATTTTGCTGCCTGCTTACTTAAAGTATAGAACAAGTCTTTATTGAACCTTGTTGAAATAAACAGGGATTAGGAACATGTTGGTTTCTCTTTAACATTACCTTAATTCTGCTGTTAATGTTGGTTTACTCTTGATTCTTGTGTAATATTCATGTAACTTCAGGGAAGCTGTGGAATGATTTTCAAATAGGGCGTTAGTAGAGCAATGAATGTTTACTGGTTTTGTTTTTTTTTTTTTTTTTCTTTTTGTTTGGTTGGTTTTTGGGGGTTTTTTTGTTTGTTTTGTTTTTTAGGATTTTAACTGAAAGGAAACAAATTATGAAATGCTCTCATGCTGACATTAAAAATCCCTGGCCCCCTTCTATGGGCTCTTTTCTTTTAGTGTCCTAAATACCATAGGAGTAATAGAGCGTTTACAGTTGGAGGCAATGGTTGCTTTCTTCATTTCAGAAGAAGATATTTTGAGCTCTATCAAATAATTTTAACCTTCAAGCCTATCCAAAAGCTTTCCTGGGAGGCACAAACAAAAATGCACAGAACAATCAGTTAGAATATTGTTTTGCTACTCTGAATGGAAAGTATGAAGTGCTGAAAGCACAATAATTTTTTTTATTACAATACTGGCATATTTAGCACAGTTCCTTATTCTACTTTGTCTTCAACATCTTTCTGCTTGATGATTTCTCTAGGATTTGCAGCCATCCAAACAGTTTTCATTAATCCAACAGAAACCGTCTTTTTCTGGACCATAGAACATAGTTTTTATAGTTGAGAAAACTGGAGATCTGTGCAGCTTTTATCTCCCTCCATTACAGAAACACCACTAGATCTTAGCTACCTACTAATTTCTAAGGCTTAGAGACAGACCCAACATCAAATTAAATTACTAGACTCATTACATTTAACCACACTATCAGTGTCAAAATCTTGTTAGCAGAAAGGCCCCTTCAGTTGAGCCATTATTTGATTTTAGGAAAAGCTTGAGGTAAAAACCCTGGTCCCTCTCTCAGTTTTGAAGGCATTGCTGCTAGCTTTCCCTCCAATCTAAAGGCTAGAGGCTGGAAAAACCTCGTCTGTATGACACCTGAAAAGGGTTTTAGGGGAGGGTTGGTTCTGTTAAATTTGTCTAATAGATGAACATGATAAAACTAGTAGAAACATCTCGGGCAGGCGATGGAGAGCCTGTCAGGCTGTGGTAGAAGGCATGAGCTGCCCAGGCCTGACTCTGGAAACTCACCTTTTACTTGTGGGGTGGTTGGTTGGAACCAGGAGCTTCTGCTTTTTTTAGTTTCCTTCAGATTAGTAACTCAGTTAAGGCTGGTTTTAGGTTTTCTTGTAGCACTTTTAGTGGCTAGCAGAAATTCAGGAGGTGGCCGCCCACTGAGGGCCACAGGCCCACTGAGGGCCACAGGCCCCTGAACACCGGCTGGCCCTTTTCCCTGGGAAACAAAACTCAGCAGCCCAGGTTCCTGGTGTCAGTGTGCAGGAGACATTTGGGACAGTCAAGACAGCTTGAGTTGGACATGGTGGCACAGCTTGGGTCTGGGACACATCCTATGCTGTGTGGGATTTCAGCAGGCGGCCGCCCACTGAGGGCCGCAGGCCCCTGAACTCCAACGCGGCCCTTTTCTCTGTTAAACCATACTCAGCAGCCCAGGTTCTGGGTGTCAGTGTGCAGGAGGTGCTTGGCACTGTCAAAGCAGCCACTTAAGCACCATTTTTTCTTTCATTCCATGTCCTCTACTGTGCAAAGCAGCTTCTCAGGCTCTCTTGGAACAGCAGTGCTTGTTGCTTTGGCGGCACTTTGGTGCTCTGGGATTTGGGGAACTTTGCTTGCCTAAGCTCTGTCTCTTCTGTGCGTGTGGCTTGGCCCCAGCTTTAGCTGATGTGATGTTCCCTCCACAGAAATGTGAGTGGGAATGGCAGGAAGCAGCACAGCGCTCATTGCTGTTAATTTCAAATGGGGCTGTCAGTTAGAAGCTGAAAATGCTGTTTTGCAAATTGCACCTCCAGACAGGTTACACAGCACTAAGCATAGAGCCAGGAAAAACCCTACCATCCACTTTCTGAGACCTTGAAAAGAAGGATAATTTTATTATACTTGTTTGGTTTAGAGTTTGACAGTATTTTTAGGCCTGAAGAACTCAGTGATACACATTCAAATTCATCATTCTAACAGTTTTCAGCTTTCACAGTAAATTATTTGTTTTAAAGGTTGAACATGTCACATGGTAATAGCATCTAACCAGCAGCTATCAAATGTCTAAGGAATCAGAGGAGAGAGAGAAATCTCAGTAAGCAAAAGATAATGACTGGGACAGCAGAACACAAACAGTCCAAACAGACATGATGGGGGGAACTCCAAAACCTTAGATTTTACTTTATATTTTTGGATCATGTTGTAACATCACAAAAATCATGCCTGTCATATAAACTTAATCTGAAACTTTTAGTCAGGCTTTGACTTATGGAAGTGCCAGAGGAAATAGATGGTAAGACAATGTATCAAATTCTGAACATGTTTGTATATGATGAACTGGAATTTTGAAATATGTTCTTACTTATTTGTTTGGGGTTCACATTAAAGCCCAACAAACACATTTTTTTGTTCTTATTTCATTTTTTTTTCTTTTCCCAGCCACATCCAGCTTCAGGCAGAAGTAAGACTTTAAAAAGGTAGTTTAGCAGAAGGGAAACTTCTCAGAGAAAAACCCTCATACTATGAATCTGACACATTTATCTGCTTTTGTGGAGAAGGTATTATTTTAAAAAAAACCCTATCAAGCTATTGACTGAAATTTCAATAAAAATATACTTAATGCTGAAAATGTACCTCCTTTATCTTGTACACTAAGCCACAGTGTAAGTTTCTTCAGACATGCAGGTACATGTAAGGAGCCTCTTGGAGAACCATCTCTTATATAAGACAAACTCAAATTTAAAATGCAACCATTGCAGACTGTCAAGTCTTATTTCTGTATTTTTGCTTACTTTTGGTGGGGGGAAAAAAACCTAAATTCTTAATTTTGTTGTAAGATGTAGTATAGGTAGGAAGAGTATTTCTGCAATACAGACTAAGAGAATGAATCATACATGCTTTGACACATGATGTCTGTTAGTGTATGAGGCCTGTTGTCACAGAATATATGGGATTCTAAGGTATCTGCACTAAGGTCACTGAAGTTCATAATTGTATGCAGCAGGAAAATATTAATGTAATTAATTGAAATGAAAATTGAAATGAAATATTTAATATTGTATACCCTATTCTATTGTTTGGAACTGAATGGGTTTTATAAGGTATAACCATGCTCTGAGTGTTTTTGAGTTGCTGCTGTAAACAGATTTTGCCTTGTTAGGGCACTGTGGTTGAAATGTTGCTGTTCACTAATGCTGTTTGTCGTGCCATGGACAGCAGTGTTCTGTCACCCTTCATTCCTGTTCCATGCAAGATTCTTGAGAGATGATCTCTGCACAAACCTGACTCAGCTCACAGAACTCCTGATGTGCAGACGAGCTATAGCATGTGCTCTTTCTCTTTGCTGCATTTGCTTGAGAATTACAAATAAAAACTCATGGTAGATCATGAGGTCTGAGATCTGTGTAACCTTCTCCATAACTACTAACAACTGGGAAAACCTAAACATAATAAGGATAAAATAGCAACTTTATTTTCATCTATAATTCATTCAATTTGGTAATACCAAATATGGGCATATCTGAGTTCTCTTTTGGGGAAAATGTGAATTGAGACAAATTTGTCATTCAAGTAACACTGAAAGTTTTGGAGCAGTCAACATCTGGCAAATAAAGGTGGAAAAATTAAAGATTTTTTTTCAAAATAGTTTCATAGAAAGAAGACAAAATTTCTTTTTTTGGGGCATAGGGGAGAAGGGACTTTCAGGCCTCTGGTTAGAGAAAGAAAAGTATCATGAAGATGTTGGTAGACTTCCCTTGTATTGAATCTTCCAAATTAATGCAGAAGCCCAAAATATTTAATTTAGGATATAAGAAGTGAAATACCTCAAAATAACAAGAGTATTGCTGGCAGATTTCCACTGTGGACTACTGATATCAAAGTGAATGATTGAGGTATCATGCCAGATTTTAGAAGTGAGGGAAGCATATAAAAAACAAGTGACAGGAACAGTTAATTTAGGAAAAAGAAGTAAGAAGGAACAAACTGATACAGCATAACAATATTTAAAAACAAGAATAGTAATGTTGAGGTAGTTGTAGTGGTTCTGCTATTTAATAACTGTATATAAAAGGTTTGGTTAGGACTGCTTTTCTGTGTTAGGTGTCCTGGAATCCTTTTTTGGAAGGTGTAGACAGAGGTCATAGAAGTCATAGCTGAATAGAACAAAATGGGAAGGAATATTAGTAGAGCAATCACCACTTTTAAGTGCTGCGAAGTGTGCCCTGAATCTGTCAGCAGGATTTCTGTTTTTGTTTTTCAGAAGAAAAAGTATAGCAAAACAGATCAAACCTAACATTTTTTGTCTGAGTCCCCATCACTCACTAGAGGAAGTGACAAACTCATTTTATGTGATTTTTATGGCTATCCCTTCCCCCTTTTCCTCAATTCTGTTTTATTCATTAATTGCAATTCTGAGTTTTTGTTCCAGGCTTTTTAAGCTGGATTATCACCTTTTCATTCCACTATTCTCTCCTAGTTGCCTGTAGTTATCACTACCTTTTTATAACAGTTGATTTCATAACCTTTTGATCTGCTTTAGTACTTAACTACCTGTACTTTATAACACAATAGTAATTGTTTTTCCTTATGAAAAAACTGAGTTTTGTTTTCAAACTCCTGAAAATTTTAAATTTAAATGGCATAAACATTCATTAAACTCTATTTATGGCCCAACTCGCAAATAGTCAGTTAACGGTAGTGCACAGAAGGTATTTTCAAGTTTAAAAATTACTTCTTTAAATGTACCAGGAGAATTCATACAAGGTTGCAAATAGAAATTTTAAAGACAGGGAATATTTACATGAAGAATCTCAGTTAAAAAAAAAATCCAAATAAACTAACTGAGAGGCAATGAATTTACATCAAAAATCCTCATCAACCACAGTAGATATTTATGTTATCTGTTAAGGTAAATATTCACTTTAACTTAAATGATCCAGACATATAGTTGTCCATCTTTCATTTTTCTGTTGTGTTTTAAGTGTTAATAATGTTTTTGGTGAAATGCTCCAAACATTTGGCAGTAAGCTTTCTCCTTGGCCTTCTCCTTTATTTTCACCATGCTGCAGATAATTGTCTTCTGATTTGGATTTTTTTTTAACTGAAAAAAGACCATTTACAGTGGTACTGAATAGATTTAAGACCTTCAATAAATCTCATGGATGTGATTGCTATACCATCATTGCTCCTACCCTATTAGCATGGGTTTAACTGTGAACTCCCAGGAGAAGAATTAGTGATCAGAAACGTCTGTTTCTGAGTTTTTGCTGTTTAGGATGAATGATGCTCAGTCTCTGGACTAAAGCTTGGTTTAGAAGGTTGCTGTTCATGTTTCAATATAATGCTCTCATGGTTAAGCCATATCAAGTTGAGCACCAGGCATTGAACCTGACATAGCACAAGTAAATCGTCACGTCAGCACTTGCCAATCATAGTATACAGTTCCAGAAAAATATGAGTGTAATCTATGGAAGATAGAGAAGCTTTTCACCAAAGAGAAGCTATACCAGCAACTCCAGGAAATGGCTTTGGAAATATAATTGCACCCAAAGGGAAAGGACACATTCATTGGTACGTTACACTTTACAAAGCCAAGGGAGTAACTCTCAAATGACAGGTGAATTACCTGCCATGGTTTATTGTTAATTTATTATCATAGAACCATGGAAGATCCAATTGGAAGGGACCTGAAGTGTTTTCTGGTCCAGATGTTTTTGGCAAAAGCCAAGACAAGATGACTCAGCCAAAATCTTTGTTGGAGAACCCACCACTTCCCTGGGGAGATAATTCCAATGGCTGATTGCTCTCATGGTGAAAATTATTCCTCTTGTGTCCAATTGGAATTGACCCAGGAGTAACATGTACCTATTATCCCTCCTCTTTTCCATGTGACTCCTTGTAAAAAGGCAGTCTCCAACTTTTTGAGTCAAGTCTTGTAGTCCTTTAAATACTGGAACATGGTCACACACGGTCTCTCCTTCTTTCCTCAAGGCTGAATAAACAAAGGCATCTCAGCCTTTCCTTATGGAAGGCTTCCTAGTCCTTGGATGATCTTTGTTGCCCTTCTCAGGACCCTGCCCAGCCTACCCCCATCTTTCTTTATAGTGGGGAGAAAAGCTGAACACAGCATCCCAGCTGTGGCCTGGCAAACACAGAGTAGAGTGGGATCATGCCTTCTTTACCTCTGCTGGTGATGCCCCTGTTGATGCAACCCAGCATCCTGTTTGCTTTCCTTGCCACAGCAAGTCTTGTTGTCATTCAGGTTGTGAATAAAAATATAGGCAATCTGTTTCCTGGATTTATTTTCTGTACAAAATAATAATAAAAAAAAAAGGGCAAACAAAAAAGGAAAGGCAAATTGTCCCGAAAGAAACCACAACTGAATCCTATCTTTTCAGAACACTGGTACTAATTGCAAGAATAGAAGAGTAAAATAAGAGTGGTTTCTGAAGTCTTTAAAAAAGAGTTGCCTGGAAGATTTTTGGAAATTAAAATTAGGCAGAAAATACATAAGGCTCAGCTACCTGCTAAAAATTGTCAACTCTTAATTTTACATCTGTTGTTGATCACACTGCAGGACTTGATAATATGTTTATGATCATGTCACTGCAGTGGAAGAGGCAAAGTTAAATTGTCATGTCTAGTCAAGTAGGGGTCCTGGTCTTTCATGTATATTTGATGATAAACAGTCCCACTGAAGCCTGGCTGGTGTATTACAGCAGTACCCTTACAGCAAGGTTTGTGATTCTTTGCTGCCTCAGGCGTAAGCATCTATATCTCTCAAGTTGTTTTAAACCAAGTAGAATTAAAATTATACAGACTTTTAACAAAAGAGTAGTTTTCATCTGTAATCCTGGTTTTATCTTAAGGGTTATCATTTTGCATTTTGTTTAGCAACTGAGTAAGAGAAGCTGTGCCAATAACTGCTAGATACTGGCAAATAATTACTTGGCATTCAAGTCAAGTAAACATTTTATATACTATAAAATTATATAGTAATTAAATTTCAATGTAGCTTATGATCTGTGGTGTTAACCTTAGCTTCCTTCCTTCCTCCTTCATGATCAAGCTTAGTAAATGTAATTTAAAATGTACTTCTATGTTCTGTTTGTAACTATCCCCCTGTAACTATCTCCCCTATAGGAGAAGCTACCATATTGCAGTAATGAAACCTGACAAGATTCCTCAAATCTCAATACATTCAATGACAAAGTCTGAGATGAAACCTACTTAAATAAAGAGCTGTAAGTATTTAGTTGCCTTTTTTTTTTTTTGTGAATTCAGCTTTTTATGAGGAAAGAACAAAAGTATACACCCATTTCAGCTGCATATAATAGGCCATTGTCATTTGCCCTCACTGAGCTATGCATATTCATGCTCCCAGCCTTCAATATGTACTCCTATCATTACCTCCCCAGAGATCTGCCTTGATTCTGTCTTGAGTTTCACTCCAAGCAGCAGGTTTGGGGCTAGAAAACTTTATAATATAAAGATTTTCCTGCTGTATGTGTTGCAGTTGTAAATATGCCTTTGAAACAATTTTGGAGGTGAGGAAATATTTATCTTATTTATAGCTGTATTTTGTGAATTACTTGAAAAATTACTTCTGAGATCTTTTTTATTATTTAATGAAGAAGTTTTTATCCATTTAAAGCCAAGAACCACCTGATTAGGAAAATATGTAGCTGAATTGCTGAGCAGATGAATTAATCTAGTTAAGTATTCTTTTGGAGAGTCACCAGAAATGCTTCAGAGTCTTCCAAGATCTTGATTCTTAGCTTACTACCTAATTTTCAATCTCAAGAGGGCACGTGAAGTTGTCACCAACTTTTACTGTGAAAATGTTTTGCAAAGTGAGAGCTGCACAAATAAGAGTCGTGGTAGCTCCCTCCAAGTGATGACAAGTCCTGAGTAGAGTTTCAGCTTTACTCAAATATTTGAATGATAAATGTCCTGAATTCACAGTCACAGGAATAGCTTGTAAGTGCAAGTAAGGAAAAGTACACTTTTTCCAACCACTTGGCACTGATAACACAGCTAAGAAGCAAATTCCCCAAGCCTGATATATCTCCTGCATAATCCTTGTGGCCATTTTCTCCAGAGGAACTTCCAGAAAAGGCAGTCAGGTGTTAGTGTGGAAATGCTGTAAGATATAGAATTTACCTTTCTGATAATGCCATTTATGCAGATTTTATCCTGTCTGCAGCCTGTTGCTGCTCCAGTGCTCCATGGAAATGTTTCAGGTTTGCTGTCCACCGTCACTTGCTGTTGGAAATGGGGTGCTATGTCCTAGTGGATCTGTGCTCATCTTGGAGCTAACTGCAGTCTTCCTCTCCTTTTATCTTCTCATCCCTTGCCTTGGATTCTCTGACGCCTGTACTGATAGCTCTGATTTTCCAGTCTCCTGGGAAAGCCCTCTTCCTTCTCTCCTTCATGGAAAAATGACTCAAGAGCTGGATGGGAGTTGTGTGAATTTGCTCTGGAAGACCTTGGTTTCCTCTCAGGACATTTCCCATTCACACCCCAAGGTGTGAGCAGGCAATTATCCAGCTCTGCTTCTCTGCCCCAGTCCTGACAGCTTGGAGATGCTCCGGCTTTCCACAGACCAGTTTGTGGGGAAGGGAAACACCTATTTCATGTGGTGCAGGCCAGGCAGAGCCAATTGCTGGGATCTTGAGAGCATGTGTGTGTTTAAAGTGAGTGTGAATTTTTCGCAGTAGAATATGAAAGGTCTACTTTGTGGTCTTTTAAAAATATTTCTGGCACAGCAAAACAAGTAAGATGGGAGACAGGCTTTTTGTATGGGATTACTTGGTGCCAGTGCAGAACTTTGTCTTTGCCAAGTTTTTTGTTAAGTTGGAAAGTATATTTCCTTGATTATGATGAGGCGAGACGCTCTTTAAATAGAAAATAAATTTTACTGCCATCTGCAGAGCAATCTGATGAATTAAATGAGGAGTTACAAAACTCTTCTGTTGGCCCCTTTGGAATAAGCCAGTTCGTATGGATTTTATAAATCCAGAACAGGAGTTTTAAATATGCCTCCTTCAAAATTTATTACAAAATATCTTGCTACATGGTGGCGATCTTGGTCAGATTATGTTCCTTTTAGATGTTTTCTTCCACTTTGAGATAAAATTATTCTGCTGTGTTGCTATGAGATTTAAACCCCATATCTCTGTACTTGTCATTTATTTTGAAGAGTTTGAGATGCTTCAGGTGTTGGCATTCATATATCATCCATCAAATATAGCAAAAATCCCACTTTATCGCCAGAAACCTTCTGTCATACTCAGGTTTAACAAGCAACCTCACGAATTAAAACAAGAGCTTAGGTACACCAGCAGCTATAAACATCTGTTTAAACATGTTAGGGATTATTAGGCAGTACCACAGCCTTGTTAACTTGAAGTGTGAGCCAGGATTGCAGTCCAAAGCAAGCATAAGAACTGCGATGTAGCAAAAAAAGAAGGGAAAACCTCAGTTTTGCAGAGTGAAGATTAATTGGACATATACAATCAGTACACACAAGCTTTTAAACTTTCATTCAAACCTACTCCAGCCATAAAAACACAGCTGTTCAAGCTAACTAAGCATTATAGGTCTAGACCTGCAAATGAGCACTTGAATGGTATTAGAAATTAAAATCTGCAGTAAAAGTCTTTGGGTATACTTTGTCACATCTATACACAGATCCCATTGGAAATAATGCCAAGTTCAGAGTCAGACTTTGGTTTTCATCATAAATGAACTCCAAAATCATAGGATTGAATAAAAATTAATCTTGGATTCTCCAACTTCCAATATAATGCTGTGGGATTAGGGTATCTGAGAGACAGACAGTGAGAATGATTAGGTTTTTTGTGTAGAAAGGTAGCCAGAAGTGTTCTTTTTAGAAAAGACAAGAACAACACATCTATTTCATCCTAGTCCTCCTCCAGTATACTTTATGCCTTAACCATAATTGAAAAAACCTTTGCCAAAGTCCTTACTTCATCCAAGCAAAATCTCATGACTGGTAGTATTATCCTTCTGAAAGTGCCAGGTGTCTTTCCTTTACATCTTTTCCTCTCTGGACTTCTTGATTCTGTGCTGTCTAAGCCCTTTTCATAAACCAGGGAATCTGTCTTTTCACAATTGCTGCTGTGGAGATGACATGCAGATCCATCTTCTCACTCTTTCATCTTCACACCTGTTTTCCTCCATTCAAACCACAGCTTTAGCTCTTCTGACATGATCTTACGGTTGTTTGGATTTTACTTTGTGTGTAAGATGACTAAACCCCTTAGTGCTTTCATCATGTTGTTCCTTTCCTCCTTTTTAATAACTGTGAACAAAATTAAACTTTGTCACTTATGCAGTAATTATTTTATCATCATCTCTTTGTGATCTGCAGATTTAAGTGATAGTAGAATCGTGCAGTGTTTTCCATAACTAATTGAGATTTCTCTTTTTCAATTTATTCACACAACCAGAACATATAATTAAAATATTCAATTGTGTCAATATCCTTTTCAGTTGTCATGTTTATGTCTGCTCAATGCACTGTTAAATGTTTTTCATTTTGATTTTGTTCACATGACTCAAATCTTTAAATCCACCTAACGTCATTTTTCCCTCACACCATGTGAGCTGCCTCCTTCCATAACATTCGAGTTCCACCCTTGATCAATCTTCAGGTAGTTCCCAGTTTCAAATGAGATCATGAAAGCAATTTCTATTTGCAATGTCTGGCTGTATTTGACATATAAATAATATACATCTCTGTTATTCAGAGTCATGTGTTAGGGAACCTGGCTGTTTTGCTGCAGTAGGACTTCAGACAGGATGGGCAGAATAATGTTTAGAATACATGAGATAATAAAAAAATAGGTGTGAGAGCAAATTATTAGAATATCTGGTAGTAAAAAGCTGTTTGAATTTAAGATATTGAAGGAAAATAGTACAAGCAAGTATTTCACTTCTTAGTGTGTCCATATTGTAATGATAAAGAAGCACAACAATCGGACACTAAAAAGTGCTAGAAATCTACCATTCATATCTTGGAATGCCAGTGGAAAGAATACAGACAGATCACTGTCATAGAAATATGCCAAGAAGCAAATTTTTCTGCAGAGTTCTTAAATGATTCAGTGTATTCTCTGGTTTGAGAGAATTACTTTTTATCTTGTTCCTGTGTGTCAAGTTATCTATTCAATTTTTTAAAAATATGTCCTTTTTTTATCAAGAGAAAAAAACCCTTAAGTGGTGGAAGAATGAATAGTTTACAGAATTGTCTTCTAAATACATAGATTGAAGGATGAGTATTTGAAAGGACCAGCATTGGAAAGACTTTTAGCAGTACTTGCCACTTTAAAAATTAAATCAGTGACTGTAGATATTTCCTGGACTGTAATTCTTCATTGTCAATGTCTGTTTATGCCTTTTGGCTAGCTGGTGTTTTGAGAGTTGGTGAGTTTATGAGAGCTGTATCTACTCACAGTGTCCTGGTTGAAGGTACATGGAAGCCCTTGAAGGATCTAAATACCATCTGATCTTTTTGCCCCAGACTGTGTTTTCTCACTGCACTCATGATTGGGGAACTTTCAACAAAAGACTGCTTTGCCTTTCTCATTCCATTTAAAATGAATATTGACAATTGCAAACAATAGCAGCCCTTGTGGTGCAAATGACTCTGCTGCAAAGGATGTTCACAGCTTGGAACAGAATTGTTCCAATTTGATTTTTCTAGCTGGTGTCAGTGTGACAGATAGATGACAACTGTGGGAGAACGTGGCCAGTTTTCCTCCAAAAGCCTGACTGGCACATCTGAACAGTTGCTCAAATATGACAACAGTCAGAATCTAGATAAAACTTTGTACTTTCAATTCTCAAAATGTGTATATTTGGAAAAAAGCTTCATCCAACTCAACAACATAAAATCCCACCACATTCTGTGTGTAACCAATGATTTTGTAAGTACAAATTAACTACCTGCTAGCAGGGGCTAATTAGCTCCCCTAATCTTCCCCCCAAAAATTAAAACAGCTTCTTTAGAGATGTGAGCATCTCAAGAAATTTGTTGGAAAACATATCTCCAGTGCAAGTCTCATTTACCTTCAAGAACTCAGATACTAAAATTAGCATTGGTTTTCACAGGAAATTAAAGTGGCTATTCTAATACAACATTAAAAAAATTGAAGTTTGGTTACTCTCTGCATAGAAGTAGAATTGGACCAGGAAATGCAGAAACAAATATATGGATAGTATTTCAGCCTGAGACATGCAACACATTGTCATTTGCTGAATTTAGCAGTGGGATGCTGAAAACCTCTCTCTGTCAATGCCATGCCTGAGCAATGAGATTTGTTTGATTTGTACCCATAAATTCAAGATAAAAGATGAGTTTGTCTCTCCTAGAAAATAAAATAAAACAAAAAATATAGTTGAACATTATTCAAAGAAAGTATTAAAGACAAACAGGAAAATGGCAAAGCCACTGCTGCTTAGAGTGATGCATGTGACAATTCTGAACTGACAGGCTGAATTAACACTTGGGTTTTTTGGTTTTTTTTAGCAGTTAATTCAGTTCTTGCTTTGTTTTGAAATTTAATAACCTAAGCATGTTTAAAAATTTAATGACAGATATTTTATGCTCAAATTTAAATTCAGGAAAGCAATGACAAGTGCTCTAGTACAAAAAAAACACACCTCATTTCAACACCTAAAGTCAATGTAATGTCTAATGTACAAATTATAGAATGTATGGTAGAATAATTATTTGATTTTTTTTTTTGGTCATAGTGATACAAAGTTTTGCAGAATTGTGGAAACCCTCAACTGTTGATAAATTTTAACAAGCATAACACAAAATTTTTCAGTATTAGGCTCCATCCTTCATTAAACTTCTCCTTCACTGTGATATCTACAATAAATAGGCCAGCTTTGGGGCTGCTCTTATGGTGATATCACATATTACCTTGTGTACCAAAAATCTGTATTTTTTTTTCCTAAGCATCTGTGAGCCTCTCTTAAAACTTTTTTGAATGAACAACGAGGACCATTTCTGTTCTGTAGAGACCCTGGCACAGTTGGCCACAGCCAGTACTTGCAGTTGCTATGGTAACATAACAGCTATTGAAGAATGCTGCAGTCTAAAGAGCATGATTTAGAAAAAACATGGCATAAAACCATAATATAATATCAGTTTCCTTTCTTACAGAGCACTCTTCTGGTTTTTTTGCTTCTGGTAGCCACCATGAATCATGAGTTCATCTTTGGATTTCAAATAGGATGGTACAGGTTAGTGCTGAGTGGGTGAATTGAGAGTAAATTAAAGAAAAATAAGGAAGCAACTTTCCTGGAAGCACATATCATGGTACTGAACTTGTTGGAATTGATAGCTGAGTGAAATGGAGCAATAGGTTGTTAAAGGAATCCTGGGTTTCTTAATTCTCATGTTAAGTAAAGGGGGAAAAGAGACTTGCACGGAAGAAACCAGGATCATGGTGAAGAAAAGATTTGTAATAGCAAATGTGCATTTTTTTCTTTGCTTTTATCATACTTGGGAATTCTTCCCCTCTGCCACCCCTGCAGATCATTTACTCATTGCACACTTCATTGTGGCCCACTCAGGAACTCATCTCAGATGTTTGCTAATGAATTTCAGATATTGTTGCCCTCCATCACAATTTCTACCCTTGTATAATTAAACCAGTAAGAATATTTTCATTGCCAAACTCAGAATAGAGACAATATATTCCTGTATGCTCTGGTGCTGGGAAGAAGATACTGCATAGAAAAGACTTTAAAATGAATATAATGAGGAATATGCAGAGGAAAATATGGTGCATATTTATATTGCAACTCCAACAACAAAGCAAAATTGCAAGCAAAACAGAAAGCATGTTTGCAATATGTCACCCTAAAGGATACCTTTGAGTTGAAATATTAAAAGCATTCTCAGTAACAGCAGACTACGCCAGTTTAAAACAAAACCCAAATTTGTCATACCTAAACAGCTCAGAGTAGAAAATTCAAAGCAATTCCAAACTACTCAAATGTTGTCCAAACTTGTGATCTGCTTTTCCTACCTCCTTTTTCCTAACCTCTCTTCTCCCTCTTCCAAATGCCTCACATCATCTGGCTTCCACTAAATGCTGTTGGTCTGTCTGATGTGTGCCTAGTCAGGGGATAAGGGAAATATGTAATAACTATTTTTCATGTATATTTTTTATGACTAAAAAAATTGCTGTTCTTTCTACGGTAACGGCGATTTAATTAAATATATGGATAAATAAACACACCCTCCTACCTATGAAAGATTCCATTGCTTTGCTTTAAAATTATGATTTAACAGATCCTTTAGAAGTATAATTTGTTTGCACCTAGAAACTGAAGTAGGGGCCTCACCATGCTAAACTCTTTATGAATGCATAGAATTAAAACTTGGAATGCCCAGAGCTTGGAGATTTACTGTTGACTGCAGCACATCCAGGATTTCACCTGTGAAAAAACATTCCCTGCCAAAAAAAACAAAACCCACCCTCATAATGAGGGCCAGATTGAGGAGGGGAGGAGGCAAAGTGGCTGTGGGTGATGAGGCAGATGAGGCACAGAGCACAGAGTGGGTCCTTCTGTCGCCTGTCACAGCGCAGTGCCTGGCCAGGCTGCCTCCACACATCACTGACTACTCATCTTTGCAGTGCCTGTGCTGAGACTGGCTCCAAGAGCCTGCACTCAGTCCTTGGCTGATCCCAGTGCTGACCCAGCTTGCTGAAACCCTCTGGAGTCTCTCTGTGCTATGCTCCAGCCCACCTGTTTCCTTTCTTCTCGGAATCTATAAGGAGTTGCCTCTGTTTTGGAAAATGATTCTCGGAAGGAAGGCTTGATCTGGAGCCAGGATGGTGTGAAGTTCCCTTCCCAAGGACCAGAACAGTACAAGAGAATGATGACTGCTCACCAAAGTCATGGTGAAGAATGTGGACAGTGCTGTTGATCACAAAGGCTTGTGGGGACCTGAGGGACAGGACTGACCTTTACTGCTGGGGACTCTCCTGGGCAGGGAGATCCATCACAGACTGGACCATCCATCCAGGCTTGCCAAAGCAAGAGAAGTGCCATGGAGGAGAAACATACAGCACATAATCAAAAGGTGGATCTTAAGTACTTCCAAGCTTGTTTTTACCACACTGAAACCTATGACAGCTACTACAAGAAACTGCTTCTGGAATTTATATCCTTTTCATTACAGAATTTCCAGAATCATTCTTTTGGCAGCCAACAAATATATTATGAAGGATTTTCTCCTTGGAGTTATTTTCCTGTTAAAAATGCAAATATAAGACAACACAAATGAAAGTGTTGAAAAATGAAAGTGGGGAAAAACTAAGGTGTCATTGTGCTAGCTTCTTTCTGGGTTTAGACTACATTGGAGCCTCTTCAATCACTCTGGAAATAGCTAATTCTGATATGTAGTGACTGCTATGGCTGGGCTGTTACATCAAGTTTTTCAGGTAGCCTGGAGTGCTGACAGGTATGCAAGACTGGATTTCACAGGTACTAAAAATCAAAATTTCTTAAAGTTTTAAAAGGTTTTTTAGTTAAACAGACTAAATGATAGTTTTGAGGAAGGTAGACCTTGGTCACAGATTTCAGTTTTTTTCTTCCTTGACAGTTTAAAACTCAGAAAACCAGTAGTAGAAAAATTTGTTCTTCTTCATGGTAGCACAAAACTTTTTCAATTGTCCTCAGTTTCTACCTTATTGAGAATTTATTTTCTATAATTTATATAACTACTTCTAATTTTAGAAATGTTTGAAAAATATACTTGTGATGTACTCTAGTAGCTACTCATACTTCTCATTCCCAATATCCTGGAGGTGGAGTTTGGCAACCTGCTTACGACCTACTTGCTGGTTTTTGCCAGTGGCAACTTGAGGTCAGATGCATGGGATATAGCTTTTTGGGAAGGTGAATTGTTGAAGTCCAAATAAAAACATATGTTTAGATCTATTTCTGTGATATAAATGCAATATTTTAAATAACAAAATCCAAAATATCTTCCTATTTAGGAATCCTAATTAATTTCCTTTATTTTTGAGTGATCCACACGTGGATTATTCCACTATAGGTAGACTGGAAAAAACATTTTGGAGACAAGATCTAAGAAAGCATAAGTATGCAATTTTCCTAAAATTTAGCTTGAGCTGTTTAGAACCTGATATGCAAAATGAGAAGTGGGAACAAAGATTAAAGGGAGTGGAATTTAGTCCTGCTCAGATTCAGTAGGACGATATGACTTGTGTACCACCCATCTCCTGCACAAATCCTCAAAAATTGATAAACTGAAATGCCAGGTACAATTACACTTTACATAAACTTTGATGCGAGATTTAATTACCACATTTTGCGCATGCTCATGTACTGTCCTGGAAATCTGTAGGCCATTTTATCTGTTGGTGTGATCTAGATGAATAATATAAACAGGTAACTTTATTTTCTTTTTTAAAGCCTTAGTGGTAGTGTTACAATTTGTTTCATATTTCTTAACTCTTCTACATTCCTGGGGAAAAAAAATACTCTTTGATTTAACAATGACATATTAGAAACCAAAGCATGTGAAACATATTGGTGTTTTGCAAAAATAATTCTCCTGAAAGTTACTCCATGCTTCTGCTGTCGTCAGTGCTAGGAAATTACACTTTCTTCTTTGTCTGTGCAATTTCTACACTGAGGTTTTATTTTCTTTCTTCTCTGCATTTTGCACTCATTTTCATATATCTGTCATTGGAGCATTAAAAAATCATAAAAAAGCTTGGTGTTATAAAAGTCCTGACAGCACATTTTCAGCTTGTTTTATTTTTTTCTTGTTCAATTCACAATCAATGCTTGGCAACATCAAAGACTGTATAAGAAGGTTGTTTTTTTTTTATCTAGACCTTTTATTTAGCATGTTTTTAACAACTGCTTGATAGCAGCCTCCTTTCCCCCTCCTTCTCCAACTGCAACCCCCCAAAATATGTCAAGTTTCTTCTAAGACAAGAAGAGGAAATGATTGGGTTGTTGTCTGCAAGGTTCCTGCCAACCATACAAACTCTAGGTTGGAAACCCCTGCTCATGTTTTTGGGCACTACAGCTGAAAATGGCGTTCATGTAGTGACTAAACATTACATTAAAAGTAATTAGACTTTCTTTCTCCCTGACTGTTCTTTGGGAAGATGTTGCAGACCATCACATCTCTAGTTCACCAAAGAGAGCATGGTTAACTCTGGCTGACCAAGAGGACACAGCTGTCATATGTAGTAGGTGCAGTATTTCTGGAAACATCTGTGCATAGATCAGTCTCTGTTCTAGAAAATGAGTGAGAAGCTTATTGAGAGGAAAAATATAATTTGCATCAAGTATCTGATTTAATAATGATATAAAGAAATTAAAAATCTGAACTCCTTTATAGTCTTACCTAATCTTGAGCAACACCAAGCCATTAATCAGGTGGGTAAAGATAGGAACCTTGTTCCTGCCTCTCTGCTATTTCATGTGGATTACAGTGCAGGAACATGTCTCCTGTATGGCTGATCAATCACTGTCCTTGTCAGGACAATGTGCAGGAAGAAAAAGCATCCCTGTGAGTCCTGTGTTGATGTGTGCAGCCTTTTACTCTTTGCAGTGGCAGAACATACTGAGGACTTGCCTGGCTGAGAGAAGAACCCAGCGGAGCCCTGTGAGTGTTAGCAGGGCTCAGTCAACACCTGGACAAGATGTTTTTCAAGATGCTATTCACCAGCCCCATAAGTCTTTCTAATTTGATGTTATTTGATGTGAATTGTGTGTAAGTAATGTTAATTAAGCAATAGGTTTTGAAGAATATGTTTTGATTGTACAGTGGAAATGTCAGTCCCATTAACAATCATTATTACCTGTCAGAAGGCAGAGCAGCTTTCAATGAATGCTAATTTTTTATTCTCGTACCTGTGCAGATGCATACCAATGTTTCCTATATGTTTTGTTTATTTGTATCCTGATCATTACACCAACCTTTCTCTCCAAGTTTTCTCTCTTTGGACTGAGTCTGGAAAAGAGAAAAGGAGGCTCTGACTTCAGGCCTCCCGTGAGTCAGCTTGTATTGAATATGTTTTTGAAACAAAGGTTGTGGTTCTCTTTCTCTCTGAAAGTGGTTATCTGCTGAAGTGTTTCCAAACCTTGCTCGCAGTGGTCTCTGGAATTTATTAAGTCTGTGGCAATGGTTCAGGAGTATTGGAGGGGGGTTTTGTAAGCAGCATTCCAAAAGGAAGAAACTTGTCCTGTTTGTTACAGTAACAGCAAATCTGTATGAAAGGGAGATGTAGAAGAGCATTAGAGGGAACAAACAATATTTCTGCATCCCATGCTTCTTCAAAGCCCTGTTATATTATTAAAGGCTCTGTACACAGTCCTTTACACTGGCAATTAGGATCTACTTAGGATAATCAGATTTTCGGCCCAAAATTGTGTCTTCCTTTCATTCTATTCTTGTAGAAGACCTAGAAGCTGAACATGAGGATGGTTCCTCCACCCTTTTCATGTTGCTGTTGAATTACCTACTTAGCTGAAGTTTTGCAAAAAGTGTAACTGAGGGACTGGGCATTTTCTGTGCAACTTTTTTTTCTGAACTTATCACTTGTTCTCACTTGCGGGAAATATTGACAACAGCAAAGTCTTTTTCTGGGAAAATTAATGTACCCTGTTTGATTCCTCTGGGTTGCTGTTCTTTGATGTTTGCTTAATTAAGGATTGATCCATAGATCTAAACTCATATTTTAGTAATTTAATAGGCTACAATAATTACATTTGTCAATCTAATATTTTTGACTATGTTATTGCAAACTTTATGAAATCAGATGGACTAAGGAGTTAACAACAGTGTGCTTTGAACATGAGTGAACAGCGGGGGATAGTCAGTGTACCTGTATAGATTTTATTTGCCAGCTTGTGTGTAATTGAAATGACTATTTTATTAGGAAAAAGGTGAAAAGTGAGTGACAACAGGAGCAGGAGAATCATGGTTGGCTTGCTCTGACTTCCTGTAAATTGGATAGTCTGGAACAAAGTTTTCATTCATACATATTTTCTTGTATTTTTTTAGGGAGAGCAGTCCACGAAGCCTCCAAATTCAATTTCAGCTGTCATGTCATGCCAGATGAAGCAGTAGTTTGTAGAGTACCTGGAACAAAACTATTATTCCATTTTTTACTTACAAAGGAAACCCCACCAGATTTCCATTTTTCCATCTGTAGGGTGGAATTAAAAGAATAAACCAAAGATGGGGGAGATTGGCTAGGTAAAAGAAATAAAAGCACTAGGAATGGGATCACTGGGATGAAGCTTATGGAACAAGAAATGGTACCTTTCTAGATATTTAATGAGAATATTTAGTAATAATATGTATGTTCCTATTTTTCTATGCGTGTTGTAAAGTAAGTATTTGACATCTATTAAATTTGTATGTGTAGGTTTACCTAAAACACTGCAGATGTAGGAGCATTCTGCTACATTAAATCTGTTGTAAGTAAATAACAGGAACACCCTTAGTGACAGGTTCAGTTTGCAGGTAGTGAAATAGTGCCCTGGTTCAATGCAGTTTCATTAATGCTGCTGTACCCCATTAGCAAGATTGTGAATGGACTGTATGCATGGATTATGTGTCCTTGAATATCTCCTAAGAAGCTTTGAGCAAACCAAGAGTATTTTTTAGTACACTGGGTGTAAGATGCTTGTAGGAGAGTGATTAACACTGTTCCTTAGTGAAACCACACAAACAAGGCATGGTATATACCCCACATACAGCCTTGAGAGTCTCTACAGCTTAGGGCAGACGAGGAGATGATACAAAGCTTTCAATGCTTCAGATGAGAAATGTAGAACAACAAATTTTTGTATAATCTAAAAGACTAGACTTTAACATTAAAACACTGCCTCATTAAGCAGATGCTATGTTTTTCAAAATTACAATTCAATTGCATAAGCTTCAGATCTAAAAATGACTGATGGAAGATGTCTGCTAAGGATCAAGTTACCAGGTTTTTTTCCCCACTACTATAATATTACTTATAGTGGATAATTGCAGAAGAATAAATAATTAGAACAGAAAGCATGATGGTAGGTGGAAATTAAGTTTTTAAAGGAAAATCTGGGTCACAGAGAAATAAATAAAAATTTCCCTCAGCTTTAATGAGCCAAGATTTCACATTTGAAATTTAAGGTCTTGTTTTCAGCATTCCTTGGCCTGAAACAACCCTTTTAATGTATTTACTTCTGATTTGTGAATTTACATATAATACATTATATATATACACCCACAGATCCATATGTATAGTGAACCTGAAACCTGTAATGTTCTGGAAGGTACAAAAATCATGTGCCCAAATAAAAATATGTGAATAGCGTAGTCCTCTATAAATCAGCTCCTAGATGCTAGGTATGATCTTACATACTCACACAGTGGAGATCTCTGTGGACAAGACCAGGTATGTGAGGTCAATACTGCTCTCTTTAAAGTAAATCTAGACTTATAACAGCAGTGATTCTGAAGTAAAGCTCCAGAATTCTGCTGTCATTTTAAGAATGCAGTGCTTTTCTCATGTTCATTCAAGAATGTATAAAGTCTTCAAAAAAGGTCAAAAAAAGGTTTACTGCTGAATCTGTCAGTCTTATCAAAAAGTTCTGCACAAACCAAGCAGTTTGCCTCTTGATGCTCTGTCTGATAAAAACTGTTGTGAACACATCTTGAAAGAGAACATAAAATAATACCCTTACATTGGCCTTTTGATTAACTATTCATAATAAGACTGCACTGTTTTAGAGTCCAACAGGAGTTTCTCAGTGGATGACGTGCCAGGGTGGTTGCCAGCTATTAGAGCATCTTTCACCAAAAGCTTGGTGAAAGGAATGACAGAAATATTTTGAAGTTTAATAGTATAAGCGCTACAGAAAAAAAAAGATTAAAATGTAGGCAGAGAAGGAAGATATGCAAATTGTAAAGGAAGATATGCAAATTATAAGGCAAACATTGATCTTAAACAGAAATTATTTTAGTTTTTCTTTTTTTTTTATGTGGCAAATCAAAACCTGTTGAATGGAGGAACTCTGTTTCCTTAACGCTACATCTTTGAATAAGATCTGGCTTCACCTTAATTAGAATAACTGAGGAAAGGCAACATTTTTGCTGGAGCTACTCAGTGGGCATGGTACAGTGGGGTTTATTTATTTATTTCCATTTTACAAAACAAAAGGAATTCTGAAAATGAATAGGGAGGCTTCTGGCTTGTCTGTGTGTCTCAGGGGCTGTACAGGATTACCCTTCACACTCTGCTTTACAATGACAGTCAAACAAGCAGCCACAAGCCACGAGATAAAAACTGTGTTTCTTTTTTTGGCTTAGAAAAGGAGTTAAGTAATTTCCCCATGCTGTAAGAACTGTGACACTGAAAGTGAGGGATGAATTCCATGCACCAAGACTGGTGGTAATACAGACCTTTGCAAGAAGTTATGTAAGCTTGAGCACTGCAGCACAAAAGTTGGTATCAGATTAATTGCAAATGAATCATTTGAATTATTTCCTTGTCTTCTCTAGAGTGCTTGAATATTCCCAAATAAATAATGAGCTTTGAAAGATATTCATCTCCCCAAGAGAGACAAGTTTCTGTAAACTTGACTTAAAGAAGTATTGCTGCAGGCAATGAAATCTATACAAGCAAACAAAGCCCAGGAGATAGGTTGCCTTCTGGCAGACTATTAGAAAACATTTCTTTAGCAACTTGCTACATTCTTCAAAATAATAACCACTATTATTTTTAAATGGAAATCTTTTCTCTTTGAAATAGTACTTTAAAAAGCCTCAGGATCAGAGCACACCAGAGTAAATCTTATCACTAGTCCTGCTGAATGTGCCTGCAGTAGGGCTCATAGAACATAACCAGCCATCTGTGCTTAAACGTGTGGGTTAGTGGGTTTGTTTGTTTGGGGCTTTTTGGGAAGGAAGGTGGGATTGTGTGTGGATATATTCTACAAACTCTGACCACTCTGGGCTCTGAACATCTGGGAGACTGCAGAGCTTTTCTCTGCTTCGGCCCAGTTCATTCAATAGCTCTTCTTTATTAAAGGCCCTGCAAATGGATTTGGAGGCAAATTCTCCAAACTGTGAAAAACAAATAAGCATTTATTGCAGCACTCTCCTACAATGTTAACTTGAAAAGACAACTAAGTGCAACTTTTCATCTAGAATTCCATTACCATGGTACAATACCTACCTCTAACAAGAGCTCTAAATATGTTATATGAAAACTCCTGCTTTATGATTGGAACTAATTCCCATACAGTGGAGAGAAAGTCTGGACATAGAAGAGGTCATGCTGTGGTGAAGCAAGAGGTGTTAAGCATGCTGTCTTGCTAGCTCAAAGTCCATTGACAACTTGCAGTGGTCTCACTTGGGGATTTAAAAAATTTTTGTTATCCTAATAAACCATCTAAATCTGTGAACTGGACATCTGATCTCTAAAAATATATTTTCTTCCACCCACAAACCCAATTATGCACTTGCCACTAAACAGCTGCCTACTTCCAACATTCAACAGAGTACAGAGTGAGGAATGTGCCTCTGACATGTACCATAGAAGATCTACAGGCAAAATTAAGGTTTCTTCATGCAAAATTAAAAAATAGAGGATGGCATAAAATCTAACAGTACCTAGTTACAATCACATTAAGAAATTACTTGGTGGACTGTTAACTTGAGCTATTAAAATAATTATTCAGCATGAGAGAAACCTGTAACAATTATATTTAACATTGGTTTGTCAGAACTTTCTCGTTTATTAAGTGACAATGCCTTTAAGAATAATATGATAGAGGAGTATTGTACCATGAAATATAGCCAGAGACATCTTGACTTTAACCAGCCATTTCTGTTTCCTTTTGATGAGCCACTGCACTATGCTTGTTACTAATTGATTTAAAAAGACTTCCACTTGGATCCTGTATTCTTGGGATAGGGAGTACAGTAACTTTGGGACTGAGTTTGAGATACTTCCTTCTGTAAATCTATTTTCAAATGAGTTATATGGGGAAACCTTCAGAAATCCAATAAAGTTTTTGATGTGAAGCCCTGAAATTTCTTTTTGGGGGGAGTTTCTACTGTAGCACCAACACAATGACACTGCTGAACTATGGTGACTTAAGAACTTGTCCTGCACATTAGATAGCCCTATAAAAAGTAAAAGCTGAAGAATGTGCTGCAATTATAAATAACATCTTAGACATGACAGAAGTGCTATGTATTTATTTTTGAAATAGCAAGGAATGCAAATGAATTTCTGCTAGCAACTGGTATTCTAAAGTATTAATTTTTCTTCCTAGATGAAGTTTTCCCATTATGTCTCATTATTTCAGTCAGCATTTTTGCTTTTATGCCTTTTTCTTTTTTTTTGAGGAGATATTCTACCAAAAATAAATAATTAAACCACAGATGAACTGTCAAAAGGGAACATTCATATTTTAACGCAACATTAACATTTTGGTAATTAACATGGCAGTTAATGCTTTTAGCAGATGTAACAACATTAGACTTGTAAATTTCAATTAAAGTTAATAGTTCACGATAGCTGTAGGGATCAGGCATCCTCTCTGGATACTGAAAACATGTCTAATGTGATTAGAAATACTAATTGAAGAAAAAAGGACTGCTATAGTAATGACTGTACTTCTTTATCCTACTAAATTATTACAAACCTGCAGGAACTTTTAAAAATATATTTGTAGGAAGAAGCTTAAAGAGTCAAATGCTCCCCTTGAAGAAATTAAAAGGGGTCAAAAGAACATTGCAGACATTTCCTGTGTGTTAGAAGAGGGAAAATCATTAATCGAAAGCCATTGCTCCTTCCTTATCCTCCTGAGATCATATTCCCAAGAAATACTATAAAGTTATTTGGTTACATTTCACAGCCCTTTTGGATTTAATTAGGAACTAATGTGTTAGTTTTAATTCCCTCAGAGGCTTTGAATTCCAGTAGCAGGCAGAGAAACAGGACTGGTACTGGGAACTATGACTCAAGTGGGCATCTCTCGCTTTTAGCGCAAGTTAAGAGATTGGTAGTGAGTCCTTTTCATGGCCTGCTGATACATGAAACATTTTAATAAGCACAGGGAAAGGATTAGTTTTATTAAGGGTAATTACAAGCTGCTAGCCACCTATAAAATGCACTCCCATTTTATTGTAAAATGCCAATGATATTTATTTCACTTGTTCTGTGCATTTTTCTTGTCTCAGGCTGGCTCTGAAGTCTGTACCTCATTCTACAAAATTGCCACTGAAAATCATGTTCTTTCTGGGGTTTCAGCTAAAAAAGGCTAGACACTGAAATTAAGTTTGCTTTTTTGACTGACAAGTTATTTTTAGGATAAATGCAGTTATTCCCCACTCATGCAGTTAGCTTCATTTCTGTCAACATTCTTCCAACATCACCATAAATTATTATTCATTTGCATTGCAGCACAGGCATAGGCTCCATTCTACCAGGCAAAGTGCAAAGACATGGTGAGAAACAACTCTTGTTTGGAAGAATTGCACTTTAACCAGTTGTGACACAGGCTAAGAGAAAGGATGCTAGCAGAACAAATGCTGGTTTATCTTCATTTTGTTTCTATCAGAAAGGTTGGAACAAGAGATTAGGAAATTTGGTCAAACTTATATGGAAAGAATGAATAAAATGATTTGAATTAAATTTATCAAGTAACAATGGAATTGAGAACATATTGGTCAAAGTCATATTAGACTCTGGGCAAAGTGCCTGCGTGCCATGTATGTACACTTTTGTTTAGTGTCAGGACTAAATGTAAACTCTAAATGGTGTTTAATTGATCATGAGCCTCAGGCTGCCTTTCCCCAAAGGTGTACATTTTATTGAGCTCAGGTAAGACCCAAACTGTGTATTTAGAATAGCTGCCAGGTATATATCTGGAATGAGACAGTGGATAACAACACATTTGAATATGCACCTCCATGAGGTCTGTGGCTTCATTGACTTGTGTGCTAAATAGACAAGAAATGCATTTATCTTACCTATCACTTTCCACTAAAAAAATCCCAATATATTTAACAAACTTGTAAATTTTATCTGTGCTACTATGTAAGGTAGGGTGCTTCTATGGATACCCCACAGTTTCAACACTGGGGGTACAATGGCATGGATGTCTGATTTACCCAGGAATGTAGTCAGGTGGGAGAGGAAAATTAAAAGTATAGCTAAGGTTTTAGTAATTTTTTAGATATTACATCCTCCTTTCCTAGGCAGACTGGAGCCAATGGGATTCTGCATTTGGATCCATATGCATAGATACTTCCTTTAGTTAGCTTAAAATGTAATTGCTGTGAATTTTCATTCACAATACTGCATTTTTGTTTTGAAGTATTATATAATAATGTCTCCAGCATAACACAATTGCTAGCAGCTATAAATTACTGAAGGAAAAGATGAACTTGACTAAATTTTCTTTTTTATTTGTTAAAATACTCAGATCCAACAGCTAAGGCCCAGGTCTTCAGCTGTGTAAATCAGCATGACTCACTCCACTGAAGGCAGAGCAGCTACACCAACTTACACTGGGTAAGCACCTGAACTTCAGTGACACCAGATGTACAGTGTACAGTTTTATTGGCAAGTACATGTTTATAGACTTGAAGGCAGCTTCTAATCCTGTGTCATATCGTAAACACTACCACCTTGGACAAACAGACAGAACAATCATTTGGAAGCTGAAAGTCTTACCCACTTCTGTGGGAGCTCCTTTTAGATGAATTATGCTTCTGTGAAAGAACTTCATGCATGAAGGACCATGACCAGACATAGCTTCTACCATTATTAAATGTACTAATATTCAGATTCTGGCATTCAGAACAGGGTAATCAACCTAGGAGGTGAACAACTGACAAATATGTAAAGGGAATTCCTTGCCATCACTGAGTAGTCACACAGTTCATTGCACATACTTACTGAAACTGTCACATTTGTGATGTTTAAAATGGATTGGACCTTTAGATAAATGTAAAGGATGACTTAGCAAAAAAAATTCTTGAGAAGAACAGTTTGGGATTTATGACAAATATTTGTTAAACAGGAAGAACTGAGGTAAGACATAATACAAATTAACATGTCTGTTGCTGGTTCTTGAACAGTCTCTGCCATCCTGTGAGAATGGCAGAACTATTCCTAAAATGCATTTGAGCTCTCTGCCTGGGTGCTCTGGTACTGCCATTGCTAAAATGGGGGCGAGCAGTGCTGCCCTCAGAGAACGTGGGGAATGCCAGGACATGCTGAGGGAAGATGCGGATGGACTGGGGTATGCCAAACCTGAAGCCTGCTCAACAGGCTGCAGTGGAGTGGGAGTCTGGATAGACAGATCAGCTGGTGCTCAATTAACCTGCACCAAAATGTAGTTTTCTTTATTACCAGTAAGCTAGGTTAGGCTAACTGTGCTCACTACACATACAAATATACAAATATTTTCTTCCTTCAGTTAAATAATAACACATGTATTATGATAATATATGAGAATATCAGTGTGCTAGAACATAGAAAAAATTTGAAAAAAAACCTGTGATTTAACTGTGATTATGTATATAGATCCAAATTTTAGGAAAAGGTATTGCACAGCACTCAGTATAGCTCAGTACTGATCCTTTCTTTGTATTGCAATGCAGCTTAATTTCTTTAAGCAATTTTAGTAGTTTGTTGAGAAGTTTTACTGAAATACAGGAATCTCCTGTCATCCAAGCTCCCTGTTTCCACATACCTTTCCAAAAACTCTCACAGGTTTCTGTGGTATAAAGGGGTTCCCTGTAGGAACGTCTCATAATATCCACATAAGCAAACAGTTTTTCTATCCTGCAGGCTTCCTGCTTCTGATGTGTTTGGAAGAGGTTTTACAATAAAGTTTTATACCATTACTAACATTTTCCTTCATATGCTTTTGGTCTGCCTTTTACAGTTTCACATGTAGCCTGCCAGAGGTTTTCCTATTTTCTGTTTTTCTCATCTGAACACCCTTTTTTTTAAGGAGCTCCTTTTTCTTTTTAATAATATCCTTTATTCTCATATAGAGTTCTCCTAGTCTTTTGGAGACCCTCTAACTTTGACAGATCATAGATACTTACTCAGAAACACTAATACAGATCATTTTCTCCTAACTTACTATTAACAAACTTCCTTGATTTTATATAGTCCTCTTTTCAACATTGTTGCTATGGTAGGTTTATTTCACTTTTCACTTCTAAAGGTTTTTGAATTTGAATATAATATGATCAAAATTCTAAAACAGTTCTTTGATACAGCAATTCAGAAGGTCTGGTGCCCTGCTTGATACAAATCAGTTCTCCAAGCTTCCCTGGATTGCTCCATTTAATGATTTATGTTGTCTAAAATATTAAGTTCTGCATAAAGCCCTATCATAATATTTATCCAGTGCAAATATAATGGAGATCTCTCTACTACTGCCTTCACAGCCTTTCTCATTTCCACATCCATGTCACAGGCAGCTATCCTAGCCTTTTTACTGTTAGTAACAAAGAACCAGGAGAGAGGGAGACTTTTCAGGCTTCAAGGACTTAGAGCAGAGCAGTTGCTCCTTTTGATTAATTTCCTGTACTTTATTGATTTGAAGAACCTGAAGAATTGTTAACCAGTGAGCTGTTATATTATGCTCCTATCTCTGTGACCTCGAAGACATCTATCCCCATCCTCCACTGTCCTAGTGAGCTCTTCTGCCTGAAAGTTTTAAAGTTTTCAAATCTATATTTTTCCTGAGTTTTCAGTTTATTGTGTTAATGAACATCTCAAGAGTCTCCAGCTGCACAGAGCCCTGGATAACAGTGGCAGCAACTTAGGAACCATCCAGCGAGGTGGGCTAAATGTTTGAATTCCTGGTTGATTTTTATGTGGTTACCAAGCCCTCTCTAGGTGCTTTCAAGTCTAGCAGCTTAGTCCTCACAAAGGACACTGTTTTCAGAGACAATCCAGGTGTCACATTGCCATTCCAAGTAATATCCTTTGTCGTCACTGGATATTTTTTTAGATTCTTGAACCCTGACTATATTTATAAGTTATGTATATTCACAGATTTCAATGATCAGAAAAAGATTGGTGCAGCTTTCTTAAATCACTGCTGAAATGTAAATAAGTTAATAACAGCATGGCTAATAAAGCTTAGCATCCACTGACAAAGAGTGAGGTCCTTGTTGCTTCTGCCTCTGGCCTGTTCAATTCCAGGTGTAAAGCATTTCTTGCCAACACCTTCAGAAGTTGGCAGACTTAGGGAACAAGCCACATTCTCCTTCACAGATCCCCAGTTCCAGCATGTCTTTGTCCATTTTCTCTAATCCTTTGCTAGCTGGTTAGGCAGTGTCCCCTCTGGCCTCAGAGAGAAGCTTTAGCCAGAGATAAGGCTGCTCCCTAACAATCCCTGAGGCTGCTGGATCTTCTGGAGCCTCTTCTGCCTTTCTGATTCTGTTTGATATAAAGTCTCCATTACAGGGAATATTAGACAAATTTATTTAACTGTAAATGTGCATTGAAAAGCAAAGAAAAACATCCTTCTCTGAATAAACATTTGTACAACTCAGGGCTGAAGAGGATCTTCTGTGGAAGGTGTGTCACTTTGCAAATGTAAAATTAATGGGGGCAGTGTAGTCACATTTATATGAAAGCCTGTTTGCCTGGTTGTGATGATGAACTAATTAACTAAAGCAGATTCTTCATTTTTAGCATCTCTGAGTCCCAAGCATCAAGAATAAAATAGAAACAACCGTCTTCTAAGAAAGATAAGGTTGGAATACAGGAAAGAGAAGATGCTTCATCAACTGGTAATGTCAAGCTAAAGTAGCCATTGGATTCAGGTGTCTAAAGTGAGAAGTCAAAATATTATGGAACTGCACAGTGAAATTACAGCATGGAGAAAATCAAAGAAAATTAATGAAAGTGAAAGAGCAGTGAGTATAAAAATAGGATGAAAGAAAAAATTCAAATACAATCAGATTAAATAAAGGGAGACTGTGAGAAACCTACTGTAAAAAAAAGCAAGCAAGCCCTGGGTCTTCTCTTTTTATGCATGAATGTAGAGAAACCTTCAAATGCTACCTAAGTCTAGGTTGTGAATTGCTCATTTTCCATCTAATAGAGGCTAGAAAATAGCAATAGCTGGGTATTACAGTACTATTGCCTTTACCTGTGGGAACATGAGACCTAATAAGACTCAGTATTTTATGGTCAGCTACACGCCAAGTGACAATCTCCTTTTTCCATCAGAGGTTTTGCTAATAGGTGACTGCCCTCATACAACTCCATTTCTGGTTGAGGCTGAAGAGACTTTTGGAGATGGAAGTCAGTGGAATTTGCTGATTGCAATTCTTTAAAGTAATTTCTTAACATTGTATGGCAGATCTATCAAGTTTTCACTTTGTGGTATGTGGGGAACCCTAATGTATTGCACTTTCTGCAAAAAACAATCCAGTGAATTCTTGTTCAAGAAACTGCATTTACAACATAATTTATCAAAAAAACCCCATTTCTCTTAATCACGATTCAAATGAATTTTTTTGGACTACCCTAAAGAAATACAAAATGCACATCAAAAGGGAAGGCCTGGGTGGTCACCTTATCACTGTATTTGGCCAGTGGCACCAAATGACCCAATGCTATTACAGAGGAAATGTGCAGAAAGAGTAACAAATCAGAGAAATGAGAGCCAACAAAAATAATTTCCTTTCAAATTTCATTAGACTTTGTATGACTGGCAACACTGCAGATGTCTCAAAGCTGAAAAGTTTGCCTCAAAAGCAGATATAATTTTGTACACAGGGAAGTGAATAGACTTTTTTCAGACACACTGGCCCATTTCCTACTTCTTTTGCAAGGCTTAAATCAAGTATTACTATACCTGTTACAAGGGAAAAACTGCAACAAAACCTCCAAGCCTTATGAGAACTTAAGTTTTGCTTTGGAAAAATCAAGTACATCTGATTCAAGGTAATTCTCAATTACTGTTTTCTCTTTGTAGATTACTGGAGCGCGTTTTACAGAGGGCTTCTACACCTGAGGAAAAAAAGTTAATTTGATCACAGTAATCCATAACCTTACTGGGGAAACTGGTCAGCTTTCGTACTTTTCTCCCATCATTGGTTCTTTAAACTTCTCTTCTGTGTAGGTAATTACCCTTCCCTGCACTGAAGCAGGGTAGACTTTCAGGAACTTGAAAACCAGTAGTATTCTGGAATTCAGTATTTTTTATCTACTTAAACCCAGTGCTGTTGCAAAGTAGAAGCTGGTGGAACAGGACTCAGCAAGAGTCTGGTATTTTTTGTTGCCATCACTTTTATTTCTCCCAGCATAGCAAAAAGGAGTTTGTGTCACTTTCAGTTGATGTACTCAGTTAATATCCAATGTCTCACAGATTGACTATCACAACTCAAATACAAAATGAGCAAGTCTGACATGTTTTTAAATCTGGCAGGGCCCAAGCCTCAGAGCAGTGCCGCTCAGAGCAGAAGGGCCAGTCCCTGCTCCAGAGGCCGGAGCCGGTGCTCCTCCCGCTCCTGCTCCGGGAGAGCTTCCCGGGCCCCGCCGTGCTCCCGGCACGAGCACGCTGCGATGAGCACTCCTTGCCTCACCGCACGTACAGCCCGGTCATTTCCAGAGGAGCTGCCCGGGCACAGCCGGACCGGGCCCGCCGGCACCGACCGCTGCCGGCCGGGCCGACACCGCGCCTCCGGCCGGGCGGGGGGAGCGGAGCGAGGCGGGGCCGGGAGGCCGCCCCGCCCCATCCTCGGGGATGCCGGGATGTTTACGGGCCTGGCAGGAGCGGCGGGGGGCGGAGAGCAGGTCGGGGCTGCTGCCGGTGCCTGCGCCGCCCGCCAGGAGCCCCGCTAGGCGCCCGCTGCCAGCGCCGGCGCGGCCCCGGGCTCAAGGCGCCGGAGAAGCCGGGGAGGAGCGGGGGGCCGGTCCCGGTCTCCCGCGCCAGGAGCAGACGGAGCCAGGCTGTTCGGTGAGTGGGGCCGCGGCGGGGCCGGGAGGTCTCGGAGCCGGGGGGTCCCGGGGGTCCGGGCGGCCGAGCCGGCGCGCTCCCCCCGCCGCGGGGGCTGCCGGCGGTCCCGCCTCCCGCCGCCGCCCATTGGCCGCGGGGCTGCGGCACGCGGCGCCATTGGCCGCGGCGGCTGCCGCTCCGCCCGCCGCACGGGGAGGGAGCGGCGCGGGGCCGGAGCGAGAAAGTTTGTGCGCGGCGCTGGGGCGGGACGGCAGCGGGCTGCGCCGCGTCCGGGGCACCGGCACCTGCCCCGCGGCCGGAGGGGCGCCGAGCCGCCGTGTGCCGGCAGGGCAAGCGGCGCCCTGAGCGTTCCGGTGGCGTCTCGCCCGGTGGCGGCTGCCGCGCCGCCTCCGCTAGAGGAGCGGGCGGCCGGGGACCCTGCCCGGCGGCCTCGCCACCTCCGGCCTCAGCCTGCCTGTGGCCCCAGCGTGCCTGCGGCCCGGCCGGCCCCCGTGCCTCTGCCGCGCCGGGCTCCTTGCGTGCCTGCCGCAGGCGGAGCTGCTTTCCTTGGTGTTCCTCGTCACTTTCCCCGGGTTTCCTCCAGGCTCCCGTGCCCTCCTCTCGCTTGGGGGTGGGTGTCGGGCAGATGCTCCCGGGACAGCCCAGCCTGGGGGTGTCACACGGCAGCGGTGACAACAGCACTGTCACCGGCTGTGAGGGGGGGCAGCCCGGGCCCGGCGGCCTCTGTCCCGGGAGGACAGCGGGGCTGCCCGGCCGGGTGCGGGGTTGGCCCGCGGGCCTGGAGAGAGCTGCGGCCTGGTGGGACACGCTGGAAGTGAGGCATTCTCCGTCTGGGAGTGAGTGTCCCCTCCTTCAGCTTACCGAGCATCCAGGTTCGCTTATCCCGGTACCCGCCCCGAGTTCCTTTCAGTGTTCGTGTGAACTGATCCTGCGTGGTTTTAGGCTTCAGAACGCAGTTCTTGGAGTGCAGTGTGCTTTGGTTTGCTCTGCATTTTTTGAGGGTACTGGTAAAACAACTTAAGATAATCACTGTACTTCTAATAAAATATGATGAGGGGACGTGTGTTCTTCATTAATCACACTATTATTTATTTCTTGATATTAGATAAAAGCTTTCTAAATGTTTTTTCCCCTTCTTGCACCGACTGAATGGCAACTCTTGTCACCTTTTGAAGTGATAGAGGTGTTTTTTCAGATTGCAATGGTGGCATCACTTCTCAGGAAAGGTTATGTGTGTGCAGTAATTTTGTGGAATGTACTGGGTGTATTTCCTGTATAAAGTTGTATTACAAGCCTGAGATGCAGAAATTGCATAAGATACACACTTTGGATTATTAGATCGGATGGTTGGATTCACAGATTGGCTAAATTGGGAAGAATGAAATTTAAAAGGTTTTTTTTTTTTTTTTTCCCTAGGCAGTTTAGGAGAGAACTCAAGTGTTGTAGTGCTGTAGAAATGTCTGTTTAAACTACAGACTTGCACTGTCTTGAGAGAGATGAAATGCAGTGGAAAACAGTCATTAGTTCATGGCCTATGGAAAACTTAGGCAGAGGAAGGAAAACTGTGGTGGAAAGAAGGAAACTTACAAGCAAGTCCGGCAGCTTTAAAGTAAGAACTTAAAGCCATGTTTGTTATTTTTAAATGTTTTGATACTAAGAATAATGTTGAGAGCACTTGTTCTTTAATTTCAAAACATTAAGATACTGTATTTAGAAATACCTGATGTTTGGGTAGATGGCTTATCAGAGCACACTTAGAAGTTGTTCACTGTAAGGATGGAGATATTGCCTTTGTCATATATATCTTTTATTCAACATACTAGATAGTCATTGCAGTAAAAAAAATATTTGAGTTCAAGGAATTTTATTCAACCAAAAATCTTTTTTTTGATGGACTTATCACAGTGTCTTCCAGGGTCTACATGAATTAGATAAGTAGATTCCCATCCTCACCATGGAAGCTTGTTTCAAAAGAAGAAAAAAATCTAAGATTTTAGAGTTCATTGGAAGGCCTGTGAACAAATAAGAAATAAGAAAGTCAAATGAAAAATAGAGTCAGGCAGGAAGTCAGTTGCTCATTTTACTGTGACCTGTGTCTGCTGCATTGTAAGACAGAGCCATATAAACCCCTCTATAAGCTCAGTTGCACAAAATAGTCCTGTGTATTTGTGCACAGTGACATTTGTTGAGGCAGTTTGTTCATAAATTCACCCCCCATGTGTAATAAACTTAGTGCAATACTCTCTGTCTTTATAGTGATGCTAAATTCAGCTTATCACTATCAGTGCCTCGCTGCCTTCTGAAGTTTGACATTGTTCCAAACATCTGTGCTGGATGCTTGGTTGAGTTCACCTTACATTGGAAAGTCCCCTAGGAAAAGTCCAACTGCACTAACTTCTTCTCTACCTCCCAGGAATTTTTTTCGTGAATTGGTGTTTTTCTGAAAATCCCTTCTGATTTAGGATTTAAGAGATGATGAGATTATCCTGTGAAAGTTAATACTGGAGATAGTTTTAGGAGTTAACTGACTAATTTCCAGAGAATTTGTTCAGTTTATCTGCGTTCCATGTGCTTTGCAAATGAGATGAAAATAACTGACCAAAATACCAAAGTGGTGATACGGGCTGATATGGGCAGCCTTTAGAACACTGATTTGCTGTATTTATAATCATTTCACTTCCCTAGCCAAATGGGAAGGAACTGAGCCCTAGACTGAAGTACATAATCCCACTTTTTGTTTCCCTAATAAGTATTAAAGTGATTCTTCCTGTCACATTAGTTTTAAAAAGCTGCAGAGAAGCAATGCTGTGAAAATGAGTTGCTTTTTTGGTGAACAGACTCTTGTGCATTGTAAAACAAATCTGTGATTCAGTTGTGATTTTTGTGGCTAGAAAGTGTGCAGTATTTCAAGTGCCATTGTAACGTGTTAGGCCTATAGCACTTATAAAAAATTCCCTTGCATAAATACAATTTTAAACAACACATTAAAAAGAGGAATTTGCAAGAAAATACTGTGAACAATCATGTTAAAACCTGATTGCATGTGGTTAATCTTTTGATATTAGTGACTTTTGTATTGGCTTATAGTGACAAAGTAAATAGACTGTTTGCATCATGTGGCATTTGGGAGTCTGCATTCAAACCTCTTCAAACTGCTTGGAATGATTTATAGCAAAGTTATTGCTGTCTTATTTAATAGCTGTGTTTATGTTGGACCAGATGAATTATTTTACAATGTCATAAAAGTTCATGTAGAGCTTGTAGATGAGATTGTTGCTGAAGCCTTTGGGAGATATTTGAATTAGGTGCTGTGAAGTATTGACGAACCACTCTTTCTCAGTTAATATCAATTTTCTGTAGTTAGAGAACAGAGTTTAGAAAATTACTCATTCTTTGATAGCAGAAAGGCGAAAGTGTAACAGGTGAACTAAAAGTTACTTCTAAAAAGAAGTAAAAACTTCTGGTGGGAAAATACATAGCCTCCTGCCCTGTAGAGGCCCTTCTTCTGTACCCTTTTTGTCCTCATCTGAGAGCAAATCCAAAAAAGGAGTTGTCTTTGCAGCAGTGAACTTCCAGTCCTTGCCCTGACTGAGATTCAGAACTGTGTGTTGGGTATGTGGGCTGTGTGTGAGCTTTGCAGAGACCTGCAGGACCTGAGGAGCAGCCTGCAGACAGTGTCCCATGGAGTGCTGATCATTGAGGGTGCTCCACAGCCACATGTGCATCTTGCAGCTTTTAGACAGTGGTGGTTTGATGTAAAACATAGAAACAGCTGCAGACTGGAGTGTTGGCTTGTCTCTGAAGTGAGTGTGCTGGCTGCTGCCTGCCTTGCTTCTGGACCCAGGGATCCTGGATTACTCACTGCTTTCAGGAGTCAAGGGTAATGCTGCTCAGAGGTTCACAGGAAGCCTGTTAAATGTGGCTGGTGTTTCTTTTCTGATTCTTTAGAATGCTTCATTCATTTTCTCATCTTTAGGGTAGCAGATTTTAAACTAGATATTATGGATAAATTTTTTCAGCTTGAGAACGTGCATCTAATGCCTGCAGTAGGATGTCTTGCTCTGCTTTCTAAGATAATGAGAGATTTTTGAGGAGTGTGTGGAATTTATTATTAAATGTGTTCTACTCCACCTGTAGCAACATGGACATTGTCAGCCTGAGTTGTTGCATGTTTGTGTCCACCCAGTCTTCTAACTGGGATGTATTTTCCCTGTGCTTAGCCACAATGGGTTTATCTGACAATGCTTCCAGTCTTTTCATTTGTCTTGTGTTTTTAACTCTTGTGTGAAGATCAGCTGTTTACACTTTTAGTAAAATCTCTTAAGCATCTCTTTATGAATGATTTGCTTTTATAGGTGTGTTTAAAGTTGTGCCCTCATTAAGGCTCCCTCTCTTGTGTGTGAGAGCTGTGAGGTTTTGTACCTGTAAGGGTTTCTAAATCATGTTTTAGCTTCCTTTATCTGAACATCTTAGTTTTTGGGGATTTTTCTCCTTTTAGTTTCTTTTCCTTTTTCCAGTTTAACTTGTTACTCTTGTTTATGTTCCTTCTGTTAATTTTGTTTCTTAGTTCTACTTTCCCATACAGTATTTTGTTGACAAAACTCTTGGGTTGGTATTGAGTAAATTTCCTTCTCTCTGTGAATTGCCTTCTCTCTGTTCTGGCACTTGCCTTGCTGTTGCAGCTTTTTGAAGTGCTTGTTCACCTCCCTTAAGAGGACAAAGCACAGTAAAATGTGGTGAGCTAACTTACTAGCACACTGTTGCCACAGGGAAGATGTTCTGTTTCTTCTGCAGTCCCCTTCCTACATCTCCCATCCCTGAACTTCCCCTTCTTACTTTTTTCTCTGGTGCTCAGCAGAGTGCCCCACGTGCTGGTTCTGCTCTCTGCTTGCAGAGCAGAAGCCCAGCTGCACCAGGGAGTTGGATCAGCTTGGCAACAGGGCCAGAGAGTTCAGGATGGCAAAGTGGGATCGTGTGGCAGAGAAAGTGAGAGAAAGAAACATCTTTGGTGTTGCTGAGCTGTTAGACTGACTTGTGTAATTTCATGTTAGAGATGTAATTTGGCAGTAGATTCAGCTGATCCAAGTTAGCTGGGGCTAGAGCAGTCCTGTACCTTCCTCTCTGTCTTTTGCCATCACAGTTCTGTCCTTGTCTCTGCAATGCTATGATTCTGGGAACTGAACTGGGAAAAAGTCACTTTGTCAAGGGTAGTTTTCAGCGAGTTTCACTTTGCTTACCAGGAGTCTGGGTAGCCACAGCAGCCCCACTGGAAGGAAGAGGGTTTGGGAGTCATGGCTGAAGGCAGGGAAGGGGCAGCATCACATCATTTGTTCACCCTTAGAGCTGCTTGCTTAGAGATGTAGGAGCACAGCCTGCTGTGGTGTGGGCTGGGGCTTTGTTTCTAGATGGTATCATGGTTAAACACAGTGCATTGTTCCCTGCAATACTTCTCACTCTGACGTTATCATCTACCTATGCCCTTTATAATTGGCTATTGAGTATGAAGAAATGGGTTATCAAATTTCTTTCAGGTGAATAGAAACTAAATGAAGAATGTAGAAGCTTGCTGCTCAAGCAGTTTCAGTTCCTGTTTCTTTTTCAGTTCGTAAGAAGTAACAAACAAACAGTTTAATAAGGGGCAAGTCAGTGCATGTATAACCCTTTGGGAGCACCTTGCACGATAAGCAATTTACTTGAGTGACACAACTGAAATGGAGAGGGAGAAGTAAACAAACTAACTTTTTAAATTGTGCAAATGAAGAGGAATGGAAGCAGGCTTGTGAAGCAGGAGAGCTTTGCCTTTCATCTTCTAATCAGACAGCACTGACAGAGCAAACTCTTAGTAGCTGGGGAATGACAGTGAATGGCATGTGTGTTTTCAGGGCTGGAGTGAAAATAAGCTGGTGAGTTGGGCCAAATGGATGAGAAAATTGTGTACAAACTCTTAGTGTATTCCCTTACTTTCTTCGAAAAGGGTTATTTGTATATGGCTGCTCCTGCTCTTGCTAAAACCAACTTTTACCCCAGATAAACTCTCCATGTGTTTTTTGACTGCTTTGACTAGACTGCCCATGAGTAGGGAATTTGGATATAAATTTGCTAAAAATGCAGTATTTTCAATTAGGTGGTTAATATCTACCTGTAGATTAATAAGTGCTGGGAATTTGTATTGTTCAGATTCAAGGCTGTGCCTACAGAGGGGACTTGGCATCCTGTGGAGAGTATTGATCTGGGTTGTAGAAACTGCTTCTGAAATGAAAACTAATCCTTCTAGAATATAGATGTATATGGATCCAAACTGAATCACTTTCAGTACATTAAAGTTGCATATACAGCTTCTCTCCGATGTGGATGCTTCTGCAGAGAATTTGACAAATGCTATGTGTTTTCCACATTTTAGAAGATATTTTGGGTTTTTTGGACAATGTGAAGCAAGTATTTACTATTAGCTGACAGTGGTAAAAATGAAATATTCTATGTACATACACAGTTAGGTATAGGCACATAATCTGTGTACAGATGTGTGCACATATATAACTTAATATGCATATTTATGTTAATATATATGTATGTATACTAATAGGGATATGTGACGTTTTATTGTGATAATGGTGAACTTGGTCTTCCAGTACTTGGTCTTCCAGCCTTGTCCCTTGTCAGTTAGTCTGGGCAGACTAACTTCAAGTGGGTGTCAATAATGCAAATGCTTAAATGCATTTTGCATTATTAATGCACACCTATAAAAATATATGTAAATATAAACATTATAAACTGCAGCCTGCTCCTGAGTTGCCAGCAGTGAGTGGGTGCTGAAGAGTGTTGATCAGTGTTGATGACCTGACAAAGTGTGGCCTTGACCACCAAGCAGGCTTTCTCCAGTGGCCAAGTTTTTGCCTTAAAGAGGTAGAGAATGACTTAACAGTCTGCCTTACAAAGCAGTTCTGTGGCTGTTTTTTACCCTGAAGTGCCACGCTGTTATTGCTGGGTGTGAAGTTTGTCTCCCCCGCCAGGTCTGTGGCGCTGGGAGGTTGTGGCAGTGTGACTGCAGGTGACAGAGAGCAGGGCAGGAATGGGGCTGGCACGCCTGGGCTCCCTGGCACACCCTGCTGGATTAGCACTGCTGCGGTGGGCACAGGAATTGGGTGTCGGCTGCTCAGGAAGGCACTTGGAAATCTAAACCCCTGTTTCCACAGCACTCTGCTTTTTTAGGTTCAACCAGGGGCACTGTTTGAATGTTCTACCTGCGTTTAAATTGTGCTTTTGGGTAGCTGAGACTCAACATGTGATATAAGCAAATGGAAATATTTCTTTAGCTTGTATTCTTACATGGAAACATAGAATTGATATGTGTTGTTGGCTTCCCCCCCACCCCACAGCTGAGGCTGATCCTTATCTTTAAATTCAGTAAAGATAGATGAGAAGTTTGTTGATCTAAAATTTTCATTTTAAATCCATGTTAGGTTGAAGAATCTAACTTTACACAAAATTTACAAGAAAATTATTTACAAAAAATAGTTGGTCCTGAAGAGCCTTGTCTCTAACTTAACTAAAATAATGGTTATAGTAAAAACTGAAAATATCTGCCTTAATTGGTGGTGTAATCCAGAAGTAAACATAGTACATTCCATTCTTTGAGAACAGCCAAATTGACTGTGTCCCTGATCAGCACATCCTGAACCAGTGTAACTCTGTGTTAGCAATTATGTGCAGTAGCTACAGCTATATTTTGCAGAAAAAAAAGGACTGAGCTTCTCAGATTCTCAGCAGAACTGTAACATTCTGAGCATTCATTTAAGTATATGCTCTTTTCCTAAAGTATAGCTGTTTCTGCTTTGACATTGATTACTGTATGTTCTCACTTAAGATGCAAAATTGACAAACAAGTGCATAGCAAGTAGCTAATGGAAACCATGTATATTGGGACTATTAATGGTGTTTTCTACAGGAAAACGTATTTTTTTGTTGTTGAAGAACTGCCATCTGTTAAGGCAATAACATTTTTGCCTAAATACCGTATGAATTAAGTGTGAATGCTTTATGGACTTGGAGCTATGAAACTAGTTCTTAAAAAGCATGTTTCATGTGATTAAGCAGTGCATTTAATCTTTTTCTCCTGGAATAGTCTGATCATGTTTTTAAAGACATAGTTGCTAGATTTAAGTCACAAGGGTTTCAAGTTTTTCCTAGGTTTTTTTTTTTAATATTATTTTAGAATACATTTGAGTAGAATGGAAGCAATGAGCTCTGGCTCCTGTTCAGGAGTGGCTCCTCTGCTCTGCTTGCCCTGACAGCCGTGGGTAGTCAGTCCTGCCTCTCCTCTGGCAGCCTGCTGGAAAGCACCTGGAAAGCTGAGTGCTGCCTGTGGGATGGGAGCTTGGGTGTGGGAGTGTGCTATTGCCTCTTGGGCTGCTTTATATCTCTGTGATCTTCAGATGTGTGGGCAGAGAGCCAGAGCTCTGACAGGTGGCCATGGGGAAGTGAATGAGGACAGCCAGGCCTGTTTGTGAAGGAGGGAAAAGGTGTTACTCCCATTTCAGGCACTTGGGGTTTGATGGTCTGACTTACTGGTGAGGGCTCCTTTGCTGCCTTGTGGAGTAAGAGGAGTTGCTGTGCTCTTGTGATTTCAAATGAAACATTGGTCCTGTTGTTTGTATCCCCAGTATTGGTGTCCTAGTGCTGGCTGGAAGATTGCCTGGTCGGTGGTGTGCACTGGCTCTGGCAGCTGACTTCCCTTTTTCAGCATGGTCATTCTGACAGTCTTGGAAATCTTGGCATTACTACCTCCTCTTCTCTGCTTCTCACTGTAGTTTGATATTTGATTTTTTTTTTCTGTTGACCTGCCTGAAATTGCTTTTTTTGGATCTCCTTTGCCTTTGAATCAGTTACAGGTAATACAGAACAACAGGAAGCCCCAGCCTGTGTGCTTTGTGTGGAAGTACAATGGATGGGAAGGCAAAGCCTAAGGGGACCTTTGGTTGCTCTGAGTGTGGCTGTGGTGTGGTGTCAGGAATTGCTGATGGAGCTGGGGTGGCATGTGGGTGACTGCTTTCAATGGGCCAGGGAGAGCAGATCACTAATGATTTGTTTGTGTATGCTGTCCACTGCTTACTGCACAAGGGCAGCACGGAGAAACTGCAGAGCTGCCTGGTGACTCCTTTGTCTGTTAGTGATCTTACCACAACAATACTGTAAGAGTGGCAGCAGTGCAGCGAGCACAAGCCATTCATTAGTTTCTTGAATATTTTGCAATTGCCTTTGAAAAGCTTTCCTAAGGTTTTCTGTCTTCTGTTGAGAGTTATTTGTAACCCTTTGAATAGTCTAGAGGAATTACTGGGAAGATTTGTGTGTTTTAACAGCTGTAGGAATTGGTGTGGAGTGTAAATAGCTTTGTACGTGGAAATACATAGGTTTAGCAGAATAAATTTATTACAGGAAATTTCCTTATGTTAAACATCTAATGGTGTCAGAAAACAAGTTCTGTGTCTGTCTGTCTCTGGAACATTCAGGATTTGGAGCAGGGAATAAGAAAACAATAAATTGAAAAGCAAGGATAACATCCCTGTCAGACACATGATTCTTGTTCCTCTGAAGGCCTTGGCAGGTTTGACCAGGTAATAGGGAGGGATACTTCATCTTTGTGTGATGAAAAAGTTGTTCAGGCCTTGCCTCTTGCTTGTATGAAAGCTTATTTCATTGTTTGGCTTTGAAGCTGCCAGTGAACTTCTGTGTTGCCTTCATCTGAGTAGGGCTTGCCCTTGTAGGCATCAGTAGCACTGGCTGCTGCACCGGCTCCCCCTCAGGGATGCCTAAGAAAGGATGCCCTTAGCTGAGGGGAATAAAAATCTTATCAGCATTTGCATTTTTGTCTCTCCTGTTTTTACTGCTAATGGTTCAGTGCATTTTGCAGCTCTTATTACTGGTCAAAGCCTTGTGTGTCTGTCTTGGGAATGGCAGGCATCTGTCCTCCTGTCTTACTAATGGGAAATGAGAAGTTCACAGTATTCCAAAGGCCTCTTAACTAGCTTGTCAGAATGTACTGTGTACATGTTTAGCTTTTTTCCTGTTTGGATGGAACTAATTTTGCATATTCCCTAAAACCTACAGATAAATCAATGCAATGCAGTATGTGTGCTGCAGTTGTAACTCTTCTGCTGATCTGCTATTTGCCCTGCTGCCTGTAGATCAGGCATCTACATAGTTAAACACGTGGTTGGTGCCCCTGAACAGTAATGGGAAGATGCAGCTTTTATCAGGCAGAGTCATTTGTCTGGTGCAAGCAGTTTTAATTCACATTATTAATAATAAATTCAGGTGCCTATAGTGATTTTTAAAATTTCATAGAAGAGCTAAACGTAAGAAAACCTCCTTCCCCAAACAGTGCAGAGCTAGTTAAATGTTCCTAAACTCAAGCTACAATTGAGATGATTAATTCCTTTGTTCTTCTGCTGATGTTCATTAATCATAAATACTGGCTGGATTACAGTGTAATGACTGTATTTTTCTTTTCAGGACATAAGGGACATTGCTGCTTGATAGAATGGATGAACAATCACAAGGAATGCAGGGGCCTACTGCTCCACCATTTCAGCCACAGGTACATATATCTGGGTTTTTTCAACTGTAAATAATTTCTTAAATAGGGATAACATTGTTTCTTGTGGTAACAGTGAAACTGTGAACACATAGAATGTATTCTCATGATTTTGAAATGAATTCTATATCAGTCCAGTAATCCATAGAAAATAATTGGTTTTAATTTTTGCCTCCTGCTGCTTCACTGACTTTGGGAAGTTGGAGTTGTAGTGTGAGGAGGAAGCAAAGAGGAATACAGTTGTTTCCTTAAGAAATGTTGAGTTGTTAAACACTATGTTTCAAAATTGTGTCCAAAATACCCTATTTATTTCAGACTGTTGGCTTTACCCACATCTTCTTACACCTCCTGACAGTGATACTGTATGAATTTCTGCCACTACATTGACAGAAATGTAATGGTTGAAACCAGGCATCAGGTTTCAACTCCACAACCTCCCTGGGCCACCTCCCTTTTGCTGTCACCCTCACAGTGAAAAAAATCTTTCCTGATGTTCGGATGAAACCTTCAGTGTTTCAGCCTGTGCCCATCACCTCTTGTCCTGTCACAGGGACTGCTGAAGGAAGCCTGACTCTGTATTTTAACATGTGTTTTTCAGGAATTTGAGCCCATTGATGAGATTCCCCCTGAATCTTCTCTTCTGTAGGCTGGATGTTGCCAGTGCTGTCAGCCTTTCCCCTGTGATCTGTGCTGCTGAGCCCTGGTTGCTTTCTCCAGTAGTCTGTGTAGGGGTGGCCCAGAGCTGGATGCAGCACTCCAGGTGTGCTCCTGCCAGCGCTGAGCAGAGGGGAAGGATCTCCCTCCTCCTCCTCCTGGCACCACTCTCCAAATGCAGCCCAGGACATCTCTGTCCAACCTTGGAGTGCATTGCTGGCCCCTGTTTGTGTTGGTGTCCAGTGGGACCCCAGGGCTGGCCTGTGGGGCTGCTTTCCAGCAGGTCAGTGTCCAGCGTTCCTGCTGCATTTTGGGGTTATCACAGCCCATGTATGGGGCTTCCCACTTCCCTGTGGTGAATTGTGTGAGGCTTCTGGCAGCCCATTTGTGCAGCCTGCCAGGGTCCCCTGGGATGACATCACAACCCTCTGGTACATCCAGTCCTCCCAGTTTGTGTCATCAGCAAACTTTCTGAGATCACACTTGGCCCCATTATCCAGATCATTTCAGGTGATGTTGATCACTACTGGACTGAACCCACTATTGATTGCTGAGGTACACTGCTAGCTGCAGTCCTCCACCCACAGTCAGTGCTATCAGAAACTCAGTTGCTATTTGGAATGAAGTGCCTGAAAGCTCCATCAGAGTTTGTCATCTATGAAGTTAAAACACTGTATTCCCTTACATCACAAGGATGTTTTGGGAGTGCAGATAGTACTCCCAAACTGCTTACACATTGTAAAAAGGTTATGGAGGAAGATAGAAAAATGTGGATTAGCAATCTGAGGCAGTAGACTCTTAAATTCCAGAACTTTTGTGAGAGTAGAATGAGAGCATTTTAGCATCTAAATAGAGAAAAGCATTAATTTCTTGCTAGAGCTGAAAAACTGTAAACTGAAGGCGGCTTATACATCCCTTACTTTTTGGGGTATGTTTGTTTGTTTTTTGTTTGGGGTATGTTTTTTTGTTTGTTTTGGCATTCCCAAAGCTGAAGAACAGTGGTTTATTAAGTCTCTTCTTATATGGAAGCATATCTCTGCTCAGCATTGCTATTCTGCTCTGTTTCCTTGTTTGCCTGTATTCTCCTCAA